>NC_069080.1:15815000-20815000 GCF_025698485.1 Gossypium arboreum
AGTATGTTGTTTTGATTGAATCAGGTTACTGTTGATAGCATGGGTATTCTAGGAATTTTATTTGGGGAGGCTATTCGTTAGGGTATGGAGTAGCCATTCTGAAGGGGTACCCAAAATGGCTATTTAGGCCTTATTCCCAGTCTGCTTGTAATAGGCTATTCCATATAAGAGCAAGTTTGTGAACCAAACATTTGAATTACTGTACCTCTTGGAATTAAGGCTGAACTCCAAACACAGCGTAAGTTCATGACAAAGCTGCAGGCAAAAGGTAGGGGCCACTATCAATGTTATTGTGACCAAAATGACCAATGGACAAAAATAAAATAAAAGCCCAAGGTTTATAACTTATTCTATTGCTCCCGTGGAATGTGGTACAGCCCAATCTCTCGGGGGATGCTATCAAGACAAACAACTTGGGTTTTATTTTATTACTCCCACAACTTGTAGTAGAACCCTATCAACCATAGGTTAGGTAGGGTAGCAAACACAGTCCTTAGGTGCAACCTTACGAAACAAGGATGGCCCAGCTTAAGTCATGCCAAGATAAGGACACTTCAACCAATCAAGAGAGTGTTACATACTAACAAGTGAGTGATACACCAACCAATAGAGGGAATGACACAAATATACGTCACAACTGAGGAGGAATAAAGATTAGGTTTGACTATAAAAGGAGAACTGACTTTTAAGGATTCATTCTAGCTAAGTATTGCCTTCTTTTGGATATCCTACAACCTTATCATCTACTATGTTTGAGGATAAAAATGATCTTATGATTATTACGAATAGTGACAATATTTGATTAATAATCTAGTAATATAATTTTTAATTACTTCTAATTTTTTTTATAACTATTGAAACATTATTTATATTTTAAAAATATTACAATATTTTTTTCATTAAGTCAAGCATCAAAGAGCGCCTCGAAGTATAAGCTTTGATGTCCCTATACCCTATATTGTTTTGTAAGCTTTCTATTTGAAATCTAGTTCGCAATCATTTAAACCCATCTATCTTCTAAAAAAATGTAAATAGTCATTTATACTCTCTATTTTTCTAAAATATCCATATTTAATAGATATGTCCAACATAAATATATACACATACGAAAATAAACATTTTATAAGATAAATATTTATATCTAACCCCCCAATTAAAATTTCAATAAGATACATTCATATAGTGGTACATTCATGTCACTCATTCTTAAGCATGGACAAAAGAGAAATGAAACTAAATAAGAATATGGACCAGTAGTTGAAACTTCTTTAGATTGGTAAGAAGGCAATAAATATTACATCCATGGTTTTTGCAGTTGAATTCGCCTTCATCACTAAGCCGATGGCTTATCACCTCTAAGGTTTCAAACAGTTAAAAACCAACAGAACAAAGTTAAACTCCCTTGATTTTGATTTCTTTTCGCAGGGTGTTTGAATGAAATGGAAGTGGGATTCCTAATTGGTGATGTCAGCAGATGATCAACCATATCAGATTCCACAGTTTGGTCCATCTTTCAGTAGGTAAAGTGTGAAACAATAGTTGAGGGATCTCATACTGCAACTACGTGTCTTTGTTTTAAACATTAACTAAGGTAGAATACTATGCGCTTGTATTTTACATAGATGATGTGAGCGTTTGTATAGTTAAGTCATGATCCACAACAAGTTGAAATAATCAACGATTCCGCTTAGAATAGTTGATTATGTACTAGTCAATAACGTATTTAAAAAAAATAATTACAAAGCTCGGATTCCAACAATTTAAATATTTTCTCTAATTTTTAACAGAAAGATCAAATTATTCTTTGATCTAATTTATATATAGGAATTAATTTATCTATTTTTAAATAAAGAAAAAAATGTAATTTAACCCTAATACAAAAACTTCTATAATACTTTTACCCATAAAACATATACATCAAAAAGTATATAATCTCTCTAAATTTATTATATTGAGAAATTTTGGAACTTTGAATATTCAAAATAAACTTTTATATTAATGTTAAATGAGGGATGTGAATGATAAATAACGTGTGAATTAATGAATGAGTTTTGAGAAATTTTGGAACTTTGAATATTCAAAAGTTGATTGTCACTTTCGTCTTGGCACCATCATCTTCATTCATGTTAACAAATAATTTCGATGCTCCAAGTCAAAGCCAAAGCTTAACCTAAATTTCATGCTTATAATATGGGAAGTAAGGATTAAGGAATATTTTCAACTTTCACCTTTTATATATTATTTCTTCCACCTCAACAAACCAAAAAAAAAAAAAAAGAAATGTGATAATCAAATTATCAAATAATTTTACAAATAAAGAAAGATATTATTTATTACCCATTTTATTTGTGAGGTATTAGATGAAGCAAAGTTGGACTAGAATATTACTTTATTAAAGAATTATATTTCACCAATATTATAAAAATTCATCTAATTTTATTTTAGTTCATAATATTGTTATTGCAATAATTTATAGATTATAATATATAATATCTTTCAACTTAGATGTTTGCAAATTTATAAATAATTTAGGCTTAATATAATATTTGGTATCTAAATTTGATATTTTTTTAATCTAGTATCTAAATTTCTTTTGGCTCAAAACTGGTACTTGAATTTGACAAATTTTCATAATTTGGTACCTAGACTCAACACTTTTTCTTAATTTGGTACTTAATCTTTTTTAGGTCCAACTTGGTACCTAAACTTGACTATTTTTCCTAATTTGGTACCTAATCTTTGTTTTATCTTATTTGGTACCTGAATTTGTCAAACGTTATACAAATTACTAACGATGTTATATTTTATGAGGTATCAAAATAATCAAAGTAAAACCGACATATAGTAAATGATATGATATTTCTTTTTCTATTTTAAATATTCAATTAATTTTAGTTTAATTTATTTATTTCATTTTATTAATTTAAAAAATGAGTTTATTTTGTTTTGGGTTTTAAAATTTTTTCTTATTCAATATTTTATGCAATATTATTTCGTTAAGTATAATTCAATGTATAATTTTTAACACGAATTTCCTCTAACAAAGGATTTATATTTTATAGCATAACATTAATTTTAAATATCATTAGTGTTCTTAGGTAATTTGTATATCATTTAACAAGTTTGGGTACCAAACTGAACTTAAAAATAGCTTAGGTACCAAATTAGGAAAAAGTGTTAAATTCGAGTACCAAATTGGAGCAAAAAAACTTAAGTACCAATTAGGAAAGTTTGTCAAGTTTAAATACCAAACTGGGCCAAAAAAATTTAAATATCAAATTAGGAAAAAAAATATCAAGTTTTAAGCACCAAATGCAGCCAATAATTTATAAATTGTATAACAAAGTACATACACCTTTATATTCAAGATCATTGGGACATACAATTTGAGTCAAGGTAGTCGAATTTTGTAATGTTATCATTAAACATTGGGTGTAGTGTCAAGGCACAATACATTTTTTGAGGAAAATATAAATTTAAATTTTAGAAATAATATTATTAAAAAAGATAATTATAAATCTCGAATATTGCAATTATTGAGAAAATGATTAATAATTTTTCTTTCATTATTAAATATAATTGGGGAGTAAGATCGACTTAAGTTATGGTCTATTTGTTCTGGACCTAAGCGGCTGCCATTTGACTTTAGCTTTTTTGTTTTGTTATTTATTTAAATTTACTTCATATACATTGGTTTCTAGGGTATGATTAATAGACCACTAATACTAAAATGGGAAAAATAAATTTTATTCGATTTTTATTACTTTTTAGCACAATAACCATTAGAATATAATTAATTGATTCTAATTAATCAATCTTATTAAATATGTTATGGTTTAAAAGTAATTAAAAATAATATATATACAAGAATATAAATATATTATTGTCTTATTAAGTTAGAAGTATCATAGAAGGTTTTACATTAGAGGTCGATTACAATTTTTTTCTATATTAAAAATAGGTAAATTAATCCTCGTAAGTTAGATCAAATAGTAAATATGTTTTTAATAGTAGAAATAGATAAAATTTCTAATGAAATGATTAATTTACTAATTTACCCATTTTTAAACAAAAATATAATATAATATAATTTAACTTCTTAATATAAGAATTTTCATGATACATTTTACCTCTTATTATTATTTTTAAATATTTTCTCGTACATGCAACTAGGAAGACTAAAGAATATGAAATCTGAAAAAATGAAATCATTAATTAAAATTTCGGAAAGTCAATGCAAAGGAAAAATTGGACTATCAGCAAGATAGAGTTGTTGAAAAATAGGTTTGAAAACAGTGAAATTATTCAGGGCTGAATTTTAAAAAGTTTCTTTAAAACAGATGGTTGTGATGTTTATAGCCATAAATATTATTATCCCATTGCTACATGTGTTTGGATTAGACAAGTTAAGTTATTCTTGAATTTTAATTACTCGATTCTTTTCGCTATCATTGATTTCGGTTTGTTAGAGTGTGAATCCTTTTTGCAAATCGATAAACACTTTAATGTAACTTTAAAAGTTAAAATTAAAATACGAACTCTAACAAAATATAAAATTTATTTGAGAAAATAACTTCTCTATATTTTAATGAAATATCAACGTATACAAAGTATGTGTTTGATTTAGTACTTAATCTCTATTTAATAGAGAAAATAACAATAATTTTAATTAAAATAATATTTTGATAGAATACGAATGCATACTAGAGGTGTGTTTAACCTACCTATTAATTTCTATTTATAGAAAAAATAACAATAGTTTGAATTCAAACTGAACAATAATACTTTAATAGGAATAACAAAGTTGTTTGTTTTAGAAGATCAACAACACCACCAAAAGGGAAAGACAAAGAGCAGCAAGAAGAGGAAAGAAGAGGAAAGAAGAACTAAGGATAAAAAAGGTATCACATTTAAGAGCATAATTACAACTGCTAGTGCAAAGTGTAGCACTGCTTCTTGTCAGGTCCGCTAAGGTGGCGGGATCCTTGCCTTTTGCTCTTCCTAGCTCCACTATTGCAGCGAGGTCATCTGACAGTTGGCCTTCCCAATCATCTTCTGCCACTGTAATTGTTACAACAATCGCGCCACCTTCCTCGAGTCAAGTTATGCTTCTCCCGCCACCATCGGGGAGGTCCACACAAACTGTACGTCATAATCCCAAAAATAAAATAAAATAATATACAAACCATCTAAAAATATTATTGTTTTAGAAAAATAAAAATAAAAAATATGAAAATGAAATTATTTTTATATAAATTTCATAATTTTTATAATTTTACAAAAAGATAAACCAAAATAATGAAAGTATTGATTAGGCCAATAATTTTTTTCTTAAAAAATCAACAAAGTTTATATTTTATTCATAAATTGGAATACACACATTTTGTTCAACCACTATCAAGAAAAATCTTCAAATGCAGAGCACAAGAAGTAAGTAAATTAAACTTCAGTAGTAAACTTTGAATCCAATTAAAATTTATTAATAACAAATTTTGAGAGTGCATCTTATTTTTCAAATGTAAAATAGGTACATAACCAATGACTTTTCATAAATAAATTGTCTCTCTTCTTAAAAGGTTCTTAAAAATTCTTATTCTTTTCTTGCTTTCTTTATTTTTCCACTTCTAGTGGTGAGAATTTATTCCCGACAATCCCCTATGACTATTATTACAGTCCAATTTTCTACATTCACATTAAAAATTATATCTTTCAAATTTATTACATATTGTTACATTTTCTTCAGGGAATGGTTAGGTTCTGTGGTTAAAAACTTTTATTCAATCATAAATAATATTTTTTTCATGATATTATTATCGTAGGAGCACATTTGAATCATGAAAAGTTGAATAAGTTCTTTATTATAAGGTTCTCATCAATAGTATTTTTCATATAATTTTAATTGAGAACTTATTCTGAATATTGTAAAGTTATACTCACAATTTTAAAAAAAACTTGCAACTTCAAGTGCATCCAACTGAGTTTTAGATAGATTTATCATATTTCATTGCTCAAAAATAGATCTTTCATAGTCAAATATTTCGCTTTCAACCTTTTAACGGGGATGATGACAAAAGAAGATCACAGAGATAGTCACGATCAATTCAATTTATAACAAGAGAAATAAATATAAATCAATAACCCAATCCTCTTTTGATTCATATGAAATACAATTTTTCTCCATTCACAATCCCAATATGATATCTATTATAATGAATATATTTTAAAACTAATGCATTAACCATCACAAATTTTATACTTTTTAAATATTGATATATTAGCTCTTTCGGAGTTTTCAACTAATTTTGTACTATCAAATGTTAAAATAATATTTATTTGTTTTAGTACCAAATAAGATAAATATTTTCTATTTGTAATGATAGAATTCATTACTACATTCTCATATCCTTTTCTCCAAGAATATTAACAAAAATAAAATATTTGGGCATACGTAACCTTTAATATCACATTGATAACATAGGTTATCTTTACCCTTTGAAGAGTTATTTTGATAAATTAAAACTTCTCCAAAGTTTTTATTTATCGGCATCATAAGTATAAATGAAGTAGAGATCTACTTCTAATAAAGTATATCAAAATTTATTTTAATCTTGATGAACATCTACTTAATAAAATATTCATAACAAAATCAAAATAATGAAAATTTTGATTAGGGAGTAAATTGTTTTTCTTAAAAATCAACAAAGTTAATATTTTTATAATTTTTAATTTTTAAATGATGAAATTATTATATGATAATCATTTTCACGTAACAAATATTAAACCAACCCAAAAAGCAATTTTCTATTTTAAAATCTACTATTCATTTAAAAATAAATAAGTAAAATCCTGTCATTTTTGTGTGAGAGAATCTAGTTGTTTTATTGTTGGTGGAATTTAAAATATTTATGGAGTGAGATTAAAAATAAATAAATTATTAAAATAGTCATTTTATTTTTTATGCTATATTTTAGTTATTTATGCTTGAAATGTCACGTTTTAGTCACTTACGTTAACATGTTGTAACATTTTAGTCATTGAGTTGTTAATTGTCATTAACGTAAGCTAACGTGGTACGTTCAATCATCATTTCAAACAAAAATTTTAAGTTAAATTATGTATAATTGATCCCCGTATTTTTTCGTTTTGAACAATTTATTTATTTTTCTTTTAGGTTTTTGAACTCTTCCTCTCTTTTTTTTCAATTCTCTTCTGATTCTCCCTCTATTTTTCCTCATTCTCCATCTCTATTGATGTAAAAGAAAAAAAATTAACTTTATCAAAATGAAAAAAATATATAGGGACTAATTGTATAATTTAACTTAAAATTTTCGTTTGACATGATGATTTAACGTGTTACATCAGCTTACCGTGACACCATTAACGGAAATTAATGTTTAGTGACTAAAATGTTACAACACGATAACGTAAGTAACTAAAACGTAATATTTTAAATATAAATGATTAAAATGTAACCCGATAAAAACATAAATGACACACTTTAATAGTTTACCTAAAAAAAAAACTTATAAGCAATCGTGGTAGTTGTTCTTAACGAACTCAAACATCCGTCTATTTCATTCGATTTAGAGAGTTAAAATTATTCTAATATCTGCTTTCAGCAGGCTTTTCCTTCGTGAAAGTCGTTAATAATTGCCCAGATTAGACAGTACTAAACTATAGTTTTTCAATAAAAACCATGTGCCCTTTACCTAATTAAAGTAAAAAGAATCCTTCAAAATAAAATAAAAAAACAGAAAGAAGATTGAAAGTCAACTGAGCCAAAATCTTTCTTTCTTTTTTTTTAAATTATTTTCGGCTTTGAAGGGCTGTGGCCTAAACGCGGATATTGGGTGGCAAATGGCGACTTCCCAGTCACCTTCCCAAGTCAAACTAAGAGATGTTTCTCTTTTCCATTGAACTACCATGATCTTATTTGGGGTGCTGTCTTTGGATTCATATTTAAAGCATATGGTACTGAGACACCAACTGAATTTAATGTTTATCCACCTACAAAACCAAAGTTTCTTCTTCAATTCTGAAGAAAACCCATTATAGATTTGTAATTTCATTGGCAAATAAAGCATGTCGGGTTTTCGAACTCCCTGTCTTGTTCTGTTCCATGTTGTTTTGCTTTCTTTACTTCCATTGAAGATCACATGTTCAGCAAGAACCCAAGCGGAGGCACTCGTCCGATGGAAGAACACCTTGTCATTTTCGCCACCTTCTCTCAATTCTTGGTCGCTGTCCAATCTCAACAACCTCTGCAACTGGACTTCCATTACCTGCGATGATGCCACTGGAACCGTCTCCCAAATCAACCTCTCCAACTCAAACGTGTCTGGTTCCATTTCTCAGTTCAACTTCACCCAATTCGCGAATCTCACGCGTTTCGACCTCAAAAACAACACCATGGATGGCCCGATACCGTCTGCGATAGGTACTCTGTCCCGGCTAGTTTTCTTGGATTTGAGCGAAAATGCATTTGACGGCGAAATACCAGTGGAGATAGGTCGTCTAAGGGAGCTTCAATATCTGAGCCTTTTCAACAACAGTCTCAATGGTACCATTCCTCCTGAAGTTAGTAATCTCCAAAATGTAAGGCACCTCGACCTTGGATTCAACTACTTTGTTTCTTCAGACTGGTCTGGTTTCTTACCCATGCCATTGTTGACACACCTCGGCTTAGCTTACAATGTGCTTGAATTGGAATTCCCTCAGTTTATACTCAGCTGCCATAATCTTACGTTCCTAGACTTGTCATTGAATAAGTTGATTGGTCCAATACCTGATTCACTTTACACCAATCTCAGCAAGCTTGAATTTCTCAATCTCACTGATAATGCTTTTGAGGGGCCATTGTCTTCCAATATTTCTAAGCTTTCCAAACTCATTGATCTTCAGTTAGCAACCAATCAGTTAAATGGTTCCATTCCTGAGAGTATAGGAACCATGTCTGATCTTGAAACGATTGAACTATTTGAAAATTCGTTTGGAGGGGAGATTCCATCTTCGTTAGGCCAATTGAGAAAGCTCAAGAAATTGGATCTCCACTCCAATGACTTAAATTCCACAGTTCCATCCGAGCTTGGTTCCTGTAATAACCTCACATTTTTGGCCTTAGCTGGGAATAAACTCAGTGGGGAGTTGCCCATGTCCTTGTCACAACTCACAAAATTAACCGACTTGGGTTTATCTGAAAATCAAATTTCTGGTGAAGTTCAATCATCTCTGGTTTCTAATTGGACCAAGTTGATCAGTTTGCAACTTCAAAACAATGATTTCATTGGGAATATTCCACCAGAAATAGGTCTATTGACTGAGCTCCAGATCCTCTTTCTCTATAACAATAACCTCTCAGGTTCAATTCCTTCAGAGATCGGGAACTTGAAATCCTTGATAATTCTAGACCTTTCTGGGAATCAGCTTTCAGGTCCAATTCCTCCGACGATATGGACTCTTTCAAACCTTGAAAATTTACAGCTTTTCTATAACAATCTGAACGGCACAATTTCACCAGAGATTGGAAACATGACATCCCTGCTATCTTTTGATGTTAACACAAACTCCTTGCATGGGGAATTACCCGACACCATTTCAAGCCTCACCAACTTAGAAGCATTCTCGGTGTTCACAAATAACTTGTCGGGGACCATTCCTCGGGATTTTGGGAAGAACAGTCCTCAGCTCTATTATGTCAGCTTCTCCGACAACAGCTTCCACGGGGAATTACCCCCTGAACTGTGCAGTGGCTATGCTCTTCAAAATTTCACAGTAAATGGAAACAACTTCACTGGGTCATTACCGGCTTGCTTGAGGAACTGTACGGATCTAAGAAGAGTCCGGTTTGATGGGAACCGATTTACGGGTAGCATCACCAATGCATTTGGAGTCCATCCTGAGCTTGATTTTATTTCTCTTAGTGACAACCAATTTAGTGGTGAAATCTCGCCAGAGTGGGGGGAATGCCAAAATCTCACCAATCTGCAGATGGATAGAAACAGGCTTTCTGGTAGAATCCCTGCTGAGCTTGGGAAGTTGAGCCAGTTGCGTGTTTTAAACCTTGGGGCCAATGACTTGAGTGGGGATATTCCTTTGGAACTGGGAAATCTGAGCTTGTTGTTCAACCTTGATTTGAGGCAGAACCATCTCACTGGTAACATCCCTGGGATTGTGGGCAATTTAGCGAGGTTGGATTCTCTTGATCTATCGGGAAACCAGTTGATAGGAGAAATACCGGTGGAACTTGAGAACTGCGAGAAACTATTGAGCTTGAACTTGAGTCACAACAATCTAACTGGTGAAATTCCAAGTGAGCTTGGTAGCTTATCTTCTTTGCAGTATTTACTTGATCTCAGCAGCAATTCACTCTCAGGCTCAATCCCTCAAGACTTAGGGAGGCTTCGATCATTGGAGAACCTAAACGTTTCACACAATGATCTGTCAGGCAGAATTCCCACTTCATTGTCCTCCATGATTAGTCTCAATTCATTTGATTTCTCCTACAATGAGTTAACAGGTCAGATTCCAAGTGATGGGGTATTCCAAAACGCTTCTGGAAATGCTTTTGCTGGAAATTCAGGATTGTGTGGTGATGTTGATGGATTTACACCTTGCAGTTCCAGTTCCATAGACAAGAAGTCCAACAACAGGAGGGTCCTTATCGCTATCATTGTTCCTATCTGTGGCATATTAATTCTAGCAGCAATTGCGGCTGGAGTGTTTGTGTGTCGCAGGCGAAACAGAATGCTTGATGAAGAGATTAAAGTGAGTAAAAGGACTGAGTTTTCTGAGTCTACCATTTGGGAAAGAGAAGGTAAATTTACATTCGGTGACATTGAAAGAGCCACTGAGGGCTTTCATGATAACTACTGCATCGGAAAAGGGGGATTTGGAACTGTTTACAAAGCAGAATTGCCCTCAGGTCAAGTAGTAGCAGTTAAGAAACTCAATTTTGCAGACTCTGCTGACATTCAAGTGGTGAATTTCAAGAGTTTTGAGAATGAGATCCGAATGTTAACCGAAGTTAGGCATCGGAATATCATAAAGTTGCACGGATACTGTTTTAGAGGAAGTGGCATATACTTGGTGTACGAGTACGTGAAAAGAGGTAGTTTGGGAAGTGTTTTGTATGGAACACAAAAGGGAGTGGAGCTAGAATGGGATACAAGGGTGAAAGTTGTGCAAGGATTGGCTCATGCAGTTGCTTACTTGCACCACGATTGCTCTGCACCAATTATACACCGAGACATATCATTGAACAACATCCTGCTCGAGAAGGACTACGAGCCAAGACTCTCTGATTTCGGCACCGCAAGGTTGTTGAGTCCTAACTCATCGAACTGGACTGCAGTTGCTGGCTCTTATGGGTACATGGCACCAGGTTAGCAAACAATTTACTTCCATTGGAATGCTGCTTTGGCAGTGTTGTTTCTTATTTTCTTCTTAGTTTTCATCTGAAATGTGATTGTTGACATTGTTTAATGTTCTGTTCTTTCAGAGCTTGCACTCACAATGAGGGTCACAAGTAAATGCGATGTTTACAGCTTTGGAGTGGTGGCATTAGAGATTATGATGGGAAAGCACCCTGGAGAGTTATTGAACTCCCTGTCATCAGTAAAACTGTTATCAGACAATAAAGAATTGATGCTCAAGGATTTGCTAGACCAACGACTTCCACTTCCTAGCAACCAAATAGAAGAGGAAGTCGTATCGGTTTTTGCAATAGGCTTAGCATGCACATCTTCAGTGCCAGAGTCACGACCCACCATGCGTTCGGTGGCACAAGAATTATCTACAAGAACGCAGGATTACTTGGATGAGCCATTGGGAAGAATAACCATTAGCAAGCTATTAGCTTTGGGTAATAGAACAAGATAAAGAATAGTCAGGTTTCCATCTGGGGAGGAAAAGGCTTAGTTACATAAGGAGGCTGGAATTCGAATCCAAGCTTATTGCACGTACGGAGCTCAATCCCAAGTTCGTTTTTCTTACATTTTTGTTATTAAAGCAGATATTCTTGTATCATATTTTTGTTGTTTTATAGAATGAATGTATTGTACATTTGATCCCATTTATAACCAATAAGTTGTAAAGGTAATTGGGTGAAGAACAAAGCTGGATAGACCCCAGGGTGGGAACTGATGATCCATTCGCTTTATCTGAATGCTTTCGACCTACCAAATACCAAATTGCAAGGTGCAAAGTTGGAACATTTTTGTACATAAACTTTTGCTTTTCTAGCGTGGAAACTTCAATCTTTGTAGCTTTCTGAATTAGATGACAGATTAAATAATATATGGTGGGGTAAGTAAGAAGTAGGATCGTCTTTTAATTATTAGTCACTGGTCAGAAATTGACTTTTAAAATTCAGCTTGAACATTATTGTCCACTTGCCTTAGAGAGTGCGTGTGCTGTCCTTTCTAGTTGACCAATCTTGCTTTAGTTAATGGTTTATGTCAATTTTATGTTATGCAAATATAGAAACAGAAGGGCTTGAAATACTAATGGTTTGAATTTATACTGCAACTTGCCTTTGTACGGCTAGGTGATCAAAAGTGAATTAGAAGTCGTGTTCTGATGTATGGACCAAATTATTTCAGTTCACATGGCATTGCCTACTCATAAAGATTTAAAAGTAAGATAACATTGTAGTGTCAAATAATGTAATTAATTCAATTTAAAAATCACCCGAAGACTGTTTAGAAGGATTTAGCTTAGGGATACCTCGAAATTCAAGTCCCTGAGTACCATCATCAGTATCCTTCCCCTTCACCTGTTGCTTCAAAGCGTCATTGGCGTCGCATGAAGGCGGTTCGGTTCCTTCAAAAGTGGAGGAACCTTTATCATCACTCTTCACCTGTGACTCAACCCCCACTTCAAACTTTAGAGCATTCACCCTTGTCCCATTAGCAGGACCCTTGGAGGACGATGAACCATCCCCCTTTGCTCCCTCAACCACCTCAATATCTCTATGACTAGCCGACTTACCTGTCTTACTTGGTCTTTGCCTCGGTCTTTTCGGCAATGGTACTCGCAACCACTCACCAAATTGCAAGTCGGCCTCCTCCATTCCTTCAGTCAGTTGAAGTTTTGCATGCTTCTACTGAATGGCCAATTAACCCACAACCATAGCAAAAATTCGATAGCCGTTCATATTTTACCATTAAGAGGCCCCGTCTGAGTACCCATTTTGACCACCCTCTGAAGCGGCTTAGTGATATCCAACCAAACTCGCACCCTGATATATTCTCCCCACCCACCTTCTCTGTCACGCCAGTCAATAGCCATCACCTCTCCTACTGCCCCTCTCAGCAAGCCTGTTCATCCAACCTAATGGTACATTGTAAAACCGAATCCAAAATGGCACCAGTGAAAAATCATTGTCCCTAGGACTAAAAGATGGCTCGTAATCTTTCTACACAAACAACATTTTATCAAAACTCCAAGGTTCTAGGTCCATTATCTTCTTCTTATCCTTTTTCGAACCGAATTTGACTAGCAACGTATTAGAGTTTAGATAAATAAAGGTTACCTCATCATCGGTATACCAAACATTCTTGAACACTCGCACCAAGGCATCTCTGTTAAAAGCAACATCAGTAATCAACTTCCCTACTGCCCAATTCTCAGAACCCAGTTGCACCGAAAACTCATCTTTGATACCAAAAGAGACTTCCTCCCCCTCAGCACCAGTCAAAGTAAGCCTCTTAAGCAAATGGTTAGTCTCGTCTGCCATTGTTAACTCAGGATGCCGTCGAACGCAAGAAAACTAGTGGAAGAAACCAGTCAAAACTCTACAACTTATTATTGGAAGAATACAATAACGCAAACAGCAAGTTATGTTTACCACAACCCTACCAAAACAAAGCCCAACATTCTGCCTCTAACACACTACAGCCCAATGAATATTACAAACAAAGACGATCAATAAATTTTCCTTACCCAAGCCTGTTATTAGTAACTCAAATCCAAAGCAAGTCAATTGCCGGCTTAATCCAAGAAAAGTCAAAACGAAGAATAGCTTGGCGGATGAGGTACCCAATCAACCACAAACATTGTTCATTGCATCGGAAACCCCGGCCACAACTCCCACCATATTCAGTATTGTTATAGTTGTTGGAGGGATTAGGAGGGGTGGTCCATTTCAAGAGGTAAGAGCTTACTGAACTCGGTGTCGTGGACAACTTTCGTTGTTACGGTGAAATTGATTTCTCCTACAATGAGTTAACAGGCTCGATTCCCAGTGATGGAGTATCCCAAAACGTTTCTGGAAAATGCTTTTGTTGGACTCATGCTTGTGTGGAGATATTGATGGATTAACACATTGCAGTTTAAGTCCCAAGTCCAACAATAGGTAGGATTCTTATAGCTATCATTGTTCTTATCTGAGGCATATTTAATTCTAGCAACGATTGCTGCTGCAATTTTTGCAACATCTCTATCCGCCTTTCTGAAGAAGAGAAAAAACCATACACTAGTCCAATGGCTTACCATCATTATCATATAAGCTGGAAATAATGAAACAAAGGGTCAAATGCCGTTTATATTATTTATCTACATAACACACTGGATAATAGTTCTAATTGTCCCTTTACTCAGATGGAAATAAAATACTAAAAAAAATACAATACATTGGAGCCATGTACAAATCTCCGAATGGGGAATATCATTCACATCTTCCAACATGTTTAAGATATGTATATTCCCTAAAAAATTGGGCTCCTTCACTGCCTTACCTAATGCAATTTCACTTGAGGATGTTGGAGACTTTGATACTCAAAACTCAAACATTTTCATAAGCTTTTTTTTTTTTGTTTTGTTTTGTTTTTTTCCAACTAAATACCCGACTGCTTAAGCAAATTTGTTTACAAGGACTTAACAAGAAGGAAGAGGACCTTAAAACTTCAAAAGCTCTAACCTTACCTCAACTTGGTCTATCCTACTATTAAGTTCATCCATGAAATAGTATGCTACTCAGTTCCAAGCTGTTATAACTTATTCTTCGATTCGTGAACGCTTTGCGGCTAGTTCTGGACTCGTCTCAGAAACCCGGGCTTTGGTTTTCTCTAGATCACCAGCTTCAGTTGCCATATCCTCTCCACCCATTTCTCGTGAACTTCTCTCCAGCATGGACTTGGCATTATTAACAGTGCCAGTTCCAGAATCTAAATGATCCCTCTGGGAGGATTCCAGTTCACTTTTTGTTGGAGCCTCTTTGGTAGCATCTGAAGTAGCTGCTGGATTCTCCGGGTTAGAAGATGATACCTTCAGCTTATCTAAACCTGACTTTTGCTTCTCAAACATCATTTGGAGGTACCTCCCTTGTTCTTCTATTCGCAACTGCAAATTTCTTTGAATCTGCAGAAGAAAAATAGAAAACAAAAATAATCCATAAACATTACACCAATAGACCCCATAGAAAGAATTTGAAACATCGATGAGTGAAGGGTTCATTGACAACTTTGACTATAATTGGTGCACACCTCCACAAGGCGTAATGGATCATTACAAACATCTCTTTAACTGACTATAATAGCAAAAGCCAGTATCCTACAAAATAAATTCTAGACAGCAGGTCCCATCCTAAGAATAATAAGTGATTTACATATAATATGATGACTCAGCAATAGCAACACCCTTGTCTAAAATGCCCATAACTGATAGGTATAATGCATAATATCCAACTGAAAAGCGTACGAAAGAACAGTTTCCTTTAAAAGGGAGAAAAGAAGTTTTTCTGTTCAAATTCATACCTCAAGCTGTTCATGCAACCGCTTCTGGACTTCCATCTGTAACCGCAAAGCTTCAGTGATTCCCATACCCCTGTTCCAGTTCAAAAATAAATTAAGCAAATCAACTGGCTGAAGCTTCATTAGACCTTGATATTAGGTACATAACGTAATGTCCTTAGGGATTCCATTTGGAGTTTTCTATAATTAAATCTTAGCAAAATGCAACCCCAGTCATTCATAAAAACAAAGATCTAAATAATTACTGAGTATACTTCTCAGACTCTATTAAAGCACACGGTGTGTAAAAGCAGAAGCTCAGAAATGCCACTGATGCAATTCATTAAGCCAGAAAAAAGGATACCATGCAGTATTAACTAGACATCATTGGAAATCACTAAAAATTACTTACGTTTTCAAGTCCAGAGATGATATTTCTTCCATGGAAGTCAATTTTTTCTCAGAGGATCCTGCAAGCAAGATTCATTATTTCAGCTAGATAGACAATGCCATCCCCAAAGCATACTTTTAGACATTTCGACAATCCAACACACATAAGTTATTTATATGTGTTATGATCCAAATAAGCAAAGTATCTGTTGAGAAGTAGACATGTGCTTTATAAACATACTTGCAATTTTGTATATTATTCATCCACATAAGTGTGTGTGGAACCCTAGGGATACACGCCGATTCCATATTTTTCTCTTGATTCTAATCTTAAAATTGTCCATGTCAACTACAAAAAGTAACCAGTTCCATGGATAAATCAAGGAGAGGCAGAAAGTGAGCAAATGAAGAAAAACATTTTCACCAGACAGCTGAGATTCTGGAACCGGTTAAACCAGATGGAGAAAAAAAATCATCTCCACTTCATTAATGAGGACAAGATGGACCATACACCTCTCAAGTCTCAAAGATCCATCCATCCATTCACTTAAATTGCTACAACCTTCAATGGGAGGTGAGGATTGTTGAGTGCAATGTAGACATGCATAATAAAATTTCAATGGACAGCTAAAGATTCTAGAACCAATTAACTGAATTAAAAAAAAAAAATTGATCCACTTCATGGTGAGGACAATATGGACTATAAAGCTCTCAACAATCCCCCTCAATCCTAACATAAGTCACTAAGAGAAAACATAGAACAAATATCAAGGAATAAACCACCCTTTCTAAACATGTATATTTTAAAATAAAGAAAAACAGGCAATAGATGCATTCTTGCAGAGAAGTACATGAGAAAGAAATTTAAAGGGAGCTTGACATATACCTTCTGATGACTCTGGTCTGTATCTAGCTGTCCTATATTTCTGCGGTTAAGAGAGTGATATCTCCAGTTAAAAGGATGATCTAACCAGTGTCTTGTACCACACATTTGAAAGAAATTATTTTAATAATTAAAAGAAAGGTGCATTTACCTGCAAGTGACTTTTAACATGGTAAATAGTCAAGCCGTCAACTTTCATAAGCTTCAACACGCCCTTTGGAGTAGCTCCTGTAAGTTGAAAATACCAACTGAATTGAAACATAACATAAGCCTAATGACTTTTGGAAACAATTTCATGAGAACTGAAAGTTACACACTTTCACTGCCTCCCAATTGGTTGACAGCTTCAACAAAGGCTTCATGAAGTTCAGGAGTCCACCGCATTCGTGGCTTTGCTGGGGCATTATTTGCTGATGAAGAGGGGTTTACAACACGGAGATTTTCTACAGATGGAGAAGGAAGCTGCTGATTCTGAGTAGGCATGGTTGTGCATGGTTTTGCCACCTGACATGCCATCTGAAGCAACAAGAAGGGAAATACGAAAAGATAAACAATGCCAAAAGGTATTAAGTTAGCTGGTTAAGCTTTATGTTCCATAGTATGAAAGCATCCACACCTTCGGTTCCAGATTCGTGACATTGTCAACAAGAAGCTCATTCCAATTGGAGGTCAATGCATCATCACAAGTGATAAGCTGGTCTGCCCATTCCTGCCAATCATTTTGTTTGCTGAAGTCCTCAGATCTCTGAATGTTTTCTACTTGACCACTCTGGACAGGGGTGCTTACAGGAAAATCAAGAAAATCTGGATCTGTACACCAAGAACCACTATTTTCTTTGTTGCAACAACTTGGTATTGTAGGTTGTGGCAGCAGTGAACTTGACGATTGTGATAACGGCAGTGATGCAGTATCAGCTGGCGACTGAGAAATGAAAGGACTATTTCTAGAATGCTTTTCATTTGGTAATACAGATGAGTAATGAAGATCACTTGAAAATCCAGAGGATGATGAAAATATGTGACCAACTACCCCATTATTGGTAGGTACACGAGTTGCATGGACCTGAGGCCTAGTCGTCAGTTCCCTTTCTGAAGGTACCTGTTGAATGTCAGGTAACTTTTGGTATGTCCCTTCCAAATGTGTTGATGGGATGGACAAAGATGATGACAATCCCCCGGATACCCCAAGGTTACTAAGCTGGCTTGCACCTGATCTCTGAATGGATAAAGCAGGTCGTGCCTCCATGGTTGTGCTTAAATTAAAAATGAGGGTGTCAATTGTTTGGTCAATCAATATTTAGCTTAATTGGCAGAGTTCATACTGTTTCAAACAAATCAAAGAAGCTCCAGAAAGCACCCTTGTCAGTTATTACTGCTTGCAAATGCCCACAAGGTCACAACTTTTCACATCAGTAAATATGATCAAAAAGATAATGGATGTATATGGAAAAACATCAACGCCAGAAAACTCCTAGGAAATACTGGTACCAAACTTAAGCTGAACAGGGAAATAAGAAGAAAATAAGTGCTTACATGCATTGTTAGTGATCATGTTAAACAAGAAATGGACGCCAACAAATGACTTAAGTTGGATCAAAAAAAATTCCCAATGCAGCACAAGATCACGCTTGTTAGACAACGAAATAATCTAGAAATTTATTATATAGTTTTTACATTTTCAATGTAATTTGTATTTAGGAAATTATTAGGGCATTTAAGGTTATATGTGGTATTTCAATTTTATTGGTGTTTAGGAAGTAGCTTAAATGGACTCATGTTATTTCAATTTCTGGTAACTTCCAGTTACTGTGATATTATAAGATGACATTAGACTTCAGAGTGTCAAGATTTCAATTGCCCAGTTTCTCCCTGTTCCACTCGCCTATTCCTCTGTCTTTCCATTCTACTCCTCTCCCTTCTCCAGAAAATTTCTCTCTATTATCTACTTTTTAAGTGCTCTTTCATTGCTTGTTTTATATCATAATTCTAAATACAGCACAAAAGTAAAGAAGAAAAATTGCAGAGACTCCATCTGGGGCATTAGCCACATAAGTATGAACTATGAAGTAAACAAATATTATAATCTCATAAAGCACAGGAAGACAGCCATTACAGCAGAATCAAGTTTGCATACCAGAAAACTAAAAAAACAGACAAACGAAAGGAACCAAGCATTGATCTATTATTAACTCATAGTATCTTTGTAAAGTGGAAATTATGATGATTCCACCCTTGAAGCCACTTAAGATGAGAATATCTATAACCTGTGCGCTGATATTGTGATGACAGAATCTATATCAAAACTGCACAAGATTGTGACACAGCCAGCCCTTGACTATGTACGAGATGCAACATCTAACTCTCTCTTTACAGTTTCCTTCATCACCAAGAAGGCTCAAGCTAACTTCATTACTCCAACATGCGCTATTTTCCTATGTGGCTATCTCTACCCTTCAATATGCTTCATATTTAGCTTTGAAGTTCCAAAAATCTTACCATATATCAATAAAAATGGCATTTCAAGAATAAAAGTTATACAACCCCCTTTATCCACAATGGTCCATCAATCCAATCAACCTTAAAATACCTATACTTAACCAGGCCAGCATTTCATATTTCAGGGACCATTCAATTTATATGAAAATACTAAATTTTCACACACACACACACACACACACAAAAAAAAAAAAAAAGGCATGTAAAGCTTTTACATATAATCATCATACA
This sequence comes from Gossypium arboreum, assembly GCF_025698485.1. NCBI lineage: Eukaryota > Viridiplantae > Streptophyta > Magnoliopsida > Malvales > Malvaceae > Gossypium > Gossypium arboreum. Next base: position 15,834,729 of record NC_069080.1, read on the forward strand.
CAAATTCCACACCTAAAAAATTAATAAGCGACAAAAATAAAACATCAGAAAATCTAAAAAGCAAAAACAAAATAAATTGAAAATGCGAATTTCAGCCAAAAAATCCATAAATCCCAACATGCAAAGTATAATATACCCCAAAAAATTAGAGACAACCCAGCTCAATTTCAACCCTAAACATCTTCAACAAGCACCCAAATTTACCAGAAATTTTATTAAATAACAAAATTAGAACTTTTACCTCCAAAAATGGCAATTTGAGCGAAAACAAGCAAATGGGTAAATCGATTCTTACCTAAAAACTTGATAGAAACCTCAGAGGATTGAAACCCACAAAAAAGAATCGAATCCCAAAATTTGGGTCACAGCAAGAAAGAAGGATTGTGGGGGAAATTATTCTAGTATCTATAAGCGGGCTTTTTTTTTTGTTGTCTTTAAATTCCGTCACCGGCGTAGGCCCAACAAGGAAGTGAACGGTGACGAAGTGCGATTTTGCCTCGTCTCTTGGCCCTTTCTGCCACTTTCTGCCACTGAAGCTAATAAGAAAACAAACAGTATAAAGTCTCACGAGCCTTTCGTGGCGCGTGTAATACAACCTCGCTGAATACGCTGGGGAATAGTTGAAAATAGCCGGAAATTAGATGTGGGGCCCCATGATGGTCTACGTGGACGGTGCTGATGGATGGGCTGGAAGAATACTGATGGGTGGCACGTGGGCATTAACGTTGTTCGCACGATTAGGGATGTGAGGTCCTTCTCAGTGGCTAAAATTGGGGCCCTCCGCATTTTCTCTCCTTTTTTGTTTTAAATTAACTTAAAGCCTTTTTAAATAAATAAATAAAATAAATAGGGAGAGTTTCTCTGGTATGGCATCTCAGACAGAAACGTGGTCCATAAGAATTTATATATTACGTGTCCAAAGACGAATGGTTCTTTTATTTATTGAACTGAATAACAAACACAGTCATCCACCATACCACTATTCCGTCTTAGTGGTAACTACTGACCTTGATTTTAAATAAAATTTTGGTAAACTCCACATAAGGGTACTAAATTATTTGTAAGTTTGTATTTTTGGTTATTTAACTTTAAAAAGTTATAAGATGATCATCAAATTATTTGAAAGTTTTTATTCAAGTCATTGAGCTATTGAAATCATTGTTGTATGGTTTTTTCAATTCCCACAACCTGCACCAATCGGAAGTTCTTATTCCCTTTCTCTTTTACAGATTAATTTTTTTTATGAAACAACTTTGAATGTCACGAATCTACGAATCAAAGTCCAAACAGTTTTCTTTTTCGATCTTCAACACTGATCGTCAAATCGGTTTGGATTTAAGATATGTTCTTCTACTTGTTAATGGATACATATCCATCATATCACTTAGAGCTTGCTAACCAAACTTTTAAAGAAAAACTTATCACTCTAATAACTTAAATAAAACTTTTAAATAGTTCAATGGTTTAAATGAAAATTTTTAAATAGTTTAATGACCATTTTCTAACTTTTTGAAGTTGAGTGACCAAAACATTATCTTATTAATAATTTAGTAACATTGGGTGTAGTTTACTCATAAATTTTTTAATTTAAATGGGGTAAACTAGGCCATTAGTCACTAAACTATGGGTAAGTTTTTGTTTTAGTCACTTAACTAAAAAACTTACAATTTGATCACTGAACTATTCAAAAATTTTCATTTAAGTCATTGGACTATTAAAATCGATGATATTCGACTTTCTCTGTACGCATTGCCTATACCGACTGAAAGCTCTCTTTCCCCTTCTCTTCTGCAATTCAGTGTTATTTTTCATGAAATAACTTTGGATGTCACACGAACCTACAAACCAAAATTCAAACAGTTTTTTCTGTGATCTATCAAATTGACTTAGATTTAAGGTATGTTCTTCTACTCGTCGATAGGTACTAATCTATCATATTGATCATTGAATCGCACTTGGAACTTGTTGGTGGAACTTTAAAAACAAAAAATTGACAGTCTAGTGGCTTAAATAAAAATTTTTGAATAGTTCAATGACTTAAATGGAAACTTTTAAATATTTAAGTGACCAAAACAAAAAGCTACGTATAAATTAATGACTAATGATGCAGTTTTCCCATTTAAATATTTAAAAAAAAAACCAACAAACTTGAAATTGTTTGTCCTTAGGGATGTGCAAAAGTTAGGTCAAATCAACTAAATCGACCGAATAGGTCAATTTCGATTTTGTCGGGTTGATTTATTTTGTTGTAATTTTAGGTCGATTGCAAAAGTCGGGTACAACTGTTTAATCGGTTCGATTTCATTTTTGAAAAATCAAAACTGAATTAACTAACTTTGAAATATAAATTATGTTAATATATTTTAAAATATTTAAATCCAATTAATATTCAAATATATTACTCAAGCTCAATCCCCAAATAAATCCAATACCCTCAAATATATTATCTAAACCAAACCCAGCTAAAAATTAAATCCAATTCCGACAAAAGTTGGTTCGATTTATTTAATTTGATTTATAAAATCAATCAGTTTCAATGTCTAAAAAAAATGAAATTGATTAAATTAGTTTTTAAATTTTTTGAACCAAACCAATCGATTACTCATCTTTTTTATCTTCGTTTAATAATTTAATTCGACATGGAAATTTTCACTACAAATTGCAAAATAAATCAACCTGAAAAAATAAAAGTGTTATTGGTAGATTTTGGCAGTTATAGGTAGAACAGAAAAATGTGTTAAAATTGATGTATGTTAATACAGTAGGAGTATATGAAAATTGCAGAGTGCATGATGAGTTCCCATATAAATGTTTTTGCCCAAAGAAATCAAACATCAGAAACTAGATAAAACTTATATAAAATACACATTCATGATAACAGGAAGATTTACATCTCCTAATTAGGATTTAAGCTCAGACTTTCCAATCATTTTTATTCAATGCAATTAATTATTTGATGGTAAGAAGGAAAGATTTTGTTTCAACTTGTTGATGAGTAGGATGTTGCTTTTGAGCTTTGATGAATGATCTAAAATTTTTATATATGACAAAATTATTTTACTTAAAAACAGAAACACTCTTGTATGTATAGATATTTTTAAGTGTTTTATTGGGGTCACGAGTTAACTAGGTATTTAGTCATGAAATTATTAAAATATCTTATTAAATACAAATAAATTATATTTTTATAAAGATATTTTATCTTTTATATAATAAATTATATTTTTATCATAATAAAATTTAAACTTAAAAATATTATATAAGATAAATAATTAACTTTACCATTAAGCTAATATATCAATTAAATTTTATGGAAGAATAAGTAATTTTAAATTGAATTGATATTAGATTAACTTGTAACACTAATTCAAATAAAACATAAAAAAGATGATATTCATTCAAAATCTCATTTACATAGCTATGCTTTAGACATAGCATTAATGGAAGTGGTAACAGAGAGGCCATAAATTTGGTCCACGCTTTTAACTACCTTGTAGATGTGGTTGAGTTGACTAAGGCTTAGTTTAGATGGACGGTGTGTTTACTTTCGGTGAGATTAAAAATAGCGGTGGCGGTGAGATTAGTTACTGTAGCGGTGATATTAGATACTGTAGCGATGAGATTAGAAACAATGGTGGAGTTTGTGTTTGGATTCAAACATAGCTGTAGCGGTGAGGTGAGAATAAAAAATGACTATTAAGGACATCGATTAAAATTGATATATAATAGAAAAATTTTAAATTATTTTACTTTTTAAAATTATTAAAATATGTGAATTTATAAATTTATTTAATAAAATATTAAAATGTATCTTCCAATATTTTATTATAAATATTTTAATGAATTATATAATCAATTTAAATTATTTATTAGATAAAATGATAATTATTTTAAATCAAAATAATTAAAATATGTAAATATATAAATTCATTTAATAAATATTAAAATGTATCTTTCGATATTTTACTATATAAAGTAAAAAATTAACATTTTAAATCAAAATAATTAAAATTTAAAATAAATAATCTAAAAATAGTTAATTCAATGAATGGTAAATTAAAATTTCTTTTGATAATAATGTATATTAGTTTGTTATAAAATAATGGGAAAATGTTTATTATTTTAAATTAATAAAATTATCTCACAATGAAAATACAAAATTATTGAAGTAGAAGGTAAAATAAAGAAAGAGACAAAAAAAAAAAAGAAGAGTAAAATGAAGAAAAAATAAGAGTAAAGGTGTAAAAGGAAAAATGACCACCAATGGGATGTTGAAACATTTGACTGGAGCATAAAGCTTCAGTGGAGAAATTAGTGTCCAGTGTGTTGAGTGATGCTTCAATCGTTTTGTTCTTTACAATCCAAACGGATTGGTACAGTGCGATTTAGTCAAAAAGTACTCCAAACGCACTGAAATGAGATCAAACGTACATCCAAAGGTAGCCTAAGAGTTGCAGCAACTAGCCAGATTCTAGAAAATGTCAGTGCTTCCCTTACTAGGAAACCAAAACCATTGATATCTCGTAACTATGAATTAGTAATATTGCAATTCTAACTCTAAAATGACGGCATGGGATTTACCCTTGCTTTCAATATATTAGGGAAATGATTTTGTGATCTCCCACATCGGTGAAATAAAAAAGCATATCAAACAGGTTTAATAGGTCAGGTATCTGTCATTTCCTACAAATTTTTATGGATTAATTATAGAGATATTTATAAATAAGCCTAAATATAATATTAACATATTTTATGTTTGTTCAGCTTAGTTCAAAATGAGTATAAATTTTATTTAAATCTGTTTATATTTACAAAAGATTAATCAAGTTCGCCCATATTATTTTTTAAATTTTTAAAAATATATTTATTTTATTTTATTATTTAATAACTTTATATATTTTTATTTATTAAAAATTTTATATAACTATCTTAACATTATTTTAATGTTTATACTAAAATATTATATATTTAGTATAGGTTTACTTTTTAAATGTGAGTAGTGTTATATATTTAGTATATGTTTAGTTTTTAAACGTGTTTTAAATTACATAATATATAAAAATAACATAATATAAAGTATTATAAACTTAAAAGCGGCTAAATTGAGCTTAAACCTTAAATGTTCAAGCTCAAGTTTGATCCATATTTTAAACAGGTCTAATTTTTTTTATCCAAACTCATTTTTCATATCTAATATTTTTATTCGAAACTTCTTAAATTTTAAGTAAACTTTTAGGTATTGACAAGTAACTAGAGCCATAAGCAAGTCTAATTTGTTATTACATTTTACTTGGTGGGATGGTGTGATCATTATAGTTGATGGTTATTCCCCGGGGGATTCCCACAATACCATATCTCTTCAATAGTGAAACAATCCAAGGCATATACTGAAGTGTCAAAATCTTGTCCTCAACTAACCAGATTGTAACAGCCTAATTTTCAGTGGTGTCGGAAATGATGATTTGAGATCACTAAATTCGACAAATAAGATTGAACAAGATAGTAATTTAATATTTATGAGTCAAGTAAGAATTTAGAAGAATTTGTGAAATGGTGAAATTAGTGAATTAAAAGAATTTATTAGGTCAAACGGGTCAAAAATGAGGTATCGAGACCTCAAAGTTGAAAATCGAGCTATAAATATTTTTATAAATATTTATGGAGTGTCATTGAGTTAGTATTAAAGTTTCAGTTAGAAAATTTTAATGTTTGGATGGCTAATTAATTAAAAGGACTAAATTGAAAATAGCGCAAAATTTGTTAAATTGTGAGTAAATAGCTGAAGTATTTAAAAGATGGATTTAAAGAGCAATTAGACCCAAAGGTTAATGGCTGGACGGTTTGGGTATGAAATAAGCAAGAAAACAATGTGAACAAGGGGCAAAATTGGAAATAGTATAAAAGTTAATAGTTAAATAATGATGTAATTGAAAAATCTAGACATTTTCTTCATATTTTCTCAGCTAAAACGCCATAGAAGGTCTGGAGAAAGCTGGTTTTCATATTTTACATCATATCAAGAAAACGAATCGAATCGTGGAAAGGAGAAAATTCAAGAATAGTCCACAATTTCTACGACTTTTACAAATTAGTCCGTAAGTTCATATGGCAAAGTTCAATGTTTTGATATGAAAATCTTATGATTGTTAAAGTATTTTATTGTTGATGAATACTATCAATTTGCATTAACTAATGAATAATGTGTAACTAAAAGTACAAATTATTAGGAACAATGGATTTGAGTGCTTTTATTCTGTGACCCTGATGAATTGACGAAAAATATGTGATAAGTGTGCCCGTTTAAGACCATAGCTGGGCTATGGCATCGGTGCAATGTGATAATGTGACTCCGTATAAGACCATAGCTGGGCTATGGCATCGGTATAATGTGATAATGTGATTCCGTATAAGACCATGTCTGGGATATGGCTTCGGTATGATATGTGAACCGTGTAAGACCATGGCAAGGCTATGGCTTCGGTGTGTGATGCGTAACAATGTGAAAGTCCATAGTTTACTATGGCAATGTGATAATGAAGCACTCAATTCCCTTATTGTTCCTTAATTTGACAATGAAGTAAATGAGAAATGGGCCTAAGGGAGTTAAATTGTGAGTTGCCATATGGAAATTATTCTAATGAGTTATTAATGAAATTGTGATTTGGAGGATGAAATAGTTAAACTAATAGATATATGATTGTGCTACGATATTTGATATGATTTGTGTTTATATGCCTATGAGCTTACTAAGCTTCAATAAGCTTACTTGTGTGTGTTTAATATTTTTATGTAGATTGACTTGAAGTGAGTGGGTAGATCGGATCAACACAACAGGGCACACTATTCAGATCAATTCCGGTAGTTTTTGTTTTATGTTTAAAGATTTATATGGCATGTATAGAGTTTGAATGAATTGAAGTAAAGATGTTATAAACTAGTTAACAATATTTGTACTAAAACAGTTTTCGGTAAGTAGCAGTAGTTTGACTTTGAAAAATCACTAAAAATAGTAGAAATGAAATTAAATAATGAATAAATTATGGAATCGAATCTTGATGAGTCTATTTTCATATGGAAGAAGCAAAACAGGTATATGAGCTATATTTTATGAGATGTTTAAATTTTTGTGAAACAGGGCCAGAGCGATTTCTGGATCCCCTGTTCTGACTTTGGAAATTCACCATAAATTTTACAAAGATAATTAGAAGTCATACTTTATATGTACAGATTCCTTATTGAGTCTAGTTTTATTAGAGATAAACGGCATAGTCATTGAAGCTCTATACAGAGAGATATCTGATTCGTAATACACAAAGGTCAGAGTAGTCAAACCCTGAAACAGGGAGATTTTAAATAATAAACTGTACTAATTGGCTTGACCAAAATTCTAGAAAAAATTGGTAAGTAGATATATGAGTATAAATTCAGAGAAAATTTACGGATTTGGATTTCGAGTTTTATAACTCGAGATATGAATTATTTAGCAACTATGACACAGTTGGACAGCTTGTCTGAAAAGTATTATATAAATTATCTAAATTTGGTTAAGTGCTCAAATAAGTTTAGTAGTGCCTTGTGCTCGACTCCGGCAACGGTCTCGGGTAAGGGGCGTTACACAGATAATATCTAGGACCCTGTAGTCATTGAAGAAGCAAGCTGCCCCATGTACAGGAAGAAGCATAAATGAAGACAATAGCTTAATGAATAGAAATAGTAACTAAAGATAAAAACTGCTTCTAATGGAAACATAACAGCACTACTTGGAACTCCCTTTATGTTTGTTCAGCACAACATTCATCCCCTAACTTTCACTCTAGTTTTCAAGCCAATGATGAAGACGGTCGATGCCAAAATAAGCAGAGTTTTTCTTAATTTCCAGTTGCTGGGAGATTATAGCCTTAAACACATATTGGTTAGTGAAAAGAAAATTTATGGACTATGGTATTCTTCTTAGTTTGGAGAGAAGGGAGAAGGTATTTTCCAGTTGATATATGCTATGCATTTGAAATATATATATATATATACACACAACTATACAAGGTCTGAAGGCATACTGGCCTCTCAGATTTTGATACTAATTACAGAACAGAAAAGCAAGTAAACACATAAAATGGCAAACAAAACCTACTTCATTTATGCATCAAATTGCCTCAAACAACCGAAACCAATCAGATTCTTCACGGTGTTGGATTCAGTTCGTTACGGGAAAATCCATCATCAAAGTTGAGCGAATAGCTGTGGAAGTCATAGCTGAACTGCATGCTGCTTCTTTGCCTTTGCCTCCACCACTGTGACTTGACCTTCCAAACCAACTGTTTTAACACGCAGTTCGGCCTTCTTCGTACACTGATAAGTTTAACACCATGCTCATGGTTTGATACTTTCTTTTCCCACTTCAAGAACCGGATTCTCTTCAAGATTTGCATTTTCAAAAATGTAATAATCCAATGTATCACTCAAAGCAGGAGAGCTTACAAGATTAAAGCAAGGAGGGCAATGGATACATGTATATACGGTTTCAAATAAAGCATGAAAGTGTAAGCTTTTCTTTCATGCATTGCATCTAATTCCTACATGACACGAAGAGACTACGATATTAGGTGGCAGTTAGTCATTTGTCTGAAATCAGAATCCGAATCATAATCACCAAATGTTGTCGTTTCCACTTTGCTTTTTTCCAATGTCATACGGATAGTGATTGGGATGCATGTTACCAGCATTTTTTTGGATAGGTTAGCCTCCCAAAAAAAAGTAGATAGTGTTTGTCACATCCGATAGATCCATCCGTTGGGGGGTTGCACATGGTAAACTTTCAGGGAAACATATATAAATTCAGAAAGATGGAGAGAGAGTGTGAGGAAAAAGTAAGGTTTGCAGTGATTGAAAAGGTAATGACATTCATGCCTAGGTCTGACTCTTCTAGTGCCGAAAGGAGAGGAAAAGGAGGGAGAAAAGAGTGCCTTAATTATCAAAAGGTTTTAGTATCACTTTATCCCATGAAAGGCCCACAAAGGTATGAAAATACTTAGTCCATGTAAGTACCAGGAAATTAGGTGGTTAATGGATTATTCTAATTTTATTGGTAAAGTTAATATCGAATTAATTCGTAATTAGAGTGGTAAATGAATGAATGGTTCGGTTTTTATTTATTTGTGTTTATTTTTTAAGTTAAATAAATGAATATAAATGAATCTTTGAAGCTCGTTTATTTCATGAACCGAATACGAACACGAACACAATTTATTTATCTTCATCTAAAGTTCCGTTAAAATTTATCTATTATTCCATTACTATATATTAATAAAATTATTATTGTTTGTGCATTTATTTTATTTATATATTTGTATATAATTATTTATATCTAAAATGTTTGTTTATTATTTATTTGCTTATTATTCATGAAAAATATTTGTTAACATATTTAATTATAAAATCTTTGCAGAATATATTGTTTAACTCAAACAAATGAAAATAATGGCATATAATTTTAAATAAAATATATAAACAAAATTTTAAAATTTTAATCTAACATAAAATTAGATTCAAATTTAACTAAAAATACTAAAATAAAAAAATCCTAATTTAACATCATCTTATTAAAATAAATAAAAAAATATAAAATCACAATTTTATTCCATCATTTATCGATAAAGCTAATTTAAAAACAAACAAACATCAACGAAAATCTTCAATTAATTTACAGGTTACTCGTGCCGCATTATAGATATAGATATGGAAATGACATAGCTGGTCGGGTCTTGGTCCCATGGGTCGGGGTAGGTATTGTCCGAGTAGTTACTTGCGTTTCTATTCTTCCTTTCGTTTCCTTTCTACGAATGCCGCCTCTGAATCTGCTCCTAATTTCACCTTAGAATTCACCGATCTCTGCTCCAAAGGACTCACAAAGGAAGCCTTTGATAGGTTCTATCCTCAAATATGGGCAGACCCACCTCTGTTTTCCCACCTCATCCAATCTTGCATACCGCAAAACTCGCCATCTCTTGGCAAACAGCTTCATTCTTTGGTCATCACATCTGGGTCCTCAAAAGATAGGTTTATATCCAATCACTTGCTCAACATGTATTCCAAGTTCGGGAACTTACAAGCTGCCGTTTCCTTGTATAATGTGATGGTTGTGAAGAATGTAATGTCTCGTAACATTTTGATCAATGGACATTTGCTTGTTGGGGACTTGGATAGTGCCAAAAAGTTGTTCGATGAAATGCCTGAAAGAAATGCCGCCACGTGGAATGCGCTTGTTGTGGGGTATATCCAGTTCGAGTTTAATGAGGAGGGACTAAGTGTGTTCAGAGAAATGCATGTTTCTGGGTTCAGGCCGGATGACTTCACTCTTTCTAGTGTTCTGAGAGGGTGTGCCGGATTGAAAGCTTTGTCAGTAGGGAGGCAAGTTCATTGTTGTGTGATGAAATGCGGGTTTGGGATTCATTTAGTTGTTGGGAGTTCCTTAGCTCACATGTATATGAAATGTGGAAGTTTGGAGGAAGGGGAAGCGGTAATTAAATCAATGCCAATTCGTAATATGGTTGCTTGGAATACTCTCATTGCAGGGAATGCTCAAAACGGCTATGGTGAGAGTGTTTTGGCCCTTTACAGTATGATGAAGATGACTGGTTTTAGACCTGATAAGATTACATTTGTTAGTGTCCTGAGTTCATGTTCAGAGTTGGCAACCTTAGGACAAGGTCAGCAGATTCATGCTGAGGTGATTAAAACCAGTGCAAGCTCAGTTATCGATGTGATAAGTACATTGATTAGCATGTATTCAAGGTGTGGTTGCTTGGAAGATTCCATTAAGGTTTTCATGGAATGTGAAGTAGCAGATCTTGTGTCATGGAGCTCGATGATCGCTGCATATGGGTTTCACGGAAGAGGAGTGGAAGCAGTTGAGTTGTTTGAACATATGGAAAAAGAAGGATTGGAGCCAAATGATGTTACTTTCTTGAGCTTGCTTTATGCTTGCAGTCACTGTGGGCTTAAAGATAAAGGACTTGAGTTCCTTAACTTGATGACAGAGAAGTATGGAATAAAGCCTAGGGTACAACACTATACTTGCATAGTCGACTTGCTCGGTAGGTCTGGCTGTTTGAATGAAGCAGAAGCTATGATAAGATCAATGCCGGTGAAAGGAGATGCTATCATATGGAAAACTTTGTTGTCTGCATGTAAGATCCACAAGAATGCCGACATGGCAAGAGAAGTAGCTGAAGAAGTGCTTAAGCTTGATCCTCAGGATTCAGCTTCCTATGTTCTCCTTTCGAACATTCATGCATCTGCAAAAAGGTGGCTGGAGGTTTCGGTGGTAAGAAAAACCATGAGAGATAGGAGGGTGAAGAAAGAGCCTGGCATAAGTTGGTTGGAAATCAAGAATCAAGTTCATCAGTTTTGCATGAGTGATAAAGCGCATCCGCAATCGGAGGAGATTGATTTGTACTTGAAGGAACTGACCGCTGAGATGAAGTCACACGGATATGTGCCTGACACAAGTTTAGTTCTACATGACATGGATAATGAGGAGAAAGAATACAGGTTGAGTCACCATAGTGAAAAAATGGCTATTGCATTTGCTCTAATGAATACTCCTGCTGGAGCCCCTATAAGGGTGATGAAGAATTTGAGGATCTGCAGTGATTGCCATGTTGCTTTTAAGATCATATCAGCGATCAAAAATAGAGAAATTATTGTACGAGATGCTAGTAGATTTCATCATTTCCAAAATGGAAAATGTTCTTGTAGAGATTACTGGTGAGAGGAATTTTGCAGCCACCCTTTATAGCTGATATTGGAATTTAAATTTTTTTTTTCTAATTAGTAATTTCATTTAATCTAGATAGTTGATTTAGATTTTGCCATACGAACTCTCACACCACCATCAAGTCACTCTGAAGTAACCATACCATTATTGCCACTCTATGTGTAATAGGGCTTTTTCCTCTATAAAAGCTCTCTCCACAAAAGAGTTTATACCAGCTCTCCCCATTCCAAGAGAAAGGGAACTCAGGTGGCCTATCAAAGCTCCAACATAATGAAACCCTTTAAAACCTCTGATTTTTAATGGTTCTCAACATCATTTCTAGTATAAATCACCTTCATTTTTAGCAGTTCAACGTGAATTATCAATCATTTTATAATAGGTAGACGGATTTGGATTTGAATCATGCTATCAAAGGATGCCGTCCCAATCAAATGCTCCATTACCATTACTCATTAACAGAATGAAAGTAGGAATCGGAGATTTAATTCAGTTGATCTATAAAAGGTGAATTTCGATAGGATATCGCTTCCTTTGTACAAGTGAAATAAAAAAGTAAGTTTTTATTGGATAAAACAAAACTGTGGCAGAATACTTCTTTGATACAATGCATTAAAAGGAATAATTAAATAATATAAAATTGAGATTTTAACTCATAATATTTGCCCATTTTATAACTGATAGAATCATATATATTTCTAAATAAAACGTGTACCTATTATTATATTATTTTCATATAACAACCAATATTTTACCATGCACGTATCACTTTCGTGTTTAAAATGTAATATAAATTATCATGCCATAAATAAATTCAGACATGATTAAGCTTATCATGCAATCACTTAAAGCAAGGAAACAAAAGCAACTTTTAACAGAATCTGTAGGAATGCTAGAATGGTTCCCCAAGTTACGAGGCTTGCTGGATGAAAAGAACAATTGTGACCATGCAAATAGGCATATATAAGAACAATTGTGATGTTCAAAAAGTCAAATCACATTTAGAGGGATTTGTTGAGTTCTACTTAAAAGCTGAAAAAGAAAGATGGAAGCATGCTAAAACTGTTGTAATTCCATAAAAAGAAACCAGAAATAAGTTTTAGACAACTAGATGTAACATTGTCTGATCAAAATCTCTCAAAATATGTTGTAAGTAATTGAAAGATAACATCAACAGTAGCAAACAAAACCATGGAAACCTTTCAAACAATAGCATTGGCAGCACTTGCAATTCTAGGCCACAGGTCAGCACACTCCTTTCCGATGGGACCAGTGATAGCAGATCCTGTAATTACCAAATCAATGAACGCAATGAGCTTTTAAAGATCAAATCCAACAATGCAACAACATATAACTTTCTGCCACTGAAACTGCAAATCAAGAGGCTAAGACACTGACAGAACCAGCCTAACAAAAACATAAGTTTAGAGAAGATAACCCAGATTTCTAAATTGCATTCTTTACTACAATGAATTTAGACACACAAACATGTTTTTTAATTTCATATCTGACTTTGTCACACTTCATTTGAAACCCCACAATTCCACAAGCAAATATTATTCTAACTGGGTATGTCCAAATAGAATGAAGAAGAGGGTTGGTTTACCTTTCATTTCTCCCTTGGGATTGACAATGACACCAGCATTATCTGCAAACATATAGATAAAAACCCAAACTAAGTTCAAAAAAAAAAAACACAGAAATACTAATAGTTTTACATGGTAACAACTAAATCAAATATACCAGCAGACAGGTAACACGATGCAATAGATAAACAACAGCATCATGCTGTTTAAAACTGGCAATTTCCCTTTACTCTATGCTTCCCATTAAAGAGAAACAAAAAATAATCAAAATCGAGTACCCCCCATTATCAAAAGAAGCAACTAAAGGCAAATAAAAAAAATGGGGGAAACAAAGGGAATTATTTTTGACCTTCGAAGTACATGTAGACGCCGTCCTTTCTACGCCAAGGTTTGCGTTGTCGGACGATGACGGCGGGCAACACCTTCTTCCTCAAATCGGGCTTTCCTTTTTTTACGGTGGCCATGACCATGTCACCGACGCAAGCCGATGGGAGCCTGTTGAGACGCCCTTTGATTCCTTTGACAGAAATGATGTAAAGGTTCTTGGCCCCAGTGTTGTCCGCGCAGTTCACCGTAGCCGCCACCGGTAAACCCAGCGACATTCTGAACTTGTTCCCCGCACTACCTCCCCTTCCTGTTGCAAATTAAAAGGGAAAAAGAATAGTTGAGATCGCTGGGGGGTTTTGTTAGGTGAGATGTAAAGCGAGGGGAAATGAATGACTTGTACCTCGCTTCGACATTTTGGATCGGCCCTTCTCTGCTCCTCTGTTAGCCTCTTTTTGGGAGCAAGCGCTGCTTCAACATATAAATATAAGCTGCCCTAGGGTTTTGTCTGAGAATTTTGGATTGTTTGGCTACATAGCACAAGGTTGCCTATCCCCGTTTTAACTTTTCTTGAACGTAAACGCAGCGTTCTATAGAGTCATCCTAACTTCTACCCCAAGTTAAAATCAAAAGGTTAAAATATAAACATAAATTTATTTACTTTTTATAAATTTAAAATTTAATCCTTATATTTTTGTTTTCAAAACTTTAGTCTTTTTATTTTTCAAATTTCAATTCAGATTTCAAAATACAATCTAATTATTAACTTTATTTTTAAAATAAGAAAATACTCACTCAATAACTATTTAAATAAAAAGATTCATTGTAACTAATTTAAATTTATTAAAATAATTTTAATAATGTTAACTGTTAGACAAAATAAATTCCTAGATTAAATTTCTAATTTACAAAGAACACAGAATACTATATAACATATTTTAACCAAATTAAAACTCATGTGTGTAAAAGAATGAACCAAGGCTGCCCGCTGTGGGACTCTTGGTTATAATTGACTGGGACTCTTGGTTATAATTGACTTCAAAAAAATTGTTTAGTTAAAAGTCAGTTAGCTTAAAAACCCGACCAAATCGACTCACCACTAATAGCTAATTACATGACATTGGTATTAACAATTTAGTGCTTGCATAGGTATTAAGTGTGGTCAGTTTGAGGAACGTGACATAGAAATAAGGCAGAAGGCAATCCAAAAAGAACGAAGATACATGTGTAAATTGACACTAGAATTCATTGTCCATTAGCATTTAACCCCTGCAGTTGCTGCACACTACAGCCCTATCAGAATGCACATTTTCCTGATTTCTATTACCTACCATTACCTAGTAATAAGTGTATAGTTTCATCAGGCCAAAAAAAGAAGGTAACTATGTACACTGTTCACAATTTCACATCAAAACCACACCGCAGGGTTGACTAGCATTCACTTTGTCCAAATCTAAACCACGCAAAAGGATATTCCAAAATAAGTGCCTTGAAGATGGCAAAACATTTCCATGACTGAGAATCGGTTCATCCGGTGATTATTGCAGATTTAGACCCTACACCATAGAAAGAGGATCCTCAGTAATAATTACAGAAGCAACCAAATAGGGGCATATCATCAACATTCTTGAGAACACTACAACATTCTTGAGAGTTCCTTATCACTTAGATTGAAGGCTTTTCCATTGCTAATTAAATAACTTCATTAAAATCCCAGATACACAACTTCCTTTTGCATAGACAATTATGGTTACCTCCACAAAAGCATTATCCTGTGAAAAGCATCTCAATTCTTAGATGGGTGAAAAATCTGAATTTTAGCATCGAAGTTCTATTGGAATCATATCCCAGGGGAGGGTTAAGAACATGAAAACCACAATTCCAAATTTTTGTGTATGGATATTATCGTTGCAGTTTCAAAGGGTTAAAATCTTTTAATGTGGCAAAAAAATTATTCCACCATGCGAAGACCCAAAACCGAACATTGTCTACAGATTATACAAGATAACTACTTACTGGTTGAACGTTTCATGTTCCTGCAAAACTTACTGCCACATCTGCACCGGAATGCCTTAACAGGATGATCAAGATCATCGAAGTCGATACCATAATCCTGCAAGCAGCATGCATAGCCTTTTAATAGGGACAAAGAGGAAAAAAACACATGAAGAATCATCATTTAATGCATGAGAATACTCATGCATGCATGTGTATGCCAAAAAAAATGCATTAGAACCAAAAATTTACATAGACTAACCGCATTAATTTCATTTTCTTTTCTTTTTCAACCTTATGATAAGCAACAAAACTCAAAGCTTCATAATAATATAACTAATTAGCAATAGATAATCACTCACCCAAGTAAGCTCTTCAAGTGCATGAACTTCTCTAGTTGTGAAGAAGGCTAGCTGCACACAGTAAATGCTCAATTACACTTGCTATTGCAAAGATTTGAAGCAAGCAAAACAAACAAGACTAGGAAGGTGGAAGAAATCAGTATTTCATACATGGTAGTAACGAAGATCCGGGGTCTCCACTTCAACAGGAATTTCAATCAAGTTTGCATCAAAGCATCTAGCAAAACAAGAAAGAAAAAAGAATCAGATATTTTAAATTCCAACTTATTGAAGGTGCTCGGACATTTCTTCCAATGCATTAGCCATCATATACCTTCACCTATAATGGTAATTAAAACAAAACCTCAATGATGGAAAATGAGACATTCTTGTAGGTAACCTTTTCATATCTCCTAGTACTAACAACTCAACTAATGTTTGTAACCCCTCACCCTCCACCCACCATAAAAAAGGGAAAAAATCAACCAATCTCCCAACTTACACCACCTTCACTAATGTCATAAAAACTTATTACTAACATTACAAAAACACGCAACAAAGAGATAGATTCAAAAGCAATTGAATGCTTTAGAAGAACATAGTAGGAAAAAGTTAAGGGCATAGAAAGTCTAATATATAACATCTATACAAACCTATGATTGATAAACCGAGCGACATTTCCATAACATGTGGCATCCAAACAGAGAGCTTCTTCATCCCTAGAACCTCCCTTCAACCCCCAATAAGCATCTAACAGGATAGGGCAAGTATGTTTCTCTCTGTTCCTTGCATACAACTCAGATATAGTGAGTATTTCTCCAACAAACTCACATATGAAGGCCCCTTTGGGAAGCTTCTCTAGAGTTCTGAGGCCCCAACCTTTTTCATCAGGTGTCAAAAAAACCTAACAGCCATAGTAAATTAGTCATGGAAGAAAAACTCAAGTGAATACCTTAAGTTGAAAAGGAACCGAAACTAACGATAAAATGGACCAGATTTTGTACAAGACTGGAATAAACCAAACCTGCAATTTGTAGTTTAGACCTCTCTGAACTACTCTGTTACCACACTGCTTATGGCAGCCACATTTGCTCCAACATTCTTTGATAACTTTTCTCTTTAAGTGCCCCTTGCAAGGTTCTGGAAAGTCATCCTTCTTGGATCTCTCAATGGGGCATTCTGTACAATAAAGGAGAAATTGTTGTTGAGGATCACGAGTCATAGAGATGCACTCTCCTAAGAAGTCCTCTTCAACAACACCCGCTGAAGAGTATGCAAATTTTCTCCCAGCTCGACAAGCACAACCACACGGCTGCTCAGCCAAGAGACAATCCCCAAAACATGTCGGACAACTTTCATCTCCAATCCCATAAAGATTAAAACTAACATGAGCATTTTGAAATACGAGATTCTCTGAAATATATTGAAACGGTGGAGGAAAATCTTTATTAATTTCATTTACCCATGAAATTTCAACTTTTTCTTCTCCCTTGGTTATGTCACTTGCATCATGAAGCCACCTTAATTCATTAAGAGTAAGTTCATGCTGTGGAAGAACCACCAATTCCTTCCCCCCTACATCATCAACACATCCATTTGAAGAGGGCTGAACAATGAAAGATCCATTTAACAGTCTGGCTAGCATGCAACCATTTTCTCTATTGCTCTCAGCATCAAGAGCATCCCTTCCAGGAGATCTCTTCAACACATCAAGAGCTGGCATCACATCACCTTCCCGCGATTGATTAGAGGAATTAGTTGCCAATTCCGAGATGCACTCACACATATCATTTAGAATTTTAATGATATCAAATTTTGGGTCAATGAGTTTATATGATCGGAGACATCTCTGTTCCATTAGTTCTCTTAGCTCATCTATGCTAGGCAATTGGAATTTTTGTCCTCCAAGAGCAGAATTGTTGTAGCTTACAGAAATCTTCACCTCGCCCAATTGTGATGATGCAATTTCTAGTCTAGAAGGAATTTCATTAGAAACAGTAGCAAGCTCACAACTGGTATGCCTCTTACTCATCGAAGCTGAAGCACCACCACCTACAATTTCATCTGCATGCAGGGATTCTGGAGGTTCCTGCCAATTTGATTTTCCTGTTGAAAATTCCCTAATTGCCAAATCTTTTCCACTTAATGGATCTATTAAAAAGCATTATAGTGAAATAAATAAGTAAAGGATAAAATATGTTAGAAAATATAACAAAAACAAATAAATTATGAAAAACATCAATCACAATTCTAATATCCAACAATGTTATGGTTATAGATGCTAATTAGCATATTCTGTGTCTCAAAAATGGTTTTACATACAGCAGATTAGGATCAATCGCAGAGATTATGCTCCGCAAAGTTAACAGGTCGAACTATAGTGATCTAAATACTGTCAATAAATTTATAGGAGAGAAACATCACACACTCTAACGTGAAAAGCAAGGACACTCCAGCGCAATTTGGGGGTCGATTTATGTAGCTTATTTTTCCAAATATTGTAGACAAGACACAAGGAAAGGTCACTGCATCTTATTCTTATAAAATCCACCCGTGCATCTACCCCCATTTATAAGCTGTCTTGCTTTAAAGCTCTCAATTTTGTATGTCAGAAGATTGACTAGATGATTCGATTTTTCTGGTGGAGCCATGAAGTAGGACTACGTACACTCCATCTAGGGAATTGGAGGATATTATGATCACCTAAAAATCAGGGAGGATGGGGATTTGCCAGGCTGATATGTTTAATAAAGCTCTTTCAGGAAAATAGCATGGAGAGTGGAGACCTAAGGGTAACACTGACTCACTCCTTGAGAAAGTTATGAATGCAAAATACTGTAAATCCAAAGTATAGAGGAGCTGATGCCTAAAACATCTAACTCTTGGATCTGGAAAGGCATCCTAAAAGGGCTGGATATTTGTAACTTGGGAATGGATGACCAAATATGGACTGGAACGAGCACTGTGGTAAATCTCTCAACTTCAAGGCTTTCCATCTACAGAAGCCAACAGGCAAGTTCATACAGTGGAGCTCATTAACCCAACCATCAAGCCCTGGAAGGAGGATCGATTAGCCCAAATGCCAGGGAAGGAAGCTCTTGCCGAGTTTGGAGAAAGATCCTTTTCCTTATTTGGAGGGGAAGATAAGCTTATTTGGAAGGAGGACCTCAATGGAAAATTTTCTGTACTTCTGCATACAACCTGCTGTAGACACAAGGCCAAGACCACCATGGCAAAGCTCAAGACAATACCAACTGGAAAGTGCTAGGGAAGTTTAAACTTCCTTTCAAAGTTAAGATTCCTTTGGAAGATTTATAATGACTGCCTATCTGATGTAAACTTAGGAAAAGAAACATGGATGTTGCTATACTATGTCCCCTTTGTGATAAAGACGAGAGTGTAGAACATCTGTTTGCTCGATGTGACTTTGCGAGGGCGGTTTCACTTGGATCATCACTCTCACCATGCATCAACCTTGTCTAGTTGAACATTGGGACGGAGTGTATTCAACTGTTAATGCCATAGACAATCTAGAGGCAAGGGAATTTTACACAAAGTTTAAGTGCATCCTATGGGCAATAAGAGAACAACAAAATGAGGCTGTTTTCAGCAATAGTAACCTTAAAAAATACTCATCCAGGCAAATCCCTTAACTTCTAAAATCCTCGGGGTGTTCAAGGAAGTTAATTCACTTGGCTCTAGGAGTCTGAGAATGAACCTAAGCACAGCTCCCCATCAACAAGTAAACCAACACAAACAAAACCAACCCAGGAGTAATCCCAACTAGACCCCGTACTTGGCAAGTTTAAGAAGCAACAACAGATTTGAATATGGACGGGCTTTTGCAGCATTGAACACCAGAGGAAATTCCATTATCCTATGTAGGAGAATAACAGCAGACTCTCCCTTACAAGCTCGAATCATCATTCTTAGATTTGCACTAGTTCACTAGCAGGAACATCAAGCTGAGCAGTGTTAATGTATCAACACCAGAAAAAAGTGGAGGAACTTAATCCAAGGTTGTATGGTTGTTGATGGGAAGCTTGGTCCAGCTCCTAAGGATGTTAAGCAACTCCACCAAATGGTGAACGTCCAATTTCAGCAAGGAAGCCATAGCATTTCAAAGCTCAGGCACTGGCAAGAGTGGCTGCTAGTCACTGTGTATCCATCAGTTGGCCTTAAGGGTTTGACTTTTGCTTGGTTTTATTCTGTGATGGTTCAGTTAAAGTGTTTATCTACAAAAAGAAAAAACATGCCACACTGTGCATCATTGCTTTTCAGTTTCCATGAGTAAACTGGGTAAGTGTAACGACAATCCAAGAACACAATGGCCCCAAAATTTTTTTTTTCTGTATGTACACTCTCCCCTCAATATCCAATAAAAAACACTGGTTCCTGACTACCTTATGAATTAACTAAAGAACCATACAAACAATTCAGTAAAAGCCTATCCATTTCACAACGCTGATTTTAACAAAATAAAGAAAGAAAATCATAACATATACATGGACCAAATTAAATTATATGCTTGAGAATTGCCACAGGGCTAATCAGGAATCAAAATTTGATTTGAAATGAAGCGAATTGAGGAGGAAAAAAATGTCGATCAAATGGAAATTACAATAACTTACCTGGATGAATTACTGCAATAGGAACCTCATCCTGTGGCATGTCATCAGTAAATGGCTCTTCCTTAGGTATGATCAGTGCATGAGTATCAACCACTCTTTTCTTAGGAATAACACAAGGCTCCGGTGCCAGATCTTTAATATGCAAGGAGAGAGAGACTCTCTGAGGGCCTTTCCCATTAGAAGTGACATTAGGTGACATTAGTTCCTTTCCTTTGCTGCTAAAATGCATTTGAGATGAATGCGAATTTGGTTCAGGTCTTCCCAGTACGGCCAAAGGCCTAGGTTCCACGGTTTGCTTCCCTTTATTCATACCTCCATGATGGGGTGAAGCATGAGCAGGAGAGGGAGACTGAAATAAAACAGGACCAGGTAAGGCAGTCCTATCACCATGATAGGGTGAAACAGAAGCAGGAGAAACAGGCTGAGGTGAAACAGAACCAGGTGAAGCAGGCAGGTATTCTGTCCTTTTTCCAATATTGCACTGAAGTGACTTCTGTTGTAAAGAAGCAGGAGATGGTTCATCCTCGACTTTAGGCTTCTTTAAAAGTGTTCCACCCACATTGGGGCTGCCGGTTCTATGAGAACTTGATGTCTCACCTAGTCTTCTCAATCTTTTTAAGGGCCGCCTCACAAGCTCATCATGTACCAAACCTCCTCCTTCAGTATCTTCATCCTCCTAGGTAACACAATCAGACTATATCAGTTGACACAGATAGATGTTAAGAACAGGAAAAAAAATTCTGTAGTGGCAGCAAAAGTTAAGAGAGATGAGTCGCATACATCGCATTTCTTGTATTTTTCCAGTTCCGACACCTGAAAAGCAAGATCGTATCAAAAACACATCAAGGGAAAAGACTTAAAACTGAAGTGAAACAGAATATAGAGGAAAATGTACCTTACTCTCCTCCTCATCAAAGATGGCATCAGCAAGAACTCTATAATTTTCTGATTCAATTAGCTCCCAATTCTTTTCATATAAATTTAGAAGCCTCTTCAATACTGGTTTCACTTTGTCCTCGCGAATTCCTATTTCCTTCATGGCGCGGAAGGCCTGCACAATTCTGGGGTTTCGTGCCATGATGCTTTCTCAGCTACTATGCCGATATTTTATATTGATACCTACATTTTCCATTTGGAGAAAAAAGGTAAGCAAGGTCAGTAGTCAGTCAAGTAAAATAAACGTACAAAAGTAGCAGCAGGAATTTGAAACTACTGTAATTTTTTATTTTTTTTGAAGTATTAATGTAAAACAATCAGATTGGAGAACTTTTAACTTGTGAAGTCAATTCTCATTTTTACCGTACCAAACGAAACCCTTGAAGATTAATGATTACTATTTTTATAGTGTTTTTCAGAGACCACACAACTGCATTTCACCATGCATACAGCATTACGCCGTTACCAAATCACATACAGTTCAACATTTATTTTTTTCTCACGAGAGGAAAAATATTTTCGAAAGCAGACAAAAAGAACTTAAACCAATAAAATCCTCAAAACCAAGTACAATGGCGAAAGAAAAAGCCAAATGCAGCCGTGAGCCAAGACAGACAAAAGCGTTTGGGATTCAAAGGTAAAGGCGTTTCGCTTAGAAAACGAAGGGTCATTTTTTTAATATATATGACAGAAGAAAATATTATAAAAGCGCAAAGAAGAATTACAGTGAAAGTAGGGTGGTTTTGAAACAAGAAAAAAAAAAGATCAAAATCATACCAGACTTGTTGAGTAGGAGAAAGCGAGAGAGAGAGAAATTGCATTGGAGAGTGGAAAACATAGGGTAAATTTACTAGAGGGTTTTTTAAGTCTCTGAATCTTCGGGATAAAAAAGAAATTGATTTGAAAATGTTTTAATTAGCTCTGCCTCAGTTGATCACACTTATATTGGCGCGTAAACAACACGTTGTTCCGCTGAAGGAGACTACATACTTTGATGAAATACGTTGTGGTTGTTTTTAACACTGAGTTTGAAACGTCAACAAGTAGTAATAACACTTTCAAGTCAAATTAGTTTTAGATTTTTATTTTAAATTTAATTTAAGTTTATATTAATAAATTTAAATATCATTTAAATATGTATTTTTACCTAATAATATCACGTCTAAATATATTTCATCTTCTTAAAAATACTTTTTACACTATAAAGTGTACAAATACACCACCTATACGATCAAATATTTCCTTCCATTTGATTCATAAGTTATTTCAACTAATTTAAGTGAATTTTATTTTAATCATTTCACTAATCATATTATGGGATTAACAATAATTTTTAACAACTCATCTGACCTAAATTACTTCATGTGAAAAATCTTTTTTACTACACTGATACAATAATTCTAATTTCAAATTTAGTTTTTTATGACCAACTGTTTTAACAGATTAAACTTGTGTTGACACACTAAATAATCAAAGAGATTAATTATTTAAAAATATGAATAACGTATAAAGTATCAACGCATCAACAATATATTCGTAAACTGAAAAGCAGTGACGACCTCTTACCATAGTATTGAATGTTTGTAACAAATTCCGTATTCTTTTTTTACCTTTTTTCTTTTGGCTAGTCTGTCCATATAGAACCTCTTGACTACAGAATTACCAATATTTATACAAGTTCCATAAATATCTCGTAGAAAAAGGACACTACAATACCTACAGAACAACTCACCCACCGTCGCCTAAAACATACATCTATTCTCAAACATCCAAACAACCCCCCCCCCTTTTCCTTTTTTCTTCTTAAACCTCAAAAATGTTCACCTTGGCTAACTGCTAAGCCATCTAAGTTATGAGGATACGCGTAGAGCAGAGACAGCAAAGTAATTGGATGGTCTTTTTTACTGCAGTCTCATCAGTAGGTCCCATAATAAGTAGTTTGAGGAACTCCTGCAGCAGGTTGCTGGGCTGGGGTTAACATCGTGCCCGCAGTTGGTACAGCATAACTTTGTTGAGGAAAGGTCTGCATAAAATTACAGCACAACATTAGGCTCCAACCCAGAAGGAAAAGTGATTTCAAACCTGAATGTTGAACGACAAAATAAGCAAATCTATATCAAAATCATTTCGAAAACATTAGCTTCAAATTCTTTTAAGTACATGCTGTGAATATCCATGGGTCATTCAGGCGGTTGTAATTATTAACAAGAGAAGCTTACATATCACTTTTTTATTTTTTTTTAAATCTTCCACCTTTTTATGTCTCAAAAGTACCATTAGGATGGTTCTAATCTTCGAAATTGTAGCTTGCCAAATAGCCTATTAGGTAGAAAACTTCATACCTGAACAGGATATGTAGTCGGATAAGCACCATACCCAGCACTTTGTGGAACTGATGTGGGTACTTGTGGAGTAGCATAATTGCTACCATAACTACCATACGCACCATATGCAGCCTACAAATAAATAACTCATGGAACAGTCAATCAAAACATTACATTGACAGCAACAAGCATAATATGAAACCATTTCAAACCATTAATCCTCCAAAAAAAGAATTATTGGCAGCCATAAATTGTATGAACATTTAAGGTAGTTTTCCCTTCACAAAAATGCACTATAATTCAAAAATGTACCGACATAAAATAAGAAAGCAAAGATTAAAAAGAAAAAAGCACAATGACAGGCTAGAATAAGTTGAGAAAGTCAAACAAGCATGTCCTAGGATACAATTAGAAGATATATCAAAAATTGCAATCTACCTGTTGGCTGTAGCCAGGGGTCCATGTTTGTGCCTGTGTAGTGGAAGGCCAAGTTTGAGGTTGTGCACCATAACCAGCTGGCCACTGGTTTTGTGCACTAGGATAGGCACTCATTAAGGACTGGCCAGGTGAAGGGTCACTAGAGTAAGACCTTGCCAACTTCATCTTATCTGAAGACAAAAAATCTTCAGCATGACGCTTCCTTGAATCTGACATTGGTCTACGAGGTAAAAAGAGCTTAGCATGCCGATCTTCTGCATTTTTAATAGACTGTGCGTCTCCAAAGAGACTCAAGAACTGCACAATTATTTTCTCCGGGTAAGCTACCAGTAAAAGTTTTCTGCAATACTTAGCATGTAGCTGCTAATTTAAAAAATCAGAACACTGAATACAGGTTTTCAGACAGCACTCATAATCTTGTGAGGAAGTCTTCAAACAAACTCAAGACATTCCAAAGCATTCAATCTTCACAGAATCATCAACTCGAGATGAGTCTTAAAAGAAAAGGTAAATCTTCTGGTTATAACTTGTAAGCAATTTCCATTTCCAGCCATCCCCCAACCTCCAGTTATCAGTAACCAAGAAACACATAAAGAAGTTCAAGCAGAAGCCAGGTAGATTGTAATATACCACTGGGCATACTGTTTTCAGATTTCGTTACGGTACCAGTACCGATGTCTGCACTTTTCAGATTTTTTTTAACATTAACCTATTTTCAAGTTTTCTAATAAAATATAAACTATTTACACATGCAAATTATCTCCATTACATAAATCTAGTAAATTTTCACAAAATATCTAATATCCAAAAAATTTTAATGTCAAATAAACAATACATAACAATAAAAAACTATAATATATTTATTGTTAACCAAGTTCACTATAGCCTAATTTAATCAAAATTTTATTTTTGAATAAAATTATGACCAAATAAAATGAGCCTGAAAAGAAAAGCCCTAGGAATGTGGTAAAGCCCTAATAGAATCAAGTAAAAATATTTTCAAAGATCTTCTATGGTCCAGCAAGGGAGGGTACCAGCCAGGCCCGTATAGACTGTTAGAAGCTGTTATAATGCTGGTATCATACTAGTTTTCTAACATAAAGTATTACCTCCAAAAATATGCTGGATACATCTTCCCGGTCTGCAGCACTGCCATCTGAGTTTGGGGCTATAAATTTGTCAACCGATGATTCTAAATAACCAATCTGCTTTGGTGGTGGCAAAATTGTTTCAAAATATATTATGGCCTATGTGTAAAACAAAAGCAAAATCAGAAATCAATACGAGGAAAATGTTCAGAAAAGATGTGATAAAGAGTGCATGCGTGTATGCGAGTGGCACATAGAGAGAGAGAACCTCAAGAAATGGTTTAGACAGTTGGACTTGGTCAAGTGCTCCAATAAGAATTTCCCTAGCCTTCTCTGCATTTCCAGAAACCTACAAACAAAACCAAAGGGAATAAGAAAGATATTAGATAATGAGTCAAGTAGCAACGACAATAAATACTTGGAACTAATGGGAATCAAACAAAATGATAAACAGGGGGAATATTCTTTAAAGAGCTAATAACATATTGCTCATTAGGTTGAAATTAATGGTATTTGATACTAGAAAATCAACAAGAAACATAAAGAACTCTAGTAGTAGTATAATATTATGAAGTAAATATCTAGCTACAAAGAAGTGAACAGCTATACATAAAATGTCAAATTTCTTTTCTAAAATGAATGACATTATTGACATTGACTCCTGATAAAAAAAATCCCTTTTCATTTCACACAAATCATATCAGGATAAAGACAAATGAAACTAGGCATCACAAGCACAGCCACCTACCAAGTATGAAAATCTAGAGTACTGTGCATACATCATCGGTAGTGTTTGAGAATGCTCTTTCCCTTTTTCAATGGCAATAGCTTGCTCATATAAAGAGAAGGCATCTTCAAGTTTCCCCTGCAGAATCAAGACAAACAAGCCATTCAGAACAGGTAATAGGTTAAAAGCATTAAGCCCATACACAATTAAACCGCATAGGCATGCTAGCATTATCTTACCAGACGGCGTTCCATATTTGCATGCTTAATAACTGCTTCAAGAAAACCAGGTGAAATTTCATTGTGAACAAGTTGATATGCAGCTCGAGCACCTGGTATGTCCCCATTCTGCTCTTTGAATCGAGCGGCAAAAAGATGGATCTCAGGTTGCCTCTGTCAAATATTGGTAACAGAAATACTAGTAAATATAACACAATGGAAACTGTTGCAACTAGCATGATGTCGCCATTTAAGTCTCCAAAAGAATACTCACCAATTACACTTAATGCTAGAAGTTCAAAAAAATTATAATCAAAAGTATAAAACTGGCTATGCATTATAGTAAAAACTAACTAGATCAAATAATTTCCTAAATCAATAAAAAAATAAAGCCAAAGTGTTCATCTTCAATTGACTCAGTCACAGCAAGGAATCAGAAAATGAATGAATAAAAGGTAGGGCAATTTTCTATGAAATAATTTATTTGTGACAACAATTTACAAATTTCTTAAACAGGACCTGTTTAAACAAGGCATACAATAATTCTCTATCGCATAATTAAGCGGAAACCATACTGCTCCCACTATCGCATGATAGTCTATGCTCCAACTTTTTTATGTGAATGTTTTCCGACTTTTGAGGGGGTTTTTTTCCTATTTGAAAGTTGTTACTGATTAAAATGTACAAAAACCAACCCAAAAACAGCCAAAATATTTGCTTCCAAGCACTTTTCTTTTCAACAGTTTAAATTTAAAATACTTAAATGACAGAAGTCAAAGTTGACAAGGGTTTAATACTGGAACCGAAACATGAATGACTCTTTTGGAAGGGAGACAAAATTCACCATGTAGCATTTTCCAAACAATTTAAATTGTCACTTCATACCTTGACAAAGACTTGAGTAGCACGTGCAAGCGCATTATCAGCAAGGTCCATGCTTCCACTGGCTTCCATACATAAAACATATCGTATCCAGTACTCAGGATAACTAGCACAAGCTATCAGGCATCTTTCATATAATTTCACCACCTAATATTGAAATGAAAAGATAAATGATGAGAAAGATATGCTGTTGCAACAAGACAATAAACAAGGGATGATACAAAGCACAAGGAGAAATGCATAAGAAATACTCCATTGTTGGAACAGAGAGGCCCCCCCAAATATGATGGGACCCTCCTTGCCCGACAGATAAATGGTTAGGAAGACATGAACACACCTGCAGGCATAACATTGGAGCTTTAAAAATTATAAATTGAATTTGCTATTTGATACATTACAAACCTAAAATGTCCACTAACAAACGAGGGTTTGAAGTACTTAGCCTCAAAGAAACCAAATCGAAGGCCCGGGCTCTAGTCTCAGTACATTTCCCATTTTAAAAAGTTGCTTCACCCAACGTTTTAGCCACAATAAAGCAAATGATGCAGCAGATGTTACTTAACTGTAAGTCAATATATAACAAACAGTACAACTAAAGACTAAGAAGCATAGCTAAACCGAAAGATAGAGAAAACAAACTCAAATACCTTATTCAAGTCACCCTCACTTTCTATAAAGTCCAGGTAGTTATGCCAATTTTCAAGCTCAGCAATATTGAGAGGCCGTGCATGAAAATAAGGTCTCCTAATAGCTGTTTCAAAACCAAGGATCTTAGAATTGAACTCTTTAGCTTTCTTGTATAGCTCCTCTCTAATGGCGACATACTTCTCCAACTCTTCTGCATCAGTTGACCCAGCACTTATAGGCTTAGGAGTTTGCTCTGCAGCATCAGAATGAACCACTCCTCCATTTACTTGTCCATCAGCCTCCGAAACCATATCTGATGCAAGAGCAGCAGCTTCCTCAACAGCTCTTAATTCTGACAAAGGTCGACTTGCAGCCAACTCTTTAAAACTGTAATACAATTAGCATCAGGGAATAAACAAGTTACAGGAAAATTGATCAAAATATGCAACCAAAAAGCATGAATTAATGTAACTTTTAGCTTTTTCCTTTGCACATTTAGCAAATTTCAAGAAGCAAATAGTAAAAAAGCAAAGTGCAATGAGAAAGGGCCACAACCAAAAATAATCATTTTAGCAACATTATGCTTACATTTGCCCGATCTCATTAGACAAAATCAGAAACATGTGACAAGATAGTAATCTAATATCCATAAAGAATCAGATACGAAGAGACACAATAAGGGCGTACCTGTTGAAATACCTATCTAGCTGTTGATTAGGGTTTTCTAATATTCTAGTATAAATAGCAGCAAGGCGACTCCACTCCTGGTGCATGTACTCATATTCAATATATTTATCCCACAGAGGGAAAGATAAATAATCAGTTCCAACATATGCTAATCCACGTTCAAAAAGCCTGAAACAACATGCAGCAGGATTGTTACTACACATATAAGAAAAAACTATCGGCAATGCAGACACAAAAAGAAGACATGGGACTATGTTGAAGCAGAAGGAACAATTCACTCGACACATCCAAACGCTGCATTTACCTTCCTGAAAAATTCAAACTACGTCGAAATGAAGCACTGATAGAGGCCATCTAGCCCTTAACTGGATGAGATCTTCCCAGCAGCATTTTGTATATTGATGAACCTCAAAGTGTCAAGGTTAAAGTAATAATTCATAGATGACTAAATGACTAATTTATGGGCTTCAAAGAGAAGAGCAGAGAAGGAGCTCAGAAAGATAGCCCACAGCCTAAAAATAGTTTCAACTACTATATGTACAGCAGCCTCAAAATCAAGGGAATAAACATCAGGGAAAAAAGCAATTAGTGCATTCCCATCAAACCTTTGTGCCACAAAGGCAAGGAAAAGCTGTTGGCATACTGAAATAATGTTAGAAAGCAACCGAAATCACAGATCCTCATGGCTAACAAAGGCACACAATCATGATCTCCTAATGCAGACCTGGAACAACAATGGGGAAGACCAACACTTAATACCTTCGGATAGTTTCCGGATCTCCGTATGTTTCAATGGCAAATGAACAATATAGCACCCAAATGTCCACGGAATAAGTCACCCCCTGAACTGCTCTTTCATAAACCTCCACAACTTTGTCCATGGAGCCTATGCGTGCTTCGTGATCCGCATACTTTTTCCAGTAACCATAACACAAAGGGAACTCAGCCAAGAAAGCATCATAAACTTTTCGAATTTTCAGTATATTGTTCTGCATGTAATGCATAGATGAAACTTCAATTAGCAGACAAGATACACAAGCTTAGATGGAAAATAAAGAGACTGAGGAGTTCATGAACCAGTGGAGGGGATTATTAGAAGCAAAGAGGGATAAGGGTAGAAATACAAAATAACCATACGATAGGTGGCAATCTCGGTTTCCAACCCACTAAAAAGAGTTTCAACATGAATTAGATGCTACTTTAATCATTTTTCTCAAAATTAGTAAGGCACCCCCCCAGTCCCTCCCAATGTTGTCCATTTTATGGAGCCTCTTCTCCAATACATTGGTGCCATGACCTTAAAACATAGTCTTCACCCCCCATACCAAATACAGAAGGAAAAACAGAGATAGATATTAGCTAGGAAACAGACAACTAGCTAAGGAAATTTCCAGCAGGTAAAACCCCAGTCTGTCTTCCAAGTTCCAACACATATTCAAGCCCACATACCTCTGCAACCTTCTCTGTCTCCTCAATTAATGCCGTCCAAGCATTAAAATCCAATGAATTAGCTCTCAAAATACTCCACAACCGATCCTCTTCACAAGACATAGGCGGTGCTAGAAATCAAATATAAAAATGAAAATGAGTTCCACTTTTCCTAGCTTTATATTCAATAATAAAAGGGGATACATAACTTTTAACATGGAAAAAAGGATACTTATAGCCAAAACTAAGATCAAGGATCTAAATAACCACTACCCATATCATGTTTATCAGGAAAAAAAACTTCATGGCAGAATGCCAGTGGACAAAGGCTGCTTTGGTGGTAAACCATCATGGATTTTAGCAATTATGACATATCTTTGGGGTGGTCAGTCTCGGATATTTAAAAAAAAAAAAAAAAAAAACAGAAATAAAAACGCAACATTAACTGTTTAATAAGCCCACTATTTTTTTCAGATGTTATAAACATAAAATAGAGAAGATAAGGGAGTTCTAATTAGTTTAGAATTATGCAGGCAGCTTATGTTTGTTCCCTAAACATCAATTCTTCTTCAAAACACACATGCTGTAAAAGACTAAACATTACATTTATCCAGCACGGCAATCAAGAAGAAGTACATTAGGCATGATAGACAAATCTAACAAACATGAATAGTGAACAAACCGGAACCATCCACAAACTCAGGTGCAGCAGAAGCTCCACCCGCATTATCAACAGTGTTTCCATTCTCAACTGTTGTGGCATTTCCTGCTTCATTGACAACATTTCCATTTAAAGAACTGTAACCAGCAGCCTTAGGAGCTTCAGCTGTTACATTTCCAACATCAGCAGCATTCTCATCAGTTGATACACCAGCTGGCATACTGTAATAGGCTGAACTGATTTGACGCTCTTGACCAGCAGGTTTTAGGTCAATACCAGATGCTGCGTAATTTCCATCTGCTGCTGTTCCAGAAGCAGTAAGACCTCCAGTAACTTCTGAAGGGTAAGCACCAGAGCCAGTAGAATTATAAGCTGTAGACGTATAGTCCATAACTGTTGACGAACCAGTAACTACTGCTTCACTGTCTCCCATACCAGCGTGGAAACTTTAATGTAGAGTGTACAAACCGTAACTAACAGCAAAGAGAAGAATTTACTGTCATTATTTTTTTTTCCAAGAAAACAATATTCAGCCAAAAATGCAACAACATTTTTCCATTAGAATTGTAGTACATGAACACGAAACAAACGCCATTATAAAACCACCAATAAAAAAGTTACCTAAACGCCTCTTTTTACTCCCAAAATTCAGAACACTAACTTTTCTTCTGAAAATAACGGAGACTAGCGTTTACTCTGACATACAAACAAATATGATGAAAAAAAAGCGGAAATAAATAACCAATATCAGCTATCGAGTAAAATTAAGTTAATTGATAACTAACAATATTTTGAAGTGAGAAAAAAAAAACAAATATGATTAAAAATGAAAAATAAAGCAATACAATACAAAAACCCTAAAACTTAGATACAGAACCCTAGTCTAACCTTGAACGTTTTCGTCAAAACCAAAACCCGAAATTTGGAGAAAGTAATACAAAGAAAAAGTGGGTAGAAGTGTACCGGAAGAAGGAGAAGACGTCGTCGAGGATTTCGCAATTTGGAACTATTTATGAAATGAAATTTGAGAAAAATTTTAGAAAGTTGTTTGAAGCTTTTTTTTTTTTGTTTTTTTTGTTTTTTTGCAAGAGTAAGCAAGCGAAACAGGGAGGAGTGTTAGGGCAACTAAAATCGTATGTGCGTGGCGGTTTTTCTTCGGGGTCACGTGGAGGTGGAGATGAATCTGGGCCGTTGGATTTTTTGTACGGCTTTGAGGCCCCTGGTTTGTGGCCCAGGGCTGCTACTAGTGCCGCTGCCTGGTGCTAGGAATTTAAGAAGATAGTCCACTGGACCTTCCTTCTTCGTTTAGGCCCTGTTTTATTTGGACTTAGCTAGTGTCTCGGCTACACAAATTTTGATTTTTTTTAATTTTAATTTTAATTTTAATTTTAATTTTAGTTTTAGTTTTAGTTTTAGTTTTAATTTTAATTTATTAAATCGTTATTTTTTGAAAAAATATCTTGGTTTAAGTTTTCATTTTTTTCTTTATCTCACTCCAAGTCTTAAAATTTTTTATTCTTGGTTTGTTTTTTTATTAATTTAAAATATAAATTTCACCTATCAATGATTTTTTATTGGATTATTGCAATTTGAATTTTGTTTCATAAAATAAGTCTAATCTGATATTACTTATCAAAAAAGTTTTTTTAGTTGGATCTCAACATGCATGGAGTAAATGCATCCCTAACAACTTGTTGAAGACTATCGGCCCAAAGGTTGATCTAATCCAATTGTCTAACATTAATCGTTCTCTATGAGACAAACCAGTTGCCAAAGCTCATTGAGGTTTCTAAGATCCAATGAATGTCGTAGATTATCTCAAATCGACATAAAGTCCGACCAATTACGTGCTACTCAAAGGTGTGAAACATATAACCATCATATTAAATTTAAAAATAATCACTTTTGTTTTCCTCAAATTATATTTTAATTATTTATATTTAAAATATTTACGTTTTAATCACTTACGTTATCATTTTATTATGAAGTAGTCGTTCTACCCTTAAAACTCCATTACCTTCCTAATGGAAGTTCAAATAGGTTTTAAATGCTAACTTGGATTTCCAGTTGTTAGGACGAAAATAAGTTGTTAATTACATAATTTTAATTTGGACTGCTATGAAGGACTGTCGTTAGAAAGATAACGGAGCTTAACGGTAAAGTGACCACTTCGTAACAAAAAGATAACGTGACTAAAACATAACATTTCAAATATAAATGACTAAAAATGTAATTTGAAACAAATAAAAGTAACTATTTTTAGTGTTTACTCTATTTTTAATAACGACAATTGAAATAACATCATCTCATTTACATATAAACATACAAACAATTTTTCTCATCATATACGAATATATGAATTTTTATCCCAACCATCTAAAACCCTTCTTATAATTTGTGTGGTCCAAATGATTAGTCTATCTTTTACAATATTAAATGTAAATACAATTATAAAACATTTATACTTAAATATGTTTTATAGCATGTGCTTGTATTTTTATCTTATAATAACAAGAAAAGTGTGTAGAGCTACAAGAGAAGAAAGGATGGCTGTAACCATGACAATCAGTATCACTTCCATGTTTACAAATGTGGAATGTAGCCATTCTTTCCACCAATCTCCAATTAAGGCAGCGTACAAAGTGTCACATGTAAGAACGCAAACATTGTTGACTCTCGGTTGTTTCTTGTAGTTCTTCAAAGATCAATTAACAATGAGAGATACATGCAATAAACAAAAATTCCAGATTTATCTAACATTAGTGCTCTTCCTATCATATAAGCTTTAGTATATTTAGTATGACCTAAATGCGATATACGATTGTCAAATTAACACTCAAATTATGTAAATTTAACTTGCTTCGATTGTAATACTTATTATTTTTCATGAATGAGCCTAATAATCGAATAGGGTATTTTCACTTTAAGGAATTTACCATCTCTCATATTTGTGCCATGGCTAACTAGAAGTCATATAAGTAGTGTTACATCTTCCAATGTTACCATGCATTCGTTGTATAGGAAATGGAAAGCACGAGCCTCAAGCCTTTATCGTTTAGTTATAACATAAAGGAACTCTGACATGCATTTGAACATGTCTATTTGACTAATCATATAAAAATCAACAATTCGTAATTAATTACGGATTCACTAATTCAACTCGTTTGTAGTTAGATTTTGGTGATACTGAAAATTCGCGATATGTTGTTTTTGCATTTTGATAAAGTTATTTCCAAAATTGGAATTCAAATTTAGGGGTTAATTATTTTTGTTAATAGATAAATAGGTAAGATATTTTAAATTTGGTTTAATAATAAATTTAGCCATTTACATGTTTTGTCAATATGGTCTTAACTGTATTTTTGACCTTTTTTGCCATCAACTTTTTTTTCAATCTGTTTTATCTAATAGATTTAATGAATAAATTCAAGATTTCAATCATTCGTTTCTTTAAAAGGTTTCAATATTTCATACGTTTGTTTCTTGAGAAGTTTTCTACTAAGTTAATTTTTAAAATAATTACGTTTATTTTCTTTAAATTATGAGTTTTTTTAATTTAACATATTATTTATTTAATTATTTTCCACGTGTAATTATCTTATTAGGTTATCGAGTAATAAATTACTTCTCATTAAAAATATTCCACATGTAAAATTCCACATCATCCCGTTAATTTTTTAACGGTACTTTTATTAAATCTGTTAGAAAAACAAATAATAAAAAAACAAAGGTTAATGGCCAAAAAAGACTAAAAATAAAATTAAAGCCATTTTAAAAAAATACACTGGCTAAATTTGTTATTAAACGTTTAAATTTTAGCAAATAAATAGGTAGCATAGTTTTTTTAGGGAAAGGTGAAAAAATGGAATGAACTATTTAAAGAGATTAATGTTAAGGGTTTGTTGAGGGCATTTAAGCGAACTTGTTGGGAAGAAGAATGGGGAAATTTAAGGGATTAACGTAACGATTTTTGTAACACCCTCTAATCCCAAACCATTACCGAAATAGGGTTACGATGCATTATCGGATTATACACTAGCATTTATACAAAACCGAGTCATGAATTTGCATTTCAAATCGAAACTTCTCAAATTACACTATAAAGTCCCTAATATGGGTCTACGGGGCCAATACATGTTTTGGAAGTAATTCGACATTAAACCGGCAACTTTGAAAATTTTACCTTGAAGATAGGGGCACATGCCTGTGTGGCCTGGGACATGCCCGTGTGGCCAGCCCGTGGGGTTCCCATGGTCGTGGGGCCAGGCTGTGGGCAGATCTGACTTGCACACACGGCTGTAGAAACAGCCCGTCTGACATAAACAGAGAGCCACACGGCCTGAGCACACGCCCATGTGACTTAGCCGTGTGAAAACATGATTTTTGACCATTTTTAAGCTATTTTCACAAGCTAAACACATCTAATTCATGCCCAAATATTTACTAATAGTTCTTAAATCAAATATCATTCATTATGCCATTCAAACTTAGCGAATATTCATTTATTCACTTCAACACCTCTTAAGAATTATATACCACAATTCATATCAAAATTATACAACATTATCATACTAGTCAAACTCATGTAAGTTTAACTTTCAAAATATGCATATTTCATACCATGCATCAACAACTTTCATGTTTATACACTATCATGTACAAAATAACACCTTAACAACCTAGGTACATGCCATTTTACCAAAAGAAAAGTATTCACCACTTTGAGTCCTTGGATTGGCTTGGATGCTGAGTCCTTAACTTTCTTTCGTACCTAATCCTACGCACAGAAAACAAACTGTACGCTGAGTATACACTCAGTGATATTTCTATAAACTAATACTTAAAACAATGATAAGCTATGTATATACATTGTAACTTAAACTTTTTACTTTCATAATCTTAATATCTTCATCACTTACCTTTAACTTATAGCTCTTAAATGTAATTAATCAAATTTTTATATACATTTCATATCATTCAATATCTTTCAATAATTGTATAATGATCACGATCCACATAATCAATAGCGATCGGTCTTGAGTATTTTCATATACCCCTATTAACGTAACTCATACCTGGATGGATACATGGATCCAACCCACACACTGGGATATCATACAGTGTTTCATCTACCGGCTAGGAATACACCGTAAGGGTAATAAGTAATATGATAATGATCAGTCTGAGTACCTCTTCGGAACGAATCCAGAATAGTAACAGTAGTCGACACATATAGTGTCTCATCAACACATGGTCAGAATATCCCTAAACACTTCCAATCCTATGACATGTCAACTATATCCGACTTAGCCCGACACTATTAATAAGGTATTTGAATCATTTCATTTTGGAACAGAAATAGTAACAGTTTCTATCACATCATTTATCATGCATACTAACCATTTAAAAATAATAATTTCAATTATTAAATTATTATGCATAGTTTATAGAAATACAAACCGAAATTCTCGAGTTTATTCAATATTCTCGTTCACTTTTTCCTTCCCCTTTTTCGATGACGTTTCCGGTGCTACGTTGGCTACATAAAATTTAACATTTAAAATTATCAATGTATGTTATTTAATAACACACTCTTTTATTTCCATATAACTTTTACTATATTTCCAATTAGGTCCTTCCACCATAACTATTCTTTTTCTTCAAATAACCTTATAGTTTTCATTTTATACCTACTTTAAACAAGTTTCAACTCTTAATATTCAATATAAAACATCAATTCTACAATTTAAACAATTTAATCCCTACTACAACAAAACTTATATCTCTCTCTACAATTTAATCCATTAACCACTTCTAACTTAAATTTTCATCAAAATACACTTAATTTCTTCCATTTATTCAACTTAATCAACATCTAAAAAGTCATTAACTTTCTAAATTTCAACATAACTCAAATAGTATTTCTTCCTAAGATTCCATAGACACCAAAATTATAAGAAAAGTGATTAAATTGACTTACCAATCAAGTTTGAAATCTCAAAACCCTATATTTTCCTCTCTTTTTTCCCTGCTATTCGTGCCTTTCTTTTTCTTTTCCTTTATGTTTTATTTATTTATTTTCTTTATTCATTCTTTATTTTATTAATATATTATAATTATATAATATAATATAATTTACTTTATATTATTATTTACTTATATAGTAAGTAAATACATATTTATACATACATTTGTACCAATTAAAATAATGCATATGCATTTATACTTACCACACATTTGTCACCTTCTGGTCTAGTTGCTAATTTAGTCCCTTGGCTTTCCTATAATTTATAATTAAACCTTCACACTTTATTTAATTTAGTCCTTTCACTAAATTAACATTAATTAAACTAGATTTACTTAACTAAAATCTAATTAACCTCTTATTTAACTTCATAAATATTTCTAATAAATATTTACGAATCTAATTTTCAGAATTGAAGACTTGAAAATTCACTTTTCTGATGACCTAAAAATTTGGGTCGTTACAATTTTGATAAGATTTTTAATGAGATAATGACGTGTGTTACTGCTGCCATTGAGATTCATTTGAAAAAAAAAAAAAACTAAGTGTTGACGTAAGCTTTTCAATTGAGATTTCCAATCTCAAAGTGTTTGTAGATTTTATTTTACAAATTACATAAACTTCAAATTTATAAATGTCGAGTTCATACTTAAAGAAAAGCAAATATAGAATTGGTATAAAATCTACTTTATTTTGAAATTTTAAAACATTAAATAGAATGGAAAATACATCCAATTATATAATAATAAACATTATTAAGTTTTAAAATTTTAATCTTAGAGTTATGTGACTAAAATTCTTGTTAAAAAAATAATAAAATAGGGAGATCTCAGGGGCAAAAGGCATGTACAAGTGGAATACATATAAAAGTACACTTCTTTTATTTAATTTTGATTAGAATAAAGTGTTTCAACATTAGAATAATGTTGTTCAACCTATAAAGAGATGTAGTCTAAACTCATCTTATATCATTTGAATTTAACATTAGTGAATTTTCTTCTTCTCTACCCATGATTTTTTTCCCGAAAGGGTTTCCACGTAAAATCAATGTTATTTTTCTTTCTTTTTACTTTACAATTGTTCTATATTATTATTGTTGACGTTCAACTTTTCAATTAATAATTCACTTCTATACCTAAATTCTTACATCATATGAATTATGTTCATACAAAATAAATAAAAGATAAAATTGAATATTTAAAATTTAATGACGTTTTGATTAATTTAAAGAGTTAAGTAATTTTGGCTTCTAAACTTGCAAGTTAAGTTTATTTTGGTATTTGTCCTTTTTTTATACACTTTGATACTTGAATGTGAATTTCATAAATATATGATGATATGACACTTTAAGATTGCACCACATCATCACATGAAATTTTTATTTTATTTTAAGTATAGACACTAAAGGAGACTTAGGTGCTAAATTTAAAGGCCAACAAGTATATTAACCATAAAT
Organism: Gossypium arboreum; assembly: GCF_025698485.1. Classification (NCBI taxonomy): domain Eukaryota; kingdom Viridiplantae; phylum Streptophyta; class Magnoliopsida; order Malvales; family Malvaceae; genus Gossypium; species Gossypium arboreum. The sequence goes on from NC_069080.1 coordinate 15,872,873, forward strand.
TTTATATTGATTAGAAAATTCGACCCATAACTATGAAGGTATTTGGTATAAGAGAAAAGTGAATTTTAATTAGTTGGAAAGTAATTCTAAAAAATGGTAAGTAAATTTTAATTGATTTTTCTTGGAATGCAACATTCTTTTTGGGGGTTACTTTTATTGGAGAAAGGAAAACAGTGGACAGAACCGAGGGTTTGGATCAAGGAGGCTCCTCTAAATATGGTATCGATGGCCAAAGAAGAAAGAAGAGATCTGATCAGCAATTGAGATGAGTCGGAGAAATAGAATAAAGGGACTCTGACGGTTTCACTCTCTACGAAGTCACCATCGAGGACATCAACGATATAGAACAACTAAAAAGATTTCGATGGTAGTAAAATCGAGGGGTGGGTTGCTTGAAAACTTGAACTGCAGGGGTATTTCTTTAACAATTATGATGGATTAAGTTGATTTTTTGTTCAATGTATTCAAATGATAAATTGTCTTTAGGGTTTTTGGTAGTAGAAAATGGGTCGTTTAGTTTTTGTTACGTTTGAAGTCTTTTAGGAAAAGTTTTTGGTTTTTGCATTTTCTTTAATTAGGAGTTGTCTTTCACTGTTTTAAAGGTGATTAACAGATTAGGACACGTGTCACCCATGCAGTCTGTTCTTATCCTTAAAATATCAATGGCGACCACTCAATATTTTATAAAGAAAAACAAAATTAATAATAAAACAATAGTTATACAATATTTAAATAATATATAACAACAAAATAGTAGCAGTATAATAGCAAAATGATAGCAAAATAACATCAAAATGGCAACAAGCAACGACAAAACAACAATAAAAGCAATGAAAAAATGTACGCAAATTCAGGTTGGGCAAAAAAATCTTACCCGAGACCCAACCCATTTGTAAAATGAATGTTATTTTTTTTGAGCCTATATTTTCGCTCAAAGCTTTCCACTTTTTAAATGGGCCTTTGGGCCTGGACGGGTAGCCCAACTCATGATTAGGTCTGCATAAGATGTACAGTCCATACAAAAATTAAATTAAGAATTCATTCGAAAAGCCAATTGATAATTGAATTTGAATGTAATTAATTATAATTATACACATGTGGTGTTTTTGAGCAACTATTGTGATGGTGTGTCCCACTAAATTGAGTGTACTTGGAGTACCCAACTCACACTCATTCTTAAGAGGAGAGAAAAAATCTTAATAATTACAAAAAATTACACTCAAATCCTATTCTTCAATAACTTTCTAAGCCTGATCTTCCTATTCTTCAATAACTTTCTAAACCTCATATTACATTATTTAAGTTTTAAAATTTATTTTGTATGCAACAATACTAATTTTATTTTAGGATACATATCATTTATCTCATTTAAATAATTAAAAAATCTGAATAAATATTTTTCTTTACATTTTGAACTTCTAAATAGTTAACTAATTTACATAATATAATATAATTATTATAATAAATTTAATCATATTTATATAAAAGTATTTAGCGAGCTAAAATGTGTTTATATAATTATATTGGAATTTTATATAAAATTTATAAAATAACTTCCCATTAATTATATTTTAAAAAGTCATATTGCATTAAAAACATTTATATTATGTTAAATCATTGACTGAGTTGACTTCACTAATAAATTAAATTTCTATTTAGTTGGAAGTTTATAAAAAAAGCCCATCATTTTACAAAACAATTTATAAGTAAAAATACTTCTCCAGTCCCTCTCAAATTTGATATTGACCAAATTGGTCCGTTTCAAAAAAAAAAAAAATTAATCCATATCAAATTTGAAAGTGAGCATCCAAGGACACTTAATCACCACATTAATATTTCTTATCAATTTTATATAAATTTGTTTAGTAGAATAACATATTTAGCCTTCAGAGTTTACACCATGTCTATTTGTATATATTTGATGTTGAAAATTTTTATATTTTCTTTTTGAAATTTTAGATTTTAAAATGTTATATATTTTTTAAACAATTTTTTGAATTAAAATTAAATTGATAGAATATATAAATGTCAAGGGCTTAATTTATTATTATACCAATAAAAATATGTACAATTTACAATTATCGTAATTAATTGCCTTAAATTGCTTACTTTTAAAAATAACATATATTAAATTACTTCCATTAAAAAATAAATTTACTTAATATCAAAATTATAAAAGACTAAAAAATATTTTTACGAAATTATATTATTATAAATATATTTTATCTTTTATAAAAAACATATATAATAAATTTTAACTTACTACATATTTATTTTATAATTTCAATTAAATCACTATTCAATTTTTATAAATATATATGGTATGTATTTTTCCCATCTAGTAACATAAAAAGCACAGAAGGCCAAACTACAGTAGGAGACAAGGTATCAGAGCCGTAAAACGCTCCGGTCCCTAAATTGACACGCAGGCATGTTCCTAACCGTTGGATCGAAAAAAGTCCAATCAAGAAGAGACGCTTGTGATTCCGTGCGATAATCACCAGCATAAACTATGAAAAGCCCTCTGTCTCTCTTGCTCTTACTCTGCCCACCCCCAAGTCAGATCTAATCTAGCCAAATTTCTCTCTCTATCTATTTTCTTTGATTAGATTCTTCCATCAAAAGGGATTTTTACGGTCTTCTTTTATATTTCTCCATCGATCAACTAGCTCCAACTTTACCCTAACTTCATTAAGCTTTGCCTTTGTTTACCTTAAAAAACACCACCCACTAAAACAGAGAATATCGTCAAGGGATTTCCCCTTAAACCCTAGTCTTTCCAAAGCTAGGGTTTCAGATACTTAACTCTAACTGATTGGATCTGTGGGTTGGTCTCTGTTTCAAGAGCTATTGATTCCTACTAGATCTTCGTTGCATTCTTTTTTTGTTGGACTTCATCTCATCATGGCTACTTCCTACCCAGGACCCTTTCAGGTTTTCTTTTTTCTTGTATTTTTGCATGCTTTCTTTTTCTAGTTTTGCTCCTATTGTTTTATTAACCGATGTTGTTTTTAAATCCAGGTTGGTTCATACTTTGTGGGACAATACTATAAGGTGCTAGGACAGCAACCTGATCTACTTCATCAGTTTTACTCGGATGCCAGTACGATGATTCGGGTCGATGGAGATTCTTCTGAATCTGCTTCTTCAATGCTGGTAATATGTTTTTCTTTCTTTATATATTTTCAGATGAATTTGCTTAAGCATGAACATGTTCTCCATACTGTTTCCCTTCTTAAATTACTCAATTTTGATTCATTGTTATATTTTCTCTTATATTATTTTATAAAAACAGAGTATTATTTCTTTGGTATTGTATCTACTTTATATAATAACTACCGAGAGTTTTAATTTTTAATGCAATAATTCCAGATATTGATGCCTCTGATTTAGGGAAGTATGATCTAAGTTCGGGAGAATGAGTCATTATTAGCAAGTGATTATTGATCGGGTTGATGCAATTTCTCTTTCAAGTTTGTGTTATGGAAATTGTTCTGCTTTTAATAATTTTTAGGTTTCTTATATTTGGATAAACTTATCCTGCCCTTTCATTTTGCGGAAAACTTGTTAATTTATGACTTATTGGGTTATTATTATCATCTTTGTATGCAGCAAATTCATACCTTGGCCATGTCACTAAATTTTACTGCAATCGAGATCGAAACGATTAATTCTCTTGATTCTTGGAATGGAGGAGTTCTTGTGATGGTTTCTGGTTCTGTTAAAATCAAGGATTTCAATGGCAGAAGGAAATTTGTGCAAACCTTTTTCCTGGCCCCACAAGATAAGGGTTACTTTGTTCTTAATGATATCTTTCAGTTTATTGATGATGAAACAATTTACCAACATCCAGCATCAACATTACCAGAAGACAAACTTGATTCTAAACTAAATGTATCAAGCCCTGTTGCAGAGCCACAAGGTGCAATGTGCAAGCTTTTTTCTAACTTTGATCTGAATAAACCCTTTATTAGTTTATCCATGTCAAAATGCAGATAACTAGGGTTGGAGCCCTGGACTGTGTCCCCTAAACTTAAACAATGGCCTTTTTCCTAGCAATGTACTATACTTGATACTTCAGTAGCAAATTTATTATGTCTTATATATAGAGTTTGAATCTTTTGACCATATGTGGATTTCTTGTAGTTTTATTACTCAAGGAACTGAAAACCCTAGACACAATTTTTTTTGTTATAAATTTTCGCATGTTAAGTTTTTGGTTAAAAATTATTGGTTGGTGAGTTTCCTCTCTCTTTCTTCCTTTCTAGGATATGATCTTCCTTTCATTTTTGTTTATTATTGTTGTTGTTTTTTTATGAAGGTAGAAGTTTGCTATGTTGATTTTTTGTCTAACTTGTTGGATTTAGCAGTTTCTGACTATGCCTTGGAGGAGGACTTCAGTGAGTACGTCAACTCTGTTCACATTGAAGATAATCCAGTTGACAACTATAGTATCCCAGAGCAACCAGAGCAAGAAGCTGTTGAAGATGAGGATCCAGTGGAGGAAGCTCCTACAGAGGAGGAAACCCTTGTTTCACATCACAGTGTAGTGAATACTGTGCAAGAACCTCCATCTATACCTTTGGAGGAACCTGTTGGGGAGCCTCCGAGGAGAACTTATGCTTCTATTGTAAGAACTCTGATATTGCTTGTTTATGACCTTTTTTATTGAAGGTTTCTCACTCATTGCCCACTAGTTGAATCAGCCTATATTCAATTTGTCCTTACTGCAACCTGAATATCCAGTATGCGAGTGGCATTCATAACACTGGGCCTTAGTTACTGAAACATGTCTATGCATGTAAAGAATACACTAATCATATAAAGGATCAACAACTTAAATCAACAGGGCCTTGCATCTGAGTGAGAAATAGATTATGGATGCTTTCCTCAAGTTATCAAATGGGAGTCAAAGTTTGAGAAGTATTCTTGCTAGCAAACTCTGTTTCTATCTGTTACCTACAAACACTGATAAATGTTGTCCAGTTTATTGAAAGTTAAATAACTCTTTGTTGACCAACATTATTTGTTGTTACAAATGTTCTAGTTGAGTGTTCCCAAGCAGCAATCTGCTTCATCTGCTCAAGTTCAACCTTCTTATAACAAGATTCCCTCGAGTACTTCAGATTGGGACCAGACACCAGAATATACTAATCAGCAGTCACGTCCTGCTTGGTCAGATGTTCCTGAATCTGCGGCAGAGACAGCAGTGGAGGAAGCTTTAGTCTCTGAAGAAGGTTAGTCTAATTATACCTACTTTGGTAGTTACAATGGTAAAGTTAATTGTTTATTATGCGTGGTGTTCTGGGTTCAAATCTCATTATGCTCAAAATTTAAATTTACAAAAAAAAGTTTTCCAAGAAAGGAGTTTTCTCAAATGGACTATCTGAGTATTTGAGGAGTTTTGGTCTCAGAGGTTAAATGCTTTTGTATTTCCATTTTTGAGATGCTTTCCTGTATATGTAGAGTTGAGAATATTTACTGGTAGCAGTTCATATAAATGCTTACTGTACTTGCAGCTACAATCTGATTACTGATCTTCATTCTTTTAGGTGAATATACTGGTGAATATAAATCTGTATATGTGAGAAACTTGCCTTCTACTGTTACTGCTACTGAAATTGAGCAGGAGTTTAGGAATTTTGGAAGAATCAAGCCTGACGGTGTGTTTATCCGGAACCGCAAGGTAGTTTCTTTTTCTTCCCCTCTTGAATATTTGGTATATGATATTTAAGAAACTAAATTAGTGTTAGCTGCATGCAGGATGTTGTTGGTGTTTGCTATGCTTTTGTTGAGTTCGAAGACATTCTTGCTGTTCACAATGCAATCAAGGTACAGCTTTCTCACTTCTCTTGTTAATAACTTGTCAAATTATGTATTCTAACTACTTGTTTGGCTTCTTCTTGTTTGTAGTGTTGAATTTACTTTAGAAAGAGCTTTGAACTCTTTTTAATATGATGCCATAATCATTGCGTTCTCGTTTTATTCCTTGTAGTTGTTTATATTATTAGATGAATTTAGCTGCATCTATGCATCTATATGATGCTTTTATTCTGTTGTTCATGATGGATGACATGGAGATGACTAGCACAGCCATTATTAGATGAATTTAGCTGCATCTATGTATCTGTATGATGCTTTTATTCTGTTGCTCATGATGGATGAGATGGAGATGACTAGCACAGCTATGAAAGAGCTTCTTGAGTTAATTGCAGGATTTTTAAAGAGGGAAGGGTGAAGGGAAACAACCTGCTGTCTGTTTTTCTTAAACAAATGATTGACTTATTTCACCATCAACTGTCAAAGCTTTGAAAATTTTTGTCGCATGAAGAACTCTATATACATGTATACAATAGAAGATTGCGGTGGAACCTTGAAGACTAACATGCATTCACTTTTGTAGTTAATTCAAATATTTGCTGTAGTTCTGAATCTTTTATAGTTTATCTTTTGTTCTGCACATATTTTTTGTACCCTAATACTGGCCAATTTTTGTTCTTCCTTAGGCATCTCCCATACAGTTTGCTGGAAGGCAAGTTTACATAGAGGAACGCAGACCAAATAGCACTGGTACTCGAGGAGGAAGTATGTGCCTTTATACACACCCCTGTTGTCTTTTATACATGCTAGAATTTGTTTTGCATTTTATTAAATGATTTGATTATTGCTCATTTTGGTGATCTTTGGAAAGTTCTATGAAAGCACTCTTACAAACTCTTTTAGTTGCTAAAAGTTATATGCTTCAGTTTGCAATTGCATGTTGCTTCACTAAAATTTTGTATTTCTAAGATAAATCCTCTGGATGGATCTCCAAGTGCAATCGGCTGGTAAACAGCTTTCAAGATAAACTCATAATTCTGATAGATTGGTACTTGGTTGTAGGTCTATTTGATTTGAATTACTAGTGCTTACCATTAATTGATGCAGTTGATGTTTGCATTAGGCTTGTTCTATTTCCAATTCCACGCACTGTTAGGCATGCTAGGCAGTTTTTGTGTGTGGACATATCAAACTGTTCCACTTATGTTGTGTATAATTGTGCTTTATGGGCAACTATATGTAAAGAAAATGATAATCTCGATGGATATTAATTATTGATTCAGTTAAGCATGCATTTTTCTTATTTGAACTTTTTCAGGCGTATTGTGCTAGTGCACTTGATTTGCGTGTACTCTCCAATTTAAAACGGCATATCATGGTGTAATAAATTTACTAGAGTTTTCCTTGTCCAAGGCTTGACCATGAGCAACAGATTTACTAGATTTTTCCTTTGTTAACATAACTCTTATCTGCCATTAAAATTGATCAGGAAGGGGGAGAGGCAGGGGCAGCTATCAACCTGATGCCTCAAGAGGTCGCATTAGTTCTCGAAGTTTGGGTAGGGGAAACAACCAAGAATCTGGTGACTACAGATCAAGAAGCAATGGTTTCTATCAACGAGGTTCTCGATAAGGCGGCTTCTTAGTAAAACTGACCGTACACAAGTTGGCATAACTTTCCAACTTTTTTGAAAATCTGTGGGTGATTGAGGGCTTGGTAGCAATGGTTGAACATTTCCCATCAGTGAGTTAAGAAAATATGCATTTACTTTCGTTTGAGTGTGTTGTTTCAGTTAAAGGAGTTTTGGGTGCAATTTTTCTTTATTGCTTTCATGGGTTACATATGTTTCTCCCTTGAATGCTTTTTATTATGCAGTTCAGGTGGAGAAATTTTTTCTTAATGTTTCTGAGCTGTTTTTTTTGACTAGTGAGGCAATCTGATGTTTGATTATGTTTTTTTCTTTGCTTTTGGATGTTCGTCTCGCACATAAATCGATTAAAAGAAAATGAAAACAAACTACAAATGACAACCGATTTATAGTACACTTTTTTTTTCCGGTGAATGTACTTAAGAGGTACTTCTTTAATTAAATTAATCATTATATTATTAAATTTGCTTTTTACTATTAAAATGATTCAAATAAAATTCAAAATTTTAAGTTAATACTTACTGTTTAAGATATATTAATAGAGTTAATATTTTTAAATATATTTGAAGAGAATAGTTTTTGAGATGTTTTATTTTTGATAGAATAGAGAAGGCACAAAAAGCCTTAAATCAATATATTACATATGGGAATTTTTAATTTATCTTTTCGAAGCAATTTCAGAAAATCAATGATTTCAAGTTTAGTCTCATTAGACGGATAAATTCGTGCTAGTCAATTAGCCGCCATGTTACTATCTTTAGGGATGTGTTGAAATTTAATTGCTTGAAAATAATTATACATCATTTTAACCTTTTAAGCAACAGTTGTTGATCCTGAGCCAAACAACTTCTAATCCATAGAGAATTACTTTTAAAGTGGTCCTTGTACCAAGGACTCTATTAAAGGCTTCCACCTAATTACCTTGAGTCATGAATTAACCACCAACAATAGACAAATTTCTATTCCTACTTGTTGCACTATTGGTGTTGATTTTTATCCAACCACAGTCAGGTGGTTTTCATTTACTCCGTTCAATCTGATCACCTCTCTTTTTGATTTGATTAATTACCATATCACAGGCATTAGTAACTAAACAGTCAGATCTTCTAATCAATTCATCTGCTGTACTAAATACTTGTTGGAAAATGAAGGTGTTTCTATTCTTCCACAACAACCAACACAAGGTCGCAAATAAAGTTTGAGGATTTAAGTCTCCTACTTTGAGTTTAAATTCATCTCTCATATTGGCTATCACTCAACAAGTTAAATCCAAGTCTACGAACCGCGAGAAATTGTTAATCGGCACCACCTTCCGCCAACATTCAATCACAGTCCTACAGTCCCTTAATACATGTAAATCTGTTTCTTGGACACCACCACAAATCGAGCAGCCAGGGTCATTCGACAACCTTCTTTTAACCCTTTCAACATTTGTAAGTAATCTTTGATGAATAACCAACCATAGAAAATGTTAAAATCCTTGGTGGTAAGTCATTCTCCCATACCTCTTTCCAAGCAAAATTATTTTTGGTATCATTGATTTAGACTAAGCTTTTATAAGCTTCCTTACCAGAAAACTTACCAGAAGCATTAGATCTCCAGAGGCATTTGTCCTCTCCCAACTCATCACATGATGGATGACATGCCACTATGTGTTCCAAAACCTCCCTACTAAAAAATCGCTGCGAGTCTATCATTTTCCATTTACCATCAGTATCCACAAAGTCGGCCACTTTCGCATGTGTAGGAATGTATGGTACATTAAGCAAATGGTAACTAAGCAACCCCAAATCAGAGATCCAGGCGTCGTGAAGGAGACTATCAGGTTGTCCATCACCTATACTCCAACAAAGATTTTCCCTGAACTGTTCCCAAATTTTAGACAACGACCGCCACACATAAGAGAGCTGTTAGTCCTGTGAATTGAAACCGGACAAATCTTACGCATCCTGTACTTACTTCGCAAAACTTTAACCCATAACGCTTCAGGATTAGTCACTAATTGATACGCTAGCTTCATGAGGAAGGAAACATTCTGAGGAACCATTCTTCTCAAACCAAGCCCCCCAAACTTTATTGGTTGACAGCAAATGTCCCATCTGACCAGGGGCAGCTTCCTTTCACCATTTGTAGAGCCCTAAATAAAATTCCTCACAATTTGTTCAATCCTCTCGAATACACCAATGGGAATCATTGTCGACTGTATGAAATAGCCTGTTATAATTTAGATTTATTTGATTCTTTTTAACAATATAAAAATTAAATTGATCCATTTAATAATAGTAAAGTTAATTTAATTTAGTCTTTATAATATAGGGACTCTTTATGTAGTTTAACCTTATTTTTCTCCTCCCAACATTCTTTTCTCAATTCTCAACTGTCAACCTCATCTATCATATCTTTAAACATTTTCTTCATGTTCTTAACATTATGAATTAAAAAGAACATTATATTTATTATTGTTGTAACAATTAAGTTACACAAGCTGATATGATAGATTATGGCGTGTGAAGAGTTACTAAAAATGGAGGTTTAAGATGATGTTTTAGCAGAGTGATGGTCAATGGCTGATTGCTTGTGTTGTGTGCTTTGTCCTCTTTGGATTTTGTGTCCCGTGATCTCCAAAGAAGCCTATTTATAACTTATACGAGAATGGAGGTTGGGAGTGAGTCTCATGTATCATGATTGTATATATACTAGAGTCCAATTTAGATTCAAGTTAGGGTATGACATGAATGTATCTCAATGTGGGGTTGATGAGCTTGAGTTGGAAACATTAAGGATATTGGATATGATGTGATGACTATCTTTAATGGCTTTGTTGTGATGCTTTTTGTGGTGTTGCGGTGATGCTCTTTCCGTGGCACGAGGTGCCCAAGTGTTCAGTATAACAATTATCCCTTTCAGTCAAAGAGAAGTTTATAAAGCTAGCTCCTTTGAGTTTATAATTTGGGACAATGGGGTGTCATTTTTTCAGTCAAAGGTGAAACATCTGTTGTTTAGACTAGTCATGGTGGGATTAATTATCACTTTGCAGCTGTTTGGAGATACAAAATGACATCTTTAAAGAATATGACTGTTAGCTTTTGATATGATGTCGCTTCCTTACCCAACTTTACTTCGCTTGCAAACGCTTTTTCCTCCATTTTGTTGCTGTTTCAAAACTTAAATACTTTTATTATAAAGAAGGCCCTTCAGCAATCATTTCTTTATTCTATGAGTTTCTTGCCTTTTTGGTGATTTTGTCATATTCTTAATAGTTCATCAATTTCCTTCCTTCCTATTTGGAAAGTATTGCAAATTTATTTCGTAAGACTAAATTCTATATATTATAGAAATTACAATTCTATTGGTTTTATTAAGAGAATTAATTTCCTATTAAAAGTAATAAATTATTTCTAATTCTGTATTTGGTTTATGATTGTTTGAGTTCATACTCAAAGCAATTCATGGTATGAGAATAGTGAAGAAGTTCGTTTAGTTGAAAGTTAGGAATGCCTACAATATGTACAAACTGGCTCGATTTTCAAATTTTTAATTTTCCACTATCATAGAAAACCGATTTTTAAACAAAAAATTTCCAACACTTATAAGTTTATGATGTTCCAAATTCCACTTATTAGCTTACTAAATAGACATATTTAATTTCACTTATTTAAGATTATTCTCATTTAATAAAATATGATTATTGATGCTGTCGTTGAGAGCACCAAAAATATCCTATTCCCTGTAAAATAATGAAAAAGAAATAGTAAAGGGGAAGTAGGGTCGAATCTTCAGGGACCGGATTATACGAATGCTTGTCTCTCGAAATCCTGAGCAGAATCGTGCTCAAGAAAACCTGCGTTCCTGGAAAAAAATAAAAAACAGAATTTAAGAATTAATTTTGGAAGCGAAAATAAAATAAAAACAGAATTTAAAGTTTATTGAAATTATGATTACGAAAATAATAAAAATAATAAAGAGAGTTTTAAGATAAAAGAAATTCTTATGGGAAAGTTCCAGCCTCCGGTTGTCTCATTCCGCCTTGGGCTCAATTCTTGGCTTTTGGATGATCCTTCTCGACTCGAGTAAGCCAGTTATAGTGGAAGAGGACGCCTCGACCACCACTTCAAAGATTAGACTTACGATTTTTAGGAACCGACTCTAGCCAAGAATCTATGCTAGATCAACGCTTCTCAATGGCGAATCCCACGCCATTTTATCTCTTTGGCTCGCCAACCTCGACGATAAGTTAACGAACCGACTATGCAATCCTTCCAATACATACAAAGCGGCCGCCTTTGCATATGTTGAAAAGCTTACTTCTTAAGGGCCATGGATGAAGCGTCACCAGTAAAGTGAGAAACGATGAATACTTGGCGAGAAGGCTAAGTACGGATTCTAGGCCTCAAGAACCTTTTTGGGGAAATATTGACAACTTTTGGCTAGAAGGGTTTTAGTGGCTCATGATAATTGTGGGAAAGAAAATAAATAAAAATATGAAAAAGAAATTTTATTGAAAAGAAATATGAAAGAACAAAAGACTTTTGGGGAGAGTGTTTACGAAAAAGATCCTCCAAATAGAGTCACTTCACCCCTATTTATAGTGCTAGGAGATAGTCTAATTGAACTTAAATTCTAAAAAGATAAATACATTTAATTAAAGATAAACAAAGATAATTAAAATAAAATCCTAAATTTTGAATAATCCTAATAATTATCTTAATATTAATTATCCTAATAGAATAAAATAAAATAGAGTCTTCCAAAATAAAATCTCTTCTATTTGCTTTTAAGTCCTTGTGCCTTCCATGTTCGCACTTTTGGCACCATATTTGTCCCACGTTGCATATTGGCCCATTTAATCTCCAAATTGACGCTTTTTCCCTTGAATTTACTTTTCGCCTCCAATTTAGTCCCTAAAAGATAAAAAGACATAAATAGCTCAAATTAGTAGGCTCAAGCTCAAAATAAACACATGATTAATATATAAAAATACGTCATTTTAGAGTATTATCAATTATTAAATTTCTTCACATGAAATTTAATCATTTTATTCAAATAATATTTTAATTAAGATCATTTTCATTTAATAAATGATAATTAATAGGTTTGTTTATATGCTATACCTATAATTTGAGTTAAAAATTCAGACCATATATTGTTACAAAGAATTAATTTAAGAAATAACGTATTTCATAACTACGAATGTTGCTATTATATGTGAAATAACTATTATAGACGTTAAAATAAAACATAAAAAACTTATTCTTCTATAAATTTACCTGCTATAGCGTAATGTTATTAAAGTAAGTGTCTGTTATAAAGAAGACTGATTTTACTAGAGTTTGATATGGTGCAAGACATTTCAAGGGAACCGAGGAACTTAGATGGGCTTCATAAGGTTGCTTGCGTGAGAGGTTGGAGCGTTATTGGCTTGATGTTTATAAAAATGGCTCAACCATTAAGACAGTCATCTTGAACTTATCATTGGGGTGCATGGATTCTGGATGATAATTTTGCACCATCACAAGCATACTACAATTGGTATACTATCTATGGTATACCATATCTTATTCAGCAAGGATAACATTTTTAGTTTACGCAATGATGCATACAATGGAGTCATCGATAGAAACATCACTGAATACGTGCCCAACCTGGCGTACTTGCCTAACTCGCATACGAAGCAGGTCTGTCATGGTAGTTTGACAATGAGCCCGGTATTTCAAACCCAACTCCTTCCATGATAGGACGCTTATGGCGGATATTTCAATTATTTAGCCCGAATTTGCATTGATGTTGATGAGCTTAGAGACCCTTACACATTTATCCCATCCATGCATTACATAACTAATCACCAATCGACCCCTCAAGCAGGGAGTTTGTTTTTATTCTATCGACTTTCTGTATATGAAAAAGGTCTTGAGCTAGCTGCCTTAAGATGAAGATTGAGATAATGTTCAAGGTATGATTCATTTCCCACCAGGAAGGAAATACCTTTGAACTTACTGGTTTTAGAATCGATCAGAGAATTATTAGAGATATTAGTCTAAAATAAGGAGTTAGATTAACTGACTTGTAAACTAGTTGCACTGAGTTAAAAAATTGGTTAAGTTAATTTTTCTTTATTTTTACTTTTAATAATTTATTTAACTAAGCTGGACAAACTAATTAGATTAAAAACTAATGATCTTTGAAATCTATTATTTTTATTTTTAAATATTTTTATTATAAGTTTTTTTAATTATTTTTATATAATTTTAAAATTACACATAACCCCTTATGGTGTAATATGTTTTAGCCCATTCGAAACAACTTTAATTAAAATAAAAACTTATTAAGATTAAAGTTATTTTATATATATTTTATTAAGGAAAATGAGAAGAAAAGAAGAGAAAAACAAAGAATCCAAGTGGCGTTAGAGAGTTGGAAACGTGAAGACTTGAAAGAGAAGCAGCATGACACCGACAGTGGTCCAAGTTATAATTAATGGACAAGAAAATGATTGCATTGCGTGGAATAAAGAAGGCGACCCGCGAATTTTGACAGTTCGGGAATAATTTAAATGATGCCAACTATTTTGGCGATCATCGTCGTCGTCGTCGTCATCATCATCATCACCAAAAGTTTCCGTCTGCAGAGCTTGTTGTTGAGATCAAAACAGGAAATGTTTGGGTGCCAACGTTTCTACAGGAAAAGGACGGATCAATTGGCGCCTTCCGAGCCTCAAACCTTCTCGCTTCCAGCCCCGCTTCCTCCATGGCCTCATGGTACTGCATTTTAACTTGAAAGCTAAAAAGAATAAAAAAAAATTGCGTTTTTGTAATTTGGGGTTTCTTCGTTTCGTGTGTTTCGCTAATGGGTTTGCTTTCTTTTTGGTTCATTGTTTTTCTGGGCTCAAGTTCATCTTATTAGTAGGCTGCATTTTTAGAATTTTTTCCCTCCTTTTATATTCTGACTGATAGGGTAATTCCTCTACTGATGTATACTTTTTTATCAGTGTATAAATATATTGGTGAAGTTGTCAATTTATGTGAGAAGACGGCTTTATTGATCATTAGGGAACTGCAAAGGCGGGTTAATGTTTCCTCTTATAGAATGAATTGAAAAATTCAGCTTGTTCCTAGGAATTTGGTTTTTATTGTGGCATTCAGTTCTAATTTTTGTTGTTCTTTAATACTTGAATAATTTGATATATTTAAAAGACAGCAGGAGCAACTCTGCTGTCGTAAGTAAAAGGAGTAGCAAATGTAGAAGCAGAAACCAGAAAAAAAGAACAAGATCAAAATCAGAGAAACTTCTCAAATAACAAGGAGGATTAGCACGCTAAGACATCTTCATTTATGATGTAGCTATACCAAAGGAGTTTATTTATAGGCTGATTTGCTACATTTGAAAAGGCAATTGAATGAGAGACTGCTGAACCTAAATGAGAAGTCTTGCCATCAAGGCATATGTTCTGATGCTTCTCCTGTTCTCCTTTTAGATGGTATATAAGTTTGACACACCACAAATCTTCAGAACCATGCTTTTGCAATCATCCTTTTGAAAGAATTTTACCCCTTGAACTCTGCATGGCGACCCCCTACTAGTCTTTGTATGTAAGAGGCTTCTCAATTGTACCACCTTTGAGCAAGGATAGGACTTCCAGTTGTTTTCGTTGAATATTAGCAACTTTAATTTCTAGAACTGTTTATTATTTTGTTTACTTGTTTTTAACTGTTGCTTGTATTGTCTTTTTTTTTTTTTGTTAATTTTATTAGTCTAAGCTTGACTGGATTGTGTCTGTTTATGAAATATTATTGACCTTTTCCAATCCTGATTCATGGTCGTCTTCCTTTTAATGATTACTTTTCATTCTGTGATTGTTTCTCCACTGACTTATCTTTAAAAGCTGCTTATCAATTTAAACAAATAGGTTACAGTTACACCAGTTTCTTTTTCCACAGTAACTTGCGCACTTTCCTATAATTTTCATCAGAATATCTTTGTTTCACCATTGTTGACTGGAATCCCTTTCTATCAGCACGTTAGATATATTTTTGTAGGGTCTGGTTTTGAAACTTCGTTGTTGATGTGGTCTTCCACATTGTCCAGAGTAGAGGCCAATAAAATAAAACTAGTGGAGACTTCTTCTATTCAAGCCAGAAGTTCAATTTGTGTGATGTAGTTTGGTTAGCCTTTTTAATTTGACTTATCATGTAAATGTCTTAATTGCCTGTCTCAATTTTCAGGTCAAGGATTTGCTTTGGGAAAAATAAATCTTGGAGAACTTGAAGCTGTTAAAGTCTCAAGATTTAAGTTCATCTGGAGCAACAATACACAGGATGACAAAAAAGGTGTTACATTTTATAAACCAATTGGAATACCTGATGGATTTTATAGCCTTGGCTATTATTGTCAATCTAATGACCAGCCTTTTAGAGGTTTTGTTCTTGTTGCTCGTGAAATTCCTTTCAAATCAGAATCCACGCATATCTCCACCGGTATAGCCTCACCAGCCCTTAGAGTGCCTGTTGATTATACATTAGTTTGGAGTTCTAATGATGGGAGTGAGGAAAGACTTCAAGGCTGTGGTTTCTTCTGGTTGCCTCAGCCTCCTGAGGGTTATAAGTCCATCGGTTATTTGGTCACTTGCTCTCCTAAGAAGCCCAAATTAGATAAAGTGAGATGTGTTCGAGCTGACCTGACAGAACGATGTGAAAATTATCAAGTTATACTCAATGTTGGTACTAGATTTTCAGAGTTTCCGTTTCAGGTTTGGAGCACAAGACCTTCTCATCGAGGGATGCTGGGGAGAGGTGTTTCTGTCGGGACTTTTTCTTGCAATAGCTGTTGGGTTCCTGGACAAGAGCTGCCTATAGCATGCTTGAAGAATTTAGATCCTACGCTACATGCAATGCCAAACTGTGATCAGATTCATGCGCTAATAAAGCACTATGGACCTACTGTCTTCTTCCATCCTGATGAGATCTACATGCCTTCTTCTGTTTCATGGTTTTTCGAGAATGGAGCACTTCTGTTCAGAAAGGGTGACTCGGTAGGCCAGTCAATTGATGTTGATGGGTCAAATCTGCCGAGTGGTGGAAGAAACGATGGCGAATTTTGGATAGACTTGCCTAGTGGTGATAGGAAAAATAGTGTTAAATCAGGAAATTTAGGAAGTGCTAAACTTTACGTACATGTGAAGCCAGCTCTTGGTGGGACTTTCACTGATATTGCTATGTGGATTTTCTGCCCCTTTAATGGGCCTGCAACTCTTAAAGTTGGTGTTATGAATTATTCACTTAGCAAAATTGGTCAGCATGTGGGTGATTGGGAGCATTTTACTCTCCGTATCTGCAACTTTACTGGAGAGCTCTGGAGCATATACTTTTCTCAGCACAGTGGTGGTGTATGGGTTAATGCTTATGATTTGGAGTACATACAAGGAAATAAAGCTATTGTTTACTCATCAAAAAACGGACACGCAACCTTTCCTCACCCAGGGACTTATATTCAGGGTTCTGGAAAACTAGGACTTGGGATTAGAAACGATGTCGCTCGTAGTAATTTCTTTGTAGATTCAAGTACTCATTACGAACTTGTAGCAGCTGAGTATCTTGGAGATGGAGTTGTTTCTGAGCCAGGTTGGTTGCAGTTCATGAGAAAATGGGGTCCAACTATTGTCTACGATGTTAGTATTTTGCCTTTGGTGCTTCGGTATTCCATGGCAAACATTTTCATCAAGCTTCCAGTTGAGCTCTATGGAGAGGAAGGCCCTACTGGGCCTAAGGAGAAGAACAATTGGGTAGGCGATGAAAGAGGCTAGTTTTCCGGTAGCCTCCAATCTCAATCAACTCTTGTTGTTACCTATCTGTTGCTGTTGTGTTCATCATAAGTGCATAGCAGGTACTGTAATTTTGTACATCTTTCATTCTTGTACAAATATTGGACTGTTGGGCTTCTTTTGAAATGCTGGTAAGTAAATTAGTCGGACACGGGTAGAAGTATGGGTTACGGATATGTCTAGTTTTTCTTTTCTTTAACCTCTTCCTATATTTTAGAGGTTGCTTCTTCTAAGGTCATAACTCGATATGTATGAAGCACGTGTATTTTAAGAAAAGAATGGAAAGCGAAATCAACATAGACTAGAATTGAGATTGCAAGGGTTGCTGCAGGTTTCCTTGTTTGAGCCAATGATGAAGATGATGTTTAAATCATATACAAAAATTGATAAATGTATTGATTAATTCTACAATTGGAACTGTTTTCGTGTTTTCTTTTTCACATGTTTTACTCATGAATATTTGTTTATTTTATGCATCATGAATTCAACTCTCTTGGAATAAATCAATCTCTTTTCTTCTATTTCAAGTTTTGATAGGTATCAATTAAAGACTATTTTCAATATATATATATATATAATGGTGTAAAAAAACAGTGTAAAGAATGTGTGATATTTTTAGTTTTTAATATTTATATTTTTTATAAATAAGTTTAAAAGTTGGTTGAAATCACTTGCTTGCATATTGGGCATATATTATAAATTTTAACAAAAATGATTAATTTAATTTAATTTTTGATATAATCTATTATGATTAATTTATTCATTTTAAATAAAATAGAAAAATATAATTTATTAGGACTAATACTTTTTCGATTTTTACATATTTTTAATTATATTCATAGAATGCTATTTATAACACATCAACTCAATAAAACAAGCAAAGAAAAATCAAATTACAAAATAAATATATATTAAAAAGATTATATTGATAGGATGTGGTTCTTAAAAATAAATTATGTATTTTTATTAAGATTTAAAAAAAGATTTTTCATGAATTATTAAACCATATAATTTGAAGATCGAAAATGTGAACACAAATTAATCATCATTTATTAACACCTTGAAAAGTTAAAACACAAAACAAACATCATTTCATTTTCATAAAAATGACAGGAAAAGCGGCTTCATCAACACGATTCCACACCAAATTATGATGGTTACAAATATCAACCCCCCTCGAGAAGATCTAGAATACAGGTGTCGCAATCACAAAAGGTGATCAACCACGTGTCCGGTAACGAGAAGGACAGGCGCTAAAACATATAATCATAGTTTTGCTCTAACTAATCGCGTCTTAGCTGGGACCCATCCACATAAACAAAAATAAAGGGCAGCGCGGACTATGTCCCAAGATCCCAAGACAGGACCGTATGAAAAAGTCAATACCAGACAAAAGCTATCACACCATCGCCTCAAAATTAAAACAGCAGAAGGACAAACCTGTTTTTTCTTCTACCTTTTTTCTTTTTTTGACTGATTGATGGTTGATGCCCGTTAATTAATCATTTTATTTCTTTATTAAAATAAAATAGAATCATATTTATGCTTATGTTTTTACATTAAATTAAAATTTCTATTATATTTTTAAAATATACCTTTCCATTTTTCAAGTGTCCAAAGTCTTTTATTCAAAAATCGTGTGCTTTGGGGATTTTGCTTAGAGTTTGATGTTTATGCTTCAAATGAGGGGTGGGTCCATCTGCCACGTGTCGAACCTTCTGGTTCTGGGGCCCACCCTTGTCGTTCGCATCTAAGAAAATGTCTAGGCCTGGGCCATATTCTCCAAACATAATTTGTAATTCTTCCTATTAATATACTATTCGGTTCTCTTGAAATATGTTATTTTTTAGTTAATATATTATTTTATACTATAATTTGGTAGTTAAGTTTGATTATATAATATTGAGACTAAGCAATAAGGGTGAAGTTAAAAATCTTTTAAAGAGTGGAATTAAATTGTAATTTTATAATAATAAAAATATAATTTCATCATTTTAATAGTTTATATTTTATAATTTTTAAATAATTAAATTATATTTTTATCATTTTAAGGACTCCAAAGTATAATTTTACATTTATTAACTTAAAATTTTAAAAATTTAAATGGTTTAGATGAATTTTTATTTTATTTTAGAGGATTAAGACCGCCGCCACCTCCCTAGTTATGCCTCTGCAAGCAACATCATATAATCTAATCAATATTGGACACATGTGCTATTATAAAAAAATACATAAATACTTAATTGGAAAACAAATTCGCTATCAAATTGTACATGTAAGTCAAATTAAGTGTTTAATCAATATAAAAACTTAAATTATCAATTTAAAAAAAGTTAAACACTAAATTGTATATTAAAATTAAATTTAAGTACTAAATTAACACAAAATTCAAATACCAAATTAAATATTGAAATAAAATCAAACATCAAATAATATATAAACTCTTAATTAAAATTTCTTTTCTACACCTTACCTTCACTTATGAGGTATAAAATATTTTCTTATTATTTAATCGAAATAATAATTCATAAAATATTGGATGAATTAAGCTGAGGTTAAATGACTGCCAATTTTGGATAATTTAATCGAATAATCCATCCTTAAAGATTGTGAAGCTGTAGGGTAATTTAATAGAAATATTCAATCTCTAAAGATTGTCTGCCAATTTTGGTTGAAATTGTGGCCGGCTAGATAGTCGATGATGTTTAGTTTATATTTTGCGTACTCATTTTTCGTTAAGCAAATTAGGTTACCATTCTTTTAAAACTTTCCTAAAATAAAATTACAACACTCGGATTTAATTAAAAATAATGGAAAACGTTTAATCAAAAAAATTTTATGGAAAACGAGGAAGAAAAATGGATTAATAAAATTTTAATCACTTCATTTTCTCGCATTTTGCTAATATTCATCCAAAACAATTATTATATTAGCATAACGATAAAAGTATCATGAAAGTTTTTATATTAAGGGTCCATTTGTTTATATGTAAAAAGTTGTACAAAAAATATTTTATATATTTTCTTGCGTTTATTTTACAGGAAATAGTTTGTTCAAGGGAAAATAACTTACAGGTCAAGGTAAAATAAACTTTTTTTTGTAAAATGACTTACCTTTTTAAAAGCTTAAGTTATTTTTGAAAAAAACTCATCTATAGATAATTTTATTTTTTATAAAATTAACTTAAATCAAGTTTAATATTATTATCTGATAATAATTTTTTTATTTTTAAAATATTTAAAATATTATATTTTTCAATATTATTAAACATACATATTTAATTATTTATATTTAGTCTTATAATAAATTATTAATATAATAAATATAATTTATAATTTTAATTTTATTTTAATAATGAATTTTAAAAGTATCGATTGCATTTTGTCCATCTACTTAATAAATGAGTAAATAAGTCAATGTACATTAGATTAAAAAGTAAACAAATTTTTTTATTTAAAATTTCATTAATTTTACCATTAAAAACGAGTTCATGTATGTTAGCATAAGTTTCATGTGCACGTTACATGTTATTTTTGATTATTCCGTGTCACTTTTAACCGTATAAAATAATAAAATTTTAATATACCAAATAAATAAAGTATACCAAAAATAACAAAAAAATTAGTATATAGGAAAACCATAAAAATAACTTAAAATTCTATTTTTCTTAACAAATATATTTAAAGAGAAACTGGATTATCACTTTCAATATCTTAAATCTCTCATATTATTATTATAGACATGGACAGACATAGAGAGATAACCTAATAGCATCTTATTATATATAGAAACAAAGCTAAAGGGAAGAAATCAAATCAAAGTGTGCTATTTTTTAAAGGAAAGAAGGTTTAGATTAGGAAAAAAAGAAAGAAAAACATTAATGGAAATGGAGGCGCATATATGCAGACAAGGTAGGGGCCCTCAACGCAATGACAACAAACAACAGCGCCACCACCACCGTATCCAACACCTTCCCAACTTGACATTTTCTTGCTTTTCCAGGTTTCCCTATACCCACCAAATTGTAGCTTGACAACTCTTTCTATATCCCCCTCAATCCCATCTTTGTTCCCTCTTTGCTTTCTACTTTTCTCTATAAAGTTACAAACTTTACTTCTAATTAATCTCTCTATCTTGTCTCCTAACTCCTGCCCTTTAAAAAGTTTGAAACTTTGGTTGAAGAACCAGGAAATTCAGTTTTCTTTTTCAATGCAAGGAGGTGTTGGTGATGGTGGTTCAGAAAGTGGGTCAGTGTCCACTGTGTCAAGGGAGGAAAACATGGTGTTATCCTCGGAGGATTCTTCATGCCCTGATCAGTCTGAGTTGGAGTTGGGTCTTGGGTTGAGCCTTGGTGGTGGTGGTGGTAGTTTTAAGATGCATCATGTTTCAAAGAGTAGTCAATTTGCTAGGATTTTGACTGCTAAGGATCTCCCTTCTCTGGTTTTTTCTGCTGCTTCTCCATCTTCTTCTTCTTCTTCATCACCATCTTCTTTAAGTAGAGCTGATGTCACAGCTAAGACCAAGAGGACTGCTGATTCCATGGCTGCTGCTAATGGCTTTAGGTATGGTCTAATTTCAGGATTCCCTGTAAATTACTTTATTAGGTCCCTGCCATGAATTTTATATCCTGAATACGGTTATCTTCTTGGTATATTTCCTAAATTGATATGCTTTCCTAAATTCTGTGGTGACACTTAGTTTACCTTTCTAAGGTATGTATCTCATCAATTACAGAACTTTAGTACTATAAATACAAGATCAGGTGAAAGCTAGAAAACATCCAAATAGAGAAGCTTAGGTTAATCAAGATTTTGTATGATCTGGGATGTTTTCACTCTATTTTAAGATGAGTCATTTTGGGGGTCATACAAAATTGTTAGGTTGTTCAGGTTTGTATATGAATTTGGGGTACTTCCACTTTCCTTAAGATGGGTCATTTTGGAAGGGCAAACAAACTAATTAGTGAATATGCTTATCTTCAAGATATAAATGATGATAGATCACAATTCTGATTTGAATACATGTTCCACTTTGTCGGTGATACGATCTTTTGATCAGATGATTGGTTATTATCTCTCTCAGCTCATCTTTCTTCTAACAGGGTAAAGCATAAAACTGTTGATTGCCCCAATATTATGTAATTGAACCACCAAGTCTTAAGAGCAAAACCAATTCCCAGCAAGTCGAGGGGAAGTTTTTCGGTACACCACTTTATATACAAAACTGCATGTTTGGAGCCATCAAGACCAGTTTTAAAGTGTACATTTATTCTTTTGTAGTAACCTTTTTGGTACTTCATGAGTAGCTGAAAGCTTTTTTTTTTTTTTCATGTTAACATACTATTGAGTCGTGGTGGTCAGGTGTTAATTACTTATTGGCAGCTTTTGAACCTTATCTTAGCTGATATTTCCCCTTTTAACATGTCTTATTTTCCTTGAATTTAAAACAGTCAACTTGTGGGGTGGCCTCCTGTCCAAACTCATAGAATAAATAGCATGGGTAACCAAGCAAAAGCACTTCCCGCTGAAGGGTTTAACTCAAAAATGGAGAACCCTAAAAATGAGACCTCTATGGTTGAGAAGAGTACCATCGGCAGCTACCAGAACAACGGTAACGCTAAGCTCAGAAAATCTCTTTTCGTGAAGGTGAATATGGATGGGATTCCAATTGGAAGGAAGGTTGATTTGAATGCCCATGGATCCTATGAGAAGTTGGCTAAAACTCTGGAAGATATGTTTCTCGAAACGGCCCCAAGTGTTAGTCAAGTAGGTGAGGTTTCCTTATTTTGTTTTGTTTTGACTTTCAAATGACGACTTAACTAGTAAGTGCCTATTTAAGTACTGACTGCAGGATGCTGTACGCTATATGCTGACCACTTCTTAACTGATATATAGAATTTTAAACAAATTGATTCTGCATTCTTAAGATATTCTGTTAGATGGTCATTGAAGCATGCTGCATGATTCTCTTTTATGAATGTTACAATTTCTGTGATTAGGATCAAGGGCGCTGGAGCATGGTATGACAAATAAACTAACAAGACCTTCGAAACTGCTGGATGTATCTTCTGACTTTGCACTTACTTACAAGGACAAAGAGGGTGACTGGATGCTTGTTGGAGATGTTCCTTGGGAGTATGTATATTTTCAATTGTCACTCACTTTACATATGACTTTTACCATGGCCTCACCCGCTTGACATTTTTTAAAGGCTTATATCATGATTTGGCACATGAATTATATCATTTTTCTCACTTTGGTACCTAAATCTTTTTTGTTCCATTTTGGTACTTGAACTATCATTTTTGTTTCATTTTACTCCGGGAATTACCGGCACCCAATGAGAACGTGCCACATGTCATGTTGTTATTGGTAATTTTTTCTGTTGGGGTAAACTAAGATGAAAATGAGTTTAGGTACCAAAGTGGGAGGGCTTCCTGAAGTCGATGGTCATCGTGTCAAGCTTGTGAGGGAGGCTTCATTTAGGGACACCATAGTATGTTACTATGTATGGACACCTCGATGTGCGGATTTATGTCTGTTTTTTAAGTATAAAGGGGCTTAATTAGAGAGCTTCATGACAATAAAGTGAACACCTTGAAGAGGTTAAAAAGCCTATAATACATGGATTCCTTGGCCCTTAATTTCCAGTTCAGATAAAGCTAAATTTATTTGCAGATAGTAAAAAAGTAGATTTAGAGATGCGTATGGAAAAAAAGTAAGATATAGAGATGCATATGGATCAAAGTTTACCACTTGTCTTAATATATATGAATCTTCTCTGGTTCGACTCAGGCTGTTCGTTAGTTCCGTGAAGAGGCTTAGAATCATGAGGACATCAGAGGCAACCGGATTGGGTACGTAGATTCGTAATTCATAAACTCTCATCTGAATGTGTTTACGTTGCTTCTCCATTCATAGCTAAGGTTTACTCCACAATTCATAATTTGCAGCTCCAATGTTACAAGGAAGGAACCAGAGGCAAAGAAGCAAGCCCAACTAGAATACTATTCTCTCAAAGCCGACCATAACACGAATAAGACATGCTATCCAAAGCAGAAAAGAAATACAACATAGTTAAAAGCATTTTGACTTTAGCAAAGTTTGAACCTTTGTAGCTCTCTGTTTGTTTGTATTATTTGATTACATGTTAGGAATAGTCACCATAGGTTTTCAAAGTCATTAGTTTTTCAATGTAATATATATTCCAAAAACAACAATTCAAACATAAAGGGTTGTTCCACTTCCATATAGAGTAAAATCATACGGGTGTTTTTTCCATCCATGAAAATCAATTTTCAATTTTTTTTTTAAGTTCTTGTTCATACAAAAGATTGATGTTTTGCTTTTAGATTCGGAAAGCAATAAGTTATAGTAGCAAACTTGGCAACCAAAACACGGTTCAAGGAGCCAGCTGTTTGTCCAATTCAAATGAAGCAATGGGGAGTTTCAGCCGTGATGGTGTCAGCTTTGGACATCGATATTTGAATCAAAAGTTTTAAACCCAGATTTATGATCATTTTCTTTCCAAATCTTTCGGTGGGAAAGTTCCAAGTGAAAGCATCAAGCCTGTAAATCCATCCCATCTGTGGATTTGCTGGCTCCAGTTATTTTTGTTCATCTAAATACTAAAGCCATCATCCAGCTCACACCCAGATGCATTTTTGTTCTTTTGTCCTGGTCAATGTAACCCAAGAACCAATAAATGTAAATACAGGCATGTGAAAAACAACAAATCATGTTTGCCTTCACCAACAGCACAACTGATATAGTCATTCGATGATTGACTCCTGAGGCAATGCAGATGTTCTATAGTGTGGAACTTTATGCTCAAAAAACTACTGTATTTGGGAACATAATGGAAGTTGTCCCCCATTTTACTTGACGTAACTGACTAAAAGCTAAGAAATGCTATAAGATTATGATAATTAACAGACATGGCAAAAGGAATATAGTAAAATGGTACAATGGAATCACAAAAGCTGATTACAAAACCCCCAGAGAGACTGAAGCAAAAAAAAAAAAACAAAGTCATTAGTAATTATTTCTTGTACGAATTTGTATGACAAGCACAAAACATTTCAAAGAATCAATAAGCAAAAATACGTGAGCTCAAAAGGAGAAAACTATATAAGAACTATGTTTGGTGCTGGGATTATGTATATATGTTTTTGTTTGAAACAAGGCCAAGAGAGCCTGATATGCCTGGTGGCAAACATCTATAGTTGATGCATATCAAGGCACTTACAAGGAACTCTTGTTTTGCCACTGGGAGACTGCAAAGCTTTAGATCAACTTATATATGCTGCTTCACCAACTTCCATTTATGATTGATCTCTCTGCTCGTTCTTCCAAGAATTTTTCGCAGCTTCGGCAGATTGATCTCTCTGCTCGTCCTTTGGTTTTGAGAAGAAAGGATCCCATTCGTGAGCTCCGACCTCGCGCTGTCCTTCGTCTAATAAGTCGTACTTCCAACTGTTCTCCTCCACAAAGTTATCATATTCGGTACGACCTTGGATGATGTTCCTCCTCAACTTAGTGACTTTATTGATCACCGCATCTACAGCAACATCGAAAGCATCTCGAAGAGTCTCCAATTTAGAGCGAGGATCAGCATATATTAACCTTGGAATGAGATTTATGACTGCCTCTCTCATGATCTTCACTTGCTCAGGAGAAATTTGACTAAGCCTCTCCTCTATACTAACATTCCGTTTACGAATATCATCCTCTGGGATGAACACTGAATATGTAGTATAATTCTTCGGAAGGTGCCAAGTGTACTGTGTGTATGCCGAGCCAGGATGGAAGAAGACAGGAATACAACCAGCCAACATTGAGTCGAAAGCAGATCTTCGTGTGTATGAATCTCCTTGAGGCTGTAAGCAGAACAGGGAGCTCTGGAACATCTGCATTATACTGCTTGGTGAATGACACTTGCTCTCCCCAAAATCACATTCCAACAACTTGCCCACCTTGGACTGCCTGCATTGATCAATAATCTGCCCTCTTATCGACTTGGGGTTACCGGGACGAGGTGCACCTGCGAAAGAGAAAAGCCATTTCCGCTCCAGATTCCGCATCCGATCTTGCCATACAAAGACTTCCTCATCCTTTGCAGGATGGAAGTATGTTGGATATGGAATCCCAAAATCATTTGCATTCCAAGGGCTCGATTCGACCACCAGCATTGACATATTCCTTGCAGCAGGTAAAAACAGAAGCTTATTACCCCAATCAGATTCCTCCTCGGTCAATCTCCTGAAATCCCATGTGATCCTCCCAGCTACCAGGAAATGATCCTTCCCTCCCATTATACCCCACTCAGGCCTCTTCATCAGCCAGTCAACCAGATCGAGCGAGGCGGCGTCCCGCCTCGAGATATTGTATCCCCAAAGGTACCTTGCAATATCAAACCCCGCATAAAAGGGCACAAATATTGCAGCTGCGATTGATGAATCATTGGTCAAGCACTCATACTGTTTCATTCGATTATTGAATATCACATCCACCGCAAACTGGTTGGTGGCGTACCACCCAGTATTCTCAAACACCCCTTCCACATTCTCGAGTGGTGGACCAAGCCCTTCATTACTCGTAAACTTACACATATTAGTCCAAAGGCTCAAACTCTTACACTCCTTAAGCATATCCTCATTGAACCTCGGAGGAAGATTGTGCACATAAATGTACCTTCCCCCACACAGATCACTCTTGTTTTCCACCGTCCTTAAAGCTCTCATAAACGGATAAGTTACCACCTTTTCAGTCGCCGTATTCATAACGGGTTTCACCACTGGTGGTTTCTCCTTGGTCACCCGAGCAGGGATGGACTCGACATTGACGATAGGAGACTCTAGTTTGAACGGTGGCGATGGAACCGAGTCCTCAATTGTGGTGCTCCGTCCTAGAACTACGAAATGGAAATAGAAAAGCAAAATCCAGAAAAATGCTGATAACGAAGCTAAAAAACAGAGCCGGGTTTGTTGATTCTTAGGGGAACCTTTCTCCATTGCTTCGAAAGGAGCCAACGCCCCTGGACGGCGTCTCATCAGAGTTCGATCACCACCTGATCAACAGATCCCCCGAAAAGCACCCCCCCAAAAAAAGCCAGCTTTCTCACTTGATATGAAAAAATAAAAAACCTTAACAAAACCCCCCAAAACCCTGAATCTCAATTCGTCTGCTTAAAAAGAAAGGTACAGTAAGACCTGAGTTTCGAGCAGAGATCCCAAAAAAAGAAGAAAAAAAAAGGACTAGAACTTTACAACTAAAAAAAAAAACAAAATTCTAATAAAAACTGGAAAAAGGAAATGAGAATTAGAGCGGATATATAGTAGAGATGGGATTATATGCAATAATGGAGGTAGCGAAAACTGAGAGATTGCCGTGATATAGTTACGGATCTTTTGGCTGACTTTTACCAACAAATTAACTGCAAATATTTCAAGAGAATTTTTTAATTCCAAGAAAAAGGACTTGCAAGTGATTTTCTTTTATTTTATTTTCTCGGAAAATAATTTGACTGAGTTCAGGAGCTGGAAATGGAGGGGGAGTAGAGAGAAAGACTATATACTTATAGAGCGCGTATAGGGCGGCGCAAATTAGCATTGTGCGCCGACTGGGGCTGTATAGTGTCGGTAGCCGCTGGGATCTAGCCACGTGGAGTCACGAGATGACGTGTTCAAATTTCGAAAATTCTAATTCCCGGAATTCCGTTTGCATGTAAGGTGGAAAAACGTTACGGTCTACGAGGTTAATCTAGGAAAATGGTATTACTGTAATTTGACACGTGGGAGAAGTTGAGTGGATGAATGGTGGAACCACGTTCATGCGATCTACGGTAAAATTTCCCAGGGCCGGTAGTCCAGACAGAGACAATTTGTTTTATTTAGAAAAAGAAATAAACAAAGTGGAAATAGCAAATTTTGACGTAATTAAGAAACAAAAAGGAGCATTTTGAAATTTAGTTCTTAATATTATGATTGTCTGGGCATTTTATTTCTAATTAATGAAGTTCAAATTTCCCTTTCCTTTAAAATTCATTTATAAAGCTTTATATCATTTTAGTTATAGTTTTACGAATATGTATTATTTATTTTATAATTATATTGTATTTAATCTCTAAAACTAAGTACTTGATTTATTCATCATGGTCATGGTTAAAATAATAATAATTAGCAAACCTATTGGAAAATGAAAATTATTTGATTTGTTTATTCCAATTAATTATTATAGGAAGAATAATAATATCAAAACAAATACTTGTACTTACCTCAAAAATAAAAATGAAAAAGAAAATTTTTGAATGACCGAATTTTAATCATTAAATAAATTTATTTGATAATTATAAAATTTATAACAAATTGTCGATCAAATTTTAGTCCAGTTGGTATCGATATTATTGTCTATGGAAAAAACGTAATATTTGAGTATGTTGAAACATATTATCCTCTCATTTAAAGTATAAAATTTACATTTCCTACGCATTTTTGCAACTTTTCTTTTTTGTCACAATATTTTTATTATTATTTTTCTTGATATGTTTGAGTAACTATTAATTTTTTTACTTCATTAAAATGAAAATAATTAACATTTAATATTTTAAATGTGTTGAGTAAACATATTAATTTTTCTATTAATATAAAAATTCCAACTAAAAATGTTGAACAAGTAGATATACTTATCACTTCATGTTTAAACTTGTTAAGTTATTTTTTACATATATTTGAAATAAATTATCTTTTCTTTAAAAAATAAATTTAAATAATTATATTTAACATTTATCTAGAACTATTTAAAATAATATAAAAATATTATATTAATAAGATTAAAATTAAAAAATAAATAAATTCCAAACATCAAGATCTTTTATGACACATAATTGTATTCAATATTTTTACTAATTCACAAAATAAAATTTCTAAATAAATGCAATACATATAAATTCTATTATTAAAAGTTTAATACTTTATTTTTCAATTTATTGAGCAATCCTTTGAATCTTCCACAACTATTTTCTTCTTTTTTTTTTCATATTTTGTTTTTTTAAAGGTAAATTTATTAATTCATTCAATGAATGGAACCATACAATCCAGAAAAAAAAATAGCAAACACTTGTCATAGATGGTCAACACAATAAAGGCTTTAGTCTTAGCATCAATAGAACATTATAATACATTGACAATTAACTTTGTCACAACTCAAGCACAACGTATTTAAAGTGATTGCAAGCACTTAATACGATAAGGAAATTAGCCCCGGATGATCCAAAGCGGTGAGCAAAAATCGACAAAAGAATCGAGCATTCACCAAACTAGAGAGAGGACGACAACAAAATCATCCCTAAAATTACTTGTAAAATTAATACTACATGTATACGTAAGACTAAAAAACGTGCTATAAAAGCAAACAAAAACTTCTAAAACTGAAAACTTATTAAACAATGGAAAAACAAAAAAAAATATAAAACTTAAAACAACATAGGTTCAAATCGTCACGTGAAATCATTTATTTTTCTAAAATACTCTTAAAACATAAACAGATTAAGAAGTTGACGAAGAGTCGCCAATTTTTCAAGAAAAATTATTGATGGCCAGTAGAGGTTTAGCAAATGACAAGCACCATCATCTGTCAATTATAACTTGTGGATATAATAAAAATACCCACAAAATATATCTGTAGGCTGAAAAAAGAGAACACATGTGTAGTGAATGAAAAGAAGAAATAAATAAAGTGTTAATGGGAAAAGAAAAAGACGGGCGATAGTCGGCCTGGAGGCTGACACCGCAACAAAAAATAATAAACAAAAAACATAAGAAACAAAATATATTTTTAATTTTTTTTACTATATGGGTAACAATAACTAATTTATAAAACAAAATTCATTATGATATTCAAAATTAAAAATATTTAATTTATAAATATATATAATTATATTTTTATCATTTTTAATTAAAAATAAAAAATTACCCATATAATTTCAACCATCAAATAACTTTTTTTATCATCTCTATTACATATTATTATTATTATTTTCACGCACAGCATCCAATTTCTTGTATTTGTTTATATATTCCTTCTTTAAGTCGTGACTGCTCTAGAAAAGGAGAAAAAAACAAAGACGTGATAAATGGTTAAAGGGTAGATGATGGACGGAGTTATCGCCGTCTCGAGGAGTGTGCAATAGGGAGAGCGCGTGGGTGTGAGCCGGAGCCTACAATGTGGCATGTGGTGGGGCAACTAGGGATGCATAATCATATCCTAAATATGGATTGGCCACCATTCACTAGCCTGCCTATATATTTAATGTTGATTAGATCAGTACGTTTAAGCATGCTGCCCACAGAGCATTGATTTAAGTTAATTGATATAGATTCAAATCTCTAATATTATAACAAGATTAAATCTTAAAGATGACGGATGAAATCTCAGTTATAACATTCAAGGCATAACTCTGTTTTCAATTTTAGAATGTGCATGTAATGTAAGCCGTTATGGTCTTTTCTTAAAATATAAATTTACCCTTTTTTTTCTTCCCCAACAATTTCATAACATTATTGGTTAAATAATTAATTGATGCAAAATGCGAATAAGAAAACAGAAAAAAAAAATTAAGCATGTCAAAGTCAATAATTTTTTTTAAATTTATCAAATTGAATAGGTCCATAAATTAAAACTCAAATGCAAAGTAGCAAAGTCAAATGGCTTTTTATAAAAAAAAGTAGTCAGCTTACACTAAGATTAGCCCGCATTCCCCTGCATCCATTTCAGCGGCATGAACCTTTAAAAGAATCAAACCGGTCTGGCCGGCTCTCACCTCCTATATATATAATATACACTATATTATGGTCTTCAATTAATTAATAATCTAGTACTGTATAAGGGGATGGTCTAATTATAGTTGATAACGACACATTATATTGGTTTCTTCTTTAAATATTTATAAATTTAAATTATTTCTATATTTTTTTATAACAAATGGTAAAGTTTTGAGAAATTGTCACCAATAAACATGTATAGATAGAAGTCTAAGTTTGAATGGGGGACCATTCCCAAAACTTATTAATAAAATGGTAGAGAGGGGTGATATGAAGTTTAGGGAATACATGTGAAAGTGTCTCTCACGATTAAAATTAAAAAAGTAATTAAAAAAATATCCTTGTCTGGTATAGCTAAGCTTGCAGTTGAACAACGTTGATGTAACATAAGGAAGACGGAGATAGGGAAGGTTGTGTTTGGTAGTTAGGGAGATAGTATCCCCTTTGCCATTGCACTAAACTGACTCGAGGTGGGTGGGGTTTGTTTCTTTCATCACCACACACACTTCCTTTCTTTCTTTTTTTTTTTTTTTTGAGAGGGGGGTGGGGTGTTGTTTAATATTAAAACACCATTCATGTGTCGACGTCTGTATTGTCACTCACATCTGTGGTGGTGAATGGACCGCATGTGTTCTACAAAACATGAAATAAATGAGAAACAGCGCCGGTATGGATGGTTCAGTACATGTTATATCAACGCCACACTGTAACTTGATGCATAAATAATTTAACAACTAATAATTCCCATGGATCAGATTTCTTGGTTCCAATCAAATAATAGTTTCTTTTTAATGTACAAGTCAAAATGAGAAAGATCAAATTCTAGTTAGGTTCTTGCCCCAGCATTGATTCCAAGATCCTAAAACTGATTTCTGGGGTACTACTCGACACTGTTTGATTGTTATCCATAGCTTTGTTTTTAATTTTGTTACACAATTGATATAAACAGATATAAATTTTTCACCACATGAAGTGAATTGTGGGCAAACCAATCATTTAGCTTGAACCATTTCATACCTCCAATGAGAAAGAAACAAATAAAATGGTTTCTTTTTAACAGGAGATAACCTCCCAAAGGATGATCTTTAAAAACAAGAAAAATTACAAATGAGATTAAATATTTTCTCACAAATATATAATCACATGAAATAACTGAAGGGTGCTTCCCCTTATTATTCATTCCTAGTTTCAGCCAACGCAAAAAAGCCCCCCTTCTGTAAAAAAATTAACCTATGATGCCACTAACTAGTTAAGTCCCAAGAGTTGCAGATGTTTTACATAGTGATTAACCAAGTATCTCAACTTTTATTAAATCTTTGCTACTCAGCAAACTCACATTCTTCGTTTTTGGAAAAGGGAAACTACAACTATGCACTCTTTTGGTCATTCTTGTCTTTAAGAAATTGATGGCATCACATACCGGAATAGGCTTTTCAACATCGGAGGCGTTTTTAGGACCAAGAAAAAGGTAAAAAGGAAAACACATCGGGAAATGAGATCCAAAAAAAATTAAGGATAAGAATCTGGGTTAACTTTTTCACTGACTGTAGAACCAAATTGTGGACCGCCCTTACGGTATTGAATAAGATACTCGACTGGGTAACCCTTCAACTTATGGGGCACAATACCCAAATCCATAAAAGTTAACGCTGCAAAACCCACCACAAAATAAAAGAGGAAATGAGATGAATACATCTTGTAAAAAGGAAAACTTACTGGAAATGCTATTGAAATTATGACAAAATGACATTAACATATTACAGTCTGAAATTATTTCAACTGACCATTTTCTGAGACAACAGTATCGGTTGCAAATGCATGTATCTGATCCAGATTGAAGATGTCGGGATTTGGTAGTGGGAATGGCACTTTCTTGAGTAATACCTCTCTAGGCATGGCAATTGCCTGAAACCATCGAATGATGAGCTGTTAAATTATAACTCAATAGCAAACGACAATGAGCAATGACAATGAGACAATTAAGAACAAACATGAGTACTAGAAGCACAATAATCACTTAAACATAAATGAGAGCCATGAATAAGTCATGAAGGGCACAACATGCCTCCCATTGAAATTTTAAAGAAATCTTGACTGCCAGTATAACTAACTTTTACCATAATATATGCATAAAGACAATACTAACAAATTAGTCAGAATAAAAAGCTGCCTTAAAACAGCTAAAGAATTGCTTGTGGCACTTGTCCAAATACAAAGGTTAGAATTTTACCTTTGCAACCGGTAAAGGTACGTTTACATAGCGTGGCCATTCACGGATCGTCTCATACATAAGCTCAGCCTGCAGGGCATTTTATGATCAGTTACACCTAGAAGCATTGATTTGATAAATGAACAAGAGGGGCAGTAATTACCAGTTCATGCACGGTATAGATCTCTGGTCCACCCAATTCATAAACGTTTCCCATGCTGCTTCCATCATCTTTCAAGGCCGCAACTATTGCAGAAGCAACATCAACAACATATACTGGCTGGATTCTGTAATGAAACAACTGTCAGAAAAAGATGCACAAAGCTTCCAGGAAGAAAAGGACCTAATAGATTTCAATTAAAAGGTTCAGGTTATAATCCAAAATTACTTGGTAGATCCACCACCAATGAGTGGGAGAAAACTATATTTCTTTGCAAAATGTGCCCATCGATTCATAATACGATCCTCAGTACCAATCATTACAGCAGGTTTCATGACAGTAGCCTGCACAAGAAATAATATGATAAAACTGTTGATGTTGAAACCATATATAACAAAAAGAAAAAGTGGATGCCTACGGAAGACCAACTTTAACAAGCTAATCAAACCTTTTCAACCCAGTTTGCCCTTTTACTACTCTCACTTAACTTCCCTCAAGCTTATTCAGGAAAGAGGTGCTTGTGATTTTATTATGCACTTAGGTTCTGCGCCATTCATGTTCTTGATATGATTGCACTACCTGAGTTATGCATTATTCAAATGATTTCTTAAGAGTAGAAATCAAATGTTCATACCAAGTCCAAAACTAAGTTTGCATAATGTGAAGTTCAACTTTGACCCTTCTATTGCAATAATAAATGCACTGCGTTTTCCAGGTCACTTCTTTGAGAAATTTCCTAAAACGCTATCAGCTAAGAAGTATCAAAAGTTTAGTATAAGCATTAATAGAAGTGAAAAATAACAATCTACTCAAAATAAAGCTTATAGCAAACAAATGAACTTGAAATTTCCTTTTGCTTGAGATGATAGGGAAGTAAATCATAAGATTACAACAATGTAGAATCAGCTTGCAAAATAAACAAAGATGTAGGAAATCATAGTTGTAATCTAAAGGAAGAGTCCAGTAATCAACTTCATATTTTCACCTTCAATCTGACATTGATGTTTGAAACACGAAATTGATCTCAATTCTTAAATGCACAAGCAATAAACAAGTCCAGATAAATAAAACATGATATTGTCGTTAAAATAAACAACAAATGGATGCACCTAACAAACACCACAATAGAGTCCAAAGCATTTAGAAAAACATGTTACTTAGGAATACAGTAGTGAATAACAAAATTAGAGAAGCCACAGAAGAGACAAAACCAACAGCAACCATGACAACAACAGAGAGACTTAAACAATCCTATAAAACTGTGTCAAAATTAACTCTCTCATTTTAAAAAAAGCACCCAAATTTTTTTGGTCCAAGATCCTAGGATGGCTATCCATGCACTTAAAGATAAATAAAACAAACCATTTTCATATCTCCTTCCAACCTAATTTTCTTTCTGCTCCTTTTTGCACAGCATAAAGTGTATATTATATTAGATAATACTGTTTCATATTATTAATACACAGGCTCGCTTTGTTTATATTATAATAAATTGCTAATAATCATTGCCATCTGACTTTGTAGAAACTAAAGATTAACTACCTCAGGAAGTTCTTTCAAAACAGCTTCTTCTCCAGCAGCCTTAGCTCTTAGAAATCTTGATGGAGATGTCAGAGAAGACCCTAAGCAAGAAACTTGAATAAATCTCATGATACCACCATGTTCTTTGGCAATCTGAAATCAAGAAGGAAAAACTAATACATTAAGAACTAAAAACTCTACAAAATTAAACTTAGTTAAAAGTAAACATGGTTGATAGCAGAAGATGATGTAACATAAGTCACAAACTATACACTGTTTCTTAACTTTGTCATAAATATCAGACAAATGAGAAAAAGGAAATGCAGTTAAACAACTTGCTATTTACATTCAAATTTAAAGACCCATATGATAGAGTCTAAAATAGCAAGCATACCCAACTCTCCTTTCCTGAAAAGTTCTAAATAATTCATTTTCTTCTACGCCAAACCCCACACCTTTGTCCAAAACAGGGACTGGAATAACATTTAGCCCATACACAAGAATTGATCTAAATTCATTCTAATAACATCATCAAGAGATCAAGGGTGCCAATTTCAAAGTGAATGAAAGTTCCAACATACCACTGCCAGTTGTTCTGCCATGAAATGGTTCACTTCCTCAAAGCTAAAGTTTCTTGTCTCATACTCTCTTCCTGCCAATATTAGCAAGACTGATCAAACGAACAAATCCAACATTTAAATTTACTTCATTGTTATTATCAGAAGAAAGGCATTGTGTACCAATGAGATTGATAACAACATTAGCCTTTGCCATCACAGCCTTGATTGAATTTTCATCCCTCGGATCGTATTTCATTGGCACTATCTGATAAAGAGAAATATCAAATTAAAACCAAATAAAAACACAATAAGCACTTCAATATGAATTTAAAGAAAGAAGGGGAAAAAAACGCAATTCCATAAGGTATGCAACCTGTCCTAAATCTCCCATCAACTTGAGATGACGAGGGTTATCCTCGGAACCTCTGAAGGGAACTAACACCTGAGATCCCATTTTAGCTAAAATAAAAAGAAAAAATCAGTATACACAAATAAACCTTAAAACAACAACAACAACAACAACAACAACAACAGCAAGCTCTCCGTAATGTACACATTAAGGCAAAACAATGTACAATAATAACTACGAGATTAAGTTTAAATACCCAGTTGTTGCACAAGATAACGACCAAGGAATCCAGTAGCGCCGAAAACAGTAGCAATAATGCCACTGCAGGGGAAGGGAAAATCATTTGACATTCAAAGAGAAAACTTTTAAAGAAAAAAGTTCAAATCCCAAAAAAGGACCTGACGGAAGATCGGCCACCGGTGCCCTTGCGAACGAGGTGGCCCATGCCCTTGTGGGAAGCCAGTGTAGATCCGTATCGCGGATGATCACCTCCATAGTCTGAAAAGGAAAATCGATAGTAAATGATTTATAACATTTCGATAAGAGGAAAAAGAAAAAAAAAACCATCAATTTGTTGCAAATATTAAACACCATTAAAAAGAAGAAGAAAAGATAAATTGGAGAAAATAAAAAGAGGGAATGGAAATGTTACAGTGATCGGAGAGAGCGCAAATAGACTTGATAGAAGAGATTGAAGCAGTTGGCCTCAGAGATTGGTGCCCTAATCGCCTCGTAATCGCCTGCATCTTTTCTCAGCTTAGCTTCTCCGCGCGCGAGAGAGAGAGAGAGAGAAGGGACGTGGTTAGTGTTGTTGTTTGAGTTCAAAGGATAGATGATTTGGATTTTGATTTGAGCTTTGGGCTAATCTTTTTGAGCCAACTGGATATGTTGGGCTTTACCCATCAACTCATTAGGCCATGGGAGTTGCGAGTCGAAACATGTATTGATAATATATTTATTTTGGCTTTTTCATTATAATCATTTTTAACAACTTTCTTTTAAGGATTATAAATAAAATTTTAAATGTTTCATTTGAGACTTTTCATCTTTGACAAACTTAAGTAATAAAAATTTCTCATTGCAACTTTTTTCTCTATTATTGTATCATAATCACAGCTTTCATCGTTTTCGACCGTTTATTGGCGACGACGTTGCTCAATTGGATAAACAAAACATATAATTTGTCTGCTGTAGTTTTGAGGCAGAGAATGTGCAGCGGCAATGAGATAAGCTTGAAGCAAAATTTATGGCAACATGGCATCAATGCCTATTAAAAAAAAGCTGCCATTAAAGAGATGAAACAAAATTTATGTTTTTTGGGTTTACAATTGAACTTTTTGCCAGTAGAAAAGAGAGGGATCTAACTAGTTTAAATCTTCAACTTGTCCTAACTACATGATAACATTTTTCTAACCACTATTTTATTGCACATCTTGAACAAATATGAACCGCGTTCTTCCCGAGTATTATTACATCGACTGTATTTTCTGTTACGAGGTGTATGTCAGGATGCTAGCCGTGCATGAATTTTCTGAATCCGTTTTTGGGGGATGAATCTACTTGGAAATTACCTTGAAGTTGAAATTACTTGATGCTTTGGTTATAAAATGGTTTGGTGCGCGTATCTGCCCTTGCCATTTGTCATTTGACTTAACCGGGTGCTGCGAGAAAGAAGCAGCAGCGGCAGCTGGTTCACTCTTAGATAGTCCCTCAGCTCCCGATGCCTGACTGGTAGAAGAAATTGGCTCACAATCTGTTTTAAAAATCTGGTATGCCACTTGATCTTGAGGAATACTCGGTTACCAACTTTAG
The DNA here is from genome assembly GCF_025698485.1 of Gossypium arboreum. Taxonomy (NCBI): domain Eukaryota; kingdom Viridiplantae; phylum Streptophyta; class Magnoliopsida; order Malvales; family Malvaceae; genus Gossypium; species Gossypium arboreum. The sequence continues at coordinate 15,910,585 of NC_069080.1, forward strand.
GAACATTGATGATTTATCCTCTAAGAGACGTGCCGGGGTATCAAACTCTGCAACTCGACCTGCAGATAATTTTCCAATTCAAGATTTTCAATGAATACAATACTGAAGCATCTCAAACTTTAAGATGGAATATTAAAGACGTAGCTTTACGTACCATCACTTAGTACCAAAACAAGATCACTGTCAATTACAGTCGGAATACGATGTGCAATAGTGCAAACTGTGCAGTTCATGAACTCTGTTCGGATGATCTTCTGTATGAGATTGTCAGTGGCAGTATCAACTGATGCTGTAGCTTCATCGAGCACGAGTATTCTTGCCTGTTTGAGCAAAGCCCGGCCTAGGGAAACAAGTTGCCGCTGCCCCACGCTCCAGTTATCTCCGTTTTCCAAAACTGCATCACATCAATGGAAAAAATGACATCAACCACATGCAACTTCAAGGGGCTTTTTTTACCTCTTCTTTCTCTATGCATCTTTTGATTTCTCTCTCTTTTTCAGCTCAATGATGCATTAATGATGCCTGAGTGGGACGGTGCAAACCTGGTGTATCAAGCCTTTGCTCTTTCTCACGAACAATATCTCCAAGCTGAGACTTATCGAGAGCCTGCAGACAAAGAAAAGCTCCATGCACGTCATGCAACAAAAAGTTTCAAGACTCAACGTAGCATGCTAATTTTTTTTAGTGGGAGAAAAATGAAACAAGAAAATTAAAAGGAACGTAAACCAGGTAACAAAGTGGCATTTGTTTAATGAGGAAGATTAACAGCTAAGTATGCTGGTTACTTGAGGGAGAGAGCTGGGTATGCCGTATGCAACAAGTGAAAGTTATACCTCCCAAATTTCATGATCCGAATGCTCTTCGAGAGGATCAAGATTGCCTCTAATAGTTCCTTCAAATAATGTAGGATCTTGGGGTATGATACTAAGGCGGCTACGTAGGTCATGGAGCCCAATTGTTGAAATATCAATGTTGTCTATAATGATTCTCCCACCAGCTGGCTCAATCAATCGGAATAATGCTTGGATCAACGTAGATTTACCACTTCCAGTACGCCCAACAATTCCGATCTTTTTGCCACCAGGAAATGCACATGTTACTCCGTGAAGCACTACAGGAAGATTTTCCCCATAGCGAACCTTCAAAAAAGCAATATTACAACAAAAGGAAATGTCAGAATGTGGTCCAGTAATAGATAAAGGAAAATTATCTCAATGTAGAAACAGTACGGTATATATAAGCTTCCGGTGTTGAAAGAAAAAAAATGGTAGTGCATGGTGTGGTGAAAATCAGCTACATACCTTTAAATCAAGCAACTCAATTGTTCCACATTCGGGCCATGAGGACGGCGGGCGGGAATTTTCAATAACAGGAGGAGCTTCACTTGGAATTTGGCTGTACTGATAAATCCTCTCGATGGAAATAATTTTATTCTCGAGCTTGCAAAAGCTAAGTATCCACCGTGATAACCTTGCGTTTAAGTTAAGGCCATATGTCACAGCAAGGCCTGCCATACCTGTTTAGAAGAAGCAATCAGCATATTATCACGACTAAGAACTCAAACAATCAACATATTAGGAAAAGGAATATATAATGATGGAACTAAAAAGTTCCCGGGAATTCTAAAGGTTCTCATCGAAAACATTGTCATTTCTAAAGGATAATTCATAGTAACACTATCCCTTTGCCTTTGTAAAGATGACAAGAGAGCCAAGGGCAGGGTCAAAGTGTAGGACTTGGACTGCAGAACAAGATTTTAACAAGGTGAAATGAAGAAATTTCAAATTTATAGTTCACCGACTATTTGCTTGCCTTTGCAAGTGACAAATCAGTTTACTTCAAATTTTACAGTACACGTCACTCTTGACACTCGAATGCCTTACAAACAAGCAGATAAATCAAATAATAAAGCAAAATATTTACTTACTTGGATCAATACTTCCATGTGGAAAACTCACGAGCAAAATCATGCAAAAAGCAAATACAAAGGTTGAAAGTAATTCCATCCGTAGGCAGAGCCACTCGATAGCTGCAAGACTGCAAAAGAATGGACGGGCGAAACAATCAAGAAGATAAAGGTTTCTCTTCATGAACCTTTTCTCTTGCCCAAAACCTCTTATTGTGGCTGCTCCGGAAATTGATTCACCAAACAGATGAATAACTGGAGATTTCTGGATGCTAACAATGCGGACCAGTTCTCTCGAAGACGCCATGTAGTATTTCTGCAACCAGCAATAAATGAGCAACTCATCAGAAGAAACATGCATTCGCAAGACTGTATAAAACGGAATTAACTTAAAGAAACAAACTACTACTAATGTGCCTTCTCTGTGTCTGAGTCAATGGAACTCAACAACAGAAATTTGAGGCAAAATAGCTACCTGCATCCACAAGCAAGCTATAGCCATTGGAACAACAAGAAGCAGAACTTGCCAAGTAACTTTTGTCATCACACCAACAATTCCAAGAAGCTGTATTGTCGTTGAAGCAAACCCACCAAGTCTAAAAGGAATATCGAGATCCACAACACTTTGATCAATAGACACCTGCGAGTTTACAAATGATAGTCATCATATAACCTGAATAAAATAAAGTGGATTCCAAATAGAGCCAAAAAGAAGACTTAGCAACTTTAAGCATTTGTCAAGTGGAAATATATATTTATATATATAAATACTTACACGATTCAAGATCCGCCCAGCTGGAGTTGAATCGAAGAAAGACATTGGAGCTCGAAACACACTTCTAAGCATACTGAGAAACAATTTTTGTGCAGCTGCTAGACCAAATGTGGCTACCAGAACAGCCCTCATAAATATAAACCAAGAGCTACCAAAAGCAAGGGCCATATAAACAACCAGGAGGACCATAGGACCGACTTTAGCTTGGTCTCCATCAGTCTGGGGGTTTGCCCATGCCATCCACCAATTACTTGCAATTTGAAGGAACTGGAATAATGTTTGTGCAAGAACAATGAGTGGTATCAAAAGGCCTTTATATGCAGCTGCCATATATGACAAGTACACCTTCATGCTGACTCTTCCTTTTACCCTTTCCTCTTCTTGAACAAGCTGCTTTTTCCTCCGCTTTGCTTTCTTTTTCTCTTTGATTGTTTTCGTGTCTGATGCTGATGCACCATCTTGCACTTCCTTGGCCAAACTGTCGATATTATTTCCAGCCAAATCACCTTTTTTATTTAATATAGCTTGCCCATCAAGAAGCAAATTTTCATCCGATTCTTCTGACGAATGAGTTGGAATATCCATGGCTTCAATTGCTTCATGGTGAGCTGAGACCAGAGTTTTGAAATCAGTGCCTGCCTGTAGAAGTTCATCATATTTTCCTGCTTGTATGATACGGCCTTCCTTAAGAACCTGCAGATATGATCGATTTCATTGGAGAACAAAATATTCAGCAAAACCTATGAAAAACCGGTCTCATCATATCACCACCTATAGCAAAAATATGTGTAGATATATATATATATATAACAATTCTTATATTGGATCCCGAAAAATATGACACCGGGCACTTGTATTGCATAATTAATCGAAGATAAGTCATTATTATATTAAAAAAGTTGAAAAAGCAATGAACTTTCCCTTCAAACAACACCTCATCTCCACCAGCTTTACATTTGATCTCCCTGTAAAGGAACAATTAGTCTCGCATGCTAATATTTAGACCCTGCTACCATTTTTACTGTTCAGATGCCAAAATTAAAACTCATACTTCACTATATAGCTAGCCCATCATCATCCAGTAAGTTGCATCATGTTGTCCGACATTCCATCATTATTGACTTGGTCATAGTATTGTGGACAGTGTACTATCTCCTACGGTGTCACTTGTAGCATGTCATCACTATCTAATTCATTAATTAGATCATTTTAATCCATCCCACCCACTTTAGATTAATCAATCACGTTCAACAACCACCGATACTGGACATGATATTAGATAAAGAGAGGGCACATTGCCTTGAACAAGGATTAGTTCAGAAAAATAATATCTTTTCTTACTGAAAAGAAAAGGCAATACAGGTGTAAAGCCATTAATACAACTAAAAAGACTATATTCCCGTCTGCCAAAAAAATAACAATACTTAAATATGCCCCCAATTCGCTCAAGAAGAATCTTCAAGAAATAAATCACAAATAGTAGCATAAGGAAACTACTACCTAAAACATAACAAGTCCATGATGTACACCATTTAAGACATAAGTTTTGCAGTCAAAGTTAAAGATATTTTAGGCATAAAAGCCAGTTCCCAACAACAAAAAATAACACCTCAATAATTCTACCAACTAAATGTTCAGCTAAAAATTTGTCTTCAGATCATAGTAGAAATATAAGTAAATGATGTCATAGGGCATGAATTTTAGTGTGTGCCATGCATTCATACCATCAGAAATAGAAAAAAAAAAGTACAAGCATCATTGCATAGTGGACTGCTAGCAGGGAAAAAATTTTGAAACTATTTCATACCAGTATCAAATCTGCAGTGGGCAGAAATTCAACTTGATGGGTCACGAAAACGACAGTCTTATTTGCCAGTGCTGTCATTATGTATTCCTGCATTTCAAAAAAAAAAAAAACAATTGTTCAGCCAACTTCTATTGAAATGAAAAGCAAAACATGCAGCATATTGACTGTATCAAACCTTGAATAGTTCTGAGCTAGTGTGTGCATCAACAGCACTGAAGGGGTCATCAAGTAAATAAATATCAGCATCTTGATAAAGAGCCCTTGCAAGCTGCACGCGTTGTTTCTGTCCACCACTCAGATTTATGCCCCTGTCTCCAATTATGGTTTGATCTCCATGTGAAAAGAGTTCAAAATCCTTCTTCAGGGAACAAGCATTGATAACATTCTTGTATTTTGCTTTATCCATTGGACTACCAAAAAGAACGTTCTCTTCAATATTTCCAGACTGTATCCAAGCCGACTGAGAGACATAGGCAGCAGTACCGCACACCCGAACCTGTTTAAACATCAAAGTACAAGAATAACAATTCAAAAAGCCTTTCCATTAATGGGGAAAAAACTAATAAAACTAACAAAGAAAAGAACTTGAGGTGGAAAATAGTTTAAAAGTTCAATGATCTAGACTTACTTCACCAGAGATCTTAGGAATCTCCCCAAGGATGCAAGAGAGAAAGCTTGATTTCCCGGAGCCGACCATGCCACAAACTGCCACGCGCATCCCCCTTTCTACTTTCATTTGTATTCCAGATAAGGTAGGCCTTGAAGAAGAGGGATCCCAGCAAAACTCCCCATCCTTAATCTCTATAGCCACTTTTGACATTCCTCGGGGCAGAACAATGGTGGCATCTTCCTGCAGTTCTTCCTCCCGCAGGAATCCGGAAATTCGATCAAGAGAAACCTTTGTCTGCGCCATCATAGACACCAGGTCTGGGAAATTCCTAAGTGGTTCTTGAAGGATTCTGAAAGTGGCCAGTGCAGAAAGAACACTGCCAGCGGTGAGTTGACCTCCCAACAATATTGATGTTGCAAATGTCACAGCTGCAACAAATATGGGGGAGCTCCAAAAAATGAATGTAACAAAGGCCTGAGAATAGAGTGCTTTCCGTAACCACTTGAATTCTACTCCCCGCATCTCCTCCAATCTCACTCGGTACTTATCCTCCCAAGCTTGTAACTTCAGAATCCTCATGTTCCTTAGACACTCCGAAGTCTTCCTCATTCTTTCATCCTTGGCAGACATTAACTTGTCTTGATAATCTTCTTGGACTTTTGCCAAAGGAACAGTTACAACGATAGATATGATGGTTGCAATCAATGTGGCAACGGAAGCAATTCCAACATTTTTATATAAGATTGCAAGAGCAAGAATTATTTGCAGCGGAAGCATCCAAATGTCATGGAGATACCAAGAATAGTCTCCCACTCTTTGAACATCAACCGCCATATAATTAACAATTTCACCACTGGTATGGCTTTGTTTAGCTAAGCTTGAAAGTTTCAGCCCCTTGCGATACACCATTGCTGTTAGAGCTGATCTGACATGCATACCCAAAATGTCCACCCCGAGATACCACTGTCTGGTTGTCAATGTCTCCACAAGCTTGGATACAAAAAAGATTCCAGCAAGCACATAACCTTCGTGAGGGAAAGACTCCCGCCCTCCCAAATAATCAACAAAGTAAGTGATCATGTATGGACCAACATAGGAAACAAGAGTGTTCAAGAGAGCAAATACAGCATTACAAGCTGCTTCCTTCCAGAATGATTTCAAAATCGCCCAAGCCAAAGACGGTTGCTTTGATTGGTTTTCAGCCTTCAATTTTTCCCAATTAGAATTCAAAACCTTATAATTACTCTTGGCTCGATCTTTCGGTGCAAGAAGAGGAATGTCCTTAAGTTCAAGCGGTCTTTTTGCACCGAGTGAAAGAAGTGCATTTAGCCAAGAAAGCGTGGCCAAGCTAAAGAGTCCGGCATCACTATAAGGAGTAACTTTAAGACACCCTGCCTCTTCTTCTTCAAGAAGCAATGGCTCCTGAAGGTCAGAGTTTCTACAAACTTGTATACCGGTCACGCCTCTAATCGCAACAAAGCAAAGAAATGCAAGAGCTGGAGTTACAGCAAAATTGGCCGCTACATGAGAAGAAAAGTATTTTGAATCATCTGCTAAGAAAGATTTGCCATCAACATACAAGGTACACAAGCAAATCACAAAAGAAATAGACCACCATACCCTCAGCAACAACGGGAATCTCTCAGACACCTTAAACTTACAATGCAGAGCTGAAAAACTCAATACAAACCAGGCTAAAACTTGAGTAGCAGGCAAGGCAACAGCAGACCAATCCAAAACTTTCCCATCAACAGCCTCTCTTATCAAACCAAAACCATCAAATCCTAGCACCACAACTTGCACAAGAAGCACATAGAAACAACATGATACAGACAATTTAAACCCAGTACCAACTATAACATCCTGAACATCTCCATCAACAGTAATGCTTCTCCTAATTGGGCTAGTATTTGCAACCGAATCGTCCTTATGCAATCGAATTTGACCAGCACAAACAGATATCTGCTTTGCAGATATTATTAAAAGAAAAACCAGGAAAAGTGTCAAATTTATGCAAATGGAGGATAGTTCCAAAACAGGCAACCCATGAATTGCTCTCAGAAGGGAGAAATGTGGTGGTTCTCCAGCAGGTGACGATGAAGAGGAAGAAGAAACTGTAATGCTATTGAGTAATAGAGTGAAGAAGCCCATTATTGGCAAAGGTGAGCTTTTTGGTGAAGGATATAGTCCTGAGAAACAAGCTGAGTCGGTGGCTTTGTCGTTGATGTCGATGAATTAAGTAAGAAGAGAGATCAAATCGAGTGATGAAGGGCATCTCACCATCTGAGGCAATGAAAAAGTGAAGGCAAACAACAACAAAAAAAAGGTTATTTGGATATAGAATCTAAAGACACATTGCACATAAAAACAAATAGATTTTATCAACACGCAAAACAAAGGCAGGAAACAGATAGAACAGAAACATGAAGATTGTTTTTTTTTTTCGACTCTCCTCTGTTTCTCTTTCTTGTATCTATAACATGTCATCTTCAGTTAACAGAAGGAGACAAATAAAAGATATAAGAAATCAGATGAAACTTTGAATGAAACCCATATTAGAAACATAATTGTATTCTAGAAAATTTCAAAAAAAAAAAAACTGACCAGGTTCTTTATCCTCTGATCAACCAGAGGATGGTAGCTGGCTTTCTTCAAAAAGCTCTCTTCTTCTTTTATGATATATATATACAGAAAGAGGGAGCACACACTCCTACATCAGCAATCCAAAATCCAAATGAATGATCTTTAGACTAGATGCTGAATACGCTAAAGCCTGTCAGCGTATTAATGTGTATAATCTAGAGAAATGAAACAAGAACAAGAAGAAAGCTATAAAATTACATACATACATATATATAAATATATATAGAGAGAGAGACAGAGAGCGGGGGGAAATACTGTAGTGTCTTGCTTGCCTCTGATTTTTTTATTTTTGTAAAGAAAATGCTGAAATTAATATTTGGGTGTTAAACTTAAATCTTCAATAGGTTGATAATGAGAACCATGATAAGGATCCCCGACACACCCAGACCGCCTTTACAAGGAAACATTAGTAGATTATGGAATTTTGCAGTGTGCATTTGTTTCAATGTTCTGAGGAAATGAAAGGAAAAAAATAAAATGGGTTTTTGTTTGTTTTCACTTTACAGTTGTTGAGGTGGTGCCATGTGAGGTGGATTTCATAGACTCTCAACTTTGATACCATGAATTTATTCTAAAGCTTATCATTTTTATAAGAGTAAATATATATTATTTATTCGTTTCATTTGTTTCATCATTGTTTTCATGTTCAATTTGGTGTTACGTAAAAAATCGATAATTATATTTAAAAGTAAAATTATAAATTTATCATGAAATTAATTTAATCTTTCGTATAGTTTATTTTATTAATTTTGTTGCAAAAAGTAGAAGGGAAGAAAAGGCCAGTAATGGGATCAAACTGTAAAGTCATGGCCGCCCCCTTTTTGAGTCATCTTCATTGTGCTGAATTCCAAAGATAAAAGTAAAAACAATGATAGCACACTAATGAGTTAAATGACTAAAATATAATTTTATTTTAATAGAGATTAGCTATGGGTACGGAAGACTCTAAGACTATAAATAAAAAATAATTGAAATTGATGAAAATAGACCCTGTTTGTTTCTTGGCAAAAATAATAATGCAGGTCTAGAAATGTCTAAGAAAAAATAATTAAATTTATGGGAAAATAAACACTGTTTGTTTCTTGAGAAAAAAAAAAGTAGTGCATGTCTGCAAGGCCATAGAGGAATGAAAAAGAGAAAATAGAACGAACTTGTTCATGATTCAGGTATGTTTGAAAATCATTTACTACTAATAAATTTACAATAATATAATTGATTAAGAATAAAATAATAGAGTGCGAGTAAGACAGCATTTGATAGTGAAAACTATGTTATTTTTAGTTAAAGCAACTGATTTACCTGAATCCGGTTTCCCTTTTTGTCTAATTTTATAGGCAAAACTAAACACTTTGCCATCATAATTAGCGATAATTAATTAATAATAAGAAAGCAAAAGACAAAATACTAAAAATGAACCGTTAAATCAAACCGAACTTGATGAGTACCCATAAGAGTCAAACACGATGTCCCCATACACTAAACCAAACGGTTCGTACACACGATACCGGTCTTTTTCCTGGATCGAGATATGAAATTTTTGACTGGGGACAGACGACTTTTGGCTTTGGTCACTGTAGTTGCATAGCATTTATTACAAAATGGTTTTTGCCTTTTTTTTTTTTTTTTTTTTTTTACTTTTAATAATTATAATGCATAAAAGATATTGACATTCGTTTTTCCAAATTATAAAGCGGAAGTTTATTTTAGGAAAATAAGAAAAACATTGAACTTTAAAAACTAAAATACGTCAAAAGATTTGTTTTACTATATGGTTATAATTGTATAAATGCAATGAAACTTTTGAACCCGTCAAAATATTTTTAATTGTTTACTATATTTTTAGGTTAGTCCACAAAAGGGTTTAATATATAATAGGTTTTTTATAAAATATATTATCCAAATTAATAGGGTTTAATATATTATTTCTTTAAGTTATAAGTATTTTTATTTTTTAATATTTTATATCACATCTTATAATATTTATTTTATTTTACATTATATATTATTAAAAATTACAAAATTTAGATTTTTATATATTTTAATTTTTTGAAGTTATTTACTATAAATAATGGTATGATTGTGCTTATACAACTACCACATGGCAAGTTCTAATTAATTGAAGGTTGTATCTTTAAATGAGAGAACCCTTACGATAATTTGAATAAAAAATAGTAATTTAAATATATTTTTGATAAAATAAAATAAAATATTTAAATGAAAAATGATAAATTTTTGTGTATATAAAGCTAGATAGACAATGTCAAACGGACCGACCACCCTTTGTAATGTGAAACGAGAAAATGAAAGATGATGTTTGGGGTCCGCATGCCTATCCTTCGCCGCTCCGTCCTTCTTTGAAAAACAAAATTCTGCTCAAAGCAAATTTGCTAATTTATTTTACTTTTTGCTTGTTGTGGATTTTTTTTACATGATATTTAAAATTTTAATTTTGAATTTAGCAGTTAAATTTATTAAGTTAAATTTTATTATTCATCTCGTGTTATGTTTAAGTTGTGATTTTAGTCAATGTTCTCTAATTTAATAATTTTTAGTCCTTATATTTTTTAAAATTTTGAAATTTCAATTAAATAATCATTAAGTTCATTAATTAAAATGATGTGATTTTTTGAATTTATTTGAAAGCAAAAAGTTAACGTCGCATTACATATAGTATAATATGTTTGTCACATAAGATTTTAGAAAAATCATGATTTTAATAAATTAATAATTGTTATTTGAATCATGACTGGAATTTCAAAATTCAAATAGTACAAGAATTAAAAAAAATGAACAACTTAACTTTTCGATTTGTACCGTGCCGCTTTAACAACATCGCACATGTGCTCACCGGTTTAGGCTAGTCATATTCTTGTTCCATGTACTGGATGGAGGAAGCCCTGGTGGCTATCGAAAACGCTGCAGCACTAGATCGACGATGGGTGGATTCACTTGATTAGTAATACTTGGCTTTGGTATCAGAGATATTACTGATTCTTGAACTTTGATTCTCTCCTCGGGGCAGTAATGATTCTCTTTTCTTGATCGATTAAAGTGATTATTTTCTTTTAATTTTGTTTTAGTCTTGAGAAATGCTTTTAATTTTTTGTTTTGTTTTAATGGCTTCTGGCTTCTGTCAGGTTACTTTACCGTTTTCGGTAGACGTGTCAAGCTGTGTATTTGTTTAGTTTATCTTTCCTCAAATGAAATAAAATTACCAGCTTACTTTTAAAAGAAAATTTAAATTAAAATATAAGAATTAAATTTATAACATACTGTAGTATAGTTACTAATAGATAAATTTGCCCTTTCTTTATAAGTTATAAATTTCACTTCTAGTTGTGGTTGTTTGTAAGTAATTTAGTAAATTTCTATTGGCTAAAAATTTGAGAGAAAATATCACATACATTTACATGTGGTCTAGCATAAGTAAGAAAATAAAATAAAAATCATCAACAATAATAATTAGATTACTTGACACTAGAGTGATCATGGTCAATGGCTGGCCCTACCAAGGCCCTTTGAAAAATGGGAGGTTTGGGTAAAAATATAGGCTGAAAAATGGGCTTGGGCAAAAAACGAGGCCGTTTAAAAATGGGCAGGCCCGGGTAAGAGTTTTTTGGCCTGGCCTGCCCGGCCCAATTATATATTAATATATTTTTTATTTTATTTTTAATTATTTTAAATTTTAATATAACTATTTTTATTATATTGTTAATTTGTGTATTGTTTTAAGAATTGTTTTAGTATTATTTTTATTTGTTTTAATATTTATTTTATGTTTTTAAATATATTTGATTTATTATATTTTTAAAATTTTTTATTTAATGAAATAAGAAAAAAATTAATATGGGCGGGCGGGCTCGGGCTTAGTAATTTTATTTCGGGCGAGCTTGGGCAAAATTTTAGACCCATATTTGGGCCAGGCGCGGGCCCGGCCTAGTATCTGGGCCTAAAATTTTATTTGGGCCTGCCCGAACCTGCCCGCCCGCCCATGATCACCTCTACTTGACACCACAAAACGTGGGTGCAAAAATTTGTTTAACAAATATATTTTAAAATTTAAAATAAAGAATAATTGAAAATTTTTAATTGAAATGTTAAAATCATAGTGTTCTACAATTGAATCCCATCAAATGTATTTTTAAAATTTTATATAATTTAAAAAGATAAAAAATCCATTATAATAATACTGGTTATTTTATAAATGAAGATTTCTTTTGTAATTGCTCAACTAAAAGTGTTGGTTATATTATAAATAATGGGTTTCTTTTGTAATTGTCTAATTGATATGAAAATCGATTGATAGGTGACACTAACTCATTAAATTTTTTAGCTTTCGTTTATCAATCTGATACTTCCCTCTAATTGTGTTAAATACTGACATCATTTGACACATGGCCCAATCAAGGACCACCATGTGACACCTTTTTTTACTTTTGATTAGAGTTTAGAGATATCTCGTAATTAGTTCAAAAATCTTTTTTTTTAAATTAAAATATAACTTGATTTTTTATACTTAAGATTTTTTAAAATTAAATTTAAACTTAAAATCCCATAATTTGGAAAATAAAAATTACAAAAATAAACCAAAAATCAATAAAAAATAACAAATTAAAACTACAAACATCACATTGAAAATTTTGTTAAAATACCAATAGCATTTTGTCATTATCTCTAACAATAACAATAATAATAATATCTTGAAAGTCGTAAATTTAAATGCATCTCTCTTCTTAATTTGGGTTTATGATTTATAACAAGTTTAGTGATGGTAGATTATTTATACTGCTGTATATAAAAGGTTAAATTACACCAACAGTCACTCAACTTTGAGGAGTTGACAAAATAGTCACTCACGTTTTAATTTAGTCACTTAACTTTCGAAAAATAACAAAGCAATCACCACTAACCATTTTTCGTTACAGATGTAACGGAGCTACTATTTTTCGTTACAGTTCCGTTATTGACTTAACCAAAATACCATTTTCCATCCCCCTCCCATCCCTCTCCCTTTTCCCCACCATCCCTTTTCCTACTCTGGTTTTCTCTCCCTCTTCCCTTCTTCCCTACCATCCCTCCTCTTATTCTGATTCTTTCCCTCTCATCCACCATCCATTTGCTTAATCCTCTGGAGATGGTGAATCAAAATGGCGTAATGAATGGAGACTGTAACATAATTAAAAAGCAAGGAAACCATTTTGAGGAAAATATTCCAAATTATATAAACTTACAATGCATAGGATGATAGAAAAAAAGGTGCCTAGATATAGACAACAATAGTACTTGTAGTTCTGAGGAACCCTCCATGTAACACCCTTAACCCACATCCATCGCCGAAATAGGGTTTCAGAGCATTACCAAAGCTTACCGATCAAACAGGCATAAATTTCAAACATTTCTTATCATATTAAATTCAGGTAAAAAAAATTAACTCATAAATATTGTCCTTTATTCGAGCTCTTGAGGTCCAAAATACATGTTCGAAACAAATCAGGACTCATTCGGAAACTTATAGAATTTTTCAAAAAATAATAAAAATTTTCAAAGCTGCAGGGTTCACACGGCCAAGAGACACGCCCGTATCTTAGACCTTGTGGGCATTCGAAATAGGGATACACGGCTGTGTTCTAGCCCGTGTCTATACCTGTGTAACTCTCTGACTTAGGTCACATGGCTGAACCACACGCCCGTGTACTAGACCATGTGCCCATTCGAAATAGCCTCTCACACTTGTGTGCTAGCCATGTGTCTCACATGGCCCAGTTACACGCCCGTGTGCTAGACCATGTGCCCCTTCGAAATAGCATCTCACGCTTGGGTGCTAGCCATGTGTCTCACATGGCCCAGTCACTCAAAATGTACCTTAAACAACAAGTTTGCATTCCCTGCAAGCTTGCACACTAAGCAACTAAAAAATTATGCTTTTAACTATTTCAAATTACAATCAAACACATTCAAAACATGTCAAAACAATCATCCTAGGTGCTTAACCAATGTACCATCATTGGTACCACAATTATATCATTAATTCATATCATCAAAACATCATTCAAATCCAAATTATAAACACACCTAATTCAATCCATTTGCCTAGTTTATGAATACTTAAACACCAATTAAACATGCCATAGTATAACTTTAACATAAACACATATTTATATGTTTATAACCAATCAATATTAAACTTATAATCTCGTTACAATTAATTCACAAAATATCTAATAGTTAGACACCTAGGCACATGCCGACACAAAAGGATAAACATCACTACGTCCGTTGTTGGATGCTGAATCGGAGATCAAAATTAAGTACCTAACCTGCGCATGGAAAACAAAATTGTACGCTAAGTAAAACTTAGTGGCATTTCTATAATCTGAATATTTAAAAACAAAACAATATAACATACACAATTAAATGTTAAGCACAATTACATATTTAAAACCACATTTATTTATACAATAGCATTAACCATTCAATACTCAAATCATGAATACATCATTTTATACTCTACTCAATTTTCATCAGTTGCTATATAATAGCTTTTCACTATTTGATCCATATATCATTTAACAATAACATTACTCATTTCATATCCAATTCATGAATACATAATTCATGTATTTCATTTGCATATTTCTATTCACTATTTCATTTTCAATTCACATAACATATCAATCATAATACTTTTTTATTTAATTACCAATATTAACACGACTCAGACTCAGACGGATACACGGATCCAACCAAAACACACCAGTTTGGCACCCTTCGAAGTAGTAAATTGACACCCAGTGTCCCATCGGTTAAACCAAAGTAAATTGGCATTTAGTGCCTCATCGAATAAATCTGAAGTAATAAATTGACACCTAGTGTCTCATCGACTCGAAGTCGAAGAAATCCTTGAACTCTTCCAATCCTATGGCATGCCATCTATATCCAACTCAGCCCGATACAGTTAATAGGGTTCCAATTCACTTTTCAAATACAACTAATATTTATTTCAATTCAAATATTCAATATATTCAATATAAATATATACCAATTCAATCCATTCAATCAACTTAAATTCAATTCAATGACAAAGTGTCAAATACTCACCTCAACACTAACCATATGCATTAAATAAAAAATACAACAATTAATAACTAAGTTCGGATTATAAAGATACAACCAGAAATTCCGAGATATTCCTCGTCGACTTTATCTTTTCCCTTTTTAGTCAAGGATTTCGGTACAACGTTAGCAATTGAACTTGGAAACTTTGAAACCCCTAACCTTTCTTTCTTTCCCTTTTTTTTTTTCTTTCTTTCTTCTTTCTATTTCGTTTCTATCTTTATTTCTTTTTATTACTTATTTTATTATTATAATATAATATATATACTTAATAATTAAGATTTAATATTATAATATTATAATATATATTTTACTGCCGCCTCATTTTATGACAATGGAATAATTGCTTCTTTAGTACCTTTAATTTTTCTTTAATCTATAATTCAACTTTCACCCTTTATGTACTTTAGTCCTTTTACCTAATTATTCTTAATTCATGCAAATTTACTTAACCAAAGCCTAATTAACTATACAACTAACTTTTTAAATATTTTTAATAAATATTTACGAGTCTGATTTACAAAAATAGAGTCCCAAAAATACACTTTTCGACACCCGTGACTATCGGGTTGTTATACTCCAAGAGATAATAGATTCATTCTTCAGATCTAGTGGCAATGACATGAAAGCTCTCTAACCTTGAAATATAATTTTGAGATCATGAAGCTTGCTATCCATACCATAATAGCAATTTGCATGCATTGTGCATACTAAATTCAAATATTTACTAGGTTTGCAAAGACCACCAAAATAAGCAGTATCCAAAAATCTAATCTTTAATTCAATATTTGAGATTAAAGGATCAAACTTAATCTTATTGAAAACATCCTAATCGTGGTATCCAGGATAAGTTTCATGTGAAGCATACCAGAATTTGTAGAATGCTATTGACCGATTATTAGACTTTACATAGTTAAATCCCCCATTAGGCATGTTATTCAGATAATTAAGATCGCCAAAAAAATGGTCACATGCAATCTGGAAATCATCATCTGGAAAGAACTGCGGAAAATGGTGGGTTAGCAATGAATCTTTGTGGAGAGGGAGAGGGTTAGCAAAAAGGTGGGTGGGGAAAGGGAAAGAATCAGAGTATGAGGATGGATGGTGAGGAAGAAGGAGAGGGATGGAAAATGGTAGTTTGGTTAAGCCTATAACGTAAAATAGTAGTTCTGTTACGCTTATAACGGAAAATAGTTAGTGGTGATTGTTTTGTTATTTTTCGAAAGTTAAATGATTGAATTGAAACCTGAGTGACTGTTTTGTCAGCTACCCCAATGTTGAGTAACTGTTGGTGTAATTTACCTTTTATAAAATAGGCTTTCTTATAAAAGACTTGTCCTTTTTTACTTTACAAAATAAGGGTTTTGAAATTTAATTTTATACTTTAATTTTGAGATAATTTATTTTTTTCTTTTGACATGAAGAAATAATGGCTAAATTTTATTTCTAATCCCTTTACTTTTTTAAGATTATACAAGAATTGTTAAATTTTAATTTTAATCCCTATATTTCACTTAAATTTAAATTATAATCTCTATACTTTAATTTTGACATAATTTGGTGCCTCAACTTTTATAATAAAATTAGTTAGTCTAAATATTTTATTATAATTAAAATGCTTATGTGAATTTTAAAGAATTGTTAGCACCATTAAAATTTTTATTAAATTCAAGTCCATTATAATGTTTTTTTTGTTACATGGGTACCAAGAGATTTTTTTATTTATTTCAAAATGCCGTACTAACAAATTTATCATAAAACTTTAATGGTGTTAACAAATAGATCTGATTTGTAAAATTTAATAAATGGAAAGATTAAATGTCTAAAATAAAAGTATAGAAATTAAATTCTAAGCATCTGAAGAATACAATAATTTTAAGTGTATTATAATTTTAAATTTTTACTCTATAATTTAATCAAAATTAAATAATGAACTCAACACAAGCAGGGATAAAATCCATTCGAGTTATTTATAAAAGGGTATCCTTTTGCTTTAGTTTTGCTTTAGTTTTTAAATAAGATTACTTTTTTCCTCAAAAGTACCCTTTTATTTACCGAATCTCAAAATGCATGTTTTCTTCAATGTCATTTAGAAAACATTGCTTTTAGGATTCAATGAATGATATTGCACATGTAATCAATTATTAAATAAAGAATAACCTTTCCTTATTTGCTTTTCTTCTTAAAGGTGCTTAAATTTTTAATAGAGTGAAATATATATTTAACTTATTATTTTAAATTTATATTTTGTTATTTAGGTTCGTTCTATATTAACATTATTAATTTGTGTTGATATGGTATTGATAATCAATCTGACGATAATATATAGTATCCTCTCAACATTCTACGTGGTAAACATAAATAAAAAGTCCTTAAAATAGATAAATTAATAAAAGTATATTTTTAACATTAAGAATTAACCTAAACAAATGGTTGTTCAATTGCATTTGAATCTAGACAACTAATTTGTTTAGAATCATTCTAGACGTGTTTTTCTTATAAGTTTATATATTTTTAATTTCTTTATAATATATTAGTTTTTAGGTTATTATTTTCTTGAAAATTATATAAAATATAAATTTACAAAAATATAAAATATATACAATTAAAATACATAAAAAATTGCAAATATATAATTTTTACCATGTCACATATCACATCCGAATTGGTTATCAATACCATATTTACCATAAACCAATCGTATTAATGCAAAAATATCAATTTAAGTGACTTCCAAAAATTCCCGATTTACTTTTTGTTAATTTGCCAGTTTAGTGTGAGATAGAAACATGCTTGTCTCGTCGTATAATGAATGAAGGTGAAAAAAATGAAGGTTAACTCCTTTTTTTAAGTTTATGTTAAATCAAACACTGATTTTGTACTTTGTATTATTAATATAATCTAGTTTCTTTTTACAATATCTATTTATTTCTAATAAATATTTATATAATAGATTGAATTTATCTAATTTATTTCTATATTGAATACAAGTGGTAATTAAAATGAATGATTTATTGAGTATAAATCGTGAATCAAAAATAAAAATCATAAAAAGATGGAAAAAGCTTTTGGCTCTAGTCATTCCATTATATTGATAATTCCAAAAAGGGAGTGTAAAATTCTTTTTCTTGTGTCGAAATAATAACAACTTCGAGACTCGTTCGTCAAAGATTTTTATTCTTAATTTTGATTTTTTCAAATTTTTCAAAACCCTTAATTCTTTTGATTTACTTATAATAGAATAAGTAATAAGGATAATATAATAAGTATAAAATAAGTCAAAATAAGTATAATATACTAAGTAATGGACAACAAAAAAAAAAGAAAAGGAATCCTTACCATTTTTTTTTTTGAGAAAATAAAATCAAGGGCAATTTAATATGATTAGAGACACTTCAAAGTAGAGGTGTGGCCCGAAGGCCCGTTCGAAATATGGGAGGGTTTGAGCAAAAATATAGGCTTGAAATATGGGCTTGGGCAAAAAAATAAGGCCCATTTAAAAAATGGGTCGGGCCTCGGGTAAGGTATTTTGGCCCGGCCCGAATTCACTACATGACAATTTTTTTTAAATATTATTTTCTTATTATTTTCTCCATATTTTGCTACTATTTTACTATTATATTGCTACTATTTTGTTGTTATCTTTTGGATATTGTATAAAACTTATTTTATTGTTAATTTTTTATTATTTTAAAGACATTTGTTAATTTTGTTATTATTTTAGAAACATTTGTTTGTTAAGTTGCATATATTTTAGTGTTATTTAAGTATACATATTTTTAAAATTTATTTTAATTTGTTAAGAAATATTTATTTGATGTTTTAGTATTTTTGATGGTTTATATATATTTTAAAATTATATAAAAATAATATAAAAATTAATATGGGCTGGCGGTCGGGCATGAATTTTAATATTTTTATTCGGGTCGGGCTTGGGCAAAAATTCAGGCCCATTTTTCGGGCCGGGTCAGGCTCGATCCTAGCAAACGGGCCTAAATTTTTAATTGGGCCCGGCCCATGCACACCTCTACTTCAAAGTGCTAAAACTACCGAAAGCTTAAAAACTAAAGAAGAGCTTGTATACTACCGCATTTCTTTTATAGGAGAGAATATAAGACATATGCTATCTATTTTGAATTAAATAGTTCGAGTTGTTTGAGTTAATTAAGTTATTTGGATTAATTTAACTAAAAAAATAAGTTTTTCGGTTTAATTTGAATATGAATTAAACAATTCGAGTTATCTGAAAATCCGAATAAAAAAAAAGCAAAACTACGCCATTTTGATACATGTTTACTTTTTTAAAAGTTAAAAGTCAAAATCATTAAGTTAAAAGGCAAAACTGTATTGTTTTAATAAATATTTACCCATTAAGTTAAAATGGAAAACCACTATATTGTTTATGTAGTTAAATAATCTTGTGCTTTGTCTACTAGTTAAATAATCGGTCCATGTAAACGCAACATTGGGTATAAATAATATGATTCGTTAACTCAACTCGACTTAACTCAAAATTTTTTGACTCGATTCGATTAAAAAAAATTCAAATTGAGTTCGGTTGATAAAATAGGATTCGTCAACTCGACTAACTCGAAATTTTTTGACTCGATTCAACTCGACTCAATCGAATACTCACCCTTAATTTTTCATATATTTCCTTTCCATTCTTTTTGGATTTTTGGTAAAAAAATTCAATGTTTCTTTATGAAAAAAAAAAAAACTTTTTTATTTTAATATTTCATTCATATTGGGATGATTAAAGATTTGATGACTAAATTATTGTTATTAAATATGCTTGAAATTTGGTTTAGATTGTGATAAGAGTGTTATGAACACGTTATTGTTGATTAAATGGAAATTGAATAAGATCTAATTGAGTCTTACTAATTTGCTATTCTTGAAAAATTGATTATAGCATTAGAAGATTCGTAACATATATTTAGTGTTGAAATTTGGTACAATGTGTATCGTTAACTTTTAACCATCATATGCAAAATTTTGATTGTTTTATAAATAATTTTTACTATTAATTTATAAATGTTATTTTAAAACTGAAGTTATTTTAGTACTTGTAATAGTGCTTGTAATACTAGCCAAGACGATGACCATGATGTTAAAAATCTTCAAGTATATTTCATTATGATTTATTTTATCATAGAATGTATAATCGAAAACTAATCATGACAAAAAACATGAACATTTAAATTTTGAATTGAAATTTATGCATGTTTGTGATGGTGGTTATGAAAAAAAATTGTCAGATTTTTATATTTCAGATGTGAGCTTTATCTATGCAAATGTTTAACTCTGAAAGACATGACCTTTAGAATATGATAATTCCTTACACCTGAAGTTGCAAGATCTCTTTATGATAGGATGCATATGAAGTTGTAAGACTTTAAAATTGAGAGTGAGTATAACTCTGTAGTAAATAAGATAAGTTCTCAATTAGATTAACGTGGAAGATAAGTTCTCAATTACATTAATGTGAGAAGAATATTACTAATGAGAACTTGTTACAGAATTTATTTTAACTTTTCGTGTTTCAAATATGCTCTTGCAGTAGTAATATCGTGAAAATGGTTTTGAGATATATTCTGAATATTTACTTTGTTTAAATAAAATAACAAGCAATTAATGAAAATCATGAAGCTTGTCTAACTAGATCTATTCCATTGCTTGAAGTAATGCAACAATACATAGTAAATCCAAAAAATGTAATCGTGGACGTAGTAGGTGGAACTATAATACTTGTCAAAGAGATAGTTATAATAATTAAGACCATCAAAAGTGAAAAAATAAATATAAAGAAAAGATTTGAATAAGAATTCTCAAAAGAACCCTTCAATGAGTGGAGATAACTTGCCATTGGTTTCTTCAAACGAAAGAGAGAGAATGTGAAAACGAATAATAAGAATGATGTTGAATCAAATTTGACATGTCAAATTGATGATCGTGATGAAGCTAAATAAAAAAAAGAGATATTAAATACATAAAATAATGTAAAAAATACCTCAAAAACAAAAAGGCAAAAAAATAAACATTAAAATTATAATTTCTTTTGCCATAAAATTTATAATTACTAAATCCTCAATATGAGTAGAGTGGTGGATCAAAATTGAATCTGACTAATACTTTATAATGGAAATAAAATATTATCATAAATTTTGAATATAAACTATAAAGCGAATTAAAATAAAAATAATAATAAAAGAGTATCATGAAGAGAGACTCTTAAAGCCTTCTTTTAAATAGAAAGTATATATTTAGAAAGAAAAAAATGCAAATTTAAAATCAAATATTATTTAAAGAAAAGGAAGGGATGCTTTGCCCCAATCGAATCCGTTCACGTTAATGCTCGGTGGTCACTTCCAGAGTTCAGACATCAATAATTAGGTGTCAGTGGGAGGTGTTTTAGAGATGTGGATGCGAAATGCTTACGTGAGTTTTTTATAGTGGTGAATAAGGATTTCATCTTTGAGATTGAAACACTTACTATATATGAAAGTTTAAACATAGCATGGGCGAAAAAATTCAAACAAGTAGAACTAGAATGTGATAATGCATTTTTAATGGAAACTCTGCTAGCAGATGGGGCTGATTCTAGTAGTTTAGCCAAACTACGATTAATTAGTTGCCACTTCAAACGAAATTGGAAAAAAAAAATTCAACATGTACCAAGTTCATAGAATATGGTTGTTGATCAAATGACTAAATACATGAATAATGGTGCGTCAAAGCTTTTGCTATTCATGGATCCACCAAGTTCAATACAAGAAACCTTGCAAGCTGATAGGAATGCGAATACAAGGGTTAATTGTTAATGTGATCCCTTAAAAGCTGTTTTTTTTAATATTTTAATAATCCAATCGCCATATTTAATATTCTATTTATATTGATCGAATTCGGCATAAATTAAATTTTTTTAATTATTTATTTTGTGCAAAAAAATAATTTTCAACGAATATTAATATATATATATAGTTAGTTAGATTAATACCATAAAAATATTGAATCGATTTAAAATTTTACAAACTTAAAAATATAATTCAATAAATCAATAATCATAAAAATATATATAATAAAAGAAGTTATCACAGATATTTTTATCATATATTAAAATAAAAATATTAAATAAAAATAAAAATACTTTGAGTTATCGGGCGATGGCTGGCGACAATGATGCGGAGATGAGGTGGCGTGAAAAGACGAAAGCTTTAAACTTTAATAATTAAGTTAAAAGTACAATGAAGTAAGAATGAAATGGTACTTCCTTTTTTTATCTTTACCCATTTATCTGACCCAACCTAAAGTGGAAGCAGGTAACCCTTTTTTTTCCTCCCTAAAGAAAGCGAGGTAACAAATTTTCTATCTTATCTCCACTTAATTTAAAATTGATGTTAAAAGACACTTTTAAAATTTTAAAATATTTATTTTAAAAATAAAAATTACATGAATGTAAATTATATTTAATTTTGATTATATTCTAATATGACTAATTAAATAATTGTACTATTTTACCTTTGTCTACATTCAAACAAATAACAACGAGAGTAAAAGATTTCAAGTTTCTTTTATGCAATTTTATATATTAAATGTGTATTAAAATTTTAATATATATCTCAAAATAATTATAATTAAAAAACTTTTTTATCAAATGTTCTCTCTACTATCTATATTTTAAATTGGTTCATCTACTTTTATAATATCATTTGTTAATCACCTTTAATTATTCTCGATTAAAATACTTAAATATTTTTTCCTTTAAAACACATATTCAAACTTACGCTGAATTAGTTTTTAAAGAAAAATTCACTTCAATATTTTAACAAAAATAATTGATATTAATTATTTGGACCAACTAATATCATTATAAAAGTAGATGACCAAAATATGTTAATTTAAAATATAAAATTAAATCTCAAATATTAGCGTAATAGAGTAGAGTTGTCCATAGGTCGGGTTGGGCCCAAACAAAATCTTAGGCCAGTTTACTAGGCTCTCGGTCTAAAAAATAGGCCTAAAATTTTGTTCAAGTTCAGCCCAAATAAAAATTCTAAAACTCAGGTCCGACCTAGCCATATTAATTATTTTATATAATATTATTTAAAAATATTTAATACATCAAAAATACTAAAAACATTAAATAAATATTTCCTAACAAATTAAAATAAATTTAAAAATATATATGTATACTTAAATAACATTAAGATAGGTGTAACTTAACAAGTAAATGTCTCTAAAATACTAACAAAATTAACAATAAAATAATAGTTATACAACATCAAAACAATAACAACATAGTAGTGAAATTGTAGCAAAACAGTGAGAAAACAACAAGAAAATAACAACAAAACAATAAAAAGAATTTTTTTTTTACAAATTCAGGGTGGGGCAACCTCAGGGCCAAAAAAGGTCTTACTTGATACCTGGCCTGTTTTTTAAATGGACCCTATTTTTTGTCCAAAATTATTTCTCGAGTTTATATTTTTAACCAAACCTTCCCGCTTTTCAGACGGGCCTTCAAGCTGGATCGAATAGCCCAACCCATAATAAGCCTATAATTGAGTGATCATAACTGTAATTTCACCATTTTGTTATAATGACCAAAAAGGGACAACACTCATGCATGTCTTGAAGAGAAAATTTCAATTTTATCCTTTACATTTGTTTTACTATTCATATTTAAAATTAATTATCACTCTTTATAACATATTTTCAAAAATCTTCTCATTAAAAATATAATATAGGTTGTATATACAGTAAAATAAATAATAGTTGCTTGGGCGTAAATGCAAAAGAAAAGAAATTATTAGATTAAGCAAGGAAATTTGATACTGTTGCTTAAAGTCAAAATTGTTGCGGTGATACAATGTAGGTTGTCCGATTCAGAAGTTGGACCACAGTCCTATTACGGCTCTATGGGTACACGCCTCAACCAGGAAATTATAAAAAAAACGTGACATAGATGCTTGCTTTGCTTGTCGGGTTATACATTGGGACTCATAGGACCCGATCGACTATGTGTCCTACCTATATCACATACTTCCAAAGTATGGTACGATGTGCCTTTTATATTTCTCTTGGATTCACTTCAAAGGATACGAGACCACCTACATTTTCACCCTTTTCCAAAAGCTTTGCTTAATGTTTTGGACACCCAACTAGATATTTAAAATTACGAACTATTTTTTATGGTCCTAATCATATCTTTGATTTTTCAGTTTAAATATACATTTTCTTTCTGTTTAAGAAATAGAATAAAAATTATTACATTCAATATTATCTTAATTAGTATGAATATTGTTATATTAATGTGCATTATACTCTTATTTATAAATTAGGAAGAAACTATAAATAATTTTAAGTATTGTGTCATAAAGAACAATTATAATCAAAATTTATAATAAAATTATTAAAAATAACATATGTAAAAAATTAATATATTTAATTAGACTTGATTTAAATTTTGTAATATTTAATTCAATTTTAAGATAATGTTACCATCCAAATTGCACGATTTGATATATTTTTATACACAAGCTGTGAATTATACATTTTATTTGTTTGCGATAATGTGTGGCATTTCATGTTTTCAATACTTAAAAAATTCCAGGCTGTTCGAAATTCTTATTGTAAAAAATATTTACAAAGTATTTTGTGCATCATGATGATGCAATACGCATGCCTGTGCGGTCTCAATCTGCTATTTATGCGTCCTGATCAGATCGATAAGATTAAAATAAAATAATGCCACAAATTAAATTAAGTAGGTATATATTTAAATTCAATCATGTTTATTTAATATAGTTTATTTTAAAGTTGGTGATTATTTTTTAAGATTTAAATATACATTTTATTTTTAAAATATAATGTGACTCTTCTTATTGATAAAATTATATATTTTCAATACTCATCTATATATACATATTTAGGAAAAAGGAAAAAGTTCGAATATATCATGATTTTTTTCATGGGTCAGATAAGGTGCATACAAAACTTTCAAAACTATGTCCTCAAGTTTGATGCTTTTTTCAGAATAATATGAAATAAAATTATTTATTAAAGTAATATGAATTGTTATAATTATTAGAATAATATAAACTATACATGGAAATCTTAAATTACTGTAAGACAAGACATGAAATCGTTATAATTTCGACTGATAATTTAGGTTATTAATGACTTGTCATGGCCGAACTTTGTGATTTTTATATTTTTAAAATCATTTTATTTTTTGAATTTTAAAGAGTTAATTTTTATAATTCTTATTTTAAGAAAATGATTTTTATTTTTCTAAAATATAATTTTAAAATTTTATGTTTTATTTAAAATATAAAAATTAATTTTAAAATTTATTAAAAAAGTTAAGGTACAAATAGTAATTTAAAGCTAGGATTCCATAATGCATAAATTTTAATCCAAATAATAATATCTTCCATTTGCAATTAAAGTTACATATATATACTATAGATATATACTGTAGATATGGAAAAATTTTGACCAATTAAAAATATTGCACGTCAAGTTTAAATTATCGTGGCTCAAAGTTAAAGTTATCATAATAAAAATATAAAATTATATCTATGTCATAATTATTTTTTAATTAATTTAATTTAATTAAAAGATAAATAATAATTAAGAGGTCAATAATAAATAAAAAAATTAAATTTTTATAAAACAATCAAATGATACAATTAAATCTTACAATAACTCTTTTTTATTCAAATAATTGACACTACAGAAAGTGTCACTCCAAGCTATTCTATATATTCACAAATTGAAGAAGCCCAAAAGATCTACAAAATTCTCTAAACAAGCGCAAGAACTTGATGAAAAGCTACCTTTCAATCCGATTCAATCGTGGAGAAAAAGTTAAAAATTGTTTATGAAGAAAGTCATCTTTCGATCCAAGTCAACTGAAGAAAAGAAATCTAAACTCGTTTCAAGAACAATTCAAGCCGACATTTAAAGCAATCCACATCCATCCAAGATCAAGTCATATAACCTTTAACCAAACCGGAGAGAAGAATCAAAAGATTTTTTTTTTGAAAAAAATTTAAAAATTATAACTTTCTTTCAAAGTTATCAATAAATTTTATTCTAAATTTTCAAATTAACTTTGATTCAAAATTAGTTTGTATATATATATATATATACAGAAAGTATTCACCACAAGTGCAAATAATATATCTATTTTAGGTGAAAATTTTAAATGAGCTTGAACTCCGAAATGATGCATATTCTAAAGCTTGAATTCCATCATGTATGGCTACTTGCTTTTAGTCTTTATAATATTTTTAAAACAGGTATATGCCATTTTAATCTATTTTAAGTTACTTGATACATTGTTTCATTATTTGGATTTGTATTTGGTGCATCATTTGCTATGTATAATTTATAAGCTCAAATATGCCTAAAAGTTATTATATTCTTTTAAAATTTAGTTATGATACTCTTAATTTTGAGACTTTGAGTTTCTTATATTTTTATTTAAAATTATGATCCCTTTATTTTTGCTATTAAAGTTAATGATGTCAAAGGTAAAATAATTTTTTAACCCTCAACATTTATAAATTTTTTCAATTTTGTCTTTAACCTTTAAAAAGAAATTAATTTGTTATATTTTAAATAAAAACACAAACTTTTAAAACTATATATATATATATATTAAAAATCCATATTTTTAAATAAAATTATAAAAATACTCTTTAAAATTAAAAAATGATTTTAAAAATAAAAAATCAAAATTCTAACATGATAAGTAATCGAGAACCCAAAATAAATTGGGATTTCAGCATGTCTATTTGGGATTTCATACACAATCATTGTCTCATAGTCACTCCATTTGAGATTTCCATGCACAATCCATATTATTCTGATAATTAATTTTTTTTTATATGATTCCTCTAAATAATATTTTTTTTCATATTATTTTGGAAAAAGAATTCAAATTTAAATCCAAAAATAAATGTTAGCAATTTTTTCATACATTAGCAAAAACAAAGAAAAACAAGCTTTTTTTTTTCTTTCTAAAATCCTAATCAACTTTTTACAAACTAAAACTTGGTTTTGTCGATTGTTGGCCATGGTCTCTTCAATGGTTTTCTTTGATCTTTCTGTACTTTTTAGTTCCAGTTTCAATTCACTTCGTTTTCTTTTTTGAAAATGATGGTTTTCAATCCATTCTCCTTTCTTTAAAAGCTATAGTGGTAATGAAAGCCGACCACTATTGTTATTAAAAGACTTCGTCATGACATAATACTAAAATGGTGATCACAAGACTAGACTCCAATTTGATGAGGAAAGAAACGAGCCATTTGGGATCTTAAATCATGTATAATTTTACATATTAAATCAAAATTCACTTATAGTTTTAATATTTATTCTTAAAAAATATTTATCGAAAAAATGGTCAGAATTTAGAGAGATGGAGAGTAGGTGGATTCGCTCCAACTCTTTGAACGGTTGTTGATCACGTGCATTCTGGGTGTTTAAAGTTCCAAAAAATGAATGAAGGACGACGTCCCTCCTTATCTTCAACTTGAAGCCGCGATTTTAATTGCATTGATTAATCGGTGGACACTTACATTTTTACAGGCTGTTTCCATATAATGCACTGCCGAAGCCGAACCTTATTTTCGATGAACAAATTAATTTGATTCGCTTTTCCTTTCTGTCACGTTTTACATACTCCCTACACAATCTCACTCTTCTCCATCATATTCTATGCCAACTGCCTCTTACACGTGCTGTTATGATTTTTTTTCCCTACAAAAAGTTATAGCAAAGCTCCACGCTTTAAAAGGCATTTATTTTTGCCACTTTGCCACCACCACTTTCTACGTTTTTTGAAAGCTTTTATCTTTCTTACCATATATGATTAACTTCGCTTTCATCAACTTCCGAGTAATATTCATCCATCTAAATAATTGTATTTTATGTCTCTCAAATTTGAGGTTTCGTTTATTTTACTGAAAATAGTTCTCAAAAAATAGTTTCTGAAAAATAATTTATTTTTTTAAAAAAGTTAATATTTTTAGTGTTTGGATGAATCATGTAAAATATTTTACATTATTTGTGATTTCTTAAAAATATTTTATAAAAGTTGTTTTCAATGAAACAAACATACATATGAGATTTATGATAAGTAGTGAATTGATTACAAAGTGATGTTAAGGTGAAATCATAATAAATAATTAATCTTCTTGATGTTAATGATTAAATTGTAAACTTTGTAAATTTTATAATTGAAACAAGAGAAATAATATGCATGAAAATTTGTTATGTGAAATAAGATATTATAATGAATTTTTTATTAAAGTGCTTATATGGTGAAAAATAAATTACATGGCAATAGGGACTAAATTGATAAATGTACAAAAGTTTAAGTGTGAAACAATTTAACGTGTGAATAAGGAAATTATGGTAAAAGTTTAATGAATGTGTTATGAGATGATGGAATATGAAATATGGAGCATAAAAATAAAGTATTGTAAAAGTGAAATTGTGGAAAAATATGGAATTTTATAATGACAAGGACTAAATTGTTAAACTTGAAAAAATATGTGGATGAAATAATAGAAGTGAAATACATAGAAATTTGATATGTGAAACAAGATATTGAGATAAATTATGTGATTAAAGTGTAACAAGAAAGAAAATTGATTTAATATGATTAATTAGTGAATATTGAACTTTTATGACAAAAAGGAACTAAATTGAAAAATAATGAAAGTTTATAAGAAAATATTTGATAAGTGAAGAATATATAGTAGAGAATGTAGCATCCCGATACGTTGACTCAATGTTCGGTTTGGGTATGGGGTGTTACAGTGAATAAAGTCTTATCAGTTTAGAAAAAGTCTTACAAAAAAAATTTGGCAAGATATTTTACGAGAATAAAAGGATAATTTTACATTTATTGAAAAACTTTTTACGTTGATCATCCTATTTTACATGAAAAAATTATCGGAAAAAATTTAAAATATTTTCTATAAAAACTTTTACATTAAAACAAACAGATCCTACGTATTTAAATTTTACCAAAAAATATTTGGAGTATTCAAAACTCAGGATCTTCATATTTGCCAGTCATGCAGTTATTATTTCTACCCAAAATGAATTTACAAATTATGAGATTTGAACTTAAACACCACAATTATTAAAGCCTCAAGTTATCATTTTTCATAAATATATTTTTATTAATTTCTCGGTAATATTGTATTTATACTTTAATCTAATATGGGATTATTTAATAAAATAACAAATATTATTATAATAACATTTATGACTTTTAATAATCTATATAAAATCATTAAATGGAAATACTTAAAAAACAAAACATTAATATTTGAACCTTAATCCGTATTAATAAAGAGATTTTAATATGTTTTGGGTGTAATAGTAAGATACATCGTACCCTAAAAGAACATAGATTCGAATCTTAAAGATAATATTATTAGTGTGAATAAAAATAAAGAGGCCTCGATGTTTCAATGGGAATTAATTTTTAGTTTTAAAGATAAATACTTTTTTTTTATTCATAAAATATTAAGATTTATGTATCGTAAACTAAAATAAATGATTAAAATTTATCAATATAAATATATTTATTATGTATATATTTTATTAATCTAAAATATTATTTATATATATATTATCCCTGCATTGTTTTCCAAAATGGAGCATTGTTGATTGAATATTCTCCGTAAAATATCACTAGAAGTCTAGAGCCTCTACCCTTCACCACAACATTTAGAAAAAAGAAGGCTCCAGCAATGAGCATCCACCAAATCATTTCACCATCCAAAATTGACTGTTAGATTAAATTTTGAAATTGCATTTTTGGGACCATATAAATTTGGAATTATGGGGGCATCTTTAACATTGTTTTCAGAAAGGTCACATCACACTAAACCACAAAAACATAAGTTGAATTAATTAACACTTGCCTCAATAGTTCATTCTACACCGTTCAATTTCACCCCCGTGAATTTCACATCATCCCAAGCTGATACCAAACAAGTCTGTCCAGTTCTTGGACATGTTAAAGTACAGTAGCCATCAACCAGGCTATGAAAGCTGCCCCCACTTTTCAGTTTTAGGCCAGAATTTTGGACTGTTATTACATGCATGGCTCTTTCATGTGTTTTTGTAATGACTCCTCTTCACTAGGCAAGGTTTCCTGGATATGATGTAATAAAGGAAATTTCTAGGTTATGAATTTGCTGATAGTGATTCCCTTTGCGTCCATCGTAGATATAGAGCGATGCAAATGATAAAAGAGAAACAGAATTAAGGACCCTTTTCTTTTTAAATGCCGTCTTAAGCTCCTATTGACGTGCAACATCATGGTTGAGGTCCACTCGCTAAAACCTCAGCATTTTATAAGATGTTATGTTTTTCGGACTCAGATTAACGATGTCCAGCAAAACAGTAGGATATCGACAGTGTGTGACTCGGTGCTGTAACATTCATCGTCATGCAAAGCAAAAGATACTGATCATTCAATAAGAGTTGCTCTATAAAGTATGAACTGTTCAATTAAACTATTGACATTTACAAGGATCTGCAAGCAAGGACGAAGTTTGAGTTCCTAAGCATTTTAGCAACCTTTCGCTGCCAAGCGTGTACACGTTTTTACAGCACTGCACCCTCTATAATTCGATGAGGGCTTAGGGTCGCAACTGATGGTGTTTCAGAGGGCCATCACTCTTCAAGGCTATACAGTACTTTATATCTGATGGAGTTTTGCATCTAGGAAGCTTATCCTGATGCTATGTACCTGTTAATCAGATTATGTTAGTGCTCATTTTCGAAGCTTGACAATCTAGAGTCTGATAGAACGCTGAATAGTTGTGTGTCTACAAACAGCTGCAAACAAAAAACAACAGCAATGAGTAAGCAGTTGAAGCTCGGAAATTACCATGCTTAACCAATCATTTGAAACATAAGAATATATGATATCCTTCAAACTTCATGTTACATGTGTTACATAAGATCTAGTGCTACAAATTTGTAACTTATGGTTCGACATATTTTAAAATATACAATTTTCTTTCCCTTTTTATCTTACTTGTGCAAGGGAAGAACTCGGAGATGCAGAGTATTTACAGGGCTCGGGAAGGTTTTGCTCCTGATCATCAAAGAACAACCCAATACTTGCTTCTATGGCTTTTTTACATAAGAACATCAGTCGG
Organism: Gossypium arboreum; assembly: GCF_025698485.1. Classification (NCBI taxonomy): domain Eukaryota; kingdom Viridiplantae; phylum Streptophyta; class Magnoliopsida; order Malvales; family Malvaceae; genus Gossypium; species Gossypium arboreum. The sequence continues at coordinate 15,941,641 of NC_069080.1, forward strand.
TGTTTTAGCTAGACGAATGGTGGACTTCGTAGTTCAAGCATCATGCGTTATTAACATGGTAAAATGTAGCAAACATGATTGATACCAATGATAAAGCAATAGCACGCGGTCTGTTAAATAAGCATGTACCAGGATTACTGTAATTGAACCTCATCCTATTTAAATGTGTGTTGATGGTTGAGTTATTCTATCTATTTGATCAACAAGGGGATAAATTGCACTTTAACATAGATCTGGATGTGTTGTGTGTTTTTCAAGCAGCAATGATAGGTTTGGATCGAGTTTAAACTAAAAGATGTTCAGCCATCAAAATAGAGAACTGAAGTTACCTTAATAAACGCCTGCTCCTTACTAGGAAAAGAGTCAATAAAGCTATCTTTAAGTAGTAAAGAAACCTGGAAGTTAATCAAACACATAAAAAAGATGATGAGAATGGTTCAGAAAGAAACCGAGGAACAACATAAATTATATGAGCCAAACTGCCAACCCTGTCATGGTTTGATTGTACACTAGTAATTGTATGAGATCTCAGATTTGCACAAAGTGACTCGAGGTACTGTCGCATGACTGTCAAAAATTGCGTTGCAGCTTCAGCCTGAACCGGTAAAACTGATATTAGTTGCAGTCAAAATATGAAAAATAAGAAGTATCGATAAAAGGATGCTAAAGGTGAGTAAAAAGCAAAATATTCAGAAAAAAAAAAAAAAGTTAGATGCTAAAATCTCTCGAGTTTATTCCAATAACTACTAGAACAAAATTTTAAAAATGACTCAACTTAACCATTAATTAATCTGAACTAAGTAGAAAGATCTTTTGTTAAAATATTGACATCCTCCTAGTAAAACAATGGGTCATGGAAAAAGATACATTAAGCATTTTTTATAGTGATTGGTAAACACCTGCACTTCATTGCACCTATATGTAGGATGTTTGTTAGCAATTGAACCTTCATATGACAGTCTGGAATGTATTGACCTTAGTTCCGTTACAAGCTCTTTATGTCGAGGAAGTGTAGGCAAGTAACACATTTTCACCTGAATAACAGTTAAAAGGAACAACTAAGAATACTCCGAGTTAGGGTGAAATACTTTGAGCAATCCTAATAGATTATCAAATTTCTGTACAAATTGTTCGAGAGTTAGGAGAGCATATGGAAAGAAACAAGAGACACTTGTAAGGAGCTGAATTACAGTCCATCAAACATTGTAAGTATACCCCATAAAATTTTACAGCAGTTCTACAGTAGAACTATGGATCTTGGAACCAAACATGCAAAACTATGTCTAGAAACCATAAATACCTGGTTTTTGAGCAAATTAACTTGAACAAGATTAGATGCTTTCATTTTCAATTCGTTGGGTTTATGTTGTACGCCAACCTATAAAATGAAAGAAACAAAAAGCTAAATCAGGGCATTCCATAACTTCTACTAAACATATGCTACTATAACACAATTTTTGCATATAATGGTTTGTATGTTCATTCTGAGCTTTAACCTGCTTACAAAAGCCACAAAGAATCCTTTTCTGTTTTGAGATAAGCAAGATCAATCACGTATACAAAAGAAAAATGATTTTTGTCTTTCTTAGGCAGGTTAAAACTCTTCTCTTACAATTTAATGTCAAACGTCGGCTTAGAATTTCATGAATCATAGTATCTTTTCTTCTCTCTTTTTTTATTTTTAAACTAACATCCAGAAAAACACTACAACTCACAAGAAAAGGAACCGGCGCATCAAGAAAATCAAGCATCCTCATCGGCAGCACCTGAATGCAAATAGAGTTCAGAAAGTTAGAAATATGATATCCAGAAGAATTACTAAATACAATCTTTAACTAAAACATCTGAAATGGAATATGCCAGTAAGCAAAACTACTTGAACTCCCATCTTTTTCCCATTTCACTCACAAGAAAGAGTGAAGAAAAACACTTTATCCAAAGAGGAAAGGATCGATATTAACAGGTTACATCACCTTCATATGACTTATATTGTGTTATCACCATATACGATGAGGGAATAACAGTTTCCGTAAAAATGTATATTGATATGTCTTTATGTATATTTATTCCTTCACTTACAAATAGCAATGTGCTGCAGCAAAGGCTGCAAACATATATAACATTTCTGCATTTTATTATTGCATTAACGAGGCATTTAGGCAAGAACTTCATGCCGGAGATCATCATTAAGGGGCATTAAGACTAAACCTGGGACACGGATAACATTTTAGCTGTTCATACATTTCAACTCTAGAAGCCATATTTTTTAAATTGCACTGCGTATCTCTATTGGTTTCACCATTTTCATTGTAGACTTTGACTGTTAACACTTCATGTCTTTCTGCTTGATGGCGTACTTAAGAATATTCAAAGAAACGATCTACTACAGCTTATTGGTAATATGAAGATTTGAGCTACATCCAGAAAGATATCTGCCAACTAGAATTTCAGAAAGAGCAGCAGCAATAGAAGTAACGGAGATTACTGGAAGAAATAAACTCTGCCACTGAAACGGACGAATCAAAGGAACTATAGATAACACCACAGCCGATAAGACACCCTGCATTGATACAAATTAGTGTCAAAAAAAGGATATAGTTTATAGTCGGCCATAAAAGCAACTAAGGATGAAACATATAGGAACAAGAATATGATCTTACCAGATTTGGGGAAATTACAACAACCTGTTTTTCCAGTAATACTCCAGCAAGCACTGCCAAAATCTGGAAGAATGATCAAAAGGTGAAAACATATCTACCAAAAATAAATTGAAGTCAGGTGAGGTGAAGTGAAGTGAAGAGGTTTGCAACATAGAACATTACACTATCAAGAGAAAGAACTCGACAAATTGTTGCCGTTGTCCATACAGAAAGTGCAAAAGCTTCCTCAGCAGCTGCCAACTTTGCATCAACCTTTCACCAAGTTGAGCCACATCTAAGTGAATGTATGTGTTACAAAGGAGCATTTATTAAAAAAAATATTAAAATAAGGAAATACCTCAGACGGTTCAAACGAAGATAAATAGCTTTTATCCAGTCCAAAGGCAGAAACTGGAGGTCTCACATATTCAATAGCCTGTAAATGCTCAAGAGGCTGAAAAAGTATTTCTTTCCCTTGTGGCGGAATAGGTAAAGCATGATAAGCACAAACGATCTGTAGAATATCGTTTTTGTTTTCCTATCAAATAAATCAGATAAGCAAACATCAAATGGGAATCCAACTATACCAATGATATGTGAGAAAACCAGAAACAAATAGAAAATTAACCCTAGCCCACTCCAATATGAAGTCATCTCTAAAATCTCTCTCAGGATTCGAGAAAAGGTCATCATCCTCGTCATCATCCTCTAATGCCAGGCTTCTAGTTGGACTGCCAAAGATAACATTATATTTGAAAAAAAAAATGGCTGGGAAAAAACCCACAAGAAACTAAAATAAAGATGCCAGCAGGCAGATATCATAGAGCACTTTATCATATGAGAGTCTCATCTAGTTATGACAACAGATTTCTTTTCTATTTATTCTAATACAAACCTAATAATCAATTTAATCAAAATTTACCACCTGAATAGGGATTGAGAACTTCCCATTCTGTCCATAGTACGGCTTCTCATGCCAACAAATGTTCCAATCTCAGGAGAAGCTTGTCCATTTTCATAGTTCCCATTAATTCTTTCCAAAGCATCGGAGCGATATTCTGAGGTTTCAGATATATTATCGTCAAAGTATAGCACATTTTTTCTACCATCCTTTTCTATTTCGCTAAGGTGACCCAAATCTGAAGCCTCACTTGCTGCTACACTTTCAGGTGACATCGGTGAACTTATCTTTAGTGAAACAGATGAAACCTCATCATCGGCAATAATTTCAGCAGCAATGGGACTATGAGTTAAGGCATTGTTAACAGATATTGCAGAAGCCATCCAATCATTAACATACTCCCCATCTAGAGACTCAGTATTATCATTCATTTGTTCATCTAGTTTGGTGACAGATGGCGCATAATCATTGAGAGACAAAGACATTTCATTAACAAATTCTGTTATTCGATTCAGGCGCTCCTGTGCAATGATACTGCATGCAAGTAAAAAAAAAGAGACATTGAGAATGAGGGCATCAACAGCTTTATAATTACGTTTAACATCTACCTCAAATTTCAAAGACAAAGAATTCCAGGGGTCATGAGGGAGAGGAATCAACTTTAACCTGTTCAACATCTCATAGTGTAACTCAAAGAAAGGCACTCTAGTTAGCAAACAATAGCAACGAGGTGCAGATACCATAAGCTGGCTGCATGCTCCAGTTGACGTTGGAATAGGCGATGTACCATCTAAAATACCAGGCTGCCTCTGAACAAGTTCCGGTATATGTAAGCAAACACCATAAACCGTAACATTGCCTGCCACCTGATCAAGGGATTATAAAATGTTTCACAACCCATCATTTCCTTGTTTCTCACATAAATCTTATTGTACAAGAAGTGCAAGGACATGAAACAAAACGGACAGGTTCTTGTTCCATTTGGGATTCCATGGTCATTTTTACAGTAATACACACTTAAAACAGAGGACAGAATGATTGAGCAGAAATGAAAGTAATGTCAAACAAGTTTTGGCCATTATATTGGAAAAAATGAATTGCTAGAGTCCTTTATCCATTCCCAGCTACAGCAGTGATGCATCAATCAAGCTTGCCTCTTTACTTCTCACACACCTAACACTATTCTTATCAATAGTAGCTTCAATATGGAATTAAGTATTAACATGGTGCATGGTACTGCCCCAAAAATTCATCTCTCCTTTTCTCTATTGCATCCATTAGAATGACAAAAATACACAGATAGAGAATATAAAAGTAAAGAAAAGCTAACTCTATTAATTATATACCATCACATGTTATAAGTCAATGTACCATAAAGGGATCCATTTGAACACAATAAAATCCATGGAAGAATTTTAAGGATGCAACAACATTGCTCATGGAACAAATATGAAACGTACCTTAAGTGAAAAAATAAATGCTAAATCGTCTGTGGCCAAATGCTCCTGCGGAGAATGTACAAATAAAAATGTTACTTTTCTCTTCAGGTCAATAGAACGGACAAGTGAGAAAAGTTCATTACTTAAAACTTATTATATTTTTTACTGAAGGAAAACTATTCAGAATGAATTCCATATATACGACTAAAGATGCTTGGCATATCTTTCAAAACAAAATATTAGTGTTTACTGGCTTAACCCTAAAAAGGTTTTGAGTTGGTTAACCCTAAAAATGTACAGTTGGATAATCACTTTTTGGACTTAGGAAAATGAGAAGAATGAGTTAATTGAAAAAGATAAAATAGAGGCACATGGCATGGTTTGGATATTAGTGATAGAAAATAGATATTATAACTGAATAAAGGAAAATCGTTTTATCTTCTTTTCTCTGCCATGTTTTCTTCACTTGAGAATGGGCAAGTCATTGTGTAATACAGTACAAGAAGAAATCCCCATTAAGAAAAAATAACAGTCTGATATACAGAAGAAAAAAAAAAAAGGTTATATGGAACCAACAATCTGAGGATAATATAGGAATCCTTTAGATAAATTAATTCTGTATACCTGTCCATAAAGAAGCTCATTTAGATCACTAAATGACGGGGTTCTTTCCAGCAATCGTCCCTAATTCATAGAAAAAATAAGTGTTCTAAGTCCATAAATGTTAATACAAAGAAAAAGGAAAAGAAATGTAGTACATTGACAAAAGTTAACCAGAAACGATCAAAATCATATAGATGAAGAGTACAACATTTATAAGTGCTCAACAGGGCATATGGTAACTATTACTATATGTAAGGCAAAACTAGATGGAGAAAATTCGAATAGATCGCATGGAAATGCTTACCTGTTTGACCAAGTTTCAACTTTTTAATCATAAACTACAAATTAACATGTCATAGAAAGGCCAAACGTGACCTATAATAATCATTTTCCTCCTAAAACAGGCAAAATGAAGAAGAAGGCGATAAAGCAACAAAGAAAGGAGAGACCTAAATAATTGAATAATGAACTGACTTAATATATGCAATATATGAACCAAAAAAAGGCTATAAAGTTTGAATTAGGTTTACTGTAACTCAAATACAACAAAGGCCATGAAATTAGAACCAACTCAGCTAGTAATTCTCATCATTTAATATAGCTCACACCAAGTTGAACAACTGATAAGCTAGTAGACAAGAGTATCACCAAAAAGTAATGAGATCAAACCTTAACACCCCCAGGAAAACAAAAGTTGGCTAAGTCCTTCAAACGCATAGGTATCCTCTTCCCAGGAGGGTATCTGAAAAGTAACTGTTAAAAAAAGAAAGAATCATGATGTCAGCTCATATGAAAAGAAATATATTATCTTTGATCCAAATGCCTACTCTAAAACGATTTCCCATTGATAACATGTTTACGAAAAGAATTCCAGTGAAGCAAACGCATTCTCTGAAAAGAGTGCAAGTAGAAATTTAAGAAGAAAAGAAAACACACAAAGAAAAACCAGATTGTTCTTCCTTCTATAACGGCACTGCCTTTATTTGCGAGAAACGTAAATTGCTAAGTTACACAGTTGACAAACTAGATCTCCCTAAGGTCTTGCAAACTTGAAGGAAATTAAGGAGCAGAGTAACAGATTGTTGAAAATATAAAAAGGGTCTCGTTGTATTTCATTATGTAGTCAACCTGAGGTTCAAATGTTGGAAGTGGAGGTCCATGATGCTGTATTATCTTAAGATCTATGATTCCAGATTTTTTCATCTCCATCTCCCACTTCTTCCTTTTAGCAAAGTCTTTTTCCATCTCCCCAAGACTAGCATCTGGATGAATCCCAACAATAATGAAGTGCTCAAAGATTGACTTTGGGTGCTCATATTTAATACGATCCTGCAACAACCTCGAATTAGAATTCTGAATTCCGAAAGGTATAGAAATATATCAGAATCACATTGAGCTGATACTCACTAGCTGTTTACTCCAACATATCAGTAATAGATTTTTGTCAGAATGACTATCTTAAGGTATGAAATTGACTTCCAACATTAAGACATACTATATCATTATAGAAAATAGCACTTCGCACAAAAAAAGAGCAAAACATAAATGTATACGATCTTTTTGACAGCAGCCATTAGCAATAAATGACGAAGCCTGACCTGAATGTAAGGCCAAAAACACTCAAACTGGAAACAAAATGGGATAAGACCACTTACCAATAACATAAGCCGTGTGTTATGACTTCCTATATTATTACATGTTTGGCCTTGAAACCAAATCATCATCAAGCATAGAATAAAAGTAACAAGGAGCAACCAAGTATATTTTAGTTTAAATGCCTCACAGAAGACATTAAGATATAGGCCCTTAAACCACCTAAATCACATCCTATCATCCAATATAGCATCTGCATTACAGTAGTATTTAGTGCATACAACAAGTTCAGTAGAGACACGAATAGTAAAAGAGATTTTTTTAAAATGGCAAAAATTTTACAAGCATAATAAGCAAAAGAACAGAAAAGGAAGTAACGGGGGACTCATCCTTAGTGTAAGTAATGGTGCAAGTTATAATTATTCTTCAATAACAGGTTACAATCAATCCAACGAATTTACAGCCATAGAAAATGCATACACAAAATGACTGATTAGAGGAAACCTGGAAATGAGCAAAGAAAGAAGTGGATGAGTTTGGTCTAAAATACCATAGATTTGGAGTGGAGTTGGTACCACTGGCGTTTCTGGTTTGCCAAAACCTCAGGATTGAAGCTTGGCCGATATCTTTCATCCCTTGAATTGCCACCCCATCGCCAAGCCCTCTGCATCTGAGTTTTCAATCTCTGGAAACTATTGGTACGCTTGTGTCCTGCAGTTGTGAATTCACTCTTAGTGCGCCTATGCCCCAATGGCAGCAGCCTTGGAGAAGCAGTGCTTCCAGAGTGCACGGGATTCTGAACTCCCCCATCCACTTTCACAGCCTCCTCCTCAAAACCATGGTCCAATTCCCAAATTGTTGATTGTGATTGGTCTTCATGTCCTTCAGCTTCTTCCTTGGTTTCCATTTTCTAAACACTTCCTTTTATCTCATCTTACATTGTTAATTAAATTGTCAGCCATGCCAACTAAAAGATTCAAACTTTTTCATTTATTCTGCAGAATCTACGAGATACCATCCTCTTCAAGTAAAGCTTATCACAGAATACACAAAGATATGAAAAGGGTTCCCTTTTATATGCTCTTAATCCTCAAATTCTCTCACTAACCCCAAACCATGAAAGCTTCCACAATATAAGCTTCAAAAAATCCAATAAAAAATTGCCCCTTGATACACAAAGTATACAGTTTGAATACCAGTACCTTGACTGTAAATGTAATGACTCCTACAGTACTAACACCCTGTAATGCAAAATTTAAAAAAAGGAACCCCTGAGGGAAAAAAAAAGATAAGAAAAGACAACCAATCGGTTAAAAATTCCCAACAGATTTAAATTCTTCAGAAAGAGAATCAAAGCAGTAACTCTTTTGTAACGGGAAAAAAAAAGGTGATGTAATAAAAGGAATTGAAACCCAGGTAATGCAAATGATACAAGAAATAAATAAGCAATAACATCAAGCATAAGTGGAAGAGAAACAGGAGAGATGTTTCCTTACTTGCTTTTATTATTACTAATATTTTAGTTGTCTGATTAGCGAAGTTTTAGTTCCTTCAAGCGAGAGAGAGGGGAAGGGAAATGCCAAAAATAGAAGGGGGTTAAAAAAGTTATATATAACATGAGAGAAAGGGAAGGTTAGACATAGAAGAGGAGATCAAGCGAAGGCGCTTTTCCCCTAATTATAAAAACAACAAGCATTAACTTCCCTTTAAAAAATATAATCTTGTAAACAATAAGCAATATACAAAATGGCAGAGGCAATAACTTCCATTGACAACAAAGTATGATGCTTTTTTTTATTGGAAAGTCGACGAGTCGTCTAAGCGATGGCGAAGGCAATGGCACAACGAAAGGGCAGGAAAAATGAAATACACTTCTTGACTCTTTCCTTTATGAGCGTGAATTAAACGCGCATTAAAGCATGAAAAAGTTTTGAGTGAAATCCTCCGAAGTCGCACATGCTCATTGCCGTCCATTTTTCTCGACAACTGTGTTTTCGTTTCTTTTTTTTTCATTTCAGGTGGGTAACTTTACGAGAAAGATTCTGAAAGCTAAAAAGTAAATTAAAGTTTGAAAAATTAGTGAGGTTGTTTTGTCCCCCTCTTCGGATATCTCTTTTGATTCCATCATCAAATCTTTCGCTTTGGAGCCAATCTCGCAATTAATATCTTCATTTCTGTCTGGAAAATTTTGAGGGAAAAATGAATAAAGAGAGAAAGAATCTTGTGTAACTTTTTTTTCTTTTGCTAGAAAATAAAAAAGTTATTGGAATTTAAATTTAATAATAATAATAATTAGGTGAAATCTTGAGTCTGCCGTGGCTCCATTAGTGGGTTTATGCATTACTGTGCTCCTTTCAGGGAAGGTGACCCATCGCACTGAGCGAAGATTTGTCAAAGCAAGTTGCTGTTATTGTTTTTATTTTGATAACTGAGTGTAAAAGTTACCGGGGCGCAAGTCTCTTTTATTGTCAATGTTTGCAACGATAACGGCTTGCCTCTTGAAGAGTTGTTTTTTGAAGGCATTGCTTCTTGTGGCTTTGGATCTTGGGCCCTGCTTTGTATGTTTCACTATATTCCTCTTTCCGAATCTATCAATCAAGTTTTCTTTCCATTCATTAACACAATTTTAAGAGTTTGAAAGGATGAGGCTGTTGTTTTATTTTAGGGTAAACAATAGAATTTTTATCCCCGAAATTTAATTTTTTACAAAATAGTCAATTTTTTTTTAGAAAATAACATCATTAAGCGAGTACATTAAAACCAATTAAATTCATGCAGAGAAAATATTATCTGTCAACAAAACCTCTTAATTGACAAAGGGGGGTCTTTTAGTAAAATTAAATTCAAGGAACTATTAGACTCACACTTAGTCATTCGATTATCCCCTGCATTTTGGCTCCTTGGAATGTGACAAATTTATATCCTCCAATCAGTGTTGATGAAGCTGTGAATTAAACGAAGCTTAATTAAGCTACTATTAACGGTGTAGCCCACCAATAAATACTCAATAAGTAGTGCATTATCGCATTCAATCTCTAATTGATGATGACCCATGTCCCATGTTATACACAAACCTTTAACACAGCACATGCTTCAACTCGAAAGATCGTGTCCTTGGCAATCATCATTGAGAAACCACACAACCATCTTGCTTCTGAATCCCTAAGAACCCCTCCAACCGAAGCATTACTGTTATTAGGTGACATTGCTCCATTTGCGTTAAGCTTAACTTACCTTATATCCGATTGCGACCAATGCAAAGTCGACACTAAAGGACTCTGATGAGGTAAGCTCATGCTTGTATTAGCAAAACTCCTTGCCCATGCAATACCTGTATCAACAAGGTCTTGAGCACAATTATTACTAATAGCAAACACAAACAGATTACGATTCTTCTATAGTATCCAACAAATAATAGTGAAAAGCAACTGTCATACAAACTTTTTAGATCTCCAAATTCTGGAATTTTGCAAATTCCATGATAACCATTTTTAAACTAAATTTTAGGACAAATTCACATCTGATTTTATATATTCTTTTTCAGTAATTTAATTTTTTTAACTTTCATTATCTTTTTATTTCCTCTCTTTTACAAACAAAAGATAAAGGAGATATACTTAATTTGTTAATTAGTATAGTTGTATTTAAAGTTTTAGTTTCTATTGTCAGATTACCAAAATAATAGTCATATAATATATAATAAAATATTATTAGCTACGTGAAAATCCAAATTTACAAATATAATTGAGAAGGTGACACATTTTCATTTACAAAGTGAATTTAAAAATTAAGTATTAAAAAATAGAACACATGCTATTTTTTAAATATTATTTATAAATTTAAAACATTTTCATATTATATACACTGCTACTTTTATCTCAAACGATACACTCATTGATTTTGATAAAATATATTAAATCACTATATATTAAAATTATTTATTTTTATACATTATGCACCAAATATATATTATATTATATTATATTAAGAAATGTTAAAGTATTGAGTCTGCCATGTGACAAACCATTTTTAGTTAAAACCTTATTATAGAATATATATATATGTATGATATATGATTTAATTTAAAATGTTGTAAAGGTTTTAAAGAATATGTTTTGTAATTTTAAATCTATCAAAGAATCGAATATATATATATATATATTTCTAGAAAATACAATAACTTTCCTCATTCTAGTCCTATTGTGACAGTAAATGTTTTGCATGTCTATTTAAGGATTTTCTTTTAAATTTATTTATTTACATTTTAAATGGAGTTATTATATGCTTTAATGATATTTTGTTGGAAATTTTAAAGTTGTTGTGGGTTTGATTAAGGCGAAGGTAAACTTTTTTTTTAAGGGATCGAAATTAAATTTTAATTTTATGATTAAATTTTAATTTTTATGATAGTAAAATGTAATTTCATCATTTGAATAGTCTATACTTTTATAATTTTTAAATGATTAAATTAAATTTTTATCATTTTAAAAGGTTAAAGTGTAATTTTATTTTGCTAATTAAAATTTTAAAAATTTAAAAGACTTAAATGAAAAAATTCCATGTTAGGAGGGACGAGCCCTGCCAACTTTTCACTAAAGACAATGAATTTCATTATGTATTTTTAAAGGATTCCTATCTTTTTTTACTAAATTTTGTTTATATTTCTATTTTAGTTAAAATATACTATAAGCCTCTGTATTTTTGAAAGTTAAGAATCTAGTCTCTGTATTTTTGTTTCAGAGAATTAGTCTCTTTACTTTTTAAATTTTTAAATTTAGGTACAACTGTTAACACTGTTAATTTTTTATTAAATTTATTGCTACGACATTTTAGAAATAAAAAAATATTCACTTAATAGCCAATTAATTAAAAATGACTTTATATTAACTTGAATCTAACAAAAGAAATTTAATAATGTTAACAATTTGACCTGAATATAATTATACTATTAAATTATGAATTTCATGTTTCCTTATAAAATTTTGAATTTTATTATTAATTATCCATAAGACTGGACTATTGTTGGCTACCTTTCCATTAGTAAATATTCTAAAATTTTAAAAAATATTTTTTAAAAATTAATGACAACATTAAAATTTAAGGAACTCAAATGTTTTATGTAAAAGGTAAATATGGAATATTTGAAATTAATATTTAATTAATATCATATTATGTTTCATATATTTAGAAAATAAAATTGTTAATTTGTATTTTATAACTATTCTACTACGAAAAAGTAAATAAATTATATTTATGGAAAACTTATATATATAGATTAATTAAAGGTAAAATGATATAATTTACCCTTAACGTAAATTACATCCGTTGTTCTTAAATTTTACTTCAAATTACATTTCAGTCATCTAATTTTTAAAACTTACATATTAATTATCAACATTATCGAATTAGTATATTTTAGCCACTTGTCCGTTAAAATGATGATGTGGTATGTTAATTTAACTAGTTAATAACCAAATTGGTCCCTAAAATATAAATAAAATATTATTTTTATATTTTATTTTATTCTTAATAATAAAAGTTTTAATAAATCCTATAACATAGATTAAAAGTATTAAAATATAAATTATATATTATAAAACTATAAATATTTATTATAGATAATTGTTTATACAGATTTCTTTTTCTTTCTTTAATGCTTGAATTCAATTTTTTCATTTTATTTTATTATTCTTATTTTATTTTCTTTTAAAATGGTTAATAACCAACTTAAACCTTAAAATATAAATAATATTTTTTTGAATTTTTTAATATTTTCTTACCAAAATTGTTTAATTCTTCACTATTAGAAAAAAATAGGGCTATGAACTAAATTCAATAATAATTTCATAGTTGAATGAAAAGATTAAAAACTATTGATTTTAAGCACTAAATCCATTTTTTTTGCTCAGCCTGTGATCCTTCCATGCTGATTTTGAATTGCCTAAAATCCTAAATTCTTTTTGTTCTAACAGTGAAAAGATGATGAAGAGACGGTGAGAGGAAGGAATAAAATCACCGCAAATCAAAAGAAAAAGAAATTGAACAAAATTAAATTTGAGGTGGAAATTATTTTAATCATTTTAATTTGAGTTGAAAAAAGTTGATATGACATAGAATAATTGGATAAGACCATATATGAGTCAGTGGAAAGGATCTATGGAATAATTTCTCCTTGAACAGGAGAGAATAGAAAGTGAGGAGAGAAATTGAGACGAGAGAGAAAGTATAATTATATTTATTTTAGTTATTAAATTAATATTTATAATTAAATATTATTATTAATTTATATTTGAATAATAAATCATTTGTGTAAAAATATAATTCTTTTATTTATAATTTATGAAAATAATAATTTTTAAATGTTTTATACTTTTTAATATTGTTATAACTTTTAAAATAAAATAAAAAAGAAACTTTATATTTTTTATCATTTTCTTAAAATATTATACTTTTTTGGAATTTATTTAAATTTAATCTCTAATTGGTATTTTGTTTTTAACCCATTAAATTTGATAATAACATTGTAAATCTTAATTTATAGTTATTTTGCCGGCCAATTATAATTTATGTTTTATTTTATTAGAATATTGAAAGTAATGAAATGTTAATATATAAAATGCTAGCTTCGAAATTATGCGTAGGTATTTACAATTTTATGAAAAGATATGATAATTCTAGAGTATTTAAATATATATTATTTGTCGATTAGATATTAGCTTAATTGACATGTGTATTGTTGTCAATATAGGAGGATATAAGAAGGAGTTATATTGATGGTTCTAAACATTCCGTTAAAAATAGTAAATATGATCGAACCTATAACGAGATTAATCCAAATATATTATATTCTTTACTTAATATATTATTTTGTTATCATATATTTATGAAAAAGTTAAATATAAAATATTTATAAAACAAATGTACAATTTAAGGTGATGCAAAGTTTATAAAAAATAAATTTAAAATATTTAATTAAATATTATTTTGATACTATATATTTAGAAAATTAAATTGTAAATTTCAGTGTATAATTATATTGCAGGAAAAACTCAATAAATTATGCTTATTGAATAGTTACATAAATTATTAAAGATTGTGTAACTTCGAATTCCATCACTTGTTAAAGAAATAAATACTGATGACAAGATAAGTGGATTTGTGGGATAACTCTTACACCTTCATTGTTTTTTATAAATTTATAAATAAATAAAAAACTAAAAGTAAATTGGATGATAATATTAAATATTTGTTAAAAAATAGAAATAAATTTATAAATAGAATATATTTATTAAATTGGATAATTTTGTAATGTGTTTTGTTTTGATTGAATACCATGTATGACAAAAGTTATAAAATATGAAAATATAATTTTGTCAAAATTTCATTTAATAAAATTATTTATTTTGATTTTTTTTTGTTTTCCAATTCAAGAATAGTTTGTTTCCACACTTTATTCTATATGATTACAGTCAAAGTTTACAATTTTTGACAAGCAGACAATTAATTCGTCACATGTGAAAATGGCGTGAATACAACTATTATGCCATGTAGGAATGCTTTCCGCAACTTCAACCTCATGTTACTATGGTATATATACATATATATGATTAAGGTTTAATAACAATTGGGACTTAAACTTGCTATTACGTTAAGGTTTAAAGTGTTTGTTTTTTTCCAAGTTAGTCACCAGACTTAACAATTGTTTTCATAGTCCAAATTAGTCATTAAACTTAGCAGCTATTCTCATATTGGAGTCTGATTTTTTTTTACTCAAGTTAGTTTTTTATATTTGTTTAAAAACCTAAAGTTCAAGCCTCAATGTTGGAGTAATTGTCAAATTCAAGCCTCAACGCGAGATTAATTGTCAAGTTCAAGGATTAATTTTAACAAAAAAAAATTTAAACCCCAATGCAAAAATAATTGTCTAGTTTAGATTTTAATACGAGAACAATTATCAAGTTCAATTTTGACAAAAAAATATAAGCCTCAATATGAGAGTTATTACAAGTTGAAGCATCAAATTTGACTTGTTTGGTCTCACTAATTAATCAATCTTTAAGTCAATGAAAAATTATTAAAAGATCATTTTTGCAAAGTCAATTAAATTATAGTCAATTAAATTATTATAAGTATATTTTATATAATTTAATAAAATTTATATATAACAATATTTGAATTTGATACTATTATAATTTATTATTTTATTATTGTAACTTATATACAACAATTTTATTATTTTAACTAAAATTTTATTTAATTATTGTAATTTATCATTTTTATATAATATTTAATTGTAATGTTTCAATAACGTGATTTCCAGTAATTTCCCGGTTACGGAAGTACTGAATGGAGGCATGGATGGGGGAGTGACATTTGCCACCTTCCTTTATCAAACTACTTTCCACTAGCCCAGAGCTTTATGGCCCATCCTTCCATTTTTACAAGACGAAAATATTTCCTCGGAACAAAAAAATATTAAATTTAAAATATATAAATTTTAGTTTAAGGAATTTGGTTTAAATTATGGACTTATATAGCTTACCTTCTCAACGTTTAATGTACGAGACTCATTAGGCTCAAGTATAAAGATGGGACGGGTGAATGTTATTAAATTCTTCACTCCTTTATAGTTGATATATTTTATTTTATTATTTGTCATGTTTTACTGTGAATTTATAGTTTTAAATCTATTACTACCTCCATAGATATTAGATGTATTTATCATTGTTTTGCTTCAATTTAATTTCTATTACTTATTTTTAATATTTTAATATTTTTAAGTCAAGTAAATAATTAAACATAATTCTTCGAAAAATAATTAAAGATAAGAACCGAAGGTATAAGGTAGTAGCCACACTCAGATAGAATATGAGTGATAAGACTTGGAAGGGGTGAATGCTACAAGAAATAATTTTTAATAAGTTCGGATAAAGTTCTCAAAAGAACCAATGAGATAATTTTAATTTAATCAATGCCCGTTCTCTATTTTTTTTTTTTGAATCACAGGTACACCCCATGGTGCAACAGAAAAATAAATCCATCAATCACATCCAGAGATCCATGAGTGAGGAACGAATCGGGGTGAGAAGGGTATGAACGATTACTTTTAATCTTCTGAAAAATCAAAGATAACTATTGTGAAATTGATCTACGAAAAGTTTCGGCCTCTATGTAATCCATCCGATGTGACAATGAATGGCAATAACTCAATCAAATTTTTCAGAGAGAAAAACTCATTGATGGCTGCTAGACCTCATACACTATATTTCGAGTATATAAAGTTTTTCTTAAAAACCTTATATTTCCTAATTCGGGAATAGTTGATACCTTAATATGAATCAAGATTCATTATAATAATTAATCGAATGTAATAATTATAATTACCGTAATTATAATAATATTTAACCAAAAATTATAATTGCAATTATTATAATAATATTCAATTGTAAATTATAATTACAATAATTATATCAAGATTTTGATAAATTATGTTTAGTTAAATTTTAAACGAATCAAATTCATATATATTAATTTAACCATGTTCTCATTATGTGTACAACATGCTTGAACATATAATTCGTTCGATATTTAACTGCCCAATTAAATTAATTCTATAATCAATTTAATTCATGTGACAATTAAAAAAATACCAACTGTGTTTGGATTTCGTTCGTTTCAACCATAAGGTGTGACCCTGTAGGTTCGTGTAACGTTAGCAGTAATACTAGAACAATTCTAATATTACAAACAATGAGACGCATCTAGCAATGCATCACGACTACTTAAGTTACAAGAAGTCATGATTCGACATAACATTTCTGTGATTAACCCTTCATGTATTAAATCCTTTTGTCCTTTATATCTATAATGGACACAAGTCATGTAATAGTCACACTTGCATAGTCCATTTAATGTTTTTTGATATCCTGAGTAGACTATGATAAACAAATAAGTATGATATCTCATATCAACTTATTCAACCATGGTCATACATTTCTAGTCTCACTCAATCACTCGGCCTAAGATATTGCTCCCATTATGTAGGAGGGACAAATTCTATATTGATAAACCATATTCCACCATATAGATTGTGGTATATCCAACACCAGCCTTTATAGAACAACTAGTTACGGTGGACGTTTGACTATCAAAATATATGACTCACGATGTTGGGATAATGATGATTTCAAGTTTGAGGATCGTATACATAGTAATCACTATGAGTAATGTTGTGACTATTACATAATAATCCAAGAAACATACTCATAGCGGGTCAGTTCAATATGTTGTTCTCTAACACACATACTCATGTATTGATTTTAACATCCCATGTCAATGACAACACTTTGTCATCAATAAACTACACGTTAGTTTTAATGCATTATTATTGTCCAAGCCCACAATAATACTCGACTAATGACCTTTTAAGAATAATCATATTATTCTCTGGCAATGTAACACCCCTTACTCATATTCGATGCTGGTACAGGGTACGAGGCATTACCAGACATAAACACAAGCAAATATACATTTTTGAGTCATAAATTTGGCACCAAATTAAAACTTTTCACATGCATTTATATCGTCCCAAAATGAGCCTACGAGGCCTAAAACATGCATTAGGAGTGGTTCGGGACTAAACCGAGAACTTTAGAAAACTTTCTAACACTTAGAAAATTTTTCATCAAAACTGGGGTCACACGCCTGTGTGACTTGGGACACGCCAGTGTGGGCAAGTCGTGTGGTCACACACGTCCGTGTCCTTAACCCATGTAATTCTCTGTTTATGACGTCATCAACAAATTGAAGTCAAACGGCTAAGGCACACGCCCGTGTTGTAACACCCTGAAAATTCCTACAGTAAGATATTATCCTTAATATAGTAAAATAAGGAAATAAAGTGATAAGAAGAGGAAAAATTGAGTTATGTCACTGGGAAGTATATTATGACATATTAATTCAAGAAAGGACTAAATTGTAAAAGTGAGAAAAGTTTTGTGGCCCAAGAGTAAATACTCAAAATTTGAGGGATTAAAGTGTAAATATGAAAATTTGAAGGACTAATAGTGCAAATATTTTAAGGGTGGAATGATCTAGAAATCAAGGAAAATTGATGAATTAGGACCAAATTGAATAAGTGAAGAATTATGAGGGACTAAATTGCAATTTTATCAAATTAAGTGATGACTCAAGAATGGAATTTTAAAAGATCACTAAGGGCAAAATGGTCAATTGGAAGAGAGAGAAATCTAGAAACAATGATGATGTTGGAGATATTTTAGATAAATTAAATAAATAAATATTAGTTTATTAATATTTTAAATTAATTTTTAAATAATATTTTATTATTTTATTTAGTATATATAAGGAAAGAAAGATGAAGAATCATCATCTTTCCTTTCCCATGCAAACCAACGTGAGAAAAGAAGAAGAAAATGAGTTTTCTTTCTTTACAATTTAGTCATTCCACCAAAAATTTATTATTTTCACCTAAAAATTGAAAGAATTTCCATAGCCATAAAGAGAGAAAGATAGCAAGGAGATGATGGGGAGCAAGAATATCAAGTTGGATTCAAGAAATAGAAGCTGGAGGAGAGAGAAAAATCAAGTTAAAGATTGAAGTCAATAAGAAAAGGTAAGAACATCAAAATTTCAATATAATTTTAAGTTTAATATTGTTGAAAAAGCATGAAATTGATGTTAATTTAGAGTTTTCTTATATATGGTCTTATGTTCTTGTCATGTTAGTGAAGAGAAAATAAGAGAAAGTGATGAGAAATAGTGTAGAAAAAGAAAATAAAGGTGTTATAAACATGGTAATTAATATCTTGCACTAAAACAGTTCTGGATAGCAGCAGTAGTTTAACTTTGAAAAATTACCAAAAATTTTAGAAATTGAATTATAGGATGAATAAAATATTAAATTAAAGCTTATTGAGTTTAGTTTCTTATAGAACAAATTATGTAAGCAATGGAATTGTAATTCATGAGATATAATAAATTTTGTGAGACAAGGTCAGAATGATTTTGGGTTCCCCTGTTCTGACTTTGGAAAATCATAAAAAATTGGAGAAAACTAATTAGGGGCTTAAATTTATATTCTTAGAATTCTTAATGAGTCTATTTTCAAGAGAAATAAACGAGAACATCATTTGAATCCTGTACAATGATATAATTAATTTTTAGTAAAGAAGGGTCAGAATTGTTAGACAGCAAAACAGGGGTAACTTTAAAGAATAAACTGTACTTATTGGATAAATAAAAAATTATGAAAATTTTATGGTAAGAATATATATGAGTCTAGTTTCAGGGAAAATTATCTCATTTGAATTTGGAGTTCTATAGCTCCAGATATAAATAATTAAGTGATTATGACACAGATGGACAACTTGAATATTCATAAAAGTAAATAACAAAAATTATAGATAATATTACTTACAAGTGTGTTATATACATTAAGGATGTGGAATGGAGAGGAGGAGGAGGAGGAACATATGTATGAATATTCATCTAGCATGGCTAATTTGCATGTTTTGGGCTCAGGGACTAAATTGAATAAAAGTAAAACTTTATGGGTAATTTTGTAAAAATGTTAGAAATGACCAATTTGCATGAAATGGATTATTTTATTATTTAAAATTACAAAATTGAATGAAGTTATTAATTTAGCTCAAGATCGTGGAAAAACATGTTTTAAGGATTAAATTGAAAAGTGTTGAAATTATAGAAAATTCTTATATTTTATAGAATTCATGAGTTGTTATCAATTTGTTTGAGAATAACGGTTGGAAATAAGGATTAAATTGCAAGAATTTTATTTTTTTTAGCCTAAGGATAAATCGTCATTAATTAAAAGTTTAAGGGTAAAATGGTAATTTTGTTTAGAGCAATAATTGAATGTATTAGAACATGAAATAAATAAAAACGACAATCAAATTTCTTTATAAAGATCCAGATGACTCGAATATGAGACTTGCACGTGGAAAAGAAAAGATATCGGATTAATGAAATTATAAACATGAACAAGCAACGAGGTAAGTTAGTGTAACTTGAATTGTATTTTAAAATGCATGAAATATCAATATAATGAATTACATGATTTATGTTTATGAAGAAATGGCAAGAGAATGATATTTATCATGACATGTAAATAGGTGATTATCTTTGATACGTTGATACAAAGAAATTAATTAAATTGAGATGAGTAATAAATTCAAGTAAAACATATCGAGAAAAATAAGTACGTTAAGGGACAATATGTTTGATTTTAATTGGTTCCAAATATGAACGTTAGATGTAATGAAATATCTGATAAATAAATCGGTAACTCCGGTAATGCTCCGTAACTCTATTCCGGTGACGGATTCGGGTTAGGGGCGTTACACGTGTGCTTAGGCCGTGTCCTTCACATGGTTGAGACACACGCCCATGTCTCTGCTTGTGTACTCGATACTAAGCATTCTGTTTTTGCAACAATTTAGGTGTAGGAGACACACGGCCAGATCACATGCCCATGGGGCTGACTGTGAGTAACACACAGTTTAGACACACGCCCGTGTGTCTACTCGCGTAGACAAAAATAAGGCTATTTACCAAGCCATTTTGCCACCCTCACTTGCACACATCTACACAACTTCAATAACATAATTCATAATACAAACAAGCAGCCAATACCATCATAACTAAGGCAAATGTAATACCCCTTACCCGTATTCATTGCCAGAATAGGGTACGAGGTATTACCGGAGTTTACGATTTTTTTTTATATTCAATATAGCCCCTTTATAAATATCTAACCTTCCCTGCAATATTAAATCGAGACCAATCCACTTCAACCAAACCAATTCAACATATTTTCAAGATAAATTCATGCATATTTATAAGATAACGTCATCACATACCCAAAACCAGGTTTGTTAACCATACTAATGGCTAACTTTATATTCATTTCGCGTTAACATTTACTTTATTAGCTTATACATGCCATTGATTTCCAAAATAAAGTTTCTTTATATACCAAAATCCTGAGGTTGATAGTGTGATGTGTCTCTGACCAAATCCGACCTCCAAGCTCTTAACACTACAAAACAGGGAAAAAGGAAACGGGGTAAGCACTTCGTGCTTAGTAAGCTCATGTAACAAGAATTATACTTACCTAATATTTTCAATACAACACAATAAACATTCATATATCCATTCAATGCATTATTACCCTAACATGCACAAACTCAACATTCAAGTTAGTACAATAATTTCCATGTACCAATAATATATACCATGATTGATGAGCTCATCAATATCATAATTTTCATTTCCTTGTTATTTTTCCATATTTATCCCATTGAATTTATCGGAATTTCGATGGATTTTCAGAGGTACACTTTTAGTTTACAATTCTGGGTCCGTCAATTCATATTCATGTGCGCACATTTCCATTTCAGAGAGCACACTCCCGTGAACCTCAACCTTGCAGCGGGATTACGATCGAGTTAAATCCTCGCAATATAAACTCATAGAGTATTGTCGGGATTACCAGTCCAGGCTAAATCCCCTGCAATGACAATTACTCTAATGAGCTTGGATCTGAATTATCAGTCCAGGCTAAATTCAGACCCTAATTCGGATTACCCGTCCAGGATAAATTCATTTTACACATATTCTTCGGGAGGGCTATATCAAGATAGGATCACCCGTCCGGGCTAGATCCTTTTTACCGTCAATTCCTTTTCAGAGATCCATCAAATTTTCCTTTCATTCAATCGGGATTTCTTCCCATTTTATCAAATATATCAATGTTTCATTAATTTTCATACAATGAACATTCAAATCATATTCACATCAATAACATACAATCTCAAGCATTTAAGAATATAATTTAAGTTACACGAACTTACCTTGATACTTGTTTGTAAACAAAAAACAATCTACTAATCCCGAACTTTTTCCTTTCCTCGATCTAGCTTCGTATTTGAATCTTTTGGATCTAAATAAATAAATTTAATTATCAATTTAATACATTTCATGTTCATATGCAACATTCTCTATAATTCAACTATTATTATTTATAGTTTATTCAAAGCTGTCTATTTGAGTCATAGTTACTAAATTATTTATAACTCGAGCTACGGAACTCCAAATTAAGATCCGTTAATTTTTCCTGAAACTAGACTCATATATCTTCTTACCATAAAATTTTAAGAATTTTTGGTTTAGCCAATAAGTACAGTTTATTCTTTAAAGTCACCCCTATTCTGCTGTCTGACAGTTCTGACCCTTCTTTACTAAAAATTAATTATCTCTTCATACAGGATTCATATGATGTTCTTGTTTGTTTCTCTTAAAAATATACTCATTCAGGATTTTATACATATAAATTTAATTCCATAATTATTTTTCTTGAATCTTTTATGATTTTTCAAAGTCAGAACAGGGGAACCCGAATTCATTCTGACCTTGTCTCACAAAATGCATTATATCTCAAAATTTACAAATCCATTGCTTACATAATTTCTTCTATGAGAAACTAGACTCAATAATATTTAATTCCTTATTTTGTTCATCTTCTAATTCGATTTATAAAATTTATGGTGATTTTTTAAAGTTAGTCTACTGCTGCTGTCCAAACTGTTCTTGTGCAAGCTGTTTATTACCATTTTTCCCCTAAGCTTTTAATAAATGATAATTTCGTCCCTACTCAATTAGCCTCTCAATTGAGCTGATTTTTCTCAATTAAAATTTTATTCTATCACCTTAAACTAGTTTACAACCTTTAGGAATCAGAATTTCAGCAATAGACACAAGCATTTTCACAATTAGGTCCTAAAAATTAATTTCTATTGAAATTACCTAATAAAATCATCTCATAAAAAAATTAAAGCTTTAATTTCATTCTATTTCATCATAAACTTACAGCACTCAACCATGGCTACTTTCAATTTCATCCATGAAATCCAAAACTAATGAATTTAATAGTAGGACCTAGTTGTAAAAGTCTTAGAAACACAAAAATTACAAGAAAAAGGCAAGGACTAACTCACTTGGTGCAAAAATTATGGAATAACAGCTTATAGAACCCTCCTATGGCTTTTTTAGCTGCTGTAATTGAAGAGAAATGAAGAGAAATCTAGATATTTCCTATTTAGTCCTAGTTTTATTTAGTTAATTTTGTAATATTCCAATTTTGCCCTTAATTTATTAATTTTCCTGCTGATTTCATGCCCTTGCCGTCCAGCCCAAATAAATTTTGGGTCTAATTTCCTTTTAAATCCTTTCTCATTAGACTCTTAAGCTATTTAATCATTCTAGCAACTTTTACACCTATTACAATTTAGTCCTTTTCATTTAATTGACTACCCAAACATTAAAATTTCCTAACGAAATTTTAATACCACATTACTAACATTTATTAAATATTTATAAAATTATTTTTGACTCGGTTTTATGAGATAGAGGTCCCGATACCTTGTTTTTACCCAATTTCTTTAATAATTTCTTTTTCTAACTAACCACTAAATCGGTAAAATTTTTTCTATCAATATTTTCATACAATTTTCCTATCATATCAATTTTCATGAAAAAATATTGAAATAAATTTCTCCTTAAATCGGATTTGTGGTTACAAAACCACTATTCCGATAACCTTGAATTTAGGCCATTACAACTCTCCCCCCTTTAGGATTTTCGTCCTCGAAAATCTTACCAGTAAAGAGGTTTGGGTATTGTTTCCTCATTGCCTACTCCGGTTCCCATGTCACTTCCTCTATCCCCTGCTTTTGCCACAATACTTTCACCAAATTTACCTTTTTATTTCTGAGCTCTTTTGTCTCCCGTGCCAATATCTTGACCGGTTATTCACTGTAAGTCATATCCGGTTGAATCTCCACTTCTATCGGAGAAATAACATGTGAAGGATCTGATCGATATCGTCGTAACATAGATACATGAAAAACATTATGGATTCTATCAAGTTCTAGTGGTAATGCCAATCGATAAGCGATCGGTCCAATTCTTTCTATAATTTCATATGGCCCGATAAATCTTGGACTCAGTTTACCATTTCGACCGAATCAAAGAACTTTCTTCCAAGGAGACACTTTTAGGAATACCTTGTCACCGACTTGAAATTCAATCTCTTTTCGTTTAAGGTCGGCATATGATTTTTGACGATCGAAAGCTACTTTTAGACTATCCCGAATAACCTTTACTTTTTCTTCTGTTTCCCAGATCAAATCAACCCCATGTATCTTCCTTTCACTGAGTTCTGTCCAATATAATGGTGTTCTACATTTTCTACCATACAAAGCTTCATACGGAGTCATTTTAATACTGGACTGATAATTATTATTGTAAGCAAATTCAATCAAAGGTAGATACCTCTCCCAATTACCTTCAAACTCTAGTATACAACATCGTAGCATATCTTCCAATACTTGAATTACACGCTCAGATTGACCATTTGTCTGAGGATGAAATGCAGTGCTGAAATACAACTGAGTACCTAAGGCTTCTTGCAATTTGTCCCAAAAATGATACGTAAATCGGGGATCTCTATCTGATATAATAGAGACAGGCACTCTATGTAGCCTGACAATCTCAGATATGTATAGTTCAGCTAATTTATCTAAAGAATAATCTATACATACCGGAATAAAATGCGCTGACTTTGTCAATCAGCTAACAATCACCCAAATAGCATCTTTTTTCCTTGGAGACAAAGGTAACCCTGATACAAAATCCATAGTGATTATTTCCCATTTCCATTCCGATATAGTAATTTGCTGAAGTAACCCTGAAGGTACCTGATGTTCAGCTTTAACTTGCTGACATATTAAACACCTTGATACAAACTCAGAGATATCACGTTTCATTCCCGACCACCAGTACATCTTTTTCAGATCATTATACATTTTATTACTCCCCAGATGTACAGACATAGTACCACTGTGAGCCTCACGTAGAATATTCTGTATGAGCTCTGAATTCTGAGGTACACATACCCTACCTCTGAATAATAAACAACCATCAAAACCAATCTAAAATTCAGAATCATTACCTAACTCACACTGTGCTTGTTTAACTTGTAACTTCTCATCATTCTTCTAAGCTTCACATATTTGCTGTAAAAATGTCGGTTTGACTCTTAATTCTACTAGGATTGAACCATCATCAGTCAATGATAACCGAGTATTCATAACTCGTAAAGCAAACAGAGATTTCCGGCTCAAAGCATCAGCTACAACATTAGCCTTACCCGGATGGTAATCAATAATCAAATCATAGTCCTTTATCAGTTCAAGCCACCTACGCTGTCTCAAATTCAAATCTTTCTGTGTCATCAAATATTTCAAGCTTTTATGATCAGTATAAATATGACATTTCTCACCATACAAGTAATGCCGCCATATCTTGGTATAAATACAATAGCGACTAATTCAAGATCATGTCTTGGGTAATTTCTTTCATGTGGTTTAAGTTGTCTTGAAGCGAGGCTATTACTTTACCTTCTTGCATTAAGACACAACCTAAACCATTTAATGAGACATCACTATAAATAACAAATTCCTTACCCGGTTCAGGCTGCACTAATACAGGTGCTTTCGTTAGTAGATCTTTCAATCTGTTGAAACTCTGCTGACATTCATCAGTCCATTCGAACTTTACATCTTTCTGTAATAATCGAGTCATCGGAGAAGCTATCATAGAGAATCCCTGTACAAATCTCCGATAATAACCAGCTAAACCCAAGAAACTTCTAACTTCAGATACATTCTTTGGTGGATTCCAATTGACAATAGCTGAGATTTTACTTGGATCTACCTTGATGCCTTCGGCAGATACAATGTGTTCAAGAAAACCCACTTATCGGAGCCAAAATTCACATTTACTGAATTTAGCATATAACTACTTCGCTCGCAGAATTTGCAACACAATTCTCAAATGTTCTGCATGTTCTTCTTCATCCCGAGAATAAACCAAAATATCATCAATTAATACTACTACAAATCTGTCTAAGTACGGTCTGAATATCCGGTTCATCAAATCCATGAATACTGCAGGTGCATTAGTTAGCCTAAACGGCATAACCAGAAACTCATAATGTCCGTACTTGGTTCTGAAGGCCGTTTTTGGCACATCTGACTCCTTTACTCGTAACTGATAATAACCTGATCGAAGATCAATCTTTGAAAACACAGTAGCACCTTTCAGCTGATCAAATAAATCATCAATCTGGGGTAATGGGTACTTATTTTTTATGGTTACTTTATTAAGCTACCGGTAGTCGATACACAGTCTTAAAGACCCGTCCTTCATTTTCACAAACAGAACCGGAGCACCCCAATGTGAATAACTCGATCGGACAAAACCCTTGTCAACAAGCTCTTGCAACTGTGTCTTTAACTCCTTTAATTCAGTAGGAGCCATCCGGTACGGAGCTATAGAAATCGGAGTAGTTCTCAGAATCAAATCTATGGAAAATTCCACTTCTCTTTCTGGTGGCAACCCTGGTAATTCCTCTGGAAACACATCAGAAAATTTACATACTATTGGCACTGTCTGTATCCTTGACTCAGATACCTTGGTGTCGAGTACATAAGCCAAGTAAGCATCATACCCTTTTTTGACATACCTGCGTCGCCATTATCGAAATCACATCGATAACTTCTCGTCGATCGATTTAACCGGAGCAACTCACCATTCTGACATTTTAGCACAATATATTTTTGTCTACAATTTACTACCGTATCATGCTGGGTTAACCAATCCATGCTCAATATCACGTCAAATTCATCAAATGGCGGTAACATCAAATCGGTAGGAAACAAGAACCTCTTACCATCAGTGGACAATTTTTACAAATTTTATCCACCAACACAGACTGGCCCAGGGGGTTCGAAACATTAACCACAAATTCAGTAGGTTCAACAGAGAAATTTTAACAATTGCAAGTTTAACACATATATACGAATGCGTAGAACCAGGATCAATCAATGCAGTAATATCAGTATCAAGTAAAGAAAATGTACCAGTAATAATATCAGGTGCTGAGGCATCTTCTCTGGCACGGATGGTATATGTCCTAGTAGGTGCTCGTGCTTCAAACCTGCCTGTAATATCTTTCGTAGCTCCTCGGCTACCACTGACATTACTAGATGGTTGAGGTGGTCTACCTCTCGAAACTGGATTACTCGGCTTCGATATCTGTTCAGCTTCTTTTTCACCCCTTTCTGGACAATCTCTGAGGAAATGGTCAAAAGAATCACATCGGTAACAAGCCCCGCTCTTTAATCGACATTCACCAAAATGAGCTTTATTACAGTACTGGCATCTCGGCTTAGGAGTGCCAACACTACCAACACTGGTCACTGATGGAGTGGAAAGTCTTGGATTAGTGCGTTGAGAACCTCGCTCTCAACCCGAATACCTAGTGGCTGAGGTAGAACGATCCTGGTACTTCTTCAATTTTTTTGAAGTAGAAAACTAGGATTTTCCCATCGGTCTATTACTAAAAATTCGAGCTTCCCTCTCAGCCTGTTTTTTTTCTTTGCTCAATTCTTCTGCTTTGTAAACTCTCTTTGCCAATGTAGCAAACTCTCAAATTTTAAGAATTCCAATCAATAGCTTAATGTCTTCATTCAACCCTTCTTCGAATCGTTTGCACATTTCAGCTTCTAACTGTACCCATTCTCGAGCATATTTACTCAATTGAACAAATTCTCTTTCACACTCAGATACTGATCTGTTACCCTGTTTCAGCTCAAGAAATTCTTTTCTCTTTTGATCGAGAAACCTCTGACTGATATATTTCTTTCTGAACTCAGTCTGAAAGAATTCCCATGTAATTTCTTCTTTCGGAACAACTGAAGCTTTAGTATTCCACCAATGGTAAGCTGTGTCTTTTAGCAGTGAGACAGCACATTTCAGACATTCTTCTGGTGTACAAGATAATTCCTCCAAAACCCGAGTAGTGTTTTCTAACCAGAATTCAACCCATTCGGAATTATCATCAACTGCTGCTTGAAATTCTTCGGCCCCATATTTTCAAATTTTATCTACTGGAGCTTTCCCTTTTCTGACAGATTCAATACCCGTACCCTGTGGGATTTTGGGAACCGATGGAGGAGCAGGAGAGGGAGCTTGAACTTGCTGCACTACAGGGTTAGTTCTTAAGTATTGACTAAACCATTCATTCATTATTTGAAAGAAGGCTGTTTTTGCCTCCTCCCCTCGACCCTCTGTCTCGGGCCATTTACTGCTAGTTTTTTCTCTTTGTACTGAAACCGGAGCATGACTCCCAGCTTCCTCAGATTAAGCTCGATCGGTAGACATTTACTATAAGAAAAACACATTTTAAATGGTCAGGAGATATCATATTATCAATAATAATTTAAATGGCATGTATAGCTAATCCCGTATTTGCTACATCGGTCCTAGAACCCTCTAAACTGTAGCTCTGATACCAACAAATGTAATACCCCGTACCCGTATTCATTGCCGGAATAGGGTACGAGGTATTAACGGAGTTTACGATTTTTTTTTATATTCAATATAGCCCATTTATAAATATCTAACCTTCTCTACAATATTAAATCGAGACCAATCCACTTCAACCAAACCAATTCAACATATTTTCAAGATAAATTCATGCATATTTATAAGATAACGTCATCACATACCCAAAACCAGGTTTGTTAATCATACTAATGGCTAACTTTATATTCATTTCGCGTTAACATTTACTTTATTAGCTTATACATGCCATTGATTTCCAAAATAAAATTTCTTTATATACCGAAATCCTGAGGTTGATAGTGTGATGTGTCTCCGACCAAATCCGACCTCCGAGCTCTTAACACTACAAAACAGGGAAAAAGGAAACGGGTTAAGCACTTCGTGCTTAGTAAGCTCATGTAACAAGAATTATACTTACCTAATATTTTCAATACAACACAATAAACATTCATATATCCATTCAATGCATTATTACCCTAATATGCACAAACTCAACATTCAAGTTAGTACAATAATTTCCATGTACCAATAATATATACCATGATTGATGAGCTCATCAATATCATAATTTTCATTTCCTTGTTATTTTTCCATATTTATCCCGTTGAATTTATCAAAATTTCGATGGATTTTTAGAGGTACACTTTTAGTGTACAATTCTGGGTCTGTCAATTCATATTCATGTGCGCACATTTCCATTTTAGAGAGCACACTCCCGCGAACCTCAACCTTGCAGCGGGATTACCAGTCTAGGCTAAATCCCCTACAATATAAACTCATAGAGTATTGTCGGGATTACCAGTCCAGGCTAAATCCCCTGCAATGACAATTGCTCTAATAAGCTTGGATCTGAATTACTAGTCCAGGCTAAATTCAGACCCTAATTCGGATTACCTATTCGGGCTAAATTCATTTTACACATATTCTTCGGGAGGGCTATATCAAGACCTTTTTACCGTCAATTCCTTTTTAGAGATCCATCGAATTTTCCTTTCATTCAACCGGGATTTCTTCCCATTTTATCAAATATATCAATGTTTCATTAATTTTCATACAATGAACATTCAAATCATATTCACATCAATAGCATATAATTTCAAGCATTTAAGAATATAATTCAAGTTACATGAACTTACCTTGATACTTATTTGTAAACAAAAAAAAATCTACTAATCCCGACCTTTGTCCTTTCCTCGATCTAGCTTCGTATTTGAATCTTCTGGATCTAAATAAATAAATTTAATTATCAATTTAATACATTTCATGTTCATATGCAACATTCTCTATAATTCAAGTATTATTATTTATAGTTTATTCAAAACTATCTATTTGAGTCATAGTCACTAAATTATTTATAACTCGAGCTACGGAACTCCAAATTAAGATCCGTTAATTTTCCCTGAAACTAGACTCATATATATTCTTACCATAAAATTTTAAGAATTTTTGGTTTAGCCAATAAGTACAGTTTATTCTTTAAAGTCACCCCTGTTCTGCTATATGACAGTTCTAACCCTTCTTCACTAAAAATTAATTATCTCTTCATACAGGATTCAAATGATGTTCTTGTCTATTTCTCTTAAAAATATACTCATTCAGGATTTTATACATATAAATTTAAGCCCACAATTATTTTTATTCAATTTTTTATTATTTTTTCAAAGTCAGAACAGGGGAACCCGAATTCATTCTGACCTTGTCTCACAAAATTCATTATATCATTTACAAATCCATTGCTTACACTATTTATTTTATGAGAAACTAGACTCAATAAGCTTTAATTCCATATTTTTTTCATCTTCTAATTCGATTTATAAAATTTATGGTGATTTTTCAAAGTTAGTCTACTGCTACTGTCCAAACTGTTTTTGTGCAAGCTGTTTATTACCATTTTTCCCCTAAGCTTTTAATAAATGATAATTTCGTCCCTACTCAATTAGCCTCTCAATTGAGCTAATTTTTCTCAATTAACATTTTATTCTATCACCTTAAACTAGTTTACAACCTTTAGGAATCAGAATTTCAGCAATAGACTTTAATTCCAAGCATTTTCACAATTAGGTCCTAAAAATTAATTTCTATTGAAATTACCTAATAAAATCATCTCATAAACAAATTAAAGCTTTAATTTCATTCTATTTCATCATAAACTTACAACACTCAACCATGGTGACTTTGAATTTCATCCATGAAATCAAAAACTAATGAATTTAATAGTAGGATCTAGTTGTAAAAGTCTTAGAAACACAAAAATTACAAGAAAAAGGCAAGGACTAACTCACTTGGTGCAAAAATTATGGAATACCAGCTTAGAGAACCCTCCTATGGCTTTTTTAGCTGCTGGAATTGAAGAGAAATGAAGAGAAATCTAGATATTTCCTATTTAGTCCTAGTTTTATTTAGTTAATTTTGCAATATTCTAATTTTGCCCTTAATTTATGAATTTTCCAGCTGATTTCATGCCCTTGCCGTCTAGCCCAAATAAATTTTAGGTCTAATTGCCTTTTAAATCCTTTCTCATTAGACTCTTAAGCTATTTAATCATTCTCGCAACTTTTACACCTATTACAATTTAGTCCTTTTCATTTAATTGACTACCCAAACTTTAAAATTTCCTAACGAAATTTTAATACCACATTACTAACATTTATTAAATATTTATAAAATTATTTTCGACTCGATTTTACAAGATAGAGGTCCCGATACCTTGTTTTTACCCAATTTCTTCAGTAATTTCTTTTTCTAACTAACCACTAAATCGGTAAATTTTTTTCTATCAATATTTTCATACGATTTTCCTATCATATCAATTTTCATGCAAAAATATTGAAATAAATTTTTCTTTAAATCGGATTTGTGGTTACGAAACCACTATTCCGATAACCTTGAATTTAGGCCATTACAGCTTAAACATGTCATTTAATAGCCAACATCTATCATGCTTAAAACATTATACTTTGCCAAACTCAAACATACCACAAGCACATCCATAATCAAGACAATAACATGACATCCTCATGCCATTATTTATCATGCTTAGAATATCAACCTTTCCACACTAAATCATGCAAAATTCCACATTCACAAATGGCATCTATATATGAATATACTCATAACCAATATTAGCCAACTTCCATGGCCATATACAAAAATGAACTAAACATCATTGCAAGCCAACACATATAGCCAAATTAATAATTACATATATAACCAAAATATTAATTCCTATACATGCCATAAACTCAAAATACTTGAATATATCAATACCCAAAGTGATAGTTGGATAGTGTGATAGGATCTCCGACGATCTCCAATCCGAGCTAGCTTATTAACCTTATAAGACATGGAAAAGGAAGGGGGTGAGCTATATAATATAGCTTAGTAAGTTCATGTGCAAATAATAAGCAACCTCAACCATACATATATCATACGATTAACATAATATAAATTCATACGAATGACATTTAAGTCTCATAGTATAACTTACTCATTCACATCTTACCAAGTGTTTATCATGTTCAGCAATATGAACACAAATTATTATAATCTACCATAATCTCATGGTTACAATTTATCCAGTCACAATGCTTACCCCTTTCAACTTATAAGTATAATTTAACATATCCCGGCATTAGCATGACAATCGTAATCTTTCCTTTGTAACATATTATAGCAATTAACAAATCATTTCACATCTCATAATAAACATGCACATTAATTATGCGTACTCGAATTTCCAAGCATATATCTTAATATCTTTCGATTTCATAAACTTCTATCTTCCCGTACTTTCATGACCATTTTAATAGGCAATTATCCCAATCTTTCCTTTTTCTCATATCTGATAAATCATAATTTATGTGATTAAAACATGCTATATCTAACTCAAATTGGCCCGAAAACCAATCACATAATAGTCAATCGAATTTACTATGAATTTCATACATCACAAGTATAGACCAATAATCACAAGGTTTTCACAAAATCATTCTCATAGAAATCATGAACTCACAATATCATGAATTCAATGCTTATAAACTTTACGTACATACCTGTACTTTACGTACAATTTCTCTTCTTTGACATACTCATTAAATTTTCCTGTTGAACCATTTGGAATACTAAAGGATACTCGGGGATCTCGTACACACACTACCGTACCAATTACATATCCCAGATATGGTCTTACATATAATCTCGTATCGATGCTAATAGCCCACCTATGATCTTACATGAAGTCTCATATCGATGTCATATCCCAAGTATGGTCTTACATGAAATCTCATATCGATGCCATATCCCAGGTATGGTCTTACACAGAATCTCAATAACCCTAATGTCATGACATTTGTACCCTATCTATTCCAAGGTTCAACCGGAACTTTGACTGTATTGAATCTCTGTCAGATATTTTTACAGTATCGTATTCAATAGCATTCACATTTCATCTCAATAATATAACATTTACCACAATTAAATCAATTAAGTATTTAAACGTATATAATTTAATACTTATTAAACATACAAACTTACCTCGACATTGAAACGACAAAAAGAACTAAATTGTCAAATACTTGTTTTTCTCCCGTTCTAATCCTGAATCTTGTTTTTCTTGATCTATAACATCACATTTAACTTATTTAATCATTCTACTATTCAAAGTAGCCCAAAATCACATTATGGCAAAAATTACATTTTTGCCCCTAAATTTTTAACAATTTACAGTTTAGTTCCTAAGCTCGTAAAATGAAATATAGTCAATTTCTTCAAAACCCGAGCCTAACTGAACCTTATACATGCTTATAACAGCCCACATTTTTCATTAAATCGGACTTTTACTACATATTTTACAACTTTTACAAACAAGTCCTTTTTGGCATTTTTACCGGAAATCACTTAGCAAAAGTCATTTAACAAACAACAAACATGCATTTTCTACCATCAAACATCAAAATACATACATGTTCAACATGGATAAAATTTTAAACTTTGACATCACTTCAAATTAGTGGTAGAAATAGATAGATCTTGTTACGAGGATTTCAAAAACGTAAAAATTATTAAAAACACGGCTAGAACGGACTTACAATCGAGCTTGGAAGTTGCCAAAACCCTAGCTATGTCTTCTCCATGCAAGTTTCAGCCATGGGGTAGAAGATGAGCAAAAATTGGCTTTTATTTTCTTTTTAATTCATTTTAATTACTAAATGACCAAAATGCTCTTAATGAAAAAAAACTTTGGAAACATACCTAACCATATCCATTTTTGTCCACCAACTTAACCAATGGTCTAGTTACCATTTAATGCCTTTAAAATTTCATAACAATTAGACACCTCTAGCATGTAGAACTCAACTTTTGTACTTTTTACAATTTAGCCCTTTTGACTAATTAAATGCCCAAACGTCAAAATTTTCGAACGAAATTTTCACGAAACAATTCCATAAAATTGTAGACAATAAAAATGTAATAAAAATAATTTTTACTGTGTCGAATTTATGGTCCTAAAACCACTGTTCCGACTAGATCCAAAATCGGGCTATTACAGGACATTATTATAAAACAATTTATTTATATACACAGAAAAGAAACTGAGATAATAATGGCAATCCTTTATATTAATAAACAAGGTAAAACAATTATGTTATTATAATCATGTCATGATTGGTCTTTGGGCACACTCTAACACTTTTTACATAGGCCTAATTCTACTATTTATACTTGGAACATCCCTCCAAGAATAAGGATGACCAAAATTAGGCTATAAATGCATCCATGAATCCTCCCATGTAATGTATCTTCAAGTATATGTATGACCATTAATGTATGAACATTCACTTGGCCATTCGTTCGTTGAATCTAGGATAGGGAAATAATCATACACATTCATTAGTCATGCACTGAACCTAAGAAGAGATGAATGGTTGAAATGTATGAACCAAACCATAAATTGTATTTAAGGGCAAATGAATGGTCAGTTATGCATGTATCTAGTTGAATCACCATACAATGTATCTAAGTTAACTCATGACTTAAATAAAAACTAAATACATCCATTAATAAACTTAACATAGAAAATGGAAGAATATTGGGAACTAAATAGCCTAGTGTAGAAGCTAGATGGCCACTACTAGAACGTTGAATAAACCTTTATCATTGATTCAGCCAATTCTTGGATTTGGACTTCTTATCTTCGAACCAACTCCCTTGAATTAGCCCATTAAATACCTCATTAAACCGTTTAGCCCTAGCCCTTGTAATCAACCTGCTAGGCATTTGCAATGGATCCCATGCACTTGGACATGACCTACTTGATAGTCCATCGGGATGTTGGGAAATGTGCCCATACTGCAGTAAACATATAATTATTTTCTATGTATTTGAACAATGAATAAATAAATTCCACATTTTACTGTTATGTATTTCGTATTTTTGTCTTTCATATTTTGGATGCATAGCGAAATTGTAACAAACAAATATTAGCTCATTAGTTGTCTAAGTTCAAACTAATAATAAGTGACACTGTAAGAACATTTACATTGTGAGAAAGACAACTTACTTCAATAGATAATCTAAACGATTCTGTAATTCGGTAAAAGAATCAAAGTGAACATTTGATTCAAATATTGAAAATGATTATTATGTCGCCTATAATTCCAATT
Source organism: Gossypium arboreum (assembly GCF_025698485.1). Taxonomy (NCBI): domain Eukaryota; kingdom Viridiplantae; phylum Streptophyta; class Magnoliopsida; order Malvales; family Malvaceae; genus Gossypium; species Gossypium arboreum. The sequence goes on from NC_069080.1 coordinate 15,976,988, forward strand.
GAGGAGATGACTAGTCTTGGCTATCGGAGCAGTTGACTCAACGGGTAGAGACATAGATGTATTCATTGGCAGAATGATATATTAGACTAGACTCAAGGTGAATTAATTATAAATCCGTTTGTGAATTAATTCACTTGTGACATTCATAGTGTGATTTACCTAAATACTGAGTTAGCCACTGGCCATGCGTATGTAACTCATATGCTTTGATATAAGTGGAGGCTTATGCTCTAAAGATGATCGAGTTGATAGCCGGTATGTTGGGCACATGACTTGTGTATGACATGGCTTTACTAGCAACAATGGAATTCATAACTCAATTAAAAAAGTTAATAATATCCTCTCATTGGTATTGTGTGGATTAATAAATATGGAAAGTGACCACGGGTTGTTAGTTCTCGAACGAGCAAGTTATCACAGTTATTTGTTGACATTAATCATATTAATCATTAAGAAGGCACAATGTTGACAATGGGATAAAATAGGATTGTATTGAGTGAACGGATTTAATTCAAAAGAATAAAGGATACCATATGAGTGTAACACACACATGACGAGGTCATTGGACAATGCAGTTGGATGAATTGCTTTAGTAAAAAGTATACAATAATGAGTTTTCAATCATGGTACTTCTTGTGGGCTGTCTCTATAATCAAGTAATTGCTAATTATCGAAATGATGCTTCTAGACATAATTACAATTACTAGAGCCTAATATATATCTGATTGGTCCCTCCGCTAGCTTAACAAAAGCTCGACCGGACTGCATTTAAATTAGAAGAAAATTCTACGACCTTGAAAATAATTTAATTGAGTCAATTTATTTGATGTGGAATTAAATTGGGTAGTCTTAAAAATTATTTAACTAGAGAATTTGATTAAAGAATTTTTTTTGAAAATTTAATTTGAAAAATCTAAGTGATTTTTGGGAAAATTAATTTTGATTAAGTAAAATTAAATTAATCAAATTAATAAATTAATATGATATTTTTGGAAATTAATTTTCAAGCCAGACAATTGGAACAATGAGTAATTGAACTTAAAAATTGGATTAGATATCGTAAATTGGGCCCAGGAGCCCAAAATTAAGACCAAGACCAAAAACTGGTCGAATCGGGTCGACGGCCCAACTAGTGGCTGGACTAGACCGATCAGGCTGTCACTGGCCCAGACCAAATGACAGAAATCAAATCAGCTCGGGGTTCTAGCGTCTACGAAGGCGACATTTTGATGGCTGGAAAATGGTGGGCGATGGTGGGTCTTCAATGGTTGAGCAGTGGAAGAACTACATTCCTACTAGATTTTACCAGAGAATTTGATTTGATTAACTATTCCAAAAATAATATTATTTTAATAGATTTTATATTAAATTTAATTTAATAATTATCTTAATAGTATTTTATTATTTAATATTAAAATTATTATCTTAATATTAAATTAAATTTAATGTTTATCTTGCAGATAAATATTCTATTACTTTAATAATATTTAATGTTAAATTTAATATAATATTTATATTAAATTAATATTAAAGTGATTAAGTTTAATAATAGTTGAACTCTTTAAACTCTCCATATATAAAGAGAGCATTAGGTCATTATTTACACGCACTTGAATTCAAGAAAAAATTGTAGAGAGAAAATTCTTGGAAAAAATTATTTTAGAAAATTTTTAGAGATATTTTTCTTATTTACAACTTCGCCCAAAAGTTTAGAGAAATTATAAAATTACCCCGTTGGTAATTTTTGTTAATTTTTTTATTCGAAGCAAGCCCACACTCGATAGACGTAAGATTGAGGATAGTGGAGAAAACTACTCGGTCGAAGCATTTATTCTAGACGAATCGAAAAGGTACAATTTTGATTAAGTGTTTATTACTTTAGATATCACAACTAAGTTCTTGTTTTAGAAAAAAAATTAAAACTTTGGTTTTTCCTTAAATTTATCTTCTAATGTGTTTTCCAAACACGATTTTTCAACACAGGATTTGACCCTCTTGATGATCCACTTGGAATTGGCACAATTAAAATAGGCCCACTTGTAATCAATCGAATTGGAACTTGAAACGGATTTTTAATGGACACAATTGGATTCTTGAACTTGAAATTGGCCCAAGTGTTGCTCCCATGATCACATAATACTCTCCTTATTCAAGAAGATTTGTCCTCAAATCTTTACCTACTTCAGAAGGAATAAAAATAGAAACAACAAAATTTTGCACTCACAAAATACTCACCTAGGTTCCCTTTTGAAATTGTGCACAAAAAAAATCTTCAGGATTAAAAACACAAATTTGTTTTCCTAATTCAACACAGATCAAATACTTCTTTCTCAAAAACAAACAATCAACACTAAGCAGTGTAAAGTTAGGCACACAGATGTTCGAATAAAAATTTTGATGCTCGATTCCCTCTTTTGGTAGCAAACCATTATGTAACTCTTCAGAAAATACAAATTGACAATCCTGTAAAAGAAGAACTTCAATAATAGGCACACAATTGTTAAGTTCATTAGTATTAAAATAAGCCTCCTTGTACAAAGGTACAATCCTAAGTTGATTCATCAACAAAGCTTTTTTTATCTCTCTTTCTTTTGCTAAGATATTCAATTTTTTTTCTCTTTTCTTTCCTTCTTTTCTTTTTCCATTTCCATTTCTTTTTTTTTTCACTTCCTCTCTTGTTTTTGTATTCTCACCTGTAACACTCCTAACCCTTATCCGTTGTCGGAACAGGGTTACGGAGCATTACCAAAATTTACAGATCATATACAGACATTTAATAGCATTTGTCAATCATATTAGAAATCAATCATATACATTCATATTGTCCCTTATTTAAGCCTTTAAGGCTCAAAACATACATTAGAAAGAGGTCGGGACTAAACGGGTACTAGGAGAATTTTTTGCGAAATTTCAAAAATTTTCCTAGGTGCAGGGGACACATGCTCATGTGGTTAGGCAGTGTGACTCACATGGTCAAGAAACAAGCCCGTGTCTCAGGTCGTGTGGGTATTCAAAGTTGGGCACACGACTGTGTCCCAGCCCGTGTAACTCTCTGACTTAGGTCACACGCCAGTATGTAAATGCAGATGTCACAGGGCCAAGCCACACGCCCGTGTGCCACACTATGTGTTCAATTTTGATCATTCTGTTTTGAACTTTAAAGATGCAAAGGACACATGGCCAAAACACACACCCATGTGCTAGGCCGTGTATCACACGAGGCCATTTCCAAGCCTTATTTCTCACCCAAACTTGTCTTCTACCTATATTAACACTTAAATACATTCCCAATCCAATATAAAACATTTGAATCATGCCAATATCAAGTCTTAAACTTAGCATTTTATCGTACAACCAAGTATATAGACTTACCTTGTTATCTAATTTATCATATGTATATTCAATTTATATTTCATTTCCATTTACTCACTCACACATATATCTATTTGATGAGGCCACATACACATACATATATATATTAAATTGTGCCCACACAAGCCATTCTAATGGCTAATCAAGACAAAACATTTACATGCCAACATTGGCCAAATTAACCTATACATGCCATTATAACCAAAGTTGATTTACTAAATATACCGAGATAAGCCGATGGATAGTGTGATGCTATCTCCGCCAAGCTTCCAACCCAACGAGCTTCTGAATTACTATAAAACAGAGGAAAATAAATCATAGTAAACATTTAATGCTTAGTACACATGAAGTGTATGAATCTAAAATTCGTCAATTCATATTAGGGGGTGCTCATTAGAGCATATAATCGGGAAGCCCTCTCTCGAGCCATATAACAAGAAGCTCATGTGAGCCATGTAATGGGAAGTTTATCCGGGCTGTGTAATGGGAAGCTCAAAAGAGCCATAATTAGGAAGCTCATGCGAGCCAATAATGGGTAGCTCCGAAGAACAATTAATCAAGAAGCTCCAGATAGCCATATATCAGGAAGCTCCAGAGAGCCAAATAATCAGAAAGCCCATGAAAAAGCCTTTAATTGAGAAGCTTATGAAGAGTCATATATCAGGACACTCATAAAAGCTGTGGTGTGTCTATAACGCATGTAGACTCATAATTAATCGAGATGCTCTGAAGAGCTATTAACAGAAAGCTCGCAAGAACCATATAATGGGAAACTCGAGAGGGCTAAAATAGGATGCTCTTTCGAGCTATGGTGTGTCCGCAACATATGCAAGACCACAACCAATACGGGAAATCCTGTATCCATCGAATTTCATTTATTCAAACGAGACTTACCATTTATCAGGCTTTGTCGGATATGTAATCAATTTCATATAAATAGCAATTACACAATTCACATATACAACGTTCAGTTCACATGTATAAATATACACAATTTAGTTACACGAACTTACCTTGACAATGTTCGTGAACTTGTATGCTACTAAGCCGTTACTTTTTCTTTACCTCGATCTAGCTCCGTATTTAATCTATCCGAATCTATACGAGTAAATTTATCTCAATTTAATACAATTCATATTCAATTCAATTCACATCTTAGGCAAAATTATTATTTTGCCCCTATACTTTTATTTAATTACGATTTCATCCCTAGGCTCGAAAAATGAAATTCATACAATCTAACCCTTATTCCAAGCCTAACCGATTTTTACATGTAACATCAATAGCCTATGTATTTAATAAAATTTAAAAATTTTCCATAAATTTTACATCTTTACAATGTAGTCCCTAAATTACAATTTCATCAAAATTCATTCTACAAAAGTTGTTTATCTATCAACAACCTTTCATTTTCTACCATAAATTTCATAATTCATACATATTCATTCATGGAAAAACCCTAGCACTTTGATAAATTTACAAATTAATCCCCAAAATAGCTAGATTAAGCTATTACGATATCAGAAACATAAAAATCTTTAAAAACGAGACAAGAATACTTACCCAATTAAGCCAAATAAGCTTGCTTGAGTTCTATTCTCTTAGCTAGGGTTTCCATAATAAAATTTGGGAAAGATGATGAAAATGATGAAATTTTATTATTTAATTAACTTATCATGTTTTGTTATTTCAACTTTCCAATTTAGTCTTTTTCTTTATCAAATTTTCAATGGATGAATCATCATACTTATCTACTAACTATTCTTAATGTTATCTTTTCCATATAAGGACCTTCAATTTTGAATTCCGTAGCTATTTGATTCTTTTAGCTACTAGAATTCAACGTTTGCATTTTATGCAATTTGGTCATTTTATCAATTGATCATGTAATCGTTAAAATTTTCTTAACAAAATTTTTATACGATATTCCTATCATATGGTAGACCATAAAATAATTTTAAAATAATTTTTCTTACGGACTTAGATTTATGGTCCTAAAACCACTGTTCCGATTATACTGAAAATGAGCTGTTACATCACCTCTTTTCTTTCTTCTCTCACAGATATTTCTTTTTTTTTTTCTTTTTCTTTTTCCTTTTCTGTTCTTTTTTTTTTTTCTTGGTCTCTCTTTTTTTCTCATTCTCACTCTCTTTCTTTAACCTCACTTAATCTTCATACTTTTGTTTTGAGCTTAAAGGGACAAGAGTGATAGATCTCTTATTGAACTCAAAAGAGTATAAATTCATATTGCCATCGTAAATAGCATGTCTCTCAAATTTTCAGGGCCTTCCTAAGAGGATGTGTCTGGCTTACATGGGCACCACGTCGCATAGAATCTCATATTTTTATTTTTTGGATAGAAAACGTAACCATTATTTGCTTGGTGACCTTAACTACTTCGCAATCGTTCAACCATTGAATCTCCTATGGTTGAGTATGTTTCAACGTCAACAAGTTCAATTTCTCCACAATGGTAGTGCTTTCTATGTTGGTACAACCTCCCCCGGTTGATGATCAATTTACAGACCTTGTTGTTAACGTGACATCATGTATGGAATAGGTTTTCACATTGAAGATCTTCATCTTTGGCTCGCACACTTAAGGATTTCCTCGTAATTAAAAGATCTCGTGACATGATTTATTTTTCTACAAAGAAAACTGATTAGTATAAAAAAATTTACATCAATTCACTTCCCTATGTGTTTCTCTCAATTTGACGAAAACACTCTGTAATAGCCCATTTTTAGGGTTATTCAGAATAGTGGTTTCGGGACCATAGTCCAAAGTAAAAATATTTATTTTATTATTTTATTAAGGTTTAAAATATGATAGAATGTTTGGGTGAAAAATTTGTAAAGAAATTTTCCCGTTTGGGTGCTTAATTCGGTTAAAAGGACTAAATCGCATAAAGCATAAAACTTGTTTTCTATTAGCTAAAAGTGTCAACTAACTATAGAACATTAAATTAAATGTCCTTATGTGGTTATTAATCCATTCTTAAGATATTGGAAGTTAGTGGCATGACATTTGGAGTAGTTTTAAATGTTTTAAAAGGTTAAATAGGTAATTTTGGTTAATAAATGATTTAATAAATTAAACAAAACCATTTTATTTTATTCTCATCTTCTTCAACCGATTGGAGAAGTGAAAGAAAGCCATTTCTAAGCCTTCAAAGTTTTGGCAACTTCATTTGGCCAATTGGTATGTATTTTGCTTTGTTTTTAATAATTTTTACGTTTTTGAGATTGTTGCTTCATATTCTAGCTAGCCCATATCTCTATTTTCAAAAATGTTATAGATTTTGAATATTACCATTGTTGAATGCTTGGGTTTTTGGATGTTTTATGATAGATTATTAAAGTTTGAAGCTAGATTAACAAGTTTCATAAAGTGATTTTTGACAAAAATTTCAATTACGGATTTAATTGAGAATTTTGTAAAATCCATGGGTAAATGTGTGAATTAATAAGAAAAATGGGCTGATATGAATATAAGGAAAATTCGATTAGCATGGGTTGGTATTGAATTGTATGAATTTGTATTTTATGTGATTTGGACTAAATTGTAAAAAATTGTGAAACATTAGGGGCAAAAGCTTAATTTTTCCAAAAGTGTATAAAGTGTCAAATTGAATAGAAAGGAAGTTAAATTTCTAAATTTGATATATTATTTAGATCAAGATAAGCCGAGATTGAGCTTAGATCAGGGAAAGTGGAAAAATGGACGAATAATCGAAAAATTCTATTTGAGCAACTCGAGGTAAGTTCGTATGGCTAGAATCGAACTATTAATACTTGTAATTGTTTAAAATGAATGTATATAAGTTAAATGAATAACTCAATTGAGATTCAAATTATTGATTATATGATTAAATTACTGTTTACATGAATGAAAGAGAAATGCTACAATTGTTATGTATGTTACATGGATTTGGTATGATAATATGCATTAGGTATGCAAATTGAGTATTTAAATGTATGTACTTAATTGAATCGAATATATATATGATTTGAGAAATTGAATTATTGATCATTGAATGCTTAAAATGATGAAGTTGAATAATTACCGAGACCTGTTTGAACCGTAGGAATTTGTTAGATACGAGTGACATATTACTAGGGTTACCGATTTGGTCGAGCTCCTGCATTTGTTGCTGACTCACCACAACTCGTATGAACTTACCGATATATCAGCTTGTAAGAGCTTATTGTTTTCAGCTCATTGGAGCTTATCGATTCAGCTTCTATGAACATACTGTTCAGCTCCATAGAGTTTATTGTTCAGCTCGATAGAGCTTACCGTTTCAGATCAATAGAGTTTACTATTTATCAGTTCAGGAGGAGCTTACTGATCATGGCTCGAAAGAGAGAAAAGAATAATGAATTGACAGATTACCGATAAATACACTTAGTGTATATCACCCGAGTATCTATCCATATTCTACGTAGTTCAACTAGCATAATTACTCTTACTGATCATATGAATAAGCTATGTTGAAATGGATGAATTACTATTGATACGGATAAATTACTGTTATTACTGATGAATTACTGGTTATACGGATAAACTATTGGTTATATGAATGAATTACAGTTTATACGAATAGAAATGAATTGCCATAATGTTATGTGAATTACATGGTATTGATGTTATTTGATGAATTAAATATGGGATGAAGTTATATGTACTTGAGATTGAATATTTATTGTTTTCACCTATGGTGACTTGATAATTACATCGATATAATGATACTAATCTATTGATGATTTTATATGCTTATGCATTGGGCAACTTTGGTTGGATTGTATTGAAATGGTAATATAGGTTATAATGACGTACAAACAAATGTTATATGTGAATCGAGATATAGGTGGTTTAACCACATATATGCCTATTAGTGTGCAAGATACAAAATATTCGATGTTATTCAACAAACAAGATAACGGTACGAGAATTGAAATGATGATATGAATCAATTTAGGTATACGTGACATGCTCGACAAGTAAGTAATATTTAATAATTTTATATGATACGTAAGTGAAAATCGATGAATACATACAAGAATTACTAGGTTGTTATTGTAATACTGTTGATTTCGATAAAGCTGATTTATATGTCCTCATGTTTCTAAATTATATATAGTACAAACTAGACATACGAGCTTACTAAGCTTATTAGCTTACTCTGTTTATTTTCCGTATTTTACAGTGATTTGAAAGCTCACTTGGGTTGGAAGTCATCGAAGATTTCATCACACTGTCCATGAGTTGATTTGGTATTTTTGAACTCTTTGAAATTGGTAATATGGCATGTATAGGCTAGTTGATGATATGAGATGTATGAATTATTTTAGCTATTGAAGCTTATATGCATTGATGTGTTTCTGTACTAAATATAGCATGTTTAGGCAAGTAGTTGATGAGATAAAGATATGCCAATTGTTTGAATAAGTAAATAGATTATATGCATATATTGGTTTACAAGTCATATGAGTTTGGTATATGTTTGATGGTACAAATGGTATTAAGTTGAGTATATAGACGCTTAGATTTTTAAATTGCACATAATGTGCTTTTGAAATGGTTGTTTTGGCTATTATATTAATAAAAGTATGGTGTTATATATATACTTACAGGTGATTGATTTTAAGTGAGGGAAAAGTGGCTTAAATAAGCCTATTTCTCGTCTACACGGTTGAGCACACGAGCATGTGACTCGACCATGTGTCTACTGAAACTTAGTTAAAATAAGTCAGTGAGTTACACGACTTAGAAACACGGGTGTGTCTATTGGCCATATATGGCGCACGGGCTGACACACGGGCGTATGGTCGGCCGTGTGACCCAAGTCAGTATGCATGCCCTATTTCTACACGGTCTATGACACAAGCGTGATTGGTGGTAGTGTGAGGCACACGGCCTGGGAACACGGGCGTGTGACCTCTGTATTCAATAAAATTTTCTAAGATTTCCAAAGTTTTCAAATGTTATCGATTTAGTCCTGAATGCATGTTTTAAGTTATTTATGCTCGACTTAAGCATGTTACAAGTGTAAATTAATGACTTTGATTGAAATGAGTTGATTTGATAAATGAATGTTCTGAATTATGCTATAAGTCTGGTAATGCCTCGTAACCTATTCTGGTGACGGATACGGGTTAGGGGTGTTACACACTCACTCTCGTGTTTCACTCAATTTAGGCTTTTACTTTCTTTTTTGTTATATTTTTCAATAATGATAAGTAAAGATTGATGAAACTTGAATTAGAATTGAAGCTATGATACTAAATGATGTGATCTCTAATCATGTTGAACCTCGAAAAGAACAACGAGACCTGAACTTGAATTATTAGAACACAGTGTGTTACCCGATCATCTAAAATAGGTTCGAAATAAAAGAAAAAAAAGACCTTGACCCAATAACTATATCAAGAATCGAACTAGAGGTATAATGACCTTGACCCAGTTTCTATAACAAGTTACGAACAAATGGTATAAAAAGGACTCTGAACCTGACCCGTTATTTAGAAAGATAAGAATTAAATGTATAAGGTAGTCACCACACTCAAGATAGGTAGAATGTGAGTGATAAGACTTGAAGGGGGTGAGCACCACAATAAATAATTCTTCATAAGTTTGGATAAAGTTCTCAAAAGAACCAAATATATAAATTTTAATTTAATCAATGTTCATTCTCTTTTTTACATAGGCCTAGTTCTCCTATTTATACTTGGAACATCCCTTCAATAATAGGAATGTCCAAAATTCGACCATAAATGCATCCATAAATCCGATCATACATTGAATCTTTAGGTTCATGTATCCTCACATGCAATGTATCTTCATGTGCATGTATGACCATTAATGCATGTACATTCACTTAGCCATCAATTCGTTATATATAGGGTACGGAAATGGTCATACACGCATGCATTGGTTGTGCATTGAACCTAGGAATAGATGAATGGCCAAACATGTATGAAACAAACGAAACATTGTATTTAAGGGCAAACGAATGACAGTACAATGTATCTAAGTTAACTAAATGACTTAAACAAAAACTAAATACATCTATTAATGTGTTGAACATGGAAAGGGGTGAATCTCGAAAACTAAATAGTTGAGTGTGGAAGATAGATGACCACTACTAGAATATTGAATAAACCTTCATATTTGATTCGATCCATTATTGAATTTGGACTTCTTATCTTTGGCCCAACTCCCTTGAACTAGCTCATTAAATACCTCCTTAAATCGTTTAGCCCCAGCCCATGTAATCTGCCCACTAGGCATTTGTAATGGATCCCATGCACTTACACACGACCCACTAGAAAGTGGCCCAATTAAATTCGGTCCACTTGGAATTGGCCCAATTAAAATAGGTCCACTTATAATCGACTAAATTGGAACTTTAAATGAATCTTTAATTGATGCAATTGGATTTCTTGAACTTGAAATTGGCCCACTAAAGGTTGTAATGAAACTTTAGAAATTGGCCCAAGTGTTGCTCTCATGATCACATCAACAATGTGGTGAAAAATAAAATTATATAACAAATATATTTATGAAAAAATTATATAAGTAAGGGATAAATATTAACACTATGCATGAACTTTGATCTAATTTGCAATGTTACACGTGAAATTTGATTTTGTGCGATTTTATATATTTAAATTTGATTTGCTTAAATTTTTAGAAATTACTAACAATACGATCAAATTAGCGTCGCTTTACATTGATATATTGTATAACAAACTATTATATTAATTCAACATGAAAATAAATGTATGTATTTGTTTTTAAATGTGTACAATTGAATCAAAACTAAAGTTTTATGTATACTTATGAACCGTAATCAAAGTTTCATATGTATAATTGCACGAATAAAAGTTCTTGTATCAAATTACACATGAAAACAAAGTTTATTTATAAAATTGATATTTATCCCTACAAATAACAAATGAAGTTTTGATTGAATGATAGAGTACAAATGTAAAAAAATAAAAATGCATGGGTTCAAAATTTACAATCCTAAGTTGACTAAGTTTTAACTCGGTAGGTATTTATTTTATTATTAATGTAGAAAGATTTGAGTTTTAGCACGCTAAAACACGTTTATCCTCTATTAAAAGGTTGGAAAAAAATTATGAGTAATTTTAACCGTTGTATAAAAGAAAAATATACCATACTAGTTTATTTTTCTATTTTTATATAAAAATATAAAATGATAAAACACCCTGAAGATAATAAAATAGCTTTTAAAGTAAAAGTATCTTTGTTTTTCTAATACTTTTCTAATGCTTGATATAGATCTAGAGACAGATATAGAAAATGATGAAAACACCCTTAAGGTAATATAAATTGCTTTCTAAAGAAGAAATGTTTTCGTTTTTTTTATTGCTTAATTAACCCATAATACCAATATAGTGAAGAATTTTATAACAAGGATAGAAACAAAATTGAAAAAAAAAATATTTCTGATCAAAACAAGAGTTGAACAAATATAAAATATAGCAATAATATTTATAATATATGCTCGAACTGGCGCTGGCAATCAACTATAAAGTATAAAAAGGAAAAGGCAAAAAGCCATCACTCAACGAACAAAAAAGAAAACGCACTCATGAGAGTCGGTTATATCGCGCGAGAGAATTGAAAGGACGTGGTCGTCGTCGTCGTCGTCGGTCGTAGCGCGAGCACCAGAACTTTGAAATCCCTACTATACCCCCAGCTTTTTCCTTTCAATTCTTTGCTTGCTTTACGTCATCCAAATATAAAGTCACGCCCATTTTCCTTTTCTTTTCACTTCACTTGCATCATTTTCGCCCAAATCTTCACCCCAAACCCTAATTTCACGACGTTTGTTGCTAAAATTCGCCTTCTAAACCCTACATTTCTCTCTCCTTTTTTCCTAAGTATCTGTCACGTACAGAACAATACCCTAGTTTAAAAAAAACCCAAATCATTCCACTTTCCTCATGGATTCGAACCCTGATTTTATTTTATTTTTCACTTGTTTTTCTTATTTATTCAGATTACGAGATTTTCAGCACTTCTCATGAACGGAAGGTTGCCATACTTTATTTATTTGAACAAACTAAAACCCTAAATTTTTGTTTATTTATTTCTTTTTATGATGGAGTCGTCTCCTAATGTTTTCGACATAAGCTCCGATGACGATGAGGCAACACCAGCTTGGGAGGAGCCGAAAGGGGACGATTACGACTGGTTGTCGGAAGTTCTGGAAGCCGTTGATAAGGGATTCGACGATCTCGATGAGGTGGTGGTCGTCGGGGAGGTCAACCATACTAAGAAGTCAAAATCGTCGAATTCAGTGGCCAGGAAGGTTGTTGATGAGGATGATGGTGATTGTGTCGTTTTGGAAGGTGACCCAGATAAAGCGCTGTCGGATGTTAATGATCCCCAACAAGATTCCGATGAGTGTCTTATTGTCGGCCAAAAAGGGCAGGTAAATAAATATATATATATATATCTTTGTTTCGTTGTAATTTTTGTGTGACTGAGTTTGCTGAAATAGAACAAGATGTTTCTATGTGGTTTCCTGTAGTTCTTAGTGAAATTTGTGATTGGTTTCTTCCAAGGAAGGGAAGAATAAAACAAAGTTATTGATTCTTTATATTAATGGTAGATCTGCTGCTGCTGATCTTTTTGTGCTTCCAGTGAGAAGGAAGGTTTTGTTTGGGGACTTGGTGTTGAGTTTTAGGATTGGTTTGCAATAGAAAATAGTTATTGAGATTTGTGGGTAGCATTGCATGTTTGAGTTGATTTTGTGTGTGTGTGTGTGTTTCATTGCGGTTCTAGATTTTTCTAGAATATGTTTTAGCTCCAGCAATATTGAATGTTCATGTTGTTTAGAGAAGTGATATGTATTTATTAATAACTCTTTTAAGTTTCAACTGGTCGAAGCACCTACATCATGGGTTAATCAGTGTGTTGTGCTCTGTGACTGGAATGCACAAGTGAAAAACCTTATCATTTGGTGCTGTGAAAAAGTGTGTTCTAGTCCTGTGAAAAAAATCATGTATATTGAACAATAAAATTTTCGCATGCTTTGTAGATAAACTCAATCATACTTTAGAGTTTATTATATCTTAAGCTATATATATTTTTATGTCACACATCCATATATACATCTTTATATATACACATGCACACACAAACTCACACGTCTACATATTGCACTTTGCTTCACTCAGGGTAGCGCCTTTTTGTGCCTTGTGCCTGAGGCAATACAAGGGCTCTAGTGCCTAGAGTGGAACTTGTGCCCTTGACAACATTGGCTTGGAGAAAAATGAGACTTGGAGATTGGCAGGTTCTTCTCAAGGCAGATGTTACAAGGTTGAATTGCTGTAAGGGAAAATGCCCAGTTTGGAGAACCAGAAAGATCTTTGTGCTCAGCAGATCTTAACAGCATGATATATTTGTGCCATTGATAATTTTGTTGTAGAAGTAGGCAAAATGGTCTAATCTTGCTGCTGAGATCACAAAAGATGGAATGTATTAATGAGGCTCAGAGTTTTCTATCATGGGCTATCAAGGAGCTGAGGTGTTCTCAGAAGCATTTACACTATGGTTGCATAACTTCTTACATTAATATTAATGTTTAATTTACTTGTTTTCTTTTTGCTTTATGTATTGAAGACTGTTTTCTCACTCCTCACTGGCACCATATTTGTGATAGCTATCTAATTTTTCTCGTTGATCTGGTTGCAGATTGCATGCAGAGATTTTCCCCATCCACGACATGATTGTGCCAAATTTCCTTTCAGTTTGACCTCTCATGAACAGCATTGTGAATTGGTAGATATCTTAATTTTTTGTCAAGTAACTTAAACTTTATACTTTGTGATCATTGGTTGCTGCACTGTTTCAGATTTAGGTGCTCTTGAATTTAGCATGCATTTAATGGATACCCTTTTGAAATTGCAGTGCCATTGCTTTGTTTGTGACACACGAGCACCGTGTTGTTATTGGGGCTCGGGTATCTCTACTGCCGATCATTGCCATGCCACTGATAAAGAGGAGAAGTGGAAGACATTGCGGAAGACTTTCAGGCATGGGAGAAATTTTCCCATATCACTTGCAAAAGCTCCAGTCACTTCTTATTCAACAGCAACGGCCCGAGCAAAGCAAGCTTCACGTTGTGACAACATGCAGTTCACACAACAAAATCAAGTTTCTAGGCTAACTCCGACTCGAGCTGCTGGGAATTGCATGCCTCAAAGTCACAACCAACGGCCGTCCATAATTCGTGCTTGTTCATCATCTACCAGATATGGGATTCCTTATAACCCAAATGTGGGTAGTCAACGTGTTTTAAATAGGACAATGCAGTCACGTTCTGTTTCACAGCAGTTACTTGGTGTGCATAATACTGTAATTCGAAGGGATCGAGGTATTAGGATTAGTAACTTGGCTTCCCAATTTGTCCCTTCCAACACCATGTCTAAAAGAATGGAAGTTGCCTCAACAATGAACCGCGCTGCATATGTTCCTGTGGAAAACATTACTTCTGCTATTGCCTCACAGCATCAACAGAATCCAGCTTCACTTACAATACCATATGAAAGGAATTCAAATCCCATTGGATGGCCAAATTTTTGTCCTGGTTCAAATTTAGTGACATATACACACCAGAGCTCTTCACAGCCTAGTGTGGACGGTGTCATTACAAACTCAGCACCCTCCCAATCCTCGGCATACAGTCAGGCTGTTCCTCAGTCAAGCTTGAACCAAGATACTAATCAGCTTCAGAATCAAAATCAACCTGCAGCAATTCATGCCTTTTCAGATTATGACTTAAATTGGGTCAACAACATTGGTGTAAGCAATCAACAATCTTCTGTTGATCATGTACAGCTTCAAACCCCAGGGTCCACAAATGAGAAAGAACCATCCAAGGAGGTAAATGAGGGAGATAGATCATTTTACAGCGAGCTTGAGAACTTCCTTTTGGATGACCAATCCATTCCTGGAGATGTTCTTGCTGCAGAACTTAATCCACTTTCCCCCAGTCATGCATCAATTGACACTGTTATGAATCCCTTTGATATTGACACCTCTTGGGATTGTCTAACTCGCGTGTAGCTGATTAGCATTATTGTGCATTCTAGAGAAGTAAACTTGGTTCTTGTCACATATAACTTAAAAGAGAAGTGAGATATAGGTTTGCGTTTTGTAGGATTGATTTAGTGACTGTATCATAATAGAGGGAAGCTATGGGGGTGTACAATTGTACAAAAAGGAACAGCAGGGGCTGTACAGAAATGGGTCGTTTATTCGCTACCCAATTTTCAATAATATTATCAATTTTCCTATATTTGAGTAAAAGAAGAGTTCGAGGTTTCAAAGGTTAGCAGGGTTTTCTTAATTCTTTTGTACATGGGGAGACTGATTTAATCTTTAGCACAAGGAGGCTTCCACCGATAGTTCCATCTGTGATTATTAAGGAAGCTACAGCCCTCTCGATTATCAGTAAGTCTGAAATTTACTATAATTTTCAGGTTTGATTGATGATGTTTTAGATACGTATTACTTGTTTTTAATTCATTTTTGTTAAAATAGTGATAATATTGAAATATAAATGAAACCTTGAAACCACACAACTCACAAGTGAGGAGTGAGAAGAGACTTTTCTTCAAATCTTGAGATGATACCAATTTTGTCCATTCCGGTTCTCTGAACAACTTTAACCAAAAAATAAAAAAAAATAAAAAAACCAGAAGGGTCAATCTTTTTGAAAGTAAATCGTCTTCATTAATCAACAGGCAAATAGTTCTCCCCGTATTTTCTTATGGTCCTGCACTTTCATTCAAGACATCTTCATTAAGAATGTAAGATAATATTATATAAAAATGTTGGGGCAATATCCCAAGTCCTAACTCTGTATATTGGCACGAAATAAAGCTATTCTCGTTAAAAGCGTGAGCCTTTTATTAGCTTTTATGAGTGTCCAATGAAAAGACACATTGTCTAAGCTCACCAAAGATAAATAATTCTCAATGTTGATCCAGTGATACAATAAGAAAGAAGTATAAAGGAGGTAGTGATGATTGTTATAAAGGTTCTAGTCGAGATAGAGAGTTGGAGATTATAAAGAGTGAAGGTGAAGAGAGCGCCAAAGCTAAGAGTTGGAGGTATGGTGACAGAGTGCATGTATGGTATTTTTGAAGAAGTATAAAGGAGGTAGTGATGATTGTTATGAAGGTTCTAGTCGGGATAGAAAGTTGGAGATTATAAAGAGTGAAGGTGAAGAGAGCGCCAAAGTTAAGAGTTGAAGGTATGGTGACAGAGTGCATGTATGGTATTTTTAAAGAGTCAATAACTTTTTCATCGTTCTCGGAGGTATTTATATGTGAAGGCGTCTACAAGATAGTGTTAACGTATCGGACTAGCTATTTCACCATCATCACACAACGAATGGAGAGATGTCTTCGATGAGATGTGTTATTATGTGATAGGATATATTTTATAATTCATTTTAACTTGATGCGATAAAATAGTTGAGTCCATGTAATATTTGGTGGCCAGTAACTTCATGTTTTTAATGAAGACTAGACTATCTGTTGCCTAGATAGTCATCTCAGGAGGATGAGCTCACAATCTCTTAACTTCATTGGTGGCAAGCTTATTGTTCATGCGATCTTTTAACTTGTTACGTATCTTGACTAGGACTGGAGTATAACACTTTAGAAAATGGCTTAATGACAAACATGTTCTAATATAAATAAATTAGTCCAACTGTGAAATTTGGTGGACTACATTTTCGGAGCTTTTGTTAATTCAACAAGAAGCATTATTGTTTTATTTTAAGGGTAAACTATATTAGTAGTCATTTAACTATTAATAATTTTTTATTATTTAATTATGAAAAATTATAAAATAATTATTCAATTATTCAACTTTTTCTTTTTGGTCATGAGACATTAAATTATTAATGGAAAGATGACGAGATAATTTTAAAATTGACATGATAGAAACTTTTAATCTTCAATATTTTTATATTGTGTCATTTTAATCTTGATTCTAAAAATAATTAACCTACAATATTTACAAATTGTGTAATTTAGTCTTTTTAAATCAAATTTAGTTGATAAAATTATTTTGTTAGCTTTTTAGGTGAAAGGATTATAAATAAAATTAAATTACATAATGTGTAAATGTTGATGATTAGTTTTTTAGAATAAAGACTAAATTAATGCAATACATAAGTGTTAAGAGTTAGAATTGTTATTATGTTAATTTTAAAAGTTGACGATTATGTTCCTGTTGCCTTATTCAGTGTAAAAAAAAATAAAAATTTGGTGACTACTAGTTTAGTTTGTTCATTATTTAAAAACCTCAACCTCAAGGTCAACTAAACACTTAAAATATGTTGTAAGCCTTTGTACTCTTTGTAAATTTAGAATTTCTCTTTATACTTATATTTTTAAGAATTTAGTTCTTTTATTTTTTCAGATTTTAAAATTAGGTTTAATTATCAATACGGTTAAATTTTTTATTAAATTTTGTGAGTATAACATTTTAAAATTTAAAAAAAACTCACTTGTAGTCATATAATAAAAAAGTTAACATTATAATGAACTGACCTAGTAAAAGAAATAATGTTAATAATTGAAACATTATAATGAACCTGACTCTAGTAAAAGAAATAATATTAATAATTGAAATTGAATTTTTAAATCGAAAGACTTAATCACTTGAAATACAAGTAAATACTAAATTTTAAATGTATGAAAAATATAGGGATATAGAATATATTTTACCGTTTCATAAACTGATTAAAGGAATGGTTTTAGAAATTTTGATTTACTCTTAAAACTTGTGTTTGTCTATATTTCTTCTGTCTAGTAGTCTCTGTTGCTCCAATACGTAAATACTTCTCTCCTTTTCCAGCGTACAGGAGTTTGAATTGAAACCAACAAGATGGCGCTATGGATGGAAACTGGCTCTGAACCCAAAACTGAAACAGAGATCGCTGATCTTGAAGCCATTTCTGCCCTCAAAGAATCAACTGCTCTTGAACTCAAGGTTTTCCTTTTTATTCCTCTATCTAATCCTTAACTCCCAAAAAATCCAACTGTTCCTTTTATCTTATTCCTTTTGAAAAATGGGTGTTCCAGGAGAAAGGCAACGAGCTTGTGAAAAAGGGTAAAAAGCATTACCCAGAAGCCATCCACTGTTACAGTAGAGCCATCAATCAAAAAGCTCTAAATGACCATGACACCTCCGTTTTATTCTCAAACAGAGCTCATGTGAATTTACTCCTTGGGAATTATCGACGTGCGCTCTCGGATTCTCAAGATGCCATTAAGCTCTTCCCTGCTAACGTTAAGGTACTGGTTTCAGTTATTGTCCTTTTTTTTTAGGTTAGTGTTTCAAAAAAAGAACCCTTTTT
Organism: Gossypium arboreum; assembly: GCF_025698485.1. Taxonomy (NCBI): domain Eukaryota; kingdom Viridiplantae; phylum Streptophyta; class Magnoliopsida; order Malvales; family Malvaceae; genus Gossypium; species Gossypium arboreum. The sequence continues at coordinate 15,995,778 of NC_069080.1, forward strand.
TGAGAGTTGGGTCACCATGGAATGTCTTTATTTAGGCGTATTATCGAGCTGCCAAAGCGTGTCTATCATTGAATCTGCTAGCGGAGGCGAAATCTTATTGTGAAAGTGGAGTTGGAAAAGACCCAACTAATGAGGAGTTAAAGAAACTGGCAAAGCAAATTGATTTAAAGAAGTTGGAACAGGAACAACGTGCAGCGCAAGTTTCTAAGGCTCTTGTAGAGGCTAAGGTTTCTACTTTTGGACTTTTCAAAATACTTTTTCTTGAATTATAAAAAAAAAAAGAAGAAGAAGAAGAAGAAAAGCTCTGTATCTAATTGCTGTTTGCTTGATTAGGACCTCGTTTCTGCCATTGAAGATAGAAGGTTGAAGCTTGGGAATGCAATGTATAGAGAACTTACCGGATTAAGGAAGCCGGTTTTGGATAAAAATGGAATTCTTCATTGGCCTGTTTTGCTACTCTATGCGGAGTTTATGTCCAGTGATTTTATAGAGGACTTCTGCGAAACCGACATGTTTTCAGCTCACCTTGATATCATATCCATTCTATTTCATCATTTAAGAATCAAACTGCTTATTATTTTCTCCATGTGATTTCTAGTATCTTCATTTTGTGCCTTATGTAAGTGTCCTTAACTCTCAAACATGTTTTCAGAAAGTTGCCCACCTTTACCATGGGATAAGGAAAACCATTATTCCCGTGACGCGATTGAACTCTACTATGAGGTAAGCACTGTTGGTAATGAATTGATGGTTGTGATGAACTCAAGCATCAAGTGATCTAATTGGACAAATTCTAGTATAGTATGCTTGGCATGGATATGTTATATTAGGCATAGAATGGAATCACCATATGTATCATTGGCAAGCATATTGTACTATACTAAAATGACTGGTTGCCTACTTGCAGCAACTTTCTTCGAAGAGAGATTGCTAAAATCACACTGTTTTGCTAGAGTCAAAGACATGAGTCTGTTTTCACTTGCCATCGCAATCTTTGATGAAAATTTCATTATCCTTTATTATTGACAGGCTGGTTCTGGGATTTGCCTGTCTAAGAGAAAAATTCTCCGATATCTCCTAGAAGGGACTGCAGCTGCTAATGTGGAAAGCATTGGAGAGGAAGAAAAGGATGCAGCTGATGGTTCTCCATACGACAGTTCTGCAGGTCATATGCTTTCTTCTCTACTTCTCGGATCAAATTTTCTCTTTATTAGTTGCTATATGTTGGTAGCTTTCTGTTGCTGGGAAAAAAAAAGAGGGTGAATCACTGTGTATTAGGGCATATCTTCCTTCTTAAAATTATTTTAAAAGTTAAATCAACTCAATGGACTTGTTGTTAGCCTCTGATTATCACCATGTATTTTTGTAACTATTGGTGTTGTTTCTCTTTAATCCGATATGAATGTGTTTGGTAATAACTTGAAAATGGAATCAACCCTGTTCCCTCGTTCACTTTGGCTATGCTACAGATTACCTCATTATTTTTATCGAAAGGTCCTGTGGTTTTATGTTTCAGGTTCATCCAAATGGGTCAAAGTGAATGAAAAAAGAACACTTCACGACGTGTTGAAAGAACCAAACTTCATTATTCCAATGATACCAGGTTGGTTTTTATGTCTGTATGATTAATCAAAGCAAACCCATCATAGTTTTTTTGCAAATACGTACACGTGCAGATTTGTCACCAATGGAACAATGGAAGTATTTCCGTTATCTTTACCTGTAATGATCTTTTCTTATATCCTTGTTGCAGTCCATTACGTTGTTTCAAAAAGATCTGGCTTTTATAAGGACTTCATAACCGGAAAATGGAGACCTCCAGCATGAATAGAATGCACATGCTAGACAGCAAGCTTGGGGTTTATACACCATATATGATGGTCATGATGTTCTTCAAGTGAGCTTAAAGTTTCCAAGCCATTGATTTGTTCGTGTATTAGTTAGTTGGCATTTCATATTTTCACAACAAAGACAAAACTGGACAAGACTAGGTCTAGGATGAAGGAGTTTCTTTTACATCTTTATAACTTGAGTGATAATGTCCATTTTTGAGTTGAACTATCAAAAATGCATCATTGGTTTATCTATAAAGCACGTGAAGGGCATTACAAGTCCTGTTTTTGAAGCTAAAACTTATGAAAATTTCTGATAATAACAAAGATTTAAGTATCATTCTCGGATGGCATAACTGGGATTTCACCGAGTCCAGATGAAGTTATGTGAAGCTATCAAATGCTCAAATTCATATTGCGCTATGCAGCCCAGAAAAGAAAGAGAAAAAAAAAACTAAGGCAAATACAAGAAGTTCAAGAACCATTTTTTTTTTAACTAAAGAAAAAGCTCACATTTTTACACTTGAAAATGCGTTGAACATTAAAACCTAAATGCTTACGCATCATACTTCCTATTTAGTAGGAAACTAACAAAATTCTGTTAGAAATCTCTTTAAAACCTCCTAGTCTATGGGAATGAGTTCCCTGGGCTCCAAATACCATGAAACCTTAAAAGGCTGGAATCTCAATTGCTACATCACCTGATACCTCCCCATTTTCTCTTATCTTATTTGCCGGCTTTTGCTATGGCTGGTTTTACCTGCTCTGCTGCTGATCTTCATCCTCTTCTCGGTACTGCTGCCAATGCCACCGCTGCTGCTGAATACATATGCAATGGCTTCGATACTGTTTCAAACAAGTTAGTTGCTGCAACGTATGCCATTGATAACACCTACCTTCTTTTCTCAGCATATCTTGTATTCTCCATGCAGCTTGGTTTCGCCATGCTTTGTGCTGGTTCGGTACGTGCCAAGAACACCATGAACATCATGCTTACAAATGTCCTTGATGCTGCCACCGGTAGTTTATTCTACTACCTTTTTGGCTTTGCTTTGGCCTTCGGTTCTCCTTCCAATGGCTTTGTCGGGAGGCACTTTTTCGGGCTCGAAAAGTACCCTTCCCCGTCTGGAGACTATAGTTTCTTTTTGTATCAATGGTCTTTCGCCATTGCAGCTGCTGGAATCACCAGTGGCTCTATTGCAGAGAGGACTCAGTTCGTTGCTTATTTGATATATTCTTCCTTTTTGACTGGTTTGGTTTACCCCATAGTTTCTCATTGGTTCTGGTCTACTGATGGTTGGGCGAGTCCGGTTCGAGAAGGTCACCTTTTATTTGGATCTGGGGTGATTGATTTTGCTGGTTCTGGAGTTGTTCACATGGTTGGAGGCATTGCAGGCTTATGGGGTGCCTTGGTTGAGGGTCCTCGCATGGGTCGATTCGATGGTGATGGCAAGCCTGTGTCATTGCGTGGACATAGTGGGACATTGGTTGTTCTAGGAACATTTTTGTTATGGTTTGGCTGGTATGGGTTCAATCCAGGTTCCTTCCTCAGTATCTTGAAAACATACGAACACACCAATTATTCTTCTTATTACGGCCAATGGAGTGCCATTGGGAGAACTGCTGTCACAACGACGATTGCAGGAAGTTCGGCTGCATTGACAACCCTCTTCGGCAAGCGATTGCTCACAGGCCACTGGAACGTCACCGATGTTTGCAACGGTTTGCTCGGTGGGTTCGCAGCAATCACTGGCGGGTGTTCAGTCGTCGATCCCTGGGCTGCAATCATTTGCGGGTTCATCGCAGCTTGGGTCCTCATCGGATGCAACAAGCTCGCCGAGATGTTAAGGTACGATGACCCCTTGGAGGCAGCACAACTACATGGAGGGTGCGGCGCATGGGGGATCATTTTCACTGCATTGTTCGCAAAGCAGGATTACGTAAATGAGATATATCCAGGGAAACCTGGGAGGCCACACGGGCTGCTGATGGGTGGTGGAGCACGTCTGTTGGCTGCACATCTGATACAGATCTTGGTGGTGATAGGGTGGGTGAGTGTGACCATGGGTTCAGTGTTCTGGTTGCTGAAAGTGTTTGGGCTATTGAGGATCTCGGCAGACGCGGAGATGGCTGGCCTAGATGTGACAAGCCATGGAGGATTGGCCTATGCATATCATGATGAAAACAATGATCAAAGTGTGAAAAATTCGTTTCCCATGGCAAATATGGATAGTAGTAATGCTTGATTCGTTATTGTGATTTAGATTTTGTAGAAATTGGTGTAGGCTCCCTAGGAGAATGGCACTGGCTTACTATGTCATTCAAATGTTATATTAAACCTGCATGCTTGTATGCATCATAGTTTGATTCGTATGGACCTTTAGAATTTAAGTTGTTTTGGATTAATTGTTTGAGTTTGCAATTTAATATATATTAAAAATGAATAAGCAAATGAATATTTGTTATATATCTTGCTCTGTATAGGAAATTAGGGATCTGTAGAGGCATTTGCCTCAGTTTGCACCATGTAAAGTCCTCTATCTCTTTTAAAATTATATTTAGAACCACTTGATTCAATTGATTTGATCATTTCAGCTACTAGACCAATAATAATTAATTAAATAATTAAAATTTTTAAAAATTATTAAACCGGTTTAATTTGTTCAATTATTAGTTTTTTAATTTTTGTTTTAATCTTTTATTTTTATCGGTTTCAAATAATTTTCGATTCAACTGGTTTAATTATTTTATTTGAAACAATATCTTGATTGATTTTTAGTCTAATTTGTTCTACCGAATAATTTGGTTATATTTAAAGAATATTGTTCACATTTAATAAAATCTAAATTTGATAATGAAAATGAATCTAATTGTCAAATTTATATAAAAATTATACAAAAATAAAATTAACTTAATTGATAAATTTAAGGGCAAAAGCTATATTATCTCTATTAAATCAACAACTACATGCCCTGATAAAATAATAACGAAAAATGAGTAAAAAAGGTCCAGTTTTTATGCGTTGGAAAAGGAGAAAAACTAGCACTCACGATGTGAAGATTGTCTAAACGGCAATTGACTCCCTCGGTTAAGGCGGTGACAGTGAAGAAGCCATATTTAAGCAAATGCCTTTTCACCTGTGCCATACATCCAACGGTTGGTATTGCACCGAATATCAATCAATGTAATCAGCCGTTACGTGGTTCTCCCAGTGAAGTCTACCTAACCCCCTTTTCTTTACAAGCCCATGGCGGTGACTTTGACGCGTTAAAACTGAGCTTGCAAGAACATGCTTTTTAGCTTTTAGTATATTTATTTTAAAAACCATTATAATTCTATAATAATCGCGGCTTCATTCCACTCGCCTTTTTGATGGCCTGTTGCGGCCGTTCATCGCTCGTAAGTAATCAATGGCTTGATACAAGGGAGCGTGGCCCTACTACACGAGTTGCCTTCTGACAATTGTAAAAGGAAAGTGTTCATAATGTGTTTGAGGAGAATATAATTGAAAAAAGGACATGTAAGCGTTAGGGTATCTACGTGGCTAACTATGATTAGTCTTTCCTGTAATTCATTTCTCTTGCACTCCTAATTAATAATTAATTAAACTCAGAATATTGAAAATGAAAATTAAAAATAAGAAATGTCATAAATGCCCATCAAATGGCTAGGAAACCTCGGCAAGTAGACAAAAACCCTCCGCAAAAGTCTGGTGAACTCTTTTCATATATATTTGGGTATACTACATTTAAAGTAACTAAATTACTAGTATATTTAAATTTTAGTCACTTATCTTCAAAATATTACAAAATAATTATTAAATTATTTAAAAATTTTCATTTAAGTCAATAAAATATTAAAATTGTTACTGTATGGCTTCTCTGTTTGCACCGCTTGTACCAATTGAAAACTCTCAGTCTTCTTCTCTTCTATAATTCAATTTTTTTATTAAGTGATTTTAAACGTCACAAATCTGTAAACTAAAATTCAAATAGCATTCTTTTTCGATCTTTGACACTGATCATTAAATTGATTTAAATTTAAGGTATATTTTTCTATCTATCGATGGATACTAACCTACTGTATAAATCATTATATCATCACTCAGAACTTGCTAGTCAGACTTTAAAAAAAAATAATAGCCCAATAATTTAAATAAATTTTTTTGAATAATTTAATGACTTAAATAATAACTTTTGAATAGTTCAGTGACCATCTTATAACTTTTAAATTAAATTATCAAAATGTAAGCTTATTAATAATTTTGATACCTAAAATGTTGTTTACCTTGAATATTTTTACTCCTAATGATGTAATTAAATAAATTGAAGGGCAATATTGCCTGCTCCATGACTCACGGAATCAATCACTCTCAACTTGCTTTATTATTTGAGGTGCCATTGCTTTACTCTTTTTCCTTAGGGTTAATATGCAGTTTGGTACTGAAACTATACCTCGTTTCTCAATGTGGTACTTATGATTTTTTCTCTCAATTTGGTACCCGTGGTTTTATTCCTTCAACTTTTTTCCCCAAGCCGTTACAGAAAGTGACATGGCAATATTGGGCCAATCATTTATTAGCACTTGCATGTTATTTGTTAAAAATATTTTTTTTACAATTTTCCATTTATTTCCCTTTTTATTTCCAAGTGGTTTTTTTTCTTCTTTTATTTCCCCCTCGTCATCATCGTTCATCAACTTCTCCCCACCGACGTGCAAGTTCCTTAAGCCTAGGCAACATTTACAACCCGTCAATGTACAAGCCGCCATTAGTTGGGGTGCCGTCGCGGCTATCAACGCTCTTTGGCTCATCCAGCCTTTCTATTGGTTTAAGAAGACCTTTCTGGAGAAACCAAAGTTGAAGTAGAAGCAAACAAGACATCAAAATTTTGCAACTCATTGCGATTTTGTCTATCAAGTTTGCTGATGAACAAATTATGGAAAGAATAAAAAAATAATAATAATGTAATAATTGTAAATGTTTGTGGTTTATTGTTAAGAGAACGAAGCCTTTTTTGCTTTTGGCATCAATTATTGGATAGTTTTAAACCTTTCATCTTCAAAAAAAAAAAAATTCTCCCTATCATAATCATTAAGAAGATTTTATATGAGTTTTTTTTTAAAAACTTAAAGATTTCTAAAGGGTTCGATGAGAAAATGAAAGAAAATAGTAAAGGAATTTGCTTTTTTTTTTTAAATATAATTGGTGGGTTTTGATCCGAAAGTTAAAAGGAGCCAAAATTAGAGATTTAAAACAAAAGATAGTGTCGCCGGAATCTGGGAGTGGTCATCAAAATTTGAGATTTTTTGTCAAAATTTGGAAAATTATAATTTTTCCGACAAAAACATGAGTTCTCCGATAATGGGGGTTTATGATTTGAATAACAAGAAGAGGAGAAACAAAATAATAAATACAAAGTTAAAAAGGTTTTTTTATTAAAAAAAAAGTTAAAACATGAAAGAAATGGCAAATCAAAAAGGAAATAAAAGTGGACAACATTGATTAACCAAGGTTTGTTCTTTGTGACGTAAAAATTACGGTGCTCTCTCATAAGGCTTTGATAATGGAAGATCTTGGAGGTGATGGGCATGGTGATCTGGGTGGGACCCTTGAGGGCCATGGGGGATAAAAAAAGATTCATGGCTTTGGCGATGGAGTAGATAGAGGTAGCAAAAGGATGAGGTGGCGGTCTTAGGTGGATGACGTAGTGATGAATGAGCGGTAAGATGGGGCATCCTTCAAGGATATCTTAACTCTTTCAGATGATGATATTATTCCGAAAGAGGGTGATGTGATTACTAGGGTAGAAAATAGTGTGTCGACTATCTCTTTTTTGAAATAATTCATATTTTGGCTAAATCGAGTGTGTCAAAAACAATGATTATTAAGTTGTTGGGGTAGAAGAATCAGATTTGACACACTCTAGAAAGATTTACGGTGTTTAGAAACCTTTGCAATCTTTCCAATAGGTTGATTTAGAAAATAATTATTTCTTAGTTAAATTATAGGCTATGGAGGATTATACAAATACATTATCTAAAGGCCCATGTATCTATGGTCATTATCTCACCATTCAACCATGGATAGAGGCATTCACTACAATTCAAGATTACCATATAATTTTAGTATCATGGATTCGGCTTTCCGAGTTAATCAAGTTTGGTATATAAGAAAAGTTTTGTACGTACTATTGGCAATATAATTGGACAAATAGTAAAGATTGATTATAATACTGATAAAAGGTCTCAGGATTGATCTATGAGGATGACAATGAATATTGATTTGTCAAAACCGTTAGTGTCAAAGGTTATGATTAATAATAAGTTGCAATGAGTGGAATATGAATCCCTGCCAAACATCTATGCTCAAGATAAAACATTTTTGTAATTAGACTTGATAAACGATATATTAATCTTTCAATTAGTTTGTTCATTTCCAATTAGACTAAGAATATGCTTAGATTCATCTACTAATATAAGTTGTATTTCCATATTACGATTCCACCATGTAATATCACTTAGTATTAGTTAAACATTAGATAATTAATGAGTTAATATTTGCATCCATTTTGCTCTATGTGCAAAAAAAACCTATTAATGACAATATACGAAGAGTATTGAAGTAATTAATGAATAATTTTATTAAACTAGTCTATTCGAAAAAATATAAGTGTATAAACGAAAATACATTTAGTGCACCGAATCCAACATCTTTAGCTCTACAAAATCATGCTTTCCTTTAAAAGTTTGGTTTCCAAATTGTTGGAAACACTAACAAGCTATGGATGCAATTCTTACGTTCAAAATATAAAATATTGGAGAGAGTCTTATTGTCAATTGAAAGGACAAATTGTTCTCCCATTTGGAAGTCAGTGGTTAAGGTGTGACCTATGCTTCTTTCTTCAATACGTTAGTCAATAAGGGATGACTGATTGGTTTGATTTTGGATGGATAAATATGTTCGGTTTGGATTATTTAGACAACTATTGTTTGATGCCAATTGTTATGACACTAGAAACATTAATGTGTGATTTGGGGGATGGTTATGGAGCTTGGAGTTGGGAATTTTTTGATTAGCTACTTAGTAGGGAGGTTTTCCTTAAAATTGCGGCACTACGACTGCCTTCAATACATGTTGGGAGGATGTTTGTTTTGGGGCAAAAGTTGTTCAAGTCAATTTTCAATTGCAATTGTAACGCCCCCACGCCCGAGACCGTCACCGGAGTCGAGCTTGAGGTGTTACCGAACATAATTTATCAAATTAAGAACTTCGAATCATTTGTTTCTACATTCACAGCTTTCTAGTTACCTGCGTCACAGTTACAAGAAAAATCATATCTCGAGTTACGAAACTCAAAATCAAGATCTGTAAATTTTCCCTAAATCTAGACTCATATATCTATTTACTAAATTTTTTCTAGAATTTTTGGTTAGGCCAATCAGTTTATTAGTTAAAGTTACCCCTGTTTCAGGACTTGGCTGGACTGACCTCTGTTTACTTCGAACCATATATCTCTCTGTGCAAAATTTATATGACTGTGCCGTTTGTTTATCCTGAAACTAGACTCAATAAGGATTCCAAGAATATAAAATACAACACCTAATTATTTTTGTACAATTTACGGTGAATTCCTAAAGTTGGAACAGGGGATCCAAAAATCACTCTGGCCCTGTTTCACAAAAATTCAAATATATTCTAACATATAATTCCTTTACCTGTTTCGTTTGTTTTATGTGAAAATAGACATATTGGGCTTCAATTTCATATTTAATCCATCACCAAATTCGATTTCTATGATTTTTAGTAAATTTTCAAACTCACGTCAGTGTTGCTGCAATGTTCTATTTATGGCAAATTTCATCTTTTCATGAGTTTTTGTGGACTAGATAACCTATTAACTTTCCATGACATCAAATATGGTCTAAATTAGTCATTTCCATGACCTATCATTATCAAGCATTTTCTCAACCAAATCACCGCCATATCACAAAATTATTTACACGAAATAGGTATATTGCTATACATGTCATACTTAAGTTTTACAAGCCATTTACCAAAAAATGTCATTCGGATAGTGCGATCGAACCTTCGACCTGTCCCGATTCCTGAGCCGGCTTGTTCAAAACTACAGTGAATAAAAAAGAGGGAGTAAGCATAAATGCTTAGTAAGTTCATATGCAAATAACAAGTAACATAACAATACAGTTATACCAAACAACCTTAGCATAGTATCACCAAAACATACATCACATTTCTAAACATCATTTATCATCTTACCACCTTATCGTTGTTGTATCTATTTTCAACCCGAGGGTTAAGTACATACTTGTCCAAAGTGTCCATTTCACAACACTTACCAAAACGTCACTTGCATCTTAAGTGTTCTTCCATTTCACTAGAAATTTTACCCGTTGAACACATCAAAATATAACTCGGATACATGGATAATTTGCACATAAGTGCCATATATGTAATCAAGAAATCATGTAACCCGCCCCTAAATGAACTCGGACTCAACTCAACGAGTTCAGATGCCTAGTTACATCTCACAAACTCGGACTCAACTCAACGAGTTTGAACATTCTCATCCGTAAGTGAACTCGGACTCAACTCAACGAGTTCGGATGCTCAACCATCCTAGTGACATGTCACTTGTATCCTAATCTATTCCTAAGGTTCAAATAGGATTTTCATCGAACACATATCCTTGCCATCTTCCGTAAAATACCGAAACCAATACTCGGTAGCACTTTATATTTAACAAATAATACACATAATTTGCATTTTATTCGAAAATAACCACAAAGCATATATTTCATGATAAAAATCAACATATCATATAATTAACATCAATAACGAGCTCGGGCGTTTGCATCTATAAGTGAACTCGGACTCAACTCAACGAGTTCGGATGCCTAGTTACATCTCACAAACTCGGACTCAACTCAACGAGTTTGAACATTCTCATCCGTAAGTGAACTCGGACTCAACTCAACGAGTTCGGATGCTCAACCATCCTAGTGACATGTCACTTGTATCCTAATCTATTCCTAAGGTTCAAATGGGTTTTTCATCGAACACATATCCTTGCCATCTTCCGTAAAATATCGAAACCAATACTCGGTAGCACTTTATATTTAACAAATAATACACATAATTTGCATTTTATTCGAAAATAACCACAAAGCATATATTTCATGATAAAAATCAACATATCATATAATTAACATCAATAACTTATAAATAACAATTATGCTACATTATTCACACATTAACTTACCTTGGTACCAAAATATAATGATTTTGCAATTTAGTGCATAATCTTTTCTTTTCCTCGATTGGGGTCGATTCCACGTCTTTCTTGATTATGAAACTTGAAAGTTGAAGAAACCCTAGTTATGGAGAGAGGGAGCATTCAGAAGCAACTAAGGAAGATGATAACCAATTTTGTGTTATTTTTCCCTTTTTATTTCATTTAATATCCAAATGACCAAAATGCCCCTCCTTACTAAACTTTCAAAAAAATTCCTTCCATGTCCTAATTTTGTCCATGAACTTAAAATTGGTCAAAGTACCATTTAAGACCTCCTAATTAATATTTCAAAGCAATTTCATACTAAAAACTTCTAGAATGCAAGTTTTGCAACTTATTCGATTTAGTCCCTAACTTTAAATTAAACTCGTTATGCCAAAAATTTCTTCACAAAATTTTCACACAATTATGCAATCATATCATAAACCTCAAAATAATTATAAAATAATTATTTCTATCTCAGATTTGTGGTCACGAAACCACTATTTCGATTAGGCCTTAATTCGGGATATTACAGCAATAGCCTATAAGACTTTGACGGTGTTGAGTTGGAAACAACAAGAGTCAGTTTGGTAGTACATTTGGAAGTTTCAGAGGGCCCATGAATTTTCTTTGGCTTGTGTGGCATGAACGGCTTCAAACAAACAAGGAAAAACGTTGGCAATGACTTACAGGGTTTTCTACATGTACAATATGCGGAGCTCAAACTGAAACTTTGCTTCATGTTCTCCGAGATTGTTCACGTGTACAGTTGCTTTGGAATAAGTTGATCTAAAATGAGTAGGCTATCTCATTTTCAATCTCTTCCTTACATGATTGGCTTTGTGTAAACCTTACTTTCCTTGTTGGGTAAGTTTTGACCTGCATGAAAGGCGTAATGATCTGGGCACTATCTCAGAGAGGGGCTCGGTGAAATAGACATGTCTGTGAAGATGCGGACTATCCGCACTTGGACAAAAATACTTTATGAAGCTTCATTGTTTCTTGAGATTGGCTTTGGGCTTTTTCTGCTCAGCTTAAGGGCTTGAGCCATCAGTGAGATACCATTCTGAAAAAGCTAGAATTCTAACCTTGTGTTAAGACCTACGGGCCAAGGGATAGTCTCAGGTAAACAATTTCTATAGGGCGTAAACCTCCCAAAAGGTAACGAAGGCGTGCAAAGGTTTTCTTAGTCCGGACGGAGATTGGCCCTCGAGTGCAAAGGCAGAAGGGAGCTTGGCTGAACCCCGTAAAATCATTTCATAGAAGTTCATTGATATCTTCTTTTTATAAAGCAAATCGACTTCAATTCTTAAATAATTCACATCTGGAGGTGCAAATTGGATTACGTTGTATGGGGTCTCATTTTAGCTGATTTGGAAGTGACATAATATGTTGGGCTTTAATGGTGTAAATTTAGCAATGATGAAATTTATGCTAATGGTATGTCGATGGCTAAGTATGATAAAGAAGTTGATTTTTATACTGGTAAACATGGTTGGATAGATTCTAAAAATCTGGATTGGATGCCATCAGAAGAGGGTTGTGTCAAATTGTATTGTGATTGTTTGGTATGCGATGAGTTGGGACAGGCAACAACAGGAGGAGTGTTGTAGGGTTGTTTTGGGAACTGGGTTTTGGGTTACTCTCAACTGTTAGGTTCATGCTCTGCTCTTGAAGCAAGGTTGTGAGGGCTCTTCGAAGGGCTTAGGAAGGCATAGGAGTTCGAGATCCTTTAGCTGCAGATGGAATGCGACAGTGGGTTGGCTGTGCAATTAGTCACGGGACAATAAGGCAGCAGTAATAAGTTGCGATTAGTTCGGAATATACATTTGTTGTGTGAACGATCATGAGAGGTCTCCTTTAAATACGTGTATAGGATAGAAAATCAACTTGTATATGGTATGGCGAAGTTTGCTCATGGACAACAGTTGGTGTTGAGTCGTTTTACAAGCCAACTATGCAGCTATAGAGGATTTTCCAACTTGATGCAATCGGTAGTTTGCATGATTGTTAGTTAATTTTTAGTTTATTTTATTGCTTTTGCTAAATATATATATATAAAGGAATGTTGAAAAAATATATATTATTTTTTAATAAAATAAAAGAAGAAAAAGAAAAAAAACTCACTTAGAAATAAAAAGGAAAATTGTAAAAAATATTTTTTAACAAATGTTATATCACGTGCCAACGGATGATTGATCCAATATTTTCACGTCACTTTTCGTAACAACTTGAGGTAAAACGGTTGGTGGAATAAAACCACACGTACCAAATTGAGAGCAATAAAATAAAATAAAATAAAATAAGGACCACATTGAGGAATAAGCTATAGTTTAGATACCAAACTACATATTGACCCTTTTCCTTATGAGAATAAAATTTATTATTGATTCACCACCTTTTATCGATATTCTTTTATTCATTAAAAATTATATTTATTAACAATTAGAGTTAGGTGAGATGGCAACGGCCTCTCCTATCTCAATTAGTGGTTAAGGGTTCGATCTTCACTTTGAGTATGGAGAAACTTTAAAACTTGTGATCAGCATCTACCCCTTAATATACATATATCTAATTTTAGGAATTGAATTTAGATATAATAATTTATCTGCTCTTTAATTTTATAAAAAAATTATTTTATCCTTATAATTAATTTTTTAATCTTTTTAGTCTTTAAAATTATGTTTTTGAAAATGAATGGAAAAGTTAACAAATGTTAACTTTGTTGATGTTACGTACACATGAATGCCATGTGACACAACATACACGTGGATTACCACGTCAAGAAAGTTAACAAATGTAAAATTTTCTATCCATTTTGGGGTGATTTGACAAACAATATAAGTTTAAGGGCTCAAAAGGGCGAAAATTAAAAAAAGGACTAAAATATTTTTTTTAAAAGTTAAAAATCAAATAAATCATTATGCCTTGAATTTATTTCTTCAAATTTTATCACTTTTTACAAAATGATATTTTAATTATTTTAAAAGCTTATTTATTTTATCAAATCTCATATTTTTTCACATAAAGATGAGTTACCAAAAATATGTTCTATGTATATGAAATATATAAACTACAAAAACAAAACAAAAATTTGATTGTTTCTAAAAGATAGCTTAATGTCTTTAAAATTAGCTTCTTCTTTTTAATTATTAATATTATTTTGTTTATTTTCACATAAAATAAGTTTTACTCAAAAAATATTTTTAAATTATTTTAGTAAAAAGACCTATCTAGTCTCTCTCAATTTTAAAATCGAGCAAATTGATCACTCTAAAAAAAATTAGAGTAATTTAATCCTGTCAATTTTGAAGTGAGCAACTAAGGATAATTAATCATGATATTAATGTCTTCCATCAATTATACATAATTTTGATTGGTATAGTAACAAATTTAGCCTTTGGTGCTTATATATTTTGTCACTTTGACCTTAATTCTAAAATATTCAACAAATTCATCCTCAACATTTACATATTTACACAAATGTTCCAAGATAAAATTGAAAAATTATGACCAAGTTGACAAAAAAATGTGAACTTTGAGAGCTAAAATTATTATTATATCAATCAAAATCATGTACAAATTATGAAAAATATTAAGGTCATGATTAATTATTATTAATTGCTCACTTTTGAAAATGACAAGAATTAAATTGTCAATTTTTTTGAAATAGATAAATTTACTTAATTTCAAAATTGAGAGAGAATAAAATTTCCTTTACCAAAATCGAAGTTAATAAATGAAAATAATTTATATATATATTTAGAGCTTCTGAGTCAAAATAATAATCGTTAATTTTTGCTACCTTGAGGTGACAATAAAAGTAATTAATTGTTTTTCTATTATAGACAAATGTTAAATATATTGATAAAGTAGGAAGATAACATTCAAATTAAATCATATTATAGAAAAAGACAAATATAAATTAAAATAAATAAATTTAATAAACCGCAAAACCAACCAAAAATAATATATTGGTTTAGATGAAAATGTGATGTATTTGGGGACATGACATCACGGTTCACAACTAACGATTCAGACTTAGTTTAATAGGTAAATTTCATCTGTCTCAATCAATTCGATGGAATGCCCAAATATAACCAAAGCACAACATTAGATATTTCTATGTTTGTTTTAAGAAAACGCCAATTACATTTGAAACAAAAATATCATTCATCATCCAAAGTTAAAATTTTTATATGTGTACGAGAAAAAAAAGGGGTTAAAATTTAGGATTTATTTTTTATATTTTTATTTTAAAATTTATTTTATTTTGATATTTTAACTTTAATATCGTTAAATTTTTTGTTAAATTTATATTAATTATAATATGTTTTTAATTACATGACTATTAAGTGAGTAATTTTTATTCTAAAATATTATATTAATAAATTTAATAAAATAAAATTACAATGTTAATAGTTAGAATTAAATTTTAAAATTAGAAAATAAAAAATAAATTCTTAAAAATAAAAATATAATGAATATGCGGAAAACAACAGGAGTGAAGAGATATAAATATCGTCTGACGTATTCATGAGCCATTGCGTTATGAGGAAAGATCTTGTAATCAATAGTTGTAACAAAAGCTAAGCAGTGCATAAGCAACAAACTATCAACACCCGAATCAAAGACAAAAGGAACAAAAAACAAAGGCAATGAAATAGTATGTTGGGTAGATCTCTATCCAATTGATATCTGTATAATTTATATAATTGAATATAAAAAGAAGTTCCTAGGAATGAGGTCTAAATTTCAATGTTACACTTGTAAATTTAATATAAAAGTTTCAAAATGTTAATTATTAGATATAATTTTTAAAATTAGAAAATAAAAAATTAAATTTTTAAAATTAAAGATAAAAGAGACTTTTAAAACATATTTTAAACTAAAATGATTGATTAGAAACATTTGAAATTGACTAAACCCTCACTTAATTTGATATGGATTATACTTGCGTCACATTAAATCTCATATGGTAATATATTTCATATTATAGAAATGAATTTTTATCATATCATAATTATGTTAAAATATTAATTTTTAAATTGAAGACACTATTCATTAATAATAGAAAAATTAACAAACAATAATAGCAATATCAATGATAGTTAAACCCAAGTGAACATGATTACATGATACACCTTAATCCATTAATATTTATCATTTACACACGGCAATAATCAACATTTAAAATAAGTGAAAGAAACGCGTGAGGGATCTTCTACTATTGACATTCAGAATAAGTTAAAGTCACTATTGCAATTTCATGAGTCACTTAATTAGCTGTTTGTCGAGTCCACCAAAAGGGTAACTGTTGAAAACAAAAAAATTATGTATAAACAATGAACGAGATCAAATTCAAATAAATTATTGCATGAAGAATTTAGTGCATTAATCACATCCTCACGATTCTAACACTACATTCGCAACATTTAGCGTATTCATCCAAGAAAGAGCCTCTCTTATGGGGAGCAACTCAGCCATTCGAACCTCCCACGTAGTGTTTATCGTTACTGAGCATCCTCTAAAACACGTGCTATTATGATCCCAGATATTAGCTGAAAAAGAAGAACATCCCAACCTAAAAGAAGATGCAGCGCCCACATTACACTTGAACAGATCAACAACCAGCTTCTCCCAATCAACCCGGCTATTAACGAAACTCATTGAAAATCGCTGCACCCTTGTAAAAGCAGCCCGAGCATCCTTCCATTCAGTCAAAAACCGATCCGCTTTGGCAACTATCTCAGCAGCAAACACATCTGTTTGTTTCCAAACAATCAAATTTCGATGAAACCATAGACACCAAGCAATTGTCAAAATCCTGCAACATTGACCCAAAGCAGCAGATCGCACCTGAGACCACAAGAAATCAACATCAGAAAATTGATTAAAGTTTGAGGAAATAGAACTCCACTCCGACACTGCAATATTACAGCTTAGCAAAGTATGATCCATCGTTTCATGCTCGCCACACCGTGCACAAACAGGCTCAATAAAGATGCATCGATTAGCAAGTCGACTCTTACAAGGCAAAAAATCACGTAAACACCTCCACGTAGATTCCTTTACCTTCGGAGGCGCTTCCAAATAACAGCCCCCATGATCCCTCCACAATGAAGGCCACAAATTAGATTTAAAACATAAAAATCTGATCGAGAGAAGTGTCAGATTAACCGATCAGAGGGCTTAGGTACTTTAATAATTTATATAAAATAAAATAAATTTAAAACATTTATATTATTATATTATATATATTTTCATATAGAAAAATATGACATTATTTAACTGATCTACGTTCGTGAACCCCACCCCCTGTGCCCCCATCACATTTTCTTTTTTTCAAATTGACATCGCGGGACAAAGAAAAGCTTCCGATATTTCTTGGCAATCAATTGTTTTGGGTCCCACAAACCTCGCAAAATAGAACTTGACAAATTGCACAATTCGGAGCCGCACGTGACTCCAAAACCAACCGACCCAAAAATTATTATTTACTGCCCCCTTCCAAATTGATTTTGCAAGAACCGGACAGTATACGCCCACCCCTTTTTTCTTTTTCCATTTCATCTTTTCGTTGGACTCTAGTTTGACCTCGTCTTAGTTGTCATCAAATTCCGTAATTACATCCCCAAATCTAGGGCTTTTTGTAATTTCCTCTTATTTAATCCAAAACGCTTACTCTTCCTTAATTATTCCATTTTCTTTACAAAAACAAATTAAATAATCGAACTTAACGAGTAAAGATTGTCACCTCAAAAAATTTTTTTTTTTTAAGAGAGTTAATACCATCCCTAAGGAACAGGGAAGAGGAAAAAAAGAAAGAAAAAGAAAAGCTGCTTTCATAAACAAAGCAAACGGGAGGTTTAATCTCTTCTTCAAGAATATATATTAAAAATCTTTGTTGAAGAGATTTAAGCTTCTTTTTTTTTTATATTGTTTATTGCTTTGTTTTTCGTTTGGAATTCTTTTGTAGTGTAAATCGTTTAGAACAATAGACCAGTTCAAATCTTTTTCTCTGTTGAATATTGTATTGAATGATCATTGCTCAACGCCTTGGAGGAGTAGATCCAGAAGCAAACCAAGTTTCTGATCCGATTAATCTTGGTCAAGGATAAGAATGGTAATTTATTTATGATATCTTTTGCTTTTTTTTCCCCTTGCATTTTGTTTTTTGTTTTGTTATTTCTGATTTCTAGCTTCGGACGGTCTTGATTTAAAGAAACCTTTTGGTAATTCTAAAGAATTGTAGTTGACTGATCTGAACATGAGTTGAAGCTAGCTATTACTATTTTTTGGTCCATTAATATTCGTTGTTACTTAGATCCGCGTTTTAGGGTTTTAATTGTCTTGCTTTGCTATGGTTAGTTGAATATAGTTGGGGATAAAATTTCAGTTAGAACCATATTGCCATTGACTAGAACTTGAAGCAGTACATTTTGTTCCAAGTATGATGTAATTTTGAGTATGGTCTTGTGAGTTTATGTTGATTGTTGGTTGAGTTCCCCTTCAATGTTTGGGCTTTGACTTGTCTGGTTATTTATCCGTTGATTTAACTAGCTTGGATTTAACTAGCTTGGTGTGTGGAAACTATGATGGCTTTACTGTTAATAGGACATTCGAGCCATAAAATTGGCATTGCTGCTACTTTGGCTGAATTTGTACTTTGTATGCTTTCCAATTTTTAAATTTAGTGTTTTTATTCACTCCATATCTCTAAGAAGACCCAAATTCACATCTGGTAAATTCCTCCCTAAAAAATTTCCGAATTTGAAAGGGTTTTAAAAATAATGAGCTTGGTGGATTTTAGATGGGTCATGTAACCTCCAAAATCATTTCATTTCTATTTAGATGTTTTCCAAACAAGAAAGAAGTGCCTGTCCATATCTGTAATTCCAATAGTGATTGCCTTCCATATCTGTAATTCCAATAGTGATTGCCTAACAGTCTTCTTTTACTAGTGAATTTTTTACTTGTTTTCTGCACCATCCTAATAGTTCCTATTAGAAGTCATTTTGAGATTGAAAAGTGCGAACTTAACTATGTGGTTCTGCCTAAATGCTTGAATCTTGATTGAATGGTTATAAGGGATAGTTTCAATTAAATTGATGAGTCATGGGCTCTATTGGCTTTTGTAGGCTGCCACAACTAGTCTTGTAGTTGGATCTCTTGTCTGGGTGGAAGATCCTGACGATGCTTGGATCGATGGTGAAGTTGTGGAGGTTAAAGGCGAAGATATTAAAGTCCTATGCACTTCAGGGAAGACGGTGAGTTGCTTCTAAAAAATTAAATGGATTCTTTTACATGCATATGAATTTCAGTTACTTCTATTTTGGTGAATGCTTGTTGATAAATTGCTATTTTCTTGCCACAATCATGTTCATATCACATGGCTTAAAATTTTCTTCCCCTCACCTTTTTCCATGTCATGCAGTCCAGTATGATAAAATGGGAATCCATTGAGAACATAGAATGCTTGGTTGAGTTTGTTAATTTTACTTTCCTATGCATTTGCAACAGGTGGTTGTTAAAGCTTCAAATGTCTATCCTAAAGATGCTGAGGTCCCACCTTGTGGAGTAGATGATATGACAAAGCTGGCTTATTTGCATGAACCGGGTGTGCTCCAGAATTTACGATCAAGATATGATATGAATGAAATATATGTAAGATTTCAAGCAAATGTTCACTTTCTATCTGTGTGTGGGTGTCATATCTGTCATTTCTTTAATTTTCTTTGTTGGAATGGATGTAATTGCTTTCTTTCTGGTATATTGCATTGATGAATGTTAATGACATATTTATGTTTCATCATGTTTTCAAATTTACTGATAAAAGGAGGCAGTTGCCCCAATGGTGCCTTCAGACATATACTGGAAATATATTTGATTGCTGGGGAATTGATTTATATTTTGCTTTTGTTGTGATATAATCCATATTTGCATCTATGAATGTTTGGAATCTTAGCTTTTCATCATATTTCAAAACTTACTGACAAGAGGAGGCAATTGTCCCGAATCGTACTTCCAGACATATACAGGAAATATATTGATTGCTGTAAACCCATTCAGAAGACTACCTCATCTTTATGATAGCCATATGATGGCACAATATAAGGGGGCAGCCTTTGGTGAATTGAGTCCACATCCCTTTGCTGTAGCAGATGCTGCATACAGGTACCCTGCTATACCGACCAGAAGTTCATTTTATATGAGTACTTGTTTTTGACAATGAAGCCTGCTGTTTCTGTCAATGCAGATTAATGATGAATGAGGGAATTAGTCAGTCGATTTTGGTCAGTGGTGAAAGTGGGGCTGGTAAAACAGAAAGCACAAAATTGCTTATGAGATATCTTGCTTACATGGGGGGTAGAGCTGCTGCTGAGGGAAGAACAGTTGAGCAGCAAGTTCTAGAGGTAAATATGGCTACAAATTTTGATCTTTTGCGACATTAAATCTAATGTTGATATTTTGAAATTATCATCCTAGTAACAGCGTTCAACAAGTTTGTTTTTTCTTTTGCCTAATCTGCAGTCAAACCCTGTTTTAGAAGCATTTGGTAATGCGAAGACTGTTAGGAACAACAACTCAAGGTAAGAATGTTATTATTAGCAAGTTTCACATGCTGTATGTATAGTAGATTCTATGTCTGAATCATTGGTTTTTTTAAATAATAATTTGCATTATTTTGAATGATTTAGTCGCTTTGGTAAGTTTGTGGAGATTCAATTTGATCGAAGTGGAAGGATTTCAGGAGCTGCAATCAGAACTTATTTGCTAGAAAGATCACGAGTTTGTCAAGTGTCTGATCCTGAGAGAAATTATCACTGTTTCTACATGCTTTGTGCTGCACCACCAGAGGTAAGTGGTTTTTGATTGCTTAATCAAGCTACTTATAAAGTATTTGATACAATATGTTTTTGCATATTCATTCCCTCAACAAGCATTTTTTATCTTCAGATTTAAAATTTAAGGATTATCTTATGACCAAAATGTACATTCTAGAGAAAGAATTGTGATGGGAGCTTAAATTGCGAGAACAGTCCTGCCTCTATTTCTAGCTTAAGATATCAATCTATTTGTATGTATATATATATTTTTTTCTATTTTAAGTGCCAATGCTTGAAGGTTGTAAAGTGTAGTGTATCATGTCTGTTATTTTCCAAGTTTGATGTCTAATGATTTGTATTGGATTTCCTAGCATGTCAGTTGTGTCAAGATACATCCATAGCTTGTTAAGATTGTGGTATAGAAGATCCAATATGAGGGAGTTCCTTCTTTCTTGAAAGCCCTTTTTAACGGTTTGTTCATTTATCTGATAATGAGTAGAAAATTTTGAACCTATAGCTTTGTTCAGTTATGGATAGATGTGCAGTTGTGAGTATCATTTCATATCTTTGGAAAAAGAGAACAGTTTGACAATTCATGAGATTGTAATGCTTCAGGTTGTCAATTCTCATACTTATGAATGTTTGTCTCCTCCTGTCCTGCTTTTATTCTCTTTTTTACCTTTCAGGATATTCAGCGGTTTAAATTAGGAAACCCGAGAACGTTTCACTATCTGAACCAATCTAATTGTTATGAGTTGGATGGCGTTGATGAGTCTAAGGAATATGCTGCAACGAGGAGGGCAATGGATGTTGTTGGAATAAGTTCTGATGAGCAGGTTTGTTATGAAACACTATCCTGGGAGATGATACTTGAGCATAAAATTTTCCAAATATTTCTTTATCATCTTTTTGATTGTTGCCTCTGCCATTTGTCAGGATGCCATATTCCGTGTTGTGGCTGCAATTCTTCATCTTGGGAACATTGAATTTGCCAAAGGGAAGGAAATAGACTCATCAGTACCTAAAGATGAAAAATCTCGGTTTCATCTGAGGACTGCAGCTGAGCTTTTTGAGTAAGTGTGCAATTTCATGGACTTGCAATAACATAAACTGGAAGGCATTTCTTTGATATTTGTTCACTTCCTTAGCCTCTCGGAAGAGAACAAAGAGAACATGTTTAATGGCGAGTTTTGTTTTAGGTGCGACGAAAAGTTACTAGAAGATTCTCTTTGTAAGCGCGTAATCGTAACTCGTGACGAAACCATTACAAAATGGCTGGACCCATTATCTGCTGCGCTTAGTAGAGATGCTTTGGCTAAAACTGTGTACTCGAGGTTGTTTGACTGGTATGGTTCACTTCTGCTGTCTGATTAGAGACACTTAAGATTGACTCTGGTTATCATTTGTTTTTGTTCAGTTTTGGACTTTTATTTCTGACAATGTTTATTAATTTTTTTTATTTGACAGGATTGTGGATAAGATCAATAGTTCAATTGGTCAAGATCCTGACTCAAAGTACTTAATTGGGGTGCTGGATATTTATGGATTTGAGAGTTTCAAGACTAACAGGTGCTTAACTGGTATGCCTGTTGTTTTCATAGTTGACCGAAGTTGGTTTTCCGAAACCAATGAATAGAAATGGAAGTTGTCTCAACGAGGCACAGTTAATACTTTGGAGAATCATTTATTCTTTGATACTAAAAGAAGCCGTGGTTTGAGAGACCTATTCTCATTTGTTAAGGTGTTGTAAAGGTGGTGCACTTGGATGTTTCGCACATAAGGATTTCTTTTCTGGTTTCAAGTAGGGGTGACATGATATCGTTTCACTCTTAGTATAACTCTACCAAAATTTTCTGTTGATGAGTTTGATGGCTTTTGGCAATGGAGTTTCTAACCTTTTTGTTGTACAGTGGTCAACATAACTTTCTCTTGAGCTTTAGGGTATAGTTCATTCATTGCCTTTACGAGTCGGAGTGTAGTTTACTTTCTCGGTTAATAATTAATTAGCTCTCTGCTTCTGATGTCCTTTAAATTATAATTTCAGTTTCTCGATTGTCTTGCCATAATTATCTTCTCACCTTCTTTCTGAAGTCTTTAATTTGTTTGGAAATTAGTATTGTTCATTGCTTTTGGATGCTTGCTATGGCCTTCTATTTATCTGATGTATTATTTTCTTTGCAGTTTTGAGCAATTCTGCATTAATTTGACAAATGAGAAGTTGCAGCAGCATTTCAACCAGGTTCATTTCTGAAAGACATACCCAGTTCATGCTTAACATTTCCCAGTTTTTGTTCTGTAGTTTGTGATACCTAATTTTTTTTTGCTCAGCACGTCTTCAAAATGGAGCAAGAAGAGTATACAAAAGAAGAAATTAATTGGAGCTACATTGAATTTGTTGATAATCAGGATGTTCTTGACCTCATTGAAAAGGTCTGTGGATTCTACCTCTCCTATTATTTGGCTGGACTTTTACAGGGTGGTTTAGTATTTTATCATCTGTACCTCCAATATATAATCCCATTAAATGATCTCTGTGTATAACCGTGGAGTTGGTTCTGTGTTGTTGACTATAAATCTCTGCTACTGGAATTGTACAATTTTGCTTGTAACTATGTGATTTCTTCCATGTATTTTTGTCTGGTGATTCCATTTCTAGTGCCAAAAGCTTTTGTATACTTAACGTTAGATGTTGTTTACACTATGTAGTGTTGTTTTCATGCTATATAGAAGAGTAAATGGTAAGGGCATCTTTGATGCTTTATTCTCATTGACAATTTAAAAGCATGGGGGGAAACCTGATTGATTAGGAGGTGTAAGATGCTCAGCTTGAAAACAAGAGAAGAAATTTGGGGGAATAATGAGGGAAGAGTCTAAAGAGACAAGAGATGGATCATTTGTCAGGTGTTGAAATAGTTGTAAATAAGCTTACTCACAAGCTATAGTCTAGCAATGTAAAAAGTAATGCCTGCTTCAAGTAAGTTGCTGTGAAAATGATAGAGGAGTGATGGTTAAGTTAATATCTACTTAAATCTTATATATATTTTAAATTCCATGCAATAAAAATTTCCTTTTTAGCATCGAAACAGAATCTTGAATCTTGTATTGGTATCATCCTTGTTTGATGTTGGTATTGATATATAACTTATTTGACTCATATTGGCAATTTCTGGTGCAAACTTCTTGATTACTGTTATGCCTCTTTATCTCTGTGCTTGAGAAACTACCTTTCTTCTTCTTAAGAATTGCACTCTTTCATGCATTTCTGTTCTCTCACATTTCTCTTTTTTCCTTTCCTCTGGTAACAAGAAAATATTTTCTTGTTCTGTACTTCTATTATCATTGTTTGGTTTCTTGAACATTCTTACCAATAATATTCCTAGATGTTGGTGGGTTCTCATTAATCATGTCTAGGCTTCTGCGTTTAATGGTTCATACACTTATTTGGTGGTTATTGATTATATGTTTTTCATTTTTTCTGTTATTGATTTCCAGAAACCAGGTGGCATAATTGCTCTTCTAGATGAGGCTTGGTAAGATGTAGCAAGCACTTATTGTTAATAATTATATCCTACTGTTCTTGTGGTGATGTTGATGAGCTTTTTCCTCTCTTGGATGTTCGCCTTCTAAATTTTAAAAGCATGTTTCCAAGATCAACCCATGAAACTTTTGCTCAGAAGCTGTACCAGACATTTAAAAACCATAAGCGGTTCAGCAAGCCCAAATTGTCTCGTAGTGATTTCACCATTTGCCATTATGCTGGTGATGTATGTTTGCTTTCTCTTTATAGTAAATTCAGGTTAAAGAACAAAATAAAGAAGTTAGGTGAATGGACTTTTGTTAACGTTTCAGGTCACTTATCAAACCGAGTTGTTCCTGGACAAGAACAAAGATTATGTTGTAGCTGAACATCAGGCCCTTTTGAATGCTTCAAAATGTTCCTTTGTTTCTAGTTTATTTCCACCTTTAGCAGAGGAATCTTCCAAATCGTCAAAATTCTCTTCAATAGGTTCTCGATTTAAGGTGTGTTGGTGTTTCTGCTTCTTAAATGCATATTATTACCCTTTTTTTTTTCCAGACTAATGTGTCATGGGCACTCTCTCTTTGTATTTCACAGCAACAATTACAAGCATTACTTGAAACTCTCAGTTCCACTGAGCCACATTACATACGTTGTGTAAAGCCCAATAATCTTCTTAAGCCATCAATATTTGAGAATAAAAATGTTCTACAACAACTACGATGTGGGGTAAGAATGATGATAATTTACCAGGACGAACTGAAATGTGTATTTGGTATTTAATAAGAGCTGCTTTCCTACTAATCCTCTCTGTTTATCTCATTTCAGGGGGTTATGGAGGCTATCAGGATTAGCTGTGCTGGATATCCTACTAGAAAACAATTTGATGAATTTGTGGACCGATTTGGTCTTCTTGCACCTGAAGTTTTGGATGGAAGGTACAGTTAATAATTTGCTTTGCTCGCAAGAGTTTTCTTCAATACTGGACTCTGACCCATTTACTATATACATGGTAGTTCTGATGAGGTTGCTGCGTGCAAAAAGCTTCTAGAGAAGGTCGGGCTTCAAGGCTATCAGGTAAATGTCTGATAGATATTCAAACAGTCTCTTTAGTCAATTGAGTTTCCTTGCCATTAGTACTAGATCTCATGTTGAATTATTAGTATACATCTTAAGCAAAGTCCTCTGTCATCAAGGTGTCACTAAAAGCTAGCAAGACAGATATGCAATAGGAAGATATTTAATAATTAGGTCTGGCCTTTGGCTTATTTTCACTTGCAAGCTGAGGAAATTCAACTCAGCTCGTCTGGCAAAAGATCTATTTGGTGTAGACCAGAACTTGTTTATAGGTAAAATGTTTGGATTTACTAGGAAACAACACTTAAAACTGGGCCCCTAGTACACTTGAAAAATTTCTGGAAGCTAGCTACTGTTATCAAAAGTGCAAAAACACTTGTCACATGCAGATCTAACTTGTTGGATTTCAAGTCACAAACTTATTATTGGCTAATTTTAGCCATTTACTTTTTGCTCGAGCATCATCTAGCATACATACGGATGGAAGGAGTACAGGCATCTTCTAGATGAGAGTTCAATCAGTGCTTTTGAACAAATTCTATGCATCCACTCGGTTTATTATTGTTTACTCACATATTTTATGAGTCTCTGTTCTGGTTGGATTTTGGGAAAGATCATATCGATGCCATTTTGTTTTTGGCAGATTGGTAAGACAAAGGTTTTTCTTAGGGCTGGTCAGATGGCTGATCTGGATACCCGTAGGATTGAAGTCTTAGGAAGATCTGCTAGCATTATTCAGAGGAAAGTTCGTTCTTATTTAGCTCGCAGAAGTTTCATTGTGCTTCGCCGATCTGCATTACAGATTCAATCTGTCTGCAGAGGTATTTATTCCTGTTTAAGCATTTCTAGGTTTGGCAGTAGTAAATTAATACAATTTACAGTATTAAGGAATTTGTTATTATGTACACCTGTTGATAGTTTTTGTCCATGCTGATCTCAGGGCAACTTGCTCGCAAAGTGTTTGAAGGCATGAGAAGAGAAGCAGCCAGTTTAAGGATCCAGAGAGATTTGCGCATGCATCTTGCTAGGAAAGCTTATAAAGAATTGTTCTCCTCTGCTGTTTCCATTCAGACAGGCATGCGGGGGATGGCTGCTCGCAATGAGTTACGCTTCAGAAGGCAGACCAGAGCAGCTATTATAATTCAGGTAGGTCTTGGATTTTAAATTGCTCTTAATCATACTGCTTATGCATTGGTGCTTTGAAAGATGTACCTTCTCAATTTTGCTTTCAGTGGCTGAAGTTCTTTTTGTTTCATAGTATTGTATATTAAAAAAGAACTTGGAATGACTTTGATTGTACTCAACAGAGCCAATGTCGCAAGTTCTTGATCCGGTTGCATTATCTGAAGTTGAAGAAAGCAGCAATTGCAACACAATGTGCATGGAGAGGAAGAGTAGCTCGTAAAGAACTGCGGAAGCTTAAGATGGTATGTCTTGTTTGTCCTGCTGAACTTTTTATAAAAAATTGTTTTCTTCCATCTTTTAGAACCTTGGAAATGGTTGGCAGCTGGCATACTAGTCTTTTGTGGCCCTCTTCTCTGCTTAAATTTGAAATCAGAGCACTAAGAAGTTGCAGCTTTGCTAAGATATTTTTTGGGAGGTTCTTCAAGTTTGATTTTTGAGTTTTATTTTGGCTACAAGTTAAAGCCTATTCAAGATATCCATGCTCTGGCGAATCTTATCTAAAATCTACTAAATCTTTTACATAATTTTTTTTTTCTTTGTGTGGGTTTTTTTTTTTTTTTTTGGGGGGGGGGCGTTACTTATTTTTCTCTATATGCAGACCTTGTTTTCTGAAACAATGTAGTATTTCTAAGACCTTTAAGTATGATAATATTTTGTTTTATGAATGCATCCCTCAGATTTTCTGTTATTATTTTATTTACAGGCTGCTAGGGAGACGGGAGCTCTGCAAGCTGCAAAGAACAAACTGGAAAAGCAAGTTGAGGAACTGACATGGAGATTACAACTGGAGAAACGAATGAGGGTAAGCATGTATTATTATTATTATTATTATTATTATTATTCTGTGTTTGTTCTTGGCTTCTATCAAAATATAGTGCTTTTATTTGATGGTCATGTTATGGAGAGAGGGCCTGATTTTTTTATGAACTATCTTGTGCTTTAAATACTGTAGATAATGAGGCTCTCAGTTGTATTTGGCTTCCCATCTTGAATTATCTGCTTTAGATAAATAACCTGATATTGCATTTATTGCAAGGGGTTCGCATGTGATCCCCTGCCTGTATATCCAGCCACTTCTGGTTGGAATTTCAGATATAGGTATAGCTTGGTATTGCCTGATGTAATTATTTATTAATAATGTGTTGCATTTAAATATATATATTTTTTTAATGTATATTATTTGTAATATTGTAATGATATAAATGCTATGGGCTGCGCTGCGCTAGGTCAGTCAGGCCTACTTGCATCCTGTAGTGCTTCTATGATTTTTGTCTTGTTATTTATAATTTCTTGTCTTACTCTGTAGGTTGACCTGGAAGAAGCTAAAACACAAGAAAATGCAAAACTGCAGTCTGCTTTGCAAGACATACAACTTCAGTTTAAAGAAACTAAAGAATTGCTTGCCAAGGAACGTGAGGCTGCCAAAAAGGCAGCTGAGGTAGTCCCTATAATTCAGGAGGTTTCGGTGGTGGACCCTGTGATGTTGGAGAAGCTTACAAATGAGAATGAAAAACTGAAGGTGAGTAGGCTGCGTCTAAAATCTATATTGGCATAAAGATACAGTGAACGTACAATGATATATAGGATACCTTGGGGATGTTTTCTTAGAGAACACTAATTTCATAATTATATTTCTCATGTGCTTGCTATTTGCAGGCATTAGTGAGTTCGTTGGAAAAGAAAATTGATGAAACAGAGAAAAAGTTTGAAGAGACAAGCAAAATAAGTGAAGAAAGGTTGAAACAAGCTTTGGATGCCGAATCAAAAATAGTTCAGTTGAAGACTGTTATGCACAGGTTTGTTTGTGCCCTTACTGAGAAAAGATTGAGTTAAATTCTTTCAGTAAACTACCAGAATCTGGGATAGCGGTTTTTTGCATGCATATTGCTGAAGCTGTGTTTATTCATTTCTTCCACTCTTTTTGTCTTTTTCCTGGTTAACATCGTTTCTTTGTTGGCAGTCTTGAAGAAAAGATTTCAGACATTGAATCTGAAAACCAAGTTTTGAGGCAGCAAACCCTATTAAATTCGCCTGCTAAGAAGGTTTCACAGCTTCCACCAATTCCAGTCTTTCCGGTAAAATATAACTTGATTTTTTTATTCTCCTGTTTCATTAATCATTATGTTGAAGTTTCTCATTATTCGTGTGGTTTGAAAATTTGCAGAATTTGGAAAATGGTCACCATATGGATGAATTGAACAAATCAAATGTATGTTTGATTTTAGTACTTGTGATATACTTGTCTGGATTCTGTAATGCGGCCATTGACAAGAGCTGTTACTGCAGGAACCAGAGAGTGCGACTCCAGTGAAGAAGGCTGGTGCAGAATCTGATGGCAGGTTGCGAAGATCCAATCTTGAACGTCAACATGTGTGTGTTTCCTGCAATTAATTTTTGCATCTTCAAGCCTTTCCTTCTTTTTTTTTTTTTTTTTTTTGCAGCATTTCAATTATTTTTTTGTCGTTCTTTCAACAGGAGAATGTTGATGCACTGGTCAATTGCGTTTCAAAAGACATTGGGTTCAGTCAAGGGAAACCTGTTGCAGCATTTACCATATATAAATGTCTTCTCCACTGGAAATCTTTTGAAGCAGAAAGGACCAGTGTGTTTGATCGTCTTATTCAGATGATTGGTTCTGCAATTGAGGTAATTGATTGTACGTTTCTGTCTTGTTTGTGGTGTAGGGTTGCAGGCTGTCATCTGCTTCAATTTTTTTTGGTTATCCTTCAGTCTTTTCTATGATTTTGTTCTTCCCTTTTATTTAATTGCCCCGCTTTAATAAATGTAAAATAGTTGCTTTAGAAGATCTCACTTTCTTATGTCTCTGAATTCTACTTTCTGGGCCTCTTTTATTTATTTCCTGTTTGCTGTAGTAGAACAAGCATAAACATGCCATTCATAAGTGAAGAATGAAAACTTCTTTGATTGTAGAATGAAGAAAACAATGGTCATATGGCATATTGGTTGTCCAACACATCAACTTTACTGTTTTTGCTCCAAAAAAGTCTTAAAGCTGCTGGTTCAAGTGGCGCAACTCCAAGTCGGAAGCCAACTGCTGCAACCTCTCTGTTTGGAAGGATGACAATGGTATTTGAAATTCTTATGGTTCCTCGCTGAGTGTATCATTTTTGGGGAAGAGTAAGACTATTTTTCACATTCCTTTCTCTCTTAAACCCAGGGTTTCCGCTCATCTCCTTCTTCCAACAATCTTGCTGCTGCTGCTGCACTTGCAGTAGTTCGCCAAGTAGAGGCCAAATATCCTGCTTTACTTTTCAAGCAGCAACTTGCAGCATATGTGGAAAAAATCTATGGAATCATTAGGGACAACTTGAAGAAAGAGTTATCATCTTTGCTTGCTCTATGCATCCAGGTATCTTGTGATTTAGTTTTTGTTTAAAAATTGAATTTGTATCTTGCAGCTATACTGCCATTAATCTTGGTCCCTTTTTCTAATTGGTTATCCTGATTGTTAGGCTCCGAGAACATCTAAGGGAAGTGTACTACGATCTGGGCGGTCTTTTGGCAAAGATTCTGCTTCAACTCACTGGCAAAGCATTATTGATAGCCTCAACACCCTCCTAAGTACTTTGAAAGAAAATTTTGTAAGGAACCTGATTTTTTTCTTTCTAAATTACCTTTATAAACTTCGATTACCACTGTCCATCCTGATTTCCAGTTAAATGCACAGAGTTCTTACAGTTCCTTGGTTTTCAGGTGCCTTCTGTTCTTATCCAGAAGATTTATACTCAAACATTTTCATACATCAATGTACAATTGTTTAATAGGTATGTTTTGGTGATGTCCTTTGTGGTTTTAATTCAAATGGTTTGCTTATATTGGCATTTTTGTCATTTTCCAGCCTCCTCCTACGCCGTGAGTGTTGTACGTTTAGCAATGGAGAATATGTCAAGGCTGGGTTAGCCGAGTTAGAGCTTTGGTGCTGCCAAGCAAAAGAAGAGGTAACTTCTTTTGTGTTTATTTACGGAGTTGTTGCTACATAATTTTGCAGGGCAGTTTGCTTACTTTAGGCCTCTAACTAAGCTGATGCTTTACCTTCCCTTGTACTGCAGTTCGCTGGGTCATCGTGGGATGAACTTAAGCACATAAGGCAGGCTGTTGGATTCTTGGTATGTTGGATCATCTTGTTGGTTGTTTTGCTTGTTTTTCATTTTTGAAATTTTTTGGTATTTGGAAACGTCATTGCTTTGCCTAGTTATCTTGTTTTGAGCTCTTTAGGTATTGTACTGCCGAACTTTCAAAATGATTATTTAGCCACATTCCATTATGTTTGACAATGCACAAAGTTTTAGGGTAGCAGAATCTTATTGATTGATGGTGGTTCTCAAATGCCCTATTAGATGGAGTTGGTTTTATGTAAATGATAAAGCTAACAAGTTGGGGAAGTGGCAGATATTTAAGGACAGGATTTACCGGTAGCTTTGTTATTTCTTCTTCATGTCGTTGTTTGGAAGAGATTCATGTTGTTTGGCACAGGTTGCTAGGACACATTTTGTAATACTCATGTATTTACCTGTGCTTGTAGGTTAGTTAAACCTCTAAAATTATGACGAGCATTTGTTTGCTTGAACAATTTGGCTCTTCAACTATCTCTGGTCATACTATTCAATTTTGTTCCCTTAACCCAAGAAATCATTGTTCAATTGATTTGTACCTTCTGAAGTGTTGTCCATTTACGCAGAGTATTTATGTTTCGTTGGCCCTTTATTTAGAAATCGAGTTTTGCTGAATTTTGTTAAAACCTGATAACAGGTTATACATCAGAAGTACAGAATTTCATATGATGAAATTACAAATGATCTCTGCCCTGTAAGTCCTTTCTCTCTTTGTCTTCTCTATTATTTCTCACAATGTTCTCATACTCTTGACATTAACTCTTGATTTGGTCAGATTCTTAGTGTACAGCAGTTATACAGAATATGTACGTTGTACTGGGATGACAATTACAATACTCGAAGTGTTGCTCCAAATGTAAGTTTGTGTGGCATATAATTTTTTTTCTTGGTTGTTTAGCAAGTTCAGAAATCAGATATGATTTATGGGTGACCTTCATTCCTTTACAGGTTATTTCCAGCATGAGGGTACTAATGACAGAGGATTCCAATGATGCTGCTAGCAGTTCCTTTTTATTGGACGACAATTCCAGGTAAGTTCTTACGTTGGGCACTACTAGTAAAGCTGGTTTCTGATGTGGCTTAAGTAAACTCCTGTTCAGACGTGTTTAGAAAATGAGAATGTTAGTTCAGGAAGAGTTGAAAAGTCACTACATAAACAGTGTACTAGAATCCAAGTATAGATGGATATGAAAGACTGCAATTGCAATGGTTTAAATAACAACTATGGTACATGCTGAGTTGAAGTTTGTAAGGTATAAAATCATAGAAACAACCTAATCCATCCTTGTTAATACACAGCATCCCCTTCTCTGTCGATGACCTTTCCAATTCGCTTCAAGAGAAAGACTTCTTGGAAGTCAAACCAGCAGAGGAACTTCTTGAGAATCCAGCCTTCCAATTTTTACACGAGTAAGGCCTAGGGAGCTTAGATGCATGCTTCCCGTCGTTATCGAGTCAAGGTCAGCAATGTGGACTTAGATACACTTGCCGATTCATTGGTTGTTGTAAATTCAATTCATTTACCCCTCTTCATATATATATATATGATATATATATATTTGAATACATCGATCTCCGATTGTGATATGTTTCTATTGGTTTATTATTTTTTGACAATTCAAATTGTAAAAGCTGACGTTGAGTCTGGGCACGTATTTGTTTGATTGATCTGGGCTCTTTTTTATTTTTATATTGCTTTATTCTTCTGCCATAAAGGGGCAGTTTTTTTTTTCATCGTTTTTTAGTTTGGAAGGTAAGGAAGGTGTAATGAACAGTATCATTATAGTCGATGGCTGAGATGTGGATCCCAGACCCAGTTTTTGATGTAAAAAGAAACCCAGTACGGATACGTACAACATATATATAGTTGAAAAAGATTATTATCATGGTTGATATTTGCTTTCTGAATGTTATTTCTGTTACTTCTGAGCTTTCTGTCATTGCAAATCCAAGATTTTGCGGTCTATTATTGTACATGCAAGTCCTTGCAGTTTTTAAAAATACAAAATCACCAATTTCATGATATGAATTAATGTTATGACCTATTAAAGTAAATAGCAAATTAGAACGATTAAAAAAAAGGGAAAATGATATAGATGTCATTGTCCAAAGAGTAATCGATTAGAAAATGAAGCTAAAATATACTTGATTGGCATATAATTATGAATTATATAGATGGAAAAAAAAGGCAGCGAGCAATAATCTTCTGAAATTGGTGTTGGAATCCATTCTTATCATTATAACCTATAGTTGTTGGTTTTACTTATTATCACAATTACATGATGAAAGAAATATTACCCGAATGAAACTACTAGTAAAGGGGCAGAAGATTACAAATTTTCTTTTTGTGTTTAAGATAAGCTGTATATAACTCTTTTAGGTTCTTACACCTCCTTATATAGTATAGATTCATATCTCAATTTGATTATATTTGAATTCCACATAGTTTCTTGGCGAGGAAGACATCTTTTCTTCGGTTGAAGATAAGGATGCCATCTTTTCTTGATTGTTGTTGTTTCCATGTTGCTTCTTTTTTTCTTCTAAATTTAATGAATTGATTGACAATTCTAGTGAGTTCCAACTTTTTAATATATTTTAATGTCTTCAATTATATGAAATGGAAAATCATCAATTTCCATTTCAGCTATCTTTTTTTAGTAGTTGAATGGATTCCTCATTTATTTCTTCTTGGCAATTTCCAGTATCATAGGCCATTATGCTTCGACCATTAGTCCAAAATCTTTAAGTTTTTTATTGAAGTAGATCCCGAGCTCTAGCAATTCGATCTATTCTTGTTTGAATTTGATAATAAGCAGGATTATTATAACACTTGTTAACATATTTTGTCAAGTGTTCTTCCACTTCCATGGTTGTAGAAAGGTTTCTTCCTATAATAATTTTGGAGATAGTCCAAATTTCATATGGCTGAACATTTTTTTTATGTTCAAGTATACCAATAAGACTACATATTTCAAAATGAAAATAGTAAAAGAAGTTATTTTTATTTAACATGTATAATAACATAGATTTAATAAAAGATGGAAAATCTTTTAATAAATGGAAAGAAAAATTTTGAGTTGTTATTTCTTTAACAAACTCTCATTCAATATAACTTATATCAAATGGTTCATGGTCAAGTTTAAATTTTGTAGTAGGAAATTTTTTTATATAATTTGTAAAAACACAAGCTTATGAAAAATATTCAGAAATAACTTTTTGAAATTGAGGCTGTTGGTTGCAAATGGCTCTATTTATTATAGAAAAGTTTTTTATAGGTAGGATTATTCTTGCCTTACTATATAAACATAATCTAAATATTTTTTTTTATAACTGGATTAATTGTTCGTTTTGTAATAAAATACTGGTATATATTAAAAAGGTTTGTAACTCCCCTTACCCGTGTCTGACGCCGGAACAGGATACGAAACATTACAGGACTTAATCATACTCATCATGTAAGACTGGCCCACAAATTTTCTTTCAATTTCTAAATCATGTAAACTCATGCATAATGTCCCTTACATGGGCTTACGAAGCCCTAAACATGCATTAAAAGTAGTTAGGGACTAAATCGAGAACCTCAGAAAGTTTTGGGAATCTTAAAATTTTTTTCCATGAAATAGAGTCATACGCCCTTGTGGACACAGGGACACGCCCGTGTCTCTAGGTTGCTTAACTCTCTGTTTATAACGTTAGCATCAATTTAAGATCACACGGCCAAGTCACACGTCTGTGTGCTAGACCGTGTGGCGAATTTAATTTTCGCATTTAAGGTGCAGACTTCACATAGCCTGGGCACACGCCCATGTCCCAAGACCGTGTCCTCCACACGGCTGAGACACACGGCCGTGTCCCTACCCGTATGTTTACTACCATGCATACTGACTTGTAAAACTAGGGTGCAGGGGACACACAGTTGGACCACACGCCCATAGGGCTGACCGTGTGTCATACACGGCTTAGGCACACGCCCGTGTGGACAAATTTAAGGCTATTTTCCAAGCCATTTGTCATCCTTGAATGCTCATTTAGTCATTCATACTAGATGACATATAACATAATATATTTAGTCACTTAAAAACTTATAAACATAATTAATCCATGCCTTTGTAATGTCAACATATCACATATCCAAACCATTATATTTCCACATAGCATTCCACACCAGTTTTATATTCGTATACCAAGCTAAACCTACTTTCATTTTACTCAATTATACTATAGCTTTGGTCATCCTTATTAGCCATGTTTCATTCTCTTAGCACATGTGCCATTCATCACACATTTCATCCATAAGTAATCACATTAAGCATAAAACATTGCATGCATGCATAATTGATTAGGGTTACAACCCAAATGATCAATATGAACCATATTACATGGCCATATACAAAATGAATCAGATATTACCATAAGCCAATACATTTGGCTAAACCAATATGACATATAACAAAAAGGCCAAGCCCCTAAAAATGCCATACTCAAAATATTGAGATTAACTATACCCAAATGTCTAGTTGATAGTGTGATCGAGCCTCCGACGTCCTTCAATCCCTGAGCTAGCTTGGCAATACTATAAGAAAATAAGAAAGAGATGGGAGTAAGCATAAAGCTTAGTA
The DNA here is from genome assembly GCF_025698485.1 of Gossypium arboreum. Taxonomy (NCBI): domain Eukaryota; kingdom Viridiplantae; phylum Streptophyta; class Magnoliopsida; order Malvales; family Malvaceae; genus Gossypium; species Gossypium arboreum. Next base: position 16,031,267 of record NC_069080.1, read on the forward strand.
AGTTCACATGCAAATAAATAGCAACAAAATCATATGTATAAATACCCTTGACCTAACATAGTTTACTTATGTGTTATCATAATTTCACAAGTATAGCTTAATTTGTAGACATAACTTACACCATTTCAATCTTATCAAAAGTTCATCACATATCGAGCTCATTCGTATGAGTTTATCGTACATACCTGTACCAACTCGTAACACATTGTCATGTATCCATGTCATTGATTTACTTATCAAATAACTCACAGGATTACCCATTGAACACTCAGAATACTATTGGATACACGGAAAACTTGCACATAGTGCTTCAAACGCAGCCACATGCTACCTCACATCATAATCACACATTGCTCACTCTTGAGTTAATCACGGGCTTGCTCACACAAGCTGACAGTCAGGACGTAACTACTCAGGCTGCTCACACAAGCTGACAGGTACCCGTCACACATGCCGGGCTACCCAGACATCGGTAGAACGTACAAGACTATCACCCGGATTCACATAGTCACATATACACATAATCTCATGAGCTCATAATCACATAGTTCCTAGTGACATGTCACTTATATCCTAAACTATTCCTAAGGTTCAAACGGAATTTTCTCGACGTCTCATCTTTGTCGAACTCGTTCACAATGTCATTCTTATTGACCATAGTATCATTCATACACTCATTGTAACAGTTAAACATAGAAATTCATACATTAATTAAGCATTAAAACATGATACAACATTGCATTACTTACACATGAACTTACCTCGTACAAAATATAGACAATTAATTCAATTTAGTCTGAAATCTTGTTCTTTCCCCAATCTAGGTTCGGACTCTGGTTTTCTTGATCTATAATAGAAAATTTAGCTCATTTAATCATCACATTGTTCAAAATAGTCCATAAATCATACTTTGGCAAAATTATACTTTTTCGCTAAACTTTTCATAATTACAACTTAGCCCCTAGGCTTGTAAAATAAAATGTGTTCATTTTCTTTGATACCCAAGCCTTGCCGAACTTATATCATACTCATATCAGCCCACATTTTCTTTCAAACCATATTTTAACCACTTATTTCACAACTTTTACAAATAGATCCTTTTTAGGTGTTTTCATGAAAAACTACTTAGTAAAAGATGTTTATCATGCATCAAACTTTCATATTCCTCTATTAAACATCAAAATACAACCATGTCACACATGGGTCAAATTTCATACATGAACCCTAGCTCAAAATATGACTAAAAATGGATAGATCATGTTTTAAGGACTTCAAAAATATAAAGAACATAAAAAACGGGGCTAGGATTGACTTACTTTCAAGCTTGAAAAGTTGAAAAACCGTAGCTATAGAGAGCTTGAGAACTTCGGCTATGGCATGGAGAAGATGAACACAATTTTGACTTATTTTTCCCTTTTTATTCTTTTATTAACCAAATGACAAAAATGCCCTTAAGGCCTTTCTTTCAAATTTTTCCTATTCATGCCCATTTTTGTCCATAATTTTAGAAATTGGGCAAATTACTATTTAAAGACCTCTAATCAATAATCCATGGCAATTTTATGTTTAAATATTGTAGAACTCACATTTTGTAACTTTTACAATTTAGTCCTAAATGTCAAATTGGACACCTTATTAATATAATTTCTTCATGAAACCTTCACACAAGCATGCAATCGTATCATAGACCCTATGAGAATCATATAATAATTATTTATATTTCGGATTTATGGTTTCAAAACCACTATTCTGACTAGGCCCTAATTCGGGATGTTACAATTCTCCCATTTAGAGATTTTCGTCCCCGAAAATCTTACCAGTGAAAAGGTTCGGGTATTGGTTTATCATATTTTCCTCGGTCCCTCATGTAGCTTCTTCAACCCCATGCCTTTGCCATAGAACTTTCACAAGGGCAACACTTTTGTTTCTCAATTGCTTGACTTCCCGGGCCAAAATCTTAATCGGATCTTTACCATAAGTCATATCTGGTCAGATCTCAACCTCTATTGGTGAAATCACGTGCGAAGGATAAAATCGGTATCAGCACAACATAGACACATGGAACACATCATGAAACTTTTCTAATTCGGATGGTAAGGCTAACCGATAGACAACTGGCTCTGCTCTCTCAGTAATTTCATACGGTCCAATAAAGCGTGGATTTTAATTTGCCTTTCTTACCAAATCTCAAAACCTTTTTCCTTGGAGACACTTTCAAAAATTCTTTATCACCAACTTAAAACTCAATCTCCTTCTGTTTCAAATCCGTGTACGATTTCTGTCTATCCGAAGCGACTTTCAGGCAATCTCGAATCACTTTTACTTTTCTTCAGTTTCTTTAACCAAATCAATTTCGTGAATCTGATTCTCTCTAAGTTCGGTCCAATACAAAAGCGTTCGGTACTTACGCCCATACAACGCCTCATAAGGTGCCATTTTCAAAACTCGACTGAAAACTGTTGTTGTAGGCAAATTCTACTAACGGTAAATACTTTTCTCAATTACCTTAGAACTCAAGAACAAAACACTACAACATATCTTCCAAAATTTGAATTACTTGCTCAGACTGGCCTTCGGTCTGCTGATGGAAAGCGGTACTAAAATTCAATTTTGCATTTAAAGCTTTTTGTAACGTCTTCCAAAATCGTGAAGTGAACCTTGGATCTTTATCCGATATAATCGATAAAGGCACTCCGTGTAACCTCACTATTTTAGAAATATAAAACTCGGCTAGCTTGTCAAGTGAATAGTCGATATGTACTGGTATAAAATGGGCCGACTTTATTAATCGATCAACTACAACCCACACAACATCTTTTTTCTCGGTGTTAAAGGCAGACCTGTCACGAAATCTATAGTAATACAGTCCCATTTCCACTTGGGAACCATTACAAGCTAAAGTAAGCCTGAAGATACTTGGTGTTTCGTTTTCACTTGTTAACAAATCAGACATCTCGAAATGAACTTAGAAATATCTTTTTTCATGCTCGGCCACCAATATAGTTTCTTTAAGTCATTGTACATTTTCGTACTACCCGGATGCATAGACAGATGACTGCTATAAGCCTCAAGTAAAATCTTCTGAATCAACTCGGTATTCTTAGGAATACAAATCCTATTTCAGAACATTAAGCAACCATCGGAACTAATCCAAAAATCTAATTCCATGCCCGATTGACATTGAACTCTTTTGGCTTGCAAATCACCGTCACTTTGCTAAGCTTCATAAATCTCTTGAAGAAACATCGATCTAGATCTCAACTCGATTAGAATTGAACCGTCATCTGCTAAGGCCAACTGAGTGTTCATAGCCCTCAAAGTAAATAACGACTTCCTACTTAAGGCATCGACGACCGCGTTCACCTTTTCTGGGTGGTAGTCAATTACTAGCTCGTAATCTTTTATCAACTCTACCCACCTTTATTGTTGTAGGTTCAAGTCCTTTTGAGTCATCAAGTACTTCAGACTTTTATGATCAGTATACACACGACATTTCTCACCATACAAATAATGTCTCCAAATCTTCAATGTAAACACCATGGCAGCCAATTCCAAATCGTGTGTTGTATAATTTTTCTCATGCGGTTTCAGTTGCCTCGAGGCATAAGCGATCACCTTGCCTTCCTGCATAAGCACACAACCCAATCTGTTCAAAGATGCATCATTCTAAACCACAAATTATTTTTCCAGTTTAGATTGTACTAAAATCGGAGCCTCAGTCAATAATGCCTTTAGCTTCTCAAAACTCTTTTGGCATTTTTCCATCTATTCGAACTTAACATCTTTCTTTAATAATCTCGTCATCAGAGTAGCAATCATGGAGAGTCCTTTCACAAACCGTCTGTAATAACCGGCCAAACCTAGAAAGCTTCTGACCTCAGTTGCATTTCTCGGCAGCTTCTAATCAATAATAGTCGAAATCTTACTCGGTCAACTCTAATACCATCATCCGAAACAATGTGGCCCAAAAACCCGACTTCTCGAAGCTAAAATTTGATTTTACTGAACTTAGCATACAACTACTTGTCTCTCAAGATTTGCAAAACCATTTTCAAGTGCTCAACATGCTCAGTCTTATTATGAGAATAAATCAGGATATCATCAATGAAAACAACCACAAATTTATCCAGGTATGGTAAAAAAATACGGTTCATTAAGTCTATAAATACAGAAGGTGCATTCGCTAAACCAAAAGGCATAACCAAAAATTCATAGTGACCATACCTTGTCCTAAATGCAGTCTTTGGTACGTCCGAATCTTTGACTCTTAACTTTTAGTAACCGGAACTCAAGTCTATCTTTGAAAATACTGTGACTCCATTCAATTGGTCAAACAAGTCATCAATTCTTGGTAAGGGGTATTTGTTCTTTATGGTTACCTTATTGAGCTATCGGTAGTTAATGCACAATCTCATTGAACCATATTTCTTTTTCACAAATAGCACCGGTGCGTCCTACGGAGAATAACTGGGTCTCGAGAAACCTTTATCCGTCAACTCTTGTAACTGAATTTTCAACTCCCTTAACTCTGTCGGAGCCATCTTATACGGAGCAATCGAAATAGGTGCAGTACCCGAAACTAATTTAATGCCAAACTCAACTTCCCTAATTGGAGACAATCCGAACAACTCTTTCGGGAACACATCCGGATACTCATATACTATCAGCACTGATTCAATTTTCAATTCAAACTCTTTTGTATTCAACACAAAGGCAAGATAAGCTTCATAACCTTTTCTTATACATTTCTGAGCAGTCATAGAAGAAATCACTATAGGAAAGTTATTCAATTCATCTGATTCAACCCGAAGGATATCACCACTTTCACATTTCAGTTCAATGATTTTCCTTCTACAATTTAATACTACATCATGCATGGTCAGCCAATCTATACCAAGTATTATATCGAATTCATCGAACGGCAAGGGCATAAGATGAGCTGAAAAACAATGACCTCTAATCATTAAAGGGCAGTTCTTAAATACTTTGTCAACTATTACATGTTTGCCTAGAGGGTTTGACACTTTTATCATAAATTCAGTAGACCCAACAGGCATATTCATGCTAGACACCAATTTCACACAAACATACAAATGAGTAGGTCTCGGATCAATTAAAGCAATAACAGAAGTATCATAGAGAGAAAAAGTACCCGTAATCGCATCAAGGGATGAAGCCTTTTCGCGAGCGCGAATTGCGTAAGTCCTCGCAGGTGCTCTACTCTCGGGTCTTACAGTTAGTTCTCTAGGTGCACTCTTACTACTCGTTCTATTTCCCAGATTCTTCTATGGTCTTCCTCTAGAAGAAACATTGCTCGACCTTGCACTCTGAAATTTTTCTTTTTCAACCTTATCAAGACAATATTTGATAATATGATCATGTGAACCACACTTGAAGCATGCCCGGCTATTCATCCAGTATTCACCAGGGTGACGCTTGCCACAATGTTGCACTAAGGTCTACTAGGTCGAGCGTTACCCACATTCGCTATCGACGTAGTTTGAGCTTTATAACCTGAACACTATTTTTCATGGTTCCTGATCGAGAACCAGCTGAAACACTCGATTGAGTATTAAACTCTCTCGGTTTCTTAGTTGAGGATTGAAATGATTTACCTATCTATCTCTTCTTCGAATCTCGAGACTCTAACTCAGCTTTTCTTTTCTCTTTAGCCAATTCCTTGACTTTACAAGCTCTCTCTATGAGCACAACAAATTCTCTCAGTTCAAGGAAACCCATAAACAATAGGATTTCTTCGTTCAATCTATCTTCAAATCTTTTGCACATGATGGTTTTAGTCGATACACATTCTCGAGCGTATTTTCTCAGTCTCACAAATTCACGCTCATATTCCGTTACCGTTATTCGACCTTATTTTAGCTCAAGGAATTCCTTCCTTTTCTGATCGATAAATTTTTGGCTAATGTACTTCTTACAGAATTCTTCTTGGAAGAAGTCCTAATTAACTCTCTCCCTTGGTACCACCAACACGAGGGTGTTCCACCAACGATAGGCCGAGTCCCTCAGAATAGACACAACACACTTTATGCATTATTTTGGTATGCATGATAACTCATCAAACACCCTAATAGTATTCTCGAGCCAAAACTCTGCCCTCTTAAGGTCATCGTCTTTACTAGCTCAGAACTCTTCAGTTCCTTGTTTCCGAACCTTATCAACTAGTGGTCTATTCAGTCTCACAAAGTCTATACCTTAAGGTGCTACAAGGTTAGGTTGAGGAATGGATGAGGATAGAGGAGGTTGAGCGTTTGGGTTTGTTTGAACAAATTCCGTGTCCCAGGAATCCATCATATGAAGAAAGGCTTCCCTACCTCTTTCTCCTCGACTAACTATAAGGGGTTGATAAATCGTAAATTATACATATTTTTATCCAATGCTTAGCACATTTATGGATGATTTCTCCTTAGATTTGGTGAATTTGATGCTCCTAATCCTTTAATTTCATGTTTCATACTTAGGTGAGCATAGGAGAGTAAAAAGAGCGAGAAACGGGTTGAAAATAGAGCAAATAGACCTACGTAAGAAATCAACATGGCCTGGACTTTCTCACATGGGCGTGTCACACGGTCGTATCCTTTTGGCAGGATCGAAGCACGACTTACACGGGTAGACTACACACCCGTGCCTGTTTAACAGCCTTGACTACGGGCTGGAGTAATCGTACATAGACGTGCCACACGGGCGTGTCCTTGCCGAGCCCAAGTATAACCCTATTCATAAAAGGCCAATTTTGGGGGCCTTTAGGCCTTCTAAAGCCTATTTAAACACCTGATGAGGCATTTAAAAGAGGAACGCAAAGTAAGAAGCAATGAATTACTTAAGGAAAGTCGATTGATCCATCTCAGAAATCGGATTCATCATCAAGACTGAAGATCTCCCTTCAAGTTCCTTCAAGAGTTTTGGGTTTTCTTATGTTTTGTTATCTTTATGCTTTTGGGATGTTTTCTTTCATAAATATGAGCTAAACCCCTTAAATACCTAAGGGGAATGAAACCTAATACGGATCTTGTTATTATTATCTGAATTGTATGTTAAATATTTGACTTGTTCTTAATTATGTGTTCTTAATTCTTGTTTTGATATTCCAGGATATTGATTCAAGTTAAGCTCTTATACAGAGGAGGAATAGACCCTGTCTAAGAGTAAATTTGTCATAATTAAGCGGAGTTGATTGCACGCCTAGAGATAGGGTGATAAGATTTTACCGGATTAGGGTAAAACCTAATAAGGGAATCCATAGATTGAGTTAATACAATTCTAGGGTGTTAATTAGAAAGAGATTTCAATCATTCAACCTAGGGTTAGACGTTATTAGTCTCGAGAGAGATAATAATATAACTTAGAGACTTCTATGGATCAAGTCAAATGAATAAATTGTCTGATTCAGAGTCAAATAACAAGTAAAGTCTAGATGGATTTTTCCTTAGGTATTGTCTTAATCAATCGAATTTTCCTAAAAGTATTTTCCCAAATTTTCTTTCTGTGTATTCTTAGTTTAGTAATTAGTTTAGATAACCAAACCTCTTAATTTTTAGGCTAGATAATAAAAAGGAAGTTAATACTAGTACTCCTACTTCATTTGGGTTTGACAATCCAGTCTTGCTGAATTATACTACTGTTCGATAGGTACACTTGCCTTAGTCGTGATAATAAGTTAGTCTCAAGAATGATTCATTCATAAATCTTTAAAACCTGTCACAAATATCACGTATCAAGTTTTTGGCGCTGTTACCAGGGAACTAGGATATTAGGAACACTCGATTTTTATTATTTTAGCCATTTTACTTTTATTGCAATTTAATTTTTTTTCTTCTCTAATTCTTCATTTATTTTATTCTGAAAGGTTTTTCTAGTTTATGACCAGAAGAAACCCGTCAGGACCACTTCTTTTTGACAGTGAGATCGACTACACAGTTCGCAAAAACTGAAGAGAAATAAGGCGAAGCCTAAGATACACAGAGGACGAGCAAGAGGACGATACTTCAACCACAACCAAGGAGATGGCTGAAAACCAAGAAAATCCCCTACCTCCTGCGATTGCTGCTGATCCAGTAAATCAGAATCCTGCTCCACGCACTATGTATGATTATGCTAAACCTAATTTAACAGGAACTGAGTCAAGTATAGTTAGACCTGCTATTGCTGTAAATAATTTTGAACTGAAACCTAAAATAATTCAAATGATACAACAGTTTGTTCAGTTTGATGGTTTGTAGGACGATGATCCTAACGCTGACTTGGTAAATTTTTTAGAGTTCTGCGACACTTTTAAAATCAATAGCGTTTCTGATGACTCCATTCGCCTTCGATTATTTCCTTTTTTGTTGAGGAATAAGGCTAAACAATGGTTGAACTTGTTACCATTAGGGTCAATCACTACTTGGGAATAAATGACCAAAAAGTTTTTATTAAAATATTTTCTGCCGGCTAAAATAACCAAATTACGTAATGATAACTCCTCTTTTGTGCAGATGGATTTAGAAACACTATACGGTCATGGGAGAGACACAAGGACCTTTTGCGAAGATGCCCTCACTATAGGTTACCACTCTGGCTACAGGTCCAAACGTTTCAGAATGGCCTGAACCCTTCGACTCGGCAGATGATTGACGCAGCCGCTGGTGGAACTATCAATAATAAGACACTTGAGGCGGCTTACGAATTTATTGAGGAGATGTCACTGAATAACTATCAGTGGCAAGTTATGAGGACAAAGTCGATAAAAGCAGCCGGTGTTTTCAACCTCGACACGGTTACTATGCTATCTAACTAAGTAGAACTCTTAAATAAAATGATTGGCAGTTTGTGTGGTTCTACTCAAGTACATCCAGTGATGAGGTGCGATTCGAGTGGAGGAGGAGCATGCACAGAATATCAACCCTTCAACCCTAGCATCAAGGAGGAACAAGTCCAATATATGGGTAACAATAACTTTAAAACCCAAAATAACCCATATAGTAACACTTATAATGCAGGTTGGAGGAACCATCCCAATTTCTCGTGGGGCGATCAAGGAAATCAAAGGCCACAACATCCTCCGGGTTTTCAATAACCACCTTACCAGCAAGAAAATAAGCCAAACCTTGAGGAGATGTTAACAAAATTTATCTCGGTGTTAGAAACTCATTTCTAGAATACCGAGACAGCCCTTAAGAATCAACAAGCGTCAATCCAAGGGCTCGAAACTCAGGTAGGCCAATTCGCCAAACTGATTTCTGAACAACCACAAGGTATTTTACCGAGTAACATTAAATCAAACCCAAGGGATCAAATCAATGCAATTACCATTCAAGATGAGGAAGGGTTAGTTTCACCTGAGCCAGAACAGAGGTAAGAAACTGTGGTAGGTAAAGGTAAAGGTAATGTGGACCACAATGACTAGAAACCTGTAAGTAAAGAGTACAAACCTCGTGTTCCATACCCAAACGTGACAAGGAAAGACCACACAGAAGAAAAATTTGGTAAATTCCTTAAATTATTAAAAAATTCGGTAAATTCTTCAAATTTTTAAAGGAGCTTTTAACAAATAAACGAAAGTTGAATGAGGCGTCGCATGTGGAGTTGAATGCTGTTTGCTCAGCCATATTACAGAATAAGCTACCCAAAAAATTGAAAGATCTAGGGAGTTTTATGATTCCTTGTTTAATTTGTAGTTTAGATGTTCATAAGGCATTGGCTGACTTAGGGGCAAGCATTAATGTTATGCCTTATAAAATGTTTAAACAGCTAGGTCTTGGGAAACCCAAACAAACTTGGATGAGTATTCAATTGGCGGATAAAACCATTAGATTTCTTAGGGGTATCATTGAAGATGTTCTTGTTAAGATAAATAAATTTATATACTCAGTAGACTTTGTTGCTCTAGACATGGAAAAGGATAGTAACGCACCTTTAATTTTAGGATGACCCTTTTTAGCGTCTGCTAGAACCATTATTGATGTTGGTACAAGTGAACTCACACTTGTGTGAGAGACGAAACAATTACCCTTCAAGCTTGTAATTCGAGTAACACATCGAAAATTGAAGGTGGTTGTATAAATCATTCTACTAGTTTGATCATGTGGTGTAACCCTCTGTGCAGGAAACAGTTACGAAGAATGCATATGAGCCGTGTTCAAACAACAACAAAGGACCTATCTATGAAGACCGAAGGCTACAAATCGAGGAGCTAGATAAATGGCAGACACAGAAACTGAGAATACCCAATAACCCGAAACTGAGCCAAGACGAGCTCAATGCCTCACCAAATCAACTTAAGGTTGGAGACAAAGTGCTACTAGATGCAGCAGATCTTCGCATTGCCACTCCTGAACCTAATGACGAACTTTCTCTTACGGTATTTTCCCATATGGTACAATCGAGGTAATTCATCGCAAATTCGGCACATTTAAAGTAAATAATACTCGTCTTAAACCTTATGTTGATAAAGTTGATAGCAGGGATGAGGAGTGTAAACTCCTCGCACCACCTTTACCATGCAGAAGAGAGGTAGGTCGAGCTTAGACTATAAATAAGCACTTCTTGGGAGGCAACCCGAGCACTAACAGTGTTAATTTCTTTAAATTTTAGTTTTTAACATCTAACATACTAACCGAATCATAGAACGTAGGCTTTCTAAAGACCACACGGCCAGGCACGCGGGTGTGCATTAGGCCGTGTGAAAACAGGGCAAAATTTTTACCCAACACGGGATGCGATAAGTTGCCACGGTCGTGCAACATAGTCGTGGACGAAACTGCCAAAACAACACTGGCGTGAGACACGTCCGTGCCTTGAAACCGTGGTTGAAACTGAGAATGTAACACGGACGTGTATGCCCGTGCCATCCACCTGTGGTCGACATTGTCAAAATGAACACGGGCGTAGGCCTATGTACACGGGCGTGAGAGAAGGGAAAGAAGCAAGACATGGCCGTGTGACACGACCGTGTGCACCTACATGCCCAAGCAACAAGGGCGTGGGCCGAATTTAGACCCGCTCAAATTTAAAAATCGCGAAACACACAGGCAAAAATTAGGGCACACGGGCGTGTCCCATGGCCCTATGCCCCAAAATCTATATAAACCCCTCACTATTCATTATCTCTCTCCCTAAAAATCCCTAACCCTAGCCGCTGCAACTCCACACGCCCTACCCTCCATGCCTGTGCGCCGCTTACAACACCGATTCTACTGCCCCAAGCTCTTTTCTTTTGCGTTTGTTTGCTCTTTTCTCTCTTTTTTTTTTTAAATATGTTGCTTATTTCTTGATTTCTCTGCTCTATTGAACTATTTTGAATGAATATTCATAGTTAGAATATTAAAATACTCATGCTTGTTTTATAAAAAATTTGTCATTTTAGTTACTACATTATGCTATACTCTTTCATTTTTCCTTATTTCCATGAAATTTATGCTTACCCACATGCATTCATTCATTATTCCTATAATCTTATAACTTGATATTTTTAGTTGTTTTAGTTTGTATCATCTAGTACGTAAATCTCATGAAATATTCCTATTTAGTCTTGATTTTCCATACTATTCTTGGGGCATATTGGTTGAACTTCGATTTTTCAATATAGTTATAATGTCATCCTCACGTGGTAAGAAGACCGCTGTTCTCGCCTCGAAGAAGAGGAAAGGAGTAACATCATCCTTTGGTCCTACCACGGAGATTAGGCACCCGTTCCTCTAGGTTCTCTTGGGACCCCAAGAGGAATTATATCAGATATTACGGGCCCGACCCCTAGGTGTGGGCCGCTGTATTGACTGGGCCACACTAGAACGATTCATTTGGCTGACGCGGTCTGAGCCCTCCTGATGACTGACCCTTGGAGGCTCTTCTTTAAGATTGTTGAGTCAATGTATCTCGAGTTCACATTGGAGCTCTGCTCGGCGTTCCATCTTCAGACCGTCATGACCAACTTCGACAATCCTGGAACGGTCCAGTTCCGCCTTGGTGGTCTAGTACGCCAGTTAAGCATACCCGAGTTCGGGATTGCATAGGGCTATACACGGAGGAGTTCATGGACGACAATGAACTCAACACCCTCCACCGCCACATCCACTACTCCCCCTCAAAATGCTGGAGGGACCTCATCCCTGCCTCGGCCACCTACGATCCTAGCCACTCCAAGGCATCGGCTCTCCCTCCATCTTTGAGGTATCTGCACACCGTCTTGGCTCACACTCTGACACGGAGATGAGAGAGCACTAGCGTCGTCACCACCGACGACACCTATTTCTTATGGAGTATGGCGAATAGGCACGTCATCGACCTCGCTTACTTTATTGCCCTCACTATTCGCCACCAGACGGAGCGACATAGGAGAGGGGTCATCTCTATCGGGCCCTATGTATCTCTATCGGGCCCTATGTGACTCTATTGGCTCAGCACTTTGGGCTCCTTAACACAGCAGCACAATCATCCTCCCTCATTCTCATCGGCCAGATGTCCCCACAGGGCATCTCGAGCATGCTAAGTATGAGGATGATCGAGAAACGACGTGGCACATACCCTCCTTAGTACCGCCTCGCCCAGTCCACCGAGGAGGAGTACCCAGAGGACATTACTGATGATGTCCCTCCACGTCGCGAGGATCCACCGACTCAGCCACCACCTCCTCATCGTCTAGTTCATGCGGCGGCTTCATAATCTGACATCTCTGAGCGCCTTACACGATTTGAGTAGCAGTGTCTTCAGCGTTTTGATCATATTGATGCTACACTTCACCAGATTTGTCAGCACCTTCACATCTCATCGCCACCCCCACCTCGCGAACCATCTAACGATGAAGATGTTTAAAAACTTTTATTTATTATTTTATGTTTTTACTTTTATTCTATTTTAAGACCAGTTTTTATTTTTCTTTAAGCTTATTTTTATTAGGTTTTATAATTATTATTTTACAAATTTTAATTTTGATTATTTTATTACGAGTAATTATGATTCGTTATATTCCCTAAAAAGTTCTTAATTCTATCACAGTTATAAAGAGCTCCAAAGCTCATCATCGCATAGGAACTAAAAACTCCACAAAGAAAGGTTCTCCACGACTGCCATGTCCTGCTCGACCACGACCATAGCTACCACCAGATATAATATTCTTTTGGCGCAGGATTTATAAATTAATAAACCTCTACCACCACCGGAGTATCCTCCTCCACTCTCATCATTGCTTTGGCCGATTACTCTCCATCACTCCAATTCAAGGAGTTCATTCATCGTTCAGGAAGTTTCACTTCTCTTCCTATCTTATGATTATTTTTATCAATATATCTATCTTTGTACATTGAGGGCAATGTATATCTTAAGTGTGGGGGGGTCTTTTATATCATCGTTAGAAATCCCTGAATTGTGTCTTATTCTCACGTGAATCACTCATATCACTATTAGAATGAATGTTAATTAATTTATGATTTTTATTGATATGTCTTGAATTAAAACATAGGTATTTATGCATTGATTATTTAAACTTTAAGACATTAGGGAATCAAGCATGATAAGTTGATTTTTGAAGAATTAAAAACTTTTAGGTTGTTTTCCTAAGTTTAAGTATTATCTTAAGTTGAAATTCACAAGTTTGAACATCAAAAAGCTATAATTTTTGTGAGATCTTGAGCCTTTAGAGCATATTTTACTCCTTTCATGCTCACTTTTATTATGAGTGCGTCAATATTGATTTGTTATTCTAGAACTTGCTTGATTATGCATGTCAAGACCAAACCATTTGATTTGATATGTCAAGATCATAAAAGCACTTAGGTTTAACCCACTCACTTCACAAAAGCCAACCTTCATAATTAACTCTTAGTGAACCCCTTTGAGCCTAACAAGACATTAATTGATTTACCCTCAATATTAACCTATAACCCATTATTGTTGAAATCCCCTAATTTGATCCCTATTTTTGTCGAGATTTGATTTGAACTAATTGCTTAGCTATGTTTTGCTCTTCTATGTTTTTGATTTGTTCTTAAAAAAAAAGTGCACTTCAATACATATTAGTTGTAATTCGTCGTTTTTGAGCTTAAGTGTCAATTCCATATTCTGAGAAGAAGCTCAATTGTATTCAACTAATGACTAGTCATTTTTCTAGCTAGGTAATTTTTTAATTCAATCTCGATTCTAACCTTTTCTTTCAGCTTGTGACTACACCCCCTAACCAAAGCCACGTTACAACCCTCTAAAAAGACCTTTTTGATTGATGTATCAGCTCAATGTATAGTGGCGGAGATTTGATTTTCAAGCAAGCCTATGGTAATAAATTTTCATATTGACTAATGAGTGCCTTTATTGATGTCCTTAAACACCTTGAGTGATTTGAGTGAACCTTTAGTGAGGATGTTAAACTCTGCGATATTTTGATCAAATGTAATAATTTAGATAGAGGGGAGACACCTATGTTTTTGTGATAAAATGCTCAACTTGGAATGTTTGAAACTCTGATGTACATTTAGTTGAATTTTCAATGTATGGATACATATGGATTATTTTGAGATATTATTGATAGAGATTATAAATTGAGAAAAATTTATTTTGATTGTAAGTTGAGGATTTTGCTTGAGGACAAGCAAATGCTTAAGTGTGAGGGTATTTGATAAACCGTAAATTATACATATTTTTATCCCATGATTAGCACATTTATGGATGATTTCTCCTTAGATTTGGTGAATTTGATGCTCCTAATCCTTTAATTTTATGTTTTATACTTAGGTGAGCATAGACGAGTAAAAAGAGCGAGAAACGGGCCGAAAACGGAGAAAATGGCCTACGTGGGAAATCAACACGGCCTGCACTTTCTCACACGAGCATGTCACACTACCGTGTCCCTTTGGTAGGATCGAAACACAACTTGCACGGGTAGACTATGCGCCCGTGCCTGGTCAACAGCCTTGACCACGGGCTGGAGTAATCGCACACGGGCGTGTCACACAAGCGTGTCCCTGCCGAGCCTGGTCGCGTGATTCGTAACAAGTAATAAATATTTATAATGAAGATCAAACCTAGACTAACTATTATCACGACGAAAAGGCAAGCGCACCTATCGAACAATAGTATAGTAATGGCAAGACCGGGATATCGTACCCAAGGGAACCAAAAGTACTAGTAATAATTATCTTTTTATTATCTAGCCTAAGAATAAAAGGGTTTGTTTTAATTAACTAATTATTTAAACTAATTATCTGATTTAATTCAAGCAAAGAGAAAATTTAGAAAAAAACTTGAAGAAAAGCAATTGATAAAGACGACACCCAAAGAGGAATCCACCTAGATTTCACTTGTTATCTGCCTCTGAACCGAACGATTTATTCACTTGACTTGATCCGTGAGACTCCTTAACCTATGTTATTATCCCTTTCGAGATTAATAATGTCTAACCCTCAGTTGAATTAATCAAAATTTCTTTCTTAATTAAAACCCCTAAGGAAACAGTAAATCACTCTATGGACTCCCATATTAGGTTTCACCCTAATCTGAAAAAAATCTAGTAACCCTATTTCTAGTCGTTTGATCTATTCCACTTAATTATGCCAAATCAACTCTTAGGCAGGGTCTATTCCTCCTCTGCATAAGCACATCAAATCATGAATCAATACCCGGAATATTAACTCAAGCATTAAGAACACATAATTAAGAACAAATCAAGTTTTATCATACAGTTCAGATAATAATAACAAGATCCATCATAGGTTTTATCCCCCTTAGGTATCTAAGGGGTTTAGTTCATAATAAAACAGGAGTACATCTCAAAAGTATGAAAATAAAAAAACATAAAGAAAACTCTAAAACCCCTGAAGGAATTCTGAGAGATATCTTCAGTCTTGGAGTAGCTCCGGCTCGTCTAGCTTTCTTCAAGTAATTCCTGGCGTGTGGTTTTGTATTCCAGAAAAGTTCTGGAAAGAGCGGCCCCCTTCTAGGTCACACTTAGGGTGTTTATATAGGCTTTGGATTGGCTTTCTTCCTCCTTAAGTATCCTTTTCTGTGTAAAATACAACTCTTTGAAAAAGGAACACGCCTGTGTGTTACGGCCGTGTGACGTGATTACTAGGCCGTGTTCGATCCGTTAAATTGCACACGGACGTGTGGGCTCAATGGCCAGGCCGTGTGAATAGTGAAAACCTTAGTTAACACCCTCGAAGGCCACGGGCGTGTGAGATACTCGTGTGGCAAGGCTTAGGCCGTGTCATCTTCTCGATTTGGTCTATTTTTTCCCTTTTTAGCTCGTTTTTGGCTCCTTTCGACTCTTGGTGCTCTCTTGAGTACAAAACATGAAATAACCGGATTAAGAGCACCAAAATCCACAAATCTAGTAATAAACATCCATAAATATGCTAAGTATTTGGGGTATAAATATGTATAATTTGGCTTTTATTAGAGCTCAAGTATAATCCTATTCAGAAAAAGGCCAATTTTGGGGGTTCTTAGGCATTCTAAAGCCTATTTAAACACCTGATGAGGCGCTTAGAAAAGGAACACAGAGTAGGAAGCAAGAAATTGCTCAAGGAAAGCCGATTGATCCATCTCAGAAACCGGATTCATCATCAAGACTGAAGATCTCTCTTCAAGTTCTTTCAGGAGTTTTAGGTTTTCTTATGTTTTGTTATCTTTATGATTTTGAGATGTTTTCTTTCATAAGTATGAACTAAACCCCCTAAATACCTAAGGGGAATGAAACCTAAGACGGATCTTGTTATTATTATCTGAATTTTATGATAAATATTTGACTTGTTCTTAATTATGTGTTCTTAATTCTTGTTTTGATATTCCGGATATTGATTCAAGTTAAACTCTTATTAGGAGGAGGAATAGAATACATCTAAGAGTAAATTTGTCATAATTAAGCGGAGTTAATTGCACACCTAGAGATAGGGTGATAAGATTTTGCCAGATTAGGGTAAAACCTAATAAGGGAATCCATAGATCGAGATAATGCAATTCTAGGGTGTTAATTAGAAAGAGATTTCAATTATTCAACCTAAGGTTAGACATTATTAGTCTCGAGAGAGATAATAATATAACTTAGGGATTTTTACGGATCAAGTCAAATGAATAAATCGTCTGATTTAGAGTCAAATAACAAGTGAAGTCTAGCTGGATTTTTCCTTAGGTATTGTCTTAATCAATCAAATTTTTCCAAAAGTATTTTCTCAAATTTTCTTTCTGTGCATTCTTAGTTTAGTAATTAGTTTAGATAACTAAACTTCTTAATTTTTAGGCTAGATAATAAAAAGGAAGTAAATACTAGTACTCGTGATTCCGGTCTTGCTGAAGTATACTATTGTTCGATAGGTACACTTGCCTTAACAACGATAATAAGTAAATACTAGTACTCGTGGTTCCGGTCTTGCTGAAGTATACTATTGTTCGATAGGTACACTTGCCTTAACCGCGATAATAAGTTAGTTTCAAGAACGATTCATTCATAAATCTTTAAAACCTGTCACAAATATTACGTATCAGGGGTCTACTCTCAGACGGTGCTGCCCTTTTAGCGGGTGCAGGAGCGTTACTTTGAACATCCTCTACCACTACTCTGTCGGAATCCATTTACTATATGAAAACACATTTTAAAATCGTCAGGAGTCGTCACACTATCATAATATATTTATGGCATGTATAGCTAGACACGTACACATGCTACGCTAGTCCGAGAATTGACTAAACCGTAGCTCTGATACCACTAAGTGTAACACCCCTTACCCGTGTCTGACACCGAAATAGGATACGAGGCATTACTAGACTTAATCATACTCATCATGTAAAACTGGCCTACAATTTTCTTTCAATTTCTAAATCATGTAAACTCATGCATAATGTCTCTTACATGGACTTACGAAGCTTTAAACATGCATTGAAAGTAGTTAGGGACTAAATCGAGAACCTTAAAAAGTTTTGGGAATCTTAGAAATTTTTTCCATGAAATAGAGTCACATGCCCATGTGGACACAGGGACACGCCTATGTACCACTGACACGCCCGTGTCTCCAGGTTTTGTAACTCTCTGTTTATGACGTCAATATCAATTTAAGATCACATAGCCAAGTTACACGCCCGTATGCTAGGCCGTGTGGTGAATTTAATTTTCGCATTTAAGGTGCAGACTTCACACGGCCTGGGCACATGCCGATGTCCCAAGGCCGTGTCCTCCACACGGCTGAGACACACGACCATGTCTCTACTCGTATGTTTACTACCATGCATATTGACTTGTAAAACTAGGGTACAGGGGACACACGGTTGGACCACACGCCCATGAAGCTGACCGTGTGTCACACACGGCCTAGACACACGCCCGTGTGTCTACCTTTGTAGAAAAATTTTAGGCTATTTTTCAAGCCATTTGTCACCCTTGAATGCTCATTTACTCATTCATCCTAGATGACATGTAACATAATGTATTTAGCCACTCAAAAACTCATAAACATAATTAATCCATGCCTTTGTAATGTCAACATATGACATATCCAAACCATCATATTTCCACATTGCATTCCACACCAATTTCATATTTATATACCATGCTAAACCTACTTTCATTTTACTCAATTATACTATAGCTTTGGTCATCCTTATTAGCCATGGTTCATTCTCCTAGCACATGTGCCATTCATCACACATCTCATCCACAATCAATCACATCAAGTATAAAACATTGCATGCATGCTTAATTGATTAGGGTTACAACCCAAATGATCAATATGAACAATATCATATGGCCATATATAAAATGAATCAAATATTATCATAAGCCAATACATTTGGCTAAACCAATATGACATATAACAAAAAGACCAAGCCCCTATACATGCCATACTCAAAATATTAAGACTAACTATACCCAATTGTCCAGTTGATAGTGTGATCGAGCCTCCGACGTCCTTCGATCCCCGAGCTAGCTTAGCAATACTATAAGAAAATAAGAAAGAGAGGGGAGTAAGCATAAAGCTTAGTAAGTTCACATGCAAATAAATAGCAACATAATCATATGTATAAATACCCTTGACCTAACATAGTTTACTTATGTGTTATCATAATTTCACAAGTATAGCTTAATTTGTAGATATAACTTACACTATTTCAATCTTATCAAAAGTTCATCACATATCGATCTCATTCGTATAAGTTTATCGTACATACCTGTGCCAACTCGTAACACATTGTCATGTATCCACGTCATTGACTTACTTATTGAATAACTAAAGGATTACCCGTTGAACATTCAGAATACTATTGGATACAAGAAAAACTTGCACATAGTGCTTCAAATGTAGCCACATGCTACCTCACATCATAATCACACATTGCTCATTTTCAAGCTAATCACGGGCTTGCTCACACAATCTGACAGTCAAGACGTAACTACTCGGGCTGCTCACACAAGCTGACAGGTACCCACAACACATACTGGGCTACCCAGCCACCGGTAGAACGTACAAGACTATCACCCGGATTCACATAGTCACATATACACATAATCTCATGAGCTCATAATCACATAGTTCCTAGTGACATGTCACTTGTATCCTAAACTATTCCTAAGGTTCAAACGGAATTTTCTCGACGTCTCATCTTTGTCGAACTTGTTCACAATGTCATTCTCATTGACAATAGTATCATTCATACACTCATTGTAACAGTTAAACATAGAAATTCATACATTAATTAAGCATTAAAACATGATACAACATTGCATTATTTACACATGAACTTACGTCGGTTCAAAATATGGACAATTAATTCAATTTAGTCCGAAATCTTGTTATTTCCCCAGTCTAGG
Source organism: Gossypium arboreum (assembly GCF_025698485.1). Lineage (NCBI taxonomy): Eukaryota > Viridiplantae > Streptophyta > Magnoliopsida > Malvales > Malvaceae > Gossypium > Gossypium arboreum. The sequence continues at coordinate 16,051,050 of NC_069080.1, forward strand.
TCCGGACTCTATTTCTCTTGATCTATAATAGAAAATTTAGCTCTTTAATCATCACATTGTTCAAAATAGTCCATAAATCATACTTTGGAAAAATTATACTTTTTCCCCTAAACTTTTACATAATTACAACTTAGCCCCTAGGCTCGTAAAATGAAATGTGTTCATTTTCTTTCATACCCAAGCCTAGCCGAACTTATATCATACTCATATCAGCCCACATTTTCTATCAAAACATATTTTTAATACCACTTATTTCACAACTTTTACAAATAGATCATTTTTAGGTGTTTTCATGAAAAACTACTTAGTAAAAGATGTTTATTATGCATCAAACTTTCATATTCCTCTATTAAACATCAAAATAAAAACATGTCACACATGGGCCAAATTTCATACATGAACCCTAGCTCAAAATATGACTAAAAATGGATAGATCATGTTTCAAGGACTTCAAAAATGTAAAGAACATAAAAAACGGGGCTAGGATTGACTTACTTTCAAGCTTGAAAAGTTGAAAAACCGTAGCTATAGAGAGCTTGAGAATTTCAGATATGGCATGGAGAAGATGAACACAATTTTGACTTATTTTTCCCTTTTTATTCTTTTATTAACCAAATGACAAAAATGCACTTAAGGCCTTTCTTTTAAATTTTTCCTATTCATGCCCATTTTTGTCCATAATATTAGAAATTGGGCAAATTACTATTTAAGGACCTCTAATCAATAATCCATGGAAATTTCATGCATAAAGCTTCTAGAACTCACATTTTGCAACTTTTGCAATTTAGCCCTTAATGTCAAATTGGACACCTTATTAATAGAATTTCTTCATGATACCTTCACACAAGCATGCAATCGTGTCATAGACCCCATGAGAATCATAAATAATTATTTCTATTTTGAATTTGTGGTCTTGAAACCATTATTTCGACTAACCCTAATTCAATATGTTACAAGGTTTTTCTTTTTAATATTTAAAAAACTAATTTCAAGGTCTTCCCAATCACAATATAAAATAGATTTTAACAATAAATCTTAAGCAACTTGTTCTTTATTTGTTTTTTAACTAAGAATTGTGAAAGCTTAGTAAGAGCTCTTCTAAAATTTGCTCTTTGCTCAGTAATATGGGTTTTCCATATTTCATTAATAAAACTATATAAATCTAAGGGTAAATTTTGATTATAATAATATTTTATATCTTGTATGTGTTGTGGTTTCAACAAATTTTTTACTACTCGAATAATTTCAACATAACTGGCTTAGTATACCGAATTTAGATCCTGAGACCATGGTAATTGACTTATTGACTATGGTGTTATTGAAAATTGAGTTAAAATTCCAATTGGTTGTCTTACCATTGGATATGGAACATAATATCATTGATTAGGATAAAATGATACTTGAGAAGGTATTGACACAAAATGCTTGATTAGGATATTTTGATTTTGAGGAGTTCTTTTTGTTGGACTTCTTATTAATGGTAGTCCATTCCCCCACTTTTTCTAGAGGTTATTTATCTCTATCCATAAGGCTTGCTAAATAATCTCCAACACTATTGTCAATACCTTTGACATATAAAACTTCAAAATTAAAAGTGTATAATTCATTATATTATCTAATTCTTCTTAGTATAGTTTCCAAACTTTTATTAGTAAGAAAATATTTAACTGCCTTATTATTAGTTTTTATGATAAATTTTCAGGTGCTAAATATATAAGAAATTTTGTATTCCTTTTTAATAACTAATAATTCTTTCTCAAATATGATATAATTTATTTCATTTGGTTTAGATTTATTGAACTATATTCACATATTAATTCTTCAGTATTTATTGTTCTAGCTTTTAAAATACATCCCCACTAATTTTGTGAGACATCATTCCCAAAATTAATTTATCTCTTTACTTAGTTAAATAAACTTTTGGAATCTGAATGATTTCATATTTTAAATTTTTATAATTTTAGAGTCTTTTTAGACCAAGTAAAAGGTTTATATATATCTTAATTTGCCATATAAAATTCCTATTTTTTCGATAGGTTTGGAAAGAAATTTCTACCGTAATTTATAATTCCTAAAAATTGCGAAGTTGTTTCTTATCTTCAATTTTTTTCAGAAAATTCTTTTATTTTTTTATAATATGATCTTGTAGTTTAAGACCATTTGCAGATTATTTTAATACTAAAATTCTATTTTTATTTTTATTTTTCTAGCTCTATTTTCTTAGGGCTTAATATGATTCCATATTTTATGAATTCTTGAGAAATAATATTGAAATGTTTTCTATGTAATTCTAGAGTATCTGAAAAATATCAAAATATCATTTATATAAACTATACAAAATATCTTATATTTATTAAAATAGAATTCATTCATCTTTGAAATATTTGTGGTGCATTACATAATTCAAATGACATTGTATTCCATTGGTAATGTCCATTGAGTGTACTAAAAGCTGTTAAAGGTTTAAATTTTTCTGTTAGCATGATTTGTTAGAATCCTGATTTATAGTAGAACTTACTAAAGTATTTTGCTTGTTTAGCATGATTAATTAATACCTCTTTTCTTGGAATAAAGTTTCGATCAAAATAATATTTTGATTTAATCTTTTATAATTAATGATCATCCTAACTTTACCTCTTTTTATTTTTGCATGATTTCTAATCACAAAAGATGGACTAGAATGTGGATTATTAGTTTTTTATTATCAATCCTTTATCTAATAACTCCTTAAATTGTATATTAAATTCTTCTATATCTTGTTTAGTATAAATCATTGGTTTAACTCTAATAATTTTACTGAGATTTTTCATTTTATACTACAATATCTAGCGTTATTTTGCCATAATTTTAATGGTTCTTTACTAAAATTATTATTTAATATATTAAACAACCAATAACTTGTTTCTAGTTGTTTAATTTGTTCCTTTCTTGTGGTGTAATTTTTGGTCACATATACAATTATGGTTTTCTACTAATGGTATTTTTATAAAAGTTTTTCTCAGATAACATAATTAAATTTTTATCAATAAAAATGACAAATGCTGATATATAAAATTATTACCTAATAATATGTCTCTATGAATTTTGGAAAGCATAATAATTTGGGTATTACAAATCTTACATTATTTAAGTAAATTGGTATGTTTCTAGCTTTATATTGAATAATGGTTTTGTTATCATCTATTCCTATGGCTCTTATTAGATCCTTCATATGTTCCCACTTTTCTAAAGGAATAACATTTTTTCTGCAACTACTAGTCGTAGCTCCAGTATCTAGTAAGGCATGTAAAGAATATGTTTTATATTCTTTAAATTGAAATGTAGTTTCAATATATATATATATATATAATATTTCCTGGATTAGAAATTTAAGAATGTAATTATATCTCTTGTTCCAAGTTTCATTTGTTGGAGTATTATTGAAGTTTGTATTTCTCCCATTCTATTGTTTCTAGAAGATATAGAACTTCTACTTGGTTCTGTAAGAAAAATAAGAATATGAACTATTTTCATGCCTATTGGTATTAAAGAATTTGGAGTCTCCTCATCTTCATCTATTTGTGAATTTGAGGGTAAAATCAGATTATTGTTAGTATTTATTCTTTATCGCATTTTTAAAATATAATTTATCTTCTATTATACTAATTGATTTAGATATACTTGGACTATTACTTCTTTTATCTTCAATCTTTTGGAATTGATAGATCTATTAGATTTAATAATTTTGATTTTATTTTAGTAGTAATTTTATTAGGTTCAAAGAGTTCAATAATTTTGTTGTTAATTTCTTTGATTTGTACTTACATTGTATTAGGTATATTCATTAATAGAAGTAAGTGATTTCTAGATCTTCATCTAAACCATTAATTTCATAATTTTTGTTTGAAATTCTAAGACACAAACATTCTTCTATCAAATGATCTGTAATAGTTATAAAATAGTTTGGTTTAACTTTAAATCCTATTACTCCTAACTGTATATTCGATTGAATTTCTCCAATAAGTGCTTTTATTGGATTTTCAAATTTTTATCTAATAATACTATTATTATTGGTATATCATGTCTTCTTCTAAATAAAGCTCTTATAGTTATCATTATAATGGCTAAATATATGTATTTAACTTGGGGATATTTCTTTTAATCCTCTTAATTTTTTCTTTAATAAATAATGAAATTTTGTTAATCCACCTTTAGTATCTTTGACAATTGTATTACCACTTATTTTTCTATCTTTGACACCAAATTTTATATTTAGATATTTTATAAATTTCCTCTTTAGAAATATGATTTTATTAATATTTTCTATCATTTCATTAGAAAAATCTTTTTTTCTCCGATCATATTTCCTAATTTTATACCTTATTGTTCATTATTAGAAATTTTTTCTAACTAGTTATTAGAACTACTTCATATATTAAACATAAATATATATTCTTCACTATCTATATTAGAATTTGTTTATGATATTAATTTGTATAATATTTTCTCTTCGAATAAATTTTTAAATTTTGTTCTTCAAGTGTTTTAATCATTTTTCTTGTACTTTTCCTTTATTGGGACAATTTGGTGTTATATGACCTTCTTCATCATATATAAAATATTTACATTTATACTTTTTAGGATTTTTAAAAGTTTTTTCTAATAAATCTTTTCTTATTATTATTATTATTTAGATTTTTTATCTGTTTTCAAGGGTTTCATTTAATTAGCTTAAATCTCCTTTTTATTATTATACTTTTTATAAGTATTAGGATGTACTGATTTACATCCAATTCTCATTCATCATCTAAGATTTTTGTACATTGTTTATCATTTAGTTTATGCTTAACTTGTTTAGAAGCCTTACTTTGTAAGCAATAATTGGTTATTCTTTCTTTTGCAAAATTAATTCTATTTCCTATAGAATCTATAGTATTTGTATCTACACCAAATATTTTGCCATGTTTTTCTAAATAAGAATCATATTCTTTTATACAAATCTCATCCCGTGGAGGTAGTAATTTATGAAAATTCTCTTTTTTTTCCAAATTTCTATATTTTTGTTTTTAATTTTTATTTCATGAAGAAATTTTTAGAAAAATCTTCTAAATATCTAATGTCACATAATTTAATTTTTGACAACATATAACTAGATACACTATCTTGATCTTTTTTATCAGTATAACCACAAAATTCTGTTATTAGAATATAGGTTAATCCTTTTAATACATTTCTGGGAGCTTGAATTTGATTGATTAACTGCCCTTTTTGTTCACTTCATTTCTAATTCTTCCCATCTTCTTAGAAATCGTAAAAAATCTCCTTCAAATGTTCCAATTTTTTTTTTAAAAATTCTTTTGACCAATTATTGTTGTTTAGAGCTATAGCCATAGACTGTGCCCAATCATCTATGGGTTTTTCATATTCTGCTGTTGGAATATTTGTAAGATATAAATATATACCTCATTGAGCAACATTTTGTTTGTTTAGATAATCTATCCTATGTGAGACTGGTTGGGTAGACAACTCTCTTAAATTTTCGAATTTTATTTCATTAGTAGCAATATTTTCAGTTTGATTACTCAACATTCTAGTTGTTTTTTTAACTTGTTCACAATTTCTATTAAAGGATCTTAAATAATCATCTTTTAAAATATTTGAATCTAATTTTCTTTTCCCATTAAGATTTTGATTTGTTTGATCAGTATTCATTGGTTCAAATACATCTATATTTTTGTCTTCATCTGTTGAAGAATTTTCTCCATTAGATTTATAACTTGTATGTGAAAAATAAAATAGAATAAAATAAATAAAAATAAAGAACACATAAATTTTACGTGGAAACCCTTTCGAAAAAAAAAACCACAGGCAGAGGAGAAGAAAATTCACTATGTCGAAAAATTTTTACTCAAATACAAGAGGAATAGACTATGTCTATTTATAGGCTTGCAAAGCCATATTCTAGTAGGATTGAAACACCTTATCCTAATCAATATAAAATAGATGGAGTTTAATAAGGTTTAAAACCTTATTCTAAAATAAAATAAAAGAAGTCTAGTTCTATATGGATTTTACTTTTATTTTATTTTCCATCATATTTTATTTAAATAAGAATTTGGGTCACTTAATTCTAACAATCTCCACCTTGACACAAATTCTCAATGAACAAGTTCTTCATCGCGAACTTTCAATAAACAAGTTCTTCACCTCTTCCAAAAACCCCTTAAGGGTTTAACTTCAACAATGAACACCAACCAAGTCTAAGCAATGCTCAAACTTGGTTATAGGAAGTGACTTAGTCATCATATCTGCAGGATTTTCATGAGTGCTAATTTTGCTCACAACAATATCACCACGAGCAATAATATCACGAACAAAATGATACCGAATATCAATGTGTTTTGTTCTCTCATGAAACATTTGATCTTTTGTAAGAAAGATGGCACTCTGACTGTCACAAAATACTGTGCTGATTTGAAGGTCTTCATTGAGTTCACTAAATAGTCCCTTCAACCAAATAGCTTCTTTACAAGCCTCAGTAATCGCCATGTACTCAGCTTCAGTGGTAGACAAAGCGACTGTAGTTTGCAAAGTGGCTTTCCAACTAATTGCACAACCTCCGATTGTAAAGACGTAACCTGTGAGAGATCTTCTTCTATCAAGGTCTCCAGCAAAATCAGCATCAACATACCCTATAACTCCATCTTTAGTTCTTCCAAACTGTAAGCAAACATTAGTAGTGCCTCGTAAGTATCTTAAAATCCACTGAACTGTTTTCCAGTGTTCTTTACCGAGATTCGCCATGTATCGCTAAGCTGACCGACTACATATGATAAATCGGGCGTGAACAAACCATAGCATACATGAGAGATCCTCTGCACTAGAGTATGGAACATGTGACATGTACTCAATCTCATTATCGATTGAGGAGATAAGGCCGATGAAAGTCCGAAATGGGTCGCTAAAGGAGTACTAACAGGCTTAGCACTCTGCATATTGAACACGCAAAGAACTTTCTCAATGTACCCCTTCGACTTAGGTACAATTTACTTGCTTTTCTATCTCGAGAATCTCCATACCAAGTATCTTCTTTGCTGGTCCTAAATCTTTCATCTCAAATTCTTCACTTAGTTGGGCTTTAACCTTTCTTATCTCTCTTTTATCTTTTGCTGCTATCAACATGTCATCAACATAAAGAAGTAGATACACAAAAGAACCATCAACATTTTTCTTAAAGTAGACACAACTGTCAAAACTACTTCTTTTGAAATCATGAGAAGTCATAAAGGAATCAAACCTCTTGTACCCTTTGTCTTGGTGATTTGTTTCAAACCGTAAAGGGACTTTTTCAGCAAGCAAACATAGTCCTCTTTTTCGAGACTATAAAACCCTCTGGTTGTTGCATGTAAATATCTTCCTTAAGTTCTCCATGCAAAATGCGTTTTACATCTAACCGCTCAAGCTCCAAATCATGCATGACAACAATACCAAGCAAAGCTCGAATCGAACTATGCTTAACAACCGGAGAGAACACATCTGTGAAGTCCACTCGGAATTTGATGTAACCCTTTGCAACAAGCCTTACTTTATATCGGGTTCTTCAACTTCGAGTCCCTTCTTTCTTTTAAACACCCATTTACAACGAATGACCTTTTTACCTTTAGGAAGTTTTACAAGATCCCATGTTCTGTTTTTGTGGAGTGATTCCATCTCCTCTTGCATAGCAAACATCCACTTTTTCGAGTCTTCACACTAATCGCCTCGAATAATTAAATGGCTCTTGATTCACATCTATATCTTCACCACATTTAAAGCATAAGCAACTAGATCAACCTCGGCATACTTCTTTGGAGGTTTAATTTCTCTTCTTGTCCTGTTTTTGGCGATAGAGTATTGCGGTGAAGAAGCAACTCTATTCTCAATTTTGTCTTGGCTTGAGGAGTTGATTCGTATTAATCGATGCTCCACCGCTTTTGGTTTTCTTTATTGGAAGAGTCTTTAAGAGATAAGTTAGGTAGCATAGCAGTTTCATCAAAACAACATCTCGCTAATCACAACTTTTCTATTTTCAGGACACCATAACTTATAGCCTTTTACACCACTTTATAACCAAGAAAACGCATTTAATGGATCTCGGTTCCAATTTTCCATTATCAACATGAGCATCGCAGACACCCAAAAATCTTTAAATCGGAATAATTAGCGGGATTACGGACCATACCTCTTGTGGAGTCTTTTTCTCAATGGCAACGGATGGAGATCAGTTGATCAAAAACATGCATGAGAGGTCGCATACGCCCAAAATGACTTCGGTAAGTTGGCATTTGACAACATACATCGAACCTTCTCCATGATCGTTCGTTCATTCGTTCGCAACGCCGTTTTCTTTGTGGAGTATGATGAATCGTCAAGTGTCTCATGATCCTTCCGACTTGCACAATCTATTAAACTCATCGAGCGAACTCTAAGCCATTGTGCTGACGGAGGTATTTTATCTGTTTTCCCGTCTGTTTTTCAATCATAATTTTCCAAGACTTAAATGTGGAAAACACATCGCTTTTCTGCTTCAGGAAGAACGCCCAAACTTTTCTGGAAAAATCATCAATAAAGGTTAGCATATAATTAGCTCCACCTCTCGAAGGCACTCTGGATGGCCCCACAGATCAGAATGGATATACTCCAACGTTTCCTTCGTGTTATGGATTTCTCTAGTGAATCGAACTCTCTTTTGCTTCCCAAAAACACAGTGCTCACAGAAATTCAGTTTGCAAATTCCTTGCCCATTAAGAAGTCCTCTTTTGCTTAATTCTGCCATGCCATTCTCACTCATATGCCCTAGGCGCATATGCCAAAGTTTAGTAATATCATCATCGACAAGGAAGAGGAAGCGGCAATTTGCATCACCGATAATGAGAGAACCTTGTAAAACATATAACTTGGCAATCTTTCTTTGCCCTTTCATCACAACAAGGGACCCTTTGAAATCTTTAAAACCCCACTTTCAGTGTGTATCATGCCCTTTTGAATCAAGAGTACTCAACGAAATTAAATTTCTTTTCAATTCGGAACATGCCGCACGTCACTAAGTGTTCGACAACTCCATCAAACATCTTAACTTTAATTGTTCCAACACTGCGATTTTACATGAAGCATTATTTCCCATCAAAACAACACCTTCAGATCATTGTTTCATAAGTTGTAAACCAATCCGATTGGGACTCATGTGGAAGGTGCAACTGAATCAAGTATCCACTCGCTTACTTTAGAATCATTGATGAAGCAACTAGAAGTTCACCATCGCTGTAGTCTTCTACAACATCACTTCACCGAATTTTCATTTGTTTTCCTTTTGATTCGCAGCCTCCTTTTAATCTTATTTTGTAGCTTATAGCACTTTCAGTTTAATGTGCCCTTTCTTCTTGCGAAGTTGCAAGTTTTACCTCTGTTTGAAGATTTCGATCTACCCTTAGATTTACCACGAGGATTCCGTTCTGTGTTCTACCACGATCATCATCAACATTCGGTCTTGTCTCCCACGAACAATGAGACCCTCTCCCCGAGAGTTGGGTTTAACCACAAGATGCTTCATCTTATCATACGAGGTTAAAGAATCATAAACCTCATCAACTGTGAGAGACTCTGGCTATATAAAATCGTGTCTCTAAAGGTTGAATAAGGCGGGCAACGAACAAAGTAGAATCAACCCTAGATCTTCCTTATCATACTGAACCTCCATGGCCTCCAAGTTTGAGAGAATTTCTTTAAACACTGTTAAGTGTTCGTGTACAGACGCACCTTCCTCCAAACGATGAGCATAAAGACGCTGCTTCATATGCAACTTGCTTGTTAGAGTTTTCGACATACATATTTGTTCTAGCCTCTTCCATAATGCAGTGGCAGTTTTCTCTTTCATCACATCCTGCAAAATTTCGTTGGACAAATGCAGATGTAATTGTGTTAATGCCTTTCGATCCTTACGCTTCTTCTCTTCATCTGTTAATGTCGAAGGCATCTTATCTATCCTAGCAGGCATCCTCTAGATCCATCTGCAAGAAGCGCTTGCATCTTAATTTGCCACAACGCAAATCGGTGTTGCGATCCAACGGTGGAATTTCATACTTCAAAGACGCCATTACCGTGATCGAGATGAATAACCCTAAGCTCGATACCAATTTGTGAAAAATAAAATAGAATAAAATAAATAAAAATAAAGAACACATAAATTTTACGTGGAAACCCTTTCGGAAAAAAAACCACGGGCAGAGGAGAAGAAAATTCACTATGTCGAAAGAAAATTCACTATGTCGAAAATTTTTTACTCAAATACAAGAGGAATAGACTATGTCTATTTATAGGCTTGCAAAGCCATATTCTAGTAGGATTGAAACACCTTATCTAATCAATATAAAATAGATGGAGTTTAATAAGGTTTAAAACCTTATTCTAAAATAAAATAAAAGAAGTCTAGTTCTATATGGATTTTACTTTTATTTTATTTTCCATCGTATTTTATTTAAATAAGAATTTGGGTCACTTAATTCTAACATTGTAACTTTTATATCTTCCAAGTTTATAGAATTACTAGAACTACTACTACTATCTGTAGAATCATAATTTAGCATACAATTATAATTAAATAAAAAATAACTCTTTATGTTTTTCATAAAGTTGTCCTATAAGTTTTAAATATTCTATTCTTTCATTTTTATCGATGTCTTAGTAAATTTATATTTCCAATGTTCTATAAGTTTCGTATAGGTTTGAAAGTCATATTTTTGTTAATATGTAAAATTTCTTTTTGTTTTCTAGATTTTTTTATGCTTTTCATCTTTTGTAAATGAGTCTTTAGAGGATATGTCTTCTTCTTCTCACAAAGCTAATATTATATTGCTATTACCATAATATAGAGACCCTAAATCTATTTCTTATTCTATATTTTTATTAATAAGAACTTGTTCTAATTTATCATTAACTTCAGATAAGATATTTTAAACTCGTTATTTAGATCTAATTCAATTACTTCTCTTAAATTATTTATTTGTTGTTTTATTTCATTGACTTTATTGCATAACTTAGACAAATATATAGAAGTAATACCTATTAAATTATCAAAACCTTTACTAATTGAAAAGATATTATTTTCGTTTTTAGTTGATATGCATAGTATGATTGCAACTTTTATCCTTGTATAGACAATCAATTTCTTCCATGAAATTTATCTTTGGTACCTAAAATCCTCTAATATCTGTGAATTAGCCTTACTTTATAAAGTCAAACGTCTCAACCAGAACTTATATAGGCAACAGTAGGGCAGAATAACAAATGTGTGGGTTTTAAGATAAATAACAATAGAATAAACAAAATTGAAAATAAATGATAGAACTTACAATGAATACTAAGATATTATTTCTCTAGAAACCCTTATACTAAGCTCTGATACTAATTATAGGATGAAAAGATGAATGAAAGATTACCAAATGAAACTATTAGTAAAGGGACTAAAGATTACAAAAAGGAAGAATGAAGTTTTATTTTTTGTTTAAGAGAAACTGTATATAACTTATTCATCCATGCCTTAAGTCCTTATGCTCAATGCCCTTCGCATGCATCAGCTTTCATTCACCAACTGCCTCTTTAATACCCATACCTAGAAGAAAAATTGGGCAAGAGAAAAGATAGCAATGAAAGACAAAGGACAAAAATATGAATCTATCTAATGAGAAAAAAACAAAAGACAAATATAGCAAGGAAGGATCGTTTGTTTTTCAGTGACTTATTTTATTTTCTTGAATCAAACATGGGAAAAGGACAAAAATATTCTCCCTAAAATAAAAACAATGAAACAAACATAGTTCTATATTTAATTTTCAACCACCAAACAATTTTTAAGTTTAGATGGATGATAAAAGATGATTGATTGATAATGATTGATTTGGTTTAGGTTCTTTAAGAGAAATTCTCCATGGGCCTTTGTTAAGGTACGAAGAGCTCATGACTTTTAAATAAATGCTCGACAAGTGAGAAGATTAAGAGTTATTATATCTTTCACTGAGTTAACCTCAGGAATTGATTGATATCTTCTTGAGTGCTCCCATTCCTAATATTACCAATAATTCAGACGCTATTTTGGGGCTGTACTAGTGATGGTAACTTTTCTCTTGTCGATACTTATACACTTTTAGCTGGTTTTGATACCAGGATCCCTGGTCCCAATGCTACTCTTTGGGACCTCATACGGAAAGTCCAGCTTCTTCCTAGGATTAAATTCTTCCTACAAAAATGTGGGCATAGTGCTATTCTTATGAGGACGTTTCTCAGAGGTAGACATCTTATCTTGAAGGATCTCTGCCCGTGGTGTTCCTCAGCTTTAGAAGAGATCTCTCATCTTCTTCGAGATCATGTTATCTCTCATGACCTCTGGGAGTCCTTGTCTCCCAAGATCCATTGTAGATCGTGTCTTCATTCCTCCTGGATAGACTGACTTATCGCTAACCTGTCCTCAAAAGAGTGGACATCCTCTCCTAGTCTTCCTTGGTATGCAGTGTTTGCTTTTACCCTTTGGGAACTTTGGTTGACTCGAAATGCCATTATCTTTGGAAACCATTCACCCAAATAAATGTTTGTAAGTAGAGTTTTATTTGCAACGGGGGATTTCATTGCCTCCTCCTTTGTGATACGATGTATTCCCCTCCCCTCCTTTACCCAGTCTTTTGGAAACCACCTATTAGGGACTTATTTAAACTTAATACTGATGGTTCAGCTCTTGGAAATCGGGAAAAAGCGGGAGCGAGTGCTCTCATTCGTGACCACCTGGGTAACTGAGTGATCGGTTCATATAGACATATTGCTTGCGCTAATAGCATCCAGGCTAAATTGTGAGCGCTCAGAGAGGGGCTCCAACTGGCAAAATCACAAAATCCCAATGACCTAGAGATTGAAGTTAATGCCACCACTGTTATTTATCTTATTACTAATAATAACTCTGCTAATTTGATTCTCTCCCCTTTGCTGAATCCAAATGCTCTGGAAATCTTCAACAACTAGACCTTTGCTGCATGTTTTTCGAGAATGGAACAAATGTGCCGATGCATTTACCTCGGTAGGGAGTAATTTCTAATCTAATTCTCCTTCAGATGAGGTTTTGACTTCTATGTTTTTTTAAAGTTTATAATAATGCTCCTAGATGTTTGGAGGCTCTATTACTAGCTGATAAGTATAGTTATATTATGTATCAAACTTGGACTCTTTTAATATTCTATGAATCTAGTTCACTTTTTCATAAAAAAATTAATTTTCATTCTTGTAGTTGATTTCAATAGAACTGAATCATATTATGTTGGTTTTGTTTTCTTCCAAAATTCATCAAATCTAATAGGACGAAAGTTCTTTTTTAAAAATATTAAGATTATAATTACTTAAAATTTATGTTAAAAGTGAAGTTAAATAAAAAATATTTTATCAAAGTTTGTTGAGGTTTTAATCAAAAATAAAAATTTATTCCAATTCCAACTCCTCAAGTCAATTTCAAATCTAGCTCTGCAATCTTATTTTTCTTCATCTTTTTAATTATACCTTTCTCAAGTGTATATATTTATGACCAAAAAAAAGAAAAAAAAACTATTTTTTTAAAAAGAAAAAATCGGCGGAAAATGGTGATGATAAGAGTTTTCAGGTTTGGACTGGACCACCCAAATTCATGTACTGTTTTCTAAATTGGCACAAACGTAACTACTCCCACAAACACCTTATCAATTAGACACTATTATTCTTGTTATTATTATTAATTTGAGTTTATTATTATGATTTGATAATCAAAATAACCCCATATATTTTGTAATTAGATAATCATATTACGTTGGTTAGGCTGGAATGAAGTAAAATGCTTAAATAATAAATTATAGTTTGTTCTGCTCCTTTTACTATATTTCTATTTTGACTTTATTTTATATATTTTAATTTACTATAATTTCGTTTTCTTCCTTTTATAATATACCATTAGTTAGTCTAAATAATTAAATTTTGTTCTAACACAAATGAAGAGTTAGAAGATATATTTCTATCAAAAAAACTTATATCATGATTTTAACTGAAATAGTTGACAATAAAGGACAACACCACAGGGACAGGTGGGAGCCTTGCTTTAACCTCACCTTAAAAAAAATGGTAAAATTGTAGTTAGATCTTTTTAGAAATTGTAAAAATTTAAACTAATATGATAATAAAATTACAATTTTACCCCAATAATTTATAATTTAATTTTGATCTCCTTACAAAATTTCTTGCGTTCACCCTTGTTGGCGGTATTAATTACATTATAAAGTAAATTGGCCAAATTAAAGGGATTTAATATTAAATGTGAGCATAATAGAAAGATCAAAACTTAACCTTATACAATTTATAAATTGGACCTTAATTTTTATATGATTCTTTTCATAAATTTATTTAATTTAGAAAATATTAATTTCAGAGTGACATATGAAAATACTAATGTCACGGGGCTAGAACTTTTGTCTCACAATCCGTACGGCCTTAGGTGATTTCTTTGCTTCAAATGCACCTAAGTCTGTCTAACTCTCCCAAAATGAGAATTCTCGATAGAAATTCTCATAAGGCATGTAACACCCCTTAACCCCATACCGTCACTTGAACAGGGTTACGAGACATTATCGAACATATCGAATAATTTACAATTAATTCACAAATAAATAACATAAATATTATAATTTAATGATTTAGTCCCTTTCATGGACCTTCGAGGCCCAGAATACGTATTATAAGTGGAACGAGACTTGTTCAAGTACTCTAGAAATTTTTCGTAAATATATATATATATATTTTTAAAACTCAATATAATCCCCTTATAAATATCTAACCTTCCTTGAAATTTTCAAACCGCTATCAAAAACAATTTATACTCAAATACACTTATATCATAACCAATCATTAACATAGTAATTTAATAGTTGAACATTCATAATATCAGTCAAATTGACTAATAACTTCATTTATTTTCCATTCAAACTTAATGCCAAATTTTACGGTATACTCTTTACCATTTCACTTAGACTAAGTTTGAAACATTACAAACCATCCATACTTTATAACCAAAATCATATGACCTATGTATATAACCTAGGTACATGCCACATTTACCAAAAGGAAAAGAAAATACATCACCAAAGTTGTGCTGAAGTCGAGATTGATCTGGATGCTGAACCAGAACCTTTGATTTCTACTGACTTACGTACAGAAACAACCGCACATTGAGTATTTCATACTCAGTGGTATTACCATAATTCAAACTATATAACTCTAATGAATTAAAAATATTAATCATATAACATTAAACATGTAAATTTTATAACTCTTAAGAACTAATTTACATTCAATTTCATATTTCATATATAATAACTCATCAATAATATCATATCTTGATAACTTGAACTTGATCAATTCATGAACCTTAGGTTCATGTTTCCAAATCTCACATACAATTTCAATTCACAATTCGACTAACAATTTCTTTCTCATACTTTTAGTCATACGATCAATCAAATTTATTCAATTAACTCATTTCGAATATTCACCCTATTAACAAACCCGGACTTTGGCGGATACACGGATTCCAACCAAACACACCAATACGACACATTGTGCCTAAAACGGTACTCAGTACCTGATTAATATATCAAAAACAGTATACAACACATAAAGTCCCTGAAACGACACACGGGGTGCCTAATACGACACATATAGTGCCTGATCGGCAAAGCCAATAAATTTCCATACTCTTCCAATCCTATGGCATGCCAACTATATCCGATTCAACCTAACTAATTAATAGGGTATTCAAATCATTTCTCAATTTCAATTTCACTTTCAATGTACAATTCAATTCGATACAATTTTTCACTTTCCAGCAATATACTATCAAATATTCATACAGAATCATACTTCATCTCAATTTCATTCAATTCAATATTGATACCTACCTTATAATTTTACTTACCATACACATAAATTTAAATATAACATTTAATAAATAGTAGTTTGAATTATAGTAATACAAACCGTGAATTTTCTCGAGTTTACTCCTCGTCCACCTTTTCTTTTCCTTTCTTCGTAGATGCCTCGGGTGCGATGTTAGCTACGAAAAATTAAGATCATTTCATAATCATTAATACACTACTAATTTATATCTAATAAATTGAATTTCTATTCAATTTTCTACTTTAATTTCAATATAGTCTTAACTAAATTCACTTACTTTTCTATCTCAATTCATACTTTATTTCTACTCAATTTTCAACCAAACTTAGACATAACTATCTAAACTTCATCATAAAACCCAAATTTTGAAATTTGTGCAATTTAGTCCCTACTATGTAAAACTAATAGCTTCTTTTACAATTTAATATTTTAATCAATTCTAACTAAAAATTCTATCGATTAAACCCCTAATTCATCATTTTGTTCAACATGAATTATGTTCAAAAACCTAAGAACTTCCAAAACTTCAACTTAATTTCAACAAAACTTTGTTCTAAAGCATCTAAAACATCAAAATTAAAAGAAAAGGACTTAACTAACTTACCTATTTAAGTTCCAAGCTTTAAAATCCCTATTTCTCCCTTTTCTTTTCTTTTCTTCTTTCCCTTCTCTATTTTCGAATGATTCTGTTCCTTTTATGCTTTGTTTTGTTTCATTTTATTTTACTTTAGTTTATTATTTTATTAATTTAACTTAATAAATATTTTTATTTCTTAAATAATAAGTAAATAAATATGTATATTACAATTGTACGTATATGATTTATTACACTTGTATTTACTATCATCTTACATTTGTCAACTGATTAATTTATTCATTAATATAATAATATAATATCAATTAATTAGATAATAATAATAAATATAATAAATATCTATTTAATACACAAATACATATATTACAAAGGTTCACATATACATTGTTACATTTGTATATTATCATCACCATCCACTTGTCAAAATTTTAATTTATTTATCCTATAAAAATTTTATAATATAATTATTTTAAATTAATTTATCATAATTATGCCTAAAATATTAATTATATAATTAAAATATAACATAAAAATCTTAGATTTTTATTGCATATTTGCCGCCTCATTTCTTATTAATGGCTTAATTGCCATTTTAGTCCTTTTATTTTCTATTGATCTATAATTCAACTTTTACCCTTATTCAACTTAGTCCTTTTTACTAATTACTCTTAATTAAACTAAATTCACTTAATTAAAACCTAATTAAACACAATACTAGACTCATAAATATTTCTAATAATATTTACTAATTCAATTTACTAATACGGATGCCTGATATTGCACTTTTCTGATGCCCGTGAATTTTGGGACATTACAAGGCACTTAACATAAAGTAGAAGCAACTCAAAGATAAAAGAAAGCTCGAAAGAATAGAATAACCATAGAAAAGCAAATCACACAAGGTGTTTGAGTAAATGCTCTCAATTAGTATTCACTACTAAAGAATGAAATACAATAGATGATTACAAATGAGGGGAGGCCCTCTATTTATAGTGGGACTCCCCTAAAACTAATGATATAGATTGAGTTACATTGATGGATGAGATTGAAGTCTATCTACGATTAAGGGATTTGCATAATCCCCAAGATTAAAAAATCAAATCTTATCAGATTATAATCTCCTACAATCTACTAAGATTAGTTTCAAGATTTACCAAGGTAGCTCTAATTTGCCATAAGTGCTTCATTGGGCCACCAAAGCTTTATGTAGATGGGCTTCATTACTTGTTTTTCAAATTAAACCAATTCAAGTGGGTCAAATAAGCCCCATTTAACAGATTGACCTTATGGGATGCTCTTTGTACAATAGACGTGGGCTTTGACATTCTTCTCCACCCATTATCATAACGCCCTTGTTGTGTCCTCGGAATGACACATGTTTGATTTGTCTCGAAACTTTCTCGATGTCTTGGTCGTTTCCCAACTAGACTCTCTATCGGGTAGTCTTTCCCCTGGGAACCTTTTCTTCGGCTTCCGTCATCTCTTTCGCAAGAGCTTGTCGCTCTTACTTGCCCCCATTTTGAATTGCTTCAACCAAGATCCGCTTGATCTATACAAGTAGGCTTCGACATGCCCATATGAAATATCAGGTTAACCTTGAGTATTTTCGCTAACTCTAGTTTGTAAACCCCCAGCTTACCTGCTTCAAAACTCTGAAACGACCCTTGTGTTTTTTCGAAGCCAAATGGTAAGTTAAAATGAAAAACACTAGATAAGTGTTTGAGATGTACCTTGCTCATTGTATTTATTCGCTTTGACTGCCCAGTTTGCATCATCACTTAACCCCCAAAATCTTATGCACAACCCACTTTTACCATAGGTGGTATCCCCGTTGATGACTTAACAGGCTTCATATCTTTTTGGTGTGCTTCTAAGACTTTTGAGGAAGTCTTCGTGGTGCTCTATTTTTCCAAGTTGATGTTCCTCCCATACGAAACATCCTTATACTAATTGGATTGTTGACAATACCTTGGTCCTAACCCTTATGTCTTGATTTACCTGCACAACACATAGTTGTTGTGGATTATCAAATATATGAATACAATCAGAAAAAGGAAAAAGAAACACCTTAATCCGATAAAGGAAGTTTAAGCCAAAAACAAAACCGTAATTATCTAAATAGATTACCTCGAAATCTTCCTTGCCTTCCCACTTATTGATTTGTAGCTCCACTCATCGTGCTACTCCCATAGTTGGGACCTCTTCAGAATTTACTGTCTTGATCTTCTTAGTCAATTTTATAATCGAAAGACCAATTTTGCTTGCGGCTTTCTTTGATATGAACAAGTTTGATACTCCCATATCAACAAGAGCATTGCTTCTCTGGCCTGGGATGTTGATGTCCATAAATATCAACACTTTGGCCTGGGATGTAGATGTCCACAAATATCGACCCTACCTACTTGTTATTCCTCTTTGCAAAAGTGAGTATCATTGACCCAAGCTTTGAAGTCTTACTCTCATTAAGCTCAATTTTCTCTCATTTACTAATCGTGGACAACTTAGATTGCTCTGGATAGTCCCGCACCCTATGCAGACCATTACAAAAGAAGCAATCTAATCGCTTCTTCCCATTTTCTTTTACCTTTTTGACTTCAACTGATCGCGACTTTCGTGACAGGTAAGTTTTAAATATTTATAATTTATCGTTCTTGAAACTAACTATTATCGCGATGTAAGGAAGTGTACCTATCGAACAATAGTATAGTTTTAGCAAGACCTGATTGTTGAACCCAAAAGAACTAAAAGTACTAGTAATGACTTTCTTTTTATTATCTAGCCTAAGAATAAGGTGGTTTTATTTTAACTAACTAATTATCTAAACTAAGAATTCACAAAAAGTAGAATTGGAGGATTACTTTTGGGAAATGATTGAATTAAGACAATACCTAAGGAAAAATCCACCTAGATTTCACTTGTTATTTTGACTCCGAATCGGATAATTTATTCATTTAACTTGTTCCGTAGAGATTCCTAAGTTATGTTATTATCCCTATTCAAGACTAATAACGTCTAATCCCTAAATTAAATAATTGAGAATTTTCTCTAATTAACACCTTAGGGTTGCATTAACTCGATCTATGGATCCCCTTATTAGGTTTCACCCTAATCCGGCAAAATCTTGTCACCCTACCTCTAGGCGCCTAATCAACTCCGCTTAATTGTGACAAATGTACTCTTAGACAGGGTCTATTCCTCCTCTGAATAAAAGCTTACCTTGAATCAGTATCCTGGGATATCAAAACAAGAATTAAGAACACATAATTAAGAATAAGTTAAATATTTATCATACAATTCAGAAATTAATAACAAGATTCGTCTTAGGTTTCATTCCCTTTAGGTATTTAGGGGATTTAGTTCATAACTAAAAAGGAAAACATCTCAGAAGAATAATGAATACAAAACATAAAGAAAACTCAAAACTCCTGAAGGGAAATTGAGGGGAGATCTTCAATCTTGATGATGAATCTGGCTTCTGAGATGGATCAATCGGCTTCTTTCGAGTAATTCCTTCATTCCTCCCTCTGTGTCCCTTACTTTCCTCCTCTAGGGTGTATTTATTGGCTTTAGAATGCCTAGAAGCCCTCAAAATTAGCCTTTTTTGAATTGGACTCAACTTTGGCTCGGCAGGGACACGCTCGTGTGAGTCGTACTTCGAATATTCCAAATTGACACGACCGTGTGGTCTGCCCGTGTGAGGAGGTCTAGGCCGTGTTGAATTCGTACTTTAGCCCATTTTTCTTTGTTTTTGGCCCGTTTCTCGTTCCTTTCTCTCTCCTATGCTCTCCTAAGTATAAAACATGAAATTAAAGCATTAGGAGCATTGAATTCACCAATTCTAATGGAAAATCATCCATAAAATGTGTTAAGCATGGAGTAAAAATATGTATAAATTACGGTTTATCAAATACCCCTACACTTAAGCATTTACTTGTCCTCAAGCAACATTCTCAACTCATATTCAAAATAAATTCTTCTCAACCTATAATTTCTATCGATAATATCTTAAAATAATCTATAGGTAATCATACATTGAGAATTCAACTAAAAGAACATCAAAGTTTCAATCATTCCAAGTTGAGCATTTTATTCTGAAAACATAGGTGTCTCCCTTCATCTAAGTAATTGCCTTGTATTCAAAATATCACAGAGTTTTCCATCTTCACTAAAGATTCACTCAAATCACTCGAGGTGTTTAAGGACAATAAATGAAGCACTCAATAGTCAATAATGAAAAGTCATTACCATAGGCTTGCACGAAAATCAAATCTCTACCATTATAATTCAAGATGATACATCAATCAAAAGGTCTTTAGAGGGTTGTAATGAGGCTTAGTTAGGGGGTGAGGTCACAAGCTGAAAGAAAAGGTTAGAATCGTGATTGACTTGAAAAATTGCCTAACTAGAAAAATAACTAGTCATCAATTGCATACAACAGAGCTTTTCTCAGAATATGGAATTTAACTTCTTTAGCTCAGAAGATTACTACTGTTAAGATGTATACATTTTTTTTAAGAGCAAGTTAAATACAAAGTAGAATAAAACTTAGCTAAGCAACTATTTCAATTACAATCTCGACAAAAAATGAGGATCAAATTAATTTAGGGGATTTCAGCAATAATAGGTTAAGGGTTAAAATTAAGGGTAATACAAGAAATGGCTTGTTAGCTCAACGGGGTTCACTAAGGGTTAATCGTGTGGAGGTAGGTTTTTCATGGCATGAGTGGGTTAATCTTAAGTGCCTTTCTCATTTTGACATATCAAATCAAATAGTGTGGTCTTGACATGCATAATCAAGCAAGTTCTAGAATAACAATTCAATACTGACACACTCAAAACAATAATAAAATTGAGCATGAAAGAATTAATAGATGCTCAAAAGGCTAAAAAATCTCACAAAAATTATAGCTTTTTGATGTTTAGAACTTGTGAATTCCCACTCAAAGTAATACCTAAACTTTGGGGAAACAACCTAAAATTTTAAATTCTTAAAAATCAACTTATCATTCTTGATTCTCTAATGTCTTAAGGTTTAAACAATCAATGCATAAATGCCTATGTTTTAATTCAAGATATATCAATCAAAATCATAAATCAATCAAATTTATCCTAAATACGATATGAGAGCTTTTCAAGATAACAAGGCAGTCATTCAGGGATTTTTCTGATAGTGAAATAAATACCCTCCCATACTTAAGATGTACATTGCCCTCAATGTACAAAGATATATATAAAAATATAAAAATAAGATAGGTAGAGAAGTGAAACTTCTTGTTGTTGGAACGTCGGTGCCTCCAAGGCGCAATGGAAAAGTAAAATAATTAAAGATAATTCGGCAATCCAAACCATAGATCCATGTGTAAGGAATGTATCGGGGTGATAAAAGGATTCCAAAGTATCGAAACTTCAATCTGAGTAGACAGCGACGCTTAGGCAACGGGAATCCTGAACCACTATCGAACCAAGCCGCAACCTTTCTGATGTCGGCCTCTATGTAGTCCACCTAGTTGACAATGAACGATAGAAAAATCTCAGAAACTATTTCAGTGATTTTTATGCTTGACGGCTGCTAGACCCTTTAGCATAATTTCGGGCTTATTTATATATTATCTCTTTAGGGTTTTACCCTTGCGATATATAACACCCTTTTAATTGGTATATCTTTTTAATGAATATTAATTCATTAAAATTAATCTGAACATAATAGTCATCATTAAAATAAATATAATAATGTTTAACTGAAAATTATAATTACATTAATTATAATAAAGATTTCGGTAAGCTATATTTATTTAAACTTATATACGAACCAAATTCATATACTAATGAAATTATGTTTTGATTATGTGTACAACATCCTTGTACGTATAGTATGTTCAACAATTTGATTGCCCAGTTAAATTAATTCTATAATTAATTTAATTCATCTGATAATCAGAATACAATACCAACTATGTTTTACTCTATTCATTTCAACCATAGGGTGTGACCCTATAGGTTCTTGTAACGTTAGTAGTAATATTAGAACGATTCTAATGTTACAAACAATGAGTGGCATCTAGCAATGCATCATTGCTACCTAAGTTACGAGAAGTCGTGATTCGACATAACCTTTTATGATTAACCTTTAATGCATTAATCCTTAAGTCCTATATCTTTGGAATGGACACAAGTCATGGAATAGTCACACTTGCATAGTCCATCCCATGTTTCTTGATACCTTAAGTGAACTATGATACACAAATAAGTATGACATCTCATATAAACTTATTTGAGCATGGCCATGCATTTCTAGTCTCACTCAATCAAGTGGCCTAAGATATTACTCCAATTATGTAGGAGAGACTTATCCTATATTGATCAACCATATCCCTCTACATAGATTGTGGTATATCCAACATCAGTATTTATAGAACAACCAATTACGATGTTCATTTGACTATATCAAAATATACAACTCATGATGTTGGGAAAATGATGATCTCAAGTATGAGGATCATATACATATTAATCACTATGAGTAATGTTGTGACAATTACATAATAATCCAAGAAACATACTCATAGGAGGTCAGTCCAATATGTTGTTCTCTAACACACATATTCATGCATTGATTTTGACACTCCATATCAATGACAACTCTTTATCATCAATCAACTACATGTTAGTCTTAATGCATTATTGTTGTCCTAGCCAACAATAATACTTGACTAAGGATCTTTTAAGAATAATCATGTTATTCTCAGGACATTATTATAAAACAGTTTATTTATGTACACAGAAAAGAAACTGAAATAATAATGGCAACGCCTTATATAAATAAACATGATAAATCAAGTATGTTATTACAACCATCTCGTGATTGATCCTTTGGCATATTCTTACACTTGTATGATGAATTCCTCGAAGTGGAGTTTTGGAGAGCAGCACTCCAAGGAAATCTTATAGTTTTGTCTGCTAATTGAATGCTCATCCTAATCTGTTTGGGTTTCCCGAGACCTAATTTTTTGAACATTTTGTAGGGTATGACGTTAATAATAGCCCTCAAATCAGCTAATGCATTATTAACATCTAAACTACCAATTAAGCAAGGAATCGTAAAACTCCCTGGGTCTTTTAATTTTTTGGGTAGTTTATTTGGGAGAATAGCTGAGCAAACTGCGTTTAGCTCTACATGCTAAGCCTCGTCCAACTTCCGCTTATTTGCTAAAAGCTCCTTTAAAAATTTCATTGTGTTTGGCATCTGCGATAGAGCTTCAATAAATGGTAAGTTAATATGTAATTTTTTAAGAGTTTAAGGAATTTACCAAATTGTTCATCTGAGCGGTCTTTCCCTGTCGCGTTGGGGTATGGCACACGAGGTTTATATACGACATTCACTGATTTATTTTTATTATGACCTACCTCACCTTGACCTCTGCTTACTACAGTTTCTTGCCTCGGTTCCGGCTCAGGTTCAACTAATTCTTCTTTATCTTGAACATTAATCGCGTTGAGCTATTCCCTTGGGTTGGGTTCAGTATTACTTGGCAAGCTACCTTGTGGTCGTTCAGAGATTAGTTTAGAAAGCTAGCCTCTCTAAGTTTCGAGCCTTTAGATTGACGTTTGTTAATTTTTAAGTGTTGTTTCGGTGTTCTGAAAATGGGTTTCTGACACCGAGATAAACATTGTGAGCATTTTTTTAAGGTTTGGTTTCTTTTCCTGTTGATAGGGTGGCTGTTGAAAAATCGAAGGATGTTGTGGTCTTTGATTTCTTTGACCGGCCCATGAGAAATTTGGGTGGTTCCTCCAACCTGCATTGTAAGTGTTACTATATGGATTGTTTTGAGATCGAGGATTATTACACATGTAATTTAACTGCTCGTTTTCCATGTTGTGGCCATAAGGTTGGTATTCCGAATGGCTTATTCGACATCCACTTGCTTCGTACTGCATTACTAGGTGAACCTGTGAAGAACTAAGAAAACCATCAATCTTTTTATTTAGAAGTTCTACCTGGTTTGACAGCATAGTAATCAAATAGACGTTATAAACGCCTACTGTTTTAGTTGGCTTAGTCCTCATGACTTGCCACTGATAGTTATTCAGTGACATTTCCTCTATAAACTCATAAGCAGCTTCAGGTGTTATATTATTGATGCTTCCGCCAGCAGCTGCGTCAACCCATGGTGAGGGCATATTCTCAAAAGGTCATTGTATCTCTCCCATACATCGTAAAGTGTTTCTAAGTCCATCTGCACAAACGAAGACATATCATTACGTAATTTAGCCGTTTTAGCCGGCGAAAAATATTTTAATAGAAATTTTTCAGTCATTTGCTCCCAAGTAGTAATTGACCCTCGTGGCAACGAGTTCAATCACTGTTTAGCTTTGTTACTCAATGAAAAAGGGAATAACCGAAGACGAATGGCATCATCAGAAACACCATTAATTTTAAATGTATCGCTTAGTTCCAAACAGTTTGCTAAGTGAGCGTTGGTATCCTCATCTTACAAACCATCAAACTGAACAAATTGTTGTATCATTTGAACAGTGTTAAGTTTTACTTCAAAAGTATTTGCAGCTACAGTAGGTCTAACTATGCTCGATTCAGTTCCTGTAAAATAAGGTTTAGCATAATCATACATAGTGCGTGGAACAAGATTTTGATTAACCACAATTACAGGAGGTAGCTGATTGTCTTGGTTTTCAGCCATTTCTTCGGTTGGGGGTTGAGTATCGTCCTCCTGCTCGTTCTCTGTGTATCTTAAGCTTCGCCTTAGTTCCCGTTGGTTTCTAGGAACTGTGCGATCGATTTTTTCGTCAAAGAGTAGTGGTCCTGAGGGGTTTCTTCTAGTCATAAACTATAAAAACCTGCCAAGAGAAAGAAAAAGTAAATTAATAAATAATAAAAATTAAATCAAATTAAATTGTAAGAAAAATAAATGGCTAAAGTAATAAAAATTGAGCGTTACTAATATCTTAGTTCCCCGGCAACGGCGTCAAAAACTTGATCGCGATTTTCGTGACAGGTAAGTTTTACATATTTATAATTAATCGTTCTTAAAACTAACTATTATCGCGATGTAGGCAAGTGTACCTATCGAATAGTAGTATAGTTTTAGCAATACCAGATTGTCGAACCCAAATAAACTAAAAGTACTAGTAATGACTGTCTTTTTATTATCTAGCCTAAGAATAAGGTGGTTTTGTTTTAACTAACTAATTATCTAAACTAAGAATTCACAAAAAGTAGAATAGGAGGATTACTTTTGGGAAACGATTGAATTAAGACAATACCTAAGGAAAAATCCACCTAGACTTTACTTGTTATTCTAGCTCTGAATCAGATGATTTATTCATTTAACTTGTCCCGTAGAGATCCTGAAGTTATGTTATTATCCCTATTCAGGACTAATAACGTCTAATCGCTAGATTGAATAATTGAGACTTTTCTCTAATTAACACCCTAGGGTTGTATTAACTCAATCTATGGGTCCCCTTATTAGGTTTCACCCTAATCCGGCAAAATCTTGCCACCCTATCTCTAGGTGCGCAATCAACTCCGCTTAATTGTGACAAATGTACTCTTAGACAGGGTCTATTCCTCCTCTGAATAAGAGCTTATCTTATCCTGGGATATCAAAACAGGAATTAAGAATACATAATTAAGAACAAGTTAAATATTTATCATACAATTCAGAAAATAATAACAAGATTCATTTTAGGTTTCATTCCCCTTAGGTATTTAGGGGATTTAGTTCATAACTAAAAAGGAAAACATCTCAGAAGAATAATGAATACAAAACATAAAGAAAACCCAAAACTCCTGAAGGGAAATTGAGGGGAGATTTTCAGTCTTGATGATGAATCCGGCTTCTAAGATGGATCAATAGGCTTCCTTCGAGTAATTTCTTCCTTCCTCCCTCTGTGCCCCCTTACTTACCTCCTCTAGGGTGCATTTATAGGCTTTAGAATGCATAGAAGCCCTCAAAATTGGCCTTTTCCGAATTGGACTCAACTTGGGCTTGGCAGGGACACGCTCGTGTGAGTCGTGCTTTGAATCTGCCAAATTAACACGGCCGTGAGGTCTGTCCGTGTGAGGAGGTCCAAGCCGTGTTGAATTTTTACTTTGGCTCATTTTTCTCTATTTTTGGCCCGTTTCTCGTTCCTTTCGCTCTCCTATGCTCTCCTAAGTATAAAACATGAAATTAAAGCATTAGGAGCATCGAATTCACCAATTCTAATGGAAAATCATCCATAAAATGTGTTAAGCATGGGGTAAAAATATGTATAAATTATGGTTTATCATACATTTTATTTAGTTTCAAAATAAATGTGGAGAACCGTTCCCGATGGAGTTTTTAATTCGCATGCGATGATGAGCTTAGGAGCTCTATATAACTGTGATAAAATAAGGAACTTTTTAGAGGATATTAGGAAGAATAATTACTCATAAAGAAATAATTGAAATTGATGATTAAAAAAAAAATAAAATTCTAAAGTCTAATAAAAAATAAAAAGTAGTTTTAATAAAAATTAAAAACATAAATAAATAAATAAATTTTTTTAAACATCTTCATCACTGGATGGTGATCGCGTGATCCGTAACAAGTAATAAATATTTATAATGAAGATCAAACCTAGACTAACTATTATCACGACGAAAAGGCAAACGCACCTATCAAACAATAGTATAGTAATGGCAAGACCGGGATATCGTACCCAAGGGAACGAAAAGTACTAGTAATAACTATCTTTTTATTATCTAGCCCAAGAATAAAAGGGTTTGTTTTAATTAACTAATTATTTAAAATAATTAACCGATTTAATTAAAGCAAAGAGAAAATTTGGAAAAAGACTTGAAGAAAAGCAATTGATAAAGACGACACCCAAGGAGGAATCCACCTAGATTTCACTTGTTATCTGACTCTGAACCGGACGATTTATTCACTTGACTTGTTCCATAGAGATCCCTAAGTTAAGTTATTATCCCTATCTAAGACTAATAACGTCTAATCCCTAAATTGAATAACCGAGACTTTTCTCTAATTAACACTCTAGGGTTGCATTAACTCGATCTATGGATCCCCTTATTAGGTTTCACCCTAATTTAATAAAATCTCGTAACCCTATTTCTAGGCGTTCGATCAACTCCGCTTAATTATGCCAAATCTACTCTGAGGCAGGGTCTATTCCTCCTCTACATAAGCACATAAAATCATGAATTAATACCCGAAATATTAACTCAAGCATTAAGAACACATAATTAAGAACAAATCAAGTATTTATCATACAGTTCAGATAATAATAACAAGATCCATCATAGGTTTTATCCCCCTTAGGTATGTAAGGGGTTTAGTTCATAATAAAATAAGAGTACATCTCAAAAGTATGAAAATAACAAAACATAAAGAAAACTCTGAAAATAACAAAACATAAAGAAAACTCTAAAATCCCTGAAGGAATTCTAAGAGAGATCTTTAGTCTTGGAGTAGCTCCTGCTTTTGAGATGGATCGTCTGGCTTTCTTCAAGTAATTTCTGGCGTATGGTTCTGTCTTCCAGAAAAGTTCTGGAAAGAGTGGTCCCCTTCTAGGTCACACTTAGGCTGTTTATATAGGCTTTGTATTGGCTTTCTTCCTCCCTAAGTATCCTTTTCTGTGTAAAATACAACTCTTTGAAAAAGGAACACGCCATGTGCCACAGCCGTGTGATGTGATTACCAAGCCGTGTTCTATCTGTTTGAATTGCACACGGCCGTGTGGGCTCAATGGCCAGGCTGTGTGAACATGAAAACCTTGGTCGATACCCCCGAAGGCCACGGGCGTGTGAGATGCCCGTGTGGCAAGGCTTAGGCCGTGTCATATTCTCGATTTGGTCCGTTTTCGTCCCTTTTTAGCTCGATTTTGGCTCATTTCGACTCTTGGTACTCTCCTGAGTACAAAACATGAAATAACCGGATTAAGAGCACCCAAATCCACAAATCTAGTAGCGTTTATCAGATGGTTCACGAGGTGGAACTGGCGATGAGATGTGGAGGTGCTGACAAATCTGCTTTAGAGTAGCATCAATATTGTCAAATCGTTTAAAACGCTACTGCTCGAATCGAGTGAGGCGCTCAGAGATGTCAGCATATGAAGTCGTCGCATGAACTGGACGAGAGGGTAGTGGTGACTAAGTTGGTGGGTCCTCGTGCTGTAGAGGGACATCATTAGGAATGTCCTCGTAGGCCTTCTCCTCGGTAGATTGGGCGAGACGATATTGAGGAGCGTAGGTTCCTCGACGCTTTTCGATCATCCTCACGCTCGAGATGCATTGTGGAGACATCTGGCCAATAAGGGTTAAGGATGATTCTTGGGCTGCGGTGCTGAGAAGCCCGAAGTGTCGAGCCAATCGAGTAACATAGGGGCCAATGGAAATGACCCCCTTCCTATGCCGCTCCGTCTGGTACTGAATCACGAGGGCGATGAAATAGGCAAGGTCGATGACGTGCCCGTACGACATACATTATAAAAAGTAGGCGTCGAGTACTCTCTCGTATTCCTATAATCGTGTAAGCCAAAATGACGTGTAGGTACCTCAGAGATGGAGGGAGAGCCGATGCCTTAGAGCGGATAGGATTGTAGGTGGCCCCACCTGGTACTAGTGCGTCCCAGCACCATAAATGAGAATGATGGATGTGGCGGTTGAGAGCATGTAAGTCATTCTCCTCCTTAAATTCCTCTGTATATAAACCCAGTGCAGTACCGAATTCTGGGATGTTGAGCTGGCGGATTAATCCTCCTAGACGAAATTGAACAGTGTCGGGATCATCATAGTTCGTCATCACGGTCTGAAGATGAAATGTGGAGCATAATTCCATCGTAAGCTCAAGATACGTCGGCTCGATATCTCAAAGAAAAGCTCCCAAGGGTCGGTAGTTAGGAGAGCCCGAATCGCATCAGCCAACTGAACTTGTTTTATTACAGCCCATTCGATGTAGTGGCCCGTAATTAAAGGTCGGGCCCAGAGTATTTGGAAGAGTTTTTCTTTGGACCCGATAGGGAACCTCAGGAAAGGGTGACGAACTTCCGCGGTAGGACCTGATGAAGATGACGCTCCCTTCTTTTTCTTTGAAGCAAGGACAGCGGCCTTTTTACCACGTTAAGATGACATTGTATACCTGCAAGTGGAAACATCAATTCATCTTGATGAGTAGACAAGGAAAAAAAATGCGACTAAATTCGAAAAGAAAAATGCATAAATATGTTTAGCCACAACTACCAAGTTTAACTAAAACAATAAGTTCAATAACCTATTTTTGTGGAATTAGCATGGTGATAAAAGTAAAAATGGCAAAGAATAGAACGCAACATACTATATGAATTAATAGAAATGTCAACACAAAAGGCATGATTATTTCAACTATCCTAACTATGAATATTCACTTCTAACTAATTAAATGAAGTAGAGAAATCCTGTAATGAGTAAGAATTTGAACATGAAAAAGATGATAACTTGTTCTATAAATGAAATTTGTGTGATAGAAAGATGAAAATAACATGAAAAATATAGATTACTATGATAAATAGCATTATAAATCAGTGAAATAAAAGAGAAAGGAGTAAACAAACGCTAAATGAAAGAGATTGAGTGTCGAGAATGGAGTTGAGAGCGGCGTACGGGCGTGGCAGGGAAGGCTGTGGACTTGCAGCGGCTAGGGTTAGGGTCTTTTGAGAGAAGAAGACAATGAATAGTGCAGCCTATTTATAGATTTTGGAGCACACGGCCAGGGAGCACGCTTGTGTTCCCTAATTTCAGCCCGTGTGATTCGTGAATTTTGAATTTGGGCGCGTCTGACAATTTCCCCACGCCCGTGTACCTTGGGCATGTTGGTTCACACGGTTGTGTCGCACGGCCGTATCTGGCATTGTTCGCTTCTCCCACGCCGGTGTAGCTAGGCCCACGCCCGTGTTAATTTAACAGGTTCGACCACGAGTGCTAGACACGGGCGTGTCGAACGCCCGTGTTAATTTAACAAGTTCGTCCATGGTTTCAAGGCATGGGCATGTCGCACGCCCGTGTTATTTTGGCAGGTTCGCCCACGACCATGTCGCACGACCGTGGCGATTTATCGTAGCCTGTGTTGGGAAAATCTTTACTCTGTTTTCACATGGCCCTCAGCACGCCCGTGTGCTTTTTCGTGTCTATGTGGTAAACCTATATTCAAGAGCTCCGTTAGTGAGTTAGGTGTTAAACACTAAAATTTAAAGAAGTTAATACAGTTAGTGCTCGGGTTACCTCTCGAAAAGCGCTTATTTATAGTCTAAGCTTGACTTACCTCTCCATTGAATGGTTATGGGGGTTTGAGGAGTTTATACTCCTTATTCTTGCTATCATTCTCATCAAAATAAGGTTTTAGATGGGTGTTGTTTACCTTAAAAGTGCCAAACTTGGGATGACTTACCTTTACTGTACCGAATGGGAAAATGCTAAGTACCGTAAGAGGAATTTCTTCATTCGGTGTGGTAGTGACAATATGAGGATCTGCGGTATCTAATAAGACTTTATCTCCAACCTTAAGTTGATGTCGGAAGGTGTTGAGCTCGTTCTGGCGTAGTTCTAGTTTATCGTGTGTTCTTGGTTTATGCGTCCGCCATTCATCTAGCTCCTCGATTTGTAGCCTTCGATCTCCATGAACAAGTCCTCTGCTACTGCTTGAGAATGACTCATGTGCTTCCTTCAGACTCATTTCCTGCAAAGTAGGTTGTACTATATTGTTAGTTTTAGTAGAATGGGTTAAACGATCACCTTCAATTTCCGATGTGTTGCCAGAATTGCAAGCTTGAAGGGTGATTATTTTGTCTCCCACACGGAGTGTGAATTCACCTGTGCCAACATCAATAATCGTTTTAGCAATTGCTAAAAAGGGCCTTCCTAAAATCAAAGGAGTGTTGTTATCTTCCTCTATGTCTAAAATAATAAAGTCAACGGGAAATATAAATTTATCGATTTTAACTAGCACATATTCAATAATACCCTTAGGAAATCTTATAGTTTTGTTTGCTAATTGAATGCTCATCCTAGTCTGTTTGGGTTTCCCGAGACCTAATTGTTTAAAAATTTTGTAGGGCATGACGTTAATACTAGCCCCCAAATCAGCTAATGCATTATTAACATCTAAACTACCAATTCAGCAAGGAATCGTAAAACTCCCTGGGTCTTTTAGTTTGTTGGGTAGTTTATTTTGGAGAATAGCTGAGCAAACTGCGTTTAGCTCCATATGCGACGCCTCGTCCAACTTCCACTTATTTGCTAAAAGCTCCTTTAAAAATTTCATTGCGCTTGGCATCTGCGATAGAGCTTCAACAAACGGTAAATTAATATGTAATTTTTTTTAAGAGTTTAAGAAATTTACCAAATTGCTCATCTGAGCGCTCTTTCCTTATCGCGTTGGGGTATGGCACACAAGGTTTATATTCGACATTCACTGATTTGTTTTTATTATGACCTACCTCACCTTGACCTCTGCTTACCACAGTTTCTTGCCTCGGTTCTAGCTCAGGCTCAACGAATCCTTCTTCATCTTGAACATTAATCGCGTTGAGCTATTCCCTTGGGTTGGGTTCAGTATTACTTGGCAAGCTACTTTGTGGTCGTTCGGAGATTAGTTTAGAAAGCTGGCCTATCTGAGTTTTGAGCCCTTGGATTGACGCTTGTTGATTTTTAAATGTTGTTTCAGTATTCTAAAAACGGGTTTCTGACACTGAGATAAAATTTGTGAGCATCTCTTCAAGGTTCAGTTTTTTTTCCTGTTGATAGGGTGGCTGTTGAAAACTCGGAGGATGTTGTGGTCTTTGATTTCCTTGACCGCCCCACCAGAAGTTTGGGTGGTTCTTCCAACCTGCATTGTAAGTGTTACTATATGGATTGTTTTGAGATCGATGATTATTACCCATGTAATTTAACTACTCGTTATCCATGTTGTGGCCATAAGGTTGGTATTCCGAATGGCTTGTTCCACCTCCACTTGTTTTGCACTGTATTACTGGGTGAACCTGTGAAGAACTAAGAAAACCATCAATCTTTTTATTTAGAAGTTCTACCTAGTTTGACAGCATAGTAACCGAATTGACGTTATAAACGTCTGCTGTTTTAGTTGGCTTAGTCCTCATGACTTTCCATTGATAGTTATTCAGTGACATCTCCTCTATAAACTCATAAGCATCTTCAGGTGTTTTATTATTGATGGTTCCGCCAGCAGCTACGTCAACCATTTGTCGAGTCGAAGGATTCAGGCCATTATGGAATGTTTGAACCTGAAGCCAAATCAGTAACCCATGGTGAGGGCACCTTCTCAAAAGGTCCTTGTATCTCTCCCAAGCATCGTAGAGTGTTTCTAAGTCCATCTGCACAAACGAAGAGATATCATTACGTAATTTGGCCGTTTTAGCCGGTGGAAAATATTTTAATAGAAATTTTTCAGTCATTTGCTCCCAAGTAGTAATTGACCCTCGTGGTAACGAGTTCAACCACTGTTTAGCTTTGTTCCTCAATGAAAAATGGAATAACCGAAGACGAATGGCATCATCAGAAACACCATTAATTTTAAATGTATCACATAGTTCCAAAAAGTTTGCTAAGTGAGTGTTGGGATCCTCATCCTGCAAACCATCAAACTGAACAAATTTTTGCATCATTTGAATAGTGTTAGGTTTTAGTTCAAAAGTATTTGCAGTTATAGTAGGTCTAACTATGCTCAATTCAGTTCCTGTTAAAGAAGGTTTAGCATAATCATACATAATGCGTGGAGCAGGATTTTGATTAAGCGTAATTACAGGAGGTAGCTGATTGTCTTGGTTTTCAGCCATCTCTTTGGTTGGGGGTTGAGTATCGTCCTCTTGCTCGTTCTCTGTGTATCTTAAGCTTCGCCTTATTTCTCGTTGGTTTCTGCGAACTGTGCGATCGATTTCTTCGTTAAAGAGTAGTGGTCCTGATGGGTTTCTTCTAGTCATAAACTATAAAAACCTGCCAAGAGAAAGAAAAAATAAATTAATAAATAATAACAATAAATAAATAAAATTAAATTGTAAGGAAAATAAATAGCTAAAGTAATAAAAATTGAGCGTTCCTAATATCTTAGTTCCCCGACAACGGCGCCAAAAACTTGATCACGATTTTCGTGACAGGTAAGTTTTAAATATTTATAATTAATCATTCTTAAAACTAACTATTATCGCGATGTAGGCAAGAGTACCTATCGAACAGTAGTATAGTTTTAGCAAGACCGG
Source organism: Gossypium arboreum (assembly GCF_025698485.1). Classification (NCBI taxonomy): domain Eukaryota; kingdom Viridiplantae; phylum Streptophyta; class Magnoliopsida; order Malvales; family Malvaceae; genus Gossypium; species Gossypium arboreum. The sequence continues at coordinate 16,084,864 of NC_069080.1, forward strand.
ATTGTCGAACCCAAAGGAGCTAAAAGTACTAGTAATGGCTGTCTTTTTATTATCTAGCCTAAGAATAAGGTGGTTATGTTTTAAATAACTAATTATCTAAACTAAGAATTCACAGAAAGTAGAATTAGAGGATTACTTTTGGGAAACGATTGAATTAAGACAATACCTAAGAAAAAATCCACCTAGACTTCACTTGTTATTCTGACTCCGAATCGGACGATTTATTCATTTAACTTGTTTCGTAGAGATCCCTAAGTTATGTTATTATCCCTATTCAAGACTAATAACGTCTAATCCCTGATTAAATAATTGAGACTTTTATCTAATTAACGCTCTAGGGTTGAATTAACTCGATCTATGGATCCCCTTATTAGGTTTCACCCTAATCCAGAAAAATCTTGTCACCCTATCTCTAGGCGCGCAATCAACTCCGCTTAATTGTGACAAATGTATTCTTAGACAGGGTTTATTCCTCCTCTGAATAAGAGCTTATCTTGAATCAGTATCCTAGGATATCAAAACAAGAATTAAAAACACATAATTAAGAACAAGTTAAATATTTATCATACAATTCAGAAATTAATAACAAGATTCGTCTGAGGTTTCATTCCCCTTAGGTATTTAGGGGATTTGTTCATAACTAAAAAGGAAAACATCTCAAAAGAATAATGAATACAAAACATAAAGTAAACCCAAAACTCCTGAAGGGAAATTGAGGGGAGATCTTCAATCTTGATGATGAATCCGGCTTCTGAGATAGATCAATCGGCTTCCTTCGAGTAATTCCTTCCTTCCTCCCTCTGTGTCCCCTTACTTTCCTCCTCTAGGGTGTATTTATAGGCTTTAGAATGCTTAGAAGCCCTCAAAATTGGCCTTTTCCGAATTGGACTCAACTTGGGCTCGGCAGGGACACGCTTGTGTGAGTCGTGCTTTGAATCTGCCAAATTGACACGGCCGTGTGGTCTGCCCGTGTGAGGAGGTCCAGGCCGAGTTGAATTCGTACTTTGGCCTATTTTTCTCTGTTTTTGGTCCGTTTATCGCTCCTTTCGCTCTCCTATGCTCTCCTAAGTATAAAACATGAAATTAAAGCATTAGGAGCATCGAATTCACCAATTTTAATAGAAAATCATCCATAAAATACATTAAGCATGGGGTAAAAATATGTATAAATTACGGTTTATCATCGACACCACTCATGATAGAACTAAGCCTAATTATTTCTTTATCTGGATCATCTTCCCCTTCAATGGTAGAAAAAACAGATCATTTCGAATAGTACCCCATAATATGCGGACCATTACAAAAAAAAAAAACATTTCACTGGATTTTTTGGTTTGTTCTTGGGTTTCCACTTTCTATTCCCACCATTCTTACCATTGTCCCTGTTGTCATTTTTGTCTCGTTCTTCCTTATGGTCTCCCCTACCATTGCCTATCTCTTTGGGCTTTTAAGTTTCAAACTTGTCTTTCCTCGGACCAAGCTCGACAAAGGACTCTGCCTTGGTTATGGCTATAGTAAGCTCAGTGATACCTTGTCGACGCAACTCATGTTTTTCCCACAACTTCAACCCGTCTTCAAACCATTAGAATGTTTCTTTCTCCTTAAAGTTAGAGATTTGAAGCATCAGCTCACTAAACTCCTGAGCAGTGCCTTGTGACGTAAGCCAACGTAACTTAGCCCAAGCCTCCTCCTTGACATACTGTGGGTAAAACTGCTTTTTCACCTCTTTTTGAAACTAATCCCAAGTTTCAATCACTATCCCTCCATGTTTTCATCCATGGACCTACGTCGCCACCACAGGAGAGTAACATTAGTAAAACAAATTGAAGCAGTGTTTACCTTAATGGTATTATCCTCAACGTCCATTGCTCGAAAGTATTATTTTATTTCCCACAAGAAGTTATCCACTTCCTTCGCAGACCTTACACCCTTGAATTTCTTCGATTTGGGAACATCTATTGCTCGTTGGTTCAGCCTCAATGCCAACATCCTACTACTCAAAGCAACCTTGTAAATCGTGAACTCCCTTTTAAGCTCTGAGATCTCTTCCTTCAAGGCTGTTACCATGGCCTTAAGAGCATCATCCCTTCCAGTCAGCTTTTCCTTAGTGGAATCGAAAGAATCTAACACAAAGTCCATGAGTTTCTCTTTCATTAGGTCCAACTCATTGGTGCATCCCTCAACCGCCTCGAGTGTCTCCCTTATGTCCCCTACAGACTCCTCGAGATTGACCACTCATCCTCTCAAAGTTGACAGCATGTCCCTCGATTGACTTACTTTCTTGGCCATCCTACCGGGTTTTATTTGGATCAATCTGACCGGAAACTTCTTTCGTCATCTTGATCGGTGCCTTCACAACCTTGTCCCGGATACCAACTATCATAGGGATAGAACTTTTGTCTCGCAATCCGTACAGCTTTAGGCAATTTCTTCGCTTCAAATGCGCTTAAGTTAGGCTAACTCTCGCAAAGTGAGAATTCTTGATAGAAATTCTCTTAAGGCATTGAAAATAAAATGGAATCAACTCAAAAACAAAAGAAAGTTCAAAAGAACAGAATAACCACAGAAAATCAAAACACACAAGGTGTTTGAGTAAATGCTCTCAATTAGTATTCACTAGAGGTGAGCATGGGTAAGGGCCACCCAACCCAGCCCGAAGGCCCGCTCAAAATGTGGGAGGGTTTGGACAAAAATATAAGTCCGAAAAATGGGCTTGGACAAAAAAATAAGACTTGTTTAAAAAGCAAGCCGGGCCTCGGGTAAGGAATTTTTTACCGGGCCTGGCCCGACCCGAATTCACTAAAGGATAAAAAAATATGATTTTTTAAATATTATTTTCTTGTTATTTTTCTCCTTATTTTACTACCAATTTACTATTATGTTGCTACTATTTTGTTGTTATTGTTTAGATATTGTATAAAACTTATTTTATTGTTAATTTTGTTATTATTTTAAAACATTTATTAATTTTGTTATTATTTTAGACACATTTACTTATTAAGTTGCATCTATCTTAGTGTTATTTAAGTGTACATATTTTTAAAATTTATTTTCAATTTGTTGGGAAATATTTATTTTGATATTTTTAGTATTTTTGATGTATTATATATATATTTTAAAATTATATATAAATTAATATGGGCGAGCCAGATTGGGCCCGAGTTTTAGCATTTTTATCCGGGTCGGGCTTAGGCAAAATTTTTAGCCCATTTTTCAGGTCGGGCCCAATTCTAACAAACGGGCTTGAATTTTTAGTCGAGCTTGACTTGAACCCGGCCAAGCCCGGCCCATGCTCACTTCTAGTATTCACTACAAAAGAATGAAATAAATGAATGATTACAAATGAGAGGAAGACTCTTTATTTATAATTAAATTCCCCAAAACCAATTGTATAAATTAAGTTACATCAACGGACGGATGGAGTTGAAAACATTTTATTTTATTTTTTATTTTTCTCTTTTTGACTTTTTTCCTCATCTGGTGAGGAATAAATTTTAAATCGACTTACAAATCAAGAAGTGCACCAACACCTTCAAATATAAAATTTAAAAAGAAATTAATAATATGAATTTAATTTTAATAATTTATTTGGGATGGACATGAATGCTGACGTGTGAATGAATATTTCAAATCAATATCCCAGTAGTTATAATGTGGGCCAACCCTTTATTTGCATCTTTTAAATAATGAAATAAAAAGTTTGAATTTAAAAATTAAAAGAATAATTTAGAAAAAATAATTTTATTTTGTTTAATATTTTGAACAGATTAAGTACATATCTTAAAAGTCAACTCAAAGAGTTAAAATGTCTACCAATCATTTTAAATAAATATATATGCTCTATATCTAAAAAATAAAGTAAAAAAAGAAGGTAATAATAATGTTGAAAGTATATGAATAGGTTGGATGCACATCTTTAAAAACGTTATGAAAATAAATACAAAATAATCCCTAAATATATAATTTAAAATATTATTAAAATTCAAATATTAAAATTAAAAACAAAACAAAACACTTTTTTAAAAATAAAAATACCCCATTAGGTTTTTTTTTTTCATAATATGAGGTATATAAATGATAGAATATGTCCTTTCAGAAAATTAGGTCAGTTTTTTTCTTTGAATGGAAAATATGTGAGGGCAAAGATTTTAATACAATGCCAAGTAAAAATGATGTTATAATGAATTTGAATTTTAAAAATAATTTTAATACTATTAATAATTGAACATAAATTTTAAATTTGAAAAGTAGAGAAATTAAATTCCTATAAATAAAAGTATTGAGACTTATGATATATTTAAACAAGTAAAAATACAATTAACCCTCTTTATAATAGTCAAGTTTTTAGAAGAACTAATTTTTATGCTTTATTTTAACCCTCTATAATAGCTTTTCAAGTATGACGGCAACACCTACAGTTATGAAGTATGTTCTTTATTAAATTTGTTCTTTATAACAACATATGATCTAAATTTTTATGTAATATTATAGTTATTTCATATAAGCAAACCTATTAATTATTATTAAATAAATAAAATAATCTTAATTAAAATATTATTTCAATAAAATGATTAAATTTCATGTTAAAAATTATTAATTATATTTTTATTAAATGAAAATAATCTTCAATGAGTGGAATTAAAGATATCAATTCAATAAACTATTAATTTCCCTAATTAAATATTCTACAATGAATTTGAATAATCATAAACTTATAAATTGATTATTTGAATTTAGTAACTCATGATAAATTAATTAATTTAGTTGGTAACTCATTGATTTATTGTACTTGTTAGATTTATGAACTTTATAATTAATCATATAAAAGAATGTAAAATGAAATTGGTATTAAAGTAATAATGCATGAACATGTTATACGCCTTTTAATTTTTGTTGTTTTGATTCGACTTTTTTTTCTTTTTTGAACATAATTTTCACTTTTTTATTTGATAGAAATTCACAATATAAATTCTATGGTAAACTTACAATGATTATCTCTCTATAACATGTTATAAATGTATAATAGCTACCTCTCTATAACAGGCAAAATCTTAACAAACAATTTAAACTGTTATAGAAGTTGATTGTAATAAAAATATGAAATGATATAAAATAAAACTAATTAGATGAACATACACATAGAATTAATTAGTAATGTGTTAAGTTTTAGATAAACTTATAATGTTTGACACATACAAAATTTATACAAACTCAACATGAAAATACAATTTTGTTCTAAATTGAATTGATACAAATTATACATGTAAATAGGCCAATTTGCCCGGCCTCCCTTGAAACCCAAAAATAAATAATAAAAATAAAATATAAATAACCACGGTCCAATTTTACAGTCCAATTACCAAGACCCGTGGCCCAACTACTAGAACAGGCCCAAAACGCTAAGGTTACAGAGGACCCAATACCCCATTAGTCCAGTTACATGACCCATAGCCCGAAAGCCAAGCCAAACTTTGGCAAACCCTAGGGCAGAAGGGTCCTCGCGCCGCAGCCTTCACGAGCAGCAACCACATCGCCTCCGTACGCCCCAGTCTCCAGTAACCACGCCAACACAGCCCCGTACGCCTCACGCCAAGGGCCAACGCACGTCCGTACTCTACCTGCAAAAAGGACAAACCACACGGCAGCAAACAAAAACAAAAAATAGCAGAACAGCAATTGAAAAAGGGCGTTTTTCATTTTTTTTTCTTTTTTTCTTTTCTTCGGCTATAAAAAGCCAAGCTTTTGATTCTTGTAAGGGTTACGAACACACGCATACAGAAGTAATAGAAAGCAAAAAAGAGAGCAAGGTGATTTCCTGCTTTGAATCTCGGGTTTATTACGTTCTTTTTTCTTGATCTTTTTTATTTTCCTTTTCGTTCTTCACATCAAAATAAAAAAAAAGAAGGAAAAAAAATCAAAGGGATTGAATACAAAAGAGATTATTGAAAGGTGGTTTTTCTGGAAATCTGATAGCATTTTTATTTTTTTTTTCTTTACTGTTCCTCTGTTTTTCTTTATTTATTTACTATTTATTCATTTTTCGCATCGTTTACAAAGAAGAAAATAAAAGAAGGGAAAAGGATAAAGGTGAAAGCCTCACCTGAACCGTTGGGACACTGTTGGAGTTTTCTTCTCCGTTAAAGCCTAAATCCAACGGAGGTGGGGACTCCCTTCTTTTGATTCCTTGCGGTTGGAAGTGCTAGAACTTCAAACGTGGCTTCAAACGAGTTTGAATGGGGTAATCTACCATCCGTCGACAACCGTTTGTGGTGGTTGCATGGTGGCTAAGGCTTGGTCTTTGAGGATCGGCTAAAGAAAGGGGGGACGAGATACGCACACTACAATACATATTCTAAATAGTAGAAAAGAAATCAAGAAAGTTATAGGGTCGACTAAAGCTCTGCATATCACCACACGTTGTAAAGGGTATACGCTGACAGGCGTACTAATTGACAATGGATCCGCCCTGAACGTCCTGCCATTGACCACGCTGAACAGATTACCTATAGACAGCTCTCACATGAAGGAGTGCCAGAACATCGTGAAGGCATTCGATGGCACGGAGAGAAAGGTGATGGGCAGAATCGAGGTACCCCTTCAGATTAGGCCAAACATATATGAGGTGGATTTCCTTGTAATGGACATCAAGCCCTCATATAGTTGCTTATTGGGGAGGCCCTGGATACATTCAGCTGGGGCAGTACCTTCCTCATTGTATCAAAAATTGAAGCTGGTGTCGGGGGGAAGGTTAATAACGATTAAGGCTGAAGAAGATATTATTGCAACTGTGAGCAATAATGCACCCTATTTGGAGACAGATGAAGAAGCAATCGAATGCTCATTTCGATCATTGGAATTTGTTAACGCAACATTCATCACCGAGGGAAGTAAAATTTTGGTGCCTAAATTGTCCAAAACCACGAGGATGAGCCTCCAGCTGACATTTGGAAAAGGGGCCCTACCCGGAAGAGGACTTGGGAGACATCTACAAGGAAGAACTGAAACGCCAATACTGAAAGACAAGAGAGACCGCTTCGGCTTAGGATTTAAGCCGGATGCAAAACAAAGGAGAAGGGAGCTGGAAAAGAAGCAGGAAAGAATGAGAGCTAGATTAACGGGGAAGGAAATCAAGTGGGAACCAATGATATTCCCCCATATATCGAAAACATTTGTGTCCGGGGGAATCATCCATCCTGAAAGAGACACATCAATAATGGGAGCTATAGAAAAAAGCCTGGAAAGTTTGGACATCAACGTCATGTACGAAGAGGAGACCGGAAGAGAAAGTTTATCGGACATTGGCCCTTACACACCTGAAAGTGTTCTGGACAACTGGACTGCGGAAGAGATCCCTGTAGTTTTTAGAACGAATACAGAGTAATGTCCAAAACACACTTATTGCTCTAGGCCTAGGAGTAATAAGAATCTTTTGTGAAATAGGCTGATGTTTAAAAACAATATTTCAATAAAATGCACAGTTATTATCATTTTTGAGCATATGTTATCTCGTCCTTTCAATTTCATTCATAACCATACAAATGATTACTTTCAAATTCTTTTATTCTTGAAACATTCTTTTAAATACACTTTCATTCGTCATTCATAATCATATCACGTAAATAAACATCTCGAATTCTTTTGATTCTTTGTATCTGCCTTCGTCCTCATAACAGGTCCCCAGATATTAATGATACGAGTGACAATGCTAGCGACTCAAAATTTCCTTTCGAACAAGATGTGTGTATGGATGATTCTCAGGATTTTGAAGATGACCAAGGCTGTAACCTATCTACTAATTTGTTGAGGATGGTAGAACAAGACAAGAAACAAATCCTACCTCACAAAGAATCAATCAAAATTGTGAGCTTAGGAGAAGGAAAAGAGGTGAAGATCGGAACATGTATCACTGCGGAAATGAAGCGAGACCTCATTGAATTACTTTAAGAATTCAAAGATGTCTTCGCATGGTTATACCAAGATATGCCCGGGTTGGACACTGACATCGTGGTGCATCGACTTCCCATAAAAGAAGAGTGTAAGCCAATTCAGCAAAAACTCCAAAGAATGAGGCCCGATGTCTTGCTAAAAATAAAGGAAGAGGTTCGAAAGCAGTTTGACGCTGGATTTCTGAAGGTGGTAAAATACTCAGATTGGGTAGCCAACATCGTCCCTGTCCCTAAGAAAGATGGAAAAGTGCGAATGTGTGTGGACTACAGAGATTTGAATAAAGCCAGCCCAAAAGACAATTTCCCACTACCTCATATCGACACCCTAGTGGACAACACAGCGGGACATTCACTGTTTTCATTCATGGATGGTTTTTTGGGATACAACCAGATTAAGATGCATCCTGAAGATATGGAGAAAACCATGTTTGTAACCATGTGGGGCACGTTCTGTTATAAGGTGATGCCGTTTGGACTGAAGAATGCGGGGGCAACTTATCAAAGAGCCATGGTAACCCTTTTTCACGACATGATGCATAAAGAAATCGAGGTCTATGTTGATGACATGATAGCTAAGTCCCGAATAGAGAAGGAGCACATATAAGTCCTGAGAAAACTATTCTTGAGGTTGAGGAAATTCCAGCTAAAACTCAACCCAGCCAAATGTACCTTCGGAGCTAAGTCTGGAAAGTTGCTCGGATTCGTGGTTAGTGAGAAAGGGATTGAGATCGATCCAGACAAAGTTAAAGCCATACAAGAGCTATCCCCGCCGCGCACTTAGAAAGAAGTTTGAGGCTTTCTAGGAAGATTAAATTACATTGCTCGGTTCATTTCACAACTGACCGAGAAATGTGACCCTGTCTTTCTCCTCCTCAAGAAACGTAACCCAGGTGAATGGGATGAAGAATGCCAAAGGGCTTTCGACAAGGTCAAACAGTACTTATCCAACACCCCGGTACTGATGCCACCTAATCCCGATAAGCCGTTGATACTGTACTTGGCAGTATTTGAGAATTCCATGGGGTGCGTATTGGGTCAGCATGACGAGTCGGGAACGAAAAAAAAACCATTTACTATCTTAGTAAAAAGTTCACAGAATGTGAGACAAGGTACCCGCCGATAGAGAAGTTGTGTTGTGCCCTAATTTGGACAACCCGAAGGTTGAGGCAGTATATTTTGTATCACACCACTTGGCTTATATCAAAATTGGACCCTTTAAAGTACATGATGGAGTCAACAGCCTTGAATGGAAGGATGGCCCGATGGCAGATTCTGCTTTCTGAATTCGACATAGTCTATGTGAACCAGAAAGCAGTAAAAGGAAGTGCAATAGCAGATTTTCTAGCCAGTAGAACTTTGGAAAACTACGAGCCGCTAAACTTTGACTTTCCGAATGAAGACCTAATGTGTATTGCTACGGCTAAAGAAGGTGCTCTAGAAGAACTTCCTCGGAAATTGAACTTTGATGGGGCATCAAATGCTGTGGGCAATGGAATCGGGGCCGTCTTGGTATCCCCAAATGGAGATCATTATCTGTTAACTAGTAAATTGGATTTTTATTGTACAAACAATATGACGGAATATAAAGCGTGCATCATGGGTATCCGTGCAGCCATAGAACGCAAGATTAGAGTGCTGGAGGTGTATGGGGATTCCGCGCTAGTGATTTATCAACTCAAGGGAGAATGGGAAACTAGAGACCCCAAGTTGATCGACTATCGAAAACTGGTCCTTGAATTGGTTAAAGAGTTTGATGACATCACCTTCCACTACCTTCCACGAGACGAAAATCAAATGGCTGATGCTTTGGCTACTTTAGCCTCCATGATCAGGGTAAACAAACAAGAAGATGTCAAACCCATCCGGATGAGCATTTATGAAATTTCGGCCCACTGTTACAATATTGAAGAAGTTGAAGAAAGAGATGATCACCCTTGGTATCACGATATATAACAATACGTGAAGAATCATGCATACCTGGACCAGGCGAGCGAGAATGACAAAAGAACGCTAAGAAGACTGGCCATCGACTATGTCTTAGATGGGGATATATTATACAAAAGAAGAAAGGATCAAGTGCTACTAAGATGTGTAGATGCTGTAGAGGCTAAGAAAATCTTGGAAGAAGTCCATGAAGGCGTCTGTGGGACACATGCTAACGACTTTACAATGGCCAGGCAAATTATGAGATTCGGGTACTATTGGTCCACCATGGAAGGAGACTGTATCAATTACGCTAAGAGATGTCATAAGTGCCAAATCTACGGAGACAAAATTCATGTGCCTCCTTCACCGCTGCATGTCATGGTTTCTCCATGGCCATTCTCTATGTGGGGCATGGATGTGATTGGACCGATATCACCGAAAACTTCCAATGGGCATCGGTTCATCTTCGTGGTTATCGACTACTTCACCAAGTGGGTAGAAGCCGCTTCGTATGCTAGTGTGACCAAGTCGGCAGTGAGCAAGTTTCTGAAAAAGGAGATTATATGTCGATATGGAATGCCAGAGAGGATTATATCTGACAATGCATTAAACTTGAACAATAGTACGATAGCAGAAGTCTGCAGTCAATTTAAGATCAGACATCACAACTCGTCGCCGTATCGCCCGAAGATGAATGGGGCAGTGGAAGCGGCCAATAAAAACATTAAGAAGATTGTGGGGAAGATGACCGAAACCTACAGAGACTGGCATGAGAAGTTACCATTTTCCCTCTTTGCTTATCGAACGTTAGTCAGAACTTCAACCGGGGCAACCCCTTTCTCCCTGGTCTACGGAATGGAAGCAGTGTTGCCAATCGAAGTCGAGATCCCGTCTCTTCGAGTGTTGTCGGAGTTAAAGTTAGAAGAAGCCGAGTGGATCCAGTCTCGATATGATCAATTGAACCTAATTAAGGAAAAGAGGTTAAGAGCTATCCGTCATGGTCAGATGTACCAAAAGCGAATAATGTGGGCTTATGACAAAAAGGTTCGCCCTAGAGAATTCCACGAAGGAGACTTGGTTTTGAAAAAGATCCTTCCCATACAGAAGGACTTTCGAGGGAAATGGATGCCTAATTGGAAGGGTATTACGTGGTGAAGAAAGCTTTCTCTGGAGGAGCATTGATTCTAGCCGAGATGGACGGCAGAAACTTGCCCAATCCTTTAAACTCGGATTCGATCAAGAAGTATTTTACCTGAAGAAAGAGAGGCCAGAGTGAAAACCCGCAAAGGGCGCTCTGAAATCTAAAAATAAAAAAAAAATAAAAAAAAAGAGATAAGAATGAGAGGCCAAAGTGAAAACCCGCAAAGGGCACTTTGGAACCAAAGGGGTTTTTGAGTTGAAATCCCGAAAACGGGCAGCTCAAATTTTGAATATGGGGCATATGGTAGTCTTGTACTTCCAAAATCAACAAGACAGAAGAACAGTACACCTTGGAGCATCAACAAAATGCGCAGGATCTCTTGAATACACATTTGGTTCAGAGGAACCTCTAAGAAATTAGAATAGTGAAACTCGTGCTGCGATATCTGGGGCATATTTTTCTCATTTTTCACACCTTACCAGATTCGTTATCCTATGTATTCACATCAAACTTTGCTTAATAAAATGCCATTTGTCCATTATGATAATCACTTTCGAGCATTTTGTTGAAATCAAAATTTTTGAACATGTAATATCTACACACAAGATGTTATGCATATTACTCTAGAAAAGTCTCTAAATAGTACAAGGACCTGAAACAGGGCCACTAGTCAGGACTAACCGGGCTCAAAGTTGGAAAATATTAGAAAAAGAGAAATCCAAATTAGGACTATTTCTTCAAATTTTCTGTCAGAGATAACGGCTAAGTAAGAAGACGCGATAGCACATCAATGATGGAACCCGGACGAGTTATGAGCAATGATGCCTTAAGTATTTAAAAAGAAATCACTCTCATAACATTTCTACATTCATAATCATTCATTTAGTTAGGAACACTTGATTCATCTCCATCATAGCATCCTAGTTATTTAACATACACAGATACAGGAAACCCATTTTACACGTCATATCTTTAGAAGACAGTATGGCGACATTGGTAAATCCTGCAGATTTGGCGTCTCTGTATTGGCAGAGAGCAGATCAAAGATAGCAGATTTGGCATTTCTGTATTGGCGGAGAGCAGATAGAAGATAGCAGATTTGGCGTCTCTGTATTGACAAAGAGCAGATCAAAGATAGCAGATTTGGCGTCTCTGTATTGGTGGAGAGCAGATCGAATATAGCAGATTTGGCGTCTCTGTATTGGCAAAGAGCAGATCAAAGATAGCAGATTTGGTGTCTCTGTATTGGCAGAGAGTAGATCGAAGATAACAGATTTGGCGTCTCTGTATTGGCGGAGAGCAGATCGAAGATAGCAGATTTGGCGTCTCTGTATTGGCAGAGAGCAGATCAAAGATAGCAGATTTGGCGTCTCTGTATTGGCGGAGAGCAGATCAAAGATAGTAGATTTAGCATCTTTGTATTGGCGGAGAGCAGATCGAAGATAGTAGATTTGGCATCTCCGTATTGGCGGAGAGCAGATCGAAGATAGCAGATTTGGCGTCTCTGTATTGGCGGAGAGCAGATCGAAGATAGCAGATTTAGTGTTCCTGAGTTTTCAAGAAGCAAGTTGAGAATAGCCAATTTGCCACTCCTGAAGACATCAGAGTACCTTTGGGGAAGAAAAGGATCAAGATTTTGAGACTTAGCCAGACCGGGCAAATTTGGTCCTTTTTTATAGTCTTTGTTCTATTCTCGTTACACGACAATGAGCAAAGAGGGGCAGCTGTAAATAGGCCAATTTGCCCGGCCCCCCTTGAAACCCAAAAATAAATAAATAAAAATAAAATATAAATAACCACGGTCCAATTTTACAGTTCAATTACCAAGACCCGTGGCCCAACTACAAGAACAGGCCCAAAACGCTAAGGTTACAGAGGACCCAATACCCCATTAGTCCAGTTACATGACCCATAGCCCGAAAGCCAAGCCAAACTTCGGCAAACCCTAGGGCAGAAGGGTCCTCGTGCCGCAGCCTTCACGAGCAGCAACCACATCGCCTCCGTACGCCCCAGTCTCTAGTAACCACGCCAACACAGCCCCGTACGTCTCACGCCAAGGGCCAACGCACGTCCGTACTCTACCTGCAAAAAGGCCAAACCACACGGTAGCAAACAAAAACAAAAAATAGCAGAACAGCAATTGAAAAAGGGTGTTTTTCATTTTTTTTTCTTTTTTTCTTTTCTTCGGCTATAAAAAGCCAAGCTTTTGATCCTTGTAAGGGTTACGAACACACGCATACAGAAGTAATAGAAAGCAAAAAAGAGAGCAAGGTGATTTCCTGCTTTGAATCTCGGGTTTATTACGTTCTTTTTTCTTGATCTTTTTTATTTTCCTTTTCGTTCTTCACATCAAAATAAAAAAAAAGGAGGAAAAAAAATCAAAGGGATTGAATACAAAAGAGATTATTGAAAGGTGGTTTTTCTGGAAATTTGATAGCATTTTCGTTTTTTTTTCTTTACTGTTCCTCTATTTCTTCTTTATTTATTTACTATTTATTCATTTTTTGCATCGTTTACAAAGAAGAAAATAAAATAAGGGAAAAGGATAAAGGGGAAAGCCTCACCTGAACCGTTAGGACACTGTCGGAGTTTTCTTCTCCGTTAAAGCCTAAATCCAACGGAGGTGGGGACTCCCTTCTTTTGATTCCTTGCGGTTGGAAGTGCTAGAACTTCAAACGTAGCTTCAAACAAGTTTGAATGGGGTAATCTACCATCCGTCGACCACCGTTTGTGATGGTTGCATGGTGGCTAAGGCTTGGTCTTTGAGGATCGGCTAAAGAAAGGGGGGGACGAGATACGCACACTACAATACATATTCTAAATAATAGAAAAGAAATCAAGAAAGTTATCTAAAGGTGATTTCAAATCTTTCCCTCTTTTCCGTCGATTTGCTTGCATTATTTTAACATAGAAAACGAAAAGGATACTTGAAACAACACCGATGAAAGCCCTCATGTCTCAGGAATATGGTGATTCGGGCTAGGGTTGTTTTTTCTTGCTCTTCGTCGGATTTCGCCTTATTTTTGACAGAATAGTATAGGATTTTAAAGTTTTTTTTTTAAAAAAAAGGGGGAAAGGAGTACTCTTACCGGATCTTTGTGGGCAAGGCATTCTTCACCAAGATCTGACCCCCGTTTGTGCTCCGTCAGCCATCAAATTGATATGGTTTGGGCGGTTGCTTAATGAACCCAAAGAGAGTGAAGGGTTCTGTTTCTTTTTTTTTTTTAAATTAAAAGGTTACTTGTGCTTTGAAAGAAAAGTAAATGGGAATAAGTATTTCAGCATTAAAATAAGTCTGTGTCTTTTCATTAGGAGTGGGGAATTTTTGCATTAAATCCTTCCTTTTGTGCGAATATTCAATTGCACCTTATTTGTTTGGCCCATTTTTTAATTGGGCTCTTTAATTCATGTGCGTTTGTAATTTAGTCCGCGTTTTAATGCTGCATTGTGAGGACCGGTATATTTCCAGTTTAGATCCTTCTGTATTATCGTGCCTCGCGCATTGGTCCCTTTTTTCATTTGTTCCATTTTCTTAATTTTCCCCTCTTGTTTTAGTTTAATTTTGATTAAGTCCTTTAGTTCATAGCCCTTTTGTGTGTTCTTAATTAATTATTTTTTAATTTTAGGTCATGGCTATTCCATTGTTATAAAATGTTTTCTCTTAACAATGTTAACATCATGTTTTATACATTTTAAATATTTGTTTCCTTTATATTATTATATATGTATGTATATATTATAATAATGATTATCTATTTTATACATAATGGCTTTTGACTCTATATATATCTTTGCATGTCAATATATTTCTTTTATTATTCAAATATGTTTTATATATGTTTCACATAGGATTTAAGTTATTTTGTATCCATTTATATTAGAACATGTATTTGATTCATACACATTATTTAGCATGTATATACCTTATCTATGAATTTGCATGTACTTACTTTTAGACACATATATTTATATATTAATATGTTTATTACCCTAATAGACTTCTTATTTTAAAATACTTTTCCTTTTATGATTTATTAAATATTCTCTATATAAATGAAATAATTCTTGGAAACTTCTTTTTGTATACTTATAAAATTATTATTTTGAGTGTATTTATATATCATATTATTTTTGTGTTTTACATATAGCTTATTATCTAAATATTATGATATAAGGGTATGCGTATAACTCTTAGACTATTTTAAAATTTTATATATGTCTTATTATTAATCTCATGCCCTTTTTTTTTTATAAACTTGCATGTACATATGTTTCATAAATTTATTTTGTGCATTCTTTAGCATTATTTTGCATCATATTTTATCTAAATTATCATACTTTGCCAACTTTTAAATGAATTTGCGTTTTAGTCATTTTACATACGATTTAATTCAAACTTTCATTTTCTAGTATCTATTTCAATAGTTATGTGTGTTCCAAGTTTTTATTCAAGCTTGTCAACTTATATAGCATGAGTTTGTTAATCTTACACCACTTCGACTTCTAAATTCCATTTTGTTTTGCATATACATTCCTTGCATGGTATCCATCTTGTTAATTATTATTCATACATGATCGAAATTAGGTCACAATTTTTAGATTAATTGCTTATTCTGCTATTCAATCAATACTCTTATTCATTAAGCATCGTATCACCATATGTGCCTTTACCTCATATCATCGTTTCACTTGATTTTTGAAAGGTGGTTCTCTAAAAACCAAAATTTTATGGTTAATTTCGTTTTATTTCAAATCAAATTAACATGTCTTCAACTAGCTCTATAATTATTCATTCAAAAATTTTTCAAAACGAAGATGAAGTTCGATATTTAGCAATTCGCGGAATCGTGCCCTAATGTGTTGGGTTGCAATTTTGCGTTTGCTTAAAATGATCGGGCTTCCTTTCAAAATTTCATTCATATCTTCTAAATCTTTTTAAAAAAAAAAACGAAAGCAATATTTGGCATTTGACAATTCGAGAACCATGCCCTATCGTGCTGGGTTGTAATTTCTCGTTTGTTCAAAACGATCAAATATTCCTTTAGGTCCTCACTCATGTTTTTAAAAAATATACTTAAAAACGAAGACGATGTTCAATGTTTGGCGATTTGAGAATCGTGCCCTATCGTGCTGGGTTGCGCTTTTTCATTGATCCGAAACAATTGAACCTCCCTTCGGGATTTCACTCACATTTTCTAAAATCCTTCAAAATAAAGGTAATGTTCGATGTTTGGCGATTTGAGAATCGAGCCCTATCGTGTTGGGTTGTGCTTTTCCATTTCTCCAAAATAATCGAGCATTTCTTCAGTATTTCACTTATATTCTCTAAGGTGAGGCAATGTTCGATGTTTGGAAATTCGAGGGATCGTGCCCTACTGTGCTGGGATTCAGTTTTTCGTTGGACCAAATAGTTGAGCATCCTCTTGTTAATTTCAAATTATAAATTTTCGGACGTCGAAACAAAAAGATTTTTGACAATCAACTCGGGTTACTCGAACGTTATTAGAAAAGAACCACATTTCCAAAACATTTTTATCTTAGACCTAAGGACAGTATTAAATCGATTTGGTACCAATTTTGGGCGTAGTGAGGGTGCTAATCCTTCCTCATACGTAACCGACTCCCGAGCCCATTTTCTTATATTTTCGTAGACCAAAATCGTTATTCTAGTAAACCAAAACATTTTATTAAAATAACCAAATCCTTAGGTGACCCGATTACACCAAAACAAAAGATCGGTGGTGACTCCATATTTCTATTTCCCAAATAGTCGGTTCCCACGTTTTTTTTATTAAAACAAAAATTTCGAAATGCAAAATTTTTAATTCGAGGGATGGTTTCGACAATACAAAGCGTAAGCTATTAACATAGGTAAAAATAAAAATTCTAAATTGAACCACGAAGTTAGGTGAGATGGCAAAGGTCTCTCCTACCTTAACTAGTGGTCGAAGGTTTGACCCTCACCCTGGGTATAGAGCAGATTTAAAACTCGTGGCTAGCATATATCCCCTTAATAGGCCTATAAAATGCGAAGGTTTAGTTACTGAACTTGTTTCGATAAATACCTTAAAAAATAAAAATTAAGGAAGAGGAATAAGAAGAAAAATATCAACTTTCTCAATCCCACCATCTTATATTTATTTTGTGGAATTCTTTTATCAACACAAGCAATAAGATAAGACCAAATTGGCTTAATTTATTTAGTCGAAATTAATTAATTGTTATGAAAGAAAATCCATTGGCTACAAACTGAAGAACATGAACGTTTGGTGCAAGAAAATAATAGAGGAAAAATCTATTCATCAATTTATGGACTGAATTCTCATGCACTGCAACCAACAACTTATCCCTAGTTTGTATAATTTCAAAGGTTTTTCTTCCATGTGGTCTCATGTGTTTTCCTTTTTATTTCACTGTGAACTTATTTTTATTATTATTATGTAATATGGTCAAAGTAGAGATGATGATGATGATGAATGAAAGTTAGACTATATTATCATGTGTTTTCCTACTCTTCATGTTCGGCTCCTAATTAAGATCTGATTCTTCAATTATTTTTTTTATTTTCATTTGTTACAGTTATTATAGTTAAAGTGTTTAGTTAGACTATATTTTATTAAGGTTTGAATGATTCCCATCACAATAACAATCTAAATTATTTCCTCATTTGAGCCAAACTAAAGTTTTGTCTTTAATATTGAGGTTAAAAAAGTGTTTTTTTAAAATATAAAAATATTCATTTTAAATATGATGTTATAAACTAGAAAAATGTTAAATTTTTTAACGATAATAAAAAATTTAATTTCAGCATTTTAACTTATTAAAATATCAATTTAAAAACATGATTTAGTTTGAAAATTTTAGTGTTTATTTAAAAACACGGTTTGAGTTGAAAAATAGTTCTGAACCTCGGTGATAAACAAAGTCTAAATCGTTCAAAAAAGCTGCTTATGCAAAAATCATATATTTTGTGTATATGTTGAGTTAAAGTCTAAAAAGCTAAAATTAATTTATTTGACAGGGCTTAAAACAAAATTTAATTAGTATTTAAGTAGGGGGAAGATGCTTCTAGCTACATCGTGTGTGTTTTATTAGTATCATTATAGTATTATCGATTTCTAGTTTTCTTCATAATTATGTCATTAAGGAAAAATGGTTATGGAGAAATATATGGAACAAAATTTATATTATTATCTATTTTAACTAAATTCTTTAAATATTAATATTATATTAATCAAATTTTTTCTTTCAATTTAGTCATTAATGTTAATGCTCAACAATTCAAATTTCACATAAAACATATTCAAAACATATGATTAGTTTACAAACATGCGTGTACCTATTATATAAACAACTTTCATATAACAATATTAAAAAATAACTCTCCTAAATCTTATCAAAACTCTTTAATCTAAATCTAAACTACCGGTTCTGTTTATAGTTTGATGTGTCTAATTCAAACTGCATTTAACATCTATATTAACAACTACATTGACAAAACAATCTAAATGGTATAATATTGATATTTTGAAGATTTAATTATAATATTTTGTAGCTTAGGGATTCGTTAAAATTTGAGCAATAATTTAGGTTAAATACAATCACTTTATAAAGAAAGAAAAAAGTGAATACAAAGGTTTGACTTTGCAAAATAGGTTTAAAATAAGAGGTTGATTAAGTTGTAACATACATTAATCTAAATTGAATTTGAAATAATTTCATTATAGATTTTGATTATATCTACTCTTTTAAAACAATACTTAGAATTATCTATAACCCTCCTCAAACTATAAATAAAAGTATAATGCGCTTTAACACACTTGAACTCGTATCTTCCTACATTAACAACAATGTACTTAATAATAATTTTTCCTTACAATAATTCACCTAACAATCATCGTTGCGATTGAATAAAAAATATACTTTACCATAAATTTTAATTTCACTAAAACTAATTGCACCACTTATCTAAATGAATCTTATGAAATGTTGATAAGACTCTAATCCTCTACCTCTCAAACACTCTATTTAATTTTGAATAAAATGTTATTTAACCCTTAAACATATTAGTAAAATTATTATTTATTCCCTAAAAATTATAATTCAATCTTGGCTCCTTGGCTCAAAATGCATACCTAATTTAACATGGAATCTTATTGTTGCCTTTTGTTTTAAAAATAATAAACATAAGTGATTTAATTTATTAATAATAGAAGTTTAATGATATAATTTAATAAAATTAAAAACATTTGATTTACATTAAAGTTGATATTATTAAATTAGGGATAACTTTTAAAACTATACATAAATTACGATTTAATGTGTAATTGAATACAATTTTTTAATTTTGTGTAATTTTATACATGAAATTTTGATTTGATCCAAATCTTGTAAATTATTAACACAATTATATGTTTATATATTACAATAATAAATAATTATATTTATCCAATGTAAAAATAAATTAATGTTTTTAATTTTTAAATGTGTATGATTAAATCAAAATTAAAGTTTTAAGTATATATTTGAACGAAAACTAAAGTTTCACATGTATAATTACACTAAATTAAAGTTCATATATACAATTACACATTAAACCAAAATTAATGTACCTTATATTAACTTGAGTAGTTTAAGGTTTAAATGGGAATGCAGTTAGATGGGGGCAGGCAGGGATCTTGGGTTCTTCTTGGTTAGATGTAAAAATTTCCTTTTAGTCCCTTAAATTAAGACATCAAATTTTATTTTTAATATAATTTTTAATATTAATCCCTTAAAATTATAATTTTATCCCTTTAAGCATTATAAACTTGAAAAAAGAGATGAATAAAAATATTTATGGGAAATTTAACTCTACCTCCTTTCATCCCTCCAACTTTTATTTTTATATATAATAATAACAGTAATATTGAGGTTTTAAAATTGAGTGTAACTTAAGTAAAATTATAGAATTGAAAAGATGAGGATAGTTAAGGAAAAATGATAATGGGGTAATTAAATGAATTAAGTGTGATTAATTAGAATGGAAAGTGCATGAATCTACGATGTTGATTGCTAAAACAACCACCTCCTCTGCCTCCAACCTTGAGATTCTCATATCATTAAATGAGGATGAATTTAGGGTTTAGAACCCCATCACATCACTTAACTTAACATTTAAGGATGATTTAATTTTAATTCAAATTGGGCATTAAACAAAGTTAGTAAGTGGAAGGGTTCCACATTCATTTGTGGCAGGTGCAATGCCCCTAACATGTTATCTATCTATCCACTCATTATTAACTCCATCTCCTAAAAACATATAGAGACAAACAAAAAATAATAATTTATATTTATTGAGAAATACAAAGAGATAGATTACTTAAATTCATTAATCTCAAACCTATTTTACCCACCTCATCAACTCAATATGTTTAGCTTTCCTGTTTTATTTTTTTAATATTTCAACTACTCCATGTGCTTATTAAGCATATGCATATATATAATTATTTAATAGGATAAACCATAAAAATAGTCACTTTTATTTTCCTAAGATTACATTTTAGTTACTTATATTTGAAATGTTACGTTTTAGTCACTTACGCAATCATTTTGTTACGAAATAGTCACCCTATTGTTAAGTTCCGTTGCCTCCCTAACGGCAATCCTACGTGATAGTCCAAATGAATTTTAAACACCAACTTGGATGCCCAACTAAGAAGAGAATAAGTTTTTAATTAAATAAATTTGATTAATTGAAATTTTTTAATTAATTACACATTAAACTGGAAAGGAAAAACTGTTTCATCTCCTTTTTCTTTTTATTTTCTTTTCTATTTTGATTGAAAAAACTATTCTTATCTCAGTTGGACATCCAAGTTGGCATTTAAAACTCATTTGGACTACCACGTAGGATTGCTTTTAGGGAGGTAACAGAGCTTAACGGTAGAATGACTACTTCGTAACAAAATAATAACTTAAGTGACTAAAACGTAATATTTCAAGCATAAGCGACTAAAATGTAATCAGAGACAAACAAAAGTTACTATTTTTATAGTTTACCCTATTTAATATATTATACTAGCTAATTTTACTTGGGTAAAGTATTATGTGAAAATATATTTACAAAAGTTTAAATTTATTTTGATGCCAAGTGTAAATATGTGAATTTTATTGATTTTATGTAAAAATATAAAAGAACAAAACATCATTATAATAATAATTGATTTTGCGAATATATATTTTTAATAATTTCTCAACTAAGTTGGAATATGGTTGATAAATGGTATCAACATAGTTAAGCCTTTAAATAATAGTTAGTATATATATATTTTGGCACACCAATAATGTAGGTGAAAAATAAAATTATGTAATAAATATATTTATAAAAAAATTATATAAATAACAAATTAGGCTTTAGTTGAAAAGATAAAATATAAATATTTTGGAACAAGACGATTTTCGAAAATTTTGAGTTGGTGAAAGAAGAAAACTATGATTCAAGCGACACTTGAAAAATATAGAACTGAACACTGTGCTCATCTTGAACAAAACTTGAAGTTGGAACTTGAAAAAATCTTCATTTAAAGGAACTTCTTGTGGAAGCAAAAATCTTAGTTGGATTGAATACAAAGTGGGGACAGAAACACTAAGTTTTTCCATAGTCGTACCCTTACACAAAGATGAAGGAATCATATCAGTGATTTGCGACTTAGAGCTGGTGAATGGTGATTTGATGAATGTAAACTAAATGATGTGACTATTTCTTTTTTCAGCAAATTATATCAGTGCAAAGGACCGATTTTGGGAAAAAATTGATTAAGAGTCAGTTTCCTTTAATCTGTCACGAGGACCTTTTGTTACTTCAAAATGAGAAAAATATAGATGAAATTTGGTGTTCTTTGCTTGAGATGGCTCTGTTGAATGCTCCAAGATTCGATGGACTTAATGCTTAAAATTCTCAAAGTCAATGGGCTTTTATTAGTGCATCGATTGCTAGTATAGTCAAAGAAATCTTCCGTGGCAAGCCCTCGGAACCTTTCTTCAACAAGAAGTTGTTGGTATTGATCCCAAAGGTTCTGAATTATGAGGATATTAGCCAATTCCATCCCATTAGCCTATGTACGGGTCTCTACAAGTTGATTACTAAAATCATTTGTAATCACCTTAAAACAGTCATGCCTTATTTGATTGAACATTATCAAGTAAGCTTTATATTGGGTTGTAATATTATCGATAATATTATCATAGCTCAAGAGGTTGTTTATTTGGTGAGGATTTGTAAAAGATGAAAAGGTTGGATGGCTATTAAATTTGATTTGGAAAAGGTATATGATAGATTGAGAGGGGATTTTTTTTTTTTTTTGAGAGATACACTTCTTGATGTGGAGTTGCCACATAATCTTATTGGGCTTATCATGTATTGTGTGTACTTCATCGATGCAAGTGTTTTGAAATGGCTTGATGATGGATGAATTCTTTCTTTCACGAGGTATACGATAAGGAGACCTACTTTTACAATATCTCTTTGTTTTGAGTATGGAGAGATTGGGGCATTGTATTCATATGGTAGTTAATGACAAAAAATAGGAGACTATTAGTCTTTCTGAAAATGGTCCTCTTATTTCGCACCTATTTTTTGTTGATGATTTAATTCTTTTCTGCAAAGTTAATCTTACTCAGGTTAGAGTTTTGATTGATATTATTAATCAAAATTTTCATTTCTCTGGTCACAAAGCCAATGCATGTAAGACACAAATATATTTTTCTCCGAATACAACTGATCCTCTTAAAACCTAAATTTGTTCTTTCTTGGGATATCAGATGTTCGATCACTTAGGAAAATATCTAGGGGTTCCTCTTTTCCATAGTCGGAAAATAAAAAACACATACCACTTTGTGGTTGATAAGGTATATGTGCAGCTTAATGGTTGGGATGCCAAACTCTTATCTTTGGTGGGGTGGATCACATTGGTAAGGTCAGTACTTATTGTGATACCAAATTATTTTATGCAAACTGTTTTAGTTCTAGTTTTCTTACGTGAGGAGATCGAAATAAATGTGAGGAATTTTGTATGGGGTTCAACGGATCGTTCATGAAAATTTTCTCTAGTGCGTTGGGACAAGTGCTATCAACCAAGGCAAAAGAGTGGCCTAGGCTTTCGTAACTTAAGGGAGAAAAATAAGTATTTTATCACGAAGTTGGGGTTTTAGTTTCTTGCTAATCAAAATGCTTTCTGGGTTAAATTTTTACACTCAAAGTACAAGTTGAATGAGAGGTGTTTGTGAAGCATTAATCGTTCAAGTTCTTATGTTTGGAGATATCTATCAAACATTTGGGATGAGCTTTGTCGTACTTTTTTGGCTTATGAAAAGTTAATGAAATATAATCGAGCTCCTAAGTGTAATGTTTGGGATGTCATTCGGAAGTATCCAGGCCCTTAGAAACTTAGAAAATTTCTTTGGCTTGAGTTTAAAGAACGATTGCTCACTATTGTTGAGCATTACTAACGAAGACTGATCTCTATAAGATGTGTGGTATGGCGTCAATGACTAGTTTACATGCCAAAAGCATCAACAATTTGGAAAATAATTGTGTCTAAAGCAACTCAATCGAATTATTTCTCGATGACCCTACCATTGTGGCTTACCTCTAACCTATCTACTTCAAAGGGTTGGACACCTTTTTTGGGGTTTTCTATTGGTTGCTATGGAAGCAAAGGAATCTATTCTTATTCCAAGACCATAATCTTAGTTCCAAAAACTTCTTTAGATAGGCTATCAACTGGACAATGTGATCTACCATAATTTGATTTGTCAAATTAGGCTCATCGTGTCACTTAATGAACTTGTTTTTAAGCAATTTAAATGTCTTTTTAGTAATTTAGCTTAATTTTAGTTTTTACAATAAATAAGTGTGAATGCCTCTTTTTACTCATTTTGAAACCCAAATTGGCCAATTGTTCCATTGGGGAGCTAACGACTGATTCGAGCGTGAACATCACTAAAAGAAGGGGTATTGCGATATCTAAGCCTGGGTGTAATGACCCGATAGTCAGGGGTGTCAGAAAGTATATTTCCGGGACTCCGTTTCTATCAATCGGACTCGTAAATATTTTTAATAAATATTTACCAAGTTAGTTGTGTAGTTAATTAGGTTTCGGTTTAGCGAATTTACTTGAATTAAAAGTAATTAAGTATAAGGACTAAATTGTATTTGAGTTAAAATTTGAATTGTAGATTAAAAATTAATTAAAGGGCCAATGTAGTAATTATACCTATATATATGTATAGTGGACTGACATATGTTATAAAAATATATTATAATATCAAGAAATCTTAATTATTAAGTTAAATGTATATATGTATTATATAATAATAATTAGTATAGTAAAAAGAAGAAAGAAAATAAATAAAATAAATAAAGAAGAAAATAAGGAGAACGAACGGCCTTAAGGTTTCTAAGTTTAAAATTTCAATTAGTTAATCAATTTAGTCCATTTTCTTGTAATTTTTTTATTTTGGAATCTCGTATTAAGTACTACTCAATCCATATGAAAATTTTAGCAACTATTAAGATTTTAAATGTTGTTAATGTTGAATAGTTTTAGTATTATGGATTAAATTGATAAGGTTTTAAGCTAGAAATGGAAAAGGATTAAATTGTAGAATAAATTGTAAATTTTGAGTAATAGGGACTAAAGTGTGAAAATTTTGAAATTTAGGGTTTAATTGAAAATATGGAGTTAAATTTATTTTAAAGTGAATTTTTTATGAAAATATAAAATTAAATATAAAGAATAAAAATTAGTTTTGATTTAGGGACTAAATTGGAATTTAGGCTAATATTGAGTAAAAATTGAAATATTCAATATGAAATTGAATTGTGTTGTATTGATGATTTTTAATTGTTTTAATTTCGTAGCTAATGTCGTACAGGAATCCTCGACTAAAAAGGGGAAGGATAAAATCGACGTTGAATAGCTCGGAATTCACGGCTTTTATTTCTATAATCTGAACCTAGTTGTTAATTGTTGTAATTTGATTTAATGCATATGGTAAGTGTTTGAGGCGAGTATTTGACATTTTGATAGTTGATTGAAATGGATTGAATTCGTATATAAATTATGAATGTATTGATTATTGAATTGAAAGGAATATATGTGGTAATGTGAAAGTTGGATATTGATTATTATAGATTGAATTGAATTTATGTGTATATGTGATTATATGAAAATTTTATATTGGACATTGGTTGTTTTTGAAATGTAAAATTAAACCCTATTAACTGTACCAGGCTGAGTCAGATATAAATGGCATGCCATAGGATAGGAAGAGTTCAGAGATTTCTTCGACTTCGATTCGATGAGGCACTGGGTGCCAATTTGCTTCAGTTTAACCGATGAGACACTGAGTGTCAATGTATATAGTGTTGGGCGCAATTATTACTTCAGATTTATTTGATAAGGCACTAGGTGCCAAACTGGTGTGTTGGTTGGATCCGTGTATCCGTCCGATTTCGAGTCGTGTAAATAGGGGTAATTAAATAAAACGGTTCTATAATTGATATTGGATGATATTGTATGTGAATTGAAAACGGGATAGAGATTTGAAACATGAAAATGAGATATGTTGTGACTAAATGAGATACTTGAGTTATGTACTCATGAATTGAGTATTGAATGGCTAATGCCAATGTATAAACAATTGTGGTTTGATATGTAAATAGCTATTTATATAGCAATTTTGTGGATTGGGACATTGTTAATCAAATAAAAGATATTAGCATGTGCAATTTGAGTATTGTACAAAATGATGTTGAAATGATATGCTAATATGTATGAATTCAAAAGGTTGACATATGATAGTTGTGATCTTAGTCATTAATATGTGTTTATATTTCAATTGTGCATTTTGTATTCTCTTGTCTTTAAATGTTTAGATTATAGAAATATCACTGAGTTTTACTCAGCGTACAGTTTTGTTTTCCGTGTGCAGGTTAGGTACTTCTCTTTTAATCATCAATTCAGCATCCAGCAATGATCCCAAACTCAAATGAGATAATGTTTATCTTTTGTGTCGGCATGTACCTAGGATGTCTAGATAGGTATTTTGTGGATGGATTGTAAATGAGGTTATAAGTGTAATGTTGGTTTGGTGTATTATAAACATGTGTTTTTGTTTGAATCCATAGTATGGTATGACCGTGTGAACACTATAGTTAAATTTTTTTTAACTTTTCCTAAAATCTTCAAATGTTCCCAATTTAGTCCCAAATCGTTTATAAAGTGATGTTAAGCCCTCAAAGGCTTTAATAAGGGACTCTATGCATGATTTAGAATGATTTAGATTATGATTATGCAGTAATACTCTGAAACCCTATTTCAGCAACGGATATGGGTTAAGGGTGTTACATTGGAAATCGCGATACCCTCAACAGTGCTAAAATGAAGAGAATAGAGACCACCTACAGTGGTATCGTGATATCTACCTTGGGTATCACAATAGCCAACACCCCAAGGATCCCCCATTTTGAAACTGTCGACTATATCACGCCTTCCATACTTGGGTATTGAGATATCGATATTGTGAGGAGACAAAAAAATGATATCAGGGGTAGTCTTTGTCCAACCACAGCACTAATAAATGAAGATCCATTCAATGGTATTTTGGTCAACAAAATTGGGTAAGAATTTGCTGCTCAATCAACTAATTTTGGCTAGGGAGAGAGGAGGACACATTAGACTTAGTTTTAGTAGTTTTTCTCTAATTTCTTTTAAGTTTCTTCTTCATTTTCTAGGGTTTCTTATTTTTCATCTTCCTCCATAGTTGTAGATTTTATTTTATCCCAAAGAGATTAAGAATATCCTATGAGGGTAACACACTTATGACAAGGTCATTGGACGAGCATTGATCAAGTAACTTTCATAATGGTATGTAACTGGAGAGCACTTAGTCACAATACTATAGTGGAATAAATTTGTGACTAAATGAGTTTATAATTAATAAGCGAAAAGCTGGAACTTAATTATAAATCATTTGAGCCCTAATTACATATGTCCAATAGGTCCTTCCGCTAGCTCATTGAAAACAAAATTTAATTGCATTTAGAATCAAATGACCAGAAATAGATAGAAATGATAAAGTTAGAGGAATGAGTTACATTGTAGCACCCTTTACCCGACCTGATCACCAGGTTTAGGTACCAAGTGTCATCAAAAACCCGAGTTACTTAGTTAAAAATCAAGCTTGGTTTGATTATGACTTGAGGTACACTACAATTTAACCAAATTTATTGCATGACTATAATATCTTTGATTAACAACAAGTTTAAAACTAAGGCTACGATTAATCTTTCTTCAAATTCTCCTATTCTTACATTTGAATCTCTTTATCAAGCATGAACACTTTATCACATTAGTTGGAAGCTTAAGACCCTATTAAAGACCCACTTAAACAATTCCCTTGAGGTGTAGCCTCTATGGGTGCCCCTCTATATACATGAAAAATCTACACTCCACATTCCCTCTCAAGTTCCATATCCTTAATCAACTGACGTGTAAGCAGAAAACTCATAAGTTCGGGCAAACTTAATGAGATCTACTTAGACAATTTAAAAAGAAATATTTAAGTGTTCAGATCAGATATTATCTCTCTGATAATCACATGCAACACTTCTAGCAGGCGATGCTTGGTGACTGTCTAAGTGATTTCTACATTTGCATCTTGCCCAATTTTTACTACCCTCACAGCCTTAAAACATAGTGCTCACTAAAGAGGCTAACACCCTTACTATTGTTTAAATATCCCCTTAGAAGACTTCTTAACATAAATAGTTCCTACCTTAAGAAATCAACGAAATCATTGTGTTTCTCCTTAGTTAGATCTGACCTCTATTTTCCTTTATCTTTCGAAAGACTTTACTAGCCAATCGGCCTTGGCTTACACTTCCTTCCAAGAAGACTCAATTCAGGCTATCAAACCCTTCGACTGAGCTTTTCCATCATTTTAATATATATACAAGACTACATTCTAGTATAGACTTAACCATGATTGTTTACCTTGTATGGGATCCGCAAATTCCATGGTGGACCAGTGTATACTCCTACTATGAATACAATTTTTTTTTATCTAAGGAGCCTCCTTTCTTTCCACTCTATTTGGGTTGAGACATAACATTGACGTCAGTTATCATTCTTGTAATCTATATTATTTGGTCACACTAACACATTTTTTTGTATGACTTATCACTATAATTACCCACAGATGCCACTCTTACCCTTGTCATTCTTCATGAACTGCGGGCTTTCCAATTACAATCCCTATGTCTTTATGTCATGGTGAACTTCCCATGTCACTATCTCAGTGGGCTACCTCGTGTTTAGTGTTCCAACGGACTATCCCGTGTTTAATGTCTCATTTAATTATACTGGTTTCCATAGCCCAGCTACGGTCTTACACATCAAATTCCCCATTTTTACTGTCCCGATAGACTATCCCATGTTTAATGTCCCGTCAAGCTATCAAAGGATGTCATAGTGTCTTTCAGCCATGGTCTTATCCTATTTAGCCATTTTGGGGTGCTTTCACATGATGTCATAGCATCTTTCAGCTACGGTTTTACTCATTTCTTTCATGATGCCATAACATCTTTCAGTTATGGTCTTACTCATCTTTATGGTGACACCATAGCTTCTTTCAGCTATGGTTTTACTCATCTTTATCATGATGTCATAGCATCTTTCAGCTATGATCTTACTCATTTTAAATCCACAGCCTTCGATCGACTCCATAGCCTCGCCATGATCTTTCTTATGTACACTTCTAATCGCATTCCTTCCATTCCTCAATTTCACCGTTCCTATACCTTAATGCTCGAATATAGCAATGTTCCCTTTGCAAGGCATGGAGCTTCGCTCATCACGGTGTACATAACAATACTGTATGACGGTATATAATATAATCACCCCTTTTTCCTGTCTCTAACTTCGCCTAACCCATAGTTGGTTACCCTTCGCATACCATGCATACACTAATCATACATTCCATACATTTTACAAAATCTTTAAGGGTTTTAATCTACTTTTTTCTTTAGTACCCAAACATAAAGGGAGATAATAGGACATACCAGTTCCTCTATCTCTCCATTACCAGCCTTAAATTCACACATTTTTGCTACATGTAGAGCTCCATTCATCTGCATCTCTTTTCTTCTTCAAGACGACTTAAGAAGATGATGATAAGGAGAAAGGAAAATTTATCAACAACATTCTAAAATTTCTGCCTCCTTTCAAGCCTTATATATACACTTCTTGGGCATGATCCTCATCGGCCATCTCCATCATCCATTCTTAATCATTTTGTCTCCCATTTTGGAACCAGTCAATTCCAATCTAATTGAATTGGGAGTTGAGATCCAACTATTCAAAATTTAGCCACTAAAATTCCCAGATTTCCCAATGGAGTTAGACAATTTACTAGTACTTTCAATGTAATCATACTTTTCTTTTTCAAATTTCGGCTTGATTGGCGTAACCGGGTGTTATATACATTCGAAAATATATGTGGTTTCCCACTAAGTATGAAAATTACCTAAGAATTAATTTTAGTTTTTCCAACTATTAAGTTCGAAAATGGAATTAAATTAACTAGTCATTGTGAATTCGTTGAATATGAAAGATAAATATATTTTCTCAAAGATTCTTTTACGATAAAGTTGTCATGACTTTAACGGAATTAGAATTGAGTTGAGAAAATTATTTAATTAAAAATTTAATTTAATAAATCATATTTATTTTGGGGAATAGAAAAACATTTACTTGGTTGGATTAAATTATAAAGTGTTGGGTTAAAAGTCTAGGAAGCACATATAATTGGACTTAATATAAGAGAGGCTCAAAACCTCTCATAACACATATGAGGGGCGACAACCCTAGTATATTTAACTAGGGTTAGTCACCC
The DNA here is from genome assembly GCF_025698485.1 of Gossypium arboreum. Taxonomy (NCBI): domain Eukaryota; kingdom Viridiplantae; phylum Streptophyta; class Magnoliopsida; order Malvales; family Malvaceae; genus Gossypium; species Gossypium arboreum. The sequence continues at coordinate 16,114,816 of NC_069080.1, forward strand.
CTCTCTCCTAGTAGAACTAGGGGACTAGGTTTTCTATCAGAAGTATTATTTATGTTGTACTAATTCAATTAGGATTGTCCTATCTCTCGCTATAAATAGATGGCACTAGTAGGGCTAAATACATGACTTATATACAACTTTGAGATAATTTCTTTTCTAAGCATAAATTCTATTTTATGAGAATAACAATTCTACCGGTTTCTATTGAGAGAGAATTACTTTTCTATTGAAAGTAAGAAAATTGTTTATGGTTTTGTGTTTGATTCGTGATTGTTCAAGCTCACACTCGAAGTGGCTTGTGGTACGAGAAAGTAGAGAATGTTGTTCAGCTATAAGTCAAAAACATCTAAGATTCGTCTTGCACAAAGCACAGATACTTTTCGGGAAAAGTTTATTGATATATATATATTATAATCTAACTAGGTTTTCAAAAATTTAATTTTTCGTGGTGACAAAAAATCATTTTTAAACCGAATTTTTTTTCAATAGTGGGTTGTAATTACCCTCCCCCAACAAATTGGATTAAAGTAAATATAGATTGTTCGGTAAATACAAGGTCTTTCTTTGCTACTACAGGGGGAGTTCTGGGCGATAGTAAGGGTGGCTGGTTGTTAGGATTTAATCGGTAGATTGGGATATATATTGTACTTCAAGCCAAATTGTGGGCGATTGCTGATGGTCTTCGTGTTGCTTGGGACGTGAGGTTTCGAATGATAGAGCTTGACTATTATAACGCCAAGGCAATTTCTTTAATCACAGGTAATAGCTTTGAGCCTAATGTGCAGCAACCTTTGGGAGTTATTAGGGAGCTAAGGGACAAAGAATGGCAAGTTTACTCTTAGAAGAGCAAATAAAGTTGCAGATTATATGACTCGAGTCTCGAATGGCCATATAAAACATTTTCAATTTTTTATGCAATTGCCTGGAGAAGCTGGTCATCTAGTATGGAGTGATTACAACAATTCTGATAGCTTCAGTGGCATTGTTTAATTTCTGTAGTTTTGCTTTTCTTGCTTGCCTTAATTTACTAAAAAATATATATAATTATTAAAAACCTAGGTCCAAATCCTATTTTGTGTATATATATTTTTAATTTATTTATTTTTGATATAAAAATATAAAATAACAAAAAAACTCTCAAAATAATATATTTTATTTTATAAAATAAAGATATTTTCATGATACAAACTCCATAAGATACAATTTCTTTTTAATTAAAATTGCGGTAGCTGAACCAATTAAAAATGCGACAGTTTTGGTGATTTACGAGCAAGGTGAAGTGTTATGATCTTTAGTGCTAGATTTTGCTGAAAGATGCAAGCGATATCTTAGACAACCCAAATCATGAATTAATATATTGTCAGAAAAACCCTGCAGATTCATATATATGTTTTTGTTTCTTTGTTCCATGGAAAAAACATATTGATGTCACAATTACGAGTAATGGTACATATGGATATAAATACATGTATTCGAGCATCTTACAGCACAATACCTTCTATGTACAAGATTTTATTCTTTTGAACAGCGTGTAATAATGTTGATCACATATACATGTATTTTCTTTTAACCTAATATAATTCCCAGCCTTAATCGTGCAGCAACTAAGCTAACATCAAATGCATGGTTTTGGGAAAACGAAATGTTGTGTGTGTGAATGAACTATGTGAAGAATCTGCTAAAAGATTGCTTCCTTCTAAAATACGTATATTAAGATTCTAAATAATTGATGACAAGTTTTAATTAGTGTATTAAAACATTACTTTTTTAACGATATTGGTGTGCCAATTCTCATAATAGTTCACATACATTTTGTGTTGATATGACATTATTTATCTTGTATGCTATGTCAATAAATAATTTAAAATTTATAAAAATAAAAAATAAACCAAAATTCTAATAGAATTACAAAAGTTCATAAAATTTAAAAAAATAGCACGAAGCACACTTGGTTTATCATGTGAGTTGCCACATTTAAAATTTTAACATTTTAGTTAATATTTTCATTAAAAATTATTTTTCAAAAGGTTGATGTTCGAGGACAAATTTAACTAAACAGAGGAGTAAAAAAAATTGATAAAAGATAAAAACATTAAGGGTTAAATTTGATATTATGCCTAATTTAATAAATGAAAGTTTTATAAAAAAATTTTACCGTTTATATGTATGCTGTCATGACAAAAATCTCATACAAAAGAATTAGTCGTTATTATTTTAGGTGGCAATCATTTTTGCTAAGATTTTTATGTTCTAAAATCTAAAAAAAAATTCAAACACATGAAAGAAAATATTCCCACATAAATTAATTAATTAATTAGAGCTAAAATTGCTCATTGTTTTGTTGTAGTTTATGGGTGAGAGATTTAGTGGGTCAAATGAGATAAAAAGAAAACAAATAAAATAATTTTTTTAAAATATAAGATCTTCTAAATCTTTCTAAGCTTTTAATTCCTATTTAATGGAAATTACATAATTTAAAATAAAGAAAAAGGTATATTTGTGTATTTATGTAGATTTCTTCATGAGATTTTTCCTTTTGTTGTATAATTGTATGATGTAATCCTTTTATTATGTTGAAATTTGGGATTTAATCCTCTAAATTAGAATAACTTAATCATCTACTTTTATAAAGTTGTTAGTAAGCTCAAGTTGATAACACCGCATTTTGCTGCCATTGCACTGATGATGCGAAATTTTTACCATTATTTAGCCACTCAAAGTCACATGAAAATCTAATCAATTATGTTTAACTAATAATTAATTTACATGCTAATTAAATACTTTTAAACAATTTTATGTCATCACTCTTACAAAAGCAACTAACAATATTATTAAATTGGATCTACTAATAATAATATAATAAAATAGAGAACCAAATAATGACTAATTAAAATGAATATATTAAATATAAAATTGCAACAAAATAAAGGGACTAAAACCACACTTAAACCATTTATAATAATCTTTTCCTAAAACTCTGATGCTGCCATGTGCCCCTTATTCTTTTACCTTTACCTTGCAAATTTTTTTGGGAATAATGCATGCAAATGAAGTTGACTAATAGTCTTTTGTTAAAATAATTAGGTATGACCAGACCCATTAGAATTTAATTAATCCAAATCACATTCACTGTGAACCACAGAGCAAATAGTCAGAAATAGAATCTAACAAGTATGCTTTAAAACTTCTATTTAATCTATATTTTTGCTATTGAAATGTTTCGTTAAACAAAAGTTACCTTATCTAATTTTCTAGTATTTGTGTTGTTTTAGATTTTATTTGCTTCATATTTTTATTGTTTTAATGTTTACAAACAAATGAAATTATGAAGTAAAATAATATACTCATTTTCTCATCAAACAAAAAATTTTGGGGTTAATTAAAAAAGTATTAATTGGATCCCAAAAGTGGATATTCGATTTCAAGCAATTGCTATTTCACCTTTTCCATTTTCCTACCCTAATTTGACTTTCCCATATAATTATATTACCTTTATTTTTAAAAAAATATTTAAGTTTTATTGTTACAAATACAATATAAATATATGTATAATCAATTACAACACAAAATTAAGCTACAATAAATAAAACAAACGAAGAGTCAAATGAAAATTGAAAAGAATTGGATAAAATTTGTTCTTAACATATTGATATCCATTGCAATTATAAATAACATAATTTCAAACTCAAATTCTTAAAATTTTAATTATTAAATATGTGATAAAGAGGATTACTTTTTTGAATATAAAATAATAATAATGAAAGTAGTGGGTGGCATGAGTATGCATATGTAGTTTATTCATCGGAAAATGAGAGAGAGAGAGAGAGAGAGAGATAAAAAGTTGGAAATGAATAACAAATGTGGAAATTAGAAGTTCTTGCAATCTTTTGGGGCCCTCTCTTAATCATGAATTGAACCTAACCTTTTGAATTTATATTCTTCAACTTAATCGATCAAATAAATATATAAGCTTTCCTACTCGGTTGACCAATTGGAGAAATTTGTGGACTTTAGACTCCCCAACTTTGCAAAGGATCGAGTTCAAAAATTACAATTAATAAATATAATGAAACAATAATGAGAAATAATTCCATAAAAAAAAAAGCCATAGAAATACTCTATAAGCCAACTCAAGCGTATGTAAGTTTAACACCACGAAATGATTGATAAAATTTATTATTAAAGAAGGATATATGTTTGGGCAAAACTATTGTATTTTATATATATATATATATATATATATATAATGAATCAACAAAATGGATATATATTTGTGGAAGAACAAAACCCTAAAACTTTGTTTGTTAAGAATGAATGAAAGAAATAGGAAAATGAAAAAGAAAAAAACTAATGATATGGAGTAAGTTTCCTTAAAATGCTTTTTTTTAAATATTTTAAATTAAGTTATATTTTTAAAAATTACAAGATTAAATTGAAATAACAAAACAGTTTCAATTAGAAGTGTTTTCATCATTCCGATTTAGTATTGTAATTTTTGAAAAAGAGACTAACCTAATAATTTTTTAAAAATATTGACATTTTTTGAAAAATTTACTAATGGTATATATTATATACATATGGGTATATGTGCATGAAGACTAAAGAGCAAGTAAGTAGCTAGACATTGAAATTGGATCCATCATCTTCACTATATATATATATATATATAACGTGCTGTCATTAAAAATCACAATGATTACCGATTGATTCTAAAATACTTGATAATAGATATTTAATGAGCAGCCAAAAAGTAGAGAGAATGCATGCATATATTAATTTTGAAAGTAGAGAATGGAATTAAAAAAATCTAATATTTATAAAACACACAAGTGCCATTTGCCAATGATTTTGGCTTTCTTCAACTTTTCATCACGCTTCACTAAAATTAGCTTTTTGGGGCTCCATAATTTATAGTTTTAGATTCTAATTATTTTATAAAATAGGATTGGCACTATAAAAAAAAACCTAGTTATAACTGATATGCAATTAGCAATGTTCATCGCCGATTGCCTAGGGAAATTATAATGTATATTAACTGAAACCTATGTGATCTTTCTATAAAGGAAACCATTTTTTTATTATTATAGAAAAAAGAAAAGGAGAAAAATATCTATTAAATCCCACCCCTTAAAAATGCAAAAGATGATGGAGCAATGCAATGCAAGGTTGTTCCTTTTGGTGTTTGAGAAGCTATCCCTTACGGACTTGTTTAACACACTTTTAATTTTATTATAAAGTAGCCACCTCAATGATTTCCGTCTTTTTCTGTACCTCCACCAATCAACTTTATCTTCTCCTCATCAATATATATATATATTAAAAATTTGTATCCGTAGATTGGTTATTGACGAATCAGTCAACTCAACTAATCGTGTTACATGTATTTCGCTTGACTTTATTTAAGTGATTTTGTTAATCCTTCAAAATGTTACTCCGTAAGACTAACTATATGCATTAAAGTTACACCCAATTTAACCTTTTGTTGACAAATTTATTGTCACCTGCTATTAATATAACTTGTAATACCATCGCATCCGTTCACATAATCAATTTAACGAAAGATTTAAGAAACGACAACACCATTAATTAGGAGAAGATGTGTGGCTTATGAATGTTTCTTTTAAATATCTCTTCAAACTCATAATAGGCAAACATACACTTCTTTCCAACTCACACTCGGCTCCTACCCCCACTTCCTCTACTTCTCATTTTACTTCACAAGTGCTCTCCGTCTTTCTGGTAAATTGACATAATGGCCTCCATTTACTTTTATCTAGATTGTTCAAACAATTTAATCATAAAAATTTAGAGAATTGTCTAAAATCAATAAAAAAAAGTTGAAAATTCAAATTTTGGTTAAATTATTTATTAAAAATTACCTTACTTTTAAGTTTTTTTTTTTGGGGGATAATAACATATTTGGTTCTATATTTTACCAAATCTTCTAATGTGGTACAATTATTTTAAAAATATTTATTCTGATGCCTACACTTCTACTTCGTCCATCAATGTGGTACTTATCTTCTTCTTTTTTCCTTTCCTTTGCTTACACTATTGTTTAGGGAAACCACTCTCCACATCCTACCCATTTCGGTTTTTCAAAGATTGATTGATTTTCTTTTAAGCCCAAACTACAACGCAGCTTTCTTTTCCCTTTTTTATCTTTATTGGTTTTGTTATTTTCAAATACGGGTAACTCTAGTTTTCTTCTTACTAATTTTCTTGTCAATTTCTCCTAAGAAATATTCATATTTACTTAATTAGACATCCAAACGTATTTTCTCTAGGGTTGGATTTGATTTGAAAAAATTAACAGTGGTGAATAGTGCTTTGGCAAGGGGTTTCCGTGATGGTGTGGCGAGACAATGGTAAGGTTAGGAGGCTAGTCATGGAGCGACAACGGCTAGGGTTGAGGAAGGATGAAGAAGAAAGCAATACAAAAATTAAAGTATTTAATTTAAATTTAGAAGAATAAAAATTGAAATTAATAAGTTTTAATTAAAATTTAGAAGTAAAAAGAAAAGAAAATTAATAAATTTAAATTTAAAGTTAGATTAAAAAGGAAAAAGAAAAGGGGAAGGACATAAATAAGTTTTAAATTTGGACTAACTGGTATCAAAAACTCAAAAATTTTGCTACATGTCTGCACCTAATATTTCATCTTGCCACTCTGCAAAATTCTCGAGGACGTTAGTGTCAAGTACCAAATTGATAAATGCGATCAAACTTCAGGTATTAAATTGGATATTTTAAAAATATAAGTAACATGAGAAGAATTGTTAAACTATATGACCAAATATGTATATCCTTTTGTGTTAAAAAAGTAGATATAATTATAACGAGATTGTTAAAATAATAGTAATTATATCAATAATAACAATAAAAATAAAATTATTATAATGGTTAAATTTTATTATTAGTCTTTGTATTATGTGTAAGTTGAGGATTTAGTTCATGTACTTTAATTTGGTCATTTTCAACTCTTATACTTTTAGAATTTTAAATTTTAATACTCATTACCAAATGGTAGCTATTACGTTCGTTGCATTAAACTCTACTATTTTTAAAATTTGATGCAACAAATATATTATCGCATTTATAATGTCATGTCAACTTGTTATTTTCACATGTTACTCACAAAAAAAAAAGTCAATTAAAAGATTTAACGACTATCATTTGCATTGAGATTGAAATTTGAAAATTTGACAAACATAATGTCTAAGAATGATCTAATTTAGAACATATACTCAACCTACAACTTTACACATAATAAATGTCTAAGAATGATCTAATTGTAGAACATAGACTCAACCTACAACTTTACACATAATAAAGGACTAATAGTAGAATTTAACCAAACAAATGTAACTACTATTGTTTAGTCACGACTAAAATTTTAAAATTTGAAAAGTATAAGTACTAAACCACCACTTAAACAAAATATAAGGTCTAATAGCAGAATTTGACCTATTATGATACATATTAATAATTTAAAACTTCTATTATATCAATTTTAGTCTAATGTTGGGCTTGGACTTTTGTACCTCGACCGGATCAATTTAAATAATAAAGAATATTTTTAAAATTTAAATTTAATTATAAATATATATAATATCATTTAAAATATTTTTTAATATTGTATTATTTTTTAACAATAAAATGGACTTTTTGGGCAAGTCGAGCCAACCTGAAAACAAGTATGGGCTTAAATTTATTTTAGAACTAGGCCTTAGCTCGGCTCGACTTATGGACAACTCTAATACTGTTATCTTTGAATTTAAACATATATCCAAATATTAATTTTAATATCACAGCCACAGTTAATCCAGTCCAAGAAATTTTTGCACTCTAGCTGAATTTCATTTAAATAATAAAAAATATTATTTAAAATTTAAATTTAATTATAAAAAATATAAATTAAAAAATATTTTTATTATTTTTTGGAGAGTTGTAATTAGAGTATTGTGTTACCATGATTAATTTGAGAATCATTAATATTTGTATTGGGAGTGAAATAAAAAGAAAAATAAAATCCAATGAAATAAAATTTGTGAATTATGGATGGTTGGGACCATGGCCAGCTACCTACCTTATAATCATAAATAATTTTCAAATGTTGTACTTTGACAGCCCTATATTCCAATAAAGTACAACTAAAACCCTTTCATCATCCACATATATACCTTTAATTCTTTCTTCCCAATTTCTTTTATTAATGAAGCTAGGAACTACTCATAGTGTTTTCTTTGTAAATTAATTTATCATTATATTGTCTGTTTATTTTGTTAAAACATGATTTATTAATTTACCATCTAATACTTTAATTATAATTATAACACATAAAATAATATAATCTACATATTATCAAATTAATTTTGTTTATTAGCTTTTGAAATTAATTTTAAGAGTGGTAGACACTTTCATATTATACTCTTTTGAATTACTTGTATTTTACTAATGATAATCTCTAATATACAACTAAAACCTAATAAATAATACTAAAATTCCAATTTTCTTTATGTAAACTTCAAAGTGTTAGATACTAATCCATTTGTTTATGGTGATTATAATACTACTAATTTAAAATAATATGTTTAATTTATTATTATTAAAGTAAATCACTCATTAAGTTGCTTGCTTTTTATCATTATAATTGTTTAATTATTTAATATTATGATTTATACTATAAAAGTATACTGCTTATTTATTTATCACTTTTATTTTTAAATTATCAACAATATTAACTATCATATTAATATCGATTGAGTCTTAGCTCGATTGGTATCGGCATTGTTGCCAGTATAAGAGGACGTGGGTTTGAGTGCGTTGAAGTGCATTATCCTCGTATTTAAGGATTAGGGAGGGGCTATGAGTAATTTTAAGAATTATATAAAAAAGAGCAGATATGATAAGAACATATAATGAAATTAATGTTAGAAAAAAACTATCACATTAATCATTACTAATAAATGTTTAAGTGTTGTAAGAGTTATTTAAATGTTATAGAACTTGTGGTATCAGCTTATTTAATTATCCATTGATAACCCTCTTGGATGTCCATTAACGAAAATGTACATCGTTAAAATCTTATTAGGAAAATGCTAGGGAAAAAAACGTAGTGAAGGAAAAAAAGTACACAATCTCTTATTACAAATTGCTTCATTAAAAACATTTACCAAGAAAACTCATTGGGATACAACCTTGGTTAAAAGAAAAGAGGACAGTGTGTTTTAGACTCCCCCTAATGGCAACATCACATTATATCTTTGAGCTGCCGCATTCAATCTTGTATACTAGCCTTTCAAACATTATCGTTGGTAATGCCTTAGTAAAAAGATCAAACTCATTGGGATAAAACCTTGGTTAAAAGAAAAGAGGACAGTGTTTTTTAGACTCCCCCTAATGGCAACATCATATTATATCTTTGAACCGGCACATTCAATCTTGTATGCTAGTCTTTCAAACGTTGTGGTTGGTAATGGCTTGGTAAAAGGATCAATCAAATTATTACTAAAACGAATTTGTCTATATCACATTTTTTCTCAAGATCATAAGTGAAGAATAATTTTGGTGAAATACATTTTGTTTTGTCACCTTTGATGTAATTAACCTTTGATTGAGCTATACACGATGCATCATTTATGTATAAGATAGTTGACATCTTTTCGTATAAAGACAAATCACATATCTTTTGAGTATGTTAGGTCAACAATCTTAGTCAAACACACTATCGGCTTGCCTCATGCATTGCAATTATTTCTACATGATTTGAAGAGGCAAGAACTAATGTCAACTAATAGAGATCTTGAATCACTTGAATAAAACAACATCATTCCAATAATTCCTCTGAGATATCTAAATACATGTTTAAATTTCAATCCAATGTCTATGTGTTGGAGAAGAATTTAATCTTGCTAACAAGTTCATAGCAAATGCTATATCAGGTCATGTGTTGTTTTCAAGATACATCAATGCCCTTATGGCACTTAGATATGGTACTTTAGGATCAAAAAACTCTTTATCATTTTTACAAAGAAGAAATGAGTCTATATTCACATCTAGTGATCTTACAACCATTCGGGTACTCAATAGATGTACTTTATCCTTGTAAAATTTCTTTAAATTTTTTTTCTACATAAGCTGGTTGATGGACATGAATTCTATCCTTTAAATGCTCAATCTGTAGACCAAGACAAAAGAAAATTTCGAGATCTTTCATCTTTAAATAATTTACTGCATTTTGAAGCAAATAATATCTTACGACTTTATTTTTCACATTTTGTTTCTGTACAAATACCAATTTATATCTTACCATCTTTACATCTTTAGGTGTTTGGTCTATAAGTTTAGAAACCTCACGTTTAGCAAGAGAATTCAATTTTGCTTGAATTGAGTCTGTCCAATCTGACCAATCTTTTCAATTTCTAGGTTTCTCAACAAATTTGGGCTTAGGATCCTCATTTCTTTTGTTATTCCAATAGCAACATTATAAGCAAAAATGTTGGCAACAACTTTTTTTCTTTTTCTTTTTTTGGTTTCATATTTTCTCGTATTCACATAACTTATTGAGATCTCTTTATTTTCATCATTTTCATTTTCACTTTCAAGTACCTGAATCTCTTCTTGAGTTTTATAATTAGTTATATCATGGGTCACTTCAAGAACTCCTGCCTCCTCTACATGACCATCTTGAATGTTTTTTCCTCTCTTTTTACGAGTATTTTTATCTTTGGAACCAATCAATCTTATGCTTCAGGCATGCATTACTTTTGTTTACTTTAATAAATTGTCTTACTGGGACTTCAATTCAAATTAAAACATTAGCTAGTATATAACAGTTGGTTATTCTAATTAGGTCAGTAAAATGAATTATTTGTTGAACTTCTATTTCACATTGCTTTGCACGAGGATCTTAGATAATGACAATCCATTGCAAGTATTTTATTCATCCAAATTTTTATTTTCTCCCCGTAATGTTGGGAAATCTATCTCATAATAACCGGCAACTCATGTCGTAACTAAATCTCCAATTAATAGCTAAAAAGTATTTAATAATATAAGGAGACTCATATCAATGTACATTCTCAACCTCCTATGAAGACCCATTTTTGTGCATTGTGATGGACCAATTGGAATATATACGCACACAAAAAAAATTTAAGATGTGAAATATTTAGCTTACGACCAAAAACCAATTGTAACGAGGAATATTTATATCTTATAGGCTTGATGCGTACAAGTGTTGTAGCATGTAAATAAACATAACCTCATGTTAAAATAAGAAGTTTTATTCTCATAACTAATTGTTTAAATATTAACGGGAGGCGTTAAATCAATAATTTCTCTAAACCATTATGCATATAATAACGGGCTTTACAAAAGTTTTTCAAACTCATATACAACAATCAATAAAAATCTGAGATATAAACTCATTAATATTAGCAAGATGATTTGTTTTAATTGCATAATCTGAAATTAATCATTTAAACAAGCAATATTGTAAACGATAAGTAGCGAGTTGATAACATTATGTGATTATTTTGTAAATGCATCTACCAAAATCATATAATATCAAAATCATCCACATGATGGATGAATGGACCCACATCCATTTCAGAAATGCAAGACATTAAATCTCAACTTTAGCTAGTAGTTTCTAATCATCAATTTTCAATGAGAACAAGTAACACATGATAATTCTTTTAAATTAAAAAATCTTCTAGTTCTTTAATGAATGTTCATATGAATTCTCAATTAATTTTTGCATCATATATGATTCAAGATGGTAAACTTTTGGTTTACTTTAACGTACTTTTCAATTGTACTAATAATGTTGATATAAAATGTTACCATTGATAATTTTATTGTCATTCCTTTTACTTTGTATCCTTATATAATCAGTATTATGACATTTACTTCGAAAATGTCTAAATCAATGTGAAGTCCATAATGTCATTAACTCAATAAAACAAATATAATTTTCATTTATAATTGCTCATATCACTTCTCTAAATAATTAACAGATGGAATAATATAAAGCGTATTAACTACCTTTAACAGCTCCACAAAGTTTCTCAGGGCTGTATAATAGGAAAAATATAAGGCATATACAAAATCAAACCACACAAACTTTTTTATGCTTCTTATCAAACAACAATCTGTTAATACAAATAAGGTCCATAGAAATGTCAATGACCAAATTAATATAGTAATTCTCAGTTTTAAGTATATAATTTTTTTTCAACCAAAATAAGTCAAGAATTAAAAATGACAACAATTAAACTTGATATTCTATATTACAATCAACCCAAAAATAATTTGGACATTCCTCAAAATAATATTTAGAACTTCGAGGTATAAGTATTGAAAAATTTTAAATTGTATAACCAAATTAAGAAGAGACATAAGAGGAAAATAATCTACATTTGAACTAAATCAAATCCGAATAATCATAAAATTCATTGGTTTATAAATAAAATTTGCATATTAAATATGTTTTAGTCAAATATATTATTTAATTATAGAACCTATTACAACAACATAAATAAGTTAAATAAGTTAATCAATATTCATTTTAATGAACAAATAAGATGCTTAAAACAATAAAGTAACCCATGGAAATAAAACTTATAAATAAGATCATCTTAAATATTTAAACCATATATCAAGTTGATTTAATATTTAAAGATGCTATTGTTGAGAAAAAGTGTAAAGATAGAGATCTAATTAAGTTGAAGTACCTTTCTTGTTCAACGTTAAGTCTTGATCATTTTATCAAGAAGCAAGTAAATTAAACTCCAATAGTAGACTTTATTTATCAATTTTATAGATAGTGATGTCAAATCTTTCATCATCCTTAAGAACATAGAAATAAAATAAATTAATCAAAATAATTATAATTGATCATGAATTAGCTAAAAAATTTAATGAGATATGAAACATTAAATAAAAGAAACTTTATGTAAAAACCTAACATATTGTCGTCTAAGATCTTGAAAATCATAGAAGGTAATTTTGATCGTCGATAAAAGGAACTATCATTTTGAGTAAGATCGTGTTAACAATATATTATAAACTAAGAGAATTATCGAATGAACAAGAAAGAAAAGAAAAATGAAAAGATTATTCAACTTTCACTTGGATACCAAAAACTTATATATGCTCTTTATTTATAGGGACTCAATCACCATAGGTTACAAACATATAATAAAGATAATTAAGATACCCTATAAATTTTTAAAGGTTACAAGAGAATGAATTTAAAGGTTTAGGAAATTATATTTATGAATGAATTTATAATAAACTTTTAATTTTCAAAAGTTAATATATTATTTTATTTAAATGTTAATTTAGTAATATAGGTAGCAATAAAAATTATTTTGTCAAGTTAAAAGCTTATTTCAATCTCGTCTTTTATATAAAAATTAAAAATATAAGTATGGATAATTATTCTATACACAACTAGTGAAATAAAAATTTTCAAATATTTAAGATGTTGTCATGTCCTACTACTATTAATAATAGTAAAAGATATATGGCATCATAAATCTGCTTTTGTGTAAAATAATTATCCTATAATAAATATTTTGCCCTTAATTCTCTCTCTTTTTTGGTTTTTTGATTTTTTTATGTATATTTTTTCGTTTATGTACAAAGTTCGTGACGGTCCACTTCAACAATATCGTCTTTAAAATTCGAATTTACATTCTTATTTTAAAAAATATGTTTTACTATTGCTCTTAACATTTACCGATGACATAAATCATCCTTAAGGGCGGGTATTTAAACTAACAATTAATATTAAAATCATCCAAGTCATCACTTTATTATTTGAACACAAATTTGCCATGATGATGATACGAACAATTGTAATAATGTGATAATTATTATCTTTCTTTTGCTACAACATAGTATAATAATACTATCAAAATTCACTTACTATCACACAATAATTGCTATACAATCATGTGGAATCTCAAGCACATTTGATGTTGGACATCAAAATCATTAAAACCCTATGTTCTCATTGATAACCCAATCCTTATTTTATAACCAGATATTTGGGGGAGCAAAAATAAAAATAAAATGAAAGTGATATATATTCTCATCTTCCTAATATATAAATATAAAAAATTATAAGAGAAAAGAATAAAATAAGTGATTGAACAATTATTTTAAGCAACTATAATGTATTATGAGATCTATTAAAAAAATTGCATAAAATAAGAAAAGGCAACTATTGGCTTATGGTTTTGGAACTGACCCTTCGGAACCGCTTTTAATTATGGAATGGTATCACATGGTCTTTGCAACCCACTTCCCTTATTTAAGCACTCCATTGATCCTTTCATCCCTGCAATCAATTTTATAACATCCCATTATCTTCTCAATAACTTCACAACTCTTCTTAAAACATCACCAAACGAAGAATTTCCTTCTTTTTGGTGTAACGATGGAGAATTTGTTTCGCCTTGCTAATCAAGATCAAGGTTTCTTTCAACGTAAATGGACTTTGGTCAATGGGCCGGTCATAGTTGGTGCCGGACCATCGGGGTTAGCCACTGCTGCTTGTTTAAGAGAACAAGGGGTGCCCTTTGTGGTGCTCGAAAGGGCTGAATGCATTGCATCTCTGTGGCAAAAACGCACCTATGATAGGCTAAAGCTTCATCTTCCTAAACAATATTGCCAACTCCCTAAAATGCCTTTCCCTGAGGATTTCCCTGAGTACCCAACAAAGAGACAGTTCATTGAGTACCTTGAGTCGTATGCTAAGCATTTTGATATCAACCCGAAGTTCAATGAATGCGTGCAGTCAGCTAGGTACGATGAGACCAGTGGTTTCTGGAGGGTCAAGACCGTCGTCATGAGTGGCTCCAACAGGACCGAGTTTGAGTACATTTGCCGCTGGCTTGTGGTGGCCACTGGTGAAAATGCTGAGCGTGTGGTGCCTGATATCGAAGGATTGGCTGAGTTCGGCGGTGAAATTATCCACGCTTGTGATTACAAGTCTGGGGAAAAATTCCAGGGTAAGGAAGTACTAGTCGTCGGCTGTGGCAACTCCGGCATGGAAGTTTCTCTTGATCTTTGCAACCACAATGCTTCACCTTCAATGGTGGTTCGCAGCTCGGTAAGTCATCGAAACATATATTATCAATATATTGTTTAAAACAGAAATATAATCCCAAGATTAAAGTCTAATGGGGGCTTTGTTTTAACAGGTCCATGTCTTGCCAAGAGAAATTTTTGGGAAATCAACGTATGAATTAGCGTTTTTTATGTTGAAATGGCTACCCATTTGGCTCGTTGACAAGCTGATGTTGATTTTAACCTGGTTGGTGCTGGGGAACGTGGAGAAATATGGACTGAAAAGGCCATCAATTGGTCCATTAGAACTAAAGAACACTCAAGGGAAAACCCCTGTGTTGGACATCGGTGCATTGGAGAAAATCAAATCAGGTGACATCAATGTCGTCCCTGGAATCAAACGTTTCTCGCGTGGAGAAGTCGAGCTCCTTAATGGCAAAAAGCTCGATATAGATTCGGTCATTCTCGCCACCGGATACCGCAGCAATGTTCCTTCTTGGCTTCAGGTAAGAGAATGTTCTAAACAAACACTCCTCTGTTTCAGCTTTTAATGTTCAAAATGACAAAATTATCGTAATACACATGAAGTAACGTTGTTTTTGGTTGTATGATGAACAAACAGGAAGGTGAATTCTTCTCCAAAAATGGGTTCCCAAAGGCTCCATTCCCAAATGGATGGAAAGGCAACGGTGGATTGTATGCAGTTGGGTTCACAAGGAGAGGGCTCTCTGGTGCTTCATCAGATGCCATTAGTATTGCTAAAGACATTGGCATGGTTTGGAAGCAGGAAACTAAACAACATAAAAAGAGAACAATTGCTTGCCATAGACGATGCATTTCACAGTTTTAAATTTCTAAACATAAAAAACAAAAAAAGATGATTATTTGATCAGTAGATAGGAAATTAATTGTTCTTTTGTTTAATTCTTTTATGTAAAAAATAAAAACCATACAATACAATACACCCCCCCCAAAAAAAAAAAAAAAAAAAAGGTAGGACAGGCTGACAGAGCCCTCTCCAATGGCCCAAGTTTTGATTTATTTGGGCATTTTGTAGACTTTAGGATGATGAGGCTTTTCTTTCTTTCTTTCTTTCTTTCTTCATACTGTTTGTACCATAATTCAGTAAATAAAGTTAAATGATACGCTTTCCCTTTTTTAGTTTTCAAGATTTTTATTTTTGGTACCTTTATACCAAAACAAATTACAATCAATAAATTCATGACTACGACATTTCAAGTGTTTTGAGAGGAATATCACATCATTTAAGTTTATTTTTATTTAATTTATATTGATTATAATTTAAATTATAATCATTATAAAAAAATTAAATATTTATATTATTTTACTTTTTAAATAATATTATAAAATTTGGATAAATTTTAATAATCTAATATAATACATTTTAAGTAATACATAATATCATGCACGGAGAAAAAATTAGTTCATGAATATGAAAAAATTAGTTCATGAATATGATATTTCAAAGCAGCCCAACTCTGTTGATTTAATTCTGTAATCTTAAATAAAAAATCAGTATAAAAATTGTTTTTCTATAAAAATATAAATGTGAGAAATTCAATTACGATTTAATATTTTATTATAACCATAGATTAGATGATAGAGAGAATCGGTTGCTTGCATAATCAAAATGATAAACTAATAAAATTGACACCGATAACGACATTTAATACATGATATAGTCCAAAACTTATGATGAAAAAATCCATTTTATGAATGATTGTTGGGGTCGCGTTCTTGGGTTCTTGCTACTTGGATCCTTGACCATAAGTTTTTTTCACAAATATAGTGGATCAAATCTCCAAGTTTAAGATCAAGTCATTTCCCTACCACTCTCTAAGGAACATGCATCATACATATCATATTCTTACAAGTTTCTCAAACTCTGTAAATCAAAAGGGTAAAGACCCACTTTTTTTTTTTTTCAGATTTTCAAGTTGCCCCCTAAACGTCTGTCATACATGTGTAGGACCCATGATCATGAGGCTCAGTTGAACCTATCTACCACCAATACCCACCATCACCTTTTATTTTTATTTTTTTATTTCTATTGTGGATAGCGAAGCTCAAAGATGGGCTATACACATCACTATTCCCTTAAATATTATTATCTTTTCTTTTATTTTCATTGACCAACTTACTGAAATAATCCAAGGCTTAAAGCACATGGATATAGAGCCTTCTATGTTTTTCTTTTCATTTCATTCATGCCCTAAATTATCAGTTAGATCTTTTCTGCAAAGCATATTCTAAAACTATAGGTGTGAGAATTTAATTTATGAGTTTATTATGTCCTAATGAGCACATGAGTATCTGTGCCGGACGTTTATCTAGGCATATTTGCATATGAGTATGAAACATCATTCTTAAAATACATAAAAAAAAATCGAAAACACTAAGCATACCTCATTCTAAAATGGATAATAAAACAGAACAGCCTCGTACAACAAAGTTCTATGACAAGGCACAAAATCCATGATTCTATCAACAACACATCACCCAGAGCATTTGGGAAGTTAAAACACATAAACATGGCTCTTGGTATTATGTTATCTTAAGTTCAAGGCGCAGCTTTTACACTGCCACGGTTGATGGCTGAGGTTTTGGGAAAATTCTTGCTAGAATTCTGCAACAGTTGCTAGAAAAAATAATAATTGTAATGTTAGCAAAGTTGTGTAAATGATATAATATTGTTACCTAAGGGGAAATTCTGCG
Organism: Gossypium arboreum; assembly: GCF_025698485.1. Lineage (NCBI taxonomy): Eukaryota > Viridiplantae > Streptophyta > Magnoliopsida > Malvales > Malvaceae > Gossypium > Gossypium arboreum. The sequence goes on from NC_069080.1 coordinate 16,132,636, forward strand.
GTTGATCCATGGCTTCAAGCTTTAGCAGCTAAGAGAGTATAGTACCTTTCAAAAGAGATACTTTGAAAGCAGAAACTCGAGAGATCAATAAGTCCAAGAATAAAGCCCACAAAAATAATAATGTCATCATCGACTCCTCTATTAACTTGGAAACTTTAAAAAGCAAGCTTATGGGGGCCGCTCAACATTCTCCAAATACAACATAGAGACAGCCCTCACTGGTTTTTTCCAAGACATTGATTCAGATATTACGTGAAAGAGCTTTGAATTCAATGACCCATATGTTCCCCCTTTACTACCATTACTTTCACTGCACTAACTGATTACCCTGCTTGCTTTTAAAACCTCAGGACATCTGTCATTTTCCTTGGTTTATCTGCTTGTTTTTCAAACCCTTGTAATCTGGACATCACTGATACCTATGGTAATGCATGTTTCTAGTTTCTAATAATTCGGACATCACTGCTAACAACAGTGAAAATAACACATGGGACGGCTACTTTTTTCCCTTGACAAAATCACTTCACTAGGGACCCAACATCATCTTCATCTTATACAAAAAACAACCATAGCCTGCAAGTCAGAACTTGCTGCTTCACATGGTTGTGTCCACCATTATGGACTCTGGTCTTGTGGACCGAAACCGAGCAATGAACATTGTTCAGAACATGTGTGAAAAATAAAATAGAATAAAATAAATAAAAATAAAGAACACATAAATTTTACGTGGAAACCCTTTCGGGAAAAAAACCACGGGCAGAGGAGAAGAAAATTCACTATGTCGAAAAATTTTTACTCAAATACAAGAGGAATAGACTATGTCTATTTATAGGCTTGCAAAGCCATATTCTAGTAGGATTGAAACACCTTATCCTAATCAATATAAAATAGATGGAGTTTAATAAGGTTTAAAACCTTATTCTAAAATAAAATAAAAGAAGTCTAGTTCTATATGGATTTTACTTTTATTTTATTTTCCATCGTATTTTATTTAAATAAGAATTTTGGGTCACTTAATTCTAACAATCTCCACCTTGACACAAATTCTCAATGAACAAGTTCTTCATCGCGAACTTTCAATAAGCAAGTTCTTCACCTCTTCCAAAAACCCTTAAGGGTTTAACTTCAACAATGAACACCAACCAAGTCTAAGCAATGCTCAAACTTGGTTATAGGAAGTGACTTAGTCATCATATCTGCAGGATTTTCATGAGTGCTAATTTTGCTCACAACAATATCACCACGAGCAATAATATCACGAACAAAATGATACCGAATATCAATGTGTTTTGTTCTCTCATGAAACATTTGATCTTTTGTAAGAAAGATGGCACTCTGATCGTCACCCTTTGCAACAAGCCTTGCTTTATATCTGGGTTCTTCAACTCCCGAGTCCCTTCTTTCTTTTAAACACCCATTTACAACTAATGACCTTTTTACCTTTAGGAAGTTTTACAAGATCCCATGTTACTTTTTTGTGGAGTGATTCCATCTCCTCTTGCATAGCAAACATCCACTTTTTCGAGTCTTCACACTAATCGCCTCGAATAATTAAATGGCTCTTGATTAGCATCTATATCTTCACCACATTTAAAGCATAAGCAACTAGATCAACCTCGGCATACTTCTTTGGAGGTTTAATTTCTCTTCTTGTCTGTTTTTGGCGATAGAGTATTGCGGTGAAGAAGCAACTCTATTATCAATTTTTGTCTTGGCTTGAGGAGTTGATTACGTATTAATCGATGCTCCACCGCTTTTGGTTTTCTTTATTGGAAGAGTCTTTAAGAGATAAGTTAGGTAGCATAGCGTTTCATCAAAAACAACATCTCTGCTAATCACAACTTTTCTATTTTCAGGACACCATAACTTATAGCCTTTTACACCAGACTTTATAACCAAGAAAACGCATTTAATGGATCTCGGTTCCAATTTTCCATTATCAACATGAGCATCGCAGACACCCAAAAATCTTTAAATCGAATAATTAGCAGGATTACGGACCATACCTCTTGTGGAGTCTTTTCTCAATGGCAGCGGATGGAGATCGGTTGATCAAAAACATGCGATGAGGTCGCTACGCCCAAAATGACTTGGTAAGTTGGCATTTGACAACATACATCGAACCTTATCCATGATCGTTCGTTCATTAGTTCGCAACGCCGCGTTTTTTGTGGAGTATGACGAATGTCAAGTGTCTCATGATCCTTCGACTTGCACAATCTATTAAACTCATCGAAGCAGAACTCTAAGCCATTGTGCATGCGGAGGTATTTTATCTGTTTTCCGTCTGTTTTTCAATCATAATTTTCCAAGACTTAAATGTGGAAAACACATCGCTTTTACGCTTGGGAAGAACGCCCAAACTTTTCTCGGAAAAATCATCAATAAAGGTTAGCATATAATTAGCTCCACCTCTCGAAGGCACTCGGACGGCCCCACAGATCGAATGGATATACTCCAACGTTTCCTTCGTGTTATGGATTCTGTAGTGAATCGAACTCTCTTTTGCTTCCCAAAACACAGTGCTCACAGAAATTGGTTTGCAAATTCCTTGCCCATTAAGAAGTCCTCTTTGCTTAATTCGCCATGCCATTCTCACTCATATGCCCTAGGCGCATATGCCAAAGTTTAGTAATATCATCATCGACAAGGAAGAGGAAGCGGCAATTGCATCACCGAGAATGATAGAACCACAGAAACATATAACTTGGCAATCTTTCTTTGCCCTTTCATCACAACAAGGACCCTTTGGAAATCTTTAAAACCCCACTTTCATTTGTGTATCATGCACTTTTGAATCAAGAGTACTCAACGAAATTAAATTTCTTTTCAATTCGGAACATGCCGCACGTCACTAAGTGTTCGACAACTCCATCAAACATCTTAACTTTAATTGTTCCAACACCGCGATTTTACATGAAGCATTATTTCCCATCAAAACAACACCTTGAGATCATTGTTTCATAAGTTGTAAACCAATCCGATTGGGACTCATGTGGAAGGTGCACTGAATCAAGTATCCACTCTCGCTTACTTTAGAATCATTGTGAAGCAACTAGAAGTTCACCATCATTGTAGTCTTCTACAACATCGCCTTCACCGAATTTTACGGTTGTTTTCCTTTTGATTCGCAGACCTCCCTTTTAATCTTATTTTGTAGCTTATAGCACTTTCAGATTTAATGTGCCCTTTCTTCTTGCGAAGTTGCAAGTTTTACCTCTGTTTGAAGATTTCGATCTACCCTTAGATTTACCACGAGGATTCCGTTCACGTGTTCTACCACGATCACCATCAACATTCGGTCTTGTCTCCCACGAACAATGAGACCCTCTCCCCGAGAGTTGGGTTTAACCACAAGATGCTTCATCTTATCATACGAGGTTAAAGAATCATAAACCTCATCAAGCTGTGAGAGACTCGCGGCTATATAAAATCGTGTCTCTAAAGGTTGAATAAGACGGGGCAACGAACAAAGTAGAATCAACCCTAGATCTTCCTTATCATCTTGAACCTCCATGGCCTCCAAGTTTGAGAGAATTTCTTTAAACAACATTAAGTGTTCGTGTCTGACGCACCTTCCTCCAAGCGATGAGCATAAAGACGCCGCTTCATATGCAACTTGCTTGTTAGAGTTTTCGACATACATATTTGTTCTAGCCTCTTCCATAATGCGTGGCGGTTTTCTCTTTCATCACATCCCGCAAAATTTCGTTGGACAAATGAGATGTAATTGTGTTAATGCCTTCGATCCTTACGCTTCTTCTCTTCATCGTTAATGTCGAAAGCATCTTATCTATCCTAGCAGGGCATCCTCTAGATCCATCTGCAAGAAGCGCTTGCATCTTAATTTGCCACAACGCAAATCTGGTGTTGCGATCCAACAGTGAATTTCATACTTCAAAGACGCCATTACCGTGATCGAGATGAATAACCCTAAGCTCGATACCAATTTGTGAAAATAAAATAGAATAAAATAAATAAAAATAAAGAACACATAAATTTTACGTGAAACCCTTTCGGAAAAAAAACCACAGGCAGAGGAGAAGAAAATTCACTATGTCGAAAAATTTTTACTCAAATACAAGAGGAATAGACTATGTCTATTTATAGGCTTGCAAAGCCATATTCTAGTAGGATTGAAACACCTTATCCTAATCAATATAAAATAGATGGAGTTTAATAAGGTTTAAAACCTTATTCTAAAATAAAATAAAAGAAGTCTAGTTCTATATGGATTTTACTTTTATTTTATTTTCCATCGTATTTTATTTAAATAAGAATTTTGGGTCACTTAATTCTAACAACATGCAACAAGTAAAAGAGTTTGCAGAATTTAGTGAATGATTCAATCACTTTCCAGCTTGACCTGTTTTCTAATAATAATTCAACATTCATAGAGAATACAAATGACCAAATATAATGGCATTGGCATTGAATTCACCAGTTTCTTACAGGGTAAAAGTCTAAAGGACATGAACAATTCTTACATAGCTTAATCTCCAAATTGTTTAAGTGATGTTAGCAGGCACATCTTTTCAGTACTTCTCCAAGTCCAGATTTCTCAACATACATTCTAGTGAAAGGTGACTCGGAAGCCTCGAGTTCGCGACAAGAGCTTCCAGCTAAGTTGAGTCTGAAAGATCAGAAACCGATATCCCAAGAAAGTAAATGATTGGCTTACAAAAAAACACAAGAAGAACTTGGTTTTTATGACTATGTTGGATTGATAAAACCAGGGAACAACCCGACCAAGATTGAAAATGCCAAGTTGTCAACTAGCCCACCTGCTTTATCCTATATCCAGGGACTGAGATAAGGACACAGAGCAGGCAAAACTTTACTTCCATCATTAGTTAGTCCAAATCTATATGTAGTTTTTTTTAGTACAATGATAGTGCAACTTAGACCTTTTAATGCACCCTATATGTCCAATGAGAAACTGACTTTTCAAGCTTATCAGGACATGATAATATGCTGTGTTTCTTGTTTGATTGAGATTCATCAAGCAGGAGAATTTCCCAAAGCTTCAGACAGAAACAAAAGTGGGGAAAAGCTACAATTCAGAAACTGTTCAGGGATTCCATAAGAAAAATCCAAGAATGCTTTACAAAACAAACAATTTAAAGAACTACAGCAGGAGTACAATAAGTTTGTTCTTGATAGCTATGAAATGAACACTTTTAAAAGGGCGTCAAAGCAAAATAAGTGTTTGCTTTTAAGGGATTTATGGGACTAATATTGACAATTTGGATTGATTTTTTTTTTTTTTTTTCTGTTGGATCACATTCATATATATTGTGATTCGGGATGGATATGTATTGTGATTCTAACAAGTTCTGTTGTACTAGCATCAATTACGTATTGTAGTTTCGAATATATGTGCATAATATTAATTGAAGCACTATAAATGCATGAATTCCTCATGATAATTACTGGTAGTAGTGAGCATTTTATTAATTAATAATGTCGACATACTTTGCTCTATTTATTGCAAATTTAAGTTGTCTATGTTAGAAAATGCAAATCTTACAAGGTAGATTGGAAAGAAGAAAACAAGGCTTGCATGAACAAAATGAATTTCTTTATTACCTATGGAACGTTTATTTTTCCTCAATCTGCTTACTTATATTAGTACTGCATGTTGGTCAAGAAATTGAGTCTTGCAATCGTTTTGGATTAGTAGTATGTGCTTTACTTCTATACGTTCAGTGAGGAATTAGCATGTAGGCTTTATTTCATTGCAGTTTTAGGATTCATTATTGGATTTTAAGTTTGATCCTATCATCAAAATCAATAACTGAGCCTTGCTTTGATTTTTGAAAATTTTAACTAACCAGAATGAATATAACAATGAGAAGAGGCAAAGGCAAAGGATTATTGGGCTATGTGATTGTAATAGATTATTACTTATACATGGATTGTGTAAAAGAATTGAGTTGGGTATCTAATTACTAAGCCCCATTTATCTCTAAGATCCATTGGGCCTTTATTCTCATTTCGCCTTTGTAACCCATTATTATTTAAGAGAGAGGATTTGATGGGAATCATGTCCTGCATACCCAATGGTGGCTCCCATATCTGGTGGGGGGGGGGGGGGGATTAGTAACAAAGGAAGACAAATATTTAAATTCCAATCTAGATTTTCAAAAAAAAAAACCTCAAATCAGAGAAATATTAAGCTCGAGAAAATCTGAATCAAAATCAATTTGAGCTCAAAATAATTAGAGTCTAAGACTTGTCCGAGCCTAAGCCCATTATAGTTTGAGTTCGAGACCAATTTGAGCCTAGACTCGAGATAGATCTAATCCAAAATTCGAAAAAACTCAATTTTATAAATAGACCTTAATATAATATAATTATATGACAACTGATAAAGCAAAGTAAAGGATTGATGTCAAGTTGTTGTGATCGAAAAATAACAACATACAAGTGGCAAAATAAGATAACAAGAGAGAGAAAGAAATAGCATTGTTTGAGTAAGGATCACTATCACTCTCTTTAGGTAAATACGAAATAGTTTGGATATTATTAGGATCCTTAGAACAAATTTGGATAATGATAGACAAGATAAATTAGTAAAGAGATAATAAAAATAATTAACTAAAATGAAAAATTTAAAATTAGAAGAATTCAACCAAGGATAATGATAGAAGAGAATATAAAAGATAACAAATTGATCCCTTAAAATGAATATTTCACTAAAACTAATTAAGAATAAATGATACTCGATTCTTCAAAAAGATTCTTAGCAACTCGAAGATTGAATAATTTTATTAATACTTTAAATAAAAGCAGAATTGAAACTTTTTTAAAAAAAGTAAAGAATATTAAAGAAGTGTTTAAAATTCATCAAAATGAAAAGTGTTTACCAAATGAAGAGGCGTTTGAAACTCTTGTGGATAAAAGATAATATCCTTTCAAAAGAGCTTAAATCAACTTAAATTTTTTAAATCAAAACAAAACAATCAACTAGGAACAACCCAAATTCGTCCAATTTACAAGGGAATAGATAATGGGGTATTTTATTAAAAAAAAGTCCATTTTCAATATTATTTATGGAAATGAGCCACTTAAAATATTATTTATTGGAATGGTCCAAAGCGTTTTTAGGGGAAAACGCAGAAAAGCACATTAACAAGGATGCACTTTACCTCGTGCTCAGACTAAATTTTCAAAAAATGTCTTCTTTTTTTAAAATATTACAAAAATAGACCAAATTTTTAAAATTTACGAGAAAAAGCCTTTATAAAGACCCAAAGTGGCAACATTATTTTTTTTTTTAGTGCCATCAATTAATGTAGAAATAAAACTTATAAAACATATCTTTATATAGACCTAAAGTCACATTTCATTTATTTTCTTAAGCAATGTACAATGTGAGATATGTGTATATATAGACTCATGAAAAAGTTTGTAGCTTGTTCCTAAATAATGTGAGATTCCTTTCTCCTTTAACTAACAACATAAAATTAAAGGATATACTATATTTTATATTTTTTTGCCTTTTTTTGAACCATTCCAGTAAATAATATTTTAAGTGGCCATTTCCGTAAATAATATTGAAAATGAATTTTCTTTTTTATAAAATACCCTACATAATGGACCCGATTTTATAATATTTTAAACACTGAATAACTAAAAAATAAAAGCAAATTAAGTTAATTGGGCCTAACTTCAAATAAGGCCCAAATGAAAACTAACTAAAACCTGATAATCTACATAAATCCCAAATGGGCTTGATCTTTATTGGGTGTGCATTTGGGCTGCTTTCTTTACAATTTATTAAAACCTTCGATTCAGGTTCTTCTAAGATCTCATTCAAACACTCGTCGCGAGTTGATTAATTTTTTAAACTTAAAAATTAGTAATTTCAATGAATTTTAAATTAGGTATAATATTAAATTTAAACCTTAACACTTAATAATTTTTTTAATTTGGTCTTTATTATTTTTAGTCAAATTTGACCCCAACCATTTTAAAAGTTAAATTTAATCATCAATATTTTAAAAAAGAGTTGAATTGATGTTTTTAAATGAAAATATTGACTAAAATATTAAAATTTTAAGCATAAAAGTTTCAATGGCAATTAACGTGTGCTTTGTGCTAATATTTTAATTTTTATGAACTTCTTTAATTTTTTTGAATTTTGATTTATTTTTATAATTTTAAATTATTTGTTAACATATAATATATGACAAATAGTGTGATGTCAATATAAAGTGCAATGGACTACCACACAAGATGTAACACCAATTTCATTAAAAATTAATATTTTTATTAATATTTTCATTAAAGAAAAACAATTGCATGTATCAATAATATTTAAAATAAATAATAATTATTTAATCATATCATTACCAATATCCACCACTAATCACGTAATAAATTTAGTTACACATAAATCCCTCAACAAACAACAACTAAAAATAGAAAGCATCATTATAAATGTAAGAGTTAAAAGAAATCAAGGTATAGAGATAGTGAATGAAGCCTACAAATAATAGATTACCCAATAGAAATCTTCTCAACACTTGAATCTCTAGGATCTTTACAATATCGTGACTTCCTTTCACATTTTCTAATTCTTTTCCTCGATGCCACCTACAATCGATGTTTCCCAGCCCCAACACAAAGACGGGTACGCCCTAGTGTCACGGGCCAGAGTTCAAAGCCCGTGACCATTGAACCAAATGTATCCGATAGAGGTCTATTACTTAGATGGGGATCATTTGGCCCACGTGAGCTGGCCCGATTCAAGGAACTATTGGAGAAGCTTGTCGAATTAAAGTCTAGTTGGCCCGATCGGACTGGCCCGTTGCTCGAAGAGATTGAAGGTCCATCTACAAATATGGAAACATGATATGATATTATAATCTTAGAGATCTTAGATATGATATGGAATCTTATAAGATATTATTTTATAAGATTACATATCTTATCTAAGATATGTAATCTTAGAAGATATGATATTATATTTGGTAGTAGGTAACCTTTAATCTCGTCTGTCGATGTAATTGTATCTTGACCGTCGGTTTTGGGGAGCTCAAGTATAAATAGAGAGCCTCCCCTCATTTGTACTCACTCCATTCATTGTTTCATTATTCTTTGTGAATAAGAGAATAAAGAGCATTTACTCAAACACTTTGTGTGCGTCCCTTTCGTTGTTCTTATAAGCTTCTTTTGGCGTAAGTAAGTCTTCCATCAGATGAAGTCGGTGCCTTGGAGGAGTTCTTAAGGAATCCTCATTCGAGCAAAGGTCGACTTGGGCGAGTTTGGACGAGCGAATCGCCTAAGGCCGCACGGATTGCAGACGAAAGGTCTAGCCCGTGACAAGTGGTACCAGAGCTAGAGTTTGAACCAAGAAGTATTCGAATTTGTTGGATCAAAGGCTTTGTTGGGATGTCGAAGAAGAGTTCGAACAAACTGGCGAGAAAGTCTTTGAGGAGATGTTGTCGGCGAGAAATGCTGCGTGGGTAAACTTGAGGAGTCTATGGAAGCCGTTAAAGAGTCTGACAATGCTCGTGGGGAAAGTATTGAAGACATAAAGGATCAGTTCAGAGACTTTGTGACCACGTGTCTAACTTCCCAAAGGGATAACGTGCAAGAGTTGCTAGATTCCCAAAGGAAGAAGCTGACAGAGAAGAACAATGCTCTCGAAGCCATGGTGAAGGCTTTGAAGGAGGAAACAATGGCCGCGACGCTGACTTTAAGCACAAGAATAGAGGAGCTCGAGGGAGAGCTGGCCTTGTGTCGAGCAGCGGTGGAAGAAGGAGTGTCGAGTGCAGCACTCAGTAGCGAGTGTGTCCCGGAACCGAAAGAGTTTGCGGGGACAAGGTCTGCATGTGATGTGGACAATTTCTTGTGGAGGATGGAAAACTACTTCCGTGCCAAAGGCATCGTGGATGATGCGGATAAGGTACAAACTGCTTCATTATTTCTTATTGATATTGCGCTTTTATGGTGGCGAGGTAGGACCACAGATGAAAGGCAATGTGAGATTGGAACATAGGAGAAGTTCCAATGCGAGTTGAAGGGACAGTTTTACCCAGAGTTTGCCGAGGAAGAAGCTCGGGCAAAGTTGCAAGGAATAATGCAACGGGGCACAGTGGGGGAGTATGTTTGTGAGTTCAAGGAACTCATTCTCCAAAGTTCGGATATGACCGAGAGAAGCAATGCTTGCTTTTCAAGAGGATTGAAGCCGTGGGTCGACGGGAGGTGGAACAAAGAGGTGTCCAAAAGTCGCCGGAAGCCATGAAGGTAGTGGTATCCGTGGTTAAGCTTGGTCTAGAGAAAGACAAGCTCGGATCTTCCAAGTCCGAGGAAAGGGGCGTATGTGAAGAGAATCACAAGGAAGATACGGATGAGTATGGCAATGGCAACGGTGACAATTGTGGTAATGGGAAACCACGAGTTGGGAAGAAGAAACCCAAGAAGAGAAGGGACAAGCTGAAATGCTTTCTCTGCGACGGTCCACACATACTAAAGAAATGTCCGATGAAATCCGCGCTTAGGAAGAAGCCGGTGGGTAAGGCCTTAGGACTTGGTTCGAGCGCAAGGGGTGTTGAAGCCAAGGAGGCCGAAAGTGAGAAGAAACCAGTCGAGTGCTTCTTATGTCATGGTCCACATAGGTTGCGGAAGTGTCCGAGGAAGTCTGTCATCGAAGAGAACGATGGAGTAGACAAGGAGCCCAAGAAGCTTGGTTCGAGCAAGGGTAAAGCCGAAGCCAAGAGGGCTAAGAGGAGCAAAAAGAAGCGAGTAAAGTGCTTCTTGTGCCGTGGTCCGCATGAGTTGCGGAACTATCCAAAGCAAGCCGTAGTCAAAGGAAAGGCAACGTCCGAGCATAGAGAGTCGTCGGAGGGGCTTCCACCCAACGGAGAGGTGAGTTTGTCATCGAACTTAGAGGAAAAAGTTGCGATGAAAACAATGAAGCTTGGACCAAAGAGGCTCGTATCGAGTGAAGCGTCGGAGTTGGCCGAGTCATTGACAAGGCTTCCACCTATGGGAGAGGTGGGTGGTGCATCGGACTTCAAGGAAAAAGAAGTGATGCATGTGGGACAGTTGACCCGAGTAAATGCAAAGGTACATTCGAAACACTCTGATAGTGTTTTGCATTCTAACTTGTGTACTTGGCGAGAACGTAGGGCCCTTTCGAAGTTCTTGAGCAAGGAGGCCGAGAGACTTTGGGCCAAGCGAAGCCAAGTGTCGTGAATCATGAGGATTCTGTCCAAGGAAGTTAGAATGTGGGCAAGGAGTGACATAACTCCTTGTCGCCGAGATGTACAAACAGTAGGACGGCTCGAGTTAAGAAGTTTACGAAGCCGAGGCAAAAGTCCCAAAGGAAGGAAGAGCTAAGACAACGAGTGGGATCCAAGGCGAATCAAGTCGATTGCCATTCGAGAGTCGCAACGAGGACGCTGCGAGAATGGGTGGGGAGAATGTCACGGCCGAGTTCAAAGCCCGTGACCATTGAACCAAATGCATCCGATAGAGGTCTATTACTTAGATGGGGATCATTTGGCCCACGTGAGTGGCCCGATTCAAGGAACTATTGGAGAAGCTTGTCGAATTAAAGTCTAGTTGGCCCTATCGGATCGCCCGTTGCTCAAGAGATTGAAGGTCCATCTACAAATATGGAAACATGATATGATATTATAATCTTAGAGATCTTAGATATGATATGGAATCTTATAAGATATTATTTTATAAGATTACATATCTTATCTAAGATATGTAATCTTAGAAGATATGATATTATATTTGGTAGTAGGTAACCTTTAATCTCGTCTGTCGATGTAATTGTATCTTGACCGTCGATTTTGGGGAGCTCAAGTATAAATAGAGAGCCTCCCCTCATTTGTACTCACTCCATTCATTGTTTCATTATTCTTTGTGAATAAGAGAATAGAGAGCATTTACTCAAACACTTTGTGTGCGTCCCTTCGTTGTTCTTATAAGCTTCTTTTGGCGTAAGTAAGTCTTCCATTTGATGCAGTCGGTGCCTTGGAGGAGTTCTTAAGGAATCCTCATTCGAGCAAAGGCTGACTTGGGCGAGTTTGGACGAGCGAATCGCCTAAGGCCGCACGGATTGCGAGACGAAAGGTCTAGCCCCGTGACACTAGCGCCACCAAGATCGCGTCCCAGCGCAAACAAGCCCCCCATTCGATGTTTGACACACCTGCGCTGATGGAGACCCTCTCGACTCATATTTTGGCGTGTTTTTGGTGGAGTGTACAGCTCGAACTCAAGTTTTAAAAGTATTTTGGTATTCTAAAATTTTAATAGTTAATATTATACTCTATATTTGATCTCTTTAAAGTCATTTTACTTGGTTTAGTCGTCTTTCTATTTTTCTTCGAAATCAAGCGTAATAAAAGAAAAGTTTTTACAATAAATTAGGGAGTAACTTCAAAAATTTGGTGAGACCGTTTTAATTTGTTATTTGATTTTCTTTTCTCATTAAATTCTCATTATCATTGGACTTATTTGTTGAACACATGGACAAGAGTAGACCTGATCATTGGTCAGGCCACTTACCCAAGCCCAAAGGCCCGCTTGAAAAGTGGGAGGATTTGGGCAAAAATATAGGCTCGAAAAATAAGCATGGACAAACAATAAGGCCCGTTTTCTAAACAGGTTATGCCTAGCCAAGCCCGAATTTGACTAAATTTTTTTCTATTATTGTTTATTGTTGTTTTGCTACTATTTCACTATTATATTACTATTATTTTGTTGTTATTGTTTGGATATTGTATAATTATTGTTTTATTGTTAATTTTGCTACTAATTTAAAGACATTTGCTTATTAAGTTACAACTATGTTAGTGTTATTTAAGTATAAAGACTTTTTTAATGTATTTTAATTTGTTGAGGAACGTTTATGTTAATGTTTTTAGTGTATTTGTTGTATTATATTTTTAAATTTATTTTTATATAAAATAGTCTAAAAAAATTAATATTGGTGGGTTGGGTCAGACTTAGGTTTAGCATTTTTATATGGGTTGAGATTGGGTAAAATTTAGGTCCATTTTCGAGTCGGGCCAGGCTTGAACCTAAATTTTTGCATCGATCCAGCTGGAATCTAGCCCAACCCATGATCAAGTCTAGACAAGAGTGATAGATGCGATTGTGAAATTAATTCTTGAACTACACTCAGTATCACCCCACTTGATAGAACAAAACATTGATGCTTTGAGAGGAACAAAGGATAAGTCTACTTCAATATGTTTTATGAACACATAAACAGGGAAGTGTCCTAATTATTCACTTAATTCTGAAACATTGAGGACAATGTTCGATTTAAGTGTGAGGGAGTCGAGTCAAGCAATCTAGTTTGCATGATTTTTTTAGTTAGTCCTTTTTATATTTTGGCATGTTTTGTTTTAATTTAATTTATTTTTTATCATTTTTTTCATGACTGACCACGTCGCATGAGTGCACATAAAACAATAATTTTATAAGACAATTTTTAAAGCATAGTTTTATTGCTAACGTACAAGTCAGTTGTGATATTTGTAGTGTTGTAATAGAACATCGAAGTATTCCAATGATCGAACCCAGAAGAGATGGAGATTGAGTGATAAATAGCATACACGAGAGAATCTAAGCAGTTACTAATACAATTTTATAGTACGGAAAATCATAACAAACAATTTGTGCAAGAAAATTAATTATGCTAATCTAGGGACTAAATTGTAAAGGGTATGAAACTGAGAAATTAACCAAATAAATGACTAATGGTGGTTGGTTGATTTCGATGTGGTTCATCGGTTCTCAAACAAGGGACTTAAATCGCTTAAATTACTAAGTGACTCTATTTTATTTTTCGATTTCAATTTTACCGACCTAGACGAATTAGTTCTAATTTATCTCTCGATCCCATTGGTTAATCCAAGACTAATTAACGGGTGCGCAACAAGATTATCTTTCGGTCTCACTTGCCTAAATATGCCCTTAAGGGCGTCACTTCCAAAGTTTTTAGATTTATTCGATTTAGTCCAATTTATTACGATTTAGTCTTTGGTCCAAAAATTAGCTTACCTACATCTCTATACCAACCCCCTTTTAGGTTTAGCTACTCATGTTGAAAATAAAGAGGATGAACATGGAAATGAAATACAAAGTAGCCATTAAAGTAAAGCCTAAGAAAAATATAAAAGTTAGGATTTTTATGCAAAAAAATTTAAAGAATGTGAAACTAAAAGCGTTCAACAAGAAAATCTAAAATAGTAAATATAAAAGGAACAAAATTTAATAGATTTAAAGTAAAAGAAACTGAAATACATAAAACTAAAGCCAGAAGTGTCTTACAACCAAAGTATAGGGACTGAAAGTGCAAATAAACCTAAGCTATAGCGATAACTAATTGAACTAACACTAAGAACATCAAGAACCAAGAAGTAATGCAAAAAAATAAACTCTAAACTAAGAAAGAAGAAGAGAAAATGAAAACTCTAGAAAATGTGCAGAAAAACTAAGAGAAAACTAACTCTAAAACTAAGCTAGTGTGTGTGTGTGTGTGTCCTCCTCAGCCAAATTTGGCTATTTTAGGCTATTTTTTATGATTTTTCATTGCCAAAAATGCCCCTACACAAGACTTGAGTGATTGGTAGACCAGGTGGACAAAGACTACCCTTTTTGTCTAAGTTTGTCCCCTTGACGATGTCGGTGTCGTGATTCTTAGAAGAGGATATCGCCATACCTAGAGGCAGTATTGAGCCTTAAGGACTTCTTTGAAGGGTGGATATTGTGATACCCAAAGAGGATATCCCGATACGACTGAAGGGTGTCTCCAATCTTCCATACTATTGGAAGTATCACGAAAGCAAGGAATAGATATCGCGATACCCTTTCCTTTGGTGCCATTCTCGCTCATTTTCAACCTCCAACACGTCTCTACACCACTCAATCACACGTTAGGCCCCCAATGACATTATTGGACAAATTGGGTCACAAAATAAGCAAAAACAAGACGTTTTCACTTATTAACTTACAATTTAAAAATAACAAATTTTTTTGCAAAAAAAGCTATTTTGCTCGAGAAAAGCTCCCTAACTATGCCAGAAAAGCCTAATTTTCCACATCAATTTGTGGCAGATCAATGACGCATGTAGTTTGAATAAAATATTAACTTGATGAGAAGTTGAATTATTTTTATATGCCTTTGAGATTTGTGAATTTGTCATAATGAATATTTTCGAAACCTAAATATTGAATTTATACAGAATTTGTAACATTGATTTATGTTATTAGGATGTTTATTAGAATCATATATGCTTCATATGATCTAAATTCATTGCTCTTCTCTAGTGATATGTTTTTTATAATCGATTTTAAAATTTTCAAAAGAATAATTTTGCTTGAAGCATATTTTCAAAGAATGTTCTAGGTGAATTTTTTATATGTTCGAGCTTAAGTATTGATTGCATATTGATGAATGTGCTTAATTGGATAATCTTGATAATAAGCATAAGAATTGATTACTTCGTTGCCTACTTTATGAGCTCCGAAAAAAAACTAGTGGCCTAACTAAGTACTTGGGGGTAGGTGTTTGGTTGTCATTTACTTTTGAGTCAAAAAGTTTAGTGTTTCCTAGTACACTCTATTGATGTAGGTTGTTGAAAATAAATTCAGTTCAAAAATGATTTTCTTGCACAGCAGAAAATTAAAAATTTAAAAACTGAGTCGGTTTGTAATATTTATAGCAGTAAACGTTTCTCGAAATCGCACATGTTTTTTTAACTAAATGAATCATTTTAGTTCCCGACTTTCAAACAAATAACCTTCTCCACTATTCTCGTACCACGAACTACTTTGAGTGTAGGATCGAACAAATTTTAATCAAAAACAAAACCAAAAATTATTACTTACTTTACTTTCAGTGGGAAAGCAAAAACTCTCTTTTTAATAGAAACCGATAGAATTGTTATTCAGAAAAATGGAATTGATACTTAGAAATAAATTCTCACTATTTTCATGCAAAATAAAAATATTTCAAAGTTGTGAAAAGCTTATTGTATATTTAGCCTTACCAGTATTATCTATTTATATGGAGAACAAGTGAAACCCTTGTTGAATTAGTAGACATTTATTATATATATATATATATATATATATATATATATATATAAACAATTTCCCAATTCAACTAGGAGGGAGAGAGGTGGCAACCCTAGTTAAATATACTAGGGTTTGTCATCCCATGAATTAACATAAGGGTCTTTTGGGCCTCTTCTGTATTGAGCCCAATTATACGTATTTCCTGAACTTTTAACCCAGCACTTTATAATTCAATACAACCCAATACATGTTTTTCTATTTTCCAAAATAAACATCATAAATAAATTTAAATAAATAAATAAATAAATTTTACAATTGAATGATTTTCTCAAACCAATTCTAATTCTATTAAAGTCATCGCAACTTTACCGTAAAAAAATCTATGAAAAAATTTATTCAATATTTCTACATTCAATAAATTCACAATGACCAATTTATTTAATTCTATTTTCAAACTTCAATTAACTAATAATTCAAAAATCATAAATTAATTTTCTAGGCCATTTCTATTTAGTGAGTAAACCACATATATTTCCAAATGTTTTCCATTTCTCCAACTTTACCATTTCTATCCATTTTTGTTCATTTGATTCAACATGTAATTCATTTCTGGTTTCAACGAGCTAGCAGAAAAATTGATTGGACATATATAGTTATGGAAAAAATTATTGATAATTAAGTTCTAGATTTTCGCCTATTAATTATAAACTCATTTAGTCATTCCACTATAGTATCGTGACTAAGCTCTCCCTAATGATATATCATTACGAAAGCTATTTGATCAATGCTCATCCAATAACTTTGTCATAAGTGTGTTACCCTCATAGGATATCTTTAATCTCTTTGGGATAAATCTGTTCTCCCAATATGATCCTATGTTATCTATAGTAATCATTACATCTTTTTTCATGAAAAGTCAGTTACTATCAAATAGTAATTAAGTCATTCATCATAAAGATGAACGACCTATGACCACGTTTACTTTTCATCTATCATGTAATGCCAATGAAAGGATATCATTTACCTATGTCTTGGGCTATGAATTCCACTATTGTAAATGATGCTACATACTATACAAGTCGTATACCCAACACACCAGCTTTCAGTTCCTAATCTATTTGAACTTAGACTTTTACTTACATCAAAATATACGAGTCAAACATACATAGTCCATCATCCGCTCATGATTAAGGTATGTCACACTATGAATGTCACAAGTGAATAAATCCATAAATGGATTCAAGATCTATTCTCTCTGGGTTCAATCAGATGTACTGTCAGTCCAGTCACTCACATCTATGCCTTTATCTTCTAGGAGTCATCCACTCTGATGCCCAAGACAAGCATCTCCCTAATTGGACTTGATAGAGGACATATTAGAGTTTTTATCGATTTGCTCATTTCCGATTAGACTAATGACATGTTTAGGTTCGTCTACTCATATAAGTTGTCTTTTCCTATTACGATTCAACCACGTAATACCGCTTAATATTAGTTTAAACATTAGACAACCAAAGAGCTAATATTTGCTTCTATTTTGTTTTTCATACAAAAATCATGTGAGGACAATATATAAAATATATTAATATAATTCATGAATAATTTTATTAATCAATCTATTCAAAAAAAAATTATAAGTTTACAAATGAATATATTACACTTAGGGCACTAGATCCAACTGTAGGTATGAGTAATTCGAAGGCTATTTAGGTTTGATTAACCGAGTAATTCAATGTAGGTGCTTGGGTTTTCATTTACACTTGTGTTCAAAGGTAATCGTCCTAATTTAAAAAAAAAAACTTAATTGTATTATTTCTTTAATTATTCTTCTATCACATGCTAATTAATAATTTTTGGTGGTGAAGTTGAAGGAAAATAAATTCGATACTTTATGTTTGATTGAAATTGTAGATTTTGGAAAACTAATGACTCTAGAATGCATGATGAAGTTCAAAAATATTCTCTTGATTTTTCTAATATCTCTTATACATTGCATATTGTTAGGGAAGACAACCACACAAGAGCACGAAGATCTATTGTTCCTAACTTTTCCTAATTGTATGAATTATTGTTATTTTTATATTTTGTTTAGCATATGGGATTTTGATTATGTGCATGAAAGCATGTTTACTTTTTTCATTGCCATATAATGATATTTTCAATTGTTAATTTGAGTTAAGCATTTCTTTAGGTTGCATATTCATTTGCATTGGTTTCATACTTATGGACAAGCACGATTCAAGTGTAGAAGAATTTAATAAGTGCGTAAATTTTTTTTTTGTTTGTGATATTTCTCACCTTAAATTATGTTATTCATGTTCTTAATTATATTATTTATACTTATATTTTATTCATTATTGACTTAGGAAATTACTAGAGAAAAGGGAGCTTAAAGTTTTTTTTTGGCTAGTTTTTACGGTTTGGACTTTCAACATAGTGCAATTTTAGTATTTTGGCCATAAATTGAGCTATAGACCTCCATTTTGGGCTTATAATATACTAATTCAAAAGGAATTAAAATATCTATCTAAAGTTATTTCACGGATAAAGCCTAAAAACTTTAAGAAGACGTCCAAAATGGCTTGAAAGTTTAATTAAAGGCACTTTTGTATTTTCTCCATCATATTATTTTTGCCCTGTGAATAGACATGATTAAGCTAAGATTAGGGAGACTTTGTAACACCTTATACTCAACCCAATTGTCGGGTCCTAGCTTTAGGATGTCACATTAGTTATCGGAGCAACTATAAACAATTACCATTCAATTTAACCTTTCATTTATGTTGTTAAGATTATTACAGACTCATAACATGATTCCCAAACTTATTCGAGTTTTATACAAGTTTACAAAAATTCTTTTACTAACTTGAAGTCGAATAAAGATTAAATTGTAAATTTTTTTAAACTTTCGGTTGACGTTGCGACTTTGGGGATTCTAGGTCGCAATGTCACTCACTGCTCGATTCTCGTTGCGACGTGAAGGGTTTGACGTTGCGACATGAATTCTATTTTCAAACACATCAAACCAGGGGCGAAACCAGAGGGGGCAGGCATGGGCCCCGGCCCCCCTAAAATGGGAAATTTTCATTTAGGCCCTTTAGATTTTTTTAAAATTTTAAATTAGTAAAGGTAAAATTGCACTTTGGCCCCCCTAAAATTATAAAAATTCAATTTAATCCTTTAAAAATTATAAATATATAGACTATAAAAAATTAAAATTTCCTTTGGCCCCCCCTCCAAAATTTTTTTCTGGCTTCGCCCCTGCATCAAACTCAAATTTTAAACAACTAGGCACTTTCTTTATTACTTCATTATTTTACCAATGTATGTTATACTTTATACCATAAAATTCATTTCATACCCCTTTTCTCCCAAGCTTTGATGATGTGATGAAATGTGTCGAGGTCACCACTTCGTACAAAAACTTCAATTCGATATTTCACCTACGCGTTGAAAAATAGCGCATTAAGCTCATGAAAGTTTAGTAAGTACCCATGAATTTAAATGTTACCATTTCTTTAATTTAATTAATAGTAACAATATTAAAAATATAATTTCATGAACATATCATTTAAATTAAGAGATTAAACAATATATTTACCGAATTTACTAATAGTTTAATTTACTATATTATCACTTCACGCTTTAACATAAATTGTTATTAGAATTCATTTACCACTTATATTTCTTTAACACCTATTTCATTAATCACATATCTCTTTCTCACGATTCTTTAATTCACTTACTAGTTATCTTTCTCATGAGTCTATAGCCCTTAGTAGACTCTACCAAACATGTAGGATAAGCAAAAAGAACACTGAAATACACTAGAGTGCCAATATCACTGAGTTGCACCGAAGTGCCAATATCCAACATGTTTATATGTTGTTGTCTACTTAGGCATTTATATTGTCATTTTCATCTCTATCACTTATCAATTAATAGGATATTAAACTTTACATTATTTACGATTTAAACCTTATTTTCATAAAAATCAATATTCACTAAATTATCACTTTAATATCACTTAAAATTAAATTCACTATCATAACCACTTCACTAAAATTCTCCATTAATACTTTATTACACATCAAATTTTGGTCACTTTTCTATCTAGTCTTCTTTGCACAAATTTCACTTCACTTACTTTACAATATTTTCGATTTAATCCCTATTAGCATATATTTTCATTAATCACCATCCTCTTACTTAGTATTCAATTCACTTCTATATATCATTACACTTGAATGTGTTATTTCAAAATCTTAATACACTTAGCCAGTTTTGTATATTTTATGATTTGATCATTTTCAATATAAATTCAAGTATCACATAAAATTCACTTAAATATCACTTTGTAATTAATTCACTAGAACTTAACACTTCATTTAATCCCTTTATCATAATATTTTATTTCACGCTTAAAATTTTGTACACTTTTCAATTTAAACCCTATTGCCATGAAATTTATTTTTCACTACATAATATTTAAATCAATTCCCTTCCATGTAACACTTGAATAATTTTTTCTAACGTTTTTAGTACTTGTTGCCATTTCTAAGTATCTTGCAATCTAGTTCTTACCATTATGAAAATTCAATTTAAACCCTATTGCAATCTAGTTCTAATTTCACCTTTCATTCAAACTCACTATCACACAACACTTTAATCAAATAATTCATTATATCTTATTTCACATATCAAATTTTTATGCACTTCACTTCTCTTGTTTCAATTATAAGATTCACAGAATTCAAAATTTAGTCCTTAACATCATGGAAATTCAATATTGTAAATATAGTTTCACTCTAGCATCACTTGGTGTTTAATTCACCATTATATCACAACTTCAATTAATCTTTATATCATAATATTTTATTGCACATATCAAATTATTTTATACTTCATTTAACTAGTTTATCACAAATTTCATAAAGTTTACATTTTAGTCCTTAGGTAACAAGAAAATTCAAGGCTTGCTTCTCTTCAACCTTTAATCACTTGTTTTTCTCTTTTCTTTTCCACTTGAATCACTTCCTCTATCTCTCTCTTCAATATCTATCAATAGTATAAAACTTTTCATGAGGACTTCAACATCACTTCCTTACTTTTCTAACAAGATTAAACTTAAAAACATGATGAAACCTTGAAATTCATACCTTGTTCTCTTGATTTCCTGTTTCCTCCAATTCTATCTTTCTTAAACCCAAATTGATATTCATGTTCACCATAATCTTCTTATCATTTTCCCCTCTTGGTGGTTTTGAAAATTCTTTTGATTTCTAGGTGAAAATGGTGAATTTTGATGGAAAATACCAAATTGCAAAGAAAACAAAGCTTTCTTTCCTTCAACAATGGTGGATGTAAGCTTCAAAAAAAGATGGAGAAATTTTCATCATCTTTTCTTTTTATCATCTTAACCATTAATTAAATAATAAAATATTTTATATTAAATTAATCTTAACCAATCAAAATCTAACACCAATATTCACAATTATTATTATGCTTCATGATAATTATCTTAATTGAGAAATGACTATTTTACCGTTCAATATTCTCAACAATTTCTTCCTTGAATCATCACTTAATTTGGCAAAATTGTGATTCAATCCTTCATATTTTTCCACTTATTCAATTTAGTCCATGCTTACCAATTTCAAGTCACAAGAAATTGATTTATTTTCACGTTTGGTCTTTCAACTTTCTCATATTTACCTTTCAACCCCTCAAATTTCAAAAATTCACACTTGAGTCCTAAAATTTTTCACATATTTGCTGTTTAGTCTTTGCCTTAAATTAATATATATCACAACTTATTATGGCATGCATTAACCTTCTCTTTTATCAATTATATTCCTTATTTTCCTTTACTGAGGAACCCATTATGCACAATTTTCACTTCATACTACTTTTATAACAAAACGAGTTTAGGGGTGTTATATTCCCTCCCCCCATCAAATTAAATTTAGTCATCAAAATTTTCTTAATTTTCCTAACCATGAACTTCATTATCTCTTTACTCTTCAATCCTTTTCGATTCAACTTTCTTTACGATTCTACTCATTCTACACTTTTGTCCACATAACATTACTTTACACTTCCTTGGCATTCATCTCCTTCTATTTAACCTTATCACAAATATATTAAATTACAATTTTGCACCTCATATACAATGATGTTCTTTTATTAAGTCTTTTCCTTTTTATTTTATCAAAACTCCTTACTCAATCTAATTTCCTTGAAATCATCTTCATGATTTCATATTTCCTTTCTCATTTGTTTACGTATCACTTATTTTTCTTCCTTTGTACCCATATTCCCTTAATTCTTGTCACAAATATCTCTAGTTCTTACACTATTATTTCTTATGCTAGTCACGACAAGGGCGGAGACAAGGGGGCTGGTAGGGGCCCCGGCCTACCCTAAATTGGAAAATTTCACATTTAGTTCTTTTATAATTTTAAAAATTTTAAATTTGTATATGATAAAATTACACTTTTAGCCCCTCAAGAATAAGAAAAAATTGATTTAATTCTTTAAAAATTATAAATATATAGGCTATTAAAATGGTGAAATTTCACTTTTGCTATTATAAAAACATACCAGTTTATTTTGGCCTCCTTCAAAAAATTTTCTAACTCCGCCCCTGAGCCATAATATCCTTTTCTTAACCTTTTTTTATTTTTTTAGATACGGCAGCAAATGTGGTTTCATTTTCAACTCAACTAATAACACTTCATTTTACTCCAAACTTAGATGAGTATTTTTCACTTTCATGACTATCAACAAGTTTCTATTTAATACTTCAAACATTACTTCGTCTCTTTTTCCTTAAACATGCATTTATACTTCTTTGTTGGTTTCAAATCGATTTATTATTTTTCTTCACTTAATCTTTTATTAAACACTTAGTGTCTTTTTACGCCAACTTACTACTTCACTTCCTTTTTACTTCATTTCTTTTATCTTAAGATCCATATTTTTCTTCTTTCAATTTTGTAATATATATATACATTCTTTTACATTCATTATATTATTTACTATCTCCTTATTTGATGGTCATTACCCATTACCTTCCAATTCCTTATTAACCTAATACTTGTATCATTTCACTCTTTCTCTTTCTCATTTCCTTTGTACTGTCTTTCTTGTTACATTTGTCTATACTTTTTTTCATTAATATTTCATGACTTCTTGGTCCTTAATAATTCTATCTTATTCACAACGTCTGCTTCAAAAATATCCTTACTTTAGTTTTATCCTTTTAATATAATTTTAAGCCTTCATTATCTTTTGTTTATTTTATTTATTTATTAAATAAATAAAATTATTACCGGTCTCTATGGGTACGACCTTACTTGCTGCTATCTACTAATTTATATTTTCAAATAGATTTAATTCTTAGCGACTTCGACAATCATACAAATATTAAAAAAAAAAAGCAATTCAACTCTCTATACTAATTCATAAGTCAATAAGTTTGATGCCTCTATTTGGACCAATATCCCAACCGATTTTCAATCCAATTGATCGGTTTAATTCAAACAATAGCCTCGATTCAGCTCCAATATTTCTAGGAGAATGAAGTGACTTCCTTTCATGAGCGGTGGGACCTTTTGAACTATTTTGCTCTTTATTTCTTTTAACTTATACCAATTAAGATCAAATGAAGATAAGATGTACTAAACATCAAAACATAAAAAAAATAGCCAAAAGTTAATGAGAACTATAGATTAAACCAAGAAATCAATTCCATTAATCAAGATAAAAAAAGATATCTTTCCAGAATACAAAGCATAGTGTTTATAATACAAAGTATCGTCAACTTAACTAACTGTTAACAAACATAACTACCAAGACTTCTAACTATTAACTCCCTTAACTTCCACAACCATTTTCATACTCTAATATGCCACCAACTTCTCAACCTCTACTAAGTCAGGACCTTCTGAACTACTTTAAGATAGGATCTGAATTTTGTAAATAAGGGAGCTGACAAGGGTTTGGTGAACACATTAGCAACCTACTCTTGTGCTGGAATATGTCCCACGACAAGTTTCCCAGCTGCAATTTTCTCACAAAAAAAGAAAAGATCTAACTCCACATGTTTAAACTTTGAGTGCAACACCGGATTGGCAGACACAGTGACTGCACCTGAGCTATCACACCACACCGCGGACTTCCTCAATAATGGAACATGTAGTTCGGATAAAAGAGACTCAAGCCAAACCACTTCTGTAACGGTATGGGCCAACCCTCTATACTTTGCCTCAGTTGTTGACCTAAAGACAACCAGCTGCTTCTTTGACCTCCAAGTTACAAGGTTACACCCAAGAAACACATAAAACCCCGTAGTGGATCTACGATCATCTAAATCGGTTCCCTAATTTGTATCTGAGCACCCAACCACATCCAATGTAGTGGCTTTAGTGAAATGAAAACCATAATCTATAGTTTCTTGAAGATACCAGATGATGCGTTTGACGGTTTTGAAATGTTGATCAAGGGGTCGATGCATGAACTGACATACTTTGTTCACAGAAAAAGTAATATCCGGCCTGGTGATTACCACATATTGGAGGGCACCTACAATGCTTCGATATTCAGACTCATTTTCAATCACACAACCATCATACTAAGACAGTTTAGAAGAAGCAACCATGGAAGTAGGAGAGCCATTAGCTTGGTCCCTTCGAGCTTTCCTAAGCAGATCCAGAATATATTTGTGCTGATTCAAAAATAGACCATCAGTAGTAGGAGTTACCTCAACACCAAGAAAATAACTGAGAGGTCCTAAATCCTTTAAGGAGAACTGAGTGTCCAAGGTTGAAATAAGACTATCGATGCTGGCTTGATGATTCCCAGTGACCATTATGTCATCAACATAGACTAAAACATACAAGAGCACTCTATCAACTTTCTTAACAAAGAGAGAAGCATCAGACTTAGCTGAAACAAACTGTGAATCAAGCAAAAAATCACGCAGTTTAGAGAACCAAGCCCTAGGAGCCTGTTTGAGACCATACAGAGCTTTCTTTAGCCTACACACCATCAATCCATTATTATTGTTTTGCTCAAAACCAAGAGGTTGAGTCATATAAATTTTCTTAGACAAATCCCCGCTGAAAAATGCATTGTTAATATCCACCTGTCGAAGCTGCCAAACTTAATAGCTAATGTCAAAACAACCCAAATAGTTGTTGGCTTTACAACTGGACTAAAAGTATCTTGAAAGTTGATGCCTGGCTCCTAAAGATAGCCCTTGACTACCAAGCGACCCTTGTAACGAGCAATAGTCCCATCCAATTTACGTTTGAGTTTGAAAACCCACTTACAACCCACAGCTCTTCTATTTACAGGTAAGGGAACCAAATCCTATGTGTTATTTTTCAACAAGGCCTCATATTCCTATTGTGTTGCAAGGGTCCATTTTTTGCTAGTGAAGGCGTCTTCGATTCTGACAGGTTAAGTCTCTGTTAACTCAACTGAAAAAACTTTGTGCTTGAAAATGCCACATTTGGACCTTGTTTACATAGGATAGAAGTTGGTAGGCAACCCAGCTGGATGATTCGGAGTAATGCCAATAGGCAGACAACCACCATGACTAGATGATGAATTGGAATATGCTAAAGAATAACCAGTAGGATTAGAAGGACTAGACTGACTGCTGGAAACAACATTCTCAAGAGAAGAACAAACTTATGGACTCAAACTGAGATCAGGAGTAGCAAATCCTGGTACATTGCCAGAAGGCCCTTGAGCTTATATAGAAGGAATTGAAGTCTAAAACCTGGACTCGCCAGAAAAAGGCATGACAACTGGAACGAGAGACTGTTGATGCTGGAACATAGACAAACTATCAATAGAACATTAATTACCTACTAAATCAGAAGTAGAAGTAAAAGGAAAACATCCTTCATCAAATACCACATGTCTTGATACAAAGATCCTATTATTGTTGGCAAGACACTTGCACCCTTTGTGAACCGGACTATAGCCAAAAAACACACAAGACTGAGACTGAAATTGTAACTTGTGAGTATTAAAAGGCCTGAGATAAGGGTAGCACCGACAACCAAAAATTTTTAGATGCTAATAACTAGGGACAGTCTTGTGTAGAACTTCATAAGGTGACCTGCCAGTTAGAACTGATGTGGGAAGTCTACTAATGAGATACATAATGCTGATGAAGGCATGAGCCTAGAAACACATAGGCATGCTAGCTTGAGCCAGTAAAGTCAAACCAGTATCAACAATATGGCGATGCTTCTGCTCCACCAAGCCATTTTGTTAAGAGGTGTGAGGGCAGGAGAGTCGATGTTAAATCCCAAGCTGGGAAAGCAACTTTTGAAAAGAACGATACTCACCACCCCAGTCTGTTTGAATAACCCTTATATTGCAACCAAACTAAACTTCAACAAGTTTCTGAAGTTGAAGAAACCTAGCTAAAGCCTCAGATTTGCTTTTGATAAGATACATTCATGTATATCGAGAATAAGCATCAACAAAAGAAATGTAATAAAGACTGCCTTCAAAAGCCATAGAAGCAGGCCCCTAGAGATCCGAGACAATAAGATCAAAAGGAGCTGAATAAACAGTGTTGAAAGAAGAAAAATAAAGTTTATGTAATTTCTCAAGTTGACAGGCAGAGCAAACTGAGCTCAGCTTACAATTTTTTGACACGATATTACATTTTTGAAGTATTGTAGTAATAGTTTTATTACAATGGTGCCCAAGACGCCTGTGCCACAGATAAAAAATTGAGTCACCAGAAGGAGAGACCCTTGACTGTGCTGTATGAATAGTAGCTGAAACAAAAGAAGTGTTGAACTGCTGAGTGTCGAAGAGATCAAATTGGTACAAGCCATTATGAATGCGCCCCACCAATAATATGGTCCCTATCTTGATGTCCTTCACAAAACAATGAAGAGGATGAAACTTAAAATAAACACAATTGTCACTAGCAAACTGCGCAACAAACATTAAATTTTTATAGATTTAAGAAACATGTAGCACATTTTTCAAATGGAAAACTCTGTTGAAACTGACAAATAAGGAAGAGCCAACATGATCCACTGGTACAAACCTACCATTTCCCATGAAAAGCCTATGTTTACCTGTATACGGAGTTGCCTCTCGAAGGCCATCCAGATCGTTAGTAACATGGTTGAAGGCACCTGAGTCTGGATACCAAACTTTAGAGGCCACAGTGTTTGGAGACAACTGGCCTGAAGGAGAGACCATATTAGCTTGCAGACCAGGAGTAGACCTAGTACCCCTATGAGTGCAACAATGAGAACATACACAAGAAGGATTAGAAGAATTCTGGAACTGATGATAATGCACTTACATTAACTGATAAGAGACACCTTCAAATGATTCATCAAAGTGATAATAGCATTTGTGCACAGTATGCCCAATCCTGTCACAAGGTTGACATTAAAGCTTATTAAGGGGAAACTTCCTTCCTCGGCCTCTACCTCGAAAAGCCCTGGAGCCACCACCCCTATAGGATGGTCGAGAGCCTTGATCAGACTGTCTAACATGCCGATCACTAGACTCACTATGTTGAGCAATATTAGCCTGCAGAGAGATATTTAAAATAAAATCTTGCTGTCGAGCCTCATAGTCAATAAGCATCTCAGTAAGAGGATCAAGAGAAACATTCATCGCTGAAGCGACAATGTGAATCGACTCATACTCAACAGGCAAACCAGCAAGAATGATGCTAACTTGTTCTTGTTCAGAAATAACATTTCCTGCAGCTAGTAAAGTATCACACAAACTTTTAATTTTGGATAAGTATTCTTGAATGGTTAGTTGTCCCTTCTTCTGAGAGTACAAAGAATGCCTCATAGTAGATACTGTCAAAGAAGATTCAGTAGCAAAGCGCCTGACAACAGTTCTCCATACATTAACACTCAAACAAGCACCAGTAAGATGGACCAGAATACCATCAGAAATAGTAGACAAGAGCTAAGAAGCCAACAACTTGTTTTGTTGCTTATGAAAAATAAAGTCAAGATTAGGAACATGAGTACCATCACTATCAAGAACCGATTGTGGAGGAACCTGAATTGTTCCAAGAAAAAATTTATGCAGAACATATCCTTCAAGAATAAGCAAAATTTGTTGTTTCCATAAAAGAAAATTGTGTTCACAGAGTTTCACCGTATCATGCTTGGGAAACTAATGAAGTTTTCGCGAGGAAGCATACCTAGAATCAGGAGAAGAAGCAGCTAGAGGTATAGCCATGTGAATGGACTGATGATCACCATCATTACCAGAGACTGTTTCTATTGCCATGACCGAAAAAACCAAAGAAAATTTATGGCTTTGATACCATGATGAGAACTATGGATTAAACCAAGAAATCAATCTCATTAATCAAGATGAAAAAGATATCTTTCCAGAATACAAAGCATAGGATTTATAATACAAAGTATTGTCAACTTAACTAACTGTTAACAAACATAACTACCAAGACTTCTAACTATTAACTCCCTTAACTTCCACAACCGTTTTCATACTCTAATAAAAGTAACCACCTCTCTTAATACAAGCCAATCACATGACTAAATTTGCGAAACATAAGGAATAATCACATGACATAATGAATAATGAGTTACCAAATTGATGAGAAATTTTTTTTTAAATACCGAAGTGAAAATTTATCAAATGTACAAAGGTACTTCAAAAAAAGAATGTATTAAAGGTCATTTGGTTAAAGGGGTATATAAGTCCTTGAACTTTGGTGAAAAACTCAATTAAATCCTACTGAAAAATACACTTAACTAAGCTCTTTGACTAACGTTTTTCGTTTTTTACCATTACAACGTTAACATGACCATTCATAATACTGATATGGCGCTCCATATCAATGCGAATTGCTGATGAGACAAACTAAAATAATTTAAAATTTTAACTTCAAAAAATAACTAAAATTAATCAAATAAAAAATATAAAAGATAAATTTATAATTTATGAAGAGGTAATGGTTTAAAAAAATTCTACTGTATGCGAATGAAAAAATTGGAAAAGAAATTACTGTTACAATGCGGAGAGAGATTTTTCATTTTGTGTATGATTTTGGAGAAGGTCAATTATGTAATCTCAAGGCTAATTTATCAATTTAATCTAAAAAAAATTATATTTACAAAAATGACTCAGGTTTAAAAACAATCACCAAAATAACTTGAAATAAACAGTAAGATGGGGTTCTGGGAACCCAATGGCCAGCACTAGGGTATTTTTTTAAAAAATCGTATTGTACTAGTATACAAAAATACCAATATTTTAAAAAAAATTGGGGTGCTGGCCATGTAATGGCCGACACCAGAAATGTAAAAAATAAAATAAAATTTTGGGTGCTGGCTAGTATATGGCCGGCACCAGGTACCTTTTTGTGTCTCGATGCAATTTTTTTTACATTGGTACACTGATGGCCGACACCAAAGATGTAAATAAAAATTTTTGGGTGTCGGCCATGTAATGACCGGGTTACATGGCCAGCACAAAAAAAAAATATTTTTTTTACATCTCTGGTGTTGGCCATGTAATTTTTTTTTACATCTCTGGTGCCGGCCATCTATTAGCCAGCACCCAAAAAATTTTTTTTTAACATCTCTAGTGCTGGCCATTACACTAGTATTTTTGTATACTAGTATGATATAATTTACAAAAAAAAACTTGGTGCCGGCTATTGAGTTTCCAAAACCCTAATCTACTAGTTATTTCAAGTTATTTTAGTAATTGTTTTTAAAGCTAGGTCATTTTTATAAATATCAAAAATTTTTATGTTAAACTTATAATATACGGAATCTCAATGGAGCACTAAAACATGTGGAGCCATCGGCTGCAATGACCCAGGTCAAGTCCAAACTCCTTTAGTTGTTGAAGTCTTCCTTTCACCGTGGAAAACAACACCCTACCTTTAATTAAATACTATTAACGTTTATATTTTTTATTAATTTAATTTTCTCTTAATTTTAAAAATAATTTAATTATCAATATTTTAAAAAAATTCATGTGTATTTTATATTAATTTTTATATTTTTAATTTAATTGTTAAAATAGTGTATAAAATAAATAATGTGATATCAATATAATGACACAACCTTACAATTACTAGTTTTGTTGAAAAACTATTAGACGAAATTGACAAATATATATATATATATATATATATATATAAATGTTAACAACTAATTAAAATTCCAGGAAGCGAGTGTTTTCTCACAAGTTTGTTGAAGTCAAATTCTTAGAAATTTCATTTTAGACAACATGTACCCACCACCCTTTACCGCGTGATACAAGCATTATGAATTGTGTATATATCATTAAATAAAAAACTCAATTACCAACTTGACCCTGTACAATCCAAATAAATGAAGACCGTTAGTTTCCGAGAAGGAACACGTGGCCCTCGAGACTTTTCTCATTATGATTGTCTATAAATAGCCTAGTCATTTCCCCTCCTGCACAATCAACTCTAATATTCACTTCATCACTTCCACCACAACCTCTTATATCCAATGGAATCCCCATCTTGGGTTTCTTACTTAATCGCATGGCTTGCCACTCTAGCCCTCATCCTCCTCTCCCTCCGTTTCCGCCCCCGTCGAAAACTCAACTTGCCACCTGGCCCAAAACCATGGCCCGTAATTGGGAACCTTGACCTCATTGGTTCACTTCCCCACAGATCAATCCATTCCCTCTCCCAAAAGTATGGTCCACTCATGCAACTCAAATTCGGATCGTTCCCTGTTGTCGTGGCCTCTTCGGTTGAAATGGCCAAAGCCTTCCTTAAAACCCATGATGTTATCTTTGCTGGTCGACCCAAGATCGCGGCAGGAGAATACACTACTTACAATTACTCTGATATTACTTGGTCACCGTACGGACCATACTGGCGTCAAGCACGAAAAATGTGCATGACAGAACTTTTTAGTGCAAAACGCCTTGAGTCATACGAGTATATCCGAAGAGAAGAAATGAAATTGTTGCTAAAAGGGTTTTACGAATCTTCCGGTGTCCCAATTGTTTTGAAAGATCATCTTTCAGATTTGAGTCTTAATGTAATAAGTAGGATGGTGTTCGGGAAAAAGTATACAGAGGGGACCGGTGAAAATGAGATTGTGACCCCGAAGGAGTTCAAGGAGATGCTTGATGAGTTATTCCTACTTAACGGAGTATTGGATATCGGGGACTCGATTCCCTGGCTAAGGTTCTTGGACTTGCAAGGCAATATTAAGAGAATGAAGGCCTTGAGCAAGAAGTTCGACAAATTCTTGGAGCATGTTTTGGATGAACATAACGCTAGGCGAAGAGATGTTAAAGATTATATTGCCAAGGATATGGTGGATGTGCTTTTGCAACTTGCTGATGATCCCAATCTTGATGTCAAGCTTGAAAGGCATGGAGTCAAGGCATTTAGTCAGGTCATAATTCATTTACTAGATTCTCTCTCTTTTTCAATGATAATTTTTAGGTGTAACGTCAAATTTAACCCTTAACGTTTATATTTTTTTTATCAATTTAGCTTTTATTCTTTTTAATTAAATTTGACTCTTAATTTTTAAGAGTCAAATTTATTTATTAACCTTTCAAAAGTAGTTAAATTGTTGTTTTTTAACAATAATACTAATTAAAATATTAAAATTTTAAACATATTAGCCCACATATTATTATTATTTTGAACATTTTATATTTTTTGTTGAATTTTGAATTTTTTATTTTTGAATATTTGTATAATTTTAACATTATTTTTAATAAGATACCATGCTAACATAAAAAGCATATAAACTATTATGTAAGTTATCACATCAACGTCTTTAAAAATTAACATTTTATTCAATATTTATATTAAAAAGTGAATAGACTTTTTAAAAGGTTAATGGTGCCTATTTAAAAAATTTATGAAATTATTAAGGATTTATATGGGATACATACTGTGTTCTTTCAATAAATTTTAGAATTTTTAATAAAATGGTATTATTTAATTTATTGACCTACGTAAATATATATATATTTCTATGTAATTATGTATTCCTCATCATGTATCAAATATTAATTTAACAATATTCTCACTATTACTCATCATGTAAATATGTATTGCACAAAAGAGGATTCAATGATAACGAAATGCATATTCACATAAATTATGTCCTTTTGTTGAGGAAAAATCATTTCGGTTATTCATGATTTTCATTAATAAATTATTTTATTTATCATTTAAGATTTGTATTAATGTTTTATTTTACTCATGACAACAGCAAAAGAATGATGTCATTTTTATTGTACCGTTTTGTTTTGTTTCCTAACATAAAATTTACACTAAATGCCAAAAAAAAAAACATTTGTGTAGAACGTGAGCTAATACTAGTTGATGTTTCAGGACTTGATAGCTGGAGGGACCGAGAGTTCAGCAGTGACTGTGGAATGGGCAATTTCAGAGATGTTGAAGAAGCCAGAAATATTTGCCAAGGCTACAGAAGAACTAGACAGGGTAATTGGCAGGGAAAGATGGGTAGAAGAAAGGGACATTGTGAACCTACCTTACATCGACTCAATTGCCAAAGAGACTATGCGTTTGCACCCTGTGGCACCCATGCTAGTGCCTCGCATGACCCGTGAAGATTGTCAAGTAGATGGTTACGACATTCTCAAGGGCACTAGAGCTCTTGTAAATGTGTGGACAATTGGGAGAGACCCCACGGTTTGGGATAACCCCAATGAATTTTTCCCTGAGAGATTCATTGACAAGACCATTGATGTGAAAGGTCATGATTTTCAACTGTTGCCATTTGGGGCTGGAAGGAGGATGTGCCCTGGATATCCTCTCGGGATTAAGGTCATTCAAGCAAGTTTGGCTAATCTTTTACATGGATTTACTTGGAAGTTGCCTGGTAACATGACAAAAGATGATCTCGATATGGAGGAGATCTTTGGCCTCTCCACCCCAAAAAAATGTCCACTCCAAGCTGTGGCAGTGCCTAAGCTCCCACTTCATATGTACTCCCACTGATATTATATATATATATATATATATTATTTTAAGGCCCTTAAAAATAATTCAGTATGAGAAGAGAAACAAACAAGCAGAGAAAAAAAAAAAGAAAAATACTAGTGATGGTGAGTGTTTTGCCTTTTAGTGGCAGACAGCTATTAATGCAATCTTTTTTCTCTTTTCCAATTTCAATGAGTTGTTGGCATGTAACTGAATTATGCACTAATAAAGACTTATTTATAGTGTCCAATTCTGGCTTCTTTATCCCAATAATATTAGAAATAAGAAAAATACCAAACCGGTACACAGTTTTTAACAATCCCTAAACTTTAATTTGATTTTTTTTTTTATTTCACTGGTTTCCCTAATCAAAACTTGTTCTATTTTGTTAGTCGTTAAAAACCGTGTACAAGATTGGTATTTTTTTTTTTATTTCTTGGTATTATTGGGATAAAAAAGCTGTCAAATTCAACTGTTAGCCCATATGGTATAAGCAAGTTTCAGATTCAATCACTAAACTTTAATTTGATATTTTTAGTTCATGTCCTTTTTGAACTTTGAAACGATAAGTTAAATTTTAAGATTTTCTAAATCTTTTATGAAAAATATATTATCACATGTATATTATCATATCAACATGCCATTTTCACATAATACTTACAGAAGAAAAAAAGAAAACCCACATCAATTTAGTTAATAGATTTAGGGTTTAGCAAATAAAACCTAAAGTTCATGGAACAATATGTACCATTTGCATGTGAGGGACATCGTCACCTCAATATCCTTCATCTGAAGATCTCTTCAATGCATTTTCTTATCAAATGTTCATTAGGTAAACGGAAGGAGAGAAAGGAGGAAGAAATAAATTAACTCGTATTTGAGCACAATGCTTTCTACAAGTAACTATTACCAATAACATAATACCTCAAGCACTTATAAGATGTAATAATATATTTTGGTTCATTGTTTTCCCCCAAGAAACTCATGAATATATCCTAAGGGTTTCAAGATAAACAACGTTTCGGATGAGATGCATGCAATAGTTTCACGTTTTCGATATACAACTTGAAAGAAGAGATATAGAGAAATAACACCGGGGATTTTAACGTAAATAAATGTAATGGAATGAAACATTTTTGTTTCTAGAGGAAGGAAACTTGTCATACTTGATTGGAGACAAGTCAAATGAGCTAATTTTCCTTTCTTTTAGCATTAGCGTCTGATAGCAAAGATTCCAATTCTCCGTTATGGTATAGTTCAACGGTATCTGCATCATAATATGAATATAGAATAACAATACTCACTTGACTTCTAGAAGTGATAGGGAAGTACTAACAGTGAAAACTGAAGGAATGATGTATTACAAATATAAGTATCTTTTTTTTCCCTAGTGGGAGGAAAAACATTACAAAATCCAAAGAATTTTACAGGGTTGTGTAGCAATGTTCTGGAATTGTCTCAAAAGTTTAATGTGTTACTTGAGAAACTGAATTATGCAGATTTATTTTAGCAGTTAGGCATAATCCATTTCTAGGTTAGTAAAAGGTGCGGGTATGTCTCATCTTAAGGAATGGATCATTCAAGAGATGAAAATGCATTAATACCTGTACAACCACCAATGTGTTTGCCCCCTGTGTGAGGCAGATAGAAATTAGAGTGGTTATCATTATATAACAAGAAAATGTTAGAGATAAAAGAGAAAAAGTAAAAGACAAATTTTAACATAAAAGAAACAGCACAGTTTGTCAAATTAGAACTGAACAAGTTCCATAACTTATAGTTCGAACTTGTAAGTATCATATTTATTCAAGAATCGCAACCATAAAAGAGCTGTTGTTTTCATATGTGAATTCTTTTAACTAGAACTAAAGCCTACGAAGAAAAAACTAAGTATAGAGCACAAATCTCTTTCAAGAATGTTTCACTATATCCATGTCTATAACTTTGAAAATGGAAATACGCCATTAACATGTAAGCCACAAACCTAAATTTTAAACTCAGCCATATTCATGGAAAAGTTGGAATTGCCATTAGAACTAACTAAGCAGCAATAATCTGATATTCTGCTTCTCCGCATGAAATTGCCAAATCAATATAAAATTAAAGGCAGCCATCTCCTCACAAGGAAAGTTATAGGTTAAAAGTATGCTCTTTGCTTTTTGGTTTTGGGGTAAAAGAAGAAATAAAGAGAGGAAAAGAAAAGAAGATGGACATTAATCTGCACACTCTATACAAGATTCTAGTATTTGTACAAGGGAGTAGCAAAGATTGCACATCCCATGCAATTCAGAACCTACTATTCATATTGATTTTCTAATTAGACTATGATCAATTTATGTTCTGTTTGTAAATACCAATCTGACATCACAGAGTTATAAGCCATTCATTCTACTGAAGATAATAAATGGACTGGTGAAGGATTTTACGCATATAAAAGCAATAAGCCATTCAGACTCTTTTGCAGCAGTGTATTTCTAAATCTGTTAGGTAATTGCTAATACTGGAAAAACAATACTTACCAATAAAAACATTAGGGACAGTACGCTGCCCGGTAAGCCCCTCCAGTACATTCTGCAGTTGAGGTCCTTGGGGACCTGAAAAAGATAAAACTCTTTAATATATGCAAGATACTATTAAGATGGAAAGATTGGAAGCCCCAATTCAAGATCTGACATTTCATACTCGGCCTCTGTATATAAAATCTCATACTCGGGTTCTGTTGAACTAAGAGAAAGGTAACATAAAAAAAATTCCAGAATCTCTTATGTTTTTCAAAAAAGAAATGTTTTATGAACTTGTTTCCAGCTTAACCATACCATTTTTCAATGAGAAGGTAGCAAATAGTGATTAGTGACCTATGTGGTACTTCATGCTAGCATGGACCAGATTGAACTGTTATGATTTGAAAGCATTAGAACAAGTACTACAATGATTAATTGATTAAAGTTTTCAAGGTTATCATAAAAAGCCAAAAAAAAAAAAAAAAAGAAGTAATGAATCCTAGGCTTTTGGTATTTCAAAGGGTTTCTATGGAAGCTACTGAAGATTCAGAAGTTGCCCTTAATTTCAATTTAACATCATCCAAAAGTGAACTTAGCCTCTCTCGAATCTCCATTTCCGCAATCTGTTCCCATACCAACACTGCATAATTTATATTTTCTAAATTTGCAAGATTAGATCGTTATTGAATTCAATATCACGATCAAGGCGATGCATCAAACAACTTGAACAAGGCCAAAAAGCAGAGATGTAGTTGTCTCAGCTAACAGTAATAGTTCATTAGGCAGAAGCAAGACCACACAATCACAAGGCCCCAAAAGAGAGTAACAATATCAGCCATTTTCAATGAATCACCATTATTGAAATGAATTATTTCATCCAAACTGTATGCAAATGTGAACCATAACAATGAAAATGGAAAATAGTATCACTAAAACAATTGGTAATAATGAGTAAAAAGAACTTGTATAGTATATAAACGCAAAACTAACCCAATTCATCCAATTCAATAACCAAAGGCTCCACACCAAGTTTCTTGAACAAAGATTTCACCTCAGA
This sequence comes from Gossypium arboreum, assembly GCF_025698485.1. Taxonomy (NCBI): domain Eukaryota; kingdom Viridiplantae; phylum Streptophyta; class Magnoliopsida; order Malvales; family Malvaceae; genus Gossypium; species Gossypium arboreum. The sequence continues at coordinate 16,169,258 of NC_069080.1, forward strand.
CGAAAACCTAAATATAATGGGAAAAAAAGGAAAAAAAACATATAAATCTCTATAAAAAATCACGAAAAACACTAATATTTTTTTTTAATGAAAAGTTGGAGAAAGAGGAGATTTGGACCCACGGGCACCAACTCTTGGAGTAAACAACAACTGGGTTATCAGCCACGGTCTTCGTAACACTATCATCCTGCAGGGAACCAAAAGAGGAAGCCATGCCTCGAATCGACATGGGTTTTGTTAGGTTCCTTGACCCATTGTTGACCAAGCTCCAGTAGGTTGATGTGGAGGCTTTGTTTCTTTGAATATGAAGGAATTTGTTGCATGGAAGCTGAGAGAAAAACCCAGGTCGGTTTAGAGGAAAAAAGCTCAGTTTCGCCATATGGGATGCAACTGCCATTGTTTGAGTTTTCCTTCAAAATTTTTCTCCTCTTTTTGTCTCCAATCTCCTCTTTCAGAAGCGATACTCGAAATTTTCTTTTATTAGTTTTATTATTATTGTTTCAGGCTGCTCTTTATCGGATATGTTTATACAAGTGGGCTGGGTTTTGGTTGTTTGCTTGCAAATTGAAAACCTGACTGACCCAAAACTGTGGGGTTTGAATTCTTCGATTGGTTCAAATATAATAGTTTTTCATTTTTCTCCTCAAAATCTTACTGCAAATTTGGGAATAACATATCAGCATAGTGAAAGGACTTAAATCAAAATACACCGAAAAAAACCAGTCCTAGCTTCTAAGAGGTTGCTGCTGGTGCAATGATTTTCTCCCTCCGGGACTTGAAAAAAGTCAACATTTTGTGACGGTCGGGAAGGTTGTCCTTGATCAACGGCAGTTGCTTAAACCTTTCAGCCCATGCCTGCAATCGAGGGAAGCTTTGAGGTCCCAGCAGTTCAACCCCAGCTGCTTCGGCCAACACATCCAACCAACACGCTATCCATCCATAGGCTATATCGGTTAATCCAAGCTCTTCACCCCCAAAAAACTCTTTATCTCCAAGCCCATTCTCTTCTATAGTTTTCAGCAGTTCCTCAGCTTCTTTTGTGCCCTTCACTTGCTCTTCTCCCACAGTATGAAAGAATTTGTAAAATATAGGTGCCTTATCTTCTCCAAACTTGATCCAGAAGCGAGCCACGCTCCTTTCATGAGGATCTAGAGGGAGCAAAGGGTTTTGAGGCCATGTGTCTTCTATGTATTCAAGGATAACAATGGATTCTGGTACTGGTTTTCCAGCATGAACCAGCACCGGGATTTGCTTGTGGATTGGGTTACACCTAAGAAGCAACTCGCTCTTGTTGAAAAGATCCTCTTCTACGTACTCATACTTCACCCCTTTGTGTTTAAGAGCCCATAAAACTCTGTAACTAAAAGGACTAGCCCAGTTTCCTAGCAACTTCAGTTCTTCCATTTTTTTGACAAAACTTGAAGCTTCTGCAATTATGTTTTATATGGCAGAAAGTTTCTTGCACTACACGTTCTAGTCTGGATACCAAAGTCAGAATTTTGTGTGTGTGTGTTTTTTTTATTGTCGTTTCAGAATTTTGTGTGTGTGTGTTTTTTTTATTGTCGTCATTTAGACCAACTGTTCATATCTGGTTAGTTGCTTAACACAATATTGATTTTTGCCTCTTGTGAATGTTGAGAAATGGTCAATGATTTGCTCTTGGCTAATGATTTCTTTAATTTTCTCCACTGCAGGTCCAAAGACTCCCAAGTTTTAGCTTTGGAAATTTGTGATAGATCAAAGCAATATGAAGCCAATGAGAAGCATCCCAGATCTCACATCTTTCTCTATGTTCACTAAAATGAATATTTTCTTTTAAGCCCAAAATTAATTTCCCTCATATCTTACACGTTATAAACTATTCCGCTGCCTGTTTCTTTGTAAGAGAATCAAAGAGAAAAAAAAAAAGCTCTCTTTTATCTTACATATTTTCGTAAAACTACTTAGTATTCTACTTAAAATAAATAAATAAATAGTTTCTACACATTAAAGCAAAGAATAAATAATTTTCTTACTAAAATTTTATCCATTTTAATATTAAAAATATTTCATGAGATACACTATGTATAATTAATTGGTAATTTCATAGTCACTCGAGTTTTAATAATAAAAATGAATAAAAAATTTAATAAAAATTAGTTTACTCTTTAATATGTCGTACAAAAATCAGTTTACTTATTTTTTAAATGTAGGAGAGTACTATTTTTACCTAGATATTTACTATTTTTTGGAATGCAAGGCATTCATGGACAAATCAAATTAATTTTGAATAGTTTATATATAGTATTAAAATATTTGATATAACACAACTTGAATTGAAATATAAAATTTAAATTTTATCTAAATCTATGTAAATAATTAATTTATGCCTATTTTTAAACCTGGTCATATATTTTTAAAAAGATTATAAAAATATTTTATTTTAAATTTAATAGGTAAAAGTACATAGAGGTTTCTGTATAAGGATGCAGATTATATTTTACTCTCTTTACTCAAAAAATAAGTAAATTAGTCATTGCACGTTAGTTCAAAGAGCAAATTAATTATTTCTATTAAAAATTACATCTAGTTGTACAATTAAAAAATGTCGTGCTTGACAAAATAATCAAACAGTGACACGCCACATTTATGTCATGCCAATGGATAAAAACTAGTTTTTAATAGTAGAAATGAATAAAAACTTTAATAGGAAGATGAAGCATTTCAAGACACTCAAACTCACGTTCTCATATATTAACAACAATATCCATATTAATTAAGTTAAGAGTTAATCGACTATTTTAATTGTAAATCTTAAATATAGACAATTCAATATATCTTTTTAAGATCATTAGTATTTTATATTATTATAGAAATATTTTTATATTATATAAATTATATAATATATAAAAATAAAATAATATGTTATGGGAACTTAATATTAGAAGAAATTTTTGTTGGGAGGAATAGTTGAATCACTTTCAACAGATCTAAGAACAATTTTAAACCATATTAAGAGTCACTGAAATCATTTTAAAACCCAATTAAAGATATTTGAAATGGCCATGGACTTCCCTCAACATATTCCACAGTTAAACAACGTTTCCATTTTTTCAAAGCAGGCGGTGGAAGGTAGGAACAACAAGACAAAAGAAATTAACGCAGGACAATATGATACACCGTTGTAATTTTTTTTTTCTTTTTTTTTGGGGGGGTACAAATACTAAGCTTAAATCTAGAGATGAAAAGGAAGAAAGAACAATATAATGCACGAAAAAATGCTAAGAATTAAATGACTCAGTTAACTTCTGCAATCTCATCCAAGGCATAGTTGTTGGTTGATACATTGGCGTAATTAACTTTGTTGAATCGAACCACCACTGGATAGCGAGTCTTAGGGTCCTTCAACATCATATTCAAAGAAACAATCAGAAATGAATCCAACATGCTCCCGAATTCTAGAAAAAATAAGAGAGACTGACCTGGTCGACTGTAACAACTGACCCAAAGCTGTTGTACCAGTAGGACTCTCTTCTAAGAATCTTAACCTATACATATACATACATGATGTGAACAAAAATGCATTTCTCAGCTATATATCAGACGGTTTTGTATGGCAATAAGTAAGCTAACCTTGGTTCCTCTTTTTGGTCCAATTGGTGGTGGCTTAGGTTTAGGGGCTTCACCGCCTTCTGATGGTGCAGTGGTGGTAGCTGGTGCTGGTGCAGCAGCCTCGTCAGCTGCCCTCGTCACCACAAGCCTGGAATTGTTGTTGTTCTTTGAAGGGAAAAACACGGTGGTGGTCTTAGAAGTGGAGCTTGAATTCGCTGCGACATTGGGTGTGAGCAAGAACCCTGAAGCAGCTGATGCCATGCTGGAGGTAGCCATGTATTCACTCTCTGTTGCAAATGGAAAAAGGGTTAAAGTTTAGTAGATGATTAGTTCAAGTGGGAAAGAAAAGAAAGGGATGATTGAATCGGATTGGATTGGATTGGATTTTCAATGTTTGCTCAAACAATTATCTCATCTTCAGAAAATTGACTCAATCTTTTCCTCCACTAGGGTTCTGCCACCTATGCACCATATCCTATTTCTTTGGATAATGTGATACAACAAGTATCATTACACAAAACAATAATACTGCTAATATAATGAAAATATTAGTGTATTTTTTAAAAATTTACAAGGAGTTTTAAAGAATTTATATATATATTTTAATACTTTAATAGCACACTATTTTTAGAATTAAATAAATTCCATTACTAATGTATGAAATAATTTCTTATAATAATATAGTATCAACATCTTAAAATTTATTATCACATGAGAATTTATATAAAAATATAAAATATTTTAATCAAGATATATATATGTATAAGAATACAATATTCAAATATTAAATTATGGTGATATATAATATAATATAATATATATAAATACGATTTTAGAAAATTTTTGAACTGATAAAATATCTAATTATATTATTAAAATGATAATCTATTTATTAGTATTATTATGTACCTACAATGTAAAACGTATGAATTAAATTAAAACTTTCTTTTTCCTTGTGAATTTTCACGGAAACAAAACTTGTCTCTTTCCTTTCCAAGCTATTGTAGTAGAGGGTAAAATCTCATAAAACTTCATAACTTTGGTGAACATTTTTTTTTTTTTGTTTGTGTGTGTGTTTAAGTAATTGTTTATGGATTTCTAATGATTTTGTTACCTCTAAATCTTATACTCAAAAGATATGCAACATGTGGAGACATAAAGGGAGCGTGGAGGTTTTTTTTTTTTTTCCCCTAAAAAATAACCAAAAAGAATATCACTTTTTTCTTGTCTTGAGTTGAGTAGCAGAAACAGAGAACCAAACAATGAAAAAGAAAGGAAACTGAGGTAGAAAATGAAAGAAACTAAGTAGATTTCTGGTATTGAAGATTTGTTCTTGTTTCCATTTTTTAATGAAACAATGTTGGAAGTAGACAAAAAAAATAAAATAAAATTGAGCCATTTCCATTGTTATTAAAGAAGAACATGAAATCTCATTCAAGATGAAAATTAAGTTTTCTAATTTAAAATAAAAAAGGATTGAAAAAGTTTTATTTAATAATTTCCATCTTAAAAAGGAAAAATTTTATGAAAATCCCTCTTCTTTAACGATGTAGTTTTTTTTTTCTTGCTCGTTACGTCACATGACATATTTTCATTAGAATTTAACGTAATTAAATTAAAGTAATAAAATGTTTTAAGGAAACAAATGTAGAGTAGAAACACCACAATAACAAATTAATTAAAATATAAGGGTAAATCTTGCGATCATCCCTGCATATTAAGATGGAAAGCTATAGTACAACTCAAAGTGCCCAAATTTAAGTCTTGACGTTGATAATGTTATTCACCAACTAGTGATTGAAGCAAGTTTGAATCTTGGAACATAAGCGATACAACTTCACTCTTACTATATTTCAACTATATCAGTTAGTTAGGGTATAAGAGGTTCTTTCATTAAGAATTTGGGGAATTTGGGAGGTTAGAGCTTAGAAATGTTTAGGGTTTTAGCCCAATGATCATCAACTTAAAAACAGACAAGAAGAAAGCCCTATCGATTCATTTTATCGACAAATCAGGGTTAGTTGATTCGTACAGAGCTCAATTTCTGGATGTTATGAAAAAGTAGCAAAGCATTTCTCTTTCACTCGATTTCGTCTGAACCAGAACCAGAAGAGCCAACTCTTCATACGTCAACTATTCTCCGATCGATCCCAAACTTTCTGGTAACTGCTAAGCCATATCGCTTTTTTCTTTCACTTCATTCGTTGGGTCCTTGAAGCTTCAACAGTAGTTCTTTTCTTTCCTTAAAATATCGTCAATGATGAACTGGCGGTAAGGTCAGCCTATTGAATTCGAAAATATTACTTAAACCAAAAGTCACCTTATAGAACACTGAATTTAGTTCAACTATGGTCTAAACCAATTAATCTAATCCTTCAGTTTTTGATGTTAAAGCAACTCAACTTTCGTACTTGGGGCATTTGTTTTGTTTTATTTTATTTTCCTTGTGTGGTTTTGTTTGTTTGTTTTTTCATGTATAAGAGTGGAGAATGGTGAATGTTCCCTCTCTGGTGTCTCTGAGCATTGACGCACTTAAAAGAGAACTCATTCACGGTACATTTCCCTTATGTCTTTCCTTTTTAATGCTTGTAATGCATACTGTTTGCATTGTACTAAAAATGCCAAGTTGCTGAGAGATGCATTTCCCCCTTTTAACTGATAGTTTCAGTTCATAGTGGTCAAATTTAATCATTGGTTGGGTTGGTTGCAGGGGATGATCTTTTGCCGCATGTCTATGAACTTCCTCTGGAATTGTTCAATTCATTAGTAGAATGTCTACCTCCTTTGGCCTTGCAGAAGCTGCAAAGTGAAATGTTAGTTAATTTTTCTGCACCTTATAAGTTATATGTATGTTTTCAAGTTGTTTTTTGAATTTATAACTGTTGTAGCTGAATAATTCTGGATATCGATTGCTGCTACTGAAGCTTGAAATGGTCATGGGTGAGCAAAATGTGACAATTGTTTACTTAGGAAGGGGAAATTTTCAAATAGGCAGAGAAATGTTTTACTAGATTTTCTAATGCACAAATCTTCTAACAAATGAGCATGGCTATGAAAGATTTTTCTTAAGGTAGCAATAATCTTTTTCCCTCTTGACATAGCTTGTTTAACTTTTGCTGAGTTGCTGCTATATGTGGGCTACTTGAATATTCTTGAAAGATATTAACTTTCATTGAGCAGGCCATTCAAGAACTATGATGACTATGGTCCTTCTAGTGATGACTTAAAAATGGGGAGAAAACGTGGAAGGTATGTTAGATTCGATGTCTCTAGATCCCCTTTTTGCTTTACGTAGAAAGTAAGACTAGAATGTGAGGTGACTGTTTAGTGCTAGTTTCTTACAGATATGGAAATTTCGATACAGCATGGAAGGCATTGTTTAAGTTTCGTTGGCCTGATCTTGTGGAGTGTGTCAAACCAGTTGATTGGCAGCAGATTTACTGGGAAACTCATGTGCAGAAGTATGTTGTTCCAATTAACATACTAATTCTCATTATTTAGGCCTCTTCTTGAATTCTGTTATGATCTATCCTTTTTTATTAAATGGAAAGACAGTTGCCTAGATGAAGCAGCAGAGATAGCATTGCTTCCATCATTTATTGGATGCCTTGGTGAGATACAGATTTTAGGTACTTTGATACTTAGCTTCTATGTATTATGTGATTTTGAAAGTTTTGGGTGAACTTATATGGATTTCTATATGTTTATCTGCCTCTTGCTATGCATACATCATGTTATATATATAACCTTGTTCCTTTTGATGGTAGATTTTAACCTGTTTGCTTAGCTTGCTAGTCACCCAGTGAAGGAGGATGAGTGATGAACAATTAAATCATATAAATATCAAGAAAATTTTGTTTATAATGGTGGATTGCATGGATATGCCCCTTGCACATGGCATGAGGGGTGATGTTCTGGTGGTTAATAACACTGCTAAGCAAATCTGTTAGAAAGCTGGCAATTAGATTGTGCATTCCAACTTAACTGATTACATATTCCTAAAAGCAACTTAATCCATGAGCTCCCCCTCTCTCCTTCAAATTTATCTTTGTTACTTGTCTTTATTACCATACTTAGAGCAAGTGAAAAGCTTTCTTGATTTTAACATGATTTGAGTTGCCTTTTCTATTTTTTTTTTGTTCCTCCTTTACCCTTCGAATTATCTTACCAATATTGTAAAAGTTTGTTGTTCCCCTTAACTCTTTTTCTTTTCTTTTTTCTTTTGTACTTTTATGCAGAGAATATACTGCAATACATTGGGTATGTGGATGATATGAGTAACTTGGCTTCAGATTACTTGAAATTATCTTACCACTGCCAGCAATTTGGGTGTTATGCTAGGTAACCTCTAATGCCACATCCATACATGGGTAGAGTACATGCTCATGTTCCTTAATTGGCAACGGAATGCAATTAAATTATTTATATGAGCTGGACAATCTTTTTCCCTTAGCATGTCCTGATTTAATTAATATATATGTTTGACACTACATTTTATTTCCTCTTTGTTTTCCTATGTATCATTCATACAAACTGTTTTATTGATCTTTATCTAGTTTGTCAGATTACCTGTTTTATCCACTGCCCCCTGCCCCACCCAAAAGAAAATGTATCCTCATTTTAGTGCAATTGCTTTTCCATTTCCAATATTATGACTTGTGCAAATGTTTGGCTTCTTATATGTGTAATTTTATATTTGCAGACGGTTGAGACTTCAAAATGTGCTCTGTGTTTTAGAATCTTGTGTAAGTTTGTAAATTCTCTCTCTCCCCCTGTTTGATAAACATTCAGTAAGCTGGTAACATCGGAACTCTTTGTGTTAGACAATGCTTTTGCAATAAATAATTGCATTAGGTGATATTAACCAGATTTGTCTGTAATAAGTGTTTGTATGTATTGATGTTTGTGTCTGAAAGAGAAAGAGAGTTAGAATGCATATGGTTTCATATATTAGAAGTTTTTCTCTCTGTTTCGCTTCCTCTAGTAGCCATTTTTCTTTCAGTATACTCATCCTAGCATGGTAATGTTTGCTATCTGATGGCCAATTGTTGCAGCAACTTTTGAAGAAGTCCAACTTGCAAAGCTTGGTGGTACAGTGGATCAGATCCTCAGAACATGTAAGCCTAATTCTTTTTGTTCATGAGTGTCAGTAAAATGTCGGTAATTAAGTTATTGACCAACACAATAGTCCTTTTCTTTTTCTTGTACGATGGACATGGGAACATTATCCACGTAAAATGAATTAACAATAACTTGGATGCAGGATTTGTCAGGCTGTTTGAGTGAATGTATTAAAGCCGCTGAAGTTCTCATAAACTTGTTCCTCATAAATTGAAAGAAGTTACCTTTTATCCTTCTGAAATATATAAGGGTAACTGGTAATAGTATCTATATAGCTAGGCGGTGGTGTACGTCAGTCCAATATTATAATAAACAACATAATTGCAAATCATCTTGGAATTTAGTCTTTTATTTTCTTGATAACTCTGCCATCTGTCTACATCAGCAATCCATTCGGTGTCTTTTTGTTTTAATGATTGAGCTGTAACACAAGCTTTACGAAGGCATATGATAGTTATTCTAATCAGCATGCTCCCAAATCTTATACTAATAAGCAAAGGCCATCTGTTTTGGGCCTTTCAATCAATTCAAGTTGTTGATTTGTGTAATGATTGAGCTGTAACACAAGCTTTGCAAAAGCATATGATAGTTATTCTAAATTTCTAATCAGCTTGCTTCCGAATCTTATACTAATAAGCAAAGGGGCCTATCTGTTTTGGGTCTTTCAATCAATTCAAGATGTTTATTCTTTTTTGAGTGCACATAATAAGGGATTGGAATATTAACATTTGATTTCCATGGGATTGATTTTTTATTTTTATTTTTTTAGGGCATTTGATTTAGGTTAACCAAGAAGAAATGTAATTTTCCAGAAAAATAAAAGATAAAAAAGAATTGAGTTGATTGTACTGTAATCTTTATATGTCTAAGGATGAAATTGGATGTGAATCGTAACATCAAAACTTATTGGTAATTGGTATGAATTCCATTGAAGTTGATACCATTTTTGCTGGAATAGAGTGACATTGAAGAACATGTAATAACCGCCAACACTTGTGGTTCTATGTCTCATGCAGTCTGATTTAATTGTACCAGGGTAATTCTTCATTGACATGAAGTTCTCTGGGCCACTTATCTTTTCCTCTTAAAATTTTTTCTTTATCCAATAGTTTAAAATAGTTAATGCATTTTTATAATCGTGAACATGTTATTGCATGAGTTGAATATTCAAAATTCTTCATTCTGAATTTAAGAATTTCATAGAGATCAGTATACCTATGTATCAAATATCTTCTTTCTTTGGCTTATTTAATTGTTATTACTTCCTGCTTTTGCAGGTTGCTGGATTATGCAAACTTCTCAATCAGAATTCTAGAACGTTAACATCACTTGAATTTGTACACTGCAAGATCTCTTCCACCTATATGGACACAATTTGTGGTTCCTTGTGCTCAAGTGGTGCAGAAACTCACCAAATACATCACTTCTCCATTAGCTCTTCAAGCTTTGATGAGATTGATCCAGTTTCCCTGGCTCATAGCCTTGCATCATTTCTATCATCAGGAAGGTATATCTACTTTCATTTTAAGCTTCACTGTTGGTGAAATTTGGGTGCATTTATTTAGTTGATTGCAAGAGGTGTTTAACAATGACACGTTTATCAATTTGCATGACTAACATTGGAGGGCTATATTAAGAGGAGTTACTCCTGAAAGTGCCATTCCAATAAGGTTGCATGCACTGTCACTCACGGTACTTAAATTAAGACTAATAGTTCAAGAAATAGAATTTGACAATCTTTGAGCACCACTGCATGCTGGTGTAACATGGGGGAATCTGTCATTGAAGGAAAAAAAATTACTTTTATATGGCTAATATGTGACATATCTTTCCTGTAATGAAAATGCCAAATTTTATGATCTGCAATGTAAAGTTAGAATCCTTTAATATGATTTTTTTTTTTGTTAAGGACTTGAGTCCAGATTTCTGCCGTAAGACATTTAACATGTGTTTGTTGGAATATGGCAAGTTTTTGCATTGATTTAGGGTAATGAGTCCATCTAATGTAAACTTTCTTAGTTTATTTAGAAGTACCATCTGTAAAGTGGCAGCATTCTTTTTACAATGATTAATCTTGTTGCACACATATGCACATGTATCATTTGTTTTGTTCTTAGGTCCTTGCGGTCATTAAAGCTATGTGACAACAACCTGGATTGGAATTTTGCCAAAAGTGTTTTTAGTACTCTACTGGATTCTTCGTGCAGTCTAACAAGCTTTGACCTTTCAGAAAACAATGTTGAGCGATGCACTTCATTTACAATTTTCTTTCAACATAAATCAAAATACCTACTGTTAGCCAGCTATAATATTTAATCCTTAATCTCACAGATATCTGGATGGCTTTCTATTTTCAACTGGAAATCAAATGCCTTTCTGTCATCTTCTGGAGTGACCAAATCTTTGCAGTCATTACGCATCCTCAAGCTAGGGTATGTAATCAGTCATACATGTTATTCTTCTTGTAAGTTATTGTTCGTTAAGTCAAGACTACTGGTACTAAATTGACCGGCAAGGGTTTTGACTTTTGAGGTTGTCACTGGCAGACAATGTCATTTTATACCTTGCAGGGATGTAGGAACCCTCTATAAGTTTGAAATTTCATTTCTTGCACCATAAAATAGAAATTTCTTTTCAGGGGTAATAATCTACAGAAAGATGATGCTGGTAATCTAAGATATGTCCTGGTTCAAATGCCAAGCTTGGAGATTTTGGATCTTAGTGACAATCCAATTGAAGATGATGGCATCAGGTCTGCAAAGTAAATATCTTGCTGTATTTTTTAATAAACGTTGGATGTAATATCTGACTGCCTGCATTTAAATTCTGCAGAAGTTTAATCCCTTATTTTGCTGAAGCATCTAAAAGTTGCTCTCCCTTGACGGATTTGAATCTGGGGAGTTGTGAGCTTTCCAGTGATGGAGTGATTCTACTTCTGGATGTCCTATCAACCTTAGCGAGACCATTGAATTATCTCTCTCTTGCTGATAATGGCCTTGGCAGGTTTGTCTGGACTGTGCTGGCATAGAACTTACCCTTTATCATCTATTTTCTTACTTGAAAAGGATTGAGCTTATAACTGATGGAATCCAGCCAAGTAGCAGAAGCTTTGGGAAAGTTTTGGGGTACATCTATCCAAGTACTTAATCTCGAAGGTATAGGACTGGGTCCATCAGGATTTCGGAAACTAAGAGATATAAGAATGGAGAACTTGAAGCTTGTTAAACTTAACATAAGGTTTGGATCTATGCTTCAGTTTGTTTTCCCGTTTTCAAATACTTCCTGAATGATAAAGCAGTTAGCATGTGTATGTCTTTTTTATGTAGCAAAAATCGTGGTGGGATTGAAACTGCAAAGTTTTTGTCAAAGCTCATTCTCCATGCTCCTAAACTTGTTGCAGTCAATGCAGCATATAATCTCATGCCTGCAGAATCCTTGCCGTTAATATGCTCTGCACTGAAAACTGCAAAAGGTGGTTTTACAATTTTTTTTAAATTTCAATGCACCGTTTAGCTCCTTTGCTTTAGGTTCATCAGTTTCCCTTCTGCTGTCAGCATTATCAGATATTGACAGCAAAATTGGAAATATCATTTCTTCTTCAATTTCAATCACATTCACCGAGTTGCAACTATGCATGTTAGATTTCAAATTTTAGGCAGTGCAGAAACTAGCATCTATTGGGGCTTGAAATCCGAAAAGATTTAAATATATATGTTCCCTAATGGTATCCAAAATCCTTTTTCACATTACCTGAATGAAAGAGTTGTGTGTGGTGTTGTGTAGGTCATGTGGAGCAAGTGGACTTGAGGGGGAATATCTGTGAGTATCAGCCCTCCCATGATACCATGCTCGCTGAATTTCAACATAACGGAAAGCCTATTTTGATTCTTCCATCGTCGGTAGCCTTAAACGTACCTTATGATGATGACCCGTAGCTGACATTATCCTAAGTTTTTTAGTGCTTAGTTCAACTGCTTAGGAAAGTGATTTTCTATTCTATTTAATATATATATATATACACATATAACTTTAGTAATATCTATACCTTTTTATATAAATTGATATTATATATTTTTTCAATTAGGTTGGTATGGGATTAACTCGTTATATTAACTCAATTAAACAATCAAACATTTTAGTTATAATATAGATAATTCTTAGCATGTCATTGCGGCTTTTTTTTTTTTTGAAGGAATAGATGGCACATTTCGTTGATCAGATGGGATTTTTATGACTGACATTGTTGTTACATTGAGGATAAAGAATGGTTGCTATGTTATTGGAAACAAAGGAATTTCTCTCCATTTTAGTATGATTTCAATTTATCAATGCTGTGGCCATTTGTATCAAATAAGTAGATAACTCAATTCTTCTATTTTCGGTTGAAATGAATTTTGTTGAGGAGAATTGAGATGCTGAGAGCTGTGAAGAGGTGGTTATGATGGTGGCAATATGTCATCTACATGTTCTCTAGTGTGCCATACCTTATTCTGTAGGTTGTTAAGTAAAACTATGGGCAACTTGATTTGATTGGTGGTAGGAGGTTGTAATGTTGTTGGTTAAGATTTCGAAGGACATATGGGTAGTTCCCTAGATAGGTTGACACTGACATTAGCTATCACTCATGTTCGCGGAAGTTGAAATTGGTATAACAAATTTTTCGTTTTTTTTTTTTTTCCCATATTGATTTTGTTCGGTTGTTAAATTACAAATTAAATATGTTATATGCTTTAGAGAGTTGAAGATTTTAATGTCATTTCTTGTAGAGGTGTTTGATGAAATTAGAAATAAATATTCTAATGTATTCAGGAAAAATTCTAAGAAGTATATATAACTATATATACATGAAGCATTGAATTGATTTAAGTAAAGAAAATCTCTAATTAGTATCTCTAAAATTCTGTGGTAATATCTAAAGATATGATATTCAATGCTGTCAAATAATCAAAGATTCTCAACCCTCCCCTTCAAGTTGGTGCATAAATGTCGCATGCCCAACTTGCAAAGAACATTATAATAAGTCTTACGGTTGAGCCCTTTAGTAAAAACATTAGCCAATTGTTTTTTGAATGCTAGATAAGATAGACTTAAGGCACCATTGACTACTTTTTCCTTGACAAATGACGGTCTATTTCGATGTGCTTGGTTCTATCATGTTGCACTGGATTTTGAGCTATGTTGATGGTCGCTTTGTTGTACAGTACAAGGTTGATCTATTTTCGTTCAATAATTTTAGCTCTTCTAATACCTTTTGCAGCTATAAAAGCTCACAAACACCTTGAGCCATGGTCCTATATTCAGCCTTTGCACTTAATCGAGCCACAATACTTTGTTTTTTATTCCTCCAAGTGATTAAGTTTCCTCTCACAATAGTACAATAACCTGTTGTAGGCCTTATGTAATCAAAAGAGCCGGCCCAATCTGCATCTATAAATATTTTTATCTTGAGATGACTATTTTTGAAAAAGAGAATACGTTTGTTTGGTGCAGACTTCAAATGCACAAAATTCGCAATACTGCCTGCATATGGGCTTCGTGAGGATCATGCATAAACTGGCTTACGAAACTAACTGCATAGGCTATATCAGGTCGAGTATGAGTGAGATAAATCAATCGTCTGACAAGTCTTTGATATCTCCCTTTATCCACCATTTCATCAATCCCTACTCGTAACTTGTGATTACTCTCAATAGGTGATTCTGCTGGTTTGCAGCCTAACATGTCAGTCTCTGTCAGAAGATCTAAGACATACTTTCTTTGGGAAATAGAGATTCCTTCTTTCGATATAGCCACTTCTATTTCAAGGAAATATTGTAACTTTCCCAAGCCTTTGATTTCGAATTTCTGAGCCAATTGTTTCTTAGGTTGGGCTATTTCTTCCTTGTAATCTCATGTCATAATTATGTCATCAACATAAACTATAAGGAGAGTAATCTTACCCTTGTGATGTTTTCTAACGAGGGTATGATTAACATTACTTTGTCGATAGCCAAACGACACCATGGCCTTACTAAATCTATCAAACCAGGCTTTAGAAGATTGCTTTAATCCATATAAGCCCTTTTTCAGTCTACATACCTTCCCTTGAGTGTCTTTATCCTCAAATCCTGAAGGAACTTTCATATACACTTCTTCTTCCAGGTCTCCATGTAAGAAGGCATTCTTTACATCAAACTGCTGTAACTCCCAATCGAGATTTGTTGCCCATGATAAGACTCTAATCGTGTTCAATTTAGCAATTGGAGCAAATGTTTCTTGATAATCCACTCCATATGTCTAAGTGAATTCTTACGCTACTAATCTGGCGTTGAGTCTTTCAATTGAACCATCAGTCTTATACTTGATTGTAAACACCCATTTGCAGCCAACCATTTTTTGCCTCTCAGGAGGATTAACCAGTTCTCACATCTCATTTTTTGCTAAAGCCTTCATTTTTTCAATCATAGCTGTAACACCTTTGACCATATAATGCTTCATACAGAGCCATCTGAATACTAGATTGGAAACTATTGTTATAAACAAATTCAGCTAATGGCAAATGACGTTCCCAACCTGATTCAAAATCAATGATACAAGCCCGAAGCATATCTTTTAATATCTGCATTACCCGTTCGGACTGTCCATCTGTTTGCGGATGAAAGGCCGTACTGAAGTTAAGTCTAGTACCCAATGATTTATGTAGCTGTCTTTAAAATATCGATGTGAACCGAGGATCTCTATCCGAAATTATTGACACTGGAATACCATGTAATCTAACAATTTCTCGGATATACACTTCTGCAAGCTTCTGCAATGACCAATCTGTTCTGACAGCTATAAAGTAAGCTGATTTTGTAAGCCGATCAACAATTACCCAAATAGCATTCTTTTTACTAGGCGACAGTGGTAATCCTGTAACAAAATCCATCGTGATACGATCCCATTTCCACTCAGGAATACTAATAGGTTTAAGTAGTCCAGTAGGAACCTGATGTTCCGCTTTTACCCGCTGACATGTCAAACATTTACTAACATACTCAACTATGTCCCTTTTCATTCCAGGCCACCAATATAATTCTCGTAAATCACGATACATCTTCGTACCTCCGGGGTGTAAGGTAAATAGACTATCGTGAGCTTCTCGAAGAATTAACTCTTTAAGCTCGGAAGTAGCTGGAATACAAATTCGATTTTGGAATCTCAAACAATCATGATCATTAACACTAAAGCTTTTTGATGTGCCATTCTGTACCATTTCTCTCTTTTTCAACAACTTATCGTCTTTCAACTGTACTGATTTGATCTACTCAAACATTATCGGCTTCACTCTCAACTCGGCAAAAAGACTTCCATCATCACTGATACTAAGTTGTGCAGACATTACTCTTAATTCAATTGCAGTTTTTCTACTTAGTGCATCAGCTACAACATTAGCTTTTCCCGGATGGTAATCTATAACACAGTCATAATCTTTTAGAAGCTCTATCCATCGTCTTTGTCTCAAGTTTAATTCTTTTTGTGAAAGGAGATATTTCAAATTTTTATGATCGGTATAGATGTAGCATTTCTCACCGTACAAATAATGTCTCCAAATCTTTAGGGCAAAAATTACAACTGCTAGTTCCAAATCATGAGTCGGGTAATTACGTTTGTGTGGCTTCAATTGACGAGATGCATAGGCTATTACTTTTTCATCCTGCATCAGTACACAACCCAAACCATTCAAAGAAGCATCACTATACATTACAAAATCTTTCCCCGACTCTGGTAATGTTAATATCGGTGCCTCTGTTAACATTTGCTTTAACTTTTCAAAACTTTCTTGGCACTGATCATCCCATACAAACGGTACATTCTTTTGTAGCAGCTTGGTCATCAGCAAAGCTATCTTCGAAAATCCATCTACAAATCTTCTATAATACCCAGCTAAACCAAGAAAACTACGTACCTCTGATACGTTTCTTGGTGGTTTCCACTGTACAATCGCTTCAATGTTCTTTGGATCAACTCGGATTCTATCTGCAGATACTATATGTCCCAAAAATATAACCTCTGACAACTAAAATTTACATTTGCTGAGCTTTCCATACAACTGTTTTTCTCGTAATATCTATGGTACAATCCTGAGATGCTGATTATGCTCTGACTCTGATTTCGAATAAACCAGTATATCATTAATAAAAACTACTACAAACTAGTCTAAATACGATTGAAAGATACGATTCATAAGATTCATAAAAGCAGCTGGAGCATTTGTCAACCCGAATGGCATTACTAGGAACTCATAGTGACCATATCTTGTACGAAAAGCTGTTTTTGGAACGTCACTTTCTTTTACTTTCAACTGGTAGTAGCCTGACCTTAAGTCAATCTTTGAAAATACAGAAGCTCTTCTCAACTGATCAAACAAATCATCAATGTGAGGCAGTGGATATTTATTCTTGATTGTCACCTTATTTAGTTGCCGATAATCAATACAAAGTCTCATCGAGCCATCTTTTTTTTTAACAAATAATACCAGAGCTCCCCACAGTGATATACTCGGTCGAATAAAACAACGGTCTAATAAGTCTTGCAACTGTATCTTTATCTCTTTCAACTCTGTAGGTGACATTCGATACAGAGGTATAGAGATTGGTGATGTGCCCGGATAAACCTCAATAGCGAACTCGACTTCCCTATCTGGTGGTAAACCCGGTAGTTCTTCAGGAAATACATCAAGAAACTAACAAACTGTCCGAATTTTACCGCATTGGCTTCCAACTGAATCTGAATTAATAGCATATGCCAACTATGCTGAACAACCCTGCTGAAGTAATTTACTAGCCTTTATTGCTGAAACAATTCGTGCTGACCCACTAGTTCGAATACCATTTACTTCAACCCGACCTTCACTCACTGTCTGAATAATGAATCTCTTTTTATAGCAGTCTAAAATCACTCCATGTTCAGATAACCAATCAATCCCCAGTATTATATCAAAATCCCCAAATGGCATAATCAACAAGTCAACTAGAAAAGTTTTATTCTGTATAATCAACGGGCATCTTGGACAGACCTGATTCACTAACACTGTTTGCCCCAACAGACTCGACACCTCAATAGACACTCTAGACATTTCGGATTTTAATTTTCTCGACTCAACTAATTTTGAATTAATATAAGAATGTGAAGATCCAAGATCAATTAAAGCATGAACAGGCTCAGAATATAATAAAAATATACCTGTTACCACATCATGAGCATCGCCTTTTTCACGAGTTCTGACCACATATGCTCTGGCTGGTACTCTGGCTTCAGACTGTTGGGTAACAATATCACTGCTCCTTCTACCAGCTCCTCCTCTGGCAACCGAACTACCTCTACCTAGACCTCTGCCTCGAGTAGTAGATACTGATCTTTGTGATGTGACAAGGTATCATTTTTATTCTTCGGACAGTCTTTAACAAAATGCTCTGTCGACCCACAACAGAAACAACCTCTGGTCACTTTCCAGCATTCACCCAAATGTCTCTTTCCACAATATCCACATTCTAAAATGTCCACATCTCGAGGTGGACCTCGTATACTGCCAATAAATACCGTCATCTATTTTCCCCAGCTTCTTCCACCTCTGTCCGATCTAAAACTGAATCTCTAACCACCCTAAGATTCTTTTAGCCTTTTCGGCTGAGGATTCGAACTGGTAGTTCCCGTACGCTTCCCAACTGGTCGAACACTTTCAGTCTTTTTATTGAAGCCCAACACTTGTTCTACCATTTTAGCTCGCTCAATCAAGTCTACCATTTCAGTAATACGTTGAGATACCAACTGTAATTTTATCTCATCTCGCAGACCCCATAAAAATCTCTTACAACTATCAGCTTCAGTTGGAATAAACTCTGAGGCATATCTGCTGAGTCTCGAAAATTCTCTCTCATAATCTATTACTGTCATGTCGCCCTGTTGTAACGTCAAAAACTCATGTTTCTTATCTTCGATATACATTTCTCCGATATATTTATTTTGAAACTCTTTCTGAAATAGATCCCAAGTTATCTGATTCTCTGGTAAATGCCGAACCATTGATTCCCACCATAAGTAAGCTTCTCCTTGTAGCAACGATACAGCACAAATCAAACACTCTTGGGGGGTACAATCTAATTGTTGTAAAATTCTTTTAGTCGACTCAATCCAATTTTCAGCTGCAGATGGATCGATTCCTTTCAGACCTACAAATTCAGTGGTACCATACTTTCTCAATTCCTTTATCGGGGCCCATCTTTGAATTGGAACTCAAGTCATAGCAGGAACAATTTCCGCTATTTTTTGTAGTGCATCAACAATTTTTCTCAATATATCAGAATCATCTCTATCATTTCTTCTTTCAACTCTACGTGGTTGATTTCTTACAGGGTTTATGCTAGGTGTTACCGACTCGGTTTCATCTAATCCATACGACTCTTCATCACCAGTATACATTTTCTGATCGGTATCTTCTATTCTTTCATCTGACATCTTTAATCTATAAAACAGAAACAAACAAATAGGTCAGCATCCAAAAATCCCGACTCAGTTTCGACTCAAAAGTGGCATGTACTTCTAGACTCAATTTTCGAGCTCAATTTAGGCCGAGAATCGGCTAAACCTGATAGCTCTGATACCAACAACTGTAATACCCCCTAACCCTAAATCGTCTCCAGAATGAGGTTACGAGGCATTACTGGACATATCAGACAATTTACGAATAATTTACAATTAATATAACTTTCATAGTATAATTTAATAAATAAGTCCCTATATTGGACTCTCGAAGCCGAAAATACGTATTAAAAGTAGAACGGAATTTGTTCGAATATTCTGGAAGATTTTCGTAAATATTTTTTTTTATAAAAATTTCGACAGTATTTCTGCTTATTCTTACCTAAAACCCCCTGCAATTTCAAACCAAAAACAACCAATACCAATGTTTCAAATTCACCTAACTAATATTTATATCATTAACATAATTGTAACTTAAATAACTATCATAGCATCATTCGAAATTGATTGAAAACTTTATTCATTTAATAACTTAATGTTCATGTGTCAAAATATCATATACCTTTCTACCATTTCATTTAGCAATCTAAACCTTATAATTCATCCTTCACAATCAAAATAATATACATATTCAAGTGATTACACAACACCTATGTACATGCCACCTTTACCCAAAAAAAATACATCACCAAGTTGTGTTGAGTCGGAATGCTCGGATCTTGGTAGGGACACTTGACTTTTACTAACCTGCGCATGGAAACAACCGTTCGCTGAGTATGGATATACTCAGTGGTATTACCATAATTCAAATTATAATAGTAATAAAGAATTATAGTTACCGAACATATAACTATCCAATTTCTCAAATATCAATTCATTCTTAAACTTCATTAATTAATAATAACATTACAATTTTTAACTATTCTTCAATTTCCATCACATATCACATGTAAAATTTCAATCACTACATGAATATTAAATTCATGCCTTTCATTTTCAATCTTCATTTCAATTCATAATTCAACTTTCTCATTTCTTTCAATATTTCAATAATATAATCAGTTAATTTATTTTAAATTTCTCATTTTAGATGTTCACCCTATTAATGAGATCCGGACTTTGACGGATACACAGATTCCAACCCAAACACACCGTGCGGCACATTGTGCCTAAAAGCGGTACATAGTACTGATCGAATCGACACATAAAGTGCCTAAAACGACACGAAGTGGTGATACGACACACGAGGTGCTCGAAATACGACACATAAAGTGCCTGATCAGTAAAGCCGGCAAGTCTCGTACACTTCTAGATCCTATGGCATGCCAATTATATCCGATTCAGCCCGACTAGTTAATAGGGTATTTCATATCACTTTTCAATTTCAATTTCAACTCAATTCAATACACTTTTCCATTTCAATCCACAAGCAATTCAATTTCAATACATATTCATCATTCAATTAATTTTTTATACAATTCAACAAATATACTTACCTTATAATTTACTTACCATATATATAAATTAAATTAAACATTTAATGAATAAATAAATAATTTGAATTATAGTAATACAAACCCGAATTTTGCGATTACTCCTCGATAACTTTCTCCTTTCCTTTTCATGCCAATGCTTGGGTTCTTTGTTGGCTACGAAAATAATAATAATTTACATTATTATTTATAGCATTAATTAAAATAAATAATTAAACTTCTAAACAATTCCTACCTTATTCCCAATTTAATCCTAACTAAACTTACTTACTTTCTTAATCCAATTCACTCTTTTTTCTATTCAAATTTTGTCTAAACTCATATTTAACTATAAAATTTCCAGCATATTTTCCTAATTTCAAAATTTATTTAATTTAGTCCCTACAACATAAAACTTATAGCCTAGTTTTTAATTTAATCCCTTAATCGATTCTAACTTAGAATCCATTCAATTAAATCCCTAATTCCATAATTTGTCCAACATGAACCCTATTTGGAAACATTTGAACTCTTGAACTATCAACTTAATTTCATCAAAATCTTGTTTTAAAGCTTCTAAAACATCAAAATTAAATAGAAAGAACTTAAATGACTTATCAATCAAAGCTTTAAACCTTAAACTCTTAGTTTTTCCTTTTTCTTTTCTTTCCCCTTTTCTTCCTGCTCTGTTTCGAATGTCTCTGTTTCTTTCTTTTCTTTGTTTCTTTTTATTTCATTCTTTTCTTCTTTTATTCATTTTGTTTATTTAATTAACATATATTATAATATAAAAATCTATTAAGTATTTAATCATATACACACAAGTGTACACCATCAATACCATACATTTGTCACCATTTATTTTATTTTTCACACAAAATTTAATAATTTAATAATTTAATTAACAAACATCTTTTACTTTAATATTAAGTAAATTAGTTGTTTTTATTACAAGTGTAGATATCTATTTATTACAAATGTACCAATATTTTTATTACAATTGTCATTATTTAATTTGTTTGTCAAACAAAAATCTCATAAATTAATTATTTAATTAATAAATATCTTTAACTTAATATAATAATAATAAATATCTATTTTAATATCAATTAAATATATTACATTTGTACACATACATATTACTACACATGTATATTTTTGTTACCATACAATTGTCTACTATTTAATTTGCTTAATAATAATACCAATTAAATAATTATAACTTAATATGAAACCATAATAATAATAATAATAATTTAATATAAAACCATACTAATAATTAATAATAATAATATCTTAGATTTTTTTAACACATATGCCGCCTCATCTTTTGCAAATGGCTCAATTCCTATTTTAGCCTTTCTACTTTCTATTACTTTATAATTAAACTTTTATCCCTTATTCAATTTAGTCCTTTTTACTAATTACTCTAAATTAAGCTAATTTCACCTAATTAAAACCTAATTAAACACACCACTAAACTCATAAATATTTCTAATAATTATTTTCGAACTTATTTCACTAAGACGAAGGCCCTATAACTCACTTTTTTGGTGCCCGTGAATTTTGGGTCATTACAATAGCCTTTTTCTATCTTGGATCAATGATAGCTTTTCTCTAATCCTGTGGAATAGACATAGAGAACAAAGACAAAGCAAAACTTGTATAGGATAGGGATAAGGAATCATAACACACAAAGTCAAATATATGATGTAAAGTGCAAGTTCTAACACCTTTTCGTTGGGCTATTGGTAATTTTAAATCAATAGCAACCTCAGGTAAAAAAGATTTACATGACAGTGAAGATCCAGGGCATAAAGTAGATTGTATGATGGCGTCTTCTTTCTTGCCTTTCCTAGTATGTGTGTATTTAAATCTGGCCTATCCAACAACCGTCCACTAGTTTCTCTTGAACCAAAGTCTCTGCTAGAACAAAACTTTCCTTCGGAAAGGTAACAGAACAGGGTGTCATCTCTTCATTTTCAATAACCTCCCCCTGAAGAGATGGTTGTGATGAAGAAAAGTAGGATTCATCCTTACGAAATGTTACATCCATACTTACATAATACTTTCTAAATGTCAGATGATAACATTTGTAGTTCTTCTATGTGAGAGAGTATCCAATGAAAACACATTTGATTGCTCAAGGATCAAGTTTGTTCCCATGTCGAAGATGAACGAAACAAACACAACCAAAAACCTTTGGTGAAACTAGGTAATCCGTCTTGCCCTTTAAGGTTTCAATGAGACTTTTAAAATCAAGGTCGAAAAGGCATCCAATTAATGAGATAAGCAGCAACCAAAATCACATCCGCCCCAATAAAGCTTTGGAAGGTTCATAGTGAACATAAGTGATCTAGCAACCTCCAAAAGATGCCAATTTATCCTTTTTGCAATACTATTCTAAGCACTTATACTTTGGAAAACTGGTTTGATGTAAAATCTCATATGATTCTAAATAATCATTAAAGTTATACTCGATTCTATTATTAGTTTGCAAAATCTTAACCTTAGCATCAAACTGAGTAGTAATCAATTTATTAAAAGAACGAAAACACGAGAAAACATCACTTTTGTATTTAATAAAAATGCCCATGTCATCCGAGTGTAGCAGTCAATAAATGTACCAAACCAACAATTATCAGATAAAAAAGTAAGGTGAGTAGGGCCCCAAGCATCCGAATGAATAATCTCAAAAGGAACAGTACTTCTATTATTACGTAAAAGATAATTGTTTCTTGTATACTTAACAAACTCACAAGAATTACAAACTAAAAAGTCTAACTGAGTTCTTGAAAACAAAGTAGGAAACATCTTGGTAAGAACAATAAATGATGGATGTCCTAACCGTCTATGCCACTAAATTATCTCCTGGTTGGCATCTTTATTGTCTCCAAATAAGGTTTGAAACATACTGGGTGATTGATATAGAAGGTATAAGCCATCACAAAATCTACCACTGCCAATTGTCTTCCCCGTCTGAAGGTCCCAAAAGACACAGTGATTAGGAAAGAATTCAAGTTTACAATTTAAGGCTTTAGTGACAGTACTAACAGATAAGAGGTTAATCGGGAATTTAAGAACATAGAGGATAGAGGATAAAGTGAGATTGAGAGTACAAACAACAGAACCTATTCTAGAAACGGAGGTAAGAGAGCCATTGGCTATTCACACACTATTTTTATGGATAAGTAGAATAGTTAAATAAGCTTTTATTTAACCCTGTCATATGTCTATTTGTATCAGAATCAATAATCCAAGATTCAGAAATAGATGAAGAATTTAAAACAGTACTTGATTTTGCATGATTAGACTTGCCAATCGAGGTAGAGTCTAATTGATACAAGAGGCATCGAAGATGTTGAATCTCGTTCAAGGTAAAACTCTCAACGGAAGTGGATTTGTCTTCTATTATCACAAAGTCTAACAAATGTGCCTAATGCCGAGAATTACCCCCTCGTTTTCCACCACGACCTCGAGTGGGGTTACCATGCAACTTCCAGCATGAATCTTTAGTGTGCCGAGGCTTGCCACAGTAGTGACACGACAAGTGATCATTATTAGACTTAGCACCCGATGGACTATCCTAATTAGCAATGAGACCACCTTTCTCAAGAGTTGGATTATAGAGCATAACAACATGACGACTCTCCTACTGTTGTACATAGGAGTATGCCTCATGAAAAGAACGGAATGAATTTTTTCTAAGAACTTGAACCCAAATCTGATCATATTCAGTATTCAACCCATCTAAGAAATAAAAAAACATGTTTCTTTTCCACTATCTTCTAAAATTTTTTGCGTTATTGGTACAAGACACCAAAAAATCTTGATAATAATCAAGTTCCTACCACAACCTACTCAATGCAGTAAAATATTGAGAAATCATTAGCTCTCCCTGTTTTATCTCAAATCTAAAAAATTTACACATCATTCCCAACACGAGAGTAGATGAGAGCAACAACATTCCAAATTTCTTCTGCAGTATCAAGCAGCAACTAAGTTTTGGAAATATTGGGTTGCGTAGAATTGATACGCCATGCCATATCAAGAGAGTTCGTTGAATCCCATTGACTAAATGTTGAATTAGTGAGTTTAGATTTTGACATTATACCGATAATGTATCCCTGCAAGCCATGAGCCTTGATAAACAATAAGCAAGACCTTGACCAAGCAAGGTAATTATGTCCATCAAGCTTCATAGGACTAATTTACAACGAAGAATTATTGGTTGGAATCATAAGCTTATTGTCCTTAGACATAAGGCTTGAAAAACAATTAATACACTAAAAATTTTGCTTGAAAAATTAGGAGTAAAAACACCCAAAAGAACACAAAAGAGATAAAATAAATAAATAAATAAAAACTTAGCCAAAAAACACCACCACTTAGAGGAGAATGACTGGAAGGGAGCAGAGAGCATAGCGACAATGTAACAGTCTAGTTTAGACCCTAGTCGAAATAGTGATTTTGGGAACACAAATCCATGTCAGAAAAATATTTTAATATTATTTTCTATGCTTATTATATGTGAATTAGTATGTCTGAAAATTTCGTACAAAAATTTGATTGTTTGTGTGCTCAATTTGTTAAAAATAACTTAATCGCGTAAAATGTAAAAGATGTGTTCTAATTGTTAAAGTATCAAATTGCCATGTTTTTATATATGTGGAGTCCTTATGATGCAATTATACCATGTTTTAAATGAATGGACATATTTGGATATGTGATAGTGGATTTTAAATGAATTTAGCAAGGCTAAATGAGTAATTTGTGTAATAAAGATTAATTAAATAAAAAAATCAAAAATTCATTCATTTTTCACATTGCTTTGCCGAAAATCAAAAGAAAAAGGAAGAACAAGAGCTTTGGGGTTCAGCTATTGATTTTGGTGATTAAGGTATGTGTTTTTGATCTATTTTTGATAATTGTTACGTCTTTGTGATCGTTGCTTTGTGTTTACTAAGCCTATGTCTCAATTTCTATTTTTGTGGATGATTTTGAGTTGAGCTTTTGATGAAATTATGAGTTTTGAGATGTTAATTGTTGGAAAATAAAAGATATATATTGGGTTTATATATTTTGTCTTTGAATTTTTGATGAATTTGAGTAAAATGGGCTAAATTGTGAAATTTATAAATTTAAGGACTAAGATTTGAAATAAATGAAATGTGTGGACTTGTATGAGTACTATGAGAATTCATCTAAGCACGTGTAAAAGAAATTATGTGTATTTTGTAATTTTGTGAAATAGGGACTAAATTGTTAAAATATGAAAATGTGAGGGTTAATTTGTAAAATACCCTAAATATGTGTTTGTGGGTTGGTTTGAATGAATGTGAAAGTGAAAAAGTTAAATTTGAATTGATATAGATCAAGAACTAAAGAAAATGAAATTAAATCGGGGAAAGTCGAAAGTCGCCGAGTAGTCGATTCCATCTATACAAATCCGTACGAGGTAAGTCGATATACAAATAAATATGTTTGAATTGATTTATTCATGTATATATGTCATTGTATTGTGATGAATGATAACATGAGAGCTGAATATGATATATCCGAGAAAGTTCCGACAAAGTTCTGACATCAGAAAAGCCCCGTAAGAACCTTAGGAATAGTTAAGATACATATGTCATGACATAGGATCCGATATATGTTATCATGTAAGACCACGTCTGGGACATTGGCATTGTACGAGTTTTCCGAGTTATCCGCGTATCCTTATGATTCCGAACGGTTCAACGGGCATTCCGAGAAACGAATGAATATATGAGATGTATATCTGATTCAAGTACGTTTGAAATGTTTAATATGTTTGAGAACAAAGGTAAGTATGTGTACAAGTTATGATATGCGATATAAGTATGAGAAAGTAAGTTATTTGTGCAAGTGAATGGAGTATATGAGAAATGTACATGAATTATGTGGATTGTGATAGTATTTAACTATGGAGTATATGTATTTTGATGATGTTTTTATGCGTTAAATGATAAGTTTATTTGTATATGGCTTACTAAGCTTTTGAAAGCTTACTTTATATGTGTTTGCATTGTTTTATAGATATCGTAGCTACCGGGAGCTCGGGGATCATCGAGGATCAACACCACACTATTGAACTATAATTTGGTGCCTTTTGAAAGTGTATATATTAAAGCATGGCATGTATAGGCTAGAAGTACTTTGAGGTATGTTTTGTAATGTGTATATCATGCTAAGAGATATGGCTAGATTATGTTTGATCTTATGTTTGATTTTGGTATATGATATGTGATGTGCTTATGGATGACCAAATGAAATAGTCAATTTTGATAAGTTTTGATATATGTTAATTTGAGAAAATGGTAAGTTTGGTTATGAGATTGTATGATGTAAATTTGAAGTATTGAAACATATGATTTGGTATGATTTGGTTGATGAATTGAGAATGAAATTTGTTGATAATGTATTGGAATAAATGGTGTATGTTTTGATTGTGAAATGGTTGGAATTTGATGTACAATTTGTGCCTATTTGATGATTTTAGGAGGACCCAAAATGGGTGGCAAGTTGGCCTTGTAAATGGCCTATTTTTGCCTACACGGGCAAGGACACGGGCGTGTTCGTGTTGCTCGAGGGCCATTTCAAAATAAGCCTGGGCAGACCACACTGTCGTACACACGAGCGTGTGCTAGGCCGTGTGGCCAAGTCAGTTTTGACCTCGGGCTAGACACACAGGAGTGTGACTGGCCGTGTGATCTAAGTCAGTAGCCTCCCTATTTTCACACGGCCTGGCACACGAGCGTGTCATGTGGCCGTATGGACAAGTAGGTATGTATGCCCTATTTTGACACGACCTAGACACACGAGCGTGTCTAAAGCCGTGTGAGGCACACTGCCTGTTCACAAGGGCATGTGACCTATAAAACTTTGAAAAATTGTTTAAGTTTCGAAAATTTTTGTATGAGCTCGGTTTAGTCCCAACCCTTTTCTAATGCATGTTTAACGTCTCGATGACCCTATAAGGGACTCTATAATGATGTTTGATTATGTTTGTGGATGATGTTATTAAATTGTTTGTAAATTATTTTCGATTGTCCGGTAACGCCTTTAACCTTAGTCCGGAAACGGATACGGGTTAGGGGTGTTACAGACAGCGTCGAAAAAAACTCGGCGACAATAGGTGAAGTCTACGCACGGCACATGAAACGAAGCTGCAAAATCTTGCGACGGCGCGTGAGGCCTACGCGCGGGTCTTCTGGTCATCAGAGTTTGGGGTTTCATCGGCAAGTGGATTCCGACTCCAATGGTAGAGGCTGTGAGAGAAAAAAATAAGGTTAGGGTAGAAAGTACCAATTTTGTGTTTCTAAGGGTTTTGGAACAAATTTTAAAATTAGAAAAAAAAATCTCAAAAATCGAATAAAAAAACTGATACCATGATAAAATTAGAGATAAATACTCTAATGTATTGAGGAAAAACTCTGAAAAGTATATATTTCTTAGAAATATGTACAACTATATATACATGAAGCATTGAATCAATTGAGAAAAGAAAATCTCTAATTAATTTCTCTAAAAATTTGTTGTAATATCTAAAAATATGTTGTTCAATGCTATCAAATAATAAAAATTCTCAACCATGTTGATGAGATTTTTCTTTCTAAAATAGAGCTTGGGTTTGGCTTGATTGGACCTATCAAAGTAATTGATTTTACTAATTAAATTTTTTAAAAAGATTAATTTAATTTAATTATTTAAATCAAATTAGAAAAACTCTTAACTCAATGAGACAATCAGAGTAGAGGTGGACTTGAAATGATAATATACTTTTATTTATGTGCAATTTCTCCTAACCATCGATACTCCGGACCCTGATTTGCAAAGTTACAATTCCATTCCATATAGCGGGTTAATTACAAATGAAAATATTAATAATTTTAATTTAAGCGATACTAATTTAATAAAACCAGTAATAAAGAAACTACAATAAGATACAAGTATTTTTTATAAAAATTTACAAGTAGAATAAATTATGTCAAAAATGTAAAATAAATTTTTTAAGTGTGTTTTTATATTTTTATATAACATTAATAATAAAAAAGAGATTTGAATTTAACAAACTGCAATTTTAAATTTCTAACTTTATCATTTAACAAAAATTTAGTTTGGTTTTATTTAATTTTTAAATAATTTAATTTTATATATTTTAATAATTTTGTATATAATATGATTAGCTAAATTGATGTTACTAATGAGATATTGAGGATGTGTTTGACAAACTGGAAAAATTAATTGTTGAAATTTTTAATGCTAAATTTTATAAGTCATGTATTTATATTAGAAAATTGTTTGGTAAATTAGTAAATATAAATACTGAATATGATTATTTTGTTTAGATAAAATAAATATTGATTTTTAAAAGATTATTTAATTTTTAATTTTAATCTTATTAATATAATATTTATATTATTTTAAATAGTTTTAGATAAATGATAAATATAGTAATTTAAATATCTCTTTAGAAAAGGATAACTTATTTGAAATTCTTAATAAGATAAAATCAACTTAATGTTTTATAAGCTAACCTACGTATTTGTCTTATTTAACATTTTCTATTAAAATTTTATATTTATTAAAAATAAGGAAAAAATTATAGAGTCTATAAAAACAACATAAAATATAATATCAGAGTTTAAACATTTTTCTTAAATTATAAAAAATAAAACTCTAATAATAATATAATTAATACAATTCATATTTAAGTCATACCAAAAATAATCACTCTACCATTAAACCAGCGCACTATTCATCAAAGTTTAATCTTTAACTATGAGGGGATGATAAAAAGTGTGGATCACTGTAACAAGGAGGGTTAATTATTTTAATTTAAAAAATAAATATTTAATATTTTCTATCACTTCCCTCCCATTGGGCCTTGACGACTGGAGGACTGACGCCCCACCTAAACCCCTTATAAAAAAAGTTAAAAAGGCCTTTAGGCGCCACGTGTCTTCGAAATCTCTTCCCTCTAAAACCTCCCTTCAACCCTAGAACTTCCTCAATTCCTTTGCCTTTGCCTTTGCCTTTGCCGCCGCTAACTCCGCCACCATGTACCGCCATCTCACTTCCCTCGCCTCCAAAGCCAGGTAACCACCACTCTCTCTATCTCTTTTTTCCTATATTAATCATTTCTGTTGTGTTCTTCTGAATACTTACTACTTCTGCTCCTTTTTGACCTCTAGGTTGGCTAAGAACAGAATCCAATTGGTAAGATTATATAGTTCTCACTCTGAATTCTTTTTTCGATTTACCGTGTTCTTTTATTGTGTTATATGGATTTTTCTTTTTCTTTTTTTTTTTTTTTGTAACAGAATGGTACTAGATTGAGTTGGAGTAGAAACTATGCGGCTAAAGACATCAAATTTGGTGTAGAAGCGCGAGCATTGATGCTTAGCGGCGTTCAAGAGCTAGCCGATGCTGTTAAAGTCACCATGGGTCCAAAAGTCTGTTCTTTCTGTTCTTTTCAAATCGATGTCTTTTTTTTTTTTTTTGTTTATTGGGATTTACAGTTCAAGTTTCATGACATTGGTTTTACTGATTGTCCTTAATTCGCCCCTTTTAATGGGCTACAGATTATTAGGCTATCTTCATTACTTCCTGTTGTGATTGGTTGATGCAAAAAGTTATCGAGTTTCCTTCCAGACATGGCCTGCGCCCTGGTGCTAGGCGGTAATTAACTAATGCTTGTTGCTTTCTTTGATTGACTTTTGCACAGGGGCGTAATGTTGTTTTGGAACAAAGTTTCGGGGCTCCTAAGGTGACAAAAGATGGTGTTACTGTAGCCAAGAGCATTGAATTTAAAGACAGAGTGAAAAACATTGGTGCTTCCCTTGTAAAGCAGGTTGCCAATGCCACCAATGACGTTGCTGGGGATGGTAAGGGTTCATTTGTTAAACTATCCTACTAATTTAAAAAATCATGTTTGTTCATTTGGATGTTTTTCTTTTCCAAATGGAATGGATGGAAACCTCAGAAAAGAAATCACTTGTACTGAAGTTACAAAGGCTATGAATTTGAATAGAATAAAGTGTCCTGGCCCTATTTCATCCAACCTTACTTTGTGGAAAAAGGTTATTTAGTTATTGTTATATGGCACCATAGATGATGTTGGAAATATGGGAGGATCTGAGTGTGCATAAGCATAATGGTAATGGAATCAAAATGGGAGTTCTTACTGATGTGCCGCTTTTCTTGGTTACAGGCACCACTTGTGCGACAGTCCTTACCCGCGCAATATTTGTTGAAGGATGTAAATCAGTGGCGGCTGGAATGAATGCCATGGACCTCAGACGAGGAATCACAATGGCAGTTGATGCAGTTGTGACCAACTTGAAGAGTAGAGCGCGGATGATCAGCACGTCCGAGGAAATTGCACAGGTTTGCTTCAGTGAATATAGCATTTGTTCCTAGAATGGTTGGCTGGACCTTATTACAGCACTGGCCGCTGAGCTTATCAGGTGTTCTGTTTTCAGTATTAATTACATCATTGTTTCCTCTGAAGGTTGGAACAATATCTGCGAATGGAGAAAGGGAGATTGGCGAGCTCATTGCCAAGGCCATGGAGAAAGTTGGCAAAGAAGGTGTTATTACCATTGCTGTAAGTTATTATTGGATTTTTCAGTTTATCCCATTTATGCTACTTGAAATCTTCTAAATCCCCTCGAATCTTCTTGCTTATCTATTTCCTTCACCAGTTGAGTCATGTTCTTTATTTGCAGCGAATTTTCTGTCTGATTGAATTGCATATTTGGATTTATGAATTTTATTTCTCCCTTTTTTCTTTTTTTCAGGATGGGAAAACCTTGTACAATGAATTAGAGGTTGTTGAGGGAATGAAGCTTGATAGAGGCTACATATCCCCTTACTTTATCACCAACCAGAAGAACCAGAAATGCGTAAGTGTTTTTTGGCAAAATATTTGGTGGTTACTAGCATTATATTGCATAGGTTTAATGGGACTTCCTTTCCCTTTTGCCATATAAACATCACAATCTGGTGACCTGACAATTGGTCTTATTTTATCAGGAATTGGAGAACCCACTTATTTTGATCCATGAGAAAAAGATCTCTAACTTGCCTGCTTTGGTGAAATTTTTGGAATTGTCTTTGACGGTTGGTAGTTCTATCTGAGGAAAAAATTGCTAATTTGTATCATTTTATCACCTTCTTAGATCAATAAATTGTGTTTTCCAGAAGCAAAGGCCTTTACTAATTGTTGCTGAAGATCTTGAAAGTGAAGCTCTTGCAACTCTCATTCTGAACAAGCTTCGTGCTGGAATCAAGGTTTTTTTTTTTTTTATTACTTTTCCAGGGAAACTGTGTCTATTATAGATCCTCTTGCTTG
The DNA here is from genome assembly GCF_025698485.1 of Gossypium arboreum. Classification (NCBI taxonomy): domain Eukaryota; kingdom Viridiplantae; phylum Streptophyta; class Magnoliopsida; order Malvales; family Malvaceae; genus Gossypium; species Gossypium arboreum. The sequence continues at coordinate 16,201,322 of NC_069080.1, forward strand.
GGTTCTTTCTTTGCTGACTGTGCTTGGTATTTAAGGTGTGTGCCATTAAGGCCCCAGGTTTTGGGGAAAATAGGAAAGCTGGCTTGCAGGACCTTGCTGCTCTTACTGGGGGCCAGGTAGGTTCTCTTTCTCTCAACTTTAGATTTTACATTATAATAGAATCCCAACCATCCTATCCCTTACACATGATTTCTTCATAGGTAATAACTGAAGAACTTGGTCTTGACATTGAGAAAGTTGGAGCAGAAGTGCTTGGCTCTTGCAAAAAGGTTCGTTAATCAATAATATCTGCCTTGGTAGTATAGAGATATGATTTCATGCTGCAGAAGTAAAGAGAATCTGCCTTCTTGCTTTCAGCATCTCTCTCTCTCTATTTTTTTTTTTTTGGGGGTGTCTGGTTGTGGGTTTAGCAATTTAGCTGATTTCTTTGGGCTGCAGGTTACAGTATCAAAGGATGACACAATTATCCTTGATGGCGCTGGAGACAAGGCTAGCATTGAAGAAAGATGCGATCAAGTTGGTTACCATTTCCACATCTTTTTGACAGCTATCAGGTTTGTTTGTATAAGTATTATTCGATTAATGGCTTATAATAATTGCTGCAGATAAGATCAGCAATTGGATCAAGCACTTCTGATTACGATAAGGACAAATTACAAGAGAGGCTTGCAAAGCTCTCTGGCGGCGTTGCAGTTTTGAAGGTTAGTTACCGTAGCGAGATAATTTGTCAAATTTTATTTGAATGTGCCAAATGCAAATGTTCCATGTGAATACCCCAAAACAATTTGATTGTTTCTCCTCGAACTGTTCTTTTCAAAATGATGCACTGATGGAAGTTTGTTTTGTAGATTGGAGGAGCAAGTGAAACAGAAGTTAGTGAAAAGAAGGATAGAGTTACCGATGCCCTAAATGCCACGAAAGCTGCTGTGGAGGAAGGAATTGTTCCTGGTAAGCTTTCAAATTGCCATTGCAATGGTTGATTTTGTTGGATTGATGTTGTCATGTGTTATATCAATAATTGCCTGTGCACAGGTGGTGGTGCTGCACTTCTTTATGCCTCTAAGGAACTTGAAAACCTGGAGACTGCAAACTTTGATCAGAAGATCGGTGTTCAGATCATCCAAAATGCTCTTAAGGTTCCAACTCATTGTTTTTCTGTTTATTTAATTTTCTTTTCAGTTGGGGTAGCAATTTGATTGAAAACACATTTATCCCTTTAGTTTGAAAAATACCCTCTTATCTCCTTGAGATTTGGTTAAAAAACACATTTTAACCCCTAAGATAAAATAATTCTAAATGAAAAAGATAAATGCATTTTTGTTTTTCATTCATTCTTCCATTAAGCATATTTTAAACTATACTTAATTGCCATTTTTTTAAAAAGGTTTTGTGATAAAGATAGCTATTACTATGAAAAAGGAAAAAGAAAGAAAGCAGAGGTATTTTTAATATTTAAAGTAAAATTTGAACAAAAATTAGTTAGATTAGTGGAATTAGTTAATTTTTCAAGACAGAGACTGCGAATGTAGTTGAAGACAAGTGGCCTAGTGTATGTAATGGTTGAGAGATGTGAGTTTACAATTTGTATAATCATTTCTTTTTCTATTTCAACACAGATGCCTGTACATGCAATTGCATCTAATGCTGGAGTTGAGGGTGCAGTGGTTGTTGGAAAGCTACTGGAGCAGGACAATCCCGACCTCGGTTATGATGCTGCTAAGGGTCTGTTTGTTTCTATTCACTTTCTACCAACAACATATTGTTAAATAAAATATACATATTTTCTGGTTTCAAAAGATTGGTTCTTGTGAGTTGAAACACAGAGGATCAATTTTTTACCCTTTTGTGCATTTGCATTTATATCAGGTGAGTATGTAGATATGGTTAAAGCTGGAATTATCGATCCTTTGAAAGTCATAAGAACAGCCTTGGTAGATGCTGCAAGGTGATTTTATTTCATGCAACTTTTATTTTGAGTTTCCCTTACATATATATATTTAGAGCTCTTGCGCACGTTGGTGATATTAATCTTACTTGTGGAATGGCAGTGTGAGTTCATTGATGACTACAACTGAAGCCATTGTTACTGAACTTCCAAAGGATGACAAGGAAGGGGCAGCCACCGCAGGCGGCATGGGTGGTCTAGATTACTAAGGGCTTTCACAGGGTACCTCCATTGCTGCTCTGTTAAGACACAATTTTTATATGATGAAACCTTGTAAACATGAGATGAGAACAAGAGAATATTTTACTTTAGGTCCCAGACTGGGCAAGGGGATGGCCCCTTTTTTTTTTTTTTTTTTTAATTTGATACATGGAATGGCTTTTATTCATTGAGTAAAATCCATATAATAATTTTGAATCCGTCTTTATTCCCCCAATTAGGTTAATATAATATTCTTTTGGAAGTATCACTTATGCTCCTAATGTTAATAGATAATGGAGTGCTATCACTGTAAGAAGCGAAACTCTTGACTCGAGAGGGTTCAAATCTCTACATTCCTCAACTTTAAAATAAATTTTTTATTTTTATTTCGACTTATGAATTTAGTTTTCAATACATTCATAGTTTATTCCCTTTTTAAGTGATGGTAATTTTATTACATCATTATTTCTCTAATTTTTTCCACTATTTCATATAATACTCAAAATATGTGATAATTAAAACTCCATGAAAAACTATAAAATGCAAGAAAATTTTATTAATTTATTTTCATGGTGATAACATGAGACCCAAAAGAAACATAAGATTATTTCCTTTTATATATATATATATATTCACTTATGCTGGTATAAAATTAGAATCGTTTTATTTGATATGTATATAAACTTTTAAACTGATCTAATATATCTATCATATTAATTTAAAGTATTGTATATATTAATATTTATTAAATAATTAATTTAACGTAGGAAAATATATAAACTACTCTGCTATTCTCCCATATATATTTAATGCAACAATCTTTAATGTTGATGCATTGTATTTGTACATACACATTTGTGACTGATAGCTCTGGGGCATTCAATAATGAATTCACACTATTCACTGACTTTAGAGACACTTCTTTGCTTTTAATTTGGTTAAAGTATTTTTGGAAGTTTTGTATTATTGGAATTTTATTAAATTAGTCAAATGAATGAATTTAATTATTATATTATTTTAAAAAAATAATTAAATAAGTCCAAATTCTAGTAGAGTTAATATTTATTGTATAAAAATGTTTTGAAAATTATTGTTTTTAATTGTATTTTAATTCCAAACAAAAATTTTATTTACAAAATTAAAATACTTTAAATATATTAAATTTATTAAATAATAAATGTCATTTTCTTTATACCGTCAATGTTAAGTTTATTTCAATTTGACTTTATTTTATTCTTTTTAATAGTATAATAATTAAATTAATTTATTTAATAATAAATAGACTAATTTAATACAATCCCTATAATACAAAAACTTCCCAATTACATTCACCCTTTTAATATCCAACATTGTTCTTCAATCATGCAATTCTTACAAATCTTAGATGTGACTTTATTCATAGATCACTAAGTTTCTTTTGATACTTCTGAATGAGAAAGCAAATTGGTAAATATCTAAATCTAGTTATTTTACTATGCAAAAATATTGAATTTATTTCTTATTTTATTATTTGTACAAATTACGTTTATATTTTTTCTTTTAAAATTGAATAATTGGATCAAATTACATCGATTGGTGGGTGAAAAAATAAGTAATATATATTTTAAATAAAATACACGTTTTAAATGGTAAATTTATTAAAAGAGTTTAATATTTGTTTAAAAAATAAAGGGTAAATCTCAAATTTATACATGAACTTTGGTTTAATGTGCAATTGTATAAATGAACTTTAATTTGGTGCAATTATACACGTGAAGCCCTAATTGTAGTTTAAATGTATGCTTGAAACTTTAAGTTTGATTTAATCATACACATTTAAAGAAATAAATACATCAACTTATTTTTATATTGGATAAATATAATTGTTTATGTATGCAATATATAAACATAAAATGATGTTATATCAATAATTAATAATTGTGTTAGTAATTTACAAAATTGGACCAAATCAAAATTTCATGTATAAAATTGCACAAAATCAAAGTTCATATATAAAATTACACATTAAACCATAGTTCATGTATAATTTTGAGATTTACCCCAAAAATAAATGACGACTTTGCAATAGAGTCAATTATTTAAAAATTAAAATGTTGTTTGATAAATTAAAAATTAAATATTAACTTTTTAGTAATGAAATATTGAATTTAAATTAGAAACTTTTTGGTATATTAATAAAAGTTAAGTACTCAATGCAATTATGCTTTAAATAAAATTAATTCTTTTTTTAAATTATTTATTAAATTTAATCTTATTAATATAATGTTTTGTTTTATTATAATAATTTAGATATATCATTTTTTCAAAACAATTCATTCCAAATATAATTTTTAAATAAAATTAATTTAATATTTTCAACATTAAATGATAACCTCATTATCTTATTCAACATTTTTTATAAATATCTCGGAAATTTATAGAATTACCGTCGTTTAGTTTTTAAATTGCCTCTCTAACCATCTTTTGTGTTAACTGAAAAAATATCAAACATATTTAAAAATTAAATGTTTAATATTTCATTTTATTAAAAATGAAATTTTTAATGATTTATTAAATATATTTGAGAATTCCAAAGTCAAAAATACTTTTATAATACAATTTACTTTTTTTTAATTTCGATTTATAATATATTTTATTAATTTCTCAAGAAATGCAAAATTGAGAGACATTTTATTATATTGTAAATTAGTAGCATAGAAAATATCGTTCCTCATCGTTAATGTGCTTGCTTCTTGTAAATATAATTTATTAAGAGAATCAATGACTGCATCTTCGAGGCATTTGTTAATAGTAGTACATATGAGAATTCTTAATTGGCGGATTGTAAATAGTCCTAGGACTATGGAACAAAAGATTATCTTAGACATCTATATTGAAGTATTGATAGTGATTCTCAAATATGTATGTATACTTAAAATTTTTGGCCGAGTTAAATTACAAGTCAATTAAATAAAATATAGTCGGTAATGACTAAAAACTCATTCTTTTTACAAATAAATATTGTTTATAGTTTTATATTAAATCTATAAAAATCAATTTAAATTGTTGATTGAGTTTTAACTCAATTGGCATGGGCATTGTTATTAATGTAGGAGGTCATGGGTTCAAATATCTTTGAATCGCATTATTCTCTTATTTATATATTGGAGAGGGTTATATATAATTTTAAACATTATGTCAAAACCTATAATATCAATTTAAACCTAAAAAGATACCTCACATGGTTGGATTTGAACTTTGAACATTATAATATAAAATATTTCAATTTTACCCTTTTTCCTAAAATATTATTATAATATTTATACATTTTTTTATTTACATTACAAAGATTAGAGTATTAGTCTAGAATATGAGATTAGGTTAATTGATCCACAATTAGTATGAATAAGTTAAATTATTATCATTTTATAAATTAAAAAAAAGTTAATTGAGCCTATTGGATAGATGTATTCGAGAAATTTATTGATTTTGAAAACCTTAATTATGAGTTGGTTATTATTTAGTTAAATATAATATAAGAGTGGAGAATCGAGATACCATGAGTAATTCTGTTTCATTCCCTTTTGCAATAGCTGTTTGGTAGGAAATTGGTTTAGCACCTCTCAATGGTTCGGTTAAGGAGTTCGCTGCTCGCATGTTGGTTGAGCAGCAAGATGAAAAGAGTAGGCGTGTTCAGGGGCATTTAGTTTAGTAGAAATGTGATCATTTGGAAACAAATTTTTGTGACAGTCGATTAGCTTGTGTATTATGTGGACGAATTTTTAGGATGTTGATTATATTGAAAATATACTATTGTAAAATAAAATCGTTAGTTTTGACAGGAATTAAATTAAGTGTAAATAAATAAAACAATCTCTATATCATGGGAGAACTATTGCCTTAAAAGTAAATCTGTTTTAATCGGTGTAACCGTATAGTGGACGTTACCTCTTAATGTTAACACAGTACTTCAATATTTGTACATACGAATAAAGAAGGTGGAACATAATTGGTATTATTCTTATCGAAAGGCAATCGAAACCAAAAAACAAAAGTAGTTGATTGGAAATTTAATCAGAAAATAAACTGGAAGAAGACCGGCAAAACCACACTAGATTCAATTCCCAAGAAAGATTAGAGGGGCTACAGACAGTCTCGCTTAAAAGCCAATCTACTAGATAAAATTTCTCTTATATAATTTCACAAAACATCAAAATTTATAAAACGAAAAGAAATTATTTTTCTCTTATTGTGTTCTGTGTAAAATGAGGAGAATGACTTATTTATACAATTTTCTAAAAGATAAAATAATAAATTAGTAGTGTCAATTTTAAAAATAATAAAAAAATTTCCTCAATCGAAAATATTCAGAAAATATTTTCTGCAATCTACAAATTAAAATATTCCGTAAATGTTGTTTTGTATTACCAACAGGTTGGGGGTGCATGGTTCATTCCTCTTAGTCAATTTTGTGTCCGGCGGTTGAGGGAGGCGACGTTTGTTGGAAAAAGTCGAATATTGGGCTGCTTAAATGTAATATTGACAGCATTTTTTTTGTCGAGAGTGGCCATATGGGATGCGCCGCTATTGTGCGCAACGAAATAGGTGGTTTTGTGAGATGTATTTCGGGTTTCATAACGATGATTGAAATTATAGCTGCGCGTGAGGCTTTTTTTTGACTTCGACCGTTACATTTGGATGACGTTGTTTTGAAAATTGTTAATCAAACATTGATGAATAGGATGCCTCATATTCAAGATTAATTCTTAAAAACTGTGTCTTTATTACCTCTTGCTTTCATTCTATCACTTTGCTGGATTTGTAAAGATACTAATAAAATTACACAGGCTTTAACAAAAACGACTAAATTACATCATCCTAAAAATTTTCAAAAGAAGAAGAGGAGCCGACCAAGTGGGACAGCACTTAATTAAAGGAGAAGGATAAGTGGGAGGCACTGCCCATTTGCAAATTGTCGGTTCACTGCCCGCCCCCACCCACGCTACGTGTTCACGCCTTGCAATGCATCCATTTTTCTTTCTCTTCTCTAATCTTTCGTTTAATGTCTAAATATAATTTCACCCATCAAATAATAGTTATACGATAAATATAATAATATGATATTGTTTTTCAATGGTTTTAAAATTTTTATTGAAATAATCACTTAATTGTGGTTAATAAACTTAATAATATTTATATCAATACTAAATTTTAATTAAATTAATGTTATGAGTTAATTTCTCAATCACTCAATTCAAAGAATTACTAAACCATAAAATTGTAAACATAAATAAGGTAGAATGTCGAAAGAACTTGCTATGTTTTAAAGTGACATTATTTGATGCAACTGTAAGACAATCAAAACAAACCCATTCCAAAGGTTGGGACCTTTCGGCCCAGTTGGCCAGCCGACTTGAATTCCAAAATAAATAAGCTTTAAATTTAATTATAGAAATATTTAGATAAAATTGTAATTCTAAAATAATTTATGATTATTTAAACAACAAAATATATTATTTGGGTAAAATAAAATATTTCAAATTTTTTTGCATCTTCATTTTAACTATTTAACTAATGAAATGCAATTTAATTTGTGGTTATCAAAAGGAAAATTAAAAAATAATGAAATATCGTTAATTTTAGTTCTATCTAACTATTCTGATTACATTTTTGAATAAAATAATTTAAACATCATAATTTGCATACTATATTAAAATTTAATAATTAAACTGTGAAATTTAATATATATTAAATTTTGAATATACTTATAATATAAATTTAATACAATAAGTTGAAGAGTCAATTATAAAAATAGTCACTTTTATTTGCTTCAAATTATATTTTAGTCATTTACGTTATCGTTTTATTACGAATTGGTCACTTTATTGTTACCTCCTTAACGACAGTTCGACGTGGTAGTCCCAATGAGTTTTAAATGTCAACTTGGATTTCCAATTATTGGGATGAAAATAAGTTTTTAATTAAATAAATTTACTTTGGACTGACATGTGTGACATCCAAATTGGCATTTAAACCCATTTAGTCTGTCACGTAGGACTGCCTTCAGAGAGGTAACAGAGTTTAATGGTAGAGTGACCACTTCATAACAAAGCAATAACCTAAGTGACTAAAATGTAACATTTCAAACATAAGTGAGTAATATGAGACAAACAAAAGTGACTATTTTTGTAGTTTACCCTAAGGTGAATGGGATAAATACTAAAACTATATATGAGCTATGGTTTAATGTGTAATTGTATACATGAAATTTTAGTTAACACAATTATTGATATAACATCATTTTATGTTTATATATTGCATACATAAATAATTATATTTATCCAATATAAAAATAAATTGATGTATTTTTCTTTAAATGTGTATGATTAAATTAAAATTAAAGTTTCAAGTATACATTGAACCACAATTAAAATTTTACGTGTATAATTGCATCAATTAAAATTCATATATACAATTACATATTAAATCAAGGGTCTATTTTGAAACTTTTATGACAAAAATAGTAGTTTATTAGCATGTGTGAAGTCAAAATTAAATTATATAATTTTATAAGAATTAAAATTTTTTATTATTTTAATAATTTATATTATTATAAATTTTAAACAATAAAATTATTTTTATTTTATATTTTTAAAAGTTTAAATATAATTTTATTATATATTAATTTAAAACTTTATAAATTTTAAAGAGTTAAATTTCTCATTTTAGTTAGCCGTTAAATGTCCATATCTGGGATTGAATTTATCAACCACCAAGCAAATCATCCTGACTTACAAAAATCAAAATCGATGAGAATAAATGAATATTAAGTCTTGCTAAAAAATGTCTTAATATTATAAATGTATTTAGTTCATTTTTAATAATATTGTTATATTATAATTGTTTAAATATGTATTTAATAGTCAAACTCTAAAAAATATATATCTTTAGGAGTTTGACCCCAAAATTAAGAATACAAAAGATGAGCCACGTTGGACGTATAATTATTACATTTGATATATTTTATTTATATATCACTAGTGTATGGATTAGCAAGTCAAACCATCACATCAACATCAATTTTGAGGTCTATAATATTGGTCAAACACGACTTTATAAAAATACGATCATTATTACACCTTATTCATATTTTTTAATTTATATATTATTTTGTATTTCAGTTTATTTTCGATATTTAATTTAATTTTGAGGTTTTTAAATTTGGTATCTAAATCTAATTAGAGTGTTTATTTTAGTATTTAAATTTTTATCTTTAATTAAATTTCTGAATTTGTCTTTCATACTCAATTTGATAATTAAATTTTTATATGTCGAATTAAGTAAGTATACTTTTTTACTAAAACATATGTTAATCATTTATTAGACCACGTGATGTCATTTAAATTGTATATCAAAAAATATTAAAATCAAACTTGAATATTAAATAATATATTAATTCTTTTTTATTACGTTATAAGCTTAACAATTAAGGGAGAGAATGTATGGTGATGACTCAAATCCTAAACTTTAAAGTGTTAACACAAAATTTTAACTACTTGTTGAAGTGCTTGGCACTTATTCAAAAATCATATTTAAGGCTCACGGGTCTTTAGAGTGCCTACAACAAATGTCAATTAAAAAATATGAAAAGGTTTTACATTAAATAAAGGATTAATATTTAATATATGATAAATTACAGTTTTATTTTATTATATTTAGTATATTATCGGTGGAACTTTTAAATCTCACAAGGGTCAAGTGTTGATAAATATTTTATAAAAATATAATAAAATATTAAAAATAAATATTTTTGATATTATGCACATTCGTTTTACGGTACATGTTCGGAGTTCTTGGCTGCTTCTCTAAACAATATTGTTTCTAAGGTTTAAATTTACATTCTCTTCTTGGGAGTAAAATATACTCCCATTGCACCCAAATTTAATTTTTTTTAAAAGGAGACATATAACAAAATTTTAAGGCTATTTTTTAAATAAAAATAGCACACTACTAATGTACCAAATACTAATCTATTTTACTATATTCCTATAAAATAATTATCAATCATTGACCCTGGGTTTAAAAACTGTATTAATAACATATAAAATATTATTCTTTAAGTAAAACACATTTTATTAATTTTGATTATCTATGCTGTCTTTATCATCAGTCATCACAAATGTATTATATTTTTGCATTTTTTTATTGACTAAAGTTCGCCATTATATTTAGATTAAAAGAATTGATCATAAATTTTAAATTATTGAAAAACTTGATTGGCATAAAAGGTAAACCATGCTGCAGGAAAGAGAAGGAGACCCTTAACTTGCCAACTATTTCAATCCTTATAAAACAATTATAAAAAATTAAGTATGATTAATTGTGAAATTATAGACAAATATTATTATAACTAGGGGTAGGGGTAATTATGGATAAATTGAGTGTAGTATGTAATATGTATTCAATTTTAAGGTCCCTGAGTAGGTAACATCAGACCACTTTTTTATAGAGTTACCATGAGTTTCTACGTATTCCAGTCCTATTATTTGGATTAAGAATTTTATTTATTTATTTAAAGATAACTTTAATCTCCGCTCCTAACTTACTCTCCATTAATGAATTTTAATTCTGGTAACTTGAAGGATTTTTAGAAAAATTTTAGTTTTTCCTTTTAGTTCCTTTTAAGAATTAATTTTATTTCTTGATTACTATTTTTTATTAATTGCTTCAGATGTATTTAATGGACACTCGATCCCAATCCCTTATTAATAAAAACTAAATTGATTATTTTCAAAAAATAAATGTAAGGTACTTGAGGTATTATGCACTACAAAATTGTTTTCTTTAAAATATATTTAAGAAAACATTTTCCTCTTTGAGAGGAATATAGCTTTAAATATGCGTATTACTTAATATTTTTTTCACAATTAAAAAAGAAAAAATTTGAGTATTAAACAGAAAACAATATATAATACTATTCTAAGTTTTATAAATAATTTTCAAAAATGTATAAGTACAAGTACAATAAAAATAATTTTTTAATTAATTAGAATCAAAATCAATTCAATAAAAGCACAACAAACTAAAAATTAAAATATATCTAATCAATTATAATTAGAATAAACTCAATACAAAAGCACAACGAATTAAAAGTCGTAATATATTTGGATAGGGTCACATATGGTGAGACAAAAATACAAAATAATTTGAAAAAATGTACATAACATTCACACATGATGATATTTAAATTTAGACTATCAAAATAACAAAATTTAAACTTGAAATATAACCGAAACAATTTAAAAAAAATTTACATATAATATTTACATACAATAAAATTTAAATTTTATTTAGAAAAATAGTAAAACTTTAAATTTATCAACACAATCAAGGCATTATTGGCACAATAATTTAATATTGATAAAATTACTATTATATATTTAAATAGTTTTAATCATACGTATTGTCGAAATGCAAAGAGGGAAGTGAGAGAACACTTTATCTTTTTATTTAAAAAAAAAAACCTACAGCCGACAGAAAAATCTTAGGAAAAACTAAAGAAGAAAAGTTATGTTTATTTTAACGCTGCTAAGAGAGATAGATATAAGACAGCAGCAGTAGGCGACACATGGATTCAGATTTTCAGTTCTGTTTTCCTTTTTGTGTCTAGTTTTTTCTTCACCATCAATTTCATTGCCAACAGCTAAAACATGTATAGCGCATACTTCAACCAAGATAACACTCCCTTTTTCCGTTTTTTCTTTTCAAAATAATTTCCAGAGAAACAATTCTTCGATTTTCTTAGCTTAATTAGTTCAATTAGGTGACCTTTTCCTTTTTTATTTTTAATTTTCCATATATATATATATATATATATATAGGATGAATCACTGCGTTCCAGATTTCGAAATGGAAGACGATTATGCAATCCTTTCACCTCCTAGTTTAACTCGAGTTGAAAAGCCTCCGCCCAGGTAATCTTCATTTTTTTTCCTCTGTTTTTTTCTTTTTAATCTCATGTACTATGAAAATTGTGAACTGATAAAATACAAAAACAGACCAGAGGATGAAATCATGGAGCTGTTGTGGCAAAACGGACAAGTTGTTATGCAGAGCCAAAATCAACGATCTATGAAGAAATTGCCGTCGTTCAAACTTCTCGACGCCGATCATTCGGCTCCCAGGGAGATCCGGTCATCATCACCATCTCACAAGCATCGTCGTCATCATCATCAAGAGCAACAGCAATTGGTTACCGATCATCTCTTCATGCAAGAAGATGAAATGGCTTCGTGGCTTCACTATCCTATCAGCGACACAAACTTCGACCACGATTTCTGCACTGATCTCCTCTATCCACCCTCCTCCTCCCCCACCGCTGCCGTCGCACCTTGCGTGAGCTCCACTGTGGCAACTTCCACTCCTCCTATACTTAAAAGAGTTTCTCAAGTTTCGGTTTCTGCTTCAGCTAACGAATCAGTTCCTAGGCCCCCGGTACCGCCGGCTAGGAGGAATGAGTTGGAGCCGGCAAGGATCCACAACTTCTCTCACTTCTCGAGGCATATAACGGCGAGGGCGGAGCAATCTGAACTCTCGAATTCGAAGAGTGTAATGGGGGAATCGACGGTCGTTGATTCGAGCAATACTCCGGCGGCAGCTCCTGAATTGAGAGCCGCTCAGGCTATGCCAAGCAACACTGAGGCGGCATCTGGCGGGAACAACAACAACAACAACAACAACAACAATGCCAACGCCAACATGAGCGCCGCCGGAGTACCCTATTTGCAATCAGCTGACGTCAGACTGGGTGCCAACAAAGGCAGTTTAGCCACGTGCGAGGTCACCGTGACATCATCACCTGGAGGCTCCAGTGCTAGCGCTGAACCTACGGCTCAAAAGGCGGCCTCGGCTGAAGACCGGAAGCGTAAAGGCAGAGAACTGGACGAAGCCGAATGTCACAGCGAGGTTAGTTTTATTGGAGTTTAAAAATGTAAAAAGTTATCTGTTGTCTCGGCTAACGTGCGCCGTGGGTAACGTCTTTTAACATGAGCACCCTTCTCCTTGTCACTACCGGCTCACTGCCACCACTGGACACTTGGTGCATTATTTGGGGACTGTAGAAACGCCACGTGTACGATATCATTGAAAGGTGGACATGACTTGGATGATTGGAGGAGGAAAGAGGTTTGCAGTATCAAGTGGAAGTGAAAAGATTTGGAATTTATTATATTTTTAGAGTGATGGAGGGAGCGTTACACTTACACTAACACCCAATGGTTGTTTGTCAGTGGGCTCTTGGATTTTCTTTTTCTTTTTGGGCATCCTTTTAAGATATCATTTAGTAAATTTTTTTAGAGTAAAAAAAAGTTTATAATTTTTTAATGTATTTAATTGGCTTAAAACTTCTTCTTCTTCTTTTTTTTTATTTTTTTATTAAGAGATTCTTTAGTCTAGTGTTTACGTTGCTTGGATGCATGGGAATTCTGAAAGAATATTCAGCCTTAACCTGGTTTTCATTAGTATAGATCACCCAAATGTTACTTATCTTTTTCTTTATATCAAAATTCAATTTTCTTTTTACTGATAGCTTTTATTAATGTTGCCAAAGAATGCTGAGTTTGAATCGGCTGACACGAAGAAACAAACGCGTGGATCCACATCTGCAAAAAGGTCTCGTGCTGCAGAGGTCCATAACCTCTCCGAGAGGGTCAGTATCTTATATATTGACATTAATTAGAGTAGTGTTATTGAATTTGTTCTTCTTCTTCTTCTGGTTAATTACATGGCGTTTACGTGCAGAGACGCAGGGATCGTATAAATGAAAAGATGAGGGCTTTGCAAGAACTTATACCTCGTTGCAACAAGGTTTGTTTGTCATTGACCATTTGTACATTTCTCTCTTTGCCAATATTGACATATTCCATATTTGTGAATCTCAGTCAGATAAAGCTTCAATGCTGGATGATGCAATTGATTACTTGAAATCACTTCAGATGCAAGTTCAGGTATGTATTATTTGGTTATGGTTAATGAAAGATGTGCCAAAAAGTTTTCTTCTTTCAACTCTATTTATAGGTGTAAAATGCCAACAATATTAACTTGTGTCTTTTCTTTTCAGTCGTGTGGGTCATCAATCATGACTTAATGCTACAACACTAAAAAGCCCTTGATCAACAATCAACACCAGAAAATTTTCTGGCATAATTGCATTAAGTGTCCTTTGATTCGTTAGCATGCTTAATAAATAACTCAAATGAGTTGTGAGAAAGAGACAAAAATGGCTGAAAACTAAATTGGACTAACATAAGCTTCAGGATTTATGGAATTCATTTTACCAAAAATCAATAATGTGCATAACAATCTTTCCGCAGATGATGTCTATGGGTTGTGGCATGGTCCCAATGTTTCCAGGTGTTCAGCAGTATATATCCCCAATGGGAATTGGGATGAGTATGGGCATGGATATGGGAATAATTAGGCCAATGATGTCATTTCCCAACGTTGTGGCTGGTTCAGCGTTACCAACATTGGCAGCTGCAGCTCATTTGGGTCCAAGGATTCCTATGCCAGCCTTTCATATGCCACCATCAATTCCAGCTCCTGACCCATCAAGATTCCAACCAAGCAATCAATCTGACCCCATCCCAAACCCGCTTTTCATGCAAAACCTAAACCAGGCCCAGCAGTATATTGGTCTTCACCAAACTATGCAAATACCCCATCCACAGGTAATGCATGCCATCTTGCCTCCAAATCAGGGCATTCATGTCTATTTCTAGGCTTGATTTGATTCACTCATGACAATATCTTAAAGAAAATTTTCTTCCTAAGATGTCTGATTCTGACAAAACACCACCTCAATCACATTGAGACATACTAATTACGAGTTTCACCTTTGACAGGGTCAAGCAATGGCCCAGCCAAGTAGCAGAAGGGGAGCTGAGAAAGTTGAGAATCACCCAACAGGTAGGTCCATTAGTTTCTAGTTCCATATCATCACAAGTTGTTGATATGCATATGCGAAATGATAAGACAGAGCACATGCCATACCCATTCAAATCATATCTATAAAACATAAAAAGCATTTGAATTGCAAATAAAAGATTGAAGTTGGTGTGAATTGTACAGGTTGAAAATTCTGCGTGGCTCACTCCAGAGTCCAGAAAGGATTCCTCTTTCTTTCTTAAAGTTTTGTAGTTTGTCTGAGATAAACTATTTTGGGTTTCAACTAGGCAATTCATTATTTCAACGCAGCTAACATGTAATTATTATGTTGCTATGGAAATAGTTCCCCCCTCAGTTTTCCCATATTCCTCTTTATAGTTTGTTTCCTATTTGTTGAGGTTTGGACATTTTTAAAAAGAAATTAAAATATGTTATAAGTACTTGTCCTCTTCGTCATTGTGTTTTTACTTTTTAAAATTTAAAGTATATGCATTAAATTCTAAATTTGTGAAGTGTATATAAAACTATGATATATTTTAACCTTAAAAAAATAAGAATAATAAAGTCATATTGTGGTTGGTGGGATGACTCTGATTTTGCTGACAACCCCACCCCTTCTCTCCCAAGTTGTTTCTGATTCAATTAAGAGATCTAAACCCAAGTTGCTTGGTTCAGGAAAATGTATTGTTGTATTAAGAAAAAAGTTGAAATTCTATAATTAGTCAGTGTACTGAATTTGCTAAATTATCAGTGCTTTTACTTTAAGTTTATAAAGTTAGTCTCTATGCTTCATGAGTTTGTAATTATTAGTCAATTTTAATTAAAAATATTTAATTTAATCAAAAAGTATTTTAAAGTTTTAATTTTTGAAAAAAAATTGTATAATTTTAATAGTTTTCAATTTATATAAATAATATTTTTCTAAAGTTATATAAAATAATGTATATATTTTTTAATTTTTAGTAATTTTATTTTTGTAATATCTGAGAAAATATAATTTCAGAAACAAATTCTGAATTCATTTAGAGTTTCTTTTTTAATTATATAAAAACGTATATAATTTCTTTGATGAATTCTTTATAAATTCAGATATGTATTTTTTAATATTAGATCTTTTTCTTATGATTTAGCATTAATACAGTGCTTTGATGTAGCGTTTGCTTTTATTTACCGTTTATTTCATGCTATCGCATTGGATTTGAAATTTATAAATTTGCTAAATCTAAACAAGTTGTGTAAATTATTAGGATTAATTATAGAATTTAACCGCACTGAATATGTGCCAAGTTTGAGCCTTTTGTTTCGGGTGTTATATAATGTCCAACTGTTATGGCTGCCCTGCCAGGGTTACTCATATTATTATTATTATTATTATAGATGGTATAACTATAAATTTCGAATGATTTCACTTCAAACGAGAGGGGCAGATAGTTTTTATTCAACAATTTTAGTAATTATTTTACTCACCCTGCTTACCATATTAAATTATCACAATTACTTTATTCACCCTACTCATCAGGTAAAATTATATATATATTGTCGAAAAGAGAACTATAATTTATTAAAACTTAACTACAAAGTCATTTGATACATAATACACCTCTGCTTATCAGCTAATGGTAAGAGTTAAACCAACTAGGGAGAAGGTTGCAAATACAAAGTAAATTTTAGAAATTTAAATTGCCCAAGAGAGAGGTAAACTGAGATTACTCTTTAATTGAGCTAATGCATCCGCACATTTATTCCCTTCTCAAAATACTCGCTTCTAAGTGTTAGTGGTCAAAGACTGAAGGAGCATCTTGAACTCATTAATCAAAGGTGACAAAAAACATATTAGAGTTTAATTCAAATTTTATAAAATGAATGTCAGTGGTAGTATCAAGTTCAATCTCAATGTTTTCGTTATTCTGACTAATTGCTAACTGTAGCCATCCCTTAGGGCCCACAATTCTGCTTCTACCCTAGTTGATATTGGGATATGTCAATAAGCTCCAATAATCCAATTCCCCTCATGGTCTCGAATTAGTGCTCCCGCCCTCTCTTTCCCAAGGTTACCTAAGGATGATTCATCTGTGTTGAGTTTGTACCAACCCCTTGGAAGTAGTTTCCACATCAGTAGAATGAAAGATGAAAGGGGACACTCTTCTAGCAAATGGGAAGATGGCCACAAATTTCCTTCTTGTTGAAAAGACTCTAGATACAAAACTCTCAAAGGGACGAGAATTCCCAAAAATACAGGCATTCCTAAACAACCAAATTTTTCATAGTGCAAATACAAATAAGGTATTTCAGAGTACCTTTAGTTTGTTTATTCAAGTTTTAGACAAAAGATTCGTAGAAATCCAATCTTCCCAACAGTGAGAGGCAGGAGGTATGAATTGAATACAGTTGTAGAGATTTTTCCATAGACCTTCTTTGATGGAGCATTCTCTAAAGAGATGACCGATGTCTTCTTGGGAGCTACAGCAAAGGGGGCAAAGTGCCTTTGCATTTAGATTCTTTGAGCAGAGAAAAGCCTTATGACCACTCTACAAGAAAATTTTTATTTTGGGGGGAATTCTAACTTTCCAGATAGATTTTCAGAGATTAGTTTCTTTTGAGGGCTACAGCGAAATTCCTGCTTGTAATGAGGGAATCTGCACTCGAAAGATTAAAGCAGCCATTACTCGAGGAACCCAACATAAAGTACCACTATCGTTAGAGGAATTAAGGACAGGCGTGCTTAAAAAAAACAAAAGGCTTCGAGAGTTCTTGAGGTAATTGGACCGAAATAATTGAGAGCCCTTACGCAACCCAACTATCACTAAGGTGGTGGAAGGTCCTAATACCTTCATCTTGTAGTAGAGGTCCCTATAAAATATCTCTAAAGGCATCTAATTTAAACTAGTTATCATGCCAGAAATTCAGTAAACGGTCATCCCTATCACCCCATCTAAAGACCAAATGCAAAGATATGACTTATGTTCCCAAGTGACTTCCAAGTCCTACATGTATTACGCAAAGATAGAAGGTGCCTACACGTATTTTGTTAAAAGAGTCTTTGCCCGAAGCGTATCCTTCTCTTTAATGAGTCGCCATCCCAATTTCACCAAGTGAGCTTGATTTTTAAATTTAGCTATTTGGAGGCCTTATCCTCCATGATCCTTCCATCATGCCACCGAATCTCAATTAACCAAATGTAATTTCTTTGTTCCCTGTCTTCCACTCTAGAGAAAATCTCGATTTAACGATCAAGTTGGTTAAGAACAAAAGTAGGCGAAACTGCATAAAATAATTTGGAATGATGGCGATCGTAGATTGGATAAATAGGTGTCTCTCCGCAGGGGAGAGGAGATTTGCTTTCCAAGCCTTTTAACTTAACTTTCTTGATAATGTAATAATAATCTCTACGAGTTACCCTTTCGACATGTAAAGGGAAACCCAAGTATTTCCCTAGATCATGTTAGAAACCCGACCCCTCATACTGGACAAACAATTAGGAGAGAAAACTATCCTGGATTTTTTGTTATGTATATGCATATTAAAACCCTAATTCCTTGTACACTGTTTCATGCCATCCATTTTTCTCAAACTAATATTCAAACATTTATTTGATTTCTGCTTTCCAACATAAATCCTTCTATTTTTGGTTGGGAATTTTGTCCCAAAGTTATCAATTTTTAAATATTCTTAAAGAATTATGTTGAAAAGACAAATATTAAAAATAACTAACAAAAATCGAATTAATACAAAAATAGACAAAGATGGATATATCCAACATCTACGGAGATAACAATAATTTTCAAAATTACACATCTATAATAGAGTGAGGCATATGTTGAAACAGAACATCCCGATAGCGAAGTGACGATAGATTTGAAAACATCCATCCACAGCAGGAGAAGATACCAATGGAAAAATGACCATTGAACTATCTTTGGATTTGCACTGGGCTGAGGCAGAATTCAAGTGCCTGTCTCATTTGTGCTTAAGACCATTGATGACAGATGACGTGAACACTGAACAAGACACCCCTTCTCGAGATTCATACCTTTTAACTGGTTTTCTTCTGTTTTTTTTTTTTTTTTTTTTTTTGGTACATGGGAAACAACGTCTTACAATCATATCCATTTCCACAAAACTCCACTGTCAAATAATTCTAAACCCTCTCCATAGCCATATCTCGAGAATGTTCAAAAGACATCCACCATCATAGAGAATGCCGTGAAACAAAGGTTCAAGTATTGATTGTTACGGGCCACTGGAACACAAACTCCAACTTTAAGATTCAAGTACAAGAGCCTCCCATGCCATCACCAGGATTGGCAGATAGCCAACTACTTAATATCAATATGCTCCCAAAGAATAGACTACCAACAACTAGCCACTCTAGTTGCAGACAGCCACATAATCCACTTTTATCTGAAAATATTAATTAGACCTCTCTCTCTCTATATATATATATAAATATATCAATATCATAATGCATCCTTGTAATTTCTCAACTAACATTTGATTCGGTTCACAAGGAGCAACACTTCGTATCTTGCATAAGTAAAGGAAAACATGAAGGGAAAGTGCTTGAAAAAGGATCATCAACAAGCATTGAATACAAAGGGAGCAGAGATGTCAACAAGCCATAACCATGAATGCATAAAGTGAAATGCAAAGAGCTATTTCTATTGTTTAAAACGCAAGGTGGAACAAGAAAACATCTGACCAGAATCCGGACAAAAAAGCATTGTAAAACACAGACAGTACAGACACCATTGCATCAGCAGTGTTCATACTAAATCCCATGTAGCAAGCCAAATAGTTTTGAAATCTCCAGTCAGATTATTACTTCAATAAACAAACTAAAATACCATGAGCCACAAATACCACGCATAGTTCTCCATATACTTGTGTTTACCTCCAGTAATCATCCAGTTTTGGAATCAGATTTTGTGCTAGCTTTTGACTCTGATTTCGAGTCTCCTCGTGTATGAGCTGCTTCTCCACTTCTTGCATCACCTGAACAACATCCACCACCATGATGGTGGTGGTGGTGGTGGTGATGATGATGACCATGATGATGGTTCGTCTTTCCTTTCAACTGCTTCCTCATGTCATATGCATCCTCCCCATCTGCATAATACTTGGCCTCCACATCATGAATCTTATATCCCAACGTCTGGGTATACAGATTAAACGCTGCCCTGTTACTCTTCCTCACATGCAGCGACACATACTCTGCTCCAAACACCTGCATCAATTTGTCCATTGGTAATGAAGAATGCAAAAGTTTTCTTCTTCCTTTCTGATTAATTTTGCATTCAATTTATTCAAGAACTGCTAAAAACAAACCCTAAATGGAACAGTAATTCTCACATAAGCATTCTATATAAAAAGCAAAACCATTCAGTATTTCTTCATACAAATATTAGATTATTAAGTTTTACTTCGCCTACAATCATCGTCTGCTTTTTGCTTTCAAAATATAACAAAGCAACTCTCGAATTTGCAAGTAAATATGTTTCTAATTAGCAATAACATAGGCAATATGAGGAGAAATCAAACTTCCAAAGCTTCATGTTCCGTTACATTATCACAAAAAAAAAAAAGGAAATATGAATAAATAAATAAGGTAAGAGACCTGCTCCATGGCGGCTTGGGCGGCGTTCATGAGCTTAGTGGCGAGGCCAAGCTTGCGGTGAGTGCGGAGGACGGCGAGAGAGGTAATGTGGCCGTGGCACTCGTTGCTTTCGTCCTCCATCTTAGCGAGGACGTAACCGACGATGCGGCCGTTGTAGTCCTCGGCGACGTAAAGAAGCTGAGGCCAAGAGAGGATGTGGTAGAAATAGTATTTCATCTGGTAATTCTCGGGAAGGCAAAGCAAGTTGCAAGCTTGCATAGCCAGTAGGTCGTCCATGGTCGCCTTGCGTATGCACACCATTGTTCTCTCTGTCTAATTCCAGAATTAGGGATTTGGGATTTTTATGATTTTCAAGTTTACTTTTAAGAGGACAGAAAAGGGATTTTCGGATGATAGTTGAACTTGGATGGACTTGGCCCAATGTGATCAGACCAATATTTTCCAAAGTTTAGTGGGCTAGACCTGTTTTATTGGGCTAGACTGAAATGTAATGACTTAAAATATTCAGGGACTTGATCTGTAAATTTTCTGTTTTGATTGGCAAAAAAAAAAGAAGATATAAGTGCAGCACCAAACTTTAAATAGGGTAAATTATTTTATAACCCCGTTATTTATTATTATTTTCATTTCACTTTAACACCAAAATAGAGAGCTCTTACCAATTAATCAAAAAATTTCTACCAAAATTATTTTTATAAAAAGCTTATTCAACTGAAAATAAATTTTATTTATTTTTGAGAAATAATTATAATTTTATTATCAATTTTATTTGTGAACACGGTATAAAATTATAATTATAAAAGTTTTAGAAAAATATTATTATGTATAAATTATAATTATTAGTTAAATTTATAGTTTTCAAATATAATGTAAGCTAAAGAAAACTACTATGAATACCGTTAAGCGCTATATTAGACATAATTTGAATAAAAAGTTATTTTTTAAAAATAAATAAAAATTATTTCCAGTTGGAATCGACTTTTTTACAAAAGTATTTTTTGATAGAAATCTTTTCTTTGGACCAATTGGTAAGAGGCCTCTTTATTTTTGGTGTTAAGTGAAAATAAAAATAATAATAAACAAAGGAGTTTATGAAGTAATTTACTCTGTTTAAAGTTTGGTGCCCCATATCAGGCTGCCCTTAAATCGTTTCTTCAATTGACAATCAAAATGATAAATTTGTATATTAGGTCCCTGAATATTTTTGGTCATCACATTTTAATCTGGTGCCGTCAATATATTAGACAACACCGTCATAATACTGTAGCAAATGCCTATTTTCGTAATTAATTTATTTTTTTATATTATTAGAGTAAAAAAGTCGTTTTATTGTTTGTTAATTCAAAATATTTAAATCATTATTCCAAATTCTGTTTTAACATTTAAACAATATTTTGTGTAATTAAATTTATAAAATATTATTATTAAATAAATAGTTATTCAAACCATGTTGAATTGCATTTTTAAAAATACAACTATAATTTATTCAGCTGAGTAATCAACCAAACAAAAAATGTTTTAAGATCATAAAATAAAATTTGAATTATCTATTATGTAATCGGAATCTGATAAAATCGGCTCATATAATTTTAAACCATCTATTAAATTTCACATCAATATTTAAGAAGGCAAATATTTTATCAAACTTAATTATTTATATATATTATCTCGTTTAAATCAATTATTTTAAAAAACTTTCTTTTTACAGAAATAAACAGAAAAGTCATATTACTTGTAATCAAAGAGTTATTTCATTCGAAGAGATTGCCTTGCATACATTTACATCACATGCAACACAGTAACACATGATCAATACTTCGTATCAAAGTGAAATAGTGGTGGAGTCAGAAAATTATTTTGGGACTGAAATTATATTGTTTATTTTACAATAATAAAAATATAATTTCGTTATTTTAATAGTCTATATCTTTATAACTTTTAAAAATTTATTCACATTTTATTATGTTTGAAGGTAAAACAATTTTACCGTTATTAATTTAAAATTTAATAAAAATATAAAAGTTCTAAATAGAAAATTTTCCGACTCCTTGACTCCGACACTAAAGTGAACTCAAATGGGATCTCATAGTAAGACAATGAAGTCTATAATTATATTCAACCACCAATTTCACTTAGCAATAAACTATGTAAAAACTCAGGTTAAATCATACAAATCATTTTCACGGATCAGATAATTGTAAATCAGTTCCAAACAAACTTTGTAAACTCAATGATAAACCACCTATTCTTCTATCAAAACATTAAAACAATATTAGATACCTCTCGATAAACCGTCATCAACCTTTATCATCAAATTTTGCATCAACAATTATAACAATATATATATATATATATATATATTATAAATATAAATTCAGTAACTGTTCTAGCTTTTGCATAGCTATTACTAGGTTGAGGATGGACTTGATTTGTTCAATTTCAGGTTTAATATATTATTTAGCATCCGAGTTTGACACTTTTTTTAATGTAGTATTTGTGTTATTTTTTTATTCAACCTGGTACATATATTTGACAAAAGTTATATATTTTGGTACTTAAAGGTAACACTATTAATTTTTTAGTGTCTAATTCGGGTTTTAGAGCTGATTTGATAGAATTCATAATTAGCTAGTAATATTGGCAATTGACCTTCACCAAATCAGTTCTACAACGCAAATTAAACCACACCTATCAAACGATATTTGATAAATAAATAAATTTACAATTAATACTAAATTTGTTCTATTGACAAAATCATGAAAGCTTCAAACCTAATAATATTAGCAATTAACTTTCATCAAACCAATATTAAAATTCAATTTAAACACTAAAAAGTTAATATCATTACCTTTGAGTATCAAAAATATAACTTTTGTCAAATATAAGTATCAAATTAGACAAAAAAATAACACATGTACTGCATTAAAAAAATGTCAAACTTAAATACCAAATCATATATTAAGCCTTTCTACTAACAAATCTATTAAAGCTATACAATTGTAATGACAATTACATATGTCGGTTATTCTACCCAAATGATCCAAAAAAGATATTTACGTAAATGACCCTGATTAAAAAATAATCACCTAAATGACTTGAAATGAATAGTAAAATTGGACTATGGGGGCCAAATGGTCGGCACCACTATTTTTTTCTAACACAACCATTGGCTGATGGTTGTGTCAAGGGTTAATTTTTTTTTTTTGTGGTTTTGGACATTAGATGGCTGGCACCCATGTATTTTTTTTTTAAACTATATCATATTGATCTATATTTATACCAGTATTTTAAAAAAAAATTTAGGTTGCTGACGCACTGATGGTTGGCACCCCTTTATTAGATAAAAAATAATTTTTTAGGGTACTGGCACACTGATGGCTAGCACCGCTTTATCTGATTAAAAAAATATTTTGAGTCAAGTGCTGGCCAACAAAAGCCCAAAACAGTACTAGCTTGCTAGCATGTCCGGCGCCGACTGACAAAGGTTCACGCTGACACATTGAACCAACAAAAGAGGATGAGAATATTGCAACATTAACTCCTCCTCGTTTCCCTATCTTTTTTATTTCCCAAGTTTGATTATAAATTTTATATTTTAAAATAATATTAGACTACTTATCATGTTAACCATTATTGCATCATTCACATTATTATTAAATTTAAATTAATATACACAATTAAATTAATTTTTTCATAAAATTAGAACTTGCTTTAATAATTTTCATCTTTTATAATAATTTAAATAAACATTGCTAAATTATTGTTTCTTTTATTTTTAAAAATAATATGTAATATATTTATAAATTTAGAAACAATTAAATAGTATTTAAAAATTAATTTAAAATTAATTTAAAATTTTTAAATTTAAAAATAACGTATAAATATATTTATAAAAGAAACTTATCTTATAGATGAAATTAATTTATAATTGAAAATATTTACGTTATCTTTATATTTTAAAATTTAATTTATAAATAAATTTATCTTATATATTTAGAAAATATTGTTTATTTTCTTGATAAAACTTACCTTATAGATTATGATTTTGTAACTTTAAATTATAGATTATAATTTATCAACGTTTATTTGAATTATTATAAAAGATAAAAATTATTAAAGTAGGTTCTAGCTGTTATGAAAAAAATCTAATTTAATTGTGCATATTAAATTTAAATTAATTTTAAATTTAATAATAATGTGAATGATATAATAATAATTAACAATATGATAAGTAGCCCAATATTATTTTAAAATATAAAATTTTAATCAAATTTGAGAAATAAAAAAGATGGAAAAAAGAGGAGACGTTATGTTACAATATTCCCGTCCCCTTTTGTTAGGTCAGCGTGGGCCTTTGTTGGCCGGCACTTGACCTAAAAATTATTTTTAATCAGATAAAAGGGTATTGACTATTAGTGTGCCAGCACCCCAAATTTTTTTAAAAAAAATACTGGTATAAATATATACCAGTATGATAATATTTGAAAAAAAATATATGAATGTCGACCATTTAGTATACAAAAACACCAAAAATTATTTTTTAACCCCTAACACAATCATCAGCCAATGATTTTGTCAGAAAAAATATTAGTGCCGATCCCTATAATCCAAAATTTACTGTTTATTTTAGGTTATTTATGTAATTATTTTTGAACTAGTGCTATTTACGTAAATAATTATGTTTTTAGGTCATTTGGGTGAAATAGTCATATTTGTCAAATTATATATTTATGTTTTTTATTTGTATTATATAATAAGTGTTTTAATTTAATAAATATTTAATTACACTTTATATTTTCGGATAGAAAATTTACGAATATTAGAATTAAAATCGATTATATTAATAAAATTTTAATTTACCCAATTAATTTTTATACATTTTATTTTAATATACATACATTATTACTTAATTAATATTATGAGTCAAACAGATCATCAATTTGATTAAAAATTATAGAAATATTATATAATTAAAATAAATTAATTTATTCAAATTTTATTTTTTAATTAAAAAAGGCAAGGTTTTATCCAAAGTCCATTTTGATACAATTTTAGGATTTGTAATTTTAATAATTTAAAAATTGAGTATAAACAGAAATGTCTAATCATATAGACAGAAGAAATGTATATGAATTGGATTTGTTTATTTATGATACATGTAAAAATGGGTACAGCTTTTTTATTTTCATAATAAATTAAGTACAACATTTATTCAAAGCGTAAAGCTTGTTCCATTTGCTCAGAGTTTGCTAGTGATGTTAACATTTCGCACTTTAGAAGGCTTTGGAGTTGAATCTTTTGGAGCAACAATTGTGAGCACACCGTTTTCTACTTGGGCCTTAATCTGCTCAATCTTCACATTTTCTGGCAATTCAATTTCCCGAGAAAATTCAGCTTTCCCTGACCCTCTCTCCGCAACATGCCAAACAGTATCTTTCGTGTGACTCTCCTCTTTAATACCCTCTCCTTTTATATGCATAATATTCCCATCTTGTATCTGCACTTTTATATCCTCCTTATTGTATCCTATATATACAAATTCACCAACCCAAACAACAAATCTCAGCTTAGACTTTGATTTTGGTGGAGGATATTGCTAAAAGAATGAAGGAAAAAAAAAAAAAAAAAGGAAGAGTGTGGGGTGGAAGTTAAACCTGGGACGTTAAACTTGAAGATGTGGGCACTGGGGGATTCGAGCCAATCCATGAGAGCGGGTGATCCAGACCATTCACGGAAGATTGGAGGGCTCCAAAAGAGGCGCCTGAATGGGTGACCCAATATACCATCTGCCATGGCGTGTCTCTCAGCTCTCAATTATCTATTGACGTTGAATGCGTACAGAATGGAGGGCAGGCAAGGGGGCTATAAGTTGATAAATACGAGGGGGGATGCCAGAAGAGTCGAGAATATCCAGAATGTTCTTGGGGCTTGGGCTTTATATTTTATTATGGGATTTTTATTCGTATCCTTGTTTTATTTTATATTTTCATATTTCATGAATTCACGCGCGCGTTTTAGTTCTCTTGGTTAAATTGTGCTATTAGTTCTTGTACTTTATGAAAATTATGGATTTAATCATTTTACTTTAATTTGATATTTTTAGTCCTTGAACTTTTCAAATTTTAAAGTTTCAGTCCTCTCTATATGATAACTACTAAATCCATAAAGTTAAGTTCTGCTATTTTCCAAATCTTATGCAACAAACATATTACTCACTATATATGCGTAATGTCATGTCAACTTATTATTTCCACATATTACTCACTAAAAGTTCAGTTAATGGACTAATGATTGACATTTGTATTAATATTGAGATTTCGGAATTTGAATAGTATAGGGACTTAGAATGACCCAATTAGAAAATATGGACTAAACCTATAACTGTACGCATAATACAAGACTAGTAATTGAAATTAATCAAATTAATTTAAATGTGATAGTTTGGGTCGAACTAAAATTTCAAAATTAAGTAAAGCATAAGGATTAAAATTTATCAATTCAAAAGTATAAAACAAAAATTAATTGAATTAAAATATATGGATTAAATCCACAACTTTAACAAAATATAGAGACTAATAGCAAAATTTATCCTTTTGGTTCATTATGAGAAAGATAGATAATAGGCTTAATTTATGATTTTACCCTTAAAATATACCCATTTTCTCATTTTGGTACCTAAATATTTTTGTCCCAATTTGATATTTAAATATCAATTTCCTCTATTTTTGGTTCATTTTGTAACGATCGTTAAAAAAATTTGTTAAACAACTTTAGCCAATGAAAAAGCATCATGAGGTATGTTTTGGCTAATGAAAAAAAATGTCCCGTGACAATTAGGTTTAGTTAAAACAAAAACAAAAAATTTGAATTTTAAAAAATAAAAAATATAATATTAAATATTTAAATATTAAAAAACATTTTTGATTTTGACTGATCGTTGATAGGCATCGCTCGACCGTTGACTAGTAATGTGGTACTATTAGAACACACTATGTGTCCTTTTTATTTTTAATAATTTATATATTATATTGATTAAAATGTAAAATATCATATATATATATATAATATATATAATTTTTGTTAAAAAAGTTTAAAAATATTTTTATTTTTTAAATTATACGTATTATATATAAACTAATATTTACTACTTGCCCATTTTAATAACATATCATCGATCATTATCCTTGTAAAATCAACTCATGTAATTTGGCCTGATATGACATATACAATACCTATGTTGTGCACAGTCTCATAGGCTTCAATGTCGATCAATCGCATCCTGTATTCCGAGTGCCTTATCAGAAATGATGCATATATCAAATTGCTGCACAACATGTCTTCTCAAGTTAGTTAAGCAAAAGTCCCAAGCATCAACGATTTCTTGTTCAACAATTGCAAAAGCTATTAATAAGATTTTTCGATTATCATCCAGTGCAATAGCCAACAACAAGTTATGTTCATATCTCCCGTACATAAATGTGCCGTCAATTTGGATTGATGACTTACAATATCGGAATGCTTCAATGCATGTAACACCCCCTAACCCCAAACCGTCGCCGGAACAGGGCTACGAGGCATTACCGGAATATTTTAACTGTCGATAGTATAATATAATAATTGAGTCCCTATCTTGAACTCTCAAAGTTCAAGCACGTATTAAAAGTAGAACGGGACTTGTTCGAATATTCTGAATTTTTTTTTTATAAAAATTTCGACAGCATTTCTGCTTATTTTTACTAAAACCTCCTGCAAATTCAAACTAAAACAACCAGCACCAATTTTTCACATTCATATAACTAATATTTATAACACCAATTCACACCTTATGTCTATTCAAATTTCATTTAAACTCAAATTTAACTATTAAATTTTCAACATATTTTCTTAATTCTGAAATTTTCCTCAATTTAGTCCCTAAAACACAAAACTTATAGCTTACTTTGCAATTCAATCCTTATATCTATTTTAACTTGAATTTCATTCAATTAAACCCTATTTCATTTTTTATTCAACATGAACAATATTTAGAATTCTAATAACTTTCAATATATTAATTTAATTTCATCAAAACTTTGTTCTAAAGCTTTTAAAACATTAAAATTAAATAAAAGGGCTAAATTAACTTACCTATTAAACTTTCAAACCTTCAAACCCTAATTCTCACTTTTTCTTTTCTTTCTTCTTTCTTTCTTTCCTTCCCCGCTTTTGTTTGCCTATTTCATTTCTTTTCTTTGTTCTTTACTTTATTTTCTTTCTTTTATTTGTTTTAGTTGCTAATAATATATTATAATTTAATTTAATCAATCAATAACAAATATCTAAGAAAAGCCTTAGATTTTTTTTTACAGTTTATGCCGCCTCATCTATGCTAATTGGTAAAATTGCTAGTTTGGTCCTTTTTATTTTCTATTGATCTATAATTGAACCTTTGCCCTTTATTCAATTTAGTCATTTTTACTAATCACTCTAAATTAAGCTAAATTCACCTAATTTAAACCTAATTAAACACATCGCTAGACTCATAAATATTTCTAGTAATTATTTCAAACTCGATTTACTAAGACGGAGGCCCGATAATGTACTTTATTCAACTGTCGATAATCAATGCATAACCGCATAGAACCATCTTTCTTTTTAACAAACAACACTGGAGCTCCCCGGTGAAATGCTTGGTCTAATAAATCCACGATCTAGTAAATCTGTGAATCGCACCTTCAACTCTTTCAACTCGATAGGCGACATTCGATATGGAGGTATAGAGATTGGTCTTTGTGCGGATACACTTCAATAGCAAATTCAACCTCTCATTGGGTGGTAAGCGGCAATTCTTCTTGAAATACATCGAAAACTCACATACGGTCTGATCGACTACACCGACTTCCAACTAAATCGAATTAATAACATATGCCAAATATCTTGAACAACCCTCTGAAGTAATTTATTAGCTTTCATTACCGAAATGATGCGTGTCGGACCAATGATACGGATGCCACTTACTTCAACTCGTCCCCATCCTCATCGAATCTGAACCTCTTTTGTAACAATCCAAAATCACCCCATATTCGGATAACCAATCCATGCCCAAAATTATATCAAAGTCCCCAAATGGCATAATTAACAAGTCAACCGAAAAGTTTTATTTCAGTATAATCAGCGGGCATATTAGATGACTGATTCACTAACACTGTTTGCCCCAACGGACTCGACACCTCAATAGACACTCTAGACATTTCGGATTTTAATTTTTTCAACTCAACTAAATTCGAATTAATGTAAGAATGTGAAGATCCAGGATCAATTAACGCATAAATAGGCTCAGAATACAATAGAAATATACCTGTAACAACATCATGTGCATCGCCTTCTGCTCGTTTTCTGACCACATAAGCTCTAGCTGGTACTCTGGCTTCAGATTGCTGAGTAGCAATATCACTGCTCCTTCTACCAGCACCTCCTCTGGAAGCCGAATTACCTCTACCTGACCCTCTGCCTCTAGCAGTAGATACTGATCTTTGTGATGATACAGGTGCAGCACTATCGGTATTCGGACAGTCTCTGATAAAATGGTCTGTAGAACCACATCTAAAGCAACCTCTAGTTACTTTCCAACATTCACCTAAATGCCTCTTTCCACAATGTCCACATTCTGGAATGTCCACATCTAGAGGTGGACCTCGTATACTACCAGTAGATACCGTCTTCTGTTTTCCCTGGCTTCTTCCACCTCTGTCTGATCTAAAACTGAATCTCCAACCACCCTGAGATTCTTTTGGTCTTTTAATTTGAGGTTCCAAGCTAGTAGTTCCGTGACGCTTCCCATTGGTCTAACACTTTGAGTCTTTTTATTAAAGCCCAACACTTGTTCTACCATTTTAGCTCGCTCAATCAAGTCTTACTTACCATACATAACAATAAAAAAAAATTCAGCAATCAATAATAATTAAAATTCGAATTATAGTAATACACACCGTAATTCTCCCGTTTCACCGGAAAAAGTACATTATCGGGCCTCCGTCTTAGTAAATCAAGTTCGAAATAATTACTAGAAATATTTATGAGTCTAGCGATGTGTTTAATTAGGTTTAAATTAGGTGAATTTAGCTTAATTTAGAGTAATTAGTAAAAATGACTAAATTGAATAAAGGGCAAAGGTTCAATTATAGATCAATAGAAAATAAAAGGACCAAACTAGCAATTTTACCAATTAGCATAGATGAGGCGGCATAAACGTAAAAAAAAATCTAAGGCTTTTCTTAGATATTTGTTATTGATTGATTAAATTAAATTATAATATATTATTAGCAACTAAAACAAATAAAAGAAAGAAAATAAAGTAAAGAACAAAGAAAAGAAAGCAGAATAGGCAAACGAAAAGCAGGGAAGGAAAGAAAGAAAGAAGAAAGAAAAGAAAAAGGAGAATTAGGGTTTGAAGGTTTGAAGTTTAATAGGCAAGTTAATTTAGCCCTTTTATTTAATTTTAATGTTTTAAAATCTTTAGAACAAAGTTTTGATGAAATTAAATTAATATTTTGAAAGTTATTAGAATTCTAAATATTGTTCATGTTGAATAAAAAATGAAATAGGGTTTAATTGAATGAAATTCAAGTTAAAATAGATATAAGGATTGAATTGCAAAGTAAGCTATAAGTTTTGTGTTTTAGGGACTAAATTGAGGAAAATTTCGAATTAAGAAAATATGTTGAAAATTTAATAGTTAAATTTGAGTTTAAATGAAATTTGAATAGACATAAGGTGTGAATTGGTGTTATAAATATTAGTTATATGAATGTGAAAAATTGGTGCTGGTTGTTTTAGTTTGAATTTGCAGGAGGTTTTAGGTAAAATAAGCGAAATCTTGAAAATTTTATAAAAAAAATTCAGAATATTCGAACAAGTCCCGTTCTACTTTTAATACGTGCTTGAACTTTGAGAGTTCAAGATAGGGACTCAATTATTATATTATACTATGAAAATTTTTAATAATTGTAAATTATTAGTAAGTTGTCTAATATGTCCGGTAATGCCTCATAACCTCGTTCCGGTAACGGTTTGGGGTTAGGAGGTGTTACAATGCAGGACTTGAATGTCTAAAAAAACTATAACGGCCCGATAGTCGCGAGTGTCAGAAAATACATTTTCAAGACTCAATTACCATAAATCGGACTCGTAAATATTTATAATAAATATTTACGAAGCTAGTTATGTAATTAGGTTTTGGTTAAGTGAATTTGTATAAATTAAGAGTAATTAGGTATAAGGACTAAATTGCATATAGAATGAAAGTTGAATTATAGATTAAAGAAAAAATAAAAGGACTAAAGAAGTAATTTTGCCATAGTTTATAAATGAGGCGGCATAAGGGTGAAATTATTATAATATTTTAAGTTAAAATATATATATTATAATATGTTATTTAATATTTAAGTATATATATGATATTATTATAATAAAACAAATAAATAAAAGAAAAGGGATAGAAAACCAAAACGAAACAGAAAGAAAAAAGGAAGAAAAAAAGAAAGAAAAGGGAGAAAGAAGGAGACGAAGGGCTTTAGGACTTCAAAATTTTCAAGTTCAATCGGTTAGTTAATTTAGTCCTTTTTTTATAATTTTTATATTTTTGGAATCTTGGTGTTAAATACCACCTGACCCATGTCGAAATTTTAGAAATTATTGAGTTTTTAAGTGTTGTCTATGTTGAATAATTTTAGTATTAGGGATTAAATTGATAGATTTTAAGTTAGAAATGAATAAGGATTGAATTGTAAAATAAATTGTAAATTTTGAGTAATAGGGACTAAATTGTGAAAATTTAAAATTTAGGGATTTAAGTGAAAATATGGAGTTAATTTTAGTTTAAATTGAAAATTGAATGAAAATATAGAATTAAATGTGAAGAAATAAAATTAGTCTCGGTTCAAGGACTAAATTGAGAATTAGGCAAATATTGAGTAAAAATTAAAATATTCAATATGAATTTGAATTGTGTTGTATTGGTGAATTTTAATTGTTTAAATTCCATAGCTAATGTCGTACTAGAATCCTTGACCAAAAAGGAAAAAGATAAAGTTGACGTCGAATAGCTCGAAATTTCTAATTTATATTTCTATATTCCGAAACTAGATATTAATTGTTGTATTTTTTGATTTAATGCATATTGTAAGTTTTGAGGTGAGTATTTGACACTTTGACATTGAATTTAATTAAAGTTGATTGAATTGTTTGAATTGATATATATATTATGAATGTATTGATTATTGAATTGAAATGAATATATCTATGTGTGCAAATATGATAATTGAATTTTGGTTGTATTTGAAAAGTGAAATTAAACATTATTAATTGTATCGAGATGAGTCGAATATAGATAGCATGTCATAGGATTGGAAGAGTTCAGAGACTTCTTCGATTTTGAGTCGATGAAATACTGGGTGTCAATTTATCAATTCGGATTTATTCGATGAGGCACTGGGTGCCAATTCACTTCGGTTTAACCGATGAGACACTAGGTGTCAATTTACTACTTTGAATTATTCGATGAGGCATTGAGTGCCAAACTGCTGTGTTTGATTGGATCCGTGTATCCGTCCGATTCCGAATTGTGTTAATAGGGGTAAGTAAATAATAAAGTTCTATAATTGATATTGAAATGACATGATATGAGAAATGGAAGTGATATAGTAAATTGAAAATAGAATGTGAAATATGTTGTAAATACATGGAATATATGAGTTATATACTCATGAATTGAATATGGAATGGATAATGCCATTGTTTAAATGAAATGTGAATCAAATTGTGAAAAGCTATTTATATAGCAAGTATGAGAATTGGGATATTGTGAAACATATGAATTATGATATGCTATCATGTATGAATTCAAAGAGTTGTCATATGGTAGTTGTGATGATTTTTAAATATTAATATGTGTCCATATTTCAATTATACATTTGTAATCTATTGTCTCTAATTATTCAGATTATAAAAATACCACTGAGTTTTACTTAGCGTACGGTTTTGTTTTCCGTACACAGGTTAAGTACTTAACTTTTGATCGCTAATTCAGCATCCAATAACGATCCCAATCTCAAATGTGGTGATGTTTATCCTTTTGTGTCGGCATGTACCTAAGGTGTCTAAATAATAGTTCTTTTGTGGATTAAATGTAAATTAGGTTATAAATTTAATATTGGTTTGGTATATACATATAAACATGTGTTTGTTTTTGAAGTTTTATTATGGCATGCTAAATTGATGTTTAAATATTCATAAACTAGGTAAAATGGATTAAATATGGTATGTTTATAATTTGAATTTGAATAATGTTTTGCTAATATAAATTGATGATATAAATGTGGTACCAATGAGGGTACATTAGTTAGGCACCTAGGATGATTATTTTGATATGTTTTGAATGTGTTTGATTGTGTTTTGAACTGGTTAAACGAATGATTTTTTAATTGTTAATATCTAAGCTTGCAAGAATGGTAAACTTGTTATTTAAGGTACATTCTGGCCATATGGTCGTGTGAACCCAACAGCTTTGAAAATTTTTAATATTCTCGAAAAATTCTCTGAGTATCTGAATTAGTTCCGACTTGTTTCTAACGCGTATTTTGGGTCTCGAAGGCTCGAATAAGGGACAGTATGTATGAGTTTAATTAGTTCTGACTAAATATTATATGATACACAATGTTTGAAATTTATGTCTGTTTGATCTGTAAACTTCAGTAATGCTTTGTAACTCGGTTCCAGTGAAGGATACGGGTTGGGGGTGTTATAAAGACAATGGAAAATTCTTTTCCCTTAGACCATCCGATTTTCATAATACGCAGGTTCTGTTTGCAGATTGATGATAGTGCTTGGGACATACTAATTCAGTACCTTCAACCATTGTCACAAATCATTATATGATTTTTCCCACTCGTTAGTCATCTTTTCCATTTCTCTCTGTTTTGCAACCTATGCCTTGTAGTACGACATGGTGTAATCGTACTCACTACGAATATTAGTAATCAAAATCAACACGAAAATTCTAGGATTTGCTTTCACCATAAGTAATATAATGTTAGAGATAATGTTAGAATCCAATTTCGGATAATCATGGGACATAGTTGCAACAACACAAATATTTCACCATATGTAAGACAATGAACCCCGTCTTATTTCTCACAGATGCCATGATTGTCCATGGATATCTACCGTCAAGCATTGCACTCGCATCAAATTTTTTGGCTCACGATTTTGTAACATGGAAGTTGACCCCATACTTTGTGCTATACCACTTTACTTCAACAACATCTTTGGAGGAAAATTCCATTCCAACTTGTAAATCGTCGACAATTGTAGAAGAACTCGCATAACCTGATCTTCTATGAGTAAGTTCTGGAAATTCTAACCTATCTTCAACATCAATGTTGACATTAAGCATGTGGTGTGGAGGCTCATATTGTAACACCCCTAACCCGTATCCGTCGCTAGAACAGGGTTACGAAGTATTACAAGACAACAGAATAGTAAATCATTCAAATCATACATTAATACAAACATAATCAAATTGCTTGGACCTTAAGAAACTCAAATACTAACCAAAATACAAAATCAAAATGACATTAATCGAGTCAAAAACACATCAAAACCAACCTAATATGTGTCTAACCAATGTACCCTAATTGGCACCATAATCATATACAATTTAATCTCAAAATACACATTAATTCAATTCATCAACTCATTCAAGCAGTAGCAAATCAAAATACCTAACAAAGTTACCACAACCACAACAAATCAAATATATGTAAGTCACACATACTAGCATAACAACTATACCTCATTCTCACACCCTTTGCAAATTGGTTATTTGCACAAAATATCATTCATAACATTTACATAAGCCAAACATGAACCAAAACAACACAATAGCCTATACATCCTGTATAATCCGAATTTAACGTTTCAAAAACTACCGAGATAAACTGAATAGTGTGACTTGAGTACCAGTCCGATTATCCAACCTTCCCAAAATCTACAATGACATTAAACAACACAAGTAAACTTAATGAAGCTTAGTAAGTTTGACGAGATAAACAAAAAAATACCGAATTAACTATAATAAATCAAATAATAATAAAACTAATCTATGATAACTCACTGTCATTCACAACTTCAATCAATAAAGACATCCGTATTCAAATCAATACAAAAATAAATAACAATGTTTCAAATTCATTAAATAAATTACCTTATTGAGATTTTTCCATTCGAAGAACGACTTACGGATAAGAGTACATCGTCAACAAAAGCTCATAAGAGCTGGACCTCCTAAATACGCCAACAGAAGCTCAAAAGCTAAACAGAAGCTCGTAAGAACAGATCCACCCAATCACGCCAAACAGAAAGTAAAACACGAGAATTTGCAAAAAATGCTAAGCCCCAGTTTACTTGGGTAAAATGCCGATATCTCCCTCCAATGCCATCTCCACTCAGAACCCCCATCATACACCAAATCACGAATGTACTCAAATCCCGCGTTTAATTCAGATCGATTATCCAATTAATATTATAATTCAAACAATAATTCATTTCCAACAATAGAATATATACATAATACCAATCATCAATTTATACAAATATTAAATTTTAACCGTACAAACTTACCTGGAGTGAATTGTAGTAATTGCAGAAGTTCATGGACTATTTCGCTAGTTTTCCTTTTTCAAGAGTATCTATGGGATCTTGATCTAAAATATAAAATTACTTATTTATTAGCATATATTTCATTTCCAATCCATTTTACAATTAATACCCTTTTATTTTTAAAATTTACGGAATTACCCTAAACTTTTACAATTTAATCCCTTAATTAATTAATCTATCAATTTAACTAATTTTCTCAAATCAATAATCTATCCAAATATTCTAAGTCCTCATACAGCCCCTAATAAACCTAAAATTCACTATCAAACCCTAATATTTTGACATTTTTACAATTTAATCCTAAAATTAATATTTAACAAAAATCACTTTTCAAAATCATCATACAAAAAACTCCAAATCCATGTTATTCATCAAAAACATCTAATATTTATCATACAAAGGTACGGGTTAGCTAGACCTAGTTGCAACGATATCAAAAACATAAAAATTATTAAAAACGAGCAAAGTTTGCTTACCAAATTACCAAACCAAAGTTGGCCGAATGTTTTCTTCTCCTTTAAGGTTTTGACATTGACTTTTAAAATGAAGAAGATGATAATGAATTTTTATCATGTTTTTGTTATATTATACATATTTAATAATTTACTATTTTACCCTTATAAATATAATCAAACTTTAACAATTTAAAAGCCCACTAATGTCCACCAACCCTTGAATGGTCTAATTACCATTTAAGTCCCTTTTCCTTATTCAATAAACCATTTAATCACTCAAATCAAATAGTGACTAAATTTTATATCTTTTACGATTTAGTCCTTTTAATTAATTAACTATCGAAGCATTAAAATTTTTCAACGAAACTTTAATACCACCTTAATGACACTTCTTAAATATTTATAAAAATATTTATGGCTCGGTTTATAGAAATGAGGTCCGATACCTCACTTTCTAAAACCACTTGACCTTAGGATCTTACTACTTGAACTTAATAAATCGTTATAAAACATAAATTACCAAATCAAAAACCTTTTTAAAACCATATTTGACTTATAAATATTAAATAATAATATTTACAACTTACTCGCTAGATTTGGTAGCCTCGAAACCACTGTTTCCGACACCACTAAAAAATCGGGCTGTTACACATATGCCATAAAATCTGGTTAGATTCCTTTAGCATTGTCTGGACCTTCACTGCCAGAATCACTCCCTTTTGGTTTAATATGAATAACCTCTAGTTCAGAAAATAATACAATTTCTAAACCATCTAATCTGGGCTACCATATTAGGTCATCATTGGTTTCAACTTCCTCTTTGTCAACCCTAGTTGCAATTTCATGTCTAGGGTTGGATGTCCCTTCACTGGTGCAGGTTGTAGGGAAAACATCATCCATTCTCGCCAACCCTACGTTAAAACCAATATTACTTATGGATTGCCCACCTATGTAACTTGATGGGATGTTCGCATAAGTGTTTCTAACATAAAACATCTACGTTTTAAAGTTTAGATAAAAAACACTCATAGAATGTTGTGTCGGGGTATCCATCTTCTTGTTACTAACAAACCCCAACTGTACTCCAAAATTTAAATCTAGGAATGCCTTCCCATTGATGATTCTAGAATCCCTTGATATGAGCTTTGTAACAATGCCATGAAATCACCACACAATTGTGTCGTTGAACTTTCTACTTTCTGTTCTCGAAGCAAATTAACTGGAACTGTTGTCAAACTCGAACCACCTTCCCCGACATTGACAAACTGGACATATAACTCTAGTATAACATTTCCAGTAGAGCAATGTGTATCAAGCATTAACTCAACATCTATGTCGCATTTAAGCTCAAATATATCATATATAATTTTTTAACGTTAAATATATTTCAAGCTCAAAACTCTCCTCTAGCTTGAAGTCGAGACTTTCCTTATAATTATTGATAGAAACTCGTTCAATTTGATGCTCCGGTTGAAAGCCCATTATGCAGATTGGGCTGATACAAAAACAACCCCAATTTTGGTGTCACAAATTTGACTATCGTAATAAATAACGACTCTAATTCATCTACCCATCTTCACCAAAAACACCTGTTTCACATGCTTAAAATGTTATACAGAAAAATAAATACTTATTAACCAAATTTAAACAACCACACTTACTTGAACTAATTTACTTTGTTGGGTTGATTTTTGAACTTCATATTTTTAACATCTACAATCTTGTCCTTATGCAAATCTTCGGCTTGAAATTTAATTATGAAAAATTCTCTATATCAATCTTCATTTTATAGGAAACTTTACCACCAAATATGAAACATATTTTGAAACGTTGGGTAGAAATCTAACAAGAAGTGTTTTTCTAAAAAGTTTTTAAAGATAATGTTAGCTCGAAAGATCAACTCGAAATCACCAAGAGGGGGGTGAATTGGCCTTATGAAAATTTGTGAAAGCAACGAAATAATGTGCAACAAAGAACACAACAATTTATAGTGGTTTGGCCCCAATTGCCTACTCCACTACCTAAACTTTCCATAACTAAGGATTTTCCCAAATTCACTAATTTAACAATGACAAGGTTTAACCTTACAATCCCTCTTAAGATTTCTACCCAAAATCTTAAGATTGCAACTCCCTTAAGGTTTCTACTTAAGACTCAACATTCTCAAAGAGAACAACAAATAGCAAACAAAGAAGTAATCCTTACAAGATTGAAGTGTTTGCCAATGAAACACAAATACAAAGAATAACACTTGAGCTAAATGAATACAATGAAAGCTCATAAGTATTTACAAGAAGAATATGAAAGAATTGAGCATTAAGGTTGTTTTGATTAATCTTTAAGCTTGATGATCTCTCTCATTGTTGTAGGACCTTTGGAATATGATATTTTTACCCTTTAATACATTTCCAACCGTTGGGGTGGTTGTGAAAGTTAATAGAGCTGATGGAGATGAAAATACCAGATCATTAAATTCACCTGCAATAAAAGGTATTGATATTTTTTTTACGAGTCGATACTATTAACATTTAGTACCTGATTTAGTGAACGTTGAAATTAGTTTACAACTATACCATAGATAAATTATCGAAACTTGGTAAAAGATATCAATACTTTTTGTGTAAATTGAAAACATAATGTTAATTTGATATTAATTTTAGAATGGGTATCGATATTTTAAAATTATCTATACTTGACCCAAAAGTATACTTTTAAATAAAATTATCTATTTATCTAATTTTTAAATAAAACGACTTAAGAACACTAATTTATTTTAAACCGACATATATACCTAATTTTGCATGCTCATCTTGTGGTTTAGTTATCTTATTAAATAGTTTTACAACTATCATCCTTTTAATGTTTCTAACATTTTAATTAATTTTGAATGTAATTAAGGAAAATGGAATTTATGTTAAACATTTTATTTAAATAATTAATAATATCAAGATAAAGAATATTTATATTTATGGTAATAATATATGATTTGTTAAAATATAATGTTCTAAATTTTTTACAGCCAAATTAGTATAAGTAGAAGACGAAAAATGACATGGCACACTTCCTTTTGTTACTGTTACAACTGTATTCTCCCAAACCCGCCCCGCCATATCCTGGGAAGAAACCTCCCCTCCTCCACCACCCAAAATAAATCCCATCCACAGCTTCAGAAGCCTCCACATGTGAACCGCCTGGATGAACCCAACAACAATCGCCGCCACCGCCGGATCATCTACCCACCCTTCATCGCTC
Organism: Gossypium arboreum; assembly: GCF_025698485.1. Classification (NCBI taxonomy): domain Eukaryota; kingdom Viridiplantae; phylum Streptophyta; class Magnoliopsida; order Malvales; family Malvaceae; genus Gossypium; species Gossypium arboreum. Next base: position 16,241,409 of record NC_069080.1, read on the forward strand.
TTCCCACAAATCACAAGATGCAAAACCATGAGAGAACTTCACCAAGTCCACGCCCTCTTCCTCAAAACAGGCCAAATCCACGACCCTTTAGCCGCAGCCGAAATTCTCAAATTCTGCTCCCTTTCCGCTCACCGTGACATCGACTACGCCTGCAAGGTTTTCCGCCAAATGAGCGAACCTAACTGTTTTTCTTGGAACACAGTCATCCGAGCTCTAACGGAATCTGCTGAAAACGATGAAACGAATGAACCGCTAGAAGCATTGCTTTTATTCACTGAAATGCTCACCGACGGGACCGTTTTGCCTAATAGATTTACTTTTCCTTCGGTTTTTAAGGCCTGTGCTAGAACTGGGAAGCTTCTAGAAGGGGAACAGGTTCATGGTTTAGCTGTGAAATTTGGGTTTGAAAAAGATGAGTTTGTTGCGAGCAATCTTGTAAGAATGTATGTTATGTGTGGAGCCATGGAGAAAGCTCAGTTTCTGCTTAACAAAATGATGGTTGAATTTGAAAATGATGGCAAATTAGTAAATGATAAGAGGAGAATAGAGGGTAATATTGTTTTATGGAATGTGATGATCGATGGGTATATCAGAATTGGGGATTTAACGGCTGCTAGGGAATTGTTTGATAAAATGTCTCAAAGAAGTGTCATTTCATGGAATGTGATGATTTCCGGATACGCCCAAAATGGATACTTTATGGAAGCAATTGAGATGTTTCGTTTGATGCAAATGGGGAAAGGTAGGCCTAATTACGTGACTTTGGTTAGCGTTCTTCCTGCAATTTCAAGAATTGGGGCACTTGAGTTGGGGAAATGGGTGCATTTGTATGCTGAGAGGAATGACATTGTGATCGATGATGTGCTTGGCTCTGCATTGATTGATATGTATGCCAAGTGCGGCAGCATTGAGAAAGCAGTTCAGGTCTTTAACAGGATAAGTAAACCGAATACAATTACGTGGAGTGCGATAATCGGGGGTCTCGCAATCCATGGTAGAGCGAAGGATGCTCTTGATTATTTTTCAAGGATGGAACGTGAGGGGGTAACTCCTAGTGGTGTTGTCTACATAGGTATCTTGACTGCTTGTAGCCATGCAGGGTTAGTAGAAGAGGGGCGTTTATGTTTCAATCATATTGTCAATGAGGTTGACTTTGAACCTAGGCTTGAACATTATGGATGTATGGTCGATCTATTAGGCCGTGCTGGGCTACTTACAGAAGCTGAAGAGTTTATACTGAACATGCCAATAAAACCCGATGATGTGACCTGGAAGGCCCTGTTAGGTGCCTGTAAGATGCATGGGAATATAGAGATGGGAGACCGTGTTGCTCAGATTTTGATGAATATGGCTCCTCGTGATAGCGGAGCTTACGTGGCATTGTCAAATATATATGCTGCTTCTAGAGATTGGGAATCAGTTGCAAGGGTGAGGTTAAAAATGAATGAGATGAATGTAAGGAAAGACCCTGGATGCAGTTGGATTGAGCTAGATGGAATTGTTCATCAGTTTCTTGTGGAAGATGATTCCCACCCCAGAGCTAAAGAGATTCATTCAATGCTACTCGAAATTGCCGAGCAAATGAGGTTGGTAGGATATAAGCCTGATACCTCGCAAGTTTTGCTCAACATCGACGATGAGGAAGAAAAAGAAAGCACACTATACTATCACAGTGAAAGGATTGCCATTACATTTGGCTTAATCAGCACAAACCCTGGAACACCGCTTCGGATAGTGAAGAACCTCCGTGTATGCGAGGATTGTCACTTTTGGATAAAACTAATCTCGAAGATTTACAAACGCGAAATAATTGTTAGGGATCGGAGGCGTTTTCACCATTTTGAGAATGGTTTATGTTCTTGCAAGGACTACTGGTGACACCCCTCCTCCATTCCCATTTATGTGGTTTTATTTATATATTAATAACTTCTTTAGTGGTAGCATTAAATAATTAGTTATCTCTGAGTTGAATCAAATTTTTTTGATGAAACATGAATATCAAAGTAAAAACCCAACAACATTCTGATTGGATGAACGATGTGTTTAACTGCAAATCTCGTTGTCTTGTTACCAACATGTTCATTTCAAGGACTAAATATGTGCTTCACCATATTGGCAATTGCTCAAATGTCTAAAATGTTGAATTTGATGGAGTTAAAAAGAGGATTCCAAGTTTTACAATAACCTAACCCTCTAAATTAGAGGAGAGCAAAACTTGGTTCGATTCGAAAAAATAAAAAAAAAATTTAAATTTCGATTTAATCAAGTCAAGTTCGAATAACAAATTAATGTAAAAATCTTTTGGTCTTTATTAATTTTAAAATGAACAAATTAATCTCCTTAAAAAAGTTTGAACTAATTTTAAAAATTCAAAATTTATAAATTTTAAAAAATTATAATACTAAAATATTTTTATTTTGTTTTGAAAACTTTTTAAAAATATATAAATTTCAAATTTATATATTGTAATATGAAATTAATTATTACTTTAATAATGTTTTAATTTAACATTTAATTTTTTAATTTAACTCGTAATAATTTTATTCGATTCCACTAATCCAACCCTCACCTCTAACGTAAATAGTGAAGAACATCATTAGTGCGCATGTTTAAGAAATGCGATTGCAAAGTAAGATATTAATTACGATACTCCAAAACACAAAATTAAATTTGAGGGAGGTATTCTAATATTACTGAAAATCTAAAATAATAATACTTGGTATGGCCCCCTTGAAAGGCTTTAACCAACCGACTTAAAAAGGGTATTTTGAGGACAAGGTCATTGGGCATGAATAAATGGCCATTACTATGTCTCCATCATGGTCAACAAAGGTGTCATGTGTTTTCAACCTTAAATTTCAATTTCCTTACAATTGGCTTCACTCTCTCAAAACCTGACTAATGTTTTAAGAAATTAGAAACCTAATTTCAACAAAACAAAGGGCCACTAATTTCCAAAAATACCCTTTTTTTTTTTTGCCAAAAGAAAAATACTTTGCTATGGAGAGTGAAAAAAAAGAAGGTGAAAGATTATTTATATAAAAAGAAAGAAAAAAGAATAATAGAAGAAAGAGTGATGGTAGATGAAATTTCATGATTATGAAAATCAATGATTGTTTAAAGGGCAGCGTGAATTTGAATAGTGAAATGTTGCTAATTCCTTATTTCTTTTTTCTCTTCAAACTTTCAAATAAACCAACCCCCCTTTTTTTTTCTTTTTTTGCATAAAAAACCCTACCCTTTTTTTCTTCTTCTTTTCTATAGTAGGAATTTATTTCTAAAAGGACATAATTGGAGGCCCCATTTAATGCTAAAAGAAAAACCTTCAATTATTTGTATAATGTTTCAAAATATATAATATTTGTTTTCCATTATTTCTATTATAAGATTTCTTTGAATTATTTAAAGTTTTCATTTAAGTTATTAGTACATTAAGTCTTTTTTATTAAAAGTTCGATCGATGAGTTTTAAGCAACAATTTGATAAGCGGTATAATAGAATAATAACTATTGATATATAAAAAATATATTTTAGATCTAAGTTAATCAATAGTTAGTGTCATGGAACAAAGGAAAAACTATTCGATTTTAATTTGTATATTCGTAACATTTAAATAAAATTTTTTATTAATATCGACGGTATGAATAAAATACACAATTTTAATATTTCAATAACTTAAATAAAAATATTTTATAATTTTTGAAATTATACTTTCACCACCGCTATAAATACATATATAGAATGTCTACCATTTACACCTTAGTCATTTTTAAAAGAGTAAAATTCTGCAAAGTTAGCATGCATTTATTTAAGCTGCATTATTAAAAAATGGATGGCGATCATTATTACTAAGATTGTTTAAATATATCTTTTTTTTTTTTTGAGATTCATTGTAAATCCTAATGGATTAGGACAAAAAACCTGAGTCCAATGCAACAAAACTACCACTATTAAACTCATACTTAGTCATGCTTTTGCTATGTGACCCACAAGCAATCATCTTGGGCTCAAAAAAAAAAAAAAAAGATAAACTACATTTCCACTTGCATCAATAGCAATGCACTTTCAACAATTTGCCTCTTTTCCATGTCCTTGGACTAATGAAAAGAGAAACAACAATTTGGACCTGCCATGGAAACTTATATATGGAATAAAGGACAAGGCTTGGTGGTGGTGTCCAGTGTTTTCTGCATAGAAACCTTCCTTCTTAAAGAATGCAAAATGAAGATTAAAATATGTATATACATTGGGAATTAATAAAAACTAAAGTACAAATATACAAATGTAGATTTTTACTATGGGTATTGTTTCTGAGTTCAGGTGTATCTCTCCTTCACTATGCTATGATGCAATCTTTTGATTAATGGTGATGACTATACTATACTATACGAGTTTGAAATTCTATAGAGCTCGGGTGGTGGAATCATGACCGTTTATTAATAGTCAAAATACTCAACACCCTGTCAGCTTTCCCAAAAAGAAAACCTCTCTTTCTCTCATTGAAAAGCTCCACAAAACAACATTGATCCTTGCTCCTTCTTTTTTCTTTTATTTTTTCCTCTCTCTCTCTCTCTCTCCCCCTCTCTGGTACTTTCATGGAGGTGTTCAAACTCTACTGTGTTTGCATTTCCTTCTTCTTTGTGTTGGCCAAAGGCCTATCTTCATCTTCTTCTTCACCAGATGTTGAGCTTCTGTTGGGAAAGATTAAAGCTTCATTGCAAGGTAACACTGAGAACTTGCTTTTATCTTCATGGAACTCTTCGGTTCCTCTTTGCCAGTGGAGAGGACTTAAATGGGTCTTCTCCAATGGGACTCCTCTTTCTTGCACTGACCTTTCTTCACCACAATGGACTAACGTCTCTCTTTCCAAGGAGCCATCTTTACACCTTGTTTCACTTCAGCTCCCCTCTGCTAACCTTACTGGTTCTTTACCTAGAGAGCTTGGGGAGTTCTCTATGCTTCAAAGTCTTTACCTTAACATTAACTCACTGAGTGGGACTATTCCTCTTGAAATTGGTTACAGCTCTTCACTATCCGATATTGACTTGAGTGACAACTTGCTCACTGGGGTTTTAGCTCCTTCCATCTGGAACTTGTGTGAGGGACTTGTATCTCTTAAGCTTCATGGTAATTCACTATCTGGGTCTCTCCCTGAACCTGCATTACCAAACTCCACTTGTAAGAATTTGCAGTCCCTTGATTTAGGTAACAACAAGTTTTTAGGTGATTTCCCAGAGTTTGTAACTAGGTTTCAAGCTCTTAGAGAGCTTGATCTTTCGAGTAACATGCTTTCAGGTCAAATTCCACAGAGTTTGGCCACTTTAAACGTGGAAAAATTAAACCTTTCCCACAATAACTTCACTGGAATGTTGCCTGTTTTTGGTGAAAGAAAGTTTGGCCCGGAGGCTTTCGAAGGGAACAATCCAGGGCTATGTGGGTTGCCTTTGAATAGTTGTAGTGGCAGGTCACAGCTGAGTCCAGGTGCAATTGCTGGCATTGTGATTGGTCTAATGACTGGAGTGGTAGTTTTGGCATCATTGTTCATTGGCTATATGCAAAACAGGAAGAGGAGCAGCAATGGAGATAGTGAGGAGGAACTGGAAGAAGGAGAGGGGGATGAAAACGGGGTCGGGGGAGTTGTCAGCGAGAGCAAGCTTATTTTGTTTCAAGGCGGGGAGCATTTGACATTAGAGGATGTACTGAATGCAACTGGTCAAGTCATGGAGAAGACAAATTATGGGACTGTTTATAAGGCAAAGCTTGCTGATGGTGGAAATATAGCATTGAGGTTGTTGAGGGAAGGCAGTTGTAAGGACAGGAGTTCATGTCTGCCTGTCATAAAGCAGCTGGGGAAGGTTAGACATGAGAATTTGGTTCCACTGAGAGCATTCTATCAGGGGAAAAGAGGGGAAAAGCTTCTAATTTATGACTATCTTCCAAATAGAAGCCTACATGACTTTTTACATGGTATGCATATTTCTAGCTTTCAAAATCTGCAGCAATAGTAATATGTCACTTCATATTGATTTAAACTTTATCTGTAAAATGTTGAAGTAATTTGTTTTGTGATCTTTGGTGTATAGTGGTCTTTGATTGTGAATTCATCGAATTCTTATCTTATGTTTGTGTCTAAATGCAGAATCAAGAGCAGGAAAGCCAGTTCTAAATTGGGCTCGACGGCACAAAATCGCATTGGGGATAGCCAAAGGATTAGCACATCTTCATACAGGTCTTGAGATGCCGATCACCCATGGGAATGTTAGGTCCAAAAATGTGCTTGTAGATGACTTCTTTGTAGCCAGGCTCACCGAATATGGACTCGACAAGCTAATGATCCCGGCTGTGGCTGATGAAATGGTTGCCCTTGCAAAGACTGAAGGTTACAAGGCACCGGAACTTCAAAGCATGAAGAAATGCAACACCAGAACTGACGTTTATGCATTTGGGATATTGTTATTGGAGATTTTGATAGGCAAGAAGCCTGGGAAAAATGCAAGAAGCAACGATGTTGGGGATTTGCCTTCGATTGTGAAAGCAGCAGTTTTGGAAGAGACAACAATGGAGGTTTTCGACGTAGAAGTGTTGAAAGGTATTCGAAGTCCGATGGAAGACGGGTTAGTTCAAGCACTAAAGCTTGCAATGGGATGCTGTGCTCCAGTAGCTTCAGTGAGACCCACCATGGATGAAGTTGTGAAGCAGCTGGAAGACAATAGACCAAGGAACAGATCCGCTTTATATAGCCCTTCAGAAACAAGGAGTGAAGTTGGCACCCCATTTTGAGCTTTTGTTTGTCAAAGTTTTTTATTTTTCATCAAATTATCACCTTTCATTTGCCTTACTGCTATTAATATCTGCTTGTCAAGTAGGAAAGAAGTGGTAGTGCTTGATTAATGACTTAATGTTTCTTGAGAAAAAGGTTATATTTTTCTTGGGTGGAAATTCAAAAATTTTTACTAGGGTTTATGTAATTCATTACAACTGATCACCTAAAAGGCCTAGTGAGGATTCTTCTTTTAATCACAAATTCGAAACGTATGTGAAACTTTATACTTACGCAATTTACTTACTGGCTAAATTCATCAAAGAGACAAGAATACAAGGGGCCAAAGTGGGAAAGCAGGGGGAAACTGTTAAAGCGAAGTACATAATTACAAAGAGAAGCAACAAAGAAATGAACAACACTACGGCACCTTAAAGAGGCCGAGGTCGATCAATGGCGTTTTATGACAAGTGAAATTGTTGTGTATGAGGCAGAGGTACATGACAATTTCTATGGACTTTTTTTGTACACTTGTCAAAAGGATTGATTAAGCAGTAAAAACTCAGGGAATGCTACGTACTATATTAAACGATATATAATATTATATTTATGTGGGAAGAAAAATGAGTTGTTTTTCATCTTGTTTCGCTTGGATTTTTGGTTGGGGTTTGATGAGCATTAGCACATGCGGCCTGGGCGGCAGGCAAGGGCACCTGCATTCGAAGTAAGGGTGCCGACCAAGAAAGACGATTTGGCGCTCAAGCTCGAGGCCCTGGCATAGTTGGCAGCTCTTCCAGCACCTGATGGAGTGAAATAAGCTCCATTCAACAACAGGTCTCCCTCCGACCTCCAATTCCAATGTTTCCATTCATCACTATATGTGTCCACTCTCTTTGTCACCTCCTTAGCAAAGGGATTAACAGGGGCAAGGTAACGGTTGCCTTGGCTGTTAATGGTGGGATTTGCACTTCCACCAATTGCATACATTTCCCAGTGCGTGTAGTCATTGTTTACGACATGGAAATATCCGTGTCTACACCTGCAACATTTGGTAAAGATAGCCAAGTCAATTTTACGAAATGGAAATAAGATATTTAAAATTACATAGCACTATGAAAGGTTTTTTACCTTGGCATTCTCTGGATAAGGCCCTCACCGAAATGATTATAAGCAATGGTGACTTGCATCTGCTTGTCTCTTACATAAGAGTCACTATGTCCCAACAGCATAACCTGTCATCAAAGTTAGATTCAATGAATTAATTTAAGTCCTTTCTATAGCATGAATTTCCCTAAAGATGTACGAGGGAATCTATCTTATTCTGAATTCCGACCTCATTGTGATGGGTGAAGTAGTTGTTTGAGATTGTGATCGCAGTGGATCCCATTACAGCATCGATAAGTCCATCGGCACAATTAGACAGCGAGTTGTGGTCGATCCAGATGTAACTCGACCCGAAAATTGAAATGCCATCACCGTCAGCCATGGTTCTCCATCCGTAATGAGAAGGGGAGCTACGGACCATGGCGTTGCCGGTGGGCTTGCAATCATGAATGTGGAGTCCATGGATGATAATGTTGGTGACATACTGGATGGTGATACAGGCCCCGTAAGCAATATGCACGTTGACGCCCCGAGCGTCAATCGTCTTAAAACTGTTCATTATCAGCTCCTGCTTCAACGTGATCACCATGTCACGCTTGAACACGATCCAAAGAGGCCTGTCTTGGATAACAGCATGGCGGAGGGTTCCTGGTTTGGGGTTCACAGGGTTATCATCGCCAGGGTCAGTCACAACATAGTACCTTCCATCACGACCACCAATAGCATTGCGTCCAAACCCAATGCCGCAGCTTGCAAGGCGTCTTCTCCTACGATACCATCGTCGGTCACATCTCCAACAGTCATCGATTGGATTCCCTGTTCCACACGAGAAATATCCCAAGTTTCTCCTTGCTGTACTATTTTTTATGGTCCTGAAAACATCCCAAAAAAAACACCATCATCATCATTATTATCATCATCATTTAATGATGGAAATTTATTGTGACAAAATTAAATGAGTTGATTATATGACTTTTCGCTGCACATCGAGAAACACTAAAGATTTAAGCTGGACACATATATTTTCAGTGAACAAATCTGTGTATAATATCGGATTGATGGACCATATTGTCCTAGTTGTAAAATGATAAGGTGGGAACTAAAAATGTTAGAGCCCAGAGTGGGTCGGTGGGAGGGGGCAAAAGCAAATGAAAACATTGAATACGTAGGGATCACAGTGTCAGTAAATACAGCTAGTTTTTTTTGTCAGCTATATAGCTGTGGTAGATCAATGAAGAATTTAGCCATTTTTTTCTTCTGCATGCATTGAAATAAGAAGGGCAGGAAGCAGATCTCTGTTTTGTGGGCTCAATCAATCTCATTCCATGCCTCCTTTGACAGGCTGGCAAAAGGGGAACAAATAGTTCAACTCAGCTGAGTTTAAATCTAATCGTCTGCCATTGTTCAAAAGAGATAGGGGATGAAGGACAAAGATATTGGCATAAAGGCAATATATGAAAGTCGTAAAGAACAATGGCCGAACTTGGTGTGAGTAGGCAAATTTAATATAAAAGCTTGATGTTCTTGGAATTATACTTCGATAAGGAAGGAATAACATGACAGCAAAATAATAAATTAAGAACGAGATGCGCAGATCTCGGGACATGGGCATGTGCTTCACCTGGCTAACTAGATAAACAAAATAAAAGTAGGCCCAGTGTGACAGAGAGTAAATTTTTTAACAGTGAAGAACATGGCAATGGATTCCCCAAGTAGAATCAATTCCATAGGAAGAATAATTATTAAACACTACGTGATTGCATGAACAAAAAGTAAGTTCAAGTTGGACTCTACATATAATCCAGATTTAATTGTTTTCCTAAGTAAACTGAACATGGGGAGAAACTGAAAAAGGAAAAAGAACGACCCTTTGTTGTTTGACTGGATCATGTTAGATGAAAGGACATTTTTGACTAGCCAAGTAAGAAAAACAAGGCCGGGGAAGACAGACAAGTGAAAGGACTTGTCTGAAACTACAGGTTTTGGCAAGTGGTGGTTGGGGGGAACCAATTAAGGGACTGAAATTAAACGACAAGCATTAATGAAATCCTAAATTTTTAATTATATTTAGAAATCGATTAAATTATCATGTGAAACTGAAACTATAAAAGACTGAATTTGATAATTATGCAGAAGTACTGAGTTACAAAGTTGAGCTGATCCAATCTGTTGTAGATCAGATAAAGAGACTCACATATCAACCATTGAAGCAATTTCTTCAGGATTGTCGACTGCGTGCTCATTTTTCCATTTATCATCATCCAACCTGAAAATAAATATAGAACAAAGTTTAAAACTGCAAATGCAATTAATTCAAAGGGTGTTTTGTTTAGTTTTTTTTATAGGTTAGATATGTAAGTTGGTTGATCATCTGATTCTAGATATGATCTATAAGATCCAATCTCAATGGCTTGTAAACTTCCCAAATAATTTTGCTTACCCGTCTGCCGTTGATGAGTTTTTCAAGCCCTGCAATTTGTTTCCTTCAGCAAGCCTGCAATTACAAACACGATGAAAATTCAAAAACCAGTTGCGCCATGTATGTGTATATATAGCTTGGCTAGCTAAATTTGCATTTGAAAGTGCTTTTCCCTTGGACTGGAAACAGAGAGAACTCGAAGTTAGCTGATTGTTTCCCGAGAAAGTGGAAAATGTACCTTGAGTTCAGCTCTGTTTTCTCTGCTGAGCCATTGACACAAACGAACAACATAACAAGTAGCAACGTAAATGAAGAGAAGAAGAATCTCCGAGAAATCTCCATTGCTGAATCTCTCTTCCTCCCTATGAAACAGTACTGAATGTTTTCAAAAATTTTCTGTTTGGAAGAAATGGAAAAACAGAAAAGGAAAGAAAATGAAATTTGGAGTCAATTGAAAAAAACTGGAGTGGCGCAATCTCTTTTATAGGGAAAGAGAGAGAGACCGAAAAGAAAAAATAATAATAACGTTGATTCGTAAAACGCCGTTAAATCTTGGTTAAGTCAAATTAACCCAAAATTTTTCAATTCATTAACCACGTTTAAATATTTTTAACCTCCCTAACCGCCACTAACTGAAAAGAAATTTAACGCCACCACGTGTCGATGTGTCGGTCGCTCACGTGCCACTGCCTTTTCACCCACTGACACTTCAGCTGGTCCCCCTAGGGTCCAATTTTTCCACGTCATTTTCTTGAATTATCATTGGATGATACATTACGTACTCGCAGTTGACGGTGGAGTATTATACTCGCTTTAGGGCGGAAGCCAGGTGGCCACATGGTCGACGTGGAAGGATAACTAAAATATAATAGGTAAGCGTAGGAATAATAGAAAAGCGTCAATGGACAGAGATGTCCTTCCTTAAATACCGTACGGGGTACGCTTTAAATTGAAAGACTGTATTACCGTACAAAACCCTGGTGTTTTTTCCCTTCATTATTGTTTTCCGTGTTGACGTGCTACTATTAATTTCGCTAATGATTTTTGTTTGTGAATAAAAATTAAAATATAATATAATATATGAAAATAAATCATCCATTTATATGTAAATTTCAATCAAATTTTATAACATTATATGCACTAAATTAAATAATTTAATTTTAACCCTTTTTCATTATGTATTGTAAAAATTATTAAATATATAATTCTTTTTCCATTTAATATGCTTTCATTACAATGATAATTGTTTTAGAAATTTTACTGAAGCTTAAATAATTGCTAAGCAAAAAAAAAAAAACTAAGAATATTCTAAAAGTTAAAGAGTTAAATTTTTTTAAAAAAAAAGTTATTGCTGCTAAAAAAGCGAGTTATGAAAAAATATAAAATTATTAATTGTGTATGTTGATTAAGTCTTAGCTTGACTGGCATGAGCATGGTTGCCAATGAAGGAGGACATGAGTTTGAGTATCCTTTTATTTATAGGTTGAAAATGGGCTATAGGTAATTTTAGACATTATGTCAAAAAGAACAAATATGACCAGAACATTTCAAATCCCTCAAATACATAACATATTAAGCGCAATATTTTTATCTCAAGCAACTTGAGGTACAGAAGGCATGCTCAAGATGTTTTTATTTTATTTTTATTTTTTTATTTCTTAAGGTATTTACTGGAGCTAGTCCATTATCTAATCTTCTGTATTTTATAAGCCCATTAAGAAGTAGATGCTGGTCACGAGATTTAAAGTTGCTCCATACTCAAACCGAAGATCGAACCCTCAATTATTGGTTAAGGTTAAAAGATCATTGTCATCTCATCTAATTCTGTGATTAGATATTCAAAATGTTTAACGCTACCATAAAAGCCAAAATTATTAGATCAATTGATATAAGAAATTCTATTTTAAAAACAAAATACCACTTGATTGATTTGCATATTAATAGATTTAAATAATAATATAAATAATTGATAATAGTCGTTTTAAATTTAAAGAATTGTTTTAATACTTGGATAAATTTTAAAAATAAATAGAGACACTGACATATATATAATTTTTATTATTTAAAAAATTAAAATGTGTTATAAGGATATATATTATTGGTTAAGAGACTCAAAGAGCCAAAAATGCCAAGATCGCATCTCTTCAAGTAAATTTTTTAAAAATAATTGTTTTAATATTCAGATTTTCACAGAAGCACTCTTCTTTTTCTGTTTTTTTTTTTTAGAAAACATAAGCACAATTCTTAGGAATAAAAACAAGCACAATAGCACATGGTGTAAAGAAGTGTACATGTTATCCTAGTTGTAAAATTGAAAAGAGAACATGCCATTGAACTCACAACACGCCTTGTAAAATGAATCAAGTCAAACCAATTTATTATACTCTTTTCATTTTATTTTAGGATGAAAATGAAACTAATTGATATTGCAAATTTTGGGTGATACAAAAATAAAAAAAAAAAACATGTAAATTAATGGGAAAAAAGAAGAAGAAGGAGACAATGCAATTCTATGTCATTATAAATTGAAATAAACATAAATATAACAAAAATATTTATGCCATTTTATTAAATTTGGTATATATTGAGCATGACTGTCTCAAATTATTCTATTACAACCCTCAATTAGTGATGTTATATCAATTAGGTCCTTTCGTTATTAAAACTGAAAATATTAAATAACACGTTAAATATTATGCAGCTAAATTTAAAATAAAAAATTTAAAGAACAATAGAACGCTGCCACATGACTTTTAAAAGAAAAAAGTTAAAAGTAAAGTAAAATTGAAAAAAGAAAGAGAAAGAGTGAACGGTAAAAAAATTCTGTAAAAGCTTTGAAAACCTCAAAATTAATATTTTTAAAACGTCTATTTTTACAATATTCCTTTTTCATAAAATTTTCATTTTAAATTATGTCACATAAGATCCAGCGTGTTATTTAATAGGTAAGTTAATAATTTTAGTAACAAAATGACTTAATTGATATAATCTCGATAGTTTGATAATGCTATTAAAATAATTTCAAACTCAGAGACTAATTTAAAATTAGGGCCATAGTTTGAGAATGTTTAATACAATTAACTCTAAAAAAATATTCACAATAACTTTTATTTATAAACCTAACGCCATATTTTTGGGGGCGAGTGTTTTCCTTCTATCTTTCTCTCATATCTTTGTTTCCCACTCTCTTCTCATCTAAGATTATTATTTTTTAAATAATATTTCATCCACTAATAGTGTCAATGATAAGCCAAAAAAACAATACCAACCTATAAAGCAAGTATATCGGTCACAGGCTCCCCTTTTATTTTTTTTCCGGTTTTTTTCTATTTCAATTGTTTTTTCTGTCTCACTTTATTTTTTTTAAATTCTCACTGGTGTAGCTTGATACACCAACGACACACATAAAAATATTTTTTTTTTGTATTTTCTCTTCTGATGTACATCTGAAAATACGGATATTTAAAAAATTAAAAAAAATTCGTTTCTTTCTCCACCATGATTACTCTTTTTTTTCACAAGTATTTCGAAAAATATATATGGGTGCCACTTGATACAATGGCAACACTAAAATTTTTTTTAAAAGCTGATGATTGAGGGGGAAAGTGGGTGGTGCCGCCGATTATTCAGACGGCACCGAAAAATAAAGATATTTTTTTAAATAAATTTTGGTCTAAATCATTATCTTAATTAATTAACTTTTTAGGTTATTAGTATAAAAAGCCTTATTTTACGTAGTAGACGTTTATTTCTTTTTTGGGTTTTGAAATAAAATATTTAATTATCCAAAAGATTATAGAAGTAATTTAACGTACAAAGGAGTATATAAAAACTAGGATAAAGCAGAAAGTGAGTGGGAGTCAGTCAAGAACTTGCATGGACAGCCCTTCATGCACGTATCATAATTGTTTTCAATTTATCATTAAAATTTTAGTTTCTAATTCACTAATAAATAAGTTGGTGCAAATAAAAATTTTAAACTTTTATTTATAGACTATTAGTTAGGACTCATTTTTAATTTCTTGTACAAATGTTTTATAATAATGAATTTCTCTTTAAAGAATGGTTAGCTATAATTGTATATATATATATATATATATATGTATATCCAGTATGAGAATCAAAATTATAGGCTAAAATGTTTGCATAATTTCAGCCATGGGAAGAGGTTTGCATGATTAAAATTGTACATAATTAAATACGATATGTGATAAGGAGAATTTATAAAATAAATTTTAAATATTAAATACTAGATTATATATGGTAGATGAAAAAATTGATGTAAAAATTGTATTTATTAAAAATTATGTGAAAAGCAAAGATTTGGTTTAAATTGTAATGTGTATTTTTAGTAATTTTATTTTATAACTTTTAGTTTCTATCAAGTAAGTCAATATGCTTATTTATATAATATGTCACTTTTCATTACTTTCGCCAGTTACATTAGTATTAATTAACACTTAAGTCAATCAACAATGACTTTCGATAATAAAAAGTTTAATTGATTTTTTTATCATAAAAAACTCATTTGGATGCAATTTTTCTCTAACGGTTCAATTAATTTTTGATTTTTACTAAAAAACTTTTAGAACTTCTACCATATTATTTTAATATATTTGATGATTACTAGGCAATTTTAGAAATGCTTGAATCTTGATCCTTAGAGAGCCAACAATAAAAGTTAACCGTTCCGGTTAGCATACAATTAAATTATTTAGGGATAAATATTAAAATTATACATAAATTTTGATTTTATACTATTTTATATATTAAAATTTAACTTTATTTAATTTTCACAAAATATTAATTGCACCAAATCACAATATATAAATTTGATATTTATCTCGATTATGCCAAATCAATAACCAAAAAAAAAAAAGTGTGACAAATGTTGACTACTACAAAACTTTAGCTAGTGAAAAATTTGTACCCATATTCCAATTAAAGCCTGCCTAATAAATGAAACCTATTGCTTTAATTGAACATACAAAAATTTGTAGAAAAAAATATAGATATAAATGAAGTTGCAAGAATGAATAAAAAAGGTTTATTTATTTGAGTTAGTGCTCATTATATATGGATTATAATGTTGAATAAAAGGAAGCCTAACCTTGTTTTGACATTTTTCTGCTAATTTGTTCTTTAAACAAATGGTGGGAAGCATGCCATCATGTTCTCTCATTTATTTTGCCACACCTTTAAATAAACAAGTTCACACTTCATATCAAAGAATTTAAAACCCACTTATCAAAACATGTTTTGTTCTCCACAACAAATGTTGCTTTCACAACTCTTGTTTTTGACATTACCACATTAAATAAACAAACATAAGTTAATGTGTTTGGTAAGGAAGAAAGTGAATTGAACATGAAGGAAATAAATAGTTGAACTAAATTTGGAAAGAAGATATTTTATAAGTGACATGTTGTTTTCATGAAGCAATTAGGAAGGGATTTACCAAAGTGGTTCATAATCTCCCAACCAAATGGTTCCACTTTCTCCATGTTTTGTTTGTTCAATGAAATTAAGCCTATGGTGAAAACCATTATGTTTGATAATTGTATTATTCATTACCAACAATCATAATCTTTTTGGAAATTGAATTTGGAGCAATGCTAAATGGGTTTAAGATTTTTTTTTTCTTCAAAATTATAGTTGTTGATAGCCAAAAAAGGAGGAAGGTGATGTTTTGCCAATTTCAATGGCGGATATTTGATGGTGAAATTTTGTGGTGTAAATTATATCTAATCATGGGTCGAGTCAAAGTAAAATTTTAAGTTTATGTTTTAGGTTTGGGTTTGATTTGATCTTAAAAATGAGCTTAAAATTCTATCCAAGCTCATTTCAGATTAAAATTCTAAACTCGAGAAATATTTTAGAATATTTTTATATAAAGACAAATTTTAAAAATTATAATATATTAAATACACTACAAACATTAAAATAAATATTTCCTAACAAATTGAAAATATATTTTAAAAAGTTTTTAACAATTAAATATCTCTAAAATAATAGCAAAATTAACAATAAAACAAGAGTAATACAATATCCAAACAATAACAACAAAATAGTAGCAATATAATAGCAAAATTTTTTGTCCAAGTCCATTTTTTGAATCTATATATATTTCTTTTTCGAAATCCTCTTACTTTTCAGACAAACTTTTATGTATGGAAAGATAACCCGACTTATAATCAGGTCTAGTATAGACCCTCCATTGTTGATATATGAGTTGGAATTTTTTTTTTTTCTATTGAAAAAAAACTTAGGCATTACAACTAGATGAAATACCCAATCATTCCTTCAATAACAAGATGATAATAATGTGTTTAAACAAAAAGCTGGGGGAAAAAAAGAAACAGAGAAGAAGTTAGATGTAATGCATCCACCCATGTGATAGTTTCTGTTTTTAGCTCAAATTATGCAAAAATGAATAAGCCAATACTTGGTTTTTAACATGGTTAATTATTCCATTCAATAAATAAGCTTTTGCAGCCTGCAATGGATATATTTTTATATAATATACTTCATACAATAATTTGATGCTAAAGAAAATAAAATTTCCACATTAATAAATTTGCTAAGTTTATTTACATTTTTTTCCTGGAAAATTGGGAATTAAAACTCATGATTGAGGCATGATGAGGGAAACTTGATTTTTAAAAAAATAAAGAAGAAACAAAAACATTCAGCAGAAAGATATGAACAGATATTGGACTTCGAGAACAACACTTAATTATCATTTTCCCTAATTATGGGTTTTTTTTTCTTAGTACAAAATATGTTAGTTGTCTACACGTATTTAACAATTTTAACATTGTGAATTGTGTTTTAGTTCGATTAATACCGATATTGTTATCAATACAGGAGGACGTGAATTCGAGGGTGTCAAAGCGTATTATTCTCTTATTTAAGGGTTGAGTAGGGGCTATTAGTAGTTCTAGACATTATATCAAAAAGAGCAGATATGATAAGTAGAGGTGTTCAAACGGTCGGTTTGTTTAATACCTGAACTAAGTTACTATTAATTGAATTACTCGAAATATAAAAATCTTTAATTGTTAATCAAACCGAAACTTTTTTTTAAATACATTAACCGAATCAAAATATTTTGATTAATTCGGTCGATTAACTAGCTTAACTGAAAGTTATATATTTTTATCTTTTGGTTAAAACAAGTATAAAACATATAAAAAATACATTACTAATGTTCATTTTCTTTTATTTAATAGTTCAAAAAACTTTAAATGGAGGTGAAAACAACAAATAAGGCATTAGAAACACTACATAAGTCTTGAAAGTTAACAACCAAACACTACATAAGTCTTGAAAACAACAAATATTTTAATTAATTGGTTAATTGAGTTAATTATTATCTGATTTCAAACCGAATTAACCAATAACTAAAATTTCAAAAGATCATTAATTGACCTCCGGCCAAACTAAATTCAACTATTGACTGATTAACCGAATTAGATCAGTTCAGTCGATTAATTCGATTTTAACCGAAATATGAACACCTCTAATGATAAGAATTTATAATAAGATTAACGTTAAAAAAACTTTGATAATCAAGTCTTGAAATTTTTCCATTTGTTTTATTTTTTTTTTATTTTTGGTGGATAAATGAGAAATCAAGAGCTTTGAGCTTTGACATTTTGTATTCGATAGATTTTCATAAAAGAAAAAAGAGAGATAGAGGTGAAGTTAAAAGAAGAATTATATGTTCTCTAAACTATATAAATATAAGAATAATATGAATGAAAGCATGGACAGACACCGTAGGGTGTGACAGTTGGGTATCTTTCTATTATAAGATACAGAAAATAAATAAATAAACAAACAAAAATACTGCAATATTATCCAAATGCAAGGTATTTGGCAGATTACATTTCATCCCAGCACGTAGGCCAGTAGTTAGCAGAGGGTCTAATGAGGTATCTAAGCATATGAATAATATTGCATTATTTGGATTGCTTAATTTGCTGCTTAAAAGATTTGGATCGGCCAAAATACAAGTCATACCTCATCTTGCATTGCATCATATATATATATATATATATATATATATATATAACCTTACTATCAAAATGGTACTTAAATTAAATTCTTTTATTGTTCTCATTTATGGACTATAATACTAGATGATTTCTTTTACGTAGCACATATGTCATTAATTTTTATATTTTTAAAAATTTAAAATTTAATTCCTATATTTTTAACTTTTAAAGTTGTTTAATTATTAATACAATTTTTTTTGTTAAAACAAAGTTCATTATAATGTTATTTCTATTAATTATATGACTATTAAGTAGACTTGATTATAGGTAAGGCCACTCGCCTAAGCATAAAGGTCTGTTTTATAAGTGGAGGATTTGGGGGAAAAATATATGCCCAGAAAATGGGTTTAGACAAAAAAAGAAAAAAACTCATTTAGAAAACGAGTTGAGTCTCGAGCCCGAACCTAGCCCAACCTGGTCCGAATTTAACAAAATTTTTTTTGCTATTGTTTGTTGTTGTTATGTTGTTTTGTTACCATATCGCTATTATATTGACATTATTTTGTTGTTATTATTTGGATATTGTATAACTCTTGTTTTATTGTTAATTTTGTTACTATTTTAAAGGCATTTACTTGTTAAGTTGCAACTATATTAGTATTATTAAGTATAAAAACTTCTTTTTATATGTATTTTCAATTTGTTAAGAAATATTAATATTTTTAGTCTATTTGATGTATTATATTTTTAAAATTTATTTTTATATAAAAATAATCTAAAAAATAATACAGGCAGACCATGCCGGGCTTATGCAAAACTTTAGGCTAATTTTTCGGACTCAGCATTAATTTTTGCACTGACCTGACCCGAACCCAGCCCATGATCAACTCTACTATCAAGTGAATCTTTTATTTTTCTTTCAAAATTTCTCACTAATAAATTTAATAATAAAATAGTATTAACAGCTGAATTTAAATCTCAAAATTTAAAAATAAAAATTAAATTTTGAAAATAAAAATATAATCACTAAATCTTAAATCTTAAATATTCAAATGGAAAAACTCATGGCATATTTTAAATTTTTTTTTGGTAGGCTGTCGATGAGCAGCTAAGTTCTAGAAATTTTGTAACTCTTCCATATATTGTATGGTATATGTGTTAAACATCCCTTGGTTGTTTCATGGCTGATCTGTAATTATGCCTGCAAACATGTATAATTGAGGTTTTTAATTGGATGAAATAACAATAGATAACATAATATATGCAGATGGGGATAATGTGGCATGTGCAGATGTTTTACAACTCTATTGTAAGCCGATGGAGCACATTAAAAGCCAGGCCTCTCTTCCTATTATATCATTGCAACGAAGTGGCACCAGCTAATTGAGTAACCAAGCGGCTTATATGCAGACACGTATACTATTTATATTTCATTGCTTCTACTACATGATTGCTCCGCCCATATGCCTGACATTTGTTTTATATTTTCGTTTTTTCCCTAATAATTTTACACAAAAGAAAGTCCAAAAGTCAACCTGCAAATAGGGGAAAAGGGAATAAACCAGGCCAGGAGAGCAGCCCATCCCAAGTTTAGTAATATGTTAAATTGGGTTTTTTCTAAATTCACAAGTGGAGTTTGACCTTGAACTATTAACATTTGCAAAATACAAGATGTAAAATCTTCCATTAATATGCAATAATGAATGGAAATCTAGTGAAGTATAGCAAAGTGGAAAAGAACAGTGTTATGAGTATCACCATATTGTACATACAAATGGAGCCTATATCAACGATTCTTTTCAAGTGGTACTATCTCCACTCTTGTCTTAAGTTCTCAACCAAGAATCAAGACATTCATGGTGGAAGCAAGTACAAAACCAAACTGTTAACATTAATGGAAGACAATTAATAATGGTTGCCATTAACATTAATGGGAGACAATCAAAAATGACAACCACCAACTTTGGAAAAGTGGCATGGGATAATTTTTTTTGGTCCTTGAGATAATGGGCTATTTATAGTTTGGTCCTTGAACCTCAACTATAAATAGGCCTTCTCATTTCTCATTTCATCATCCCAACCAATCTTTCTCTCTTAGTTTTTCTCTTCTCCCATTTGAGAATTCTTAAGGAATTCTATTTGTTTGTAATATTTTGAAGATAGTAAAGTTATCATCGGTGTTAGTGCAGAGGGCGTAGGTATAATTTACGAACCTCGTTAAAACTCTTGTGTTCTTTTGTCCTATTTTTCTTTCAATATTTGAGGTATAATAGTAGTATTTAATTGTCTTTGTTAAATTACGTTAGAAGGAATATTCGACTAAGGAAAGACTTGGTATTTAAGAGATCCTTGTGATCCACCTCTCTTCCACGGAATTGAAATTTGTGTGATTTTTAGTACAATAATTTACACGCTCCGACCCTATTAGAACAACAAGTGGTATCAAGAGAGAAGGTTAATCGTAGTATGCTCTGTGGTTGCGCTTTAAAGCGATCTTCCACATCGAAAAAGATTTCCTTAGGTATATTGAAAGATTATGGAGAAAGCGGTCGGTGTAGGAGCTTCAACATCGTCCATGTGGACAAGACCGACAATTGCAAATGCAAGATTGGCCGTGGAGATCTTTGATGGCACGGGCCATTTTGGTATGTGGCAAAGTGAGGTTCTAGATGCCCTTTTTCAGAGGTCTAGACATTGCCATTGATGAAGAGAAACCGAGATAATGTCTGGGAGAAAGATTGGAAGGCGATCAATCGGTTGGCATGTGGCACAATTCGATCATGCCTTTCTCGAGAAGCGAGGTATGCTTTTTCAAAGGAAACTTCGCAAATAAGTTGTGGGTGGCACTTGAAGAAAAATTTTGAAGAAAAACAGTCAAAATAAGCTCCACTTGAAGAAAAGACATTTCGCTTCACATACGTCCCAAGTACCACAATGAATGATCACATCACCAAATTTAATCAGTTAGTCACGATTTCTTTGAATATGGATGAGACATTCAAAGATGAAGATTTGGCTTTGATCTTGTTGGGATCACTTTCGAGGAGTTTGAGTTCCTAGAAACTACTCTACTTCATGGCAGAGTGATATATCTCGAGCGAAGTCATGCGGCCTTATACGATTATGAACAGAGAAAGAAGGACAAAGAAAAACTCAATCGAGATCTGAAGCTTTAGTAGTCCGAGGTCGTTCATACACTCGGAAGAAAACTCAAAAGGGAGATCAAAGTCAAAGTCCGGACTCGGGAAAGATGAATGTGCCTTTTGTCATGAGAAAGGCCTCTGGAAGAAAAATTGTCCAAAGTGAAGAATAAGGAAAAAGTGTTGTAGATGCTTGTGTTGTAAAGCATGATACCGGTGACTCGAACTATCATTGGTTGCATCATCATCGTCATTCCATTCGGATGAGTGGATATTGGATTCGGGTTGTACCTATCATATGTCCCCTAACCGGAGTGGTTCTCGATTTAGTAGAACTAAATGGAGGAGTTGTTTATATGGGCAATGACAATGCACAGTAAAAGCTGTTGGGATAGGTTCAATCCAATTAAAGAATCAAGATGGATCAACGAGTTCTAGCGATGTTGATGCGTGCCGGTTTGAAGAAAAATCTCATCTCATTGGGAGCCTTGGAATCCAATGGTTCGATTGTTACTATGAGAGATGGGGTTTTGAAAGTGACATCTGGCGCACTTGTGATATTGAAGGGCATCGGAAAAATAACTTGTATTACTACCAAGGTAGTACAGTTATTGGAGCGATCATTGCAGACTTCGATAACAAAAACTTGGACTCAATGCAGTTGTGGCATATGAAGTTGGGACATGCCAGCGAAAAATCCTTGCAAATTCTGGCAAAGCAAGGATTGTTGAAAGGTGCAAAGGCTTGCAAATTAAAATTTTGCGAGCATTGTGTTCGGGAAAGCAAAAGAGAGTGAAGTTCGACGCTGCTATCCATAATACAAAAGGTATTTTGGAATATATTCACTCAGATGTGTGGGGGCCTTCCAAAACACCTTCGTTGGGAGGAAAACACTACTTTGTTACCTTTGTTGATGACTTTTCCAGAAGAGTTTGGGTGTATACCATGAAAACTAAGGATGAAGTGCTTGGAGTTTTTCTTAAATGGAAAACTATGATCTAAAACCAGAGTGGCAAGAAAATCAAGCGGCTTAGAACGGACAATGGAGGCGAATATAGAAGTGATCCGTTCTTCGATGTGTGCCAAGAGTATGGTATTGTTCAACACTTCACGATTAGGGATACACCACAATGAGAATGGAGTGGCAGAGCGTTGAATCGAACATTCTTGGAGAAAGTTCGATGTATGTTGTCCAATCTTTGGGTTGGGCAAGCAATTTTGGGTGAGGTTGTGACATCTGCCGCCATCTTGTTAATCGTTGCCATCATCTGCATTAGAAAGAAAAACTCCTATGGAGGTATGGTGCGGAAAACCGCTCTGATTATGATTTCTTACATGTGTTTGGATCCACTTGCATATTACCATGTGAAGGAGTCAAAGTTAGATCCGAGGGCAAAGAAAGCTCTCTTTATGGGAATCACTTACGAGTGAAGGGATTTCGTCTTTGGTGCTTAGACACAAAGAAAATGATCTGTAGCAGAGATGTTACCTTTGATGAATCTACCACATTGAAAAAGGTAGCAGATAAAGATATTCAGACGAGCGATACTCCACAGCAGGTGGAGTGTACTCCAAAACAGGTGGAGTTTGAGCAGATGGGGATTTTCCCAGTTAATAAGTCTAATTCTCTAGCCACAATGGAGGAATTAGAGGTTGAAGAGGTTCTGACCCAAGAACCATTAAGTACACCAGAACCAATTGCAGTTGCAAGGCCAAGGAGAGAAATTCGTAAACCTGCTCGATTTACTGATATGGTGGCCTACGCCCTTCCCGTTGTTGATGATGATATTCCTATCACTTATCAAGAAGCAATGCAAAGCTTAGAAAGTGATAAATGGAAAAGCGCCATGGATGAAGAAATGCAATCTCTCTGAAGAACAATACTTGGGAGTTGGCGCAATTCTTGAAAGGTAAAAGGGCAATCGGATGCAAGTGGGTATTCGCAAAGAAAGATGGATCTCCTAGCAAGAAAGATGTTCGCTACAAGGCAAGGTTGGTAGCTAAAGGCTACGCTTCGAAGGAGGGAATTGACTACAATGATGTATTTTCCCTGTTGTGAAGCATTCCTCTATTAGAATTTTGTTGGCCTTGGTAGCACAGTTGAATTTGGAGCTAGCTCAACTTGATGTTAAGACGGCTTTCTTGCATGGTGAGTTAGAAGAGAGATCTATATGACTCACCGAAGGATACAAAGATCTTGGTGGTAGAAATTGGGTTTGTAAAGTGAACAAATCGCTATATCGATTGAAGCAATCCCAAGCGATGGTACAAGCGATTTGATAGCTTTATGAAAAGCGAAGTACACAAGAAGCAAATATGACAATTGTGTGTATTTGCAAAAGCTACATGACGGATCTTTCATTTATCTACTCTTGTATGTTGATGATATGTTAATCGCGAAGAGCCAAAAGAGATAGATAAGTCGAAGGCTCGGTTGAATCAAGAGTTCGAGATGAAAGATCTAGGTGAGGCCAAGAAGATTCTCGGCATGGAGATAAGTAGAGATAGAGCAGAGAGGCAAGCTTTGCTTGAATCAAGTAATATCTGAAAAAGGTATTACAATGTTTTGGTGTAAATGAAAACACAAAACATGTAAGTACCCACTTGCTTCTCATTTGAAACTTAGTGCTCAATTATCTCCAAAACGAAGAAGAAAGAGAATATATGGCAAAAGTCCCATATGCAAATGCGGTTGGGAGTTTGATGTATGCGATGGTGTGTACGCAGCGTCCGACATTTCACAAGTTGTTGGAGTTGTGAGCGGTATATGCATGATCCTCGAAAAGGACATTGGCAAGTCAGTGAAATGGATTCTACGGTATCTTGAAAAACCGTAGATGTTGGTTTAATTTTGAGCGAGGATGAAGCACTTGGTCGGTTTGTAGTTGGATATGTTGATTCCGACTTTCTTTGGTGATTTAGATAAACGTCGTTCAACTACGGGTATCTGTTTACTCTTGCGAAAGCCCCAGTGAGTTGAAGTCTACCTTACGATCTCTGATGGCGTGTCTACTACTGAGGCGAATATATGGCGATTCTGAAGGCATTAAGGAGGCTATTTGGCTTAATGGATTGTTGAAAGACTTGGGAGTTGATCAAAGTCACATTAGTCTATATTGTGACGATCGAGCGCTATTCATTTAGCGAAAAATCAAGTCTATCATTCAAGAACCAAGCATATCGACGTAAGATATCACTTTGTGCGGGAAGTCTTTGAAAAGGAAAAATTCTACTTGAAGATTCCGACGGTAGATAATCCGCATGTAATACCCTACCCGTATTCATTCTTGGAATAAGGTACGAGGCATTCTAGGAGTTTACTGAATTAATTTTTTTTATATTCAATATAGCCCTTTATAAATATCTAACCTTCCTGTAATATTAAATCGAGACCAATCCACATCAACCAAATCAATTCAACATATTTTTATGATAGATTCATGCATTTATATAAAATAACGTCATCACATATCTATAACTGTGTTTGTTAACCATACTAATGGCTAACTTTACATTCATTTCACGTTAACATTTACTTTGTTAGCTTATACATGCCATTGATTTCCAAAATAAAGTTTCTTTATATACCGAAATCCCGAGGTTGACGATGTGATGTGTCTCCCACCAAATCCGACCTCCGAGCTCTTAACACTACAAAACAGGGAAAAAGGAAGCGGGTAAGCACTTTGTGCTTAGTAAGCTCATGTAACAAGAATTATACTTACCTAATATTTTCAATACAATATAATAAACATTCATATATCCATTCAATGCATTATTACCCTAACATGCACAAACTCAACATTCAAGTTAGTACAATAATTTCCATGTATCAATAATATATATATATACCATGATTGATGCACTCATCAATACCATGATTTTCATTCCTTATTATTTTTCATATTTATCCCGTTGAATTTATCGAATTTCAATGGATTTTCAGAGGTACACTTTTAGTGTATAATTCGGTCCGTCAATTCATATTCATGTGCGACATTTCCATTTCAGAGAGCACACTCATGAACCTCAAACTTGCGGCGGGATTACCAGTCGAGCTAAATCTCGCAATATAAACTCATAGAGTATTGTCGGGATTACAGTCCAGGCTAAATCCTCGCAACGACAATTACTCTAATGAGCTTGGATCTGAATTACCAGTCAAGCTAAATTCAGACCCTAATTCGGATTACCCGTGCGGGCTAAATCCATTTTACACATATTCTTCGGAGGGCTATATCAGATAGGATCACCCGTCCGGCTAGATCCTTTTACCGTCAATTCCTTTTCAGAAATCCATCGAATTTTCCTTTCATTCAAACGGATTTCTTCCCATTTTATCAAATATATCAATGTTTCATAAATTTTCATACAATGAACATTCAAATCATATTCATATCAAAACATACAATCTCAAGTAATTTAAGAATATAATTCAAGTTACACGAACTTACCTTGATACTTGATTGTAAGCAGTAAAAATCTATTAATCCCGAACTTTTCCTTTCCTCGATCTAGCTTCGTATTTGAATCTTCTGGATCTAAATAAATAAATTTAATTATCAATTTAATACATTTCATGTTCATATGCAACATTCTCTATAATTCAACTATTATTTATAGTTCATTCAAAGTTGTCTACTTGAGTTATAGTCACTAAATTATTTATAACTTGAGCTACGGAACTCGAAATTAAGATCCGTTAATTTTCCTGAAACTAAACTCATATATATTTTTACCATAAAATTTTCAGAATTTTGGTTTAGCCAATCAGTACAGTTTATTCTTCAAAGTCACCCCTGTTCTGTTGTCTAACAGTTCTGACCCTTCTTCACTAAAATAAATTATCTCTTTATACAGAATTCAAATGATGTTCTTGTTTGTTTCTATTAAAATAGACTCATTCAGAATTCTAGACATATAAATTTAAGTCCCTAATTATTTTTATTCAATTTTTATAATTTCTCAAAGTCAGAACAGGGAACCTGAATTCATTCTGACCTTGTCTCACAAAATTCATTATATCTCAAAATTTACAAATCCATTGCTTACAATATTTCTTCTATGAGAAACTAGACTCAATAAGCTTTAATTAAATATTTTGTTCATCTTCTAATTCGATTCCTACAATTTTGGTGATTTTTCAAAGTTAGTCTACTGCTGCTGTCCAAACTGTTTTAGTGCAAGCTGTTTATTACTATTTTTCCCCTAAGCTTTTAATAAATGATAATTTCGTCCCTACTCAATTAGCCTCTCAATTGAGCTGATTTTTCTCAATTAACATTTTATTCTATCACCTTAAACTAGTTTACAACCTTTAGGAATCAGAATTTCAGCAATAGACTTTAATTCCAAACATTTTCACAATTAGGTCCCAAAAATCAATTTCCATTGAAATTGCCTAATAAAATCATCTCATAAACAAATTAAAGCTTTAATTTCATTCTATTTCATCATAAACTTACAGAACTCAACCATGGTGACTTTAAATTTCATCCATGAAATCAAAAACTAATGAATTTAATAGTAGGATCTAGTTGTAAAAGTCTTAGAAACACAAAATTTACAAGAAAAAGGCAAGGATTAACTCACTTGGTGCAAAAATTATGAAATACCAGCTTAGAGAACCCTCATATGGCATTTTTAGCTGCTGGAATTGAAGAGAAATGAAGAGAAATCTAGATATTTCCTATTTAGTCCTAGTTTTATTTAGTTAATTTTGCAATATTCCAATTTTACCCTTAATTTATCAATTTTTCTGCTGATTGCATACCCTTGCCGGCCAGCCCAAATAACTTTTGGGTCTAATTACCTTTTAAATCCTTTCTCATTAGACTAATAAGCTATTTAATCACTCTAGCAACTTTTACACCTATTACAATTCAGTCCTTTTCATTTAATTGACTACCCAAACATTAAAATTTCCTAACGAAATTTTAATACCACATTAATAACATTTCATAAATATTTATAAAATTATTTTTGACTCGGTTTTACGAGATAGAGGTCCCGATACCTTATTTTACCCAATTTCTTCAATAATTTCTTTTTCGAACTAATCACTAAATCGATAAAATTTTCCTATCAATATTTTCATACGATTTTCCTATCATATAAATTTTCAAGCAAAAATATTAAAATAAATTTTTCTTTAAATCGGATCTATGGTTACTGAAACCATTGTTAGATAACCTTAATTTAGGCCATTACAACTCTCCCCTTTTAAGGATTTTCGTCCTCGAAAATCTTACCGAGAAAGAGGTTTGGGTATTGTTTCCTCATTGCCTCCTCCGGTTCCCATGTTGCTTCCTCAATCCCTTGCTTTTGCCACAATACTTTCACCAAATTTATCTTTTTATTTCTAAGCTCTTTTGTCTCCCGTGCCAATATCTTGACCGGTTCTTCACTGTAAGTCATATCCGGTTGAATCTCTACTACATCGGAGAAATAACATGTGAAGGATCTGATCGATATCGTCGTAACATAGATACATGAAAAACATTATGGATTCTATCAAGTTCGGTGGTAATGCCAATCAATAAGCGTAGGTCCAATTCTTTCTATGATTTCATAGGGCTAGATAAATCTTGGACTCAATTTACCCTTTCGACCGAATCGAAGAACTTTCTTCCAAGGAGACACTTTCGAAATACCTTGTCACCGACTTGAAATTTAATCTCTTTTCGCTTAAGGTCGGCATATGATTTTTGACGATCGGAAGTCGCTTTTAGACTATCTCGAATAACCTTTACTTTTCTTACATTTCCGAATCAAATCAACCCCATGTATCTTCCTTTCATCGAGCTCATCCAATATAACGGTGTTCTACATTTTCTACCATACAAAGTTTCATACGGAGCCATTTTAATACTAGACCGATAAGCATTATTGTAAGAAAATTCAATCAAAGGTAGATACCTCTCCCAATTACCTTCAAACTCTAGTATACAACATCGGAGCATATCTTCCAATACTTGAATTACACGCTCAGATTGACCATCTGTCTGAGGATGAAATGCAGTGCTGAAATACAACTGAGTACCCAAGGCTTCTTGCAATTTGTCCCAGAAACGAGACGTAAATCGGGGATCTCTATCTGATATAATGGAGACAGGCACTCCATGTAACCTGACAATCTCAGATATGTACAGTTCAGCTAGTTTATCTAAAGAATAATCCATACGTACCGGAATAAAGTGAGCTGACTTTGTCAATCGGTCTACAATCACCCAAATAGCATCTTTTTTCCTCGGAGACAAAGGTAGCCCCGATACAAAATCCATAGTGATTCTTTCCCATTTCCATTCCGGTATAGTAATTGGTCAAGTAACCCAGAAGGTACGATGTTCACTTTAACTTGTTGACATATTAAACACCTTGATACAAACTCGGAGATATCACGTTTCATTCCGACCACCGGTACATCTTTTTCAGATCATTATACATTTTATTACTCCCGAATGTACGAGACATAGTACTACTGTGGGCCTCGCGTAGAATCTTCTGTATGAGCTTTGAATTCTGAGGTACACATACCCTACCTCTGAATAATAAACAATCATCAGAACCAATCTGAAATTCAGAATCATTACCTGACTCACACTGTGCCCGTTTAACTGTAACTTCTCATCATTCTTCCGAGCTTTACATATTTGTTGTAAAATGTCGGTTTAGCTCTCAATTCAGCTAGATTGAACCATCATCATCAATGATAACCGGGTATTCATAGCTCGTAAAGCAAACAGAGATTTTCGGCTCAAAGCATCACTACAACATTAGCCTTACCGGATGGTAATCAATAATCAAATCATAGTCCTTTATTAGTTCAAGCCACTGCTACTGTCTCAAATTCAAATCTTTCGTGTCATCAAATATTTCAAGCTTTTATGATCGGTATAAATATGACATTTCTCACCGTACAAGTAATGCCGCCATATCTTGGTATAAATCCAATAGCAGACTAATTCAAGATCATGTCTTGGGTAATTTCTTTCATGTGGTTTAAGTTGTCTTGAAGCATAGGCTATTACTTTACCTTCTTGCATCAAAACACAACCTAAACCATTTAATGAGGCATCACTTGTAAATAACAAATTCCTTACCCGGTTCAGCTACACTATATGAGTGCTTTCGTTAATAGGTCTTTCAATCGGTTGAAACTTTGTTGACATTCATCATCCACTCGAACTTTACATCTTTTCGCAATAATCGAGTCATTGGAGAAGCTATCATAGAGAATCCTGTACAAATCTCCGATAATAACCAGCTAAACCCAAGAAACTTCTAACTTCGGATACATTCTTGGTGGACTCCAATTGACAATAGTGAGATTTTACTTGGATCTATCCCGATGCCTTGGCAGATGCAATGTGTCCAAGAAAACTCACTTCTCAAGCCAAAATTCACATTTCTTGAATTTAGCATACAATTGCTTCTCTCGTAGAATTTGCAACACAATTCTCAAATGTTCGCATGTTCTTCTTCATCCCGAGAATAAACCAAAATATCATCAATGAATACTACTACAAATCTGTCTAAGCACGGTCTAAATATCCGGTTCATCAAATCCATGAATCTGCGCAGTGCATTAGTTAGCCCAAACGGCATAATTAGAAACTCATAATGCCCGTACACGGTTCCAAAGGCTGTTTTTGGCACATCTGACTCCTTTACCCGGAACTGATAATAACCTGATCGAAGATCAATCTTTGAAAACATAGTAGCACCTTTCAGCTGATCAAATAAATCATCAATCCGGGGTAACGGATACTTATTCTTTATGGTTACTTTATTATTTGCCGGTATTCGATACACAATCTCAAAGACCCATCTTTCTTTTTCACAAAGTAACCGGAGCACCCCAAGGTGAATGACTCGGTCGAACAAAACCCCATCAACAAGCTCTTGCAATTGTGTCTTTAACTCTTTTAATTCTATAGGAGCCATCCGGTACGGAGCTATGGAGATCGGAGTAGTTCCCGGAATCAAATCTATAGAAAATTCCACTTCTTTTCGGTGGCAATCTGGTAATTCTTCCGAAACACATCAGAAAATTCACATACCACTGGGCGCTGTATCTTTGACTCGAGATACCTTGGTGTCGAGTACATAAGCCAAGTAAGCATCATACCCTTTTTGACATACCTGCTGTCTTGCCATTCTTGAAATCATATCGGATAAACCTCTATCGATCGATTTCACCGAACAACTCACCATTTTGACATTTTAACACAATATATTTTTGTTTACAATTTACTACCGCATCATCTTTGGGTTAACCAATCCATACCCAATATCACGTCAAATTCATCAAATGGCAGTAACATCAAATCAGGTGGGAAACAATAACCTCTTACCATTAGTGGACAATTTTTACAAATTTTATCCACTAACACAGACTCGCCCAGGGGTTTGAGACTTTAACCACAAATTCAGTAGGTTCAACAGATAAATTTTTAACAATTGCAAGTTTAACACATATATATGAATGCGTAGAACCAGGATCAATCAATGCAGTAATATCAGTATCAAGTAAAGAAAATGTACCAGTAATAACATCGGGTGCTGAAGCATCTTCTCTGGCACGAATGGCATATGTCCTAGCAGGTGCTCGTACCTCAGGCCTACCTATAGTATCTTTTGTAGCTCCTCGACTACCACTGACATTACTGGATGGTCGAGGTGGTCTGGCCCTCGAAACTAGATTACTCGGCTTCGATATATGTTCAACTTCTTTTTCAACCCTTTCTGGACAATCTTTGAGGAAATGGTCAAAAGAACCACATCGGTAACAAGCCCCACTATTAAATCGGCATTCACCAAAATGAGCTTTATTACAGTACTGGCATCTCGGTTTAGGAGTGCCAACACTGCCAACACTGGTCACTGATGGAGTAGAAGGCCTTGGATTAGTGCGTTGAGAACCTCGCTCTTTGCCCGAATACCCAATGGCTGAAGTAGAATGATCCGATATTTCTTCAATTTCTTTGAAGCGTAAAGCGGGATTTTCCCATCGGTCTTTTACTAAAATTCGAGCTTCCCTCTCAGCCTGTTTCTTTTCTTTGCTCAATTCTTCTGCTTTATAAGCTCTCTCGCCAATGTAGCAAACTCTCGAATTTCAAGAATTCGATCAATAACTTAATGTCTTCATTCAACCCTTCTTGAATCGTTTGCACATTTCAACCGATTGTACCCATTCTCGAGCATATTTACTCAATCGAACAAATTCTCTTTCATATTGAGATCTCGATCTATTGCCTGTTTTAGCTCAAGAAATTCTTTTCTTTTTCGGTCAAGGAACCTCTGGTGATATATTTTTTTCGAACTCGATGCGAAAGAATTCCCATGTAATTTCTTCTTCGGAACAACTGAAGCTTTAGTATTCCACCAATGGTAAGTCAGTATCTTTTAGCGGTGAGACGGCACATTTCGGACATTCTTCCGTGTACAAGATAATTCTTCCGAACCCGAGTAGTATTTTCTAACCGAATTCAGCCGTTCGAATCATCATCAATCGCTGCTCGAAATTCTTCTACCCCATATTTTGAATTTTATCTCTGGAGCTTTCCCTTTCGATGATTCAACACTGTACCTTATGGGATCTCGGAACCCGTGAAGGAGCGGAGGGAAGCTTGAACTTGCTGCACTCTGAGGTTAGTTCTTAAGTATTGATTAAACCATTCATTCATCATTTGAAAGAAGGCTGTTTTTGCCTCCTCCCTCGACCCTCTGTCTCGGGCCTTCTCGCTAGTTTCTTCTCTTTGTATGAAGCGGAGCATGACTCCGACTTCCTCAGATTGAGCTCGGTCGGATGACATTACTATAAGAAAAACACATTTTAAATGGTCGGAGATATCACACTATCAATAATAATTTAAATGGCATGTATAGCTAATCCGTATTTGCTACATCGGTCCTAGAACCGCTAAACCGTAGCTCGATACCAATAAATGTAATACCCTACCCGTATTCATTGCCGAAATAAGGTACGAGGCATTACCTAGGAGTTTCTGAATTAATTTTTTTTTATATTCAATATAGCCCTTTTATAAATATCTAACCTTCCTGTAATATTAAATCGAGACCAATCCACATCAACCAAATCAATTCAACATATTTTTATGATAGATTCATGCATTTATATAAAATAACGTCATCACATATCTATAACTGGGTTTGTTAACCATACTAATGGCTAACTTTACATTCATTTCACGTTAACATTTACTTTGTTAGCTTATACATGCCATTGATTTCCAAAATAAAGTTTCTTTATATACCGAAATCACGAGGTTGATGATGTGATGTGTCTCCGACCAAATCCGACCTCCGAGCTCTTAACACTACAAAACAGGGAAAAAGGAAACGGGGTAAGCACTTTGTGCTTAGTAAGCTCATGTAACAAGAATTATACTTACCTAATATTTTCAATACAATATAATAAACATTCATATATCCATTCAATGCATTATTACCCTAACATGCACAAACTCAACATTCAAGTTAGTACAATAATTTCCATGTATCAATAATATATATATATACCATGATTGATGTACTCATCAATACCATGATTTTCATTCCCTTATTATTTTTCATATTTATCCCGTTGAATTTATCGGAATTTCAATGAATTTTCAGAGGTACACTTTTAGTGTACAATTCGGTCCGTCAATTCATATTCATGTGCGCACATTTCCATTTGAGAGAGCACACTCACTGAACCTCAAACTTGCAATGGATTACCGGTCGAGCTAAATCGCAATATAAACTCATAGAGTATTGTCGGGATTACCAGTCAAAGCTAAATCCCGCAACGACAATTACTCTAATGAGCTTGGATCTGAATTACAGTCCAAAGCTAAATTGAGACCCTAATTCGGATTACCCGTCCGGCTAAATCCATTTTACACATATTCTTGGAGGGCTATATCAGATAGGATCACCCGTCCGGCTAGATCCTTTTACCGTCAATTCCTTTTCGAAATCCATCGAATTTTCCTTTCATTCAAACGGATTTCTTCCCATTTTATCAAATATATCAATGTTTCATAAATTTTCATACAATGAACATTCAAATCATATTCATATCAAAAACATACAATCTCAAGTAATTTAAGAATATAATTCAAGTTACGAACTTACCTTGATACTTGATTGTAAACAGTAAAAATCTATTAATCCCGAACTTTTTCCTTTCCTCGATCTAGCTTCGTATTTGAATCTTCTGGATCTAAATAAATAAATTTAATTATCAATTTAATACATTTCATGTTCATATGCAACATTCTCTATAATTCAACTATTATTTATAGTTCATTCAAAGCTGTCTACTTGAGTCATAGTCACTAAATTATTTATAACTTGAGCTACGGAACTCGAAATTAAGATCCGTTAATTTTACCTGAAACTAAACTCATATATATTTTTACCATAAAATTTTCAGAATTTTTGGTTTAGCCAATCAGTACAGTTTATTCTTCAAAGTCACCCCTGTTCTGTTGTCTAACAGTTCTGACCCTTCTTCACTAAAAATAAATTATCTCTTTATACAGAATTCAAATGATGTTCTTGTTTGTTTATATTAAAATAGACTCATTCAGAATTCTAGACATATAAATTTAAGTCCCTAATTATTTTTATTCAATTTTTATAATTTCTCAAAGTCAGAACAGGGAACCTGAATTCATTCTGACCTTGTCTCACAAAATTCATTATATCTCAAAATTTACAAATCCATTGCTTACAATATTTCTTCTATGAGAAACTAGACTCAATAAGCTTTAATTAAATATTTTGTTCATCTTCTAATTCGATTCCTACAATTTTGGTGATTTTTCAAAGTTAGTCTACTGCTGCTGTCCAAACTGTTTTAGTGCAAGCTGTTTATTACTATTTTTCCCTAAGCTTTTAATAAATGATAATTTCGTCCCTACTCAATTAGCCTCTCAATTGAGCTGATTTTTTCAATTAACATTTTATTCTATCACCTTAAACTAGTTTACAACCTTTAGGAATCAGAATTTCAGCAATAGACTTTAATTCCAAACATTTTCACAATTAGGTCCCAAAAATCAATTTCCATTGAAATTGCCTAATAAAATCATCTCATAAACAAATTAAAGCTTTAATTTCATTCTATTTCATCATAAACTTACAGAACTCAACCATGGTGACTTTAAATTTCATCCATGAAATCAAAAACTAATGAATTTAATAGTAGGATCTAGTTGTAAAAGTCTTAGAAACACAAAATTTACAAGAAAAAGGCAAGGATTAACTCACTTGGTGCAAAAATTATGAAATACCAGCTTAGAGAACCCTCATATGGCGTTTTTAGCTGCTGGAATTGAAGAGAAATGAAGAGAAATCTAGATATTTCCTATTTAGTCCTAGTTTTATTTAGTTAATTTTGCAATATTCCAATTTTACCCTTAATTTATCAATTTTTCTGCTGATTGCATACCCTTGTCGGCCAGCCCAAATAACTTTTGGGTCTAATTACCTTTTAAATCCTTTCTCATTAGACTAATAAGCTATTTAATCACTCTAGCAACTTTTACACCTATTACAATTCAGTCCTTTTCATTTAATTGACTACCCAAACATTAAAATTTCCTAACGAAATTTTAATACCACATTAATAACATTTCATAAATATTTATAAAATTATTTTTGACTCGGTTTTACGAGATAGAGGTCCCGATACCTTATTTTACCCAATTTCTTCAATAATTTCTTTTTCGAACTAATCACTAAATCGATAAAATTTTCCTATCAATATTTTCATACGATTTTCCTATCATATAAATTTTCAAGCAAAAATATTAAAATAAATTTTTCTTTAAATCGGATCTATGGTTACGAAACCATTGTTCCGATAACCTTGAATTTAGGCCATTACACCGCAGATATGATGACCAAGGTGGTAACAACAATTAAGTTTAATCATTGTTTGAACTTGATTAACATCCTGAGAATTTGAGCACCTTCAGGTGTATGGCGCTCGAGAGCGCATTTGTAGGCACTACAAAAGATAGCTTTATCGAATTTGGGGAGTTGAAGGAAGTGTGTGAAGATGTGATTATCCTAATCAAATCTTCAAGGTGGAGATTGTTAACATTAATGGAAGACAATTAATAATGGTTGCCATTAACATTAATGGGAGACAATCAAAAATGACAACCACCAACTTTGGAAAAGTGGCATGGGATAATTTTTTTTGGTCCTTGAGATAATGGGCTATTTATAGTTTGGTCTTTGAACCTCAACTATAAATAGGCCTTCTCATTTCTCATTTCATCATACCAACCAATCTTTCTCTCTTAGTTTTCTCTCTTCTCCCATTTGAGAATTCTTAAGGAATTCTATTTGTTTGTAATATTTTGAAGATAGTAAAGTTATCATCCGGTGTTAGTGCCGAGGGCGTAGGTATAATTTACGAACCTCGTTAAAACTCTTGTGTTCTTTTTGTCCTATTTTTCTTTCAATATTTGAGGGTATAATAGTAGTATTTAATTGTGCTATTAAATTACGTTAGAAGGAATATTCTGACTAAGGAAAAACTTGGTATTTAAGAGATCCTTGTGATCCACCTCTCTTCCTTGGGAATTGAACTTTGTGTGATTTTTTAGTACAATAATTTACACGCTTCCGACCCTATTAGAACAACAGAAACCACAACATATTTACAGAGTAAATGTAAGTGAAAGAGGTGACCTAATGGTAAACTATATTCTGTATGCTGTTGATAATTAATAATATATTATCCCATCGATAGAAGTTGGCGAGTTTAATTGGCTCTCTTAATAATCAGATGAATGCCTACTTGGGGTTGCCGCTGGGTAGGTCTTAAGTCTAATACTTTTGGTAAGGTAGCCTTCTTTCTCGTGAAGGGAAAGAAGTCCTTAAGGCAGGAAAATGGAAGGAAATAAGATATAAACTAAGGTAGAAAATGGAATTATGTTTCTTCATTTGAACAAAATAAGAAAGTTGCGTGATAATATCATTACATTTGAAAATTTTTAAGGAAGTTATGAGATAATATTGTCGGTAACTCAATTATACAAATCATAAAAAAAATTGTTATTTAAAATTTTTTTATATTATATATCTCATTGCAATCTAAAATTACTAACTTTGCAAACTACTAACAAGTATTCCTCTTACCTTGATGTCTTTGTGATGAATTAAATTCGATGACGAGTTGATTTTTGCGGGGTGAGTGAGGCAATATGAGTTGGGCTTTATGGAGCTGTTTTAAGTGTATCTAAGGTAGGAGGTGGTATGGGTTTTTATAACTTTGGTTAAATATAATTGAGGAATAAATTTATTATTATATTAATTAAAATTATTTAAAATTGATCATGGTTAATCCTTTTAGATATCTATTTTTGGAATTAATAGGGATTAAATTGTTTTAATTTTTTTGAGAAATCAATTTCTTGAATATCAAAATTAAGAATAATCGGAGTGATGTTTTTACAATATCATGAAAGAAAAAAAGAGGTGCATACAATAAAAATAAAAGTAAAACATAAAGTTTATATTAAATGTTGTAAATAATAATATATAATACTATAATGTAAATATTAACTCATATGTTAACTTGTTTTTTGTTGGTAGAATATTGCAAATGCAAGTATATGTACTGTGACAAGTAGTATAAAAATATCAATCCTATAAATTAATTAGGTCAATAGTGCTCTCTTTTAGTTCTCCGAAAAAATAGGTGTAGCTGTGGTTGAGGTGGAGTGGGGCGGTGATCTATGGCAGGAGAAGAGATCTCTCTTCTCGCGGATGAATTAATTCAATTAACAGTTAAGAGTTCATTTGTAACACCAAAGAGCCAATTTTCGTTGTTATGTTCGGTGTGGACAAAGAAGAATTATAATTCAGATAGCTTGTGTACGCAACTAAGAAGCATATGGAAAACAAGAAGAAAATTTGGAATTAATGCAGAGGGACAGAATTTGTTTCAGATATATTTTGAAGACGAAGACGATTTAGAGATGATCCTAGACGGCAGGCCGTGGTATTTTAGAAAACAATTAATTATATTTGACAGGCTGAAAGAGGGGGTAAAAAGAAGTAAGATAAAATTGGTCTTCTCTCCGTTTCGGCTAAGGGTGGGTTCATGCCCTCCAGAATGTGAGAAGAAGGATCTCATGCATGCAATCGGCTCTACTTTTGGGGGAATTCTAAGGTCGAAAATACAGAACGAAATATGTAGAATGAAAGTAATGGTGGGTGCTAGGAAACCTCTTCGACGAGGAATTTTTGTTGCAGTTGGGGATTCAAAACGAGTCTGGCTGCCCTTTAAATATGAATCTCTACCAAACTTCTATTTTGGGTGTGGAATAATGGGGCATAATGTTAAAGATTGCACAGAGTTTCTTATAAAGAGGGAGTTTTGGGAGATGATGTGTTCCCTTACTCCATAGCGCTGAAAGCTGAATCCAATATGGTAGGAAGAGAGTTTGCAATTGGATAATTCAAGGAAAAAATTCATGCCACAATATTTGTATACTAGGGATGAGGATGAAAGAGGCAAGTGTACAGACACAATGATAGATGTTAATATTCTTAATACAGGAAAAGGGGTGCTAAATGGTGGATTTTTAAAAACGTCTAATCAGTCTGACAATGAAAGAGTAAATGCGGAGGTGGATCCTAGCAAATTTGAAGGCGGAGGAAATAAAATTGCATTAAGTGATGATCAAATGGCGGTCGGGGGAGAAGCTAACACGGAAGCCTTTGTAGCTGATAATAGTAATCAAGGAAATCTCCAAAAAGCAAGATGGACACGAAAGGGATGATTGGGATAAAGTAATGATGTACAGATGGATGGTATGCCTTGCAAACTGAAAAGTTATATAAGTGGTGACGATAGCTTAGAAATCTGGAATGATGGCGTCAGCAGTTACAAAAGGGCTAGAAGGAAGTCTAATGAGAAAAATTCTCCTATCCTAGAGACAATAGGAGATCAGGTGATGGTGTCTCCATACTTAGGATCGGCAGTTACCAATAGGTAAGCTGACCGGGACCAATGAAAACGATAAGTTGGAATGCTCGAGGATTGGGGAGTCTTATAGCAATTAGACGGCTTCAGTTTTTGCTGAAGCAATACACTCTCCAATTGGTCTTCCTTATGGAGACGAAAGTGAGTGCTACTCGGATGGAAAAAATAAGAAGGAAATGTGGATATATGAATGAGTTTGATATGGAAGCAGATGGAACTAGAGGTGGTTATTATTAGCCTGGAAACAAGATATTCAGGTGACGATTTTTAGTAGCTCTAAAAACCACATTGATGGGCTGATCAAGGAAAATCAGGGTTGTAATGAATGGCGTTTCACAGGTTTTTATGGGAATCCTTTTCCTAACGAAAGGTATATTACTTGGAACTTGCTAAGACAGTTGAGTAGGATCAGATCTTATCCTTGGATCGTTTGCGGAGATTTTAATGAAATTCTTTATTCTTGTGAAAAAAGATTAGGGGCACCTAGAGAGGAAAAACAAATGGCCGCTTTTCGTAGTGTTCTTGCTGAATGTCAATTGATGGATGTAGGTTTTTCGGGATCATGATTTACATGGGAGCGAGGCAACTTTGTTAAAACCAATATACGGGAAAGGCTCGAAAGAGAGGTAGCAAATGCTGAATGGTTTTCGACTTTCCTACGGGTGCATATTCAACATCTTGCGTATTCACACTCAGATCATTGCCCTCTCCTTTTATCTTTGGATTTAGAAAACAAACTGACTCACAGATCTTCATTTCGGTTTGAAGCATAACGGCTATTAGAAGAATCTTTTGAGAAGATGATTACGAAATATTGGAAGAATATAACAGGGAAGTTAACGGATAAGCTGGAGGGATTAAAAGGGAGGATTTTTCAATGGGCACTCCCAATTAATAATGCAAGAAGGGGTACCAAGCAGAAACTAAACAAACAATTGGAACATTTGTTGGAGGAAGATAGAAGTGAAGAAAACTTGACTAATCTCATTGATACGAAACTCTCTCTCAATCTAGAAATCGACAAAGATGAAGCCTGTAACACCCCGAAAATTTATACAGTAAGATATTACTCTTAATATAGTAAAATAAGGAAATAAAGTGACAAAAAAATGAAAATTGAGTTATGTCACTGGGAAGTATATTATGACATATTGATTCAAGAAAGGACTAAATTGTAGAAGTGAGAAAAGTTTTGTGGCCCAAGAGTAAATACTCAAAATTTGAGGGATTAAAGTGTAAATATGAAAAATTTGAAGGGCTAATAGTGAAAATATTTTAAGGGTGGAAGGATCTAGAAACCAAGGAAAAATTGATGAATTAGGACCAATTTGAATAGGTGAAGAATTATGAGGGACTAAATTTCAATTTTACCAAAATTAAGTGATGAGTCAATAATGAAATTTTAAAAGATCACAACAGGCAAAATGGTCAATTGGAAGAGAGAGAAATCTATAAAGTACTGATGATGTTGGAGATATTTTAGATTAATTAATTAATTAAATATTAGTTATTAATATTTTAATTTGATTTTTTTATATAATATTTTATTATTTTATTATTATTTTATTAGTATATATAAAGAAAGAAAGATGAGGAAATTATCATCCATTTCCATGCATTCACGTTAGGAAGAAGAGAAGAGAAGAAAGAAACTTTTTATTCTTTACAATTAAGTCCTTCTACCAAGAATTCACTATTTTCACCTAAAAATCAAAAGAATTTCCATAGCTACCAAGGGAGAAAAATGTTAAGGAGACTATGGGGAGTTAGAATATCAAATTGGATTCAAGGAATAGAAGCTGGAGTAGAGAGAAAATCAAATTAAAGATTGGAATCAATAGAACAAGGTAAGTACATCAATATTTCAATATATTTTTAAGTTTGTTATTATTGAGAAAACATGAAAATAATGTTATAGTAGAGTCTTGAATAGTTAGTGAAGGGTAATAGGAGAAAGTGATGGAAAATATTGTAGAGAAAGGGAATAAGGGTGTTATAAACATGGTAAATAATATCTTGCACTAAAATAGTTTTGGACAGAAGCAGTAGGCTAACTTTGAAAAATCACAAAAAATTGTGGAAGTTGAATTAGAGGTTGAATAAACATGAAATTAAATATTATTAAGTCTAGTTTTTTATAGAAGAAACGGTGTAAGCAATGGAATTGTAAATCATGAAATATGATAAATTTTGTGAGACAAGGTCAGAATGATTTCGGGTTCCCCTGTTCTAACTTTAGAAAATCATAAAAAATTGAAGAAAAATAATTAGGGGCTTAAATTTATATTTTTAGAATCATAAATGAGTCTATTTTCAAAATAAACAAACGATAACATCATTTGAATTCTGTACTAGGAGATAATTAATTTTCAGTAAAGAAGGGTCAGAACTGTTAGACAGCAGAATAGAAATGACTTTAAAGAATAAACTGTACTTATTGGCTGAGCCAAAAATTCTGAAAATTTTATGGTAAGAAGATATGTAAGTCTAGTTTTAGGGAAAATTATCCGATCTTAATTTTGAGGTCTGTAGCTCAAGATATAAATAATTTAGTGACTATAACGCAAATGGACAGTTTTGAATATACATATAAGTGAATAATGAAAGTATTGATAATGTTACTTGTAGCATGTTATATAAATTAAGGATGAGGAATGGAGAGGAGAAGGCGGAGAATATATGTGAATATTCAGCTAGCATGGCTAATTTGTATGTTTTAGGCTCAAAGACTAAATTGAATAAAAGTAAAATTTTAGGGGCAATTTTGTAAGGATATAAAAAAATGACCAATTTGAAGGAAATGAATTGACTTATTGTCTAAATTAATAAATTGAATGGAATTATCAATTTAGATCAAGATCGGATGAAAATCGGGGAAAATAAAAAATTACCAAAATGCTCCTAAAACTGGGTATTTTTGCAATTTTGTCAGGTAAATTTGTGTATCATAATTGAGCATGAAAATATGTTAAATTGTATGTTATATTGGGTTGAATGTGAAATATTAGTACATTCAGTATAATATGAAACAATATGAATCTGAAATGAATTATTACCATATATGCTTGAAGTATATATATAATGATTTGTACATGTTATATGGACACATGGTGTGGAAAGTATGTGCATATAGAATTTGATTTATGTTAAGTTTGATATGAATTATTATCGGAATAAATATACGTGAAATATATGGAAATTATGGTACATGAAATTTTAATATAATGAAATAAATGATTTTAAATGGTAAGAGAATGATATATTTCATGACATGCACATATATGATTATCTTTGATTTATTGATACGAGGAAATTATGCAGGTGGAGACAATTGTTAAACTCAAGTGTGACGTGTTGAGAAAATAAGCATATCAATGTTGAATTTATATAAAATATGCGTAAGTATACTAACAATGTTGATTTATGCTAAGACAAGTGCCAAGCTATTGATTGAATGATAATATATTTATCTATATGATTCATTGAATCGGTAAGTATTTAACAGAAATTTTTGCCAAATGATATGTAAATTCGAGTAATGCTCTGAAACCTTGTTTCGGCGACGGATACGGGTTAGGGGTGTTACAAAGCCTACTGGGAGCAACGGGCACGTGTTAATTGGTTGAGGTTAGGTGATACGAACACAATATTTTTTTCACAAATGGGCAACGCAACGGCATAAAATTAATGAGATAAGCAGTTTGTAAAATCATAATGGGCGGTTTGTGAATGATGAAGATGGGATGGCCAAGATTGCGAAGAACTATTTCTAGGATCTGTTTGTAACGTTAGGAACAAATAATGCGGAGATGAGTCTACAGGGAGTACAGAGATGCATAATTGAAGATATGAATGCAAAACTTATTGCAAAATATACGACGGACGAAATATGGGTTGTATTAAATGCAATGGGTCCTATAAAGGCCCCCGAAGATGATGGACTTCCAGCATTGTTCTTTAAAAAATGTTGGCACATAGTTGGGCCAGAAGTAACCTCTTTTTGCTTGGAGATTTTAAATCAGGGGAAGGAGTTAGAGTGTATTAATAGGACAAATATTGTTTTAATTCCTAAAACCTCACAGCCCACAGATATGAGGAATTTTAGACCTATCAGTCTATGTAATGTCCTTTATAAGATAATAGGTAAAGTAGTGGCTAATAGATTTCAAAGTGTTTTAGAGGTTTGTATTGATAAAACTCAAAGTGTATTTGTTCCAGGCAGATTGATCACGGATAATGTGCTTGTGGCCTATGAGATCCTGCATACGAATGAAAAATAAAAGAAGAGGGAAAATAGGACATATGGATCTTAAACTGGATATGAGCAAAGCCTATGATAGGGTTGAATGAGAATTTCTTAGGATTATGATGGAGAGGATGGGTTTTGTACAATCTTGGGTGGCTTTTATAATGAAATGTATTCCAACAGTTTCCTACTCAGTTCTTATAAATAGGGAAAAGAGAGAAATTTTCAAACCGATGAGAGGACTTCGTCAAGGGGACCCCATCAGTCCCTACTTATTTCTCATTTACAATGAAGGCCTTTCTTCAATCCTATGCTCAGCTCTAATGAGTAAGAAAATCACCAGTTTAAAAGCTAGTAAACAAGGACCTAGGATCTCACACCTTCTATTTGCGGATGATTGTATCATTTTTGGCGAGGCAACAGATGTATGTGGTCGAAAGATCAAGGATATTTTGGTAGAATATGAAGGTTGGTTAGGTTAGTGCGTGAATTTTGCAAAGTCTACAATAATTTTCAGTACGAATACTACGGAAGAAAATAAGTTACTAGTTACGAGGTTATTAGGAATGAGAAGATCAACAGATATCGAAACATATCTAGGTCTACCTAATTTGATTAGGAAGAAAAAGAAAACTTCTTTCCAAAAGATAAAGGACAAGATAAAGAAGAGAATTGACAGATGGAGTTCTAGGTTTTTGTCACTGTAAGGAAAAGAGGTTTTTATTAAATCAGTTTTGCAAGCAATTCCAACTTACTCAATGATGTGCTTTCTTTTTCCAAAAACTCTATGCGAGGAAATGGAATCAATTATTGCAAGTTACTGGTGGTAGAATGATAGAGGTCGAAAAGGGATTCACTGGTGCAGTTGGAAAACCATCTGTAAGCTGAAGCCTGACGGTGGGTTGGGCTTTCGGGATATGGCAAAGTTTAATGTGGCTCTACTTGCTAAGCAGGGTTGGCGATTATTTGAGTATCCAGATTCATTAGTAGCACAAGTTTTAAAAGCGAAGTATTACCTGAACACGAGTTTTCTACAAGTAGGACTGGGACACAGACCTTCATATACGTGGAAAAGTATTTGGGCAGCAAAAGGGCTTATCAAAGAAGGTTTGGGGTGGAGAGTTGGAAATGGGGCGAGTATTTTAATTAATGAGGATGCATGGCTGCCAGGGGCAGTTAACAACAGAATTCGTTATCCTACTTCTAATAATGCTATTATTACTGTTGCAACGTTAATTGCTGATAATAGTAGGGAATGAAAGGAAGAACTAATTCGCAATACCTTCGAGGCAACTGATGCGGATAGAGTTCTGCGGATCCCGCTGGCGTTAGACGAGCATGCAGATATGGTCATTGGCGTGGAGAGCCCTAGGGTAAGTTCACTGTTCGTAGTGCTTATCGACTATTACAGACTCAAGATTATACATCAGATTATAATGCTACATAAAATACAACAAAACTTTTCTACAAAAATCTTTGGATAGTTCAACTACCAAATAAAATTAAAATTATGCTATAGAGGGCTGCTCGAAATTATATTCCTACGATGGTCAATCTATATCAGCGAAGAGTGGCCCGTGCTGATATGTGTCCCAGATGCAAAGTTTATTCTGAGAATTTGTGGCATGTTTTTGTTGGATGTTCTGTGGCAACAGAGTTATGGAATGGATTAGATC
Source organism: Gossypium arboreum (assembly GCF_025698485.1). NCBI lineage: Eukaryota > Viridiplantae > Streptophyta > Magnoliopsida > Malvales > Malvaceae > Gossypium > Gossypium arboreum. The sequence continues at coordinate 16,285,774 of NC_069080.1, forward strand.
TTGCATGGATAAATCAAAGAAAACCCAAAGAATGGCTTGATTGGCTTACATGGTTCTTTCATAAATGCGGAGAAACTCAGCGTCGGTTATTTGTCTGTGGAATATGGGTCTTATGGCGTGACAGAAACAGAAACCTGCATGAGGGGAAGTCATATACATGGAAAGATATAGCAAAATATGTTCACTATTATATCGGTGAATTGATGGTTTGAATGGGGAGCAACTAAAAAAATTTCAGGACATTGAAAATTGGAAAGCCTCAGAGAATCCAATAATTAAAATCAATTTTGATGCCTTGTTCGATAGCACAACTTACAGATCGGTATCGGGGATAGTGGCGAGATCTGGAAATGGGGAGGTTGAAATTTCTAAATCTCACATGCACCTAGCGGTAGATACGGCTTTTGACGTAGAGGCAATTGCCTACTATGACGCTGTCCTTACTGGCTTAGAAATGGGCTACACAAAGGTTGTTATTAAGGGCGACTCCAAGTCCATCATAACCAAATGCATGGTGCAATCAGTGGACAAATCGCAAGTTAGTGCACATATTCGAAATATTCAAAGAGAAAAAAGCAAATTTCAGATCATTACTTTCCGTTATGCTCCCAGATCGGCTAATTGCTTAGCCCACATCATTGCGACAACAAGCTTGAAGGAAATGAAGATGATTTACCTTCATGGAGAGGTCCCTGGATACGCCAACCGTCAATGGCTACTGGAGCATCCACGAGAATCGAACTGAAACAACGAAAAGGAAAACGGAAAAAGGGTAGTTGAGAGGGTCCCTAATAAAATCTCTCAGGCTTTCTCCAGTGCAAATGAAAATGAAAAGATATTTGGGCAAATGACAAAGCTGGAGACAGGCATTCATAACGGATGGGGATTTCAAGTTTTATTTGTTTTAATTAGCTAAGGACTTTGGGTTTATTTTTGTAATAACCCAAATTTTATGGTTATCGGAAAAAGTATATTTTCGAGTCTCCGTTACTAAAAAATAGATCCGTAAATAATTATCAAAAATATTTAAAAAGTTAATTGAGTGGTTAATTAGAGTTTAATTAAGTGAATTTAGCTTAATTAAGGACAATTGATAAAGGATTAAATTGAATAAAGTGTGAAAATTTAATTATAGATTAATAAAAAAGGGGACCAAAATGGCAAATATGCCATTTAATATAGTTGAGGCGGTAATTAGATTGAAAAATCTAAGATTTTCTTAGATTTTATATATATTAAATATTAATTATTATTAATATTATATTATGAAAAAATTAAAATAGTGACAAATGTGTGGTAATTATAAAATACATGTGTAACAAATTGAATACATAAATTTGTAATATGTATATTTAATTATTAGTAGATATTTATTATTTATAAATGATATTTATTAATTAAATAATTATATTATAATATTTTTATGAAATAAATAAATACAAATAAGACAAATGTATGGTGCATATGGTGACATGTGTAATACTAATATACATACAATTGTAAAATACATGTATATTTACTTATATAATGAGTATATTATTAAGTTATTATATATATATAAAAGAAAAGAAAAACAAGTGTATAAAAATAATTAGTACAAATGTTAAATAAATATTTGTTATTAAATAGATTTTTATTATAGTTATTATTGTTATTATATATATATAAAACAAAAGAAAGAATAGAAATAGAAACAGAAAGCCAAACGAAACAGAGAGCAGTGGAAGGAAAGAAAAGAAAGAAAGGGAGAAAAGGAAAAATTTGGATTTCAAGGTTTGGAAGTTTAATAGGTAAGTCAGTTTAGCCATTTTTACTTAATTTTGATGTTTTAGAAGCTTTGGAACAAGATTTTGATAAAATTAAGTTGATATTTTGAAAGTTATTAGATTTCTAGATGATGTTTATGCTGAGTAAAGTGATGAAATAAGGGTTTAATTGATAGAAATTCAAGTTAGAAATGAAATAAGGATTGAATTGTAAAGTAATTCATAAGTTTTATGTTGAAGGGCTAATTTTTAAAGTTATTATGGATGAGTGCTGGAAGCATATGATGAATAAGCATAGAATTGAAGCTTTAATTTTGATATAAGATAATTTTATTAAATAAAATTGACGGAAATTGATTTTAGGACCTAATTGTGAAAATGTTTAGAATTAAAGTCTAGTGCCGAAATTATGATTTCCAAAAGTTTTAAAGTAGTTTAAGGTGATAGAATAAAGTGTTAATTGAGAAAAATCAGCTCAATTGAGAGGCTAATTGAGTAGGGATGAAATTATTATTTATTAAAGTTCGGGGGAAGAATGGTTAAACAACTTGCATTAAAACAATATTGGACAGCAGAAAAATCACCATAAATTTTAGAAATCGAATTAGAAGATGAAAAAAATATGAATTTAAAGCTTATTGAGTCTAGTTTCTCATAGAAGAAACAATGTAAGCAATGGATTTGTAAATCATGAGATATAATGAATTTTGTGAGACAATGTCAGAATGAATTTGGGTTCCCCTATTCTGACTTTTGAAAATCATAAAAAATTGGATAAAAATAATTATGGGCTTAAATTTATATGTTTATAATTCTGAATGAGTATATTTTCAATAAAAATAAACATGAATATCATTTGAATTTTGTACGAGGAGATAATTAATTTTTACTGAAGAAGTGTTAGAACTGTCAGACAGCAGAATAAGGGTAATTTTAACGAATAAACTGTACTTATTGGCTAAACCAAAAATTCTGAAAATTTTATGGTAAGAATATATATGAGTCTAGTTTCAGGAAAAATTAGTGGATCTTAATTTGGAGTTCTATAGCTCCAGATATAAATAATTTAGTGACTACGACACAGATGGACAGCTTGAATATTCATAAAAGTAAATAATAAAAATTATAGATGATGTTACTTACAAGTGTTATATACATTAAGGATGTGAAATGGAGAGGAGGAGGAGGAAAATATATATATGAATATTCAGTTAGCATGGCTAATTTGCATGTTTTAAGCTCATGGACTAAATTGAATAAAAGTAAAACTTTAGAGGGCAATTTTGTATAAATGTCAAAAATGACTAAATTTAAGGGAATGAATTTTTTATTATCTAAATTAATAAATTGAATGAAATTATCAATTTAAGATTGGGTGCAATTTGAGAAATTGGTAAATTACCAATATGCCCCTAAAACTTGGTATTTCTGCAATTTAGTCAGGTAGGTTCGTATATTTTGAATGAGCATGTAAATATGACAATTTAAATATTGTATCGTATTTTATATGATGTTTGAATTGAATATATGAAAAGGATGTTACATGAAACATGAAAATGAATACTAAATAATATAAATTAATTGAAATTATTCTGAAAATCTCGGTAATGCCTTGTATCCTATCCCGGTCTCAAGTACGGGTATGGGGTATTACTATTTTAGCCGTCGTTTAAGTTTCCTTTATGACTGTTGATTTGACTAGTTTTTCCATTTGATGTTATCAGAACATTTATTAGTTTTGTTTTCCAATAAAATATCCCCAACCCTTATTTATTCAAAAAAAAAAATATCAATCCTATAGAGCTGTTACTAATTATAACGCTAATCACCAAATATTACTCTAATATATGTCCAAATAAGTCGATAATAAAATTTCCTATGTTTAATAAGCAGAAATGAGATAGCAAATTAAAACGAAATAATCAATCAATAATAATAACTTAGGATTACAATTTCATCTAACGTATTAGCTAATTGTTCTATCTTCACCCAATTTACTTTAATAGAGTTGATTATTAACATGGGTACTAAATTTCCCTTAATTTTTTTTCAAGCAATTAAAAAACTAATTTAATCTAACTATTGACCTATATTTCTATGCCAATAATTTAGACCAAATTGATTAAGAATGAACTCCAATTATGGTTACTTAAGGTAATCAAGCATTTCTTATCATAATTACGAATCACGAATTGACACGTCTAATTTAGATCAACAGTTATTCATTTTAGACCTAAAACAAAAAGTTCTCTTTCGATTTCTTTAAGTTTTGTCAGATAAATAGTTTGTTAGACTATTATCAATAAAGAACATGAATGAATAAATAATCAAATATCTGTTAAGAATAAAAAGATATGGAAATAGAAAAATATTTAATTAACTAAACACGGAATTCATTTCAACCCTAAAAAAGAGAACTTAGTTCATGGAGAAAATTAAAAACACCATGAAATAAAAACAATAGCTAGTCATAGAAAAAGGAAACAAGAAGAAATTGATGGAGAAACTCAGTCTTTTCCATTAAATCTATTGGTTCTTGATGCGTGAAGACTTTGGTGGCTTTTCTTTTTCTCCTCCTCTCCCTTGAGTTTAGGTCTCTTTTTCTCTATTATAATCCCTAAAAATCACAACTTTTGAAAATTGTTCAAGTAGTTGCGCCTAGACATGTCCAAGGGTTAAGTAACTCGCCTGGCCCAGTAAACTTGACCTAAGTCAGGTTTGGTCTAGATAAGAATTTTCGCACTTCAAGTCAACCCATATTTAATTTAAATAATAAAAAATATTTTTAGAATTTAAATTTAATTATAAAAGTATATAAAATATCAACTACAATATATTTTTTTCTTAATTTTTAATAATAAAATGGGCTTTTGAGTGGGCCTAGGCTTGAAAATTTTTTAGAACTGGGCCTCGTCATAGCCTAGACCATGGGTACATCTAGTTGCGTTACTCCAGTGAACAAACTTTTCTCTGTGTTCGTTGGAGTGGAGAGCTGTCTGCTTGCATTTGTTGGGGTAAAAAAATCTTTAGCAGGAGTAAAAATCTACTTTAATTGCCTATGTCAAACTATTCTTTCTCCACGCTTTTTCAGACCTACATTGGGTAAGAATCACTTGAAATGAGTCTTATTTAACACTAATAATATATAATTCATTAAAAGCATAAATGAAATAAAATAATTTAAAATTCCTAAAATCTACTAAAATTAACCTAAAAAAACCTAAATCCTAAAACCTTACTAGAATAATGACAAATAATTCTAAGATGTTAGATTTATCATTTATGTTTAAAGTTTTAAGAGATAAATATTAAATTTATATATAAATTTTAATTTGGTGTAATTATACACATGAAACTTGAATCGTGGTTCATATCTAGACATCTAACTTGGGTTTTGATTCAATTGTACACATTTAAAAAAATGAATATATTCATTTATTTTCATATTGGATTAATATAATTATTTGTGTATGCAATATATCAATGTAAAATTATGTTAATTCAATAATGTTGACATGTTGTTAATGATTTGTGAAAAATTGAATCAAATTAAGATTTCATGTATAAAATTGTACAAAATCAAAATTCATATATGACATTACATATTGGATCAAAATTCATGTATAGTTTTAATATTTATCTCAAAATTTAATAAAATAATATTCAAATTATTAAAATAAACAAATTAAAAATAATATGAACAAGTTTAAAATAAACTTAAGTTAACTATTTATAAATATAGACGATATCAAATAAAATTTGAAACCTATTTTCGATCAAACCAGGCATAACTCAAATCCAAACCAACTCATTACTACATTTGATTCCAATTTAATTTAAATGCAAGTATCTTAACTTGTTATCATTCCTATTTATGTATTTATTTCAAATGAAAATTCATTTAAGATCATAATATTTGTTCACATTTCCGTTCATTTTCGGCCGAGGAAAATGTTATTTAATGTCAAATTTTATATGCTTAATATAATATTTGGTATTTAAATTTTATATATTTTTAAATTTAGTATCTAATTTTTTCTCACAATTTGGTACCGAACTTGGTAATTTTTTTCCTAATTTGCTATCTAAACTTTTTTTAGGTTCAATTTGGTACCTAAATTTATTAAATATTATAAAATTACATAAAACACTAACGGTGTTATTTTTGTTATGCTATAAAAATATTGTCAAGATTAAAGGAAATTCGTGTTAAAAAAATAGATATTGAGCTATGCTTAACTAATTAATAATAAATAAGAAAAAATATTTTGTAAAATTTCAAATTAAAAAGAAATTCATTATTTTCAATAAATAAAATAATTAAATAAAACTAAAAATAATTGAACATATAAAATACAAAAAATATCATATCATCATCATATGTCAATCATATATTGATTATTTTGTTACCTCAAAAAATAACATTGTTAGAATATTAGAGTAATTTTAAAATGCTTAGCAAGTACCAAATCGAACAAAAAAGATTAGGTACCAAATTAGACTCCTAAAAATATAAATATCAATATAAAAAAATGTTAAGTTCAAATACTAAATATTATATTAAACCTTTCCATATTTATAAATTTCGCTCCAATATATAAATTTAGATATTTAAATTATTAAATATAACTCTGTGGTCCTATATAAAAAAAAAATTAAAAAATAAGATATATTTGTTTGCTAGTAATATTCGGCTGACTTCAGGACAAGTGGATTTTTTTCACGTTTTCTTACACGGAGAGTCCTTCTCCGACCACAATTTTTTTTTTTTTTTTTGAACAAAACTTTCGCTTGCAAGAAACATTATTCTTACGTTATAGTAGTATTCTTCTTATTTTCAAGTTGGGATTACAGTAAGATTTTTTGCATTGTAATGCATTTTTTATATAACAATAATTGACACTTAAGGGATGATTTTTTGAATCGTAAGTTGTCTTGAAAACTTTGAAATGATAATTAAAAAATAATAATGAGCAAGACGCCACATCAATCTCAAAATAAAATAAATGGTTATTAATTTACTATTTGGTATTTAAATTTGATTTCAATATTTAATTTGATACTTAATTTTCTTTTAGCTCAGTTAAGTACTTGAGTTTGACTTTAATGTTCAACTTAGTATTTAAGCTTCGTTTTTTCCTAATCGACTGTTTCTTTTCGCTAGAGCACAGATGTCAAACATTCATTGGGTCATATGATGCCTTTTAGTATGGGTACCAAAATGAAATTGAAGCCAAAATCAAGTACCAAATTGGGAAAAAATTAAGGTACCTAATTGAAAATTAAATCCAAATTCAAGTACTAAATGATATATTACCTCTAAAATAAAAGAGAAATGGATAGAAGACAATAAATTTATTCGATAATAAAAGGGTAAATTACACCATTAGTCATTAAACCATGGGTAAGTTTTTATTTTGGTCACTTAACTAAAACAAGTTATAATTTTGTCACTAAACTATTCGAAAGTTTTTATTTAAGTCATTGAACGATTCAATGATCGGTACAATGGACCAGAATCTATCGACGAGTAGAAGAACATACCTTAGATCCAAGACCATTTCACAATCAGTGTCGGAGATTGAAGAAAAAAAGTTGTTTGAAATTTGGTTTGTAGATTCGTGATGTTTAAAGTTGTTTCATGAAAAAAAAAACTAGAGTGGGAATAGAAAGGGAAAGAGAGGTTTTGATTAGTGTAGACAATGCAAACAGATAAAGCTATATGACAATTGTTATACCTTGTGTACTGAACCTCACAGATAACCCATGAAGAGCTCGACAGGTGTATCCCAATGGAATCAAAGATACTCCAAACCCTATAATTGGTTCGCGAACCACAACTTAGTGAACTTTAGAACTATGCATCTCCACTAAGGCTATATGAGGACCACATTAAGGCCCAAAGTAATTGATTACTAGTCATCCTAATATGTCTCATCCTAATAGGTCATATCACCGTACTGTTGGGAGTATCAAATTAAATTTCCATGTTAACAATCTTAAGACACGTAGCAAAATTTATCCGTCAATGTAAAAGGGACCATGCAAATAGCTCATAGACACTACATGCTGATCCTTTCTTCTCTAACCATTCTACTTTTCTCCAAAGAGAGATCTAACCAAATCTAAATATCCTCTCTTTCCTCGTTAAACCATAACATTTTTCTCTTGATTACCTTACCGGTTAACAAGCAGTAATTTTAATAGTGCAGTGAATTAAAGAAAAAAATTTAAATCTAAAATTTTTGAATAATTTTCCAAATAAAAGAATCCCTCACTTCCGTCCAATTGAAAAAAAGGTGGATAATTTCAATGTTCAAACAAGCCAAGCTAGAGAGAAAATTAAAATAAAATGAACCAAAATTGATAAGCAAACTCAAGCTAAGATCCCAAATTCTTATTGGTTGTTGGATGACTTGCTATTTTGGAAGGCTGCTAAAAATGTTGACCCAACCTGCCCCAAGAGTCACTGAAACAGACAATATACGGTATTTAAGTTATTAGTATTATATTAACCCATTATTGCATTTCCATTGGAGAGGAAAGTAAGTAACCGAAGCGAAAGGATTTGAGAGAAAGAAGGGAAAGACTCTGATAGAAAAATGGAGAAAGCAATCAACAGACAACAAGTTTTGCTTAATCATTTACAACCCTCTTCTCAGTCTCATCAATCACCTGCTGCTATTCTATTTGTAAGCTTCATCTTCTTCTTTCTTTGGACTTTTTTGGTTCTTTCTATTATTCTAAAAGTGGTTTTGTTTTCGTTTGATTAGCCTTCCAACTGCGCGGCGGGGGATAGCGCTGCTTATCACCGGACGGCTGCTTTTGGGGATGATGTTGTGATTGTTGCGTAAGTTATTTACTAGTCAAATAATCTATATCATGTTATCCAAATTATATACTCTCTCTTTTTTTTTTAATCCAAAGGAATTAGTAGGAAAAAAAAACAATATCTATTTTTTATGTGTTTCTTTGATCGATTAATTTTGGTATTAAAGAGGGGGAAATTGTTGTTACACAGGGCATGTCGCACTGCAATTTGCAAAGCAAAGCGTGGAGGCTTCAAAGATACACTTGCAGATGATTTGCTTGCCCCTGTTTTAAAGGTTAAATGCCCTTGGCTTTTTTAAGTAAAGTTGTCTTTGAAGTCACATCCCTTTTGCTTCCCATCTTAAGTTAAGTCTCGGCGCAGGCTGTGATTGATAGAACAAAGCTGAACCCAAGTGAAGTGGGGGATATAGTTGTTGGTACAGTGTTGGCACCTGGTTCACAAAGAGCATCGGAGTGTAGGATGGCAGCATTCTATGCTGGTTTCCCTGGTATAGTTATTCTTTCAAATCCATCGTCTTTTTCCAGATTTTAACTGTTTGTTTTCATTGAATTCCATTTGTTAACTATGCCTGTTTTGTATGTAAACGTTGCTAACATAGTTACCTGTTACAACCAGATACGGTGCCTATTAGAACTGTCAACAGGCAATGTTCATCGGGCCTGCAAGCAGTTGCTGATGTTGCTGCTTGCATAAAAGCAGGATTTTATGATATTGGTAAGGATGCTTTATCTGATCTACATATTTGAATGCTAAGAAAGATTTAATTCGAGCAACCTTCACCTCGGTTCCTGTATTGACCTTCTTGGTTTTCAATGTAGGCATTGGTGCTGGACTTGAGAGCATGACAACTAATGGTAGTGCTCCTGATCAAAGCAAAGTTAACCCGAAGGTATATAAAACACATAGCTCGTTTTCACTATTTTGGATATATTTTACATTAACGTCTTAATATGCAACTGCATTTATTTTTACAGGTAGAGAGCTTTGCCCAAGCCCGGGATTGTCTTCTTCCTATGGGCATTACTTCCGAAAATGTCGCACAACGCTATGGTGTGACACGGCAAGAGCAAGACCAGGCTGCTGTAAGTTCTTTGGTTTTCCTTTAGAATATACCATTACCTACCTATGTAAACTTAAATCTTTGTTTTGTCTGAAACGCCTTTGTAAACATAATATAGGTCGAATCTCATAGACGTGCTGCTGCTGCAACAGCATCTGGTAAATTCAAAGAAGAAATTGTCCCTGTATCCACGAAGGTAATTTCGTGTAGTAAATTATTCCGGTTTAGTGTTTTTATGATATTTCATTAACTCACATGGTTAATCTGCAAAGATTGTGGATCCTAAAACTGGAGAAGAGAAGGCAGTCACAATTTCGGTGGATGATGGTATCCGCCCAGACACAAACATGGCTGGTCTAGCCAAGTTAAAGCCTGCATTTAAGAAGGATGGAACCACAACTGCTGGTATATACGGATGAAATTTGTGAAAAAAAAACTCTGACAAGAACATTATGTAATTGAATGAAAACTTGTTTTCCAATTTTTTCTTAGGAAATGCTAGCCAAGTGAGTGATGGTGCAGGAGCGGTCCTACTTATGAAGCGAAGTTTGGCGCTGCAAAAAGGACTTCCAATCCTTGGTGTTTTCAGGTAATGAAAACTGCTCCAAGTTGAGTTTGGCTCATTTATCTTAGCTATTCTACATTATCTTTTAGTGACCAGGTAGATGATGGCTCCATTTTGCATTCGTTTACCGAAATAGTAGTAGGGATCACTGATGATATGGTTCTAGAATTCTGTCACTTGACTGCAAAAGAACAGTTAAACAAGCTATGGCTTTGAGGGGGAAAAAATAGACAATAAGTAAATAACCACGCAGTGCCTATCAAGTTTACCGAATTTAGAGATTAAAAGCCTTTAAGAAAAGGAGAAGGAATATTTGCTGCACCTGATAATCAGTTATCTTTTCTACTCATATGTTAGCTTAAAAGGATGAGGCCCTCACTCTGCTTTCCTATGCTCCATTTTGTAGAAGCTTTGCTGCTGTTGGTGTAGATCCTGCTGTGATGGGCATCGGTCCTGCTGTTGCTATACCAGCTGCAGTCAAGTCTGCAGGTCTTGAGATTGATGATATAGACTTGTTTGAGATCAATGAGGTAGTAGATTTTTTTTAGTTAATTTCATGTTGAAGATGAATTTCATTTGAATTTTTCTTTCTTTTCTAAGTACGCAATATGTATTTTTTTTTCATCAGGCATTTGCATCTCAGTTCGTATACTCTTGTAAGAAACTGGGGCTTGATCGTGAAAAGGTCAACGTTAATGGAGGTGCAATAGCCCTTGGGCATCCTTTGGGTGTTACAGGTACAAACTTCACAATTTGTAATAAATAAATACATGAAAAGCAAACAATGAAAAGTACCAAGAATCCAAAATGCACACCTATGATGAATTTGTGTGTATGTATGACATTCTTCAAACATATGTACGTCTGAACAAATACTACATTACCTGTTCAAACCTTTCCAGAGGATAAGCTTGATCTTGAGGAAGGTCTGGTATTAATTTGTGATATATATCGTTTTTTTTGTATCAGGTGCTCGCTGTGTTGGAACTCTGTTGAACGAGATGAAGCGTCGTGGGAAGGACTGTCGCTTTGGAGTGATCTCAATGTGCATAGGTACGCCTCCCTCCCTCCCTCCTTAGTCCAAGTAAAGAATCGGAACAAGTTTAATGGCAGCACCTAATGGAGTGAGGCTTAGTTGCCTTTAATGGGATAACTTCGTCAACTGTAGCTTGTAATTGTTTTTGCAATCAGTGATTTGACTTCATTTGCCGTTAACAATTGAACTGAAACGTGTAGACTCGTTCCTTTTTCTGTCTTTATCTGGTCAAGAAAAGTAATAGTTGGAGTGTTTGTGATTGCAGGAACTGGAATGGGGGCAGCAGCTGTTTTTGAAAGGGGAGACTGTGTTGATGAACTCTGCAATGCTCGAGCTGTCAAAAACTAAGGACCTTATATCAAAGGATGCTCCATAGATATGCTTGTTGCTACCTTACAATTTGTATTAAATATATGACTTTCCATATTCCCATGATTGGATAGTTGTTTGTGAGTTGTCAAAGCTTTCATATTGAAAAATCAAAATAAAGTTTACAAGTTATTTGAATATCTATATTTATCATTCTATAGATATGTTTGTTTTGAACAATTTAATTTTTTTTTTCTTTTATGTTCTTTGAACTTTTTTTTTTTTCATTCTCTTTTGTTTCTCCCTCTGTTTTCCTCCTTTTCCAATTCTTTTAACATATCAAATAGGATGACACAAACTCTCTCTCAACTTATGCTCTCTTAGACTCTCGACTTTCATCAAATTCAATCTCTCACTCATTATGGCACAAACCCTTACACGTGCTGCCATATCCACTCTCACGTGTCATAGGGCTAGAACTTTAATCTCATAATTCGTGCGACTTTAGGCCATCTATTCATTCCAAACATGCCTAAGTCAATCTAAACACCGTAAGGATTCACAAAGAATTCCTTCAATGCAATAGATGTGTTTGAGTAGATGCTCCCAATTGTATTACTTTCTCAAAGAATACAAGAATACAATGGATGAATGTATGATTTACAAGTGAAGGGGAGACTTTTTATTTATAGTTAAGCCTCTCAAAACCGACGGTGTAGATCAAATTACATCAATGGACGAGATTAAGCCTATCCCTACAATCAAGGGATTTACAAGATTACATGATCAAATCATATCTAATCTTACAAGATATTATTCTCACCCACTTCTAAGATTAGTTTCCCTATTTACCACAATAGCCTAACTTTCCATATTTGCATAATTGGGCCACCCAAGCTTCAAACAGATAGGCTTCTTCCATAACTCTTTGAATCAAGCCAACTCTCATAGGTCAAATGATCCCCATTTAAACTATAGACATCCATGAGATGCATTTTGTGCGATGGCCACGGACTTTGAACTGCGGCACGTGACATTCTTCCCACCTATTCTTGCAACGCACTTATTACTCCTTCAAAATGACACCGACTTGATTCGCCTCGAAACTCTTTTGTCCCCTTGGCACCTTCCCGACTAACATCACTATCAGGTCATCTATTTCTTCGAAACTTTTACCTCGACTTTCATCACCTCTTAACTCGAACTGTCTCACTCGATGGTACATATCGCCGGTAATAAGCCACGGCTCTCACTTGCCCACATTTTGACTCGCTTTGATCGAGATCCTCTTGTTTCTCACTGCTAGGCTTCAGTATGCCCACAGTCTCTCTCCCTCCTCACTTAAGAACTTTGAAAGGGCCCCTATGTTCTTGTCAAGCCAACAAGTTAGAATGCAAAACACTACCAAAGTGTTTGAAATGTACCTTACTCCCAATATTTACTCTGGTCCACTTTTTAGTTTGCATCACCACTTTCGCGAAGTCTGATGCACAACTCATCTTGCCCATTGGTGGTAGCTCATCTGATGAATCAACAGAAATGAGCCTCATTGATCTTAGATTCAAAGTTTGCATCACTACTTCTTCCTCTAAGTCCAAGCATAACTCACACCTTCCTTAGGTGAAGCCTCGCTGACGACTCAACAAACTCTGTTGTTTTCCTCGAATTAAGCCTCATTAGTCCTAGCTTCAATGTTTGCATCGCTACTTATTCATCTAAGTCCGATGCCAAAATCACATCTTCCTTGGTTGAAAATCCTTCGATGACTCAACAAGCTTCAATGTTGTCTTTTCCTTGACCACGACTAACTTGAATTGCTTTGGACAGTTCTATAACTCATAAGGACAACGACACAAAAAGTATTTCCCTCGCTTCTTCTTGCTCCTATTTGCCCTATTGGATTCAACACCCCTTGCGCTCGAACCAAGTTTCTTGGGCACTTTGTCTTACCTATCGTCCTATTCGATGGCAGACTTTTCAGACATTTTCGTAACCTATGCGGACCATGACACAAGAAACACTCCACTGGTTTCTTTTCATTTTCAGCCTCTTTAGCTTCGACACTCCTTGCGCTCGACCCAAGTCTCATGACTTTACCTTCCGACTTATCCTTCTCATAAAGCACGAATTTCTTCGGACATATCTTCAACATATGTGAACCGTCGGAAAGAAAGCATTTGATATTGCCCCTATTTTTGTTGGGTTTCCTCTTCCCAACTTATGTTTTCTCATTTCCACCATTGTGGTTGCCATTTCCATTATCTTCCTCGTGATTCCTTTCATATACACCCATTTCCTCAGACTTGAAAGACTCAAGCTTGTCTTTTCCTAGACCCAGCTTGACCATGGACTCCACTACCGTCATGGCTTTCGACTACTCTTGGACACCTCGTTTTAATTTTTTGTCTAACCCACGGCTTTAACCCATTCTTGAAAGCAATAAATGCTTCAATCTCGATCACATCTGAAATTTAGAGCATGAGTTCCTTAAACTCTCGAACATACTCCCCCACTGTGCCTCGTTGCGTAAGCGATCACAACTTTTCTCGAGCTTCCTCAGCAAATTTTGGATCAAACTGCCCATTTAATTCATGATAAAACTATTCTCACGTCTTAATCTTACTATGCCTTTTATCTATGGACCTTTCTCACCACCAGAAAAGTGCAATATCAATAAGAAACATGAAAGCATTGTTTACCTTAATCGCATCTTCCATGATGCCTTTAGCATATTAAAGTAGTGCTCCATTTTACACAAGAAATTGTCCACATCACATGTAGACCTTGTCCCCGTAAACTCTTTTGGCTTCGGGACATCTACCTCACAATTGAATGCTACACTCGACACTCCATTACTTACGGCTGCTCGACACAAGGCAAGCTTTCCCTGAGCTCCTTTATTCTTGTGCTCAAAGCCTTCATCGTAGCCATTGTTTCCTTCTTCAAAGCCATCATCATGGTCTCGAGAGCATTATTCTTCTCTGTCAGCTTATTCCTAGTGGAATTTAACAACTCTTATACATTTTCCACATTGGAATTTAGAGACATCATCACATAGTCCCTAGATTATTCCCGCCAGTCCTAGAGCAATTCCTTCACGTCCCTATGGACTCCTAAAGATTAGCCACTCGTTCTTTTACACCCGACAAATTTTCCTTCAATAGGATTAGTTTTTTGGCCCATCAATAGGTCTCTTTTGACTCATTCTGATAAGCAACTTCTTTCGACATCTTAACGATACCTTCGCAACCCAGGCTCGAATACCACTATCACGAGGCTAGAACTTTAGTCTCGCAATTTGTGCGGTCTTAGGCAATCTTTTCATTCCAAACATGTCTAAGTCAGCCTAACCACTACAAAGTGAGGAGTCACAAATAATTTTTCCAATGCACTAATTTATATAGCAGAAGCAACATGAATCAAAAGAAGACTCAAAAGAATAGAATAGCCACAAAAAACTTATGCACAAAATGTGTTTAAGTAAATACTCTCAATTATATTAATTTCTCAAAAAATACAATGGATAAATAGATGATTTATAAGTGAGGGGGATACTTTTTATTTATAATTGAGCTCCCCAAAATCGACTGTCTAGATCAAGGTACATCGACGAACGAGATTAAGCTTATCCCTTTAATCAAGGGATTTACAAGATTACATAATCAAATCATATCTAATCTTACAAGATATTATTCTCATCCATCTTCTAAGATTAGTTTCCCTATTTACCAATGTAGCCTAACTTTTCATATCTGCATCATTGGGTCACTCAAGCTTTAAACGGACAGGCTTTTTCAACAGCTCTTTGAATTGGGTCAACTCTCGTGGGTCAAATGATCTCCATCTAAACGATAGACCTCTATAGGATGCATTTTGTACAATGGTCACGGGTTTTGAATTGCGGTTCGTAACACACGCGTCACTTTACTCTATCATTTCTCCTCTCCCAATGCCTCATATCCTCCAAATCCATCATCATCCTCCTCTCATCCCTTCCCCCCGCTTCTCTTGTCACCCTCTTACCTCTCTTTCTCACGTCGTCCAATGTCTCCCTCTCGCCCCAACAGGTTTTACCTCCATCAGGTGCTGCGTCAATCGCTCCAAAAACTCCTCTTACTATTTGCTCAACTTTGGGTCGAACTTTAGTGACCAACTGCTAACTAAAATGACCCGACTATTTTTAAGTTATGATTATGAGCATTGACTTATCGTTATGGATAAGCTCGGTAAAGAAAAAGCTACTAAGTAGGAAATAACCGATTGCTATATCAAAACCCTCGCTAAAATCGTTGGCATGATTTTTTTTGTGATTTTATTCATCAACTCTTTTGGGTGTTTGGATGATAAGAAAGTCTGAAAAAATGGGAAGAAAAAAAGTTGGTTTAATTTTGGAAAGCAAGATAATATCTTGAGTTTTTTTATTATTTATCTTTTGGGGGTTACCTTTGTTTTCACAATAATATATTATTTATTAATATTACTTATGATACATTTCATTAAAATTTTTGTTTGAAATGATAATTTAACGTATCACTTCTACTTACTGTTACAACGTTAACGACAATTAACGGCTCAGTGATTAAAATGTAATATGAGATAAACAAAAATGACTTTTGATAGTTTACCCTTTTAATTACCGTTGAGTCAAGATTAAAATTTTAAACTTAAGAAACATAGGGACTAAAATTGATAAAATTAAAAAACATGAAATAAATCCACAACTTACGAGACCAATAGCAAAATTTGGCCTAAAACATGTACTTATTTGCCAAATAATATCCACCAGAATGCAAAAGCATTGAGACCCATTGCTTAAGGAAAAGCAGACTATTCTTTAATTGCATCAATGAGCTTAACTGCAACAATGCCAAACCTGGCTCTTTTTGATTCTTAAGGCTAAATCCGTCTAGGCAAATATAATACTAGTTAACAAGGATGATGGACCAATAAAGTAACATTAGACCTAAAAGCATTTGAAATGTTATGATAAGCATAATCAATCATTAACCATGACGTAAATGTTGCCAACTCTGCCCTACCACCAAAATTCGAGAATCTTACAGTGATCCAAGTTAACTAATAAGTTCTGCGCCAGATTTCTCACTAAAACTGAGAATATGGCCAGGAATTAATAACATTAAACGAAACAGGGAGGAGCTAACACTTTCATTCGGGATCGGGTGAGCCTCCTGGGACCAACTGCATTGCACAAAATGAAATAGTATAAGAAATTTGAAACCGTTATAAGCTGTGGCCTTTGGTTTCTGGTAATCCAAATTGTGTAAAAAAAATCTTACAATGGCGATGTTGTTTCCATTAAGCAAAATTTGATCAAGCTTTGTGATACGTCTTCCTTCAGCGGTGATCTCACTGTGATATGCAAAAAAGAAGCATAGAAGGAAATAACATCAGCACATTCTATGAGGGATATCCTATTTAAGGGGGGCAAACACTCGAGAATCACTTATGCACGCGGTCGAGCATGAGGCAGACATGTTACTAAGTCATTAAAGTCAAAATGAAATATATATTATGCATATTCTTGTATAGCACTATTATTTTCAAGTCAATGTGAGAAAAAACAAACCAAACATCTTGTCACTCTCAAAAGAAATAACCATCACCACCTTGTAAAAAGATATGCGAACTACTATGAAGATCAATCGGGACGAAACTTAAATGAAAAAAGGAGCCATGCGGCTGGCAAAGCAAGCGGATTTTCAGACCAAAACAATTATTTCTCAACATGTCCCTTCAACAATGAGGATTCTTACTGACACAACATTAACAGTAACGAAAATGGTGACTGAAAAACCTTAATTCCACCACAAGGTATCAATTGGCATAGAAAAAAGAGAGTAGAAAACCTACTCTATCCCAAATTTAAAAGCCATACTCACTTTATGCAGATTCCAAATAATTTCAACATTTGAACCAGACGATGAAAAGTAAAGCTTCAAATCATGGGAAATTTGCTTCAAACCTGAGCTTAAAGTTTGAACCCTTAAGTAATTTAAGGGGAAAATAGAGATTACCCAAAGTATTGATATAAACATGATAACTAATAATACCCAGACAACTTGATATCTTTCTCATTAATTTTGTAGCCCATTTTTTCTAGTGAGAAACCCTAGAATACAGAACAAAGTCAAACATTGCAGGGAAAGTCTGAGCTGAAATATCTGAATCAAAACCTTCAAAGAAGAAAAGAAGGAAGAAAGAACTTTACTATTCAGTGACATCTTCGAGGACCATGTTGACGTAAACATCGAAGCCTCTTAGAGTACCCACGAGCTCCTTGTCCCCTTTCATTATCACCCATATTTTGGACCCTATGCACCTATCTATCAACTCTGCAGAGGAAAAAAAAAAACCAGAAAACCAAATTGATATTCTGTCTGATTTTCTCGAGAAAGTGAAGGAAAAAAACATAAAGGGGTAAAAAAAAAAAAGTCACCTGACGGAAGAAGCTGCGAGGGATTGTTTGCCATTGCTTTTTAAGAGAGTTCCGGCGAAAAAAAAAAACAAAGAATAAGAAAAAAGCTCCAATTTTGAAGCTTAATTTGTCAACACTGTTTTCTTGTTTAAAGGGCTACAATCTTTTTTTATGACTAAAATATCCTAGTGAAAACAACTTCATAAGATCAAACAGGCTCAGTTGGCCCAACAGGCTCCAATTTTGGATTTCTGGGTCCAAGTTTTCTTGTATTCATAGCTCATCGACTATTTCAAGATTTCACCGAACTATCTTTTTCATGTCTTCTTCCTGTTTTGACATTACGTTGGCAAAAATTTTGCTATCAAATGTTTGGCAGAAAATTGTATTTTGTCTCGTTTCTAGTTTTGTTATACCCCTAGTCTTCCCAACAAAACGTGATCTTCTTCCCCATGATTGAAATTTTTGAATTTTTTTATATAAATGAACAATTATATTACAATGAGAGAATAAACACAATCTTATATCAATCAACTTGAAATTCATGCAAATTTTTCACTGAATTATATAAAAAAGGTGCAAGATTCTAAAATATATCTAGACATTCCATGATGTACGTTATCCCTTTGCTTCCTCGATTCACTCCCATCTACATTCTTCTCCCAACATAAATATAGGAACACTTGAAACGAAAACCCAATTTAGGCAATGGTGAACACAGTGACACGTCGATTCACTCCATCTTCCATCAAAATTTTGTAAGACTAGTCCCCCTCCCCTTTCCCTGTGAGAAAGGAAAATGATAATTAGAGAGGTTGAAAGTCGTGCAAAGATTGGCCTCAAATTTCTTGTAACATCATATTATTACATTAACATGAACAACTAACTACTATGGCCCTATGTGGCATCTCTTCTTTACCTTGCCATGTGAGACAAAAACTGGGGTCATTGTCTTTGTCCCCACCGGATTTTCAAGTCTCCTAAAATATCTGTTTGCTCACATGCTAACAGTGTTTCTGGAATAAACATTTACATTTATTCTGACATTACATGTTCCTTTGGTACACATTACTGTTTAAAACCTTCATTCATGGGGGTATATACAAACATGCTGTTACAATGAAGTATCCATCACAAATTATAACCAAAATCTGCTGCTTGGCTTAGTTTAGCTCTTAAATGCATTATTGGCCTAATATGATGATTTTGAGACCCTGATCTTAACTGATGATCCATTTCAGGTCAAGATATCAGGACCACCGGGGACTGACCAACCGCGGGCTTACAAGTGTATGGCAAAGACAAAAGCCACCAGGTCTGGTTCTTAAATTAATACTTATCTCCCTCTTAAATTCATCATATGAGCATATGTTATATAATACTACTCCCCCATGTTACTATGGATCTCAAGCCAACCCTTCCCCACTCACTGCTTGGTTGTCTCATCATCATCTTCCTCAAACACTCACTCACCTTTCTCAAATTTCTTTTTGTCTTCATCTTCACAAGTGCTTCATTTTTTTTTTTTACTACAGGAATCTCAAGCAATACTGACAGCACCACATAGATCTCTCAGAGCTGTCCATTTTGACCAAGATTTTGCTGAAACAAAGTAGAGTTTCACTCATTTCCAATACTATATAATTTATTCAGTTCCCCTTCAAAGATAAAATATCAAAGCAAAATACAAATGCAGGTGAGCTGGTTCATTAGCAATTCAAAAATCATATATATGGTTAACAAGATATTCAGCATAGCATTGTCCTCGACCTTATATATCCTTCATTTGTGAATTTATATATAGCAGATCCTTCAATGGCTCTTTAAGGTAGCACATGAACAAGGAAGGGAAAATACTGAAGGTAAGCAAAAATGTGTGTGTATATATATATATATATATCTTGTCAACTATAACCAATTAACCATATATGTTATTGTCTGAAAATGAGTCTAATATTGTTTCCAATTGTTTGCAGATCAGGAAGATAAATCCAAAGACATAGTTTTCTCAAAGCATAGAAGATCAAGAAGTAAGAAGTTTAATAAGTACTTTAAGCCAATCATATTTCCATGCAATAGAGATGTTGCGAGGGCCTGCTTCTATAGTACTATCTATTTGAGTAGAGTGAGGAGCTCTTCTCATAGAGGACAACAACAGCATTGGGCTCAATCCATGAAGATGAAGAAGAAACAAGATATCGCTACAGGGTTCAGTGTTAGTCCAAAGTCGGATTCAGGTACTCGTACAGGGGACAAGGTAGTTTTACCGTTAAATGAACCCCCGGCGGAAAATGACCAATGCAACACCATTGAAAAGAAAGAAAAGGTTCAAGGGGACAAAACCAAAACCATGTCTAGAATGAAGGAGCTGTTGAGATGGGCTGCTGCTAAGAAACCGGAGAAATTAGGCGGGAAGTTCATCGGCAGAAAGGTAAATGAAAAAGCTTGTCTTCGAAATCTTCATTTGTTTAAGGATTGTGTAGTTTAAAAGAGTTCAAATTTGTTGACAGGTTTTACAGTTTAGGAGCCGTGAAGCAATGAAAGGAGTGTCGGGTGATCATGATCAATTGAGCAATGAGTCACCTAAGATAAGCTTGAGATGGGATGTCCAGAGCTCCTCCACTACTTCCTCAGCCTATTCTGGAATCACAGTGACTTCTTCGTTGAGAAATGATGAAACCTGCAATATATTATCATTGAATTCAACTCCTATGCATGGCTTAAACCGTTGTTGTAGCAGGAGAGGGAATTGGATAACTACAGACTCTGAATGTAAGAGTTACATATATATGTATATATATGTGTGTCTATGTATTCTTATGGTGTTCAAGTCACTTAATAATGTTTGTATGTTGTTGTGGACACAGTTGTGGTGCTTGAGCTGTGACGATATGAGATAAAGAGGAGGTGATGGTAGGCTGAAGCTGAAAATTTTCTTTTGGGGGGGAGTGCAAAAAGGGAAAGAAAAGAAATACTCCATTGGTATAGGCTTAGATTTGATTAATTAAAGTTGATTGGTTATTTGTTGAGATATTTTAGGTATTATCCAGTTAGATGTAGAAATATCAGTGCTATGGATCTGAAATGTAACATCGAAGACTACTCAAGATTATTGACCTACGTGCCCAAGCTGAGCACCGACTTCAATCCATTTTCCATCGCATGAAGTTAACGCCATCTATTGTTAGAAAACAGGCTTTTTAAGCTTAATATAGGCACTGTATCTATACGTCTCGTTAGTACATGCCTTTGTCACAAGCAATGTTTCTTCATAACATAGATTATAAAAAATTGATAATTTAAATTTCTAACTACAAACATTTAATTAGAATTTGTTTGCATAATAATATTTTAAGTAAATTAAAGTAATCTTTAAAATTTTACAATATTATACTTACATTCTATTTCTTTACTATGTCTCTATCGAATCAATTCACATGTAATATAATGTTTTATCATCTTTTCATTGGTTTAAAGTTGTCTCTTTTTTAAAAAATTTTAATTTTTTACTTAATTATTAAAACAAAACATCAAGCGAATATTGAAGGCAATATTAAGATTAGGGATGGTGATGGAGCAAGATGAGGTGAATATCGTTAAATCCATCACCGCTCCATAGTTGGCACACTTAGCTCCACCACCCGTCTCACTCCAATATGGATGCATAATCTTGAAAATCATTACCACCTCTATGAATATTGATTATATTCATCTCTGTCCCATTTCGCTTTGTTTCAATTTAATTTTTGATATTTATCTTTAATATTTTTAATCTTTTGAGGGTCGAGTAAATATTTAAATATAATTCTTGAAAAGAATATCTAAACATAAAATATATATAGATTTTTTCCCTATATTACATTATTAACTTCCAAAGAATTAGGGTGGATAAACTCTAAAACAATCATCTGAATTATATCCAAAAATAAATATGATAATCCATTAAAAACCCAATTATGGAATATGGACAAACAGTTTGGACTTGGACTCCTTGAGTTGGTTGGTTTGTAGAGTTGGGTCAAATATTGCATGCATTTCCTTGATTGTTAGGCTTACTATTATAAAAACATTCAATTTGTTCATTAATTTGATTATGACAAAATTTGGGTCCAAGGTGACTAAACATGTTGAGGTAAAAGCACACAATTCGTTGTAGTAAGAATTAAATTGTATTTTATTCTTTTTATTCAAAAAATAGATAAATTATTTTATATATATTAAATTAAATAGTAAACGGTCATTCACTTAAAAATTTCTTCTATTTTTAATGTTAAAGATTGATCTTTTTACATCAATATGAGGTAAATGTGGCACACCACGAGTCGCTATTTGGTTATTCTGTCAATCACATCAATCTTGAACAGTATAAATTGATGAAATCTTTAACAAAAAGAGTCAATTTACTCTTTGATCTAACGTTTAAAGACTAATTTATCCTCTCTTTTTTTAATAGAAATGATCAAATACAACCTAACTCCTAGTACAATGGCCTCTATGGTGCTTTTACCAATATGTTGACGACGCGAGCGGATTTCAACAAACTATTTCCAATCTAAATTAGTTCTAACCAAGTCTTTAAATATTTATAATATATATTCATCATTTGATATTGTTGATGTCATAAGTCAATCAAACAGTAACTTAGTTGAATTATGACGAAAATATTTTTAGCTTACAAAGTATATTGTATTATTTGAAGGTGCTTTTCTCATTCTATATCGTTTAAATAAATAAATAAAACACATAATAGCATTTGAATCCAAACCTCTAAAAATTTCAATATTTATACTTTATCATTCAACTAAATCTACCACTATTATTTTGTTAATACAGTGTACCATAAAGATGACAGGGAGGAGGATGTGGTGGTGTTAAGGAGGCCAATTTACCTTAAAAGGCGAAGAGCTGAAGAGAACAAGCAGAGGGCTAAGGACGAGGCTGAATATGTCAAGTGCTCAAAGGTTGTTGAAGAGGCCAAAAGATCCCTCCCTCATTGATGAATGACTGAGAGGGTACTTATATGGGTTGTTAAGGTGCGTATTATGTCTCTATTTCATTCCTACCGAATAACTTTTTCATTACTATTCTATTCCGTTCCTGCAAACCGTACGTGGTTTTGTAGTTATAACCACTCTTAGCAACAAGTCTTATGCCCATTTGTTTCCCAAGAAAAATTGCTTAGTGTACTCTCTTTCTGCCTAAAAATCAAAGAAGAAAATGGTATTTTCTATGTTCTTTATCCGGAAGAATTGCAAATGTTATATAGAGTACTAAAATTTAGTAACAAATATATTTATAAAAATATGATAAAAAACATATGAAAAATTTTGAATGAATGATAAATATAAATATTACTTAGTAAAAATAAGGTATAAATATTATTAAAAATGATAAAGGTTCAGGCTCAAATATTTTACTATTTTTTATATAAAATATATAAAATAATAAAACACACTTAAAATAATACAATTTACTTTATAAAATAATTTTATTTTCATCATTATTCAATCAAATTAAATAGACAATTTACTTTATAAAATAAATTTATTTTTATCACTATTTACTCAATTAGTCATTTTCTTTTGGTTTCACACCAACCCATTTTCTTTTTCTTCCTTTTGAAGTAAACTGAGTTCATTTCTAAGTGACAAATTTCCAACTTTATTTTCTCTCCATCTATATCAGTGCTTTAACTGACCTGAACCTTTTTTTTTCTTTTTATGTTAATTCAATTTTTATATTTAATATATCTGAAATACCGATGTAAATATTATTCTTTATATATAAAAGTAAAAAATTAATGACTTGATTGGTATGAGTATTATTGTCAATGTAGAAATATGTGGGTTTGAATGCGTTGAAATACATTTTTCTCTTATTTACGTGTTGAGAAAAAATATAAATAATTTTAAACATTGTCTAAAAAATAATAGATATGACTAGATTATTAAAAATATTTTAAAAAAATAGTGATGCAATTTTTAAACATTATTCACGTCAAGTTAGAAAGGTTCGAATTCTTTTTCCTTTCTTCCGAACTTTTGCTTGGATATGCTAGTAACTGGCTCAATTTACTATTTGGATACTAAATAATAACTAATTAAAAATGGGTGAATAATTGATATACTCGTGGTGAATATTTGAGTTTTAACTTAATTGATATAGACATTGTTGTCAATGCAGGAAGATGTGAGTTCGAGTGCGCTGAAGTGCATTATCCTCTTATTTATGGGTTGGGGAGATGCTATAAGTAGTTCTAGTCATTGTGTATATATATATATGAAAAAAATAGATACGATTAGAACCTATAATAAGATTGTTCAAAAAAAAATATGAAAAATAAACCCATAAGTGATTGTAGCTTGGTTTCCCAGCAGTTAAGTATTTATTTGTCGAAGTCCCCCCAAAACAGGAATTTAAGAAAATATAAAGGAAAAAATTAATACTTTTGGAAAAAAGAAAAAATCAATGCATATTGACATAGAATATTTACAGATAAATATGACATTTAGTTTCTTAAAGGTTATGTACCGAATAGTATAATTTCAACCATAAATACAACAATTAATAAATATGGAATGTCTCTATTTTAAAAGTTGAAAGTTTTGGTTAGGAAGTTTGAGGATCAAACTAATAGAGTTTGTCATTGTGAAGGATTAAATTTATTAAATTATTTAGAATTAAGATCAAATCGATAGAATATATAAGTATTAATGATTAAATGAGTTATTATACTAATTAGAAAAAAGCTTTCATTATCAATCAAACTATGGGTGACTAAAACAGAACACAGATATAATTAAGTGACTATTTGTATAATTTAGCTTACTTTATTTTAATTATAATTAATTGAATATATATAATTTATAATTGTAATTGTAAATTAAAAAAATTATAAAATTAAATTTAAATACTATAATGAACTAAACTTACAAAATTTTCATCCAAAATGGCAATTTCATTTTTCCAAATTCCAAAACCATAAATAATTATCGGTTAAAATATGTTTTCAGTTGCTACACTTTAACAAAATTTAAGATTTAATCCATGTATTTACAAAATTAAAAACTAAATCTATTCTTTTATTTAAAACTATTAGTAGTTTTTGTTAAAATGTGTTAAATTGAAATTTTGATTAAATTTTCTTGTTAAGGCATAGTACATGGTTGACAGAAAAAAAAAGAGGGTAAATTAATAAATTTTAACCAAAGGTCAAAAACCACAAATAATGATAATGATCGGAGTCCAACAGAATGACTAAATCTCAAATTCTATAAAAGTGAATGTACTAACCGCATATTTTAACTTTAATCCTCTTTTTCCTCTTTTTCTTCTCATTTCCTTCGAAAGCCACGTTCTTTCACCCACCTCTCAGTCTCTCATTGCCAAATTCCAACTACCTCTCGGTCTTCTTCCTCCATTCGATGTCAGACCACAACCCTAAAGAACCCAACATCAACTCTCTCAGCCTCGATCTCACCCAACTCATCTTCTCTTCCCTTCCTCTCCCTTCCCTCCTCCGTGCTTCCGCCGTTTGCAAGCTCTGGAATTCTCTTATTTCCTCCCCTTCTTTTACTTCCCCTTGCCTTTCCTACCCTTGGTTCTTCCTCTTCGGTCTCCACAACACTTCTTCTCGGAACAACCAGTCTTTCGCCTTCGACCCTTTGTCGAACGCCTGGTTTCTTCTCCCTCGCCTTGATGACCCCTCTTCCTCCTCTGCTTTCCTCGGCTCCAATGGCTTCTTTTTCACCACCACTCCCAATTTCAGCTACACCCCAGTTCTCAAATCCGCCTGGCGTTTCACCTCGCCCTTGAAGTTCTCCAGGCTTAACCCTCTTTTGGGTGTCTTCTACGATGGTTCCTCCGGTGGGTTCGGCTTCAAATTCATCGTCGTCGGTGGAGTCAGGTTCATTGGTGGCTTGGTTGATATCGAAGACAGGTTGGCTGTTGAAATATATGACCCGAATCGTGATTCTTGGGAGCTTTGCCCCGCTTTGCCGGCTGATTTCAGGTCCGGGAACTCAAGCCAATCTCTTTCATCAGCTTTGTTCAAGGGCAAATTCTACGTCTTTGGGATCTACTCTTGCTTCGTATCTTCTTTTGATTTACGAAACCGCGTTTGGAGTGAGGTTCAAACTCTCAGGCCACCAGGGGTCATTTTTTCCTTTTTGATTCCGTGCAACGACATGCTTGTTTTGGCCGGGATGTGCAACGCGCCACGGGGACCGTCGTTTAATCTCTGGAAAATCGATGAAATTACATTGGAATTCAGCGAGATTTCGATCATGCCGCAGAGCTTGTTACACAGCTTGGTAGAAAGCGAGGAAGATGAAAATTTTGCAAGCTTGAAATGCGTTGGAATGGGGAATCTTATATATGTATTCAATGAAGAGTATCACCAAAAGTACCCATCATGTCTTTGCGAAATCAGTGCTGAAAATGGGAAATGCAGTTGGAGGAGAGTGCCTCAGTTGCCATTACCTGTTAACAAATTCCATAAAGTCATTAGCTTTTGTTCCACCGTTTCTCTAAGTCATTCTTTCCCCCAACAATAAGATGTTGGGGGTGGCACAAGCTATGTATCACCTTGGTAAGTTTGAACCTTGAGTTTCTTTTCCTCTTATCTTCCTTTTATGCTTGATGTATTGCATTTTATTTAAGCATTGGTATTTGATTAGAATTATCATGGTTTTGAATTTAACAGGTCAGTCTCTAGTGTGATTGAATTTATACTGATTGTGATCTCGATTGAATCTATCAGTTTTTGTAGTTTGTCATTGGTGGATGAATTGTATCCAGCTCTAGGATAAACTGGATGTCTTGACTTCATTTGGAAGGTTCTGTTGCATCCTTGGGGCAATTTTTTGAGCATAAGATGCTAACAAAACCTGGGTTATTGGTCTTAAGTGCAAATAATGTCCAAAGAGTTCTTTTGGTGGGTTAAAACCCATAACTATCCTTTTTATCTGTCATTATTCAGTAATTCATTCTTCATCTTACAATTCATCCCTAATAGCACCGACATAATCGAACCTTTGTTTCACTAGCTATTCGCATCTCAGCCACTTGCTTTTTGCATGTCTGTGTTAAGAAGCTTTTGAATTTGTACACTGCTCTGTAATTCCTTTACTTCCGTTTTTGGTTGTCATGCACGTACTTAACATCACATCATCATATTCCATAGTTGTTTGTGTGTCACATACCAAGTCCTTTAGTGTGAAGATAGTATAGCAATGCCATTGATGCACTGTTAGTTATTTTAGTTATAAGAGGTGGTTTTGCATATTACCATGACGGTTGCAAATTAAGGTATCTATTGAACCTAGGCAATCTTGCATTTGATTAGTAGTGCTACAGCCAAGGATGCGTATGCTTGCTGATCAGTCAACTGTTCTACTTCAATAACTGACCTTCATTTAACCAAAAGAGTAAAAGATGGTATTGAAATAAATACACCAAGTATGTCGTCGATTACCAAATGCTTGCAATTTGTGCTGCGTTATGCTGGTCTAATGCTTGATGTTACTGAAATTACATTGCATCTTTCCGCAGCTTGCTCAAAAGCAAGTCCAACAACAGATTATCAAGAACCCCACAAATTGTGGTTGCAAAACAGAATCATGCTTTCATGCCGAGATGAGCTTGAAGATGCCTGCTACTGTACAGTTCTTCATCTGCCAGCTCTTGCATCTAAATAGTCTTTTGAGAAACATTGTTAGCTTTTTATTTGCAGAGTCTCACAAGGAAATAAGGTCACAGAGTGTTTTGTGGATGCTTTAGTTTCTTCTTTCGATCGATAATCCCTCAAAATCGATCCTTTCATTCAGTTAACTATTATGTTGGTGTCTATGTATTGAAATTGTTGTTCTGAAATAGATTTGTGCTTCTTTTCTGTGTCAGAATTTGAAATGTGAATTGTATGAATAAAATAATTTTTATGGAGTAATGGTTCAGCTTAAATCTTTTCCTCTCAAGTAAAGGTTAGGATTATTGAATGGCCTGCATTATTTTTGCAGACATTAATGAACAACAATCCTAACAGGCACAATCTATTTATAATTATTCTTATTGAATTTTCTTGTTGACCAAATTTCTTTTACTGAAAAAACATAAAATTATAGATAATTTTTAAAAGAAATTAAAATTATGGATAAATCTAAAATAAATTTAAATTAACCATTTATAAATATAAACAAATTTAACCTGATCATACATTATAGTAATGTAATACAATAATCCTACCCAACCCAATTTAGTCATAGAAGAAAGAAAATTCTAAAACATTTTATTAAAATTTTGTTTCGGGTTACTTTACTCTTCATTTCTTGATTTCCAAGAAAATATATTCAAGCTAAAAAAATAAAAAACAAAAGAAAGCTTGGGCCCAAGGTTTAGGGGCCACATAGTATCAACCAATCTAAGCCGTTCGTGTATGCAACTCGCTTTCCTGTAGCGAGTGTAAAAAATAAAAGGTTATTCTCTGCATAAAACCAGAGCAAACCCCAACCCAATAAAAACCCGAGAAGGAGAAAGTTAGCTAAAGATTTAAGCAAGGCCACGGAAGAAGAAAAAAGGGATTCGCTTAACAGCCAACATTTTGTTTCCTTCTGCTACTGGCTAGGGTTTAAATCAGGGGTTTTCCTTCTTCTTCTCACTGCTTCACCACTATTCCACCATCAACAACCAATGGATAGATACCAGAAAGTAGAGAAGCCAAAGCCTGAATCACCCATTAACGAGAATGAGATCCGAATCACTTCCCAAGGTGCTATTCGGAACTACATCAACTATGCTATTGCTCTTCTTCAGGTTCCCTCCCTCTTTATCTTCACCCTTTTTTTCCACTGACCTTCATTCTTGTTGTCATTTTTGTTTCTTGGCATTTCCTGCTCGAGGGTTTCTCTTCTTGTACTGAGTAGCTTTCTTCTATGGATTTGTTTGCCTCCATAGCTGTCTTTTTGGACTTGCTTTTTCTTTTATGAGTTTTTGGTTTAGGGATTTGACGTCGGTATCTTTTAAGTGTTAGTTGCTCGATAGTTTTGGGTTTTCTCTTTCCTGATTTTGAGAAAAATGATTGCATTGCGTATCTTTGTTTATCAGAGTTGTTTGTGTTCAATCCCTGTACTATTCAATGGGTTCTATCCTCTTGTTATGAATAAAGCTATTTGATACAATTTTTAGCTAATATCTGCTCTATTCTTGTGTGTTATTTTTAGCTAATATAAAATTTGGGGTTAGAATTTTTTAGCATTCTATTAGTCCATTACTATTGATGAGTTGGTATTAGTTGTCAGCATATACTTTGCTAAATATGGAAGAAATCAAATCTTAAACATCGAATTTTCTTTTTATGTGACTCTGCTACCTTTTCTTTGAAGCTGGTTTCTATTGCTTTTTGCCTATTCTATTTTTATGTTGATTCACTCTGAATAATAGCTTTATTAGACTATTCTGCCAGTGGTGCACCTTTTTTTATATTCGTTGTTTGTATTCAAGTGTTTCGATGATGTGTTTTTAGGACAAGCATGTGAAGGAAATTGTCTTGAAAGCAATGGGACAGGCAATCAGTAAGACAGTAGCCATTGCCGAGATTTTAAAGGTTGTGATGTCCTTACTGATCATCCCTGCATTGTGTTTTGCCACTTTTCGTGATTACTGAATTGCATTGTGAAACAGAAGCGGATTCCTCGCTTGCATCAAGATACTTCCATTAGCTCGGTGAGCATAACTGATGTGTGGGAGCCTATTGAAGAGGGCCTTGTTCCGTAAGTTTCCTACTTTACTACCCCTATTTACAATGTGTCGAGTTTATACTTAATACATATGTGTATGTCTTATCTTGTTTGCAGTGTGGAGATGACTCGCCATGTCTCAATGATATCTATTACCTTGTCAACCAGAGAACTAAACAAAAACTCTGTTGGGTAGGCTAAATTGTCTTGTATTTTTTTGTGCTTTTTTTTTTTCAACAATGGGATGGTAAATTGATGAGATGTCTGTTGGTAGCCAATTGTATTACTTAATTTTATGCTTAGATGGGGTTTGATATAACACTAGATGCCAGTTCTTACATGTTTTAATAGCCTGTGATGCAGAATTATTTTTTATGTTGCTTGTTTGATTGAGGCAAGTCTTTGCTGGTATGATTTGAATTGTGTGACTCCAGGTATCAAGCTCCACATTATGCTGAACAACCAAAGCCACAATATCAATATCAGCAGCAGCAACCGCCGAAACAAGCTCGTATCCCATATAATGCTGTTAATGAAGGTGTTTTCTTGAACTAGTAGTTCTGCAACTGTTTTCTAAGAACTTTGTTCATTTCAAGCTCAACTCATTTCCTGTACTTTAAATGCAGATTCATATGGCCGAGGTAGGGGTCGTGGTAGAGGCAGAGGGAGAGGGCGGAGTTGGGGCAGGGGTGGCTATGGAAATTATCAAGGTATAATATATTGATTTTGAATAGTTTTATGATAATTGTTGACATTTTTCATTGAACTTTTACATTTGTGAAGCAAAAATTTGCGTTTTAGTTAGACCACACTTTATACTTCACTTATTTCTTATAGATAATGGTGGATATTCAAACTGGGGCAGAGGTGGTGGGCGAGGAAGAGGTTGGGGTTATCGTGGTAAGTATACTTTTTAATAGCTTATTGAAGGAGTGGTATTTTATAACTTTGAGAAGTTTTATATGCTAAAATAAAAACAGTTCATAGGTGAAGGTTCCTTGTCTTAAATTTGTGAACTTGGCTTTCCTTGCTCCTTCCTCATCTGTACTCGTCAACCAGCCCGCTATCGATTTTCACTCGTTTCAATATAAATCATATTGCCTACAATATAAGGAATGTAAAACAAAGTTTTGAGAGTAGATCAAGCAAAAGAATGTCTAGTTTAGATGTTAGTTGTAATGTAGAATTCAAAGGAAATTCACAATGATAGTGCCCATAATCTTTTAATTTGGAATGATGGCTTTTGCTTGTTATAACTTGGTTATGAGAGCATGGCAGTTGCACCTATCAAAGTAGCCAAAATCTTACTGAAATAAGTTGTAGACGCAGAATAGAATCATTGATGAATGAATCTCAAATTGCTGTAAAAAATTCATTTGGCTGTTTTATTGCGGCAGGTGCTGGTTATGAAAGAGGTAGAGGTGGAGGTGGTAGAGGCTTTAGCCGTGGCCGTGGGAGGATGGGTGGTGGTGGTCGCTCGAGGGGTGGTGGCTACTGAAGCATAATCTAAGACGGATAAAGTTTGTGTTTTTACCCCCTTTAGCTAGATGCTTGCTTGCCTTGGCCAGTGGGAAATTATGGAAGTAGTTCAGTTTCTAATAGCGTGAGATTGTGGCTTAAAATCTCCAGCATTATTAAGCAGTGGTAATGTGTTTGTTTCTGCATTATATGGATGAGAGGGTAGGGGTAGTTTTGTTGGGTTTTTTTTCGCATTTAGCCCAGGGCAAGATGATGATGATGATGATGATGATGGGTTTATATGATTTGTGCTGTAATTGAAGTTACCCTTATGGTTTTGCCAAATCCCAAATACCCTATCATGTTTATATATATATAATATGATTTCTTTATTCCTTGGATGTATATATTTGTCTCTCTCATTCTCTCTTTTCCCCATCTAGGAGTAATTCAAGGACATTCCCATTAAGGCTATCGAATCAATCGAAGGGAAGCTTAGCTACTACCTGTAGCAACTTTACCATGTAACTCGTGGTTAAAGCTGCATGGACCGATTATCCGTGGGAATTTTATATTTTTCCTAATTTGGTTTAACGGAGCCATTAATATAATATTACTACATTTAGCCGATAATTTGATATATCTACTATCTTACATACTATATTACATTTGGTAAAAGAAAACTTATTTAATAACTACATGTAATTAGAAAGAAAAGTAAATTTTTATAAAATAAAATAAAATTTCTTCAAAATATATATATATTTTTGCTTTTCTATTCCTCTTAAAAATATGAAAGAAACATTGATAAAGAAAAAAAAATAAAAGCAAACATATAATACCTTAATGGAACTATAATATGAAAGTTCAACTATACACAAGGCAACTAAGTCCTTTATTAATTAGCAGCTTTACTCTGCATATTAACCTAACAATTAGAGTCTTAAAATGGATATATACCCTTCAAACTTTTAAATGTATGACTAATTTTGATGATTCAATTAATGGAGACCAAAAGTACAGAGTGGTTGTGGATGAAAAAGATAAATAATTGAGCCATATATTGGAGCGCTATATGAAATGACCGATGGTAGATGGTTACAAAAAAACATATATTCTTTTATTGGGAATTGATGAATGCATTTTGGATGATTTGAATATGATGCTTACTGCTCGATATATAGGATCGACAAAAGCCTCGGGGTTGATGGTTTTCTGGCCATATTTTTTTAGAAATGTTGACATATTGTGGGAGAGGATGTAACCTCATTCTGCGTTGAGAGTCTTGAATGAAGGACTGGAGTTGGATGATATTAACACCACAAATATAGTACTCATCCCCAAAGTGTTGCATCCAAAAAACATGGTAAACTTCAGACCTATAAGCCTTCGTAGTGTTGTCTATAAAATGATAGCTAATGCAATAGCAAATCGTTTTCAGAAGGTGTTGGAGCTGTGTATTAATAAAGCCCAAAGTGTTACTTGCTTATTAAATATTGCATATGTTTTGTCAGAAAAGAAAAGGGTGCAAGGGTTTTATGACATTAAAATTAGATATGAGTAAGGCCTATGATCAAGTGGAATGGGGCTCTACAAGGGCAAAGATGGAACGTATGGGTTTTGATGTAAGGTGAGTCGACCTTATCATGAAATGTGTCTCTACAGTGTCATATTCAGTGAGCAATAAAGGAAAAATGGGTGAGTTTTTTCGACCTTTTAGGGGGCTTAGACAAGGAGACCCATTAAACCCTTTCTTGTTTCTGATTTGCAATAAGGGTCTTTCTACCCTTATGCGCATGGCTTTGCAGGAGGGTTTGATTAAAGGGGCAAAAACTAGTAGATGAGGCCTTCAAATTTCGCATTTACTTTTAGTCGGTGATTATGTCCTTTTCGGTGAAGCAAATGAAAGAGGAATTCAGGTTTTGAAGGGTATTTTGAAGGAATATAAATCGTGTTCAGACCAATGTGTGAATTAAGACAAATCAACGGTCTTCTATAGCTCAAATACCCCAAAAGAAATTTGAGTGTTGATTTCGAAAAGGTTTTTAGTTTAGTATTCAAATGATCTTAAGAGGTACCTGGGCTTACCTAACATGGTGGATAGACGGAAGAAAGTAGCATTTCAGCTCTTGAAAGACGGGTTCAAGAAGAAGATCGATGGATGGAATTTGAAGTTCCTGTCTCAAGGGGGTAAGGAAGTTTTTATAAAGTTGGTATTGCAAACTAGTCCAACTTACTCGATGGCATGTTTCTTACTACTCAAAACTTTTTGTAGGGAATTAAATAGTATCATGCCACAATTCAGGTGGCAAAAAGGACAGGAGAAAAAGGAATACATTGGTGTGAATGGTCTTGACTATGTGAGTTGAAAGAAGATGGAGGTATGGGTTTTCACAACTTTGAGAAATTCAATATTGCCTTATTGGCAAAACAAGGATGGCGATTGATAAATCGTCTTGATTCTTTATTAACTTGCGTGTTAAAAGCAAAATATTTTCCTGATTCTGATTTTTTTAAACGCATGTTTAGGGAACCAACCAACCTATTCGTGGAAGAGTATATGGGTAGCAAGAGGTCTTTTGCAAGATGGTTTTGGATGGAAGCTTGGTTCGGGGGACAATATTTTAATTTCCGAGCATGCTAGATTCCAGCTTCAGTTGAATATCGATTATGTGATAACATGCAAAGTAATGATGTGTCTTTTGTTACATATTTTATTGATAAAGCTAGCAGAGAATGGAAAAAGGGAAGTAATTTTCAATACCTTCTCAGCAAGAGATGCGGGCAGGATATTACAGATTCCCTTGGAAAAGGAGCGTCATGACGACCTAGTGGTGTGGCAAGGGGAATCATCAGGTGAATTCTTCGTCCGCAGTGCTTATAAACTATTACAAGCAACTTTGGCCCTAATTTTAATGCATTACAGACCGCTACTAAAGCTTTTTATAAGAAATTGTGGAACTTACAGCTTCCAACTAAAGTGAAAATTACAATCTAAAAAATTGCAAGAAATTTTATTCCTATTTTCCCAAATTTGAGACAAAGAAAATTGGTAGTGAATATAGGATGTCCTCGGTGTGGGGGAGAAATGTGGACCATGTCTTTAGAAAGTGTCCTACATCAATAGAAGTCTGGACCTGTTTAGGAGTAATCTAGGTTTTGAATAGGCCAGATTTGGAGCACTTGGATTGGCCTACCCGAGTTTTTGCGGAGAGCTCTCAACATCAGAGTCGAATGTTTGGATGTGCTCTGTGGACTCTTTGGTCTGAAAGAAATAAAATAGTACATGAGAGAAAGCAAAAGTCTGGAAAGGATATCTCACATACTATTGGCTGGTATTTGAGGGAACTTGATGATACGGAGGTTAGGAAGTATATTAGGAGTAGAACGAAGGCCAAATGGAGACCCCCAACTAGATCGATTGTTAAAATCAATTTTGATGGTGCCTTTGAGAAAGAGAGCTTTAGATCGTGCTCTGGGATAGTAGCAAGAAATACACACGGTGAGGTTCTGGTTTCACGAGCAGTTTTCACCCAAATGTTGGCTCGCCTTTTGCTGCGGAAGCCATTGCATGCTTGTGGACAGTGAAAACAAGTACAGAAATGGGGTGGTGAACGGTAATAATAGAAGGTGATGCATTAACTATCATTAAAAAATGTCAATCAGATCAAATAGACAGATCAGAGATCGGGGTTCATATCAGAGATATTCATCAGATTTCACAACAGTTTGGATGGATTCAATTCAAACACAAACAATGTAGCAAATAAACTAGCCCATGTTTTAGCTAATATGAGTCTAAAAACAGAGTAACTAACTTACGTGTATGGAGGAGTCCCTTACTTCATCGTGCGGAGAATGGAGGCGGAGAGACAGCGTGAACCAGACTGAAATAAGGTGTGCAGGGAATGAAAAAGGACAAGGAACGTCAGATTGGAAATGGGGTTTGGTTCCTTAGAAGCCGAAACCGTCTACTTTTTGAGAAGCGTTGATTTGAAAGGGCGGTTTCTGCATTAAATGTGGTTGGGTAGGAAAATCTTATCCCAATTTGTCTATCTTGATTGCAACTTCTTCACCAGTATTTTCTATTTTTCTTTTGCTTTTAATATCAAATCATATTATCATGAATTATTTGATAAATTATTTTGATATAACTAACAAAAATGTTTTTGAATAAAAATTATTTTAACAAAGAAATTATTAAGTTCAAAGCATAAAAATTATTTCAAGACTTTCTAACATCTTAAAAATATTTTGAACACTCTAAAATATTTTAAATAAAGTTTAAAAATAATTTTAATTTCTTGAACTTAATTGAAACAATCTTAAATCAATTGAAAAACTGCTCTCTATAATAAGTATCGATATTTTAGAAAAGTATCGATACCAATATGACTTTATCGATGCCAATTTTGCTCATTGAATTGAATAAAAAATTGAACAAAAACAATACGTATCGATACCTTTCAAAATATATCAATACCATTTAAATTTTATCGATATCATTTTTATATTGATACTATTTTTGCATTATGTTTTATGATCTTTCAAACAATGAAAAAAAGTATGGATACCCATTAAAATATATCAATACTTTTTACCAAGTATCGATAAATCATCTTTGGTATCATTGTAAGTTAACTTTAACTGTCACTGAATCATGTATTAAATGCTATTAGTATCGATACTCTTAAAACAGGTATCGATACTTTTTATTACAGGTAAATTTAATGATATGATATTTTTATCCCCAACTGCTCTATTTATTTTCTCAACAATCACAATAATTAGAAATAAGTTAGAGGATATAAATATTAGCTTTTAAAGGTCCTACAACAACTAGAAAGAATATTCAAACAAAAAGATCAATCAACAACCTTTGTGCCAAATACTTCCATATTTTTCTTTCACACACTTGTGAGCTTTATTTTTCTTTGTTCATTTTTCTATCATTTCTTTCTAGCATCCACAAAATTTTTAAAAGCCATTTCACTCTTCCCTCTTGACAATTTCACTTTGATTAGTTGAACTAACAAAATGTGCTTCATCCTCACAAGTGGAAATTGAATCTCTAACCACATTATTAAGGGACAAGATAAATAACCATCATGTTACACATAATGCACCTTTTCTTAAATTCATAAGTCAAGTTAAAAAATTACTAAGTGTTTTTTCTTTTTATAATTTTTATAATT
Organism: Gossypium arboreum; assembly: GCF_025698485.1. Classification (NCBI taxonomy): domain Eukaryota; kingdom Viridiplantae; phylum Streptophyta; class Magnoliopsida; order Malvales; family Malvaceae; genus Gossypium; species Gossypium arboreum. The sequence goes on from NC_069080.1 coordinate 16,322,163, forward strand.
TTTATTGTACCCTACAACCGCATGTCATCCTCTGGTGTTTTTAATTTACATGTACTAAATATATTTTCTATATATGAAATTAATTAATTAATTAATTTCAAAATTGTACAGTAAATATTAAAGTGTTGGTGTAAAGTTGTATAATAAATATCAAATTTTAAAAATAATATTATTAGAATGGACAATTATGAGCTCGAATTTAAAAAATTAATTTTCATAAACTATAATCATAAAAAATAATGTGTTATAAACAATTGATAATTATTGTGTAAAATAATTCAAATTAGTTTGCTCCTTCAAAAAGAAAAAAAGTTTGATATTAGTTTGTTATAATATCCAGTAAGTAGGGCTCAACGTCAGACTAAAAAGACCGTAAGGTAAAGCTAGCACAGCTAACATACGTCAAACATCGAACAAAATGCAAAATGAAAATACTGAGATTGTTTATTTTTATTATTTGTCTGGTTTCTTAATGTCGTCTTTATCAAGAGAAACAATAATATTGTACCTAAAGAAAACAAGAGCATTCATGTTCATGAACACAGTCCGGAAAAATGGCTACATTCATAATTTATTCTCTTTGGTCCATTATTCAGTCCTGATGTACTTGGTTTTATTTTTAATATCTATTTATTTATTTTATTAAATAATTGTTATTTTGATAATGTTTTTATTTATTCATATTTTTATAAAAATTTAAATAAAATTTAAAAATAACATATCCAAAAATTGAATATATGATTAATAAGTTTATAAACAATTTTTTTACCAATGCATCAATAATTATTAAGTAAATATTATCACCCATATCGTATATATACTCTATATTATTATTTAAGCCTTTAATTAAATTATTAATAAAAATTATAAAATTTATGAAGATAATAATACTTATAGCTTTAAAAGTTAACATACATATAATCTCTTAAAAAATAATATATAAGACATTTTCATGATATTAAACCTAGTAAAGTTTTTATTTTGTCGAGTAGTATGATACTCGTGAATTAATTTTATCAGTTTTGGTTTAATTTTTAAGCGTTCAATTTTTTAAATGGTAATTTTCAATTGTGTTATTTAATTTTTTATAAAAATAATAAGATAAAAATATTATTATGATAAATTTAATTTTAATAATCTAAATATAGTATAGATAATATTATTGTTTTCAATTGAGTCTTAATTTGATTGGTATGGATATTGTTACCAATACAAGAGGACATGGGTTTGATTACATTGAAGCGCATTATTCTTTTATTTATGGGTTGGGAGTGGCTATAGATAATTTTAAATATTGGGTAAAAAAATAAATATGACTAGAATTTTAATAAAATTGTTAAAAAAACATTATTGATTTTTTCTTTTTGGACAAGATAGCATTATTGTTAGCAAGGAAGAATCTAAGGGCTGGCAAGGGCCGGCTTCCTAAAATAATTTTTTTTATTTTGACAAATTAATAAAAGTAAAATTATACTTTAACTTTCATAAAATGATAAAATTTTAATTTAATCTTTTAAAAATTATATTTTATTATCATATAAATTATAATTTAATTTCGACTTTTTAAAAAATTAATTTCACTTCATCGTTATTGATACAAATATTCATATTATAATACTAAAACGGAAAAATAATTCGTGAAATCGACTAATGAGAGAAAAGAAAAAGAATAATTAGTTGAATGCTTTAAATTATGCAAGCTGCAAATAGATATATTATTATAATATATGTTTTTATAAATTTATTAATATTAAATATTAAACGGTATTGTGAAATTTTAAAATGACATCAAGCACGTTAAATATATATAAAAATTAGATGGATTTGATTGCGTTTGGGTGAAGTGGCGCGTGGCTCCCTTCAGCAATTAAAAGAAGGACGTGGCAGTCAGTTTTGTCGTAGGAAAAGATGCGTGGTAAGTTAAGAACATAGCCGCAAAGTCATCTAGGTACATGATCTTTTCATTTAACCAAATCTTCACACTATATATAGAAGGAAAAAATAGAAACGTAAGATTAAAGGGAAAAAAAAAAAAAAAGGGTGGGAGCCAACTATGAACTCCATCAGTTCCAACAACAATCACAGCCAGCAGATGAGGATAATGAGAACCACCATGATGAAGAAGATGAAGAAGAACAGTAACAGCTCAAGTAAGGAAGAAGATCTTTATCATGTTATTCATAAAGTTCCTCAAGGTGATTCTCCTTATGTTAAAGCCAAACATGCTCAGGTCTCTCTCTAATTCCCTTCTGTTTATTTTGCTTTGCTTTGATTTTCTTTGAATTGATTTGATTTGCTCTTCTTCTTCTTCTTCACTTCGTTAATTTTCTTGATTAGTTTCTTTTGTTTTGGAAAAAATAAAAAACCATTAGAGCTTCTTCAGCTCTATTACAACCTTTTTTGCACCCGGAAAATATTAGTATTTCTTAGTTTTTCTTCTTATTTTTTGTTGAAGTTTTGTTAGTAAACTTGGAATATTAAGCTAATGAAGATAATTTTGATGACGAATTACGTATAACATATATATCCATTTAATATCGTTGTTTTTATGGATTAATTGCAGCTACTTTTTTATGGATTAATTAGTTGTTTGAAGGATAAAGCAGCCAGCTGTTAATTCTTTTCTTTTCTCTTCTTTTTTTCCGGAAAAAAATGGTAAGAAAAGTTTGTAATACGAAGAGAACAAGGAATATTAATGGCATATCTCAAAAAAAAAAAAAAAAACTAAGATATGCACCATAGCTGCATGCACGCATACTGAAGTGATGATTATATTTATATATATTGCTTGGAGATCGATCACCATAAATTTTTTTCTCTAATCAACAAGTTAATAGCAGCGTCTCAATGAACAGTTGACTTTGTTTTGTCTTCCTTTTACTCTCTGCAGATCTACAAATCTTCTGTTAAAGTTCAAATAACCAATTTATGTTTATTTAATTTCTTTTAAAAGCTATATTTATGTTTTTATTAAATTTTGAAAAATAATTAATGCATCAAGTACCCATACCTTTACTTACAACTTAATTTACTTTCTAAATCTTAAATAACCTAACAATTAAATAAACTTAATAAGGAAGAAATGAAAATGTTATAATTAATATGTCGATTACATAAAACTAATTTAATGAACACATTAACTTTATAGATGATGAATGAAGATATCATCGTACTTATCCCTTTGTGTTTGGTCCAAAATTCGGGAGTATTTCTTATCGTTGAAACTAATGTCTTTCTTTGGAGATAGGTCCAATATAGAATAATTAGTCACCGTTTCTTCGTTCTTGTTCTGTCACTTCAAAAGGCTTCAATCAAACCCTCTCATGATTTGACACACACAGTGACATATATGAGTTTATAATATAGGGAGCCAAGTTTATACAGTAAATGAACCTTTCCGTTGTTGTGGCCTAAATTGAAATCTCAAGGGTAAATTATTTAGTAGCATGCTACTAGGTTTCATATAACACCTCTCACCCCACTCAAAATTATCCTTATATCACGAGTAAGGAGTGTTACATTTGAACTCTAATGTTAACTTAATTTGATTTTTAATTTTAAAACTTTGTTTTATCATAAGTTCTTTTGAAATTATTTAAGTTATTTTTAAACTTTCTTTAGAGTTTGGTAACAAATAAAATTAAATTGAGGCTTATTTAAGTTAAAACAGGATAAAGAAGGTTAATGTTGCAATACTAGAAAATGGGTGTCACAACACTGACTAATGTTGTGACATTACTCTTAATGTTGCAACATTGAGAATAGATTACTTTTATGACTAATATCATGATACTGGAGACATATTATTCTATTAACTTTAATATCGCAACACTAAAAGTTGGATGGATGGCATGAGACCAGAGACAAATTGCCCAAAACATAACTTAAATACCTAAAATAAGTCAAAAAACTATTTTCAAACACTTTATAACATATTTAAACATTTTTAGGACTCAATCAAATTAACATTCAAAAACTTCATATAACACCTAAATATATCCTTCTAGGGAAGTACAAAATAATGTTAGATATGCTTGACATTGTTTTGGAACCACTTAATTACTTTACAACAAAAATTCATATGGTTCTAATTCTATGTATATGTGAATCTATTATCAATATTTAAGTTTCATACACGTCACTCCTTGCTTGATGATGAGATGAGTATGAGGATTGCCACTTCAAAACTTACTTTCAAAGCGATCTTTACTTGCGCGTTCAAAACGACTCATTAAACTTGTGAAAACTTAGTAAATACTTAAAATTCCAACTTACCTTTATTCAATAGAGTATATCAGTAAATAAGTATTAAAATGATAAACATAATAAACATTACTAAAATCACTTAAAGATAAGATTGACATGATAATAAAGTTGAATAACATTCACTTATCACATTTTCTTCATACATTATCATTCATTTATCACTTACTTTGTTCATTGTAGATTTGAATGAACAAGAAAGATATACGAAATATAGTTACATAGTACACGAGGATATAAGTGTTAGATTATCATGAACACTAATAGTGTTAAAACATGAGCACCGAAGTGCTAAATTCACGAACACGCTAAGGAGTTCTCAATGGCATACCATTTATATATGTCTCACAAGTTCAAAACTTGTCTACAAAGGCTTAATTATTATTATAAACCAAATATTCATTACAAACACAAACAAGTTTGATAATTTCATAGTCCTATATAACTTTTCAACATTTTTACAATTTAATCCTTTTCTCCACACATATATTCACATCAAACAATAACCATATTCATTTACTACTTTCTTGAATTATTCGCATATTTATTAAGTTACAAATACTCAAATTCATGACATTAACATTTATTTTAGTATAAAATTTCAAAAACTTAATTTAGTAAGAAGAATTCTAGAGTACTTAGAAATATTTATTAGGCTGTGTTTTTTTTTCAAACTTTATCTACTTGTTCTGCCTTGTGTACACTCCTTTCATCTTCTTCCTTATCTTTTTCTTCATTTCATAGCAATTCCATAAAACATGAGAAATCAATATACTTATATCATAACATCTTCATGCTCAAATAAGCATATTACCTTAAAACCTTAGTTCCTCATGATTCTCATGTTTAGCTTAAGCTTAAAACCTTAAAACCTAAATCAATATAGTAAATCATGAAAATATTACCTTAAAACCTTGGTTCCTCACAAAATTTACATTTTCTCTCTCTTCAAACATGAATACTCCACTTCTAGCATGGAAACTAAGCTTATTAGATTATAGCCAACTTGATTTAACTAAGATTTCTGTAAAAATTTAGTGATTTCAAGCTTGAAATGCCCTTTAATGATGATAGAGAACTAAATTGTAAAAGAAAAAAAACCCTTTCTAAAGGCTTGTAACATGTAAGAGAAGAAGATGATGATGGAGAATCTTATGATTCTTATCCATCTTTCTTTTAAAATATCATCATTATTATAATAATAAAATATTATAATAGCAATATCAATAATAATAATTTATTATAATTTATTCATAAAAATCTATCCATCATCATTATTCCCTAGATTTTTCACTAGAAAAATTGTTCTTCATGTCCTCACATATTTCACCATAATTCAATTTAATCTTTTTTATTTTTAATTTTTCACTTTGACCCCAATATTTTGTAAAACATTATAATTTAGTCTATGCCTTGGATTAATATCTCTCAATACATCCGCCTTTTAGATTTTCTTCAGTCTCCTACTACCTTCTCCGCTAACACTTATAAATCACATTTTATTTGTATTGAAAAATTTGACTCATAATTACTCAAAATAGTATTGTTGCAACCAAGGGATTTTTTATTTCATGTTTTAAACTTGGCAGCTCAGAGTTCGATCGAGTTTGTTGTGTAGTTCTTATATTACTTAATGTTCCCTTTTACGAGTTTGTGTTAATTTATAGTGAGCCTTTTCTACTATTATATCTTGAGAGGATCGAACTGCGTAATTCTGAAGTATGGCTTGAATGTTGCAGCTGATAGAAAAGAATCCAGAAGCAGCAATAGTATTATTTTGGAAGGCGATAAATGCTGGGGATAGAGTGGACAGTGCACTAAAGGACATGGCCGTGGTGATGAAGCAACTCGACCGAAGCGAAGAAGCCATTCAGGCTATCAAGTCTTTCAGGTCTCGTTGCTCAAAACAAGCACAGGAGTCACTTGACAATGTTCTTATCGACTTGTACAAGGTGTGTGTATATACATTTTTATTCCACAAATTTTCAATGCGTGGTTGGCTTGTCAGTCATATTCAGTACGTATACAATGACATTGATGAATGATCATAAATGAATTTGGCAGAAATGTGGTAGATTAGACGAGCAAATTGAATTATTGAAAAGAAAGTTGAGATTAATATACCAGGGAGAAGTGTTCAATGGAAAACCAACCAAGACAGCTCGCTCCCATGGGAAGAAGTTTCAAGTTTCTGTTAAGCAAGAAATTTCAAGATTACTGGTATCATTTTGACTTCCTCTACATAGGTCGTTAGTAAAATTAATTAGTGACGAAGGCCTCCACGTTTGCATGACAGGGAAATCTGGGGTGGGCTTACATGCAGAAATCGAACTACTTGACGGCAGAGGTGATTTATAGAAAAGCACAGATGATCGACCCGGATGCCAACAAGGCGTGCAACTTGGGTCTTTGCTTGATCAAACAAGGTAGGTTTGATGATGCAGGTTCGGTCCTTGGAGATGTATTGCAAGGTAAAATTCCAGGTTCAGAGGACGATAAAGCCAAGAATAAAGCTCGGGAATTATTAATGGAAGTTAAAGCCTTTCAGCCACCTTTGGAGTTGTCTGATATTGTGGGACTTGATGATGAGTTTTTCAATGGGCTTGAGCTGTTAATGAATGCATATGCCCCTGTTAGATCAAAGAGACTGCCCATTTTTGAAGAGATCTCCTCATTTAGAGATCAATTGGCTTGTTAGGTTAACACGATGGACAAGATTTGTTCTTTTGGGCGAGTGGTGATTTGTGCTTTTTATATAGTTGGAGCAGTACTCGTAGGAATAGATTATGCTGTAAATAACTGTATTTGGTTCCCAAGAATCAATATTGTATCAATACGTGTATTGTTTGTCTTGATAAATTATATATAATTCTAAATTTTTACGTTTATCAATTTTTCATATATATTTGGAGTCTCTTGATAAATAATATATACATTTAAATTTTTTTTTATATTCTAATTTTTAATTTTTAATAGATTATATATTATTTTGGTAAAAATAATTTATATTATACAAATATATCTTAATTAAATTCATGTAAACATATTTACATCTAAATTTAAATTTTAAAATTATTAATCAAGAACAATAATTTAATTTAATAATTATAATTTTAAATATAATTATAAAATAATTAAAATGGTTAAAATAAAAAAATTAAAAGTTGATATAAAATATTAAAATTTTATATCAACTGTACAAATCAAAATTTGACCGAAACGGGCTACAACCTAAAACACACTGCAATTTTAGTACCGATTTAAGACTGGAACAATATGTATTAGTACTGATTTAAGACTGGAACAGTATGTATTAACCGGTACCGGATTGGCATTGAGTACCATAGTTTAAAGGCAAAAGTAACAAAGAGCAAACCGCTAATCCATGAGCTTGAACAACATGTCCCTAACAAGATCATCTGAAAGTACCTTATTTGATATTTTTATATATTTCAAAATTCAATTTCCATAGTTCGAATCTCAGTATATATGCAGAGAGTCTTCTGATATTAGGCTACAGCATAAAAGGACGTGGAATTAAAGAAAACTGTAACTGCTAACTATGAGGAGCATCAATATTACTGGTGACAGCTACAACACCGATCAATGAGTGGGCAAATGAATAGAATATAGCAACTGAGCGATTCATCAACAGTTGAAGCCATGACAGACAGACAGTACGATGATGAGAATCAACGCGATCAGAATCCCGAGCACGATCAGCTTTATTTTCATGTTCTGTAACCACATCTTTCTCCTCATCTGGGTTCCCTGCTGCCTGAAATCTTGTGCCTAGAAACGTTCAAACAACAAATACCCATTTTAAACCAAGACAAACCTCCAAAATATATAACCTCTAACTTTGAATTAATAGTAGGAAAATTATGTAAAGAAAGTCCCAGGTTTTTCAAGTTGAAGCATTCAGCTGGACCCTTTAAATTTTGGGAACTAGTATTGCTAAATACTTTTATGAAAGAACTGAACAATTGGGTGAATAAGCAGTTATCTTAAAATGTGTTTTAGTACTTTATTTCATGCAAATAATATGCCTGATTTATGGTCTACCCAGTACAGCTTTAGAAAACAAAATTTTAAGATACATGCTGGTAGTTTATTTTCCTGTCCGAGGTTAGCATGGTTTTACCAGTCACAAACCCCAATAATGCCCTAATTTTGATCTAGTGCAGTTTTTAAAAACACTGCCCATGTTTCAAATTTTAAACAATATGATATAAATTTACTAACCTGGGAGCGAAGATTTTCTGATTTATCCACCAAAAGCTCAATTTTTTCACCACGGTCCAGAACCTGCAAAGTTAATTTTTAATGAATCAGAAAAGCATGCCAACAATTCGTATTCATGATCTAGAAATTCGTGAAGCTAGATTCCTTACCCACTTAAAGCCATTACATTGCACTCCATATTATATGTGCATAAGGCAAAAAGATAACAACAATTACCTTCTCAATGTTTTCCATCATAACTCCTTTGACTTCTGAAACTTGAGCTTTCACTTTGGCAATCTTACTAACCTCCTCTGGATGATCAATGCAATACTGCATATGCTCCTTCAACTTTGGCCTATAAGAACAATAACAATAGCATAGCATCAATGCACTTCATGACAACGAATATATTCCATTTGATGGCCAAAGAAAAGATAATACCCAAACTCCTTGCTCAAGCTGTTTGCAGGAGCAGCTGCAGCTTTTCCTCCACCATATCTCTTGGTAAAATCCTCCTTAATTCTCTCAAGAAAGGCAATTGGCACCTGTCGCCCAGCGGATTCAACAGCAACCACACAGTAAGCTGAAAAGCGTAAGAAATGTTAATTCAAGGAAGGACTGATGTAGCCATACTTGATAACAGATGATGCAGCACAAAGCTATGAAGAAACAGTAAAAATCATGCAAGCACAAAAATGCACCTTTGAAATGACCGGCTGAGATTTCAGGTTTTCAATGTATAAGTCAACAGTTTTCATTGTATAAGCCAACCTTAAAGGGCCAAACATGCCTATTCTTCTACAATTACATAATATGTTATTAACTCTTTAAAAGATACACACACAGAAGAAAAGTATCTGGACATGTCATCAGCTAAACCATGGAAAATGCTAAACATTTGAATCATACTTTGTTCTGACCACTAGATTTTCCAATATACTTGGAACTAAGTTTAAGGGAAAGCAAGGATCGCTTACATTGATGAAAGTAGTAAATAGCTATGGAACTTTGGACTCTAACATATCATAAATTGAAAAAAGGCAAATTCAGGAAAATATTTGAACCAAAAAGGTGAATCAGAACCAAGCAAGTTTCAGATCACTCAGCCCCAACTCATACAGGTAATCTAGAGATTATGAATGAGTTGACTTAAAAAGACGATCAAAGCAGAGATTTCATATAGTCTAGATTTGGTTATTGTTTTTGTTACTAGCTTTACTGGTACTTACTTTTGCTAGGAATGACCAAAATTAAAATCATATTTTGCTAAGATGAGCAAATTATTAAAATATAAAACACATTCATACATTATCTTTCATTATAACGTAAATTATTGGTTCCGGTTACTTATAAGGGTTCAAGTAAGTTCTTAGTTTAAAAAGTTATTCAAAATGTATTAGTATTTGCTTTGGCATCTGAATGCAATTAATGTTATTTATTATTTTACATCATTTTTATTAAGTGTTCTTGTCCAAAACCTACATTCAACACATTATCCCAACAATGGAATGAGAATAAAACCCTGCAAGATTCTTCAAATACATTGGAAAAAACTTAAGATACTTGTGTCAAACGCACAACATTGACACCCGAGTTTAAGTAATATACGCTAAGAGCACCTTTGTCACAAGATCTATACGCAGATTTAATTCATTCAAAACATTTCAACCTTTTAGTTGTTACTCCTACTCAGTTTTGGAAAGTTTCAATTAAAAGTTAAACCAATGTATTGAATTAATTAATGAATAAATGCACACTTCATTTTTGGCACATAACCAACTCTTCTCTTAAAATAGAAATAACGTAACTGATTCTACCGCCTTTCCCCTTTCAGGCGCACTAAGTTACGCAGAACACAATTATTTTTAAAATCCTAAGAAATTTCACATAACTTAATCCAGAATCACATTCTCGAAATCATTACCAAGGAAAAATAAGAAATTAAAAAAAAAAAAAAAGCGGAAGCAGCTAACAAAAAATGGATCGACAACAGCTACAACTAAAAGAACTTCCTCGCCGGATCACAGAAGCAGTAAAAATACGGATCAGAGATAGATAAACAAACGAAATGAACAAAAAGGGGGAAAAAAAAGAACAAAAAAAACGGAGGAGAAAGAGAGGAGATTACTAAAGCCGTTATCAACGAGATAGTTAAAGGTATGGCCGTCGCAGTTGTAAGTGAACTTGTTGTTGGAAGCAGGAAGTTTCTGGAGGCACTGAGAAGCAATGGAGGTGAAGTTGCCGGAGAACTCGGTGTAGTCGGCTAAAACGACGGTGCCTCGTGCCACGAAGGCGTAGATCAGCGATTGTTGCCCCATCACAGCCCTTTGACTAAGGAAGATTGAATTGAAATGAAAAGCAAGAGGAAGGGGAAGGGTTTTTATCGTCGGAAGGAAGGAGAGTTGTTTCCTTTCCCCTTTTCGCTTAGATGAAAAGCAAGGTAGCGTGACTAGTTTCTTTCCCCCATTTTTCTATTTATTTTTTTAGGCATCTATCGTGTGTGGAAATTTACGGCTATGCCACGCGGTCTGGGTTTTGAAATTGGAATATTTGGAGATTTGATCTAATAGCTTTGGCTTTGTGTCAGTGTTATGCTCTTACTGTTACTAGCTTAAATAATTTTTTCCTCTTTTTTTTTTTTCTTCCTTCTATGTGGGTTATTATTTATAAATTATACAATAAGACCGACAAAATCTAACATTTTTAAAATAATATAACGTGTATTTTAATATTTAAAAATTCGATTTAATTTTAATAAACAATATTTGCTTCTTAAAAGATCAGGATTAATAATATTATACATCTTAGATTTTTAATTGTTTTATTATTAGTCTAATCGTCAGCTTAACAAAACTAATTGGTCCAATTTGAAGTTTAGATGTGAATTTAAAATATAAATCATAATGCGAACACCTTTGGTGCAATAAACCAAAGAAATTTAAGGGCCTATCCCTTTACAATAAATAAGGTAGTTAATCATATTAATTCACTATTAGTTTGTGGATTAGGAAAACAAATATTCAAATAAAGACATTAAAAAGAGACAGCCTTAAACGAAATTAATAAATTAAACAAAATTTCTTACATCTTGCTTCAATTGAGCTGAATTAGACAGTCAATAAAATAAATAAATGAAAAGATGAAGCATTTTGAGATTTCCAGGTATGTTTAGTTTCTCACTACTCATCAACTTCAATACCTGACATTGGCACCCCACCAGTATTTTGACCCTTCCCCTTCACATAATCCACACCAAAGTCATAGTCGTCTTCATCATCCATGGCATCACCCCCTAATGTTGATTTATTTTTGACTTTTTTGTTTCTCTTATTCTCTGCCCTCTTCGTTTTTGGGTTAAACATACCTTCCACTGCATATAACTTCTCGTTTTGCTTGCCTGTAGTATATTTTGACTTGGCTTTTTCAGCATCATGTTCTTCTGAAGCCATTGGCTCATCGGATATAATTTCTTGGCTTTCATCAACTTCAGTTGATGGCAAGGGCCGCGCATTATCCTGAGATCAACCAAAAACCCAACAGATTTGTATAAGCATGACATGATAAGTTCAAGTTATTAGAACTTTTAACATGTGGCAACCAGACCACCAGCCACTTCGCATATGCTTATTGGTCATACCCATATAGAACTTAGAAAAGGGCAATCACAAACCTCTAGTATAGTCTCATCGAAGTTGAGAGGGTGGCTAGGGGGGACTTGAACAGAATGAAAATCGTCTGCCGACTTGAGGCTTCCAATGAATGAAGATTCTGTGCTGTAAACCTCATCAACATTGAACTCTTTTCCAAGTTCTGTGACAATCCTTGCCTCCGAAGGCTCTTCTTGATTTCGGCCCGGGGGCATGGTGTAATAGGGAATTTTACCTGAAGCATGCCAACGGATAGCAATGGGTTAACTTGATTTTCTAGCAAATTGAGACGGAGATAGAGAGAAAAGAAATTTGATAAATGGCATGCATACCTTCATTCCAATCGTGCAAAATGATCCTTGCAGCAGCTTCGACATCCACAATACCACCTTTTTTGAGCTTACCCCTTACAGTGGCTACATTCTGAAGGAATTCGTCAACTGATTCAAAGCCCGGGATCTTGTATATTGTCACCAACAGTCGCTCTGGACAAAGCTTGAGAATCTCTTTCACTGTGTTGTTGACAAAAGGAAAGTTACAAATTAGTATTGCTAACTAGATTCTGGCAAGACAAGTTAAAATTCCGTCCAGTAGTTGAAATAAAACGATTTAAGTGCACTCGATCAATCTTAACATGGTAGGAAATCTTGATGCCAGTGATATTTCCTTTCAAGAAATGTTGAAGGAAATCTATTTTGTTTTCTTCCAATGAAACTATAATATTAAATAGACACTCCACCAAAACTACGCCTAAATACAGAACTACTTGACCAATGCAGTATAAGTTAAACATCCCAACTCAGCTCTCATATCACCTAAACTATGACTCGATCCCATGGAAATCGTAGTCATATACATGAAACATAAAATTCACAGGTTGAATTACCTGGAGCAACCGGATCATCCAACTTTTCTATTCTTTTGCAGTTTCGAAGAGCTATTGATGCATCATTTCCACTAGATTTAAGCATAACAACACCAGGACAGTCCAATAATTTTACATTCTTGTCCAATTGAACCTCTTGCATTGATCTCGTCAACCCTGGAGTAGCACCAACATTGACAACGTGGCATCTTTTCAAGCTGTTAATTAGGCTGCTCTTGCCAACATTAGGCAGGCCAATAACACCAACAGTTATGGACTTCTTTATCTGCAAAAACAAAGTGCGCAACGAGATGTATATTTGTATGAAAACAACAAAGAGATTCAAACTCCAACAAGAATCAGAACAGGAAGATAAATCAGACAAGTATGAAATCAAGTATCAACATTGTGGTCAGAAAAACAACTAGAATCACCTCATGACTTCTTGAATAATTTTTCAACAATTTAATGAGAGTTTCTGCTCCAAGACAGTCGCTGGTTTGCAGAAGATTACTAGGCTTCATTGCTTTAGAAGATTTCCACCCTAAATTTGACCTCTGATCTTGAGTGCTGCACTTAAAGGCAACAGCCGGTAACTCTTCCCTAAGATATTTGAGCCACTTTTCAACAGATTCTCGAGGAACAAGATCTGAAAAACAAGTTTTCATTAAAAACAGTCAAGGCAGAAAACATAAAGGAACACGGAAAAGAAATAATCAAACAAAAGTTATGCCTTGATATTTACCACAAGATGTATGAATAAAGAACTTACCAATCTTATTCAAAAGTAATACTAGGTGCTTATCAGGGCCTGATTTCATCACCATCGTTTCCATGTCGACACAACGGGTACCAAGCGGATCTCTAGCATCAAGGACTTCCAAAATGACATCTGATGCTTCAATTACCTTAACCAACTCCTTGTAGAAAGCTCTATCTGAGTTATCTGTAAAAAAAAAATGACACATTAAAAATAGGAACCACCACCGACAATGTATCAATCTCCACCTTAATATCAACTTACCCCGGGCATTTACAATTCCAGTAGAAACATCAATTCCCTTCACCTCTTCTATACTTAATTCTTTTTCATCATCCTCTAGTAAACCCATCTTCCTCTTTTTAGCCTGAAAAATCATAAAGGTCCAATATATTATAAAATATAAGGTAAGCAGCTTCATAGCAGTAAAGAATTCACCATATTAATAACCATTATTAAGTCAATCAAATAAAAATGGCAAAGTTAAAGGTCATCCTATAGAGACTATGAGAACAATTTGCCTCAGGCCACACTATCGTTTAAATTTTCCAACCAAAACACTATCCAATAACCAAGACGGTGGTAAAACCAATAAAGAGAGTTCTTTTTTCAATAATGATTTTTTTTTTTTAAAAAGGCATTGTAGCAATACCCTCTCCTTGCGGGCAGCTTTCTTTTGCTCCAGTTCTTCGAGCGCCCGAGCTCGACGAGCTTCGAGAGCTTTGAGCTCTTGTTCCTTGAAAGGCCAATCATTGGGGATTCCAGGATCCTTCTCAACCATCCGCTTATGCTTCAATCCCGACTTTTTGGCTTCTTTAGCTTTCTTCTTATGGTGTTCTTTTACTTTTCTTATAACCTTGTACTTTTGTTTCAGCGAAACTCGCTTGCTCTTGCTCTCTGCAAGAATTATATGACCAGAATTTTAAACCGACACTTAGAGAGTTAAAGAAATAAATGAATAACAGAGCGAATTGGACTTTACTTACTTTTGCTCCTCTTCACCATTGTGCGAAGTTCAAAGATTTTGATGGAAAGTTGGAGCAGCAGCTAACTAGCTAAATAAGGTTTAGGGTTTGGGGAAGACAATAATAAGGTTATAATATGCTGTAACTCCTTATATTTTTTAAAATTTAGAATTTAGTACTTTTACTTTTTAGATTTTAAAATTTAAATTTAATTATTAACACTATTAAATTTATTTTATTAAATTTAGATTCATTAGTTTTAAAATCAACGATAACAAATGGATCTTAATTTTAAAATCTAAAAAAATCTAAAATCCTAAAAACAAAAGTAAATGGTAAATTCGATTTTAGGGACCAAAATGAATAAAATATAAAACTTGAAGGAATATCCAATAAATAAAATTGAGTTGATAATTGAATTAAATTATAATTTAGATAGGGATTTAAACCAATTAAAGAATCTTAGCGGAAAAGAGAAAATTGCAAGTTAATTCCTGATACTTTACCAATTGTTGTTTTTAACAAGTAAGTTCGTATGGTGATTATGTTTAAATCATTATGAATTTTATATTGTGAATATATGCATGTTTTTTTAAACCTTGAATTAATTTTAACTTGGCACAAAATAGTGATATTTTGACTAAATTGAAAAAATGATTAAATATGAACTTACATGATGGAATTACCTCGATGAAACTTTGTAAATGTATCATACTCATGGTTACAAGTTGATTTCCGATGATTCCAGGATCCAACATTTGTTGCGGACTCAAAGATACATGTAACATAGGTTTAGCTCAGACAAGTAACCTGATGTCATTTTAAAGTTTTAGCCCGGACATGTAGCCTTACATGTATATACAACTTTGGCGAACTATTTGATATGTCAATGAAAGTTTTTCCTAAACGGGTAACCTGACACTAATATATATTTAGCTCGAATGAGAAACTTGAGGTGGTTTTAAAGGCTCAACCTAAGTGGGTAACCTGACACAAATAGATATGATAACAGCTTTGGCTAAGTTATTTGACGTGTCATTAAAAGGTTTAGTCTGGATGGGTAACTTGACACAAATGGATATGATTAGCTCAGACGAGCATCAGATGTGATTAGTACCAGTGTATTCGAGTTCTATTACGATGTTTCATCGGGTAACTTACAATATGTGAAGTGTGGAAATTAGATTGCATGTTATGAACTTAATGATCAAATGTGGTAAGTGTGTGACTTAATGACAAGTTTGAGGTCATTTTAAAGTTTTAGCCCAAACGGGTAACCTAATCTGTACTTTACAGCTTTGGCCAAGTTATTTGATGTGTCATTAAAAGGTTTAACCTGGACAAGTAATCTAATCTATATTTTATAGCTTTGGCCAAGTTATTTGACGTGTCATTAAAAGGTTTAGCCCGAACAGGTAACCTAACACAAATGGACATGATTAGCTCGGACGAACATCAGATGTGATTAGTACTAATATATTCGAGTTCTTTTACGATGCTTTATCGAATAACTTACAAGGTGTAAAGCGTGGAAATTAGATTGCATGTTATAAACTTAATGATCAAATGTGGCAAGTGTACGACTTAATGACAAGTTTGAGTAGTGGTGAAACTAGGGGTGCTGGCAGGGGCCCCGGCTCCCCTACAATGAAAACTTTTTCATATGGCCCCCTTAAAATTTTTAAATTTTAAAATTAGTAAAGTTAAAATTGCACTTTGCCCCCTAAATATAAAAATTTGATTTAATTCTTTAAAAATTATAAAGATATAGTCTACCAAAATGGTGAAATTGCATTTTTTTATTGTAAAAAATACAATTTAATTTTACCCCCTAAATTTTTTTTATAGTTTCACCCTTGAGTTTGAGTATACATATGTGATTGAAAGGTAAAAGAATTGAATTTCAAGAATATGAATTGATATGCTTAGTAGTTGAAATGTTATATGATTGAATGTGAATCAAACTCACCTTATTGTGATTGTGTTTTGATATGTTAGGTATATTGAGTTATACACACTAGTTAAACATATATACTTGTTATATGAAGTAAGATAACCTTTACATAATATGATCTTACTAAGCATTTTGTAATGCTTACTCCCATGCTTTTCTTTTTTCATGTAGATTTTGATTTGTGGAATGTGTCGATGGGATCCTCTAAGAGTTCACACTATCCATCTCCTAATTCGATAGACTTTTGATCGTTTGAACTTGGTTATATGTGGCACGTGTTTAGGAGTGTCATGTTATTTGTAATGTTAAGTATATTTTGAAATATATTTGTTATAAACACTTATGCCAATTTGCTTATGTTTAAAAATTGGATGTCATTTTGGTTTATATGTATGGCTAGGAAATCAAAGCAAGTGAAGCATACATGAACTAGTTTGTTAAGATGAATGGAATGAAAGTTGTGATTGGTATGAATAATATAACATGTTGGAATACATATGTTTTGTAACACCCCCTAACCCTTTTCCAACATCGGAATAGGATTACGGAGCATTACCGATCACTATAGTTTATATCACGAATCATATAAAATTAATCATTATAAAGTTCAATAATTTATCTTATTGACTCTTAAACAGACATTCGGGGTCCAATGAGGATATTAGAAATAAATCAAGACCTAAACAGAAGCTTATAAAAGTTTTTTTAATGAACAGTACCACACGCCCGTGTGGTTTCGAGACACGCCCTTGTGAACCTAAGTCACGCCCATGTTGTCACCCAGTGTGACTCACACGGCTTGGACACGCCTGTGTCATCTACCTGTGTACCTCTCTGACTTGTTGCTCATGAACAAACTAGTTTTACAAGGCCAAGGCACACGCCCGTGGGGATTTATTTTCAATTCGAACCTAGTGCAATTTTCACACGGCCAGGCACATGCCCGTGTACTGTGGCCGTGTATTTCACATGGCAGATACACATGCCTGTGTCTCTGCCCGTGTGGCCATACTTGAGCATTTTGTTTGCAAAATTTTTAGATGCAGTGGACACACGGTCTACTCACATGCTCGTGTAAGGGCCGTGTGTCTCACACGGTCTGATCACACGCCCGTGTGCCAAGCCGTGTGAACTCAAAATGAACCTTATAGTCCAAGTTTACCAACCCTGCAAACTTTAATAACAAGCAACTTAAAATTCAATCTTTCAACCAATCTAAAACATGAATAAATACATCCATTTCATATTAAAATCATCAATGTAACGGTCTAACTTGAGTGTATTAGTAAGTGTTTAACATAAACTTCCAGATAGTGTACTTTGGTACTAATTGAATCAATTCAAAATAAACTATATAAATGACCATATTATGAACATAAAATTTGCATTCATGGGTTAACCATTGTCATTCTTACACTATTAACATTCACATTCAAAATGTCTTCCAAAAGACAACCTAGGTACATGTCATTTCTCAAAATAAAATACGTCATCGACTATTTGAGTTCGGGCTTGGCTTGAATGCTGAGTTGTTAGTCGCTTTCGTACCTAACCTGCACACAGAAACAAACCGTACGCTGAGTATACACTCAGTGGTATTTCTATAAACCAACATTTAAATCACTATTAACACAAAATGCATTTAAGCTATTAACTTTAAATCTAATAGCATTACTTATATTCAAAGTTCTTTCTCAATGAAAAATTCAGTTCCATAATATATCAATCAATAACGAGAGGTTTTCAAAGACAAGAGTACAGTCATTCAAGAGTCCAAGACAAGAATTTACCGGGATACATGGATCCAACCAACACACCAGTACGGCACAATGTACCTCATTGGCTTTGCCGAAGTAAACAGTAGCAGTATAGTACATAGTACCTTATCAGATTAAACTGAAGTAATAGAAACAATACGACACACGAAGTGCCTCATCGACACAAAGTCGAAGTAATAGTACGACACTATTAGTACCTCATCGACTCATGGTTGAAGTATCCCTGTACACTTCTAATCCTATGGCATGCCAATTATATCCAACCTAGCCCGACACTGTTAATAGGGTAATTATTTCATTTAAATTTTCAGATAACAGTCAATATACATTGCAATTCAAATATTCACAACTCAATTCGATTCAATACAATAATAACAATACTTACCTCTATACTACTTATCATATATATATAATAAATGCAAAAATAATTATTAAGTTTGGTTTTTAGAAAAACAAACCGTAATTCTCAGTTTACTCTTTGTTAACCTTCTCTTTTCCTTTCTTTGTCGATGTATCCGGTACTACGTTAGCTATGAAAATTAAACAATTTGTACTGTTAATGCAATAACAATTCACAATAAATAATTGAATTTCTATTCAATTCAAAGCTCAATTTCAATTTAATCCTAATTAACACTTTTACTTTTATCACTCAATTCATACTTCATTTCTATTCAATTTTCCTATCACATTCTTCTTAAACATTAATATTCATTATAAAACCCTAATCTCAAGTTTCTTTCAATTTAGTCCCTCAAACATAAAACTTACAGCTTCTTTTATAATTTAATCCCTTAATCAATTCTAACTTGAAATTTATTCAATTAAATCCCTAAATCAACAATTTGTTCAACATAACCCATGCCTAAAAATCTATTAACTTTCAAAACTTCCACTTACATCAAGTAATATTTGTCCCTAGGACTCCAAAAACATCAAAATTATAAAAAAAGAGACTTAATTGACTTACCAAATTAAACTTCAAGCTTTAAAACCCTAATTTTTCCCTTTGCTTTTCTCCTTTCTTTTTCTCCCAATTCCTTCTCCGTTTCGTTTCTATTCTTTTTCTTTTTCTTTATTTATTTCTTTTATTTCTTTTATGTTTTATTATATTTTAATTTATTATATTATATTAATATATTATTATTAATTTCTTAAATACTAAATATATAATATATGTATATTATACATACATGTATATAATATATGTATATTATACATACATATGGAATAATATTTTCCATACAATTGGCACTATTCTCTTTTATGGGTTATTTGCTAATTTAGTCCTTTCAATTTTCTTTAGTCTATAATTAAACTTTTGCACTATATTCAATTTACTCCTTACACTAAATTAACCTTAATTCAAGCTAATTTACTTAACTAAAATCTAATTAATCACTCAACTAGCTTCGTAAATATTTCTAATAAATATTTACGAACCCGATTTTCTAAAATAGTAAGCCAGAAACACAATTTTCGATACCCATAAATTTTAGGTCATTACAAGTTTAGTACCTATAGATGCATGGATGAACGTGTTTGAATTGAGAAATTGAATGGTTGATTACATGTAATGGTATACATAGCTCTGTTGTGAAAATGGTATCCTGTGAGACATATTGGGTATTAGAATGATAGTGTGTTAAAATGTTATGCTTTGGAAGTGTTTTGGCATGGAATTGGCAGATTGTGATGTCTTGATGTTGATCTTCCCTCGTCACAATTTTGGTCAACATATTGGGATGTCTTGACATCAAGTGGTCTAATGTCATGATGTGACATGCTGTTTGGTGACGTCACGACGTGGAGAAAACTCGTTATGACGTCAGTCTTGTATTTTTTAAACATTGCAACTTTAGAGCTCATGTAAGTTTGTATTAAGCTTGGGAAATATTTAAATTTGTTTTGAAGGACTTATATTACGATATATAATATTTTCAATTCACATTGTTTGATAAAGGTCTGTAACTGTTCCATTTTGTACTGTAGTATTCAATGACTTAGTTTTAGCGATTAGGACTGACTAGGGTTTTACTTGACTTGCTTGAATTGGTCTGAATTATGAACTCATGGAGAAGCCCATCTATTTGAAGCATTGGTGGCCCAATGAAACACTCTAGCAAAACTACAGTTACTAGAGTAAATAGTGTAAATCCTAAAGGGATAAGATTGTATAGGATTTAAATCCCTTAGGACTCTTAATTGTAAATAGACTTTAATCTTGATTGTTGATGTAACTCAATTTGTACTGTTGGATTTAGGGGAACTCAACTATAAATAGAGGCCTCCTTTTCATTTGTAATTATTATCTCATTGATAGTTAAAGAATATATTTGAGGACATTTACTCAAACAAATTGTGTGATTTTTTAAATCTCTTGTTACTTTTCGAGTGTTACGCTAACTTAGGTAGATTTGAAGTAAAGAAATCACCTAAGACCACACGGTTTGTCAGACTAAAGTTCTAGTCCCATGACACTAGTCCATATTATACATTAGCACCCAATGGCAGCACAAAGGGAACTAGCAGGAGCCAAGATCCCTTTAAAATGGAAAAAAAATATAACATTAGCCCTTTTATATTTTATAAAATTATAAATTAGTAAATGAACAAATTGCACCTTGGCCCTAAAAGATAAAATTTTAATTCAATTTAGTAAATATATTTTAAGTAAAAACAAATTTTAGTTTTTTTGAATTTATATATATTTATTTTAAAGTTCGTATATCATAGTTTATTTCCATTTTATAAGTTTATAAAATTATATGCATGTTTATGAATTTGTATATATATATTTATTTTCATTTTTATAATTTTTAAGGTCTATACATATTTGATAAAAATATATTTTATAAAACGGTTCAAGTGTTTTTGTAACCTTAAAATAGGGACTAAAAACATAACATTAGCATACTTCAGGATTAAATTATAAAAGAAATTTAGGTACCAAAACAAAGAAATAAATATACTTTAAGGGCGAAATTATAAAGTAAGCCTAAAAATATATTACATTCGTGGCGAGCCGAGCTGAGCCGAGCCAAGTCAATCTAGGTTGGCAAAATAAGTACAAAGAAAAAAAAAAAAAAGAGCGAGACGGATAGAACTAGGGTCGCACATTTCCAATCTATCTATTTATCATTTTATTTTATTTTGTTCCCCCTCTTTTCTTTCACACCTCTCCTTCCTCCCCCCTGTCTGCATTCAAAACACACGAAGCAAACACCATTAACCACCTATTATTTTATTTTATTTTACGTTGGTTAAAGTAAACCCTAAACCCTAACCGCCACATTGCTCTCACTTCAATGCCCTTCCCTTTCGTGTAAAATTTATTCCGTAAATGCTAGAGGAAATGTGGTGATTGCTTCGGTGGATACCGCGCTTTTTTTTTGTTTATTTTAATCAAATGGCGGAATATGTGGCTTCACCGTCATGCATCAAGCTGCATTTGCACCCAAGTTTTCTTAGGCAGAGAGGATTTGTGAATCGGAATTCCAATTTCAGGACGCCGCCAAGGTTAGTCAACTCAATCTGATAATATATTGAGGAGGGGGATGTTCATGATTTTTCTTGAATAACAATTGGACTTTCAGATTGTAGTTAGCTTCTTCATCCTTTACAAGTATGCGGTTTCTTATTTGATTGTAAGAAGTTTATGAAGTTTATGAAGTTTCTAAAGATTCACTACGTTTCAGAATTTGGGAAGCATGTACTTGGTCAAACTGGTAGATATTGTTATGGCGCAATGCTATGTTTTTAACTGTGAATGAGTGTAAAATCACATGCTTAATTTTCTCCCTGCTGTTAGACATTGCGCTAACCATTGGAATTATAACCTCATTATCGCATTTGTTGCTTTATTTGTAGCAAGTTTTCCTATGGGAGCTGTAAAGTATTATGGCTTTCAACATGGAGAAAATGGAAGGTTGATAATCCATTTTTCTCAAATCTGAAAGTAAGTCCCTGCTTCATGGAAACTCCCTTGAGGTCTACTAGCGTGTGGTCATTTGTGGATTCTGATAGTATAACAGCCTCTGATTGGATAACTTTCGGGGATCAATTACTCTTGATGACTGGTATATTTCTCACGTATGTGGCTGGAGTAGTTCCTGTCCAAAAGTCCAGTTCCACATCTCCAAAAAGCATAGCTGACAATGATGCCTTTCCCCAAGGTTCAACCTCTTCTGGGAGGTAAGGGTAAGCGCATCAAATATTTATAGTCCTATGACTGTTGCCATTACACATGGTTCACGAAACAGTAGTGCCTGTATTTCTTTTTCATTGAATACTTAATTGCAGCTCTTTGGCATGCGTATGCCATGTTTATCTTATTTGTTGAGGACATTTACTTTTTAAATGCAGTGCCAGGAGAAACAGTGATCAAAATGATTTGAAGCCTGTCTGGGATGTAGTAAGAGGAAAACTTTTAGATTCTCTAGATGTTATTGAAAGTGAGAATGATTTCAGAAATGTGGTCTTTGATGAGCAGCAACGTGCAAAGCGACCCTTGAGTTTGTACGCTTTATCTGAAGGTCCAAAGATAAGATTGCTTTGGGCTTCTCTTCAGCAACTTGAGGAAGAGGCAGGCACTGTCTCTATTGGTTCCTTTGTCTATAGCTATTTTTCTTATTTCCTTATGCTGAATTTAGTTCATATAAGTTCATTATTTCCAAAGAAACTGCATGTTTTAGTTAAATATTGTGAAATCATTCTTGCTTTGCATCATATATATACAGAAAGAAAAGGTCTTTTAGATGTCAATGTATGAGACAAAATTCTTTGTTCGCCAAAAACTTGTGGCACGTCTTGTTTTTTGAGTTCTAATTTAGGACAAACAAATCTATGACCTTGAGGGAAAAAAAGAAGCTCTTATATTTAGATATCTGATAAAGTGATAATGAGTGAGTTATTGAGTTGTTTATTGCATCCACAGACCTTGAAATAGATTCGTGTTTGCACGAGAAAACTTACTGTTGCTCTGAAAAGTTGAGTTTCTAAATCCAAAGATGCCAACTTGTGCTAATAAGGGATCATTTTCTGGGTTCACAATAAGGAAACACTATAGTATGGACCTTCTAATAAATTTATGTTTTTGGTCTTATTAAATAGAAATGTCTCAGGCCTTTTCTAGTAAAATTCCTAATGCATGCATGGTTGGATGAATTTCGATTTTCTTGTCTATTAAGTTTGTATTTGCTTCAAGGTCCCAAGTTTTGTTTTTTCAGGTAAAAAACAATGTTGTTACTTCTGATACCGGCAATATAGATGATTGGTTGATAGCCTTTTCCAGAATTATTCAAAATTCCTGTAAGCCAGCATGCTTTGCTTGGCTGAAAAAGGAACTTGGACTTCAAACCAATAATATGGTACTTCAAAAATCTCATTGTAACTGTATGGTTTGTTTTGCTGCTAGCTTGTTAGAATGAGACATCCTTTTCTTTCCCTCTCCTGACAGGAACTTGTTTCTTTGATAACTGAGAAGTTAAATGGAGACAACACAGTTTTACAAAATATTACAAAGTCTGGGAAGAAAAACCTGTATGCAGAATTGTTGTATTTTCTTAGATTTGGTTCTCTAAGGTAAATAAACTGTCACTTTCTCTGTTTCATGTGTGTGTTTTTTACAGTATGTTCGAAGATTATTGTTAATGTGTTTTATATCTTTAAAGATTACAAGAACTTTGTATAATATGAATTTCTAATAGTTGCTTTTAGTGCACTGCATAAATCTTCTAAGTTACTAATCTTATCACTTGTTGCATTCGTTATCTTGTTACATGTTTCTTTCTCTTTGGAAACAACTTTTAGTAATTTTTTATGCATCAATTTTCCTAATATGTAAATTGAGAGTAATGACAAGTTCTGTATGTACTAACATATGTATGTACACAAGGTGGTTCAGAACAAAGGAGGCTGGATGTTTCTAAGATGTGGGATTTAGATGGCTAGAATTGCCCTTTATATCATGTATTAAGAGAAACTTTTGGAACACAAATGTTTGAACTTTCCAAAGTTTTGGATCCCTAAACTATTGGACTTTGTAAAGTAGAAGATGTTTAATCGACTTGGAAACCTACGCATGTGTTTAGTCCCCCCCCCCCAATATCCAGTTTCTCCTACCTTATCTTTCTTTCCAAGAGCTTGATTACTCCTGTTTCCTCCCTCTACTTTTTCAGAAGTTTAAAATCTTAATAGATATGATTCTAACAAGTAGGCCATATTCCCTTGACCAATCCATTGGTTGACTATGGTACAGACCCTAATCATATGGCTGTTAATGTGACCTTACTTGGTTTACATACTATAGTTGTTTCCAGATAAGGAACCAAATGGAGGTAACTTGCCCTGATGGTTGTCCAAAGTAGGATTATTGAAGAACCTATAATTGTGTCAGGTATCATCATCACTTGGCAATTGGCAGAATAATCATGCCAGCAACAAAATGATATCTATCTCTGATGGTTGCTGAATTCATAAATGTTTGCTGCTAAATGTTATATATTGTCGGAGGATAACTTGCTCTTGGCTACAATATATTTAGGCTTTGACAGCTGCTTTTTCTTTTAATTTAATTTGATTCTATTGTCAAAATATATTTAATATTTGTTGGGAAACTTATTTGTTCATTTATCTATTTTGTAGGAAAGGTTGTTGTTACGACCAAAGCTTGTTTACTTTATATGGGGATTCCATATTGGAAGATCTGGTGATAACTATAGCAGATGGGATAGCAAGCACTTATTTGGACCTTATTTCTGTTGATGGCAATTTGTCTGATGAAGTGAATGATCTGGGTTTAGCCATCTGTAATTTATCTACTCGTGCACTCCAAAGGTTGCGTAATGAGGTATGGCTGTTTCCCTTTTTGAGTTTAGTGGTAGCACATTTTTGTCTTTAACTCATTATGTTCGTTAGCATATTACTTCTGCTTTTCTGGAAGTAAAAGAATGAGGTTCTTATTGTGAGGTTTGATGAATCGACTGATTGAGCATGTTGACATAGCGCAGGCCTTTGACATTGCTTATGGAAGAAATCATCAAGGCTTTTTATCTTTTTTCCGTCCTTACCTCTTTTGCATGTATTTCAAGCTCCTCATGGATACATACTATAAAATTGATTCACGTTATGTCTCTGAATATGTATATCCAGATGCAACTATAAAGCTAACATGACATATTTCTAAAGTTGGAACACTTCAATGGTGTCTATTTTCTGTTCTCATTTTAGATCAGTGATGTAGTGAGGAGGGAATTGTTTCTCATATTTGAAAGACTAAGGCTTCTTTTGGTTTCAGGAAAAAAAAGGCAGTTTTCATTTTATGAGAAAATGGAGAACAATAAAAAAATGTGTTTAGTTGAAAATTTTTAAAAGGATTTTTGAAAAATGAAAATATGTGAAACTTCAATATGTTTTCACTGGAAATGCTTTGAAAAATTGAAAAAATTTGAAAATAAAGGGAGCTTTTTAACTTCAAATTTAATTAATGAATTGACCTTGGTTCAAATTAAAAACACAATTCTATTCATTTTTCTATGATTTTTAGATATCAAATCTCTAACCCTGGTTCAAGTTTGTTTAAATGGAGGATTTTTAAAATTTTATTCTCATATTTTTTTTATAGGAAGATAGGTATCAAATGTGTTTTCATATTTTTATTATTGAAAAAGAATTATTTCTATTTAGCAAATGTGTTTTTCAATTTAAGAAATAGAAAATGAAAATAGAAAATACAAACAGAAACTATTTCAGAAATTAGATGGAGCCTAGGAATTTAAAGCTTTCATGTCATATCAGTGCATTTCATAAATGTGTATTGTTCTTCGGTAAAATAATACAGCGATGTTTGGTTAATGGGATAATAAGGATATATGCAATATGTGAAGCTTTTAATTTGTTAATATTAACGCACTACAGATTTTTGCACTGAATATCAAGACTTCTGGTTATATTTCATCAAGGTTTTAAAGCATATGGTTGTTAACAGGTGGCTTTAAACCAGTGGTTGTATCAAAATCTGGAGGCTATTGTATCAATGTATGAGGATCGCTTTGACCTCTACACACTTAAGAGCCAACTCATTGAGGAAAAAAGTAGTGATTATGCTGAAACTTCTAGTTGGTGGAAGAAGCTTATGCTAAGAGAAAACGAAAGTGTGCTTACTTCATTGCAATATGTTGTGATAAGCCATTTCTCTATGTCTGTAAAACGCACCAAGGAATTAAGAGCCTTGATAGGGTGGTATGTTTTTGATAACTTTTGGGCCATAAATATTTTTCTTTGCTTGATTCCATTGTTATTAACTGAACTTTAGTGGATTTAGATTATCTTGGAATAACTCTGGAATTGGTTAGATATGAAGCAACACTATGGCACTTATGTTATTGTCATTTTTAATTTCTGTGTCTTGGATATGCCCCACTTATATAATTTTGTCCTGAAGCACTTAAAATTAGCTCTACCGCACTGGATTTGTGCTTGAATACCTTTTATTATCTCAGATAGTGTGGGCAATTATAAAAACTGTGAAACCAAACATGCTTTGGTGGACTGGATTCATGGTGTGGATAAAAAAAATCTGAAGTGGTGATTTCTTCTTCATTATTAATAACTAGCCTTTTCGATGACATGGACAACTGCAATTGGATGGCATGAAATAACTGTTGTTTTTAGATGGTGGCAAAGGTTGTTACCTTGATGAAAGCGTACTGTTGTAGATACATGAAAGAAAAAATATGTCTTGTTAGCTGTGGTGTCAGTGCTTGTCAGCATTTCCATATATGGATTTTGTTTTAATGTCTCAGCTCAAAAAATGTTCCTCAATTTGGTCTGTTCTATCTATGAGAAGTGAACATTGAAAACCTTGTGACCTCACTGTAAATGTGTACCTTGGCAAATCAGTGAATTGCCATGCCTAAAGTTTATTATTCTACTATTACCGAATCTTCATAGAACAGTAGTTCCTTCTAAAGTTAAGCTGTGATTTTTAGGGAAAGAAGATGCATGGTCAAATGAGTAAAAAGGTTCTTCCACTCTTTTTTACATGTAAATATAACGGTAATGATTGGTTAAATATACACAAGGTTTAAGAAAATCTATGTTTCTTCATTTAGATCAAACTGAATACCATGAATTTGTGTTTTATGATCTTGCTGCAGGTTTCAGATATTTTCTGATTCTTAATGTTTGTGAACATGGATATAGTTTTTAATATGATATTCTCTTTGTTACAGGAGATACTATTTCAGCTTGTTCCTCGAGTTCTCTGACATTAGCTTGCCTATGGTTAGAGTTGTCATCGACAAAGTTAGCAATGCAATCTCATTTTTTCTAGTTTGCTTGATTGGGAGGTCATTAGGACTCATATATACGGGAATTAGGCAGTCCCTCAGATGGAAGTGAGATGTAAACGGTACATTACTTTTGCTGTTTATTACAATTTTCTATTATATTGATTTTTGCTTGTTGTAGCAGTCCAGAGAAATGTGATCTGTGCATTGTTACTCTGGAATGTTTTTTTTTTTTTTGCCTCGGTGCAGCCTGATGCTTCTCTAAATCTTTTCGTCAATAAATTTTGAGAAGCTGCTTTAGTTCTATGTTAACAACACTTTTTATTATTGATTTTTAATGTTTGATTTTAACCAGATGGTTTCATTTCCATTTATTTTGGAATTTGCCCTTATATTTAGCTGTCTGCCCTTTTCTTTCGTGCTTTTGGTTTGTGGATAGAACCCACCCTAGCTTTAGAACCATATCTGTTCATCAAATTGCTTTTTACGTGTGCTCATATGTCAATTGAGTTGTGTTTGTATTTGAGTTTCAGTCTTTTTCGATGCACACATGCACCTTGGGCAGTCTTTCTGAAATCAAAATTCGGAATAGATGGTATGCCTTAATAAGTTGAGAGAATTTTCAAGATCTGGTTGAGGTTCCACTTAGTAACTGGCGCTATTTAGCCAATTGTGCCCACCCATAGGCTCCAACTATAGGTGTTTAGTTAAGCTAGGTAAAGTTCCTCAACTGCTTTTGCTGTAAATGCTAATTGATTTAGTTAAAGATACAGGTTAAGAATTATATATTTAATATATTTAATTACATCATTGTTTCATGCTTGATAGACTCCGATTTTGCATGTCTGTTGAATTTTTAATGTTCCTGAAGGAAATGGTGGGAGCACAGGCATGTGGAAGTGACTGGCACAGAGACTAATGCTTTTGAAAAGATGGGCAAAAGTAAAAATGTACATTTCAGAAGATAATTTCTCTCTCTTTGTGCCCTACCATCACTTCCCATTATACATTAGTGAATTCATGGTGTCGAGTTCACAATCTGAAACTCTGAATTAAGCTTTCCCTGGTAAGGAGATCTGTTACTGAGAAAAACTACGGTTAATGAGATTAGGGCCGAGAGCTGTACTTGCTCAATCAAGATGAACACATATTTGTTCTAGGTTTTTACTGGTTGGAAACGAGAGCCTTTTTATTTTACCCTTACTATTGTATAATCTTAATTATATCCATGCAACCTTTTTGTGAACTAGCATTGAACAACCATGAAATATTATGAAATTAGTGAGGATTGCTGTCTGAGAACGAGATTGGTAGCATCAAAGATAAAGCATTTGTGGATTTAATTGCTATCAATTATCAGGGAAGATCATGAATATCACTTGGCATCAAGCATGCATCAAAGATTAAGCATTTGTCCCCTGCTTCTGGTACGAATGCTCTTTATCTTCTCAATAGTGTAAACCTTTATCAATCATGTCTTCCTAACATTACATTCCCAAACCAATGATTTACACTTTTAAAACATCTAATCAGATTTGAATTATCTTACTCGGTTATTTCTTTTATTTCCAACCTACAAACATATATTTGTGGTGTATTTTATACCCAATGAATAATTATGTTCATCTCAAGATTTAAATATAGAAACTTTTAGATTTAACTTCTTTAACAATAAATTTAGTATGTCGAATGAACCACTGGTGGAGTAAGTCTTCAGGAATATTTCAATTAGTTGATAATACTGCTTCCTAGCTGATAATTTTGCGTCATTGTTTGTCAATAATGCTCACTCACCTTGACCCCATTATTATGTATCTTTTTCTCTTTCCTTGATTATTAATTTGGTCAATAATTGCCACTAAAAATTTCTGTAGATGTCCATGATTTAACATTTGAATGACCTTGATATGTTGCTGAAACTCTATCTTTTAGTTTCATGATAAATACCTGCTCACATTGATACTTAAAGATACGAAAGACAATAACAACAAAAAATAAAGGCAGAGTGAGATATGGAGGTTGAGAGCTGAGCTCAATTGTTGACATTAATGATCAGAACAGTATGTTCTTGGATTCATTTCTAACTGCCATACTGCTTACCTTTAAGGTGTTGAAACCATTCCTGATTTATAACCACTCAGCAAACAGGACAGCAACTAAAAATAAGGTTTTAAAAATTTCAAGGTCCACAGACAACACTGACTTTTGGCATCATTCTTGCCTGCATGGCAATGGCATCCCATGCAGTCCCTTGATTTATGGTTGTTTCGTTTCATCAATGTTTTGTTTGATTAATTATCCCTAACAAACATTATTTTTCATCTTAATTTCCTACATTTACTCACTTTCTCTTTGATTTAATCAATCTTGCAAATTTATGATCAACATGACATCTGAATATCCTTCCATGCTTATGTAAAATATTCCTTAGCTTTCTATCTATACTTTTAACCAATAGCAAATACAATCTATTTTTATTTTTTCATGTAGGGTTCA
Source organism: Gossypium arboreum (assembly GCF_025698485.1). Taxonomy (NCBI): domain Eukaryota; kingdom Viridiplantae; phylum Streptophyta; class Magnoliopsida; order Malvales; family Malvaceae; genus Gossypium; species Gossypium arboreum. The sequence goes on from NC_069080.1 coordinate 16,352,408, forward strand.
TTAAAGTAGAAATAAGGGAATAACCTCAAAGGGTTTTAAATCTCACATTAATTGTAAATTGTAGTTGGTCCAAAACAAGTAAATATTGCCTTTTTCCGTTCTCTCCACTTAATTCCATTAAGAAAACATTAAAAACAAAAATTAAAGTATTAAACAAAGAATATTTGGATTCAAACATTCACCCTTTGTTTTGCTTTCCACCTGACTGGTGTAGCCCCTTTTCACTTTTCTTTTTCTAGGGTTTCCCAAAATTACCAATCATGTTTTTGTTGTTTCAGATCAGCACTACTTTGAACGCCTTTGCCATCACTCTCTTTTAAGACTACAGGAGAATATACTTAAACAGCATAGGAAAGATGAACAAACCCCGAAAAAGTATGGTATGGATACAAAACGGATGTGTGGGACTCTATACGTTTCATACTTGAGTTTTATTATTTTGGTTTAAGTCTTAATATATATATTTTGATGTATTTTCTGTTTATTAAGTTTATTTTTTATTTAGTTGATAAAAAAATACAAAACATAACTATAACAATTAAAAATATTTCCATAAAATAATTAAAAATATATTTGATATGTATAATTTCAATGAATCATAAAAGGTCACTTGATAAAATTACAATAATTTATTACTAATGTGTCTTGATGTGAACATCGAGAATGTGTGATCATGTCTGAAATTTAAAAGAAAAGTAATAAATTATATTATTATTAACGAAAAGAAAAAGTAAACGCCAGATTTTTGCAGAAGAAAGCAAGCAAGGAATGAAGATAATTATCATATATTTTACCCTGCTTAGGGTTCATCAAGTCAAAATAAGATTTCTTGGGAAACTGAAAAGTCTCCCCCTCCATTCCTTTGTTATTTGTGAGCCACTTTCCATATATCTTACATGATTCATTAATTTATTCGATTTGCAGGGCAGGACCAAATTAATCACCAACTGTTGCATTTCTAATAGTATATATGTTTTTAACCCAATTTCCTCTTTTTATTGTTTTGATGAAAGGATAATTAAATTCCTAACATCTGGCTATTTGATATGTTTACCAATATTTTATCTCATCAACATATTAAACTTTTTTTATCCAAGCTTTAATGAGGGAATTTTCAATTATTTTCCCACAAGTCCCTGACTTTCATTAAACAGTTAGTATCTAAGTTGGACTGAGGACTCAAATCATTACTAAGAAAGTATGTTATATTAATGCTATTAATTTATTTTCATAATTATATTTTAATAAAATAATAAATTTTGATATAAATTTAAAATTCCAAGTAATCATTTTAAATAAAAACTTTCAATCATTTAATAATTATTAATATATATAATATTTTAGAACTATAAAATAGAGATATTACTTTGATTCATGCAAAATAAATATCATTATATTAATAAACTTAACAGTTAGATTACTTTTACAGTAATGTTAGAATATTCCTCTCCATAATTTTTAAATAGTTTTTATTATTTTATTAATTTGATCACTCTTTCCAATATTATTGTGAAATCTAAAATTTTCTCTGATATTCGTTATATTATCATTACTAAATTTGATAAACTAAACAAAATTCATCACTCATATTCCAACATCTCTCATATAAATTCCTCCTTCCTTTAACTTGGGTTCTTCTAATAAATTTGTATAGAATTTCAAAACTTACTTTCCATTCACCATTGGCGAAGCTTCTTTTCTTTCTCTTTCTCTTATTCATTTGCTTTGCTTTCTCAGATTTTTCACTGATTTGGGTTCCTTTCTCTTTTCTCTCCCCCCATTCTCCTTCAGGTGCTAGCTTAGCTGGCTCATGGATATTTAACCCTTGTGTACTCTTATGGGGAGGGTTGTTCATTTCCTTTGCTTAATATTTTATATGGCAGCAGCAATTAAACCTCCACCATCAACACACTCAAAAACCAATGCAAAATCCCAGTTTTTCATCGTCTTCCTCACCCTTTTCTTCATTTCCCTTCTTATCTTTAACCCTAATTCAAACCCCATAAACTCATCACCCACATCTTCCACCATGGAAATCAACCAATCCCCAAACCCTCACACTTCTTCTTCATCATCATCACGTGGACAGTTTGGAGGCGAAGCTCACGAAGTTCCAAGCGGTCCAAACCCTATTTCCAATAGGTAATAAATTATTGGTTGGTTGAAGATATGATAGGCGTCGAGACCTACGTCAAGAGAGTTAATGTTAATTTGTTTTGAATATCTTTATGAGTTCCGCCATTGATATATTGCTTGTCTTTTGTAAGAGGAATTTGTTACCTTTGCCGTCATCCTTATAATGATCATGGACATTATTTTGGTTTATTTATTTTTCCTTTTTTAAAGAAATGTATATTAAGATTTAAGAGAGATACTATGCATTTTTTCTGCATGTATGACGTATGGTATTTATTTCATGATCTATATAGATGATGGTGATGATGATTGGTTTTACTTATTTACTTTGATTTTTTGTATGGTTTTATTAAATGAAAATGTTACTCATTTTTATTAAGGGTAAACTCTTAAAATAATCATTTTTATTTCTCTCACATTACATTTTAGCCACTTACATTATTGTATTGTATCATTTTAGTCATTGAGCGTTAATTGTCGTTAACGACATAATAGTAATCTAATGTGGCATGTTAAATCATCATTTTAAGTGAAAAATTTAGGTTAAATTATACAATTGGCCCGTATATTTTTTTTTGTTTTAAGCAATATAATTAATTTTTTTATTTTACGTTAAAAGAGATAGAGAAGGGGGGAAAATAGAGGAAGAAATAGAAGAGATGAAAAATAAATAAAAAAAAAGGAAAGTTAAAAGAACATAAAAGAATTCGCTCAAAACAGAAAATATGAGGATCAGTTGTATAATTTAACCTAAAATTTTTGTTTAAAATAATAATTTAGCGTGGCACGTCAGTTTATCGTTACACCGTTACCGACAATTAACATTCAGTGACTAAAATGTTACAACACGGTAATGTAAGTGACTAAAATATAAATTTCAAACATAAGTGACTAAAATATAATCAAAGGGAAAGAAAAGTAACTATTTTGATAGTTTACCCTTTTATTAATTAAATTAAATTCATGTTTTTCCAATGATTATTACTTGGTGGATACGGATCTCCTTTTATAGTATTTTTCTATTAAGCTTAAGTGAAGTGAGACTCCTTGGTGAGTTTCTTTCTTTGGCTTAAAAAACTATTCACAAACCCTAAAAGATTAAATTTTATTGATAATAAAATAGATATGAAAGAGACTTGATTTAATAAAACAAAATCTAAACTCTAACTTCATCTATTTAATTACTACAATTAATTTAAATATTTAAATTATATAAAGGTACTTTCAAAAATAATTATATAAAGGTTAAAATATGTTGTTATTCTTCATACTTTGACAACATTTGAGATTTAGTTATTATATTTAAAAAAAGTTAAAACTTAAGTCCTACTTTTTTTATTTAAAATCTCAGTTAAGTCATTACAATAGTAAATATTTTCTATCAAAATTTGTTAACTTAGAATTTGATTAGGCTGTCTTCATATGACATGGCATATGATTGACAAAAAAAATAACCTTGTTAAATTGACACATTTTGACAAAACTATCTATAACCATAATAATTGGATTAGAATTTTCAAATTGCAAAAATAGGAGGCTTGAATTTTTAACTTTTAAAAAATACAAGGACCAAATCTTAAATTTTATACAAGTACAAGTATTAACAGCAGATTTTAACCTTTTACAATGATGAGTCTGACAGTGCATAGGTTTCCCTTTGCTTCCATTCCTGTTTATTGGGGGAAATTGCTTGGGCAAAAAATGGCAACAGTGTCAAATCAGACATATTACAAACAAATCAGTGTCATATCAATGGCAGTGCTTTGAAACATTGCTTTTGTCTTGTCCAACACATAACTCGAGAAAGTTGGAATGCTTAAAAGTCTTTAATTATTTCCTCATCATTTTTCTCCCTTCTTTGAACTACCCAATCATATGCTTTTTTATTCACTTAACTTTTTATCAAATATTAACTTCATAAAAAAAATAATTACGTATATGACAAGGACAAATATCCCGTAAAATCTAAAAAATCTTAAAAGATAAGTAAAATTTATAATCCTTTAAAAGAGAAAATGGGTTTTGAATTAACTCCTTCGATAAGTGAGAGCAAAAAGAAATCTAAACACATGTTTATGATACTTTCTATCAAAATGCTTTATAAGTAATCAATAACGTAAAATGGTAAATTTTTATACAAATCTTAACTATCGTGACATTAAAAATGTCTTTGACTTGAATAAATAAATATAATGAAAACCCAAATAAAAATGAATTTTGACAAAAACTAGATTAAACCAAGTTACCGAAAATTAGAGAAATCTAATCACCACAAAACTTAAGCCATGCCATGTTGTCACATGTGTTTTGTAGGTTAGAGGTACTCCCCCTTGTTAGCAATCAATTAAAATAAATGTTAGAAAATTAGATATTGATATAGAAATGGTTTAATTTGAATGTTTCAAAAGGTTAAATAAAAATTTAAAATGTGACACAACCATGGAAAATGGAATTAAAATATAAATTTATGGTGAAAATATTTGAAATTTTTTATTCTTCAAGAAAAAATGGAAACATTTCAGATGGACCTTCAAAGTGAAATTGGAATTAAACAATTACTGGAGTTTTTCCATCCATTATAGTTTTTAAACAAAATATTTTAAATGAAAAAAAAACACTAAAATAAAATGTAATTACTTCTGGGTTGGTAAGAGCTCAAAACAAAGAAAGGCTGAAAATATATAGTTTAATGGGTTTACGGTGCAAGGCCCAATGTAAATTGGCCCGACCTGTTTACATTTTCCACAGTTGCACTGAACCCCGGATGGCAGACGGATAGCTTAAACCCTACCCGGAGTCTGAAAACCCTATTTCTTAACTCCAAATTTCCAGTTTAGAATTGCAGGAAAAAAAGACAAAAAAAAAAGGGGGGGGGGAGTTTTCAACTCGTTAAATTCCAAAATCCCATTTTACTATCCTGCAAAATTTTCTTAGAAAATGTCTTTGAGACACCGTCATCTCAGGAAATTCTCAAGCTTTTTGCCCCATTTATCCTCAGGTCTTATATATGTAGTTTAGTACCCTTTCCTGGGTTTTTTTTTATTAAATTAATTATATTTTGGTTAAATTTATGTTTGTTGTCGAATTAGGCTATCATTATCAGCCGTCTAGACGATTACTCAATTCAGTAGCTTCCTCATCGGGTCATTTGCTTCAGCAATGCAATGGAATTGACACTAGATTTTCCGAGAGGTTTTCAGGTAATCCTTTTTTTAAAAAATATTTTAAAATGACCAGATTATGACTTATGATCTTAATGTAACATTAGTTTCAAGATTTGGGTCACTCTGACTCTCCTAATTTACCAAAGACAGTCTCTTTCAGGCATTCAACAACTTCACAACTATCTCAAGTTTCTCTTTCTAAAACCCAATTATTGTCTTTCCTTAAATCTGCTCTTGATCAGCTTCAAGGTATTCAAATCTACTACTTTGTTTTTGTTTCTTTGAATTGATGTTAACTTACTGATACGTCTTCGATTTAGGTCCAAACCATTGCTGGTTGAATAAAGTTGATGAAAACAAAGAATTTTTGAAGAAGGACGGGACTCTTTTAGTTGTTGCTGGAAGGTTCTTTCAGAATTCAGAGAAAGTAGGATGCAATCCAGCTGTTATATTCGAAAAAGTGAAGTTGCTTCAGCAGAGGTAGGGAGAGAGAGAGTGGATAACTTTTTGCTCTAAGCTTCTCGAATATTAATTTTTTTTCTTCATGAGTGAAAAAAAGTTCATGCTTTGTTGTTGTAGGTTCCCTTCGATACAGGTTATTGGTTTCCAGGATTGCAGTTCAGTTTGCTCTGCTGATGATCGAAGTCAACTTATTCAATTGATAATGGAAGAATACATTAGTTTTCCTGTTTTGTTTTCAAACAAAAACTTTTCTAAGGTACAGTTTTAAAATGGAACTATTTAAGACTATATAGCAGCAAAGCCATACATTCCCATGAATAAAATCCTTTCCCATAATCTTGTAAGAGTTGAATTTTACTTGAAAACATATTCTCACAATTAAGTCATCGCCATAAAATACGGTTCCCTCAGTTGCTCAGAAGGAATCAGTGAGATCTTCTTCTTCTTCTTCTCTTTTCTGCTGACATTCAACATACGTCAATCTTTGCTTATAAGATGCTATTTTCTGCCAACTCCTCCTTATATGTATTTATACATTATAACAAGTGATAAATTTATTAGAAAGCATTTGAAATAGGGAAAAAAAAGGAAAGGTATCAAAGTAGAGTAGAGCACTTTTCCGATCTTCCATTGACAACTCAGTGTAACTTCAGACTACAACATAATCAATCATGGATCTTTTGCTATGAATTACTCTCAAACTATTTAATGAATTTTTAAAGCTGTAGTACCATTTATCAGCATACTTTTTTGTGTTGCCTTTATGATTTTAAACATGGTTTAGAAATTACAATCAGTCTACCATTGTTGACTAATTTCTTTTCTTCACAACTTTCTGTTCTGTTCTGTTCTATTTCTCGACATTATATGTTCATCAAGGAGATTGATTAAAATTTCTTTTTCTCTCTATGTATTTAGTTGACAGAGGAGGCATGCTTCATTTTGTCTAAAGATTTTAAGAACTCTCTAGTTTTCCATGAGAAGGACCTGGATATAGCAATGCTTAACAAAGGTATGTTTATTATTCAGGTATAACAGCAAATCTATTCACTTTGATGTAGACGTTTTTACACTAAGGATCTTTCATCAGGATTGAAGTTATTGCTTCTGTTTCCATTACATTTTAGAACAACCAAAACATTTCTTCTTATACAAATTTTACACCTTTTAAACTACAAACTTCTTAGTATAATTAGCGAGCTTCGAGCTTCTTAATTTGCACATTGAAGCAATCATTTGAGCTTATTTTGCACATTTGAAAAGCAAGCATTTGAGGGATAACTTTTGAATTTGGGCTTGTTAATGTGAGTTTTGAGCTTCTTGATTTGCACATTGAAGCAATCTTTTGAGGGATAACTGATAAAAGTTGGCTATCTATTGGAGTTAGGATGGTTGCCTTCCCTTTCAACGCTTTATCCTGAGTACTGCTCGACTGATATTATCAGTTGTATTTTGTTGTTTATCAATTATTGCATTTACTTGTTAATGTTTTTCACTTGAAAAGAATGTTGAAGCTTTTTCTTCTAAGTATTTGATCTAGATTAGTTGCTTCAATAATTATGACCAGCAGAATATGTATATGATTACATTGTAGATAACTTATAAAGCATGAAAATGAGATGGTGGACCTATAAATGCATTGTCCTAAGTTGTTCTCTATCCCCCCTTATTTTCTTCTTCTCTCCTCCTATATGACTGTTTGTATGTCCTAAGCTCCTGCATCTTGACATGCTCTTCCTTTCAACGTGGTTGTTACCATGTCGGAACATTTCTTCTTTTATGGCTTTTACAACCGTCCCCCTCTCTTTGATTTTTATGTCTTCTCAAAGTAATTATCAACTAGATATTTATGCACTTGCATGTGCACATGTTGGTACTCAATTTCCATGCATGTATGTACACTTACAGCTACCTTTCTTATCTTTGATTCTGCTTCCTTTGCAGCCATTGAAGAGTTAAGTGTACAATACCATGTCAATAATATTGCACTTCATAAAAGTTCGTGGTCAAAAGAAGCTGAGATCATTAAGGAACCCCATTTTTGCACTGTCCTGCAGAATTTACTTCTTTACTTCCCTGGTATAGGTCTTTTATGGCACTGTTTCTTGCGGTTTTCCATATGGTATTTCAGCTCTTCAGCAAATTTTGTAAGAGGGCCAAATGAATTTGAATAAATAATGACATAAAGCTCTGCTCAATTCAAGAACTTTGGTTTATCTAAAACTGAATGATTAATTGAGTACTGATCTAGTTAATATCATTTTCAAGAATAGTAATGGCTTGTCCCTTTAGTTTAGAGTGATGGGATGAAATGAAAACTGCAGTATTCTCAAAGCTTTTTTTTTTTTACAGCATGCATCTCAACAGATGAAAGTGGCAAGCGCTTGTTCCTTTCTGACAGCAATCATCATCGGATAATTATATTTGATGGTGATGGGACGATTTTAGACTGTGTAAGCACTTAAACTTATAAGTTGCAGTCACTGTTTTAAGTTCCTATCTTTGGCTGGTGATTATTCTCAACTATGTAATATTTGACAGATAAATTTAGTCTATCTGCAACAAGTAGAAATAGAATGCAGGACAATTGGGTACTTTCCCAAACTACTGAATTTAGCAAAATGAAAAAATCATAAGGTTTCCTTTTTTTTTTTTTGGTTTGGGGGAATTCAAATAGATTCTTTTATCCGTTTTGGCTACTTAACATCAATGAACTGAAATAGGTCAGGACAACATCTTTTTGGCAGTTGATTATTATTGGACCTAGTATATCTGTTGAATAGTCTCCAAAAGACAAAACATAAGTTTTTTGCTTAATGAACTAGTAATAATTTCTGGCTGGCGATGTGAAATTTAGGTTCAAAGATTTCTCATATACTTGTTATCCTTTATTCAATAATTTTCTCCTTTTATATAAGCTGAAATAAAAGACAAACAGTTTAGATTCAAACTTAAATTTTTTATATGTCAGATTGGTTCTTGCCCAGGTTTTGAGGATGGTGAATTCGAGTCTGCAAAGCTGCTTCGCCCATCTGCTTCCTTTTATCATGAAACTGAAGATTGCCTTTATATTGTAGATTCGGAGGTATGGTCTTAGGATCTTAACATGATTTTGCATTGCATCTTATATTTGAGGCACTAAGGTCTTGGGGTTTAAAAATCTCCATGCTATAGGGGTTATGATTATGGAAAGAAACGAAGTTTCAATTTAATGCTTGTCACTCTCTTGATATATAGTGTGCATTTTAGGCTCTAACCATTAGGTATCCTTTGTTACGTGCTTATTTCTAGATAAACATAGATTGAAAATAAGATATGAATTCTTGGCAATTCTATCCTATAGTCACTCGGAACTTTGTTACTTACCTTCTTTGTGCTGGTTGGATTTCTTGTTATATAATCTTTTGGCAATTTGTCTATTAGCATGTCATATGCCGGTGGTATTTTAAGTAGGGTTTAATTAATATTTTTGGTTTCGACTTTTCTGTTAAGAATCATGCCATCAGAAGAGCTGATTTGGACAGGAGGGTTTTGGAAACAGTTTATCCGACATCTAGCATCCACAAGAAAAGTACTGGTTTGTGGACCTGGATCAGGAATAAGCTGGGTTTTACCAGTGATGATGATGTGAAATTTGAAGAGCATGATTCCCCTTCACTAACGTGTCCTTGGCATCTGATAAAGACTGAGGATAATTTTTTAATTATCAGTCGAAGGTAAATCTTCTTATTCTATTTTTTTTGTAAAGTATATTCTTATTCTATTTCTCTTATCAACACTCTGGGTATTCTTTCCCTAGAATTCTTACCATACTCCTTAAAGCTCCATGGTTGTCAAGCAAATTCTTCTTGGCTTTTACTTTTGATTTGTTTATTGATTTTTATAGTTTCATTAGTTGCTTATGTGCTGTTTTAACTTCAAGGTAACAAACATAATCTTTCTTCTGGTGCCAAGCTAGCAATATGACTTGCTAACAGTGCTCCAGCACCAATCCTTGTTTTTATTTATATTGTAAATGTCTTCAACCAGTAGGCTGCATAACTGATGCCTATAATTCTACTTAACGGTGGTATCCTTTTGCAGCTTTGAAACGTTATGGGTTATGGATTTTGAATTGGGAGAGATTAAAGAAGTTGTCAAAGGTTTAAAGTTACTTTTCTATATGTTTATTATTTGTGCTTTAATCAGTTGAGTCCATCTAATATTTCTTCTCTCATTTCTATGAAGGATTTCCAAATACTTTGGAGTTCTGCAGACACTTCATCTTGGAGAAAGTATCCCTTTTGAAAAAGATGCCAGACTATCTGTTGCAACACCAAAGAGATGCCAACTTAGCACGAGAGGGCCTTCCATATGCTGGCCTTATATCCTGCATTACAACATTCGAAAATCACATAATCATGTGTGACACTGGTACTCCATTTTTGCGTCTGTTTTATGTTTTGCCTCCTTAATCAGATGTATTCTGAGGTTTTCAAGTATTACTCATTTCTTAATGTGTATTTCAAGTGGGTCAGGGAGTTCTTAAACTAAATAGAGAATCTGGAATCAGTTCAAGTTTCCAGTTTTCTAATCTCGGGATGCTTGGACTACCTTATTGGCTGTCCTTCCCTCTGGAAAGCTTTTATGCTGTGTGAGTATTTTTTTCCTCCGTAAAACTGGACGTGTTCTCCCTGAATTCCTTTGATCTTCTTTCATCCGCTTCCCTCTTTCAATTTTTTCACTTTTTTTTATTCTCACATTGCTGGATTGGTGCCAAGTTATTATTGTCTTGCATGCCCTGCATAATGACAGTATTCTTCTATTTTCTGTAGTTTAAGTGAGAACTTTATTTCATTCTAACACCTCTGAACTTTTCACTTTTCTTGGCTTATTGATAGTGCCACTGGACTTTCTGTCAGACAAACCGATCATATTCAGCAATTCAGTTTGTTACCAGGTAGTTTACTGGCTACAGTTAATATCTTGCTCTCTGCATTCCCTTGCACAAATAATGTTTAGTTGCTATTTCTCTTTCGATGACCAGAGTATTTGACTCAGTGGTTGGTGCATGATCCTCAAGCTTTTTGAAAAATGTTTGAATCCACCCCTTTCCTCATATCCATAAAATAAAAATACTAAATGTAATAATAATCAATCTGCCGTCCATAATTTGGTGTTCAGTTATGATGCTGATTATATGGTTTTATTTTTGGCTGCTGTATATTATTTTCTTTTTGGTTCTTCCTTCCAAGTAATTGCACAAGATGTATTATATACTATTGTGGCTCACGTTGTCAGCACTGAATTATGAAGGTAAGACTTATTTTTCAGTTCCATGCTTCTCTTGGTTGTTTCTAAGGTGCTTAGATGTATAGCTGCATTTCTTTCTTGTGTCAAATCAAGAATTAAATCCATTTTACGTCTGGCTCTTAACTGACATAACTTATTATCTCCTCCCATTAACATTAAGGGCTTTGGAGCAACTGATCTCTAGAATATGGACACAAGACTTGTTTATTCATTTTTCTTTGTTAGAATGTTCATTTGGAAGAAATTATGGTCAAACTTGTAGTCTGTATTTCAAGTAAAAAAAATGGGAATCTTTCATTATTTAGCAACCTTATGGTAATGGGTGGACCATGCATGGCATCATCTTAATAACATGTCAAAAGTGAATACTTACAAATGTCAGCATGTATGGTTGATATTAACAGGGCTTATATATCAAGAATTTGAGTCCCCTTGAAATTTAAGACCATGTAACAATTCAACAAACAAGCCAAAAGTATTTTGTTTTATCTGATGCTGATGCTCGAGCTACCTTTTTAGCATGCAGCAGGGCACCTTAACCAGCTATTCCCCTTTCTTGTCACCAAATGTTTCATGATACAACCGAAAAAGAAAGTGAAGTTAGCTTAAACTATCATGCACTGGAGTAGATGCTTGCGTGCCATTGTTTGGTTCTTTTTTCTATGCCTAAAATGGGTTCTCTAACAGGTAGGGTTGACATCCGGTTAAACATAGACATCCCCACAGACACTGAACTTGTGGAACCTTTGCATGAAAGTTGCATATGGTGCCAAGCAAGGGGCGCTGCTACTGAGTTATCGGTGGTAGAGAATGTCGCAGGATCCTCAGAGAAGGTTTTCACCTTGCATTCGTGTAATTTTCCATGTCTAGTTGTGTAATAACTGATAATGAGCTCAATTCAGTTATTGGGTTTATGCAGGTTGGTGTTGCTCAACAATGGTATGATGAACTCGACAACCTTGCCTTTTGGGCACCTGAATCAGAACTGGTAGTCGAGGATGAGAATGCTACTATGGACACAAATCCTGAAGATAAGAGGATGCATATTGATTGTGTTGTTAATACAAGCCCCGGAACAAGCGAGGTATATTTACTCGCTCTGCCTCTTCTAGTGATTGATGCAAAGCTTATGCCGTCTATTATGTTGTTCAGCCAAGATACGACAAGACTGATTTTGTTCTTTTCCTATCGCCACACAGGTTATAATTTATGCAGCACTATATCTAAAACTTAGAAGAAATCATGTTTTACAAGATGACAACGATCAAGAGAAATTTGCAGCAAGGATAGCAAATTTTTTGAACCCTAAGGAAAATGAAAGTTTTGATGGCAAATCTTGCACCAAGTTCTTGCTAAAATCTAACAGAGATTTGAGAGACCTCTTTTTCATAAAACCTTTGCATGTAAGAATAAAGTTGAATTCTCAAGATCACCCAAAAGCTGATAACTCAAAGGACATTGTCTTAACAGACTCTTCCCTTAATATTGATGTATCCTTGAACTGAAGGCCATGATTGTTGATGCTGCCATATTGTTGTAATTTACCATAGAATTTTGGTTTGGAAATTTAAGCAATAATCTCTTCATATTTTTTGACACCTGTAATTCTTTATCATCTCTCTGGAAATTTCACTGTTTGGTATGAAGGAAAATGGAAGGAAAATTATCTTTCATTGTGTTTTTTTATGAAGACTGGAAAATACCAATGAATTTCTGGAATAATTAGGGTGATCGGTTCTGCAACATTGTCCTTGTAAGATAGAAGATGGATCAATCAAATTTTTATCCAAGTTTTTAAAAAGAAAATTGGGTTTTTTTTTTTCATCAAAAGACTTGTTGAATCAATAAACTACTAATTACTCCGAAAAAAAGCCACGTTGAGCTTACAACCTTCAAAATCATGAATCCCCTGTAAGAACTCTAAAATTAATATAATATTAAAATAGTATTAAATTGAATAATGTATAATTGATTTTTTCGGTAAAGTGAGAAAATAATGTAAAGATGATAAAAGAAAGGTTGAATGATACCAAGAAAAAAAAATTAAGAAGCATGTTGTGATTCATTAATTTAAAGAAAGGACTAAATTGTAAATATATAAAAAATTTATGGCTTAAGTGTAATATTCAAGATTTGAGGTGTCAAAGTTTAAAAATGAGTAAGTTAAATGACCAATAATGAAAATAATCCAATTTTTTATGACATTGAATGGTCTGCAAGGATTAAATTGAATAAGTATAGAAATAAGAGGACTAAAATTGAAATTTTACCAAAAGTGAATAGTGACTCTAAGGATGGAATTTTAAAGAAACATGGAGGGTAAAATGGTCAATACCCAAATTAGTTATAAAGTATAATAATTAAGGATGAAATGTGTTGAAATTTGATTGGTTAAATGTTTTATTATTTTATAAGATATTTTAATAGTTAATTAAGATATTTTAAAGAAAATGTAAAAATTTCTCTATCCATCTATTGCTTCTCACGTTGGTTATGGTTTTCATTTTCTAACAATTTCGTCATTTATCATAAAACTTATTTTTCTCTCAAATTCTTTTAAAGTTTTCAGTCATTTCAAAGGAGAAGTGAAATAAAGATATTAGAGAGTTAGAATACTATCTTGGAAGAAAGAAATTGGAGTTGGAATCGAAAAAAGTTGAGGAAAAATTGAAGAGACAAGAGTTAAAATATGATCGAAAAAGAGTTTAGATAATTGAATTTAATCGGAATTACTTCGGTGCTTAAATGTAATATTCCTATACTTGACTGAATACTCGAGCTGGGTATAAAGGTCAGGGGAGAAGCCAGGGGGGCTGGCATGGCTCCGGCCTCCCTAAAATGTAAAATTACTATTTATGCTCTTAAATTTTTTTAAAAATTTTAAATTAATAAAGGTAAAATTGCACTTTGGTCTCCCTAAAATTATAAAAATTTGATTTAATCCTTTACAAATTATAAAGATATAAACTATAAAAAATTAAAATTCCATCCGGCCCCTCTAAAAAGTTATTCTGGTTTCGACCCTGATAAATGTGTTATATCCCTTCTATGTCCTAACACGAGATGCATGCCATTGCTGGCCAGTCTCTATCTTTGCTTCAAGGCTGAAAGAATTTATTACATAATATGTCCGATATAATGTCCACACAGACACAGAAAAGAAATGATCCCACATTTGTCTCCATTTTCCACGGACCTACATAAAATTACAAGCTTCTTTTAACCGTTTCATTTCTAACCAACAATACATAACAGTACTAAGAACATTTTTGCTTGTTTTTGTTTCAATTCTAAGGTCACTATTTCTTTCATTCACCCCACTGTTTAATGAAGGTTTTTTTTTTTTTTTTTCCCTTTGATCTGAGATTTTTTCCCTGGAACCTTGTATAGTTAATTTGTTACTAGTCTGGGTAAGATTTTTTTTTTCTTATTTTTATTTAGGAAGCTTTAGTTTTTTCTTCTTTTTTATTTGTTAGGAGTTATCATAGGATAAGATGTTATAACATTAATCCAAGTTGTTAAAGAAAATGTTTTAGAGGCATTTTGTGATTAAATAGCAGCACCTCCATGGGGTTACCTCGCCAAGTTTGAGATTCAATAGCTTTGTAAACATTTAAAAAAAGGGTTAAGCAAAGGAGTTGTTTGATTCAGAATCCAAAGAAAAATGAATTGTTTTTCATGTTTTAATTCAGAAAAAAAGGCAGCTAAAAGGCAAAATAGTTCCACCAAAAATAATCAGGCTTGTGATAATGCTACAACTGAAGCTTTTCTTCCCCAGCAACATCCCCCAGGTAATGTCACGTTCCACGAATAAGCCTTTCATACATAATGATGATAATCATACATAATTTTAATGTATGATCTTTCTTTTTTTGGGCAGAGAATATTCCTAAACCAAAGACCACAGCAACGGAACCTGCAAAGACTACTGCCGATGGCACTAAAGACAATGGTAACAATAACATCGAGGTGGAAACTTTCACCTTCCGTGAATTGGCAGCCGCGACCCGAAACTTTAGAAAAGAATGCTTGATAGGGGAAGGTGGATTCGGTCGAGTTTACAAGGGAAAACTTGAAAAAACTGGCCAGGTAATGCATAGTTCTTCCATGCCTTTCATTGAAATATCATTGGTTTTTTCTTTTCGTCACATTGGGTTTACTTCATTTTAGGTAGTAGCCGTAAAGCAGCTTGACAGGAATGGATTGCAAGGGAATAGAGAATTCCTTGTTGAGGTATTGATGCTAAGCTTGTTGCACCATCCTAACCTAGTCAATCTTATCGGATATTGTTCCGATGGTGATCAGAGGCTTCTGGTTTACGAGTACATGCCATTGGGATCTTTAGATGATCATCTACTTGGTATACTTCCTTTCTTTCTTCTTTTTTCCTTTGTTTTTCTGTTGGATCATATGGCTTTCATAAGAAGGGGATGCATTTATGAATGTTTTACCTTTGGAACTTCAGATATTAGCCCGAGTCAGAAGCCATTAGACTGGTATGCCAGAATGAAAATAGCACGAGGTGCTGCTCAAGGCTTGGAATATTTACATGATAAGGCCAATCCCCCGGTCATCTACCGCGATCTGAAATCCGCCAACATCTTGCTGGATCATGAGTACAATGCCAAACTCTCTGATTTTGGATTAGCCAAACTCGGACCTCAAGGGGACAAAACACATGTATCTTCCAGGGTCATGGGAACATACGGATATTGTGCTCCGGAGTATCAAAGAACAGGCCAGTTAACCGTGAAATCCGACGTTTACGGTTTCGGAGTCGTCTTGTTGGAGTTAATCACTGGAAGGAGAGCCATTGACACCACGAGGCCAAACAATGAACAGAATCTAGTTTCATGGGTAAAGCTCACTTTTTTTTTTTCACAACATCTACCCTCATGTTTCTTTCAACAATCAATGTCTTTTTGGTTCTTTCTCAGTCTAATCTTTAACCATTTCCAGGCTCAACCAATGTTCAAGGAACCAAGCAAGTTCTCGGAACTCGCTGATCCACTCTTGGAAGGCAATTTCCCCGTAAGAGGCTTGCAACAAGCCTTGGCAGTGGCGGCCATGTGCCTGCAAGAGGAAGGTGAGGTGCGTCCCTTGATTAGCGACGTGGTGACTGCTCTGAGTTGCCTCGGAAATGATCCAGATGCCAACATGAACGCCGCTGCTTACAAGAAATCCGACGAGAAAGCAGGATATTCATTTTCAGATAGTGGAAGTTATGGTGAAGATAGCAGGGCAGAACGACAACGAGCTGCTGCGGAAGCCATCGAGTGGGGTTCAAATTCAGAACACAAATCGGCGCAAACTCATAGCGCATCGCTGTAAAATTTTCGCAGACATTTATACAAACACGAGAAGTGCATAATACTACTGTAAAATACTATTGTTTAGTTTTGCTGTTTTATTTTATAATGTATTTTTGTGATCATGCACAGTGTAACAAAATTTATAAATTTGAGATATATAAATATATAATAAACCTTTACTCTGCAGTAAATCTGTTTATTAGCCATATTATCCATCCAAACTCTAACTTTTGCATGAAATTTGAGATGCTTAAAATAAAAATATTAGATATAAAAATGAATTTCGACAAAAAATATTAAATTTAATTAAAATATGGTTAAAATTGGGCTTAAATATTCAGTCTAATAGCTTTTTATGGATTGGTACTATTGTAAATTTTAGTCTAATCTATCCAATAGCCTGATCCAGTCCTTTAAGTTTTTATAAATTTTTTATAATTTTATATTAATTTTAATACATTTTTATAATATTTTATGGTTTTATATTTTTATAAAATTTTAAATATGTTTTGTTAATTTTATAATTTTTTATAATTGATTAGAATTTTGAATTTTAATATTTTTAATAATATTTATAAGTTTTATTTTTATAATTTTATAAGTTTATATAACTTGAAATTTTTCATTGAATATTTTAAATATTAATAATTTTTAATTTTTAATTTTTTATAATTTCTAATGATTTTTATGAGAAAATATTATATACACCTAACGTCACTATCTGATTTGATAATTTATTTTAACGTCAACATAATCAATCATAGGTTCTATTACCGAAGAAATTTAATTGGTTATTTTAGTTAGTAGTGGTTTTTAAGTTGTTTTTAACCTAAAAATCATAAAAAAAAATGTAAAATAAGAGAAGGTTAAATTCTGTTATCAGTCCCTGTACTTTTGTGAAAGTTACAGATTTAATTTCTATACTTTAATTTGTTTATTTTAGTCCATGTACTTTTCAGAATTTAAAATTTCAGTACTTATCAAATGATATTATTAAATTTATTAAGTTAATTTCTGCTATTTTCAAAATGACGCTAAACTTATTATCATATATGTAATACTATGTTGGCTTATTATTTCCATATATTAATCACTAAAAATCTAACTAATGGGTTAATTACTATCACTTGCATCAAAATCAAGATTTCAATTTTTAAAAAGTATAAGTACTTAGAATGATCCAATTTGAGAATATAGACCAAACTTACAAATGTACGCATAGTACAAGAGTAGCAATTAAATTTAATCAAACAAATTTAACTGATATTATTTGGATTAAAACTAAAATTTTAAAATTTAAAAAGTACAAAACTAAAATTCACCGATTTGAAAAGTACACTGACTAAATCTATAACTTTCACAAAACATAAGAACTAATAAACTAATTTAACCAAAAGAAAATAATAAAGCAAGATCGTGGCGGGGTTGAAAAAGATTTTCAACCAGCTCACTGTTTGACATTTTTGTTATAGAGATTTGAGATCAACAACGAATGTAAAAAGACAGATCAAAGGATCAAGAGAAGACAAAAATCTTAGTTTGGGCCATAAGGAGCTAATAAATTGGGCCAGAAGCTCCCTGTTTGGTTCTCGACAATCATTCTTCTTCTATACAACTGAATCTGAAAAACAATTCAGAATCAGAAAACCTGGGATAGAAGCAAATCTGTTAGACACTGAAAATATAGAACATATATATATATAAAGCATTCGATTCTTGGGGGGGCAGGTAAATTATTGTTCCGCATCTTATTTATTAGGATTATCATTTCCTTTTTCTAAAAAAATTTTGATTGCATTTTGATGTTTGTTCTAATCTGTATTTCTAATTTTTCTGGCATGATTGGATAACTACTCACCCTGATTTGATGAACTTGCGAATGGGTTCTCCTTTTAATCTCTATCAGTTTGTTTTTTCTTAATCTGATTTTAACCTTAGAATTACATTCTGTTGCAATCTTCCCCACTGTTTGCTTATTTTCTTTTCTTTTTTGTTTTTTACTCCAGGCAAGCTTCAAACTTTTATATGAATTATTGATATTTGGATATTACATTTTCAATAGCTCCCTCCTCTATGGAGATTCTAGAATTTGAAGTTCGGTGATTGGTTTTTGATATTTTTTCTGGAATGATTGTGGCTTTGGGAGGTAGTTTGATCCATAAATGACTTCGAGAGAAATGAAAAGTGAAGCTTGGAGGTGGGGCTTAGGTTTGTTTTACATATTGGCCGTCGCGTCTATATGGATATCTGCTAGTTTTGTGGTACAGTCTGTTGTTGATGCAGGTGTTTCACCATTTCTTATAACATACATTTGCAATGCCTTATTCCTTCTTTACATTCCCTTGGTTGAAATTGGACGGTATCTGGAAGATAATTGTGGAAGTTTAATGTTCCGGAGACATAGACGAAGTCATTTACAAGAGTTGGGAGGATCAGAGCAAGCTATCCTTCTTGCAGATGGTGTTTTAGGTACAAGAGAGGATGGATCAAGTCGATTCTCACTTGCGGAAGAGGGAGAAATTGGTCACGAGATCCCAGATGGTTCACAATCGGAAAATGATTCCATCGAGCATATTAAGACTTTGCCTGAACAAGGTGAAGTTGCTGACATGGGCTTAGATGCAAAAGGGCGATGGACACGTACTAGAGTGGCTAAAGTTAGCCTGTCAATAAGCCCATTTTGGTTTCTTGCTCAACTGACTTTTAATCTCTCACTGAAGTACACTACTGTAACAGTAAGCATAATGCATGTCTTCAATGTTTTTATTTGTTCAGGTTTCACACATGTTCTTTTCATGTTTGTCGGATAATTTACTTTCATTTGTTGTCTGCAGTCTAACACCATCTTAAGCAGTGCGTCCAGCCTTTTCACGTTTTTGGTATCTTTGGCATTCTTGGGTGAGAAGTTCACTTGGATAAAGCTTGTGAGTGTCCTCCTTTGCATGGCAGGAACCATTATTGTCAGCTTGGG
Organism: Gossypium arboreum; assembly: GCF_025698485.1. Lineage (NCBI taxonomy): Eukaryota > Viridiplantae > Streptophyta > Magnoliopsida > Malvales > Malvaceae > Gossypium > Gossypium arboreum. Next base: position 16,371,745 of record NC_069080.1, read on the forward strand.
TGACTCTAGCAACTCCAAGAATCTAAGAATAATTGCTTCAAACCCTATTCTTGGAGACATTCTGGCTCTTCTCTCAGCTGCTTTCTATGCTATATACGTTACACTTATTCGTAAACAGTTGCCTGATAATGATGAAAAGAGTGGTCATGCCAGCATGGCACAATTCCTGGGATTTCTAGGGCTTTTCAATGTATTAATATTCCTTCCCGTGGCTCTTATACTCAATGTCACCAAGCTAGAGTCTCTCAACACATTATCCTGGAAGCAGTTTGGCCTGATTATAGGGAAAGGTTTGTATTTTACTTTGGCTTTCAGTTACTTTCTTTCTCTTAACTGATGAAATTATTAAATTTATCTACCTAATTTGTCTGCATATATAGGAAAAGATGCCTGACTTTATGTATCTGCATATGTAGGTGACATTTTTGCTTGGTGTTTTTTGGCTAGGTTGTATTTCACTGTTTTTTAAGGTGATGCCTTATCAGATTTATTTGTATACTAGGAAATATTTGTGCCTTTATGGGGTTTGCCTACCTTTTTGTCATCATCTTTCCTTTTGAGAACCTTTTTATGGATTTCTCCTTTCCAAACTGCTCGTTTATAATTATATGGGAGCTGATGGGTCACAGAGCATTTATTGTGTGGAAAACTGTGCTTAACTTGCACTAATGTTGTAAGAATTGGTTGGATATGAAACTGTTTGTGCACGAACAGCTCGAGTCCTAATTGTCAATCACATTGCGACACTGATGGCTCAAAATTATGTAAAGAGCGTATTGACACTGTTTGTGCATAAATAATATGCAAGTTACATAGGGTATTGACTTTCTTATACATCCCTGAATTATATTGTTGTTTCAAGTCTTTAATCATTTAAAAGTAGGCATAATCGGAAAAAGAAGAATAAATGTGGCTGTATGCCATATCAAAACTTTGCCATAATCTCATGTTCCTCGCTGCCTTTCATGACTGCACAACATCATGGGAACCTGCACATGTTGCAGAAAACAATCATGTATGCATTTAGATATAAAAGGCAGTTTGATGGATCATTTCATTTCACTTCCTTGATAAAGCGATACAAATTTCATTTTACCACTATTATCGATTCTCTCCTAGCAGATTAACTGTCTTTTGCACTATGATGCCCATACCTGATTCATGTCTTCATCATGCATAGGTTTGTTGGACAATGTGCTGAGTGATTATTTATGGGCGAAAGCTGTTCTTCTTACCACAACAACAGTAGCAACAGCTGGTCTTACTATTCAAGTGCCATTGGCAGCCATCGTCGATACGATAATCGGCAACACTCCTCATCTCATGGATTACCTGGGAGCTGTGGCCGTGATGATTGGTTTCGCAGGAATCAACATCCCTTCTGATTTTTTTTGTAGATCTAAAGAAACTACAATTGAATTAGAGAATGAAAATATTACTTTAGCTAATCAAGAGCATACACCATTGCCTCTCCAAGAAACAATTCCTATTGACTAACGCGTCATTGTTGTTGTTATTCCAGTTGCTGCTGTAAAGTTACCACAAGGTAATTATTTTGAGCCTATATTGTTTTCTTAGGTTAAAATTTGAATCTTTACTATTATAATACTACTGATTTAGTCCTCTCTATTCCCATTTAAATGAATTTAGTCCTTTTATTTTTTATTAAAAAATAAATTTTAGGGAGAATTGATCATTGTTTTATGATGTTACGTTTAAATTGGATGATGTGGATTTTAGTGGGTCCCTGATATGTCGAGGGTGAACTTAATTTTTTGACTCACACAGATCAATCCAAAAAGTATCATGTTTATCGTAATTAAAAAGTAGTTAATATTTTGGTGTGTTTAGTATGATAATTAAAAAATACAGATCAACAAGGAAATAGGGTTATTGAAGATTGAAAGCCAAGCAAAGAAAAGCTATGCCCCTCTCTTCTGTTGAACCATCCTACGGTCTATTGTTTACATTTTCTATATTCTGCTGATTGGTAATTAATAGGCAGTGACTACCATAAAGAATTTTAATTGATCATACTGGTTGATAAGAAGACTGTAATTTGTATTTTTTATAGCATAAATTGTAATTACGTAATTATATAATATAAATTAAAAAATTAATTATTATAAAATATGTATTCATAATACTTGGAAAAATTCTTTTCTAACAAGTAATTTGTCTAATAAAGTATTTAACATTACGATTATTAATAAAGTTAATACTATGCAATTTATTTTTATTACTTAGCATTTTTGGTTGAGCTATACTCTTTCTAACATTAAACATATACTCCTTTGACATTATTGTTTGGTCATTTGTCAATTATCAATAATAAATAATAAATCCTATGCAATTTAGTTAAAATTAATATAAATAATTTATAATAAATCCTACGTAATTTGGCTAAATATTTAGTATATCAAAATGTATTGAAAATTGTTTTTCAATACTTTTAAATTATTTAAACTAAACTAGTAAAATAAAAATAATTATATTTAAAAAATGAAGTTTATGTTCTAAATTAAAATATTATTGTTGTTGTATAAAATAATTTCTTAAATTTAAAGGATACTAAAATTACACATTAACTTTGATACAATTTGTAATATTAAGCATCAACTTCAAATTTAATTTGGTGCATTTGTATACATCAAACTTTAATTTTAGTTTAATTTTCACATTTCACTAACTGTTATATTTGAGATATAATTTTCCATTAAATCATGTGTAAATTGCTTACATGAGATTTTATTAGGTTAAAAATAAACAAAAAAATTAAATTATTTTTATCTAGATTAAAAAATATTTCTTGGGAAAAATCTTAATAAATTTATTAGGTGAAAATTATGCCATATAGATAATGGGATTCGTGAAATATGAAAATTAAACCAAAATTAAAATTACTATATAAGATTGCAAATTGTATTAAAGTTCATGTATAAGTATAATATTTATCCCTAAATTTAATCATGTATTTGTTTAGAAAACTATAAGATGATTGGATTTGAATTTAATTTATTAAAATTACTGACATTATAATAATTACCCAAACATATCATTATATGTTATTATAACTAAATCTAATCACTAAATGACTTACCAATTCTTACTATAAAATTAAAATTATCTATTCTTATCCATACTATTAATGAAAAAGTTGAATAAGTTAATTCCACGAGTTAACTTCAAACAAATATGGAAAAACTAATAAAGATACGTGATATTATATAAATTTAGGAAATTTTAATTTATTTATTTCAAGAACTTATAACTATTTCAATTAAGAAAAGAGTCCACTACAAATGACTTCGTTAAAATAACTTTATCTGGAAACTTTACAATCTTTTATTTTATTAATTACATTTTTATGTTATAAATATTTTTAAATATTATTTTGTTTCAATTTTCAGCTAGTGTACAGTATCGTTATTTTCCTAATTAATCTCTATTATTTAGTAACTTCTCATCAATTAAAAATCTAACCTTTTTTAAGATTTCTTTAAAATATATAGTTCTAAATATAAATATATATTTAAAATTTTAAAATTATTTGTCTAACAAAATTTTTTTCCTAATGTAACGTTACATTTAATGTAAAAGTTCCAATAAATTAAAATATTCTAGTATTTATTTTTGTAATTCTTTTGTACTTACCTTGGTAATTTGTTTATGTATTGTTTACATTTTAACAACACAATTCTTATTTATAAAATGTTTGATTTATTCCATTAGACACACAAGTCCAATGGATATCGTTTATATAGCTGGAAACTGGTGCACTACTCAAGAGTAACATGGCGCCCAAGAAAGTCCCAACAAATGTGTTTGTTGTATGCAATACAGTGCAAGCAAACCTTACTGTCTTTGACATCTTCACAATTCCAATGATTTAATTTAGGAAAATTCAAGTCATTTTTCAAAAATAAGTTGAATAGTTATCATAAAATGATTTCATTTTTGTCCAGATCCAGATTCCCAAAGGTAAACGCAGGACTTACAAAAAAAAATCGTTTTTTTCTTTTTCCTGCTTCTAACTTTGTTGCATAGCAACATTCAAGTGTCCATATTTCTGCATCACTTTCCTAGTTGCTAGTGCTGCTGCCTCACTAGCTCGCAATGTTCCACTCGCCATGATTGCGGCAAATTCACGGGTTATCTCCTCTTGGACCTTGGCTCGAGCATCTCCAAGAGGGTCTGCTGCAGCTCCATTGTTTTTTGATTTTTCCTGTGTGCCGGTTGGTTTAGAAGGTGGTATTGTCTTTTCTGATGTCTTGACTTCTTCAGATTTTGGTTGCTCCCCATCTTTCACCTTATTGTCTACCTCTTTTGGCTGACTACTAATGGAGGACCCGTTCACACTGATGGTTGTGGACTGGGATGACTGAGCAGATACAGAAGGCCTGAATTGGGGAACTTGAGGAACAGCACCAGCCCTCAAAGTTGTCTCCAGGTTCTGTATCATGGGCACTGTATAAACAAACTTGCCATATTAGCACCACATATTAAATAAAGTTTCATAACTCAAGGAGGATGAAAAGACAAATTTCATACAATCCTACGCATACTCCATAACCTGAAAAGTAGCTCCTAAAACTTTGAACTAACCAGCAATGTTCATTGACGAGGCACAACAGTTAACAAGTCTGGTTCCAGAAACCATTCAATTAGACCATGAAAGAAAAGGAAGCATCTGTTTTTGCAGAAAACAAAAACCGTGGTTGGGAGGTCCAGGTATATTTACTATGCCTCTTGTGAGGAGGAAAAGACCAAAAAGAAAATGGATCACATTCATCATGGAATACAATTTTATCCATCAACTATCAAGCATGTTAGTTTAGCAATTTTCGGGCAAGATGAGAAGTTTCATTCAAGGAAATAAAAATTCACAATACTGGATGGAAGGTACTAGTAAGCCAATTCCAATTAGGAAAAATACTAACCACTATAATCTACTATGATTAACATGAAAAAGGTTAAGATGTCCCTACAGGATATCTGCCTCGGGGCTTCATCAAACAGATACAATGAATGAAGTAAAACTTACTTAAAAGTGCGCCCATCGGACTGCTCATAACTTCATTAGGTAGCTGCAAAATATAGTCTGGAATGTTGGAACCAACTAAAAATTGGGCAACCTCATTACTGAAGTTGTTGCAATTGTGGGTGAGCAAACTATAGGTCTCAGCAGTGTAGCGGGGACTAATCTCCTGCAAATACATCTCAAACACATCCTTAGGCACATGGGTGACTCCTAAATCAATCACTCTAATTGGTGTCCCATATGGTGTCGTCCCAGCAGGAGAATGTTGGATTCCTCCGCCAAAATAGTATTCATTGCCATAAGCCACAACTCCAGTGTGCCTATCAAGCAAACAAAATTTAATAAACCCAAGTAAGAAAATGTGCATCAAGCAATGCAACTGTAAACCCCATTCAATTTCCAAGTCTGCAATGGGAAATAGAAGACTTCATGTCACAAAGATAAGTAAAATAACTTCAACTGAAAAAGAGCAAAAGAGTATATACAAACCATCGAAACATAAGTTTCAAGCCTGGCTTAAGTTAAGAAAATAAGGTGAGAAAAACAAAAGAAAAAATGCTAACATTCACTAACAAGGCCCAACATATCTGATATTGAAATGAAGATGCAACAGGTCACAAGCTAAAATCAGATAAAGTTGACAAACTGCCGGACTCAACAATTTAAAACTGGTAAAATAAAATAAAAAAACTACCTACAAACTCTCACGAATAATGAAAGGAATTTTTAGTCAAAGTTCGATAAATAGTATGAAAAATAGGCTCTTCCTATACAAGGAATTAGTTTATTAATTTAAGTTGTTTGCTAGTTTATAATATATGCTTCTAAACTTTACCAGCAGATGGAGGCTCTATTTGTTTATTCACTGACTCCATCAAATTTGGAGTTCTTTTTATTTATTTAACAATATTAAAGTGAGCTTATGCGTGGTTGTGTATTTACAGTACACAGTTCATTGAAACAATCTGTAGCTTTTGTGAAAAAAGACATGACAAATTTCTTTCCCCTTCAAATTAAATGCTTACCATATTCCCTCAATAGGCTTCCCTAATAAGGTCATGGAAAGCTGCCGAGCAAGTCCTTGGCTCAAGTCATACACATTCAAGATAACTTTTTGACCCTCCTGTCACCGGTTCGAAGTCACTATTAGTCCACAGATATTGATAAAACATTTACCAAGCCAAATAAAATCCTCAAAAAGCGTACTGTAAAACTAGGTGCTAAAAGGCAAAGAAAATATAACAGAGCAAAGGAAAGAATCAAACATAAGTCGAAATAAATGGGGAGGAGAATTTGATACCTCAGCCATCCCTGCAGTTCAATGTGATAGCTCTTGGTAGAAAAGAGAAGAAAAAGAATTATTGCACCCTCGAACAGAACTGAGGAAGATGACCTGTCCAAACAGACCAGTGAGACAAATTTACAAGCAAAGAACTGTTTATATCATCCAATGAAAAACAAATATATGACTTTGCTTCTCAAGGCTTTCCGTAGATCAAATAATTTTCAAGTGCCATTTTAACAAAGATCTCAATACATTCATTCATGTCATGCAAAGGCAAATATCCCGTATTTTTCTACGAAAAATTCAAAATTTTAGACCTAAAATAGCTACTTACCCAGATAATCACACATCTTAAATTAAAAGCCCTAGAATTTCACTCGAGATAATTCAAATGGATTTATATTTCACAATCACTCCAGAATTCCCTCATTGCAGATCAGGAAATCGACATTTACTGCACATTGCAAACACAGGATCTAAAATACCACAATATCGAATCGAACGAACCCAAACAAATAAATATATAGTCAAATTCCTCAATTTCAAACCGAAAACACATCTAACTGGTAAATAAGTGTTTGAAATTTCAAAATAGTTTGGGAAGGAAACAGTACGGAGAAGCGTACCTGAGAGGAAAGAGCGGAATCACGGTAAGTTATGTTCTTTTCCCTTTCGGCCCGTTGCGCGAGACTGGGAACCGAACGTGAGAGCTTTTTTTTATAGTTGGGCGGTCGGGTCTGGATTCTCAATAACGATCTCGGATTTCGGGTTTGCGGTCTTCTATCACCTTCTAGAAATTACTAACCACTCAATTTTCTACACGTATTTAATTACTGTTTAGAGACGGTAACGGTTGGTCATACGTGGCAAAGAAAACCCGCTGTGGCCAGCGAACTTGTATTTGGCTTTACTTTCCAAAAATTCCAAGTTGCGTTTTTTGAAAATATAATATGGCAATAGTAATAAAATTAAATGGTTTTTGTTCTGATCTGACGCAAAGTCACCGTCACGATTCCAAATTTAGGATTTTTAGTTACAACAAATTTAACGGAATTTTAAAGAATGAAAAACCGGAAAAGCCATTTTTTAAAATAAAAAGTAGAACCAAGATGTGAGATAACAATCCTTTTGTAGTTAATATTATATGAATAAACTTATTAATTTTATGGAGAGATAACCAATTTTAAAAATATATATAAATATATAAACAACTAAAATTTTATAATTTTTAAAATAGATATAAAATTACTAAAAACACGCCTAAAATGAATCGGATAAATAATTATTCAAATCTATTTGAATTTGAAAAATTCCTGCCCAAATTCATTATTGGTGTAAACTTTTACTAAATTTATATATTTTAAATTTTAAATTTTTATATTTTAATTTCAAAATAATAATATATAAACAAACTAATATTTATATCCAAATTAAAAATATTTAAACTTCATAAAAAATATATCTCATATAAATCTGGATAAATAGTTGTTTAGATTCAAATGTAATGGACAGCTTATTTGTTCGTGTTCTTTCTTGATGTAAAAAATTATATTTTTATTAATTTATATATGTTAGAGTTGTCTGACCCAAATTTTAAGAGATTGCTTGCAAGTCAAAGTTAAACAAAAATATATTTTCCTTTTAGAAAATTTAATATTTATTAGTATAATATATTTAACATTTATTAGCATAGTTTATTTTACTTACAAATTTAGCCTATAAATAGGCTCTTTTACAACCTTAGAATATACACACATTAGACATTAGAACTAATAACACATTTAGAAAATTTTGTGTTTACGTTTTGAGGGTTCTTTGTTTTCGGGTTTTCGAGGTTTAGTTTTTTTATCTCCATCTTTTATACTCTTCGTTCTTTTGCCATTATAGTAAAATTATCTTTGCCCGTGGTTTTTTATCCTCTTTGGAGGAGTTTTTTCACGTTAAATTTATGTGTTCAATTTCTCAATTTATTCCGCTATTTTTCTTGTTCGTTACTTAATCGGGTCGATCCTAACAAGTGGTATCAGAGCTAGTTCAATTTTTTTTATAGATCAGCCCATTCAGAGATGGCAGCAACAAGGTTTGAAATTGAGAAGTTCGATGGTGAGACAAATTTCAATCTATGGCAAGTTCGGATGATGGCAATTCTAGTTCCAACAAGCTTGAAAAAGGTTGTTACTGGGAAAAAGACTGAGAATCTAAATCAAACAGAATGGGAAGAGCTTGATGAAAAGGCCTTGTCTGCAATCCAGTTGTGCCTCGAGAATACGGTATTGCAGGAGGTATTGATGGAGAAGACCTCATTTGCATTGTGGAAAAGGTTAGAAACTCTTTATGCGACTAAGTCTCTAGCTAACCGTTTAGTGTTGAAACAACGTCTATTTACGTTTCGCATAAACGAATGTGAGGTTATTAGAGATCATATCAGTCAATTCATTACTCTTTTAAATGATTTAAAGAACGTTGAGGTTCATATTGACGATGAAGGTCAGGCTATGCTATTATTGTGCTCTTTACCCCCTTCATACAAGTCTTTCAAGAAAACTCTGATTTATGGTAGAGGCAAACTCTCGTTCGAATATTTGAAGGGTCATTTGTTAAGTAGAGACAAACTCGACAATGAGTTTGATTTGGATAGCAAGGCAGATAGGCAAGCTTCCGTTTTGGTAGCATCAAAGAAACGAGACAAAATGTGTCGCTATTGTAAAAAGTTAGGTCACGTCGAAGCAGATTATTATAAACTATGAAATAAAAGAGCTGTTGAGAGTAACGAGGAAGATGTAGCTGGTGCTAATTTGGCCGATGAAGGTGGTGATGATTTCTTGTTACTGTCAACGAGTGATAACTTCAAGCTTACGTCCAAGTGGATCCTAGATTCAGGATGTTCTTTCCATATGTGTCCCAATAGAGAATAGTTCTCCACATACAGTTCGGTTGAATCCAGTAAGGTAATTGGTATTGGTACTATTAAAATTAGGATACACGATAGGACGATTAGGACACTCTCAGATGTCAGGTATGTACCTGATTTATGAAAGAATCTCATCTCTTTGAGTATTTTAGACTTGAAAGGATGCAGAATCAATATCAAGTCGAGTGATATTAAAGTATCTCGTGGAGCTCTCGTTTTGTTAAAAGGTAAAAGAACCGGCAGCCTTTATATTCTAGAAGGTTCTATAGTGACCGGTGAAATCGGACGTCCCTCATCCGTTACGGAGTCGAAGTCAACTAGTTTGGAGCGGAGGCAACTTGGTCATAGGAGGGAAAAAAGTATGACCTGTAACGACCCAAAATTTTAGTGATATCGGAATAGTGATTTGAGATCACTAAATCCGACATGTGAGTTTAGATATTAGTAAGTAAAAGTTAAGTGTGGTTTTAGAAATAATTTTGAATTAGTGAAATTATGAATTAAAAGAAATTTGTAGATTAAAAGAGATAAAAACGAGGTATCGAGAACTCAAATTCATGAACTGAGCCATAAATATTTTTAGAAATATTTATGGAGTGTTAGTAAGTTAGTATTAAAGTTTCGTTAAGAAATTTTAAGGTTTTGGTAGTCGATTGGGTAAAAAGAACTAAATTGAATTAAGTGCAAAATTGTGAAATGTGATTAAATAGCTCTAGTAATAATTAAAGGAAGACTAAATAGGAAATTAAACACCTATTGTTGGGCTGGACGTATGAGTGTGCAGGAAAAATAACAATCAAGTGTGAACAATGGGCAAAATTGGAAATAGGGTAAAAATTAAATTGTAAAATATGATATATTAGGTAAAATCTAGAGTTTTCTTCATTTTTCTTCATCCTCTCCAGAAAAAACACCATTGAAGGGTTCTTTTAAGTTGGTCTCTCATATTTTTACTACATGTAAGCTCAATTCTTGATTATTTCTTGTAAATTTTGTGTTTCCGAGACTTTTACAACTAGGTCCACTTGTTTAATTCATTAGTTTTTGAATTCATGGGTAATTTTGAAAGTTTCCATGAATAAGTTCTGAAATTTTATGATTATTTATCATGGAATTAAGGTTTTAATTTCATTATATGATGATTTTATGAAGAGATTTGCATAGAAATTTATTTTAGGACCTAATTGTGAAAATTGTTGAAATTAGGGTTTTGTGTTGAAGCTTGGAATATCAAAGACTGCGAAGTAGTTTGTAGAGTTTAGATAAAATGATATTTGAAAAGAATTAGTTTAATTTATGAATGAATTGAGCAGGGACCAAATTGTAAAAATTGAAAAGTTTGGGGTAATTATGTAATTTTGTAAATTAAGGGCATAAATTGTGAAATAGAATGGAATTGAAATATATGCTAATGAAGGAATGATTTTATAATTATAGATCAAGAAAATGAAGTGAATAGTAGAAAGGAGAAAATTCAAGAATAACACCTGAATTTCTACGACTTTTGCAAATTGTAAGTTCATATGGCAAAAATTTCAATGTTTGATATGAAAATCTTATGATTGTTAAAGTATTTTATTGTAGATGTAAACTATCAAATTGTATTAAATAATAAATCATGTATGACTAAAAGAACAAATTAGTTGAAACAATGGTTTTGAGTGCTTTCATTTTATAACCATAATGAATTGACGGAAAAGATGTGATATGTACTTTCGTATAAAACCATATCTGGTATATGACATTGATATGATATGTGATCCGTATAAGACCATGGAAGGGCTATGGTTTCGGTGTGTGATATGTGACAATGAGAAAGTCCATAGTTTACTATGGCAATATGATAATGAAGCACTCAATTCTATTATTGTTCCCTAATTTGACAATGGAAATAAATAAGAAATGGGCCCAAAAGAATTAAGTTCGTGAATTGCATCATGAAAATTATTCAAATGAGTTTATTAATGAAGTTGTGATTTGCAGGATGAAATAATTTAACTAATACATATATAATTGTGTACAGTGTTCGGTAAGATTTGTGTTATTATGCCTATGAGCTTACTAAGCTTCTATAAGCTTACTTGTGTATGTGATTTGTTTTGTAGATTGACTTATATACATACGGAGGATCGGATCTACATCAAGGGTCACACTATCCAGATTTACTCCGGTAGATTTTGTTAATCAACTTTTTGGTTTATATGGCATGTATAGGAGTTGATTAGATAATGTAATTGTGTGAATGACTAAGTATGCAAAGCATATTGAATGTGATGTTTTATGTTTGAAAATGAAATATACATGTTTTGGTTTGAAATAAATGATTAGATGGATTCTATTAGTGTATAGTTGTGCTTAAGTACAGGAAATGGATAAATGAATGTTATTTGATCAACATTTTATAAGTCAATGTTTTGGGCATGATCTAGGTGTGTTTGATATGTGAAAACAGCTTAAAAATGGTGAAAAATGAGGTTTTCACACGGCCAAGTCACATGGGCGTGTGCCCAGGCCGTGTGGAAAAGTTAGAATCTGTCCATGGGCAGGCCACACGGGCATGTTCCAGGCCACACAGGCGTGTCCCAGGCCACATGGGCATGTGCCCCTATCTTCAAGGAAAAATTTCTAAAGTTGTCAGTTTAGTTCCGAATCACTTTTAAAATATATATTGGGCCCCGTAGGCCCATATTAAGGACTTTAAGATGAAATTTGATAAGAATTTATTTAGAATATAAAGCTTATGACTCGGTTTTGTATAAATGTTAGTATATAAGTCCGATAATACCTCGTAGCCCTATTCCGGTGATGGCTTGGGGTTAGGGGGTGTTACATGACCATTTCATTGAAGAGAGATTCTCTTTTGGATGTAGTTTTTGAAAAGTTAGGGCGCTGTATTCGTGAAAATCAGACCCGGGTAAGTTTTGATTTGGTAGTGCACAAGTCGAAGGCTAGAAGTCTTCCAGCTTCTAAGCATAGATTCGACTCAGTTAATTCCCTGCATAATTCAAGATAGGCCCGTGGCGAGCTTTGACAAAGATGGCATTGACAGAATTCGTGTCAAGGTGGAGATTGTTAGAGTTGTGCGACCCAAATTCTAAGAGATTGCTGCAAGTCAAGTTAAACAAAAATATATTTTCTTTCTAGAAGATTTAGCATTTATTAGTATAATATATTTAGCATTTATTAGCATAGTTTATTTAACTTGCTAATTTAGCCTATAAGTAGGCTCTTTTACAACCTTAGAATATACACCCATTAGATATTAGAACTCATAACACATTTAGAGAATTTTGTGTTTACGTTTTGAAGGTTCTTTGTTTTCGGGTTTTTAGGGTTTAGTTTTTTATCTCCATCTTTTGTACTCTTCGTTCTTTTGCCATTATAGTAAAATTATCTTTGCTCGTGATTTTTTATCCTCTTTGGAGGAGTTTTTCCACGTTAAATTTGTGTGTTCAATTTCTTAATTTATTCTGCTATTTTTCTTGTTCGTTGCTTAATCAAATTGATCCTAACAATATATTTTTAAATTTTATTTATTTATGTTTGTCACATGACATGTTGAGAGGCTACCACATAGTATCTTTGGACTCGCTATGAATACTGTAACGGCCTAATTTTCAGTTGTGTCGGAAATGGTGATTTGAGATCACTAAATTCGACAAATAAAATTGAACAAGATAGTAATTTAATATTTATGAGTCAAGTAAGAATTTAGAAGAATTTGTGAAATGGTGAAATTAGTGAATTAAAAGAATTTATTAGGTCAAACGGGTCAAAAATGAGGTATCGAGACCTCAAAGTTGAAAATCGAGCTATAAATATTTTTATAAATATTTATGGAGTGTCATTGAGTTAGTATTAAAATTTCGTTAGAAAATTTTAACGCTTGGATGGCTAATTAATTAAAAGGACTAAATTGAAAATAGCGCAAAATTTGTTAAATTGTGAGTAAATAGCTTAAGTATTTAAAAAGATGGATTTAAAGAGCAATTAGACCCAAAGGTTAATGGCTGGACGGTTTGGGTATGAAATAAGCAAGAAAACAATGTGAACAAGGGGCAAAATTGGAAATAGCATAAAAGTTAATAGTTAAATAATGATGTAATTGAAAAATCTAGACATTTCTTCATATTTTCTCAGCTAAAACGTCATAGAAGGTCTGGAGAAAGCTGGTTTTCATATTTTACATCATGTGAGTTTAATTCTTACTTTTCTTGATAATTTTATGTTTTTATGACTTTTACAATTAGGTCCACTTGTAGAATTCATTAGTTTTTGATTTTATGGGTGAAATTGGAAGTTACCCTGGATGGATAAGGGAATTTTATGATGAATTATTAGGAAATTTAAGTTTTAATTTTATATTAAGGTGGTTTTATTAAGTGATTTTGATAGGAAATGATATTTAGGACCTAATTGTGAAAAAGTTGTGAATTGAAGGTTTCTGTTGAAATTAAGAATATAAAAGGTTTTGAAATAGTTTATAATGATAAAATAAAGTGTTAATTGAGAAAAATTAGTTCAATTGATGGGTGAATTGAGAAGGACTAAATTGTGAAAATTGTAAATTTTGGGGTAAAAGTGCAATTTCGAAATTTGAACAGCATAAATTGTGAAGTGAAATAGAATTGAAATGGATGCTAATGAAGGAATGATTTTATAATTATAGATCAAGAAAACGAACTGAATCGTGGAAAGGAGAAAATTCAAGAATAGTCCCTGAATTTCTACGACTTTTACAAATTAGTCCAGGTAAGTTCATATGGCAAAGTTCAATGTTTTGATATGAAAATATTATGATTGTTAAAGTATTTTATTGTTGATGAATACTATCAATTTGCATTAACTAATGAATAATGTGTAACTAAAAGTACAAATTAGTAGGAACAATGGATTTGAGTGCTTCTATTCTGTGACCCTGATGAGTTGACGAAACATATGTGACAAGTGTGCCCGTTTAAGACCATAGCTAGGCTATGGCATCGGTGCAATGTGATAATGTGACTCCATATAAGACCATAGCTGGGCTATGGCATCGGTATAATGTGATAATGTGATTCCGTATAAGACCATGTCTAGGATATGGCTTCGGTATGATATGTGAACCGTGTAAGACCATGGCAAGGCTATGGCTTCGGTGTGTGATGCGTATCAATGTGAAAGTCCATGGTTTACTATGGCAATGTGATAATGAAGCACTCAATTCCCTTATTGTTCCCTAATTTGACAATGAAGTAAATGAGAAATGGGCCTAAGGGAGTTAAATTGTGAGTTGCCATATGGAAATTATTCCAATGAGTTATTAATGAAATTGTGATTTGGAGGATGAAATAGTTAAACTAATAGATATATGATTGTGTACGATATTTGATATGATTTGTGTTTATATGCCTATGAGCTTACTAAGCTTCAATAAGCTTACTTGTGTGTGTTTAATATTTTATGTAGATTGACTTGAAGTGAAGTGGGTAGATCGGATCAACACAACAGGCACGCTATTCAGATCAATTCGGTAGTTTTTGTTTTATGTTTAAAGATTTATATGGCATGTATAGAGTTTGAATGAATTGAAGTAAAGATGTTATAAACTAGTTAACAATATTTGTACTAAAACAGTTTTCGTAAGTAGCAGTAGTTTGACTTTGAAAAATCACTAAAAATAGTAGAAATGGAATTAAATAATTAATAAATTATGGAATCGAATCTTGATGAGTCTATTTTCATATGGAAGAAGCAAAACAGGTATATGAGCTATATTTTATGAGATGTTTAAATTTTGTGAAACAGGGACAGAGCGATTTCTGGATCCCTGTTCTGAATTTGGAAATTCACCATAAATTTTACAAAGATAATTAGAAGTCATACTTTATATGTACAGATTTTTATTGAGTCTAGTTTTATTAGAGACAAACGGCATAGTCATTGAAGCTCTGTACAGAGAGATATCTGATTCGTAATACACAAAGGTCAGAGTAGTCAAACCCTGAAACAGGGTAGATTTTAAATAATAAACTGTACTAATTGGCTTGACCAAAAATTCTAGAAAAAATTGGTAAGTATATATATGAGTATAAATTCAGAGAAAATTTACGGATTTGGATTTGAGTTTTATAACTCGAGATATGAATTATTTAGCAACTATGACACAGTTGGACAGCTTGTCTGAAAAGTATTATATAAATTATCTAAATTTGGTTAAGTGCTCAAATAAGTTTAGTAGTGCATTGTGCTCGACTCCGCAATGGTCTCGGTAAGGGCGTTACATTTATTGGTATCGAGCTTGGTTTAGCGATTCTCGGAATATGTATGATGTGAAAAGTGTCTAGAATTACATGCCATATAAATCTGTGATAGTGTCGTGTATGATCCGATCTAATCCTTGTTTTTATTATAGATTATCTTCGATTTGAAAAGATGTCGATAGACCGAACAAACCGAGCAAGAAGAAGTTAATAGCAGAGTACAAATCTCGAACAAGGAACAAGTAGTGAAGCTCGATTTCATTGATGCGAGAACAAGAACTCAAAATATGATTTATGGATTCATGAATCGGTGGTATAATGAGAATGTGCGAGAAAGAAATCAGACTCGCAACCTCCTCCCCTATCTCAACATCTGTAGTACCCCGGTTGCTCCTTCACCTCCTCCGACAACCTGAATCGCAAACGTTCTCCATTTGAAAAGCTCGAAAACATGGGGTGAAGAATTTCGGGAAGAACAGACGATGACCCCGTTAAAGCTGAATATTGGTTACAAAGTATAATGAGGGTTTTTAAGCAAATGGCGTGCTCACCAGATGATTACTTAATATGTGCCGTGTCATTATTGAAAGAAGAAGCTTATAACGGTGGGAAACAATAGAAGTGTTAAAATTCTACCGAGAAGATCACTTGGGAATTTTTTCAAAATGAATTTAAGAAGAAATATGTCGGTAGAAGATATCTAGATAAGAAGAAAAGAGAATTTCTCGACTTGCGATAGGGAAACAAGTCAGTGGCTGAATATGAAAGAGAATTTGTTTATCTGAGCAAATATGCTCGAGATATAGTACCCACTGAAGAAGAAATGTGTATCAGATTTGAAGAAGGGCTTAATGATGATAGGGGGCATTGAGATATGAGAATTTGTTGTTCTATCAGATCGTGCTCAGAAGCTTGAAGAAGTATATAATAAAAAGATGCAACGAGATAGAAGAAGTAAAGAATCTTTCAAAAGAAGTGCATCTAAGTCATTTTCGGCTTTACCAGTGAAGAAATCTAAAGAGGAAGTCAGTCGAGCCACTTCAGTACCAGAAAGATCAGGAAAAAGTAGGCCAAGACAATCTGATTACAAAGCATCTGACAGACCTGCTGTTAGTGTGGGTAGTGTACAAAATACCCAAAGGCCCAAGTGTCAACATTGTGGAAGAAGTCACCCCGGTGAATGTAGAAGTAAATTAGGGGCTTGTTATAAATGTGGGGCCACTGATCACTTTATTCGTGATTGTCCCCAATTACAAGTAGAAGAAGTGGAACAGAGGGAGAAACCGAAAATTCTTCCTCAAAAAGGAAGACGCTCTGGTCAGAGCAGTGCTACAGGGGCTACTCGTTCGGGTATGAAAGATACTGCTAGCCGATCAGAAGTTAGGGCTCTCGTCGTACTTATGCCATTCGAGCGAGAGAAGAAGCAAGACTCCGGATGTAATTCTTGGTACTTTCTATCTTTATGATGTTCCTGTATGCTTTAATAGACCTCGGTCTACTCATTCATATATTTGCACTATGTTAGTATATGAAAAGAACTTATTTGTTGAGCCTCATCGATTATGATGTACAAGTTACAAATCCGTTAGGTCAAAGTGTGGTAGTTAATTTAATATGTCATAACCGTCCTTTGAAAGTTAAGGTCGTGATTTCCCGTGATTTGATGCTGCTACCCTTTCGGGAATTTGATGTTATCTTGGGCATGGACTGGTTAATGAAACATGACGCAATAGTGAATTGTCGAGAAAAACGAATTAGTTTGAAATGTCAAACAGGAGACATTATTTTGGTTGAGTCTGGAAATTTGGATGACATGGTTAGAATGATTTCCTTTATGTCTGCTCAGAAATTGTTGTGTAAAGGAAATGAGGCTTATTTAGCCTATATTCTTGATACTCGAAGTTCTGAATCAAAGTTAGAGCAACTATCTATTGTAAATGAATTCATGGATGTATTTCCTGAAGAATTACCAGGGTTACCACCCGATAGAGAAGTTGAGTTCGTGATAGATGTGCTTCCGGGAACAGCTCTCATATCGGTGACACCGTATAGAATGGCTCCAGCAGAATTAAGAGAGTTAAAAACGCAGTTGCTAGAGCTGTTAGACAAAGGGTTTATCAGACCGAGTATGTCACCGTGGGGTGTACCTGTCTTATTTGTAAAAAAGAAGAATGGTTTATTGAGGCTGTGCATAGATTACAGGCAGCTGAATAAGGTAACAATTAAAAATAAATATCCTTTGCCTCGTATTGATGATTTATTCGATCACTTAAGGATGCTACAAGAGTTTTCAAAAATAGATCTCGGATCCGGTATTATCGATTAAAGGTAAAGGAATGTGATGTACCGAAAATGACTTTTAGAACTCGGTATGGTCATTATGAGTTCTTGGTTATGCCATTCAGTTTGACAAATGCTCCTGCTGCTTTTATGGATTTAATGAATCGAATTTTCCAGTCTTACCTAGATAGATTTGTGGTTGTGTTTATTGACGATATACTGATCTATTCAAAGACAGAATCCGAGCATGCTCAAAGACTTGAGAATTGTACTACAGATATTAAGGGAAAAACAGTTGTATGCAAAATTTAGTAAATGTGAATTTTGGCTTCATGAAGTGGGATTCTTGGGTCACATTGTGTCAGTTGATGGTATACGGGTAGATCCGAGTAAGGTGTCGTGGTGATTAATTGGAAAACTCCAAAGAATGTTACTAAGTGCGAAGTTTCCTTGGATTAGCTGGTTACTATAGTCGATTTGTGAAAGATTTTTCACCGATTGCTTCACCGATAACTAAATTATTACGAAGAATGTTGAGTTTGTATGGTCCGATGAGTGCCAACAAAGTTTTGATCAATTAAAGAAAATGTTGACAGAGGCTCGTGTTAACTCACCTGAATCGGTGTGCCATATGTAGTATATAGTGATGCGTCTTTGAATGGTTTAGGTTGTGTATTGATGCGATCAGAAAAGTTGTAGCATATGCTTCTCGACAGTTGAAACCACATGAGAGGAACTACCCTACACATGATCTTGAGTTAGTGCCATAGTATTTGCTTTAAAATTTTGGAGACACTACCTATATGGAGAGAAATGTTATGTGTATACTGAGACCATAAAAGTTTGAAATATTTAATGTCGCAGAAAGAGCTGAATTTGAGATGAGGCGATGGTTAGAGCTGTTGAAAGATTACGATCTTATCATTGATTATCATCCGGTAAGGCAAATGTAGTGGCAGATGCACTTAGTCGGAAATCATCATTATTTGCTCTTCGGGCGTTAAATGCTCATTTGTCTGTTAATGAAAATGGTTCTATGTTAGTTGAATTAAAGACAAAACCAGATTCTTTCAACGAATTCGGAATTGCAAAATGAAGATCCGAAGTTGGTGTTGAAACGACAAATGGTTCGGGATAATTTGAACTTAGATTACTCTATTGATAATAGTGGTATGTTATACCATCGTAATAGAATTTGTGTCCCGAATAATCTAGAATTGAAGAAGGATATCTTATCAGAGGCTCATAGTAGTATGTACTCGATTCATCCGGGTAGTACGAAGATGTATTGTGATTTGAAAAAAATGTATTGGTGGCCTGGTATGAAACGGGAAATTTGTGAATTTGTGGCAAAATGTTTAATCATCAACAGTAAAAGTTTGAACATCAAGTGCCTCTGTGTTTGTTACAACCCGTAATGATTCCGAATGGAAGTGGGAACATGTGACGATGGATTTTGTATCGGATTGCGGTGACTCAAGAAAAAGGATTCGATTTGGGTGATAGTAGATGATTAACTAAATCGGCGCATTTTATTCCGGTCGTAACAGCATTTTTCACTTGATAAGTTAGCGAATTATATGTGTCAGAAATTGTGAGATTACATGGGGTGCCGACATCAATTATTTCTGATCGAGATTCGAGGTTTACTTCAAGATTTTGGAATAAACTACAGGAAGCTTTAGGTACTAAGTTAAAATTTAGTATGACTTTTCACCCTCGCATGATGGACAATCGAGCGAGTGATTGATTTTGGAAGATATGTTAAGGTGTTGTATACTCGAGTTCAAGTGGTACTGGAAAGGTACTTACCTTTAGCTGAATTTGCTTATAATAACAGTTATCAAGCTAGTATCAAAATGGCACCGTTTGAAGCTCTGTATGGAAGGAAGTGCAGAACCCCGTTGTATTGGTCAGAATTAAGTGAATCGAAATTAGTGGAGTGGATTTAATTCGGAAACTAAAGAGAAAGTTCAGATTATTCGGAAAGTTTGAAAGTCGCTTCCGATCGTCAAAAGTCGTATGCAGATTTGAAAAGAAGAGATATAGAGTTCAATGTGGGTGATCGTGTGTTCTTGAAAGTTTCTCCGTGGAAGAAAGTTTTACGGTTTGGTAGAAAAGGAAAGCTTAGTCCACGATTTATCGGACCATCTGAAATCATTGAGAGGATCGGTCCGGTAGCTTATAGATTGGCCTTGCCTCCGAACTTGAGAAGATCCATAATGTATTTCATGTATCTATGTTGAGACGATATAGATCGGACCCTTCACATGTGATTCCTCATACCGAGATAGAGCTACAATCGATATGACTTATTCGGAGGAACCGGTGAAAGTATTAGCTCGGGAAGTTAAAGAACTACGGAATAAACGAAGTACCGTTAGTAAAAGTGTTATGGCATCGACATGGATTGGAGGAGGCAACCTGGGAAACAGAGGAGTCAATGAGATCACAATATCCAAATTGTTGTGTAACAAATTTCGAGGACGAAATTTTTAAAGGGGAGAGTTATAACTACCTAATTTTTAGTGGTGTCGAAATGGTTATTTGAGATCACTAAATTCGACAAATAAAATTGAACAAGATAGTAATTTAATATTTATGAGTCAAGTAAGAATTTAGAAGAATTTGTGAAATGGTGAAATTAGTGAATTAAAAGAATTTATTAGGTCAAACGGGTCAAAAATGAGGTATCGAGACCTCAAAGTTGAAAATAGAGCTATAAATATTTTTATAAATATTTATGGAGTGTCATTGAGTTAGTATTAAAGTTTCGTTAGAAAATTTTAACGTTTGGATGGCTAATTAATTAAAAAGGACTAAATTGAAAATAGCGCAAAATTTGTTAAATTATGAGTAAATAGCTTAAGTATTTAAAAAGATGGATTTAAAGAGCAATTAGACCCAAAGGTTAATGGCTGGACGGTTTGGGTATGAAATAAGCAAGAAAACAATGTGAACAAGGGGCAAAATTGGAAATAGCATAAAAGTTAATAGTTAAATAATGATGTAATTGAAAAATCTAGACATTTCTTCATATTTTCTCAGATAAAACGCCATAGAAGGTCTGGAGAAAGCTGGTTTTTCATATTTTACATCATGTGAGTTTAATTCTTACTTTTCTTGATAATTTTTATGTTTTTATGACTTTTACAATTAGGTCCACTTGTAGAATTCATTAGTTTTTGATTTTATGGGTGAAATTGGAAGTTACCCTGGATGGATAAGGAATTTTATGATGAATTATTATGAAATTTAAGTTCTAATTTTATATTAAGGTGGTTTTATTAAGTGATTTTGATAGGAAATGATATTTAGGACCTAATTGTGAAAAAGTTGTGAATTGAAGGTTTCTGTTGAAATTAAGAATATAAAAGGTTTTGAAATAGTTTATAATGATAAAATAAAGTGTTAATTGAGAAAAATTAGTTCAATTGATGGGTGAATTGAGAAGGGACTAAATTGTGAAAATTGTAAATTTTGGGGTAAAAGTGCAATTTCGAAATTTGAACAGCATAAATTGTGAAGTGAAATAGAATTGAAATGGATGCTAATGAAGGAATGATTTTATAATTATAGATCAAGAAAACGAATCGAATCGTGGAAAGGAGAAAATTCAAGAATAGTCCACAATTTCTCGACTTTTACAAATTAGTCCAGGTAAGTTCATATGGCAAAGTTCAATGTTTTGATATGAAAATATTATGATTGTTAAAGTATTTTATTGTTGATGAATACTATCAATTTGCATTAACTAATGAATAATGTGTAACTAAAAGTACAAATTAGTAGGAACAATGGATTTGAGTGCTTCTATTCTCGTGACCACGACGAGTTGATTGAAACATATGTGACAAGTGTGCCCGTTTAAGACCATAGCTGGGCTATGGCATCGGTGCAATGTGATAATGTGACTCAGATAAGACCATAGTCGGGCTATGGCATCGGATAATGTGATAATGTGATTCCGTATAAGACCATGTCAGGATATGGCTTTGGTAGGATATGTGAACCGTGTAAGACCATGGCAAGGCTATGGCTTCGTGTGTGATGCGATCAATGTGAAAGTCCATGGTTTACTATGGCAATGTGATAATGAAGCACTCAATTCCCTTATTGTTCCCTAATTTGACAATGAAGTAAATGAGAAATGGGCCTAAGGGAGTTAAATTGTGAGTTGCCATATGGAAATTATTCCAATGAGTTATTAATGAAATTGTGATTTGGAGGATGAAATAGTTAAACTAATAGATATATGATTGTGTACGATATTTGATATGATTTGTGTTTATATGCCTATGAGCTTACTAAGCTTCAATAAGCTTACTTGTGTGTGTTTAATATTTTATGTAGATTGACTTGAAGTGAAGTGGGTAGATCGGATCAACACAACAGGGCACACTATTCAGATCAATTCGTAGTTTTGTTTTATGTTTAAAGATTTATATGGCATGTATAGAGTTTGAATGAATTGAAGTAAAGATGTTATAAACTAGTTAACAATATTTGTACGAAAACAGTTTTCGGTAAGTAGCAGTAGTTTGACTTTGAAAAATCACTAAAAATAATAGAAATGGAATTAAATAATGAATAAATTATGGAATCGAATCTTGAGGAGTCTATTTTCATATGGAAGAAGCAAAACAGGTATATGAGCTATATTTTATGAGATGTTTAAATTTTTGTGAAACAGGGCCAGAGCGATTTCTGGATCCCCTGTTCTGAATTTGGAAATTCACCATAAATTTTACAAAGATAATTAGAAGTCATACTTTATATGTACAGATTCTTTATTGAGTCTAGTTTTATTAGAGACAAACGGCATAGTCATTGAAGCTCTGTACAGAGAGATATCTGATTCGTAATACACAAAGGTCAGAGTAGTCAAACCCTGAAACAGGGGAGATTTTAAATAATAAACTGTACTAATTGGCTAGACCAAAAATTCTAGAAAAAAATTGGTAAGTATATATATGAGTATAAATGCAGAGAAAATTTACGGATTTGGATTTCGAGTTTTATAACTCGAGATATGAATTATTTAGCAACTATGACACAGTTGGACAGCTTGTCTGAAAAGTATTATATAAATTATCTAAATTTGGTTAAGTGCTTAAATAAGTTTAGTAGTGCCTTGTGCTCGACTCCGGCAACGGTCTCGGGTAAGGGGCGTTACAAATACCATGTTTGCACCAACTAATGGTGTTGGTGTAAAGGTACCAACCTGGATGACGAAATATAAGTTCAAATATCAATTAGGTCAAATAAAAGCACCAACAAGGTAATTTTAGACAAGCTCAGGGGCAAAACCTATACTATTATTTAAACCTTTAACTGAGTTGGTGTGACGAGTCAATGAGCACCAACTTGGCCAGAGGAATTACAGAAATGTTATTTTATAATTAAAATAAGTTATATTGCTATACTATTATTGAAAACCTTTGACTGAGTTGGTGTGACGAGTTAACCGGGTACCAACTTGATTAAGAACATTACGAAAATATACTTCCCTAATTAAAATAAGTTATATTATTCTAGAATTTTTTACTTTTTTTATGTTTCATTATTTATTTTATGTCATTTTAAACTAATATTTGTGTTTTAAATGCGTCACTTTCACACGCATACATAATAACATTTCTTATTGATAATGTTGTTGATTGAGTTGGTGCTACAAGTTAATTTGACACTAACTCAAGATTGATAACAACACCGTGATAAAAATTATAGTGCATTAGTATTCTTAATATGATATATTTACGTGTTTAAATTTTATTTTTCTTGTAATTTAATTTATTTTTCCATTTTAATATGTATAATTTTAATATGTTATGATTAATTAGTTTCAAACTATATATTTTATTATTTATTTTTCATTTTTAAACTAACTTCGTGTTTTAAATATGTAGTTTCCACATACATACGAGTGTGATAAAATATATAGTATATATTAATCTTATTTCAAATTATTAAATACTAAATTTTATTTTATGAAACTAAAAGGCATAAAAACTTATTTGGCCCTCAAACTTTACAAAAAAAATAATTTTAGCAATCTACCTTTTTAGCCATTAAACATGCGTTTTTATCAAATCACCTCAAAATAGATAGAAAAATTAATATTTTTAACTTTGTTGATGTGACATACACGTGGATGACACATTAACATTTAATTAATTTTTAAAATTTAAATTTTTTAAAATCATTAAATTTATTAAAATATATAAGAAAAATATTATTTTAAATTTTTAAAATTAATTAATTGTTGACATGTCAATCACGGTGGTAAAGTTAATAGATGTTAATTGTTTTATTCATTTTGGGATGATTTAACAAAAACATAAATTTAAGTGCCAAAAAATTAAGCAAAAAACTAAAATAATTTTTTATAAAATTAGAGGACCAAATAAATCATCACACCAAACTAAAATTTCAATGATGGTGACACTATCTAAACTATTAAAATTTCAATTAACGGTGCACTCATGTTACACATTCATAATGTTTTTTAAGTACATTTAAATGTTAAATATAAGTATTATATTCTTATATTAGTTTGAATACTTGATGTAGGGATTAGTTCCATATTAGTTATTTTTAAAATTTAAAAATAATTGTAACATTTCATAAAGAATACGATTAAAGAATTAAAATATTACATATATAATTTTAAAATATTGATAATTAATATTAAAATGATAATTTAAATTACGTGTTGATTGAGAAAAAAATGGAATTATGATTTTTGTGAACTCCTTCCTTAAATTTCATTGTCTAAGCAATTATGATTCTCTGATCTAACTTTTCTTTACGACATTTAACATGAAAATATTGATTGATATTGTACTATAAAACTTAAACAAATAGTGGGGTCGCATTAATTTAATATAAAAGACAAAAGAGTATTTACTTATTACAAAAATAGCCACATCATATAATTTTTAAAATTTTTATACCTTGTAATATAATATTATTATTAATGTATGTTTTTTTAATATTTGATATATTAATAGAATTAATATTTGATGGTATAATTTTATACACTATAACTAGATGATGATATATCATTAAAAATAAATTTAATAAATTTAGTTTTAAATTTTTTTACTTGACATGCATATAGTACTAAAAAATTATTAAATAATAAAATAATTTTGACCCTTGATTATCTAAGAAAACAAAAACTTTTCTCTCATCTCACAACCCACACCACATATCATAAACCACTTCAAATGCCCAATATCGGCATTGAACCGCTTCGATTTGAAGCAATCTAACCTTGCTAGCTATGATTGAATCTTCTAGCCTCTCCCGTTGTTGTATTGATGGAGCACAATTGACTTAAAGAGTGGACTATATCTCTTCTTCCACTAGTCCTTGAATCACCACTGGGCCGTCCTCCACCCACCAAATATCACGTTTTCGACGGAACCCCTCTTTGGCCAACAGGTGAGCGACTTGATGCCCCATCTCTTGATATGCTGAAATTTACATCTCTAAAAAAAAAGTATAATCTGTTTTTCTTCCCATATGTGGTTATTAATTTTAAAGTGATCAATGCATATCGCTCGAAGCTTCGTTATAACCACCAAAAAGTCCCCCTCAACCTCCATTGCTCAAAATCCTAACTCTTGAGCGAATGTGAGAGCCTAGGTACCAACCAATGCCTCCGCCGCCAACGCATTTGGTACATATCTATTCCAAGGAAGTTGCTCTCGTTATCAAACCAATGTTATTTCTAACGATAATCCTCATACTCGCTACCTCCAACTCCTTGTAGAAATTTGCATAAAAATTTACTCGGACAAAAGATTCCGAAAGAGACCACCACACTACCATCTCTTTTACCGCTCATTCAACTCTTTCCCCTTAAAATTTTTAATAATGCATTGTAATCTCATTTACTAATATTGTATGAAATATAAATTCATATTTTGTCATTTTTAGCATTTTATTTTAATTATTTTCCATACGTGGCAAAAAATCCCACAAACCCTCAAAATTTACATTTTAATGCCATTCGTTAAACATCAAATAACTTGCTCCTTACTTAAGTCCACATCATTCTCCTAACAAGCATTTCACCATAAACCCCCTGTCCTGACAACCAAACTTGCTCGACATATAACCACGCATCAACCCGGGACCGAGTGGCCCACCGAACCAACTAAAGATCTGCTTTCAAATTCCGAACCAAATACCGAACCAGAAACTCTATATAAACGAAACAGAATCTGACACGAACCGCAGGTAAAGCTTCTTCAGAATAAGCTCTTTTCCTTTTTAATCCATGTGTTGCCTCCCTGATTCTGAAAAAAAAAAATAAATAAGAAAACCTTTTTTCTCCCTCTTCTACTGTTAAAGTTCGAGCTGTTATACTTCAGTTACAGTCAAAACAATCGTTCAAAAACTAAATTCTTTTTGAAGAAATAAATTTGTTTTTGTCGTCTGTTGAAATAATTCAAAATAAAAAATAAAAAATACAAGCTCTGCAAGCTTGTATACTGTTTTCAGTTCCAATCACTTTAAGCTCTGCATTATTCAGTCAGTGTCACAAAAAAAAAAAGGCCTTAATTTTTTATTGATTTTTATTGCTAAATTTGATTTTTTATTCTTTAAATTTTAGATTGAATTACAGTAAGTGCAGTGGAGATCTTATTGAAATTTTGTTTAAGCATTGATCCATTTTACCGGTAATGATTTATTCGGTTATTTAAGGATTGCGTTTTCTGAATTTCTAGTTTTGATTTGTTTGGTTGCTAAGAAAGCTGAGAAAAAACTTAATAAAAACAGTTTGACGTTTTTTTTTTTTTAAAGAGAAGAGATAGTAAAATTCTGTTGAAGTAAACGCAAGCTGACTATAGTTGAATTCTTTCCTCTTCATTTGTTTGATGAGTTTTTTAATATTCTACTTCTTAAAGTTACGTTTTCCTTTAGATTATAATTTGTTAAGGAAAGATCTAAAGCAATGGAATTTAGTAGCTTTTTTTGTTTTGCAGGAAAAGAAAATGGCACAGAGTAATTGGGAAGCTGACAAGATGTAGGACTGGTTATAAATTTGTAGTTAAAAACTTTTGTTGATTATTAGGTTAACTAATTTTGAACTTGGTTACTGCCTTTCGGTAGCTTTAAGCAGTAATTATCGTGATTTTTGCCTTTTTTTGGTTCGTGCTACAGGCTTGATGTGTATATTCATGATTATATGTTGAAAAGAAAGTTGCATGCTTCTGCAAAAGCTTTTATGACCGAAGGAAAGGTTGCCACAGATCCAGTAGGTAATTTTCGCAAGCAAATTCGTTTATTTATGGCATACAGTAATCGAAATTGCAAATATTGTTAGAGTCTGATTCTTTGACGATACTTTTATGATGCATGCCAAAGTCATTCGGGCGATTTTGTTGTTTCATAGTACTTTTGCTCTTTTACTATCTTGTTGAATTATCTAATCTAGTGGGACTATTGCCTATTTTCCTTGTATCATAAGCTTTATCTCGAGATATAATTTTTTTCTGCAGCTATTGACGCACCTGGTGGATTTCTGTTCGAATGGTGGTCTGTCTTCTGGGACATATTTATTGCTAGAACAAATGAGAAACATTCTGTTGCTGCTGCAGCTTATATAGAGGTACCTCTATTTTGTTGTATAAAGTATTCCATACATTTACCTGGTTGCTTTTTCTCATCGTGTACTCTTTTTATCTGTATGCATGTTTATATGTGAGTGTATTTTTAAATAAAAAACAGGCACAACAAATAAAAGCAAGGGAACAGCAGCAACTACAAATGCAGCAGCTGCAACTAATGCAGCACCGCAATGTTCAGTTACAACGAAGGGATCCCAATCATCCTGCTCTTGGTGGTTCTGTAAGTACTAACTCTGAAGGAATGATGGGACATCCATCAGCAAGTATCTTGGCCATGAAACTGTATGAAGAACGTGTGAAAAACCCTCAGTCTGTAGATTCAGAGACATCATCAGCACTTATAGATGCCAATAGAATGGCCCTTCTGAAAACACAGGCCAATCCTCATAGGTATGAAAAACTGATCCTAGTGAGCATTTGGTTTCCTAGTTTACAGTTTAGATCTCTATGATGTCACATTTTGTATATACAGCCTGTTGGTGCAAAGTAGCCGTGGAAATACGTCAGTAGCTTTGCAACAAATCCAATCACAAACACCACTAGCCACTTTAACTGCCCAGGTCATCTGCTTTTGATCTTCTGAGATAATGTTATTTGTATCCTTTTTTTAGTACTCTTGTTAACTTTTATCATTTCTTCTCTAATTTGAAATGTACTATGTTTGGATTTCTAGGATATCAAAAGTGAAGTTAATTTGGGTGGAAATCAGAAAAGCTTACCTATGGATCCCTCATCCATCTATGGGCAGGCAATTTTACAGCCTAAATCAGGACTAGGAGGTGCTCATAAAGATACCTGACTTTCTCAATGGAAAAACAATTTTGATAATATAGTTTCATCTTTCTACGTTAATGATGTATAGTTTTTATTTTCCTTGATTTTATTGTATGGTACACATAGATTAGATGTTAAATTTAAAAGGTGATCATGGGAGGTAGCATATTGTCAGACATCTTAGCTTTTATATTTGTTGCTGGATTTTCTAGGCAGTAAATTTAGAGCTTTAATTGCAATCAAGCTTGTTAGACCAACAATGCTGGCATTGAATTTTGGGAAGCTGTATACATGAAGATTGGCTTTGCTGAGTCTGAGTGGTGACAAGAAAGATTAAGACTCATGATTAAGCTAGGGGTGAAAATTACTGCAAATGTGAGACAAAAATGCATCTAGCAGTTACATTAAGCTGAGATACTCTGCATGCTCATAGTAGCAGTAACCTTTGCTAACTGTTCTAGGATATTATTTTTCTTGGGAGTTTCTTTGTAGTAGTAGTAAAAGATTTTGGATTTTCTGGAGCATTTTTGACAACTTGTTCCTGCTTTTAACCCATATACCTCTACTGACTGCCCTCAGGATTGAATCAAGGTGTCTCTAGTCTTCCGTTAAGGGGTTGGCCTCTAACTGTAAGTTCCACTGACCTTTTCCTGTCCTTGTTCTGTACCTAGATACATCAGACTTAGTTGGATTTTGCTAAACTTTATAGGGCATTGATCAGTCAAGACAAAGTTTGGGCATGCAAATGCAAAAGCCTAATCTGCAGACCCAAAATCAATTTCTTTTGGCTTCTCAACAACATAATGTCTTGGCACAGGCTCAGATACAAGGCAACCTTGGAAATTCAGCAAACTTTGGGAACACAGACCCTTGTAGGTTTGGTCAATTGTCTAGGGGCAACTTGAATGCAAAAGATGGTCAATCTGCTAGAAACGATGGATCCACATGCTCCCCTGTGCATTCAAGTTCTCCAAAGGTTTGAACATATTCCTGATACCAGAAGGCTACTCATGAAAATTGAGTTTTACTATTTCCAGAAACAGAGAAGCTACATCATATTATTGAAAGGATTTTTTTCCTAAATTTCCAAATATGGAATGAGGATCACATGCATGTTCCAGATCTATAAGTGTTGTGTGAGAGCAGCACCAATAACTTGGGGTATACTGACATGCTTTTATTAAATCCTGCTTTGACCTCTTGGGTTATATTGATGTTTGTAACTCTTTAATCATTATGCTGGAGTTGCTTTCGTTCTGATGATTTACGGTAGTCAGTCTCTGTTAATATGGACTATTGTATATGCCTTGTGTCTCATGTAACTTTTGCTGGGTGATTACCAGAAGAAGATGAGTCAAATGTCACATTGTTCCTCTCAACAACAGGAGCAGTTGCAACAGCAGCAGCCATCGCAGCAACTGCATCAGGTTGTACTTCAATGAGAATTAATTAAAGAATCCTTCATTCATGAGCTGAACTGATACTTTACAGGAAAGAATCTTTTAGAAACTACAATATGACTCCCAACTAAAGCATGCATTTTTTAGATGGATTTTTCTTAAAATCTTTAAATTCTGGTTAAACTAACTCATATGACGATTCATTACATTGTAGAATAACAGAAAAAGGAAACAGCCTTCTTCTTCTGGAGCAGCTAACAGCACTGGAACAGGAAACACAGTTGGCCCTTCACCAAATTCACCTCCATCAACTCACCTGCCTGGTGATGCAATAACTACAGCATCTAGTCTGCAGCATGTCAATAATGCTTCTAAATGCATGGTTTATGGGGAAGATTCAACAGCGCGCCTTTCATCATCTTCAAATCTATTGGTAGCAATCCACAGGCTTTGAAATGACTTTCAAAGTGTGCAACAGAAACATACTCTAGTTTTATGTAGATGCAAAGCATAAGCATGCTTTGCCTTGGATATTTTCTGTATTTTTTCTAGCAATGGATGAGATGATCGTTTAATAACTCTAAGTGATAATTTTACCTTTCAGCTCAGACATCAAAATATCATTGTCATGTGATGGCATGCAACTTGTTTGTTAGGTTGAGCTAATAGTTGGGTCAATATGTATTTCTTCGACACTTGCTTTAGTGTAAAAGTTAAAAATACTGAAACTACTACTAACATAATTTCTTTCTGCAGGAAGACATAGAAAGGTTTGATCCTTTGGATGAAAATACGGAGACGCTACTTTCGCATGACGGAAGTGATGTGAGGAGCATCCGTGGTACAGTTAAACAAAGTCCTAATGAGCACCAAAAGGAGTCTGTTAAAGGTAAGCCTTATCTATCTTCTGTCTTTAGTCTTTACCTATTGTTGGATTTTTCTTTTTGGTATTCTGACCCCAAATTCTCCATTTCAGGTTTCACTTTTGCTGAGGTTGGTTGTATACGGACCAGAAATAGCAAAGTTACTTGCTGTCATTTTTCTTCGGATGGGAAGTTCTTGGCTAGTGCTGGGCATGACAAGAAGGTATTTGACGACTTCCAATTTTCCAACCCTTTCCTTCAGTATTACGTTTATAAATGTAACACCTAGTGAATAAAAAACGAGGTCTCAAGTTTAATATCTCGGTATATTGTTTGGAAATTCACTCTGTGAAAACAATGGGAGAAAACTTGATTAAGTCCAATGGGTTCGAAATAACACAAAATTGAGGTCACTTGGGAAAAATATATTGATAAACCTGATTAGACATTGTGGCAAAAGTTTTCTAAACTATTTGACTACATAAAGTTACTCGAGAAAAGTGAATTGGATGACATAACCTTCATTGTTCTAGTAGGTAATTTGTAAGCTGGGTTGGCAATCACCTCTGTTTGTTATTCTACTAGTGGAGTATGTATAGGAAAAAAAGGTTGAAGAATACTTATCACATGGTGATGGGCTTTTTTTTCCATTAGGTGGTGCTTTGGAATATGGATACCCTTCAAACAGTGAGTAGTCCGGAAGAACACAAATTGGTTATTACAGATGTTCGCTTCAGACCAAATTCCACTCAGTTGGCAACAGCTTCAGTTGATAAATCGGTGCGAATATGGGATGCAGCCAAAGTAATCTTCTGCTTTTCTTGCTACTTTTGCTACTCTATGCTCTCTGACTTGGTTGTCAATTTTCTGGCATATACCTGTTCTTTTTTTTTTTTTTTTTTGAAGCATGCATGAAAATTCTTTCTATTCTACTGTGATTAACATACTTAGTTCATTGTTGCAGCCAAGCTATTGTGTGCAAGCATACAATGGCCACTCTTCACCCGTGATGTCCCTTGATTTCCACCCCAGGAAGACTGAATTATTTTGTTTTTGTGACAACGACAATGAAATACACTACTGGAATCTTAATTTATTCTCATGCATGAGGATGTCCAAGGTTAGTTACTCACTATTCTATTCCTTTATACTCTCTTATGGTGCATTACATTTTATTTGTTCAGTTCTTTTTGTTCAATATTCATCATCCTGATGCAGGGAGGTATGGCCCAAGTGAGATTTCAACCAAGACTTGGACATTTTCTGGCAGCAGCTTCAGATAAAGTAGTGTCTATCTTTGACGTGGAAACCGATAGGCAAATATTAACATTTCAGGTATTGCTTGTATACTTTTACTGCTCCAGTAACGGCCTTGGCATGATGTCAGATCATCTTCCATTTTCATTAACAGCCAAGATTCATCCCTATTAATAGCTTCAGTACTACATTAGTAATACACATCTCTTCCTTGTTTCCCTTTAATAACAGGGGCATTCGGAAATTGTAAACTATATATGCTGGGATGTAAATGGAGATTATTTGGCATCCGTGAGTCATGACCTGGTAAAACTATGGTCGGTGGCTACAGGGGAGTGCATTCAAGAACTCAGTTCTGGTGGGAACCAGTTTCACTCTTGTGTATTTCATCCAAGTTATTCCACTCTTTTGGTGATTGGAGGAATCTCGGTAATTCTTTGAGTTATATTTATGGTTTCCATTTCCATTTATGGAGGTATATTTAAGGTCATAATAAAAAATAGTTATGTTTTCTCAATGAGTGGTAAGGTTCAAATCAGCATGGCTACCTCCCCATATTTTAGCCTGTAAAACTAGTATTTATTATCTAGTTTATGTATAAATTCACTGATTGATCATAAAAGTTCTCTCTTTTTGATACATGCTAATAACCGAGTTTATGGACTTAATACCAATTATATGCCACTTCAGTATAGCTCTCATCGACAAATGAAAAAAATAGAAGTTACTTTCATGTTCATCTGCAGCTAATTTTCTGCATCTTGTTTTTCTCAATGGGGCCACAGTCTTTGGAGTTGTGGAACATGGCTGAGAACAAGAGCATGACAATTCCAGCTCATGAGAATATAATTTCGGCACTCGCACAATCACCTGTCGGAGGAATTGTTGCGACATCAAGTCATGACGGCTCTGTTAAACTATGGAAATAGAACAATAGAAATAGAAGAAGAAAAAACAGCATTGCTTCCAGTCCCATGGAAATGGTATGTATAAATATGGTATGGTGTGTAATTTATTCTGGAATCCTCTTCATAGTTCCGCTATGGGTAGCTTCTCTGCTTTGAGTTAGAGCAGAAAATTTTCTGTTTTCTTGTTCATTTTTGGCGCTTTTTTAGGCAATATTATTCTTATTCAGAAAATCCTCCTCCTATATTTGCAATTACATTAATAATGTGCCCTTAAGCTACTTTCATGGGTTTTCTATACTGATAAAATGAGTCGTGTAATTGTCCTTAAAATACATTTTAAGTACTCTGTAAAATAATGAGAAAAAAAAATTAAGTTTATGAATTATTGAGTTATTGAAATTAACTTTTTTTTCCTCGAAGGTTTTGATTGTATGAGTATGTGATTTATTTTGTTTTAAATGTCATGTAAATACTTGAACATTTTAAGTTGGAAATTCTAGAAATTCATAAAAAAAATTCCTAATAACAATAATAACAAAACTCAAAAAGAGAGAAAAGAAAAGAACATTTAAAAATTTTAAAACATAGTCCAAGTAAATGATTAATCTAGTTCAGTGGCACATTTGTAAATGATGGCAAAATTTTATTTAGAAGTTTTGATGTGTTCCAAATTGATCCTAAGATATATCTATATTTGTGTTTTGAAAATATGTTTTATTATAGAATTTTAATTATATTTAGAGTAAAAATATTTTATTTAATTTTTTTGCTATAGTTGTGTTGTATAAAATTTCAATAAACAAATGCAAGTTAAAATGAGTTGATTGATTTTTTTATTAAATTTATGGATTAATTGGAGAACTTTAAAAGTTCTCATCTTTTTAAATTTTAGAGTTACTATTATTCGTATTATTTAAAAATTAAATTTTAATATATTTGTAGTAAGTCAAATAAGATTTTTAGATTTTTTTAAGTATTTACTGATATATGAAATAGGACATTTGGACATAAAGTTAATTTCAAGTTGTATTGATTGTTATTTTACAAGGCCTTTTAGTACTTAACCTTAAAAAAGATGGGTAGAAAATTAAGCTGGAATGATTTTTTAAAAATATTATTAAAAATATGGAAAAAATATAAATATAAAAAATAGAATGTAAAAATAATTGAAAATTATATTAAAAATATAAAAGATAAAAAATAATGGTAAAAAAATGAGTAATAAATATCAAAACTATACATGAACTTTGATTTAATATGCAATGTCATATATGAGTTTTGATTTAGTACGATTTTATATATGAAATTTTAATTTGATTCAATTTTCACAAATCACCAACAATATTATCTAATTAACTTCATTTTACATTGATATATTTTATACACAAATAGTTATATTAACTTGATATAAAAATAAATGTATGTATTCTTTTCTTTAAATGTGTGCGTTAAATTAAAATCAAAATTTTATGTATATATATGAAGCATAATTCAAATTTAATGTATATATTCACCAAATTATCTCTTCCAGAAGAAAAAGAAGTTAGAATGGAAGAATGAGTTGGATAAGTGGAAAAATGATTGAGTTGGTTTTGAATTCAAACCTTTATTTTAAATTTTATTATAAATAGAGCATATTCATAAATACAACTATATTTTTGAGCAATTAAAACATACAAAGAATTAAATAAAATTAGAATAAATTTAAACAAAATTGATATATAACATTTGTAACACTCCTAACTTTGAATTTATCATTTGGAACAGATTATAGAGTATTACCAAATTTTACAGATCAATTAATCAGATATTTTATATAATATAGCATTCGTATCAGAAATCAATCAAAATCAAATATATTGTCCCTTATACGAGCTATCGGGGCCCAAAATACGTGTTAAAAAAAGTCAGGACTAAATTGGGTACTCAAAGAATTTTTCTAAAAACATGAAAAATTTTCAAAGATGCAGGGGATACACACCCGTGTGGTCAGGCCGTGTGACTCACACGGCCAGGTGACATGTCCTTGTTTCAGGCCATGTGGGCATTCGAAATAAGGACACTGGTCGTGTCCCAGCCCGTATCCGTACCTGTGAAACTATCTGACTTGGGTCACACGGCCAAGTCACACACCCGTGTGCTAGGCCGTGTTGAGCATACTGACTTACGCAATTTTAAAGATACAGGGGACACACGGCCGTGTCACATGACCGTGTGTCACACATGGCTGAGACACTCGCCCGTGTTCCTGCCCATGTGGACAAAAATAGGCTATTTCCAAGCCACATTTCTCACCCAATTTGGTACCAACCTAAACACAACAATTTGCATATCAACAAGCCATAACAAGACATTCAAAACAAGCCAAAATCATGTCTTAAACATAAAATATTACCACATACAACCAATATGCCCTTAGGCACCTCAAATGACAATTTAAGAACATGTCAACCAAGTATCTCAAGTTACCTAGATGACCAAATTCATATAGGCATATTTAAACCACATTTTACTTTCTTTCATTCTACCATATCACTCACACATCGAACATGACAAGTCACTTATATAAATATACATTAAAATATACCAATACAAGCCATTCAAATGATTTGTCTCAACAAAACATTTATATACCAACATTGACCCAAAATAATCTATACATGCCATTATATTCGATATTGATTTACTAAAAGTACCAAAAGAGCCGAAGGATACTGTGAAATAGTTCCGACCAGCTTCCAACCCGAACAAGCTTCTGAATTACTATAAAACATGAAAAATAACACAGAGTAAGCATTTAAGCTTAGTAAGTTCGTATTATACAGAATTTAACTTACCATTTAATCACATTTAAGGTAAGCATACAAACATATCCAAACCAATTTGGCCAAAAGTTTAAACACATATTCTCAACATGTTAGCCATATAGATCACATATAAGATTCAACACACATGGATGAATTCATCAAGTGTAACGCCCCTAACCCGAATCCGTCACCGGAATAGAGTTACGGAGCATTACCTGAGTTACCGATTCATTTATCAGATATTTCATTAATCCGATATCTTTTCTTTTCCACGTTCAAGTCTCGTATTCAAGTCATCCGGATCTTTATAAAGAAATTTGATCGTCGTTTTCATTTATTTCATGTTATAATACATTCAACTAATGCTCTAAACAAAATTATCATTTTACCCCTAAACTTTTAATTAATGACGATTTCATCCTTAAGTTAAAATAAAATAAAATTATTGCAACTTAATCCTTATTTCCAGCCGTTATTCTCACACAAATTGATAACAACCTATGAATTCTATAAAATGTTAGAATTTTCCATAATTTCAACACTTTTCAATTTAATCCTTAAAACATGTTTTTCCTTGATCTTGAGCTAAATTAATAATTTCATTAAATTTTGTAATTTAAATAATAAAATAATCTATTTCATGCAAATTGGTCATTTCTAACATTTTTTTACAAAATTGCCCATAAAATTTTACTTTTATTCAATTTAGTCCATGAGCCTAAAACATAAAAATTAGCTATGCTAGCTTAATATTCATACATATTTTCCTCCTCCTCCTCTCCATTCCACATCCTTAATTTATATAACATGCAACAAGTAACATTATCAATAATTTCACTCTTTACTTATGTATATTCAAAACTGTTCATTTGCGTCATAGTCACTAAATTATTTATATCTTAAGCTACAGAACTCGAAATTAAGATCCGCTAATTTTACCTGAAACTATACTTACTTATCTTATTACCATAAAATTTTCAGAATTTTTGGTTTAGCCAATAAGTACAGTTTATTCTTTAAAGTTGCCCATGTTCTGCTGTCTGACAGTTCCGACCCTTCTTCACTAAGAATTAATTATCTCATCGTGCGAGATTTGGATGATGTTCCTGATTATTTCTATTGAAAATAGACTCTTTAAGGATTTTAAACATATAAATTTAATCCCTTAATTATTTTTATCCAATTTTTTATGATTTTCCAAAGTCATAACAGGGGAACCCAAAATCATTCTGACCTTGTCTCACAAAAGTTATTGTATCTCATGATTTACAATTCCATTGCTTACATAATTTATTTTATAAGAAACTAGACTCAATAAGCTTTAATTTCATATTTTATTCATCCTCTAATTCGATTTATACAATTTTTGGTGATTTTTCAAAGTTAAACTACTGTTGCTGCCCAAAACAGTTTTAGTGCAAAATGTTGATTTCCATTTTACCCCAAATTTCACAATTCATACAATTCAGTCCTTGCTCAATTAACCCCTCAATTAAGATAATTTTCTCAATTAATACTTTTTCTAGACATTATAAGTTATTTCATAACTATTGAAATTCAAAATTTCCACATAAAACTCTAACTTCAAACTCTTTTACAATTTAGGTCCCAAACATTCACTTTCTATTCAATTCTTTCAATAAAATCAGCATATAAACAATTTAAAGCTCTAATTCTATGTCAAATCATCATATAATTCCAGCATATATTCATAGAAACTTTCAATTTCTTTCATAGAATCAAGAACTAATGAATTCAACAAATGGACCTAGTTGTAAAAGTCACAAAAACACAAAAAATTCAAGAATTAGTCAAGAATTGAACTTACTTGCAGTAAAAATATGAAAAACCAGCTTAAGGGAACTCTTCCATGGTGTTTTTGCTGATGAGAATGCAGAAAAATAAAGAGAAATCTAGATAATTTCACTTTAGTCCTAGCTTTATTAAGTAAATTTTGCAATTTTCCAATTTTTCCCTTATTTTCTTGGTGATTTCATGCTCTTGCCGTCCAGCCCAAATAGACCTTGGGTCTATTTTCCTTTTAAACCCTCTTTCTTTTATCATTTAAGCTATTTAATCATTTTCCACAATTTTGCATTTGATACAATTTAGTCCTTTTTGTTCAATTAGCTATCAGTACTTAAAATTTCTTGACAAAACTTTAATTCTAACTTATTAACACTCCATAAATATTTATAAAAATATTTATGGCTCGATTTAAAATTCCCGAGGTCTCGATACCTAGTTTTCAATTCTAATTATTTTAATATATATATATATATATTGTACATTTCACTATTTCAAAATTTTTCCTAACTTCACATTTAACTTATACTCACTAAATTAATAATATTTCCTACTCATTTGTCGGATTTAGTGATCTCGAATCACTGTTCCGACACCACTGAAAATTAGGTTGTTACATCAAGTATTCACATTTCATGAATTTCATGTATATACCAGTAATAGATCATATCGATCTCATATAATTTCATAACAGAACTATGCCCGTTGAACCATTTAAAATATCGTTAGATACACGGGTAGTACACTCGAGGTGTACTGAATTGTAATCCGTCAATTCATATTCATGTATGTTCATATGAGCTATAAACGGGAAGTTCCTCTGAGCTGAATAATGGGAAGCTCATGCGAGCTAAATATCGGGAAGCTCATGAGAGCGGTGGTGTGTCCACAACACATGCAGGACCCCAACCAAATCGGTAACCCTAATGACATTGTCATTTGTATCCTACAAATTCTTACTGTTCAAACTAGACTCGGTAATTGTCAGATATACAATCGGTATTTATTCATGGCAATTGTATAATTCACAAACAACAAATCAATTAAGCATATATTAATGTGCAATTTAATTACACGAACTTACCTCGATAAATGTATATAGATACGGAGGAAACTAATCTAATATTTTCTCTTTACCTTGATCTAGCTCTGTACGAGGTCTATCCAGATCCAAATGAACAAAATAAACTTGTTAAAAACTTAAGCTTCCACAGCTAGGGTTTTCATCTCTTTTTTTTTTTTTTTTTTGGTAAAGATGATGAGAATGAATGATAATATAATAAAATAATTATTATCATCACCTAAATCTTTGATTTTCTAAAATTAACAGTAATAATTTATTAAAATTCCAATGGTGAATAATCATACTTATCCATAACTACTCTAAATGGTCTATTTGCTATATATGGACCTCCAATTTAAAATTCTATAGCTATTTAATCCCTTTAGCTACTAGAATTCAACTTTTTCACTTTATGCAATTTAGTCCTCTTTATCAAATTAGACATGTAAACGGTAAAATTTCTTAACGACATTTTTATTCGATATTTCTATCATACTGAAGACCATAAAATAATAATAAAAATAAATTTTTCTCCGACTTTGAATTTATGGTCTCGATACCACTGTTTCGATTTAACTGAAAATGGGTTGTTACAACATTTGCATTTGTTTATAATAAGACTCAAATTTAAATGCTTAAAGATCGAGGCCCCAAAGGCGAATCTAGGGGGTTGGTAGGGGCCCGGCCTTCCCTAAAATGGAAAATTATTATTTAGGCTCTTAAATTTTAAATTAATAAAAGTAAAATTATACTTTATCCTCCCCTAAAATTATAAAAATTTGATTTGATCTTTTAAAAATTATAAAAATATAGACTATAAAAAAATTAGAATTTCATTCGACCTCTTAAAAAATTGTTTTGACTTCGCCCCTGCGACATTGTCCCTCAACTAATAATATCAAAATTGAGAATAATTATAAATTTAAAAATATTATGTTGTCAGAGAAATAAAAAGTAAGAATATTCGGGAATAAGAAGCAAATAGGCATTCTCCACCCCCCCCCCAAAAAAAAAAAATTGCCATTAATGAAAAATATCAAATTCTAAGCAGCAAAGTCAGTCCAGAGATAACACATACAAAAACAAGGAATTTATTCATGCACTTTTCATTACGTTCCAACCAAAAAAAAAAAAAGAAGAAAAGAATTTTAACACCTTTTGAATGAAAGGAATGTGGTTAAAACTTACAAGGATTATTTTATTTTTATAATTTGTTTTGATTCTTTTCATAATTATCTTTTGATTTTTTAGCTTTTTAACTTTCGAAATTATATTTGAAAAATTTTAAATTCTTTTGATTTTTTGATAATTTTGATTAATTTTAAATCTCTCTTTTGGAAATTATTTAATAATTTTCACAATTTATAATTATTTTTAAATTTTTCTAATTTTTCTAATTTTAAATTCTTTTATAATTTTTATACAATTATTTTGATTTTTTAAAATTTTATAATTTATAGATAATTTTAAATAACTTTTTATTTTATCACTATATTACTTACAAAATAGTTTTAAGTCACAAAATGTCACTTAAACCACACTCATTTTCTTTAGTTGATATTTAATTTTTTTATCACAAGTGGTACTTAAACTATATTTCGTTATTTAAATTACTTATTCGTTAAAATATTCTCTAAACAATTAATCTTGTATCACTTGAAATTTTTAACTTAAAAATTCAAAAGAAATATTTCCTTAAACATTTTTGAAACAAACTTATAAAAATATTCATACAAAAATTCAAGAATCCATTAAAAAAAAACTCATCTAAAACACAAAACTCAAATTCCAATGAATTTTTCATTTTCATTTTTTTTAAATTTACATTACAAATGTAACACTTGTACTTTTTCTTTTTACACTCTCACTCCCCACTATTCTTTCTTTCTCTTTTAATACACTTCTTTTAACTAATCGATTTTTTTAATCCTCTTACCATTTTTTTCTATTCAACTTCTTTTTTGTATTTGGATTTCATCTTTTATCTAGTTTTTCATTATAAAATTCACCTAACAAAAATAATTTTATACGAAAAATATAGAAAAGAATGGAAAAAAGTTATTTTAAGAAAAATAATATATAGATTTTGAATTGAGGATGAGAAGGAAATTAAAATCAAAATTGAAGTTTAAAGAATAGAAGCTCGCCAGAATTTGAGTTTTGTCGCCATAAACTGAGTTTGGATAATGTTTTTAGAATTATACTGGTGATCGAATCAATCAAGACATTAGTTCGATTAAAACTAAAATAAATAAAAAAATACCGAGTTCAACTAGTTCGTGGTTCAACGCCCTTCTTCGGATTAATATCTCGACTGATTATCAGTTCGATCAGTCGGTCCAATTCAAGCAACTTTAAGACCGGTTTGATGAGTTTTTCATTACCAATGATCTTGAATGAATAACAAAATAGATTAACATATTTATAAATTTTTATATTTTTTTAAAAAATGATTGATTAAATTTATGTTTTAATGGTTGAGATAATTTAAATAATTCAATATTGTTTAACTATCATTTTACATTTTAAATAAGGGTGTATATTTTAAGTACTACTTGTTATAAAAAATTTAAATACCAACTTAAAAGAATGAGTATAATTTAAATATGATTTGTGTTTGCAGGGGCGAAGCCAGAAAAAAATTTTTGGGGGGCTGAAGGAAATTTTAATTTTTTATAGTCTATATATTTATAATTTTTAAAGGATTAAATTGAATTTTTATAATTTTAAGGGGGGCCAAAGTGAAATTTTACCTTTACTAATTTAAAATTTAAAAAAATCTAAAGGGCCTAAATGAAAATTTCCCATTTTAGGGGGCCGGGGCCCATGCCTCCCCCCCCCCCCCCTGTGTGTTTGATTAAGCTTGTCAAATAAAATAAGACCATATCCACATCCAGCATTATCAGTATGTCGGTCAAAGGTTTTTTCAAATTGTTTTTTCCTTGATATATTTTTTTTTAAGAAAAAAATTGAAACCTTTCTAAGCCTTAAGCGTTAGGCTAATTAATCAGAATTTTGCATAAAAAAATTAATCAGAATTTGGAATTTACTTAAATCAGCAAAACAATATCAATCTTTAACTGATATATATATATCGATCCGTTTTTCGAATACAATTAAATAGTTTGAAAAGTAAAAAAGAAAAAGAAGAAAGAAAGGTGAGAGTTTATAAAGGAGTTCAATTTGGTGTTTTGCCACCCACCCACCCACCAAATCTCGGACTGGAAGAGAATTCATGGATTCCTTCCAAGCTTCTCCCATGGAACATCATCAATCTCCTGATGCTGAACAAGTTTCTGACGATTTTGTTTGTTGCGTTTGTCTGTAAGTAATTATGATTACCATAAAATAAATTCAATGTTTCTTGTGATCTTATCCTTTCATTTGATTTTTGGAAAATACCTAATCTGCTCTCTTTTCATTTATGTTGTTTTAGGGATCTTCTCTACAAACCCATCGTTCTGCGTAAGATTTTTTCTTTTTTTTTCCTAGTTTTCTAGAAAGAATTGTGAATTTCATTTTTTTAATGTTCAATTATTATTGTTGATTAGTTTAATAATTTCTTTGTTCCCTCGAAATATGCAGATTGTGGTCATATATCGTGTTTCTGGTGTGTTCATAGATCAATGAGTTCTCGGTACGAGTCTCATTGTCCAGTTTGTAGAAATCCATATTCTCACTTTCCAAGCATCTGCGAAATGCTTCACTTCTTGCTGTTAAAATTATATCCCATTACATATAAGAAAAGAGAAGTGCAGGTTCTCGGTAAGTTTGGTGTTTTTATTTTTCATGTTTTCATGGCTATGCTTAGTGGCGACTAAAATATTTGCTTTGCTACTTAGCATAATCTTTTAAGAGGGGAACATTTTATTTGATGAAGTTATCCTATGGCTAATCTGTGACTCAATTTTGCATTGGAACAATCTGCTCATGTTTGCCACACTTTTTAGTGGTGGGGATGAATCACTGTAGATAGTTTCGAGATTATTCTCACTGTAGCTAGTGCAATACTATACCTATACTGTTCAACATTATGAAACTTATTATCTTTGCTACAGATGAGGAAAAGAAACTGGACTGCTTCTCACCGGAATTTGATGGTCATGCTCGTGAATCAGAGGTTGATGGAGAAATTAATCACCTCAGAAGCTCGTTGCAGTCTTCCGCACTTTCAGACTCTTCTTCTGCCTGCAAAGAGAAACATAGTGTACTGATTGGACAAAAGCAGTCTTGTGTTTCCAGGGAGGAAAATGATCAGATTTCAGTTGCAGATCTGCTTTGTACTGCTTGCAAGCAATTGCTTTTTCGTCCTATTGTTCTTAACTGTGGCCATGGTATTCCTCTACTATTTCTTCTTTCTTTACATTTGCATCATTAAGCCTCAGTTTTCTGATATTTATAACTTATATTTATTCTTTGGTAGTTTATTGTCAAACTTGCATAGCCATCCCTGCTGATGAGATGCTTAGGTGTCAAGTTTGTCAATGTTTGCATCCAAAGGGATCTATAAAAGTCTGCTTGACACTTGATCAGTTTTTGGCGGCTAAATTTCCCAAAGAATATGCACTGAGAAAAGATGCAGTTCAGCTCAAACAAGTTTCTTCCAAGCA
Organism: Gossypium arboreum; assembly: GCF_025698485.1. Lineage (NCBI taxonomy): Eukaryota > Viridiplantae > Streptophyta > Magnoliopsida > Malvales > Malvaceae > Gossypium > Gossypium arboreum. The sequence continues at coordinate 16,414,636 of NC_069080.1, forward strand.
TGAGAAACCAACTACTGGTATGTCTCAATGCTCCATTGATCCCATCTTGTTCTAGGCTTATCAAGTTAACATTTTCGTTGATTTAGTGGTTAGCTGTATAATACTATTGGTTCCACACTTTTTCGTGCTGCTTGGTTTATTGCCACATTTTTTAAGCTTAAAACTGAAGCATATCATTACTAGTTCAATATCCATATTATATATGTATATAGAATTTCTTATTCAGTCATGTTGGTAAATTGATCATGAAAAGAATCTGACCAACTGGTCGTGCTACAATACTGCTGCATCAACTTTGAGTCCACAATTTTTAGAGCAGTTATTATGTTCGAAATTTTTAGGTTCCACGGAAGCTGGTATACAAGATTCCTCAACTGTCCAGTTGCCCTCCGGAGGGGAGCCTCGCCCGTATACACATATGGGAGTTGGTTGTGATGCTTGTGGGGTAAATGCTTTGCTCATTGTCTCTTATATGAGTGCATATGTATGTGTGTGTTCCGGAGCCACACCAATTTAGTCTCTTTAAAAGTTCAATTGAGTTGGTTTCAGGCTTGCTCATATTTATTTTTTTCTGTTTCTCATTTTATCTTTATAAGTAACATAGCACATTCTACAGTTTTAAAAACTTTCGTCCTTTATTTCCTCTCAGAACATTTTTAGATTTTATTTTACCTAACTAAAATTATTTGTAAATATATATACATGCTTGTTTTTGCTAGTATCCTTTCTTCTTCTTTTTTTCTACCATGAATTAGTTAATTTCTATTGATAGTTACCGGGCATTGGAAATTTGTAATAATAGGATTTTATTCTTGAGGAGGGGACCCTTTCGTAGGATAAGTTGCTCTCCATATGCTTTAGAACTCAGTGTTTGTTGGATTTTGTTCACTGCATTTCAAGCAACATTTTACTTAACCTAATGCATGAAGATGAAGGATTCTATTGGTTTGAAGAGTTAAACTAATTGATGCTTCTATCTGCTGTATATTAATATTGCTTGAATTTTATTGTAGGCAAGTTATGAAGGCATAGTTGAGTTTGCAGTAGATTTGAGAGTTTCTTAGCAGAATCTGAAGCTTTGCTAATCTTATATATTTATTTATTGCCTTTTGGTTTTAATTAAAATCTGCAATGAGTTTGTTAATATTTGAGTTTGTACTGGCAGATGTCTCCAATAATCGGGGATAGATACCAATGCAAGGATTGCACAGAGAAAATAGGATTTGACCTTTGTGGAGATTGCTTTAAAACTCGACCAAAGCTTCCAGGCAGGTTCAACCAGAGACACACCCCAGAGCATAAGCTTGAGCTTATAGAGCCTGCTGACATTGTCCGAAGGTATGGGCGGCTGAATCGTGGTTATTCTTCTTTTTTTGCCTTTGATGAAGCTTCGGAAAATCTGGAAAATGGACTGGTACCTTATGCTCTATCGGGCGCTTTTCAAGAGTACATTCGCAATAATGATCTAGCTGCATCGCTTTTAGAGATTGATAGCATGGAGGATGAGGATGAGGAGTCGGATGAAGATGTTGGTGCTGTATCCGTCGAATGATATCCGTATAGTAATTTTCTAGTGGGTAGGGACAGGTGAATTACGTATAAGTTCATGTTTCCTTAATTAGTTCTGTAAAGTACCATTCGGATCCCATATTTAAGTTGCAATCTGGTTTCTTGCATTTCATTAAATAAAAAAAAAAACCATTTTGGTGGCTCCAGCATATGCATTAGTTTGTGGTTTTGTGAAGCAACAGTATGTGAGCGGCCATAGTCGGTGGCAATTGCACATCATTTGAGGCATTGCTTAATAAGTAGAGAGTTGTTTGTCTATTCCGGGTGGACATTGTTAATATTCACTATGCATGTATAAACGATGTGATTGCCATCTTTCATCAATTTCAGCCTCAAAATTTAATACATCTTCCACAAACATTCTTAGCACCAAAGATTTGTCATTAAACCAATCTTCTTTTGCCTCCATTCTTTAAATTGATACCTTGATCTTAAGGATGGCAAACGGGGATTTTGTGAATTTGGATTTTGTAATTTAAGAAAATATTTGATTTTAGATATTTTAATTATTATTTTAAAGCAAATTTAGAATGGACTTGGATATTAATCCTTGAATATCTATTATCTACATTTAACAAATTTTTATTTTTATTTTGTAATTAATAGATTTATATACAAGCAAAGATTGTTTAAATTTATATTACTTTTGTGAATAATATATTTGATTTTAGTTTTGATTTATATTAGTTTTAAAATTAATTTAGATATTCCATGTATAATTTAATTCAAAATTAAATTTGGATAATATTATCACAAATTTGAATCTAATTTTAAAACAGATGTAAGTAGAATGTTAAGAGAGAAACAATAAATTTTCAGTTACAGCGTTCAATCTATCTATCCCCTACACTCTCTAGTATTTATATAGAGACAAATTTATTATAAGGCATTAACTCTAATGTACCACAATCTAAACCATCTAAACAACCGTGTTATTTCTGCTTCCAGTCATTTTAAAATGATATTTATTTTAAACTACAGATAGTTGTGTATTTTAACTAGCCCTAAAACCATCTATTCTGCTTCTTTACTTAATCTTGCAATTCCCAAATCAGAGGTAAAAGATCAACATGGCAACACCAAAGGGTGCTTGGCTAGCATACTTCCATCTCTTGTAAATTAAGTAAAAGGACAGTTGTTGTCTGGGAAAGGCAAAACCAACAAATGCTGCATATAATAGTGTGCCAACACAAATGCTGCAACTGTTTTGATTTAAAATTCAAATGCATCTAAAGAAAAAGGGGTCTTGCACCCATCTTTATGTAGAGAGCGAATCATCGGATTTCTTCAACATGCAAATTTAGTTGTTGTACACTTCCTGACCTACATTAATGTACTTACATGGTCAATTTTACCACTGGAAATGAACAACATACTTAGCAATGCAGTTTTTGTTGTTAATTGGGGTCATGGAGTTGATGGTGCAACACTATCTGCTTGATTTCTTTCGGCCATTTCAACTTCATACGCACAGGTATCTGATGTTTTCTCATCCTTCATAGCAATGCTTTGCAGTTTAGCACGCTGTATAGCATGCAGCTCATATCTGATAAACACAAAGACAAGCATTTGAGCTTGGATTTATCTGGTTTTACATGTATTAGGGATTAACTTTGGTTAAGATGGAATACTAATAATCTTACATAATGAACACGTAAGCAAAAAAAGAGCAACCTTGTTTGGAAAAAGAACTGTGCAAACATGGAGCTATTTGGGGAAACTAAAAGAACAATGGTGCTATGTCGGAAAGGGCCAAACGCCAGGGATGTAGACCAATGTTATCCTATAAAGAAAAAGAGTACCATTCTATGTTTGAAAAGGTGCTGCACCTCCTCCATTCTCCACAGACGAAGACAAAAAGAACTATCCACCTTTTTTTTTTTTTTTTCAATTTCCAACAGAATATACTGACTTGTTCGGGTTTATAGATGATAACATTTCCAATTAAACTGACAATGTTGGCATTCTTTTTTCCCAAGAAATTCTTTATCCAAATAAATTCCGTGGTTTGAAAAATATGGTTCTCATAGCATAAATAAGGGCATAAGAAGTTAATCTATACTGATATATAATTGAACTGAGAACAGAATGTCTCACTAATGCAATCTTTTTTTTTTAAAATTTCAAATAAATCGGACTCAAACAAGAACTTCATTTTTCATATTTATTTTCTCAATTGCAAGAAACAAAACTTTCCATCTTGTAATTTTTTCCCATGATTACTTGTGCAAGACAAAGCATACAATTCGGTGCAATAGGAGGATAATCATGATATATCAGTTCTATTCATAATAAACATGATTAAAGACAGCAAAGAAATCAGTAATCAACTAAAAAGCACTGTAAAAACTAATTCAAACTTCCGGGTGCAACCCTAGAAAACAAAATCACACATCCGCTTAGGACATCTTGAAGACGTAAGAAAAGCCACATCATGGCGTTACATTCTACGGATCTCCACTAGCATCCTTAAACAGGCTTTAGATCTCCGAACAGCTAGCGCTCACTTTGACAGTAATTTCTATATTTTCAAGAATAGCGACACAATGGCTACGTTTGTGCATTGTCACGAAATGCTAGCATGTATGTAATAAGCATGTACTGTGAAACAGAATTCAAGAATTTCTTTCAAGAAATAAATTTTCACAAAACGAAAGGTCAATACAAAGAATGTGTTGGCAAATGTTTGAAGGATATATCTGATGAGAGAATGGCAATATCATATAGGCATCTAAAATCATGCTCAGATTCAAATCCACAAAGCAACAATATATGCACAGATTCCTTGTTCTAAATTACTAATTATCATGAAAAAAAATGTAAAACTTACTCAGCCACGTAGCTATTGACAAGCATGAAATATATCCTCCAAAATTTTTCCTCCTTCAAATGACGAGGGCATAGCTTGAATCTAAGCTGTGAAAGTTCCTGGAAAAAAAGAAGAATAGAACAATAATTATAAATTATTAAGAGGGAAAAAAGGTTTAAAAAAAAAAAACACCCCAAACCTTCACTTTAGAAAGCACTAAGACAGCATGACGCTCTTGCCAATCAGAAAGATCTTTACGCACATTATAAGAAGTTTGGGCTTCAATGTCACCATCATCTGAACACCATAAGCTTCAATCAAACCAATTTTCTCTTTAGAAATTTCCAAAGCGAAAGAAAAAAGACGGGAAGTACCTTGGATAGGGAAATTCTTGAAGGTTTCTAAAGTAAAAGACTTGACATGATCGATTAATTGTTGGGTAATTCCAAGAAATTCTTCTTGTTCTTGGTGGTGGGGTTGAGGTTGACCTGGTGGGTTTTTGTGGTTTTTACTGTTCCTTGAAACACTGCGGCGAAACCACGACGAAAGATTCATTGTTTTGTCTGGTCGGGATGCTTTGATTTGAGATGCTTTTTTTTTCAGAGATTTTTAGTCAAAGATTATTTAGTAGTTTCACAAAGATTTACTTCGCTTTATTAATTATTTTGTTTGTTTACAAAGTGTATATTAGTCACTAACTCTTCGCATACTTTACTATTATAAGCCCATTATAAGATAAATGTTAGCTATGGATTTTAACTGTTCTATCCAAACGTAGATTAAATTATTTCCCATTTTGGTTTCATGTTGTTTTAGGTGTGCCGTGTGCTCATTATTTTTATATTTAATTATTAAAAATTTCTTTCTCTCGTGGATTTTTTAACTTTTTTAATAAATAAAGGAGGTCTAACACCTAAAGAAACAGCACACAGCAGGCTCAAGCCAGTCGGTGCCCAACACCACCAGCTACATCATCCTCCATGCCTGCCTGAACAGTAATAGGGGGTTTAGTAAAACGCTGCAACCCAACAACGCCATCACCAAACATCTGCAACTTTATTCGCTTCCCCAAACACATGCCCAAACGAAACTTGCCAATCACGAGCACATAAGCCTTTAATGTCTTGCACCAAAGAAAGGGAACTAGCTCTAGCATGACACTTTGTTAACAGTTGAACCAACAATAAATTATCACTCTCAATCGACACATTTTTATACCCCTCCTCTTAGGCAATTCAGAGACCATTATAAACTGCCCATAGTTTTGCCTGCAACACTGTACCAATGCCAATAAATTGACTAAACCCATGAGCCAATAGCCGGTCCAATCACGGAGGACACCCCTGGTCGAAGCAACAGCACTTGAAATATCCATAGCCCCCCAACCCAATCTCCCAAACCCGCAATCATAATATTCTTTGCCCATGACAAGCTTTCCTTGACAACATCACCAAAACAACCCAGATCATTAGCGAAAACATGTTGGTTCCGCCGCTTCCATAAACGCCATAGGATAACACTGAATAACACATACCAACTAACCCTAACCATGACAGTGTCCTGGAAGTGACACAAATTTTGAATAATCCAATTTTGCAAGGGTAGCGAAAGAAATCTCGAGTCGCCTGATGAGGCAAAATACTCTACCATGTCCCAACCGCAATAGGACAATCACTTAAAACATGAATGATAGTCTCTTCACTACCCTCACACAGACAATAACTTGGGTCATTAGCCATACCACTCCTAACCCATTCAACATTTGTTAGCAACGTCTCCTTTACCACCAACCATTGAAAATGTTGCAACTTTTGCAATCCTAGCTGTTAGAAATAACACTACTGCAAAATAAACTCGTTAGCACTAACTGAATAAAATAAATAGAACGTAAATAAAAATGAAGTAACCACTGTGCCGTGAAAAAACTACTGCCTTAGAAGCAAATTTGCCCTAATTGATGTAATTAAGTAACTTACATCGCATCCAATCCTCAACTGTCTCTCTTCTTCTCCTAAAAACAAATCCTTTGATTTCTTCCTTCCTTGTGCTGCTTATTTAGATATTTTAGTACCCAATTTTGATATTAAATACAGTTATAGGCACAATCGCTCACGTGGGTCTACCTTATTCTCTTGAATATTATGGCAGTTTGAGATGGGTCTGAGTGTGTGTTCGGTGTTTGTGAGGATTGCTTTTGAGTTTTTTAATTCTGTTGTTTCGTTTGGTGGCCGAACGGTGCATTTACATTGATGGATTGGGTCTGACAGGGGTTCTGACAGACTTGACGTTCTTGCTGTGCTCTTGGTCTCGTGTCTTACGGTGACTTTGTTCCGATTACTGTTCATTATTTTTTTATGCTTTCTTTATTTGGTTTTTTGTCCTTTGTTTATCGCTTTATTGGGTTTCGTTGTTTTAGTGTGTTGGGGGTCCCACGGTGGCCGAATTTTATATATTTCTTTTGTTTTTTAGGTTCTTTTTATGTTTCTGCATGAGAGTAGGTTTTCTTTTTGTCCATTGATTACAGTGTATTTTTCATAAATGCAGGGTTTTACGTGCTTTTGTTTCCTGTTTTAGTTATCTCCTTTAAATCGATTGCTTTCTTGGTTCCTGTCGAGTTTTTTTGCTGTTTCTTGCTGGTTCTTACGGCCTTCTTCGTGGATGCCTCTTTTGTTCTTTTTTGAACCTTGGGGGAGTGCCTTTTGTTTGAGTTTCTTCTTTTGTGTTCCTGTTGGTTTTGCTTGTGATCGATCAACCTGTGTTATCATGACGGAGAATGATATGTCTACCATGACGGAGGAAATAAATGAGCTCCTGGAGAAATTGAAATTTTCAGAGGAAGAAGCTGGACAAATCATAACCACGAACGGTGATAAAAATGTCCAAGGTTTTGAATCTTGGGCTGTAGGCAAGATAATGGCGGCAGAAGTGCCAAACCGAGAGGCGATGTACCGAGTCTTTTGATCACTTTGGTATACAAAAGAAGAGATCGATTTCGTTGCTCTAAAGGAAGGGGTCGTGATCGTCAAGTTTGGGTGTTTGGAGGATCAAAGCAGAATATTAAATCTGTCGCCTTGGCTGTTTGATAGATGCCTTTTCTCAATGCTGCCTTTCGAGAAGGGGAAGGATGTTGAATCTTATGAGTTTTGGTTAGTACCATTTTGGCTAAGGATCTATAACATTCCCATTGAACTCATGGACCGTCAACTAGCTTTGGATGTTGGGAATGCTATAGGGGAGTTAGTGGCGATTGGTTGGAAGGAACGCAATGGTGGATGGACAGAATTTATAAGAATAAAAGTTAAGATAGATGTGCTAAAACCTTTGAGGAGGGTTGTACGAATGGTTGACAAGGTTGGAGAGGAAAAGGTTGGGCTGATCAAGTACGAAAGGCTTCCAGATTTTTGCTATGCTTGCGGGGTGATAGGTCATACCATGAAGACATGCATGAATGATAAAGATGGTGCTGGGTCGAATGCCTCCAACCTCCAGTTTGGAAGCTGGATGAGGGTATCTGTTGTGACCTCAAACCAAGAGAGGGGCCTGAGAAGAAATGGTGTGGAAATGGTTGCTTCAGGAGCTCGTGTTAGTGAAGATAAAGACGAGAGTCAGACTACGCCGAGGGTCGAGAGGAAGCAGTATGGCAGCGCAGGAAAGGAGAAGGCAGATGAAGAAGAAGAGTTAATGGCCACCTATCCTATGGAAAGAATAAGCTATAAGACTGTGAGGGATGGTATGGGAAGGCTTAAATATAAACGGAAAAGACACAGGGGACCAAACAGCAATAATATGGAAGAGAGTCCGGCGAGATCAGTTAAGAGGAAACTTTCAGAAAATATTTCACCTTCTAAGGCAGTGGCTGGCGACCAACCCTGCCAAGAGCCATGAAAATCCTTAGCTAGAACTGTTGTGGGGTTGGGAACCCAGCGACAGTTCGCGAGCTAAAGCAACTCCTCGTTGCAAACATTTCTGATATTGTTTTTCTATGTGAGACCAAACTTCATTCTAACGGTTTCCAGCAGATTCGAACTATGTGCAGGATAGAGGGTTGCTTTACGGTTGACTTAGACGGGAAAAGTGGTGGACTGGCGCTGATGTGGAGGGAAGGCATGAATGCCACGGTTCAAAATTATTCTAAATATCATATCAATTCGCTCATCAAGATGGATGATGATGAGTTGTTTCGGTTCACTGGGTTTTACGGCCAGATCGATCCTAGTTTAAGAAAGCAGGCTTGGGATATGTTGCGTAGCGTGAAGAGTAAGGTTAATGAAGATTGGTTTGTTGGAGGTGATTTTAATGCCATTTTGAATAATTCTGAGAAGGAGGGTGGCCGGCGCAAACTTAAAGTTCTGATGGATGAGTTTTGTGATACTTTGGAGGAGTTGAACCTGTCCGATGTCAAGCCCTACGATGGGTGGTTTACGTAGATGAATAACAGGGAAGGGGATAGGCTTGTTAAAGAAAGGCTGGATCGTTTTGTTGTCTCTGATGTCTTTATGGAACAATTTCCCTTTCTTACTTCTTATATTGTCCGCCAGTCCAAGTCGAATCACGAGGCTATTATGTTAGATACGTATGGTAGCAAGCCTAAAGAGAAAAGGGCTAGCAACAGGTTTTGGTTTAGATATAACCCGTGTTGGGCGGAGGAGCAAGATTTGAAAGATATTATTACGAGCATTTGATTGAAGGAAGATTGCAACATGCTGCAGAAAATGGATTTGACTCGCGCTAACTTGGGCCCGTGGCAGTACCATCAGTTCAGAAGATTGAAGTATAAAATTAGAGGTCTAGAGAAGGAGATTGGCAAGCTCATGGATGGCCGTTCAAACGAGTGGACCATGAGTTGTCTCAAGCTTGCTCGCGAGAAGCTGGGCCATCTTTATGATGTGGAAGAAAAGTACTGGGCTTTTAGGGCGCGCTCCCAGTGGCTGAGGGAAGGGGACCGCAACACTCGTTATTTTCACGTTCGGGCTTCGAGTCGCAGAAGAAGAAATAATATTACGAGACTAAAAGATGCGCATGGTAATCAGTGTAGCGACGTAAAAAAAAAATCTTAGTTTCAGTCGGTCGCTAATTGTGGCGATTTATTAAACATTTGAAAACCAAATTTCGATTTTATTAACAAAGGGAGTCGCCACCGATCCTTTTTTATAAGTGTGATCGGACACCTAATAAAATTATTTTAAAACAAAAAGAAGGCCAAATTTAGGTCTACGTGAAAGTCTAGAGAAAAATTGGGGTTCGGGAGTCAGTTACGCACGAGGAAGGTATTAGCACCCTCGCGACGCCCAAAATTGGTATCTCATAAACATGTGTTGACTTGATTTTCAAAAATACGAGTTCAATATAATATTTAATCGTGATCCGATTGAAAATGAGAATTTTAGTTTTCGATTTTTTAGAAAGGGTGTCCTGCTTTTTAACACAAGCCATTTAATTTCACCCAACATAGCGATGAAATCGATGACTTAATGTTAAAATCGGTACATTGCCTTATTCTTAAAATTAAAATGTAAAAATTTTCTAAAATGATAGTAAAAATCTAAGAATATTATTGTAAAAAAGCGAATAGTGATGTGAATAATATAAAATATTAAAATATCAAAATATTAGAATAATAATAATTAATATTGACAAATAAAAAAACAAAATAGAAATAAAAAGTGTACATAATATATATATATTAGAAATAACAATGATGTTTAAAAATAATACTATTAATAATACTTCATAAATATGTACATATTATAACCCCTTTTTAGAATTATAATAAAATATACTGAAAATAATATTATATACACAAAAGGTATATATACACTTATGGTGAAATATATGTACTAACATTAATAATAAGTATAATCGAATAAAATAAATACAATAATATATACTCAATATGGTATTAAAAATATGTATATGTATAATAGTATTTGAGTATGTACATGAGACAATATAAAATATATACATGGAAATATACAAGAAGTATACAACTAATAACATTAAGAATATATATATAATATAAATATAATATATACAATATACACATATGATAAAAACTATTAATATGTACATGTATATCTACATACACATTAAGTAAAAGTACTAATGCTAACAATATTAATAATAAATATAATAATAAACATATATGCATATAATAGTAAGAAACGGAACATAAAGAAAATATATATATAGCTAAATATAATATAATAATAACAATATATAAAAATAATAGTGATAACAATATTACATATATAACATGATTAATATTTAAAGCTAAATTAAATAGCAAAATAATATGAAATCCAAGGTAAATACGAAAAATAAATGAAAAAAAAGAGAGAGGAAAGAGAGAAGGGAGGGGAAGGGAAGGAAATCGGCCAGGGCGATCATCACTGACTGACTGGTCCGCCATCCGTCGCCGGCCACGGCCACCGCACGTGATGATAGGAAAAGGTAATTTTTTTATATTTGTTTTGTATATATATTTTATTATATTTTTATTATGATGTATATATATAGATTAATAGATTCGAAAAAGGAACAAAATAAAAATAAAAATAAAAAAGAGTAAAATAAAGAAGATAAAATCACCTTTAGGTATTTTTGAAGATAAATTCTTTGTATTGATCAAAATTCCCCTCCCTTACATGATTTTTGAATGGCTTTTATAGCCATCTTTTACATGATTTTCTATTATTTCTTTTTCTATTTTGTAGGTGGTGGTGGTAGACAATGGATATCAAAATGGGAGGAAAAATGGGGCAAGTGAGAAAGTGGCTAGGTGGCTAGGGTTTCTTGGTTTTTTTTGGGGGGGGTTAGGTTTTTTTTTTTTTTGGGTTAGGTTTTTTTCTTTTTTTTTTGGGTTAGGTTTTTTTTGGGGCAGGGCTTAATGGGCTTTTGAATGTTTAATATTTGGATTTTGTAATGGGTTTGGGTAGATGTAAATGGGTCATGGGTTAAGGGTTTTAGTGGGTTTAGAGGTTTGGTTGGGTTTTGATATAATCGGGCCGGGCAATTTGGGCTTTCAATGCCCTCTTTGCTCATTGTCGTGCAACGATAATAGAGCAAAGACTTTCAAGAATACCAAACTTGCCGGTCTTGCTAGGTCTTGACTTGCTTTGGAACTCTTCTTGTTTAGTTGGTCCTTTTCAGGTCCATCGCATCTTGTAGTTTTGGTTCAATCCATCGCAAATTCGAGATATGCCTTGTAGCTTCAACTGCTCCAATGTAACTTCAAGGATATGAGATTTGTGGCTTCGATCCGCTTCACTTTAACTTCGTAAAGATAAGATCTACAACTTCAATATGCTTTTCTATCGCTTCAATGAGATAAGGTTTTGGTCTTCTCTTCTACCACTTTAGAAAGGCAAGATCTCGATATCCTCGATCGGCTCCATCAGAACTTCAATTAGCTTCATTTGTAACTCGTGGATATAAAATCTGTGTCTTCGATTAATTCCAGTCTTTATTCTTTACTCGGCATGTAATCCCGAGCTCAACTCATTTTTCGCAATATGAATTGACTCTCTAAAGCAGACATTAAAAGCAGAATTGAAAATAGCTCGTGTGAGCCAAGGCTCAACTCACCTCTCATAATATGAGTTGATTTTTGAAACTTATCTTGAAAAGCGATTTTGAAAATACCTCGACATGTGACTCGAGGCTTAACTCACCTTCGCAATATAAATTGAAAAATACCACATGTGTGATCTCAAGCTCAACTCACCTCTCGCAATATGAGTTGATTTTTGAAAATGTAAATTGAAATTACCTCAACAGTGTCTCGAGGCTCAACTCACCTCTCGCAATATGAGTTGATTTTTGAAATGAAATTGAAATTACCTCAACAGTGTCCCGAGGCTCAACTCACCTCTCGCAATATGAGTTGATTTTTTGAAAACAAAATTGAAAATACCTCAAGATGTCTTGAGGCTCAACTCATTTCTCATAATATGAATTGAATTTAGAAAATGAAATTGAAATTACCTTAAGCGTGTCACGAGGCTCAACTCATTTCTCGCAATATGAGTTGATTTTTTAACAACAGAAATTGAAATTACCTCAGCGTGTCCTGAGGCTCAACTCACCTCTCGCAGTATGAGTTGATTTTTTTGAAAGACAAAAATTGAAAATACCTCAACGTGTTTGAGGCTCAACTCATTTCTCATAATATGAGTTGAATTTTGAAAAGTAAATTGAAATTACCTCAACAGTGTCCCAAGGCTCAACTCACCTCTCGCAATATGAGTTGATTTTTGAAAACAGAAATTGAAATTACCTCAACGTGTCCGAGGCTCAACTCATCTCTCATAATATGAGTTGATTTTTTGACAATGAATTGAAATTACCTCAACAGTGTCACGAGGCTCAACTCACTCTCGCGCAGATGAGTTGATTTTTTGAAATGAAATAAAAACATCAAAATACCAAAAGATGTCAACGGTGGAACTCGGATGTCTTTTCCTTTGATTCGGTCGACTCTTATTCAAGATTTCTTGCTCTTCCGAGTACTGATATGCCATGTATGATGTTATCATGATATGCACATGTTTGTCTTAAATGCTTTTATGCCTACATGATTATGCGGTGCTCCTTAAGCATGTTTGTCGTATGTCCATTTAGCCACGATTGTTGAGGATCCGTGTTTATTGCTTTGATTCTCGACTTTCTCTTCATCCTTATATTGTCTTCAAGCTTCACGAGTAATCGATGTTTCTCGATATCACTCTTCCGCCTCGATTGAACTTTGTTCTTACTTTGAGACTCTTGTGCTTATCAAATTTTCATCCGTAATGCTTAACATTTCTTTTGTTTAGAGTATGTCATTTCACCATTTATCATGTAAATAAACACATAATGAGATGCATGAAAAGGTCGATAGGGACAAAATGATATTTCATATTCATCTATTTCAAATGTGGCAAACAAAGCAAGTTAACCAATGAGAGTAAAAAATGTCAAAAGAAAGAAAGGATCGATTCAACGGATACAAATGCTCTAGATATTCAACACATGAACTCTTCCTCGCTTCTCAATCAAAATCTTTTCAAGCGGCTTCTTGCGTAGAAGATTTCGAGCTTTAAATGCTTCAAATATCAGAGCCTTACCGCTTGACCTATCGCTCGACCGCCAGTTTGTTTCATTAGGACGCCTCTCGGGTTTTCATCCTAATCCTTTTGTACTAATCAAGACGCCTTTTCGGTTTTCGCCTTGATCCCTTTTTTTTTTTTTTAAGATGCCCTTTTCGGGTTTTCATCTTAAGCATAATATTTCTTCACAGCATCTGAGTTCACTGGATTCGACAACTCTTTCCCATCTATATCGGTAAGGATCAAAGCTCCTCCTGAGAATGCCTTCTTTACGACATATGGTCCTTCCCAATTTGGTGCCCATTTTCCTCGCAGGTCTTTTTGTATTGGGAGAATTTTACTCAGCACGAGTTCTCCTTCATGGAATTCTCTTGGCCGTACCTTCTTGTCATGGGCTGTGATCATTCTTTTCTGGTACATTTGTCCATGACAAATTGCCCTGAGACGCTTTTCTTCAATGAGGTTCAGTTGATCATATTGAGCTTGTACCCATTCTGCTTCTTCTAACTTTGATTCCATTAAGACTCGCAGAGAGGGGATCTCAACTTCGATGGGTAGTACAGCTTCCATTCCATAGACCAGAGAGAAAGGAGTTGCTCCCGTAGATGTCCGCACAGATGTACGATATGCATACAAAGCAAATGGTAGCTTCTCGTGCCAGTCTTTATATGTCTCGGTCATTTTCCCAATAATCTTTTTAATAATCTTTTTAATATTCTTATTGGCTGCTTCAACAGCTCCATTCATCTTTGGGCGATAGGGTGAGGAGTTATGATATTTTATTTGGAATTTCTCACACACTTCTTTCATCATCTTGTTGTTGAAATTCAAGGCGTTATCTGAGATGATTCTTTCAGGCAAACAATATCGACAAATGATTTCCTTTTTCAAAAACCTGCAAACTGCGGTTTTCGTCACATTGGCAAACGATGCAGCTTTTATCCATTTTGTGAAGTAATCAATGACCACAAAAATGAATCGGTGTCCATTAGAAGCTTTTGGGGAAATTGGCCCTATAACATCCATGCCCCACATAGAAAAAGGCCACGAAGAAGTCATGACGTGAAGGGGCAAAGGGGCTACATGAATTTTATCACCATAAATTTGACATTTGTGGCATTTTCGTGCGAAATTAATACAGTCGCTTTCCATCGTCAGCCAGTAATATCCGAGTCTCATAATCTTCTTAGCCATAGTGAAACCATTGGCATGTGTCCCGCAAATTCCCTCATAGACGTCTTCAAGTATTTTTCTAGCCTCAACAAAGATCTACGCATCTCAAGAGCACTGATCTTTTCCTCTTTGTGCAGATGTCCCCATCAAGAACAAATCCACCGCCATTCTTCTGATTGTTCTTTTGTCGTTCTCGTTTGCTTGTTCAGGATACTTTTGATTCTTGATATACTCTAAGATATCATGAAACCATGGCCGTCCGTCTAGCTCCTTTTCAATGCTGAAACAATGGGCAGGGACTTCATATATGCTCATTTGAAGAGGCATTATTTCAGTTTTTCTGCTCGCTTTGAACATTAAAGCCAACGTGGCTAGGGCATCAGCTAACTGGTTTTCTTCTCGTGGGAAGTAATTAAAAGTTATTTCTTTAAATTCTTTAATCAATTCTGCCACTAAGTCATCAGATTTAACCGGTTTAGTCTCTCACTTCCCAATCTCCACGGGTTTGGTAAATCACCAAGGCCGAGTCTCAGATACCTCTAAAGTTTTGACGCTTGCTCAATAATCGCACGAAGTCCCATGATACATGCCTCATATTCCGCTATGTTATTAGTACGAAGAAGTTCAACTCGGCGGTGAGTGGGACCTGCTCCAACCCGCGCCCCAATGCGTTTGATGCACCATCAAAGCTCATCTTCCATGACTTTCTTTTGGTGACTCGCATTCTTTTTCTCAGAATGCACATCAAATCTTCATCCGGAATTCAAATCTCAATGGCTCATATTCATCCATTGTTCGGGTCGCTAAAAAGTCAGCTATTGCGCTTCCTTTTATTGACTTTTGACTCACATAGACGATGTCGTACTCTGATAGTAAGATCTGCGACCGTGCCATTCTTTCTGAGAGTGCAGGTGATTCCATCATGTACTTTATTGGATCTAGCTTTGAAATTAACCATGTCGTATGATACAACATGTATTGCCTGAGTCTCCGAGCTACCCAAACCAGAGCACAACAATATTTTTCAATGGATGAATACTTTGCATCATATTCAGTGAACTTTTTACTGAGGTAGTAGATCGCCTTTTCTTTCTTTCCTGACTCGTCATGTTGCCCCAGTACGTAACCCATTGAATTTTCGAACACTGTCAGATACAAAATTAATGGTCTTCCCGGAGTTGGCGGTACTAGTACTGGAGGACTAGACAAATACTGTTTTATCTTGTTAAAAGCCATTTGGCACTCCTCGTTCTATTCTCCGGGATTATGTTTTCAAAGGAGTCGAAAGATTGGGTCGCATTGGTCGGTAAGTTGAGCGATAAATCGGCCGATGTAGTTTAATCTCCCTAAAAATCTTCTGACTTCCTTTTGTGTGGGCGGAGGTGGTAACTCTTGAATGGCTTTTATTTTATCTGGATCAACTTCAATACCTCTCTCGCTGACAATTAAACCAAGCAATTTTCCTGAGGTAGCTCCAAACGTACATTTGTCCGGATTGAGCTTTAGCTGGAACTTTCTCAGTCTATCGAACAACTTCTTCAGGTTCACTACATGCTCTTCTTCCCCTCGGGATTTAGCAATCATATCGTCGACATAGACCTCTATTTCTTTATGCATCATATCATGGAATAACGTCGCCATAGCCCTCTGATATGTTGGCCCTGCATTCTTTAACCCAAAAGGCATCACCTTGTAGCAGAATGTTCCCCACATCGTTATGAAGGTAGTTTTCTCCATATCTTCCGGGGCCATTTTGATCTGTTTGTACCCCGAGAATCCATCCATGAAGGAAAACAATGAATGTTTTGCCGTGTTATCCACCAACGATCAATGTGTGGTAAGGAAAATTATCTTTAGGACTTGCTCGATTCAAAGTTACGATAATCCACGACATTTGTACTTTGCCGCCTTTCTTTGGTACCGGACTATGTTAGCCACCCATTCGGATATTTGAGGCTTGTAGGAAGCCAGATCAAATTGCTTCTTGACTTCCTCTTTTATCTTCAACAACATCTCAAGCCTCATCCGTCTTAGCTTTTGTTGAATAGGCTTGCATTCTGGCTTTAATGGGAGCTTATGGACCGCTACATCTTCATCCAATCTCGCATGTCTCGATATGACCATGCGAATACATCTTTGTATTCATGAGCAAAGCAATCAAATTATGCCCGGTGCCCCCGAAATAGAAGTCCCAATCTTCACTTCTTGCCTCCTTTCTTCGGGCCTCAGATTTATTGTTTCAACAGATTCTTAATGAGGCAAAATCTGTTTATCCTCTTGTTCCACCATTTTTAGCAAATCAGGAGACGAGACATAGTCTTCAGCGTTTTTTTCGGCTTCGAATTCTCCTAAACAAATAGCCTTCTCAAAATCGATTTCAAGACTCGTAACGGGTTTGTTCATGCTGTTGACATCTGAGCACCTGAAAGTTGAATAGAAAAGGGAACTATAGAGGGGCATCCAAGTATTGAAACCAACAAACGAAATGTTATGGCATGGGATGAGGCAAATGTAAGGATTGGCTATGACATGAGAAAATGATTATGAAATTAGTGATAATGTGAAAGATTATGACGAAATGCATCTTCATTGATATTCATTTGAATGATAAAGAGCGAATGCAGTGTTTACAAAAGAATTCTATTATATCTAAGGACATAATGAATGTTAACGTTTGAGCATTACTCAAGACTTATAAACTACAAGAAGATCCTCGGCAATTCAATTGTTCAACTTGAAACCTGGGGACAAGGGCGATCCTTGAGATGTCTTTACTTGCGTTAGCGTCTTTGTCAAGGACATTTATACTGACATTCTGAAGACCCCTTTCAATTAATAACAGCGTGTGTTGTATATTATCCTGTCTGGGGTATATCATTCCTGCAGATGTAAATGTTTTTGACAAAGGAGGGTACGTTATGGGCTCCCATTCTATTTCTCGACCTAAAGTTCTCGCGATCCTTCTCTCTTGATCCTTCTTCCACTGTTTTCTTCTTTGACGCATGTCCGGCTGGAACCCCAAACCGTATCGGGCCTTATGGTGCACTGGCTTTAGGGCTCGACTATTCCTTGCGTGTACCTTCCCAAACCTTTCCTTGCTCGGGCTCCCTTTCCTACTACCAACTTGACACCCATCTTGGTATTTCTCGACGCTTTGGCTCGGAATTCTGCTTCCTCAACGACAAATGTGGCATTGACAAATTCAAGAGATCGGAAGGAACATTTCATAGCATCTTTACTCACTTCAATTTATGGTGCGTCGGCAGAAATAGATGCTACAATGTCTTCTTCTCCTCGACAAATGACCAAACGACCATCCATGATGAATTTCACCTTTTGATGAAGGGATGATGGGACCGCCCAGCAGAATGAATCCAAGGTCTTCCCAAGAGACAATTGTATGATGGTGTAATGTCCATGACTTGAAACTCAACATCGATATGTAGGACCCACTTCTAAAGGGATCTCAATTTTTCCCATAACTTCGCCTTCTTCCATCGAATGCCCCATCAGAATGGCAAGGCCTTAGATAGGACAAATCCATCTAATCTCGGAAAGTGTGGCTAAAGGCATGACATTGAGTGCCGATCCATTGTCGATGAGCACATTCGGTATTATATAGCCCTTAGAACGGGTTGTGATATGCAATGCTTTCACTGAGCCTCTACCATTGGGCGGTATTTCATCATCATTAAAAGAAATGAAATTATCCGCATTCAAATTGTTCACCCACCTATCCAGTTTTTCAACGGATACATTGTTTGCCACATAAACTTGATTTAACACTTTCAGCAGAGCATTCTGGTGTGGTTCTGAATTCAACAGCAAAGATAATACCGAGATTCGTGCTGGCTGCTTACTCAATTGTTCTACCACGTTGTACTCACTGTGCTTGATAAATTTTAAAAATTCTTGTGCTTCTTCCTCGTCCACGTGCTTTTGAGCTTCTTGTTCAGTACGCTTCATACTCATCTTCAAATACATGCATCGGTGCTTTTCCTTTCGCTTCAAGTCACCGTTTCATCGATTCGACCTCTTTGAATAACATCTTCCGCCACGAGTGAAATGACCTACTTCCCCAACGCTTTCACCATGGCTTTGGGTTTTCATCTTCGTGTGACGATATTAACGTCATATTTCCATGGTATCGCTTTATTGTCCTTGTAGGGAAAGGAGATGGTACCTCGATTATCACTTTTGGTTTCATCGGTTCCTTCTTCGCATCATAATAAATTATTAACGGTCATTTGGCGCTTATACGGACAACCCGACGATTGATTGTCTGGAGGTACATACTTCTTTCTCATTGGCCTCTTCGCCTTTATAAAAATCCCAATCTCCTTATTGTCCATCATATTTTGCAAGAATCTCCGAACTCTTCGCAGGATTGAATATCGTGCCCTCAATACTATGAAATTTGCAAAACTTGGATCTTTTGTATTCCTTCCTCGAATACTGTTAAGATGACAAAGCAAACCCTTTTCAACTAGCACCTCCCAGAGTTTCTGTAGAGGTGTTCTTATTTTAGAAACCCGTCTTCTACTTTGTCGTTTGTCCTCCTCTCCATCGCGCCACATTCCTTTTGGCGTGGTTTGGGAATGGGTTCCGGATGTACCGCCAATGCCATCAAATCGCAGAATACCCGATCGATAAGTCCTTGAACTCTCCTTTTGAAGGCCGTGCGGTTTTCGTAGAGTGCCCTTGGTTCCCGCATGGTATGCACAACTAGCATTTGGATCGCACCATTTCGGTATGGAGGTTTAAGGGTGCCATGTAATGGGAGATATTAATTGCTTCTCCGAAGTTTTGGTACAGTTCCCGCACGACACGTGAATAGGGGTGAATTGTCGCTCTCGGGATTGGGCCTTGCTGGTCTTGGTTCATTTCTGGGCTGGCTTTGAGCGGGTACCGTGTTTTGTGGGAATATGGTAACGGGTCTTTGGTTATTCGTGGCGTATACAGGGTAGGAAGAGTAAAGAGGCGGTGTTTAGTAGTAAGGGGTTTGAGGAGGATAATGGAAATTCGAAGGTGGGTAATTTCGAGGTCGGGATTGGTTTGGATACAGATTAGGGGTATAACTGCTTCCTATTCCCACCATATAGGTTTCTGGTTCTTTCTTCTTCATGGGCGCTACCCTTCTTGAACCTTCTGAACCTTCCATTCTACCGCTCTTGACGGTATTCTCTATGAGCTCACCAGATATTACAATATCCGCAAACTCCTTCGTGGCACTTCCCACTAGTTTGTCATAAAACGGCGCCTTTAAGGTGTTGATAAAGAGATCGGTTATCTCCGTTTTTGTTAGTGGGGGTTCCACTTGGGCCGAGACGCTCTCCATCTCTCGCACATACCGTCTCAAGGTCTCGATGGCTTTTTCTCCATCATTTGCAAGGTCATCCGGCCCGCACCATGTCCGATACATGCTTGTACCGCTTTCAGAACGCAGACGCCAAGTCCTTCCAGATCGAATCTTTCTCTACTAAGTTGGTTGTACCACCAAGAGTGACCTGTTAGACTATCTTGAAAGCAATGTATGAGTAGCTTATCCTCATTCACATAACCGGTTATTTTTCGCAAAACATGACAAGATGCGCTTTGGACATCTCGTGCCATCGTATTTTTCAAATCAGCACCTTGAACTTTGGAGGCGTAACTAGATCGGCACCAAACCGAGCTCTTTGGCACTTAATGCGAGAAGGCTTCAGACCTCTATTGCTTTGAGTCTTTCCTCTAAGCTCTTATACTTCTCTTGAGCCTCACGATCGTCCGTTCTCAACCTGGCTACTTCCACTGGATCGTCCGAATCTGGAATAATTGGATTGGTAGGATTAGCCCCAGAATTTGATATGAATATTCCTTGCCCTAAATGAGTATGTGGCACCTACCGCTGCTCGGTCCGTGGGTTCTCCTTAGGTGTACCTCTTTGTCTCTTGTGGCGTGTGGTGGAGTGAATCCGGGAGGATAGAGCGGGTCTTGATTGTGATTAACTCTTGATCGAGATTCCTCAATGTCAAGGCTCTGCATGTGTCCCTTTCCTTTAACTAAAACTGACATCATCTCCATCATCTTGGCCATTTGATCCTTCTGTTCGAGCGATTCTTCTCGTGATCTCACCATTAAGTCTCTCGCTCTTCATCGTGACCAAGCCAACTGCTCTTGTAATTCCTTTTGAATTCTCTCCATCCTTTCAATCCTTTCATTGAATTCAGCCTCCATTACTCTAGTTTGTCGGCGCGTTCTATACGAATGACGTGGTTCCAGTCTTGTGGTATTGCAACTGCGAATTGTACATTTTAACCTCAGCGAATGAGTATGGGATATGCAATGAATGAATGGATGCATGAATGAATGCATGAATGTCAAATGAATGTCAGTCATGAATGAATATGCAAAAATTTGGTGTTAATTTCAAGATAGCTCCTATTTAGGCATTTTCTTAATCAAAGGAGTCTATTACACAACGTTTCGGTCACTCGTATAATTGACTCCTCCATTAGAAACCCATTTTTGGCGACCAATCTCTAATCAACACCTTCCTAACAAGATACCTTCGATGCATGATGAAAAATAGAAATACGCATAAACGACCTTGGTTAGCGCAACACATATAAACAGAGAAAAACTGTGGAAAATCTAACAAATTAAGCTACTTGGTCCAGTAGACTCGATTCCCTTGCTTAGAAAGCACAAATGTAAAAGAAATAGAAGGTAAGATGTGCTTTTCCCGTGTACTTATTTCAGTGACTACTAAACGAGCGGAGGTTCGGCATGGCTCTAGTTGGATGACTCGTATGGTTCACTATATGGGGTTTTGGTTCTAGATGGGTACTCGAATTGTCTGCACTGTCATCTACTAAGATTAGTACAGAGCCTCGGTCATGGCCCATCATAGGCTTACGAGATCAATTCGAGGGATTACATTTACTTATGCCTATGCGGAGGGACAAGTTAACTCACGAAAGCATAAGTCATATGTAACCCAAAAGTATTCACTAGCCTGTGCGGAGGAACGAGTTAACTCACGAAGGCGTAGCGTTTACTTTCACTTAACAGGGACGGAGCCCGGGTATAGAGCTCATGTTATGCAACAAAAATGCACGTGCACGGTGTGTGGGGAGAAACTTGCAAACCTTTACGTTTTATTTAAAAAACTAAACCAAAACTAAAATCACAAAATTTAAAGTGAAAAACAACCGGATAAAACAAGTTAGAATATATACAACACGATGCAAATGCATGATTTTTTTGAAAACAAAAAATTTGAGGATCACGACTAAATGTTAATTTGAACAAGGAACTTTGAAAATTTTGACAACGCGAGTTTAATTCGACTCGACTCTCAAAAAGCGTCCCCAGTGGAGTCGCCAGCTGTAGCGACGTAAAAAAAATTTTAGTTTCAGTCGGTCACTAATTGTGGCGATTTATTAAACATTTGAAAACAAACTTTCGATTTTATTAACAAAGGGAGTCGCCACCGATCCTTTTTTATAGGTGTGATCGGACACCTAATAAAATTATTTTAAAACAAAAAGAAGGCCAAATTTAGGTCTACGTGAAAGTCCGAGAAAAATTGGGGTTCGGAGTCGATTACTGTGGGAAGGTATTAGCACCCTTGCGACGCCCAAAATTGGTATCTCATAAACATGTGTTGACTTGATTTTCAAAAACACGAGTTCAATATAATATTTAATCGTGATCCGATTGAAAAATGAGAATTTTTAGTTTTCGATTTTTTTAGAAAGGGTGTCCCGTTTTTTAACACAAGCCAACGAATTTCACCCAACATAGCGATGAAATCGATGACTTAATGTTAAAATCGGTACATTGCCTTATTCTTAAAATTAAAATGTAAAAAGTTTCTAAAATGATAGTAAAAAATCTAAGAATATTATTGTAAAAAATGCGAATAGTGATGTGAATAATATAAAATATTAAAATATCAAAATATTAGAATAATAATAATTAATATTGACAAATAAAAAAAAACAAAATAGAAATAAAAAGTGTACATAATATATATTTA
Source organism: Gossypium arboreum (assembly GCF_025698485.1). Lineage (NCBI taxonomy): Eukaryota > Viridiplantae > Streptophyta > Magnoliopsida > Malvales > Malvaceae > Gossypium > Gossypium arboreum. Next base: position 16,437,296 of record NC_069080.1, read on the forward strand.
TTAGAAATAACAATGATGTTTAAAATAATACTATTAATAATACTTCATAAATATGTACATATTATAACCCCTTTTTAGAATAATAATTAAATATACGAAAATAATATTATATACACAAAAGGTATATATACACTTATGGTGAAATATATGTACTAACATTAATAATAAGTATAATCGAATAAAATAAATACAATAATATATGCTCAATATGGTATTAAAAATACGATATGTATAATAGTATTTTGAGTATGTACATGAGATAATATAAAATATATACATGGAAATATACAAGAAGTATACAACTAATAACATTAAGAATATATATATAATATAAATATAATATATACAATATACACATATGATAAAAACTATTAATATGTACATGTATATCTACATACACATTAAGTAAAAGTACTAATGCTAACAATATTAATAATAAATATAATAATAGACATATATGCATATAATAGTAAGAAACGGAACATAAAGAAAATATATATATAGCTAAATATAATATAATAATAACAATATATAAAAATAATAGTGATAACAATATTACATATATAACATGATTAATATTTAAAGCTAAATTAAATAGCAAAATAATATGAAATCCAAGGTAAATCTGAAAAATAAATGAAAAAAGAGAGAGGGAAGAGAGAAGGGGGGGAAGGAAATCGGCCGGTAATCGGTCACCGGCTGACTGTCACCGCCATCCGTCATGGCGGCTTACCATCGCACGTGGTGGCTTAAAAGGTAATTTTCTTTTATATTTGTTTTGTATATATATTTTATTATATTTTTATTATGATGTATATATATAGATTAATAGATTCAAAAAGGAACAAAATAAAAATAAAAATAAAAAAGAGTAAAATAAAGAAGATAAAATCACCTTTAGGTATTTTTTGAAGATAAATTCTTTGTATTGATCAAAATTCCCTCCTCCCTTACATGATTTTTGAATGGCTTTTTATAGCCATCTTTTATATGATTTTCTATTATTTCTTTTTCTATTTTGTAGGTGGTGGTGGTAGACAATGGATATTAAAAATGGGAGGAAAAATGGGGCAAGTGGGAAAGTGGCTAGGTGGCTAGGGTTTCTTGGTTTTGTTTTGGGGGGGTTAGGTTTTTCTTTTTTTTGGGGGGTTAGGTTTTTTTCTCTTTTTTTTGGGTTAGGTTTTTTTTTTGGGAGGGCTTAATGGGCTTTTGAATTGGGTTTAATATTTGGGTTTTGTAATGGGTTTGGGTAGATGTAAATGGGTCATGGGTTAAGGGTTTTAGTGGGTTTAGAGGTTTGTTTGGGTTTTGATATAATCGGGCCTGGGTAATTTGGGCTTCTACAATCGGCACGAGGATGAGAAGGAGATTGGCCACATTGCTTGGAATTATTTTAAGGATCTGTTCGAGACCTCGATTAATTTTGATATGATTAGGGACTTACAGCATATCCCCAGTTGCATTGATAAGGAGACCAACCGACTATTGACGGATGTCTTTACGAATGAGGAGATCGTGAGGGCTTTTAAACAAATGGATCAGCGTAAGGCGCCTGGGATCGATTGGCTCTCGGAGAGTTTTTTAAGGATCATTGGTCCACGGTGGGAGATGACGTCCTGAAATTATGCCATGATATTCTTAAGGGCGAGAAGAGTGTCAGTTGTGTTAATGAAACTTTAATTGTTTTGATCCCAAAGATTAAAAATCTTTGTGAAATGGCTAACTTCCGTCCCATCAGTCTTTGCAGGGTGATCTACAAAATGGTTGCAAAGACTCTTGCTAATCGGTTTAAGGAGGTCCTCTATCTGTGCATAGGCCAAAACCAAAGAGCTTTTGTCCCTAATCGGATGATCCACGACAATGTTTTAATGGCCCATGAGCTCGTGCACTATCTCCGTAGCTGCTCAAAAAATAGCCCGAATAAATGATGTGTGGTCAAGCTCGATATGAGCAAAGCTTATGACCGGATAGAGTGGAATTTTCTTGAGAATGTGATGAAAAAAATGGGTATTTCCTCTGTTTGGATTAATAAAATCATGGATTGTGTGTGTACTGTCCATTATAGGGTTAAATGCAATAAGTATCTTTCCGATGTTGTTATCTTGGAGAGGGGGCTCCGGCAAAGGGACCTTCTTTCTCCTTATTTGTTCCTCTTCTGTATGGATACCCTTTCTCATATGCTTATTCATGCGCAAGAGTCTCATACTATTAAGGGCATCCGGGCTAATATTAATGGCCCCAAGATTAATCATCTCTTCTTTGCTGATGATGCCCTTTTGTTTGTTAGGAATAAACAAAGTGAAGTGCTGGCGTTCACAAAGATCCTGGAAACCATCGAACGAATGTCGAGTCAACGCATCAACTTCGAAAAATCCATGGTGTATTTTAGCCCCAACACCCTTGCTTCCCAGCGCGAAAGTCTTAGCAGATTACTTAAGATAAAAGTGGTGACTAGTCTTGATGCTTATTTGGGCCTTCCTATCCCGGTTGGTAAGAAGAAGTCTTAAGCGTTCAAAAGTATATTGGATTACATGACTAATAGGATTAATAGCTGGTCCAAGAGGCTTTTATCCTACGGTGGGAAAGAAATATTCATCAAGTCGATTCTTCAAGCCATCCCTTCTTATGCTTTCTCGGTTTTCTATACCCCAAATAGCGTTTTGGAGGACTTTCAGTCTATGGTTGCTTGGGTCTGGTGGGGTGGAAAAGATCGTAATAGAAGCTGGCATATGCTCCCGTGGGACCGTATGTGTTTCCTTACAGGTATGGAGGTCTTGGGTTCAGGGACCTTCGGCGCTTTAATGTGGCTTTGCTTGGAAGGCAGGTGTGGCACCTTATGAGCTGTAGAGACACACTCTGCTATAGAGTGCTGAGGGCCAAATATTTCCTGGACGGGGATGTCCTCCATTCGAAGCAGGTTGATAAACCCTCTTTCACATGGCAGAGCATTTCTAAAGCCGCGAGTATTTTGTATGAGGGTTTTGGTTGGACCGTGGGTCGGGGGATAAGATCGACATTTGGCGTGACAATTGGGGATTCGAAGGGCTTTCGGGTGCCTCAATTAGGCTTGATAGACAGACGGTCTAAGTGAACAAGGTGAGTGACCTATTGAATAATGAAAAAGTCAGTTGGAACAATAGTAGGATTTTTGAGATATACGGTGATTTTTTGGGGGACCAAATATGTAAAATCCCCCTTTTCCATAATAGTCCTAATGATTATTGTATCTGGTACCATAACCCCTTTGGTTACTATTCTACCAAGTTTGCTTACTCTTGGTTGACGCTGAAGCATGTGGGGTATGGCCCTCATAGGATCTTTTGGAGATTGGCCTGGAAAATTCAAACCCTCCCGAAAATTAAGATTTTTTGCTGGCATTTAGGGCATGATATTTTCCCTTCTTATGAGAAAATTTCTAGCATTCGGAAGGAGGTTAATAGTAATTACCCGAGATGTGAGAAGAAGAGGAGACCCTCATCCATGCTATGAGAGATTGCCCGAGGGCTAGGGTGGTCTTGGTTCATGGTGGTTTAAATAATAAAGTTCTCGAAGGCACTTACAGTAGATGTGTGGATTGGCTCGAGGATGTGGCTCGCATGCTGGATAAGAAGGCGCTCTCTGACTTGATTACGGTGCTGTGGAACATTTGGAATAGTCGGAATAATAAAGTTTTCCATGACAAGGAGGACGGTGCCATGGTGACCTGGGACAGTACTGCTACTTTAAGTCGTGATTTCCGTATATTCAACTTTTTAGAGTGCCTGATGATTCTGAAACTGGAGAGAGAGCAGAGCTGGCGGAAGCCTGACTAAGGGACGGTTAAAATTAATTTCGACGCTAATATGAATAGAAGGAAGATCTGCTTCGGTATTGTGGCGAGGGACCATGAAGGCTTTGTTCTCGGCGGTCAAGCGGGTGTGCTGGAGAAGAAAGTTCAAGCCGAATGCGCCGAGCTGCATGCGCCAGAGGAGAGCATTATTTTTTCCCAGACTAAAAGTTGGACCAAGCTAATTTTTGAGTCGGATTGTGTGGGATTCATCAACCGACTCAATAAAATAAAAATTGACTATTCTACTATGGGTCATTGCATCAAGTACATCATTAATAAGTTAAAACAGTGCTGTAATTTTAGCTTTAGTTCTGTTTGGACCCCCCGTGGTTGTAACAAAGTTGCGGATAGTCTTTGTAATTGGGCTAATGTCCAGAATTGTATTACAGATTTTGATATGGATTATCCTTCGGAAATTCATGATTTTATTTTACGGGATGCTATAAAATGATATTGACCTTTGGGTCTTTTTATCCAAAAAAAAGTAACTTACATCACCCCCGCAAGGTTAACATAGTACTTTTATATTCGATCACCCGAACAGATAAGGTGAAACAACGATTGGAATTGCTTTTCTCAAAAGAATTGGGAAATAAACTGAAAAAAATTCGGATAAACCATAATAGGTTCAGTTCCTAAGAAATATTGGAGGAATCATAGACAATCCCGCTTAAAACCCAATCTCTTAGACGAAATATCACAATAATGTAATTTAATAAAACATCGAAATTTTAGAGAGTAAGAATGAGAGAAATGAGAGAATTGTATTTTCTTTGTTTTTTTATGTTATGAAAAATGAGAGAACTGACCCTTTATTCATACAGTTTTTTGAAGGGTAAAGTAGTAAAATTGTAGAGGCAAAAATATAAAATACAGGCACGAATCGGGCTGGGCAGCAATGCGCGTGTGTTAGACCTTTAGCTCCAATTACTAAGTGAGAAAAAGAGTCAAGTCTATTCATAAACCCTTTTAAAAGCTTATGCCTAACCAATGTGGGATTGTCCTTTTCTTTTGCATTACCAAGTTTCCCTCACAAATGGAAAAGAATCATAAAATTTTGTAAACATAAGAAAAAGGTAAGACACAAGAAGAGCAATAGCAAAATTAGCCGCTTAAGCACTAGTATCTTGTGGATTTGAACTAATACATAGTGAAATGAGTGATTCTTCTCTTTAACAAGTGAACGAATCTTGAACTTGTTAAGATAAGGATTAACTCATGACGCACGACTAATCTCAAAACCAATTGATGTTCCGCGATAGATCAACATGTCTTAGGCAATACATCTTGGGATGTTGGTAAGTGCTTAGAAAGATTGTCCAATATCTTTCTTAGAAGGTGGCTAGTTCTTCACACTTACGTAAGTAATTTCATCAAGTCTATCTCAATATAGACCAACTGAAATAAGGGCTATGAAATCATTAAGAGCATTTTATTAAGCTCATCCTCTCAAATTTAAGTTTGGTGAATTCATCAAGTCCATCTCAATAGGACCACCCAAACTCTAGTATATGAACTCATTAAGAGTAAGAAACTCAACCTTACACGTCGGTAAATTCATCAAGTCTGTCTTAATAATACCACCCAAACTCTGGGCTATGAATTCATTAAAAGTAATAACTAAACCTTATGCATGTACATCGTTCGCCATAGAGATAGGTAAAATGTACACTATGAGTCTTTCCATGGTTTCTTTTAACCACATTGAAATTAGGAAACTAAGTGGGTATCCACCATGAATTACTTAACCACTGGGTTTAAGAACCATCCCCCTCAACGAATCAAGAACCATTTTCCTACTAAACCCTTTGGTTAGTGGATCAATTAGGTTCCTTTCAGACATCATGTACTCTAAAACGAGTACTCCATTTTTTATTAAGTGTATTACAGATTCATATATTATTTAAATATGCCTTTTCTTTCCATTGTAAGTTTGGCTATTAACCACGCAAAATGAGACTTGTGAGTCACATAATAGAGATACGGGAGGTGCCAACTTTTCCCATAAAAGAATCTCTGCAAGTAGATTCCTAAGTTACCTGGTCTCTTTCCTGGCTAAGTTAAGAGCTATAAACTCTAACTCCATCATGGAGTGAGTAATACAAGTCTATTTAGTAAACTTCCAGGAAATAGCTGCTCCACCCAAAGTAAAACCATACCCACTTGTAGAGTAAACTTCATCATTGTTAGTTACCCAATTTGCATCACAATATCCCTCTAGGATTGTAGGGTATCCTACAAATTCCAACTCCCAAGTTATTGTACTTTTAAGGTATTTAAGAAAATTCTTTAGAGCATTCCAATATTCATTACTAGGATTATGGGTATATCTACTTAGTCTACTTGACTGTATAAGCAATATCAGGCTAAGTATAGTTCATCAAGAACATAAGACTTCCAATAATTATACCATACTCTATTTGGGGAAACATTATTTCGTTTATTCTTTACCAATTGTATGCTAGAATCAAAAGCAATTTTCACATATGGAATGATTATGCAAAGACATGAATCTATATGTAGCACTACTTATAGCATACCTAACAAATATAGCATCAACTATTTTAGATCCAATAGTGCTCTTTCTAATAGCAAGCAAGCCTATTTTTGCTAAGCACCCTATACTTTCAAATATTTTAGATTAAGGGCATAACCTTTCCACAGCTCATATGGGGTACAAGCTATTTTTTTATGAAGCACTCCATTAAGAATATGGTTTGTAGAAAGTACAACCTCTCCCCACATACTGTCAGGTAAACCTTAAACCTGAACTTACGAGTCAAGCATTCATTATTTCTTTTAGAGATCTGTTTTTCCTTTCAGTTATGCCATTATGTCGTGGGACATAAGGACTAGAAAATTCGTGTATAATGTCATTTTTCTCACAAACTTCTTTAAAAAAATTAGTGTCATATTCACTACCTCTATTAGATCTAAGATGTTTTATTCTACTATCAAATTGGTTTGCTACTTTTGCTTTATAAATAAGAAAGTTTTTATCAACTTCATCTTTTGATCTTAGGAGATAGACCTTTGTATATCAAGAGTAGTCATCTACAAAGGTGATATAGTAGCATTTTTTCACTCTTACTTTCTGTGTTTTTGAAGTCTACTAGATCAGTATGAAATAATTCTAAAAGCTCAATCTTCCAATCAGTAAGAGTTTTTAAGGAAGGTTTTACATTCTTGGCTTCAACACAAATTTTGTATTTATTAAAGCTACTATCATCTGGATGAGGGAGTAGATTCATTTTTATGATCTTTTTTAAAGAATAAATATATACATGACCCAATCTAGCATTTCACATATCAAAAGATTCAACAATATAAGCAGAAATGGTGGCTTTATTATTATCATTAAACATTGTCCCAATCACAAATAAACTCCCACTAAGATAACCTTTCCCAACATAATCTATATTATGAGAAAGTACAAGTTTATCATATTCAAAGAGTAGTTTAATAATACCTTCCTTGTTTAGTAATCCACTATCAATTAAATTTTTACGTAGGGTAAGTACATAAAGAACTTTATTTAGTGCTAATGTTTTACCAGAAGTAAGTTTAAGAAAAATATTTTCTTTATCAAGTACTTTTGAATTGATAGAATTACCTATGTAGACTTGTTCACCTTCAAATACACTATCAAATTTGGCAAACATTTCTCTATTGGTGCAAAAGTGTTTGGAAGCTCCTTTGTCTACAATCCACTCAATATTGCTCTCAACCAAGTTCACTTCAAAAAGCACAGTAGATATTATCTCATTTGGATTTTTAGCTAGATTTGCTTAGAGTTTGTTTTCGATCTGACAGTGTAACGATCCAAAAGTAAGTGTTGTTGAAAAGTGTAATTTCAGAATCCCATTTTCGTAAACCAAAATCGTAAATATATTTATTAAATATTTACGGAGTGATATTTGAAGTGAAGAGAATTTCGGTCAGGCAATTTTGTCGAAATAGTGTTTAATTAGGGTACAGGGACTAAATCATAAAAAGTGTCAAATTTCAATTACTATATATTTTTAATAAGTGGAAGTAAATTAAGGACTAAAGTGGTAATTATACCACTTATAAGTTGTAACAGCCCGTTTTCAGTGAAATCTGAACAGTGGTTTTGGGACCATAAATTCGAGGTTGAAAAATTTATTTTAATATTATTTCATGATCTATAGCATGACAGTATTATCGTATAAAAAAATTGTTAAGAAATTTAAATGTTTACATGTTTAATTTGATGAAAAGGACTAAATCGCGTAAAGTGCTAAAGTTGTGTTCCATTAGCTAAAGGTGTTAAATAGCTATAGAACTTTAAAGTAGAGGTCCTTATATGGTAATTAGACCATTAAATGAGTTAGCGGATATGCATGGCTTGGTAATTTTGAAAATTTTAAAATTAGGTAAGGGTAATTTGGTAATTAGCCAAATAAAGATAAAAATAATAAAACAAATAAATGGTCATCTCTTTCACTCATGCATGAACTGAAAATTTCAGCGAAGAGGGGCTTTGGGAGCTTGAAAATTTTGGCAAAGAAAATCCCTTGCATGTAAGTGTATTTTAAGTTCGTTTTTAATGATTTTTATGTTTCCGGGATCGTTGTAGCTTAACCTAGCTAACCTGGGGACTAATTTGCAAAATTTTTGAATGTATAGGGTTTTACCATGAATATATTTTAGTTTTTTGTGAAGCTTAATGGAAGAAAATGAATCTTTTTTGTGAATCAAACAACTTTTGTTAAATTATTTTTGTTGAAATTGTCAATTAGGGGTTAAATTGAGAAATGTGAAAATTGTGGGGTAAATGTATGAAATTTTTGAAATTTATGGGCTGCTATAAGCATGTATAAAATTCGGCTAGGCTTAGGTGTGGATGAAATTGCATGAATTTTATTTTACGAGCCTAGGGACTAATTTGTAAAGAAGTCAAAAGTATAGAGGCAAAATGGTAATTTTTCCAAAATACAATTTTTGGATTTAATTGAATAGAATGAGGTTTAAATTAGATAAGTTTGGTTATATAGAACAAGAAAAGCAACGTACGGATTTAGATTAGTGAAAAGACAAAGTGTTGAAAATAAACGATCGTTTTTCTCCGTACAAGTTTGAGGTAAGTTCGTATAATTAAATTGCGTATTTATATGTTTTAAATTGAAATATATGTATGTGGATTGTATAATTACTATGTATAATTATCAAGCGCATAACTGACGACATACGAAGAATACCGAGCCCCGTTTGAACCTTAGGAATTCGTAGGATACAAATGACATGTCATTAGGGTTACCAATTCCAGCTCTTATGAGTTTACCGGTACTCAACTCGTTTAAGCTTACCTTTATTCAGCTCGGAAAAACTTACTGTTTATAGCTCGTATGAGCATACATGTACAAGAATTGACAGATTACAGTTTAGTACACCTCGTTTGTACTACCTGCGTATCTAACGATATTCTAAGGGGCTCAACGGGCATAGTTTTTGTTACGATTTAATATGAGTTCGATACAAACTAGTACAAGTATTTATATGAATTACATGGAATGGTTTATATATGATATATTGATATATGGTATAGATGTTATATGTATATGTAATCTAATTAGTTATTGAACTTATACATGATTCTCGATTTTTAAATGAATACATGGCTAACTTGGTTGTTGAATATGTGTTAGGCTTTGGCCAAACTGAATTGTGTTATGCTTAGAGTTACTTATCTAAATTGTGGTTAAATGGTAAGTTATATTCTGTGTTATACGAAATTACTAAGCTTAAATACTTACCCTATGTTATTTTCTGTGTTTTATAGCGAATCGAAAGCTTGTTCGAATTGGAAGCTGTCAGATCATCACACTATCAATTGGCTATCTTGGTACTTTTGGCAAAATATTTGGTTTAATGGCATGTATAGTTTTTTTGGCTAATAGTAGCCTACATGTTTTGTCATGATTTTAACCATTTGATTTGGCTTGTATTTGGTATATTCTGTTATGTATATATATGTAAATGGCCTTATTATATGTGGTGTATAGATGCCATGCGAATGACTTGGTTGTGAATTGGTATTTTGGGTACCAAATAATTGAGATTGATAAGTAGCATATATGTTAAGTTTTAGGCATAATGATGCATATATGTGTTTGACCAATTAGGTAAAATTTGGAGACATTGTTGGCATGTAATTATGTGGCCAATTGAGGTGTCTATGAGTATCATGGTTGTATGTGATGTTATAACATGTTATAAGCTTGATGTGAGTTGGTTTTGAATGCCTCTTTTGTGATATGGTTATATGCAAATTGTTGTGTTTAGGTTGGTACCTATTTGGGTGAGAAATATGGGTTGGAAAATAGCCTATTTTTGTCCACATAGGCGTGTGTCTCAGCCACGGCCAGGTAACACAGTCATGTGTCCCTGTAATTTCTAAAGAACGCAAGTCAGTAGTTTCACACAGCCTAGCTACGGGCGTGTGGCTTGGCCATGTGACATAAGTCAGTATACCCTATAATATTTACACGGCCTAGCACACGGGCATGTAAGGTCATTTCAAAAGGTACACAGCCTGGTACATGGGCGTGTGGTTTGGTCGTGTGACCTAAGTTAGTGAATTACATGGGCCTGAACATGGGTTGGGACACGACCGTGTGTCCCTATTTCAAATATCCACACGTCCTGAGATACGGGCGTGTCTCTTAGCCGTGTGAGACACACGGGCGTGTGACTCTTGCACCTTTGAAAAATTTCCATGTTTTTCAAAACATTCTTTGAGTACTCGGTTTAATCCCAACTTGTTTCTAATGTCTATTTTGGGTCTTGAGGGCTCGTACCATGGACTATATATTTGCTTGTGATTGGTTTTTGATTTGAATGTGAGATGAACATGAATTATATGTTTGTTCGTTTGTAAGTCTGGTAATGCTCTGTAACCCTAATACGGTATCGGATACGAGTTAAGGGTGTTATATTTATTGGTATCAGAGCTACAGTTTAGTCGATTCTCGGACTAACGTAGTGTTTGTGAGTCTAGCTATACATTCCATTATATAACCTGTGATAGTTTAATATCTCCTTACCGTTTTTAAAACATGTTTTCATGTAGTAATGGGTTCCAACTGAGCAGATTCTGATGATGTAAAAAGTAACGCGTCAGCCTCTATTCGCGGAGCAACGTCATCTGGATCGAGACCCATATCTGACGGTCGTGGAGAAGAGGCTAAAGAAGCCTCTTCCAAAAGATAAATGAGTGGTTCACTGAGTTTGTCCGAACTAATTCGACTGCTCAGCAACATCTACCCCCACATTTTTCCCAACTGGTTCCCGTAACTCCTCAAGTTTTGGAATTTGTGCACATAAGTAAACCACCTGTAGATAAAATTCGCAAATATGGGGCCGAAGAGTTTAAGGCTATAGTTGGCGATGATTTGGAAAGAGCTGAGTTTTGACTAGAGAATACGATTATATTCTTTGATGAGTTGTCTTGTTTGCCAACCGAATGTGTTAAATGTGTTGTATCTCTTTCGAAAGATGCCGCATACCAGTGATGGAATACGTTACTCTCTGTAGTACCGAAGGAATGGGTTACATGTGAATTTTTTCAAACAGAGTTCAGAAAGAAGTATATAAGTCAACGATTCCTTAATCAAAAGCGTAAGAAATTTCTAAAATTGAAATAGGGTCATATGAACATAGCCGAGTATGAAAGAGAATTTGTCAAATTAAGCAAGTATGCTCGAGAGTGCTTTCCAACCGAAGTGGTTATGTGTAAACGGTTTGAAGACGGGTTAAATAAATATATTAAACTTTTAGTCGAAATTTTTGAACTGAAAGAATTTGTTGTTTTAGTTGATAGAGCGCACAAAACCGAAGAGCTTAGCAAAGAAAAGAGAAAAGTTGAATTTGAAATTAGAGGTTCGAGAAAGAGATTTACGGGAAAGTTACATTAATCGGCATCGAAGAAATCTAAAGTACATTACTACCGTTCTACTGTTTCTATGGGGCATTCTAATAGAGATAGAGAAGTAAGACGCTCCAGCCCTAAACCCCAAGTTACATCTGTAGCAAGTGTGGGTAGTGTTAAAAATACTGGACCCGGGTGCAAGTACTGTAACAGGCCACATTATGGTAATGTCGAGTGAAAAGTGAAGCTTGTTTCAAATATGGTTCCTTCAACCATTATCTTAGAGACTGCCCTGAGAAGTCTGAGAAAAAGAAAGCTCAAACCACAAGGCCGAGTAATACTGCTGTAAGAGGTAAACTACCTCGTAATCCTAAAAATGTGAGTGGTAGCCTTGGTGTAACGAAAGACTCTACTGTGAGATTTGAGGCACGAGCACCAGCTAAAGCTTATGCTATTCGCACACACGAAAATGCTTCTGCGCTAGATACTATTACCGGTACTTTTTCTCTCTATAATACTGATGTAACTGCTTTGATTGATCCTAGATTGACCTATTTTTATGTATGTACGAATTTAGTGTCTAGTAAGAGTTTACCTATTAAGTCCACTGAATTCGTGGTTAAAGTATCAAATCCCTTAGGTCAGTATGTTCTAGTTAATAACGTTTGCAAGAATTGTCCTTTGATGACTCGGGGTTACAATTTTTCGGTTGATTTAATACTTTTATCGTTTGATGAATTCGATGTGATTTTGGGTATGGATTGGCTGACTCTCCATGATGCTATTGTAAACTGTAGACGAAAGCTTATAGTATTAAAATGTGAGAACAATGAGACTCTTTGTATTGAATCTAATAATTTGAGTGGGTTGCCTATTGTGATATCGGTTATGCTAGCACAGAAATATGTGAGAAAAGGTTGCAATGCTTACCTTGTGTATATTTATTGGATACTAAAGTGTCTGAATCAAAGATTGAGTCAGTACTAGTAGTTTGTGAATATCCAGATGTGTTTCCAAAAGAGTTACCAGGGTTGCCACCGATCAGAGAGGTCGAATTTGCTATTGAGTTAGTACCGGAAACATCACCGATATTGATAGATTTGTACAGAATGACTCTTATAGAGTTGAAAAAGTTGAAATCTCAGTTGGAAGAGTTGACAGATAGAGGTTTTGCACGACCTAGTTTTTCGCCCTAGGGTGCACCAGTTTTGTTCGTTAAGAAGAAAGATGAATCAATGAGATTATGTATTGATTATCGACATCTTAATAAAGTTACGATTAAGAATAAGTACCCATTACTGCGAATCGATGATTTGTTTAAATAGTTGAAAGGTTTAACAATATTTTCGAAGATTGATTTACGTTTCGATTATTATTAGTTGCGGGTTAAAGATTCGGATGTGTTGAAAACTGCGTTCAGGACCAGGTATGGACACTTTGAATTTCTTGTTATGCCATTTGGGTTAACTAACATTCCTGCAGTTTTTTATGGATTTGATGAATAGAATCTTTAGACCGTATTTAGACAGATTTGTTGTTGCATTCATTGATGGTATCCTAATATATTCCCGACATAAGTCTGAGCATACCGAACATTTGAGAATTGTGTAACTTTGAGAGATAAACAATTGTTTGCTAAATTCAGCAAATATGAGTTTTGGCTCAGCAAAGTTGGGTTTTTAAGACACATTGTATCGGTTAAAAGCATTAGAGTTGATCCAAGTAAGATTTCAGCAACTGTTGATTGGAAACCACTAAGAAATATATTCGAGGTCAGAAGTTTTCTGGGATTAGTGGGCTATTATCAGAGATTTTTAAAAGGGTTTTCAATGATAGCAACACCGATGACGTGGTTTTGGTTCGTCTGATAAATGCCAACAAAGTTTTAACCAGTTGAAAGCACTATTAATAAAAGCATCAAGTTTGGTTCAGCCTGAGTCGGGTAAAGAATTTGTGATTTTCAGTGATGCGTCATTGAATGATTTGGGATATGTTTTAATGCAAGAAGGCAAAGTAATAGGTTATGCTTCTAGACAATTAAAGCTACATGAAAAGAATTATCTGACACACGACTTAGAGTTGAATGCTATTGTGTTTGCACTGAAAATTTGGCGACAACATTTGTTCGGAGAAAAATGTGGCATATTTACCGATCACAAGAGTTTGAAGTATTTGATGTTACAGAAAGATCTGAATTTGAGACAGCGTAGATGGCTTGAATTGTTGAAAGATTATGAGTTAGTGATTGACTATCATCCGGGAAAAGCAAATGTAGTCACGAATGCTTTGAGTAGAAAATCTTTGTTTGCTTTGCAAGCGATGAATATGCGACTGACTTCGTCTGATGATGGTTCGATATTAGCTGAGTTAAAAGCTAAACCGATGTTTCTACAGCAAATCTATGAAGCTCAAAAATGTGATCATGAATTGCAAGCTAAACGAGTACAGTGTGAGTCGACTTTTGATTCTGAATTTTAGATCAGACCCGATGACACACGGCCTTGTGTCCTTTGTAATTTCTAAAGAAAGAAAGTTAGTAGCTTCACACGGCCTAGCACACAAGTGTGTGGCACAAGTCAGTATACCCTCTAGTTTTTACATGGCCTAGCACTCAAGCGTGTGAGGTCATTTCAAAAGGTACACGGCCTAGCACACGGGCGTGTTGTTTGGCTGTGTAACCCAAGTCAGTGAGTTACATGGGCTCAGACATGAGTTGGAACACAACCATGTGTCCCTATTTTGAATGTCCACACGGCCTGAGACACGGGTGTGTCTCTTGGCCGTGTGAGACACACGGTCTGGCCACAAGGGCCTGTGTCCCCTACACCTTTGAAAAATTTTCATGTTTTTCAAAAAATTCTCTGAGTACTCGGTTTAGTACCAACTTGTTTCTAATGTCTATTTTGGGCCTCTAGGGCTTGTATCATAGATTATATGTTTGCTTGTGATTGGTTTTTGATTTGAATGTAAGATGAACATGAATTGTATGTTTGTTCGTTTGTAAGTCCGATAATGCTCCGTAACCTTGATCCGATGTCGGATATGGGTTAGGGGTATTACATCAGTTAATGGACAATAGCTTGATTTATATTTATAAGAGTATAAAATTTTAATAAAATAACAATAATTAATAAAATAAAACATATGTAATAAAAATATGATAATAGGATGAAAGAGAAGGTTATCTTCTCCATTTTATCAAACCAATAACAAAGGGAAAAGAAAAGAAATACATTCGACTAATAATTTCAAAGGTTCTAAGCTCCAATTGGTTAGTCAATTTAGACTATTTTCTTGTAATTATTTTATTTTCGGAATCCCGATAGCTTAAGCTAGTTAACCCATGTTGTATTCTTTGATAGTTTTCAAGATTGAAAATGTTGTCATTGATGGATAGTTGGAGTTCTAGAGGTTAATTTGATAGATTTTAAGTTTAGAGTTGAAAAAAGGACTAAATTGTAAAGTCAATTGATAGTTTTGTTCAATAGGGACAAAAATGCATTAATTTTGAAACTTATGGTAGAAATGAGAAATAGAAAGTCTAATTGGGACTAGAGTGAAACCGACATGAAATATTGAAGTTAAATTTGAAATTTATGTTTGTCTTGGTTTTAGGGACTAAATTGAATAAAATGCAAAAGTTACACAAATTAGTAATTGAATGTGAAAATGATTGTGTATTGATAATTAGTGTATTTATGTTAATTCATAGCTAATGTCAGCCCGAATTCTTTAAAACAGAAATAAAAAGATAAAGTCATCGGCAAATAACTCGGAGTTTATGGTTTGTGTTTCTATAATCTGAACCTTTTTAATTATTGCATTTATGAAGTGCATTGCATGGTGAAAACATAAGTAAGTTGGAAATGATAGGGCAAGCTGAATTGAATCGATTTGAATGAGTTGTTTACGATAAGGACTAAATTGAATAGTTTTAAAAATATAATATATTGTTATAATTATGCAATTGAATTCAAATTTTGATGAATTATGTTGTCACAGATGTGAATGGATGATTGGATGATGAAATTATGTTGTGAAATTGATACATTGATTATTTTAAATGGAAATAAAGTTAGACAATGAATTTTGGATTATAGATTCTAAATGTGAAATTTAATGTATAATCAAGTTATATATTTTATATGTAGATAATAATATTATTTTCATTTATAATAATATTATTTTGCATTTGAACTTTTATTTGTTGATTCATGTATTACGTGAATTATATTATGATTTAAATTTTAGATATAGAAATACCACTAAGTTATACTCAGCGTACGGTTTTGTTTCTCGTGCACAGGTTAGACACTTTTTAATTTGATCATCAACTTCAGCATCCAGTGGCAATTCTGGACTCAAGTGTTAGTGATATTTTAATTTTGGTCATGACATGTACCTAAGGTGTCTTTGCTTAAACAATGTCTATCTTGAATTTGTTGGCAAATTGAGGATCAAGTATATAAATATATATGTAGGTGTTGGAAATGGTCATGTTAATATTATCTTATTGAAGTAGTATGGCATAGATGCTTAATGGTCTAATTAGTGAGAAGATAATATGCTAAGTGATGTGTTTGATTGATATATGGTGATGAAAGTTATGGATGGTATGCTTGTGTTGAATTTGTGATAAATGGTAAGCTTTGGTGCATATTTTTATAGTTGAGGTTAAGCTATTTAATATGTCTTAAAGGGTTAAAGGATCTATATTAGGTTGAACTTGTTGAGGTGCCTCTGAAGGCATATTAGTTTGGTTTGAATGTGATATTTTAGGTTGATTTTGAATTGTTGATTGAGGTGTCAATTGTGGCATATTGGTTAGGTACTTAGGATGGATGCTATAAGTGATGTTTTAGCATGATTTTGATACTTTTGAAATTAATTGAGATATGGTATATTAGCTTGCTTGTTGTGTTGGGAATCGACCCAATTAAGCAACGAATAAGTAAAAATAGCGAAAAAACTACGAATTTGAACACATAAATTTAATGTGGAAAAACCCTCCAAAAAAGATAAAAAATCACGGGCAAAGATAAATTTACTATAATAGAAAAAAATGAAGAGTATAAAATATGGAGATAAAAACTAAACCCTAAAACTCGAAAACAAAGAATCCCCAAAACATAAACACAAAATTCTCAAAAGTGTTATTAGTTCTAATCTTTTAATGTGTGTATTTTCTAAGGTTGTAAAAGAGCCTATTTATAGGCTAAATTTGAAGGTCAAATAATAATAAAATAATCTAGACTAATCAGAGTTTGACTGAAACAAATAAATAAAGTTTAACTGAGAGATTATCTCTCAAATTTGACTGAAATA
This sequence comes from Gossypium arboreum, assembly GCF_025698485.1. NCBI lineage: Eukaryota > Viridiplantae > Streptophyta > Magnoliopsida > Malvales > Malvaceae > Gossypium > Gossypium arboreum. The sequence continues at coordinate 16,454,341 of NC_069080.1, forward strand.
TGAGTCATATTCAACATATTGCATAAGAGATTTAGGGTTATAAAGCTTGTATTGAAAGACATTTCCAAGAAAACATAACCCGAGACACGGCCGTGTGCCATACACAGGTATATGGCACAGCCATGTGGTTTGTGAGTTTTGAATTATTTTTGGTGCACACATCCATAGTCTGTTACATAGCTCGGCGACATGGCCATGAGACATCTTTTGAATATTTACACTTTTGACCCACACAGCCTCAACTTTCCATAGGGTCAGAGGACACAGTAGTATGACCCCTGTTTGCAGATATTTCCTAACTTTTCGTTTTTTATTTCAAATTGATCATTGTTCGATACCAGATTAATTTTAAGCTTTCGTAAGTTCGGTACCAACTTTGTAGGTTTTCTATTTACATCAAGCATTTTGTTCCTCCTAATTAACTTCTTGAATGTCCTATTAGAGTTTTGAATGAGTAGAGCCCTTTGCTCTTACAATTCTTCTATGGGAGATGAGCTAGAGCTTGTAAAACAATATTCTTCTTGCCTTTGACTTTGTTTTTTCTTATCTCGTCAAGATTCAGTTAAAAATTTTGTAACGAATAGAATGAAAAAAAAAAACTCAAATCTGACAGATTTTGACCTGATCCGATTTGTTAGGGTTGTTTCTTTTTTTTTTTTGAAAAATTAAGTTTTAGGCGGTTTGGGTTTGAGTTAAATCTATCTCACCCTGCCTAAGATATTTACAAAAATGCTCCTTTTATATATATATATATATATATATATATATATATATATTAAGTTTTTGCTTTCAATAAATAAATATCTTTAGTTTTAACTATAAACTCAAAAAATAATCTTATTTTCTTCAAAAAGTAAACTAAAATAATTCAATTAAATTTTGGTTAGAGCCAAATCTCCAATTAAATTTCAAGTTCGAGTTCGGGACAAATTATTTTCTTAAGAGTCAAAATCAAAATAAATTGGTCAAACTGTAGGTCGAGGCAAGGTAAGCAAAAATCCACCCCTTTACTATCCATTGTAACAAACCTATGGGCTCATTAATCCTCATTTTATTTATGTCCTTTGCTTCCTTAATTATGGTCACCTTGATGACAAAATTCTTAGGTAAAGTCGAAAACACACTTCCTTACCAGCTTTTAAATAATGGTAAAAAACATCTTTGTCTATATATAATTTTATATATTGGCATAATGACTTATTTGGCTTCCAACTTTATAAAAAATTCATTTTAGTCTTCTATGTAAATTTTTTATTGTCTTTTTTAGTTCTTAAAGTTGCATTTTTTTGTCAAATCATCCCAAATGGAAAAGTTAACAATTTTTTTAACTTTGTTGACATTACATACACGTGGATGACATGTTAGCATTTAAGTAATTTTTAAAATTAAAAATTAAAATATATATATAAAAACTATTTTAAAAATAAAAATCATTACAATTATGAAAATTATTTTTAAAATTTTAAAAATAATTAAATGTTTATGTGTCATTTACGCTGCAATCTACATGTATGCCACATCAACAAAGTTAACAAACGTTAACTTTTCCATCCATTTTGGGGTGATTTAATAAAAAAAAGCAAATTCAAGGGCTAAGAGAGACAAAAAAATTTAAATAAACGGCTAAAATGACCCTTTTATATATATATATATATATGAAGTTGGAAGGCAAAAAAAAATTGCCTTAATTTTTGGAGGAATCCATTTACACACTTTTTGTACAATTAATATTTTAATGATTTAACATTGAATTTATTGATATAATTGTACTTCCCATACATATAAATTCTTAAATCGATCTTATATCTCTATTATATCTATTTAAAATACTTTCTATATATTAATATATTGAAATTTTTTATATAAAATAAATTGTTAAGAAATTTTAATTTACATCAAAATAAACATGCATGTGTATATGAATAAAATATTAAATTCAACGATGGATTATTAACTATTACATATCTTCATCATTATGTAGCTCAGTGATGTTTTTTCCTTGTGTTCAAGATATTTGCACCTTCAATTTGAATATAACTAAAGTCATCACATTAATGTCATTGTATTTTTTTCTTGTAGAACTCCCTTACACTCTTAACTTTGCAAGTTTTCTATTTGCATCAAACTTTTTCCTTCTCTTAGTCAACTTCGTGAATGCTCTATTAAAGTTATGAGCAAGTAAAAACTCTTACAATTCTTCTATGGGAGATTTACCCTTAATTGTAACTAGAGCTAAAGCTTACAAAACAATATTTTTCTCGCCTTTGACTTTGTTTTTTCATTATCTTATCAAGATTCATTTTAAAAGTTGGTAATAAACTTCTGAGCTCATCAATTCTCAATTTGTCTATCTCCTTTACCTTTTTAATTGTAGTAATTTTGATTGTAATTTTCTTAAATAAAGTCAAAACACCTTCTCAAGCTTCAAATTTAAGTATTCTTTATCCAAGTGTATAGGTTTGGCTCTTTAATTAAAATAATATAAATTTAAAAATTAATTACCCAAATTATTTACGAGAATAATACTTTTTGAACCGTGGTATAAATGTTTGGCACCAAATCGCCATTTTAAAGGGTGATTTGAATAATTTTTTTTTCAATGTCATGTTAGTACGAAGGAGGCAATAATCTGAATCAATCAACAGGCTTAAACCCTATTTAATTTCCCCATTAAAATCCCATCCCCCTTCAATCCCCTATGTAAAAGCCCAGCACTATTTTTAAACTAGTGCGAAAAAAATCACAAACAATTTTTCTCATCATTAATTTTACTTAAGCTACTTTTCTCTATTTTCCATTTCTTTTAAAGACAAGTTTTGTCAACTTCAACAATCGACTTACAATTAAGAAAATGTTCAGAATAAATGATGAAAGATTTTTTTTTTCCTGGCACTGGTTGGTAAGCTTGGTTGTATGCATCAAGTGTTTGTAGCCTAATCTTAGTTCCCGACGTTTACTCTTGCATCGCAACCAACCATGACTGAAGTCGCCTTACTCGTAACTTTTCCAATTCTACATTTGGCATCAACATATGGCTAGTTAATATATCTGAATATTCCGAGAACTTATGTGTATGCGCTGCAGCAAGGTTGACATTTAACATATGGGCCGAGAGTTTGTTCCGTATAACAATGCCACTAGCAAGCTGCCTAGACTAAGGGACATCATCATAATCATTGCCCTCTTCTTCATCTTTGACGTCATCAGGAACCGCATTAGCATGGGGGTCACTGAATTCATCTACCTCCGTATCAAGTTCCTCACCGCGATTAGGAGCTTTTGCACTATCCTCTTGAATCCCTAATTCAGATTGAAAACCACATATCAATGGTTGTATCTTGTAAGATGCACCTAGATTAGGGGTGCTATACGTACCAAGTGAATAATATGGATTGCCTTCAAATGTCAATATTGCACCATATTTATACGTTTCTATTAAACCAACGTTAATATCAAAGTTGTAATCGTATACAGTACATGGTCTACCCACTAAAAATTTTAGTGTTTTCATATACAAGTCTTGAACACCATATTATTAATTTAATGGTGTGGGATTTTGAAAAATAACTCTAATATCACCGTTCAATCTTTACAAATATCTATTTATATATATAGATAGATGTATCTCAAGTACTTGCCTCAAATTTATCCTTGTTACTTATATTGGGAAACGAATATGAAACGCATTTTATGTTTTCCTTTCATGTCATTAAGTATGAAGAAGTTTGCATATGGCTGGCCACTCAAATAATTATCTTTTTAAGAGTGCTACTTGCATTACGCCAGAAAAAGAAAATCCAAATCGGCCCAGCCTATAACCTGTTGTAGAATCAGAATGGATAGGAGGGACTATTAGCCTAACAAGTTTGACCCTTGTTATTGCTGGGCTCTAAATAGTGGCTGTACTATATGTTTAAATTTGTTGTTTTGTAATTGAATTCATGTAATAATCTATACCAAGGCACGCGTGTACAATGCCATCTCATTATAAGTTTATGGTCAATTTACAATTTTGATCTCTCTTTTATACTATTTAACATTTATATTTTTTTGGAAGAAAAAGTTATTCGGTAACTTCATAAATTTATAAGAATTCACCATTACAAAGTCCTGTAGCACGTAAAAAAGAGTGTCGAAACTGTCTCTAAAAAAAGAAAAGTTGAAATTGTGGTTATTTAAAAAATATGTTAGTGTGGAGCTCAAATTTTGTATTTTTGTATTTTTTACCAATTTTATATGTTTTTAATTTATATTTTATATGTTTTTAATTTTTAATTTAAACTTTATACGGATTTCATTTTATTTTTGGTTTCACCTACCAATTTTTATATGTTTTTAATTTAAATTTTATGTATTTCTATAATAATCTCTAACTTGTGGGTAAATTTTGTTGAATATTTTTAGAATTAGGATTAAATTGATAAAATGTATAAAATGTTAAAATGTTAAAATATTAAAGATTAAATTTATTATTTCACCAATTAAAATATGATTGCATCAGCATTGTATCTAGTGACCAAAGGTATTTAAGTGTAGGTTAACTAAAACTTACAACTTATCTAAAAAAAACTAAAATAACAAGTTTTTAAATGAGTAACCAAAATAAAAATACAGATAAACTTGAGTGATTATTTAAGTAGTTTATCCTAAAAAAATTATAACATACCAAAATATTTTCTTTTCTTATTTTTGGATAATTGATAAATAGTGGACTTTTCATTCCATTACGAGAAACTATTGCATGCCCCAAATCAGTGTAAGATATTGTTGGAACATAGGATGCCAATGCTATAATATTGTCTCGCAAACAATGACTTCTACAATCAAAATATTAAGCCGAAACGCGTGCTAAACAGTGATGATGAGTTGATGGGGCTGCGGTAAAAGGTTGTTTCATCAAATTTTTTTATGTAATAAAAAAATAAATATTTCTTTTCAGCACCAAACTAATTACCTTTTTTGATGCCTCTCCTTACATTTCCTTGTTTGTTGCTTCATTAAAGCTTTAGATTTGATCGTTTTAGGTGAAAGCTTTGTCAGTTTAGATATACAAAGATTTCAGTTCCAACACTAAAATATAACAATAGTTTATTCTTATGCAAAAACAAAACCAAATATTATAAAATATATTTTACTCTGAACTAACATGATTTTATGTTTCATGTCTCTATTTTATTTTATTTTATTTTAACTATATTTTATATAACTATATCGTGTTTAAAATTATCAAAGATTATTGGACATGGTTAGAATACATTTGACTTTGAAATTGAAAAAAAATAAAAATTGTTGGTAACTATATGAAGTGAGGTGACGAAGACGAAGATGAAAGGGGAAGTGGTGGGTAGTGGTGAGAGATATCATATCAAATGATATCAAAGTAAGGTAAATAATATGGGAATGGGATCCCACATCGTCCCTTCCTAATAATAACCCTTTTAGGACCCACCAATAAAGGGGTGGTGGAGGTGAAGGAAAAAATCTTACACCAAGTTTTGGGTTGTCTTTTTCTTCTTTCTTTGTTTTTGACTATTTTTTTTTTTTTGAAAATTTCCATGGCTCCTTTTAAGCTTATACGAGTTAAGTGCCGAAATTTCAATGGTAAAAGCATCTAATATTGTTTTTGCGTTAATATTAGTACTGTTGATTAGTACATACCATTGCCATCTTAATTAAACAATTTAAGCTATGTTTTCTTTTTATGTGTTTCGATAAATGTTTAAGCGATGTTTAGTTTGTAGAAGGTTTAAGGTTCTAAAATTCTTCATTTTTTTAGAAAAAATAATTAAGTAATTTTTTACTTAATTGGATACTTAAATTTTTAAAATACATAAAAAGACCCTTACATTTAAAAAAAGTAATTAAGCTTTTTTTTTTTTTTTTTACTTAATTAGATATTTGACCTGTCAAAATACATCAAAATGTCATTTGACAGTTAAAGTTAATCGTCCTAATTTTTTCAGTTAAAGTCACAACGTGTTACAACCACAATACGACATGTGACAAAAAGGATGAAAAATAAAATTAATTAAACTTATAAAAATTATAAAATTTTAATAAAAATATAAAAATATTAAAAATTAGAAAACACATCATAAAAATAGTAAAAAATATTAAAATTAGAGAACAAATTACAAAAATCGTAAAAATATAAAATTTTATAAAGCCATAAGAAAATTATAAAAATATAAAATTCAGTAAAAAATGTAATTTTATATTTATTCTAATTTTAATTATTTATTATATTTTTATTAAAATTTAATAATTTTTATTTATTTTTATTTTTATAATTTTATGCCATATGTCATGCCGTAATTATGGCATAGGGGGTTTTAACTAAAAAAAATTAATGGCAGTTAACTTTAACGGTTAAAGGGTCTTTTTGATACATTTTAACAGTTTAAATATTCAATTGAGTGCTAAAAAGAAAAAAAAAAAGAGGCTTGATTGCTTTTTAAAAAAAAGTTTGAAAACCTTTTGAATGCATTTGAAAGTTCAAGTATCCAACTAAGAGCAAAAAAAAAAAAGGGAGGGCTTAATTGTTCTTTTTTTTTTAGAGTTTGAGGATTTTTTATACCCTTTAAGTCTTTAAAGAATGTAATATTATAGGGAAGTAATACTAATATTAGGAGGTGGAAGTATGTTATATTATTTTGTTTGGTTATTTGATTGTCACATAAGATTTTGGTATTGATTGATGGAATGTAAAATTACTTAGAAATACATTTTACTAAATTGTCATTGTTATAGTTTGTTTTTTACTAAATTTAGCTCGTTTAATATTTTTTGTCTCAATTTTTATAAATTTATGATAATTCTTATATTTATTATAATTTTTATTAATAATTAAATATATGATGTTTAATAGATTTATAAATAATTATTAATTATAATTAATTTACTAATAAATAAAATTTTAGAGTAAATATAATAATTTTAATTTTAAAATATTACATCTATTTCATTGTTAATGTTAGGATCAACCGATTATGCAACAAGTAAAAAAATAGCGGAATAAATTGAGAAATTGAACATTCAAATTTAACGTGGAAAAATCCCTCCAAATAGGATAAAAAATCACCGGTAAAGATCATTTTACTATAATGGCAAAAGAACGAAGAGTACAAAAAATAGAGATAAAAACTAAACTCCGAAAACCCGAAAACAAAGAACCCTCAAAACTTAAACACAAAATTCTCTAAATGTGTTATGAGTTCTAATATCTAATGGGTGTATTTTCTAATGTTGTAAAAGAGCCTATTTATAAGCTAAATTCATAGGTCAAATAATAATAAAATAATTTAAACTAATCAATTTTTGATTGAAACAAATAAACAGAGTTTAACTGAAAGATTATTTCTCAAATTTGACTGAAAATAGGAGTCATATTTAACAAATCTCCACATTGACTCATATTTCCATAACACCATCTTTGCTAAAGCCCGCCACGAGCCTATCTTGAACTATGCAGGGAGTTAACTGAGTCGAATTTGTACTTAGAAACTGGAAGACTTCTAGCCTTCGACTTGTACACTACCAAATCAAAATTAACCCGAGTCTGATTTTCACGAACACGATGCCCTAACTTTTCAAAACCTGTATCCAAAAGAGAACCTCTCTTCAACGAAATGGTCATACATTTTTCCTTCCTATGACCAAGTTGCCTCTGCTCCAAACGAGTTAACTTCGACTCCATAACAGACGAGGGACATCTGATTTATCGGTCACTGTAGAACCTTCCAGAATATAAAGACTGCCAGTTCTTTTACCTTTTAACAAAACGAGAGCTCCACGAGATACTTTAATGCCACTCGACTTGATGTTGAATCTGCATCATTTCAAGTCTAAAATACTCAATAAGATGAGATTCTTTCGTAAATCAGGTACATACCTGACATCTGAGAGTGTCATAATCGTCCCATCGTGTATCTTAATTTTAATAGTACCAATACCAATTACCTTACTAGATGAATCGTTTCCTATGTGCACAACTCCACCTTCAACTGAACCGTATATGGAAAACCATTCTCTATTGGGACACATGTGGAAAGAACATCCCGAATCTATGATCCACTCTGACGTGAGCTTGGAGTTATCGCTCGTTGACACTAACAAAAAATCATCACCGTTTTCATCGACCAAATTAGCATCAGCTACATCTTCCTTGTTACTCTCAGCAGCTATTTTATTTCGCAGTTTATAACAATCTGCTTTGGCGTGACCTAACTTTTTACAATAGCGACACCTTTTGTCTCGTTTCTTTGATGCCATCAAAACAGAAGCTTGCTGTAACAGCCTAATTTTCAGTGGTATCGGGAATAGAGATTTGAGATCACCAAATCTGACGGGTGAGTTAAAAATTTAATAAATTAATACCTATGAGTCAAATGCGAATATAAAAGCATTTTTGAATTAGTGAATTTGGTGATTTAAAAGAATTAATTAGGTAAATTGGGTCGGGAATGAGGTATCGAGACCTCGACTTCATAAATCGAGCCATAAATATTTTTAGAAATATTTATGGAGTGTTGGTGAGGTAGTATTAAAATTTAGTCAGAAAATTTTGACGTTTGGGTGGTTAATTAAATAAAAAGGACTAAATTGAAAAGGGTGTAAAAGTTGCTAGAAAGATTAAATAGCTCAATTGTCAAATGAGGAAGGACTTAAAGTGAAAATAGTCCTAAAGGAGATATTTTGGGCGGCAATAGCTGAGAAAAATCAAGAAATGGATGAAATAAGGGCAAAATTGGAAAATTGCCAAAATTGGCTAAATAAAAATGGGACTAAATTGGAATATCTAGAATTCTCTTCATTTTCTCTTCATATTCATCAGCTGAAAAACAGCCATGGAGGAGGGTTCAAGCTGGTTTTCATACTCTAGCTTCATGTAAGTTTAATTCTTGCTTTCTCCTTGAAATTTTTATGTTTTTGTGACTTTTACAACTAGGTCCACTTGTTGAATTCATTAGTTTTTGATTCTATGAAAGAAATTGAAAGTTGCTATGAATATGTGCTGGAAGTATATGATGATTTGGCATGGAATTAGAGCTTTAAATTATTTATATACTGATTTTATTGAAAGAATTGAATAGAAAGTGAATGTTTGGGACCTAATTGTAAAAGAGTTTGAAGTTAGAGTTTCATATGGAAATTATGAATTTCAATAGTTATGAAATAACTTATAATGTCTAGAAAAAGTATTAATTGAGAAAATTATCTTAATTGAGGGGTTAATTGAGCAAGGACTGAATTGTATGAATTGTGAAATTTGGGGCAAAATGGAAATCAATATTTTGCACTAAAACTGTTTTAGACAGCAGCAGTAGTCTAACTTTGGAAAATCACCAAAAATTATAGAAATCGAATTATAGGATTAATAAAATATGAAATTAAAGCTTATTGAGTCTAGTTTCTTATAAAAGAAATTATGTAAGCAATGGAATTGTAAATCATGAGATAAAATAACTTTTGTGAGACAAGGTCAGAATGATTTCGAGTTCCCCTGTTCTGACTTTGGAAAATCATACAAAATTGGATAAAAATAATTAGGGGCTTAAATTTATATGTTTAGAATCCTGAATGAGTCTATTTTCAAGAGAAATAAACGAAGACATCATTCGAATCCTGTACAAGAAGATAATTAATTTTTAGTGAAAAAGGGTCGGAACTGTCAGACAGCAGAACAGGGGAGACTTTAATGAATAAACTGTATTAATTGGCCCAACAAAAAATTCTGAAATTTTTATGGTAATAAGGTATATGAGTCTAGTTTCAGTGAAAATTATAGGATCTTAATTTTGAGTTCTGTAGCTCAAGATAAAAATAATTTAGTGACTATGACACAGATGGATAGCTTGAATATTCACATAAGTAGATAGTGAAAATTATGGATAATGTTACCTACAAGTGTGTTGTTTATACTAAGGATGTGGAATGGAGAGGAGGAGGAGGAAAAATATGTATGAATATTCAGCTAGCATGGCTAATTTGTATGTTTTTGGCTCAAGGACTAAATTGAATAAAAGTAAAACTTTATGGGTAATTTTGTAAAAATGTCAAAAATGACTAAATTGAAGGGAATGAATTGTTTTATTATCTAATTTAATAAATTGAATGAAATTATCAATTTAAGATTGGGTGAAATTTGGGAATATGGTAAATTACCAATATCCCCCTAAATCTTGGTATTTCTGCAATTTAGTCAGGTAGGTTTGTATATCCTGCATGAGCATGTAAATATGAAAATTTAAGTATTATATCGTATTTTATATGATATTTTGAATTGAATATATGAAAAGAATGTTACATGAAACATGAAATTGAATACTAAATAATATAAATTAATTGAAATTATTCTGAAAATCTCGGTAATGCCTCGTATCCTATCCCGGCCTCAGGTACGGGTATGGGGTATTACACTTGCCTATCTGTCTTGCTATTCAAACCAAACTCATTGTCGAGTTTTTCTCTACTTAACAAATGACCCTTCACATCTTCGAACGAGAGTTTGTCTCTACCATAAATTAGGGTCTCCCTGAATGACTTGTATGAAAGGGGTAAAGAGCACAATAATAGCATAGCCTGATCTTCATCGTCAATATGAACTTCAACATTCTTTAAATCATTTAAAAGAGTAATGAATTGATTGATGTGATATCTAAGAAGCTCACCTTCATTCATGTGAAACGTAAATAGACATTATTTCAACACTAAACTGTTAGTCAGAAACTTAGTCACATAAAGAGTTTCTAACATTTTCCACAAGGCGCATGAGGTTTTCTCCATCAATACCTCCTCAAATACCGTATTTGCGAGGCACAACTGGATTGCAGACAAAGCCTTTTCATCAAGCTCTTTCCATTCTGTTTGATTTAGATTCTCAGACTTTTTCCCGGTAACAACCTTTTTCAAACCGGTTTGAACTAGAATTGCCATCATCCGAACTTGCCACATATTGAAATTTGTCTCACCATTGAACTTTTTAATTTCAAACATTGCTGCTGCCATATCTGAATGGACTAATTTATGAAAATTAAATTAGCTCTGACACCACTTGTTAGGATCAACCCGATTAAGCAACAAGTAAAAAAATAGCGTAATAAATTGAGAAATTGAATACACAAATTTAACATGGAAAAGCCCCTCTAAAGAGGATAAAAAATCACAGGTAAAGATAATTTTACTATAATGGCAAAAGAACGAAGAGTATAAAAGATGGAGATAAAAACTAAACACCGAAAACTCGAAAACAAATAACTCTCAAAACGTAAACACAAAATTCTCTAAATGTGTTATAAGTTCTAATATCTAATTGGTGTATTTTCTAAGGTTGTAAAAGAGCCTATTTATAGGCTAAATTCATAGGTCAAATAATAATAAAATAATCTAAACTAATCAATGTTTGATTAAAACAAATAAACAGAGTTTAATTGAAAGATTATTTCTCAAATTTGACTGAAAATAGAAGTCATATTTAACAGCTTAAGATAAACAAAATTTTTTTGTTTTGTATTAGACTTAAAATATATTTTGAAAAAATATAAAAAGTAAATAAAATAATAAAAGTAAAATGATAAATTGGTCAAAATTTTAAGATTACTCCCATAATCTAATATAACATGAGGAATGAGTGGTATTAATATTACACTCTATATTTTAGCATCTTAAGACTGTTTGAAACTGTGAGATTATGAGATGACTAAAATGTTAAAAATCCATACAACGTAATATCATTTCGGAATTTGAGAGTATAAGGTATAATATTACATTTTGTGAACCAAATGTACCCTACATGTATTGTTGTGTATCGACCCATATAAGTGTGTACAAGCTTTTATTATTTTAAATTAAATTTTAATATTCTTTGTTTAATATTCTTTGTTTTTATAATTACATTAAAAATAAATATATTCTTAAATTAGTTTATTTAACTTGATTAATAAATTTAAATTTATACTTATGTTTAAAAATTTTTTTATGGAATAATATTCGGTACATTATCAGTGGAGTTTTTAGACTCTACAAGCAACGTCAAGGGATTGACAAGTGTCTTATAGAGGTATATAAAGTATAAAAAAATAATTAAAAAACGAGAAACATGTCAATTTTTTAAGGTTACTTGCGTACCAAATATTCGGTATATTGTCAGTGAAATTTTTAGACTATACAAGTAACATCAATGGGATGACAAGTGTCTTATAGAGGTATATAAAATATTAATAAAACATTTTAAAAAAGAGACATATATCAATTTTTTAAGGTTGCTTGTGTACTAAATACTAACTATTTTAGTACATTGTCAATGGAGCTTTTTAAGGTTGCTTGTGTACCAAATATTCGATACATTGTCAGTGGAATTTTAGACTACACAAGCAATATCAATGGGTTGACAAGTATCTTATAGAAATATATAAAATATTTTAAAAAAGAGACATGTGTCAATTTTTTAAGGTTGCTTGTATACCAAATACTAACAATTTTTTAATTCCACAAGCACTCTTAAAAATTGACATTTTTCTTTAAATTTTAAATATTTTACTATAAAGGACATATGTCACTTACTTGTGTATATCAAATAATTTCTTTTATATTAATACAAATGGTTAAAATTTTGATACGAGACTATGATACTAAACATATGAAAAAATTAAAAATATTGATAATTCTAAAATGATAAAAGAATATGTTTACAAATACAATGTTGATAACTTTGGTCTTTATTACTACATAAAAGAAAGGTATCCATTATTATCTGTAAGTATAATAACAAAACATTAATTTTCACCGAGAAAAAATAATAAATTTCAAATTGTCAAAAAGAAAAAAAAGGTTATTTTCTTAATCTTAAGCACACATGAAAATAAAGAAAAGACAATTGAAGAAGTACAATTTATTTATTTTTTATTTAAATACAAATACAGTTTGGAATTACTTTCTTCAATACCAGTCAAAATTTTCTACTAGACGAGAGTTATATTTTTAATATTTCTTTTATACAACAATAGAAATAAAAGATGAGGATAATACGATAAATCCATGCTAACCAAATGTTTAATAAAAATTTTAACTATCACTTCATATAAGTCAATATTTATATTTTTAATATTATTATCACTAACAAGTGGTTGGCACAATGGTAATGCACGTTACACTCTCAAGATAAAAATTAAAGTTTAAACTTTAAAGATAACATTGTTGAGAGGACAGTTACAAACTCTGAATATAAACCATAAAAGGATATAAAAAATATAAAAAGGTTATTAACATTATTAAAAATATAAATATACTTTTATGGTTGGGGAGTGAATATATAGAACTATATGTGTATTTTTTAATAAAATGTATGTATTTTATTTTCTTTGAAAGCTACACTTCAAAAATAATTTTTGAATGTCTCGATTGTTACAAGTTAGACAATCATATCTTGACAATAAATGTGCATACTATATATTATACGGAAATTATATGTGGCCCATTCATCTCCTTAAATATATTAACTTCTTATAAAATATTGAATCTCCTTCCTCAATAAATAAAAAGAAATTATAACATATAATTTCTAAAAAATTATGAAATGTAAAATTGTTGAAGGGAGTTAGGATTTGGACTTTCAACGGAAGGTATTGTCTTATTCGAAGGTTTTATATTTAGTAGATAGTGCTTCAGTTGATATATATGACTTGTAAGTTCAAGGGAGAGGTATCGATATTGTTAAAAATATTAATTATACATGTTGCATTTTGGGGATCGAACCATCAATTAAGGGTTAAATGTCTAGCCTTAGCATATTTGTTATCACTTGGCTAGGCCAAATGATAAAAGCATTTTCTTGGTGGCCCCTAGGTACTCTCGATAAATCTCGTGAATCCCTTTGGACTCTTCTCAGAGTCAAAAGACAAAATTGAGCATAGATACCCAATTAAAATACTTTTATTGTTTGAGGTCCTCCTTTCGGAGTCGGGAAACAAAACTTTGAGGCTAAAATCAAGCATAGATACCCCAAACGCAATACCTCTACTATTCGAGATTTTAATCGACTATCTAAAAAATGACATTTTAAAGACTTCTCTTAATAAGAGAGTGGATTCTCTCCCAACAAAAATATTATAACATATAGCTTAAAATTTCTTAAACTAAATTAAGTTAAAAAATATGTTATGGCGAAGAAAAAAATAGTTATAAAAATCATTAAAAACAGAGTGAGTACTTCTGTTTTGAATTAGGTTAAAATATATTAGTATTATTTATAAGTTAGAATTTAGTGTTTATATTTTTATTTTAAGAATTTAGTTAATCTATTTTTAAAATTTAAAATTAATTGTTAATATTATTAAATATGTTTATGTGATATTTTGATATAAAAATACTTAAAAGCCTTGTAATGACATAATATACTTAAATTTAACAAAAAATATTTGACGGTTAATAATTAAACTTATATTTTTAAATTAGAAAAGAAAGAGATTAATTTCAAATATAGAGAAATTAAAGAAAAACTTAAACTATTTTTTAACGTTTTAATTAATATAATATAAACCAACTTTTTCTTTGATGTTTAATCTAACTTAATTTATTTGTTTATGCAATCATTATTAAATTAACATCTGAAATTTTTAAATTTTAATATTTATTTTATAATGGAAAATTATAGGCTCCTTTAAAATATATAGACAAGTTAATGTAACCATTAATTGTATATAAGACAAGAAATGAGGATTTTGGGGAGAATATTTAGGCATAACAAAGACCGGTCAGCAATAATCAGCTGGCTACTTTTTTCCTGCCTGATTTTAGGCTTTATCTTTAGAGGATTAAGCGGTGGCAGTAGGTAAGTAAAGCATTTAGTGTGCTTATATTTCAAGTCATTTTCTTTTTTCGAATTGGAGTACTCTATACTCTAATGCAAGTGGGTCCCCTAAAGCCTACCCATTAGCTAGCTAGGGACTAGGTGTCCAATAAAAGATGAACTTTTTTATAACTAAATTCATCTCCAAATTCAGGAATTGAAAATTTAATATCAAATCTTTTATTACTTCATTAATAATTGATTTAATTAAAAAAATAAATTAAACATTGTTATACTCTTACTCAATACGAACACATGACATCACAAGAAGTTATTCGGAAAACACTTGCATATGATTTTTTACCTTGCATCACTTGGTTAGTTTCGTATTTGAAGAACACTCGAACAATCCCCCATCTTCTATCATCCAATGGCCAACCACCCAGACTCTTTGTCTTCCAAGCAACTCGCTTTTAGTAGAAATGCACTCATCTCCAAGAGGGGTCCACAAGGGATCACTGAGACCTATCAACCTGGTACTACCTTAAAAAAGAAAATGTCAAAGTAGTACCCCATTTGACGACAGCCCACATGCAAACAGCCTTATCACTATGTTCCAAATTTGTTAGTTGATATTGCATTATAGGACATAAGACTTCTCCCCTATAAATACCCTGTAAAACGAGGAGGGATCTTATGGCATTTCTCAACAACCCTAAGCACCTATCTATTGCACCTAACTTCCCTTATCCTCATATCACTTTACTCCACTCTCAATCTCCTTCTTTTTCGGCTCTTTGCCTATTAAAGTAAACTGATCTTCTTTGCATCATGACCCTTTTCTTTTATCTCTTTCCTTGTTAATACATTGTATCAACATTAAAATATTATGTAATCAAATGTTGTATTGATATCCAAAAGCATTTCATAAACATATTAGATGGCCTTACTTAATTGATTATGTGAAAAATAAAATAGAATAAAATAAATAAAAATAAAGAACACATAAATTTTACGTGAAACCCTTTCGAAAAAAACCACTAGCGAGATGAGAAGAAAATTCACTATGTCGAAAAATTTTACTCAAATACAAGAGGAATAGACTATGTCTATTTATAGGCTTGCAAAGCCATATTCTAGTAGGATTGAAACACCTTATCCTAATCAATATAAAATAGATGGAGTTTAATAAGGTTTAAAACCTTATTCTAAAATAAAATAAAAGAAGTCTAGTTCTATATGGATTTTACTTTTATTTTATTTTCCATCGTATTTTATTTAAATAAGAATTTGGGTCACTTAATTCTAACAATCTCCACCTTGACACAAATTCTCAATGAACAAGTTCTTCATCGCGAACTTTCAATAAACAAGTTCTTCACCTCTTCCAAAAACCCTTAAGGGTTTAACTTCAACAATGAACACCAACCAAGTCTAAGCAATGCTCAAACTTGGTTATAGGAAGTGACTTAGTCATCATATCTGCAGGATTTTCATGAGTGCTAATTTTGCTCACAACAATATCACCACGAGTAATAATATCACGAACAAAATGATACCGAATATCAATGTGTTTTGTTCTCTCATGAAACATTTGATCTTTTGTAAGAAAGATGGCACTGATCGTCACAAAATCTCGTGGCTGATTTGAAGGTCTTCATTGAGTTCACTAAATAGTCCCTTCAACCAAATAGCTTCTTTAC
This sequence comes from Gossypium arboreum, assembly GCF_025698485.1. Lineage (NCBI taxonomy): Eukaryota > Viridiplantae > Streptophyta > Magnoliopsida > Malvales > Malvaceae > Gossypium > Gossypium arboreum. The sequence continues at coordinate 16,470,829 of NC_069080.1, forward strand.
AAGCCTCAAGAATCGCCATGTACTCGCCTTCATTGGTAGACAAAGCGATCGTAGTTTGCAAAGTGGCTTTCCAACTAATTGCACAACCTCCGATTGTAAAGACGTAACTCGTGAGAGATCTTCTTCTATCAAGGTCTCCAAGAAAATCAGCATCAACATACCCTATAACTCCATCTTTAGTTCTTCCAAACTGTAAGCAAACATTAGTAGTGCCTCGTAAGTATCTTAAAATCCATCGAATCGCTTTCCGGTGTTCTTTACCGAGATTCGCCATGTATCCGCTAATCTGACCGATCGCATATGATAAATCGGACGTGAACAAACCATAGCATACATGAGAGATCCTATCGCACTAGAGTATGGAACATGTGACATGTACTCAATCTCATTATCGATTGAGGAGATAAGGCCGATGAAAGTCCGAAATGGTCGCTAAAGGAGTACTAACAGCTTAGCACTCGCATATTGAACTGCAAAGAACTTTCTCAATGTACCCTTCCGACTTAGGTACAATTTACTTGCTTTTCTATCTCTCGAGAATCTCCATACCAAGTATCTTCTTTGCTGGTCCTAAATCTTTCATCTCAAATTCTTCACTTAGTTGGGCTTTAACCTTTCTTATCTCTCTTTATCTTTTGTCGCTATCAACATGTCATCAACATAAAGAAGTAGATACACAAAAGAACCATCACTGCTTTTTCTTAAAGTAGACACAACTGTCAAAACTACTTCTTTTGAAATCATGAGAAGTCATAAAGGAATCAAACCTCTTGTACCACTTGTCTTGGTGATCTGTTTCAAACCGTAAAGGGACTTTTTCACAAGCAAACATAGTCCTCTTTTTCGAGACTATAAAACCCTCCGGTTGTTGCATGTAAATATCCTCCTCAAGTTCTCCATGCAAAATGCGCTTTTACATCTAACCGCTCAAGCTCCAAATCATGCATGGCCACAATACCAAGCAAAGCTCGAATCGAACTATGCTTAACAACCGGAGAGAACACATCTGTGAAGTCCACTCGAATTTGATCTGTAACCCTTTGCAACAAGCCTTGCATTATATCCGGGTTCTTCAACTCCTGAGTCCCTTCTTTCTTTTTAAACACCCATTTACAACGAATGACCTTTTTACCTTTAGGAAGTTTTACAAGATCCCATGTTCTGCTTTTTGTGGAGTGATTCCATCTCCTCTTGCATAGCAAACATCCACTTTTCTCGAGTCTTCACACTAATCGCCTCGAATAATTAAATGGCTCTTGATTCGCATCTATATCTTCACCACATTTAAAGCATAAGCAACTAGATCAACCTCGGCATACTTCTTTGGAGGTTTAATTTCTCTTCTTGTCCTGTTTTTGGCGATAGAGTATTGCGGTGAAGAAGCAACTCTATTCTCAATTTTGTCTTGGCTTGAGGAGTTGATTCGATTAATCGATGCTCCACCGCTTTTGGTTTTCTTTATTGGAAGAGTCTTTAAGAGATAAGTTAGGTAGCATAGCGGTTTCATCAAAAACAACATCTCGCTAATCACAACTTTTCTATTTTCAGGACACCATAACTTATAGCCTTTTACACCACTTTATAACCAAGAAAACGATTTAATGGATCTCGGTTCCAATTTTCCATTATCAACATGAGCATACGCAGGACACCCAAAAATCTTTAAATCGAATAATTAGCGGGATTACGGACCATACCTCTTGTGGAGTCTTTTCTCAATGGCAACGGATGGAGATCGGTTGATAAAAAACATGCAAGAGAGGGCTTCGCCCAAAATGACTTGGTAAGTTGGCATTTGACAACATACATCGAACCTTCTCCATGATCGTTCGTTCATTCGCTCGCAACGCCGCTTTGTTTGTGGAGTATGACGAACCGTCAAGTGTCTCATGATCCTTCGACTTGCACAATCTATTAAACTTATCGTAACGTAACTCTAAGCCATTGTCTGCACGGAGGTATTTTATCTGCTTTTCCGTCTGCTTTTCAATCATAATTTTCCAAGACTTAAATGTGGAAAACACATCGCTTTTCGCTTGTGAAGAACGCCCAAACTTTTCGGAAAATCATCAATAAAGGTTAGCATATAATTAGCTCCACCTCTCAAGACACTCGGACGGCCCCACAGATCGAATGGATATACTCCAACGTTTCCTTCGTGTTATGGATTCCTCTAGTGAATCGAACTCTCTTTGCTTCCCAAAAACATAGTGCTCACGTAAATTCGGTTTGCAAATTCCTTCCCATTAAGAAGTCCTCTTTTGCTTAATTCGCCATGCCATTCTCACTCATATGCCCTAGGCGATATGCCAAAGTTTAGTAATATCATCATCCGACAAGGAAGAGGAAGCGACAATTGCATCATCGATATGAGAGAACCTCAGAAACATATAACTTGGCAATCTTTCTTTGCCCTTTCATCACAACAAGGACCCTTTGAAATCTTTAAAACCCCACTTTCAATTGTGTATCTGCACTTTTGAATCAAGAGTACTCAACGAAATTAAATTTCTTTTCAATTCGGAACATGCCGCACGTCACTAAGTGTTCGACAACTCCATCAAACATCTTAACTTTAATTGTTCCAACACCTGCGATTTTACATGAAGCATTATTTCCCATCAAAACAACACCTTGACATCGTTTCATAAGTTGTAAACCAATCCCGATTGGGACTCATGTGGAAGGTGCAGACTGAATCAAGTATCCACTCGCTTACTTTAGAATCATTGATGAAGCAACTAGAAGTTCACCATCGTGTAGTCTTCTACAACATCGCCTTCACCGAATTTTCCGTTTGTTTTCCTTTTGATTCGCAGACCTCCTTTTAATCTTATTTTGTAGCTTATAGCACTCGATTTAATGTGCCCTTTCTTCTTGCGAAGTTGCAAGTTTTACCTCTGCTTGAAGATTTCGATCTACCCTTAGATTTACCACGAGGATTCCGTTCTCGTGTTCTACCACGATCATCATCAACATTCCGGTCTTGTCTCCCACGAACAATGAGACCCTCTCCCCGAGAGTTGGGTTTAACCACAAGATGCTTCATCTTATCATACGAGGTTAAAGAATCATAAACCTCATCAACTGTGAGAGACTCGCTATATAAAATCGTGTCTCTAAAGGTTGAATAAGACGGGCAACGAACAAAGTAGAATCAACCCTAGATCTTCCTTATCATATGAACCTCCATGGCCTCCAAGTTTGAGAGAATTTCTTTAAACACCGTTAAGTGTTCGTGTCTGACGCACCTTCCTCCAAACGATGAGCATAAAGACGCCGCTTCATATGCAACTTGCTTGTTAGAGTTTTCGACATACATATTTGTTCTAGCCTCTTCCATAATGCAATGCATTTTCTCTTTCATCACATCCTCGCAAAATTTCGTTGGACAAATGCGATGTAATTGTGTTAATGCCTTTCGATCCTTACGCTTCTTCTCTTCATCGTTAATGTCAAGGCATCTTATCTATCCTAGCAGGGCATCCTCTAGATCCATCTGTGCAAGAACTGCTTGCATCTTAATTTGCCACAACGCAAATCTGGTGTTGCGATCCAACAGCGGAATTTCATACTTCAAAGACGCCATGCTCTGATACCAATTTGTGAAAAATAAAATAGAATAAAATAAATAAAAATAAAGAACACATAAATTTTACGTGGAAACCCTTTCGGGAAAAAAACCACGGGTAGAGGAGAAGAAAATTCACTATGTCGAAAAATTTTTACTCAAATACAAGAGGAATAGACTATGTCTATTTATAGGCTTGCAAAGCCATATTCTAGTAGGATTGAAACACCTTATCCTAATCAATATAAAATAGATGGAGTTTAATAAGGTTTAAAAACCTTATTCTAAAATAAAATAAATGAAGTCTAGTTCTATATGGATTTTACTTTTATTTTATTTTCCATCGTATTTTATTTAAATAAGAATTTGGGTCACTTAATTCTAACAGATTACCTAATGATATTTACCAAAGTCTAAGGATACTAGGATCGAGTTTCATTAAGTGATTCATCATTTATATTTCATGTTAAGAGAAAACATAGTAAAAAATAAAATTAGAATTTTATGTAATGGATACCATTATACTACGAAATCACTTAATTTTACAAAATAAATTTTAAAACGAAGTAGATGTTATCATCTACCATTCTTACATGCTTGCTCATGAAAAAATTAATCAACAAAAAGAACCTAAGAAAAAAAAGGGTATGTAGAGCTTGTAGATAAGAAAAAAAAAACTTCTTTTCATTTTGTGGATGTTGTATTTAATTAATGGCCTGAACATGTGTTTAGGTAGTGATGAAGAAAACCCTAAAAAAGTCCCTACTTTTAGCAATCAAATTTGGGGTCAAATAATTTTTCTTTTAAAAAAAGGGGGTCAAATACCATCCATTTTGTCTCTCATGCAAGCTTTTCTTTTTAGTCAATTGGCAAAGGAATATTGTTCATGGTTATCCCAGTGCTAAAGGGCAATGATATCCTTTGGATTTGTGGGTGTTGATAGGTCTTAATCAATTTTTTTGGATCGGACATCTTTTTGGACACCAATATAATTCATAGACAATCACACATTGTTTTCAATAATGTAGTGTATAATATATGATGCTTGTGGTGAAGTCCTTGTAAAAGCAGGTGGTTGGCCTTTTTGTTTCCAACTTGGAAAATGAAAACTAAAAATATTAGGACAAGTAGCTCTGTTTTAAATATATATAATAATATCTTTTTAATCTTCATATATCGCAACATTTCGAGGCAGTTAATTAACATATTCACAATTCATAAGAATAGTGTCTACTGTGATAATCATAAAAAGTTATGCAGCAATCATGGAGGTCGACTGTATTGAAAATCACTATTAAATGATAATTTTAAGATTCACATTGGGTCAAATATTTATAACTTTTATAAAATTCAAATTCAATTACATAAATTTGTTTTCAACCTTAAATCTATTTATTATTTGTATTCAAATACGAATTAATTAAATTATTTGTTGAATATTTAAATCTTTAAATATTAATACTTAGTAAGTATAAAAATAATTTTAAAAGTCTATATGTTAAAAAGATTTTAAGAAAATGTGAAAAATTAATTAAATGTCTACATTAAATTCTCATCCAATTAAGTTCCTATTGTTAATAAAAAATCAATTAAGTTTTTTGTGATGGTTTCCCTCATTGATCATGTTGCCAGTTAAAAAGACTAATGGACCAATAAGAAAATGGCACATGACAACTTTTGATTTAATCTAATATTTTCTTATAAAAGTATTAAAAATAAAAAAATTATAAAAATATCTACAAGGCTTATGAAAATTATAAAACTACTAAAAACTTTAAATATTATAAAAAACTAATAAATCTAATAAATTTTAATAAATTAAAATTAATAGTAAATATTTAAAATTTTATAAAACGTATAAAATTCTTAAAAATTATAAAAATCATAAAATTATTAAAATATTAAATTGATATAAACTTATAAAATTATAAAAATCATAAAAACTTGAATTGGACCGGATAAGTCGGTTGGACTAGTTAGATCGAAATCGATAAGGGTACCAATCTAGAGAAAGCAATTAGATTGGTTGCCTTGGGAGCCTCGTAGTTGAACCAATTTCTTTTAATGTTTTATTTTATTAAACTAGACTGTCCGATCAAATTGGTAAACTAGTGGTCTGATCGGCTCGACCACCGGTCTAACTATATCAAAAATACTTAATTTTGAATTTGTTTCTATTGATTTTATAAAATTTCATTACTCAACTATTAGCATATGATAGTATGAACTATTCTTACCAAAGTTTTCAAAATTGGACTGATGGTTGAAATGACTGAGACACTAGTTTATCAATTCGACTAATCATTCAATTTAATTGAATAAAATATTAAAATAAAAAGAATTAGTTTAACCGCTCGGCTCCCAAGTCAACCAATCTAATGGTTTTTTTTTGGACTGTTACCCTTGTCGATTTCGGTCTAATTGGTTCAATTGACTAATTCGGTCCAATTTATGTTTTCATGATATTTTAATAATTATTATAACTTTATATCAATTTTAAAATTTTTATGATTTTTTAATAAGTTGTTAAGAATTTTTTACATTTTATAAAATTTTAAGTATTTTTATTAACTTTATAATTTATTAAAATTTGTTAGATTTTTTTATTTTAATAATATTTATAAGTTTTCATTAATTTTTTTATAATTTTTACAAGTTTATATCAATTTTAATTATTAATAATATTAATAATTTTTTTATTTTCAATAATTTTATGGGAAAATATTAGATTAAACTAAAAGTCGTCACATATCACCATCCGATTAGTTTGTTAGTTTTTTAACGGTCAACATGATCATGATGAAAATCGTTAACTAAAGAGTTCAATTATTTTTTATTAACAATAAAGGCTTAATTGAGTGTGAATTTAAGATAAAAGCTTAATTGATTTTTTTTACATTTATTAAGGGTTTTTTTTTACATATAAATTTTTTAAATAACAATTTTAAAAAGAAAAGTGGATAATAGCTTAAGTATATGAATATGAATCTATTATTTGCAAAACTAAGCCGATTAAGATATTTAATATTGAAACCTTGTGTGTTGGCCTGATAATTAGGGTGTTCATTGCCCTAAATGCAGTTTGGATTCGAATCATGTTAGTCATGTTGCTAATAGAGCTTTATCTTTCACTTATAATTCACCAAAAAAAATATTTAATATTGAAATATGTATCCATTATCTAAAAAAAAAGTATTTTCAAATAATGGTGATTCAAAAGTTAACATTTTCATTCGCTTGGAATGTATTGTCGATCTGAATACACAATATTCAAATTTGTAGAAAAACAAATTAATTATCTACAAATATCCCAATCCAATCCTAATTACAAATTTGGCTCTTATAAAATACTGCTAGCCGATAAAAACTATAAATTTGGAACTCTTTATATTTGAAATGCCAAAGATTAAAACCCAGGGTTACAGTGTACTAATTAAGCAATCCTAATACAACAGAAAAGAGTGGGGTATAATGAAATTCTCATAATAAGATGGGGTGAAATTGCAAATATCCAAAATATAGTATACAAGCTAAAATAGGGGATGGGCAAAGGCAGAGAAAAGAAGAGGCATGTCAACTGTATTTTATGCTTTTGACGACAAAGAAGAAAGCAAAGCAAAACAAAAGCATGCAAAAAAAAAACATCAAAAAGATGTCCAAAGGTCACAACTCTTCCTTTCATCCCGCTTTTATCTCATCTTTGTTCATATTTTCTAACGAGAGAGAGAGGTTTTTGACTTTTTAATCCAACAAAAACAAAAATCAGTATACAAAAACACCTTTTTTATTTTGGATTTTGCTTTAAAAAAAATCATCAAAGCAACAAACCAAAGAATCAAGCAAAAACGGTAATATCAGTAGATTTGAACAATCCAAAAAACTTGTTAAGATTAATAGGGGAGGGGTGCAAAAAGATGACCCACCAAAGAGGCCCCATTGGTTTGGACAATAGCAATCTATGGTTTGAAGATCAGCAGTTTGACAAAAATGGCCAAAGTAGTTAAGCAACGAGATACAATCTACAACTGGGACTCTGTCTTTGTCTCTCTCAATTAACCCCACACTTTTCTCTTCTTCTCTTTCTCTCTCTCTGTTCTCTATTTCTCAGGGTTTTTCTTCTTTATTTTCTTTTTCTCTTCTGAGTTTACTCAGTGTCTCTGTCAATGGACAAGCAGCAGCATCACCAGCTGTCTTTGGCAAAGAGTTCCAGGCAGCGTTGCAATGAATGGTATACAAGTTTGATTCTATCATTGTTGAACTGTTATTGAGAAGTTTTATGGGTTGTTTAATGTGTTTTTTCTTTCAAAGCTTTGATCTTTTTACATAGATAGCTAGGCAGCCACCTTGTTTAACTACTGCAACTCTTCTTTTTCCTCACTTTGCTACTCTGCTACTCTTTGCTGTAGTGATGCAAAAGGACTCTTTTTTCTAAAAATTCTTTGATGTTGTAGTTTGCTTCAAGTTTCAGTCTTTTCTGAAAGAACAGGCTTTTTTGTTGCTTTTTATGTAAATGGTTTTTCTTTTTCACTTATTTTGTCTATTTTATGCTTTGAATTATTGAGAAAAAAAATTTGTATCCCAGATCATCCGTTTGATTGAAGTGTCATACTCAGCCACTCAGAATCTTTGCTCTGCTTGTTTTTATATAAAGAATTATTATGTTATTTTATCTTCCAGCTATTTATGTTCATTCTTTTCTTTGGGGGACTATGATGATGGATTTGTATGTGTGAAAAGCTACATATGAATATTCCTAGATTATCTCTTCCTGTTTTTTTCCTGCATATTCAAAGTGGTGCTTCTGTTCTTGTAGGATCTTTCGGGATGTTAAAAGTGATATCACAATAGAAGTAAATGGAGGGACTTTTGCTCTACACAAGGTAGTTTTGGTTATTTACTGTTGAAATTTGTTCATATATTTTGATTAGATTTAAATGGACTCTATAATTGGCTAATCACTTTAATTATTCCAACAGTGCAACTAAAGCATTAGGGAAAAATGTACTTAGCCTTGAATAGACCTGAAACTTTTTTTCATGGTTGTTTCAATTGGAGTACTAGTTCATATAGCTGAATATGGACTTGCTTAACTGAGTTGGGTGGGAAGATTTGGAAAACTAATATGGTTGCCATTGAAGTAAAATAGCACACTTTAGCCTGTGCAGATTAATGTTAGGACATAGGAATTAGGATATTCTCATGCTGATGATTGTTGTTGTTATATGCAGTTTCCTCTTGTTTCTCGAAGCGGGAGAATCAGGAAGCTAGTTGCAGAACATAGAGATTCCGATATCTCGAGAGTGGAGCTACTGAATTTACCTGGCGGTGCTGAGACATTCGAGTTGGCTGCTAAATTTTGTTATGGCATTAACTTTGAAATTACATCTTCAAATGTGGCTCAGCTTTGTTGTGTTTCTGATTACCTTGAAATGACTGAGGAGTTTTCAAAGGATAATCTCGGCTCGCGAGCTGAAGAGTATCTCGAAAGTATTGTTTGCAAGAACCTGGAGATGTGTGTTGAAGTTTTACAACAATGTGAAAACTTACTTCCTCTTGCAGATGAGCTGAAAATTGTTAGCCGTTGCATTGATGCAATAGCTTCAAAGGCTTGTGCCGAGCAAATAGCATCGAGCTTCTCCCGTTTAGAATACAGTAGTTCAGGGAGACTTCATATGAACAGGCAAGCCAAATGTGATGGAGACTGGTGGATAGAAGATCTTTCTGTTATTCGTATTGATTTGTATCAAAGAGTCATGACAGCGATGAAATGTCGCGGTGTTCGTCCCGAGAGTATTGGCGCGTCGCTTGTAAATTATGCTCAGAAGGAACTGACTAAGAAATCCAGTTTGTGGAATCCTTCTGGCCACACGAAAATTGATTTGTTTTCAACTGACCATGAACGCCTCGTGGTTGAGACGATTGTCAGCCTTTTACCTGTTGAGAAACTTGCTGTTCCCATCACTTTCCTTTTTGGACTTCTTAGAAGTGCAGTGATGCTTGATTGCAGTATCGCTTGTAGGCTTGATCTAGAGCGGAGGATCGGTTCCCAGTTGGATATTGCAACTCTTGACGACCTTTTGATCCCATCTTTTCGGCATGCAGGTGACACCTTATTCGACGTTGATACAGTTCAAAGAATATTGGTAAATTTTTCTCAGCAAGATGATAGTGAAGATGATATGGATGATGCATCTGTTTTCGAATCGGATAGTCCTCATTCACCATCACAAGGTGCATTATTTAAAGTTTCAAAGTTGGTGGATAATTACCTTGCTGAAATTGCTCCTGATGCAAACCTCAAGCTTGCGAAGTTCATGGCGATTGCAGAGACTTTACCTACACATGCTCGTACTATCCATGACGGGCTATATCGAGCCATTGATATTTACCTGAAAGTATATATGCTGATATCTTCATTTTTTAACATCTCGTCTGTTTGCTTTTGTTTCAAGTTGACATGTAATAAGTTACTGAGATTATCTTGATAAACTTTCTAACAAATGCATGTTTCAGGCTCATCAGGGTTTACCGGATGCGGACAAGAAGAAGCTCTGCAAGTTGATTGATTTCCAAAAGCTCTCACAAGAAGCCGGAGCACATGCTGCACAAAACGAACGACTTCCCCTCCAATCGATAGTCCAAGTTCTTTACTTTGAGCAATTAAGGCTGAGAAATGCTTTGTGCTGCTCTTATGCCGATGATGACCGCAAGCCGGTAAATCACCAATCATGGCGGATCAGCAGCAGTGCACTCAGTGCAGCAATGTCTCCGAAAGACAACTATGCATCTTTGAGGCGAGAAAACCGGGAGCTAAAACTTGAGCTGGCTCGGATGCGGATGAGATTAAACGATCTAGAGAAAGAACACGTTTGTATGAAGAGAGATATGGCTAAGTCTAGTTCTCGTAAATTTATGAGTTCCTTCACGAAGAAGATAGGTGGACTAAGCTTATTTGGACATAGTTCTTCGAGAGGATCAAGTTCGCCCTCAAGGCAATCCTACAGAACGGATTCTAAGGTGATTGAGAGGACATGTGCAAGCACTGATTAGGTAATTAAAATGACATGCCTGTATTTGTTAAGGCCATGATTTTGGCAACCTTGTATGTTAATGCTTTTTAACCTCTTCTTTTTCCTTCTTTTGGCCACATTGTATATGATTGCGATGCTTTGAGTTACCAAGAGTCAAGAGTGGGGGCTTTGTTGTTCCAAAGTCATTGGCAAATCTAGTGGTTTTCAGCAGCTTTGTTATTTTATATCATTAAATAAACACATGGGGAAAGAAAATGAGCAAATTATCATAATCAAAGTGCAAATCAAGCTACATTGTTTAAAGATTTTGGGGCTTTATTTTTATTTTTTTTTACTTTTGGAGAAATCCATTGATTTACTAAGTTCAACAAGTAATAAAACCTGCAGATTCTGCAACTTTTCTTTTCCTTTCCTCATTATCGGGAGACAAGTAAAAGGAAACTTTCAAATGAAGCAACTTCCGGGCACTGTCATGTTTCCTCAAGCAAGTTCTCAAAATGGTAATATGTTTCTCACATTGATCCCCTAGAGCTTGATCTTGTTCCGAAGCTTCTTTTTTATTACTGCAAACCCCATGAGCATGGCACTCTTTTTCACCTGTGGATTCGGTTTTAGATGGAGAATCTGTGTCTGACATCTGTATAAACTCTTTGTAAGTGCTCTGGTGCTTGGTTATTATATCAGCAAGGGACTCTACCTTTGAAGGTCCATTGATTCTCTCACCACAAGCTTGCTCCTGGAGCCTTGACTCTTCCAAGCCAGTGGCTTGAAATTGTTGCCAATTTGATTGGCAATAATCTTCGTGCTTTGGAGTTGTTCCAGCAGATGATTTGCTTGGTGAGCTTTGTTCGAGAAGTTGCCGCTGAACATAACTTTTGGGTGATTTCTTTTGCTGCAAGGAAGGTTGGACGGTGTATCCTTTCTCTTTTATCAGTTTATAGATTGTAAGGTTAGGAACAATGTAAAATACTCTCCCTAGTTTCAACACAGACTCCGGTCTGACCACGATCCATGGATACTCAAACACGTCTGGTCGTGTCACGCTGTGTCTGGGGTTCCTCTTCAACACTTCTGAAGCAATAATGGGTTCATAGTGAATCTCTACATACCTTCCTGGATGCACCAACTTCAACAGACCTTCCTCGGCTTCTGTGGCTCTCATATTTGGTTCTTCATTAGCCGAAAAAAAAAATTTAAGTACTTGTAAAAGCAAATGGAAAAACAAAAATGGGGAAGGAAGAGGGAATACACTGCAAGCTCTTATTTGTTATTATAGGGGCAGAATGGTGAGTAATAAAACCAAAATGGTGATGAAATCAATGAAGGGTCTTAGGAGAAATGAAAATTCTAGTTACTAAGCAACTTGACAGCTTGTTTGTTTGTACAGCATGATTGAGAATTTGAGATGAACCGATAAAGATGCGTGGTGCTCTAAGGGAATATTTTGTCGCATTCAGTGTATGGTATGGCATCAACCCTGACTGCACAACCTACTTTCCAGACCAGATATAGACGATGCCGGTTAAAAGAGGAAATTACTGCTTTTATTTTTCTCACCTAGAAAAGACTGAGACCTGGCACAAAAATCTGTCAAATTCAAATACAAATTAACCCTTGAAAGTAACTACACATTTTAATATCAAAACATGTTCAAAAAATCTCAAACTACAAATAATTTAAAGATCTAAGGTGATTGATATTTATGCTTAAGTGCATAAGCTTTTCAGGCTCTTCCATTTTCGTGAATTTTGTTCCTCATCTTGGATAGCAATTTCATGCAACATTTGGTTAAATTTTGGATACTTTTAGACGTCCACAACTAGTACCTAACCTGGATTTAGCTTATAAATCAATGGACTAAACTGAAGAACAGAACATTACTGCTTTCAAAGAGAGATTTTGAAAATTACCAAACCAGAAAGAAAGGGTAGTTTTACTGGGTACATGCCATAGAGGACGAGTTTAGATATTACATTGAAAATGGGGCACCGGGAACTGGTCAATAAACAGAACGAGTAAATATAGTATTTCGAACCATCCCTCAATATGTAACAGTTCCAAACAAACGTTTAAACTAACATAATAATAATATTGAGAAGTTTTTCCATTCTGGGTTGTGGTCTTGATGCTTAAGCAGGTGATTTGGTATAGAAGCGGACTCCAAAGGCCAATCCCAAGATCAGCAGGGGAACGAGGAATTGGAGAAGCTTTATAATGAAGTCCGAGGTCTTGTCCCGCTCATAGTGAGGCTGCTTGGGAGGGGTGTACTTGGTCTTAGTTGGGATAGTTGATGTATCGACGTCGCCCACGTAAAATTCATCCATCATTGCCCGAGCACTGCTACTATGACCAACATCCTCAAAATCATCACTTGCATCTTTCCCTGCCAGGCCAAACATTAAACCGATGTTATTTCCACTTTTCTCCATCTTCTACTGTAATTCCCACATTGGATTATACGAAATAAGTAGAAAATTTGTGAGATTTGTAACCTGTTGCAGACAACAGGACCTCATCACCACCAGGATGATCCTCCAAGAATTCCGTCACATCATATACCTGTTCAGAATTTTTGGGATATCAAAATGGAGCCAAATCAAAAGAAATAAATAGTTAGCTCTAGAGTAGGATTCAGCAATCAAATCAATGGTTAGATTGATAGCTAAAACTGTATACTGCTTCACGTTACTGCCAAGTTCAAACAGGCTTCAACTCCATACCCTCTTGTAACTCGAGAAATCCAAACTAATGCTCATGGCGTTTTCTGCTGGCTTCTTTTTAAACTGATGATAATATTACTGATTTCTAAATCTCTATGAAAATACAGTGAATATGATACCAAATACATATAACAGCTCATCTCTCTTGATGAAACTTATAACAAGCTACCGATACATTATCACAACAACCAACCACCAAATGGTACCGTGTTTGCAAGAAAGACTCCTATGTGAGTTGCAAGAGGTCTTGAGCTCAAATCCAGCCAGACACACCTTTGAAGAAAATACTGGTATTGTGCTCAGCCTGGGACCGGACAAATGGTGATGGGTTGTAGCATACATTATGCAAAGTCCATCATGCAGAATTCATCAGAAATAGTTGATTTTTTTTTTTTGGGGGGGGGACACTAAATCTAATAGCAATGAAGCAGAATATGAATGGTTACACAATCAATCCAGATTAAACTAATGATTAAAAAATCCAAGGAACTGAGAAGCAGAGGGCCTATACTTGCATGCAGCTTGAGCAATTACAAGGATCAAAAAGATCATAAGTAAAGATCTAACCAAAAGATTGGTTTTGACTTTTGATCCTCAAGTTGATTTATATTGAATCTGAGTTATCAGTCCAGGAATAACAAGGACACTGAAGATTTGTTTAAGATTCAGTTACATTTTCAAAGAGAGATCCATCCACTGGGATTCAAAATTTTTCTCACGATCAGAATCAAAATTAACAAAAATCAAACAGACAAGGGAGAAAAAAAAAGAGGCAATAGGGTTCCCTAAATCCAAGAACACTCAAAAGTCAAAACATGCAACTTCAGAAATGAATTAAAACACCCAACTTTGGCAAAAAAAAAAAAAGGAAAAAACAAAAGAAACCAATTTTTACCAAAAAACATAACGGCAACCCCAGCGTGGATCATCCAAGAAATTTTTACCAACAAAAAGATGTACCTTTCCCTCAATGATAAGCCAACAGTCTTTGGCATTGTTGTGTTGAGAAACCTCAGCCAAAGTATAGACCTTTCCTTCTCCACCCATAATTTTTTTTTTTTTTTTTGCTTGTTTAAGGAAGAAGAAGAGCAGAGAGTTGCTGATCAAACTAAACTCTAGTGGCGTTGTGTTTTGTTGAATAATACAGGAAACTTCAAAAACAAAGCAAAGCTAAGATAAACTGAGTGAGAGAGTTTAATTGGGTGGTGAGGTCAATCCAAAATAAATTGATTGGCCGTGGGATCGGTGAGGAGGAGCTGAGGACAGGGTTTTATTGTATTGTATCCAAATTCAGCACCAACAAACCAAACACTGAACCACCTCACCAAGCCCAAGTTTTAAAACATTTACTTTTACTTTTTGGGGGAAGTTCGCAATTTTGATCCCATTTCTCTTTCATTTATGGTATTATTTTTCTTTGGTGGATTGAGACATTTTTGTTATCTTGTTTTTATATTTTTATGAGTAAGAAAAAGATATTTTTCTTTTAAGGAATAAATATAAAAAGATGAAATTGATGCGGATTGAATCTTACAGGTGTGTTATTTCAAGTATTTGGATCTGTAAAGGGTTTTTAAGTCTTTATACCACAGGAAAAATCCATTATTTTGTCGTTCATTTTCTTTTCTTCCTTTCAGCCCACAACTCAAAGCCCAAAAACAAGACCATGAGAAAGAAGTCCATCACTCTTGTCGTACCACATGACCCCCTAAAAACCCTACCCTAGTTAGGAATCGCTATATTTCTTCTTCATGTAGCGGCCGGTCCTTCATTGAAAGAAAGGGAAACTCCAATAAGGTAAAAGAACAATGGTGTCGGGATCAGGGGTATGCGCAAAGAGAGTGGTGGTGGATGCCCGCCACCACATGTTGGGACGGTTGGCTTCAATCGTGGCGAAGGAGTTGCTCAACGGCCAGAAACTTGTCGTTGTCAGATGCGAGGAAATCTGCATGTCGGGCGGACTCGTCCGTCAGAAGATGAAGTACATGAGGTTCCTCCGCAAACGCATGAACACCAAGCCTTCTCATGGTCCTATCCATTTCCGTGCCCCCGCGAAGATCTTCTGGCGCACCGTTCGCGGGTCAGTTCCGCCTCTTTACCCTTAACCTATTCCACCCCATTCGCAAAATGGGTTTGCCTAGATTCACGCAGTTTAAACACTAGATTCATGCCATTTTTTGCAGAATGATACCACATAAGACTAAGCGTGGAGCGGCCGCCCTTGCTCGTTTGAAATCTTATGAGGGTGTTCCTTCCCCGTATGATAAGGTTAAAAGGATGGTCATCCCTGATGCTCTTAAGTAAGTTCCACTACTGTTTCCCACTTTTTCATTGTAATTTAATCCTCTGATATCTTCTAAGTATTTTCTGCCATATTTGAAAATGTGATTAGGGTCTTGAGGCTTCTAAAGGGTCACAAGTACTGCCTGTTGGGTCGCTTGTCATCCGAAGTTGGATGGAACCATTACGATACCATAAGGGAACTTGAGAAGAAGAGGAAGGAGAGGGCTCAAGTTACATATGAGAGGAAGAAGGAGCTGAATAAGCTTAGGGTGAAGGCTGAGAAGGCTTCTGAAGCGAAACTTGGTTCTCAACTTGACATCCTTGCGCCTGTTAAGTACTGAATTTTCCAGTGACTAGCTTGTTTTTCTTACAATTTTGTTATTTGAATGGATTAGATTTCATTGTTGTATTCTATTCGAGGTGTTGGCAGTTGCAACATTGTTGGTTAATTGATACGTTGTTAGAAAACCACTGCATTGACTATCACTTTTTGGTTGTTGAATATCTGGTCATTAATTTGATCAAATCCCATCATTTTTATGTCATTTCTAGGCAAAACCCAAAGCAAATGTAACAATGTCCTACAAAATAGTATAACCAATTCCAAAGCTATACACCATGAATGTAAAACTTGCTTCTTACCCTTAACTTGTCAGTCTCCTCTTCACTTTTGCGGCAATCAGTGCCATTGTCAAGCTGAGCCAGTCCACCATATTATCAAAAAATTGGAAACTGGCAGGATTTCCAGGCCAGTTGAGCAGTAAGGTCCAGCAAAGTCCCCAAAAGCCTAGAGTGAAACCGATAATTAAACTTACGTAAAATCCGGAGCCTTTGTACCATTTGTACCATTTGTACCATTTCTCGTCATCTAGATTGCTGTGTTCAACACCTCCGTCTTGCTGTTTCTCGTCTTCAGGGCATATGGCATTGAATGGAAGTCCATTTCCCATATATGATTCAACAAGAAAGCTTTGGAGTTGAGTGCTCAATGGGATTTTTCCAGGAAGGTTGTTATTTGATAGATTCAAGCAACTCAGGAAGGAACAATCAGCCAAGCTCAATGGGATTTCACCAGAAAGTCTATTTGTGGACAAATCAAGAGATTCCAGTGCTCTCAATTGGCCAACTTCCTTAGGGATGATACCACTCAACAAGTTCCTTGACAGGTTTAAGGTAACCAACTCCACAAGACTTGTTAATTCTCCAGGAATTTCTCCACTCAAGTTATTGCTTGATAGATCGATGACCTTAAGTAATCCAAGAGTTTTCCCGTATTCTTGCTCCACCCCTTTCCAAACAACTGATGCATAATCAGTGTAAGTTGCAGCAGAATGGTCACTGGTGCCACCATTACTGTCCCAAATGGAGTTGGAATATAAAATTGTGTACTTTACGGTTGCATTTGAACTCCCTTTCTTGGTCATTGCAGTCAAATTTTGTAAACAAGTTGGAATTGTGCTTGATAAATGGTTGAGAGAAAGATTCAATAACTGCAGATGGTTCAATTTACAAAGTGTTGTTGGTATGTTACCAAAGAATTCATTTGATCTTAGACGCAAAACAATCTAGCTCAACAAGTTTTCCCCCATCCATGCCAGGATATTTCCAGAAAATCGATTTTCACCGAGGTCTAATAGCTTCAAACTCCTGCAATTTGTCAAAGATGGAGGTAGTTCACTGGAAAAAACTGTTGTTACTCAACCGTAATGTTTGAAGTTTGTGCAGCGATCCAAAAGGGCTTGGTATTACGCGGGATAAACTATTGCTTTCCAAGTTGAGAACGACCAGTTGTTTGAAATTCATCCAGCAATCAGGAAGGTTGCCTGATAGCTGATTGTCTGAAAGATAGACATGATTGAGATTGTAATTAATCAATGAGCATAAGGTTGACAGGGTTCCTGAAAACATGTTCTTTGAAAGATTCAGTACTATTGTGTCGAAAAGAAATCTTGGGATAGAGCCATGAAACTTGTTCGAGATTAAAGACACCGAAGGAAAGGAATTGAATCTTAAATGAAGATCTGGAAATTTCCCACTTAGATTGTTGAAGGAAAGATTTAAGAACAGCAAGTTGGAAGGTAGTCTCCAGAACCAGTTGGGAATGTTGTCTGAAATCTCTGAATTGGGGATATCGAGGTGGGAGAAGTTCCTTTGTGTTTGAAGCCAAACTGGGAATGATGGACCTAACTTACAACATCTCAAATTAATATTATTCAGTTGAAAAGGAGGAATCCAACCGGAACTGAAGTTCAAAGATAGTGAGTTGAAGGATAAAGTGAGGAACTTCAATTTGGATAGCTTCAAAAAGTGGATTTCAGAAATGAAACCATTGAAAGAATTTGATGAAACATCTAAAACCTTGGGACCGGACATTAGTCCAATACTTTGAGGCAATGATCCTGTGAGTTTATTTCTTGACAGATTCAAGACAGCAAGGGACGACAAGTTCCCAACATTATCTGGCAATACTCCATCCAACTTGTTATCGTCAAGATACAGTTCCTTCAATGATGAAAATCTTGTAATAATTTCAGGTAGTGACCCTTTGATTTGGTTTACACTCAAATCCAAAACCTGCAAGGAATCCTTGACAAGAATTACAGGAAGGGGTTCATTTATATAGTTCCCATTCAACAATAAAGTTCTTAATTTGCAGAGATTCCCCAATGAAGAACCCATGTGAGCAAAAGAAATTGGAATTGTACCATTCAAAGATGAAGAGCAATCAACTTATTACTCATATTGAGCAACAAAGGAAATGTTGAAGAATGAACAATACTGTCAATAAGCTGAAGAACTGCAAGAGACTTGGAAGAGTTAATATGAGACAGAGATGAAGGATCAACCACAGGGAATTCGCAATCCTACAAATATAAGCTTGATAAAGAAGGATGGGCTTTAATCGAGTAAAGCCAGTTGACGGGCATGGTTAAATTAGTTCGACTCAGTTTGAAGGCTCTTAGAGAAGAAAGACCAGAATGCCATTCGAGATTATCAGAAATCATATCACCATTGTTGTTGCTTACATCAAGAGAAAGCAATCTTGAGAGATTCCCCAGCCAGTAAGGAAAAATTCCACTTATACTATTACCTGATAGGTTAAGGTACACCAACTCTTTGAGTGAACCAACGAAGCCTGGAATTTTCGTAAACTGGTTCCGGCTAAGATCCAAGTGACTCAAGTCGAGCAACGAAGAGCTTATTACACCGTCCATGGGAATCCAAGTAAAGTCATCATGGTCGGCATACGAGAACACGGGATGAAGATCAAGCCGAATGATGTGACCGGCTCGATTGTCACGCTAAACACCTCTCCACCTGCAGCAATCTTTTTCAATTGCCCACGAAGCAAGGTTTCCATAGTCAATAAGTCCTTCCTTGAACTTAAGAAGAGCTTGCTTCTCATGCTCTGAGCATCTTCCATTTGAACCTCCAGAAACAGCTAAAATGTACATTAGCACCAACATGTTCAGAGTTTGAACTGTTCTGTTCTCCTTCATGAAGACGATAATAATTTGGTAACTAATCAATACTGCTAAATGTAAAGCTCCAACTGAATTAAATTTCGGGTTCATATTATTTTATCCTAGTGATTACGTATGAATGCAGGACTTTTAACAGATTAGGTAAAAGAAACTTGGCCAACTTTATAAATTATATCAAGTTTATTATGAGTCACCATTCAGCCTTATATGCCTTTAAATATGTCAGAAATGGATTTTTTTTTTATAATCATAGGTGTTATAATTTATTTAGTAATACTAATTCATAGTTTTTGACTTGTTCTCCGGTCTTACCACTGAAGGAATGGATCTTAACTTATCCTGACGATTAATTTTACTTTTGCATGTGTAAATCTTCTTATATTTAAGAAAAAAATAGTGCAAATATCAAAGGTCGATAAGATTTTATATATTAAAATAGTAGAAAATGGCGGGAAAAAAATAAAAAGTCCGTCGACAGCAGGGTTCGAACCTGCGCGGGCAGTGCCCAACAGATTTCAAGTCTGTCTCCTTAACCACTCGGACATATCGACTGGATGGTAGGTTTTCCAAAATTAAGTTTTTTAAAACATCACAGAAAATAAGAATAATAACCCTAATAAACGTTATATGGAAATTACATTAAAGGGAAGTCGATCGAATTACGGTATGGCGGTCCACTGTTGGACACGTGTCAATAAATAATCAAAGTCAACTTGGAACAGTTAAATCACTATGTTCTTGGAGATGAAAGGTTGGCATGTATTGAACTTTGAAGCCCAAAAGTGTGAATCACATCTGCTTATAGTCTCTAGCCCTTAATTACTTAATTAATTGATAAATTAAATGTCAATAACAATTATGACCACATATGTAATTGCCGTTGCTTGCTTAAATACGTAATTTCAGTTTTTTCACACATTATTTATTTACTTATTCATGTATGGCTTTAAATCCTAAATTGCAATGAAAAATATATTCTATCAACGTGTAGAGAAAACAAATTAAAGTTTTATAATACTCTTTTTAGGTTTACTTAGTTATTATTACCAAACTATGGTCCATACTCTATACCTCCCAATCCCTGACAGGGGTATAAATGAAATGAAATAAAATTGTCAATGATTTTTTGGTTTAAACCTCGTGTGTCAAATTTAAATGATTTTTTTATCTAAATTCATTTTGATAAGTTCTCTTTTTACATGGTAAATCAATCACAATAACCAACAATGATACTAAACATTAAGACTATGAGAAGGATATGCGAGCTTTTGACGTACATTTCGCTTATCTCTTTGTTTCTCTCTTTAGTATTTGATTGTGGTCATCGTTGTTAGAGTTGTGACTCAAATTTTTATTAAAATAAAATACAAGTGGCAAGATAGGGGGATCCACGATAAGAATCCGTATAAAAGTTTACTTCCTCTATTTGATATTGATTTGAATAAGATGTTTCAACATTACTACATTACTTCTATTAGATGTTGATTAGAATTAAATTTTCTAAACCTATAAATAGACGTAGTCTATACTCCTTGTATTTATTTGAATTCGACATAGTAAATTTGTGTATCCTTAAAAGGTTTTCACTTAAAATCTATGTATTATATTTTCCTTTCTTTTCTTTGCGATATATTGTCATTATCGACATTCTATTTTAACAATTGTTATGAACAATTTTAACTTGGACAAGCATAGATTGGATGTCTTTGAAGGTTGGAAAAAGTTTCCATTTGACCTTCGACATCCTTAAAATTATATTTATACATTCTTTCTCCTTGTTGATGAGGTTGCAAGTCTTAATTTGTTGTTCCTTGAGAATAAGCAAAATGTGTTGAAGAATAAGAATTTTTACATGTAATTTTGAGTAAACCTTTAAGCTTTTGAAAATAATGAAACAACTCTCTTCACAATTTTAGACCAAAGCTACACCTCCAAACATGTTCCCAACATTTCTTTTAAGGGGGCATAGACTCCAATCCACTTCTTCCTCATTAGTTGCCTTAACTCCACTTGGTATGATGTCCCCATCCTTTTCCACTAATTTTTTTGTTGTACAAAAAGAGAGTTTATCTTTTTGCTAGAACTCTATTAAAATCTCTAATTTCAATCCATTCTCTCGACACTACTTTTGCAAATGACATTAGTAGGTCCCAAACTTCTTGTCTCTCCAAGATACTAGGACAACCATAAATACAAGTTAACTAAAGAGCTTTTGAATGCTTTTTAATATATAGAAAAAGTTGATTTTATTAATAAATTCCACCTTACACATGATAGACTTCGTTCAACAAAACATAGTACTTTCTCTCTTTCCAATACAACCAAACTCAATAAGATCATCATAATCCCAGTTGAAGGATTACTTCCTACACTCATCGGCCTTCATTTTTGTTTCCATTAAAAAACAACATCTAACATTAAATCTATAGGTCAATTGATGACATTGAAAGGATGTTAGGGGCCAACCCAATCCCCTAACATTCCAACTTAAGATAATTATTGATGGTTGGGTAGTTGTTGAGGGATAACCTACCTAAACCCAACCATTCTTGTGGAGTGTGCCTTGTATTTACAAGCCAACGTTGTGATAAGGAATATCTGACGCCGCAACAAGACGACCACGATGTCTCAACCAGAAGATTGGCCACATTCTATTGATGCGAAAAACGACGTCCCGACTAAGAGCAGGGGATGTTGCTACGTGGCAATGTGTTCTCCAATTCAACCAGGTTTTCTTCTCCTAGTTAAACTCTGCTATTGTTTCCCAGTTAAACTCTGATTATTCTAGGTTATTTTAGTCACATGTAGTTACGAATTTAGCCTATAAAAGGGGTTGTTGTAACCTAAAATAATAATCTTCATCATCTTTGAGACTTAGAGAGTTTTGTGAGTTTTGGAGGATTTCAGGTTTTAGCCAAAATGCTTTGTTCTTTTGGAATTTAGGGTTGTTTGTTGAGATTATCTCCATCTTTGTGTTCTTTTGATTTTTGCTCATTTAGTGAAGTCTCTTTTGTTCGTGGTTTTTTATATTTGTTCTTTGGAGGAATTTTTCCACTTAAATATTTTTATGTTTGATCTTCTCTACTTTTACTTTAATTTTCTCATTGAATAAACAAGTTAATCCTCAACAAACTGGTATTAGAGCCTAGTTCAGCTTCCGCAAATCGACACGTTCAAATATGAAAATGAGGTTCGATATTGAGAGGTTCAACAACCACACAAATTTTAATTTATGGCAAGTTCGGATGACAAAAATTCTAGTTTAGAACAACTTGAAAAAGGTCGTTACTAGGAAAAAAACTGAAAATCTAAATCAGTCAGAATATGATAAGTTTGTTGAGAATGCTCTGTTTGCAATTCAGTTGTGCCTCAAGAATGATGTGTTGCAAGAGGTACTTTTTGAGAAAACAAAAATAAGCTTATGGAGAAAGTTAGAATCCTTATATATGACAAAGTCTTTAACTAATTGTTTGGTGTTGAAGCAATAGATGTACACATTCCGTATGAAAGAAGATGACTCTATTAGGGCTCACAGCAGTGAGTTTATTTCTCTCTTGAATGATATAAAGAATGTCGAGATTCATATTGATAATGAAGATTAGGTCATGTTATTATTGTGCTATTTTCCCCCTCCATATAAGTCTTTCAAGGAAAACCTGATTTATGAGAAAGATAAGCTGTTGTTCGAGGAAGTAAAGGGAAACTAGTTGAGTAAAGACAAACTCGACAATAATTTTGGTTCAGATAGCAGTTCAAGTTCAACCCTAGGCGTTTTTTGCAAAAATTATGACTGGTTCGAGATCGAGAAATCAAGACAAAGTATGTGGCTATTGCAAGAAGAAAGGTTGCATTAACATAAATTGTTACAAACTGAAAAATAAGAACATGAGGGTTGCTGAGTACAGCAAGGATGAAATAGTTGATGCTAATACAATCGAAGACAAGAGTGATGATTAGTTTTTGGTGTCTATTATCGAAAGGTCTCAATATTCATCCAAGTGGATCCTAAATTTGGGGTGATTTTTCCACATGTGTCCCAACAAGGATTGGTTCTCCACATACAGTTCAATTGACAGTGGAGTTGAGCGTATAGAGAATGGTTCACTCTGTAAGATAAATGATATTGGTACCGCTCAAATTAGAATGCACAACATGATTATAAGGACACTGTTGGGTGTCAAGCATGTGCCTGACTTAGAGAAAAACATCTTGAGTATGTCAGACTCAAAAAGTGCAGAATCGTTATTGAGTCAAGCGACATTAAGGTATTTCATGGAGCTCTCATTCTGATAAGAGGTCAAAAGCATGACAGTTTATATGTCCTTCAAGGTTCAATCGTGATTGGTGTAGCAGTAAATTCCTCTACAATTACGAAGTTAGAGTCTACTCGACGTTAGTATAAGAAATTTGACTCTTTCAGGTTAGGCAGTGGATTTGCAATCAAGAGTCTTTTATTTTTCAAGTTCAAACATCGGTTTGGACTTGGTAAGTATCTTGGAAAGGTTTAGATAGGCCCGTGGTGAGCTAAAAAAAGGAGACATGAGAAAATACAAGTCAATGTGGAGATTTGTTGAGTGTGTATCATATTTACGGGCCGACATCGTGATGAGACAACCACGACATCCTGACGAGAAGATTGGCCATGTCCCGATGAGGAGCAAGCAACATTGCAACGTGCTCCCTAATTCAGCCAGTTTTTTTTCTCCTAGTTAAACTCTGATTTTAATCTAGGTTATTTTAGTCATATTTTATCTACGAATTTAGCCTATAAAAGGGGTTGTAACCTTAAATAGTAATCTTCATCATCTTTATGTTAGATTAATGCCTTAAATGTAGTATTTTCGTCAATGTACACTTCTAATTTTTCGAATAGATTGGTTAATAAAACAAACTCATTGATTATAATTAATATACTTTATATTAGTGTCCTTAAATGGTTTTTGCACGCAAAGCAAAATGGAAGCAAATGTTGCTCATTGATTGTCTAATGTTTAACTAATACTAAGCGGTATTACTAGTCAAATCGTAATACAAAAAGAAAACTTGTATTAGTAGACGAATCTAAACATGTCCTTAGTCTAATCAGAAATGAGCAAACTAATTGAAAGACTAGTATGTCATCTATCAAGTTCAATTCGGGAGATACTTTGTCTTAGGCATCAGAGTGAATGACTCTGAGAAGATAGAGACATAGATATGATTAACCGAACTGACACCCAAATAGAATAGATCCCAAATCCATTTATGGATTTATTCACTTATGATGTTCATAGTATAACATACTTAAATCCTAAGTGGATGGCGGACTATGTAAGCGTGACTCATACACTTTGATATAAGTAAAAGCCTGAGTTCAAATAGATAAGGAACTGAAAGCTAGTGTATTGAGTGTATAGGTGTCCATGGGCCGGGCTAGGCCTAATAAATTTTTTTGGCCTATTTGCTAGGCCCCGGGCTCTTCCCAACCCAAAAAATGGGCCTAAAATTTTGCCTAAGCCTGGTTCGGATAAAAATGCTAAAACCTGAGCTCAACTCGACTGCCAGTATTAATTTTTTATATTATTTTTATATATACTTTTTAAAAAAATATAGTACATAAAAATTCTAAAAATATTAAAATAAATGTTTCCCAACAAATTAAAAATAAAATTTTAAATATATATATATGTATAATTAAATAGTAACAAACAAATGCATCTAAAATAGTAACGAAATTAACAATAAAACAAGAGTTGTGCAATATCCAACTAATAACAACAAAATAGTAGCAACATAATTGTGAAATGGTAGCAAAATAGTAAAAAAAAAAAACAACAAAATAGCAAAAGATAATAAAAAACAGAAAAAAAACTACAGTTTTTTTTATTTTACATATTTGGGCCTGGTTCGGGCCAAAAAAGCCCTACTCAAGGCTCGACCCTTTTTTTAAATGGGCCTTAATTTTTTTTCAAGCCATTTTTCGGGCCTATATTTTTACCCAAACCCTTCAACGTTTTGGGTGGCCCGGCCCATGGACAGGTTTAGTCGGGCGTACGAATTCTGTATTTTGTAGCGTTATTCACAACAGTAGAATTCATAGGCCAAAACATGGGTAAATGATATCCTCTCATTGGCATTACATGGTTGATGAAAAGTAAACGTGGCCACGGGTCGTCCATCTTTGTGATGGATGACTTCATTATTTGATAATGATTGACCTTTCATGAAGGAAGATATAATGGTTACCATAAGATAAAATAAGATTATATTGGGAGAACATATATTATCCCAAAGAGATCAAAGATATCCTATAAGGGTAACACATTAATTACAAAATCATTGAGTCAGCACTAAGCAGTTGCTTTCATAATAGTATGTCGTTGGGAAGAGTTCAGTCACGATACTATAGTGGAATGAATTCTTGACTAAATGAGTTTAAAAATTAATAGATGAAAAAACGAAACTTAATTATAAATTATTTGAGCCTCAACTTCATATGTTCAATCGGTCATTCTGCTAGCTCGTTGAAACCATAAATGAATTGTGTGATTGAATAAAAATGAACGGAATGAATAAAAAAGAAAGAGAAATGGAAAACATTCAGGAATGATTATGATTTTCTCCGAAATGTAGAAGTGGAATAATTTGGAAATGAATGTAATGGAAATTTGCAATCCTATATAGGATTACTTAAAAAATGATGGAAGAATGAGTTTATGCTTTTGAATTGTTTTGAAGCCCAAAAATAAAAATAAATCATTTTGTCATAGTGAACATGTTGAGTTGTCACATATTGAATGAATTTTCTCAAAATTTTACTGGGGGTAAAATCATCAAAATTTTATCAGGGTAAATTTGTAAAAAAATTTAATAGGGTAAATTTGGGATGATAAAATTATTTAATATGTAAATATTGAAATTTATTTTGGGGAATAGAAAAATTGAATCAGATTGGATCATATTACAGAGTACTGAGTCAAAAAGGCCCAAGAAGTACTCGTAATTGGACCCTACGTGAGAGAGGCCGAAAACCCTCATATAACATGAAAATGGTGGCAACCCTAATAGAAATACAAGGGTGAGTCAGTCACGCCCCTCCTACTCTAAGTAGGATGTTGTTTTTCTATTTAAAATAAACTTCTATAACTCTACAAGGGTTTTACCTTCTATTCCTATAAATAGAAACCACCGGTAGAGCTATTAACACAACTTTTGGAAGATTGTCTGCCAGAAAATAGTGAAAATTTATTCTAAACTTATAAACATATTTTTCAGAATAGTAATTTTATTAGTTTCTATTAAAGAAGAGAGTATTTTTGTTTTCATCCTAAAAGGAAAACTTTTTCTAGTTTTGTGTTTTGATTCAATTGGTTCGAGCCTACACTTGAAGCAGTTCATAGTACGAGAATAACGACGGATATTGTTTGGTTGAAAGCCGAAAAACATCAATGATACGCTTATCTAAAAACACAAATATGAATTTAGTTAAGGTTTGTTGCTATAAATATCACAAATCAGGTCAATTTTCAAAATTTTAATTTTCCATTGTGTAAGAATACCATTTTGAAACCGGGTTTTTTCCCAACACTTTGAGATTGAGAGAGTTTTGGGAAATTTTGGGCTCTAGATAGAGTGCTTTTCTTATTTGGGATTTAGGGTTGTTTGTTGATATTATCTCCATCTTTGTACTATTTTGGTTTTTAATTATTTAGTGAAGTCTTCTCCGCCCGTGGTTTTTTGTCCTATTTTTTGGAGGAATTTTTTCACATAAATATTTGTGTGTTTGATCTTCTCTACTTTTACTTTTATTTTCTCGTTAAATAAACGAGTCGATCCCTACCAATTCCAATGTCATCACCATTAATGGTTGGAAGGCTATTGAGGGATACCCTATTCCCACTACCTTGACTCCTAACACTTTCTGTATCACAACCAACAACATTACGAGAGTTTTTAGACACAACATTAGCCTTAATAGAATTACTCTTCAAAGAATGGTTAACACTAGTTTGAACAACTTCATTAGCAGTAACTTCAGACAAAACTTGCAAATTCTCATAAATAGCAACAAGATTTTAAACTTGTAAATTTTCACCATTTTCAACAATTTGAATTTTTTGTCTTTTCACTAAATATTCAATTACCAACATCAATTTAGCTTAATCTTTTTTCTCTTTTCCTTTTTTTTTTCTTTGTTTTTAATTTCATCATCAAATTTGCTTCATTGATTCCCTTGTTAGCAATAACATTAAAACCTGTACTGTAACACTTCGTTATCCTGTCCGATCGCCAGGTTCGAGTTACATGGTGCCACATTCGTTGCCAAAGCAACTACGGTCAAATTTCATTTATTAACAATTGTTTAAACAATCAAATGTATTCATACAAGTGCATAAAATAATTCATAATCATATTTGCATCTTATACGAGCTCATGGAAGCTCTTTTGCTAACCCGAAATTGAAATAGGACCAAAATATAAAAAATTGAAATTTTTGGGTTAACGTCGCGACGTTAGGGGTTCCTCGTCGTGACTCAACTCACTATCTTATCTCGTTCCAACATTGAGAGTCTGTCATTGCAACGTGACTCTCTTTTTGATGCCCATTATGACCTTGAGCAGCGACGTCTCCATCTAAAATCTTTGCTCTGTTTCCCATCGCGACGTCAAAGGTTCGTCATTGCAATGTGACTCACTCTTTCTTTCTAAATCAACTTGTTTACAAGTAAAAAGTGAGTTGAAATTTTATATACATCTCATACAACCATTCCACATACTCCATATCAATTAGAACTTATTTCAACACAAGACCAAAACACTAACAAGACCTATACCATACGTATAACATAACATTCGGAACATTTAACATAAGTTTCCTAGGTACTTGCCCAAAAGACCAAATTGAGTTGCTATATACAAACTTTTTTGAGTCGTATACTGTTCTCTAGATGCTGGCTTCAAGTCTCGGGGCTTCGAGAATAACCTGAATCTATGCACAGAGAAAATAAACCCTATATTGAGTAATAGGGCTCAGTGGCACAATTATAATTCAATTATATAATATAAGCATTAGCAAATCAATTCAAAAATAAACATGTATAACTACATGCAAATACCAAACATATTCTTATAACTTGGAGTTACCAAGCTTGCATCTTCAATATAAACATATTAAGTGTACAAAACTAACACCATTTCATCCTAATTTAATTCAATCATATAGACATATCATTATACTTATAATAACAATCATTTCAAACATAACAATATCTGTAATGACTCAAAATTCACAGGCACCGGAACAGTGAGTTATAGGGCCTCCATCTTAGTGAAATAAGTTCGAAAATAATTATTAGAAATATTTATGAGTTTAGTAGTGTGTCTAATTAGGTTTTAATTAGGTAAATTTAGCTTAATTTAGAGTAATTAGTAAAAGAACTAAATTGAATAAGGGTAAAAGTTTAATTCTAAAGTAATAGAAAATAAAAAGGATTAAAATAGTAATTAAGCCATTTACAAAAGTTGAGGCGGCATATATGTATTAAAATCTAAGATTTTATTTAGGTTATATTTAAATATTATATATAATTATTATAATTATTAATTAATATTATGGTTTTATATTAGATTATTATTATTAGTATTATTATTAAATAAATTAAATAGTAGATAATTGTATGGTAATAAAAATTTATATGTGTAAAAATTATATTGGTACATTTGTAATTTAAATACTCAAATTACTTGTAATTTAAGTATAAAGATATTTTATAATAATTAAATGTATTAATTATATTATGAGATTTTTTATATAATTAATAAATTAAAGTTATGGCAAATGTATGAGGATGATAGGGTACAAATGTAATAATATGTATGTGTACAAATGTAATATATGTAATTGATATTAAAATAGATATTTATTAATTATTATTATTATGTTAAAGATATTTATTAAATTAAATAAATAAATTATGAGATTTTGTTTGATAAACAAATTAAATAATGACAATTTTAATAAAATTATTGGTACAAATGTAGAAATATAAGTGTGACCAAATGTAATACTAATATTTATTTTTAAATAGATATTTATTGAGTTAATTAAATAAAAAGTAAATGAAATATAAAAGAGAAATAAAGAAACAAAAGAGAATAGAAACAGAATTGAAAACGGGAAGCAGGGGAGAACAAGAGAAAGAAAAAGGGAAAGAAAAATAAAAGAGAAAACTACGGATTTGAAGCTTGAAGCTTTGATTGGTAAGTTAATTAAGTCCTTTTCTAGTTAATCTTGATGTTTTAGAAGTTCTAAATAAGGTTTTATTGAAATTAAGTTGTTATTTCAAGAGTTTATAGGTGTTCAAGTAGGGTTTATGTTGAACAAATTATGGAATTAGGGATTAAATTGAATGAATTCTAAGTTAGAATTGAATAAAAGATTAAATTGTAAAATAAGTTATAAGTTTTATGTTGTAGGGACTAAATTAAAGAAAATTCGAAATTAGGAAATATGCTGGAAATTTTATAGTTAAATATAAGTTTAAACAAAATTTGAATAGAAAAGAGAGTGAATTAGATTAAGAAAGTAAGGAAGTTTAGTTAGGATTAAATTGGGAATAAGGTAGGACTTGTTTAGAAATTTAATTATTTATTATAATTAATTCTGTAAATAATAATGTAAATTACTATTATTTTCGTAGCTAACAAAGAACCCGAAGCATTGGCACGAAAAGGAGAAGAGAAAGTTATCGAGGAGTAATCGCGAAATCCGGGTTTGTATTACTATAATTCAAGTTATTTATTATTAAGTATTAATTTTAAATTTATTTATTTTATAGTAAATAAATATTGAGGTAAGTAATTTTATTGAACTGAATTTAAAAAATTGAATTGAATGAGAAATACGTGTAACGGCCTAATTTTCAGTGGTGTCGGAAATGGTGATTTGAGATCACTAAATTCGACAAATAAGATTGAACAAGATAGTAATTTAATATTTATGAGTCAAGTAAGAATTTAGAAGAATTTGTGAAATGGTGAAATTAGTGAATTAAAAGAATTTATTAGGTCAAATGGGTCAAAAATGAGGTATCGAGACCTCAAAGTTGAAAATCGAGCTATAAATATTTTTATAAATATTTATGGAGTGTCATTGAGTTAGTATTAAAGTTTAGTTAGAAAATTTTAACGTTTGGATGGCTAATTAATTGAAAAGGATTAAATTGAAAATAGCACAAAATTTGTTAAATTGTGAGTAAATAGCTTAAGTATTTAAAAAGATGGATTTAAAGAGCAATTAGACCCAAAGGTTAATGGCTGGACGGTTTGGGTATGAAATAAGCAAGAAAACAATGTGAACAAGGGGCAAAATTGGAAATAGATAAAAGTTAATAGTTAAATAATGATGTAATTGAAAAATCTAGACATTTTCTTCATAATTTCTCAGCCAAAACGCCATAGAAGGTCTGGAGAAAGCTGGTTTTTCATATTTTTACATCATGTGAGTCTAATTCTTGCTTTTTCTTGATAATTTTATGTTTTTATGACTTTTACAATTAGGTCCACTTGTAGAATTCATTAGTTTTTGATTTTATGGGTGAAATTGGAAGTTACCCTGGATGGATAAGGGAATTTTATGATGAATTATTATGAAATTTAAGTTCTAATTTCATATTAAGGTGGTTTTATTAAGTGATTTTGATAGGAAATGATATTTAGGACCTAATTGTGAAAAAGTTGTGAATTGAAGGTTTCTGTTGAAATTCAGAATATAAAAGGTTTTGAAATAGTTTATAATGATAAAATAAATTGTTAATTGAGAAAAATTAGTTCAATTGATGGGTGAATTGAGTAGGGACTAAATTGTGAAAACTGTAAATTTTGGGGTAAAAGTGCAATTTCGAAATTTGAACAGCATAAATTGTGAAGTGAAATAGAAATCAAATAAATGCTAATGAGTAGAAATATTTTATATTATAGATCAAGAATCCAAAGAAGAACGAGGAAAAGAAAAAGTTGCGGAATAGTCCCAAAATTTCAATATCTTCTACAAATTAGCCGGGTAAGTTCATATGGTTGAATTTAGATGTTTATTTGTGAATGATTGAAGTTTATAATGTGTTATTATATACGAATTTGTTGTGGGATTGTGTAGATTTTGTTAATGAAAGAATAAATGTGGAAATGCAAATTAGGAAAAACGCAGGATTGAGTACGTTCGTATCGTGACGTGTGATGAATTGACGGATAAGACCATGGTTGTTCCATGGCAAAGTGTGAAATGTAGGTATGGTATTATCCATACTGAGCTGTGAAATGTAGGTATGGTATTATCAAATCCATACTGAGTTAAGAAATGTAGGTATGGCATTTCCCATACCGAGTTGAAAAATGTAGGTATGGTATTTCAATGAGGAAAACCATACTGAGTTGTGAATCGTGGCATTGAGCAACGACATACTCAATTTCGTAAGCCGTTTCCTAATTTGATTATAAGAAATAAAAGAGAAGTGATCCAAATGAAAGAGATTGAGTAGTTGTTACTGTTGAGCTCAACTATGTGAATTATTATAACAATGGTTGTGAATCGCAGGAAACTTTAGTAAATGTTTTGGTATTGTTTGGAAATATTATGTTTGGTAAGCATTACTTTTAACCTATGAACTTACTAAGCTTCAATAAGCTTACTTGTGTGTGTTTAATATTTTTATGTAGATTGACTTGAGGTGAAGTGGGTAGATCGGATCAACACAACAAAGCACACTATCCAGATCAATTCGGTAGCTTTTGTTTTATGTTTGAAGATTTATATGGCATGTATAGAGTTTGAATGAATTGAAGTAAAGATGTTATAAACTAGTTAACAATATTTGTACTAAAATAGTTTTCGGTAAGTAGCAGTAGTTTGACTTTGAAAAATCACTAAAAATAGTAGAAATGGAATTAAATAATGAATAAATTATGGAATCGAATCTCAATGAGTCTATTTTCATATGGAAGAAGCAAAACAGGTATATGAGCTATATTTTATGAGATGTTTAAATTTTTGTGAAACAGGGCCAGAGCAATTTCTGGATCCCCTGTTCTGACTTTGGAAATTCACCATAAATTTTACAAAGATAATTAGAAGTCATACTTTATATGTACAGATTCCTTATTGAGTCTAGTTTTATTAGAGACAAACGGAATAGTCATTGAAGCTCTGTACAGAGAGATATCTGATTCGTAATACACAAAGGTCAGAGTAGTCAAACCCTGAAACAGGGGAGATTTTAAATAATAAACTGTACTAATTGGCTTGACCAAAAATTCTAGAAAAAAATTGGTAAGTAGATATATGAGTATAAATTCAGAGAAAATTTACAGATTTGGATTTCGAGTTTTATAACTCGAGATATGAATTATTTAGCAACTATGACACAGTTGGACAGCTTGTCTGGAAAGTGTGATATAAATTGTTTGAATTTGTTTAAGTGCTCAAATAAGTTTAGTAATGCCTCGTGCTCGACTCCGGCGACGGTCTCGGGTAAAGGGGGCGTTACATTTATTGGTATCAGAGCTTCGGTTTAGCCGATTCTCGGAATATGTATGATGTGAAAAGTATCTAGAATTACATGCCATATAAATCGTGATAGTGTCTTGTGTATGATCCGATCTAATCCTTGTTTTTATTATAGATTATCTTCGATTTGAAAAGATGTCAGATAGACCAGAACAAACTGAGCAAGAAGAAGTTAATAGCAGAGTACAAACCTCTGAACAAGGAACAAGTAGTGAAGCTCCAATTTCATTGATGCGAGAACAAGAACTCAAAAATATGATTTATGGATTCATGAATCAGTGGTATAATGAGAATGTGCGAGAAAGAAATCAGACTGCAACCTCCTCCCCTATCTCAACATCTGTAGTACCCCGGTTGCTCCTCCACCTCCTCCGATAACTGAATCTAGCAAAAGAACACCAATTGAAAAACTCGAAAGTTTGGAGTCAAGAATTTCGAGGAGATCGGACGATGATCCGGTTAAAGCGAGTATTGGTTAAAGAGTTTGGAGAGAGTTTTAAACAGATGATGTGTTCTCCGGAGGATTATTTGGGATGTGCGCCGCTATTGAAAGAAGAAGCGTATAATTGGTGGGAAACCATTGAGGCAGTGGTACCTGCAGATAAACTTACCTGGGAATTCTTCCAAAACGAATTTAAGAAGAAGTATGTGGGAAAGAGATATTTAGATAAGAAGAAGAGAGAATTTCTTGATCTTCGACAAGGGAATAAAATAGTGGCCGAATATGAAAGAGAATTTGTGTATCTCAGTAGATATGCTCGGGATGTTGTACCGACAGAGGAAGAAATGTGCATTAGATTTGAAGAAGGGCTTAATGATGAAATCGAATGATGATTGGAGGTACAGAGATTCGGAATTTGTGATTACATCGATCGAGCTCAAAAGATGGAAGAAGTGTATAATGAGAAAGATGCAAAGAGAAAGAAGAGGTAAAGAGGTATACAAAAGAAGTTTCTCTAGACCAACTTCGACTTTTTCGGCCAAAAAGTTCAGAAATGATTCTGGTCGACCTGTTATAATCCCGGAACGATCGAATAACAGTAAAACGACTCAACAAGATGTCGGAGTAACTAAGAAACCAACAGCTAGTGTTAGTAGTGTGCAAAATATTCCGAGACTTAGATGTAAAAATTGTGGTAGATTTCATATTGGTGAGTGTTGGGGAAGAGCCGGAGCTTGCTATAAATGTGGTGGAACTGATCATTTTATTCGGGACTGTCCTCAATTATTAAAGAAGATAGAGAACAAGGGAGAAGCAAGCAAATACTCCTCGTAAAGGTAAACGTTCAGGTCAAAGTAGTGCTACTGGACTGTTCATTCGGGAACGAGAGATACTACTGACCGATCGAGAGAGGGAGTACCTGACGCATACATATGCTATCCGGCAAGGGAAGAAGCTTCGCTCCGGATGTGATAGCTGGTAATTTCTATCTTTTGATGATTCTGTATGCTTTAATTGATCCCGGATCTACACATTCATATATTTACCTTTGCATTAGTGTCGAAAAGAAAATGGTATTGAGTCCATCGACCTTGAATTGCAAGTCACTAATCCACTAGGGCAAAGTGTGTTGGTTAATTTAATATGTCGGAATTGTCCTTTGAAAATACAAGGTCGTGAATTCTCTGCTGATTTAATGTTGTTACCTTTCCAGAATTTGATGTTATTCTTGGAATGGATTGGTTGATTGAACACGATGCCATAGTGAATTGTAGAGAAAAACGGATTGATTTAAAATGTCGAGTGGGAAATAGTTTCAATTGAGTTTGGGGATAAAAAGAATGATGTCGGATTATTTCACCTTTACACTCGAAAATTGATTCGGAAAGGTAATAAAGCATTTCTAGCTTATATTCTTGATACTCGGGTTCGAATTGAAGATGGAACAATTGTCGATTGTTAATGAGTTTCTTGATGTGTTTCGAGGAATTACCGGTTTACCCCAGATCATGAGGTTGAATTCACAATTGATGTAATTAGCATGCAGCCCAATATCAATAACACCGTATAGAATGGCACCGGTGAGTTAAAAGAGTTGAAGACACAGTTGCAAGAGTTATTGGATAAAGGGTTCATCGACCGGTACATCACCTTGGGCGCTTTTGTCTTATTTGTGAAAAAGAAAGATGGTTCGTTGCGATTGTGTATTGATTACGAGCGGTTGAATAAGGTAACAATTAAAATAAATATCCATTACCTCGTATCGATGATTTGTTTGATCAACTGAAAGGTGCTGCAGTGTTCTCAAAAATAGACCTTAGATCCGGGTATTATCATTTGAAGGTTAAAGAGTGTGATGTGCCAAAGGCGCTTTTGAACTCGGTATGGTCACTCTGAATTTTTGGTAATGCCTTTTGGTTTAACGAATGCCCTATTGCATTTATGGATTTAATGAATCGAATTTTTCAGTCTTATTTGGATAGATTTGTGGTGGTATTTATTGATGACATATTGGTCTATTCAAAGACAGAATCCAAACATGCACAGCACTTGAGAATTGTATTACAGACTTTGAGAGAAAAACAGTTATATGCGAAATTTAGTAAATGTGAGTTTTGGCTTCATGAGGTTGGATTTCGGGTCATATTATATCACCAAGGAATTCGTGTGGATCCAAGTAAAGTTTGGCGGTGGTGAATTGGAAAACACCAAGAATGTAACTGAAGTGCGAAGTTTTCTGGGATTAGCAGGATACTATCGCCGTTTTGTAAAGAATTTTTCCATGATTGCTTCACCAATGACTCGTTTATTACAGAAGAATGTTGAGTTTATGTGGTCTGATGAATGTCAGCAGAGCTTTGATCAGTTAAAGAAAATGTTAACAGAAGCTCCAGTCTTAACTCAACCAGAATCAGGTATACCGTATGTTGTGTACAGTGATGCATCTTTAAGTGGTTTGGGTTGTGTGTTAATGCAGTCGGGAAAGGTAGTGGCTTATGCTTCACGGCAATTAAAACCACATGAAAAGAATTACCCTACACATGATCTTGAGTTAGCTGCAATTGTTTTTGCCTTAAAAATTTGGAGACACTATTTATATGGTGAGAAGTGTTATATGTATACGGATCACAAAAGTTTGAAATACTTAATGACTCAGAAGGAACTGAACTTAAGATGTAAAGCGGTGGTTAGAGTTCTTTGAAAGACTATGATTTGGTTATTGACTATCATCCAGGAAAGCTAATGTAGTTCTTGATGCATCGAGTCGAAAGTCATCCTTGTTTGCACTTGCAATGAATGCTCATTTGGCTCTTAATGAAGAAGGTGTTGTATTAGTAGAATTGAAGGTAAAACCAATGTTTCTTCAACAAATTCGAAGCTGCAGAATGAAGATCCAAAATTGGTCTTTGAAACGACAAATGGTTCGGGATAATTTAGATTCGAGTTCATATTGATGATGAAGGTATATTGCGCTATCATAATAGGATTTGTGTTCCCAATAATTACGATTTAAAGAATGATATTCTTTCGAAGCACATAATAGTATGTATTCTATTCATCCGGGTAGTACAAAAATGTATGGTGATCTGAAAAAGACATATTGGTGGCTGGTATGAAAAGAGAAATTTTAATTTATTGCAAAATGTTTGATTTGCCGACAAGTTAAAGCGAGCATCAAGTGCCAACGGGTTTATTACAACCCATTATGATTCTGAATGGAAGTGGGAGCATATTTCAATGGATTTTGTGTCGGGATTGCTGTGACTCAGAAAGAAAGATTCGATATGGGTGATTGTTGATAGATTGACAAAGTTAGCACACTTTATTCCAATCGAATAGATTTTCACTTAATAAGTTAGCGAATTGTATGTGTCGAGATTGTGAGACTACATGGAGTTCAATATCTATCATTTCGGCCGGGATCCGAGGTTTACTTCAAGATTTTGGAATAAATTGCAAGAAGCCTTAGGCACCAGATTGAATTTTAGTACAAGATTTCATCCTTAAGCAGATGGACGGTCGAGCGAGTGATTCAAATTTTAGAAGATATGTTAAGATGTTGTATACTCGAGTTTGGTGACAGTTGGGAAAGGTATTTACCGTTAGTGAGTTTGCTTACAACAATAGCTATCATCTAGTATAAAAATGACACCATTTGAGGCTCTTTATGGTAGAAAATGCAAGACTCCATTGTGTTGGTCTGAATTGAGTGAATCAAAAATAGTTGGGGTTGATTTGATTCGAGAAACCAAGAGAAAGTCCAGATTATTCGAGATAGTCTAAAAGTCGCTTGATCGTCGAAGTCATATGCGGATTTAAAACGAAGAGACATAGAATATGCAGTGGGTGATCGAGTATTTTAAAAGTTTCACCATGGAAAAGGGTGTTACGATTTGGTAAAAAGGGAAAATTAAGTCCGAGATTCATAGGGCCATATGAAATTGTGGAAAGGGTTGGTCCTGTGGCTTATCGTTTGGCTTTACCTCCGGAACTTGAGAAGATTCACAATGTGTTTCATGTGTCTATGCTAAGGCGGTATAGGTCGGATCCTTCACACGTAATTCCCATCTGAAATTGAGCTTCAACGGATATGACTTATTCGGAAGAACCGGTGAAGATTTTGGCTCGTGAAGTTAAGGAATTGCGGAACAAAAGAGTACCATTGGTTAAAGTATTATGGCATCGACATGGTATGGAGGAGGCAACCTGGGAAACAGAGGAGTCAATAAGATCACAGTATCCAAATCTATTTTCAGGTAACAAATTTCGAGGACGAAATTTTTAAAGGGGGAGAGTTATAATGACCTAATTTTCAAGTGGTGTCGAAATGGTGATTTGAGATCACTAAATTCGACAAATAAGATTGAACAAGATAGTAATTTAATATTTACGAGTCAAGTAAGAATTTAGAAAAATTTGTGAAATGGTGAAATTAGTGAATTAAAAGAATTTATTAGGTCAAACGGGTCAAAAATGAGGTATCGAGACCTCAAAGTTGAAAATCGAGCTATAAATATTTTTATAAATATTTATGGAGTGTCATTGAGTTAGTATTAAAGTTTCGTTAGAAAATTTTAACATTTGGATGGCTAATTAATTGAAAAGGATTAAATTGAAAATAGCACAAAATTTGTTACATTGTGAGTAAATAGCTTAAGTATTTAAAAAGATGGATTTAAAGAGCAATTAGACCCAAAGGTTAATGGCTGGACGGTTTGGGTATGAAATAAGCAAGAAAACAATGTGAACAAGGGGCAAAATTGGAAATAGATAAAAGTTAATAGTTAAATAATGATGTAATTGAAAAATCTAGACATTTTCTTCATAATTTCTCAGCCAAAACGCCATAGAAGGTCTGGAGAAAGCTGGTTTTTCATATTTTTACATCATGTGAGTCTAATTCTTGCTTTTTCTTGATAATTTTATGTTTTTATGACTTTTACAATTAGGTCCACTTGTAGAATTCATTAGTTTTTGATTTTATGGGTGAAATTGGAAGTTACCCTGGATGGATAAGGGAATTTTATGATGAATTATTATGAAATTTAAGTTCTAATTTCATATTAAGGTGGTTTTATTAAGTGATTTTGATAGGAAATGATATTTAGGACCTAATTGTGAAAAAGTTGTGAATTGAAGGTTTCTGTTGAAATTCAGAATATAAAAGGTTTTGAAATAGTTTATAATGATAAAATAAATTGTTAATTGAGAAAATTAGTTCAATTGATGGGTGAATTGAGTAGGGACTAAATTGTGAAAACTGTAAATTTTGGGGTAAAAGTGCAATTTCGAAATTTGAACAGCATAAATTGTGAAGTGAAATAGAAATCAAATAAATGCTAATGAGTAGAAATATTTTATATTATAGATCAAGAATCCAAAGAAGAACGAGGAAAAGAAAAAGTTGCGAATAGTCCCAAAATTTCAATATCTTCTACAAATTAGCCGGGTAAGTTCATATGGTTGAATTTAGATGTTTATTTGTGAATGATTGAAGTTTATAATGTGTTATTATATACGAATTTGTTGTGGGATTGTGTAGATTTTGTTAATGAAAGAATAAATGTGGAAATGCAAATTAGGAAAACGCAGGATTGAGTGCGTCAGTATCGTGACGTGTGATGAATTGATTGGATAAGACCATGGTTGTTCCATGGCAAAGTGTGAAATGTAGGTATGGTATTATCCATACTGAAATGTGAAATGTAGGTATGGTATTATCCATCTTGAAATGTGAAATGTAGGTATGGTATTATCAAATCCATCTTGAGTTAAGAAATGTAGGTATGGCATTTCCCATACCGAGTTGAAAATGTAGGTATGGTATTTCAATGAGGAAAACCATACTGAGTTGTGAATCGTGGCATTGAGCAACGACATACTCAATTTCGTAAGTCGCTTCCTAATTTGATTATAAGAAATAAAAGAGAAGTGATCCAAATGAAAGAGATTGAGTAGTTATTCTTGTTGAGCTCAACTATGTGAATTATTATAACAATGGTTGTGAATCGCAGAAACTTTAGTAAATGTTTTGGTATTGTTTGGAAATATTATGTTTGGTAAGCATTACTTTTAACCTATGAACTTACTAAGCTTCAATAAGCTTACTTGTGTGTGTTTAATATTTTTATGTAGATTGACTTGAAGTGAAGTGGGTAGATCGGATCAACACAACAAAGCACACTATCCAGATCAATTCGGTAGCTTTTGTTTTATGTTTGAAGATTTATATGGCATGTATAGAGTTTGAATGAATTGAAGTAAAGATGTTATAAACTAGTTAACAATATTTGTACTAAAATAGTTTTCGTAAGTAGCAGTAGTTTGACTTTGAAAAATCACTAAAAATAGTAGAAATGGAATTAAATAATGAATAAATTATGGAATCGAATCTCGATGAGTCTATTTTCATATGGAAGAAGCAAAACAGGTATATGAGCTATATTTTATGAGATGTTTAAATTTTTGTGAAACAGGGCCAGAGCAATTTCTGGATCCCTGTTCTGACTTTGGAAATTCACCATAAATTTTACAAAGATAATTAGAAGTCATACTTTATATGTACAGATTCCTTATTGAGTCTAGTTTTATTAGAGACAAACGACATAGTTATTGAAGCTCTGTACAGAGAGATATCTGATTCGTAATACACAAAGGTCAGAGTAGTCAAACCCTGAAACAGGGATATTTTAAATAATAAACTGTACTAATTGGCTTGACCAAAATTCTAGAAAAAATTGGTAAGTAGATATATGAGTATAAATTCAGAGAAAATTTACGGATTTGGATTTCGAGTTTTATAACTCGAGATATGAATTATTTAGCAACTATGACACAGTTGGACAGCTTGTCTGGAAAGTGTGATATAAATTGTTTGAATTTGTTTAAGTGCTCAAATAATTTTAGTAATGCCTCGTGCTCGACTCCGCCGACGGTCTCGGGTAAAGGGGGCGTTACAATACGTGTTAGTATTACTATAATTCGAATTTAATTATTATTAATTGTTGAATTTTAAGTTAATATGCATGGTAAGCATTAGTATTGAATTGTATGAAATTAAATTAAATTGCGATTATATGTGAATAATTGAAATGCATATTGAATTGAGAAAGTGTATTGAACTATGAATATGTGAATTGAAAATTTGTTTGAAAAATGGAAAATGATTGAACTGAAAATGTGAGAAATTGCGACTGAATTGAATTGAGATTTATATGTGATCCGAAAACCCTATTAACTACTCGGGCTGAGTCGGATATAGTTGGCATGCCATAGGATTGGAAGTGTTCAGGGATACCTCGACCTCGAGTCGATGAGACACTGGGTGTCATTCTATTACTTCGGATAGATTCGATGAGGTACTGGGCACCACTTTACTTCGGCTAGGCCGATGAGACACTGAGTGTCAACTTTGCTTTGAACTATCCGATGAGGCACTGGGTGCCAAATTGGTGTGTTTGGCTGGATCCGTGTATCCGCCAAAGTCCGAGTCTGTTAATAGGGGTAATTAAAAGAAAAGTTAAGTCGAATAAAAGGAATTGGTTGAGCTATTGAAAGAAATGTGAAAATGGAACATGAGTTGAAAATGTGATTTGAATGTGAGTATGAGAATGGAAAGCATGAACCAATGATTCATGAATTAGATAATGGCTCAACATGAATGTATATGATTTTAATTGACGAATAGCTAAATTAAATTGTACGAATATATTGAGAATGACAAATTTATGTTTAAATTGGTTTAGTAAATATTAAAGTTATATGAATTAATTTATATAATTATTATGTTTATAATTTGAATTATGGTAATACCACTGAGTATGAAATACTCAATTATGCGATTGCTACGTGTACGAGTTAATAAGCATTCAGAGTCTCGGTCAAACATCCGAGGCGATCCTGACTCTAGTTTAAACTCGGTGATGTATTCTTCTTTTAGTAAAAGTGGCATGTACATATGTATTATTTTAAATATTTTAAAATTCTATATGATTTTTGTTGTAAAGAATGAAATTTGATATTTTGGTGTTTAAACAATGAAATGGTATGAAAATTTATATGATATATTTTGTATAATTAATACTAACATGATCTTTTGATACTTGGTTTAATGAAATGGAAATAGAATTATCATAACATATTTAGTATAGATGGGAACAAGTTGAAATAGAATGAATGAAGTTTATTTAATTAAACAATATATGCGAATGTTTACTTAGTAAATTCTTGAGTTGATGTTAAGCTATGTTTAGGTAAATTTAAATATGAAATTGTATGGATTGTGATATTGGTTTTGAATTGGTTGCGATTTGAATTTGTAAGGAAGGTTAAATATTTATAAAGGGGTTATATTGAATTTTTCTAAAACAAAAAGGGAGTCAATTAGTAAAAGTTTTATATGAACTTATGATTAAATTATAACATGTTCGATAATTATTTAAATATTAATCGTAAATTATCTGATTATCCGGTAATACCTCGTAACTCTGTTCCAACGACGGTTTAGGGTTAGGGGGCGTTACAATATCAAACATTCATTTACAAGTCCTATATTTGGTAGCCACTTATAATATCACATAATTTATTTATTTATGGCGTTTATTGACTCATTTGAATCCATTTCGGCTATAATGGCCTAAATTCAAGGTTATCGGAACAGTGGTTTCATAATCACAAATCCGATTTAAAGAGAAATTTATTTCAATATTTTTGCATGAAAATTGATATGATAGGAAAATCGTATGAAAATATTGATAGAAAAATTTTACCGATTTAGTGGTTAGTTAGAAAAAGAAATTATTTAAGAAATTGGGTAAAAACAAGATATCGGGACCTCTATCTTGTAAAACCAAGTCGAAAATAATTTTATAAATATTTATGAAATGTTATTAATGTGGTATTAAAATTTTGTTAGGAAATTTTAATGTTTGGGTAGTCAATTAAATGAAAAGGACTAAATTGTAATAGGTGTAAAAGTTGCTAGAATGATTAAATAGCTCAAGAGTCTAATGAGAAAGGATTTAAAAGGAAATTAGACTCAAAAGTTATTTGGGCTGGACGGCAAGGTATGAAATCAGCAGAAAAATTGATAAATTAAGGGTACAATTGGAATATTGCAAAATTAACTAAATAAAGCTAGGACTAAATAGGAAATATCTAGATTTCTCTTTATTTCTCTTCAATTCCAGCAGCTAAAAACGCCATAGGAGGGTTCTCTAAGCTGGTATTCCATACTTTTTGAACCAAGTGAGTTAATCCTTGCCTTTTTCTTGTAATTTTTGTGTTTCTAAGACTTTTACAACTAGGTCCTATTATTAAATTCATTAGTTTTTGATTTCATGGATGAAATTAAAAGTCACCATGGTTGAATGCTGTAATTTTATGATTAAATATAATGAAATTAAAGCTTTAATTTGTTTATGAGATGATTTTATTAGGTAATTTCAATAGAAATTTATTTTTAGGACCTAATTGTGAAAATGCTTGGAATTAAAGTCTATTGCTGAAATTCTGATTCCTAAAGGTTGTAAACTAGTTTAAGGTGATAGAATAAAATGTTAATTGAGAAAAATCAGCTCAATTGAGAGGCTAATTGAGTAGGGACGAAATTATCATTTATTAAAAGCTTAGGGGAAAAATGGTAATAAACAGCTTGCACAAAAACAGTTTGGACAGCAGCAGTAGACAAACTTTTAAAAATCACCATAAATTGTATAAATCGAATTAGAAACTGAAAAAAAAATGGAATTAAAGCTTATTGAGTCTACTTTCTCATAGAAGAAATAGTGTAAGCAATGGATTTGTAAATTTTGAGATATAATGAATTTTGTGAGACAAGGTCAGAATGAATTCGGGTTCCCCTGTTCTGAATTTGAAAAATCATAAAAAAATTAAGAAAACCAATTATGGGCTTAAATTTATATGTCTAGAATCCTTAATGAGTCTAATTTTAAGAGAAACAAACGAGAACATCATTTGAATTCTGTATGAAGAGATAATTAATTTTTAATGAAGAAGTGTCAGAACTGTCTACAGCAGAACAGGGGTGATTTTAAAGAATAAACTGCACTGATTGGCTAAACCAAAAATTCTGAAAATTTTATGGTAAGAAGATATGTGAGTCTAGTTTTAGGGAAAATTATCGACTCCTAATTTTGAGTTCTGTATCTCAAGATAAAAATAATTTAGTGACTATGACTCAAGTAGACAGCTTTGAATGAACTCTAAATAATAGTTGAATTATAGAA
The DNA here is from genome assembly GCF_025698485.1 of Gossypium arboreum. Classification (NCBI taxonomy): domain Eukaryota; kingdom Viridiplantae; phylum Streptophyta; class Magnoliopsida; order Malvales; family Malvaceae; genus Gossypium; species Gossypium arboreum. The sequence continues at coordinate 16,514,148 of NC_069080.1, forward strand.
AATGTTGCATATGAATATGAAATGTATTAAATTGATAATTAAATTTATTTATTTAGATCTATAAGATTCAAATACGAAGCTAGATCGAGGAAAGGAAAAAGTTCGAGATTAGTAGATTTTTACTGTTTACAAACAAGTATCAAGGTAAGTTCGTGTAACTTGAATTATATTCTTAAATGCTTGAAATGCATGTTTTTGATATGAATATGATTTGAATGTTCATTATATGGAAATTTATGAAACATTGATATATTTGATAAAATGGGAAGAAATCCGGTTGAATGAAAGGAAAATTTGATGGATCTCGAAAAGGAATTGACGGTAAAAAGAATCTAGCAGGACGGGTGATCCTATCTTGATATAGCCCTCCAGAAGAATATGTGTAAAATGGATTTAGCAGGACGGGTAATCTGAATTAGGTCGAATTAAATTTAGCACTGACTGGTAATTGAGATCCAAGCTCATTAGAGTAATTGTCGTTCTTGAGATTTGCACAGGTGGTAATCCATTTGCAAGGTTAAGGTTCATGAGTGTGCTCTCGAAATGGATATGTGCGCACATGAATATGAATTAATGGACTCGGAATTGTACAATAAATGTGTACCTCCGAAAATCCATCGAAAATTTCGATAAATTCAATGGGATAAATATGGAAAAATAACAAGGAAATGGAAATCATGGTATTGACGAGCTCATCAATCATGGTATATATATTATTGATACATGGAAATTATTGTACCAACTTGAATGTCGAGCTTGTGCATGTTAGGGTAATAATGCATTGAATGGATATATGAATGTTTATTATATTGTATTGAAAATATTAGGTAAGTATAATTCTTGTTACATGAGCTTACTAAGCACAAAGTGCTTACCCCGTTTCCTTTTTCCCTGTTTTGTAGTGTTAAGAGCTCGAAGATCGGATTTGGTCGGAGACACATCACACTGTCAACCTCAGGATTTTGTTATATAAAGAAACTTTATTTTGGAAATCAACGGCATGTATGTAATACCCCTACCCGTATTCATTGCCGGAATAGGGTACGAGGCATTACCGGAGTTTACGAATTAAAATTTTTTTTTAATTCAACATATTTTCATGATAGATTCATGCATTTATATAAGATAACGTCATCACATATCTATAACCAGGTTTGTTAACCATACTAATGGCTAACTTTACATTCATTTCACGTTAACATTTACTTTGTTAGCTTATACATGCCATTGATTTCCAAAATAAAGTTTCTTTATATACCGAAATCCTGAGGTTGACAGTGTTATGTGTATGTGTCCCCGACCAAATCCGACCTCCGAGCTCTTAACGCTACAAAACAGGGAAAAAGGAAACGGGGTAAGCACTTTGTGCTTAGTAAGCTCATGTAACAAGAACTATACTTACCTAATTTTTTTAATTCAATATAATAAACATTCATGTATCCATTCAATGCATTATTACCCTAACATGCACAAACTCAACATTCAAGTTAGTACAATAATTTCCATGTATCAATAATATATATATATATATATATATACCATGATTGATGTGCTCATCAATACCATGATTTTCATTCCCTTATTATTTTCATATTTATCCCGCTGAATTTATCTAATTTCGATGGATTTTCAGAGGTACACTTTTAGTGTACAATTCGGTCCGTCAATTCATATTCATGTGCGACATTTTCATTTCAGAGAGCACACTCTGAACCTCAACCTTGCAGTGGGATTACCATTCAAAGCTAAATCTTCGCAATATAAACTCATAGAGTATTGTCGAATTACCACCCAAAGCTAAATCCTCGCAACGACAATTACTCTAATGAGCTTGGATCCAATTATCACCAAAGCTAAATTGAGACCCTAATTCGGATTACCCGTCCGGGCTAAATCCATGTTACACATATTCTTCGGGAGGGCTATATCAGATAGGATCACCCGCCTGCTAGATCCTTTTACCGTCAATTCCTTTTCGAGATCCATCGAATTTTCCTTTCATTCAAACGGGATTTCTTCCCATTTTATCAAATATATCAATGTTTCATAAATTTCCATATAATGAACATTCAAATCATATTCATATCAAAAACATGCATTTCAAGCATTTAACAATATAATTCAAGTTACACGAACTTACCTTGATACTTGTTTGTAAACAAGAAAATCTATTAATCCCAAATTTTTCCTTTCCTCGATCTAGCTTCAGATTTGAATCTTCCGGATCTAAATAAATAAATTTAATTATCAATTTAATACATTTCATGTTCATATGCAACATTCTCTATAATTCAACTATTATTTATAGTTCATTCAAAGTCGTCTACTTGAGTCATAGTCACTAAATTATTTATAACTTGAGTTACGGAACTCCAAATTAAGATTCATTCATTTTCCCTGAAACTAGACTCATATATATTTTTACCATAAAATTTCAGAATTTTTGGTTTAGCCAATCAATACAGTTTATTCTTCAAAGTCACCCTGTTCTGTTGTTCAACAGTTCTGACCCTTCTTCACTAAAAATAAATTATCTCTTTATACAGAATTCAAATGATGTTCTTATTTGTTTCTATTAAAATAGACTCATTCAGAATTCTATACATATAAATTTAAGTCCCTAATTATTTTTATTCAATTTTTATAATTTTCAAAATCAGAACAGGGAACCTGAATTCATTCTGACCTTGTCTCACAAAATTTATTATATCTCAAAATTTACAAATCCATTGCTTACAATATTTCTTCTATGAGAAACTAGACTCAATAAGCTTTAATTCTATATTTTGTTCATCTTCTAATTCGATTCCTAAAATTTTGGTGATTTTTCAAAGTTAGTCTACTGCTGCTGTCCAAACTGTTTTAGTGCAAGTCGTTTATTACCATTTTTCCCTAAGCTTTTAATAAATGATAATTTCGTCCCTACTCAATTAGCCTCTCAATTGAGCTGATTTTTCTCAATTAACATTTTATTCTATCACCTTAAACTAGTTTACAACCTTTAGGAATCAGAATTTCAGCAATAGACTTTAATTCCAAACATTTTCACAATTAGGTCCCAAAATCAATTTCCATTGAAATTGCCTAATAAAATCATCTCATAAACAAATTAAAGCTTTAATTTCATTCTATTTCATCAGAAAATTACATCACTCAACCATGGTGACTTTAAATTTCATCCATGAAATCAAAACTAATGAATTTAATAGTAGGATTTAGTTGTAAAAGTCTTAGAAACACAAAATTACAAGAAAAGGCAAGGATTAACTCACTTGGTGCAAAAATTATGAAATACCAGCTTAGAGAACCCTCCTATGGCATTTTTAGCTGCTGGAATTGAAGAGAAATGAAGAGAAATCTAGATATTTCCTATTTAGTCCTAGTTTTATTTAGTTAATTTTGTAATATTCCAATTTTACCCTTAATTTATCAATTTTTCTGCTGATTTCATACCCTTGCCATCCAGCCCAAATAACTTTTGGGTCTAATTGCCTTTATATCCTTTCTCATTAGACTAATAAGCTATTTAATCACTCTAGCAACTTTTACACCTATTACAATTCAATCCTTTTCATTTAATTGATTACCCAAACATTAAAATTTCCTAACAAAATTTTAATACCACATTAATAACATTTCATAAATATTTATAAAATTATTTTGACTCGGTTTTACGAGATAGAGGTCCCGATACCTTATTTTACCCAATTTCTTCAATAATTTCTTTTTCTAACTAATCACTAAATCGATAAAATTTTCCTATCAATATTTTCATACGATTTTCCTATCATATAAATTTTCAAGCAAAAATATTGAAATAAATTTCTCTTTAAATCGGATCTATGGTTACGAAACCATTGTTCCGATAACCTTGAATTTAGGCCATTACAACTCTCCCCCCCTTTTAAGGATTTTCGTCCTTGAAAATCTTACCAGTAAAGAAGTTTGGGTATTGTTTCCTCATTTCCTCCTCCGGTTCCCATGTTGCTTCCTCAATCTCGTGCTTTTACCACAATACTTTCACCAAATTTATCTTTTTATTTCTAAGCTCTTTTGTCTCCTGTGCCAATATCTTGACCGGTTCTTCACTGTAAGTCATATCTGGTTGAATCTCTACTTCTGTCGGAGAAATAACATGTGAAGGATCTGATCGATATCGTCGTAACATAGATACATGAAAAACATTATGGATTCTATCAAGTTCCGGTGGTAATGCCAATCGATAAGCGATCGGTCCAATTCTTTCTATGATTTCATAGGGCCCGATAAATCTTGGACTCAATTTACCCTTTCGACCGAATCGAAGAACTTTCTTCCAAGGAGACACTTTCAGAAATACCTTGTCACCGACTTGAAATTTAATCTCTTTTCGCTTAAGGTCGGCATATGATTTTTGACGATCGGAAGCTGCTTTTAGACTATCTCGAATAACCTTTACTTTTTCTTCTGTTTCCCGAATCAAATCAACCCCATGTATCTTCCTTTCATCGAGCTCATCCAATATAACGGTGTTCTACATTTTCTACCATACAAAGCTTCATACGGAGCCATTTTAATACTAGACCGATAATCGTTATTGTAAGCAAATTCAATCAAAGGTAGATACCTCTCCCAATTACCTTCAAACTCTAGTATACAACATCGAGCATATCTTCCAATACTTGAATTACACGCCAGATTGACCATCTATCGAGGATGAAATGCGGTCTTGAAATACAACCGAGTACCCAAGGCTTCTTGCAATTTGTCCCGAAACGAGACGTAAATCGGGGATCTCTATCGATATAATGGAGACAGCACTCCATGTAACCCGACAATCTCGGATATATACAGTTCAACTAGTTTATCTAAAGAATAATCCATACGTCTTAGGAATAAAGTGAGTGACTTTGTCAATCGGTCTACAATCACCCAAATAGCATCTTTTTCCTCGGAGACAAAGGTAGCCCCGATACAAAATCCATAGTGATTCTTTCCCATTTCCATTCCGGTATAGTAATTGGCTGAAGTAACCCCGAAGGTACCTGATGTTCAGCTTTAACTTGTTGACATATTAAACACCTTGATACAAACTCAGAGATATCACGTTTCATTCCCGACCATCAGTACATCTTTTAGCAGTGAGACGGCACATTTCAGACATTCTTCTGGTGTACAAGATAATTTTTCCAGAACCCGAGTAGTATTTTCTAACCAGAATTTAGCCCGTTCGGAATCATCATCAACTGCTGCTCGAAATTCTTCGGCCCCATATTTTCGAATTTTATCTACTAGAGCTTTCCCTTTTCTGACAGATTCAGTACCTGTACCTTGTGGGATCTCGGGAACCGGTGAAGGAGTAGGAGGGGGAGCTTGAACTTGCTGCACTACAGGGTTAGTTCTTAAGTATTGATTAAACCATTCATTCATTATTTGAAAGAAGGTTGTTTTTGCCTCCTCCCCTCGACCCTCTGTCTCGGGCCTTCTCTCGCTAGTTTCTTCTCTTTGTCTTTGAAGCGGAGCATGACTCCCACTTCCTCAGATTGAGCTCGGTCGGATGACATTACTATAAGAAAACACATTTTAAATGGTGGGAGATATCACACTATCAATAATAATTTAAATGGCATGTATAGCTAATCCCGTATTTGCTACATCGATCCTAGAACCGCTAAACCGTAGCTCGATACCAATAAATGTAATACCCTACCCGTATTCATTGCGGAATAGGTACGAGGCATTACTGGGAGTTTCTGAATTAAATTTTTTTTAATTCAACATATTTTCATGATAGATTCATGCATTTATATAAGATAACATCATCACATATCTATAACCTGGTTTGTTAACCATACTAATGGCTAACTTTACATTTATTTCACGTTAACATTTACTTTGTTAGCTTATACATGCCATTGATTTCCAAAATAAAGTTTCTTTATATACCGAAATCTCGAGGTTGACAATGTGATGTGTCCCCACCAAATCCGACCTCAGAGCTCTTAACGCTACAAAACAGGAAAAAGGAAGCGGGTAAGCACTTTGTGCTTAGTAAGCTCATGTAACAAGAACTATACTTACCTAATATTTTCAATACAATATAATAAACATTCATGTATCCATTCAATGCATTATTACCCTAACATGCACAAACTCAACATTCAAGTTAGTACAATAATTTCCATGTATCAATAATATATATATATACCATGATTGATGTGCTCATCAATACCATGATTTTCATTCCTTATTATTTTCATATTTATCCGTTGAATTTATCGAATTTCGATGGATTTTCAGAGGTACACTTTTAGTGTACAATTCGATCCGTCAATTCATATTCATGTGCGACATTTTCATTTCAGAGAGCACACTCTCATGAGCCTCAACCTTGCGGCGGGATTACCGATCGAGCTAAATCCTCGCAATATAAACTCATAGAGTATTGTCGAATTACCAGTCAAGGCTAAATCCGCAGCGACAATTACTCTAATGAGCTTGGATCCAATTACAGTCGAGCTAAATTCAGACCCTAATTGGATTACCGTCGGGCTAAATCCATGTTACACATATTCTTGGGAGGGCTATATCAGATAGGATCACCCTTGGGCTAGATCCTTTTACCGTCAATTCCTTTTCGAGATCCATCGAATTTTCTTTTCATTCAAGCGGATTTCTTCCCATTTTATCAAATATATCAATGTTTCATAAATTTCCATATAATGAACATTCAAATCATATTCATATCAAAAACATGCATTTCAAGCATTTAACAATATAATTCAAGTTACACGAACTTACCTTGATACTTGTTTGTAAACAGTAAAAATCTATTAATCCCAAATTTTTCCTTTCCTCGATCTAGCTTCAGTATTTGAATCTTACGGATCTAAATAAATAAATTTAATTATCAATTTAATACATTTCATGTTCATATGCAACATTCTCTATAATTCAACTATTATATATAGTTCATTCAAAGCTGTCTACTTGAGTCATAGTCACTAAATTATTTATAACTTGAGTTACGGAACTCCAAATTAAGATTCATTAATTTTCCCTGAAACTAGATTCAAATGATGAATGAATGGTTTAATCAATACTTAAGAACTAACTTTGTAGTGCAGCAAGTTCAAGCTCCCCCTCTTGCTCCTCCACCGGTTCTCGAGATCCCACAAGATACAGGTACTGAATTTGTCAGAAAAGGGAAAGCTCCAGTAGATAAAATTCGAAAATATGGGGCCAAAGAATTTCGAGCAACAGTTGATGATGATTCCGAACGGGCTGAATTCTGGTTAGAAAACACTACTCGGGTTCTGGAGGAATTATCTTGTACACCAGAAGAATGTCTGAAATGTGTCGTCTCACTGTTAAAAGACACAGCTTACCATTGGTGGAATACTAAAGCTTCAGTTGTTCCGAAAGAAGAAATTATGTGGGAATTCTTTCAAACCGAGTTCAGAAAAAAATATATCAGTAAGAGGTCTCTCGATCAGAAAAGAAAAGAATTTCTTGAGTTGAAACAGGGTAACAGATTAGTATCTGAATATGAAAGAGAATTTGTTCGATTCAGTAAATATGCTCGAGAATGGGTACAGTCAGAAGCTGAAATGTGCAAACGATTCGAAGAAGGGTTAAATGAAGACATTAAACTACTGATCGGAATTCTTGAAATTTGAGAGTTTGCTACATTGGCAGAGAGAGCTTATAAAGTAGAAGAATTGAGCAAAGAAAAGAAATAGGCTGAGAGGGAAGCTCGAATTTTTAGTAAAAGACCGATGGGAAAATCCCAGTTTTCTGCTTCAAAGAAATTGAAGAAGTATCAGGGTCGTTCTACCTCAGCCATTGGGTATTCGGGCAAAGAGCGAGGTTCTCAACGCACTAATCCAAGGCCTTCTACTCCATCAGTGACCAGTGTTGGCAGTGTTGGCACTCCTAAACCGAGATGCCAGTACTGTAATAAAGCTCATTTTGGTGAATGTCGATTAAAGAGCGGGGCTTGTTACCGATGTGGTTCTTTTGACCATTTCCTCAGAGATTGTCCAGAAAGGGTGTAATATCCTAAATTAGGGCTTAATCAGAATAGTGGTTTTGTGACCACAAATCCGGGATAGAAATAATTATTTTACAATGATTTTGATGTTTATGATATGATTGCATGATTGTGTGAAAATTTCGTGATGAAATTCTATGCCTAAAGTGCTTAAATTGAAAGTAGGGACTAAATCGAATAAGTTGCAAAACTTGCATTCTAGAAGTTTTAGTATGAAATTGTTTTGGAATATTAATGAGGAGGTCTTAAATAGCAATTTTACCAATTTTAAGTTCATGGACAAAATTAGGACATGGAAGGAATTTTTGGAAAGTTTAGTAGTAAGGGTATTTTGGTCATTTAGTTATTAAAATGAATTAAAAACAAAATTAAAAGCCAATTTTGTCCATCTTCTTCATTAGGCCGAAATTTCAAGGGTTCTCCATAGCTAGGGTTTGTTTCAAGCTTCCAAGCTCCATAGTAAGTGATTCCAAGCCCGTTTTTAATGATTTTTACGTTTTGAGATCCATTAACTCGATAAAGCTTATGTTAGCAATAATTTAACCTAGGGTTTATATTTGGAAAAATACCCATAGGTGAAATTTGTGTATTTTGATGTTTTATGATAGAACATGAAGTTTTAAATTATGTTAGACAACTTGTACTACTCGATTTTAAGCAAAAGCGAGTAAAAGGGCTTAATCGGTAAAAATACCTAATAGTCACAAGTACATGTTAGAGTGAGAATTTGATGTTGCCATAGAAGAGAAAAGTGATCAGCATGTTGTAAAACATAAGAATAAGGAATAAAGTTTAATCCTGAGCCTAGGGGCAAAAATGTAAATATGCAAAAGTTTAGGGGTAAAATTGTAATTTTGCCAAAATTTGAGTTAAGGATTAATTTGATAATGTGAGTATTAAATAAGCTAAATGTGTTATTTTAGATCAAGAAAGACGTGGAATCGACCTCAATCGAGGAAAAGAAAAGATTGTGGACTAAATTGCAAAATCTTTGTATTTTGGTACCAAGGTAAGTTCATGTGTAAATAATGTAGCATAATGGTTATTTTTAAGTTATTGATGTTAATTATATGTTAAGCTGAATTTTATTATGAAATGTATGCTTTGTGGTTAATTTCAAATAATATGTAAATTATGTGAACTACTTGTTAAATATAATTGTTCTGAGTATTGATTTGGCATTCTACGGAAGGCGGCAAGGATAAGTGTTCGAGGAAAAGCCCGTTTGAACCTTAGGAATAGATTAGGATACAAGTGACATGTCACTAGGATGGTTGAGCATCCGAACTCGTTGAGTTGAGTCCGAGTTCACTTATGGATCTGACGCCTGAGCTCGTTGAGTTGAGTCCGAGTTCACTTATGGATGCGAACGCCGAGCTCGTTGAGTTGAGTCCGAGTTCGCTTATGGGCGGGTTACATGATTGCTTGATTGAATATGTGGCACTTATGTGCAAGTTATCCATGTATCCGAATTATATTAGATGTGTTCAACGGGTAAAGTTCTACTCAAATGGAGGAAAATTTTGAGATGTAAAGAGGCGTATTGGTAAGTGATATGAAATGGATATTTTGGACAGGCATGTATTTAACCCTCGGGTTGAGTATTGATACAACCACGATAAGGTAATAAGATGATGAAGAATGATTAAAAATGTGATATGTGTTTTAGTGATGTATGCTAATGTTGGTGGTATAACTGTTTGTTATGTTACTTATTATTTGCATATGAACTTACTAAGCATTTATGCTTACTCCCTCCTTCTTACTCATTGTAGTTTTGGACAAGCCAGCTTAGGAGTCGGGATAGGTCGAAGGCTCAGTCACACTATCCAGAAGATTTTTGGTAAATGGCTTGTAAATTTAAGTATGGCATGTATAGCAATATACCCATTTTGTGTAAATGATCTTATGGTATGGTTGTGAAATGGTTGAGGAAATGCTTGATAATGATAAATTATGAAAATGGTTAGTTTAGATTATGTTTGATGTTAAGGAAAACTATTAAGATACTTAGTGCATAAAAACTCATAAAAAGGATGAAATTTACCATAAACAGAATACCGCAGCAATACTAACGCGAGTTTGAAAATTTACTAAAATCATAGAAATTGAATTTGGTGGTGAAATACATATCAAATTGAAGCTTATTATGTCTAGTTTCACATGAAACAAATGAAACAAGTAAAGGAAGTATATGTTAGAAGATATTTTAATTTTAGTGAAACAGAGTCATAGCAGTTTCTGAATCCCCTGTTCCTACTTTAGAAATTCACCATAAATTGTAAAGATATAATTAGGTGGTGTATTTTATATCCTCAGAATACTTATTGAGTCTAGTTTTAGTATAAACAAACCTCATAGTCATATGAATTTTTTAAAGAGAGAAATGTGGTTCGTAGTAAACAGAGGTCAGACCAGTCGAGTCTTGAAACAAGGGTAACTTTAACTAATAAACTGTACTAATTGGCCCAACCAAAAATTCTAGAAAAAAATTAGTAGATAGTTTTATGAGTCTAGATTCAGGAAAAATTTACGGATCTTAATTTCGAGTTTCGTAACTCGAGATATGATTTTTCTTGTGACTGTGACGCAAGTAGCTTAAAAGCTGTGAATGTAGAAACAAATAATTCAAAGTTCTAAAAATGTTAAACTAAGCTTAGTAACACCTCATACTCGACTCCGGCAATAGTCTCGGGTGGGGGGGCGTTACATTTAGTGGTATCAGAGCAGGTTTAGTCGGTTCTCGGATTACGTGTTGTATGTACGGATTTTGCTATACATGCCATATGTATGAATTGTGATAGTGTGACGACTTCTGACCTTTTTAAATGAAATTTTTTTATATAGTAAATGGATCCCGATCCAGCTGTGGTAGACAAGTACAGAGTAATGCGCCAGCTCCGGCTGATGGAGTAGCGCCGACTAAAGCCCACCCCCTACTGTTGGTCAGGGAGGAGGGAAAGGGATCGGAAGCCTTTCTCCAAATGATGAGTGCATGGTACCTCGAGTTCGTTAATCACGAACCCAAATGTACGACCTCCCCACCTCCCCAATTCCTCAACCTATGCCTCCAATGCCTCAAGGAGTGGATACGATAAAATTTCACAGAACCCCGTTGATAGAATTAAGTAAACAAGGGCTGAAGAATTTAGAGCAAATATTGATGATGATGCGAGAAAGCGAGTTCGGCTTGAAAATTCTATCTGGGTATTTGATGAATTATCTTGTACACGAAGAATGTTTGAAATGTGCTACATCTTTGTTGAGAGATTCAGCCTATAATTGGTGGAAGACTTTGATTTGATGGTACCGAAAGAGAGGGTAACACAGGAATTCTTTCAAGAAGAGTTTGGAAGAAATATATTAGTGAAAGATTTATTGATCGAAATGTAAAGAGTTTCTTGAGTGAAGCAAGGTAATATGATGATCTCGAATATGAAAGAGAGTTTGTTCGATTAAGTAAGTATGCGGGAATATGTTCCTCTGAAGCCAAGATGTGCCGACGATTTGAAGACGGGCTTAACGAAGACATTAAGGTATTTGTTGGGATCCTTGAACTAAAAGAAATGGTGGTACTTGTCGATCGAGCTTGCAAGGTGAAGAATTATGAAGGAAAGAAAAGGTAGAATCTGAAACACGAAATTGGAAGAAAAGACCAATGAGTAATTCACCCTCACAAAGAAACCGGAAAGTCAAGAAATATGAATCCTCGTTCCCAAGTTTCATTTGGGCAATCATATGGAAATTTTAAGAAGCGAAATGTGGGTCCTAAATCTCGGACTACTTGCGGCTAGTGTGGGAAATCGAGATTTGTTAAACCCGAAAGCGGTGTGGTAGAAATCATTTTGGTCCGTCTTGAGCAAATGAATGTTTTCGATGTGGTTCTCCGGATCATTTTATTAGAGGCGCTTGAGAGAGTGAGAAAGAAAAATTTCGAATGTAAAAGCTAGTGGTGCGAGACTCGAGGGAAGGTATCCGAGAAAAGTTGGAAGTGAAACAAGCGGTAAGAATGTAGCGAGGATGCACCGGTTAGACTGAAGGAAGGGCTCGGCTAGAACTTATGCTATTAAAGCGTGAAGATGCTTCCTCACCGATGTGATTACGGTACATTTTCTCTCTATAATGTTAATGTTATTGCTTTGATTGATCCGGTTCTACTCATTCATATGTGTGCATGAAATTGGTGTCTAGTATGAATATACTGTTGAGAATCTGAATTTATGATTAGAGTGTCGAATCAGTTAGGCAAATGTGTGACTATTGATAAAGTATGTAAGAAATGTCCTTTAATGATTCGGGATCATTACTTTCCTACCGACTTGATGTTGTTGCCGTTTGATGAATTTGATGTTATTTTGGGTATGGATTGGTTGACATTGCATGATGCTATAGTAAATTGCAAAGAAAAGGTTATAGAATTAAAGTGTGGAAATGGTGAAACTCTGCGGGTTGAATCGGATAAATCAGAGGCATTGCCTAGTGTGATTTCTTCAATGTCGGCTCAAAGATATCGAGAAAGGGTTATGAAGCTTATTTGGCGTATGTAATTAATACAAAAGAAGTTGAAAAGAAAGTTGAATCGTCTTGGGTTGTGTGTGAATTTGGACGTATTTCGGAAGAATTGCCGAGTTTGCCTCCGATCGGGGAAGTAGAATTTGGTATTGATTTGATCTGGGAACACTCCGATCTCGATTGCTCCATATAGAATGGCACCAACAGAGTTGAAAGAATTAAAGTCGCAGATTGCAAGAGTTGGTGATAAAGGCTTTGTGAGACCGAGTTTTTCACCTTGGGGTGCTCCGTATTATTTGTGAAAAGAAGGATGGTTCTATGAGATTATGTGTTGATTATCGGCAGTTAAACAAGGTGACAATCAAAAACAAGTATCCGTTGTCGAGAATTGATGATTTGTTTGATCACTAAAAGGAACGACATGGTTTTCAAAGATTGACTTGAGATCCGGTATTACCAGCTGCGGGTAAAGGAGTCGGATGTACCTAAAGCGCTTTTAGAACAAGGTATGGTCATTATGAATTTTAGTTATGCCATTCGGATTGACAAATGCTCCATTGTGTTTATGGATTTAATGAATAGCATATTTCGCCATACTTGGACAAATTTGTTGTGGTGTTTATAGATGATATTTTAATTTATTCAAAAGATGAGATGAACATCTTGAGCATTTGAGGATAGTTTTGCAAACTTTGAGAGATAAGCATTTGTATGCTAAGTTTAGTAAAAGTGAATTTTGGCTCCGGAAGTTGGATTTTTGGGTCATATTGTTTTAGGTGATGGTATACGGGTTGATCCTAGTAAAATTTCAGCCATTGTTGATTGGAAACCACCAAAAACGTGCTGAAGTTAGAAGTTTCTTGGGGCTAGTTGGGTATTATCGGCGGTTTGTAAATGGATTTTCTATAATTGCTGCTCCTATAACTAGATTACTCAGAAAGGATGTTAAATTTGAATGGATAGAAGAATGTCAACAGAGTTTTGAAGAATTGAAAAGTTATTATGAGAGGCACCGGTGTTAGTACAACCCGAATCGGGTAAAGAATTTGTGGTGTATAGTGATGCTTCTCTAAATGGTTTGGGGTGTGTGCTCATGCAAGAAGGAAAAGTGGTGGCATATGCTTGAGGCGGTTAAAACCTCATGAGAGGAATTATCCTACTCACGATTTGGAATTGGGCTGCGGTGGTGTTTGCTTTGAAAATTTGGCGACATTATTTGTATGGTGAAAAATGTCGGGTATATACCGACCACAAAAGTCTTAAGTACTTGATGTCACAAAAGACTTGAATTTGAGACAACGAAGATGGTTGGAGTTGTTGAAAGATTACGAGCTTGTTATTGATTATCATCCGAAAAGCGAATGTGGTTCTTGATGCTTTGAGCGAAAGTTGTTGTTTGCTTTGAGAGTTATGAACACTCGGTTGAAAGTGTCAAATGATGGTTCGATTCTAGCAGAGTTAAGAGCAAAACCAATGTTTTACAAGAGATTTCGAAACTCGAAAAATGATCAAGATTTGCTAGCCAAAAGAAAGCGATGTGAAGTCGTCACGGGATCGATTTGAATTGGTTCGATGGGTGCTTAATGTTTAAAGATCGGATTTGTGTATCAGAAGAATGAGAATTGATTCAAAAGATCCTACAGGAAGCACATAGTGGTTATTTCTCGATTCATCCGGTAGTACGAAAATGTATAATGACTTGAAGAAAATGTATTGGTGGAATGGAATGAAAAGAGATATATCGAGTTTGTGTCCAAATGCTTAATTTGTCAACGGTGAAAGTGAACACCAAGTACCTTCAGGATTACTCCGACCTATTATGGTTCTGAATGGAAATGGGATCGGATTACTATGGATTTTGTTTCAGATTGCCATTGACTCGGGAAAGAAAGATGCCATCTGGGTAATAGTTGATGATTAACTAAGTCGGCTCATTTTATCTCGATGCGTTTAATTATTCTCTTAACAAGTTGGCTGAAGCTGTATATTAAAGAAATTGTTAGATTACGGAATACCATTATCGATTATTTCAGATAGAGATCCAAGGTTTACCTCGCGGTTTTGGCAAAAGTTGCAAGACGCGTTAGGTGCAGTTAAATTTCGATCTTGCTTTTCATCCACAAACCGATGGACAATCGAGAGAGTAATTGATTCTTGAAGACATGCTCGGATGTGTATTGGAATTTCAAGGAAGTTGGGAAAGATATTTGCCGTTGGTAGAATTTGCTTACAACAATAGCTATCGACGAGCTTGAAAATGGCACCTTATGAAGCATTGTATGGTCGCAAGTGTCGAACGCCTTTGTATTGGACTGAACTCAAGGAAAATCAGATTTATGGAGTTGATTTAATAAAAGCGAAGAAAAGTGAAGATAATTGAGATTGTTTGAAAGTCGCTTGAGATAGATGAAATCTTATGCAGACCTAAAGCGAAAAGACATTGAGTTTCAAGTTGGCGATAAGGTATTTTTGAAAGTGTCTCCATGGAAGAAAGTCCTTAGATTTGGACGAAAGGGCAAGTTAAGTCCGCGTTTTATTGGACCGTATGAAATAATTGAAAAAGTTGGACCGGTAGCATATCGGCTAGCTTTACCACCCGAATTAGAAAAGATTCATGATGTGTTTCACGTATCTATGTTACGTCGGTATCGTTCAGATCCTTCACATATAATATCACCGACAGAAATTGAACTGCGACCTGATATGACTTATGAAGAAGAACCGATTAAGATTTTAGCTCGAAAAGTCAAACAACTAAGAAATAAAAGTGTTGCACTTGTGAAAGTGTTGTGGCAAAAGCATGGGGTAGAAGAGACTACATGGGAAACTGAAGAAACTATGAGAAACCAATACCCACACCTATTTTTGGGTAAGATTTTCGAGGACGAAAATCTTTAAAAGGGGAGAGTTGTAATATCCTAAATTAGGGCTTAATCGGAATAGTGGTTTCGTGACCACAAATCCGAGATAGAAATAATTATTTTACAATGATTTTGATGTTTATGATATGATTGCATGATTGTGTGAAATTTTCGTGATGAAATTCTATGCCTAAAGTGCTTAAATTGAAAGTAGGGACTAAATCGAATAAGTTGCAAAACTTGCATTCTAGAAGTTTTTAGTATGAAATTGTTTTGGAATATTAATGAGGAGGTCTTAAATAGCAATTTTACCAATTTTAAGTTCATGGACAAAATTAGGACATGGAAGGAATTTTGGAAAGTTTAGTAGTAAGGGTATTTTGGTCATTTAGTTATTAAAATGAATTAAAACAAAATTAAAAGCCAATTTTGTCCATCTTCTTCATTAGGCCGAAATTTCAAGGGTTCTCCATAGCTAGGGTTTGTTTCAAGCTTCCAAGCTCCATAGTAAGTGATTCCAAGCCCGCTTTTAATGATTTTACGTTTTTGAGATCCGTAACTCGATAAAGCTTATGTTAGCAATAATTTAACCTAGGGTTTATATTTGGAAAAATACCCATAGGTGAAATTTGTGTATTTTGATGTTTTATGATAGAACATGAAGTTTTAAATTATGTTAGACAACTTGTACTACTCGATTTTAAGCAAAAATGAGTAAAAGGGCTTAATCGGTAAAAATACCTAATAGTCACAAGTACATGTTAGAGTGAGAATTTGATGTTGCCATAGAAGAGAAAAGTGATCAGCATGTTGTAAAACATAAGAATAAGGAATAAAGTTTAATCCAGAGCCTAGGGGCAAAAATGTAAATATGCAAAAGTTTAGGGTAAAATTGTAATTTTGCCAAAATTTGAGTTAAGGATTAATTTGATAATGTGAGTATTAAATAAGCTAAATTTTTATTTTAGATCAAGAAAGGCGTGGAATCGACCTCAATCGAGGAAAAGAAAAGATTGTGGACTAAATTGCAAAATCTTTGTATTTTGGTACCAAGGTAAGTTCATGTGTAAATAATGTAGCATAATGGTTATTTTTAAGTTATTGATGTTAATTATATGTTAAGCTGAATTTTATTATGAAATGTATGCTTTGTGGTTAATTTCAAATAATATGTAAATTATGTGAGCTACTTGTTAAATATAATTGTTACCGAGTATTGATTTGGCATTCTACGGAAGGCGGCAAGGATAAGTGTTCGAGGAAAAAGCCCGTTTGAACCTTAGGAATAGATTAGGATACAAGTGACATGTCACTAGGATGGTTGAGCATCCGAACTCGTTGAGTTGAGTCCGAGTTCACTTATGGATCTGACGCTTGAGCTCGTTGAGTTGAGTCCAAGTTCGCTTATGGGCGGGTTACATGATTGCTTGATTGAATATGTGGCACTTATGTGCAAGTTATCTATGTATCCGAATTATATTCGATGTGTTCAACGGGTAAAGTTCTACTCAAATGGAGGAAAATTTGAGATGTAAAGAGACGTATTGGTAAGTGATATGAAATGGATATTTTGGACGGTATGTATTTAACCCTCGGGTTGAGTATTGATACAACCACGATAAGGTAATAAGATGATGAAGAATGATTAAAAATGTGATATGTGTTTTAGTGATGTATGCTAATGTTGATTGGTATAACTGTTTGTTATGTTACTTATTATTTGCATATGAACTTACTAAGCATTTATGCTTACTCCCTCCTTCTTACTCATTGTAGTTTTGGACAAGCCATTTCAGAGTCGGGATAGGTCGAAGGCTCGATCACACTATCCGGAAGATTTTTGGTAAATGGCTTGTAAATTTAAGTATGGCATGTATAGCAATATACCCATTTTGTGTAAATGATCTTATGGTATGGTTGTGAAATGGTTGAGGAAATGCTTGATAATGATAAATTATGAAAATGGTTAGTTTATATTATGTTTGATGTTAAGGAAAACTATTAAGATACTTAGTGCATAAAACTCATAAAAGGATGAAATTTACCATAAACAGAATACCGCAGCAATACTAACGCGAGTTTGAAAATTTACTAAAAATCATAGAAATTGAATTTGGTGGTGAAATACATATCAAATTGAAGCTTATTATGTCTAGTTTCACATGAAACAAATGAAACAAGTAAAGGAAGTATATGTTAGAAGATATTTTAATTTTAGTGAAACAGAGTCATAGCAGTTTCTGAATCCCTGTTCCTACTTTAGAAATTCACCATAAATTGTAAAGATATAATTAGGTGGTGTATTTTATATCCTCAGAATACTTATTGAGTCTAGTTTTAGTATAAACAAACCTAATAGTCATATGAATTTTTACAGAGAGAAATGTGGTTCGTAGTAAACAGAGGTCAGACCAGTCGAGTCTTGAAACAGGGTAACTTTAACTAATAAACTGTACTAATTGGCCCAACCAAAAATTCTAGAAAAAAATTAGTAGATAGTTTTATGAGTCTAGATTCAGGAAAAATTTACGGATCTTAATTTCGAGTTTCGTAACTCGAGATATGATTTTTCTTGTGACTGTGACGCAAGTAGCTTAAAAGCTGTGAATGTAGAAACAAATAATTCAAAGTTCTAAAAATGTTAAACTAAGCTTAGTAACACCTCATACTCGACTCCGGCGACAGTCTCGGGTGTGGGGGCGTTACAAAGGGGTGAAAAAGAAGCTGAACAGATATCGAAGCTGAGTAATCCAGTTTCGAGAGGTAGACCACCTCGACCATCCGGTAATGTCAGTGGTAGTCGAGGAGCTACAAAAGCTACTGCAGGTAGGCCTGAGGCACGAGCACCTGCTAGGGCATATGCCATTCGTGCCAGAGAAGATGCCTCAGCAGCCGATGTTATTACTGGTACATTTTCTTTACTTGATACTGATATTACTGCATTGATTGATCCTGGTTCTACGCATTCATATATATGTGTTAAACTTGCAATTATTAAAAATTTATCTGTTAAACCTACTGAATTTGTGGTTAAAGTCTCGAACCCCCTGGGCCAGTCTGTGTTGGTGGATAAAATTTGTAAAAATTGTCCACTAATGGTAAGAGGTTATTGTTTCTCGGCTGATTTGATGTTACTGCCATTTGATGAATTTGACGTGATATTGGGCATGGATTGGTTAACCCAGCATGATGCGGTAGTAAATTGTAGACAAAAATATATTATGCTAAAATATCAGAATGGTGAGTTGCTCTGGGTTAAATCTGATTAGACAGAGGGGTTATCTGATATGATTTCAGTAATGGCAGCACAGAGGTATGTCAAAAAAAGGAATTACCGGGATTGCCACCAGAAAGAGAAGTGGAATTTTCTATAGATTTGATTCCGAGAACTACTCCGATCTCCATAGCTCCGTATCGTATGGCTCCTACAGAATTAAAGGAGTTAAAGACACAGTTGCAAGAACTTGTTGACAGGGGTTTTGTCCGACCGAGTCATTCACCTTGGGGTGCTCCGGTTCTGTTTGTGAAAAAGAAAGACGGATCTTTGAGATTGTGTATCGACTACCGGCAGCTTAATAAAGTAACCATAAAGAATAAGTACCCGTTACCCCGGATTGATGATTTATTTGATCAGCTAAAAGGTGCTACTGTGTTTTCAAATATTGATCATCGATCAGGTTATTATCAGTTACGGGTAAAGGAGTCAGATATGCCAAAAACAGCCTTTAGAACCAGGTACGGGCATTATGAGTTTCTAGTTATGCCGTTTGGGCTAACTAATGCACCTGCAGTATTCATGGATTTGATGAACCGGATATTCAGACTGTACTTAGATAGATTTGTAGTAGTATTCATTGATGATATTTTGGTTTATTCTCGGGATGAAGAAGAACATGCGAACATTTGAGAATTGTGTTGCAAATTCTACGAGAGAAGCGATTATATGCTAAATTCGATAAATGTGAATTTTGGCTTCGAGAAGTGGGTTTTCTTGGACACATTGTATCTGCCGAAGGCATCGGTAGATCCAAGTAAAATATCGCTATTGTCAATTGGAATCCATGAAGAATGTATCCGAAGTTAGAAGTTTCTTGGGTTTAGTGGTTATTATCGAAGATTTGTACAGGATTCTCTATGATAGCTTCTCCAATGACTCGATTATTGCAGAAAGATGTAAAGTTCGAGTGGACTGATGAATGTCAACAAAGTTTCAACCGATTGAAAGACCTATTAACGAAAGCACCTGTATTAGTGCAGCTTGAACCGGGTAAGGAATTTTTTATTTACAGTGATGCCTCATTAAATGGTTTAGGTTGTGTTTTGATGCAAGAAGGTAAAGTAATAGCCTATGCTTCAGGACAACTTAAACCACATGAAAGAAATTACCCAGTACATGATC
The DNA here is from genome assembly GCF_025698485.1 of Gossypium arboreum. Lineage (NCBI taxonomy): Eukaryota > Viridiplantae > Streptophyta > Magnoliopsida > Malvales > Malvaceae > Gossypium > Gossypium arboreum. The sequence goes on from NC_069080.1 coordinate 16,533,952, forward strand.
TTGAATTAGTTGCTATTGTATTTGCACTGAAGATATGGCGGCATTACTTGTATGGTGAGAAATGTCATATTTATACTGATCATAAAAGCTTGAAATATTTGATGACACAGAAAGATTTGAATTTGAGACAGCGCAGGTGGCTTGAACTGATGAAGGACTATGATTTGATTATTGATTACCATCCGGGTAAGACTAATGTTGTAGCTGATGCTTTGAGCCGAAACTCTCTGTTTGCTTTACGAGCTATGAATACCCAGTTATCATTGACTAATGATGGTTCAATCCTAGCAGAATTAAGAGCTAAACCGATATTTTTACAGCAAATATGTGAAGCTCAGAAGAATGATGATAAGTTACAAGTTAAACGGGCACAGTGTGAGTCAGGTAATGATTCTGAATTTCAGATTGGTTTTGATGGTTGTTTATTATTCAGAGGTAGGGTATGTGTGCCTCAGAATTCAGAGCTCATACAGAAGATTCTACGTGAGGCTCACAACGGTATGATGTCTGTATATCCGGGGAGTAATAAAATGTATAATGATTTGAAAAAGATGTACTGGTGGTCGGGAATGAAACGTGATATCTCTGAGTTTGTATCAAGGTGTTTAATATTTCAGCAAGTTAAAGCTGAACATCAGGTACCTTTGGGGTTACTATAGCCAATTACTATACCAGAATGGAAATGGGAAAGAATCACTATGGATTTTGTATCGGGGTTACCTTTGTCTCCGAGGAAAAAAGATGCTATTTGGGTGATTGTTGACCGATTGACAAAGTCAGCTCACTTTATTCCAGTATGTATGGATTATTCTTTAGATAAACTAGCTGAACTGTACATATCTGAGATTGTCAGGCTACATGGAGTGCCTGTTTCCATTATATCAGATAGAGATCCCCGATTTACGTCTCGTTTCTGGGACAAATTGTAAGAAGCCTTGGGTACTCAGTTGTATTTCAGCACTGCATTTCATCCTCAGACAGATGGTCAATCTGAGCGTGTAATTCAAGTATTGGAAGATATGCTCCGATGTTGTATACTAGAGTTTGAAGGTAATTGGGAGAGGTATCTACCTTTGATTGAATTTGCTTACAATAACAATTATCAGTCTAGTATTAAAATGGCTCCGTATGAAGCTTTGTATGGTAGAAAATGTAGAACACCATTATATTGGACAGAGCTTAGTGAAAGGAAGATACATGGGGTTGATTTGATCTGGGAAACAGAAGAAAAAGTAAAGGTTATTCGGGATAGTCTAAAAGCAGCTTCCGATCGTCAAAAATCATATGCCGACCTTAAACGAAAAGAGATTGAATTTCAAGTCGGTGACAAGGTATTCCTGAAAGTGTCTCCTTGGAAGAAAGTTCTCCGATTCGGTCAAAAGGGTAAACTGAGTCCAAAATTTATCGGGCCTTATGAAATCATAGAAAGAATTGGACCAGTCGCGTATCAATTGGCATTACCACTAGAACTTGATAGAATCCATAATGTTTTTCATGTATCTATGTTACGACGATATCGATCAGATCCTTCACATGTTATTTCTTCGATAGAAGTAGAGATTCAACCGGATATGACTTACAGTGAAGAACCAGTCAAGATATTGGCACGGGAGACAAAGAGCTTAGAAATAAAAAGATAAATTTGGTGAAAGTATTGTGGCAAAAGCACGGGATTGAGGAAGCGACATGGGAACCGGAGGAGGAAATAAGGAAACAATACCCAAACCTCTTCACTGGTAAGATTTTCGAGGACGAAAATCCTTAAAGGGGGGAGAGTTATAATGGCCTAAATTCAAGGTTATCGGAATAGTGGTTTCATAATCACAAATCCAATTTAAAGAGAAATTTATTTCAATATTTTTGCATGAAAATTGATATGTTAGGAAAATCGTATGAAAATATTGATAGAAAAATTTTACCGATTTAGTGGTTAGTTAGAAAAAGAAATTATTGAAGAAATTGGGTAAAAACAAGATATCGGGACCTCTATCTTGTAAAACAGAGTCGAAAATAATTTTATAAATATTTATGAAATGTTATTAATGTGGTATTAAAAATTCGTTAGGAAATTTGAATGTTTGGGTAGTCAATTAAATGAAAAGGACTAAATTGTAATAGGTGTAAAAGTTGCTAGAATGATTAAAGAGCTTAAGAGTCTAATGAGAAAGGATTTAAAAGGCAATTATACCCAAAATTTATTTGGGCTGGATGGCAAGGATATGAAATCAGCAGAAAAATTGATAAATTAAGGGTACAATTGGAATATTGCAAAATTAACTAAATAAAGCTAGGACTAAAAAGGAAATATCTAGATTTCTCTTTATTTCTCTTCAATTCCAGCAGCTAAAAACACCATAGGAGGGTTATCTAAGCTGGTATTCCATACTTTTTGCACCAAGTGAGTTAATCCTTTCCTTTTTCTTGTAATTTTTGTGTTTCTAAGACTTTTACAACTAGGTCCTATTATTAAATTCATTAGTTTTTGATTTCATGGATGAAATTGAAAGTCACCATGGTTGAGTGCTGTAAGTTTATGATGAAATAGAATGAAATTAAAACTTTAATTTGTTTATGAGATGATTTTATTAGGTAATTTCAATAGAAATTGATTTTTAGGACCTAATTGTGAAAATGCTTGGAATTAAAGTCTATTTCTGAAATTCTGATTCCTAAAGGTTGTAAACTAGTTTAAGGTGATATAATAAAATGTTAATTGATAAAAATCAGCTCAATTGAGAGGCTAATTGAGTAGGGACGAAATTATCATTTATTAAAAGCTTAGGGGAAAAATGGTAATAAACAGCTTGCTAAAAAACAGTTTGGACAGCAGCAGTAGACTAACTTTGAAAAATCACCATAAATTTTAGAAATCTAATTAGAAGATGAAAAAAACATGACATTAAAGCTTATTGAGTCTAGTTTCTCATAAAGGAAATAGTGTAAGCAATGGATTTGTAAATTTGGAGATATAATGAATTTTGTGAGATAAGGTCAGAATGAATTCGGGTTCCCCTGTTCTGACTTTGAAAAATCATAAAAAAATTAAGAAAAACAATTATGGGCTTAAATTTATATGTCTAGAATTATTAATGAGTCTATTTTTAAGAGAAACAAACGAGAACATCATTTGAATTCTGTAGGAAGAGATAATTAATTTTTAATGAAGAAGTGTCAGAACTGCCTACAACAGAACAGGGGTGAATTTAAAGAATAAACTGTACTGTTTGGCTAAACCAAAAATTCTGAAAATTTTATGGTAAGAAGATATGTGAGTCTAGTTTCAGGGAAAATTATCAGATACTAATTTGGAGTTCTGTATCTCAAGATAAAAATAATTTAGTGACTATGACTCAAGTAGACAGCTTTGAATGAACTATAAATAATAGTTGAATTATAGAGAATGTTGCATATGAATATGAAATGTATTGAATTGATAATTAAATTTATTTATTTAGATCTATAAGATTCAAATACGAAGCTAGATCGAGGAAAGGAAAAAGTTCGGGATTAGTAGATTTTTACTGTTTACAAACAAGTATCAAGGTAAGTTCATGTAACTTGAATTATATTCTTAAATGCTTGAAATGCATGTTTTTGATATGAATATGATTTGAATGTTCATTATATGGAAATTTATGAAACATTGATATATTTGATAAAATGGGAAGAAATCCTGGTTGAATGAAAGGAAAATTCGATGGATCTCTGAAAAGGAATTGACGGTAAAAAGGATCTAGCCCGGACGGGTGATCCTATCTTGATATAGCCCTCCCGAAGAATATGTGTAAAATGGATTTAGCCCGGACGGGTAATCCGAATTAGGGTCTGAATTAAATTTAGCCTGGACTGGTAATTCAGATCCAAGCTCATTAGAGTAATTGTCGTTGAGGATTTAGCTTGGGTGGTAATCCCGACAATACTCTATGAGTTTATATTGCAGGGGATTTAGCCTGGACTAGTAATCCCGCTGCAAGGTTGAGGTTCGCAGGAGTGTGCTCTCTGAAATGGATATGTGCGCACATGAATATGAATTGACGGACCCGGAATTGTACAATAAATGTGTACCTCTGAAAATCCATCGAAAATTCCGATAAATTCAACGGGATAAATATGGAAAAATAACAAGGAAATAGAAATCATGGTATTGACGAGCTCATCAATCATGTTATATATATTATTGATACATGGAAATTATTGTACTAACTTGAATGTTGAGTTTGTGCATGTTAGGGTAATAATGCATTGAATGGATATATGAATGTTTATTATATTGTATTGAAAATATTAGGTAAGTATAATTCTTGTTACATGAGCTTACTAAGCACAAAGTGTTTACCCCATTTCTTTTTTCCCTATTTTGTAGTGTTAAGAGCTCGAAGGTCGGATTTGGTCGGAGACACATCACACTGTCAACCTCAGGATTTCGGTATATAAAGAAACTTTATTTTGGAAATCAATGGCATGTATAAGCTAACAAAGTAAATGTTAACGTGAAATGAATGTAAAGTTAGCCATTAGTATGGTTAACAAACCTGGTTTTAGATATGTGATGACGTTATCTTATAAATATGCATGAATTTATCTTGAAAATATGTTGAATTGAATTGGTTGATTTGGATTGGTCTCGATATAATATTGTAGGGAAGGTTAAATATCTGTAAAGGGATTATATTGAGTTTTTCCTAAAAAAAAAAAATTCGTAAACTCCGGTAATACCTCGTACCCTATTCCGGCAATGAATACGGGTAGGGGTATTACATCGGCCTTCAAGGCTCGATTTAATTTGACTTGTTTAATCAGTTGTGTGGTTGCAACATTACTTTTGTAATTAAGTACGAATCATTCAAATAACATCATTTATTCTCATTAGTATCATTCACCAAATTACATTACACAACCCTTATTAACCTAACTCGAACTTGGACGAATACTTCGATCATCCAACCAATACACCAAACTAGCATCAAAGTGCATTCGGGTGTATAAAACGCATACCTGGCACACGAAGTGCATCCTCGTGCATAAACGTATATCCCGTACACAAATCAATCCTATGGCATGCCAACTATATCTGACTCAGCTCAGCTAGTTAATAGAGTATCAAATTTCAATTTCATTTATGATTTAGTACACATATCAATTTTTCAATCATATACACTATAATAATTCAATTCATTAATATAATACATAAATTTTGTATCATTCAATACATATTCTCACTCAACTCCTTGTCATATCTCATATTTCAAATGATTTATGCTATTTTCTACTTTATTTAATTTAGTCCTCTATTCCGAGAATTCACATTTAAAATCGATCCAATAATATGAATATTTTCTATATACTTACCTTGGTACTCTCGTATACATGTAATTATGAAAATGCAAGCAATTTATACAACCTAAATTATAGATGCACAAACCAGAATTTTCGATTCAATTACTTTCATCTTTCTTTTTCCTATCAATGTTAGCTAATAAAAAAAAAACATTTCACTATCATTTTCCAATCAAAACAGAATCAAATACCAATTTTTGAAAATTTTGCAAATTATATAATTTAGCCCCTAAAATCAAGACAAGCATAACTTTCAATTTAAAGCCTCAGATTAAAATATGATTTCACTAAAACTCATTGTGGACCCTCTATTTTGTATTCCTAACAATAATTCATAATAATTTTATATTTTATTCAAGTTGGTCTGTAACAGCCCAATTTCAGTGAAATCGGAACAGTGATTTCGTGACCACAAATTCGAGCTAAAAAGAAAAAATTATTTTAATATTATGGCATGGTCTATATTATGATGGAAATGTGGCATGAAAATTTTGATAAGAAAATTTTATTGATTTTGTAGTTAATTGATTAAAAAGGACCAAATAATAAAAAAAAATGCATTTTCGGGGCTCCGCTCCGGTAAATTGGATTCATAAATATTTTTAATAAATATTTACGAAACTAGTTGTGTAGTTAATTAGGTTTTGATTAGGTGTTTTTGACTTAATTAGGAGTAATTATGAAAAAGGACTAAATTACATAAATGGCAAAAGTTTAATTATAAATTAAAGAAAGTTAAAAGGACCAAATAGGCAATTATAACATTTTTAAATGTTGAGGCGATTTACAATAAAAATATCAAATATATTTTAATTAAAAATATATTATATATTATATTAACTTAATAATTAAGTAATATATTAATTTATATTATTATATTATTATATTATATATAATAAGAAACATAATAGGTTGAAACGAACAGGAGAGAAAGAAAGAAAGAAAGAAAGAAAAAGAAAAAGGAGAAATTAGGGTTTAAGGGTTCAAATTCAATTTGGTAAGTTAATTTAACTTATTTTCTTGTAATTTTTGAGTTTTTATGATCCTAGAACAAAATACTACTTAGTATTTGTTGAAATTTTGAAAGTTAGTAGATTTTTGGACATGGTTTATGTTAAATTAATTGATGAATTAGGGGTTGAATTGATAGAATTTCAAGTTAGAGTTGAGTAAAAGATTAAATTGAAGAATAAGTTAAAAGTTTTGTGTAATAGGGACTAAATTGTAAAATTGTGAAATTCAAAGAAAAATTCTGAATTTTGTGAAACATAACTGCTGTAAATGATATATGGAAATTTTGGCTAGGCTTGAAACAAGGATTAGGTTGCATAAATTTTATTTTTCGAGCCTAGGGACGAAATTAGAATTAATAAAAAATTTAAGGGCAAAATTTAATTTTACCTAAAGTGTAAATTGAGTCCAGATGAATATGAAATGTATGATATTGATGATTAAACTTATTTATTTAGATCTGAAAAACTCAAATACGAAGCTAGATCGAGGAAAGGAAAAAGTCTCAGATTAGTAGACTTTTGTATACAAACAAGTATCGAGGTAAGTTCGTGTAACTTAATATGTATGATTATGTGATATGAATGTTAATTGAATATTTAAAATATAGTATGTTTGACATGACTTGAGAAAAGAAATAAGTCCCGGTTGGATAAAGAAAATTTGATGGATTATTGTAAAGGTGATTCTGCATATGTTACAGACAGGATTTAGCTCGGACGAGTAACCCTGATAAGTCTCTCGAACATTATGAGGTACAAGCATAGTAATGGGTAGTCGCATATGTTGTGAACTACCGTAGCTCTTTGTGAGCATCGAGGTATAAATATAGTGATTGGTAGCAATTCCACATAAGTTGTGGGCTACCGTAGCTCTGTGTGAGCATTAATGTATTGGCAGTAATTCCGCATAAGTTGTGGACTACAGTAGCTCTATGTGAGCATCAAAGTATATGATTTACCCAAATGACTTGAAAAGGTGGCTTGAGAGTTTCGTACACTTTAAGTGTACTATACGAGATTATCCATTGATATTTCGATAATTTCAATGGAAAAACTTAGAAAATGGTTAATGGGTTTGAATAAATTTCTCTTGAAAATGTACATGTGGTATGAAATTATAAGCAAGTATAAATTATAATATGATGAGCTCATCTATGTGATGATATTATGTGTAATTGCTTGACTAACTTTGATGATGAAGTTGTATGTGATAGGATAATGATTTATTTGCTTGAATGCATGCATGTTTGATTAAATTTAATGGAAACACTTCGTAAGTTAGTTTCTGGTTACATGAACTTTCTAAGCATTAAATGCTTACTAGGTGTTATTTTCTATGTTTTATAGTGCTCGGAAGCTCGGAAAGGTTTGAGATAAGTCGGAACATCATCACACTATTAACTTACTCATTTTGGTATACAAAAATGTTTTTTATTTTGGTATAATGGCAAGTATAGGCTACTAGTACCAATGTTAATGATGAATTGGATGAATGTAATCTAGCCATTGGAATGGCTAGTAATGACTTGATATTGGTATGTTTATAAAGTAAATTATGGTTATACATGTATGCTCGGTACATTTTGGGGTAATTAGATTTAAACATATATGCTATGGAAATGTAATATATGAATTAAGATTTAAAGCATACATATCATGTTAAATGTTTGAAATTGACTTGTAAATAATGCTTGAATTAGTTGGTTGGTATTGGGAAAGTTTTCTGCAGGTTTTGGATGAAATGGGTGAGAAATAGGGCTTGGAAAATAGCCTTATTTTGTCCACATGGGTGTGTGACTCCTATAAGTAAGAAAATTTTTTTGGAAGTCTGCGAAAAATTTCCTCGAGATACCGATTAGTCTCGAATATTCTAATGCATGTTTTGGGCTTCGAGGGTCCATTTAAGGGACGTTATGACTAATCTCGAGAAATGAATAGTGTTTGACTCGATTTATCTGAAAATGTTCTGTAAACTCTGGTAATGCCTCGTGACCCTGTTCCGGCGATGGATACGGGTTAGGGGTGTTGCATGGTCCCTATTGTATGCAACTAACAATTAAGCTGTACAATCTAGTCCTTATTATATACTAAACTTATTTGCTAACAATTTAACACCAAAATCATTCAATTCTCAACCATTGCTACTTTCTAAAACTTTAACAGTTTTGCAAATTAGTGCATGGGTTAGCTAGATCAGGCTTTCATGATTCAATTTCGATAAAAATCAAAGAAAAATGTTTAGGGGCTTGCTTGAAATTAAAGCCAAAAAGCTTGAAACCCTTGCTATGGCATCAAGTGTTTTCTTCTTTCCTAAAATCGATTAAAGGAGATGACAATCTCTTTCTTTCCACTAAAAATTAGCTTATATACTTGGATTAATCTGTAATTTAGCTTAATTAATTATGTTTTAACTAAATTAACCTTAAGTAACTTAATTTAGTGTCTAATTAATCACACCATCTACTATATAATCTAACATGGTATAATTGTTGTTTTAAACCTTTGATTAATTGTAATTTAAGTCCTTAAGCCATTTACTAATTAAAAATCTATAGCGATTGGATGTTACAATTCAATCCCTGAACCCTAATTAACCATAATTTTGACTAAACTGACTATCCAAATTTCAATTCATTAATACACTAAATCCGTAAATGTCTTTATTAAATATTGACGGACTCGATTTACGAAAATGAGGTCTGAAAATTGCCTTTTTCGTCACCATCGAAAACTGGGTCGTTACATGTATCATTAGATTCTCTTTCATCGAAATCTACTATTCGAATCAGTTGTGAAATCTCCTTTTCCTGAGATTTAGTTCTCATCTTACCAACTTGGTCCACCTCCATCGACGCAAAACTAGTCACACATTGCATTTTCTACCTAGTAGTAAACACTTTAGTATAAAACAATTTAGAATCCAAGATATAACACCTTTTTATCCCACATTGTGTGCATGAGTCATCTAAAATTCCCTCATCCCAAAGGCTATTACTAACAAGATCATCAAGCATTGGCCATTGTAGATTGCTACTAGAGTTCATTATATCTTTTGACTCAAAAAAAGGGATTTCGTTCAATCTATCAAGCACTTGGATGTCATCTTGGTTTGTGGTGATTATAATGTCAACATTAACTAGGTTAGGTGGGTTATACACTACTTTATTTTCGAAAAACAAAACAAAACCAAAATTGTCCTAACGATTTTCAACATTAAAGTTCACAACATTAGGGTTTAACTTCATTACCCTTATGTCCCTCTCTAGGCCCATCCTAACCCCCATTTTGCTAGATCCCGCCCTATTAGAATCATCCTTTAAAGTCAGTATTCTTTTTGTAAAACAAATATCTGTGTCTAACAACCTAATGAATATGGGTACGTTATTGGTTGGTTCGACCCTGGCTTCCCTGAATGCATTAGATTCTAAACACTAGGTTCTAGTGATCCAAACATTCAACACTTCTAAAAGCAACCTATCAACCTACTTATGTTGTCTCTCTACCTAGTGTTTATAGGCTTGTCTCATTTCTAGGGAACTAGGTAGGCTAGCAAGTCATTAACATCTTATGAATCCTTCGATTGAACAACTTTAATTTGAGGTTAGGGTCTAAAAGCTTATTTAAAAGATTCTACAAAACTTAATGGAAATGAATGTTCGCGATCAAAGTAAGTGGGTTATCCTTATCTCCCATTACAGGGCTTTTCAACCACATCTTATGAATTCTTCGATTATTTGTTTTGATCTCTCTTTGTCCACCTTCATCATTTTAAATGTCGTTATTCAACAGAGTTGCTTCATTCTATTCTGAATGTGTTCTATCATTACTCACATTTGTATTGACTTCTCAAAGATAGATTAGACTCCACTAAGCCATTGTTGTTAACACTTCATTGGATATCAATACCTTGATTATCTGCTTCAAATTTAAAATAGCTCATTTGAAAAAGATAGCTACTTGTATGAACCATAACCTTAGGTCTCAACTCTATATAAGTGGATCTTATTAAGCCTTTACTCCTAGTGGCCCTGATTTGTACCTCTAAGATGTATTTGGTTGACATCAAACTCAATTTCATAACCCCAAGCATTACTTGATTAATATCATTTAACATGTCTTTAGTTTCTTGGTTAACATCGTGACAACTATTTCTCGAGTGACTAATGATGGCCACATATAATTCACATTTTACAAATCCTCTCGTAATGGAAGTTGCCTACTTCCTCGCACTGTTATCACGTTGAATCGTGTACCCAACTATAAATGGTTTCTAAGGATTAATATCACCTCAAACCCTAAAAAAATTAATGTTTTTAGGGTATTTCCATTCCAATCAATATGTAGTACATTATATGCAATTCGTTCCAATCTAGTTACAACAAAAAGTATCAAGTATTCATTAAGGATACCCTAGATTTGTATTTAGATAGACAATCGTTAGGTTCATAAAAATCAAGAGGGGTGAATTAGGATTTTAAAAATCTCTTACAAACTATTCTAAAAATAAAATAACAAGGGAGAATAGCTTGGATACTTTGATTTGTAGTGGTTTGGCCCTAATTGCTTACCTTCACTACATTGATATACCTCAATCATGTTGGAAAAATCCGATTTGAAAATGGTTTTCTTGCATAACAGAAAACTAAAATTTTGAAAATTGACCCGATTTATGATATTTATAATAATAAACCCTAAACCAAATTCGTACATTTGTTTTCAGATAGGTGGATATTTGTCGTTCTAGCTTTCAACCAAATGATCTTCTCCACTATTCTCATACTACAAACTGCTTCGAGTGTGGGCTTGATCAAACCGAATCAAACATAGAACCAGAAATATTTTCTTTACTTTTAGTGGGAAAGTAAATCTCTCTAAATAGAAACTGGTAGAATTGTAATTCCTAGAAAATATAATTTATTCTTAAAAAAAATTGCCACTATTTTCTGACTTTCTGTCAGAATAACAATATTAAAAACTTCAAAGAAACTAATGTTTTTCTCTTTTTTTTTGGCGTGATTTGAAGCCGACCAATATCACATATTTATAAGGAGAGTTGGTAAACTCTTGGTTGAAGTGACAGAATACAAATAATATTATTTTAATAAAAAAACTCCAACTCCCTATTATTTAGGGAGAGGAGCGACAACCTTAGTTAGGAATACTAGGGTTTGTTGTCCCATGCATTTCATATAAAGGGAGTTGGGTCTCTCTTGTACTAGGTCTAACTATATGTGCTTCGTGGACTTTAACCCAACACTTTATAATTTATTCTAACCGAGTTTATGGTTTTTCTATTTCCCAAATTAAATATCATTTATTCAATTAATTTAAATAGTTTAATTTTTCAAGTAAATAATTTTCCCAACCTAATTCTAATTTTATTAAAATCATGACAACTTTCTTTGTAAAAGAATCTATGAGAATATATATTTAATTTTTCTACATTCAACTAATTTCACAATGATCAAATAATTTAAATATATTTTTGAAATTCAATTATTTAATTAATCAATTAAATAATAATTCAAAAACCATAAATTAATTCTCAGATCATTTTCATACTTATTGAGAAAACCACATTCAATTTTGAATGTATCCCATTTCTCTAACTTCATCATTTCTATCTGTTCTTGTTCATTTGATTCAACATGAAATTCATTTATGGTTTTAACGAGCTAGCATAGGGATCAATGCTCAAATGATTTATAATTAAGTTCTAGCTTTTCACCTATTAATTATAAACTTATTTAGTCACGAAGTCATTCCACTATAGTATCGTGATTGAGCATTCCCTAACAGTATACCATTACGAAAGCAACTTGATCAGTGCTCGTCCAATGATCTTTTCATAAGTGTGTTACCCTTATAAGCTATCATTAATCTCTTTGGGATAGTATACGTTCTCCAAATATGATTCTATTTTATCTCATGGTAACTATTACTTCTTCCTTCATGAAAAGTCAATTACTATCAAATAGTAATCAAGTTATTCATCACAAAGAAAAACGACCCGTAGCCATATTTACTTTTCATCAACCATGTAATGCCAATGAAAGTATATCATTTACCTATGACTCGGGCTATGAATTCCACTGTTGTAAATGATGTTACAGACTACAGAAGTCATACACCCAACACACCGACTTGGTTCCTTATTTATTCGAACTCAGGCTTTTACTTACATCAAAGTGTACGAATCATGCATACATAGTCTGTCATCCGCTCAAGATTTAGGTAGGAAACACTATGAATGCCACAAGTGAATAAACTCATAAACAGATTCAGGATCTATTCTTATTAGGTCCAGTCCGATGTACTATCAGTCCATTCAATCACATCTATGTCTCTATATTCCGGGAGTTGTCCACTCCGATGCCCAAGAAAAAGCATCTCCCTAATTAGACTTGATAGATAATATAATAGTCTTTCAATCGGTTTGCTTACTTTCGATAGACTAAGGAAATATTTAGGTTTGTCTACTAATGGTACGAACAACTCAATCCAATTCAAATACTATAATAGAGATGAGTTTAGTTTCCCTCAAGGCCCAATTACGAGATCCAAATCCAAGCAGCTAAAGACAAAACTTAACTTATTCGTTCAAGATTTTATCACGAAAAAAAATTCGAGAAGAAAAGTTGAAGCTTCAAGATGATGGATTTTGGAGCAATTATGAATTAGAAAGGACTAATTTTTTGCGTGGGCCTAAACTTTCAATCTATTATGACAAGCCCATGTGAAAAATGTTAACAAGCTTAGGCACTTCAGTTCAAGGACCCCAATTGATCCCATAAGCCTAGACGTTTCATATTAGTTCGCGTTTCAGGCTTAATTTTTATTATATATTAGCCCAATATTGTATTTATCAGCTCTCATTATTTTATGATTATTTTATTTCAAATTTTTTATAATTATTAAGTATTTTAAGTTACTTAGGAGTTTTATCTTAACAAGAAAGTTTAGTTTAAAACTACTTCTTATTTAGATTAAATTAGAATTCTAGTATACTTAAGAGTTTTATTTAGATTTATTTAGCTAGCCTATATATAGGCGTTTACATTGTACACAAATCATACAATTCATTATTATTCAACTTTTCTTTTTGAGTTAATAAATTCTCTTTGAGTTTTTCTTTTAGAAGAGTTTTAACAATCTTTCAGATTGTGGGGATCATCTTCAAACTTTTTCTTGTCAAGTTTTCTTTCTTGGAGGGAAAATTAGAGCCGCTTGAAGAGAATTGTGGATTCATCGTGTTTCCAATGCTTATTAGGACTTCTACATACCATGTTCTATCTTTCCATCTATCTTCTTTATTGATTCTAATTTTAGATTTTATTATACTATTTTATTCATCTTAGTTATTTATTTTTAATTGTTTTTCTTTATTTTTATCTAACTTGAATTTTGTTTGTGTTTTAGGTTGTGTCAAAATCCAAGTTTCTTTTTGAATGTCTAGAGCACTAAGTCAAATCTATGACTTTGACAAACTTTACGGTCCACTCCCGCATTCATTTGCCTCATTCTTTATCAGCTAATATAAGTTGTCTTTTTGTATTACGATCTGATCACGTAGTACTGCTTATTATCAATTAAACATCAGACAATCAATGAGAAACATTTGCTTCAATTTTGATTCTCGTGCAAAACCCATATGAAGACAATTATACAAAGTATATCAATGAATTTGTTTTATTAACCAATCTATTAAAAAAAACTACAAGTTTACAAACGAATATACCATACTCAAGGTACCAGATCCAACAAACCAATGATCTCCCAATTCACTATAATTGAATTGTTGTCTTTTAATGAAAATGTATAACCTTTACAATCCCTATCTTTTTTCACAAAGTTGAGACATAACCTTCCCCTAGTTTTTATGGCTTCAATAAGACCCTTTAGCTTGTACATTTTAAATTTTGTTGTATCACAAGCTTATGACATCAAAGGTAACAACAAGAAAGATAAAAAGTCCAAGCTAGGGGAGATATTAGGGTTCCATTTAGCCGTCATTAATAGTGAACCATCAAGCGCCCAAGGCCCCTATTTGTGGACAAAATGTAGATCAAATATGTTATTGATCCTTAGTACGAAAAAAGTAAAGAAGACCAAGACATGACCACTAGATTCCATACCTTATTTACTAGCATTTTGAGTAACCACATAAAAAACTATTTGAAATCATACATATAAACAACCAAATAGTGGCTCAAGGAGCATTTCTAAGGGCTAAATCTTCTTGATCAAATAAAATAACAATTCCCCTTCTAATGGCCACAATGATTAATGGTTGGAGCTTTACTTCCACTGAATGTTGCATTAGGCTTTCTTCATATGATGAAGCCTTCAATTCATTGCTTTTAGACTAACTGTAATCTTTGATTGAATTTTTGTTCATCTTTGGAGGGGAAGAGGTAGAAGAAAATAAGTTATTTGATTTGGTTCAAACTGAAAAGAGGGGTGTTGTATGCAATTTGCTTAAAATATAGATTGTGTCAAAAGGAGGAATCATTGACATTCTTACCTTTATGATGATTCATTGAAATAGAATTTAAAGGGTTAACAAAGATGAGAAGGCAACCATCAATCAATGAAACCAAGATGGCAAGATACTAATGGCCAACTAGAGAATCTCAATGGATGGTGAAAATGGATTGACACAATTGTCGCTCATGAATTATAAACCTTTATAAATCTGCTACATGCCAACCAAAACAGAAAGAAACAAATGTTTAGAGGGAAAGAATACAACAATTGCCAAAGAAACCCAAAAGAAAACCATACTACAAAGGATATATATACATATTGTAATCACCAATATACTTGTAATTTAGAACAAAAGAATTTTTCACAAAATTTTTAATTTCACAAATAAGATTAGAAACTTATAACTCATTCCGCCATATTCTGTTGAAATAACTGATATATTTGTAAGTTGTAATTTTAAAAAGAAAATTAATTTTTTTCGTGATGATTGATTTTTTTTTTTTGTGTGTGTGTGGAGTTTAGGTATTCTTGATGTTCTTAAATATCTAAGAACATCATCTTTACGGTTTGAATATGAGTTCTCCCTTTAAAAGTGTAATATCTTTTCATTACATCTAGTTCAGCCCTAAGGCCTTCCTGAAAAGTGGGAAGGTTTAAGAAAAAATATCGGCCCAAAAAATGGGCTTGGATAAGAAAAATGGGTCGGGTCTTGGGTAAACTTTTCTAGCCCGAGCTTAGCCCAGCCTGAATTTGTAAAAAAATAAAACCTGATGTTATTTTTTTACTATTTTGCCACTGTGTTTTCATTGTTTTGCTATCATTTCGCTATTATATTACTACTATTTTGATGTTATTGTTTGGATATTGTATAACTTTTATTTTATTATTAAATTTACCACTAATATAGAGATATTTGTTTGCTAGATTGCACTTATCTTAGTGTTATTTAAGAATATTTTTTTAATTTTTTCCATTTATTGGGAAACATTTATTTTAATGTTATTAATGTATTTGATGTATTATATTTTTAAATTTATTTTATATAAAAATTTTAATATCGACGAGCTAAACCAGGCTCGAGTTTTAATATTTTTATCCGAGTCAAATTTAGGTAAAATTTTAAGCCCATTTTACAAAGTTGGGCCTAGAAAACAAGCATTAATTTTTACTTGGCTCAACTCGAACCCGACCCATGGACAACTCTAATTACATCCAATAATATCAATATATCTACAAAATTATAATTTCACAAATAAAATTTTTAAAATAAAAATTAAATAAGAAAAGTATGTGAAATTCTTAATTTTGTTAAAGAGTTATACTTATAACGATTAATAAGATAAGATTATTATTTTTATCATTAAAACATTAGAGAGGGGGAGATATGCTTTGAAGTTTGAACCCTTTTCATCTACGGTTAAGTGGAAGTTTTAAGCGCTGTTTTAAATTAATTTTAAATATTAGATTATGACACGCCATGATATATGTGAAAAAGTTCTATAACAAATATATTTATTAAAATTATTATAAAAATAAATTAAACTTTAATTAAAATTTTATTAAAATTATTATAAAAAAATTTAACTTTAGTTAAAATCATAATATTGAGATGTTAAAAATCATATAGACTTAAATTTAAACGCATCAAATATATTTTTGTAACATTTTTTATTTTTGTAAAAGAGTAAATTTTAATAATTTTTTGAAATAAGTGAAACAAATTTAGTAAAACATTTAAATAATAAGATAATTATTTGACATTTTAATAACACAAATTTCTAACATCGTAGAGTTTGAGATTTTATCACATGATTTATTATAACTTAAGAAAATGACAAAAGCTAAACCCACGTGGCATATGAGATGTTTGATGCCAAACGTTTTCTATTGGTTTTCCTTGTGTATAAGTAGTACAAATACACAAGTAAATAAAATCAGTTTCCCATTTGCCTTTGTTCCTTTGCACCTAACCATCTCTAATCTCATCCTCCATTAGCTAACCGTCGAAACCCCGCTTCCCTCTCTCTTTAGGAATAAAGCCCAAAGCAAATGTTAAGTCGTCGTCGGAATCTCCGCCACTTGAGTAGCTGAAGCGGCGGTTTCACGCTACGTTACTACGTTTCAACTTCCAATTTCGCTCTCCGAAAACGATGATTTCTTTTTAAAATAATCTAAGAAAAAAAACCTTTTTTGACAACGACACGCCTCTGCTACGTTCCCAAGCTAACTAACCCAAAAGAGGGAAAAAAAAAAAAACACCAATAATTATTTTATTCTGAAAACGATAGAGAGAAAAAGCCCGCCCTTGTAACCTCCTAAAGTAGTGGCTTTTGCTCATATCCTCTTATACATGGTTTCGATTATTATATATAAAAAAATATTTTCGTACATAAAGAATAACGAGAGAATCTGAGAAATTCAATCATCTGTTTTTCGTGAATTTAATTTCGTTCAATTCGTGTGAAGTGAATACGTTTTTTTTTCAAGGTATATTTGGATATATATTTTCATAAACTTTATTGTTATTTATTGATACATTAATGATTCCTTGGAGGATTTTTTTTCTTCTTTTAATTGTGTTTGTTTTGATATTCGTTGTTGGATCTGACGTAATTTAATTTCGGTCCTGTTTCTGACTAGTAATAATCTTTTTTTTTTCTCTCTGTATGCCGATTCATGTCCTTTTTGTCCATTTCCGCTTGATTTTTTTTTTGGTCAATTTCGTTGTTTTTTTTAACAACAACGAGCTGTAAAAGAGAATCGAACAGATCTGAAAGTTTTTCTACCATGTAAAACTACCTTCTTTTGTTATTTCTGAGATTTTCAGATTCTGTTTGGTTGCAGATACAATTCTGATCTTGATCGAGGGTAAAATTACAATGCCTGGTAAGTTATGTTTAATTTTACTGACTTTTGTTCAAATTCGAGATCAAAATGGTGATTCGTGGATTGATTTTTCAATTTCTTTAATAGTTCCAGGAGAGTTAATTGCACTTGAAGAAAGTGAGAAGTTTAGCAAGGATGCGAATTTGGATATTGAGACGTCTGAAGACGACAAAGGGAGGAGGGGACGAGGGAGATCTCTGAAAAAGAAAGCGATGACTGCTTCGACGAAGCTAACTCATAGCCTTAAGAAGCGTGGCAGACGCGTGTCTGATTGCAAATACACTGCAATTTCTATCGAGGATGTAAGGGATGGGGAGGAGGAAAAGGCTGTCAAAGCTTTTCGCCAGGCGTTGCTTGCAAAGGACCAGCTTCCCCCACGTCATGATGATTACTACACCTTGTTAAGGTAAACAACCAGTAGACTTGTACTGCAGTTTCTGGAAGGAAGTTATGTTATTCATTTGCGTAGGCACTTCGCATTAACCATGTTGATAAGAGATGAGATCATTCCTTTGAGCCAAACATGTGCTGTTTTAAAATTTACAAATGATAGCTTGAATAATGCTACCCATCAATTGACTTTAAGAAGATTTTATAAATGTTTATTGCTGTGAACAACATTTTCCATTTGTTCTCTAATTTTCATAATTTTCTGTGGTCTTTCCTTGGTAATTTTTTATTACTTTTGTCAAACATCCAATTGACGGTAGCTGGTGGGTCCAACTTGAACATAAGACCTGTAATAATTCCCAACACTTTGTAGAGGTGTGATTGTACTACTTGACACTCCCCTTGCCTGTAGCTTAACAGGCTTACATGTGGATAGCCTTGCAAGTGGCTTTCAACCTTATATAGGGTTAGGCAGGAAGAACATAACAATCCTTGGCTCAGATACTATATCAGAATGCAACCTAAAACATCTGGAAATAGATGGAGGGCTCAATTTGAATATAAGACCACAGAAACCCAAAGCGGATAATTCCACTTAACAATTTCATAATCTGAAATCTAGAAGGCAATTTTTGGATTTTTTTTCATCGTTACAGCCCTGAGTTTCTATAGGAATTTTGGATGCCACTATTGAAATTCTGGCTCAAAATAAAGATTTAACAAAATTGGATCCAAATGAAAAAGAAAGAATAATTGATCAGGAAAAAATGTTTTCCACACCTCATGGCTCATGCAGCTTCTCCTTTATGGTCTAGGTTTTCTAGTGAAGAAATTTATTGGAATTTTTTAATATAAATATCAGAATTATTTCTTGGCTGCATTATTGGTGGTTCATTTCTTGGTGTACTATATCAAACCATCTTCAATTTACTTATTACATGAACTGCAACTGCCCCCTTTATTGAGTTTTGGGCAGTGTACTAGTTTTGGTCATCAAATTTTTAGCAGCAAGGATTTGAGAAATGTATCTTATATAAATGAATTATTTAAAAAGCTACTGCCTAACTCGGAGGATTTATGAGTAGACTCTTATTCTAATAAAACTAAGATTTTTAACTTCGTACTCTGAGTATCTTGATGGACATAATGCAAATTCACTGTGGGGTTTGTTCTGAAGCATGATGTAACGGAGTCTGCTTTGATGAGCTGGTGACTCCCCAGTTAACCCTGGACTATACTCTCAGAACCAGTATACATAGAAGTGGAAACTTAGCTCCACTAAACATAATATTTAAAAAAAAAAAATACTTATTCCAGCTCATCCAAATTTTTTTTTAAAAAAAAAGAGGGAAGAAAAAGAAATCATATGTTCAAAAGCTTCCATTCAACAGTGTTCATTCATTTAAAAATCTGGAATTTGTTTTTGCAGATTCTTGAAAGCAAGGAAGTTTGACCTTGATAAAACTATCCAGATGTGGGAAGATATGCTGAACTGGAGAAATGAGAATGGTGTAGATACTATTGTACAGGTAAATTGTTCCTTCTATTATTTTTAAACTTCATCAAATCATAAGAAGTGCAGTAAAAATTTAAATGATGGAAATAGCAACTTTTTATATCTTGTTGCTTATGAAGGATGTGTGCTGTCTCTCTTTAATGTTGGTAACAGTTTCAGGTATCATAGTTTTTAACATATGCTGTGATGCATATGCAGGATTTTGTGTATGATGAATACAAAGAAGTTCAGCAGTGTTACCCCCATGGTTACCATGGTGTGGACAAACAGGGGCACCCTGTTTATATTGAAAGAATTGGTAAAATTGACGTTGGCAAGCTGATGAAGGTCACTACAGTGGAAAGATTTTTAAAATATCATGTGCAGGGCTTTGAGAAGGCTTTCTTGGAGAAGTTTCCTGCCTGTTCTATGGCTGCCAAAAAGCCTATAGATTGTACAACGACAATATTAGATGTGCAGGGGTTGGTCAGTATTCATCAATCACAGAACATATGCATTTCATGCTGTATCATATATCTCATTATTTCCCTCATTATGCAGAACTGGATGAGCTTTGGCAAGGTTGCAAATGATCTTGTGATGCGCATGCAGAAAATTGATGGTGACAACTATCCTGAGGTGTCTTAATTGTTTCATTAAGCTGAATGAATATATATATATATATTATTTATGTGTAAATTTCTCTATTGTTGGTAACATCATAATTCTCTCCTCAGACTCTACATCAAATGTACATAGTTAATGCTGGAAGCAGATTCAAAATACTATGGAACACTGCAAGAGGCTTTCTTGATCCAAAGACTACTGCAAAGATTCATGTAGAAAAATATTGAAACATGTGATCATAAACAAATATATTTTGATGCAGGATTTTTGTTTTGGAGGCTGGTTTACTAATCAAGCAGTTTTCTTTCACCATACAGGTTCTTGGGAACAAATTCCATACTAAATTATTGGAGATTATTGAGCCAAGGTTGCGACTTCTGTATTACTACTTAATTATCTTACTGCCTGCTTGTTTTTGGACTTTCTAACTAAACTTGTTTGTGGAAAATCTCCAAAGCAGCCAATTGCCAGAGTTTCTTGGTGGAACTTGCTCATGCCCTAATGATGGTGGGTGTCTTAGATCTGATAAGGGACCCTGGAAAAACCCAGAAATAATGAAGGTAGGATCCTTATCAGCATTTAGAAGGAAAATGAATAAATAATTGAAGCATTTAGTAGAACTCCTCTCTGTTCAGACATGTTGATGTCTGAGAAATGCCATGGTGGTTATTATTTTTTATGCTCTAAGCTAAAACTGATTGCCGGTAGTCTACTTGCAGTTGACACACTTGGGTGATGCCTTGTACTTGAGGAAAACAGAAAGTTCTGAGAATGACAATTTGGAAGTCAAGTTTTTGCCTACTAGGGTTCCTTTCACTACCTTTTATATTCATCAATTTCTTTGAGTACTGTCATTTTATCATTATTTAGCTATGCATCATGTTCCAAGTTAATTGTTTCTTTGGCAGGTTGCAACTAGTGAAATATCTTGCGTTTCTGATGTGAGGCCAGATACTTCAGATTTCATGCAGTTAGTGTCACTTTCCAACGAAGTAATCATCTCTGCCTCATCTTTCTGACTTCTATTTTAAGTTTGGTTATGAACTTATTTATTAGAGTTTATAATCCTTGTTTCCTTTTGTGCAATATTATTTAATATTTATTGATCCTTGTGCCAGGAAAGGATGAGTGGTCCTAACTCTTTGTATCGTACTAGCAAACCAGAAAACGCTGCAAGAACTCTAGCTAGTTCAACAAGTGAGTGATTACTCACTTATCCTAATTGGACATCATATTTGTGTTTCTATTGTTGTCTGTTGATTTATATCAGATCATTGAATCTGGTCGGGGCACATGTTGTGGTAGTTTTCTTATATGTCCTTGTGAGGTGTTCCTACGATCTCATAGTAAAAACCATAATTTGGACCAAGAATGGGGCCATTAAAGCATAACTAGTAGCAGTAATTAGTCTCGGAAAGGTACTGGAAGAATTATGTCCAATCATCCACACTATTAACATATGAAAGTTGGTAGTTGTAACTTTGGTGTGTCTCTTAAATTTTTAAGACATAGTTGCTGTATATCATAGTAAATGATTATCATATAGGCCAATGAAGGTGGCTTAAAGTAAAAGTAAAAATAGTAGCCCTAGCATATGCTTCCATGTGTAGGGAAAACTTGATCAATTAGCCAAGCTTGATTAAGATGTGGAAGCCTGTAATTATCTATCTGATTTCACCATCCATTCTAGTTTTGAACTTGTATAATTGTATTCACCTTCAACATTTCAAGTTTTGACAATAAGATTTCTAGTGAAGCTTTCTTGACATAAGATCATTATCTCCTCTTTCTCAGTATTAAAACTTCTTAATGGTAATGCTAATTTTTTCTAATGCCGCAAGCTTTTACATCTTAATTTTGTGCTGTTTTCAGATGACATAACTACCGATGTTAGTCCCAGAAATGCAGGAAAGAAGCTTGTACACCATGTGACAAGTTTTTTTACTCACTTTGTACTCAAATTGTTAGCATTTATATATTTCTTAGTCCCTGGACTGGGAAGATTTCTGAAAGCACAAGACTCGAAACAACAAACAGAAAACCAGTCAAATGACCAGATGGCAGGTTCAGGGTCTACAGAAAATGGAATTTTGACAGAAGCAGAAGAGGACTTGCTCCGTCCATGTTGGCAGAGGCTACAAAATTTAGAAACAATGGTAACCAAGCTTTATAACAAGCCTGCAAATATTCCTCCTGAAAAAGAGGACATACTTCTTGAATCATTGAATCGGATTAAATCCATGGAACAAGATTTACAGAGAACTAAGAAAGTAGGACCTCTTTCTACTCTTTAGTCTTTATTGCAGCCTGTTTTTGTGCCTTCATAAGTCATGGTTGCTGAACACAGACTTGATCTTTTGTAGGCACTATTTACAACTGCATCAAAACAAGTAAAACTTGCTGAGTTGTTGGAGGATTTAAAGGAGAGCAACTTAGCTGTAAGTTCCTATTTTCTTGGGGAAGAAAATATAGAACTGGGAATCTTCCTTAGGAAGATAAGAATGGATTTTAACTGTTGGTGTAGGAAAGTAATTTGGTGACAGTAATTGTTCAACCGCAGCATATACCTGAATATTTGGAACTGTTGATATATCCATTTTGTTAGAGCCAAAGGAAATATGTTATTAAGCATATAGATGCTTCACGACAATAAAAGCTGTTACAATCTAGTGCTTTAACCCAAGCTTTCCAAACACAAAGATATTTTGTGTTGTATGAAATTGAAGCTTCTCTTCCTTTGAAGGTAAGTAATCTGGTTGACCAGGTTCAGAGTAAAACTATCTGTCCCCTTTGTCTTATATAGAAAATTGAACTTGCTTGGTGCATGCCCAACAAAAAATGCTTTTTTTTTTTTTTTAAACTTCTAAATATGGAATAGATTAAGTGAAGAGTACCTGTGGATGTGTTCAAATAAGGCGCTTATGAGTATGACATTAACAGGGGAAATTTTCATGTTGGGGAAGAAACTACAAACCATTGAACCCAGAAAGATGAAATTGCTTGGGTGCCGCTGGTTTAGCTTTGATTGTGATGAGATTGAGTAGCCAATATGCTGTCTTGTTTTGTCTCTCAAAAATGCTATATATAAGAGCAGGAGTTGGGTATCTGTCTCTCTTGACAGCTTTAATCAGGTTGACTAACTCTTTTACATCACACTCTTTCACTGGTATGATACTATATAGAACATTGAATCTCATTTTTGTTTCTGTGTGGCCTTGAAATGGGCAGTCAAGGTTGATGCAAGACAGTTGCGAGATGATCATTGAAATAAACTTTCTGACAAAGTAGTTGAAAAGAGCCGTTCTTGAGCTCACTCGCATAGCATTGAAAAGAGAAGGTAAGTTCGTGTAAAAGCTAAGTGTTAAAGGGCTAAGTTAGAGAGGTGCTGCAAAAACTGGTGATGCTTTGTGACTTTTAATTTATACAGAATTTTGGAAAGATGAATGTAGATGGTTATAAATTGTAATACCAAGGATTATAGTCAATTACAGCAATAAACGAAGAAACTATTACTACTTGATTAAATCTTTTAGGCAACAAATTTCAAAAATAAAACAAGATTAAAGCAAGCTTATAAATAATAATGTAATAAATCTTATTGGCTAGGCAAAGAAATTGGCCCTCAATTACAACGTAAAAAAAGGAAAAACTAAAATATAACCGACCCACTCTACACCGCCACCCTCTTCTCCAAAATTTGAGGTTTAGGAATCCAAATCTTCCCCCTAAAATGTCAAATATATCTCCGGTGGCCGACCCAACACCCGGAAAAAAGTCCCAACCCCTTCCATGGACACACCAAGAAACTCTCAACCTAATCCAAGCCTACCAAGAAAAATGGTATTCTCTCCAACGCAGCAAACTCAAAGCCTGGCAGTGGCAAGAAGTAGTTGTAACCGTCGCTGTACGCTGCGGCCACTTAGACGATTCACCCGCCAAAACCGCTCTCCAGTGCCGTCACAAGATGGAGAAGCTCCGCTGTCGTTACCGCTCCGAACGCCAAGGTCTCGCTTCGGGAGCCCATTGGCCTTATTACGACCTATCTCGGCTCGACCGTTGGCTTCCTTGGTTCCTACCAGAGGGCTAAATTGCTATTCCGAAAATGGACATGAAGCTGGGAATAATTACTATAGCAACTACGTGGTCGAGGAGGAACAAGAAGATTATTATTATGATGATGAAGAAGAAAACAACCAGTTCAGTAAAAGCCGCAGTATTAACAATATATTGCGACGGCCGAGTGCTGTGAACCGGTTTTCTGGATTCTTAAGCGGGGGGGAAGGAAAGGATTAGAGGGGAAGAGGATGGGGATAATGACGTGGCAGTTGTGGCAATGGAGGAGGAGAACAAGGAAATGGCACTAGCAGTGGAAATAAGGAGATTTGATGAGAAGCTAATGTGGGTAGAAAGGAAAAGGATGGAAATGATGCGAGAAACTGAAAGATTAAGAATGGAAATGGAGAACACAAGGATTGAGATGATATTGGATGCAAATAAGAAATTTGTGGATGTGATCTCAGCGAGTTTCGGCTCAAACAAGGTGGATCAAAAATTGGGTTCCTGAAGAATCTCAGAGCAGGTTCGGGTTTCATACAATCAAGATTTTTGCAGGGCAACTGTTTATATATATATGTATATATCTTACGGGAAGAATGTATGATGTTCCCGGAATTATTCACGTTGTACTTCGCACTTGTTTGTATTAGTGTTTTAACATTTTGAAAAGTTGGAACCTTACTTTGAGTCGGTGGTTTAGCTGTGCTAGTGTAAAATGACTGCTGGTATATACGAGTGACTTCTTTGTGCTCGATGGATCAACCCTAGCCATTATTTTTTGAATGATTATGTAAAGATAGGGATTGCCGTGTTGTATTACATCCCTGCTGTATTTTTTATTGCATCTTCATTTAAAAGTTCGGCGACACTGTTACAGAATATGCTACTGTCTGATTTTGTCTTGTAATACAAGAGCCTTGAAGCGTATTTCCTGTCCATGATCAGAGCTTCGACATTGTTCACATTCCAGTAACGTTGGAAAACATCAAGCTTTGAACCAATTCCAGTAACGTTGGAAAACATCAAGCTTTGAACCAAGACATGTTTGGGTGTATGTGGAGATAGGCAAGACAATAAATTTGATGTTGAACACATCTGAATAACTAATGCGAGAAACCCAAAGCATCAGTGAACGTTCAATGATTCGTGATTCAATTAATAGACACATCAAGAAATGGAAAAGATGAGCAATTAAAGGGTGGTTGTTGCATTATGAGAATTTGAGGAGTGGTACACAAATTACAGCAATAATTCATTTGAGTGGCCATGAAATGGCAGTCACAAACGCCCATCATAATCTGGATACTTACACCAACAAGTGCGCACCAGAAACAAACCTTATATTATATATTCACAAAATTTCCGAAGGCTTTTTTGCCCATAACAATCATTCATTGCTACCCACTTGATCTGGAAAGGGTAAATAATACATGGCACTGATCTACTGGGGGTAAAATGAAATAAGACTTCCCCTCCCCTCTGCATACGAGCAGGGACACCATGAAAGGAATGGGAGGGCAAGGAAGTACAAGAAATCGAAGATGTGACCTATTATGTACAAAATGCCTCTATATTCCGTCCCCATCTTCCCAATGCTCTCGTCTAGACCACTGGTAATATACATAAAATCTCCCAAAAACCCAAGAAGAAGTAAAAACAGAAAGAGAAAAGGTCCATTCTTTCTGTGAATTTCTAACCTGCAAATAGAAACCACCTCTTTCCGCATTGCAATGCCCCCGTAGAATAACCAGCTTTATCTGCATACAACCCAAAGTTCCTTTAGTGTCTACTCCCCATTCAAGTTGAAGGAGATTTTGATACCAAATACGTAAACACAAAGGAAAAGAAAAAGTACATAATCCAAACAGTTCACAGAGCCAAGCACCAACAGACTGCTAGCTGTAAAAAGGTAGTCCATCCATAAATAATTTTCAATCAACAGAGGGTATATTGGGATAGAGAGAGTCAAAGTTTTAAGAAACAATTGAACAACGATGCTAGAGAGGGGTTAGCATTTATCATCATTATAGTATTACAACAGTATATGACAATTCCCAATGTTTTAGTTTTTCCTAATATGCCAACCTAACATGTAATAGCTCTAATATCAAACCTGCCTACCTCTGAAAATCATTAGTACCTGTACATTGCTGTTACGAGGACATCCAAACCCAGCCTAGCATAACCCTTTGCTGTTGGAACTGTTCCGTCCATAGGATTGCTTCATTCTGGCTTAGAATTGGAAGGCCTGTGATACAAGCTGCCTTGTACTGCTTGTAGATGTGGAGTTTGCTGTTGTGACTGTTGCTGCAATGGCAGCTGTTGTGGGGGTGAATTATGCAGGTCTTGCTGTAATTGCTCTTGTGGCTGGTAGTGTTGTTGAGATGGGGCCGGTGTTGAAGATTGTTGTATTTGTGGAAGTTGTGGCAGCTGTGCCCCAGCCTTGCTCCCATGAAGTGGTAAGCCACCTGGTAATTGTCTCTGCCCTAACACTTGGCTGACAGAAGGTACTGGAACACTAGCAGCTGAATTTGTAAGAGGGGGGCTCCCTATGGATCCCACTTGAGTGGCCACAGTTGGCATACCAGGATTATACACTGGATCTGATGATTTCCACTGAGAACCAGCAGAAGAAACATTTTGCACTGTGTTGTTAGCTGAATCAATGCCAACTTCGGACACTGCTGCAGTTGTGGTTGTACCCATCTGCAAAGCATTATTCATGGGCTGTTGGTCAGCTTGAGCTGGCTCAGCCTGAGGTTTGCTGAGAGGATCCGAATTCACTTGTCGATTCTGTTGAAGCACCCTTTGAACAGTAGATTGGTTTTGATTAACCTTCTTTTGGTGTGGCTGTGACTGTAGCTGCAAATGCTGGTGGTTTGGACCCACAGAGGCTGGCAAGACACATTGATTCCCAGCTGATGGTATATGACCAGAAGGTACCGTGGAAACTTGACCTTGAGAACTATTATCTGAATGGGAAGCCATCTGCTGGGGTTGCTTTGTAGAAGGGGACGTTGCTCCAGAAAATAGCTTTTTCTGTGGCTGGGAAACTAGAGGTTTAGATTGTTGGACAGGGCTTGTACCAGGCCCGGGATACAAGCCCTGACCTTGCATCAAGTGCATGATCTGCTCTCCTTTCTCAGCAGCTTGGTTGCTAGGGGCCATGCTGAGGCCATTCAGATGAGCAGGGTCAGCGGAAAGGTTCTGATGCACCAGCATGTTCCCTCTTCCTACTCCCTTCAAAAGTTTAGTTTGCTGTTGGGACTGAGGTTGTTGTCGTTGCTGAGGATGGTGCCTGCCAGACTGTTGAAACTGCTGCTGCTGTTGCTGGGGTTGCCGCTGCCGTTGCTTGCCTATCTGATTGTTCAATCCACTAGCACCAGTTTGGGGACTCCTACCAAGTCCATGAGGGGCCAAGTGGTGTTTCTGTTGGTGCTGTGATGACATAGGAGTCATTGGTGAAGATGGAGGGGGGAGTGACACTGGTTGAGTTGATGCTTGAGATTGAATCTGGGAACTATTCTGAAGAGAAGAGGATATGGGAAGTTGGGTCTGAGGCTGGACATGTGACAGCAAAGTGCTAGATGCAGTGAACTGTTTTTGCTGCTGTTGCTGGGGCTGCTGTTGCTGCATAAGACGCTGCTGCTGCATTTGCCTTTCTTTAGCGAGGCGCATGGCATATGCTTGTTGCTGCGGCCCGGAAGCATGATTGGAACCCTGATGTTGAGGATGATGAGAATTGCTCAGTGCATGGGACTGCTGCTGAGGCATTTGTTGCTGCTGCTGGGGATGACCAGGATATGACTGAACAGATGGTGCAGTAGATTGATTAGGGTAAGCAGAATTCAGCCCATTGAAAGCAGAAATTCCCTGGCCATTCCCTTGAGCCTGCATTTGGAGCTCTGGACCGTGGCCAGGCTATCAAAAGAAGGGGAAAAAAGTCATATAATTGAAAGTTGTACATCATCACATGGACAAGAATGATAGAGCTCTAATGTCATTGATTAGTAAGAAGTTTCAAAGTAACTCTAAAGTAAACAAACATACATGGCCAACTCAACCACATAACTATACGTAGAGGAACACCTTAAAGCTCAAGAGATGAGATTAATAGATAATCAAAATAAATTATGAAGAAAGGTAAAAAATTAGTAGGAGAAAGCATTTTGTTGTTGATCATCCAGAATACCATCCAACTTAAAGGCCCTATTATCCAGCCTTTACTTAAGTCTTGAATTTCATCAAGTTTTAAATCTACTGAAAGTGGTTATTTAGATGCTCACAGTTATTATCTTTCTGCTTGGTATCCCGAGAACTATGGTAAAGGAAAATTTTAGGTCTACAGTTGTAAAAGGGATTCACTTTGATGAGATTTTTGGCAGTAAGTGATCCTTAGTCATTGAAAATTCCTTTTACTTTAAAATATTACAGAACTATCACAAGGCTTTTGACCGGCATCCATATGGTTAAAGCATGCAGGATTAAATTCCCCATGTTCAGGAACTGGCATCTTTGATAGTGCAACCAATTATCAAGCAAAAAATCAAAGCTGATTATTGATATATAACAATTAGCCATTTATATGGAATAGAAGAGGCCCAAACAGCCAAACCACGATATGTTGGAGCACAGATTAGATTATACTGCTTTACAAAAGTAAATAACTTACTCGCATCATGTGCTTGGTATCACGAGGTCTTAACATTGAGTTTCCTTGACCAGAACCTGGTCCAGAGTGCATATTGACAGGGTTTTGCATTCCACCTACCAAATTGGAGGAAAGCATGCTGCCAGAATTCAGCATTGCTGATGATGTCATTCCTTGGAAGCCAGGCCTTGAAATTGGCATGCTTCTATTTATCCCACACATCATTCCCAAATTATTCCCACTTAGTACACGAACCATTCGATCTGATCCAGAAACAGCCCCAGGGAGAGACAAGTTGGACTGCTGAACATTCCTGCCAGATAACATTTGATTATATTGTTGCATTCTATGCTGCTCATCAGCTGGCAAAGATGTTCTCGGAACACCATGTCTACCATCCCTGAGAGCAAAATATGACCCAAAATTTGTGCCATTAGCATGTGAAACTACGCAGGCACAGATAACAGCAATCTACACATTAGCTCAATACCTCACAGATGAATTGAGTGGTGTAGACAGTGATGCTAAATTACTGCCAAGAACCATGCCGGAAGATCCCTGTAGTGAAGAATTCGCTGCAGAGGAAGGAAGCATTGATCCTGCAGCTCCTTGATTTGATATTGCTAAACCACTGGTATTAGAAGCCTGATATCCAAGGGGTAGAACATCTTGGCTTGATGCAGTGGCATCACAAAGATCAAGAGGCCTTTATCCAGACAATGAAAATAAAAATGATATTGGCGCAAACACAATAGCAACAGTGAAACTAATAACAACGATTGAACTAACAAAGCTAAAACATTAATAAAAAGGGGACAACAAGGCTTACGTTAGAACCCCTCCATTTAGGTTATTGGGGCAGACTTGGGAAAGAGCAATAACATGAGAGTTGTGGACTGGCACTATCTGCTTCGGATCCTGGTTATCATGCTTTACAAGATACAATAAGATAAAGGCCAATTCAGGAGTTTGAAAGAATCAAGGTGAAATTAAAGAAAAGATAATCTACTATGCTTCCAAGTATTAAGAGTGTAGGTTATGTTCAAGTCCATACTAATTGCCACACCAGAGAGTGCTAACACAATTGTGAAACAACGAGAAAAATACCTGACAGCATTATAAATCTAGGTTCAAAATTAATTTGAAATTTAATTAAGAGCACAATCTTATGTTAAACAAAGTACACGTATAGGGGCGCAACTTTGAGATGTTCAAAGGCAGCTAATTCAAAGTTTTCAAATAATATCTCAAACTTCAAAAATCTGTCTATTGTGCAATTCAACTAATATATCACTATTTATTAATGTTTATTCTACCACTCAATTGCTACGTAAATTGCTCAGACTAAGAGCAGCGAGAAGTACAATGGATACTATGGATTCATAGCAAGCCTTTATTCTATGACTGGAAGAAGAGAAGAGGTCATCTAAAACCAAAAGATTCTTTTATCGCTATTCTACATATCTAAGAAGTCTAACAGGAAAAAAAGAATTTAACTTTCAAGAAGTTGCAGCTCGAGGACAATGGAATAAAAGTGTGCCATTGCCACCTTATGATTTATTCATAATCTTCTAGGAATTTCCTGAAGTTAGTACTTTCATTTCAGCCTAGGTCTCTCGAGGCACCAATAATCACAATACGTGAAACATCATTCACATATTTCTACATCTAAAAAGAAGAATGACAGCATACCAGTGTTGATCAAGACACACCTGACATATCAAATAGAATCCTAAACAGTGACAATTGACCTCTTTCCTTGATGAATAGATTCTAATGTTTCAAAATAGCAGGAGTAGAGCGAATCTAGTATATTTTAAATGAACAAGTTACATGCACTTTCAGAAATTCAGTTAACAGTGCGCAAGTCTTCTCAAAATGTTCATGGTCAGAAATTTGCATCGAACTGATTAAAAATGGCAAAATTGACATTGCTGAAGATGCCAAAAAGACTATCTTCAACTGATTGATTAAATCAGACTCATTTGTTCTTAAAACTATCAAATGCCAGGATCTCTAGAGATTAGAAATGTATCCCATATGCACCTGATTCCGCCGGTAGTGCTGTTTCTTGCCAATATGTATAATTTTCTCAAAATGAGACTTCAGAGTATCCTCTTCCATTGGTCCTTGCAAACGTTGAAACAACTGTCTCGCACTTCCCTGCATGACACACAGCAGGAGGACACAATCACGGTAAAATTAGCTCCATTGAACATGTCCATCATCAATGAATTGAAAAATGGAAATCTACTAGTTTTTAGGGACAGAGAGGACCTTGGGAATGCCAGGCAATGTGGATGGATATGGCTGAGAAGATCCTGAATCATCAGCACTGTCAGCTCCATCTCCACTTCTATCCATTAAGATTTTATGCCGTTCCTTGCATTCTTTAGGCTTGCGGAATATGCACTAGATGCATTGATAAGTTTCATGAGATAATTGCCCGATGCAGAAAAGGGGAGGTAGATGGGAAAATGAGGAAAGGGTGAAAAAAAGAATAGAACTAGTAAGGCTGCTGTAGATATAGAATGAGATTATAGACAAATGAAACAACGAGTAGTGGTTTTAGAGCAATATACACATCACTGGTGACAATTTAAAAGCATTTCAGGCACATTAGAAGGAAGCCTTAGATAACAGAATATTTGCTAAGAAATTAAGCTGAAGCACAAACCTTAAACTGAAGGGTACTGTTAATGGCATCACTTATAAGCTCCCAATTTGGACCCATGTCGTGTACTAGGACAACAAGTGCCTGAACATAAATGCAGTAACACCTCAAGATTCTGCTGCTAATGCTAATAGATACAGAAGAATAAGAACAGGATAACAAAAATTAACCTGATCTTCAAATAGCGACCAGGGACAACCAGAACCAGGCTCGCCAGCAGACATCTAGAAGCAGTTTACATGATTATAATAATTAAACAAGAGATACGACACCCATGAAGCACATGATCAACCAGACAAAAAATGCATAAATGAAAAAAATACCTTAGGTGTTTTGGCTTTTCTACCTCTATCACGACCATGAATTAATCTAATGATTTTGTTGGGGTTGGACATATTACTCATTTGTGACCCTACTGGTGAAGGGATGGATCCACTAGGATTGATGTCAAAGGCATTATCTGGCTGTTGCTTCATTAGCTTCAACTTCTTGGCATTCTGTTGCCCATATAAAACTAAGGAAAAGACAATTGAAAATGTAAAGTGTGAAGAACATGACACTGAATAGATATATCCAACCAACTAACCAACCATTGACTCAAAAATGAGAAAATAGAGCTTTACCACTGGATCCATTAGAATCAAAATGATGACTCTCTGATCTCTTTTTGGAATAATCTCGCTGTCAAAGAAATGGCACCATCAAACATGAGATCATCAATTAAAAAAGAGTACAATGAACAAATAATTTAGAACAAAGGAAGAACAGATGAATATCAAATAAAGTTCAATGCCACAAAAAAAGACTTATGACTTAAGGCATCCTCATATCTATCATGCAAAGAATGATATCAACATGGTCAGCATACTCCTTGCTCTGATGTACTATTGAAAATACTAAAATGAACTTAAATTTTGAGATTTTGCTTAAATCAAGAAACTGGAACAAATTTGGCACAAAGCTTATTAAAAATTAACTTAAAAACTGTTAATTCCTTCGAAAAATGGATGGGTAAAATCACAATTTAAAAGTAACAAACACAATAACCTAAAACTCTAATTACTCATCTAGGCAGCAATTTTTTTTTTAATTCTTAATGATAAAATAAATATACTGTTTTAAAAAATATATAAAGAAAACAATGAAGCAAAAGAAAAGAAAAGAAAACAAGTCTGTTTATATCAGAATAAACAACTTGTCATAATAAAGATAACAAATTCACCTGTTCACTGTGAACAGTAGATTCCAGCTGCCAACCCTGATCATATGCAGTACACTACGAAAAGCAAGATTCAGGCACTTAAAAACCATAAAGAAAAAAAAAAAAAACTAGCCATACCATTTCTGGGATAAACAGACCCCAGTCAGTTAAAACAGAGGAATTCCTACGTACAAGATTCTTGCCCTTTTTCTTCTTTTTAGGTTTTGTTGGTGTTTCTGCACAATCATATGGTAGCTGCCTTTCAAAATCCCCGATTGATTCAACCTCATTGCTTTTCTGCATCTGGAATCCTCCATGCAAAGTACTCTGATCATCCTGAAAAGAATTAGTATCTCCACTAGAAGCATCTGTTTTCATTGGAGCCTGTAAGCCCCCAGCAGCAGCAGCACTGCCAAAAGGACTTATAACCCTCTGTCTGGAACCAGTGCGCACACGTTTTGTTGGAATTGGACCAACATTTAGACTACTACCTGGCCTTTTTCCAATCAACACGGACTGCTGAGCACAGCTTCCATATGGCAAATCAGCATCCATTTCATAGGGTCTTGCAGGATATGATTTCATAGGGTTCTTCCGCTTCTTCCTGTTTAGTTTTGATGATTTTCTACCTTCGAAGGCTCCGGGCAAATAATATGTACTTGTTTCTCCTTCATCCTCGTCATAAACAAAGTCATCATATCCAAACTCTGAATTTGAAGAAGTTGTAAGGAACAGAAGACTATTAAATGACCAAAAGAACTAGGAAGGAAGTGTCATGATTACCTGCTCCATCATCATAAGCGGATGTTTCAACTTCCTCTTGTGCACTACTCCCAGTTTTCTAAGAAAAAGAAAATATACAATAATAATCAAGATTGAGCAGAGAAGTTCCAAAAGCTGCTGCACTGGGCAAATTAGAAGAAATCGAAATGGGAATGTATATATGTTCTCCATGATAAGTTTCATTGATGTACTTTTCACATGCATTACATCAGCCCAGTATTATAGGGAAGAAAAAGAGAAAGGTCTTGTATAAACTCATTAAGGACCTATATTTACCTCAGTCTGTACCAAATAAGATTCAATAGATCTCCGGTAGGTTTCCATAGCACCTGAAGGAACTGAATAGAAGAGGCTTTCCTGAAAATAAAGCACATAAAAAGTTACAGGAGAAAAAGAAAACATCTGCACAAGATAAAGAACCCCAAAACAGAGCATGAAGAGTTAAACAGATGCAAACTATTAAAAGAGATAGATCACAATGCTATATTCAAAAGCTAACAATGCCGTGTTAATAAATCTTAATAGCCAGAAAATTTTAAGCCATACTTCTGTTAGGTGTTCATTCCAAGAAATGTCTGTAATGCCAGAGTCAGATATCCTGTCAGGAGTTGCTGGTGCTTCAGCTTGAAGTGTTGGGACAGGGGAGCTGTTATATTTCAAAAATCTAACAGCATATGCCTGAATAGCAAACTCATTGTTCTTTCCACGGTGCTCCTGCTGCTCCTTATGGATATCCTGCTCCAGAACATGTTGCACATGAAGAGAAGATAGAAACAAAAATGTAGCATCAATATGATGGAAGTATTTGGAAGTTTTCGTAAGAGAAAGGAAAACCTTTTTAATATTAAAAAAGATCAAATTTTATATATTAGTATTAAATATATTTTACAATTAAAACTAACAGTTAATGATTAAAAATAAGAAAAGGCCAAGCCTGGGCTGAAAAGTTCTTGCCCAAGGCTCAGATTTTATAGTAGACCTAAGTTATTGTTTTTGAATTGTAACCATCCAAGACTAATCCATATATATACCTAAGTTCTCAATTACATCTTCTCTTCCTCCCCAGTTCAAGTAAAATTACCTCCATACCATATATCTAAGAACAGAACTTATAAGCAGATAACCAACATGATTAACATACAAAACCAGTTATTAAAAGGAATATAGAAAAAGCTAGCACCATGATTCAGTAAGAAATTCAAACATAAAAAATTATCATCATGACAGTCATCACAAGAGGCATGCATAAATTACTTGGAAATAAAGATAAAAAGGTCCAACAATATAACCAATACCATATCCAGTTCTGCATTCTTGTTCTCAGTAACTTCATTGGCCCTTGACCCCACCAAATCATGACCACAGTTGTTTGGACCAAGACTTCTATCCTTACTATTTCGAAGCAACTCTGCCGAATGCCAAAACTCCATGACAGCATTAGCAATGGTTAGAGCTACTCTTTTGAGTTTCCAGAACTGATTTTGTTCTTCATATTTCAGCCGTGAAGTAAAAGCAGCACGTCGACACAATTGAGTCGCAGCAGTCATCTTCCAGAGACGCTCCTATAGGCACATAAAGAACAAAAAAGTAAGCTTATAGGCAAATTATGTCAATTATGCTCTCTAGTCAACTTCTTATACAGCTGCAGTATCTGACTAAAGCTAATAAATTAAAAAGCTCACAATAAGAAGGGAAAAACAACAAGAAGAATGCATAAGATGGATTCAGTTTACATCTAATAAAATAATACCTGAGCAAAATCATTTGCCAACCATGCCATTTCCTCAAGCACAAAGTCCCAGTGAGATTTCCGGCGGTTCTCCAAGGGTAAAGCGCCAACAGATAGCTCTGCAATCCTTTTCCGCTTAGCCTGTTTACCATAACGTGAGACTTTTGAAACTTTTTAAACCTTGCATCTAATTTAAGAGATCAGAGGGCATATATAAACCAAATATATAAACAAACCACCTCTATAATCCGAGCCTCTTCCAGGATTGAATCTTCATGCGCCTTGTCCACCACTTTTACATGATCATCCAAATTAGTCTGAACATCAGTATTAGCCGTCGAGCTTCTTCCTAACAAAGTCCTCTCAGGAATCTCGCAAATAAAGTTACCCATGGTGCCCAATGGCCCACTAGCACAAATGTTTTCGTTTTTGGAGTTAGAATTACCACCCAGCACCGTATTAGTTTTCCTATCAGCTTCTGATACAGGGGGACTGCTTTGTTGCTCCTCTTTGTTGGAAGGGCAACTCACTTCATTTTGTAATTCAGATCTAATCTCTTCCTCCACTTTGACAATAGAATCGGTAAGAGAGTGGTTTTGGGTCATGGAAGTTTGGGCATCACAAATGATAGCAACATTATCAACAGCCGCGATCTCATTCTTTTCTTTTGCCAATTCACCAACAGCTAAGTTTAGCGACTCCTCTTTTTCTGATGTTTGTTCCATGGGCTTTCCATTAGAATCAACATTTTTTGGATTAATACATGCATCATTATCATTATTTACATCTAAGCTTAAGCTGTTTTCAGTGCAAGAGGACTCAGAATCTAATCCCTTCACCCCTCTTGCAGCACTGCTATTTTGCCCTTCAGCTCGTATGTTTTTCCCATCTCTTTTGGCGTCACCAAACCCATTTAACTTATTAGAAATAGTTTCATTTTCAGCTTTGTTTGCACCTGAA
Source organism: Gossypium arboreum (assembly GCF_025698485.1). NCBI lineage: Eukaryota > Viridiplantae > Streptophyta > Magnoliopsida > Malvales > Malvaceae > Gossypium > Gossypium arboreum. The sequence continues at coordinate 16,570,241 of NC_069080.1, forward strand.
TCAGCTGGACATTCAAAACCAGTTGAAATTGCCTGCTCTTTTCCTCCAACAAGATCAGGTTCCTCAGAAGCCAAATTAACCGCAGATTTGTGAACATCCACTTGAACAGGTTCATTAGGTACTGTAGCATCAACCTTGCTTTTGGGTAGATCACCTTTTGACTGGTCAGTCGTTGCTTCGGCAGCCCGCCCACCATCTAGCTCCATATTCAACAGATTACCAGAAGTGATCACCTTTGAAGCCAAATCACCATTTGAAGTTGCAGATTTTGCGGTATTAACAGAAGGTATATTCTTGTCTTTTTGGTTATTTGTCAAAACCTTCTCATCCTTTGATGATACACGAGCAGGTAAAGAAGGGCCATGACCACCTCGACCCTGACCCATCTCTGTTGAACTTGATCGTGCTGCATCTCGATTTAATTTTGACCGGTTCCTTCGAGCATATGGGCGGAAGATAGCAGAATCTTCTGATTCCTTGACATTTTGAGTCCGACCCATCTGAGAAGACTGCTCTGATGGAACAACAGTATGCTTCTTACGAGGATGCATTGATTTCCTTTCACCTTCAGGCAACTCATTTTCACCATGAAAAAGTAAGAGATTATCAGCACTATTGGGTTCACAAACTGCAGGGATCCCTGGTCTACCACTACTTTCTACAGAATCACCATGAGGTGAGGCAGTCAATCCAAAACTGCCCTTCGCTTCACTGTATTATTAATGGACAGGTGACTCATCAGCTAACTACTCCATTACAATTTAGAACATAATTTTGCAGCACATAACAGAAAAAAGGACATACCTGATAGCAAAATGTTCTGCTTGCTGATCAGTAAGAGATGTAGACTGGACACTAACTGAAGCTGCATTGCCAAATTTGAAATCCAAAGGATTTCCACCCTGGCAGCAATGTGTTTTATTGTGAATATTGATCAATAAGAAATAAGAAATAGCAACAGGAGATAAAATGCATACTTTCTCAAGGAACTCCAGTTCTCTTCTTCTTTCCTCGCGAACATCATACTCCTGCCTGTTATAGACAAGTAAAAATGATAATTAAAATGGAATATTTGCATGTTGCTAGAGATGTGAACCAAGTGCACTTTTCAAGATAACTAAAAGAATTTGTTTAAGCAATGGACTGCAAGTATAACCTAAGCTCTGCTTGAGCCTTCTCAATAGCTACTCTGCGCGGAGAGGTCTTGACACCAATCCCAACTCCACCATCAACAACACCTCCCATGGAATCAACCTCAGCATTTACTAAGAGAGCAGAGCCTGAGTTACATCCATGCATCCCTACCTAAATATCTACAGGATAGCCCCTCCCATTGATGCAAAAAGAAAAAAGAATATGATATTCGTGAATACCTACAAAAGATGTTTGAGTAAACAAAAGGAAAAAGAAAATCAGAATAACAAACAGAGCATACAGAAACCAAGGCAAATAAACAAATAATGAATTGAAAAGCAGCAGCAAAGAACTATGAACAAATAATTTCCCCTCCAGTAAGTTGCAATCCAGACAACCTCATAACCACAGTAAAGATAATTTTATTCATTCAATAAAAATTCAAGTTTGTAACAATTCACAATCATACAAAAACTACTATCATCAAATCACTCAAGATAAAAAATAAAAAATAAAAAAAAGAGGCATGAAGTTTTCCAGAAGCTCGGATATGTATGAAACCAACTCCAAAATACAAGGTAGAAACTCCCAGCAAATGGACAAGAATACAAAGAGAAGAATCATGAATGTATTTTGTACATTGTTTACAATAAGAATGCCTTGAACTAGATTAAGAAATAAGGAGAAGCAATATTATTCCTATTTTTTCTTATTCTTTTCCACAATGTGTTGGCACTTGCCAGAAAGGGAAAGAAAAAAAAGTTTTACATAACATCATCAATCCCACTTAGATATCATATCTTTTATCTTTTAATTTTCCCCTCCCACACAGCAGTTTCATAGCAACTTAATTTATCTCCAAAAGCCATTAAAGTGCACTCCATATCTTGTATCCATTTAAAAACATGCGAAACAAAGTTAAATTTGCACGAGGAGAGATTCCCACTAAGTTTTGAACAGTTAAAAAAACACAATAAAGGAAAAACATATCCCGACATTAATTTGAAGGAAAAAAGCAATGCTGAATGATAGTAAATTAACAAGTACATCAATGGCACCCGACAAGCATACTCGCATTTCATATATACGCATGCATAAGAGTAAATGATATCATGAAAAGAGCTCCGCACCAGCAATTCTCTACAACTTCCGGATAAGAACCACAAGAAGTCAAAAATCAGTAGCTAAACAACAAAGTTTAGTGCGAAATGAGCTTTCCCAGCATTTAACTTCGAATTAATGTCAATAAACATATATGAAGACGCTACCACGTAAATCCACAAGCATTCAATAGAAATGTGAATAGAAAATCACAGGAAGGAACAAACCGAAACCCTAAACGCATTGAATCACGAAAAGAGTGCCCTAATTTGGAACATTACTCAAATTCTAGGGTTTCCAGAACGAAAATTAAGCACGAAATGAAACCTGAATTGGGGTACGGAGTCGTGCAATTGGGAACTAGGGCACAGCACCGAGGAGCACCTGAATGTTCCCGCTCTTTTTTACACTCTCGTTACCTCTCTATCTCTCTCTCCTAGGGTTTTCAAGCTTCGAGCCCTTCCTCAACGTCGTTGTCCTCAATCAAAACGACACGAATTACCCCAAAATACGACACATCCCTGTAAAATGCAAGCCATGAGCACGTTGTCGAGTCCCTCTCTATTAAGAGTCCTTACACCTTTGTGTAACTTTTTTTCGTTTTCGCTCGTTAAAAAAGTTTTTGGTTTTTTTTTTAAGCGATTTTTTTTCCTTCGAGTTTTTTTTTTCGTTCGGATCAGCTGATTTTAGTGGGCCTTGGGTTTTTTCTGAGTGGGCTTTACTTTTTACTTGAGGAAGATGACGAGTATTTTATGGGTTTTCCTTCCAATCTGGGCTTTTTTGGTTAAGCCTAAAGATTTATTATATAAAATAAAAATTCATAATTTATTTCGTGAAAATTTGTTTTCCATTTAAAAGACTCTTAATTGCTTTTTTATTTAATTATTTTTCTTATTTCCATTTATGTTGCTATCCATTTTGGTTTTCATAATTTAAAGTACTAATAATTGCTGTTGATAAGTTTTTTAAAAATGTTGTACGGTTTATTATTATTGTAAAGTAAAAATTTGTATTTAAAATTCATTAATATTATAATATATGGAATAGATAAACTTAAATTATATTAAGTAATAAATATTATGATATAAGTAATACATGGAAAATATAAATTAATTTCTTTAATATTATGATATATGAAATATATATAACCTTAAATTATAATTAATTATATAACAAAATTTATAATTTACTCAAATGTAAAGAATCCTTATTGTTATATGTTCTTAGGTAGCAAGGTATTAATAAATATCCAACTTAAATTATATTACGAATATAATATATTAATTTATGGTGCCTATTGTTAGTATTCTGATATATAAAATACTTTTAAATAATTAATATAGATTATATGTAAATTTATATATTAACTATTATTTATTTATATAAACTATTGTAATACATAGAGAATAAACAAGTTTTTACCTCTAACTAGACAAGTTATACCTATTAAATATAAAATTATAAAATAATCTTTGACAACTTTAAATTCAAATACTAGGTGAAATTTTACATTCGAACATTTATATAGGCATGGCTATGTAATATGTACCCTGATCAAATGACAGGTATTGCTTGCATATAAGCTCTCCTGACCTCTCTGGGATTCATTTCCAAGAATCTGCGACACTCTTTTCTTGGTACGTATTTCCCTTGTTGCGTGATTGTAATTGTAAGCCTTGCTCTGGGAAAATGGTTCTTGTATGGTTTCTTGAGTTATGCATACGTTGCCAACTTTTTCTTCTTCTTTTTCGTTTAATTCATTCATTTCTTTCTTGATTTCTTTTATTTCTGAAACAAGGTATTCTAGTTTTTTATTATATATTTGAACTATCTACTGCAGTTTTGCAGGATATAGTTTCCATCTTAGATAATCTGCAACCCTCCTAGTTTGCTGATTTGGGTTTCTTTTAAAATGGATCATAGCTTTGTTCTGAGAAGATGGATGGTGGAGGGAGCGGCGGAGATGGTGTTAGTGACAGCGAAAATGAACCAATAGAAGGCTCCACTTCCACCACGGCAACACAGAATCCTTCCGTTGTCATTGGCCAAGAACACCAACCGGAACCAAGTAGATTCCCCTTGCATAATTATAGTCCACCTCCACCACCTTCTTGGCCTCCACCACCTTCTTCGCCTCCACCTGTTAGACGCACTCCTTCATATCCACCGCCTCGGCCTCCACCTCGTACATCTCTTCGCTCATATACACCTCCTCCGCCTCCACGAAGGCCTCTAACTGTTACTAATTTTAGTTTTTCACGTCCCACAGATCCTCTCCGAGCAAGAATTCCGCCGTAAGTAACATTGCGTGTTCTATTATCTAATTCATCTTCTTTTTGTATGTTCCTCTCTTCGTTTCCCTTCATATCTTTTGCTCGTAATAGACCCCCTGGATTTTCATTTCCCACACCACGTCCAAGACCGCTAAGGCAGCCAAGTCCAGCTTTAGCAGCACGACCTTTCTTAACATGTACATCACAATCTCAAGGGATGGTTGGATCATCAGTGGCACTGGAACTAAACCATTCTGGTTCTGCGACGCCTTCACATGCAAAACCTGGTTTGACCCTTTTTCTCCAGTAATTTGCACACTACACTGTTAATTTTCCCTCTTTCTCAAGTCTCCTTTAGGAATTTCTAAATTACTACTAATAATATGGACAGCATTAATCGTAGAATAATGTAGTTAAATTTTACTATCACTGTGTCTTTCATCAAAAGTTATAATAAAGTTGCCTTTTCATCACAGATCCAGGGCGTAGAAATCGGCTGAAGATTATCACAAAGAGAAAGAGATCAGAGGAAAGCAAGGATGGAAACAATGAGGAAAGAAGCGGTATCGTCATCAGGGATAAACAGCCGCCAAGTAGAGACAGATGCAAAGAAGATCAACAAGGCAACCCTGATGATCCTGACTCGGACAAAGACGATAGTTTGCCCCGCATGGACATTTATCAAGGAATAGTAGATTAGATGAATGAAACAACCACAGCTTTATGGATTGTCATATGCGGTGGCTATTAAATAACTGTTACCATACTCCTTGAGCATAAGTGATAAAACTCAGTGAAAAACTTTCTTTACAAGAAAAAAAGATTCCGTGATGGATTTTTATAGAAATCGTTCTTTCCAGACAAGTAAATTTGGTAAATAAAATCTAACAATGAATATATATAGCTTCTCTTAAAAGAAGCCATAGACAAATTGCTGAATCCACCGGGAAAAACCAAACAAACAATTGGAGGAAAACACCGGTGGCCATTTGGAATATGTCGATATTTGTTGGCAGTGTTATTATAAATACTCTTAGACGGTCTTACCGAAGCTGATAGTTACAAAAATTGACAGATCGTGGATTAGTATATTATAAGATGGTTGCTCAAAGTTTCAATAGTTGCCATTTTCGTCATTGTTATAGTATGAGATTACACATGTGTTTAATGTGTAGTTAGTTAGGAGGTTAAGCAGTTAGTGAGCTGGTAACAGCTTTCTCAAAAGGTTTCTCAAATGTATATATACGTATACTTGGACACTATTCCATCATGCGATTTCAATAAAAAATTGAATACAGTCATTTGCTATTTCTTGTATTTCTTAGTAAAAGAATCTGTTAGCTTACTAGGTTCCTATCATGGTATCTGTCGCAAGGTGATCCTAGGCCATGGCTACCGTGCATTCCGTCGAGTCTGACTCTGGCTCCAGCTTCCTTGGTGATCGGGTGGCCACGTCCTTCCCTCGGCATGAGGTTGTAAAGCTTGACGCAGAGACGTTTATTCAGTGGCAACAACAAGTTCGTCTCATCCTTCGTGGTTATGGCTTGCTCGGCTTTCTTGATGGAACACTGTCGGCTCCACCGTGATTTATTCCGTCCTCCGATGGGGCTCTTGTTTCCAATCCGGCGGCATCTATTTATGAACAACAAGATAACTTACTTACCTCGTGGTTGTTGTCCACGATCAGCTCCTCATTTCTCTCTTCATTCACGGATGTTAGCACTGCCGGTGATGTCTGGCGTATGGCGAATAACTTGTTTGCCGCCGATACTACTGCAAAGCAATCTCAGTTGCGCCATGATCTTCATTCTCTTCGAAAAGGTACTCTCTCTGTTCGGTTATATGTTGACAGAATCAAGAATTTGTGCGCTCTTCTTGCAGCATCTGGATCTCCGATCTCGGAGGCTGAATGCACGGCGGTTCTTCTTGTCGGTCTTCCGACTGACTTTGAAGCCATCGTATCTCACGCGTCGCTCTCTCCGGTTCCGTTATCTTTTCAACGACTAGTTGATGCGTTGCTTGAGTGTGAGGCTCGCCAGATCCGCTCTATCTAGGATGTTTTGGTGGCTGCGAACGTTGTGGAAGGGACTCCGTTGCAGCCGACGGACGGGGGTCTTCGTGGTGGTCGCTTATCTGGTCGTGGCCGTGGTCGAACCTTCCGTCCATGCATACAATGCCAGATTTGCAGTCGGTTCGGTCATCTCATGCAGCGGTGTTACTACCGTTATGATCGTGATGGGTAGTCGGTTCCGACGTGGGAAGCAAATGCTCCGGCTATGCATAATCGTGGGTTTGATCTTGGTGCAAACAGAGGTGAGCTGGAGCGTGAGAATCGACCCCCTGCCTATGATCAAAATTGGGGGTCTCTTGGTCAAAATTGGTGGTCTCACGATCAGTCAAATGCTGGAGTTAATAATGTTGCCTCACGTGGGCCACCTGGCTATGGCAATCATGGTTTTAATCCATTTGGTTATTGTGGTAATAGACCGAATGATTTTGATGGCCGAAACTTCAGTTCTGGCTTTTATGGGCGTGCCTTTGATGTTGGACGTCGTTCCTTTGGGCCACACCTTGATGGTGATTCTTTGGGCCACCCGTATGGTGGGCTTACTTTCTGATCGAGTGGGCCTAGTGGGTCGGTTCGGTCTCGATCAAATGATGATCATATTCTGCCTGGGCCCTCTGCTAATTGTGTAAATATTGATCGCTCCTGGAAGACTGTGCATGAAGCTCTGTGGCGCACCAAACTGCGTGCTCGTGTGTTTAGTGTGGATTCCTCTCCGTATGACTCGTCTCAGTTTGTTGGGATTCCCCCCAGACTTCCTTAGTTACATGCTTCAGACTATTCGGATGCTACGGCTTATAATTCCAATTTTAATACTAATGATTCTTATGTTCCATTGCCAGTCGAAAGTACGTCGTGGTGCCCAGACTCAGGGCTACTTATCACGTTTGTCGATATTCTTCAGATTTACATGGTTCCACTCCGTATTCTGGTAAGTCCTCTCTTTTAATGGGAAATGGCGTATCTACTGATATTCTCTCTATCGGGAGTACTGTTATACCTACGAAACAAAAATTACTACATCTCTCTATCGTGCTGTGTGTGCCGAGCATTCGAAAGAATTTGCTGTTTGTTTCTAAGTTTGCTACTGATAATAATGTCTTTTTTGAGTTTTATCCCTCGTATTGTGTGATTAAGGACATCCAAACTCGGGAAATCTTAATGCGGGGCTAGGTTTGTGATGGGCTCTATCATTTCTCGATAGGTTCGGCTAGTGTGACTCCTTCTGCTCATAGTGCTGTACTTCAAGTTTGCTCTTCGCCTACTACTATGTTTAGTTTGTGGCATAAAAGGCTGGGCCATCCGGCTGATAATATTGTAAAAACTGTTCTTACAAATTGTCAGATTTCTTGCAATAAAAGTCATTTCAATAGTGTTTGTGTAGCTTGCCAGAAAGGTAAATCACATAAGTTGCCTTTTTCGCCCTCTAGTACTAAATATGTTGATTTGTTTGAATTGGTTGTTTCGGATTTGTGAGGTCCAGCTGCTGTTCCTTGTGAAGGGAATTTGTATTATGTCTCTTTCATTGATATGACTAGTCAGTTTACCTGGGTCTACTTGATAAGTCGGAAATCTCAAGCTATAGAGTGTTTTGGTCAATTTCAGAAGATGGTTTTCACTCAATTTGGAAAACATATCAAGCAATTTCAAAGTGCCCGGGAGGTGAGTTTCGTGCATTCTCCTGCTTTTAGCCAATCGAGGATTCTTCATCGCATTACACCGCCTCACACGCCCGAATGAATGGTGTTGTTGAGCGTAAACACAGACATATTGTGGAGACTGGCCTCACTCTTCTGGCTCAGGCTAATCTACTGATGACTTATTGGGGTTATGTATTCTGTAGTGCGGTGCATCTTATTAATCGACTACCCACGTCAGTTCTCGACGGGAAGGCCCCGTTTCATAGTCTGTTTAGTTGTGGACCGACTTATGATCATCTCCGTGTGTTTGGTTGTTGTTGTTTTTCGCACTTGCATCCGTTTGGTAAACACAAACTTGAGTTTCGGTCTCAACCCTCTACGTTTCTGGGCTATAGTCCGCATCATAAAAGGTATTTTTGCCTTCTGCCTGATGGGAAGGTTATTATTTCTCGCCATGTTGTGTTTGATGAGACTCAGTTTCTGTTTCCGCTATCTTCTGCTACTGATGACAAGTTGCCTCTAAACACTACTACGTGTGTACCAGTTATGCGGTCTGTTATACCTACCGAGGATCATTCAGCTCCTATGTCTGCTATTGGGACTCCTCTAGTTAGTCCTCCTGGTGATTCCTCTGCTATGTGTAGTGCCTTTCAGCATAGATCTCCTTCAAGTTTTGCTGTTCCCGAAGAAGTTCCGTCTCCGATTTTTCCTACTGAGTCTCCTACCATTCCTCTCGTCCTAGCTACTAATACTCATGCTATGGTAACCAGGTCTAAAGTTAGAATCTTTAAACCCAAAGACTTGTGTGCAAACAAAGTTGAGGTTGAGCCATGTTCTGTTGAGAAGGCTCTTGCTCATCCCGAATGGCGCTTAGCAGTTCAAGCTGAGTTTGATACTTTGCTGGCTAACTCGACCTGGGAGCTTCACCCCCTTCCTCCTGGCCGGAAGGCAATCGGTTGTAAATGGTTGTTTAAGATCAAGAAGAATCCTGATGGGACAATTAATCGACAGAAGGCACGATTAGTTGCCAAGGGGTGCTCACAGGTTCCTGGCTGTAATTTTACGGAAACGTTCAGTCCGGTAGTCAAACCTGCTACCATTCGAATCATTCTATCTATTGTCGTATCCAAGGGGTGGCCTCTGCGGCAGGTTGATGTCAATAATACCTTCTTGAATGGTGATTTAACCAATGACGTGTTTATGCAGCAACCTCCTGGGTATAAGCAATCTGGTCCAAATGGTAAGAAGTTAGTCTGTCGATTGACTAAAGCCTTGTATGGTTTACGCCAAGCACCTCACGCCTGGTTTGAAAAGTTAAAACAGTTTCTTGTTTCTGCTGGGTTTCTATTGTCAAAATCGAATACATTATTGTTTATTCGATCCTCTTCGGATTCTACTCTCTATGTTCTTGTATATGTCGATGATATTGTTGTCACTGGCAGTTCATCCGATGAAATAGCTTGCTTTGTTCAACAGCTTCACAACAAGTTTACCCTGAAGGACATGGGTGAACTTCATTATTTTTTGGGGATTGAAGTAAGTCGATCTTCCTCAAGTACACTTCATTTGTGCGAATGCAAATACATTCGTGAGCTTCTTGCCCAGAGTTCTATGACTAATGCCAAAAGTGTTCATACACCGATGGTGAGCTCTTCTCTGTTGTCAAAAGATAAAGGTGAACCTCTTGCCGATCCAACTAAATATCGTAGCCTAGCTGGAGCTCTTCAGTACATTGTTTTGACACGACCAGATATTGCATATGCTGTTAATCGGGTGTGTCAGTTCATGCATGCTCCCACTTCTGTTCACATGGTCGCTTTGAAACGAATTTTACGTTATTTATGTGGTACCATCTCTCATGGTCTACTTTTTCGGAAATCGGATCGGCTATCTCTAGTCGGTTATGCCAATGCAAACTGGGGACTTGATTTTGATGATCGTCGATCTACTACGGGATATTGTGTATATTTTGGTCACACACCTATTTCTTGGTGTTCGAAGAAATAACAAGTTGTTTCTCGGTCTACGGCCGAGGCTGAATATCAGAGTTTAGCAGCTGCTGCTAGCGATGTTACGTAGCTGGTCTCGTTGTTAACAAAGTTAAATCTACGCTCGGTTGATAATCCGACGATATGGTGTGATAATTCTAGTGTTGTTGCTATTGCAGCTAACCCAGTTCTTCACTCTAAGTTCAAACATGTTGAACTTGATCTGTTTTTTGTTCGAGAGAAGGTGGCTAATGGTGCGTTGGTTGTCGGTGAAGTTCCCGCCTATGACCAAGTAGTAGATGTTCTCACTAAGACATTGTCTGTTTCAGTATTTACTCGGTTTCGTCATCTTCTTCGGGTTGTTCCAGTTGAGGAAGCTGGATGAATGTTATAGTATGAGATTACACATGTGTTTAATGTGTAGTTAGTTAGGAGGTTAAGCAGTTAGTGAGTGGTAATGACTTTCTCAAAAGGTTTCTCAAATGTATATATACGTATACTTGGACACTATTCCATCATGCGATTTCAATAAAAAATTGAATACAGTAATTTGCTATTTCTTGTATTTCTTAGTAAAAGAATCTGCTAGCTTACTAGGTTCCTATCAGTCATGTCCAAAGAAGTTGCAACAGAGCTGCTCATGTTTCAGCTAAGGAGGGTTTTCGGATAAGGGAGGTTACCTTTTGGGTTGAGGAGGCCTGAACAGCATAATGGCGGCCGTGGAGGATGATTGGTGGTGGGTCAACCCTCCGGACTGAAGCTACTTTCTGGATTTGGTGCATGCAGGGAAGAGCGGCTACTACATAGCTGCTTTGCATAGTATTAAATTGCGGTTGCAGAGTCCGTTGTGGTTGCCGTGTTGCAGTTGTGGATGTTACGGACCTTATGTAACGTAAAATAGTTATTGCGAACCAATTTTTCTTCAAAAATCACAATGTTTCAAAAATATTATATTTATACATTTTACAATCATATTTTATTATTCTAACATTGACAATCTGTTTTATGTGTTTTATTTAATTTATAAAAATAAAAATCTAACTTTATAAATAAAAATTCATTGAAAACAAATATGAACCATACAAACATTATCACACTAAATTATGAATAATAGCAACCATAATTTTAATAAATAACATATAAATTATCTCATATGTTAACTTGAAAAGTTAATTTTACATCAACTTAAAAAAGAAAAATATAAGCATATAAATATAAGAATTTTATTTGTTATATAATTCACCACCATACTGATTGACGTGGAAGATCTAAATCATCTCTATTTTCATCACTCCCTTGGTTTTAATCACCTCTCGTTCCATATGAAAAAGGCATTACATTGTATGCAAAATGTGGAGGGATAGAACCATGAAATGCATCATTGGTAGAAAACATGTGATGAGGTAAATGATAATAAAAAAATCCATAGCTTGAATTATGTCTAAAGTAAGGTGGATAAAATGCATTTGGTTGGTAGGAATGAGAACCCTGAGATGATGATTCACTAATTTCATTCTCATTTGTAGCTAAACTATGTGACGATGAACCTGTAAATGAAATGAAAGTGCTCTCTCATCCTACTATGAATTCTATCATCTCTACCTCTTCTATGTTGTGAACTAATAGATGCATTTGTTTCATACAAACTTGGATTAGCAGCATAAAGATATCTAGTCATACCTTGGCCTCCATAAAATGTGTCAGAATACATGTGTTCAGGTTCTGTTTGGCATGCATCTTCATTATTTCCATCAGGATCATCACCTCACCACCACTTATGTCAATAGTTGAATACTTTCCTCATTAGATTGAGCAGGTGAAATGTCATCCATATTGTCGCATTGAGTTTCTTCATCGACATTTTGTTCATCAATTTCATTAAGTAACTCTTCAGGTAACCATGAAAAATTGGGTTCATTGTCAAGCGTAGAATTCTCTATTTCTTCAATCCATGCATTTAATGGATCATCCTCTTCAAAAATATTATCGATATTGATTGGATTAAATCTCATTTCTAACTCTTTTACACTTTTTCTTTTCATGTGCCTTAGCTTCAACTTCATATTATAATGGACATAAACTAATTTTTGAAGCTTTTTATGCTTGGGCCTGTTTTTCTTCTTTACGTGGATCAAACTAAATGTACTCCAATTGTACTTACAATTTGAAGATGAAGTTGTTTGACTCAAAACTCTAACAGCAGTGCATTGAAGTTGAGGTGCACAACCTCCATAATTAATCCACCATTCAGCTATACAAAAAACATAAATAATAAGATGCAATTCGTAAAGCATCTATAAATATATCTTTCTTTTTTACCAAGATTAGTCCTCAAAATTGCAGCTTGAGCTAACGTTGTTCCAAAAGAATCCACTTTATCTTGATATAGTAACAGATAAAAAATAAATAAATCAGTAATTACAATATAAGAATTTATAGGTTCCTTTACAAATTTAGGTATATAAATATTTACATGATTTATTGCCAAAACTTGCTTACTCATTTTAGGTTCTAACTTTTGTATAACATTTCTAACTCCATTCATGGTTTCATAAAGCATATGGTTTGTGAAATTCCTCCATAGAAATTGTGGATTTAAGAAATATCCTGTATAATAAATAATATAGTAAATATCTAAATAAAACACTTTTCAAATTAAAATATTTAAAAGTCTTACGACGTACCAACAGAATGCAAATCATTATGAAGTTGATTACTCTATCTCTTATCAATGATATCTCAATATTTCTGGTAATAGCAACAATCTCTTTGAATTACCAACTTTGCTTGACCCATAGCTTCATAAATAAAACACATAGTTGGTTTTTCATCACAATCATACATTTTTAACACTTTAACCAATGATTCTTGGATCTTTAAAAACATCAACAACCTTTTTCCAAAACTCACTTGAGTTAATGACTTCCATCATTTCTAGTTCAGCTAGTTTTCTTGCATATGTGGACCTTTTCCATGCTGAAGAAGTCACCATTTCACTTAGTGCTTGTTTGCTTCTAACAATGCTCTCGAAAGTAATAAAATTGGTAGCAAATCTAATGATCCTAGGTCGTAAGAGTTCTACACCCTTGGTATATTTTTTCATATAATCAATTGTCCAGATATGATTTTTTATGAAAGAAGTTATCTTTTTTGCCTCATCTAAGACCTTTTTCACACTTTTTCTATTACCTAGTTCTTTCAAAATAAGATTCAAGCAATGAGCAGAACATGCAGACCAATACAAGTGCCTTATCTTTTGCATCAACATATGACCGCCGGCTTTAATAGTTGCTTCATTGTCTGTAACAACCAGAACAACAAATTCTTCACCGATTTCATCAACCATTTTGTCCATTAAACCAAAATAATACTCAGTAGTACAGGAGGTAACACTACTAGCATTAATGAATTTTTTAAAAATAGTACATTCTTGTACTATAAATCAAGAAATTGATTATATGTTGATTAACTGTCTCTTTCCACCTATCACACATAATGAACACCCCTCTTTCTTCCCATATAGGCCTAAAGCTATTTACCCATTCTTGTATCTTTTTATACTCATCTTCCAAATACACTTCTGTCACCTCATAAGCTGAAGGACCCCTAACCAATTTTCCAACTTACGTTACAACTTGAAGTACAAGTTGGAGAAATGGTGACTCTGTTATTCTTGCAGGTAAAGCTTTATGCAATATCAACTTGGACATTACTTTCCCTTGCTTAGCTTTTGCATTTTTAATAAAGCTCGAACTAAGTTTTGATTGCTTCGAACTTTTTGATCTTTCAAGAACATGATCCATGTTCACTAATCTAGCTTTAGGAGAGTCAAGATTAGTCCATTGGCGTTCCCTCCCACTTCTTTCAGAATTATGGACACTAAATAATCGTCTAATTTCTTCAGTTCCAAAATTACTACCTTCTCTAATTTCAAAAACTGATCTTGATCAATTCTTGCTCTTCGACGTTCCCTTTCTTCCCATTCAACTTGAGACATCATACTCTCACGTCTTGCAATAGTTAACTCATCATCATAACCACTATCACCATAGTCTCCACGGTCTCCTAATCTTATTCTTCCTCTAATTCTTCTTTCCTCCTCTGCTTCGCAGCTTTTTCACTATGATATTCTTGAAGCTGTTGTGCAATGGTTTTTCTAACTTCTGTCGAGACATGTGGACAAGATGCTACATTCCCTTTTTTTCGCAGCCAAATGCTCTTTCAACCGTGTTAGTTCTCCGTTAATAATTCTTCCACAAAATCTGCATTTGACATTATTATGATTACCTTCAACAGGTTCTCCATACCTCCAACCATAATAATCACTAGTAGCTGCATCACTGTATTTCTTGAACGTGGTATTTTTTCTTATATATGCATGAAAATTATTATTAATAGTTACTTTAGTTCAAAACAACTAGTAAAATATTCATAAACATGAAATAAAAATTGTAGGACTTAAAACTAACAATAAAAAAGTATTCACCAAAATGAAACAAAAATGATAAGGCTTAAAACTAAAAATGAAATAAAAATAATAAGACTTAAAACTCTAACAAGAGAAACACTACTAATAAGATTTAAAACTAAAAATGGAAAAAAAATTAAAAGCCCTACAATTAATAATACAAAATATTCACAAAAATATAAAACTCATAATTAACACTACAAAATATATACAAAAATTCAGAAAAATTCAATATAAATATAACTAATTATTAATTAAATATGTAAAATAATAATTACATAGCAACTCTACATTCAACTAGTAAGACAAATATATTATTTAACCAAGTAATAAACAAAATAATAATAATTTAAAAATAATAATTACATAACTTACTTGTATTTCTTGCTTCACAAATGAGTTGAGATGATATTGATTCCTCACTATTAACTCAATAGCGCAACTCTTGATATAGAAAACAGAAGAAATAGCTCTTGAAATGTTGAAGAGAATAGTTGGGAGAATTTGAAATTCAATACTCCTGCTCTTTCACCCAAAAATGTTATTTTGTGGTAGACTATTAGTGAAAAACAAAATTGGACCCTAATTTACAATTGCTTTAAAGCTTTTAATTGAATTTTAGGGGAAAAGGAAATATATATATAAATACATTAGTTCCTATTCTTACACAAAGCATGTGATAGTGTCATTTCACATAACTTTAGACAGCTTTATTTTGTAAAAATTCAAAAGAAAACTCAATACCCACACGCCTAATTCTTGCCAAAATAATTGTACAATTAGGCACAACTCTTCAATATAATAATTGATATAAAAATTTGATATACTACTAAAAGTTCAAAACTAAAAATCTCAGTCAAACTAAAAAAAAGTTTTGTAGCTTACATGAAACATGAAACATGATCTAGATCTGTCTACTTTTAACAAATTATATTTATACATTTTATAAGTTTTATTTAATTTTCAAGAACAAGAAACCTAACCAGTTTAATTGCTTTATTGTATCTTATTAGGGGAATTTAGTTTTCAAGTCTCTCACAATGTCTACAAGTTTCATGCTTGCTAGTGTCATACTGCTAATGATTCTTTCTGGTTCTTATTTTAAAATTCTCAAGATTCAATGTTGTTTTCATTTTGATTCTCTTATTCTTTTGACCTACAGACAAGTATCTTTGGCCATTAATTATCTTGGTGGTTGCCTACTATAGTTATCTCGTTATAGCCTAAACATTGAAAAACTCCAACATTAGTTTATAGAAGCTTTAAATTTGATTATTAGATGTAATTAAGTTTTTAATTAAGCAAACAAAGCTCTAAATGACCTGTTGCGGAGCTGATGCAACGTTGCACCTCTTTTTAATAACTGTTGTGGCATTACATAACGGATTTTAACCGCAACGACCATGATGCGATTTCTTTGATGCGTTGCGCCGATATTGCGTCGCGATAGTTTCCATTTCTGTTACGATGCGGCCGTTACGTTACGTTGCGGCCGCAATTTAATACTATGCTGCTTTGGGTTTTTTGACTGTAGTGACAACCAATACGTACTGTTGTATGGTTGAAGGGAATGGAATTAGTATGTTTATTTATTTTTGGTTAGTGAGTGGCGGCATTGGAAACAGGAAACTATACTTTCGCTTCCTTTGAATTATCCAGGAGGTTAAAAGAGATGAGATTAAAATTAATGATAAAATATAATTTTATCGCAATTATAATGATGGGATCATATTAAAAAATATTAAGGATATTAATTTAAACTAAATTTATATAAAAGAATAATTACATTTCATACTAAACTAAAAATATATTTTTAACAAAAATATAAAATAATTTGATATTAATTCTTTTATAAATTTTAAATTTTATTTCTTAACCTATTAAATTAAATTATGTTAATTTCCAAATTACTTATATGATCTATATAACGACCCGAAGATCAATGGTGTCAAAAATACAATTCTAGGACTTCGTTTTTGTAAACCGAACTCATAAATATTTTTATTAAATATTTACGGAATTGTAATATAAGGAAATTGAATTGTAGATAAGTAATTTTGTCGAATTAGTGATTAGTTATAGTACAAGGACTAAATTGTAAAATGGTAAAAGTTCAATTGCATATTTTTTAAGTAATTTTATTTGAAAACTTATTTTGAATACTGTAGAGTTATACTCACAGTTTTAAAAACTTACAACTTTAAGTACATCCAACCATAACAAGCTTTATATAGGAGACCTTTCAAGTGCATCCAATCATAAAACTATCATATTCTTATGGCCATATTTTTCTTTATCTAATCATAACCTATAGTTAAATCATATAATTCATTAATATATATTTTAAAAATAAAAATAGACCAATAAATCAAAGAGGATCATGATGGTTTTATTCATTAATAGAGCACACACAAAAGTAACTTAATAATTTTGATATATAAGTTAACCATAATTCAACTATGAAAGAAATTAAATAATTCATGACAAAACATTGAGGCTAATCAAAGAGGATTCATCCTAAAAAAAAGTTATCAAAAAGTAATATATACCATATTAATAACAAACATATATCTAATAAACAATGACAAATAAAAATCAGGAATAATAATTATGATCCATTATGAAATTGATTCTTTCAACATCTTGGAGATGAAGTTGTGAGGGTGAAAGATTAAGGTGAAGAAAAATTGGATTTGTGAAACGACTTCAAAAGATTTTGAAGTGAAAAAAAATAAATAACCATCATGCTGATGATGGAAGAGCAAAAGAGAGAGCATATTTTATTGATCAATGTGAATCTATATACAATGCTTCTCCGAAGTCTATATAGATAGACATAATGAGTATAAATGAAATAAAACTCTATTATTATTAGAATTTAAAGTACATCAAATATTATTTTGATCTTGATGAATATTCATTCAATAATAAAATATTCATAATATACTTTTTTCAAATATAAATTTCTCATTAGAGTAATTTTTTTAAATTCCAAAACCATTTTGTTTATGAAAATTTTACAAAAAAATTAACATATAAATATAACATATTTTAATAAATATGCACAATCAAAAGTGTGAAGCACAAGCTTTTTGAAGTTCTATTGTAATTAGAATTAAAAATATTTTAAAAATTTTAAGTATTAATACAAACACATATGATTGTTATAAATATTTAAAAGAAATAAAAGATATATTCTACGCTTTTCTTTTAATGAATATAGCTTTATTAACTGTGTATGATTATGCTATATACGATAAAAAATTTATTTCATTATACTGATTTTATATTAACATTTGAGTAATATATTTAAAATGTTACAAATAATTTTATTCTAATTGGGATTCATTTTATGGGATTGAGTTTTAACAAAAATAAAAAAATTAAAACATTTAGTATAAATAGATTTCAAGATTCCATTAACACATTTTCTTCTATATTAAAATGTATATAGCATATATAACAACAACAATTTAAGACAATATTTCTATAAATAAAATATTGAATTAAAATTAAAAATTTAAAATTATAAAATAATTTAAATTTATTTATAATATTAATCATAAAGTCATTTATATAAAATTATAAAATAATTTTAATATATTTTAGTTCATACATATAATACATGTAAGTAATAACACCCTGCCGTGGTAAAAGGAGCTCCCGCTGTTGCTTTATTTGCTCCGGTCCAAATTTTGACTTCCAGTACGTTGAAAGTCCTTTCGCTAGCCAAAGGTAATGTCATCCAAACGTCAGCTCTGAGAAACCCTCGTCAGCCCTCGTTTTCAAGAATATAAACTGCGACGCTTTTATTCTTGGTACGTGTTTTCTATACGCCGTGTTATCTTCATGTTTCAAAGTTTACGTAAAGGACCGAAAGGGTTTTTAGTTATTGTTCATAATAGGTTCGTTTTTCTAATGTGATTCTTTTTCAGCGAACCTACGTCCACGGCTTTCTTTGTAGGTTTTGCCTTGTAAATGTAAGCCCAATAGTTCTTGATTGAACTTGAAGTTGTCAACTGTTTCTTTTAGTTTTCATTTCATTCATTCATTTCTTTCTTGATTTCCTTTTATTCTTTACTAGTTTAAAAGTGGTATTCATTCTTTCTTTTTATTCATATATATATATTAGCAGGATAAAAGATCACTGCTTTTCCATCTTAGACTTGAGGTTTCAGATAATCTGCAACCTTCCCTTGTTGGATTTCCAGTTTATTAATTTGGGTTTCTTTTAAAATGGATCATAGCATTACTCCAAGAAAAACTACAGCCAGAAATGGATGGCAGAAGGTGGGGCCTAGATGGTGGTAGAGGCAGACCAAAGCGGAGCAGAGTAAGCGCTACTGACGGCGGAAATGAACCAAGAGAGGGCTCCACTTCGCCCACGGCAACACAGAATCCTTCTGCTGTCATCGGCCAAGAACAAGAAGCAGAACCAAGGAGATTCACCTCGCATAATTATACTCGATCACCTTCTCGGTCTCCACCACGAAGTCGTCCACCTATTAGACGTACTCCTTCATATCCACCGCCTCGTACATTTCCTCCCTCATGTCAACCTCCTCGGCCTCCACCACAAAGTCGTCCACCTATTAGACGTACTCCTTCATTTCCACCGCCTCGTACATTTCCTCCCTCATGTCAACCTCCTCGGCCTCCACCACAAAGTCTTCCACCTATTAGACGTACTCCTTCATATCCACCGCCTCGTACATTACCTCCCTCATGTCAACCTTCTCGGCCTCCAACTCCAACGGCACCAATTCTTCCTCCTTGTCCTCCAAAGTCGTTTCCGCAAAGAGCAGAACAACCGCTAAGCCAACCAAGTCTAGCATTAAGCCACCGACATTCCTCTCCAGGTACAACATATTTTATTGCTCAAGGAAAATAATAATTGATTCTTTACATTTAATATAAGTCAAGGCATATTTTTTGTGGTAATTGAAGCCAATTTTTTGGTTTCATTTCAAGGGACGGATAGACCATATAAGGCACTAAAAATAAACGCAACGCCTTGGCATGAAAGACCTGGTTTGACCCTTTTTCTCCAGTAATTTGCACACTACACTGTTAATTTTCCATCTTTCTCAACTCTCCATTAGTGACCAACTTGTATAGGAATTTATAAATTACACCGAATACATTGATAGCATTAATCATAGAATTTTTTTTAAAATTCACTATCTCTAAAAGTTACAATAATGAAGTTGCCTTTTTCATCGCCTTTCTGAAGACCAACTGCAAAGAAACCAGCCGAAGACAACCACAAAGAGAAAGAGATCAGAGAAAAGCAAGGATTGCAATGATGGGGAAGGAGGTCCTCGTCGACCAGCAAGGGGCATCGTCATCAGGGACCAACAACCGCCAAGTAGTAACAGATCTAGAGAAGCTCAACAAGGCAATTCTGATGATCTCCTGACTCGGACCATAGTTTCTCTCGCATGAATTCCATTGCTAACGCTTTGTATTCTCTTAATTTTCAGCTCCTGCTCCAGGACAGTCTGCAGGACCAGTTCGAGATCAAGGGATGGTTGGCCTACAGAATCAAGAGGGAAAGGCTTACTCAGGTCCATATATAACTATGAAATCCACACCTTAAGAGGTTAATCCATTTTGAGACCTATCTTAAGTTTTATGAAGACATTAATGAAGCTGCTTTTCGTTTCATCACCTTTCTGAAGATCGTGAGTTACCGTTGAAGAAAAGAATGAGTGTAAGAGCAATAGTGGATGGCAATGGTGGCAATCAGGAAGGAGCCCCAGTGGCAGAGAGTAATCCACCACCATCGGCTCAGCAACGCTATAGACGGGACCACGCAGCGAAAGGAAAAGAGCATCGGGCTTTATAGATTATGGATTACTTTGCTTGATAAATAACAGAGGTGCTTTAATTTTTATTCCAATTTTAAAGTAAAAAGTTTCGTTCTGTCATGATAACACGTTTCAAGCAGGATTTAAAAGATAAACACTATAATATTTCTCACGTTAGCAACTGTAAGCAACTAAGCCAAAATCAATTGATTCATAGATACACCTTACAAAGTAATGTTGTTCAAATTTAAATTCAAAACTTGGCATCTACAATCACGCTCACGTACAAATAAAAGAGGTTTCTGTTGAGTTATAAGGCATATAAGTGATGACCCGAATTGTCCTTTGTGTGGTATTGGTGTGGAGAATATCAATCATATCTTTAGAGGGTGTTTTTTAGCCTATTTATTTATGGTCGAGACTAATAAAAGAAGATAAGGTGCTTGAATTTTTTACCTTGAATCTACAGGTTTGGATTCATCTCAATCTGTCAAAACCTGATTTTTTATTTTTTTGCTAAGTTCTCCGCTGATTGGGACATACTTTTTGTTGTCATTTGCTGGTATTTGCTTGTTGGACCATATAGATGCTGAAAGCCTTATGGATCGTTGTATCCGCATGAAGGATGAGGTTGTATACACCTTGCAATTAAATAGAATGTCGGTAATCACTGATGAGAACAATAACAGAATGTGGCGATCGATTCGGTGGCTTGCCTCCCCCGTCCAACAAATGGAAAATTAATAATGATGGGGTATTCAAAACATGGCATGGCAACAGTGGCATCAGGAGGGGTTATTTGGGATTCTGCTGGTAAGTGGCTGTGCGGTTTTGCTCGCTATGTCGGGTATTGTAACGCTTTGAGGCTGAACTATGGGGCGCATTTGATGGTCTTGATCAAGCTTGGAAAATCGGAGGACATCAAGTAATCCTTGAATTGGACTGTATAGCTTCTGTCCAGCAGGTAAGCAGTATGGGAAAAGAGAAGAGTCTAAACACAATGCTACGGGCTATCTGGGAGTTGATACGTAGGGGCTAGGAGGTGGAGGTGGTGCATACGTGCAGAGAAGGAAATAAAGTAGCTGATGGTTAGGCAAATTTTTCTTTATGTTATTGTTCTCTTGTTGATAAAAGAAACAGAGAGGTTTCTTTTGGCATAAATCAATATAATTTCCTAAAAAAGAGGTTATACGTATTTAACAGCATGATTTTATAAGTTGCTCATGCTAAATAGCATGTTTAGCCAATATGAAGCAGGCCACATACCGAGCAACCAATATGCTCCTTTGATTCTACATCCATGCTCTATATGCTCAAACATGGTTAGCAGTTTGTCTAAAGAGTGGTACTAAAAGTTCAAACTAAGACTTCCTTGTGACCAATCCTGCTCTTTTTCTCATATGCTGTGCTCCATACGTGATGGTAGAACCCATTGGAGCCACAAGCCAACGTGAGTATCATGCAAATTTGTGTTGAAATATCATTTTTGAACTAACAGGAAATATATAAGCATTTCATGTTTTTATCAAATGATAGGCATTGCTTCTATGGAAGCAAGCTATAAAAGACATGTCTATATTTATATGTAAGCCAGCTCTGCAAAAGCCCTCCTTAGCTCTCCTCAACTCTCTCTAGGAGTCATTTTCAAGAATCTGCAACTGCATCACTCTTATTTTTGGACGTGTTGTGTGGAAGCGTGTAAAAGAGTAAAATTATTGTACTAAAAAATCACACTAAGTTCAATTCTCAGGAAAGAGAGGTGGATCACAAGGATCGCTTAAGTACCAGGTCTTTCCTAGCAAGAATATCCCTCTATCGTAATTTAATAGCATAATAAATCACTATAATCACACTTACAAAATATGCAAAATAATACAATAAAGAACACTAGAATTTTAACGAGGTTCAGCAAATTTTGCCTACGTCCTCGGGCACTACCAAATATATTTCACTCCAAAATACAAGTGAAGATTTACAAAGAGAGAGAAAAATGCCTTAAGTAGAGAATGACAAATGTGGGTTGATTGAAAAAATGAGAAATGGTTAGGCCTATTTATAGTGGAGGTTCAAGGATCAACTAGCAAAGTCACTATACAATTAGGGACCAAAATTTGCAATTAACTCATGCAAAATCTCAATCCCACTATTGGTGCCCTAAATCTCAGATTTCTAGTGCCAATATTTTGATACCCATATCTTTGTCTTTCCAAAGTATGGATGATTGCCAATAATCTCCACCTTGAAGATTTGATTAGGATAATCTTATCTTCACTCAATTCTTTCTGCCTTTGTCAACAATACTTGATAGTGCCTTCTTCAATTGTTAAACTTGCAGGATATTGATCAAGTTCAAACAATGTTTCTAACTTGGTTGTTGTTACCACCTTGGTCATCATATCTACGGGATTATCTGCAGCTTTAATCTTTAGAAGATGAATTTTCCCTTCATCAATAATTTCCTGCACAAAATGAAATCGTATGTCGATATGCTTTGTACGTGCATGATAGACTTGATTCTTTGCTAAATGAATAGCACTCTGACTATCACAATACACATTAATATGCTCCTGAACCAATCCCAAGGTTTTCACCATACCTTGTAACCAAATAGCTTCCTTTACAGCCTTTGTTACAACCATGTATTTGGCTACTGTGGTTGACAACGCAACTGTAGACTGCAGTGTAGACTTCTAACTTATTGGTCCTCCAGCAAGTGTAAATACATAACCGGTGGTTGATCTTCATTTATCCAAATCACCAGCATAGTCAGAATCAACGTACCCAATAACACCTTTACCAAGTGTAGTATATTGCTTGAACAGTAATCCAACATCCATGGTCATCTGAATATATCGTAGAATCCACTTCACATCTTGCCAATGTCTTTTTCTAGGATTATACATATACCTGCTCACTATACTAACTGCCTGTGAAATGTCGGGTCTTGTACACACCATTGCATACATCAAGCTACTTACTGCATTAGAATACGGAACTTGTAACATGTATTCTTGTTCTGTATTCGTTGAAGGAGATAGTTGTGCAGAAAGCTTGAAATGAGAAGCCAACGGGGTACTTACAGGTTTTGTCTACTCGTTCATGCCAAACCGCTGTAGTACATTCTTCAAATATTGCTTCTGAGACAAGCTAACTCTGCCATGAGCTCTATCTCTACATATTTCCATGTCAAGAATCTTCTTGGCTTCACTTAGATCTTTCATCTCAAACTCAAGGTTGAGTTGAGTCTTCAATCTCTTAATTTCAACTTTACTCTTAGATGCTATCAACATATCGTCAACATATAAGAGCAAGAATATGAAAATTCATTCTTGTAGCTTCTGAAAATACACGCAATGAACAAATTTACTTATTGTGTACCTTTGCCCTTTCATGAACTGATCAAATCGCTTGTACTACTGCCTCAGAGATTGTTTCAATCCATAAAAAGAATTTGTCAATTTACAAACCCAATTTTCTTTATCAGCAACCTTGAATCCATCTGGCTGAGTCATATAGATTTCCTCTTCCAAATCACCGTGTAAAAACATGGTCTTCACATCGAGCTAAACTAGTTCAAGATCATATTGCGCAACTAAGGCTAGCAAAATCTGAATAGACGAATGCCTCACAACTGGAGAAAACACTTCATTGTAGTCTATTCCTTCTTTTTGAGTGTAACCCTTTGCTACTAATCTAGCCTTGTATCAAATTTCATTTTTACCAGAAAATCCTTCATTCTTTACATATACCCATTTGCATCCAATTACCTTATTTCCTTTGGGCAAGTCACCAACTCCTAAGTCCTATTTTTATGAAGAGATTGCATTTCTTCATTCATAGCTTGCTTCCACTTTACACCATCAGGTTTACTTCTTGCTTTTGTGTAAGTAGAAGAAACATCATCATCTGCAATTGGAAGTGCATAGGCCATCATATCATCAAAGCGAGCAGGCATACGAACCTCTCTTCTTGGCCTTCTATATGTAATTGAATCTTGTTGCTATAGAAGTTTTTGGGTCGAAACTTCTTCATTATTTGTTCCTTCAATATTAGCTGGATCATCGTTAACCTTTTCAAGCTTCACCTGCTACAAAGTACTACTGGCCTTGTCATCCTTTTTTGAATATTTATTCTTCATCATGGTTGATTCATCAAAAGTCACATCTCTACTGAAAACAATCTTCTTTGTATCAGGAAACTAGAGATGATATCCTTTTACTCCACCAGTTATACCCAAGAATAATGCTTTCTTTGCTCTTGGGTCTAACTTAGATTCTTTTACATGATAATATGCAGTGGAACAAAAAACATGTAAAGAATCATAATCAGTAGCAGATTTACCAGTCCACAACTCCATAGGAGTTTTTTCATTTATTGCAGATGATGGCAAATAGTTATTAGATGGCACGCATATGTAATTGTCTCAGCCCAAAATTTCTTTCCCAATCCAGCATTGGACAACATACATCGAACTTTATCCAGTATAGTCCGATTCATATGTTCTGCCACCCCATTTTGCTGTGGTGTATCCTGAACAATAAAGTGTCGCACAATACCATTATGTTGACAAACTTGTAGAAATGGATCATTTTTGTACTCCGTACCATTATCTGATCGAAGTCGTTCGACCAGTCTGAGTCTTCACCATCTTTTTCCATTTCAAAAATACATCCAAAACTTTATTTTTTATTTTCATTAGATAAACCCATACTTTTCTTGAATAATCATAAACAAAAGTAACAAAATAGTGCATACCTCCCAAAGAAGCCACTTTGGTAGGTCCCTATACATCACTGTGAACGTAGTCCAGAATTCCTTTCGTATTATGAATTGCTGAACCAAATTTTACCCTCGTCTGCTTGCCCAGAACACAATGTTCACAGAATTCCAATTTGCAAGAATTTGCACCTTTCAACAAGCCTTGCTTCACCAAATTCTGCAAAGCTTTTTTAGCAACATGTCCCAATCGCATATGCCATAACCTGGTAGCCTCTGAATCTGCATCTTTCGCAGAAACTGTTGATGTTGATCCAATAACTGTACTTCCATTCAAAAAGTACAGGTTATTCCTTCTTGTACCTTTCATCATCGTTAATACCCCAGCTACTACCTTTAGTAATCCATCTCTCAAAGTGATTGTCAGCCCTTTAGATTCTAGGACCCCTAATGAGATGAGATTTTTCTTCAAGCTAGGTATGTAGTGAACATCTGTCAAGACTTGGATTGAGCCATCGTGATTCTTCAATTGGATTATACCTATTCCCATTGTCTTACAAGCGTTGTCATTACCCATAAAAACAACTCCACCTTCTTGTTCTTTAAATCTAGAAAACCAATCCTTATTAGGACAAATATGGTAAGTATATCCTGAATCTAAAATCCACTCATCTGTATAACATGCCATTGCCATGTCAACCAAGCTAAAGTCTGATTCCTCATCATGCTCCGCTACACATGCATTAGAAATAGCCTTGCCTTTTTGTAATTTAGGACAATTCTTTTTCCAATGCCTTTTCTCACGACAAAAAGCACATTCATCTTTAGCAGGTCTCTCTTTGGACTTTCCCCTTTTACTAGGTTTGCTACTATGTGAACGACCTCTTACTGCTAAGACTTCTGTAGTTGTATCTATGTGATCATTTTTATCTTTCTTTCGAGTCTCAGATCTATACAACACATTATAGACTTCATCAAATGTGATCATATCCTTCTCATGAAGCAATGTGGTGGTAAGATGATCATATTCATCAGGAAGGGAATTCAACAACAATAATGCCTTATCTTCATCTTCAAAGTTCTTATCCAAATTTAACAAGTCTGCTATAATTTTATTGAATGAGTTCACATGGTTATTTTCAAGACTTTTTGCTAGAAACTTTTCTTTCAGTGTATCCCACAACTTCTTCGCTGATGTCTCCCTCATGACAGAGTACTTCTGCTCTTTGGCCAAATATAAGCAAATTGTACTACACGTCTGTCTATTGATCTTGGCCCACTCCTTGTCATCCATCTTGTCAGGTTTTTCTTTAAGGGCTATATCCAGCTCTTACTAACATAAGACATCCAGGATCTCACATTGCCATATACCAAAATTATTTGTACCATCAAATTTCTCTACTTCAATTTTTGCATTGGTCACAATAGTCTTTGCTGATGATGATGCCTTTGCCATTTTTCTCTTCAATCCCAACTACTGTATATGTGAACAGTACCGTTAATGTGAATAGTACAGTGGATGAACAATACCATATACGTAAATAGTATTGTAAAGGATCGTATTTCTCAAGTACGAATCTAGCTCGGATACCAATTGTTGTGCGGAAGTGTGTAAAAAAGTAAAATTATTGTACTAAAAAATCACACTAAATTCAATTCCTAGGAAAGAGAGGTGGATCACAAGGATTGCTTAAGTACCAGGTCCTTCCTAGCCAGAATATCCCTCTATCGTAATTTAATAGCATAATAAATCACTACAATCACACTTACAAAATATGCAAAATAATACAATAAAGGACACTAGAATTTTAATGAGGTTCATTAAATTTTGCCTACGCCCTCGGGCACTACGAAATATATTTCACTCCAAAATACAAGTGAAGATTTACAAAGAGAGAGAAAAATGCCTTAAGTAGAGAATGGCAAATGTGGGTTGATTGAAAAAATGAGAAATGGTTAGGCCTATTTATAGTGGAGGTTCAGGGATCAACTAGCAAAGTCACTATACAATTAGGGACCAAAATTTGCAATTATCTCATGCAAAATCTCAATCCCACTCTTGGTGCCTTAAATCTCAGATTTCTAGTGCCAACATTTTGACACCCATATCTTTGTCTTTCCAAAGTATGGATGATTGCCAATAAGTACGTGTTTTCTTTGCTCTATATTTTCTCTACACTGTATATCTTCTTCCTATTTTTCAAAGTTTACATAAAGATTACAAGTAAAACAAGAAAGACCAAAAGAGTGATCAGGCATAAGGTTTTTTCCCCTCATGTGGTTCTTTTTGTATGAACTACATAGTTTCTTGAGTTATACATTGTAGCATAAGTTTCCAAATTGTTTCTTGTTTTCATTTCATTTCTTTCTCAATTTCTGATGGTCATTAAACTAACTAAAAATTCGACTAAGGCAAGTACACCTATTGAACAGTAGTAAAGTTATGGTGAGACTAGAAATATCATATCCACGAGGACTAAAAGTACTAGTAATTACTATCTTTTTATTATCTAGCCTAATAATTAAGAGAATTTTTAATCTAAAACTAATTATCTAAGATTGCGACAGAGATTAAAGTTGGAAAATACTTTTGGAAAACCAATGGAGAAGACAATACTCAAGGAAGAATTCACCTAGACTTCACTTATTACCTCTGAATTAGACGATTTATTCACTTGAATTAATCCATAGGATTCCCTGATTTATGTTAATATCTCTCTCGAGACTAAAAACAACTGACTCTAGGTTGATTAATCGAAATCTCTTTCTAATTAAAACCCCTATTGTCGCATTAACTCGATCTATAGATTCCCTTATTAGATTTGACTCTAATCCGACAGATTTATATCATCCTATCTCTAGGATTGCATGCGACTCTGCTTAATTATGAACGATCTAATCTTAAATAGAGACTTTTGCTCCACTGAATAAGCACATCAAAAGCTTGAATTAATATCCTGAAATATTAAAGCAAGGGTTAAATCTCACAATTAAGAATAAGAACAAGTATTTATCATATAATTCAAAGAGTAATAAGATTCGTCTTAGGATTCATTTCCCTTATGTATTTAGGGAGTTTAGTTCATAATAATGGAAAACATCTAAAAAATTAGAAAACAACAAAACATAAAGAAACCCAAAGAACTTCTAGGAAATTGGATGGAAATCTTCAGTCTTGATGTAGATCCTCCTTTTGAGCTAATCCTGATGGCTGTTCTTGAGTATTTTCTGCCTTCTCTTCTTCGTGTCCCCTTAATCCTCTTCTAGATGTTTATATAGACTTTGGAATGCCCAAATTAGCCCAAAATTAGCCTTTTCTGAATAGAATTAGACTTAGGCTCAATAGGGACACGACCGTGTGCCACGCCCGTGTGAAGGTTCTCAGGCCGTATGCAATTCTGACTTGATTTAATGTCGACACAGCCATGACACACGGGAGTGTGGTCTACCCGTGTGTCACACATGGGCATGTGGATCACCCGTGTGGAAGTGCCTAGGCCGTGTGCCACGCTGAATTAGGCCCATTTTGTTCGAATTTGGTCTGTTTCTTGCTCTTTTTGCCTTCCTATGCTCACCTTAGTGTAAAACATGAATTTAAAGGATTAGGAGCATCGAATTCAATAAAACCAAGGAAAAATCATCCATAAATATTCCAAGCATGGGATAAAAATATGTATATATTTCAGTTTATCAAATTCTTTTTATTCTTATCAGTCTAGACGTTGTATTTCTAGTTCTATATAATCTACAACCCTTCATTGCTCGAGTTCCAGTTTACTAATTTGGGTTTATTCTAAAATGGATATCGTAGCATTGTTCTAAGAGAAACAAAAGCAAGAAATAGGTGGCAGAGGCAGACAGAAGCAGGGAATAGAAAGTGCTACTAATAATGGTGGGGAGCCTACAAGACAGTATCCTACAATTCTTGACCATGCAAGACTTGCATCGTAAGCTTGTTGTATCATCTCATTCATTTTTCTTTTTGTGTTCCTTTCTTCGTTCAAAAAATAGAGCTTCCCTTCTTATTTTTTGCTTGTACTAGATCCCCTAGATACACGCCAAGTTCACATGATCCTTCCAGTGTCAACGGCTTAGATAAAAAACCAGCTAGGCCACTATCTCCATGCCCTTTATTTAGAGTCACTCTCTCATTTCAACCACTGTAAGTAATGCTACATATTCTATCACCTCATTTATGTTTTTTTCTGTTCCTTTCTTGGTTGGAAAAAAAATTAAGTTTCCCTATATATCTTCCACTTGTAATAGACCCCTTGGATTCGTGGCACCTAGTCAGCCTGCACTAACGCCTTGTCTTCTACCATTGTTGCCAGAAAGAGAAGTAGAACCGCTAGGCCAGTGAAGTCCAACATTAGGCCCAACACCTTTCATTCCAGGTACATCACAATTTCTTACAAGCAGGGATGGCAATATTGAGAAATGATTTCCTTCATCAACAAGCAGTTCCATCATGGGGGTTCAATATATAGTTGCAATGTAGTGATAGATCCAAAGAGGCTCAACAAGGCAAACCTGATGATCTTGACTCAGATGTGGACGATAGTTCATTTCTCTCTCTAGTACATTGATTAAAGAGGAGTAGCTTATGTGGAACAAAAAAAAAAAGCTTTATGGAATGTTATTTTTGGCTATTCAAATAACTGCTAGCCATACTCTTTAAGTGATATATTACTGTGAAAAAGCGTTCTTTATGATAAAAAAGATCTGGTGATGGAATTTCATTGAAATCGTTCTGTAATTTAGGATTTATATGCTTTTCTTTAGAGAACATAATGTTATTGATGTCTCCTTAGATAATGTTATTAGGAATAGTATGTTTAAAAGCTGTTAACTAAGGTGAACAAAGGGAAGAAGGTAAGGGTTCAGTGAAGAAAGAAGGAATAGAGGTTGGGAGTAAGTTTTAATTCTCTCAGGAGATGGGAGGTTAGTTGAGTTGTCTACGTCAGTTTATGAGTTATTTGCATGGTTATTAGGCCAAATTTGGCTCTTTGTTTTTGTCCATTTGAAAGTTTGATTTGTTATGACTAACAATTATTACTCTTGAGTTTTCAATTCGGGAGAGATGAGTTCCTGTAATTTTTTTTTAATTTGGTTAACATTTGTTCCTACACCTTTTATTAGAAACTCATCGTCATTATCGAATTCTATAACAGTCCTAATGTGATTCTTGGTCATTTTTAATGGTTCTTATATAAACTATGTGGTTTCTTGAGTTAGACGTAGTGATGGTCACTAAGCTAACTATAATTACTATAAAGGCAAGCGCACCTATCGAACAATAGTATAGCTATGGTGAGTAGGGAATATCGTATCCGCGAGGACAAAAATACTAGTAATTACCGTTTTTCTATAATTTAGCCGATAACTTGAAGTGATTTTTTTAATCTAAATTTACTAATCTACTTTAACTACGAATGCAACAGAAAATGAAATAAGAAAATATTCAAAGAAAACTAATGAGAAAGACAATACCGTGGAAAGAATCCACCTAGAATTCACCTATTATTCTAAATCTGAATTAAACGATTTATTCACTTATGTCTTGATCTGTAAAAATCCCTAAATTATGTTAATATCTCTTTCGAGAGTAAAAAAACTGACTCTAGGTTGATTAATTGAAATCTCTTTCTAATTAAAACCACTATTGTCACATTAACTCGACCTATGGATTCCCTATTAGATTTGACTCTAATCCGGTAGATTTATTTCACCCTATTTCTAGAATTACAAGCAACTCCACTCGATATTGTAGATCTACTCTTAAATAGGGTCTTTTGCTCCACTAAAATAAGCACATTAAACTTGAATTAATATATTAGAAATATTAAAATAAGAAATAAACATTCATAATTGAGAATAAAAATAAAGTATTTATCACGTAAATCAGAAATCAAATAATAAGATTCATCATAAGTTTCATCTTCACTAGGTATATAGGGAATTTAGTTCATATTCTTGAATGAAAACATCTCAAAATCAGAATAACCACAAGAAATAAAAAAAAACTCAATAAAACTTCGAAAGAAATTAAATAGAAATCTTCAATCTTGGAGAAAATCCGCTTCCGAGTTGATTCTAATGGTGTTCTTTGAGTGTTCCCTTCAATCTTCTCTCAGTGTCCCCTTAAGTCTTCTTCTAATTGATATTTATAGACTTTAGAATGCTCAAAAAGCCTAAAAATTAGATTTTTCCGCATATCTAGGAAATAGGGTGTGATATCGACATGGGCTGGCACATGGGCGTGTGGCCAGCCCGTGTGGCTCACACGGGTGTGTGGCCAACCCGTGTGGAAATGCCCAGGCCGTGTAGATCCTGGAAAAAACTCTATTTATCCGATTTTGGCTTGTTTTTCTCTCCTTTCACTCCTAAATGCTCTCATAAGTATAGAAACATGAATTTAAAGGATTAGGAGCATCAAATTCACTAATTTACATAATTAATCATCCAAGAACGTATCAAAAATTGGATTAAAAATATGTGACTTTTATGGCTTATCAAATATCCACAGACTTAAGTGTTTGCTTGTCCTCAAGCAAAATCCTCAAATCACAATTAAAATTAATCTTTCTCAACTTATAATTCTCATCAATGATGTTTCTTCATAATTCACAAATAATCATACATTGATAATTCAACTAAATGAGCACTAAAGATTCGAACAATCCAAGTCGAACATTTTTAAAGCATGAAAACATAGGTATTTCCCTTTATCTAAGTATTGACCTTTAATTCAAAATCGACAAGAATCGACATCCTTACTAAAGATTCACTCAAATCGTTCAAAGTGTTTAAGGTTCAAGAATAAGCATTCAATAGTCAAACATGAAAAGTCATTACCATAGGCTTGCATGAAATCAAATATGCACCACTATAACATGATATGATACACAAATCAAAAGGTCTTTAAGAGGTTGTAATGCGGCTTAGGTTAAGGGTATGGAGAAAGGCCGAAAAAGATGATTAAAATCGAGATCGAATTGATAAATTACCAAACTAGAAAAATAACAAATACTGAATTAAAAACAAGTGCATAAATCAAGAACTATTCAAGAATAAGAAAACAAGCTTCTTCTCAAAATATGAATTTAACTGTTCAAGCTCATAGAACTAAATAATAATCAATATATATATTTTTTCTTTGATTTTCTTCTCTTTCTCTTTTTTTTGACAATAAGAAATAATTCAACAAATTAAACAAAAGAGCATAGTTAGGCAACTAACCAAATTAAATCTCGACAAGAAGGGGTCAATAAAACGGGAAAAATTCTCAACGAATAAAAAAAAGAGAGTTATGTGTTAAAATTAATGGGTAAATTAAGAAACGGTGTATTAGGCTCAACGAGGTTCACTAAGCGTTAATTAAAAAGGTAGGCTTTTTATGGGATAATTGGGTTAAAACCTAAGTGCCTTTATCATCTTACTATATCAATTCAAAGGTGTGGTCTCGATATGTATAATCAACGTAAGTTCTAAAATAAAAAATCAAATTGACACACTTATAACCAATAATAAAATGAGCAAGAAAAATGTATGCTCTAAAGGCTCAAAATCTCGCAAAAAATTATGGTTTTTGATGTTAAACTTGTAAATTTAAAAATTCAAGATAATACCTCAATTCAGGAAAACATCCTAAAATTTTAAATTTTGAAGATAAACTTATCATACTTGATTCTCTCATATATTAAAGTTTAAAACAACCAATGCATAAATATCTATGAATTTAATCCAAAACACATCAATAAAAGTCACAAATAGATAAAAATTCATTCTAATAGAAGTATGAGAAAATTATTATTTAAACACACAACATTATTCAGGGATATCTAATAATTATATAAATAACCTCCCCACACTTAAGATGTACATTGTCCTTAATGTAAAAACATAGATAATCACAGTATAAACAGTTATCATAAGAGAGGGAGAAAATTGAAACTGCCCTGAATATTGGATGAAATTGCTAGAATGGTAAAAAGCGGAATTGTAGACAAATCTAGATTTAGTGCATGGTTCCGAGCAAACTAATAAGAAAATAAACAAAAATAGTGAAGAAGATTAAGGGGTTACTAACTCGAGTAGAAACAACCATAAATGTAACAGCTCGTTTTCAGTAAAATCGGAACAGTGGTTTTGGGACCATAAATCCGAGGTCAAAATAATTATTTTATTATTATTTTAATGTTTATGGTATGTTAGCAAGGTCATATAAAAATTTCGTTAAGAAATTTAAACGTTTGCATGCTTAATTTAGTAAAAAGAACTAAATTGAAAAAGGTGCAAAATTAGAGTTCTATAAGTTAAAGGTACTAAATGGCTATGAAATTAAATAGTTAAGGGATTTATGTGATAATTATACCATTTGTTTAGTTGGTGGACATATTTGGACATAGTTTAAATGATTTTTAAAGTTAAAAATAAAGGTTAGTTTAGTAATTAGCAAATTAAACTAAAGGAAATAATGTACTCATCTTCTCCAAAGCTCTCTACCATTGAAACTTGAAGGAAATAAAGCCATTTTTAGGGTTCTTGAATTCGGCTAGCTAAAGGGAGTGCATGTAAGTGCATTTTTGTTCAGTTTTTAATGATTTCTATGTTTTCAGGTTTGTTGTAGATTAATCTAGCTAGCCTAGTGGCTAATTTGCAAAAGTATTGAGTTGTTTGAATTTTTCTATTGATGAATTTGTATGTGTTTTGATGTTTGATAATAGAAAATGAATAGTTGTTGTTAGATAAACAACATTTGTTAAGTGATTTTGAATGAAATTTCAAATTAAGGGGTTAAATTGATAAAAATAAAAATTATGTGGTAAATGTGTGAAATAATGAAAATTATGGGCTGCTGTGAGTCTATATAGAATTCAACTAGCTTAGTATGTGGATGGAATTGCATGAATTTCGATTTACGGGCTCAAGGACTAAATTGTAAAGAAGTTAAAATATTAGAGGTAAAAGTGTAAATTTTCAAAATATGTATTTTGGGCTGAATTGAATAGAATGAATACTAAATGGATTAAAATTTGATTATTTAGATCAAGTTAAGTCTCATCTGGATCTAGAACGAGGGAAAGATAAAGTATTGGACTAGTCGGTCCTATTTTGTCGTTTTTTGATCGATGTAAGTTTGTATGTTAATAAGCATTAAATTAATTGTGTTTTAAATGCTTTATTGTTGCATTCTTGATGAATATGACTTCACGGAAATACTCGATGAAGATTTGGCATTATATGAGATCCCGATTGAACCTTAGGAATAGATAGGATACAAATGGTTACTGTGTTTTTGGTGCTGGTCCTATACGTTCTATTGGTGGATGTGTTTTCCAGCATGTGTTGCGGTTACTCGTCAACTTGTATGAGCAGCACTGTGTAGTTACGTCTTGACCGTCAGCTTGTATGAGCAGACCCAGTGATAGCTCGAAAGTGAGCATTTATATGAGATATGAGATTGAGATGGTTTCGACCATGTATTGGCACTTAGTGTGCGAGATTCCTGAGTATTCGATGTTATTCCAAATGGTTCAATGGGTATTTTGATGATATGAAAGAGTAAGAGATTGATATGTACCAGTACAGGTATGTTCATGAATTGTATAAACATTGAATCTATGAGATTTGTGAATTCATGTCTAACCTTTTTATTTAATATGTGTTAGGCTTTTGGATTCAAATTAAGTTGCATTATGCTATCTTTATTTACTTAAATTGCGAATGAATGCTAAGATGTACTTTTTAGCCATATGAGCTTACTAAGCTTAATAGTTTACTCTGTTTACTTTTCCGTGTTTTATAGTGATTTTGAAGCTTGCTCGGATTGGAAGTTATCGGAGATCTCATCACACTATCCAGCCTTGTTTTGGTACTTTTGAACTTTTTGTATTTTGGTTATATGGCATGTATAGGTCTTTTGGGTAATGTAGCCTTTATGTCTTGATGAATTTTGGCCATTGGAATTGGCTTGTAAGTAGTCATAGATTTTGAAATGTATATGTATATATATATATGTGTGTGTGTGTGTGTGTGATTAGTTTCATCTTGTATGTATTTGGGTTTCCATGGTAATGCCGTGATTGTGATTTGGAAATTTGAGCATCATGTGGGTGAGATTGAGAAATGGCATATTGAATGTGTGTTTGGCACAAAAGTGTATATATGCATTTGACCATTAAGGTAACTTTTGGAAGTGATATTGGTATGATTTTGAATGAGCAATTGTGATGTTTATGAGCATTATGGTTGTTTTTATTAGTATTGCATGATTTAGACTTGGTTGAGATTGGTTTGAATGCCTATTGATGATATGATCGTATGCTATTTGATGTGTTCAGGTTAATGCAAATTTGGGTGAGAAATGAGGCTTGGAAAATGACCTATTTTTATCCACACGGGCGTGTGGCTTGGCCGTATGGCACAAGTTAGTATACTCTCCAGTTTTCACACAGCTTGGCACACGACCTAGCACACGGCCGTGTGAGGCCATTTCGGAGGGTACACGGGCTAGTCACGTGGGCGCGTGGTTGGCCATGTGACCCAAATCAATGAGTTACACGGGGTCAAACACGGGCTATGACACAGCCATGTGATCCCATTTTGAATATCCATACGGCCTGTGACACAGGCGTGTCTCTTGGCCGTATGGGACACACGGCCTGTCCATACGGGCGTGTGGCCCCTGCACTTTGAAAATTTTCTATGTTTTTCTAAAAATAAGTATTTGATTTAGTCCCGAACCACTTCTAATGCTTGTTTTAAGCTCTGAGGGCTCGTGTTAGGGACTATATGACTGAATTTGAATGATTTTGTTTGGATTTGAGAAATGAATATGAAATGAATGATTGTTTAAGAAAAAAGTTTGGTAATGCTCCGTAACCCTATTCTGGCGACGGATACGGGTTAAAACATAAAAATAAAAATAAAAATAAAAATAAAAATAAAAATAAAAATAAAAATAAAAATAAAAATAAAAATAAAAATAAAAATAAAAATAAAACAAATAAACTTAATGATCCTCATCATCAGAAGTGTTGGTTTCGTGAGTTGTTGGCGCTGAGGAAGAGTTATGGAGATGCTGACAGATTAGTTGCAACATCTCGTCAATACTGTCGAACCTCTGAAAGCAGTGCTACTCAAAGCGAGTGAACCGCTCGGAGAGATCCCCTAATGTAGCAGCAAAATAAATAGGACAATGACGCGAAGGTGGAGGATGAGGTGGGTTTTCGTGATGAAAAGGGACATCATCAGTAAAGTCCTCGGGTTCAGTCTGAGAGTTAGAATGAAATAATCGATACTGAGGAGGATCTACTCCACGAAGCCATTAGATCATCCTCGTATGGGTCATGCTCGATATTCTCTGTGGGGACATCTGACCGGTGAGTGTCAGCATAAAGGGCTATTCCAGTGTGTCGAGAAGGCCGAAGTGTCAAGCTAGTCGAGTCACATAAGGACCTAAACAGATAGGACCTTTCCTGTTGCGGCCTGTCTGATGGCAGAAAGCGAGGGCAATGAAGTAAGCTAAATAAAAAATATGCCCGGTAACCATGCTCTATGAAAACTATGCATCGGTAGTACAAACGACTTCGGTACTCTATCTCTTACAGGTCAAAGTATGAGCTAAAAGGGCATGAATATATCGTAAAGCCGGAGGGAGAGAAGTCACCTTCGAGCGAATTGCGTAATAAGGTGTTGTACTCGCCATAAGATCTACCCAAAAACTAGATGGTGAGTAGTGGATGTGCCAATGTAGGCAGAAGAAGTTCTCAGCACTCGTAAACTCCTCAATGTATAGTTCCAAAACAGCACCAAACTCAGGGACACCCATATGGCGCACCAGGCCACCAAGTCAAAAAGTGATGGTGCCCGGCTCGTCATGAGTCGTCATTACATGATGGATAGTAAATGTAGAGCAAAACTCCAAATTTAGCTTCGTGTATGTGGGATCGATGATAGAGAAGAACCAGTCCCATGGGGTTGTGGTGATAAAGATGCTCACATGATCAGCTAGTTGGACCTGCTCCAAAGTGGCCCAATCAATACATTAGCCTAAGCTGAGTAGTTACAGTCGAAGTAGCTGAAATATTTCCTCTTGGGGACTCATTGAAAATCGGATATAGGGGTGGCGGGCATCGGTAAAGGCACTCAAGGAGGAGGACACGCCAAGTGTCTTCCGCTTTTTCGAAATGGGGACGACGACCTTGGACTTGCTACGAATGTTTGCAATGGTTTGCCTGAAATAAAATAATTCACTATCGTAAAATAGAATATGCATCTTCAAACAAACACACAAAGAGACTGAGACTTGTATCAATAGCTGAGAATCGACTACTAAGATACTATTTACTAAAATCAAGCATGCAAAAATAATAATGAAGAAAAAGACAGATAAGAAACGACATGGAAAACTAGAATTGACAATAAAAATAATGAAATAGCAGAAAGGAGTAAAATAAAAATACATAATAATGAAAAGAATAAAAAGCATAGAAAACGTAGATCGGATACTAAGAATAATGACTATATTAAATAGAAACAGTGAACAAAGAATTCAAAAGAATAAACTAAGGACGAAGCATAATAAGAGCTATAATAATAAACTAAAACAGAGTATGAAGAATAAAAATGGATGATAAGAAAATTAAATAATAATAATAAAAGTAGTAACAAGTAGAGCTAGAAAAAGAAAATATTATAACTAATAATAAAAACAGATTAGATAATAAAGAATAAATAAATAAATAATATAGGGAAAATAATGGTAGGTGGTAACCGGAGTAAATGGCAGTGGTTTTGATGGGACGACTGGATGTACGCGATAGTGGAGTGCTGGTGAGTTGTGGCGGGTCGTATGTGTGGGTGCAGGAATGAGAGAGAAGTGCTGGTGATAGGGAAAAAGGAAAAGGGCGAGGGCGCTATTGGGGTTTGAAGGGGGTGAAGGAAAGATAGAGAAGGAGGGGTCAGGGTGGTTGCGTGGTGGTGCAGGGAGAGAAAGGTCGAGGGAAGGGAGTCTGAGGGGAAGGGGGTCGAAGGAGAAATGGGGAAGCAAAGGGATCGAAGGGGGAAATGGGGACGAGGGCTGAGGCGTGAGGCGATGGTGGTCAGTGCTTGTAAGGAAGAGGGGCGATCAAAAGTGGATGAATTTGCAAGGGGAAGGTTGATGGCGGCTAGGGTTAAGGGGTGATAATGTGAGGAAGATGAAAGTAAAAAATAGTTAGGGTTTGGGGTTAAAAAAAGGGGGACACGATCGTTTAAGGGCCCGTGTTGGGCCATACGGTCGTGTCACATGCCTGTGTGATGCGTTTTCAGCCTGTGTGAATTTTAAAAATATTGGCCTAGTCTTTACAAGGCCGTGTCGCATAGCCGTGTGCAACCTTTTTCACTTCTCCCACGCCCGTGTGACATCCCACACGCCTGTATGGTTCGGCCGTGTCTCGCACATGACCGTGTGCCTTGCTCGTGTAACTCTCTGACTTGGTTTAAAAAATGAAAAAATTAGCTCCTAGACTGTGTGGTCTACATGTCCGTGTCACACGCCTGTGTGGACTATTTTAGGTAGTGTAACAGTTGAATTTTGGAAAAATTAAGTCCCAGGATCTACACGGCCAAAGACACGCCCGTGTGTCCAGGGCATGTAGGGCACATGACCATGTCGCTAGGCCGTGTAACTCACTGTCGAACCCCTTTTAGTGCACACAGCCTGGGGCACCCCCGTCTGTCCAGGTTGTGTGGGTCAAAAACACTTTTTTTTTAAAAAAAATTTGAAAATTAAATAATTTTTAAAATATCATGAAATAAAATGAAGAAAATTAGCAGTGTTAACACTCGGGTTGCCTCCCGAAAAACGCTTATTTAAAGTCTAAGCTTAACTTACCTCATATTCGGAC
Organism: Gossypium arboreum; assembly: GCF_025698485.1. Taxonomy (NCBI): domain Eukaryota; kingdom Viridiplantae; phylum Streptophyta; class Magnoliopsida; order Malvales; family Malvaceae; genus Gossypium; species Gossypium arboreum. The sequence goes on from NC_069080.1 coordinate 16,609,328, forward strand.
AATCACAGTGGTTCGTGGAGTCTAAAATCCTCTTTCTCACTATCAATTCTATTATTAAAATAAGGTTTAAGCCGATTACTATTTACCTTAAATATATCAAATTCAAAAAAAGTTACCTCGACTGTATTGTATGAGAAGACATTCAGTACCATAAAAGGAGTTACTCTGTTTACATTAAGCTCTGAAGTGGAGATACATGGATCTGTTTTATCTAGTAGAACCTTGTCTCCAACCTTAAATTGGTTTGTTCCATCCACATGCTCATCATGGCAACACTTTGGTTTTGCATCGTGTATTATCGGTTTCTCCTTAACATGTGTCCGCTATTCGTCTAGTTCATTGATTTGTAACATTCGTTCTTCATGAGTCATTTTTGTTTCTGTTGCATGGACTAAAACGTGGCTTCATCACATTTTTCTGAGGGGTTTCTTGCAAAGAAGTTTGAGCCATATGGTTACTCATATTAACAGAACTTGTAAAATCATCTCGATCACTGGATGTCTTAATAGTCACGAGCTTGGAGAGTAATCCTTTTGTCAACTACAAGAAGTACTAACTCGCCCATACCAACATCAATTATCGTTCTAGTAGTTACTAAAAAAGGCTGACTTAGAATCAAAGGTAGATCTATGTCTAAAACAACAAAATCAACTGGGAGTATGAATTTATCAATTTTTACAAGAACATCTTCAATAATACCCCTAAAAAATCTAATGGTCCTATCTACTAATTGAATACTCATCCTAGGTTTTTTGGGTTTCCCAAGACCTAATTGCTTAAACATGTTATAAGGCATGATGTTAATACTAGCCCCTAAATTAGCCAAAGCATTATTAATATTCAAACTAGCAATTAAATAAGGAATAGTAAAACTCCTTGGATCTTTCAATTTGTTGGGTAGTTTATTTTGCAATATAGCCAAGCAAACTGCATTTAGCTCCACATGTGACGAATCATCTAACTTCCTTTTGTTTGCAAAAGCTACTGTAAAAAATTAACGGAATTTGGCATATGCCAAAAAGCTTCAATAAATGATAAGTTAATATGTAATTTTTTTAGAATTTTAAGAAATTTACCAAATTGTTCATTCGTGTGTTCTTTCTTCGTGCGTTAGGATATGTCACTCGAGGTTTATATTCCTTATTTATAGGTTTTTGTTTATTCTGGCTTACCTCGACCTTACCGTTACTTACCGCACTTTCTTGCCTCAGTTCTGATTCAAATTCAACTAACCCTTCTTCATCTTGAACAGTAATTGCATGAAGCTACTCTCTTGGGTTAGTTTCGATATTGCAAGGCAAACTACCTTGTAGTCGTTTTGAGATTAACTTAACAAGTTTGCCTATTTGGTTCTCGAGCCCTTAAATCGACACTTGTTGATTTTTAAACGCTGTTTCGATGTTTTGAAAATGAGTTTCTGACATCGAGATAAACTTCGTTAACATTTCCTTAAGGTTCAGCTTCTTCTCTTGTAGGTAAGGTTGTTGTTGGAACCCTGGTGGGGGTTGTGCCTTTTGATTTCGTTAACCACCCCAAGAGAAATTTGGATGGTTCCTCCAACCTGCATTATAGGTGTTACTGTAAGGATTATTTTGAGGCTTTGAATTATTATCGATATAATTGATTTGCTCGTTCTCTGTACTGAAACTGTAGGGTAAATATTCTAGATTGTGCATTCCTCCTCCATTCATATCGCACTGCATCACCGGATGTACCTGCGTAGAAACACATAAACCATCAATTTTCTTATTTAAAAATTCTACCTGATTCGATAACATGGTGATCGCATCTAAGTTAAAAACACTAGCTGCTTTCATCTGCTTCGTCGTCATGACTTGCCACTGATAATTATTCATTGTCATCTCTTCTATAAATTCATAAGCCACTTCGGGTGTTTTATTGTTAAGTGTACCACTGGCTATTGCATCGATCAATTGCCTAGTCAAAGGATTCAAACCGTTGTAGAAGGTTTGAACCTATAGCCATAGAGGTAACTCATGGTGGGGGCACCTTCTCAATAAGTCCTTATACCTCTCCCATGCATCATATAAGGTTTCTATGTCAATTTGAACGAATGAAGAGATATCATTCCTCAACTTGGCTGTCTTAGCCTGTGGGAAATAATTCAGTGGGAATTTCTAATTCATTTCATCCCAGGTAGTGATAGAACCTCGTGGTAAAGAATTCAACCATTGTTTAGCTTTGTTCCTTAATGAGAAAGGGAATAACTGTAGGCGAATGGCGTCGTCAGAAATGCCATTTATCTTGAAAGTATTACAGACTTCCAGAAAATTAGCCAAATGAGTATTTGGATCTTCGTCTTGCAAACCATCGAACTGAACAAATTGTTGTACCATCTGAATAGTGTTCGGCTTCAGTTCGAAATTATTCGCAGCAATGGTAGGTCTCACAATACTCGATTCAGCCCCAGCTAGAGTGGGCTTGGCATAATCATACATAGTACGAGGAACAGGATCTGGATTTGCAGCAACTGCAGGAGGTAGCTGATTATTCTGATTAGCACCTATCTCCTCAGTAATAATAATAATGTCCTCTTGCTCATTTACTGTACTCTGTCAACTTTGCCTTGCTTCTCTATGATTTCTGCAAGCTGTACTTTCAACCTCACTGTCAAATAATAATGGTCCCGACTAGTTTCTTTTAGTCATAAACTAAAGGAGCCTGTCAGAAGAAAATAAAAGAAAAATTAGAAAACAAAAATTAAACTAAAAATAAAAATATAATAAAAATAAAAATGGCTAAATTAATAAAAATCGAGTGGCAACGGCGCCAAAAACTTGATGGTCACTAAACTAACTATAATTACGACAAAGGCAAGAGCATCTATCGAACAATAGTATAACTATGGTGAGTAGGGAATATCGTATCCACGAGGACTAAAAGTACTAGTAATTACCGTTTTTCTATTATTTAGCCAATAAATTGAAGTGATTGTTTTTAATCTAAATTTACTAATCTAATTTAACTACAAATTGTTTTTAATCTAAATTTACTAATCTAATTTAACTACAAACACAACAGAGAATGAAATGAGAAAATAATCGAAGACAACCAATGAGAAAGACAATACTCGGGAAAGAATCCACCTAGACTTCACCTATTATTTTGAATCTAAATTAAACAATTTATTCACTTATGTCTTGATCTATAAAAATCCCTAAATTATGTTAAATCTCTTTCGAGAGTAAGAACAATTGACTCTAGGTTGATTGATTGAAATCTCTTTCTAATTAAAACCCTTATTGTCGCATTAACTAGAACAACTGACTCTAGGTTGATTGATTGAAATCTCTTTCTAATTAAAACCCTTATTGTCGCATTAACTCGATCTATGAATTCCTTTATTAGATTTGACTCTAATCCGATAGATTTATGTCGTATTATTTCTAGGATTGCATGCAACTCCACTTAATTATGCTAGATCTATTCTTAAACAGGGACTTTTGCTTCACTAAAATAAACAAATTAAACTTGAATTAATATATCCTAAATATTAAAACAAGAAATAAGCTTACATAATTGAGAACAAGAATCAAGTATTTATCGCGTAACTTAGAAATCAATTAATAAGATTCATCATAGGTTTCATCTTCCCTAAGTATTGTAATACCCCGAAAATTTTTACAGGAAGATATTATCCTTGATATAGTAAAATAAGCAAATAAAGTGACAAAAAGGGAAATTTTAAGTTATGTCAATATTGGGAAGTATATTATGATATATTAATTCAAGAAATGACTAAATTGTAAAAGTGAGAAAAGTTTTGTTGCACAAGAGTAAATACTAAAAAAATGAGGGGTTAAAGTGTAAATATAAAAAAGTTGAAGGACCAATAGTGTAAATATTTTAAGGGTGGAATGATCTAGAAACTAAGGAAAAAGGATGAATTAAGACCAAATTAAATAGGTGAAGAACTATGAGGGACTAAATTGTAATTTTACCAAATTAAATGATGACTCAAGGATGGAATTTTAAAAGATAATAAAGGGAAAAATGGTCAATTGGAAGAGAGAGAAATCTGAAAAGTAATGATGATATTGATGATATTTTATAATTATTTAATTAGATAAATATTATTTTAATGAGATATTTTATTATTTTTTTATTATTATTTTATTATTAATTATTTAGTATAAAAGGAAGGAAAGATGAAGAATTTTCATCATCTTTCCCATGCACTAACGTGAGAGGAAGAGAGAAGGAAAGAAAGTTTTGCTTTCTTTACAATTTGGTCCTTCTACCAAAAATTCACCATTTTCACCCAAAAATCAAAGGAATTTCCATAGCTACCAGGAGAGAAAAATGTTAAGGAGACTATGGGAAGTTAGAATATCAAGTTGGATTCAAGAAATGGAAGCTGAAGGAGAGAGAAAATGAAGATGAAGATTGAAATTAATAGAATAAGGTAAGAACATCATGATTTCAATATATTTTTAAGTTTGATATTATTGAAAAAGCATGGGATTGATGTTAATGTAGAGTTTCCTTACATATGGTCCTATGTTCCTGATATGTTAACGAAGAGAAAATAAGAGAAAGTGATGAGAAATAGTGTAAAAAAAAAGAAAACAAGGATGTTATAAACATGTTCATTAATATATTGTACTAAAACAGTTTTTGGACAATAGCAGTGGTCTAAATTTGAAAAATCACCAAAAATTTTCCTTAGAATTGGTGAATTCGATTCTCCTAATGCTTTAATTTCATGTTTTATACTTAGGTGAGCATAGGAGAGCGAAAGGAACAAGAAACGGGCCAAAAACGGAGAAAATGGGCCAACATACGAAATCAACACGGCCTGGACTTCCTCACACGGGCAGACCACAAGGCCGTGTAAATTTGGCAGAATCGAAGCACGACTCACACAGGTAGAACACACGCCCGTGCCATTCTAACAGATTTGAGCATGGTCTGAAATAGTCGCACACGGGCGTGTCACACGGGAGTGTCCCTGCCGAGCCCAAGTTGAGTCCAATTCAGAAAAGGCTAATTTTGAGGACTTTTAGGCATTCTAAAGCCTATAAATACACCCTAAAGGAAGAGGAAAGGAAGGCGGAGAGAAAGAGGCAGGGAACTGCTCAAGGGAAGCCGATTGATCCATCTCAGAAGCTGAATTCACCATCAAGACTGAAGATCTCCCCTCAATTTCCCTTCAAGAGTTTTGGGTTTTCTTTATGTTTTGTATTCATTATTCTTCTGAAATGTTTTCCTTTTTAGTTATGAACTAAATCCCCTAAATACCTAAGGGGAATAAAACCTAAGATGAATCTTGTTATTATTTTCTGAATTGTATGATAAATATTTAACTTGTTCTTAATTATGTGTTCTTAATTCTTGTTTTGATATCCCAAGATACTGATTCAAGATAAGCTCTTATTCAGAGGAGGAATAGACCCTGTCTAAGAGTACATTTGTCATAATTAAGCGGAGTTGATTGCGCGCCTAGAGATAGGGTGACAAAATTTTGCCAGATTAGGGTGAAACCTAATAAGGGGATTCATAGATTGAGTTAATGCAACCCTAGGGTGTTAATTAGAGAAAATTCTCAATTATTCAATCTAGGGATTAGACGTTATTAGTCTTGAATAGGGATAATAACATAACTTAGGGATCTCTACGGAACAAGTTAAATGAATAAATTGTCCGATTCGGTGTCAGAATAACAAGTGAAGTCTAGGTGGATTCTTCCTTAAGTATTGTCTTAATTCAATCGTTTTTCCAAAAGTAATTCCCCAATTCTATTTTTTGTGAATTCTTAGTTTAGATAATTAGTTAGTTAAAACAAAACCCCCTTATTCCTAGGCTAAATAATAAAAAGACAGTCATTACTAGTACTTTTAGTTCCTTTGGGTTCGACAATCCGGTCCTGCTAAAACTATACTACTATTCGATAGGTACACTTTCCTATATTATTATAATAGTTAGTTTCAAGAACGATTAATTATAAATATATAAAACTTACTTTTCATGAAAATCGCGATCAATAAAGAAGATTTAGAGTTAGTTGCTCTTATCTTATTCAACCTTTAGAGATACAATTTTGTATAGCTGCGAATCTCTTACAGTTGATGAAGTTTATGCTTCTTTAACATCGTATGACAAGGTGAAACATCTTGTGTCTAGATCTGACTCCTAGGGAGAGGGTTTCATTGTTCATGGGAGACAAGAATGAAGTACTGATAATAATCGTGGGAAGATACAAGAATGAAATCTTCGCAATAAATTTAAGGGTAGACCAAAATCATTAAACAAAGGTAAAATCTGTAATTTCTGCAAGAAAGAAATGGCACATTAAGTTTGAGTGTTATAAGTTGCAGAATAAAATTAAAAGGGAGGTGGTGAATCAAAAGGGAAAACAATCAGAATAATCCAGTGAAGTTGATGTTGTAGAAGATTACAGTGATGGTGAACTCCTAGTTGCTTTTGCCAACAACCCTAAAATGAGAAGAAGTGGATCCTTGATTCTAGTTGCACCTTTCATATAAGTCCCAATCGATATTGGTTTACACCATATGATATGATGTCTGAATATGTTGTTTTGACGAGAAATAATGCTTCATATAAAATTACAAGTATTGGCACGATCAAAATTAAGATGTTTGATGGAGTTGTCAGAATACTTAGTAGCATACGACATGTACCAGAATCGAAAAGGAATTTGATTTCATTGAGTACTCTTGATTTAAAGGGGCAAAAATGTTGAGGAATGTGTCCATATTGCAGTAAGCATGTAATTGTTTTCTATTTATTTGAAAGATGAATGAATAAATAAAATTAATTTCACATTTCACTATTATGTCTTTTTTATTTTCTATTTTTTTATATTTGCATCATAGCGAAATTGTGAGAAGCAAATATTAGCTCATTGATTATCTAAAGTTCAAACTAAAGATAAGTGGCATTGTAAGAACATTTGCATTGCGAGAAAGACAACTTACTTCAGTAGATAATCTAAATGAGCCCGTAATCCTGTAAAAGAATTAAAGTAAGCATTTGATTCAAATACTAAGAAGGATTATTATGTCGTCTACAACTCCAATTGGAGAGATGGCTAGTCTTGGCTATCGGAACAGTTGACTCCACGAGTAAAGACATGTATGTATTCATTGGTAGAATGATACATTAGACTGGATCCAGAATGAATTAATTCTGAATTCATTTGTGAATTAATTCACTTGTAACGTTCATAGTGTGATTTACCTAAATCTTGAGTTAGTCACTAACCATACATATGCAACTCATGTGCTTTGATATAAGTGGAGGCTTATGCTCTAAAGATGATCGAGCCCATAGTCGGCATGTTGGGTACATAACTTGTGTATGGCATGGCTTTACTAGCAACAATGGAATTCTTAGCTCAATTAAAGAGTTAATGATACCCTCTCATTGGCATTGTGTGAATTGATAAATATAGAACGTGGCCACGGGTTGCTTGTTCTCAAACAAGCAATTTATCACAGTCATTTGTTAATAGTGATCATATTAATCATTAAGAAGACACAATGGAGAGAATAATATAAAATAGGATTGTATTGAGTGAACGGATTTAACTCAAAGGAATCAAGGATATCATATGAGGGTAATATACACATGACGAGGTCATTATACAAAACAGTTGGATGAATTGCTTTTGTAAAAAGTATACAATAAGGAACTTTCCATCATGGTACTTCACGTGAACTGACTCCTTGGTTTACAAAATGTGAGCGACTAATCGGTCTAATCCACAAGCTTGACCTTTCCTCGGTCCAAGTCTGGTTTTCATATTTCTTGATCTAAAAGGGAAACATTTAGTCATTTAATCATCAATTAAATCTATACGCTCAATAATTTATAATTTGGGCAAAATAATCGTTTTGCCCCTAGACTTTCACAAAATGACCATTTTACCCCTAGGTCCAGAAATCTATTTTTATCAAATTTTCTTATTATCCAAGCTTAACCGACCATTTATTACTCTTATTACAACCCCAAATTTCCACTATTTCACACAATTACAACCCATTTTTATAACTTTTACAAAATGGTCCTTTTAGGTGTTTTCCATGAAAATCACTTTACAAATGTTGTTTATATCACAACCATAACTCATATTCTTCCATAAAATTTCATTTGGAAACACATGTTCTTTTCATGGAAAAACCCTAGACTCTCAACCATTTTGCAAAGTAGTCCAAAAACACAAAAATTATTAAGAAAGACCACCAAGAAGACTACTTGCAAGAGTTTAAGGCTGCTAAAAATTTTAAGCTTCCATCACTGTTTTCTTGATGAGAAATCTGTGGAGGAAGAAGGAGAGAGATGAGAAAAATGAAAACTTTTCCTATTTGTTTTATTTTATGCAATTTTATCACCTAATTTCACCAAATTGTTGACTTTTCTATTTCTTTGTCTCCCATGGCTGGCCACCTCTCTCAAAAGGATCTATTTGCCCTTTAAGGACCTCCACAATATGATTCATAGTCAATTTATACCTTTAGCTAATAAAATAGGACTTTTGCACTTTATGCGATTTAGTCCTTTTTCACAATTAAGCATGAAATCGCTAAACTTAATCCACCAAAATTTTCATGCACCTTCATAACCATGCTATAACCTATAAAATATCATTAAAATAATTTCTCCAGCTTCGGATTTGGGGTTCCAAAACCACTATTCTGAATAGGCCCAAAATCGGGCTGTTACAGTATATCCCCCCAAAAAAAACCTCCACCATGAATCTATAAAAATCAACATCGCCGCAAGAAATTTTCAATCGAACCCATTCATCTTAAGAAGTTGTATTGAAAGGACATTTGACATTTTAAAGGCACAATGGAAAATTTTAGCGAAAATGTCAATATATTCGTCTCGTAATCAAAATAGAATAATTTGTGTTGCATTTGCATTACATAACTACATCAGACTAAGTAAAGTTCTTGACCCAACATTTAGGGTCATAGATGTCGAATGCATTTGCATTCAAGAAGTTGAGCGTATGAGTATTAATGAAATGACAAATGTTCATAATGACATCACTACTAGTTTGATGGCAACTAGACGACAACGTCGTGTTTCTTAAATATTTATTTTTACTTGTTTGGATATGTATCTGTTTCTTGAATATTTATGTACTCTTAATTTATTTCCACTTTACTTGTGTAAAATGATTTCTTTTACAGCTTTATGTTAATTGAAATATGCTACTTAATCAATTTATCCGAGTGTGACATAATTATCACTAAGAATATAGTTTACAATTATATCAATACACTTTTAATATTTATCAATTTCCACAAGGTTAATATTTGCAAATAAAGAACTTAAGAAATTTGTTTATTTAAATTTTCAAAATATTCACTAATTAATTTCCAAAATAAATGTTTTAATTCCTTGGTAATAGTGTTTTATTTCAATAATTTTACCCAATAAAGACTAAAGTATTATAAACAAATAAATACTTCAACAATAAAATGTGACATGCCATTATTTGTCACTTTATACATAATGACTTTCAAGTAAGTTTTATCAAATACTTTTAAATAAACAATTAATAAAATTAATTGGTCAAATCGATTAATAGAACCGATCATTGTAATCAGCAATTAACCAATTGCTAAAGAAGGACATTGTGTATTATGTATCTCTTTAGTTAAACAATTGAGTGAGACACTATATGTACACTATTATAAAATTTTTATTTAAGTTGATATTAAAATTAAATCCACATCAATTCAATTAGAAAAAATAAAAATATGTTTTACAACCATAAATTCTAAATTTTAATTTAATACTTTTTATAAAATTTTAGAATCCTAGATTCTATACTATTCTAGGCACTAAATCTTAAACTCTAATATTTTTAATTTTTATTTAAAATTTTAAAATGCGAGTATCATCGGGCATTATAATTGTTTTATTTAGGAAAATTTAAAGTACTAAAAGTTTACAAATTTAAAAGTAATTATAAAAAATTGTTATATTAAAATAAATAATATATATAATTATTTCTTTTCCTTAAGCAAGAAATTGTGATGTACTTGGAATGGACTTGCCAGCTTATCGAGTCGTTGGTGAAATTGTACTTATGGGAAAAGTTTGTATGAAATAGTGACGCCACATCATCTGTGTCCCTTTTTCAATAGCTTTATTCCACATTAGTATTTTCATCATAAGAAAATTAAACTCAAATTAAAATCTTAAAATTCAAGATGAAATTACTGATGTGGCATAAAACTTTTGGAAAGGAATAATATCCTTGTTTCATACAATCAATCCTTTCCACACGGCCTAGGCATTTTCATACGAGCTGGCCACACGCTCATGTGCCAGCCCGTGTCGATATTGCACCCTGCTTCCCAAATATGCTAAAAAACCCAATTTTTAGGCTTTCTGAGCATTCTAATTCTACTAAAACCAATTAGAAGAAGATTAAGGGGACACGAAGAGAAGATTGAAGAGAACACTCGTAGAACGCCATTGAAATCAACTCAGAAGCAGATTTCCCTCAAGATCGAATATCTCCATTTAATTTCTTTTGAAGTTTTTTTAAGTTTCCTTATGTCTTGTTGTTATTCTGACTTTGAGATGTTTTCATTCAAGATTATAAACTAAATTCCCTATATACCTGTAACACCCCTAGCCCAATTCGTCGCCGAAACAGGGTTTCAGAGCATTACTAGAATTTGCAGATCACTTAAAAAAAATTCAATTAAATACTTACCGATTCAATGCACCATATAAATAAATATATTACCATTCAATCAATAGCTTGACACTTGTCTAAGCATCAAACAACAACATTGTTAGTATACTAGTACGTATTTCATATAAATTCAACATTGATATACTTATTTTCTCAACATGTCACACTTGAGTTTAATAATTGTCTTAATTTACATAATTTCCTTGTATCAACATATCAAAGATAATTATATATGTACATGTCATGAAACATATCATTCTCTTCTGTTTCTTCATAAGTATATATCATTCATTTCATTATATCAATATTTCATGCTCCATCATTTACATATATTTTATGTATATTTACTCGGTAATAGTTTATATCAAACTTAACATAAATTAAATTCCATGTACCTATACTTATTTCATTTATCTATCTTCTTAATTATTTCATACAACTATTTTGTACATATATTTCCATATGACCAATTCTTGTAAACATTTCACACAACCATTTTGTATAACCAATTCATATAACCATTCGTCATCTGGTACATATTACCTGAATACTAGTTGTTTAACAGATGTCTTGGCATCTCTCATTCACGATCTTATTTATCTTCGACATGATGCCATAGTGTCTTTCAACTATGGTCTTACTCATTTTCTGTCATGTTGCCATGGTATCTTTCAACCATGGTCTTATTCATTTCATGTCATGTTGCCATGGTATCCTTCAACTATGGTCTTACACATTTCATTTCATGTTGTCATGGTATCTTTCAACCATGGTCTTACACTTTTCATATCATGTTGCCATGGTATCTTTCAACCATGGTCTTACATATTTCATTTCAGAAACCACACTCCCGCGAACCTCATCCTTACAGTGGGATTATCGGTTCAGGCTAAATCCCCTGTAATATAAACTCATAGAGTATTGTCAGGATTACCAGTCCAGGCTAAATCCCTTGTAACGACAATTACTCTAATGAGCTTGAATCTGAATTACCAGTCCAGGCTAAATTCAGACCCTAATTCGGATAACCCGTCCGGGCTAAATCCATTTTACACGTATTCTTCAGAAGGGCTATATCAGGATAGGATCAGCCAACTGGGCTAGATCCTTTTTATCGTCAATTCCTTTTCGTTCAACCGGGATTTCTTCCCCTTTTTTTTTATTATCAAATATCAATGTTTCATCAATTTTTTCATACAAGGGATATTTAAATCATATTCACATCAATAACATACATTTCAAGTATTTAAGAATATAATTCAAGTTACACAAACTTACCTGGCGAAATTGCAGAAATATCAAGATTCAGGGGTATTTTGGTAAATTTTTCATTTTCCCTGATTTTCACCCAATCTTGGTCCAAATTAATAATTTTATTCAATTTATTAATTTAATCAATAAAACAATTCATTTCCTTCATTTTGGTCATTTTTGACATTTTTACAAAATTGCCCCTATAGTTCTTCTTTTATTCAATTTAGTCCCTAAATCTAAAACTTACAAATTATCCATTTTAAAAGTAAACCTGTTAAAGGTGGCAACAAATAGCAGTATATATGTTACAAGGATGAAATACTTCTCTCAATCTTTTTTATCCCTTTTGCTTTTGTTCGTTTGGTAGCAACTCCCAAGTCCTTGAATCTCAAACTTACTTCATACTTCATCTGGAATTATTACTTTGTTGCCCTAGCTTTAACAAGAGCTTCGTATTTCATCTGGAATTATTACTTTGTTACTCTAGCTTCAACAAGAGATTCATATTTCATCCGGATAACTTGGCTCTATTTTTCTTCCTGTGTGAAAAACCCAACAAAACCCTTGCTAGTTGAAAATTCATATATTTATTTTACTCCTCCTCCTTTCCATTCCACATCCTTGATTTATATAACAGCTACCAGTAACATTATCAATAATTTTACTATTTACTTATATGTATATTCAAAACTGTCCATTTGTGTCATAGTCACTAAATTATTTATATATTGAGTTACAGAACTCAAAATTAAGATCCTCTAATTTTCCATGAAACTAGACTTACATATCTTCTTACCATAAAATTTTCAGAATTTTTTATTGAGCAAATAAGTACAGTTTATTCTTTAAAGTAACCCCTATTCTGCTGTCTGGCAGTTCTGACTCATCTTCACTAAAAATTAATTATCTCTTCATACAAGATTCGGATGATGTTTCTGTTTGTTTCTCTTGAAAATAGACTCATTCAGAATTCTAAAAATATAAATTTAAGACCCTAATTATTTTTATTCAATTTTTTATGATTTTTCAAACTCAGAACAGGGGAACCCGAATTCATTCTGATCTTGTCTTACAAAATTTATGATATCTCATGATTTACAATTTCATTTCTTACACTGTTTCTTCTATGAGAAACTAGACTCAATAAGCTTGAGTTTCATATTTTATTCAACTTCTAATTAAATTTTCACATCTATAAAATGTGTTAAGCATGGGGTAAAAATATGTATAAATTACAGTTTATCATTTATCGTACTGAACCTCCATGGCTTCTGGGTCCAAGAGAATTTCTTTAAACAGAATTAAGTGTTTGTGCACAGACAGACCTTCCTCCAAATGATGAGCATAAAGGCGTTCTTCATATGCAACTTGTTAGTTAGGGTTTTTGACATGCATAATTGCTTTAACTTTTCCCATAATGCATCGACGATCTTCTCCTTTATCATGTCCTGTAGAATTTCATTCGATAGATGCATATGTAATTGTGTTAAAGCCTTTCGATCTTTATGTTTCTTCTCTTCCTCCTTTAATGTCGAATGCATATTATCTAACCCTAATAGGGCATATCCTCCAAATCTATCTGTGTAAGAACGGCCTACATCTTTATTTGCCACAATGAGAATTAGGTGTTGCGATCCAACAACAAAATATCATACTTCATTTTCGTCATTACTGTGATTGAGACAAGTAACTTGAAAAGCTCTGATTCCAGTTTGTTAAAACTAAACGTCGATAATGGCAATGTAGAAAGATAGCAAAGAAAAGGAAAGAAAAATAAAACACTTAGATTTTACGTGAAAACCCTTTCGGGATAAAACCATGGGCAGAGGAGAAGAAAATTCACTAATGTTGAATTCGAATGATAAAAAAGGAGTTTCAGCTACATCTATTTATAAGTTGAAAAAGTCTAATTCTAATCAATGTCAAATATATTATGCTAATAAATGCAAAATATATTATATTAATAAATATTAAATCTTCTAGAAAGAAAATATATTTTGTTTTACTTGACTTTCAAACAATCTCTTAGGATTTGAATCACACAACTCTAAGAAATTTCATTATCAGGAATCAACGGCTACCATGTAGTGACCGATCTAAAGAGACTCAACAAGGCAACCCTGATGATATTGACTTAAACGAAGTCACTGGTTAGTTTCGCGTGTATATTGATTAAGGAAGAATAGCTTAGATGAAAAGCTTTCTTCATGATAAAAAAAGATTCTTTGATGGACAAACAGTGCGGTTAGAAATTAAAAATAACAGGTATTTCTGGTTTTCGTTTCGTGACCATTGTAAAGGAAAGAATGATTGGGAGAGCAATCATGGGTGGCAATCAGGAAGGAGGCCTAGACCAAAGGCAAAGAATGATAAGCTTTGTGGATTATGGATTGTTTTATTTGCTATAAGAGAGGGCCTCTCCCTTATATTTCAATTTTCAAATAGAATGTTTAGTTTCGTCTTATCCTATTGTCACCGTTTCATAGAGAAATGTTTAAGATATTAATGATTAAAAAGTAATTAAACGAAACAAGAACAAAAGAAAGCATGGTAAAGAAAATTTGAATAAATACTCAAAAAATTGATTCTAAATTTTAAAAGTAAGTAACTAAAGATAATTAATTATATGATAATATTTTTTAGGTAGATAATTATTGTTATTGTTATTAAATTTTAATAAAATTATTATTAAATATATTTTATTAAAATAATAATAAATAATTCAATCATATTTTAACATAATTATTATTAAATATAATTTAATAAAATAATATACAATTCAATAACATTCTTAATATAATTATTATATGAATTAAAAATCATAATATATAATATTATTAAAATAATATATAATCTACTTTATTATTTTTAAATTGCATTACAATTTAATGTGCTAAAAGCGGGGAGAAGTTAAAAAATTATTTTAAGGGTTAAAATGAATAATTAATTTATAAGCGATCAAATTATAATTTTATCATTATATTAATTTATGATTTGATAAAGTTTAAAAGATTTTTATTACAAATTTACCATTTTAGGAGAGTCACGTCTTCATGACTTTATTATTATGATATAAATTGAATTTAATCGAAGGAATACCTTTGCATGATATCTATATGAGGAATATATTAAATCCAATCAATTATAAAACTTACAAAATTATATTTCAACAAAATTATCCGAAATTCATTAAAAATAGAAAAAGTAAAAGATTATTAAAAAATCTTAGTATGGAATAATATTAAAAACTTTGGATCGATATGTACATGTGAATACAAAAATAAAACAATAACTATACCAATATTTTCTTTCTCAAAATTATTACATGCTAGAGATAGACTAGTGGTTCTACTACAGAGCTACCAATTTTTTTTTTCATTTTGTCAAATTCATTTTTTTGAGAAAATAAAATATAGTATTATTAACATTTAAACATGGATCTTTTAAGAATTTTGTATATAAAAATCTCAAAAATAATGAATAGACATACACTAGATACATCATACATATACTACTCAACATCTACAACCGAATGAATCCAAAAAACATAAATTGTAGATGGTGCAGATTATGTTGAACCTACATAACAGCTTATTCAAAGTATACTTTGCATCCATGTCATCAATCTCTTTCTTCGTTTCAGCTTCATTGAGAGACTTTGATATTGATTCGAATAACTGCTTAATCAAAGTATACTTTTCGCTGTTATCAATCTTCAGACATTCCTCATCGTAAATTTTCTTTTGCTGCATCTGAAGCACACTTTTACACTTCTGAAGGAGCAACCACATGTCTAATTCTTTTATAATCCAAAGTACCTGAACTAATGCAGTAAATAGAACTTGCTCTTAGATGTCACACTTTTAGTATACCATCACAGTATAAAGGCCATTATTATGGCTCGGCCATTGATTAAGGCATCTGAGCCATTCTCGACTCTTGGCACATAAGCAAAAATTTAATAAAAAACTTACCTTATGCCACTTCAATTGCCTTGCGTGTCCAACATCATCATTATCTTCATTCTCAGCCTCATTTTGCTCAAAATCATCCAGCAGACTCAGACATTGCTCCTTCCAATACATGGCCATAAATGGAACCTAGCATAGATAGAAAACATGCATGTAAGTTTGCATTTTAATTTCAAACCTTGAACAAAAGTTTTAGTATACTTACATCAAACTTCTCCACATGATGCAATTCCAGGAACCTCATAAAATCTTCCTTCTTAATTTTGTTCAGTAGAACAGATACCTTTACAAATCTTTCTTCAGTTCTTTTCTTGCAGAACAATATATATGAATTCATTACAAGTTGATTATGTATCCAAATAGTCTCCTCTTCTATGCTCCTTTTATCAAGTGGAGGAGCAGTTCACTAGAAGTTCAATCTTCTCCCATGATCCAAAACACTGCTCAAAAATTGAATTAATTATTGATTTGATCACAATCGACTTGACATCTATTATTAGTTTTCCTTTTGATAACAAAGACGGAGAAATAGCAAGCAGTTATATGGAAGGAACAAACAAGTTAAACACCATTGTATTGGGAAATTATCAATTCAGATCCCCCACCAAAAGACCACCACCACCAAAAAGAAAGGGACAATCCAGAGTCATCCAGCCACATAGAACATTTATGATATTTAAAAGGCTCAAGAGATCGACCATAAGCAAGAGCACGAAGATAGACAGCAAGTTTCTACACTTAATATATTCTTAAGAATATTCAAGCAAGCTCCTCCCTTGTTTGTCCAGAAAAACACAATCCAAAACCAATATATACCATAACTTTAGCAATACCATTTTCCATTTCAAGGAAATTAGTAAATTGAACACTGGGTGTTTTGCCATAGAAAAACATTCATTTCAAACATAGTCCTGAACCTTTAAATAGAAGTTTTTGGAATGAAAAATTTTAGTTCTTATTACATTAACCCATCAAACCATATGTATAGGCATTTATACTACTAGTTGCCAAAAATTCCATGGCATGGTAAGGCACAAGAAGATATTCAGTTGGGCTACTAAACTACTACATGGTGTTTGGGTTGAGACCATACTGCACGGCATTAAACTAATGCACCACAAGGAGCTGGATGTACTTTTAAAGTCCTCACTACGACATTGTTTGCATAGGCCGTATCTAATAGGAGGTTTATCATTCTTACATGTATATTGACTTTTAAGCTAAGCTTTGAATCAAGAAATACTTGATAAATTGACCAAGCCACTAACTAACAAAACCAGAGTAATAGAAGGTTGAAAGGATTATTATCCTCAGTTAGCAAACTCGTCTTTTACAAACCCGTCTTTAATATCTAATTCACTCTAATCTAACAAAAAATCAGCAGTAATAGAGTTTTGATTGTCCCTTTGTACAATTATTAGGTCCATCCTTCAAAGCTAAAGAGAATACATACACATACACACACACAAAAAGAAAAAGAAAAACTGTTTGACATGGCAAATCCAGCTTACATATACTTTCTCACTTTATCATAAGAACTTGAAGAGAAATTCCCAAAAAATATAATTAACCTAAAATAACTTGAATTAACCATTACTTCACTTCCTATAAATCTAAAAATAGCATAAATTCCTAAACACTAATATAAAATGCCTACAAAAAATCCAATTCCATCGTTACCTAAAAAAATACAATTGACCGTAAGCCAACTTCCTATGAAACCAAAACCAATGACTGAGTGAAATTAACATAACTTGCTTAATACCCAGATGAACAAATACAAATTGAAGATAAATAAAGAACCGTAGCACCAAATGAACTAACATTTGCAGAGATCAAATGAAAAATATTCATTAAGAAAAGGGTTTATAGGGGAAAAATACCCAACCTGGAATGGGAGGTAAGAAGCTGAAAAATATATCAGAGACCCATAACAAATTTTGACAATCAAAGAATGAAACAAAAAAAAAAACAAGAATCAAACAAAAAAAACAACCGGTGCCTTCAGTTTTATAAGCCAAGGAAACAAAGAAATATATCAAAGACCATAACAAATTTTAACAATCAAAGATGACCATGAGATTAATTATGAAGTTTTATACAAGAAGAGTTATGAAGTTATGAGGAAGGAGAAATAGAAAACAGGAGATAAAATAAAAAAAGAAAACGTACCGGAGATGAAGATGAAGGGCGAACGTGGTGTTGATTTGGGGAAAATGTTGGAAGAAATCTGGAGCAAGGGAGAAGAAAGCAGGCTATTTTGGGAATAAATTTTACGATTCTAGTGTTGAATAGCAATTCAGTGCCCTCACCCTGGAATACCTATTACAGCATCTGAGGGAATATGAGTGTAATAGCAAATCGGTGGAATGAAGTAAACGGTGAACCAAACGGTGTAATAGTAAAAAATCACTGTATCGCACGGAATTTGGCAGGAATGGAATGAAGTAAACGGTGAACCAAACGTGCTGTTAGTGTTTATATATTGTGTAAATAGTGTAAATAGTAAATCATGATCAAATTAGTCAAAATGTATAAATTTTGTGAGCTATATTTATTATTATACCAAAAAAAGTACAATCAACAAAAAAATATTAATATTGTGATTAATTACCCTTAATTATTCTTTTTAAAATTGATAAAAATTAAATAAACCAATTTTTTTTCCTCCAATATTACTCCATGTCTCACCAAGGAGAAAAACTTTGTTTAAAAATATAATAAGAGTCAATTTTTATGTAGATTGAAAGGCAATTGAAACGTTAAAAATGCTTATACAAATTTTTATTAAGGTAAATTATAATTAAGACTATTAAATTATTAGTAAGTTTATTTTTAGTCACTTAACTTTAAAATGTTACAAAATAGTCATTAAATTATTTGAAAGTTTTTTTTATTTAAGTCACTGGATTGTTAAGTTTTTTTTAAAGAAAAAAAGTCTAAATAATGAGTTCTAAGCGACAATTTGGTGATCGATACCCTAGATTAGCACCCATTGGTGAGTAGAACACACCTTAGATCCAAGTTGATTTGACGGTCAATGTTATGATAGTAGAAAAGAAGAGGAAGGAAAGCTTTCGATTGGTGTAGATGATGTGAATAAAGAAGACCATAGAACAATCATTTTTACATCCCAGTGAATTAAATGAAGATTTTCAAATAGTTCAGTAATAATTTTATAACCTTTTAAAGTTAAGTGACAAATACATAAACATATTAATAGTTTAGTGACATTGGGTGTAGTTTACCCTTTTTATTAAGGGTTAGTATTTGGTATACTAATAATGTACGTTATTTTATTTTATTTTAGGAACAACCTTAAAAATTATCATGTGTATTTTTAAATATTTTACTATATTCTTATAGAACACTTGCAACCCCTTAATCTTGTTTGTGGAGTCTAAATATTAGTGTACCAAATATTTTCCCTTTTATTAATATCAACTTGATTTTTGGCAATTGAAATTTTTATATAATATTTATTATTTATAAAAATAGTTTTTAAATTTAATTAATTAGTAACACCAAATCATTCATTAAAGTATATTATAATAATATAAGATATAGAAGTGCATAATTTATTTAGTTTTTAAATAATTCATTTTCAAGAAAATATTAGTTTCGAAAACTCCTCTCTCCATTTGAAAAAGTGTAATTTGATTTTTTTATTATAAAATTTGTATTATTGGGATATAAAAAAAAATGCTTACCGTACAATTACTTGGCATAGTACAGTTTCAGATAAGTTAGCTCATTTAGTTGACACTCCTTTCAGTTTAGTGAAACTGCAACTGTTGGAGTAAGTTGTTGTCAATGTTCTTCATATCTTTATTTCTCTTCTTTGCGAAGGGTTTTCAATGTTCTTTTCTTGTTTTTAATGCAATCCTCTGCTTTCAAGAAACCGCAACTGTTGCGAGTAAGTTGTTTAATTTCATACCTTGCCCATCCATCATTTCTCCCTTCTTTGTGAAGCATTTTTAGCTGCTCTTCATCTGTGTGGGATCCTTATCTTGTTCCTCATGTAAATAGTGAATCTTCGGGGTGGAGATGTTGCTGGTAACAGTAGAAATGAACCAATGGAGGGCTCCACTTGGCCGACGGCAACACAGAATCCTTCGGTTGTACCAAGTAGATTCCCCTTGCATATTGGCATTCCGCCACTTCCCTATCCTGACAAACCAAGGCTTTTACCATAAGTAATTGCACAAGTTCTATTATTCTCATTCTTTTTTATTTTAGTAGAAAAATAAGAGTTTCTCTTCATATCTTTTATTTGTAATTTAGAACCCCTGGATTTTCAATTGCCACGCTAAGTACAACTGCACCAACGACCCGTCGTCTATCATCGCCTCCACGAGGAACTCCATGGCTTACGACCTGTTGGGTTTTTAAACAATTTATTCGGAGGAAGTATGAGGCTCTGTCAAGAACTTGAGCAACAACGTAATAAATCCAAATAAAGAATGACAAAGCTTGAAATTCAAGTCTGAAGGTTTTTGAGCGAACGAACAGAATCTGGCTTGAACTATGAATGCAAAAATTGAGAGAGTATTTTTCTTGAATGGTTTCTATTGAAATTCATTAATTAAAAAGATGGCATAATGCCAATACATATACCAGTCATAAGCTGGTCAGCTTTGACAAGTTTCACTTACTATTTTTAGGCTTCATTGTAACTTGCACAACTTGCATATTACAACTTGTAAATCACAACTTGCACAATTAGGTAAGCTGATCTATCAATCTTATCAGCACCCAATTACATTAAATACATTACCTACTTAGTTCTAATCAAACTAAGTTACAAAATATTACTTAAAGTAACAAAATGCATTTGAAATTGAACAGTAGCATCAACTTCTGTAGCTGCATGTACTTTGTCCGGTGATATTACAACAACTTGATCCTTTTCTTTACAGCTGCATATACTTCATCCGCATAACTTATGCGGCATTGTCTGCTCATTGGCTACTTCATGTGCTGCATGCAGGCCAACTTCAACACTTTTCCTTGGCTTGCATACTGCAGATTCCCATTTTGCCTCGATATCTTTTTTTTCAATGACCTTCCTATTAACTAGTTTAGGAACAAGATCCCAAGTCTGATTCTTGTGGATCATGCTCATCTCATCGAGCATGGCTTGCTTCCATCCTTGTTGAGCTTTAGCTTCTTTAAAGTTGCTTGGTTTAACTGCAGCCACATGAGCTCTTTCATAAATCTCATCCAATGGTCTAGTACGTCTGACTGGTTCATCATCAATGTCATTTCAGGACCATTTTCATCAGCTTCAGCTTGATCTATTGCAAGATCTTCAGAGATTGCCTCTGGTTCATTTTTATCCCAGTTCTAGCTTGACTTCTCATTGAATACATCTTTGCTTACAAAGACTTTGTTTGTTGAAGGATCAAGTGTGACAGCCCTAAATTGACCCTAGTCGGAAAATGGTTTCGGGACCACGAAACTGAGCCATAAGAAAATAATTAACAGTCATATTTAATGCTTATTATATATGAGCATGCACGTGTGAAAATTTCATGCTTAAATTTTGTATATAGTATGTGAAATTTATCAAATAGGACTTGTGTGAGAAAATTTAGGATTGTGCTAGGCAAATGTCAAAGTGGCCCATTAATGCATGTTAGAAAATGCTTGTACTTGCATGTCAAATTACCCAAATTTTAGATAGTGGCCGGCCATGCTATGGTTTCAAACATATTATAAATATTTTGTGTTAATATTTTGTGTTAAAAATAATAAAATAAAAGGGTTAGTAATAAAGTAATAAAAATTGGGGGGTGAAGAAAACAAAGTTCATCTTTGTTCCTCCATTGCCGTAACTAGAGGGAGAGGAAGAAGAAAAATTCGGCCAAGGTGGTTCTCTAGATTAAGGTATGTTCAATGTTGCTTTTGGAAGTTTATACATCCTTTGGATGATTAGTCTAAATTCTATCTATCTCATGGATGGATTTGGGGTTGTTGGAGAGTTAGGATTCGGCTACAAGGCTTCAAAATTTTAGTTGATGCCTTGATACTATTAGCATGTTAGCTATATGGATGTGTTAAGTTGCTTGAAATGTTAGATAAATTTGAACTTATCACCAAGTTCTTTAGGTAACCTATGTTAGAAATTTCGGTATTGAGATGTCTAGAACTTTCGGCCATAGTAGCTATGGAGAAATAAGGTTTTTGTTTCTTGTTAAATTGGATGAATCTTGTTGTATGAGTGCTTGAACAAACTATGATTAAATAGATGCATAGATTCAAAGTGGGAAGAATTGGCTATTATGTTTGATGCTAATGCCGAATATGAAGATGTTGTACTTGAGTAATGTATGTGGTTTGAGTTAATAAAATGAAAGGAATGCTTAAATGTGTTATAATCGATTAGATGCTAAATTAGAAATTTCTAAAAATTTCCATGTTTCTAGCCAAATATGCGTTTGATTAAGAAGGAATTTGTTGAAAAATGTAGGTGAACATGACAAGTGTATTCGGCTTAGGGCATAAAGGATATGAAAATTTTGGTATTTATTTTTGATTGTGTGTGTGTATGACCATGGATAATTGGCCGCATGAATATTATAAATACATGATGTATATTATAATTATTAAGCTACAAAACATTGTACATGTTCGGCCAAGGTAAATTATTTGAGTAAAGTATATCTTGATGGTACATTTCGGCTAGTATAAAATGTATTAAAGCTATATGTATAATTATTTAATGTGACTTACCAAATATACAAATTTGAAAATGAAATGATGAGAGACTTAAGTGGGCAATTAATTCAAGTGAATTGGTTCTAAAATGTATATGGATCTTAGAATAACTATGTTTGATTTGGGAAGTAAATTGTTTGATTTAGCTCAAGAGCTTAGAGGATCAAAGTTGGATAGGGGAAAGGAAAAAGTGATCGAATAGCCGTTGAAATTGTTCGACAACATCCGAGGTAAGTCTTTGAGTAATGGAACTTAGTTTATGATTTGATTAAATCACGACATATAAGCATAACAAATAAACGGTGATATAATGATTCTACTTGAATTATGTATTGAGGTAATTAGTTTATACTTATGACTGGTAGTCGAATGTGTATAGAGATCATGTTATAAAGCAAATCGAAATCATGCTCTTTGTAGGTGGCTATTGAGCCGAAAATGGGAATGGTTGATAAGTGTATTGTGCTTGAGTTCTAGTAATGAAAAGGAAATACGGATGTGTTATGATATATTGATATATGTGCATGATTATTCGGATGATATCCGGACTAAGATCCGAAGGCATTCGTGCGGGTTATTATAACCGGACTAAGATCCGAAGGCAATTGTGCTAGTTATTATAACCGGGTTAAGTCTCGAAGGCATTCGTGCGGGTTATTATAACCGGGTTAAGTCCCGAAGGCATTCGTGCGAGTTATTATAACCGGGTTAAGTCCCAAAGGCATTCGTGCGGGTTATTATAACCGGGCTAAGTCCCGAAGGCATTCGTGCTGGTTGTTACATCCGAACCAAGTTCCGAAAGTAGTCATGTTTGGAAAGGTGAGATTCTGTCGTAATAATTCCGATTAATGTGCTCATAGTCCCTAATATGACCAGGTATGGATCCTATATACATTGGAAAAATTGTGTACTGTATAAGTTGTGATTATGTGATCGAATAATGCTCTCCCGGCCATTTCCTAAGGTTATAAGAAGTCTATAGCTCACTCGAGTTACATGAAATTGATTCAAATGAAACTTAGTTAAGTTGGGCTTCGAATGGGTAAACATATTGACAGAAGTGTAAATTAAAATGAATATGTGATCGTGTGCACAGACATTTATTCATCCTTATGAATGTTATTTCTTTTGTGTTTTAGTTTCAAATGATTTCATTACTTATAAGCTTACAAAGCATCGAAATGCTTACTCTGTTGCTTAAATTCTCTGTATTATAGATTTTGTTAAATCACCATCGGACTCGGAGGTGTCAAAGTCGAAGTCATCCACACTATCTAAGCCACTTTTTGGTACTCTTCAGTTGATCTTAATAATGGCATGTATAGGGCTGACCCTTGTTGTTAATTAAGTATCTTTTGGTAATGTATATTCGTATAGCCATGCGAAAATGGCTCGTATATTTTGAGTATAACATTATGGTCATTTTGTATATATGGTCTTATGACATGGTTATTAAGTGGTGTGGAAATGCTTGGTAATGATTAGCCATTGGAATGGCCAATCATGGTCCTATTGGTGCTACATACGTCATGGCTAATCGTGATTATACTTGAAAATAATGTATGTCAATTTACTAATTGATTCATGGAAAATTATGAAATAGGTAAAATTTACCTTAAATATATGCTGACAGCAGCAGTGATGTGAATTTGAAAAATCACTAAAAATAGTAGGAATGGAATTAAATAGTTAATAAATTATGAAATCGAATCTTGATGAGTCTATTTTCATATGAAAGAAACAAAAAGACCATATGAGCCGTATTTTATGAGATGTTTAAGTTTTCGTGAAACAGGGCCAGAGCGTTTTCTGGATCCCCTGTTCTGATTTTGAAAATTTACCATAAATTAACTAGAGACAATTAGAAGTCATGCTTTATATGTACAGATTCCTTTTTGAGTTTCGTTTCATTAGAAACAAACGGCATAAGTATTGAAGCTCTGTAGAGGGAGATATCTAAGTTGTAATGCATGAAGGTCAGAGTAGTCAAACCCTGAAACAAGGGAGACTTTAACTAATAAACTGTACTAATTGGCCCGACCAAAAATTCTAGAAAAAAATTTTTAGATGGATATATGAGTCTAGTTTCAGGAAAAATTTACGGAATCGGTTTTCGAGTTTTGGAACTCAAGATATGATTTTTAAAGTGACTGTGATGCAGTTAGCCAGCTTGTCTGGAAATTTTAAAATGAACTGTGTAAGTAAATGAATTAAGTCCGTTAACACCTCGTGTTCGACTCCGGCAACGGTCTCGGGTACGGGGCGTTACATCAAGTATCTTATAACCCTTCTTGATACTGTTGTAGCCTATCAGAATACCATGTTGAGCTTTCTTAGCAAGCTTTTTTTTTTTTTTGCTGCTGGAATATGAGCATAACAAATCCAGCCAAAGACTCTTAGGTGAGCCAGTGATGGTTTGAACCCAAACCAAGCCTCGAATGGAGTTTTTTGAGCCAAAGCCTTAGTTGGGAGCCTGTTTTGGAGGTAAATAGCAGTGTTAACTACTTCTGCCCAAAATGTCTTAGGCAAATTTCTTTCAAACATTAGGCACCTGGCCATATCCATCAAGCTTCTGTTCTTTCTTTCACTTACACCATTTTGTTGAGGTGTATAAGTGTTGGTGAGCTGGTGTTTAATGCCTGCTTCATCACAAAACGTATGTAACCCAGATGAACTATAATTAGTCCTATTATCAGACCTCAATGTCTTCAACTTGCAACCTGTTTCAGTCTTTGCTGTAGCTTTAAACTTCAAAAATACTGAAGCCACTTCTGATTTATGTTTCTAAAAATAAATCCAGCAATATCTCGAGTAATCATCGATGAATAAGATGAAATACCTGCTGCCATTCAGAGATTGAGCCTTCATTGGACCGCACACATCAGTGTGTACAAGTTGTAGTCTTTCAGAAGCTCTCCAAGCTTTGTTTGTAGGAAATGGTAGTCTAGCTTGTTTTCCTAGTTGACATACTTCACAAACTTCTTCTTTTTCAACTGAGTTAGTGAAGTTTTCAACCAAATCTTCTTTGGTTAGCTGAGTCATTGAGTTGTAGTTGACATGGCCAAGTCTTTTGTGCCACAACTTGGATTCATCTTGAACAGTTGTGTAGGCACTGTCTAAGCTCTTATTCCAGTCCACAACAAAGTTTTTGTCAGCCATGGTCACTGTCATGAGCCTGGATCCATTTGGATCACTAATTAGGCATTCTTTGCCTTTGAACACCATAGAGTAGCCCTTTTCTAGCAACTGAGCTATACTGAGCATGTTTCTATCTATTTCAGGCACCAAAAGTACATTTGAAACAAGTTTGGTACCTATAGGAGTATTTATCAGTATATCTCCTTTGCCTTCAGCTTTGATGAAGTGTCCATTTCCAACCTTCACCCTTATTTTGAAGCTTCTGTTCATTGGCTTGAAGATAGCAACATTTGGAGTCATGTGGTTAGTATATCCACTATCAATCAACCATCTTTTTGTGGCTTTTCTTTTGGCAGCTGAGCAAGAAATTGTAAAGACTTGCTCTTCTTTCTTACTGCCTTCTTTTGCTACTCGAGCTTCAGCTCTTGCTGTTGAGGCTGATTTGGCCTTTGTTTGCCTTTGTTTTTTCAAACTTTGTCTGCATGGCACATCTTTTTGCAGATTTTGCACTGTACATTAGGCCTAAACCAACATACTTCACCCGGATGACTTACCCTTCTGCAGTGTGGGCAGGGTGGATATCTTCTTTCACCATTTGTTCTAGGCTTGTCTTTCCAGGTTTTCTTCCCCTTGTATGAAGAGAAGTTTGAGGCTGATTTGGTTTTGGCTTGGAAGGCACCTTCTTGATGCTCCTCTAGTCTACTTGCTCTCCTTTGCTCTTAAGCATAAAGAGCATTAATCATCTCTGTCAATGAAATGCTGGTCAGGTCCTTCGAGTCTTCAAGAGATGATATCTTTGCCTCATACCTTTCAGGTAAGGTTGAGATCACCTTCTCCACAATTCTTGCTTCACTAAATTATTCTCTAAGTAGCCTTATGTTGTTTACTACAAACATGATTCTGTCTGAGTATTGCTTCACTGTTTCTTCCTCCTTCATCTTCAAGTTTTCAAAGTCCCTTATTAAATTTAGTAGCTGTTGCTGCCTTGTTCTTTTAGTCCCTTAGAACTCCTCCTTCAGCTTATCCCAGGCCTACTTTGGTGACTCACAAGCCATGATTCTTGTGAAAATCACATCAGACACACTATTCTGGATACAAGACAGGGCTTTGTGCCTTTTGGTTCTTTCATATAAAAGTTGTCTGATTTAAGCCACTGTTGGATTGGCTCTAAGAGGTGCTGGTTCAACATTTGATTTGACAACCTCCCTCAAATCAAATGCCTGCAAGTAGGTCTTCATTTTCACTACCCAAATGTGGTAGCCCTCTCCATTGAAGACTGGTGGTGTAGCTGGTGAAAAACTTGAGGAAGACATGGTTTTTAAGGATTGAAATATGACAGGTCCATTAAGAATTGTGCTTTAGATACCAATTGTTGGGATTTTGGAACAATTTATCCTGAAGAAGTATGAGGCTCAGTCAAGAACTTGAGCAACAACGTAATAAATCTGGATAAAGAATGACAAAGCTTGAAATTCAAGTCTGGAGGTTTTTGAGAAAACAAACAGAATCTAGCTTGAACTATGAATGCAAAAATTGAGAGAGTATTTTTCTTAAATGATTTCTATTGAAATTCATTAATTAAAAAGATGGCATAATGCCAATACATATACCAGTCATAAGCTGGTCAGCTTTAACAGGTTTCACTTACTACTTTTAGGCTTCGTTGCAGCTTGTACAACTTGCACATTACAACTTGCAAATCACAACTTGCACAATTAGGTAAGCTGATCCATCAATCTTATCAGCACCCAATTACATTAAATACATTACCTACTTAGTTCTAATTAAACTAAGTTACAAAATATTACTTAAAGTAACAAAATGCAACTGAAATTGAACAGTAGCATCAACTTCAATAGCTGCATGTACTTCATCCTGTCTGCTCCTTGGCTGCTTCATGTACTGCATACAGGCCAACCTCAACACGACCGTTTGCATTAAATGCAAGAAAGAGATGGAATGCCCTAGGACTTATATAGACGCTTATATTTTTTGCCCTTGCTGCAAATTTCACTTTTTGGCTTCAGATAAGGGCGACTCTACAAATCTTAGTACTGGTCGGTTAAGAAAATTTCTCTAATTCCTCTTCTATATATACATGAAATGAACCAATTAAAAAGGGAACCCGATTTGTTTCCTCTCTAGATATATTTCTATACCAAAGCCCTTCTCGATACCTTTTAGACAATCCTCCAGACTTCCCTCTGCTGGTTTGTGCCAATATCTTCTCTTCTGTAAGTATTAATGTGACATAAAAGTTGGTCTTCAAGTCTAACCCTATGGCAACAAAGCTTATTCTCACAGATGATCAAAGTTCACATCTGAGTTCTGATTGGGATACAAGAGAATAGAAAGTTCATCCTAAGTTCCACAGGCATCCATGAGAGCATCTCAAGCATTGGTAATTAAGCCTAAAAGCCTTATTATTTAATGTCTTATTAATTGTTTGCCTTTTTTGTGCATATGGCATATACATATTCTCAAAACTATCCTTTTTTAAAAGGAGTTATTTTGAAAACGGGAGTAGCCACCAACCATTTTAAGTGTGATTGGATCACCTTATAAAACATTTTGGCCTAGGAAATTGTGAGAAAACGGGCTCGGGAATCGGTTACGTACGAGGAAAGGTTAGCACCCTCGCAACACCCAAAATTGGTACCAAATTGAATAGTTTTGTCTTAATGTCAAAAGTTTGAAAGAATTTAGGAATAAGATCTCTTTTTAAAACCGTAATAATTTGAGTTGAAAATCAAGATTCCTTCGCTTCGAAAAAGTACGAACATCACATCCAGCATGATTGGACACGATATTCCTAAATTTTCGTAACTGAAATCATCTTGTGATTTACAAAATCTATTTAGAATGGTATTTTTAGATATTTAGACAAACGGGAAATCGCAACCCAACATGTTAGGGCACTATTTCCTGAATTCCTAGATACCAAAAAAAATATTGCCTTATTTTTTGAAATTCTTTTGGATTAAATAAAATTTTATGACAATGATGTATTTAACATATTACAAGATATCGATACTAAATAATATAAACTATATGATACATACTTTAACAATTCATGCAAATATAATATAGAAAGTGATGAATAATGACATAAATTTCATAATATGCATTATCATTTCATATGACATAATCATAGAAAACAATGAACATAACAATATAGATTTCACAATACATACATAATAATATTTCATGCAAAATAAAACATAGAAAACAATGAATATAACAATATAAATTACCCAATATATAACAATATTTTATGCAAATATAACTTAAAATAACATAAGTAATCAACTTTATGCAAATATGATAAATGATATAAAAATAAATAGTTGGTGAGATAACATTAGCGTCATCAAAGCGGTATTAAATAAATACAAAAAAATACATAAACAAATTATGAACATATAAATCAAAAGCAAAGATAAGAAAACAAATACAATTTTTTTAAAAAGGATAAAGTATTTAAAATATATTTAAAACGATGTGTAAATGATAAAGGAGAGTTTTTAAAGATGATTAATATACATATAAAAAATACATTACATGATATAATAACTTATTACACTTTTTTGAAAAAACAATAATATGTTAAATAGGAACATAATTTTGTAGTAAATTTAAAATATTAGACATTAAATATTTAATAACAGTAATTTACAAACTTTTAATTACTATATATTAATAATAAATAATAAAATAATATATAATAAAATAAAAAATAAAGTAAGGGTTAATACATATAATAAAAGATATATAATAAAATTTATAAATAGAATATATAATAATATAAATAATATGATAATTAAAAATAATATTTACTATTTTATAAAAAAATAATACATATAGTATTTAAAATAAATTGAATATATAAAAAGGGATTAAAATTGAATTAATTAAAAATCAAGGGTTAATTACAAATAAATAGAAAAATTTGGGCCTAATTAAAACACGCATTAAAGCCGAGGACTCTTTGGGTAATTTGACCCTAATCCCAAAACGACGTCGTCCCGAAATAAGCTTTATAATGGCCATTAGGACTAAATTGGAACAAGAATAAAAGGTTAGGGCCAAATTAAAATAAAAATAAAATGACATTGTACATGTTAACAATGCGGAAGGATCAATTGGGCAATTAGCCTTTTTAAATAAAACGCGCGGATCCTATCCGGGTTACGGGTCAACACGCAGATCCTGGGCTTTGAAACAACGCCGTTTTGAAGCTTATCGTTTTAAGCAAAACGACGCCGTTTTTATAAGGCTATAAAAGCCAAATGTCGACCTTAAAAATCATTTTGAAACCTGATTTTAAATAAAAAAACAAAGAAACCCTCTAAAAGAGGGTTGGGGGGTCCTCGGAGCTCTGTCAAGCCTCCGTCTAGAAGATTACACATGCCCACGCGCCACCGTCATCACCGCTACGTACAGAGGCCAGAAGCTGGAAAGCCTCCTTTTTAACGCAGATCTAACGGTACGTCCCATTTTCCTTTTATTTCATATATGATATTCGTATGTATTTGTAAAGAGAAAAGGAAAAATAAAATAAAACTAATCACCTCTGTTTCTTCAGTTCATCGTGGGTCTTTTATTGCATATATCTGTATATAACTGTGTTCTTTTTATTGAATTTGTGTGTATATCCTAAAAAATCGTGCTTACAAATTAGAAAAAAGGGGTTTTTATAACCCTCTGATACATTTTTGGGGAAAGAATCCTTTGATTTCTTTCCAAGTTTACTTCTTTTGCTGCTGTGGTTCTTTCCTTCTTTTGTAGATATCAGCGAGGATCTCACGACGATGAGTGTTGGCGTTGATTTGTGCACCAATTGCGACGTGATACAAGACCGGAGTCACGGCGCCAGTGGAGACGTTGATGGAAAGTCATTGGAATGACGCGAGACGAAAAGGCGCGTCGGTTGGAGTGCTTGCGGCGCCCAGGGTTTCTGAAACCCTAGGTCTTCTGTCTTTAGTTTACGGTTTGGGCCTATTGGGCCCCGTTCATTTTTGGGTTAAGGGTGTAATGGGCTAGTGGGTAGTTTAGGCTAATTGGGTCTTGGGTCATCAGGCCTTTAGGCCCGTTTTGTAAACTAGACAGACCTTAAATTTATTTTATTAATTATTTTTTATTGCTTTATTCTATCTCATGGGCCCAGGAAAATTTGGGCTATTAATGCTGCCCCTCTTTGCTTATTATTTTGTAACAGGAATAGAGCAAAGATTATAAAAGGACCAAATTTGCCTCGGTCTTATCGGATCCTGACCTCATTGTCCTCAATCTGCTTTCCACAAAGTCAGGGACGCCATGCTGATATCTTTGATTTGCACCCCGCCTAATACAGAGAGAACAAATCAGCTATCTTCAATCTACTTTCTATCAATACAGAAATGCTAGATGTGCTCTCTTCGATAGACTCTCCGTCAATATAGAAACGCCAAATCTGTTATCTTCGATCTGCTTCGATGTGAACACACGAATGTCAGATCCACTATCTTCAATCTGCTTCGATGTGAACATACGAATGTCAAATATGCTATCTTCGATCTGCTCCCTGTCTAATACAAAGATACCAAATCTATCATCTTCGATCTGCTCCCCATCAATATAGAGACACCAAATCAGCTATCTTCGATCTGTTCTCTGTCAATACAGAGATGCCAGATGTGCTTTCTCCAATCTGCTCCCTATTAATACAGAGACCCCAAATCAACTATCTCCGATCTACTCTCTGACAATACAGAGATGCCAAATTTGCTATCGTCGATCTGCTCTCTGACAATACAGAGACGCCAAATTTGTTATTTTTGATCTGCTCTCTGACAATACAGAGACGCCAAATCTGTTATCTCCGATCTACTCTCTGACAATACAGAGATGCCAAATCTGTTATTATCGATCTGCTCTCTGACAATACAGAGATGCCAAATCTGTTATCTTCGATCTGCTCTCTGACAATACAGAGATGCCAAATCTGCTATCGTCGATCTGCTCTCTGACAATACAGAGATTCCAAATTTGTTATCTTCGATCTACTCTCTGACAATACAGAGACGCCAAATCTGCTATCGTCGATCTGCTCTCCGACAATATAGAGACGCCAAATCTGTTATCTGTGATCTATATTGTCCTTTAAAGGGCATAACCTGTAGAATGCATATATGCTCATGCCCGATGATTAAGATGCCATGCTCAAAATGAATCAAATGCTCCCAATTATGATGCAAAATGTTATGAAAATGATTCCTATTTCGGACGCCTTTATTCATTCATCTCTCCGAGTTTCATCTTTTTTCGAAATATCAATCATACTTAGCTCGTATGCTTTGAATCAGATTGGTCCTATTGTACCATTCTTCGAATGTTACGACCTACTGGAGACAATCCTCTTCTAGGATTGAATCATTTGAATTGTCCAATCATCCTTTGAACTGAAGAAGAAGTTTTCTCGAGTACCTCCGACCCTCACTATTGGGAATTCTTCAAACAATTGTTCTGTTTTAGTTTCTTGTATTCTCTAGAGATTTCCAGAGTAATATGCAAAACTTCGTTTGTAAAAATATTTAGTTCATCAATTATTATTTCAATGCAACACTCTTTATGAGTAATAGAAGACAAATAATTTAATCTTGAGAATAGTTAAATAAATCATCAGAATACAAAAGAAAATTAATCTGAAAACATATCTTTGAGAAGAAAAAGAATCCAAAGATAGTAAATAGGACAAAAATCAGATGTCCAACATATCATAGCTTGAGCTTCTATATACAAAGTCCATGAAGATTGTTTTAAGTTTAACATGTGTTTAGAAGATCCAAAGTGTTTTGTTGATTCTTTGGTATGTAACACACTCCACTTCTCGTCAAATCCAGTATAGCAAGGTCACTGCATGTTTTTCAAAATTTGAGCAGCCCTTTTGGGTTTTAAACTCAAAATCTATTTGGTCTCAAGGCGCCCTTTTACGGGTTTTCACCTTGGCCTCTCGGTTTTTTATTTTATTTTATTTTATTTTATTTTGCAGAAATCTTAAAGCGCCCTTTTGCGGGTTTTCACCTTGGATTTCCCTCTCTTTTAGACAAAGTACTTCTTGACTGAGTCTGAATGCACCGGATTGGGTAAACTTTTCCCATCCATTTCTGTCAAAATCAGTGCACCACTAGAGAAAGCCTTCTTCACAACATACGACCCTTCCCAATTCGGCATCCATTTTCCTATAAAGTCCTTTTGTATAGGAAGAATCTGTTTCAATACCAGGTCCCCTTCATGGAATTCTCATGGACGAACTTTCTTGTCATAAGCTCGCATCATTCGCTTCTGATACATTTGACATGATGAATAGCCCTTAGCCTCTTTTCTTCAATCAAGTTCAATTGGTCATACCGCGATTGAATCCATTCTACTTCATCCAGCTTTATTTCTGAAAAAATTCGAAGAGAAGGTATTTCTACTTCAATGGGCAACACTGCC
Organism: Gossypium arboreum; assembly: GCF_025698485.1. Taxonomy (NCBI): domain Eukaryota; kingdom Viridiplantae; phylum Streptophyta; class Magnoliopsida; order Malvales; family Malvaceae; genus Gossypium; species Gossypium arboreum. The sequence continues at coordinate 16,642,592 of NC_069080.1, forward strand.
TCCATCCCATAAACCAATGAGAAAGGAGTTGCCCCAGTAGAGGTTCTGACTGACGTTCGATAGGAAAAGAGTGCAAATGGTAATTTCTCATGCCAGGCTCTGTAGGTCTCAGTCATTTTCCCTACTATCCTCTTAATATTCTTGTTGGCAGCTTCCACTGCCCCATTCATTTTTGGGTGATATGGGGATGAATTATGATGTTTGATCTTGAATTGGCTGCAAACTTCTGCAATCATGCTGTTATTCAAGTTCAATGCATTGTCCGATATAATCCTCTTAGGTATTCTATACCGAAAAATAATCTTCTTTTTCAGGAAACGACTTACTACCAACTTGGTAACACTAGCATATGAAAAGATGCCTATTCGAAGATTTTGGTGATATTAGCCCAATGACGTCGATGCCCCACATGGAAAAGGGCCATGGAGAAGTCATAACATGTAAGGGTGAAGGTGGTACATGAATCTTGTCCCCATATATCTGGCATTTATGACATTTCTTAGCATAGCTGATACAATCTCCTTCAATAGTAGACCAATAGTATCCAAACCTCATAATTTGCCTTGCCATCGTAAAGCCATTAGCATGTGTCCCACAAACACCTTCATGTACTTCTTCCAGGATTTGTCTAGCTTTCACAGCATCGACGCATCTCAAAAGTGCCTGATCTTCCCTTCTTTTATAAAGGATGTCCCCATCTAGTACATATTCGTAGGCTAACCTCCTCAAAGTTCTTTTTTCATTCTCAGTTGCCCGCTCAGGATATTCACGATTTCTCACATACCGTAATATATCTTAATACCAAGGATAGTTATCCTTTTCCTCTTCTTCGATGTTACAGCAATGAGCTGGAACCTTAGAAATGCTCATCTGAATTGGTCTCACATCCTCTAGTTTATTTGCTTTAATCATGGAAGCCAACGTTGCCAGAGCGTCCGCCATCTGATTTTCATCCTGTGGGGGGTAACTGAAAGTTATGTTATCAAACTCTTCAAGTAACTCCAAAACTACCCTTCGATAATTGAGCAATTTGGGGTCCCTTGTCTCCCATTCACCTCAGCTGGTAAATTACCAATGCAGGGTCTCCATATACTTCTAAGGTTCTGATTTTTCGCTCTTTGGCTGCTCGAATCCCCATAATGCATGCTTCATATTCGGCCATGTTATTCGTACAGTCAAAATCCAATTTACATGTAAATGGATAATGATCACCATTTGAGGATACCAAGACTGCCCCAATTCTATTTCCTACCGTGTTAGATGCGCCGTCAAAGTTCAGCTTCCAAGGATATTCTTCAACGACTGCCACATACATCAACTCCTTATTAGGGAAATCAAAGCTCAACAGCTTATAATATTCTAGAGCTCTGTTAGCCAGAAATTCTGTTATCGCGCTTCCTTTTATAACCTTTTGACTCACATAGACTACATCAAATTCTGAAAGCAATATTTGCCACCTTGCCATTCTTCCATTTAGGGTTGTTGATTCCATTATGTACTTTAACGGATCAAGTTTTGAAATTAGCCAAGTCATATGATATAGCATATATTGTCTTAACCTTCGAGTCGTCCAAATCAAAGCACAACACAACTTTTCAACTGGCGAATATCTCATTTCACACTCAGTGAATTTCTTACTGAGGTAATATATCGCTTTCTCCTTTCTTCCTGATTCATCATGTTGACCAAGCACACATCCCATAGAATTACTAAATACCGATAAGTATAGAATTAACGGTTTATCTGGACTGGGCAGAGATAATACTGGAGCGTTTAACAAGTATTGCTTAACCTTATCAAAAGCATCCTGGTATTCCTTATCCCATGTACCTTGGTTGTGTTTTCTAATGAGGCGAAATATAGGATCACAGATAAATAGATCTATTTATCTATGATCGAATTATATTTGTTCGATACACTGTTGTCAATATGATTGTAAATTTTGAATATAAATGTTGAGAGTTGAAAAAAGAATAAAGAATATAAAAAAGACTACAAAAAATACAATGAAAAAAATAAAATTCATTTTTTTTATTTTTTTATTAATTATTATTAATATTTTCTATTTTTATATGTTATATGTTATTTTATCTTATTTTATGTTGTTTTGTAAATGTTTAAATAACTCGTTATGAAATCGCGTTGATAGCCTCGACTCGTGTCCTAGCCCGTCTGAGAGCTAGATTTTCCTCAATTGTTTGCCTCTTGCCTTTAGCTTTCCTTAAGTTAGCTTCCGCTATTTCAAGAGCTTGCTGAGCTTCTTGTGGATCAATGTCACTACCCTTCTCCACATCATTTACTAAAATAGTGATTTCATTGTTGCCTATTCTAGCAAAACCACCCATCAGAGCCATCGTTAACCATTGGTCGTTAAGGCGTATTCTCAAAATACCTATATCTACAGCTGTGACAATAGGCGCGTGATTTGGTATAATTCAATCTTCTAAGAAAACCCCGAACTTCCTTTTGAGTACGTGGTGGAGGCAATTCTCGTATGGCTCTAACCTTGTCTGAGTCAACTTCTATTCCCTTTTCGCTGACCACAAAGCCCAATAATTTCCCCGACCTAGCTCCAAAAATGCACTTTGCTAGATTAAGCTTCAACTGAAACTTCCTTAATCTCAGGAACAACTTCCTCAAGACTTTAATATGCTTTGTCTCTGTTCGAGATTTAGCAATCATATCATCAACATACACTTCAATCTCCTTGTGCATCATATCATGAAATAAGGTCACCATAGCCCTTTGGTATGTTGCCCCTGTATTCTTTAACCCGAAAGGCATTACCTTGTAACAAAATATGCCCCATAATGTTATAAAGGTAGTTTTATCCATGTCTCCAGGATGCATCTTTATCTGATTGTACCCTGAGAAGCCATCCATAAAAGAAAACAACGAATATCCCGCTGTATTGTCCACCAAAGTGTCGATGTGCGGTAAAGGAAAGTTGTCCTTTGGGCTAGCTTTGTTCAAATCTCTGTAATCAACACACATTCGTACCTTTCCATCCTTCTTAAGGACAGGCACAATGTTAGCTACCTATTCTGAATACTTAACCTCTTGTAGGAATCTAGCATCAAACTGCTTCTTAACTTCATCTTTTATTTTCAGCACAATATCAGGCCTCATCCTTCGCAATTTTTGTTGGACTAGCTTATGATCTTATCTTATGAGGAGACGATGTACCATGATATCAGTATTCAAACCCGACATATCCTCATATGACTATGCAAAGATATCCTTGAATTCACGTAGTAGCTCAACAAGACCTTGTCTCGTTTCCTTTGCAATATGTGTCCCTATTTTCACCTCTTTTCCTTCCTTCAAGATTACATTCTCTATTGTCTCTTTCTCACGGGGTAGGATTTGTTTCTCCTCTTGTTTCATCATTCGCAACAGATCTGGAAACACATCACAATTCCCGTCATCTTCAAAATCCTGAGGTTCTTCTATACCCATGTCTTGCTCAAAAGAGAATTCAGGATTTGTAGTATCAGTGCTCATGTCATGATATCTAGGGACCTGCGGGGTATGAAAGAATGTACAAAGAATGAATGAATTTTAAGAATGTTTATTTATGTGTTATGTATGGAATGAAAATTTTAAAAGAATTTTAAAAAATGTCAAAAGAATATTGATCGGTATAAAAGAATATTCACTTAGATTGATAACAAAAGTCATGTTTTATTGAAATGCAAATATCTGAACATGAGCCTATTTTACAAACGAAACCTTATTACTCCTAGGTTCTAGAGCAACAAGAGTATTCTGAAAATTACTCTGAAAAGTCTTTAAAAACTACAGGAAGTTCTTCTGCAATCCAATTGTTTAAAGAGCTTCCTGATTCGTAAGGACGAATGCCCTCAAGGTTTCTTCATTCAGACTCTTCACTATGTACAGCATTAATGTGATAACTTCCTTTTTCGAGCAACTCTCTCTCAGGGTGAATTATCCCTCCTGATATAAAGGTTTGGGATATATGAGGGAACGTCATCAATTCCCACTCTACTTCTCTTCTACTTAAACGCGCCCTTCTTTTTTCTTGACGCTTCTCTGTTTCCTTCCTCCTCTGCTTGTGATTTAGCCTAAAACCCAAGCCAAAACGGTCCCTTTTCTCCTTTAGTTCTAGAATTTGAATCCCTCATTGAAGATATCTTCCCAATCCTTTTCCTGGCAAGGCTCCTCTCCCCATTGTTAACTGCAAACTCATTCTTGTAGTTCTGGATATCCTAGGCACCGGCACCTCATTCCTCTCTGAAATGAATGTTGCATTAATGAATTCTAATGAACGAAAAGAGCATTCAATGTCCTCCTTGTTTGCTTCTACATAGGGTGCGTCATTGATAACTGTCGCTATAATGTCCTCCTCCGCATTTATGGAAACCAACCTTCCATCAGCTACTAACTTCAATTTCTGGTGCAAAGATGAGGGCACCGCTCCTGCCGAGTGTATCCAAGGCCTCTCCAACAGGCAATTATAAGAGGGCTTGATGTCCATCACTAAAAATTCCACCTCATAAGTGTTTGGCCCAATCATCAAAGGAATATCAATTCTTCCCATGACCTTTCTCTCTGTACCATCGAATGCTCTCACTATATTATGGCATGTTTTCATGTGAGAACTTTCTATGGGTAATCTGTTCAATGTAGATAATGGTAAGACATTTAAGGCTGATCCATTATCAATAAGCACACTTGGCAATGTATATCCCTTGCAGCGAGTGGTGATGCGCAAAGCTTTAGCTGATCCCATACCACCAGGTGGGATTTCGTCATCATTGAAATAGATGAAATTGTCAGCACTTATGTTACTAACCAATCGATCCAACTTATTGACGGATATATCATTAGTAACGTAAGTCTCGTTGAGCACCTTCATTAATGCTTCCCGATGTACCTCGGAACTCAGAAGTAAAGCCAATACTGATATGCGGGCCAGTTGTTTGCGCAACTGTTTAACCACGCTGTACTCACTGTGTTTTAAGAATTTTAGAAACTCTCTGGCTTCTTCTTCCTTCACTGACTCGTTAACCAGTATTTCAGTCTCCTTTCCTTTGTCAAAGGCTTTTGCTTTCGTGGGCTCAACTCTGACGCCTTCTACATCATAACGCTTCCCACTACGTATGTAAGAACCCTCATCTTGAGCCTCCTTAGAAGCACTAGCTATATCCTCTTTCTTCGGCATTGTCACATTGCAGTCATAATTCCAGGGTACCCTCTTATTATCCTTATAAGGAAAGGAAACAGGTTTGTGAATAATGACTTTCGGTGCTGTTTGTGTTTCAACTTCATTATTCCTTGGTAGAGAAATAATGATCCCTGGCCGGTTGATTCTTTGATTCTTGGGTTCCCTTTCCAATGCGCATATATGACCCTCATCTGAGCCAGCTTCATAAAATTCCAGCTCCTTATTATCCATAAGGCTTTGTACCAAAGCCTTAAAATCGTCACATTCCTGGATTTCATGTCCCTCTTCTACATGGAACTCGTAGTAGTCCCTCACTCCTCTACTTCCTTCTTCAGAGATTATCATTTCTCTTTTCACCATTTCTTCCCAGATTACTTTCATCGGCATTCTTACCTCAGCCACGTCTTCTTTGATCCTTCTCATACCAGTGTCTCCAATTGCGTTTACCCCTTGATCAACATGGTTTGGCAACAGGTTCTCTGTATTAGGGGTGTCGTCAAATTTTACGACCCCCATCTTGATTAGTCTTTCCACTACCTTTTTAAAACCAATGCAATTTTCGATTGAATGCCCTGATATCCCCTCATGGTATTCATATTTGGCGTTTGCATCATACCATTTGGGATATGGGGGTTGCAACGGTTTCAAATGAAAAGGAGCTATTGCATGCACATTGAATAAACTTTGATAAAGCTCCCGATATGCCACTGGGATAGGTGTAAATGAGACCTTTTCAGAATTTTGTCTCGAACCAGATCCTTGCTTTTGGGAATCCTGTTACCCAACTGTAGTTGCTCTGAGTTGACTAACCGTAATTGCCTTCGAATTATAACTATTCATATTGTTCACCTCATTATCTTTCCTTCTTGGGACCGATCTTTTAACAGCCTCCCCCTCTATCTTGCCACCCCTTATGGCATTTTCAATCATTTCTCCTGCCATAACTATATCAGCGAAGCTTTTGGTGGTACTTCCAATCATATGAGTAATGAATGGGGCCTTCAAGGTGTTAATGAACAGTATGGTAGTCTCTTTCTCCAAAAGCGGTGGTTGAACTTGCATGGCAACCTCCCTCCATCTCTGCACATATTGCCTAAAGCTCTCATTAGGCTTCTTTTCCATGTTCTGCAAAGTGATTCTATCAGGAGTCATATCAGTCACATGATTATACTGCTGCATAAAGGCTTGTGCTAAATCTCTCCAGGAACCAATCCTTGCGCGACTCAATTGATTATACCATCTAGCTGCTGCCCCAACCAAACTGTCTTGAAAACAATGGATCAATAATTGATCATTGTTTACATAGCCAGTCATCCGCCTATAGAACATGGTGATATGGGCCTCAGGGCAAGTAGTCCCATTGTACTTCTCAAATTTCGGCATCTTAAACTTATGAGGAAGCACCAAATCTGGGACCAAACTCAAGTCCTTAGCATCAATTCCTTGACGATTATCAATGTTTTCTAATGCCTTAGATTTTTTCTCTAACCATCTGCAACGTTCCTCTAATTGCCTTGATGATTCGAGTCTCATCTCTTCTTTTTCTGCTATATCTAAATCAGGGATGACTGGATTGGTAGGATTGTCTCCTGGGTTAAATCCCGAGCCAGTTTGAAAATTCATGGGTATTCCAGCATCAACTTGCCCATGTTGAGATCTTATTGTGATGGACGGCCTTCGGGGATACGCCTCAGGTTGAGTTTGTACATGGGGTGGAGTAAAACCCAGAGGATGGTCTTCATTATCCTCTTCAGTGATAGTCATAGGGGCCTTTCCTTTATCTGTTGCCCCTTTCAGCAGCTGAGCCATTTCAGCCATCATATTCCTTTGGGCCTCCAACATTTAATCTTTTCATCTTTTGCTGGATTTTTGCCAATTGTTCCTGTAATTGCTCTTGCATTTCTTTTTGGATCTGCTCAAGTCTTTGATCTATATTCTTTGTCTTGGTGAGTGTACCGTAAGGATGTGTTGCTTCTAGATTTCCTCTTTCTCTCACTCTTCTTCTTCCTTAATAATTTTAACTAATTAGGGTCTTTCTATAAATTTGAATGCATATGATGCGATGAGATGCAAATGTATGAATGTAAAAAGATATCAATTCTGATTCAGTTTCTTTTAGAAAACGTTATTTAAGAAACAAAAATCTTTATACAAAACGGATTACAAATACGCCTTCGCCCTCAGGTCTAGAGTTTTAACCCTATCCTGTAACGCCCCAATTTTCGGGAATCCTGTGAATGTTGCCATAGGTTTAATTATGTTAGTGGGCCTCTAGAAAGCCCAAACTTAAGATAGAACCCGACAATTTTAGTTAATTTTTGTTCCATAAGAAAAAAGGGGTAAAATTATGAAATAGGACCTATGTGAAAATGTTTGAAAATGCTATAGGCTAAATTGAAGTGGCCAAATAAATAGGAGTGCAAAATAGGAGGATTTGCATGACAAACCTCCCATTTTACATGAAGTGGCCAGCCATCATGTTGTTATAGACAAAATGTACACTTGATATCCATAATTTATGGTACAAATTGATACAAATTGATAATAGGTTAGGTAAATGTTCCATGATAATGGGTTAGGTAAATGTTTCATGATAATAGGTTAGGTAAATGTTCCATGATAATGGGTTAGGTAAATGTTTCATGATAATGGGTTAGGTAAATGTTTCATGATAAGAATTTCATGTCTTTTGTATTAAAGAATTAAATGAATGAAATATGAAGTTTTATTAAAAGAAAAAGGGGTGAAAAGAACAAAGTTTTGTCCATCTTTGTTCATTATAGCTGAAAGTTAGAGAAGAGAAAGGAGAGGAGAAAGCTCTTGAGTATTTGGTCATTAGGAGGAGGAAAATTGAAGGTAAGTTCTTGGTACCTTCTTCTATTTTGAGGTTCATGAGTTCTTCTTGATTCTACCTTAACTCTTGAAGTATATTTTGATTTTTAGTTGTGTTGTGAGCATTTAGTCATGAATTAAAATGAAGGAAATGGTTGTTGTTTCATGTTCTTTTGATGAAAAATGGAAGATAGGTGAAGTTGAGCCAAACAAATAAGCATGCATGTGCCTTAGATGTTAAAGGGAAAAATTAGCCAACATGTTGTGCTTTAAAATGATGAAATGGAGATTATACTTAAGTAAAATCATAGATATGTAATGATTGATTGGTGATATACATGTTTAAATAACAAGCATGCAAGTTAGGTGTGAAAGAGTGATTTGGTGATAAATCTGCTTGGGACAGCAGCAATAACGTGACTTTGGAAAATCACCATAAATTGTGGAAGATGAGTTAGAAGCTGCATAAATTATGTAATTAAAGCTTATTGAGTCTAGTTTCTAATGAAATAAACAAGAACATATTTTTAATTCTGTATAATGAGAAATTTGATTCGTAATGAAGGGTGGTCAGATTAGTCAAACAGTGAAACATGGGAAACTTTGAGAAAAATCTGGTATTGATTGGCTAAACAAAAAATTCTGAAAATTTTGTAGATAGAAGATATATGAGTCTATTTTCAGGGAAAATTAACGGCACTTAATTTGGAGTTTCGTAGCTCCAGTTATAAATAATTTAGTGACTGTTGCTCAGAAAGACAGCTTGCAGTGAAATTATGATTATGTGGTAAACATTGACAAAATTTGTTAATGAGTTGCTTATTGATTTCTTATAAGCTTACTATGATCTGTAGGTGTGGTTGGCCGAATATTGTAAGGGGTTAATACGTAGTTTGTATTTGAATAGTTAGATTAACGTGTTAGTAATCCAATTGTAGGCAGTTCGTGTGTGGATCTCGTCAGCATATCGTCGCAAACAGGTGTGTAACTGACACCCTCTCATAGACTAGATTGGCAAAAGCCGAAAAGCCGAAAAGCCGAAATGTCGAAAAGTCGGTATTTTGGGAATTTGCGAGTGTACGAATGCTCGTAAGATAGTTGGGTTTGTATATTTGGTAATCTAAAGTAATAAACCGCAGTACGCGCGATTTCGTACATTTTGATAATTTGGGCTTAATGGGACAAAGATCAGGTTCATGGGCCAACGGGCCCAATTCGGTAAGTATGCACGGTAAGTGTTCTGATAGTACGTAAATAGTTAGGATATGCATGAAAATGCTAAAAGTAGCTAAATTACTATAATACCCCTATGTATGGAAAATTACTGTTATACCTCTAGGTGTAAAATTACCGTTATACCCCTAGGGTTAATTTTGATTGAAAAGCATGACAATCTGATTCTGTATGTTGTATGCCATGATTATATATCTGTTGCATGGAGACATGGGTTATATTATGGAGGAAGCGTTCTGGTGGCTATGCCACAAATATCTGATCTGGTGGCTCTGCCACAAATATCTGATCTGGTGGCTCTGCCACATATATCTGTTCTGGTGGCCCTGCCACGATTATCTGTATCTGGTGACTCTGTCACATTATCTGTTCTGGCAGCCATGCTACAAATTCTGTGGTGTGTAGCGGTTGGGTGGGTCGAGTAGTCTCCCCACATGGTGTAACGCTGGTACAGGGGTGTTATGGATGAATCTGGGTTGGGTTTCGCATAAACATGTAATATTTGTTCGTTCATTATGGGCCTATGGGCTTTATTCTCAATTGCTCAGGCTAAGGCCAACTTATTCTATTTACGTGGTTTGAGTGATATAGGCTATGGTTGGGTTATTTTACACACTGAGTTTCCCCAAACTCACCCCTTTTATTTTCATCCACGCAGGAAATCCCCAACCATAGTGGGCTTGGAGCTGTGAGGGAATTCGGAGTGACCACCCGTTCTGAAAGTTTGATTTTCTTCTGGTGAACTGGACATCCTTTTATTTACGATTGAAGTTTTGGGTTTTTAAATGTAATAAGGCCGCTTAACTATTTTTGATGGTTTTAATATGTATTACTAAGATAGGTAATACTTATTTTAACTGTTGAAATTGGATAGCTTTAGGGCGCATTTTCAAAAACAACAGTTGATTTCAAAATAACACGACAACAAGCAAAGCTTCCGAATGAAAGTATTTTCCAAAATTAATCACTTTTCCTAAAATGACTTAATCAAATCGGTTTCCTAGAAATATCCATGACATTAAGGTGTGGCAATAGCAAGATGCATGTCTAGGATTGGATCCGAAGGAGCTTGGTACTTAAGCATCCGATGGATTCACCACCTCTTTCCGGTTTCCTACGGTGCATGACTTCCATTCACTTTAATCCTTAATGAATTAATCTTTTGAACATCAAGTACGATTTTCTGGACTTAGAATGGAAATTTTTTTAACGTTTTTGATGTGGCATGCCGGATCCGGTCATAACTTTTGGGCCGGGTTTGGGGTGCTACATATCCAATAACAAAGCTAACTCTAGACCTCTATCTGACACTAACTCATACTTTGTACTCAATACATTAGCTTGCGCTGCCAGGTCTTGCAAATGATCAGCAACCTCTCGAATTTGTACTATAGCTTCTCTCATAAGGTAGTCCCTATCTCTGACTTGATCCTGAAAATGGTGAAGCTCTCCCTTCCAATGTTCTTCTCTTGCCTCGAGCTACTCAATTCGTAGCTCACAATTCTGCAATGCTGCTTCTAACCCTCCAATATTGTGCTTTATTTCCTCGATCTTATCCAGGCTTGCCTTTAACTCGACCATAGAGTTACGACTTCGGTGATGATGAAGAGATCGTCCAAGCTCAGTTACCTTAGTTTTTAATCCTTGATTCTCCTTCTCTAGGGCCTGATTACGCGCCTGCATCTCTTGAAACTTCTTCTCCCAATACTCGGCTTTGGCTCTTTCTTCTTGAACCTCTTGTTGCCACTACTCTGAAGACTTCCCAATCCATCTCTTTTCATTGATAACTGTATCCTCTTATATTGCGTCTTCAAGTCATCTTGGTCTTCCACAATCTTCCTCTTTTCTTTCCTCTCTTTTTCGACCTCAATTCTATGAACGTCAACGTCTAAGCTCAGGTACATCTTCTCCTCTTCAAGCTTCTCTATCTTTCTCCCGAGCTTCAAATTCTTCCTTTCAAACTCTTGCTTTATAACTTCCAACTCTAATGGAATCACTCTAAATTCTCCTCTATCGATCGAGCAGCCCCTAAACTTGGCCTAAGGATATTATCATTAATCCTCTTACTAAACCACTCTTTGTATCCAAGGGTCGTCGTCGGTCCTTCAGTCAAAATCTTCACACACTAAATTTTCTTCCAAGCCTTAAAAATCTCTCGTATCTTCTTCTTATAATGATCCCCCTTATATGAGAAATCACTCTGAGCTAAACCTTGCGTTGCCGGTATAAACTGCCCCGCTTTGTATTGCCTTAGGATGAGTAATGGTGCATAACCAACAACTCCCCAAATTCCAGGAAGAGGTACCTAATCAAAACTTCCACAACGATAAAGGATTTCATTAGGAGCCATCCAGGGGGCTTTCCACATTACATCTTCCTCTCGGAGATTCTGAAGTATTTCCATCCACCTTTCCTCTGTAATGTCGTCCCTCCTTGGTGTAACAGCTGCTTCCCTTAAGGGAGAATAATCCTCAAAGAACACCTGGCAAGGAGCCTTATCAACTTTCCAAAAGTGACTGTGGAACCATACTAACAACAACTGTACACATCCAATGAATCTACCTTCACCAGCTCTCCAGCATACACTCAAGGATCTAAACGTCTCAGCTAGGATTGTAGGCACAGGTGTGTTCTATTTACCAAGTCGATCGAATAAATCCGCAACTGCCTCGTCTATGTGCCCAATAGCTTTAGGGAAAATCAACAAACCATAAATACTTAAGGCCAAAACATCAACTCTCTTCTTCACATCTGGGTGTGCCAATATCAAATCTCTCAAACTTGCCCACGGAATGTATTTACCATCACCCTTTTGTTGGACTCAAGCTACGGCCCACTATTCACTCATCCCTGTGATCATCATTAATTTCTTCACGAAAGTAGGGAGATTAGCAGCCCTAACATACGCCTTGTTACCTTGGATTTTTGGACAGCGGAGCAAGGTCGTATACTCCTCCAAAGTAGGTACTAAGTCTACCTCTCCAAATGTAAAACAACTATAAGCAGGGTTCCAAAACTGTACCATAGCTCGAAACAGATACTTATCCACCTTAATGTCTAGCAAATAGGGAAGATCTCCATAATTCTGGTAAAACAGCTGCCTAGCCTCGTAATCCCATTGAGCCCAAATGTCCTTCAACTTTTGAAACTCATTTTGTGTTGAACTGATACGAGTAAAGTCCCACAACTCTGACGTATACCTTTCAGTGACACTATCTCCCTTTTTCTAACTGGGTTTTCTCTGACCATGTACAGACAGAAGTGTTGTCCTCCACTTTATCAAGATATTCGTTCCTCATTACAAAACTTTCTAATCTAAAAATCGAACCGTGAATCGATACCTTTAAATATTGAGTGATATGCAATGATAACAAAATAAAATAAGTCAGTATCATATAAAAGTATAATAAACAAGTACTTATAAGGGTAGCTTACTAAAGGCTATCGTTATACTCCCTAGGGTAAGCATTTAAAGTTCATTATATGCGTTTTAGTTCTAAAGCGAGGGTACCTGAATCAGCAGATTCCTCGGTCTTCACCCATTATAGGCTCATATGGACCAAGTTCGGTTCAAGGGGACACATTTCCCTATGGCCATAAGGAGATGAATATCTCACGAAGACATAGGTACGGATGTATCCCGGAAGCAATCCACTAGCCCATACGGAGGTGAAAACCTCATGAAAGCGTAGCTTCTCACTCCCACTTAAGGGTGTGACCACAGCGGTCATGCAAATACAGTGTCTGCAGAAACAAGATAACAAGCATATGCAACAAACACATGTAAAAGATCAATAAAAATTTTCCAAACTTCGGACATTAAGACAGAAACTAATCAATTTCTTGGCTTGACTCTCTTATTGGTCCCCAGTGGAGTTGCCAAGCTGTCAAAACTATCCTTTTTTAAAAGGGATTATTTTGAAAACGGGAGTCGCCACCAACCTTTTTAAGTGTGATTAGATCACCTTATAAAACATTTTGGCCTACGAAATTGTGAGAAAACGGCTCGGGAATCGGTTACGTACGAAGAAGGGTTAGCATCCTCGCAACGCCCAAAATTGGTACCAAATTGAATAGTTTTGTCTTAATGTCAAAAGTTTGAAAGAATTTAGAAATAAGATCTCTTTTTAAAACCGTAATAATTTGAGTTGAAAATCAAGATTCCTTCGCTTTGAAAAAGTACGAACATCACATCCAGCATGATTGGACACGATATTCCTAAATTTTCGTAACTGAAATCATCTTGTGATTTACAAAATCTATTTAGAAGGGTATTTTTAGATATTTAGACAAACGGGAAATCGCAACCCAGCATGTTAGGGTACTATTTCTCGAATTCCTAAATACCAAAAAAAACATTGCCTTATTTTTTGAAATTCTTTTGGATTAAATAAAATTTTATGGCAATGATGTATATAACATATTACAAGATATCGATACTAAATAATATAAACTATATGATACATACTTTAACAATTCATGCAAATATAATATAGAAAGTGATGAATAATGACATAAATTTCATAATATGCATTATCATTTCATGCGACATAATCACGTAAAACAATGAACATAACAATATAGATTTCACAATACATACATAATAATATTTCATGCAAAATATAACATAGAAAACAATGAATATAACAATATAAATTACCCAATATATAACAATATTTTATGCAAATATAACTTAAATTAACATAAGTAATCAATTTTATGCAAATATGATAAATGATATAAAAATAAATAGTGGTGAGATAACATTAGCGTCTTGAAACGATATTAAATAAATACAAAAAAATACATAAACAAATTATGAACATATAAATCAAAATAAAAGATAAGAAAACAAATACAATTTTTTTAAAAAGGATGAAGTACTTAAAATATATTTAAAACGATGTGTCAATGATAAAGGAGAGTTTTAGAGATGATTAATATACATATAAAAAAATACATTACATGATATAATAACTTATTACACTTTTTTGAAAAAAAATATGTTAAATAGGAACAGAATTTTGTAGTAAATTTAAAATATTTGACATTAAATATTTAATAACAGTAATTTACAAACTTTTAATTACTGTATATTAATAATAAATAATAACATAATATATAATAAAATAAAAATAAAGTAAGGGTTAATACATATAATAAAAGATATATAATAAAATTTATAAATAGAATATATAATAATATAAATAATATGATAAATAAAAATAATATTTACTATTTTTATAAAAAAATAAATAATACATATAGTATTTAAAATAAATTGAATATATAAAAAAGGGATTAAAATTGAATTTAATTAAAAAATCTAGGGTTAATTACAAATAAATAGAAAATTTTGGGCCTAATTAAAACACGCATTAAAGCCGAGGGACTCACTGGGTAATTTGACCCTAATCCCAAAACGACGTCGTCCCGAAATAAGCTTTATAATGGCCATTAGGACTAAATTGGAACAAGAATAAAAGGTTAGGGCCAAATTAAAATAAAAATAAAATGACATTGTACATGTTAACAATGTGGAAGGATCAATTGGGCAATTAGCCCTTTTAAATAAAACACGCGGATCCTATCCGGGTTACGGGTCAACACGCGGATCTTGGGCTTTGAAACGACACCGTTTTGAAGCTTATCGTTTTAAGCAAAACGATGTCGTTTTTATAAGGCTATAAAAGCCAAATGTCGACCTTGAAATCATTTTGAAACCTGATTTTAAAGAAAAAAACAAAGAAACCCTCTGAAAGAGGGTTGGGGGGGTCCTCGGAGCTCTGTCAAGCCTCCGTCCAGAGGCTTACACATGCCCACGCACCACCGTCATCACCGCTATGTACGGCGGCCAGAAGCTGGAAAGCCTCCTTTTTAACGCAGATCTAACGGTACGTCCCCTTTTCTTTTTATTTTATTTATGATATTCGTATGTTTTTGTAAAGAGAAAAGGAAAAATAAAATAAAACTAATCACCTCGGTTTCTTTAGTTCACTGTGGGTCTTTTATTGCATATATCTGTATATAACTGTGTTCTTTTTATTGAATTTGTGTGTATATCCTAAAAAACCGTGCTTACAAATTAGAAAAAAGGGGGTTTTATAACCCTCTGTTACATTTTTGGGGAAAGAATCCTTTGATTTCTTTCCAAGTTTGCTTCTTTTGCTGCTGTGGTTCTTTCCTTCTTTTGCAGATATCAGCGAGGATCTCACGGCGATGAGTGCTGGCGTTGATTTGTGCACCAATTGCGGCGTGATACAAGGCCGGAGTCATGGCGCCAGTGGAGACGTTGATGGAAAGTCACTGGAACGACGCGAGACGAAAAGGCGCGTCGGTTGGAGTGCTTGCGGCGCCTAGGGTTTTTGAAACCCTAGGTCTTCTGTCTTTAGTTTACGGTTTGGGCCTCTTAGGCCCCGTTCATTTTTGGGTTAAGGGTGTAATGGGCTAGTGGGTAGTTTAGGCTAATTGGGTCTTGGGTCATCAGGCCTTTAGGCCCGTTTTGTAAACTGGACAGACCTTAAATTTATTTTATTAATTATTTTTTATTGCTTTATTCTATCTCACGGGCCCGGGCAAATTTGGGCTATTACATATATATAGAAGAGAGAGATTTGTGATAAGCAATTCTTTAGGCGTTTATAGTTATTACTTATTATAACATTTATACAGCATATAATTTCACTACGTTGTGTCTTTTACTATGTTGATTACCTTGCCTTTGATAAACCATTTTGAAGATCCACAACAAGATCACCGAATGATTTCAAAAGAGAGATCAATGGATTGCAATGAGAAAGGAGATTCATCAGCAAGTAGTTTCACCATCAGCGACCAAAGCAACCCTGATGAGGATCTTGATATTGACTTTGACAAGCAGAAGGCAGAGTTAGCAATTTTTTTTTTATACATATAAAAGTGGGGATAAATAAAAGGTTGAAGAGGTTGAGATTTGGATTACTAGCTCTGATTGCTTGAGGTTTACTTTTGCCAATGATAAATGATAAAAGAACCCATATTCAGATTACAGTTGAACCAAATAATGCAAAATGATGACCGAGTGTAAGGAATATTTTAAGAACTAACTTGCATATATGTTTTAACGTGAAATAATTTGATTATACCAAAAGTGTTGGTTATCTAAACCTAAATAATTTGCACATGTTTTAATGTGAAATCCATGCATGCTTTATAAAAGGAACTTTCTGTACCCACTGGCCGTCCTTCATAAAAGTTAGTTAATTTAGTTAAACTCAGTAGCTTATATATAACTTTTTTTTTTCCGTCGTGATAAGTTTCTACTAAAATCTAAAAGGATAGAATTAACTAAAATGTCAATAGAGACACATCTCCCCAATTATAGAACACCGTTATCTTTTCTTACTAATTATAGAATAAATTTTTGAAAGTTAGAAATATATTTTTCAAATCTAAAGAATCAACTCCAATTATTAACACCATTAATTTTTTTTTTAAATTCATTAGAGTGACATTTTATTTTTTTTTTAAATACTCACATAGTAACTTGATGTGTCTCATGTAACTAACTAAAAATACGACTAAGGTAAGTGCACTTATCGATAAATAATATAACTGCGGTGAGTAGAGGTATCGTATCCATGAGGACTAAAATTATTAGTAATTGCCGTTTTATTATTATTTAGCTGAAAAATTGGAGTGAAGTGTTTAAAACTAAATTTACTAAACTAATTTAACTAAGAACTCAACAGAGAATGAATAAGGGAAATAATCGAAAGATAACCAATGAGAGAGACAATATCCAGGAAAGAATCCACCTAGACTTCATCTATTATTATGAATCTGAATTAAATGATTTATTCACTTAGTATCTTGATCCGTAGAAATCCCTAAATTATGCGAATATCTCTTTCAAGAGTAAGAGCAACTAACTTTAAGTTGATTAATTGAAATCTCTTTCTAATTAAAACTCCTATCGTCGCATTAACTCGATCTATGGGTTTCCTTATTAGATTTGACTCTAATTCAGTAGATTTATGTTGTCTTATTTCTAGGATTGCATGCAACTCTACTCAATTATGATAGATCTACTATTAAACATGGACTTTTCCTCCACTGAATTAAGCACATTAAACATGAATTAATATCCCAGAAATATTAAAACAAGAAATAAGCACACATAAAACAAAAATTAAATAATAGAATTCATCATAGGTTTCATCCTCCCTAGGTATCTAGGGAATTAGTTCATAATTTTGTATAAAAACATCTCAAAGTGAGAAAAACCACAAGAAACAAAAAAAACTCATAAAAACTTCAAAAGAAATTAAAAGGAGGTCTTCAATCTTGATTGAAATCTGCTTTAGAGTTGGTTCTAATGGTGTTCTTCGAGTTGTTTCTTTGATATTCTCTTATGGCCCCCTATCTCTTCTTCTATTTGATATTTATAGACTTTAGAATGCTCAGAAAGTGTAAAAATTGTGTTTTTACGCATGTTTGGGAAGCAGGTTGCAAAATCGACACGGGCTAACACATGGGCCTGTGTTTATCCCGTGTGGCTCCTGAAATTTGCTTTTTTTCTCTGATTTTTGCTCCTTTTTCACACTTATCGCTCCCAAATGCTCTCCTAAGTAAAGGAACATGAATTTAAAGGATTAAGAGTATCAAATTCACCAATTTGCATAATTGATCATCCAAAAATGCATTAAGAATGAGTTTAAATATGTTACTTTTGTTATTTATCATAACCATGTAACAAAAAAAATAATGTTATGGTCATAAATTTAATAGATATTTTAATGGTGTTGACAACTCTTAAAAATTACATAATCATTTTAATCAAAATAAAACATTTGGGCTAATTAATGACATTGTAAACGTTGAGGTACTAAATTATGTCAAGAAGTTTAAGTGTCAAGATTAAATCTTAAATTTGAGCATAGTTTAGGGATCAAAATTGAAACTTGACCATTGTTATATAATCGATAGAAAAAAGACGGTGTCATGCCACTTTGCCATCCTTATAGTATTTTTTTTGCCAAGACATTTATAAATAGTTGAAAAAAATCACCTATAACCTTTCACATATAAATAACTTTTTTTTTCATGGACATTTGTTAGTGTATAAATGATATGATAGTACAATAAGATAACTATCATATATAAGTATGTTAAATATTTGGACTAATTAATACCATTGTAAAAGTAAAGAACCTGATTATGTAAAATTAAAATATAAGGATTAAGTGTCAAAAGTGAGCATAGTAGAGAAATAAAAAATGCAATTTTACCATTATTTTATAATGACTTGAAAAGGAAAAAATAATGTATTAGTTAGTCCCAATAATTAGCACGGTTAATAATTTTGGCCGCTGATGTGGATTTTTTAAAAAGACTTATTCCAAATCATCATGCCAGTTTAGCATTTATTCTCATAAGAACTTTTGAGATAAAAACATTGCTAAACAAGTTTTTTTGAGTTTTTTTAAAAGTGCTTTTGGGATAGAAAATACTTTGAAAAATCACTTTTTTGACCAAAATCAAAAGCATAAAATTTTAGCTTTTGCTCAAAAGTTCTTTTAGCACTTTTGAAAAACATTGCTAAACTAACACTTAGTCACAAAGTCATTTCACTATAGTATCATGACTGAGCTCTCCCTAACGACATATCATTACTAACACAACTACTCAGTGCTCGTCCAATGACATTGTCATAAGTCTATTACCCTCATAGAATATCCTTGATCTATTTGGGATAATATCCGTTCTCCCAATATGATTCTATTTTATATCATAGTAATCATTATATCTTCTTTCATGAAAAGTCAATTACTATCGAATAGTAATTAATTAATTCATCACAAAGATGAAAGACTCATGACTATGTTTACTTTTCATCAACCATGTAATGCCAATGAGAGGATATCATTTAACCATGTCTCGAACCATGAATTTCACTGTTGTGAATGATGCTATGTATTGCTGAAGTCATACACCCAAGCACCAGCTTTTAGTTTCTTATCTATTCGAACTCAGTCTTTTACTTACATCAAAGTATAGGAGTCACGCGTACATAGTCCGCCATCCACTTAGGATTTATGTATGTCACAATATAAACGTCACAAGTGAATAAATACATAAATAGATTCAAGATCTATTCTACTTGGGTCTAGTCCAATGTATTGTCAGTCCAGTCAGTCACATCTATATCTCTATCTTTTAAGAGTCATCTGCTCTGATGCCTAAGACAAGACATTTCCCAAATTGGAATTGATAGATGACATATTAGTCTTTCAATTAATTTGCTCATTTTTTATTAGGCTAAGGATATGTTTGGGTTTGTCTGCTAATACAAGCTGTCTTTTCCTATTATGATCCGGCTACGTGATACCACTTAGTATTAGTCAAATATTGACAACCAATGAGCAACATTTGCTTCCATTTTACTTTGCGTAAAAAAATCATGTGAGGACAATATACAAAGTATTAATGTAATTTATGAATAATTTTATTAATCAATCTATTCAAAAAAAGTATAAGTTTACTTAGACGAAAATATTACACTTATGACATTAGATCCAATATTTTGTATATAATAATGAAGAAGATTCTCGTCTGGTTTCGCTAAAAATTCAAAGGAACTCCAAACTCATGAAGAAATACTCGTATTTATGAATAGGAAAATAGTGACATACTTAAGTTCATGTGAAATCCATTTTTGTATTATACATGAAGAAAATTAACTTTAACCTATGAAAATCGTCTCTCACAGCCATCCTATTTAGACGATTGCTTGTAGGTTGTGAGGTTTTAACGTGTCGTGAAAATAGCTAATTTTAAACTAAAATCCTAAAAGAAGAGAAGAATTTTTTTTACCTTGAAATCCAAACGTAGCATCAGTGTAAGGGCTATTAAAAACATATAAAATTAGAAAAACACTGTCAACTTTTTTCATATTTGATCTAAATGATAAAGTAGATGACAAAAAAGAGGAGTTGAATAAGTTGGACCAAACCTTGAATCTTTAATTAAGCATGGCCAGCTATAGTGTTAATGATGGTAGATCTCTTGTTTCCTCACCTTTACTTCTCCTTTCTTCTCTCTTTCCATTTGCTTCTTATTAAGCTTCTCTGTCTTCGTATTATCCACGAAAATCATCATCCACTCCTTCTACAGTTACATAAATATAAAGTGTTAGTAAATGTTCAAGATATAAATGAAAAATCTCTTTTAATGTACAAAATAGCAAGAAGAAATTAACCTTTTTCCACATGGATGCTTTGGCCTTCTTCACGTAAGCCCTAGTATATTGGTTATTATCATAAAATATCAATAACTATGAATCTCCTAAGCAAATTTCAAACACAAGCCAAATGCTACTATTTGATAAATGTTGAATCCCCTAGAAGCATAAGGTGGCAAAAATAAGATTAATCTTAGAACCACTATTTTCAAAATTGGATCGAATCGGTCGCTCAGACTAGGAATTGACTAAGGTATTGCTCCTGATCATAAGGGGTTGGACCGATTGACTCGCGAACCAGTTGACTTGATTGAATCAATTGAAACAAGTTTTTTTTTCTTTTTAATATTTTTATTTTTAATAATTTATTCAATTGAATTAGACGAACTGATCAGACTAAAAACAACAACAAACACACCAAGGACTATTTTGTAGTTTTTCCTTTTCTGGGTTTATCGACCGGTTGATCTATTTCTTAATCTATATAATAATTTAATTCAATTATCAACTTCAAATAACTTATAATGTCTAAATACATTCATATAAACTTCTAATAATGTAATACCCCTTACCTGGTCCGGTTGCCGAACCCAACAAATAGGATGCTACAGATAATGCCAAACAATTTACATGTAATTAGTTATCAATATCTCATTTAAATATCATCAATTCACATATAATTTGCAATTCATATGAACCTAATTATTAAATCCAAGCATGAAATAAGGTTGAATTGTAAAATTTCAAAATTTTAAAGTTGATATAGAAATTTAATTGCTTGGTGTCGATATCATATCATTACTTTATTTGGTATCAATACCAAATCATGATTCTATTTGTTTACAAACACATGGGTATATTTCCTATCCTGGTATCGATATTTATTAATTAGTATCGATACTCATAGAAATATTGGTACCATTTTGGCATTCTGTTTGTTTTAAAACTATTTATAAGGTCAAGTATCGATAGTAAATGTCAAAATATCGATACTTAAGTTCAGTAATGGTAAAAATTTATCTTTAAAATGTCTATTTCATGCTCAAAACACCTAAAACTCAAATGGTACCCTTTAGACACAATTAGAAACTTGAAATCATCAATAAAAAACATACTAACACATAACAAATTATCCTTATACTCAGCTAACTACCATTATAGCATTTTCACTACTATTTCTACCAAATTTATCACATTCATACTATACCAATATGCCATTAATGACACCTCAAATAATCAATCGAACATGCATTCATTCAACCATTCAAACAATCCCACAACTCCATGTCAACCTTATAACTCAGGCACTAAGCCTTACTAAAATCATTCAAAGTTAGCATATACATACAGTACATCACTTTATAGTCATGCACCAACCAAACCTATCACCTAGCATAACATTTCCACAACCATCAAGCCATTATGAAATCAACCGTGGTAATATTCTCAAACTTTAACAGTAATGAAAAATACCATATAGGTCGACTAGATTAGATTAAGTTTCCAAGATTCCTAAAACATAAAAATTACAAGAAAATGATTAAATTGAACTAATCAAATTGAAGCTCGAAATCAAAACCCTAAATTGTACATTGTCTTCTTCTTCTCCCCCTTCGGTTCAATTTTGCATGAAGAAATGGATGAAGAAATTTTTAATGTTTCCACTATCTTTGTTTTATTATAATATATGTTTTATTGTATTAGTTAAATTTTATAATTTATATTATTTTAAACAACAACTCATGTTACCGTCTAATTTAATAAGAATAAAGGTTTAATTCCCTATTAAGTCCCTCATTAGAGTTCCAATTACAAATTCCTTAAGAAACCACACTTTTATTACTTACACGATTTAGTCCATGTACGCTAAATAAGCCATAATTCAATAAAATCACTCGATCAAAATTCAATTCAATTCAAAATAAAAATATTTACGAGTTCAATTTACGGAATCGGGGTTTCGAAACTACACTTTTTGACACCAATGATTTTCAGGTCGTTACAAATAACATTTTACAATATTTCTAAGAACTTTTACATTTTATCCAATTTAGTCCCTAAAACCGAAACTAACATATATTTTACATTTAAGCCTCATTTTTCATTCCATTTTAAATTTGATCTTCTATAAATCTTCAGAATAAAAAAATTACAGAAATTTTCATGTTAAATTTTACATTATTACATTTTAGTCCCTCAACTTAAAACTAGTAAAATCCACTTTACAAATTAGTTCTACTTAACATATAAACTTTACATGCAACCATTTACCACTAAAAACCTCAAAAATCATCAATGAATATATATCAAAACTTTAGTAGTTTCATGAAATAGTCCCTGGGCTAGCTAAATCTTCCTGGGATTCCAAAAACATAAAAAAAAAATACAAGAAATGAATTAAAAATGACTTAACAATTGAAGCTCAAAGCTTGGATGAAAGCTTTAGCTTTTTCTTCAATGGTGAAATGGCGGTGAATGGAGGAAAGGGATGAATGAAATGGCCATTAACTTTTATTTTATGTTTTAATCCATTATAACTTAATTTTAATATTAAAAATAACATATAATTTGTTAATTAATCATGCATTTAGCCATCCACTATACTTAAATAGTGGTTAATTTCCACTTGGACCCTTGAAAAAAAATACTATTTAAGCTTTGTAACTAATAAAAATCAATAGTGATTAAGTTTTATGATGTTTATGATTTAGTCCTTATACCCTAACTAACCACTAAATCAACCAAATTCTGAACCAAAATTTAATATAATTCAATAATAGACTTTTAAATATAAATGATTAATATTTATTGACTCAGTCATTAGAAAACTGGGTTCCGAAATCACCGTTTTGGGTACCACTAAAGATGGGCTGTTACATTTACCGTCTTAATGATAGTGTGATATTTGCACCGCAAGTTGGAGATCTACATGTAAGTAAAACAACCATTTGTAAGCATACAATACTTAGTAAGTTCAAATGAAAATTACAATACTTACCTTGCTCATAGGTATGCATGTTATCTACCAAAAGTTAGGCATACATTTAGCTAACACATGACACTAATTGTCACAAAAAAAAAGTGAACGTAAGAATCATAAGTATTAGTATGCATTAAACATGATAAACATAACTCAAACATTGCCAATTTGCACACTTTCATATAGGTTCATCACATTTTCACATACTTTCGTTAAGTCACTAATCTATGCCATTATCATTTTAGTCACATACCTTTATAACATATAAATCCAATTCATTTCCATTTTTCTGTTTCAAGCAATGGAACCCTAGTAAAATGGACTCGTGCATGCGGGTGAACTACATCATACGAAAATAGCTCATGTGAGTATAAACTACACCACACTAAGGCACCAAAGTGAAAAGCCCGTAAGCATCAAATATTTAAACATATTCAAATACATCACCCCGCCACACCAATGTCTCCCTAGAGACAATGAATATTCAATGATCTACAAAAAATATTGGATTCCGAAATAACTTGTCATAATCTCCATATCATCAACTATCCCATACAGAAGCACGCATATGACACTATTGGCATGCCAACTGTATCCTAGCCTTTTACTAAGTTCACATGGGCATCAATCATTAATAATTGCATATTCATACCTTGTACTGTCACATATCAATTTCCAAATTCTATCAATTGCATCTGAACATATATTACATATAATCCTTGCCATTCTTCTAATTTCATTCAATAGATATAGCATCAATCACTTGTTTCAATTCAATTTCATTTACTAGCCATGCATGCCAATTTTTATTAACATTTCATTTATGTTCAAATATAGATAAAATGGAAATAACAAAAACAAATTTAGGGGTGAGCAAAACTTGATTCGATAAAAAATCGATTTTTTTTTAAATTTCGAGTTATTCGAGTCAACTCGAATAAGTAATTCGAGTTTCGAGTTTGAGTCAAGTTGAATTTTATAATTCAAATAACTTGAATAATTCGAATAACATATTGGTGTAATAGTCTTTCGGTCCCTGTCAATTTGAAAATGAGCAAATTGGTTACTCTCTCAACAAAAATTACCAAAAAAATTTAAAATATTTATAAAAATTCCAAAATTTATATTTAAAAAAGTATAAAATTAAAAAAATCTAAAAATATTTAAAGAAAGTTAAAAATTTAAAAATATTCTAAAATAATAATTTTGGGATCTTAATAAGTTAATTAATAATTCAAGTTGGTCATACTAAAGTATCTTATTTATTTTATTATTTTACTTTGAAAAAGTTTTTAAAATATATTTGATATTAAATTTATGTGCTCTAACATGGAATTAGTCATATATAAAAGATTTTAATTTGACATGTTTATTTTTTATTTAATTTGAACAGTTTCACTGGATTCGAATCAACTCAGATTTCATTTCACTGGATTCGAATCAACTCAGATTTCATTTCACTGGATTCGATTCGAATTTTTTTGAATCGTGTTAGGATGATAAAATAAGACTCGTCAACTCGAAATTTTTTCACTCGATTTGACTTGATTCAGTCAAATGCTCACCCCTAAACAAACCTATTAAATAGGAAGGGTAGTAAGGTCCATAAGAACTTACCTTTCAAAACACAACCAAGTAGTTTCTCAAGGCTTATTTTATAATTTTAGTTTTTCCTCAACTATCTCCACTTTTATCGAGTTTTGGTTGTAATGGCCTAAATTCAAAATTATCGAAACAATGGTTTCGTAACCATAGATCCGATTTAAAGAGAAATTTATTTCAATATTTTTGCTTGAAAATTGATATGATAGGAAAATCGTATGAAAATATTGATAGAAAAATTTTACCAATTTAGTGATTAGATAGAAAAAGAAATTATTGAAGAAATTGGGTAAAAACAAGGTATCGAGACCTCTATCTCAGAAACCGAGTCAAAAATAATTTTATAAATATTTATGAAATGTTATTAATGTGGTATTAAAATTTCGTTAGGAAATTTTAATGTTTGGGTAGTCAATTAAATGAAAAGGACTAAGTTGTAATAGGTGTAAAAGTTGCTACAGTGATTAAATAGCTTAAGAGTCTAATGAGAAAGGATTTAAAAGGCAATTAGACCCAAAAGTTATTTGGGCTGGATGGCAAGGGTATGAAATCAGCAGAAAAATTGATAAATTAAGGGTAAAATTGGAATATTGCAAAATTAACTAAATAAAACTAGGACTAAATAGGAAATATCTAGATTTCTCTTCATTTCTCTTCAATTCCAGCAGCTAAAAACGCTATAGGAGGGTTCTCTAAGCTGATATTTCATAATTTTTTCACCAAATCCAGAAGATTCAAATACGAAGCTAGATCGAGGAAAGGAAAAAGTTCGGGATTAGTAGATTTTTACTGTTTACAAACAAGTATCAAGGTAAGTTCGTGTAACTTGAATTATATTCTGAAATGCTTGAAATTGTATGTTATTGATGTGAATATGATTTGAGTGTTCATTACATGGAAATTTATGAAACATTGATATATTTGATAAAATGGGAAGAAATCCCGGTTGAATGAAAAGAAAATTCGATGGATCTCTGAAAAAGAATTGACGGTAAAAAGGATCTAGCCCGGACGGGTGATCCTATCCTGATATAGCCCTCCCGAAGAATATGTGTAAAATGGATTTTTCCTGGACGAGTAATCCGAATTAGGGTCTGAATTTAGCTCGACTGGTAATTCAGATCAAGCTCATTAGAGTAATTGTCGTTTGAGGATTTAGCCTGGACTGGTAATCCCGACAATACTCTATGAGTTTATATTGCAGGGGATTTAGCCTGGACTGGTAATCCCGCTGCAAGGTTGAGGTTCGCGGGAGTGTGCTCTGTGAAATGGATATGTGCGCACATGAATATGAATTGACGGACCCGGAATTGTACAATAAATGTGTACCTCTGAAAATCCATCAAAATTTCGATAAATTCAACGGGATAACTATGGAAAAATAACAAGGATATGGAAATTATGGTATTGACAAGCTCATCAATCATAGTATATATTATTGGTACATGGAAATTATTGTACTAACTTGAATGTTGAGATTGTGCATATTAGGGTAATAATGCATTGAATGGATATATGGATGTTTATGGTATTGTATTGAAAATATTAGGTAAGTATAATTCTTGTTACATGAGCTTACTAAGCACAAAGTGCTTACCCCGTTTCCTTTTTCCCTGTTTTGTAGTGTTAAGAGCTCGAAGGTCGGATTTGGTCAGAGACACATCACACTGTCAACCTCAGGATTTTGGTATATAAAGAAACTTTATTTTGGAAATCAATGGCATGTATAAGCTAACAAAGTAAATGTTAACGTGAAATGAATGTAAAGTTAGCCATTAGTATGGTTAACAAACACAGTTATAGATAGGTGATGACGTTATCTTATATAAATGCATGAATCTATCATGAAAATATGTTGAATTGATTTGGTTGATGTGGATTGGTCTCGATTTAATATTACAGGAAGGTTAGATATTTATAAAGGGCTATATTGAATATAAAAAAATTTAATTCAGTAAACTCCGGTAATGCCTCGTACCCTATTCCAGCAATGAATACGGGTAGGGGTATTACATTGGTTCTATACAATTATATATATACGCCAATCAATATCACATATTAATACATGATAGCCATTCATTGGCTCACAACAACAATGCCATGAAATGCATGATTCAACTAATCCCCTTTTTTATTATATACATATTTTACATTTTATTCAATTTCATCCCTAAACTCGGGATAAACATATCTTTCGATTCCTAGCTTCGGATTAAATTTGATTTGACATTCTTTCATTAAAGACCTTATACTTTCTATTTATAGCATAGTTTTATGATATGTTTTACATTTATTCAATTTGGTTCCTAATGTTACAAAGCTAACAAACAAGCTTAACCAACTTTACAATTTAACCCTTTTCATAATCTAAGCTCAATATCTATCAATTCTAGACCAATTGACCAGAAAAGACCCATTTCGAAAAAAAAATTATGGAAATGGGCCATTTTTTCAAAAATAACGAAAATTTCCAGTTTTACTAACACACGCTGAGCTGGCGTTGTTTTCAGGGTCCAGGTCAACGCATTTTATTAAAGCACTTCTAAGTTAGCACTCTTTTGCCCGTGTTCCAATAACCAAATTTCCAAAAAAGACCATTTTTAAAAAAAAATTATAAAAGTATGCCAATTTCTTAAAAATTTACAAGATGGGCTTTTATATAGACCCAAAGTAACAACACTATTTTTTTTTTCAATTTAATGGTGCCACCAATTAATGTGGAAATGAAATTTACAAAACAGGCCTTTATATAGACCCAAAGTCTCATTTTCTTTATTTTCTTAAGCAATGTGGGATGTGAGATATATGTATATATAGACTCATGAATAGGTTTGTAACTTGTTCCTAGACAATGTGGGATTCCTTCCTCTTTTAACTAACAACATAAGATTAAAGACTATATTATATTTTATAAATTTTACAAAACAATTTCTATTTTTTATATTTTGTTAACTTTTTCTCATATTATAAAAATATCTCTTGAGATCTTTAATCTTATTGCATTTTAGAATTTTTAGTGTAACACCCTAGACCCTGCCTAGAAGTTTAAATCGAATCCTGAATGTTACATTGACCACCAAAGTAATCGTAGGTAAGTTTTTACAGAACAAGTTATTACGTCAAACTGAAACATTTAATCGTTTAAATTCAGTCAGTAAAATTACAGTTAAGTTTACTATAAAACTGGAATTAAATGAACTATTAAAACTTTTAACAGAACTTGTATCACAATTTTCATAAAACCTTACAGTTTGAAATCTGAATGAAAAAATAGAAACTGGGAATAAAGCTTATATTGAATTTTCCTCCAAGACAGTCCGAGACCTTCGCACATCGAATCCAGCATCAAAATTAAGAAAAGGTACCTGAAAGGAAAACACTAAGATGGGGTGAGCTACTCGAGCTTAGTGTGTGTAACGGCCTAATTTTCAGTGGTGTCGAAAATGGTGATTTGAGATCACTAAATTCGAAAAATAAGATTGAACAAGATAGTAATTTAATATTTATGAGTCAAGTAAGAATTTAGAAGAATTTGTGAAATGGTGAAATTAGTGAATTAAAAGAATTTATTAGGTCAAACGGGTCAAAAATGAGGTATCGAGACCTCAAAGTTGAAAATCGAGCTATAAATATTTTTATAAATATTTATGGAGTGTCATTGAGTTAGTATTAAAGTTTCGTTAGAAAATTTTAACGCTTGGATGGCTAATTAATTGAAAAGGATTAAATTGAAAATAGCACAAAATTTGTTAAATTGTGAGTAAATAGCTTAAGTATTTAAAAGATGGATTTAAAGAGCAATTAGACCCAAAGGTTAATGGCTGGACGGTTTGGGTATGAAATAAGCAAGAAAACAATGTGAACAAGGGCAAAATTGGAAATAGATAAAAGTTAATAGTTAAATAATGATGTAATTGAAAAATCTAGACATTTTCTTCATAATTTCTCAGCCAAAACGCCATAGAAGATCTGGAGAAAGCTGGTTTTTCATATTTTTACATCATGTGAGTCTAATTCTTGCTTTTTCTTGATAATTTTATGTTTTATGACTTTTACAATTAGGTCCACTTGTAGAATTCATTAGTTTTTGATTTTATGGGTGAAATTGGAAGTTACCCTGGATGGATAAGGGAATTTTATGATGAATTATTATGAAATTTAAGTTCTAATTTCATATTAAGGTGGTTTTATTAAGTGATTTTGATAGGAAATGATATTTAGGACCTAATTGTGAAAAAGTTGTGAATTGAAGGTTGCTGTTGAAATTCAGAATATAAAAGGTTTTGAAATAGTTTATAATGATAAAATAAAGTGTTAATTGAGAAAAATTAGTTCAATTGATGGGTGAATTGAGTAGGGACTAAATTGTGAAAACTATAAATTTTGGGGTAAAAGTGCAATTTCGAAATTTGAACAGCATAAATTGTGAAGTGAAATAGAAATCAAATAAATGCTAATGAGTAGAAATATTTTATATTATAGATCAAGAATCCCAAGAAGAACGAGGAAAAGAAAAAGTTATGAATAGTCCCTAAATTTCAATATCTTCTACAAATTAGCCGTAAGTTCATATGGTTGAAATTAGATGTTTATTTGTGAATGATTGAAGTATATAATGTGTTATTATATACGAATTTGTTGTGGGATTGTGTAGATTTTGTTAATGAAAGAATAAATGTGGAAATGCAAATTAGGAAAACGCAGGATTGAGTACGTCAGATCGTGACGTGTGATGAATTGATTGGATAAGACCATGGTTGTTCCATGGCAAAGTGTGAAATGTAGGTATGGT
Source organism: Gossypium arboreum (assembly GCF_025698485.1). Classification (NCBI taxonomy): domain Eukaryota; kingdom Viridiplantae; phylum Streptophyta; class Magnoliopsida; order Malvales; family Malvaceae; genus Gossypium; species Gossypium arboreum. Next base: position 16,672,440 of record NC_069080.1, read on the forward strand.
ATCATCCATACTGAGTTGTGAAATGTAGGTATGGTATTATCCATCTTGAGTGTGAAATGTAGGTATGGTATTATCAAATCCATACTTGAGTTAAGAAATGTAGGTATGGCATTTCCCATACCGAGTTAAAAAATGTAGGTATGGTATTTCAATGAGGAAAACCATACTGAGTTGTGAATCGTGGCATTGAGCAACGACGTACTCAATTTCGTAAGCCGCTTCCTAATTTGATTATAAGAAATAAAAGAGAAGTGATCCAAATGAAAGAGATTGAGTAGTTGTTCTTGTTGAGCTCAACTATGTGAATTATTATAACAATGGTTGTGAATCGCAGGAAACTTTAGTAAATGTTTTGGTATTGTTTGGGAATATTATGTTTGGTAAGCATTACTTTTAACCTATGAACTTACTAAGCTTCAATAAGCTTACTTGTGTGTGTTTAATATTTTATGTAGATTGACTTGAAGTGAAGTGGGTAGATCGGATCAACACAACAAAGCACACTATCCAGATCAATTCCGGTAGCTTTTGTTTTATGTTTGAAGATTTATATGGCATGTATAGAGTTTGAATGAATTGAAGTAAAGATGTTATAAACTAGTTAACAATATTTGTACTAAAATAGTTTTCGGTAAGTAGCAGTAGTTTGACTTTGAAAAATCACTAAAAATAGTAGAAATGGAATTAAATAATGAATAAATTATGGAATCGAATCTCGATGAGTCTATTTTCATATGGAAGAAGCAAAACAGGTATATGAGCTATATTTTATGAGATGTTTAAATTTTTGTGAAACAGGGCCAGAGCGATTTCTGGATCCCCTGTTCTGACTTTAGAAATTCACCATAAATTTTACAAAGATAATTAGAAGTCATACTTTATATGTACAGATTCCTTATTGAGTCTAGTTTTATTAGAGACAAACGGCATAGTCATTGAAGCTCTGTACAGAGAGATATCTGATTTGTAATACACAAAGGTCAGAGTAGTCAAACCCTGAAACAGGGAGATTTTAAATAATAAACTGTACTAATTGGCTTGACCAAAATTCTAGAAAAAATTGGTAAGTAGATATATGAGTATAAATTCAGAGAAAATTTACGGATTTGGATTTCGAGTTTTATAACTCGAGATATGAATTATTTATCCACTATGACACAGTTGGACAGCTTGTCTGGAAAGTGTGATATAAATTGTTTGAATTTGTTTAAGTGCTCAAATAAGTTTAGTAATGCCTCGTGCTCGACTTCGGCGACGGTCTCGGGTAAAGGGGGCGTTACATTTATTGGTATCAGAGCCTGGTTTAGTCGATTCTCGGAACGAATTTGATGTGTAAAGTGTTTAAAAATACATGCCATATAAATCTGTGATAGTGTGATGTGAATGATCCGATCTAATTACTAATTTTTGTTATAGATTGTAAAGATGTCTGATAGACCCGATGGTGCTAGTTAGGAAGAGGAAGTTAATAGTAGAATACAGACTTCTGAGCAGGGAACAAGTGGTAATGTCCTGATTTCTTTGATGATAGAGGAAGAACTTAAAAATATGATTTACGGATTAATGAATCAGTGGTATCATGAAACAATACAAGGAAGAAGTCAGGCACAACAACCTCCTCCTCCCCCTACTGTACCACCAGTTACAACCCCGGTTGCTCCTCCTTTAATAGATGAATCTAGCAAAAGAACACCAATTGAAAAACTCAGAAAGTTTGGAGCTGAAGAATTTCGAGGGAGATCGGACGATGATCCGGTTAAAGCAGAGTATTGGTTAAAGAGTTTGGAGAGAGTTTTTAAATAGATGATGTGTTCTCCGGAGGACTATTTGGGATGTGCAGTTTCGCTATTGAAAGAAGAAGCGTATAATTGGTGGGAAACCATTGAGGCAGTGGTACCTGCAGATAAACTTACCTAGGAATTCTTCCAAAACGAATTTAAGAAGAAGTATGTGGGAAAGAGATATTTAGATAAGAAGAAGAGAGAATTTCTTGATCTTCGACAAGGAATAAAACAGTGGCGAATATGAAAGAGAATTTGTGTATCTCAAGAGATATGCTCGGATGTTGTAAACCGACAGAGGAAGAAATGTGCATTAGATTTGAAGAAGGGCTTAATGATGAAATCAGAATGATGATTGGAGGTACAGAGATTCGGGAATTTGTGATTCTGTTTGATCGAGCTCAAAAGATGGAAGAAGTGTATAACAGAAAGATGCAAAGAGAAAGAAGAGGTAAAGAGGTATACAAAAGAAGTTTCTCTAGACCAACTTCGACTTTTTCGGCCAAAAAGTTCAGAAATGATTCTGGTCGACCTGTTATAATCCCGGAACGATCGAATAACAGAAAAACGACTCAACAAGATGTCGGAGTAACTAAGAAACCAGCAGCTAGTGTTAGTAGTGTGCAAAATATTCCGAGACTTAGATGTAAAAATTGTGGTAGATTTCATATTGGTGAGTGTTGGGGAAGAGCCGGAGCTTGCTATAAATGTGGTGGAACTGATCATTTTATTCGGGACTGTCCTCAATTATTAAAAGAAGATAGAGAACAAGGGGAGAAGCAAGCAAATACTCCTCAGAAAGGTAAACGTTCAGGTCAAAGTAGTGCTACTGGGACTGTTCATTCGAAACGAGATACTGCAGCCCGATCAGAGACAAGAGTACCTGCACGTACATATGCTATCCGGGCAAGGGAAGAAGCTTCTGCTCCAGATGTGATAGCTGGTAATTTCTATCTTTTTGATGATTCTGTGTATGCTTTAATTGATCCTGGATCTACACATTCATATATTTGCACTGCATTAGTGTCAGAAAAGAAAATGACTGTTGAGTCCACTGACCTTGAATTGCAAGTCACTAATCCACTAGGGCAAAGTGTGTTGGTTAATTTAATATGTCGGAATTGTCCACTGAAAATACAAGGCTGTGAATTCTCTGTTGATTTAATGTTGTTACCTTTCCGAGAATTTGATGTTATTCTTGGAATGGATTGGTTGATTGGACACGATGCCATAGTGAATTGTAGAGAAAAATGGATTGATTTAAAATGTCAGACAGGGGAAATAGTTTCACTGAGTTTGGGGATAAAAGAATGATGTCGATTATTTCACCTTTTTACATTTCGAAAATTGATTCGGAAAGGTAATAAAGCATTTCTAGCTTATATTCTTGATACTCGGGTTCGAATTGAAGATGGAACAATTGTCAGTTGTTAATGAGTTTACTGATGTGTTTCCTGAGGAATTACCTGGTTTACCCCCAGATTGTGAGGTTGAATTCATAATTGATGTAATTCCGGGTACAGCTCCAATATCAATAACACCGTATAGAATGGCACCAGCTGAGTTAAAAGAGTTGAAGACACAGTTGCAAGAGTTATTGGATAAAGGGTTCATCAGACCGAGTACATCACCTTGGGGCTTTTGTCTTATTTGTGAAAAGAAAGATGGTTCGTTGCGATTGTGTATTGATTACGAGCGGTTGAATAAGGTAACAATTAAAATAAATATCCATTACCTCGTATCGATGATTTGTTTGATCAACTGAAAGGTGCTGCAGTGTTCTCAAAAATAGACCTTAGATCTGGGTATTATCAGCTGAAGGTTAAAGAGTGTGATGTGCCAAAGACTGCTTTTCGAACTCGGTATGGTCACTACGAATTTTTGGTAATGCCTTTTGGTTTAACGAATGCCCTCGCTGCATTTATGGATTTAATGAATCGAATTTTTCAGTCTTATTTGGATAGATTTGTGGTATTTATTGATGACATATTGGTCTATTCAAAGAGAATCCGAACATGCACAAAGACTTGAGAATTGTACTGCAGACTTTGAGAGAAAAACAGTTATATGCTAAATTTAGTAAATGTGAGTTTTGGCTTCATGAGGTTGGATTTCGGGTCATATTATATCAGCTAAAGGAATTGTGGATCCAAGTAAAGTTTTGGAAGTGGTGAATTGGAAAACACCAAGAATGTAAATGAAGTGCGAAGTTTTCGGGATTAGCAGGATACTATCGCCGCTTTGTAAAGAATTTTTCCATGATTGCTTCACCAATGACTCGTTTATTACGTAAGAATGTTGAGTTTATGTGGTCTCGATGAATGTCGCAGAGCTTTGATCGATTAAAGAAAATGTTAATGAAGCTCCGGTCTTAACTCAACCGAATCGTATACCATATGTTGTGTACAAGTGATGCATCTTTAAGTGGTTTGGGTTGTGTGTTAATGCATCAGAAAGGTAGTGGCTTATGCTTCACGGCAATTAAAACCACATGAAAAGAATTACCCTACACATGATCTTGAGTTAGCTGCAATTGTTTTGCCTTAAAAATTTGGAGACACTATTTATATGGTGAGAAGTGTTATATGTATACGGATCACAAAAGTTTGAAATACTTAATGACTCGAAGGAACCGAACTTAAGACAGAGACGTGGTTAGAGTTCTTTGAAAGACTATGATTTGGTTATTGACTATCATCCGTGGAAAGCTAATGTAGTTCTTGATGCCCGAGTCGAAAGTCATCCTTGTTTGCACTTTGCAATGAATGCTCATTTGGCTCTTAATGAAGAAGGTGTTGTATTAGTAGAATTGAAGGTAAAACCAATGTTTCTTCAACAATTCAGAAGCTGCAGAATGAAGATCCAAAATTGGTGCTGAAACGACAAATGGTTCGGGATAATTTAGATTCAGAGTTCAGTATTGATGATGAAGGTATATTGCGCTATCATAATAGGATTTGTGTTCCCAATAATTCTGATTTAAAGAATGATATTCTTTCCAAGCACATAATAGTATGTATTCTATTCATCCGGTAGTACAAAATGTATGGTGATCTGAAAAAGACATATTGGTGGCCTGGTATGAAAAGAGAAATTTCAGAATTTATTGCAAAATGTTTGATTTGCCAGCAAGTTAAAGCAGAGCATCAAGTGCCAACGGGTTTATTACAACCCATTATGATTCCCTGAATGGAAGTGGAGCATATTTCAATGGATTTTGTGTCGATTGCTGTGACTCGAGAAAGAAAGATTCGATATGGGTGATTGTTGATAGATTGACAAAGTCAAGACACTTTATTCCAAATGAATAGATTTTTCACTTAATAAGTTAGCGTAATTGTATGTGTCGAGATTGTGAGACTACATGGAGTTCCAATATCTATCATTTCGCATCGGATCCGAGGTTTACTTCAAGATTTTGGAATAAATTGCAAGAAGCCTTAGGTACCAGATTGAATTTTAGTACAAAGATTTCATCCTCAAACAGATGGACGGTCAGAGCGAGTGATTCAAATTTTAGAAGATATGTTAAGATGTTGTATACCGAGTTTGGTGACAGTTGGGAAAGGTATTTACCTGCTATGAGTTTGCTTACAACAATAGCTATCGGCCTAGTATAAAAATGACACCATTTGAGGCTCTTTATGGTAGAAAATGCAAGACTCCATTGTGTTGGTGCGAATTGAGTGAATCAAAATAGTTGGGGTTGATTTGATTCGAGAAACCAAGAGAAAGTCCGGATTATTCGAGATAGTCTAAAAGTCGCCTGGATCGTCGAAGTCATATGCGAATTTAAAACGAAGAGACATAGAATATGCATGGGTGATCGAGTATTTTAAAAGTTTCACCATGGAAAAGGGTGTTACGATTTGGTAAAAAGGAAAATTAAGTCCAAGATTCATAGGGTCATATGAAATTGTGGAAAGGGTTGGTCCTGTGGCTTATCGTTTGGCTTTACCTCCTAACTTGAGAAGATTCATAATGTGTTTCATGTGTCTATGCTAAGGCAAGATAGGTCGATCCTTCACATGTAATTCCCCATACCGAAATTGAGCTTCAACCAGATATGACTTATTCGAAGAACCGGTGAAGATTTTGGCTCGTGAAGTTAAGGAATTGCGGAACAAAAGAGTACCATTGGTTAAAGTATTATGGCATCGACATGGTATGGAGGAGGCAACCGGGAAACAGAGGAGTCAATAAGATCACAAGATCCAAATCTATTTTCAGTAACAAATTTCGAGGACGAAATTTTTAAAGGGGAGAGTTGTAACGGCCTAATTTTCAGTGGTGTCGGAAATGGTGATTTGAGATCACTAAATTGAAAAATAAGATTGAACAAGATAGTAATTTAATATTTATGAGTCAAGTAAGAATTTAGAAGAATTTGTGAAATGGTGAAATTAGTGAATTAAAAGAATTTATTAGGTCAAACGGGTCAAAAATGAGGTATCGAGACCTCAAAGTTGAAAATCGAGCTATAAATATTTTTATAAATATTTATGGAGTGTCATTGAGTTAGTATTAAAGTTTCGTTAGAAAATTTTAACGCTTGGATGGCTAATTAATTAAAAGAATTAAATTGAAAATAGCACAAAATTTGTTAAATTGTGAGTAAATAGCTTAAGTATTTAAAAGATGGATTTAAAGAGCAATTAGACCCAAAGGTTAATGGCTGGACGGTTTGGGTATGAAATAAGCAAGAAAACAATGTGAACAAGGGCAAAATTGGAAATAGATAAAAGTTAATAGTTAAATAATGATGTAATTGAAAAATCTAGACATTTTCTTCATAATTTCTCAGCCAAAACGCCATAGAAGATCTGGAGAAAGCTGGTTTTTCATATTTTTACATCATGTGAGTCTAATTCTTGCTTTTTCTTGATAATTTTATGTTTTTATGACTTTTACAATTAGGTCCACTTGTAGAATTCATTAGTTTTTGATTTTATGGGTGAAATTGGAAGTTACCCTGGATGGATAAGGGAATTTTATGATGAATTATTATGAAATTTAAGTTCTAATTTCATATTAAGGTGGTTTTATTAAGTGATTTTGATAGGAAATGATATTTAGGACCTAATTGTGAAAAAGTTGTGAATTGAAGGTTGCTGTTGAAATTCAGAATATAAAAGGTTTTGAAATAGTTTATAATGATAAAATAAAGTGTTAATTGAGAAAAATTAGTTCAATTGATGGGTGAATTGAGTAGGGACTAAATTGTGAAAATCGTAAATTTTGGGGTAAAAGTGCAATTTCGAAATTTGAACAGCATAAATTGTGAAGTGAAATAGAAATCAAATAAATGCTAATGAGTAGAAATATTTTATATTATAGATCAAGAATCCAAAGAAGAACGAGGAAAAGAAAAAGTTATGAATAGTCCCTAAATTTCAATATCTTCTACAAATTAGCGGGTAAGTTCATATGGTTGAAATTAGATGTTTATTTGTGAATGATTGAAGTATATAATGTGTTATTATATACTGAATTTGTTGTGGGATTGTGTAGATTTTGTTAATGAAAGAATAAATGTGGAAATGCAAATTAGGAAAACGCAGGATTGAGTACGTTCGTATCGTGACGTGTGATGAATTGACGGATAAGACCATGGTTGTTCCATGGCAAAGTGTGAAATGTAGGTATGGTATCATCCATACTGAGTTGTGAAATGTAGGTATGGTATTATCCATACTGAGCTGTGAAATGTAGGTATGGTATTATCAAATCCATACTGAGTTAAGAAATGTAGGTATGGCATTTCCCATACCGAAGTTAAAATGTAGGTATGGTATTTCAATGAGGAAAACCATACTGAGTTGTGAATCGTGGCATTGAGCAACGACGTACTCAATTTCGTAAGCCGCTTCCTAATTTGATTATAAGAAATAAAGAGAAGTGATCCAAATGAAAGAGATTGAGTAGTTGTTCTTGTTGAGCTCAACTATGTGAATTATTATAACAATGGTTGTGAATCGCAGGAAACTTTAGTAAATGTTTTGGTATTGTTTGGGAATATTATGTTTGGTAAGCATTACTTTTAACCTATGAACTTACTAAGCTTCAATAAGCTTACTTGTGTGTGTTTAATATTTTATGTAGATTGACTTGAAGTGAAGTGGGTAGATCGGATCAACACAACAAAGCACACTATCCGGATCAATTCGGTAGCTTTTGTTTTATGTTTGAAGATTTATATGGCATGTATAGAGTTTGAATGAATTGAAGTAAAGATGTTATAAACTAGTTAACAATATTTGTACTAAAATAGTTTTCAGTAAGTAGCAGTAGTTTGACTTTGAAAAATCACTAAAAATAGTACAAATGGAATTAAATAATGAATAAATTATGGAATCGAATCTCGATGAGTCTATTTTCATATGGAAGAAGCAAAACAGGTATATGAGCTATATTTTATGAGATGTTTAAATTTTTGTGAAACAGGGCCAGAGCGATTTCTGGATCCCCTGTTCTGACTTTGGAAATTCACCATAAATTTTACAAAGATAATTAGAAGTCATACTTTATATGTACAGATTCCTTATTGAGTCTAGTTTTATTAGAGACAAATGGCATAGTCATTGAAGCTCTGTACAGAGAGATATCTGATTCGTAATACACAAAGGTCAGAGTAGTCAAACCCTGAAACAGGGGAGATTTTAAATAATAAACTGTACTAATTGGCTTGACCAAAAATTCTAGAAAAAAATTGGTAAGTAGATATATGAGTATAAATTCAGAGAAAATTTACGGATTTGGATTTCGAGTTTTATAACTCGAGATATGAATTATTTAGCAACTATGACACAGTTGGACAGCTTGTCTGGAAAGTGTGATATAAATTGTTTGAATTTGTTTAAGTGCTCAAATAAGTTTAGTAATGCCTCGTGCTCGACTCCGGCGACGGTCTCGGGTAAAGGGGGCGTTACAGTGTGAGTTCGAAACAGGACAAGGGATGGAATTACGGATTTCAAATCAGTAGCACAATAAATTTTCAAATACTCGTAGAGTCAGAATGCATACTTGGAACTAATGTCCCAACAGAGCTTAACAATCAAAGCACATCAAGTTCACACAAAAGACTCAGCACAAATGCTGCTCAGACACGCAGATTACAGATAACTAATCTTACATTCAAAACTCATAGACAGATGTGAGTGAAATGCAGTCAAGGGATAAAACCCACCCATCTAGCAAATACACCTCTCCGTCCCCCGATCACACCCCAAAAGAGCTGTTAAAGTTCATCCAACACATCACACCAATTAGGACCTCAAAAGGCCCATCCAACCCTACACACCACAAGTGTGGACTAAGCCACTCAGATATCAATACGCAGCAGAGCTAGTGTATTTACTGTACACTGTAATACAATAATCCACTGTACAGTCCTGTTGCAGTTATACTGCCAAATTAGAATATAGTATGCAACACAGCTGACACACATACAGTACAGTGTGATAAATCGCCGTACGAATATGTTGTAGTAAAACTGCCAGATCAGATTAGAATTAGACTCCTTTCACTTTATAATCCCACCCAAAACTTTATGCAAGTGTATGCATGTATACATTACCATAGAAAATAAAGAGCACATCCACAGTCAGTCAGATAGGAACAGATATGTACACACACCTAGCTAACCAGGTTCAGAGTCAGACATCTCACACAAAAATTACCAATATCACATAAGCTGCAGCCAAATCAAAGTCTTAATTACCCTTCTTAAGGCTTAACCAAGGTTTGAAGCACACGAACACATTATCAGATCAGAACTGCACACAGAAACAATATAAGTGTCCAAGAACCATATGCCCGTGTGCTATGGCTGTGTGGAAATGCCTAGGCTGTGTGGGAGGTCGAAAGTTCGTGTAGATAGGGACACACGGGAGTGCAGCTGAGGCACACGCCCATGTGAAGAGAGGCACACGGTTGTGTGACTAAGGTACATGCACGTGTGGACTAGTGACATGGTCGTGGGAATAGGCCGTGTAACTCTTTGTCCATTTGTACTAAATTTGAGTACAGGGTTGACACGGCCGTGTGAGGGTCTCACACGCCCATGTGCCCACCAGACACGACCGTGTGTCCAAAACACACGCCTGTATGGGATTCTTAAATCCCCAAATTAGACACACGGCCATGTGACACCAAATCACTCAAACCTTAATTCCCAAATACACGGCTGTGTGCCAAGGGGACACAGCCGTGTGAAAATCGACAAAAGTCCCCAAATTGGCCACATAGCCGTGTAACACCCAAATCAGTCCAAAAACCCTAATTCCCAAAAGCACACAATCGTGTGTATCGACACACGCCCGTGTGGCCACCCGTGTGGTTACAAAACCACCCTAAAATAGCCCCGAAAAACATGTTTTCAACTACGAAGAACTTTCCAGCCCTCGATAATTTGAGAATATACCAATTCGTACACATTCTAAACATAGGACAATAACACCATGTTAGAAATAACAGGTTTGCGAACACCCACACGCACGTTGTCAACTTTCCGTAAAGCCGGAGCAAAATTCACAAATAAAACAATAGAAGTTACGAACCCACACCTAATTTGTGATCTACGATGTTCCGACATCGTCTTGACGATGAGAAAAAGATTCTCTAAAATCTCTAAGCCAACCGTTTTCCCAGAGGAAATAATGAAAATCCCCAAAAAGAAAAGAAAACTAGAGGATAAAAGAAAAATACGTCTACTAAAAAGAATAATAACTAAAAATCCAAAAATAAGATATATAAAATAAATAAGTAAATAATTAAACAAGCTTATACTAAATTAAAACAAAATAAAAATATTCCTCCCAAAAAGAACACACAAGGACTTGAACTAGGGACTCAGAGACAAACTAACATACACTCAAACACCAGACCGGCATGCCTATTCTGTCACTTAATCACACAACCAACCACAATAGTGCAACCTTCTCACAGACCCTAACCACAAAGGTTAAAACTCCTAGTCCCAAAATTCAGGGTGTTACAACTCACCTCTTCTTAAAAAAATTTCATCCCTGAAATTCCAACTAACAGAATAGTGGTACAACATAAGCTACACCACGATGCTCCCACTACATACTCTAACCCGAGCAAGACCAAATCAAACTTAAGACCTCATACACATACCCAGAACACTTAACCACTGAAGTAGATACACACTTGTCCTATCACATAGAATTTTAATACTTTAATCTAAAGATCGAAACATTCACAACCATACCTGTCTCAAAATTGTCGAGGAAACTCCCAGATCCAATGTTCTGTGGACCCATATCGAAAACATGCTCCCGCCTTTTTCCATCAATTGCTCGGATGACACTTCTTACAGTGCTCACAAAACGGAGCACTCGCACAACTACCAGCACCCACCGTAAAACTACTATTGCCACTTAATTGCGTTCTAACATGATTCACAGAACGAGGCTCCAACCTCGGAGGATTGCAATCTCTTTTCTTCCCACAATCCACGCACCTAGCTTGAAGCCTTTCCTCAGTCCTAGCCTCAAACACTTTTTCTAGCACTTCCCTCACTACCCGAGTCAATGCCTCGATACCAAGCTCCGAGTTATAGTTACCTGAAGTTGGCAGAATTGTACTGTCTTTCAACTCCTGAACAGACACAGGCCTCAGAGAAGCAAACGACTCATCGTGACCCCGCTTACCTTCAGAATCCATATCCGTCCGGTGCTTAACTTAGGATATCTATACTTTCAGAAAGTAAAAAAAAAAATACATAAATCTACATCTCTAATCTTACAATTTTGAATTTCTACTTGGACTAGCATCGGAGTCTCAGATAGTTCATTTTCATAAAACTTTTCCCAAAATACAAATCATTTCAGCTTACTGTGGTAAAGTTTCTCAAAAATTAGTTTTTAAAACAACCACGTACGCATACGGACACGTAAAAGCACAGACTGAGTTTTTGCAAACCACTCTGATACCACTAAATGTAACACCCTAGACCCGGCCTAAAAGTTTAGATTGAATCCCGAATGTTACATTGTTCACAGAAACGATTGTAGGTAAGTTTTTACAAAACAAGTTATTACGTCAAACCAAAACATTTAATCGTTTAAATTCAGTCAGCAAAATTATAGTTAAGTTTATTATAAAAATCGAAATTAAATGAACGATTAAAAATTTTAATAGACTTGTACCACAATTTTCATAAAACCTTACAGTTCAAAATTTGAATGACAAAATAGAAACGGAGAATATAACTTATACTGAATTTTCTTCCAAGTCTGTTCGAGACCTCCGCACATCGAGTCCAACATCAAAATTTAGAAAAAGGTACCTGAAAGGGAAACACTAAGAGTGGGTGAGCTACTCGAGCTCAGTGTGAGTTCGAAACAAGATAAGAGACGGGATTACAGATTTCAAATCAGTAGCATACCAGATTTTCAAATACTCCCAAAGTCAGAACGCATACCTGGAATTAATGTCCCAACGGAGCTTAATAATCAGAGTACATCAAGTTCACACAAAAGACTTAGCACAAATGCTGCTCAGACATGCAGATTACATACAACTAATCTTACATTCAAAACTTATAGATAGATGCGGATGAAATGTAGTTAAGTGATAAAACCCACCCATCTAGCCAACACACCTCTCTGTCCCCAAATCACACCCCAAAAGAGCTGTTAAAGCTCATCCAACCCATCAAACCAGTTAGAACTTCGAAAGACCCATTCAGCCCTACACACCATATGTGTGGACTAAGCCACTCAGATATTGATACGCAGCAGAGCTGGCGTATGTGTTGTATAGTGCAATGCGGTAATTCATCAGATCTGATCTATGCTTGATTATCTTGCTAGATCGAATATAACGCACGACATAGCCGACGACATGCGATACAATGTGATAAATCACCGTAAGAATATGTTGCAGTAAAACTGCTAGATCAGATCATAATCAGACTCTCTTCACTTCGCAATCCCACCCAAAAATTTATGCAAGTGTATGTATGTATACATTAACACAGAACATAAAGAGCACATCCACAGTCAGTCAGACAGGAGCAAATATGTACACATACCCAGCTAATCGGGTTTAGAGTCAGACATCTCACACAACAATTACCAATATCACATAAGCCACAACAAATAAAACTTTTAATTACCCTTCCTAAGGCTTAGCCAAGGGTTGAAGCACACAAACATATTATCAGATCAAAACAGCACACAGACACAATATAAGTGTCCTAGAATCACACGCTTGTGTGCTCTGGCCGTGTGGAAGGTCAAAATTCTGTGTAGAAAGGCACACACAGCTGTGTAGCTGAGGCACATGCTTGTGTAAAGAGAAGCATACACCCATGTGAAGAGAGGCACACGCTCGTGTGAAGAGAGGCACACGCTCGTGTGAAGAGAGGCACACGCCTGTGTGAAGAGAAGCACATGGCCGTGTGACTAAGGTACATGCCCGTGTGGACCAAGGACATGGCCATGGGAACAGGCTGTGTAACTCCCTGTTCATTTGCACTAAATTTAAGTACAGGGCTGACACGACCGTGTGAGGGTCTCACACGTCCGTGTGCCCACCAGACATGACTATGTGTCCAAAACACAAGCTCGCATGGGATCCCTAAATCCCTAAATTAGACACACGGCCGTGTGACACCAAATCACTGAAACCCTAATTCCCAAACACACATGCCCGTGTGCCTAGAGGATACAACCGTGTGAAAATCAAGAAAAATCCCCAAATCAGCCACACAGTCCTGTGGTGTCCAAATAAGCATGGAAACCCTAATTTCTAAAAGCATACAACCGTGTGTATCGACATTCGCCCGTGTGGCAACCCGTGTGGTTATGAAACCACCCTAAAACAGCCCCGAAAAACATGCTTTGAGCCACAAAGCACTCTCCAACCCTCGATTGTTTGAGAATATACCAATTCGTACACATTCTAAACATAGGACAGCGATACCAAGTCGAAAATAACAGGTTTGCGAACACCCACACGCGCGTTGTCTACTTTCCGTGAAGTCGGAGCAAAATTCACAAATAAAACAATAGAAGTTACGAACACAAACCTGATTTGCGATCTACGACTTTTCGGCACCGTCTTGATGACGAGAGAGAGGCTCTCCAAAATCCCCAAGCTAACCGTTTTCCTAGAGAAAATAATGGAAAACCCCAAAAAGAAAAGAAAACTAGAGGATAAAAGAAAAATACGTCCAACAAAAAGAATAATAACAAAAAATCCAAAAATAAGATAAATAAAATAAATAAGTAAATAATTAAACAAACTTATACTAAATTAAAACAAAACAAAAATATTCCTCGCAAAAAGCACACACAATGACTTGAACTAGGGACCCAAAGACAAACTAACACGCACTCAAACACCATACTAGTAGGCCCATTCTGTCACTTAAACACACAACCAACCACAATAGTGCAACCTTCTCACTGACCCTAACCACAAAGGTCAAAACTCCTAACCCCAAAATTCGGGGTGTTACAGTTAGCTTATACAAAAAGAACAAATTGCACATATGAAACTTGTACATGCAATAATCTTCTATTTAATTTTAAATGTTTGAAGTTAATATACATGCAATTCTATTTTTAAAATAATTTTCATTATTTCAATTTAGATGTTATACTTATAAATTTTTATTATTTATTTTATTTTATGATATGAATGTTTGATTAATAAATAAATGGTGAGGATTTGGTACTCGAGATAGTATAGTTTTTTTTTTTGTAATTTAAAAAGTTGATATCTCTTTTTTAAATATTTATTTTTTAATATTTTACTATACTCATAAATTTTTTAATCCTAATTTTAATTTAATTTTTATCACCTAATGAATGCTGATAAATTTATTTTGACTAGATAGATAATCTATTTAAAAATGGTATATAATTATGTTAAATAAGTTTTTTATAGAAATATATAATATACATAAAATATAATAATTATTTTTCATATTTTTATATCTAGATTAAATTACATTAGTAGTCACTTAACTATGATTTTTTGGCTATTGAATTATAAAACTTACAAAATGATCACATAATTATTAATAATATTTTTGGTCACCCAATTTTCTTGAATTTTGAGGTATGTAACCAAAAAAAAAAGAGACAAATTTTAATAGTTGAATGACAATTTTGTAACTATTCATAAACAGATGATTAAAAACATAATTAAATGACTATTTTATAACCTTTTATAATTAAGTTATAAAAATACCTTAACTACATAAGAATAGACAACTTCATAATCAATTTTTTATATTATATATGTATAAAATTCTTTATATGTGAATGATTTTTGTTTCAATATAACTTTCATTCGTTTGAAAAGGAAACAAATGTATATGAATCAATTCATTAATAGTTTCATACCTACACATTATATTGATTGTTTGCATCAAATTTTAGTGTTTAGTAAATAATTTTATATAAACTTTTTAGTGAATATCTAATAATATTGGTATTGAAGTATATAAAATGAAATTGCTTTAAAAGAAAAACAAATGCAACAAAACAAGACTGCATTAATGGCAAATACCATATAATCTTCTACTCATCCCCAAACACCTTTATTTCAAATCCATTTGGTCATCTTCAAACAATAAGAGACCAAATCCCATATCATTTTATATTTTATAATTTTTTACTTATAGAGTTTAAAATTTTTATTTATAATGTAATAAATGTTAACTTTTGTAAAAATTTTAAATTCTATAAGTAAAAAATACAAAATATAGTGTAACATTTAATTTTATGTTGTTAGTTAAAAGAGGAAGGAATCTCATATTGTCTAGGAACAAGTTGCAAATCTATTCATGATTCTATATATACACATATCTCACATCTCACATTGCTTAAGAAAATAAGATAAATAAAACTTTGGGTCTATATAAAGGCCTGTTTTGTAAGTTTTATTTTCACATTAATTGGTGGCACAAAATTATTTTTAAAAATAGTGTTGCCACTTTGGGTATATATAAAGGCTCATTTTTGTAAATTTTCAAAAAATTAGCTTATTTTGGAATTTTTTAAAAAAATTATCTTTTTTTTTTTGAAAATTTAGTTGTTGGAACATGGGCAAAAGAGTGTTGACCTGGAAGCGCTTTAATCAAATGTGCTGACTTGGATGCATTTTATAGGCCAGAGGGGAAAAAAGTGTTGAGCTAGATGCGGTTTTCTGACTTTCTCCCGAAAACAACGCCAGCTCAGCGCGTTTTAGTAAAATCAAGCTAGCTAAATTCATCAATTTATCAGCAATAGAAACTTGCTAAAAATTCACCAATTGAACCAATTGATACATGAGCTAACTAAATCAAGCTCTCATGATCATAAATCTATAGAAATTTCAAGAAAAGTACTTGAATTTCTCACCTAATTGAATGGCCAAATGTAAAAAGGGTTGGAAGCTTTTCTTTTTATTTTCTTTCTTCTTTGGACAGTGAAGTGAGGAAGACGATGATGGTTGTCATCTTTTTCCACTTTCTCCTATATTTATACTTTAATTAGACTTAATTAATCTAGTTTAATTTAACTTTGAAGCTTTAATCATACTAATCCTAATGCTAATTAATCTAATTTGATTCTCACATCAGCATCCACTAAATCATAGTTAAGAATGGTCTAATAACCATTTTGGCACTTTGATTAATTGCTTTCTAAGTCTTCAAGCCTATTCTCAATTAAAACTCAATAACGATTGAATTTTTACAATTTAGTCGTTGAGCTTTCATTTAGTATTTTATCGGCTATATTACTTGACCATTCTTTAATATATTTTTACGTCAACTCTGTAAATATTCCTATATTATATTTATGGACTCTATTTACGAAAATAGGGTTCTAAAATCGTATTTTTCGATACCACTAAAAATCGAGTCATTACAATCATTGTATGGTATTAATATAATATATCTTAATCAAACTTGGTTCAATTCAAAATATGAGCTAACTCAAATGTCTTTTAAAAATTATTAAAAATAATTTATGTTATTTTAATTTAATATCTAATAAATTTATTTTATTTTTATTAAAATTTTAAATATATACATTTAACATATTTTTAATATTTTTGAAGTAAAAGATCATTTTATTAAAAATAAAATCAGGATAAAAGAGAAAACGAAAAAAGAACCTAAACCCAAGTCAATAGTCTTACCTAATACACTCCACCTTAGCTCCCCTCATTATCACCCAAACCATGATGACAATCAAAAGTTAAAATTAGTCCGTTTGAGATAAAGCCACCCTCACCAAGGAGCGAGTAGCTTTATTAGTGTTTCTGATATAGTTAAAAGAAGAATTAAGATGGATATAGTCTTGAATCAGCAACCTCAGATTTGAAAAATAAAAAATACCATGAGAGAGGGCAATCTAAAATCTACGATTATCAATTTCCAAAGTGATGCCCTCCGCATGGCAAGATCTAATCCATGAGAGTGCCTCTTGATCAGCTATAACTTTAGACATTAAAGGTTCCAAATTACCTTTCTTAAATCCGGTTATGCATCGAAGAAAATGACCCGAATCACATCCTTACAGTATCTAGAAGACTATATATTCTAGATGAACATTCTAGCTATTAGATAATTGTATTGTGTATTAAAAAAAGTATTATCTTCGTGCAATTGTAAGTCTCAATTAAGCCTTAGTATTTAAGCACTTAATGTACTTAAATTAATTTTTATTTATGGTCGACTTTGCCGCCTGAATATTATAGTACACTAAAAAATTAAATATAAAAAGTTAACCGACTTCAAAATACTGGTGTAACATTAATTGTAGATTTAAGTTTTTGTAGTGGGTGTGATGGGTTTACCGAGTTCTCGATAGGATGCAATAAATCATGGACTTTCATACTCTTACACCCTTCAAGCAGAATAGACTCAATGTAGAAATTTTCAGTATCACTAACCCATGGATCATTAAAAACATCCGCCTCCGTCTTCTTCTTAACTTGCCATCTAACACCTTTGAAAAGCAAAAATTTCATCTTATGAATACTTTTCCAAATGAAAGAAGGGGTTGACTCGTCCATGCATCAAGAAAACTATATTTCGAAAAATATTTAGCTTATATTATATATAGTATGTATATTATTCTAGATTTAATTTTTCTTTGATATAAATTATGTAATATATAAAAATAAAATAAAATATTATAATATTAAAAATGAGTTAAGTTATAACCTTGGAGCCAAAGCCAAAAGGTATTTTAAATGAGCTAATATTTTATCTAAATTGTTTTTAAAATTTATTCTTTCTGTCCAACCTCCTAAATATGAGGGTTGGATAAATAATTAAATTAAAAAAATCTAATCCTAATCTAAATCCAAATCCTGTGTAAATCTTATATCACTTGAACTGTGTTTCAATATAATGTAGAGACGGCTTGGTATTTTGAATTTTGGTAGGATTCTTTTCCAGTTTTTTCTTTCTGGTTTGTTGGTGCTTAGAGAAAAATCAAGAGGATTACAGAGACTCGTCACTTTTACAAAAGATTACGAAGACCAATGGCTGGTAACGATGAAGGGAAAGATAACAAAGGAGCAAGAGTCCAAGGCCAACGCAAAAGGAAGCAGCCTGATGCAGCCAACAATACTGCAACGTGGAATTCTCCGACTAAGAAACGTCAACATCCAACATCCTTTCTTCCTCTCCCTTCTGTTACAAACCGACCGTCATTTAAGACTACTTGCACCAATATGCAAGAAGGAGATGGAATATCCTATGATTTGCATCAACACTGAGGTTCTATGCCCTTTCTGCAATCGCTACTTTTTGGCTTCAGTTCCGCAAATCCCACAACCAAGGTTTTTTCCACCTCTCTCTTCAACTAATTCACCGGTATTCACTAATCATGATCAATATAAACTTGTACTAAGAGATCCACGTTACTTCCGTATCATGCTGGAGCTTGTATCCATTATAAAAAAAAAACCTTTCCAGTAAGCGTTTTGCTGCTTCTTGTTTCGCTCTTTTGTTATTACTCTAATGCGTTCTTGATTTTAAGAATTTTTGTTTTTCACTGAAAATTACAGAGTTCCTACATTCCATGGAAAGAACTAAACTTGCATCGGATTTTCGTCCAAGTTACTTGTCGAGGTGGCATACATAAGGTAAGATGAAACAATTGTAGGACTGCAAGGAGCTCTTGGTTCTTTCTGCTGTTTAAATGATTTTTATTTTAAATGTGCAATGCAGGTTGTTCGGGAACGAAGACTGCAAGAAGTGTGCGCTGCACTTGCTGCAAATTTAAATGTTGGGGTCCTATATCAAATGTATATGAAATGGTTGTATGACTTAGAATCCTGGTTCTTTTATTCCCCTCCTAGTGAGTATTTACAAACTTCTTCAAGTTCCATTTCTGAAGCACATCTCAAGCAAGGGGTAACAGGAACAAAACCATCAGAACAAGGCCATACATCATTTGCAGATTATCCTTTCGGTTCACTTCCGACACCATATCCGAAACAAGGGTTGATAGGAGGACAACCATCAGAACAAGGCTATTCATCATTTGCAGATCTAAATTCAGCACTTGTCAATGATCAAATAATATTGGTGGATGATGGTCAGTTAAAAAATTTCTCTTAATCTTCTATATGGAAACGTTATATCAAATATTTATTCTATTAGGCATCGATTTCAAAGGGGCCTGAATCAACGATCAGGTACATCTCGATACTTTGCAGACCATACTCAAGACTTTGCCCCTGCTGGTTTGCGAAAATAACTTGTTTTCTTAGTTAATATGACATAAAAGTTGGTCTCGCGTCTAATCCTACGGCACCAATGCTTGCTCTCACTGATGAGCATAGTTCATCTCTGAGCTCAGATTGGGATCCAAGTGAGTGGGAAGTTCATCCTGAGGTCCCAGATGTATGTTCCCCAGGCATTGGTATGTCCAAACAAAGATTAATCATAGACTGTTGAATTTCATTATGTTATGTCTTTACATTGACAAAAGTAGCTATTGATCGCCTTTTTAAAGATCCATATCATATGAAAGGAGCTTCATCGACAAGTAATATCACCAGCATCAGAGCTGAACAGCAGCCAAGTAATGACAGAAACCGGTGAGGCTCAACAAGGCAACTCCCGACTTGGACAAGCCAAAGGCAGAGAGTGTGAGATTACATCCTTCATTGACGAAGGAACAGCAGCAGTCAATAATAGAATACAAAAACCAAACGAAAGAAGAAGAGTTGGATGGTATTCCAAGGTCGAAGTTTTTGAAATTATTTAAATAATAAAATATATAGCAATTCGAGAATGCAGAAAAGTAGTTATATGAATAACTTCCATTTTGAGTTTTCATGAAGAACTAAGTAAAATTTTATGGATGTGGCTTAATATTGATTAGTTAAATGCAGTTACATGTGGGCAGGTTAAGTATAAATACCTGGTTTATGCAAGAGACGCCATACCCTTTTCATTTCTCAAAATTGTTAATTATCAAACAGATTAAGAGGGGAGGAAAAAAAAAAAATCCTAATTTGACTCTCTTCAAGTCGTCCATTTGTTCTCAAGAAACTGAAACTCGTCCAGTAAGTTGTTTTCTATGCTGTTTATATATTTCTCATGCATTTCTTCTCCCTGTTTTCTTGTGAATGATTTTCAGCTGTTCTTCATCTGGGTTGGCTTCCTTTCTTGTTTTTAATGTGAAAACCGGGTAGTTTATGGTTCTCTTTTTTTCTTTGCTGGTCGCTTAGCAATCAAGAGAATTAAGTTTCTTTAGTAAGCAATTGTTTCTGGGTTTTTCTTATATGCTTGGTTTCTTGGACGAGTGTAGCCTATTTTTACGCCAAGATTTCAAGCAAAGATTAGGAGGACCAATGGAGGAAAAGATCAAGTGAAGGATGATAGACAAACAATTGGCGGACGCAGAAGGAAGGAACCTGCTCCTCCTCTTAGACATTACCAATTTGCACACTTTATATAGGTTCATCACATTTTCACCTACTTCCATTAAGCCACTAATTGTTGAAGCTGGTCACCATGCAGCACAAGCAGTCAAGAAGCAACACATGCTGTCGAGCCATGCATGCAGCAACTCAAGTTCAATGCTGCTGTCATCTTTCAACTTATTTTGTTACTACAAGTCACATTTTGTAATCTAGTTGAATTAGAACTAAGTTGATGATGTATTTGATGTATTTTTGTTGACATTTGAGCTGATAAAACAGCTTTACTAAGTGTGCAAGTATAGTTTTTCAATTTTCAATGTTATTAGTGGAGTTAGGTAATGTTTAGGTGATGTTTGATTTACTTTCATCAGAAAAATGTTTGATATTTGTATTGGCATTATGCCATTGTTGAAATCAATGAATTTTTCATCAAGATTATTCATTCAATATACTCTCTCAAGTTCTTGCTTCATTTCTTCCTTATAATCTAAAATTTTTACTTGATTGCTTTCCAAGTCTCGAGCCTTGTAGCTCAAGCCATTGTAGTTCAAGTCTATTTGTTGCTCAAAACACCAACAATTGGTATCTAGAGTTGTAATCTTAGTGGACCTGTCTTCTTTCTTTTCAACTTTAAAATCGATGGCTTCATCAGGCTTCTCACCAGCTGCACCACCAGTCTTCAATGGAGAAGGCTATCACATATGGGTGGTCAAGATGAGGACCTACTTGCAGGAATTCGATCTATGAGAGGTGGTCAACTCAGATGTTGAACTAGCACCACTCAGAGCCAATCCCACAGTGGCCCAGATCAGGCAACATGCTGATGAAAGGACCAAGAGGCACAAAGCCATGTCCTGCATTCAGAACTGTGTGTCAGATGTGATCTTCACAAGGATCATGGCTTGTGAGACACCAAAGCAGGCTTGGGATAGATTGAAAGAGGAGTTTCAAGAGACTGAAAGGACAAGGCAGCAACAGCTACTGAATTTGAGAAGGGATTTCGAAAACTTGAAAATAAAGGAGGAGGAGACTGTCAAACAATACTCAGACAGGATAATGGCTGTAGTAAATAGCATAAGACTCCTTGGAGAGCAGTTTAATGAAGTAAGGATGTGGAGAAGGTGCTTTCAACCTTACCTGAAAGGTATGCAGCAAAAATATCTTCCCTCGAAGACTAAAAAGACCTGACCAGCATCACTTTAACTGAGTTGATAAATGCTCTCTATGCACAAGAGCAAAGAAGAGCCAGTAGACTAGAGGAGCACCAGGAGGGTGCTTTCCAAGCCAAAACCAAGTATACCTCGAGCACCACTGCCTACAAAAGCAAGAAGACTTGGAGAGACAAGCCTAAGTCAGATGCTCCAAGAAAATGGGATAGACCTTGCAGGCATTGCAAAAGGCCTGGTCATCTAGAGGCCAAATGCTAGTTCAGGCCAGATGTGTAGTGCCAAAACTTCAAAAAGATGGGGCATGTTGAAAGAGTTTGCTAAGACAAAGGCAAACCAAGACAAAATCAACCCCAGCAACAAAATGTTAAGGCTTGGGTAGCAGAAGAAGACAGTGAGTAAGAGAAGCAAGTTTTTGCTGTGTCATGCTCAGCAGCTCAGAAGAAAGTCTCAAATGGATGGCTTCTAGACAGTAGTTGCACCAATCACATGACACCAAATGTAGCCATCTTCACGACATTAGACAAAAGCTGCAAAATAAAGGTGAAGATAGGAAATGGTCACTTCATCAAGGCAGAAGGCAAGGGTGATGTCCTAATAAGCACTCCAACAGGTAATAAACTAGTCTCAAATGTTTTGTTGGTACCTGAAATCGATAGAAATTTGCTCAGCATAGCTCAGTTGCTTGAGAAGGGCTATACTGTTGTGTTCAAGGGCAATGAGTGCCAAATTAGTGATCCAAGAGGATTCATGCTTATGACAATAGCCATGATAAACAAGAGTTTTTTTGTGGACTGGAACAAAGGCCTAGATAGTGCCTATGCAGCTTCTTCAGATGAATCTAAGCTTTGGCATCAAAGGCTTGGTCATGCCAACTACAGATCCATGGACCAGCTAAGCAAGCAGGATCTGGTTGAAAACTTCATCAACTCAGTTGAGAAGGAGGATGTTTGTGATACATGTCAATTTAGAAAGTAATCCAGGCAACCATTTCCTTCAAACAAGGCCCGGAGAGCCTCTGAAAGGCTACAGCTCGTGCACACTGATGTGTGTGGCCCTATGAAGACTCAGTCACTGAATGAAAGTAAGTATTTCATTCTGTTTATTGATGATTACTCAAGATACTGCTGGATTTATTTCTTGAAGCATAAATCAGAGGTGGCCTCAGTGTTTTGGAAGTTCAAGGCTGCTTCTGAAATAGAAACAAGTTGCAAGCTCAAGACCCTAAGGTCTGATAATGGAACTGAGTATACCTCAGCTCAGTTTCAAGCCTTTTGTAATGAATAAGGCATCAAACATCAACTTAGTAATACTTACACACCTCAACAGAATGGTGTAAATGAAAGAAAGAATAGAAGTCTAATGGATATGGCCAGGTGCTTGCTGTTTGAGAAGAATCTACCCAAGAACTTATAGGCTGAGGCAGTCAACACAGCTGTGTACATCCAAACAGGCTTCCAACTAAAGTTTTGGCTCACAAAACACTATTTGAGGCCTGGTTCGGGTTCAAGCTGTGACACCCCTAAAGTGACCCTAGTCGGAAAGTGGTTTCGGGACCGCTAAACCGAGTCACCAAATTTTTTGAATATGATAATTATTGTCTAAAATATGTGAATGTGAATATGTGAAAGTTTTAAGCTTCGATTTAGTCGATTGCATGCGAATTTAGCTAATAGGACTTATGTGAGAAAATTTAGAAATGTGCTAGGCAAATGGAAGTGGCCTATTAATGCATGTTATAAGAATGAAGAGTTTGTATGTCAAATATCCATTTATATTAAGTAGTGGCCGGCCATGGATGGGTCATAGATGATAATATGAATTTCCTGTTAGCATTATGGGTTTAGAAAATAAAATAGTGAATTAAGAATGATAAAGCATGAGGTGAGTGGGAGGAGAAACCAAAGTTGTCTCCCCCTTACTCCCCATTTTGCCGTACCTAGAAGGAAAAAAAAAAAGGGCTTCATCCTCTTTGTTATTCTTGACCGAAAGATCAAAGGAAGAAGAAGGGAGTTCTCTTGCTTCATGTTCGGTTTGGATGAGGATTAGGAAGAGGTAAGTACCTTGAAATTCTTGGAAAATTATGTATAAAGAAGGTGGTTAGTTCAAGTTCTAATCATTCAATGGCTTGTTTATTTTGTTAAGTTCGGTTTCAAGGTTTGATCAAATTATGGTTATATTTGACATGGTTGGTTTATTTTGTTATGCTTGTTATATGATAGGTATGATTTGTGTTTTGGTGATGTGTTTGTGATGTTGATTATATGATTCGAAAATGAGATATGTTAAGGATGAAATATAATCGGCCATGGAAGTAGCTCATTTTGGAAGTATGATTTGTGGTATATTTTTTTTGTGGTTGATTATAAAATTTGGCTTAAGTGAGGTAATTGGTAAAAGATGTGTTTATGATATAATACATACGCTTTCATAAGCTAAGTTATGTATATGTGATATCTTGCATATTGGTTGTTAAGGTAAGGTTTGAGATATTAACGTATGAATATGCTTTGTATACTATTTGATGTTCATTTAGGTGCGGTTATAAGGGATGCAAATAGTTTTGATTTAAATTGTGAAATTGGTTGAATTATTAAAGAATAAATTTTATGACCGAATATATGGTTAAAAGGTTGGCCATGCATATGTATTTTGGAAATGGTAAAGGGTTGTATATTTATATTTGGCTAACAACTGGTAAAATATGTTTTTACATGCCTATGATATGTGTTGTTTGTGGTTCGGCAACTAATGGTTAAGTTGTTAAGTTACATGCTTGAGTTTAAAATGTGCCTTGTATGTGGTTTATGAATTTGGTAAATGATAGATTGATATTTTGGATATTTCATTAGTCAAGTGATATTGTAACTATGGTATGAGTTGATTCGGCACTTATGTGTAAAATTGGTAGTTAACATTTTGGTAAAATGTGCAAAATTTGGTAAGACCAAATTTTATACTTAAGCTTAAGTGAAGTTGTTAATGCTATATATATATATATATATATATATATATATATATATATATATATATATATATTAACGATTAATAAATCATGTGGTTTGGCTTGACTTAGTAAATAGTGAAGAAATGCATATTTATACATAGTGTTTATGAAAGGTAGTTTTATAAATGTGATATGAGTATTTTGTTTGTAAATGAGTAGTAAATATGTTAAGAATGGTTCTAAAATGTATATGGATGCCGTGTGATTGTGTTTGATTGGGAAGTAAATTGTTTGATTTAACTTAAGAGCAAAGAGGATCAAAGTCGGATAGGGGAAAAGAGAAAGTAAACGAATGGCCGTGGATATCTAATCGTCGACCACTTCCGAGGTAAGTTTTAAGTGATTAAACGTTGAGTAAATTCAATCATAATAGGACATAATGAGTTGATTTAATAAGATATGATGTGGCCATGATATGTCTTAAACTCAAATGGTAAGTTCATAAGTGTTTGGACTTGGAAATTTAAGAGCAAATTGTAATAATTTGCTTTGGACAGCAGCAGTAACGTGATTTTAGAAAATCACTATAAATTGTTGGTGTGGAATTATAGGCTGAATAAAATATGTAATCAAAGCTTAGTTAGTCTAATTTCTTATAAAAGAGACCATGTAAGCAAAGGAATTTCCTATAAAGAGATATTTAAAGTTGTGTGGGACAGTGTCAGAATGACTCCGAAATCCCATGTTCTGTTTTTAGAAAATCATTATAATTTGTACAAAAATGGTTATAAGATAAAATTTATATGATTAGACTCCTTAATGAGTCTAGTTTCAAATGAAATCAAATAGAACATATTTTGAATTCTGTACAATGAGAATTTTGATTCGTAGTGAAGACTGGTCAGATTAGTCAAACAGTGAAACAGGGGAAACTTTAAGAAAAATCTGGTATTGATTGGCCAAACCTAAAATTCTGAAAAATTTATGGATGGAAGATATACGAGTCTATATTCAGGGAAAATTAACGGCAAGTGATTTGGAGACTTGTAGCTCCGGTTATAAATAATTTAGTGACCATTGCTCAGGAAAACAGCTCGTAGTGAATATGTGATTTTGTTGTAAACATGGATAAAACTTGTTTTAGTTGCTCATAAGCTATTGATTAAACCCATACTTGAATTCTAAATCGTGATATTGTAAAATGATATATGAGTGTTAGATGGATCTTTGATATTAAAATTTGTGAAATTGTAAGTTTATGAGTATTCGAATATGAAATGATAGTATGGCGTGAAATTGAATTATTCATTGGAAAATGATTGATGTAGATTCGGCCAAGACAAAGTGTGTACATGATAGTATATGTGATAAGACCGAATGGCCAATGTGATGAATGTGAAAGTGTATATATGTGATAAGGCCTAATGGCCGATGTGATGAATGTGAAAGTGTATATATGTGATAAGGCCTAATGGCCGATGTGACGAATGTGAAAGTGTATATATGTGATAAGGCCTAATGGCCGATGTGATGAATGTGAAAGTGCATATATGTGATAAGGCCGAATGGCCGATGTGATGAATGTGAAAGTGTATATATGTGATAAGGCCGAATGGCCCATGTGATGAATGTGGAAGCGTATATATGTGATAAGGCCTAAAGGCCGATGTGATAAGTCCCGAAGGGCATTTGTGTCAGTACTATATCCGGGTTAAAACCCCGCAGGCTTTATGCGAGAATATTATCACTGATTAATGTCCGTAGGCTTCGTGCTCGTACTATATCCGAGCTCTAAAGATCCGATGACTACGTGTGGAGATTTTGTCCGGGTAAGCCCCGAACTAAAGGTTTCGCTGAAGATTCGAGTAAAGCGTAAGATTATACTTCACAGTAACAATTGGTAATAAATACGTTCAATGCGTTAAGTTGGTCAGGTATGTATTTTGAGATTATATTTAAGTTTGATTTGGACTAAATCACAAGGTCGTTATGTGATGCATATGTGAGTAAAGCAATAAGACTGTTCTATGATTATTGTGCATTTGGTCAAGGTGGAAAGTTAGGTGAAAATATGTAATGTACCTATGATTATAAGAGATCACTATCAAGTGAGAATTTATCTGCCTATTATATATGATGAGATGTGCATATTCGGTAAAGGGATGGTATGCCCGAAGGAAGAGTGAAATAAAAATACGAACAACTATGTTATAATTTGATTGTTATCTGTTGACACTGCTTAAAACTTACTACGCATTGTAATGCTTACTCCGTTTACTTTGTTTTCTCTGTTTTATAGATCTCATTGCGAAGCTACAGGCTCGGGGATCGTCAGCAACTAGTCACACTATCACTATCCACCGCTTATTCTTGTTATGTTTAAAATTATTTTATGGCATGTATAGAATAGACTAGTGGCGGAGAATATTTTTGTTAATGTATATAAGCCATGCGAAAATGGCATCTTTTGAATGTTTACTTAGAGAAGTTTAAATTTTATCCTGGTCGTGCTTAGTACTTATTTAAATGAATGATCTTTATTTCAAGAAAAGTTCAAAATTTTACTGTTCGACATGAGTTACAAGTCCGGTAATGCCCTTACCTATTCCGTGACGATTCACGGGATAGGGTGTTACATTTTATTGGTATCGAGCTACGGTTTAGTTGATTCTAGGACTAACGTAGCACGCGTGAGTCTTTTATACATGCCATAAAGTGATAAAATGATAGTGTGATGATTTTTGACTATTAAAATGTGTTTGCTATATCGTAATGAATCTTGATCCCGATCGAGCTGTAGCAAGCTTCTGACTATGAGAATTTGCGATATAACTTCACTTAGATATGCCTAAATTATTAAGTTGATCAAAAGTATCATGTACTCGTATTTGAATTTCGATTTGGATTGAATTATAAGGGTATAAGTGATGCAATTTTGAAGGAGTGTTATGACTATAAATGTGATTTTTGTATGTGACTATGGAACTGGAAATTGAATGGTCGATAAGCATGTTGTGTTTGTATTCAAGTAATGTAAATGATATACTAATGTGTATTGCTATAGGTGTATATGTACATGGGAATTGAGAGTGATATACCTGGGCTAAGTCCCGAAGAGCATTCATGCTAGTGATGTACCTAGGCTAAGTCCCGAAGAGCATTCATGCTAGTGATGTATCCGGGCTAAGTTCCGAAGAGCATTTGTGCTAGTGATATATCCGTGCTAAATCCCGAAGAGCATTCATGCTAGTGATGTACCCGGGCTAAGTCCCGAAGAGCATTCATGCTAGTGATGTACCCGGGCTAAGTCCCGAAGAGCATTCATGCTAGTGATGTACCCGGGCTAAGTCCCGAAGAGCATTCATGCTAGTGATGTATCCGGGCTAAGTTCCGAAGAGCATTCGTACTAGTGATATATCCGTACTAAACCCCGAAGAGCATTCGTGCTGGTGTTATATCCGGGCTAGGTCCCGAAGAGCAATCATGCTGGTGACGTGTATTCGGGCCTTCGTTCCTAGTAGGCTTCGTACCGGTAATTTGAGCAAAGTTTAAGTGTTCATTACTATACGAATTCAAATTTAAATGAGACGATATGTTTAAAAGTGTACATACGTGATGTTTATAGACTTGGTTAAGTCATTTCAATGTGTAATAACGAATGAATAAGAGCACTATGTGTGTGAATGATTAGAGGCACTGTGTGTGTGTGCGAATTCCTTTAACCGAGCACTATGAGTGTGAGATCGGTCAGTGGGCACTAAGTGTGTGAAGTGGAATTCATGTAAGACCTCGTCTGGGACGAAGGCATTGATTTGAGATAGTGTGTAAGACCATGTCTGGGACATGGCATCGGCTCGATATGTGAGAATATGTAAGACCATATCTAGGATATGGCATTGTAAGAGCTATATGTGCTTAATGAGTATCCGTAATGATTTCGAATGATTCAACGGGTATATCTAAGATGATAAAAAAAAGTAAGATCAGAATAAGTGATACAGGTATGTACGGAAGGTATGTGAAAATCAAATGAAAGTAAAAATTTGTGAGTTCATATTATATTATGTTATGAATACTAAATAAGTGAAGACGTAAAAAGATGGTGGATATGTTGTTAAGAAATGAATTCATGTTATAAATGTGTTACGGATTTAGTCTATGGAATGCTTGGTTTATGAAGTCATATGTGCTATTGCTAAATGACCCCTATATTTTGTTAATCATGTTCAAGAAATTATTTTGACTAAGTTTCGACATTTGGAAGTTGGTAAGAATTTCTGATGAATGGTGACAATTTTGGATATTTGAGTTATTCAGGCCTTGTGCCTAGTAGATTTGAGGCAGAAACCGTAGTTTTCTTGACTTTTGGGTTTGCCATGATATCTGGAAATACGAGTTTTAATCATCAAAATAATCCCCAAATCAAGCAATCATCTTAATAGTCCAAAATAATAACTTTCTTGTAAGATAATATGAACAAATATTCAAGTATGTCAAAACTAAGTGGTGATACTGCATATGAAACAAAGAGTCAAAGAAATAGAAACTAACTAATGAATCACTCAATATATAAGCTACTATAAATATTATTTAAAACATATGGTCCTAATATCTATATAGTATATTCCTAAGTTCTACTTGAAGCAATGACAAAGAAGGAACCTCAAAATATTAAAGCAAGAGTAGTAGTAATAATAAGAATATAGTCATATAGAACTTGAAATAAAGGATTGATAGTGAACTAAGAAAATCAACATTAATATGGAGGATTAAAATAGTAAAATGGAGCTAAAGATGCAAGAAAGAAAAATCGAGAGTGGTGGTCGATAATAGGGTACGGTGGTGCATGGCGGCGCGTGTGTGGTGGTCGGAGGGTGAGGGGGAAAGAGAGGGAAGAAATAAAAATAAAGAAAAGAAAAGAAAAAGAAAAAGAAAAATGGAGAAGGAGGATGGAAGTGAAGAAAATGGGAGAGTAGTGGGAAGATGAAGGGAAAAGAGAAAAAGGAAAGAAAAATGAAGGAGGGTGGCTGGTTGGAGAAGATGATGAATAGTGAAAGGGAGGTTTAAATAGGAAAGGGAGAAGTTAGGGTTAGGGGAGTTTGAAATTGGGGACCACAGTCGTGTAAGCCCCCGTTTTGGGCCACACGGCCGTGGCACACGCCCGTATGGTGCGTTCTTAGCCCATGTTTTTCGTGAAATCGTTGTCAGGATCGCAC
Source organism: Gossypium arboreum (assembly GCF_025698485.1). NCBI lineage: Eukaryota > Viridiplantae > Streptophyta > Magnoliopsida > Malvales > Malvaceae > Gossypium > Gossypium arboreum. Next base: position 16,702,465 of record NC_069080.1, read on the forward strand.
ACTGCTACTTCGACACGCCCGTGTCCCTAGGACGTGTGGTGCGCACAGCCATGTCGCACAGCCATGTGCATGTTCGTTCGCTTCTCCCACGCCCGTGTTCTATCCGACACGCCTGTGTTCATGGCTCATGCTTGTGGGTTGATGTTTTAAGTCAGTATCACACACGGCATTCAGACACACCGTGTCACCCACACGGCCATATCACACTACCTTGTGGTGTTCCCTTCGTTTCTCCCACGCCCATGTCACTTAATCAAGATTACGCACGACTTTTAAGCACGATCGTGGCTTAAGCCCATGTTCTATTCTGATTTCAATTTTTGTTTCAATTTTTGAGTGAGTTCTCACACGGCCTTAAGCACACTCGTGTGACAGGCCGTGTGCCTCCCACGGTCGCCTCGTATGGTCGTGGTAATTTATCATAGCCCGTGTGTCATCCTGTCTTGGGAAAAATGTTTGTCCTATTTTAGCACAGTCATGTCCACGCCCGTGTGCTAGGCCGTGTGTGCTGAAAATACCTGTAGTCAGATTATAAAGCAAACAAAAGAAAAATAACTACGTTATTTAGTGGGGTTAGTGCTCGGGTTGCCTCCCTAGAAGCACTTGTTTAGAGTCTAAGCTCGACTATTCTCTGTGGGTATGTTTAGGAGAGTTCGTGGAGCCATAGCTCCTCTCTATCGTCTTTAAAATTCTCACCGTTATAAAGTTTGGAACGATGTCCATTTACCTTGAAAGTGCCTTGTCATGGGTGACTTACCTCTACTGTACCATATGAAAATACAATTTGGACTACGAAAGGACTTGACGTCCATCACCCACATCAATAATAGCCCTAGCAGTGGCTAAAAATGGACGACTTAAAATTAAAGGCACCTCAACATCCTCATCCATGTCAAGCACAACAAAATCAACAGGGAATATAAATTTATCTACTTTACAAAGTACATCCTCAATAATTCCCCTAGGATATTTAACAGATCTATCAGCTAGTTGGATGCTCATCCTAGTGGGTTTTGGTTCCCCAAGACCAAGTTGCTTGAACATTTTATAAGACATTAAATTAATGCTAGCACCTAAGTCAGCTAGTGTCTTTTCAACATTTAAACTACCAATTAAGTAGGGAATAGTAAAACTTCCTTGATCTTTTAGTTTGGTTGGTAGTTTATTTTGGAGTGTTGCTGAGCATTCCTCGTTTAGCTCTATCGTGGAAAATTCTTCAAATTTCCTCTTATTTGTTAAGAGCTACTTCAAAAATTTTGCGTATATAGGCTCTGCGAGATAGCTTCAACAAAATGTAAATTAATATGTAATTGTTTAAAAAGTTTGAGAAATTTACCGAATTGTGCATCCATGCAGTCTTTCTTCAACTTTGCTAGGTATGGGATTGGTGGTTTATATTCCCTCAACACTGGTTTTTCATTGTTTTCGGGTTCTTCCTCCTCACCTTTCTTTCTATCAGGTTTTGGTTGCAGCTTCGTTTCAGATTCAGCTAGCACCTTCCCACTCCTTAATGTAACTGCTTTCACATGTTCTTTTCGGTTGGTTTCGGTATTGCTAGGTAAGCTCCCTAGTGGTCTCTCTAAAATCATCTTAGCTAGCTGTCATATTTGATTCTCAACTCTTTGAATTGATGCTTGCTGATTTTTAAGTGCGGTTTTGGTATTCTGAAAATGAGTTTTCGTTACTGAGATAAAATTTGTCATCATCTCCTCAAGGTTCGGCTTTTTCTCTAACTGGTACGGTTATTGTTGGAAGCCTGGCGGGGGTGGTGGTCTTTGATTTCCTTGGCCTCCCCATGAAAAATTTGGGTGGTTCTTCTAACCTGCATTGTAAGTGTTACTATAAGGATTATTTTGGGGTTGAGGATTGTTACCCATATAGTTCATTTGCTCATTCTCCATGCTAGGGCCGTAGGATAGATAGTTTAAATTGCTCATTCCACCTCCACTTGCATCACACTGCATTACTGGATGAACCTTTGAAGAGCCAAGTAAACCATCAATTTTTCTATTCAAAAGTTCTACTGGTTAGAGAGCATAGTAACCGAATCGGCGTTAAAAACGCCGGCTACTTTTGTAGGCTTTGTCCTCATGACTTGCCACTGATAATTATTCAGTGACATCTCTTCTATAAACTCATAAGCCTCTTCAGGTGTCTTATTATTAATAGTCCCACCAATAGCTGCGTTAATCATCTTTCTAGTTGAGAGATTCAAACCGTTGTGGAAAGTTTGAACTTGTAGCCAAAGGGGTAACCTATGGTGAGGGCACCTTCTTAATAGATCCTTGTATCTCTCCCATGCATCATAAAGTGTTTCTAAATCCATCTGCACAAAATAAGAAATATCATTCCTTAGTTTAGCCGTTTTAGCCGGCGAAAAATATTTCAGTAAAAATTTTTTGGTCATTTGTTCCCAAGTTGTGATTGACCCTTGTGGTAACGAGTTTAACCACTGTTTAGCTTTGTTCCTTAATAAGAATGGAAACAACCGAAGGCGAATGGCATCGTCAGAAACGCCATTGATCTTAAAAGTGTTGCAAAATTCCAGGAAGTTTGTTAAATGAGTGTTTGGATCCTCGTCCTGCAAAATGAGTGTTTGGATCCTTATCCTACAAATCATCAAACTGAACAAACTGATGTATCATCTGAATTGTGTTAGGTTTTAGTTCAAAATTATTTGCAGCGACATCAGGTCTAACTATACTTGATTCAGTTCCTGTTAAAGTAGGTTTAGCATAATCATACATAGTATGAGGAGCAGGATCCTGATTTACTGGGTTTGCAGCAATCACAGGAGGTAACGGATTATTTTGATTATCAGCCATCTCCTTGGTTGTGGTTTGAATATAGTCCTTTTGCCCTTCCTCTATATATAGTAGGCTTCACCTTATTTCTCTTTGGTTTCTGCGAGTTGTGCTTTCGATCTCACTATCAAAAAGTAGAGGTCCCAACGGGTTTCTTCTAGTCATAAACTATAAAAACCTGCTAGAAGTAAATAAAAGAAAGTTTAGTAATTTAAGCAAAATTAAAATAAAAGTAATTTGCAATAAAAATAAAAAATGGCTAAAGTAATAAAAATTAAGCGTTCCTAATATCTTAGTCCCCGGCAACGGCGCCAAAAACTTAATGGTCGTGAAACTAACTAAAAATTCAACTTAAGGCAAGCGTATCTATCGAACAGTAGTATAGTTATGGTAAGACTAGAAATATCATATCCACGAGGACTAAAAGTACTAGTAATTACTATCTTTTTATTATCTAACCTAAAAATTAAGAGAATGTTTACCTAAAACTAATTATTTAATTAGCTAAGATTACGACAGATATTAAGGTAGGAAAATACTTTTGAAAAACCGATTGAGAATACAATACCTAAGAAAGAATCCACCTAGACTTCACTTATTACCTTTGAATTAGACGATTTATTCACTTGACTAATTCCGTAGAAATCCCTGATTTATGTTAATATCCCTTTCGAGACTGAAAACAACTGACTCTAGGTTGATTAATTGAAATCTCTTTCTAATTAAAATCCCTATTGTCGCATTAACTTGATCTATGGAATCCCTTATTAGATTTGACTCTAATCCAGCAGATTTATGTCGTCCTATTTCTAGTATTGCATACAATTCCACTTAATTATGAATGATCTACTATTAAACTGGGACTTTTCCTCCACTAAATAAGCACATCAAAAACCTGAATTAATATCCTGGAATATTAAAGCAAGGATTAAAACTCATAATTAAGAATAAGAACAAATATTTATCATATAAATCAAAGAGTAATAAGATTCATCTTAGGTTTCATAATAATAATGGAGTTTAGTTCATAATAATAATGGAAAACATCTCAAAGTATAGAAAACAACAAACATAAAGAAACCCAAAGAACTTCTAGGAACTTAGATGGAAATCTTCAGTCTTGATGTAGATCTTGTCTCTGACGTGATTCCGATGGCTATCCTTGAGTACTTTCTGCCTTTAATACTTCGTGTGTCCCCCCTCATCCTTCTAGGGTGTTTATATAGGCTTTAGAATGCTTTCAAACCCTTAAAAGTGGCCTTTTCCGAGTAGAACTAGACTTGGGTTCGATAGGGACACGACCGTGGGCCACGCCCGTGTGCAAGTGCTTAAACCGTGTGCAATTTTGACTTGGATTAATGTTGACACAGCCATGAAACACAGGCATGTGGCCTACCCGTGTGCCTCACACGGGCTTGTGGTTTACCCGTGTGGACGTGCCTAGGCCGTGTGAAACACTGATTTAGGCCCAATTTGTCCCTTTTTGGCCCGTTTCTTGCTCTTTTTGATATCCTAAGCTCTCCTGAGTATAAAACATGAAATTAAAGGATTAGGAGCATCGAATTCACTAAAACCAAGGAAAATTCATTCATAAATATGCCAAGCACGGGGTAAAAATATGTATAAATTACAGTTTATCAACAATTGTATCCTAGCCTTTTACTAAGTTCACATGAGCATCAATCATTAATAATTGGATATTCATACCTTGTACTGTCACATAACAATGACCAGATTTCATCACTTGCATCTGAACATATATTACACTTATTTAATGATACATTTTGAGATCCTTTCCATTCTTCTAATTTCACTCAATAGATACAACATCAATTACTTGTTTCAATTCAATGTCATTTACTAGCTATGTATGCCAATTTTTATCAACATTTCAATGTATGTTCAAACATAGATAAAATGAAAATAACACAAACAAACTTAGCGGTGAGCAAAACTTGATTCGATTTGAAAAAATCGGAAAAAATTTAAATTTTTAGTTAATCGAATCGAGTTATTCGAGTTTCAAGTTCGAGTCATGTTGAATTTTATAATTCGAATAACTTGAATAATTCGAATAACATATTGGTGTAAATACCTATTTAAATTTTTTTTTTGTAATTTTTGTTGAAAAAGTGGCCAAGTTACTCATTTTCAATTTATTCTTTCTCTTATATTTATATTTTAATTAGCCTTAATTAATCTAGTTTAGTTTAACTTAAAAACTTTAATCACACTAATTCTAATGCTAATTATTCTAATTGGATTCTCACATCATCATCCACTAAATCATAATTAAGAATGGTCTAATAACCATTTTGGCCTTTAGATTAATTGTTTTCTAAGTCCTCAAGCCTATTTTCAATTAAAACTCAATAGCGATTAGACTTTTACAATTTAGTCTTTGAGTTTTAATTAAGTATTTTATTGGCTAAATTACTTGACCATTCTTTAATATGTTTTTATGCCAACTCTATAAATATTCCTATATTATATTTATGAACTCTATTCACGAAAATGGAGTTTCAAAATTGCATTTTCCGACACCATTAAAAATCAAGTCATTATAATCATTACATGGTATTAATATAATATATCTTAGTCAAGCTTGGTTCAATTCAAAATATGAGCTAACTCAGTATTTCTTTTAAAAATTATTAAAATAATTTATGTTAATTTAATTTAATATCTAATAATTTTATTTTACTTTTATTAAAATTTTAAATATAGAAAATTTAATATATTTTTAATATTTTTGAAGTTAAAGATCATTTCATTAAAAATAAAATCAGGATAAAAGAGAAAACAATGAGAGAACTTAAACCCAAGCTAATAGTCTTACCTAATACACCCGACCCTAGCTCCCTCATTATCACCCAAATCATGACGACAATCAAAAATTAAAATTTCCACAATAGGAGGACAAATGACAAATTTAAAGTTGTCTGCTTGAGATAAAGCCACCCTTGCAAAGGAGTGAGCAACTTTATTAGTGTTTCTACAAGTCCAACAAAAGGATATAGTTAAAAGAAGAATTGAGATGGATATAGTCTTAAATTTGCAACCTCGGATTTGAAAAATAAAAAATACCACGAGAAAAGGCAACCTAAAGTCCACGATTACCAATTTCCAAAGTGATGCCCTCCGCATGTCAATATCTAATCCATGAGAGTGCCTCCTGAACAGCTATAACTTCAGGCATAAAAGGTCCAAATTATCTTTCTTAAAACCAGTTATGCATTGAACAAAACGACCCCAATCACATCCTTACAATATCTAGAAGGCTAGATATTCTAGATGAACATTCTAGCTATTAGATATTTGTAAAATTAGTGGCAAGGATGTTGACTTGTGTAACACCTCATACCCGACCTAGACATTTTGGCTGAATCCTGAGAAATTACACATGTTTGTTTGAAAACCAAAAACTTAAAATTTGAAAATGTTTCGTAAAACAATACTTGATAATTGTATTTTTGATTTTTAAGGAAAAATACCTTATTCGGTTAATTCATTTTAGATTCAAATAAACACTTTTAAGATCAATTAATTATGTAGCGAAAATCTTAAGTTAAAAAGAGTTTTGAAAACTGTAATTTGGTTTTTAAAAAATTTAGTGCATTGCTATTTGAAATAAAATATTCAAAATATGATAAAGTAGTTCAAAATGAAGAATAAAATCCAAAACAAACAACAGTCCCCTAAAAGTCTAAATAAACAGTCCAGTTGAAATTAATTATTAAACTTAATAGAATTAAGGAAACAACAATTTTAACCGAGCTCCAACTACGCCGATCCGTTCCAAGTTTGTTGGTTACCTAAGAGAAAAACATACAGAAAGTGTGCTTACGAGCTCAGTGTGAAACATATCTCAAACAATAAATCAGATGCATATAAATTAACATATAGTATGTAACACCCCTAACCCACATCCATCGCCGGAATAGGGTCACGAGGTATTACCGATTAACTTATAACTCAGATCAAATTCGATTATAAAATGTCTAATAAAAATTTGTATAACATAATTACCATACTACGATTCAATGTTACAAATAATCCCAGAGTTTTATATACAACAATGTTAATAAGAATATATGAATTATCTAACCAAGAACATATATTGATTTACAAACTTATCAAATATGTACATCCTAACTTTCATGACTTTTAAATAATGCTAATGAAAAAAATATATCTTAAAATCATATAAATGTCATGCACATGCCATATGCAACCAAATACACATCATTTCATTTCATAAAATAAATATCACATGGTAACATTTTGTTCGCTAATTTATAACATTTACAAATCAAGAATACATAATTGAAATACAACTTCCAGCTCAAATATTTGTACTAATCGAATAACCCAACCAAAATGTCACATTAATGCACCATTTAAGTCTAGTACATAATCGTATCCATCTTTCCTTAATTCGGTCAACACAATTACCCTTTTTGCCGAAATACAAATTTAAAAACAACTTAATATTTATATATGCTTCTTAGACTCACGTACATACATACTTCAAGCCACATTATTTACCCAAAGTATATTAACAGGGACAAGTACCATATTACAGACAAGTCAATCCATTATATACACAAATAAATACATAAACATATACCTATAATAAAGTTGGTTATAACCATCTCATTCATTCTTATCTTATAACCGATCATGCACATACATTATCCATTATAATCACCTCAGAAACATATAACATAGTTCCCAAAATAATTTAAGTATCAAGGCCGAATACATACCAACCTAGACATTATTTTTTAATTCAACTCACAAGCCAAATTATTTGTCAAAAATTTAAATCGTTAGTAAACCATACAAAACATCCAAACATAACATATAATACATGTAACAAAATTAATCCGAATCACACTAGAACATAGCCGAATATTCCTTGGCACCAATGTATATAATAACACTTTAACAAAATATAACAATCATTTCCATATATATATTTATACTCATGCAAAAACTATAACCGAATCAACCATAGGTACTACCCAAATCATCAACTATTTCAACCTACAAAACTCACATAAGCTTAACTAAAGTTTTATTCACTCACAACATATTAACCCTAATGAGCTCATACTATGGTCATACATAACCGAATTCAAGTAGAGAAAAAATAACCACAACCAAAACCAACTTAAGAATTTAGCCATTTTCGCATGGCTTGAATATATATTCATTTCCAAAATAACTAACTCCAAAACCAGCCTATACATGCCATAATTTAAGTTTAGCTTAAAGGTACCAAAGCAGTAGACAGTGTGATGAACTTGGCTGACGATCCCCGAGCTTGTAGCTTGACTTCAAAATCTATATGATAAGTCGTAATTTATACATATTTTATCCCATGCTTAAGCACATTTTTGGATGAATTATCATTAAATTTGTGGAACTTGATGCTCCTAATCGTTTAATTTCATGTCTTATACTTAGGTGAGCATAGGAGAGTAAAAACAACGAGAAATGGGCCAAAAACAGAGAAAATAAGTCAACGTGGGAAATCAACATGACCTAGACTTCCTCACACGGGTAGACCACACGGCCGTGTCTATTTAACAGACTCTAAACACGGCTTAAGCCACCCCACATGGGTGTGCCACACGGGCGTGTCCCTGTCGAGCCCAAGTCTAGTTCTATTCAGAAAAGGCGACTCCTGAGGGTTTTAAAGCATACTAAAGCCTATATAAACACCCTAGGAGGTACCTAGAAGACACACATGGAGTAGGAGGCAAGGAATTACTCGAAGAAAGCCGATTGATCCATCTTAGAAGCCAGATTCTTCTTCAATACTGAAGATCTCCCTTCAATTTCTTTCAGCGGTTTTTTGGTTTTTTTTTTATGTTTTGTTATCATTATTCTTCTGAGATGTTTTCTTTTATATATATGAACTAAATCCCCTAAATACCTAAGGGGAATAAAGCCTAAGACGGATATTGTTATTATTTTCTAAATTATATGATAAATACTTGATTTGTTCTTAATTATGTGTTCTTAATTCTTGCTTTAATATTCTAGGATATTGATTTAAGTATTGATGTGCTTATTTAGAGGAGCAAAAGTCCCTGTCTAAGAGTAGATCTAGCATAATTAAGCGGAGTTGATTGCACCCCTAGTCATAGGGCGACATAAATCTGCCGGATTAGGGTCAAACCTAATAAGGGAATCCATAGATCGAGTTAATGCAACACTAGGGGTTTTAATTAAAAAGAGATTTGACTAGGGTTAGATGTTGTTAGTCTCGAGAGAGATAATAATATAAATTAGGGATTTCTACGGATCAATTCAAGTGAATAAATCGTCTAATTCAGAGTCAAATAACAAGTGAAGTCTAGGTGCAATTTCCCTTAGGTATTGTCTAAATTAATCAGTTTTCCCAAAAGTATTTCCCCAATTTACTTCCTATGCATTCGTAGTTTAGTTATTTAGTTTAGATAAAACAAATCCTCTTATTTTTAGGCTAGATAATAAAAAGAAAATTAATACTAGTACTTTTATTTCCTGTGGGTTCGACATTCCGTTCTTGCTATAAACTATACTACTGTTCGATAGGTGCGCTTGCCTTCATCGTGATAATAGTTAGTTTTCAAGTATGATCAATCATAAATATAAAACTTATCACGCATACATCACTATAAAATAGAGTAAACATAACACAGGGAGTAAGCTCTCAAAGCTTAGTAAGTCATAAGCAAATAAACAATTCAATGACTTATTCAACTTAACTAAATTAAACTAGATTATTATATCAATTCACATTTAATTCTAGGCACTTATATATTCATGTTACATACATATAATCATATACATTTGTATACAATTATATTGTCACCTTAACCGAATGCTTATATAATCAAAATTAACAAATCATTAAGGTTGAATAATCATTAGGTACCTAATTCACATACTCGTAAATACATAAACTCATAGATCATAATATAGTCTCATGTACATATATTAGTCATTTGATTGAATACACATACACAAAATTAACACTCATTCAATAATGTGCAATAAGCCAAATACACTTACCTTGTTTTTTTGTTAATTATCGAACTAACTCATACCTGGCCATTTAACTCGATTTACATACTCGAACTTGACTTATCTTTGCTCGATGAACCATTCAGAATTGGATAGGACACTCAGAAAATCACATAAATCGTACAATGCCAACGTCCCAGATGTGGTCTTACATGTAGCCACAAATCGATGCCACTGTCCCAGACAGGGTCTTACTCGTAAACACATATCAGAATCACAAATTGATGCCATGGACTTAGTCGCACACATATATCGGAATCCTATATCATGACATATGTATCTTAACTATTCCTAAGGTTCATACAGGGCTTTCGGACGTCGTAACTCGGTCGAATTGAACTCGGAAGTGTAGTAGCCACATTTAATCATATTCGGCCATAGTATATTTAGTTTCTAATATTTCATAACAACATGTAAATATAACTTTAAATAACCAATAAACACGTATATTTGCTTATAAACTTACCTCGACGTCATAAAACGGGACGAGGCTGCTAGTCGACAACTTTCGTTTTTCCCCGGTCCAAATCTGATTACTTTGCTTTTTGATCTAAACTTCTTCAAATTAAGCTCATTCAGATATATTTTCATTCAATTTAGTCCAAAAACACATAAATAGGCAAATTACCATTTTACCCCTGACATTTACAATTTTTATAATTTAGTTCCTATTGCACAAAACACAAAATATGAAAAATTTCAAAACACCCATGTTAGGCTGAATGGTACCCATGCCTATAAAAGTCCATATATTTTATCAATTTCACATTTTAGTCCCTCAAATTATTATTTTTGTAATTAAGTCTTAATTACTCAAAATCATCAAAACCTCCAATACAAAATATGTTAATCTAAAACATATCTTCCATTTTTCATCATCAAACAACAAAAATCACTAGCTATCAACAATGCCACAACTTAAAATATTCATCAAAATCAAAAATTCAAGCATGGGTTTTGTAGTACTCGAAGCAACGATCTCAAAAACATAGAAATTATCAAAAACCGATATAGAACGAACCTTGATTTTAGCTTGGAAGATGGCTGAACCTAAATTCTCCTATTTCTTTTCTTTTGTTTATATTCGGCTATGGTGGAAATAATATGAGCACTTTGTTTAATTATCATATATTATAACATATATATTACTTATTATTATTTTACCTTTTTTAACCTTAGTTAATAAATTATAAAATCACATATATCATGCCCACTATTGTCCACTTCATTTGATATTGGGCTATTTACTTCTTAAAGGCTTCTATTTTAGAAGCCAAGTGCAAATTAGCCCCTTTTAGGAATAACCACCTAATTTTCACTTTACGCGATTAAGTCCTTTTGTTTAATCGGACACCTAAACGACAAAATTAAATCACAAAATTTTCACAGACATAAATTCACACAGAATAAACACTGAAAATAATTTAAAAATATTTTTATAACTCGGATTCCTGGTCCCAAAACCACTGTTCCGATAAGGGTCTAAATCGGGCTGTTAATAGTATTTCAGATTTATGCTTATATATAGAATTAGATATATTTTCATAAACGAATACAAATAATATTCATATGCAAAATCAGATCCTTCCCCATCGGCTACACACTATCTCCGTCCAACCTTACACACCAAATAGGGTATCAAGTACCCATCCAACCCCACACACCAGTAAGTGAGCGTATGTCACTTTCCAGAAGTAGTGCAGTCAAATTGCCAGAAAATAATATGCGGTAAACCGCTAGATACAGACATACATGATTGAGCCACCAGAACAAATATATGTGGTTTCAAACCACTAGATAAGGTGGATAATTAAACTGTCGTACTTTCTTTGTCACATCATATTCCCATCCCAATGCATATGCAAATACAAATACAAATCAGATATCAAATGCGTGTATGATATATATGCTATACACATCATGCTTTTAGAAATCACATTTAACAGAAATAGAGTGTCAGATCCTATGTTTTACAGTCTATTTACAAAGTATGGATCCTGCAAAAGGGGTAGGTACAAATCACACATCAAACATAGCCCTAGGGTAAGATTTCAAAAAATAGGCCTACGCGTCTATGTGACCCACACGATCTAACTGGCTTAGCCCACGTGACCCACATGGCCCAAATAGCCCAGATCGTGTGGTCCACATAATCTGGCGCATTGCTTGACGCACGGCTGTTTGACGTTGACAACAACTTTTTCAGCATTGCTCCGTTCACTATTTTTCAAGTTTTTCGTTACATACCTGGACAGTTTTTAATGTAAATCTAATGGAAAGAATTATAGTACCTAAACCAACACTTCAAAACATGAGATTTGACAACAATATTCTAAAATTTTAAGTCTCTGACTCGGTTGCAACAACTAACAAAATATTCCTAAACTAAAATTCAACCTAACAACATATCGATCACTTACCATTGAACGAAACAACAACCAAGATGAACTCCTCAGTTAATTGAAGGGTTAATTGCTACCAAATCTTCACCTAAAGAGAATTTCACATGGTCAAAACTAAAGTTATACAAAAAAAAAATCATAGCCCAAAACGTGACAATCCTTATAACCAAATTCAAAAACTTAAAACCATAACCTTGCCACACATGACATGTAGCGATGCGGAAGGAAACGTTGAAAGAAAATCCCAAAAGCAGAGAAAAGCGTAAGAAAAGAAGAAGAAACAGCAGGCAGAAATCTTGTGATCGAAAATTGAATTGAGAAGAAAAAGAAAAAACAAAACAAAAAGATGTAGGAAAAAACAAAACTAAGTGAAAGTGGAGGGAAAGAGAGAGAGAGAGAGAGAGAGAGAGAGAATGGACGGTTTTGAGGGAGAGAAATTTAAGGGATTTTGCAAAATATCTTTTTTTTTTGAAAAAAAGAAATAAAAACAAAATAGTAAAAATAATAAAATCTTAACTATCCAAAGCTTATCAGATTTCCAGACCATTCAAATTCTGACCACATAGCCTACATAAACAGATAATAGCCAGAAGTTTAAAGATAGGGAATTTAACAAGAATTAACAAAATTCAAAAGAACAAGATTCGAACCTAAAACCTCTCACATACTGTAATACCCCTAACCCGAATTCGTCACTGAAACAGGATTACAAAGCTTTACCGAAATTTACAGATCAAATAACAGACATTTCATATCATCTAGCATTCATATCAGAACTTAATCCAAATTCATCATATTGTCCCTTATGTGAACCCTTAAAACTCAAAATACATATTAGAAATAAGTCGGGACTAAACCAGGCACTCAAATTTTTTTTTAAAAAACATTAAAATTTTTCAAATGTGCAGGGGACATACGCCCGTGTGGCCAAGCCGTGTGGGCATTCGAAATAGGGACACACTACCTTGTCCTAGCCCATGTCCAAACTTGGGAGCTCTTTGACTTGGGTCACATGGCCAAGTCACACACCCGTGTGCTAGGCCGTTTGAGCATACCGACTTGTATTAATAAGGTACAGGGGTCACATGGCCAAGCCACACGTCTGTGTGCAATTTAAAATATGCAGGGGACACACGGCCAAATCACATGCCCGTGTGATAGGCTGTGTGAACAATTTTGAGTATACTGACTTGTGTAAAATTTTAAAATACAAGGGACACACGACTGTGTTACCTGACTGTGTGTCACACACGGTTGAGACACGTCCGTGTCTCTGCCCATGTTTACGAAATAGGCCATTTTTCTAGCCACATTTCTCACCCAATTTGTCTTCCACCTACATTAACACTTTAACACATCAACAAGCCACAACAAAGTAATCAAAACAAGCCATAATCGTGTCCTAAACATAACATATCATCACATACCCATAATTTTACCATCATTTAACCTTATCAACACATATCAGCCATAACAAGGCCATATATATACCATATAATAGCCAAACAAATGACTAATCTTAACAAAATATTTATATGCCAACATTGGCCAATTTAGCCTATACATGCCATTATAATCAAAATAATTTACTATATATACCAAAATGGGATGATGGATAGTGTGATGTGGCTCCGACCAGCTTTCAACCTTAACGAGCTTCTGAGTTACTATAAAACAGGAAAAATAAAACAGAGTAAGCATTTAATGCTTATTAAGTTCGTATAACATGAAATTTAACTTATCATTTAATCACATTAAAGGTAAGTATTCTAAGCATATTCAAATCAAATTGGCCAAAAGCCCTAACACATATCCTCATCAACCATGTTAGTCATGTATTTCATATGAATATGAAGAAACATGTATGAGCTCAACAATAATCAAATTTCCATATACATATACTTTCCACATCATATGTCCATATAACATGTACAAATCATATCCATGTATTTCAAATATATTTTCGTAATAAATCATCTCCGAGTAGTACATGAGTAGTACTTTTCTTGTTGAACCATTTAAATATCATTAGATACATGAGTAGTACACACGAAGAGCTGCAACATGCAAATAGCTTGCATGCACTTTAACAAAAACATAACAACAACATGGTTGGCCACATTTCAACACTTCTCATTGGCTTCTATGCTGCAACTACAAATTATTCATCAGATTCTTTTTTAAACTTAGCAGTCCTAAGATGCTTTGTTTCAAACTGACTCTGCTCAAGCAATTTATTTTCAACTCATCTTCAGCCTTGGCCTCATTATCAGAAAAATTTGACTCACACACTTGACTATCCCCGTCTTTTGTGCCAAAGATTTCTTTCTTCAAATGGAGTCTTCTAATCCTTCACAGCCTTGGTTGGCAACTTTCCTTTAAACACTATCTTGCCTTGTTCACTTGTTCATTACAGTCTTGTTTCTTGTTGGACATACTCCCTCCTACTGTGGAGTGTCTTCATGCACATACTCCATCAACTCCTCCTTCAACTTATCCCAAGCTTGTTTGGGAGTCTCATAGGGGTGAGCTACTACTGTCTTCTTTACAAGCATCCCTCAAAGATCATAGACTTTAGAAGCTTCTGTCTTTCTTAACAAGTAGCAAAAGAAAAATTAATGGCCTTCAAAGACTTTGGCTCATGATACCATTTGTTGGGGTTATCAGGACATAGAATAAGGAAGCAAGATGCATGAAATATTTTTACTTACTCACAAACTTGCAGCAAGGGAGATTATGGCTGATAGCTCATTTTGCTCATTCATTCAACTAGAAAAAACAATACATTTATAACCAAATACATCACTAAATACTACCTATTACCACTAAGTAGCCTAGTAACTTGTAAAACATTACTTGTGCATATAAGCAAGCCACCTAAACTAGTCATTCAATTACCTAAACACTTCAAGCTTTTATCTGCTTGCTCATTTTCAGCTAATTTAATTACAATGTAACTAAACAAAAAACTTGTTACTGCAGCATGCACAAGAGCTGTAACATGCAAATAGCCTACATGCATTTAACAAAAGCATAACAACAGCATGGTTGGCCACTTTTCAACACTAATGCCAGAGGTGATAGGAGGACAACCATCATCTTCATATTTGTATTCAACAGTAGCAAATAGCAATCATCCATGGAGTACTTACTCTCAGGATGGCTTCAAATTAAATTCTGCAACTTATCTTTCAAGTTTACTTCCCATACCACATCTGACGTGAGGATTGATAGGAGGGAAAGCATCGAAACAAGGCCATGCATCATTTTCAGTTCTAGATTCATCTCGTTTCTTTGGCGGTGGTCAGTTAAGACTCTTCCTCTTCTATATGAAATTATTATATCAACTATTTAATATATCATGAACCCACTTTAAAGGGTGCCTAATTCAAGTTGACTACTACCATATACTTTTCTTTATGAAAGCCCCTCTCGATACCTTCTAGACGATCCTCGAGACTTTCTACCTACTGGTTTGTACCAATATCTTCTCTCTTTTTTTGTTAATGTGACAGAAAAGTTGGTCCCCAAATCTAACCCTATGGCTCCGATATTTATTCTCGCAGATCACCTGAGCTCACAGGTTGCTTAGACTTGGATTTTATAAGTCATCCGAATAGTTCATCTTCAGGACCATGTCAATTGTCAAGGGTGATAAGAGAAAAACCATCAGAACAAGGCCATACATCATTTCCAGATTTAAATTCAGTACTTGTTGATAATAAAATAATATTAATCGATGATGGTCAATTAAGAAATTTCTCTTCATCTTCTATTATATGAAATGGTTATATCAAATATTTAATATATTATCTGAATGGGAAGCTAATTCAAGTTCAATTCCCACACCACATCCGAAATAAGAGTTTATAGGAGGATAATCATCAGAAAGCCATTAATCATTTTTAGATAAAATTTAGCCTTTGCCGATGGACAAATAATTCCAATGGACAACAGTGAGTTGAGAAATCTCTCTTCCTCTTGTGTCTCTATTGTCTTAAGACATTTCTAAATCATAATTATTTCATTTATATTAACATAAATCATGAAATGTTACATGTTTTACTATCTATGTTGATAAAAGTTGCCATTGAAACCTTTACGGAGATGAGGCGATATTAGTGGAAAGAAGAGAGTTAAAGGGAAGCACAGATGGGAACAAAGAGAAAGGAGGCTCAACAAGATAGAGACTTCGATATTACTTACAACATGCAGTCAATAATAGAACAGTAAGAAAGTGCATGTAGCTATTACCCAGCTGTTTTTATGCTCCCTACATACAGGTTTACTTTTGCTAATGATAAAAGTTGAACCAAATATTCGTATTAGGAAAACTTTTTAAATAGTATGATACAAGTTAGTTAATTCTGTTGAAGTGTTCTTCAATTGTCGGCACATGTTGTCTGCTTCATATAATTTTAAACTACCGGTGCAATTCAATAGCTAAAAACTAAAGCCATAACAAGGAAACACATACATATACTAGATAATGCACCAATTGTGTCAAGATTTTGGTTTGAATTTAACAAGACATGAATCCTAGCAAATGTCAAACACCAATTTTTACCGTTGCAAAAATTACTATCACTGTGTTCCAATTGTCAAGTGGCTTTGACTTGAACCCCATGTAAAATAGTATAAATAGGTCTCAGTTCTAAGCCATGAGGCATACTATCTCTGAGAGTGACTTAGGTAGCAAGTGGTTAATTTGAGAGCAAATGTATAATAGCTCTTGGGTAAATTTTTGGGTGTGAGTTGTAAGCTTTTTGGGTCGTGTTTTGAGCATCAAAACACTTATAATGTTTTTCTTTTGTTATAGTGAAATTTCTTGTTGTATCTTCCCATGGAGGTAGGCTTGAAAGTCAAGCCACATAAATCCTTGTGTTTATTTTTTTTTCACACATTATTTTTTGTGGTTTGTCTGATTATTCTTGATAAATTTATTTGTGGTTGTATTGATGTACTTAGTCCAATCCATCCTCAACAAATTGGTATTACAGCTCCATGTTGACAATTTTTGTGATATTTGCAAAGTGGTTGTATGTTTACATATATATTTTCTTCTGTTATAACTTAAAACGTTGATATGGCTGCAAGTATATCAAAGTTGAAAAATTGACTAGGAAAATTAATTTCACTCTATGGCGCATCAAGATGTGGGTAATGTTGCTTCAACAAGGATTGCTTAACGCGTTGTCTGGTAGAGACAAATTACCAAACATATATTCAAAAGAGCAAAAGGACGAGATACTAGAGAAAGCACATAGTGCTATTCTACTATGTGTACGCGATGAAGTATTATGAGAGGTAGCTAAAGAGACCGTCACGTTCAGTTTGTGGCTCTAGTTAGAAAGCAAGTACATGAAGAAGTCATTGACGGATTGACTCTGCCCCAAGCAACGACTTTACACCATGAAGATAGAGGAAATTACGATAAATTATTTTATGAACCCTTCTCACCAAATCATCCATGGTCCCTTTCCAATTATCTAATGACATTTCAACAATTTTTTTCCATGTCATTGACACATAATTCTGACAATTTTTTTTTACGCTGAATTATGAATACCTAGTCTTGATCCTTGAACCCTAAACTTCTGTTCAAGGTTTGAGATTCAAGTTTTGGTTTGGGGTTCAAGGTTAGGGTTTTGGGTTTGGGGTTCAAGGTAAAAAATACCAAAATTATGTGTCAATGACATGAATTTTTTTTTTGAAATGTCATTAATTAATTGGAAAAGGAACATAAATGATATGGTGGGAAGGGTCCATAAAATAATTTCTCGGAAAGTACACCCATTTCACAACACCTTGACACTTTCAACTTTATTATTATTGATTTCAATAATATTGATATTAAAATTGATGACGCGGATCAAGCATTGATTGTTCTATGTTTTTTACCTCACTCATATGAGAACTTCATTGACACTATATTGTATGGTCATGATATTTCTATTGAGGAGGTAAAAAATGCCTTAGGTTCTAGTAAGTTGAGAAAGAAACTCACTGGTAAGGCTGGTGAAAACAGTTCAGGTGAAGGTTTGACTGCTCATGGGATATCCAAGTCAAGAGGAGGATATTCAAGCAAAACTCATCCTAGATCACAATCTAAGAAAAGAAAACAATGTTATTACAGTTAGAATTTTAGACACATAAAGAAAGATTGTCCAAAGAAGAAGGACAAAGCAGAACCGCAGGAGCAACAAAATGATCGTGCAAATGTGATTGATGTAAAGAATTCAAATGATGTTGAGTTTGCTTTAACAAAATCCGAATATTACGTTGGTGTGAGGTGGATTCTTGATATGACTACTACATTTCACATTAGCACCTCTAAAGATATATTTTCAACATATGAGAATTGTGCTAGTTCACTGCTAATAGAAGATGACCATGCATGCCAAGTCGTGGGGAGTGGCATAGTTCATATAAAGATTTTTGACGGTATTGTTAGAATCTTTTCAAATGTACGACATATTCTTGAAATGAAGAAAAACATGATTTCTTTAAGTACTTTAGACAAGAAAGGCTTTTAATACTCCGGTAAAGGTGGAGGCCTTTATTTCTCAAATGGTTCCATGGTTACGGGTGTTGCAATAGTGTCATCATCAACTATCCTAAATTCTGAAACCATTAAGTTATGGCATATGTGAGTTGGCGTATGAACGAAAGAGGTTTATCAATCTTGAGCGAACGAGGTTTATTGTCTAGCCAGTGTATGGGGAAGCTTGAATTTTGTAAGCATTGTGTCTTTGGAAAGTAGAATCGAGTTAAGTTCAGTAGTAGGATTCAAAAAACCAAAGGTATGATGAATTATACTCATTTTGAACTTTGGGGCCCTTCTCCAACAATTTCAAAAGGTGGTTATAGATATTTATTAACCTTTATTGATGTCTATTGAAGAAAGGTTTGGGTGTATTTCTTAAAGCATAAGGATTGCGTGCTTGCCAACTTCAAGCAATTTAAGGCCTTGATCGAAAATAAAACTAGGAAGAAGATCAAACGACTTCGAATGAATTATGGCTTGAAGTATTGCTCGGGTGAATTTAATGAGTTTTACAAAAATGAAGGAAAAGTGAGACACCTCACTATTTTCCATACACCATGGTAAAATAGAGTTGCAGAATGCATGAATAGAACTCTATTGAAGCGAGCTCGTTGGATGCGATTGTAACAGCCTGATTTAAACCCTAATTAGAACGGTGGTTTTAGGACCACAAATTCAAGTCAGAAAAATATCTAAAAATTATTTTCTATGTTTATTATGTGTGAATTAATATCTGTAAATTTTTTGTAATTTAATTTTGTCGTTTGAGTGTCGATTTAATAAAAAGGGCTTATTCGCGTAAAATAAAAATTTGATGGTTAAATATGAAAGGGCTGAATAGTTGTTGTCTTTTTAAATTGAGGTATTTAAGTTGCAATTAGACCATAATATTAAGTGATGGACAAATGTGGACAACCATTTTAAAGATTTTATATTAAATTATAAAGGTTAAATTTGTAAATTATGTAATAACATGTATTAAAAAAACATAAAATAAAAAGCCATTTGTTCATATTTTCTTTCCATGATCGAAACATCAAAATAAAAGAGAAAGAAAAAGGTTTTCAAGGGTTCGGCCAAAGCTAAGCTTGATTAAGGTATGTAACTAGCTCGGTTTTTGATGATTTTTACGTTTTTGAGATCGTTGCAGTGTAATGTACAAAGCCCATGCTTGAATTGATGATTTTGATGAATATTTCGAGTTATTCCATTGATGAATAATTGAGCTTTGTGATGTTAGTTGATGAAATATGAAAGATATGTTTTGGATTAACATGTTTTGTATTGGAATTTTTGATGATTTTGAGTAATTAGGACTAAATTGAAAAAATAATAAATTAAAGGACTAAAATGTGAAATAAATGAATTTTATAGACTTTTATGGACATAAGTAAGATTTGGCCTAAACATGGTGTACTCAAATTTTGCATGTTTTGTGTTTTGTGCAATTCGGACTAAATTGTAAAAGGTGTAAAATGTCAGGGTAAAAAGGTAATTTTCCCATTTATGTGTTTTTGGACTAAATTGAGTTAAAATATGTTTTAATGAGCTTACTTTGAATATGTTTAGATCAAGAACCAAATAAATCGAATTTAGATCGAGGGAAAACCAAAGTTGTCGATTAGTCGTCCTGTTCTGATTTTTGTTGTCCGAGGTAAGTTTACAAGCAACTAGATGTTGTTTATTTTAAATAAATACGAGCTTATTATGCTAAAATTAATTATGTGGAGTATATATGTTGTAGCTAAATTTGTATATGCTAGGGAGTTATATTTTCAAATTTGTTTCAACCAAGTTATGATGTTCGAAAGCCCCCTATAAACCTTAGGAATAGATAGGATACATATGTCATGACATACGATTCAGATATCTTATGTGCGAGTAAGACCATGGCATCGATATATGTGTGCGAGTAAGATCACGTTTAATACGTTGGCATCGATATATGATTTTGATATATGTGTGCAAGTAAGACCACGTTTAATATGTTGGCATCGATATGTGATTCTGATATATGTATGTGAGTAAGACCACATTTAATACATTGGCATTGATATGTGATTCCGTCATATGTGTGCAAGTAAGACCTTGTCTAGGACAGTGGCATCAATATGTGATTACATGTAAGACCACGTCTGGGACGTTGGTACTGTACGATATGTGTGATTATCCGAGTATCCTATTCAATTCCAAATGGTTCAACAGGCAATGATAAGTTGTGATCGAATGTGTAAAATGAGCTAAAACGATCAGGTATGAGTTAATTGATTACCTATTTGAAAATAAGGTAAGTTGGCTATTTGATATGTGATGTAAATTATACAAGTTACTAATGTAAACATATATGCATTTGTGTAGTATATTCGGCCATATGCTATGAATATGTATGTGATGTTATATTTTGATTCATGAGTATATGTATATGAGTGTAAATGTACTTGGTTATATAATGATATTTTGGTTTTGAAATCGAATGATACCTTGTTAATAAATATATGTACATTTGGCCATGCTAAAGTTTATATGTGAAAGTATATGTTATACATGAAATTGTAAGCTTGAGATTAAATGTGACTATGATAGTATAATTTGGTTTGGTTTAAATGAGTTGATTATGTCATTGAGTTGTTTATTTGCTTATTACTTACTAAGCTATTAGCTTACTATATATATTTATGTTTGCCTCTGTTTTATAGATTTTGGAGATTAGTTACGAGCTCGGGGATCATCAGCAAAGTCCATCACACTATTGACTGTTTTTGGTATTTTATAAGTTTAAATTAAAACCTATGGCATGTATAGGCTAGTTTAGTTATTATGATGATTTTGAAGTATGTATATATTGAGAGCCATGCGAAAATGGCTTGATTATAATGTTAATGTTTGTTTGTTTATGGCTATGACTTAAATTCAATGTAGAAGTGTATTTCATGGTGTATATATGTGTGGTATTAGGTTATATGGTTCAGCTAGCTTATTAGGTTAATTGATGATTTGGCAATTTGATATGAGATAATTATATTTTGGTAAGTATGTTCCTTGGTCTATATGTTTGCGATGTTTAGCTAAATAATTCGGCAATGAAATGGTAAGTATAAGGTATAATCGGTTTAATAGTTAGTTCATTTTGGAAGTATGAAATATGGTATAATTGGGATGGTGAATGATGGTAAATTTTGGCTTAGTATTGAAATAAAATGATGGATATATTTATTTGAATCAATATTGGCTTATTATGTTCGGTTGCTAAATGGCAAATTGTTTTGGTTGATTATATGTAATATTACTTATGTGTATTTGATTATGCTTAGAGCTAATATGTGAATTATGGCAGATATATTTGCTAATGGTGATAAAGATATGTCAAAGTATATGTGTATGGTATATATAGTATGATGTGAAGTTGTGGTTGAATATTTGTGTTGAGTTATATGCATGATATAATAATGGGATGTAATTGGTAAATGACTATGATTTGAAGTATTGGTATTCGGTTTTGTATTGATTTAATAAGTATACATTAGTTGAAATATATTTGTAATATGTTTGACTTAATGTGTAAATTATGGTTGATATATATATGTATACTGATTTGTTTCTATGAAAGGTTATACGTATAAAGTGATAAGTTGAAAATGATGAAAATTCAAGCATGGAATAAAGCTAAGTTTTAAGCATGATTACATTCGGCTAATGTATTGAATAATGACCAAATGAATAGTGATTAGGGCATTGGTTAAACAAAAGGATTATATGAGTTTTATGTGATGCATATATGTTCGACTTGGTAATAAAAAAAATTTGATGATTGAGTCGTGTATAGGTTAGTTATTTAATGATGAGCATAAGTTTGATTTTTAAGCTTATTATTCGGTCAAATAAGAATATCACTGAAATTATTTTATGTAAAATTTGACTTTCCCTATGGAAATGATTTGTGAAATTTTGTATGTATTTTGATGAATAGATTATTTGGTGTTCTTTGAAATTAGGTTTAAATTGTTATGTTATGACTTGTAAAAAAATTAAATTAGTTATTTATGCTAACATTTGATTGGTTTAAAAGTTTGAGCAAGTGCATGCATATGATTGTTCAGAATTTGTGTCTCGTCCGGTAATACCTTGTAACCCCATTCTGGCAACGAATACGGGTTAGGGGTGTTACATTTGATTTGTATCAGAGCTACAGTTTAGTCGATTCTAGGACTAACGTAGCGCGTGTGAGTCTAGCTATACATGCCATAATATATACTGCGACAGTGTGATGACTTTTGACATTTAAAAATATGTTTTCTTATAGAAATGAATCCTGATCGAGCTGTAATGGATGACGTAAAAGATAATGCGGCCGCTCCTGCTCAGGGGGCAGCGATGGCTGATTCTAGGTCGATTTCGAGTAGTATAAAAGGAGAGGCTAAGCAAGCCTTCTTCTAGTTAATGAATAAGTGGTACACAAAGTTCGTTAGAATGAATCTGGCTGCTCAACAACCTCCACCCCCTCAAGTTCCTGTAACTTCTCAAGTTATACGAAAAGAAAAGAAAAGAAAAACTGATTTTGAAGCTAGAGATTCCTATGAGAGATCATTGGATAAATCATTTCAGTCTGTATAAAAACAATTCTGAAATGATTATAGTCGTTCAAAGGCTAATGTAGGACACTCGAGCAGAGATCGTGCTAGATCACATTCGAGCTTCAGAGCTTCAACTACTTCGATCGCTAGTGTTAAAAATGTCAGATCTGATTGACCTGAGTGCAAACATTGTGGTAAGAGACATTCGGGTATTTGTAGATTGAACAATCAAGCCTGTTTCAAATGTGGATCCTTAGATCACTTTATTCGAGATTGTCCCGAGTAGATTGAGCAAGAGATTGTGCAAGATTTGAGATCGAGTAACATTTCAACTGATGGTGGGTCTTTTAGAAATGTGGGAAATGTAAGTAGTAGTCAGAGAGGAACTAAAGACACTGCAGTTTGATCTGAGGCTCGCGCACCTGCCAGAGCTATTTTCATTCGAGCATGCGAGGAGGCTTCATCCCTCGATGTTATTACTGGTACAATCACTCTTTATGATACTAGTGTAATTGCATTGATCGATTCTAGTTCGACTCATTCTTATGTATGTGAGACCTTAGTATCCAGTAAGACTTTGCCTGTAGAGTTTGCTGAGTTTGTAATTAAAATATCAAATCCCTTGGGCTGGCATATTCTGGTTGATAAAATGTGTAAGAATTGTCTGTTGATGGTTCGAGATTCATGTCTTCCGATTGATTTGATGTTACTATCATTCGACAAGTTCGATATAATTCTGAGTATGGATTGTTTGACTTTGCACAATGCTATTGTAAACTACAAATGAAAGACTATTGATTTGAGATGCCAAAATGATGAGATTAATCGGATTGAGTTTAATGGTCTGAATGGTTACAGAGATATTTTTGATGTTAGCTCAGAAAATAGGTGAGAAAGAGTTGTGAAACTTACTTTGTGTAGGTGTTTGATAATAAAGGGACCGAAAGAAAGATTGAATCAGTACCACTTGTGTACGAGTATCCGGATGTGTTTCTTGAAGAATTACCGGGTTTACCACCTATCTGAGAAGTAGAGTTTGGTATTGAGTTAGTGCTGAGGACGACTCCAATATCGATAGCTCCGTACAGAATGGCACCTACTAAATTAAAAAAAATTAAAAGTTCAGTTGCATGAGTTGACAGATAGAGGTTTCGCGTGACCGAGTTTCTCTCCCTGGGGTGCATCAGTTTTATTTGTGAAAAAGAAAGATGGAACTATGAGAATGTGTAACGACTATAGACAGATGAATAAGGTGACTATAAAGAATAAGTATTCATTGCCATGGATTGACGACTTGTACGATCAACTGAAAGGGCTACAGTGTTTTCAAAGATAGATTTAAGATCAGATTATTATCAGTTGTGAGTTAAAGACTCTGATGTGCCAAAGACTGCTTTCCGAACAAGGTACGAACATTATGAGTTTCTAGTTATGCCTTTCGGACTTACTAATGCACCTGTTGTTTTCATGGATTTGATGAATCAGATTTTTAGACAGTATCTGGATCGATTTGTGGTTGTGTTCATAGATGAAATTTTGATCTATTCCCATGATGAAACCGAGCATGCCGAACATTTGAGACTTGTGTTACAGACTTTGCGGGATAAATAGTTGTATGCAAAGTTCAGCAAATATGAGTTCTGGTTACGTGAAGTTAGTTTTCTGAGACATATTGTATCAGCATCGAGTATACATGTTGGTCCGAGTAAAATTTTAGCTATACTTGATTGGAAACCTCCGAGAAATGTTTCTGAGGTCCAAAGTTTTCTGCGACTTGTTGGTTGCTATAGACGGTTTGTGAAAGGTTTCTCTATGATTGTAACCCCGATGACGAAGCTATTACAGAAAGATGCTAAGTTCGAATGGTCAGAAAAGTGCCAGAAAGGTTTTGATTAGTTGAAAGCCCTTTTGACCGAAGTTCTAATACTAGTTCAGCCAGAATCGGATAAAGAATTTTTTATCTATAATGATGCATCTTTAAATGGTTTGGGCTGTGTTTTGATGCAAGAAGGCAAAGTCATAGCTTATGCCTTCAGACAGTTAAACCCGCATGAAAAGAACTGTCCGACACACGACCTAGAATTGGCAGCTATTGTGTTTGCATTGAAGATATGGCGTCACTGTCTGTTCGATGAGAAATGTCATGTTTATTCTGATCACAAGAGCCTAAAATATTTGACGACTTAGAAAGATTTGAATCTGAGACAATGTCGATGGTTAGAGCTGTTAAAAGACTACGAGCTTGTGATTGATTATCATCTAGGAAAGGCTAATGTTGTTGCTGATGCTCTAAGCCAAAAATCACTGTTTACTTTGTGTGCAATGAATATGCATATGGTTATGTCTGATGATGGTTTGATTATAGCGGAGTTAAAAGCAAGACCGTTATATATTCAACAGATTTGCGATGCTCAGAAAGTTGATAATGAATTATTAACAAAGCGGAGCCAATATGATTTGAATACTGATTCAGAGTTTTGAGTTGATACTGAAAGCTGTCTGAGGTTCAGAAACCGAATATGTGTTCCGAGAAATTCAGAGTTGATTCAGATGATTTTGAATAAAGCTCACAACAATCGATTATCTGTTCACTCGAGTAGTACGAATATGTACAATGATCTGAAATAGTTTTACTGATGGCATGGTATGAAACGAGACATTTTTGAATTTGTTTCGAAATGTTTAGTTTGTCAGCAAGTAAAAGCCAAGCATCAGGTACCTTCCGGATTGCTTCAACTGATCATGATACCTAAGTTAGAAAAGATCCATAATGTATTCCATGTTTCGATGCTTCGTAGATATCAATCTGATCCCTCCCATGTGATTAATCCGTTAAAGATTGAGATTAAATCTGATATGACATATGAGGAAGAACCGATTCATGTTCTGGCTCGCGAAGTTAAAGAATTGCGAAATAAGAAAATTCTGTTAGTAAAAGCACTGTGGCATTAACACGGAGTTGAAGAGGCAACATGGGAGCCAGAAGATGCAATGAAAGAATGTTATTCGAACTTATTCACAGGTAAGATTTTCGGGGATGAAAATCCTTAAAGAGGGAGAGTTGTAACAGCTCGATTTAGACCCTAATCAGAACGGTAGTTTTGGGACCATGAATCTGAGACAGAAAAATATTTAAAAATTATTTTCTATGTTTATTATGTGTGAATTAATATCTGTGAAATTTTCGTGATTTAATTTTGTCGTTTGAGCGTCGATTTAATAAAAAATGGCTTAATCGTGTAAAATGAAAATTTGATGGTTAAATATGAAAGGGCTAAATAGTTGTTGTCTTTTTAAATTGTGGTATTTAAGTTGCACTTTGACCATAATATTAAGTGACGGACGGTTGTGGACAACCATTATAAAGATTTTATATTAAATTATAAAGGTTAAATTTGTAAATTATGTAATAATATGTATTAAAAAAACATAAAATAAAAATCCATTTGTTCATATTTTTTTTCCATGACGAAAACATCAAAATAAAAGAGAAAGAAAAAGGTTTTCAAGGGTTTGACCAAAGCTAAGCTTGATTAAGGTATGTAACTAGCTCGGTTTTTGATGATTTTTACGTTTTTAAGATCGTTGCAGTGTAATGTACAAAGCCCATGCTTGAATATATGATTTTGATGAATATTTTGAGTTATTCCATTGATAAATAATTGAGCTTTGTGACGTTAGTTGATGAAATATGAAAGATATGTTTTGGATTAACATGTTTTGTATTGGAATTTTTGATGATTTTGAGTAATTAGGGATAAATTGCAAAAATAATAAATTAAGAGACTAAAATGTGAAATAAATGAAATGTATAGACTTTTATGAACATAAGGAAGATTTGGCCTAAGCATGGTGTATTCAAATTTTGCATGTTTTATGTTTTGTGCAATTTGGACTAAATTGCAAAAAGTGTAAAATGTCAGGGTAAAATGGTAATTTACATTTATGTGTTTTTGGACTAAATTGAGTTAAAATATGTTTGAATGAGTTTAATTTGAATATGTTTAGATCAAGAACCAAAGAAATCGGATTTGGATCGGGGGAAAACCAAAGTTGTTGATTAGTCGTCCCGTTTCGATTTTCGTTGTCCGAGGTAAGTTTATAAGCAAATAGATGTTGTTTATTTTAAATAAATACGAGCTTATTATGCTGAAATTAATTATGTGGAGTATATATGTTGTTAGTCAAATGTGTATATGCTAGGGAGTTATATTTTCAAATTCGTTTCGACCGAGTTATGATGTTTGAAAGCCCCTTATGAACCTTAGGAATAGATAGGATACATATGTCATGACATAGGATTCTGATATGTGATCTGCGAGTAAGGCCATGACACCGATATATGTGTGCGAGTAAGACCACGTTTAATATGTTGGCATCGATATGTGATTCTGATATATGTGTGCGAGTAAGACTACGTTTAATATGTTGCGATCGATATGTGATTCCGATATATGTGTGCGAGTAAGACCACGTTTAATACATTGGCATCGATATGTGATTCCGTTATATGTGTGCAAGTAAGACCTTGTCTGGGACAGTGGCATCGATATGTGATTACATGTAAGACCACATCTGGGACGTTGGCATTGTGATTACATGTAAGACCACGTCTGGGACGTTGGCATTGTACGATATGTGTGATTATCCGAGTATCCTATTCAATTCCAAATGGTTCAACGGGCAATGGTAAGTTGTGATTGAATGTGTAAAATGACTAAAACGATCAGGTATGAGTTAGTTGATTACCTATTTGAAAATAAGGTAAGTTGGCTATTTGATATGTGATGTAAATTATACAAGTTACTAATGTAAACATATGTGCATTTGTGTAGTATATTCGACCATATGCTATGAATATGTATGTGATGTTATATTTTGATTCATGAGTATATGTATATGAGTGTAAATGTACTTGGTTATATAATGATATTTTGGTTTTGAAATCGAATGATACCTTGTTAATATATATATGTACATTTGGCCATGATAAAGTTTATATGTGAAAGTATATGTTATACATGAAATTGTAAGCTTGAGATTAAATGTGACTATGATAGTATAATTTGGTTTGGTTTAAATGAGTTGATTATGTCATTGAGTTGTTTATTCGCTTATTACTTACTAAGCTATGATAGCTTACTGTATATGTTTATGTTTGCCTCTATTTTATAGATTTTGGAGAATAGTTACGAGCTCGGGGATTGTCAGCAAAGTCCATCACACTATCGACTGTTTTTGGTATTTTATAAGTTTAAATTAAAACCTATGGCATGTATAGGCTAGTTTAGTTATTATGATGATTTTGAAGTATGTATATATTGAGATCCGTGCGAAAATGGCTTGATTATAATGTTAAAGTTTGTGTGTTTGTGGCTATGACTTAAATTCAATGTGGAAGTGTATTTCATGGTGTAATATGTGTGGTATTAGGTTATATGGTTTGGCTTGCTTATTAGGTTAATTGATGATTTAGCAATTTGATATGAGATAATTATATTTTGGTAAGTATGTTCCTTAGTCTATATGTTTGTGATGTTTAGCTAAATAATTCGGCAATGAAATGGTAAGTATAAGGTATAATCAGTTTAATAGTTAGTTCATTTTGGAAGTATGAAATGTGGTATAATTGGGATGGTGAATGATGGTAAATTTTGGCTTAGTATTGAGATAAAATGATGGATATATTTATTTGAATCAATATTGGCTTATTATGTTCGGTTGCTAAATGTCAAGTAATGAATATGTTATATAATTGTTTTGGTTGATTATATGTAATATTACTCATGTGTATTCGTTTATGCTTAGAGCTAATATGTGAATTATGGCAGATATATTTGCTAATGGTGATAAAGATATGTCAAAGTATATGTGTATGGTATATATAGTATGATGTGAAGTTGTGGTTGAATATTTGTGTTGAGTTATATGCATGATATAATAATGGGATGTAATTGGTAAATGACTATGTGACAGCCCTAAATTGACCCTAGTCGGAAAGTGGTTTCAGGACCACTAAACCGAGTCATAAAAATAATTGACCGTCATATTTGATGCTTATTATATGTATATATGCATGTGTGAAAATGTCATGTTTGAATTTTGTTAATTGTAAGTGAATTTTATTAAATAGGACTTATGTGAGAAAATTTAGAAATGTGCTAGGCAAATGTAAAGTGGCCTATTTATGCATGTTGCAAATAATTGTACTTGCATGTCAAATTAACCAAAAACCAAGATGGTGGCCGGCCATGCTATGGGTTAAAGCCTATTATAAACATTTTGTGTTAGTGTTTTATGTTAGAAATAATAAAATAAAAGGCTAGTAATAAAGTAATGAAAAGGAAATTGGTGATGAAAACAAAGTTCTCTCTTTGTTGTTCAACTTGGCCGAATAGAAGAAACAAAGGAGGGGAAGAATTTCGGTCACTTGAATCCTTAAGGAGGTTAGTATATTGTGTTAAATTTGTGAAATGTTTACTTGTTTTAAGTAAATTATCATGGTTCTTGCTTAGCCCATGCTAAAATTTTCACTAATGATGGGTGAATGGAGCCTTCGGCTATGGTTATAAAGGAAGGAATTTTGATTGTTTTACTTGAATTTTGATGATGAATGTATTGAGGAAAGAACTTGGTCTTTCTAAAAATATGAATGGTTAAAGCTTATACTAGTAATAGCCGAATTAAAGAATGCTTGATGTCATGAGTAGCTGTTGTTCATGTTATTTGGATGAGAAATGGTAGTTAGGTGAAGTAGAGTCTAGCAAATGAGCACATATGTGCATTAGTTGCTAAATGGAGAAAAATCGGCTAACAAGTGTGTACTAAGGCCGAATATGATTTTGAATATTATTGAGTAATGTATGTGTTTTGAATTGATGGAATGGAGAGGATGCTTTAATTGTGTTATGAACAATTATATGTTAAATTAAGGTTTGCTAAGCTAGCTATTAAGGTGAAGTGCAAATGTTAGTATTTGATTACTAGTGTATATATGTGTATTAGCCGAGTTTTGAACTTGAAACAAAATGGTATTTAGTCAATACAAGTAACCATATTTGTAGAATGTATTAAGTATATAATCGGCCTCAACATAGACATGCATATTCGGCCACATGAATGAATACATAGATTGATGTTGTACGTTCGGCTATAGGTAAGCATATTGATGGCTTTATCTTGACTTAGAAAATAGGCTAAAGGAGAATATTGGCTAATATGTTGAATTTGATTCATGATTTCATACATATATGACTCTAATGCCTAATATATATGGGCTAAGTACCTTGAATTTCTCTTTGATGTTCAAAATGATTAAATCAATTTATTTGTTAAATTAAGCTCAAGAGCAAAGGGGAACTAAATCCGATAAAGGAAAGGAAAAGGTGATTGAATAGCCGTTGAAATCGTTCGACAACATCCGAGGTAAGTTTTCGAGTAATGGAACTTAGATTATGATTCGATTAGATCATGTTATATAGCGAATCAAAACCATGCTCTTTGTATGTGGTTATTGAGTCGAAAATGGTAATGGTAGATAAGTGCCTTGTGTCTAAGTTCTAGTAATGAAAACGAAATAAAGATGTGTTATGATTTGTGGACATATGTGCATGATTATTTGGATGATAACCGGACTAAGATCCGAAGGCATTCGTGCGAGTTGCTATATCCGGGCTATGTCCCGAAGGCATTTATGCTAGTGATTATATCCGGGCTAAGACCCGAAGGCATTTGTGCGAGTTGCTATATCCGGGCTAAGACCCGAAGGCATTTGTGCGAGTTGTTATATCCGACTAAATCCCGAAGATACTTGGGTTTGGAAGTGAGCGATCTTGCTGTAATAATTTCAATTAATACGCTCATAAAATCCAAACGATAAGGTATGTTTCGTATATACATCGGAAAAGCCGATTCGTTTTAAATAGTATTCGTTCAATTGATTAACGAACTTTCGGCCTTTAGTTAGGTTTGATACCTTGTGTATAAATATGTTGATTGAAGCGTGAAGTAAGTACGATTATGAGAATGTGCATATATGAAGTTATTCATTTAGCCATATGAATGTTATACTTTAGTCAAAACTAATTTCATTACTCAAACTTACTAAGCATTAAATGCTTATTCCGTTGCTTTGATTCTCTGTTTTATAGATTTTGCTCGTCAGCTATCGGACTCGAGATTGTCAAAGTCGAAGTCGTCCACACTATTGAAGCCCTTTTGGTACTCTTTTAGTTGAACTCTGATAATGGCATGTATAGGACTGCCCTTTGTTGTTAGTCAAGTACCTTTGGTAATGTATATATTTGGATAGCCATGCGAAAATGGCTTATATATATATTGAGCATAGCATTATAATCATTTTGTATGTTGTTCATTGAGTGGTATGGAAATTTTTGGTAACGATTAGCCATTGGAATGGTTAATCACGATCATTTTGGTGCTATGTATGACAAAATTTTAGTTGATCCATGGAAAACCATGAAATAGGTAAAGTTTACCTTAAAAAAAAGATCTTGATGAAGCGTAATGTGGATTTGAAAAATCTATAAAAATAGTAGGAATGGAATTAAATAGTGAATAAATTATGTAATCGAACCTTTATGAATCTACTTTCATATGAAAGTAACAAAACGATCATATGAGCCGTATTTTATGAGATGTTTAAGGGACCAGAGCGATTTCTGGATCCCCTTTTCTGACTTTGGAAATTCACTATAAATTAATCAGAGATAATTAGAAGTCATGCCCTATATGTACAGATTCCTTTTCCAGTCTAGTTTCTTTAGAAACAAACAGCATAAGTATTGAAGCCCTGTACAAGGAGATATCTAGGTCGTAATGCATGAAGGTCAGAGTAGTCAAACCCTGAAATAGGGGAGACTTTAACTAATAAACTTTACTAATTGGCCCGACCAAAAATTCTATAAAAAAATTTTAAGATAGATATATGAGTCTAGTTTCAGGAAAAATTTACAGAATCGGTTTTCGAGCTTTGAAACTCGAGATATGATTTTTAAAGTGACTGTGATGTAGTTAACCAGCTTGTCTGGAAATTTAAAAATGAACTGTGTAAGTAAATGAATTAAGTCCGTTAACACCTCGTGTTCAACTCCGGCAACGGTCTCGGGTACGGGGCGTTACAATTTTATTGGTATCAGAGCTACAGTCTAGTCGATTCTAGGACTATCGTAATACGTTTGGGTCTAGCTATACATGCCATTATGTGTTTATTTGATAGTGTGGTGATTTCTGACAGTTAAAAATATGTTTACTTATAGAAATGGATCCCGATCCCAACCGAGCGGTAGCTGATGATCTTGAGAGTGTAGCGCCTGCTCCCGTATAAGGGACAGTGCCGGCGGACTCTCAACCTATTGCTAGTAATCAGAATGACGAAGCTAGACAAGCTTTTTATAGCGTGATGAATGATTGGTTCAACCAATACATTCAAACTAATACGGCTGTTCCACAACCTCCATTCCCGACTAATACAACCCCCGCACCTACAATACCTCTGGTAACTGACCAAATAAGGTCAAATAAGCCCCAATTGATGAATCGAAAACACGGGCTCTTGAATTTAAAGCTACGGACAGCGATGATGCTGAGCAAGCTGAATTTTGGTTGGACAACACTATTCGGGTACTCGATGAACTATCTTGCACACCCGATGAATGCCTAAAGTGTACTATCTCCTTGCTACGTGATTCTGCCTACTATTGGTGGAATACGTTGATTTCTGTTGTGCCCAAAGAGCAAGTAACTTGGGAGTTTTTCCAAACCGATTTTCGAAAAAAGTATATCAGTCAGAGATTCATTGATCAAAAACGAAAGGAATTTCTTGAACTTAAACAAGGTTCCATGTCGCTCACTGATTATGAATGAAAGTTTGTAAGGCTTAGCCAGACGCCGAGAATGCATTTCTTGAAGTTGTGATGTGTAAACGTTTGAGGATGGGTGAACGATGATATAAAGTCAGTATGTTGGCATTTTAGAAATTTGAGAATTTGTGGTACTTGTCGAACGAGCTTGCAAAGTCAAGAGCTCGAAGGAGAAAAGAAAAGCGATATGGGAGCAAAGGAGTTTCGTAAGAGATCTTCGGGAAATCCCTTTCAACAGTCATCGAAGAAATTTAGAGATGACTTAGGCCGGTCTAGAGACACTTCGGGTTTTTCTAGACGAGATCGCGATCGACCCCCTGTGAGTACACGAGTCACGTCGGTCGCCAGTGTTAGAAATGATCATCGAGACAGAACGGAGTGCCAGTATTGTGGTAAATGGCATTCGGGGAGTTGTAGATTCCATGACCGCTCCTGTTATAAGTGCGGATCAGTTGACCATTTTATCAAGGATTGCCCGAGACTGTCTGAACAAAATGTAAATCAGAGTGGGAAACCAGGTGCTACTCGCCTGTGGTAGACCATCTAGAAACACGGCAATGCTAGTGGCGGTCGAGAGGATCTAGAGATGCTACAACTAGATCTCGAGGCTCGTGCTCTGCTAGAGCTTATGCTATCGCCAAGACGCGAGGATGCTTCCTCGCCAGATGTTATTACCGTACTTTTACTCTCTTTGATACTAATGTGATTGCTTTGATTGACCCTGGTTCTACTCATTCTTATATATGTGAAACCTTAGCATCCAGTAAGACTTTACTTGTTGAGTCTACTGAGTTCGTAATTCGAGTGTCGAATCCCTTGGGTCGTTATGTACTTGTTGACAATGTGTGTAAGAAATGTCCCCTAGTAATCCGAGGTTCCTATTTTTTGGCCAATTTGATGCTTTTACCGTTTGATGAATTTGATGTTATCCTCGGTATAAATTGGTTGACCGTACATGATGCAATTGTAAATTGCAAAAGAAAACCCATTGATTTGAGGTGTGTAAATAACGAGATAATCCGAGTTGAGTCTACTGACTTGAATGGGTTGCCAGCTGTAATATCATCGATGTTGGCTCGTAAATATGTAAGAAAGGGTGTGAAGCATACCTTGCGTATGTACTTGATGACAAAGAGTTAGAAAAGAAGCCTGAATCTGTGCTTGGTGGTTTGTGAATATCTGGATGTTTTCCGAAGAATTACCGGGTTTACCACTGCTCGGAGGTAGAGTTTGGTATTGAGCTTGTACAGGACTACACCGATTTCGATAGCTCGTGATCGTATGGCACCAACCGAGTTAAAGAGTTGAAAGCTCGGTTGCAAGAGTTGACGGATAGAGGTTTCGCTCGACCAAGTTTCTCACCTTGGGGTGCACCAGTATTGTTTGTGAAAAGAAGGACGAACCATGAGGTTGTGCATCGACTATCGTCGGTGAATAAAGTGACAATAAAGAATAAATATCCGTTATCAGCGTATTGATGATTTGTTTGATCAACTAAAGGGAGCCTCGGTGTTTTCAAAGATAGATTTGAGATCGGGTTATTATCGCCATGAATTCGAGATTCGGATATACCCAAAACTGCTTTCAGAACGAGATATGGTCACTACGAGTTCTTAGTGATGCCGTTTGGGCTCACTAATACCCCTGCGGTATTTATGGATTTGATGAACCGGATCTTCAGACTGTATTTGGATCGGTTTGTAGTTGTGTTTATCGATGATATTTTGATTTATTCGAGAAATGAAACCGATCATCTTTGAACACACAGGACTAGTGTTGCAAATTTTACGGATAAGCGGTTATATGCTAAGTTCGAAGAAGTGTGAGTTACGTTAATGAGAGGTTAGCTTCTTGGGTCATGTGGTATCTGCATCGGGTATTCGAGTTGATCCGAGCAAAATTTCAGCCATACTTAATTGGAAGCCTCTGAGAAATATTACTGAGGTTTGGAGTTTTTTTGGGACTTGCCGGTTACTACAGACGGTTCGTAAAGGGTTTCTCGATGATAGCCACACCAATAACGAAACTACTTCAGAAAGATGTTAAGTTCGAATGGACAAAAAAGTGTCAGAAAAGTTTCGATCAACTGAAAACTTATTTGACTAAAGCTCCAGTACTAGTGCAGCCCGAATCAGGCAAGGAGTTTGTCATTTACAGTGATGCATCCTTACTTGGGTTGGGTTGTGTATTGATGCAAGAGGGTCGAGTTGTAGCTTATGCGTCGAGACAATTGAAGCCACATGAGAAAAATTATCCAACCCATGATCTCGAACTAGCTGCCATCGTATTCGCTTTGAAAATATGGCGACATTACTTATTTGGTGAGAAGTGCCACGTATATTTGGATCACAAAAGTCTCAAATATTTGATGACTCAAAGAGACTTGAATCTGCGACAAAGACGTTGGCTCGAGTTGTTAAAAGACTATGAGCTTGTCATTGACTATCACCCGGGAAAGGCTAATGTGGTTGCGGATGCCTTAAGTTGTAAATCACTGTTTGCTTTACGAGCGATGAATGTACACTTGTCTGTTCTATCCGACAATGTGTTAGTAGTTGAATTAAAGGCCAAACCATTGTTGATTCATCAAATTCGTGAAGTTCAAAAAGTCGATGATGAATTGGTTGCAAAACGGGCTGAATGTGTTTCGAATATGGAATCAGAGTTTCAAATTGATGATGACGATTGTTTGAGGTTCAGAAGTCGTTTGTGTGTTCCAAGAAATTTAGAACTTATTTCGATGATTCTGAACGAAGCTCATTGTAGCCGAATGTCAATTCACCCGGGAGTACGAAAATGTACAACGATCCGAGACGCGGCTTTGGTGGCATGGTATGAAACGAGACATTTCGAATTTGTTTCAAGTGTTTAATATGTCAACAAGTGAAAGCGGAACATCAAGTGCCTCTGTGTTTACTTCACCGATCATGATACCGAATGGAAATGGGATCGAGTCACGATGGATTTTGTATCTGGGTTGCCAGTGTCGGCAAGTAAGAAAGATGAGATTTGGGTTGTTGTTGATAGACTGACTAAGTCGGCTCACTTTATCCCCGTACGTACGGATTTTTCATTGGATAAACTAGCTGAATTGTATGTTTCTCAGATTGTGAGATTACACGAGGTACCTATTTCTATTGTGTCGGATAGAGATCCGAGGTTCACCTCGTGATTTTGGAAGAAATTGCAAGAAGCCTTGGGTACCAAGTTGCATTTTAGCACCGCTTTTCATCCACAGACTGATGGTCAATCCGAGCGGATAATTCAGATACTCGAGGATATGTTGAGATGTTGCATCCTTGAGTTTAGTGGTTCATGGGAGCGGTATTTACCTTTGGTTGAATTTGCTTACAACAATAGTTTTCAATCAAGCATTAAGATGGCACCTTACGAGGCTTTGTATGGCCGTAAATGCCGTACACCGTTGTTTTGGACCGAACTCGGTGAGAGTAAAATTTTCGGAGTTGATTTGATTAAAGATGCTGAACAGAAAGTAAAAATAATTCGTGAAAGTCTAAAGGCAGCATCAGATCATCAGAAGTCGTACGCGGATTTAAAACGAAGAGATATTGAGTATCAGGTGGGAGACAAAGTGTTTCTTAAGGTTTCACCTTGGAAAAAGATACTCAGATTTGGCCGTAAGGGCAAACTGAGTCCGAGGTTCATTGGGCCGTATGAAATCTCCGAACGAGTTGGTCCAGTTGCATATAGGTTGCTTTTACCCCCTGAACTTGAAAGGATTCACAACGTTTTTCATGTTTCGATGCTTCGACGTTACAGATCTGATCCTTCGCACATAATTAAGCCCTCCGAGGTTGAAATTCAATCCGATATGAGTTATGAAGAAGAACCGATACGTATCCTAGCTCGTGAAGTGAGAGAGTTGCGAAACAAAAGGGTTCCGTTAGTAAAGGTATTATGGCTCAAACACGGAATCGAAGAAGTTACATGGGAAACCGAGGACTCTATGAAAGAACGATACCCAAACCTATTTACCGGTAAGATTTTCGGGGACGAAAATTTCTTAAGTGGGGGAGAGTTGTGACAGCCCTAAATTGACCCTAGTCGGAAAGTGGTTTCGGGACCACTAAACCGAGTCATAAAAATAATTGACCATCATATTTGATGCTTATTATATGTATATATGCATGTGTGAAAATTTCATGTTTGAATTTTGTTAATTGTAAGTGAATTTTATTAAATAGGACTTATGTGAGAAAATTTAGAAATGTGCTAGGCAAATGTAAAGTGGCCTATTTATGCATGTTGCAAATAATTGTACTTGCATGTCAAATTAACCAAAAACCAAGATGGTGGTCGGCCATGCTATGGGTTAAAGCCTATTATAAACATTTTGTGTTAGTGTTTTATGTTAGAAATAATAAAATAAAAGGTTAGTAATAAAGTAATGAAAAGGAAATTGGTGATGAAAACAAAGTTCTCTCTTTGTTGTTCAACTTGGCCGAATAGAAGAAACAAAGGAGGGGAAGAATTTCGGTCACTTGAATCCTTAAGGAGGTTAGTATATTGTGTTAAATTTGTGAAATGTTTACTTGTTTTAGGTAAATTATCATGGTTCTTGCTTAGCCCATGCTAAAATTTTCACTAATGATGGGTGAATGGAGCCTTCGGCTATGGTTATAAAGGAAGGAATTTTGATTGTTTTACTTGAATTTTGATGATGAATGTATTGAGGAAAGAACTTGGTCTTTCTAAAAATATGAATGGTTAAAGCTTATACTAGTAATAGCCGAATTAAAGAATGCTTGATGTCATGAGTAGATGTTGTTCATGTTATTTGGATGAGAAATGGTAGTTAGGTGAAGTAGAGTCTAGCAAATGAGCACATATGTGCATTAGTTGCTAAATGGAGAAAAATCGGCTAACAAGTGTGTACTAAGGCCGAATATGATTTTGAATATTATTGAGTAATGTATGTGTTTTGAATTGATGGAATGGAGAGGATGCTTTAATTGTGTTATGAACAATTATATGTTAAATTAAGGTTTGCTAAGCTAGCTATTAAGGTGAAGTGCAAATGTTAGTATTTGATTACTAGTGTATATATGTGTATTAGCGAGTTTTGAACTTGAAACAAAATGGTATTTAGTCAATACAAGTAACCATATTTGTAGAATGTATTAAGTATATAATCGGCCTCAACATAGACATGCATATTCGCCACATGAATGAATACATAGATTGATGTTATGCGTTCGGCTATAGGTAAGCATATTGATGGCTTTATCTTGACTTAGAAAATCGGCTAAAGGAGAATATTGGCTAATATGTTGAATTTGATTCATGATTTCATACATATATGACTCCAATGCCTAATATATATGGGCTAAGTACCTTGAATTTCTCTTTGATGTTCAAAATGATTAAATCAATTTATTTGTTAAATTAAGCTCAAGAGCAAAGGGGAACTAAATCCGATAAAGGAAAGGAAAAGGTGATCGAATAGCCGTTGAAATCGTTCGACAAAATCCGAGGTAAGTTTTCGAGTAATGGAACTTAGATTATGATTCGATTAGATCATGTTATATAGCGAATCAAAACCATGCTCTTTGTATGTGGTTATTGAGCCGAAAATAGTAATGGTAGATAAGTGCCTTGTGTCTGAGTTCTAGTAATGAAAACGAAATAAAGATGTGTTATGATTTGTAGACATATGTGCATGATTATTCGGATGATAACCGGACTAAGATCCGAAGGCATTCGTGCGAGTTGCTATATCCGGGCTATGTCCCGAAGGCATTTGTGCGAGTTGCTATATCTGGGCTAAGACCCGAAGGCATTTGTGCGAGTTGTTATATCCGGCTAAATCCCGAAGATACTTGGGTTTGGAAGTGAGCGATCTTGCTGTAATAATTTCAATTAATACGCTCATAAAATCCAAACGATAAGGTATGTTTCGTATATGCATCGGAAAGTCGATTCGTTTTAAATAGTATTCGTTCAATTGATTAACGAACTTTCGGCCTTTAGTTAGGTTTGATACCTTGTGTATGAATATGTTGATTGAAGCGTGAAGTAAGTACGATTATGAGAATGTGCATATATGAAGTTATTCATTTAGCCATATGAATGTTATACTTTAGTCAAAACTAATTTCATTACTCAAACTTACTAAGCATTAAATGCTTATTCCGTTGCTTTGATTCTCTGTTTTATAGATTTTGCTCGTCAGCTATCGGACTCAGGATTGTCAAAGTTGAAGTCGTCCACACTATCGAAGCCCTTTTGGTACTCTTTTAGTTGAACTCTGATAATGTCACGTATAGGACTGCCCTTTGTTGTTAGTCAAGTACCTTTGGTAATGTATATATTTGGATAGCCATGCGAAAATGGCTTATATATATATTGAGCATAGCATTATAATCATTTTGTATGTTGTTCATTGAGTGGTATGGAAATGTTTGGTAACGATTAGCCATTGGAATGGTTAATCACGATCATTTTGGTGCTATGTATGACAAAATTCTAGTTGATCCATGGAAAACCATGAAATATGTAAAGTTTACCTTAAAAAAAAGATGCTGACAGCAGTAGTGATGTGGATTTAAAAAATCGCTAAAAATAGTAGGAATGGAATTAAATAGTGAATAAATTATGTAATCGAACCTTGATGAATCTAGTTTCATATGAAAGTAAAAAAAATGATCATATGAGCCGTATTTTATGAGATGTTTAAGTTTTCGTGAAACAGGGCCAGAGCGATTTCTGGATCCCCTGTTATGACTTTGGAAATTCACTATAAATTAATCAGAGATAATTAGAAGTCATTCCCTATATTTACAGATTCCTTTTCGAGTCTAGTTTCTTTAGAAACAAATGGCATAAGTATTGAAGCCCTGTACAGGGAGATATCTAAGTCGTAATGCATGAAGGTCAGAGTAGTCGAACCCTGAAACAGGGGAGAATTTAACTAATAAACTGTACTAATTGGCCCAACCAAAAATTCTATAAAAAAATTTTAAGATAGATGTATGAGTCTAGTTTCAGGAAAAATTTACGGAATCGGTTTTCGAGCTTCGGAACTCGAGATATGATTTTTAAAGTGACTGTGATGCAGTTAACCAGCTTGTCTTGAAATTTAAAAATGAACTGTGTAAGTAAATGAATTAAGTCCGTTAACACCTCGTGTTCGACTCCGGCAACGGTCTCGGGTACGGGGCGTTACAGACTATGATTTGAAGTATTGGTATTCG
The DNA here is from genome assembly GCF_025698485.1 of Gossypium arboreum. NCBI lineage: Eukaryota > Viridiplantae > Streptophyta > Magnoliopsida > Malvales > Malvaceae > Gossypium > Gossypium arboreum. The sequence continues at coordinate 16,742,964 of NC_069080.1, forward strand.
GTTTTGTATTGATTTAATAAGTATACATTAGTTGAAATATATTTGTAATATGTTTGACTTAATGTGTAAATTATGGTTGATATATATATATATATATACTAATTTGTTTCTATTAAAGGTTATGCGTATAAAGTGATAAGTTGAAAATGATGAAAATTCAAGCATGGAATAAAGCTAAGTTTTAAGCATGATTACATTCGGCTAATGTATTGAAAAATGACCAAATGAATAGTGATTAGGGCATTGGTTAAACAAAAGGACTATATGAGTTTTATGTGATGCATATATGTTCGACTTGGTAATAAAAAAAATTTGATGTTTGAGTCGTGTATAGGTTAGTCATTTAATGATGAGCATAAGTTTGATTTTTAAGCTTATTATTCGGTCAAATAAGAATATCACTGAAATTATTTTATGTAAAATTTGACTTTCCCTATGGAAATGATTTGTGAAATTTTGTATGTATTTTGATGAATAGATTATTTGGTGTTCTTTGAAAATATGTTTAAATTGTTATGTTATGACTTGTAAAGAATTTAAATTAGTTATTTATGTTAACATTTGATTGGTTTAAAAGTTTGAGCAAGTGCATGCATATGATTGTTCAGAATTTGTGTCTCATCCAGTAATACCTCGTAACCCCATTCCGGCGACGGATACGGGTTAGAGGTGTTACATTGATCAAATGTTGGGCCCGGTGAAAACTTTTGGGCTGAAGCTATAAATATTGATTACTATTTGGTAAACAAATGTCCATCTATAGCTATTGAGTTGAAGACTCTTGAAGAAGTATGGCTCGGTTCTCTTACTGCTTACTTTGGTTTGAAAGTGTTTAGTTGCCCTGCTCATGTTAAAGATGAAAAACTCAAACACAAGGTAAAAGAATGTATATTTCTTAGATATGACTATAAGGGTTAAGAAGCAATTTATCCGGAGAAAGTATGAAGCTCTGTTTAAGCTAGAGCAACAAGGCAATAATTCTGAATAAAGAATGAAAGAAGATTGAGATTCAAAGAATTGAAAGTTGCAAGAGAAGCAATCAGAAGTAGAAAGGATGGGGAAATTTTGAGAACAAATTGACTATTCTCATTTCCTAATTCATTAATATATGATGTACATATATAGTAATATTACATTTTAGGAACAATAATAATAACTTGTGCAAGTGAACAAACATTGAATACAACTTAATGATAACCTAGAACCTGCCTAAAACTGGTAAGTACTTGACCAACTTTATCCAGTCAAAAATTTTTTGTCAAATCATATACAGGTAGCATGTTACAAAAAAGTATTTCATCCGGATAACATCAGGTACATTTGTATGCTACTGTATTTTATCTGGGTGACGTAAATACTACTATTTGTTGCCACCTTTTAACATTCCTCCTTGGCTACAAGACAGTAGATTCCAACTTCTTTATTCAAATACTCAAACCTGGTGTCAGCTAATGGCTTGGTCAAAATGTCTGCCAATTAAACTTTTGAGTAGCACTGGACCAAGTTGATCTCCTTTGACAACTCTGCCTCCCTCACAAAATGGTTTTTGATCTTGAAATGCTTAGTCTTGCCATGAAACACAAGGTTCTTGGCAATTGCAACAGCTGCTGATTATCAATTTTGATCTCTGTTGCTTCTGCTTGACCAGCATTCAAGTCATCCAACAACTTTCTGAGCAAAATTGCTTGATTAACAGCAGTAGTAGCTGCAATATACTCAGCCTCTACAGTGGATTGAGCTACTGTCTGTTGTTTCTTAGAACTCCAGCTAAAAACACCTGAGCCTAAAGTGAAGAAATAGCCTGATGAGCTCTTCATATCATCAACTGAGCCAGCCTAATCGCTGTCTGAATAGCCAACTAGCTTTAATTCTTCTGCTCTCTCAAACTTCACACTATAGCCTAAGGTTCCTTTGACATACCTTAAGACCCTTTTAGCAGCTTTAAAATGTGCAACATTGCAGCAATGCATGAACCTCGAGAGAAGGCCAACTGTATACATAATGCCTGGCCTTGTTGCTGTTAAATAGAGTAGGAAACCAACCAAACTCCTGTACCCCTTTTCATCTACTCGATCATGCTCATTGGTGCTTGACAGTTTCTCTCCTAGTGCAACAGGAGTGCTAGTAGGCTTGCACTTTGACATTCTTAATTTGCTTAGAGCCTTCAATGCAAAAGCTTGCTGACTTATGAAAATGCCATCCTCATTCTGATTTACTTCCATACCAAGGAAGTAGGTCATTAAACCTAAATCAGTCATCTCGAACACATTTTGCATCTGCTTCTTGAAATCTTCAATCAGCTCATCCTTACAACCAGTAACCAATAAGTCATCCATATAAAGTAAGACTATCAACAAGGTTTCTTTCTCAGCTTTTTTCACATAGAGTGTAGGCTCACTTATACTCTTCTCGAATCCCAGCCTTGACAGGTATGCATCAATCCTGTCATACCAGGCCCTTGGAGCCTGTTTTAGGCCATACAAGGCATTCTTGAGCTTATAAACCTTGTGTTCATCACCAGGGACCTTAAAACCTTTAAGCTGTTCTATGAAGATTTCTTCCTTTAAAAATCCATTCAGAAATGCTGATTTGACATCCAATTGATGCACCTTCCATTGTTTCTGAGCAGCTAAGGCAAACAACATCCTTATGGTATCCAACCTTGCAACAGGTGCAAAGGTTTCAAAAAAATCAACTCCTTGCTGTTAACTGTATCCCTTCACAACCAGCCTAGCCTTATGCTTGTTTAATGACCCATCTACATTATTCTTGGTCCTGAACACACACTTGACACTAATAACCTTTCTGCTTGCTGGTTTATCAACCAACTCTCATGTCTCATTCTTATGGATCATCTTAAATTCAGCTTCCATAGCTTCTTGCCAACAGCTCTCTCTTGCTGCTTCATCATAGCAGAAAGGCTCAACCATGGTCATAGCACACCTTTCATAAATGTCTACTAGTGTCCTAGTGCCTCTAACAGGTACATCATCAAAATAATATCAAAAGGCCCTTCTTCAGCTGGTTCTAGATTGCTATCTAGCTGATCTTCTTCACTTAAGCTTGCATCTAAACTATTCTAACTCCAAAGCTTCTCTTCATCAAATCTGACATCCCTACTCACCAAAATCTTCTTTGTTGAGGGATCAAATACTCTATAATCTTTATTAGTGCTGCTATAGCCAATAAATATCCCTAGAACAGCCCTTCTTTCAAGTTTTGTTCTCTTCTCAGCTGGGATGAGGGCACAGTAGACACAGCCAAACACCTTTTGTGACAGTCCTAATTTGACCCTAGTCGAAAAGTGGTTTCGGGACCACAAAACCGAGTCAAAAAAATAATTAACCGTTATATTCTATGCTTATTATATGTGTAAATGCATGTGTGAAAGTTTCATGCTTTGATTTTGTCATTTGTATGTGAAATTTATTAAATAGAACTTATGTGAGACATTTTGAAATGAGATAAGTTAAATTATAATGGTCTATTAATGCATGTTATAAAAAGAATGGACTTGCATGTCAAATTATCCATTTGTAGATAGTGGCCGGCCTTGTTGTTATTTAATATATAATCTATGTATTTTCTATTAGCATTATTTCAATTAAATGGCTTTATATTATAGAATAATGATTATTAAAAATAAAAAATGGGTGAAGAAAACAAGGTGTTCATCTTTGTTTTCTTCTAAGCCAAATGTAAAGAGAAAAAAAGGGGAGAAAACACCATTCGGTCATCTTAGGCTTGAATTAAGGTAAGAAATTCATGTTAGTTCTTGAAATTTATTTAATTTTAAGTTAGTTACCAAATTCTTTATTTAGCCCATGTTAAAATTTTGATTTTTTTTGGGGATGATTTGAGCTTTCGATCATGGTAAATAATGAAGGGGATAGATGGTTGTCTTCAAGTTTAATGAATAATTACAAATGAATGATGTTTGTGATAGTTTAATGTTCATGTAAGTAGTTTAGATGATAAAAAAATCATAAGTTCGATTAAAGGTGTATTATATTGCCTTTGCCATTGCCGAAAATGTGCTTGGTTAAAGAAATTGGGTGTTGGCTGTTTAAATGATATTATTTTTGTATTAAGTTGAATTGGAAGATTTATAAATGTGTTAAAGATGACTCAAGACTTATATAAGCATTCGGCAATAGCTAAGGAGTGGGAATTTTTTATAGTTGATGTATATGTGTAATGAGTAGTGTTATATATATGTGATTTTTATTTTTTTTTTGGTAATAGAAAATTTGGCTAAAATGATTAGGGTGTTTGTGGTGGTTAAATTTGTATATAAGAAAGCAAGATAAGCTATGTGAGTTTTGCTTGTGTATGCGAACTAGGTATAAGTTGAATAATCGGTCATTAAGGTTATATGATCATTTTGTGCATGAGCTATAAGTGATCTTCATGGCTTGATAAGTTCTTGCTGTCTTCGGTTATAAATAAATATGAAATTTGAATCATGGCATATTTATATAAATTATAAAACATATTGAATTTGATATGTGATTGCCGAATGTGATTAATAAGTAAATAATATTGGTTAAGTAATTAAACAATTCTATTTGTTTTAATTAAGCTCAAGAGCAAGGAGGATCAAAGTTGGATAGAGGAAAAGAGAAAGTAATAGAGTAGCCAATTCGCGACTGTTCGAATATACCGAAGTAAGTTTTGAGTAATCACATTTATTATATAATTGATGATGCCATGAGATAAGTATGATAGATGAATTGCGACCTATTGTCTCTACTTGAATGAGGTTGTTTGATAAATAAATTGAGTATATGGCATGTAACCGAATGGTTATTAGGAGTTAAGCTGAGATAATGAAATGGTTATGTGTTCTTGTGTATGAATATTAAACCGAAAGTTATGTTGAAGGTATATTTTTTTTGTGCATATATTTGAGTGAAGAAATTGAATTAGTAATGTGATATGTTATGTGAATTGAGTTATCATGTGAGTAAATATGCTTAGCACTCGATATATATCTGGGTTAAGTCCCGCAGGCTTCGTGCTGGTAATATATCCGGGTTAAGTCCCGCAGGCTTCGTGCTGGTAATATATCCGGGTTAAATCCCACAGGCTTAGTGCTGGTATTATCCGAGCTTAAAGTCTCGCAGGCTTTGTGCTGGTGACTGCATTTGGGTTTTAAACCTAGCAGGCTTAATGCCGGTATTCGAGTAAGATTATGAATTTGAAAGTTCGAGGTAAACTACTATTGATTATGTATGATACATTATGATGGTCAGATACGTATTATGTACTCATATGTGAATTGATTTTTAAAGTGAATTATTGTTATCAAAGAACGATATATGTGTGTGGATGATTACTATATCTACAAATAAGAGAATGACTTATTCGATGATGTCTGTCATTATATGAAAGTATGTGACTTAAATTATTTGTATGAGCTATAAAGTAAAGTAAAGTATGTGCTAAAATTTCTTTGTGTATTCATATATATATACATATATATTCGGCCAATAGGCTTTATAATTGGTGTACTTGTGTATATTCGGCCAAGTGATTTGTAATTAGAATACTAGTTTTGTGATACTAAATGCTCGATTTAAATGTCAAGTTTTAATTGTTTGTATTGCTTAAAACTTACTAAGCTTTGAAAGCTTACTCTGTTCTTTATTTCCCTATTTTATAGATTGTTGATTTTGGCCACTGACTTGGGGATCGTCAGTAGCTCATCACACTATCGATCTTTTTGGGTACAGTTATATTTTGGACTCGATATGGCATGTATAGGTTAGACTGATGATAACGATGTTTTGAAATTGTAATTATCTTGGCCATACGAAAATGGCGTATAACTTAAATATCAATATGTATTTCAGTTTGATCTCTGTTTATGTTTATTTACAATGTGAATAAGATTATTAAATGTTTAGTTCTGTAATACCTCTTAACCTTAATCCGGCGATCTGATTCAGGTTAGGGGTGTTACATTTTATTGGTATCAGAGCTACGGTTTAGTCGATTCTAGGACTAACGTAGCGTATATGAGTCTAGCCATACATGCCATTATGCAATAATACGATAGTGTGATGATTTCCAACAGTTAAAAATGTGTTTTCGTATAGTAATGGATCTTGATCCCGATCGAGCGGTAGCTGATGATATCAAGAGTGTAGCGCCTGCTCCACTCACGGGACAGTGCCAGTGAACTCTCAACCTATTGCGAGCAATCAAAATGACGAGGCTAGACAAGCCTTTTATAATGTGATGAATGATTGGTTCAACCAATATATTCGAACTAATACGGTTGCTGCACAACCCCCACTCCCGAATAATACACCCCCTGCACCTACGATACCTCCGATAATTGATTAGATGAGGTTGAATAAGCCCCCGATTAACAGAATTCGAAAGCACGGGGCTACTGAATTTAAAGCTGCAGACAGTGATGATGCTAAGCAAGCTGAATTTTGGTTGGATAATACTATCCGAGTGTTCAATGAACTATCTTGCACGCCAGATGAATGCCTAAAATGTGCTATATCTTTGCTACGTGATTCTGCCTACTATTGGTGGAATACATTGGTTTCTGTTGTGCCCAGAGAGCGAGTGACTTGGGAGTTCTTCCAAACCGAGTTCCGGAAAAAGTATATCAGCCAGAGATTCATCGATCAGAAATGGAAGGAATTTCTTAAACTTAAACAGGGTTCCATGTCAGTTACTGATTATGAACGAAAATTTGTGAGACTTAGCCGGTATGCCCGAGAATGTGTTTCTTCAGAAGCTATTATGTGTAAACGTTTCGAAGATGGATTGAACAAAGATATAAAACTGTTTGTTGGCATTCTTGAAATCAGAGAGTTTGTAGTACTTGTCGAGCGAGCTTGCAAAGCCGAAGAGCTCAGTAAAGAGAAAAGAAAAGCTGAAGATAGAGCTAGAGAGTTCCGTAAAAGATCTTCGGGAAAGCCCTTTCAGCAGTCACCGAAGAAATTCTGAGATGATTCGGGCCGATCTAAGAATAGTTCGGGCTTTTCCAAACGAGACTGTGATAGACCCCCTGTGAGTATGCGAGCCACTTCGGTTGCCAGTGTTGGAAATGATCATCGGGATAGGACCGAGTGCAAGTTTTATGGAAAATGGCATTCGGGGAGTTGTATATTTCATGACCGCTCCTGTTATAAGTGTGGATCAGCTGACCACTTTATCAAGGACTACCCGAGATTGTCTGAGCAAAATGTGAATCAGAGTGGGAAATCGAGTACTACTACAGCACGAGGTAGACCACCTAGAAATACGGGAAATGCTAGAGGCGGTCAGAGAGGATCTAGAGATGCTACAACCAGATGCGAGGCTCGTACTCTTGCTAGAGCTTACGCTATATGCGCACGCGAATATGTTTCTTCGCCTGATGTTATTACCGGTACTTTCACTCTCTTTGATACTGATGTGATTGCATTGATTGACCCTGGTTCTACTCATTCATATGTATGTGAGACTTTAGCATCCAGTAAGACTCTACCTGTTCAGTCTACTGAGTTCGTCATTCGAGTGTCGAATCCCTTGGGTCGATATGTGCTAGTCGACAAAGTGTGCAGGAAATTCCCCTTGATAATTCGAGGTTCCTGTTTTCCGACCGATTTGATGCTTTTACCATTTGATGAATTTGATGTTATTCTCGGTATAGATTGGTTGATCGTACATGATGCAGTTGTATTGATTTGAGATGTGCAAATGATGAGATAATCCGAGTTGAGTCTACTGATTTGAACAAGTTACCAGCGGTAATATCCTCGATGTTGGCTCAGAAATATGTAAAAAAGGGGTGTGAAGTATATCTTGCGTACGTACTTGATAGTAAAGAGTCAGAAAAGAAACTTGAATCAGTTCCAGTGGTTTGTGAGTATTCGGATGTTTTTCCTGAAGAGTTACTGGGATTACCACCTGTTCGAGAGGTAGAGTTTGGCATTGAACTTGTACCTGAGACTACACCAATTTCGATAGAACCGAATTGAAGGAATTAAAAGCTCAGTTGCAAGAGTTGATGGATAGAGGTTTCGCTCGACCGAGTTTCTCACCTTGGGGTGCACCAGTATTGTTTGTGAAAAAGAAAGACGGAACCATGAGAATGTGCATCGATTATTGTCAATTAAATAAAGTGACAATAAATAACAAATATCCGTTATCACGTATTGATGATTTGTTTGATCAACTGAAGGGAGCCTCAGTGTTTTCAAAGGTAGATTTGAGATCGGGTTATTATCAATTGAGAGTTCGAGACCCAGATGTGCCTAAAACTACTTTCAGAACGAGATACGGTCACTACGAGTTTTTAGTGATGCCGTTTGGACTCACTAATGCCCCTGCGGTATTTATGGACTTGATGAATCGGATCTTCAGACAGTTTTTGGACCGATTTATAGTTTTGTTTATAGACGACATTTTGATGTATTCGCAAGATGAAACCGAACATGCCGAACAACTGAGATTAGTGTTGCAGATTTTACGGGACAAGTAGTTTTATGCTAAGTTTAGTAAATGTGAGTTCTGGTTGAGAGAAGTTAGCTTTTTGGGGCATGTGGTATCCGCATCTGGTATTCTTGTTGATCCGAGTAAAATATCAGCCATACTTGATTGGAAGCCTCCTAGAAATGTTACTGAAGTTCAGAGCTTTTTGGGACTTGCCGGTTACTACAGACAGTTTGTAAAGGGTTTCTCGATGATAGCCACACCAATGACGAAGCTACTTCAGAAAGATGTTAAGTTTGAATGGTCAGAAAAGTGCCAGAAAAGTTTCGGCCAACTGAAAACCTATTTGACTGAAGCTCCAGTGTTAGTACAGCCCGAATCCGATAAAGAGTTTGTCATTTATAGTGATGCGTCCTTAAATGGGCTAGGTTTTGTATTGATGCAAGAAGGTTGAGTTGTAGCTTATGCTTCGAGGCAATTGAAGCCACATGAGAAAAACTATCCGACACATGATCTCGAATTAGCTGCCATCGTATTTGCTTTGAAAATATGGTGACACTACTTGTTTGGAGAAAGGTGTCATGTATATTCGGATCAAAAAAGCCTCAAATATTTGATGACTCAAAGAGATTTGAATCTGAGACAAAGATGTTGGCTTGAATTGTTGAAAGACTACGAGCTTATCATTGACTATCACCCGGGAAAGGCTAACGTGGTTGTCGATGCTTTAAGTCGCAAGTCACTGTTTGCTTTGCGGGTGATGAATGTACACTTGTCCGTTTCATCCGATAATGTGTTAGTAGCATAATTAAAAGCCAAACCGTTATTGATTCATCAAATATGTGAAACTCAGAAAGTCGATGATGAATTGGTTGCTAAACGAGCTGAATGTGTTTCAAATGTGGATTCAAAGTTTCAAATTGACAACAATGATTTTTTGAGGTTCAGAAGTCGATTATGTGTTCCGAGAAATTCGAAACTTATTTCGATGATTTTGAGCGAGGCTCATAGTAGCCGAATGTCAATTCACCCAGGTAGTACGAAAATGTACAACGATCTGAAACGTCAGTATTGGTGGCATAGTATGAAACGAGACTTTTCTAATTTTGTCTTGAAGTGTTTGATATGTCAACAAGTGAAAGCGGAACATCAAGTGCCTTCGGGATTACTTCAGCTGATCATGACACCCAAATGGAAATGGGATCGAGTCACGATGGATTTTGTATCTGGGTTGCCATTGTCACCAAGCAAGAAAGATGCGATCTGGGTTGTTATTGATAGATTGACAAAGTCAGCTCATTTTATTCCTGTACGTACAGATTATTCACTTGACAAGTTAGCCGAACTATATGTTTCTCAGATTGTAAGGTTTCACGGGGTACCTACTTCTATTGTGTCGGATAGAGATCTGAGATTCACATCGCGATTTTGGAAGAAATTGCAAGAAGCATTGGGTACCAAGTTGCATTTTAGCACCGCTTTTCATCCCCAGACCGATGGTCAATCCGAACGGATAATTCAGATACTCGAGGATATGTTGAGATGTTGCATCCTTGAGTTTAGTGGTTCATGGAAACAGTATTTGCCTTTGATTGAATTCGCTTACAACAATAGTTTTCAATCAAGCATTAAGATGGCACCTTACGAGGCTTTGTACGGTCGTAAATGCCGTACACCGTTATTTTGGACCAAGCTCAGTGAAAGTAAAATTTTTGGGGTTAACTTGATTAAAGATGCTGAACAGAAAGTAAAAGTGATCCGTGAAAGTCTGAAAGCAGCTTCAGATCGTCAGAAGTCGTATGCAGATTTAAAACGAAAGACATTGAGTATCAGGTCGGAGACAAAGTTTTTCTTAAAGTTTCACCTTGGAAAAAGGTGCTCAGATTTGGCCGTAAGGGCAAATTGAGTCCGAGGTTCATCGGGCCATATGAAATATCCAAACAAGTTGGGCCGGTAGCATACAGATTGATTTTGCCCCCTGAACTTGAAAAGATTCATAATGTTTTTCATGTTTCGATGCTTCGACATTATAGATCTGATCCATCGCATGTAATTAGTCCATCAGAGGTTGAGATTCAATCTGATTTGAGTTACGAAGAAGAACCGGTTCGTATTTTGGCTCATGAAGTAAAAGAACTACGAAATAAGAAAATCTCATTAGTGAAAGTACTGTGGCTCAAACACGGGGTTGAAGAAGCGACTTGGGAGCCAGAAGACTCAATGAAATAACGTTATCCTAACCTTTTCGCTGGTAAGATTTTCGGGGACGAAAATTTCTAAGGGGGGGAGAGTTGTGACAGCCCTAATTTGACCCTAGTCGGAAAGTGGTTTCGGGACCACAAAATCGAGTCAAAAAAATAATTAACCATTATATTCTATGCTTATTATATGTGTAAATGCATGTGTGAAAGTTTCATGCTTTGATTTTGTCATTTGTATGTGAAATTTATTAAATAGGACTTATGTGAGACATTTTGAAATGTGATAAGTTAAATTATAATGGTCTATTAATGCATGTTATAAAAAGAATGGACTTGCATGTCAAATTATCCATTTGTAGATAGTGGTCGGCCATGTTGTTATTTAATATAAAATCTATGTATTTTCTATTAGCATTATTTCAATTAAATGGCTTTATATTATAGAATAATGATTATTAAAAATAGAAAATGGGTGAAGGAAACAAGGTGTTCATCTTTGTTTTCTTCTAAGTCGAATGTAAAAAGAAAAAAAAGGGGAGAAAAAACGATTCGGTCATCTTAGGCTTGAATTAAGGTAAGAAATTCATGTTAGTTCTTGAAATTTTAGTTAATTTTAAGTTACTTACCAAGTTCTTTATTTAACCCATGTTAAAATTTTGATTTTTTTGGGGGATGATTTGAGCTTTCGGTCATGGTAAATAATGAAGGGGATAGATGGTTGTCTTCAAGTTTTAATGAATAATTACAAATGAATGATGTTTGTGATAGTTTAATGTTCATGTAAGTAGTTTAGATGATAAAAAAATTATAAGTTGGATTAAAGGTGTGTTATATTGCCTTTGTCATTGCCAAAAAAGTGCTTGGTTCAAGAAATTGGGTGTTGACTGTTTAAATGATATTATTTTTGTATTAAGTTGAATTGGAAGATTTATAAATGTGTTAAAGATGACTCAAGACTTATATAAGCATTCAGCAATAGCTAAGGAGTGGGAATTTTTGATAGTTGATGTATATGTGTAATGAGTAGTGTTATATATATGTGATTTTTATTTTTTTTGGTAATAGAAAATTTGGCTAAAATGATTAGGGTGTTTGTGCTGGTTAAATTTGTGTATAAGAAAGCAAGATAAGCTATGTGAGTTTTGCTTGTGTATGCGAACTAGGTATAAGTTGAATAATCAGTCATTAAGTTTATATGATCATTTTGTGCATGAGCTATAAGTGATTTTCATGGCTTGATAAGTTCTTGCTGTCTTCGGTTATAAATAAATATGAAATTTGAATCATGGCATATTTATATAAATTATAAAACATATTGAATTTGATATGTGATTGCCGAATGTGCTTAATAAGTAAATAATATTGGTTAAGTAATTAAACAAATCTATTTGTTTTAATTAAGCTCAAGAGCAAGGAGGATCGAAGTTGGATAGAGGAAAAGAGAAAGTAATAGAGTAGCCAATCCGCGACCGTTCGAATATACCGAAGTAAGTTTTGAGTAATCACATTTATTATATAATTGATGATGTCATGGGATAAGTATGATAGATGAATTGCAACCTATTGTCTCTACTTGAATGAGGTTGTTTGATAAAATATGGCATGTAACCAAATGGTTATTAGGAGTTAAGCTGAGATAGTGAACTGGTTATGTGTTCTTGTGTATGAATATTAAACCGAAAGTTATGTTGAAGGTGTATTTTTTTTTTTTTTGCTTATATTCGAGTGAAGAAATTGAATTAGTAATGTGATATGTTATGTGAATTGAGTTATCATGTGAGTAAATATGCTTAGCACTCGATATATATCTGGGTTAAGTCCCGCAGGCTTCATGCTGGTAATATATCCGGGTTAAGTCCTACTGAAGCTTCGTCTTTGGTAATATATCTCGGGTTAAGTCCCATAAGCTTCGTCTTTGGTAATATATCCGGTTAAATCCCATGAGCTTCGTCTTTGGTAATATATCTTGGTTAAATCCTGCAGGCTTAGTGCTGGTATTATATCTCGAGCTTAAAGTCCCGCAGCTTTGTCTTTGGTATTTGGATTCGGTTTTAAACCTAGCAGGCTTAACGCCAGTGATTCGAGTAAGATTATGAATTCGAAAGTTTGAGGTAAACTACTATTGATTATGTATGATACTTTATGATGGTCAAGTACGTATTATGTACTCATATGTGAATTGATTTTTAAAGTGAATTGTTGTTATCAAAGAACGATATATGTGTGTGGATGATTACTATATCTACGAATAAGAGAATGACTTATTCAGTCGATGTTTGTCATTATATGAAAGTATGTGACTTAAATTAATTGTATGAGCTATAAAGTAAAGTAAAGTATGTGCTGAAATTTCTTTGTGTATTCATATATATGTATATATACATATATATTCGGCCAATAGGCTTTATAATTGGTGTACTTGTGTATATTCGGCCAAGTGATTTGTAATTAGAATACTAGTTTTGTGATACTAAATGTTCGATTTAAATGACAAGTTTTAATTGTTTGTATTGCTTAAAACTTACTAAGCTTTGAAAGCTTACTCTGTTCTTTATTTCCCTGTTTTATAGATTGTTGATTTTGGCCACCGACTCGGGGATCGTCAGTAGTTCATCACACTATCGATCTTTTTGGGTACAGTTATATTTTGGACTCGATATGGCATGTATAGGTTAGGCTGATGATAACGATGTTTTGAAATTGTAAATATTTTGGCCATAAAAAAATGGCGTATAACTTAAATATCAGTATGTATTTCAACTTGATCTTTGTTTATGTTTATTTACAATGTGAATGAGATTATTAAATGTTTAGTTCAGTAATACCTCTTAGCCTTAATCCGGTGATCTGATTCAGGTTAGGGGTGTTACACCTTTAGGTGTGAAACAGTTGGCTTGAGTCCATACCAGGCTTCAAAAGGAGTCTTTTCCTTCACAGCACTAGTTCGCAACTTGTTGAGCAGGTACATTGAGGTATTGACAGCCTCAGCCTAAATTTTGCTTGGCATCTTGCTCTCAAATAGCAGGCATCTGGCCATATCAAGCACAGTTCTATTCTTCCTCTCACATACTCTATTTTGCTGAGGAGTATAGATTTTTGTTAGCTGATGATGAATCCCAACTTGCTTACACAGTTTCTGAAACCTTTCAGACAGGTACTCAGTGCCATTGTCAGTTCTCAAAGCCTTAATTTTGCAACCAGACTGATTCTCAGCTAGTGCCTTAAATTTTCTAAAGGCTTCAAACACTTTAGACTTCTGCTTCAAGAAATAAACACAATAAAACCTGGTCAGATCATCAATAAATAGCACAAAATACCTGCTTTCATTCAAGGAAGGAGTCTTCATTGGCCCACAGATATCAAAATGGACCAACTCAAGTTTGTCTTGTGCCCTCCATGCCTCATTGATTGGAAAAGGCATTCTAGCCTACTTACCAAGCTGGCAAACTTCACAAACAGTGTCTTTGGCTTCTACTTTTGACATGTCTTCAACCAAGTTTAACTTGTGCAACTGATCAGGTGACTTGTAATTAACATGGCCTAATCTCCTATGCCATAGGCCAGCATTATCAGCAAGCCTGGTATAAGCCTTTTTCTCAAGTTGGTTTACATCAAGCATAAAGCACCTATCTGCCATTGCTACTGTGACCAACTCCTGACCATAAGAATCTTTAAAAATGCATGAACCATTCTTAAAAGCAAGTGAGTAAACTTTTTCTACAAGCTGACCAACACTGAGCAAATTCTGATCTATGTCAGGCACATAAAGTACATCAGAAATCACTTTGTGACCTGAACAAGTGTTGATCACCACATTGCCCCTGCCTTTAGCTTCAATCAGGTTCCCATTGCCAATCCTAATTTTTGAGGCAAAGCTTCTATCAAGGTCATTGAACAGCCTTACATCAGCTGCCATATGGTGTGTGCAGCCACTATCCACTAGCCAGTCACATCTGACTTTGCTTGAGGTTGAAAGTAGGAGGCCATAAAAACATGCTCCTCTTGAGCTTGAAGGTCCTCAACAGCCTGAGCTTGCATTTGTTGCTGAGCTTGTGCCTTCCCTTTGTTTTTGCACACCCTCTCAACATGTCCAAACTGTTTACAGTTTCTATACTGAACATCTGGTCTGTGCCAGTAGTTGTTCTCCAAGTGTGAAGTCTTCTTGCAGTGAATGCATGGTGGAAACCTCTTCTTCCCTGCATCTCTCCTTGATTTCTCCCTTCTATCAACCTAAGATTTCTTCCTTTTTTGGCTAGAACCTGAGCCTTCCTTGGCCTTTGCTTGGAAAGCTCCTTCAGGATGCTCTTCTTGCCTGTTGGCCCCCCTTTGCTCAAGTGCATATAGGGAATTTACCAACTCAGACAATGAGATGGCTAATAAATCCCTCTAGTCCTCCAACGAAGAAATCTTTGACTCAAATTTCTTAGGGAGAGTTGTAATGACCTTTTCAACAACTCTGCTCTCACTAAAATCATCACCAATGAGCCTAATGTTGTTGAATATGGCCATTATCCTATCATAGTATTGCTTTATGGTCTCTGACTCTCTCATCTTCAGGTTCTCAAAATCCCTCCTAAGATTGATAAATTGTTGCTACCTTATCTTGCCTGACCCCATAACCTCCTCTTTTAGCGTCTCTCATGCTTGCTTTGGTGAGTCACAATCCATTATCTGAGTGAAGATCACATCAGATACTCCATTTTGTAGACAAGCCATAGTTTTGTGCTTCTTGGCACACTCTTCACTATGTTGTCTAGTCTGAGCAATGGTGGGATTGGCCCTCAATGGAAGTGGCTCAGCATCATTCTCAATCACATTCCACAAATCATGTGCTTGAAGGTATGTCTTCATCTTAACTACCCAAATGTGATAGTTTTCTCCAGCAAACACAGGTGGTGGTGGTGGTGGTGTAAAACTCATCCTTACAGCAACCAAACAGACCAACGAAAAACAACTTTTGCTTCTTTTCTTTCAAACACAAGTCACTTACAAACAAAACACAACCAAGGCCCTTAAAGATAACAGGCTCTTGAAACCATTTGTTGGGGTTAAGAAGCAATTTATCCAGAGAAAATATGAAGCTCTGTTTAAGCTAGAGCAACAAGACAATAATTCTGGATAAAGAATGAAAGAAGATTGAGATTCAAAGAATTGAGAGTTGCAAGAGAAGCAATCAGAAGCAGAAAGGATGGGTAAATTTTGAGAACAAATTGACTATTCTCATTACCTAATTCATCAATATATGATGTACATATATAGTACAATTACATTTTAGGAACAATAAAAATAACTTGTGCAAGTGAACAAACATTAAATACAACTTAATGATAACCTAGGACTTGTCTAAAACTGGTAAGTACTTGACCAACTTTATCCAGTCAAAAAGTTTCTGTCAAATCATATACAGGTCGCATGTTACAAAAAAGCATTTCATCCGGATAACATCAAGTACATTCGTATACTGCTTTATTTCATCCGGGTAATGTACATATTGCTATTTGTTGCCACCTTTTAACAACTACTAATGGGTGAAAGGATACAGGTTGTAGTGTCCTGATCCAGTGTCACCCAAATTCATAATTAGTAAAAATATGACTTTTGACAAGTCATCCATGCTTTGATTCACCACAATTTCCTGGGAAAAGACAAAGTCAGATAAAAAGGAAGATTACAATGTTGAAAAGTGAAGTTTCGAGTAGATACTCTTATTTCCACAAAAGGTACTTCAGTCCAAGATAATTATGATGAGGTGTAATATTTTCATGAAGATACAACGCCTCAAGAAGAACAATATAAAATTTTCGATGGAAAAACGATGAGACAAATTAAACCTCCTTAGCATTATGCAAATGTTAATCTAGTATCTTACACACTCATTGTGGCAATCCATTAGTACAAAGCCTTCGAGTTATTATGAGACGGTCACATGTGATGAGTCAGCACTCTGGGCAATTGCTATAAATGAGGAGATGGAATCTCTCCATAAGAACCATACTTGGGAGTTGGTTAAACCACCAAATAACAGAAGATAGTGGGTCGTAAATGAGTCTTCAAGAGAAAAAAAAGTGTCTCAGTGGTTGAGCAGTTAGATTCAAGACACAATTGGTTACTAAAGGTTTCAGTCAGAAAGAGAGGATTAACTATAATGAAGTCTTCTCTCCAGTTGTGAAGCATAGCTCTATTTGTGTGTTGCTTGCCATGGTGGCCAAGTTCAACCTAGAACTTGAGTAACTTAATGCAAAGATAGTGTTCTTGCTTAGTGAACTTGAGGAAACAATCTACATCTATCAACTAGAGGGTTTCATAGTGCCTAGTAAGGAAGATATTGTCTGTCCATTGAAAAAGTTTTATATAGATTGAAACAATCACCTAGGAAATAATACAAGCGATTTGATAGCCTCATGATTCAGTATGGCTACATAAGATGTGACTATGATGCTTGTGTCTATCATAGAAAGCTCTCAGATGGTTCATACATTTACTTTTTGTTATATGTTGTTTGCTTCCAAGAACATGTTGGAAATCAACAAGTTAAAATCTAAGTGGTGAGTTTGAAATAAAAATTTTGGTTGCTATCAAAAGAATTTAGGCATGGATATTCACAGAGACCGTAGGGTGGGTAAGCTTTTCTTATTGTAGACAATTTACATTGAAAATTTTTGTTGAGACCATTTTTAAATCGGGTTTTTAAAAAGGAGAATCGACTTTAAAAACGAAAACGGGAGTCGCCACCAATCCTTTTAGGTGTGATTGGATCACCTTTAAAACATTTTCTTTTAAAATCATTGGTTTTGGTCTACGAAATAAAAAGAACGGGTTCGGGAGTCGGTTACGTACGAGGAAGGATTAGCACCCTCGTAACGCCCAAAAATTGGTACCTAATTAATTATCAAATGTCTTTAAGGTCGGAAATTAAAAATTTTAAGATGCAATCCTCTTTTAATATTTTTTATTTTTGAAAATTAGGGATCACTTATATCAAATAAATCAAAATATTACATCCAATAAGTTAGGACACAATATTTTTAAGATATTTGACACTAAGTTAGCCTTTTTGGAAATCCTTATCTCGAAACGACAAAACGCCACATCTAGTAAGTTAGGACACAACGCTTTAAAATTTAAAGACAGTTGCTCGTATTTTGAAAATTTTAAAAACTTAGAAGGGTACTTGACTGTTCGAACTCAACAAGAAAAATTGCAACCCAATAAGTTAGGGCACTACTTTTCTCGAAGCTTCCAAACATCAAGCATTGCCTTTTTATTTTTGAAAACTTTGGAATCTTGTTTTTTTAATTAATGCATGAGGAATCACATTATCATTATAGAATAGAATACTGCAATAATAAGTGAATAAAACATGCATTTAAACAAGACAATGGAAATAATACAAAGATCATATACTAGATACATACATGTTTAAAATTACATGACATCATTTATACAAAAATATACATGGCATATATTGAAGACGAATAAGCAAAACATACAAACATACATAGTAATAATTAAGAAATGATGCATGATACACAATAAAAAATAGTAATATAATATCAATGTACATGTTCATAAAATATAACATCAAATAATAATTATAAAATAACATTTAATACATAAATGATATATACAATATAAAAATATATAAAAGAATTAGTATATAAAAAATATAAAATAAAGTGAGTAATTGTTAACGAAATATACTTATAATACAAATAAAAATATGATATTTAATGCTAATTTTAAAATAGTATTTAATATACAATATATAATAACAAAAAGAATTACAAAAGAACAATAATTATATATAAAATAAAAATATATTGGTTTTTAAAAAATAATATATAAAATAAAAAGTATGTAAAAGAATTTATAAAATAATAAAATAATTATATAATATATATATATATAAGTTTAGAATAATATGAAATAAGTAATTAATGATGAAATATATGTATTATACAAATTATAATGTTATAATATCTTCAAAATATGTAATAATAGAATATAAGAAAAATAATTATTAACATATAAATAAAAATAAGTGTATAATACAAGTTAAAACTTTTAATGATAATAACATATAGATAAAAATAATAGTACAAGAAATGACATAATAATATAAAATAATTACAATATAATATGAAAGTATATATGCAAAAAAAACATAATATATATAAATAATTAATAAATATATAATACAAGTAAAAACATAATAATAATATATAAGTAATAATGTAAAATAATAATAATTTTGAAAAACAATATACAATAGATAATAATAATATAAATAATATATAATAAAATAATTATAATATATAATATGAAAATAAGGTTAAAAAATGAAACAAATAACAATATCAAAATTTATATATATATATATATATATATATATATATATATATAATAATAATAATAGAAATAAATATATATAGGGTTAGATTTGAAGTTCAATAAAATTACGGTAATTTAAAAAATAAAGTGAATTAAGGTCCTAATTAAAACACGCGTAAATCGAAAGGGACTCATTGGGAAAATCGCCCTATTCCCAAAACGGCAGCGTTTTAATCCAGGTCTTAAAACAGCTATTGCAGGGACTAAATTAAAACTAAAACAAAATAATAGGGCCAAATCATAAATAAAATAAAGCGTAATTATAAACACAAAGAAAAGTGGAAGGACTGATTGAGTAATTAACCCAATCCTCAAAAACACGCGGATCCTCCCTGGGTAATCGGGTCAACGCATGGATCCTGTGCCTAGAAACGACGTCGTTTTATACTTATTGGATTAAGCCAAAACGGCGCCGTTTCATTTATGCTATATAAGTCACATTTAAAGCTTTAAAATCATTTTTTACACCGGTCTTAAAAAAAAAACTTAAAACACTCTGCAGAGGGGAAGAGAGACCCCGGCTCTGGCCTTCGACCACCGTGTTGCATTCGCGCACGCGCTTCACGCACCATTGTTTTGCGATGATCTGAAGGTTAAAACCTTCATCCTCTCAAGCAAAACCCAGGTAATCCCTTTTCCTCTTAAACATCAGCAGTTTTTTGCTAAAACAATTCATATATATGCGTTCAAAAATAAAGAGCAAGATACACGATTAAATCACCTTTTTTAGAAACTGTTTGGATTTCTCTGAATGAATATATGTAAGTATATTTCTATTCTGTCAAAAATCCGGTCCCTTGTACAATGAAAGCATTCGGGCTTTATAGCCATTGTTGTTAATACATATTTTTGGAAAGAAATCTTTCCTTCCATATTTGTCTTATTTGCTGCTGTGGTTCTTTCCTTCTTTTGCAGGTATCAACTAAGAATCTGGCAGCGAATGTACTGGTGTGGATTCACGCGCTGATTACGGAGGTAGAGTCCCGGTGCTGATGGAGGATCACGTGAGCAAACGCGTCTGTTGGGATGGCTTTTGGAATCTTCTGTTTGGGTGCGAGGAGAAAAAGCTAGGGTTTTCCAACCCTAGCTGATAATTTTAAGTTTTGGGCCTCTGTTATTTGGGTTTGGTTTAGTCCTGGGCTAGGTAGGGTGTAACCGGTCTGTTTGGGTGTGTGTATAACGGGTCTGGGCTATTTTGGGCCAGTAGTGTTTTAGGACTTGGGTTTGATGTGGGGTTCGGTCTGCCGGGTAGTGTTGGTATTTGGGTTTGTAATGTAATGGGTTTATGGGGCATAGGTTCATTGGGCTTTGTACACGGACTTTTTGAATGGACTTTTAAAATAAATATTTATTCATTTATTTTTTATTTTGCCTTTTTAAAGCCCGGTCAAATTTGGGCGATTACAGCTGCCCCTCTTTGCTCATTGCTGTGTAAGGGGAATCGAACAAAGACTTAGAAAGACCAAATTTGACCAGTCTTATCAAATCATGGTCTTCGATCTGCTTCTTGTAAACTTGTGACTGTCATGTTGATGTCTTCGATCTGCTCTCCGCCGAACACAGAGACACCAAATCTGCTTCTTCGATTTGTTCTCTGACAATACAGAGATGCCAAATCATCTTAGATTTGCTTTAGCGTAAGCACGTGAAAACCAAATCAACTATGTCTTCGATTTGCTCCTTGTAAGCACAAGGATGCCAAACCATCTTGGATCTGCTTCAGTCTAATCATCTGAAGGTTAGATCTGCTATGTGTCTGCCCTCCATCGAATATGGAGATACCAGACTTTGATTTGTTCTCTGACAATACAGAGATGCTAAATCATCTTAGATTTGCTTCAACGTAAGCACGTGAAAGCCAAATCAGCTATGTCTTCGATTTGTTCCTTATAAGCACAAGGATGCCAAATCATCTTGGATCTGCTTCAGTGATATCATCTGAAGGTGAGATCTGCTATGTATCTACTCTCCGTCGAAATGGAGATGCCAGACTTCGATTTGTTCTCTGACAATACAGAGATGCCAAATCATCTTAGATTTTCTTCAACGTAAATACGTGAAAGCCAAATCAGCTATGTCTTCGATTTTTTTTCTTGTAAGTACAAAGATGCCAAACCATCTTGGATCTGCTTCAGTATAAGCATCTGAAGGCCAGATCTGTTATGCTGCGGCCTATTACCCCACTGCTTAGGGGATTAAGGCGCGTCATCTTTGATAACCTGTAGAATGATTATGCCTTCTAATTGGGATGCTATGATCGAAGTGAGTCGAATGTTCCTAATTAAACATCTTATGATGCAAAATGTTGTGAACATGACCCCTATCCTAGATGTCACCACTCATTCTTTCATTTGTCTTTTCTTTTCTCAAAGTATCATTCTTGCTCAACCTGTAGGCCTATTCCCTTCCTCCAATGTTACGATCCACTGAGGATGTCTGTAAGACAATCTTTCCTTAAAGTTGAATCGTTGGTTTTGTCCATTTTCCTTTTAGACTGGAAGAAAGAAATCCCTCGAGTTCCTTCACCCCTTACTTACGTGAATTTCTCAAATAATTGTCCTGTTTTAGTTTCTTGTATTATCTAGAAATTTCAGAGTAATGCGCAAAACTTCATTTGTGAACATATTTAGTTCGTCTATCATTGTTTCAATGTAACATACTTAAAGAACAATGGAAGATGAATAAACTCTAAGAATAATTGGATTTGAATTAATTATAGAAAAAGATACAAAGGAAATTAATCTGAAAGCCTATCTTTGAGAAGAGAAAAAAAAATCTAAAGATAGCAAACAGGGCAAAATTAGATGCCCTAAATATCGTAGCTTGAGCGCTTATACATCAACTTCATAAAGGCATGTGTTTAGAAGATTCAAAGTACTCTGTTGATGCCCCAGTATGCAACGTTCTTCGTTCTTTGTTGAGCAAGATTACCGGATGCTTCAAAATTTGAGTCACCCTTTTGGGTTTTCAACTCAAAACCCCTTTGGTCACAAGGCGCCCTTTGCGGGTTTTCACCTTAGCATCTCCATTTTTTTTTTTTCAAAACCTCAAAGCGCCCTTTGTGGGCTTTCACCTTGGATTCTCCTCTCCTTTAGACAAAGTATTTTTTAACTGAGTCTGAGTTCACTGGATTGGGTAAACTTTTCCCATCTATTTCCGTTAAGATCAATGCACCACCAGAGAAAGCTTTCTTCACGACGTACGGGCCCTCTCAATTCGGCATCCATTTCCCCCTAAAGTCTTTTTGAATAGGAAGGATCTTTTTCAGTACAAGTTCTCCTTCATGGAACTCTCTTGGTCAAACTTTCTTGTCATAAGCTCGCATCATTCGCTTCTGATACATCTAACCATGTCGAATGGCTCTTAGCCTCTTTTCCTCAATCAAGTTCAACTGGTCATATCGGGATTGAACCCATTCAGCTTTATCTAACCTTATCTCCGTCAAAATTTGAAGAGAAGGTATTTCTACTTCAATAGGTAACACTGCTTCCATCCCATAAACTAACGAGAATGGGGTTGCCCCAGTAGAGGTTCTGACAGATGTTTGATAGGCTAGGAATGCAAACGGTAACTTCCCATGCCAATCTCTATAGGTCTCAGTCATCTTCCCCACTATTTTCTTAATGTTCTTGTTGCCAGCCTCCACTGCCCCATTCATTTTTGAACGATAAGGAGAAGAATTGTGATGCTTGATCTTGAACTGGTCGCAAACCTCTGCTATTGTTTTGTTGTTCAAGTTCAATGTATTGTCGGATATGATCCTTTTAGGCATTCCATACTGACAAATGATCTCTTTCTTTAAGAATCGACTCACAGCTGACTTAGTAACATTCACATAAGAAGCGGCCTCTACCCATTTTGTAAAGTAGTCAATTACCACGAAGATAAACCGATGTCCATTCGAAGCTTTCGGTGATATTGGTCCAATGACATCCATGCCCCACATGGAGAAGGGCCATGGAGAGGTCATAACATGCAAAGGTGAAGGTGGTACATGAATTTTGTCCCCATAAATTTGACACTTATGGCATTTCTTGGTATAGTTGATACAGTCCCCTTCCATAGTGGCCCAATAATAGCCAAACCTCATGATTTGCCTTGCCATCGTGAACCCATTTGCATGCGTCCCACATACACCTTCATGAACTTCTTCTAAAATTAGCTTAGCTTCCACAGCATCGACGCATCTCAAAAGTACTTGGTCTTTCCTTCTCTTGTACAGGATATCCCCATCCAAGACATAGTCGTAAGCTAACCTTCTCAAAGTTATTTTGTCATTTTCATTGGCTTGTTCAGGGTATTTATGATCTCTTACATATCGTAATATATCCTGATACCAAGGGTTATCATCCTTTTCTTCCTTCTCAATGTTACAACAATGAGCTGGAACCTCATAGACACTTATTTGAATTGGTCTCATCTCTTTCTCTTTATTCGCCTTAATTATTGAGGCCAAGGCTGCTAAAGCATCTGTCATTTGATTTTTGTCTCGTGGGAGATAATTGAAGGTGATGTCATCGAACTCCTTAACTAACCCCAAAACTACCTTTCGATAATTGATCAATTTAGGGTCCTTTGTCTCCCATTCACCTCTAAGCTGATAAATTACCAACGCAGAATCTCCATATACTTTAAGGATTTTTATACCCCACTCTATAGCTGCTTGCAGTCCCATGATGCACGCTTCATACTCAGCCATATTGTTCGTACAATCAAAGTCCAACTTGCACGTGAACGGGTAATGATCGCCATTCGGGGATACCAAGACTGCCCCAATTCCATTTCCAACTGCATTGGAAGCCCCATCAAAATTTAGCTTCCAAGGAGAATCTTCAGACGTTGTTATACACATTAACTCCTCATTTGGAAAATCAAAGTTCAATGGCTCATAATCCTCTAGAGCCCTACTGGCCAAGAAGTCTACTACTGCACTTCCTTTTATAGCCTTCTGACTTATGTAGACTATATCAAACTCTGAAAGCAAAATTTTCCATCTCGTCATTCTCCCATTTAGAGCCGTTGAATCCATCTTGTATTTCAATGGATCAAGCTTTGAGATGAGCCAAGTAGTATGGTATAGCATGTACTGTCTTAATCTTTGAGTTGTCCAAATCAGCGCACAGCAACGCACAGCACAACTTTTCAATTGGTGGATATCTCATTTCACAGTCAGTGAATTTCTTACTGAGATAATAAATTACCTTTTCCTTTTTCCCTGACTCGTCATGCTGACCAAGCACACATCCCATAGAATTACTGAACAATGACAAGTACAGTATTAACGGTTTATCTGGGCTTGGTGGAGATAATACCAGAGCATTCAACAAATACTACTTGACCTTTTCAAAAGCATTCTGACACTCTTCATCCCAAGTACCTTGATTGTGCTTTCTGAAGAGGCGAAAGATAGGATCGCATTTCTCGGTCAGTTGTGAAGTGAACCGAGCGATGTAATTCAACCTTCCTAGGAATCCTCGAACTTCCTTCTGAGTACGTGGTGGAGGCAAATCTTGTATTGCCCTGACTTTGTCTGAATCAACTTCTATTCCCTTTTCACTGACTACGAAACCCAATAGTTTTCCCGATCTAGCTCCAAAGGTACACTTTGCTGGATTAAGCTTCAATTGAAATTTTCTCAATCTTAAGAACAATCTTCTCAAGACCTCAATATGCTCTTTCTCTGTTCGCGACTTGACGATCATATCATCAACGTATACCTCAATATCCTTATGCATCATGTCGTAGAATAAGTTTACCATGGCTCGTTGGTATGTTTCCCTTGCATTCTTTAGTACAAATGGCATTACCTTGTAGTAGAAGGTGCCCCACAAGGTTATGAAGGTGGTGTTATCCATGTACTCTGGATGCATCTTTATCTGATTGTATCCTGAGAAACCATCCATGAAGGAAAACAACGAATATCCTGCTGTGTTGTCCACCAAAGTGTCTATATGTGGCAGAGGGAAATTATCTTTGGGGCTAGCTTTATTTAAATCTCTGTAATCAACACACATTCGTACCTTCCCATCTTTTTTAAGAACTGGTACAATGTTAGCAACTCATTCGGACTACTTCACTTCCTGCAAGAATCCTGCATCGAACGGCTTCTTGACTTCATCCTTTATTTTCAGAACAATATCTGGCCTCATTCTTCGTAACTTCTGTTGGACTGGCTTACAATCCTGTCTTATCGGAAGATAATGTACTACAATGTTAGTACTCAATCCGGGCATATCCTGATATGACCAGGCGAAGATATCCTTGAACTCTCGAAGCAACTTAACCAGACCATGCCTTGTGTCCTCGGTAATCAGTGTTCCAATTTTCAACTCCTTCCCTTCCTCTAGGGCTATATTCTCTATTGCCTCTTTCTCATGTGGCATGATTTGTTTCTCCTCCTGCTTTATCATTCTTAACAGATCAAGAGATACGTCACAATCTTGAACATCTTCAAAATCCTGAGGTTCCTCTAAACACATGTCTTGTTTGCAAGAGA
The DNA here is from genome assembly GCF_025698485.1 of Gossypium arboreum. Classification (NCBI taxonomy): domain Eukaryota; kingdom Viridiplantae; phylum Streptophyta; class Magnoliopsida; order Malvales; family Malvaceae; genus Gossypium; species Gossypium arboreum. The sequence continues at coordinate 16,768,494 of NC_069080.1, forward strand.
AATCAGGAGCTACAGTATCAGTGCTCATATCATTGATATCTAGGGACCTGTGGGGGTATGAAAGAATATACAAAGAATGAATGAATCCAAGAATGATTGTTTATGTGCTATGAATAAAAGAATAAGAATTGCCAAAATTTAAAGGAATATTGGTTGATAAAAATGATACAATACTCGTTTAAATTGATAAAAGTTATGTTTTATTTAAATAATAATAGATGAACATAAGCCTATTTTCACAACCGTAATCTTACTACTCCTAAGCCCTAGAGTAACAGACATGTTTCGAGAATTACTCTGAAAAATTCCTAAAGACTATAGGAAAGTCCTCCGCAGTCCAATTGTTCAGAGAGCTCCCCGGTTCGTAAGGGCGAATGCCCTCGAGGCTTCCTTGCTTCAATCCCTCATCGTGTACAGCATTAATTTGATGACTTTCTTCTACCAGTAATCCTCCTGACTTAAAGGATTTGGAGATAGGTGGGAATGTCATCAGTTCCTACTCCACTTTTCCTCCGTTCAAACGCGCCTTTCTTCTCGGTTGGCGCCTCTCAATTTCTTGCCTCTTGTGCTTATGGTCTGGCTTGAAGCCCAAACTAAAGCAATCCTTCTTCTCAATTAGTTTTGGGATTTAAATCCCTCATTGCAACTGTCTTCCTAATCCTTTTCCTGGAATGCCCCCTTCCCCATCATCATTTGTAGGGCCATCCTTGTGGCTCTAGACATTTTGGGTATCGGCACCTCACTTCCTTCCAAATGAAGGTTGCGTTAATGATTTCTAAAGAGCGGAAAGAACACTCAATAGCTTCTTCATTCGCCTCGATGTAAGGGGCTTTGCTAGTGACTGTTGTTATAATGTCTTCCTCCGTATTAATGGTTATTAACCGTCCATCTGTTACTAACTTTAATTTTTGGTGCAATGAGGAGGGCGCTGCTCCTGCCGAGTGTATCCATGGTCTCCCCAATAAACAATTATAGGAGGGCTTGATATCCATTACCAAGAAATCAACTTCATATGTATTCGACCTAATTTCCAAAAGGATGTCGATTCGTCCCATCACTTTCTTTTCAGTTCCATCAAAAGCTCTTACCACATTGTGACATGTTTTGATATGCAAACTATCAATGGGTAATCTGTTCAATGTGGATAATGGAAGGACGTTCAAAGCAGACCCATTATCAACGAGTACACTTGGCAGCGTGTATCCCTTGCACCTAGTGGTGATGTGCAAGGCCTTGGTTAACCCTATGCCCCCAGGTGGAATTTCATCATCATTGAAGTAGATGAAATTGTCGGCACTGATGTTATTTACCAACCGGTCTAACTTGTTAACGGATATGTCATAGGTGACATATGTTTCGTTAAGCACCTTCAATAATGCATCCCGATGTACCTCAGAACTTAGAAGTAGGGCTAATACTAATATACGCGCTGGCTGCTTACGCAACTGCTCGACCACACTATACTCGCTATGCTTAAGGAACTTTAGGAACTCCTTAACCTCCTCCTTCACCGGCTCATTCATGGGTACTTCGGTCTCTTTCTCCTTCTCAACCTCGACACTTTTTGTCTTTTTGGGTTCCACTCCGACGCCCCTTGTATCATAACGTTTCCCACTCTTCGTATGGGAACCTTCATTTTGCATGCCCCTAGACGCATTGGCTATACTCTCCCCTTCAGGTACTGTTACACTGCAATCATAACTCCATGGTACCCTCTTGCCATCCTTGTAAGAGAAAGGATTGGGTTTATAGATAACAACCCTGGGCCCGGTTTGAGCCCCCACTTCCTTATTCCCAGGTAAGGAAATAATAATTCTTGGCCGGCTGGTTCCTTGTCGTTCATTTTCGAGCACACATATTTGTCTTTTGTAAGAACTACCCTCAAAAATCTTTAGCTCTTTGTTAAACATAAGGCTTTGCACCATGGCCTTGAACTCCTCACAATTCTGGATCATATGACCCACATCTCCATGGAATTCACAATCATTCTCTATTCCTCTTCTACCTTTTCCAGAGGTCAACATACCTCTCTTCACCATCTCCTCCCATATTACTTTCATGGGTGCCTTCACCTCAGCAATATCTTCCTTGATTCTTTCTTCCCTTGTTTTATCGATGGCATTCATTCTTTGATTGCTATGATCTGGTAACGGATTTTCAGTATTAGGGGTACTGTCGAACTTCACAACCCCCATCTTGATAAGCCTCTCCACGACCTTCTTGAATCTGGTGTAGTTTTCAATCGAATACCCCGGTATTCTCGCGTGATATTCGCATTTAGCATTTGCATCATACCATTTGGGGTACGGTGGCTGTAGTGGTTTTAAGTGAAATAGAGAAATGGCATGTGCATCGTATAAGCTTTGATAAAGCTCATGATATGTTACAGGGATAGGCGTGAATTGTATCCTTTCTGAATTCTGTCTCGTGCCCAATTCCTGTCTTTGAGTACTTTATTGCTCAACCTCAGCTGCTTTGGGTTGACCAACTGTGATTGTCCTCGAGTTGAGGCTATTCATGTTGTTCACCTCGTTGTCCTTTCTCCTTGGGGCCGATCTTTTAGCCATTTCCCTCTTAATTTTACCGCCCCTTATGGCATTCTCAATCATCTCTCCTGCCATAACTGTATCCGCAAAACTTTTCATGGTGCTTCCAATCATGTGAGTGATGAACGGCGCCTTTAAAGTGTTGATAAATAACATGGTGGTCTCTTTTTCTAACAGTAGTGGTTGTACTTGCATTGCCACATCCCTCCATCATTGTGCGTATTGCCTAAAACTTTCATTAGGCTTTTTCTCCATGTTTTGAAGCGTGATCCTGTCTGGCGTCATATCAGTCACATGGTTGTACTGTTACATGAAGGCTTGTGCAAGGTCTCTCCATGAACCAATTCTTGCACGGCTCAACTGATTGTACCACCTAGCCACTGCTCCTATTAAGCTATCTTAAAAATAATGGATCAATAGTTGATCATTGTTCACATACCCAGTCATTCTCCTACAAAACATTGTTATGTGTGCCTCTGGGCAAGTAGTCCTGTTGTACTTTTCGAACTCCGGCATCTTGAATTTGTGAGGAAGTACCAAATCTGTAACCAAACTTAAGTCTTTGGCATCAATCCCATAATGATTGCCAGCGCCTTCCAAAAGCCTAAACTTCTCCTCCAACCACTTGCAACGATCCTCTAACTATTTTAAGGATTCGGTTGCCATTTTTTCCTTCTCCATTAGATCCAGATCAGGAGTGATAGGGTTGATCAGGCTATCGCCTAAATTATTTCCCAACGTAGATAGGAAATTCACAGGGATTCCAGCATCAACCGGCCCATGTTGAGGTCTCATAGTGACAGATGGCCTTCTAGGAGGTGCCTCGGTTTGCAGTGGCACATGAGGTGGAGTAAAACTCGGAGGAGAACCCTCGTTCTCCTCTTCAGTGATTGCCATGGGAGCTTTTCCTTTATCAGTGGCCCTTAGTAGCTGAGCCATTTCATTCATCATATTCCTCTGAGCCTTTAGCATTTGCCCCCTCATGTCATTCTGCATTTTGGCCAATTGCTCTTGCAATTGGTCTTGCATATCCCTTTGCAATTGTTTGAACCTTTGATCCATACTCTTAGTTTTAGTGCGAGTGCCGTAAGGATGTGTGATTTCCAGATTTCCTTTTCTACCTCTCTTTCTTTGGAAGTAAATTTTAACTAATTAGGGTCTTTCTATAACTTTGAATGCATATGATGTGATGTAATACAAATGCATGAATACAAAAAGGCATCGATTCTGATTCAATTTCATTTAGAAAACTTTATTTAAAAAAAGAATATCTTTACATATAAATGGATTACACATACGCTTTTGCCCTAATGCCCAAAATCCTAACTTTTTCTAACAAAAGGGCTAACTCTCGACCTTTATTAGACGCTGACTCATACATCATACTCAAAGCATCAGCTCGTACTGCTAAGTCTTGAACATATTCAGCAACCTCTCGAATCTGGGCTAAGGCTTCGCCAATAACGTGATCCTTTTCTCCGACCTGTCCTCTAGACTGCTGAAGCTCTCCCTTTAGATAATCTTCTCGCGCCTCGAGCTGCTCAATTCGAAGTTCACCATCATGCAATGCCACTTCCAAATCTTCAACTTTACTTCTTATCTCTTTTAACTCAATCGTAGGATCATGGTTTCGATGCCAACGAAGGGATCTTCCAAGGTCAGTTACCCTGGTCTTCAACCCTTTATTCTCCTCCTCTAATGCCAAATTCTGCGACCGCATCTCTTGGAACTTCCTCTCCCAATACTCGGCTCTAGCTTTTTCCTCTTGGACCTCTTTCTGCAATTGATCTGAAGACCCTCCTACTCTTGCTCTCCTCAAGGATTGAGGAAGATCGAGATGATCTAAAGGAGCATTACAAAAAGGCACAAGTATCCTTGAGGAGAGCAAGAGTAGGAGGGTCTTCATCCTTTGAACATCGACGTCTAGGCTCAAATACATCTTTTCAAGTGACCCTCCATCCTTTGAACTTAGACGTCTAAGCTCAAATACATCTTTTCTTCTTCAAGCTTTGTTATCCTCTTTTCAAGCTCCAAGTTCTTTCTCTCAAACTCTTGTTTCATAATTTCTAACTCTGAGGGCATCACTTGCAGGTATTCCTCATCGGTCAAGCTCCTTCCACGCTTGGCTTAGGGATGTTATCATTAATCCTTCTGCCTCACCATTCAACATACTCCGGAGTCGTAGCAGGGCCAATATCTACTCCTTTTAATCGACAAGTCTTGTTCTAGGCACTAGAAACTTCGTTAACCTTCCTCTTGTAACTGGCTCCTCTGTATACAAATTCACTTTGAGCCAACCCATGAGTCGCTGGTACGAACTGTCTCAATCCATGCTGCCTTAGCACGAGCAAAGGGGCATAACCAATGGCACCCCAAATTCCCAACAGAGGGACCCAATCAAAACTGCCGCATCGGTAAAGAAAATCACCAGGAATCATCCACGGAGCACTCCACTCAACATCTTTCGACTGAAGGTTCTGAAGTAGCGCTATCCAATTCTCTTCTAGAACATCAACTCTCCTAGTTGAAGCTACTATGTCCTTCAACGGTGAAAAATCCTCGAAGAAGACCCGACAAACCATCCTATCTATCAATCGGAAATGACTGTAGAACCAAGCTAAAAGTAACTGAGCACAACCAACAAACCTGCCTACACCAGCCCTCTTACATGCGCCTAAGGACCTGAATGTCTTCCCCAAAATCACAAGGATGGAAGTGACCCTTTTACTGAGTCGATGAAAAAGATCCGTGGTTGCCTCGTCCACATATCCCAAAGCCCTAGGAAAAACCATCAGTCCATACAAACTTAAAGCAAAAACATCTACCTTCTTCGTCTCATCAGGGTGTGTCAGAATCAGATTTTTCAAAGCGTCCCATGAAATGCACTTGCACTCACCCTTCTCTTTAATTCTGGCCGTGATCCACTGCTCGCTCATCCCCGTAATAGTCATTAATTTCTTCCAAAAGGCAGGGACACTAGCAGCTCGAGAATAGATCCTATCATTCTGAAACCTGGGACAACGAAGTAAGGCAGTGTACTCCTCCACAGTAGGTACTAAGTCTACTTCCCCAAAAGTGAAACAACTGTACGCTGGGTTCCAAAACTGAGCAAGGGCTCAGAATAAGTGCTCGTCTACCTAAACATCAAGCAAGTAAGGCAAGTCTCCGTAATTATCGTAGAATAACTGCTTGGTCTTTTTGCCCCACTGATCCCAAATTTCCTTAAGCTCTTGGAGATTATTCTGCGTGACACTAATACGAGTGTAATCTGACAGCTCCGACACGTATCCTACAGCTATACTATCTCCCTTTTCTAATTGAGTTTGCTCAGGCCATCTATGGACGTTGGCGTTGTCCTCCACTCTATCAAGAAGTCCGTTCTCCATAATAAAACTTCTTAATTTAGAAACTGACCGTGAATCGATACCTTTTAAATGCAAAATGACATGCACAAAACAAAAGAAAAAAAATAGTTAGTATCACATGATATTAATAAATCTCAACAATAATTTATAAGGGTAATATCTAAAGTTTTACTCTAACTAAGTTGGGCTTTTACGGTTTTTCTATATGAGGTTGGTTCTAAAGTTTGAGGTACCCGAACCAGCAGATTCCTCGATCCTCACCCATTATAGGCTCATTTGAATCGAGTTTAGTTCAGGGGAATACATTTCCCTATGGCTACACGGAGATGAAAATCTCACGAAACCATAGGTACGGATGTATCCCGAAAGTGATCCACTATCCTGCACGGAGGCGAAAACCTCACGAAGGCGTAGCTTCTCACTCCCACTTAAAGGTGTGACCACAACGGTCATGCAAATGAAATGCGTATCAGAATATAGCAACACATGCAATAATACAAACACATGTAATGCAAAGAGGATTAAATTTTAAAATTTTTAATTGCCGACATTAAGACAAGAGATAATCAATTACACTGCTTGACTCTCTTATTAGTCCCCAGCAGAGTCGCCAAGCTGTCGAGACCATTTTTAAATCGGGTTTTTGAAAATGAGAATCGACTTTAAAAACGAAAACGGGAGTTGCCACCAATCCTTTTAGGTGTGATTGGATCACCTTTAAAACATTTTCTTTTAAAATCATTGGTTTTAGTCTACAGAATAAAAAGAACGGGTTCAGGAGTCGGTTACGTACGAGGAAGGATTAGCACCCTATTAATGCCCAAAAATTGGTACCTAATTAATTATCAAATGTCTTTAAGGTCGGAAATTAAAAATTTTAAGATGCAATCCTCTTTTAATATTTTTGATTTTTGAAAATTAGGATTCACTTATATCAAATAAATCAAAATATTACATCCAATAAGTTAGGACACAATATTTTTAAGATATTTGACACTAAGTTAGCCTTTTTGGAAATCCTTATCTCGAAACAACAAAACGCCACATCCAGTAAGTTATGACACAACGCTTTAAAATTTCAAGACAGTTGCTCGTATTTTGAAAATTTTAAAAACTTAGAAGGGTACTTGACTATTCGAACTCAACAAGAAAAATTGCAACCCAATAAGTTAGGGCACTACTTTTCTCGAAGCTTCCAAACACCAAGCATTGCCTTTTTATTTTTGAAAACTTTGGAATCTTGTTTTTTTAATTAATGCATGAGGAATCACATTATCATTATAGAATAAAATACTGCAATAATAAGTGAATAAAACATGCATTTAAACAGTACAATGGCAATAATACAAAGATCATATACTAGATACATACAAGTTTAAAATTACATGACATCATATATACAAAAATATACATAGCATATATTGAAGACGAATAAGCAAAACATACAAACATACATAGTAATAATTGAGAAATGATGCATGATACAAATTAAACAAATAGTAATATAATATCAATGTACATGTTCATAAAATATAACATCAAATAATAATTATAAAATAACATTTAATACATAAATGATATATACAATATAAAAATATATAAAAGAATTAGTATATATAAAAATATAAAATAAAGTGAGTAATTGTTAACGAAATATACTTATAATACAAATAAAAATATGATATTTAATGCTAATTTTAAAATAGATTTAATATACAATATATAATAACAAAAAATTACAAAAGAATAATAATTATATGTAAAATAAAAATATATTGGTTTTAAAAAAATAATATATAAAATAAAAAGTATGTAAAAGAATATATAAAATAATAAAATAATTATATAATATATATAAATATAAGTTTAGAATAATATGAAATAAGTAATTAATGATGAAATATATGTATTATACAAATTATAATGTTATAATATCTTCAAATATGTAATAATAGAATATAAGAAAAATAATTATTAACATATAAATAAAAATAAGTGTATAATACAAGTTAAAACTTTTAATGATAATAACATATAGATAAAAATAATAGTATAAGAAATGACATAATAATATAAAATAATTACAATATAATATGAAAGTATATATGCAAAAAAATAATACATAATATATATATAAATAATTAATAAATATATAATACAAGTAAAAACATAATAATAATATATAAGTAATAATGTAAAATAATAATAATTTGTGAAAAACAATATACAGTAGATAATAATAATATAAATAATATATAATAAAATAATTATAATATATAATATAAAAATAAGGTTAAAAAATGAAACAAATAACAATATCAAAATTTATATATATATATATATATATATATATATAATAGAAATAAATATATATAAGGTTAGATTTGAAGTTCAATAAAATTACAGGGGCTAATTTAAAAACTAAAGTTGAATTAAGGTCCTAATTAAAACACGCGTAAATCGAAAGGGACTCATTGGGAAAATCGCCCTATTCCCAAAACGGCAGCGTTTTAATCCAGGTCATAAAATAGCTATTGTAGGGACTAAATTAAAACTAAAACAAAATAATAGGGCAAAATCATAAATAAAATAAAGCGTAATTATAAACACAAAGAAAAGTGGAAGGACCGATTGAGTAATTAACCCAATCCTCAAAAACACGCGGATCCTCCCCGGGTAATCAGGTCAACGCGCGGATCTATGCCTAGAAACGACGTCATTTTATACTTATTGGATTAAGCCAAAACGGCGCCGTTTCATTTATGCTATATAAGTCACATTTAAAGCTTTAAAATCATTTTTTACACCGGTCTTAAAAAAAAAACTTAAAACACTCTGCAGAGGGGAAGAGAGACCCCGGCTCTGGCCTTCGACCACCGGGTTGCATTCGCGCACGCGCTTCACGCGCCGTTGTCTTACGATGATCTGAAGGTTAAAACCTTCATCCTCTCAAGAAAAACCCAAGTAATCCCTTTTCCTCTTAAACATCAGCAGTTTTTTGCTAAAACAATTCATATATATGCGTTCAAAAATAAAGAACAAGATACACGATTAAATCACCTTTTTTAGAAACTATTTGTATTTCTCTGAATGAATATATGTAAGTATATTTCTATTCTATCAAAAATCCGGTCCCTTGTACAATGAAAGCATTCGGGCTTTATAGCCACTGTTGTTATTACATATTTTTGGAAAGAAATCTTTCCTTCCATATTTGTCTTGTTTGCTGCTGTGGTTCTTTCCTTCTTTTGCGGGTATCAACGAAGAATCTGGCAGCGAATGTGTTGGTGTGGCTTCGCGCGCTGATTATTGTGGTAGAGTCCCAGCGCTGATGGAGGATCACGTGAACAAACGCGTCTATTGGGATGGCTTCTGGAATCTTCTGTTTGCTGCGCGAGAAGAAAGAGCTAGGGTTGGAAACTTTAGCTGATAATTTTAAGTTTTAAGCCTCTGTTATTTGGGTTTGGTTTAGTCCTGGGCTAGGTAGGGTGTAACCGGTTTGTTTGGGTGTGTGTATAACGGGTCTGGGCTATTTTGGGCCAGTAGTTTTTTAGGACTTGGGTTTGATGTGGGGTTTGGGTCTGCCGGGTAGTGTTGGTATTTGGGTTTGTAATGTAATGGGTTTATGGGGCATAGGTTTATTAGGCTTTGTACACGGACTTTTTGAATGGACTTTTAAAATAAATATTTATTCATTTATTTTTTGTTTTGCCTTTTTAAAGCCCGGTCAAATTTGGGCTATTACAAATTTCTTGAACGTTTTCGTATGGGTAAGGCTAAACATATTAGTACTCCACTAACAACACATTTCAAACTCTCTCCGCTAACAACACATTTCAAACTGTCTGTAGAATAGTCTCGACAATTTGATGAAGAAAAGAAACAAATATCTCACATTCCATACTCGAGTGCAGTTGGGAGCATAATGTATGCAATGGTTTGCACTTGTGTAGAAATTTCACATACATTCAGTGCAGTTAGCATATATATAGCTAATCTTGGTAAAAAACACTGGCATGCAGTGAAATGGATTTTTAGGTATTTGAGAGGTATTGCAAATTTATGCTTGGTAATTAGAATAATTGTTCTAGTGGTATCACTACCTTTGTGGACTCTAATTATGCTTGAGATTTGGATAAAAGATGATCTCTAATAGGTTCTATATTCACCATTTGTAGAGGACTCGTTAGCTGGAAAGTTGTATTACAATCTATCATTGTCTTATCTACAACTGATGCAGAATATATGGAAATAACAGAAGCAGTAAAGGAAGCATGGTGAGTGAAAGGTCTTGTAAGCAATTTTAGCTTACAATAGGATTCCATTGTCGTGTTTTGTGATAGTCAAAGTGTTATTCATTTAGCCAAAAATCAAATGTTTCATGAACAAACTAAACAGATCGATGTCAAATGTAATTTTGTTCGAGAAAATGTTAAGCAAGGTGATATTAGAATTAGTAAGGTTGCTACAAAGAAGAATCTTATGGATACGTTGACAAAGGTGATCCTTACATACAAGTTCAAGCATTGCTTGGACTTGGTTGGTCTTCAAAATTACTGTATGCCAAGAAAGGCATTTAGAAGAGGCGACTGAGTTTTAAGAAATTTACTAGAATGTTAGACTTGGTAAAATTTCAAGACAAGGTGGAAATTTGTTAAGGCTTGAATTTCCAAGCCAATTAATGCACCAATTTTGTCCAAAATTTGGTTTGAATTTAACAAGCCATAAATCCAAGCAAATGTCAAATTTGGTGGCTAATTTATGCAGCAATTTTTACCACCGCAAAAAATACTATTACCACCTTTCAATTGTCAAGCCTTACTAAATGTGGTTGTTGACTTGAAGGCCGCAAACTAGTATAAATAAGCGTTAGTTCTAAGCCATGAGACACCATCTTTGAGAGTGAATTAATTAGTGAATGACTAATTTGAGAGCAATTGTATATAATAGCTCTTGGGGTAATTTTTTGGGTGGGACTTGTAAGCTTTTTAGGTTGTGTTTTGAGTGTCAAAACATTTGTAATCTTCATCTTCTTATTATAGTGAAATTTCTTGCCGTCTCTGCCCATAGAGGTAGGCTTTAAAGCCCAACCACATAAATTATTGTGTCTATTTATCTTTTTTGCACATTATTTCTTGTGTTGCATACTATTTATTTCAATAAATTTATTTGTAGTTGTATTGACGTACTTAGTTCGATCCATCATCACAAATAACATATAATAAATAATGAAAAGTATAGTTTAGAGTTAATTAATAGTAATACATGAAATATGTATGATATTAAAAACTATAAAACAAATATATTTGTTAAAGTTTCATATAGTGAGATTTGATTGATTTATAAAAATATAAAAGACAAAAACACTCACATAGACATATAATTAACTTTGAAAATAAAATGATGTTTTGTTAAATCCTTAATATACAACTAGTAGAGATAATAAATTGTGCATATTAAAATTAAAATATATAAAATATATTAAAATTTTACTTTGGTTAAGTGGTAAATTTAAGGTTTTATCAATTTAATTTGTAACACCCCAAACACGGCTTAGACATTATGGTCGGGTTTTGAAACCGACGACACTTAGATAAAACCATGTTTAGTTATTTGATAAAACATCCAAGTATTATAAAACATATTCATTTATACATATACATTACTGAAACTGTTATATGATGTTCTTTAAAGTTATTTATTTATTTCACAGTGGAAATTTGAAATTCTTTTAAAACCAAAACCAAGCTCGTGTTTTGAAAAACCCATTTGTTAAAACCATTTGTTTGCATAAAGTGTTTTTGTTGATGTTGTGGAAAAGAAAGCAAAACAAAATCCAAATCCAAAAGTTAAACCAAACAGTTCAAAAAATCCCAAAAATTACAAACTCTCAAGAAAAACCAGATTTTAAAATTAAACCATTATTACTAAATAAAAATAGTTCTCTATCTAGTGGTCACCGTTAAGCCTCTGTCTCACTGACTCGTCTAAGTTTGTGGATTACCTGCACAGAACAGACAAACAGATGTGAGTTTCGTAAACTCAATGTGTAACCTAATAGAAATAGTCATGCAACATACACAGTGTTTCATATACAGTCAGATACAGATTTGGACCTAATTCCATAACAGATACAGATATCATAATCAGATAACATAACAGATATATAGAATCCTACCCCCATCCTTTACACACCATCTCCGACCATCCCATCACACCATGTGAGGTTAAAAACACCCACTCATCCCAATACACCATATAATGTCGATGCAACACATAAGAAAATAATATACAGTCAAGCTACTAGAATACAGTCGAAAGGTCGTCGTACAGATCACTTCCTCCAAATATGCAAATCCCACCCCAAACACAAATACAAAATACAAAATTAACAGAGTTAACATGCTTAACATGCTCGTATACAGAAAACATATATGCTTAAACAGAACAGTCAAACATACCTATCAATGTCCTACTCAGATCAGACTATCAGAATATCAGATTGTATGAATTAGGGTCTGGTTAGCCCCTTACCGACCTTACAGTAGGCCCACAGTTGATCGAAATGACCCGTGTGACCCTAGGGAAAAATTCAGAATTCTGGGACCACATGCTGGTATGGCTTGCCCGTGTGGGAGCGCACACCCAGTTTGGCCTTGCCCGTGTAGCCTATACAGCCTGGCCCAAAGCCTACATGCCCATGTGGCATGCCTGTGTATGCCCACATGCCAATGTGGCCCACACGGCCACACTCACACCTCCACATGGCCATGTCTCGTGCACAGCCACACCTATGACATTCACATGGTCATGTCTCGTACATGGCCGGCACACACCCATGTGGCATCGACAGACCCAATTTTTGGCTTTCGTTAAACCTCGTTTTCTCGCATTAGGGGTACACACCTAATTAATTTTTTTAGTATAATCAATCTCGAGACCACCAAAACCTGTAAATAGTAACTCTAACCCCGCTTAGCAACCAATTTACAAATTCACAATAAAAACTCAACAACGCTCACAAACTTACCGTGGATAAAAACCAACACTAACACAAATTAGGCCGTCGGAGTGAATTTTCTACTTCACAATCTTCTCTTAAACACAGAATTAATAATTAATCGCTACAGCTTAACATCGCTAACATCCCAAAACCAATTGTTAAAGAGATGCGAAGTTCTACCTACCAACCGATTAAAGAACCCGAAAATCCCAGTAGCAACGATTTGAACGATGGACTCACAAACAGAATCAAAGAAAAATGAAAAGGAATTTTACTGAGAAGGGAAAAATGTCAGAAGAGGGAAAGAAAAGAGAAGAAAACCGACGCCAGAAACTTTGAGAAGAGAAATAAAAAATAAAACTAAATTTGAACCCCATAATATCTCAACTTCCCATTATCCCACTAACTAACCTACTAACTTTCCATCACCTCAGAATTTTACTTCCACCTACCCTCTATCTCACAACCAAAACAAAAATATCATTCATGCTCACACAAGAAATCAACCACAAGACCTTAAGGCAAACTAACTCCTTACCATTCAAACCAATAGACTCATTCTGATATAAGTTTACAAACACACTTAGCCACTGAAGCATATAGTCACTTGCATCATATTTCACCAAAAGCAGACTTAAATTATTCAGGGCACTACATAATTATTGTGGTTTCAAATCCCATTATATGAAAAATAATAAGTAAAATAAATTAAAAAATACTAATAAATAATTTATAATATTGGAGGATCTTATTGAGTTGCAATTTTGCAAAGGTTGGAAAATATTAGCTATGTTTGGTTTTTGTAATAACTTGGTTTTCAATAGTGTCGAAAATTGCAGTTTTGGGATCCTGTTTCGATAAATTGAGTCCATAAATATTATATTGGGATATTGACGGAGTTAGTGTATAGATGAATTAAAATTTGATTAATTAATTTAGCTGAAATTATGGTTAATTAAGGCCTAGAAACTAAATTATAAAAATCTAATTACTATAGATTTTTATTTTGTAAATGGGTTAGGGACTTAAATTGTAATTAACCAAATATTCAAATTGGAAAATAAACCAATTTTTAGTTGTGGATAATTGATGATGATGGTAATTAGCATTAGGATTAATTAATTTTGGTTAAAGTTAAACCATGATTTAAACTAATTAAATTGGATTAACTAAACTAATTAAACTATAAAAGCTAAAGTTAATAGAAAGAAAGATGAATTCATCATCTTCTTCCATCGAATGTGCATGCTTGAAGGAGAAAACTCCATTTTAGGAGCTTATAACAATATACCATAAATTAGGTAATAGAATTAAGTCCTTTTCTGGTAATTTTCGTAGATTTGAGGTCATGAAAGGTTGATTTAACTAGTCTATGTACCAATTTTTGAAATTGTTAAAGTTTTAGAAAGTTACCATTGTTGTTTTCTTGAAAAATTAGATGTGAAATTGGTAGTAATTAAGCTTAGATGTTGAAAAGGACTAAATTGTAAAGCTCAATTGATAGTTTCATACATTAGGGAACAAATTGAATAAAATACAAATATGTTAAGAAATTTTGATAGGAATAGGGAGTAGAAGGTCCCTAATGTATATATGTGAAGTTAGATTTTGATCCGAAGAGGCTTGTCTCGAGTTTAGGGACTAAATTGAATAAATTAAAAATATGTATCACTTGGTATTTGATTTTGATTTGATATTGTGTTATTTTTGAATTATTATTCATAGCTAAAGACAATGCAAGAACAATCGAAAGGAAAGAAAAGGCAAGAACCGACAATGAGTGACACGAGCTATCTGTTTGTATTTCTATGGTTTAAATCAATTTAATTGTTGCATATTCATCATGTTTTGAATAGTATGATACTAATGTCAGTTGAAAATAGTTAATTGAATTGATATGATTGGGATTGATTATCGAGATAGAGGACTAAATTGAATAGAATGAAAAGTAACATAACTTGATGATTTATGATGTTTAGTAAGAAATCGATATGTTGTATGACTTGATGAAATGATGAATTGAAAATAAATGAGATTGATAGAATGTTAATTAAGCTATATAATAAATTTGAAAAATTGGTTACCTTATTAACTGTCGGGCAAAATTAGATAGAGTTGGCATGATAGATTGAGTATTAGTTATTTCGATTTTATGTCAATGAACGCTGGGCGTATGTTCCTTCGAACATTTCGCTGAGTGCAGGGTGCAACTTTTATTTCGATTATATCGATGAGCGTTGCATGCAATCTGTTTACTTTGAATGTTCTAATGAGGCACTGAGTGTTAAATTGGTGTATTGGTTGGGATCCGTGTTTCCATCCGATTCTAAGTCATGTTAATAGGAGATATAATTTGTGAATTGGTTGATTGATATTTGAAAATGATTAAATGCTACGAAGTTGTACTATAGGAACTTATACATGATTTGTGATTATTGATAGCATATGAAAGACCATACGAACCAATTAACGAGATTGAAAGGCGGTATGTTAAGATAAGGAATGGATTGGTTTAATTTGGTAATGGAATGTGGAATAATCAAATGCTACAAATTGAATGGATATGAAAATATCATTGGCAATGGTAATGTTGGTATAATATATCTATATAGTTTGACTAATTCAATTAATGTATTGGTGATTCTTATAAAGCATTTGGTATAATTTTAGCATATGTATATGATGTACTTGTATTGGTTGTATAATTATATTATATACATGTATTGGTTGAAATTAATCATTTAATAGTATAGATTGAATATAATTTAATTGTAGTTACTCTGGCAACAAATGTGGTACCTTGTAACTCAGACCCAGTGTAACACCCTAAACCCGGCCTGGACATTATGGCCGAATCGGGCGATGTCACATTGAAGTATTTTTCGTAAAACGTGATAACGTTTGAAAAACCCAATGTTTATTTAGCCTTTTTGTGTGACCTAGAAAATAATTTTAAAACTTGTGTCACTATCAAAAAAGTATTTACTTTAAAATGTTATTAATTCAAAAATCTCATTTATCGCGGAAGCTTCTGAAGTGATTTTACGTATTTGTGGTATTTTGGTAAATCATGCATATCTATTGAAAACCCGCATCCTACCACTAGAATGTATAAATCATAATAAAATAATAAAAGCCCAAATTAAAGAATAAAACTTAAAGAGGCCTTTTACATAAAAATACCCAAATAAAACTACTTATAAGTTAAAAGATAAATTCGGAAGAGTAAGCTGTTGTGTGTCCACCTCCGAGTCCCTTACAGCACTGATCCGCCTAACGATTACCTGTATAGTTAAAACAGTTGGGTGCGTTTACAAAAACTCACTATGTAATCCCAATGATAAACAAACAATGAACAACACAGTCTGGGCCTAAACCCTTATCAGTAACAGTTCAATATCAGTTAGGACATTGGCCCATTACAGTAATAGTAGCGATAGCGATGTCGGTCGATAACCATGATCAATGCGATATGATGTCGATTGCAAAATGCAAACAAAAAATCCTACCCATCCATCCTTTAAACTCCACTCCGTCCAGCCCTACACTTCATGTGGGGATAAAATCGACTCACCCATTCCTATACTCCAAATATAGCAACGGTTGTGGCACTAATCAGTAATTGCTGCAGAGCTGCTAGTAATAGGCTTAAAGCCATCAGTAGGTCCATAGCTGTTTGGTGCGACCTGTGCAACCTTATCAATACAGTACACTTCCTCCAAAATCATATATCCCACCCCATGCGATGCAACATAATATCATACATGGATGCAATATACATATAACATGGCATGCTCAAATATAGTCATACACATCGTAGAATAAATATGTCATTTTACCTTACCGGGGTATTACAATTATTCTATCCTATGGGGGTATTTCGGTCATTTTACCCTATAAGGGTATTTCGATCATTTGATCACATAAGGGCAAAATTGTCATTTGATCACATAAGGGTAAAATAGTCATTTTATCAAAAAAGGCAAAACACATAAGGGCAAAATCATCATTTTATCACATGAGAGAAAAATCGTCATTTTATCACATTAGGGCAAAATCTTCATTTTATCACATAAGGGCAAAATTTGTCATTTTATCATGTAAGGGCAAAATCGTCATTTTATCACATAAGGGAAAAATCATCATTTTATCACATAAGGGCAAAAATCGTCATTTTATCACATGAGGGAAAAATCATTATTTTATCATATAAGGGTAAAATCGTCATTTTATCACATGAGGGTAAAATCGTCATTTTATCACATAAGGGAAAAATCGTCATTTTATCACATGAGGGAGAAAAACATCATTTTATCACATGAGGGTAAAATCATCTTTTTATCACATGAGGGCAAAATCATCATTTTATCACATAAGGGCAAAAATCGTTATTTTATCACATGAGGGCAAAATCGTCATTTTATCACATAAGGGTTCAGGTACGCTTACTGTCCCAACAGAAGGTCACAGTTATCTCGGGCGACCCGTGCAACCTTAACAATCAAATAGTGAAAATGGACCCAAAGCCCATAATGCGGGCCCATGTTGGCCCACACGCTCGTGTGGCCCACAAAGGCCAAGAATGGCCTTGGCCGTGTGTACTACATAGCCTAGCCCAATATTCTCCACACTTTCATATGGTTTACCCGTGTGGGGCCCACAAGCCTGTGGGGCCCACACGACATATTCCGGCCCAACAGAGTCCAAATTGGCCTTAGCCCATGAAATCGCTCATGGCTGGCCTTAACGATCTTACACCCACGCTTGAGCATTCGGACTACCACATGAGCGAGCGCGACTCGTGTAGTGTCGACGGTCACCTATTTCGGCTTTTGCCGATTTGCGATTAGGGGTGGTGGTTACACACCTTGTTCACGAAGACGTGCGAATGCCCACGAGTACTCCACCTATTTCAATTACACATTTCGGTTAATCACATACAAATTGAGTAATCAAAAACCCCGATCAAAAAATTTATCCAAACTTACCTATCACACGTTTGAATTAATCAGTTTAGGCTTGCCTACTTACTTCATTGCATAAGCCCAATCCTTACGCCTTAAGGGATTATCTACGTTTAAACCGAGTCTTATCACCTTTAGTCAAAAGAATAGTGGAACTAGATGATTAACCACTTACCGAAATTCCAAGCCAAGACTAGAGGTAAGGGGCAATCGGCCTACACCCACACCAGAGCCAAAAGTACACAGAATGATAGAGCCAAGGTGAAACAATCACACCCCTATCAGAAAATAGCAGCGCAGGAAGATGTTAGGTTTTAGACTAACATAGCAAAGAGGGAGAAAGAAAAAGAATCGAATCCATACCGAGAGTCAGACTTACCCAAAATGTAAATCTGGAGAATAGCAGTGACTATAGAAATGGCAGTTAGTAATGAAGGGAAAAGTCAGCACAGTGGAGCAATAAAAGCAGTAATATTTGGCCAAGCCCCAAAAAGAAAAGGGGAAAGAATTGAGAGTGAGCAGAGAAAGGACGAGAAGAGAAGTGAAAGATGTTTATGGAGAAGGAAAGGTTCGGCTACGAGGAGAGATGCTTAGCACAACAAAACCAATTGGGAGTGAAGAAGAAGAAGGAGAATCGGCCAAGGTAGCTAGGCACCAAAGGAGGAGAATTGTTAGACTCAAAAGGGTTTAGAGAGAAAGAAGGGGAGTATCCGGCTTAGAAGAAAAGTGCAAATTCGGAACAAGCCATAAGACGAGAAGGTACAATATAGCTTCACAGAGAAAAAGAACCAAAAGAATAACAGGAAAATGAAAGTGATTTTTGCACAGCCGAATTCTTTCCTCCCCAAAGCTGAATTCTTCCAAAACCGAACTCACAAGTGCCTACACTCCTAATTCTGCTCCAACATTCTCTCTACTTCAAAACCCTTTAATTTCCTCCTAAAATCTCTCCTCATATCTCTCCTCAACTCCCTCCTACAAACCTTCCATGACCAATTCAAACTCCACTCCATTCTATAGTGTTTCAATCAAACTCTACTACCTCCCATAGCCAACAGTAAAAATAATCTCCATTTGCACAAGCAAGGATTCGAACCTCAGACCACTAGCACACTCCACATACCACTATCCACTAGACCAGCAGGCTCTTTATGTCATACTTTACCAAAATAAACTTATGACTCTACTGGCCAAAGATAGGGATTTTATCCTCAAAAACCAAAATTTTGTGGGAGCCAGGGCTTGAACCCATGACTTCCCAGACACTTCCGGAGCACACAATCACTAAGCCAAACACACAATTATTTGACTTCCTTGCACAATTAAATATTTATGAGTAGCTTCCCAACTGCTCCCTCGCTTAAGACCTAATACTTCTAGGCCCAAATTCGGGGCGTTACACCCAGCGATCAGATCAGGTAACGGGGTGTTATAGTTTTGATTAATGGTTTGATATGTTATTGGGTGTAGGGGTGTTCAATCGGTTAAACGAACCGAACTAGCATTAACCGAATTAATCAAACTTTTGAAACCGTTAACCGAACCAAACTTTTTCAGTTAATTCGATCGATTAACCTAATTAATCTAAATTTATATGTTTTTTTTAAAAAAGTATAAAACATATAAAAAATTAACCAAATTAACCGAATTTAATATATGTAAAATGTATAAAAAAATATAAATTTTTGGTTAATTACTGATTTCGAACAGAATTAACTGTTAACCAAACTTTCAACAAATTGTTAACTAACCCCTAACTGAATTAATTCGGTTAACTGACCGATTAATTGAATTAATTTGGCTCGATCGGTTACATTGGTTTTATCCTAAATTTGCACACCGTAGTTGTGTGATATCTGGATTGACTATCTTGGTGCAGTTTTTTTTATATAATTGGAGGGGAATGGAATTGTTTGGGATCAAATCCAAACTCCCAAACCTACAACATACTACTCTTACCACTAGACTAACAAATTTTTTTGCAATTTGATGCAATCTATTAATACAATCTTAAAATATACCTATAAACATTAAATAAACATTGAAATATTAACTCGCTCGTCGGAGTCGTTGTAACAGCCAGTTTCTCAGTGGAGTCAAAAACAGTTATTTCAGGGCCACAAATCCAACGAGTGAGTCCATAAATATTATTATTTAATATTTACGAGTCAAATATAGTATTATATTTGATTTTGATATGGTAAATTATGTTTTTTGAATGAATGACTAAGTTTAATGGTGTGTCCCTAAAGTCAAGTAGGTTTAGAAAATGAGTATCGAGACCTCGTTTCTATAAACTGAGCCTGTAAATATTTTTTAAAAATATCTACGGAGCGTTATTAGGATAATATTAAAGTTTGGTTAAGAAATTTTATCGTTTAAATAATTAATTAAAAAGGACTAATTTGTAAAGGATGTAAAATTTAGTCACTATTGAATTACAAGGATAAGATGGTTTAATTATTAAATGAGGGAGGTTTTATATTGCAATTATACCGCGTTATAATTTAGGGGAGGTTTATGATTAGTTAAATGGTAAGTTTAAATAAAGGGTAAATTAGTAATTAAGTAAATAAAACTTAAGTAAAGTAAAAATAAAATTTAAGTAAAGTAAAAATAAAAAGTTACCATCATCTTCTCTAACATACTCCACTGGAAATAGAAGAAATAAAACCCCATGGATGGATTTTTATGGTTCGGCCATTGCTAGTTTTGCATGTAAGTTCATATTTAATCTGTTTCTCGTAATTTTTATATTTTTGTAATCATTGTAGCTTAATCTAGCTAATCGGGGGTCAATTCATAAAATTTTTAAAAGTTTAGGGTACCATTAATGGTTTAAGTGTGTTTGTGAACTTAATTGTTAGATTATTAAGCTGGATTGTTAAATATAAGTATTTTGTCAAGTGATTTGTGATGATTTTAATGTTTAAGAATTAAATTGTTGAAATAGTAAAATCCAATATAATTTGTGTGAAATGAGGAAAAATATGGGTTGTTATAAGACTAAGGAAAAATTGGCTAGCTTGAATTTTTAATTAAAATTGGTGAAATTGCAAGTTTCGGGTTTAGGGACTAAATTGTATAAAATTTAAAATATTGGGGTAAGTTTGTAAATTGATAATGGAAGGGTTGAATTGCATAAAACTACTTGTTAGAATGTTGAAATTTTATTAATTGGGTTAAATTGTTATTTAGATCAAGAAACATCATAATTAAAATTAAATCAGGGAAAAGCTAAAGTTTTGTACTAGTTGTCGACTCTGTTTTAGTAACTCTTTCAATCGAGGTAAGTTCTGTAATACCCCATACCCGTACCTGAGACCGGGATAGGATACGAGGCATTACCAAGATTTTCAGAATAATTTTAATTAATTTTTATTATTTAATATTCATTTTCATGTTTCATGTAACATCCTTTTCATATATTCAATTCAAAATATCATATAAAATACGATACAATACTTAAATTATCATTTTTACAATGCTCATTCAGGATATACGAACCTACCTGACTAAATTGCAGAAATACCAAGATTTAGGGGCATATGGTAATTTACCATTTTCTCAAATTTCACCCAATCTTAAATTGATAATTTCATTGCATATATTAATTCAGATAATAAAACAACTCATTCCTTTCAATTTAGTCATTTTCGATATTTTTACAAAATTACCCATGAAGTTTTACTTTTATTCAATTTAGTCCTTGAGCCAAAAACATACAAATTAGCCATGCTAGCTGAATATCCATACATATTTTTCCTCCTCCTCCTCTCCATTCCACATCCTTAGTATAAACAACACACTTGTAGGTAACAGTATCCATAATTTTCACTATCTACTTATGTGAATATTCAATCTGTCCATCTGTGTCATAGTTACTAAATTATTTTTATATTGAGCTACAGAACTCCAAATTAAGATCCTATAATTTTCCCTGAAACTAGACATATACCTTCTTACCATAAAATTTCATAATTTTGGTTGGGCCAATTAATCTGATTTATTCATTAAAGTCTCCCTGTTCTGCTGTCGACAGTTCCGACCCTTCTTCACTAAAATTAATTATCTTCTTGTACAGGATTCGAATGATGTCTTAGTTTGTTTCTCTTGAAAATAGACTCATTCAGGATTCTAAACATATAAATTTAAGCCCCTAATTATTTTTATTCAATTTTTGATGATTTTCCAAAGTCAGAACAGGGGAACTCGAAATCATTCTGACCTTGTCTCACAAAAGTTATTATATCTCATAATTTACAATTCAATTACTTATATAGTTTCTTTCATAAGAAACTAGACTCAATAAGATTTAATTCCATATTTTATTCATCCTCTATTTCAATTTCTACAATTTTTTGTGATTTTTCAAACTTAAACTACTGCTGCTGTCCAAAATAGTCTTAATGCAAAATGTTGATTTTCTACTTTTAATTTCAATTTAATCCTAACTAAATTCACTTACTTTTCTATCTTAATTCATACTTTGCTTCTACTCACATAATTATCTATTTTTCATCATAAAACCATAATTTCAAAATTCTTTCAATTTAGTCCTTAAAGCATAAAACTTATGAATCACTTTACAATTCAATCCTTATTTCATTTCTAACTTGAATTTCTATCAATTTAGCCCTTAATTCATCTTTTTTGTTCAATAAGAACAATGTCTTATAATCAACTATCTTACAATAAATCAACTTAACTTCATCAAAGCCTTGTTCTAAATTTTCTAAAACATCAAAATTAAGTAAAAAGGGCTAAATTGACATACCTATTTAAATCTCAAGCTTCAAACCTTCAATTTTCCCTTTCTTCTTTCTTTTCTCCTTTCTTTCTTTCTTTCCCTGCTTTTCGTTTTGCCTATTCTGTTTCTATTTCTATTCTTTTTTTCTTTATTTCCTTTTATATATATACACATGTATTTATTATTTAAATAATAAGTATTATTTATTTATTCATGTGTATATTATTAGTACATTTGTATTCATTTATGACCATACATTTGTCATTATCCAATATATTTATCATATAAAATCTTATAATATAATTATTTAATTAATAAATATCTTTTATAATTAATAAATATCTTTTAATACTTAAATACAAGCATTACAAGTGTATGTATTTTTTTATTAATACACTTGTACCCAATCATTACCACACATTTGTCTTACTTTTATTTATTTATCATATAGTATTAATTTAATAATAATAAATACACTAATATTTACTTAAATAATAAACAAATACATACATGTATTTCAAATGTGTGTATTATATTTATTACACTTGTATTTTATTTTTGCCATATACTTAGCATTCTTTTTGGCTTATTTACTTATTTAGTCCTTTCAGTTTTTTTTATTCTATAATTAAACTTTCACACTTCATTCAATTTAATCATTTTATCCAATTATCCTTAATTTAAGCTAGTTCACTTAATTAAACTCTAATTAACCACTCGATTAACTTTGTAAATATTTTTAATAAATATTTACTAATCTATTTTTCAGAAACGGAGACCCGAAAATACACTTTTTCAGTAACGGTAAAATTTGGGTCATTACAAGTTCGTATAGAGGTAAATTAGTTAATTTTTAATTTTGATGCATGATTAATTAATGTTATACTTTGTTTAACCATTATTGAATAAATATACCTATTATTTAGTATTTTGGATTGAATTGTAATGGTAACTTAGTTGATAGCAAAATGTGAAAAATGTGAATGATGTGGATTATAAATATAGAATGATGAAATGGACTGAGTTAAATGATTGATATAGAAAAAGGGTCCCGTTTGAACCTTGAGAATTCTTAGGATAAAAATGACACGTCATTTGGGATTATATGTTTCGGGTGTTAGTCTTGGATATCCTACCGATGGTTAAGGTCCTGCATTTGTTGCGAATTCTCCACAGCTCATGTGAGCAACATCGTGTAGCTGACATCCTGACCTACATCTCGTGTGAGCAGGCCCATTTCATAGCTCGCGTGAGCACTATTGGAAAGGTTACGGTTATATGAAAAGGCACATTTTGTGTGAGTAGTCCTGAGTATCCGATGTAATTCTATATAGTTCAACGGGTAGGTAAAGGTTAATGGAAAGACATGTATAAAAACTTAATGCTACTAATATTCATATGAAATAGACAGATGGATATACATATATGAAATGGAAAGGATGGGAATTTATCATGTGATGGATGAAATATGCATGGAATTCATTGCTTAATATATGTTATGTTACATAGATGTTATGTTTACTTATTATCTATTAGCTATGTGGATTCAAAGGAGAAGAATGTGTAATGGATATTTATATGGGATGGACAATATATAAAGCCTAAATATTTATTATGTATATGCCATGAATTATTTGAAACTTACATGTAATGTTATAATTACTAACCTTATGAGGTGTTGTATATAGGAAATGAAGTTTGGCATATGACATGATGAAAGTATATTTTGTTTCTTAATTTAATATGTTCGGTAAGTTTAAGTTTCCTTTATATGAGCTTACTAAGCACTAGTTGCTTATATAGTTGTTTCCTTTGTTTTGTAGATCATCAGAAAGCTCGAACGGTTGGAATCTTTGTCGGAGCACAATCACACTATCCATTAGCTTTTGAATAAGTTGGGCTAATGGTTATAAATGGCATGTATAGGGTTGTATGTTAATTTGTTATGTTTTGAGCCTATGCCTAACATACTTGCGTATATATATGTTTTGAAATAGGTTGGTATATGCTTGTGTTAATAGGTGAGTTAGGTCTCTTATGTGTGTCTTGTGAAGGAATGTGACTATGTGGTATAATTTGAGAATGAAGTAACTAAATTGTGAGTGTGTGATGTGTGTTTGGCAAGTATAAGGCTTGAATGCTTAGGCTAGTTTACTATTTAGCAAGTTGATATGTTTCGGTTGATGCCAAATTTGTGTCTATATTTATTTTGGCCTTGTATGATGCTTAAGTTAATTGTGTATTTTGGTTATTTGAAGGTTAGGTAAATAGATGTTATATTTATATCATTGAAGCATGTCAATTATGTGTTTGTTTGATATATGTTCAAGGTAGGACAATGGCTTGAAATGTGTTGAATTAATGTTTGTGTTGTGGTGCCTTTGAATGGCATATTGGTTAGAACAATTAGGATGATTGAATGACATGTTTTGTAGGTGTTTAAGGTGTGTTTTTGGTCACATGTATATGTGGGAAGAAGGGTGTCTCGAAATGCAAGCATAGGCCTTGAGTTATCTTGTTTTAGGGGTTAACTTTGGAGCATATGACCTGGGACATAGGCTGTCACACGGCCATGTGCCACACATGATCACCCTACACGACCCTGTGTTGTTTTATTTCAGGTGTAGGTTTTACATGGCCAGCAACACAACTGTGTGACCTAATTCAGTGAATTACACAATTTGACACACAGGCTAAGACACGACCGTGTGTCCCATAGTTCGAATGCCCACACGGCTTGGGCTAATTCACACGGCTTGGCCACACAACTATGTGACCCCTATTTTCTAATTTTTTCATGTTTTTCTAAATTTTTTTATTTATTTCGAATTAGTTGTTGATTGTTCTCAAACTGTTTTTAAAGTCTTTTAGGCTCGATTTAAGGCTGTAAAGTATTTTAGCTATAAATAATTATGTTATCAAATGTTAATATATAAATTGCATGTTAATTTCTATTTCAACGTTAAATATTCTGAATTGTACAGTAATGCTCAATAACCCTAATCCGGCGATGGTGACAAGTTAAGGGTGTTACACTTGTGGTCCCAAAACCACTGTTTTCGACACTGCTAAAAACAGGTTGTTACAGGTTGAATCTTAGTTATTCTCCTATTTATACACATCTATATATCGACTGTGTTTACTCATTTTATACTCGCCTTTTAGTTCTCATTTCTTCAGCATTTTTCCTTCTTTTTAAGGTGAGTTTCTATCCCAAATGATTGGAACTTTTTTATGTTGATTAATATTCTGGATTTTATTGTAAGTTCAACTCAACTAAGGTTCATTTTGCATTTTTATTGATTTTTTTTGATGATTTTGCATTAGGGATCATCATGTTGTATGGGCTGTCAATATTACTAATTGTTGCAAGCCTTATTAACATTGTTTTAATAGTTGGCCTCATTACATTTTCTTCCAGGCAGTAACATGTGGTCTCCTTTTGAAGCTATCCTTTACAGCCATATTTGAGTATCTTCATTTTGGCTTGAATAAACTTTCATATGACTTCTTGAGGTTTATATTAATGACTTATTGCCAATTTTTATATCTTTGTACATTTGAGAACTCATAATACGTATTTCGTGGTGTAGCTTCAAGTGTACAACTAAATATGTTGAAAATTTTGGCCTTTATTATATGTTTTTTTTCTTGGGGAAACTGTCACTTTGGTTAAAATAACTTAAAATCAATGGTATCTCTTTGCTTTTGGCAACACATAGTCATAGCTTTAGCTATTATTATATGCTTTTTCATAGGTGAGCTACCATTTTCGTTAAAATTACTTTAACTTAATGGTCTTTTATCTTTGCCTTTGGCAAAGCATAATGATAGCTTTGATTGAGGCCATGGCCTCTTCATGTCGATGAATGTACTGAGAGAGATATTTTGAAGTAAATTTTAGGATAAAATATTAGGCACTATATGTTTTCAGCTTTTCTTCAGATTTAGGAACCAGATATAGTTCTCACGGTAATTAGATAAATAGCTTTTAAGTATGCTCTTTGTTACTACACTGAAATTCATCATATGCAAGAAGCATCTCTTATGACCTGAATGGTTTTTCTTGCAAGTGAAGATGTTAAGGATCATTGCCTCATCAATGATAAACCTTGGACCTCATGTAATGTTTTATCTTCTTCTTGTTGTCTCTGATTTTTATGTTCCTTGAAAGAGAATGGTAATGGTTCAATATAATGAAATCATCATCCTTTTCTAGCATGGTAATGGTAATGGTTCAATATAATGTATCTGCTTTGCCTTCTTAATGCTATATCTTTATTTTTTTGGTTTAGGAACTTGTGCCCCTAAAGAAAAGCCTGCCATTGCCAAAAATGGGTCTTTACCTACAAAGAAAGAAAAACAAGCTAGCAGTTCAGATTCTTTTGAGTCTAGTAGTGAGGAAGATTCATCCTCAGATGAAGTGAGTGTTATGCTCATGCTTGTAGAAGTTGCATGGTTCCACGTGTTCTTTGTATGATTGTTTATGTTGCAATTTTTTTTCCAGGAAGCCCCTGCTAAGAATAAAATACTTGTAGTTCCTAAAAAAGGGTCTACTCTTGCTGCTAAGACAAAGAAAGCAAATAGCAATTCAAATTCTTTTGATGGTAATGGCTTCGTTGAAGAAGAGGTAAGTATTGAGGCTAATTATGGACTGAACCGAAAATTTCTTTACAAGCCCCTGATATTTTATCTTCTATTGAATTTTGATATAAGAGCTTTCTATAAAAAAAAAAGTTAGTAGTTGTTAAAAATGGCTTTCCACCTGTTAATAAAGGCAAGACTTCTAGTAGTTTGGATTCTCCAAATAAAGGTAGCCACTTAGACTAAGATGAAGTAAGGCTTCGTTTGTTTGGCAGTAAAACATTTTTTGGAAAAGCTTTTTAGCCTTTTCCACTGTTTGTTTGCCTAAAAATAATTTCCTAAGGTAAAATGATTTACAAAACAGAGGAAAAGAAGCCTTTAATTTGGGAAAATGTCTTACCCTTTTTATTTCGACAAGACATTTTCAGGAAAAGAAGCCAACAACTCTCGACACCTCGATCTTCCCTTCCCCTTCCCCTTCCCCTTCCCCTTCCCCCATCCTTGACACCCCAATCTTCTACTTGCCGTCAGCCAACAGTGATTCTCAGCACCAGATGCCGACGTTCATCTTTGATTTTCCTTATCTTCGCCTTTCGTTTTTAAAATCAGCACTGCATCACCAGTCGGCATATATAGTTGGAGTCACCCTTCTAATCTGCATCCATCTTTTCCATTTCACTGAAAATTAAACCCTAGAATTTTGATTTGAATCGCTCCGAGACAACCAATGTGATAATCTTAACTCTTAATATCTTTTTTAGTTCTTTTTAACTTGGTTTAGATTTTTATTTTGACTTAAATTAGGCATTGTTCACTTAGAAAGGCTGACTTAATCTGTTTTAATTCTTCTTTTGACTCTTTTTGTTGTTTTAATTTGTTGTGAATTTGATTCGGAATTGAAGCTGCATTCTTTTTTTTTTAGTGTTTATGTGGTTGTTATTATAGATTATAGATTTGAGAAAACCTTTTTTTTTGTGGTTAGCACTACCTGATACAAAGTTTTAATGAAGACATTTCAGTTTAGGTCTTTTACTAATTGTAGTTAGTTTTGAAATTAGAATTGCTAGTCGCTTAAGACTTTGCATTTCTATGAGAAGAAATGTTCCATGATTGACTATCTCATGGATGTTGATAACAGAAATTTATGGTTCTATAATTTGCAAACTGAGAGGCTTCTGTTATTGTGTGTTTGAAGCGGGCAGATTGATGGCGCTTGTTTCTAAGGCAGGCTCATTTTATTGCATCCGTAATGATATAACACGGGGTAGAACCGGCCAAAATGTGGCTTTTGGTGTGGTAAACAATGTTCAGGCTTCTATAATGAAGGAAAAATTAGTCAATTTTTCTTTTTTATCATGCAAAAATGCCAATGTAGTGCAGTTTTTTCCTCTAGAAACTCTGGGATTTCGAAGCAAAAGAAGGAATAGTGTGATTGTTGCAGCAAGCCCTTCCACAGGGGATGCTTTGATTGCTACAAAACTATTGATGAAATAGGATCTTGTTGGATGTAACGGCCCAAATTTCAGTGATATCAGAATAGTGATTTGAAATCACTAAATCCGACATGTGAGTTTAGATATTAGTAAGTAAATGTTAAGTGTGGTTTTAGAAATCATTTTGAATTAGTGAAATTATGAATTAAAATAAATGTGTAGATTAAATGAGATAAAAACGAGGTATTGAGACCTCGAATTCATAAATTGAGCCATAAATATTTTTAGAAATATTTATGGAGTGTTAGTAAGTTAGTATTAAAGTTTTGTCAAGAAATTTTAAGGTTTCAGTAGTCAATTGGGTAAAAAGGACTAAATTGAAATTAGGTGCAAAATTGTGAAATGTGATTAAATAGCTCTAGTAATAATTAAAAGAGGACTAAATAGGCAATTAAACACCTATTTTGGGCTGGACGGCGTGTGTGTGCAAGAAAAATAAAAATCAAGTGTGAACAAGGGGCAAAATTGGAAATAGGGTAAAAATTTAATTGTAAAATATGATATATTAGGTAAATCTAGAGTTTTCTTCATTTTTTTCTTCATTTTTTTCTTTATCCTCTCCAGAAAAAACACCATTGAAGGGTTCTTTTAAGCTTGTCTCTCATATTTTTACTACATGTAAGCTCAATTCTTGATTATTTCTTGTAAATTTTGTGTTTTTGAGACTTTTACAACTAGGTCCACTTGTTTAATTCATTAGTTTTTGATTTCATGGGTAATTTTGAAATTTTTCATGAATAAGTGTTGAAAGTTTATGATGATTTATCATGGAATTAAGGTTTTAATTTCATTATATGATGATTTTATAAAAAGATTTTTATAGAAATTGATTTTTAGGATCAAATTGTGGAAGTTGTTGTAATTAGGGTTTTATGTTGAATCTTGGAACGTCAAAGGCTTTGAAGTAGTATATAATGTCTTAATATTGTGTTATTTGAGAGGAACTAGTTCAATTGATGAATAAATTGAGTAGGGACTAAATTGTAAAAACTAAAAAGTTTAGGGTAATAGTGTAATTTTGAAAATTTAAGGGCATAAATTGTGAGATAGAATAGAATTGAAATAGATGCTAATGAAGAAATGATTTTATAATTATAGATCAAGAAAACGAAGTGAATCGTGGAAAAGAGAAAATTCAAGAATAGTCCCTGAATTTCTACGACTTTTGCAAATTAGCCCAGGTAAGTTCATATGGAAAATTTAATGTTTTGTTACGAAAATATTATGGTTTTTAAGTATATTACTGTAGATGAATACTATTAAATTGTAAAAAGTATGAAATAGTATTTAAGTAAAAATACATATTATTTGGAACAATGGATTTGAGTGCTTTCATTCTGTGACCATAATGAATTGACGGAAAAGATGTGATATGGCTTCCGTATAAGACCATAGCTGGGCTATGGCATCGGTACAATGTGATTCGAGTTCCCGTATAAGACCATAGCTGGGCTATGGCATCGGTGTGATGTGATAATGCGATTCCGTAAAAGACCATATCTGGGATGTGGCATCGGTATGTTATGTGATCCGTGTAAGACCATGGCAGGACTATGGCTTCGGTGTGTGATGTGTGACAATGTGAAAGTCCATAGTTTACTATGGCAATATGATAATGAAGCACTCAATTCCTTTATTGTTCCTTAATTTGACAATGGAAGTAAATGAGAAATAGGCCCAAGGGAGTTAAATTTATGAATAGCAACCTGGAAATTATCCAAATGAGTTTACTAATGAAATTGTGATTTGCAGTATGAATTAGATAAGCTAATAGATATATGATTATGTACAATATTTGGTAAGATTTGTGTAATTATGCCTGTAATATCCCAAATTAGGGCCTAATCAGAATAGTGGTTTCGTGACCACAAATCCGAGGTAGAAAAATGTATTTTATTATCATTTTAAGGTCTATGGCATGATTGCATGATTGTATGAAAATTTTGTTTAGAAATTTTATCGATAGAGGGTCCAATTTAATATTTAGGACTAAATTACAAAAGTTGTAAAATGTGTGTTCTAGTTCACAAAGGTGTTAAGTACTTGTGAGTAATGGGTTTTTAAAGTGGAGGTCCTTGGATAGTAATTAGACCATTATACTAGTTTGGACAAAAATACCTAAAGGAAGATAAAACACCATAGTTTTTAATTAAGGGCATTTTGGTCATTTAGTTATTAAAATAAATTAAAAACAAAATTAAAAGCCAATTTTTGTCCATCTTCTTCATTAGGCCAAAATTTCAAGGGTTCTCCATAGCTGGGGTTTGTTTCAAGCTTCCAAGCTCCATAGTAAGTGATTTCAGGCCCTGTTTTTAATGTTCTTTACATTTTTGGAATCCCGGTAGCTCGATTTAACTTATGCTAGCAATAATTCAATCTAGGGTTCATATTTGGAAAACTACCCATAGGTGAAATTTGTGTATTTTGGTGTTTTATGATAGAATATGAGGTTTTAAATTATGTTATACAACTTGTGCTACTCGGTTTTAAGTGAAAACGAGTAAAAGGGCTTAATCGATAAAAATACCTAATAGTCATAAGTACATGTTAGATTGTGAATTTGATGTTGCCATAGAAGGGAAAAATGATCAACATGTCATAAAACATAAGAAAATAGGATGAGGTTTAATTTACGAGCCTTGGGGAAAAAGTGCAAATATGTGAAAGTTTAGGGGCAAAATGGTAATTTTTCCAAAGTTCGTACTAAGGGCTGTTTTTGATGAATGTATGTATTAAATAAATTAATTTGGCATTATAGATCAAGAGAAACGAGATTCAAGTCGCGATCGAGGGAAAAAAAAAGTTTACAAGGAATAAGCTCGATTGCTAATATTTTGTATCGAGGTAAGTTCATGTGTAAATAATGTAGCATAATTTTTATTTTAAGTGATTTAATGTTATTTATATGACATGAAACTTATTATCATGAAATATGATATTTTGTAAATTATTATTTGGTGATATGCAAATTATGTGAACAACTTGATAAGAATGAGATGTTAGCAAGTATCGATTTCTATATTCCAAAGAAGGCGATCGAAATGTGTAATTGAAAAGAATCCGTTTGAACCTTGGGAATAGATTAGGGTACAAGTGACATGTCACTAGGATGGTTGAGTTCCGAACTCGTTGAGTTGAGTCCAAGTTCGTGAGATGTAACTAGGCATCCGAACTCGTTGAGTTGAGTCCGAGTTCACTT
Source organism: Gossypium arboreum (assembly GCF_025698485.1). NCBI lineage: Eukaryota > Viridiplantae > Streptophyta > Magnoliopsida > Malvales > Malvaceae > Gossypium > Gossypium arboreum. The sequence continues at coordinate 16,800,398 of NC_069080.1, forward strand.
ATGGATGCGAACGCTCGAGCTCGTTGAGTTGAGTCCGAGTTTGTTTATGGGCGGGTTACATGGTAGCTTGGCTACATAGATTTCTAAAGCTATTGAGCTTATTTAGCTATGAGTATAGCACTTATGTGCACATTATCTGTGTATCCGAAATCATATTCCGATGTGTTCAACGGGAGATCTCTAATAGAATAAGGAGAATGCCTAATACGAAAGTGACATGTTGGTAAGTGTGATGAAAAAGAAAATTTGACAGGTATGTGTTTAAACCCTCGGGTTGAGAATTTAGTATGATGAAATTGTAGTAAGATATTAAATGAAAATATAACATGAATGTCTTGGTGTTGTTTATGCAAATAATGTTTATGTTGAATGGCATGATTATGTTACTTGTTATTTGCATGTGAACTTACTAAGCATTTATGCTTACTCCCTCCTTTTCCTTCATTGTAGTTTTGACAAGTCGGCTTGAGAATCGGGATAGGTCAAAGGCTTGTTCACACTATCCAAAGACCTAAATTGGTAAAATGGCTTGTATATTTTGAATGTGGCATGTATAGCACTATACTCACTTTGTGTAAATGATCACATGATATGGTTATGGTTTAGTAAGAAAAGGGTTTGTAAATGATTAGCTATTGGAATGGCTAATCAAGTTTATATATGATAACATGTATGCTTTATGTCTTAACTAAACCATGAAAATCCTTGGAAAGGTAAAATTGGTCACAAATCAGAATCAGACAGCAGCAGTGACGTGAATTTGAAAAATCACTAAAAATAGTAAAAAATCAAATTAAATGATGAATAAGTTATGAAATTGAAGTCTGATGAGTCTATTTTCATATGAATGGAACAAAACAGGTAAATGAGTTCTATTTTGTGAGATATTTAAGTTTTGGTGGAACAGGGTCATAGTGTTCTCTGAATCCCCTGTTCTGAATTTGAAAATTCACCAAAAATTTTACAAAAACAATTATAGGTCATGCTTTACATGTACAGATTCCTTATTGAGTCTAGTTTTAATAGAAACAAACGCCATAGTCTTTTGAGTTCTGTAAAAAGAGAATAGTGGTTTGTAATACACAGGGGTAGAGTGGTCGAACCCTGAAACAGGGGAGACTTTAACTAAAAAACTGTATTAATTGGCTCGACCAAAAACTCTAAAAACATATTTGTAGATAGATATATGGGTCTAGTTTCAGGGAAAATTTACGGATCTTAATTTTGAGTTTTGGAACTCGAGATATGAATTTTTAAGTGACTGTGACGCAGTTGGCCAGCCTGTCTGGAAATTTTAAAAATAAATTATTTGAGCTACTTAATTAATTAAGTTCGTTAACACCTCGTACTCGACTCTAGTGATGTTCTCGGGTACGGGGGCGTTAAATTTAGTGGCATCAGAGCAGGTTTAGTCGGTTCTCAGACTAACATGTTGTATGTACGAGTTTTGCTATACATGCCATATATATATTGTGATAGTGTGACGACTTCTGACCTTTTAAATGATTTTTGTTATAGTAAATGGATCCCGATCCAGCTGTGGCTGATGATGTAGAGAGTAATGCACCAGCTCCGGCTGAAGGGGCGGTGCCGACTAAAAATCCACCTCCTACTGTTGGTCAAGGAGGAGGAGAAGGGGCTCGGGAAGCCTTTCTCTAGATGATGAATGCCTGGTATACTGAGTCCGTTCGTACGAACCCGAATGCACAACCTTTCCCACCTCTCCCGATTCCTCAACCTGTACCCCCGATGACTTAAGGTGTAGATCTGATGAAATTTCACAGAACTCCAGTTGACAGAATCCATAAGCAAGGGGCCGAAGAATTCAGGGCAAATGTTGATGATGATGCAGAGAAAGCAAAGTTTTTGCTTGAGAATTCTATTCAGGTATTTGACGAATTATCTTGTACACCTGAGGAATGCTTGAAATGTGCTATATCATTGTTGAGGGATTCAGCCTATCATTGGTGGAAGACGTTGATTTCAGTAGTATCGAAAGAGAAAGTAACTTGGGAGTTATTTCAAGAAGAATTTCGGAAGAAATACATCAGTGAAAGATTTGCTGATCAAAAGCGTAAAAAGTTTCTTGAATTGAAGCAGGGGAACATGACAGTTACTGAATACAAAAGGGAGTTCTTCAGGTTGAGTAAGTATGCTAGAGAATATATTCCTACAGAGGCTAAAATGTGTAGACGATTTGAAGACGGACTCAATGAAGACATTAAAGTATTTTTTAGGATTCTCGAATTAAAAGAAATGGTAGTACTTGTTGATCGAGCTTGCAAGGTTGAAGAACTACTCAAAGAGAAAAAAAAAGTAGAGTCTGGGACTAGAAATTGGAAGAAAAGATCGATGAGCAGTTCATTCTCACAGCAATCTAGAAAATCTAGAAATATGAATCCTCGTTCTCAGGTTTCGGTTGGATAATCATATGGAAATTCTAAGAAGCAAAATGTGGGTTTTAAATCTTAGATTACTTCCGTAGCTAGTGTGGGGAATTCGAGATTTGTTAAGCCCGAATGCCAGCGGTGTGGTAGAAATCATTTTGGCCCATGTAGAGCGAATGGATGTTTTCGGTGTGGTTCTCCGGATCATTTTATTAGAGACTTCCTAGAGAGAGTTGAGAAAGAAAAAATTTCAGAGTGTAAAAGCTAGTGGTGCAGACTCGAGGGGAAGATATTTGAGGAAAGCTGGAAATGAAGCATGCAGCAAGAATGTAGTCAAAGATTCAGCAACTAAACCTGAAGCAAGGGCTCCAGCTAGAACTTATGCCATAAAGGCACGTGAAGATGCTTCATCACCTGACATGATTACTGGTATATTTTCTCTTTATGATGTTAATGTTAATGCTTTGATTGATCCCGGTTCTACTCATTTATATGTGTGCATGAAATTGGTGTCTAGTATGAATATACCTGTTGAGTACACAGAATTTATGATTAGAGTGTCGAATCCATTAGGCAAATGTGTGATAGTTGATAAAGTATGCAAGAAATGCCCTTTAATGATTCGGGGACATTACTTTCCGGCTGACTTGATGTTGTTGCCGTTTGATGAATTTGATGTTATTTTGGGTATGGATTGGTTGACATTGCATGATGCTATAGTAAATTGCAAAGAAAAGGTTATAGAATTAAAGTGTGAAAGTGGTAAAATTTTGCGGGTTGAATCAGGCAAATCAGAGGCATTATCTAGTGTGATTTTTTCGATGTCAACTCAGAGATATTTGAGGAAGGGTTATGAAGCTTATTTGGTATATGTAATTAATACAAAAGAAATTGAAAAGAAAGTTGAATCAGTGCCAATTGTGTGTGAATTTGCGGATGTATTTCCAAAAAAGTTGCTGGGTTTGCCTCCAGTCAGGGAAGTAGAATTTGGTATTGAATTGATACCGGGAACAGCTCCGATCTCGATTGCTCCGTATAGAATGGCACCAGCAGAGTTGAAAGAATTAAAGTTGCAATTGCAAGAGTTGAGTGATAAAGGCTTTGTGAGACCGAGTTTTTCACCTTGAGGTGCTCCTATGTTATTTGTGAAAAATAAGGATGGTTCTATGAGATTGTGTGTTGACTATCGGCAATTAAATAAGGTGACAATCAAGAACAAGTATCCGTTACTGAGGATTGATGATTCGTTTGATCAGCTAAAAGGAGCAACATGGTTTTCAAAGATTGACTTGAGATTTGGATACTACTAGCTGCGAGTAAAAGAGTCGGATGTACCTAAAACTGCTTTTAGAACAAGGTACGGTCATTATGAATTTTTAGTTATGCCATTCGGGTTAACAATTGCTCCTGCTGTGTTTATGGATTTGATGAATCGCATATTTTGGCCATACTTGGACAAATTTGTTGTGGTATTTATAAATGACATCTTAATTTATTCGAAAGATGAGACAGCACATGCCGAGCACTTAAAGATAGTTTTGCAAACTTTGAGAAATAAGTAGTTATATGCCAAGTTTAGTAAAAGTGAATTTTGGCTTGGATTTTTGGGTCACATTGTTTCAGGTGATGGTATACGGGTTGATCCTAGTAAAATTTCGGCCATTGTTGATTGGAAACCACTGAAAAATGTAACCGAGGTTAGAAGTTTCTTGGGGCTAGCTGGGTATTATCGGCGGTTTGTAAATGGATTTTCTATAATTGCTGCTCCTATGACTAGACTACTCCGAAAGGATGTTAAATTTAAGTGGACGGAAGAATGTCAACTGAGTTTTGAAGAATTGAAAAAGTTATTAACTGAAGCACCGGTATTGGTACAACCCGAATCAGGTAAAGAATTTGTGGTGTATAGTGATGCTTCTCGAAATGGCTCAGGATGTGTACTTATGCAAAAAGGAAAAGTGGTGGCTTATGCTTCGAGGCAATTAAAATCTCATGAAAGGAACTATCCGACTCATGATTTGGAATTGGCTGCAATAGTGTTTGCTTTGAAGATTTGGCGACATTATTTGTATGGTGAAAAGTGTCGAGTATATACCGACCATAAAAGTCTTAAGTACTTGATGTCACAAAAAGACTTGAATTTGAGACAGCGAAGATGGTTGGAGTTATTGAAAGATTACGAGCTTGTTATTGACTACCATCCGGGAAAAGCAAATGTGGTTGTCGATGCTTTGAGCAGAAAGTTGCTATTTGCTTTGAGAGCTATGAATACTCAGTTAAAGGTATTAGATGATAGTTCGATTCTAGCAGAGTTAAGAGTAAGACCAATGTTTTTACAAGAGATTTGTGAAGCTCAGAAAAATGACCAAGATTTGTAAGCCAAGAGAGAGCAGTGTGAAGCTAATACGGGATCAGATTTCAGAATCGGTTCTGATGGTTGCTTGATGTTTAAAAACTGGATTTGTGTATTGAAAAATGATGAATTGATTCAAAAGATTTTGCATGAAGCACATAATGGTTGTTTGGCAGTTCACCCGGGCAGTACAAAAATGTATAATGATTTGAAGAAAATGTATTGGTGGAGTGGAATGAAAAGAGACATCTCTGAGTTTGTATCAAAGTGCTTAATTTGTCAACAAGTGAAAGCTGAACACAAAGTACCTTCGGGACTACTCCAGCCTATCATGGTTCCTGAATGGAAATGGGATCGGATTACTATGGATTTTGTGTCAGGGTTGCCGTTAACTCCAGGGAAGAAAAATGCCATCTGGGTAATAGTTGACAGACTGACTAAATCGATTCATTTTATTCCGGTACGTACGGATTATTCTCTTAATAAGTTGGCTGAATTGTATATCAGTGAGATTGTTAGACTTCACGGAATACCTTTGTCAATCATTTCGGATAGAGATCTAAGATTTACTTCGCGGTTTTGGCAAAAGTTGCAAGAGGCATTAGGTACGAAGTTAAATTTCAGTACTGCTTTTCATCCACAAATTGATGGACAGTCAGAGAGAGTGATTCAGATTCTTGAAGACATGCTCAGATGTTGTGTATTGGAATTTCAAGGTAGTTGGGAAAGGTATTTACCGTTGGTAGAATTTGCTTATAATAATAGTTATCAGACGAGTTTGAAGATGGCACCTTATGAAGCATTGTATGGTCGTAAATTTCGGACGCCATTGTATTGGACTGAACTCAAGGAAAATCAGATTTATGGAGTTGATCTAATAAAAGAAACCAAAGAGAAAGTGAAAGTGATTCGAGATTGTTTGAAAGCTACATCGGATAGACAGAAATCTTATGCGGATTTGAAACGAAAGGAAATCAAGTTTCAAGTTGGTGATAAGGTATTTTTAAAAGTGTCTACATGGAAGAAAGTTCTTAGATTTGGACAGAAGGGCAAGTTAAGTCCGCGTTTTATTGGACCGTATGAAATAATTGAAAAAGTTGGACCAGTAGCTTATCGGCTAGCATTGCCATCTGAATTACAGAAGATGCATGATGTGTTCCACGTATCTATGCTACGTCGGTATCGTTCAAATCCTTCACATATAATTTCACCAATAGAAATTGAGCTACGACCGGATATGACTTACGAAGAAGAACCGATTAAAATTTTAACTCGAGAGGTCAAGCAACTAAGAAATAAAAGTGTCGCCCTCGTGAAAGTATTGTGGCAAAAGCATAGAGTAGAAGAGACTACGTGGGAACCTGAGGAAACCATGAGAAATCAATACCCACACCTGTTTACCGGTAAGATTTTCGAGGACGAAAATCCTTAAAGGGGGGAGAGTTGTAATATCCCGAATTAGGGCGTAATTGGAATAATGGTTTCGTGACCACAAATCCGAGGTAGAAAAATTTATTTTATTATCATTTTAAGGTCTATGGCATGATTGCATGATTGTATGAAAATTTCGTTTAGAAATTTTATCGATAGAGGGTCCAATTTGATATTTAGGACTAAATTGCAAAAGTTGTAAAATGTGTGTTCTAGTTCACAAAGGTATTAAGTACTTGTGAGTAATGGGTTTTTAAAGTGGAGGTCCTTGGATAGCAATTAAACCATTATACTAGTTTGGACAAAAATACCTAAAGGAAGATAAAACACCTTAGTTTTTAATTAAGGGCATTTTGGTCATTTAGTTATTAAAATAAATTAAAAACAAAATTAAAAGCCAATTTTTGTCCATCTTCTTCATTAGGCCAAAATTTCAAGGGTTATCCATAGCTAGGGTTTGTTTCAAGCTTCCAAGCTCCATAGTAAGTGATTCCAAGCCCCGTTTTTAATGTTCTTTACGTTTTTAGAATCCCGGTAGCTCGATTTAACTTATGCAAGCAATAATTCAACCTAGGGTTCATATTTGGAAAAATACCCATAGGTGAAATTTGTGTATTTTGGTTTTTTATGATAGAATATGAGGTTTTAAATTATGTTAGACTTGTGCTACTCGGTTTTAAGTGAAAACGAGTAAAAGGGCTTAATCAGTAAAAATACCTAATAGTCATAAGTACATGTTAGAGTGTGAATTTGATGTTGCCATAGAAGGGGAAAAATGATCAGAATGTCATAAAAACATAAGAAAATAGGATGAGGTTTAATTTACGAGCCTTGGGGCAAAAGTGCAAATATGTGAAAGCTTAGGGGCAAAATGGTAATTTTTCCAAAGTTCGTACTAAGGGATGTTTATTAAATAAATTAATTTGGCATTATAGATCAAGAGAAACGAGATTCAAATCGCGATCGAGGGAAAAATAAAGTTTACGAGGAATAGGCTCGATTGCTAATATTTTGTATCGAGGTAAGTTCATGTGTAAATAACATAACATAATTTTTATTTTAAGTGATTTAATGTTATTTATATGACATGATACTTATTATCATGAAATATGATGTTTTGTAAATTATTATTTGGTGATATGCAAATTATGTGAACAACTTGATAAGTATGAGATGTTAGCAAGTATTGATTTCTATATTCCGAAGAAGGCGATCGAAATGTGTAATTGAAAAGAATCCCATTTGAACCTTGGGAATAGATTAGGGTACAAGTGACATGTCACTAGGATGGTTGAGTTCCGAACTCGTTGAGTTAAGTCCGAGTTCGTGAGATGTAACTAGGAATTTGAACTCGTTGAGTTGAGTCTGAGTTCACTTATGGATGCGAATGCCCGAGCTTGTTGAGTTGAGTTTGAGTTCGTTTATGGGCGGGTTACATGGTAGCTTAGCTACATAGATTTCGAAAGCTATTGAGCTTATTTAGCTATGAGTATAGCACTTATGTGCACATTATCCGTGTATCTAAAATCATATTCCGATGTGTTCAACGGGAGATCTCTAATAGAATAAGGAGAATGCCTAATACGAAGGTGACATGTTCGTAAGTGTGATGAATAAGAAAATTTGACAGGTATGTTTAAACCCTCGGGTTGAGAATTTAGTATAATGAAATTGTAGTAAGATATTAAATGCAAATATAACATGAATGTCTTGGTGTTGTTTATGCAAATAATGTTTATGTTGAATGGCATGATTATGTTACTTGTTATTTGCATGTGAACTTACTAAGCATTTATGCTTACTCCTTCCTTTTCCTTCATTGTAGTTTTGACAAGTCGGCTTGAGAATTGGGATAGGTCGAAGGCTCGTTCACACTATCCAAAGACCTAAATTGGTAAAATGGCTTGTATATTTTGAATGTGGCATGTATAGCACTATACTCACTTTGTGTAAATGATCATATGATATGGTTATGGTTTAGTAAGAAAAGGGTTTGTAAATGATTAGCTATTGGAATGGCTAATCAAGTTTATATATGATAACATGTATGCTTTATGTCTTAACTGAACCATGAAAATCCTTGGAAAGGTAAAATTGGTCACAAATCAGAATCAGACAACAGCAGTGACGTGAATTTAAAAAATCACTAAAAATAGTAAGAACTGGAATTAAATGATGAATAAGTTGTGAAATTGAAGTCTGATGAGTCTATTTTCATATGGATGGAACAAAACAGGTAAATGAGTTATATTTTGTGAGATATTTAAGTTTTGGTGGAACAGGGTCATAGTGGTCTCTGAATCCCTTGTTCTGAATTTAAAAATTCACCAAAAATTGTACAAAAACAATTATAGGTCATTCTTTATATGTACAGATTCCTTATTGAGTTTGGTTTTAATAGAAACAAACAGCATAGTCTTTTGAGTTCTGTACAAAGAGAATAGTGGTTAAGTAATACGAGGGTCGAGTAGTTGAACCACGAAGCAGGGAGGCTTTAACTAATAAACTATACTAATTTGCTTGACCAAAAATTCTAAAAAAAATTATTAGATAGATATATGGGTCTAGTTTCAGGGAAAATTTATGGATCTTAATTTTGAGTTTCGAAACTCGAAATATGAATTTTAAGGATGTGATGCGATTAGCCGACTTTGTGGAAATTTTAAAAATAAATTATTTGAGCTGCTTAATTAATGAATTAAGTTCGTTAACACCTCGTACTCGACTCTAGTGATGTTCTCGGGCACGGGGGCGTTACAATGCCTATGAGCTTACTAAGCTTCTATAAGCTTACTTGTGTATGTTATTTGTTTTGTAGATTGACTTATATACATATGGAGGACCGGATCTACATCAAGGGTCACACTCTCCAGATTTACTCTGGTAGATTTTGTTAAACAACTTTTTGATTTATATGGCATGTATAGGAGTTGATTTGATAATGTAATTGTGTGAATGATTAAATATGTAAAGTATGTTGAATGTGATGTTTTGTGTTTGAAAATGAAATATACATATTTTGGATTGAAATAATTGATTGGTTGGGTTCTATTAGTGTATAATTGTGATTAAGTACAGGAAATTGGATAAATGAATGTTATTTGATCAAGATTTATAAGCCAATGTTTTTGGCATGAACTATGTGTGTTTGATATGTGAAAATAGCTTAAAAATGGTGAAAAATGAGATTTTCACACGGCCAAGTCACATGGGCGTGTGCCTAGGCTGTGTGGCGAAGTCAGTATTGCCCACAGGCTAGTCCAACGGCCGTGTGAGCAAGTCAGATTTGCCCACGGGCTGACCCCACGACCATGGGGAAGCCCCACGGGCAGGCCACACGTGCATGTCCCAGGCCACACGGGCGTGTGCCCCTATTTTCAAGGAAAAGTTTTCGAAGTTCTCGGTTTAGTCCCAATTCACTTCCTAAGCATATTTTGGGCCTCGTAGGTCCATATTAGGGACTTAAAGATGAAATTTGACAAATGTTAAATTGAAATATAGATTTATGAGTCGGTTTTGTTCGTTTATTATTGTTTAATTCAGGTAGCACCTTGAACCCTGTTCCAGCATTGGATACGGGCGAGGGGTGTTACATTGGATACCTTGCATCTGGATGTAAGTCTAAGGAAAAATAGAGGAAAGAGTTCCCTTTCTTTATTTTATTTCGATTAAAGTACATTTTATCTTGTCCATTTTATATTTTTCGACTTGTATAATATATTACCAGTCTCACACATGATATTGTTGCATTTATAACTTCTTAGCCATATCTGGTCATTGATGTGCATTTTAGTATTTATATTGGATCTAGTTCTAGTTTAAATCTTCAAAAATTTTCTTGAATTGGACATATTGTTCTTGAATTGGAGCAAGGCTGAAGTGTCTTCTAGTATACATGAAGGAGTTTGATTAAGAGATAAGGAAGACAAACTCAGAGAACAATCAAGTACATAAAGAAAGAACAACACAAGAGGAGACTATGAATTTGACACAACCATATAAACTTTCCCATTTTTAGAATCTAGCAAGGAACAAGCTATAAAAGGAGGCAATGTTTAAGGAAAACAGAATTGGAAATTTTCTATAAGTTAAAGAGTTATAGGCTTTAGAGATGCTATGCGAAAGTTGATTCATTGGCCTATATTTATATTCTCCAATTTCATGTGGTCTTTCCCGAGTCTTTAAAAAAACTTATTTTACTTATTCAGAAAAGACCTTTCCTTCCAACTGTTCATTTATTATATTATTTCAATTATAGAATATTATTTTTCATTTATGTTTTATTTTACTTTTTTAATTATGCGTTAACATGATATGCATTCTCTATTTTAATTTGATTCTATATTCACCATTAGATTTCTGAAATATCAATATTATGAAGTGGCCATTCATAAAATGACGAAATCAGATCGTGTACTTACGAACTCATTCAAATTTGTAACTTCATCCGCAGTTATGAGCTTATTCAAAGTTGCGAGCTCATCAAAGATGCAAACTCAACCCGAGTTGCGAGCTGTTAAAGATTTTGGCTAACTGCAAGATGAGGTGTGAGCAAGGTTCACATCTGCTGAAATCAATGTTTTTTGTTTAGTCTGTTTGTTAAATTACCTTTTGTCTTTTTTAAATTTTATTTTACTCTATTTTAATTTGATTACATCAGATTTCTTGAATGTCAATGTTAGTAAGTGTAGTGAGTTTGTTGATTCATTTGGCAATTAATATATGTCCCATATATACACTGAATTAAGAGGAAATGATAGTGAACATCCTAAAAGGGATGGCTAGTGTGAACAAGTGTGCTATGATGTAATTTCTCCTTTCACAGTGAGACAAAAAACTTTTAAGTCATTTCAGAAAATATGGAACAAATATATTAATTATACTAATTTCATGGTCTTTGTTCCCAGCTACTGTAATTTCTAAGCATTAACACTAATGCACTTGGACAATGTTGTTATTATAATGTGGTGTACTACTATTTATGCATTTCAATAATATTAATTTCTAGTATTAATTGTGATTTAGAAGATAATTTATAATTATTCAATCTTTGTTTTTATTTTTTATAGCACAATTAGAAATAATTTATTTGCTTTGGTTGTTTTCAATTTATGACGTTAATATTCTAGCTTAATAATTAAGTATTATTATATATTTGATTTGATTTGATTTATTTATAAATAAATCATTACAATATATGTAAAAATAATTTAAAATATAAATTTATTAATATATATAATAAATTCAATTAAACAAAGAAAAGATAATAAATTCTTAAATATATATTTGTTTCATTTAAAACAATTTTTATGAAATATTTTCAGAAATCGCCAAACAATAAAAAATATTTTATCTGATTCATCCAAATATCAAAAAATAAATCATTTCCAAAAGTAAATTATTTTTCAGAAATTATTTTCTGAAAAATATTTTATAACAAATAAATGGATCCTAAGTATTTAATTGTTGGACTGTTGAATGATCTTTAGTTTTGAATTTGTCAATTTTACAGCTCTTTTAATGAAGAGGATGTGAGTGTAGAGATGCCACTAAAGTCACAAAAGAAAAAAAAAAATCTTTGGTATATTTATCAAAACATTCTAATCATGAGCTTTAAAAAAAAAAACAGGCTTTTTACTTATGCAAACATGTCTTGAAAGCCTGTAAAAATATAGGTTTATGATAGACTAAGATGTCCTTAAAAGGCCTATAGTTTTATTGGTATTGAATATTATTATGTTTGATAATTGTAGTAATTTAATATATTCTTATATAGGAACCTCAAAAAGGCTGTTTTGCCCAATTCAACTTAAAATTGCAACAAACAACTTTAATGCTACTAATAAGGATTTAGTCTTCTGATCTATATCGGTTAAGTTCGATATACTCGTATTGGCAAAACAACAATTCAACTTCAACAATTAAGACGATTGTCGAAATAACTTAATTAGGAATCACATATTACATGCTTTGAAGATGCATTTGTAAAATTTTAATCAACATAGCATTTTGTTTATGGTGATATGCATCTTTTAATCTAAAGAATTATACCAATAGCAATGTTAAATAAGACCTTAATCTGAAACATTTCCATATTTAATACAAGCTAATGGCATCATGTAATTTTTATTAATGTATGAACATTATATTTCAATGTAAAATATAATTCTCAAGCTATTTATTATTTATAATATTTTGTTTTTAATTTAGAAGATAATTAAATTATTAGTTTTACTAATGATATTCTAGCGCATTAAATATACAGTTTAAAAATAATAAAGTAAGCTATATATTATTTTTTAATATTATATATTTTATTTTATTAATTCATATTTTAATAATAATTATATTAAGAATGTTATTAAATTATTAATGATTATTTTATTAAATTATATTTAATAATCATTATATTATAATATGAATATATTATTTTTATTAAATTACATTTAATAATAATTCTATTAAAATTTAATAATAATAATAATAATAATAATAATAATAATAATAATAATATCTATCTAAAAAATTCTGCTAAGAATAATCTTATCTTTTAATTTTTTTTATGTTATTATAATATTATTTCATTCAATCGAATAATAATTATAACTTTATTTCATTACAGTAAATTAAAGTAGTGTAAAATTTTTTCATTATAATTTTATTTCATTACAATTCTAGTACACTACATATGCCGTTAATATTAGTTTTTTTTTTTTTTGTGCGTGCTATATATTTTAATGGGAAACCATTTGTAATCGTATGTGCGAGAAATTAAGTCTTGACGGAATAGTGCGACAATAAATAAGTCTTAACAAAATCAAGAGTAAAAAGCCCAATTGGACTCTCTTCAAGTCGTCCATTTGTTCTCAATAAACTCGTGTATAGGCCTGTTTCCTAGCTTGTCAGCAGTTCTTCATCTGGGTGGATTCCTTTCCTTGTTTCTAATATAAATAGGGAAGTTTCTCTTTCAGCTTTGCTGGTCGCTTAGAAATCAAGAGAATTAAGAGACTCCTCACGTTTCTCCTGGCGATTCCCGATGTTCTTTGTTTGATCTTTTTCCTTCTCTAGTTCTAAATCAACTAGGTTTCTTGAATAAGCAATCGTTTCTGGGTTTTTCTTATTTGCTTGGTTTATTGGACATAAGATTACAAGGACCAATGGCTGACAATGATCAAGGTGAAGATGATAAACGAATCAGAGTCCGAGGCCAAGGTCGAGGTCGATGTCGAGGTCGCCCACGCAAAAGGAAGCAACCTGAAGCATCTTACTTTTCAACGTCTACTCTACCAACAGACTATAACAATACGTCCAATTCTTGGAGTAAGAATTATCGTTATGGAACAACCTTTCTTGGTGCCCCCTCTTTGGCAAACCGACTGTCATTTAAGACTGCTTGCACTATATGCAAGAAGGAGATGGACTCTCCTATGATTTGCATCAACACTGATTTTCTATGCCCTTCCTGCAATCACTGCTTTTTGGCTTCAATCAAATCTTCAGTTTCCCAAAATCCACAACCAGAGGTTTTGCCACCTCTCTCTTCAACTATCTTCCGAAGCCAATTTCTTGAAATAATGAATCATCCCTACAGCACAGATTTACCGGTATACAGTATTTATGATCAATATAAACTTGCACTGAAAGATCCACGTTTCTTCCGTATCATGCTGGACCTTGTATCTATTATAAAAAACAAACCTCTCCCGTAAGCCTTTTTCTGTTTCTTATTTCACCCTATTGTTATTATTTAAATATGTTCTTGATTTTAAGATTTTTTTTCTCTGTGCAAATCGCAGAGTTCCTATATTCCAGGGAAAGGAACTCAACTTGCATCCGATTTTCGTCCAAGTTACTTGTCGAGGTGGCATACGTAAGGTAAGATGAAACAATTTTAGAACTGCAAGCAGCTCTTGGTTCTTTCAGCTGTTTAAATGACTTTTATTGCAATGTGCAATATTGCAGGTTGTTCGGGAACGAAAAATGCAAGAATTGTGCGCTGCACTTGCTGCAAATTTAAGTGCTGGGGTCGTATATAAAATGTATATGAAATGGTTGTATGACTTAGAATCCTGGTTCTTTGATTCCCCTCCTGGTGAGTATTTACAAACTTCTTCAACTTCATTTGCAAGAGGACATCTAATGCAAGGGTTACTAGAAGGACAACCGTCATCACAACGAATACAAGCAACAGCTCCATATAGAAATCCAGCATCAGTGAATACCAATAGGCAGTCGACTAGCTTGCAGGCTGGTTTCGACTTCGGTTTGACATGCCATCTGTATAGTTCATCTTCCAGACCATGTCCAATGCCAGGAGTGATAGGGGGAGAACCATCATCTTCAAATTTGGGTTCAGCAATAGCAAATAACAATCGGCTCTGGATTACTGAACCCTCCGCCTATGATTACTACTCCGATTTCGACTACAATTTGGATTTTGATTTCGCTTCACCAGATCATCCTTTCAGTTCACTTCCCAAACCACATCCGATACAAGGATTGATAGAAGGACAACCATCAGAACAAGGTCTTACATCATTTGCAGATCTCAATTCAGCAATTGCCAATGATCAGATAACTTTCATTGATGATGGTCAGTTAAGAAATTTCTCTTCATCTTCTATATGGAACTGTCATATCAACTATTCAATATATTGTGAACCTATTTCAAACGGGGCCTGAATCAAGTTTAGCACTAACGGGTACTACATCTCGAGACTTTGCAGACAATACTCAAGACTTTGCCCCTGCTGGTTTGAGCCAATAACTCATAATTTCTTTAGCTAATGCAACATAAAAGTTGGTCTTCACGTCTAACACTATGGCCCCAATGCTTATTCTCACAGACGAGCAAAGTTCAAATGTGAGCTCGGATTGGGTTCCAATTGAATGGGAAGTTCAGCCTGAGGTCCCAGTCCCAGATGTATATTCCACAGGTATCCATGGGAGCACCCCAGGCATTGGTATGTCCAAACAATGGCTAACCATAGAATGTCGGTTTTCACTTTGTTATGTCTTTCACCACGTTGACAAAAGTTGCTTTTTAACACCTTTTTGAAGATCCATCTCATAATGAGCGGAATACGGTGGGATCAACCGAAAGTAGGGATGGCAACTATGAGAAAGGAGCTTCATCAACAGGTACTGTCACCAGCATCAGCGCTGAACAGCAGCCAAGTAATGACAGAAAACCAGAAAGTCCCAACAAGGAAACTCCTCCGACGTATGTTCCTACCCGACCTGGACAAGAAAAGACAGAGTAATAGCAAACCAGAGTGTGAGATTACAACCTTCATAGATGAAGAAAGAGTAGCAGTCAAGAATAGAATAGGATAGAAAATACATTTTTCAAGTTGAAAGCGAACCTCTTTTTTTCTTTTATACAAAACAGGTTGCAGTTTGGATAAGGAAAAGAGTTAGAAAGATGTTGAGATTGGAGATGGAAGTTTACTTTTTCCAATGATAAAAGAATCCAGATTCATATTACGAAGTTGAACCAAATATTCAAATCAGGATAACGCTTTTTAACAGTTTATGATAAAAGGAGATAATTCTCATCATTAGTTTAAATAAATATATCTGTAATTTGAAAAAGGAAACAAGTTATGCTATTTGATTATACCAAAAGAGGTGGTTGTGCTAACCCTGAATAATTTGCATATATTTGAATGTGACATACATGCATGGTTTCATAGTGTTGAAAGGTGGCAACAATGCAGCAGCATGCAAGTGACCAAGCCACAATGCAGCAACATGCGAATGTCCATGGTGTAATTCGGCTGTATAACTTTTTTTTGTAATAGTTGACTTTTGTTAGTTTGGTTGTAAACTTTTTCCGTTATGTTCAGTTAATGGTTAATCATGTATTTAGCTGATTTAGTAGTCATTTAGGTTGTCTTTAAGCTGATTTAACAGCTTGGATACTTGCACAAGCAAGTTTTGTTTTTTACCAATGTAATTGAACTACCTACGTACATGGCATATTGCTTATTCAAGTAATGAGAAGAAAATCTTTCTATCTCTCATCAAACATCCGTTTTTGCTTCTGTTTCTCATGTTTTCAAACACAATTTTTGTTGTTTTGATCATTAGTTATTGATTTAAACTCAACAAATGGTATCAAGAGCCTGTCATCTTTGTAGGCCTTTTGTAACAACCTAATTTTCATTGTTTGAGATCACTAAATCCGACGGGTGAGTTGAAAATTTAATAAATTAATACCTATGAGTCAAATGTGAATATAAAAAGCATTTTTGAATTAGTGAATTTGGTGATTTAAAAGAATTAATTAGTCAGAAAATTTTGACGTTTGGGTGGTTAATTAAATAAAAAGGACTAAATTGAAAAGGGTGTAAAAGTTGCTAAAAGGATTAAATAGCTCAATTGTCAAATGAGGAAGGACCTAAAGTGAAAATAAGCCCAAAGGAGATATTTTGGGCGGCAATAGCTGAGAAAAATCAGGAAATGGGTGAAATAAGGGCAAAATTGAAAAATTGACAAAATTGGCTAAATAAAAATGGGACTAAATTGGAATATCTAGAATTCTCTTCATTTCTCTTCATATTCATCAGCTGAAAAACAGCCATGGAGGAGGGTTCAAGCTGGTTTTCATACTCTAGCTTCATGTAAGTTTAATTCTTGCTTTCTCCTTGAAATTTTTATGTTTTTGGACTTTTACAATTGGGTCCAACTTACTATTTCATTAGTTTTTGATTCCATATCTAATTTTTGAAGATTGTTATGGATGAGTTCTGGAATTATATGATGATTTTTCATGGAATTAGAGCTTTAAATTGTTTATATTCTGATTTTATTGAAAGAATTGAATAGAAAGTGAATGTTTGGGACCTAATTGTAAAAGAGTTTGAATTTATAGTTTTATGTGGAAATTCTGGATTTCAATAATTATGAAATAACTTATAATTTCTATAAAAAGTATTAATTGAGAAAATTATCTTAATTGAGGGGTTAATTGAGTAAGGACTGAATTGTATGAATTGTGAAATTTGGGGTAAAATGAAAATTAACATTTTGCACTAAAACTGTTTTGGGCAGCAGCAGTAGTTTAACTTTGAAAATTCACCAAAAATTGTAAAAATCAAATTATAGGATGAATAAAATATGAAATTAAAGCTTATTGAGTCTAGTTTCTTATAAAAAAAATTATGTAAGCAATGGAATTGTAAATCATGAGATACAATAACTTTTGTGAGACAAGGTCAGAATGATTTTGGGTTCCCCTGTTCTGAATTTAGAAAATCATAAAAAATTGGATAAAAATAATTAGAGGCTTAAATTTATATTTTTAGAATCTTGAATGAGTCTATTTTCAAGAGAAACAAACGAGGACATCATTCAAATCTTTTACGAGAAGATAATTAATTTTTAGTGAAGAAGGGTCGGAACTGTCAGATAGCAGAACAAGGGAGACTTCAATGAATAAACTGTATTAATTGGACCAACCAAAAATTATGAAATTTTTATGGTGAGAAGAAATATGAGTCTAGTTTCTGGTAAAATTTATGGATCTTAATTTTGAGTTCTGTAGCTCAAGATAAAAATAATTTAGTGACTATGACACAGATGGACAGCTTGAATATTCACATAAGTAGATAGTGAAAATTATGGATAATGTTACCTAAAAGTGTGTTGTTTATACTACGGATGTGGATGGAGAGGAGGAGGAGGGAAATATACAAAAATATATGAATGACTCGTGTATAAATTGATCACATGCCCGATTATAATCGATAAGTGTTGGATTAAAAATGATATAATGTTTTATTTGGTATATTTATTATGAAATTATAATTATAGTTATAGTACAAAAATTGAACTTGTGAGTTTACATGGCTAAATTTTAGTGATTATTTGTTAATTTTATGAATTTCATGATGTGTTATTTCATATGTATTGATGATAAAATCGTGAATAATATAAAAGCATGAAATTTGAATAAATGATCAAATTAAGCATTTCAGTTCAGTGACAAGATGAATTGAAGGAAAAGACCGTGGTTGGACCATGGCAACAAGTGATAAGTGATAGCTTCGGCTACACTTATCTAATCAAGGAAAAGTGAAAGTGATAAGTGATAGCTTCAGCTACACTTATCTGATCAATGACAAATGACAAGTGAAAAGTGGTAGCTTCAGTTACCTGATCAGTGAAAAGTGGTAGCTTCGCACACGATCGATGAAAAGTGGTAGTTCCGGCTACCTGATCAGTGAAAAGTGGTAGCTTCAGCTACCTGATCAGTGAAAAGTGGTAGTTCCGGCTACCTGATAGTGAAAAGTGGTAGCTCGCACCGATCGGTGAAAAGTGGTAGCTCGCATTTTGATCGGTGAAAATGGTAGCTCTGGCTACCTGATCAGTGAATAGTGGTAGCTTCGGCTACTAGTGACAAGTGACAAGTGATTTCCGTATAAGACCATATCTGGGATATGACATCAGTGAGATATGTGATTCGTGTAAGACCATAGCTGGGCTATGGCATCGATATATGAATATGTGTAAGACCATAGCTGGGCTATGGCATCATTATGTGAAGATGTGTAAGACCATAGTTGAACTATGGCATCGAGAAAACAAAGTACTCAATTCCGTAAGACGTTCACTAATTTGACAAAGTTTGGTAAGTGTTACATGGAATTATGTGATATAAGGAAGTACGAGTTGATAAGATATGAGTATAGAACTTGGTTGATAAATGAATTCATTTGTGATTATATAATTGTTCATCTTGAATGTCTTGTCCATATGTATTGATAATTCAAATGTTTTAATGAATAAAATTCGATATGGAATAAATTGAACACGAGACAAATAATTATGAAATTGAACTCGAATTCATGAAAATGACGATTATTGATATATGGAGACATGAGACATTGATATATGAATATGGAAAATGTTTGATAAATGTGTTTATTCATAATTATAGAATTATATACCTCATGTGTACTATTTGCATAAAGATGATATTTCAAATACTTTGGTTATTTAAGCTTAAATATGAAATAGTCGAAATCAAGATAAGTTGTTATGAAAATATATTTAGATTACAGAGATATGGGTGATATATGTTGTATGATTACATAATGTGAAATTGTGTATATATATGAGAAATTGAATGAGAATTAAGCCCATACGCGTTTCTTGTTATTTATATGAAGTGTACGACTGACAAGGGTGATGAAGTTATAAACAGAGAGTTACACGGGTTGAAAACACGAGCGTGTGACTCTCCAAAGTGTGAAAATTTTCTAAGTGTTGTAAAAGTTTCATATGTTTACGGTTTGGTCCCGAACCACCCTGAATGTATGTTTTGGATCCCATAGGCCCATATAAGGGACGTTAAACATATGTATGAAAGTTTTTAATTTAGAAAAAAATTTATGGCTGATTTTTTTTACATGATTGATCATATTAAGTTTGGTAATGCCTCGTACCCTATTCTAGGCTCGGAATACGGGTAGGGGGTGTTACAGCCTTTACTGTGTGTTAGTTTGTGTTGAATCGTGTTTGAAAGAAAAGAAACATAAGCTATCTTTGTTGGCTTGTTTAGTTGCTGCAAAAGGATGAGCTTTTCACCACCACCACCACCTATCACTACAGCAAAACAGATTTTTAGCGGCGTTTGAATGAAAAACACCGTTAAAAAATGAGCATTAGTGGCGCTTTTCAAAAACGCCGCTAAATAATTTTGCAAAACAACATCATTTTGTATTGAACTTTTAGTGGCTTTAGCAACGCTTTTCAAAAACGCCACTATAGGTACACCTTTAGCGGCGCTTTTTAAAAAACACCGCTAATGCTCGATCTTTAGCGGCGTTTTTTGAAAGACACCACTAAATAATTTTGCAAACCAACGTCATTTTGTATTGAACTTTTAGTGCCTTTAGCAGCGCTTTTTAAAAAACGCCGCTAATGCTCAATCTTTAGCAGCGTTTTTCAAAAAACGCCGCTAAATAATTTTGCAAAACGACATCATTTTGTATTGAACTTTTAGTGGCTTTAGCGGCGCTTTTTAAAAACGCCACAAAAAATATTTCATCTATCACTTATAATTTAACTGGTTTATTTATATTAAAATATAATTCATTTTAATTAAATATTTAAATTCTTCAAAAAATAATGACACATAAAAAAATTGAAAGTAAAAACATAGAAAATATTTGTTAAAAATGAAAAAATTAAAATACTATTATTTAAAATAATTTTAAAGATTTTTGGTATATGACTGATTGTTTTTAATTTATATGTTAAATATTTTCTTATATAATTGTGAAAGAGATAGTTTTAATTTTAAAATATTGAATTAATTATCATTATAGTTTAGGGTTTATGGTATATGGTTAAGGGTTTAATGTTTATGAGTTACTATTTTAAGGTTTAGGGATTATGGTTTAAGGGTGGTTTAAGGGTTGGGGTTTTAGGCTTATGTGTTAGGTGTTAAGGGTTAAGGGTTAAGGGTTCATGGTTCAGGATTTATGTTTTAGGATTTAAGGTTTAGAGTTTAAGGATTATGAGTTTAGGGTTTAGATTAATTAGTGTTTTTTAATCTATATGATAAATATTTTTTATATAATTGTAAAAGAGATAGTATTAATTTTAAAATATTGAATTAATTATCATTATAGTTTAGGGTTTATGATTTAGGGTATATGATTTAGGGTTTAAAGTGTATGAGTTGTTATTTTAAGGTTTATGAATTATGATTTATGGTTTAAGGGTTGGGGTTTAAGGCTTAGGGGTTTGGGGTTAAGTGTTAGGTTTTTAATGTTTAGAGATTATGTTTATGGTTATCCCCGGTAAATGTTTCTTTTTCTAACAATGGTTTTGTGTGCAATTGTGTATATGAACTTTAATTTGATCTAGTTCTTGTAAATTATTAACACAATTATTAATATAATGTCATTTTATATTTATATATTGCATACATAAATATTTATATTTATCCAATATAAAAATATATTATTGATCTATTTATTTTTAAAACGTTTATGATTAAATCAAAATTAAAGTTAATTTCAACTATACATTTAAACCACAATTAGAATTTCACGTCTACAATTACATATTAAACTGAAATTCATATATAATTATGAGATGTATCTCTATCAAAATTTAGGTGTATACATATAATTAAATGCCATTTATATAAAATCTAAATAACTAATGCAGACTATACTTAAAAGAATAATGCTTGTATTCTTTGTGTCATTTTGTATTTTTTAATTCATCGATTTCATTTTATTTATGTTAAATTTTCCTTTTGTATTTTATATGATAATTTTAAAATTATAAAAGTCTTCAAAAAATTTAAAATTAAAAATTAAAAATTAAAATTAAATATATTTAATATTTAATATTTAATATTTTGTCCATATTTCAGTTAAAAGTTAAATATTCAAAATTAAAAAAATTCAGAAAATGATAATGTTAGCACAAAATTTTGAAAAAATAGAAAAAATTAAAATTAAACAATAATAACGTTTTTAGGAAAAACCCTACAAAAAATTAAACTATAGTGGCATTTTTATTAAAAATGCCGCAAAAAATTAAACTATAGTGGTGCTTTTTGTTGAAAATGCCGGAAAAAGGCCATTACTTTACCAAAAAAAGGGAAATTAAAATCCCGCTCAATCCCAAAAAATAACTTTTGGTTACCGCTTGTTACTCCCTCTTCTTCTCAACAGTGAACAGACTTCAATTCATTCACCAAAGTATCACCTGCAAAATCATTTCCAGTTTTCCATTTTTTCATTTTCTTCCAAAACAAAAACCCCATTGTTGCAAACTAGAATTTTGTGGAAACTGAGTCTCTCCCTTTTCTTTTTCTCTTCTTTTGGCTCTGGAATTTGAAAAAAGAAAAAGAAAAAAATAGGATGAGTACTGAAGCAGCCAAGAGAAGCACCACCGGATCTCTGACGGTGAAACAACGGAAAACCGATGAATTGAAGCCTTCTCCGGCGCTTACTGCAGAACCCAAGAAAGTTATCATCAAAAGTGCCGACATGAAAGACGACATGCAAAAAGAGGCCGTCAATATAGCCATTTCCGTTAGCTCTTTTTCTCTACCTTACAAGATTCCTAATTTTTATGGCTTTTTTTATTGGAATTAGTTTCTAGGTTTTCTTCATTTGATCTTGATTTGTTAGTAAATACTGTAAATTTGTTGACTTGGAGTGGTTTTTCCTTCTGGGGGTTTTGACTAGGCTTTCGAGAAGAACAATGTAGAGAAAGATGTAGCTGAGTACATTAAGAAAGAATTCGACAAGAAACATGGACCTGACATTGAATCTTCTTAAGCTTTTATGTAATAATCTTCCTGGATTTGCACTAAGGGGTGAACTAATTCTATGTGGCATGCTGCAGAGACATCAAGCCTGACAACCTGCTACTTGATAAAAATGGTCATATGAAATTATCAGATTTTGGATTATGTTAACCATTAGATTGCAGTAATCTCCAGGAAAAGGATTTTACCTTAGCAAAGAATCTCAGTGGGGCTCTTCAAAGTGATGGACGACCTGCTCCACCAAAACGCACACAACAAGAGCAATTGCAGCATTGGCAGAGGAACAGAAGGATGCTTGTAATTACTTGTCTATCATATAGCTAATTCAACGTTATTTATTGTTATCAGTGATTGAGCTATTGAGTTCATAAAGCAAGAATATAGACTTGTTGCTTCTTATTTTCCATTGTTTAGAGTTTGCAAGGCTTATATTTTACAGCTGTTAGTTGCCTTAGATATTCTAGAACGACCATAAGCTCACCTCTTTTTCATGCTAAGTTTATTTAGAAAGCTTTTTTCTTTTTTGTTGAAATTACAAATTAATGTTGCTTAAACATGTAAATTCAAAAATTCTTGCTTTTGTTTTGTTTTGTTTTCTCATTAATTTGAATATATAATGCCTTTTTTTCTCCATGGAATTTTCTTATTTGCATTAAATTTAGAGATCTGATTTATTGATTCTTATACCATTTTAGGATCATAGTTTTTTCTTTTTAAATACAAAATGCAAAACAATGTTCTTATTATTTCTTCTTAATTCACATCGCTTGTAGATTCATTTACTATAAGCTTGTTCTGTTTATTGAGAATTTTTTTTCATTGATTTATCTTTTTCTTTTTTTGTTGATTAATTTCTAATGTTAAAAGCAGTGTGGCAAGAGAAGATCAATGGAAAAAGACACTTCATATTATGATATATTGGGTGTCAATGTTGATGCATCTATACCTGAAATCAAGAAGGCTTATTACCTCAAAGTAAGCTTTTCTACATTTGTATGATTTTCATGATTTTGATTTATGAACATTTGAAAGCAATGCCTTGATGCATGATTGAACCATGTTTCTTCTTCTGGGATTTGTGAGAAAATTTGGATGAATTTTTTGTTTTCATGTTGAATTATGCAATAGGCATTAGAGATTTGGGTGATGAAATTTGTTCTGCATTATTAGTTTAGGTTTCTTCTGCATTGTATTTTTCAGGCAAGGCGAGCTCACCCCGATAAAAATCCAGATGATCCGAAAGCTGTTGACAAATTTCACATAAGCTACCACATTTTAACTATGCTTTTAGTTCATCAATTGTTTGAAAAATGTCCTAAAAGAAGACCCCTTTAGCTTTAGTACTGGCTTTTAACTACTTGTTGAAGGGAGGTTCGTCTCGGACCCTCAACGGAAATTATTATCCTCGTGTCAGTGTTTTGCCTCCCATACTTTGAGCAGAGACTAAAAGGGCTCACGGAGTTAAGGGAGAGCCTCGATTATCATGTTCATGCATTGATAAGTATATGATTTTAGATTTATCATTATCAATGCAATATGCAGGCTTTTTATTCTATCTCTTATACTGATCATTTATGTTTGAAATTAATTGATCTGCTTTTCCATGAAAGATTTCCTTTCTTAATCTTTGTTTATTTATTGTTTTTGTTCATTTTTTTAAAATTTTATAATGGGAGTTTTTTTTATTGGTACTTGAATTGACAATTATTTTTGTAAAAGGTCAGTATCCATGTATTATTTTGTGTGTAGGATTTAATACTATCCTAGATTCCATATCTTTACTTTTGCATGTTGGTTCTTTGATGCAAATCTGATCTTCAATTGATTAAATTGTCTGAACTAAATCTGGGTGTGAATATCATATAAACTTTACTTTTTTGTCTGATTCTAAGACCTGCTAAAATCCTTTATTTACCTAATCTGCAATTTGAAAGGAGCTTTGGTTCTTGGGTAAACTGTACTTATTGTTTGCTCTTATTCTCACCCTCCATCCATGAATTTCTATATTTACATGCTACTTCACAATTAATATAATTTTATAATTTGTTGGTAAAAATTGTCAATTTTGTTATGATCAGGATCAACAAAGTAGAGAGCTGTCTCAAGATCACATATCTAAGCGAGCCAATAAACTAAGAATGAAGGTATGGCTGGGGTGAAATGTTGGTACTTTTCTGGCTATGTCTGCATGTATTAGTCGGCTGTTGTAATTTTTTGAGTTAATTTTTGTGTTCAACTTAGTTTCTTATTTTCAATTTCAGGAGGAGGAACTGAAATTAAAGCCTATTATCGCATTTGATTGTGGTATGATCTTCTGCTATATGCTCTTTTATCATTTAAACTTAAATGAAAATTTGCAAACTGTCTGATTTTGCATGGTGGTATGTTCTTTTGTTATGTCAGAATGATCTAAGTTTGGCTCTCTCTTTCAATAAAAAAGCTGAAATCAGGGAACGAGATTGGTGCAATGTGGTATGATCTTCTGCTATATGCTCTTTTATCGTTTAAACTTAAATAAAAATTTGCAAACTATCTGATTTTGCATGGTGGTATGTTCTTTTGTTATGTCAAAGTGATCTAAGTTTGGCTCTCTCTTTCAATAAAAAAGTTGAAATCAGGGAACGAGATTGGTGCAATGTGGTTACATGCCATATGGATACTGAAAAGGCATATGTGTGGCGACTTCAAAATTTTGTGATTGGTGAGCATATCCTGAGACCATGTCCTGAAAATCCAACTCCTGTGAAGGTTATGCTCTATCAAATTCCTACTATTTTGTATTTAGTTCCACGAGTTTTATGTATTAATATCTTTTTTCCTGCACTAAAATGTAGTGAATACATTCAGTGCTTTTTCTGAATTTGTCTATTTATAGAATATAGACAAGATGGTTGATGTATTCATCTTCATTTAAAACATTAAGCAACAAATACTACTGATATTAAACTATTCAAAGATGAGAAACCCTGCTAGAAACTAGTATTTCATAAACTATACAAATTGTGACTGATGGTTTTTTCTATCTGGTTGCAGGCCTGTGCCATCAGCACTTCTGGTAATTTTGCGGTTCTAGGTACAGCAGGGGGTTGGATTGAGAGATTCAATCTCCAATCTGGAATAAGTCGAGGTAGTTATGTGGACACGCCAAAAGGAAGTGCTCATGATGGGGAGTCTGTTGCTGACGGGGCAATAAGGGAAACATGGGAAGAGGCAGGTGTTGAAGTGGAAGTCATTTCTCCTTTTGCACAACTGTATATTTCCCCATAAATGTAAATGTGCTTAAAATTTATCTAAAAATTCTCATCGACATAAATTTTCATAAATTGTATTATCTCTCTGTTGCTGGTAGATTGCCCATTTATTTAAACATAATATTTAAATTCTAAATTTAAATTCATCAATTTTATATTTAGTTTTAAAGTTAAAATTTTGATAGAAAATTTAATTTAATTAATATTTTTATTTATCCTTAAAAGTATATAGTTTAAAGTTTCAAAATAAAATATAATATAGAAAATAAATATTATTTAATAAAATATATATTTTTAAAGGTTATATTCTTTAGCGGTGTTTGTGAGAAAAGCGCCGCTAAAGGTTTGTTACGTAGCGGTGTTTGTAAAAAAAAAGTCACTAAAGGTCATGGTTTTTAGCGGCGTTTGTGAAAAAAACGCCGCTAAAGGTCATGGTCTTTAGCGGCGTTTGTGAAAAAAGCGCCGCTAAAGGTCATGGTTTTTAGTGGCATTTTTTTAAATAAACGCCGCAAAATTTTGCGGCTTTTGCTATAGCGGCATTTTTTGCGGTGCTTGTGAAAACGCCGCTAATAGTTTTAGCGGCGCTTAAAAACACCGCTAAAGGAAAAAAAAAACACCGCTAAAAGTCTGTTCTCCTGTAGTGTATCTTTGCTGGTGAAAATTACAACATATGGCCTGTGAAAATGAAGACATATTTGTAGGCTCATGAGCTGTGGAGTTTTGTTCTAGCTGACACAGAGCCACCACCTTTGAGAGCTAATCCGACCATAGCTCAAATCAGGTAGCATAATGAGGACACTGCCAAAAAGTATAAGGCTATGATATACCTTCAAAATGGAGTTTCAGATGTTATTTTCACAAGGATAATGGTTTGTGACACTCTAAAACAGGCCTGGGACAGACTCAAGGAAGAGTTTCAAGGGTCAGATAAGACCAGGCAGCAACAATTAATCAACTTGAGAAGGGACTTCGAGAATCTGAGGATGAAGGAGTCTGAAACCATCAAGCAGTATGTTGACAGGATTATGGCCACAGTCAACAACATAAGAATTCTTGGAGATGATAGTGACAAAATGATAGTTGAAAAGGTCATCACAATTCTTCCAGAGAAGTATGAGTCAAAAATCTCTTCTTTAGAGGTCTTGAGGGACCTATCAGCTATACCTTTGACAGAGCTGATAAATGCTTTCTATACATAAGAGCAAAGAAGAGCAAACAAAATAGAAGAGTGTTTGGAGGGAGCCTTTCAAGCTAGGAGCAGAGAGAGCTCAAGCTCAAGCTCAAGTTACAATGGCAAGAAGCCTTGGCAAGAAAAGAAAGAGAAAGGGAAGAATGATGCTGCCAAAAAGAAGTTTCCACCTTGCACTTGCTGCAAGAAGTCTACTCAATTGGAAAAATACTACTGGTACAGGCCTGACATTCAATGTAAAAGCTGCAAGCAACTTGGCCACATTGAGAAAGTTTGAAAGAATAAGGCAAAAACACAACCACAGCAGTAGAATCAAGTCAGGCTGCTGAGGATGTCCAAGTTCAGGAGGAGCAGGTCTTTACTGCCTCCTGCTTTGCAAGCTCGAGCAAAGTTAGGAAGAATTGGCTGATTGATAGTGGCTGCACTCATCAGATGGCCTCAGAAAAAGGCATGTTCAGGGAGCTAGACACCAGCTTTGTGCCCAAAGTCAGAATTGGGAATGGTGAGTTCATAGAGGCCAAAGGCAAGGGCAAGGTTATGATTAGCACTCAGTCAGGTAAGAAAACTATCTTAGAATTTCTTTTTGTACCTGATATTGACCAAAATCTACTTAGTGTTGGTCAGTTGTTGGAGAAGGGTTACTCCTTTGTTTTTGAAAGAAAGACTTGTGTATTCAAGGATATTTTTGATCAAGTGCTGGTGACAGTAGCTATGCATGACATATCCTTTATTTTAGATGTGAATCAGTTAGAAGCAAAAGCACATACAGCTCCGGCTGATGAATCATGTTTGTGGCACAAGAGGCTAGGGCATGTGAATTATAAGTCACTAAGTCTACTGTACAAGATGAGCCTAGTTGAAGACATCTTCAAGATCGAGCCTAAGAAAGATGTGTGTGAAGTCTATTAGTTTATCAAGCAGACCAAACTACCTTTTCCTATTAACAAAGCTTGGAGAGCTCAAGAGAGGCTCTAACTGGTCCATACAGACATTTGTAGACCTATAAAAACCTCCTCTTTGAATGGAAGTAGGTACTTTGCATTGTTCATTGATGATTGCACCAGATTTTGTTGGGTGAGCTTTCTGAAACAAAAGTTAGATGTGGCAAACTTCTCTTGCAAGTTCAAGTCATTGGCTGAGAATCAAGCCAATTGCAAGTTGAAGACATTGAGGTCTGATAATGGGATTGAATATGTATCTCAAAGGTTTCAGAAGATTTGTGATGAAGCTGGAATTTAGCACAAATTAACCACTATCTATACACCACAACAAAATGGTGTTTGTGAGGGGAAGAACATGACTATTCTCGATATGGACAGGTGCTTATTGTTTAAAGCCAAGATGCCTAACAATTTTTGGGCTAAGGCATTAACTACCTCTGTGTATTTGCTAAATAGGCTGCCAACTAATGTAGTCAAAGGAAAAACACCTTTTGAAGCCTGGTTTAGTCAAAAACCAAATGTCTCACACTTGAAAATGTTTGGTTGTTTATGCTATACACTGGTGCCAACTGAAAAGAGGACCAAGCTAGAGAAGAGGTCCATGCCTAGAGTTTTTGTTGGTTACAATAGTGTAAAGAAAAGGTACAGGGTCTTTGATCCATCTACTAAGAAAATTGTTGTGAGTAGGGATGTGAAATTCAATGAAGGAAGCTGTTGGAAATGGGATGGAACAGATGCAAGTTTGCCTAAGTAAGACCAGTATGATCTTGATCTACAGCATGCTGAGATTGAAGCCGAAACTGAAGATGATTATGATGATGCACCTGTTAGAGGCACTAGAACCTTAATGGACATCTATGAAAGATGTGATATGACCATTGTTGAGCCTTCCTGTTTTGATGAAGCTACAAAGGAGGGCTGTTGGAAAGAAGCTATGGAAGCTGAACTGAGGATGATCCAAAAAAATGACACATGGGAGCTGGTTGATAGACCAACAAACAAAAAGATCATTAGTGTGAAATGGGTGTTCATAACCAAACATAATGCAGATGGGTAACTAAAAAATCACAAGGCTAGCAGTCAGCAGTATGGCATCGATTTCTTTGAAACATTTGGACCAGTTGCAAGGTTGGACACCATAAGGTTGTTGTTTGCCTTAGCTGCTCAGAAGCAGCAGAAAGTGTATCAACTAGATGTTAAATCAGCTTTTCTAAATGGATTTCTCAAGGAAGAAATCTTTGTTGAACAACCTGATGGATTCAAAGTCCTTGGTGAAGAGCACAAAGTCTACAAGCTCAAGAAAGCTTTATATGGCCTAAAATAGGCTCCAAGGGCCTAGTAAGACAGGATTGATGCATACTTATCAAGGATGGGGTTCGAAAAGAGCATTAGTGAGCTTACACTCTATGTGAAGAAGGCTGAAAAAGAAACCTTGCTGATTGTGTTTTAGTATGTAGATGACTTATTGGCGACCGGTTGTAAAAGTGAGCTGATTAAAGAATTCAAGAAGTAAATGCAAGATATTTTCGAGATGACTGATTTAGGCTTGATTACCTACTTCCTTAGTATAGAAGTGAATCAAAATAAGCATGGTATTTTTATAAGCCAGCAAGCTTTTGCATTGAAGGTTCTAAGCAAATTTTGCATGGAAAACTGCAAACCTGCTAGCACTCCTGTGGCACTAGGAGAAAAACTCTCCAACAATAGTGATCATGATCGTGTGGAAGAGAAGAGCTATAGAAGTCTGGTTGGTTGGCTACTCTACTTGATAGTAACAAGGCAGACATCATGTATGCAGTCAACCTTCTATCGAGGTTCATGCATTGTTGCGATGTAGCTCATTTCAAGGCTGCTAAAAAAGCCTTAAGGTATGTCAAATGGGCCCTAAGCTATGGTGTGAAGTTTGAGAAAGCTGAAGAATTGAAGCTGGTTAGCTATTCAGACAGTGATTGGGTTGGTTTAGTTGATGACATGAAGAGCACATCGGGCTACTTCTTCACTTAGGTTTAGGATTTTTTAGTTGGAGTTCTAAGAAGCAATAGACAGTAGCTCAATCCACTGAAGATGCAGAGTATATTGCAGCTGCTACTGCTGAAGCCATTTGACAATCAGTCAGCTGTTGCAATTGCCAAGAATCCTGTATTTCATGGCAAGACCAAGCATTTCAAAATCAAGTACCATTTTATAAGGGAGACAGAGTTGTTAAAGGAAATCAACTTGATCCATTGCTGCTCGGAGGTTCAACTTGAAGACATATTGACCAAGCCATTGGCTGCCACAAGGTTCGAGTATTTGAATAAGGAAATTGGAGTCTGCTGCTTTGTAGCCAAGGAGGAGTGTTAAAAGGTGGTAACAATGCAGCAGCATGCAAGTGACCAAGCCATAATGCAGTAGCATGCAAGTGACCAAGCAACACAGTAGCAACATGTGAATGTCCATGGTGTAATTTGGCTGTAGAACTTTTTTTTATAATAGTTGACTTTTTTTATTTTGGTTGTAAACTTTTTCTGTTATGTTCAGCTAAGGGTTAATCATGTATTTAACTGATTTAGTAGTCATTTAGGTTGTCTTTAATCTGATTTAACAGCTTGGATACTTGCAAAAGCAAGTTTTGTTTTTTACCAATGTAATTGAACTACTTATGTACATGGCATATTGTTTATTCAAGTAATGAGAAGAAAATCTTTCTATCTCTCATCAGACATCCATTTTTGCTTCTATTTCTCATGTTTTCAGACATAATTTTTATTGTTTTGATTATTAGTTATTGATTTAAACTTAAAACATAGGAAAAGAGATGGGGTGGCTTTCCGTACTACCACAGGTCTGTAAGTTCGTTAATTTAGTCAAACTATTTTCTAGCCTTGCCACATGCTGCATAACTGAAAATTGAAGCCACAACAAGGACATAAAAAAGAAAAGCAGAAAAATATTATCACCAGGTTAGTTAACTTTGATTAGTTATGTAACACCCCGAACCCGAGACCGTTGCCGGTGTCGGACACGAGGGGTTAACAAGCCAAAACCACTTATAGCACCGACCAACTTGACATTCCCAGGCAAGCTGGAAAACTGCGTCACTGTTTCCTTTAAAAGCATATCTTGAGTTACAGAACTCGGAAACTGATTCCGTAAATTTTCCCTGAATTTAGACTCATATATCCATCCCTGGATTTTTTTCTAGAATTTTTGGTCGGGCCAATTGGTACAGTTTATTAGTTAAAGTCACCCATGTTACAGGGGTCGACTACACTGACCTTCGCACGTTACAACTTGAATATCTCTCTGTACAGGGTTTCAATACTGATTCCGTTTGTTTCTAATGAAACTAGACTGAAAAAGGAATCTGGACATATAAGGCATGACTTCTAATTCATTCTGGATAATTTATGGTAAATTTTCAAAGTCGCGACAGGGGACCCAGAAACCGTTCTGGCCCTGTCTCACGAGAACTTTAATATCTCTCAATATACTGTTCATATGATCGTTTCGTTACTTTCATATGAAAATAGACTCGTCAAGGTTCGATCACATAATTTATTCACTATTTAACACCATTCCTACAAATTTTGGTTATTTTTCACATCCACGTCACTGCAGCTGGCAGCCTCTGTTTTAAGGTAGGCTTTACCTATATTGTAGTTCCCATGGACCAACTATAGTCTAGTCATACTTAGGTCCACATATGATCATATTTAGCCATTCCAATGGCTGATCATGTGACCAACACTCTCATTCAAACCATAATCACATCATGAAACCAAATATAATTACAAACCACATATGGTCAAATTCCATACTCCACTTTTACGAACCATTTTCGCATGGCCGCACACATATACATCACAAAGTACTTAAAACAACCGAGGGTGGTCCTATACATGCCATATCCAAAACTCAACTAAAGGAGTACCAAAAGGGCTTTGATAGTGTGGTTGACTTCAACTTCTATGATCCCGAATCCGATCGCTAACGAGCAAAATCTATAAACAGAGAAACAAAGAAACGGAGTAAGCAATTTATGCTTAGTAAGTTTGAGCCATAATATACACACAACCAAAGCATAGCATTCAAGTAGCTAAACAATAATTCATATGCACAATTTCTCAAAGACATGCTTACTTCACAATCCCAACTCTTATATTCATACACAAATAACGGCCTAGTTAATGCCGATAGCTCATTTATCATTAGAGCGAATATTCATACGCACTTACTCATAGTGTGCTGAAGCACACACAAAACATACCTTGTTGTTGGGAATTTCACAAGTGCATTAACTGAAAATTTTCCAGCAAGTTCAAAGTTCTCGAATCACATACCTTCGGAGTTTATCCGGATATAGCTACTCGTTCAAACGCCTTGGGACATAGCCGGTTATGGTAACCCGCACAAAGGCCTTGGGACTTAACCGGATATCACAATTTGCACAATTGCCTTGGGCTTAGCCGGATATCATAACTCGCCTAATTGCCTTGGGCTTAGCAGATATCACTCGAACATTCACACACATCTTTGTTTCAATTTCATAACACAACTTTTATGCACAATTCACTTAGCAAAAATATCATTTCGGCTCAATGGCCACATACAAAGGCACAATTTCGATTGCTTATTACTTCATTCAATCGAATCAAAATCTAAGTTTCGATACTCGAAAACTTACCTCGGACGTGGTCGAATGATTTAAATGCTATTCGACGACTTTTTCCTTCCCTTATTGGATTTAGCTCCCTTTGCTCTTGAGCTTAATTTAACAAATAAATTGGTTTTATCATTTGAGCATCGAAGAGAATTCAAGATACCTAGCCAATATATATGCTCATTAGGCATCAAAGTCGCATATGTACGAAATCACGAATCGAACTCAACACATTAGTTAATATTCCTCTTAGCGAATTTTCTAAGCCAAGAATAGGCATCAATATGCTTGCCTCTAACCGAATGCATGCACACCAATTTCCCTCATGTGGCCGAATATGCATGTCCATGTTGAGGCCAATTATGCACTTAATACCACACAAAAACAGCATGCATTTTACTAACTAACGCATTACATATTGTAGCTCAATACACATCTCTCATGTGCTTCATAACGAAACATCATCACAAGCAAATATATACCTTGAAATAGTATATATGTCATGCCAATACATCATGTGCAAACATGTATACACATATAGGTGCAAGGTCGAATCTCAAGGGGTTCATACCCATCCAAACACAAATTTTACCAATCAAGTAACAAGCATAAATCATGCTCATGAATGCACCATGGCGAATACATCACAACCATACTCTTTCAACTTCGGTCATGGTTAAACAAAGAATTCAATGTCCTACTCAAGAATACTAAAAGAAATTTCAAGAGTAGTCAATCCATCATTACATGCATCATCAACAAGCTTCACATTTAGCATGCAATGGCTTTAACACAATATCAACCTTGGCCAAATACCATTTTTCATGGCATAGCAAGGATTTGAACCATGGCTAACATGCACATCAAGTTAGCAACCAAAACAAGCATGAATCTCGTGACACAACCTCAACATACCTTAATCTTGATGCAAGTATAGCCAAATCTCCTTCTAGATCTCTTCTAAACTAAAAATGGAGCAAAATTTCCTTCCTTCTTAGAATTTTCAGCCCAAAGAAAATGAGAATGGATGAACCAAATTTTTTCTTTTCCTTTCTCTCAACTCACGGCCAAGGGGGAAGCATGGATGAGACCATTTTTTTTCTTTCTTTGCCCATGCTCTTTATTTTATTATTTCACCCTAATGCACCAACAAAACATGTTTCATGACATGTTTTGCCCATCCACTCTTGCCATGGCGGCCACTTCATGTTGGGGGAATTGACATGCAAATCCTTATTTTTGCATGCATGTTCAACTAGTCATCACACCTTTCCCCATCATACTTTCAAAGTTTACTACTAGGTCCTTTCTAATGAAATTCACATTTATAACTCTAAATCGAAACATCAAAATGTCACACATGAATTAACACATATTATAGGCATCAAAATAAATTATAAATTATTTTTATGCCTCGGTTTTGTGGTCCCGAAACCACCTCCCGACTAGGGTCAATTTTGGCTGTCACAACTCTCCCCACTTAAGAAATTTTCGTCCCGAAAATCTTACGAGTAAATAGGGTTGGGTATCGCTCTTTCATAGAGATCTCGGTTTCCCAAGTAGCTTCTTCTATCCGTGTTTGAGCCATAACACTTTCACTAGCGGAACCCGCTTGTTTCGCAACTCTTTCACTTCACGTGATAGGATACGAATCGGTTTTCCTCATAACTCATATTGGCTTGAATTTCAACCTCGATGGACTAATCACGTGCGATGGATCAGATCTATAGCGTCGAAGCATCGAAACATGAAAGACATCGTGAATCTTTTCGAGTTCAGGGGGCAAAATCAAATGATATGCAACTGGACCGACTCGCTCGGATATCTCATATGGCCCAATGAACCTCGGGCTCAACTTGCCCTTACGGCCGAATCTGAGTATCTTTTTCCAAGGCGAAACCTTGAGAAACACTTTATCTCCCACCTGATACTCGATGTCTTTTCGTTTGAGACCGCGTCGACTTTTGACGATCGAGGCTATCTTCAGACTTTCACGGATTACTTTCACTTTACATTCAGCATCTCTAATTAAATCCACCGAAAATTTTGCTTTCACCGAGCTCGGTCAAAACAATGGTGTACGGCATTTACGACCGTACAAAGCCTCGTAGGTGCCATCTTAATACTTGATTGAAAACTATTGTTGTGGCGAATTCAATCAAAGGCAAATATCGTTCCTATGAACCACTGAACTCGAGGATGCAACATCTTAACATATCCTCAAGTATCTGAATTATCCGCTCGGATTGACTATCGGTTTGGGGGTGAAAGGCGGTGCTGAAATGTAGCTTGGTACCCAAAGCTTCTTGCAACTTCTTCCAAAATCGCGAGGTAAATCTCGGATCTCTATCCGATACGATGGAAATAGGCACCCCGTGTAATCTCACAATCTGAGAAACGTACAATTCGGCTAGTTTGTCCATTGAAAAATCCGTACGTACGGGGATAAAGTGAGCCAACTTAGTCAATCTATCTACCACGACCCAAATCGCATCCTTCTTACTTGCGACAATGGCGGCCGGATACAAAGTCTATTGTGACTCGATCCCATTTCCACTCGGGTATCGTGATCGGTGAAGTAATCTGAAGGCACTTGATGTTCCGCTTTCACTTGTTGACATATTAAACATTTCAAAACAAAGTCGGAGATGTCTCGTTTCATACCATGTCACCAAAATCGGCGTTTCAAATCGTTGTACATCTTCGTACTCCCGGGTGGATTGCCATTCGGCTACAATGGGCTTCGTTCGAATTATCGAAATAAGTTCAATTCTTTGGAACACACAGACGACTTTTGAACCTCAAACAATCGTCATCATCGATTTGAAATTCGAGTCCTTGTTCGAACACACTCGGCCGTTTTGCAACCAACTCATCGTCGATTTTTCGAGCTTCACGAATTTGACGTATCAATAATGGTTTGGCTTTCAATTCAGCTACTAACACATTGTCGGGTAGAACGAGACAAGTGTACATTCATCACCGTAAAGCGAATAATGATTTACGACTTAAGGCATCCGCAACCACATTCGCCTTTCCGGGTGATAGTCAATGACCACTCATAATCCTTTAACACTCGAGCCAACGTCTTTGTCGCAGATTTAAGTCTCTTTGAGTCATCAAATATTTGAGACTTTTGTGATCCGAATACACATGGCACTTCTCACCAAATAAGTAATGTCGCCATATCTTTAAAGCGAATCGATGGCGACCAATTCGAGATCATGGGTCGGATAATTTTTCTCGTGTGGCTTTAATTGCCTCGACGCATAGGCCACAACTCGACCTTCTTGCATCAATACGCAACCTAACCCGAGTAGGGATGCGTCACTATAAATAACAAACTCTTTGCCCGATTCGGGTTGCACTAGAATTGGGGCTTCAGTCAAATAAGTTTTCAGTTGATCGAATATTTCTTTTTTTTTTTGACATTTCTCCGTCCATTCGAACTTAACATCCTTTTGGAGTAGCTTCGTCATTGGCGTGGCTATCGTCGAGAAACCTCTTACAAATCATCGGTAATAACCGGCAAGCCCCCAAAAGCTCCGAACCTCGGTAATATTTCTCGGAGGCTTCCAGTTAAGTATGGCTGAAATTTTGTTCGGGTCGACTCGAATACCCGATGCAGATATCACATGCCCCAAGAAGCTAACCTCTCTTAACCAGAACTCACACTTGCTAAACTTAGCATATAATTGCTTATTAGTAAAATTTGCAAAGCACTAACCTCGGTGTTCAGCATGTTCGGTCTCATTTCTTGAATAGACCAAGATGTCATCAATGAACACGACTACGAACCGATCCAAATATGGTCTGAAGATCCGATTCATTAAATCCATAAATACCGCAGGGGCATTAGTAAGCCCAAACGGCATCACTAGGAACTCGTAGTGACCATATCTCGTTCTGAAGGCAATCTTGGGTACGTCTGAATCTCGAATTTGCAACTGATAATAGCCCGATCTCAAATCTATTTTCGAGAACACTAAAGCTCCCTTCAGTTGATCGAACAAATCGTCAATACGCGGTAACGGATATTTGTTCTTTATCGTCGCTTTATTAAGCTGACGATAGTCGATGCACAGCCTCATGGTTCCATCCTTCTTTTTCACAAACAACACTGGTGCACCCCAAGGTGAAAAATTCGGGTGAGCAAAACCTTTATCCACCAATTCTTGCAACTGAGCTTTCAACTCCTTTAATTCCGTTGGTGCCATACGATACGGAGCTATCGAAATTGGGGTGGTACCAGGTACCAATTCGATGCCAAACTCTATTTCCCGAACAGGTGGTAATCCCGGCAATTCTTCAGGGAAAACATCCGGGTATTCACAAACCACTAGCACAGATTCGGGTTTCTTTTCTAACTCCTTGTCATCTAGAACATACGCAAGGTATGCTTCACACCCCTTTCTTACGTATTTACGGGCCAACATTGCTGATATTACGGTGGCAACCCTTTAAGTCCGTAGACTCATCCCGAATTATCTCGTTATTTGCGCACCTCAGATCAATAGTCTTGCTTTTGCAATTTACAACCGTATCGTGCATGGTCAACCAATCCAAACCAAGAATAATGTCGAATTTGTCGAGCGGCAAAAGCATCAAGTCCGGGAAAACAAGAACCTCGGAATACTAGGGGACTTTTCTTACACACTTTGTTGACAAGCACGTAATGACCCAAGGGTTTGACACGAATTACAAACTCGAGAGACTCAATGGGCAAAGTCTTCTTGGATGCTAAGGTTTCGCATATATATGAATGAGTAGGACCGGGGTCAATCAAAGCAATCACATTAGTGTAAAGGAGAGTAAAAGTACCGGTAATAACATCGACGAGGAAGCATCCTCACGTGCGGCGTATGGCATAAGTCCTAGCAGAGCACGAGCCTCGGATCCGATGGTAGCATCTCTAGATCCTCTCGACCGCCACTAGCATTGCCCATATTTCTAGGTGGCCTACCTCGAGT
Organism: Gossypium arboreum; assembly: GCF_025698485.1. Classification (NCBI taxonomy): domain Eukaryota; kingdom Viridiplantae; phylum Streptophyta; class Magnoliopsida; order Malvales; family Malvaceae; genus Gossypium; species Gossypium arboreum. The sequence continues at coordinate 16,837,865 of NC_069080.1, forward strand.
TGTGGTAGCACCGGGTTCCCACTTTGATTTACGTTTTGTTCGGATAAACTCGGGCAATCCTTAATGAAATGATCGGTGATCCGCACTTGTAACAGAGGCGGTCACGGAGTTTACAACTCCCGAATGCCATTTGCCACAATATTGGCACTCCGTTCGTCTCGACAATCATTGCCAACACTGGCGATCGAAGTGACTCAGCGTGCCCATAGGGGTCGATCGCGGTCTCGTCTAGAAAAGCCGAAGTGTCTCTAGACCGCCTAAGCCATCTCTAAATTTCTTTGATGACTGTGGGAAGGGCTTCCCCGAAGACCTCTTATGAAACTCCCTTGCTCCCACTTCAGCTTTTCTTTTCTCCATACTGAGCTCCTCGGCTTTGCACGCTCGCTCGACAAGAGCCACAAACTCTCGGATTTCCAAAATGCCAACATACAGCTTTATATCATCATTCAGTCCATCTTCGAAGCGTTTACACATCACAGCTTCTGAAGAAATGCATTCGCGCGCGTACCGGCTAAGCCTCACAAATTTTCGTTCGTAGTCGGTAACCGACATGGAACCTTGTTTAAGTTCAAGAAATTCCTTCCGTTTTTGATCCATAAATCTCGGTGATATACTTCTTTGAACTCGGTTAGAAAGAACTCCCAAATTACGTGCTCCTAGGCACTGTGAAGTCGAGTACTCCACCAATAGTAGGCGGAATCGCGTAGCAAGGAGATAGTACACTTTAAGCATTCATCGGTGTACATGATAGCTCATCGAGCACCGGATAGTGTTGTCCAACCAAAATTCAGCTTGCTCGGCATCGTCGCTATCCGTAGCTTTAAATTCAGTAGCCCCATGTTTTGAATTCATCATTGGGGCTTACTTGACCTTATTTGGTCGATTCGGAGGTATTGTAGGTGCAGAGGTTGCATTAGTCGGGAATGGAGGTTGTGGAGCAGTCGTGTTAGTTCGAATGTATTGGTTGAACCAATCATTCATCACGCTATAGAAGGCTTGCTTAGCCTCATCATTCGGATTGCTAGCAATAGGTTGAGAGTCCATGGCGCTGTCCCCCTTGCGGAGCAGGCGCCACACTCTCCACATCATCAGCTATTGCTCGGTTGGGATCGGGATCCATGGCTATAAACAAACACAAATTTCAAAATGTAAATCACCACACTATCAATTATCACTTAATGGCATGTATAGCTAGACCCCAAACATATCACGGTAGTCCTAGGATCGACTAAACCGTAGCTCTGATACCAATAAAATTGAAACACCCGAACCCGAGACCGTTGCGGTGTCGGACACGAGGTTAACAAGCCAAAACCACTTATAGCACCGACCAACTTGACATTCCCAGGCAAGCTGGAAAACTGCGTCACTGTTGCCTTAAAAGCATATCTCGAGTTACAGAACTTGGAAACTGATTCCATAAATTTTCCTGAATTTAGACTCATATATCCATCCCTGGATTTTTTCTAGAATTTTGGTCAGGCCAATTGGTACAGTTTATTAGTTAAAGTCACCCATGTTACAGGGTCGACTACACTGACCTTCGCACGTTACAACTTGAATATCTCTCTGTACAGGGTTTCAATACTGATGCCGTTTGTTTCTAATGAAACTAGACTGAAAAATGAATCTGGACATATAAGGCATGACTTCTAATTCATTCTGGATAATTTATGGTAAATTTTCAAAGTCGCGACAGGGGACCCAGAAACCGTTCTGGCTCTGTCTCACGAGAACTTTAATATCTCTCAGTATACTGTTCATATGATCGTTTCGTTACTTTCATATGAAAATATACTCGTCAAGGTTCGATCACATAATTTATTCACTATTTAACACCAGTCCTACAAATTTTTGTGATTTTTCACATCCACGTCACTGCAGCTGGCAGCCTCTGTTTTTAAGGTAGGCTTTACCTATATTGTAGTTCCCATGGACCAACTATAGTCTAGTCATACTTAGGTCCAAATATGATCATATTTAGCCATTCCAATGGCTGATCATGTGACCAACACTCTCATTCCAAACCATAATCACATCATGAAACCAAATATAATTACAAACCACATATGGTCAAATTCCATACTCCACTTTTACGAACCATTTTCGCATGGCCGCACACATATACATCACAAAGTACTTAAAACAACCGAGGGTGGTCCTATACATGCCATATCCAAAACTCAACTAAAGGAGTACCAAAAGGGCTTTGATAGTGTGGTTGACTTCAACTTCTATGATCCCGAATCCGATCGCTAACGAGCAAAATCTATAAACAGAGAAACAAAGAAACGGAGTAAGCAATTTATGCTTAGTAAGTTTGAGCCATAATATACACACAACCAAAGCATAGCATTCAAGTAGCTAAACAATAATTCATATGCACAATTTCTCAAAGACATGCTTACTTCACAATCCCAACTCTTATATTCATACACAAATAACGGCCTAGTTAATGCCGATAGCTCATTTATCATTAGAGCGAATATTCATACGCACTTACTCATAGTGTGCGAAGCACACACAAAACATACCTTGTTGTTGGGAATTTCACAAGTGCATTAACTGAAAATTTTCCAGCAAGTTCAAAGTTCTCGAATCACATACCTTCGGAGTTTATCCGGATATAGCTACTCGTTCAAACGCCTTCGGGATATAGCCTGGTTATGGTAACCGCACAAAGGCCTTGGGACTTAACCCGGATATCACAATTTGCACAATTGCCTTGGGCTTAGCCGGATATCATAACTCGCCTAATTGCCTTGGGCTTAGCCCGATATCACTCGAACATTCACACACATCTTTGTTTCAATTTCATAACACAACTTTTATGCACAATTCACTTAGCAAAATATCATTTCGGCTCAATGGCCACATACAAAGGCACAATTTCGATTGCTTATTACTTCATTCAATCGAATCAAAATCTAAGTTTCGATACTCGAAAACTTACCTCGGACGTGGTCGAATGATTTGACGGCTATTCGACGACTTTTCCTTCCCTTATCGGATTTAGCTCCCCTTTGCTCTTGAGCTTAATTTAACAAATAAATTGGTTTTATCATTTGAGCATCGAAAGAGGAATTCAAGATACCTAGCCAATATATATGCTCATTAGGCATCAAAGTCGCATATGTACGAAATCACGAATCGAACTCAACACATTAGTTAATATTCCTCTTAGCCGAATTTTCTAAGCCAAGAATAGGCATCAATATGCTTGCCTCTAACCGAATGCATGCACACAATTCCCCTCATGTGGCGAATATGCATGTCCATGTTGAGGCCAATTATGCACTTAATACCACACAAAAACAGCATGCATTTTACTAACTAACGCATTACATATTGTAGCTCAATACACATCTCTCATGTACTTCATAACCGAAACATCATCACAAGCAAATATATACCTTGAAATAGTATATATGTCATGCCAATACATCATGTGCAAACATTTATACACATATAGGTGCAAGGCCGAATCTCAAGGGGTTCATACCCATCCAAACACAAATTTTTACCAATCAAGTAACAAGCATAAATCATGCTCATGAATGCACCATGGCCGAATACATCACAACCATACTCTTTCAACTTGGTCATGGTTAAACAAAGAATTCAATGTCCTACTCAAGAATACTAAAAAGAAATTTCAAGAGTAGTCAATCCATCATTACATGCATCATCAACAAGCTTCACATTTAGCATGCAATGGCTTTAACACAATATCAACCTTGGCCAAATACCATTTTTCATGGCATAGCAAGGATTTGAACCATGGCTAACATGCACATCAAGTTAGCAACCAAAACAAGCATGAATCTCATGACACAACCTCAACATACCTTAATCTTGATGCAAGTATAGCCAAATCTCCTTCTAGATCTCTTCTAAACTAAAAATGGAGCAAAATTTCCTTCCTTCTTAGAATTTTCAGCCCAAAGAAAATGAGAATGGATGAACCAATTTTTTTCTTTTCCTTTCTCTCAACTCACGGCCAAGGGGGGAAGCATGGATGAGACCATTTTTTTTCTTTCTTTGCCCATGCTCTTTATTTTATTATTTCACCCTAATGCACCAACAAAACATGTTTCATGACATGTTTTGCCCATCCACTCTTGCCATGGCCGGCCACTTCATGTTGGGGGAATTGACATGCAAATCCCTTATTTTTGCATGCATGTTCAACTAGTCATCACACCTTTCCCCATCATACTTTCAAAGTTTACTACTAGGTCCTTTCTAATGAAATTCACATTTATAACTCTAAATCGAAACATCAAAATGTCACACATGAATTAACACATATTATAGGCATCAAAATAAATTATAAATTATTTTTATGCCTCGGTTTTGTGGTCCCGAAACCACCTCCCGACTAGGGTCAATTTTGGGCTGTCACAAGTTAAGTTCAGTTACATTGTCACTAGGTTAAGTATAAATCTCTCTTTTATACATGAAACCCTTTGGCATTTTCAAATTGTCAGCATTATTAATTATCTAACAAATTACGAGATAAAAAAGAAAAGCCCGCAAATTAAAAGCCTAATTCAACTCTCTTTAAGTTATTCATTTATTCTCAAGAAACTGACTAAAGGTTGTCAAATAAGTTCTTTTCGATGTTCTTCATAACTTTCTCGTGCATTGCTTCTCTTTATTCTCTTGTGAATGGCTTTCTATTGTTCTAGATCTAGGTGGGTTCTTTTTCTTGTTTTTAATGTAATAGGGAAGTTTATAGTTTTCCTTTTGCTTTGCTGGTTGCTTAGAGATCAAGTTACTTGAGTAAGCAATGGTTTCTTAGTTTTTCTTATTTGCTTGGTTTCTTGGACGATTGTGGCTACTGCTTTTACAAGGACCAATGGCTAGCAAAAAATGAAGCAAAAGTAGACGCAAAACAAAGCTGCTATCATCTTTAATGTTAGATACAGAGATAGCCTCCGACAGTAGTAGCAATACTGTAATGTCGATAGGAGAACAACAACCATCGTCTTCAAATTTGGATTCAGCAGTAGCAAATAACAATTAGCCTCAAGATTATTTTAATTTAGGTGCGGCAGATCACCCGAATCAAGAGTTGATAGGAGGAGAAAAACCATCAGAACAAGGTCATATACCATTTGCATTTCTAACTTCAACAATTTTCAATGGTGAAATAGTTTTCCTGGATGAAGGTATCTTCCATATGCAACTGTTATATCAATGTATTATGAATCCATTTGAAAAGAAGCTTGATTCAAGTCTACTATTACCAGATGTCAATCGATACTTTGTAGAAGAGAATCCTCAAGACATTGTCCTTGCAGGTTTGTGCCATACCTTGTTTTCTTTTGTTAATGTGACAAAAAAGTTGCTTTTCAAGTCTAGCCCTATAGCATAATTAATGACTTTGCCTCTGATGGTTTGTGCCAATAATTTCTTTTCATTTTTTTTAATGTGACGTCTTCAAGTCGCACCATTGATGTTAATTTCTCACAGATGAGCTCTTACCACAAAGGGGGAAGATCCAACTCCAAGACCCATGTTCCACGGGCATCCATGGGAGTACCCCGAGCATTGGTATACCCAAACAATCAATATAGAGAGAAAGGGAGATTTGTAATTAACTTCTTTAGGCATTTCCAATAGTTGAATTTGATAACCTTTCTGAAGATCCACCCCATAATAAGCTGGCGAAGGTGGGAAGACAAGGATCAGGCAAGAGCAAGAAGAAAGGAGCTTCATCAGCAAGTAAAAATGCCATCAGAGATTAACAGCAGACAAGTGGTGAGGGAACCAGACACAGATATAATCTCTGAGTTCGAAAAGCAAAAGACGGAGTTAGCAAAGCAAAGTGAGATTACAAACTTCATTGATGAAGGAAGAGTAGCAGTAAAAAATGTACATAAAGCCACCAAGGAAAGAGTATTTAGCTATTAAGCAACTGTTTCTATACTGCATGCAACCATTTTTTTTTCTGTAGGAGGGAAATTTAAAGCTGAAAGTATTTTTTTCCAAAATTTATGATGTTAAGATTCGAATAGGTAGATGTTAACCTCGGATTGGTCGATAATAGAAGCATCCATTGAGCTATAAAATTGTAAAGTTGAACAAAATTATGCAAAATGATAGACAAGATGGAAGGAATCTTCGTCTTTTAGTTGGAGAAATGAGATTGTGGATTGACAATGAATACATCACTGGATGCATTTCAAATATAAATCCAAATAAATTCATGTGTTAGATGTTGTTCCTTGGCTTCACTTTTCAGCTATGTAAGGGAGTTATACGAGTTACAATAAAGAGTATAACTATTAATGGGTCAGTCCACAATCAGGTTGAAATATATATTCTAAAAATAAGAGGGTTTGAATAAAATTTAAAATATGTTTTTTTTATATAGGTTGAGTCTTGGATAAGATTTTTTGGTTCGAGATTGATGCGCCCTATTCAAATATATAATGTCATAAAATGTATTATGTTAAATAATAATTATATATTTATATTTATATTAAATCATTAACCCAATAACAATTAAATTCATTATCCAAAACCTAAAACCACTTACCCAACTAAATAACCCAATCCAAAATATACTTTTTAATATAATAGAAAACTTTTATTTTAACATTTTTTAGTGTATTTAGTGTATTATATATATTTTAAAAATTAAATAAAAATCAATCTACAAAATTTAAATATAGGCGAATCAAGTTAGGCCTGGGTTTACTTTTCTTAAAGTGAGCCAGGCTTAGACAAAAAAATAACTCCATTTTTAGACTAGATCGGACCTGAACTTGAAAAATTGATATAAATACTTTCCATGAACCTCACCCGATCCATGAGCACCTTTAGTAGAGAGCATGTTCGAAGACTAAAAAAAGCAATTACTTTGTTGGAAAAACGAAAATAAAGAACAAGAACACACTTATATATCATCCCAAGAAAGCAAAAAAAAATTCTATATTTGAATACATTATTAGTGAAAATTTTATATTCCAAATAATGTTTAAATAATAATGTGTATAGTAAAAATAAATTTTAAAAATTAAGTATCAAGAAAAGAGTATGATAGTATTTGAACTTATTTGTGTAACCCTATTTTGAATTGCACACAATTGTGTGACCCTATTTTTGAATTGTACACAGTCTGATCACACGGCCATGTTCTTGAGCCACACAAGCTAAGCTTTGTCACATGGCCAGGCAACACGGTCGTGTGACCCCAAAACCACATGGCCTTAAGTTTTTGCACAGTTACTTGCACGGCCATGTGAGCCATCCACACGGCCTCGACCATTCCACACAAGCAAGGAACGTGACCATGTGTCCCCTAATTTCAATTTTTTTATTTTTGATTCCAATTAATCCTTGTTCATTCCCTAAGCGTTTTTAAGCTTTCATTTTCTCTATATTTACCTGAAATGGATTGAATAAACCTTATACATGCTTGTATGAATTATTTAGTATTTATTTATGAATTTTGAATTGTAATTTTTTTAATTATCTGGTAATTGTTTGTATAACCTTATAGCTCAGATCTGATGACTGGACTAGGCAAGGGGTGTTGCACTATCTTATGGGATGCAAACTATATTCGACTCTGCTAGAATAGTTAATTGGGTAACAGTTTCTCAATCTCATTTCTTAATTTCATCAACCAATCATCAATTCTCAAATATGATAGCATATTTCATAACAATACTAATTCAAACTTATAATAATATATAATATTTTCACATATATTCAATTCGGTCCTTATCCCTATCAACCGATCCAAATCAAATCAATACAACTCGTTTTAGCTGTAACACCCCGAATTTGGGCCTAGAAGTATTGGGCCTTGAGTGGGGGTCCGTAAGGAGGTCGTATATAGCTATTTAATTGTGCAATGAAATGACACAATTAAATGTCCGCTTTGGTGGTTAATGGCCCTGAGAAGTGTTAGAGAAATCTTGGGTTCAAACTTGGGCTTTAGCAAAATTTTGGTATTAAGTGAAAAAAACCGGATGCTTGGATGAGGGTTTTAAATTATTGTGTTAAATAAATGACACAAGGAAGCTTGTAGTCTAGTGGTTGTGGCGTCATTAAGGTTGTATGGGAGCCTGGGTTCAAGCCTTGGCTCTTGCAATTTATTTTGTTTTTTTTTAAAGGGAACCTAGACTTTGGCCTTTAGACCTTATAATTAATTGGGGATAAAATATGACACAAAAAGCCTTGTGGCTTAGTGGCAAGTAGCATGTAGAGCATTTAAGGGGAGGCATAGGTTCGAATCCCATGGCAAGCAAAGAGCATTTATTTTGCTAACAGGGGGGTGGCAAGAGTTGGTGTTGAATTTAAACTCTAATGTTGGAGGGATCCCACATCAGGAAGCTAATATAAGAGTGGTTGTGAAGCTGGCTTTAAATAGAGGGAACCATGAAGAGAGTAAATGTACCTTTCTTGGCTGATCCCTTTCGCTATATGGCGTGCTCGTTTGGGTTGGGTGTCGGCTAAGAGTGCTCGGAGCGTGGATTAACTCTAGTCTCCTATCAGGTGTGTATTTATCACTACTCTTGTTGTTGGATGGCTACTTCGGGCCGCGATGGGCCAAAAGGGGCCATGTGGGCCCAATGGGCTTACGGGCCCAATTGGATAAGTTGTTTGATTGTGTAGTAAATATTGGACTAGGCTAGGTGAATCGCATATATGTGGCTAGGTTTGGGCTAAAAGGGCCACACGAGCGTGTGGGCCTATTTGGGCCGAGAATAGGCTTTAAGCCCATTCGTATTTTTATCCCTATTTAAAATGCTTTAGTTTACAAAATTACCAAAATACCCTGCTTTGTAAAATTACTAAAATACCCTTGGTTTATAAAATTACCAAAATACCCCTAGTTTGTAAAATTATCAAAATACCCCTAGTTTGTAAAATTACCAAAATACCCCTAATTTGTGAAATTACTGAAATACCCTCGACAGTAAAATTATTGAAATACCCTCGACTTGTAAAATTACCAAAGTACCCTCGATTTATAGAATTACTGCTTTTACCCTCGATTTGTAAAATTACCGTTTTACCCTCGATTCTGAATTACTGTTTTACCCTCGGTTCTGAATTACTATTTTACCCTCGATTTATAGAATTACCGTTTTACCCCTAATTTACATAATTACCGTTTTACCCCCGATTTACATAATTATCGTTTTACCCTCGATTTAAGAATTACCATTTTACCCTCGATTTATAGAATTACTGTTTTACCCTTGATTTACAAAATTCTTGTTTTACCCTCGATTTACAAAATTACTAAAATACCCTTGGTTTGTGAAATTACCGCAATACCCTCAATTTGTAAAACTACCAAAATACCCTGTATGGTAAAATGACGAATATGCCCTTATGTTAGTATGGTGATGTGCTTAGGATTTACATATATTGATATTGGAATAGTTAAGTTTGAGTGACGGTGGTGGTTATCGTGGGTGATTGATTATGGAAACATTTCAACTTCAACCCGTAATAGGTGTGTACTAACGTCGTAATAGCTTAGATTAATATTTCTTTGAAAAGTGAAAGCTTCATACTTTAGTGATTCGGAATTAATATTTAGATCTATTTTCACGCATGTTTAAGTTGGATTCTACAAGATATGGGGTAGGAAGGTATTTGGAACGTTCTTCAACGAGTAGATCTCTTGGTTAGTATTCGAACCTTCTTTCCATTTGTATCTTGTGGTTTAAGAAAAGCTAAAAACCCCTCTGTCGACTAAGGCTAAAAGGGTTTTTGGTGTTATTTGGTTTGTTGGTGCTAGTGAGGATTAAAGGCTACCGATCGAGGAGTGTGTGAAAAGCTTGGATCATCGGAGTGACTAAATCTAGTCATCAACTTCGGCAAAGGTATGAACTCAAGGGCCATTGTGGATGGTGGCCGAATGTGTAAGTGATGATAATAGGTAGTTTTCGATTTGGTTTAATAATAACATGGTCTAATCTATAAGTGGTTGATTATAGGACAAATCGCATAGGAGATCTCGTCAAGGAATATCGCAAATCAGGTGTGTAACGAACCCTTTCATAGCTTAAAGCGATAAAATGCTGAAAAGCCGAAATGCCGAAATTCGGCATTTCGAGGACTTATGAGCAAGCTTAACGCTCACTAGTTAGTTAGAATCGATGAGACGGTGATCGAGAACGATGGAAAGCGGTAAGAATGTGATTTTGGCGTTCTTGGTAAGTTGGGCCTCGGTAGAAGTGGGGCCCATTGGGCTTCGGCCCATTTGGGAAAAAATTGGTAGAAAATGGAAATCTGTTATATGGCATGATAAGACCATTAAAAGCTGTTATGGAATATAGGCTAAATGGGCCTCGATGTGAAATTGGTTAAGTAGGGCCCATTAGGGTTTTAGGCCCAATAACTCGATTTCGCTAAAATGGGCCGAATCACTTGTTTGCACCCATAGATTGTTAGTAATCGTTAATGAACATGGAAACCCTAATTTTGGTAAAATTATGAGATTACCCTTATACCATGAAAATGACCGTTTGCCCCTAGGTAAAAATGACCATTATACCCCTAGGGTTTATGTATGATTTTAATACATGGGATTTTGATAAATATGGTATGTATGAGATGCACATGACATGTATGATATGCACATGATATGTATGATATGCACATGATGTAATCATAACTGCATTGGGTTGGGTTTTTATATGGATGGAGGAAGTGAAAAAGGGCTTATGCCCCAGTTATCAAAAGGGCTTATACCCTAGTTATCAAAAGGGCTTATGGCCCAGTTATAAAAGGGCTTATGCCCCAGTTATTGAAAGGGCTTTTGCCCCAGTTATTAAAAGAGGCTAGGCCTTCATTATATGATAAAGACTATCTTTGCCAATTGGAGAGTTTGGCGGGGTGGGTCGAGTTAATCCCACATGGTGTGTTGGTTGGTGCGGTGGAGAGTAGCGGATGGTGGGTTGAGTAGTCTCCCAAATGGGTTGCATTCTTTCATTGAAATTATATGTGACATTGAAATGGGCCTAAGGGCCATACTGCCACTGTAAACGCTTGCCCATAATATGAAATTTGAAAAGGCTTGACCCGGTGTTATGAAATATGAAATATGAAAAGGGCTATGGCCCAATACATGTTTGAGATTGGATTTGGGCTTAGACCCAACAGTTGTTATTGTTTTGGGCTCTAAAAGGGGCTTGTTGTACACTAAGTTTCCAAACTCACCCCCTTTCCTTAACCTTGCGGTGAGCCTTGATGTGGGGACTTGGTAGGAAGGATTGAGTAGCCACGGTGATCGTCTTTTGGATTTTAAACAAGCGTTGGTTTTCATTAAATTTCCTTTAATTATTATTTATTTTGGGTTGTAATAAGGCCATTTTAACTTTTCTTTTATTTCTTTTCGGATTACTTTAATTTTAATAACTTTAAACACGGTTGATAATTATTCAAATGGGCTAGACTTAGGACGTGTTTTCAAAATGATACTTGTTTTCAAAATATCTCAACACCACGATTAATCGATTTATCAAAGACGTCCACTTAAACAAATTGAAACTCGATATGACAAAGTGTGGCTATGGTTGTGGGCATGTCTAGGATTGGATCCAATTAAAGAGCTTGGTACTTAGCGACCTTCATGGCTCACCTCCTCTATCTCGGATACCTACGGTGCCCGACTTCCATACACTTTGTTAACTCAACAAAATATATGGTTTTAAAACACTAAAAAGCGGGCGTGGGTTTTCAACTCCAATGTGGCACGTCAGATTCGGCCATAACGTTTGGGCCGGGTTTGGGGTGTTACATTAGCAAATCATCAGTTTAACACATAACATATCCTATTTCGGTCCAATTCAAGGCCAATTCCTTAATTTATTGAATTACACTATTTTCAAATCTATTCAATTTAATCCTCTATCTCGATAATCTATTAAAGTCACACTAATATTATTCAATCAATCATAACCAATTATCTATTCATTAATTATCTCAAATTGAAATTCATTACATTCAATTTATCAATTAATTGATCATTTCCTTACGATTTAGTTCATATATCACCTTTTTACACCAAATTGCAAGCAATTTAATTTACTATCAAACATACGCAAATTTATAATTCAAATATATAGAAAAATAATTATAATCATAACATATGAACTTACCTGAAAAAAATACAGCAAACAGACAATTCTCTAAGGACTAATCAGTAAATTTTCCTTTTCCTCGATTAATTCTGATTTGGTCCAATTCTTGATCAATACAATTATTCAATTCAATTTATCAACTTCAACCCTCTTGTTTCATCCTATTATAAACATATATCAGCGCAATTTATTTTTTTGAATGCTCCCTAAGGTTTTACATTTTATTCAATTTAGTCCCTAAAACAAAAATTGACAATACTTTCAAATTGAAGATTAGATTTTGAAATCGATCTCAATTTCATCCTTATAAAGCCCTCTATTATCTATTATTACAGATATTTCATACCAATTTAAAATATTTACTGTAACACCCCTAACATGTCTCCGTCGTCAGATTAGGGTTACGAAGTATTACAGCACATATCAAAACAATTTACATCATTAATCTATTCATTTATTACTTTAAATAACAACATTCAAATATGCATTTCATTCATAGAAAAATAACATTTATGGGCCTTAAAATAGGCTTACGGGGCCTTAAAAATAGTTTGGGAACAATCAGGGACAAATTTGAATCAAAATAGAAAAATACGTAAAAATTTGAAAATTTTGGAAACAGGGGTCACACGGTCGTGTGGCCAGGCCGTGTGAAAGAGGCTAGGTTGTGTGGCTTCATACCCACCCCTATGGATATCCCACATGCTCTTGTGGCTAACTCACACTCCCGTGTGCTCAGACCGTGTAACTCAATGTGATTGTGTGAAAAATCGTGTACTTAAAATTAATAAGGCACAAGGCCGTGTAGCCAGGACGTGTGGACAAGCTCTTGCCGTGTGCACCTTAAAAAGCTTTAAAAATAAGGCATATTTTCATCCAAAACTTAGGTACCAAGTCAAATCAAAATCAACCATTTCCACACTTTAAAATCACATTTAAACAAGCCTAAAACATTCCAAAACAATCAACCTAAGTGCCAAATCAATATGTCCTCATTGACACCACAATTCAATTATCAACCTCAATTCACATGACACATAAACTAATTTGCATTCAAATTTATAAGTTCATATATAAAACTCATACCAAACTTATCATTTCTTCTTATTCATTCACATTCATTCCTACCATGATTCAAACACTTAAATAAGGTTTATATCAAAAGACCAAAAAAACTTTATATAAACATATTCACACCAAGATTAAAGGCAAATACACAAGTAAGCTTATACGAAGCTCAATACATAACATTTGTAATAAGTATCCAAGCATAAACAAATACACCTATTACATATGAGCCTTATGCATGCCATTTATAACCTTAACCAAAAAGTTCAAAAACTACCAAAATGATCGGCGGATAGTGTGATAGGCTCTGAAAAGATTCCAACTAACTGAGCTTTCCGATGATCTATAAAATAGAGGAAAACAACTACTTAAGCATTTAATGCTTAGTAAGTTCGTATAAGAGAAACTTAAACTTATCGTTCCTTAATAATTAATCATTCAATCATGCTCATTAAATAATATAGTAATTGACTTTCCTAAACACCACAATTCACATTATTAGTAAATAAATTAACAATTTATCATCTATTAAACATAGGGTACAACATGAAATGAGTTGCATTTACTCACATTACTTCATATATGTGATTAATGCTCTTATTCATTCATTTTCATAGCTCATCTTACGATTTCATGTAACAGCCTTATTTTTAATATTATTTTATGTGTAGTGGCATGGTTATATGAGAGTATGAAAATTTTGGTGAGTTAATTTTAGCGGTTTCATGCTTAATTGTGGAAAATGACTAAATCGCATAAAGTGCAAAAGTCCTATTTTGATAGCAAAGGGTGTCAAAGAGCTAAAGAACTTAAATTTGGGGTCTTTAAAGGGCAATTAGACCCTTTAAAGAGACATGGCCGGCCATAGGAGACAAAGATGGTCAAAAAGTCAATGTTTGGTGGGTTTGGTGACTAGATTGACTAAAATAAAATAAAACAAAGAGAGAATTATATGATATTTTCTCTCATCTTCTTCCCACCAAAAATTTCAGCCATAAGAGGGTTTTAGAAGATTGAAAAATTTCAACCACTCTTTACCTTCACAAGTAAGTGATTTTGATAGTTTTTCTTTATGATTTTTGTATTTTTAAACCCCTTATAACATGAGCTTTCAAATGAGGGGGCTATTTTGCAAAATAGTGGAAAGTATAAGGTTTTACCATGAGAGTGTTCATGTTATTTTATGAAATTTTATGGAAGAAAATAAATCATGGTTGTGAAATAAACAATTTTTGTGTAGTTTTCATGGAAACCCTAACTAAGGACCATTTTGCATAAGTTGTAAAAGTTAGGTGATAAATGTGTGAAATAATGAGAACTGTGGGCTGCTCCTAGTATAAAATTTTTTCGGCTACGCTTGATTAATGAGAAAATGTGATAAAAATCGATTTTCAAACTTAGAGGTAAAATAGTCTTTTTGCAAAAATCTAGGGGCAAATGGTCATTTTGCCCAATTATGAATTTTTGAGTGCCTAGATTAATATGCTGATAAAATGAATGAATTTCTATCATTTTAGATCAAGAATTACAAAATCTGAGCCTGGACCGGGGAAAAGCAAAACAAGTGGACTAAGTCGAACTAGCCGTCTACATTTTGCAATCCGAGGTAAGTTGTATGTAAATAATACAACTACATTGTTATTTTATGTGTTTGAATTGATATAGTATAAATTGCTTGTTTGTGGAAATGATTACATATGATGAATATTAAGATAGTAGAACTCCCGTTTGAACATTAGGAAATAAATCGGATATCCATGCCATGACATTCGGGTTATTTGTGTGCTAGTGTAAGACATGTCTGGGACATGCATCGGCCACATTATGAAAGACAGTGTAAGACCATGTCTGGGACATGGCATCGACAATGAGACGAGAGCTAGTGTAAGACATGTTTGGGACATGCATCGGCCTTGAGATGTAAGCCAGTGTAAGACATGTCTGGGACATGCATCGGCTACGAGATATGTCAGTGTAAGACCATGTCTGGGACATGGCATCGACACGGATATGTAAGAGCTAGTGTAAGACCATGTTAGGGACATGGTGTCGGCCTTGATTTTGATAGTCAGTGTAAGACCATGACTGGGACATGGCATCGACTTGATGGATAAGCCAGTGTAAGACCATGTCTGGGACATGGCATTGACATTATACCCTATGCTTGAGGTGTAGTGAATATCCGATAGCTTTCCAAATGGTTCAATGGTGAGAGTTACAATTTAAGTTAAATGTATGAGATGTGAGCTTAATGTATGCTATGTGAATTGTATTGGATAGTGATGAGTAAGTTGTGCTTATGCCTACTTTAGTACTAAGAGCATGATGATGAATGGTAAAGTTGTTGTTATATTTATTACATGCAACTTACGAAGCTTTATGCTTACTCCCTCTTCTTTCTATTTTCTTATAGTGTCGCCTAATTAGCTCAAGGATCATCGGACATCAGAGGCATCGATCACACTATCAACCGAAGCACTTGGTATAGTTAGATTTTTTATTTTAATATAAGACCCTGACTTTTGATTTTTTGTGTCATTGTTAATTGGCCAAATGTGTTGGCTTACTTTAGCTTTTGATTCATTTTGTATAAGGTGATGCGTGATATTCGTGATAGGTTTTAAATATTTATAATGAATCGTTCTTGAAACTAACTATTATCACGATGAAGGCAAGTGTACCTATCGAACAGTAGTATAGTTTTAGGAAGACTAGATTGTCGAACCCAAAGGAACTAAAAGTACTAGTAATGACTGTCTTTTTATTATCTAGGCTAAGAATAATGGGGTTTGTTTTAACTAACTAATTAACTAAACTAAAAAATCACAAAAATAGAATTGGGGAATTACTTTTTGGAAAAATGATTGAATCAAGACAATACCTGAGGAAAAGTCCACCTAGACATCACTTGTTATTTGACTCTAAATTGGACGATTTATTCATTTGACTTGATCCGTAGAAATCCCTAAGTTATATTATTTTCTCTCTCGAGACTAAAAACGTCTAACCCTAGGTTGAATAATTGAAATCTCTTTCTAATTAGCTCCCTAGGGTTGCATTAACTCGATCTATGGATCCCCTTATTAAGTTTTACCCTAATCCGCCAAAATCTTGTTACCCTATCTCTAGGCACGCAACCAACTCTGCTTAATTATGACAAATGTACTCTTAGACAGGGTCTATTCCTCCTCTGAATAAGAGCTTAACTTGAGTCAATATCCTGGAATATCAAAACAAGAATTAAGAACACATAATTAAGAACAAGTCAAATATTTATCATACAATTCAGATAATAATAACAAGATCTGTCTTAGATTTCATTCCCCTTAGGCATTTAGGGGTTTTAGTTCATAACTAAAAAGGTAAATATCTCATAAGAATAATGAATACAAAGCATAAAGAAAAACCCAAAACTTCTGAAGGGAAATTGAGGGGAAATCTTCAGTCTTGATGATGAATTCGGCTTCTGAGATGGATCAATCGGCTTTCCTTGAGTAGTTCCCTGCTTCCTCCTCTGTGTGTTCTTTTTCCTCATTCTCTAGGGTGTATTTATAGACTTTGGAATGCCTAAGAACCCCCCAAATTGGCCTTTTCCGAATTGGACTAAACTTGGACTTGGCAGGGACACGCCTGTGTGCGATTGCTTAAGGTCGTGGCCACGCTTGTTAAAAAGGCACGGGTGTGTGGTCCACCCGTGTGAGTTGTGCTTCAATTCTGCCAAATTGACACAGCCGTTGATGGCTGTGATTCATAATAAGTAATAAATTTTTATGATGAGATCAAACCTAGACTAACTATTATCATGACGAAAAGGCAAGCGCACCTATCGAACAATAGTATAGTAATGGCAAGACCGAGATGTCGTACCCAAGGGAACCAAAATTACTAGTAATAACTATCTTTCTGTTATCTAGCCTAAGAATAAAAGGGTTTGTTTATTAAACTATTATCTAAACTAATTAACTAATTTAATCAAAGCAAAGAGAAAGTTTAGAAAAAGACTTGAAGAAAAGCAATTGATAAAGACGACACCCAAGGAGGAATCCACCTAGATTTCATTTGTTATCTGACTCTGAACTGGACGATTTATTCACTTGACTTGATCCATGAGACTCCCTAACCTATGTTATTATTCAAGACTAATAACGTCTAACCCCTAGATTGAATAACCGAAACTTTTCTCTAATTAACACTCTAGGGTTGCATTAGCTCGATCTATGGACTCCCATATTAGGTTTCACTCTAATCTGGCAAAATCTCGTAACCCTATTTCTAGGCGCCCGATCAACTCCGCTTAATTATGCCAAATCTACTCTTAGGCAGGGTCTATTCCTCCTCTGCATAAGCACATCAAATCATGAATTAATACCCGGAATATTAACTCAAGCATTAAGAACACATAATTAAGAACAAATCAAGTATTTATCATACAGTTCAGATAATAATAACAAGATCCATCATAGGTTTTATCCCCCTTAGGTATCTAAGGGGTTTAGTTCATAATAAAATAAGAGTACATCTCAAAAGTATAAAAATAGCAAAACATAAAGAAAACTCTAAAACCCCTGAAGGAATTCTGAGAGAGATCTTCAGTCTTGGAGTAGCTCCGGTTTTTGAGATGGATCGTCTGGCTTCCTTCAAGTAATTCCCGACATGTGGTTCTATGTTCCAGAAAAGTTCTGGAGAGAGAGGCCCCCTTCTAGGTCATACTTAGGGTGTTTATATAGGCTTTTGATTGGCTTTCTTGCCCCCTAAGTATCCTTTTTCGTGTAAAATACAACTCCTTGAAAAAGGGACACGCCCGTGTGCCACGACCGTGTGACGTGGTTGCCAAGCTATGATTGATCCGTTAAATTGCCATGGTCATGTGGGCTCAATGGCCAGGCCATGTGAGTCGTGTAAACCTTGGTTAACACCCTCAAAAGGCACGGGCGTGTGATCTACCTGTGTGGTAAGGCTTAGGCCATGTGGTCTTCTCGATTTGGTCCATTTTGTCCATTTTTAGCTCGTTTTTGGCTTCTTTTGACCTTTGGTGCTCTCCTGAGTACAAAACATGAAATAACCAGATTAAGAGCACCAAAATCCACAAATATAATAGTAAACATCCATAAATATGCTAAGTATTTGGGGTAAAAACATGTATAATTTGGCGTTTATCAAATACCCCCACACTTAAGCATTTGCTTGTCCTCAACAAAATTCTCACTTACTGCTAGAATTCATTCTTTTCAATCACATAATCATTACTAATAATGTTACAAACTATTCCACAGAAATTTATACAGTGATAATTTAACTATAGGGCATTAAAAGCCTCAAACAATCTAAATCGGATATCTCGATAATAAAATTATAGGTAAGCTCCTTCCTTTAAGTAATTAACTTTAGTCCTAAATACACAAGAGATGACATCCTCACTAAAGATTCACTCAAATCACTCAAAGTGTTTAAGGGTCAAGATTAGGCACTCGATTGTCTAACATGAAAAGTTATTACCATAGGCTTGCATGAAAATCAAATCTTCGCCACTTGTAAATGATATGATACACTAATCAAAAGGTCTTTGCATGGTTGTAATGGGGTTTAGGTTACAGGTATGGATACAGGTTGAAGAAAAGGGGTTAGAATCGAGATAATTTCAATATGTTATCCCACTATCAAAAACTTAATCACTGAATCACAAACAAATAGCTAGAACTATTTTACATGAGTTCATGACAACTTTAGCTTGCTGAGAATTACACACACATTTTTTTTAAAGAACGAATCAAGTTAATACAATACAAAAATTATACTTCATGATTCAGTAACAAAAAATGGTGAACATAGTGAGGTAACAATATTAAATTCAATCTCGATAAAAAGGGTCAAATTAAGTAAGAGGATTTCAACAATAATGGGTTAATAGGTTAATGACGAGGGTTAATCAGTGAAAAAGGGTTAGTAGGTTCAACGGGGGTTCACTAAGGGTTTAATTATGTGGGAAGGCTTTTTATGGAGTAAGTGGGTTAAATCCTAAGTGCCTTTATCATCTCAGTATATCAAATCATACGTGTGATCTTGACATGTATAATTGAAGCAAGTTCTAGAATAACAGTTCAATGTTAGCACACTCAAACCACAAAAGAAGTGAGCAAGAAATAAAGCTATATGCTCAAAAGGCTCAAAAATCTCACCAAAAATTTGGGTTTTTGATGTCATTCCTGTATACTTAAGATTTCAAGATAATACCTCAATTCAGGAAAATAACCTAAAAATTTTAGTTATCAAATTATCAACTTATCATGCTTGATTCTCTAATGTCCTATAATCAAATAATCATGCATAATTCCCTTGGTCTAATTCATAACATATCAATAATAATTATAAATCAATCAGAATTCATCCGATTAGGATTATAAGAACATCACTTAAACACAAGACCAAATTCAGGGATTTGAGAATAATGCAAAAAGTTAGGTTTCATGTTCACCCCCCACACTTAAGATGTACATTGGCCTCAATGTACAAAGATAGACTATTCAACATAAAGAAAATCATAAGAGGGAAAGAGGTGAAACACCCTGTTGGAAGGATGCGGAGCTTGATTTTGAGGATGGAGTGTTTGGGGAAAATGGTAGCGGCCACTGTTCTTGGCTAGATGTAGAAATTGGGTCATTGAGCATGGCACTCATTAGGTATTATTCCCTATTTGTTTCCTTATTGCGTAAAATATTCCTAGCTTTGCTTGGAAGTCTGTAGAATCATGAAGAGCTTATTAAGAGTTGGTGTGAAACAGAGTGTAGTGGAATTACTTGTTAGAAATACCAGAAAATGGAAAATAAAAATTTACTAATACAGATATGTCTTTCAAAATAAGAAAATTGAAAAATCAAAATCAAAATCAAAAGAAAAATAAGAATAAAATAAATAAATGAAAATAAAAATAAGAATAAATAAAAATAAAAATAAAATAGGAGGATTCAATGATCCTCGTCGGTGGGGTCCTTAGGTGGTGGTGTTGGAGTGGCGATGTGGAAGTCCTGGCACAGTTGCTGCATCATGGCCTGCATATCGTCCATTTGTCGGTTCCATCGCCGATCTTGCTCATGGATCATCTCGAACTGCGTAGTGCAGTACTACTCGAAGTGGGCGAGTCGGTCGGAAAGATGTGCCAATGAAGCAGCTGCAGGAACTGGTCGTTCCCTAGGTGGCGCGGTCGAAGGCTCCTCGTGCTGTGGGGGAATATTATCAGGAATGTCCTCAAGATCCTCCTCGTCAATGGCATGCGAGAGATGGTACTGAGAAGGATCGGTCCCACATTGGAGCTCAATCATCCGCATGTGTAACATCTGACTATCAGGGTAAGCGCTGATGACTGAGCCGCGGTGTTAAAGAGGCCGAAGTGTCTGGTAAAGCGCGTCATGTAGGGGCCGATGGAGATCACTCCCTTCCTATGCCGCTCGGTCTGATGGCGAATGACGAAAGCAATGAAATATGCCAAGTCGGTCACGTGTGCATTCGCCATGCACCATAGATAGTGGACGTCGTGCGTGTTGATGACGCCGGTGCTATCTCTCCTCCCGGTCAATGTGTGAGCCAATATGGCATGGAGATAGCGAAGGGAAGGGGGGAGAGCTGAGGCCTTCGAGCGGCTGGGGTCGTAGGTGGAAGAGAGTGGTGCCAAAGCCTTCCAGCACAAGGAGAGGGAGATGTGGATATTGCATGGGAGTGTATTCATGTGCTCCTCCTCCATAAACTCATCAGTGTAAAGTCCCAGAGCAATTCTAAACTCTGGGACACTCATCACACGAACTAGACCTCCTAACCGGAAGTGAATGGTGTCTGGGTCGTCATTGTTCATAATCACCGCCTGTAAAGGAAAAGTAGAGCATAATTCTAAGGTTAGCTCTAAATAAGTGGGTTCGGTAATAGCGAAGAACCGTTCCCATGGGTCTGTAGATAGGAAGGCGCAGATGGCATCAACGAGCTGGACTTGCTCTACGGCAGCCCAGTCGATACAACAACCTGTGGTGATGGGTCGTGCGCGTAGTATTTGAAATAGCTCCTCTTGCGAAGCTTATGGAAATTCAAGGAACGGGTGCCGAACTTCGGCTGTAGCTCGTACCAAGGAAGAACCCAGTCCCCTACATCTCTTTGAGGATGGGACCGTGGCCTTCTTTCCTCTCGATGACGACATAATGTACCTAAAAATATATGAGCATTGATAGAATCCAAGATACATCAATAGTTAAACAATAGGCCTAAAACTAGTATATGCTATATAGTGTTTTAAATAAGTCAAATATAGAAAATTCTAAGCAAATTCTTAACTTGTCTAAAACATATTTGTTATAGTAACAATATCTATGTAAAGCATGAAAAATACTAATGTAACAACACAAATTGGAAAAACAAGGTTAAGAAAGTGAACCAAGGGCTGTTGTAAGGCGGTGCACGGGCGTGTGATGCGGAGAGGAAACCGTGTGGTGGGAAAATAGAGGGTATAGGGAGGGGAAAATGGGGAGTAATGCAAGTGGAGTGACTTTGAGGGTGGTTTGGGGGTTGGGGAAGTGAGAATCTAGGGAATGGTGGCCGGAATAGGGAGTAGGGGTTGGGGGAGGGTGGATTTCGGCTAGGGTTTTGAAAGGAGGAAGAAGATGAACAGTGGTTTGTTTATATAGGGGAGAGGCACACGGCCTAGGGCCATGCCCGTGTGCTGTGAGGGTAGCCCGTGTTTTTTGAACTTTTCAAATGTGGTCGTGCCCAGCTACTATCACACGCCCGTGTGTCTTTGGCGTGTGTGCAACACGGCCATGTCACATGGCCATGCCTCGCGTTGTTCGCTTCTCCCGCGCCCGTGTGGTATGGTACCACGCCCGTGTATTGTTGTACAAGGCTGAATGGCACGGGCGTGTCGCACGCTTGTGTCAAAGAAACAGAATAGAGCCTTGTCCCTGGCATGCCCGTGGTTTTCTATCCCACGTTCGTGTTCTTCCTATCAAGTTCACCCACGGCCATGTCGCATGGCCGTGGGGATTTATCGCACCCCGTGTTTTGGGGAAATCATGTCTTGCTTCAACACGGCCGTCTTACACGACCGTGTCTCTTCCCTTGTTTAGCCATAGCTTCAGGCATGCCCGTGTGCCTGGCCTTGTGTGCTGAAAAACTTTGCAATTCAAAGATAAAGTTAATGATTTGGAGTGTGAGAAATTAATTAAAAATAAAGAAATAAAAATATGTTAGTGCTCGGGTTGCCTCCCGAGAAGCACTTATTTATAGTCTAGGCTCGACTTACCTCTCTGTTGATTTATTATGGTGGTTTGAGGAGTTCATACTCTTCGTTCCTACTGTTTTAATCGGGTGTTGTTTACCTTAAAAGTGCCGAACTTGGGATGACTCACCTCCACCATACCGAATGGAAAAATACTGAGTACCGTAAAAGGGATTTCCTCATTTGGTGTGGTAGTGACAATGTGAGGATCGACGACATCTAGTAAGACTTTATCGCCTACCTTAACTTGGATAAGAGAGGTATCGGGCTTGTTTTGGCGTAGTTTTGATTTATCATGTGTTCTCGGTTTGTGTTCTCACCATTCGTCTAGCTCCTCTATCCGTAGCCTTTGTTCTTCATGGATGTCTTTGTTCTTTTCATGATAGTAGCGCATTGTCTCTGTTGTCTTGGTTTGAGAAGGTTCCTGCAAGGACGATTGAATATTAGTTTTATCATTGATAGGTTTTATAGCATTATCTTAAGTCTTAGGGGTTTTGACTGAGTTGCGTGCTTGGAGTGTTACTGCGTCGTCACCTGCACGAAGTGTTAGCTCCCATGTGCCTACATTAATAATGGTTCTGGCAGTTGCTAAAAAGGGTCGTCCTAAAATTAAAGGCATCTCATTATCCTCATCCATATCTAAGACAACAAAGTCTACTGGGTAAATAAATTTATCAATTTTAACGAGAACATCTTCAATAATACCTTTAGGAAATCTAACTGTTTTGTTAGCCAATTGTATGCTCATCCTAGTCTGTTTGGGTTTACCGAGACCTAGTCGTTTAAACATTTTATACGGCATAACATTTATACTTGCCCCTAGATCAGCTAAAGCATTATTCACAGATAAACTACCAATTAAACAAGAATTGTAAAACTCCCTGGATCTTTCAATTTATTAGGTAGCTTATTCTCCAGAATAGCTGAGTAGATTGCATTGAGTTCCACATGCGATGTAGCGTCTAATTTTCTTTTATTAGCCAGAAGTTCCTTTAAGAATTTTGCTGAGTTGGGCATCTTAAAGAACTTTAATAAAGGGTAAGTTAATATGTAATTTCTTTATGAGTTTGACAAACTTACCAAATTGTTCTTCTGTTCTGTCTTTCATCATCGCTTTAGGATATGACACACGAGGTTCATGATTCGTACTTACCTGTTTGGGATCATTATCGTTTACCTCCTCTTGTCCTTTGTTCATTGCGTTGTTTTGCTATATTTCTGGCTCAGGTGCAATGAATCCTTCCTTATCTTGGGCACTAATTGCATTGAGGTGTTCCCTTGGATTAGGTTCCGTATTACTTGGTAAGCTACCTTGTGGTCGCTCAAAGATTAGTTTGGATAGCTGGCCTATCTGAGTTTCAAGTCCTTGGATCGATGCTTGTTGATTCTAAAGTACTGTCTCGGTATTTTGGAAATGGGTCTCTGACATCGAGATGAATTTAGAGAGCATCTCTTCAAGGTTCGGCTTCTTCTCTTATTGATAAGGTGGCTGTTGAAAACCCTGAGGATTTTGTGGCTTTTGATTCCCTTGACCTCCCCAGGAAAAATTTGGGTGGTTCCTCCAACCTGCATTATAGGTATTACTGTATGGGTTATTTTGAGGTCTAAAGTTATTGTTACCATAGAGTTGACTTGTTCCTATTTGGTTGTGGGATTGAAGGATTGATATTCTGTATGCACACCTCCTCTACTTGAGTCACACCTCATTACTGGATGTACTTGCGTAGAACTAAGAAAACTATCAATCTTTTTATTGAGAAGTTCTACCAGATTAGAGAGCATGGTGACTGAATCGATGTTATAAACGCTGGCTGTTTTTGTTGGCTTAGTTCTCATGACTTGCCACTGATAGTTGTTCAGTGACATCTCCTCTATGAATTCGTAGGCATCTTCCGGTGTTTTATTGTTAATAGTTCCGCCAGTAGCAACATCAATCATTTGTCTTGTCGAGGGATTCACACTATTGTAGAATGTTTGAACTTACAGCCATAGGGGTAACCCACGGTGAGGGCACCTTCTCAATAGATCCTTGTATCTCTCCTATGCATCGTAAAGTGTTTCTAAGTCCATCTACACAAAAGAAGAGATATCATTGCGTAATTTAGCCGTTTTAGCCGGTGGAAAATATTTTAGTAAAAATTTCTCGATCATTTGCTCCCAAGTAGTGATAGACCCTCGTGGTAACGAGTTTAACCACTGTTTAGCTTTGTTACTCAGTGAGAAGGGAAATAACCGAAGACGGATGGCATCATCAGAAATGCCATTGATTTTGAATGTATCGGAAAATTCCAGGAAATTTTCTAAGTGAGTGTTGGGATCTTCATCCTACAAACCATCAAACTGAACAAACTGCTGTATCATCTGAATAGTGTTAGGTTTTAATTCAAAATTATTCGCAGCAATAGCAGGTCTAATTATACTTGATTCAGTTCCTGTTAAAAAGGGTTTAGCATAGTCATACATAGTACGTGGAGCCAGATTTTAATTAGCTGCAATTGTAGGAGGCAGCTGATTGTCTTGGTTTTCAGCCATCTCGTCAGTTGGAGGTTGAGTATTGTCTTCTTGTTTGTTTTCTGTGTATCGTAAACTACGCCTTATTTCTCTTTGATTTCTACGAACTATAAAAACCTGCTAAGAGAAAGAAAAAGTAAATTAATAAATAGTAAAATTAAATTAAATTAAATTAAATTGCAAGAAAAATAAATTGCTAAAGTAATAAAAATTTAGTGTTCCTAATATTTCAGTTCCCCAGCAACAACGCCAAAAACTTGATCGCAGTTTTTCGTAACAAGTAATAAATTTTTATAATGAAGATCAAACCTAAACTAACTATTATCAAGACGAAAAGGCAAGCGCACCTATCGAACAATAATATAGTAATGGCAAGACCAGGATGTCGTACCTAAGAGAACCAAAAGTACTAGTAATAACTATCTTTTTATTATCTAGCCTAAGAATAAAAGGGTTTGTTTATTAAACTAATTATCTAAACTAATTAACTAATTTAATCAAAGCAAAAGAAAGTTTGGAAAAAGACTTGAAGAAAAGAAATTGATAAAGACGACACCCAATGAGGAATCCACCTAGATTTCATTTGTTATCTGACTCTAAACCGGACGATTTATTCACTTGACTTGATCCGTGAGACTCCCTAACCTTTGTTATTATCCCTATTCAAGACTAATAATGTCTAACCCCTAGATTGAATAACCGAGACTTTTCTCTAATTAACATTCTAGGGTTACATTAGCTCGATCTATGGACTCTCATATTAGGTTTCACCCTAATCTGGAAAAATCTCGTAACCCTATTTCTAGGCGCCCGATCAACTCTGCTTAATTATGTCAAATCTACTTTTAGGCAAGGTCTATTCCTCCTCTGTATAAGCACATCAAATCATGAATTAATACCCGGAATATTAACTCAAGCATTAAGAACATATAATTAAGAACAAATCAAGTATTTATCATACAGTTCAGATAATAATAACAAGATCCATCATAGGTTTTATCCCCCTTAGGTATCTAAGGGGTTCAGTTCATAATAAAATAAGAGTACATCTCAAAAGTATAAAAATAGCAAAACATAAAGAAAACTCTAAAACCCACGAAGGAATTACGAGAGATCTTGATCTTGGAGTAGCTCCGGCTTTTGAGATAGATCGTCTGGCTTCCTTTAAGTAATTCCCGGCGTATGGTTCTGTGTTCCAGAAAAGTTCCAGAGAGAGAGGCCCCCTTCTAGGTCATACTCAGGGTGTTTATATAGGCTTTTGATTGGCTTTCTTACCCCTTAAGTATCCTTTTTCCGTGTAAAATACAACTTCTTAAAAAAGGGACACGCCTGTGTGCCACGGCCGTATAACGTGGTTGCCAGGCCGTGTTTGATCCGTTAAATTGCCACGGCTATATGGGCTCAATGGCCAGGCCCTGTGAGTCGTGTAAACCTTGGTCGACACCCTCGAAAGGCACGGGCGCGTGATCTGCCCGTGTGGCAAGGCTTAGGCCATGTGGTCTTCTCGATTTAGTCTGTTTTGTCCCTTTTCAGCTTGTTTTTGGCTCCTTTTGACCCTTAGTGCTCTCCTGAGTACAAAACATGAAATAACCGGATTAAGAACACCAAAATCCACAAATCTAATAGTAAACATCTATAAATATTCTAAGTATTTGGGGTAAAAACATGTATAATTTGGTGTTTATCAGCCGTGTAGTCTGCCCGTGTGAGGAGGTCCAGGCGGTGTTGATTTTGTACATTAGCCCATTTTCTCCGTTTTCGGCCCGTTTCTTATTTCTTTCACTCTCCTATGCTCACCTAAGTATAAAACATGAAATTAAGGCATTAAGAGCATCAAATTAACCAATTTTAAGGAAAAATCATCCATAAAATGTGCTAAGCATGGGATAAAAATATGTATGAATTACGGTTTATCAAATACCCCCACACTTAAGGATTTGCTTGTCCTCAAGCAAAATCCTCAACTCATAATCAAAATAAGTTCTTCTTAACTTATAATTTCTATAGATAATATCTCAAAATAATCCATAATTAATCATACATTGAAAATTCAACTGAAAGAACATCAAAGTTTCAAACATTCCAAGTTGAGCATTTTATCATGAAAACATAGGTGTCTCCCCTCATTTAAGTAATTACCTTTGATTCAAAATATCACAGAGTTTCACATCCTCACTAAAGATTCACTCAAATCACTCGAGGTGTTTAAGGACAATAAATGAAGCACTCAATAGTCAATAATAAAGAGTCATTACCATAGGCTTGCATGAAAATCAAATCTCCACCACTATAAATTGAGATGAAACATCAATCAAAAGGTCTTTAGAGGGTTGTAACGTGGCTTTGGTTTAGAGGGTGTGGTCACAAACTAAAAGAAAGGGTTAGAATCGAGATTGAATTAAAAAATTGCCTAGCTAAAAAAATGACTAGTCATCAATTGCGTAGAACAGAGCTTTTTTTTTTCTCAGAATACGGAATTTAACTTTTTTTAGCTCAAAAGATCACTACTACTAATATGTATACATGTATATTTTTATTTTTATTTTTTTTCAAGACAAGAATTACAAAATAGAATAAAACATAGCTAAGTAATTATTCCAACTCAAATCTCGACAAAAATATGGATCAAATTAATTTAGGGGGTTTTAACAATAATGAGTTATGGGTTAATATCGAGGGTAAATCAATGAATGGGTTGTTGGCTCAAGGGGGTTTACTAAGGTTAATTGTGAAGGTAGGATTTTATGGAGTGAGTGGGTTAAACCTAAGTGCCTTTATCATTTTGACATATCAAATCAAATGGTGTGGTCTTGACATGCATAATCAAGCAAGTTCTAGAATAAAAATTCAATACTGACACACTTATAATGAAAGTGAGCATGAAAGAAATAATAGATGCTCTAAAGGCTCAAGATCTCAAAAAAATTATGGCTTTTTGATGTTTAAACTTGTGGATTTCAATTCAAGATAATACCTAAACTTGGCAATCATTCAGGGATTTTTTTGATAGTGAAATGAATGCCCCCCACACTTAAAATGTACATTGCCCTCAATGTACAAAGATAAATATATAGAAAATAATATAAAAATAAGATAGGGAGAGAAGTGAAACTTCCTAAGTGATGAATGAATTTCCTTGAACTGGAGTTTTGGAGAATAATCAGCGTGAGGGTGGAGGAGGATACTCTGGCGGTGGTAGAGGTTTATTAGTCCATAAGTCCTGCGCCAAAAGAATATTATATCTGAAGTTGGTTATGGTCCTGGTCGAGGAGGATACTCCAGCGGTGGTAGAGGTTCATTAGTCCATAAGTCCTGTGCCAAGTGGCAGTCGTGGAGAACCTTCCCCAGTGGAGTGTCGAGTCCCTGAGTAATAGTGAGCTTTGGAGCTCTTTATAACTGTGATAGAATCAGGAACTCTTTTAGAAAATATATAAGGAAGAATAATTCCTCGATAGGAAATAGCCGAAATTTAAAATTGTTAAATAACAATTATAAAACCTAATAAAAATGAGCTCAAAGAAAAATAAAAAGTAGTCCTAAAGTAAAATAAAAGTAAAAACATAAAATAATAAAAAAAATTTAAACATCTTCATCGCTAGATGGTTCGTGAGATGGATGTGGTGATGAGATGTGGAAGTGCTGACAAATCTGGTGTAGTGTAGCATCAATGTGATCGAAGCGCTGAAAACATTGTTGCTCAAATCAAGTTAGGCGCTCAGAGATGTCAGCGTATGAAGCCGCCATATGAACTGAATGAGAGGTGGTGGTGGCTGAGACGGTAGGTCCTCGTGACGTGGAGGGACATCATCAGTAATGCCCTCGGGGGCCTCCTCCTCGATGGATTAGGTGAGACGGTATTGAGGAGGGAAGGTGCCACGTCGTTTCTCGATCATCCTCATACTTAGTTATCTCGTGATTCGTAACAAGTAATAAATATTTATAATGAAGATCAAACCTAGACTAACTATTATCATAATGAACACCTATCGAAAAATAGTATAGTAATGGCAAGACCGGGATATCGTACCTAAGGGAACCAAAAGTACTAGTAATAACTATCTTTTTATTATTTAACCTAGAAATAAAGAGGGGTTGTTTATTAAACTAATTAACTAAACTAATTAAGTAATTAAGCTAAAGCAAAGAGAAAATTTGGAAAAAGACTTGAAGAAAAGTAATTGATAAAGACGACACCCATGGAGGAATCCACCTAGATTTCACTTGTTATCTGACTGTGAACCAGACGATTTATTCACTTGACTTGATCCGTGAGACTCCCTAACCTATATTATTATCTCTTTCGAGAATACTAACGTCTAATCCTCAGTTGAATTAATCAAAATCTCTTTCTTAATTAAAACCCCTACGGAAGCAGTAAATCGATCATGGACTCCCATATTAGGTTTCACCCTAATTCGGTAAAATCTCGTAACCTTTTTTCTAGGTGTTCAATCAACTCCGCTTAATTATGCCAAATCTACTCTTAGGCAGGGTCTATTCCTCCTCTGCATAAGCACATCAAATCATGAATTGATACCCGGAATATTAACTCAAGCATTAAGACACATAATTAAGAACAAATCAAGTATTTATCATACAGTTTAGATAATAATAACAAGATCCATCATAGGTTTCAACCCCCTTAGGTATCTAAGGGGTTTAGTTCATAATAAAATAAGAGTATCTCAAAAGTATGAAAATAAAAAAACATAAAGAAAACTCTAAAACTCTTGAAGGAATTCTGAGAGAGATCTTCAGTCTTGGAGTAGCTCCGGCTTTTGGGATGGATCGTCTAGCTTCTTTCAAGTAATTCCCGGCGTGTGGTTCTGTACTCTAGAAAAGTTCTGGTGGGGGCCCCCTTCTAAGTCATACTTAGGGTGTTTATATAGGCTTTGGATTGGCTTTCTTCCTCCCTAAGTATATTTTTCTGTATAAAATACAACTCCTTAAAAAAGGGACACGCCCATGTGCCATGGCCGTGTGACGTGTTTGCCAGGCCGTGTTCAATCCGTTAAATTGTACATGGCCGTGTGGGTTAATGACCAGGCCATGTGAATCGTAAAAACCTTGGTCGACACCCTTGAAAGACACTGGCGTGTGAACTGCCCGTGTGGCAAGGCTTAGGCCATGTTATCTTCTCGATTTGGTCCATTTTGTCCCCTTTTTGGCTCGTTTTTGGATCCTTTTGATTCTTGGTGCTCTCCTGAGTACAAAACATGAAATAATCAGATTAAGAGCACCAAAATCCACAAATCTAGTAATAAACATCTATAAATATGCTAAGTATTTGGGGTAAAAACATGTACAATTTGACGTTTATCACTTAGCATGCTTTAGATACCCTGTGGGGACATCTGGCCCATGAGAGTGAGGGAGGATGATTGGGCTGCTGTGTTGAGGAGCCCAAAGTGCCGAGCCAACCACGTCACATAGGGCCCAATGGAGATGACTCCCTTCCTATGCCGCGCTCCGTCTGATGTTGAATTGAGAGGGCAATGAAATAAGCAAGGTCTATGACGTGCCCGTATGACATACATTATATAAAGTAGGCGTCGTGAGTGTTGATGACGCCAGTGCTCTCTCTCTTTCTGGTTAACATGTGAGCCAAAATGGCGTGTAAGTACCTCAGAGATAGAGGGAGAGCCGATGCCTTGGAGTGGCTAGGATTGTAGGAGGCAGCGCTGGGGGCGAGGGCGTTCTAACACCGTGAAGGAGATTGATGGATGTGGCGATTGAGAGCGTAAAGGTCATTCTCCTCCATGAACTCCTCAGTGTAAAAAGCCCAGTGCGATTCCGAACTCTTAGACGTTCAACTGGCGGCCTAGACAGCCGAGGCGAAATTAGATTTTCCTTGGGTTATCAAAGCGAGCATCACGGTCTGAAGATGGAATGTTGAGCAAAGTTCCATCATGAGTTTGAGATATGTCGGCTCGACAATCTCAAAGAAAAGCCCCCAAGGGTCGGTGGTGAGGAGGGTCTGAATTGCATCCGCGACTTGGACTTGTTCTAGTGCGGTACAGGGGCCCACCGCAAAATCTGAAAATGTTCTTCTTCGGGCCCAATGGGGAACTGCAAGAAAGGGTAACAAATTTCTACGGTAGGACCCAAGGAAGATGACGCTCCCTTCTTTTTCTTCGTAGCAGGGACGGCGGCTTTCTTTCCTCGTGAAGATGACACGGTGTATGCTAGAAAGAAGAGAATGAGCGTAAAAAATGGGATTGGAAACGGTGCACAGGCATGTTAGGGAGGCTGTGTGGACTTACAGCGGCTAAGGTTAGGGATTTTAGATAAGGGAGATGATGAATAGTGAAGGGTATTTATAGATTTTAGGACACACGGCCAGGGAACATGCCCGTGTTCCCCAATTTTTGCCTGTGTGATTCGCGAATTTTGAATTTGGGCACGTCTGACAATTTCCCTACGCTCGTGTACCTTGGGTGTGTTAGTGTGCACGGCCGTGTCGCACGACCGTGTCGCACGACCGTGTCTGTCTTTGTTCGCTTCTCTTATGCCCGTGTATTAAGGGCCACGCCCGTGTTGTTTTGGTAGGTTCACCCACGGTTGCTTGGCACGGGCGTGTCACACGCCCGTGTTAATTTGACAGGTTCGGCAACAGTTTCAAGGCACAGGCGTGTTGCACGCCCTTGTTGTTTTGGCAGGTTCGCCCACGGCTATGTTGCACGGCCGTGGCGATTTATCATAGCCCGTGGTGGGGAAATCTTTTCCCTGTTTCTACACGGTCCTAAGCACGCCCGTGATCTTGGCCGTGTGTACTTTCAAAAGCCTATGTTCCATGAGTCGGTTAGTATGTTAGATGTTAAAACTAAAATTTAAAGAAATTAATATTGTTAGTGCTCGGGTTGCCTCCCGAAAAGCGCTTATTTATAGTCTAAGCTCGACTTACCTTTCCATTGAATGGTCATGGTGGTTCGAAGAGTTTATACTCCTTATTCATGCTATGAATCTCATCAAAATAAGGTTGTAAGCGGGTATTGTTTACCTTAAAAGTGCCTAACTTGGGATGATTTACCTCGACTATACCAAATGGGAAAATGCTAAGTATCGTAAGAGGGATTTCTTCATTCGGTTTGGCAGTGATAATGTGAGGATCTGCGACATCTAATAAAACTTTTTCTCCAACCTAAAGTTGATTTGGAAAGGTATTGAACTTGTTCTGGCATAGTTTTGGTTTATCGTGTGTTCTCGGTTTATGTGTCCACCATTCATCTAGCTCCTCGATTTGTAGCCATCGTTCTTCATGAATAGGTCCTCTACTATTGCTTGAAAATGGCTCATGTACTTCCTTCAAACTCATTTCCTGCAAAGTAGGTTGCACTATATTGTCAGTTTTAGTAGAATGGTTTAAACAATCACCTTCAATTTTCGATGTGTTGCCGAAATTGCGAGCTTGAAGGGTCATTGTTTCGTCTCCCACACGAAGTTTTTGATTCAATGAATGTTATTATATGAAATTTTATTGAAAATGAATCGATAAATATATGTTAGTATACAATTTATCTTATAACGAAATGAGGAAAATTCAACGACGTACGATGACTATCGAGTCCCGTTTGAACCTTAGGAATATTTAGGATATAAATGACATGTCATTAGGGATTACCGTGTTTTGGATTCTATTCTCGTACATCCTACCATTGGCTGAGTTTCTGGGATGTGTTGCGGTTACCTTATAGCTTGTATGAGCAGCACCGTGTAGCTACGTCTTGACTAACAACTTGTGTGAGTAGACCCATTTATGGCTTGAAAGAGAGCACTGATATGAGATATGAAATAGTAGTGGTTTTGACCACATGTTGGCACATAGTGAGATTCCCGCGTATCTGATATTATTCTAGTGGTTCAATGGAAAATGTTCTATTATGAGACGATATGAGTTCGATACGAACTAATACATGTATATAAATATGAAATACACAAAAAGGATGGTACAGGATATATTGATATATTGAAATGGATGATATATATATATGAAGAAATGATAAGAGAATGATATGTATCATGACATGTACATATAAATATGAATATCTTTGATATGTTGATACATGGAAATTATGTAAGTGGAGACGAGTAATAAACTCAAGTGTGACATGTTTAGAAAATAAGGTTATCAAGTTAAATATATATGAAATGTGTTCAAGTATGCTAACATATGTTGTTATTTGATGCTCAGGCAAGTGCCAAGCTATTGGTTGAATAGTATTTTGTTTACTTATAAGTTGCATTGGAATGGTAAGTGCTCAAATGAAAATATGCTTCTACTCATGAAAAAGTGGTAAGGTTTAAAATTATGCAATTTCTTATGAAATGGCTTATTATGTAATTAATTCGAAAAGGCTATGTTCAAATGCACTAGCTTGTGGATATGGTTGAATGATATGCTATGTCTTGTTTGTTATGCATATGTAACGGGTGTGGAAAGCAATGAAATGCAAATGAAAATAAAGAAATTTGGAAGAGTTTAAAGTTGTTAAAAATCTTACTATGCTAGGGATAATATGTATAAGTGATGCTATGGATTTACTCATTTTGTGAGTTGTTGAATTTGGTTTCATGAATCATGTGGTTTCGGTATATGATTACTATTAATATGTATAAACTTCATGTAACAGCCCATTTTTAGGTCACTTGAAACAGTGGTTTGGAGACCACAAATCCAAAGTCAAAATATTTATTTTATTATTTTAATATGGTTTACAGTATTCTCAAGGATTGATCTGGGATTGGGTTACTATCAGTTGCGAGTTAAAGAGTCGAATGTGCCAAAAACCGCTTTCGGATCAAGGTATGGCCATTATGAATTCCTTGTTATGCCTTTCGGTTTAACTAATGCTCTTGCCATTTTTATGGACTTGATGAATCGTATATTCAGACCATCTTTAGATAGATTTGTTGTGGTATTCATTGACGATATTCTGATCTATTCATGAGATGAATTTGAGCATACTGAGCACTTGAGAATTGTGTTATAAACTCTATGTGATAAGCAGTTGTTTGCAAAGTTCAGTAAATATGAGTTTTGGCTCAAAGAGGTTAGATTTTTGGGGCATATTGTTTCATCCAACGGTATTAGAGTTGATCCGAGCAAGATTTCTGCTATTGTTGATTGGAAACCTCCAAGAAATGAGTCTGAAGTTCGTAGTTTTCTGGGCTTAGCAGGTTATTACCGAAGATTTGTGAAAGGATTCTCAATGAGTGCGACCCCGATGACCCGACTACTATAAAAAGATGTGAAGTTTCAATAGTCAGAAAAATATCAACGGAGCTTTGAACAGTTGAAAGCACTTTTAACAGAAGCACCAGTTTTGGTTCAACTTGAATCGGGTAAAGAGTTCGTGATCTATAGTGATGCATCATTAAACGGACTGGGGTGTGTTTTGATGCAAAATGGAAAACTTATTGCTTATGCTTCCCAACAATTGAAATCGCATGAAAAGAACTATCCGACGCATGATTTAGAGTTGGTTGTATTGTATTTGCATTAAAGATTTGGAGACACTATTTATACGGTGAGAAATGTCATATTTATACGGATCACAAAAGCTTGAAATATCTGATGTCACAGAAGGATTTCAATTTGCATCAACGAACTTGGCTAGAGTTATTGAAAGATTATGATTTTGTGATTGATTATCACTCGAGAAAAGCTAATGTAGTTGCTGATGCCTTGAGCCAAAAATCATTGTTTGCGTTACAAGCTATGAGTATCCAATTGATGATATGTGATGATGGGTCTATTTTAGCTGAATTAAAAGCTAAATCAATATTTCTACAACAAATTTTTAAAGCTCAGAAAAATGATCGTGAACTACAAGCTAAACGAATTCAATGTGAGTCTAATTCTGATTCAGAATTTCATATTGGAGCTGATGATTGTTTAATGTTTCAAAATAGGATTTGTGTATCGAAAAATATAGAGCTTATTCAGAAAATTCTGCATGAAGAATAAAGTAGTCGCTTTTCTGTTCATCCAGGTAGTACTAAGATGTATAATGATTTGAAATAGTAGTATTGGTGGTCGGGAATGAAATAGGATATATCAAAGTTTGTATCAAAATGTTTGATTTGTCAGCAAGTAAAAGCTGACATTAAGTACCATCTGGTTTACTGTAGCTTGTATTGATTCCTGAGTGGAAATGGGATAGAGTCACTATGGATTTTGTATCGGGACTGCCCCTAACTCAGAAAAAGAAAGATACTATTTGGGTTGTTGTTGATCGACTAACGAAATCTGCTCATTTCATACCGGTACATGCGAATTACTCTCTGGATAGGTTAGCTGAATTGTACTTGTCTGAAATCATACGATTACATGGTGTACCACTTTCTATTATCTTTGACAGAAACCCAAGATTTACGTCAAGATTCTGGAAGAAATTACAAGAAGCTTTTGGAACAAAATTGAGTTTCAACACAGCTTTTCATCCCGAGATGGACGGTCAGTCCGAAAGAGTTATACAAATACTTGAGAAAATGTTGCGTTGTTGCATTCTTGAGTTTGAAGGTAGTTGGGAGAAATAATTGCCTCTGATTGAATTTGCTTATAACAACAGTTACCAAACGAGTATAAAGATGGCACCGTATGAAGCTTTATATGGTCGCAAGTGTCGAACACCGTTATATTGGACTGAATTGAGTGAGAAAAGATTCACAAGGTTGAATTGATCAAAGAGACTGAAGAAAAAGTGAAAGCAATTCACGATAGTTTAAAATTAGCTTCAGATCGATAGAAATCCTATGCAGATTTGAAACGTAAAGAAATAGAATTACAGGTCAGAGATCGAGTATTTTTGAAAGTGTCACCGTGGAAGAAAATTCTCCATTTCTGCTGCAGAGGAAAATTAAATCCGCGATTCATTTGGCCGTATGAGATTGTTGAAAGAATAAGGCCTGTAGCATATTGACTATCGTTACCATCTGAGCTAGAAAAGATACATAATGTTTTTCATGTTTTGGTGCTATGTCGATATAGATCGGATTCATCACATGTGATTTCTCCCGTTGATGTAGAGATACAGTCTGATTTATTATATAACGAAGAACTGATTAGGATTCTAGCTCAGGAGATTAAATAATTAAGGAATAAACGTATAGCTCTTGTGAAGGTTATTTGGCATAAACACGGAATTGAGGAAGCTACGTGGGAACCTGAGGAAGCTATGCAAAAATAGTACTCTAACCTCTTTACCAGTAAGATTTTCGGGGACGGAAATCCCTAAGGGGGAGAGGTGTAACAGTCCATTTTTAGTTCAAATTGGAAAAAGGGCTTTCGGGACAACAAATCCAAAGTCAAAATATTTATTTTATTATTTTAATAAGGTTTACAGTATGATAGAATTATTATGTGAAAGTTTCGTAAAGAAATTTTATTCTTTGGATGTTTAATTCAGTAAAAAGGACTAAATCGCGTAAAGCGAAAAACTTGTGTTCTATTAGTTAAAAGTACTTGATAGCTATATAAACCTAAATTTTTAAGTCCTTATGTGGTTATTATTCCATTATTAAGTTAGTGGAGTTGTTGTCTTGGTAGTTTTGTAGATAGAATTTTTTTTAAGGGTTAAAATGGTAAATAGGTTATTAAGTTATATTAAATCAAAATCACATTTTATATTTTCTCATCTTCTTCAAGCCAAAATTGAGAAAGAAAATCAGCCATTTTTAAGGCTTGAGGTTTCGGCACTTAAAAGCTTGATTAAGGTACGGTTTTAGCTCGGTTTTTATTGATTTCTACGTTTTTAAGCTCGTTGCAGCTTAATCTAGCTAGTCCGTACCTTTGTTTTTGAAACTGATATAGATTTTGAGATATGCCATTGATGAATACTTAGGTATTTTGAAATTTTTTGTTAGATTATTGATGGTTGTTAATAGTTATACAAGTTTTATAAAGTGAATTTTGACAAAAAATGAGCATATGGGATTAAATTGAAAAAGATAGAAAATTTGTGGTTAGAAATGTGAAATAAGTGAAAATATTGGCTATTATAATACCATATAGAATTCGGCTAAGGTGGATTGTGGTTAAAAATGTATAATTTACCATTTTATGTATAAAGGACTAAATTGCAAAATAGTTAAAATTATGGGGGCAAATATGTAAATTTCCATATATGTGAATTAGGACTAAATTGAAATGAATAGTTACTGAAAATATTGAATTTGATAAATATATATCAAGACAAACAAATATCGGAACTTGATCTGGGGAAACAAAATGTAGTAGATAAAAGTTAACTGAGCAAATACGAGGTAAGTTCGTTTAATTAGAATTGAACTTTTCTATACTTGTAATTGTTGAATTGAATGTGAATTATTGAAATACTTGAAATATGAATGCCTAGATGATATATTGTATTTGTTACTGAGCCCCGTTTGAACTAAGTGAATTCATTGGATACGAGTGACATGTTACTGGGATTACCGTTTTGGTCGAGCTCCTACATTTGTTGCGGACTCACCACAGCTCATATGAGCTTACTGATTTAGCTCGTAAGAGCTTACTATTTCAGCTCATTGGAGCTTACCGTTCAGCTCCATAGAGCTTACCGTTTCAGCTCAATAGAGCTTACTGTTCAGCTCGAAGGAACTTATCGACCATGACTCGAAAGAGCATGTATTGTAACACCCCTAACCCGTATCTGTCGCAAGATTAGGGTTATGAGGCATTATTGAACCATACACAGCTTAAAAGAGTCAATTGTTACTATTCATGTTTAAGGTAATACAAACTTAATTGTACGAATCATATGTACATCTCTTTTATAGCATTCAAATAATTGAATTATAACATAGCTTAATACATAAAAAATTCTATGTGCATAACTTAAGACACTCAGTCACATATATTGAATACATGCTAATATATCTAATTAACTTAATAATATCAAACATATCATTTCCTTAACTCTACATATGCGCATGTTAAAAACCAAACATACTATTACACATCAATTATTATCTATACACATATGCAACCTTAATATTATTACCATATGGCCAAACATAACTTTAATGCAATACATGTATATATATATATATATAATGCACATTTTAGCATACCACTATGAACCATTAAATGAGCACAAAAATACAACCCATAATACACCTCATTTGCATGCTAATTATCATGTATAAATAGCACTCACATAACCAAGTACACATGCTCATACCATTGGTATATACACAATAATTATATTGTTCCATCACATAAAATATGCCATAAAAACATTTCTAAAATGATTTAACAACATGGCCAAATATACATTATGCTTATACCCTTTTACCGAATCATATAATAAGCATAACAAACATATATACTTTGTACTAAGCTCACTAACTTGAACTAATTCATAATACAAATCATGCTTTCCAAATAAACCAAGATTAAACCACAACCAAAAATATATATATATATATCCATCAACCATATTTACTTCATTTGAGCTGAATCATAAAAATAAACATATACAAAACATACCAATATGACAAGCTTACCAAAATGAATTGTCATAAGCTATACATATCATTATTTTAAACCATAAGCATATTAAAAGCACACTACATATATATGACATAACTTCATCATCATTATCAAATATATCAAACATAATTCACATACATATATATATACTTATATATATAAGCCATAGTCGAAACATCAAAACCAACCATAACCAAAATCACCAATCATTTTTAAGGCATATAACACATATAAACTTAACTTAAATTTCACATACTTACATAACATATTAGCCATTTTCGCATGGCTTAATATATACACAATCCTTAAACTTAACCAAATGTAATCTAGCCTATACATGCCATAGGTTCGAGTTCAAACTTATAAAATACCAAAAACAGTCGATAGTGTGATGGACTTTGCTGACGATCCCTGAGCTCGTAAGTAGTCTCCAAAATCTATAAAATAGAGGCAAACATAAACACACACACAGTAACCTATCATAGCTTAGTAATTCATAAGCAAATAAATAACTCAATGATAATATCAATTCAATTTAACCAAATCAATTTATGCTTCCATAGTCACATTTAATTTCAAGCTCATAATTTCATATATAACATATACTTCCATACATAATTTTTACCTTGGCCGAATATACATGTATCTATTATCTAAGTAATATTCAATTTCTAAACCATATTACTATTGTATAACTGAATATACATACTCATAAGCATAGAGTATGAATCAAACTTTAATATCTCATACTTATACATATCATGTGGTCGAATATACTTCACAAATACACATATATATTTACAATAGCATAATGTATAATTTGCATCAAATTTCAAATAACCAACTTACCTTATTTTCACATAAGTAATCAACTATTTCATACCTGATCACTTAGCTCATTTTACACATTCGAACAACTTATCTTTGCCTGTTGAACCATTCAGAATTGAATAGGATACTCGGATAATCACATATATCATACAATCCCAACGTTTGATGGTCGCTAAACTAACTAAAAATTTGACTTAAGGCAAGCGCACCTATCGAACAGTAGTATAGTTATGGTGAGACCGGAAATATCGTATCCACGTGGACTAAAAGTACTAGTAATTACTTTCTTTTTATTAGCTAGCCTAAAAATTTAGAGAATGTTTACCTAAAACTAATTATCTAATTAGCTAATATTACGACAGAGTTTAAGGTTGGAAAATACTTTTGAAAAAAACCGATTGAGAAGACAATACCCAAGAAAGAATCCATCTAGACTTCACTTATTACCTTTGAATTAGATGATTTATCCACTTGACTTATTCTGTAGAAATCCCTGATTTATGTTAATATCCCTTTCGAGACTAAAAAAAACTGACTCTAGGTTGATTAATTGAAATCTCTTTCTAATTAAAACCCCTATAGTTACATTAACTCGATCTATGGATTCCCTTATTAGATTTGACTCTAATCCGGCAAATTTATGTCGTTCTATCTCTAGGATTGGATGCAACTCCGCTTAATTATGAATGCTGTACTCTTAAATAGAGACTTTTCCTCCACTGAATAAGCACATCAAAGACTTGAATTAATATCCTGGAATATTAAAGCAATAATTAAGACTCACAATTAAGAATAAGAACAAGTATTTATCATATATATCAAAGAGTAATAAGATTCGTCTTAGGTTTCATCTCCCTTAGGTATTTAGGGAGTTTAGTTCATAATAATAATGATGGAAAACATCTCAAAGTATGGAAAACAATAAAACCTAAAGAACCCAAAGAACTTCTAGGAAATTAGATGGAAATCTTCAGTCTTGATGTAGATCCTATCTCCGAGATGATTCTGATGGCTTTTCTTGAGTACTTTTCATCCTTCTACTCTCCGTTCCCTTTAATCCTCTTCTAGGGTGTTTATATAGGCTTTAGAATGCTCTAAAACCCTCAAAAGTAGCCTTTTTCTAGTAGAACTAGACTTGGTCTTGATAGGGACACGGCCGTGTGCCCCGCCCGTGTGTAATTCTAAATTGGTTTCTAGTTGACACGGCCCTGACACACGGGCGTGTGGTCTGCCCGTGTGCCTCACACAGGCGTGTGGTTTACCCGTGTGGAAGTGCCTAGGCCGTGTGAAACACTATTTTAATCTCAATTTGTCCATTTTTGGCCTGTTTCTTACTCTTTTTGCTATTTTAAGCTCTCCTGAGTATAAAACATGAAATTAAAAGATTGGGAGAATCAAATTCACTAAAACCAAGGGAAAACCATTCATAAATATGCCAAGCATGAGGTAAAAATATGTATATATTACGGTTTATCAAATATCCCCACACTTAAGTATTTGCTTGTCCTCAAGAAAAATCCTCAACTCACAATTAAAATAAATTCTTCTCAACTTATAATTCTCATTTATAATGTTTCAAAATAATCCACAAGCAGTCATACATTGAAAATTTAACTAAAAGAACATTGAAGTTTCAAATAGTCAAAGTTGAGTATTTTAATCATAAAATTATAGGCATCCCTCTTTATCTAAGTAGTTATCTTCAATTCCAAATTGACAATGGTTGACATCCTCACTAGAGGTTCACTCAAATCACTCAATGTGTTTAAGGTTCAATGATTAAGCACTCATTAGTCAAACATTAAAAGTTATTACCATAAGCTTGCATGAAAATCAAATCTCCACCACTGTAAATGAGATGATACACAAATCAAAAGGTCTTTGAAGGGTTGTAACAGGACTTTGGGTTAAAGGTGTGGATACAGGCTGAAAAAGATAGTTAGAATCGAGATCAAATTGATAAATTACCTAACTGGAAAATTAACTAACATTAATTGAATAAACATGAGCTTCTTCTCAGAATATGGAATTAAATACTTAAGCTCAAAAACAAAGAATTACTACCAATATGTATTTATGTATGTGTGTATGTATATATGCTTTTTTTTAAGAATAAGAACAAATATGAGAGAGAATTATACGATTCGAATGAAAGAACATAGTTAGGCAATTAATCAAATCAAATCTCAACAAAAAGGGAATCAATAATATAGGAAAAATTCTCAACGAATCAAAAAGTATGATATAAGGGTTAAAATTTAGGGTAAATTTAAAAAAAAAATAGTTTGTTAAGCTCAAAGGGGTTCACTAAGGGTTAATTATGAGGGTAGGCTTTTTATGGGGTAAATGGGTTAAAACCTAAGTGCCTTTATCCTTTTAGTATATCAAATCAAAGGTGTGGTCTTGACATGTATAATCGATGCAAGTTCTAGAATAACAAATTAATGTTGACACACCCATAACCAATAAAATCAGCGAGCAAGAAAGATATATGCTCTAAAAGGCTCAAAATCTCACGAAAATTATGGGTATTTATGTCAATCTTGTAATTTCAAAACTTCAAGATAATACCTCAATTCAGGGAAACAACCTAGCAATTTTACTTCTCAAAAATTTCAACTTATCATACTTGATTCTCTAATGTCTTAAAGTTTAAACAATCAATACACAGTTACCTATGATTTAATTTAAAAACACATTAATAAAAATCATAAATCAATCAAAATTTTACTCTAATAATGATATGAGAAAATTATTTGAGAACAAGATAAAAGTTCAGGGATTTTTGATAATCACATAAATAACCTTCCCACACTTAAGATGTATATTGTCCTCAATGTACAAAGATAAATAATAAAAATATAAGTATAATATTAGAAGAGAGGGAGATAAATAATAAAAATATAAGTATAATATTAGAAGAGAGGGAGAGAAGCGAAACTGCCCTGAATATTTGGATGAGATCCTCAGAGTAGCGAGAGCGAGAATTGTAGATAAGGAAAATGAAAGGCAT
This sequence comes from Gossypium arboreum, assembly GCF_025698485.1. Lineage (NCBI taxonomy): Eukaryota > Viridiplantae > Streptophyta > Magnoliopsida > Malvales > Malvaceae > Gossypium > Gossypium arboreum. The sequence continues at coordinate 16,880,155 of NC_069080.1, forward strand.
GATTCTGAGTTACTAATAAGAAAATAAACACCATTGTGAAAGAGAATTAAGGGATAAGTCGATAATAATCATAAAGATAAGCAGAGTTTTAAAATATAAAACATAAGTCTTCAAAAATAAATAAGAGACAAAATAAAATAAAAATAAAAATAAAAATAAAAATAAAAATGAAAATAATAGTAAAATATAGGGACTTAAAGGTCCTCGTCATCAGATGCCTTGTGGGTCAACGGTGCTAAAGGCGAGATGTGGAGGTGGTGGCAAATCTGTCAAAGAGTGGCATCGATGTTGTCAAACCGTTCAAAGCACTACTGCTCAAAGCGAGTGAATCGCTCGGATAAATCTATCAAAGTGGCAGTAGGAGGTCGGTGACGTGGTGGTGGTGGTGTGGGTGGGTCCTTGTGAGGGGGAGGGACATCGTCAGTAATGTCCTCTGACTCATCCTGGTTAGCAGGGTAGACGAGTTTGTACTGAGGGGGGTCGATTCCACGGCGCCGCTCTATCATCCTCATGTGGATCATGCTGAAAATTCCTTGAGGAGACATCTAGCTGACTAATGTAAGTGTCGATGACATCTCTGGAATGTCAAAGAGGCTGAAGTGTCAAGCGAGGCGTGTTACGTAAGGGCCAAGGTAGATGGGGCCCCTCCTATGGTGATCCATCTAGTGGCGAAAGGCGAGGGCGATAAAATATGCCAAGTCAAATACATGGCCAGTCGCCATGCTCCACAGGAAGTACGCATTAATGGTGCTAACTACTCCGGTGCTCTCTCTCTTCCCAATCAAAGTGTGAGCCAAGATGGCATGAATGTAGCGTAGTGCTGGAGGGAGAGAAGTCGCTTTCGAGCAACTTGCGTCATAGGGAACCGTACTCGCCGTAAGGTCAGTCCAACAGTAAGATGGCAAATAGTGTATATGACGGTGAAGATATAGAAAATTCTTTGAAGCCATTAACTCCTCCATGTAGAGGCCCAAAATAGCTCCAAACTCGGGTACACTCATATGCCCGACAAGTCTACCAAGTCTAAAAACGATAGTACTATCCTTGTCATGTGTATTCATCACATGTTGTAGGTGGAAAGTAGTGCAGAACTCCAATGTTAGCTCTGAATAGGTAGGCTCGATAATTGAAAAGAACTGATCCCACGGGGCAGTATCCAGATGGAAATGAATAGGGTGAGCAAGTTGGACCTGTTCCAAAGCGCCCAGTCAATACATCAGCCTACTACTAATGTCGTACTCGTAGAAGCTGAAACAGGTCATCTTGTGGGCTGGAGGAGAATCGACGTAGCGGGTGATGGGCTTCAGTCGAGGCACTCGAGGAGGTTGTGCCAGGACCCTTCTGTTTTTTCGAAGTGGGAACATCAATTTTCTTGCCTCGTGTGTTTGCCATTATAAGCCTACAAAATTAGAAGAAAGGATTAATAAGAAAAAAAATTCAGCATTGACATAGAATCCAAAGAATTTGTTATAGTAATCCATTCCTAAAACTATATATCCGAATATTAAAAATGTGCAAAATTCAAAAGTGAAAATTTAAATGACAAAGGATCTAAAAGGATGATGCAACGAACATTAAAATATGAGTAATAAGTCAATATACTAAACGCATTAGCAAGAGCCAGATATGAGTAAAATAATGAACTAAACGTGGAGCATTAAAAATGAAATAAAAGGGAATAATAGTAGCAATAGAGTTAAAATAATAAGAAGAACTAACCTAAACTAGTATTTATCAACACAGAAATTATCAAAACCAACTCCAAATCAAAATAATAAGCATAAATGAAAGAAAATAAACAAAAAAATAAATAACAGAATAGAAATAAAATGAAAAATAAAATTTAAGAATAAAAATAAATGAAATAAAGAAAGGAAAAACAATGGTGGAATGGCCAACCCATGGGGTGTTTGGTGGTCAACGGTGGTAAACAGGGAGGGCACGAGCGTGGGCGCTAGGTCGTGTGGTGCGAAGGAGGGCGAGGTTGGGTCGGTTGGAAGGAGGAACACGGGCGTGGGGGCCAGGCCGTGCAGCGCGAAGGAAGTTGAAGGTGAAAGAGAAAAAGAAAGGAGGGGAAAGAGTGTGCACGCGGGATAGGGGAAGGAAGGGGTTGAGGGTAAGGATAGGGTTGGTTTGGGTCTTGGGGCGAGCGGCGGTGGTTGTCGATAGGAGTGCTGGTGACAGCCGGCGGCTAGGGTTTGGAGATTTTAGGAAAGAAGAAGAAGAAAAAAATAAAAATTAGGGTTTGGGGGGTTTTAAAAGGGCACGGCCGTGTGAGACCCGTTTTAGGCCACACGATCGTGTTACACTCCCGTGTGGCTTAAGTTTAGCCCTTTTTTGTCGCAAAAGTTGAGTGCCGCATGTCTCCAGGCCGTGTGGTGCACACGGCCATTCGATACAGCCATGTGCCATGTCTTTCGCTTCTCCCATGCCCGTGTGGTATACCACATGCCTGTGTGTCTGACCATATTGCCGTATGCCTTGCTCGTGTGGCTTCCTGACTTATTTAAAATTTGAAAAATTAGCTCCAGTTTTCACATGGCCTAGGACACGCCCGTGTGTCCAGGCCGTGTGTCGTGTCGCACGGCTATGTGGATCAAATTCATGGCCATGTGGCTTGATATTTGGGGAATTTTTAGCCCTGTTTCCACACGGCCAAGGACACGCCCATGTGTCCAGGCCGTGTGGGCCATTGTACCTATACAAAAATAGTAAAAGTAGCTAAAATAAACTAGTTAGTGGTGTTAGTGTTCGGGTTGCCTCCCGAAAAGTGTTTATTTAGAGTCTAAGCTTGACTTACCTCAATTTCATGTGATTACGGCGGTTCACGGAGTCGAAACTCCTCTTTCTCACTATCAATTCTATTATCCACATAAAGTTTAAGTCGAGTAATATTTACTTTAAAGGTGCCAAATTGAGAATGATTTACTTTGACTGTACCGTATAGAAAAATATTCAATACCGTGAAGAGAGTCGCTCCGTTTGAATTAAGCTCTGAAGTAGCAATTCGGGGGTCCTATTCATCTAACAATACTTTATCCCAATCTTAAATTTTTTTGTTTCATCCTCATGCTTATCGAGGTGTCGCTTTGATTCATCGTGTGCTTTTGGTTTCTCCTTGACACGTGTTCGCCATTCGTCTAGTTCATCGATCTGAAGCCTTCATTTTTCGTGAGTCACTCTGTTTTTGTTGCATGGATTAGAATGAGGCTTCATCACATTCTTCCTAGAGGAGTCCTGCAAAGGAGTTTGAGTTGCAACATTATTCAAGTGAATAGAACTTAAAAAATCATCTCGATTATTAGATATTTTTGCAGCATCACGAACTTGAAGCTTAATCATGTCATCACCTACACGAAGTATCAATTCACCTGTGCCAACATCAATGATAGTTCTAGCAATTGCTAAAAAGGGTCTTCCTAAAATTAAAGGCACGTTACTATCCTCTTCCATGTCTAGAACAACAAAATCAATTGGGAATATAAATTTATCAATTTTAACAAGTACATCTTCAATAATACCCCTAGGAAATCTGATTGTTTTATCTGTCAATTGCATGCTCATCCTAGTTTGTTTGGGTTTCCCAAGACCGGTCTGTTTAAACATTTTATAGGACATGACATTAATACTTGTCCCTAAATCAGCCAAAGCATTATTAAAGTTTAAACTACCAATTAAACAAGGGATCGTAAAACTCCCTGGATCTTTCAACTTATTGGGTAGCTTATTCTGTAGAATGGCTGAGCAAACTACATTTAATTCCACATGCGACGCATCATCCAACTTCCGCTTATTTGCTAAAAGCTCCTTTAGAAATTTTACTGTGTTTGAAATCTACGAAAGAGCTTCAATAAACGGTAAGTTAATATGTAATTTCTTTAATAATTTATGGAATTTACTGAATTGTTCGTCCGTGTGGTCTTTCCTTGTTGCACTGGGGTATGGCACATGAGGTTTATATTCTCTACTTACCGGTTTTTACTCACTGTGGTCCGCCTCATCCTTACCTTTACTTACCACAATTCCTTGCCTCGGTTCTAGTTCAGGTTCAACTAACCCTTCTTCATTTCGAACAGTAATCGTATTAAGCTGCTCCCTTGGGTTAATTTCAGTATTACTCAGCAAGCTACCTTGTGATCGTTCGGAAATCAACTTAGCAAGCTGTCCTATTTGAGTTTCAAGCCCTTGAATCGATGTTTGTTGATTCTTAAGTGCTGTTTTGGTATTCTGAAAATGAGTTTCTGACACCGAGATGAATTTTGTGAGCATCTCTTTAAGGTTTGGTTTCTTCTCTTGTTGGTAAGGTGATTGTTGGAAAGCTAGAGGATGTTGTGGTCTTTGATTTCCTTGACCACCCCACGAGAAATTGGGATGGTTCCTCCAACCTGCATTATAAGTGTTACTGTATGGGTTATTTTGAGGTTTAGGATTATTATTACCCATATAGTGGACTTGTTCCTCCTCGGTTCTAAGATTGAAGGGTGGATAATCTGTGTTGTGTACTCTTCCTCCACTTGAATCACACCTCATCACTAGATGTACCTGAGTAGAACCATACAAACCGTCAATCTTTTTATTTAAAAGTTCTACCTGGTTAGATAGCATAGTAATCGCGTCTAGGTTGAAAACACCAGTAGCTTTCATCGGCTTCGTACTTATGACTTGCCACTGATAGTTATTCAGTGACATCTCTTCAATAAATTCGTAAGCCTCTTCAGGTGTTTTATTGTTTAACGTTCCACCGGTGGCTGCGCCGATAAGTTGCCTTGTTGAGGGGTTCACATCGTTGTAAAAAGTCTGAACCTGCAACCATAGAGGTAACCCATGGTGAAGGCACCTTCTCAATAGGTCCTTGTATCTCTTCCATGCATCATAAAGAGTTTCTAAATCCATCTGCACAAAAGAAGAGATATCATTCCTTAATTTAGCCGTTTTAGCTGACAAAAAATATTTGAGTAAAAATTTTTCGGTCATTTGTTCCCAAGTAGTGATTGACCCTCGTGGTAATGAGTTTAACCACTATTTAGCTTTGTTCCTCAATGAGAATGGGAACAACTGAAGGCGAATGGCATCGTTAGAAACACCATTGATCTTAAAAGTGTCGCAGAATTCCAAAAAATTTGCTAAATGAGTGTTTGGATCCTCGTCCTGCAAAGCATCAAACTGAACAAACTATTGTATCATTTGAATTGTGTTAGGTTTTAGTTCAAAATTTTTTGCAGCAATATCAGGCCTAACTATACTCGATTCAGTTCCTGTTAAAGTAGGTCTAGCATAATCATACATAGTACGAGGATCAAGATCCTGATTTAATGGGTTTGTCGCAACCACATGAGGTAACGGATTATTTTGATTATCAGCCATCTCCTTGGTTGTGGTTTGAATATCGTTCTCTTGCCCTTCCTCTATGTATCGTAGGCTTCTCTTTATTTCTCTTCAGTTTCTGCGACCTGTGCTTTCGATCTTACTATCAAAAAGTAGAGGTCCTGACAGGTTTCTTCTAGTCATAAACTATGAAAACCTGTCAAAAGTAAATTAAAGAAAATTTAGTAATTTAAGAAAAATACAATTAAATTGCAATAAAAAAAAAAAATGGCTAAAGTAATAAAAATTAAGCGTTCCTAATATCTTAGTCCCCGGAAACGGCGCCAAAAACTTGATGGTCACTAAACTAACTAAAAATTCGACTTAAGGCAAGCGCACCTATTGAACAGTAGTATAGTGATGGTGAGACTGGAAATGTCATATCCACGAGGACTAAAAGTACTAGTAATTACTTTCTTTTTATTATCTAGCCTAAAAATTTAGAGAATTTTTACCTAAAACTAATTATCTAATTAGCTAAGATTACGATAGAGTTTAAGGTTGGAAAATACTTTTGAAAAAAACCGATTGAGAAGACAATACCCAAGAAAGAATCCACCTAGACTTCACTTATTACCTTTGAATTAGATGATTTATTCACTTGACTTATTCCGTAGGAATCCCTGATTTATGTTAATATCTCTTTCAAGACTAAAAACAACTGACTCTAGGTTGATTAATTGAAATCTCTTTCTAATTAAAATCCCTATAGTCGCATTAACTCGATCTATAGATTCCCTTATTAGATTTGACTCTAATCTGGTAGATTTATGTCGTCCTATCTCTAGGATTGGATGCAAATCTGCTTAATTATGAATGATCTACTCTTAAATAGGGACTTTTCCTCCACTTTATAAGCACATCAAAGACCTGAATTAATATCCTGGAATATTAAAGCAAGAATTAAGACTCACAATTAAGAATAAGAACAAGTTTTTGGCGCTGTTGTCGGGGACTAAAATATTATAAAAACTTTATTTTTATTAATTTAGCCATTTTTATTTTAATTTAATTTTTACATTCTAATTTTTTTCATTTTTTTTATTCTGACAGGTTCTTTTGGTTTATGACTAGAAGAAACCTGTTGGAACTGTTAATTTTTTACAGTAAGATTGAAAAAACTGCTCACAAAAATCAAAGAGAAGTTAGAGAAGCAAGGCAAGATCAACAGATTTTAATAGACGATCAAGAGAAAAAATGATGTTACTATGCAGATGAATGATAATCAAAATAATTAGCAGCCTCCTCTACCTCATGCTCCTCATATTATGTATGATTATGCTAAGCCTACTATGATTGGGGTTGAATTGACTATCGTCAGACCGATTATTGCTGCAAACAATTTTGAGCTGAAGCCAGACACAATTCTGATGATATAGTACTATGTTCAGTTTGATGGGTTGCAAGATAAAGATCCAAATGCTCATTTGGCTAACTTTCTAGAGATTTGAGACACTTTCAAGATCAATGGTGTTACTGATGATGCCGTACACTTATGATTATTCCCATTCTCTTTGAGAAGCAAGGTAAAATAGTGGTTGAATTCACTTCTATGAAGCTCTATCACAACTTGGGGTCAAATGACTGAGAAGTTTCTGTTGAAGTACTTCCCACCGGCTAAAACAACTAAGTTGAGGAATGTAATCTCTTCTTTTACCCAAATTGATTTGGAGACATTATATGATGCTGGAGAGAGATTTAAGAATCTTTAGAGAATGTGCCCTCATCACGGGTTACCTTTGTGGTTACAAGTTCAAACCTTTTAACAGGGTTTGAATACCTCGACTAGGCAACTAATTGATGAAGCAGCTGGCAGAATATTGAATAGTAAGACACCTGAGACAGCTTAAGAGTTTATTGAGGAGATGGCACTGAATAACTATCAGTGGCAAGTCATGAGAATAAAACTCATTAAAGTAGCTGGTGTTTTTAATATTGATACAGTTTCGATGTAACCAAATCAGGTTGAAGCTCATGGTAAGAAAATTGATGGTTTGAATTTTTCTAAGCAGGTGAATCCAATAGTGTAATATGATGTGAATGGAATGGGGATGATTAATTCAAAATATTTACCCTTCCGTTCCATCATGGAGCATAGGCAAGTCAACTTTATCGGTAACAATTCTAGACCTCAAAATAACCCTATAGCAATCATTGTAATCCAGGAAGGAGGAATCATCCAAATCTTTCTTGGGGTGGTCAAGAAAATCAAAGGTCACAACCCCCTCCAGGTTTCCAACAACCACAGCAGCAAGAAAAGAAACTAAACCTTGAGGATATGTTAGCTAAATTTATTTCGGTGTCCGAAACTCAATTTCAAAACACTGAGACAACTCTAAAAAATCAGCAAGCATCGATTCAAGGGCTTGAAAATATAATTGGACAACTCGCTAAACTAGTTTTGGAGAGACAACAAGGTAGTTTACCTAGAAACACTAAAACTAACCCAAATGAGCAAGTCAACGCAATCACAATTCGAAGCATGGAAGGATTAGTTGAGCTTGAAAAAAATCTGAATCTAGAACTTGTTGAGAAAAATTATGGGGTTGACGACAGTAAGAAAGAGTATAAATCGATGGTTAGAGAATACAAACCACAAATTCCAAATCCGACAGCATTGAAGCAAGTTGATATAACAATTCCATATAGAATATACATTCATCCAAGAAAACTATTTCTCCATCGATAATGGTTGAAGTTAGAAATGCAAATGGTTTTGATGGTTGTTCTCCTCTAATAAACTCTTAGGTCGGATGATCGGCCGCACATAAATTGAAGTCATCCTGAGGCTGATTGTTATTTGCTACAACTAAATACAAATTTTAAGATGATGGTTGTTGTTCTCCTATGGATGTTGCAGTATCACTACTTCTATTGGATGTAAAGACAATGTCTTGAGGATTCCCATCTGCAAAGTATTGATTTATATCTGGTAGCAATAATCCTGAACCAGACTTCAATTCAAATAGATTCATAATACATTGATACCACAGTTCTATATAAAAGATACTTTATCCAAGATAACTATTTCACCATCGACAATAGTTGAAGTTAGAAATGCAAATGGTTCTTACGCTTGTTCTCCTCATTCCAAATCTTGGGCCGGATGATCTGTTGTACCTAAATTGAAGCCAACCAGAGGCTGATTGTTATTTGATACTGCTAAATCCAAATTTGAAGGCGATAGTTGTTGTTCTCCTATCGACGTTGCAATATTGCTAATTCTGTTGGAGCCAAAGACAATGTCTTGACGATTCCACTCAGCAAAGTATCAACTGACATCTAGCAGTAGTAAACATGAATCACGGTTCTTTTAAAAAGGATTCATAAAATATTTATATAACAGTTCCTTCAAAAATATACATTCATTCAGGAAAACTATTTCACAATCGACAATTGTTGAAGTTAGAAATGCAAATAGTTCTAATGGTTGTTCTCCTCCTATAAACTCTTGGGTCGGATGATCTGCGACACCTAAATTGAATCCATCCTGAGTTTGATTGTTATTTGCTACTACTGAATCCAAATTTGAAGATGATTATTGTTTTTCCCCTATTGACGTTGTAGTCTTGCTAATCCTATTGGAGGTAGAGACAATCTCTTGAGGATTCCCCTCTGCAAAATATTGATTGACATCTGGTAGTAGTAAACTTGAATCAGGATTCTTTTCAAATTGATTCATAATCCATTGATATAACAGTTCCATAAAAAAGGCACATTCGTCCAGGAAAACTATTTCACCATCGACAATGGTTGAAGTTAGAAATGCAAATGGTTCTGATGGTTGCTCCCCTTCTATAAACTCTATGGTCAAATGATCTACCACACCTAAATTAAATCCATTCTGAGGCTGATTGTTATTTGCTACTGCTGAATCCAAATTTGAAGACGATGATTATTGTTCTCCTGTCGACGTTGCAGTATTGCTAATTTTTTTAGAGGTAGAGACAATGTCTTGAGGATTCCCCTCTGTAAAGTATCAGTTAACATCTAGTAGTAGTAAATTTGAATCAAGCTTCTTTTCAAATTGATTCATAATCCATTGATATAATAGTTCCATATAAAATATACCTTTTGTCCAGGAAAACTATTTCACCATTAACAATGGTTGAAGTTAGAAATGAAAATGGTTCTAATGGTTGTTCTCCTTCTATCAACTCTTAGGTCAGATGATCTGTCGCACCTAAATTGAAGCCATCTTGAGGCTGATTGTTATTTGCTACTGTTGAAACTAAATTTGAAAACGACGGTTGATGTTCTCCTATCAACGTTGCAGTATTGCTAATTCTGTTAGAAGCAAAGACAATGTCTTGAGGATTCTCCTTTGCAAAGTATCGGTTCGCATCTGACAGAAGCAAACTTGAATCAAGCTTCTTTTGAAATAGATTTATAATACATTGATAATACAGTTCCATATAAAATATACATTCATCAAGGAAAACTATTTCACCATCAACGATGGTTGATGTTAGAAATGCAAATGGTTCTAATAGTAGTTCTCCTCTTATCAACTCTTGGGTTGGATGATCTGTTGCACGTAATTTGAAACCATCTTCAAGCTGATTATTATTTTCTACTACTGAATTCAAATTTGAAGTCGATGGTTGTTTTTCTCATATCAACGTTGCAGTATTCCTACTTATGTTGAAGGCAGAGACAATGTCTTAAGGATTCCCCTCTACTAAGTATCGATTGACATCTGGTAGTGGCAAACTTGAACCATGCTTCTTTTTAAAATGGTACATAGTACATTGACATAACAGTTCCATATAGAAGATACATCCATCCAGGAAAGCTATTTCACCGTCGAAAAAGGTTGAAGATAGTAATGAAGATGGTTCTAAAGGTTGTTTTCCTCCTATCAAGTCTTGGGTCGGATGATCTGTAACAGCCCGATTTTAGCTAAATTGGAACAGTGGTTTTGGTACCACAAATATGATGTTAAAAAATTATTTTAATATTATTTTATGCGTTTACAGCATGATAGCATGTATGTGTGAAAATTTTGTGAGCTAATTTTATCGTTTAATTGCTCAATTTGAGAAAAAGGACTTAATCGCGTAAAATGCAAAAGCTTCATACTATTTGTTAAAGTGCTTAATTGCTATGAGTTAATAAATTAAAAGTCCTTATGATGATATTATACCATTGGTAGTGTTAATGGACATTAAAGGGCATGGTTTATGTGTTTTTAAAGTTTATTAACTAAGGTTAATTTAGTAAAAATGTTAATAAACATATATTAAATAAAACAAAAGCTAAATTGTTCATATTATCATCTTTTGAACCAAAAAAAAAAGGAAGAAGAAAGCCATTTTAGGGCTTGAGATATTCGGCCAACTCCTAGCATTATTAAGGTACGATTTTAGCTCAGTTTTTTATGATTTCTATGTTTTTGTAATTGTTGCAACTCAATCTAGCTAACCCATACCTTTAATTTTGAAATTATTAAATATTTTGAGAGTTTCTATTGTTGAATCTATGAGTTCTTTGATGTTTGATGATAGAATATGAAAGCTTGATGATAGTTTTACATGTTTTATTAAGTGGTTTTTGATGAAAATGCATAATAGGGATTAAATTGTAAAATATGCAAATTGAGTGGTTGAAATGTGAAATAAATGAAAGTTTTGGGCCGCTAGGGACCTATATGTAATTCAGCCAAGCTTGGATTCTGTTGAATTGTGTGATTTTTGTGTATTTGTGAAATAGAGACTAAATTGATTAAATGTGAAAGTTTAGGGGCTAATGTGTAAAAATGCTCGAATGTGTAATTTTGGACTAAATTGAATGAGTAGATGAATAAATAAGTTAATTTTGAATTCATATAGATCAAGAAAGAAAGAATTCGGATTTAGATCGGGGAAAAAGCAACGTTGTCGAATAGTCAATCCAATCCATCAATTCCGAACACGAGGTAAGTTCGTACTTAACGAGCTCTATTACAATTGAATTTAAATGCTTTGATTATGCATAAATTGTAATTACTAGACTACGAACTTGTTCGACCATGATACGACAACGATTCGACAATAATTCCAAATGATTCGACTATGATTTGGTATTGAAAATTCCCGGTTGAACCTTAGGAATAGTCTAGGATATTAATGACATGTCATTAGGGTATTAAGTTGGCTTAGGGCCATGATATTGGCACCTCAGGTGTGATTTATGCCTTGATTTAGCTTCGGGCCATGGTATTGGCACTTCAGAGGTAAATTGCCTTGATTTGGCTTCGGGCCATCGTATAGGTACTCCAAGGATAAGTTACCTTGATTTGGCTATGGGCCACAGTATAGTTACTTATCAATTGATATCCTTGAATATCCAACTTCTATTCTGAATGGTTCAACAAGAAAATGAAATATGTGGATCAGAATGAGATTGGTACGAGTTGGTACAAGTATGTGAGTAAAGTTTATAAACATTGAATCCATGAAATGGATGAATTCTTGGTAAACTAGTGAATGAATGATTAAATGACTTGAGCTTTAATGTATTTGTGATATCTTGTATTTATATTGTTTGATTTGGGAATGAAGAGTGAAGTTGCTCATTACATTAATACGAACTTACTAAGCTATGAAGCTTACTTTGTGTTATTTTCCTATGTTTTATAGAGAATCAAGGCTAGCTTAACCCGGGAGTCGTCGGGAACATCATCGCACTATCAAACATCTAAGTTGGTACTTTTGAGTTAAGTTTGTGGTATATGGCATGTATAGGTTAGTTGTGGTATTTTGGTTTTGATTTTAGCCATGAGAATTGGCTTGGAAATGATGTTAATATTGATGTGTGTTTGGCTATTAGAAATGGCTCATAAATGTATATATTTTTGTTGTATTTATATAGCCATAAGTGATGGCTTATCTTGGCATGTTTGATATAAATATGGTTATGGTTTTATAGTTGCAAATGTTGGATTGATTCATGGAGTATAATGTTTGAGAAATGTTTTTGATGAAGTATGATTTTAGAAGTTGAGTTCAATAAGTATTTGGCATTAATTTGAGTATTGAATTTGGTCGAAATGGATATAGTATAATTGTACATTTTTTGGATGATTTTGGCTGCCTATTTGTGTGATGAAATGGTGACATTTGAGTGTTTATAGGTAAGTGCAAAATGGGGGGCAAATTGGCCTTGCAAATGGCCTATTTTTGTCCACACAGGCAGAGACACGGGCGTGTGTCTCAGCCGTGTGCGACACATGGTCATGTTACACGGGCGTGTGACTGGCCGTGTGGTATAAGTCAGTGTACCCCCTATTTGGCACGCGGCCTAGCACACGGGTATGTGACTTGGTCATGTTGCATAAGTCAATATGCCCTATAGTTTTGGCACGGCCTAGAACATGACCTGGTACACGGGCGTGTCTGGCCACCTAGAATGGCACACGGGCTAGACATACGAGCGTGTGGTCGGTCGCGTGACCCAATTTAGTATGTATGCCCTGTTTCCATACGGCCTGAGACACGGGCGTGTCTGGAGTCGTGTGAGGCACACGGCCTATTCACACTTGCGTGTGACCCTTGTATGTTTGAAAATTTTCTAAGTTTCCAAAATTATTGTATGTTATCGGTTTACTCCCAAACCACTTCTAAAGCATGTTTAAGGCCTCGTAGGCCCTAATAAGGGACAATGTGATTGTGTTGAATGGTATTTGAGTATAAATGCATAAATGTATGAGTTATTTGAGTATAAATGCATAAATGTATGAGTTATGTATGCTATTTGATATATATTGATTGGTAATGTCTCGTAACCCTACTCTGGTGACGGATACAGGTTAGGGGTGTTACATGATCTGTCATAGCTAAATTGAAACCATTTTAAGGCTGATTGTTATTTGCTACTACTGAATTTAAATTTGAAGACGATGGTTGTTTTTCTCTTATCGACGTTGCAGTATTCCTACTTCTGTTGGAGGCAAACAAAATGTCTTGAGGATTCCCCTCTATAAAGTATCGATTGACATATGGTAGTAGTAAACATGAATCAGGGTTCTTTTGAAAAGGATTCATAAAACATTTATATAACAATTCCACATAGAATATACCTTCATACAAGAAAACTATTTCACAATCAACAATTGTTAAAATTAGGAATACAAATGCTTCTAATGGTAGTTCTCCTCCTATCAAGTCTTGGGTCGAATGATCTGTCATACCTAAATTGAAACCATCTTGAGGCTGATTGTTATTTGCTACTGCTGAATCCAAATTTTAAGACAATGGTTGTTGTTCTCCTATCGACGTTACAGTATTGCTACTTCTATTGGAGGCAGACACAATGTCTTAAGGATTCCCCTCTACAAAGTATCAACTGACATATGGTAATAGTAAACTTGAATCAGGGTTCTTTTCAAAAGGATTCAGAAAACATTTATATAAAAAATCCATAAAGAAGATACATTCATCCAGGAAAACTATTTCACAATCGACAATTGTTGAAGTTAGAAATGAAAATGGTTCTAATGGTTGTTCTCTCCTTATAAATTCTTAGGTCGGATAATCTGCTACACCTAAATTGAATCCATCATGAGGTTGATTGTTATCTGCTACTGCTGAATCCAAATTTGAATATGATGATTGATGTTCTCCTATCGAAATTTCAATATTGCTACTTCTATTGGAGGCAGACACAATGTCATAAGGATTCCCCTCTGCAAAGCATCGTTTGACATCTGATAGTAGTAAACTTGAATCAGGCTTCTTTTCAAATTGATTTATAATACATTGATATTACAGTTGCATATAAAATATGCCTTCAGCTAGTAAAACTATTTCACCATCGACAATGGCCTCCTATCAACTCTTGGGTTGGATGATCTGTCGCAACTAAATTGAAGCCATCCTAAGGCTGATTTTTATTTGCTACTACTAAATGCAAATTTGAAGATGATGGTTGTTGTTCTCCTATCGACATTGTAGTATTGCTACTTCTGTTGAAGGTAAAGATAATGTCTTGAGGATTCCCCTCTGTAAAGTATCGATTAACATCTGGTAGTAGTAAACTTGAATCAGACTTCTTTTAAAATGGATCCATAACACATTAATATAATAGTTCCATATAGAAGATACATTCATCTAGGAATCATCATCTACAATGGTTGAAGTTAGAATTTCAAATGGTTTTGATGGTTATTCTCCCCCTATCAACTCTTGGGTCGGATGATATGTCACACCTAAATTAAAGCTATCTTGAGGCTAATTGTTATTTTCTACTGTTGAATCCAAATTCGAAGACGATAATTGATGTTCTCTTATCGGCGTTGCAATATTGTTACTTCTATTGCAGGCAGTGACAATGTTTTGATGATTCCCCCTGTAAAGTATCGATTGACATATGGTAGAAGTAAACTTGAATCAGGCTTTGTTTCAAACAGATTCATAATACATTAATATAAAAGTTCGATATAGAAGATACCTTCATCTAGGAAAATGATTTCACCATCAACAATGGTTGAAGTTAAAAATGCAAACGGTTCTGATGGTAGTTCTCCTCCTATCAACTATTGGATCAAATGATCTATTGCACCTAAATTGAAGCCATTCTGAGGCTGATCGTTACTTGCTACTACTGAATCCAAATTTGAAGATGATGGTTGTTTTTCTCCTACCGGCGTTGCAGTATTCTTACTTCTGTTGGAGGCAGAGACAATGTCTTGAGGATTCCCCTCATCAAATATCGATTGACATCTGGTAGCAGTAAACTTGAATCAGGCTTCTTCTCAAATGGATTCATAATACATTGATATAACAATTCCATATAGAAGATACTTGACCGCCTCTAGACGTACCAATTTCCAAAGTGTGCATACTGCAACTAAAGTTATATATTTGAGGAGGTGTCTACAAGTATACAAGTTAGGTTGTAATATAGTTTGTTTACAATGAAATAGAACGTACCCAAGGGATTGTAGTTTGGGGGAAACTGTTATCAGTTACGGGAGATAATTACTAATCTACTTGAGTCACGAATTAGTATTGTTAACCAAGAAGCAACATGATAATAAGAAGAAGAAGAAACTAAATAAATTTAACTAAACCTAAATCTACTCCTAGGTTCCTATATCGGCTTTTCTATTCCTTGTTTTGATTATGTGAGTTCTGTTTAGCCTAGATCCAATTGTTTTACCTAATTAATTATTGATGTAGAGATCTAATCAATCAATTAGTCGATAACCTAACAAGATCATTCAATCTTCCACTAGAATAACGAGTCAGTAAGAACTACTTATCTTCCGACCTCACAGTCCAAACTGGTTCGGGGTTAAGGTGTTCATGGATAGGTCGTACCAATTTTAGGTTAATTCCTCCCTAAATGACTTCCTAGGGTTGTCAAGCCTAGGGTTTAAGTTCTTCCTCTTCCAAATAGTAAATCTGCTAAGAAACTCTATCATTTAATCAATTAATGAAGTTAAAGCAACTGAAACATACAAAATATGTAAAAAGCATAAATTAATTCTAATCTTCACACAAACATTCATCTAACAATGTTAAAGAAAGAAAATATAACGAAGAGAATAAGGAAAAGAGATGCTCATTGATTTATTAATGAAAGCATGGTTTCGAAACAATCTCCCCTTGTGAAAGTCTCATTTCGGAATAGGATCTTTCTATTACAAGAACATAAAATAACCTAAATGAAAACTAGGAATGAAAGAAAAACCTAAGAATCAAACCCTAAAAATTATGTTTAAACTTGTTGTAATGGCCTTTATATAGGTTCAACTCGGAATAATAAAGTGCCTAAATTATCCTTGAAGTCCCTAGAGTTCGATTGGGACAAATACACCTAATTTCACTGAAAAACGTAATTAAAACATGTAGGAGTTTTTGGGCTACGCAAAGGTTGGTTGCAACACAAGCTTGCAGTGGTACAACATCAGAGTCTAATGTCGCGTGGTTCAGTCTAAAAGTCAAGTGGTTTTTGAAAATAAGGTATTGGGATGTCATTTCCAGAATTTAAGGCTATAAACATTTTTATTTAATATTTAAAGAGCCGCAATATAGGTGAATTAAAGTTTGGTCCGATAATTTTTACTATAGATTACCTAATTAAAGTAAAAGGATTAAATTGTAAAAAAGGTAAAATTTAATTACTATAGATTTAAAATACTAAAAGGACCAAAATAGTTATTAAACCATGGTCAAAAAGTCCAAGCAGTGGTGGATACGATTAATCCACTAGCTTTTGGTTTATTTGCTTATTAAGTCCTAATTAGTTTAAGGTTAAATTGAAATTAAGCTTGTTTAGTTCAAAATTTGAAACAATTGAAAGACCAATTATGCAATTAAACCTTCCTTAGACGGAAAGTATACCATATACTTATATTATGAACATTCATGGACATGTTTTAGAAATTATTGATCGCGTGATTTCGTGATAGGCTTTAAATATTTATAATTAATCGTTCTTGAAACTAACTATTATCGCGATGTAGGCAAGTGTACCTATCGAACAGTAGTACAGTTTTAGCAAGACCGGATTGTCAAACCCAAAGGAACTAAAAGTACTAGTAATGACTGCCTTTTTATTATATAGCCTAAGAATAAAGAGGTTTTTGTTTTAACTAACTAATTATCTAAACTAAGAATTCACAGCGAATAGAATTAGGGAATTGCTTTTGGGAAAATCGATTGAATTAAGACAATACCTAAGGAAAAA
The DNA here is from genome assembly GCF_025698485.1 of Gossypium arboreum. NCBI lineage: Eukaryota > Viridiplantae > Streptophyta > Magnoliopsida > Malvales > Malvaceae > Gossypium > Gossypium arboreum. The sequence goes on from NC_069080.1 coordinate 16,897,192, forward strand.
TCCACCTAGACTGTACTTGTTATTCTGGCTCCGAATTGGACGATTTATTCATTTAACTTGTTCCATAGATATCCCTAAGTTATGTTATTATCCCTATTCAAGATTAATAACATCTAATCCCTAGAATGAATAATTGAGACCTTTCTCTAATTAACACCCTAAGGTTGCATTAACTCGATCTATGGATCCCCTTATTAGGTTTCACCCTAATACGGAAAAATCTTGTTACCCTATGTCTAGGCGCGCAAACAACTCCGCTTAATTATGACAAATGTATTCTTAGATAGGGTCTATTCCTCCTCTGAATAAGAGCTTATCTTGAATCAGTATCCTGGGATATCAAAACAAGAATTAAGAACACATAATTAAGAACAAGTTAAATCTTTATCATACAATTCAGAAAATAATAACAAGATTCGTCTTAGGTTTTATTCCCCTTAGGTATTTAGGGGTTTTAGTTCATAACTAAATAAGAAAACATCTCAGAATAATAAAGAATACAAAACATAAAGAAACCCAAAACTCACAAGAGGAAATTGAGGAGAGATCTTGAGTCTTGATGGTGAATCTGGCTTCTGAGATGGATCAATCGGCTTCCGTGGAGTAATTCCTTACTCCCTACTCTGTGCCTCCCCTTTTCTTCCTCCTCTAGGGTGTATTTATAGGCTTTGGAATGCCTAAAAGCCCTCAAAATTAGCCTTTTCTGAATTGGACTCAACTTGGGCTCGGCAGGGACACGCTCGTGTAACACGCCCGTGTGCGATTACTTCAGGCCGTGCTTGAGCCTGCCAAATTGACACGACCATGTGGTCTGCCTGTGTGAGGAGGTCCAGGCCGTGTTGATTTTGTACTTTGGCCCATTTTCTCTGATTTTGGCCCGTTTCTCATTCCTTTCACTTTCCTATGCTCACATAAGTATAAAACATGAAATTAAAGCATTAGGAGCATCGAATTCACCAATTCTAATAGGAAATCATCCATAAAATGCGTTAAACATGGGGTAAAAATATGTATAATTTACAGTTTATCAAAAACCCCCACACTTAAGCATATGCTTGTCCTCAAGCAAAATTCTCAACTCATAATCAAAATAAATTCTTCTTAACTTATAATTTCTATCGATAATATCTCAAAATAATTCATAGGTAATCATACATTGAGAATTCAACTAAAAGAACATAAAATTTTCAAACATTCCAAGTTGAGCATTTCCTCTTGAAAATATAGGTGTCTCTCCTCATTTAAGTAATTACCTTTGATTCGGAATATCACAGAGTTTCACATCCTCACTAAAGATTCACTCAAATCACTCGAGGTGTTTAAGGACAATAAATGAAGCACTCAATAGTCAATAATGAAAAATCATTACTATAGGCTTGCATGAAAATCAAATCTCCACCACTATAATTTAAGATGATACATCAATCAAAAGGTCTTTAGAGGGTTGTAATGAGGCTTGGTTAGGGGGTGTGGTCACAAGCTGAAAGAAAGAGTTAGAATCGAGATTATGTTGAAAAATTACTTAACTAGAAAAAGATTTAATCATCACTTGCATACAACAGAGCTTTTATCAGAAAATGGAATTTAACTTTTTTAGCTCAGAAGATTACTACTATTAAGATGTATACACACATTTTTTTTAAGAACAAGTTAAATAACATAGACTAACTATTAAGAACAAGACATAGCTAAGCAATTTATTCAACTCAAATCTCGACAAAAATAAGGATCAAAAATAATTTAGGGGATTTCAACAAAAAATGGGTTAAGGCTTAATATTACGGGTAATACAAGAAATGGCTTGTTAGGCTCAAGGGGGTTTACTAGGGGTTAATCGTGGATGAAGGCTTTTCATGGCATGAGTGGGTTAATCCTAAGTGCCTTAATCATTTTGACATATCAAATCAAATGGTGTGGTTTCGACATGCATAATCAAGCAAGTTCTAGAATAACAGTTCAATACTGACGCACTCAAAGCAATAATAAAAGTGAGCATGAAAGAATTAATAAATTCTCAAAAGGCTCAAGAATCTCACAAAAATTATGGCTTTTTGATGTTTAAAACTTGTGAATTCTATCTCAAAGTAATACCTAAACTTTGGGGAAACAACCTAAGATTTTAAATTCTTAAAAAACAACTTATCATGCTTGATTCTCTAATGTCTTGAGGTTTAAACAATCAATGCATAAATGCCTATGTTTTAATTCAAGATATATATATCAAAATTTATCCTAAATATGATATGAGAGCTTTTTAAGAGAACAAGGTAGGTTCCTCAGCGCCTCTCGATCATCCTCATACTAAGCATGCTCGAGATGCCTTGTGGAGACATCTGGCCGATGAGGGTAAATGATGATTCTTGGGCCGCGATGCTGAGGAACCCGAAGTGTCGAGCCAGCCGAGTAACATAGGGGCCAATGTAGATGACCCCCTTCCTATGCCGCTCCGTCTGGTGCTGAATCACGAGGGCGATGAAATAGGCAAGGTCGATCACGTGCCTGTGTGACATACACCATAAGATGTAGATGATTGCAGTGATTCGTAACAAGTAATAAATTTTTATAATGAAGATCAAACCTAGACTAACTATTATCATGACGAAAAGGCAAGCGTACCTATCGAATAATAGTATAGTAATGGCAAGACCAGGATGTTGTACCCAAGGGAACCAAAAGTACTAGTAATAACTATCTTTTTATTATCTAGCCTAAGAATAAAAAGGTTTGTTTATTAAACTAATTACCTAAACTAATTAACTAATTTAATCAAAGCAAAGAGAAAGTTTGGAAAAAGACTTGAAGAAAAGCAATTGATAAAGACGACACCCAAGGAGGAATCCACCTAGATTTCACTTGTTATCTGACTCTGAACCTGACGATTTATTCACTTGACTTGATCCATGAAACTCCCTAACCTATGTTATTATCCCTATTCAATACTAATAACGTCTAACCCCTAGATTGAATAACCGAGACTTTTCTCTAATTAACACTCTAGGGATGCATTACCTCGATCTATGGACTCCCATATTAGGTTCACCCTAATCCGAAAAAATCTCGTAACCCTATTTCTAGGCGTCCGATCAACTCTGCTTAATTATACCAAATCTACTCTTAGGCAGGGTCTATTCCTCCTCTGCATAAGCACATCAAATCATGAATTAATACCCGGAATATTAACTCAAGCATTAAGAACACATAATTAAGAATAAATCAAGTATTTATCATACAATTCAGATAATAATAACAAGATCCATAATAGTTTTTTATCCCCCTTAGGTATCTAAGGGGTTTAGTTCATAATAAAATAAGAGTACATATCAAAAGTATAAAAATAGAAAAACATAAGGAAAACACTAAAAACCCTAAAGGAATTCTGAGAGAGATCTTCAGTCTTAGAGTAGCTCCAGCTTTTGAGATGGATCGTCTGGCTTCCTTCAAGTAATTCCCGGCGTGTGGTTCTATGTTCCAGAAAAGTTCTGGAGAGAGAGGCCCCTTTCTAGGTCATACTTAGGGTGTTTATATAGGCTTTTGATTGGTTTTCTTTCCCCCTAAGTATCCTTTTTCAGTGTAAAATACAACTCATTGAAAAAGGGACACGTCGTGTGCCACGACCGTATAACATGGTTGCCAGGCCGTGTTTGATCCGTTAAATTGCCACCACTGTGTGGGCTCAATGGCCAGGCCGTGTAAGTCATGTAAACCTTGGTCGACACCCTCGAAAGGCACGGGCGTGTGATCTGCCCATGTGGCAAGGCTTAGGCCATGTGGTCTTCTTGATTTGGTCTGTTTTGTCCCTTTTTAGCTCATTTTTGGGTCCTTTTGACCCTTGGTGCTCTCCTGAGTACAAAAAATAAAATAATCGGATTAAGAGAACCAAAATCCACTAATCTAATAGTAAACATCCATAAATATGCTAAGTATTTAGGGTAAAAACATGTATAATTTGGCGTTTATCAGTAGGCGTCGTAAGTGTTGACGACGCCAGTGCTCTCTCACCTCCCTGTAATCGTGTGAGCCAAAATGGCGTGTAGGTACCTTAGGGATGGTGGGAGAACTGATGCCGTGGAACGGCTAGGATTGTAGGAGGCTGTGCCAGGGGCCAAAATGTGCCAGCACTTTGAGGGAGAGAAATGTATGTGGCGAGTGAGAGCATGTAGTTCATTCTCCTCCTTGAACTCCTCCGTATATAAGCCCAGTGCAACACCGAACTATGGGACGCTTAGCTGGTGGACTAACCTACCTAGGTGAAACTAGACCGTGCCGGGATCATTGTAATCTGTAATTACGGTCTGAAGATGGAACATTAAGCATAGTTCCATCGTGAGCTCGAGGTGTGTTGGTTCGATGATCCCAAAGAACAACTCCCAAGGGTCAGTGGTTAGGAGGGCCTGAATTGCATCAACCAACTAAACTTGTTCTACGATAGCCCAGTCGATGCAGCGGCCCGTAATTAAAGGTCGGGCCCGAAGGATTTTGAAAAGTTCTTATTGGGGCCCTCGGAGGAACTACAAGAGAGGGTGACGAATTTTCGTGGTTGGACCCGCGGAAGATGACGCTCCTTTTCTCTTCTTCGAAATAGGTACGGCGATTTTCTTTCCTCCTAAAGACGACATGGTACCTACAATCAAAACCATTAATTCATCTTGAGGAATGATCAAACTAAAATGAAGACAAATTTAAAATAAAAATGAGAATTTCAGCCACAACTACTAATATTAACCAAACATAGCCAACATAATTATTTTGATAGCATAAATTCGTGACATTATCATTATAATGGCATGAAAATGGGCATAGTAATGGCATGTGTATGACAAAAGAGTAAGGCTTTCCTAACAACTCGATTTAACATGAAATGTATGATAAATAACTAATAATGCAGAAATAATGAACAAAATGGAAATAGTAAGAGAAAAATAAAGATTATTTTAAAAATGAACATTAAGAGTAAGTAGAATAGAGGTGAAAAGACTAAACAAACGCTAAAGGAGAGAAATCGGGCGTCAAAATGGAGTTGACGGCACCGCACGGGTGTGGCAGGGATACGTGTGGACTTGCAGCGGCTAGGGTTAGGGTTTTTGAGTGGGGAAGACAATGAATAGTGCAGGTTATTTATAGATTTTAGGGTCCATGGCCAGGTAACACGCCTGTGTTCCCCAAATTCAGCCCGTGTGATTCACGAATTTTGAATTTGGGTGCGTCTGACATTTAGTACACGCCTGTGTTCCTTAGGCGTGTGGGTGCACACGGTCGTGTCTGGCGTTGTTCGCTTCTCCCACGCCCGTGTATGAAAACCCCACACCTGTGTTAATTTGATAGGTTTGGCCACGGGTGTTAGACACGGGTGTGTAGCACGCCCGTGCTCTTTTAACAGATTCACCCACGGTTCTTCTACACAGGTGTGTCGCACGCCTATGTTGTTTTGACAGGTTCGACCATGGCCATGTCGCACAGCCATGGCGTTTTATCGTAGCCCGTGTTTGGAAAAATCGTTGCCCTATTTTCAGACGGCCCTAAGCACACCCGTGCTCTTGGCCGTGTCCCTGTGGAAAACCTGTATTCAAGCTCTCCATTAGTAAGTTAGATGTTGAAGACTAAATTTTAAAGAAGTTAATACAGTTAGCGCTCGGGTTGCCTCCCGAGAAGCGCTTATTTATAGTCTAAGCTCGACTTACCTCTCCGTTGAATGATCATGGTGGTTTGAGGAGTTTATACTCCCCATTCCTGTTATTTATCTTATCAAAATAAGGTTTTAAACGGGTGTTGTTTACCTTAAAAGTGCCAAACTTGGGATGACTCACCTCGACCGTACCGAATGGGAAAATGCTGAGTACCGTAAGAGGGATTTCTTCATTCGATGTGGTAGCAACAATGTGGGGATCTGTGGCATATAATAAGACTCTATCTCCAACCTTAAGTTGATTTGGAAAAGGATTAAACTTGTTCTGGCATAGTTTTGGTTTATCGTGTGTTCTCGGTTTATGTGTTTTCCATTCATCTAGCTCCTCTATTTGCAGCCTTACTATTGTTTGAGAATGGCTCATGTACTTTCTTCAGACTTATCTCCTGCAAAGTGGGTTGTATCATATGGTCAGTTTTAATAGAATGGTTTAGATGATCACCTTCAATTTCTGATGTGTTGCCAGAATTGCGAGCTTGAAGAGTGATTGTTTCATCTCCCACACGAAGTGTGAGCTCACCTGTGCCAACATCAATAATTGTTTTAGCAGTTGCTAAAAAGGGCCTTCCTAGAATTAAAGGAGTGTTGCTATCCTCCTCTATGTCTAGAACAATGAAGTCAACGAGAAATATAAATTTATCGATTTTAACTAGCACATCTTCAATACTACCAGTAGGAAATCTTATAGTTTTATCTACTAATTGAATGTTCATCCTAGTCTGTTTGGGTTTCTCAAGACCTAATTGTTTAAACATTTTGTAAGGCATGACGTTAATACTAGCCCCCAAATCAGCTAATGCATTATTAACATCTAAACTACCAATTAAGCAGGGAATTGTAAAACTCCTTGGATCTTTTAGTTTGTTGGGTAGTTTATTTTGAAGAATAGCTGAGCAGACTGTGTTTAGCTCTACATGCGATGCCTCGTCCAACTTCCGCTTATTTTCTAAAAGCTCCTTTAAAAATTTCATTGCATTTGGCATCTACGATAAAGCTTCAACAAACGGTAAGTTAATATGTAATTTTTTTAAAAGTTTAAGGAATTTACCAAATTGTTCATCTGAGTGGTCTTTCCTTGTCGCGTTGGGGTATGGCACACGAGGTTTATATTCGACATTCATTATTTTGTTTTTATTATGATCTACCTTACCTTGAAATTTGTTTACCATAGTTTCTTGCCTCTGTTCTGGTTCAAGCTCAACAAATCCATTTTCATCTTGAACATTAATCACGTTGAGTTGTTCCCTTAGGTTAGGTTCGGTATTGCTTGGCAAACTACCTTATGGTCGTTTAGAGATTAGTTTGTAAAGTTGGCCTATCAGAGTTTCGAGCCCTTGAATCGATGCTTGTTGATTTTTAAGTGCTGTCTCGATGTTCTGGAAACGAGTTTCTAACGCCGATATAAACTTTGAGAGCACCTCTTCAAGGTTCGGCTTCTTTTCCTGTTGGTAGGGTGGCTGTTGGTAGCCTGGAGGTGGTTGTGGTCTTTGATTTCCTTGACCGCCCCACGAGAAATTGGGGTGGTCCCTCCAACTTGCATTGTAAGTGTTACTATATGGATTGTTTTGAGGTCGAAGATTATTACCCATGTAATTTTGCTCATTATCCATGTTGTGGCCATAAGGTTGGTATTCCGAATGGCTTGTTCCACCTACACTTGCTTCGCACTGCATTACTGGGTGAACCTGTGAAGAACTAAGAAAACCATCAATTTTCTTATTCAAGAGTTCTACCTGAATAGAGAGCATGGTGACCGAATCGACGTTATAAACCCCAGCTGTTTTCATTGGCTTTGTCCTCATGACTTGCCACTGATAGTTATTCATTGACATCTCCTCTATAAACTTATAAGCATCTTCAGGTGTTTTATTATTGATGGTTCCACCAGCAGCTGCGTCAACCATTTGTCGAGTCGAAGGATTCAGAACATTATGGAACGTTTGAACTTGTAGCCAACACAGTAAACCATGGTGAGGCCACCTTCTCAAAAGGTCCTTGTATCTCTCCCATGCATCGTAGAGTGTTTCTAAACCCATCTGTACAAAAGAAGAGATATCATTACGTAATTTAGCCATTTTAGCTGGCAAAAAATATTTTAGTAAAAATTTTTGGTCAATTGTTCTCAAGTAGTAATTGACCCTCGTGGTAATGAGTTCAACCACTGTTTAGCTTTGTTCCTCAATGAAAAAAGGAATAACCGAAGACGAATGGCATCATCAGAAACACCATTAATTTTAAATGTACCACATAGTTCTAAGAAGTTGGCTAAATGAGCGTTGGGATCCTCATCCTGTAAACCATCAAACTGAACAAATTGTTGTAGCACTTGAAAAGTATTAGGTTTTAGTTCAAAAGTATTTGCAGCTACAGCAGGTCTAACTATGCTCGATTCAGTTCCTGTTAAAGAAGGTTTAGCACAATCATACATAGTGCGTGGAGCAGGATTTTGATTAACCACAATTGCAGAAGGTAACTGATTGTCTTGGTTTTCAGCCATCTCTGCGGTTGGGGTTTGAGTATCGTTCTCTTTCTCATTCTCTGTGTGTCTTAAGCTTCGCATTATTTCTCTTTGGTTTCTGTGAACTGTGCGATCGATTTCTTCGTCAAAAAGTAGCGGTCCTGACGGGTTTCTTCTAGTCATAAACTATAAAAACCTTCCAATAGTAGGAAAAAGTAAATTAATAAGTAATAATAATAATAAAATTAAATTAAATTGCAAGAAAAATAAATGGCTAAAGTAATAAAAATTGAGCGTTCCTAATATCTTAACTCCCCGACAACGGCGCCAAAAACTTGATCGTGTGATTTCGTGATAGGTTTTAAATATTTATAATTAATCGTTCTTGAAACTAACTATTATCGTGATCTAGGAAAGTGTACCTATCGAATAGTAGTATAGTTTTAGCAACATCGGATTGTCGAACCCAAAAGAACTACTCTTGAAGCTACTCTTGAAGCTCTTGAGTATGTGATGAGATGAGAGATCTCATAGCCTAACTTTATCTCTTTGAGTCTAACTGTACCTACGCGTTAAAATAAATGCGTTAAGCCGGCGAAGGCTTAGTAAACACTACAAGAATAAATAGGTAAATGAATAATAACAAAATATTTTAAAATTATTCAATAAATACATATTTACACACATACAAGTTTCTTCAACTATACCTTACTTTAATAAATTTTTAACTTATTTTTTTTAAGTTATCAAACTTACCTCATCACATTGATGATTCACTTTTATTCACAACTCATATCTTAGCCCAAAGTAGACTTTTTAGAACACACCGGATATATGAAAAAAATATAGAGGTGCATTATTATACACTATTGAAAAAAGAACACTAAAGTGCTATACAGAGAGCACGAATATGCTAAATGGAGAGCACTAATGTGCTAGTAATCGGAGAGCGCACTAAGGTCCCTTAATAACATGCCACTAATATCTTAGTAGTTCTAATTTTGTATACTTGGGCGTAAAAGTTGAATTTTATACATTTAAATACTTTACATAAGTATTTTGAAAAAGATTTCACATTTCTCCATCATCTACAATTTAGTCCTCATTTCACAAATCACAAATACCACATCTTTTTCACACATATACTTTATCTTTTTCACACATATGCTTTTACCATAACATCATTGCTTAATGCTCAAACAAATATACCATTTCCTATTCTCCACCTATAATTTTCTTTACAAATTTTAAAATTTCATAATCTAATCCCATTTTTTGTAACGCCCCAACAATTTAAGTATTTATTTTTGTATGTTATGTTACACAAGTGTGTATCTGTTTCAGTGGTTAAGTGTTCTGTGAAGTGTCTGAGAAGTCTTGGGTTCAAGCTTGGGCTTATGCAAAAAAATTTGTGTTTGCACGGATAAACCCTTTGCTCTAGACAGTAGGCTCTTAAATAAAAATGGTTAAAACATGTCATAAAAAGCATGCTGATCTAGGGGATAGTGGCATCTTACTGTTGCTAGGAAACTTGAGTTCGATTCTTTCTGCGTGCAAAGGGTGTTTATTTTACTTCTCTTACCGTGTGAGTGGTAGAGGTTGACCGAAACTCTGCTGGGGGAGTGGAGTTTGAAATTGGGGGTTGAGGAGATTGTGGTAGATAGGTTTTAGGAGGAAATCAAGGGATTTTGAAGGAGGGGGAGTGTTTTGTCGATTTTGGACTACCAACACTTAGAATTCGGCTTTGTGACTGTCAAGTGCTCTCCATTTCGGTGGCTACCCCTTTTCCTTCATTTCATTTTTGTTTGAGGTCGAACGTTACCTTGACCATTCAGGTACCCTTTTGACCATTTCTCTACTATTAGCCAATTCTCTTTTCATCTACTATTCTACCTAACGTGGCCATCCTTGTACCCTAAATCGAATACCATTTTTCCTCTCTCAATTGGTTATGTTTCGTCATCATCCTCTTTTGTACAGTGGCCGACTATCCTTTTCTCTTCCCTCTAATTTCCTTCGGATTTTACTATTGTGAAAACTGAATGCACTTCCTCTCATTTTGTTCTTTTGGTTCTCTCATCTTCATACTTTTGTGTTGATTAGTTGAAGATTTCCTCTCAAGTTCGAGTGCTCAATTATGGTTTTCTTCCCTCTTTCTATTGTGATAGTCTATTCCACCTAACACCCTTCTATGTTACCAATTTTTGTTAGGGAAATGGTTGTGTCAGCCTTACTTCTGTCGAAACTTAGCTTTCGGGTTTTGTTGGGGGTGTGGGCTGAATTGCTTTCCTCCTTTTCTGACTTAGTGCATTCGGTAAGTACTATATACTTGGTTCAATGGCATGCATGTAGGGTAATAGTTAACAAGTTGCGATTGGGATGTAGGTGGTCTCTGAGGATTGTAAGCAACTTCTTGCAACGATTTTAGTGTGATCGATCAAGGCGAGTAGTAGGTAACCTCTTGAACAAGTATTGGCTAGGCTTCCTTTCAACTCGTTTGGTAGGTATTTAACCAAAGCTTTTGCTTGTAATAGGTTGGAGTGCTAGTGGGCTAATTCGCACGTTTTCGCAACCAGGTGTGTAAACACTGCCCAAATCATAAATTGGCAAAAACCTGAAAATATTACCATTGATACTACATGGGCGTGTGCTCGCTTTTGTGGTCGTCCGAAAGCATCAATGCAGGAATTTAATCGTAGAGGCCACCATGAGCAATTTCGTGGGCTTAGGCCACTTTTGGGCCACGTTGGGCCAAAATGGACCGTGTGTGCCCCACGGGTTCGTGGAATCTACACGAGTAAACCACATGGACCGGTGGTGATTATTGGGCTAGGTTGTGTAGTCCACACGGTCAAGGCCATTTTTGGGTTTCGTGGGTCACACGAGCGTGTGGGCCCATATGGGCTGCATTGCGGCCTTAGGCCCATTTTCACTGTTTGACTATTAAGGTTGCACGGGTCGCCCGAGATGACTGTGGACCTACTGTTGGGTTGGTAAGTATATCTAGACCCCAATCTGATGAAATGACTGTTTTGCCCTTATGAGGTAAAATGACAGATATGCCCCTATGTTATGTATGACTGTATTGAGCATGCCATTTTATATATGTTGTATACATGTAGGATATTATGATGTAATGCATGGGGTTGGGTTACCATGATTGGAGGAAGTGTACTGTTCTGGCAGCTCTGCTGCAATTTCTGTTTAGTGCCGCAACCGGTGCTATTTTTGGTGTCTAGGGATGGTGGATTGATTTTATCCCCACATGGTGTGTAGGGTTGGGCAGAGTGGTGTGTAAAGGTCGACTGGGTAGGATTTCTATTTGCATATCTGTACTGTGACAGCTACTAAATGGGGCTAAGGCCTACATTGATGCTGATACTCTAATGGGCTAAGGCCCTATATAAGATTAAACTGTTACTGAATCGGGCTTAGGCCCAGACTGTAAATGCCTACCGTATGACTAACTATTGTTTAGGGATTACATACTGAGTTTTCATAAACTCACCCTTTCTGTTTTCTGCGCAGGTAATCCTTAGGCGGATCGATGCTGCGAGGGACTCGAAGGTGGCCACACAACCGCATTTGCCTCCATTTTTGTAATTTAATTTGGGTATTTGTTTTGTAATAAAGCCTCTTTAAGTTTTTATTTTGATTGGGGGATTCATTTACTTTGATTTATATCTGTTAGTAATAGGTCACAGATTTTCAAAATATAAACAATTTTTTTCCTAAAAAACCACGTTTATACAACATATTTCGAAAGCTTCCACAATGAATATTGTATTAAAGTGTAATAACAATCTAATATGATTAACATTTTACTAAAATGACTTGAGTTTAACAATATCCTAAATTTTCGTGAAAGGTCTCGAAGAGGTTTTAATGTAGAACGGATTTTCCAACAAATTATGTTTTTTCAAAAAACACTGCAATGTGACAACGCAGATTCAGCCATAACGTCTAGGCCGAGTTTGGAGTGTTACATTTAGTGGTATCAGAGCCAAGTTACAAAACTCGACTGCGGATTTCAGTTTGTCTAAAAATATAAAATTTCCAAATAGAACTGTTTCAAATGGTTGGAAAGTATTTTGAAGTGTTATTTCTGAATGTGTGGTTTACTGAGTCTCCGGCGCCGATTCTATAAGTTCTCTAAAACTACTGTTTATTAAATTAAAATACTGAGATTTTTGTAGGCAATAGATTGTACTAAAATATTCTGTTTAGGGTAACCTAAAACATCTATTTATAAACACTGGAACTATAAACTGATGCATAAAATTGTTAATACAGATAAAAGCGTAAATCAATAATGAGCACCAGAGGCACTCGTGGAAGAGGTCGCGACAGAGGCCGTAGAGGTGCTCGGGCCTTGTCTTCGTCATCAGGCCACATGTCTAAGTTGAAGCTAAAGAGGCACTGACTTCACCTGTGACTGAGATAGGGTCTCATGATTGTGCAGTTACGGACGACGTACTGTACCAAGCTATGTTGCGAATTCTAGAGAAGGTCATTGGGCCCAATACTGGTACTGTAGGCCGTAAATCGGTTACAGAACAACTCCAGTCTAATGGGGTTGAGATTTTTAGGGGTATCACTGGAGTGTCCCCTAATGTGGCTAAATATTGGATTGAGGCCACAGAGAGAATAATGGATGATCTCGACTGCACCCCCGTACAGAAACTAAAAGGTACGGTGTCACTTTTGCATGATGAAGCCTATTAGTGGTGGCTTACAGTTAAAGAGGGTACCCAGCCCGACCGGTTGACATTGGAATTTTTCAAGACTACTTTCAAGGGAAAATATATGGGTGGTAGTTATATAGATGCCTGGAGGAGGGAGTTTCTAAATTTGATTCAGGGGGATAAATCTGTGGATCAATACGAGGCTAAATTTTTGCGACTTAGTCGTTATGCGTGTGGGATAGTGGCTACTGAATATGAATGCTGTTTTTGATTCGAGGATGGCCTCAGGAATGATTTAAAGGTCTTTATAGCTCCACAGAAGGAGCGAGATTTTGTTGTATTAGTGGAAAAGGTGAATATCGCCGAAGATGTGAAGGGTGTTGAGCACCAAAACCGTGAGAAGGACAGAGGTAGGAACAAGAGGGTTTAAGAGCCCTCAACTTCAATTTTGAAGCCTAAGAAAAAGGCCAGAGTTGATGTGCCCATTGGAGTTGGTGCCCCTGCTGCTGCTACTTGACCGCAGCCCTGTATTGATTGTGGGAGAAGCCATCAGGACGAGTGCTGGAGAAGGGTTGGGGCATGTTTTAGGTGCGGATCTCTGGAGCACCGTATCAAAGATTGTCCACGAAGGCCTGAGTAGATGCAAGCTATTGGTTTGGGTAATGTACAATCGTCGAGGGGTGTTCAGCAGCCACCAAGAGGCCGTGGTCAAGCCAGAGGTAGAAATAGTTTGGGCCATGGTCAGAGAGCACCGAGTCGAGGTGCTAGTCATACTGAGGCAAGGTAGCCAGCTCTGGTATATGCTACACGATGCTGAGAGGACAGAGACACCCCAGATTTTATCACGGGTATGTTCTTTATTCATAATGTACCTTATAATGCACTAATTGATGTTGGATCTACGCATTCATATATAGCATGTATTGTGTCTGAGACCTTGGGTTTAATGGTTGAAAGCACTACGAGTGAGGTTACGATATTGAGTCTATTAAGGCAGTCAGTAAGGGTAAATAAATTGTTCAGGGATGTACCTTTAGAGGTTCAATGAACTATATTTTTGGCGAACTTCATGGAACTCCCTTTCTGAGAATTCAATTTAATACTGGGTATGGATTGGCTGGTTAAACACCAAGTGAATTTGGATTGTGCTGCTAAGCGGGTGATATTGAAAACTGTGGAGTGTAATAAAGTACTGGTAATTGGGGAGTGTCGGAATTATTTGTCAAATGTGATTTCTGTACTAAGGGTCGAGATATTTCTTCGTAAGGGTCGTAAGGTGTATCTAGCCTACATCGGTATTTCTGATTCTGAGGTTTCTTCTATTAAAGATATCAGAACAGTTACGGGCTTTCCAGATGTTTTTCCAGAAGTTGAGTTTAGGATCGAGCTCCTGCTTAGCACAGCTCCGGTGTCCATCGCCCCTTATAGGATGGCACTGAAGGAGCTAATGGAGCTTAAGGCTCAGATGCAAGAGTTACTAGACTGGGGGTTCATCCACCCTAGTGTGTCTCCATGGAGAGCACCGGTTTTATTTGTGAAAAAAAGGATGGATCCATGCGTATGTGCATCGACTATCGTCAACTGAATAAACTGACTATTAAGAATAAGTACCCTCTACCGATGATTGATGATCTATTCGACTAGTTTCGTGGTGCTTCAGTTTTCTCTAAGATAAATCTTCAATCTTGGTACCATTAACTGAGAGTCAAAGAGGCTGATGTTTTTAAGACAGCATTTAGGACTTGTTATGGTCATTATGAGTTCCTAGTGATGTCATTTGGACTGAAGAATGCATCAGCAGCTTTTATAGATTTGATTAACCGAGTGTTCCAGCCCTATCTAAATCGGCTCGTAGTGGTTTTCATAGATGACATCCTAGTATATTTGAAAACTAAAGATGACCACGATGCATATCTTCAAATTGTTCTACAGATTCTGAGGGAGAAACAACTGTACGCCAAGTTCAATAAGTGTGAGTTCTGATTACGAGAGCTAACATTTTTAGGCCATGTGGTATCTGCTGAAGGGATTAGGGTTGATCCTCGAAAAATTGATGTTGTTCTGGATTGAAAGCCGCCTAAGACGGTATCTGAGATTCCAAGTTTTCTGGGTTTGATAGGGTATTATAGAGGGTTTGTTGAAGAGTTTTCATTGATTACTACAGCTCTGACTAAGTTTTTGCGTAAGGGTGTGTCGCTTAACTAGACTGATGCTTAGCAAAAAAGTTTTGAGAAACTTAAGAAAGTTCTGACTAAGTCCCCTGTCTTGATACAGCCAGAGTCTGGGAAAAAAATTACTGTCTATAGTGATACATCACATGTTGGTCTGAGATGTGCGCTGATACAAAAGGGTAAGGTGGTGGCATATGCGTCTTGCCATCTTAAGAGTCATGAGGCGAATTATCTGACACATGACTTGGAGTTGGCCACAGTGGTATTCGCATTGAAAATTTGGAGGCATTACCTATATGGTGAGAAGTGTATCATTTACACAAATCACAAAAGCCGCAAGTATCTCCTCACTCGGAAGGAGTTAAATCTTAGGAAGTGTAGGTCAATCGAGCTACTTAAAGACTATGACTGTTCGATTGCATACCATCCTGGTAAGGCCAATGTGGTGGCTGACGCACTAAGCCGTAGGGCTATGACTGATCTGAGGGCGATGTTTGCTCGTCTCAGCTTATTTGATGCTGGTAGCTTGTTGGCCGAGCTACAAGTTAAACAACCATGGATTGGATAGATTAAGGGAAAACAATTGGAGGATGAATTATTGGATCCTCGTTTCCAGCAAGTAGAGAGTGGGGTAACTTCAGACTTTGGACTGAATAGTGAAGGGGTACTGTGTCTTTGTTGAAGAGTCTGTGTACCGAGGGTTACTGATTTAAGGCAGTCTATACTGCGAAAGGTGCATAGTAGTCCTTATGCTATGTATCCTGGTGGGAATAAGATGTACCGAGACCTTCGAGAGTTATATTGGTGGCCAGGTCTTAAGCATGAAGTCACCAACTTTGTGAGTAAGTGCCTGACTTACCAACAGGTTAAGACTGAACATCAGTTACCTTTAGGATTGTTTCAGCCAGTCAAGATTTTACTTTGGAAGTGGGAGAGAGTAAGTATGGATTTCGTAAGTGGGCTACCCCTAACGCCTACTAAGAAGGATGCGGTATGGGTTATCATGGATCGATTGACCAAGTCTGCCCATTTCATACCAGTCTGTACTGATTACTCATTGCAGAAGCTGGCTAAGTTGTATGTGTCGGAGATAGTGAGGCTGCATGGGGTTCCAATTTCCATAATTTCTGATAGGGATCCTCGTTTCACGTCTCGGTTATAGAAGAAGCTACATGAAGCTCTGGGTACAAGGTTAGACTTTAGCATTGCGTTCCATCCTCAGATAGATGGTCAGTCAGAGAGGGTGATTCAGGTACTGGAAGACATGTTAAGGAGTTGTGTGATAGACTTCCGGGGTAGTTGGGAGGAGTACTTGTTGTTAGCAATGTGATAGACTTCCGGGGCAGTTGGGAGGAGTACTTGTCATTAGCAGAGTTTGCATATAACAATAGCTATCAGTCGAGCATACAGATGGCACCTTACGAGATATTATACGGTCGTAGGTTCGTACTCCTTCGTGTTGGACTGAGTTGGGTGAACAGTGAGTTCTGGGTCCTAAATTGGTTTCTGATACCGAAGATAAGGCTATATTAATTTGAGATAAACTGAAGGTAGCATCAAACAGATAGAAGTTGTATGCGGATTTGAAGCTTAAGGAGATTTAGTATTCTGTGGGGGACTTAGTTTTTCTCAAGGTCTCACCAAGGAAGAAGGTATTGAGATTTGAACGGAAGGGCAAGCTAAGCCCTAGATTCATTGGGCCTCACATCATACTGAAACATGTGGAACTGGTTACCTATCAGCTAGAGTTAGCTTCATAGTTGGAGTGGATTCACGATGTGTTCCACGTCTCCATGCTGAAGCATTACCTCTTTAATCCAACGCATATTATCTCGACTAAGGAGGTTGAAGTTAGACTAAATCTGACCTTTGATGAGAAGCCGGTTTAGATCCTAAACTGTGATGTTAAGGTCCTGAGGAAAATTCTATTCCACTGGTTAGGGTTATTTGGCGTAATCACAGTTCTGAGGAGGCCACGTGGGAACCCAAAGAGGCGATGCGACAATAATACCCTCATCTGTTTTGACCAGGTAAATTTCGAGGCCAAAATTATCTTTTAAGGGTAGAGTTTGTAACGCCCTAAAAATTTAAGCATTTATTTTTTTATGTTGTGTTCCACGAGTGTGTATCTGTTTCAGTGGTTAAGTGTTCTCGGAAGTATCTGAGAAGCATTGGGTTCAAGCTTAGGCTTATGCAAAAAATTTTGTGTTTGCATGGATAAACCCTTGGCTCTAGACAGTAGGCTCTTACATAAAAATGGGTAAAACATGTCATAAAAAGCCTACTGGTCTAGGGGATAGTAGTGTCTTACTATTGCTAGGAGACTTGAGTTCGAGTTTTGCTGTGTACAAAGGGTGTTTATTTTGCTGCTCTTGCCGTGTAAGTGGTAAAAGTTGACAGAAACTCTGCTGGGAGAGTAGAGTTTGAAATTGGTGGTTGAGGAGATTATCATGGAGAGGATTTAGCAGGAAATCAAGGGATTTTGAAGGAGGGGGAGTGTTGGTGCCGATTTTGGACTCCCCACACACAGAATTCGACTTTGTGACTGTCAAATGCTCTTCATTTCGGTGGCTACCCCTTTTTTCTTCATTTTATTTTTGTTTGAGGTTGAACACTACCTTGACCATTTGTGTATTTTTCCTTCTGCATTCTTTTTAGTTTTGCTTTCCCTTTTGACCCTTTCTCTACTGTTAGCCAATTCTCTTTTCATCAACTATTCTACCTAACGCACCTATCCTTGTACCCTAAATCGAATACCATTCTTCTTCTCTCAATCAGTTCTGTACCGTCATCATCCTCTTTTGTGCAGTGATCAAATATCCCTTTCTTTTCTCTCTCATTTCCTTCGACTTTACCGAGTATCCTTCTTGTATTGTGATGGCTTTTACCAAGTATCCCTTCTTGTATTGTGAAAACCGAATACACTTCCTCTCATTTCGTTTTTCTGTTCTCTCCTCTTTATACTTTTATGTTGATTAGCTGAATATTTCATCTCAGGTTCGAATGCTCAGTTATGGTTTTCTTCCCTCTTTCTATTGTAATAGTCTATTCTACCTAACACCCTTCTACATTACCTATTTTTGTTAAGGAAGCAATTTCGTCAGCATTGCTTCTGTCGAAACTTGGCTTTAGGATTTTGTTGGGGGTGTGGGACGAATTGCTTTCCTCCTTTTTTGACTTAGCGCATTCGGTAAGTACAATATACTTGGTTCAATGGCTTATATGTAGGGTAATAGTTAACAAGTTGCGAATTGAGATGCAGATGGTCTTTGAGGATTGAAAGCAACTTCTTGCAATAGTTTTAGTGTGACCGATCAAGGTGAGTAGTAGGTAATCTCTTGAACAAGTATTGGCTAGGGTTTCTTTCAACTCGTTTGTTAGGTATTTCACCGAAGCTTCTGTTTGTAATAGGTTGAAGTGCTTGTGGGCTAATTTGCACGTTTTCGCAACTAGGCGTGTAAACACTGCCCAAATCATAAATCGGCAAAAGCCGAAAAATATTACCATTGATGCTACACGGGCGTGCGCTCGCTCGTGTTGTCGTTCAAACACATAAACGCTGGCATTTGATTGTAGAGGCCACCACAAGCGATTTCGTCGGCTTAGATCGGTTTGGGCCACGTTGGGCCAAAATGGGCGGTGTGGGCCCCACAGGCTCGTGGGCCCCACACTAGTAAACCACGCGGTCGTGTGGTGATTATTAGGCTAGCCTGCGTAGTCCACACGGCCAAGGCCATTTTTTGGTTTCGTGGGCCACACAGGTGTATGGGCCCACATAGTCCGCATTGCGGGCCTTGGGCCCATTTTCACTGTTTGACTGTTAATGTAACACCCAAACTTGGCCTAGACGCTATGGTCGAAATCTGGCGTGTCACATTGAAGTGTTTTTCGAAAACCATAATCTCAATGAAAACCCTTCTTACTATTTAAAACCACTGGCCATTTTAAAACTTGTGAAAACCTCAGTTTCTGTTGGTTTATTAAAAGTCATTCTCTTGTAAAACATTAGTACCTTTAAAACTTTATTTGCTGCAGAAGCTTAGTTTAAAGCTTTGCGAAAACATGATATTTTGAAAAACAGTTATTGTTTTGGAAAATAAAATCGTGTTCTACTCCAACAGTTATAAAAGAGTATATAAAATTCCAAATTTAGATCCAGAAATTAAAAGGGGCCTTGTTACAACCCAGATCAAATATAAGTACTTGTAAATAGATAACTTCAAAGAAAATCGGAAACAATACCAGTTGTGTGGCCACCTCCGAGTCCCTCGCAGCACCAATCCTCCTAATGCTTAAGATTACCTGCACAGTTAATAAACGGGGTGAGTTTATGAAAACTCGGTGTGTAATCCCCTCCTAAACTAAAACAGTTAGTAAATAGATAGAATTCAGAATCAGTCTGGGCCGGAGCCCATTACAGAATTAGAATCATATGCAGATATGTAGATAAATTACCAGCCCAGTCTAACCAACACACCACCCGTACCAACTAGCACACCATGTGGGGATAAAATCGACCCACTCAGCCAACACAACAAGCTTAGCACCGATTGCGGCACTAAGTCAATAGGACGGCTTAACGCCGTAGACAGGACAGCACATAGCCATAAACAGGATAGCACATAGCCGTAAACATCACAACAACGTTGCCAAATAATAGGACGACTGGAAGCCGCAAGCAGAATGGCACAATGGCACAAAGCCATCGATAACTGCATTATGTTAGGCACATAGCCCTCAACTAGAGTAACATAACCGGCACACAGCCCTAGGTAAATGTGATCGAAACAGAGTCGTCAATAATCATATTTTGGCACATAGCCTTAGGCAAATACGTTTGGCACGCAACCATAATCAGGTTGGCACAGAGCCATATATAGGTTGACGCAAAGCCATAATCAAAATAATTGGCTTTAAGCCATCCGTAGCTGTATCATGCTAGGCACATAGCCACCAGCGACAATAATATAGTCGGCACACAGCCTCGGGTAAATATGATCGACACAAAGTCGTCAATAATCATATATTAGGCTTAAAAGCCACTGGTGGATCCACGATCGTCAAGTAACCATACGATCCTTAATCAGTGGATCCACGGTCGTCAAGCAACCATGCGATCCTCAATCGGTGGATCCACGGTCGTCAAGCAACCATGCAATCCTCAATTTCTTCCTCCGTTTCATAATCCCCACCCATGTGCAACATAATATTATATGAATGCAGCAAATATACAAACGGCATGCAAACTCATACAAATCACAGTCACAACAGTCATACATTTTCAGTCAAAATATAGTCAAACCAATCAAATTGTATTATCAAAGAGTCATATACCCTAGAGGGGTAGAACGGTCTTTTTACCTATTAGGGGTATTTTAGTCATTTCACCCTACAATGGTGTTTTGGAAAATCTACAAACCAAGGGTATTTCAGTAATTTTGCAAACCAATGGTATTTCTGTAATTTTTGAAAGTTAAGGGTATTTCTGTAATTTTGTAAATCAGAGGAATTTCTGTAATTTTCCAAATCAAGGATATTTTGGTAATTTTCCAAATTAGGGGTATTTTGGTAATTTTACAAATTGAGGGTATTTCGGTAATTTTACAGGTCAAGGGTATTTCGATAATTTTGCAAACCAATAGTATTTCTGTAATTTTTGAAAGTCAAGGGTATTTCTGTAATTTTATAAATCGGGGGTATTTCTGTAATTTTTTAAATCAAAGGTATTTCGATAATTTTCCAAATTAAGGGTATTTCGATAATTTTATAATTCGAGGGTATTTCGATAATTTTACAAGTTAAGGGTATTTCGATAATTTCACAAATTAGGGGTATTTTGGTAATTTTACAAACCAAGAGTATTTTGGTAATTTTGCTAATCGAGGGTATTTTAGTAATTTTGTAAACCAAGGATATTTCAGTAATTCTACCCTACAGGAGCATTTCAGTAATACTAGCCTACAGATATGAGATTCACATAGTCTAATCCAATATTTACTACACAATCATACAATTTATCTACTTGGGCCCATTGGCCCATCCCGGCCCAAAGCAACCTAAGCCTACGAGAGCACTCATGATGGCCTCAACCATCACGTCAAAGCTCCCACACATGCGTTCGCACGCTCGTGTGGCTACCATCATTGTGTGACCGGCATTTTAGCATTTGTCGTTCTACAGAGTTCCACTTCAACCATTAGGAAAATTTCTTATGACCACTTCAACCACAGAGTTCCAGTCCAACTCCACCTCCTACACAGCTCAAACAGCAAAATAAATACTCCATTGCGCATCTCAATGCTTGGAACTTAGACCTTACAGTTACACAACACGCCACCTTGCCACTACACCACAAGGCTTTTTGCGTTACCATTTTAGCCTCAATTAATTATAAGGTCTATAGGCCAAAATCCAGATTCCTTTAAAGGAAAAACCAAAATAAATTGTGAGAGACAAGACTTGAACCTAGGCTCCCTTGCAACCTTAATGACGCCATAACCACTAGACCACATGCTTCCTTGTGTCATTATTTACCACAATAATTTAAAAGGCTTTCATCCAAGCACCCAGGGTTTTATTCACCTAAAACTAAAATTTTTGCTAAAGCCAGGTTTGAACCCAACATATTTTGAAATCTTCCACAACAAATAATGTATTAAAGTGTAATACCAAACTAATATGATTAACATTTTGCTAAAATGACTTGAGTTTAACAATGAACAAGATATCCTAAATTTTCGTGAAAGATCCCGAAAAGGTTTTAATGTAGAATGGATTTTCCACGAAAATATATTTTTTGAAAAACACTCCAATGTGACATTACTGATTCAGCCATAACGTCTAGGCTGGGTTTGGGGTGTTACATTTTTATTATCTATTTACAAATTTAAATATAAATTCTATATTTTTATTCCAAGTAATTCCATACTACAATATAAGCATTTAAATAAAAACAATTTAAAAAAATATTGTACTACTTACAACAAAAAGGTTGAGATGATGTATTTTCTTCTTCCTGCACTCCTTAACCTTCTCTTTCCCTTTTTCTTCAATTATGTCTCCTGCTTTCATTTTTTTCTCTTCAATTTCATATAAAACATATAATATTTATATGTTAAAAACCACAATCAAGTGAATTTCCTATACTATTTTAATAAAAATAAACATGTATGGTTTGATAATTTCATCATCTCTTACCTTAGCTCTTTGAACACCTAGAACCTAACTCATGTTGTTCTCTATTTTAACCCATCTATGGAAATTTTCTCATAAAATAAAGTTGTTCACTAGCCTTCTCTTAGGTTTTTACTAAAGAAATTTCAAAGAAAAAGGAAGGTTTGAAGCTTGAATGGTTCAACAATGGAGGAAGGATATGAAGGGAATTAAAAGAAAAGTTGGATGAAACTTGGGGAGAGAAAGAAGTGACGATTTGGGGGTGAAAAAGATGATATATTTCATCTCTTTTTTTCCACTTTTCTACATCATTCCACTAAAATATCTCACAATTTTATTAAATGGTCAACTTGCTAATAATTCCTTAAGCCATCTATCTTTGTACTTTTAACCATCATAATTACACCTAATAAATATCTACTTGGATAATTACTACTTTGTCCTTTCTTATCTTTCATATTTCCTAAGATGACTCATACAATACTTCGGTTAAATTTCTTCTTGATCCTACATTCCTTTCCTCTACTATTATAAATCTTTTAACCTATTATTTTTGTAACAGACCGTTCGGGACCATGAATCTGAAGTAGAAATATTTATTTTATTATTTCTTTAAGCTCTACAGCATGATCGAATAATTTTATGAAAATTTTGTTAAGAAATTTTATCGATTCAGTGCTCAAGTTAGCTAGAAGGACTAAATTGCAATAGGTGCAAAACTTGAATTCTATAAGTTAAAGGTGTCTAACTGTTATGAAATTTTAACTAGAGGTCCCTAAATAGAAATTAGACCATTATACCTAAGATAGACAAAAATGGACATGGTTAGGTGAAATTTAAAAGTTATACAATAAGGGTATTTTAGTAATTTGGATAATAAGAACAATATTAACTAAATAAAAGATGTTCATCTTCTCAAATTCATCCCCCATAGTTGAAATTCACAAGGATTCCATAGCTAGGGTTTTGGCCACTTTCAAACTCGATTGTAAGTTCGTTCGTGCCCCGTTTTTAATGATTTCTATGTTTTTGAAGTTGTCTTAACCTAATCTAGCCTTTCCAGAGACTAATTTGAAGAAGGATTAAAGTATAAAATTTTACCCATGATGAATATATGTGTATTTTGATGTTTGGTGGTAGAAAATGAATGTTTTTTGTTTGTTAAACGACTTTTGTAAAGTGATTTTTGGTAAAAAGTCAAATAGGGACTTATTTGTTAAAGGTTGTAAAATGTGTGGTAAAATGTGAATAAATGGAAAACTTGGGTTGTTGTGAGTATGAATAACATTCGGCTAGGCATGGGTTGTGAAGAAATTGAAAGAAATTCATTTTACGAGCCTAGGGACTAAATTGTAAAATATTGAAAAGTTAGGGGAAAAAATGTAAATTTTTCCATTATGTGTTCTTGGGTTGAATTGAATAATGTGATAATTAAATAAGTTAAATATGGTATTATAGATCAAGAAAATTGAAGTTCAGGTCTAGATCGGGGGAAAACAAAGTAATTGACGAATAGATCTCTTTGGTCGTTTTTGTAATCGAGGTAAGTTCGTATGTTAAATAAGCTTTACTTTAAATGTGTTTTAAATGCTTTAATTTATACATGAATTGTGTAATCGACCTTACGGACACATTTGACGATGATTTGGCAAGCGACAAATCCCAATCGAACCTTACGAATAGATTAGGATACAAGTGACATATCACTAGGGTTTTATGTTATGTGATTTGGGTGCTGGTCTTGTACGTCCTACTGGTAGCTGAGTATACCGGCATATGTTGCGGTTACTTGACAGCTTGTGTGAGCAACACCAAGTAGCTACGTCTTGATTGACAGCTTGTGTGAGCAGGCCCGTTAATGGCTCGAGCGCGAGCATATATGTGATATGAGATAGAGGTAGCAATGGCTACATATGTGGCACATTTTGTGCAAGATTTCCCAAGTATTCGACATTATTATTCCAAGTGGTTCATTGGGTATGACAAAGATGAGAATGAGTATGAAACCATTATGAGTGGTACAGGTATGTGCATAAAGCTTATGATTATCAAATTCACGAAATGATGAACTTAAGGTAAGTTGTGATGAAACGAATTATGACCATAAGAATATGGTAAAACACATTATCTTATGTTATATTATTTGCATGTTCATGTATGGTAAGGTTAGCTTATTTCTTTCATACGAGCTTACTAAGCTATATAGCTTACTCCGTTTTATTTTTCATGTTTTATAGTGTCGCCAAGCTAGCTCGGGTTGGAGATTATCGGAGTTTACATCACACTATCAAAACGTTATTTTGGGTACCGATGATCTTAAACATTTTGAGAATATGGCATGTATAGGGACTTGGTCATTTTGTTATATGTGACATTATGAATTTGGCCAAATGTATTGGCTTGTACTTGTCAAGGCTTGATGTGGTATTTGGCCATGTATGTAACACCCCATACCCGAGACCATCGCCGAAGTCGAACACGAGGTGTTAACGGACTTAATTCATTACTTAAACAGCTCAAACAATTTATTTTAGAACTTTCAAACAAGCTGGCTAACTGCATCACAGTCGCTTAAATATTCATATCTCGAGTTACGAAACTCAAAATCCAATTCCATAAATTTTCCTGAAACTAGACTCATATATCTATCAACTAAATTTTTTCTAGAATTTTTGGTCAGGCCAACTAGTACAATTTATTAGTTAAAGTCTCCCCTGTTTCAAGGTTCGACTACTCTAATCCCTGTGTATTACGAATTAAATATCTCCCTTTACAGAGTTTCAATTATTATTCTGTTTGTTTCTCATAAAACTAGACTCAATCATGTAAAGCATGACTTCTAATTATCTTTGTACAATTTTTGGTGAATTTCCAAAGCCAAAACAGGGGATCCAGAAATCGCTCTGGCCCTGTTTCAAAAAAACTTAAATATCTCATAAAATATAACTCATTTACCTATTTTGTTTCTCCCATTTGAAAATAGACATAATAATCTTTGATTTCATAACTTATTCATCATTTAATTCCATTTCTACTATTTTTAGTGATTTTCAAATTCACATCACTACTCTTGTCGATTTGCTTTTGTGCTAATTTCACCTTTTTCATGATTTCCATGGAATAATTAGCATTTAGGCATACATAACACCAAACATGTCCTTGATTAGCCATTCCAACAGCTAATCATTATCAAGCATTTACATACCATTCATCAGCCATATCATAAGATCATACACACAAAATGGCTACGATGCTATACATGCCATACTCAAAATGAAACGACTAGCTATACCAAAATAATCCTCGTGATAGTGTGCCCAGACGTCCGACGTACTTTACGATCCCCGAGTTAGCTTGACAAAACTATAAAAAGAAAGAAAATAAAGGGGGTAAGCATTAATCTTAGTAAGTTTGCATGCAAATAAATAACAACATTCATAAGAATTATCCTACTACTTGGCATGATACTACTTAATGCAACTTCATTAATTGTCATTGACATATTTTAAACTTCTTCACTTACTCACTTACTTAAATACTTACTTAATCAAATTTATTAATACATTTTACTTACCTTTTTCCTTATCAAGCATACATGAACATTATGTACTTACCTTTGCTCTTCTAGCATGAACTTGTCTTACCTTTTTAGTATAACTCGTCTTACCTTACCTTACCTTACCTTGATATTCTTTTTAAATTTTCCCGTTGACCCACTTAGAATACTAAGGATACGCGGGTACCTTACCATTGCCATGACTTGTCATGGTCTTACGTGGTATCCTTTTGAAACTTACCATTGCCATGTCTTGACATGGTCTTACATGGTATCCTTGCCTTATGAACTCACTAATGCCATGCCTTGGCATGGTCTTACATGGGACCTTTGCCTTATAGTAACTTATCAATGCCATGTCTTGACATGGTCTTACATGATTTCCTTGCCTTAGAAACCTTACCAATTGCCATGCCTTGGCATGGTCTTACATGGTATCCTTAAACCTTAATGTCATGACATTTGTATCCTACACATTCCTAAGGTTCAACCGGGACTTTCTGAAATTACTTCTCCGTCAATTCATGCTTGAGCATTCTTTGAATAATTTCATAAAATAAATATACACATGCTGGAAATTAACAAAATTAACATAAAATAATAGAATATTGCATTCATTTATCGCAAACTTACCTCGAAACAAAATACGATCAACTATATCGATTTAGTCCACTATCTTTTTCTTTCCCCGGTCTAACTCTGGATTTTGTTCTTCTTGATCTATAATAAAAAAATTTAGGTTATTTAATACTCACATTTATTAAAACAGTCATTGACCCAAACTTTGGCAAAATTACATTTTTTACCCCTAAACTTTCACATATTTTCACTTTTTCCCCAAGGCTCGTAAATTAAACTTCATCCTATTTTCTTATGTTTTATGACATGCTGATCATTTTTCCATTCTATGACAACATCAAATTCTCACTCTAACATGTACTTATGACTATTAGGTATTTTTACCGATTAAGCCCTTTTACTCATTTTCACTTAAAACCGAGTAGCACAAGTTTTCTAACATAATTTAAAACTTCATATTCTATCATAAAACACCAAAATACACAAATTTCACCTATGGGTATTTTTCCAAATATGAACCCTAGGTTGAATTATTGCTAGAATAAGCTAAATCAAGCTACCGGGATTCCAAAAACGTAAAGAACATTAAAAACGGGGCTTGGAATCACTTACTATGGATCTTGAAAGCTTGAAACAAACCCTAGCTAGAACCCTTGAAATTTCGGCCTAATGAAGAAGATGGACAAAAATTGGCTTTTAATTTTGTTTTTAATTCATTTTAATAACTAAATGACCAAAATGCCCGTAATTAAAAACTATGGTGTTTTATTTTCCTTTAGGTATTTTTGTCCAAACTAGTATAATGGTCTAATTACTATCCAAGGACCTCCACTTTAAAAACCCATTACTCACAAGTACTTAATACCTTTGTGAACTAGAACACACATTTTACAACTTTTGCAATATAGTCCTAAATATCAAATTGGACCCTCTATCGATAAAATTTCTAAACGAAATTTTCACACAATCATGCAATCATGCCATAGACCCTAAAATGATAATAAAATAAATTTTTATACCTCGGATTTGTGGTTTCACAACCACTGTTCCGTTTAGGCCCTATTTCGGGATGTTACAATGTAACTTGGCCCATTTGGGTTGAATTGGTTGTAAGCTTATATATATGTCTATATATGCATGCATGTGCAATTATCTCTTGTGTGATGTGATTTATAAATTCTTAGTAAATGGTTGAATGTGTCCTAATGGTTTTGTTGTTGAATGGTTAAGATTGGCTCATTGATATGCTAGGAAAACTAAGTAAAAGTTATGCATGTTATTGGTAGCCATATTGAAAATTGTAGTATGTGAGTTGGTATGATTTGGTTTGACAAAATATGATGTTGTATCTATGTTAAGTGTGGATAATGAAATGACATGATTTGGCCTTGTTTTGTAGATGTTTGGTTGCCTAAGTAGATCATGATTTATGCTATTGAACTTGTGTGTGTGTGGGTGGAAATGAAGGTGACAAATGGCTTGGTAAATAGCCTTTATTTTGTCCACACGGTGTAACACCCCTAACCCGTATACGTCACCGAACTAGGGTTACGAGGCATTACAGATCAAAATACAACTCAGAACAAACTTTCATTTCAGTAATAATCATCTAATAAAATTTTTAAATCAAACTAACATACTTCAATTGTATAATTCATATAATTTCCAAGGTTATATTTAATCAATACAAACAAAGAATCATGAAAATCGAATGTTAAATTCATAACCAAGTATATGTCATTTCACATACCAATCATATATGTATATTATAACATTTATGGCATTCAAATAATTGAAGTACAAAATATCTTATTATCCTACTAATTTTATACGCATACTTTTTAACAAGCAAACGTACATCATTTCATTTCATATAAATAATATATTCCACTATAGCATTTGTTTACCTAAATACAACATTTACATATCATAAATAAATATAAGTAATAATCCACTTAGCATGTGTCAAATATATCATCAACTTAACCAATTAAACCACTTAAATAAATTAACCTAAACATTCAAATAATGTGCCATTTGAAACCGATACAAAATCATATTCATCTCTTATCTATTCGGCTAACAAAATTTACTTGTTCATATTCATTGATTTTCAAATAACTATCGAATCCAAATAGCCATACATATCATTATTTTAAACCAAAAGCTTATACCAATATACCACATATAAATGACATGCATTTTACTAACTAATACATTGCATATTATAACTCAATACGCATACATCATTTACTCCATAACCAAACACCACCATATATAAATATATACCTTGAGATAATATATATGTCATACCAATACATCATGTGCAAATATATATATATATGTGCAAGTGCTGAATCACAAAGTTTATTATAACAATCACATATATTTTCATCATGTAACCGAGTACACAAGTACATTATAATAACTTCCAAATCAAGTCATGTTATAAATTTATACTTTACAAGAATAAATCATTAACCAAATATAAACATATATCCAATACACAAATCTTACCTACCATGTAATAAACATATCAAAATAAATCTTTTATGTTCGAATTTAACCTAATATCCTTTAATACCAAATCACGTATAACACCTTATCCAAATATAACAACCAAATTCACATGTATATTTTATTTATACATGAACCATAGCCGAATCATTTTAACCCTGAGTAACATAACAAGCATAAATCATACTTATGGATATACCATGGCCGATTCAATCTAATCACATATAAACATGATCATCAGCCATTTTAAATGTATATAACACATATAAACATGAATAAGTTTCATAAAATCATTCACACATTAGCCATTTTTACATGGCTTAACATATATATACACATTCAAAATAAACTAACTCCAAGGCTAGCCTATACATGCCATAAGTTCAAGTTCAACTTATAAAAGTACCTAAACTGTTCATAGTGTGATAGACTTTGATGACGATCCCCGAGCTCGTAACTTGATTCCAAAATCTATAAAACAAATACAAACATATACACACAATAAGCTATCATAGCTTAGTAAGTCATAAGCAAATAACAACTCAAACACATTATCAACTCATTTTAACCAAACCAAATTATATTATCATAATCACATTTAATATCAAGCTTAACATTTCATATAAAACATATGCTTTCTTAAATAAACCTTATCTTAACCGAATGTATATATATATTGTAGGTACCCAAATTTACCCGAGCCCATTAATACCCAACCTACCTAAGGTGCCTCCACTTGAACCGCCTCTCCTCCACCGCTTCCATCACCTCCTTGAAGACGCAAACATGACATGAGCGAAGAATGAATGTAAACGCAAAAACAAGAACAAAACAACAATAGGACTTTGCATAATCGGCTATAAAGAGCCATTCATTTTCAATGTAAAAGGGGGGATTTTGGATTCTATCTCATTCGGCTAAAAATAGAAGTCGAAAGCAATTGTAAAAAAAGGATCCCCATTCTTGCACACAAGCATATTTCAGAAATAAAATAGCAAAAACAAAAGAAAAAGGTTACGTTTTTTTCAATTTCTGATTTCTTTTTTTTCTTTTTTCATTTTTGATTTTTCTTTTAAACTTCAAGAACAAGAAATAAAAAGAAGAAGGGGAGAAAACTTACCCGAACCCCTGGGTCACACCGTCGGCGGTTCCCTCCGTCGTCAGAGCCAAACCCAAAACGGGTGGAGATCCCTTCATTTTCGGGTTTTCTTGGTTCAAAAATCTTAGCCTACATACATGGTTGAATCGGGGGCTAAAAACCCACCCTTGAGCATCGCCAGTGTAACACCCTGAATTTGGGCCTAGAAGTTTTGGGCCTTGAGCATGGGAGCGGTTGAAGGCAGCTTATAATATTCTGTTGTGCATGCAAATTTCGTTAATGAAGGCTTGTTTTAGTGGTTAAGTGTGTTGAGAAGTGTTGGAGAAGTCCCGGTTTAAACACGGACTCTAGCAAAAATTTGGTTTAAGGTGAATCAAACCCTGGGTGTAGTAGGTAGGCCTTAAGAATATTGTTGGAGAAATTGTGACACAAAAAACCTTATGGCTTAGTGGCAAGTGACGTGTGGAGCATTTGAGGGGAGGCATGGGTTCGAATCCCATAGCAAGCAAAGAGCATTTATTTTGCTAACAGGGGGCGGCAAGAGTTGGTGTTGAATTTAAACTCTGATGTTGGAGGGATCCCACATCGGGAAGCTAACATAAGAGTGGATGGGAAGCTAGCTTTAAATAGAGAGAACCATGAGGAGAGTAAAGGTACCTTTCTTGGCTGATCCCTTTCGCTTTATGGCGTGCTCGTTTGGGTTGGGCGTCGGCTAAGAGTGCTCGGAGCGTGGATTAACTCCAGTCTCCAATCAGGTGTGTATTTATCACTACTCTTGTTGTTGGATGGCTACTTGCCGATGATAGTAGAAAGGGGCCATATGGGCCCAATGGGCCTACGGCCCAATTGGATAAGTTGTTTGATTGTGTAGTAAATATTGGACTAGGCTAGGTGAATCGCATATCGTGGCTAGGTTTGGGCTAACAGTACACACGAGTGTGGGCCCATTTGGTAGAGAATAGGCTTTAGGCCCATTCGTATTGTTATCCATGTTTAGAATACTTTAGTTTACCAATTCTTGAAATGCCCTCGACTTGTAAAATTACCAAAGTACTCCCGATTTACAGAATTACCGTTTTACCCTCGATTTATAGAATTACCGTTTTACCCTCGATTTTTAAAATTACCGTTTTACCCTCGATTTACAGAATTACCGTTTTACCCTCGGTTCTGTAATTACCGTTTTACCCTCGATTTACAGAATTACCGTTTTACCCTCAGTTTATAGAATTCTTGTTTACCCTCGATTTATAGAATTACTGCTTTTACCTCGATTTGCAAAATTACCTTGTTTTATCCTCGATTCTGAAATTCTTGTTTTACCCTCGGTTCTAATTACTATTTTACCCTCGATTTACGTAATTACCGTTTTACCCTTAGTTTACGTAATTACTATTTTACCTCGATTCTGTAATTACTGCTTTACCTCGATTTGTAAAATTACCGTTTTACTCTTGATTTACAGAATTACTAGTTTACCCTCAGTTTACAAAATTATCGTTTTACCCTCGATTTATAGAATTATCGTTTTACCCTTGATTGTGAAATTACTGAAATACCCCTGTAGGGTAGAATTTCCGAAATACCCCTATAGGGTAGAATTACTGAAATACCCTTATAGGATAGAATTACCAAAATACCCCTGTAGGGTAGAACTATCGAAATACCCTTGTAGGGTAGAAATACCGAAATACCCCTGTAGGGTAGAATTACCGAGATACCCTTGTGGGGTAAAATTACCATTTTGCCCCTAGGGTGTTAAATGACTATTTTGCCCTTGTGGGCAAGTGGTGACTTGGATTTGTGTGTTTGTGATTTGATTGTGAACATATGTTGGTGATATGAATGACTTGACTGTGATTGTTTGATTCAAATATGGGCATGACATTCGCATACATGACATGTTGCATGGGTTGGGATTTTGTACGGAGGAAGCGTTTCGGTGGCTATGCCACAAATATCTGCTCGGTGGCTCGCCACAATATCATGTTGGTGACTCTGTCACAATATCGCTGACCGATCGATGGCTAAGTGCCGATCACGCTCTAGAAAGGTCGTGTGCGATTGTTGTGGGCTTCGTGCGATTATAGACCCGTTATTAATGGCTCGTGCCAACCTAAATATGGCTTTGTGCCATCTTGACTATGGCTTCGTGCCAAACGTATTTACACGTAGCTATGTGCCTAACATATTTGTTGACGACTACGTGTCGATCATATTTACCGAAGGCTGTGCGCCGATTATATTACCGTCACCGATGGCTATGTGCGAAGTTATTACGATTATCTATGGCTTTGTGCCACGATTTCGTTAGGTAGGTTTGCCACATTATCGATTTTGGTGGCTCGCCACAATATTCAGATCCGTGACTCATCACGATATTCGCTTCGCGACCATGCTGCAAATTACGTGGTGTGTAGCGGATGGGTGGGTCGAGTTGTCTCCTACATGGTGTAAGGTTGGTACGGGGTGTATCTGATGGATTGGGTTGGGATTGCATTCACATTCGATTTCGATTACGTCACGTAATTCGATTCGATTGATTACATTACTATCTCGATTTTGATTACGATTTCACATCGATTCGATTCGATTACGTCATCTAATTCGATTCGATTACGATTACATTACTAATATTGATTACGATTACGATTACATCGATTTCGATTCGATTCTCATTTTGGTTCCAATTCGATAATGTTTCTTATTCGTAATGGGCTAAGGTCCATCGGTACTATCTGTTGTAATGGGCTAAGACCGATTGGTACTGAATTGTAAGTAAGGTGGGGCCGACCTTTTAATTTTTTTAGATGATTGACTGTTCCTTTTATAGTAGGGATTTCACATCGAGTTTTCGTAAACTCACCCCGTTTATTAACCTTCGTAATTTCCACCTTAGATGGATCGGGGTTGCTAGGGGCTCGGAGGAAGCCACACATCTTGTTTATGTTACGCTTTGATTATTACCTTTAAATTATTTTATATGGGTTGTAGTAAAGCCGTTGTAATTTTCTGGATTTCAAATTTGGAATTTTATTTATTGTTCTTATAATTGCTAGTATTAGAACACGATTTTCCAAAGCAACTCATCGTTATTCAAAACATCACGAACCGTAATTGTTTTTAAAGTAAGTTTCATAACTACCAAGATTTTTACAAAGTTGTTAAGAATGTTATTCACTAAGGTTTTCTAACAAGGTTTAAAAAGGGTATTAGTTTTTAATTATTAAGAAGGGTTTTTAATGGAAACATGGTTTTCGAAAAACACTTCAATGTGACACGCCAAGTTCGAGCCAAACTTCCAGGCCGGGTTTGGGGTGTTACAGCCAGCCACCGATACGGTGGTGGCGCGGTGATGCAACGGCGGCAGGCTCACGATTGTCGATAGGAAAGGAGAGGGAGAGAAGCTTTAACGTTCTAGTTTTTTTTTTGTTCTTTTTTTCTTTTCTTCTATGAAATTAAAGCTGAAATAATAAAGAGAATGGTTGTTTTAAACACCAAACAAAACGGTGCCGTTGGTGGGGATGGGGATTCATGTATCCTCAATTATTGGGATATTTGCACACGAGGTCCCTCCATCTTTAGCGTCCTTTGATCAGGCCCTATTTTATCTTTGCTTTTTCTCTTAATTTGGTCGTTAGATTTTGCTTGTTTTTTAAATCAGTCCTTTGATCTGTCGGGCCTCATGCGCATGTTAGGGCTATGGGTTTTGTCCCATTTGGTCCTTATGATTTTAGGTGCACTTCATTTCAGTCCTGGCAATATCTTTTTATTTTTTACCTAGAATTTTTTATTGTCTTCGAATTAATCCTTCACCTGTTTAATTCATTTTCATATATTATTAATTTTAACCAATTTTATGTATCAATTACTCAAAGTTGTAAGTTGTTTTGCATATATTGTTTATTCTAAACTACTCTACATACATTATTTATTTTGGTTTCTTTGCACATATTATATAAATATTTTCGATTCTTCATATATCTTTTTTCTTTTTCCTATATTATTGTTCTTTTTTTAAATAAGATTTCTTTTTACATCATTTATTTTAAACTCTATTTATTTATATATTGCTTATTTTAAATTGTTATACATATCTTATTTTGAATCCTATTTATTTATTTCAAATTTTTATTGCTACTATTTGCTCTTTTTATATCATTCACTTCATACTTTTATACATATATATACATATTTTAAAGTGTGTTATTGATTTTAAATTTCCTTTTTCACATTATTTATTTCAAACTTATTATTGTCATTTTAAAATGTTTTATATTATTTATTTTAATTTATTTTATGCCATTTATTTTCTTAAAAATTATTATTTAATCCATTGGTCTTTTATCTATCGATGTTATTATTTAAATGTTGTATGATTATTGTCTTTGTGTATTTTAATTTGTTTATTTCGTATTTTTGCATTATTGTGATTCATCCGTATAATGTTGTGTTCATGTATCATTGTTCTAGGCTTATTACTATATTTTTATTTTATATCATCGCTTCATGAATCAAGTCTCGTTGCACTTATCCAATAAATTGTTTTATTTTAATCCAAAAAAATAATGCACATTATCTAAATGTTGCATTTGCTATTATTCAAAAAAAAATTCAAAATAAGGCAATATTTCGTTTTTAGGAAATTCGATAAAACGTACCTTAACTTACTGGGTTTCGACTTTCCTCGTTTACCCTAAATAACCGAACATCCTTTTTTCAAAAGTTAAAATGCATGAATTTTAAATAAAGGCAAACTCACTCTCAAAAGCTCGAGATGTCGTGTCCTAACTTACTGAATGTGATATTTTATCACTTAAAGATGAGAAGGTCTTTAATATTCGAGTTTTTTTTACAAAGAGAGGGATCGTATTTCAAACTATTTTAAGTTTTCAATTTTCGAAACTAAGACACTAATTAATCAACTAGGTACCAATTTTTGGGCGTATCGAGGGTGCTAATCCTTCCTCGTATGTGAATCGACTCGAACTCATTTTCTGATTTTCGTAGACCAAAAATTATCGTTTTAGTAAATCTTAACTTTTATTAAAATGATTAATTCGAGGTGTCTCGATCGCACCTCATCAAAAAGAATTGGTGGCAACTCCTTTATTCATTTTCATTTTCAAAATCTAAGTTAATTCACGTTTTTTCAAAAAAAATGGTTTCGACAGCTTGGCAACTCCACTGAGGACCCAAATAAGAGAATCAAGCCACAAGTTGATTAACTTTTGTCTTTTTGTCAAAAATTAAAAATTTGATTTTGATATACGATCCTTTCATTGCATTTCACCCGTTTTTCTTGCGGTTTTCATCATTTTATTCCCATTTTCTTTAATCGCTTCGAGTTTTTATGCATATATCCTCGCACATTGCATTGCATGACCGTTGTGGTCACACCCCTTTAAGTGGGAGTGAGAAACTACTCCTTCGTGAAGTTTTCACCTTCGTGCAAGATAGTGGATCGCTTTCAGGATACATCTGTACCTATGTCTTCGTGAGATTTTCATCTCCGTGCAGCCATAGGGAAATGTATTCCCCTGAACTGAACTTGGTCTGTATGAGCCTATAATGGGTGAAGATCGAGGAATCTGCTGGTTCAGGTACCTTTACTCTAGAACCGAGCCACATGTAGAGAGACCTAGGAGCCCACCCTAGGTAGAGCCACTCTGAACCCCTAGTGGTCACCCGAATTGCTTTATTTGTTATTTATTTATCCTGCACTAACGTGTTTTGTTTTTGTTTTGTTTATAATTGCATTGCATTACATCATCATAGAAAGGAGGTGTTGATTCATATTTGATTGCTAAATAGAACAGTTTGTCATAAGAAAACAAATTTTTTGATACAGTGGATTATAACACGGTTGTCTACATATGGTCCAAGTAAACACAATGAAAGAAGGCTGATAGTCCATGAAGAAATACAAGACTTTGCTTCATTGCCTGAGGATTCAAGCCGAAAAAGATTGTTCGAGAGCCGTCATGTCTTAAAGAAGCTAACAAGATCGTGGGGATAAGTGAGCAACGAGTCGCAGCCTGGATCAAGAAAAAGGAGTTAATGGAGACATCTTTTAGAAAATTCGCAAGACTTGACCATAAGATCCGGATATGAAGAGGAAGATAGGTGTCTTCACTTGGAATATGAGAGAAACGCCGTATTTGTAGTCCGTTTTATGTAAAGGAATTTGTTTTCTAGAAAAGTTGTTCTAATGAAATTGAATTCAGAATCAATGTTTATCTTTCTTTTTGCATTCATTTCATGCATTTGCATTGCATTGCATTATTTGCATTAGACTTTCTCTAAAAGAACCCTAATTAGGTGAAATTATTTCAGTTAACCTGGGAACCTACAAAAGTCAAGCGAATAGGCATCTTTACGGTACAAGGAAAAGGATAAAAGATATGGATCAAAGATTGGAAAGACTTGAACAACTTCAAAGAGAGACGCAAGACCTGCTACAAATGCAAATGCAAGAGCAACTGGCGAAGATCCAGCAAGATATAAGGGTTTAAGGTTTAGGGTTTAGGGTCCCAAAGGAATACGATGAATCAATTGTCCCAATTACAGACTAAGGGGCTAGGAAAAGGAAAAAACTCCATGATCAATGCTGGGGAGGACAATGAGGAGCCTCTATACCCTCCGAGTTTCACCCCGATAAACGATCAGACATGTCTGCAAGATGTACCTATTACTATCTGATCACAACAACATCAGGTCGGTACCTCGGCACCCATGAACTACCCGACGGGCTCAGGTTCCAATCCAAGGAACAGTCCAACCAATCATGAAGTTCCTGATCTAGACAAAATGGAAGAAATAGAAAAAGCAAAGGTTGAACTAGCAAGACAACTCGAAGATCAATACAAGTGGTTGGAAGAAAAACTCAGAGCAATGGAGAATGCTGATTACCATCGCAGGATTGATGCTAAAGATCTCAGCTTGGTCCCAGATTTAGTACTCCCGCCGAAATTCAAGTCCCCAGAGTTTGAAAAGTACAATGGGACTAGTTGTCCTGAAGCTCACATCACAATGTTCTATCGAAGGATGACCGGATATGTTAATAACGACCAATTATTAATTCATTGCTTCCAAGACAGTCTGATCGGGTCAGCAGCTAAATGGTACAATAAATTAAGTCGTGCTAAAATCAATTCATGGAAGGACTTAGTACGGGCTTTCATGAAGCATTATGGCCACGTGACAGACATGGCGCCCGATAGAATTACATTACAGAATATGGAAAAGAAGCAAAGTGAGAGCTTTAGGAAATATGCCCAAAGATGGAGAGAAGTAGGGACGCAAGTCCAGCCACCTCTTCTAGAGAAAAAAACTACATTGCTTTTCATCAACACTTTGAAAGCCCCGTTCATTACCCATATGTTGGGAAGCGCTACCCTGAGATTCTCAGACATAGTAATGTCCGGCGAGATGATTGAAAACACAATTAGAAGCGGGAAGATAGACATAGGAGAAAGCGCCAAGAGGTCAACCTCAAAGAGAAATGAAAATGAAGTGAATAATGTGAGTAAAGGGTATTCCAAATTGGTCAACGTAGGACAGCCGAGGACTGTAACCACTAGCTATCAAGGCTCTTCAAGGCAGGAATCTAACTCAAGGACTAATACAGAAAGGCTCTGGTTTACACCCATCCCAATGTCATATAAGGAGTTGTATCAGAATCTCTTTGATATACATGTGGTGTCTCCGTTCTACTCAGAACCTGTGCAACCTCCGTTCCCGAAATGGTATAATGAGAATGTTCAATGCGAGTACCACACAGGAATAACAGGGCACTCAATTGAAAACTGCACTACATTTAAAAAGTTGGTCAAAAAGTTCATTGAAATGGGAGTTATGAAGTTTGACAATTCCTCAGAACCAATATGTAATACCCCGAAAATTTTTATAGTAAAATATTATCCGTGATACAGTAAAATAAGGAAATAAAGTGACAAAAAGGGAAATTTTGAGTTATGTCAATATTGGGAAGTATATTATGACATATTGATTCAAGAAAGGATTAAATTGTAAAAGTGAGAAAAGTTTTATGGCCCAAGAGTAAATACTCAAAATTTGAAGGATTAAAGTGTAAATATGAAAAGTTGAAGGACTAATAGTGCAAATATTTTTAGGGTGGAATGATCTAGAAACCAAGGAAAATTGATGAATTAGGACCAAATTGAATAGGTGAAGAATTATGAGGGACTAAATTATAATTTTACCAAATTAAGTGATGACTCAAGATTGGAATTTTAAAAGATCACAAAAGGC
The DNA here is from genome assembly GCF_025698485.1 of Gossypium arboreum. Lineage (NCBI taxonomy): Eukaryota > Viridiplantae > Streptophyta > Magnoliopsida > Malvales > Malvaceae > Gossypium > Gossypium arboreum. The sequence continues at coordinate 16,935,387 of NC_069080.1, forward strand.
AAAATGGTCAATTGGAAGAGAGAGAAATCTAGAGACAATGATGATGTTGGAGATATTTTAGATAAATTAAATAAATAAATATTAGTTTATTAATACTTTAAATTGATTTTTAAATGATATTTTATTATTTTATTATTATTTTATTTAATATATATATATATATATATATATGTAAGGAAAGAAAGGGGGGATGATAACCATTCTCATGCAACTAACGTGAGAAGAAGAAGAAGAAAAAAAAGTTTTCCTATTCTTACAATTTAGTCTTTCCTCCAAAAATTCATTATTTTCACCTAAAAATTGAAAGAATTTCCATAGCCATCAAGAGAGAAAGATAGAAAGGAGATGATGGGGAGCAAGAATATCAAGTTGGAGTCAAGAAATAGAAGCTGGAGGAGAGAGAAAAATCAAGTTAAAGATTGAAGTCAATAAGAAAAGGTAAGTACATCAAGATTTCAATATGTTTTTAAGTTTGTTATTATTAACAAAGCATGGAAATAATGTTATAGTAGAGTTTTCTTACATAAGGTCCTATGTTCTTGATATGTTAGTGAAGAGAAAATAAGAGAAAGTGATGAGAAATGGTGTAGAAAAAGAAAATAAGGGTGTTATAACATGGTAATTAATATCTTGCACTAAAATAGTTATGGACAGCAGCAGTAGTCTAAGTTTGAAAAATCACCAAAAATTGTATAAATCGAATTATAGGATGAATAAAATATGAGATTAAATATTATTGAGTCTAGTTTCTTATAGAAGAAATGGTGTAAATAATGGATTTTTAAATCATGAAATATAATGAATTTTGTAAGACAAGGTCAGAATGAATGCGGGTTCCCCTATTCTGACTTTGGAAAATCATCAAAAATTGGATAGAAATAATTAGGGGCTTAAATTTATATGTTTAGAATCTTGAATGAGTATATTTTTAATAGAAATAAATTTGAATACCATTAAAATTATGTACGAGGGGATAATTAATTTTTAGTAAAGAAGGGTCAGAAATGTCAGACAACAGAACAGGGGTAATTTTAAAGAATAAACTGTACTTATTGGCTAAACCAAAAATTCTGAAAATTTTGTGGAAATAAGATATATGAGTTTAGTTTCAGGGAAACTTTTTTTATCTTAATTTGGAGATCTATAGCTCCAGATATAAATAATTTAGTGACTATGACACAGATGGACAGCTTGAATATTCATAAAAGTAAATAAAAATATATATATAGATAATGTTACTTACAAGTGTGTTATATACATTAAGGATGTGGAATGGAGAGGAGGAGGAGGAAAACATATATGAATATTCATTTAGCATGGCTAATTTGCATATTTTAGACTCAGGGACTAAATTGAATAAAAGTAAAACTTTATGGGCAATTTTGTAAAAATTTCAGAAATGACCAAATTGCATGAAATGGATTATTTTATTATTTAAATTACAAAATTGAATAAAATTATTAATTTAGTTCAAGATAGGGGGAAAACATGTTTTAGGGATTAAATTGAAAAGTGTTGAAATTATGGAAAATTTTGATATTTTATAGAATTCATGGACTGTTATCAATATGTATGAGAATAATAGCTTAAAATAAGGATTAAATTGCAATAATTTTATTTTCCTGACCCTAAGGATGAAATCGTCATTAATTAAAAGTTTAGGGGGAAAATGGTAATTTTTCCTAGAGCATTAATTAAATATATTAGAATATGAAATGAATGAAAATGATGATCAAATTTATTTATAAAGATCCGGACGACTCAAATATGAGACTTGATCGTGGAAAAGAAAAGATATCGGATTAATGAAATGATAAACACAAACAAGCAATGAGGTAAGTTGGTGTAACTTGAATTGTATTTTAAATACTTGAAATATGTGGTTATGTGATGAAAATATGATTTGAATGTTCAATTCATGATATTTGATGAAATATTGATAATACTCGATATAAATTGAAAATAAATCCCGGTTGAATGAAAGGAAAATTCGATGGATCTCTGAAAAGGAATTGACAGTAAAAAGGATCTAGCCTGGACGGGTGATCCTATTCTGATATAGCCCTCCTGAAGAATACGTGTAAAATAGATTTAGCCCGGACGGGTAATCCAAATTAGGGTCTGAATTTAGTTTGGACTGGTAATTCAAATCCAAGCTCATTAGAGTAATTGTCGTTGTAGGGGATTTAGCCTAGATTGGTAATCCCGACAATACTCTATGAGTTTATATTACAGGGGATTTAGCCTTTGGTGGTAATCCCATCGTAAGGATGAGGTTCATGGAGTGTGCTCTCTGATATGAAATGTGTAAGACCATGGTTGAAAGATACCATGGCAGCCTGATATTAAATGTGTAAGACCATGGTTGAAAGATACCATGGCAGCCTGATATGAAATGTGTAAGACCATGGTTGAAAGATACCATGGCAGCCTGATATGAAATGTGTAAGACCATGGTTGAAAGATACCATGGCAACCTGATATGAAATGTGTAAGACCATGGTTAAAAGATACCATGGCAACCTGATATGAAATGTGTAAGACCATGGTTGAAAGATACCATGGCAACCTGATATGAAATGTATAAGACCATGGTTGAAAGATACCATGGCAACCTGATATGAAATGTGTAAGACCATGGTTGAAAGATACCATGGCAACATGACAGAAAATGAGTAAGACCATAGTTGAAAGACACTATGGCATCATGTCAAAGATAAATAAGACCGTGGATGGGAGACACTATGACATCTGTTGAACAATTGATATTCAGGTAATATGTATCGGATGACGAATGGTTATATGAAATAATTATGAAGATAGATAAACGAAATAAGTATAAGTACATGGAATATAATTTATGTTAAGTTTGATATAAGCTATTACCGGAATAAATATACATAAAATATATGGAAATGATGGAGCATGAAATATTGGTATAATGAAATGAATGATACATGCTTATGAAGAAACGATAAGAGAATGATATGTTTCATGACATGTACATATATGATTATCTTTTATATGTTGATACAAGGAAATTATGTAAGTAAAGACAATTATTAAACTCAAGTGTGACATGTTAAGAATATAAGTATATCAATGTTGAATTTATATGAAATATGTGCAAGTATACTAACAATGATGTGGCTTGACGCTTAGACAAAGGTCAAGCTATTGATTGAATGGTAACATGTTTAATTATAAGAAGCATTGAAATGGTAAGTACTTAGATGAAAATAAAATTTAAGATTTTGCAAAAAATTTTTTATGATCTCGATTTAATTTCGGTTGGTTTTTAAAGTATGTTTGGGGCTTCGAGGGCCCAATAAAGAGACGTTATGATTATTTTCAAAATATGAATAATAAATGACTCAGAATTATCTGAAAATGTTCAGTAAACTCCAGTAATGCCTCGTACCTATTCCAGCAATGGATACGGGTAGGGGTGTTACAAAATTGCTCCGACAATGCAGTAAATGCGATTTGAAAGTGGGGGAAAAAGAGTTGCAATGCCTTGAACAAGTCAAAAGCCTGAAAGGAATATCGGAGAATCTGATTGATATATCCGAAGAGGGAACTGAGGAATAAAAGTCTCCAAACTTTTGCATACTTGGGAGTGTTTTGAACAATGGGACTGTGGAAGAAATCCCTTTTATTTTTAGAGCTAATCTAGAGTAATATTCAAAACACGCTTGTTGCTTTAAGCCTAGAAGCAATAAAAATCCTTTTGTGAAATAGGCTTGTGTCCTAAGTCTTTATTTCAAAAAAATGCATCTTTTTTTTAGTAAATATTCTTTTATTTCATACTATACAAATAATTGTTCATAGATTCTTTTTGTTTTTTGGACTTTCTTTCAAATATTCATTTATTCTTCATTCATGATCATACCATACAAATAATCATCCTTAGAATCATTTATTCTTTGGAATCTGCCTTCGTACCTACAACAGGTCTCTAGATATCAATGACGGGAGCGACACTGTCACTGACTTCGAGTCTCTTTTTGAGCAAGATATGTGTCTACAGAGATCTCAGCACTTTGAAGATGAAAAATATGGTAACCTACCTCCTGATTTGTTAAGGATGGTAGAACAAGATGGAAAACATATCTTACCTTACAAAAGTCAATGAACAATAAGCCTAAGAGAAGAGAAAAAGGCAGGGATCGAAGCCTGTATCACCACAAAGACAAAACGAAGCGTCCATAACAAGATATACTTAGGCTACTAAGACCTATAGATGCTGTTAATAGAGGTCCCTAATTATGTCAGAAGGACACATGCTAATGGGTTATGATGGCCAGGCTAATCATGATATTCGAGTTCTGCTGGCCCACCGTAGAAGGGAATTGTATCAGTTATGCCATAAATACTAGATGGAGGAAGACAAGACTTATGTGCCTCATCCATTTCTTCACAGATTTTCTATATGGGGCTGATCTTGTCAAAATCTTCTAACCGATACTGATTCATCTTTGGGGTCGTCGATTGCTTCGTGAAAATGGTGAAAGTCAGTTCATATGGCCAATATTACTAAGTTCAAGGTCATCAAATTCAAAAAAAAAGGCACAAAAAATAGAAAAGATGCGAAAAAGATTATATCTAACTGCACAATGTCAAAAGATTTGTAGTTTGTTCAAAGATCAGCCGCAATATCACAGTGCAACAAAGGTAGCAAAAAAAGCCGTGGAAGATGACCGAGACTTGTAAAGATTGGCATGAAAAGGATACCGTTTACCCTCTACGCTCATCGAACGTCAGCCAAAACCTTTGTCAGGGCAGCACATTTCTCATTATGGAATGAAAGTGGTTTGCCCATTGAAATCAAGACCCCTTCTCTCTAACTTTTGAAACAAAATGGATCCAGTGAACTTAATTAAAGAAAAGAGGCTGAAAGTTACTCGTCATGGTCAAACGTACCAAAAATGAATAAGGCAAGCTACGACAGAAAGGTTCGTCCTAGAGAATTCCACGAGGGGGACCTGGCGTTGAAAAATATGCTTTTTATGCAAAAGGACTTCAGAGGAAAGTAGACCAAACTGGGGAGGACCTTATGTAGTGAAGAAGGTCTATTCTAGAGGAGCATCGATTCTAGCCGAAATGGATAAAAATTTGCCCAATCTTGTGAATTCGGATTTCGTCAAGAAATGTTTCACCTAAAAAGTGAGAGGCCAAGTCGAAAACCCGCAAAGGACGCTTTAAGACATTCCAAAAAGAAAAAGGGGAAGAAGAAAAAGAAGAAAAGAAAAGAAAAGGAGAGGCCAAGGCGAAAACCCGCAAAAGGACACCTTGAGACCAAAGGGGATTTGAGCTGAAAACCCGAAAAGGGCAGCTCAAATTTGGATCAAAGTGGGGCATACAGCAGTCTTACTATGCCTGAATTAACAATGAAGAAGTATGCTACATCTTGGGGCATCGACAAAGTACTCCGGATCCCCTAAACACATATTGAGCTCAGAAGGGTCCTCAAGAAGTTGGTACAGAGAAGCTTAAGCTGCGATATCTGAGGCACCTAGTTTTCCATTCTACCCATTTTGAATTTGCTATATTTGATTAACTTATTCATTTTAAGTTAATTTCATTCTTATTGCATTTGCAATCTTTGATTAATTTATTCATTTTGAGCTATGCTCCCAATCCATTTCCCTCTTGTCCATTGTTTTGATCTTTTTTGAGCATTTTGCATTGAAATAACGATTAATGGACCAATAATACTTTCACAAAAGAAGTTTTGCATATTACTTTGGGAGCTTCTAAATAGTACAGGAGCCTGAAACAGGACCATTATTCAGAACTCACCAAGCCTAAGGGTTGATTTGAGCCCAAATTGAAATTATCTCATTGGGTTTTCTGTTAAAGATATTAGTTAAGCAGAAAAATTACATTGCTGTTATAATCCCGGCAAAGAACAACCAATGGGATTATTCTCGAGAAAAGGAAAATGGTATTCTATATTCATACAGATATCAGGCATATACATTTGTTCATTACACCTAAGGAATGGTGTAACAGATCAAAATGATTGAAGATGATACAAATCATATACCTTTGAGTTGCAGCAGGATGGATGGAAGAAACCAAATGTTATTCCTCTGAAATTACAGCGAGGCAAGCTTGCTGAGCAAAATGTGATTATTTTTCTGACTTTTCTGTCAAGAATACCATCCGAACAAGATGGCAGCGTAATACGTCAGTGATAATGTCCTGATGAACAACGAGCGATGATACCTTAAGCCTTTTTAAAACAAAAAAGCTCATGACATTTCTACATTCATAACACATCTAGTTAGGAGCATTTGATTCATTTCGATCATAGCATCCTAATTATTTGACATAAGCATCACATTTAGTTAGGAGCATTTGATTCATTTCAATCATAGTATCCTAATTATTTGGCATAAGCATAGATACATGAAGCTGATTTTACAGATCATGTTCCTCAGAAGATAGTGCAGTGGAATCAGTGAAGCCACAGGCCTTAAACCCCTAAGCAGTAGGGTAACAGGCTAAATTTACAGATCTTAACCCCCTAAGCAGTAGGGAAACAGATCGAAGGTGATGGGCCTTAAACCTCTAAGTAGTAGGGTAACAGGCTGAATTTACAGATCTTAACCCCCTAAGCAGTAGGGAAACAGATCGAATGTGATGGGCCTTAAACCCCTAAGCAGTAGGGTAACAGGCTGAATTTACAATCTTATCACCTTAAGCAGTAGGGAAACAGATCGAAGGCGAAGCGCCTTAAACCCCTAAGTAGTTGGGTAACAGGCTGAATTTACAGATCTCAACCCCCTAAGCAGTAGGGAAACAGATCGAAGATGATGGGCCTTAAACCCCTAAGCAGTAGGGTAACAGGCTGAATTTACAGATCGTAACCCCCTAAGTAGTAGGGAAACAGATCGAAGCTGATGGGCCTTAAACCCCTAAGTAGTAGGGTAACAGGCCGAATTTACAGATCTTACCACCCTAAGCAGTAGGGAAACAGATTAAAGGCGATGGGCCTTAACCCCTAAGCAGTAGGGTAACAGGTTGAATTTACAGATCTTATCACCCTAAGCAGTAAGGAAACAGATCGAAGGCAATGGCCTTAACCCCCTAAATAGTAGGGTAACAGGCTGAAGCTACAAATCTCTTCCCCCTAAAATGGCGTTGGAGCGGCTAAAAGCCACAACAGATCTCCTTAAAGTTTCAGCGGATCTCTTTTCCCTGAAATGGAATTGGAGCGGCTAGAAGCCACAACAGATCTCCTTGAAGTTTCAGCGGATCTCTTCACCCTGAAATGGCGTTGGAGCGGCTCAAAGCCATAGTAGATCTCCTTGAAGTTTCAGCAGAGTAGATTGAAGTCACAAGTCTTATCTCCCTGAAGTTGCAGCAGAGCAGACTGAAGATAGCAAATCTTATTTCCCTAAAATTGTAGTGGAATGGATTGAAGTTATAAATAAACAGACCTTATCTCCCTGAAGTTGCAGTGAAGCAGGTTGAAGTTACGAACCTTATCTCTCTGAAGTTGCAGCGGAGCACATTGAAGATACTTGAAGAAAAGAAGCGTCAAGAGAAGTCGAGGCTTGGCAAGTCCCGATAAATTTGGCCCTTTCTATAGTCTTTGCTCTATTCTCATTGCACGACAATGAGAAAAGAGGGGCAGCTGTAGGTACCCAAATTTACCCCGACCCATTAATACCCAACCTACCTTAGGTGTCTCCACTTGCACCGCCTCTCCTTCACCTGCTCCCATCACCTCCTTAAAGACCTGCAAACATGACGTAAGCAGCAACAGAAGCAGAAATGTAGCAAACAGTAACAAAATAGCAATAGAACTTTGCATAAAGAGCCATTCATTTTCAATGTAAAAGGGGGGATTTTGGATTCTATCTCATTCGGCTGAAAACAGAAGCCGAAAGCAATTGTAAAAAAGGGATCCCCATTCTTGTACACACGCATATTTCAGAAATAAAATAGCAAAAACAAAAGAAAAAGGTTACGTTTTTTCAATTTCTGATTTCTTTTTTTCTTTTTTCATTTTTGATTTTGCTTTTAAGCTTCAAGAACAAGAAATAAAAAGAAGAAGGGGAGAAAACTTACCCAAACCCCTGGGTCACACCGTCGGCAGTTCCTTCCGTCGTCGGAGCCAAACCCAAAACTGGTGGAGATCCCTTCATTTTCGGGTTTTCTTGGTTCAAAAATCTTAGGCTTTATACATGGTTGAATCGGGGGCTAAAAACCCACCCTTGAGCATCGCCAGCCACCGATATGGTGGTGGCGCGGTGATGCGACGGCAGCGGGCTCACGATTTTCGGTAGGAGAGGAGAGGGAGAGAAGCTTTAACGTTCTAGTTTTTTTTTTTGTTCTTTTTTTCTTTTCTTCTATGAAATTAGGGCTAAAATAATAAAGAGAATGGGTGTTTTAAACACCAAACAAAACGGTGCCGTTGGTGGGGATGGGGATTCATGTATCCTCAATTATTGGGATATTTGCACACGAGGTCCCTCCATCTTTAGCGTCCTTTGATCAGGCCCTATTTTATCTTTGCTTTTTCTCTTAATTTGATCGTTAGATTTTGCTTGTTTTTTAAATCAGTCCTTTGATCTGTCAGGCCTCATGCGCATGTTAGGGCTATGGGTTTTGTCCCATTTGGTTCTTATGATTTTAGGTGCACTTCATTTCAGTCCTGGCAATATCTTTTTATTTTTTACCTAGAATTTTGTATTGTTTTCGAATTAATCCTTCACCTGTTTAATTCTTTTTTCTTAAAAAGGGAACTATTATTATATGTGTTTAAAATATTCTATATACGGTTCATTTTCATATATTATTAATTTTAACCAATTTTATGTATCAACTACTCAAAGTTGTAAGTTGTTTTGCATATATTGTTTATTCTAAACTACTCTAAATACATTATTTATTTTGATTTCTTTGCACATATTATATAAATATTTTCTATTCTTCATATATCTTTTTTCTTTTTAGTATATTATTGTTTTTTTTAAATAAGATTTCTTTTTACATCATTTATTTTAAACTCTATTTATTTATATATTGCTTATTTTAAATTGTTATACGTATCTTATTTTGAATCCTATTTATCTATTTCGAAATGTTTTACTGCTACTATTTGCTCTTTTTATATCATTCACTTCATACTTTTATACATATATATACATACTGTTTATCTTAATTTTTGTATAAACATATTTTTTATCGTTTAGTGTGTTATTGATTTTAAATTTCCTTTTTCACATTATTTATTTCAAACTTATTATTGTCATTTTAAAATGTTTTATATTATTTATTTTAATTTATTTTATGCCATTTATTTTCTTAAAAATTATTATTTAATTCATTGGTCTTTTATCTATCGATGTTATTATTTAAATATTGTATGATTATTGTCTTTGTGTATTTTAATTTTTTATTTCGTATTTTTGCATTATTGTGATTCATCCGTATAATGTTGTGTGCATGTATCATTGTTCTAGGCTTATTACTATATTTTTATTTTATATCATCGCTTCATGAATCAAGTCTCGTTGCACTTATCCAATAAATTGTTTTATTTTAATCCAAAAAATAATGCACATTATCTAAATGTTGCATTTGCTATTATTCAAAAAAAATTTCAAAATAAGGCAATATTTCGTTTTTAGGAAATTCAAGAAAACGTACCCTAACTTACTGGGTTTCGAATTTCCTCGTTTACCCTAAATAATCGAACATCCTTTTTAAAAAAGTTAAAATGCATGAATTTTAAATAAAGGCAAACTCACTCTCAAAAGCTCGAGATGTCGTGTCCTAACTTACTGGATGTGATATTTTATCACTTAAAGAAGAGAAGGTCTTTAATATTCGAGTTTTTTTTACAAAGAGAGGGATCGTATTTCAAACTATTTTAAGTTTTCAATTTTCGAAACTAAGACACTAATTAATCAACTAGGTACCAATTTTTGGGCGTATCGAGGGTGCTAATCCTTCCTCGTGCGAATCGACTCCCGAACTCATTTTCTGATTTTCGTAGGCCAAAAATTATCGTTTTAGTAAATCTTAACTTTTATTAAAATGATTAATTCGAGGTGACCCGATCGCACCTCATCAAAAAGGATTGGTGGCGACTCCTCTATTCATTTTCATTTTCAAAATCTAAGTCGATTCCCGTTTTTTCAAAAAAAATGGTTTCGACATATATATTCAAAGTATCATTCAATTTCAAAGACATAATATCATTACATAACCGAATATATATACACACATATACATATACTCATGAACCAAAATATAACATCACATGCATATACATAATATATGGTCGAATATACTTCAGCAATGCACATATTCACATTAGTAACTTATATAATTTGCATCATATATCAAATGGCCAACTTACCTTATTTTCAAATAGGTAATCAACTATCTTATACCTGATCATTTTAGCTCATTTTACACCTTCGATCACAACTTATCATTGCCCGTTGAACCATTCAGAACTGAATAGGATACTCGGATAATCACATATATCATACAATGCCAACGTTCCAGACGTGCTCTTACATGCTATCTCATATCGATCCCACTGTCCCAAATAGGGTCTTACACGAATCAAATACGATGCCGATGTCCCAGACATGGTCTTACACGTAACCACATATATCAACGCCAATGTCCCAGACGTGGTCTTACACAAGAAAACATATCGAAAATCCTATGTCATGACATATGTATCCTAGCCATTCCTAAGGTTTGTACGGGGCTTTCGAATGTCGTAACTCGTTCGAAACGAATTCATAAACATAGCTCCCGAGCTTATTTACATTCAACTAACACATATATAATTTCACATATTTCATTTCAAAATATAAAATTCATATTTATTTAAAATAAACAATATCTATTTTCTTATAGACTTACCTCTGACGATGAAAATCGGAACGGAAAGGCTAATCGACAACTTTAGTTTTCCCCCGATCCAAATTCGATTTCTTTGGTTCTTGATCTAAACATATTCAAATTAAACTCATTCAAACATATTTTCACACATTTTAGTCCAAAAACACATAAATGGGAAAATTATAATTTTACCCTGACATTTTACAGTTTTTACAATTTAGTCCAAATTGCATAAAACACAAAACATGCAAAATTTGCACATACTAGGCCGAATGTTCCATGTGTTCATACAAGTCCATAAATTTCATTTATTTCACATTTTAGTTCCTCAATTTATTATTATTGCAATTTAGTCCTAATTACTCAAAATCATCAAAAATTCCAATACAAAACATGTTAATCTAAAACATATCTTTCATATTTCATCAACTATCATCACAAAGCTCAAATATTCATCAATGGAATAACTCAAAATATTCATCAAAATCAAAAATTGAAGCATGGGCTTTGTACATTACACTGCAACGATCCCAAAAACATAAAAATTATCAAAAACCGAGCTAGTTACATGCCTTGATTGAACTTAACAAATGGTCGAACCCTAAGCTTTGTTTCTTTCTTCATATTTTTTATGTTTCAGTCAAAAAAAAATGAACATTAACATGGATTTTAATTATGTTATAATATATCATATATATTCTTTGCTATTTTACATATTTAACCTTTAAAAATTAATTAGAAAACCATATAAAACATGTCCAAAACCTTCCACTCATATAATCAATGGCCTTATTACAATGTAAGTACTTCTTATTATAAAGACAACATCAATTCGGCCCTTTTCACATTTAACCATTGAATTTTCATTTTACGCGATTAAACCCTTTTTATTAAATTGACACTCAAACAGTAAAATCAAAATATAAAAATTTCACAGATATAAATTCACACATAATAAAAAAATAAAATAATTTTAAAGTACTTTTCTGACTCAGATTCGTGATCCCAAAATCACTATTCTGAATAGGGTCTAAATCGGGCTGTTACACACGGACCATTTTTAGTCAAATCAGAATAGTATTTTCGGAACCACAAATATGAGATTGAAAAAAATATTTTAATATTATTTTAAGTATTTACAGCATGATAGTATGTATGTATGAAAGTTTCGTAAAGTAATTTTATCGTTTGGTTGGTTAATTTGATAAAAAAGATAAAGTGTAAAAGTGGAGTTCTATTACCTAAAAGTATCTAATAGCTATAGAACCTTAAATTTAAGGTCCTTATGTTGATATTGGCCATTAATGGCATGAGTGGACATATATGGACATGTATTAAGGTGTTTTAAATGGTTTATTAATAAGGTTAATATGGTAAATTAATTATTAAAGATAAATTAAATGAAACAAAACATGAATATCATCATTTTTAGTTCATCTTCACCGAAAATACAAAGCTTGAGAAGCCATGGGAGCTTTCTAGGGTGCGATTATATTTCTTGATTGTGAGTCCGTTTTTGCTCGATTTTTAATGATTTCTATGTTTTGTGGTCGTTGCCTAGCCCAGGGACTATTTTGCAAAACTGTTAAAGATTTTGAAAGTTTCCATTGATGAATATTTATTAGTTTTGATGTTTGATGATAGATTATGAATATTTATTATGAATTATGCAAGTTTTGTTAAGTGATTTTTAGTGAAAATGCAAAATAGGGATTAAATTGAGAAATGTTGAAACTTTGTGGTTGAAATGTGAAATAAATGAAAAAATGGGCTACTAGGGGTATATTGGTAATTCCTCTAAGCATGGGTGTTTTGAAATTTGCATTAATTTGTGATTTTATAAAATAAGGACTAAATTGTGAAATATGTGGGGCAAAAGTGTAAATGTGTTTTAAAGTGTGTTTTGGATTAAATTGAATGAATATATGATTAAATAAGTTAATTCTAAATATTTTAGATCAAGAAAGGAGAAATACGGATTTGGATCGAGGAAAAGATAAAGTTATCGACTAATCGACTCGATTTGCCATTTTATTATCAAAGGTAAGTTCGTATATTACAATTTCATTTCAAATGTATTTTTTATGATTTGATATAGCATGAATTGTGATTACATTTTTATGGACAAGTTTGGAAATAATTCGACAATAATTCGACAGTTGGAATCCCGATTGAACCTTAGAAATAGTTTAGGATGCTAGTGACATATCATTAGGGATAGTCTGAGTTGGATTCGGGCCATGATATCAGAATTTCAGATAAGTTACCTTGATTTGGCTTCAGGCCATGGTATAGGTACTTATCGTATGAGACCCCTGAGTATCCGACTTCTACTCCGAATGGTTCAACGGGTAAATGAAAGATGTGGTTGAGTATGATATTAGTACGATATGGTACAGGTACGTACGGTAATGAATTGAGTATTGAAACTATGGAATTGATGAGTTCCTTGGTAAGTTATATGAATGATCATTTGATAGTTTTGAAATTTAATAGAATTGTTGTATATTGTTTTCTATTATTTGAATGACTAATAAATGGTGATAGTTTCTTATTGTTAACATACGAACTTACTAAGCTATATAGCTTACTTTGTAGCTTTTTCATGTTTTATAGTGATTTCAAAGCTAGCTCGGACTCGGGGCTCGTTGGAGACTATATCACACTATCCACTGACACTTTGGTACTTTCAAAACTATGTTTTGGGTCATATGGCATATATAGGGACTTTGAGCCATGTTGTTCATGTTTTGGTAATGATGTTGGCCAAATAAATTGGCATTGTAAATGTTTATATTTTGGTTTGTATATATAGCCATGAGTGATGGCTTAATTTTGGTATATTTGGTATGTTTGAATCATGTGCATATATATGTACTTATGTTTTGTGTATATTGACTTGATTGTGATGATTGATGGCAGTAGGTATTATGAGTGTTAAATAGATGCTTTATGGATATTGTATGCTAGTGAAAGTAGACCAAATAATGTATTTTTGATAATGATCATTTTGATAATTCGAGAAGACAAAGATTGGTATGAATTTAGATAACATATTGTGATATTTATGTGCCTTGATTTAGTTAGTATTGAATTGGTAGTATTTAGGCTTGATTTGGTTGTTTTGGATTGCCTATTATGTTTTGCTTTTGTGCCAAATGTATAGGTAAAGGTGTGCACCAAATGGGGTGGCAAAATGGCTTATTAAATGGGGTGTCTACTGTGTGTGAAACACGATCAAGTACACGGCCGTGTGTCCCCTAGTGTTGAAATTGAAATCAAGTCAGTATGCTCCACACGACTTCACACACAGGCGTGTGACTTGGCCGTGTGGCATAAGTCAGTATACCCTATAGGTTTGGCACTGCCTAGCACACGGCCTGCCATATGGGCGTGTGAGGCCATTTCTAGGGCACACGCCTAGCCACATGGGCATGTATGGCCGTATGACCCAAGTCAGAAAGTTACACAGGGTCGGACACCGACTGGAACACGGCTATATGCTCCCATTTCGAATGTCCACACGGTCTGTGACACGGGCGTGTCTGGTGGCCGTGTGAGACACACGGCCTGGCCACATGGGCATGTGTCCCTTGTTTTGAGAAAAATTTTCAAAGTTTAGTAAAAGTTTCTTGAACTATCTGTAACACCCCAAACCTAGCCTAGACGTTATGACCGGATTCGGTGTGCCACATCGATGCGTTCAAAACGTTCCGTATTACTTAGTTTGGAAAACTTAGTTGGTGTTGTAAAAGATACTTTTAAAAGTAGGTTAAAGTGAATAGAAGCTGTGCACCAGGTAGGAAACCAGGAAAAGAGGAGGTGAGTCCGTCGGACTGCTTAAGTACCAAGCTCCCTTCGGATCCAATCCTAGACATGCACACCACCATTGCCACACCTTAACGACTCGTATAATTTTGAGAAAACCGTCTGGTTATGTCTATCTTAAGAAAATGATTAAGTTTGAGAACGTTTGCTTAGCGGAAGTCTTACTTGTAATCGTGTTATTTTGAAATCACTTAATGTTTTTGGAAACGCGTCCTAAAGCTAACCCATTTTCCTTAGTTATCATAGTGTTTTTTTTATCATAATAAAATAAGATAATAAAAGTAAAACAAAACCATAAAAATAATTAAGTGGCCTTATTACACTTAAAACCCAAAACCATAAATGAAATTAAAAGGACGTCCAGTTCACCAGAAAGAAACCAGGTTCAGAGAAACATGTGGCCATCCGAATCCTCACGCTCCAAGCCCACTATGGTTGAGGATTACTGCGAGGATGAAAATAAGGGTGAGTTTTGGGAAACTCGGTGTGTAATTCAACCCAACCATAGCCTAAATCGGTTCAAACCACGAGAGCGAGAATAAGTTGGCCTCGGCCCGAGCAGATATCGAATAAAGCCCATAGGCCCGTAATGCACCAAAACAGATATATTATGCTTATGCGTAACCCAACCATATCCAACCACATACACCCCATACCATCCTTTCGCCATGTGGGAGACTACTCGACCCACCCAACCGCTACACGCCACAAAAATATACAAGATGGTCGCCAGATCTGTAAAATGTGACAGAGTCACCAGATACAGATATTTTGTGGCAGTGCCACCAAAACAGATATATGTGGCAGGGCCACCAGAACAGATAATTTGTGGCATAGCCACCAGGACGCTTCCTCCATAATATAACCCATGTCCCCATGCAACAGATATACATTCATGGCATACATCATACAGATTTAATTCATCATGCTTTTCAGACAAAATTAACCCTAGGGGTATAAAGGTCATTTTGCATACATAGGGGTATAATGGTAATTTTGCATACATAGGGGTATTCTAGTACATCTAACTATTTCTAAGGTTTTCATGCATATCGTAGCCATTATGTTTAACCAGAAACACTTACCGAGTGTTCTTACCGAATTAGGCCCGTTGGCCCATTAACTCAGTTTTGGCCCATTAAGCCCAAAATATCAAAACGCACGAAATAGAGCGTACTACAGTTTTATCACTTTTGATTACCAGTAATAATTACCCATACGTCTTACGAGCATTCGCACACTCGCAAGTGCCCAAAATACCGGCTTTTCGGCATTTCTGCTTTTCGGCTTTTGCCGATCTAGCCTATGAGAGGGTGTCAGTTACACATTTGTTTTTGGGATTTACTCGACGAGATCTACACACGAACTGCCTACAATTGAATCACTTAATATTACTCCAAATATCGAAATAAAATTGAGTATATAGTCCCTTACCACATTCGGCCAAACATGCCTAAAACCCTTATTGCTCTTACCTTACTGCCGAAATATGGTTAACTCCAAAGATCTGATCGTTCCACCTGTCCAAGCCCTTGATCAACCACCTCTAAATCACGTTATTACCAAAACAAAATAGTTATTACCACCCCTCAGGATTACAAGTCCAAATCGGCAACCTCCCTAACTTTTAGGGATTTCGGCTTTTCCTAAAATATGTAAGAAGACTAAGTTTTGGAGAAGACTTACCACCGATTCCTTAGTGAATGATTCCAATGAGTTTCCCACTCGATCCCGATGTAGATCTAAGCCCTCAGATGATAACAAAAGTCAGGCTTTCAGTGACTTCAGTATTCGGCCAAGTCCCTTTTAATGTGGGGTTTTTCGGCTTTTTGCAACTTGTGTTTAGAAAGGTAAAACGAGAGGGTTTTGCTATGGTCTTGTCGTCAAAACTTGAGGTTTTAGAGGGTTGGTGAATCGGCCACAAATGATGAAGAGAAGAGATGTGGTTTTGGTTAAAAGAAATCGGCACAAAAAGAATCAAGCTTTCGGGATTTCGGCTTTTGTATATAAGGCTTAAGAACAATGATAAGAACGTGGAGATGAATAGAATAATGGAAGGATTCGGCTATGGGGAAAGAAGAAGGAAGATAGATGGAGAGAAAAAAGAAAAGAAAAGAAACAGAAAAGAAAAAAAAACGGCACAACACTCCCAAATGCCGAATTTATACCTAGCTTTTGACCTAGCCGAAATTTACCCCCTAAAGAAACCCTTGGCCGGCCAACTCTTGCTCCTCAAGAGTCTACTATTTGGCCAACACCATCCTCCTTGATCAGCTCCTAAATCCTCTCCCTTATCCCCTCCTTACTCAATCTCCTGAGCAACTCAAACTCCTCCTGACAGACTTTTACTTCAGTTCCACTACTTACCTTTTACATTCATAAAATTAATCCCTTGATTTGTTGTCATTGTGACTTGAAACAGGTCCTCCCTAGCTTCCACACGCCACTTATAACCTTCCCTGTGGCGTCACATGCCACTTCACCACTTGCTTCCTTGTGATCTATTTTACACAATTAATTCCTCAAAGCCCAATTTACCAGAACCCCTTTCTCTTATGGAATTAAAATTAATTAAAACTATCGGGTTATCCTAAGCTTGGGCCTTCTAGAGGCCCACTATCACAATTAAACCTACACTCAACAAGCAAAACACAGAATTTTAATTTTACAAACTTTTTTTCAAAATTCCCAAAAATTTGGGGCATTACAACTCTACCCTCCTTAAAGAAATTTTGTCCTCGAAATTTACCTGATCCGAACAGATGAGGGTATTGTTGTTGCATTGCCTCCTCTGGCTCCCAAGTAGCTTCTTCTCTGCCATGGTTACGCCAAAGCACTTTCACTAATGGTACAGATTTCCTCCTCAGAACCTTAACGTCTCGATCCAATATTTGTACAGGCTCCTCCTCAAAGATCAAATAAGCTCGCACCTCAATTTCTGCAACCGGCACGACATGAGTAGGGTCAGAACGATAGCGCCTTAACATGGAGACGTGAAAAACATCGTGAATCCTGTCTAACTCTGAAGGCAATTCCAACTGATAAGCCACTGGGCTTACTCACTTCAAAATCCGATAAGGCCCAATGAACCGCGGACTCAACTTGCCCTTCTTACCAAACCTTAGTATCTTCTTCCAAGGTGAAACCTTCAAGAAGACCATATCGCCCACTGAGTATTCAATATCCTTACGCTTCAGATCTGCATACGACTTTTTCCTATCAGACGCTTCCTTTAACCGATCTCTAATTAACCTGACCTTATCCTCAGTATCTGCCACCAACTCAGGTCCAAGAACTTGTCGCTCCCCCAGTTCAGTCCAACAACTAGGTGTTCGACACCTTCGCCCATACAGTGCTTCATAAGGTGCCATTCGAATACTCGACTGATAACTATTATTGTATGCAAACCCTGCCAAAGGCAAGTAATCCTCCCAACTACCTCAGAAATTAATAACACATCCCCTCAACATGTCTTCCAGAATCTGAATAACTCTTTCCGACTGACCATCAGTTTGGGGATGGAAAGCCGTACTAAAGTTCAATCGTGTTCCCAACGCCTCATGCAGGCTTTGCCAAAACCGATATGTGAATCTAGGATCCCGATCAGAGATAATTGAAACTGGAACTCCACGCAGTCGCACAATCTCCGCCACATACAACTTGGCTAACTTCTGAAGAGAAAAGTCTGTGCGAACAGGTATAAAATGAGCCGACTTGGTCAACCTATCCACAATCACCCATATCGAGTCTTTCTTCGATGGTGTCAAGGGTAGCCCACTCACAAAGTCCATGGTTACCCTCTCCCACTTCCAAAGTGGTATTTTTACTGGCTGCAATAATCCAGAAGGTAACTGATGCTCAGCTTTCACTTGCTGGCATGTCAGACATTTCCCTACAAATTCCATTACCTCTCGCTTAAGTCCCGGCCACCAATACAGTCCTCGCAAGTCATGGTACAACTTATTCCCTCCAGGATGCATGGCACAAAGTCCCCATGAGCTTCCTTCAAAATTGATCTCAAGTCGAGTCCTTGAACACAAATTCTACCTCGAAAACACGAACCCCATCATCATTTAACCCAAACTCGAAGTTTCCTTCCTTAACTTGTTGAAAACGAGGACCAAAGAATCATCTTTCAACTGCTTTTCCTTAATCTGATCCACCAGGTTGGCCTTACTTGCAATTCACCAGACTTCCATCATCATCTGAGACTTAGACGAGCAAACATTGCTCTCGATCGAATCTGACTCTCACGACTTAGAGCATCGGCTACCACATTAGCCTTGCTCGGGTGATATTCGATTGAACAATCATAATCTTTAAGCAACTCGATCCATCTCCTTTGCCTAAGGTTCAGTTCCTTCTGAGTCAGCAAATACTTGAGACTCTTATGATCTGTGTATATAATACACCTTTCTCTATACAAGTAATGCCTCCAGATTTTAAGTGCAAAGATCACTGCTGCTAACTCCAAATCATGAGTGGGATAGTTCCCTTCGTGAGGCTTAAGTTGTCGAGACGCATAAGCAACCACCTTACCCTCTTGCATCAACACACAACCCAAACCTATGTGTGATGCATCATCATACTACTGATAAAATTTTTCCTGGACTCGGTTGAATTAACACGTGTGCTTGATCGAACTTTCTTCAACCTCTTAAAAGCTTCTTGCTGCTTCTCCGTCCATACAAACGGTACTCCTTTCCTTATGAGTTTTGTGAGAGGTGCTGCCATCACAGAAAAACCTTCCACAAACCTTCTGTAGTATCCTCCCAACCCTAGGAAACTTCGAATTTCTGAAACCGACCTAGGTGGCTTCCATTCCAAAATTGCTTCAATCTTTCGAGGAATCTACTCTAATCCCCTCTGCAAAGACCACATACCCCAAAAAGGTTACCTCCCTCAACCAGAACTCACACTTGCTGAACTTCGCATAAAGTTCCTTCTCCCTTAACACTTGCAACACAGTGCGGAGATGCTTATCATGTTTTGCTTCGGTCTCAGAATAGACCAGAATATCGTCAATAAAGATGATCACGAACCGATCCAGAAATGGTTGGAACACACGATTCATCAGATCCATAAACGCTGCAGAAGCGTTTGTTAGTCCAAATGGCATAACTAGAAACTCATAATGACCATAACGAGTCCTAAATGCTGTCTTATGAATATCTGCCTCCTTGACCCTTAACTGATGATATCCAGATCAAAGATCGATCTTGGAAAATACAGAAGCTCCTTTAAGCTGGTCGAACAGATCGTCAATCCTTGGTAGAGGGTACTTATTCTTAATCGTCAGTTTGTTCAACTGGCGATAATCAATGCACATACGCATCGTCCTATCCTTCTTCTTCACGAATAGCACCGGTGCTCCCCATGGAGACACACTTGGCCTAATAAAGCCCCTATCCAACAATTCTTGAATTTGCGCCTTTAACTCCACTAACTCCTTTGGTGCCATCCTATATGGTGCAATGGACACTGGTGCTGTCCCAGGCAACAGGTCGATTCCAAATTCAACTTCTCGGTTTGGAGGCAATCCCGAAAGCTCCTCCGGAAAGACATCTTGGAACTCTTTTACAGTTCTAACCTTATCCACTGTCAGCCCCTCTACCTCTGTTTGACTTACAAATGCCAAAAAGGCCTCACACCCTTTTCGAATCCACTTTTCAGCCCTCAATGCCGATATCACATTAGACAAATAGTCCCTTCGCTCACCTATCACCATAACCTCATCCCCTTCCGTGGTCCTTAGTACCATTCACTTAGCAGCACAGTCTAGAGTCGCCTTATGCTTAACAAGCCAGTCCATTCCCAGAATGAGATCAAACTCTCCAAACGGCAACTCCATTAGATCGCCAGGAAAGATCCTACCTTGAGTTTCTAAGGGTACATCCTTATACAGCTTGTCTACCCTAACCGAGTGACCCAAGGGACTTAGTAAAGATACCCCACTCACTATCTTCTCAGAATGCACTCCAAAAGACCCAGATATGGCACACGCAACATAAGAATGAGTAGATCCAATATCCACCAAGGCAGTATACGACATATTAGAAACTAAAAACATACCGATTATGATATCAAAAGGCCGCCCTCCTCTCGACGACGAGTGCAGACACACCAACGCTTTGGTCGTCGAGCCTCGCGATTCTAGCTCCCCTGCCAGACGCCCCTCGACCTCGACCATTTCCATTCCCATTTCTGCCCCTACCTTGTCCACGTCCTCTCATGGGTTGAACAACCCTCAGACAAAGAACTGAGCTCGATCACTCTCTGTGGGCAGATCCTTAACTCTGTGCTCCATAGATCCACATCAAAACAAGCACCGAACGCTTCCTACACTCACCTGTGTACCTTACCACAGTCCCCACAGATTGGCGGTCTAACCACATTCATTGAAGCGGCTCGAACCGCTCCTCCACTCTCGCCCTTTTGACATTCTTGTTTGCTCCACCGAAGGTCCGAATCCTCCGGAACGATTTCGATCTTTCTCACTTGTTACGCCTCTCAAGACGCTTTACCTCCTCAACGATCTTAGCTTTTTCCACCGTAACCGCAAGTCACGCTCCTCTCATGGAGCAATCAGACCTTAAGGTTATCTCGAGTCCATCCTCAAAGCGAACGCTACGCTCATACTCCGTAGCAACTATTCCCACAGCATAACTACTCAGCCTAAGAAATTCAGCCTCGTACTCAGCAACAGTTTTGCCTCCTTGGACCAAATTCAGGAATTCTTTCCTACAAGTGTCCACATAACTTGCCCCGACGTACTTTCCTTTAAAGGCTATCTTAAACAGCTCTCAAGTAACCCTATCAGCTGGGGTTCCATCCCTCACGGTGAGCCACCACTGATAAGCCTCATCTCGCAGCAACGATACGGCCCCCTTCAGCTTCTGCTCCACAGAATAGTCCAAGTCATCCATAATTCGTTCCGTGGCCTCCAACCAATATTCTGCCACATTCGGGGCTACACCAGATACACCCCTAAAGATCTCCGCTACGTTAGCCCGGAGTCGTTCAGAAATCGATCCTCGAATTTCATTGCCCGAACTTGCCCCGGCAACCCTTTCCAGAACTCAAAGCATTGCCTGCGATAGGGCGTCATCCCTGGCACCATGATCATGTGATTCCACTTCCATTGCCGATGGTACCGGTGCTTCTACTGCTGGCATATGTCCTGAAGACGAAGAACTCGCTCGAGCTCTTCCTCGGCCTCGTCTACGGCCTCTACCTCGAGCTGCTCGCGTACTCATATCGTATTATTTGATTACGAATTTTATACATTAATATCATTCCAATGTTTATTACAGATGTTTTATGATTCAGACAGTAATTCAGAAATGGGTTTTCGCAGAATCGATGTCTAGCTACAGTCTCAGTCTTTTAGCAAGCTTTTCTAAGATTTCAGTAGCATCTATCTAGAGTATTCTAATAAAGTTTCAGTACAGACAGGTAATTCAGAATATATTCAGAAAAATTCAGAATACTTATAAGCTTGGGCCGGAGATTCGGAATGCCACATTCAGGAGTCCAGATTTTTAAAAATCAATTTTTTTTTGAAAATCTTCGTTTTTGTAAACCCATGCCATAGCCGAGTTGTTGCAACTTGGCTCTGATACCACTAAATGTAACACCCCAAACCCGGCCTAGACGTTATGACCAGATCCGGTGTGCCACATCGATACGTTCAAAACGTTCCGTATTTAGTTTGGAAAACTTAGTTGGTGTTGTAAAAGATACTTTTAAAAGTAGGTTAAAGTGAATAGAAGTCGTGCACCGGTAGAAAACCAGAAAAGAGGAGGTGAGTCCGTTGATTGCTTAAGTACCAAGCTCCTTCGGATCCAATCCTGACATGCACACCACCATTGCCACACCTTAACGACTCATATAATTTTGAGAAAACCGTCGGTTATGTCTATCTTAAGAAAATGATTAAGTTTGAGAACGTTTGCTTAGCGGAAGTCTTACTTGTAATCGTGTTATTTTGAAATCACTTAATGTTTTTGGAAACGCGTCCTAAAGCTAACCCATTTTCCTTAGTTATCATAGTTTTTTTTTTATCATAATAAAATAAGATAATAAAAGTAAAACAAAACCATAAAAATAATTAAGCGGCCTTATTACACTTAAAACCCAAAACCATAAATGAAATTAAAAGGACATCCAGTTCACCAGAAATAAACCAGGTTCGTAGAAACATATGGCCAGTCCGAATCCCTCACAGCTCCAAGCCCACTATGGTTGAGGATTACCTGCGAGGATGAAAATAAGGGGTGAGTTTTGGGAAACTCAGTGTGTAATTTAACCCAACCATAGCCTAAATCAGTTCAAACCACAGAGACAGAATAAGTTGGCCTCAGCCCAGAACAGATATCAGAATAAAGCCCATAGGCCCAGAACAGACCAAAACAGATATATCATGCTTATGCAGAACCCAACCATATCCAACCACATACACCCCCATACCATCCTTTCGCCATGTGGGGAGACTACTCGACCCACCCAACCGCTACATCGCCACGAAATATGCAAAGATGGTCGCCAGATCTGAAAATGTAACAGAGTCACCAGATCTGAGATATTTTGTGGCGGTGCCACCGTATCAGATATATGTGGCGGGGCCACGTATCAGATAATTTGTGGCATAGCCACCGGACGCTTCCTCCATAATATAACCCATGTCCCCATGCAACAGATATACATTCATGGCATACATCATACAGATTTAATTCATCATGCTTTTCAGAAAAAATTAACCCTAGGGGTATAAAGGTCATTTTACATACATAGGGGTATAATGGTAATTTTGCATACATAGGGGTATTCTAGTACATCTAACTATTTCTAAAGTTTTCATGCATATCGTAGCCATTACGTTTAGCCAGAAACACTTACCGAGTGTTCTTACCGAATTAGGCCCGTTGGCCCATTAACTCAGTTTTGGCCCATTAAGCCCAAAATATCAAAACGCACAAAATAGAGCGTACTGCAATTTTATCACTTTTGATTACCAGTAATAATTACCCATACGTCTTACGAGCATTCGCACACTCGCAAGTGCCCAAAATACCAGCTTTTCGGCATTTCTGCTTTTCGGCTTTTGCTAATCTAGCCTATGAGAGGGTGTCAGTTACACACCTATTTTTGGGATTTACTCGACGAGATCTACACACGAACTGCCTACAATTGAATCACTTAATATTACTCCAAATATCGAAATAAAATTGAGTATATAGTCCCTTACCACATTCGGCCAAACATGCCTAAAACCCTTATTGCTCTTACCTTACTGCCAAAATATGGTTAACTCCAAAGATCCGATCGTTCCACCTGTCCAAGCCCTTGATCAACCACCTCTAAATCACGTTATTACCAAAACAAAATAGTTATTACCACCCCTCAGGATTACAAGTCCAAATCGACAACCTCCCTAACTTTTTGGGATTTCGGCTTTTCCTAAAATATGTAAGAAGACTAAGTTTTAGAGAAGACTTACCACTGATTCCTTAGTGAATGATTCCAATGAGTTTCCCACTCGATCCCAATGTAGATCTAAGCCCTCAGATGATAACAAAAGTCGGGCTTTCAGTGACTTCAGTATTTGGCCAAGTCCATTTTAATGTGGGGTTTTTCGACTTTTTGCAACTTGTGTTTAGAAAGGTAAAACGAGAGGGTTTTGCTATGGTCTTGTCGTCAAAACTTGAGGTTTTAGAGGGCTGGTGAATCAGCCACAAATGATGAAGAGAAGAGATGTGGTTTTGGTTAAAAGAAATCGGCACAAAATGAATCAAGCTTTTGGGATTTCGGCTTTTGTAAGAAGGCTTAAGAACAATGATAAGAACGTGGAGATGAATAGAATAATGGAAGGATTCGGCTACGAGGAAAGAAGAAGGAAGATAGATGGAGAGAAAAAAGAAAAGAAAAGAAAGGAAGAGAAGGAAGAATGGTCAGAAAAGAAAAAAAATGGCACAACACTCCCAAATGCCGAATTTATACCTAGCTTTTGACCTAGCCGAAATTTACCCCCTAAAGAAACCCTTGGCTGGCCAACTCTTGCTCCTCAAGAGTCCACTATTCGGCCAACACCATCCTCCTTGATCAGCTCCTAAATCCTTTCCCTTATCCCCTCCTTACTCAATCTCCTGAGCAACTCAAACTCCTCCTGACGGACTTTTACTTCAGTTCCACTACTTACCTTTTCTATTCATAAAAATTAATCCCTTGATTTGCTATCATTGTGACTTGAACCTGGGTCCTCCCTAGCTTCCACACGCCACTTATAGCCTTCCCTGTGGCGTCACATGCCACTTCACCACTTGCTTCCTTGTGATCTATTTTACACAATTAATTCCTCAAAGCCCAATTTACTGTAACCCCTTTCTTATGGAATTAAAATTAATTAAAACTATCGGGTTATCCTAAGCTTGGGCCTTCTAGAGGCCCACTATCACAATTAAACCTACACTTAACAAGCAGAACACAGAATTTTAATTTTACAAACTTTTTTTTCAGAATTCCCAAAAATTTGGGGCGTTACACTATCAGTTTAGTCCCGAACAACTTCCAAAGCATGTTTTGGGCCTCGTAAGCTCGTATAAGGGACAAATTGATTGAGATTGAATGATGATTTTTTATAATGATTGAATGTATGCGAAAAGTATGATTAAATGTATTGTAAGTCCGGTAATGCTCTATAACCCTATTCTAATGTTAAATATGGATGAAAGGTGTTACAGCGTGTGCCACACATGGCCTGTGCCATGGGCATGTGTTTCGACCGTGTGTCCCCTGCACCTTAATTTTGAGAAACAGAATGCTCAGAATTGAGCACACAAGCAAAGACGCGGGTGTGTGTCTCAACCGTGTGAGGGACATAGCCTCAACCACGGGCATGTGTCACGGGCGTGTGCAGTCTGTACCTATTTTATGAAAATTAAATTAACCACACAGCCTAGCACACGGGCATGTGACTTGGCCATGTAACTTCAATTTGTTCATGCTTTGCAAACAAAGAGTTACACGTGTTAGAGACACGAGCGTGTGTGACCACACGGCCTGCCCACCCAGGCGTGTCCCAAACCATTTGGGCGTGTGACCCCTGTTCATAGCAAAAAAAATTTAAGTTTTGTAAAATTTTCCTAAGTGCTCGGTTTAGTCCTGAACCACTACTAAAGCATGTTTTGGGCGTCATAGGCTCGTAAATGGGCACTTTATGATTGAATACAAATGGTTTTTAATTTGGATGAAAATTTATGACTAGAAATTGTATGTTTGCTTGCGATGTAAGTCCAGTAATGCCTCATATCTTGTTCCAGCGTTGAATACAGGTAAGGGGTGTTACAATTTTTCCTACTTTGGCCACAACAAATTCTCTATTCTTTCAATTAAGTCAATGTATCTATTTAAAATTTTCCTACCTAAAGAGTATTTTCTAATTTCTTATTGGATCTAAATACTTCCTAATTTAATATTAAAAATTCTTGTTTATTATATTTCAAAAAATTTTGCGCTAATTCTTGGCTTGATCCATCAATGTACCTAACCTCGAGTTAAAACACGAATGTTACATTATGTGAACTTAATTGTATAATGTTGGATATTTTTTATGCATATAATTGAGAATGAAAATAATCAATTGATATGGTATCGATTACTGATTGAAATACTCTGAGCCGATAAATGTAGGATAGAGTACAATTGGCATGCCAATAGGTTATTTTGCGCACGATATGGGATTGGTATGAGATATGAAGATAATTTTTGTATATCCTCTATTCACTAAATATACCAAGGTCCTACATTTTTTGTAGACTATCGTGTTATATTACAGTGTTTTCTAGTGTGTTATGGGGACGGATGTTAGCCTACGAGCTAGGCACTTAGTGCCGAGGTGTGTTATCGGTTGGTCTAGCTTGTATGAGCGTCTGGTGTGTTTTAGACGATTAACTGTACACTCGTATTCTTATATCGTTCATCATGCGTTGATTATTGATCACTGAATGCTATTGAAATATGGGAAAAATTGATTGTACTATTGTTTAAGCATTACTCACTTGTTATGAATTGTGATTGACAAGAACACTGTTAATAACCTTGTGACAGGAAATCTGTTCATTAATCTTGTTATTTGAATTATTATGTTTCATTCAATAAGCTTTATCGTTTATACTACGAACTTACTAAGCTTTATGAAAGTTTACTCGTGTTATTTGTCTTATTTCTTGTAGATACTATTTATAGAAATCGGGAGATCGAATCAACTCAAAAAATCACACGAATCAACTCGAAGAATCACACTATCAGAAGACCTTTGGTAGACTTCAAATATACACTTGACTTATATGGCATGTAATAGGAGAATTTGATTATATTTTGTAATGGTTCATAAGGACTTACAATTGTGTAGTTGTTGTGTATATGATGTTGTGGTATAAATAACTTGTAACACCCCGATTTTTGGGGCCTAGAAGAGTTGGGCTTTGAGTCTGAGATTCGGATAGAAGGAAACCTGAATAATTAGGAAGTTTTGAATATTACCGTTTAAGAAAAAAAATTTTGAATTACTACTAGAAAATTTTTACTATATTTATTATTACGGATATTTTAAATTTTTATGAAATTTTAATTAGTATTATAAGATAAAATTATTATTAGAAAAATATTCTTGCATGTATGTTTGAAAAATTTTTATGAAAATTATTATTATTATTTCTTGTATTATTGATATTTGAAATTTTTATTATTAGATATATTTATAAAATTATTATTATAATTGTTATTATTAGATAGGAAAAAAATATAAAATATATATATTTATAAAAGTATTGTTGTTTTGGTGTTTAAGACTCTAGAAAAATTTTAATTTTATACTACCTTAGGAAATCTAGGCAGTAGGCCTTATTAAAAATTTAAGCTAAATTTTAGCATAAAGGAGCACTTGGCCTAGTGGCTAAACATGTTATGTAGTGGGAAGGAGAGTTAGGGTTCGACTCCCAACATGTGCAAAAGAGTTTTATTTTTCTTTATATCAGGGAATGACGCAGGGACGTGTTATATAAAGTTGGGGTTGAAAGGTAACACCAGATGCTCGCCAAATCTGAAAAAAACCAGAGGTTATTTGTATTCCTCGGAAACCCCCACCCACATCGCCATTCAAGATTTCTTGGGAAGTTTGGTCTAGTGGAAGAGGCGCTGGGAGTGTGGTGTAGTGCCTAGGTTCGAGGGTTGGCACACGCAAAGGCTTGTTTTTATTTTAAGAAGCCAGATCGCACTAAAGTAAGGTTTAAGAATAACTGCGACCGAGCTATGTCACAAGAAGCGCCTGTGGCTCGATGGCGATGAGCGTCTTGGGCATATGGAGAGGCGCGAGTTCGAGTCCGTCTGTGCCGAATTTTTGTTTAATTTTTAAAGTGGGCCAGAACTGAAGCAGGTAAGGTTTATTATTAATTGTGACCATATAGTAGTAAGGAAGGACGCATGGTGCAGTGGCCAGTAACACGGGCGTGGGCGCAAGGCGGTCTGGGGTTCGAGCTGCAGTTTGCGCACGTAAGGTTTGGATTTTTGCTACATGCGTGGGGAAGGAATTGGGGTCTATGCAAGCAGGTGGATAAGGCTGCTGATCGGTTGGGAGTTTGAATGAAATTCAAATTTCGAATTTGGCCAAAAATCAAGGAGCAAATTAGGGAATTGGAATTTAAAAAGAATTACTATGCCGAAAGGCACTCTTTTGGCCATAGCTATATTAAATGCCGTATATTTTGGCCTTTAGGATTCTTTTTTTTTCTTCTTCTATTTTCTATTCTTTTCTTTCCTTCTCTCATCTCTTCCTCTCTTCTCTTTTCTTTCTCCTCTTGCCGATTCTCATCCTATCTTTTTGCCGAACTTAAATCCTTCATATTCTTCTTCTTCTTTTCTCTCATAAATTCTCAACAAAACTGGTTAGCCGAATTTCCATTGAAGCCAAACCTCGTATCTTTTCTTCCAAAACCGAAATCTTACTACTTTGAGGTACTACAAAGGCCGAATCCTTGGTTGAGTATTTTCCCTTCTTGTGCGGTGGTTGGATCTACAATCGATTGGGAGTAATGTCATAATGATATAGGTAAACGTTCGAATCTTTCTTTCGTTATTCATGAATTAAGGTAAAAGTCGAAAAACCCCTATATGCAAAGGGTGCCTGTTGATTGTACTCAAAGGGTTTAGTGGTGATATCTGATTTGTTTTCCTATAGTGTGGAATAAAAGCTACTAATCGAGGGCTTGGATATTTGGAACGACCAGAATTAGATCTAGTCCATTTTTTCAGCAAAGGTAAGAACACTAGTGCCTAAAGTGTTAATGGTCGATTTTTAGTAAGGAGCTTTGCAGATAAGTTGCTATGGATTCATAGTTAACGTATTAGTAATTGATTGTAGGCAGTTCGTGTGTGGAACTTGTCAGCATTTCGTCGCAAACAGGTTTGTAAACGACACCCACTCATAGACTAGATCGGCAAAAGCCGAAAAGTCGAAATGTCGAAAGCCAGCATTTTGTGAACTTGCGAGCATGCGAGCGCTCGTGAGATGGTTGTTTGTTAGTTTTGGTAATCTAAAGAGGTATGATTGCAGAGTGCGCAATTTCGTGCACTTCGGTATATTTGAGCATAATGGGCCAAAAACGGGTTAATGGGCCAACGGGCCCAATTCAGTAAAGACTCTCGGTAAGTGTTTCTGTTGATGCGTTAACGGTTGTAGGATGTATGTAACCTCTAGAATAGTAAATTTTACTAAAACACCCCTAAGTATGAAAATTACCATTTTACCCCTAGGTGCAAAATGATCGTTATACCCCTAGGGTTAATTTTGACTGAAATGCATGATATTTTGATTCTGTTGTTGTATGCCATGACATGTATATTTGTTGCATGGGATCTGGGTTATGTTATGGAGGAAGAACCCGTTCTGGTGGTTGTGCCACATATTCTGATATAAGTAGCTTTGCTACGGATTATAGTTAATGCCGCAACCGGTGCTAACACTGTAAGTGTAGGGATGGCGTGGGTGATTTATTCCCCACAGGAAGTGTAGGGATGGACGGAGGCAAGTGCAGGGTTGGATGGGGTTATCATGCATTAATCATATGAGACTGTTTTGTTATGGGCCCAACTATGTTAATATGGGCAAGGCCCAATATATCTCAACTTCTAATAGGGCTGCGGCCTAGATTGATACTGATATGGGCTAGGCCCAATATACTCTGATACTGTAAGGGGCTATGGCCCAGATTAATATTGATATGGGCTAAGCCCCAGTTAACACTGATTTCTGAATAGGGCTTAGGCTCAGTAAAGCTTGAACCGATTTGGGCTCTGGTTGGGATACTTCACACACTGAGTTTTCCAAACTCACCCCCTTTCTCCTCCATCCTTGCAGGTGAGCCCTAGTTGGTGGACTTGGAGCTGGGCGGGGTTCAGAGTGGCCACGAAGATTAAGTTTCTGCTTTCTTTAAAATAAGTTTCGCATTTATTATTTTGATTATTTTTATTTTGGTTTAAGTTGTAATAAGGCTGCTCTTTTTATTATTTTTAATATTTTGGGTTATTAAATTGGTTAGCTCTAGGGCGCGTTTTATAAAAGTTACTTATTTTCAAAATATCATGATTACCGAGCAAAGCTTCCGCAACGTAAATGTTTTCAAAGGAAATAAATATTTTAAATGGACTTAAACTTAATTTGTTGTTCGTGGACAAGTAATATGCTTTAAGTGTGGCAATGGATATGTGCATGTCTAGGATTGGATCCATGAAGAGCTTGGTACTTATGCAGTCCAATAGACTCACCTCTTCTTTTCTGGCTTCCTACCTGGTGCACAGTTTCCATTCACTTTAATCTATAACGAAAATATTCTTCTCAAAGATTTTTAATTAAAACATGAGTTTTACAATAACGCTCCAATGATTTTTACATCAAGAAGGGTTTTCAATGAAAACATAGTTTTCGAAAAACACTTCAATGTGACACGTCAAATTCGGCCGTAACGTCTGGGCCGGGTTTGGGGTGTTACATAACTATGTGTGATAAGCATGCTTAATTCTAAGTTAGAGCATAAGTGGATAAGCATGAAATGGTAAGTTTCGCATGAATTGAGTATGGTATTTAGGGATTGTTTATAAGACATTTTTGAGTGTATAGTATGGCTTATGTACTTAACTAAAGTGATGAATTGTTAAGAGTTTGATTTGGAGTGTCATTGGTGGCACATTGGTTAGATCTTAGGTTAATTGATTTGGCATGTTATGGTTGTTCTTGAATGTATTTAAAAGTATTATGATCATGTGTTATAAGTTGGGTTAGGTACCTAATCATTTGGATGTGAAATTGGCATGGTTTAGGCTCATTATTGCACACACATGGCCTGGGGCACGGGCTACCACATGACTGTGTCACACACGGGTAACCTATACAGGCGTGTGCCTTTAGTGTGTTATGGTGTAGGTTGATCCATACGGGCACAGAGAGTTACACGATCTGGTGACACGACCGTGTAACCCTGAGCCACACGGTCACAGAGAGTTACACGGCCTAGCCATACGACCATGTGACCTTATATTACACGGGCACAATGAGTTACACAGTCTGTGCACATGGGCATGTGGAGTAATCATAGAAGCGTGTAGAGTAGCCACACGATCATGTCATAAGCTGCATGGCCTAGGCTTTGTCACATGGCCGTGTAACCCTTGATTTGAAAATTTTTAGTTTTTCCCTGAATGTTCTAGTTTGCTTTGAATTGGTCCCTAATCGTTCCTAAACTATTTTAAAGGCCTTGTAGGCTCGATTTAAGGTTCATGACTGTTTGTTCCACTCCAATCTGATTATTTATAAATTTGTTAATTAAATTTGTTAAACTTGATACTATTTGTTATTATTTGTTCTGAATTGTACGGTAATACTCCGTAACCCTAATCTGGTGATAGGTACAGGTTTTGGGTGTTACACAAGTTTTAATATAGTTTTTTTACAACGAAACACTTGGTAAGTATTCCAAGGATTGTACCTAATAGATTGCAATTTGGGAAAAACTATTATCAAGCCAATTATCGAAAATAATTACTAATTTACTCGAGTCACAAATTAGTAGTGTTAACCAAGAAGCAAGATGATAATAATAATAAACTAAATGAATTTAACTAAATCTAAATCTATTCCTAGATTCCTATATCGGCTTTTCTTATTCTTTGTTTTGACTACGCGAGTTCCTTTTAGTCTAGATCCAATTATTTTACCTAATTAATTATTGATGTAGAGTTTTAATCAATGAACTAGTCGATACCTTAGTAGGACCTTCCGATCTTCCATTAGAATAACGAGTCAGTAAAACTACTTATCTTCTAACCTCACAGTTCAGGCTGGCTCGAGGTTAAGGTGTTCACGGATAAGCCATACCAATTTTGGGTTAATTCCCACCTAAATGACTTCCTAGGATTGTCAAGCCTAGGGTTTAAGTTTTTTCTCTCCCAAACAGTTGATCCGCTAAGAAACTCAGTCATTCAATCAATTAATTAAGTTAAAGCAATTGAAACATGCAAAATATGTAGAAAGCATAAATTGATTCTAAACTTTGCACAAGCATTCATCTAACAATGTTAAAGAAAGAAAATATAAAGAAGAGAATAATGAAAAGAGATGCTCGTGGTCTTTATATATAGGCTAAACTCTGAATATTAAAGTGCCTAAATGAAAACTAGGAATGAAAGAAAAAACTAAGAATCAAACCCTAAAAATTATGTTTAAACTGATTATAATGGTCTTTATATAGGCTAAACTCGGAATATTAAAGTGCCTAAATTATCCTTGAAGTCATTAGAATTCGACTGGGACAAATACACCTAATTTCCCCCTAAAACATCATTAAAATGTGCAGGAGTTTTTGGGCTGCGCAGGAGGTTGGTTGCAACATAGGCTTGCAGTGTTGCAACATTAGAGCTTAATGTCTAAATTATACTAAAATGCTTTCATTTACTATTAAACAAGTTATAATTATATGTAAAAAGGGATGTAAATAATAGTGCAATTTATGGCAAGTCAGATTCATGAGAGAATCTCTAGATAGAGCATGGTTATGGCCAGACTAGGGATTATGTCCACTAATAGTCGGCTTAGAGAGAATGAGGCATTCGCCTCGCCAACTAAGTTGTGAATCCTCTTACGAAATCCAGGGAGTTTAATTTTGGGCCTAAAATCTCATTTTGTTAATATTTAAGCAGTCTTCCATGAATTTTATGTACAGATCTCACTAAGTTCTTCTGAACTTATAAAATTATTGCTTGGTTGAAGGGTAGATGAAGATTTAAAAATAAAGAGGAGGGACAAAGCCAAGCCCCGCCAAAGTTAATAGTGGGCACGATAGTTGTTTTATGTATATAGAGGGGTTTCCTTGGAGGCCACGCCTTAAGGTTTAAGTCTTTATGTCAATAACTAGATTTTATTTTGAAACTTTTAAATAGATATGGGAATCAAAGTTGTAAGAATTATTGTCATTTTTGTACGAATCTTAATAGTTTGGTTTTGAATTTTAAGTTGTTCAAGTATGCAATGAATGTAGAATTATAAATAACATTAAGTTTTTTGGGTCATTGTATCATCATGTACCCGAACTCAGTGATTGGATCGGGTATAAGGTGTTACATATATCCCGAGACATAGGTAAATTATATTCTCTCATTAGCATTACATGATTGATGAAAAGTAAATGTGGTCACGAGTCATTCGTCTTTTTTGATGAATGATTTGATTACTATTTAATAGTAATTGACTTTTCATAAAGGAAGATGTAATGGTTACCATGAGATAAAATTGGATCATATTGGGAGAATGGATTTATCCCAAAGAGATTAAGGTATCTTATGAGGGTAACACACTTATAACAAGGCCATTGGATGAGTATTGATCGAGTTACTTTCGTAATGGTATGTCGTTGGGGAGAGCTCAATCGCAATACTATAGTGGAATAACTTCGTGACTAAATGAGTTTATAATTAATAGGCGAAAAGCTTAAACTTAATTATAAACCATTTGAGCCCTAATCGCATATATCCAATCGGTCCCTTCACTAGCTCATTAAAACCAGAAATGAATTGCATGTTAAATTAAATGAACAAAAATGGATAGAAATTGTGAAAATGGATAAATGAGAAACATTTGAAAATGAATGTGATTTTCTCCAAAATAAAAATGAAAATGGAGAAATGAAATCATTTGAAAATGAATGTAGTTTTCTCCAAAATGAAAATGAAAATAACCTGGAAATGAATTTATATTTTTCGAATTAAATAAAGTTCGAAAATAAAAATAAATCATTTGATCATAGTAAATTCGTTAAATGTAAAAATATTAAATATATTTTCTCATAGATTCTTTCACGATAAAGTTGTTATGATTTTAACGAAATTAGAATTGAATTGAGAAAATTATTTAATTGGTAAAATGTTTATTTTGGGAAATAGAAAAACAAATATCGAGTTGAATCAAATTATAAAGTACTGAGCTAAAAGTTCAAAAATTACTTGTAATTAAACCCGATATGTGAGAAGCCCAAAAACCCTTCATGTTTAACTAGGGTTGTTGCCCCCTATACCTCTAGTTAGACTAGGCGTTTGTTTTTCTATTTGAAATTTGTTTTTCTATTTGAAATAGACTTCTACAATTCAACAAGATTTTACTTTTTCTCCCTATAAATAGATGAAAAAATACACAACTTTAATATATTGTTACTCTGCCCGAAAATAGTGAGAATGTATTCTTTGAGTATTAAATATATTTTTTTGGAATAACAATTATGTCGATTTTTATTGATAAGAGTTTTTCATTTTCATAGAAGTAAAGAAAATTATTTCTAATTTTGTGTTTGATTCGAATCGTTCGAGCCCACACTCGAAGCAATTTGTGGTATAAGAATAGTAGAGAAGGACATTCGATTGAAAGCCAGGAACGATAAAGGATCTATCTAGCAAAAAATACAGGTAAAATTTCAGTAAATGGTTTATTGCTATAAATATCACAAATCAACTCAATTTTCAAAATAAATCAACTCAATTTTCAAAATTTTTATTTTCAGTTGTACAAAAAAATCGTTTTCAAACAAAAAATTTTTTCTAATAAAAAGTTGATCCCCAAGTCTAACCCCATAGCACAGTTGATCCCCAAGTCTAACCCCATAGCACCGATATTTAACTCTCACAGAAGAGCTAACTTCATATCCGAGCTCGGATTGGGATCCAAGAGAAAGGGGAGTTCAGCCTTTGCAACAAATGATTGAGGTCCCGATATCTTTTCCAGAGCCATCCATGGGAGCACCCCAGACATTGGTATGGCCAATAGAAGTGGAAACCAACTCGTTAGGAATTTCTAAATCACAATTACTACTTTTGTTTTACATTAATCATAGAATGTTGAATTTCACTATGTATGTCTTTTACTATGACAAAAGTTGCTTCTGGCCACCTTTATGAAGATCCATCTCATAATCAGCCAACGATGGCAGGATCAACCGAAAGCAGGATGGCAACAATGAGAAAGTGGCTCCATCAAGTAATATCATCAGCATCAGGGATGAACAGCAGCCAAGTAGTTCCTCTCCGAGTTCGAAAAGCAAAAGGCAGAGTTAGCAAAGCAGAGTGAGATTACAACCTTCACCGATGAAGAGTAACAATCAAGAATAGTACATAAAGTTGAAAGAGTATAGATATTAACCAACTGTTTCCATACTGCATTCAACGGTTTGCCATAGGAGGGAACTTTAAAGTTGAAAGGGTTTCTTTTTTCTAACAAAAGGAACGTCATGGAGTTGGGAAAAAAAAAAGAAAAAAGAAAAGAGTTCGGATGTTGAGATGTTGGGATTTAAATTGAAGGATGTCACCTCTGGTTCAATGAATGTTTAATTTTCTCAACAATAACAGCACCCATAGAGCTATTAAATTACAAAGCAGAATTAAATGATGCAAAATTATACAGAAGTGGTGATCTGTATTTCATTTTACTCATGCTGCTGATGTACATTTACAACATAAGGGAAAAAAAATGAAAATATACATTAGATCTCAGTAATATGACCTGTAATATTCTGGTTGTCGGAAATCAGGCTTTGGCATCCCCAAAGATGACCCTGCCGCTGACTCAACAAGATTGCGAAGCTCCTTTGCATGGCTAGTCATACCACTGATAGAGTAAGCCTTAATCATGGTTCTATATGTGATCTTATCAGGTTTATATCCTTTTTGCTTCATCATTTCAAGCACCCCCTTCATCTCTGCAAAGCATCCCATCCTACCGTAAGCATCCACTAGACAGTTGAAGAACACAATGTCCAATGTTACATCCGAATTCTCAATGATCCGCAAAACACCAGCGATTTTTTCAGCTTTCCCAGCTTGACCATAAGCCCTTACTAGAGAGCAAAGTGTGACACAACTAGGCTTGATTCTTTCTGACCGCATTAGCCTAAACAAATACTCCACCTGTTTCAAATCACCAGCCCTTCCAAAGGCATCTATCACTACATTGTAGGTAACAATCGTCCACGAGTAATGGTATTTTTGCATATATTCCATTACAGCACTCATCTTCTCGTAGTTTCCAGTTTTTCCATAAGAATCTAGCAGAATGTTGAATGTCTTAATATTGGGCTGGATACCAGCACTCTGAAACTTCTCGTAACACTTCTCCATGGTTTCAATTTGCCCACTGCTGCCAAAGGCTCTAATTGTGGAGTTCATGGTCCAAACATCTGGTTCACAATCCTTCCCTCTAAGCATCTCCACGAGTGTCATTTCCATCTCTTGAAACCTTTCAGTAAACCAAAAGAATTGAGTTACTTTCATGTAAGTGGACTTGAAATTTTGTTATAGACTATAGTGCATATAATTTGGCAGCCAGACAGAGCATATTCCTGAAATCATAGAGAAGGATTAACAAGATACATTTTTGCTTTGCCGTAGGCATCGATAAGGGTGTTGTATGTAACTGTGTTGGGCCTGATTCCCCGACTTGCCATGTCGGAAAGCAAGGCGCGTACTTTATCAAAGGCAAAAACCTGCAGGCATGATTTGATGAGGATGGAGTAGGTCTGCACATCAGGGTGACAAATAGGAGTGTCTTTCATCTCCTCTAAAAGGGAAAATGCTTTATCAAAGAGACCGCTACGACTGTAGGCAGACAAGAGAGCAGTGTAGGCTTCATGGTTCATAACACAACCTTCATCGCTCATAGCCTGAAAGAGCTCATAGGCTTTATCAGGCTGCTTGCATTTCCCAAGCAAAACAATAAGCTTGATGTATATAGCAGCGTTGGGTCTATACCAAAGCTGCTCCCGTAGTAACTCAAAAACCTGAAAAAAGAAATGTGATGACCTTGGTATTATCATTAGAATATGTGCGTGATATAGGAAGCTAAACTTGTTTCTCAAAGCAACAATGAAAAGGAATAGAGAGCACTGTTAGATTTTTAAGATAAAAATTTCAGCATCTCTTCCACTTTAACTTGTTTACAGAAGTGGTTAAGCAAAATTTGAAAAGCAAAAGGAAAACTCAAGATTTCAACCAGACCTTAAGAGCAGATTCCCAACGCAAAGCAGTGATTCTCTCGTGAAGGGCTTCAAGAACAGTCCTCGGAAGCAACTTCTTGGAATTGTTGGGTCCTCTCTTTTTTTCGATAAAAGCCTTGGTGGCCTCTCTTCGCATAATGACGGAAATAGCCTTCCTTGAAGCTATCTTCCTGTTCACTTCTTCTCTCCTCCCTCTCGTCTCTCTCTGCTTCAATTCCTCGGCAATTACAAGTCTTCCCTTTTCTCTTCCTCTCTCACTCACCGTTAAGCTCCTCGTTTCCTCTTCTTCGTCTTCGTTTGGAGCAGATGTTTCGGATTTGGAAGCGGATACGGGCGAAACCCGGAGGGGCTTAAGGCTAGGCGACGGTGGCCGATTGACAGCGGGTAGAAATGTGTGGGGGTGACTGCAGAGAGAGGCCATTTAGATTTGCAGAGAAATTG
The DNA here is from genome assembly GCF_025698485.1 of Gossypium arboreum. Classification (NCBI taxonomy): domain Eukaryota; kingdom Viridiplantae; phylum Streptophyta; class Magnoliopsida; order Malvales; family Malvaceae; genus Gossypium; species Gossypium arboreum. Next base: position 16,973,117 of record NC_069080.1, read on the forward strand.
AGCACCAGAAATATAAGTGAAGTTGGTAAGGTAAATTTTCAGATATTTTCACTGTTGGGCTTTGGTTATTGTATTCGATTTTGGATTGTTTGGGTTTCCCCTAATATTAAGTGTTGTCGAAATCCCCGCTTTACAAGTAGTGTTAGACCTTTAAATCTGTATTCAAACTATTTAATTATATATACCTATATCTTTACAATAGTTTTCTATCTATCTAGTCGGGTTTGAGTTGAGCTTTAATAAAATTTTAGGCTCGATTAATAGATTTGAACTCATCTCAAAAAATAGGTCTAATTTTTTTCCAAGCTCAACCCAAATTATATATGTTAAACTCGATTTCAAACCGACCCGACTTGTATTAAAGCTTATAGTATTGATACTTGCTACGAGGTATCGATACACTGGGGAGGATATTGATACTCAAGAAATATTTCTTTAATTTTTAAAACATTGAGTCTTAAAACGGTATTGATACTTTCGTGAAAGATATCTGGGTTGGGCTCAGACTAATGAAAGTTTATTCGAAGCCTGGCCTATTTTCTAAATAGGTTTTCTTCTTTTTTTGTTCAAACCCTTTTTCTTAGCCTATATTTTTGCTCAAATTATCTTATTTTTTGGGTGAGGACTAACTTGACTCATGGTCAAGTTTAATATTTACTAAGGATTTGGGAGTATTAATCTTACCAGCTTGTCCACTGTTCTTTGCAAAATTGTGACAAAATTTCCGCCTTATATCAAAAGCATATTAGGCTCCGTTTGTTTGCCAGTAAAACGTTTTCCGAAAAATAATTTCTGAAAAATAATTTACTTTTTTGAAAATAATTTACTTTTCTGGTGTTTGGATGAATCTGTGTAAAATATTTTTCGTTGTTTGACAGATTTTTTAAAAATATTTTTCGAAAAAGCTATTTTTACATATATTAATAAATTTATATATATTAATAAATTTATATTTTAAATTGTTTTTATATATTTTGCAATGATTTATTTATAAATAAATAAATCAAATTAAATATATAATAATACTCAATTATTAAGCTAGAATATTAATCGTCATAAATTGAAAACAACCAAAGTCAAATAAATTATTTATAATTGTGTTATAAAAAATAAAAAACAAGGACTGAATAATTATAAATTAGCTTCCAAACTATAATTTATACTAAAAATTAATAATATTATCCAAATACATAATTAGTAGTACACCACATAATAACAACAACATTGTCCAAGTGCATAACTAATTTACACCACATTAAAAGTATCAATATTTTCAACATTGAGAAATTTTTTGAAGCCAAATTTTTCTATGCTTCTTACTTTTAACTAAAAAAACTTTGGCCTCGGATTCATGACTCACTAGATAATCAAACACAGAACAGATGAAGTTATCATCAAATCCTTCTACCTCCATCGACATCACTTCTTCGTAAAGATGTGGTGTCTTACCCGCAGTAAATTGTTCCAAAGCATTAGCAATTTTGCCAAGTTGTTCACCCACAAATTTAATTTGTTCATCAACGGCACTTGCTTGAGCATTTTTTCTTGTACATTTGGATGTGCCAGATGAAGATACTTTTGTTCTTACCTCTTCAGTCTCTTCATTGTTGCAGTCTATAGGCACTAAATCTTGGTTGCTATCATCCAAATCTATATCAACAAATGTTCTAGCAAAACTCCCTGTTGCCATATCTTTGCCAACAACCAAAGTCATTTCATCGTAATGATCAATGATTTTATTCAAAAATGGTTCATACTTCTTGTGTGCCACCTGTTGAATATTATACACAATTAAAATAACAAGTAAAAAAACAATTGAAATATACTTAACATATATAAACATATATTACCTTCACTGCTGCATCATATGTCGCTCTATCACATGTGATCATTTTCATGTTATTATCCCATCCAAAACCACTTTCACCCCGGATTGTGCATATAATCTGCCACTGGTTTTTTACAATCCTCAAATGATTTTCCACATGCTTCACATCACATTGGACTTGAAATCTTTCAGAAATAGCTTCGGCAACTCGATTAATAGAAACTGCTTTGAAAGTATTAAAAGGTTTCTGGGCCTCCTTAGCTAGAATTTCAAAAAAAAGATGTTCCATCAGTTTTGTCCACCTGAATTGCTTGGAGGTCCCTTCTTTGTTACCCTTACCCATTCTACATTAATAATTGTCATTGTCAATCATTTCAATATCTAACAAGCTTAAAACATAATAAATTCAATATCTAACAAGCTTAAAACATAATTAATATCTAACAAATTCAAGACATAATAATTTCAAAATCCAACAAACTAAAATTTCAATATCATTATTCAACCAACATTAACAAAAAAAAAAATTTAATACTAAAACATACATAACATAAAAACAATAACCCTAAGCCCTAAACCTACATAATATTTCTAGCCATATAATCAGTCCACATAGTTTGTGCAATTTCATCTCTCTTAGTAAACCATTCTCTTACTTCTCGCTCTGTAAGAGTTGGTATTATCAAATCAGACTCAGGCTCCTCGTATAGTCCTTGATTAAGTAAATCACTAAGATCAACTCTCATTATATGATTATGAATGATACAACAAGCCAAAATTACATCTACTTGAGTTTGAAAATTCCAAAATGATTTAACATCTAATACACGAAACCGTTTCTTCAAAATCCCAAAAACAAGTTCAATAGTGATTCGCAATGATGAATGACGAAAATTAAATAGTTCCTTTGCATTTTCAATGCCCTGAGCACTAAACTCTTTTAAATGATATCTGACACCATGATATGGGATAATATATCCATTTCGGATGTCATATTCAGCATCAGCAAGACAATATTTACTTACAATTTTACAAAACATAATTAATACTAATAAATTATGAGCTTACTAGAACTATTTGGTATTTAATGATAATTATTACCTTCCAGAATTCTTAATTCTCTTGGGAGTGAAAGTGCATCACTTAAAATACGAGAATCATGTGCACTACCTTCCCAACCAGCTAGAACATAGGAAAATTTCAAATCAAATGTAATGGCAGCCAATACATTTTGTGTCGCCCCCCCTTTACGGCTACGAAATCTTCCTTGAATGCTAAACGGAATGGATGCACGAACATGAGTTCCATCTAATGCTCCAATACAATCTTTAAAATAAGGATAAAACCTTGGATTGTTTTTTTATTTCACTAGGGGTTGACTCATCAGGTAATCTAATAACTAGTTTATACAATTTCAAAATAGCTCTCAATACAACCTTAAAGTAACAGTGAATTGTCTCAGTTGATCTATAATATCTAGATCCAATCACTCGAAACCTTACATTATGACCAATTATATGTAAAAATATAACTACTTGCTCCCTAATATTCACATATTTAGTTGATTGTAACAAATTATTCCTACTAAGAATATTACACAAATTAAAAAGGAAAATCGGTCTCATCCTTATCACATCAATACAATGGTGGTCACCATTATATAAAATACTATTAATATAATATTCTCTTTCATAATCTCGATTCACACAAGGGTGAGAAGTAATTTTCTTCCTAGTTTTTAATTTTTTAATCCAAAGAGCCCCAAAGTTAAAACTGAAGCCACGACTCCGACAATTGCATTTTGATCTTGACTACGATTCATCTACACAAAATAATGCGACACAAATATTTGATCACTACAAAAAAGATGCAAGCTTTTCATAAGATCACATATATGAATAAAGTTACCATGACTAAAGTGCATATATATATATATTAAAACTGATATCTGATACACTAGTAGCCCATGAAGATATCTGATATTCATTTATAATTTTTAATAAAACAACGATATAAGTATCTACACTGATCGGGAAAGTTCCAACATGTTTTCCATGCACTTCCCCTTTTGTTTCCTTTTATTATTATTTTTTTGTCTTTTTCATGTTTAATTGATTCATTTATAGCAATGATATTATATTTAATGTAAGGATTAATGATTTAGATCATATGAATAATTATATATACTGACTACGAAGGTAAAAGAAAAAATTAATTATAATTTATTCTATTTTTATTTTACCATATGAAAAAAAGACACAAATTCTATACTTCTCTGATTATTTTATAATGCCATGCAACTTAAATTTTTAGTAATTAAAAAAATTCTACTTTTCCTTATTGCTAAACCCAGAAAGAGCTTAAGAAATTGCTTCAATTTGTATTGGCTCAATGTTGAATAAGATCAAGAAGGCAAATCTATTGACAAGTTGCAGTACTGCCTCAATATCTTAGTTCATGCACAAACATAAATCAAGCATTCATTGGAAGAAATTGAAGCACTTGAAAAGCTTACTTGCTCCGCCTTTTTCTATTATAGGTAAAACCTCCAAACATAATGGCATTTCCAAAGATCTACCATCAATTCTCTATTGACACTCTATTTTGGTTAAAATATGTTACGTTGCATTAAACTTGCAAGTAAAAAGCACAACAAATACAAGGACATAAGTAAGCAAATGCAGTGAGTGTTAAGGCCAATGTTGGAAACTAAACAATGAAGCTGAATGAAGTCCACCACTGATCTTATGAATTAAAACCAGCCAATAACAAGTCAACTGCCTAAAAGAATTTAAGCACGAAGCTTCATATCTGAACCATGGTACCCATCACGCTTCGCATGGATATTTTATGAACTCCAAAGTAGAATCTTTTTAATTACTAAAAATTTAAGTTACATGGCATTATAAAATAATCAGAGAAGTATAGAATTTGTGTTTTTTCTTATAGTAGATCATATTGTAGTATTAATATAAGTTATAATTAATATAAGTGATATTATATTTATGTAAGGATTAATGATTCATGTTTTTTGTTTCACCCTAAAGGATCACATGGTACCCCTTTTCCTTATTGCTAAACCCAGTTCATTTTATGGATGTAGCAATAATAATGGATCACAATCAACCATACATGACACTGAATGGTCCTATACAGATTATGACACAAGTTGATAGTTTAATAGTTGCCTCCCTTTTAATCATTTTGCACCACTCAACATATCCCACGAAATAAAAGTAAAACAGAAAAGCAAAATCATGATTTGGATTCTAGTAGAGTTCAAAAAGTTATAGATATCATATGCTGTCCTTCAAGAATTTAAACAGGTTGAATGGAAATTGGTGTCAAAGCAAGAATGATGGATACATTTTTAGTTCAACTAGTGCAGCAAAAGCAATAAAAGTGCCATAAGTGCATTAATGAAAATGCTATGAGTTTCAAACTTGCAGAATTACTAGTTCTACTTGACATGGTAAGTAATCACAGTAAATACAACCAATGCAAGTACTATGAATTTGAAACTTGCAGAGAGCTCTAAGCACCAACCTGTTTGAAGAAATGGACGCGCCTCTTACTCACAGTAAAACTCTGGGAAGTCGCTAGTTCGAACTTAAACGTGGCCTACTTGAACTACTTATACAAACTGGTTGCTGCATAACAAAGCCAAATTCATTATAGCATTTCTCTAAAAGACACTCAAAATATTCATTACTGAAGAAGAGGTACTAACAACACTAGCTCAATGCACTTAACTGTTAAGTAATTTCCCCAAAGTAAAAGCAAATCACAAAGTAATGCAATATCAAGCAATTTTATCTATCTATATACTTATTATATGTTACTGGATAAAATTTACAGCAATTTAGCTTAGGGCTCAGAACTCAGATAAAAATTATCGAGAAAATTTTACATTACATAACTACTTTTGTTCATAAACGAATATAGAACCCAAACCACATGAATGTCGATCGAAATTCAGCACCTCCCACTTTTCTTTTTATACTTTTCATTCGTTTGAGAAAGAAAGTGATAATCACAAGAACTTAGCCACCATTTGAAAAAGGTTCAAGCATCTAAAGATGGACAAAGAATTCAATATATACAAGGAAGAACAAACCCGAAAGTGGAACTCAAAGAGATCAAACTGAAAGCCCACAGCAGATCAGAGATCAAAGAAGATAAAATTACTGGATGATGAAAAATTCAAAACAGAGAAAGAGCAAATCGAAATGGAAGTATTCAAACCATTTATCGATGCAAAGAAAAATGCAGCAATTTTATCTCAAGCTAGTAACAGAAATATATATATATATATATATATGGAAGAACAAGAAGTAATAATAAAACAAAACAACAAAAGTAAAAGAAAAAAGAACAAATCTCAAGCTCAGGAATTTCAGGCATAAAATCAAGAATTTCAGGCAAATGTAAAAGATGAATATGAAGAGAGATCAACAACAAAAACAACAAAAACCTGGAAGGGAAGATGAAGAACGGAAGAAGGGGAATGAGCCTCACCTGGATGAAGGAGGAACCGAAAAATGTCTTACAGAAATGAAATCCATAAGACATTTTCGAAAATTAAGGGCTTGTTTTTTTATATTTTGTAATTGATTTTACTTGAGGAAAATATTTTTAGCCAAACAATCACTAAAAAAGGTTGAAAAGCTTTTTCGGAAATTATTTTATTTCCAAACAAACAGACCCTTAGTTTAGTTTTAGGCTGCATTATTACTAATAATATTATTGTAGCGCAAGAAATTATTCATTTTATGTATAAAAAATTTGGTAAAAAGGAATGAGTGATTGTCAAAATAGATTTAAGAACAGCTCACCACGAGTTAGATTAACATTTTATTTGTAGGCATTGGCATTCTTGTGAAGCTGTGGGGCATCACTTTTGTATATTGCAACTCAATTAGAAGGGTAGCCTTTTCGAAAGCTTCAAATTGAAAAGAGGAATCCCCATGGTGATCCCTTTTATCACCCTATTTGTTCATTCTTTGTATAGAGTGTTCCCAGGCTTTTTCTTTTGAGGTGGGCTTGTTATCTTTTGGTCGATAATATAGTTCTTTTTACAATAAATTATATTAATTAAATGGGAGTATCGAATTGAGTTGTCGCTCATTTTAATTGAAGTTCTAGTTATAAGATCAACTTGTAAAAGATTCAATATACTAAAATATTTTTTAAATATTTTTTAACTTTTAAAATTATAAATAAATTGAAAAAAAATTAAATTTTAGAGATTAAAATTTTTAGAATTAGAATTAAAATGATAAATTTTGTAAATATGGAGGTTAAAATTATTATTAAGCCAATAAAATGACATATATTAATTTTTCATCACTCGTTTAATAACAACAAATAGGAAAGTGACTAAGATATTTAATTTCAAAAAATTAAGTGACTAAATCGAAAAAATAATTATTAAGTAACTAAAATAAAACTAAAGGCATAGTTACCCTGATAATAAACATAGATAAACTTCACAAAAACCTTTTACGAAAAAAAAAATTCTAAACAGACTTCGCATACAAGATAAAAACTTTACCGATACGTTTAATCTCAAGCAAGATTACTTTATAAACTTACCTTCAATTAGGGCAACAATTGTTTTATACATTCCAAAGCCTCCGCTAAGAGAAGAAATGTTGCCAAACTCCATCAAGAGATATACATTGTAAAGTATTATACCACACCGAGTTCAACGACTTTAATAAAACTACCATCACATCACCATCAACATATACAACAATCCCATCACATTAAATTATAAAACCAACCTAATAAGTTATCCATATTGACGAGTTCCTTTAAATATCCCCTAAGAAGAATAGATCGACTGCCACATTTTTCTCTCTATTTGGAGTATCTTTCAAATTCTTCATAATTTTTTCTCTTCCAACTCGATGACTTGCAACTCTTGACCCACCAAATGAATTACCTTCTCTCTCTAATCACATTTTTCACAACAATATTACTTTATTTATCATTTGTCCTCAATTAAACTCTAATTCTTGATTCTATCAACTGATTTAAAAAAAGAAAAAGAAAAATGTAAGCGAAAAAGGAAAAGAGAAAGATGATTTGGTTGGACAAACGACCTACTTTCAAGTGATTGTCCCCTCTTTTTCTTTATTTTAATAAATATTTTATTTTGGGATGAAAGAAAGGCAAAGGTGGGAAAAATATGATTGCTGTCTCACATCAAGAAATATTTACTATTTTGTTTCCTTAAAATTTACAGTGTGAACAATTTAATTGTAATGAAAATATTTTCACCACAGTTGTTTCCGTTTTTGTGCTCTGAAGGAATCCGATGTTGATTTATTTTATTTGTAAAATAATGAGGATTTCTTCTTTTAATCACAGTTTTTAATTCAGATCTCCTTTTCTTCGCGTTTTAAACCAAACAAACCCTCCCAATTTTCTCATTCGTCTTTCATTTCCAACATTTCTTTCTCCTAAAATTCTATTTTATTTTTTACTCTTTTTGTTTTATGTTACTCTAATCTAATGCCATGGAGAGTAGTAACCGGAGACTTACGCTTTTCGAGCAGATGTCAGCGGTCGACAACGGCCGCACCACTCTGGCCGCTGCTTTCACTCTCGATGCCCTTTTGGGAAACACTAAACCGCCTCAACAACCGCCGTCTCACAACCGTACGCTTCTGGAGATTATATTAGACGATGGGTCCAACAAAGACAAGAAGAGTTGGAAGGCGTTTCGGGACAAGATCCGGCTCAAGCGACCGGGCTCTGCCTTGACCTCCTCGGTTCATGTTCCGGTTTCCGATGTCAATGTTCAGACTGATAGATCTGAGTTACCGAGGAGCGGTCCGTTTCTTTCCGACCCGGATGACTCGGTTCGGGTTGAGGATGGTGGTGAACGTGCCCCGGTTTCTGACCCGCCGGTTCTGAATTCTCTGCTGTTATTGGCACGGACGGACTCGGACTCGGATCGGTTCGGGCACGATCCGATGCAGCCCTTTAACGATGATTCAGCTGATGTCGGCATGCCTAGTAACGCTCCACCGTTGAGAAGAGTCAAGCCACAAACAGACCGCAATGATTCGAATCGTTTACCTTCCTCGAACACTGCTGTAAACAACATTGACAGCAGCGAGGACGATGACTCTCCTCTGGCGCGTCATGTAACGCGCCAACTGGGAGCGGTATTGGCAGAGGAGAGGGCATTGTCTGCAAGAGAAGCAGCGGAAGCAGCCGCTGCGGCGGTGGAACAAGCTGCAGTGACAGTGAACAATGCTCCACCAGTGTCCGAGGAGCCGGTGAGGATGTCATTAATGGAATTATTGGAAGAAACAAGCCAACAAATGGGGCTGATGGGATCCAGTTACATCATAAGCGACGCCGGTGAAGAGTATGAGAAAGAGGAAGTGACGGATGAAGAAGAAGACGAAAAAGAGGTGGTGCAAAGCAGCGGTGGGATGGAGCACGCTTGTTGCGTTTGCATGGTTAGGCATAAAGGTGCTGCGTTTATTCCATGCGGGCATACATTTTGTCGTCTCTGTTCAAGAGAACTCTGGGTTCAGCGAGGGAATTGCCCACTTTGCAATGGCTCCATCTTGGAAATTCTTGATATCTTTTAATCTATATTTAAATCCGCGTTATCGTTTGTTCTTCATAACAATTTTATCTATTCTTTTTCTTCATTATCAGTAAGGATAACAATAGTTCAAGTCTTCTAGTTTCCAACTTTTGGTTGATTGTCTTGAGGTAGATAGTAAATTATCAAGTTTCAGCGATCCATTTAGAATTTGTCAGTTCAGGAACGCAATGAATGTATATAATCGCTAGGTGGTTGACAACTTGATTACCATGATTATGACCAAGACCCATGGTTTTATCGTTTTCCATTTTGTCCTTTAGGCTAAAAAAACATTTGGAAATAGCTGGAAAGCGAATTGGATGATGCCATGATGATAGTAATATCATGTTCTTGTCTCTATGCTTCAAAATGAATAGAGATGACCAGTGGCCCTGAATATGGGGGTTTCTTTCTTTCTTTCTTTATTTATTTGTATATATGAAAGAAACAAACTGATAGGCTTTGGAGACTGTAAAGCAATGCTGATTTGATGAATTGTTTGGGTGAGAAGCAAAGCTGTATCTGGCTTTGGAACTGATAAAAAGGGATTGCAATGATTTTTGCTCCTCAAAGTGAGAGATTCTGTCATTGAATTTTTATTTAAACAGTAGGTAACAAATTTTAATAAATTAAAATTTGGTATATATTTGTTTATATTGTACTGTATTTTATAACTGTTTATCGAGAAGAGGTGTGTCGAATTGATCGCTAGTCACGTGCTGAGATGTGATTTATTTCATAAATTTTGTAAAATAAAAAGAATGTCAATAATTTATCATAATGCTCTAAAGACAAGAGGACGTTGATGGTAATTAATTTTGCATCGTCTCGGTTCAATCATTTTGTTTCTGCCACGTAATAAGCTTCGGATACATTTTGTCTAAAGTCATAACCGAAGGAATTAAGTAATCAGAACTAAAACATAATCAAAGGTAATTCGTGCAATCATTTTAGGTATCCAATAAGCGGGAAGCTCGAGCTTCAACGTCTTCAAACTCTTGTCTCTACTTATTTATCTATAATGCCAAAATCCACGAAAATAATGGACAGACACCATTAACCTATTCAAAGGTCATGTTAGTGGTGGAAAATTTATCCGGAATATAGGAGAGAAAAGTTAAACTCAATTAGAACTTCAAAATCTGGTTCCAACTTAGTCCATTTTCTACACTGTAATACATATTTTATTTTATTTTATATCAAATAAAATTAAATATATAATACTTGTCTTAAAAAATATGTTAAGTTATCTGATAATATAAGAAAAGACATAAAATTAAGAAATCTTAAATTTAAAATAATATAAATTTTAAAAATAATAATATGGCCTAATCTAAAATAGATTTAGATTAATTGTTTGCTAATATTGACGGACGTAAGCAAAATTTAAGACTCATCTTTTGAATCGAACCTAACTTAAATAAGTATAACTTGTACTAATATCATGCATAGATACAATTTAAACCCAACCTGATCTGACCAATGATAAAAGTTATAGACAGGATACTTGGTTGGGTACAATACGCTTAAATACACTACTGTTCAGGAAAAGCCCTTTGGCTTATATTTATTGAGGTGTGCAGAGGTTCTACCAGCCTATCTGAGAATCAATTTCAACCTACCACAAACCATATGAGGCTCAACTCTGTTGACCAACAAAGGTTCTAAAATACTACCTACCATACTCCAAAGTAACACACTTATTTTCGCAACCGAGAAAGCCATGAGTGCATTACTGAGCCATGGTTTCTAATAATTCTGGAGGCTACTTTAGTTTCTACATAAGAGAAAGCTTAGATGATACAACAAACAGCTTCTATTTTGACCTTAGTATCAAGCAATCACTTGGCTAGATTCTGATGATACAATAAACAGTTTCTGTTTTTCCAAATTTTGGGTTTGTTTCATTCATGCTATAAAATAGAAAGTTACTTCATGATGCAAAGTTGTCCCCATTTGTGGACCAGATGTTCAGAGAAGTTAGTTCTGCATGAGAAAACTAATATTATCATGATCTTATTTCTCTTTTTTTACATTCCATCAGCTGTATCGCATATAACTATAGCTGTAGCATTATTCCCTCATTTTATATATGCTTGAAAATACCTGGATCTTCCTTAAAGCCCTACAAGGGAACATTAAATTCCTTTGTAGTGTCACTCAACTGTCTGCAAATGAACTTTTTGGGAGTTTGATACTGCCAAGACACAGCTCAGGTTGCCTCACTATGTAAACTTGATCGCCAACCTTACCACTTGAATCCTGGTTCCGATACCATGTCCATAGAGCCCAAGTCTCATTCTTCACCTGCAATTCACTTAGAAGTTAGAAAAAGCCAATCAAGGGCTCGCCATTAAATCAAGAAAAAATAAAGCAGAAAAATAATTAAGTACTCCACGTCAGAATTTTTAAACATGTTGTGGAGCATTTCGAATCTAGTTGTCTAATATGACGCTTTCGTTGAATGATAACAGGCTGAAATTGAACTCACAATCTATTTGTTTTGCAAACTAATGTTTTTTTTTTCAGTACGTTTATCTGGTGAAACATTGACTGATTGCTGGATCTATCTAAATTTTCTCTCTATATTTCAGCTGATGTCTGCAAATTTTCCATGCAACTATTGCTACAAGGTGCAGATGTGATGAAGGGCACCACGACAATGTTGTGGACAGTGGCACATACTAAATCAAAGGTCTCTCAGGTGCCTTTGGAAATATTATAAATAAAGCAAATTAGTACGTGGCAAGTTAAAAATCCAAATTCAATATATATAGGAAATTTTTGACAGTTCTATGATGCTTAGGCTGTGGAACATGCAGAAGCAGAGAGACAAAGATGCACAGAAAAAATACCTCCAAGATCCCATGACCAAAGCTACTCTCTCTGAAGGCACTGTAATCAGGTTGCTGGTCCCAACAGAACTTTCCTGCTGCTGGACCGCTAGTGAAGTTTGTTGCACAAAAGCCACCCATATCTTCGTCATGGGTAGATGATGGCTCTGGACAGTTAGCAGCTTCATCAGCATGTTCAATTGCCATTTTTTCACGGTTTCCCCCATCTCCTACTGTGATATGTACTGGTCCACATGGATCTAATGTATAATTGTAAACTCGATTGGACCTCTCATAGGCATGAACCTGTAAATTTTGGAGCGGAGTAAGTTTGACATTTCTAAGAGATAACATATGTTTAGGAGGAAAGGATTTCCCCTCCAAACCCCCAAAGAAAAAAAACCCATACATACATGCATGTATGTGTGCACGCGCGCGTGTGTGTGAATTCAATCTAATGGCTCTATCTGTGAATTCAGATGATTTGATAAAAAATTAAAAATTAGTCCATGACCATCAACTCTTCATGTTCTTTTACTGTTTCAACCTTGATACCATATTGCCTAAATACCAAAGTTGGTTTTCGTGACTTACGTGTCCATTAAAGACTATATCAACACCATAACTGTACAGTAATTCTTCCATTTCCAGCCTCATACATTCTGCTTCTTTATAATGAGCAGTATATGTATTGTACCATGGTGGGTGCCAGGCAGCTACCAGCCATGGTATCATGGATCTATCAACATTAGCTAAGTCTCTCTCAAGCCACTTGTATTGCTTTGCTGCAGAAGAAATAAGTAAAGGTCTTAACAAGGTTTGCACAATAATTTAAAATAAGGAGGGGGGACTCGTGAGTCAATATTATAATTTTTATTCTTCATATTAGCAAGAAAATGGTACATATTCCTAAGATATGTTTACTCTCATAACAGAGTAGAAAATCCCAACTGCTTGCTTTATTTCAAAGAGATTAAAATGCTTGAAACTCTACATTAGTAATAGATTATTATCCTTGATATCATTACGAAAAAGCTTTGTAGAATTATTATACAAGGAGTCAAGGACAGATACTACCTGATTTACTATAATCAACATATGCTCCAAGCATGATAAAATGTATCCCCCCTGCATTAAAGGAATAGTAAAATGGAGATGAAGATTTGCTTTCTTCAGAAGGGAATGCAAATCGCGAACTGTAAGCTACAAAGCTCTGTTTCCCAGCTTGCTCCTCTATTTCATGGTTCCCTTCTATCACCATTATTGGAGTTCTAGAAATTAAACTCTGCATAAACCTGCAGAGAACATTCAATTAACAGAAGTTCAGCCTTTTGGCACGGTTGATTTTAGGCTTAATAAGGTGACTCAACAAACTCCTCTCCTAGCCACAACCAAAAATAGACAAAAAGAAAGGCAATAAATACAAAAAAGAAGGTAATAGTGAATTATCTGACCTGCCCCAGTAATCCCAACGGGGCTGATAGGTCTCATGTATTGGAGTCTCCGGAAATGAGCAATCATAGCAGTCAGAGCCAGTACCATTCGTGCGGTAAAGGTTTGCATAACTTACGTCACCAACTAATAGAACTAGATCAGGCTTGTTGCTTTTCAAATTATGGATAGTGTCAGTTGTATTATATGTTAGTCCAAGATCTCCCACAACTGCTATTCTGTTTGGATAGCTCCTGGGACCAGAAACTGGCATGGTCCTGAAATGGTAGATATCACTCATGGCTGATATTGAGGGATCTCCACATCGATAATAATAGAGTGTGCTGGGTTTCAGTCCTACATTAAAAGGGAAAAAAAGAACACACAACACTCATCCAACGGCTCAAATCACAAGTCCTCACAATAGGGGAGTAAAATGTCTGGGAAGGGCATTTGGGAAATGATTTCTTTTTCAAGAGTAAAATACTTGGAAAAAAATCATTTTCCATCATCTAATAACTGGCAACAATCATCAGGTAACCTTATCCTAGTTTCTTCGCAGAATTCATGCATTATCTTCAGCTCAAACATTTGTGGATATCATAAAAATTGGTGGTAAAAATAACTATTTGATTTAAATCCAACCTGGTTGCTACTATTGCAAACTGCATGATAACTGTAAATTGAATCCAACAACTCCTCCATCAAAAGTAGAAACACTTTACCAATCCAATAAAACAAGAATAAGGCCAAAAGTTTTCATTAAGCTCGTCTCTATTGGTTTTTATTTAATTTTTAACTTTTTTCCAATCAGCAGACCTCTTCAAATACTATCATCACATTGTTGGAACAGAAAAAAATCCGGTGGAACCAGGCATAGTGGCATACTGAATTCCAAGTTAAAATCCATATGATACTGAGTTAAACTAAGGTAACCACTATGTCTCAAACCTGTTAGACGAACATGGTGGATGATTCCAGAAGTGTAATTCTGGAGACCTTCAAAGGGATAAAGTTGGTTGTACACCAAAGAATGACCACTGGCTTCATCAGTTAATGGAACCCTTGACCTCCCATAACGAACCACACTTGCAACAGTATTGGGGTTCAGTGGCTTTATTTTATTACCAACTTGGAATTCCCCTGCCAAACTTTCCAAAAGCTAGCTCACATAAAATCAAGCAATAGACTAGTAATAACAGAAACAGAGACAGATAAAAGCAGATATGCAGCTAAATTTAAAATATCAAACGAAAATTTATGGCAGCTAAACAAATTTGTGTTGTAGCAACCAAAAAGAAAAAAAAGTTTTGCCTATAAATTAAACCAATTCCAAAATCAAAAAGAAAGAAAATTCTCATGATTCTCCTTTTACTTATAGCTTTTGGTATTTAAATTTCATTTTATTTACTTAGAATTTGTTAGAAAAAAAAACAAATGGCTAATAAACAGCGGAGTTCAAACATGGTAAAGCATTTCTTTCATGTAAGAAAATTATATAATATTGTACTTGAAGCTTAAGTAATTGAGTTCATTTCGTTCGTGGCATGCAGATGCATTCCTACTCAAAAAATACTTTCATTTTAACTCTGTTATTTATGAATTATGATTCTATACTTTATACAATCAGCAATCTAAAAAATGGTATTTTACTGGGAGCCAAACAAGCCAGAAACACAATAATAAATAATATAGATAAGATTCGAAGGAGCAACCGGTGATCCATGAGATCCAAACAGAGTCGTAATTGACGGAGAGAGAGACAGAAATCTGCTCGGGCTCGAATCCTTCGACGCAGCGGCGCACACGGGGATCGGTGTCGGGCAAATCGACAGCGTTACCGCGCAAGCTGACATCGTAGGGGACGGTTACGGGTTCGAAAGGCCCGTCGAGAGTGGAAGGAATCAGGTCGTCGTCGATAGCGGTGACGGCGATGGAGACTGAGAAAACGAGGAACCACCGGAACGTCATCGTTAAGAACATCTTCGACTTTCCAGCGAGAGAAATAGCGAGTATGTGAAGAAATGAATATATTTTCCTTTTTATAGAGAAATGAATATATCAAACGTCGGACGATCGGAAATATGATAACCTGACGCGTGGATTTTGCTGGCAGTTACGACAGTTTAGTTTATGAAATTTGTCTGCACTGCGTGTATTAATATTTTTATTTTTCTAGACCCCATTAATTTAATTTAATAATTAACTTAAGCATATTCCTTTTCTCATAACTTAATTTTTTTTTTCTTAAGTGATATTTAAATTATTATTTTTACTTAGTATCGTTAATAGTCAAATTATTAGTTAACTGTTTAAATAAAAAAAACTTAACAAACTATTTTTCTCATTTTAACATTTAAATTTTTTTCACAAATGGTATTTAAATTATTTTTTTCAAATTTATACTTTTATTAGTTCAACTATTTGCGAATCATTAAATTTATTTTTAAAAAGAATATATAAATAATTAATATTTTTCATGTAACAAAATAGATAAAAGGTATTATTTTTCTCGTTTTATGTATAATCTTTTTACTTCAATTTTATTTCCTTTCTTTTATTCTCTCATTTTTTTTGATTTTTTCTATAAATGTGAGTATTTTGAATTTTAAGATTTTCAAAATCGAACAGATGGTAGAACCAACCAGGCCATTAATTTTTGTTTTGATTTTTTGTTCGATTCAATCAAATAAATTATTAGAAAAATCATAAAATAAAAAACAAAACAATATTTAACTCAATTAAAAATGATTAAAAATTATATTATTATAAGGATATTTTATCTTTTCTATTTTTATTATATTATTATGGTACTTTTGTCTTTTTTAAACAAAATTAATAAAACCAATGTATAATGAGGTTTGAACCTATAGTATTAAAGATTTTAAACTTTCAATTTTATTATTTTAACTAAAATATCATTTTATTTTTACATAATTTTTAATAAATATGTTCTTTTTCATAATTCTTTCATCTACATAATAGATTTGTCATAATTTAAACTAATTTAATTGTAAATATAAAAAAATTATTTAATTCCACATATAAAAATTTCATCTTAATTTAGTTGTACTCAATTGCACTCACTGTGTAACAAATATATTTTAGAAAATAAAGTAGTATCTTTTAAGTAAATGGTTATTTTAAGGGTAAGTATTTGGTATTGTATTTTTAACTCCACAAGCATGGTTAAAAATTAACATGTATCTCATTTTTTTAAAGTGAGTATTTGATACACCGACAATATTTTTTTTTACAAATAGTTTTAAAAATATTGACACATGTCACTTTTTCTTAACATTTTATTATATTTCTATGAAACACTTGTTAACCCTAATTCAATTTGTGGAGTCTAAAACTCGACTGATAATATATCAAGTATTTTCCTCTTTATATGTATATGTATATATATAATTTATTATATTCTAAAAAAGAATGCGTGTTTGAAAAGAATATTATTAATAATCACAAATCTTTAATATAAACTTTAAAATCAACATAAAAAATATTTTAAAAATATTATACATAATTACAGTAAATCTCAATTCACATCATAGTTATACTAAAATAAATTTCATACATAATATGATATTAAAGGATTTATTTTATTAAATTATTGAAGACAGTAAGTAAGAAATCTAAGGCTCAAAATAAATATATAAAATCAGGGTGCTTAAGATTCGGTTTACCACCTTAACTTTTAGAAATGTGTGAAGCGACCATCTTTCTAGACTGCTTTTCCCTAGGCGTGAAAGATACGTAGCCCAAGAGTTTAGTAGTATACAACATTCACTTCACTTCTTATGTTCAGAAAATGGTTAATATATAATTTAATAGAAGTATTTAGTTGGTATTTAATTTTTTTATTTAGTTAATATTTAAATTTATATTATATTATTTAGGTTGGTATTTTTTAAGGGTTAATTAAATTAACAGTCATTCAATCTTGATGAGACTGGTAAAACTATTTGGTAAAACTATCACTTTGATTTTAATTCAGTCACTTAATTTTCGAAAAATAATAAATCATTCATTTAAACCATTTTCCGTTACAGACATAACAAAAAGATGACCTGTCATCCTACTGTGTAAACGGCCCCAATTTAAAACCCTAGCTGGGCTGGGTAGTAAAAGAAAAAGAAGAAATAGAGAAGAAGAAGAGAAAAATTCTAGAATGGTTCAGTAGTAGCATAAGGCTGTGAATTGCCGCGATGGCGGTGGGGCAAACTTCAACCTTATTTTCTAAAATCTACTTCGATTTTCCTCTCCATCATCTTCTTTATAACCCTCTGCTTTATTGATTTGAAACGTTTCCTCATTTAACGAAAAGAACCCTCTACAAATGCCAATATTGACTACTAGAGAATTCTTTTTAAGTTGAGAATGCGCTCATTTGAATGCAATACAAGCACATTTCAATAAACTGACGTGGGAGGTCTTTTTGTCTTTTTGGCCAAAGATGGTGACAAATATTTGAATCCTCCTTATCAATAGTTTCAAATAATTTGAAAGTATTCAAAGATGTTTAATCCCATGTCCGCATTTATAGAGCAATAATTAGCATAAAGCTTTTCAAAAACAATTCAAGAGACTTTATTAAAAGCTTATTCACTTACTTGTAGAAAGCTAGGAATTAGCCCAACATAGATAGCGGGAATTCCTTCTTGCTCAACAATCTTCAAACTAGTTGCTAGTGCACCTATTTTGCTTGCTTGGACTTGCAATTGCAACTATCTTCTCACAACCTCAAATGGGTAAGTAGCAACTTCGGCAACAACAATAGCCCCATATAGTAATGTCCTCATTGGTCCCAACTCTACTTGATCCAAAGCATTCAGATCCTACCCCATTTGTCTCATGTTCTGAATTCTTTTCTTACGTTTCAGATCTAGATGGGGAGCGATTGGAAGGTAGAGAAGGAGACAAAAGAGATTGATGGTAGAGTGAAGCAAATTACCTTTTTTAAAACAAAGATTGTTGGAGTGGAGAAGAAGAAGTACAAACATATTGGGTCATTTGCGCAAAAAGTAAAAATATTGGGTCATTTATTTAAAAACGAAAAAGGAAGGACTAAAAAAAACTGACACTCAACTTTGCCTTGTCCAACGTGGCAAGTTAACTGGCCATATCAGCTAGTTAATTAGCCACGTCAGCTGTCCCATTAAGCTTGTGACAGAAAATGTTAATCGGTGACTGATTTGTCCCTTTTCGATACGTTAGTGATTGATTTGTTATTTTTCGGAAGTTGAGTGGCTAAATTGAAATCAGAATAATTGTTTTGTCAACTGTATCAAAGTTGAGTGGCTGTTATTATAATTTACTCTTTTTTGTAATTGTAACGTTAATTTGTGCTGACGTGACACTAATAATTAATCTAATGGTTACATGTGGCAATCTCTCAACATACCATGCAGTGAACATAAATTAAAAATATTTTAAAATTTAAAATTTATAAAATATATTTCTTCACATCAAGAATAAACCTAGAGAAATGGTTGTTCAAGTACATCAATTTGTCTAGATTTATTCGAGATAGATTTTTAGTAAGTTTATATTTTTATTTTTATAAAATATTAGTTTTAGGTTACTATTATTTTTAAAATATATAAAATATAAACATAGTAAAAATATATAAATTTATAAAAGAGTTTATAAGAGAACTAAAAATATGTCTACAATGAATGGATAGATCTAGATGCATTTGAATTTAGACAACTATACGAGGAAATTCATTCTTCTATGTAAAAACTTTTTTTATTTTATTATTTTAAAAAAATAATTTTGCTTAATTAGCACCAGGTATTTCTTTGAAGACACAAGATATTTACGCCATCATTTTTGGTAGCTATTACTTGGACATTTTCACTGATGAAGTTAATATGTTTGGTAAGCTCCTTTTCGATTGTTTGGTACATGCGTTTCCATAAGATTGTTCATAGGTCTTGTTGTAGGCCAATTTTGGCCCGTTTACAAAATACCCAGGCCCATTAAACCATTTAACCCATCCTCAAACCCAAAACCTAAAATTAACCTAGCCCAACATCCAAGCCCAATTCCAAAACCCTAGACTCCCACTTGCCTCTTCCCACTCTCCCATGCTGTCTGCCACCAGCACCATTCCCACTCTCCCATGCTGTCCGCCACCAAGACCACTCCCACTCTCCCATCTTTGTCTGCCGCCAAAGACCATCACACACCCCATTGTCCATGCCCATGCCCCGCAAACAAGCAAAACAGAAGCAAGAATAGAGAATAATAATAAAGTATGTAAAAATTAGGCTATATAAAGCCACCCAAACAACAAAAAAAAGAAAAGGGATAAAAAAGTTTGTATCAAGAACACAAAAAAAAGGAAAGCTCAGAAGGTGAACTTCAATTTTTTCTCTGTTATCTCAATCTTTCTGTTTATCTTTGCTTTGTTTTATTTTTGTAGGAATATTCTGTAAATATTTTAGGAATATTTTGTAGATATTTTTTTTATTAAAATCCCTTATTTTAAAGGATCATATCTCCTATTTAGTATCTTTCCTAACTTAGAGTTTCCTAAAGTAGTGTCATAGGTTGTATATAAAAACTCGATTTATGTTCTATTTAGTATAAAAAATACTCGATTTCTACATGGTATCAACTTAGGTTACGATTTCTTTTCAACCTAGACCATGTCCAAACTCCTTCTCCTACTTCGAGATTACTTCAAATCCAGAAAATTTTTCTAGTTCCGATGCTCCATCGATTAAATGCAGTCGACTATCACCTACCATCGATTGAATGGCAACAATTTTCTTGAATGGTCCCAATCGGTTAAGATTTTCTCTTGGGCGAGAAAGATTGGACTACGTTCTTGGTGAAATCAAGAAGCTCTTTGTGGTGATCTGGTTTTGCTAAGTGGATGCGTGACAATGGTCGTTATGACTTGGCTCCTTCATTCCATGACCCCAGTATAAGCGAAACTTTCTTCTTTACACCATACCGCTGAAATTTGGAGTGCAATCCATGAAACCCACTCTAGCACGGATAACATTCTGAATTATATCATGTTGAAGATCAAGCACCACTCTTAAACAAGGAACCATGCTGTTACTCTCTACTACAATACCCTTATCGCTCTTTGGCAACAATTAGATTTGTATGCACATTATGATTGGGTAGATCCAAGAGATCTTGCTCTTTATCAACAAATTGTTACTCAACGAAGACTTTTTCAATTTCTCCAAGGCTTAAATAAGAACACGGACGAGGTTCACGGCAGGTCTGGCTATTTCTCCTCTTCCCTCCCTTCGAGAGGCTTTCTATGGTCAAGAAGGAAGAAAGCCAAGGTGTGTGATCTTGTCGATGAACCATCTTCCACTTCGAAAGATCGCCTTCGACCTATCAATCATCTCCCTCTTCCAAACGGGGGAGACCTTGGTGTGATCATTGCAAAAAGCCCGGCCACTTTAAGGAGAAGTGTTGGAAGCTTCATGGTAAGCCTCAGGACTGGAAGTCCAAGCACTCTCGGGATAATAAATCAAGCCTTGTTGCCACCTCTTGTCACTAGTTTCACTAAAGAACAGATTCTTGAACTTCAAAACTATTTGGAAAGTTTCAAGGGTCTTGTGAGGTAATCTGGTCATAAAAGATCCAGAAGGTAACCTTTCTTCTACTGCATTTTTCTCCTCCCAGTTGACTCCTAATTGGATCCTCGATTCTGGTGCTACGGATCATATGACTGGTAACAAGGCATTGTTTCACAATTTTTTCCATACCTTTGGTAAAGCTGTCAAAACGGCTGATGGTACCTTGTGCAAAATAGAGGACATGGCAATCGTTATTCTCAATGAACAGATTGCACTTAAAATGTTCTCTTTGTACCAAATCGGCGTGCAATCTCATCTCTGTTATTAAATTGTCCACAGACTTGCCTTTCGCTCTGTAATTTTTAATGATCGTGATTGTACTTTGCGTGCCTTGAACTCGAAGAAGATGATTGGTAAGGCCACTTGCATAATGGTCTCTACATCCTCCCTACCTCTCCTAAAATCGAGATCTCCAAGTCATTTACCGCTTTAGGAAAAGTTGATCTTGTTATGTTATGGCACTTTCGTTTAGGCCATCCTAGTTTCCAATACCTTGCAAAATTGTTTCTGCTCTATTCATTAATAAAAGGCCTAATTCTTTTTCTTGCAAAGTTTGCTCTCTTGCCAAACATACTAAATCATCTTATTTTCCTTCTACATACAAGCCTTCTTACCCTTTTGCTTTGATCCATAGTGATATTTGGGGCCCTTCTCGGGTGAAGAATGCTGATAATTGTAAGTGGTTTATCACTTTTATTGATGATCACAGTAGGATAACTTGGACTTATTTTTGAAAGATAAATCTGAAACTGCTAGTGTTTTTGTGCAATTTTATAACATGGTTCTCACTCAATTTGGGTCTAAAATCCAGCTCTTTAAATCTGATAATGGCAGTGAATTTTTTGCTAGGTCTTTAGGTGATTTTTTTAAGGAAAAAGGCATAGTTCAGATTAGTTCTTGTGTTGGAACCCCACAGCAAAACGGCATTGCCGAAAGAAAAAATAGGCACCTTCTTGAAGTTACTCGTTCTCTTCTATTTACCACTAATGTTCCTAAATATTTGTGGGGGGAAGCCTTATTAACTGCCACATATTTAATCAACTGGATGCCTAGTAAGGTTTTAAAATTTCAAACGCCTCAATCTATATTTTTGCAGCACTTTCCTCATTTTAAGGCTATCTCCTCCATTCTGCCACTTAAAATTTTTGGCTGCACTATTTTTATCCAAAATATTGCTCCTAATAAGTCCAAGTTAGATCCTAAGTCTTTAAAATGTGTATTGGTTGGTATTCTTCACTTAAGAAGGGTTATAAATGCTATCATCCTCCTTCTAAACGATTTTTC
The DNA here is from genome assembly GCF_025698485.1 of Gossypium arboreum. NCBI lineage: Eukaryota > Viridiplantae > Streptophyta > Magnoliopsida > Malvales > Malvaceae > Gossypium > Gossypium arboreum. The sequence continues at coordinate 16,995,722 of NC_069080.1, forward strand.
ACCACTATGGATATAACATTTAATGAGCAGGATTCCTATTTCACTCAGCTGAAATTGGGGAAACATGGAGTGATTTTCACCACAACAGTATCTCCTCCTAATCTTCATTCTCAACCTTCGAATTGCCATCTTGTTCGCCATTACCGCAGATCATCACTGTGAATGCTCCCATTGATTCTCTGTAGTACCTATGACTAATTCACCTACACCCACTTTAAACACTCTTCCGAAAATACACCTACTCCAATTGAGTCTTCAAAAACACCACCACCCAAACAACTTCGTGTCTACACAAGAAAAGAAGACATATCCACGAGACTGCTTTTGCAATCGATTCTTGCCGAGAATTGGATTTGGGTCCGATCTTTAAATGGAAGAAGAAATCAGTAAGTCCACTACTCTAGATGACTTTCCTATTACTATTAGAAAAGGGTTAGAAAGGCACCAAGCATCCTATTGAAAAATTTATTGGTTATAATTCATTGATGCCGTCTTTTCAAGCATTTACAACTTTGGATAAAGAACGAGTTCCCACAAGCATAGTTGAAGCTCTAAAGGATCCAAAATGGAGAAGGGTGTTGAAGAGGAAATTTGTGCACTAGAGAAAATGCTACTTGGACCATTACAGACCTTCCTCAAGGAAAAAAAGGTCATTTTGTAAATGGATCTTTGCTGTAAAGTATAACTCCAATGGCGTATCCAACGATATAAAGCTAGACTAGTGGCGGAGGTTTCACGCAAACATATGGGATAGACTTCACGAAACTTTTGCACTGTGGCAAAGCTTAACACTATTCAAGTACTCCTAAGTTTGGCTGTAAATTGCGATTGGAAATTACACCAACTTGATGTAAAAACATTTCTTAATGGCAAGCTTGAGGAAGAAGTCTATATGCAATTGCCACTGCTCAAAGTCTATTGAAGGTAGCAACAAGGTTTGCAAGCTCAACAAGTCTCTATCTGGGTTAAAACAATCACCCGAGCTTGGTTCGAGAGGTTCGCTAAAGTCATTCTTCAAAATGGCTACAAGCGGTCCCTTGCCGATCATACGCTTTTCATCAAGGTAACTTCTACAAATAAGAAAGCTATCCTAATTGTGTATGTGGATGACATCATTCTTCTTGGAGATGATGAGGAAGAGATTAGCAATTTGAAGAAGTTGTTAAACAGGAATTGAAACCAAGGACTTGGGAAAGCTAAGGTATTTCCTATGAATGGAGGTGGCAAGATCAAAAGAAGGACTTGTGATCAACCGGAGAAAGTATGTACTTGATTTACTCAAAGAAACTGGTTTTCTTGGTCGTAAGCCGGTGATACACCAATGGAGGCAAACTTGAGATTCAATAAAGAAGATGAGTCCTTAGTAGACAGAGAGAAATTTCAAAGGTTAGTTGGGAAACTAATCTACTTATCCTTGACAAGGCCGGATATAGCTTTTCCGTAAATGTGATAAGTCAACACATGACTAATCCTCTTGAAGAGCATATGGCGTGACAAATAGAATTCTCAAGTACTTGAAGAAAACTCCGGACACGGCTTAATGTTTAAGAAGACACAAGACAGAATGTTAAGGTTTTTACAGACTCTAGTTGGGTGGAGATCTCACTGAAAGAAGATCCACTAGTGGGTACTTGCACTTTTGTTTGGGGTAACCTTACAACTTGGAGAAGTAAGAAACAATCTGTTGTTTCAAGAAGTAGTCTTGAAGTGAATTTAGAGCACTAGCTTTGGGGATATCTGAAGGAATTTGGCTACTTAAATTACTAAAAGAACTTGGCACAAATCGGAGGATCACTTTGAAGTTTTGTGTGATAATCAATCGCCATTCAGATTGCCAAGAACCCAGTTCAACATGACCGAACAAAGCATGTTGAAATTGATAGGCATTTTATTGCTGATCAAGTCAACAAAAACACACCACTCTTTCTTACATTCCTTCGGAAGGATGATTGCAGACATTCTTACCAAGGCTTTGCCAAAACACGTGTTCAATAAATTCCTATTCAAGCTGGGATTATACAATGTATATTCTCCACTTGAGGGGAGTGTAGAAATATTCGTAAATATTTTAGGAATATTTTGTAGATATTTTTTATTAAAATCCCTTATTTTAAGGGATCATATCTCCTATTTAGTATCTTTCCTAACTTAGAGTTTCCTAAAGTAGTGTCATAGGTTGTATATAAAAACTCGATTTATGTTCTATTTAGTATAAAAAATACTACGATTTCTACAATTTTTTCTTTAACTTACTTTAAAACGAAAAAGAATCAAGGAAGAAAAGAGTATTACGGATCTACCACGTGGCGCTCCCTTTCCGTTAAGCACGGTGAATCGCCGGTGATGATGGGTGTTGAAACCTTAATCAAGAAAGGAGGAAGAGATAAAGAGGGAAGCAAAAAAAAAATCCAGCAAAAAATTCCAGCTCAAAAAATTTCAGAAAAAATTTCCAGCAAAAAAAAAACCAAAAAAAACAATAGAACGACCCAAAACAAATTCAAATTAGAGATTGAAGAAACAAAAAATCTAAGGTGATTTTTTATATTTTATTTTAATCCGATTTTAAGTTTTTAACCTATATATATTAAAACATAAAATATAAATAAAATAAAATAAAATAAAAAAAATTTTTTTTTACCTTTAAGCAACCATGTACGGTGGGCGTGGCCGACATTGGCGAGCCTCGGTGACCGGTCGCCTGACCGGATTTCCTTCCCCTCCCTTCTCTCTCCTTCTCTCTTCCTCTCTCTTCCTTTTTTCTTTCCCTCCTCCAAATGATTTTTTGGGTTATTTTTGGCCTTATATAGCCCTCCAAAGCACGTCGTTTTGGGGTTGTCATTAACCCCAAAACGACGTTGTTTTGACTTGGATCGGTTCGACCGACCCGACCCGCCTAGGATCCGCGTGTTTTTTAAAGGAAGGGCAAATTGCGCTTTTAGCCCTTCCGCTTTTATTACTTTACAATTAAGTCATTTTTTGGTTTTTTAATTTGGCCCCGGAATTTGTCGCGATTTTCAATTTAGTCCACAATGATGTGCTGCATTTTATGGGAAGGAATATTTGCTGTTTTGGTCCCCTGATGTTTCCGCGTGTGTTTAATATAGTCCTTTCCTTTTATTTTTATTTCAATTTTGCCCCAAATATTTTGTTTTAGCTCAACTTAATCCTTTTAGTTATTTTACTATTTAAATCAATTATTTTAGTATTATTATTATATTTTATTCACTTATGTAGTGTGTTAATATTTTTATCATTTCTAATATGTATATATATATATATATATTATGTGTATTATATATATATATTATGTATATATGCCATTAGTTATATATTTCTTATGTATATATTCTTAATACTATTATATACATATATATATATATATGTATATTTTAAATTCCATATTGTGTATATATTATTATTACAAATTATTACTATTGCTAGTATTATTATAACTATTATTATATTAGTATATATTTTATATACATATGTATATATATATATATTTTGCACATATCATTATTTTATATTATTGTTGTAAATTTTTATGTACGTTTCCCAATATTTTCTTTTATTGTAGATATTATTATTATTATTATTACATACTTTTATTATATATATATATATACATATATATGTATTTTATATTATTATTACCAAATATATCATTTTTCCTATTTTATTATTAGTACATGACTTGTTTCTATTTTGTAAATATCATTATTATTGTTATTTTAATATTCTAGTATTCCATGTTAATATTTTTCATTAATGATATCATTTTTTTTTTTGTTCTTTATCTATTTTAATTTCTCACTTTAGGAATATTTTTCTCATGTTTTAATTAATTTCAAAAATAAGGCAATGTACCGATTTAATATTAAGCTATCGATTTCATCGCTATGTTGGGTGAAATTAAATCGGCTTGTGAAACAGGACACCCTTTCTAAAAAAATCGAAAACTAAAATTCCTATTTTTCAATCGGATCACGATTAAATATTATATTGAACTCGTATTTTTGAAAATCAAGTCAATACATGTTTATGAGATACCAATTTTGGGCGTCGTGAGGGTGCTAATACCTTCCTCGCAGAATCGACTCCGAACCCCAATTTTTCTTTGAACTTTCACGTAGACCTAAATTTGGCCTTCTTTTTGTTTTAAAATAATTTTATTAGGTGTCCGATCACACCTATAAAAGGATCGGTGGCGACTCCTTTGTTAATAAAATCGGAAGTTGGTTTTCAAATGTTTAATAAATCACCATAATTAGCGACCAAGCGTAAAATTTTTTTTCGTGCATAGCAGGTCTTATGATAAAGACCATGACACTTTCCGTCATTGCCTTGCCTATTGTTGGCCCTTCTCGTTCATGAGAAATTCACCTTCAAGGAGGTAATTGTTGTTCAACTTTTTCCTTTTCCAATTATGTTTTGATTTTGTGGAAAATGGGTTCCGTGTAATGTGGACTTTTTCCTTATATCTAGAAGTCTGTTACCACTTACCATACTTCCTCAACTTGTACTCTTGACAAAGGACTAGAAACATTGACAACCGACGGCAAATCGTATTTTTCTTGGGTATGCTTCAAAATTTTTCAATGTTTTTAAAGCGGTGTTTATTTAGTTTATTGACAATATCTTAGATCTTTTGCTCTCTATGTTAGTACTTTTTTTTCTTCAATTGGTCCAAATTATGTTTTAACTTTTAATCATATGGTAAGGATTATCTTTTCAATTAGCAATTTGAAGTTCACACTTCATACTCTCACAGCCAAAACTTGGGTTTTCCTTTACCTTTACATCATATTTTGGATGCTAAAGTAGCTTTTGTTGTTTTAAGACTCAATGAAGTTTAGTATCTTTTTGTGTGAGTTCTTATCGTAATATGAAATTGTTAGGTGCCTTTTATTTCCGAAGAAAAGAATAATAGGCCTGAATTAGAGCGCTGAGCAAGAAGGAGACTACCTGAGCAAGAAAAGCGCTGAGGAGGTCAAGATTCGGCAAGACGGGGCAAAATTGGCCTTTCTTTGTATCTTTGCTCTATTCCCGTTACACGACAATAAGCAAAGAGGGGCAGCTGTTGTAGGCCAATTTTGGCCCGTTTACAAAATACTCAGGCCCATTAAACCATTTAACCCATCCTCAAACCCAAAACCTAAAATTAACCTAGCCCAACATCCAAGCCCAATTCCAAAACCCTAGACTCCCACTTGCCTCTTCCCACTCTCCCATCTTTATCGCCACCAGCACCATTCCCACTCTCCCATCTTTGTCGCCACCAGCACCACTCCCACTCTCCCATCTTTGTCTGCCGCCAAACACCATCACACACCCCATTGTCCATCCCCATGCCCTGCAAACAAGCAAAACAGAAGCAAGAATAGAGAATAATAATAAAGTATGTAAAAATTAGGCTATATAAAGCCACCCAAACAACAAAAAAAAGAAAAGGGATAAAAAAGTTTGTATCAAGAACACAAAAAAAAGGAAAGCTCAGAAGGTGAACTTCAATTTTTTCTCTGTTATCTCAATCTTTCTGTTTATCTTTGCTTTGTTTTATTTTTTTTCTTTAACTTACTTTAAAACGAAAAAGAATCAAGGAAGAAAAGTGTATTACCGGATCTACCACGTGGCTGCTCCCCTTTCCGTTCGGCACGGTGAATCGCCGGTGATGATGGGTGTTGAAACCTTAACTGAAGAAAGGAGGAAGAGATAAAAGAGGGGAAGCAAAAAAAAATCCAGCAAAAAATTCCAGCACCAAAAAAAAATTTCCAGAAAAAAATTTCCAGCAAAAAAAAACCAAAAAAAACAATAGAACGACCCAAAACAAATTCAAATTAGAGATTGAAGAAACAAAAAAATCTAAGGTGATTTTTTTTATATTTTATTTTAATCCGATTTTAAGTTTTTAACCTATATATATTAAAACATAAAATATAAATAAAATAAAATAAAAAAAAAAAAAAGATTTTTTTTACCTTTAAAACAGCAGGTCAGACGGTGGCGTGCCAGCGCCGGCATGAGCCTCCGGTGACCGGTCGCCCCGACCGGATTTCCCTTCCCCTCCCTTCTCTCTCCCTTCTCTCTTCCCTCTCTCTTCCTTTTTTTCTTTCCCTCCTCCAAATGATTTTTTTGGGTTATTTTTGGCCTTATATAGCCCTCCAAAGCGACGTCGTTTTGGGGTTGTCATTAACCCCAAAACGACGTTGTTTTGACTTGGACCGGTTCGACCGACCCGACCCGCCTAGGATCCGCGTGTTTTTTAAAGGAAGGGCAAATTGCGCTTTTAGCCCTTCCGCTTTTATTACTTTACAATTAAGTCATTTTTGTTTTTTAATTTGGCCCGAAATTTGTCGCGATTTTCAATTTAGTCCACAATGATGTCTGCATTTTATGGGAAGGAATATTTGCTGTTTTGGTCCCCGATGTTTCGCGTGTGTTTAATATAGTCCTTTCCTTTTATTTTTATTTCAATTTTGCCCCAAATATTTTGTTTTTAGCTCAACTTAATCCTTTTTAGTTATTTTACTATTTAAATCAATTATTTTAGTATTATTATTATATTTTATTCACTTATGTAGTGTGTTAATATTTTTATCATTTCTAATATGTATATATATATATATATATATTATGTGTATTATATATATATTATGTATATATGCCATTAGTTATATATTTCTTATGTATATATTCTTAAATACTATTATATACATATATATATATATATGTATATTTTAAATTCCATATTGTGTATATATTATTATTACAAATTATTACTATTGCTAGTATTATTATAACTATTATTATATTAGTATATATTTTATATACATATGTATATATATATATATATTTTGCACATATCATTATTTTATATTATTGTTGTAAATTTTTATGTACGTTTCCCAATATTTTCTTTTATTGTAGATATTATTATTATTATTATTACATACTTTTATTATATATATATATATACATATATATGTATTTTATATTATTATTACCAAATATATCATTTTTCCTATTTTATTATTAGTACATGACTTGTTTCTATTTTGTAAATATCATTATTATTGTTATTTTAATATTCTAGTATTCCATGTTAATATTTTTCATTAATGATATCATTTTTTTTCGTTCTTTATCTATTTTAATTTCTCACTTTAGGAATATTTTTCTCATGTTTTAATTAATTTCAAAAATAAGGCAATGTACCGATTTAATATTAAGCTATCGATTTCATCGCTATGTTGGGTGAAATTAATCGGCTTGTGAAACAGGACACCCTTTCTAAAAAAATCGAAAACTAAAATTCCTATTTTTCAATCGGATCACGATTAAATATTATATTGAACTCGTATTTTTGAAAATCAAGTCAATACATGTTTATGAGATACCAATTTTGGGCGTCGTGAGGGTGCTAATACCTTCCTCGCGCGTAACTGACTCCCGAACCCCAATTTTTCTTTGAACTTTCACGTAGACCTAAATTTGGCCTTCTTTTTGTTTTAAAATAATTTTATTAGGTGTCCGATCACACCTATAAAAGGATCGTGGCGACTCCTTTGTTAATAAAATCGGAAGTTGGTTTTCAAATGTTTAATAAATCACCATAATTAGCGACCAAGCGTAAAATTTTTTTTCGTCGCAACAGGTCTTATGATAAAGACCATGACACTTTCCGTCATTGCCTTGCCTATTGTTGGCCCTTCTCGTTCATGAGAAATTCACCTTCAAGGAGGTAATTGTTGTTCAACTTTTTTCCTTTTCCAATTATGTTTTGATTTTGTGGAAAATGGGTTCCGTAATGTGGACTTTTTCCTTATATCTAGAAGTCTGTTACCACTTACCATACTTCCTCAACTTGTACTCTTGACAAAGGACTAGAAACATTGACAACCGACCGGCAAATGCGTATTTTTCTTGGGTATGCTTCAAAATTTTTCAATGTTTTTAAAGCGGTGTTTATTTAGTTTATTGACAATATCTTAGATCTTTTGCTCTCTATGTTAGTACTTTTTTTTCTTCAATTGGTCCAAATTATGTTTTAACTTTTAATCATATGGTAAGGATTATCTTTTCAATTAGCAATTTGAAGTTCACACTTCATACTCTCACGACCAAAACTTGGGTTTTCCTTTACCTTTACATCATATTTTGGATGCTAAAGTAGCTTTTGTTGTTTTAAGACTCAATGAAGTTTAGTATCTTTTTGTGTGAGTTCTTATCGTAATATGAAATTGTTAGGTGCCTTTTATTTCCGAAGAAAAGAATAATAGGCCTGAATTAGAGCGCTGAGCAAGAAGGAGACTACTGAGCAAGAAGAGCTGAGGAGGTCAAGATTTGACAAGACGGGCAAAATTGGCCTTTCTTTGTATCTTTGCTCTATTCCGTTACGACAATAAGCAAAGAGGGCATTGTTGTAGGCCAATTTTGGCCTGCTTACAAAATACTCAGGCCCATTAAACCATTTAACCCATCCTCAAACCCAAAACCTAAAATTAACCTAGCCCAACATCCAAGCCCAATTCCAAAACCCTAGACTCCCACTTGCCTCTTCCCACTCTCCCATCTTTCGCCACCAGCACCATTCCCACTCTCCCATCTTTTCGCCACCAAGACCACTCCCACTCTCCCATCTCTGTCTGCCCAAGACCATCACACACCCCATTGTCCATCCCCATGCCACGCAAACAAGCAAAAAGAAGCAAGAATAGAGAATAATAATAAAGTATGTAAAAATTAGGCTATATAAAGCCACCCAAACAACAAAAAAAGAAAAGGGATAAAAAGTTTGTATCAAGAACACAAAAAAGGAAAGCTCGGAAGGTGAACTTCAATTTTTCTCTGTTATCTCAATCTTTCATTTATCTTTGCTTTGTTTTATTTTTTTCTTTAACTTACTTTAAAACGAAAAAGAATCAAGGAAGAAAAGTGTATTAGGATCTACCACGTGGTGCTCCCTTTCCGTTCGCACGGTGAATCGCCGGTGATGATGGGTGTTGAAACCTTAATCAAGAAAGGAGGAAGAGATAAAGAGGGAAGCAAAAAAAATCCACAAAAATTCCAGCACCAAAAAAATTTCGAGAAAAAATTTCCAGCAAAAAAAAAACAAAAAAAAACAATAGAACGACCCAAAACAAATTCAAATTAGAGATTGAAGAAACAAAAAATCTAAGGTGATTTTTTTATATTTTATTTTAATCCGATTTTAAGTTTTTAACCTATATATATTAAAACATAAAATATAAATAAAATAAAATAAAAACAAAAAAAGATTTTTTTTACCTTTAAAACAGCAGTGTACGGTGGCCGGCCGGCACGGCGAGCCTCCGTGACCGTCGCCCGACCGGATTTCCTTCCCTCCCTTCTCTCTCCTTCTCTCTTCCCTCTCTCCTTTTTTTCTTTCCCTCCTCCAAATGATTTTTTGGGTTATTTTGGCCTTATATAGCCCTCCAAAGCAGCGTCGTTTTGGGGTTGTCATTAACCCCAAAACGACGTTGTTTTGACTTGGACCGGTTCGACCCGACCCGACCCGCCTAGGATCGCGTGTTTTTTAAAGGAAGGGCAAATTGCGCTTTTAGCCCTTCCGCTTTTATTACTTTACAATTAAGTCATTTTTGTTTTTTAATTTGGCCCCGAATTTGTCGCGATTTTCAATTTAGTCCACAATGATGTCTGCATTTTATGGGAAGAAATATTTGCTGTTTTGGTCCCCGATGTTTTCGCGTGTGTTTAATATAGTCCTTTCCTTTTATTTTTATTTCAATTTTGCCCCAAATATTTTGTTTTTAGCTCAACTTAATCCTTTTAGTTATTTTACTATTTAAATCAATTATTTTAGTATTATTATTATATTTTATTCACTTATGTAGTGTGTTAATATTTTTATCATTTCTAATATGTATATATATATATATATTATGTGTATTATATATATATTATGTATATATGCCATTAGTTATATATTTCTTATGTATATATTCTTAAATACTATTATATACATATATATATATATATATGTATATTTTAAATTCCATATTGTGTATATATTATTATTACAAATTATTACTATTGCTAGTATTATTATAACTATTATTATATTAGTGTATATTTTATATACATATGTATATATATATATATTTTGCACATATCATTATTTTATATTATTGTTGTAAATTTTTATGTATATATTTTTTATGTACGTTTTCCAATATTTTCTTTTATTGTAGATATTATTATTATTATTATTACATACTTTTATTATATATATATATACATATATATGTATTTTTATGTACATATTATTATTTTATATTATTATTACCAAATATATCATTTTCCTATTTTATTATTAGTACATGACTTGTTTCTATTTTGTAAATATCATTATTATTGTTATTTTAATATTCTAGTATTCCATGTTAATATTTTTCATTAATGATATCATTTTTTTTTATGTTCTTTATCTATTTTAATTTCTCACTTTAGGAATATTTTTCTCATGTTTTAATTAATTTTAAAAATAAGGCAATGTACCGATTTAATATTAAGCTATCGATTTCATCGCTATGTTGGGTGAAATTAAATCGACTTGTGAAACAGGACACCCTTTCTAAAAAAAAATCGAAAACTAAAAATTCCTATTTTTCAATCGGATCACGATTAAATATTATATTGAACTCGTATTTTTGAAAATCAAGTCAATACATGTTTATGAGATACCAATTTTGGGCGTCGTGAGGGTGCTAATACCTTCCTCGCGCGTAACTGACTCCCGAACCCCAATTTTTCTTTGAACTTTCACGTAGACCTAAATTTGGCCTTCTTTTTGTTTTAAAATAATTTTATTAGGTGTCCGATCACACCTATAAAAAGGATCGGTGGCGACTCCCTTTGTTAATAAAATCGGAAGTTGGTTTTCAAATGTTTAATAAATCACCATAATTAGCGACCAAGCGTAAAATTTTTTTTCGTCGCAACAGCTGGCGACTCCACTGGGGACGCGTTTTTGAGAGTCGAGTCGAGTTAAGCATGTGTTGTTAAAAATTTCAAATTTCCTTGTTCAAAGTAAATATTTGGTCGTGATCCAAAATCTCGTTTTCAAAATTCACGCATTTGTATCTCTTCTAACTTGCTTATTTGTTTGTTTTTAGGTTTTCAACTTTTATGGTTTTGGTTTAGTTCCTTTAAGTACAACACAAAGGTTTATGAGTTTTTTCTCTCACACCGTGCACTTGCATTTTGCATAACATAAAGCTCTCTACCCGGCTCTGTCTGTTTAAGTGAAAGTAAACGCTATGCCTTCGTGAGTTAACTCGTCCCTCCGCACAAGCTAGTGAATACTTTGGGTTACATATGACTTATGCTTTCGTGAGTTAACTTGTCCTCCGCATAAGCATAAGTAAATGTAATCCTCGAATTGAACTCGTGAGCTGTGATGGGTTATGGCCGAGGCTTCGTGCTAATCTTAGTAGATGATAGTACGAGCAATTCGAGTACTGTCTAGAACCGAGACGCATATAATGAACCATACGAGCTATCCAATTAGAGCCATGACGAACCTCTCGTCCGCTTATAGTCACCAAAATAAGTACACGGGAAAATGCCTTTTACCTTTCAAGAGAATTGGATTGGGTAGTTTAATTTGTTTTCAAATTATAATTGTTGTGTTTACTAACCGAGTTTGTTTGTTTTATTTTTATTTTCATCATGCATCGTAGGCATCATATTAGGAAGGTGTTGATTAAAGGTTGGTTGCCAAAAACGGGTTTCGATGGAGGAGTCAATTACACAAATGATCGAGAAGAATGCCGTGGTTCGGGATGGTCTCTAAAAACTCGGAGGGACAAGGGGATAGTCTTGTGGAAAGGTGTCTGCCAATTTGCCCGAACAAATAAGCGTGAATGTTCGCCAAAATAACCTCAAGATTTGGTTCAAATTTGGAATCGGTGGGATTCGGACATTAGAGACATTTTCACCGAGAGGTATGGAGATATAGCTCACCGATCACCATCCGTGTAGATGAGCAGTTGATTCAAGCCATGGTTCGGTTTCGGGACCCACTTATCGGTGTTTCACCTTCAATCAAGAAGACATGACTCCAACTATAGAAGAGTATTTGCTTTACTCGCGATCGACAATGTACAATTCGACAAAATATATGTGAAGGAGCCTAAGCCGATGACCTTCAAGAAAAAGTTAGTGAGACCGAGCAGACATGACCGATGCATGGGCTGAAAGCGGATAAAGAAGAAGAACGAAACCATTTGCATTCCATGGTCCTCCCTACGAGATTTGACTCGAACCATCGACATCTTTGAAAAGGGTAAATCTATTCGCTTTGGCCATTTATGGTTTGGTTATTTTCCCAAAGGTTCTCGGACATCTCGAAGTGGCAGTAGTTGATTTCTTCGAAAGGTTAAAACAAGGAGTCAACCCTGTCCCAACCATCCTAGCAGAAACCTTCAGGTCCCTGAGTAGTTGTCGAAGAAAAGGGAAGGACGATTTATCGGGATCTGTAGATTGCTCAATGTTTGGATTTTGAGTCACTTCTGGAAGGTAGAGCGCACTCCATTCCATATGTTTTCTAAAACATTCTCCTCGCTAGAAGCTTTCCTCAAGAAAGAATGGCCGAAGGAAGTCACCGAGCAACATTGGGTATCAGTCTTTCAGAATCTTCGCGCCGAGGATATAACATAGAGAGCACCCTGGATTCGTCCTTCAGTTCTGCTATACAAATGTGGAAGCCAAGATTGGGTACCTTTACTTGGGTTATGGGGAGGAGTTGGATATGCTCCGCTATTGGTCCAAAGGCAATTTTCTTCACGACAATTCCTCCCCGCAACTAGAGGATTAGCACAGTTCGAGTTCACTTTCGCGGGTGAAGGATATATGAAGAGAGTCCGAGACACTGCAAAGTCTTGGAAGGAAATTCATTTCATGGAATTAGCTTTGTATGCTGATACCCTTACCCAAGATTACGGCGTATGGAGGAAGCAACGGGTAAATAGTCGACAAATCTCGTCAACAAACCACCCATCCGAATCCTTTCTCGAAGGAAACGCCGTCTCGAGCTAGAAGTGGCAAGACAAGATTTGAACGAGAAAAGACCAAGATGTCTCGGGACCTTAGTGCCCTTCAAGAAGAAAACTATCAGCGAAGATTGAAGTTCGGGTTGAAAGGTCCGAGCGAAAAAGTACAAAGAGAAGCCGAGATTGTGAGAAACGACTTAAGGGACCTTCATTTGGAAAACAAGAAATTAAGAAGCACTATAAAGAATAGCGGGTTGGGCAAGTCGACAGAGAATGGAAGGAAGAAATTAGCAATATCAAAGAAGGAATGGAGTTTTGGAAGGAAAAGCAAAGAAAGAGGAAGAAAAGCAGCTGCTATTGTGATAGAGTTAAGAAGGAAAACGCCGAGTATGAAATAGTGATCTGCAGAATTGGCGAATAGTCAGTCCGAACATCAAGAATTAAAAAGGAAAACACGAGATCTAGAAAATATACTGCAATCTCGTCAACAACAATTAGATAACCTCCTGAAGACTCTAGAAGAAAAGAGTGAGCAGTACGATAGGGACATTCACGCGTATGAAGGAACTCTCAAAGAAAAAGAAATGCAACTCGACTTCTTGATCAATGAAATTCACAAAGCGGCTATACAAGTTGTTCAATTATCAGATGAAGCCGAAGCTCTCAGTTGCCGATTCCCTCCGAGCCGAAGATCAAGCATATCAGAGTTTTTAGAGCAAGTGAAGAAACAAGGCAATGTGGCTAGGAAATTTGTGTAACCGTTAGAAAAATGGAAACTTTGTGTAATAGACTATGTTGATAAATGAAATGCCTAAATATGGGGCTACCTTGAAATTAACACCAATTTTTTGCATTCCTTGCATAATTAACATATTAACATTTTGACATTCGTGCATTCATTCATGCATTCATCCATACATTGCATATCCCATACTCGGTCATTGAAGACAAAATATATAATTCGCAGGTTGTAATACCACAAGATGGAACCACGTCATCAAGATAAAACGCTACCGACAAGCTAGAGTGATGGAAGCTGAATTCAATGAGAGAATTGAAAGGATGGAAAAGGCTCAAAGAGAATTGCAAGAGCAACTGGCCAAATCGTAACAAGAGACGAGAAACCTAATGGTGAGATCTTGAGAGGAATCACTTGAGCAAAGAAATCAAATGGCCAAGATGATGGAGATGATGTCAGCTCTAGTTAAAGGAAAAGGACCCATGCAGAGCCCTGACATCGAGGAGTCTCGATCAAGAATTCACCATGATCAGGATCCACTCTATCCCCGTGATTCACTCCACCGCCGCATATACAACACGAGAGGGTATACTCAAGGGAACCCACCGGATTGGAACATCGACCTATGCCACCTGCTCCACCCACTAATTTGGGGCAAGGAATATTCGCGTCAAACCCAAGGGCTAGTCCTGCTAATCCACTAGTCCCAGATCTGGATGACCCAGTAGAGGTAGCCAAGTTGAAATCGGATAACCATGACGCAAAATATAGGGGTCTAGAGGAAAGACTCAAAGCGATAGAAGGCACTGAAGTCTTCTCCGCACTAGGTGCCAAAGAACTCAGTTTGGTACCTGATCTGATTTTGCCCCCGAAGTTCAAAGTGCCTGATTTTGAGAAGTATGATGGGACAAGATGTCCAAAGGTGCATCTGGTCATGTTTTGCCGAAAAATGACTGGTTATGTGAATGAGGATTAACTACTCATACATTGCTTTCAAGATAGTCTAACAGGGTCAGCTCTTCGGTGGTACAATCAACTTAGTAGAGAAAAGATTCGATCTTGGAAGGACTTGGCGTCAGCATTTTACGAGCAGTACAAGCATGTATCGGATATGGTGCCAGACCGTATGACCTTGCAGATGATGGAGAAGAAACTAGTAGAATCCTTTAGACAGTACGCGCAAAGATGGAGAGATATCTCGGCCCAAGTGGAGCCTCCACTGACTAAGACTGAGATAACGGTCCTTTTCATCAATACTCTGAAAGCACCATTCTATGACAAGCTGGTGGGAAGTGCTACGAAGGATTTTTCGGATATCGTAATATCCGGTGAACTCATAGAGAATGCCGTCAAAAGTGGTAGAATGGAAGGATCAGAAGGCTCAAAGAAAGCAGCAACCGTAAGGAAGAAAGAACCAGAAGCCCACATGGTGGGAACTGAGAGTCGTTACATTCCCAATTCAGTATCCTAACCAACCCCGACCTCAAATTATCCACCCCAAATTTCTATTATCCCCTCAAACCCCTTACTACTAAGCACCACATCCGTCCTACCCGTGATACGCCACCAACAACCAAAGACCCGTCACCACATTCCCACAAAACACTCTACCCACTCAAAGCCAACCCAGAAATGAACCAAGACCAACAAGGCCCAATCCCGAGAGACAGCAATTCACCCCTATTCCTGTATCATATGGGGAATTGTACCCAAAACTTTTAGAGAAGCAATTAATATCACCCCATTACATGGCACCCCTTAAACCTCCATACCCGAAATGGTACGATCCAAACGCTAGTTGTGCATATCATGCAGAAAACCAGGGGCACTCTACTGAGAACTGTCTTGCTTTCAAAAGAAGAGTTCAAGGACTCATTGACGCGGGTATCCTACGATTCGATAGTGCCAGTAACGCCACGGGGAACCCGTTTCCTAACCATACCGAAGGGAATGTGAACACAGTGGGGAAAGAGGATGAATGGAAAAATAGAAGATGGGTTTCTGAAGTACGAACACCTCTGCAGAGAATCTGGGAGATACTAAGTGAGAAAGGGTTGCTCTGTCGTTTTAACGGAGTATCCAAAGGAAAAGATGCAAAAGGTCACAGTTTTTGCGAGCTCCATGGTATTGGGGAGCATAACATTCAGTCCTACGAGGAATTCAGAAGTTTACTGCAAAGTATGATGGACAATAAGGAGATTGGGATTTTTTGTAAAGCCAAAGAGGCCGATAGTGGAGAAATATGTGCCTCTGACAATCAATCATCAGGTTTCCCATATAGCGCCGACCGACCGTTAATAATCTATTATGACGCAAAGAAAGAACTGGTGAAACCAAAAATGATAATTGAAGTACCATATCCTTTCCTTATAAGGACAATACAACGATCTGGTGGAAGTACGATGTCAACATCGTTACACCTGAAGGTGAAAAGCTTGAAGCCACAACTGAAGACATTGGGGAAGTAGGTCATTTTACCTGTAGTGGACGGTGCTATTCTAAAGAAGTTGAACCGGTAAAGAAAAGTAGCGACTTGAAGCAAAAAGGGAAAGCAGTGATGCACGAAGTCAAAGTCGAGCAAGAAATTCCACCCGTGCAAGAAACTAAAAAGCTTGTGAATGAGGAAGAAGCTCAAGAATTCTTGAAATTTATTAAGCACAATGAGTATAGTGTGGTGGAACAAGCGAGCAAGCGACCGGTAGCGAATCTCGATTCTATCTCTCTGTTAAATTGAGCCACACCGGAATGCTTTATTGAAGGTGTTAAATCAAGCTTATGTGGCCAACAACATATCCGTCGAGAAGCTTGATAGGTGGGTAAACAATCTGAATGCGGACAATTTCATCTCTTTTAGTGACGATGAGATACCGCCAAATGGTAGAGGCTTGGTGAAAGCGCGCATATCACGACTCGTTGTAAGGGATACATAATACCAAACGTACTCATCGATAATGGGTCACGTTAAATGTTATGCCATTGGCCACGCTTTCTAGAATACCGATGGATTTGTCCTACTTAAGGCCTGTCATTCCACGGTAAGGGCATTCGACGGACGAGGCGCGAAGTCGTGGGAAAGATCGAAATCCCTTTGAAGTGGGCCTTACATTTATGATGTCGAGTTCCAAGTCATGGACATTACACCTTCTTATAATTGCCTTCAGGAAGACCTTGGATCCATTCTTTGGAGCGGTCCCATCATCCCTCCATCAAAAGGTGAAATTTATCATGGATGGTCTGTTTGGTCACGGTCGAGGCGAAGAAGACATTGTCGCATCTATCTCGCTGATCGCCATACTTGGAAGTAAGCAAGGACGCAGTGGAATGTTCCTTCGATCCCTTGAATTCGTCAATGCCACTTTCGTCATTGAGGGAAACAGAATTCCAATGCCAAAGCGAGAAATACCGAATGGGTGTCAAGTTGATTTGTAGGAAGGGAGCTCGTGCGAGAAGAGGTTTAGGAGACATCTGCAAGGAATAGTTAGGGCTTTAAAGCCAGTGCACCACAAGGCCCGATACGGTTTGGGGTTCCAGCCTGACATGCGTCAAAGAAGAAGACAGTGGAAGAAGGATCAAGAGAGAAGAATTGCAAGAACTTTGGGCCGAGAACCAGAAGGGGAACCAATAGAGTACTCTCCTTTGTCAAAAACATTTATATCTGCGGGAATGATGTACTTTGGACAAGATGATCCACGAAACATCCTGGGGTTAATTGAAAGGGGTTTTCAGAATGTCAGGATAAACGTCATTGACAAATGGGCTGGTGTAAGTAAAGGTGTCTCGAGGATACGCCCTTGTCCCCTGGGTTTCAAGTTGAACAATTAGACTGCCGAGGAACTTCTTGTAGTTTATAAGTCTTCTGAGTAATGCTCAAACGTTAACATTCTGTTATGTCTTTAGATATAATAGAATTCTTTTAAGAAACTGCATTCGCTCTTTATCATTCAAATGAATATCAATGAAGATGCATTTCGTCATAATCTTTCACATTATCACTAATTTCATAATCATTTTCTCATTTCATAGCCAATCTTTACATTTGCCTCATCCCATGCCATAACATTTCATTTGTTGGTTTCAATACTTGGATGCCCCTCTATAGTTCCTTTTTTCATTCAACTTTCAAAGGCTCGGATGTCAACAAAGCATGAACAAACCCGTTACAAGTCCCGAAATCGATTTTGAGAATTTGTTTGTTTAGGAGAATTCGAAGCCGAAGAAAATGCTGAAGACTATGTCTCGTCTCCTGATTTGCTAAGAATGGTAGAAAAAGAGGATAAACAGATTTTGCCTCATCAAGAATCCGTTGAAACAATAAATCTGGGAACTGAAGAAAGGAAACAAGAAGTGAAGATTGGGACTTCTATTTCAGAGAGTACCAGGCATAGTTTGATCACTTTACTCCGCGAATACAAAGATGTTTTCGCATGGTCATACCAGGACATGCCAGGGCTAGATGAAGATTTAGTGGTCCATAAGCTCCCATTAAAGCCAGAATGCAAGCCCATACAGCAAAAATTAAGACGGATGAGACCCAAAATGCTGCTAAAAATAAAAGAGGAAGTCAAGAAACAATTTGATGCTGGCTTCCTACAAGCCTCCAAATATCCAGAATGGGTGGCTAACATAGTCCCGGTACCAAAGAAAGATGGCAAAGTACGAATGTGCGTGGATTACTGTGACCTGAATCGAGCAAGCCCAAAAGATAATTTTCCCTTGCCACATATTGACACGTTGGTGGACAACACAGCAAAACATTCATTGTTTTCTTTTATGGATGGATTCTCGGGGTATAATCAGATCAAGATGGCCCCTGAGGATATGGAGAAAACTACCTTCATAACAATGTGGGGAACGTTCTGTTACAAGGTGATGTCATTCGGGTTAAAGAATCCTTGGGGCAACATATCGAGGGCTATGGTGACGTTATTCCATGACATGATGCATAAAGAAATAGAGGTCTACGTCGACGACATGATTGCTAAATCCCGAGGGGAAGAAGAGCATGTAATGCACCTCAAGAAGTTGTTCGAAAGGCTGAGAAAGTTTCAGCTAAAGCTTAATCCAGCCAAATGCACATTTGGGGCTACCTCGGGAAAGTTGCTAGGCTTCATTGTCAGTGAAAGAGGTATCGAAGTTGATCCAGATAAAATAAAAGCCATCTAAGAGTTACCACCTCCGCGCACGCAAAAGGAAGTTAGAGGATTTTTAGGGAGATTAAACTACATCACCCGATTTATCGCTCAACTTACCAACCAATGTGACCCAATCTTTCGGCTTCTTCGAAAACATAACCGGGAGAATGGAGCGAGGAATGCCGGTGGCCTTTGATAAGATAAAGCGATATTTGTCCATCCTCCGGTGCTAGTACCACCAACTCACGGAAGACCACCGATTTTGTATTTAAGCGTGTTCGAAAATTCAATGGGTTGCGTCTTTGGGGTAACACGACGAGTCAGAAAGAAGGAAAAGGCGATCTACTACCTCGGCAAAAGTTCACTGAATATGAGGTAAAGTATTAATCCATTGAAAAATTTTGTTGCGCTCTGGTTTGGGTAGCTCGGAGACTCGGACAATACATGTTGTACCATACGACATGGTTGATTTCAAAGTGGACCCAATAAAATACATGATGGAGTCGCCGGCACTATCGGGAAGAATGGCACGATGGCGAGATCCTCCTTCGAATATGACATTGCCTATGTAAGTCGAAGTCGATAAAAGGGCGCAATAGTGACTTCTTAGCAACTCGAACGACAAAAGAATATGAGCCTTTAAGATTCGATTTCCCAGACGAAGACTTAATGTGCATCACGAAATAGAATTGAGTCATCAAAGAGAAGTCATGGAAGATGTGCTTTGATGGTGCGTCAAATGCTTTAGGGCATGGAATTGGCGCAATCCTGGTATCACCAGACGGGAATCATTATCCGTTCACTACAAGACTGAACTTCTTCTGTACCAATAATATCGCAGAATATGAGGCCTGTATCATGGGGCTTCGTGCAGCTATCAAATGAAACATCAAAATCTTGGAGGTGTACGGGGACTCAACCCTAGTGATTTACCAAATCCGTGGAGAGTGGGAAGTGAGGGACTCAAAATTGATTAAGTACAGCGATTTAGTGGCTGGATTGATCAAGGAATTCAAAGAAATAACTTTTCATTACTTCTCACGAGAAGAGAACCAATGGTGATGCCACAGCCACTTTGGCTTCAATGTTCAAAGCAAGTAGAGAAGCGAAATAATGCCCTCAAAATGAGCATATCGAGGTCCCCGCACACTGTTGTAACATTGAGAAAGAAGTAGACAGACGGCCTTGGTTCCATGATATCTTAGAATATATCAAGAATCAAAGGTATCCGAACAAGCGAATGAGAACGATAAAAGAACAATTAGAAGAATGGCGGTAGGATTTGTTCTTGATGGGGATATCTGTATAAAGAGGAAAGGATCGACGCTTTTGAGATGTGTGGATGATGTTGAAGCCAGAAAAATACTTGAAGAGGTCCATGAGGGAATTTGCGGAACGCATGCTAATGGTTTCAATATGGCCAGAAAGATCATGAGACTCGGTTATTATTGGCTGACAATGGAAAGTGACTGCATCAATTTTGCCAGAAAATGCCACAAATGTCAAATCTACGGCGATAAAATTCATGTAGCCCCTTCACCCCTTCATGTCATGACTTCTCCGTGGCCTTTTTCTATGTGGGGCATGGATGTTATAGGGCCAATTTCTCCAAAAGCATCAAATGGACATCGATTCATTTTTGTGGTTATCGATTACTTTACAAAATGGATAGAAGCCGCTTCGTTTGCCAATGTGACGAGGACTGCAGTTTGCAAGTTTTTGAAAAAGGAAATCATTTGCCGATATGGTTTGCCTGAAAGAATCATTTCAGATAATGCCACGAATCGAACAATAAGATGATGAAAGAAGTATGCGGCGGTTCCAAATAAAGCATCATAACTCCTCGCCCTATCGCCTAAAGATGAGCAGGTCATTGAAGCGACCAACAAAAATATTAAGAGGATCATTGGGAAAATGGTGAGACATATAAAGATTGGCACGAGAAGCTACCGTTTGCTTTGTATGCATATCGCATACAATTTGTCGAACATCTACGGAGCAACTCCTTTCTCTACGGTCTATGGAATGGAAGTCGTGCTACCTATTGAGGTTGAAATCCCTCATTGAGAGTCTTAATGGAATCAAAGTTAGAAGAAGCGAGAATGGGTTCGAGCTCGATACGATTAGTGAACCTCATCGAAGAAAAACGTCTAAGGGCAATTTGTCGCAGGCGGGCGTACGGAAGAGAATGATCGCGCTCATGATAAGAAGGTACGGCCAAGAGAATTCCACGAAGGAGAACTCGTGTTGAGAAATATTCTCCCAATACAAAGAGACCTGCGAGGGAAATGGACACCTAATTGGGAAGGACCATACGTCGTAAAGAAGGCATTCTCAGGTGGAGCTTTGATTCTCACTGAAATGGATGGGAAAGAGTTACCGAATCCAGTGAACTCAGATGCAGTGAAGAAATATTATGCTTAGGATGAAAACCCGAAAAGGGCATCTAAAAAAAAAAAAAAGATCAGAGCGAAAACCCGAAAAGGGCGCTTTGGTTAAACATAAAAGATTAGGATGAAAACCCAAGAGGGCGTTCTAATGAAGCAAATATTTGGCTTACAAGGCAAGGCGTTTTAAACTGTACGACAAACAGTGAGACTAAAGTATTTGAAGCATCTTTGAAAGCTTGAAATCTTCTACGCAAGAAGCCATGCTCGAAAAGATTATTGATTGAGGAACGTGGAAGAGTTCATGTGTTGAATATCTAGAGCATTTGTATCCGTTGAATACGACACTTTCTTTTTTTTTTGACATTTTTTGTACTATCATCAGTTAACTTTCTTTGTTTGCCACATTTGAAATAAAGGAATACGAGATATCCTTTTTGTCCCTACCTGACTATTTTCATTATGTGTTTATTTACATGATAAATGGTGAAATGACATGCTCTAAACAAAAGAAATGTTAAGCATTACCTGGATGAAAAGTTAATAAGCGCAAGAGTCTCAAAGTAAGAACAAAGTTCAATCGGGGGCAGAAGAGTGATATCTGAGAAACGTCGATCACTCGAAGACGGGTACGAGGCCTGAAGAGGAAGTCGAGAATCAAAGAAATGAACGCAGATCCTCAACAATCAGGGCGAAAAGGACATACGACAGATATGCTTAAGGAGCACTGCATAATCACGTAGGCATAAAGGCATTTAAGACAAACATGTGCATATCATGATGACATCATGCATGGCATATCTGAGTAATCCAAGAAAGCAAGAGGGCGTGATGATAGCTGCACTGAATCAAAGGAAAAGACACCTGAGTTCTACCAAGTGACAGAAAATCAACTCACATTGCGAGAGGTGAGTTGAGCCTCAAGACACGTTGAGGTAATTTCAATTTATGTTTCAAAATCAACTCATATTGCGAGAGGTGAGTTGAGCCTTAAGACACGTTAAGGTAATTTCAATTTATGTTTCAAAATCAACTCATATTGCGAGAGGTGAGTTGAGCCTCAAGACACGTTGAGGTAATTTCAATTTATGTTTCAAAATCAACTCATATTGCGAGAGGTGAGTTAAGCCTCAAGACACGTTGAGGTAATTTCAATTTCAATTTATGTTTCAAAATCAACTCATATTGCGAGAGGTGAGTTGAGCCTCAAGACACGTTGAGGTAATTTCAATTTATGTTTCAAAATCAACTCATATTGCGAGAGGTGAGTTAACCTCAAGACACGTTGAGGTAATTTCAATTTATGTTTCAAAATCAACTCATATTGCGAGAGGTGAGTTGAGCCTCAAAACACGTTGAGGTAATTTCAATTTTCAATTTATGTTTCAAAATCAACTCATATGGCGAGAGGTGAGTTGAGCCTCAAGACACGTTGAGGTAATTTCAATTTATGTTTCAAAATCAATCATATTGCGAGAGGTGAGTTAAGCCTCAAGACACGTTGAGGTAATTTCAATTTATGTTTCAAAATCAACTCATATTGCGAGAGGTGAGTTGAGCCTCAAAACACGTTGAGGTAATTTCAATTTTCAATTTATGTTTCAAAATCAACTCATATGGCGAGAGGTGAGTTGAGCCTCAAGACACGTTGAGGTAATTTCAATTTATGTTTCAAAATCAACTCATATTGCGAGAGGTGAGTTGAGCCTCAAAACACGTTGAGGTAATTTCAATTTTCAATTTATGTTTCAAAATCAACTCATATGGCGAGAGGTGAGTTGAGCCTCAAGACACGTTGAGGTAATTTCAATTTATGTTTCAAAAATCAACTCATAGGTGAGTTGAGCCTTGGGACGCCTGTTGAGGTATTTTCAGTCTCTACTTTCCAATTCTGTTTTTCAAAAATCAACTCACATTGCGAGAGGTGAGTTGAGCTGATAATTCTGTCTTTCAAAAGTAACTCATATTGCGAGAGGTGAGTTGTACCTTTTGTTTTTCAAAAATCAACTCATATTGCGAGAAATGAGTTGAGCCTTAGGTCATATGTCGAGGTATTTTCAAAATCTCTTTTCAAATTAAGTTTCAAAAGACTAGCTCATGTTGTGAGAGATGAGTTGAGCTTTGGCTCACGTCTTTGAGTTATTTTCAATTTCTGTTTTTAATGTTTGCTTTTAAAGAGTCAATTCCTATTGCGAGAAATGAGTTGAGCTCAAGATCACATCTTGAATAAAGAATAAAGATTAGAGTGATGGAAGACACGATTTGGCCTCCACGAAGAAGACCCAAACCTTATTTCATGAAGCAATAGAAGAGCAGATTGAAGTTGTAGATCGATCTTCTGAAGTGGCGATGAAGCGATCGAAGCCACAAATTTCATATCCTCGAAGTTACTTTGGAATAGATTAAAGCTACGAGGCACATATCGAAGGTGCGATGGATTGAATCAAAGCTACGAGGATGCAATGGACTAGAAGGAGACTACCGAGCAAGAAGAGCTACCGAGGAGGTCAAGATTCGACAAGACGGGCAAAATTGGCCTTTCTTTGTATCTTTGCTCTATTCCGTTACGACAATAAGCAAAGAGGGCATTGTTGTAGGCCAATTTTGGCCGTTTACAAAATACTCGTGCCCATTAAACCATTTAACCCATCCTCAAACCCAAAACCTAAAATTAACCTAGCCCAACATCCAAGCCCAATTCCAAAACCCTAGACTCCCACTTGCCTCTTCCCACTCTCCCATCTTTATCGCCACCAGCACCATTCCCACTCTCCCATGCTTTATGCCACCAAGACCACTCCCACTCTCCCATGCTTTGTCTGCCGCCAAACACCATCACACACCCCATTGTCCATGCCCATACCACTGCAAACAAGCAAAAGCAGAAGCAAGAATAGAGAATAATAATAAAGTATGTAAAAATTAGGCTATATAAAGCCACCCAAACAACAAAAAAAAGAAAAGGGATAAAAAGTTTGTATCAAGAACACAAAAAAGGAAAGCTCGGAAGGTGAACTTCAATTTTTCTCTGTTATCTCAATCTTTCATTTATCTTTGCTTTGTTTTATTTTTGTAGGAATATTTCGTAAATATTTTAGGAATATTTTGTAGATATTTTTTATTAAAATCCCTTATTTTAAAGGATCATATCTCCTATTTAGTATCTTTCCTAACTTAGAGTTTCCTAAAGTAGTGCCATAGGTTGTATATAAAACTCGATTTATGTTCTATTTAGTATAAAAAATACTCGATTTCTACATGGTATCGACTTAGGTTACGATTTCTTTTCAACCTAGACCATGTCCCAAACTCCTTCTCCTACTTGAGAGATTACTTCAAATCCAGAAAATTTTTCTAGTTCGATGCTCCATCAGATTAAATGCAGTGCGACTATCACCTACCATCGATTGAATGGCAACAATTTTCTTGAATGGTCCCAATCGGTTAAGATTTTTCTCTTGGGCGAGAAAGATTGGACTACGTTCTTGGTGAAATCAAGAAGCCTCTTGGATGATCTTTGGTTTTGCTAAGTGGATGCGTGACAATGGTCGAGTTATGACTTGGCTCCTTCATTCCATGACCCCAGTATAAGCGAAACTTTCTTCTTTACACCAGTACGCTGAAATTTGGAGTGCGATCCATGAAACCTACTCTAGCACGGATAACATTCTGAATTATATCATGTTGAAGATCAGCGACCACTCTTAAACAAGGAACCATGCCTTACTCTCTACTACAATACCCTTCTCGCTCTTTGGCAACAATTAGATTTGTATGCACATTATGATTGGGTAGATCCAAGAGATCTTTGCTCTTTATCGACAAATTGTTACTCAACGAAGACTTTTCAATTTCTCCAAGGCTTAAATAAGAACACGGACGAGGTTCGCGGCGAGGTCTGGCTATTTCTCCTCTTCCTCCCTTCGAGAGGCTTTCTCTATGGTCAAGAAAGAAGAAAGCCGAAGGTGTGTGATCTTGTCGATGAACCATCTTCCACTTCGAAAGATCGCCTTATCGACCCATCAATCATCTCCCTCTTCCAAAGCGGGGAGACCTTGGTGTGATCATTGCAAAAGCCCGCCACTCTAAGGAGAAGTGTTGGAAGCTTCATGGTAAGCCTCGGGATGGAAGTCCAAGCACTCTCGGGATAATAAATCAAGCCTTGTTGCCACCTCTGTCACTAGTTTCACTAAAGAGCAGATTCTTTGAACTTCAAAACTATTTGGAAAGTTTCAAGGGTCTTGTGAGGGTAATCTGGTCATAAAAGATCCAGAAGGTAACCTTTCTTCTACTGCATTTTTCTCCTCCCAGTTGACTCCTAATTGGATCCTCGATTCTAGTGCTACGGATCATATGACTGGTAACAAGGCATTGTTTCATAATTTTTTCCATACCTTTGGTAAAGCTGTCAAAACGGCTGATGGTACCTTGTGCAAAATAGAGGGACATGGCACTGTTATTCTCAATGAACAGATTGCACTTAAAAATGTTCTTTTGTACCAAATCGGCATGCAATCTCATCTCTGTTAGTAAATTGTCCACAGACTTGCCTTTGCTCTGTAATTTTTAATGATCGTGATTGTACTTTGCGAGCCTTGAACTCAAGAAGATGATTGGTAAGGCCACTTGCATAATGGTCTCTACATCCTCCTACCTCTCCTAAAATCGAGATCTCCAAGTCATTTACCGCTTTAGGAAAAGTTGATCTTGTTATGTTATGGCACTTTCGTTTAGGCCATCCTAGTTTCCAATACCTTGCAAAATTGTTTCTGCTCTATTCATTAATAAAAGGCCTAATTTTTTTCTTGCAAAGTTTGCTCTCTTGCCAAAC
Source organism: Gossypium arboreum (assembly GCF_025698485.1). Classification (NCBI taxonomy): domain Eukaryota; kingdom Viridiplantae; phylum Streptophyta; class Magnoliopsida; order Malvales; family Malvaceae; genus Gossypium; species Gossypium arboreum. The sequence goes on from NC_069080.1 coordinate 17,021,845, forward strand.
ATACTAAATCATCTTATTTTCCTTCTACATACAAGCCTTCTTACCCTTTTGCTTTGATCCATAGTGATATTTGGGGCCCTTCTCGGGTGAAGAATGCTGATAATTGTAAGTGGTTTATCACTTTTATTGATGATCACAGAGGATAACTTGGACTTATTTTTTGAAAGATAAATCTGAAAGCTGCTAGTGTTTTTGTGCAATTTTATAACATGGTTCTCACTCAATTTGGGTCTAAAATCCAGCTCTTTAAATCGATAATGGCGGTGAATTTTTGCTAGGTCTTTAGGTGATTTTTTAAGGAAAAAGGCATAGTTCAGATTAGTTCTTGTGTTGGAACCCCACAAAGAAAACGGCATTCTTTGAAAGAAAAATAGGCACCTTCTTGAAGTTACTCGTTCTCTTCTATTTACCACTAATGTTCCTAAATATTTGTGGGGGGAAGCCTTATTAGCTGCCACATATTTAATCAACCGGATGCCTAGTAAGGTTTTAAAATTTCAAACGCCTCAATCTATATTTTTGCAGCACTTTCCTCATTTTAAGCCTATCCTTCCATTTCGCCACTTAATATTTTTTGGTCGACTTGTTTTATCCAAAATATTGCTCCTAATAAGTCCAAGTTAGATCCTAAGTCTTTAAAATGTGTATTGGTTGGGTATTCTTCACTTAAGAAGGGTTATAAATGCTATCATCCTCCTTCTAAACGATTTTTCACCACTATGGATATAACATTTAATGAGCAGGATTCCTATTTCACTCAGCTGAAATTGGGGAAACATGGAGTGATTTTCACCACAACAGTATCTCCTCCTAATCTTCATTCTCAACCTTGAATTGCCATCTTGTTCGCCATTACTGCAGATCATCACTGTGAATGCTCCCATTGATTCTCCTGTAGTACCTATGACTAATTCACCTACACCCACTTTAAACACTCTTCCGAAAATACACCTACTCCAATTGACAGTCTTCAAAAACACCACCACCCAAACAAACTTCGTGTCTACACAAGAAAAAAAGACATATCCACGAGACTGTTTTGCAATCTGATTCTTGCCGAGAATTGGATTTGGGTCCGATTGCCAAAATGGAAGAAGAAATCGAGAAGTCCACTACTCTAGATGACTTTCCTATTACTATTAGAAAAGGGTTAGACAAAGGCACCAAGCATCCTATTGAAAAATTTCTTGGTTATAATTCATTGATGCCGTCTTTTCAAGCATTTGACAACTTTGGATAAAGAACAGGTTCCCACAAGCATAGTGAAGCTCTAAAGGATCTAAAATGGAGAAGGGTCATTGAAGAGGAAATTTGTGCACTAGAGAAAAATGCTACTTGGACCATTACAGACCTTCCTCAAGGAAAAAAGGGGTCATTTGTAAATGGATCTTTCTTTGTAAAGTATAACTCCAATGGCGGTATCCAACGATACAAAGCTAGACTAGTGGCCAGAGGTTTCACGCAAACATATGGGATAGACTTCACAGAAACTTTTGCACCTGTGGCAAAGCTTAACACTATTCGAGTACTCCTAAGTTTGGCTGTAAATTGCGATTGGAAATTACACCAACTTGATGTAAAAAACACATTTCTTAATGGCAAGCTTGAGGAAGAAGTCTATATGCAATTGCCACCTGGCTCAAAGTCTATTGAAGGTAGCAACAAGGTTTGCAAGCTCAACAAGTCTCTATACGGGTTAAAACAATCACCCAGAGCTTGGTTCGAGAGGTTCGCTAAAGTCATTCTTCAAAATGGCTACAAGCAGTCCCTTGCCGATCATACGCTTTTCATCAAGGTAACTTCTACAAATAAGAAAGCTATCCTAATTGTGTATGTGGATGACATCATTCTTACTGGAGATGATGAGGAAGAGATTAGCAATTTGAAGAAGTTGTTAAACAGGGAATTCGAAACCAAGGACTTGGGAAAGCTAAGGTATTTCCTATGAATGGAGGTGGCAAGATCAAAAGAAGGACTTGTGATCAACCAGAGAAAGTATGTACTTGATTTACTCAAAGAAACTGGTTTTCTTGGTCGTAGTTTCGGTGATACACCAATGGAGGCAAACTTGAGATTCAATAAAGAAGATGAGTCCTTAGTAGACAGAGAGAAATTTCAAAGGTTAGTTGGGAAACTAATCTACTTATCCTTGACAAGGCCAGATATAGCTTTTCCCGTAAATGTGATAAGTCAACACATGACTAATCCTACTGAAGAGCATATGGCGAAACAAATAGAATTCTCAAGTACTTGAAGAAAACTCCAAGACACGGCTTAATGTTTAAGAAGACACAAGATGAATCTGTTAAGATTTTTACAGACTCTAGTTGGGTTGGAGATCTCACTGAAAGAAGATCCACTAGTGGGTCTGCACTTTTGTTTGGGGTAACCTTACAACTTGGAGAAGTAAGAAACAATCTGTTGTTTCAAGAAGTAGTCTTGAAGTTGAATTTAGAGCACTAGCTTTGGGGATATGCGAAGGAATTTGGCTACTTAAATTACTAAAAGAACTTGGCACAAATCGGAGGATCACTTTGAAGTTTTGTGTGATAATCAATCGCCATTCAGATTGTTAAGAACCCGATTCAACATGACCGAACAAAGCATGTTGAAATTGATAGGAATTTTATTGCTGATCAAGTCAACAAAAAGACAGCCACTCTTTCTTACATTCCTTCGAATGACAGATTGCGAACATTCTTACCAAGGCTTTGCCAAAACACATGTTCAATAAATTCCTATTCAAGCCGGGATTATACAATGTATATTCTCCACTTGAGGGGAGTGTAGGAATATTACGTAAATATTTTAGGAATATTTTGTAGATATTTTTTATTAAAATCCCTTATTTTAAGGGATCATATCTCCTATTTAGTATCTTTCCTAACTTAGAGTTTCCTAAAGTAGTGTCATAGGTTGTATATAAAAACTCTGATTTATGTTCTATTTAGTATAAAAAAATACTCTGATTTCTACAATTTTTTTTCTTTAACTTACTTTAAAACGAAAAAGAATCAAGGAAGAAAAGAGTATTACCGGATCTACCACGTGGCCGCTCCCCTTTCCGTTCGGCACGGTGAATCGCCGGTGATGATGGGTGTTGAAACCTTAACTGAAGAAAGGAGGAAGAGATAAAAGAGGGGAAGCAAAAAAAAAAATCCAGCAAAAAATTCCAGCTCCAAAAAAATTTCAGAAAAAATTTCCAGCAAAAAAAACCAAAAAAACAATAGAACGACCCAAAACAAATTCAAATTAGAGATTGAAGAAACAAAAAATCTATGGTGATTTTTTTATATTTTATTTTAATCCGATTTTAAGTTTTTAACCTATATATATTAAAACATAAAATATAAATAAAATAAAATAAAAACAAAAAAAGATTTTTTTTTACCTTCCAAACAGCAGTGTCACGGTGGCGGCGTGGCCAGCCGTGAGCCTCCGTGACCGGTCGCCTGACCGGATTTCCTTCCCCTCTCTTCTCTCTCCTTCTCTCTTCCTCTCTCTTCCTTTTTTTCTTTCCTCCTCCAAATGATTTTTTGGGTTATTTTGGCCTTATATAGCCCTCCAAAACGCACGTCGTTTTGGGGTTGTCATTAACCCCAAACGACGTCGTTTTGACTTGGACCGGTTCGACCCGACCCGATCCGCCTAGGATCCGCGTGTTTTTTAAAGGAAGGGCAAATTGCGCTTTTAGCCCTTCCGCTTTTTATTACTTTACAATTAAGTCATTTTTGTTTTTTAATTTGGCCCGAATTTGTCGCGATTTTCAATTTAGTCCACAATGATGTCTGCATTTTATGGGAAGGAATATTTGCTGTTTTGGTCCCTGATGTTTCGCGTGTGTTTAATATAGTCTTTTCCTTTTATTTTTATTTCAATTTTGCCCCAAATATTTTGTTTTTAGCTCAACTTAATCCTTTTAGTTATTTTACTATTTAAATCAATTATTTTAGTATTATTATTATATTTTATTCACTTATGTAGTGTGTTAATATTTTTATCATTTCTAATATGTATATATATATATATATTATGTGTATTATATATATATATATTATGTATATATGCTATTAGTTATATATTTCTTATGTATATATTCTTAAATACTATTATATACATATATATATATATATGTATATTTTAAATTCCATATTGTGTATATATTATTATTACAAATTATTACTATTGCTAGTATTATTATAACTATTATTATATTAGTATATATTTTATATACATATGTATATATATATATATATATATATATTTGCACATATCATTATTTTATATTATTGTTGTAAATTTTTATGTACGTTTCCCAATATTTTCTTTTATTGTAGATATTATTATTATTATTATTACATACTTTTATTATATATATATATATACATATATATGTATTTTTATGTACATATTATTATTTTATATTATTATTACCAAATATATCATTTTCCTATTTTATTATTAGTACATGACTTGTTTCTATTTTGTAAATATCATTATTATTGTTATTTTAATATTCTAGTATTCCATGTTAATATTTTTCATTAATGATATCATTTTTTTTTTCGTTCTTTATCTATTTTAATTTCTCACTTTAGGAATATTTTTCTCATGTTTTAATTAATTTCAAAAATAAGGCAATGTACCGATTTAATATTAAGCTATCGATTTCATCGCTATGTTGGGTGAAATTGTCGGCTTGTGAAACAGGACACCCTTTCTAAAAAAATCGAAAACTAAAATTCCTATTTTTCAATCGGATCACGATTAAATATTATATTGAACTCGTATTTTTGAAAATCAAGTCAATACATGTTTATGAGATACCAATTTTGGGCGTCGTGAGGGTGCTAATACCTTCCTCGCGCGTAACTGACTCCCGAATCCCAATTTTTCTTTGAACTTTCACGTAGACCTAAATTTGGCCTTCTTTTTGTTTTAAAATAATTTTATTAGGTGTCCGATCACACCTATAAAAAGGATCGGTGGCGACTCCCTTTGTTAATAAAATCGGAAGTTGGTTTTCAAATGTTTAATAAATCACCATAATTAGCGACCAAGCGTAAAATTTTTTTTCGTCGCAACAGGTCTTATGATAAAGACCATGACACTTTCCGTCATTGCCTTGCCTATTGTTGGCCCTTCTCGTTCATGAGAAATTCACCTTCAAGGAGGTAATTGTTGTTCAACTTTTTTCCTTTTCCAATTATGTTTTGATTTTGTGGAAAATGGGTTCCAGGTAATGTGGACTTTTTCCCTTATATCTAGAAGCTGTTACCACTTACCATACTTCCTCAACTTGTACTCTTGACAAAGGACTAGAAACATTGACAACTGACTGGCAAATGCGTATTTTTTCTTGGGTATGCTTCAAAATTTTTCAATGTTTTTAAAGCAGTGTTTATTTAGTTTATTGACAATATCTTAGATCTTTTGCTCTCTATGTTAGTACTTTTTTTTTTCTTCAATTGGTCCAAATTATGTTTTAACTTTTAATCATATGGTAAGGATTATCTTTTCAATTAGCAATTTGAAGTTCACACTTCATACTCTCACAGCCAAAACTTGGGTTTTCCTTTACCTTTACATCATATTTTGGATGCTAAAGTAGCTTTTGTTGTTTTAAGACTCAATGAAGTTTAGTATCTTTTTGTGTGAGTTCTTATCGTAATATGAAATTGTTAGGTGCCTTTTATTTCCGAAGAAAAGAATAATAGGCCTGAATTAGAGAATTAAAGTTTACTTTATTTTGGCAAACTAAAGATTGAAATTGTAAATTGTTCTACATATGACTCCAAATGCGATATGAAGTTTTGAATAAAACAAAATGAGTCCATTTTGTCAAGTAATTTTTAGATTTGTGATTCACAGATTTCCTAATGTCTTTCTTTTGTATTACAGTGCATATCGGATTGTACATTCTTAACTGCATTTATTGATGCTTCACTTAACCACACTATGTCCATTGGATACGCAAGTCTTTCTTTCCCTCCCAGACCATGTATTGCTTTGAATGCTTTACTTTTTTTCATCACCTATGAATTGGGCTTTGATTTTAAGTTTTAATACTCTTGCCTTGAAAACGCTGCAAAGGATATTTTTTTTTAATTGGTTAGGGATATTTATAGTAATAATTTTTTTTTAGAAAAATGTGTTTTGTGCAAAATGGATCTTAAATATTTTCAGCTTTCAACTGAATAACTTTCTTCGTTAATCTCGAAGTACAAATTATTTCGAGTGTGAGTTCGAATAATCACGAACTAAACACAAAACCATAAACAATTTATTACTCTCAGTAAGAAAGTAATTCTATCTTAATAGAAATCGGTAAATTGTAATTTTCAAAAAATAAAACGTATTTTAAGAAAATGAATTCTCACCACAGAATAACAATTTTTTTAACTTATTTGTAACTTATGTGAATAGCTCTACCAATGTCATCTATTTATAGAGAGAAATAAGAAAATTCTGGTTGAATTAATAAAACACAAATAATATTTATTTAATATAAAACAATATTTTAATCTAAGTAGAATGGGGTGGGCGACACACTCTAGTAAATAATCCTAGGAATGTCACCCTTTTCTCTTATGATGAGAGGATTTGGACCTCTTCTGTATTGATTCTAATTATCGTCCTTTCTAAACTTTTAACCCAAAACTTTTAATTTAATCTAACTTAATACATTTATTTTTCATATTTGATAATTTAAAGCTCATTTATATTTGATGATAATTAAAATTATATTTTATAACAATTAACAAGGAAAAAAGGAATTTGAACTTAAACTTGAAGTTATCTTGTGCTTCTGTATTTATACGTGAAGTTTGGAATTAAATTATATTTTTTATAGTAAAGATGTAATTTGTTATTTTAATAGTTTATATTTTCATAATTTTAAAATTTAAATTAATTTTTATTATTTTTAAAGGATTAAAGTGTAATTTTATTATTAATTTAAAATTTTATAAACTATAAAAGTACCTATCGGTTCAAAAATTTGTCATTATACTTCTAATGCCGAATCAGGATCAACTAGGACAGAAATAAAGCATTGGGTTAAACTCTTCTTTGGTGTCAAGGTAATAGTTATGAATAGTCATCGACTCCTCGGAAAGGGTAGAAGAATGGGACCTATTATGGGACATACAATGCATTACAGACGTATGATCATTACGCTTCAACCGGGTTATTCTATTCCACCTCTTAGAACGAAAAGAACTTAAATCAAAATACTTAATAGCATGGCGATACATTTATACAAAACTTCTACTCCGGGCACACGCAATAGAGCCGTAGACAGTCAAGTGAAATCCAATCTACGAAATAATTTGATCTATGGACAGCATCGTTGTGGTAAAGGTCGTAATGCCAGATGAATCATTACCGCAAGGCATAGAGGGGGAAGTCATAAGCGTCTATACCGTATGTCGAAACCATTTTTTTGAAAAAAAAAAGAGTCGACTTGGTTTTGAAAACGAAAAAACGAGAGTCGCCACTAACCTTTTTTAGGTGTGATCGGATCACCTGGTAATTCAGTCGTTTTAACAAAAAATTAAATTTATTAAAACGATGATTTTTGGTCTACAAAATCCAGAAAGACGAGTTCGGGAGTCGGTTACGCACGAGGAAAGATTAGCACCCTCGTAACGCCCAAAATTGGTACCTAGTTGATTAATTATTGTCTTAGTATCGAAAATTAAAAACTTTGAAGAAAAATACGATCCATCGTTAAATTATTGCTTAATTGAAATTTTTTAAGAAAAATGGCATATTTCACGTTAACCGAGAAAAATGATTACATCCTGTAAGTTAGGACATAATGCCTTAAATCCTCGAAATGAGAATGAACGCCAAAAAAATTTTATTTTGAAAAATATTCTATTATCTCGATTTTAGGAAGAAATCATATCCCGTAAGTTAGAATACGATTTTTTCTTAATTCCCGAGAATATTTAAAAATGTTTTTAAAACGTTCGTTATTCGAATTTATTGAGAAAGTCAAATCCTCATTGTAATGAACCGAAAGTTACAGTATCGAAAATTGAGTCTTGAGTACTGTTTCCGTGAAATTAATTCATGAATATTTATTAGAAATATTTATGAATTATAGTTGAATGGTTATTTAGTGTTTAATTAAATGAAGTAGCTTGAATTTAGTTTAAAGGACTAAATTGCATACGGTATAAAAGTTTAATTATAGATTAAAGATTAGTAAAGGGACTAATCTAGCAATTAGACCCTAAGTGCCATGTGTGTGAATGTATGATATAATATGTGTAATAGTTGGTAAAGATATTAAATGTGTTAAAGTAGTTTTTCTTATAGATTAAGTTATTTTATTAGAATAATATTATATTATTAATATTATTATATTGAATATAGATTTATGAGTAAGTTAAAAAAAAAAAGAAAGAAAGAAAGATAGAAAGAGTTATAGAGAGCAAACGTGAGAAAGAAAGAAAGAAAGAAAGAAAGAAAGAAAGAAAGAAAGAAATAGAAAAGGGAAATTTGAGGATTAAGGCCCTAAAGCTTGATTGGTAAGATGTTTTAGCTTATTTTCTTATAATTTTTATGTTTATGGATGCCTAATTCAAAGTTCTACATGTATGAGGTTAAAATGAAGAAAAATAGAAAATTTTTAGATATTGATTTAGTTGAATAAATTGTGGTTTTATGGGTTAAATTGATAGAAATTGAAGTTAGAAGTGAAAATTGAGTGATTTATTAAAAGAATTCTAAGTTAGGTTTAAATAGGGATTAAGTTGAATAGAGCTCAAAATTTATGTTTTATAATGAATTTTATGAGTTAGAAATTGTTAATGAGTTGATTAAAAGAGAATATGAAGCTTAAGTTAAAGAAAAAGATTAGTAATGGAAAAAGGACGAAATTGGAATTTTTGTAAAAGTTTGATAGAAAGTGAAAATGTGTTTTATGAATTAGTATATTGATGATTTTTAATTGTATGATTGTTAGTAGCAAACGTAGCACCGGATACGTCATCAAAGAAAGGAAAAGAGAAAGTGAACGAAGATATCGATTAAATTTGATAAATAGTGGTTTGTATTTCTATAAACCGAGCTTAATCATTATTGCTATATTTGATATTTATATTGTATGAAAATGTGAATGAGGTAAGTATTTTTACCATATTGAAATGAATGTGATTTTAAATACCCTATTAACGATTAATCGGGCTAGTCGGATATAGTTGACATGTCATAGGAATTGGAAGTATTGGGATATTCCGACATTGAGTCGATGAGACACTATGTGTCGACTACTGTTAAAGTTCTGGATTTGTTCCGATGAAGCACATAGTGCTTATCCCGGAGTGTGGGTTGGATCCGTGTATCCATTAGTGTCCGAGTTATGTTAATAAGGGTAAATAAAGTAAAGATTATTAAAGTACTGATTGATATTGAATAATAGCAATAATGTGTTTGAATTACCATGTTTTAAAGTTAATTAAGCTATTGTTTATAGAAATACCACTGAGAGTATTCTCAGCGTACGGTTTGTTTACGTCCGCAAGCTAGGTACGAAGTATAAGGACTCAGCATACAAGCCGATCCCCGAACTCAAATTGGTGAAGTTTCTATCTTTTTGGAAAATGACATTGTACCTAGGATGTCTTTTGGTCATTTTGAAAGTATCTAAGTTGTTAAGTGATATTTTGGTATGTTTTGTAAATGTTACCAAAACCTTAAGTATGGTATGTTTTGATATGTTAATGAAGAGTAATAAGAGGAAGTGTTGGTAAATATTGTAGAGAGAAGAAATGAAGATGTTATAAACTTAGTTATCAACATTTTATACTAAAACAGATTTGAACAGTAACAGTAGTCCAACTTTGAAAATATACCAAAAATAGTATAAAGTGAATTAGATGATGAATAAAATATTTAATTGAAGCTTAATGAATCTATTTTTATATGGAAGAAACAAAATAGGTAAAAGAGTTGTATTTTATGAGATATTTACATTTTGGTGAATTAGGGTTAGAGCAATTTCTGGATTCCCTATTTTGAATTTATAAATTCACCATAAATTGTGTATTAAGAATTAGGACTCAAACTTTATATGTATGGATTCCTTATTGAGTCTATTTTTAATTGAAACAAATGGCATAGTCATTGGATTTCTGTACAGGAAGAAATTTGATTCGTAGTACACAAGGGTCAGAGTAGCCGAACCCTGAAATAGGGGAGACTTTTTCTAATAAACTGTACTAATTGGCCTAACCAAAAATTCTAGAAAAAAATTAGTAAGTATATATATGAGCCTAGTTTCAGGAAAAATTTACGGAATTGGATTTCGAGTTTCGTAACTCGAGATATTATTTTTTTAGCGACCGTGACGCAGATGGATAGTTTACTACGAAAACTGTTTAAGTGCTAAGATAAGTTTTGTAATGTCTCCTGCTTGACTCCGGCAACGGTCTCGGGTAGGGGGACGTTACACTCATAAGTTAGGGTTTGACTTTTTGAATCCCGAAATACGAAGAAGAATCGCTTATTATTATTATTTTAAAAGAAATTTTTGATATAATGAGTAAAATGCAACATGATATTGTAATAAAACTTAAAATGAATTACGGTGTTGATATGGGTGATGGCATAATCTTGTGAAAATGATAATCATGAATAAATTCGCAGATATATAAAAACATATATAATGCAATAACAATGAAGACAAAAATAAAATAAGGATGAAACAATAATAATAAAATAAAATAAAATAACAATACATTAATAAGAGTAATAATAATAATGATGATGATGATGATGATGATGTAAGTAAAAAATATAAGTAAATGCAAAAGGAAACATATAATGAAGTAATAATATAAAATTAATTAGCCAAATAATATGATAATAATATTAGTAACAATGCAATAATAGTAATAAGATAGAAAAGATAATAATAATGTATTAAGAAGAATAATAATATAATAATAATTATGGAAAAAATAATATTAATATTTTAAATAAGATAATAATAATAGATAGAAAGTAGTAGTAATAATACGTTAATAAAAGTAATAATAATAATAATAATAATAATAATAATAATAATAATTAATTTGAAAATAAAATAGTAAAATAATGAGAAAGGACTAACTTAAAACGAAAGTTTGGGGCAAATTCAAAATAAAAAGAAAGGGGAAGGACCAAATTGTAACGTGCAAAAGAAGTGAAGGGACCAAAAAGGCAATATTCTCCTGTCCCAAAACGCGCAGCTTCAAAAGGGACTAAATTGGAAACGAAATAAAATTTTTGGGCATAAATTAAGAAACAAAAAAACGAAATTTGAAAGCAGAAAAATGCAGAAGGGCTAAATGCGCAAGTAGACTACCAAACGAAAACACGCGGATATCCTGAGGCGGGTCGAGTCGGCTCGCGGGTCGTATCAAAACGACGTCGTTTTGGCACTTAAATGGTTAACATGAAACGGCGTCGTTTCACGCTATTATAAAATGCCAAAATTTTCTAAAATTTCATTCTCAGCCCCACTTTTACAAAAAAAAAAAAAATTCATTCTTTTCTCTGAACGCCTTCAAAGTCCGGCAAGAGCTCCGGCGGGCCACCGCCGTCGACTGCCGTGGAAATCGAAAAATTGCCCTTTTTTGTGATTAGAATGTAAGTTTTTTCTTTCTCTTTTTTTTAACCTTTTTTTTTATATGTATAAATATATAGTAAAAAAATAAAATAAAGAAACATATATATGTATATAAACAATTTCGAAAGAAAGAAAAAAAATAAAATAAAAGGCCTTAGCCTACTTTTGAACCTTTTGTTTTTTTAGCTGTTTGCTTCTTCTTGTACTCAATCTCTATTATGTGTTTGAATCTTTGTTTTTTATTCGATTTCTCCCCAAAAAATACAAAGATTTCAAGGCTTATATAGCCATTTACAAAATATTAAATATAGTTGTGTATCCCTGCTTGTCATTTCCGTTTTCAATCTTTGCAGGTGCAACTTGGGTGGTAACGACAGAGATGGTGGCCAGTGGCGGCGTCAGGCTTTGACAGTGGCTAGGGTAGGTTGCGGCGCCACTTGTGTTAGGGGGGCTAGGGCTTATTTTTTTGTTAAGGTTTGGGCTGTATTGGGCTAGGGTAATTAGGTTTAGTTGGGTCTAAAATTTGGGCTTCGGTTTTAGGCTTGTTGGTTTGGTTTAGTTTAATTAGGCCTGGTCTATGGTTTAAGTTTTGGTTCTATTTATGGGCCCCGGGCTAAATTGGGCTTGTACAGCTGCCCTTCTTTGCTCATTGTCCTGTAAAGGTAATGGAGCAAAGACTTTAAAAAAAGACCAATTTTGCCCGGTCTTGCCGAGTCTTGACTTCTTTGGTGCTCTTCTTCTTCAGGTAGCTTCATTCCAGTCCACTACGGCTTGTTGCTTTGATCCATTCCATCGCAACTTCAAAAAGATAAGATTTGTAGTTTTAATCTACTCTGCTGCAAATTTAGAAAGGTGAGATTTGTGGTTTTAGGTTTAATTCGACCTACTGCAACTTCAAAGGTATAGGACTCATCATTTTAAATCGCTCCACTGCAACTTCAGAAAGATAGGATTAGTTGTCTTCAATCTGCTCCGCTACAACTTCAGGGAAATAAGACTTGTAATTTCAACCTGCTCAACTACAACTTCAAGGAGATAGGATTTGCTATGATCTGCTCTACTGCAACTTTAGAGAGATAAGATCTGTTTATTTGTATCTTCAATCTGTTCCACTGCAACTTCAAGAAAATAAGATACGCTATCTTCAGCTTGCTCCGCTGCAACTTCAGGGAGATAAGACTTTAACTTCAACCTGCTCCACTGCAACTTCAGGGAGATAAGGTTTGCTATGATCTGCTCTACTACAACTTTAGAGAGATAAGATCTGTTTATTTATAGCTTCAATCTATTCCACTGCAACTTCAGGGAAATAAGATTCGTTATCTTCAGTCTGTTCCACTGCAACTTCAGGGAGATAAGATTTTAACTTCAACCTGCTCCACTGCAACTTTAGGGAGATAAAGTTTGTTTTGACCTGCCCCATTGCTATCTCAAGGAAACAATATCTACAATCTTCAGTCTGCTCTATTCCTACCTTAGGAAGATAAGACTACAATCTTTAGCCTGCTCCCTTACTACCTCAGAGAGATGAGGTTGGTGGTTTAAATCTGCTTCCCTACTACCTCGAGAAAATAAGATTCGCCGCTTTTGATCTGCCCCACTGCTATCTCAAAGAGACAAGATCTACAATCTTCAGTCTGCTCCCTTACTGCCTCAGGAAGATAAGACTACAATCTTTAGCCTGCTTCTTTGCTACCTTAGAGAGATGAGGTTGGTGGCTTGAATCTTCTTCTCTACTACCTCGGGAAGATAAGATCCGCCGTCTTCGATCTGTTCCATTGTTACCTCATGGAGATAAGATCTACAATCTTCAGCCTACTCTAATGCTGCTCAGGGAGACAAGGCTAGTGGCTTAAATCTGCTCCCTTGCTACCTTAGGGAGATAAGACTCGCCGTCTTCAATCTGCTCTACTACTGCTTAAAGAGATAAGATCTACAATCTTCAGCCTACTCCATTACTGTTTAGGGAGATAATATGGTGGCTTAAATCTGATCCACTACTGCTTAGGGAGACAAGATTAGTGGCTTAAATCTGTTCCCTTGCTACCTCAGGGAGATAAGATCTACCATCTTCGATCTACTCCATTGCTACCTCATGGAGATAAGATCTACAATTTTCAGCCTACTCCACTGCTGCTCAGGGAGACAAGGCTAGTGACTTAAATCTGCTCCCTTGCTACCTCAGAGAGATAAGATCTGCCGTCCTCGATCTGCTCCATTGCTACCTCATGGAGATAAAATCTACAATCTTCAGTCCACTGCTGCTCAGGGAGACAAGGTTAGTGGCTTAAATCTGCTCCCTTGCTACCTCAGGAAGATAAGATCCACCGTCTTCGATCTGCTCTATTGGTACCTCATGGAGATAAGATCTGTGAATTCACTGATGTTGGTACACCATCCTCTAGGGACATGATCTGTAGAATCGATTTCACGTACCTATGCTTATGCCAAATGATTAGGATGCTATGATCGAAATGAATTAAATGATCCTAACTGGATGTGTTATGAATGATCTATGAATGCAAAAATGAGAATGATCATTTTTTAATTATTTAAGGGTTCATCGCTCGCTGTTTATCAGGGCATTATCATTGACGTATTATGCTGCCATCTTGTTCGGCTGGTGTTGAGCCCAATTTATGCCCGGGCCCAATACACTTAAAACCCAAAATAATTAACTAAGTAAATTAAACCCAATACAAAACAAACCCTAACAGCCCAGAGCCCAGCAAAAGTAAAGAAAATGAAATCCTAACACTAACACCTTCAAATTACCGCAAGTGGAAGTTCCCAAGCACCACACGCCGCTCATCCCTCCGAAGTTGTGCGCTCCTCTACTAGGCCACATCGAGACGTGCTCGATGAACCTACAAACAAGCAAGAAATGGTTGTAAAAAAGGCTATAAAAGTCTTCAAAAACATTGTAAAAGGGACTTTTTTTTTTGCTTTTTTGATGGCCCCTGATAAGTTCAATAGTTGAAATAATAGAGAAGAGAGATCCATAGTAAATCAAAAATCAAGTCTAAGTTTTGAAAGGTGATTTTTTCATTCTTCTTCCTGAAACTTTCTTTTGATTCATATTTTTTTTCTCTTTTTTTTTATAAACCGATTTTAAGTAAAAAGAAAGAAAGGGGGCCTTCCTGGTCTTGATCCGTGAACTGACGGTGGGGTGGAGGTGCGTGGCACCGATGATCCTCCAGGGTGGCACAAGGCTAGGTTGGATTTCTAGTAAAAAAGATGAAGGAGCAGGGAAGAAGGAGCTTTCTGTTTCTTTCTTTTGAAAAAACAATAGAAAAATGAATTAAAAAAAAGGGTTCTTTGTACAAGAAATGGCAGAATGCCATTTAATGGCCTTTAAATGGTAGGGGCCACATGTTTGACTCCAAAATGGGGAATTTTCGCGTTTAATCCTTTTCTTTTGCTCCTGCATTCAATCAGACCCTATTCAATTTTTTATTCTTTTAAATTGCCCTGGATCTTAGCGTTGTTCCAATTTAGCCCTTTTTGGCACTGCGATTTGGGGATTCGGCACATTTGCGCTTTTGGTCCCGCACATTTGCGTGTGTTTATGTTTTGGTCCTTGATGCATTTTTTTCATATTTATTAATTATCCCTTTGAGTCTGCTTTTCTTTCAATTGAATTTTATTTCGCTAATCCTAAGGTTTTAATTTATTTTATTTTATTTTTTTATATATTTTTGTTAAAAAAACTTTTATAAATACTTTGAATTAGTTGGGCCGTATGTCAATTTGTTTTTGTTATTTTCTTTTCCTTCCTAACTATCTAATTATATATTGCTTTTAAAATTCCTTTTACATGATATTATTTCAAACTTTTCGTGTAATATTACATTTAAATAATTCTTATTTGTTATTATACGTATGTAATTTACGATAAAATCAGCTCTGTGTCAAATAGATTATTGCTTTCATATTATTCTATATAAATGTTCTCTTTATATTTATTATATATATATATTTTTTCCTCTTAAATTTATTATACATTTTTCCTTTTTTTAGTTGATTCATGTACAATTGGGTTCTTTGGGATCCTATTTTGATTGTATATTTTATTTGTTTTAAATACCTCTATTTTTTATATTATTTATGTTTAATCTTTTATGCATGTATATTTTTCTTTCCTTTATTTTTTTTTTATTTTGCTACAATTCAAGCTTTCATTCAAATTATTTACTTTGTGATATTTATTTTAAAATTCATTTGTACATTACTATATGATATATCATTTCTTTTTTTCCTTGTTTATTCTTTTAAATTCTTACATCTATTACCTATTTAAAATTTTCTTATAGTTTATATAGTTATATTTCCAAATTTTCTTTTTCCTATTATTTATTTTATTTTATTTTAAAAAACCTTATTATATTTTATTTGTGTGATTTATTTGAGATTTCTTTTAAAATTGATTTCTTATTCATAAACCACAGGATATAAATGGTGGTACTTTCATAATATATGATGTTTGTTATTGCATGTATTCTAAGTTGTTCCTTTGCATGTCCCTATTTAGATTATTCATGAGATGTTATTGCTGCGTGTTTTATTCCTTATGTTACCAAGTTTTTTAAATAAATACATTTAATTTATTTATTCCATTTCATTTGAAACTTTAAACAAGGCAATGTTAAAGTATTTAAAGAATTCAAAGGATCGTGCCCTAACGCATTGGGTTTCGCTTTTTTTCTCGCTTTAAATATTCGAATATCCTTTTAAAGCTAAAACGACGCTTTAAAGGCAATATCACATTTGAGAGTCAAAAATATTGTGTCCTAACATACTGGATGTAATATTTTACCTTAAGGTAAGATGGTCTTTAATACACATTTGACCCACCTAAATGTTTTAAAAGCCAATCAAAAGAGGATCGCGTTTTGAACTCTGTCCAAATCTTTAATTTTCGACATTAAGACACTAAATAATTAATCAAGTACCAATTTTGGACGTGTTGAGGGTGCTAATCCTTCCTCGTACGTAATCGACTCCGAACCGCTTTTCTATTTTCTGAGACCAAAATCGTTGTTTTGAAATATTTATTTATTTATTAAAACAACCGTGTTTTGAGGTGATCCAATCACACCCTATTAAAAACGATTGGTGGCGACTCCCAACTTTTCGTTTTCAAAAGTCGATTTCCCGTTTTCAAAAAAAGGGTTTCGACAGCTTGGCGACTCCACTGGGGACATCAGAGAGTCGAGCTGTAAATTAATTGTTTTCTATCTTATTGTAAAAAATTGGAAATTTGGTTTTTAAATCTACGATCCTCTCATTGTATTTTCTGTGTTTTTTTCAGTTTTTATCATGTGGGTTTTACTTTATTGGTCGAGTCTTTCGATATATTCTTGCATCATTTTGCATGACCGTTGTGGTCGCACCTTTTAAGTGAGAGTGAGAAACTATGCTTTCGTGAGGTTTTCACCTCCGCATGGGCTAGGGGATCGCTTCCGGAATACATCTGTACTTATGTCTTCGTGAGGTTTTCACCTCCGCACGGGCATAAGGAAATGTATTCCCCTGAACCGAACTTGATCCATATGAACCTATAATGGGCGAGGGTCGAGGAATCTGCTGGTTCAGGTACCTTTACTCTAGAACTAAATCACATATAGTGAGCTGTAGGAACCTGTTAGGTAGAATTACACCTAGCCCTAGTGGTTTCCCGAATAGGCGTTTGATAATTTCTTGATTGCTTTGATTTATATTCTTATGCATGATTCTGACTTGTGCTTTTCCTTCTTTCTCTAATAGTGTTTGCATATCATTTTCATCATAAAAGGAGGTGTCGATATACGGTTCAGTTACTAATAAAAAGTTTTGCCATGAAGAACGAATTCCTTGATAAAACGAAAGACAACGCGTTTGTCCAAAGATGGTCAGAGAATGCACAGTTAGAGAAAGGTGACAGTTTGACAAAGGAGTGCACGTCAGAGTTATGGGACTTTACTCGTATTAATGTGGTCCAGAACGATCTTCAGAAGTTGAAAAAAATATGGAGTCACTGGGATGATGAGATGAAGTAGCTACTCTACTATAATTATGGTGATATTCCTTACCTCCTCGATGTTAAGGTAGATAGGTTTTTGTTCCGCGCTATGGCTCAATTTTGGAATTCCGCCTACAGTTGTTTTACTTTCGGAAGGGTGGATCTAGCACCTACTGTTGAGGAGTATACAGCCTTGCTTCGTTGTCCGAGGTTTCAAGTTGATAAGATTTATTCTAGAGCTGTCAATACCCCAACTTTTGTAAAGAGGTTGATGAACATTACGGGGATGAGTGAACAGTGGGTTGAGGCTCGGGTCCAGCAGAAAGGTAGTGGAAAGTGTATCCCTTGGGAAAATTTGAGAGATCTGATCCTGACTCACCCTGACATGAAGAAAAGAGTTGATGTCTTCGCCTTGAGCATTTATGGTTTGGTTATTTTCCCTAAGGCTTTAAGGCATGTAGATGAAGCAGTCGCCGATCTATTTGACCGACTAGGTAAAGGAGTCACTCCAGTTCCTGCAATCCTGGCTGAGACTTTCAGATCTTTGAGTGTATGCCGGAGGTCAGGTGAAGGCAGATTTATTGGGTGTGCACAACTCTTGTTAGTATGGTTTCATAGCCACTTTTGGAAGGTAGAAAATGTCTCTTACCGACCTTTTCTCGGAGATTACTCACCTTTGAAGGAGATAGTGACCATATCGAGAAGAGATGACATAACAGAGGAAAAATGGATGGCGATACTTCAAAATCTCCAAGAGGAGGATATCGAATGGAAAGCCCCTTGGATGGTTTCCGATGAGATTCTTTACCGATGTGGGAGTTATGATTGGGTCCCTTTGTTGGGGATTTGGGGAGCCGTTAGATACGCCCCTCTGCTTGTATTGAGGCAATATAGATCAAGACAATTTATACCAATGATGCAAGGGCTAGCTCAGAGTGGGTTCTCATATGGGGAGAAAGACTCCAAGAAAAAGAGCCGTGAGATTTATAATGCCTGGACCCAAACTTGCCGGATAAAGGGAATTGCTGTGAATCCAATGGTAACTCCTGAATATAACGAATGGTAGAGTAGAAGGGTTAACGATAATATCCCGAGGCCAAATTTAGAAGAAGCTCGATCGATAGAGGAATATCTGCGAGTGGTCCCATCCGAATTGGAAATTATAAAGCAAGACTTCGAAAAGAAAACCTCGGAGTTAGAAAGGAAAATAGAGCAGTTGGAGGAGGAAAAAGTGTATTTAAAGCTGGATGTTGACGTTCAAAAATCCGAGGCTGAGAATTTGAGAAAAAGAAAGAGAGAAGTTGAGGAGGACCTAGACAGTCTGAAGACTGATTACAAGCAGCTGCATAAGTCAATGAGAAATGCTGGTTTGGGTAAAACGTCTGAACAGTGGAGGCAAGAAATCCAAGAGGAAAGGGCTAGGACCGATTGGTGGGAAAGAAAGTTTCACGATGCTCAGGCTCGAGAAGTCACTTGTAAAAAGAGTTTGGACGATAGCCAGAATGAAAAACAGATGTTAAGAGCTCAGGTGGAGGAGTTAGAAACGGCACTACAGCAACATCGGTGTCGTAACTCAGTAATTGATTTAAGAGCTAGTCTAAGCAAGATCGAGAATTTGAAGGGGAAAATAGAAGAACTTGAAGCTACACTTCAGAACTGTGAGAATCAAATTGAATTATTGGAAGCAAATAATGAGCAACTAGGGGAGCAACTTCACCGATCTCAGGATCAGGTCCGAGATAGGGATTACTTAATGGGTGAAGCTATAGCTCAGATACGAGAGGTGGCTGATCATTTACAGACTTTGGCGATCCAAGTAGATGTGCTAGGAGTTAAATATGGGTTAGAATCAGATCGGGGGCGAGAGTTAGCCTGCCTTCTTAGGAAAGTAAAAGCTTTGGGTGTTAGGGCAAGACCGTATATGTAATTCATTTTATGTAAAAGATTTTGTTTTTCAGCGAAGTTTTCTAAGTGAAATTGAATTCGAATCGACGTCTCCTTTTTGCATTCATGCCATGCATTTGCATTACATTGCATCGCATAACATCATGTACACAAAAAAACCTTATTAATTAGTGGCCATTTATCTAGTTACCCTGGAACACCAGTACTACACACGAAGGAAGACAAAGGATATGGATCAGAGGTTTGAGCAAATGCAAAAGGAGATGCAAGAGCAACTGCAGGCTCAGATGCAAGAGCGGTAGCTAAGATCCAAGAGAAATGAGAGACCAAATCTTGGAGTCCAGAGAAACATGCTAGAATCACAAAATAGCATGATAAGCAAGTCGACACGCTTGTTTAAAGAAGGGTCGACAAAGGAAAAGGCCCTATGGTTGACACGAGAAATGACAATGAGGATTCCGCTTGTCCTACAAGTTTTGCGCCAAGAACATGCAAACACAACCACCAAGGGTGTCATTAATGTCCAACCTCTTTATCAAACTGGTACCTCGGCACGATAAACTTCCCATGGGATCGAGCACCAACCCTAAGGATAATCTAGCAAACCCCCAGGTCCCTGACTTCGACGACGCAGCAGAGTTGGAAAAAGAAAAGACAGAACTGCCCAAACAAATGGAGGACCAATATAAATGGTTGGTGGAGAAGTTCAGGGGGTTGGGAAGTGTTGATAATTACTGCGGAATAGATGCCAAAGAGTTGAGTCTAGTCCCAGATTTGGTATTACCTCCCAAGTTCAAAATGCCAGAATTCGAAATATACAACGGAACTAGTTGCCCTGAGGCTCACATCACGATGTTTTGTCAGAGAATGACGGGTCATGTCAATAATGATCAGTTGTTGATTCACATTTTTGATGACGGTTTGGTGAAATGGCATGCCAAATGGTACAATCAGTTGAGTCGTACCCAAGTTAAGTCATGGAAGGACCTAGCTCAGGCCTTCATGAAGTAGTACGGCCATATAACAGATATAGCACCGGACCGGATCACACTCCAGAATATAGAGAAGAAGCCAAGCGAAAGCTTCCGGCAGTATGCTCAGAGATGAAGAGAGGTCGCTACACAGGTCCAACCACCGTTGCTAGAAAAAGAAACAACCATGCTCTTCATCAATACATTGAAGGCGCCTTTCATTACTCATATGTTAGGTAACGCAACCAAGAGCTTTGCAGACATAGTAATGTCTGGCGAAATGATAGAAAATGCCATAAGATCAGGTAAGATAGAAGTCAGGGAGAACACGAGAAGGTCAGCCCCGAAGAAAAGAGAGAGTGAAGTAGGTAATGTGAGCTCAGGCTACGCAAAACTGACCACCGTTAATCAGTCAAGGGCGATAGTCACAGGCCAGCAGGCCTCACCAAGGCGGGAGCCTAACATGAGACAGAATACAGAGAAGTTTCAATTTACTCCCATACCAGTGACATATAGGGAGTTGTACAAAAGTCTGTTTGATGCACATGTAGTGGCTCCTTTCCACTTAGAGCCGTTGCAGCCCCCATACCCTAAGTGGTACGATACGAATGCTCAGTGCGAATACCACGCAGGGATTATGGGGCACTCGATAGAAAACTGTACCTCATTCAAAAGGTGCGTGGAAAGGTTTATCAAAGCAGGTGTTCTAAAATTTGATGATACACCTGGTACAGGAAATCCGTTACCCAGTCATACTGATAAAGGGGTAAATGCGATAATTGAGAATGTGGGGAGGAAAGTCAAGCTGAATATCGCGGAGGTGACAACCCCATTAAAGCTAGTTTGGAATGAGATGCAGAAGAGAGGTTTAGTCCCGCAAGGGTTGGGAGATAAAATCCAAGATACACGGAACTACTGTGAGTTCCATCATGAGAAAGATCACGAGATCCAGAATTGTATTGAGTTCAGAGCCTTAGTACAGGGTCTAATGGATAATAAGGGATTGGAGTTCTTTGAGTCTGTCGAAGAGGAGGATGTATGCTCTCTAGGAGGAGAGTCGAGTGAAGAAGGTGGCAGAGCCAGTCGTCCAATGATAATTATTTCGAAGCCCAGAGTTAGTGAAGTAGAAGCAAGAGTTACACCAAGAGTTATAATCCAGAAGCCAACAGCTTCCCCTTATAAAGATAGCCATAGGGTGCCTTGGAATTATAACTGTAGTATAACAGTTTCAGAGAAGGAGGGTTCGATTAACACGTCAAACATAGAAGTCGAACCAGCAAAAGGGAAACTCGTCATGTTTAAGAAAGAAGCAGGGGGATCAGAATCACAGGTTAATGAGCCAGTAATGGAAACTGAAGCCAAGGAGTTTTTGAAGTTCCTAAGACACAGCGAGTATAGTGTCGTAGAACAACTACACCAACGACCGGATCGTATATCGGTATTGGCTCTGCTGTTAAATTCGGAGGTCCACCGTAAAGCATTGATGAAAGTGTTGAACGAGACCTATGTTGCGGATGACATTTCGGTTAACAAATTAGACCGTCTCGTCGGTAACATAAGCGCTGACAATTTCATCTCCTTCAGCGATGATGAGATACCACCAGGGGGTAGGGGGTCTACTAAGGCTCTACATGTCACTACACGTTGCAAGGGGTATACGCTACCCGGAGTATTAGTTGATAATGGGTCCGCATTGAACGTGTTACCGTGGGCTACATTAAACCGTTTACCTATAGACAGTTCTCATATGAAGACGTGTCAGAACATAGTAAGAGCATTTGATGGCACAGAAATGAAAGTAATGGGGAGGATAGAAGTACCTCTTCAGATTGGCCCAAACACATACGAGGTAAATTTCCTCGTGATGGATATTAAGCCTTCCTATAACTGTCTATTAGGAAGACCTTGGATTCATTTAGCTGGGGCAGTGCCATCCTCGCTGCACCAGAAGCTAAAGATGGTTACTAAGGGTCGGCTAATAACAATAAATGCGGAGGAGGACATTATTGCGTCAGTTACCAGTGATGCACCCTACATAGAGAATGACAACGAAGCAGTTGAATGTTCATTTCGATCATTAGAGTTTGTAAACGCAATGTTTATAGCTGAAGGAAACAGGATTCCGATACCTAGGATATCAGGAGCTACGAAAATGAGCCTGCAGTTGACAGTTGGGAAAGGGGTGTTACCTGGCAGAGGACTCGGGAAGCACCTCCATGGATAAGTTAGAGTACCAGTCTTGGTTGGCAAGTGGGATCACTTCGGTTTGGGATTCAGGCCAGATGCAAGCCAAGTGAAGAAAGAGTTCGAGAGGAAACAGGAACAGCGGAAAGCGAGATTGAGTGGGACAGAAGTCAGTTGGGAACCGATGAGCTTCCCCCATATTTCCCAAACATTTGTAGCTGGGGGGTTTATTCATTCTGCACATGAGAGGATAAAAGAAGGAAGGGCCGGAGATGTGATGGGAATTTGGAACGTCAACGCCACATTTGAAGAGGAAGCAATAGAAAGGAATTTATCGGGCATTTGCCCGTATGAGCCTAGGAGTGTTTTGAATAACTGGACTGTAGAAGAAATTCCTGTAATCTTTAGAGATAACATAGAGTAATATTCAAAACCCACTTGTTGTCTTCTAGCCTAGGGACAATAAGAATCTTTTGTGAAATAGGCTCATGTTTAAACATTATTATTTTCAATAAAAATGCATTTTCATATATCGGTTCGAGCAATTATTCTTTCTTCCTTTTCATGTCATACACAATCATACCATACAAAGGAATTATTCATTTCATTTTCTTTTGGTATTCTATTATATTTATAATAGGCCCCCGGATGTCAACGTCATGAGTAATGCTGATACGAGCCCGGAATCTCCTTTTGAGCAAGATATGCGCTTTGAGGGATTTCAAGATTTTGAAGAGGACAAAGATCGTGGTTTATCTCCCGATTTGTTAAGGATGGTGGAGCGAGAAGATGAACAGATCCTGCCACACAAAGAGACTACTGAGATTGTGGCCCTGGAAGAGGGGAAGGAAGTTAAAATTGGCACTTGCGTTAATGAGAAAACAAGACAGAACCTCATTGAGCTGTTGCAAGAATTCAAGGACGTCTTTGCATGGTCATACCAGGATATGCCTGGTTTAAGTACCGATATCACAGTGCACCGTGTCCCTACAAAAAAGGAATACAAGCCAGTTCAGTAGAAGCTCCGAAGGATGAGGCCCGATGTAGCAATGAAAATAAAGGAAGAAGTCAATAAGCAATTTAATGCTGGGTTCCTACATGTGGTCAATTATTCAAAATGGGTGGCCAACGTCGTCCCTGTCCCTAAGAAGGATGGGAAAGTACGGATGTGTGTGGATTACAGAGATTTAAACAAAGCCAGCCCAAAGGATAACTTTCCATTGCCTCACATAGACACTCTAGTGGATAATACGGCAGGCTATTCACTGTTCTCCTTCATGGATGGGTTCTCCGGGTACAATCAGATCAAGATGCATCCTGAAGATATGGAAAAAACCACGTTTATAACTTTATGGAGAACGTTTTGCTACAAGGTGATGCCCTTCGGGTTGAAGAATGCAGGAGCCACATACCAAAGAGCCATGGTAGCCTTATTCCATGACATGATGCACAAGGAAATTGAGGTCTACGTTGACGACATGATTGCAAAATCCCAAACTGAAGAGGAGCATGTGCGAGTGTTGAGGAAATTGTTCCTGAGGTTGAGAAAATTCCAATTAAAGCTTAATCCGTCAAAATGCACCTTCGGAGCTAGGTCTGGAAAGTTACTCGGCTTCGTAGTCAGTGAGAAGGGAATAGAAGTCGACCCTGATAAAGTCAAGGCTATACAAGAGCTGCCTCCGCCACGAACTCAGAAAGAAGTCCGAGGTTTTCTAGGGAGACTAAACTACATCACACGATTTATTTCGCAACTGACAGAGAAGTGTGACCCCATATTCCGTCTTCTTAAAAAGCACAATCCTGGGGTATGGGATGATGAATGCCAAAAAACCTTTGAAAAGGTTAAACAATATTTGTCTAGTCCCCCAGTGCTAACACCACCAAGCCCTGGTAGACCATTGATACTATACTTAACAGTATTTGATAATTCGATGGGGTGTGTGCTCGGCCAACACGATGAGGCAGGGAGAAAAGAAAGAGCGATATATTACCTCAGTAAAAAATTTACTGAGTGTGAAATGAGGTATCCGCCAATTAAGAAGCTATGTTGTGCTTTGGTTTGGACAACACGAAGGTTGAGGCAATACATGTTGTACCATACAACTTGGCTAATCTCAAAGCTAGACCCTCTCAAATACATGATGGAGTCAACCGCTTTAAATGGAAGGATGGCCAGGTGGCAGATTCTGCTCTCCGAATTTGACATAGTCTATGTAAACCAAAAAGCTGTGAAGGGGAGTGCAATAGCAGATTTCCTAGCTAGTAGATCTTTGGAGGATTATGAACCTTTGAATTTCAATTTCCCCAATGAAGATCTAATGTATGTAGCAATCGCTGAGGGGGACATGTCTGAAAATCATTCCTGGAAATTAAATTTTGACGGAGCATCAAATGCCGTTGGAAATGGAGTTGGGGCAGTACTAATATCCCCAAATTGAGGTCATTATCCGTTCACTTGCAAGCTGGATTTTGACTGTACAAATAACATGGCAGAATACGAGGCATGTATCATAAGAATTCGGGCAGCTATAGACCGTGAAATCAAAGTATTAGAAGTGTACGGAGACTCTGCATTGGTAATTTATCAGCTTAAAGGCGAGTGGGAAACGAGAGATCCCAAATTGATCAGTTATCGAAAGTTAATCCTGGAGTTAATTGAAAAGTTTGATGATATTACCTTTCATTACCTCCCGCGAGACGAGAATCAGATGGCTGACGCCTTGGCTACACTAGCTTCCATGGTCAAAGTAAATGAACAGGAGGATATGAAGCCAATTCAGATGAGTATTTGTGAGGCCCCAGCTCACTGCTGTAATGTTGATGAAGAGGAAGATAGAGATGATCATCCTTGGTATCATGATATCTTACAATATGTGAAGAGCCGTGCGTATCCAGATAAAGCAACCGAAAATGATAAAAGAATATTGAGGAGGTTAGCCAGTGACTATGTCCTAGACGGTGAGGTCCTATATAAGAAGAGAAAGGATCAGGCGTTGTTAAGATGTGTTGACGCTGTTGAGGCAAAGAAAATTCTAGAGGAAGTCCATGATGGTGTCTGTGGGACACATGCCAATGGTTTCACAATGGCTCGACAAATCATGAAATTCGGATATTACTAGTCTACAATGGAAGGAGATTGCATCAATTACGCTAAGAAATGCCATAAGTGTCAAATTTATGGAGACAAGATCCATGTGCCTCCTTCACCCCTCCATGTTATGACTTCCCCATGGCCATTCTCAATGTGGGGCATAGACGCCATTGGGCTAATTTCGCCAAAGGCTTCCAACAGACATCGATTTATTTTTGTGGTCATTGATTACTTTACCAAATGGGTAAAGGCCGCTTCGTACGCCAATGTCACAAAGTCGGCGGTCAGCAAGTTCTTGAAGAAGGAGATCATATGTCGTTATGGTATACCAGAAAGAATCGTATCCGATAGTTGAATCTGAACAACAGCGCAATAGCAGAAGTCTGCAATTGGTTCAACATTAAACATCACAACTCATCACCATACCGCCCGAAAATGAATGGGGCGGTTGAGGCAGCTAATAAGAATATCAAGAAGATTATGGGGAAGATGGCGGAGACTTACAAAGATTGGCATGAAAAGCTCCCATTTGCCCTTTATGCTTATCGGACATCTGTCAGAACTTCTACCGGGGCAACACCTTTCTTATTGGTTTATGGGATGGAGGCAGTTTTACCTATTGAGGTCGAAATCCCTTCTCTTCGAGTTTTATCAGAGTTGAAGTTAGACGAAGCAGAATGGATCCAATCTCGTTACGATCAACTAAACTTGATTGAAGAGAAGAGGCTAAAGGCTATTCGTCATGGCCAAATGTACCAGAGGAGAATGATGCGAGCCTACAACAAAAAAATTCGCCCTAGGGTGTTCCATGAGAGAGACTTAGTGTTGAAAAAGATTCTCCCTATGCAAAAAGATTTCAGGGGGAAATGGATGCCAAATTGGGAAGGACCCTATGTGGTAAAAAAAGCTTTCTCTGGAGGGGCATTGATACTAGCAGAGATGGATGGCAAGAGCTTGCCTAACCCGATAAATTCAGATTCTGTCAAAAGATATTTTGCTTGAAGCACTCGAGGTGAAAACCCGTAAAGGGCGCCAAAAAAAAAAAAACAAAAAGGAGAGGCCAAGGTGAAAACCCGTAAAAGGGCGCCTTGAGACCAAAGGGGTTTTGAGTTGAAAACCCACAAAGGGCAATTCAAATTTCGCTCCAAATTGGGGCAAGCGGCAGTCTCACTACACTTGAATCGACAAAGAGGGGATAAGCTACATCTTGGGGCATCAACGAAATGCTATAGATCCTCTGAGCGCATGGCAAGTTTAAAAAGGTCCTCGAGGAGTTCGTACAGAGAAGCTCAAACTGCGAAATCTGGGGGACCTATTCTGTTCCTTTTCATCTGTTTTTGTATCTCAAACAATGATTGCTTTCTTTGTTGATACATCTTTCGCAAATTTTAACTCGAATAAATTTCAGTTCTACCTATTATTATAATATTTTTCGAGTATTTTTATAATGATTAATGAACTAATAATGCTCTCAAAAGAAGGTTTTGCATATTACTCTGAAAGGTTTCTAAACAATACGAGAACCTGAAACAGGACAGTTATTTAGAACTCACTGAGTGTAAAAGGGCTTGAAACGTATGAGAAATAAAGGATTAACCACATCTTCAAGTCCTCTTCTACCAAGCTGAACAAGAAGGCATATGTTAGGGATGTTACCTTAGTAAACAACGAGCGATGACAACCCAAAGATTAAAAATGGATCATTCTCATGACATTTTGCATTTTGTACATTTAACATCCATAATACATGTAGTTAGGAGCATTTGATTCATATTAATCATGGCATCCTAATCATCTAGCATAAGCATATCACTCTTCAAAGATAGATTCCCCAATGGATAATGTAGCAGGATTACAGATATCATCAGCCTTATCTTCACTGAGCAGGAGTGGAGCAGGCTAAAAACCAGATCTTATCTTCACTGAGCAGGAGTGAAGCAGATCAAATTTTGATGAATCTTATCTCCACGTACCGGCGATGGAGCAGATTCCAATCATTAGCCTTATCTTCACTGAGCAGGAGTGGAACAGGCTAAATACCAGATCTTATCTTCACTGAGCAGGAGTGAAGCAGGTTGAATTTTGATGAATCTTATCTCCACGTACCGGCGATGGAGCAGATTCCAATCATCAGCCTTATCTTCACTAAGCAGGAGTGGAGCAGGCTAAATACCAGATCTTATCTTCACTGGCGGAGTGAAGCAGATCAAATTTTGATGAATCTTATCTCCACGTACCGGCGATGGAGCAAATTCCAATCATCAGCCTTACCTTCACTGAGCAGGAGTGGAACAGGCTAAATACCAGATTTTATCTTCACTGAGCAGGAGTGAAGCAGGTCGAATTTTAATGAATCTTATCTCCACGTACCGACGATGGAGCAGATTCCAATCATCAGCCTTATCTTCACTAAGCAATAGGGTAACAGACTAAAGTCTACAGATTTGGGCTCGCCAAGCAGTGGGGGAACAAGTCAAAGACTCGCCTTAACCCCCTAAGCAGTAGGGTAACAGGCTAAAATTACAGATCTTATCTTCGTTGAGCAAGAGTGGAGCAGATAAAGTTCAAATAAATCGTATCTTCATGAAACAACTATGAGACATTTGGAAGCAATAGGATGCAGTGGGTTGCGATAAGGTTACACCAAGAAGCCAAGATCTGACAGGACCGGGCAAAATTAGCTTTTGTAATCTTTGCTTCGTTCCCATTACATGGCAACGAGCAAAGAGGGGCAGCTGTTGAGCCCAATTTATGCCCGGGCCCAATACACTTAAAACCTAAAATAATTAACTAAGTAAATTAAACCCAATACAAAACAAACCCTAACAGCCCAGAGCCTAGCAAAAGTAAAGAAAAAAGAAATCCTAACAGCTAACACCTTCAGCGCAACCGTGGAAGTTCCCAAGCACCACACGTCGCTCATCCCTCCGAGTTGTGCGCTCCTCTATTAGGCCACATCAGAGACGTGCTCGACTGAACCTACAAACAAGCAAGAAATGGTTGTAAAAAAGGCTATAAAAGTCTTCAAAAACATTGTAAAATGGACTTTTTTTTTGCTTTTTTGGTGGCCCCTGATAAGTTCAATAGCTGAAATAATAGAGAAGAGAGATCCATAGTAAATCAAAAATCAAGTCTAAGTTTTGAAAGGTGATTTTTTCATTCTTCTTCCTGAAACTTTCTTTTGATTCATATTTTTTTTCTCTTTTTTTTTATAAACCGATTTTAAGTAAAAAGAAAGAAAGGAGGCCTTCCTGGTCTTGATCCGTGAACCGACGGTGGGGTGGAGGTGCGTGGCACCGATGATCCTCCAGGGTGGCACAAGGCTAGGTTGGATTTCTAGTAAAAAAGATGAAGGAGCAGGGAAGAAGGAGCTTTCTGTTTCTTTCTTTTGAAATAACAATAGAAAAATGAATTAAAAAAAAGGGTTCTTTGTACAAGAAATGGCATAATGCCATTTAATGGCCTTTAAATGGTAGGGGCCACACGTTTGACTCCAAAATGGGGAATTTTCACGTTTAATCCTTTTCTTTTGCTCCTACATTCAATCAGACCCTATTCAAATTTTTTTATTCTTTTAAATTGCCCCTGGATCTTGCGCGTTGTTCCAATTTAGCCCGCACCTGGGCACTGCGATTTGGGGATTCGGCACATTTGCGCTTTTGGTCCGCGCATTTGCGTGTGTTTATGTTTTGGTCCTTGATGCATTTTTTCATATTTATTAATTATCCCTTTGAGTCTGCTTTTCTTTCAATTGAATTTTATTTCGCTAATTCTAAGGTTTTAATTTATTTTATTTCTTTTTTTATATATTTTTGTTAAAAAAAACTTTTATAAATACTTTGAATTAGTTGGGCCGTATGTCAATTTGTTTTGTTATTTTCTTTTCCTTCCTAACTATCTAATTATATATTGCTTTTAAAATTCCTTTTACATGATATTATTTCAAACTTTTCGTGTAATATTACATTTAAATAATTCTTATTTGTTATTATACGTATGTAATTTACGATAAAATCAGCTCTGTGTCAAATAGATTATTGCTTTCATATTATTCTATATAAATGTTCTCTTTATATTTATTATATATATATATTTTTTCCTCTTAAATTTATTATACATTTTTCCTTTTTTAGTTGATTCATGTACAATTGGGTTCTTTGGGATCCTATTTTGATTGTATATTTTGTTTGTTTTAAATACCTCTATTTTTTATATTTTTTATGTTTAATATTTTATGCATGTATATTTTTTCTTTCCTTTATTTTTTTATTATTTTGCTACAATTCAAGCTTTCATTCAAATTATTTACTTTGTGATATTTATTTTAAAATTCATTTGTACATTACTATATGATATATCATTTCTTTTTTTTCCTTGTTTATTCTTTTAAATTCTTACATCTATAACCTATTTAAAATTTTCTTGTAGTTTATATAGTTATATTTCCAAATTTTCTTTTTCCTATTATTTATTTTATTTTATTTTAAAAAACCTTATTATATTTTATTTGTGTGATTTATTTGAGATTTCTTTTAAAATTGATTTCTTATTCATATACCCTAGGATATAAATGGTGGTACTTTCATAATATATGATGTGCTGTTATTTCATGTATTCTAAGTTGTTCCTTTGCATGTCCCTATTTAGATTATTCATGAGATGTTATTGTTGCGTGTTTTATTCCTTATGTTACCAAGTTTTCTTAAATAAATACATTTAATTTATTTATTCCATTTCATTTGAAACTTTAAACAAGGCAATGTTCGGTATTTAAAGAATTCAAAGGATCGTGCCCTAACGTACTGGGTTTCGCTTTCTTTGTCTGCTTTAAATATTCGAATATCCTTTTAAAGCTAAAAACGCACGTTTTAAAGGCAATATCACATTTGAGGGTCAAAAATATTGTGTCCTAACGTACTGGATGTAATATTTTACCTTAAGGTGAGATGGTCTTTAATACACATTTGACCCACCTAAATGTTTTAAAAGCCAATAAAAAGAGGATCGCGTTTTGAACTCTGTCCAAATCTTTAATTTTCGACATTAAGACACTAAATAATTAATCAAGTACCAATTTTGGGCGTGTCGAGGGTGCTAATCCTTCCTCGTACGTAACTGACTCCCGAACCAATTTTCTATTTTCACAGACCAAAATCGTTGTTTTGAAATATTTATTTATTTATTAAAAACAACCGTGTTTTGAGGTGATCCAATCACACCCTATTAAAAATGATTGGTGGCGACTCCCAACTTTTCGTTTTCAAAAGTCGATTTCCCGTTTTCAAAAAAAGGGTTTCGACAGCTGGCATTCTTAGCAAAAAACCCAAAGAAACAATCACGTTCTGCTCAGCAAGCTTGCCCCGCTGTAATTTTAGAGTCCCTTCCACTTTACCTTCTGGGACATAAAGTTTGTACCTCCTACTGCAACTTCAGGGGAATAACATTTGGTTTCTTCCATCCATCCTGCTGCAACTCAGAGGTATAAGATTTGTATCATCTTCAATCAATTTGATCTGTTACACCATTCTCTGGGTGTAATGACTAGACGTATATACATGATATTTGCATGGATGCAAAGTATCATTTTTCCTTTACCGAGAATGATCCCCTTTTACACTTGGGTTGACATTGCTCGTTATTTGTCGAGGTTGTATCACCGATGAAATGTCTTGTCTTTTTGTTCAACCAATAAAAGGTCCAAAGAGATAATCATCTTTCTTCAATATTTCTAACCCTTACGCTTGGTGAGTTTTAAACAATAATCTTGTTTCAGGTTTTTGTATTATTTAGAAGCTTCCAAAGTAATATGCAAAACTCCTTTTATGAAAGTATTATTAGTCCACTAATCGTTATTTCAATGAAAAGTGCTTGAAAAAGATCATAACAATGGACCAGAAGGAAATTAATTAGGAGTATAGCTCGAAGCAAGTAAGTTAATCAATGATAGTAAATGCAATTAAGAAGGAAATTTATTAGGACGTATCTCAAAAAGATTAAGCTAAGAAAATTTAAAATGGGTAAAATGGAAAGCTAAGTGCCCTAGATATTGCAACTTGAGCTTTTCTGTACCAACTTTTTGAAGACCATTTCGAGCTTAATTTGTGTTTAGGGGATCCAGAGTACTTTGTCGATGCCCCAAGACGTAGCATACTTCTTCATTGTTAATTCAAGCATAGCAAGATTTCTGTATGCCCCATTTTTATTTGATTTGCCATTTACGGCTTTTCAATTCAAAATCTCTTTGGTCTCAAAATGCCCTTTACTGGTTTTTGCCTTGGCCTCTCCTTTTTTTTGAAGGCCTCAAAGCAACCTTTGCGGGTTTTGGCCTTGGGCTTTCACGTTATAGGTGAAATACTTCTTGACGGAATCTGAATTCACAGGATTGGGTAAGTTTTTACCAACCATTTCAGCTAGAATCAATCCTCCTCCCGAACATGCCTTCTTCACTACATAAAGTCCTTCCCAGTTGGGCGTCTACTTTCCTCTGAAGTCCTTTTGTATAGAAAGGATCTTTTTCAACGCCAGGTCCCCATCGTGGAATTCTCTAAGATGAACCTTTCTGTCGTAAGCTCGCATCATTCTTTTTTGGTACATTTGACCATGATGAGTAACTTTTAACCTCTTTTTTTCAATTAAGTTCACTGGATCCATTCTGCTTCATCTAATTCTTGACTCAATCGAAACTTGGAGAGAAAAAATCTTGATTCCAATGGGCAAACCACTTCTATTTCATAACGAGAAAGGTGCTGTCCCGGCGAAGATCTTGGCCAACGTTCAATGAGCATAGAGGGTGAATGGTGACTTCTTATGCCAATATTTACAAGTCTCGGTCGCCTTTCACTGTGTCATTTGTTTTGTTATTTTTATTATTCTTTCTCTTTTTATTATTTTTTTTTTTTGTACTTTTGTTTTTCTTTTTGGCTGCCTTCACTACACTGTGATATGTCGTCTAATCTTTGAACAGACTGCAAGCTTTTGGCATTGATCCTTTCTGACGTTCCTTATCGGCACCTAATCTTATTCTTTTTTTTTTAGAATTTGATGACTAATGACGACCCCAAAAATGAATCGGTATTGGTTAGAAGCTTTTGACGAGATCAGCCCCATAATATCCATGCCCCACATATAGAAAATTTGTGAAGAAATTGAGGAGGCACATAAGTCTTGTCTTCCTCCGTTTGGCATTTATGGCATAACTGATACAATTCCCTTCCATGGTGGATCAGCAGTACCTGAACCTCATGATTAGCCTGGCTAATCGTAAAACCATTAGCATGTGTTCTTCTGACATCCGTATGGACCCTTTTTAGGATCCACAGACCTTAGTAGCCCAGGCACATCTTGATGTGATCATGCAAAAATATCTTTGAATTCTTGACATTTCGCTTTGTCTCTATGGTGGTATAGGCTTCAATCTTCACCTCTTTTCTAGGCTCACAACGTCCACTAACCCTTTGTAGAGTAGGATCTATTTTTCATCTTATTCTACCATTCTTAACAAATCAGGAGATAAGTTATAATCTCTGTCATTTTTAAAGTCCTGAGATCCCCTTAAACACATATCTTACCCAAAAGAAGACTCTAAGTCAGTGATAGTGTCGCTCACGTCATTGATATCTGGAGACCTATTGTAAGTACGAAGGTAGATTCCAAAGAATAAATGATTCTAAGGATGATTATTTGTATGGTATGATCATGAATGAATAATAAAAGCATATTTGAAAGAGAGTCCAAAGAACTAAATAATATATAGAGAATAAAAGAATATTTGCTCAAAAAGATGCATTTTATTGAAATAAAGATTTTGAACACAAGTCTATTTCACGAAAGGATTCTTATTACCTCTAGGCTTAAAGCAACAAATGTGTTCTGAATATTACTCTAAATTAGCTCTAAAAATACAAGTATCTTTTCCACAGCCCCATTGTTCAAAACACTCCCAAATACGTAAGGGTAGAAGCTTAGACAAGCCTATTTCCCATTTCCCTCTTCGGATATATCGTTAATGTTTAGATTCCCCAACATTACCGGGCCTTTGATCTTTTCAATTCCTTTATCATCCATCGGGCCTTGTACTAGAGCCTTGAGTTCGATGCAATCTTGGATCTCATGCCACTATCCATCATGGTACTCATAATGTTTACCCCTTTAATTGGGTAAAGGATTTTCTGCACCAAAGGGATCATTGAATTTTATGATACCCAATTTGATGAGTATTTCGATTATCTTTTTAAAAGCGACGCAGTTCTTGATCGAATGCCTTGTGATTCCCCCATGGCATTCGCATTGGGCATTTACGTCGTACCATTTGCGGTATGGGGGTTGTATTGGTTCTACATAAAAAGGGGATACGACCTGTGTGTCAAACAAAATTTGGTACAACTCCCTATACGTGATTGGATAGACGAGAGCTGGGGTTTTTCTGAATTGGGTGCCTTGGGGGGACCTGATGGCTAATAGTTGCCGTCCTTGGCTGGCTTACTATAATCAACTTCGAATAGCCCTTGTTATACCTACTCGCATTATTCGCTTCCTTTTTCTTCTTCTTCGGGGCCTTTAAAGTCCACACTCCCCTTTCCTTTGTTTCTGCCTGAACAACCGGTTTGGCTCAGTTATCCTTCAGGTTAAAACCTGAACCCATTGGGAAGTTCAACAGTACCGAGGTATCAGTCAGACATTGGGGTTCGATAATGACAGGTACCCCATGCAGATGCGTGTCTAGTTGGGTCAAGATGCTTATTGAAGAAAAACCTGGGGAATAGATGAAGTCTTTATTATCATCCCTACTGTTGACCACTGGGCCATTCCTTTTTTCAAGTCCTCCGGTTAGTAACTGGGTTAACTGGCCCATCATATTCCTTTGGAATTTTAGCATTTGTTCCCGCATCTCTTGTTGAATTTTGGTCAATTGTGCATTTTCTCTATTCTTTCCAACCTTCGGTTCATGGCTTTTGTTCTTACGCGAGTATCGTAACGATGCTCAATTTAGTAGACTTTTGTCGGTTCCCAAGTTAGCTGAAATAATTTTACCTAATTAGGGTCCTTTTGTGAGAATTTAATGCATGGGATGAAATGCAATGCAAATGCATGGGATGAATGCAAATAGAAAGAAATGCGTTGATTCTGGATTCAATTCCATTAGAACAACTTTTCTAGAAAAAAATTTCTTTACATAAAACGGATTACATATGCGACATTGCCCTCATATTCCAAGTGAAGATACCGATCATTTTCTTCATATCCGGATGTTATGGTCAAATATTACATATTTTCCAAAAGATGTCTCTATTATCTCCTTTTTGTTCGACCCGGATCGCGGCCCATTTCTCACTTATCCCCGCGATGCTCGTCAGCTTCTTTAAGACATGACGACTCTCGAATAATCTTTGTTGGCTTGAATCCTCAGGCAATGAAACAAAGTCGTGTATTCCTTCATGGACTATCAGCCTTCTCTTCTTGTTTGCTCGGACCATATTCGGACGACCGTATTGTATTCCATTTTATCAAAAAATCTATTTTCCATGACAAGCTTTTCTATTTAACAATCAAATGTGACTCAACACATCCTTTCTATGATAAAAATGTAATACAATCAAAACAAAAGAAAACATGTTAGCACAGGAGAAATAAAAAAAAAATAGAGTACCTATCCGGGTGACCACTAAGGGTTCGGAGTGGCTCTGCTTAGGGTGGGCTCTTAAGGTTCTCTATATGCGGTTCGGTTCTAAAGTAAAAGGTACCCGAACCTGTAGATTCCTCGATCCTCACCCATTATAGGCTCATATGGACCGAGTTCAGTTCAGGGGACTACATTTCCCTATGGCTGCACGGAGATGAAAATCTAACGAAGACATAGGTACAGATGTATCCCGAAAACGATCCATTATCCTACACGGAGGTGAAGACCTCACGGAGGAATAGTTTCTCACTCCCACCTAAAAGGGTATAACTGTGGTCATACAATGCAATGTGCAAGGATATACAAAAAAGCTCGAAGCAAATAAAGAAAATATGAATAAATGAAGATCGTAACACAAAACGGATGAAATGCAATGAAAGGATTGTATATCAAAACCAAATTTTTAATTTTCGACAAAAAGATAAAATTTAATCAACTTGTGGCTTGACTCTCTTATTTGGGTCCCCAGTAGAGACGTCAAGCTGTCGAAACCATTTTTTTGAAAAAAAAAATAGTCTACTTGGTTTTGAAAATGAAAAAATGAGAGTCGTCACCAATCTTTTTTAGGTGTGATCGGATCACCTGGTAATTCAGTCGTTTTAACAAAAATTTAAATTTATTAAAACGATGATTTTTGGTCTACAAAATTTAGAAAGACGGGTTCGGGAGTCGGTTACACACGAGGAAGGATTAGCACTCTCGTAACACCCAAAATTGGTACCTAGTTGATTAATTAGTGTCTTAGTGTCGAAAATTGAGAACTTTGAAGAAAAATACAATCCATTGTTAAATTATTGCTTAATTGAAAATTTTTGAGAAAAAGGGCGTATTTCACGTTAACCGAGGAAAAGGATTACATCCCGTAAGTTAGGATATAATGCCTTAAATCCTCGAAATGAGAATGAACGCCAAAAAATTTTTATTTTGAAAAATGTTCGATTATCTCGATTTTAGGAAGAAATCATATCCCGTAAGTTAGAATACGATTTTTTCTTAATTCCCGAGAATATTTAAAAATATTTTTAAAACGTTCGTTATTCGGATTTATCGAGAAACTCAAATCCCTGTAAGTTAGGGTATGACTTTTTGAATCCCGAAATACGAAAAAGAATCGCTTATTGTTATTATTTTTAAAAGAAATTTTCGATATAACAAGTAAAATGCGACATGATTTCGTAATAAAACTTAAAATGGATTACGGTGTTGATATGGGTGATGGCATAATACTGACGAAAATGATAATCACGAATAAATTCGCAGGTATAAAAAAGCATATATAATGCAATAACAATGAAGACAAAAATAAAATAAGGATGAAACAATAATAATAAAACAAAATAAAAATAACAATACATTAATAAGAGTAATAATAATAATAATGATGATGATGATGATGATGATGATGATGTAAGTAAAAAAAAAAGTAAATGCAAAAGGAAACATATAATGAAGTAATAATATAAAATTAATTAGCCTAATAATATGATAATAATATTAGTAACAATACAATAATAGTAATAAGGTAGAAAAGATAATAATAATGTATTAATAAGAATAATAATATAATAATAATTATGGAAAAAATAATATTAATATTTTAAATAAGATAAAATAATAGATAGAAAGTAGTACTAATAATACGTTAATAATAATAATAATAATAATAATAATAATAATAATAATAATTAATTTGAAAATAAAATAGCAAAATAATGAGAAAGGACTAACTTAAAACGAAAGTTTGGGGCAAATTCAAAATAAAAAGAAAGGGGAAGGACCAAATTGTAACGTGCAAAAGAAGTGGAGGGACCAAAAAGGCAATATTCTCTTGTCCCAAAACACGCAGCTTCAAAAGGGACTAAATTGGCAACGAAATAAAATTTTTGGGCATAAATTAAGAAACAAAAAAACGAAATTTGAAAGCAAAAAATACGGAAGGGCTAAATGCGCAATTAGACCACCAAACGAAAACACGCGGATATCCTAAGGCGGGTCGAGTCGGCGCGCGAGTCGTATCAAAACGACGTCGTTTTGGCACTTAAATGGCTAACATGAAACGGCATCGTTTCACGCTATTATAAAAGATCAAAGTTTTCTAAAATTTCATTCTCAGCCCTACTTTTACAAAAAAGCAAAAAAAAAAAAACTTTCATTCTTTTCTCTGAAAGCCTTTATAGTCCGGCAAGAGCTACGGTGGGCCACCGCCGTCGACCACCGCCATCGGTCGCCATGGAAATCGAAAAATCGCCCTTTTTGTGATTAGAAGGTAAGTTTTTTCTTTCTCTTTTTTTTAACATCTTTTTAATATGTATAAATATACAGTAAAAAAATAAAATAAAGAAACATATATATGTATATAAGCAATTTCGAAAGAAAGAAAAAAATAAAATAAAAGGCCTTAGCTTGCTTTTAAACCTTTTGTTTTTTTAGCCGTTTGCTTCTTCTTGTACTCAATCTCTGTTATGTGTTTGAATCTTTGTTTTTTATTCGATTTCTCCCCAAAAGATACAAAGATTTCAAGGCTTATATAGCCATTTACAAAATATTAAATATAGTTGTGTATCCCTGCTTGTCATTTCCGTTTTCAATCTTTGCAAGTGCAACTTGGGCGGTGACGACAGAGATGGTGGCCAGTGGCGACGTCAGGCTTTGACAATGGCTAGGGTAGGTTGCGGCGCCACTTGTGTTAGGGGGGCTAGGGTTTTTTTTTTTGTTAAGGTTTGGGCTGTATTGGGCTAGGGCAGTTAGGTTTAGTTGGGTCTAAAATTTGGGCTTCGGTTTTGGGCTTGTTGGTTTAGTTTAGTTAGGCCTGGTCTGTGGTTTAAGTTTTGGTTCTGTTTATGGGTCCCAGGCTAAATTGGGCTTGTACACCGTAAAATTAATTTTCGACGAAATAAAAAAGACATATATAGTAAAATCGTAACCATAGAATACGACCCTAATTAAAATGCATTCATTTGCCTCATACACTATTGGGATGGTGAGAAGAGATATATTTTGGAAAACAATGAGAAATCATTATTTTTGGTACAAAAGTTTCTATAAAAATAAAAAATGCCCTACCATTGATATGATGTGGTAAACATAACATGAAGTAGTTTAATAAATACACTATAATTTCTTACCTTTCTAAAAACGGTTAGCTGGAACTCCTTTTCATTATACTTTCAATAGATTCATCAATATCATTCATAAAATTTACAGAAATCATGCTTATTAATGATAATTAAATGAATATTATTGAGTAATATAAAATTTATGAAAAGCATACTTATTAATGATAATTAAAATTATATTTTCTAATAAATTAACCGAAAAAGTAAGGGAAGGAATTAAGAATTTCCCGTATCTTCGTTATAAATAAAATCTAAAAAGAATATATATTATTAAATAAGAGACTTGTAATTTTCTTTAAATACACTACTTTCTTTCTTGATCAGGGAAGAAATTATGTTTAGGGTTCCATTCATTCAAGCAGAAACTTCAAAGATAATAGCTATGGCAAAGAGGTGCCTTTTTCCCCTTGTCTTGCAAGCCACTTTTTTTTAAAAAAATGGGTTTCATGGTTTGATATATTCATATGGTTTTATTCTAAAATACACGTTGTTGGTTGTTATGGTTGTTGCAGTTATAATGTGGAAGCAGAGCTGATCATAGTGTTAGTTTTGACAAGAATTATCACGTCACATGGGGAAACTCTCATGTAACCTCTGTAAACCAGGGAACTGAAGTCCATCTCCGGATGGATAAAGCGGCAGGTCTTTTGAAAATCAATTAATCTTAATAGCATGCATATTTATGTGTTTCGATGCATGCATGCGTGTATGTTTTTTTTAGTACACAATGCATGCATGCTATGCAAACATATTACTAGCTAATTTTATGCATGTATGCATATAATAATTACGAATATTAAAATACACATAACATAAATACATGAATTTATTAAAATTTACATAGGTTGATATATTTAAAAAACCTTTAAACTATTATACAGTGTTTATATAAGCTCTTATATTATTTTTAATTAAATAAGCCCTAACATATAATTTTTACCCTTTTGCTTTTAATATTAAAGTACAAAAATTTGAAATTTGAAATTAATTTGTATTTTGTGCTGATTTAAATTTGATAAAATAGTTTATTAAATAATAATATTTAAAATTTCTGTCCTTATAAACTTAACTCATGTAATCATTCTTTTGTAATTTTTATTATTCTTTTTATTTTATATTGATGTTAAAAATATATAGAATTTTATTACATCAACAAAAATTAAAATAAGAGTTTGAAATTCAAAATGATTTTATTTTAATATTAAAATCCTTAGCTTTTATGGGTAAAATTATAAAATAAGGGCTTGTTTAGCTATAAAAATAGTTTAAGAGCTTGTTTAAACACAATGTAATAGTTTAAGGACTTTTTTAGTATATTAGCCATTTATCCAGTATTTTTTTTAACATTAATCTCCTTATTATATATGCTATTTTTTATACAATGCTTAAAACTACCCATAGTTCCTTCCCAACCCTTAAATAAGAAGATAACGTACTTTAACGCACTCGAACCCGCACTCTCTTGCACTGATAACAATACCGATGCCAATCAAGCTAAACTCAATCTGCAGTATTTTAAAATGCGACACTACGTATATAAGTGAATAACATGGTTTCTTTGTCCAACATAATGCAGGGGCTGGGTTTGAATCCAACGTGGGATATGCTTCAGGGTATTTCCAGATAAAAATAAAGCTACCCAACAAGGATTTTTCTGGGGTTGTTGTAGCCTTTTACGTACGTTATCATTTACCTTTCAGGCTCTCTAACATAACATGTATGAAATTTACTGTCTGTATGTGTGTTTCTAATGAACAAAATAACGGGTGGGTTGATTGCATGCATGCATGCAGTTGACATCGGACCCAGATGGCAAAGAAGGAAACCATGACGAGCTGGATTTCGAGTTCTTGGGTAGCAATGGACCACCTTTTACATTGCAAACGAATGTGTTTTCCAATGATAAAGGAGGGAGAGAGCAAAGATTTCATCACTGGTTTGACCCCACTTCTGATTTTCATACCTATGGAATTGTTTGGAACCAACACCAACTAGTGTAAGTAACACCTAACCGTGTTTGTTTGTAGATCATCGAGATGTCCAATGAATTGGATCGGAGACTAAAAACCCTTTTACTTTTACTTTTTCTTTTGGGGTAGGTTTTATGTGGACAAGACACCCATCAGGGTTTTCAAGAACAACACAAAAATTGGAGTGAGTTATCCATCGCAAAATTTGTGATTCAAGGAAGCATATGGAATGGAGAAACTTGGGCATCAGGTGGAAGGAAAATCGATTGGAGCCAAGCGCCATTTGTAGCTAGTTTTGTAGGGTTTGGTGTCACCGGCTGCCAATTCCAGAACAGTGCTAGCAAAGATCAATGCTACATTTCCAGCCCCAAGCTGTGGTGGAATGGGGATAAGTATTTGAGACTTGACCCTACTCAGCGTAAAGCTTTACAGGATGCTAGAACCAAATATTTGTATGATGGCTACTGTTCTAAACATGCTGACATTCATAAAGAACGCCAGATTAATAAAAATATATCATATGTATAGTTGATATGAGAAAGTATGGTATGAAATAAGATATTATCACTTTCTAATAAATTAATGTCATATTAGTAATTTTATTTTGAATTTTAAAATTTTTATTTGAATTTAATTTTTAAAGATAAAAATATTAAAATTTAGAATAAAAATATTGATGTGATATTAAATTATTAGAAAAATTTTCAGAAAAATTTGCATACATCTTTACCCTATAAATACTTACAATTAAGAAATACTAATATATATAATAAAAAATAGTTCTTCTGTGTTGGACTGTTTCACACATAATTAGATAGAGCAAATAAATTATACTATATGTTTTCTTTATTATATTGTTTTCTTTGTTTATAAAGGGATATTACCTATAATTAAATCTCTAATTGATGTTATCGGTTAAAAAATATTATATTAGTATCAGCATATAAGTAATTCAGTTTCTTTTAAAAAATTTGAAGGGTGAATTAAGTTATGTATTTTAATTTGATATTTTTAGTTTTTATATTTTAGATTTTAAAATTTTAGTCTTAACAAAATGATAATTATTAAATTTATTAAGTTAAGTTCTATTATTTTTAAAATTTAGTATGTCAAAACATATTATCGCATGCGTAGTGTTATGTCTTTTATTATTTTCATATATTACTCACAAAAGTTAATTTATAGATTTAACAATTATCATTTCCAT
Source organism: Gossypium arboreum (assembly GCF_025698485.1). Lineage (NCBI taxonomy): Eukaryota > Viridiplantae > Streptophyta > Magnoliopsida > Malvales > Malvaceae > Gossypium > Gossypium arboreum. The sequence continues at coordinate 17,063,592 of NC_069080.1, forward strand.
ATTAAGATTGAAATTTTAAAATTTTAAAAATATAGTCACTAAGAATAATCCAATGGGTGAATATGAACTAAATCTATAACTTTATGCATAATATAAGACTAATGACATAATTTAATCAAACATATTTAACTATTACTATTAAGTTAAGACTAAAATTTTAAAACTCAAAATATACAAAACTAAAATTAATTAAACTAAAATATATGATCGACAATTTTAGTCGCTCTCAGTCTCATAGAATTTTCACCCTATCAACTATTAGATAGTTTTTAATAATATTTATATTTTACTAACCGTTACTTGAATAGTTTTTATCAAAAAAATAGTATTTTTTTAAAAATTGGTTTTTCACCCAATTTTTAAATATTTATACTATTTATTTATCCAAGCACATAATGAGTGTGCATATGACTGATCATATATGTTGGTAAAATAAGAATTATCATGCTTAACTTTCCTCTGAAAAAAATTAATAAACAAATTTTTGGGTTTTCAATTAGTCAAACTGCCAAAAAACAAATTTCAAATGTAAAGAACTAATTTGAATATACATTAAATTTTAAAATATAATTTTGGTGTAAATCAAAATTTTAAAATTGATTTACTGTAATAAAAGTTAAAAATTCATAACTATCAATAATCAATTTTTATTCAATATTAGGGGTAAGGAATAAGGGTGCATGTGTACTGTTCCAGTACCGGAATTATCACTTCTCTTTAATTTTCATACAAATGTAAATTTCAATTTGTATCGGTTGCACCGGCTTGTTCCAGCCAATTTCAATTGCACCAACTGAAACATTATGTAACGGCCAATGCATAAATAATGTTAAAAATAGATAAAATTGTTTTTTTACCGACTTTAATTTTTTATTAATATTTTTTATCAATCAAATTTGAAATTCAACATTAACGAAGTAAAAGAGCAATTTTAAATTTTAAAGTAAAAATTAATAAAGAATAAAAAAAATAAGGAATTTATATAACAAGCAAATCGAAGGAAAAAAATTTAAATGCTTCACGAACACAACTTTTGTTTATATTTTTATTAAAATTTTATTTTATATTTTTAGTGTGGAATAATCTTATTGTAGATTTTTTAAAATAATGTTGTGATAATTTTGTTGTTTAATGTGTAAGATATTTTTTTCTTTATTTACTTTAGATTTATTAAATGATAAATTTTATTTGTGAAGTTTATTGATGTATTTTATATAATCAATTAATATTTTTATATTTGAAATTTCTTAATCTAATTCATTTGATATATTAAATATTTTTTAAAAATCGGTAAATTTGAAACATTACGTCGAAATAGGTTAGTACCAATACATACCAGTTCCAATAGAAAACCGATATGTCCATTAGTTGTTCCGGCTACCTTGGGTAACGCAATTAAAACTCATGCCAAACAAGCGTTTGACAATATTTTTAATCACCACTCCATTTTAGGGTGAGCTTTCGATCGAATCAAGTTGAATCAAGTGAAAAAAATTTCAAATTGACAAGTCTTATTTTATCATTCTAACTTAATTTGAAATTTTTTAAATCGAGTCAAGTGAAATGAAATTTGAGTTGAGTTGGATCGAGTGAAATTATTAGAGTTAAATTAAAAATTAAACATGTCAAATTAAATTCTTGTTACAATATAACTAATTTCATGTTAGAGTACATAAATTTGAAACCATATATATTTTAAATCTTTTTCAAACCAAAATAATAAAAAATAACATAATTTAGTATGATAAACTTAAATAATTAATAAACTTATTTAGGTCCCAAAATTTTTATTTTAGAAAATTTTATTTTATATATTTTTAGAATTTCTTTTAGAAATTTTATAATTTTTTAAAATATAAATCTTTGAATTTTAAAAAATATTTTGAATTATTTTGTAACTTTGTTTAGAGTGAGACTAGTTTGCTCATTTTAAAATTGACTTTCTTAGATTGTATTTAAAAATAAATAATCATGACATGTAGTAGGTTTGTGTGAAGTTTTAAAAAAAGTATAATATAAATTTTAGCTTTCAACATTTACATTTTTGTTATTTTGATTATTATTCTTTTTTAAGCTAAATTTGACATCAAAGTCAAATTTAATCATTTACTTTTATAACAATCGAATTATTTTTAATGAAAATAATAACTAAAACATTAAATTTTAAACATGATAGTTTGAATGACAATTCATATATATTTTATACTATTTTTATTGAGTATTTATTAATTTTTCATATTTTTGAATTTTAATTTTTAATATTTATATAAATTTTAAATTATTATTGATATAACATATAAAATAAATAATGTTATACCAATATGAAATAAAAGTGGATTGTCATGCGATTTAAACAATAACATTATTAAAATTAATATTTTATTTAATATTTTTATTAAAAATAATTCAATTTTTTTAAGATTAATAACCAACTTTAGTTTAAAAAGTTCAAATTAATAAAATATATAAAATGCAGCATAAAAGATCACCATGGTAAAAAAATAGAGATTTATTACTGGTTTTTTAAAGAAAATCCGCTTTTATTTTGTAAAAGTCAAACTCGTTCATTCGCAATGTAAATGGGGTTTTTAAGCCCAATCATAAAAAGAACATCTGAAATCGGCCTAAAAGAGAAAGAGCATTTAAGGTTTTTTTCATAACAAAACAAAAAGAATGCTTTTTGGTCTTCACTGATCAGGATTCAGGTATTATTTTTTAATAATTAATAATATTATTATTTGAAACCTCCGCGGACTGGGTGTCCCATGGCGGAATATGTGCACTCAATATTATAGTTTCAACTTGGTAAGAAAACCCAGTAATGGTCCTTCTTCAGAGACCACATATTTTGCTCCTCCTTATAGGCACTCATCAATTCTTGCAATGCTGGATTGCTTTTGGATCGGTCAATGAAGAAGGCCAACAACAAGAAGAATTCAGTGAAGAACTTCTAGTGAAGCCTTTGCCGGATCACAAACTGTTGGCTCATTTCCATTTTCAAAGCTCCGCCCCTCCTTCTACCTCTAATGGCTGCCACCACCACTTATTTCCCAAAGCCATTTCTCAGTTGGTACTTTTTCTTCTTTTAATTCCTTTGGGTCACTGCCAATTCTTGTTTATTATGTTCTTTCATGGTTCTTTTCGTTTAAATGAAGTTTTAGCCAACTGCATTCCTATAGTGTCTGAATTTATTGGTAAGAAAAACCTAAGGATTTATGCATTTATTATTAGTTAATTATTGAACATTTCTCTTTTTCTATGTTGATACATTGAATTTATTGTTGTAGGAGGACCTTTTATTAGCTTGGCTCGGGTCATTTAAGATAGTTCTTTAAGGTTCCTTTTTTGGAAAACTTTTTATTAGCCTATAAACTTTAAAATTATCGTTCCACCTTTTTCTTCTATTTTCATGCTCAAGGTATGATTTCCAAATTCATAAATGTACATGAGAGTGAAATGTTTTTGAAATATCTAACTTTTTCGACAATGTTATGTTTGACATGAAGTACAAACTCGGTTACAAGTTTACTTGAAAAATGTCTTGCACTAGTTGTGTATGTGTTGCAGTAATCTGCATCTCACTTTCTGCAAGGAAAAGATAATAGTTCTGATAAATAGCTTTGTTGTAGATTTCAATAAATTGACAATTAAGATAAAGTAGCTTTCTTGTAAATATTAAAAGATTAATGATTAATCTAATTTCTTTTCTTTTTTTGGTGGGGGTTATAGGCTAATCTGATTTCTTTTCTTTTTTTGGTGGGGGTTATAGGCCTACTGCCCTCCGCCTTACCAAACATTATAAATGATCAAGTCTTTGCAGTGTTTAAAACTGTGCACGTAAACATCTTTGAACAGGTTCAGAAATTTCGAGTCAAGGAAATGGAATTGTCTTTCACACAAGGTCGTTGGAACTATGAAAGCTGGGGTGGATTTGATCCCATATCAAGCAGCAATGCAAAGGCCCCTGGAGTTGAGTTATGGGCCGTTTTTGATGTCCCACAACATCATATTGATGCTTCCTGGAAGAACTTAACACACTCTCTCAGGTCTTTTCTGTGCCTCAATCAACTTCTTAGAGTCTACTGCTACTTATTCTACTCCAGAATGGAGTTTTCCACCAGCTTCAGGCAATGTGAGGTATGGTACATTGCCCTGTGAAGCTGTTTGCACGGAGAATCTGACTCCATGGTTGAAGTTGCTTCCTTGTCGGGACAAAGCTGGGATTGCCTTGTTACTGGATAGGCCATCACTTTACGGAGGTTTTTATCATTCTCAGCGGTTGCATTTAACCTCAACTGAATCTAGTTCAGAGGGGATTGATTCGGGCATCATATTAGAACAGACCCTTACAGTTGTTCTCCAGCCTAATAGTGAAAGGGCCATCGAGGTCCATGCTAGTGAAAAACATGTTCAGCCAAGCTGGTCTCTTAGTTCAATTTTTGGGAAACAAGTTAGTGGAAGATGTGTTCTTGCAAAGTCCAGCAGTGTGTATCTTCTCCTTGACAGGGGCTTAGTTGCCGAACTGAAGTTTCCAAATAAAGAAAATGGGAAGTCTGCAGCAAATGGTTTGACCTCTGAGAACTTTTGGTCTAATCCGAGCTTTGAGCTGTCTGTTAACCCAGACAGGATATTTTTAGAAGAAAGCAGTTCGCATAGCAAGAGCTTATCAATTCTGTATATGTTTCAAGTTGAGAAATACAGTGAATCTGAACCATTTGATATTGGTCTTATGTGGAAGGTTCCTGTAGCTTGGTTGTGTCAACAAACACCATTACATGCTAGTAGGTTTTTGATGGGAAGCGGAAATGAGAGGGGTGCGATTGCTATTTCATTAAAATCTACACAATTCACTGAGGGCTTCATGAGTGCTAATTCCAAGGATGGAAGTTGTGAACTGCGAGTTGATGTTTTCCAAGTTGTCCCTTGGTATGTTAAGGTCTATTTCCATTCTTTGCGGGTGTTTGTTGATCAACAACCTAGGGCTGTTTCAGATTTTATTGAGAAGATACACGTTTCACCTTCCAAAGATAAAATGTCTCCTGGTGTGATGGAGGTGGTTCTGAAACTTCCTTGCAGAGTGAACACTGCTGCTTTAACCATAGAGTTTGATAAGGTGTGCTTTTTATTATATTTATTCAGCTAATAGTCATTCTAGCTTTACAAGTTCTATTAATTCAACACAATTTATTTTCTTTTACCTCTGAAGTTAATTTGTTAAAACTGTTAATTTGGTTCATAGCGGTAAGGTGTTAGGCATAGTGATATCAGAATAAAAATATTGGTGTGTATTTCTGCTGCAATGGAGTCCAAATATTTAGCTTAAAACAGAACCTGTTTCTGTAAAAGCTATTTCTGATAAAGCAGTCATATAAAATGGAAAATTGAATCCCTCGAGCATATATAATATTGATGATGAAATAATCGGTTGGCATTGGCATTGTTGCCAGTGCAAGAGGATGTGGGGTTGAGCGCGCTGAAGCGTGTTGATCCTCATATTTAATGGTTGGGGAGGGGTTATGAGTTGTACTAGGCATCATATTAAAAAAGTATTGATGATGCAATGTATTTGAATTCGGACCTTGACTATAAATGTTTTAAAATTCGAACAAAAACCAATTAACCAATGCCATTTTTTATGTGTAATGCTGAAACATAGACCTATCCCAATTTCTAGATTCTCAACCCATTGGTCACTCCTTAGGCTGGATGGATATGATGAAACCTACCAATACCTTCAAATTATATAACCTTTGCTTATGTCTGAAAAAGAAAAACGGATAAGTTAGTAGTAGCTGTTTCCATCATCCTCAAAAGACTGATGTATCTTATTTTTAGATATCTCATAATTTTTTATTTCACTTACAATGTTAGAAATCCTTTCATTGCATACACTGCTGCTTCAGCAGAAAATAGAGAATTAGTTGCTATCCTAATATACTGCTATCAGTCTAGGACATTCCCTGCTTTTAGATGATATATATTTTGATGAGATTAATAATATTGAACTGAAAAAATACATAGTGGTTCTTGCTTGAAGGGCCAAACTTTACTATGATTTATGTGTCTTGGTATATTATCGATTAGTTGATCCTCTGTTCTGAAATGTCTGAATAGGGTTTTTTGCGCATTGATGAATATCCCCCAGATGCTAATCAAGGATTTGACATACCATCTGCTATTATTAGCTTTCCCAACTTCCATGCAAGCATGGTTTTTCTCGAAGATGACTCTTTGAACAGGTCACCACTGTTGTCAAAGTTTCAGGTATTAACCGCTTGATATTTTCTGCTCCTAAACATGACCAATTTCTCTTTTACTCTCATTTGATATTAGTTTGATTTGTCATGCAGGAAAAATGTCCTGTAATGTCTTACACAGAAGTCTTACTTGTACCTTTGACAACTCCTGATTTTAGCATGCCTTACAATGTCATCACAATCACATGCACGGTGTTTGCACTATACTTTGGATCATTGCTCAATGTGCTGCAAAGGCGTGTTGCTGAGGAGGAGAGATTTCTTAAAGCCAAGGGTAAATTTATCTCATTGAATAGGACATTATCAGTTATCTTGAGAATGTGATTAACGTCATTCTCCTAAATTTTTGGCAATAGCCCTTCTATGTGTAGTTTGTCAATACCAGACAAGTCTATTTGTCATGTTCAATGCAAACTTTTGTAACATCCGTAACAGTTGTTTCTATCAGTATATATATAAGTACTTTAGCCCCACAGTCAGTTGAGCAGCTTTGGAGATGAACCCAAAATTAAAGGTGGTAGACTTAAGTCGTAATGAATAATACTTAAATTGTGGCCCTGTCAAGTTGCTTAACAACTTGATAATATAGTTCCTATTTTCTTGTTTTTTAATCCAAGATCTCTATGTTTCTGGTCTGGTTGGTATTTGGGGTTATGTTAATTCAACTCTTCATTTTTTTTGAAGTACCTATATTCATGTTGTGGTTGCAGCTTTTGATCTCTGACTGATATTTTACTTTTTTTTATTTATTTTTTCTGCTTGCAGCTGCCAAGAAAACTGGCCGGCTACCTCTGCTGCTATCGAAGTTGTCTGCCAAGCTTAGAGGTAGACGACGGGAACCTCTTCATTCACCTCCTTCTTCATCATCTTTCATAAATTCTAAATTAGTATTAAAAGTCATACTAGTAGCTGGACTTGCTGTAGGTTGGCAATACTTTTTCTCTTAAAAGTAAAAAATATGGAACTTTTCAGCATAGAATATGAAAGCAAAATGAAAGAATACTAGAGCTCCGAGTTAGTGAAAATGATTATGTTCCTCCAAAATCCCATGAGACTCTACTTTGCATCATTCTCAGCTATTGATCATTTTCTTTTACTTCCTGAAATTTTTAATCCTTTTTCATGAAACTCCGAAACTAACTGAACTTTGTTTCACATGGTTATTATCGTATGCATCAAAGTCATTGAGTTTCAAGCTGTTGTGGTGTGAGGGTTTGTGTAAATCTCCTAGTCCGACAAAGAAAATTGATCAAAGTTTCAAATTTGGAATATCTGCCATTTTCTTAAGGATGTTCCTCATGTTGCTGAAGTATATGATAATTTAGCCTTTACTAATTTCTTGTCTCATTATTCTTAAAAACCAGTCATGGCATCCCATTAGAGCTACTTTAATAAGTTCCATCAATAAAAGACACGACTAACATGCACGAATAACATAACAAAATCATCGGCTATCAAGGAAGAGATCCAACTTTTCTTTGGCACTCTTTATTTTCATTGCAGCAAGTACTTTTCCAGTATAGATTTTACATGTTTGTTGTGGAAATAAACTAAGCTGTGCATGTAACCTGTAAATGCAAACTAGGGTTATGGCAGGCTCTCTTCTTTTTATTTTTTATTTTTACTTTTTGTGTGTATCTTCACTACAAGAAACATGAATTCAGTCGAACCACAATTTACATCCTTAAAACTTACAAGACTCTCATCTACAATGTTTGCCATTTGGTGCATTAGGCTCGGGAATCAACCAGGACTGATCCTCTTGCAAGGTACACCTACAATCACTTCATCTTCCCTCCTCCTCTTCATAGTGCCACTCAAATAACTGCACTTAAAAGGTGTGCTCGGAACATTGCTAGCTTTACTGTTACCTTTAATATCTACAATATGAAGCACCGAAAGCATCAGTGGAAATGGTAAACGAACAAGGAATTAAACAATGAATTAGAACCATTCAGCAGTAATGATGATGGGATGATTGTTGAATGGTAAATGGTTTTAACAAACCTGAGTTTGTGTCATTAATCTTTAATTTCTTGAGCAAGCTTGCATGGTCTATCGAACACTGTCTTTTGAGGCCAACCCCAACATTGATTTCGGAAACTGAGCGATCACCTCCATCATGGGATCCTGTATGCCAAGGCGAATAAGCTGCTTTAGCCAAGCCAATTCCCCGTTATTTTTAAACAATGTTGTTTGTATTTCACCTGTTAAGCTGCTTTCCCTTAACTTTTTGTTCTCAAACGAGTAAATATCTTTAAGTTGTAGCTTTGCAGTAAGTCCAACATCGTTTATTCCAGGCTTTCCAGCTGAATCTCGACTCCAGCTAATACCATCTTGAGGCTCATGTGCTCCTACAAAAAAAAGAGGATAAAATGGCAACAATTCTAAAAGAACAAACCAGTGGCCACCTTCCTGATTTTCCCAAACTTTCCCGAGAACCAAACAGAAATCCAAAAAGACGATTATATTCATCCGAGAAACCCCATAAAAAGACAATAGTGCGCGTACTCTTGCTCCCAACTTTGCAAAACTTGCCATCGACTATGAGAGCGCCCTTATGATCATCAGTCCCAGTAGACAAGCCTTTAGAAGAGAAGAAAGAAAGCAGCGACCTCCACGTAACAGAAGAAGAAACAAGATCAACCCCTCGGCTTATAAAGTGGCCATTGAGCTTAACCGTTGATGGGTCTAGCCCGAACATTCGAGATATGGACCCAATGTCCAGTTTCTGGCTATCCCATGCCACGAACCAGATTAGCTTGGATACCGAAGGGCAGAAAAGCTGGATTGTCTTTGGTTTCTCTTTGTTATCAATTGACATTGATTCTCAATCGCTGTTCTCAGCCTTGCTTTGCTGAGATGGGTAGAGTTGATTTCTAGTTTGCGTTGCTTTCAACTTCCAACGGCTTCTGGAAGTATCTTTCAAAAAAGTTGTAGACCCATTGAACTTTGGATGGGGCTTAAAGACCATGGGCTGATGGGCTTTTAGAGGCCATTGTTGAAGCTTTTGAAAGACCATGGGCTGATGGGAAAAGTGGGTGTAGTGGTGTCAGTTGAATCTCAAATCGATCTGTATTATTGGCAACCCTGCATGTAGCAATTCCATCCGATATTACTTCTTTAATTTGTGCTCTGAGTGTAGCTTTACAGACAAAAAATGGGTTTATGAGCTTGGGGTTGAAATCAAAGGATGAAGTATGAGGCGGCTGTCAGCAAAATTTAAGAGCAACTCATTCATTTTGGCCTCCATAGACAACACATCTGCCTACCAAAATTTCAGTTCCGATCGACCCTTCTCCGCTGTTACACCACCGTCATCGGCCATCCACGGCTGCCTTCATGGTGGATTCGGTTCTATAATTTTCCAGTTTCATCGAGAACAAACTTAAGCAAGCAACAAACAATTGCCGTCTTAGCTCAGCCGGTAGAGCGCATGGCTTTTAACCATGTGGTCGTGGGTTCGATTCCCACAGACGGCGGTTTTTTGCTTTTTTTTTGGCTTCAAATTTCTGAAACATGGGAGAATTGTGCCTTGTGGGACAAAAGTAGCCTGCTTTTTCTTGATGGAGACAACAAATAACCCACCAAGAATATGAAGCTATGGCATCTCCACTCGACTGTAAGTTGACAAGTCTGCCTATCAAATTTCAATCCCAACTTCCAGATTGAACTCCTTTGAAATGGACCCCCTATCACTACCGTCAGCGCCAGCCATCCATGCATGCCGGAATAACTCTGCCTCTCACCCCGTTTTGGTGAGATTCAGGTTTCCACTCGGTTTGAGGGTTAACTAAAATTGTTTTCTAGGCCTGAGAACCAACCTAAGTACAATTGACCATAAAGGCCGTCTTAGCTCAGCCGGTAGAGCGCATGGCTTTTAACCATGTGGTCGTGGGTTCGATTCCCACAGACGGCGATTTTATCCTTTTTTATTTCTCTCTCTGGCTCCATCCACTGAGATATGAAGGTATTGCATCATCAAAGAAATTAAGCTCCCTTTTGCCTTTTTCATCATATGCTTTTATAGTTTATATCATGTCTCCTGAGGTGCTCTTTTTGGTTACTGTTCATATGCTAGTCAGTTATGAACCCAATACACAATGTAAAACCTACAATACCAAGTTCAGACTGTCAAACATGACCAATACCAGTAAGAAAGAGAGAGCTAGCAATAGAAACAGAACAACCATTCAGCCAATTCACTTCCCTTTTAGATCACCCAATGGCATAATTGACATCAGAAAGATTCAACTTTTAAAATTTCTCTATCTTTTCTGTCTTGTAATCACTTAAACACAGAAGAAATTTGTACCATTCTGCAATTGGGTTTCCGATTAAATTCAAGATCAAGTTAGATCAGATGTCTTGACGAGAGGCAAAGCTCTAACTTGACTTTGATGTCATGCCACGTCAAAGGAAAATGTTGACCGATAGTTTTTGTAATTTTCATCTTATTTGAAAATTTGTTGCAATATTGTGAGTTGAGAACGAGGGAAAAAAAATTAAGAGCCAAAGTGAAAAAACTCACAAACATTAGGGTAAATTTTGGTCAAAATAAATTTTTTTTGCAACATTATGGGGGGAGAATGAGAATGAGAAAAAAGATTAAGGGCCAAAGTGAAAAAATATACAAACATTAGGGTAAATTTTGCAATTCTGCCAAAAGAATACTACTAACGGCAATCCAACGGCGTGAGTGAAAACGCGAGAGCGCCAAACTTTTCGCGGTTGCTTCAAAACAATTCAAATTCCAAAATCCAAATTAACGTCTTAGCCAAATTAAAACACAATTCCCTCCCTCCTCCTCTCTTTCATTTGCTCCCACCACTGAGACCTGTGATTTTAAAAAATAAGGTGAAAAAGAAAGAGATCGGCACAAAGGAATTTCACCCTTGTTTTTTCTTTTCTTCATTCTCAGGTACTTGTACTGTTCTTCATTTCCAGTTTTCGAACTGTTCCTCTTCTTGGATCCTTCTTCTGTATTTTTATTATATCACCAATTTTTAATTTGTTGTTTTTGGTTAACATTTTCTTGTATGTGGAAATGTCTCAGTTTTTTTTTTTTAATTGTAGCTAATTGAAATTAATATGTATAAATTTTTATTATGAGCTGTTTCTTCTAGGTTATCGATGTTGGGTGCAATCTAGTGAAATGATAGAAAATCGAAGAAAAAAGGGGTGTTTTCTTTCTGGGTATTGATCTATCTCTTAAGATCCCCGATTTTTTTTTTTTCACGTCAAGAAAAGTTTCCAATTTTGCACCGAATTTAAGTGTTGGTTTGAGGGAAAAGCAATAACATGGTGAGGAAGAAAAGAGTAGAGTCGTTTTACGCAAGGCTCAGAGAATCGGTTAAGGCATCATCTTTCTCTTCTTTACTCATATTCCCTTCAACCTCTGATGTGGACTCTCTTTGTACTCTCAAAATCATTTTCCACATTCTTGAATCTGATTCAGTCCGGTACTCGTGTTATCCGGTGTCTTCATTTCAACAAATCTGTGAATACGTTGGTTCTGATTTGAGTTCTTCCTCTGAGCCTGTTACCATACTTCTGATAAACTGGGGATGCCACCGTGACCTCCAAAAGGATCTTAAATTAGGACCTGGCGTGCGGGTTTTTGTTGTTGATAGTCATAGGCCGATTCACTTGCATAACTTGAGTGAACAGAATGATCAGGTGGTTGTTATTTATACAAATGACGATGAGCGGTTGGCTGATCTGGCGTATGATTTTGAGGTCATGGAGTTGGCTAATGCCAGCTATTGTTTACATAATTCGGAGTTGGATAGTGAAGAAGATGAAGATAGTGAAAGTGAAGATGAGGATGAAGCCAATGGTGATGAGGAGGAGGGTGGAAGTCGGGATGGGTCTAGCAAAAGAAGAAGAATGTCTTCAGAAGGTGAAGAAGAGCCCGCGGCGCGGCGTTTTAAGAAGTTCAGAAGGGATTATTATCGGATGGGAACTTTTCATGGTAAGCCATCAGGGTGTTTGATGTATGACTTGTCACATTCTTTTGAGGAAAAACACAAATGAGTTGCTTTGGCTGGCCTGTGTTTCGCTTGCTGATCAGTTTGTTCACGAGAGGCTGACAGATGAGAGGTATGAAGCTGGAGTCATGGAGCTTCAGCAGCATATCAACAGTTTAGGGAATTTGGATGTAGTTACTTCAGTGACTCTTAAAGATGGAACCAAGGTTCGAGCACCTGATTCCTCAAGAATTGCCTATGAAGAAGAACCAAGACTTATGCTGTTAAGAGAATGGAACTTATTTGATTCAATGCTGTGTTCCTCGTACATTGCCCCTAAGCTGAAGACATGGAGCGATAATGGTATGAAAAAGCTTAAGCTTCTTCTTGCAAGGATGGGGTTTGCGCTGGTGGATTGCCAGCAGAAGTTTCAGTACATGAATTATGAGGTGAAACAGAAGATGAAAGATCAATTTGAACAAATTTTGCCTGAATATGGACTCAATGATTTTTACTACAAAAGTTTCTTGCGTCACCATGGTTATACTTCAAGGGTTTCAGCTGCAGACATGGTATATGGAGTCACTGCACTGCTTGAATCATTTGTGCAATCTGATGGCTTTTGTGCTTTGAAGCAATTCGGGATGGCATACGATGCATTGTCCTTAAGTAATCTTGATAAGCTGAAGGCTGGAATGGAACAAGCAATCAAGATACAAAGGGCTATTCTCAGACAAGGAAGTGCCGCAATAACAATGAGTGGGTGCATCAGGAGTGGAAGAAAGTTTAGGTGGGTGAAGGTTGAAGATTCAGTGGACACAAAGCTGTTGGGTCACCCACAGGCTCTGACCAAGTTCTGCTACTTTCTAATGGATGCCTTGAAGGAGAAAGGAGCTAGGTTGAAGCCTTTGCTTTGTGCCTGCATGTCGGAAGAGGCAACTAAGGTGTTTATTGTTGGGGTGTGTGGAAAGCCTTGCCTTGGAGCACTTCAAGGGAATGCATTTGGTCTTGCATTCAGGAATGCTGCCGAGGAAACTGGAGCTGAATACTTCCATGAGCTTTTTGAATCTTCATGGATTGTGTTGGATGCAGGTGCTATCAATTCCTTCATGGTTAGATTAACCGAGAAGCTTTGATGTCAATCTTTCAATGTCTGGTGAACCGAAAACATTGCATGTTCTCAATAGAAAAACATTTGCTCCTTGCTCCAAGTGACTAATTTTTTAGCTAAAATGCAAATCCATTATTTTCCTCAATCCCTTTTTGTTGATACAGAGAGATTTAGCCGACTCTAATAATTATCTACGTTATTAGTAAGTTTCCTTCACTTAAAAAGTAGTGATAAATTAATTTAAATGACAATTAAAAATTAAATACTTTTGAATAATTAATAAAACTTGTTAAATTTTAAATTAAATATAAATTAGTTGTTAAATTTAATAAATTTGTGGCTTAATTGAACAAAAAGTTTTTAAAACTATGATATTTCACTAAAAAGTCATCTCAACCCATAAAAAATCATGTTATCACCTATTAAGATATAATTAAAAATTATGTAAAAATATAATTAAAAATTATTTTATATCAATATTAAATAAAAGTAATTATATTAATATTAAAAAATAAGCCACCCCATCCCTCTCCCTCTTTCCATCTTGAATACTGTGAAAAAAAATAAAATAAAATAACACAAATTTTACGTGGAAACCCTTTCGGGAAAAAATCACGGGCAGAGAAGAAGAAAATTCACTATGTCGAAAATTTGAATCAATACAAGAGGAATAGACTATGTCTATTTATAGGCTTGGAAAGACATATTCTAGTAGGATTGAAACAGTTTATCCTAATCAAAATATAAAATAGATGGAGTTTAATAAGGTTTAAAAAACTTTACTCTAAAATAAAATAAAAGAAGTCTAATTCTATATGGATTTTATTTTTATTTTATTTTTCATCGTATTTTATTTAAATAAGAATTTGGGTCACTTAATTCTAACAATCTCCACCTTAATACAAATTCTCAATGAACAAGTTCTTCATCGCGAACTTTTAATAAACAAGTTCTCCACCTCTTCCATAAAACCCCTTAAGGGTTTAACTTCAACAATGAACACCAACCAAGTCAAAGCAATGCTCAAACTTGGTTACAGGAAGTGACTTAGTCATCATATCTGCAGGATTTTCATGAGTACTAATTTTGCTCACAACAATATCACCACGAGCAATAATATCACGAACAAAATGATACCGAACATCAATATGTTTTGTTCTCTCATGAAACATTTGATCTTTTGTAAGGAAGATGGCACTCTGACTGTCACAAAATCCTGTACTGATTTGAAGGTCTTCATTGAGTTCACTAAATAGTCCCTTCAACCAAATAGCTTCTTTACAAGCCTCAGTAATCGCCATGTACTCAACTTCAGTGGTAGACAAAGCGACTGTAGTTTGCAAAGTGGCTTTCCAATTAATTGCACAACCTCCGATTGTAAAGACGTAACCTGTGAGAGATCTTCTTCTATCAAGGTCTCCAGCAAAATCAGCATCAACATACCCTATGACTCTATCTTTAGTTCTTCCAAACTGTAAGCAAACATCAGTAGTGCCTCGTAAGTATCTTAAAATCCACTTAACTGCTTTCCAATGTTCTTTACCGAGATTTGCCATGTATCTGCTAACTACACTGACTGCATATGGTAAATCTGGACGTGAACAAACCATAGCATACATGAGAGATCCCACTGCACTAGAGTATGGAACATGTGACATGTACTCAATCTCATCATCTGATTGTGGAGACAAAGCCGATGAAAGTCTGAAATGGGCTGCTAAAGGAGTACTAACAGGCTTAGCACTCTGTATATTGAACCTGTAAAGAACTTTCTCAATGTACCCCTTCTGACTTAGGTACAATTTACTTACTTTTCTATCTCTGAGAATCTCCATACCAAGTATCTTCTTTGCTGGTCCTAAATCTTTCATCTCAAATTCTTCACTTAGTTGGGCTTTGACCTTTCTTATCTCTCCTTTATCTTTTGCTGCTATCAACATGTCATCAATATAAAGAAATAGATACACAAAAGAACTATCACTGTTTTTCTTAAAGTAAACACAACTGTCTAAACTACTTCTTTTGAAATCATGAGAAGTCATAAAAGAATCAAACCTCTTGTACCACTGTCTTGATGACTGTTTCAAACCGTAAAAGGACTTTCTCAACAAACAAACATAGTCCTCTTTTTCTGAGACTATAAAACCTTCTGGTTGTTGCATGTAAATATCCTCCTCAAGTTCTCCATACAGAAATACAGTTTTTACATCTAACTGCTCAAGCTCCAAATCATGCATTGCCACAATACCAAGCAAAGCTCGAATCAAACTATGCTTAACAACTAGAGAGAACACATCTGTGAAGTCCACTTCTGGAATTTGACTGTAACCCTTTGCAACAAGCCTTGCTTTATATCTGGGTTCTTCAACTCCTGGAGTCTCTTCTTTCTTTTTAAACACCCATTTACAACGAACAGTCTTTTTACCTTTAGGAAGTTTCACAAGGTCTCATGTTCTATTTTTGTGGAGTGATTCCATCTCTTCTTGCATAGCAAACATCCACTTTTCTGAGTCTTCACAGCTAATCGCCTTAGAAAATTAGATGGCTCTTGATTCGCATCTATATCTTCAGCCACATTTAAAGCATAAGCAACTAGATTAGCCTCGGCATACTTCTTTGGAGGTTTAATTTCTCTTCTAATTCTGTTTTTTGCGATAGAATATTGTGGTGAAGAAGCAACTCTATTCTCAATTTTTGTTCTGGCTTGAGGAATTGACTCTGTATTAATCTGATGCTCCACCTGCTTTTGATTTTCTTTATTGAAAGAGTCATTAAGAGATAAGTTAGGTAGCATAGCAGTTTCATCAAAAACAACATCTCTGCTAATCACAACTTTTCTATTTTCAGGACACCATAACTTATACCCCTTTTACACCAGCTTTATAACCAAGAAAAACGCATTTAATAGATCTCGGTTCCAATTTTCCATTATCAACATGAGCATATGCAGGACACCCAAAAATCTTTAAATCAGAATAATTAGCAGGATTACTAGACTATACCTCTTGTGGAGTCTTTTTCTCAATGGCAACGGATGGAGATCGGTTGATCAAAAAACATGCAGTAGAGGCTGCTTCTGCCCAAAACGACTTCAGTAAGTTGGCATTTGACAACATGCATCGAACTTTCTCCATGATCGTTCTGTTCATTCGTTCTACAATTCCATTTTGCTGTGGAGTATGACGAACTATCAAGTGTCTCACAATCCCTTCTGACTTGCACAATCTATTAAACTCATCAGAATAGAACTCTAAGCCATTGTCTGTGTGGAGGTATTTTATTTGTTTTCCCGTCTGTTTTTCAATCATAATTTTCCAAGACTTAAATGCGGAAAATACATTTGTGCTTCAGGAAGAACGCCCAAACTTTTCTGGAAAAATCATCAATAAAGGTTAGCATATAATTAGCTCCACCTCTCGAAGGCACTCTGGATGGCCCCCACAGATCAGAATGAATATACTCTAAAGTTCCCTTCATGTTATGGATTCCTCTAGTGAATCGAACTCTCTTTTGCTTCCTAAAAACACAGTGTTCACAGAAATTCAGTTTGCAAATTCCTTGCCCATCAAGAAGTCTTTTTTTACTCAATTCTGTCATGCCATTCTCACTCATATGCCCTAGGCGCATATGCCAAAGTTTAGTAATATCATCATCTGACAAGGAAGAGGAAGCGACAATTTGCATCACCGAGAATGAGAGAACCACGCAAAACATATAACTTGGCAATCTTTCTCTGCCCTTTCATCACAACAAGGGACCCTTTGGAAATCTTTAAAACCCCACTTTCAGCTGTGTATCTGTACCCTTTTGAATTAAGAGTACTCAACTAAATTAAATTTCTTTTCAATTCTGGAACATGCCGTACGTTACTAAGTGTTCTGACAACTCCATCAAACATCTTAACTTTAATTGTTCCAACACCTGCGATTTTACACGAAGTATTATTTCCTATCAAAACAACACCTTCAGACATTGTTTCGTAAGTTGTAAACCAATCCCGATTGGGACTCATGTGGAAGGTGCAGCCTGAATCAAGTATCCACTCCTCGCTTACTTTAAAATCATTGACAGAAGAGACTAGAAGTTCACCATCACTGTAGTCTTCTACAACATCAGCTTCACCGGAATTTTCTGGTTGTTTTCCTTTTTGATTCGCAGCCTTCCTTTTAATCTTATTTTACAGCTTATAGCACTCAAATTTAATGTGCCCTTTCTTCTTGCAGAAGTTACAAGTTTTACCTCTGTTTGAAGACTTCGATCTACCCTTAGATTTACCACGAGGATTCCGTTTCTGTGTCCTACCACGACCATCATCAGCATTCCGATCTTGTCTCCCATGAACAATGAGACCCTCTCTCTGAGAGCCGGGTTTAACCACAAGATGCTTCATCTTATCATACGAGGTTAAAGAATCATAAACCTCATCAACTGTGAGAGACTCGCGGCTATATAAAATCGTGTCTCTAAAGGTTGAATAAAACGGGGGCAACGAACAAAGTAGAATCAACCCTAGATCTTCCTTATCATACTCAACCTCCATGGCCTCCAAGTTTGAAAAAATTTCTTTAAACACTGTTAAGTGTTTGTGTACAGACGCACCTTTCTCCAAACGATAAGCATAAAGACGCTGCTTCATATGCAACTTGCTTGTTAGAGTTTTCAACATATATATTTGTTCTAGCCTCTTTCATAATGCAGCGGTAGTCATCTCTTTCATCACATCCTGTAAAATTTCGTTGGACAAATGTAGATGTAATTGTGTTAACGTCTTTCGATCCTTACGCTTCTTCTCTTCATCTGTTAATGTCGAAGGCATCTTATCTATCCCTAGCAGGGCATCCTCCAGATCCATCTGCGTAAGAACTGCTTGCATCTTAATCTGCCACAATGCAAACCTGGTGTTGCGATCCAACAGCGGAATTTCATACTTCAAAGACGCCATTATGTGATTGAGATGAACAACCCGGAAGCTCTGATACCAATTTGTAAAAAAAATAAAATAAAATAACACACAAATTTTACGTGAAAACCGTTTCGAGAAAAAACCACGGGCAGAGGAGAAGAAAATTCACTATGTCAAAAATTTGAATCAATACAAGAGGAATAGACTATGTCTATTTATAGGCTTGGAAAGCCATATTCTAGTAGGATTGAAACACATTATCCTAATCAAAATATAAAATAGATGGAGTTTAATAAGGTTAAAAAAACTTTATTCTAAAATAAAATAAAAGAAGTCTAGTTCTATATGGATTTTACTTTTATTTTATTTTCCATCGTATTTTATTTAAATAAGAATTCGGGTCACTTAATTCTAACAAATACGTATTAGCAGGTTAGACATAATACAGAAATGCTGTAAAAGTGATTTGAAGTGTATTAAAAGAGGGAAAATTAAGGAAGCATGATCAGTGGATGGTGCAATTGTAAGGCAAAAATTGGCATAAGTTATGCAGTTCTTTCTAGTTGTGATTGATAGTAAGACAAGGTGGAAAAGAAGGGATAAGGGTTGATGTTTTAAGGTCAATCTATTTACTCGCCTAGATAATATTTTTCCTTGTTCACTAATAAATCGACTAATTAAACTCATGTTTCTATAATCAATTCGATCCCCCGATTGGATTGAGGGCAAACGCCTACGAAAAGATCAATTGGATTTCAGAAAAAGTCGCTTAGATTTATCCATGATTTCTTTATTCCTTATTTCTAAAAAGAATCCTATCCCTATCTCTATTTCTAAAATCCTATTTTGAAAATTCAAATTATAGAATTAATATAATAAATAGGATTTGGCTTGTTTATTTTATTATTGTATTGTTTATTTTATTGTTATTTATCATTTCAATATATAATTTAAATATATATAAATTTAAATATATTAATAATATATAAATAATATTAATAATATAATAATATAGAAAGAAAATATGCCTTATATAACTAATTATATACTTATACTTAATATATTATATACCTAATGTCATATTTTCATATTCTCGGGAAGTGACATACGAGCACTTGATTCGATTTATTTCTTTATCTCCCCGTGAATTGTATGTTTGTAGCAATAAGGACAGAATTTCTTCAATTCCAATCGACTGGGCGTATTACGTTGATTTTTTTGAGTAATATACCTGAAAATACCCGTTGATTCCTTGTGTGCAGGTGACATGGGGGAGACACGGGCCACCATCACCTAGGGTCGTGACCCAACCATTTTCCCTTTAGAAGTGAAGTTTCTCGCACCATTAGGATTGTGCCGGGCAGAACAGGGTCACAGACGTGTAACTAGGCAAGAACCGAGTCATGCAGCCAATACAATCGAGTAGCAAGGACGAGAATAGGGTAAATTCATAAATAATCCTTACATTCCAACAAAAATACTTAATGAACCAAAATTTTAATCAATATCTTTCCATAAATATCAAATATTGTAAACTAATTTTATTGACAATCACACCACATTCCATTAGAATTATAACATGAAAAAACACCAATCGATACTTACAGTTGAGTGATTAATTATATAATTAACCCTAATAATTATATAAAAAAATTTCCCACTGGCGAAGCAAATTATAAGACCTTATCAGTACGTCATAGTAGCGATACTAAGAACTCGGCTGGATTTAGATTTATGTAACCCCAACTGAACATCTTCCATTAAAGCCATAGCAAGAAGTGAAATTATCCTTTTTCTCAATGGAATTAATTAATTAATAAAAAAAGTTTGGTTCGAATTTTAAATATAGACCGTGAAGCAATCATGCTAAATAATTAGATTAACCAGGAAAAAGCGGTACAAGAGAGAAATACAGGCCTTGAAACCTCAATTTTTCTTAATGAAACAATCAGTTAGACCCAAGTCTGAAAGTCAGGTCTTATACATAATCGATCTGATGCCAAAATAATTTGGAAAAATTAACCATACTCCCTCTGTAGTTACTAAACCCAACAACAGCAACTTCTGGAAGGGTCAGGACATCCAATATTTTGGAGCAGCCATTAATTCTCCATCTGCAGCATTACCCTGGGCTGCGAGCTTCCGAATACGACCAGAGAATTCCTCAGCCTGACATTAACACGAGTCAGTGCCTCCTCAAAACTATCTACAGATCTATTTTGGGTACTCTAACATGATGTTCGTTATTCGGGGGTATGATTTTTTTATTCAGGTAAACAAAAAGTTCCTTCTCACAAATTACAAACCTAACAATTGCATCACACAACATATACAATTGAGGAGACCAAGGGATGCCAAAGTGAAGATTACTAACCTTCTCATCGATCCACATTAAAGAAGTTAGTTGATTATTCAAGATCTTGACCACCAAATCTAGGGGAGTCATTCCGTCAAGTGCCTCAAGTTCCCCACCCTAAACATATTGCAAGGCAGTTGTCATTTCTGCTTATGTTGTAAAATCGCAAATTGATCATAAGACCAAGGACAATTACCTGACTAGAGTTTACTGTCTCAATAATCGACTTGATCTGTTCCGTCATATGCTCCAGTTCCCTCTCCACATTTTCTGCCTGCTCATACCTGGAAAGAAAATGAAAGAATAAACTCCTACACTTTGCAAATTGCAATATATCAATGTACATAAAGATGAAGGCCACAGTTCGATTGCACTCCAGATTTGACAAAGATGAGGTTCTTCAAATGTTTATATGTAAAAGCAAAGCTGACTTGAGCACAACTAGACCAAGCTTGGAATAAGAATGCTGAGTGGACTTCAGTAAAAACTTCAAACAAGCATGTTCTCACATTGCATCTCTTGTTGACGCAGCTTCATCATCAAGAAGCAATCCATGCTCATCTTTATAAATTCGTTCTGCTTCTTCTTCCATACTTTGCAAAGCCTTATCAACCTAATATTCAAGCACATTTTCAAATAGTTATGACCATATCGCATCACGTTTAAGTTCATAGGTTTGATGAAAAATCCACTAATCTTCTTAAGGTTTATTTATTAAATGAATTTTAAATGAAAAGACAACTTTACCCTTAATTAATTATTCTATTTGTTTTTTTTATTTTTAATCTTTATATTCCATCATTTTCAATTAAAAATAATAAAAATCTAATTGGTTATAAAATATTTTAATTATTATTAAATTATAAATTGCATTATATTCTAATATATCATATGTTAAATATAATATATATTTTCAATAAATATATGTAAGTTTATTTTAAGTTACAAATACAGTCACAATTACAAAGAAAGTATCTAAATAACTATCATTAGAATTAATCATTATAAAGCAGAACTGAAAGAGACCTCACTAATGAAAAGTTTAAGCAAATTGAAAAATACACACAAAGAGATACACGGAATAGTTGGTCAATTCAGAGATGCTACAGTCACATGCAAGGTTAAGCATACACAAGCTTCAGCGGGTTTTAAAAGCTAGCTGGCTTATTGTTGAAATCCTAAAAGTAGCATAAGGAAGCAACAATCTAGATGGCAAAGTCATTAATAGTAAAGACAAATGAATCCTCTTAGAACTAGGACAGCATTGCTAACCAAAGCAAGCAAACATTTTCATCCAGAGTTTAAGTAATACAAATCTCGGTAGTTATATAGAGATTCCTACAACAAAACAACATTAATAGCGGTCAAATGTCATCTAAACTAAAGTCTGTTAAGTTTAAAAGTTAGCACAATGTATACCAGCAAAAACCATTGAAATACCTCTTGTTGGTGAGTCTCAATTAACTCCAGTTGTCGCTCCAAGCTAGCTTGGGTCTCAACCACTTTTGCCACTTCAATCTGAATTGATGTTTAGAAATAATAGAAAAATATATGTACACAACTTACTTGCAAAAATTCAGTAAATAAGTGTATAAAAACCTTATTAGATGTCAATATAAATTCTTTGTCAACAAGGCATATAAATAAACTAATAGCAAAATTGCCTCACAGTAAAATTTAATACCTCAAGCCTAAGAAGAACATCACGATTCTGCAAGATTCGCCTATCCCACTCAGCAATTGCACTAGCCTGCTTTCGAAATTTTCCAGTGCGTTCTTGCAGTTCAGCATTCCATTCCTTGATGATCTGTAGGCCCCAAAAGGAAGAAGCTTATTAGCTCAATGACAACAATAAATTAGAATGCAGGGGCTGAAGAGATGAAACATGCATCTCAGATCCACTAAAAAGATACTGTTACTATTCTTCCTGCTAAGTGAAGTTTGATAAACACTCAAGAAAGAAGACTGAATGGTTTGAAAGAGGCAGATCAATCAGACTTGTTTGCTTTGAACATGCTTGAGATATGTATCCCTCAGAGCCACTGTTCCACCTGTTGACTTCTTTATTCTTCCAGATACCCTATGAATATTGCCTTTTTCTCTTAGATTATTTTGGAATGACCTAAAATCTTATTGGATGTTGCTATGGAAAGATAACCTGCCCTTTCTATTAGCATGACTACAATAATTGCTCATAGCATATGAAATACTGGGGAAACATTAAGAAGACACATGAAAAAAGAAGTTTACATCAAAAAACTAAAACGAAATTACCTCCTCCACTGTCTTTCCGGTTATCTCCGAAGGTAATTTTGGGGTGGTAGATACTGCAGCAGTAGCACTTGAACTCGTCCTATAAGAAAAATAAACAAAAGTAGAGACATTATACAGAAGTTAAACCAAAAACTATTTCATACATTCAATAAGAAATTTAACAACATTTTTATTGAAGACTTCTTAAAGAATATAGAAGAAACAATAACATTTTTAGTAAAGAAATACAAAGACGATAATAACAAGCACAAGGATGCTACCCTGTAAACAGTAAAGAGGTACAAAGGAATAGTTCCTATAGTCTAAAACATCAGAAGGCTCTAAAAATGTTTCAAGCACTAGAACTCGTCCTAAAAGAAAAATAAACAGAAGTGGAGACATTATACAGAAATTATGCCAAAAACTATTTCATACATTCAATAAGAAATTTCACAACATTTTTATTGAAGACTGCTTAAAGAATATAGAAGAAACGATACCATTTTTAGCAACGAAATACAGAGACGATAATAACAAGCACAAGGATGCTACCCTGTAAACAGTAAAGAGGTACAAAGGAATAGTTCCTATAGTCTAAAACATCAAAAGGCTCTAAAAATGTTTCAAGCACTAGAACCTCCAAAAATCAGACCAGTTTTATTTAGCACCCTGCAATCTTGTACACATCACAATCGTCTCACACAAGTTCCACCAATCGCAAGTTCAGGTGTCCAATATGACAGGGTTCCGGTCCCATCAATACTCCTGACTTAGGCACCCCAGATTCATTTCCAATGCCCTCATCTTGTTTCCATTAAACATTTTGACACGAAAAAAATTAAAAACAAGAAGTAATGCCAAGGAAATATTAGAGAAGCCGGGAAAGTGAGAATTGATGGGTTTAATCTCCCTTACACTATTTTTCTATATAAAGTTTCAAAGACAAAAAATATAACTTGTTATAAAAGAATTAGAATCTAATATTGACAGAAAAGCAGATAAAGTTAAACAAATACAGCGAAGGGATAAAACATAAAGCCAACAAAAATAAAACCTAAACGTACCCACTACTTGAAGCTACAACAAGTGCCGATGATGTTTGGACAGAAGTACTAATGGAAGTTGAAGTAGTTGAAGCAGAAGAACCGGAAGCAGTGAGACCTGCAGGATCAGAATTCACAATTGCATTAAGACTTCAATATATTATCACCATTACTTAATCTAGGCACTTTAGAATTCTATGAAGCGACTGATTACAGGATGAAAGCAATTTGGAGTAAGAACTTAATAATTATTAGACGGCAAAATATAATAAAATAATTATTAGAACTTAATGTAATATATATAAACACAAATTAAGCATTAAACAAACAAACCCAGAATATTGTAGTATATAATAAAACTCACTGAATACAGGAGCACTGGCAATGGATTGTGCTTGTGAGGATGAAGCAGGAGTGGATGGTTTTGTTGATAAAGAAAAGCCAGAGAAAGAACCAGAACTCCCAGATGCAGCGGCTGCATTTGTCACACCAAATCCAGTCAAAGAACTCACAGCAGCTGATGTAACAGCTGAACTAGCAGGTGCAGCTGATGAAGCTGTAGCAGAAGAAGACGAAGAACTTAAGTTAAAGGCTGGGAATGCTGGAGTTGAAGCAGTAGTAGTACTAGCTGCAGGGGTAGAAGCAGTTGTGGTAGTAACAGTCGAAAACAATGGCGCTGATGATGTTCCAAAAGACAAGGAAGCGGGTTTTGACACAGCAGAGCCAGACAATGTGGGTGCAGGTGTTGATGCTGAAGTTGCATTGCCAAATCCATATGCTGGTTGAGAGGCTGAAGGCGAGGCAAATGAGAAGCTTGAAGAGCTTGACGAAGAAGCAGCTGCTAAAGAAGGTGCTGTAGAAGAGGTGGATGCTGGTGTTGAACTAGCAGTGCTCTTCAAAAATGGTGAACTACCCCCAAAAGAGAATCCCGTAGAAGAAGCTGAGCTCGATGATGATAAGCTTGGAAAAGATGGAGTAGTAGCTGTAGCAGTAGAAGGTGAAGATAAAGAACCAAAAGAGCTCATAGCAGCAGTAGTGGTAGTAGTGGTAGCCGGTGCTTGTGAAGATGAAAATAGAGGGGAACCACTACTGGCTCCAAATGGGGATGAAGATGTCCCAAATGTCCCTGATAATTAAAAATTAAGGAAAAAAAAAAGAGGAGAAAAATGAAAATCTTGGTTAGCTTTACCAGATCAGAGAACAAAAGCAGATGAGACAACAACGAAGCAGGTTTTGACAGGGCAGAACCAGGGACTGTGGATGCTGATGATGACGACGAAGATGAAGCTGCATTGCCATAACCAAATGTAGGTTGAGAGGCTGAAGAAGGGAGGGAAAAAGAGAAGCCTGAAGAACTTGAAGAAGAAGAAGAAGAAGCAGCTGTTAACGAAGGTGCTTTAGTAAAGGTTGCTGTTGTAGTCGAACTTTCAGTGCTCTTTCCAAAAGATGAACCACCCAGGAAGGAGAACCCTGTAGAATATGAGAAAGGTGAAGTGGTGGTAGAATTTGAAGCTGAGCTCGAAGACATGAAGCTTGAAAAAGATGGGGCTGGGGCTGGGGCTGCCGCTGAAGATGAAGACGAAGAACCAAAAGAGCTTGAAGTAGCTGCAGGTGAAGATGAAAATAAAGTTGAACCACTGCTGGCACCAAACGGGGAAGATGATGTCCCGACCTTTTCTGAGAAACAAAAATTGAAAAAAGGAAATGTTAGTATAAAGAGATTGAAGCAGATACAATAAAGAAGTAGATTTGACAATGCTACACCAGAGAATACGGATGCCGGAGATGATGATGAAGCTGGATTGCCAAATCCAAAGGAAGAAGATGGAGCAAAAGAGAAGCCTGAAGTGCTAGAAGAAGTAGAAGCTGCTGCAGTAGAGGCTGCTGTTGTATTCGAACTACCGCTGCTTGAAGAAAATGGCGAACCAACTGAGAAAGGGAACCCAGCAGCACCGAAAGGCGATGTAGTGGCTGAATTCGAAGCTGAACTTGACGAAAACAAGCCTGAAAACGATGGAGTTGTAACAGTAGTAGCAGTAGAAGCTGATGAAGACGAAGATGCAAAACTAAAAGGGCTAGTAGCAGATGAAGATGAAAATAGAGAAGAACCACTGCTGGCTCCAAATAGGGATGAAGATGTCCCAAACCCTCCTGAGAAATATAAATTTAACCCAAAAAGAATAGGTAACAATTTGTTAGTTTAATCAGATCAAAAAATAAGAGAATCAGTTACAATAGCGAAAATAATGAAGATACAAACATCAGTCACACCAAAAGATGGAAAAGAAAATGATATTATTCTTTGCTAAGCAATGTTGGCTGTTATAGTGTTAAGTAAAATACTAAATGAATTCCAAAATGTCCAGACAGATCTCATTGATATAAACTAAAAAAAGAAAATAAAAAGTAAGAAATTAAAGAAACAAACCCGAAGGATTGAAGGGATTATTGGCCATCTTCGTTTCCCGGACTCCGCAGTTTGGGGTGCAAAAACCAGCGGACACGGCGGTGGGTGAGAACTGAGATGAGAAAAGAAAACTGATTTGCAGGGACGAGAGAGAAGACTATTCAAATATATGAACCGGTTAAACCCTACATTTCTATTCGTAAAATACTCAGTTAGTCACCCAACTTTAAGGTGCTTTCATTTTGGTCACTTAAAAAGGAAAAGGAAATTTTTACAATTTTATCATCCAATTTTAGGCTACTTTTATTTTTTATTACCCATGTTCTAAGTCACTTCCATTTTGGTCTGACAACAAATACTTTTTTAAGTATTTATCAATGTAAAAAAAGTATTAGACATTAAAAAAATTGTCAAATTGTAATTGTTCACCTCTATTGAGTATGTCTTATAATTTAATCAAATTTGAGAGATAATCTTTCAGTTAAATTTTGTTTATTTGTTTCAATCGAACTCTGATTAGTCTAGATTGTTTTATTATTATTTGACCTTCGAATTTAGCCTATTTTGAAGAGTGTTGTGTTTACATTATGAGTTTCAAGTTTTAAGGTTTAGTTTTTATCTCTATCTTTTATACTATTTGTTCTTTTACTATCATAGCAAAATTATATTTGCTCGTGATTTTGATAGTCTTTGGAGAGATTTTTTCACTTTAAATTTAAAATTAATAAAATAAATTATTGAAAATTGTTTATTCCTTACACGAGTCAATCGGTTTGTAAATATAATATTGAAATTAATTAAATTAATTTTTTATCTCCTTCTAAATTTTAAAATTTTATTTTATGTTTTCAAATTAAAATAAACTCAAATAAATAATTTTAATAATTGTATATGAAACTCAAATTTTTATTATATAATCTTGAATCTTCCATTCTAACTTAAAAGTAAAAGGAAAAATTATTGTAATTAATTTAATTAGTTAATTTTATTTTTCACTCCAAATAAGACCTCGAATAATTTTTCATTACTTCTTTACCCAAGCGAAAAATAAGCACTTAATTTAATTAATTGTAAATATTTTTCTTTGCTTTTGGCTTAGCATGTAAGATTTAAATTATTATAATAAGAAGAAAATTAAGTTTCGTAGACAATTATTAAATACAAACTATATGAGTTGATTTGTAACAGTCTGTTTTCAGTGAAATCGGAACAGTGGTTTTGGGACCATAAATCCGAAGTCGGAAGAAAATTTATTTTAATATTATTTTATTAGTCTACATTATGATAGAAATATAGTATAAAAATTTCGTTAAGAAATTTTACTGTTTACATGCCTAGCTTGATAAAAATGACCAAATTGCATTAAGTGCAAAAGTTGAATTATAGTAGCTAAAGGTATCAAATAGCTATGAAATTTAAAATTGGAGATCCTTATATGGCAAATAAACCATTTAGAGGAGTTAGTAGATAAGAATGATTATTCATCATTAGAATTCAATAAATTATTAAGATTAATTTTGGAAAGTAAATGATAAAATGATGATAAATAAATAAAATAAAACAATTTTTCATCATTTTCATCATCTTTCGTAAAACAAAAACATGGAAACACTAGCCATGGAATTTGAGTTCAACCAAGCTTATTTTGCTTAATTAAGTGAGTATTCTTGTCCCGTTTTAAATGATTTTTATATTTTCGAAATCATAATAGCTTAATCTAGCTATCTCGGGTATTAATTTGCAAAGTTATTAAAGTACCAGGGCTTTGCCATGGAGGAGTATAGTTGAATTTTGAATTTTATGGTAGAAAATGAAAGGTTATTGTTAGATAGACTACTTTTGTAAAGAGAATTTTGATGAAATTACGATTTAGGGACTAAATTGAAAAGATAAAAAATTTATGAAAAAAATTTGAATTTTGCGAAATACATGGGCTGTTATTAATATGTATAAAAATTGACTAGGCTTGGAATAAGGATTAAATTGAATGAATTTCATTTTCCAAGCCTAGGGATAAAATCGTAATTAATTAAATGTATAAGGGAAAAATAGTAATTTTTCCAAATATGTGTGTTGGATTGAATTGAATATGAATTGTATTAAATTAAGTTAAACTCATTCGTATAGATCTGGATAGACCTAATATGAAATTAGATTGAGGAAAAGAAAAAATATCGGATTAGTAGCCTTTGTATATATGTACACTTGTTGAGGTAAGTTTGTGTAACTAAATTGTATATTTGTATGATTTGAATTAAATATTTTTGCGTGGGTGATTTATATAAAATGCCATGTATATTATTGACCACATATTCAACAAGTAACGAGTCCCATTTGAACCTTAAAAATTCAAAGGATACAAATGACATGTCATTAGGGTTCTCAGATTGATTGTGGTCCTGCATGTGTTGTGGACACACCACAGCTCTTATGAGCAACTTGATATTTGGCTTTCATGAGCTTCCCTATTAATGGCTCTCGTGAGCTTCCCGATAATTGGCTTGCATGAGCTTTTCGATATATAACTCACATGAGCTTCCTGTTATATGGCTTGGAAGAGCTTCCCGTTTACATACTCGTATAGGCATGCCTGTATATGAATTGATGAATTACAGATTTGTACACCTCGTGTGTACTACTCGTATATCCAACGATATTTTAAATGGTTCAACGGGCTAAATTCTGATATGAGATAATATAAGTTTGAAACAAACTATTACCTGTATATACATAAAGTACATGGAAATGATACTACTTGATATAATGAAGCATGAAATGATTGTTACATGTATGTGGAAGTTGTTCGATGACTTTGTTCATCCATGATGATAGGCTATTATATGTGCTTACATGGCTAACGTGTTGAAGATATGTGTTTAGGCTTTTGGCCAAGTTGATTGGAATATGTTTTGTATGCTTACCTTAAATGTAATTGAGTGGTAAGTAAAACTCCATGTTATACGAACTTACTAAGCTTAAATGCTTACTCTATTTTATTTTCCCTATTTTATAGTAATTCAGAAGCTCGATTTGGTTGGAAGCTGGTCAGAGTTACTTCACACTATCTATCAGCCTATTTCGGTATATATAGTAAATCAATTTTGGTTATAATGGCATGTATAGGTTAACTTAGCCATTGACGGCACATAAATGTTTTGATGAAACTAGCCATTTGAATGCCTTATGTGTAACGTCCCCTAACCTTATACCGTAACCGGAACAGGGTTACGAGACATTATCAGTCAGTACAGTCCAATTTCAGTCAGTAATTAAAATAAATATTCACACACATCCTAGTTTTAAGATGTCGTCCCTTTAATGGGCCCTCGCGGTCCAATATGAACAATAAATTCAATTCGGGACTAATTTAGAATCAATACGAATTTTTAGTAAATTTCAAAATTCATACTACATACCATTGCCAACCATAATTTACTCATTTCATCAATACTTTTACAACCTAAATGACTCTCATTAAACATCCTAGGTACATGCCATTATCAATACTCAACATACTATACCTTAATGAATTCGGGATCGTCTTGGGATGCTGATTCAACTTACTATCTTTACTTAACTGCAAGACGGAAACAAACCGCACTGCGAGTATGGTATACTCAAGTGGTATTTCTATAATCCGAACAATTAATAATATAACAAATACTTAAGATCATAATAACAATTACAATTATTCAATTATTTATTCATAGATAAATTTCAACTACTTACCATATAAATTTTATACAAATCATATAATAAACACAATAACATAATTGTTCAATTCTTAACTAAATCCATTATTATTTACTCCATTCTTTCACTTACTACTCGGTATAGCTTTCCTTAATTTACTCACAATTCAATATCATTAAACTATATTCAACTGTACACTTATCAATCATATTCCATTTTAATTCATTTCAATAACAATCAATTTCATTTATATCATATCAACTTACTATCTCTGATAGCTTTCAATATATACATACGATTCATATATCCGAAATCACATTTCAATTCATCAAGTGGCATCATATATCATCAATTCGAACTCAATCATTTCATGAACCTTTGGTTCATATTTTCAATTCATATCTAAATTTTCAATTCTCAATTCAATTTCTCGTTTCATTTCAATAGTTTGATCAATCAAATTTATTCGATTTATCTTTCACTTATTTACCCTATTAACAAACCCGGACTTTGACGGATACACGGATTCAACCCAAACACACCAAGACGGCACATTATGCCTAAAACGGTGCATAGTACTGATCGATATCGACACATAAAGTGCCTAAAACGACACACGAGGTGCCTGATACGACACACGAGGTGCCTGAAATATGACACATAAAGTGCCCGATTGATAAAGCCGCAAATCTGTACACTTCGGATCCTATGGCATGCCAATTATATCCGACTCACCCGACTAGTTAATAGGGTATTTCATTCACTTTCTCAATTTAATAATTCTTTCATCAATATCTCATTCCGATAGTTACACATATTTACCCATTTTCACAATTCATACAATTTCATTCAATTCAACAAATATATTTCAATTATGCACATTAATTCATAAATCAATACAATTCAATTCACTTTTCAATACCAAATATTCAAATATCACAATCTCATATATTCATATCAATTTCCTCATATTTCCAATCAATATATTTTCAATATAACATTCATTCAATATTCAAATTTCTACATAAGTCATATATATTATATAATTCAATCAATATAAATTCAATCAAAATAATTTCAATCAATATAAATTCAATAAATTCATTGCATACCAAAATCAATCCATTCCAATTGTAAAACATCATAATTCTAACACTAACAATTGCCATATGTATATAAATATAACAAATAATAGCTAAGTTCAGATTATAGAAATACAAACCGTAATTTTCGAGCTAACTCCCGTTGACTTTGTCTTGTCCTTTCTTAGCCGAGATTTCCGGTACCACATTGACTACGAAATTAATACAATTCATAATCATTAATACATTACTAATTCATATCTTGAGTTACAGAATTCTAAATTAAGATCCGCTAATTTCTCCTGAAACTAGACTCACAAATCTTCTTACAATAAAATTTTCAGAATTTTTGGTTTAGCCATTAACTACAGTTTATTCTTTAAATTCACCCCTATTGCTGTCTGACAGTTTCGTCCCTTCTTCACTAAAAATTAATTATCTCACAGTACAGAACTCGGATAATATTCCCGTTGATTTATCCTGAAAATAGACTCATTAGGGATTCTAAACATATAACTTTAAGCCTCTAATTATTTTTCTTAAATTTTTGGTGATTTTCCAAAGTCAGAATAGGGGAACCCAAATTCATTCTGACCTTGTCTCACAAAATTCATTATATCTCATAATTTACAATTCAATTGCTTATATCGTTTCTTCTATAAGAAACTAGACTCAATAATATTTAATTCCATATTTTACTCATCCTATAATTCAATTTCTACAATTTTTGGTGATTTTTCAAACTTAGACTACTGCTGCTGTCCAAAATAGTCTTAGTACAAAATGTTGATTTACTTTAATTTCAATTTAATTCTAACTAAATTCACTTACTTTTCTATCTTAATTCATACTTTATTTCTACTCAATTTTAACCAAACTTAGACATAATTATCTATTTTTCATCATAAAACCATAATTTCGAAATTCTTTCAATTTAGTCCTTAAAGCATAAAACTTATGAATCACTTTACAATTCAATCCTTGTATCATTTTTAACTTGAATTTCTATCAATTTAGCCCTTAATTCATCATTTTATTTAACATGGAAAATATCTAGAAATCTAATAACTATCAAAATATCAACTTAATTTCATCAAAACTTTGTTCTAAAACTTCTAAAACATCAAAATTAAGTAAAAGGGCTTGATTGACTTACCTATTAAAGCTTAAAGCTTCAAACCTTCAATTTTCCTTTTCTCCTTTCTTTCTTTCTTTTCTCCCGTGCTCTCTGTTTCGTTTCATTCTGTTTCTATTTCCTTTCATTTGCTTCTTTAGTTTATATATATAATATAATATAATATAATATAATTAAAACATAAAGTATCTTTATTATATAATAATATAATAATATAATACTCTTAATTAAATTAAATTCACTTAATTAAACTCTAATTAACCACTCATTTTACTTAAAAATATTTACGAATCCATTTTTCAGAAACGGAGACCCGAAAATACACTTTTTCGATCGGTAACGGTAAAATTCGGGTCATTACATTATGTTAGTATATTTTGATGTGTATATAAGTGGTTTTATCATGTTTGAAGTGTGAGTTTGATTATGCATATATATATGCATTTGGTTATCTAGATAAATATGAATATTTGGTTGACATGTCTTTAAATTGTTATTTGAGGTGCCTAAGAGCACATTGGTTGTATGTGGTAACATGTCATGTTTAAGACATGATTTTGCCTTGTTTTGATTGATTTGTTATGGCTTAATGATGTCCAAAAATATTGATTTAGGTGGATGACAAATTGGGTAAGAAATATGGCTAGGAAAATGACATATTTTTGTCTACACGGGCAGAGACACGAGCGTGTGTCTCAACTATGTGTCCCCTGTATCTTAAATTAACATAAAATAGAATGCTCACATGGCCTAGCACACGAGCGTCTAGCTTGGCCGTGTGACCCAAGTCAGAGAGCTCATAAGTTTATACACGGGCTGGGACATGGCCGTGTGTCCCTATTTTGAATGCCCACACGACTTAAGACACGAGCGTGTCTCTTGATCGTGTGAGACACATGGCCTAGCCACACGGTCATGTGTCCCATGCACATTTGAAAATTTTTAATGTTTTCCGAAAAATTCTTTAAGCACCCAATTTAGTCCCGACTTGTTTCTAATATGTATTTTGGGCCTTGAGGGCTCGCATAAGGGACATTATGCTTGATTTTGATAGGTTTCTGATATGAAATATCTATTTATTTGTTTTGTAAATTTCAGTAATGTTCTGTAACTCTATTCCGGCGACGGATACGGGTTAGGAGTGTTACATGATTTCATTAAGTATAATATGGAAACATAAAATAAAATTTAAAATTTTATAAGGAGATTGAAATAATTAATTTTATTGATTTCAATATTATACTAACAAATTGATTAACGTTATTGAGGAATAAAAATTTTTCTAACAATTTATTTAATTGATTTTGATGTTTTAAATTTTAAAATGTCTAGATTGATAAAAAAAAATATCAATTTTTGGCAATGGGATGAACAAATACAATTTAACAAAATTTTAATGCATCATTATAGTTTTTACTGTTTTTTACTCGATAAAGACTTAAAAAATTTTAGTGACCAAAAAGAAAACGACTTAAAAATTAAATGATCAAAATAAAAATGTAAATATGATATGGACATGATCTTGTGTGTACAATTAGTCATTGTTAAGGACTTAATGTTTGAGTGAATAAAATGAAATTACCCTATAAGTTTAGTGATGAAATTGCAAGATTTTTTTTGAAATGACCAAAATGAAAGTACTTCAAAATTTTGATGACTAACTGGATAGTTTGCCCTATTTATATTTACATGGATAGTTTTAGAAAAGAGAGAATAATATATATTAGGTTTAAATATGCCAATGCTCCCTATATTGTTTTGAAATTCAAAATTCAATGACCCTATTTTTTAAAATTAAAATCTTGGTCCTTCCATCAATTTTGTTGTTAAAGAAGTTGACGTGATTGTTATAAAAATGTAAAATATTTTTTAGCCTTTAAAATTTGCAATTTTTTTTGTTACTTTGGTAGTTATTTTTAAAAGTAGCTAAACATTTACTAAAAAGTGTTTTAAAGAAAATAAAATTTGTTTTATATTTTAATAAAAATACAAAAATTAAAAGAATATTTAAAATTAAAAATAAAAATATTTTTAAATAATTTAAAATTTAGAAAATATAAAAATTTCCAAAAATTCATAGATTATGTTTTTCACCCCATGAATGGTAGTAATCTCTCCAAAATTTAAGCTATTTGTTTGGTTAATATTAAATCAATTTTAAATATATATATATTTAAAATTAGATTAATTATATATCAAAAATGTGAAATTAATTATAAAAGATCATGCGAAAGTTTAAAATGGTGGTTCACCTTCCAACTATCTATAAAATATACTAAATTTTATCACACCCATAATGTGGATGGCTGAAAATATTTTATGTTAAAAATATATCATTTTAACAAATTATTGTTGATAAAGTGGTAAGAGATTTTCATATAAATTTGTTGGCATTGTGTTTGATTCCTAGTAATGTTTTTCAATTATTCTATTTGAATATTATATAAAAAATACGAAAAGATAAAAATATTATTATAACAATATCAATTACCCTTTAAAATAAGGATGTTTTGGTAATTTTATAATTGAGTTGGTGTCGAGTTAACTTGTAACATTAATTTAGTCAACCAATTTATATATACTAATATTCTTATCACATACGTATGCGTGTGAACATGATGTATTTGGAATACACATGTGCATAATA
Source organism: Gossypium arboreum (assembly GCF_025698485.1). Taxonomy (NCBI): domain Eukaryota; kingdom Viridiplantae; phylum Streptophyta; class Magnoliopsida; order Malvales; family Malvaceae; genus Gossypium; species Gossypium arboreum. The sequence goes on from NC_069080.1 coordinate 17,098,448, forward strand.
ATTGTGAAAGGTCATTTTGTAATATATATAATATTAAAATAAAAATTAAATTTATTTATTTATCATAGTGTTGTCATCAATTTTGAGTTGATTTCAGGTTAATTTGTGACACCAACTCATCAAATACATTATTAATATATATACATTTGACGGATGTAAAGAAGCGTGAATAATAAAACTAAAATGTATAAAAATTTTGTGATAAAGTTTTAGTTGAGTTGAATTTCATCATGTGCATATTTTTATTGTTTTTTAATAAAGAGATATTCTAAAATAAAATATTTTACTTTTAATATAATTTAATTTTTGCATTTGCATGTAGGGAAGTGTTGATACAATAAATTAATAAGGAGGAGAAAGTGATGGTGATTGGAGGGTTAATTTACCTATGAGGCTAAGGAAGAATGAGAATAGAGAGAGAATAAAGTAGAAGATTGGAGGCTTAGGGTTTTTTCGAGAGGAAGAATGATCGATCCCATGTTCCTCATGCTTCAATATATATATCGGGTCGTGTTATATCACTGACAATACAAATGGTAGGTTTGTCTAGGTGGTCGGCTAGGTGGTAGATCCGTTGCATGTTAGTTATCGTCATGCATAGCATTATGTGGTCATATTCTGACATTCTCCTTACTGAGGTTGTACAAGATTGTTATACCTTAATGGTCCCTCAGTGGTCACTGTGGAGGGTATGTAGCAAGTGGCTAAAAGCGGGTTGTTTACAACGAATTGTTGGAAAAAAAATTCAATTCGAAAATGGTTTTCTTACACAATGTAAAATTAAAAATTTTGAAAAACGAGTTGGTTTGTGATATTTATATCAATAAACTTTTTCCCAAAATCTTACCTATTTTTTGGACTAGACAGATCCTAAATATTTTTGGCTTTCAATCGAATAACCTTCTTCGTTATTTTTATACCAAGAACTGTTTTGAGTGTAGGCTCGAACAAATTCGAATTAAATATAGAATTATAAATAATTTTCTTACTTTCAGTAAAAAAGTAAATCTCATTCCTATAGAAACACGTAGAATTGTTATTATTGAAAAATACAAATTATTCTTAAAAATAAATTCTCACTATTTTTTGGCAAAATAACAATATCTCAAAAGTTGTGTAACTTATTCTTTTTTAAGTCCTGTTGATGCCATCTATTTATAGGAAAAGAGTGAAACTCTAGTTAAATTAGTATAATGCATTTAAAGCTTATTTAATAGAAAAACAATGCTCTAACTGAACTAGGAGAGAGATGGGCTAATAGGGTGTTCTTCCTTTCATATGTGTTATGATGAGGATTCAGGTTTCTCTTGTATTGAGTCCGATTATATGTGTTTCTTGGACATTTAACCCAATATTTTATAATTTAATTCAACCCAATACATGTTTTTGTTTATATTTATCAAAATAAACATTATTTTTAAATTAAAATTTCAAATTAAATAATTTTCTCAACCCAATTCTAATTCGTTAAAATCAGGACAACTTTTCAGAGAAAATATATTTAGTTTCTACATTCAACGGATTCATAATGACCAATTAATTGAATTTCATTTTGAACTTCAATTAATTAAATAATAATTCAAAAATTTAAATTAATTCTCAGATATTTCCATATTTAGTAAGAAACTACATTCATTTTCTAATTAACTCATTTATCTAATTTTGTCATTTCTACTCATTTCAGTTCATTTAATTTTTTATGTAATTCATTTCTAGTTTTAACAAGCTAGCGAATGGACCGATTTGATATATGTTATAATGACCCAATTTTCAGTGGCATCGAAAATAGTGGTTTCGGGACATTATTTTCGTAAACTGAGTCTATAAATATTAAGTAGTGATATTTACGGAGTTAATGTGTAGATGATGTAACAACTCGATTTTTAGTGGTGCCAAAAATGATGATTCTGGAACCCTGTTCTCCGATGGTTGAACCCGTAAATATTATTAAATAATATTTACGAGTTTATTATAATGTTATATTGAATTTTGACAAAATATAATACTAATTGAATAGTTAGTTAAAGTACAAGTGGTTCGACCCTAAAGTTAGTAGTTTTGAAAAATGAGGTATCATGACCTCGTTTCTGCAAGCTGAGCTTGTAAGTATTTTTATTAAATGTTTACGGAGTTTCTATATAGGTGATTTAAATTTTAATTTGAAAATTTTAGTGATTTGATGGATAATTAATGTATAATGACTAAATAGTAAAACTGTAAAAATTGATTTCTATTGGTTTTATTTGATAATAGGGTTAAATAATATTTAGATAAGGCCTAAAATGAAAATTAGACCATTTTATTTTGATAATGGGTTGAGAGATTATTTAAAATAATATTAAAAAATTATTTTATAATAATAAAATATTTAATAGTTAAGAAACATAAAGATGAATATTTTTCACTTCTTTTTTTCTCCATATCCGAACCTTAGAGGAGGAAAAAAGCTTGAGTTTCAAAATTTTCATTTCTTTGCATGGAAAGTAAAATTAAGCTCATTTTTCATAAATTTTATGTTTTTGATATCGTGGTAGTTTAATTTAGTTAATTCGTGTGTTGATTTTCAAAACTGTTAAATTTTGAGATGTTTTCATTGTTGAATATTAAAACTTTTAGTGTTAAATTGATAAATTTGGTGTTTAGAGATGACTAGAGACTAAATTATAAAGTAAAATTTGTTAGTTACTGAGTACAGGGACTAAAGTGTAATTATTTCAAAATTAGCATGAAATTTCTGTAATTATAGATAATAGAGAGTTATAATAGGATGAAATAAAGTAATTGAAATTGATAAATTGTAATAAATTATTATATATTAGAGGTTAGTCGAGAAAAAGAGAAATTATGCACTAATCCCTCTGTTTTGTGGTGGTTGTTTTCCCAAGAAAGTTCATATGGAACTTACTATAATATTTTATATTATGTTGAATTGTATGATCATATTTATTAATTTATATGTATGTGAAATTTTAATGATTTATGGCATTAAAAGGACTAAATAAAAAATGTGAGATTTGTGATAAATACGAATAGATACACAATATCGAATGGATGTAAAATTTGTTATACAAATGGATGATAAATACATGGTGATGTTATATGGTTTAAAGATGTATATGAATTGCTATTTGGAATATGTAAATGTATGTCTGAACTTAGTAAACAATTAAGATAAGAATGTCATGTTATTAAGATTCCAAAAAAGGACATGGGTTTTTGATCAAAGGTTGATTCGATGACTTGGGATCCGACATATGTTGTGGAATCTTTGAAGCTAGTGTTAGCAGCTTCGAACTAAACTGGTGTTAGCAATCCTGATCAAAAGCTAGTGTTAGTAGCCCGAATACGTAAACTTGTATAAACAAATGGGTGTTGCAACCAATGATTAATTCGATGGCTTGAGATTCAATATTTGTTGCAGATCCTCTGAAGCTAGTGATAGTATTGTCGGACCAAGCTAGTGTTAGCAACTATGATCCAAAGCTAGTGTTAACATCCCGATAATGTCAGTATATGTGATCAAACTAGTTTTGTATATCTGAGCTTAAATTGCTTCAAACCTCTGAGAGGAAAATAGGAATTGAATATGACAATTTAATGCAAAATGAAACGATTGAGATATGTGATCATATTATATATTAATATGTTGCAAAGTGAATATGAATTGTATGTAACATGGATAAGAATTTAATATAATTGCTATGAATTGAATATGAATGTGATGACATATCTCATGCTATATGAATTGTTAGATATGTATATGTGACATGTTATATAAGTGCTTAATGTATAATCAAATTAACCTATTGATTGTTTTATTGAAATGTAAATGAAAGATATGGATGCCAAAGGATGGCATGATCATGCTAATGTCTTTTTAATTGATTCGTTGTTATATTATCAATGTAAGTTGTGTAATTTTCATATGAATTTATTAAACATATAACCAACAAGTTAATATTTCTTTCATTTGCTTTGCATGCAAAAAATAATTGAGGATAATATACAAAGGGTATTAATGTAATTCATGAATAATGTTATTAAATTATTTTGTTCGAATAAATACAAATGTATATAGACAAAAATACTCTACTTAAGGTACCTGAGCCAACACGGATGCCCTCTCAATTGACTTGAGTGGGTTCGTGGGTGGCTGGTCATGAATGATTAGACAAAAGGGCACCATGAAGGGTGTGGCACGAAGGGCCACCCAAGAGCACCTAACTAGGCTCTTGCCAAGTCATTCTTCATTCTACCCCGTGTTACTGCTGAGATAGGGGTATAACATGAAGCTAACCTATTATAAGTAGGACAAAAATAATAATAAAGGGTGTTGAAAAAGGATTTTATATAATTGGCATTGTAAAACATATTTTTAGTATTATGTTATGATTTTATATTATTTACTAAAAAATAAGCTTTTTCAAACATCCGTTCAACATGAACTCAAACTATATGATTTTATCTTCAACTTCTAATATTGTATAAAAAATAAAAACTCTATTAATAGAGTCTAATTATAACATTTCCTACTACATTGCAAGGGTATTTATCATCAATTACTTATATTTTTAAAGTATAAGTATGTTGAAAATCATTGCATAAACATGCAACTTCTATTTTTTATTGTAAAAAAGATTAAAAGGTGGATTAAAAGACAGATAAAAGATAACCATTGAAAATAAAAATAAATGGAATGCAATATCAACGAGTCATTGTTGGACTAGGCGACAAAAACAAATAGAAAATAATATTGAAAGTAATTTATTTTTTCATACCACTTAAGTGTTGTATTGGAAATCAATTGCAAACGTTCTTGTAAACGTTGAGCTGTCATCTAATAATTGGTTGAATATGTCAAGTAGGGAAAAGTTTAAAAGCTGAAAATTTCCGAAATTATTTTAAAACATTGCTAGTAATGTATGTGTTTGATTGTATATATTAACTAAAATATAAATTATATATTTATTAAAAAATATTATAATATAAATGTATAATTTGTAAAATATTTATAGTTTGTATTATAATTCATATAAATTAAGAACAAAAAGAAATGTTTAAGGGTAAAAAACCTGATAAAAACAAAAACAAAAAAGTAATCAAGTCATTAAAAATTCACCCTATTAAATCATTAATGACAAAAAAATTAATTAGGCCTTTTCATTAATAAAATTGTCAGTTAATTAATTTAACCGTTAAATGTGCTGATATAGTTACATTAGTTATTCGTGTTAAATAATTGTCACATAATTGAAAAAAAAGTGATTACATTGGTTAAATACACATTTAGTAATATTTATATTAAAATACATTATATTTATTTTAAGTTGATAAATATAATAATCAACATGAAACAATAAAAAATTAAAAATTTTACATGTAAGATGGTACATTCACAAATAACATCATCTAACCATAATCAAGCACAAAGTAAGAAGGATAATAGATATAACAATTTTAGCAATTAAACACATGATATGATAATATTTATTTCTTCATCTATCTATATTTTTACTTTTGTGAATTCTCCATTTATCTGTTTAACACATTAGTATTATATAAAATCTGATTCTATTCGAAAAATTTGATAAAATTTTTAAATTTTGAATTAAATAGTTAGAGTTATTTGAATTAATCAAATTATTTGGATCAATTCGAATAAAAATTAAGTTTTTCGATTTAACTCGAATGTGAATTAAACAATTTGAGTTATCCGAAAATCAGAATAAGAAAAGGCAAAACTATGCCATTTTGATAAATATTTACCTTTTCTAACGTTAAAAGTTAAAATCATTAAGTTAAAAGGCAAAACCACGTTGTTTTGATAACTGTCTACTCAATAAGTTAAAAGGCAAAACCATTATATTGTTTATGTAGTTAAATAATTTTATACTTCGTTTACTAGTTAAATAATCGATTCATGTAAACGTAATATTGAGTATAAATAATAGAATTTGTTAACTCGACTCGACTTGACTCAAAATTTTTTGACTTGATTCGATCCAATTCGAAAAAAAATTAAATTGAGTTCGGTTGCTAAAATAGGATTCGTCAACTCGACTAATTAAAATTTTTTTGACTCGATCGAATACTCACCCTAGAAAGAGGCTTAAATTTTACTTCTTATTATTTTTGAAAAGTGCTTTTGAGATCAAAATTAAATTTGAAGTCATAAATAATGCAAAACAGATAGCTTTTGAAGTTAAACGTGTTTTTGAACCAAAAGTAAAAACAATAGCAAGTTTTTTAGCTATTGCTAAAAATAAAAGTTAAATATGTTTTAGGTAATATTTATATTAGATATATAATTATTTTATTATTGAAATTTATATCAAATATATAACATCATATATTTAAATTTACAATGGTTTTATTTTAATATTATTTGAAATATAGATTATATACTCAAATTAGATTTTATAAATAATTAATATTAATTACTTACAAATATTTAAAATTTATTTTATTCATAGTAAAAATATTAATAATGAGTTATAATAAAATATTTGTTATATTATTTCTAAAATATCATCATATTAATAAATTTAAAATTATTTACAACATCATGCTTAAAATGAAAAAATATTTTTTGAAAATATTTTTCAAAAATAACCAATAACTCAATTAACTATTACATATAAAAGAAAGATCTATTTGTACTAGTGTGAAATTAAAGTGGTTCCATAATTTATTGATATAATTATACTTATTATACATATAAATTTTTAAATTGATCGAATATCTCTATTATAAAATAAATAAATAAAATATTTTAATTTACATTAAACTTGATATGTACAATATATATTAATTGAACCTAAAATATGAGACTTGAATTATTAAAATATTAATGGTATAAAAAAATTACAATTTTAATATTACAGCGTGTAACTGAATTATTCCCAAATAAAAACAAAACTTTCAGTCAAAAAGGATAGCCAAGCGAACGCGGTTAGCAAAAGACTTGTGAGAGCGAGCGCTGCATATGTAAGCGAATACGTACCCGGGTCCAGGAATATGAAGAGATATTGCCACGTGGAGTCTCACACCGACCGCGCAGCTTCTTTCCAATTGGAAAAATTTTCCCTTGTTTAAAAACCCTAGAGGCAATAAATCACCTCGATTCTTCCTTTTGCTTACTTTGATCCAAAAGATTTTTCCAATTCCTTTTTGGTAGAATTTTTTATTTCTCGATTCGATTTCGTCTGTGCTTCTTGGTATGGTATTTGATTTCATATACTCTCACTTATTAATCTGTTTTTTTTTTTCCGATTCGATGTGTTGGTGTAGTGGTTCAAGTTTGAATTTTTTATTAAGTTTACGTCCTTTTTATAACAATGATTTTATTTTTTTACTAGAAAACTTAATATACAAACCTGAACTGGAATATGTTGATCAATTTGTTGCTAGTTGGACTCTTTGTTAGAAAGATTTTATTTTTTATGTTAAAAGTATTATTTTAATTACTCATCCCATATCAAAAAATTTCAAAGAATTGATTCTGGATTTTTTTTTTTGTTTTCAAGTTCTAAATCACGAGGTTTGTTTGCTTTGGAGGTGTTGCTTTTCAGATTGAACTCTAGTGCGTAAATGTAATTAGCAAGTATATTAGACTATCAGTTGTCAGTTTAATTGTTTTTCTTAAGCACAGAAATCAAGTAATTGTTTGCTTTTAGTGAAAACAGGAAAAGTATTTATCGTAAATTTACTGATGTGTTTTTAGCCTCTTTTAGGTTTATTGAGACTGCAGTCCTTGGATGGTACATTGAGAAATCATAAGCAGAGCATGAGCACTCTTGAGATAAGGGGGCCTTCTCTTAGGGGATATCGAAGGAGAAAGGCAGTGCTTGATCTGAATGCTCCACCCAGTGAAATCAGGGAGCAGGAGGGTACATCTCAACAGGCTGGGTATGAGGATCAAACGAATCAATCTGTACAGTCTGGTCCACCTGCAACCATTGATGTTGAGGCTATTGATGATGATGTAATTGAATCTTCTGCTAGAGCTTTTGCAGAGGTATGCTTCTCTTGTTTTGTTATGTTGTGTTTTCACCTTAAATTTACATGAAATCTGTTTTTATGGATAATTGGCATCATGCTGATTGTTATTAATTTACCTGGATTATATATCAGGCTCAGAACAATTCTAGGAGGAGCCGTGGAAGGACTGTGGTTGATGTTGATTCAGGTAGTTAACTTATGAGGAATTGGGGTTTTAGAATTTCTGTTTACATCAGTATTATGTGCACTGTCATACTCGTGTTGCATTTTGATTTACTACCTTTGTAAATTCATGCCATCAACATCTGAATGTTAAGGTTGATGTCCTGTGGGTTTCAATTCCTGTCTTGATTTAGGTGCTTCATTGTTCTTGTTGGTTTAGGGTCCTAGAGAAAATTTAGCTCACCCCCATAATTTTTGGACATAAGGAATTGCAATTCCTTTTTCATGTTTGAAATAAGACAAGTTAGAAACACATCAGTCACACTCCACTTAACCTAACATGGCATAATCGATGTGAAAATGCAGGTGATATATTATGTCCCTTGCAATTGATTAAAAGAAGCTGATGAATAGAAACACTTCTTTATCTAACTCAGATAATTGTAGTAAAATGGAAATAAAAGAGGAGATACTATTAGTAATTTTACTTTGCTATTTGCTGTCTGTATTTTATCAGTTTCCTGCTTTTACTGTATATAAAGAATTAGTGAGCATTGGGCAACCAACTCTTATAGGGTCTGTGATTAATAAAATAAAAGAGATTTTGTTAATTTATATACAATTCTCTGGTTTTTAATCAAGCTGTTTACCCTTATTCGGTGTTTGTGGCCTGTGAGTGGGATTTACTGAGGTAGACATTATTGCTTTTCAGTTTTGTAGCTAATCCAATCTTATGTTTTACTTGTGTGATTCCATAGGTCAACCAATTCATAGACTTTTGTTTCTTTATCTACTTCATTTATTTTTTGAAGTTAAAACCTTATATTACTCTGTGTTTCTAATTGTTGTAGCTCACATTTCTGCCCTTCCAGGCTGGTCAGCGAGGTCAAGTAATAACAATCAGAATAGGCACAGAAGACTTCCTCCGAGCTCAAGCATTATCAATTTGGAAATCTCGCCACAGTCAATTGTAAGAACTCTATCTCTCAGTGCTTTGTTCAAAATATGTAAAGTATTTTGGAGGAAAACTGTACATATTTGCTGGTCATCATATCCAATACATTGTGACTGGAGTCTGGACATCTCTTTATTTTTTTACATGCTCTTGGGTTCTTATGGGTGCATCACTCGATTTCATTAAATTTCTTAATGTTTACACTTGCTAACCATTATATTAGCAGGTTGAGGAAATCACAAAGCCACAGCCACCTCCAAAGGAACCAACCTTCAATTGTCCAATTTGCATGGGTCCATTAACAGAGGAGATGTCAACAAGATGTGGGCATATTTTCTGCAAGGCATGCATTAAAGCTGCAATAACTACACAGGCAAAATGCCCAACTTGCAGGAAAAGAGTCACAGTGAAGGAACTAATTAGGGTCTTCCTGCCATCGGCCAGTTGAATAAAAATTTCATGCTCAACTAGTAACGTACGTTTACTATTCTATTATCCTTTTTTAGGTTAAATTTTCATTTGCCAAAGAAAATAGGAAGAAAGGTTGTGAAATTGAATTATACATTGTGGAAGATGTGCATATCTACCTCATGTGCTTCGATGCCTTTTTTTTTTCATGGGTGCGGGTTTTGTTGAAATCGATGTCTGATATGCTACTCTGCTATTTTTCTTCTAAAGCATTTTGTTTGCGTTGACGATGGTTTTTTTCCCCATCTTGATACTTTTCTTTAGCCTTTTAAGGAGTGTGTTCTAATGGTGATTGTTATTTTATTTCAGGGATAATACAAACTGCCCTTGCAAAGATAAAAAAAAAAAGGTCAATTCATCTGGTGGTGTCAGTGGAGCTAGTTTTTGGAATTTCTGACATGTGCAGTTCTAAAACTATGTTTTAGTGGACAATCTTTTTGATTTACTTGTTCAGGCTGGCTGAGCTTCATTGTTACTAAAATTTGTTATTAAGATTTTGCTGACTGGTATTCTAAGAACATTCTTTAAGGTGATTTTATATAATTAGAATATTTTCACTAAATGTGCTGGAAATGTCAACTGTTATATTTAACATGATAGTATTATTATAAATGGTTTACTAATTAATCTTAAAAGAGTGATCCCGAATAAGTTCTAGTCTTACTGTGACCTTGTTACAGCAACAGACGGGCTTGGGTTAAGCTGAATTGTCTTTGTTGACTTTATTATTAACGATCAAGAAAGGGTAGTGGATCACCCTTTTCCTCTTTCCTTCTCTTTTCGTTTTTCTTCAGAAACGTAGGACTCTCTCGTTATAATTTGGTGGTTCAGTGGTTTAAGGGTGGCTTTAGTGGTGGTAATGTTGGACGATTTCTCTGCCTTCCTCTTGCAGAGAGGCTTGATGAAGCTCGTTTTGTGGCTTTTCTATCTTATCCTGCGACAGGGTGGTGGTTGGCGTGGAAGGTTCGGTCATGGCATGGCTTTAGAACTTCTGCAAGGCACCGTGGGCTTTTGCTTCAGTGTGACCTTGGATTTCCTGTTTCTCCTCTGCTCATTGTCCCTGACCTATCACAAAACGTGATTTGGTTGCCTGTGAGATAAAGGGGTCGGCGCCTATTTATTGATCGTGTCCTGTTCTGAGGTTATTTTCGGTTGATCTTTCTATTGAGGAAGAAGAAGGTTTATGTATGGCTCCAGACAGTAAGAAGAGGAAGAGGCCAAACATTTTGGTGACAGGCAAAAAGCATTGGGGATTTGGTAAAGGAGAAAACTTGCACAACGGCTGGGACGTCCAACTCCACTGCCACATCATCATCAACGAAGACCTCGTAACTCCACTGCTTCCATTACTCTCTAACCATGTGTGTACGTGTGTGTATATATATATATTCCTTGAAAAGTTGGTGCATGAGTAAAGTGGACTGGGTCTCGAAGTTGTTTGTGTGGTGTTACTTTGATTCAGCGTCTCTTTTGTATTAATTAATGGGATCTGTTTGTTGCGTTGTCATTAATGTTTAGTTTCTAGTCTTTAAGCTTGTAATTTGTTGTATTGTTTATTAGCGATCTTTATTTTAGTTTCTAGTCTTCAATTAATGGCCTGGGTTTTGCTTTTTTTTAGACGATAATAATGTAAGTGTCCATTAAATAATTTCTTTAGCAGCAGCAGGCAAGCAATCATTTGATTCTAATGTGTTGAATTGGGAAAGGTCTGTGATGGAAGAAGGGGGAAACATTGTAGATTATCGCAAGTGCTCCAAACCCACAACAGTGTGTTATTTGATGGATTAAGAATAACCAATGTGTTGTCCTGCATGTGATTTGAGTTTCCAGTTAATTTACTTGACTGTTGTCTCAAAAACTCGTGATCGAGGAGGCTATAGAAAGCTACCCAGTGCAGAGGACAATGTTATAGCTCTAAAGAGTGAGGATATCACTCGAAATATCACGACTATAGTAGATTGGACTAGGGTTTGGCCCTAACGACATCTGCCCTCCCTATATGCTGCGTTCAATGAGGCTGGTTCGCTTTATTTGTATATTCTCTATTGTGTTAAGCCGAGTGAGCTTCATAAGTTATTATTTCTAACATGACATCGTTTTGACTTTGGTTGTGTTCATCGATTATCTCATGGGATTGTACTAATATTTGATTGTTGGTTGAACAGAAGACTGCTGCTTATGTTCAGAATGTCTGTTTTGATTTTCATTAATAAACATAATGCTTGCCATTTCCAATTTGAAATTCTAAACCAGCAGCAATGCAAACATCTCTTCCACAGTTAATCGATTGCAAGAGTTGGATGGATTGATTATTAAGGAACTGCCACAGTTAATTAGAGCCTTTATTCACCAGAAGGCCTATATGTATTCCTTATTTCCAGTCCTTGAGATTGCATATTTTAGCAGCAAAAATTAAATTTTATTTCTTTTTTCTCATGTCCCCACCACAATTACGTATTTCGGTGCTTTGACTCATAAGAGTCGCACTAATAATCCTAGGTGATAGCCACCTGAGCATGAACCTCCCCATTAATGGCTGATGAAACCATAGACATGGGCTTAAACTAAACTAAACAAGGATTAATGCTTCTTGGAGCCTAACCATTCTGCAATTTTGCACTACACTTTGACAGCAACCATGACCTCTGAACAAATTAGGCACTATATAGCTTCATATTTGCAATGCCTTCCATCTGTCTAACAACCGGGAATCGTGATCAGGTGAAGATGCAACTAATATTTACTAGTAATTATTTGAATTCAAACTTAAAACACTGTAGATTATATATTATTACCAGAAGATAACGAGATCAAAATATCATTACTTGGCTGGCTCCAGTAGGGGCCCTTCGTACACACAAAAAATGGAGACCCCACAACTAGAATTTAATTATTCGAACCAGATTATTCAGCCTCACTCTAAACACCTTTGTTTTTCATGAGGCTGAAGAGTCTGGTCCCATATCTTCTGAAGCTGAGAAGCTATTCTTGACAACTTGTTTGGTGTCCCACTCATCGTTCGCTGTTGCGGACACAGGCCTCTTCTGTGCTTCAACCTCGAGCCTTCGCTTGTATTCTGTAATCATTGTTGAAAATAAACCCATTGAATATTTAAATGTTAACAGTTTGGATAATAAGGATAGAACCTTAAAGAAAAGGGTTTACTTTTATTGGTAATTGAACGTCGAGTATATGCCAAAAACTCGTCCCACTTGAATTTCCTAAGCTCTTGCTTTTCCTCCTCGGGAAGGTCAATGTTCGGCTCCCTTCCACACATGAATGCAGCTCTACAGATAAAAAAAATCTACCAATGAGTTTCAAAATCCATTAGTCTATCCATCAAAATATATACTCAGTAAGTTGCATTACCAAAAAAAGGGTCGATCTAGAAATACATCTTAGCACATAAAGAAATGATAGAGTCCAGCTTTTTTTTACTTATAGTAGTCGACATAATAGAAAATAAAACCGATGAATATAAGGGGAATAATTGAGATATAAAACTGCCGGAAAAATGCAGCTCTTTACCATCCCTTTATTTCAGGAGGCTAGGAATCACATATACCTTCATAACTTTTTCACGCTTACCATCTGATATTCTTTTGTAATTTGCATATGAATATCACTTTTGTTGTATATATCACCAATATACGTGAAGACTTTCAAAGAAATTTCTTAATAAAATGAGCAACAACTTTAATGAACAGGACTCGTTCTTTATAGCAAATCAATGTTCTTATCAGGCTCAGCTTAAAGATTTTTTGCAGTTCTATTGAACTATTGAATCAACCTTAATCCAAAACAGTAGAATTTGCATTACAAATAGTGATAAGAGATTCTAAAAATTGTAGTAGCAATCATTACAAGCAAGATAAAAGCCAGCTTATTACCTGTCATATAAACGGGCAGCTTCTTCTTGCGAACCCACTGTTCCTAAGTGAATCTGTTTCTTGTCAACTTTTATTGCTGCCTGCCATTTCATATTTTTGAAGTATACACCCCTCATCAGACATTGTTCTTGGTTTTGAAGATGCTTCCTCCTGTGTCGCTTTCTGTGTTTGATTGGTTGCCCTACATATAATAACATTGTTCATGGACATCATACAAAAATGTAGGAACTAAATTGGCTCCAGGTATCTGATTTTGATTCCAATGAGTAATGATATGTTTTATCTGGAAGCACCATGGCATGAACTCAGTTCAGAGATATAACATTTTCCTCTTTATTTTTAAGATACAAAAAGTGATAAAAACCATCTCTTCCTCAAATTGCTTCCATATTCATGTCAAGCATGGCATTCATCACAAGCAGTACTCTAAGATAGCCCCGAGAGGAGAATAAACAAAAACAGGATTCAAAAGAGAAAACAGACTCGGTTTTCCACATTAAATATCAGCGGATCAGATCATTTTCATAACTTCACATTGTTGATTCTCTAGGCAGCAGTGCCATGCTTCAACTGATGATGGCAAAACTATTGAACTTTAATGAACCAATTGTGCAATATTTTTTATTTTTCTTATTTTGCACAGAGATAAACTTATAGGATATCCCCAAATTTGGGATACATGAACCAATTAGTGAGAGGTATATTGATGCAAGGATTGTTGGAAATGCTCCCGCCATGAGTCATTGCCTGTTCTGCGGGCCTGAGGGTTCGCCCTCACAGTTTTGTCCTCCGAGGAAAGGCACATTGATAGGGGAATGGTGGCCTTTCTTTATAAGGCCAGAATCCTAACTTTGACTGGTAGATGAGGGACTATTTTCTCCCTTGACACTGGTCCCATTAGTCAAGGGTGCCAATCCATTCCATCGCAATGGTGCCATCTGCAAGAATCTGTAGTGACCCCTCAACAAGGCAAGAACAGTATAGAAGAGAACAGAGGTGTCATTTTAATCTAGACTCCACCATCATAAATGCAAATAAGGCCATTTAAGTCTGAATAGACAACCATAACATAAACCCATTAGTGAGTATAAGCTAGAATTTCCAAATCCTCAGGTTCCATTAATCCCAAAAGGGCATGAACAGCCAGCTGATGTATTCTTTCTGATCAGATGCAAATAGAATTTGATAAGCTGGAAACCTATTAATATCATCTTAATACACGTACAGTTTCAAAGAAAGAAAGAAAGACCAACACAAAACTATAAACAAGTAACAAGTTTTCCAGCTTTATTGATATTAACAAACATTTGGAACACGTTTCTTAAGATACAAACCTGGAAAAGGTTGACTATGATGCTCTTTTGATGAACCAGAGCCAGAAACATTTGGTGATGCAAAGTCGACCTTAGCAATGCTTTTCTGAGAAGCAGCATCAAAGAGGTACATGCAAGTGTTAATTCTACTTCCAAAATAATAAAAATAGTAATAATAATTTGTCTATCACGACATTAAGAACCTTAATCATTTAACATATTTATAAAGAACTTCCAATTGGATGGCCGTGAGTTAAAATAACTTAAAAATAGCACAATAATATGAACTAAAAATTCAGAACAGAGAAGGGTTTACACAAACAATACAACAGATTTGGAAATGCAGACGGCTTTTATACCTTACAAGTAAAAGCAACTCTGAATCAAGAGTACAATGGACTAGTAAACCAAATATGGATGCGCTTAATGAGCATTTTAATTGACACTATTTACCCTGTGATTCTAGCTCAAAAGGAACCGCAATATACTGAACAAATTTTTAAAAAGAAAGGGTGCCTTAGAATGCAACGGCTTACCAAGCATCAACTATTTCTCCATATTGGCAAGGAACCGAGGAATCCTTAGGATCATATACTTGGAAGCCACAAAATAAAATATATTATCATTCCCTATTGCATCTGTTCTAGTAAGCAGTGTTATCCTACATCTATTAAATCTTGTATTTCCTCTAGTCATTATGTTCAAGTTCAGGCATCCATCTTTTACCGTTAGGTTTTAGATTGGAAGCTTAACATGTTCTGTAAATTATGAGTGAAAAAAAATAATTCTTTCTATTCAATGATTCATAATTACACTGATCCACCTTCTGAATCACTTCTTCTAAACTATACATGCCTCCAACAGATGGTGGATATTCATTCAACTATAACTACTACACCAACCACATGAAAGTATGCAGTTGACTGGGTACCATGAAAATACAGTTAGCAAAACACTGATGAAGATAGAATGCAATCTTTGCCAGTAATTATCAACTAAGGAGACACTATATCATGTTTGCATAATTGCATGTTACAAATCTTTCATAGAATATGAAATAGAGAGGATCCACTATAAAGGGGGAATAGTTCTTTCAAACTAACCATGATCTTTCTTTTTTCCCTTTTTTGTGGACAAAGGTGGATGAAATGACTCACTTCTAGAATTATTATATTGTGAAAAACACACCAGTAAATATATAATTATGGAAAAAACTAAGTTACAACACCGATTTAAGATTAGCAGAGATTTAAGAGGTGAGATATGAACTATGGTGGAAGATCCACAATGGTAATACTCTTTTTTATTCCCCTCTTCATGAACATGTACTAAACCTCACATCCCCCAAGCCCACCCTTGTGTGTACCATGCATGCTTGTCATTTAAAATAGCGGACACTGATAAATATGTAAAATTGGCCAATAGTTTGACATAAGATAGTGAGAAATTACTAAGGCAAGCATCCATGAACCAAGGGGGAAAGATAAAATTAATCTTTGCAAGCTGACAAGTAGATACAAAAAAGGTAAAAGAATAGTGATACAAAACCGATTCATATCAACACAACCAAGATGTCAAATTAAAACCGTTAGACCCTTTAATACTATATCCGGTAGCTTGCTAACAAAGCATTCTTACCCCATGCACGTGATTGATGAAATCTGAGGGCAAGGGATGCAGACTGACTGATTTCGCATTATGACTAGAATTTTCAGGTATATTTCCATTATCAAAAGCTCTAGGAAATGGAGTAAAAAAGGAACTCCTCCCTGCAAAAGGTCATCAAATTCAGTGAGTGGCATTGTTCAAGCATAACATAGAACCTGCTTATTTACATTCTATCTAACTCGTAATTTAATCAAACAAACTTACGTAGAAAATATAAAAGAAAATAATTGAAGGACATATGTGGTGAATTTCCCTACTCATTGCAATCAATAGAAGCAATTAATTTGCAATTTAAAGTACACCACAACCAAAGTTTACCAGAGCAGAGTCCCAGGAGCTTGCGTCTGCGTAAGCTCACCATGTCGGGAAATGCTTTAACCAGAAAACAATGGTTTAATTGGCATCCCTTTGCATTTATCCCTATGTCTGCTTGTAAGATTACAAAAGATGGGCGTGTATCAGTAGAATAAACAATTTGAAAAAGACAAGCATCATATATAGCAAAATGAACAAGATGGCCGACAGAGATAGGAAACAGCATCATAAGTAAACAAAGATATCACATATCGTAGAGCAAAAGGATAGAAGGTCAACACATAAACTGAAGGCCATTAAAGCTATAAGTTAATACAAATACTGTACTCCGGACAAAGAATTCCTATGGCTGAATACCAGCCTTTCCCTCGTCATTACGTACGTCTCAGTTCAATTATGCCACACAGAAACTAAAATCTAAGCTCACCATGTACGAACTAAAATCTAGTCCTTTCTCACTTCAGGGGAAATTGTATTCACTTCTAAAAGTTAACCAGGCTCCGGATAAGGGGGCCAGGTGACAATAAGCTTTTTATGTATAAATTAATTAATTAATTAATTAATCATAATTTGCATAAAGTAAAGCCAAAACTTTAATCATGTGAAACTAACAAAGCCGCCCAATGACTTTGCCTAAAAAGGATCCCAATTATCTCTCCCAAATAAGTCAACCCATCAACCTACCACCTCTCATGGAAGCAAATGCGGTGAAAAGAAAAAACAACTATAACACAGAACCCAAACCCCAAAATACACAAAAATCAAAGAGAAGAAAGAAACCCACAAACAAACCCAAAGCCTTTAAACCCTTCAAAGCGAAAAATGGCGATAACCCCATGACCAGGAAACGCAAAAGCCACCCATCACAAGAAGATAAACAACAAAAAAAGACGAGGCATTGTTTTTATCATTTGTTTGGTACCTGAGACAGAGAAAAAAAATAAAAGAATAAACAAGGTGATGATGGAGTCAGCGTAGAAACCGAGAGAAAAAGACAGGTTTTGTAAAGTTGACACTAAAATCTGGTGAAAAGAATATATGGATATATATAAACTGTGTTGTTGTGAAGGGACGAAAGGAAGATGGTGCTTGAAGAGAAGAGTGAAGGGAGAAAGAAAAGAGGAGTGTTTTGTTTATGAGAAGTTGGTAGTGGCTCTCATGAGTCATGCATCTACCACCCCCTTTTTTTTCTGAATTTATGCTAATTTTTTAGTGGAAAAAAGGCTCCATTTTTATGGAAGGGTGGCGGAGCTGCTGCTGATTGCGTAAACAAGGGAAATGGAAATAATCAAAGAAGCAAAGGGCCAAATCCAAAGGCAAAAGTCTTTGTAATCTGTAGATATTAGAAGAGGAACGTATATGCTTGTATTTGTGTACTTTTTAATCACCTATGATTCCTCTATTGCCCCCTTTCCTTCTTTCTATGTTGTAAACACTAAAATTCCCTTTTACATTTACTTTAATACCCTTTTACATAGACTATTATTGGTTTTTAAGGCAAATAATAAGAAATGTTTCCAATTTAGGTGAAAAGTGATTTTTTTCATGGATTTTTTCCTTTCCTTTTTAATTTGAACCAGGTTGAATGTGTGTATTTTTAGCGTGAAAACAGGATCGAATTAAATTAGAAATTAACACTTGCCACAAAATATTCTCAATCATATCAGCAATCAAAAGAGGGGATGAGTACAAATCAACAACAGTTCTTGCTCATAAAGTAAATCTGAAACACCTATTATTCTCTCTCAAAATATGCTTGCCTTCCAATCTTTATATGAGAATCCCGCAATCGAAAACTAGAGTTGATAGCAACTTCTTATATTTAGAGCATTATGAATCAAGCTTATTACAACTAAGTTTTTGCAAATCAAGTATCTCTGCTAGCTCTATACCCTTTTTGAGCCCCCATAGCTCTGCTTTTAAACTATTTGCATTTGGAATATGTTAAGGAAAGTGTCCACTTCCTTCACCATTGGAATAAAACACCAACTTGCCATATTTGGAATATTTAAAATTTATTAAATCGTATTTTTGGGTTAAACTAAGATTATAGAATAAATTAAGCCCATCAATGAATATTAATTCATTTTTAGAAATTGATTTAGAAATTGGATCATTTATATCAACCGGATTAAAATTTTAAAAACTTTTCTGTCAACAATCTACTTCACCTTAGTTGTTAATATTATATTGTATTTAGCTATTTTAATTGTTGTTTAGAAGCGATTGTGATTGATTTTCGTTATGTTAGTAAGTCTCATAAAAAAACCTTATATAATTTAGAGACTTGTATAGGTTGATATACTAAGACTCGAGAATTATTAGTGAAAGTGCATTTGTTATTGTCAAACCTTTGGGTTATAGTTTTACATACTAAGTTCTCAAGGTAAAAATTTAGAGGTGAAAGATCTAATATTTGAGATATAAGAGTGATGTACTTCACCGGTTGTATTTGATTCAAGGGTAATAGATTCTTCTCATGAACTAGGCTCAACAAATATAGGAAATCAAATTGGATAAATAAACTTTGTTATTCCCTATTTACATTGTGTTTGTCATATTTTTTGTAGAAGTGTCTACTTTTACAGTCACTTCTGCTAATACTTTATTACTTGTATATTTCGTATCTTATAGACTTAGCAACTATTCTAAGTCAATGGTGTTAATAAGATCCTATGACCTACCTACCATTCTCATCTTGAATGAGTACCCAACAGTCACTTTCTTCGGATTTGTTACGGCTGAGCATTTGAATTTGGTTTGGCTCATCCTCTATTCGAAACTTGTCATCGTAGTTCCACCATTGTTGGCATGGTGCACTTCTTTGCCTAAGTGGTGAGTGCATGTCAGACACCTACATTCTTGAGGTAGTGCTAGATAACATTGGTGTTGATCGGGGTAGAATAGAAAACAATATTGTTTCCTGAAATCCATAATTCCCGAAGGAAAGAAAAAAGGTAAAGACTAGGTAGCGAAGGCCTAGACAACCAAGCATTAGATTGAAGGTTTCTAATAACCAATTCACCCAATCTTTGTTGTTCGAGCCTTCATTACATAGCTTATTCCATTAGTGATCACTAAGCGGGCAGCAGAAAATGTTCTCAATGTCTTCTTGATGGTCATCGTATAAGGGATAAGTCCGATCAGTGCCCATAACTCGCTTATGTAAAAGTGGCA
This sequence comes from Gossypium arboreum, assembly GCF_025698485.1. Taxonomy (NCBI): domain Eukaryota; kingdom Viridiplantae; phylum Streptophyta; class Magnoliopsida; order Malvales; family Malvaceae; genus Gossypium; species Gossypium arboreum. The sequence goes on from NC_069080.1 coordinate 17,118,397, forward strand.
TTTGAGAATTAAATTTTATGTATAGTTTAGAAATTTTATTAAAATCTAAAATTTATAAATTTTATTTTATTTAAGATTTAAATTAATTCTACTAAAATTTGAGATAAATATTATTATATAGAACTGATTTAATAAAGAGTGTGCTTCATAGTTTATACTTATTATAAAAGAAAAACTGTTGTGAAAAGGAAGAAGAAAATATAAAAAATCGGCTCTAATAAACTTTAGTGTTATGATGAAATCTGTTATAGAATAGGGTGAATATTTGATATATTGACAAGATATATATTTTTAACTCCACAAGCAGAGTTATTAAATTACCATGTGTCTCAATTTTTTAAAAATTGTTACTATATTCTACATACAGTTGTCATCAACTCAACTTTACTTGTGAGACTTTTAAATTTCACGACAGACAATTTACTATATGTTTTCTTTAAGACTAAGTATAATACGATTAACAATTTTACTAAAAAATCAATAAATAAATTAATAAACCAACATAAAATTAAATAATTTACATTTAATAAAACACGTAATATTTTTATTATTAGGTGAAGAAAATATTGATAAAAGTTGTCTATTATTCATAAATTCTTTGGGTCAAAATATTATTCTTAAAAGTTGGTCAAATCAAAACTTTATTGTATATACAACATGGTATATGCCAAAACTGAAAAAAAGGATGATATAGCTTAATCATGAAAACGTGGGAAAGCTACTACATGTCTAACAAACTGATTTTGAATATATTAGACTTGGACCAACCTTAAAATTGTAACATCGAAAACTACCTTCCGTCATCTAGTATATTATTTTACCAATTAAAAAATTATTACAGTATTTAAAATATTATTGAAATTATTGGGGTGTTTGAAGCCTAATTTACATTATTATTTAAGAATATGATTAAATTTCACACATTAATTTAATTATTAAAATATTAAAATCAAATTTAAAATTTCACACATTAATTTAATTATTAAAATATTAAAAATCAAATTTAAACAATTAATAAATATTTTATTGAATATTTTTAGTTTTTATATTATTATTGAGTATTTTAGTTTTTATACTTTTATATAAAATTTATAAAAAATCCAAAATAAACATAAAAATAATGGAATTTAAACCTAAAATATTAAACATATAAAACTATTAATCTTTTAATATATAAACTTTTTCATTAAATTTATTTTTGAATGTTTACCTTATCCAAAATTTTCATGTTTGTTTGCATTTGGTACTATTTTGGATATTTGACAATTTTCTATTTCAATTTTATTGTTAATTATGATTAAATGTTATACTATTAAAATGGATGAATAATTTAATACAGGTCGTAATTTTATTGTTTATTTTAAAGTATGGTGGTGAAAATTGAAGATATATTAGATGATGTGTCTATTAAGTATTCAGCATAAGTAGTATTCTAAAGTTGAAATATTTTTAATTTGATGTCTATTTACGTGATATATATTGTTTTTAGTGATCAATTTTATAAAAAGAAATTATAGATTAAAACTTCATAATTATTTATTCTATAAAAATAAAATTATGAAAACAAATAATATTTTCGTTGGATCCAGAAAAGAAAATGGAGGAGAATGATGTCATATCAAATGGTAGAGAAGAGGAGAGGAAAAGGGCAAAAAAGGGAAAGCATGGAAGCTATGAGAAATTATGATTGGTGAGGAGTGTTGGTTGGTTGGTTGGTACTTGGTAGCACCGACGATGCCTTGATTGGATGGGCCGCCTGCCATTAGATGTCCCCCCAACCTCACTCTTATGCCAGATTTCGTTTAAAAATATATAATTCGGTTATTAATATTTTGAAATATTTTTTATCTTAACTGATTCACTGTGACACATTTTTAATTGATATAATAATAATTCTCATCTTTTATACTTTATATTAATTTCAACTTGATTTTATATAAAAATATAAAAAATTAGATTTTTTTAAAATTTAAAAATTCTAAAATACAGAAAATTCATAAAAAATTCAAAATTGATAAAGTGAGAAGAAACAAGGGAAATTGGTTTTGATTATAAGAAAAGAAAAGGAAAAGATTTAGTATCGAAAAATAATTGATATGGATTGAAATTTTGAATTATGTTTGAAAAAAATTTGTGGTATATTTTGTATATTTGTGGTTTAAAAATGACATCAAAATTAATTTTACAAGTTTTTATAAGATTAACTATGGAAAAAGTCATTTAATAGCATGAAATTTAACTTGATGATATTATTAGTTTGGTTTTGTTTTATTATTAATTTGTTATTGGATTCTATTGACTGATCAGTTTCATTCTCATGTCTCAATATTGAACAATCCTAAACTTTACTGCAACCGAATAATGAGTTTTCTTGTATAAATATTAGTTTTTAATCAAAAATAATTTCAAAAACATTAATAATCAAATTATATTTTTTTAGTTAAAAGATCAAAACGAAAACTTATAAGTGAGTAATAATGTAGTTTACTACTTTTTTTTATATTCTCTTTCTATGTATACAGGGTCGAAGTCAGAACAATTTTTTTGAGGGGTCGAATGAAATTTTAATTTTTTTATAGTCTATATCCTTATAATTTTTAAACGACTAAATCAAATTTTTATAATTTTAGAAGGGCCAAAGTATAATTTTACTTTTACTAATTAAAATTTTAAAATTTTTAAAGAGCCTAAATAACAAATTTTTATTTTTAGGGGGGTTGGGGCACCTACTAGCCCCTTAGATTCGCCTCTGTATGTATATATCATGAGTGAAATTAAAAATTTTATGTCCATAGTCGAAATAAAATTTAAAAAATAGACAGTTAAATGTTAAAAATTTTATATTATGACAATTTAAATTGAATTATTAGCTAAAAGTAAAATTTCTTTTAATGAAGGGTTAAAAAGTTAAACTAAATTATTATTATTATTAAAGAGACTTTTAGACAATTATACCATTTAATCAAGGAGTCTATGGTCCTTTATATCCACTTGACTACTTAGCTTCTAATCTATATATATATATATATATATATATATATATATATTTGTTTATTAGCTTCTAATGTTTTACGTATTTTTTAAATATTGTATTTTTAACTGTAGTAATTAACATAAAGTAATATTTATTATTTAAATTATTGAATATAATTAAAATATATTAGCTTATCAATTCAAATATTATAATAGAAAATTTTCAAATAATAAATAAAGCATTTTTAACATATTCAACATATTAATATAAAATTTAAATTTATTATTATATATTTTGAAAATATTTATGTATTTTTATATTTTTATTTATTTTTAAAATTAGAATCAAATTGTGACCATTTGTAAATTTTGATGGTTAATTTTTTAAAATTATGACTAAATCGATATAATATATACAAGTTTAAGGCTAAACTTATTATTTTACCGATTTTTAAATACCATGTCACCCTCCTGTTAGTCCAATTAATAGAAAACATAGCATTTACTAACAAATAAATAAAAAATTTATTTGAGAACCCAATACAAAATCAATAAATTTATATAAAAAATCCTTACCACTCCACTAATAATCATCTATTTTGTGAGTTTAGTAGACTCAAAATACCCTCCACCTAATCGCATAATGAATTTTTTTTTTGAATGGAAACATCAAAGTTTTCATTAGAGATTGATAGTATCAATCAAAATAACTTGGTGGATACAAGTAGGATAGTCGTCAATCCAATACAAATCATTGTCAAGAGTATTGCTAAATTGCAAGCTGATGGGCAGCCTTGTTGCCTTCCCGTCGGATATGGTTGATACTAAATTCAGCAAACTATTGCAGCAAGAATTTGGCCTTGTCAAGAATTGGTCCAATCTCAGAGAAATGTTCTTTACCATTCAATCCTTTCATAATCACTCTTGTATCACCTCCAATAATACCATAGGATAATCCCATGTTAATATATGTTTCAATGGCTTTAACAGCTGTAATAGCTTTCACAGTAGTAGCAGCATTTGCTGCAATTGGCAATTTTAGAGCTGCTGCACCGACCACAAATCCTTCAAAGTCTCTTAACACAACTCATTCCCCTCCATTGTTGTTTGATGCCTTAAAACTAGCATCAAAATTGACCTTAATAAAATTGGAGGTTGGACTTCTCCATTGGTAGCAAGGTGAAGAACCATAAGTTCTTTTGCTTCTCACATTTGCTTAAGTGAAATCCTTGTAGCAATTATTATTACTTTCAACAATTCTCACATCGATATCATTGGAAATGGGAAAAATGAAGCATTTCTCCAGTTCCATAATGTCTGATAGAATACTAGAATAGAAGGAGAAATATTCACAATGTAATGATCTATCTTATTTTCTTTAATTGGTTCATATACAAGCTTATACAGAGGAACCTTAACTGCTATTAACAAAATACCAACTTTTGTAACTGCTTAACCACTTAGCTAATTTAGCTAATTCATACACTAATCACATGTGTATTTAGATACTATAACATTCACCCTGTTTCCTCAAGTGAGACGGCCGAAGAAAATGACAAAATCGAGTAAATATTGACACAGACAATAGTTTAGTGAGAATATCTGCCACTTGGTCACAGGCAGGAACTTCGCCAACTATCAATTCTCCACTTGCTACCTTTTTCCAAACAAAAAACAGATCAAGTTCAACATGTTTAAACTTGGAGTGCAAAACCGGATTAGCTGTAACAGCTACTGTACTAGAATTATCACACCACACTATCGGAGGATCAGCTGAACTGAGTTTTAATTCTGTCAAAGAGAGACCAGCCAAGCAACATCGCTAGTGGCGCTGCTAAACTACGATATTCAGCCTCACCTATAGACCGAGAAACAACTTGTTATTTCTGAGTACATACAGTATCTCGTAGTAGATTGATGATCATCAAAATCAAGTCCCCAATTTGCATCAGCATAACCAACCAAAGACAGCCGCTCAGACCATCGAAAAAGTAATCTATGAGAAAGAGTGCCACGTAAATACCAAAGAATACGTTTCAACGCTACCATATGCAGAGTAGTGGAAGCATACATAAATTGACACACCCTATTAATCGCATATGCAATATTAGGCCGAGTTAAAATGATATACTGAAGAGTACCGGCAAGACTACGACATTCAGTTGGATTAGCAAGACAGTTACCCCCATCCTTTGATAACACTGAAGAGCTTACCATTGGTGTATGAACACTTTTGGCATTAGACATAGAACTCCGTTCAAGAAGCTCCCGAATGTATTTGCACTGACACAAGTGAAGACTGTCAGAGGAAGATCTACTAACTTAATCACCAAAAAATAATGGAGATCACTCATATCCTTTAGAGCAAACTTGTTGTGTAACTGTTGGACAAAACAACTTATTTCGTCAGATAAACTGTCAGTGATAACAACATCATCTACATAAACAAGCACATACAGAGTGTAGTCAGAAGAAGATCGAACAAACAACGAAGCATCTGATTTTGACAACATAAAACCAGTAGAAATAAGAAACTGTTTTAACTTGTCAAACCAGGCACGAGGAGCTTGCCATAGGCCATATCAAGCTTTAGTCAGATGACACACCAATTTTTCACCATTTGAACCATGTTGCACAAAACCCAGAGGTTGCTACATATACACGTCATCAGTTAGATCACCATTCAGAAAGGCATTATTGACATCAACTTGCCGAAAGAGCCAACCCTTGGTCACAGCAACAGATAGGATGACTGGAATAGTAGCAGGTTTGACTACCGGACTGAGCGTCTCCTTAAAATCACAGCCAGGCACCTATGAACAGCCCCTGGCCACTAATCGTGCCTTCCGGCTGTTAATCGTCCCTTCATGATTCTTCTTTATCTTAAACAACCACTTGCAACTAATCGCTTTCCGACTAGGAGGAAGAGAACAGAGTTCCTATGTAAAATTAGCTATTAATGTATCAAATTCAGCTTGAACAACTACACCCAGTCTGGATGAGCAAGGGCCTTCTCAACAGAACTTGGCTCAACCTCAAAGTTGTCTACACATAAAGCTTTGGGTTTAAAAACACCAGCTTTAGACTGAGTCACCATAGCATGAGTATTGGTAGTAGGGATAGTAGGAACAGTAACTTACTCAGGAGGAATAGTTGCAGTAGAAGAAATATCCTCCTCTCGGACAACAGTCCCTGAGTCATTTAACAAATTTACAGAATTATGTTGAGAAGCACCACACATAGCAGAAGAATCATGCGGATCGGATTCATCATTAGGACTTACTAGTGAAACCCCAGTTACAGGCGCAGAACGCACATGAGTTTCTTCAGTGGTAAAAGACCGAATAATAAGAGCATACGTAGTAGTACTCAGAGACGTCTAACCACCGTTTGAAGAAGAGAGCGGAAACAAAAATCGATTTTCATCAAAGACAACATGCCTAGAGACAATTATCTTACCATTTGTCGTTAAACAAAAATAACATTTATGATGCGCCCTATACCCCAAAAACGTAGATGGCTGTGACCGAAACTTAAGCTTGTGTTTAACAAACGGACATAAGTATGGAAAACAACAACAACCAAACACTCTGAGATGATCATAAGTCGGTTCGCGATCAAACAAACTTTGATATGGGGATTGTCCTTTCAACACAGGAGTAGGCAACCGATTAATAAGATGTACTGCACTGCAAAACGTATAGCCCCAATACTTCATTGGTAAATTAGCCTAAGCCAAAAGAGTAAGACCAGTCTCCACAATATGTCTGTGTTTACGTTCAGTGACACTATTTTGCTCAGACGTGTGAGGGCAGGAAACATGATAAAGTATCCCCTGACTAATGAGAACAGACGAAAAGACACGAAACTCACCGCCCCAATCACTTTGAAATTTCTTAATGCACTTCCCAAACTGAGTGAGAACCATTTCTGAAATTGACCAAAACACTCTACGGCTTGAGATTTGTAACTTATCAGATACACCCAAGTAAACCGACTAGTCATGTCAATGAAAGAAACATAATACAAATTCCCTTCACATGGAATAACAACTGGGCCTCACAAATCAGAAACAACCAATTCAAACAAATCATCATACTCAGTATTAGAATAAGAAAAAGGCAATTTATGAGATTTTTCTTTTTGACATGTAACACAAACATTATTAAGATGACTTTTATTTACAGTAATCTGAAATTTGTCTAGAACAGCTTTTACATTATTATGAGCAGGATGACCCAGCTTTTTATGCCACAAACTAAAAACATCATCACCTGTAGAAGAATCTTGAACAACCGTACTATGAACAGATGGAGGCAAAACACTCAAACCCGCTGAGAACTGATATAGCCCATCACGAACTTGGCCCTGCATTAAGATTTCCTGTTTCTGGATGTCCTTAATCACACAATACGAATGGTGAAATTCAAAAAGCACATTGTTTTCAGTAGCAAACTTAGACATAGATAATAAAATTTTCTGAGCATATTCGAGAAATGTAGTAATTTCTTCTTTGTAGGAAAAATTGTACTCCCAATGGATGAAATTTTGGTAGAGACCTCATTACCCATTAAGAGAGAAGAGTTACTTATATATGGAGTGGAGCCATGTAAATCCGAAGCATTCCTGTATACATGATGAGTAGCCCCTGAGTCTGAGCACCAGGACATGCTTCCTACCGGCAATGGAACATAAGAATTAGTAGAGTTAAAATTAGAGTCATATGCTGTAGCATCAGAATAATCTGAAGTGTGCAACTCAGGAAGCTTGGGGGGAAGCCCAACAAACTGAGACGAGTCATACGGAGACGAGTCAACACTAAATAAACGAGCACATGGTTTTGTCTGCCACGGGGCCTCATGAACAGTCTACCAAGATCTGTCAATACCAACACAATTAGCAGAGGGCTCAGGCACAAATTGACCATCAGTTGGGTGAGATCAAACCGATCCACTAGGCCCACGTGGCCTAGAAGTTATCTTACCATACGAACGACCCAAAGACTCATCATTAAATTGAAAACCCATAGCATTTCGTCCACTATCAAACTCACGCCCATTACCAAACGAATTTGGGCCAACATTATCACACTGTCCATTTCTATTTTGAACAAATGGATTCCCTGCATGTGGCTCACGTGGGATACCACTATCCACTCCATAATTCGACCACAAATAAGGCCTCCAAATTTGACCGTAAGTCCCCCAATTTTGACCAAAAATATTTTCACCTATTCGATCATCATCTCTCCCAAACCTGCTAGAGGCAAAACCACCCTGTCGTGCTATCGGTGCATCGTTTGACGTTTGGTCGTTAAGATTGTAACCATAGTAGCACCTCTACGCGATATGTCCATATCTACTATAGATTTGGCACTGGATTCGTGGACGGAACGAACGACCTCGACCACGAACAGAGGAATATCCTCCTCCACGAAACAGAACATCTGTCGACTGAAGTTGTGGCCCCTCTACAACGTTCGCAGCAACTAACACCTCTTGGACTGACCGAATTTGTTGAGCTTCGCACTCAAGCAAAGCATCTACGATGCGTTGAAACGGTAACGGTCCTGAAGAGAGTGACGCGGATGAAACAATAGCATCAAACTTAGAGGAGAGACCAGTAAGAAAAACTGCCGTTCGTTCGGCCTCTGAGATCTGAGATTCAGATGCTGCAAGAAGAGCGCACAAGCTGGTGATTTTATTCACATACGATCAAATAGAAAGACTACCTTTTCAGAGAGAGTGAAGCTCATGACGCAACTATGATTACTTCATACTTAATTTGGCTACAAACAGATTATTCGCCATGATCCAGACTTCACGGGTAATCCGAACATCCGTGAATGAGGAAAAAAACGAAGAGCTTATCGTAGATAAAAGCCAGGAGGTAAGCAAACTGCCTTACTGATCAAAGATCAAAACAGACAGATTAACGACAAGGTTACCATTGAAGGATTGAATAAACCTCGTCGGAGTCGTCAATAATCCATTAAGTATACCAAACAAACCGTATTCACGAAGAATGAGCCGGATCTACTGTTGTCATTGAACGAACGAACTTTCATCCAGTTTGACAACCTCATGTCGAGGAAAGGACGTGACCACTCGATCACCAAGAAGCACCGAGCCACTAAGCTCAACAGAATCAGATTCGGTAGAATGCGTGGTAGCCATGCCCGAGAATCACCGAGCGACTGATACCATGATATAATACTAGAATAGAAGGATAAATATTTACAAGGTAATGATCTATCTTATTTTCTTTAATTGGTTCGTATACAAGCTTATACAGAGAAGAGGAACCTTAACTGCTATTAACAAAAAACCAACTTTTGTAACTGCTTAACCACTTAGCTAATTTAGCTAATTCACACACTAATCACATGTGTATTTAGATACTATAACAATGTCCAAAAAAAATGAACCTGTCAAAATAGTCTTTCTTCAATTCAATCTTTCGTCAATTCATGAGCTGCAATTTCAATCCATTCCACTCCATTGTTAACATCCCTATTGCAAATTTGATTCGAAAATCCATTTAAGGCCAATGCACTCTTTGCAATAGGGCATTTATGTAGGGCACACATAATATCTTCTGACTTATTTCTAAATCTTAAATAAGCAAAACTTGCGCCTTGTATTCGTGCATTCAAAGCACAACCCGAGTGGAGAATATTATTGCACACTCTCTAACAAAAGATCTTGATTTTATTACTCACATTCACTTTCCATATGCATTTTGCATGCAATTCTATGAGGTCCCAAGTCAAACTCGTTAACTGATTGAAGTAAACATCTATACCAACTTCAAACTGAGTAATTCCCATCAGCATTCCAATTCCAAATAAGTTTATCTTCAGCATTCTTATTCACCAATAAAACCTTGCAAATTGCTTCTGCTTCCTCTTTAGAAAACTCCCTCTTAATAAGGTTCTCCCTTCAAACCATTCGGCTTACATCAATGAGTTCACAAACCTTAGACTCTTCGTTGAAGTTGGTACAAGGGGATAGAGCCAATGGATTTAATTCGGTTGGAATCTAAACATCTTCTTTAACTCGTGCGGTTAGACCATTTCTAATCCACCATCTAGCATTTTCTTTAACTTGGTTCCATAAAGGAACAATTCAGAAAGTATCTAGCTTTAAAAACTTTATGGCAAAGTGAGTTCTTGTTGCGAAGGAGACGCCATCTTTGTTTCGCTAAAGGAGAAAGGTTGAATAAATGCAAATCCCGAAACCCCATGTCCCCTATACTTTTTGGTATTGTTCTATTTGAGCCAAGATATTTCTTGGAACTGGTTGATAAGTAGCCTTCTCTCCTCAACTGAAACATACAAGAATTTGACCAATTTTGGTAATGTAAACCCATCTGTCAATTGGAAGTTAATTTGGAAGTGTAAGGCTCCTCAAAGAGTTCGTGTATTTCTATAGTTGTTGTGGCAAAATAAGATTCTGATTAATGGGGAACGGGCTCGACGACATATGACTAACGAAGGTCATTGTGTTCATTGTGGAAATTCCATTGAGACAAGCTTACATGCCATATGAGATTGTGAGTTCTCAAAAGTGGTTTGAAAGACGATGATTCCTAATTCAGTCAGGAATATGTTCTTTTCAGCGAATCTGAATATATAGTTAACCACTAACTTGTTAACTCAAGAGGAATTGACTATGAAGGAGGAAAATTGGCCGATTTTGTTTGCAAAATTGTGTTGGCTATTATGGAAAAGCCGAAATAATTTCATTTTCAATAATAGCCATAGTAATGTTGATATTGTTGTAGGTACATGTTTAGCCTGGGCTGCAAGCTTTGTAAACTCAAAATCTTGTGAACTCCATTGCATTTAGATGGTGTCGGGTGATCATTGGAGACCGCCGGAAAAATGGTAGGTTAAGTTGAATGTAGATGGTGCATTATTGGAAAGCAATAATACTGTTACGATTAGAGGAGTATTTAAAGACCATGATGCTAATTAGATGTGCGATTTTGCTATATGGATTGAAAAGTAATTAGTTTTCAAAATTGAGGTAAGAGTTATATTAGAAGGCCTCAATTTAGCATAGGCGTTTGGTTTTAAGCAATTGGAGTTAGAGTGTGATTATACTTTAGTTGTGGAAACTATCTTAGCTGGTGACACGGGTACTAGTATGTTATCAGAGTTGCGTTTGATTAGTCAACTTTTATGTCAAAATTGAAATGTTCGATTTTGACACATCCCTAGGGAACTTAACAAAGAGATGATTGGATGGCTAAATCGGGAAGCAAGAATTATGATGAGATGCAAGTATATGAAGAGGCCTTAACCCTTATTACGAGAGCTTTTCGAGGTTGATCTTGATTCTATGGTTGTTACTTTTAATTAATTTGTCATCTTTGCAGTAACTTTCTAATTGTTTCTTGTTACCAAAAAAAAAATGGCAAATGATTGAAATGTTACAACCTAAAAACGTTATTGACCAAAATATAATATTTTATAGTTGAGAGGTAAAAAAAAAATTAACCAAAATTGAGTGATTATTTTTTAATTTGATTTTAGTCATTAGTTTTATTTAACGTTTCTTTTGATAGAAAATATTAAAATTTTAAGTGTATGTTTCGCATTTGAAAAATAAAAATTATAAACGATCATAGTTTTTTTATGGTATGTTAAAATGTAAAAGAAAAACGTGGGACATTTTAATAATGTTGCTGACATTCAAATATTTTATTTTTAAAAGAACAAAAAAATTGATGGCGTCCATGAGAAAGCCCAAAGAGGGCCCGAATCTTTAACAGATATATAGGCAACGGCCCAACCCTATAAAACGTGGTACCAGAAGACCCAAACTAAATATAAAGGCGGTTTTCGAGACCCAAAACTAAAACGGCGAAGGCTAATTGATAAGCAGCGTGAGCAGAGAAAGCTAGCTAGGGTTTCTTTCCTTACAGAATGATTTACGACGTCAATTCTGCACTCTTCCGCTCATTCCTCAGCCAGAAGGGCGGCTCTGACAAAAGGTTCCTCTCTCTCTCTTCTCTCTCCATATATATATATGCATCTTTATCCTTTTCCATCCTAATTTATGTGTAAACTTGCTCCCGTGTTAGTTTAGTTTCAATGTTATTAACGTAAATGATTATATTCACTGGGAGTTGATGAAATGCTGACGTATTCTCTTTTCAAGATTTTTGTTTGCTATTTTAATGGGAATGTTGGTCAAAGGGGAAATTTTATCAAGTGCTTACTTTTGATTCCGGCGGAAACTTGGCCAGAAAAATGTTCACTAATTGTTTATTTCAATTATTTAGCATGTATTTTTCAACTATTCGATGAAAGCTAATTATTTTTTTTTGGGAAGATTGTGATTGCGAACAATGAGTATGATGTTTAGAATTAGATTCTTTGTGTTTATGTTGTTTGAACATATATAGAGAGGGCTTTATTTGCACTGGGCTTAGCTTGCTGGTTTGTTTTGTGATTGATTCTTATGAAATTAGGAGGATATGGTTGCTAATTGCTTTAGATGTCTCTAGCAGTTATGGTTACTGAAACTGCATCCACTGGACTCTATTCAATAACCTGCAACTTGCGACTTAGGAAGCTTTTATCAATCTCTCTGACACTCAGTGAAGCCTGTTTTATGGTCAGCTCTTTCCAGATACAACATTGAATTGTTTCTTTTATGGTTTATGTTCTCAATTTGGGGAAAGATTTGTTTGTCTTTCTAGTTTAGCTTGTTATGCTGTTTAAACAACTTGTTTCCTTTCTCATGCTTTGCCTTGTGCTACAAATGATGATTATGTGAGGTTTTCTAATGCGTCATTTGCCGTCTGCCTCACTGAAATCTTATTGTAAGAAAAGGTTTTGTTCCGGTGAGATGCTTCTAATCAGTGGGTGTAACTTTTGCTTGGCTTTTCAGGAAAATGGAGGAGCAGAAGCCAAAGGAGCAGAGACCCAAAGCAAGTGAGAACAAACCTGTTATGACAGAGTAACTGATGCTTTTTTTTAGTCTGCTTTAAGATAGGACAGGTTGGTTGTTGTTTTAGAATGGAAATTATTGTGGATGTTTCTAATTTCTATATTATAACAGTTTTTATTGTTTGATTTGGAATGACCATGTTCTTATCTGGCATTCAAGCTTCTATTTTCCTGATGTTATTTTAGTTCGTGCTGTAATATTCATAGATTTTTCTCTTTGCTGGGGGCATGATGTGGCAGTTTGGTCCCCTGTTGCTTCATTGTAATTTATGGAGCTATTATGAGTTTTATGACCATGTTGGCCCTTATCTTACTTGTTATTTATAGGGGAAGTATTGCTAATGTAGGGCCAAATCTTAGTTAATATTTCTGCATTAAGCCGATTCTCGAGATTGGAATTAAATTAAAACTTGCAAGGATTTCTTATAAACTAGCAATGTATGATCAAATTAAAACTTGCAAGGATTTCTTATAAACTAGCAATCTATGATCAAGTGTATAATGTTGATGATTGAAATGAACTATCCGATTTAAGACAGACATTAATGGTGGAGCGAGGGTAGCCTTATCCGTTACTACTTTTGTTACAAAGATGGGCTTTCAGTTGGTTTTATTCAAAAAAGGTAATAACCAGTAAATTTGACGTTCCGAGGTTCGGAGTTCAGTATGTGTGATATGTTTTAATACCCAAGGACGTATGGTTGATGATATGCCAAAGAATTGCCGTGTTTGTCAAAAAGCCCTCTGCGACAAAATGAGAAAATTCATTTCTTTTTTGGGATAAGCAATAAATTTGATATTTATGGTAAAACATGGAAAAATAGAAAGCGTGTAAAAAGAATTACAAAAATATTAGAGTGAGACAGAGAGTGGAAGGACAACAACAGACATATGGGTCCCCGTCAAGATGTGGAAAGAAGAGAAGTAAAGGTAGTATTGCATGCATGGCATGCACTTGAGTGCCGGTGCCTACCCATGTGCACACCCAATTCCACCCTCTTATTTTCAGAGAGTAAGTTATGGATGATATAAGATAGACGAAATCACTTGGAAGGATTATTATTATTACCTTATACACAATCTTGACTTGTTGCATTTCATAGTCATATGAGCTATAATTACATTTTAAAAGTTATCGACGTTAATTTAATATTTCAAAAACAAAATGGAATGGAGTAAAAAATGCATACATTAGCAAATGTTCATGGACTTCTTGAAATGATAATTCCTCCTAAATTTCAAATTATCCAGCTAATGAATAAGAAAAAAAAAAACAAGAGTATATTATATAGTTGATCTGAAATGAATCAATCATTTGAAATATTTTCTTTTAGAAATCATTTGATACATTTTTCAACTCCAAAAAAAGGTAAAAATAATGTATTTTTAGTTTATATTTTAAAATTAAAAACTAAAAAAAAAAAAGGAAACACAAGGATTTATTAACCTGGCCTGACTCCACTATAACAATAATATTTGTTATTAATTTTAGACAAGTGCTCCACAACACTGGTAAGTTGTTGACTCTCATCTCAGATGTGTATAATTGAAGTGGGCCGTTTTAATCTTAAACTCAAAGCTACCATAGTTTGAATCTACCATCTGTTAGTGTTAGGTATAATTAATGAAAATGAAAATTCTTGGTGAGATGAAACCAACTATAGAAATTGTAGACCCCTCCCCCAATTTGTAATGTACCCAAAAAGATGTCTCATATTAGGTTTGTTAACCCTCTTTAACATTTATAGGTTCTGGGTTGGTTTCTCCTGTGTTTTTCTTTTTTAATCTGGCTTGTTAAGGTTTTGAGTGGACGAAAGATGTAGTATCATTTCAGACAGGCATATAAGTTACCCATAATTTCTCATTTAAAATAATGTACTCTCAACTCTTCATACATAAAATCATTATTCAACTTCTTTATCTGTTTGTACAAGGGAACTTGAAGCCTTTATCTATTTTAACTGTAAGTTTGTCCAATCAATTATACTTAATTATTTCATAGAGAAAAAGCCGAACATTACTGTGAGAGAATGTAAACAGTGGTGTAGCTAGGGTCGAGTTTCAGTCCCTCTAAAATAGAAAACTTTTCATTTAAATCCTTTAAAATTTTAAATTAATAAAAGTAAAATTACTTTGCACCCTTAAAAATGATAAAAATTGATTTAATCCTTTAAAAATTTTAAAAATATAGGCTATTAAAATGATAGAATTATATTTTTACTATCGTAAAAGTTATAATTTAATTTTGCTCCTAAAAATTTTCAAGCTTCACCCTGGATGTAAAATTAAAATAGTGTTATACATTTTCATAATTTATTGTACAAATACTAATATAATTGTATTTATTATACATATAAATTTTTAAATCGATCCAATATTTCAATCATATTGATATATATTTAACAATTACTAGTTTTTTTTTTACTTAAAACAAATAATTATGAATTTTCATTTTATTATAAACTTGATATTTAGAATCTAGATAAATAAAACATAGAATATGATAATTGAGTTGTTAAATATTAATAATAAAAATATATAAAATTATTTTCATTTTACAATGTACTCCATCTCTCTCTATATAATATGTGATATAGTTTGTGGAGCTCAACTAATAAATAGGAAGTTAATGCTTTAACGTAATCAATTCATGTGTTCTGTATTAATAATAATGTCTATACCAATCGAGTTAAGACTCAGTCTTTATATATATATATATATATATATATATATATATATATATAAATGTAAATAAATAAATATAATTTTAAGATATTAATATTTTTATCAATAGGTTTGTTAATAATTAATCATTTTATTAGAAAATTTTGATGCGGTGTTTCTTTTACCTTTTATTTGATGATATCTATAAATCTATTGCTTAAAACATTTGCTTTAATCCAAAATTATTTTTATCCCCATAATTATAATTTTATTATCAATTTTTTACTATAGTTGCCATCTTATAACATTTGCATTTAAAACTTTAATATATTAATATTTTAAATTATATTTGTATTTAACGGAAAGAAAAGAGTTAAACATAGGTAATTATGCATGAATTGCCAGTTATCAAAGTTGAAATTGTCCACCATTAATAGTTGGGTGCAATGATAAGACACCTTGTACTCTAAAAAGGAGAACAAAGATTCGAACATTAGAGACGACATCCTTAAAAAAGGCAGCCATGAAACTTGAACATGAAATAAATTTACCTTTATTAAGAAAATAGACTAAAATTACTCAAAAAATAGATTAGAATTAATTTCTTTAAGGTATCTTGTAATCTAATAAAAATGACTTGCTATAGTATAAACATGATTAACTTCGAAGGTAACCTAACTTCGGATCTTTGAAACAAGTTGTCTATTGGTTACTAAATAAATAATGAGAGATTGGTTATCCGATATTGAGTCAACAATTAGAACTAATTTATTAAAGGCATTCAAGTTATCCTTGCGTTAATGATCAAATTTATAAATCAAACGAAGATTTAACTTTGACTAGAGTTTCTTCTTGTTGATTTTGTTTTATGATCTCTTTTTACTTTTGCTTAATTTTATTTTAGTTTTTAATTCTAAACCCTTTTTTTATTTTATTTTTGTTTTACATGTTTATTAAAGAAATAAAACTATCACTCATCTCTGTGAGTACGACCCTACTTGTTGCTATCTACTAATTTTTATATTTTTCAGGTAGGTTATTATTTTATAGGTCTCGATAGCCTTACATAAATTAACCATTAATTATTAATGTGACAATCATAGAATGTGCCACTTGTGATAAAGATAACTCATTAACAACTAATATTTCCTTAAATAGCTTCAAATTTACTAATTAAACCTTAACTTAATTGACATTGTTATTATTATAGTACAATTAAGATTTCATTAGTTTAAACGTGTTTAAACTCATTTTTCTCTAATTTAAAATGGGAGAAAGATTATGGATATAAATAAACTTTGTATTAAAAATTTTAAAATTCTTATTTTGGATAATATATATTTTTATACTCACATCATATACAATAAAAAATGACATGTGACTTATTATAAACATGGGATATATCTTCCGTTTTTAAGAAGTGCTAAAATAGAAAAAAAAATTAATGTTATATTCATACTATTTATAAAGTTTATTAAGTTAGTTTTATGAATTAATTAGACATTAATTTAATTGTGAGATGATTGAAAATTTTAAAAAATAAAATTTTTAAATGCTGGTTGAATATTTTATATTGATTTTATATATAATTTTTCTTAAACGTCCAGTTAGTATAAGTGTTATATTTTCTTAAACATTTATAATTGAGTAACACAATTTTGATAATATATATATATACACACATATAACATCAATTCACACGACACAAGATTGCATTTCTAATACAAACCCATAAAATAAGTTTTAGAATAAGCACCAGTGTCACTAAGCAATATGTATATATATATATATTAAAGTGCTACAAATATAATTATATGGCGGAGTAAATTATAATATGAATTATTCATATAATTAGAAAGTAGAATTGAACAATTAAAAATATAAATAAATTAAAATTAATATAATTCAAATTAAAATCAATAAATTAAGCCAATTCAAATTTAGGTATACAATCACGTAAAATGAATTTTGATCTCAAATATTCAATACCCAACTCGTTGGATAGCTGGTTTCATTATTAAGCGTTATAAGAAAGGGAGAATCACATCAATCACTGATCCGAAATGGAGATAATTGAAGGGGCCGGGGACAAGACAGGGAAAGTTTCTAAAGCGACTTTTGTTTTTCATATCAATGGCTACGGTAGTTACGCTCTTACTCTTTTTTATTTCTCTATCAATCTCTTCCCTTTATTCACGCCGCTCTCTCGCCCTCTCTCTCCAAAATTCTTCTCCAAGTCTTGGTTTCGTGTTAGAATGTTGTCATCCATCGCCATCTTCCATCTCTTACTTTGATACTCTCTCTCGTTTTCTTCACCAAAAATGTCTTTGGCTGCCCAGAAGCAACCTAAGGACTTGCCAAGTCTTCTCTTTTCTGACTTTATGCTCTTTTGTTCTTTCCTTCTCTCTCACCCTCTGTATTTCTCTTACTTCATCTTCTTCTCCCCTTACCTCTTCAAGGTTTTCTCTTTCCTTTCCCCTCTCTTCGTCACCACTGCCCTTTTACTTCTGGCCTTTCTTACTCTCACTCCCACATTTTTCAACCATGGTGGGGCTTTCCACCTCGACAGCTCACCGGATTCGAAGGCAAGTTTCCTGCTTACTGCCTACCGAACGCTTGTTGAAACGTTGAGGTCTAAAGTTGACGATGCTGAAAGCGATGGCTTTGGATGCTTCGAAGAGCTTGAAGCATTTAAGATCATGTTTGAAGCGTCGACTACTGTCGTCGAAACTTGTGAAAATCCAGATGATGTTTTGGCGGTGGAGTCCCAAGGAGAGTGCTTTCGAGCTGTTGAAGCTTCCATCGACCAAGGTCCGAGCTTTGAAAACGATGGTAGCTTAGGTATGGCTGAAACGTCGACGACGAGTACTGCTTTAGATGAAAAACCAGCAGAGATTAGGCGACCGGAAACGAATCAGGTAAAGGCGGTAGTGAAGATCTTTGAAGAATTTTTGCAGGAAAAAGATGGGGTTGAAAATTTGTCGTCCAAAAAGATAGACAAAGAGGTCAAGTCACTATGCGTGGAGTCCAATAAAGGTGATGAACAAAAAGAAGAATTCATGAGAAGGGGATCCGAGGCCAATAAAGTAAGTGATCCTCCTAAAGTGATCAGTGCTGATAATGGATTTGAGCATGCTGCCAAAGCAGTGGTGAATGATTCCCCGAGAGTGAGAGGTGAATGGGGTAGTAAAAATGGAGACAATTATAACTACCAAATAATGGGATCAAATCTTGGCAACTTTGGGTCAATGAGGAAACAAAAGGAGTGGAAGAGGACATTGGCATGCAAACTTTTCGAAGAGAGACACTCACACAACGTTGCTGAGGGTACTGAAGGGATGGATTTGCTTTGGGAGGCATATGAAACTGACTCCCATTCCCATAATAAAGTAGAAATGAAAAGCAGCTCAAAGAAAGGAAAGAAAAGTGGCAACAACAAAGATTACTGCTACGATAATGATAATTATGATGAGGAGGAGTATGAGGAAGAGTCCAATGGGCAATTGTGCTGCTTACAGGCTCTCAAGTTCTCAGCTGGGAAGATGAATTTGGGAATGGGAAGGCCTAACCTTGTCAAGATCTCAAAGGCCCTCAAAGGGATTGGATGGTTGCACCATGTTAGCAGCAGGCATGGCAAGAAAGGGTACCACTGAATTTTAGATTCCACTTTTTTCTTTTTTGTTAATTTAAGCTTGATGAGAATAGCGGATATATCATATATATATATATATATATATATCTATATATTTCTCTAACGATCACAGAGTAAATATGTTCTTTTGATTTCACATGAAATGTAACTTTTTCTTTTTCTTGTTCCCTATTTGTATGTGGTGGAACATCAAACAATATGCGGAAATCCAACTTTGAACATTTGATCATTTCCTATTGTTATGGCAAACAAATGATTTCCCATTTTCCTGCTTTGTTGGTGATTCTTTTATGCATGCTTTGGTCGAGTAGGTGTTTAGGCTTTTTTTTACAAGCTTTTGCAATAATGTTGTTTTAAATCAGAAGGCCTAGATTGATGCTTTATCATAACCCATACAATCATTGATTCCTTAAAGGAAACCTTTATTTAGTTTTTTTTCTCTCTAAATAATGGTTTAAGGGCCCTTCAGTTTATGTCACATGCAGCATATGCAATTCTAAACAGCCTAATGGAAGTTTCACTTAATATCCATCAAGTGATCTTTGACATTGTTCATAAATTCTCGGGTTGGCATCTAAATTGAACAATTTGTAGTTATGAATCTTATTGAAAATTTTACATTTTTTTAGGAAAGGTCAGCTATTTTTAGAGAAGTTTTTTGAAAATCCAAGAATCCTTTAATAGGTCGATATGTTTACATGGTTGAACTGAGGTTTTGTCTTTTTACTCTATAAAAACCTTAATTGCTTTAAAAGACTACCTGAGGAGGCAATAAATTTACAACGTGAATGCATCTCACACAACCACCTACCAATAGAAATGATGGCCCTTTGCATAAAATAATTAAATCCTTATACCTGAAACCTTGAACATAATAAGCTTAAAGAAAGGTATGTAAAACTGAAAGAATTATGAAATAGATTTTCAGGCTTTCAGCTACAGTTCATCAGATTCACTTGTTTTGACATGCTTGTGTCTTCATAGACCAAAGATATTGTTTCAGTTCGACAAAGATATGGCAGTACGTAACATCTTCCTGTGGAGTTCAATTACTCGTTTGACATAAAAAAAAAAAAACAAAAAACAAAACTATAAAGATAGTCACGTAATTATTAACCTGTTTTTATTTTGGTCATTTAAGTCTAAAAATTTCTATTTTAGTCACTACTCCGTTAAATCACTAACAATGACTTTTTTTTAATTAGCATAATAACAAATTTAACCTTCCAATATTTATAAATTCTATCAATTTAGTCCTAATTCTAAAAATTCAATAAATTTAACTCTCAACTTTACACATTATATCAATTTAGTTTTACTTCTTAAAAATTCAAAAAATTTTTAAAATAAAATATTTAAAAGTTTATTTTTCGATAAAAATCATAAAATTTTATGAAAATACATATAAAATTATAAATAAATGAATAATCATTTTCTATTTTCTTGACATGATTTATTTATTAAAATAATACTATTATAAATAAAATATTTAAAAAAAACCCAAGAGCAAGACTTAAATCAAATTAAAAATTTCCTTTTAGTTTATTTTATAAATAATAAATTTTATTATACTTTTGACCTCACTCTTTAGTCCTCGTCAAATTTGCTAAGCATTGGGCACTATCTTCTTTAACTATCATTGGCACCAATAACCATTACGACAAACTTCTCAATTTCCACATCTTCCATCATCACGTCATTGAACTAAGAATTGATTGTGGAGCTATCGACATGACCTTCCATCTATTGGGTCTCCAAGGCCTTATTTTCACCTGTAGAATCCTCAATCACGCCCGTTCTCAAGCACAACCTGAAACTCAAACGCAAAAAACCCGTTTTAGGCAACAACCTAAAAACATTGATTTTTATCCTTTTCGACCTTATGTTGTAATTTTTGACCCGAGCTAAATATGATGGTCCTTAATGTTGAAACAAAGGGAAAAAATTGAATCTACGTAAAGTCTTCTTAATTGTCTAATAAATAATTTTCATGTTAGAAAATAAGAAAAATAGATATTTATTTATTTATAAATATTTTATATTTATTTATGTATTTTATAAATATTTTATTTAAAGAGGAGTGACCAAATTATTAAATTTCGAAAACACTAATGACTAAAATAAAAAATTTTGAATTTGAGTACCCAAAACATAAATACGCTAATAGTTAAATGACTATTTATATAATTTACCCAAAAATGAGTCGGTACCCTTCCTACTTATTACTAAAAACAGAAAGGTAGTGAATAATGAGGATGGGCAAAGAAATTAGAAAACTCAACCTCAAGCGTTTCGTTTATCTTAAATGTTCCTTGTCTTCACTCTTTAGCTGCCTGACAAGAATCATGTGCTTCGATTTAACATGCCCATGCTGTTCGGGTAAGGAATGAAATTGGTAGTGGCATACAATTCTCGTGGGCTACAGAACAAAGCACCACCATTCATTTGGTTATGTGTACCCAAATGCGCCCAATTGATTGCTAGTTCATCATGGGAGCCTTCTTTGTTAACTATTGGAATTTGGGTGAGCTTTATATACACATTGTCTCTGAAGTTTTTTAATTTTACAAGTAGTTTATGCATCTAATTTTATTTATTTATTTATTATGTTCTAATATTACCCAAGTACACATGATAATTTTTAATTTTTTATTTGGTAAGATAAAAGAGGCCACAGGTCTAATACAAAGAAAGCAGTAGTAAGTGTAACAAAATGGTTTCCTAGTCTATCATCCTCCAGCATTGAAATTATAAATAAGAGCTAAATTGAAAGGCATCCCACCCAAGGTGTGTGCAGCTCTATTAGTCACTCGATAGAAATTAACCTTCCAGTTCCTTGTCAACAAATGCTTCACTCTACGTATCAAGGAATTATTCCTATCCGCTACTGCTTCATCTTTACCAATATTTGGTTGTCGCTTTCCACAAGCACGCGGCTAGACCCTCTCTCCCATGCAGTCAACGATCCCATACCTTGACCTCCAGTGGACTAATCCCTGCAAGATGAATGACGCTTGAGGTCGAGAGATACAGTGTGCAAATCTGTTCCAATCCCAATTGCCTTTAATATTAGTCATATAACTCACCAGGGTATTATCCACCACTCCAGCCGAGGCAATCATGTGATTCTCGAGGGGTACCACTGTTGGTGTCCAATTGTCCTTCTAAAATCCAACTAGTTTCCCGTTACCGATTGTCCAATACATGACTTCTCGTATATCAGTCCAAATATCTGCAATCGAGCACAAAACAGAAGAGCACTAGAGCAGTTAGTACTATTTGGACATTTAAACTACTCAGATGGTGGTTCTAAAATTATTTTATTCTTATTTTGATTACTCTAATTTTTTTTTTGTCAAATATAACATTTAGTAAATATTCTTGTTTTGATCACTAATATGTTAAAATTCAAACTAAAAGCTGACTAGGATATCACATTTTGTTGACTGTTATGCCAATGGTGTATATATTTTACAAGTCATTAAAGTAATTTAAAAAAAAAATCATTTAACGTTAGCTAAAATTTTTTACCTTCGTGGTAAAATCCCTAATTTTTTTGTTTTGTTTTGTTTCCTTTCTATTTGAATTCAAGGCAGAGAAGAAGGACAGAAATGAATGAAGCACATGCCATCACGATCTGCTACTGTGGAATGCTGGCAGCATTAAAGGTATTTTGGTCACGATAATCCCGGAAGAAGATTCTTTGCTTGCCGAAACTGTGGAATTTAATCAGTTCTTGTTCTTTTTTCGACCCTTTCATCCTCTGTTTCAGAATAAATAATTATGCTTTCATCAAGAAAATGAACTATCATTCTACCCAACTTATTTATCCTTGGAATCCATCTTGTATTGTTCAACTGTGCAGCTTGTTGAAAAATTTTAGTTCAAAAGCGATTTTCTTATACAACAAAAAATTAAAATTTTAAAAATTGAGTCGGTTTATTATATTTATAGTTATATTTATAGCTAAAAACTTTAAATCAAACTCACACTTGTATAGCAATTTTCAACAATCAGTGCGGTCTTAAGGTTTTTTTCCTCCAAAAATACTTAAATTAGCCTAACCCCCAACAATAGAAGATCAAACATAATTCTTCAAAGGTGCTAACGAAGAACAAAGATGAACGAATTTGAATTATAAGATCAAGGTAACAGAAGAGCTAAGAAAACAAGAGAGAATTTTGAGAGAATGCTCTCAAGAATTCTATTACTCAATGAATTGTTTACAATGAGGGGGAGATGCCTCTATTTATAGTTGAGGCCCCCCAAAATCAACTATACGGATTAAAGTACATCAATGGCTAAGATTAGAAGTATCTACGAATCATATCTCTAAGATTACATTTATTATATATTCTAAGATTACAAGTTATCTCTAAGATTGCATATATTTGACTTGGTCTTACTTTGTAGATGAGCCTTCAATCTCTCTAAGCAATAGGTCAATTTGGTTGGGCCAAATAACCTCCCTTAAACATGATGGATCACATAATTGTGCCATGGTTGCAAGCTCCCATATACAACCCATGACATTCTTCCCCACCTATTTTAGCAATGCCCTCGTCGCGTCCTCCACATAGAACTGGTCTATCTTGCCTTGAAACTGCCAAAAGGCTCGGCATGTTTCCAACTTGCTTTACTGTTGGAAAGTCATTTCCATCACACTAAGTACTCATGCATCGGCCCATAGTTCTTCCGTCTGATCACATGATCTGCCTTGATACCTTCAACTTCACGATCGTACCCTTATTGGTACTTGTTCTAACTTGCCTCGATTTGGGTCCCTTTGGTCCTCATGGAATCGCTTAAGCATACTCATATGAAACACTGGGTGGACTTTAAGTTTTGTTGGCAACTCAAGCTTGTAGACCACCTTGCCTACTCTCTTCAAAACTCGAAAGGGTCCTTCATACCGTCGCACAAGCTTCTTATGCAAGCCATTATGTCGCAAAATCAAATGTAGTTTAGCAATGACTGCGTCACCAACTTGAAATTGCACATCCCTTTAATTTTGATCCGCCCACTTCTTATTGTGCTTGCTTGCCTTGTGTAGACAAGCTCTAGCTAAGTCATTTTCCTCTTGCCAATCCTTCTAAATCGATAAGCTATTGGATTTGGTCCAGTATAACTAGTCACAACAATATTAGGTATGAGATGCTGTTGTCCCATTACTATCTTGAACGGACTTTGATTCGTAGCCCCACTTCACTGCAAGTTGTAAGAAAATTGTGTCACATCCAACTTTGGCCAATCCCTTTGTGTGACATTCACATAGTGTCGAAGATACGTCTCCAACAACACATTCACTCTTTCGGTTTGCTCGTTAACGGATGCATGCTAGTGGAGAATTTCAAGTTCGAGCCCAGAGACTTGAACATCTCCGTCCAAAACCGGCCTATAAATCGTCCATCTCGATTACTGATGATAGATAGTGGCATTCCCCAATATTTCATCAGTGTCTAAGGAACGAACGAGTTGCCTCCTCAGCAAGGCACTCCTTGGTTGCTGGAATGAATGTTGCATACTTTGAAAACTTATCCACCACAACAAGAATACTTGCAAATCCATCAGATTTAGGCAAACCAAAAAAAAAGTCCATGGATACACTCTCCCATGGTCTTTTTGGAATGGGTAAAGGTTGTAGTAAATCGATCGAAATCTTCATCTCAACCTTGTCTTGTTGGCATATTAGACAATTTTTCACATTAGTCTCTACATCATCACCCCTATGAGGCCAATAGTAACGATCCTCCAAAAGGCCAAAGTTCTGACTTCCCAATTCTTCTAATTCTGGCGAGGACATACGATAGGAGGTCCTCACCGGTGGCTCTAAATTGGGCATTAACTCAATTATGTGATCCACCTCCCTCTTTGGTGGTAATTCTTTGGGCAACTTGGCAAGCATCACATCTCTGAAAGACTGCAATAGCTGGCTCACTTCTTTTAGAATTTCACAAACGGGCTAAAAGACTTCTTCGACCTTTAATGTGGCTATGTAGGAGGCTTCATCTCTACAAACTCCTTAGGAAAATTGGACCTCCAATAATATTTTTCCTTCCATACCTCATTTCCTTTTCATTTGTACCATACATCAATGGTTTGGGTCCGATATCACCATATAACTACCAAAAGGAAAAATATTCATGCTAATCCGATCAAGAAAGCTTAATCCAACCACAAAGTCAAAGACATCAAGTGGTATAACCTTAATGGTGTATTTACCAACCCATTCGCCAAGTTGGATCTCAATTACTTTGGCCACGCCCTCTATCTGAACACTTTTTGAATTGACGGTCTTGATCCAAACTAATTCATTCTCTATTTTAAGCTCGAGATCACGAGCAATCTCTTTGGACATGAAAAAATCTAATGCACCTATGTCAACAAGTGCATTCAATCTTCTGCCCACTACAGTGATGTTTACAAATATTAGCTCGAGACTCATTTTGTCTTTGACACCTCCCAGTATCGAATTGAGATTTTTGGTACCTCATATTCCTCGTCATTTGCTTCTATTGCAGAAAGAGCGGCATTTTTCAGACAATCATTGATCATATATAGACCATCACAATGTAAACAAGTTAAATGCCCCTTCTCCTTCCTATCCCACAGCCTTTAAGCCTTACCATCTCCATCTTTAGCAGACTTTTCTTTGTCTCCCCCACCATTACCTCTTAGTTTGAATTTAGGCTTGGAAGGTTCAAGCTTGTCTTTTCTTGGGCCCAGCTCAACAAAATATTCTACTATAGACATGGCTTAAATTATTGAACTTCTCAGCGTTGCAACTCTTGCTTTGCCCATGGCTTCAATCTATCCATAAAGGAAAAGAACGTTTCTTTCTCGCTAATTTTCGAGATTTGATGCATAAGTTCATGAAATTCCCGCACATACTCCCTCACTGAGCCTTTTTGCTTAAGTCGATGTAACTTTGTCTGAGCTTCATCCTCGGCATGCTCCGAATAAAACTGTGCTTTGAGCTCACTCTGGAAACTCCTCCCAAGTCCCAATTTCGGTCTCACCACGTTTCATGTTTGTGGACCTATGACACCACCACAACGAAGCAACATTGGTGAAATACATAGCAGCAGTATTTACCTTAGTGGCATTGTCCATGATGCCTTTGGCACGGAAGTATTGCTCCACTCCCTACAGGAAATTGTCCACATCTCTTGCGAACCTTATCCCCTTGAATTCTTTGGGCTTGGGAACATCCATACTCAATTTGAGTGCAACAACTAACCCTCAATTGCCCAAAGCAGCCTTGTAGATTGTGAGTTCACTCTTAAGCTCTGCAATCTCCTCTTTCAAAGTCGTCATCATAGCCTCTAGGGTATCATCTCTATCGGTCAGCTTGTTCTCAATGGAACCGAGAGACTCTGACACATAGTCCCTAAGCTGTTCCTTCATAGATTGCAGCCCATAGGTGAGTCCCCACTCAACTTTATCAAGCCTCTCTTTGGCGTCCCTTATGGACTTCTTGAGAGTCACTACCCGATCTTCCAAAGCCGAAAGCATGTCTCTTGATCGACTAGCTTTTCTAACCCTTCCATGGGTCTTCATTAGCTCAACATATTCGGCAACTTCTTTCGACATCTTTCAAAGGTGCCTTCAAAACCTTAGCTCTGATACCAACTGTCACAGGCTTAGATTTTTGCCTCACAATCCGTGTGACCTTAGAAGTTTTCTTTCTCCAAAAACACCTAAGTCAAACTAACTCCCAGCAATTGAAGATCAAACCAAATTCTTCTAAGGCACCAACAAAGAACAAAGATGAATAATTTGAAATATAATAATAAAGTAAGAGGAGAGCTAAGAACACAAGAGAAAGTTTTGAGAGAATACTCTCAGGAATTCTATTACTCAATGAATTATTTACAATGAGGGAGAGAGGCGTCTATTTATAGTTAAGCATCTCCAAAATCAATGGTACGGATTAAAATACATCAATGGCTAGGATTAAAAGCTATCTACGAATCATATCTCTAAGATTACATTTATTATATCTTCTAAGATTACAAGTTATCTCTAAGATTGCATATCTTTGACTTGGTCTTACTTTGTATATGAGCTTTCAATCTCTCTAAGTAACGGGCCAATTTGGTTGAACCAAATAACCTCCATTGAACATGATGGATCACATAATTGTGCCATGGTTGGGGGCTCCCATGCGTAACCCATGACACTTAAATAACATTGTGGCCTTTTCCTCTACATTTCTTACAAGTCATGTGCATGCTTTTTCTCCACCATCTTTTAAGAGTCGTAGGGGCTTCATCTGTAGTCTTCTTTCTTGCTTTGTGTTGTCCGCCTAGTGGTGAAGAAGTAATGGTTTCATGCTAAATAACTGTTGCCCAAATTCTTATTCTAACACATATATCTAAACAATATTTCAAATGGAACAGGTTAGGGAATCACAATTTAAATTTTATTCTATATTTCCTTGGTGTCTGCTCAAACATTTATAATGCAAAATCATGAAAATGTAAAATAAAGTCACTAAAAGAGCAGATACTATAACCCCCCACCGATTATCTTGCATCAAATCGAACACTAGACAAAAAGTGCTTATGACTCGATTTGCTAACAACATTGTTTGGTGAAAACCAACATATAGTTTTTACCCATATCCCTTTTGCTAATCTAAAATAAAGGCATGCAACAATTGTCACTATTAGATACTCACCAATTTTAATTTCTCAACAGTTAACACTACCCTAAACAAACAATTTCAATCTAAAAAACAACCCTTTTTATTCATTATAATTCATGGTCTCCTACCACACCCAATTCCACCTATCAAACCTAATTATCATACACTATAGTCTAAAAATATGGAATCTCTCAAAAGCAACAATGTCACCTATACAAAGAGGGTCAATTTTATGTTTCAAAATTTTCCAACGTGATTATGAAACAACAAACCAAAATAATTAGTATACCCAAACAATACAAACATTCAAACTGGATTTTGAAACAACTTGCATAACCCAAAATCAAAACCTAATATACCCAAATAATACAAACATTGAAACTGGGTTTCATCAATTTTAACTTTACAAACCCTAAACTCTATACATATAAAATCCCTAAACTCAACAATATCTAAATGACCACACCAATTTTAAAAAGAAATTCACACTTACCATATATAACCGATGCATCCCCTTCAAACATTGTTACTCCACTCCATTGATGATTTCTATACTAATCTCTCTTCACTTTATCTCGAAATACAAATTTCATTCAAAAAAATTTACTATTAACAATCGATTCCAATAGTTTAGGGTTCTAAATCACTCTCAAATTCCCCCCAAAAAGTTATTCCGATGTTTTACCCAATTTTTTTTAATGTTTTCTTTTTTTTAATTGAAACGTCATCATTTGGCTATTTTAAATTTATTTATTTTTCTTAAGTGTAATTTTTTTTAATACATGACATCCTAATCAACTTTTCGTTTAGATTTCAACTGACCAGTGACCAAAACATAAACACTTACTAACGGCAATACTATATTTGACAAAAAAATAAACTTTAGAATGATCATCTAGATAGTTTACCGGTAATATTATATTTGGTCTATAGAACCATTACCCAAAAGGCTTCCTCATCTGCAACAATATTATAGCCGAGCCTAAGGGTAGAGTTTTATTTGTTCTCAAACTTGCTTAATTCCCCATTCCCAAAGGCATACAATAGTTTCCTCAAGGGACTGGAGCAAGTTTCCGCTTTTGGCTTGTGGAGCCCCATGCAAACCCCCTTATACTTACCAAAATCATCTACCTTTAAGAACCCTCAATGTCCCAATCGGTTACTAATAGCCTCTGCCAAACTACCTTTGGTATTATGAGGAAAAAAAACACCCGAGTTTGTACGCACTCACCTATGCCCTGAAAAATAAACAAATTCCTCCAATGTTCGGTTAAGCATGTTAGTTTAATCCAAATCAACTTTACAAAAAATTAAATCTAGAAAGAATAAATGGGAGTTTATCAGTCCCCTTCTAACACGCTTGATGAGCTGCCAATTACCACTCGCCATTGCTTTATAAATAGCATGTCCAAGTCTCTTCATTTCAAGAACAAACAAATATGCAAAGAGTGGACAGCTTTGCCGAACACCCTGAGCTAGGGTGAAAGATTAGAAAAGAGCCCCATTTCATAGGATATGCATGCTAAAAAGGTCGTAATATAATGCATAATGGTAGTTATCAAATCTTGTAGAATACCAACCTCCATAAGCGAATCCTTAATAAAATCCCACCTAATGTGATTATAGGCTTTTTCTAGATTAACTTTAAGTGCCATCCACTTGTTTTGACCCTTGCTTGTTCTCATCAAGTGGATCACATCCTAAGCTATGAAGATTTTGTTAGTAATATTTCTCCAGGTAGACTTGATTAGGAGTTATTAGCTTAGGCATAATTGATCGTAATTTGTTGACCACTCTACTCAATATGATCTTATAAAAAATAAAGCAAAAGCTAATAAATTTGAATTGTGAGAGCGATTCAAGACTCACTTTGTTTTAAAGATTAATAAAATCTTCTTTTTAATTCATGGTCTACTTGCTTACCATTAAAGACTCGATAAACCATATCATAAACTAAATCTCCCATGATGTCCCACTGACTTCGAAATAACTGAGCATGAAATTCATCAATTTAAAGAGCTGTCAATAGCACCATGCCAAACAATGCGGACATCACCTTCTCTCAGTAAATCTATATCGGATGAAAACAGAAAGTCAGAAAATAGCCTCTCAAAAGGAACCTCCTATTAACATGACTCTCGGTGAAATTGAGATTACAAAAGAAACTAATGACCTCAGCTTCAAAAATGCGGTCGTCATAGCACCATTCACCGTCAGACAAATTTAAGAGCTCTAACCTTGTTCAATTTTCTCCTAGGGTTGGGTTACGAAAACATTTGATATTGCGGCGTCCAACCATGAGCCATTCGCTTCGATTTCTGCCTCCAAAGAGTCTCTTTATATAGCAAAATATTTTCAAACCCTCCTCTCAATTTGGCCCTTATCTTTTGCAGGTTGTTAGAAAAGAGTATCCATAGCTTTTTGAATCCCTTCCATCGAGCAACGATATTCCTTTTCCCGAGCAAAGATGTACCCAAAGATCAATTTATCACATTCTCACCAAGTTAGTAAAATCTCGAATCTCGAATAGACTTGCTGCAGGTAGCTCCCCCTCCCCCGGGGTCCCGTCTTGAAAGAATCTACCCTTGGGATTGCATACTTTTATCACTTTATATTTAGAACTCTTCCGTTGCAATTACAATTAATTGCAATATTTAAGCTCTTAAATTATCAGTCTGCAAACACAATGATCCATGTTACTGTTAGTCGACAGTGTAGCGTTTTCCTTTTTCCTCTACTAGCATAGCACTTTCACCTTATCCTCTGACTGTTTGAACTTCTCTTTTTTTGTTTTTCCTTTTCCCTTTCCGACTGTTGGAACTTCGAATTACAACCGCTCTGCGTTCATTAGATGGGTTCATCATTATAAACAAATTAATGAAGTAAACGGTTAGATCACAAAAATATATTCCAACTCCAGAAGATCAGCAATCTAGTTAAGTAAACCGCTACGCAAGGGTGATCGATGCAAAAATGACAATCTATCAAACAAAATTTTTATATGGATGCGCTTTCTAAGTCCAAAAACCCAGGAAAGCAGTCATGAACTATTATTAATTCACCTACATCTTCCAAAAAACGATCCAAAATGACAAATCATTTCAGTTGGACTAAAAACATGAATTTAATCTATTATCCAGGCAAAGACCATACCTTTCAGTAAAAATCTCTCCCCTATTATATATTTATAGAATGACAAAATGGACAAAAGGGGAAGTTGAAAAAAAAAACCTAAACAAATCTCAGATGCACTCCTCTGCCAAGCAGTCGGTTCTTTCCACTAAATGCTACGCAACAATTTGATACATCACTACTACAAACAAACTGCATGCTATCTTTTAACTACTCCCCTCTGGATTACTTTCTTCAAGCAGGGGCAGATACCCTTGGTGCCACATTCTTTGTTGATGCATTAAAAGTTGCTTCACCAGAGCGGCTCACACGGCCACCATTACCCCCCATGTGCTCACCCCTCTGATATCCATCACCTCCACGGCTGGAATATCCTCCTCTATTGCTGCTCCTGTTTCCAAATTCACCCCGGCTATAACCCCTTCCACCACCATAGTTTCCACGCCCCCTTGCTCCCTCATTTCTATATCCAGCCCCAGAAACAGATGAAGACTTCCCTTTGTTCCCTGTAAGTGAAACTGTCTTAAAACATGCAACATATATTCACCCAAAGGTTTAGGGTCCATGTTCTTGACTAACTCAGTAACTCTGGAATCTGGATAAATTGCAAAAGTTATTTTTCTTTTAGACCATTTACATCAAATCAAGAAAAGAAAACATCAGTCCGATGCCAAGAACCAAAGAGTTCAAATGTGACACAATGAAAAGACAGCTCCATTGTTCACATAATCATAGTTGAGCAAAGCAGAAGCTCATTTCTAATTCCTCTAACAACCATGAAGTGGCTTGTATTGCTAAAGTGAATGATCTCTATATTCCAGCCAATAACTCCATATGGTAACCTTTTACCAAATAGTATAGATAATTTAATATGATTTTGAGTGAAGTTAACAATAAAACCAACTTACCTCGGGAGGTAGACCGCTTTTCTTCAACAACTGCTTTGCGTCCACCAATATTAATAGGCGCAGCCTGAAAGATATTTCAAAAATAAACATAACATTTAAACCTGAACAGAAGAAATTAATAAATGCAGCAGGAAAGAATCATCTAATGCTGGGAGATAAACAGAGTCTTGTAACATTGCACTCTTGGTTATAGGAGAGGCATGTCAAAAATCACATCATGAATTAAGCTCCAACTTGAAACAGATCAAGTGAGCATAAACCAAAAAATAAAGATCCAATACCATAACATTTATGTTTGCATTCTTTTATGCAAAAATAAAATTTAACATGCACCTTCGCTATTATATAGACAACAGAAGATAACTTCAAAAAAACCGATATTTATCCAAAATAACACTAAAACCTTTTGATAACTTCAGTAGCCAAACTAATTACTCCACAAGAGATGTACAATTGAAAAAACTCCACATCCGAAACAGGGAACATGACATTTTACAATTTTGAATTGGCTAAATTGGTTGAAAACGCCTATATTGGGAGCTTAATGCAAATGTCAAAGTCAAAGAAAAAGGAAGGGTCAATACTGCTGTTTTTCAAATATGAGAGGCTACTTCAAAGGTCCCATACAGGGTAGAGATCGTAAGAAGCAACTAGAATGGAAGCATTGCCAAACCTTACATAATTCACAATTGAGGTATAGCAGAAAGTTAATTGACAAAAGTAATCACATGGAAATGCCACAGATCATTTATCCAAAACCTATTAGCAGTTGGTAATAAAATTCACAAGTCTCAATCTATAATGGGGAAAAGGATCAATGGCTTAGGAATTCCTAGAAATCTTGTAGCCATTCCCCTAATCATTTAGCTAACTCCAGGCTTTCTCCAATGTTCCACCAAGGTTCTATCATTCTTTAATGGACTTTAAACCCCATTACTTGAGAACTGCTACAATACTTCTCTTACCAACAGACCTACCATAAACTCATATGCTTTAGCCTTTAGCCTTCCACCACAGAGGCTCCTACTGCTTATCAACAAAAAACAACTGAATTAGTTCCACAACCTAATCTTCATGTCTCCCTAAATCACCACAGTTGTTCCACATCCAAGCTTCTAATCTTTCTGCATATGAGGACATGGATCAACCTTCCCTACATACCTCAAAAGCATGCACTAGTCTATATTGGACAAGTCTCCTGAGGCACAAAGTGGACAGTTATGAAATCATACGAGTGAAAAGGAACTCACAGCAATGCAGCACCAGTGTTCCTCTAGAAGCAGCTAATTACCAATCCCTCTTCATCTACTAGCAAAATCTAAAAATAACACCTTTTCCTCATTTCTAATAAATTCTAAAGTCCATTTTCTAACAGAATAACAGCCATTCACTTAAAGTTAGGTGCACTCATATCTTCAGTTAAGAAATTTTCAAGAGATCAATACAGAAGCATTATCATTAGCTGGAGGAAAACATCTATGCTTGGCAAAAGCAAGTTCTAGTGCAAAAGTTGTCACCACCCAAAAGCCTTATCATTTGCTGTGAAGCAAAACATGTATGCTTGACCAAAGCAAGGTTAGTGCAAAAACTGTTACCAGCCATACTATGATATGAACTCCAAAGAATGGAACAAATAGCACCATGTTGAAAAATGAAAACTAATGAAAAGCTGTCAACACAGGAATTGAGAAAACTTGAAATACCTCTATAGCACTTTGCACAGAACTTGCCATTTCAAATTCCACAAAACCAAAACAGAACCCCTGTAGTGAATAAAGAAAATGTTAATTGACTATGCATGCACAAAATTATACATTGAAAAATGAGCTAACATCTACCTTCTGACTTCGAACTTGAATACCACCACTCTTAATAGGTCCAAACTTCTTAAATTCAATCTCCAGCATGCTAGGTGTAGCATTCAAAGGCAGACCTTTGATATAGATAGAGGGACCCTCAGCTGTCCACAATTAAAAGGAATATGCAAGTAAATCATGTGTGATGGTCCATTGATACGAAAATAAAAAAAATAATCAACATAATGCAAATAACAAATAAACGGCACACTAACTATTTGAAAGCTATGCAATAATGAAAAAAACAAGGATACCCTCTGCATCTTGATTATTCCCATTTTCAGTAACATTGTTGCTAGAAACCTGAGCATCAGAGGCAGGCATTGGAGCAGAAGGTGGTGCAGCAATTCGTGGATGCTCCTGGCTCTTAACTGCAGACTTCACAGGGGATTGTGTAGGTGCTGATACAGGGACTGCATTCTCTTTCAAAACCTTTAACTACAGAAATGATAGATGAGGCTAAATCAGTAATCTTAAAACTGACCATATATGAAAAGAAAAATAACAAGTAATCTCAAAACTATTAGATGTCTAATAAGCTGCATTATGGTACTCAGTATTTACAATAGACGCATATGACTTCTTTGGCAGTTCCTCCATTTCGGGCTTAGAATCAGAAACCATCTTTGAATCATCAGGAATCTCATCAACAACCTCAGCCACTGGTGATTCCTCTTCCTCAATAGAGCCATCTCCATTCTCGGAAGGATTGTACACTTCTGGTCCATTACATTCTTCAGGCAATGCAGCCGGTTGCCCAATGTGATTCTCTGGAACAGGAGAATGGCCTGCAGTCAAATATGAATATCAATAGGAGAACATCATTATAATTCTCTATGTCAGGAGTCAGTCGCAGACTCTGGATTTCAGATTACCTTGCTCAGGAGTAAGAGAAGCCTCAAAACCATTAACTGGGTCCTGGCCCCCAGGTTGATGTTTCGTATCATCGACGAATCTAAAAACATCATTTAAAACGAAATAGCCCTTGTCTTGAGGTGCCAAGAAGAAACTCTGAGTGAATTTCCTCTTCACTTTGTCCTTTCCAGTTAAATACCCAGTCACAAGAACAAGTACTCCTCCATTGTGAGAGTCTTGTGCGTCTACAGTTGTTATTTCTGCAGTGAATTCTCCATAACCAAGTGAGAGTATCTTCTCATTGATGGCCTGGTCCACAAAATGAAGCACAATTTCAGACCTATCATTTTGACTCCTCTAAGGCATTAAATATCTGGAAATTACATCAAGACTTCAGAGAATGAAAAAAAAAAGTTTCTAAGCCCCAATACAACCAACTGTATAAAAGTTGAAGAACAAAGTTGGTTATGCAACCAAAATTAGAAATTTCTATTATTGAACAGTTTGCCATTTAGAAAAAAGTCCAATTGTTGTACATGCCCTGGGTTTCTATTTTTGCACAAATAGAACCACAACTAGAGTAAGTTTTTACATTACAAACCAAGTAAACCTGGACTTACTAATACATGGCTTTGAAAAGGGCAAAAACATGGTTTGCAGAAAAATTTGAAGAGAAACATAATGACTACAGAACACGCACATTTAAAAGGTTTGACCGGGACAAACACACATGCATGAAAGAGACAGAGTGACAGACAGAAAACTCACTTGCATGGTAGTTGTAATACTCATGCCGCCATTTTCTTCAGGGCGGCCAAGTTTGCTGCTATCATGGTAAAACCGGTGAACCAACTCAGGGGATTGATGTAAGATAAGGTAGTATTGATGAACAAAGGCATTACCGACCTAAACCATCAACAATGGAGAGCAAAACTTAACTTTAAAAAAAATAATCACTAAACACATAGACCCACAACAAAAAAAAAGGGCAGGTGAGGAACATACAACATCGGAAGTAGGAGTAGCAATTCCAGCAGGGACTTGTTGTTCTACAGATGCCATTGCCGATTTGAAGCCTGCAAAACAACAAAATCTAAATTAAAATACTACTCAAAACCCTAAACCCAAATATCTAACCCCGACCAAATGTCCAAAGGCATAAATCTTTTTCCCCAGTAAATAACCACGAAGAATTCCAACTTATACCTGCTGAACAAGTGAGTATATCATAGGAAAACTTTCCGCTAAAACAAACAGAACCACGAGATCCACGAAACAGTAAGTTTACAGTTAAAATTCAGCATAATCATATTCCTGGGAAAATTTAAGCATCTTTTGTTTCGCCTAACCCAAAAATCGTCTTTAATCTAAGATATATACATTAAAGCAACCAAACAAGAAATAAAAATAAAAAAGTTTAAATTTGCGATAGTTTACCTGAGCTTTTAGATTCTTATCGCAAGAACAAAAAGAAAAGAGAGGTGAGAGAGAAGAGACTATTAGGTTATGATTTTCCTTATTTGGATTTGAATTCAGATGGCTTCTTCTTATGTTCTGATTAATCTTTCTCTCACTCTCACCCCTCTTTTGTGGGGGTTGTTTGGCGGGTTTTAGGGTTTTTTATGAGGTTGAAGAGCCGCAGACAGACCGAGGAGCAAGAGAGCACTCCTCTGCACCGGAATTTTTTATATTTATACTCCGGAAGGAAAATAAAAATAAAAAAGAGTTAAAAAAGCATATTGGCTTTTGTATTCTTACTCTTTATTTTGATTTCTCCAAAAATTAATCCATTTAACTAATAATTTAATTATTTTTAAATAATTAGAGTGAGAAAAACGATTAATTGATTTAACTTAAAATAAATAAAGTTTTTTTTTCCGTAGAAAAGGACAGCATTAAGCGATTATATTAGATAAAACCATAATCAAGAGTAAAAAGACATGTTGCGATATCTTCCCAATAAGTTAATAACCAAAGCCGATCGGGATCTAAAAAAACATATCAAAGAGCTACTTGTATTAGCATACTTAGTCATGTGATCAGCAACACTATTAAGAGTTCTCGAGATATGTCGAATACGAATCACCCATTTCCGACACAAAACTTGATCTAACAGCCACAATTCCACTAAACTACTATTAGCTCATCCACCAGACAAAAGTAATTCAACCAATAAGGCATTATCACACTCAACTTCAACTTTTCGAAACCCTTATCCCAAGCTAAGAATAACCCTTCCAACATCGCTCTTGTTTCAACTTTAAAGGCTGACTCGTGACCGAAACTCATCGCATAGCCACATAATCAATTTGCATTTAAATCTCTAAAAACACCCCCAATAAAAGCCCTTCATTCCAAATTCGACATAGCTCCATTAGAATTGAGTTTTATCCAACCCGTTACAGGAGGAGTCCAACTCGAAAGACTCATCATGGTCCCCAAGGATTTCATCTGCATATACAAATCTCGATAACTCTTAGCCTACATGTTGTAACACCCTTAACCCGTATCCGTCTCCGGAATCCAACCCGTTGTAGGAGGAGTCCAACTCGAAAGACTCATCATGGTCCCCAAGGATTTCATCTGCACATACAAATCCCAATAACTCTTAGCCCACATGTTGTAACACCCTTAACCCGTATCCGTCGCCGGAACAAGGTTACAGA
This sequence comes from Gossypium arboreum, assembly GCF_025698485.1. Taxonomy (NCBI): domain Eukaryota; kingdom Viridiplantae; phylum Streptophyta; class Magnoliopsida; order Malvales; family Malvaceae; genus Gossypium; species Gossypium arboreum. Next base: position 17,155,714 of record NC_069080.1, read on the forward strand.
GCATTACCGAAATTTACAGAATAAATAAACAAATATTTCATATCATATAGCATTCATATCAGAAACCAATCGAAATCAAGCATAATGTCCCTTATGTGAGCCCTCAAGGCCCAAAATACACATTAGAAACAAGTCAGAACTAAATCGAGTACTTAAGGAATTTTTTAGAAAACATTAAAAATTTTCAAATTTGCTGAGGGCACACGTCCGTGTGGGCATTTGGAATAGGGGTACATGACCGTATCCCAGCTCATGTTCATACCTGTGTAACTCTCTGACTTGAATCACACGGCCAAGCCACACGCCTGTGTACTAGGCCGTGTGAGCATAGTAACTTGCAATTTTAATAAGATACAGAGGACACACAGCTGTGTCTCTGCCCGTGTGGACAAAAATAGGTCATTTTCAAGCCACATTTCTCACCCAACTTGTCATCAACTTATCTCAACATTTTTGGACATATTCAAATCAAGCCAAAATCAAGTTTTATACTTGACATATCACCACATATATCCAAGTATCCAAACTTACCAAATTAACAAAATACACATATATGCATATTTGTACCAAACATACTATCTCAAACCAATCTTCAATATGCTTATAAATATTTCATCATTCAACTATACCAAACACACATTAATCATGATAAGGCCATATATATACATGTCAAAATATATTAAACACAAGTCACTCTAATGGCTAGTCTCAACAAGATAATTTTATGCCAACATTCATGCTATTATTACCAAAAAGGTCGATGGATAATGTGAATCAAATCTGACCAGCTTCCAATCAAAATGAGCTTCCGAGTTACTATAAAACAGGGAAAATAAAACAGAGTAAGTATTTAAGCTTAGTAAGTTTGTATTGTAACACCCCTAACCTGTATCTGATGCTAGAGCAGGGTTACAGAGCATTACTATACTTATAACTTATATAATCAAACATTTCATAATCAAATACCATTCAAATCAAAAACCACTCAAAAACATTCATACAATCTCTAATACGAGCCCTCGAGGCCTCAAATAGATATTGAAAGTGGTTTGAGACTAAACCAAGTACTCAAGGAATTTTTAAAAAAAAATATTGAAAATTTTCAAAGTGTAGGTGACACACGCCCGTGTGGCCAGGCCGTGTGTCTCACATGGCCAAGAGACACGCCCGTGTCTCAAGCCGTGTAGGCATTCGAAATGGGGTCACACAGTTGTGTCCCAGCCCGTGTCCAACCTTATGTAACTCACTGACTTGGGTCACACAACCAACCACACACCTATGTGCCAAGCCGTGTACCCTTCAAAATGGCCTCACACACTCGTATGCCAGGCCATGTGCTAAGCTGTGTGAAAACTGAAGGGTATATTGACTTGTGTCATATGGCCAAGCCACATGTCCGTGTGCTAGGCCGTGTGAAGCTACTAACTTGGTTTTTATAGAAGTACCAGGGACACACGCCCGTGTGGACAAAAATAGGCTATTTTCCAGGCCATATTCCTCACCCACATTGGTATCAACCTATACACATCAATTTGCACATAACCAAGGCATAAATAAGCATTCAAAACCAACCAATATCAAGTTTATAACATGTAATATCCACACATACAACATGATATCCATAAGCACATTCACTTGACCACTTTAACACATATCAAACATACTTCCAAAGTCTACCTAGATGGTCAAATACATATATGAGACATTATGCCTAAAGCCTAGCATGCATACTCATCTCAATTCCAACCATTTAGTACCAAAACACATTTGCGCAAGCACGGCATTCATATAGCAATTACATACCACATATCATAAGGCCATTTATATATATATATATACATACTAAAATATATGACCAATTTAGAAGCCAAATCAAATGGCCAAAACTCAACAAGACATATAGGCCATAATAGCCAAAAATACCTTTACATGTCATTTAGCCCAAAATATAAAGTCTAAAGTACCAAAATGGTTGTTTGATAGTGTGACGCAATCTCCAACGACTTCCAAATCGAGCGAACTTTCGAACCGAGCGAGCTTCCGAAATACTGTAAATTACGGAAAATAAACAGAGAAAGCAATTAAGCTTAGTAAGTTCGTTTTACTAAAATATAACTTACCATTCATCCATAATTTAGATAAGCATAATTAAAACGTAGGAAATTTCTAATTGGCCTTAAGCCAAACACATAAGCACAATCATGTTAGCCATATATGAATTTAACAATTTAAATTACTTTCCATATTACACACGAATACCTGTACTAGTTCATATTGAACTCGTATAACCTCGTATAATCACTATATCCGTTGAACCAATTGGAATACTATCGGATACTCAGGTATCTCGCACACTAAGTGCCAATACATTGTCAAAACCACCTCTATGTCATATCTCATATAGAGATACTCACTCTCGAGCCATCAATGGGTCTACTCACACAAGCTGTAAGTCAAGACATAGCTACATGGTGCTGCTCACACAAGCTGTAAAGTATCCGCAACACATGCCGAAAAACTCAGCCACTGGTAAGACGTGCGAGACCAGCACCCAAAAACATGGTAACCTCTAATGACATGTCATTTGTATTTTATCTATTCCTAAGGTTTAACTGGGATTCATACATTGTCGATGCCTCGTCAATAACTTCTGTGGTGTCATATCATCACAATTATACTACTTAAGCATTTAAAACACATATAATTTAATGCTTATTGTAAGGATCCGATACTCACAAGTACCGAAAAATGTATTTTTGGGTCTCTGTTTTCGTAAAACGGATTTGTAAATATTTATTAAAAATATTTACAAGTTAGTTGTGTGATTAATTAGGTTTTGGCTAGGTGAATTAGCTTGAATTAAGGGTAATTAGGTGTAAGGATTAAATTAAATAAAGGAAGAAAGTTTAATGATAGATTAGAGAAAAGTGAAGGGACTAAATAAGCAATTAAACCTAAATTGACAAGTGGATGGTGTATATGATGACATGTGTTAAAACAAAATTCCTATATTAAATTATATTATATATATTTACTTATTATTTAAGTAATTATTACTATATTATTATATTATTATATTATATTAGTATAATTAAATAAATGAATGAAACAAATAAATAAAGAAATGAGAATAGAAAATGAAATAGAAAAGAAAGAATAGAAAGCGAATAGGAGAGAAAAAGGGAGAAAAGAAAAAGAGAAAGAAAAGAAGGAGAAATTTAGGGATTTCAAAGGTTCAAGCTCAAATTGGTTAGTCAATTTAGTCCATTTTCTTGTAAATTTTATGTTTTTAGAATCCTAATATTAAATACTACTTAATCTATGTTGAAAATTTGAAAAATATTGAATTTTTAGATGTTGTTCATGTTGAATAATTTAAGTATTTGGGACTAAATTGATAGAATTTTAAGTTAGAAATGAAAAAGAGATTGAATTGTAAAATAAAGTATAAGTTTTGAGTTATAGGGACTAAATTGAGAAAATTTTGAAATTTAGGGATTTAAGTGAAATTAGAGAGTTGAATTTAGTCTAAAGTGGGAATTGAATGAAAATATAGATTTAGTTTTGAAGAAATAAAGTTAGTCTCGATTTAGGGACTAAATTGCAATTTAGGTAAAAGTTGAATAAAAAATTAAATATTCAATGTGAAATTGTGTCTATTGATGATTTTTCATTGTTTCAATTTCCGTAGCTAACGTTGTGCCAGAAAATTCAGCAAAGAAGGTAAAAGAAAAAGTCAACGAGGAGTAGCTCAGAAAATTACGGTTTGTATTTTTATAATCTAAATTTAATTATTAAAATTATTATACTTTTATTTCTTGTATATGGTAAGTATGGAAGGTGAGACTTATTGTGTTTACAATTGAGATGGATTGATTTGGTGTGTGATGAAATTGATATGAATATGTGATTATTGTGGAAATTAAACATTGAATATTGTTATACTTGAAAAGTGAATTGAAACCCTATTAACTATATCGGACTAAGTTGGATATAGTTGGCATGCCATAGGATTGAAAGAGTTCAGGGATACTTCGACTTCGAGTCGATGAGACACTGGGTGTCAATTTATTACTTTGGATAAATTTGATGAAGTACTGGGTACCAACTTACTTCGGCATGGCCGATGAGACACTAGGTGTCAATCTATTACTTCGATTTATCCGATGAGGCACTGGGTGCCAAACTGGTGTGTTTTGGTTGGATCCGTGTATCCGTCCGAGTCCGAGTCATGTTAATAGAGGTTATTGAAATAAACAATGTTATGATTGATATTGAATGATGAAATGAGATATAGATAGAGACACATGAATCGAGTATTTGTGAATTGAATATGAATGATCAATATTATGGTTCAAGTAATATGTGTTGATATTGTGAAAAGCTACCTAGGATAGCAATTGATAAGAATTGAATGAATTATAAATGTTTTGTCTATAAATTGATTAGTAGTATGATTAAGGTTTTGTATGATTTAATGCGCTTGTTTATTTATTTTACTTTAAAGTATTCTGATTATAGAAATACCACTGAGTTTATACTCAGCGTACGGTTGTTTTCTGTGCGCAGGATAGATAAAGTCGTATTGCCAATTCAGCATCCATCCGAGATCCCAAACTCAAACGTGGTGAATTATATTTCTTTTTGGTAATGGCATGTACCTATGATGTCTTATTTTTATCATTTTGGGAAATGAATGTAAATGATATTGTAAAATGATATTGATTGCTTATATACAAGAATATATGTGTTATGTTGAGGTCTAATATGAAATGTTTGATTTGATGCATAAGTGAGTATGTTATAGACAAATTTAGGTTGAAATTGGCATGAATTTAGAATTGGCTTGAATGGTGTTTATTTAGATTGATTTGGATATTATATGTGAAGTACTTATGAGGGTAAGCTGGTTAGGTCATTGGATTGATTGTTTTAACATGTTTTAGATGTTTTTGGATGTGTTTTGGATTGGTTGAATAAATGGTTTTTGAGTTGATTGGTGTTCAAAATTGCAGGGGATGATAAACTTGATGCTTAAGGCTCATTTTGAGTCTACACGGCCAGGCACATGGGCGTGTGACTGGACCATGCGAGACATACGGTAAACATATAGGTGTGTGGTTTGGCCCTATGACCCCTATAACTTTAAATTTTCAAAACAAAATGCCCAGCTAATTTCACACAGGCACAGACACGGGCATGTGTCTCAGCTGTGTGAGGCATACGGCCTAGCACACAAGCATGTGGCTGGCCGTGTGGCTTAAGTCAGAGAGTTACACGGGATCAGACACGGCTTGCAGCACGGGCGTGTCCTATGGTCACACGGTGTATCCCTTGAACACACGGGCGTGTGTGCCCTGTATCTAGGAAAATTTTTGAAATTTCAGAAAAATTCCCAGAGTACCCGGTTTAGTCCCGATTTATTTCTAACATATATTTTAAGCCTCGATGGCTCAAAAGAGGGACAATATAATTAAGTTATGATGTAAATGCTAGATGATTAGGAAATATTTGTATTTGATCTAAAAAGTCTGGTAATGCTCCGTAACCCTATTCCAGCAACGGATAAGGGCTGGGAGTGTTACACTTATTAAACATATGAACTTACCTCGAATTAGTACAGAGACAATCGACTGATTAATCCATTACTTTGTCTTTCCCCCGATCTTAATCCGAACGTGGCTTTTCTTGATCTATATATAATTAAATTTAATAAATTTAATACTTATTCTAATCAATTCAATCCAATTTCATGTTATGGCAAAATTACCATTTTGCCGCTAAACATTGACTTCATTACAAATTAGTCTCTAAGCTCGTAAAAATGAAATTCATGAAAATTTATCTATACCCAAGCCTAGCCAAATTTTATAGGTGCTCATAGCAGCCCATATAATTCCCAATTTCAAATATTTAACACATAATTTTTACTTTTCTCAATTTAGCCCCTAATTGACAATTTCAACAAAACTTACTTAACAAAAGTTGTTTATTTAACAACTAAGATTCATTTTATTCCATTAAAATTCAAGAACAATTAAAAATATCTCATCAAAAAACCCTATACTTTCAACCATATTGCAAATTAATCCTCCATTTAGCTAGATCAAGATACAATGGTTCTAAAAACATAAAAATAAACAAAAATGGGTCAAAGAATCACTTACATGCAAGGGAACTAAGTGGCTGAAATTTTAATCTTCAAAAGCCCGTACTTTGCTGAAATTTTGATGGAGAAGATGAAGCAAATGGGTAGGTAAATTTTGTTTTTATTATTTTATCTTTTAATTACCTAATGCCAACCTAACATTACAAATTTCATGATTATACTCCATGTACACCCACAAACTCAGTTAGTGATCTAGTTACTCAATAAGTACTTTAAATTTCTATAGCTATTTAACACCTTTAGCTAGTAGAACACAACTTTTGTACTTTATGCGATTTAGTCCTATTTCATAAATTGAGCATACAAATTGTAAAATTTGTTAACGAAATTTTTATACTATAATTATAACATGCTGTTGATATTAAAATAATATAAAAAATAAAATTTTTATGACCTCGAATTTGTGGTCTCGAAACCACTGTCCTGATTTCACTGAAAACGGGCCGTTACACGTATAACACAGAAACTAACTTACCATTCAATTACATTTAAGGTAAGCATACATAACATATTCCAATCAACTTGGCCAAAAGCCTAACACATATCTTCAACACGTTAGTCATTTAAGCATCTATAATAGCCCATCATCATGGATGAACAAAGTCATCAAGCAATTTTCATATACATGTAACAATAATTTCATGCTTCAGTATATCAAGTAATATCATTTCCATGTACTTCATGTATATACGGGCAATACTTTGTTTCAAACTTATATTATATCATATCAGAACTTAGCCCATTGAACCATTTAAAATATTGTTGGATACACGGGTAGTACACGCAAGGTGTACAAATCTATAATCTGTCAATTCATATACAGGTATGCCCATACGAGCATGTAAACGAAAAGCTCTTTCGAGCCATGTAACGGGAAGCTCATGTGAGCTATATAATTGGAAGCTCAATCGAGTTGTATATCGAGAAGCTCAAAAGATCCATTAATTAGGAAGCTCGTGAGAGCCAAATATCGGAATGCTCATAAGAGTTGTGGTGTGTCCACAACACATGCAGGACCATAACCAATCCGGGAACCCTAATGACATGTCATTTATATGCATCGAATTCCTGAGGTTCAAACAAGATTTTGTATTTGTCAGATATATGATCAATAATATACATGGCATTTTATACAAATAACACACACAACAATATTCAATTCAAATCATACAAATATACAATTTAGTTACACGAACTTACCTCAACAAGTATACGTAGATTTGTAAGCTACTAATCTGATACTTTTTCTTTTCCTCGATCCAATTCCGTACTAGGTCTATCCGGATCTATACAAATAAATTTAACTTAATTTAATACAATTCATATTCAATTCAATCCAATCCAATCCAATACACATATTTGAGAAAATTACTATTTTACCCCTATACTTTTAATTAATTATGATTTAGTCCTTAGGCTCGGAAAATGAAATTTATACGATTTAATCATTATTTCAAGCCTAGCCGATTTTCATATATAATAATAGCAACCCATGAATTTCATAAAATTAAAAAATTTCCCATGAATTTATCATATTTTCAATTTAGTCCCTAAATTATAATTTCATCAAAATTCTCTTTACAAAAGTTGTTTATCTAACAACAACCTTTCATTTTCTATCATAAAACTTCATAATTAAAGCACACTCATGCATGGAAAAACCCTAATACTTTAACGACTTTACGAATTAATCCCCGAGATAGCTAGATTAAGCTATTACGACCTCAGAAACATAAAAATCATTAAAAACGGGACAATAATACATTCCTAATTAAGCCAGATAAGTTTGCTAGAACTCAACTTCCATGCCAGGGTTTCCATGTTTTTGTTTTAGGAAAAATGATGAAAATGATATTCATTTAATTATTTATTTCATTTATCATCATTATTTTATCATCTTTCCAAAGTTAACCTTAATATTTCTTCAATTTCCAATGATGAATAATCAACCTTATCTACTAACTCCTCTAAATGGTCTATTTGTCATATAAGGACCTTAAATTTTAAATTCCATAGCTATTTGGTACTTTTAGCTACTAGAATTCAACTTTTGCACTTCATGCAATTTGGTCCTTTTTATCACATTAAACATGTAAACAGTAAAATTTCTTAATGAAATTTCCATATGATACTTCTATCATACTGTAGATCATAAAATAATATTAAAATAAATTATTTTTTTACTTTAAATTTGTGGTCCTAAAACTACTGTTCCGATTTCACTAAAAACGAGCTGTTACACATGTAGCCAATATCCACAATAGCCCCGATATTCCTGTGACTATTAGAGAACACACACTCGTTTCTACTCTTCCAAAGTATCCAACACAAGATTACAAACAGTGTTTGCCACTCCATTTCTTCACAGTGAATATTACATTTATCCTGCAAGTTCCAAACTAACCATTCCTTCATTGACAAAGAAAAGAAAATATTATGGGCTTATCGAGGAACCACTATTCGCCATACAGTCTTAGCAAAAGCGCAATCTCAAAAAGCATGAATCCTGTCTCCAAACTATCAATACACAAAGGACAAAGACCATCATCTGTCATATGCCTACGTCTTCTTTCATTATTTGTCAATAATCTATCATGGCATAAAAGCCATAAGAAAACATGTAGCCTTTGAGGCGCCAGAACTTTCCAAATCATCTTCCAAATAGCAGCATTATCAGAAACTTGACTAAAGAGATCCTCATAAGTCGCAGATAATGAGAAACCATCAATTTCCAAACTAAGCAATCTTGTCCTACAACATCAGATGGGGGTATGATCACTACTACCTGTTGAATAATAGGGCGTGGAATGAGATTAGTAAGACGATCCCAATCTCAAAGACCATTCTCAGTCACTAAGTCACAAAAGCGCAATGTGTTATCAGGTTGATCTGATCTTCCAAGAATATCTTGCAAATGACCCATTTGCCTAACCCAGACATCATTCCAAAAATTCGTCATACGGCTATTGCCAATGAACCAAAAAACATTACCCACAACTTCAGGCCAAACCCGTGATAATGACTTCCATATGAATGAACAGTTGCATCAAAAGATAGAGTTTGAAAGAGCCCCTTATACCTACATATTATAAAATAAAATAAAAAACAACCGAAATTAATCAAATTGAAAATCTTATTTTTGTATATATATTAATTAGAGATGATGACAACAATCTTGATCTTTGGAAATGTTAATCATTTCTTAACCACTTTTCTATTATATTAGTGGCAGAACTTAGTATTTATATGGTAAATAAATCTAATTCTTTAATTTTTTTTATAATGAGTAGAAAAGAAAGACAAGAATAGGTTCCCCATAAAGAGGGATTGGGTTAAATATTGGGCTTAGATGGCCAAAACTAACCCTTCTTTTACCGCTTATATTGTGTGTAACAGCTCAACGGCAACAGAAGTTTTATTTTCTCTAGTTTTTTTTTCTTTTGACTACATGCAAAATGAAGCAGTCAAAACCCATGACCCAAATCTGACAAGTGAACCAAAGTTAAAACTATGCTTATAGCAGTGCTCCTGTTTAGGGCTTTTAAACATACGGATAATCATTTGACCAGATTAAGTTGAACAGGGTGAAAAAAAATTTAGTTACATTTTATTATCTTAATTCAATTTGGAAATTTTTTGAGTGGAATTTGTGAAAAATAAAATAAAATAAAATAATAAAAAATAAAGAGCACAAAAATTTTACGTGGAAACCCTTTCCGGAAAAAACCACGGGCAGAGGAGAAAAAAATTCACTATGTCGAAAAATTGAATCAATACAATAGGAATAGACTATGTCTATTTATAGGCTTGTAAAGTCATATTCTAGTAGGATTGAACACCTTATCCTAATCAATATAAAATAGATGAAGTTTAATAAGGTTTAAAAACCTTATTCTAAAATAAAATAAAAGAAGTCTAGTTCTATATGGATTTTACTTTTATTTTATTTTCTATCGTATTTTATTTAAATAAGAATTTCGGTCACTTAATTCTAACAATCTCCACCTTGACACAAATTCTCAATGAACAAGTTCTTCATCGCGAACTTTCAATAAACAAGTTCTCCACCTCTTCCATAAAACCCTTTAAGGGTTTAACTTCAACAATGAACACCAACCAAGTCTAAGTAATGCTCAAAATTGGTTATAGGAAGTGACTTAGTCATCATATCTGCAGGATTTTCATGAGTACTAATTTTGCTCACAACAATATCACCACGAGCAATAATATCACGAACAAAATGATACCGAACATCAATGTGTTTTGTTCTCTCATGAAACATTTGATCTTTTGTAAGAAAGATGGCACTCTGTGTAACGTCCTCTAACCCTATACCGTCGCCGAAACAGGGTTACGAGACATTACCAGTCAGTACAGTCCAATTTCAGTCATTAATTAAAATAAATATTCACACTCATCCTAGTTTTAAGATGTCGTCCCTTTAATGGGCCCTCGCGGTCCAATATGGACAGTAAATTCAATTTGGAACTAATTTAGAATCAATACGAATTTTTTTATAAATTTCAAAATTCATACTATATACAGTTGCCAACCATAATTTACTTATTTCATCAATACTTTTACAACCTAAATGACTCTCATTGAACATCCTAGGTACATGTCATTATCAATACTCAACATACTTTACCTCATTGAATTCGAGATCGGCCTGAAATGCTGATTCAACAGTCTAGCCTTAACTTAACTGCAAGCAAAAAACACGTGCAGACAATGAGTATACACTCGATGGTATTTCTATAATCTAAACACTTAAACAATTATAAAACATATTAATTTATATATATTGAACTATTCGAACTCAATGAGAATTCAAACATTCACTTTCCAACCAATGTTTTGGTCTACTTTAAATTTCAAATCATTTATTATTTTTCAATTGCAATTAATCAATCAGTAATGTTCATTAACACTCAGAATAATTATTTATTCAAGAATGATCGATTATTCGGTAACAATCAATTATTCAATAATAATAAGTTATTCAGTATTGATCAATTGATCGGTTATCCAATAACAGTCAATTATTCAGTAAAATCAGATATTCAGTAACTATTAAGTTATTCAGTAGCAGTCATTCATTCAATGACAATCGTTATTCAAGAATGATCAATTATTCAAGAATATTCATTATTCAAGAATACTAATATCCAAGAATATCAATTATCCATTAATATCAATTATTCAAGAATAATCGTTATTTTATACCTTTATTTACCCCTATTAACATGACTCGGACTCGAGCGGATACACGGATCCAACCAACACACCAAGACGACACATAGTGCCTCATCTACCGGGCCGAACGAAAGATAAATAAAGAGTAGTAGGTATACAGAGTACCTCATCGAACAAATCCTAATAGTAATAAAGAATAAAGAATAAAGAATAAAGAATAAAGATTCAACACACAAAGTGCTGAATCAGAATTGATAATAACAATATTCGACACACACAAAGGTCAATCGGTATGATAATAAGAATAATATTCGACACACAAAGTGCCGAATCGGTAATGATAAGAATAATATTCGACACACAAAGTGCCGAATCGGTAACAGTAGTAGTAGCAATATTCGACACACAAAGTACCGAATCGGTAACAGTAGCAGTAGCGTTAACAGTAACTAGCACATAAGTGCTAAAATACGGCACATAAAGTGCCCAATCGATAAAGTCGATAAATCCCGTACTCTTCCAATCCTATGGCATGCCAATTATATACGACTAGCCCGACAAGTTAATAGGAAATTTAATTCTTATTCCAATTTTACTTAATATTCATATTTACCCCTATTAACAAGACTCGAACTTTGGCGGATATACGGATTCCAACCAAACACACCAGTATGGCACTCAGTGCCTGAACACTTCCAAATCCTATGGCATGCCAACTATATCCGACTCAGTCCGACTAGTTAATAGGGTATTCAAATCATTTTTCTATTTCAAATTCGCTTTCAATTCAATCACAAATTCTCATATTTCAATATCCAACCAATACACATTTCAATTAATCATAATTCCATTCCATTCAATTCAAATTCACTTTTCCACTTTCTGATCAGTATACAATTCAATACCAATTTATATTTCAGATATTCACATATAATCATACTTCGGTTCAATTCCAACCACTTTTCAATCAATACACAATTCACATATTTACACATATTCATAATTTATTTTATTTCAAATAATTTAATCAATGCACCTACCATACATAATAAATAATAAATTCAATAATTAAATATTAACTTCGGGTTATAGAAATACAAACCGTAACTTTCGAGCTAACTCCCGTTGACTTTGTCTTGTCCTTTCTTGGCTGAGATTTTCGGTACCACATTGACTACGAAATTAATACAATTCATAATCATTAATACATTACTAATTTATATCGTGAATTAAAGAATTCTAAATTAAGATCCGTTAATTTCTCCTAAAACTAGACTCACAAATCTTCTTACCATAAAATTTTCAGAATTTTTGGTTTAGCCATTAAGTACAGTTTATTCTTTAAATTCACCCCTATTCTGCTATCTGACAGTTTTGACCCTTCTTCACTAAAAATTAATTATCTCACAGTACAGAACTCGGATAATATTTTCGTTGATTTTTCCTAAAAATAGACTCATAAAGGATTCTAAACATATAACTTTAACCCTCTAATTATTTTTCTCCAATTTTTGGTGATTTTCCAAAGTCAGAACAGGGGAACCCAAATTCATTCTGACCTTGTCACAAAATTTATTATATCTCATAATTTACAATCCAATTGCTTAAACCGTTTCTTTTATTAGAAACTAGACTCAATAAGCTTTAATTCCATATTTTATTCATCCTCTAATTCAATTTCTACAATTTTTGGTGATTTTTCAAACTTAGACTACTGCTGCTGTCCAAAATAGTCTTAGTACAAAATGTTGATTTTCTACTTTTAATTTCAATTTAATCTTAACTAAATTCACTTACTTTTCTATCTTAATTCATACTTTATTTCTACTCAATTTTTAACCAAACTTAGACATAATTATCTATTTTTCATCATAAAACCATAGTTTCGAAATTCTTTCAATTTAGTCCTTAAAGCATAAAACTTATGAATCACATTACAATTCAATCTTTATTTCATTTCTAACTTGAATTTCTATCAATTTAGCCATTAATTCATCATTTTACTCAACATGAACAATATTTAGAAATCTAATAACTTTCAAAATATCAACTTAATTTCATCAAAACTTTGTTCTAAAGCTTTTAAAACATCAAAATTAAGTAAAAAGGGCTAAATTGACATACCTATTAAAGTTTAAAGCTTCAAAACCTCGATTTTCCCTTTTCTCCCTTTCTTTCTTTCTTTCCTTTCTTTCTCCCCTGTTTTTCTCTGTTTCATTTTCTTTGTTTTTCTTTTCATTTCTTTTATTTCATTTATTTCTTTATTTCATTTCTTTATTTTATTATTAAACTATTATAATATTTATTATTTATACATGTGTAAATTTATTAATACACATGTATTAATTTATCACCTTACACTTGTCATAACTTTTATTTATTTAATTAATTAATATAAAATAATATTAATATAATATACTTTAATTATTATTATTTTACTTATATAATAAGTAAATACACATGTATAATACATGTGTACCATTTATATTTGTACACATTTAACTTATTTTAACCATACATTTGTCACCCCTTTTGGCTTATTTCCTATTTAGTCCCTTCACTTTTCTTTATTCTATAATTAACCTTTTACACTTAATTCAATTTAATCATTTCCACTAAGTAGTATTAATTAAGCTAAATTTACTTAATTAAAGTCTAATTAACCATTCAATTGACTTCGTAAATATTTTTAATAAATATTTACAAATCTATTTTTTTAGAAATGGAGACTCGAAAATTCACTTTCCCGATAATCGTAAAAATTGGGTCATTACACTCTGACTGTCACAAAATACTGTGCTGATTTAAAGGTCTTCATTGAGTTCACTAAAGAGTCTCTTTAACCAAATAGCTTCTTTACAAGCCTCAAGAATCGCCATGTACTCAACTTGGTGGTAGACAAAGCAATCTGAGAGACGCAAAGTGGCTTTCAATCGATTGCACAATCTCCGATTGTAAAGTCATAACTGTGAGAGATCTTCTTTATCAAGGTCTCCAAGAAAATCAAGATCAACATACCCTATGACTCCATCTCTAGTTCTTCCAAACTGTAAGCAAACATCAGTAGTACCTCGTAAGTATCTTAGAATCCACTGAACTACTTTTCAGTGTTATTTACTGGGATTCGCCATGTATCTGCTAACTGCATTGACTGCATATGATAAATTGTACATGAACAAACCATAGCATACATGAGAGATCCCACTGCACTAGAGTATGGAACATGTGACATGTTCTCAATCTCATCATCTGATTGTGGAGACAAAACTGATGAAAGTATGAAATGGGCTGCTAAAGGAGTACTAACTGTAACACCCCCACGCCCGAAACCATCACCGGAGTCAAGCTTGAGGTGTTACTAAACTTATCTTACCTTTTAAACAACTCTAAATCACTTATTTTAATTTTTAGAATAAACTGTTTTTCTGCGTCATGGTTACTTAAAAATTCATTTCTCGAGTTTCAAAACTCGAAATTAAGATCCGTAAATTTTTCATGAAACTAGACTCATATATATATCTACTAAGTTTTTTCTAGAATTTTTGACTTAGCCAATTAGTACAGTTTATTAGTTAAAGTTTCCCCTGTTTCAAAACTCGACTGCACTAACCTCTTGTTACTACGAACCATGTTTCTTCCTGTACAAAATTCATATCACTAAGCCGTTTGTTTCTATTAAAACTAGACTCAACAAGGATTATAACCATATAAAGTATACCTTCTAATTAGTTTTGTACAATTTATGGTGAATTTCCAAAGTTGAAACAGGGGTTCTAGAAATCGCTCTGACCTTGTTTCACTAAAACTCAGATATATCATGAAATATAATACCTTTACCTATTTTTCTTATTCCATAAGAAAATAGACATAATAAGCTTTAATTTCATATATTATTCATCTTCAAACTATGTTTATACAATTTTTAGTGATTTTTCAAAGTTACGTCATTGCTGTTACTTGAATCTGTTTTTAGGTTACTTTCACATTTTTCATAATTTTCATGTGATAATCACCATTCAATCATACATATTAATAAACATGCATATCATCGGCCATTTTTATTAGCTAATCACTAGCAAGTATTTACACATCATTCATTGTTCATATTATACCAAAAGTGGCTAAGTTTCTATACATGCCATACACAAAACAAAACGTCTAATTATACCGAGTTATTTCTTTGATAGTGTGATCGGCCTCCGACATTTCCTTCGATCCCCGAGTGACTAGATAAGTACTATAAGAAGAAGAAAATAAAGAGATTAAGCACTAGGCTTAGTAAGCTTACAAGCAAATAAATCACAACATTCAACATAATGGATAATTATGCATAATATCATCTAACATCATAAATTTCTTTACTTCTCAATTTCTATCTTCTTCTTTATTCCCTTACATTCTTTCTTACCGACCTTTCCTTTTCATAAGTATAATCTACTTTTCCTTTGCTGTTAATTCACTGTAATTTAACTCGTATCCTGACCCGTTGAACCACTCGGAATACTAAGGAAACTAGGGTCGTTCTCGCTCATCAATATCCCGCCAATGCCATATCTTTGACATGGACTTACATGAATTATTCTGTCTCCAATGCCATATATAATATGGACTTACATGGCTCAATCCTGTCTCCAAAACCATATTTCTAATATGGACTTACATGGCTCATTTCGTTCGTCTGTCAACCCTAATATCCTAACATTCCTAGGGTTCAACCGGCTTTCTAACACTTTTCCTCTGTCACTTCACCTTAAATTCGACTTTAAATATTGTCATAACATAATATATAAATGCTGGAAATTGACAATAATAATGTAAAATAAAAGAATATTGCATTTATTTACTGTAAACTTACCTCGATACAAAATGTGACTAAACTTTACAATTTAGTCCTTTACTTTTTTCTTTTCCCTGATCTACTCTCGAATTTTGCTCTTCTTGATCTATAATAGCAAATTTAGCTTATTTAATATCAACATTTATCAAAACAACCCTTTACTCAAACTTTGGAAAAATTACATTTTTGCCCCTAAACTTTCACATATTTGCACTTTTGCCCCAAGGCTCGTAAATTAAACTTCATCCTATTTTCTTATGTTTTATGACATGCTGATCATTTTTCCTTCTATGGCAACATCAAATTCACACACTAACATGTACTTATGACTATTAGGTATTTTTACCGATTAAGCCTTTTTACTGTTTTCACTTAAAACCAAGTAGCACAAGTTGTCTAACATAATTTAAAACCTCATATTCCATCATAAAACATCAAAATACACAAATTTCACCTATGGGTATTTTTCCAAATTTGATTCCTAACTTAAATTATTGCTAGCATAAACTTTATCGAGCTACTGGGACTTCAAAACATAAAGATCATTAAAAGCGGGCTTGGAATCACTTACTATGAAGCTTGAAAGTTGAAGAAACCCCAGCTATGGAGAGAGGTAAGGTTCTGCTGGTAACTTGAAGAAGATGATACAATTTTATCATCTTTTTACCTTTTATTAATGTTAATAACCAAATGACCAAAATGCCCTCCTTACTAAACTTTCAAAATTCCTTCCATGTCCTAATTTTGTCCATGAACTTAAAATTGGTCAAATTACCATTTAAGATCTCCTAATTAATATTCCAAAATAATTTCATACTAAAAACTTCTAGAATGCAAGTTTTGCAAATTATTCGATTTAGTCCTTAACCTCAATTTAAGCACTTTATGCATAGAATTTTATCACGAAATTTTCACACAATCATGTAATCATACCATGAACCTCAAAATAATAATAAAATATTTTTTATTTTATTTTATTTTTTTACCCTGAATTTATGGTTTCGCAACCACTGTTCCGTTTAGGCCCTATTTCGGAATGTTACACTAATAGGCTTAGCACTCTACATATTGAACCTGCAAAGAACTTTCTCAATGTACCCCTTCTGACTTAGGTACAATTTACTTGTTTTTCTATCTCTGAGAATCTCCATTCCAAGTATCTTCTTTGCTGGTCCTAAATCTTTCATCTCAAATTCTTTACTTAGTTGGGTTTTGACATTTCTTATCTCTCCTTTATCTTTTGCTGCTATCAACATGTCATCAACATAAAGAAGTAGATACACAAAAGAACCATCACTGTTTTTCTTAAAGTAAACACAACTATCAAAAGTACTTCTTTTGAAATCATGAGAAGTCATAAAGGAATCAAACCTCTTGTACCACTGTCTTGGTGACTGTTTCAAACCGTAAAAGGGACTTTTTCAGCAAGCAAACATAGTCCTCTTTTTCTGAGACTATAAAACCCTCTGGTTGTTGCATGTAAATATCCTCCTCAAGTTCTCCATGTAGAAATGCAGTTTTTACATCTAACTACTCAAGCTCCAAATCATGCATGGCCACAATACCAAGCAAAGCTCGAATCGAACTATGCTTAACAACTGGAGAGAACACATCTGTGAAGTCCACTCTTGGAATTTGACTGTAACCCTTTGCAACAAGCCTTGCTTTATATCTGGGTTTTTTAACTCCTAGAGTCCTTTCTTTCCTTTTAAATACCCATTTACAACGAACAACCTTTTTACCTTTAGGAAGTTTCACAAGGTCCCATGTTCTATTTTTGTGGAGTGATTCCATCTCTTTTTGCATAGCAAACATCCACTTTTCTGAGTCTTCACAGCTAATCACCTCAGAATAATTAGATGGCTCTTGATTCGCATCTATATCTTCAGCCACATTTAAAGCATATGTAACTAGATCAGCCTCGGCATACTTCTTTAGAGGTTTAATTTCTCTTCTAGTTCTATTTTTGGCGATAGAGTATTGTGGTGAAGAAGCAACTCTATTCTCAACTTTTGTTCTGGCTTAAGGAGTTGACTCTGTATTAATCTGATGCTCCACCTGCTTTTGCTTTTCTTTATTGGAAGAGTCTTTAAGAGATAAGTTAGGTAGCATAGCAGTTTCATCAAAAACAACATCTCTGCTAATCACAACTTTTCTATTTTCAGGACACCATAACTTATACCCTTTTACACCAGCTTTATAACCAAGAAAAATGCATTTAATGAATCTCGGTTCTAATTTTTCATTATCAACATGAGTATACGTAGGACACCCAAAAATCTTTAAATCAGAATAATTAGCAGGATTACCAAACCATACCTCTTTTAGAGTCTTTTTCTCAATGGCAACGGATGAAGATCGGTTGATTAAAAAACATGTAGTAGAGGCTGCTTCTGCCCAAAATGACTTCGATAAGTTGGCATTTGACAACATACATCGAACCTTCTCCATGATCGTTCTGTAACGCCGTTTTACTGTGGAGTATGACGAACTGTCAAATGCCTCATGATCCCTTCTGACTTGCACAATCTATTAAACTCATCAGAACAGAACTCTAAGCCATTGTCTGTGCGGAGGTATTTTATCTATTTTCCCGTCTGTTTTTCAATCATAATTTTCCAAGACTTAAATGTGGAAAACACATCGCTTTTCTGCTTCAGGAAAAACTCCCAAACATTTCTGGAAAAATCATCAATAAAGGTTAGCATATAATTAGCTCCACCTCTTGAAGGCACTCTGGATGGCCCCCATAGATCAGAATGTATATACTCCAATATTCCCTTCGTGTTATGGATTCCTCTAGTGAATCGAACTCTCTTTTGCTTCCCAAAAACACAGTACTCACAGAAATTTAGTTTGCAAATTCCTTGCTCATCAAGAAGTCTTCTTTTACTCAATTCTACCATGCCATTCTCACTCATATGCCCTAAGCGCATATGCCAAAGTTTAGTAATATCATCATCTGACAAGGAAGAGGAAGTGACAGCTGCATCACCAGTAACAGTAGAGCCCTGCAAAACATATAACTTGGAAATTTTTCTTTGCCCTTTCATCACAATAAGGGATCCTTTGGAAATCTTTAAAATCCCACTTTCAGCTGTATATCTGTACCCTTTTGAATCAAAATTACTCAACGAAATTAAATTTCTCTTCAATTCTGAACATGTCGTACCTCACTAAGTGTTCTGACAACTCCATCAAACATCTTAACTTTAACTGTTCCAACACCTGTGATTTTACACGAAGTATTATTTCCCATCAAAATAACACCTTCAGACACTGTTTCGTAAGTTGTAAACCAATCCCGATTGGGACTCATGTGGAAGGTGCAACCTGAATCAAGTATCCATTCCTCGCTTACTTTAGAATCATTGATAGAAGTAACTAGAAGTTTACCATCGCTGTAATCTTCTACAACATCAGCTTCACCGAAATTTTCTGGTTGTTTTCCCCTTTAATTCGCAGCCTCCCTTTTAATCTTATTTTGTAGCTTATAGCACTCAGATTTAATGTGCCATTTCTTATTGCAGAAGTTACAAGTTTTACCTCTGTTTGAAGACTTCGATCTACTTTTAAATTTACCACGAGGATTCCGTTCCTGTGTCCTACCACGATCATCATCAGCATTCCGATCTTGTCTCCCACGAACAATGAGACCCTCTCCCTGAGAGTCGGGTTTAACCACAAGATGCTTCATCTTATCATACGAGGTTAAAGAATCATAAACCTCATCAACTGTGAGAGACTCGCGGCTATATAAAATCATGTCTCTAAAGGTTGAATAAGACGGGGGCAACGAACAAAGTAGAATCAACCCTAGATCTTCCTTATCATACTGAACCTCTATGGCCTCCAAGTTTGAGAGAATTTCTTTAAACACTGTTAAGTGTTCGTGTACAGACGTACCTTCCTCCAAACGATAAGCATAAAGACGCTGCTTCATATGCAACTTGCTTGTTAGAGTTTTCGACATACATATTTGTTTTAGCCTCTTCCATAATGCAATGCATAGTCTTCTCTTTCATCACATCCCGCAAAATTTCGTTGGACAAATGCGATGTAATTGTGTTAACGCCTTTTCGATCCTTGCGCTTCTTCTCTTCATCTGTTAATGTCGAAGGCATCTTATCTATCCTAGCAGGCATCCTCCAGATCCATCTGCAAGAACCGCTTGCATCTTAATTTGCCACAACGTAAATCGGTGTTGCGATCCAACAGTGGAATTTCATACTTCAAAGACGCCATTACTGTGATCGAGATGAATAACCTGGAAGCTCGGATACCAATTTGTGAAAAAATAAAAAAATAAAAAAATAAAAATAAAAAAGAGAACACACAAATTTTACGTGGAAACCCTTTCGGGAAAAAACCATGGGCAGAGGAGAAGAAAATTCACTATGTCGAAAAATTGAATCAATGCAAGAGGAATAGACTATGTCTATTTATAGGCTTGTAAAGCCATATTCTAGTAGGATTGAAACACCTTATCCTAATCAATATAAAATAGATGAAGTTTAATAAGGTTTAAAACCTTATTCTAAAATAAAATAAAAGAAGTCTAGTTCTATATGGATTTTACTTTTATTTTATTTTCCATCGTATTTTATTTAAATAAGAATTTGGGTTACTTAATTCTAACGGAATTAAATAGAATAAAATTGTTTGAGTTAAATTAAAAAATATTAAATATATCAAATTAAAACATTCTTACAATATAACTAATTTCATATTAGAACACAGAATTGAAACCATATATTTATGTAAACTCTTTCAAAGCAAAATAAGAGGAAAAAAAAGAAATTTTAGTATGATAAACTTAACTTATTAATTCACTTATTTAGGTTTCAAAATTATTATTGTAGAATTTTTAAAATTTTATATATTCTTTATATTTTTAATATATTTTTAAAATTTTTACAATTTTGAAAAAAATAAATTTTGAAATTTTTATAAATATTGTAATTTTTATTGAGAGAGATCAATTTGCTTATTTTCAAAATTGACAGTGACCAAAGGTGTATTTACACCAATTCGTCATTTAAATTATTTGAGTTATTAGAATTGTAAAATTTAACTCAACTCAAACTCTAATTACTTATTCGAGTTGATTCGAAAAAATCAAATAACTCGAATAACTTAATTTGATTAACTCAAAATTCAAATATTTTTCGATGTTTTTAGTCAAATCTAATTTTATTCAAACTTAATAAACATACACAACCAAGTCGTTCAAAAAACACACCCATAAGAAAATTTTTAAAATTGAATAATTATTAATAAAGTACAAAATGATAAAAATGATAAAAATTAATAATTATTAATAAAATAATTTCCAACATTGTGTTTTTAAAGTTTTTATCTTTTAATTTTCAACTCATAGATAAATACTTGTGTAACACTTATTAAATAAAAAAGAAGCATACTAAAGTATTAATTCCATCCGAGGTTTTTGGTAAGGGATAAAAAAAGGTAATCTCTTACAATTTTATTGATAGACATTAAAAGTATATATAATATTTATACTATTGTGATCACTTAGAATTTGGAAAAGAAAAGTATAATATATTCCTTAATATATCCTAATGATTCGCTTCTACCGAATTTGTTGTTATTGGGTAGTTTCTTGGGAAATCGTCTAATTTTAGTTTGTTTCATAGTATTGTAATATGTAAATTAATGGGATGGACTTATAGAAATCAAGCTTATTTGATCAGACATATTTTTCATTATTCTCCTTAATCAGAAAACCTATGAATGGATTTTAGAGTCAAGCCGTTGGCATGCTCAACATAAAATCTTGATACTTCGAAAATAGGAACTTGGTGTATAGTCTCTGGCACTTGATTTGAAGAAGATTCATGTGTGGATAAAATTAGGTAGCGTTCTCTTGAGCTTTACACTCAAAGAGGTTTAGGGTATATTGCTAGTGAAATTAAGATGCCTTTTTCCTTTAATAAAGCCATTGCATTGAGATAGATGTTGGATGTGGACAAAATTTGTGTGGAGATTGAAGTTGATAGGGTCATTCCTAACTCTATTGCAGTTGAGCTTGATAATGGTGAATGTTTTTATATGTTGGTTGAAGTAGCTTGACTTCCTCCTAAGTGTGATCATTGTAGTGCATTTGGTCATTCTACTTTTTTATATTCTAAAAAGCTTGCTATTGTTCAGAAATGGGTTCCTAAGAACCTACTATAGTTGTAATATCTTCAACTTAGAAATCTGACAAATTTTTGCAATTGGAAGAGTCTATGGATAGAGGAATTGATAATTCTGATCATGTTGTTGAGCAACGAGTTAGAGTAAAGGATAAAAGGTAACAAGTTGTTGGTAACAAATTTGATATATTGGACAATATACTAGGGGATAATGTTGTGTCCCCTAAGAAGAAAATACTTACTTCTAATGGGGTTAATGAGCTTATAAATCATATTAAACCTAAACTTAAGGGTCCTATAAAAAAGAAAAGTAAAGGTTCAAAAGCAGTAGGGAAGGGCAGCCCTTTAATCTCGTAATCCTAGTATGGAATACAAGAGGATTTAATGACCCTCCTTAGCAGGTAAGTGTTTTGCAAAGAGTCAAGAGTTTAAAAGTTGATTTTGTCTCTTTCTTTTGGAGACGAGAATTAGACATCTTAATGCACAAGTTGTTTTAGATAGAAGATTCAAGGACAAGAATCATTTGAATAATTATGACAATAGTTGCAATGGAAGAATATGATTGTTTTGGAAAAGGTAGATGGGTGGATAAGCTTGTTTCTACTGAACAAGTACATTACTTGTTATGTTTATGATAGTGTTCTATGTTTCTATTTGTCTGTTGTTTATGCTAATAATAATAATGGGAATGATAGAAAATTGTATTAGAATAGTCTTATTTCTATGAAGGGTAGACAGGTGAATGGGCCATGGATTATTGCTGAGGATTTTAATGTTACTAGCAAGCCTAATAGAGCTCGAATTTTAATGGTTCCTAGATTGTTACTAGTGATATGCAAGATTTTCTTTTATTCACTTAGGGTAATAAAAGGCATGATGATTCCCTTGCAAGAAAATTGGACAGAGTCTTAGTGTCAACTATAATGGCATGATGTTTTCCCAGATCGACGGTAGAATTCTTAACTCCTTCCAGTCCTATTACTCTTAATATTGGTGGTTTTAGCCCCTCTGGCCTTTTAAATTCTTTAACTTCTGGGTTGATCGTCTAAACTTCATAGAAGTTGTTGAGAATTCATAGGACCAGCCTACTAAAGGTAACCCTTTGCAGAGGCTTCAAATGAAATTGAAAAGATTGAAAAGTGATCTAATTTCTTTTAATAAAATGTATTTCAATAGCACATCTTAGAGAGTTTAGGCAAAGAAAGCCCCGATTGAGTATTCAATTGAATATTCTCAATGGCCCAACTAGTGATCTTATTGCTAAGGACAAAATGATTTATTATGAGTAATATACTCTAGGTAGTGCTGAAGAAAAGTTTTTTAGGCAAAAATCCTAAATCCAATAGGTCAAGTATGAGGATCAAAACACTGTTTATTTTAATATGCTTGTAAAGGTAAAGAACAAGGTCATTTCTATCAACATGCTTAAGAATGCAACAGGGGATAGTTTACTTTCTTACAATAAAATTGTTGATGAGTTTGTTAGTTATTTCAAGAGCACTTTGGCTATGCTTGATGCAAATGTAGGTGCTATTTTTTGAGTTACTAAGGGATATTATTGGTGTTGTTATCCTTGAAAAATTAAAGAATAACCTAATTAGGTCTATAATTGCTGAGGAAATTACAGGTGTGATGTTTGCTATGCATGGTAATAAGGCCCTATGGTCTGATAGCTTTAATGCTAAAATTTTCCAAGCTATTTGGAGTATCATAGAAACCGATGTAATTCAAGTTGTTTAAATTTTTTTAAATCAAGGACCGTGCTTAAAGCTATTGACTCTATTATGTTGACATTGGAGCCCAAGGAGTCCAATCCAAGTTTTTGTACTGATTTTAGGTATAATACCCCTACCCGTATTCATTGCCAAAATAGGGTACGAGGCATTACCGGAGTTTACGAATTAATTTTTTTTTTAATATTCAATATAGCCCCTTTATAAATATCTAATCTTCCATGCAATATTAAATCGAGACCAATCCACATCAACCAAATCAATTCAACATATTTTTAAGATAAATTCATGCATATTTATAAGATAACGTCATCACATATCTAAAACCAGGTTTGTTAACCATACTAATGGCTAACTTTACATTCATTTCACGTTACCATTTACTTAGTTAGCTTATACATGCCATTGAGTTCCAAAATAAAGTTTCTTTATACACCGAAATCCTGAGGTTGACAGTGTGATATGCCTCCGACCAAATCCGACCTCCGAGCTCTTAACACTACAAAACAGGGAAAACGGAAACGGGGTAAGCACTTTGTGCTTAGTAAGCTCATGTAACAAGAATTATACTTACCTAATATTTTCAATACAATATAATAAACATTCATATATCCATTCAATGCATTATTACCCTAACATGCACAAACTCAACATTCAAGTTAGTACAATAATTTCCATGTATCAATAATATATATACCATGATTGATGAGTTCGTCAATACCATGATTTCCATTTCCTTGTTATTTTTCCATATTTATCCCGTTGAATTTATCGGAATTTCGATGGATTTTCAGAGGTACACATTTATTGTACAATTCTGGGTCCGTCAATTCATATTCATGTGCGCACATATCCATTTCAGAGAGCACACTCCCGCCAACCTCAACCTTGCAGCGGGATTACCAGTCCAGGTTAAGTCCCCTGCAATATAAACTCATAGAGTATTGTCGGGATTGCCAGTCCAGGCTAAATTCAGACCCTAATTCAGATTACCCACCGGGCTAAATCCATTTTACATATATTCTTCGGGAGGGCTATATCAGGATAGGATCACCCGTCCGGGCTAGATCCTTTTTACCGTCAATTCCTTTTCAGAGATCCATCGAATTTTCCTTTCATTCAAATGGGATTTCTTCCCATTTTATCAAATATATCAATGTTTCATAAATTTCCATATAATGAACATTCAAATCATATTCATATCAAAAACATGCATTTCAAGCATTTAAGAATATAATTCAAGTTACACGAACTTACCTTGATACTTGTTTGTAAACAATAAAAATCTACTAATCCCGAACTTTTTCCTTTCCTCGATCTAGCTTCGTATTTGAATCTTCCGGATCTAAATAAATAAATTTAATTATCAATTTAATACATTTCATGTTCATATGCAACATTCTCTATAATTCAACTATTATTTATAGTTCATTCAAAGCTGTCTACTTGAGTCATAGTCACTAAATTATTTATAACATGAGCTACGGAACTCAAAATTAAGATCTGTTAATTTTCCCTGAAACTAGACTCATATATCGTTTTACCATAAAATTTTCAGAATTTTTGGTTTAGCCAATAAGTACAGTTTATTCTTTAAAATCACCCCTGTTCTGCTGTCGACAATTCTGACCCTTCTTCACTAAAAATTAATTATCTCTTCATACAAAATTCAAATAATGTTCTCATTTATTTCTATTAAAAATAGACTCATTAAGGATTCTATACATATAAATTTAAGCCCATAATTGTTTTTCTTAGATTTTTTACAATTTTCAAAGTCAGAACAGGGGAACCCGAATTCATTCTGACCTTGTCTCACAAAATTCATTATATCTCAAAATTTACAAATCCATTGCTTACAATATTTCTTCTATGAGAAACTAGACTCAATAAGCTTTAATTCCATATTTTTTTCAGCAATAGACTTTAATTCCAAGCATTTTCACAATTAGGTCCTAAAAATCAATTTCTATTGAAATTACCTAATAAAATCATCTCATAAACAAATTAAAGCTTTAATTTAATTCTATTTAATCATAAAATTACAACACTCAACCATGGTGACTTTCAATTTCATCGATGAAATCAAAAACTAATGAATTTAATAGTAGGACCTAGTTGTAAAAGTCTTAGAAACACAAAAATTACAAGAAAAAGGCAAGGATTAACTCACTTGGTGCAAAAATTATGAAATATCAGCTTAGATAACCCTCCTATGGCATTTTTAGCTGCTGGAATTGAAGAGAAATGAAGAGAAATCTAGATATTTCCTATTTAGTCCTAGCTTTATTTAGTTAATTTTGCAATATTCTAATTTTGCCCTTAATTTATCAATTTTTCTGCTGATTTCATACCCTTGCCGTCCAGCCCAAATAACTTTTGGGTCTAATTGCCTTTTAAATCCTTTCTCATTAAACTCTTAAGCTATTTAATCACTCTAGCAACTTTTATACCTATTACAATTTAGTCCTTTTCATTTAATTGACTACCCAAACATTAAAATTTCCTAACGAAATTTTAATACCACATTAATAACATTTCGTAAATATTTATAAAATTATTTTTGACTCGGTTTTACGAGATAGAGGTCTCAATACCTTGTTTTTACCCAATTTCTTCAATAATTTATTTTTCTATCTAATCACTAAATTGGTAAAAAAATTTTATCGATATTTTCATACGATTTTCCTATCATATCAATTTTCAAGCAAAAATATTAAAATAAATTTCTCTTTAAATCGGATCTATGGTTACGAAACCATTGTTCCGATAACCTTGAATTTAGGCCATTACAACTCTCCCCCCCTTTAAAGATTTTCGTCCTCGAAAATCTTACCAGTAAAGAGGTTTGGGTATTGTTTCCTTATTGCCTCCTCCGGTTCCCATGTCGCTTCCTCAATCCCGTACTTTTGCCACAATACTTTCACCAAATTTATCTTTTTATTTCTAAGCTCTTTTGTCTCCGTACAATATCTTGACCGGTTCTTCACCGTAAGTCATATCCATTGAATCTCTACTTACATCGGAGAAATAACATGTGAAGGATCTGATCGATATCATCGTAACATAGATACATGAAAAACATTATGGATTCTATCAAGTTCCGGTGGTAATGCCAATCGATAAGCGACCGGTCCAATTCTTTCTATGATTTCATAAGGCCCGATAAATCTTGGACTCAGTTTACCCTTTCGACCGAATCGGAGGACTTTCTTCCAAGGAGACACTTTCAGAAATACCTTGTCACCGACTTGAAATTCAATCTCTTTTCGTTTAAGGTCGGCATATGATTTTTGACGATCGGAAGCTGCTTTTAGACTATCCCGAATAACTTTTACTTTTTCTTCTGTTTCAAGGATCAAATCAACCCCATGTATCTTCCTTTCACTAAGCTCTGTCCAATATAACGGTGTTCTACATTTTCTACCATACAAAGCTTCATACGGAGCCATTTTAATACTAGACTGATAACTGTTATTGTAAGCAAATTCAATCAAAGGTAGATACCTCTCCCAATTACCTTCAAACTCTAGTATACAACATCGGAGCATATCTTCCAATACTTGAATTACACGCTCAGATTGACCATCTGTCTGAGGATGAAATGCAGTGCTGAAAAACAACTGAGTACCCAAGGCTTCTTGCAATTTATCCCAGAAACGAGACGTAAATCAGGGATCTCTATCTGATATAATAGAGACAGGCACTCCATGTAGCCTGACAATCTCAGATATGTACAGTTCAGCTAGTTTATCTAAAGAATAATCCATACGTACCGGAATAAAGTGAGCTGACTTTGTTAATCGGTCAACAATCACCCAAATAGCATCTTTTTTCCTCGGAGACAAAGGTAGACCCGATATAAAATCCTTAGTGATTCTTTCCCATTTCCATTCTGGTATAGTAATTGGCTGAAGTAACCCCGAAGGTACCTGATGTTCAGCTTTAACTTGTTGACATATTAAACACCTTGATACAAACTCAGAGATATCACGTTTCATTCCTGACCACAAGTACATCATTTTCAGATCATTATACATTTTATTACTCCCCGGATGTACAGACATAATACCGCTGTGAGCCTCACGTAGAATCTTCTATATGAGCTCTGAATTCTGAGGTACACATCCCTACCTCTGAATAATAAACAACCATCAGAATCAATCTGAAATTCAGAATCATTACCTGACTCACACTGTGCCCGTTTAACTTATAACTTCTCATCATTCTTCTGAGCTTCAAATATTTGCTGTAAAAATGTCGGTTTAGCTCTTAATTCTGCTAGAATTGAACCATCATCAGTCAATGATAACCGGTATTCATAGCTCGTAAAAGCAAACAGAGATTTTCTACTCAAAGCATCACTACAACATTAGCCTTACCGGATGGTAATCAATAATCAAATCATAGTCCTTTATCGTTCAAGCCACTGCTATTGTCTCAAATTCAAATCTTTCGTGTCATCAAATATTTCAAGCTTTTATGATCAAGATAAATATGACATTTCTCACCGTACAAGTAATCCCGCCATATTTTCAATAATAAATACAATAGCAGACTAATTCAAGATCATGTACTAGGTAATTTCTTTCATGTGGTTTAAGTTGTCTTGGAGCATAGGCTATTACTTTACCTTCTTGCATCAAAACACAACCTAAACCATTTAATGAGGCATCATCAGAATAACAAATTCCTTACGGTTCATTTGCACTAATACAGTGCTTTCGTTAATAGGTCTTTCAATCGGTTGAAACTTTGTTGACATTCATCATCCACTCGAACTTTACATCTTTCGCAATAATCGAGTCATTGGAGAAGCTATCATAGAGAATCCTGTACAAATCTCCGATAATAACCACTAAACCCAAGAAACTTCTAACTTCGGATACATTCTTGATGGATTCCAATTGACAATAGTGATATTTTACTTGGATCTACCCCGATGCCTTTGGCAGATACAATGTGTCCAAGAAAACCCACTTCTCAAAGCCAAAATTCACATTTCTTGAATTTAGCATATAATCGCTTCTCTCGTAGAATTTGCAACACAATTCTCAAATGTTTCGCATGTTCTTCTTCATCCCGAGAATAAACCAAAATATCATTAATGAATACTACTACAAATCTGTCTAAGCACGGTCCGAATATCCGGTTCATCAAATCCATGAATCTGCAGTGCATTAGTTAGCCCAAACGGCATAACTAGAAACTAATAATGCCCGTACACGGTTCTAAAGGTGTTTTTGGCACATCTGACTTCTTTACCCGTAACTGATAATAACCTGATCGAAAATCAATCTTTGAAAACATAGTAGCACCTTTCAACTGATCAAATAAATCATCAATCCGAGGTAACGGGTACTTATTCTTTATGGTTACTTTATTAAGCTGCCGGTAGTCGATACACAATCTCAAAGACCCATCTTTATTTTTTACAAACAAAACCGGAGCACCCCAAGATGAATGACTCGGTCGGACAAAACCCCTGTCAACAAGTTCTTGCAACTGTGTCTTTAACTCCTTTAATTCTGTAGGAGCCATACGATATAGAGCTATGGAGATCGGAGTAGTTCCCAGAATCAAATCTATAGAAAATTTCACTTCTCTTTCTGGTGGCAATCCTGGTAATTCTCTGGAAACACATCGGAAAATTCACATACCACTGGAACTGCCTGTATTTTTGACTTAGATACTTTGGTGTCAAGTACATAAGCCAAGTAAGCATCATACCCTTTTTTGACATACCTCTGTGTTGCCATTACCGAAATCATATCAAATAACCCCTCTGTCTGATCAGATTTAACCCGGAGCAACTCACCATTCTGACATTTTAGCACAATATATTTTTGTCTACAATTTATTACCGCATCATGCTGGGTTAACCAATCCATGCCCAATATCACGTCAAATTCATCAAATGGCAGTAACATCAAATCAACCGAGAAACAATAACCTTTTACCATTATTAGACAATTTTTACAAATTTTATCCACCAACACAGACTGGCCCAGGGGGTTCAAGACTTTAACCACAAATTCATTAGGTTCAACAGATAAATTTTTAATAATTGCAAGTTTAACACATATATATGAATGCGTAGAACCAGGATCAATCAATGCAGTAATATTAGTATCAAGTAAAGAAAATGTACCAGTAATAACATCGAGTGCTGAGGCATCTTCTCTAGGACGAATGGCATATGTCCTAGCAGGTGCTCGTGCCTCAGGCCTACCTGCAGTATCTTTTGTAGCTCCTCGACTACCACTGACATTACCGGATGGTCGAGGTGGTTTACCTCTCGAAACTGGATTACTCAACTTCCATATCTGTTCAGCTTTTTTTTCACCCCTTTCTGGACAATCTCTGAGGAAATGGTCAAAAGAACCACATCGGTAACAAGCCCCGCTCTTTAATCAACATTCACCAAAATGAGCTTTATTACAGTACTGGCATCTCGGTTTAGGAGTGCCAACACTGCCAACACTGGTCACTGATGGAGTAGAAGGCCTTGGATTAGTGCGTTGAGAACTTCGCTCTTTGCCCGAATACCTAATCGCTGAAGTAGAACGATCCTGATACTTCTTCAATTTCTTTGAAGTAGAAAACTGGGATTTTCCCATTGGTCTTTTACTAAAAATTCGAGCTTCCCTCTCAGCCTGTTTCTTTTCTTTGCTCAATTTTTCTACTTTATAAGCTCTCTCTGCCAATGTAGCAAACTCTCGAATTTCAAGAATTCCGATCAGTAGTTTAATGTCTTCATTTAACCCTTATTCGAATCGTTTGCAAATTTCAGCTTCTGACTGTACCCATTCTCGAGCATATTTACTCAATCGAACAAATTCTGTCATATTCAGATACTGATCTATTACCCTGTTTCAACTCAAGAAATTCTTTTCTGATCGAGAAACCTCTGGTTGATATATTTTTTCTTGAACTCGGTCTGAAAGAATTCCCATGTAATTTCTTCTTTCGGAACAACTGAAGCTTTAGTATTCCACCAATGGTAAGCTGTGTCTTTTAGTAGTGAGACGGCACATTTCAGACATTCTTTTGGTGTACAAGATAATTCCTCCAGAACCCGAGTAGTGTTTTCTAACCAGAATTCAGCCCGTTCGGAATCATCATCATTCCGCCGTCAAATTCTTGACCCCATATTTTCGAATTTTATCTACTAAAGCTTTCCCTTTTCTGACAGATTCAGTACTTGTACCTTGTGGGATCTCGGGAACCGGTGGAGGAGCAGGAGGCGGGGCTTGAACTTGCTGCACTACAGAGTTAGTTCTTAAGTATTGATTAAACCATTCATTCATCATTTGAAAGAAGGCTGTTTTTGCCTCCTCCCCTCGACCCTCTGTCTCGGGCCTTCTACTGCTAGTTTCTTCTCTTTGTACTGAAGCCGGAGCATGACTCCCAGCTTTCTCAGATTGAGCTCGGTCGGATGACATTACTATAAGAAAAACACATTTTAAATGGTCAGGAGATATCACATTATCAATAATAATTTAAATGGCATGTATAGCTAATCCCGTATTTGCTACATCAATCTTAGAACCAGCTAAACCGTAGCTCTGATACCAATAAATGTAATACTCTTACCCGTATTCATTGCCGAAATAGGGTACGAGGCATTACCGGAGTTTATGAATTAAATTATTTTTTTAATATTCAATATAGCCCCTTTATAAATATCTAACCTTCCCTGCAATATTAAATCGAGACCAATCCATATCAACCAAATCAATTCAACATATTTTCAAGATAAATTCATACATATTTATAAGATAACGTCATCACATATCTAAAACCAGGTTTGTTAACCATACTAATGGCTAACTTTACATTCATTTCACGTTAACATTTACTTTGTTAGCTTATACATGACATTGATTTCCAAAATAAAGTTTCTTTATATACCGAAATTCGAGGTTGATAAATGTGATGTGTCTCCCACCAAATCCGACCTCCGAGCTCTTAACACTACAAAACAGGGAAAAGGAAACGGGTAAGCACTTTGTGCTTAGTAAGCTCATGTAACAAGAATTATACTTACCTAATATTTTCAATACAATATAATAAACATTCATATATCCATTCAATGCATTATTACCCTAATATGCACAAACTCAACATTCAAGTTAGTACAATAATTTCCATGTATCAATAATATATATACCATGATTGATGAGTTCGTCAATACCATGATTTCCATTTCCTTGTTATTTTTCCATATTTATCCCGTTGAATTTATCGGAATTTCGATGGATTTTCAGAGGTACACATTTATTGTACAATTTCGGGTCCGTCAATTCATATTCATGTGCGCACATATCTATTTCAGAGAGCACACTCCCGCGAACCTCAACCTTGCAGCGGGATTACCAGTCCAGGCTAAGTCCCCTGCAATATAAACTCATAGAGTATTGTCAGGATTGCCAGTCCAGGCTAAATTCAGACCCTAATTCGGATTACCCGTCCGGCTAAAT
This sequence comes from Gossypium arboreum, assembly GCF_025698485.1. Classification (NCBI taxonomy): domain Eukaryota; kingdom Viridiplantae; phylum Streptophyta; class Magnoliopsida; order Malvales; family Malvaceae; genus Gossypium; species Gossypium arboreum. The sequence goes on from NC_069080.1 coordinate 17,188,290, forward strand.
CCATTTTACACATATTCTTCGGAGGGCTATATCAGATAGGATCACCCGTCCTGCTAGATCCTTTTACCGTCAATTCCTTCTCGAGATCTATCGAATTTTCCTTTCATTCAAACGGATTTCTTCCCATTTTATCAAATATATCGTTGTTTCATAAATTTCCATATAATGAACATTCAAATCATATTCATATCAAAAACATGCATTTCAAGCATTTAAGAATATAATTCAAGTTACACGAACTTACCTTGATACTTGTTTGTAAACAATAAAAATCTACTAATCCCGAACTTTTTCCTTTCCTCGATCTAGCTTCGTATTTGAATCTTTCGGATCTAAATAAATAAATTTAATTATCAATTTAATACATTTCATGTTCATATGCAACATTCTCTATAATTCAACTATTATTTATAGCTCATTCAAAGCTGTTTACTTGAGTCATAGTCACTAAATTACTTATAACATGAGCTACGGAACTCCAAATTAAGATCCGTTAATTTTCCCTAAAACTAGACTCATATATCTTTTTACCATAAAATTTTCAGAATTTTTGGTTTAGCCAATAAGTACAGTTTATTCTTTAAAATCACCCCTGTTCTGCTGTCGACAGTTCTGACCCTTCTTCACTAAAATTAATTATCTCTTCATACAGAATTCAAATAATGTTCTTGTTTGTTTCTCTTAAAAATAGACTCATTAAGGATTCTAGACATATAAATTTAAGCCCATAATTGTTTTTCTTAAATTTTTTATGATTTTCAAAGTCAGAACAGGGGAACCCGAATTTATTCTGACCTTGTCTCACAAAATTCATTATATCTCAAAATTTACAAATCCATTGCTTACACTATTTCTTCTATGAGAAACTAAACTCAATAAGCTTTAATTCCATATTTTTTTCATCTTCTAATTCGATTTCTACAATTTATGGTGATTTTTTAAAGTTAATCTACTGCTGCTGTCCAAACTGTTTTTGTGCAAGCTGTTTATTACCATTTTCCCCCTAAGCTTTTAATAAATGATAATTTCGTCCCTACTCAATTAGCCTCTCAATTGAGCTGATTTTTCTCAATTAACATTTTATTCTATCACCTTAAACTAGTTTACAACCTTTAGGAATCAGAATTTCAGCAATAGACTTTAATTCCAAGCATTTTCACAATTAGGTCCTAAAAATCAATTTCTATTGAAATTACCTAATAAAATCATCTCATAAACAAATTAAAGCTTTAATTTAATTCTATTTAATCATAAACTTACAGCACTCAACCATGGTGACTTTCAATTTCATTGATGAAATCAAAAACTAATGAATTTAATAGTAGGACCTAGTTGTAAAAGTCTTAGAAACACAAAAATTACAAGAAAAAGGCAAGGATTAACTCACTTGGTGCAAAAATTATGAAATATAAGCTTAGAAAACCCTCCTATGGCATTGTTAGCTGCTGGAATTGAAGAGAAATGAAGAGAAATCTAGATATTTCCTATTTAGTCCTAGCTTTATTTAGTTAATTTTGCAATATTCCAATTTTACCCTTAATTTATCAATTTTTCTGCTGATTTCATACCCTTGCCGTCCAGCCCAAATAACTTTTGGGTCTAATTGCCTTTTAAATCCTTTCTCATTAGACTCTTAAGCTATTTAATCACTCTAGCAACTTTTACACCTATTATAATTTAGTCCTTTTCATTTAATTGACTACCCAAACATTAAAATTTCCTAACGAAATTTTAATACCACATTAATAACATTTCATAAATATTTATAAAATTATTTTTGACTCGGTTTTACGAGATAGAGGTCTCGATACCTTGTTTTTACCCAATTTCTTCAATAATTTCTTTTTCTATCTAATCACTAAATTGGTAAAATTTTTCTATCAATATTTTCATACAATTTTCCTATCATATCAATTTTCAAGCAAAAATATTGAAATAAATTTCTCTTTAAATCGGATCTATGGTTACGAAACCATTGTCCCGATAACCTTGAATTTAGGCCATTACATTAGGCTTATTGCAAGTTGTACTATTGTGTATAAATAGATTATTAAGATTATATCTAATAGATTGAAGACTTGTTTGCCTGCAACTGTCTCTACTAACCAATGTGCTTTTATGGCGAAGAGAAGTTGAGTTGATAATGTTTTGTTAACACATGAGTTTGTTTTTTATTATGGTAGGAGGAATTTATCTCTTGATGTGTATAGGAATTTGACCTTAGGAAGGCCTTTGACTCTCTTAATTAAGAGTTCATTCTTCAAGTTTTGAGAATTATGGATTTTACAGTCATCTTTTGTAGCTGGATTAAGGCTTGTATCACTTAACCTATTTTTTCTATTGCGTCAAATAAGGGACTTGCTGGTTACTTTTCAAGTGCTGAAAATATCAAGTAAGGGGACCCTTTGTCCCCTTACCTTTTAATTATGGGCATTAATGTGCTCTCTTGTCTTTTAAATATGAATGCTAAAAATTGTGTCTTTGAGCTACATCCCAAATGTAAGGAGATTCAACTCACTCATTTAAGCTTTATTGATGACCTCTTGGTTTTTGTTAAATGTTTTATTGATTTTAATTTTGCTATCAATGTGGTGTTGGACTTCTTCTACTATTTTTCTTGCTTACAAGTAAATTATTCTAAAAGTGAGCTCTTAAGCTTCAATATGAGTGAATCTTATCTCATATAATAGGGAGTGCATTTGTTTTAAGATTCGATGTTTATTTATTAGATGTTTTGGTATCCCTCTTATTTCAAGGAATCTTAAGCCTTGTGATTATTAAGGTCTTGTTGATAAAATTACTTAAAGGATCAGAAGTTGGAGTGCCAAATTCCTTTCATTTGTTGAAAGATTACAACTATTGCAGTCTATTATTTTTAGTATTCCTAAGTTATGGTGAAGGATTTATTCTCCTTGCTAGAATAATTAAGGATATTTCTAAGATTTGTTCAACTTTTCTTTGGAAAGGAGTTTATGGAACTACTAGAGATTCAAAAGTTAGCTGAGAGGGTTTGTATCATCCAAAGAGTAAATATGGGCTTGGCCTTGAAAACCTTAGCTCATGGAATAAATCCTTTGTTCTTGGTAAATTTAAATAGTTTAGACTAAAAAAGCCTCATTATGGGTGGCTTGAATTGAAGTTTATAGATTGCATTCTCCAAATACAGTCCTTACAAGGGTATTGCTGGTATTGGAAGAAATTGTAAAAATATAGAAATTTTGTTGACATTATGTGATGGTTTACAATCCACTTATAAGGAAAATAAAGTTTATGAGAAAATAATGACTCAAAAGGAAAAAGTTGCTTAGCATAGACTGGTATGGGAAAATCTAACTTTTCGAGGACATTCTATCATTGTTTGATTGGCAATTTTGGATAGACTTGAATGAAATCAAGGTTGATTAAATGTGGCAATTTGATATGTTCTTTGTGTGCCTAAAGATCACCTTTTTAGGACCTGTTCTTTTTCTCAACAAGTATGAACCCTTATTCTTCATGCTTGTCATCTTTATCTGCAGCTTGACTCCTAGCAGAGCATTTTTTATTGAATGGTCAAGAATGATAGAGGTAAGGCATTTTACTATTATTATACTCTCATGGTGTGCTTTTATCTACTTTGTTTGGTAATAAATGATACTAATGTGTTAATAGAGCCTGGATGAACGTAGGATAAGATACAATTGACATGCCACTAGGGTTGATTGTGTGTTAGTACAAGATAGGGTAAAAGATGTTAAAGTTCAACACCAACTCAGTTAGTGGCCTAAAATCTTGGGCATATCAGCAGATGAAATATTCAACTTAGTTTCAATAAAATTGTTGAATAGTTAGCTAAAATCATGGTTTAATATCTGATTGTGATTTTGCTTCTAGGTTATCCTATATTTTAGCTAAAGTTGTTGTAGTTTCAGCCTATATAAAGGATGTAAATCAATGAATAAAAAGTGTCTTGAGTTCTTATTTTTTCATTGAGTCTTTTGTATACAATTCATAAAGTGTTATTAAGTGAGTTTTTTTGTTATTTTTTTACAACAAATCTTTCTATTTAGTCTAATAGTGTGGTATCAGAGCCAGGTTCATGAAGATAATCATGGTTGATTTTTCAGTTGTTGGAGTAGTGAAAAAGCTTAATAACCAAAATTACAATACATGGGCAACATGTATAAAGTCTTATTTGCAGGCTCAAGATGTATGGGACATTGTTAGCGGGGATCACCATTGCCTCAAGAAGCTAACAACTTAAAGAAGTGAAAGGCCAGTGCAGGTAATGCTATGTTTGCAATTAAAACCATTGTAGAGGAAGAAACGTTAGAGCATATCAGAGACGTTGACACACCAAAACGAGCATGGGACATGTTGAAAGAACTTTTCTCACGAAAAAATAACACAAGGCAGCAGCTCTTAGAGAATGAATTGTTATCAATGAAGTAAAGAGGTTTGGTAATTAACCAGTACTTCACTAAGGTAAAAACATTGTGCCATGAGAATTCTAAACTTGATTCTAGTTCTCGTATTGTGGATTCTAGAATAAAAAAAATCATCATTCATTGATTGAGACCGGAGTACAGGAGTTTTGTTACTACAATTCAAGGATGTCCAACACAACTATTACTTACAAATTTTGAGAATCTGTTGACGGGTCAAGAGGCTTTGGCAAAACCAATGGGTGAAGTCTCAATCAAAATTGAGGATGTGATGCTTTTTATTGGAAAGAGCAAAAAAAAACCCAAGTATAATGTCAGAAGTAAACCAAGAAAATATGATGGCAAATCAGAAAGCCATCATGAAAGTACTCAATTTGAAGAAACTCAAAAGCGTAGTAACTACAACAACCGATTCAACCAAAGGAAGAAGTTTGATGGTGATTGCTATAATTGCGGCAAAAAGGGTCACTTGGCCAAAGACTGTTGGTTCAAGAAGAAAGTTGTTGAGAGCAATGCAGTGACATCTAAAGAAGATGTTCATAGTGATAATAAGTAGGATGCTGAAGCATCCTTTGCTGTAGAAGAAGAAGACTTGGCACTCGCAGAAATCGAGTGGTGGTAATGGCTAACAATTCAAGGTTACCTATCACCTATGTTGATAAGACGACTATCGTACCTCGATTTAGTTCTGATCCAATGTCAATTCAAGGTGTTTATCATGTGCCTAGCATGAAGAAAAAATTATTATCTGTGGCATAATTAACATTTGCAAGCCACCATGTTTTGTTTAGTCCACAGGGTGTAAAGGTATTCGAAAATGTTAAAGTCTCAGGAACACTAACCATGGAAGGAAAGAGCATGGAATCTATCTATGTGATGTCGACAGAAACTGCTTATGTGGACAAAACAAAGACGAATGAGACAATAGATTTGTGGCACGCAAGGCTTGGACACTTCAGTTATCACAAGCTGAAAGTTATGATGAAAAAGTCAATACTAATGGGTCTTCCTCAACTTGAAGTGTAAGATGATATTGTTTGTACAAGATATCAATTCGGTAAAACACATCAGTTGCCATATGAAGAATCTAAGTACAAAGCAAAGGCTCCGTTAGATCTAGTTTATTCTGATGTAATTGGGCGTGTCAAGCAACCTTCAATTAGTGGGATACGCTATATGATAACTTTTATTGATGATTTCTCAAGGTATGTGTGGGTTTTCTTTATGAAAGAAAAATCAGAAACATTTGCCAAGTTTAAAAAATTCAAAAAAGTAGCTAAAACAGAGGTTGGTAGAAAAATTCAATGCTTACGTACAGATAATGGCAGGGAGTACACATCATATGAGTTTTCTACCTATGTAAGAAATAACAAGATTCATCATCAATTCACATGTACCAACAAACCACAGCAAAACGGAGTTACCGAGAGGAAGAATCAACATCTTGCTGAGGCATGTCGGAGTATGCTTCATGCAAAAAATATACCTGAAACATTTTAGGCAAAATGTATGAAGACCGCTGCTCATGTCATTATTAAACTTCCAACACCAAAGCTCGATTTTATCTCACCCTTTGAGGTACTATGGGATACTAAACCTGCTGTTAGTCATTTTCGAGTTTTTAAGTGTACTTGCTATGTATTTGTTCTAGGTCATTTAAGGAGCAAGTTCGATAAGAAAGCAATCTGGTGTATATTCGTTGGATATGATAACCAAAGGAAAGGATTGAGGTGTTGTAACCCTATGACTGACAAATGCACATCATGTAATATAGTGTTTGATGAAACTTCTTCTTGGTGGACTCCACAACAAGTGAAATTACCAGATTCTAAAGTAAAAGAAGATAAACCGCAAGGGAAAATAGAGGAACAATTTCTTGATATACAACCAAGTCTTGCAGCTAATGAAGAAATTGGAGACAATAAAGTTGTTAAGACAATAACAAATCTTTGGCGAAATGGTGTTCATCAGAGGCAGGAGGTCGAAATCAATCTAAAGGGTGAAGAAACTTCGCAGCCACAACTTATAAGGTTAACCAGATTTCGTAAGTAAAATCCAAAGTCTGCTAATGTAGCTGTAGCAGAGGAAAAACCTTCAGTCGAGCCAACAACTTTTAAAGAAGTATCTCAAGATTCTGAGTGGGTAAAAGCAATGGAGGAAAAGATTGCTGTATTGGAACAAAACCAGACTTAGAAACTTGTGCCACGTCCACCAGATGTGAAATCCATATCTTCTAAATGGGTTTATAAAATAAAGTATCGTCTTGCTAGATCATTTGAGAGGTATAAGGCTCGGTTAGTTGTAAGGGGATTTTATTAACAATATGGATTGGACTATGAAGAGACGTTTAGTCCAGTGGCAAAGATTGTTATTGTTCGAGTTCTTTTGGCTCTTGCTGCTAGCAAAGATTAGAAGCTATGGCAAATGGATGTGAAGAACACTTTTTTTCATGGACAACTAGATCGTGAAATTTACATGAATCAGCCTATTAGATTTAAGAGTAGAAGTCATCCTAGTTATGCTTGAAAGTTAAAAAAATCGTTATATGGGTTAAAGCAGTCGCTGAGAGCATAGTATGGTAAGATTACTGAATTTTTAACTCAAGCTGGTTATGTTATTGCTCATGTAGATTCTAGTCTATTTTTCAAAGTTAGTGAAAGAAAGTTGGCAATAGTGTTGGTGTATGTGGATGATTTGATAATCACTGGAGATGATAGTGAAGAAATCCACCAAGTTCGACAAAACTTGTCAGTCCGCTTTCAAATGATGGAACTTGGCCAACTTAAACACTTATTGGGGCTAGAAATTGATCATACAAAAGAAGGCATGTTTCTTTGTTAAGAGAAATATACAAAAGATTTATTGCAAAAATTTAGAATGCTCAATTGCAAGAGCATTACTATACCAGTGGAACCAAACACCAAATTTTGTGCTCATGAATGGAAAGACTTGGAAGATAGGTTGATGTATCAACAACTTGTAGGTAGTCTCATTTACCTAACTTTAACTCGGCCTGATATTTCTTATATTGTTGGGGTTGTGAGTTGATATATGCAGAATCCCAAGAAACAACACTTGGAAGCAGTTCAACGAGTTCTAAGATATATGAAGGGTACTCTTGATTATGGTCTTCTATATAAGAAATGTGAGGTTTGCAAACTAGCTAGTTATTGTGATGCTGACTATGCAGGGGATCACGATACACGTCGATCAACTACTGGCTATGTATTCAAGTTTGGTTCAGGGACAGTTTCTTGGTGTAGTAAAAGACAACCAACTGTGTCATTATCGACAACAGAGGCAGAATATAGAGCAGCAACTATGGTAGCCCAAAGAAGTACATAGTTAGTGCAACTTGTGGAATATTTGCACCATAAAGTTGACTATGCAATACCCTTTTATTGTGACAATTAGTCAGCTATTCGTATAGTAAAAAATCCTGTGTTTCGTGCAAGGACCAAACATGTGGAGGTGCACTACCATTTTGTTAGGAAGAAGGTGTTACAAGGAGAAATTGAGTTGTCCTATGTCAAGACTTATAACCAGGTTGCAGACTTGTTTACGAAAGGCTTGAGTACAACTAAGTTGGAAAAGTTTTGCTCACAACTTGGGATTGTGAAAAGGTTTGGAGTTGGGGTTGAGGAGAAGCGTTAAAGTTCACCACCAACTCAGTCAGTGGCCTAAATCTTGGGCATATTAGTAGATGAAATATTCAGTAGTTTCAATAAAGTTGTTGAATGGTTAGCTAAAATCATGGTTTAATATCTGATTGTGATTTTTCTTATAGGTTATCCTATTTTTTAGCTAAATTTATTGTAGTTTCAGCCTATATAAAAATGTAAATCAGTGAATAAAAAGTGTATTGAGTTCTAATTTTTTCATTGAGTCTTTTATATACAATTCATAAAGTGTTATTGAGTGAGTTTCTTTTGTTATTTTTTTTTTACAGCAAATCTTCCCATTTAGTCTAACAAAAGATGCTGTAGAGAAAAAGATCTAATTAAGATATCATTGTTTACGTCGCAACCCGGCATTTGTTGTATATTACCTAGCTTTGTCTTTAAGGAGACCTTGGTATGGTGGAGGGATGATACATTATATGATATAGTATTTGGGCCTACAGGCTTTGCAATATGTTGTATTTATCACTCTGTCGAGTTATTTAGTGTGGTGTAGTTATCGCTTTGTCAAGCTATCTTGTGTAGTGTAGTTACCCGTGTATTTATATCTTATTATTTTGGTTGTAATACCCCAAAATTTTTTACAGTGAGATATTATCCTTGATATAGTAAAATAAGGAAATAAAGTGATAAAAAGGGAAATTTTGAGTTCTGTCAAAATTGAGAAGTATATTATGATATATTAATTCAAGAAAGGACTAAATTGTAAAAGTGAGAAAAGTTTTGTTGCACAAGAGTAAATACTCAAAATTTAAAGGGTTAAAGTGTAAATATGAAAAAATTGAAGGACCAATAGTGTAAATATTTTAAGAGTGGAATGATCTAGAAACTAAGGAAAATGGATGAGTTAGGACCAAATTGAATAGGTGAATAACTATAAGGGACTAAATTGTAATTTTACCAAATTAAATGATGACTCAAGAATGGAATTTTAAAAGATAATAAAGGGCAAAATGGTCAATTGGAAGAGAGAGAAATCTAGAAAGCAATGATGATGTTGGAGATATTTTAGATTAAATAAATAAATAAATAATAGTTTATTAAAATTTTAATTTAATTTTTTAAATGATATTTTATTATTTTATTATTATTTTATTTAGTATATATAAGGAAAGAAAGATGAAGAATCATCATCTTTTTCCCATGCACCCAACGTATGAAGAGAAAAGGAAGAAAGAAACTTTCTTTTCTTTACAACTTGGTCCTTCCACAAAAAATTCATCATTTTCATCCAAAATCAAAAGAATTTTCATAGCTACCAAGAGAGAAAAATGTTAAGGAGACTATGGGAAGTTAGAATATCAAGTTGGATTCAAGAAATGGAAGACGAAGGAGAGAGAAAATCAAGATGAAGATTGAAATTAATAGAACAAGGTAAGAACATCATGATTTCAATATATTTTTAAGTTTAATATTATTGAAAAAGCATGGGATTGATGTTAATGTAGAGTTACCTTACATATGGTCCTATGTTCTTGATATGTTAGTAAAGAGAAAATAAGAGAAAGTGATGATAAATAGTGTAGAGAAAGAAAATAAGGGTGTTATAAACATGGTAATTAATATCTTGCACTAAAACAGTTTTGGACAGCAGCAGTGGTCTAAATTTGAAAAATCACCAAAAATTATGAGAATTGAATTAGAAGTTGAATAAAATATGAAATTAAATTTTGAATAAAATATGAAATTAAATTTTACTGCGTATAATTTTTCATAGAATAAATGATGTAAACAATGAAATAGTAAATTGTGAGATATAACAAATTTAGTTAGACAAGGTCAGGTTGATTTTGAGTTCCCCTGTTCTAACTTTGGAAAACCATAAAAATTTAGAGAAAAATAATTAGGGGATTAAACTTATATGCTTAGAATTCTGAATGAGTCTATTTTCAAGAGAAATAAACGGGAACATCATTTGAATCCTGTATGAGGAGATAATTAATTTTTAGTGAAGAATGGCTGGAACTGCCAAACAGCAAAACATGGGTGACTTTAAAGAATAAACTGTACTTATTGGCTAAATAAAAAATTTTCTGAAAATTTTATCGTAAAAAGATATGTAAGTCTAGTTTTATGGAAAATTAGCGGATCTTAATTTTGAGTTCTGTAGCTCAAGATATAAATAATTTAGTGACTATGATGCAAATGGACAGTTTTTAATATACATATAAGTAAATAGTGAAATTATTGATAATGTTACTTGTAGCATGTTATATAAATTAAGGATGTGGAATGGAGAGGAGGAGGAGGGAAATAAATATATGAATTTTCAGCTAGCAAGGGTTTTGTTGGGTTTTTCACACAGGAAGAAAAACAAAACTAAGTTATCTGGATGAAATATGAAGCTCTTGTTGAAGCCAGAACAATAAAGTAATAATTCCAGATGAAGTATGAAGTAAGTTTGAGATTCAAGGATTTGGGAGTTGCAACCAAATGAATAAAAGCAAAAGAGATGAAAAATTGAGAGAAGTATTTCATACGGGTAACAAACATACTGCTGTTTGTTGCCACCTTTAATAAGTTTACATTTAAAATGGATAATTTGTATGTTTTAGACCCAGGGACTAAATTGAATAAAAGAATAACTGTAGGAGTAATTTAGTAAAAATGCCAAAAATGACCAAAATGAAGTAAATGAGTTTTTTTATTGATTAAATTAATATATTGAATGAAATTATTAATTTGGATCAAGATTGGGTGAAAATCAGGGAAAAATGAAAAATTTACCAAAATGTCCCTGAATCTTGATATTTCTGAAATTTCGCCAGGTATTCGTGTAACTTGAATTATATATTCTTAAATGCTTGAAATGTATGTTATTGATGTGAATATGATTTGAATGTTCATTGTATGAAAATTGATGAAACATTGATATATTTGATACAAAGGGGAAGAAATCTCGATTGAATGAAAGGAAAATTCGATGGATCTCTGAAAAGCAATTGACGGTAAAAAGGATCTAACCCGGACGGGTGATCCTATCCTGATATAACCCTCTCGAAGAATACGTGCAAAATGTATTTAACCTAGACGGGTAATCCGAATTAGGGTCTGAATTTAGCCAGGATTGGTAATTCAGATCTAATCTCATTAGAGTAATTGTCGTTGCAGGGGATTTAGCCTGGACTGGTAATCCCGACAATACTCTATGAGTTTATATTGTAGAGGATTTAGCCTGGACTGGTAATCCCACTGTAAGGATGAGGTTCACGGGAGTGTGCTTTCTGAAATGAAATGTGTAAGACCATGGTTGAAAGATACCATGGCAAAATGATATGAAATGTGTAAGACCATGGTTGAAAGATACCATGGCAACATGATATGAAAAGTGTAAGACCATGGTTGAAAGATAGCATGGTAACATGATATGAAAAGTGTAAGACCATGGTTGAAAGATACTATGGCAACGCGACATGAAATGAATAAGACCATGGTTGAAAGATACTATGGCAACATAACGGGGAAATGAATAAGACCATGGTTGAAAGATACCATGGCAACATGACAAAAAATGAGTAAGACCATAGTTGAACGACACTATGGCATAATGTCGAAGATAAATAAGATCGTGGATGAGAGACGCCAAGACATCTGTTGAACAACTAATATTCAGGTAATATATATCAGATGACGAATGGTTATATGAAATGGTTGTGTGAAATGTTTACAAGAACTGGTCATATGGAAATATATGTACAAAATAGTTGTATGAAATAATTATGAAGATAGATAAACGAAATAAATATAAGTACATGGAATATAATTTATGTTAAGTTTGATATAAGCTATTACCGTAATAAATATACATAAAATATATGAAAATGATGGAGAATGAAATATTGATATAATGAAATGAATGATATATACTTATGAAGAAACGGTAAGAGAATGATATGTTTCATGACATGTACATATATGATTATCTTTGATATGTTGATACAAGGAAATTATGTAAGTAAAGACAATTATTAAACTCAAGTGTGACATGTCGAGAAAATAAGTATATCAATGTTGAATTTATATGAAATATGTACTAGTATACTAACAATGTTGCCGTTTGATGCTTATACAAGTGCCAAACTGTTAATTGAATGGTAATATATTTATTTATATGATGCATTGAATCGGTAAGTATTTAAATTTTTTTAGGTGATCTGCAAATTCTAGTAATGCTCCGAAACCCTGTTCGATGACGGATACGGATTAGGGGTGTTACATTGGTTCATCAGGCTAACTGTTAAAAGAAAATCATATTGATTGATCTATGTAATGCATGAAAATGAATATGTTTTTATGGTTATTAAAATGTTGTATGATTGAACCAAATAAATTATGTATATGTGTTTGGCGCTTATTCAAAAATGATATTGAATTGAATTGAATTGAGTGAATTGATAGTTAATCATATATATATATATATATATATATATATAAATGAAATGCTCACCTTGTAAATGTCACATGTTGTGATAGGGAAATAGATGAATTAGTTAAATTCAGTATATGTTTTTGTGAACTGAGGTAAGTTTTTGTTTATAAACCTATGAACTTACTAAGCATGTTTAATGATTATTCCATTTTATTCTCTATTGTCTGTAGTTGACCCTCTTTGCAAAACTTGGTAGTCGAATCATCTTGAAGATCACACTACTAGAGTTCATTTTCGGTAGTATTTTAAATGTTCATTTCGGTTATGTGGCATGTAATAGGAGTTGAAATGTATATAAGTGTTTTGTAAAAGTAAAGTGTGATTTGCACAAAGTATGTTTGCTTGTGGGTATGTGGATGTGCTTGATCATTGCTTGAAATAGTATCCTTAAAGGTGGTTATTAAGTAATACGAGTATTTGGTAAGTTTGATTATGTTATGCAACGATTGAATATGTGAAATGTTGTTGGAGTATATGGCATAATAGATAGATGTTTGAATTGGATGTTATAAGCATGGCATGTAAAATGGTCTTTGGTTTTAAATTTATAGATGGTTATATTGGTAAGATGGTTAATGGTAAGTGATAGATTTTTGGCATTTTGTTTGTACATATGACACATGCATAGTTATGTTCTAACTTGGCTTGAAATAGAAAGTACTTTGGTATTGATTTACGTTTGTGATGGTGCCTTGAGGCATATTGGTTAGAAGATTAGGAAATGGATATATGATACGTTTTGAGTTGAGTTGGAAATGGATATATGCATAGAGGAAATTCTATGTGATATGGATAATTAGTATTGTAAATGGTTAATTCATGTTTTGGCATGATTGTTGGTTGGTTCTTATACAAGTTGTGTGGCCATTTAGGCATTACCTGAATCATAGGTTTGCTTGGTACATGATGAACGCTTAAAATGGCACACGGGCGTGTACCTCACACAGGTTGGCCACACACCCATGTGGGTACTGTAGGTTTGGTAATTTTTGTACCACACTGACATAGTTAATTACACGGTCGTGTGACTTTTGCACACATGGGCACAGTCTTTCACACAACCGTGTGGCTTCTGTTTTCATGTTTACCCTTCTTAATTTTAAAAGTTTTTAGTTCGTAAATCATGTTTTGCATAAATTATGAAATGATTAATTGATTTTAAGTCTGAATTGCATGTGATGTTCTCTATTTTGGTGGTAGCATTCTGTAACTCGGATTCAGTGACCGGACCGAGTATGGGGTGTAATAGCCTAGTATGTGTTAGCTTGTAATTGGGCACTTGCAAGTCAATAATTTGCTTCTGAAGCAGCCAAATTTTGCCATATAAATTTTGCAGTTCCATACATCAAACAATGAGTAAATATCTCAATATCTTCATGGTCTAGCATCTTTCTTTGTACATCAAGAAATTACGGCATGGAGATTGATCTCATAATCAATTTTAGGCTTTTTTACCCAAATAATATAAAAAAATTAATTACGAAAAATGTATGAAAAACAAATTAATTACAAAAATAGGCATTTTCTACAGTGTTCTGATGGTGCCACCTGACATATTTGCGACATTGAAATGAAATGTGATGACCTAGAATATTCAGGGACCTGATTGTAAATTTCCCGTTTTGGATGGTAGCTAAAAAAAAACTTTAAGGTGCCGCTGACCAAACTTTAAATGGGTAAATTGCTTCATAAACCCCATTGTTTATTATTTTATTGTATTATCTTTTAACTCTAATTTTTTTTCGAAAAATATTTTTCCTCTCTGTTCCATTCTTCAAAACTCACTTTTTCCTTTTTTTTTATAAGTAATAGTATCTCATTTCTCAATTTAACTCAACAAAAAGCATTTTTTTTTTTATTTTCAATTTACTTGTAATTCGTTCATATTTGATTATAGATATATTAAAAAATCATCTTTGTATTTACCTCATTTGATCTATCTCACCAATCCTACCTTAACCCCATTTTATTTATCTCAATGTTCCTTTTGTTTGGGTTTTCTTTCCAAATCTTCTTCATTGATGACTTTTAATATTTTTAATTGATAATGGATGCATTATAGCATATTTTTAATTCAAGCAAATAAAAAAGGAAATGATGAATATCAATATTGATGAGATCTTAAAGGAGCTTCCAAATGATGGTTGTATCGCCAAAACCAAAATCGTTTGCACTCTAGGTCTAGCATCGTGATCGGTACCCATGATCGAGAAGCTGTTGAGGGCTGGCATGAATGTTGCTCGCTTCAATTTCTCCCATGGCAGCCATGAATATCACTAGGAGACCTTGAACAATGTCAAAAAATTTTATTATTTTATATATTTTTGGTGTTAAAGGGGAATAAAGGAAAATAATAAACAATGGGGATTTAGGAAAAAATTTACCCATTTAAAGTTTGGTGCTGCCAACCCTTAAAGCATCTTTTCTAGTTGCCAACCAAAACAAGAAATTTACATATCAGGTCCTTGAATATTTTAGGTCATCGCATTTCAGTTTGGTGTCGCCAATATGTCAAGCGACACCATCAGAACACTGTAGCAAATGTCTATTTTCAAAATTAATTTGTTTTTCATATTTTTTCATAATTAATTTTTTTTATTTAGGTAAAAAAAACCCCTCAATTGTAACTTCTCTTTCTATTCATGGGTACGAAAATTTCTAGAGTGAATTTTAAATTAAAAGAAATTTTGTTGTAAGAAAGTTACAAATTAATTGAAAAATTGAATGTAATTAAAATTCTATATTAAATAAAAGAAATTGAAATTTTAGATTCAAGGAATTATTATGAATTCATCAACTTATAATTTCAATGTTAGATAATTGAAAAGTAAATGGAATTAGAATTTCAACATTAAATAAAGAAACTGAAATTTTAATTGGTGTTTAATGAAAACAATCAAAGAATTATGTGTAATTTAGTATGTAAAATTAATCAATATATTTTCTTTTGCCCCTATTTATGAGGAGGGCATAAAAATATAAAATATATCCAATTAAGAATTCTAAAAATAATTAAAAATATTAGAAATAAAATTTAAAATGAATTAATTAAATTAAAATATAATATTTTATCTAGATTAAAAAAGTTTGTGTTTTAAAAAATTCTGAAATTATTTCAAAAGAATAATAGCATTCACATCCTTAAAAAATATAATAGCATTCAATGAGAGGATATTAGAATGTCATAAAATTTTGTTAGAATTAAAAGTATTGTAATTTGATAAAAGGAAATAGTTAATAAGAAAAAACATTTAAAATGAATTAATTAAAATTTTAAAATTTTATTTTTATTTTAAATTAAAATGACATTTTACCCATAGTTATTCTGATGGCTCTAAAAGAGTTATTTTATATAATATATAAATTAATAAAATCTTTAATTGAGTTAGCATCAAGAGTTAATCAAATACCAATTTAATTAAAAATTATACTTATACTACTAATAAAATTTTAATATCACAGATTAACTAGGTACAAACTTGTTTCAACCAAAATTCTATTTTGATATTTTTATTCGTTTCATTGTAATTATTTTAAATGCTTTTGTTCAAACACATTTGATTCAATGGTATTCGACAAATTTAAGAAAACTTCCGTTATCAGCACATTCCGAACATGAAACCTCTTCAAAGACCACAAAAAAAACCTTAAGAAAAAAATCTAAGCAAGCGATTAAGCATACCACGTAACGATTAGTAAAATATATAAAAGAAACCAGTTAAACAAATGACCTAAAATATTCTTATCAGTTAATAATTGGAGTTAAACCCTTTCGCAAGTAAAGGAAACAACGAGTCTCGTCCATTCAGCTTCGGGAGAAAAAGCTCATTCACAAGTATACACCCATAATTTTCAGCCCTGGCTATTGGACTTTCTCTGCAACTCCCAAGCTCTAAAAAAGTTTAAAGAAAAAAAAAAAAAAACACTAGAGAGAGCAGACAAAGAATTAGACATGGCTACATTTGTTGTACAGCGGGATGAATCACGGTAATGTGTCTCAGAGGATGCGATACATCACTACCTCCAGCATGCTGCACAAACTCGGCCGGTGAGAATGAGTTTCCATGGCACACACAAATGATGCTCACCTCTGATTTCGTAAATCTGTACAGAAAACCGTTTATGGTTTTGCCATCGGGGCCATTGCCCGTCGTCGAAACGCAAGGCATGCTACGAAGGGAAACGATGCAGTCGTGAATAGGAGGAGCTGGAGGCTTGGGAGGTTTTCCCATCTCCCCCTTGTTGGTATCTTTGGTTGAATTGCTGGTTTTAATTTCGGGTTTGGGTGGAGCTTTCTTAAGGTTCAATGAAGTGGATTCCACAGATGGCGTCTTTTCGATGCCGCCTTTGCTACATTTGTCCATGCTTTGGGCGGAGTCGTTTTGGTGGGAGGTACAACTTTGTTCGGACCTCCCCTTTTGATTGCTTCCAGCAGAACAATTTATTTGAGTATGTTCGGCCGGTTGACAAGGACTTGTGTTGGTCCCTGATTCACTACTTCGACCACCTAAATAACACAAGGAAATCGATATTTGGACGACAGAGTATCAAATGTAATTAACACGAAAAAGCAAGCTGAGAGAAGCAATTTACATTTATTCGAAACCCGAGTTTCATTATTGTTCAATTAATCAATACATTATTCAAAAAACACATTTCTGAAATCAAAATCAAGCAAGCGAACCCTTATTTACATACAAATTAATTACTAGACCCTAACTTGTAAGGTTTTAATAGAAATATGAATCAGATTGATAAAAGAAAATGGGTGATGCAAGCTACGATTTCCATTCTAGGGCGCCACATCAAACAATTCTACTGTATTTTCATGACTAAACTTGCATGAATTTGCAGGATTGATATATGAAAGAGAATTAGTGGTACAAGACAAAAAGGAAAACTTGCAAGTATATGTTACCTTGATTAGAAGAGCTTTGAAGATCCGAAACCACAGAGGAACTATACATGGGAGACTCGTTTGATCCAGTTTTCCTATTCCTTTCATCTTTGCTGCTATACTGCTCAGAATCATATCCATTATTTCCATGATGCACACGACCCGTCTGAAACCCTCCATTCATCGCCATGCCCTTCTCACCCCAACAAGGCACCGAATTTACGCAAGGATAGGGGAAGCCATTGGCGAGTGGCACAAACAGGAGATTAGGGTAGGGACACGGGACCCGCACCGGAAAAACTGGGTACGCCGGCGGATTATTTAGTTCGGTGCTCAGATTAAGATTTACGCCACCAAAAAATTCTTCAGCTTTGTTCTTCTTACATTCTCTTTCCTCTGTTACATCGTCGCGGCATCTTGATGGTATTGTTGTCCCTCTTTTCTGCTGCTTCTCTTCTCGTTTCTTCTTCGCTTCTTGTCTCCTTAAAGCTTGAATCTTGCGTTTCATTTGTGGATAAAAAACCAAGCTTTCCCCGAGATCTACAACCGGCACATCATTGGGTTTTGTTTCTTTCTTAATGGGCTTTAATTTTTCGGCTTTTCCTAAGCTTCCTCCGATTGATAATCTCAGCTCCAGCTCAATCTCGTCCTCTCTTAACCCCATAATCCCACTGTTATTTTCCATTTCAAAAGAAAAAAAAAAAAAAGAGCTCAAAAGCACCGTCTTCCGGCTAAAACCTCATGTTACTAATAAAGAAACAATAAAAAATGTACTGTCTTTTGTACGGGTACTTGCTTTTGTAGACTGTTTGGATTCAGATTTTGAGGGGAGAGAAAAGCGTAGGGGAAGAGGAAGAGAAGAGGATAGGAAAGGCCACGTGTCGAACTGGGAGAAGAGGAGAAAATCGGTTGGTGTTGACACGTAAGAGATTCTTTTTGTTAACATATTTAACGGGAGGGTTAAGTAGTATTAAGGCCGGATTAGCACTAATTTTTTTAAACGTCCTCAAGGGCCTCAAATTAAAATCCTCGTTGGCTTCCCTTTTTATCCCCCAACAAAGTTAAATTTAGCGGGAAATCGCTGGTTTAGTTATAATTAAGATCAGGATGACACGTGTTCCAAGTGCATGAGGAGGTGAGGGACACGCCACGTTTTTGGCTTGGTGGTGTGAGTTGATGAAACAAAACAGGGGAAGCTTTCTGACACTCTGGCAGATACTGCCACGTGGGGGAGATCTCGCTGTCCCGAGGATCTCGACCGTCTCATTCACTTTACGAATCCCCAGGAATCGGAAAACTACGTCGCGGCTTCTGGGGAATACGAAACGTGTAAAATCTCGTGAGGGTAGGACCTGTTTTCCCCGCGTTACATAATCGATTATGAAGACATGTGGCTGAAGGATGTCAAGTTGTTGCGTTTCGCAGCTTTTGGGAGGGATGTGGGTCATATGATACACGTGGTGAGAGATCTCTCGATAGAAACACCGGCACGTGTTAAGCTTAAAAGCGGGTTGGGTTTAAAAAGGCCTGGGGAACGTACGAGGCCAGACGTGGAGCCGGTCTACAGCAAAAGTGGAGGAAGTGGGCGCATGAAGGCCACGTGGCAATGTCGATGAAGGAGCAGAGCAAATGACAAGCTTTGTGAGAGTGGGAATCCCTACAACTAAAGCACTAAGCTTTCCACACTTGTCTTTCTTTTTTTTTTCTTTTTTTTTTTACATGAAAATGTTATGAGTAAATTTAAACCCTTTATTTTTAAATTATAAAAATATTAAATTTTAATTTGTTTTTATATTTTATTCTAATTTAAGATTTAATCTATACATATTTTAATTTTGATATAATTTAATATTTTAATTTTTATAATATCAGTAGTTAATTTTAAATACTTAATTCTAATTAAAATAATAAATATAAAATTTTAAAATTATTAGCATAGTTAAAATTCTTTATTAAATTCAAGTCTATTGTAATAATAAATTTTTTATTACATAGATATTAATTTTATTTTATTTTTCAAAATGTTACACCGATACAAAAGATATTCTAACAATATTACAAATAACCTAAATTTTTAAATTTAAAAAAGGAAAATCTAAATTTTAAAAATATAAATATAAATTTTAAATATATAAAGAGAAAAAAGTTATAATCTTTAAATTTCACACTATAATTTAATTAAAAGAGAAGTAATAAATCAAACACCAAGCATGAAAACCATAATAATTATATATTATAAGTTTGAAACAAGGGTTTAAATAGGGAGAAAAGCTTTGTGGTATTGTGATGGGACAAATCTTCTGACAGAGGAGCAAAATGCTAACACCAACATCGGTTTTTTTTTTTCATTTGACACTAAACACCATATAATATTATAATATTCAATTAAGGATAATTTTTAGGTAATTGTTCATTCAATTTGTAGGCTATTTTATTTTCGTCCTTTAAAATAAAATTTATAAAATTTTATCATTTAATTTCTAAAGTATTTTCGCTTTAGTCACTCAAGTAATAAATTTTAATGATGATTAACTATACACATCACATCATGTTTATATTTTCATTTTGGTTACTCAACTTTTAATTTTCTTTCATTTTGGTCACCCAAAAATATTTTTTAAGTAATGATTAGGGTACATAAAATCAAGGATTAAAGTAAGAGCGATTGAACTAAAATAATACACAAGAATCATCAAAATTTCAAAACATCAAAATAAATTAAATAAAATTTTGAAATTTTTATCTATTGAAAATATAAACTGATTTGTTACTATAATATTATAATTAATTAATTTAATCTCATTTTAAAATTTAAAATTGTATTTTATATAACACCCTAACTCGAATCATGTCAAACAGGTTACGAAATATTACGAGAGTTTACAGATCAATTAATCAGACATTTTATATAATATATCATTCATATCAGAAATGAATTGAAATCAAACATATTGTCCCTTATATTAGCGCTCGGGGCCTAAAATACACATTAGAAGCAAGTAGGGACTAGATCGGGTACTCAAAGAATTTTTCTGAGAACATGAAAATATTTTAAAGATGCAAGGGACATACGCCCGTGTGGCCAGGCCGTGTGGGCATTCAAAATAGGGGAACGGGCATGTCCCAGCCCGTGTCCATACCCGTGTAACTCTCTAACTTGGGTCACACGCCCGTGTGCTAGGCCGTGTTGAGCATACTGATTTACGCAATTAAAAAATACAGGGGAGACACGACCGTGTCACTTGGCCTGTGTGACATACGGCCAAGACACATGCCGGTGTCTCTGCCCGTGTGGACAAAAATAGGTAATTTTCAAGCCACATTTCTCACCCAATTTGGTACCTACCTAAACACAATAATTTTGCCCATCAACAAAACATAACAAAGCATTCAAAACAAGCCAAAATCATGTCTTAAACATGAAATATTACCACATACAACCAATATGCCCTTAGGCACCTTAAATAACAATTTAAGAACATGTCAACCAGGGGCGAAGCCAGAAAATTTTTTTAGGGGGGCCGGATGAAATTTTAATATTTTATAGTTTATAACTTTATAATTTGTAAAGGATTAAATGGAATTTTTATAATTTTAGGGGGGCCAAAGTGTAATTTTACCTTTACTAATTTAAAATTTTAAAAAAGTTTAAGGGCCAACATAATAATTTTACATTTTAGGGGGGGCCGGGGCCAATGCCAGCCCCCTGGCTCCGCCCCTGATGTCAACCAAGTATCTCAAGTTACCTAGATGACCAAATTCATGTATGCATATTCAAACTACATTTTACTTTCTTTCATTCTACCATATCACTCAAACATTAAACATGATAAGTCACTTATATATATACATTAAAATATGCCAACACAAGCCATTCAAATGACTTGTCTCAACAAAACATTTATATACCAACATTGACCAAAATAACCTATGCATGCTATTATATCCGATATTGATTTACTAAAAGTACCAAAAGAGCTGATGGATAGTGTGAAATAGCTTCGACCAGCTTCCAACCCGAACAAGCTTCTGAATTACTATAAAACATGGAAAATAACAATGAGTAAGCATTTAAGCTTAGTTAGTTCGTATAATACAGAATTTAACTTACCATTTAATTACATTTAAGGTAAGCATACAAACATATCCAAACCAATTTGGCCAAAAGCCTAAACACATATTCTCAAAATGTTAGCCACGTAAATCACATATAAGATCCAACACACATGGATGAATTTATCAAGTAATCACATTTCATGAATTTCATGTATATACCGATAATAGTTCATATTGAATATCATATAATTTCATAACAGAATTGTGCTCATTGAACCATTTAGAATATCGTTAGATACACGGGTGGTACACACAGGGTGTACTGAACTGTAATCCGTCAACTCATATTCATATATGCTCATACGAGCTATAAACAGGAAACTCCTCCGAGCTGAATAACGGAAAGCTCATGCGAGCTGTATAACGAGAAGCTCATACAAGCTAAATAACGGGAAGCTCATTAGAGCTGTGGTGTGTCCGCAACACATGCAATGTAACAGTCCGGTTTTGACCCTAGTCGAAATAGTAGTTTTGAGACCACAAATCCGATTCTAAAAAATATTTTAATATTATTTTCTGTGTCTATGATATGAGAATTTGCATCTGTGAAATTTCTGTGATTTAAATTGTCTATTTTTGCGCTTAATTATGAAAAAAGATTAAATCGCGAAAAGTGTAAAAGTTGAGTGCTAGATGTTAAAGCACCTATTTGGATTGGCTTCTAAAATATGGGTCATTGCATGTCAAATTTACCATTTATGTTAATGGTGGAAAATTATGGACATGTTAGGAAAGTTTTAATGATTTATTAATGAAGGGCAAAATGGTAAATAGTGTATTAAATGAATTAAAGTAAATTAAGTGCATGAAATAAGCCATTTCTTCATGCATTCTTGTCGAAAATCAAAAGAAAATAGGAAGGAATAGAGCTTTAGGGTTTCGACACTTGCAAGCATCAATTAGGTATGTGTTTTTGCTCGGTTTTTGATAATTTCTACATTTCTATAAACGTTGCTTTGTGTTCTTCAAAACCCATGTCTAAATTTCTGTTTTTGTTGAAGATTATAAAATGTGCCATTGATGATTATATGAGCTTTGTAGTGCTCTTCTATGGATTATGAAATATATATGTTAGATTATCATGTTTTGTTCTTGAATTTTTGATGAAATGAGCTATTTGGGCTAATTTGTGAAAATGAGGTTTTGAAGGACTAATTTGTGAATTTAACATGTTGTATGGGCTTATATAAAAGCCATGAAAATTCGACTAGCCTTTGTTGCAAAGAAATTTTACATATTGGTGATTTTGTGTAAAATGGACTAAATTGTCAAAGTGTGAAAATGTAAGGGCTAAAATGTAAAGTGCCCTAAATATGTGTATATAGATTAAATTGAATGAAATGAATGATTAAATGGTTGAATTTGTATTGTATTAGATCAAGAACAAAGAAAATCGGACTTAGATCGAGGGAAGTCCAAGGTAGTCGAATAGTCGACTCATTTTCATCCGAAATCTGTACGATGTAAGTCAAACTACACTTATGTGTTAAGTTGATTAAATTCTGTGTTTATAAACTGTTATCTGTATTGGACGGCCTTGAGAGCCTGATAAAAGAACGTTGGTATTAATCTGAATTATCGTGTAAGACCGTGTCTGGGACGCAGGCATCGATTTGAAATTTAAGTGTAAGACCATGTCTAGGACATCGGCATCGTATCTGTTTTCGTATAAGACCCTGTCTAGGATAGAGGCATCGATACTGAATTACATGTAAGACCACGTCTAGGACGTCGGCATTATACTTGTCTGTGAATATTTATTCCGTTTCTGGATTGTTCGATGATAAAGTATGAGATATGAAATGTATAATTCATAAAGGTACGTTTGTATCGTACTAGATTTCTGAATAGAAAAGACTATGTTTCTGTGAAGTAAGGAAATATTCTATGAGACGGTTGTGAAATCTGGCCATTTACTATTATTTTTATGTTATAATAGTTGGGAATTTGTATTTGACTTACTAAGCTCTTCGTAGTTTACTCTGTGTGATTTTTGTCTGTTTTACAGTTATCGTAGCTACTGAAGGCTCAGGATAGTCGAGGATTGTCACCATACTATCAAGCTCTTTTTAGTACCTTTGAAAGTGTTAATATTGCTAAATATGGCATGTATAGGCTAGAATGTCTATGTATTAAGTTTTGAATTGTATATATGTTATGCCATGTCAATTGGCTAGCAAATGTTAAGTTTTGTGCATAGTTTTGATGAATGTTTTGAAATGTGCTATGTTCTAATGTGTTTTGGTCATATTAGAGCATTGAATTGGTTGGAAATGTTGGTATACTTGTTGCATATTAATGTTTGTAGGATTGGAACCATATGGGGTGGCAAATTGGCTTAAACCAAGCCTGCATTGTGCCACACAGCCAGGGAACGTGGGCGTGCCTTGTGGCAGTGTGAGAAAGTCAGTAGCTAACTAAATTTTACATGGTCATAGCACACGACCGTGTCTTTTGGCCTTGTTAAAAAGTTAGTATAGGACCTATTTTTGGCACGATTGGATCACATGGGCGTGTCTTGTGCCTGTGTGAGTCACACGGCCTAGTCATACGGGCGTGTGGCTTGGTCACATTTGAAAATATTGATTAAGTGATGAAATTTCTGAAAGGGTTCGGTTTAGTTCTGACCCTCCTTAAATGTATATTTTAGGTTTCGTAGACCATCTTAATGGATGAATTGTGGATGAATATTTATGTATTGATATTATATGATATTTGTGAATCTGTATTACTCCGAAATGCTCTGTCTGTAAGGTGACTCCCATTTCCTATTTCGGTGACGGTTACGAGATAGGGGTGTTACATTTTATTGGTATCAGAGTTATGGTTTAGTCGGTTTTAAGACTACCATAGTGTATATGAGTCTAGCTATACATGCCATATATTTGAATTTGTGATAGTGTGATGACTCCTAACTTTGAAATGTGCTTTTATATAGCAAATAGATCTTGATAGAGCTGTAGCTGACGATGTTGAAAGTAATGCGCCTGCTCCCGCACAAGGGGCGGTGCAAGATGATTCACGACCGGCTATGAGTAGCTGTGATAGTGAGGCTAAGCAAGCCTTCTATCAGATGATGAATGAATGGTTCACCCAATACATTAGAACCAATCCGACTGTACAATAACCTCCACCCCCGGTTAATCCTTCTCAGATTCCTGTCGTGACTTCTGTGAATCCGGTTCAGCTAAATAGACCACCGGTTGATAAGATTAGAAAGTATGAGGCTGAAGAATTTTGAGCTACAACAAATGATGATGATGAAAGAGCCGAATTCTGGTTAGAAAATATAATACGGGTATTTGATGAAATGTCTCTGAATCCAGAAAAATGTGTTAAATGCGCTGTTTCACTTCTGAGAGATACGACGTATCATTGGTGTAAAACTTTAATATCTGTGGTTCCGAGCGAACGAGTTACCTGGGATTTCTTCCAAGCTGAATTTTGGAAGAAATACATTAGTCAGAGATTTATTGATCAGAAACGTAAAGAGTTTCTCGTGCTTAAATAAGGTTGTATGTCCGTTAGTGAGTACGAACGAGAATTTGTGAGATTGAGCCAATATGCTTGGGAATGTGTATCAAATGAAGCAATAATGTGTAAAATATTTGAAGATGGACTAAATGAAGATATCCGTCTTCTAGTGGGGATTTTAGAGATTAAAGAAATGGTAGTGCTCGTTGAACGAGCATGTAAAGCTGAAGAATTAAGCAAAGAGAAAAGAAAAGCTGATTCTGAAGCTAGAGATGCTAGAAAGAGATCTTCGAGTAAATCATTTCAGTCTAGACCAAAGAAATTCTGAGATGGTCAGAACTGTTCAAATACTAATGTGGGACATTCAAATCGAGATCGAGCTAGATCGTATTCGAACACCAGAGCCCCTGTTACTTCTGTTGCAAGTGTTGGAAATATCCGATCTGATAAACCTAAGTGTAAACATTGTGGTAAAAGACATTCGGGAAATTATAGATTAAATGACCGAGCCTGTTTCCGATGTAGATCCCTGGATCATTTTATAAGATATTGTTTTGAACCCACTGAGCAAGAGAATGTACAGAATCCGAGACAGAGTAACACCTCATCTAGAGGTAGACCTTCCAGAAACACGAGAAATACAAGTGGTGATCAAAGAGCTACTAGGGATACTATTGTTAGATCTGAGGCCAGAGCACCTGTCAGAGCCTATGCTATCTGAGCTCGTGAGGAAGCCTCGTCTCCAGACGTTATTACTGGTACTTTTACTCTTTATGATACTTCTGTGATTGCATTGATAAACCCTGGATCAACACATTCTTATATTTGTATGAATTTAGTGCACAGTAAGACTTTGCTTGTAGAGTCTACTAAATTCGTAATTAAAGTATCGAACCCCTTAGGCAAAAGTGTCTTGGTTGATAAAGTCTGCAAGAATTGTCCGTTAATAATTCGAGATATTTGTTTTCCTGCTGATCTGATGCTTTTACCTTTCGACGAATTTGATATAATTCTGGGGATGGACTAGTTAACATTGCACGATGCTGTTGTGAATTGTAAAAGAAAAGTCATTGATTTATGCCTATTAATAGCAACCCACATAATTTCATAAAATTTACAATTTTACCACAAATTTATCATCTTTTTAATTTAGTCTCTAATTGATAATTTCATCAAAATTCTCTTTACAAAAGTTGTTTATCCAACAATAACCTTTCATTTTCTATAATAAAACTTCATAATTCAAGTATACTCATCAATGGAAAAACCCTAATACTTTAACGATTTTGCAAATTAATTCCCAAGTTAGTTAGATTAAGCTACTACGATCTCGAAAATATAGAAATCATAAAAAACGAGACAAGAATACATACCTAATTGAGCAAAATAAGTTTGCTAAAACTTAAACTTCCATGACTAGGGTTTTTTTTTTTCGATGGATGATGATGAAAATGATAATAGTTTGTTTTATTTTATTTATTTATCACTTAAATTATTATTTTCCAAAATTACCCTTAATAATTCACTAAATTCCAATGATGAATAGTCATGTTTAACCACTAAGCATTTTAATGGTATATTTACCATATAAGGACCTCCAATTTCAAATTATATAGCTATTTAATACCTTTAGCTATTAGAACTCAACTTTTGCACTTAATGCAATTTAGTCCTTTTCATCAAATTAGGTATATAAATAGTAAAATTTCTTAACAAAATTTTTATACTGTATTTCTATCATACAATAGACCATATAATAATAAAATGAATTTTTCTCTGACTTTGGATTTATGGTCCCAAAACTACTATTCTGATTTCACTAAAAACGGGCTGTTACAAGGAATTTTTGTTCTCGAAAATCTTACCAGTAAAGAGGTTTGAATATTACTTTCTCATAATTTCTTTGGGTTCTCAAGGAGCTTATTCTATTCTGTGTCGTTGCCAGAGAACCTTTACTAAAGCTACATTTTTATTTCTCAATTCTTTCACCTTTCATGCTAGAATTTGGATCGGTTCTTCACTATATGTCATGTTAGGTTGAATCTTGACATCCGTCGGGGAGATAATATGTGAAGGGTCAGATCGGTACCGTCATAACATAGATACGTGAAAGATATTGTGAATCTTTTCTAGTTCTGACGATAAAGCTAGTCGATACGCAACAAGTCCAATTCTTTCAATAATCTTATACAGCCAAATAAATCGTGGACTCAACTTTCCTTTATGACCAATTCAAAGAACTTTCTTCTAGGGCAAAACTTTCAAAAATATTGTCACCAAATTGAAACTCTATATCTTTACGTTTAAGATCTGCATAAGATTTCTGACGATCCGAAGCTGCTTTTAAGCTATCTCAAATCACTTTCACTTTTTCCTTAGTCTCGCGAATCAAATCAACCCCATGCATCTTTTTCTCACTGAGCTCAGTCCAATATAACGAAGTTCGGCATTTGCGACCATACAGAGCCTCATACGGTGCCATTTTTATACTTGACTGAAAACTATTATTATATGTGAATTTGACTAATGGCAAATATTTTTCCCAATTGCCTTCGAGCTCTAAAACACAATACCACAACATATATTCAAGAATTTGGATCACACGCTCGGACTGACCATATAAAATGCAGTTCTAAAATGCAATCGCATACCCAGAGCTTCCTGTAACTTTTTTCAGAATCCCGATGTAAACTGCGGATCTCTATCCGAAATAATAGAGACTGGAACTCCGTGCAACCTGACAATCTCCTAAACATATAATTGAGCTAATCTATCAAGTGAGAAATCTGTACGTACTGGAATAAATTGTGCAGGCTTCGTCAAATGATTAACGATAATCCAAGTAACATCTTTCTTTTTTGGAGATAAAGGTAGCCCTGATACAAAATCCATAGTAACTTTATCTCATTTCCACTCCAATATCATCACTGGTTGTAACATTCCTGAAGGTACTTAATGTTCAGCTTTAACTTGCTGACATATTAAACATTTAGATACAAAATCAGAAATATCATGTTTCATTCCCGGCCACTAGTACATTTGTTTCAAATCATTTTACATTTTATTACTTCCCAGATGAACAGACTAGCAGAGGAGAAGAAAATTCACTAATGTCGAATTCAAATGATACAAGAGAAGTTTCGACTACATCTATTTATAGGTCGAAAAAGCCTAATTCTAATCAATGTAAAATATATTATACAAATAAATACTAAATATATTATACCACTAAATCTTTTAGAAGAAAATATATTTTATTTAACTTGACTTGCAAGCAATCTCTTAGAATTTCTGTCATACAACTCTAACAATCTCTACCTTAACATGAATTCTCAACGAACAAGTTCTTCACCTATTCCATGAAAACCCTAAATGGTTTATCTTCAATAATGAACATCAACCAAGTTTGAGTATTACTCGGTTATAGGAAGTGACATAGTCATCATATCTTCAGGATTTTCATGACTACTAATTTTGCTTACAACAATATCACTACGAGCAATAATATCACGAACAAAATAATACCAAACATCAATGTGTTTTGTTCTCTTATGAAACATTTGATCATTTGTAAGGAAAATGACACTTTTACTGTCACAAAATATTGTACTGATTTGAAGGTCTTCGTTGAGTTCACTAAAGAGCTCCTTTAACCAAATAGCTTCTTTACAAGCCTTAGTAATCGTAATGTACTTAGCTTCAGTGGTAGACAAAACGACAGTAGTTTGCAAAGTGGCTTTTCAACTAATTGCACAACCCCCAATTGTAAAGACATAACTTGTGAGAAATCTTCTTTTATTAAGGTTTCCAGCTAAATCAATATCAATATACCAAATGACTCTATCTCTATTTCTTCCAAACGGTAAGCAAACATCAATAGTAGCTTGTAAGTATCTCAAAATCCACTAAATTGTTTTCTAGTCTTCTTTACTAGGATTCGCCATGTATTTTCTAACTGCACTGATTGCATATGATAAATCTGGATGTAAATAAACCATAATATACATAAGAGATCCCACTACATTGGAATATGGAACATGTGACATGTAGTCAATCCCATCATTTGATTGTGGAGACAAAGTCGATAAAAGTTTGAAATGGGCTGCTAAAAGAGTACTAACAAGCTTAGCACTCTGTATATTGAACCTGCAAAGAGCTTTCTTAATGTACCATTTCTGACTTAGGTAAAATTTTGTTTATTTTTCTATCTTTGAGAATCTCCATACCAAGTATCTTCCTTACCGCCCCCAAATCCTTCATCTCAAATTCTTCACTAAGCTAGGCTTTGACCTTTCTTATCTTTCCTTTATTTTTTGCTGCTATCAACATGTCATCAACATAGAGAAGTAGATACATAAAAGAACCATCACTGTTTTTTTAAAATAAACATAACTGTCAAAGCTACTTCTTTTGAAATTATGAGTAGTTATAAAATAATAAAATCTCTTGTACCACTGCCTTGGTGACTGTTTCAAACTATAAAAAGATTTTTTCAACAAGCAAACATAGTCATTTTTTTCTGAGACTATAAAGCTTTCTGATTATTGCATGCAAATGTATTCAAGTTCTCTATGCAAGAATATTATTTTTATATTTAACTGTTTGAGCTCTAAATCATACATTGCCACAATAACAAGCAAGGCTCGAATCGAACTGTGCTGCACAACTGGAGAAAACACATATGTGAAGTCCACAATTAGAATTTGACTATAACCCTTTACAATAAGTCTTGCTTTATATTTGGGTTCTTCAACTCTTTGAGTCCCTTCTTTCCTCTTGAACACCCATTTACAATGAACATCATTTTTACTTTTAGAAAGCTTCACAAGATCCCATGTTCTATTCTTTTGGAGTGATTCTATCTCTTTTTGTATGGCAAACATCCACTTTTCTGAGTCTTCACAACTAACTGCCTCAAAATAAGTTAATGACTTTTGATTTGCATTTATATCTTCAGCCACATTTAAAGCATAAGCAACTAAATCAACCTCGACATACCTCATTGGAGGTTTAATTTCTTTTCTAGTTTTGTTTTTAGCAATAGGATATTGTGGTGAATAAACGACTCTATTTTGAATTTCTATACTAACTTAAGGAGTCAACTCTGTTGTAAATACTAGATCAATCTACAGCTCCACCTACTTTTGTTGTTCTTTATTTAAAGAGTCTTTAAGAGATAAGTTAGGCAGTATAGTAGTTTCACAAAAAAATAACATATTTGCTAATAAAAACTTTTATATTTTCAAGACACCATAGCTTATACCCATTTACACCAACCTTATAACCAAGAAAAACACATTTAATTGATCTTGATTCCAATTTTCCATTATTAGCATGAGCATACACAGAACATTAAAAAATCTATAAATAAGAATAATCAGCAAGGTTACCAAACCATACCTCTTGTGGAGTCTTTTTCTCAATGGCAATAAATAGAGATCGGTTAATAAAAGAATGCAATAGAGGTTGCTTCAGGCCAAAACGACTTCGGTAAATTAGCATTTGATAGCATACATCAAACATTCTCCATGATCATTCTGTTCATTCATTCTGCAACGCAGTTTTGCTGTGAAGTATGACGAACTGTCAAGTGTCCACGATCTATTCTGATTTGTACAATTTGTTAAACTCATTAGAACAAAACTCCAAGCCATTATATAAGCGGAGGTGTTTTATCTGTTTTCCTATTTGTTTCTTAACCATAGTTTTTCAAGACTTGAATGCAAAAAACACATCGCTTTTCCACTTCAGGAAGAACACTTGAACTTTTCTGGAAAAATTATCAGTAAGTGTTAGCATATAATTAGCTTCACCTCCTGAAGGCACTTTGAATGATCCCTAAAGATCAGAATGAATATAATCCAACATTCACTTCGTGTTATGGATTCCTTTGGTGAATCGAACTCTCTTTTGCTTCCTAAAAATATAGTGCTCATAGAACATGAGTTTTCAAATTCCCTATCCATGAAGAAATTCTCTTTTTATCTATTTTTCCATGTCGTTCTCACTTATATGCACTAAATGCATATGCCAAAGTCTAGTAACATCATAATCTGACAAGGAAGAGGAAGCGACGGTTGCATAATCAGTAGCAGTAGAACCTTGCAAAACATATAACTTGACAAATTTTCTTTTCCCTTTCATCACAACGAGGGAACTCTTGCTAATATTCAGAACCCCACTTTTAGCTGTGTATTTGTGTCATTTTGAATCAAAAGTATTTAACAAAATCAAATTCCTCTTCAATTATGGTACATGTCTTATGCCACTAAGTGTTCTATTGACTCCATTGAACATCTTGATTTTGATTGTGCCAACACCTGTGATTTTATATGAAATATTATTTCCCATAAAAACAACACCTTTAGACACTGTTTTATAAGTTGTAAATCAATCCCGATTGGGGCTTATATGGAAGGTGCTGTCAGAATAAAAAATCCACTTCTCGTTCACTCTAGAATTGTTGGTAGAAGCAACTAGAAATTCACCATCATTGTAGTCTTCTACAACATCAGCTTCACCTAATTTTTCTGGTTGTTTTTCCTTTTGATTCTTAGTCTACCTTTTGATCTTGTTCTACAACTTATAACGCTCAGATTTAATGTGCCATTTCTTCTTACAGAAGTTATAGTTTTTACCTCTGTTTGAAGATCTCGATCTACCCTTAGATTTACCATGAGATTTCGATCCTTTGTCCTCCCTACTATTATTATCAGTGTTTCATTTTTGTCTCCCACGAACAGTGAGACCCTCTCCTTAAAAGTCAGATCCAATTATAAGATGTTTCACCTTGTCATACGAAGTCAAAAAAGCATAAACCTCATCAACTGTAAGAGATTCGCGATTATACAAAACCGTGTCTCTAAAGGTTGAATAAGACGGGGGGCAACAAATAAGGTAGAATAAACCCTAGATATTCTTTATCATACTGAACCTCCATGGCCTCTAGGTCTAAGAAAATTTCTTTAAACACAATTAAGTGTTCGTGCATAGACACAACTTCCTCCAAACGTTGAACATAAAAATGCTACTTCATATGTAACTTACTGGTCAGGGTTTTCGACATGTATAACTGTTGTAGTTTCGCCCATAATGCAACGACAATATTCTCCTTCATCACATCTTGCAGAAATTCGTTAGAAAAATGCAAATATAATTGCATCAAAGCTTTTTTATCTTTACGCTTCTTTTCTTCCTCTATGAACGTTGAAGGCATCTTATATATCCCTGGCAAGGCATCATCCAAATCTATTTGCGCAAGATCTGTCTGCATCTTTATCTACCACAACGCGAATCTAGAGTTGCGATCCAACAATGGAATTTTATACTTCAGTGATGTCATTACCATGATCGAGATAAGCAACTCAGAAAGCTCTGATACCAGTTTGTAAAAATTGAACATCGATAATGGCAATATAGAAGAATCGTAAAGAAAAAAAAGGAAAAAACAGAACACGATGAGCAAAGGAGAAGAAAATTCACTAATTTCGAATTCGAATAATACAAGAGGAGTTTCGATTACATCTATTTATAAGTTGAAAAAGCCTAATTCTAATCAATATAAAATATATTATGCTAATAAATGCTAAATATATTATACTACTAAATCTTCTAGAAAGAAAATATATTTTGTTTAACTTGACTTGCAAGCAATCTCTTAGAATTTGGGTTACACAACTTTAACAATAATTTTGAATCTTAATATTTAAAATTTATATTTCAAAACCCAAATTTAGAATTTTAATAATAGGATAAATAAGTACAATTAAATAAATTGTGTGTATTATTTTAATTTCTATCACCTTTTCACTTTAATTCTTGATTTTTTGTACCAATCAATACTTAAAAAGATAGTTGTTGGGTGACTAAAATGAAAGCGACCTAAAAGTTGAGTGACCAAAATAAAAGTGCAAACATAATGTGACATATACAATTGTTCGCTGCTAAAAATTTAAAGCTTGGGTGACTAAAATGAAAATATCCTGATAAACAAAAATAGATTGTTGATTTTAATTCGGATCCGTATATTGTTTGACACTACATTGGGTAGTTGATGTAAAAATATTGATGATGATTCTTAATTTTTTTACCCAATTAATTGAGTATTATCTTTTGAAGTCTATTTTAGTCATTGTGTCAATTACTCATTAGGTCACTTAAATTATGATTTTGTGGAGTTTAGTCTTCGATGTTATTAATTTAGTTTTAATTTTAGAAAAAAACTAAGATTTTAAAAGAATTACGTTTGATCAAAAATTGGTGGCAAGAGGTTACAGTAATTTTAAAATTTTTATAATCTAAGTAAATAAAAACTCTAAGACTTTTTTACCTAAGTAATTTCAAAAATAGTCCAAGTAAATATAATATTTTTATTAATTAATCTACATCTTCTAGTGTACGTTATAATAATTTTAAAATTATTCCATATATTAAAAGTAAAATATTCTAAAAATCATATTAAATTTATTGTGTCAAACTATAATAATTAAATTTTCTTTTAAGGGATGAAGTTGGAAAATTAGAGATGGACCAAATTAGTTTTACAAGGTGATTAATATATACCGAGGTACTTGAATTTAGTAATTTGTAGTAATTTAGATTAAATTAACATTTTTGGGTCACTAAAAATTTAATTGAGTATGTTTTATTTTATAAGGATTTAATTAAATTTTTATTTTTATCAAGAACTTTTTAACCCTTTAACCTTAAATAAATGAGATATGGAATGATTTTAAACTTTTCTGAGAGTAAAAAAAAACTCTCTCATACATAGTAATAATTATAATTATAATTAATATTTAATTATATTAAATAAATTAAATTAAATTTATTTTAAGTCTTTCAATATTTTTTTATTTTACACCGTGGTGATGTGTCATTTTATTATTAACTAATAGTGCATGAGATTTATATACCGACGATGTATCAAATATTAATCTATATTTTATAATCTAATTTCTTTTATATTTTCTACCTTAAAATTTTAATTCTTTCGCAAATAAATATTTGAATATTGATAAATTTTACATTTATATAAGAAATTTATTTCACATAAATTAGGTTTATATTATAGTTATAAGTAGATATACGAAAAGTTGGATTTACATGGCGAATAATATTTGTTTCCGCAAAACCGAACCTAAACCAAGTCAATGGATTGCTCGGCTCCGATTTATTTTCTCTTCATATCTTAGGGTTTAGGATTTTATATATTGTATTTATTTATTAGCATGTACTGCATCTAGAGGTGATAAAGATGAGGAGGAAGACGAGGTGTGAGGACAAGTTCAAGAGGAGTGGCTTTAGGCATGATTGCACTTGCACCTTGGTCTTCAGTCATATCAACTGGAGCATCTAAGGGTGTAGTTAAGTCAAACCCTTGAAGCAATCGAGCCATTGTCAAATGTACAGCCTGCAACGTCCAATTAATTCCCGGGCATGATCGTCTACCAGAACCAAATGGAGTCAGCTCAAAGTTCCGTCCCAAAACATCCACATTTCGATGGCTCGTGAGAAATCTTTCCGGCTCGAACTCCTCGGGCTTCGACCAAACCCGTGGGTCTCGGTGCAACTTCCAGGCATTCACAAATAAACGAGTGCCCTGTGGAATGTGGTAGCCGCTGACACAACAATCTTCCATGAGGACATGAGGGATTAACATTGGCACTGGTGGATACAGACGAAATGTTTCCTTAATAATGGCTTGGAGATAGTTTAATTTCTCCATATCAGAGTCTTCTGCCCATCTGTCTAGACCAATTTTGAGGTCTAGCTCTTGTTGAGCACGCTTCAAAGCGTGCCTACTGTTCATCAAGTTGGACAATATCCATGTCATTGCAATGGCCGTGGTGTCAATCCCTGCTATGATTAACATCTAGATAATACATAAAAGAATAAACCCAGCTTAGGATCATTGAACTATGGTCCAAACATGGATGCATTAATGGTTAAACCATCAACAAATGAAGATTCCAAGGTGCAAAAACATATATATACCGTTATCGGTGCCTTGATAATCTTCTCGCGTGTATGACAATTGTAAAATAATAGAAAGTAGAAAGGCTAAAATGACAATTGAGCCAATTGCAAAAGATGAGGCGGCATATGTGTTAAAAAAAAATTCTAAGATTTTATTATTATTATTTATTATTAGTATGGTTTTATATTAAATTATTATTATTATTATGGTTTCATATTAAGTTATAATTATTTAATTGGTATTATTATTAAATAAATTAAATAGTAGACAATTATATGGTAACAAAAATATACATGTGTAATAATATATATGTATACAAATGTAATATATTTAATTGATATTAAATTAGATATTTATTATTATTTTTATATTAAGTTAAAGATATTTATTAATTAAATAATTAATTTATGAGATTTTGTTTGACAAACAAATTGAATAATGACAATTGTAACAAAAATATACATGTGTCATAATATGTATGTATACAAATGTAATATATTTAATTGATATTAAATTAGATATTTATTATTATTTTTATATTAAGTTAAAGATATTTATTAATTAAATAATTAATTTATGAGATTTTGTTTGACAAACAAATTGAGTAATGACAATTGTAATAAAAATATTGGTACATTTGTAATAAATAGATATGTACACTTGTAATAAAATAACTAATTTACTTAAATCATTAGATTTTTGTGTGAAAAATAAAATAAATGGTGACATATGGTATTGATGGTGTACACTTGTGTGTATATGATTAAATATTTAATATATATTTAAAATAAATATACTATAATATATGTTAATTAAATAAACAAAGTAAATAAAAGAATAAAAGAATGAAATAAAAACAAACAAAGAAAAGAAAGAAACAGAGACATTCGAAACACAGCAGGAAGAAAAGGGCAAAGAAAAGAAAAAGGAAAAATTTAGAGTTTAAGGTTTAAAGCTTTGATTGGTAAGTCATTTAAGTCCTTTCTATTTAATTTTGATGTTTTAGAAGCTTTAAAACAAGATTTTGATGAAATTAAGTTGATAGTTCAAGAGTTCACATATTTCCAAATAGGGTTCATGTTGGACAAATTATGGAATTAGGGATTTAATTGAATGAATTCTAAGTTAGAATCATCAAGGGATTAAATTGAAAACTGGGCTATAAGTTTTATGTTGTAGGGACTAAATTAATGAAATTTCGAAATTAGGAAAATATGCTGGAAATTTTATAGTTAAATATGAGTTTAGACAAAATTTGAATAGAAAAAGAGAGTGAGTTGGATTAAGAAAGTAAGTAAGTTTAGTTAGGATTAAATTGGGAATAAGGTAGGAATTGTTTAGAAATTTAATTATTTATTTTAATTAATGCTGTAAATAATAATGTAAATTACTATTATTTTCGTAGCCAACAAAGAACCTGAATCATTGGCACGAAAAGGGAAGGAGAAAGTTATCGAGGAGTAATCGTAAAATTCGGGTTTGTATTACTATAATTTAAATTATTTATTTATTCATTATATGTTTAATTTAATTTATGTATATGGTAAGTAAATTATAAGGTAAGTATATTTGTTGAATTGTATACAAATTTAATTGAATGATGAATATGTATTGAAATTGAATTGCTTGTGGATTGAAATGGAAAAGTGTATTGAATTGAGTTGAAATTGAAATTGAAAAGTGATATGAAATACCCTATTAACTAGTCGGGCTGAGTCAGATATAATTGGCATGCCATAGGATCTAGAAGTGTACGGGACTTGCTGGCTTTACTGATCAGACACTTTATGTGTCGTATTTCAGGCACCTCGTGTGCCGTATCAGGCACTTCGTGTGTCGTTTTAGGCACTTTATGTGTCGTATTCTGATCAGGTATTATGTACTGTTTTAGGCATAATGTGCCGTACTGGTGTGTTTGGGTTGGAATCCGTGTATCCGTCAAAGTCCGGGTCTGTTAATAGGGTAAACATCTAAAATGAGAAATTTAAAATAAATTGATTGATTATATTATTGAAATATTGAAACAAATGAGAAAGTTGAATTATGAATTGAAATGAAGATTGGAAATGAAAGGCATGAATTTAATATTCATGTAGTGATTGAAATTGTTACATGTGATATGTGATGGAAATTGAAGAATAGTTAAAAATTGTATTGTTATTATTAATTAATGAAGTTTAAGAATGAATTGATATTTGAGAAATTGAATAGTTACATGTTCGGTAATTATAATTCTTTATTGCTATTATAATTTGAATTATGGTAATACTACTGAGTATATTCATACTCAGCATACGGTTGTTTCCATGCGCAGGTTAGTAAAGTCAAGTGTCCCGGCTCAGCATCCAGAGCATTCCCGACTCCAACACAACTTGGTGATGTATTTTTTTTGGGTAAAGGTGGCATGTACATAGGTGTTGTGTGATCACTTGAATATGTATATTATTTTAGTTGTGAAGGATAAATTATAAGGTTTAAATTGTTAAATGAAATGGTAGAAAGGTATATGATGGTAAGAAATAATTTAGTTAAAAATACAAATCCTAAATATTCAAAACATACATGGTTTGAAGTAGCGATAAAATAGTTTTAAAGTACAACCCACAGCAGATCTAAGATTCTTCTGGTACATCAACATCTTCAATGGTTTTTTTTTTTTTATAAAAATTCTGTAATGATATTGGTCAATTATGTATGTTATGATATGAAGTCACTCACATGCTGATGCAGTGGTGTTTTGTTAGTGTACGGAAATTTGCATTGCCTGATTCTTTTTGCACATTGATGATGGTCGTCGTTCTGTCCATTACAGATGACCTTCGAACAAAAATTGCTAGTAATGTGATAATGTATAACACAAATTTACAAAAGTATATATTGTAAATAATAAACCAGACTTCCAAATGCTCTCTGTGTTACACTGATCTTACAGAGAATCGTCTCTTCTCATCCCATGCGAGGTAAAGTTGCCATAATCCGATATATAATTTCATTAGGAAGCATAAGTTTAATTTTAGACCAATCCTAATCACCCGTAGCAGTGACCATTGACGATACTGATGTAAACCAGTTCAAAATATGCTCTTTCTTATTGCATAACTCAACCAAAGGTGCCCTACTCAATAGCCTTTTATCCTTTCAAGAGTCAACATTGTTCCCATCTACTATATTCCAGACAAAACCCTCACGGACCAATTGCCATACATTGCAAATTCCTTGCCACAATCATGAAAAATTAGAACCACTCGAATTCGTTGGAATCAAGCCTTTCCACTTGTACTTCGACTTCAACACTCGAACCTATAAATGGTCTTGTGCTTGTTGAAACCCAATCTTCATAAGGAAAGATTTATTGAAATCTTCCACTTTTTAAATACCCAATCCACCCTCCTTTATTAGCTTGCAAATGTCGTCCCACCTTACCAAATTAATGCCCTTTTTCTCCTCGTTGCATCCCCATATAAAGCTTCGAACGGTTTTATCAATCTTATTACCAAACACTTTTAGGAATGACGACAGTCTGCATGGAATAAGAGGGAATGGGTGAAAGCATGGACTTAACAAGAGTAATTCAGCCAGCCAACGATTGGGAGCAAGACTTACAGCCTCAGAGCTTTTGTTCCAAATGGTTGATGAGATACCCATAGTTATCTTTTGTGACTAGACCTATTTGCTTAGACTCGAAGGCTCATATAAAATTTAGAAAAGTTCGGACAAAAATGTTAAGCCTAGAAAAAGGGCTTGAGCAAAAAAATTAGACCCATTTAAAACATGGGTTGGGCTCAAGCTTGAACATTAAAGGCTCGAGTTCGATCTTTTTTTTTTCTTTAAAAGTTTGTGATGTTTTATATTATGTAATTTATAACACAACAATTAAATCTATAATACCATATAATATTAATATAATTTAAACATTAAAAATTTAATATAATTATATATAAAATTATACTAAATAAAAACATATAAAATTATTAAATGTTAAATTAAAATAAATATAAACAAATATTTTAAAAAAATTAAGAATTAATATAGGCAAACTTAAAATGTGCTTAGGTTAGCCATTTACAAATATAATCAAATTTGCACAGAATTTTAAACCAATATTTCGAGTCGAGTTAAACTTGAGCAAGTATAAAATGTGTTAATATTATGGTTAGGCCCAACTCGAATTAGTCCATGAGCAACTCTGTTTGTGACCTTTAGATGTAAAACTGGAGCCTAAATAGTTTAGCAGATCATTTACATCAGCAAACCCCAATCATAGCTAATTTCATGTTTTAATCTTATTGAAACATTGTTAGAGAAAACTATCAATGTTTTTTGATGATTCCCTATGCAACCTAAAAAAACTAAAAAAACTCGTTAAAGACAGAGTTAATCACCTCTGCGAATAAAACTAAATCATTTGCAAAAAAATCCACCCACCTTTATTAAGAAAAATGGGCGTACAAGTACCTTTGTTGACCTCATGTAGAATTGCATGGGCTAATCTCTCTATACATAAAGACAAATATGAATGGAGACAATGAGGCGGATTCCATTCCATTAATCTATTTGGAACTAGTACTTATGCAAGACATTATAACATGCCGTAAATTGTTTGGAATTCCCACATCCTGAAGACATTAGTTCTTCCTTTATTATCAAACTTCTTTTTCATTTAATATATTAAATTTCGTATGCGACTATAAATGATATTGTTTATTATATTACCACTCGATATGAGCCTAAATTTTTTAATGCAAGCATATGGTGGGAATCACACCTTTTTTTCTTTTGGTAATTTTTATATTAAAAATATAAATAAATATTTAATAAAATAATAAAAGCAATGGGATAACAAGCCCAAATAAAAAAAAAAATTCCAACATCCAGGCTTTGTCAATTAATTAGCCCGAAAATCAATGATAAATATTAAGAGGATATCTATTTGAGAAGCTCATCCAACTATAAAAGGCCCAAATATAAAAACTATAATTATAGAGAAAATTGATGAATCTTGAATCCACTCCAAAATCGAAATAAAAACAGACAAATAGTTTTAAAGATGGTGTAACAGTGAGAAGGAATAGAATTTAATCACAAAAATGATCAATCCACAATATTACTTTTAAATCCTTTTACAGTTAAATATTTTTAGTTTTGACTATATGAACTTAGCAAAGAACAACCCAGCCCAAATTCCATAAACGATGGCCTGGTGAATCTGGGCGGATCTCCACTAAAAGAAAATTATAAATTGTAAGCTTTGAAACGTTAATCAATAATCACGGCTCCCGGAGAACAAAAAAAAAAATCATTATGAGCACCTAACACTAACAGGATTCACCAAAACAGCAAAGAATGGCGGCCAATTTCTGGACTTCTTCTCACTTGTAACAACCATGCCAAGCTCCTTTCACTGATTTTGCAATCCATCGCATGGGTTTTCATTGTTTTGGTATTTGCCTTTTTGTCGTCTTTTCTTATTTGATTTCTTTTCTTTTTTGTTTGTTCAGTAAACAGCTTTTGGACCCGGAAGAGGTGGATGTGGTTCATCAACAAGATAAAGATAAAGGCATCACGCTTGAAGAATTTAAGCTGATTAAGATGCATATGGCGAACTGTATGTTCCCTTTCTCTCTTTACTCTTTTGTTTAATGGGCTTCGATCCGGGTTCTCTTGATTTTGCAAATTTTGGATTTTCTTTGTGAAGCTTATAATCTGGGTATTTGTTATTTAATGGTAATGTGGGCTCTTTTTGTTTCAAAATTGAGCTTGGGTTTGGAGTTTTCTTCATCTTTTGTATCTGCAATTTTGCATGTTATAATATGTTGGAGTTTGTAATTTTATGCATCTTGAATTTTTGAAATCAGGAGCATTTGATCATCTTAAGTCCTCATATTGTCATGAAAATGGGAATTGTTGGATTTGGTTACTTCAAATTGTAACCATGGGGTGGTTTCAAGAATCTGAGGTCATGAAAATGGGAATTGTTGGATTTGGTTACTTCAAATTGTAACCATGGGGTGGTTTCAAGAATCTGAGGGTCCTTCAGTTTTTAATATTAGCTTTATTGTTTATGCTAGCATGGCTTACAAACAAGTTCATCAACAGAAGAAAATTTGTAATTCCATAATTTCTTTTCTGAAATCTGCTTTGTGGTCTATTCTTTTTGGGGCTTATATTGTAGTTAGAAACTTAGAATTTAAAAGGAAATCAATGGTGTTTTAGAATGTATTCTGTGTGCAAACATATGCCTTGCCTAAATTGATTGAACACATCTAATAGCTTTGTTCTATATAACTTCCTCATTAAAGTTAGTGATTTTTTGCTTTCTTTCCCTTCCTTAGATATAATGAAACTGGCTCAAAATGTTAAAGTGAGGCAAAGGTTTGATCTTCTATCTTTTTTTTTTTTTAAGAAATACCTTTTTTTTTTGCTTAAATGATTGTCCATTTCATTCAGCGATGCCGTCAAAATTGTTATCTTCACGTTCCCTTTCTAAATTGTGTATGCTCCTGTGGTTTCTTCACTCTGACAATGTTTAATTGCAGCATTTTGGTGAATATGAACTAGTTCGACTGCTGATGCGACTAATATCGTGATGTGGATGTTTTTATTGGAAAACAATATCAGAGAAGGAATAGGAATGACAGAAATTAGAGTTTTAGATTTATTTAATTTCTTTACTATATTAGGTTTATCAGCTTGGCTTTTTTATTCAGTTGATATAGTATGTTGTGCCACTGGCATTTATTCGATTTCCTAGCTGTCTTGTAGTGCTACCCTGGACTGAACTGGACTATCTAAAGGCTTTTTCGATCACTTACTGTGATTCTACTTGTAAGCTTAAGAAAGGGAATAACATAGGTTCGATTTTAGCTAAAAACTAATTATCACATATACCATGCATGGGCACTCATCCAGAAACCTCTTATGTTAGCTAATCAAATTATTAATCTGCATGTAAGAACTTTATTTGCTGCAACTGTTAGCCCTAACGCAATAGCTTCTTAAAATAGTTGGTTACAGATTTTGTATAGAAAATTGTTGCAAGTAACCATCTTAAGTGTGCTAACAGAAAGGAGTCCTGAACATTAGTGAGTCAATTGTTTCTTTCATTTGTGAGACAATTGTTTCCTGGTAAAGCAGCGAATCTAGTTTTTTTCTTTGCACACTGAATTTAGTATTTCTTGTCATTACGAACACAATGGACAAAAATTGCATTGCTGGTTTAGTTTTCAACAATTGCGATTATCTCTAAGACATGGTTGATATTTCAGGGTTGTAGCAACTGCAGTTACATATATGAGACGTGTCTATACCAGGTATTTTGCATAGTTTAGTAGTAATGGTCATCTAAAAGGGCATGCGACTTATTGATGACAAACAGCTCTTAACGTATCTTCCCATATACATTC
Source organism: Gossypium arboreum (assembly GCF_025698485.1). Taxonomy (NCBI): domain Eukaryota; kingdom Viridiplantae; phylum Streptophyta; class Magnoliopsida; order Malvales; family Malvaceae; genus Gossypium; species Gossypium arboreum. The sequence goes on from NC_069080.1 coordinate 17,230,692, forward strand.
ATTGTTTTCATAACTCAAAACTATGAATTTCTTGTGATTTTTGAACTAGAATCTATTTTTTAACATGTTACAAATATATCATGAGTGACTTCATGTTTCCTAATTTATGCAGTTTTCTTTTTCCATCCTTGAGCTGAAATGATCTGCTACTTCTTCATTTAATAAGACATGTTCTTCATAGTCACAACTTGATAATTAATACCCCACGTAAAGTTAGACATCATTATTTTTCCACCGTGCAACCAAGGAATATTGGATGAGATAGAGATGCATTGGATTTAAATATGTCAAAGCTTCAGTTTTCCTCCATACAATGCATTATGAATCATTGATCAAGGTTTTTCATTTGTCTTACAGAAGGAGCATGAGTGAATACGATCCTCGTCTTGTTGCTCCTACTTGCTTATATTTGGCATCAAAGGCAGAAGAAAGCACGGTGCAGGCTCGACTTCTTGTATTTTACATTAAAAAATTATGTAATCACTTCCTACTAAGTTGGTTGATTTAACCTTTAAACTTCCCATAATTTTGTTGGGTAACTGCAATCCTGCCATATTTGCTTTGCAGCTTCTGATGAAAAGTATAGATATGAAATCAAAGACATACTTGAAATGGAAATGAAGATCTTAGAAGCACTTAACTATTATTTAGTTGTATTTCATCCTTACCGCACATTATCTCCGTAAGTTTATCTTCTTTCCATAATTTTATGCACCTGTTGTTATATTTTTAATTTGCACCACTGATCTTTTGCATGGATAACAATTTCTCTTATATGAAATTGGAACTCTTGTCTTAATGATTTCTGTCTACTGTTGCGATTCTATCCAGTAAGGTCATTCTATGATTATTTGTGTCAAATCAAGTCTAGTACTCCTATTATTATCCACATTTTTTCTACCGTTCTTTTAAATCTTTATTAGTTCCCTAGTTACATAATTGTATCTATTATTTGATATTGGTAAATTTTTTCTCATAGAATTTGGTTAGCATTTAGTAAATGCTTTTTTTTTTTTTTTATATTATAGAGATGCACATTTATGACATATTACTTATTACATTTTCTATGAACATAAACTGAATGCAGCCTTATCTGACAATTTATAGTTGACATGCAACTTTAAGTTAGAACTAAACTAGCTAGTTTAAGTTTAGATTTTCTTTTCAATACTGTGCTTTCTGCTAATTTTCATCAGGGCTTTTTTTTTTTTAAATTTCCCACATGAATGTATCCTGTGCCTGTTACGTTGGCAGGTTGTTGCAGGATGCTGGCATGAATGATATGAGTATGACTCAATTATCTTGGTAAGTGTTAAAACTCCAGCATCTGTACCTTTTGAAGTTCAAAATATTTAATGCATGTCTAAATATGCCCTAAAAAAGTCCCACCTTTTCGCATAAGTCCTAAACTTGTAAAGAAGAGTTGCTGAAAGTAAGTTGCCTTTGGCTTTGCTGACTATGTGCGGACTATATTGCCTTTTCATTATTTAACGAAGAGTTGATTGAAGATGCATAAACCGATATACAAAAATATATAATGGAAAGGCTGGGATTAAAATTAAGAACCGTAATGGTCCAACTGGCAAACTATACTTTCAAACCAGCTTTTGTCATCTTGGTTTGAGGATGCTCAGCTTCGATTTTTTTAGGATTGATGAAATACATCTATATACCTGACCTATGGAATTAAATAGGTGCATGTAGATAAACTTGTGGTTATTATTCAACTGTATTGAAGTTGGTATAGTTGTATTTATTATTTAAGAACTCTGTTTTATTTGAACTGAAATAAATGAAAATGGTGATGGAAATTTTTAATATTCTAGCATTCCTTGTGTACATGTAGCTGTTTTTCAACTCCGTAGTTTTTACACAATTGACCTGATAACTTTGGGCCGGATACAACAGAAATATGACACAAGAAAAGTAACTAGAACACAAAAAATTCAATATGAATACAAGCATGTCTCTGTTCATGATGAATTATTGGTTTCTAATGAATCCTTTCTCTTTTCTCTTTTCTTCTTCTTTAAAGTTCTGCTTAACTGAATAAATATATTAAACTTGGCAATTTGAAACACAGGGGACTTGTAAATGACACATACAAGATGGACCTTATTCTTACACATCCGCCATATTTGATTGCCTTAGCTTGCATATACATTGCTAGCGTCTACAGGGAGAAAGATATCACAACTTGGTTTGAAGAACTTCGCGTTGATATGAATGTGGTAAGTTTTCTAAAGCTAAATTTGATCCATAGCATTGCGGTTTATTTCAACACATCTCGCACAAAATTTTATTTGATTAATACCAAGAATTGGCTGCCTTTTGGAAATGTTCTTTTCCATTCGTCTGGTGAGACTTTATACCTCATATATCTAACCGGGAAGAAATTCATGCATTTTCTGAGATCATTCCACTGGTAAATTACATGCTATTTACCAATCACCTTAAATTGAACATTGCATATCCCTGTGAAGTTTGAGTGCACTGCAACTCGCTCCATCATGTCACAATTGCAATTACATTTTCACAAGTGGTTTATTTTTGCAACATTTTAAATTTTATTGAAACTGACAGGTGAAAAACATCTCCATGGAGATCCTCGACTTCTATGAGAACAAAATGATTGCAGATGAGCGAATAAGTACTGCCTTCCTCAAACTTGCTCTTAAGCCTTAGATGGTTGATTGAGCGTGGAACCTGATGATACTGGTATCGACCACTGCATGACTTGATAGTATTTTCTCGGTGGCTGTAAGCTATGAAACTGGTAATATCTCAGCAGATTAACCTACCTTCTGGTATGATAAACTAAAATGGTGTTCTGTAAAACTTTGCAGAAGATAATAATGGTAAATGTCTGATTACAATTCTGTATTTCTTAAAGATTATTAATTTATAAGTAATGAACCTCAAGCTCTGCAGAAATTGGTTGATCTACACCGCATTGAGAAAGGGTCTGTAAATTTTACAAGACTTCAATATCAATTGTTTATGCTCAAGCTAAGTTTGAAATGAAGTTTCTTAAATACTAATAAAAATAATGGGGATTCGACGTTTATATATATATTTTTCAATTTGACTTATTTTTTTAAACTAAATTTCATCTTTTAACTTTTTAAAAATGTCAAATTGTTTTTAATAAAAATATTGATTAAAATATTAATATTTAGAGAAGTTGGTGAAGGTATTTACCTGGTAATTTATATTTTATAAGCCACAATTTTTGTTTTAATATCTGTTTTATATACCTTGTAAAACAAACAATTTAAAATTTATAAAATATAAAATAAATCAAAATTTAAAAGAATATAAATTGTCATAATTTTCTTTTTTAAAAGCTTGAAATATACGTGGATGGTTGGTTGTTAGGTTTTAAAATTTAGTATTTTAGTGAAAACGAATCAATTTGACTCTTTTAAAATGATTAAAATTAATTTTTTAAAGATTTGAAGTTAAATTTAGCTCAAAAATTAATCGTTAAAAACAAAATTTAACATTATGTCAAGTGGAGTATATTCAAACTCTAACTTGACTACAACAATAAAAGAACTTAAATTTGAACTTTCAAAGTTTTCAAGTCTAAAAAAATTAATCTCACAGGGTAATTATTAAGTCAATAAATAATAGTCTTTCCGAATTTTATTCACTTAATTAATCTTTGCACTAACAAAATTGGTTAAGTAGCTATTTGATTAATGTTGATATTAGTATTTAATGGTAATGTTGACATGGTTGTTAAGAGACGTCACATCTACATTGTTTGCTGACATGGAAGTGCTACATCATCATCAGTTGTTAACATGACATTGCCATGTCATCATCGAATGTTGATTTGATAGTACTATGTCATTAGCGGTCGTTGATGTGGTAGTGTCACATTAGCCAAAAAAAAAAAATTAAAATTATTTTTGAAGTATACAATAAATCTAGTCAAATGGTTGTTCAAGTTCATTTGAATTTGGACATCCATTTGTCTAAATTTATTCTAGAATTATGAAAACACGAGTCCACCCTCTCAACTTTATTCTTACTAGCCTAATGAAGTATAATGACTTATAAATAAGAATCTTATGCCACGTTTGGTTGGAATATTATCTTTTACACATGTTTTAATATATGAGTTATCAATAAGCTAATTCACTTGGTAATATTTAGCCCCTTCCCTGACTTATTTTAGCAAAGTGAAGAAGTTTTTTTTTTTTTGGGCTTATTTTGGAGATGTCTTATTTTTTACAAGAGTTTATACTCATATTTCTAATTTCAAGTTTAAATTTATACTAACTGTTCTTTATTTTAGGTTTAACTATTATAATACATATGTAATAAATAAGTTTCTCCTTAGATTATTATACTAGTAGCCAAACGAGACGTCAAGATTTTCTCAAGAAACGTGAGACTTAATTCTTTTGAAATATCTTAACTTTTTCAATAAAAAGTTAGTCTTTGTACGTTAGTATGAGGTGCGCATGGCATATGTAACTGTCTAGTTATTCCGTCAAATATACCAGTTTTTAATACTAGAAATAGGTGAAATTTTAAACAAAAATGACCAGTTTGCTCACTAATCTAATGTATAGAGACTAATTTACCCATTTTTTAGTAAATGGGGCAAAATGTAATGTAACTTCTAGTACGTATGCTTTCATGGTACTTTTACTTTTATTTGACTGAATTGATATAACATCAACTAAATACTTTAAATAAATCTTATTTTAGTTTTATTAAAATTATGACGATTTTATCGTATTAAAATGCATGTATAATTTTATTTCATTTCAAATAATTAAGTAATATGATAAGTTAATTTAAATATCCTTCATATTTATTTTTAATCTAATTAAATAAATATTAAATTTTAATCTATTACTCCAATGAGTTACTCGAATAAATTATTTGAAATTGTTTAAATAAATCCAGTAAACTATTTCTCATTTACCCAGGTAAATTCGATAAACCATCTCTCCTAAGAATTCTGTGCTATTGCTTATATTAAATATAATGGGTCAACATTTACACAAAAATGAGACTATCATCTTGCTGCCTCCATTATTATCTCTAAATCGAAAAGATATTTCATAAAAGCTACTCAACATTGTACTAATATTTTTCTTTCTTTGCAATAATGTTTGATTGGAAGTTTTTTGTTGGGATTATCGGATTAAGGAATGAATAAATAAAAATAATAAAAGAAATTAAAATTTTGAACATACAATTTTAACATGAAAAATCTTTTAAAGAGGATAAAAAATTATTGTGTAAAGATGATTTTACTATAATAGTAAAAGAACGAAGAGTATAAAATATGGAGATAAAAATTAAACCCGAAACTCGAAAATAAAAACCCTAAAAAAGTGTTATGAATTCTAATATTTTAAGGTTGTAAAATAGCCTATTTAGAGGCTAAATTCGTAAGTTAAATAATAAATGAAATAATCTAGACTAATAAGAGTTTGATGAAACAAATAAACAGAGCTTAACTAGGAGATTATTTCTCAAATTTGATTGAAATATGAATCATACTCAACACCAATAAAGATAGTGAATGCTCATATTCCAAAATTTGACATTGCAATAATTTTGAAGATTTATATTTTTAAGAAAATTCAAAAAGTAAAGAACAATATATATTTATATGTTTAGTAGTAAGGATGAAAAATTTGAAAGAAATAATAATTTTCTCTTTATTGTTTAATCGAATTGAAAAATGAGAAAAATAAAATAAATTTTTAAAAGTGCTAATTTTGGTTTATTAGTTCGAAAAGAAATTATGAATGAATTTGAGTATGAAGATAGTTAAGACAAACATAAGTTACATCAAAGATACTCTAAGTAGTGTTTAAAACTAAAAAATTACACTAAAACAAGGAGACAAAAAAAAAAAAAAAATTAAAGACACAATAGAAGAATAATTCTTCTCTTCTTAATTTGGATGTCATAAGTTTATATATGCCCTCCGTTTATAGACCTCCAATCACCATAAATTACAAAATAAATAAATAAATAATTATCATAACTTATAAATTCCCAGAGAGTTGTAAGAGTTACAAAGTCATTCACATAATTATGTAGGGATATGAGAGTTAAAAGGACATCTATTTTTGAATATTTTACAACTCTCATTCAAATGTCTACCAATAAAAATGTGTCTCGTTAAAACCTTATTAAACTAAACCTTGTGAAATAAAAACTTAATAGATGAAAAAGAGTATGCAATCTCTTATTACAAGTTGACTCAACAAAAACCTTTATCAAAAAAGCTTAGTGGAACAAAACGTTAGTTAAAAAGAGAGAGTATAGGTTTAGACCCCACTAATAGTAACATCACATTGCATTTTTTAGCTGACACATTCCAATATAGTATATTAGTCTTAGAAATGTTGTAGTTTGTAATGTATTGGTAAAAGATTTACCAAAATATCGCTAGAACAAATTTGTTCAACTTCCATATCATCATTCTTTTCAAGATCAAAGTGAAGAACACTTTTGGTTAAATATGTTTCATTCTATGAACTTTGGTGTAACCATCCTTCAATTAAGTTATACATACTACATTATCTTTGTATAAGATAGTTGACATCTGATAACTCTAGGATATAGAGTTACTTTATTATTTATTATTCTTAAGCTTATATTTCAATCAAGGTTAAAGTGATTTAGAGTATTTTTGTAATTGTTTTAGTTATGTTTATGTTAAGTAGTTAACTTTTAAAGTTTTTATTTTAATAATATATATTTGCCAAATTAGACACTGAAAATATGAAATTTATTCTTCAAGGTGGCTAACTGAATATTGGAAAGGTGGAGAAAATAATATGCTGAATTTCGACATTTGAAGTCCCAATACTGCAGTAATATCGCAATATCGAACCTGGCGGGAATAGATTGGGAAGCTCACACTTAAAGAATGCCACATCAACTTTTGGGCTTAACTCATCTCTTAATCAAGTGTTGATAATCACCAAGAATAGAAAAGAATAGGCTATGCAAGAATGTAAATGCCCAAACACTCCCACGAGGACAAAAGTATAATAGGAAAGGGAGTTGACCTAGTCCACAATCTTTTGATGGGATTTAAATATCACACTTTGAGAAAAAAAATGGAAAAGTCACCTGGTATAGAACAAAATATCAATTTTTAGAAGGAAGCAAGTTGGAGAAGAAGAAGACCCAAAGAGGAAGAAAGTGAGAAGAACGACTAGAGGAGAGTCACCTCATTCGGCTCTTCATCTCCTCACCTTTCTCTTTGCCATTTATTTTTTTTCCCTTGCTATTTTAAACCATGATTGAGTTTTGCTTGATTGTTTTTAATTTGACCCTTATAGGCTAAACATTTATTTGTTAGAATAATTATGGAACTTGAATATGAGATTATTGATTCTTTGTTAGGGATGCTTTTTGCAATATGATGTTTATTCATTCAAGTGTTATTCATGTTTAATACTTGCTATTGCTTGATCAACAATAGTGGGTAATTGAGTTAATTGCTAATTCTGAAAATGTTGTGATCAATAGACATAAAACTTGAATGGTGCATATTTAATTTCTTTGATTTTAAATGTGTAATGATATAGACATATATTGTTACCGTGCATAATCTTGTAGGAATGGTGCTTGCAATTGTATTCTTGACATTAATTTAGCATAGGTATATGTTAAATTATTTATAGGATTAAGCATAGTGACTTCAAGAGAAGCCTATAAACTGTTGATTCCATAATAATAAACTGACTTATTGCCGCAGCATCACTACTAGTAATTGCATATTAGGGGAAAAAATTATTCATGCTTTTCAATTCATTGCTATTAATTTGTGTTACTATTTTTAAATTGCTTTGCATATTTATTTGAATTCAATCAGATTTTTTGTAACCCCCTAAACTCAGCCTAGATGTTATGACTAAATCTTGAAGATCACATTGGCCATGATAATGGTGCGAAAAATGTTTAGCTATTTCTTTTCAAAAAATGTTATCTCTTTTATTAAAAATTAGTATATTGATTTGCTTGAGAAAAACTAAGGTAACTCTTTGAATTTCTAGTAAAGATATTTTCAAAAATTGAATAAGCTTGAAATGTCCAAGTTTGAATAATTAAAGTAAATACTTACTTTGAAAATGTCGCAGTTGAAGATTTAACATAAATCTTATTTGTTGACTGAAAATTGTTACTTGATTTAGTTCATAAAATATTGAAAATTTAAGCAATTAGGTTTATTTTTTGTAAGAACATATACTCGAATTTATAATATAGTTTCTAAGTCAAAATCATAATTGTGTTGAGAAATCCGGTTTTCTGTACTAATTTGATAAATTGTAACAGCCCATTTTTCAGTGGTTTCAGGACCATAACTCTAATGTGTCAATCCATAAAAATTAATTATTTAATATTTACAAGGTCATTTGTGTCATATTAAGTTTTGGTTAAGAAATTTTACCGTTTGGACAATTAATTAAATAAAAAGGACTAAATAGTAAAAGCTTCAAAAGTTAGTGTTAATAGTTAAGATTATCAATTAGCTATCGAAAGGAAGTCTAGAGGTCTTGAATGGCAAAGAAACCATTTGATGTTGTAGTGGACAATCTTAATGCTTAATTGTATGAAATTTGATTTAATTTTTAAGGGCAAAATCGTAAATAAGTAAATAAGATTAAAACAAAAGAATAATAGAATAATAGAATAATATCATCTTCTTTAGCAATTCATTTTCACCAAATTAATAGGAAGCCACCATTATAGAACCTAAGGTTCGGCCAAGCTCGGGTTCTTCAAATAGGCAAATAAACTTTGTCCATTTTTAGTAATTTTTATGTTTTTGAGCTCATATTAGCTTAATCTAGCTAACCCAGGGACTAATTTGTAAAACTGTTTAATGTTATGGACTATTTCATTGATGAGTTTGAGTTATTCTTGAAGTTTTATGAAAGATTATTGAGTGTGGTTGTTAGATAGGACTATTTTGTAAAATAGTTTTTGATGATTCTGATGTTTAAGGACTAAATTGTTTAAGTGATAAGATTACAATGACTTAATATGAAATAATTACAATTATGGACTATATTGAGACCCTTGAATATTCGGCTAAGCTTGGATTTGCATAAAATAGTTAAATTGCATGTTTTGAGCTTAGGGACTAAATTGCATAAAAATAAAATGTTGAAGGTAATTTTTATGTTTTTGAGCTCTATTAACTTAATCTAGCTAACCAGGGACTAATTTGTAAATTTTTTTAATGTTATGGATTATACCATTGATGAATTTGAGTGATTCTTGAAGTTTTATGAAAGATTATTGAGTGTAGTTAGATAGGACTATTTTGTAAAGTTTCTTTTGATGATTCTAATGTTTAAGGACTAAATTGTTAAAGTGATAAAATTACAAGGACTTAATATGAAATAATTACAATTATCGGCTATAGTGAGGCCCTTGAATATTCGGTTAAGCTTGGATTTGCATAAAAATGGTTAAATTGCATGTTTTGGGCTTAGGGACTAAATTGCATAAAAAATGTTAAGGGTAACTTTGTAAAAATATAAAAAGGACTTAATAGCATAAAATGAGTTGATTTGGATGTTGGAATTAGTTAATTGAATGAAATTATTATTTTAGATTAAGAACGAGCTAAAAATCATAAAATAGAGAAAATTACGGAATAGTCCTTATATCTTGTTATGTTGCAGTTTAGTCAGGTAAGTTTGTTCGGTTTAATTCTAATATATTTACAGAGTCCACATCCTAATGAGCAACCTACCTCGTCGCAACATCTGTCGATAATGTGTCACGTCGCAACGTCGAGTGGCCTAAGTTACGACGTGACAAATTGTTTGGCGATGTCACATATCGACCCTAAACTTTTAATACTTTTCAATTTGGTCCTATTTCGTGTTCAGATTGATAAAAAGCTTTTCGTAAGCTCGATTAAGATTTGGTTTTAATTGTTTAATATGAATTTAATGTGTTTGACATTGGATTTCAAGTGTAAAAGGGTATTTACTATATATTTGTCTATAGTTGCTTCGGAAACGAATGTAGCATTCTGTAGCTTGGACCCGACGATCGGGTCGAGTGAGGGGTGTTACAATTATGCCTTTGGCCTCTTCTTAGGCACTTGCTTCCATAATATTTCCATTTTGAATGTTTGCTCATCTTTTTTTTTTATAAGGCATTTTTTTCTTTTGAACTGATTGGACTTCCACACTTTAGGCATATATTACTTTCTTTTGCATTACTAATTTTTCCTACTTGGACATGAATTAGTATCAAAGCATTTTCAACTGGTATGTGAGATTTTGTAACTCCCTTTAGGTTGGTAAATGTATCTGATAAGTGATTGGCGATGTTTTGCAAATGTATTATCCTTTAAACTTCATGTTCACATTGACTTGTATGAGGATCTAACTGAGATAATGATAACTCATTCCATGTAATTTATTTTACCACTATTTTTTTCTCTACCCTGATTTTAGGAATGTTATTTTATCAAAGTGACAATAAAAAAATTGTGCAATAAATAAATATTTAGTTAATGGTTCAAAATGTAACAGCCTACCTGGCTGGGATTCAATATCAAGTTATTGTTTGGCGTATAAGTTGGTTAAGTCAAGGGTAGAATTGAGTAAGTAAGGTATTTGTTTTGGTGGAGTAGTATACGCCGTGGGATTTTTCATCTAGTGAACTCTAGGTATCAATGAACTTTAGGGTTTGGCGGGCTCTTCTGTTAAGTATTCGAGCACCCCAAATGTTTTAGGCGAACTCTTTAAGTTCGCAGTTTGATGAGATTGTTTTTATATTTAGTGCATGATGACTTAGTTAGTTATGTTGGGGTTTAGTTAAGACTTAGTTAGAACTGAACTAGAATATTGTAGATAATTTGACCTAAAACTTGTTAAGTATGTTTAATCACGGGGGTCAAGGGTGTTAGTGGAATTATTTGATTTTCCCAGTAAACCTTGTCTCCATTGCATGAGTATATAAGGATAACGTTGACCATGAGGAATTAGTTTTACAATTTCTTCTTCCCTGAATTACTTTATAAGTTTCTGAAAAACCTTAGTGTAGAGAGCTTCATCGAAGAGGGTTCGCAGAGCTTAGCTAACACATACAATTGTACCTGCTTACTGGTAATTTTTTGGCAAACCCTTAGGTTATTATAAAAGAAATTCAAGTATTTATAGTGTTGCATGGTTAGTGTAATACCCCGAATTAGGGCCTAATCAGAATAGTAGTTTCGTGACCAAAAATTTGGAATAGAAATAATTATTTTATAATTTTTTTGAGGTCTATGATATGATTGCATGATTGTGTGAAAATTTCGTGACAAAATTCTATACATAAAGTGCTTAAGTTGAGATTAGGGACTAAATCGAGTAATTTTCAAAACTTGCATTCTAAAAGTTTTTAGTATGAAGTTGCTTTGGAATATTAATGAGGAGGTCTTAAATAGCAATTTGACCAATTTCTAAGATTATGGACAAAAATTTGGACATGGATGGAACTTTTGAAAGTTTAGTAAGGAAGGGTATTTTGGTCATTTTGATATTAAATGAAATAAAATGGGAAAAATAACACAAAAATGGTCATCTTCTCCATATGTTGCTGCCAAATTTTGCTCTCTCCATAGCTAGGGTTTCTTAAACTTTCAAGCTTCATAGTAAGTGATTTCAAGCCCCGTTTTTAATGATTTTTATGTTTTTGAAATCCCGATAGCTCGATTTAGCTTATGCTAACAATAATTCAATCTAGGGTTAATAGGTAAAATTTGTGTATTTTGGTGTTTTATGATAGAATATGAGGTTTTAAATTATGTTAGACAACTTGTGCTACTCGGTTTTAAGTGAAAACGAGTAAAAAGGCTTAATCGGTAAAAATACCTAATAGTCATAAGTACATGTTAGAGTGAGAATTTGATGTTTCCATGGAAGGGAAAAATGATAAGCATGTCATAAAACATAAGAAAATAGGATGAAGTTTAATTCCCGAGCCTAGGGGCAAAAGTGTAATTATGTAAAAGTTTAGGGGAAAAATTTTAATTTTTCCAAAATATGATTTTGGGTTGATTTGAATAATATGAGTCCTAATTAGGCTATATTTGAAATGATAGAGCAAGGAAAATCAAAATTCGGGCTAAGATCGGTAAAATACCAAGTTGTGGACAAAATGGTAAAAATGACCATTTTCGCATACGAGGTAAGTTCATGTGTAATTGTAGTAACATAATTTTCATTTTAAGTAATTTAATGTTATTTATATGATATGATGATTAATATCATGAAATATTATGCTTTGTGGTTATTATTGAGTAATATGCAAATTATGTGTGCTACTTGTTAAATATGAATTGCTACTGAGTATCAATTATTATCCCGAAGAGTTCAACGGAAAAATCGATTAAGTAAAAATACATGTGAACATGATTATATGATGAATAAGAGCAGGCTACTATGCGTACCTAATAACTTCGATCACATATGTAATACTAAGTGCAGGCTACTACGTGTATCAGATGGTTAGGTCACGTGTGTAGTACTAAGTGCAGGCTACTACGTGTACCGGATAATTGGTCACGTGTGTAGTACTAAGTGCAAGCTACTACATGTACCGGATAATTGATCGCATGTGTAGTACTAAGTGCAGGCTACTATGCGTACCAGATAGCTTGGCTACATATGTGGCACTTATGTGCAAACGTTCCATGTATCCGAATTATATTCCGAATGTGTTCAACGGGTAAAATTCTAGTGAAATTGAAGAATTCTCGAGATGAAAGTGACTAGTTGGTAAGTGTTGTGGAACGAATACTTTGTACAGGTATGTACTTAACCCTCGGGTTGAGACTTCAATATAATAATAATATGGTAAGATCATGAATGAGAAATATGATATGAATGCTTTGGTGATATTATGCAAATGTGGACTTCGTATTACTGCATGGTTATGTTACTTGCTATTTACATGTGAACTTACTAAGCATTTATGCTTTCTCCCTCCCTTCCATTCATTGTAGTTTTGACAAGTCGGCTTGGAGAACAGGACGGTTGGAGGCACACTCACACTATCAACGGACCAACTCGGTAAAGTGGCTTGCATATTTTGGGAATATGGCATGTATAGTATTATAATTCTTTTGTGTATATAATCTTATGATATGGTGAATGAGTGATGTGGAAATGCTTGTTGATGATTAGCTATTGGAATGGCTAATCAAAATTTATATTTAGTTTTATGTATACTTAATGTATTACCTATTCCATGGAAAACCATAAAATGGTGAAATTGGCTATAAAACAGTGTCATACAGCAGTAGTGATGTGAATTTGAAAAATAACTAAAAATAGTATAAATGGAATTAAATAATGAATAAGTTATGGAATTGAATATTGATGAGTCTATTTTCATATGGAAGAAACAAAACAGGTAAATGAGTTATATTTTATGAGATATTTAAATTTTTGTGGAACAGGGTCAGAGCGATCTCTGAATCCCCTGTTCTGACTTTAAAAATTTACCATAAATTGTACAAAAACAATTAGAAGTTTTACCTTACATGTATGAAATCCTTATTGAGTATAGTTTTATGAGAAACAAACAGCATAATCATTGAAACTCTGTCTAGGGAGATATTTGATTCGTAATACACAAGGGTCAGAGCAGTTGAACCCTGAAACAGGGGAGAATTTGACTAATAAAATGTACTAATTTTCCCAACCAAAAATTCTAGAAAAAAATTAGTAGATAGATATATGAGTCTAGTTTCAGGAAAAATTTACGGAATTAGATTTCGAGTTTTTTAACTCGAGATATGAATTTTTAAGAGACTGTGACGCAGTTAGCCAGCTTGTCTGGAAATTTTAAGATAAATTGTATGAATTGTTTAATTAATGATTTAAGTTTAGTAACACCTCAAGCTCGACTCTGGCGACGGTCTCGGACGTGAGGGTTTACAGTTAGACCTTGGAACTGTTCGTAAGGAAGGAAACTTCATGATTCTGGGTTATTTGATATCGAACATTGCGTGCATGTTAAGTTTGGATAGTTTAATGATCTTATATGAATATTTATCTTTCTTTTAGCTCAAGAAACTAATGAAGGTCCCAACGACAAGGGCAAAGGACCTGCTGTGTAGATCACTGCATTAGAGTTTCTAGTAAGTTCTTTTTTACTTCCATGTGTTGTAAATTCCATTATTGCATATATTTATTGTGTAAGGTAAGTGATCTCTCTCAGTAACGTATGGATGGTGTTTGTCTCGGTAATGGTGATCTAACGTCAGTAGAATATAGTTCGTCTGTCTTATGAAGTAAATATCATCCTTCATGCTCAAGCCAGTACCACCAATATGTGAGATGTGATATGTGATGTTGAATAAGGGGTTATGTTTGTGATGCCTCTGGTAGGGCAACTATATTGCAAACAAAACAAGTAGATCACAAGAAAACATACTTGGATGAACCGAAATGATATGAGGAGTTAAGGGGGAGTATGTATACGAATATGACTACCTGATATGCTTCTGATTCTAAATTCTAGGTACGAGACTGGCATAAGGATGGGTTATATGCGTCCTGTTAAGTTGGTGAATAGTAATCGCCCATGTGTTATGTAAGTTGGCAACGAGTCTATTTGTATTCTGTGAACCCCATTGGGCGAATTATGATCATACTGTTTAGACTCTTCTGAAAGGTTTGGTATTATCTTTTGAGAATTAATGTGTATGCCTTGCATGTGCTCTCTCTATCTTTGGAACTCACTAAGTTCATATGAACTTACTCGGTTAACTTCTCCTTCTTAGTTGTATTGATTGAAGGAAGGAATTCTGTTAAAGGGAATATGCCAGAGAACTGGTGATTGTGAGTCGTCTAATTTATTTTGTATCATGCACGGTCTTTTGGGGGTAGCGTGTAATTATATTTTGAAATCGACTTGTATAACGACTTACTACTTTTGTCAAGATAACATTTTATGAGAATCTTTATAAACCTTCGATGCTTGTATTTAATCTAATATTTATATCTTGTTCTATGAGATAGCCTTTTTGAACATATACGCCAAATGATTTTAAATGTTGTTTTAACCACCAATGACGTAGATTGAAACTATTGTATGGGAATAACTTGTCTTATGTTTTATATATTTAAACATTGTTTATATATTTTCCATCATGTGTTGTTTAAAAACAATAAATTGAGAAATAATTATGAGATAAAAATATAAACAAGTATTTAGTGTAATGGTAAGATACATTGTTCTTTCAAAGGGAGAGCAAGGTTCAAACTTTGAAGACAACATTATTGAGAGTAGCCACGAACTTTATACATGAACTCTAAAAAAGACATGAAAAATACCAAAAAGAACTATGAGATAAAAATAATATCAATAAAACAGGAATAAACGAATTAGGATAATGAGAGTTTAAGTGCAATTTTAAGTGAATCAAAACGAGATGAATATATGAATTATGTGATCACAAGCAGTTTAAGTACGAGCCGGAAGATACCAGAAAATAGTTTCGATTTTTATATGAATTTAACCTGAATTTAAAACTAATAATTGTTGAATTTAGCACCTCCGAATAGCTCATACGCTTGCTTTGGAAAACGACGTATTTTAAAATGTTTACCTTGCTCTGTGTTACCTTTCGTTTACGATTATTACTTTACCCTTAAAATAATTTATACTAGTTTATTACACTTTGCCTTTGACTAAATAAATAATAATTTTTATTAATTTAATTAAGCCATATATTTTTTTAAAATAAATAGAGTCACTTACCATCAACGAGAGACAATATTAAAATTAGATAGCATAGAAGTATTATCTAATCGGATCTTATCAACAACTCTAGTAGGGGCAACATGAAACACACGAGACCCAAACGAAATCTCTCTCATTAGGCCAGCCAGGATATGAGGTGCAAAGTTTGCTTCTCTTGGAATCTGCTTAATAACCACCTGCTAATCATGTCTGCATAGTTCTTGGATACGTAATATTAAATCTCTATTTGATTGTCCTTTAAAACCCCCATGAATACATTTAATAGTCCCAGTGCAATCAGTTTCAAGAAAAATCTCCTTCCAATTAAAATCTCATGCAAATTGAAGGGCATCATAAATAGCCCAAAGTTCAGGTTGTTTAACATTGCATATTCCAATATTTCTCCTAATCCCCCAAAGCCACCTACCATGTTCATCTCTTGCCACTGTTGTTGAAGTTGCAAGGCCTAAAGACGGAATGCGGGTACCATCGACATTTATTTTGATAAAACTAGTGAGTGGTGGGATCCACCTACAATTTCCATGCCGATTACTCACAAATCCACTTGGTCTACTAGGCTTCGACTTAATATAGTTCATCCAACACCACGTTGATTGTATAACATTAGCAACATCAGAACAATTAAAAAAATAAAACTTGTCATTAAATTAAATGAGAAATTGCATTAGGTATAGATGGTTTTAAATCAAATTATGGTTATTGTCCCTCTATTTTCTTAAATTTAAGATTTAATATATATATTGTAATTTAACTTAATTTGGTTCTTGCACATAATATCATTAGTTAGATGAAATAGTTAATACCCTTAATTATTTCGGTAAAAAGTAAATGCCAATTTTCTCTTAAATACTCATTCCAACTTATCATGTCGGAATAAATTATTTTGGGTGTTAGAAATATATTTAAGAGAAACTTATCTCATCATTTTAACTGGAATAGTTAAGTATATTAACTATTTGGACTAACTAATGTCATTGTAAAAAAAGAAGGGCCAAATTATGTAAAATTGAAATATAAAGATTAAATTCCAAATGTGAGCATAGTAAAGGGATCAAAATTAGAATTTTACCATCTTACAATGAATAAAAAAGAGTCACATGATAGCATCTATTTTATCAGGAATATCAATGAACCCGATTATTGCAATTGCTTAGGATACCTTTTTTTAGTTTAGGTTCTAATTAGCTTCTAGAATCTATTTATTAGTTCACGGTCCCTCTTTACTAACTGGAATCAAAGAATTAGTAGATCTGTTCCACCCAAAATGGGAATGGGCTGGGGTTATGAACTTTTAATATATAAACTGATGGTCGAGTCGATTCCATAATTATAAGTTCATTCCATACCGAACCAGACTGGAATAGGGCTATATACATTCTCATTATGAGAAGGGGTCATTTGAGCGTATCTAAATATATACTATGTTTACATATGGAGCCTTGCGTCGTTACATTCCATTTAGGATTAGGAATGAGTGTAATCGAGCCTTCTTTTTACGCATCTCTTGTTATTTGGGGCCCTATTCACCTCCTTTCTTTTTTTTTTCTTCTATTAAATTGAGAAATAAATAAGTTTGACTGTCCATCTTTTTTAATATAATCTTTATATATTTAATATAATCTTAATATAGACATCCATCGAATACTTCAAATTGAAGCAATTGGATGTCGGACTCGAGCCTATATGAACGTGACCGATCAATAGAAATACTCCAACACTCCACCTTTGTTATATATTCCATACATCACACTAAATAGATATCATATTCATGGAATACGATTCCATTAGTAATCCAAATAATTTCAATAGATGTCATGAATTTTTCTAAAACACACATTCCAACTCATCAAGCCAATATAAATTTGCTTTGTGTTAGAATATTTTAAAAAATACATAAACTATTTCATTAAATAGTTAAAAATATAGTTAAAAATATAATTATTTGGATTAATTAATAATATTAAAAATATAAAAATCAAATTATAGTGAAAATTAAAACAAAAAAAGAGATAAATCTTAACTTTAAGCATAGCAGAAGGATTGAAGCTGATATTAAACTATTTTAGAGATAAACTAAGGGACACGTAATAACAAATGAAACCCTTAGGACTTTCTTTCTTTATATATATAATTATATAGATGTCTCTTAAGTTTTATCGGTTTGGAAAGAAAATTGAAAACGTTCAAAATTGAAAGGATAGAAAAATAAAAGATAGAATTTTTATTGTATGTTTGGTAATAAAGATAAAAAAATGAAAAGAAAAAATAATATTTTTTTCCATTCATTGTTTAATAGAATTGAAAAATAAAATAAATAAAAATAAAATATTTAAAAATGCATAATTTTAAACTATCATATATCTCTCTCTCGTTTTCTCTTGTCTTATCATTTCAATTTGGAAGAATTAATTTTTATGCATTAATATGGAAAATAATTATCTTTCTTATTTTCTTTTCTCTCATTTTTCTTCTTTATTAAGGACACACAAAATTTGTTTTGTCTTCTCTTTCCACTTTTCCATTCTCTCCTTTAGGGGTGAGTAAAATTCGATTCGACTCGAAAAAATCGAAATTATTTTATCAAATTTGGAGTTATTTGAATCAACTTGATTTTTTTTTTTCAAATTTTGAGTTTGAATCGAGTTTAATTTTCGAACTTGAATAATTCGAGTACCAAATTATAATATTTTGCATTTTTACCCCAAACTCCCAAACATTTTTACTTTCCCCTAATATTTTTACTCCCTCTCACTTTCTCCCCAAAACTTTTACTCCCCTCTCATCCCACCCCCCATCTACCCCAAACCCATTTTCCCCTCAAATTTTTTTAAAATATTTTTCCCCATTTATTTTCCCCCCAAATTTTACTTCCTTAATCCTCAATTTTTTTTATTTTCACCCTAAACTTTTACTTTTCACCATTTATCCTCAAATAAAATATCATCCAAAAAATTCTAAACCTAAATAGTAATAATTTTATTTATATCTACTATTTATATTATTAAATTAAATTTCACATTTTGTACTATTTATATTATTGAATTCTTTAATCATATTAAATCTTTATAAATTTATATTAAAACTGAATTATTGATGATGTCATAAAATATTCGTGTTAAAATTTTATGTTAGTATCAATTTTAAATTTTATCTTTAAGATAAATTTTATTAAAAATCACATTTTTATATTTAATATATTTTGTAATTTCAAAATACATAGTGACAAGAAAATAAAAGATAATTGAAGTAACTAAGTAAGTAAAGAAGCTAACCTCTATATAAAAGATTAATAAATAAATTATGAGGAGATGAAAGTTAATAACAAATTTGATTACGGTAGGTGACAATGGTTACAAAGATGCAAAGTTAATTTTTTTTAATCTAACTCGAATAAATATATTCGATTCGATTCGATTCGAATTCTATCTCACTCAACTCAATTTGAGAAAATTTCAAATCAAGTTAGGATAATAAAATAGAATTCGTCAACTTAATTAATTTAAAACTTTTTAACTTGATTCGATTCGATTCGACCGAATGCTCAACCCTACTCCACTCACTCCTAATACTTTTGAGGTGGCTAATGTTTTGAGATTTTCTTATTAAATAAGGGCCAAGGTGATACCTACCCCTGACATTTTCTGAATCATTACTTTTGGCAGGGCCAATGTTGAGATTTTCTAATTTATCAATGGGCCAAGACGATACCTATGCCTGTCATTTTCTAAAAGGGGCCAATGTTGAGATTTTATTATTTACCAAGGGGATAAGGCAATACCTACCCCTGTCATTTTCTGAATATTATTTTTGGGTTCACAAAAAAATTAATTATTTTTTAAGTGGAGTAAATTTAATTTATTTAAAAAATAAAAAAAATAAATTTTAAGTTAATTAAATTAAGTTATTCTAACTATTCGAGTCAACTCGAATAAGTAATTCAAGTTTCGAGTTGGAATCGAGTTGAATTTTACAATTCGAATAACTTTACATATCCAAGACCCTTGGCACAAATAAAGGCGTTACGAGTTCCATACAAATTTCCTCTCAATACAATTTCTTTCAAATTCATTAAAATTTCATGGACTGATTGTTGAATACCTACTATAGTAGAATATTCGTGGGGTATTTTCTTTGATTTTGCACGTGTAATGCATGTTCCTCCTAGTTCTCCAAGCAAAGCTCTTTGTATTGCAATGCCTATTGTGTAGGCTTGGCCTTCATAAATAGAGACAGAATAAAGCGTCCATAATAAAGGCGCTTACTATCTGTTCTTAATTCAACACACTTTCACTGTTGTGTTCGAGTCGAAGTAGAGAATAATTCAAATAACATATTGATGTAAATACACTTTTAATCCCTTTTAGTCTCATTCTCAACAAAATATACAAAAATTCAAAACAATTTTAAATTTATAAATATTTATAAAATTCCAAAATTTATATTTTTAAAAATATAAAAATTCCAAAAAATTCTAAAAAATATAAAGAAAGTTAAAAATTAAAATTTTCTAGAATAATAATTTTGAAGACCTAAATAAGTTAATTAATGATTCAAGTTTATCATTCTAATAACATAGAATTAGTTATATTATAATAATATTTTAATTTGACATATTTAATTTTTAATTTAATTTGAACAATTTTATTCAACTTAATTCAAAAAATTTAAATCAAATTAAAATAATAAAATAAAATTCATCAACTCAAAATTTTTATTTATTCAATTTGATTGGATGCTCACACTTGAGAGAGGCCATTATTTTTTTACCAAGGGAACAAGGCCATGCATACTCTGACATTTGTATTTCAAAACGTGCAGAAATTGCAATAATATTGAAATTTTCTGCTTCGCTCACCCAATTTTTGTTTGGTCTGCATAATATGCTGAAATTATGATTCAATTCTTCTATTTTAATTTAGCATTTATGCCCTTTAATTTTATAATGTTATTATAAATCTAAATTAATAACACCATTAGAAATTACACTTAAGGTGATGATGTAAAACACTATTGATTGAGACAATCAAGTAAAAATCCAATCAATCATATTTAATTAATAAATTTATAGTAAAAATCTAATCAATTTATATGTTTGGTGAAAAGTGGTTGTTTGATTGCAGTAAATATATTTAATGGTCAGATAGAGGAGATAGAAGAGAGTTTAGCACGAATCGTAAGAGAGCTGTTAACAAGGGATTGACATGTGAAGGTAATGTTTACTCCACGCACAACGAATATAGCTGCAGATTCCATGGCAACATTAGGAAGAAATATGCTTCTTAGTTTGAGAATTTATGATGTTCCCTCAAAGATGATCGAGATGAAAATTCTATAAGACACTATTGGTGTCAAATATAATTCTTGTTATGACTAAATGTATTTAATTTTCTTATCTACATATATATATATATATATATATATATATATATATATATATATAAAGCATCGCTTTAATAATAACAAATAATATTGTTCTATTTACACTCACCAGTAACCTTATAAAAGTAAGACTAAATTTATTAAATTAAAAAAATTCAAATTTTAATATAGACGAGGATTAAAACTATAGTTAAAGGTTTTTTTTTCTTTTTCTTTTAAATTCTAATGCATGTGATAGTCACATTAATGAAAATAAGGATTATTTGTCCCTTTACACCTTGAACTTATTCTTTAATTTAATTAATACTTAAAATTGAAATACATTACATACTTTGGTACATTTACTATAACAATGTGATGACATGGCATTGACAAGTAATAACATCATATAACAACCTAAAATTATGACATACTATCAATAATAAAAATTTTAAAATATAATTTAATAAAAATCATAAAATTATTTTACATTCATAATGAACCTTGACATACTAATGTCCATATTTAGATAAGCTTAGACTTAATTTGTCTAGGTTCATTTCAGATGTGTTCTTTTCATAATTTTAAATTTATTTTTATTTTTTAAATAATTGTATGATTAATGAAGTATATAAAATCAAATACTAACATATAATATTGACGTGTCCCAACAGACGTGCGTCGAGGCGAAAGAATCAACACAAATTTATCATAATTAAAGCGACTTTACTGCAAGTGTGACAAGTCAATTGTAATACTTATAAGTGTTGTAATGGAACACTTTGAGTATTTCGAGAATCGAACCGAAGGGATCGCCAAATTGGTAAATATGTTTATCAATTTAATTACAAGTTAAACAATTATTAATCTAATCGAGTTAGAAATTATTAGTGCAAATTCAAATATAAATTGTTTATAAAACTAAATTTAAATTATCAATTAAACAAACTAATCTAATTTTCTTCCCTATTGATTTAGACAATGTAAATGATAAAACGATGGTTGATTGATTAGTCGATTGTCAATTAAGCTAATGAACCTATACCGATTATATTGTTTGGCACTCTTAGCTGGGAATCTTCTCTTAGTCTCATCCTAGACTAAAAGATACCCCTTAAGCTCTCCTCTCAGTCTCACCTAGGCATATAGATCTCCTCTCAGTCTCACTGTTCGACACAATTATATCGAATTATCTAATGATAAACTCTTCTTTTGATCTCGTTTATCTAAATTTTCCACTAGAAACGTTAATTCCAACATATAAAGCATTTTGATATAAAAGAAAAAACCAAACAATCAAGTTTAGATATGAACTTAATCCAATAATAAATTCATCAATAACCAATAAGTAATATTAGCACATAATAAAACTGAACACCCAAATAGATATTTCATCGAATAGTTGATATGTATAACATAAAAGTAAGGGTAAGAAATGCTCATTTAGATGTGGAACCTATGACACCCAAAAGCTTGATCCATCGCTATTTACAAAAGTATTTAATAAAAAAGAAGAAAGAAAACAACAAAAATAAAATCTATCCTAAAAAAAGAAGAAGGAAAAACCTAATCTAAGACTGAAAAGAAAAGAAAAAGAATGAAAAAAAAAAGGAGAAACCTAATCTAATCTAAAACTATGCAAAGTAAAGAAAGATGATCACTCACCAAAATCTTAAAAAATCTCTTTCTAAAAGCTTATAAAGTAGTAAGCCTACTAACATTTAACCTAAAATTAACAATTATGCCTTTAAATGAAAAGTGAATTAAGCTTGTGTGGACACAAAATTGCTCCTGTAGTTTTTCACCTTATCAGGCTTTGGTGCCATGATACTCTAGCATTGGTGTCGTGACACCCTCGACAATAGGCACCAATTTTGACTAGGGGATCTTTATGTCGCAACACCAACTAGCTAGTGTCGCGACATCCTCGGCAATGGACTTAGCTCGTTCACTTCAACCATCAGTAGTGGTATCACGACCTCAAAGACTTTGAGTCGTGACTTTGGCTCGATGCTATGACATTTATATCAAATGCAGTTTTCCTCAAGTTTTGGCTGTTGCTATCTCCCTACTCAAACTCAAGTACATCATTAGACACAATGACACAATTTTGCTAATTTAAGTTTTAAAAGGATTAAAGCTACAAAAAAAAAAAAAACTATTATTAATACTAAAATTAAAAATCAACGAAAAGTATAGAAAAGACTCATAAACTACTTGAAAATAAGATCATTAAGTATGGAGAGAGTTTAATTTGAGATATCAAATTACGATAGATTAAATACTTTACAAAACCTAAAATATTAAAAATTATGATATAAATATATATAAACGGTGACAACAACAAAAATCTTAAATATTTTTCCTAAAACAAGTTATTTAATTGAAACACAATCAAATTCTCACCAATTTTTTTTTACCTTTCAAGTTGAAGTTCATGATGACCGATTAAAACTAATATTTTTCTTTCAACCAGAAAAAAATAAAGAGCCAAAAAAAAAAAAAGAAAAAAAAAAGGATGAGAAGCTGTTGAAACCAACAAATTTCCAAGCAAACCTCACAATTGCTGAAGTAAAAAACAAAAACAAAAACAAAAACAGCAAGGTGAATTATCTATTTAGTGTATAAAAAATGAGGGATAAGGAAAAAAGATTTGAGCAAAAGAGAAGCAAAGTAAATGGCTTTATTGAGTAAGAAAGAAATTTTTTTTAAAATTAAAATATCCAAAAATATTTTAAAAATTCTAAAATATTATAAAATTAAAAATGGAATAAATTCTAAAATTTTCTAAAACCATGTGAATAATTTTCTAAATATATCAACTTTTCATATTATTTTAACATTAAATATATATAATTACTAAAAGAATTACATCCATGCTTAACTTCAATAAATAGGCGTATAGATTCAAATGAATCTAAATTCTAAATGTCATTTTGTGAAAATTCATTCTAGAAGTGAAATAAATTTTATATATTTTTTATAAATTTATATATATTTTAAGAATTTTTTATTGATGTTTGTTAAGTGTCATAAAACTAAGACTGTTATGTGGCGTTGTCTTCTTGGTTGTTAGTGTCACGTCATTATATTCTAATAATAATATAGTAAATGTATCAAAATATGTGATGAATTATAAATTTAAATACCGTTAGATCCAAAAAATATGTGCTAATTAAGTACAAGTAGTCAAGTTTGGTATTAATTCTTTGTATTTTGAAATGTATAGAAAATTCCAATAATGTTGATTTTTTTTTCTCTCCCTCAATTCTCTCTTGGCCAAATTATAGTTTCAGATATGCAATGTTAAATTTGAGATTTAATCTCTTTATTTTAATTCAGTATTATTTGATTCCCTATTGTTATTAGTAAGTTCAAATTAATAATAATTATACCTCTTGTTAAAGTTATGGTGTGAGCTTCTTTTACAGTTGTTCAGTCACACAAAAATTTAGCTACTCATGTTCAATTAATAATTATTTTACATGTCAATCTAATGCTTAAGGTTATTTTTAAAATAATTCACATAATCATTTTAACAATAACAAATAATAGTATTATCGGTTTAGATTTATTGATAACATTCAAAAATAGAAGACTAAATTATGTTAAATTGAAATAAATTGATTAATTTTAAATTTTATCATAGTTCAGGGCTAATATTGAAATTAAACTTTCTTTTTAATTCTAGTAGATGAAAGAGGCTGAGACATTAATGAAGATATGGACCGGTTGCGTAACACCCTATACTTGACCCAATCACCAGTTTCGGCTACAAGGTGCCACATTTGTTTCCAAGCAACTACGATTGAATTATATTCAATTAATATCAATTAACAAGAAAAATACAAGCAATATAAGTATATGATACGACATACAATCATTTCTGAGTCTTATACGACGTGCTTATGAAAGCTCTAATGCTAACCCGAGGTTGATTTAGGACTAAATTGTAATGTTAACAAAACTTCAAGTTGACGTTATGACGTAGGGAGTTTCTTGTCATGATATGACATACTGTTATAGTGTCGTCACGACAACCAAGTCTACGTCACATCATGGCCTGGAGTCCTAATCTTGTCGCAATGACATTCATTTGACGTCGCGGCGTCACATACTGTTTCTGCAATTTTTAATTAAACATTGCCTACAAATTTTCTTTTTCCAAGCAAACATAATACACACTGCACCTAAAGATCAACCAATATGCAACTTTCTAGCATCAATTTAACATTTCAATACCTTATCCACACTATGTCAATGCCTTATCACTTACAGGCTAACCAACTAGTACAATTCATTCAAATCCTATACATTCATACCTATTTCACCAAAATCATTAACATTCGTAGCAGTTCATAACATTCAAACCATTTGTATAGTGCATATACACATTGCATTTATATATATATATATATATATATATATATATATATATATTTCATTTCATATATCAACCTCTAATTCAAATAATTACCTAGGCATAGTTTTAACACCTAAAACCAACTCAACTAGGTACATGTCACACTTTAACAAGGCAGAAATGTATGAATTTTGCTGAGTCTGGGATTGATTATTGTATGCTAAGATAACTACTCCATCTATCAAGAATCTACTTTTCCTGCACACGAATAAAACAAAATCATACGCTGAGCAAAACGCTCAGTGATAAATCTATAATTTAATACATTATAAAACAAGCTTAAATATGTACATGCATTCAATTAAAATTTAAATTTACAACTATTTCTCATGCCATTCATGCCAAAACAACTTCTATTTTCACAATGACAAGTACATAACAATTTTTTACACACTAATTTATTAGATAAACATACAAGTTTACCAATTCTTCATTATTTCATATTCCATTGCATTCATTTCAAATACTATTTCTAATCACATAAATTTTCATCCTTAACATATATATACACATGTCTCATTTCTTGTCATATTACATGTCATTTTCGAGCCTATTAGCTCATTAATACATGATCGACCCCCAATGCTCATTTTAATTCATTTCGTCGATTGTTACATATTACAATTCAATGTCATTTATCAATTATTAATCATTTATCATTTCTCATGTTTATAACCCTATTAACCAGACACAGACTTAGAACGGATACGCAGATCCATCACCTCGGGTTGCCTAGCAACGATGATGCTATACAAGTACATAATACCACCCAGGATTACCCAGCAATAATAGCTTTCTCAATTTGATTAATTTGTCACCTCGAGTTACCCAAAAAGATGAACGACTATGAACAATCTACCACCCTGGTTTGCTTGACAATGATGGTTTTCAATCACTAATCTGACCCTATGACATGCCAACTATATTTGACTCAGTCCGAATAACTAATAGGATAACCAAATTTCTGATTCATTATAAACATTATTCAAATCATATTTAATCATGTCCATATAATCCATTAGTTCGCTAGATCATCATGTAACCAGCATATATAAACTCAATTTCATACCAATTATCGCATATCAATCAATTCATACAACTTTCTATTCTATTCAATTAAGTCCTTATCTCGATATTCAATCTAAACCATAACAATTCAATTCAATAATCCAATAATGACTCATCTAGAAAATATATGATGTAATAACATGAATACGCAGTAATTAAATTGGTCTCGAATCACAAAAATGCAAACTGAAATTTTGAGCTATTCGTCATTGACTTTCTATTTTCCTTTCCCTCTCAACGTTTCGTGTCAACGTTAGCTAAATAAAATCATAAAACATTTGATATTATCAGTTTCCATTCAAATTAGAACCAATCAAAATATCAAGCATATTTTACAATATTTTCAATTTAGAAACCTAAATCCGAGACAAACATAACTTTCAATTTAAAGTTTCGAATTGAAATCCGATTTCACAATTACTCATTAGGGACCTCCCATTTCGTATTCCTACTGAAATTTTATGTCAATTTTACATTTTATTCATTTTAGTTCCTAATGTACATAACTATCAATTAAGCTTTACAATTTAGTCTTTTTTTCCTAAACTAACCTTAATTTCTATTAATTTAACACCTAAAACTTTCAATTACCAACAATGGCATCTCACCAAGATTTTTCTAATTGATCAAATTGATCCTTGGGTTAGCTTAATCAAGCTTCCAAGATAAAAAAAATCTACAAAAATCAAAGAAAAATGGTTAGGGACTTACTTAAATTAATGACCAAAAGCTTCCAAACCTTAACAATGGCATTAGCCCTTCTTCTTTCCTTATAATTCAGTTGGGAAGATGAATTTTATCTCTTCCCACCGAAATTTCACTTATATAGTGAAATTAATTTTTTTAATTAAGTTAATTAGCCTTAATTTAGTTAAATAAATCTTAAATTAATTAAGTTAATGACTCTATGATTACACCGTCCACTAACACTTATTTTGGCATGGTCTAATTGCTATTTTGGACATTTGGTTAATTGCAATTTAAGTCCTCAAGTCATTTTCTAATTAAAAATCTATAGCGATTGGACTTCACAATTTAGTCATTGGGCCCTAATTAATCACAATTTTGACAAAATCGACAATCCAAATTTCAATTCATTTATATAATAAATTTGTAAATATCTTTATTTAATATTTATAAATTAAGTTTAAAGAAATGAGATCCTAAAGCCACAATTTCTTATACCAATGGAAACTAGGTCGTCACAGTTTGTTTTTCGAAAATTGCAACAATGTGACTCTCACTCAACACCATTAGATTGATGATAACTTTCATAATTAGAGTTATTTAGTATAGTTTTCATTATATATTAGGAGGTAATTTTAGCATTTAGATTACTTTTTATTACATTTTATAGTTTTCAAATTAATTATAATTTATTTGAATTTTGCTTGAGTTTTATTATCTTTAGAGTTAGTCCAGGTATACTTGTTATTTTTCTTTTTACATTATATGTCTTGAATGAAAAATGGAAGACTTGGAGCATAATACAAAAAGTAGTGAAGAAAAGTATTCCGTTCCATCAAATTTAGGGTAAGCAAAACTCGATTTAACTCTAAAAAATCGAAAAATATTTTAAATTTCGAGTTAAACAAATCGAGTTATTCGAGTCAACTTGATTTTTTTTTTGAATTTCGAGTTCGAATCAAGTTTAATTTTCGAATTCTAATAATTTGGATAAATCAAATACCAAACTATAATATTTTATATTTTTACCTAAACCCCCAAAATCTTTTTACTTTCCCAAGACTTTACTCCTCCCTCCCCCTCAAACTTTTACTCCCCTCTCGTCCTACCCCCCAATCTACCCCAAACCCATTTTTCCTCCAAAATATGTTTTCAGTATTTTCTCCCGTTTACTTTTCCCCCAAAATTTTACTCCCCAAACCCTCAAAATTTTTAATTTTCCCTAAGCTTTTACTTTTCACCATTTACTTCTAAATAAAAAATCATCCAAAAAATTTCTTAAACCTAAATAGTAATAATTTTATTTATATATACTCTTTATATTATTAAATTAAATTTCACATTTTGTACTATTTATATTATTGAATTGTTTAACAATATTAAATTTTTATAAATTTATGTTAAAATTGAATTATTGATGATGTAATAAAATATTTGTGTTAAAATTCTATGTTGGTATCAATTTCACATTTTATCTTTAAGATAACTTTTATTAAAAATCACAATTTTTTATTCAATATATATTTTAATTTCAAAATACACAGTGACAAAAATCAAAAGATAATTTAAGCAACTAAGCAAGTAAAGAAGTTAATCCGTATATAAAATATTAATAAAAAATTATGAGAAGATGAAAGTTAATAACAAATTTGATTACGGTTGTGACTGTGGTTATAAGGACCCAAAGTCATTTTTTTAATTTAACTCGAACAAATATATTCGATTTGAATTCCATCTCACTCGACTCAATTCAAGAAAATTTCAAATCGAGTTAGGATGATAAAATAGTATTCGTCAACTCGAAATTTTTTTCATTTGATTCGATCGAATGCTCACCCCTAATCAAATTTATTTCAATGCAGTGGATGTAACACCCCTTACCCGATCCAATCATCGGGTCCATGCTACAGGATGCTACATTCGTTGCTAAAGCAAATTCATTTAAACAAAACATATGTCCATAAATACAACAAATTAATTCTAATAACACGATTATTAGACCATTATATCATGACATATTCCGAATCAGGGTTTATACGAGCATACAAAAGTTCTTTTGTTAACTCGAGACCGTTGAAGGACTAAAATACAACATTTTCAAGAGATTTCAAGTTGATGTCATGACAACAGGGGTTTGATATTGCGACAACAGGGGTTCAATGTTGCAACCTCCAAGACAGTAGACAAGCTTCACCACTTCAGAACCAAATTGCAAAGTTTTCCAAACTATACCGATTGGACATCACGACCTTGGGGTTCAATGTTGCAACTTCAAAGGTAGGTATCACGACATCCAAGGGGTGGTGTCATGACCCTAAAGATAGTATGCAATGGTCCATCCTTTCTATCATCTAGCGTTGCGACATCCAAAGGATGGTGTTCTGACTTTGAAAACAGTCCACTACAAGCTCAAATTCTTCTTTGGTTTTACCTTATCAAACACATATATGCAGCTATATTTACTTACCAATTTCAAACAGACATCAATTAACCTATTTTACCAATGCATAACATCATATCAAACTATGCCAAATCATCTTTATAGCACTTTTCATGAGCACAAAACACAATCCCATATTCAAACTTAGACATTCCAAGTCATATTCCCACATTAACATGCGAAGGTACCTCATTTAGCAAATTATGACATATGAAGCCTAAGTAAGCTTAAAATTTTGAGTTCAAAAAGGCAGTTAGCATGATCAAACTAAGCATCGATTTGGCCATATACCAAATTTCAAACTGCAACACAAGCTTAGTCACAATTACATCTTTGGCACATGCATTAAATTGACCATTTACATGACATAATGATCTTATATACATGCCACAACTTTAAGAACAAAAAATGAACTTTTTTTTTTTATTTTACCGATAGTGTGATGTTCGCAAAGATTTGGCTTTGAGAGTTTCGGAAAAGAAGATCTACAAGTAGGAGAAACAACTAGAGGAAGCATACAAATGCCTAATAAGTTCGAATGGAAAATACTATGCTTACCTTGATCATACTTAAGCATGTTAGTTACCATAGTTTTGGCATAAATTTGGCTAGGACATGACACTTAAAATAACAACAAGGTGAGCATAAGCATTCATGCATATTAAACATTATATGAAAAACTCAATACATAACCAATTTATACCATTTTCACATAGCTCATCTCAATGTCATATTCTATAATCAATCAGTAACACCCCAAACCTGGCCCAGACACTATGGCCGAATCTGACGATGTCACATGGAATGGAATTTGAAAACGAGTTTGTCAAGTTAAAACCGTTCCACTTAATTAGCTTTTATCTTAGTTTGAAGTAAACTGCAAGTTGTTCATTATGTCTAAAATCGTATCTTTTTAGTGGAAGCTTTGAAAAACACTTATTTCAGGAAAATCGTTCGATTTTAGTAAAAACATGGTTTTACCATGCCTAGCAGTATTAAAATCGTAAATCAGTTAAAAATCCAAAATTTAAAGCCAAACAGTCCAAGGTCCAAAGGTTACATAA
The DNA here is from genome assembly GCF_025698485.1 of Gossypium arboreum. Classification (NCBI taxonomy): domain Eukaryota; kingdom Viridiplantae; phylum Streptophyta; class Magnoliopsida; order Malvales; family Malvaceae; genus Gossypium; species Gossypium arboreum. Next base: position 17,261,509 of record NC_069080.1, read on the forward strand.
AAAAGAACCCCAAATAAGTAATAAAACCCGAAAGTTAACAGAAAGCAGTCTAAAATTTACAAGTGGCCACCGTCGAGTCCTACGCTGCACTGATCCGTCAAGTCTGGGGATTACCTGTACAGATTAAACAAAAAGGGTGAGTTTTCGTAAACTCAGTGTGTAATCCACATCGAAAAACGTGCATACAGAAACACATCAGAATACAGTCAAATACAGGCTGGGCCTGAGCCCATTACAGATTTAGTTTGGGCTTTAGCCCAATCAGATACAACTTCAAATATATATTAGGTCTTAGCACATCTCAGATACAATATGCAATAGCAGGAAATCAGAATCTTACCCACTAGCCTCTACACACCATCTCCGTCCATCCCTACACACCATGCTCAGTTCAGATACCATACAGACGGTTCACACAATTAGGGGTCTAAGTAATGCTTACTGACCCTACAGTAGGTTCATAGTCAACTTGGGCAACCCGTGCAACCTTAAGTAACTTTTTAGAAGCATAGGCTCACATGCCTATGTGGCCTGCTCGTGTGGGCCCACATGCCCATGTGGCCCATACGGCCGAAATTGGCCTTGGCCGTGTGGATCACACTGCCTAGCCTAGAATCCTAAACGCCCGTGTGGTTTTACCCGTGTGGCCCACATGGCCAAAATTGGTATAGCTCGTGTGTCGCACACGGCCTACCTGGCCATCACACAACAGTGTCATGCGCGCACGGCCTAGCTTGTCGATCACATGCTCATGTTCCATCACACGGCCTACCACACGGGCAGCCACACGCCCATGTGGCATTGGTAGAATGCTTTTTCATCTTTTCGCAGAATTCCATTTTCTGCGTTTTGGGTACACACCTGGTTTCATTTGAAGCTAAACCGAACTCCGAGCACTCCAGAACCTAAATATTGACCACTCCAACACCACAATCAGTCTTACTTTGCAATTAATCAAAATCTAGAAACCAAAATACTCATCCATAAAGTGATGAACACTTACCGCAAAGCTTCGAATCGATCCACTACGAAACAGTACGAAAAGAGCCTTAATCCTCGCGATGTGTTGCTGTCAATAACGTCAATATAACCCCAGTCAAAATTTTAACATCCCAACTTACAAAGTATCAAAAATTCACTTACCGAAAAGATGGATAACGAAAACCTAAGAACACAAGAACTCCACAGCAAAATCGGCAAACTTGGGAATAGCACAAAATTAGGAGAAAGAGAGTAGAGAAACTGACGTCAATTGTTTTTGGAAAAGAGAGAGAATTTTGGAAGAGAAATCAAAATTAATTTCAAATAACTCCCAAATCCCATATTTTTCTCCCACTAATCCATTTCTCAAACTTTTAGTTTGATTGAAACTCTCTCGGTTAAATGAGAAAAATAAACTCCCTCGTTTACATAGAGATTCAAACATAAGACCCCCAACATACTGACACTCCGCTTAACCACTAGACTAGCAGGCCCATTCTGATAATTACTTACCATCTTTTAATTAAAAGCCTATCAACCAAAGATTGGGCTTCATTCATAAAAATACCAAAATTTGCCCAAGTTATGGCTTAAACTTGGGACCTCATAGACACACCCAGAACACTTAACCACTGAAGCAGATAACACTTGTGTCACCCATTCGTAAAAACAAAAATTTAAATTTTTGGATGTTACAAAATCCATAAGATCATACCAGTTTCACATAATTCTTTTCAATTTCATATTCCATTATCAATCTATAAGATTATTCCAATTTCACATAATTTATTTGAGTGTCATATTAAAGTGGTTTATCAAATTAATTTCATTACATTTCCAAGTTTTCAATTTCAATTTAATGGTTTGCCCGATGTAACACAGGTAAAATGGACTTGAATGCACGGGTGAACTACTCAACATTAGATAGCTCGTAAGAGCTTAAAATACACCACACCAGGGCATCAAAGTGCAAATCCCGTAAGCATCAAATGTATAAACATTTTCAAATGCATCCTTCCACCACACCAATGTCTTCATAGAGACATATAATACTCAATGATCCGCAACAAATGTTGGATATCTGTATATAACCTGTAATAATTTCCCTACAATCACATATCCTATACAAGCACACATATGACTCTATGGGCATATAAGTTGTATCCTAACCTTTTACTAGGTTCACAAGTGCCTAAATTATACATATATTAATTACCATTCCTTGTAAATAATCATTTTCACATATTTATACCTTGTAATTGTCCACATTTACATATCATACCTTGTGGTCATTATCATTATCATTTTCACACCATGCACCATTTCATATCAATCAACAAACATTAATTCATTTCAATTCAATCCAAGTTCATTTCATTTTCTAACCATGTATGCCAACATAATCAATATTCAAATTCATGCCCAAGCATAATTATAATGAAACAAATATAAGCACACACATATAACCCAAAGAAATGGTAGTAAGTTCCATATGAACTTACCTTTTCAAAATACAAAACGAGTGTATCCTTCAGGGACTAATATGCAATTTTTACTTTCCCCTTATTAGCTCCATTTTGATCTAAGTCTTGATCTATATAAATATTTTATTTATCAAATCAATACCAAACATTATTACACAACATTATGAGATGCATGATCCTAAAAAAATTCCCTTTTTTTATTTCTCACATATTTTATATTTTATTCAATTTAGTCCATAAACTCAAGATAGACGTAACTTTCGATTACTAGCTTTGGATTAAAATCCAATTTCATTTACTTTAATTCGGGACCTTATAGTTCCTATTTATAACATAGTTTCATGATAATTTTTACATTTATTCAATTTGGTCCCTAATGTAATGAAGTTAACACACAAGCTAAATTAACTTTATAATCTAGTCCTTTCCATAATCTAAGCTTAAAATCTATCAATTTCAAGTTCAATCTTCAATTTATCAATAATGGAAACTCTTTAAAAATTTAATAATTTATCAAATTGGTACATGGGCTAGTTAAACCAACTTTTCATGACCCCAAATCTATAAAATTTACATGAAAAGGATTTGTTTACCTTGAATTATGCTTAGCCGAATGTTGAAATGGTTGAAAGGGTTTTTATTTTAGTTTTTCTTTCTATTGGACAGTGAAGAACAAAAAATGAATAAGATGATAGACTTTTTCCACTATCTCATCAATTTATACTTAGTTTAGGAACTAATTAATCTTAGTTAATTAGCTTAATCATGACTTAATTAACCTAATATATCTATAAACTATAATTAATGGATATTGCCATCATCATCCATTAAATTTTACTTTATAGGGTCAAAACGATAAAGTGGTGTCGCTGCACAATAATGCGACACCATTTTCCATAGTATGTCTAGAATTGGGGAGAAACAAAGGTTAATGGGGGAAGAAAAAAAGAAAAGGTAAATTTGGAAAAAAAGTTAAAGTAACCATTGTGTGATTGTTTTGGCCATATACAATTTAAAAAATACAAGAAAATATGGTATAATTTTAGTGTTGCTTTAGCCTAGTGCGACACCATATAAAATATATTTTTTCTATTGTAATAATTTGTTCATGATTGCAGAATATTTCGAGGTGGTGTCGCGACACAGTTACGTGGCACCATGAGTTGCTACAACAAACATATCATTTTCATAAATAATCTTCAACCTATACCATTTACGTACCATGCAACAAAAACAAAAACAATAATATTTTTTTAATAAATAATAAACTAAATTAGAGTAAACACACAAACGAAAACACACATAAACTAATTATGTGTACTTCCCCCCCCATACTTTAGAACATACATTGCCTTTAGTGTAAAATAATTAAAGTGCAAACAAGAAAACTTCCCTAAGTAGGCACAATACGATTCAATTCTCAAAATCCTAAGAGCAATTATGCTAAGGAACATCCAAAATACCATGGAAAATATCAGTAAAAGTCTACCACATTGTCTTTTTCCCAAAACAAAAACAAATAATAATATCACCTATGGAAACACGAAAATGGACTTGCTTGGATCACCCTCTTGGAACCACACCACTCACACCGGCACTACTTATCTACAATAGTTTAAAAGGAGTGGGAAAGCTTAACAACCTCAATGAATGCTTAGAATAACCACAATGTACACACAATATTAAAGGTTAAACAAGATCATACTACAACATGTTCACAACCATATTCTAATCAAGACAAAATATCGTATCCACATTTCATTAAATCATAAAACTAACATGTACTCCTACATGCAATTACACTCAATTCGCTTATATATAATTCATTTAACAATAATTCATCAAGACTAAATGACGTATACATGCTTTAATAACCCACTAGTCTAGCTGATATATTCACATGCATTCACAAGTTAAATAGAAACGATCCAAACCACAATTACATATGCTATTTACTATGAGAATATACTAACATTTTCATGAAACTTAAATAAACTCATTTAGCATATTATTCACATGTTGAAGCGTCCATCTCACATTGCATTACCACAACAAATAAGGTCACATTTAAATAATAATTTGCATAGCAACTACATACTCATTTAAGCATACATCACATTACACATATATACATTTTAAGATAATTTGGCACTTGACCTATGAAACATAAAAGTGAGCTCTATCATCACTCATGGGATACATAGATCTCCAACACACCACATAGACTCATAGAGTCAAACATGTCCCAAAAGTGAAGTATAAAGCTAACACTCTACTTTTTTCCCCTTACATGTCCCGTTGAATGGAGCTTAGCTCATATTCCCTTATCCCTCCAACATGTCCAAGGGCCTCAACACCCAAAATCACTGTACATATAGGTGAGCACTCACAATCCTATGGCATGCTAACTATATCCAACGATTTCAAGATCACAAGGCCAAAATATTCAAAATCAAACACACATCACTTATCGATTATTTGTGCACTATCATTGCATATTTGCATCTTTAGAAAAACACTGTCACTAACATTTAACATATACATAACATGTACACATTTGCACTTTCCCAACGATTATCATAACCACATATCACATGTTATAGCATCTCATCTCAATTCATATATTCACAAACACATAAGCACTTTATTCACAATATAACATAGGCATGAAAAAGCTTACACTTGAAATTTAGAGTAGGGGTTTAGGCTACTATTGAATTCCCAAATAAAGCATTGAATCATGTCCACAAAGCAATTATTCCAAATACTCACCAATTACGCTTTTACCAAAAAGTCAAAAGCTTAAACTAGCTTTTCCTTGCCTTAATATTTAATCGTAGAAGGTTCTATCGATTCCAACGCTTCAGCAAAGTAAATCACACAACAACACAATCAACATTTAGCTAAAGACTCAAACAATCCAAAAGAAAAAGCCTAAATTAGGTTCTTTTTTGACCGAAACCTTCGACATAGAAAACTTAAAATTTGAAAATCTTCGTTTATACTTAATATTTTCACCTAAAACGAGTTTCATTCATCTAATTATTCACCTATGACTAACTCTCAACCTTTAAACTACAATAAAATACTCAGTTCATAATATTGAACTTTTCGACATGTTTATGGCAATTTTAACAAAAATTCATTTAAACTCAAGAAATATTTAATGAAGCTTCAAATAAAGTTTAGAAATCTTCTAATTATATCAAAACTAATTGAAAAATACTTTAAAACAGTGTTTTTACTCAAAATCCTGAAATCCACCATTAACTAGCAAATTTTTTATTTTTATTCAAAACATGCAAGTTAATGGCTAACAATTCAGTTTTAAAGACCAATTAACATTTAAAATTATTTAGGAGTTGAATCGTTACTTTAGACGATGAAAAACCAAGCGTTTGATCGAAAACCCGAAAAATTCGGAAGCTTGACAATAAAGAAAACTAAGGTGTTTTTGGGTGTTTTTCTTGGATTGTATGGAGATATTTGGCTTGAGTGATGATAGAAATCAAGAGAATTAAGGTTGAAGAACAAAAAGTTGAAGGAAGGAGCTTTGGGAGCAAGGGACGACTAAAGTAGTAAGATGGGGAAGACTAACGTGAAATTTATAGGTGAAGGATGATATTAGGGCGATTTTTAAAATTTGGTGTAGTTGCCTCTTAAAAACTCACAATTTTGACTCTTACAAATCAGTCCAATTTTCAAAATTGAAGGTTTTTAAAACTGTTTTTCAAAAATTGATTTAATTTTCTAAAAACCATAGTAAAAAACATTACTGATAATCCATGTCACAAATTCTAAACACTCTAAGGCTAAAATTTCTAAATTACCCTTAAAAATCATAGGCCCTATTTTGGGGTGTTACAAGATCTTCCGATTACAAGAACATGAAATACCCTAAATAAAAACTAAGAATGAAATAAAAACCCTAAGTATATTTTCTATCTCCCTCAAGTTGTGTGTTTAAATTGATTACAATGGTCTTTATATAGGCTAAACTTAGAATATTGAAGTGCCTAAAATATTCTTGAAGTCGCTAGAGTTTGTCTAGGACAGATACTCCTAATTTCCCTAAAAAATGCAACTATTACGTGTAAGGACTTTTTGATTAATGTAAAAAAAAATAAAGATTTTTAGAGCGTGTACCGAAAGCAAACTCCAAAATATTCCAAAGCCGCGTACACAAAAAGACTACAATCCCACCTTTTTATTTTTCCACAAACATTTTATTTCTAGTAACAAACAAAAACACAAAATTTTAGTTATAAATAATTCAATATATTTTACCCTTTGTATTTATAAATTTTATTGTTTTCTCCTCAAAATTTTTAATTAAAACTTTCAATTTTAAAATAGAGATATTTCATATTTATAAATTTATAAAACCTCAAAAGAAGAAACTTCTCCAATTCATCAAATATGCTAATATAAAATTAGTTTTTTTAAAGTGGGATTTAAAAATATGGCATATTTACTTTTTTATTTTATTAAATATATTTATATAATTATCTTTTTATTTTACTTGTGCAAATACAAAAGTCAATAATAATCTTTAATTTAATATTCGTACCTTTTTTTATTTCAAATCTAATATTCAAAACCCATAAATAAAAATAAATTTTATAACAAATTCACATTTATAAAAAATTCAAATTAAGATTAATTACATTGAAATAGAAAACTTGATCATCTTAATTTTACGTTGTGTAGTGGAAAACATTATAACTTACATTTCACGGTTTATTGATTTATGCTTATTACTATAATTTGCTCTTGAATAGTTTTAGATTAGAAAATTTTAATGATTCTCTATAATTCTTCATTAACAAGAGGTATATTGAAAAGTTGAGTGATGGAGAAATGGTTAATTTGATGAATTTAGGGTTAAAGGACTAAATTATAAAAATTATAAAAGTTTGTGGTAATTTTTTAATTTTGGAAAATAAAAGGGTATTAATTATTAAATGGGTTGGAATTGAAACATATGCTGATAAATAAAGAAATTTACATTTTAGATCAAGATCCCGTAGATACTCGAGGAAAAGGAAAAATCACGGAATAGTCCCTACACTTCTGCAACTTCTACAATTTGGTCCAGGTAAGTTCGTACGGTTTAGAATTTAATATCAAAATAAATTATTGAGTAGAATAATATGATATAATTTGTATAATTAGTCTAAATTGTTGATGACGAATGGTAATTTGAGGATTAATATTGAACTTGATATTCGGCTTGATTTGAACGCGGGATAGTGTACAATTGGGATTTGGTGCATGATGGTGGTTTGGAGTGGAGATGGTATTGGAGGGAGATAATTGTATATTGTCTGAGTAAACTGAGGTTCAGTATTTTTTGCAAACTCTCGTGTTATACTTTCTATTTGGTGTGTTGGTTGGATTAGCTCTTATGAGCATTGGTGTGATGGAGGGATTGGATCGAGTAAGCATCTTGTGTGTTTGGTTGGACCGACGATGTACTTCTATCTGTAAGTCGTTTTTGAGTAGAAAATCATGGTTAGTTATCTTGTGGGGTAATTCTAATGAATTTATCATATATATTTGGGATTTGAATTGTTTAGTTATGAATTACCATTTAGGATTGTGGATGACAGGAAACTTTCACAGTTGTTATATGATTGTTTATGAATTGTTGTATTCACTTCGATAAGATTTATTGATTTAATACGTCGATATACTAAGCTTCATTGAGCTTACTTGTGTTAAACTTTATTCTTGTAGATACTCAGAAGGTTGGACAATTGGATCAGCACTCAAGTCACACTATCCAGCTTATTTTGGTAGCTTTTGAACGTTTACTTCATATTATCTGGCATGTAATAGGTTGAATAATGATATTAATGTTTTCAATATGTAAATAGTCAAGTATGAATTTGGTTGTACAAATTGCTTTGGTTGATCTTCTTTTGGTACTTTTGGTGTCTTAACATGATGTGTATATGGTCATTTGATTCTTGTTGGAATGGTTAAAAGAGTATGTGATGAATTGGTTGTTTAGTAGCTACGATGTGGTATGTTTGAGTTGGTGTTGATAGGTGATATCTTGAATGAAATTATTGGTTGAATTAATGTTATGTTTTGATATAAATGTATGTATACTTGTGGTACCAATGAGGGTACATTGGTTAGACACTAAATTAGGTTAATTTTGGTATGTTTTTGGCATGATTAAAGTTAATTTGGATAGATATTATGATTAGTAAATGGTTTGCCTAGGTTCCAAGTAGCTTGAAATGGTAAACTTGTTGATTAAGGTACATTTTAGGTCCACATGGCCTGAGACACGGGCGTGTGTCTCAGCCGTGTGTGACACACGGCCATGCGACACGATCGTGTGTCTTCGGTAAGTTCAAGACATGCAAGTCAAGCTGTTACACGGGCTAGCACACAGCCTGGCACACGGGCGTGTGAGATCATTTCAAATGGTACACAGCCTGTAACACCCTTTACCCGTAGTCAACGCCGGAACAGGGTACAAGGCATTACCGGACTTATCACACAAACATACATACAATTTTGGGTTATACATTTGTGTCTAAATTAAAATCATTCACATTTAATTATAAAGTCCCTAATACGAGCCTACGAGGCCCAAAACATCTTTGAAAGTGATTCGAGACTAAACCGAGAACTTTAGAGAATTTGACAAAACTTAGAAAATTTTTTACTAAACAAGGGTTACACGCTCGAGTGGATATGGGACACGCTCATGTAGGCAGATTGTGTGGTCACACATGCCCGTGTCCCGACCCCGGGTAACTCTTTCTTTGTCACTCAACAATAAATTGAAGACACACGGCCAAGTCACACGTCCGTGTGCTAGGCCGTGTGGTCAATTTAAAATTTATGATTTTGCATTTAATAGGTGCAGACTTCACACGCCCAGGACACATGCCCGTGTCCAAGGCTGTGGCCCTTACACGGCTGAGACACACGGCCGTGTCTCTGCCCGTGTACTCAATATTGGGCATTCTGTTTTGTAAAATTTAGGGTGCAGGAGACACACGGTCTAAACACATGCCCGTTCATGAAATGCATCATTATATAAATATACTTATAGCCAATATTAGCCCATTTCCAATGGCTTTATACAAAATAAACTTCTAACCAATAAAAGCCAACATATTTGGCCAAATCAATTATGACACATAATAAAATGACCAAGTCCCCCTATACATGCCATAACTCAAAATTTTGAATTCATTGGTACCAAAATAATTGTTGATAGTGTGAGTGAATCTCTGACGGTCTCCGAACCCCGAGCTAGCTTGGTGAGTAAGCTATATAGCTTAATAAGTTCCTATGCAAATAATAAGCATCATAACCATACAATTAACATACAGTTAACATGAAGAAGATTAGCATGAACGTTATCAAAATCTCATAATTATAACTTAATCAATCACAATCCTACCAAGAGTTCATCACATATCGAGCTCATTACTTATGAGTTTTATGTACATACCTGTACCAACTCTCAACATAAGCATATCCTTTCACAACTTTGGCATTCCCGTTGAACACTCGGAATATTAACGGATACTCGAAAATCTTGCACACAAGTGCCATATATGTAGTTGAAGCTACCTCATATCTCATAATACATATGGGCTTGTTTTCGAGCTATTTACGGGTCTGCTCACACAAGCTGTCAGTCAGGACATAGCTACACAATGCTGCTCACACTAGCTGTCAGGTATCCGCATCACATGCCGGACTACCCAGCCACTGGTAGGACGTATGAGACCAGCATCCGGATTACATAATCGTATATACACATGGGTTCTTAGTGACATGTTACTCGTATCTTATTCTTTCTTATGGTTAAACCGGGATTTCTCGCTTGTCAAAACTTTGTCGAATACATCCAAAGAGCCAATCACAAACCATACAATATTAAAGCCTTTAAAACATAAATATAACAATACATTATTTACATACGAACTTACCTCGGTACAAAAATAGTAAAATTGGACCTAATCGTCAAACACTTTGTTTTTCCCCCGATCTAGGTCCGAATCTCTTTTTTTTTGGATCTATAACAACAAATTTAACTCATTTAATACTTGCATTATTCAATTTAGCCCAAAAATCATATTATAAAAAAATTACATTTTTGCCCCTAATGTTCACATTTTTACAATTTAGTCCCTAGGCTCGTAAATTGAAATGTATTCAATTTCTTCAAAACCCAAGCCTAGACAAACCATTTTCATACTTATACCAGCCCACATTTTTCACTTAATCACACTTTTACTACTTATTTTATGCCTTTTACAAATAAGTCATTTTTGACATTTTTACCTAAAATCTCTTAGCGAAAGTTGTTTATCTAACACCAAACATGCATTTTCTACCATTAGACATCAAGATACACAAATACATAACATGGGTAAAATTTTAAACTTCATCTTTCTTTCAAATTAGTCCTTGAAATAGCTAATTAGGTTACAAGGATCTCAAAAACATGAAAATCTTTAAAAACCGGGCTAGAACGGACTTACAATCGAGCTTATAAGCTTGAAAGCCCTAGCTATGTCTTTCTCTTCTAAATTTTGACCAATAGGGACTAAATTGATGAAGATAAAGACTTTTATTTAGTTATTTTGGCTTTATTTGACAAATAACCAAAAGACCCTTCATGCATAACTTTAAAGTTTCACCTAATCATGTCCATTTTTGTCCATCTAATTAACAAATGGTCTAATTACCATTTAAGGACATTCAATTTAAAATTTCATAGTAATTAGACACCTCTAACTTCTATAACATACATTTTACACCTATTACAATTTAGTCCTTTCAACTAAGTTGAGTGCCCAATCGATAAAATTTTCGAACGAAATTTTCATGAAACAATTCCATAAAACTGTAGACCATAAAAATATAATAAAATTAAATCTTTCTTAGTCGGATTCGTGGTCTCGAAACCACTATTCCGACTAGACCTAAAATAGGACTGTTACAACTTTCCTCCTCTTTAAAGATTTTCGTCCTCAAAAATCTTACCAGAAAATAGGTTCGGGTACCGTTTTCTCATAGCTTTCTCGAGTTTCCACGTAGCTTCTTCGGCCCCATGTCTTTGCCACAAAACTTTCACTAGGGTTATATTTTTGTTTCTCAACTGTTTAACTTCCCGAGCTAAAATCTCACAACACCGACACATGAAAAACATTATGAGTCCTTTCTAACTCTGTCGGTAAAGCTAACCGATATTCCACTGGCCCTATTCTTTCAGCTCAAGAAATTCTTTACGTTTCTGATCGATGAACCGCTGACTGATATATTTCTTTTGGAATTCCTCTTGAAAGAATTCCTATATAACCCTCTCTTTTGGTACCACAGATACTAGTGTCTTCCACTAGTGATATGCTGTGTCCCTCAATAATGATATAGCATATTTCAAGCATTCTTCGGGTGTACATGATAACTCATCAAATACTCTGATAGTATTCTCAAGCCAGAACTCGGGTCTCTTAGGGTCATCATCTACATTAGCCCTAAATTCCTTCTCCTTGCTTTTAATCTTATCAACCGAAGGCTTATTCAATCTTACTAATTCCACACCTTGAGGAGTTGAACATTCGAATTTGTTCGAACAAACTCCGAATACCACTCGTTCATTATGTGGAGGAAGGCTTCTCTAGTCCCTCCTCCCTGACTGACTGTAGGAGGTTTATTTTTAGATGACGTTGCCCCTTGAGCTGGAGCCGGCATATTACTTTCTATATCATCAGCTACAACTTGGTCGGGATCTATTTACTATATGAAAACACAGTTTAAAATTGTCAGGAGTCATCACACTATCACAGTTTATATATGGCATGTATAGCTAGACTCTTACACACGCTACGCTAGTCCGAGAATCGACTAAATCGTAACTCTGATACCACTAAATGTAACATCCCATACCCATATTCAACGCCAAAATAGGGTACTAGGTATTACCGGACTTATCACACGAACATACATACAATTTCGGGTTATACATTTGCGTCCAAATTAAAACCATTCATATTTAATTATAAAGTCCCTAATACAAGCCTATGAGGCCCAAACCATGCTTTGGAAGTGGTTCGAGACTAAACCGAGAACTTTAAAGAATTTTATAAAACTTCAAAAAATTTTCACTAAACAGGGGTCACACGCCCTTGTGGATATGGGACACGCCCGTGTGGGCAGGCCATGTGGTCACACACTCTCTTGTCCCAACCCCGTGTAACTCTCTGTTTGTCACCCAATAACAAATTGAAGACACACGGACAAGTCACACGCCCGTGTGCTAACCTGTGTGGTCGATTTAAAATTTATGATTTTGCATTAAATAGGTGCAGACTTCACATGCCCTGGACACACGCCCGTGTCCAAGGTCGTGGCCCTCACACGGCTGAGACACACGATCGTATCTCTACCCGTGTACTCAATATTGGGCATTCTGTTTTGCAAAAATTAGGGCGTAGGGGACACACGGTCTAAATACATGCCCGTAGGGCAAGCCATGTGTCGTACACGGCCTAGACACACGCCCGTGTGCTTACCCGTGTGGACAAAAATGAGGCTATTTACCAAGTCATTTTGCCATCCATTTAATGCACACACTTACACAACATAACATGGCACCAATCCAAGCATATACATACAACCAACATCCACAACCAAGACATCAACACATCATTCATGAAAGGCATCATTATATAAATATACTTATAGCCAATATTAGCCCATTTCCAATGGCCTTATACAAAATAAACTTCTAACCAATATAACCCAACATATTTGGTCAAATAAATTATGACACATAACAAAATGAACAAGTCCCCCTATACATGCCATAACTCAAAATTTTGAATTCATTGGTACCAAAATAATTGTTGATAGTGTGAGTGAATCTCCGACGGTCTCCGAACCCCGAGCTAGCTTGGTGACACTATAAGATAAGGGAAAGGAAGGAGAGTAAGTTATATAGCTTAGTAAGTTCCTATGCAAATAATAAGCATCATAACCACACAATTAACATACAATTAACATGAAGAAGATTAGCATGAACGTTATCAAAATCTCATAATCATAACTTACTCAATCACAATCCTACCAAGAGTTCATCACATATCGAGCTCATTACCTATGAGTTTTCCGTACATACTTGTACCAACTCTCAACATAACCATATCCTTTCACAACTTTGGCATTCCTGTTGAACACTCGGAATATTAACGGATACTCAAAAATCTTGCACTAAGTGCCATATATGTAGTTGAAGCTACCTTATATCTCATAATACATATGGGCTCGTTTTCGAGCTATTCACGAGTCTACTCACACAAGCTGTCAGCCAGGACGTAGCTACTCAGTACTGCTCACACAAGCTGTCAGGTATCCGCAACACATGCCGGACTACCCAACCACTGGTAGGACGTACAAGACCAGCACATGGATTACATAATTGCATATACACATGGGTTCCTAGTGACATGTCATTCGTATCCTATTCAATTCCTAAGGTTCAACCGAGATTTCTTGCTTGTCAAAACTTTATCGAATACATCCAAAGAGTCAATCACAATCCGTACAATATTAAAGCATTTAAAACATAAATATAACAATGCATTATATACATGCAAACTTACCTCGGTACAAAAATAGTAGAGTTGGACCTAATCATCAAACACTTTGTTTTTCCCCCGATCTAAGTCTGAACCTCATTTTTCTGGATCTATAATAACAAATTTAACTCATTTAATACTTACATTATTCAATTTAACCCAAAAATCATATTATGGAAAAATTACATTTTTGCCCCTAGTGTTTCACATTTTTATAATTTAGTCCCTAGGCTTGTAAATTGAAATGTATTCAATTTCTTCAAAACCCAAGCCTAGCCGAACCATTTTCATATTTATACCAGTCCACAATTTCCACTTAATCACACTTTTACTACTTATTTTATAACTTTTACAAATAAGTCATTTTTGACATTTTTACCGAAAATCACTTAGCAAAAGTTGTTTATCTAACACCAAACATGTATTTTATACCATTAGACATCAAGATACAAAATTATCTAACATGTTTAAAATTGTAAACTTCATCTTTCTTTCAAATTAGTCCTTGAAATAGCTAATTAGGTTACAAGGATCTCAAAAACATGAAAATCATTAAAAACGAGGCTCGAACGGACTTACAATCGAGCTTGGAAGCTTGAAAAACCCTAGATATGTCTTCCTCTTGTAAATTTCAGCCAAGGGGGACTAAAATGATGAAGATGAAGACTTTTATTTAGTTATTTTAGCTTTATTTGACAAATGACCAAAATGCCCTTCATGCATAACTTTAAAATTTCACCTAATCATGTCTATTTTTGTCCATCTAATTAAAAAATGATCTAATTACCATCTAAGGACCTTCAATTCAAAATTTCATAGGAATTAGGCACCTTTAGCTTCTAGAACATACATTTTACACATATTACAATTTAGTCCTTTTAACTAAATTGAGTGCCCAATCGATAAAATTTTCGAATGAAATTTTCATGAATCAATTCCATGAAATTTTATACCATAAAAACATAATAAAAACAAATCTTTCTTCTCGGATTCGTGGTCCCGAAACCACTGTTCCGATTAGACCCAAAATCGGACAATGACACGGCTTGGCACACGGACGTGGCTTGGCTATGTGACCAAGCCAGTGAGTTACACAGGAATGGACACGGGCTAGGACACAACCGTGTGTCCCTATTTCGAATGTCCACACGACCTGAGACACGAGCGTGTGTCTCAGCCGTGTGACCCCTGCAGTCTAAATTTTGCAACTTTTTCCTAAAATTTCCAAATGTTTTTTATTTAGTCCCGAATTGTTTCTATAGTATTTTTAAAGCCTCGAGGGCTCGATTAAGGGGCATTATGAATGTATTTGAATGAAATTTGATTATGCTTGTATTAATGTATGCTTTGAATAGTTTATTATTCTGTTTGTCTGATAATACTCCGTGACCCTATTCCGATGATAGATACGGGTTAGGGGTGTTACAAAAGTGGTATATCACTACAAGATATTGGCATATTTTTATTTATGAAAGGTCTAAGTGTTCTCTGGACTGAGTTTGTCCATGCTATTTAGGGATGAAATCTGAGATCTTGTATCCATCATATCTGAATGGTTTTCATGTTTCTTTTAGATATCATCTGGAACCTAAGTCATTTGTTAAGTTGGGCGTTCTCGTGTCATCTAACATAGTCGTCTGGAAGATCTGGAACATTTCATCATCAATATAAGTTTGATTTGGGGATTGATTAAAGATATGATCTGATTGGTAGCCTGATAAGTTATCAAACTCAGTATGAGAATCCGCCAAATATAAGATCAATAGAGAGTTCATCTAAAAGATCAGTTAGTTTAATTTTCCGTTAAAGAATAGTATCTTTCAATAACCATCCTAGGGAAAAGTATTAAATGTTTGTTTGAAGAAGAATTTTTTGAAAGTAGGCTCTGTATAGATAGTCTTCTGAGAAGTACCTTTGTTTCTCTAATAAGAAATTATATATATATATATATATATATATATATATATATCATCATCGTAAGTTCTGGAGTCAGCCAATGAGTGAAGTGAGAGTCGATACGTTAAGTATGGAGCTGGCGTATAGGTGTATATTCAATATTATGAAAGTATCCACCAAAGACAGAGATGTAATCCAAAATCTTCAATATGAGAAATTCAACTAAAAAGGCTCTAAGGTATTCTATGTTAAAACTCACTAAGCTAGCAGGAACTTACAAGTGTTTGTTCATGTTTCAGGTTCTTTTGTAAGAGTGGATGCGCCTAGAGGAACCTAGCCAGGGATGCGCTAGGTTAAAGGCGAGTTGGATGATTATGCATACAGTGGAAATCTTAGGAGTATGGCATATAGTATATCACGCCAAATAGAGTCTGTCTTTAACGAACTTTTTGTGTTGTAATGTCTTATATTATTTTTAAGAGTCTGTCGTATTCGTTGATGTTTTCTTTATTTCTTTTGTTTAGAAAACATTTAATAAAATAATAAGAAGTATGTTGAAAAACGATTATACACAGAATGTTTAAAATTTATGCTAAGTGTTTGTATGTCATAAGATTCAACATTCGGATTCAGTGGTTCGAGTTGGGTAAAGTTTGTTACAACATAATCCATTTCAACCTTCATACAATTAGTTTGGTGATAACTTCATATAACACTGAGCACAAACTAATTGGTCTAAATTGAATAAAATTTTTCGTCTTGGTGACTTTAGATATCAGTACTAGTAATGTTCTATTCAACTCCAACTCAATAGCACCACCCATAAAGACATATCATTCCATTTGACAAACCGACTCCCTAACAATTTCCCATTGACTTTGAAAAAATTGTGGATGCAGGCCATGTAAACTCGATTCTTTCAAAGGAGTCATGTCAAACATAGCCTTTCTAATCTCCTCATCAGAAGGAATCGAACCCAATGTCTAAAAATCTTCACTTCGTTGTTGGATCTAGTGCACTGAGTGTGGTATATTGTAAACTTGTAATTTTTTCAAACAGATTAGTTAATAAAACAAATTCATTGATTACATTAATATACTTAGTATATACTTTGTAAGATTATCCTCATTGGTTGTATAATGAAAAGAAAGGTGTTAACATGAAAAAAGCACAAACACAATATAAATATATAATTTTTATTAAATTCAACAAGTATTAAAAGTTATACAAATATGAAATAAATTTAGACACAATATAACACAAACACATAAATTATTTTCAAAATGAAGTATCTATGAAAACTTATACAAAACGTAACATAAAATAAAAATAACATAAACATGGCCTGCTTTAAAAACGTATGGAAATCTAAATAAAACAAATTATTAACATGTAAACAATAAGTTTATAACATTATAAACCCACAAATCTAAATATGGTATAAAAAATATGAATACATGAAGATTGCAGAATCCACACTATTACAACAACTCCAATTTCTGTTATTATTTTTTGTCAGGATCATAATCATATCAACACATAGATTTTAACATAATTTTTATATACATTATTTTTCGTATGATTTCATATTGTCATTATTATTTTCTCTTCTAAGCTGATAACAACAACGTGATCGGTAATCCAGTTGCCCTTATGAAATAGAAACAGAAAATAGAAGTAAAAGATTTTGGAGGTGATGAAAAACCTAAAATCCTGTTAGTATTTCTCTTTCTATCGCTCACTTATTCGTCGGTGCGCCACCATATCGCTGTCATTTTCTAGGCGTTGGCTGCGTTGAGATATAACAAAACATTGGAGGTTGAGGTTGGAGCAGGCGGAATAAATTTCGCTAAAGACAAATTATGTTTAGTGGGTTCCACCAGACATAACATGAAAATGCTTACATTTTTTTCTTATATATACCATAGCCATAGGAGAAGATCTACAGATTTCATAGACCAACCGCAACCCTTCGTATCCATTTCCTTCGTCCCGTCTCGCCTCCACCTCTGCCTCTATCTCCTTAGCTAATCTCTTCCTCGCTCTCTCTTTTCATTTTACCTTCTATTTTGGCGTCTGGGTTGCTCGGGTTTTACAACTTTCTTAAATACATATTTGGATTAAGGTTGATTTCCTTTATATTCTTTTCGGGTTCTTTCAATGGGGTTGGATGGGGATCATTTCTGTCTTGAGCTTGAGGATGGAACGAAGCCGGGTGGAAATGACCTGGGTTTGGAGAAGGAACCAAAAACTATAGCCATTGAGGATGCTGTTAAGGTTCTGTTGCAGGGTTTGGGAGAAGATGTCAACAGAGAAGGTATTAAGAAAACTCCTCTTCGTGTTGCCAAGGCACTTCGAGAAAGAACAAGAGGTGTGTTTCCTTTGTTTTTCCTCAGTATAGTTTTACAGTATACTAATCACCCATGTTATGTTTCTTCGGATTTTCTTTTTATATTTCTTATTCACGAGCGGTCTACGACGATTCCGGTATTATATATATATTACATTACTTAGGAGACTATAATTTTCATATATATACAACTTTACTCTTCAATGGTGATGGGAGCGATCTGCCTTGCTTAAAGTGGAATAAAGATTTTGTTTTCTGCTAGAATATTCTCATCATCTTCGATGGTGATGGGAATGCTTCGCTTTAGTTTGGTCTTATAATCCGCAACCAAAAAGCACGGATTTGTTTTTTCTTCGCTTTGGTACATTTCTTTTTATAGTTGGTAAACCAACATGCAATTGGTGGCCATGTATTAGTTTATATTTTGCTGCATGGGACTTGGCACGCTAAAGAACAAAAAAGCTGAAAACGCCAAATAAAAGGGAAGGATTTAGTGAAGTACGAGTCTGTTGTGTACTTTCCTCTTCATCTCACATACATATGTATTTATAAATGTAGTTAAAATGTTATATTTTGTGCTAAGGTTTGATCAAGACTTATATATTACTTTCTCCAGGTTACAAACAAAAAGTGAAGGATATTGTTCAGGGAGCTTTATTCCCTGAAGTGGGTCTGCGTGATAGAGTTGGTCATGCTGGTGGAGCAGGTGGGCTTGTGATTGTTAGGGATCTCGACATGTTCTCGTATTGTGAGTCCTGCCTGCTCCCATTTCAAGTCAAGTGTCATGTAGGTTATGTGCCATCGGGTGAGCAGGTTGTCGGATTAAGCAAGCTGTCTAGAGTAGCTGATATATTTGCAAAACGACTGCAAGACCCACAGCGTCTAGCAGATGAAGTATGTTCAGCTCTGCACCTTGGAATCAACCCAGCAGGGGTTGCTGTGATTCTTCAATGTTGGCACATTCATTTCCCAAACCTGGAGTCAGTCTTTCATGACGCAAAGCATCAGGGATGGATAACGGTGTTGGTCTCTTCAGGTTCAGGAGTTTTTGAAAACGAAAATGCTGATGCTTGGTGTGACTTTCTGGGTCTTCTGAAATTCAGAGGTGTAACTGCGGACAGAATTCTAACCAGGGACTCGGAAAAAAAAAGTTGGTGCCCTTCCTATTCTTCCTCAGTGGCTAAGGGTTCTTCTGAGTTAATAGCACCTAACCCTCGAATGGTTGCTGCCATAGCTTCGATACTTGGATCTTTGGGTGAAGATCCATCAAGGAAAGAGCTTCTAGAAACTCCTAGCCATTTCGTGAGGTGGTTGATGAACTTTCAGAATACCGAGTTGGAGATGAAGTTCAACGGCTTCACTTGTGGCATAAAAGATGTTCTTAAACCTAATGGAGAATGCTCCCACAATCATCAACAGCTGCACGCAGAGTTGAGCCTATCATTCTGGTCTCAATGTGAGCATCATCTGCTTCCTTTTCATGGTGTGGTCCATATAGGATACATGTGCCCTGAAGGATTCAATCCCATTGAAAAGTCCCTTTTGCAGTCAATAGTACATTTTTATGGTTTCAAGCTGCAAGTGCAAGAAAGACTTACTAGGCAAATAGCAGAGACGGTTTCATCAATCTTAGGTGGAGATACCATGGTAGTAGTGGAGGCTAACCACACCTGCATGATTTCCAGAGGGATCGAGAAGCTTGGCAGTAACACAGCCACGATTGCTGTGCTGGGTCAATTTTCAACCGACCCTGCCATCAGGGCTCTGTTTTTGGAGAGGATTCCAAGCAGTACTACATCTGGAATGTTCTAATAATGCCAGCCTTTGCCTCATTTTCATGCTTTTTAAGTGAGCAACAATGTGGTCTAATTTGTAATGTATTATTTCTTCCTGTATTACTAAAATGCAGCCAGCTAGGGTGTGTTCCAATAAATTATTAGCGTGGTGGGAATTCCAGTTATTCTCAGGTGGTCAATATTAAGGCTCTTACTCACTGTAACATAAATCCCCAGTGAAAGAATTTCAGGGGTGAGTTGTACTTCTGGTCTCCAAAAACTCTTGAAGCATATTTTCAGAATCTTTATCCCGTTTTATTTTGTTGTTTTACTCTCTCCTAATCTAATTTAGAACCCTTTTATAATAGGTAACGTATCATGCTGTCATTATTGAAGCGGTAGTACTAGAAGAATGACGCAAAATCTGTGGTCAGAATTCAGATTATTTTGTACATCCTTACTGCAACATTTTTCTCAAACAATTTATGGAGTCCATATTTAGATATGTTGGATTATTTATCTTCTGTACTTCGAGAAGAGGTTGCCTAGAAAGCTTCCCATGGAAAAGGCCATGGAAACTCAAGGTAAGGGACTTAAAAGTTTGGGAACTAAAGGCAACCATTACATGCTAATACAAAACATCGCATCTGATATCAACGCTGGCTACCAAAGCTGTAAAGGTCAACCTCCAAATAATACCAAAGCTTTATTCCAATAAATTTAAGTTCCACATACATCAAAAAGATCAAACCATTTACATATGCATTCGGATAGAATGCATTCGTGTAGTTTATGAACTGGGTTGAAGGGTATCAAACCAAAAAAAAAAAAAAAAGCCAACTTTATTTAATCTTTACCATATATGCCGGATTGTATGCCAAACTATCTTAAATTCTGATTTCCGAGGATGCCTCATATGCAAATATCGCATGCAAGCCATTCCTGAGGCAAAACCCAGCAGCATTGCTAGCACACATAACCATGAAAATAGAGGGACTTTGCGAACCTGCATGTGATCATTATAGCCATTACAAAATAATTAACCAAGCAATATGCTTGCTTGCGCAAAACCTCGTATCACCACTGAGGAATCATACAGACATCAAGAATAACTAAGAATGCCTTGTAAGTACGGTAAGGATACAAAAGCTAAATGACTTGCTTGACAAAGCGTAATGATAACAACAAATATTTTGGATTCGAGCAAAACACTTGCCAAGAAATTTTGTAAGCATAATGAATCAAACCAAAGAAGCAAGCATTTACAAGTTATCAGCATGCTTTACAAATCAGAGTAAAAGAAAATACAGCCATGCAGAACATCTTAGCCATTATTATTGGTGCAAGTCATACATTTTCCATTACCCAGTTCTTGTACGGAAGATTTCGATCTGCGTGCTCAAGTGAGTAGCGCAGCATATCAACAATTGTCAACTCTGTTACTGGATCATGGTTTTCTGCAAACTTAAAGGCTTACACTCAATTGCATAAATAATGGGATGGCAAAAAGTAATCAATAAATTACAAAGAAGAAAATGTAAATAACTTGATGAAGGCACCTGGAATATCAAAAATTTGTTTTGCAGGTGGAATACCAAGCAGCTCTCCCAAATAAACACGGGCGCGAACACGGTCAGCAATTGAAAGTAAATCTCCATGTGTGATAACGACAACAGGTTTATCATCTAAACAAACAAAAAAGCATTCAGCAAATCGATCACCTGATAAGAAGAAAGTCACATCCACTAATCCACAAAACAAAAAAACAAACAAACAATACCAACAAAGAATAGGAGAATGAGAATAGGAAATTAAGAAGATACAAGATGAAACATTAAACTTCTGTGAATAAATACATGGTAGTTACGAGGTGCCAGCCATTCAGAAGACATAAGCTGTCTTTATTGATCAGCTCCACACATTACACAAAATAAAACCATTAGTAATATCTCCGTACCTTTAAATGATAAGCACGGATGCTTGAAAACCTCGTTGATCATCTGCAAGCAGAGTAAGTCTTCCACGCCATGACCCTCAATGGATTTCAAAACAGAAACCGCATCAACAACAAAAATGACAAAATTAACCATCTGGGGCCTGCAGAACTTCCAACCTAGCTCTCGTGGTTTAAATTTCATTCTTCTCCTTAAACTGGAATCATCTGATTTCCTGATTAAACAAATCACTCATATGAACTAATCTGGAGACAGGAAAAATTACATCCATGACACAAACTACTCTGTAAAGTTACAAAGCAAACCTGATAACAGGTTCCCCATGACGAACACCATTATTCATCCAATTTTGAATCACATTAATGTTTTCAGAGGTGCCGTCGGCCAAGCCCCTGGAATCATAAAGACAGAATGAAGCTGAACCTCTTGGGATCATGTATCCTTGAAGATAGTAGGTCCCATCTCCAACAGATGGATTATCTGCTTTAGAGAAAATACTAAGTTCAGGATTATAATAACTACATCTACCTTGCATAAAAGTGATCTAACAAACCAATGAAACAACATTACATGATATTTGAGCACGTTCTGGTGCAAAATTGTCATCCTCAAACACCCTGGAAATTTTATTGACAAGACTACTTTTTCCACACCCTTTTGGACCAATCAAAAGGAGTGATGTTGTTTTCGGAACATCGTAATCACTGAATTTCTTGCCACCAACATTCTCAATCCATATTCCAGGGAAATAACTGTTCATGTGAAATTACAAATGCCAATTAAAGTTAAGTAATACCAACTCTACCCATCTCGAACAACAAATGCTAAACTTCAACTACAATAAAACCTTCAGAACATACACTGCATACTTGAATTATATGTGCGGGTACTAATATTCACTAAACATGTTGTCAACAACTGTAAATATAATCAAGATCAAATCTGGCATTACATTATTAAGCAGCAATGATAAGAAGGTTTTTCATAAATCGCATTTTAGTGTTTGATGTTGCTTAGTGCACATTCTGATTATATCACAAACCTAGGATGAGAGGATCTTTTTGGTTTCAAAATTAAAAGTGCGTGCAAGTTTCAAACCAGTACTTTTTAGAGAATTGAGCTTCTATTTCTGGAGCCAAGCAACGAATAAAGGAGAGCACTTTTTGGAAAGAAATGAAATTGTGCTACCAAGAATACCTCAAAACCTTGTACTTTGCCTCGTTTAGACTCATACTTCGAACCCGCAATTGATCATAACTCTGCAAAACCTCTTTGTAAACCTTCTGTCTCCTCTTGTGATAAGCTTCAAAGTCCGGAGAAGATGACTGAGGACCCATCTTATCAAATTCTTCTAAAAACAACCTATCGCTTTCATTTTTTCCATCTTCAGCCTTCATTCTCAAATAATCCCTTGCTCATATGAAACCAAATAATCAAATTCAACATTTTTCACCAACACAGAAAGAAAAAAACTATTGATCCCAAGAAAATTATATAGGCTAAAACTCATTTCATCCTTTAAAACAGGGGGGAAAAAAAAGAGTACCTAAGCAAAGTGGGGTTTAGGGAAGACAATGATGGAAGTGAGAAATCTTGGTCTACTGAGTATTCTTCCTCTGTAAAAAAAAAAGACAGAGAGAGATGAAAATGGATTCAAGATTAAAGATTAAATAGGAGAAATGAAATAAAAAGGAGAAAGAGAGTGTTGACATACCAGAAGTGAAGGTAGGAGGGATGATCGTCTCACCACCCATATTTTGCAGGAGAAAGTAAACTATATCCCCTGGTGAAAAAAACCTAAACAGATTACGTGTTGTAAGTGAGAAAACTTAGTTATATAATATTATTTGAGTGTTGATTTTAAAAAAAAAAAAAGATCTGTTTGAGAGATTGATGCCAAAAAAATGTGTTGGGAGAGATATACATTAAGTTAAAAAAAATTATTACTTTTTTAAAATTATTTTCTATATTTAAATTTTTAATTCAGATTATTTTGATATATTAAGTTTAAAGTTGATACGAAAACTTTAAGATAATCCTGGTTTTTTAATGACAATAATTTTTTCATGAAATCATCTATGGCTGTAATGCAGCTATTCGTAAGGCCACCAAACTGAGTCAAATATGGAATTGGAACGGACTGTCCTCACCTTCCTCTCAATCACTGATTCTTAGCTACTATTATATTTATAAAATATATGTAGATTTTAATTTTGATTAATTTTTAAATTAAAATTTATTATTAAATATTTGTTAAGAATAAAATATTTATTATAAAAATTAAAGTATAGTTGTGTCCTTGTTTTCACTTTATTTTGTCTTTCTAGTGTTTTCAATTTTTAATGAATACATTTTATCTTTTAAAAATTTTGAATACATGGATATTTTCTTTTATTTAATAAAGATAAATTTATGAATTATCATTATATTCTTAAATCACTATCAATTCTATACATCATCATCAAGCTACATTGTCACGTTTTAAGAAAGTTTTTATGACTCTACAATCACCTTATATTTTACTGTGTCTCACACCAAACTCCAAGCTCTTCATATCATCTTCCCCATCTCCAAGAAGAAGAAAAGGACTCTTCTCTCTTGCTCAAACTCTGCTAGATCTCCATGGGAATTCCCTAAGCTCTATAAAAGACACAAAAGTCAAATACATACCTAACACTCTTCAAGCACTTCCTCAACAAGAACAAACCAGCATCATTAGTGTCTTTTTTTCATTTAGTGCTCTGAACCACTATCATTCTATATGGCTCTGCACACCACCAACAATGTGAACCATTATCGTTGTTATTTTTAACTATTCTTCACATTTTAATAGTCCCAAAGGCAAGTCACTTTATAACCTTTCTTTCAACGAAAGAAGCTATTGTTACCCATAATGTACCACTACTAATTTTATACACTACTCCATCACATCTTAAAGAAGCTCTCATGCCTATACAACTAACTTATATAGTAGGGAATCATTTCAGTAGATCTCAGTAGAGGTGAGTCATCGATCGAATCGAGTCGAGTGAAATAAAATTTGAGTTGAGTCGAATCGAGTGAACTTGTTCAAGTTAAATTAAAAAGTTAAACATGTCAAATTAAAATCTTGTTACAGTATAACTAAATCCATGTTAGAGCACATAAACTTGAAATCATATATATTTAAAAACTTTTTTAAAGCAAAATAAAAAAAATACTTTAGCACGATAAACTTGAATCATTAATTAACTTATTTATGTCTCCAAAATTATTATTCTTGAAATTTTTATTTTGCTAACTTCCTTTATATATTTTTAGAATTTTATAAATTTTTAAAAAGTCTAAGTTTTGGATTTTTTAATTATTTTAAATTTTTAAAAGGGTAAATTATATCAACAATCATTCAACTTTGATGTAGCTGAAAAAAAAAAGTCACTCTGATTTCAATTCAGTCACTCAACTTTTAAAAAATAACAAATGAGTCTTACGAACCATTTTCTATTACAGACATAACAGAAAAGCGACCTGGCATTTAATCAACCACTACGTTATTTCAAACCCAAAATATATATAAGGGTAAATCACACCAAAAACTACTCAACTTTGATCTCAATGACAAAACAATCACTCAACTTTCAATTCAGTCACTCAACTTTCAAAAAATAACAAATCAATCTTACTAACTTTCAAAAAACCAAACATCAAAAAAGAAAAACAAATAAAACCCTTGAATTAATTCTTCTTGTTCAAGAAGAAAGCTGAGAACCATGGCTTCCTTATTGTCATTACCCCAAAATACCCTTTTCGATATCCTTTCTAGATTACCCTTTAGGTCCGTGACCTGATTCAAACCCCTTTCCAAGGAGTAGGCTTACCTCACCTTGACCACAACTTTCGTTGTCTACCATCTCCACCACTTTTCTTCTAATCCATCTCTCATCCTCTTTTGCTACAATACTGATAAGCCATGAAAGTAACATATTTTTAATCTCATTCTTGATGCGTCTTTGGATGATTAATTATGTAAATTAGTGAATTTGATGCTCCTAATCCTTTAAATTCATGTCTTTATACTTATGAGAGCATTTAGGAGCAAAAGGAGCGAAAAATGAGCCAAAATCAAACAAATAGAGTTGTTTTCTGGATCTACAGGCCTGGGCTTTTCCACATGGGCTGGCCACACATCTGTGTGAGCCACACGGGCTAGCCACATGCCCATGTGCTAGCCCATGTCGATTTCGCAACCTGCTTCCCAGATACGCGAAAAAAAAATTAATTTTTAGGCTTTCTAAGCATTCTAAAGTCTATAAAAACTAATTAGAAGAAAACCTAAGGGGGCAATCAGAGAAGATTGAAGAAATTACTCGAAGAACACCGTTAGAGCCAACTCAGAAATGGATCTCCTTCAAGATTGAAAATCTTCTTTTAATTTCTTTCGAATTTTTATTGAATTTCTTTATGTCTTGTGGTTTTTCTGACTTTGAGATGTTTTCATTTCAGATTATGAACTAAATTCCCTAGATACCTAGGGAAGATGGAACCTATGATGAATCTTATTATTTGATTTTGATTTACATGATAAATAATTTATTCTTGTTCTAAATTATGTATGTTCATTTTGTATTTTAATATTTTTGGGATATTAATTCACGTTTAATGTGCTTATTTCAGTGGAGAAAAAATCTCTGTTTAATAATAGATCTAGCATAGATAAGTGGAGTTGCATGCAATCCTAGAAATTGGATGACATAAATCTACTAGATTAGATCAAATCTAATAGGGGAATCCATAGATTGAGTTAATGCGATAATAGAGGTTTTAATTAGAAAGAGATTTCAATTAATCAACTTAGAGTCAGTTGTTCTTACTCTCGAAAGAGATATTAACATAATTTAAGGATTTCTACAGATCAAGACACAAGTGAATAAATCGTTTAACTCATATTCAGAATAATAGGTGAAGTCTAGGTGAATTCTTTCCTAGGTATTGTCTTTCTCTTTGGTTATCTTTGATTGTTTTCCCATTTCATTCTCTGTTGCGTTCGTAGTTAAATTAGATTAGTAAATTTAGATTAAAAACAATCACTTCAATTTATCAATAAAATAATAGAAAAAACGGTAATTACTAGTACTTTTAGTCCTCGTGGATACGATATTCCCTACTCACCATAGCTATAATATTATTCGATAGGTGCGCTTGCCTTTGTCATAATTATATTTAGTTTAGTGACCATCAAGTACCCAGTCTTATTTTGACTTTGGGATCTTGCTAATCACTGACCCGACCCAGAATTTCACTTGTGGACATTTAATTGTCCCTTTGGAGGAACCACTTTCTTTGTTCCTGAAAATCATAGGTTCAATCGATTGTTTGGTTTGTCTGGATGTTCCCATTGTTTTGATTCTGATTTTGTTTTATGCAACTTGATATTGTTGGCAATGGAGTTAGTGTTGTTTAGCTTAATCGATGACCCTTTTGCTTATATCATCACATCCTATGAAGATCTCGACAAATTCGAGTCCTTTTGGTTCTTGAATCACTTAAATGTTGCTTTGGAGGATTTTCTCTTCACTAGTTTGGTTATGGATACTGATAGTTTGACCTAAAATTTTCTCCAATTCGATTTTGATTTGACTTTTTCAAAGTTAATGGCTTTGGGCAGCAGAAAAAGACAGTTGGATCCCAACCGTGGTGGCTCTTCTATTAGGGGGTTGAAAAAGAAAAAAAAAAGATAGGGTGGTGGTTTGAAGGTCAATTGTGGCGGAGGCGGAGACGGTGAGATTGTTGGGATGAAGAAAAAGTATAAACATATTGGGTCATTTACGCAAAAAGTAAAATTATTGGGTCATTTATTAAAAAATAGAAAAGGAAGAACGAAAAAAGTAGTAACTCAACTTTGCCTCATCTAACATTGCAAGTTAAATGGCCATATTAGCTAGTTTACTGACCACGTCACCTATCCCATTAGGCCTGAGAACGGAAAATGTTAATGAGTAACTGATTTGTAACTTTTGGATAATGATGTTAATGGGTGATTGATTTGTCACTTTTCAATAATGTTAGTGATTGATTTGTTATTTTTTGAAAGTTGAGTGACTGAACTGAAACTTTGCCTCATCCAAGGTGGCAAGTTAATTGGCCACGCCAGCTAGTTAACTGGCCAAACCACTTGTTCTGTTAGGCTTGTAACAAAAAATGTTAATGGGTGACTGATTTGTCACTTTTTAATAACGTTAGTGACTGATTTGTTATATTTTTAAAGTTGAGTAACTGAATTGAAATCAGAGTGACTGTTTTGTCAATTGCATCAAAGTTGAGTGATTGTTGGTGTAATTTACCCTTTTGAAAATTATTTTGATTTTTTTTTATATTTTTTGTTGAGAGAGACCAATTTGCTCATTTTCAAACTTGACAAAGATCAAAAGGGTATTTACATCAGCTTGTTATTTGAATTGTAAAATTCAACTCGATTCGAACTCGAAACTCGAATTACTTATTCTAGTTGACTCGAATAATTTGTATAACTTGATTCAATTAACTCGAAATTTAATTTTTTTATTTTTTTGAATTAAATCGAGTTTTGCTCACCCTTCACACCAAACTCCTAACACACTATATAAACTTTCCCATCTCGAAGAAGAAAAAGAGGTTTAAGTTCTCTCAAATATTCATAAGAGCCCCTAAACTCATAAGAGCTCCCTTAAGCTCTACAAAAAGAACATAGGGTTAAATACATAGCAACACTTTGCTTAAACACCTTAACAACAAGAATAAATCACCATCCTTAATGGTCATGTGCCTCCCACAAAGTAAACCACCATTATTTATTATGGTTCTTTGTACCATCTACGATTTGAGCCACCATCTTTATCATCTCTAACATCTTGTATAACTTTAATGTTATAACAATATTAAGCAACCTTGACACTAGTTAGTGTCAAGGCTTCATATTTTTTGCTTTAACCTTGACAATAATTAACGTTGAGATCAAATTTATGTAATGAAACTTGATAGGATAAAATATGTTATAAATTCTTGTACTGTTTGTACATTTGAAATTTAGTCCACTGCCTTTTAATTTAAAAATGCAAGTTTAGTTGTTAATATCATTAAAATTCTTTCATTAAATTTGAATTTATTACAATCAATTGAATTTTTAAAATTTCAAAAAGGAAAAAGAAAAAGTGATATGTCCAATTAGCTTTCTGTTTAGGAGAAAATGGCACAATGAGCATTTCTAGTAATTAATAAAGATGTTGACTAAATTGATAAAATAAATGGAATGATTCATATTTTAAAACGAATAACGAAATAGTTTACATTAATAATTAATTAAGTGATTTAAATAGAATAACTCAAACTGAATTTTTCCTTTCAACTGGAACAATTTTTTAATCTTTTATTTTTATTTTTAAGATTGGTTTACTTATAAAAATAAAATAAAAGAAATTCCATAGTAATTGATAAATTATAAAATCATAAGATTTATTTATTTTGATTTTTTATTATATTATTATAAAGACAAAAATTTGAGAAAAAGTATTGTCGATTTTTATTAAAAATTTGATATATTTTTATTAAGTATATATTAAATTTAATACTATTTTTGAAGAAATTGTATTTGATACTTATTTACCATATGCGATATGCTTGAGTTGATGAGTTAAATTGATAATAAAAGTGCTTTTTATAAATTTAATTAATTAAATTAACGACAAAAATTAATTACTTTGAGTTGAAAACTATTTGGGTTTACTTTCCAAAAAGAAAAAGAAAATTAATTGGATTTTTCAGAGTAAGTAATATTGATAATATTTAATATAAGTAATATTGATGATATTTAATAGTTCACACTTATTTAAGTAAATATTGTTTGTATATATTTTAATTGTTGGTATTTATTTTAAGTAATTATTGAGAACAATAAATTACTAATTTTGTTAGTGTGGAATATATTTCTTAAAAAATATTGGAGTCGTCCAAGTTTTTTAATGCCGAACAAGATTAGAAAATGGATTAATCACAGTCATCATCTTTAATATGATTTGTCTGTCACTGGTAAATTTTAGGGTAAATTACCTGTGAGAGTCACTTAACTTTTGAATAGGTTTTATTTTGGTCATTTAATTTCAAAAACTTTCAATTTCATCACTAATGTTTTTAAAAATTAAAATTTCAGTCACCCATTGTTAAATATTTAACTAAAAGCTGACATGGACCTTTTTATTGACTTAATAACAATTTTAGCCTTGAATACTTACACATTTATTAATTTGATCCTAAATCCAAAAATTTAACAAATTTAGCCCTTAATGTTTAAAATTGTCATTTAGTTTTAATTTTGTAAAGTTCAATAAAATTTAGCCCTGAACATTTTCAAAAAATTTCAATTTAATTTTAATTCTAAAAATTTAGGGAAAAATTAAAAATTTATTTTTTGATAAAAAATAATTTTAAATTAGCCATATATGTCACTTTTTTTTTAGTAGGCTTATAAGCCGTTTTTTGAAATTTTGGGAAAATAGACCCTTTTTGGAGAAAGAAATGAAAAACGCACCCAGCTGGACATGTTTTTCGTTTCTCTCTCCCAAGGTTAGGGTTTTTAATATTTTTAGGTTTACGATTTTTTTTAAAAGGGTTTAGGGTTTTTGACTGACACCGTGAAATTTCCTAGGTAGTTTTGAGGAGTCAGGGATATGATAATAGGCCTCATAGCACATACATTTTATACGTCGTGGCGGGATAGGAACATCACCTTAGAAACCCATTCTGGGGAAATTTTGATTCGAGGTGATTATGCTTGATAAAATCAGGGTTCGAAGTCTAAGTGGAGGTCCTAATCGGCGGGTCTGATGGAATCACAGGTTCGAGTATAATCGGAGGCCAGTTGATGATCGTTACGTAATAACAAGTTCAAGCTTTTTGGATACCTCACAAATGATGCCTTATATATACCATGCATAATATTGAAGCCATAATCATAAGGAAAACAAAGGGATTTCCGGTGGAATTAACGTAATTTTTTTCTCTATTTTTGCGCAGCCAGTATCTTTAACCTTTCATTCTTATCCGAAGGTTAACACCAAGGTGGACATAAGAGGACTCTTAGTGGGAGAGTAGATGTTTCGACGTAAGTAGAGGTCAAACTCGGGTCGACGCGGTAACGGTTATAGTTATTAATGGGTTGTTTAATAACAACAATTGTTGTAAGCCCGAAAGGAAAATCACCTTTACTTCACTGAAACAGTCGCTCCCCGCCTGAAAGTCCTCCTGCATCCACGATAGTGCCAGCCTTCGAATAAGAAGGTTAAAGGTACTAACTGCCTGAAAATAGAGAAAAAAATTATGTCAATTCTAGCAGAAAGGCCTACAGTTTCTCCCTCTGATCATGCCCTCAAACTTCTATATGTTATTTATAAGGAAACAATTTTGGGTATCCGAAAAGTTTGAGCTCGTGGCCACGTAACGATCGTCAACTGGCTCCCCCGTTATACCTCGATCAATGACCGTATAATGATCGTCAATTGAGACCTCCACGTACACTTCCACTCGTGCCGTACAAAGAAAAATCACTCTGGAACTCGACTTTCCTAGGATAGGCTTCGGAGTTAATGGTCTCATCTCGGCATGATATATGAAATGTATGTAGCTCAGAGTGTAACAACCCATTTTTAGTCAAATTGGAATAGTGGTTTTAGAACCAAAAATATAAAGTTAAAATAATTATTTTATTATAATTTTAATGTTTACTGTATGATAGAATAATTGTGTGAAAATTTCGTTAAGAAATTTTATCGTTTGATTAGTCAATTTGATAAAAAGGACTAAATCGCGTAAAGTGCAAAAGTGTTGTTCTATTAGCTAAAGGTGTCAAATAGCTATAGAACCTTAAAGTTAAGGTCCTTATGTGGTTATTAACCCATTTTTGAGATAGTGGCCATGAATATCGGCTTATTTGGCTTCGGGCCATGATATCAGTATTTCGGTTATAAGCAACCTTTATTTGGCTTCAAGCCATGGTATAGGTACTTAATGTGCGAGACTCTTGAGTATCCAAATTTATTCTGAATGGTTCATCAGGTAAATGAAAGATGTGATTGAGTATGAGAATGATATGAGATGGTACAGGTACGTAAGTGACATATATAAACTTTGGTGTGAAGAAACTTGTAAAGAATGTGATTAATATCATAATTGTGTATATGAAAGGTTTGTTAGCTGATATATGCTAAATGTTAATATATTCAAATTTTTGATTTATAATCTTGAGATTGAATTAAGTTTATGGTATACGAGCTTACTAAGCTTTATAGCTTACTTTGTTTATTTTCCCGTGTTTTATAGTGTTATCAAGCTAGCTCGGATTCAGGGATCGTCGGAGATCGCTTCACACTATCCACATATCACTTGGTACCTATGAATTTTGGTATTTTAAGCATATGGCATGTATAAGGACTTTGTTCATGTTGGTCATGTTTTGGTTATGGTTTTGGCCATTTGAATTGGCTTGTAAATGTCTAAGGTTTGGCTTGTATATTTGACCATGTAAGTTGGCTTATTTTGGTTGATTTTGGTTATGTTTATATGTATATAAACGACCTATGTTGTGCGAATGAGGTTGGATTCATGATGCTTATTAATAATAGGTAAATGTCAATAGGTGATGATTTGTGAATTAGTATGTTTGTGAATTGAGCATATTGATGCATATTTCTTAATGGTCATTTTGATGAATTGAGAAAAATAAAGATTGGTATGAACTTATATGGCATTATGTGGTATTTATGTGTAACACCCTCTAACCCTTATCCGTCACTGAAACAGGGTTATGAAACATTACCGGTCATTATAGAACAAATATGAACAATTTTATAAATATTTAATATACACATTAGAGTTTACCAACCCTGCAAATCTTAAACAACAAATAACTCAATATCCAATTATTCAACCCAATCAACACATGATTAAACACTTCTAAAACATGCCAAAATGATAGACTTAACAACCAAATCAATGTACTCTTATAGGTACTTTTCATATTTTAACCAAAACAATTCAATATTGCACCATTTAAACCATTTCTAAATTGATATCAATTTCACCCAAAGTTTATCAATTTCATACTCATATATACATTAATATAAACATGTCATCTTATAATATTAATTTATTATACATAAATTTAAGGATATAAATAGTTTATAATCATATAACATCATTTACAAACCTTACTCAAAAATCAAACAAATGAAACCCTAGGTACATGCCATTACCAAAAAGAAAATATACTTCACCACTTGAGTTTGGGATCAGCTTTGGATGCTGATTCAACGATCTGACTATACCTAACCTGCGCACGAAAACAAACTGTATGTTGAGTATAACTCAGTGGTATTTCTATAATCCGAATACTTATTAAGCAAAAATTTATAATGTTTAATTAAATAATCACACATAACAAAAATCATTCAACAAATAGTCAAATTTCTCAAACACATCATTCTTAACATTTCCAATTATCATATTTTCTATTTCAATATCATAATTGCTATTCAATAGCATTTCACAATAATATACTCGATTCAATTTCAATATCAATATCTATTCCATGAATGCATGATTCATGCAATTTCATGTAATTTAATTGCATACTTTGTAACGCCCTGAAATATTTATTTCTGTTTCTGTATAATTTTAACACAATTGTGCATCTGCTTCAGTGGTTAAGTGTTATGGGTGTGTTTGAAAGGTCTTAGGTTCAAGCCCTAGCTTTAGCAAATTTTGCTTCTTTTTGGAATCAAGCCTTATCCTTGATCAGCGGGCTTATATTTAATTGTCTATAATTCTATATCAGAATAAGCCTATAGGTTCGAGTGGTACGGGAATTAGTGTGTTGGAGGTCCTGTGTTTGAATCCTTGCGCAAGCATGGGTAATTTATTCTTGCTCGATTTTGCGCAAGTGTTTCAGTACAGTTGGAATTTTGAGTTGCGGGGTTAGTGGGAGAGATTTGTGGGATGAGGGAGTTATCAAAATATTTTTTATTTTGATTTTATTTTTTTATTCTTTTTGGAAATTTTCTCTCTCATCTTCCAAAATTTCTCATCTGACGTTTTCATCTTTTCCTTTGGGGTTTTCGACTTCTTTCCTCTTCTGGTAAAACCTTTCCTTCATCTTCCTTCCTCTTCAACTTGGTTAGCAATCCTACCATTGAAATTGTGCTTCTAGATCGTTACGTTCTTCTTGGTAGGTAAGTGAGTCTTTGTTTTTGTGAATGTGGTTTCGGATTTTGGTAAAGGTAATTTGTTATAATCAATTAGTGGTAATTCCATGTAGGAGCAGATTGTAGAGCAAAAAATCGCACCTCATCAGTTTAGTGGGCTTAGGGGCAGTTTATCATCTGTGGTAAGTCAGTTCTGTATTGATTCGAGTAGGGAATTTGTTAAAACGATCTACTAAATCGATGGTAAATACTCTATTTATAGGTTTTGGAAGGCTCGAGAGTGGTTCCATGTCAAATCCATACCAAGTGTGTACCTGAAAAACAGAAAAATGAGATTAGGCAAAAGCCAAAAAACCCCATTGTCGAAGCCATACGGCCGTGTGGTAGGCCATGTGGTAGGCTGTGTGCGATGACACAGCCGTCTGATCTATTAAGGCCAGGCTGTGCGCAAGACGCGGTCGTGTGATGGTTGGAGCGTGGCCGTGTGGGCCACACGGGCTAGACCGAATTGGGCATGTGGGCCCACATGGGCATGCTACACGAGCGTGTGATAACTGGGCCAGGCCGTGTGATCTACACGGGCTAGGCCAATCTGGGCGTATGGGCCACACGGGCATTTGGGCCCACGTGGGTGTGTGGGCCCATTGTACTGAAATTTTTTTTAGGGTTGTACGGGTCGTCCTAATCGACTGTGAGCCTACCGTGGGGTCGGTAAAAGCTTACTAAACCTTAAAACTATGTGTTCTGTTAGGCTGATGTACTGTTATGAGCATGCCTATGTTTGTTTTTCTGTTTATGAAAGCATGTTGAGCATGATTTATTTGTTAATTTTGAATGCATGTTCTGTTGTTGTGATTGGGGTGGGATGATATATATTGGAAGAAGTGTTCTGAAAGGCAGATTATGCTTAATATCCGGCAGCACAGCTACTTTATATCTAATATGTGCCGTATCAGTACAACGTGGTATGTAGGGCTTGGTGGGTGTTTTAAACCCCACATAGTGTGGAGGGATGGTCAGAGATAGTGTGTAGAGGATAGGGGTAGGATTATGTAACAGCCCGGTTTAGACCCTAGTCAAAACAATAGTTTCGAGACCACCAATCCGAGTTAGAAAAGTATTTTGATATTATATTCAATGCTTAAAGTATGTGAACTGATATGTGTGAAAGTTTCCTAGGAAAATTTTATCGTTTGTATGCTCAATTTGCAAAAAGGCCTTAATCGCGTAAAATGCAAAAATGACTTGTTAATTGTTAAAGTGCTTTATTGCTATTGCTTTTATTAGGAGGGGCCCTTATGTTGTAATTTAGCCATTTAACTTTAGCATGGACGGTAATGGGCATAATTTATAATGATTTCATATTAAATTACAAAGGTTAAAACTGTAAATGCTTTATTAACATGAAATAAATAAAACAAATCACAAAGATAGTGGGGCATTCATCTTTTTCATGGCCAAATGTTGAGAAGAAAAGAAGCCATGGTTGTTGTTTAAGTTTCGGCACCTAGGAAGTTTAATTCGGGTATGTTATTTGTTCGGTTTTTGATAATTTTTACGTTTTTAAAATCGTTGCTTCGAATATTAGTAAACTCATGCCTTAATTTTCAGATTTAATGAAGAATTTGAGATTTTCCATTGTTGATAATGTAATGAATTTGTTGTTTAATGATGAAAAATAAATCTTTGTTGATAGATTATTATGTTTAATTAAGCGATTTTTGATAAAAATGTGTATTAAGGACTAAATTGAGAAATTTGTAAATAGAGGGGTCAAAATTTGAAATAAATGAAATACATGGGCTGTTAGGGACCTCAATGAAATTTGGCCAAGCATGGGTGTGGTCAAATTTTGAATATTTTGTGTTTTGTAAAATAGGGACTAAATTGCGAAAAATGTGAAATGTCAGGGGAAAAAGTGTAATTAGCTCATTTATGTGTTTTTGGATGAATTTGATTGAGTATATGATTAAATAAGTTGAATTTGTATTGAATTAGATCAAGAAATAAGGAAATCAAATTTAGATCGGAGAAAGTCAAAAATTGTAGAATAGTTATTCCTGTCCATTCATGTTAGTACGAAGTAAGTTCATAAGTAAATAAATGTTGTTAAATTGAAATGTATGTGCATTATATGTGATGAATTGAGTTGTAAAGAAATATGTATATGTGATGCCGAATGAATTGAGCTTTGGTAAATCTGTTCCGATCATGGATTGTTCGAATAGGTGAAATTGAGAAAGTTCTGATGATGTGACAATGTTTGAAAAGCCCCGTACGAACCATAGGAATAGTTAGGATACATATGTCATGATATAGGATTATGATATGTGCTATCCTGTAAGACCACGTCTGAGAGGTTGGCATCGATTTGTGATTTACGTGTAAGACCATGTCTGGGACATTGGCATCGCATATGATTTTGTGTAAGACCCTGTCTGGGACAGTGGCATCGGTATTTGATTACATGTAAGACCACGTCTGGGACGTTGGCATTGTACGAGCTTATGAGTTATCCAAGTATCCTTATTGATTCTAGACGGTTCAACGGGCATTCCGAGAAATGAATAACCATGTGAGATTGTAACCGATGAAGATACGTGTGATTTGCTATGAAATTCAAAGACGAAAGGTGAGTATGTATCATATGACCATATGTGAAATATATGACAATGAATGATAGAAATGTATATAAATGAATGATGTGTTATATATGTTCGTTATATGAAATTGTGGTTCTATGTTTCAGACATGAGATATATGAAATATGAAACACGGCTTTAACGTATGATTTCTTGGTTCGAAAACTTGAACAGTTAATGAAATTAAAATGGTTGAGTTGGTTATATGGTTCATATATTCAAATTTGGTTTATGTAAATAAAGGAATTATGGATGCTTGAGTTTAGAATTGTTTATAAAGAAGTTTATGTAATCTTATGTATGATTTGTAATAAATGAACATAGTTTGATTGGTGATGTAATGAATATGTGCGAGCTTGACTTATATGATTAAGATTTGATAAATTCGGTTCAATGATATTGGTTTATAGATATTATTGAAATGATTTATTTCCTTATGGCTTACTAAGCTTTTAAAGCTTACTCTGTGTGTTTTTCCTATGTCTTTAGAGTTTCAAAGACTCGCTCGGGTTGGAAGTCGTAGGAGACATCATAACACTATCCGGTTATCACTTCCGTAAATAAAAGCTTTGAGTTTTGGTTATGTGGCATGTATAGGCTAGTTTTGAGATTCATTATTTTAATTTGAGTATATATATAGCCATGCGAAAATGGCTTAATTATGATGCTAATATTGTGTATATTTGGTTATGTATTGAGCTCATTTTGGGAAATATGATTCATGGGTTGTATGTATGGTGTAATTTGTTATATGATTTGGCTTGAGCATTGAGGTGAAATATTGGATGTATTTTCGACTTATGGTTCATATTCCTATAGGTAAAATGATGAGTATAACATTGATGATGCATTAGTTATTTGAATACAGTTTAAAAAGGCAAATAATAGGATATGTTTAAAGATATATATATGTATATGGCCAAGTGAAATGGTCATTTTGGTATGTTCATAGATGGGAATTTGGTAATGTTTAGCATGTGATTTTAATATGCTTTGATATAGAGAATGAGCATGAAATTGGTTGATGATATTATGAATTGATTGTTACATGTTTGGAGTTGAATTTGGTTGAAAATGTTGCATATATGATGCTTGATTTTGGAATTGTAGGGAGGACCTAAATGGGTGGCATATTGGCCTTGTTAATGGCTTATTTTTACCCACACGGGCAGAGACACTGGCGTGTGTCTCTGCTGTGTTGCTCAAGGGCCATTTCGAAATGAGCCTGGGAAGACCACACGGTCACACACATACGGGCGTGTGCCAGGTTGTGTGGCCAAGTCAGTTTTGACCACAGGTTAGACACACGGGCGTGTCTTGTGGCCATGTGGACAAGTCAGTATGTATACCCTGTTTCGCCACGTCCTAGACACACGGGCGTGTCTAATACCGTGTAAGGCACACAGTCTGCTCACATGGGCGTGTGACCTTTGTAACTTAGAAAAATGTTTAGGTTTTGAAAAGTTTTGTATGTGTTCGGTTTAGTCCCGACCTCTTCCTAAGGCATGTTTATGGTTTCATTAACCTAAGAAAGGGACTTAATGATGATGTTTGACTATGATATGAAGATGCATGACTTTTGATTGTGAAATGATTGCGAAATGTTTCGATATGTCCGGTAATGCCTCTTAACCCTAGTCCAGCGATGGATATGGGTTAGGGGTGTTACAAATTCTGTTATCCGATTTGCATATCTGTAACTGTATTTGTATCTGAAATGAGCTTATGCCCGAATCTGTATCTGTATCTGAAATGGGCATAGGCTTGATTGTGCATCTGTCTGATTTGTGATATTTTGTATGTGTACATGCTTAACTCTATTGGGTTACACACAGAGTTTACGTAAACTCACCCCTTTTCTGTTTGACTATACAGGTAACCCATAGTCTTACGTGGATCGATGCAGTAGAGGACTCGACGGTGACCACCTATTTTACTATTCTATTTTGTTTTTGGATTATTAAGTTTTGGCATTGAGGTTGTATTTTTTGGGGACTCTAGACTCTTTTAAAATTTTGATGTTCGTTTGGGTTTTGGTTTTTACTTATTTATAACTATGATGGTTTTTCTAAAATTTGAACGGATTTTCTGGACACAATGTTTTCAAGCTTTCGCTACAAACACGTTTTATCTCTAAACGAATAAATGAAAGAAAGCTTTGAAATTAATAATAGTTCTAAAGGCTAATGAACTAGAAAGGTTTTTACCCAATGACAATGATTTATTAACCCACTTCATATGACACTTCTGAATTCGGCCATAACGTCTAGGCTGAGTTTGGGGTGTTACATACTTCATTTCATTGTTCATTCCAATCTATAATCAATATAATTCAATGTCAATCGATTGATCAATTCATTCGTATACCCCTATTAACACGAATCGAACTCGAACGGATACATGGATCCAACCAAAACACACCAATACGGCACTTAGTGCCTCATCGGCTATGCCGAAGTAAAATAATACGGTACTCAGTACCTCATCGGATTCATCCGAAGTAATAACAAGACACTCAGTGTCTTATCAACTCAAAGTCGAAGTATCCCTATACACTTCCAATCTTATGGCATGCCAACTATATCTGACTCGACCCGATACAGTTAATAGGGTTTTCAATTCACTTTTTTATTTCCAATGAATACCAGTTTCAATCAATTCCAATTCAATACACATTTCAATCATTCATATATTTACACAAGACAATTCAACTCAATATCAATAATAATAACAAATAAAACTCAATCAATTCAATTTCACTGACCTTGCATATTAAATAACAAATACAACAAATAATTATTAGATTCGGATTATAGAAATACAAACCGTAATTATCGTGTCACTCTTCGTCAGCCTTTTCCTTTCCTTTCCTAGCCGAGGTCACCAGCACCACGTTAGCTACGGAATTTAATCAATTAAAAATTATCAATACAACACAATTTTATATCAATTATTTCAATTTATACACAACTTTTGCTTAAATTCCAATTTAATCCCTATCCAAATTTAACCTTATTTTCTTCATAATTTTATTCTCTATTTTTCATTCAACTATCACTTAAAATCAATTTCAACCCTCTAATTTCACCATTAAACTAAAATTTTGAATTTATTTCAATTTAGTCCCTACTACTTAAAGCTTATAATTTGTTTTACAATTCAATCATTTTCTCAATTCTAACTTGAAATTCTATCAATTCAAACCCTAATTTTTCAATTAATTCAACATAACCCACATCTAAAAATCAACTAACTTTCAAATTTTCAACATAAATCAAGTAATATTTTGTTCTAGGATTCCAAAAACATCAAAATTACAAGAAAAGGAACTAAATTGGTTTACGAATTGAACTTGAAACCTTAAACCCTAATTTCTCCCTTTTCTTTCTTTCCTTTTTTCCTTTCTTTCTTTCTCCCCTGTTTTTTGTTTCTATTCTATTCTTCTTTTTCTTTTTGTATCTTTTGTTTATTTATTTAGTTTATGTTTATTATATTAATATTATATTATATTAACATAATAATTATTATTTCTTAAATAATAAGTAAATACATATATGTATTACAAATGTATAATTATATTTATTACACATGCACATTATTTTTACTATACAATTGTCTCAATTTTGATTTACTTATTCATTTATTATTCTATTATATACTAAAATATTAAATATTTACATTTATAATTATCGTTATTTGTACAAATGTATTTAATTGTTACCATACACTTGTATTTACTTTTTACCATACATGTGTTACTTATGGTTTATTTTCTCATTTAATTCCTTAAATTTTCTTTAATCTATAATTAAACTTTCACACTTTGTTCAATTTAATGCTTATGCCTAATTAACCTTAATTCAAGCTAATTCACCTAACCAAAACCTAATTAACCACACTACTAACTTCGTAAATATTTTTAATAAATATTTACGAATCCGTTTTACGAGAACAATGACCCGAAAATACACTTTCTGATAACCATAAATTCTGGGTCATTAAATTATGTTTTGCATTGGTTGGTATTGGAAATAGTATAAATTATGCTTGATTTGGAATTGATTGATATGTCTATTAATGCTATGTTTTATGCTATATGAGTTGTATAGGTGTGCCTAAGTTTGGGTGGCAAATTATTTTGGTAAATAGCTTATTTTTGTCCTCACAGGTAGAGACACAGGCGTGTGTCTTAGCCGGGTACGACATACGGTCATGTTACACGGCTGTGTGTCCCCTAGTGTTGAATTTGAAACCAAGTCAGTATGCTCCACACGGCTCAAACACGGGCGTATGACTTGGCCTTATGGCATAAGTTAGTATACCCTACAAGTTTGGCACGGCCTAGCACACGGCCTGGCACACGGGCATGTATGGCCAATTTTAGGGCACACGGGCGTGTGTGTTAGCCGTGTGGCCCAAGTCAGAGAGTTACACGGGGTCACACATGAATTGGGACACGGCCATGTGATCCCATTTCGAATGTTCACACGGCTTGTGACACGGGCGTGTCTGTTGCCCGTGAGGGACACACGGGAGGGTCACACGGGCTTGTGTCCCCTATTTTATGCAAAAATTTTCTAAGTGTGGAAAAATATCTTGAGTTATCGGTTTAGTCCTGAACCACTATCATTGTATGTTTAAAGCCTCGTAGGCTCGTATTAGGGACATATTGATTGAGATTAAAAGATAATTGTATGAATGTGAAAATTTATGAAAAGTGAATGTTTAATTATTTTATAAGTCTGGTAATGCTCCGTAACCCTATTATGGCATTGAATACGAGTGAGGGGTGTTACATGAAGTGATATTGCATCACCAACAACTCAATAATACCTCGAACATCAACAAAAAAATTTTAGCAGTAAAAATTTTTAACACCGAGAAGTGTTTTATAGAGGAAGGATGGAGAGGCAGTGGGAGAAGATGTTTGAGGGACGATAATGCATGAAGTGGAAGACCCCTTTTATAGGCGTGAGGGGAAGGGTTGGACTGCAAAGTTGGAATTTCTCGCGGTCTAAAATGTATCATAAGACTAGTGTCTTCGAGGAATATATTCAAAACGTGATTAAAATCGACTGAAAAATAGGGCAAGTAGACACTTTTGAAGAAAAAAGGTTAGAGAACTTACGCCCAACTGGGCGTACTTCCTTACCATGTAAGCAGGGAAGCTTGCCCAGCTGGGCGTGTTTTCTCTAACCTTTTTTTCTACTGAAAGTTAAAAATACTTACCTTAGAGAATAATTTTGTATAATTGATGCACATTTTGAGGCACCGAATACTTTGGGGACCATTTTTTTGATGAAATTATATGACTTAAGAAATGCGTTTTCGGTTGTATTTCATCATCATTGTTCGACGAATGAGTGTATTCATAAACAGATTTTGAAACACATATTCCATCTTTCGTTGGCTTATTTTCCTATTAAAGGGACATAACTTACATAACTTAGACATATAGCAAATTGATATCAAACATCGAATTTTTGAGTTACAGAAGTCGTTTGTACTTCTTTCGACAACCCTCTGTTTATTTTTTTGTTTTGTTAATCTAATTTATGACCGATATTGAAATAAGTTGACAAGTGAAATTCGTTATTTACTACGACAGTTAAATCTATAATATAGAGGTTGGGGTGGTACTTGTAGATGCACAGTCTGTGGAATTAAAGTTCAATTGTACCATTCAATTATGTGAGTTACAAACTAGAATCAGGAGAAAAGTCAAAGGATTGACCCAAAGAAAATTTTCAAGGTTGCAATGTAGATATCTTGCTTCTGTTGACCCCTATAGGTATGACCTATTTGATATGAATGGCGAACTCTAGCTCGAGACAGTCATATCATCGTACGTCTCAACCAGAAATGTTATAATGGATTTATACGTCGAGTTTACCGAGGCTGATGGATCCGGCCCATCTTTGGCCATCGTTGCAGCTAATATTGGAACCAGAGCAGAAGTAGGAAGTCTTACTACACAGTTGTGCCGTGTATTTACTAGCTTGTTACAAAGCTCATACTACGATGTCCCCGAAACATCTATGGGTAGACACTCGTCAGTCTACGCCATGAATATAAACTTTGATGGCCAGTCTTAATCGAGGTATGAGCATAACCCAAATATTAACACTCAAGGTTGACAATTAATCAGTGCGTTTAATTTTAACTTCAGTTCAAGTTTGATGTCATCGACCAAAAGCACTTAAATCGGGGGTTTATCGATATACACCGAAAACCAAAATAGTACAGATTTTGGTAGGCACATGGGTTACAGAAAAATCGATGACTTACTCATTTCGACTGAGACCACGAGTGTACATTGAACCCCTTACTTAAAGGAGACAATGAAGGTGTAGATGAGGAACAAGATGCAAATGAGGAACAAAGGACAGCGGATGCAGTTGATGGGAGGAGTCAAACCTTGAGACAATTCAACGGTGCGGTCCAGATAGTTCGAAGGTGGCACTATTTTTAGAACTGGAGCCGATTCCAATGGAGCCAGGACCTTGTGGGTCTAACGATAAAGACTCGGATAATGCTCTGTGATGTGATCCGGCTCGGGTAGTGGAGTCAAATTCACTTAGTTGCCCGATCGTAGTCGAGAGAGTTGTTCGTGCCTCGAATTTTTAGTAATAGAAGTAAAAGAATAGAATAGGTTAAGTGGAAGGTTTTGAAGAAGGGTAAGTTTAATAATAGGTTCGACTATGGTTAGCAAAGATGGATGAATGATAGAAGGCTCGGTTTGGTTAACAAGAAAGAAATTTGAAATGGGAATGGAAAACGAACTCAACGTCAGGAATGATTCAACACTAAAAAGTGTCACCCCGATTCCTATATGGTTAAGGTGAAAAATATGGATAGATGGATAGGTGAACGCCACACCAAGATTGGTGGTAAGTTCAAACAAGGATGATTGAAGCCACTAGCACAAGCTAGATAAGTCTTTCGAAACTTGTACGAGATATGAGAGGAAGCAACCTCACAAGAACAATGTTCATTAAACAAATTGGAAAAAGTCCTTTTACAATGAAATAAGCAAACTATTTATAAGCTATCATGTAGTAATCGAATGGTCAAACTAGCTAGCTTAAAGACTAAGTAAATTCGGTCATGAACTAACTAGAATGTTCTAGAATGAAAACATTAATTAACTAGTCTTGATTCGACTGATGGGGATGTGTTTGGACAGCTTCATGTATGAGCTTTAATCACTTGAATGAATTTGAAACTTTGGAAGCTAAATAGGTTGTCTAGATTTGGCCATGGGGTGCATGAAGCTTCCAAGAGGTGTCTCTTGGCCGAATAGGTGCATAGAAACTCCAAGGG
Source organism: Gossypium arboreum (assembly GCF_025698485.1). NCBI lineage: Eukaryota > Viridiplantae > Streptophyta > Magnoliopsida > Malvales > Malvaceae > Gossypium > Gossypium arboreum. The sequence goes on from NC_069080.1 coordinate 17,305,742, forward strand.
TCCTCCCACATGCATTCTGCTGTACATGTAACTTGGAAGGGAGCTTGAACCTAGCCGTACATGAACTTGCATTAATTGTCCTCCATTCATGCATGTGAACCATCCAAGGGAGATGTATTCTTCAATATCCATTGCATGCAATTAATCCTTCATGTACATGAATGTGAGACATCCAAACATTGAACCGAACCATGCATGTATCTTTCCGTTCAATGAACAATCCCGTACATGTACCTCGCCATGAATGAATCTCCACATTCGGCTGAACCTACATGAAATAATCACACAATTAAAAATATATATAATTATTCATATAATCATAATTAAAAATATTAACTAGACAACTTAATGACACTAACTAAATTCAGACATATTAAGTATAAGTCAAATATCATATTAAATTCGGCTAGCTCAAATAGTCAACAACACTTAGTGAGCTAAGTTGAGCTAGGGAATTCGGTATGAGCTGTAGAAAACTTAATTAAGAACAAAGTTTAATTTTAGTTTATTGTAATGTAAAAGAAATGAGCTAAAACGAGCTAAATTCAAGCTCAAATGAGCTGAATCGAGCTCAAGTGAGCTGATTGGAGCTGGAGAGGAGCTGAGATCGGATTGCAAAAGAGTGAATGGAGTCTTCAAGGCATTGTATTTAGCTCCTCCAATGTCATGGGCCTTGTTATCATCCCAAATGCACATACCAAGGCTGATAAAGCGTCTTGAATTTGCTTGGTTCGAGCTCGAGTCATGAGGCCTTTTGGAAGCTCAATTAAATCATAAATTGCATTTAAGGATGCCCCGGGTGTGCTTACATCATTCCCCCCATCTTCAAAGCGACTTGTCCTCAAGTCGAGTCGCCGGTTAATTTTGAAACAGGGATGCCTACTTGTGCGTTTTTGCACAAATGAAGTTAATTGCCTCTTGTAGCTCTTATTCAAATATCGCCTCAATTTTTTTTTCAAATAAGTCAGACATGCAATCAAATAAGAATCAGTATACGTCACGAATTTATCCAAACAGTCATGATAGCTAATTATCTTGCATTTAAAACATGCATGACAACTACAAAATGAAAAATTCAATAACATATTCTCGGAATCAAACGAACATGTTCCTTTGCAACTTAAGAACTTAACAAACAATTGGGCTAGGAACATAATGTCCTTATTTCGCTTGGCCATCTCACATTGTATTTTCAAAGCATGGTGACTACAACAGGAATTCGTACAACAGTTCAAAAATTTCAAATGTTCATCATAAACAAATAATAGAAAAGATAGATTGATTTCATGGTTTTGTTTACTTAAAAAATGCAACTTGGACAGCAAATATTCATCAAACTCAACAATATCACATGTACCAAGAGCCATTCGTTCATTAACCAAAACATTTATATCTTCTTCGGCAATGCTTTCTTCATCAATCAAATTGAACAAAGATATATTAGTGATTTCAGAATCCATACCTTGTTTAACGCTAGGATCATGGAAACAAGGATTAGTTTTACCTTTTTCAGTTATGACAAACCTTCTTTATTTAGAAATGTATTGAAGTCGAAGCTCATCACACGATCCTCGAGAAACCTTTTCGAGAGGAAACTTGAATTTCACATACAGCCACATAAAATGATCAAGAAACGATTTTAAGTTGTAATCAAAATTGCCAAATTTCATTTCCTTAGTGAAAGACCAGGCATCATACAAATTATTCGCACGAAGTTTAGGGTGCTTGAGTTTCCCACAATACAAACCAAAATAGTAAATTCCAGGTTTGAACACACGAGTTTGTTTACATAATCCAAAATGTAGCAAATGTTGCATTTTTGCCATCAAATCAAACAGACCGATCCAAAAGGAATTGTGCATATACAAAATCAAATAATCAAAACTCTTTACGTTCATCAGGACAGATTTGCACAAATTCAAATATGTAAAAAAAGGCATGAAATGATTCACATAATCACCACAATTAAACAACTTAAACGCTTTTTGTGAAAACCTGTTATCATGCAAGATTATATTTCGTGTTTGTCGACCTAGTCGAACAACGTCTACAGGTTTTCCATCACAAAACAAATCTAGAGAACAATTCCTCATACTTCCACTTAGAACGAGTTTATCAACCACAAACAAAGGATAGCAATTAACCATGTCAAAAATAGGCGATCTTTTAAAAACTAAGTCTTCAAAAATTTTATTGACAATTTTCAAACCTGTTTGTCGTGGCTCGATTGTTAAAGATTCCTTACCTTTAAGCACTTGTGGTTGGATTCCACCATCGACCTTACCTTTTTCAATCAGATAGAAGCGTCTCAGATCAGGGAAGTATTGCAGTTGGAACTTGTCACATGATTCTTCAGAAACCTGAAAATGAGAAACAGCATAAGGACAACTCACATGTGGGTTAGTTGAAACATTCCTCACTTGTCCTTGCCCACTATCATCTTTCTCGTTCTTTTCCTTTTCTAACTCATTTTTAAACTCTCTTTCTTTTTCAATTTCTTTTTCTTCTCACATTCTTTTTCACTCTCGATCTCTTTTTCTTTTTCCTTCTCTTTTTCTTTTTTTCACTTTCTTTTTCAAGTTCATTTTTCTTTTTCTTATTCTCTTTTTGCTTTCTTTCACACTCTCTAGCATTTTACCACTCACACTTACTCTCGTAACCTCGTATTTTGTTTCTCTTGACTCGTCTTGGTGCTTTGGGGTCGGCTTCAAAATCGGTTACAAGGGATAAGATCTTACGGTGTATGGGTAGGCTAAAAGAAAGTTTTTGGTATAGTGTAGCGTTTTGGGGGGTACAAATTAGATGAAAGAACAGTCGTCGATCGGAACAAAATATAAACAATAGAATCGAACTTGATCACTTCACTTCTTTTTTTTTAAAAATTTCGTATTTTTTTTATTTTTTTCTTTTTTTTTACAACTTCAGTATAGCACTTTTTACAATGATAAAACGAAAATACAACTTGAATTTTTTTAATTCAAATTTTTTTTACAACAAACCTATTTCGATCTTGATACGAATGTCGGCGCCTCTCGATTTACAAGCTCTGATACCAAATGATGTGATCCGGCCCGGGTAGTGGAGTCGAATTCACTTAGTTGCCCGATCATAGTCGAGAGAGTTGTTCGTGCCTCGAATTTTTAGTAATAGAAGTAAAAGAATAGAATAGGTTAAGCGGAAGGTTTTGAAGAAGGGTAAGTTTAATAATAGGTTCGACTATGGGTAGCAAAGATGGATGAAGGATAGAAGGCTCGGTTTGGTTAACAAAAAAGAAATTTGAAATGGGAATGGAACACGAACTCAACGTCAGGAATGATTCAACACTAAAAAGTGTCACCCCGATTCCTATATGGTTAAGGTGAAAAATATGGATAGATGGATAGGTCAACGCCACACCAAGATTGGTGATAAGTTCAAACAAGGACGATTGACACCACTAGCACAAGCTAGATAAGTCTTTCGAAACTTGTACGAGATATGAGAGGAAGCAACCTCACAAGAACAATGTTCATTAAACAAATTGGAAAAAGTCATTTTACAATGAAATGAGCAAACTATTTATAAGCTATCATGTAATAACCGAATGGTCAAACTAGCTAGCTTAAAGACTAAGTAAATTCGGTCATGAACTAACTAGAATGTTCTAGAATGAAAACATTAATTAACTAGTCTTGATTCGGTTGATGGGGATGTGTTTGGACAGCTTCATGTATGAGCTTTAATCACTTGAATGAATTTGAACCTCTGGAACCTCAATTGGTTGTCTAGATTTGGCCATGGGGTGCATGAAGCTTCCAAGAGGTGTCTCTTGGCTTAATAGGTGCATAGAAACTCCAAGGGTCCTCCCACATGCATTCGGCTGTACATGGAACTTGGAAGGGAGCTTGAACCTAGCCATACATGAACTTGCATTAATTGTCCTCCATTCATGCACGCGTGCCATCCAAGGGAGATGTATTCTTCAATATCCATTGCATGCAATTAATCCTCCATGTATATGAATGTGTGACATCCAAACATTGAACCGAACCATGCATGTATCTTTCCGTTCAATGAACAATCCCGTACATGCACCTTGCCATAAATGAATCTCCACATTCGGCTGAACCTACATGAAATAATCACACAATTAAAAAAATATAATTATTCATATAATCATAATTAAAAATATTAACTAGACAACTTAATGACACTAACTAAATTCAGACATATTAATTATAAGTCAACTATCATATTAAATTCGGCTAGCTCAAATAGTCAAAAACACTTAGTGAGCTAAGTTGAGCTAGGGAATTCGGCATGAGCTGTAGCAAACTTAATTAAGAACAAAGTTTAATCTTAGTTTATTGTAATGTAAAAGAAATGAGCTAAAACGAGCTAAATTCAAGCTAAACAAGTTGAATCGAGCTCAAGTGAGCTGATTGGAGCTGGAGAGGAGCTAAGATCGGATTGCAAAAGAGTGCATGGAGTCTTCAAGGCATTGTCCTTAGCTCCTCCAACATCATAGACCTTGTTATCATCCCAAATGCGCATCACCAAGGCTGATAAAGCGTCTTGAATTTGTTTGGTTCGAGCTCGAGTCATGGGGCCTTTTGGAAGCTCGATTAAATCATAAATTGTATTCGAGGATGGCCCGGGCATGCTTACATCACTCTGGATCTAGATCTGTGATATAGGCCATATGAATCTCTGCCCCACATGATCAACATTGACCTATCAACCAAAGTTGGTTTAGAGTTTTTATGTTTGCTGTACAGAACATCTGGTCGTGAAAGTATATTGCGTGATGTACAAGTACTAGAAGTCGGAATGGAATACCCAAACAAAGATACTTTCCTTTCTACACTGAAGTGGTACAGCTTCAAGAACGGCTTAAACTACTACCTTACAAAGTCACATTCCGAGAAATTCGAGGGAAAGTGCGCAATTCGTGACAAGAGATGCAAGTGGAAAATCATGACATCATTACAGAAGAAGACCAGGCTATGGATGATAAAAAAGTATTATGGTCCACATACTTATGTTGCGATAGGTGCAAGTCAGGATCATCCTAGGCTAGACTCGGACATAATTTTTTACATTATTCTACCGATTCTGAAGACGGATATAAGGATTTTTGTCCCGGTGTTGATTGCGAACATCCATAGCCAATACAATTACTCTCTATTGTACTACAAAGCGTGGGTTAAAATACAAAAGGCTATGGATAAGTAGCATCACAGTTGGGATAATTCCTACAACTATCTACGGCAATGGTTCTAGTAGTTGAATTGATATGTTCCAGGTTCTATAACCGATCTAGATACGCACCCAGTGTACTTCAGCTATCAATTGGTCCTTGGGAAAAGAGTATTTTTTTTATTTTTTAGACCTTTAAGCAACGCAGAGAAGCTTTCTGACACTGCAAGCTTTTGATGCAAATTGGTAGCACCTAGCTGTACAGAAGGTATCAGCATCAGTTATTGACTGCCGTTGCTTAGGACGATAATCGGAGAACTTTCCCAATTTCATTCGCAATAACTTTAGGAGAAAAGGCAAATGACTAGGATTTCTTCCTTAGCAGGTTATGCCGTCACATTTGCCTACAACTTGACATATGTCTCATTTCAAATTGGGGAATCGGGATCCTATCCGTTATTGAGTGCCAGGGTAACCTTTGGAATTGCAACCATCACACATACTGCATACGACATGTTGGATCCAACTACCACTCAAAATAACCTTTAGAAAGTGAGCAAGATACATTCATCGACTTTGATATGTAATTGGCACTACCTGCACAGTCATGTTGTACCCTATTTCATTCATTGTTTGCATTCATAAGTATGCTTTTCTCGACAGGTTACGAGCTTATCCAACATCATTTTCATGAAATGTTAAACAACTTGGGCACCATCAGCATCTACATTGTAAAATACCTTACCAACATACCCTTTGAACGGTGGATGCAATTGTATGACAGGGGTATACAGTAAGGGCACATGGCATCAAACTTAGCTGAGTGTTTCAATTTTGTACTAAAGAGGATGCATCATTTACCGATAACCTTGATTTTAAAATAAACATACTTTTACCTAGCTACTTTGTTTCCAAAGAAGGCGGTGGCATATGCTGGACAGATAACCGGCAGTCATACTTGGTGTGAAGATGTAATGAAAGAAATCAGATGAAATACGGTGAGACTGAACACTATGTACGTAGTGTGCCACTTGCGTCAAAACCTAGAATTTCGAGTCACGGAGCACACTAGGTCAGACCAGGACATGTTAGGGGCTTTATATCGTGATGACCTAACAGGAGGGACTTGCGATTATAGGATGTTCCAAGCACTTCAGTTCTCATGCACACATGTAATTGCCACATGTGGGAACTTAAGAATTTAGTACATGTTTTACATCAATAATGTGTATAATTTAGAACACATGTATAGAGTATGGAGTCCTAAATTCCAACTGTCCCCGATGAGAGTACGCGACCTCTAATGTTCAGTGTGCCGTACAAGTTGGCACCAAACATAAACCTGCGCCACGTTTGGAAAGGTCGTTCAAATACCACACAGATATAGAATAACATGGATATTCGGAAAAGGGATAGTCAATAAAGGTTATGCAAGTACTATAGGAACCTGGGGCATACGAAGGCAACATGTTCTATGTTGAGGGGTATTTTGGGACCTCAATGTCGATAACATTATTTTCTTTCGGAGAATATATTCATTACAATGCTTACATTATTCTGGTGTTCCAAATTTTTTATTTATTATTAACTTATGCATAACTCACGTTAGAATGTAACGAAGAGAAATATTGTGTTGGAATGAAAATTTATGGTTACTTTATTTATGTTCTATATATTTGCATCATAGTAGTAATAAAAAGAATACATCAATCGTCTCATTAGAGATAATGTGTGTCGTAGGGCAGTGGACGACGGACACAAGGAGAATTTCTGCACACAACTGAAGATGCCTATAAACTTAATCATTATCATTGTCTTCATCATCATCGCCTTTAACCCTATTCTCTTGTCCATCTTCGTCTCTATCGTCGTCATCGTGTTTGTCTTTATATTCATGTTTGTCTTTGTGTTCGTCTTCATCACATTCTTTTGTGCTCGAGTGCAGTGTCGTCCTAGCCTCCCATTGTAATGGCCTAAATTCAAGGTTATTGGAACAATGGTTTCGTAACCATAGATCCGATTTAAAGAGAAATTTATTTCAATATTTTTTCTTGAAAATTGATATGATAGGAAAATCGTATGAAAATATTGATAGAAAAATTTTACCGATTTAGTGATTAGATAGAAAAAGAAATTATTGAAGAAATTGGGTAAAAACAAGGTATCGAGACCTCTATCTCGTAAAACTGAGTCAAAAATAATTTTATAAATATTTATGAAATGTTATTAATGTGGTATTAAAATTTCGTTAGGAAATTTTAATGTTTGGGTAGTCAATTAAATGAAAAAGACTAAATTGTAATAGGTGTAAAAGTTGCTAGAGTGATTAAATAGCTTAAGAATCTAATGAGAAAGGATTTAAAAGGAAATTAGACCCAAAATTTATTTGGGCTGGACGGCAAAGGTATGAAATCAGCAGAAAAATTGATAAATTAAGGGTAAAATTGGAATATTGCAAAATTAACTAAATAAAGCTAGGACTAAATAGGATATATCTAGATTTCTCTTCATTTCTCTTCAATTCCAGCAGCTAAAAATGCCGTAGGAGGGTTCTCTAAGCTGGTATTTCATAATTTTGGCACCAAGTGAGTTAATCCTTGCCTTTTTCTTGTAATTTTTGTGTTTCTAAGACTTTTACAACTAGGTCCTACTATTAAATTCATTAGTTTTTGATTTCATGGATGAAATTGAAAGTCACCATGGTTGAGTGCTGTAATTTTATGATGAAATAAAATTAAATTAAAGCTTTAATTTGTTTATGAGATGATTTTATTAGGTAATTTCAATAGAAATTAATTTTTAGGACCGAATTGTAAAAATGCTTGGAATTAAAGTCTATTGCTGAAATTATGATTCCTAAAGGTTGTAAACTAGTTTAAGGTGATAGAATAAAATATTAATTGAGAAAAATCAATTCAATTGAGAGGCTAATTGAGTAGGGACGAAATTATCATTTATTAAAAGCTTAGGGGAAAAATGGTAATAAATAGCTTGCACAAAAACAGTTTTGGACAGCAGCAGTAGACTAACTTTGAAATATCACCATAAATTTTAGAAATCTAATTAGAAGATGAAAAAAATATGGAATTAAAGCTTATTGAGTCTAGTTTCTCATAGAAGAAATAGTGTAAGCAATGGATTTGTAAATTTTGAGATATAATGAATTTTGTGAGACAAGGTCAGAATGAATTTGGGTTCCCCTGTTCTGACTTTGAAAAATCATAAAAATTTTAATAAAAACAATTAGGGGCTTAAATTTATATGTATAGAATCCTTAATGAGTCTATTTTTAATAGAAACAAATGAGAACATCATTTGAATTCTGTATGAAGATATAATTAATTTTTAGTGAAGAAGGGTTAGAACTGTCAACAGCAGAACAGGGGTGACTTTAAGGAATAAACTGTACTGATTGGATGAACCAAAAATTATAAAAATTTTATGGTAAGAAGATATGTGAGTCTAGTTTCAGGGAAAATTAATGGATCTTAATTTGGAGTTCCATAGCTCAAGTTATAAATAATTTAGTGACTATGACTCAAGTAGATAGCTTTGAATGAACTCTAAATAATAGTTGAATTATAGAGAATGTTGCATATGAACATGAAATGTATTAAATTGATAATTAAATTTATTTATTTAAATCCAGAAGATTCAAATACGAAGCTAGATCGAGGAAAGGAAAAAGTTCGGGATTAGTAAATTTTTATTGTTTACAAATAAGTATCAAGGTAAGTTCGTGTAACTTGAATTATATTCTTAAATGCTTGAGATTGTATGTTATTTATGTGAATATGATTTGAATGTTCATTGTATGAAATTTTATGAAACATTGATATATTTGATAAAATGGGAAGAAATCCCGGTTGAATGAAAGGAAAATTCGATGGATCTCTGAAAAGGAATTGACGGTAAAAAGGATCTAGCCCGGACGGGTGATCCTATCTTGATATAGCCCTCCTGAAGAATATGTGTAAAATGGATTTAGCCCGACGAGTAATCCGATTTAGGGTCTGAATTTAGCCTGGACTGGTAATTCAGATCCAAGCTCATTAGAGTAATTGTCATTTCAGAGGATTTAACCTGGACTGGCAATCCAGACAATACTTTATGAGTTTATATTGCGAGGATTTAGCTCGATGGTAATCCACCGCAAGGTTGAGGTTCAGCGGAGTGTGCTCTCGAAATGGAAATGTGCGCACATGAATATGAATTGACGGACCTGGAATTGTACACTAAAAGTGTACCTCTGAAAATCCATCGAAATTCCGATAAATTCAACAGGATAAATATGGAAAAATAACAAGGAAATAGAAATTATGATATTGATGAGCTCATCAATCATGGTATATATTATTGGTACATAGAAATTATTGTACTAACTTGAATGTTGAGTTTGTGCATATTAGGGCAATAATGCATTGAATGGATATATGAATGTTTATTATATTGTATTGAAAATATTAGGTAAGTATAATTCTTGTTACATGAGCTTACTAAGCACAAAGTGCTTACCCCGTTTCCTTTTTCCCTGTTTTGTAGTGTTAAGAGCTCGGAGGTCGGATTTGGTCGGAGACACGTCACACTATCAACCTCAGGACTTCGGTATATAAAGAAACTTTATTTTGGAAATCAATGGCATGTATAAGCTAATAAAGTAAATGATTCTGTGAAATGAATGTAGAGTTAGCCATTGGTATGGTTAACAAACCTGGTTTTGGGTATGTGATGATGTTATTTTATAAATATGCATGAATTTATCTTAAAAATATGTTGAATTAATTTGGTTGATGTAAATTGGTCTCGATTTAATATTGCAGGGAAGGTTAGATATTTATAAAGGGGCTATATTGAATATAAAAAAAATTTTAATTCGTAAACTCCGGTAATGCCTCGTACCCTATTCCGGCAATAAATACGGGTAGGGCATTACATTTATTGGTATCAGAGCTACAGTTTAGCCGGTTCTAGGACCGATGTAGCAAATACGGGATTAGCTATACATGCCATTTAAATTATTATTGATAGTGTGATATCTCCTGGCCATTTAAAATGTGTTTTTCTTATAGTAATGTTATCCGACCAAGTTCAATCTGAGGAAGCTGTGAGTCATGCTCCGTCTTCAGTACAAAGAGAAGAAACTAGCAGTAGAAGGCCCGAGACAGAGGGTCGAGGGGAGGAGGAAAAAACAGCCTTCTTTCAAATGATGAATGAATGGTTTAATCAATACTTAAGAACTCACCCTATAGTGCAGCAAGTTCAAGCTCCCCCTCCTGCTCCTCCACCGGTTCCCGGAATCCCACAAGGTATGCAGTCTTGAATCATCGGAAAAGGAAAGCTCCAGTAGATAAAATTCAAAAATATGGGTAGAAGAATTTGAGCGGCGATTGATGATGATTCCGAACGGGCTGAATTCTGGTTAGAAAACACTACTCGGGTTCTAGAGGAATTATCTTGTACACCAGAAGAATGTCTGAAATGTGCCATCTCACTGCTAAAAGGCCCAGCTTACCATTGGTGGAATACTAAAGCTTCAGTTGTTCCGAAAGAAGAAATTACATGGGAATTCTTTCAGACAGAGTTCAAAAAAAAATATATCAGCCAGAGGTTTCTCAATCAGTAAAGAAAAGAATTTCTTGAGTTGAAACAGGGTAACAAATCAGTATCTGAATATGAAAGAGAATTTGTTCGATTGAGTAAATATGCTCGAGAATGGGTACAGTCAGAAGCTGAAATGTGCAAACGATTCGAAAAAGGGTTAAAATGAAGACATTAAACTACTGATCGGAATTCTTGAAATTTGAGAGTTTGCTACATTGGCAGAGAGAGCTTATAAAGCAGAAGAATTGAGCAAAGAAAAGAAACAGGTTGAGAGGGAAGCTCGAATTTTTAGTAAAAGACTGATGGGAAAATCCATGTTTTCTGCTTCAAAGAAATTGAAGAAGTATCAGGATCGTTCTACTTCAGCCATTGGGTATTCGGGCAAAGAGCGAGGTTCTCAACGCACTAATCCAAGGCCTTCTACTCCATCAGTAACCAGTGTTGGCAGTGTTGGAACTCCTAAACCGAGATGTTAGTACTGTAATAAAGCTCATTTTGGTGAATGTCGATTAAAGAGCGGGGCTTGTTACCGATGTGGTTCTTTTGACCATTTCCTCAGAGATTGTCTAGAAATGGGTGAAAAAGAAGCTGAACAGATATCGAAGCTGAGTAATCCAGTTTCAAGAGGTAGACCACCTCGACCATCCAGTAATGTCAGTGGTAGTCGAGGAGCTACAAAAGATACTGCAGGTAGGCCTGAGGCACGAGCACCTGCTAGGACATATGCCATTCGTGCCAGAGAAGATGCCTCAGCACCCAATGTTATTACTGGTACATTTTCTTTACTTGATACTGATATTACTGCATTGATTGATCCTGGTTCTACGCATTCATATATATGTGTTAAACTTGCAATTATTAAAATTTATCTGTTGAACCTCATGAATTTATGGTTAAAGTCTCGAACCCCGGGCGGTCTGTGTTGGTGGATAAAATTTGTAAAATTGTCCAATAATGGTAAGAGGTTATTGTTTCTCGTTGATTTGATGTTCTTGCCATTTGATGAATTTGACGTGATATTGGGCATGGATTGGTTAACTTGACATGATGCGGTAGTAAATTGTAGACAAAAATATATTGTGCTAAAATGTCGAATGGTGAGTTGCTCGGGTTAAATCGATCGACAGAGGGTTATCGATATGATTTGGTAATGGCGACATGAGGTATGTCAAAAAGGGTATGATGCTTACTTGGCTTATGTACTTGACACCAAAGTATCTCGAGTCAAAAATACTGAGCGATTCGATGGTATGTGAATTTTCCGATGTGTTTCGGAGGAATTACAGGATTGCCACCAGAAAGAGAAGTGGAATTTTCTATAGATTTGATTCTGGGAACTACTCCGATCTCCATAGCTCCATATCGTATGGCTCCTACAGAATTAAAGGAGCTAAAGACACAGTTGCAAGAGCTTGTCGAAAGTGGTTTTATTCGACCGAGTTATTCACCTTGGGGTGCTTCGGTTTTGTTTGTGAAAAAGAAAGACGGGTCTTTGAGATTGTGTATCGACTACCTGACTTAATAAAGTAACCATAAAGAATAAGTACCGTTACCGGATTGATGATTTATTTGATCATTGAAAGGTGCTCTTGTGTTTTCAAAGATTGATCTTGATCGAGTTATTATCGATTCTGGTAAAGGAGTTAGATGTGCCAAAAACAGCCTTTAAAACCAGGTACGGGCATTATGAGTTTCTAGTTATGCCGTTTAGGCTAACTAATGCACCTGCAGTATTCATGGATTTGATGAACCGGATATTCAGACCATACTTAGACAGATTTGTAGTAGTATTCATTGATGATATTTTGGTTTATTCTCGGGATAAAGAAGAACATGCAGAACATTTGAGAATTGTATTGCAAATTCTACGAGAGAAGCAGTTATATGCTAAATTCAGTAAATGTGAATTTTGGCTTCGAGAAGTGTGTTTTCTTGGACACATTGTATCTGCCGAAGGCATCAGAGTAGATCCAAGTAAAATATCAGCTATTGTCAATTGGAATCCACCGAAGAATGTATCTGAAGTTAGAAGTTTCTTGGGTTTAGCTGGTTATTATCGGAGATTTGTACAGGATTCTCTATGATAGCTTCTCCAATGACTCGATTATTGCGTAAAGATGTAAAGTTCGAGTGGATGATGAATGTCAACAAAGTTTCAACCGATTAAAAGACCTATTAACGAAAGCACTGTATTAGTGCAACTGAACCGGGTAAGAAATTTGTTATTTACGGTGATGCCTCATTAAATGGTTTAGGTTGTGTTTGATGCAAGAAGGTAAAGTAATAGCCTATGCTTCAAGACAACTTAAACCATATGAAAGAAATTACCAATACATGATCTTGAATTAGTCTGCTATTGTATTTGTCTTTGAAGATATGGCGGCATTACTTGTACGGTGAGAAATGTCATATTTATCTCGATCATAAAAGCTTGAAATATTTGATGACACGAAAAATTTGAATTTGAGCAGCAGTGGCTTGAAGGCGATAAAGGACTATGATTTGATTATTGATTACCATCCGGGTAAGGCTAATGTTATAGCTGATGCTTTGAGCCGAAAATATCTATTTGCTTTATGAGCTATGAATACCCGGTTATCATTGACTAATGATGGTTCAATTCTAGCAGAATTAAGAGCTAAACCGACATTTTTACAGCAAATATGTGAAGCTCAGAAGAATGATAATAAGTTACAAGTTAAACGGGCACAGTGTGAGTCAGGTAATGATTCTAAATTTCAAATTGGTTCTGATGGTTGTTTATTATTCAGAGGTAGGGTATGTGTACCTCAGAATTCAGAGCTCATACAGAAGATTCTACTCGAGGCTCACAGCGGTATAATGTCTGCACATCCGAGGAGTAATAAAATGTATAATGATTTGAAAAAGATGTACTGGTGGTCGGGAATGAAACATGATATCTCTGAGTTTGTATCAAGGTGTTTAATATGTCAGCAAGTTAAAGCTGAACATCAGGTACCTTCAGGGTTACTATAGCCAATTACTATACCAGAATGGAAATGGGAAAGAATCACTATGGATTTTGTATTGGGGTTACCTTTGTCTCGGAGGAAAAAATATACTATTTGGGTGATGGTTGACCAATTAACAAATTCAGCTCACTTTATTCCAGTATGTATGGATTATTCTTTAGATAAACTAGCTGAACTGTACATATCTGAGATTGTCAGGCTACATGGAGTGCCTGTCTCCATTATATCAGATAGAGATCCCCGATTTACGTCTCGTTTCTGGGACAAATTGCAAGAAGCCTTGGGTACTCAGTTGTATTTCAACACTGCATTTCATCTTCAGACAGATGGTCAATCTGAACGTGTAATTCAAGTATTGGAAGATATGCTCCGATGTTGTATACTAGAGTTTGAAGGTAATTGGGAGAGGTATCTACCTTTGATTGAATTTGCTTACAATAACAGTTATCAGTCTAGTATTAAAATGGCTCCGTATGAAGCTTTATATGGTAGAAAATGTAGAACACCGTTATATTGGACAGAGCTTAGTAAAAGGTAGATACATGGGGTTGATTTGATCCTGGAAACAGAAGAAAAAGTAAAGGTTATTCGGGATAATCTAAAAGCAGCTTCCGATCATCAAAAATCATATGCCGACCTTAAACGAAAAGAGATTGAATTTCAAGTCGGTGACAAGGTATTTCTGAAAGTGTCTCCTTAGAAGAAAGTCCTCCAATTCGGTCGAAAGGGTAAACTGAGTCCAAGATTTATCAGGCCTTATGAAATCATAGAAAGAATTAGACCGGTCGCTTATCGATTGGCATTACCACCGGAACTTGATAGAATACATAATGTTTTTCATGTATCTATGTTACGACGATATTGATCAAATCCTTCACATGTTATTTCTCCGACAGAAGTAGAGATTCAACCGGATATGACTTACAGTGAAGAACTAGTCAAGATATTGGCACGGGAGACAAAAGAGCTTAGAAATAAAAAGATAAATTTGGTGAAAGTATTGTGGCAAAAGCACGAGATTGAGGAAGCGACATGGGAACCGGAGGAGGCAATGAGGAAACAATACCCAAACCTCTTTACTGGTAAGATTTTCGAGGACGAAAATCCTTAAAGGGGGGAGAGTTGTAATGGCCTAAATTCAAGGTTATCGGAACAATGGTTTCGTAACCATAGATCCGATTTAAAGAGAAATTTATTTCAATATTTTTTCTTGAAAAATTGATATAATAGGAAAATCGTATGAAAATATTGATAGAAAAATTTTACCGATTTAGTGATTAGATAGAAAAAGAAATTATTCAAGAAATTAGGTAAAAACAAGGTATCGAGACCTCTATCTCGTAAAACTGAGTCAAAAATAATTTTATAAATATTTATGAAATGTTATTAATGTGGTATTAAAATTTCGTTAGGAAATTTTAATGTTTGGGTAGTCAATTAAATTAAAAGGACTAAATTGTAATAGGTGTAAAAGTTGCTAGAGTGATTAAATAGCTTAAGAATCTAATGAGAAAGGATTTAAAAGGCAATTAGACCCAAAATTTATTTGGGCTGGACGGCAAGGGTATGAAATCAGCAGAAAAATTGATAAATTAAGGGTAAAATTGGAATATTGCAAAATTAATAAATAAAGCTAGGACTAAATAGGAAATATCTAGATTTCTCTTCATTTCTCTTCAATTCCAGCAGCTAAAAACGCCCTAGGAGGGTTCTCTAAGCTGGTATTTCATAATTTTTGCACCAAGTGAGTTAATCCTTGCCTTTTTCTTATAATTTTTGTGTTTCTAAGACTTTTACAACTAGGTCCTATTATTAAATTATAATAATAAACTGTACTGATTGGATAAACCAAAAATTATAAAAATTTTATGGTAAGAATATATGTGAGTCTAGTTTCAGGGGAAATTAACGGATCTTAATTTGGAGTTCCGTAGCTCAAGTTATAAATAATTTAGTGACTATGACTCAAGTAGACAGCTTTGAATGAACTATAAATAATAGTTGAATTATAGAGAATGTTGCATATGAACATGAAATGTATTAAATTGATAATTAAATTTATTTATTTAGATCCAGAAGATTCAAATACGAAGCTAGATCGAGGAAAGGAAAAAGTTCGGGATTAGAAGATTTTTATTGTTTAATCAAGGTAAGTTCGTATAACTTGAATTATATTCTTAAATGCTTGAGATTGTATGTTATTTATGTGAATATGATTTGAATGTTCATTGTATGAAAATTTATGAAACATTGATATATTTGATAAAATGGGAAGAAATCCCAGTTAAATGAAAGGAAAATTCGATGGATCTCTCAAAAGGAATTGACGGTAAAAAGGATCTAGCACGGACGGGTGATCCTATCTCGATATAGCCCTCCAGAAGAATATGTGTAAAATGGATTTAGCCGGACGGGTAATCCGAATTAGGGTCTGAATTTAGCTTTGATGGTAATTGGATCCAAGCTCATTAGAGTAATTGTCGTTGAGGATTTAGCTTTGGTGGTAATCCCGACAATACTCTATGAGTTTATATTGCGAGGATTTAGCTTTGGTGATAATCCCTTTGCAAGGTTGAGGTTCACGGAGTGTGCTCTCGAAATGGAAATGTGCGCACATGAATATGAATTGACAGACCTGGAATTGTACACTAAAAGTGTACCTCTGAAAATCCATCGAAATTCTGATAAATTCAACGGGATAAATATGGAAAAATAACAAGGAAATAGAAATTATGATATTGATAAGCTCATCAATCATGGTATATATCATTGGTACATGGAAATTATTGTACTAACTTGAATGTTGAGTTTGTGCATATTAGGGTAATAATGCATTGAATGGATATATGAATGTTTATTATATTGTATTGAAAATATTAGGTAAGTATAATTCTTGTTACATGAGCTCACTAAGCACAAAGTGCTTACCCCGTTTCCTTTTTCCCTGTTTTGTAGTGTTAAGAGCTCGGAGGTCGGATTTGGTCGGAGACACATCACACTATCAACCTCAGGACTTTGATATATAAAGAAACTTTATTTTGGAAATCAATGGCATGTATAAGCTAATAAAGTAAATGATTCTGTGAAATGAATGTAGAGTTAGCCATTGGTATGGTTAACAAACCTGGTTTTGGGTATGTGATGACGTTATTTTATAAATATGCATGAATTTATCTTGAAAATATGTTGAATTGATTTGGTTGATGTGGATTGGTCTCGATTTAATATTGCAGGGAAGGTTAGATATTTATAAAGGGGCTATATTGAATATAAAAAAAAAATTTAATTCGTAAACTCCGGTAATGCCTCGTACCCTATTCCGGCAATGAATACGGGTAGGGGTATTACACCCATTGTGTATTCTTCACTCTACCGGAAGACGGTTGCATCGATGTCCCATCCCAATAAAATAATGATGCGAGCGATGTTTGTGTCACTATTGGCGTATAACCGTAAAGTGTCATAAAACTTGAATACGTCGGTATTGACCCGGGCATCAACATTGACATCAGCTATTAATTCAGCATTCGTATCGGTGTCATCATCGGTGACAATGTGTGCATCGACATTTGGCCCGACATTTGGGTCAATATCAATGTTGGCATGGGGGTGTACAATGTGGAGGACGTCGATTCCCTAAAATATGTACGTACGAGAATAGAAGAATCGGGTACGTTTTGCAGTGGTGCATAATGCGGTGCTTGTGAAAAAAACACGGGATTAGTGAAATGAACAGGAATAAGTAGAGTGAACTAATCAGGATATTGCATAGACATAAGTGACACTTCTTCAGGTGGAGCCAATGAGGAAGTCTTCGTGCGACTACGTCTGGCCCTACGCTACTGTTAGAGCGGTCTTATGGCCTCTTCTAACGAATTTTCCTACTTGCTCCATCGATAGTAGATACAGCTTGCTGATGACTTTGAACCACGGCAAACACTCCAAACATAGGCGGACCCGTTTTCAGTAGTGTCGGGAGTAAAGATTATGATACCACAATTTTGTTTAGTGAGTCAATATATATTAATTAATTAGTATTTATATGATATTACAATGTCGTATAAAAATTTGGTTATGAAATTTTAAAATTTAAATAGCTAATTTAGTAAATGTGATAAATTGATGTAAAAAGGAAGTTTAAATGACTTAGTGGATTATAATACCAAATATCAAGATAGTGGATACATATGGATCGGTTTTGTTGTAAATTTAATAAGTTTAAATGGTTTTGTAAATTCCAAATAAGTTTTGATAAAAATAAAACATAAGTGGTCATCTTCTCTAATTTTTCTTTTCCATTGAAAAACACCATAATAGAGGGAATTTAAGCTTTAGTTGTGGAAGGCCTTACATGTAAGTGTTTTAAACTTTCATTTCTAATAGATTTTTGTATTTTTGGTACCTTTGAAGTTAGGCCAAGCTAATTGAGAGACTAATTTGATAAAATATTATAAGTATAGGGACTGGTTTTTGAGATGATCATTATGCTAGAAGTGCTGGTTGAATTATTAAGTTTTATGGTATAAGAAATTATTACCTTGAGTAGTGACTCTTGCTAGTGTAGCTTTCAAGGAGTTAAATGTTATAAATTAAAATAGCATAGTGTTAGTTTACACATTGCAAGAATTTAAGGACTGTATGAGAATCATATGCACATCTGGTTAGCTACGGAATTGGTTAAGGATGTGATTAAATCTCTTTTTGTGGTAAGGACTAAGTTGTGTAAATGTCAACTGTTGAGGGTTAAATGTATAAATATGATTAAGAGATAAATTGTTTAAGTTGAATTATTATGGTTTTGATTTAGTTAATTAAATGAAATTATCGTATTTAGATCAAGAAATGAGTAAAGCAGTCGTTAACCGAGAGCAGGAGAAAGTTGTCGACTAATCAACTCCGATCAACAAAAGCTAATGTAATTTTGGTAAGTTTGTAATCCTTAAACTCAAACTTTAGCTATTTATTTTAGTTAATTTAGTAGTTACATTGATATCTAATTATATGTATTCAAAGGATTAGTAGCTTGAATGAGTTATTATGGAATTATATATGTAAATGTTTATGAAATAGACCATAGAATTTAACATAGATGAATAAGGCAAAAGATTAAGTTATGAATTGATGGATCGTGGAATTATGCAATTACATATGTAATGTAGGTTTAACCAACCAGTGCTGGGCACACACATATGATATTTTCGGTTTATTCGACTAGTGGTTGGGTGCAAAATATTATTGGTTTATCCAACCAGTGCAAGGCACATCTATCGTCAATTTATCCGACCAGTGATGGGCACAAAATATTATCGGTTTATTCAACCAGTGTAGGACATATCTATTGTCGGTATTACCGACCAATGTTGGGTGCAAAACATTGTTACAGTCTGTTTTTCTGGCACTGGGTGCCAATAAAGGTTTGATCTATTGGACTTGTATAACTAGTCCATTAAATAATAGACAAAGGATTAATATAAAGTGGATGAGTAGAGAATGTTAATGGCATTCCTTGTAATATACCATATGGTAATAAACATAATAGGATATGGATTCATAAATTATGGTTAATAAGTACATGTTTAGTTTTTGGAGATTAATGAAATCCACTCAGTAAATGATTTATTCCTCTATGTGCAGGTTAGGTAGTTAACTTTGATTGTCAACTCATCGTCCAAAGATAATCTCGAACTCAACATTGGTGATGTACTATCTTTGTGTCTTAGCATGTACCTAAGATGTTAATAGTTTTAGAAATGATCATTTTGTGTATTAGTTAGTTTTGTGAAGGTTATGTTTATATGATGTTTGTTATGTGAATATGTGATATGTTTTCTATTAGTTACAAATACTTGTGTATATGGTTGTTGATATATGTTTAATAAAATTGGTTCTTTTGGAAGTGTATGCTACGAATTATCTTGGTTTGGGTTGATTTATGGCATGTTGTGGTAAATAGGTTAATGGTTCTTAATGATGAATGAATGGGATATATGGATGATTAAGGTCAATGCTAGTTAAATGATTATTGAATTGCGGTGTCAACGAGGGCACATTGGTTGGGCACATAAATTGTAGGAAATTTACATGTTTTTCCTTGTTTGAAATTATTTTTTGGTAGTGTTTATAGGGTGGTTTATGCTTGGCTTGTTACCCAAGATAGATGTGAATTATGCCTTGTTTTAAAAGTAAATTTTGGTGCACACGAACTGGGACACGGGCTATCACAAGATCGTGTGTCCTAATTTTTTTAGGTACAAGTTTCAAACAGTCTGGCACACAGCCCATGACACGGTCGTTTGTCCTAAAATAGTTTGTCACACGGTTTGGGACACGGCCAGCGACATGGTTGTGTGACCCAACATCGAATGCACACACAGTTAGGCACACGACTTGCGAGATGGTCATGTGGCCTTAATTTGAATATACATACGGGCCGAGATACAGTCGTGTGTCTAGATTTCGAATATCAACATGGTGCAGGCTATATGCGTAACACCCCTATTCTATCCGTCACGAAGCAGATTCTTGGTATTCTTGGTCATTACTGATTCGATTATGGTTAAAACAGAAATAAATATAATAAAAATTTATAAAATCAGTTATAAAATCCTTTAATAGGCCCATAGTACTTAATACATATGTTAAAATTGAACTGGGGCTCAATTAGAGGCTTATAAAATTTTTTGAAAAATTTCAGTATTTCCTTTTATAAACAGTACCACATGCCCGTATAACCTAGGGGTGTCGCCCGCGTGGGCAACCCGTGTGGCTCACACGTCCTGGACATGTCTGTGTGGCAAAACCTGGACATTCGGTTTTAAGATTTTTAGGTGCAAAGGACACACGGCCTAATAACATGGTCGTGTGCAAGCCGTGTGTCTCACACGGTCTGGTCACACACCCGTGGGCCAGGCCGTGTGACTCAAAATATAGGTCTTATAACTCAAATTTACCAACCTTGCAAACCTTGAACCATAAACGATTCAATTCTAATCTTTTAACTCGATCAAACCATGACTAAACACATATAAATCATGTTCAAATTAACTCATATAGATATCCAACCAATGTACCCTCATTGGTACCACAATTTATCTTAACAATCCAATATTATACCATACTAACCAAGCTTATTTATATTTATACTTAAATTTGCATCTTTCATACTAGACTTAATTAAGTTATATACTCAACCATTACCATTTATAACAACATTTACAATAACATTCCAAAATGACCACTTTTGACATCCTAGGTACATGCCATTACCAGTAATATACATGCATTACCTCATTGAATTCGGGATCGGCCTGGGATATTGATTCAACGGTCTAGCTTTATTTAACCTGCGTACGAAAACAAACTGTACGCTTAGTATGAACTCAGTGGTATTTCTATAAACCGATACTTAAATCAATAGTAAATCATATATCAATAAACTTTGATATTTCAATCTAATAATCTTAATAGTTCAATCATTTGTATTCGTTTTATTATACTAAGATCTTGTTAATCAATTTCAATGAAATATATACAGTTTTAGTGTTGGTTCAATATCAGTCGATTTTCATTATCATACAGTAACAATCAATATTCAGTATCATCCAGACATCCAGTAGTAGTCCAATATTCAGTAACAATCAGTTAATCTTTATTGTTCAGTACCAATCAGTCAACAATAATAATCAGTTAATCAGTAATAACCATTTATTCAAGAATGATTGTTTATTCAAGAATGATTAATTATTCAAGAGATCAATTTTCAGTACCTTTATTTACCCCTATTAACATGACTCGGACCTAGACGGATACACGAATCCAACTCACGCACCAGAATAGCACACAGTGTTTCATCGGTCGAAACCGGAATACACCGTGTCGAACTTGATAAAGATACTTGATAACGATAATAATGTGATAGCGATGCGGTACGAGTACCTCATCGGAGCGAATCTGGAACAGTAATAGTAAGGCGACACTTATAGTGTCTCATCGACACACAGTCAGAATATCCCTGAACACTTCCAATCCTATGGCATGCCAACTATATCCGACTTAGCCCGATATTGTTAATAGGAATTCTAATTCATTTTCCAATTTCTAATCATTACATCTCAACAATCATATAATTTAATAAATCAATACAATTCAATACAATTCAATTCACTTTTCATTAACATATAATCAAATTCCACAATAAACACATATTCATAATTATTTCACCACATTTTCAAATCAATTCATTTCAATAATAAACATAATACCAATAATTCACACTTTAATTATTTACCTTAACATTCATTCAAAATATAACAATTAATAATAAAATTCACTCTTTAATTCCAATCAATATTTATTCCTATTCAAATATTTACCTTTAAATATTTACTATACTTATCAAGTAATAAATTCAACAATTAAGTATTAAGTTCGGATTATAGAAATATAAACCGTAAATTCCGAGCTATCCCTCATCGACTTTGTCTTTTCCTTGCCTAGCCGAGATTCTCCGGCACAATGCTAGCTACGGAAATCAATTAAATATTATCAATACACTACCATTCAATTTTCATATTGAATATTCAATTTCTATACAACTTTTGCCTAAATTCCAATTTAGTCCCTAAACCGAGACTAACTTTTATTCTTCACATTTAACTCAATATTTTCATTCAATTTTCACTTTAAACTAATTTCAACTCCTTAATTTCATCATAAATCCATAATTTCAAAATTCTTTCAATTTAGTCATTACTATTCAAAACTTATGATTTACTTTACAATTCAATCTTTATTTCACTTCTAACTTGAATTTCTATCAATTTAGCCCTTAATTCATCATTTTATTCATCATGAACAATATCTAGAAATCTAATAATTTTCAAAATATCCACTTAATTTCATCAAAACCTTGTTCCAAGGCTTCCAAAACATCAAAATTAAGTAAAAAGGGCTAAATTGACTTATTAAGTAAAAAAGGCTAAATTAACTTACCTATTAAAGTTTGAAACTTCCAAATCCTAATTCTCCATTTTCTTTTTCTTTCCCATTTTATTCCTTCTTTTCTCGTTTGCTATTCTGTTTCTTTCTCTTTTGTTTCCTTTCTTTCTTTTATTTCATTTACTATATATATATAATAACTTAATAACATACTTATATAATAAGTAAACATACATATATTTTACAAATGTATATATATTAATATTACACATTTCACCATATATACCATACATTTGTCAACTTTTAATTTATTTATCACATAAAATCTTATAATATAATTATTTAATTAATAAATATCTTTTGTTTAATAATAAATATCTATTAATAATTAAATACATGTATTACAAATGTATATATTTTATTTATACACTTATAACAAATTATTGCCATACACTTGTCTTTATTTAATTTATTCATCATATAATATAAATTTAATAATAAAAATCATAATAATAAATTAATCAATTAATCTAGAAAAATCTTAGATTTTTTATTCATTGCCATTTAATTAATACATTAGGCATAATTGCCTATTTGGTCCTTTTATTTTCTATTAATCTATAATTAAACTTTCACACTTCATTCAATTCAATCCTTTTTCCTAATCACTCTTAATTAAGCTAAATTCACTTAATTAAACTCTAATTAACCACTCATTTTACTTCGTAAATATTTATTATAAATATTTATGAATCCATTTTTCAGAAACAGAGACCCGAAAATTCACTTTCCGATAACAATAAAATTTAGGTCATTACAATGTCATACGGCCATGTGACCCCTCTTTCCAAAATTTTCAACTTTTCCCTAATTTTTCTATTTTATTTTGAATTGATCCCAGAATGTTCCCAAATTATTTGTAGGGCCCCGTAAAATTGGTTTAAGGCTTATAAGTGCATGTTTATTATAAACCGAATGTGTTTTGGTTATTGTAATTATATTTATGAAATTGATTATTGTAATGTTAAATGTTTAAAAATTTTATTGTAATACTTCGTAACCCTCATCTGATGATGGAGACGAGTTACGGGTGTTACATTTGTGCCATCAAAGCTACAGGTTTAGCCGATTCTTGAACTAAATCGAGCTTGGAATCAATTCTAGAGGTACATGCCAAAGTTGAGTCGAGCCTGATTCAGGATTTAGATGTTGATTGTAATTGTTTCTGCTTTATAGTTAAAAGATGTCAGATGAATCTTATAATATGGTTAATTAAGAGAATCATACGGGTGATGATTCCACTAAAGACTTAGATGGAATCAAATTAGTAACACTGAGTATTCAATCAGATGGCACTCAATAGCCATGTGTTATTAGAGGCGTTAACGAAAGACAATGTGATATGAACATACTTTGTACTATTGTCGAAGCTTTTCAAATAGTGGCGGGAGCTACTCCTCTGATGGTGTCCGCACCTGTGATTAAATGAACTCCAATTAAAGAATTGAAAAGGTATAGTGCGACAGAATTTGCTGGGAGAAAAGGGGTTAACCCGTCAATGGCTGAAATATGGTTGGAATCAACTACTCAAGTTCTTCAACAATTAGAGTGCACTTCCCAAGACAATGTTATTTGTGTTGTTTCATTGCTATAAGATGAAGCCTATACATGGTGGCAAATTATTACACAACACATTTGCACAGAAGCTATAGATTGAAAGTTCTTTCAAACAGAGTTTCAGAAGAAGTACGTCGGGGAACTATATCTAGAAGATAGAAAACAAGAATTTCTTTTGCTAAGGCAAGGAGATCTATCTATGGTAGACTGAACGAGAATATATGCGACTTAGCAAATATCCAGTAGAACTTATTCCTACAAAATAAGCGAGTTATAAGCAGTTTCTACAAGGAATGTGAGATGAAATTAGAACTCAGTTAGTGGAATTGAAAATTAAGGAGTTTGTTGATATTTTCGAATGGGCAAAACTTGTAGAACAATCTTTAGGATTAAACAAGAAATTTGAACTTTCTCGTGTTACTAGAAAATATTTTGGGGCTCATAGTTCACATTCAGTACCAAAATGAATCAAATAGTCTCGTGAACATAGGAATACAATTACAAGATCAACTATATCAAGCAGAATGCGAGGTTGTCAACCTATAGTTTCTATTGGCAGTGTAAAAGGACCGAGTAAAACTTTTAAAGTGCCAAGTTGTGAACATTGCGGGAAGAAACAATGGGAAAATGCTATAAATTGACTAAAGGTTGTTTTTTATGTGGATCACTAGAACATTTCGCTCGTAAGTGTCCGAAGAATGAAAATGATACACCTGATGTTACACAAAGAGTTGCATCAGTAGTTAGGGGTCGAGGGACTAGTCAAGGTGATTCAGTTTTAAGAGGTGGATTAAGACAATGGAGTGAAATAGTTGCTCATCAACTGGAGGCCAGAGCATTGGCTCATGCTTATGTTGTGTAGACACGAGGTGAAGGAGATGCTACCGATGTATTAGCAGGTTTTTTTTGTTATTCTCCACACCTATTTATTCTTTGATAAATCATGGTTCCTCTCATTCGTATGTTAATACTGATTTGGTCAAACTCGGGAGTATTAAATTAAATATGTTAGTAGTAGCTATGTCTATATCAAGATATGATATGATGTCGCGTACACTATCAATGACACTTTCGAGTCCCACATCCCCCGATTAGCCAACACTTACGGCGGGATGCAAGATATGATATCAGTGTCAGCGTATGGCATCCATTTAAACTGAAATGCACAACTGTAACACGAAATTTTATTTTACAAATTATTGCATAATTAATATAGGTTAGAAAGAATAAGTAACTAACATTGACTTCCAAGCATTGATCTAACAGCAGTGTAATATCTTCATGCTCCTCGGGTAGTCCCACGTAAGTCGGCCCATGGTTCCATCTATAAAAGCGATATGTTAGTTCAAACATATAATAAATAAAAACATTTACTATACAAACTACAAATATGTGGAAATGGTAGCCCCCACCATGCTTATGACTACAGCAGGAGCAAGCAGCCACTGATTGACATCTTATCCGGTTCCGTGGCTCGACACAACTCCCAGTATAACATGGCCAACACAGCTGATCTCCAATTGAGTTGCCCGCATTCTTTGAAGTTTACTAGATGTAGTAGCCATCATATGTGCACCAAATTTCGAGATTTATCAAGCATTAATATGCCCTTAATTAACTAAAGGATGAATGTTCGAACATATTGTTCTTTGAGGGCCTCGGTCGTGTGCAAAGGAAGTTTTTCAAAAATTTTCGCCAACCAATTCATCAATATTCAACCACCATCAAACTAGTTCGGAAACTTCCCCAATAATGTCGCATAGAGATCCTCTTTACCAAGAACGACCGCTGCTTCTGTGACGGTTGACCCATCCACCAGTAGACCGACTTGTAACGCTATGTCCTCCAATGTGATTGTACACTCGCCGCAAGGAAGATGAAAAGTGTGTCCCAGGCCTCCATCTTTCCACCAATGTGTTGATGAGTCTAGGATCGAGTTTGCAACCCTGAGCATACGAGACGTATACAAGAATTTTGCCTCTTGCAAATAACCATGAATTTTGGTGATTGGAGGCTTTGCCAAATTATGTATGAACGCCTCCAAAACACAATCATCCGTCTATTTATAATGACAAAAAATTTATTTTAATTAAAAATAATAATTTAAATTGAATTTAATCGAAAATAGTGAAAATTAAATTTCGTCTTACCATTACTGCTTGAGCATCAGAAATGTGATTGTCGTTGAAATGAATTAGAGAGGTTGTCATTTGTGAAAACTTAATCCAAACGAATAAAATACAAAATAATTTAAAAAACTAATATTTTTAAATGAGAATATCGAAAAATTTAGAATAAGAACTTGAGAAAATTGATAGAGTTGAGAGAGTTAGGAGATTAGAAAGAATTGAGAGAATAGGATTGTGAGTGAAAAATAAATAAATTGGGGGGTATTTATAGGTAAAAAAATTTGATCGTTGCCCCCTTTTTAAATTCTTTTACCGTTACATGGCCAAAGTTCAAAAAGGTGTTGGATTTGCATGTTGAGGGAGCTGGGCGTGCTATCCGTTTCTCTCTCCAAAAACGGTCTATTTCCCTAAACTTTTTTTTAAAAAAAAGTTTTATAAACCCAATTTAAAAAAAATACGATATATATGACTAATTTAGCCAAGAAAATAATGTAAAAAATCTAAAAGCATAAGAAAATATTTATCCACGTGAAATTTGGTAAAATTACGTGAAAATTTCAAAAATTTTACGTAACTTTTCGTAAAAAGAAATTTGACAGCAACTAAGGGTGATTAAATAAAAATAATAATAATTGGGTGACATTTTGACCGTGGTAATGATATTAACTGCTTTAACTAATTTTAACTTGAAGGTATATTATTTCCCTAGCTACTTGTAGAGGATAGGTTGGCAGACATCCCAGGAGCGATCGTTGTGGCATTGCAATCGTGGAAGTATGCAATTGATAAATGAAAGATCATGTCATGCGCAAGTTATTTTAAAGTACAACTTTTATGAGGGTTAGATAAGTGTAAGTCGGTTATTATAGCCCAACATGAGCAAACAAATCAAACATCGAGGCACAGGCAGGCAAACAGGATCACTCCACAACTCAGAATGGCGGGTGGTGAAGTTAAAGAGATCCATGCAGTGATGTTCCCCTATTTTGCTTTCGGCCACATTAGCCTATTCATTCAACTCTCTAACAAGCTTTCCCTTCATGGATTTAGAATATCTTTTCTCACGCCTCCTAGTAATGTATTACGCATCAAATCTTCATTTCTTGTCACCTCAACCATCCAAATCATCCCCATCCAGATTCCCAAGGTCCAAGACCTTCCACCTCATCTCCACAACACCTCTGAGATGACACCTGCAATGCACGAGCTCCTCAAGGAGGCCTTGGATCTCATGCAGCCTCAAATCAAACCTCTCCTCTCAGAGCTCCGACCCCAACTTGTCTTCTTTCATTTCGCCCATCATTGGGTTCCCAAACTCTGCTCTCAACTTGGCATCAAGACGTTTGCCTTCTCTATCTTATCTGCCATCTCTGGAGCTTACGTTACTGTCCCCGCAAGATTTATTGGAGTTGAAACTGAGGAGCCCACCATTGACGATCTAAAGAAGCCACCATGCAGCTACCCGCAAACCTCTTTTACCTCTCTCAAAGCGTTCCAGGCACAAGACTTGTCTTATGTTTACAAGAGCTTTAATGGTCGCCCTGCGGTTTACCATAGAGCCGTTGACGGCTTCAACAGTTGCAGTGCTATACTTTTGAAAAGCTGCAACGAAATGGAAGGTCCTTACGTTGATTTCATCAAGACCCAATATCAAAAGCCGGTTTTATTAACTGGTCCACTTACTCCAGACCCACCCTCCGGTGTGCTCGACGAGAAATGGGCAACTTGGTTGGCTCAACATCCCCCCAAGTCTGTCATATTTTGCTCTTTTGGCAGCGAAACGTTTCTCAAAGATGATCAATTAAAAGAACTGGCTACTGGTTTGGAGCTCACAGGATTTCCATTTTTTTTTGTTGTGAACTTCCCGGGTGGTATGGAAGCCTAGGCGAAGCTTGACAGGGTCTTACCAAAAGGGTTCATGGAGGCGATTAAGGGAGGAGGGGTTGTCCACTCGGGATGGGTCCAACAACTTATATTGGCACACGAGAGTGTGGGTTGTTGCATTTACCACTCTGGGTTTAGTTCCATTATGGAAGCTTTGATGAACGATTACCAGTTGGTGTTGCTGCCATTGAAGGAAGACCAGTTCTTGAACTCCAAGTTGGTGGCTGAAGACATGAAGGCGGGTGTGGAAATGAGTAGGAGAGAGGAGGATGGGTATTTCTCCAAGGAAAACATTAAGGAGGCTGTGGAGACTGTGATGGTGGATGTAGACAAGGAAGCAGGCGTTTCCATAAGACAGAATCATATAAAATGGAAGGACTTTCTGCTGAATGCAGAGATTCAGGACAAGCTTATTTCAAATTTGGTTGAACAGTTGAAAGCTATCCTGTAAAATTAGGTTTATATTTATTACTTTCTCTGTTTCAGTAAATCTACATATTCCTATGGAGACTTAAGATATACATAAATAAATTAATTAAGGATAAAATATGTATGCTGTTTTATATTTATCTATGTATTTCCATCCCCACTTTCGTTATTTGAAATAAATAAGCTAATCTTTATTAATTATGTTTTATTCTTTTAGTGGTTATTTTTTTCAACTTCAAAAAATTGTTAAAGTTTATTTAAAATTATATGTCGATTAGTAACTTTTAATAGTGATTAATCTTATTAAATTATTTTAATTTTATCATTAAATTGTTAACTTCCATTAAGCACCTTAATTCAAATGGTTAATTGATAATATAGATCATGAATTACATTAAAAATTATTTTGATATTTTAAAAAATAACAATGATTGCTAAAAATTAAGTCTTAAAATAAATAAAATTCATATAAAAATTAATTATGGTGAGGAAAACTAAAATTTTGCTGCTAGTTTTTCCATATCTAATCTCATTTCATCTTTCTTTGTCTTTGGTTTTCTCTTTTTCCATGCAGACGTTTATATTGATAATATGGTTTTCTCTTTTATATTTTCGTCTGAACTTGATAACTTCTTTAATATTAAGATTTGAATTATTTTTTTTTCCAGCTCAACACGAATTGACACACTTTTATACAATTTTTCATTAGAAAAAGGAAAAGAATAATCCTATCGAAAAAGAAGAAGGGTATTCTCATTTCTCAAGATACTGAATTTAGCCATTGAAATAGTTTAGGTTTATGAAAATCCTGATTGTTTGATAAATTTACGATAACATGTTAGTTTGCATGATATTTTGTATTTAATTCAGTTTATTTTTGAATTGATCCCTGCTAGATTAATGTTTTTATATTTTAATCTTGTCAGGAATGCAATTCAAGTAAAAAAAAATGACCAAATTAAAATACAATCAATGAAATGAGGTTGAATCAAAAATGCAGAGAAAGCTAAGAACTCATTAGATTTTTTGATATTGTAAAAGCCAAAATAGAAAAAAAATCTTATTTTATTTTTTATTTAATTTTATGTTAATGTGGTTAAGATCAAAATTAATAAATTTCATGTATATAAATAGGTCCTTAATGTACATAGGGAGACATCTAACTTTACATTTGATTTCAATTTCATGTATATAAATAGGTCCTTAATGTACTTAGGGATGCATTCTGTTTTCATTCTTTTATTTTTTTTCAAAATTGGTCTAATTGCTTTCTAAGGACTTTTCTTTCCCATTCTTCACCACCATCCTCAAATCCCATTTCAAAATCTACAAAGCATGAATAATTTCATGCTTCACTAAATTCCATCTTAGCTTTAGGTCGATGTTCTTTTCGGTCGGAAATCGTGAGATACGTATTCGTGCTAAAAATCTTTCCAATCTGTATTTATTTTTTTTCCTAAGTATCGGGATAGACAACTCATCCCATAAAGTTAAACTTGATTTCAAGTCAAAGTGCTAAACTTGATTTCAAGTCAAAGTTCACGTTGGGTTGGAGTCGTGTTTGCTAACAGTTGGAGAAACGAGTCGGTTGTGCTGTATTTGAATCTCCGAGAACAAATCAAGGAAGAAGTGATCGGGTTTAAACAAGCCACGCGGTTGAGGCCGTTGATTCGAGTTGGGTTCTTCAGAGTGCAAGGCTGTCGGAATCTTGAATCAGGAACACATGTATCTCGGTTAAATAATCGATAAGGGTTGGTTTGCAGGTCGTATCGGGACCAGCTACGAGAGGAAGAACTGGTGATTAGGACGTTCTTAACTGCTATAATCAGCTTATCGTTTGGAGGAGAAGATTAATTTTCAAGAATTGATTCTTAATACGAAATCTATCGAGTCTAAGGCTAAGGCTTATTATTTCTGTTTGCAAAAGTCTGAATTTATTTCCCGATCTAAATTTATTTCTAATATTAATTAATTATTTATTTACGTTGATTCAATTATTTACTTTCTAAACATTTTCAAAACCCCCAGATTTATTTGTTAATTTTTTTTACAGGTCTGTTTGGAGTCGTGGGCACAACCTTTGTCACGAACTTCGACACGAAAAACGTTCTGTTCACAAGATAAATGCAGAAGTTGATTATAACATCCAATTCCTGTGGACTCGATCCTACTACCACTCTTTACTACTATTTAAAATTCTTTTTATAGGAATTATTTTTGGTGGTTTTGACACCCATCAATTTATTAGTGAGTTTTTGTTAAAGGATGGGTGTATTGTTGATAAAACTATTCTTTTAAACGAGTAAAAACTGGGAATCCAAGAGTAGGGGATTTTTTGTGACAATTTCAAAATAAATGAAAAACTGCATCCTCATCATGGTTCACGTTGAAAGAACAAAATAAAACAATACACTTTAATTTATTTAATACAAGTCAAGTTGAGGGTTCAAGTTTGGGTACTAATATTGGAGAATTTGTTAAGTTCATACTTCAAATTAAAGATGAGTATTTGATCGAATTGAATCGAATGAAAAATTTTTGAGTGGACGAATCTTATTTTATCATTATAACTCGATTTTATATTTTCTCAAATCGAGTTTAGTGAGATGGAATTCAAATCAAATCGAATATATTAGTTCGAGTTAAATTTTAAAAAAAAGACTTTAATGTTTTTTATTTTATGTAATCTTTTTAAAAATATTTTTATTTAAATGTTTTAAATATGATCATATAAAGAAAAATGGAAGTAAGAATGAGAGGATTTTATTTTTGGGTAAAGGTAAAAGATTTTTGGGAGTAAAAGAGGAAGGAAAAGTAAAAATTTTGAAGAGGAGAGGTTAAAGTATTGGTGGGGGCAGACCGAAGGGGTTGGGAGAGGAATAGTTTAGTATTCGATCTATTTGAGTTTAAAAACTCGATTTGATTTAAATTTAAAATTAAAAAAATTAAATTAATTCGATTAATTTGATTTGAATAATTTAAAATTTATTTTTTTTTTCAAGTCAAATTGAATTTTATTCACTGATTTAACTCTTTTAAAAATTATTTTTTAAAATTTTACTGACGTCACATTTCATCATCTTTCTACATAGGATGCCACATATCATCTCTTGGTTTTTGCCGTAACTCACGCCAGTATCATTAGTGATAAAACCAATCAACTTAATTTTTGCTAATCTTTTTGCTTGAAAATATAAGCAAAACCTTTTTATATGTTACGAAAACAAAGAAAAGGATAATTACCATGGATATATTAAATGATTTAGAAATAAATATAATTAGATTAAAAAGTTCAATATATCATTTTGTACTTGAATTTGACATTTTTTAATGTGGTATTTATAATATTTTTTGTTTAATTTGATATATGTATTTGATAAAAGTTATATACTTTGGTACTCAAAGGTAGCAGTGTTAACTTTTAGTATTTAATCCTAATTTTAGGATTGATTTGATGAAAGTTAATTTGCTAATATTATTAGATTTAAATTTTTTATAATTTTGTTAAGAGAATAAATTTATTATTAATTGGAAATTTGTTTAATTTTTGTTTAATTTTCAAATACAGTTCGATAGATGTGATTTAATTCGATTTTGGGTTTGATTTAATGAGAGTTAATTCTTAATATTATTAGCTAATTATGAATTTTGATAAGGTAAACTCTAAAACTAAGCATAAATACTAAAAGGTTAACATTGTTATTTCAAGTACGAAAATGTATAACTTTTGTCAATTTTTATGAAATATGAATACCATATTGGACCAAGACATAACATAGGGATAATATTAAAAAAGAATGTCAAACTGAGATACTAAACTATACATTAAACTCAAGTTGAATGGAATGTAATAGAGATAGGTGTGCGAATTTAGCTCTCCCTCTCTCAAACCACATGTAATACCCCGAAAATTTTTACAATAAGATATTATCCTTGATATAGTAAAATAAGGAAATAAAGTGACAAAAAGAGAAATTTTGAGTTATGTCAATATTGAGAAGTATATTATGATATATTAATTCAAGAAAGGACTAAATTGTAAAAGTGAGAAAAGTTTTGTTGCACAAGAGTAAATACTCAAAATTTGAGGGGTTAAAGTGTAAATATGAAAAATTTGAAGGACTAATAGTGTAAATATTTTAAGGGTGAAATGATCTAGAAACTAAGGAAAATGAATGAATTAGGACCAAATTGAATAGGTGAAGAACTATGAGGGACTAAATTGTAATTTTACCAAATTAAATGATGACTCAAGAATAGAATTTTAAAAGATAATAAAGGGCAAAATGGTCAATTAGAAGAGAGAGAAATATAGAAAGTAATGATATGTTGATGATATTTTATAATTATTTAATTAGATAAATATTATTTTAATGAGATATTTTATTATTTTATTATTATTTATTTAGTATAAAAGGAAGGAAAGATGAAGAATTTTCATCATCTTTCCCATGCATTAACATGAGAGGAAGAGAGAAAGAAAGAAAGTTTTACTTTCTTTACAATTTGGTTCTTTTATAAAAAATTCACCATTTTCACCCAAAAATCAAAAGAATTTCCATAGCTACCAAGAGAGAAAATGTAACGCCCCTTACCCGAGACCGTTGCCGGAGTCGAGCACAAGGCACTACTAAACTTATTTGAGCACTTAACCAAATTTAGATAATTTATATAATACTTTTCAGACAAGCTGTCCAACTGTGTCATAGTTGCTAAATAATTCATATCTCGAGTTATAAAACTCGAAATCCAAATCCGTAAATTTTCTCTGAAGTTATACTCATATATCTACTTACCAATTTTTTTCTAGAATTTTTGGTCAAGCCAATTAGTACAGTTTATTATTTAAAATCTCCCTGTTTCAGGGTTTGACTACTCTGACCTTTGTGTATTACGAATCAGATATCTCTCTGTACAGAGCTTCAATGACTATGCCGTTTGTCTCTAATAAAACTAGACTCAATAAGGAATCTGTACATATAAAGTATGACTTCTAATTATCTTTGTAAAATTTATGGTGAATTTCAAAGTCAGAACAGGGGATCCAGAAATCGCTCTGGCCCTGTTTCACAAAAATTTAAACATCTCATAAAATATAGCTCATATACCTGTTTTGCTTCTTCCATATGAAAATAAACTCATCAAGATTCGATTCCATAATTTATTAATTATTTAATTCCATTTCTACTATTTTTAGTGATTTTTCAAAGTCAAACTACTGCTACTTACGAAAACTATTTTAGTACAAATATTGTTAACTAGTTTATAACATCTTTACTTCAATTCATTCAAACTCTATACATGCCATATAAATCTTTAAACATAAAACAAAAACTACCGGAATTGATCTGAATAGTGTGCCCTGTTGTGTTGATCCGATCTACCCACTTCACTTCAAGTCAATCTACATAAAAATATTAAACACACACAAGTAAGCTTATTGAAGCTTAGTAAGCTCATAGGCATATAAACACAAATCATATCAAATATCGTACACAATCATATATCTATTAGTTTAACTATTTCATCCTCCAAATCACAATTTCATTAATAACTCATTGGAATAATTTCCATATGGCAACTCACAATTTAACTCCCTTAGGCCCATTTCTCATTTACTTCATTGTCAAATTAGGGAACAATAAGGAATTGAGTGCTTCATTATCACATTGCCATAGTAAACTATGGACTTTCACATTGATACGCATCACACACCGAAGCCATAGCCTTGCCATGGTCTTACACGGTTCACATATCATACCGAAGCCATATCCCAGACATGGTCTTATACGGAATCACATTATCACATTATACCGATGCCATAGCCCAGCTATGGTCTTATACGGAGTCACATTATCACATTGCACCGATGCCATAGCCCAGCTATGGTCTTAAACGGGCGCACTTATCACATATTTTTCGTCAATTCATCAGGGTCACAGAATAGAAGCACTCAAATCCATTGTTCCTACTAATTTGTACTTTTAGTTACACATTATTTATTAGTTAATGCAAATTGATAGTATTCATCAACAATAAAATACTTTAACAATCATAAGATTTTCATAACAAAACATTGAACTTTGCCATATGAACTTACCTGGACTAATTTGTAAAAGTAGTAGAAATTCAGGGACTATTCTTGAATTTTCTCCTTTCCACGATTCAGTTCGTTTTCTTGATCTATAATTATAAAATCATTCCTTCATTAGCATCCATTTCAATTCTATTTCACTTCACAATTTATGCTGTTCACATTTCAAAATTGCACTTTTACCCCAAAATTTACAATTTTCACAATTTAGTCCCTTCTCAATTCACCCATCAATTGAACTAATTTTTCTCAATTAACACTTTATTTTATCATTATAAACTATTTCAAAACCTTTTATATTCTGAATTTCAACAGCAACCTTCAATTCCCAACTTTTTCACAATTAGGTCCTAAATATCATTTCCTATCAAAATCACTTAATAAAACCACCTTAATATGAAATTAGAACTTAAATTTCATAATAATTCATCATAAAATTCCCTTATCCATCCAGGGTAACTTCCAATTTCACCCATAAAATCAAAAACTAATGAATTCTACAAGTGGACCTAATTGTAAAAGTCATAAAAACATAAAATTATCAAGAAAAGCAAGAATTAAACTCACATGATGTAAAAATATGAAAACCAGCTTTCTCCAGACCTTCTATGGCGTTTTGGCTGAGAAAATATGAAGAAATGTCTAGATTTTTCAATTACATCATTATTTAACTATTAACTTTTATCTATTTCCAATTTTGCCCTTGTTCACATTGTTTTCTTGCTTATTTCATACCCAAACCGTCCAGCCATTAACCTTTGGGTCTAATTGCTCTTTAAATCCATCTTTTAAATACTTAAGCTATTTACTCACAATTTAACAAATTTTGTGCTATTTTCAATTTAGTCCTTTTAATTAGTTAGCCATCCAAACGTTAAAATTTTCTAACGAAACTTTAATACTAACTCAATGACACTCCATAAATATTTATAAAAATATTTATAGCTCAATTTTCGACTTTGAGGTCTCGATACTTCATTTTTGACCCGTTTGACCTAATAAATTCTTTTAATTCACTAATTTCACCATTTCACAAATTCTTCTAAATTCTTACTTGACTCATAAATATTAAATTACTATCTTGTTCAATCTTATTTGTCGAATTTAGTGATCTCAAATCACCATTTTCGACACCACTGAAAATTAGGCCGTTACAGAAAAATGTTAAGGTATGGGAAGTTAAAATATCAAGTTGGATTCAAGAAATGGAAGCTGAAGGAGAGAGAAAATCAAGATGAAGATTGAAATCAATAGAACAAGGTAAGAACATCATGATTTCAATATATTTTTTAGTTTGATATTATTGAAAAAGCATGGGATTGATGTTAATGTAGAGTTTCCTTACATATGGTCCTATGTTCTTGATATGTTAGTGAAGAGAAAATAAGAGAAAGTGATGAGAAATAGTATAGAGAAAGAAAATAAGGGTGTTATAAATATAGTAATTAATATATTGCACTAAAACAGTTTTGGACAGCAGTAGTTGTCTAACTTTGAAAAATCAACAAAAATTTTGGAAATTTAATTATAAGTTGAATAAAATATGAAATTAAATTTTATTGAGTCTATTTTTCATAGAAGAAACGGTGTAAGAAATGAAATTGTAAATTGTGAGATATAAAAATTTAGTTAGACAAGGTCAGAATGATTTCGGGTTTCCCTATTCTGACTTTGGAAAATCATAAAAATATTGGAGAAAAATAATTAGGGGCTTAAATTTATATGCTTAGAATTCTGAATGAGTCTATTTTCAATAGAAATAAATGGGAACATCATTTGAATACTGTGCGAGGAGATAATTAATTTTTAGTGAAGAAGGATCGGAACTGTCAGACGGCAGAATAGAGGTGACTTTAAAGAATAAACTGTATTTATTTGCTAAACCAAAAATTCTGAAAAGTTTATGGTAAGAATATATTTGAGTCTGGTTTCAGGAAAAATTAGCGGATCCTAATTTGGAGTTTTGTAGCTTAAGATATAAATAATTTAGTGACTATGACTCAAGTGAACAGGTTGATATGAACATAAAAGTAGATAGTAGAATTATGTATATATCAAGGATATGGAATGGAGAGGAGGAGGAGGAAAAATATATTTGAATAGTCATCTAACATGGGTTTACATTAAAAATGGCTAATTTGCATGTTTTAGACTCAGAGACTAAATTGAATAAAAGAATAACTGTAGGGACAATTTTGTAAAAATGTCAAAAATGACCAAAATGAAGGGAATGAATTGTTTTGTTGATTAAATTAATAAATTGAATGAAATTATTAATTTGGACCAAGATTGGGTGAAAATCGAGGAAAATGAAAAATTTACCAAAATGCCCCTGAATTTTGATATTTCTGCAATTTCGCCAGGTAAGTTCGTGTAACTTAAATTATATTCTTAAATACTTAAAATGTATTTTATTGATGTGAATATGATTTAAATATCCTTTGTATGAAAATTGATGAAACATTCATATATTTGATAAAAAGGGAAAAAAACCCCGGTTGAATGAAAGGAAAATTCGATGGATCTCTGAAAAGGAATTGACGATAAAAAGGATCTAGCCCTGACGAGTGATCATATCCTGATATAGCCCTCCCGAAGAATACGTGTAAAATGGATTTAGCCCGAACAAGTAATCCGAATTAGGGTTTGAATTTAGCCTGGACTGGAAATTCAGATCCAAGCTCATTAGAGTAATTGTCGTTGCAGGGGATTTAGCCTGGACTGGTAATCTCGACAATACTCTATGAGTTTATATTATAGGGGATTTAGCCTAGACTGGTAATCCCGCTGTAAGGATAAGGTTCGATGGAGTGTGCTTTCTGAAATGAAATGTGTAAGACCATGGTTGAAAGATACCATGGCAACGTGACATGAAATGAATAAGGACATGGTTGAAAGATACCATGACAACATGACGGGAAATGAATAAGACCATGGTTGAAAGATTCCATGGCAACATGATATGAAATGAATAAGACCATGGTTGAAAGACACCATAGCAACATGACGGGAAATGAATAAGACCATGGTTGAAAGAGACCATGGCAACATGACAGAAAATGAGTAAGACCATAGTTGAAAGACACTATGGCATCATGTCGAAGATAAATAACATCGTGGATGAGAGACTCCAATACATCTGTTGAACAACTAATATTCAAGTAATATGTACTAGATGACGAATGGTTATATAAATTGGTTATACAAAATGGTTGTGTGAAATGTTTACAAGAATTGGTCATATGGAAATATATGTACAAAATAGTTGTATGAAATAATTAAGAAGATAGATAAATGAAATAAATATAGGTACATGGAATTTAATTTTGTTAAGTTTAATATGAACTATTATCGAAATAAATATACATAAGATATATGGAAATGATGGTGCATGAAATATTGACATAACAAAATGAATGATATATGCTTATGAAGAAACGGTAAGAGAATAATATGTTTCGTGACATGTTCATATATGATTATCTTTGATATGTTGATACATGAAAATTATGTAAGTTGAGACTATTATTAAACTCAAGAGTGATATGTTGAGAAAATAGGTATATTAATATTGAAATTATATGAAATATGTACAAGTACACTAACAATGTTATTGTTTGATACTTAGACAAGTGCCAAGCTATTGATTGAACGGTAATATATTTATTTATGTGATGCATTGAATCGGTAAGTATTTAATTGAAATTTTTGTTAAATGATATGTAAATCCTAATAATGCCCAGGAATCCTATTTCGACAACGGATACGGAATAGGGGTGTTACACAACATTTGTTTTGTTTTGTTTGATCGTTGGGGCATAGGGCATTTTGGAAGTTTTCTGTTGCTTGTAAATTGTCTTTTCATTATTAATGGATTGATATTTTATAGTTTTGGGGATTTGATCTTCAATTGCAAATTTATACTGGAATAGGTTTTGGGTTCTTTGTAATAATTGCACCATAAACTAAAAATTTATTTTAGTTGATTTGATAAATAGTAAAAGTTTAAGGGTTAAAAAGAAATAAAAAAATTAATTTTTAAAAAGAAATTAGAGGATCAAATAAGAAATTATACCAAAAGAAAAAGCATAGAACCTCAACGTGAATTCATTTATTTCGGGACCCAAAATTGCAGCATGCAAAATTTTCCAGACTTTGTCGGCAAGAATTAAATTCCGGGAATTCATTTATTTCGGGTTTTGGTTGTCCCTAAGCCTTTTATTTTTTGGATTATGTGGATACGTGTAAATATGAAAAATTAAAATATATTTTTATTTTTTGAAATATAAAATAATTTCATCTTAATTATCCTAGGGTTAAAATCTAATTTGCCCTTCAACTTGTTTTAAAAATACCTAATTGGTAGTTGAACTTCATTTTTATACCTAATTAGTACATGAACTTGTATTCTTATACTTAGATTGATACCTCTACATTAACACCGTTAGTTTATGTTGACATGGCATTGATAGTCAATCTGTTGGTGACACGTAACAGCTTCTTAGTATGACAGGTGACAGATATAAATTTTTAAAAAATACTTTAAAAATAAATTAATTAATAAAAAAGTAAATGTTTCTTTCACATCAAGAATCAACCTAGACAAAATTTTATACTTTTTTGAATTAACTTATTTATTTTTTAAAAAATTATTTTTTATTTATTTATGCTCGTCAAGTGCCATATAAGCTACCACATGTCACTACTAAATTGGTTGTGAGTGCCATATCAACACAAACTAACGGTGTTAGTGTAAATGTATTAATTTGGTTGACGAAATACAAGTTTAAATATCGACTAGATCTAAGAAAAAATCAAGTACTAACTAGGTACTCTTGAACAAGTTGAAGGGCAAACTACATCTTAACTGATATTTTTGTTATTCGAGTCATACACCAACAATCAAAGAACAAGGATTACAACATTTTCTTAAAAGCCCAACTTATTCCTTATTTGATATTAAATAATAAAACATAAAAAGACCATTAAAGACATTAAATTAAATACATATAATAAAAACTTTAATTTGTATTATATTTATTTTTAAAGTATTTTATTTGATATTTATAAAGTTAATAAATCATTACATTAAGTTAAGATGTATATTAAACAACTATTTTATTAATAAACTTGTTTATTATTCATGTAATATTTATTTTATTAATTAATACTAATTTATAAAAAATATTTGTTTAATTATTATACTCAATAAATTTTAAAATATTTATTATGTAATAAAAATATTATATAATTTTTAATTTTTTAAGAAACAATAAGCTAAAAGTGAAATAACAAAAAAATTGTGAGGAAAGATTGCAGAGACAATGAAGGAAAGTAAAATGTAAATAGTCATTTTTAACTGGCCTGTTTTTCTTTAACTGGAACCTTAACGCCAGTCACAAATTGGATGAGCAGCGCCTATGAGGGAGAAAATCTCAACTCACCAGATGTAAATAAAAACAATTTCAAATCCCATTGAAATGGAATATTCTCTAAAAATTCCTCCTAAAATAAAATCCGAATGGAGCCAAAGATAGTAGATTTGTAACGACAAAAAAAATATTTTAATTAAAAATAATATTTTAAATTGAACTTAATCAAAAATAGTAAAAATTAAATTTTCGTCTTACTATTATTACTTGAGCAACGAAAATGTGACTGTGAAATGAATTAACGAGATTGTCATTCGTGAAAACTTAATCCTAACGAATAAAATATAAAATAATTAAAAAACTAATATTTTTAAGCAAGAATATCGAAAAATTTAGAATAAGAACTTGAGAAAATTGAGAGAGTTAAGAGATTAGAAAGAATTGAGAGAATAGGATTGTGAGTGAAAAATAAATAAATTTGAGAGGTATTTATATGTAAAAAAAATTTCATCGTTGCCCCCTTTTTAAATTTACGTTCAAAAAGCCGTTGGATTTGCCTGTTGAGGGAGTCGGGCGTGCTTTCCGTTTCTCTTTTCAAAAATTATCTATTTCTCTAAATTTTTTTTAAAAAAACGAACTTATAAACCTAATTTTAAAAAAAAGACACATACATAACTAATTTAACCAATAAAATAAAATCTAAAAATCTAAAAGCATAAGAAAATATTTATCCACATGAAAATTTGCTAAAATTACGTGAAAAATTAAAATAATTTACGTCAACTTTCCGTAAAAAGAAATTTGACAGCAACTAAGGATGATTAAATAAAAATAATAATAATTGGGTGACATTTTGATAGTGGTAATGTTATTAACCACTTTAACTCATTTTAACTTGAAGGTATATTATTTCCTTAGCTACTTGTGGAGGATAGGTTGGCAGACATCCTAGGAGTAGTGGTTGTGGCATTGCAAACGTGGAAGTATGCAATTTGATAAATGAAAGATCGTGTCATGTGCAAGTTACTTTTTCATATAAAGGATTAGATAAGTGTAAGTCAATTATTCAAAGCCCAACATTAGCAAACAAATCAAACATTTGAGGCATAGGCAAGCAAGCAGGCTCACTTCACAACTCAAAATGGCGGGTGGTGAAGCTAAAGAAATCCATGCAGTGATGTTCCCCTATTTTGCTTTCGGCCACATTAGCCCATTCATTCAACTCTCTAACAAGCTTTCTCTTCATGGATTTAGAATATCTTTCCTCACCCCTCCTGGCAATGTTTCACGCATCAAATCTTCATTTCTTGTCACCTCAACCATCCAAATCATCCCCATCCAGATTCCCAAGGTCCAAGGCCTTCCGCCTCATCTCCACAACACCTCTGAGATGACACCTGCAATGCACGAGCTCCTCAAGGAGGCCTTGGATCTCATG
This sequence comes from Gossypium arboreum, assembly GCF_025698485.1. Taxonomy (NCBI): domain Eukaryota; kingdom Viridiplantae; phylum Streptophyta; class Magnoliopsida; order Malvales; family Malvaceae; genus Gossypium; species Gossypium arboreum. The sequence continues at coordinate 17,347,414 of NC_069080.1, forward strand.
CAGCCTCAAATCAAAACTCTCCTCTCAGAGCTCCGACCCCAATTTGTCTTCTGTGATTTCGCCCATCACTGGGTTCCCAAACTCTGCTCTCAACTTGGCATCAAGACGCTTGCCTTCTCCGTCTTCTCTGCCATCTCTGGTGCTTACATTACTGTCCCCGCAAGATTTATTGGAGTTGAAACTGAGGAGCCCACCGTTGATGATCTAAAGAAGCCGCCATGCGGCTACCCGCAAACCTCCTTTACCTCTCTCAAAGCATTCCAGGCGCAAGACTTGTCTTATGTTTACAAGAGCTTTAATGGTCGTCCTGCGGTTTACCATAGAGCCGTTGACGGCTTCAACAGTTGCAGTGCTATACTTTTGAAAAGCTGCAACGAAATGGAAGGTCCTTACGTTGATTTCATCAAGACCCAATATCAAAAGCCGGTTTTATTAACTGGTCCACTTACTCCAGACCCACCCTCCGGTGTGCTCGACGAGAAATGGGCAACTTGGTTGGCTCAACATCCCCCCAAGTCTGTCATATTTTGCTCTTTTGGCAGCGAAACGTTTCTCAAAGATGATCAATTAAAAGAACTGGCTACTGGTTTGGAGCTCACAGGATTGCCATTTTTTCTGGTAGTGAACTTCCCGGGTGGAATGGAAGCCCGGGCGGAGCTTGACAGGGTCTTGCCAAAAGGGTTCATGGAGGCGATTAAAGGAAGAGGGGTTGTCCACTCGGGATGGGTCCAACAACAACTTATATTGGCACACGAGAGTGTGGGTTGTTGCATTTGCCACTCTGGGTTTAGTTCCATTATGGAAGCTTTGATGAACGATTGCCAATTGGTGCTGCTGCCATTGAAGGGTGACCAGTTCTTGAACTCCAAGCTGGTGGCTGGGGACATGAAGGCGGGTGTGGAAGTGAGTAGGAGAGAGGAGGATGGGTATTTCTCCAAGGAAAATATTAAGGAGGCTGTGGAGACTGTGATGGTGGATGTAGACAAGGAAACAGGCGTTTCCATAAGACAGAATCATATGAAATGGAAGGACTTTCTGCTGAATGCAGAGATTCAGGACAAGCTTATTTCAAATTTGGTTGAACAGTTGAAAGCTATGCTGTAAAATTAGGTTTATATTTATTACATTCTCGGTTTCAGTAAATCTGTATATTCCTAAGGAGACTTAAGAAATGCATAAATAAATAAATAAAGGATAAAATATGTATGCTATTTTATATTTATCTATGTATTTCCACCACCACTTTAGTTATTTGAAATAAATAAGTTCAATCTTTATTAATTATGTTTTATTCTTTTAATGGTTATTTTTTGAACTTCAAAAATTTTGTTAAATTTTATTTAAAATTATATTTCGATTAGTAACTTTTAATAATGATTAATATTATTAAATTATTATATTTTTATCATTAAATTCGTAACTTCCATTAATAAAATAATGTTGCACCTTAATTCAAATGGTTAATTAATAATATGGTTGGTGAGTGTTATATTAAAAATCATTTTGATATTTATGATTGAAAAAATTAAAAGTCCTAAAATAAATAAAAATTCATAGAAAAAATTAATTGCGGCGAGAAAAACTAAAATTTTGCAGCTAATTTTTATATGTTACGAAAACAAAGAAAAGGATAATTACCATGGATATATTAAATGATTTAGAAATAAATATAATTAGATTAAAAAGTTCAGTATATCATTTTATACTCAAATTTGATATTTTTTAATGTGGTATTTATAATATTTTTGGTTTAATTTGATACATGTATTTAATGAAGTTATATATTTTGGTACTCAAAAGTAGCACTGTTAATTTTTAGTGTTTAATTCGAGTTTTAGGGTTGATTTGATGAAAGTTAATTGCTAATATTATTAGGTTTAAATTTTTTTATGATTTTGTTAATAGAATAAATTTATTGTTAATTGGGAATTTGTTTAATTTTTCAAATACAGTTCAAGGATGTGATTTAATTCGATTTTGGGTTTGATTTAATGAAAGTTAATTCTTAATATTATTAGCTAATTATGAATTTTGATAAGGTAAACTCTAAAACTAAAATAAACACTAAAAGATTAACATTGTTATTATCAAGTACGAAAATGTATAACTTTTGTCAGTTTTATCAAATATAAATATCATATTGGACCAAAACATAACATAGGAATAATATTAAAAAAGAATGTTAAACTGAGATACTAAACTATACATTAAACTCAAGTTGAATGGAATGTAATAGAGATAGGTGTGTGAATTTAGCTCTCCCTCTCTCAAGCCACAACATTTGTCTTGTTTTGTTTGATCGTTGGGGCAGAGGGGATTTTGAAAGTTTTCTGTTGTTTGTAAATTGTTTTTTCATTATTAATGGATTGATATTTTATGGTTTTGGGATTTGATCTTCAATTTCAAATTTATACTGGAATAGGTATTTGATCTTCAATTTCAAATTTATACTGGAATAGGTTTTGGGTTATTTGTAATAATTGCACCATAAAGTTAATAAACGGTAAAAATTTATTTTAGGTGATTTGATAAATAATAAAAGTTTAAGGGTTAAAAAGAAATAAAAAATTAATTTTTAAAAAGAAATTAGAGGATCAAATAAGAAATTATACCAAAAGAAACAGTATGCAGAACCTCAACCTGAATTCATTTATTGTGCAAGTATCGTATGGGACCCAAAATTATATTGCAGCATGCAAAATTTTCCAGACTTTGTCGGCAAGAATTAAATTCCGGGAACTCATTATTTCGGGTTTTGGTTGTCCCTAAGCCTTTTATTTTTTGGATTATGTGGATACGAATAAATATGAAAATTAAAATATATTTTTATTTTTTTGAAATATAAAATAATTTCATCTTAATTATCTTAGGGATAACATCTAATTTGCCCTTTAAACTTGTTCCGAAAATACCTAATTGGTAGTTGAACTTTTTTTTTGGACCTAGTTAGTACCTGAACTTGTATTTTGTTACTTAGGTTGATACCTCTATATTAACATCGTTAGTTTATGCTGACATGGCATTGATAGCTAATCTTTTAGTGACACGTAATAGTTTCTTAGTATGGCACGTAACAAATATAATTTTTTAAAATAAATTAATTAATAAAAAAGTATAGGTTTCTTTCACAGAATCAACCTAGATAAAATTTTATACTTTTTTGAATTAACTCATTCGTTTTTAAAAAATATTAATTTTTTTTATTTATGCTCCTCAAGTGCTATAGAAGCTATCACATGTCACTACCAGATTGGCTGTGAGTGCATGTTAGTGTGAATGTACCAATTTAAGTGACGAAATACAAATTTAAATACCGACTAGATCTAAGAAAAATTCAAGTACTCGATACTTTCGAACAAGTTAAAGGGCAAACTACATATTAACTCATATCTTTGTTATTCAAGTCATACACCAACAATCAACGAACAAATAGTCAGAAATTTTATCTTTCTGCTTTTTTATGATGTACAATAATTGTTTGTGAAAGTTGCATCATATTTTTAATTCGATGGGAATTGAGATTAATTTCGGTAAGATTAAAAATAGCAGTGATGGTGATGAATTTAGTTACTCTAATATTGAGATTAAATACTATAACAATGAAATTAAAAGTAGTGATTATATATGTTTGGATTCAATTGAAACAATGACATTGAGATGAATTATAATAAAACGGAAAAAGACCATTAAAGACACTAAATTAAATACATATAATAAAAACTTTAATTTGTATTATATTTATTTTTAAAGTATTTTATTTGATATTTATAAAGTTAATAAATCATTACATTACGTTAAGATGTTATATTAAACAATTATTTTATTAATAAACTTGTTTATTATTCATGTAATATTTATTTTATTAATTAATACTAATTTACTAATAAAATATTTGTTTAATTATTATATTCAATAAATTTTAAAATATTTATTATGCAATAAAATATTATATAATTTTTATTTTTTAGGAACAATAAACTAAAAGTGAAATAAAAAAATAGTGAGGAAAGATTGCAGAGAGAATGAAGGAAAGCAAAATGTAAATAGTCATTTTTAACTGGCCTGTTTTTCTTTAACTGGAACCTCAACGCCAGTCACAAATTGGATGAGCAGCGCCCATGAGGGAGAAAATCTCAGCTCACCAGATGTAAATAAAAACAATTTCAAATCCCATTGAAATGGAATATTCTCTAAAAATTCCTCCTAAAATAAAATCCGAATGGAGCCAAAGATATTAGAATTGTAATGAGAAATCCTATCATGCTTTTTTTTTCCCAATAACGTAATTTCAAAAAGAAAAAACTAATTATAAAAACCATACGTGAGATTTTTTACCCTATAATGTAGACTATTTTAGATACGAGTCAGTATCCAACCTCTTTTTGTATTGATATATCAATACAACTTATTATTTAACAAAATCATTTAGTTAATCTTAATTTCAAGTATATCTAAAAATATTAAACACACAAATTTTTAGGGCCAAGTCGGTAAAGTTCATGCATGGTCTATGATATGGCAATGAAATACATGGTGAGCTAGACAATCATTACCAAAGCCTTGCATCTGCTCGAGAATCACAGACATTTTCCCTTACCTGCATATACCGTCGGCACACTGCACACAGTGAGACAAAAGAAGGGAGAAACATTTGCATTAACCAAGATCAATATTCAAGCTATAGGGTGAAATTTCCTACACTCGGAAGTGATAGAAATCTGAAAAACTTCCCAGGAGCTTTCCCGGGAAAGATTTTGCCGATCAATACAGGCAAAGCTTAGATTAGACAACAATAGAAGCTATGAGAGTGCTAAATGGATCCGACTTTACAAAAACAAATTAAATAAATTACAAATTCTCTACAGGCCCTTATTAGATTATCCAACCAACTCAGTCAGAGGGTATAACCTTGCTGGAAGGGGGAGGCCACAGCCAATAATTTTGACGAACTGGGAGATTAGGCTGCAATGATGCGATTGCAAACCCAGCAGATTGTGGAACTCCAATTGGTGGATGCTGAATCGAACTGCCACGAAAAATTTCCACCGCAAAGAAGGGGGAATATAAAATATCATGTCATCATCATTGGTAGGACAGTGATGAATGTAATGCACAAAAGTGGTGACAAATACATTAAGATACTGTACTAATTGAATATGCTAAATGCATGAATGAGAAAATTTATTTCTCATGTACGGTTAAATTTAAATGGTAAACCAAACCACTACATCATTAGAGAAGTAATTTATAAACTGCTAAAGGTAAAATATTACACGAAAAATCCAGGGACCATCACATATGTCCAGTTAAAGTATCAATACACCTAACCGTCACTCCTAGAGTCTCTGCATACACCAAATATAAGACAAGTAACGCCAAAAGAAAGAACTCACCTAAATGAGAGAGACAAGGAGGATTCAACTGGTGTGTGAATTCCATTTTGATCAGGAGTAAGCAATGACCAAAAAACTGAGAATGAAAAATACCCACGGACAATTAGTTGCAAAACATTATATTCTAAGCAAGAAAGAGAATTAAATAACTGATGAAAATTGTTGTTTGTGGAAAGTTCACAACAAAAAGGTAGCATTAACTCAAATAAACCATGGTATTCAGATTAACGTTCAGAATAAAGATCCATTTCTCATTCATAATAGCTTTATGCATCACTATTGTCAATTCCCCTTTCCCTGAGTCTATTTCTGAAGAGAATATTTGAGGATCATATGAATTTACCTGATTGCTCTGGATGATCTTTCAGACTAGGACAAAACAGTATATCCTGCATTATGAAGTCTAGTTAGCCATATTTCTGGAATGTAAACAAATCCACATCAAAGATAAATAATAGCCAAGAGAAACTTTGTTAAGTACAGCTCTGCTGAACTCACCTCTTCCATACGCTGAGAGCCATTATGGACTGCCTCTGCAGAAAATAAATGAGTCAGATTCTTAATTCTAAAAATAAAAGTAAACCCCTCGACAAAGACCTGGCAGAAAAGGATACAAAGAGAGAAAACGCACAGAAATGCTCCAACAAATGGAAGTGTATCCATAAATAGCATATCAATAGACTTCCTCAACAATGGTGCTCGTATTGGATCTTAAACCAGATCCAGCATTAATGACGACATGGTCGATCCACAATCACCCAGAAGATGGGAAAGGATGTCTATTCATGCAATATGCATATTTATGCAGTTGATGGTTAAATTTGAGAGGCAACGGTAGCTAAAAAGGACAACAGTCTACTGAACCACAAATGCAGGACATACAATAATTTTACCTAATTTTGAAACACTTGGTTTCACAGCAAGCGTCAGGCCCAGAAAACAATCATCAGGTTCAGTGTCGAAATCCCATAGATTCAACTCAAGATTTGGCTTTGACTCTGCAAAATAGTACAAGAAAACATTAATTTGTTGAACCAGAAAAAAAGAACATAAATCGTTATCTAATAGTCTCACATGGAACTAGTAGTGAACTTCAAAACTCACCCATGTTGTTTAGCCTGAGCTCAAGTGGATCATGCAGTCGTGGATGAGGAATGCGAGCATCCACCTGTCCAGGATTTTTCAGTAAAAGTGATATAATACAAACAGAAATCTGAAATAACTCCATATAACATGTATTACATTAAAAAAAGGATGCTGCAATGCCTGATCTGCTGTTGGCCTCCTTAATGGATCCCATGAACAAAGTTGCTACAGACATTCAAAGCAGGGGGTGTAAGATACTATAGTAGATCAAATGTTACTTTACTAAATCCTAGTTAACCACATCATACCATGATTAAATCAACAGCCTCCGGGCCGGCATTAGGAATGATATCTGATAGGTTGGTAGGTAAAATCTGCCCAAAAGTAATGATGATAAATGTCAGATTACAGTTTACTAATTAAGGAATATTTAAGTGTATCAGATAGGATTCTGTAAATATTTTACTGATTACTATCCCTAACTTTAAGGCTGTTTTTTTAGACAGCATCCCTAGAGTTAGTCTGTTTCCTAGTATAGAGTTTCCTAAGTTAGGCTTACTATGTGTATAAATATTTATGTAATGTCTTATGAATAAAATGGAATAGAAAAAGCCTGTTCTTAACATGGTATCCGAGCCAGGTTTTTAGCTCAAATTCTGGGATTTTTTTTCTTTGTCTGGCAACTTCTTCTCATTCCCGATCAACCCTCAAGCCTGTAGAATTTGTTCAAAAGAAACATGGCTGAAACTGTCAAAACCAGCAACACTGGAGAAGGGAATTCTCAAGAATCATCTGTTGAGTTCGGTAAAGAAGAAATTGAGAAGTTGAAGAATCTGCTGGGATCATTGGAAAAATCTCCTTCAATAGGTATTAGTGGTTTGGTTTTTTCAGGTATATCTTCTTCTCAAAATTCTAAAATCTCGGATATACCCACAAAAAGTTCTTGGGTCATTGACTCAGGAGCTACAGACCACATGACCCACTCCTCACAAAAATTTGTTTCATATACACCTTGCCCTAGTAGTAGAAAGATAACAGTAGCCGATGGTTCTGTGATCACAGTGGCTGGTCAGGGTGATATTGTTGTGATATTGTTATAAACAAAACCCTTACTCTTAAAAATGTCCTTCATGTTCCAAAACTATTTACCAATCTTCTATCCATCCAAAGAATTACCAAAGACTCTAACTGTAGTGTGGTTTTCTATCACAATCGATGTCTTTTTCAGGAACAGAATATGAGGAGGAGGATTGGACATGCTAAGGAAGTAAATGGCCTATACTATCTTGAGGAATCCAGTGGAGAAGTTAGTGCTCTGAATTCCTCACCATTATCTTTCATATCCGAATCTATTAAAACCAATAAAAACCAAATTTGGCTCCATCAACTCCGCCTTGGTCATCCATCGTTTAGAGTCCTTAAAATTATGTTTCAGGATTAACTATTGAAAAATTCCATTGTGATGTCTGTGAACTTGCAAAACATAAACGTACCTCTTTTCCGGTAAGCAATAAAAGAACATCCACTCCTTTTACTCTTATTCATAGTGATGTTAGGGGACCATCCACTATTTCAAATATTTCTGGGGCTCGGTGGTTTGTATCCTTTATTGATGATTGTACCCGTGTGTCTTGGATATTTCTTTTAAAACAGAAATCTGATGTAAGGTCTGTCTTTCCAACCTTTTACAACATGATCAAAACACAATTTGGAGCTGAAATAAAAAGGTTTAGGTCAGACAATGCCAAGGACTATTTCAATCAGTTTCTCTCACCATATTTCCAAGAAAGAGGCATTATACATGAGTCATCTTGTGTTAGCACACCCCAACAAAATGGTGTTGCCGAAAGAAAAAATGGTCACATTTTAGCTATTACAAGAGCCCTCTTGTTCCAAAAAAATGTCCCTAAACAATACTGGGGGAGGCTGTTTTAACTGCTACTCATATGATAAATAGATTGCCTACAAAAGTCCTTGAATCTCAAAGTCCTATGCAAGTTCTAGCAAAATTCTTTCCTGATTTTAGTACTTCAAGTAACCTTCCTCCCAAAATATTTGGTTGTGTTGCCTTTGTACATGTACATTCTCAAAATAGAGGAAAATTTGATCCACGAGCTGTCAAGTGTGTCTTTCTCGGTTATTCTTCCACTCAAAAGGGGTACAAATGCTATCATCCAGCCACAAAAAATTTTTATGTATCAGCGGATGTTACTTTTGCAGAACAAGAGAATTTCTTTAATCGTCCTTATCTTCAGGGGGAGATCTTATTCACAGAAGATAAGGACAGAGAATTCTTTCTTCTTGACATTCCAGCTACTGTCCAGCAACCAAACACTCACATTCCAGCTCCTGTCCAGCAACCAAACACTCACATTCCAGCTCCCGTCCAGCAACCAAACACTCACATTCCAGCTCCTGTCCAGCAACCTCAAACAGAGCCTAATACACCCAAATCACAAAGAGGGATTCAGGACACTACTCGTCCTTTACTGGTTTACTCAAGGAAGAAGGCACCGGTGCAAGTTCAATCATCTTCTCCTCCTATACAACCTGAGGTAATTGCTGAACCTACTACTGAAACTACTGAAAATTTAGATGAATTTCCCATTGCTATTAGAAAAGGGATTAGAGCCTGTACAAAACATCCCTTGTACTTATTTTTGTCTTACAAAAATTTGTCCCATAACCACAAAGCCTTTCTTACTAGCCTAAATTCTATCTCCATTCCCAAAACTGTATCCGAGGCATTAGAAGATGAGAATTGGAAAAATGCCATGAAGGTTGAAATGGAAGCTCTTGAAAAAAATAAGACATGGGACTTGGTGAAATTACCGAGAGGAAAGAAACCAGTGGGATGTTGCTGGGTGTACACAGTGAAGTATAAATCAGATGGTTCTTTGGAGAGGTACAAAGCAAGATTGGTTGCTAAAGGGTACACTCAAATGTATGGAGTAGACTACCTTGAGACATTTGTCCCTGTTGCAAAGATGAACACTGTGAGAGTGTTGTTGTCACTAGCTGCCAACCGAGGCTGGAAATTACAGCAATTTGACATAAAAAACGCCTTTTTACATGGTGATCTTGAGGAGGAAGTCTATATGGATGTTCCACCAGGATTCGGTCCAAATACAGGACAGGTAGTTTGCAGACTAAAAAAGGCTTTGTACGGACTAAAACAGTCCCCGAGGGCTTGGTTTGGAAGATTTACCAAAGTAATGCTCAAGTTGGGGTATAAACAGAGTCAAGGAGATCACACTCTGTTTGTAAAACACTCATCTTCAGGGGGAGTGACTGCTTTATTAGTCTATGTAGATGACATTATAGTGACTGGTGATGACCTGGAAGGAATGGAGAGTTTAAAGAAATGCCTAGTAAAAGAATTTGAAGTCAAAGAGCTCGGAAAGTTAAAATATTTCCTTGGTATTGAAGTGGCACACTCTCGGGAAGGAATCTTTATATCTCAGCAAAAATACATAGTTGATTTGTTGACAGAGACAGGCAAGTTGGGATGTAAACCAGCAGACACACCCATAGAGATGAATCACAGACTTGGAGATGCACTAGAAGATGCAGCAGTTGATAAAAGTTCATATCAAAGACTTGTGGGGAAGCTCATTTACTTGTCTCCTACCAGACCGGATATTGCCTATGCAGTCGGTTTTGTAAGTCAGTTTATGCACAACCCCAAAGAATCACATCTTAGAGCTGTGTATCAAATTCTACAGTACTTAAAAGGCACGCCAGGTAAAGGAATCCTATTTAAAAAGGGGGAGAATTTAACCCTTGAAGCCTATACTGATGCAGATTATGCAGGGTCTATGGTTGATAGAAGATCAACCTCGGGCTATTGCACTTTCCTAGGAGGCAATCTTGTGACTTGGAGGAGTAAAAAACAGAATGTTGTGGCTAGATCTAGTGCAGAAGCTGAATTAGGGCAATGGCTCTTGGAATTTGTGAGCTATTATGGCTAAAAATTATTTTGGAAGATTTGAAGATCAAGTGGGAAGGTCCAATGAAGTTGTATTGTGATAATAAGTCTGCTATCAATATTGCACATAATCCAGTTCAACATGATCGTACGAAGCACGTTGAGGTTGACAGACATTTTATAAAGGAAAAACTAGACAGTGGCTTAATTTGCACTCCATTTGTGTCCACTGATGGTCAACTAGCAGACATACTTACCAAAGGGTTGTCTGGCAAGTTGTTTCAGAAACTAGTAAGCAAGCTGAGAATGGATGATATCCACTTCCCAGCTTGAGGGGGAGTGTCAGATTACAGTTTACTAATTAAGGAATATTTAAGTGTATCAGATAGGATTCTGTAAATATTTTACTGATTACTATCCCTAACTTTAAGGCTGTTTTTTTAGACAGCATCCCTAGAGTTAGTCTGTTTCCTAGTATAGAGTTTCCTAAGTTAGGCTTACTATGTGTATAAATATTTATGTAATGTCTTATGAATAAAATGGAATAGAAAAAGCCTGTTCTTAACAATAAATAAGAATAAAATAAAAAAGGACAGCAAAGATAGCCACCAATATAAAACTAATAAATAATTATTTTTAAAAACCTACCTCTGAATAACTAATATTGATTAGACGAGAGATGTTTGTTGCTTCAGGAAAGGAAGTCCAATCAGGCGCACCCAAAACACAGCATATCTTGTACAGTTGATCTATTTCACTGCCAAGAGGTGAACGTATTAACCATAAGAAAAAAAATCATGATAAACTACATATCTATCTTTTACTTCAGTGGTATGCATAACACCTAAAAATATTTTTGGCAAGTAAAGAGATGTTCTTGCCAAAACTAAAAGACATATACCTTTTTATAGTTATGCATCATAGAACTCATAAGACTATTAAATAGAAGGATAACAGAGATTCCTTCCTCAATATCTATAGTTATGAATCTCTACCCACGAATGTATGCACACAGCTTATTATGCACATGCAGAAAATAGCATGTATAAAGTGGCAACGGAGGCAGGATGCTATGAGAAAATTTCCATACAATATTTTGTGCATAAGGAAAAAAAGATCCTACATATGTATGTAGGATCAATTGGGTTCAGGTTAGAAGGGCTTAAAGGACAAATGAATACAGTAAAACAGAAAAGAAAAACAAAATCAACCATGTTGTGTTCATTTTTTCTGGGAATCGAATGTTAGATTACTAGTTACATACAATCAATCAACTATTATTAACTTTAAGCCATTTGAAGTAACAAGACTAGCAATCATAACCAGATTGCCAACAGAATCACCAAAGTCAAGTATCACAGGACATACCAACTATATGTTACAGGAAACTTTATCAAGACCAAACTTGTATACAAACTTAAGGAATAATTGAAGTTAGCCTATGCCAATAGTATAATACACATTGGGCCAACACGGTAATGGAATAAATGTTGCAAATCAAAGTATTTGCATTGCTTGTATGCTTTTATGCTGTGAGAAAAGATATGATTGCCAGCACAAATGGGTTGGCTTAATCTACATCATTGTCCACCAAAATTAAAAAGAGAAAAACTCAGAAATAATAAATCACCTTTCACCAGGAAAAATAGGAGATGAAGTAAAAAGCTCCGCTAATATAGCACCAACAGCCCACATATCTGTAAACGCTACTATTATCAGACATCATTCAAGCAAAATATATATGGATAAACCTTAAAGTGACACGAAATCTGAAAGAAAGAAACGACAAAAATCAAACCAACATGGAAAACAAATCATCTGATGCAAGTAAAGTTCTGGATTGGTCCCACAGTATTATAAAGCTACTAAAAGAAGATGCACATATGTACACACACAAAGATAATTAAATCAAGTACCACCCACATACCAATAGCAGGAGTGTAAGAGGAAGATTGCAACAAGACTTCTGGAGAACGGTACCTGACGTGTTTAACCCACAAACCATTAGATGAGAAAAATAATACTGGATGAACAGCAAGACTGCTCCCATATTGTGTGAACATAAACAAACAAGAATGCAAAGTAAATGAGATGATATCCACCACACAATTACTCACCATCGAGTAGAAACATATTCTGTATAAGGAGGCATTGATGATACTTCTCTTGCCAGTCCAAAATCCGCAATTTTCAGAACATCCTTTGTCACCAGCAAGTTCTCTGAAAAAAGCAAATATTTCACCATAAAGATATCCACCATAACAACTTTCAAAATGCAGACATGAAAGGAAGATTTACCAGGTTTCAAATCTCGATGAAAATATCCATTTCTATGCATGTGAGCAAGTCCTTGCAGCATCTGAGACATGAAACTGCGTATCTCCCATTCGGAAAAAGGTTCCTGCCGCTCTCTCATGATTTGGTAAAGATTATGTTCCTAGAAAGAAATACCCAACCTCTTACAATTGCACTTGAAAGGGTTTCATTCAGCTTCATACTTGATGACAGGAAATAATTTATTGCACTATGGATGACCTCAATTGAAGATGCAAATAAGCCAGTTGGAAATGAATTATACAGAAGTACACAATTATTGTATCATTATGTTTAAAGGAAAGAGTTATGTTCAATAGTGAGATCAGCAGGCAAAAACAGCCACTTGAAACCTTTATTGTTTAAGAAAAAAATCTATGATATTTTGTTGAAAGAGATAAAAATGGAGAGATTTTTTTCTTTTCTTTGTTTTTTCCCTGCCTGTCTTTGGGAAAAGGGGAGGGGAGTAGCTAGTATCTGCACAACTCTTTCACTAGAATCAATTATAGAATTCTTCAAAAGTGAATCCCTTTCAAATTTTAAAAGCTTAAACATTGTAATTAATTGAACAGATCCTGGTAACCTAGCACCTGCTTAAGAAATGATTCCAAAACGGTATTTGTAACCAAGACATGGACAAGTTCTCTCCATGTTCCTAGTTCCAGTCTAATCAGTCATGTCCCCAAGCTTTGTGTTGACCAAAAATATCGAAAATAAGGCAACTTAAATTATAATTGTGGGGAATGAAGATACAATAGTTATGTGGAAGATAAAATCATAAAACCCATGCTTTGGCAGAATAATCATGTGAAGTTGGAAAAGCAACCTTACCATGTACTCAAAAATGAAGAATAGTTCATTGTTTTCCCTGACAACCTCCTTTAACTTTACAATATTAGGGTGATTTAGTTTACGAAGGACCTGCAGATAATAATTCACTAACTTTGTCAAAGAAAATGTGAAAAGCTTACCTTAACTTCTCTTAGATGAGGGTACACAATAAATGGAACATGCTCTTAAGATTAAGGCTTATGTAAAAAGCAAAGGACTCTTAACATTCAAAGAAATATTACAGCTTACCTTAACTTCTCTTAGATTCATACACTCTTCCCAAAAGTAGAACTTTCTTTTCATTTTCTTAACAGCAACCTAGATTGAAAACATTTACAAAAAGCATGAGGAGCAACAACTCAAGGAAGTTCCACGTTCAGTAATTCACTATTATCATGAGAAATATAATAGAGTATAAATAGGGAAAAAATAATTCAAGACAGCCACCTACAATAGACTGAGTTAAGTTTTTCCAATCTAACGTCTTCCTCATTACCATTGAGCAGTTGATGAACCCCATTGAGGCAAGAAACACCAGAATCATTTTCCAAAGTGAACATTTCAGCTCCTAAGTTTTTCTAATATTGCTCATATTATACGTTATATATGTGTGTATACACATATACATATACATATATATGCTCCAATTTTATACTAGAAGACTCAGCTGGTATTCATATATGCTCTAACATGTCAAGCCATGCATGTATCCAACTCCCAGTTTTCTAGTTCTGTAAAGTTATAGTTTTAAGCAGAGAGTTCCTTCTCAAACATGGTCATTAGGGTTTAGAATTTTGAAACCTTATTTTAACTTTTCCAATAATAGGCAGCTCCAAATGTTTGCCAACCCCTCCTACTACAAGGGGGTGAGGGTGGTAGCTATACACAATCAGGTGAATAGACAGAAGGACCATCAACTGTGGTTCAGACACCCTAAGGTAAACAGGAAATCAGATATAAGCTTTAAAGTAACCTCCAGAAATTAGCAGCAGGTACATGAAAGATTGACCAATTAAAAACAAAGAATTCACATAATGGTTCAGAAAGTGACTTCAAAATTGATCCTATATTCATCATTTGCTATCTCCAAGGCATTGAGGTCAGTTCAATCATCACATAAGACCAATATACAAATATCTGGCTTGTCACACTCACAACTAGAAGCAACTTGTGCTGACCTTTCTCATGTTAAAAACTTCTAAGTGAAGCTAAGCATACAACATTAATCATTAAATTAACTTAAATAGGTGAGGTACAAGACTTAAGTTGAATTTCCCACACGTCAAAGGAATTTTTTAACTGCAGCAAAGTATATAATATTAATCATTGAATTAACTTCTACCATACATTAGGAACAAATGAGAAGAACATATGTTAATGATAAATAAAATAAATCATGTAGTTATGTAAACAGAAAGATAAAAAAAGCAACTACTGGAGCAAGTTCCTTACAATCTCAAATGTTTCTATATTGAAGGCTTTGAACACACTACCACAGGTACCATCTCCAAGCTCCTCCGAAATTTTATACCTAAGTGACAAAAGAGACAGTAGCAAGATCTAGTGACAAAGAAATACAAGCTTCAAATGACAACTTGACAAATTTAACCAATATTAAATGCAGTGCAAGAAACAAACCTTTCCATTCTTGCAGTTGTAGCAGATGACAATCAACAATTTGTCAATGTAGTTCTAGCAACCTCCAAATAGAGGTGTCTACAGTACTGACATAGGCTTGACCACTAGCTTGCATATATGGTTTACTGCTAGACTGTAGCATGAAATGTATGATACTGACAGGGACAGACTTCTCATCGTAAGAATGATAGAATATCAGCCAGAAAATAATCAACATTCTCAACTGCAGCTTCTACAAGCTGCGTCCAGCTCTTATCATCTAAAATCAACGAATCTACAAGACCTCCAATAGAACTCCAGTACAAGTCTTAAACTTCCTGTGTTGATCCATTTTCTTTACACTCAGATTAACTGATGCCCCATATATCAAAACCAGGGTCTGTAAACAAACACAGAATATCAGCATACCTCAGCAAAATTGAATTGCTTTTCATTCATAAATCATGATCTAAAGAAAGGAAACTGACCAACATATTAGACAGAAAGCAATTATTAGAATGAATGTTATAAGGCTTGCAATACTTTTTGAGAAAAATAATACCATCCAAGGAGATTGTAACACTGTGGTGTATAGACACAGAAACAAACGTTGACCGAGGATCATGGATGAAATTTTAGGTGGTCAGAAACAAAAAAAGCCAGCATCAGTCTTTCCCTCCTTACTTGCTTTTACTAATTATCAAAGTGTTCTGTAACAAATTAAGTTCTGGATTTTCAACAAGGAGATTTTTGCAAGAATTACATCCGCAAATTCAAACAGATCTCCTACATGTAAAGCCACCGATACTGTTATTTTTAACAGCTTAGCCATAAATATAAACATCAAACTTAATCATAACACAAATATAGAAAGGGGGGTGACTTGCTTTAAGTCCTCGATCTTTTAAAGCCAAAGAAGATAATCCAATCAATTTGAATTGAAAATAACAAAATAAATCATCAAAAGAGTAGGACCTTTCCCTGAATCAAAAAAAAAAAAAAATCTCCGCAATTGAAATTTGAAACAAGAATTACAACAAGGGCGTAAACAGCAACTAAAAAATATCTATCAGTGATTAGCAAAAGAAAAAAACATATACTTTCTATTTCCTCGAGAAGAAAAAGACGTGTAATTATTTTTATAAAAAATTAAAATATACAAATCTTAAACTACGAATTTATTATCCAACGAACACCAGAACTCAGTTATGCTTAATTCAATCACATAGGCCATGGCCGAATTAAAATCAGTGTCCTTTTCTTTACCACTTTTATTATTAAAAAAGAGTGCAACATTAAAAGAAAAGAATCAAAAGCTTTCGGAGACTTTTTACCTCTCCGTTTTCTCGGGAAACAAACAGGAAGTAAAACGAAAACTCCAACTGCATTCCAATGTGAAAGAAAAAACAGAGCTCAGCAAAAAAATATATATCGAAACAACGATTCTGAATTCACGAAATTACACAATTCTTAAAACAAAAAAAGAAAGGAAGACAGGGTGAAAGAAATAGATTATACTCACCTTCCTAATGCAAAACGCGTAAACTATCTAAGAAAGAAAAAGAAACAGATCGCAATGCATAAACGACGTTGTTTAAAACAATGAAAAGAGAAGAATTTCAGAGAGAGAGAAAGAGAGCGAGATTTAGATTACTGAAGAAGCCATATGAGAGAGAATTCCGCAGAAGAAGCGAAGGAGAAGAAACCAAGGAAAAATAGAATAGTAATTAAAATATTGTTTTTATTTTTTAAAAAAAAGATAATTATAGTTTTTTCTTTCTTTCTTTATTTATTTTTCTTTAAAAAAATTGAAAGTTGAAACGAAGAACAATGCTTGGCTGTGGTGGGGAAGGAAGGTGGTCCAGAGATAATATAATATTATTTCTTTTTGAAATTACTAAATTGTCCCTACAAAGTTTGATATATTACGGAGTTACATTTTCTTGACGATATTGCCCTGATCGGATGGATAAGGAGTGACGTGGACGGCAACTTAAATGTGCGCGTCAAGTGCGGGACTTAAGCGTCATTAAAGATAAGCGTATGGGCGGTATTGTCTGTGGGAAATTTTTAAGTGCGGGTTTGGCGTGTGATTGATACGGTTCGGATTCGACCTGTTCCTTTGCGTGATTCGGGTCTAAATTAAGGATCGGTTCCTATTGGGGATTGGAATTTGGAACTGCTGCCCGGGATAGCATAGGCCATTCATGCTATTGAGCTTAACAGCTGACACGTAGAAGTCATCAAACTTGTACTAGAAACTGAATTTATTAATTACAATTTAATTTATCAACAAACTAAAAATGTATTTTAATCTTCTAAACAAGTATTAAACTAGTTAATTTATTTTTAAAATGCTTTAAATTTTTGTGATTTTTTTTATCTTTATATGGTTTTACTAGGATTGTAAATGAACAAAATGTTTGATGAACTGTTTGGGAATCGTTCGTATAACGTTCATTTCTATTCATTTATTAATCTAAATAAATGAGTATGAACAAAATTTTTATATTCGTTTAATAAATGAATGAACACGAATAGAGGTATGTTTGGTTCGTTTATGCTCACGAACAAGCTTGTTTATAAACTCGTTTATTGACTTGTTTATTTATGAATGATATTTTCTTATAAAAATTCCATTAGTATATATTAATAAAATTATCTTAAAACTCGTTTATTGTTCCATTGTTATATATTAATAAAATTATCTTGCTTCGTATTTTTCATTTATAATATAATTATTAATATTTATATTTGACTATTTTATATCTAAACAATAAATGTGTGTATGTATTATTTATTGTTTGTTTGTTTATTATTTATTAACATTGTTCGTGAACATGTTCAATTATATGTTCGTGAACATGTTCGTTTTAATATTCGTGAACATGTTCGATTAAGTTAAATGAACATGCTCATAAACATTAAACAAAAGAACATAAACACACATAATTTTAAATAAACGAATATGAACAAAAAATTAAAATTCTTAACGAACACAAACTGAGCACGAACAAGCTTTAAAATAAACAAACGAACATGAACAGAGGTTTGTGTAACGCCCCCAAATTTTTGTTTTTGTGATTGAGTGACACATAATTGTATATTTGCTTTAGTGATTAAATGTTCTAAGTGTGTGTGGGAGGTCCCAAGTTCAAGCCATGTCTTTGACAAATTTTTGGAATTTTTCTAAATAAAGCCTTAACGTTACCCCGTAGGCTTAAGTTTAATTGTTGGTAAGTTTTTAGTAGAATGTGTTTGTTGGTCTGGTGGTTAAGTGGAGTGTTGGTGTGATAAAGGTCTTGTGTTCAAATCTTAGCATGGGTTTTTTTTTTTTGCTCGTTCGTCCAGGAGAGTTTGAGTTGGACTAAAAATCTGAGTAGTGGATGTAGTGGGGAGTTTGGTGGAGAGAATTAAGAGGGAAAATATTAGGGGGTTATCAGAATATCCATTTTGTTTTCCTTTTTTTGGGGGGGAATTCGGAAAAAAACTCTGCTCTCCATTTTCTCCATTCTGCCGAAACTCTGCTCTTCCCTCATTTTTTTCTTCTTTCTTTCTTTTCCTTTTGATTCCCTTGTGCATCGTGGGTTGCACATTTCGGTAAGTAAGTTTTGTGCTTTGTAAGTTGTAAATACTAAGTGTTTGGTTGGGGTTTATTGACGTTCTGACAGTAGCATATTGCGTGGATCGAGGTTCTTCCCGTACTGATTTGTAATCGACTAATTCGAGGAGTTGGGGTAAGTTTTCGTCGCTTTAAGGATGGGTGTCCCAATTTGGGTTCGGTTTTAGTCCAATGATTAAGTGATTAATGTAGTGAAATTGCTCAATTATAGGTTCTAGAGTGCTCGGGGATCATTTTAGCATCAATCAAAACCAGGTGTGTACCCTAAAATACAGAAAACGAGGTTTCGACGAAAGCCAAAAACCATTCTGTTGACGCCACATGGCCGTGTGGGAGGTCGTGTGGTAGGTCATGTGCCATAACACAGGCGTGTGATCGATAAGGTCAGGCTGTACGCACCAGAAACAACCGTGTGATGGCCAAGTAGGCCTGTGCGACATACGGGCTAGACTGAATTGGGTCGTGTGGGCTACACGGGCGTGTGGGACTCTGGGCCAGGTCGTGTGATCCATACAACCAAGGCCAATTTGCCCGTGTGGCCCACATGGACAGACCACATGGGCATGTGAGCCCATGTTTCTGAAAAGTTTTTTAAGGTTGCACGGGTCGCCCAAGTCGACTGTAAATGTACTATAGGGTTGGTAAGCATTACTTAGACCCTTGATTGTGTGAACTGTCTGTATGATATCTGAACTGAGCATGTATGCTGATCTGGATGTATGGACTGTAATTGCATAATAGCATGACATCTTTTATATGTTGCATTGCATCGGGGTGGGTTAATATTATTTGGAGGAAGTGTTTGAGAGGCTACTAAGCTTGATCTCTGGTAGTTCTGCTGTAAATTTCTAATTATGTACTGCATTTCGGTACAGCATAGCATGGTGTGTAGGGATGGTTGGGTTGATTTAATCTCCACATGGTGTGTAGAGATAGACGGAGATGGTGTGTAGAGGCTGGTGGGTAGGACTCTGATTTCCTGCTATTGCATACTATATCTGAGATGGGCCAAGGCCCTAACATTATATCTCAAGAATCGTATCTAATTGGACTAAGGCCCAAATCGAATCAGAATGGGCTTAGGCCCAACTCAGATCGACTATATTCGATGTGTATCTGATGCATGTTTTGTGAGGATTACACACTGAGTTTGCGAAAACTCACCCTTTCTGTTTAATCTATACAGGTAATCCCCAGACTTGATGGATTGGTGCGGCGAAGGACTCGGCGGTGGCCACACGTAAATTTTAGACTGTTTTTCGTAAATTTTCAGATTTTATTACTTGTTTGAAGGTTTGATGTAACTTATGGACTTTGGACTGTCTGGCTTTAAATTTTCGGTTCCTTAGATGGTTTTACGATTTACTACTGCTAGGCATGATAAAAATCAGTTTTTCACTAAGATCAAACGGTTTTTTTTTAAATAAATGTTTTTCAAAGCTTCCGCTAAAAAAGTTATGATTTTAGACATAACGAAGAACATGCGTTTTATTTCTAATTAAAATAAAGGCTAATTAACTGGAACGGTTTTAACTCGACAAACTCGTTTTTGAATTCCATTCCATGTGACATCACCAGATTCAGTCATAACGTCTAGGCCGGGTTTGGGGTGTTACATTTTGTTCATTTATGCTCGATTGCAGCCCTAGGTTTTGTACAAAACGTTCTCATTGGTATTGGATATTTTGTTTCTTAAATATATTGATATTGAAAAACAATCATGTCTCGATTTTTTTTAAACCCAATGGATTGGAATTTAGATTTATTGTAAAATTTAAGAAAAAAATTCACATATAATATTTGTATATGAATAAATTCAACTTAAATATTCAAAGTCTCAAGATTTGACATTTGCCAAATTCACGTAAATACCTAATAAATTTTGAAAAGCCAAAGGCTAGACAAAAGAAATTGTTAACATGTATATAAAATTTAGGGTAAACAACAAGAATAATCATCAACTATGTCTTTTGGTTCTATTTTGATTACTCAACTATTAATTTTTTATTTAGTAACTCAACTTTTAAAATTAAATATTTTAACCACTCTATTGTTAGGTGCTATTAGGTGAATGACAAAAGATTATTCAAAATTTGGAATTTATTAAATTCCCTTATTTTGCCAACTAAAAAATTCTAGGTTTTATTTACAAAAATATTAAAGTTAATTCAAAAAAGTTTCACATATAGCGTCGACTTTCCATTTTCTCCATTCTAGAAACTCTGCTCTTCCTCATTTTTTCTTCTTTCTTTCTTTTCCTTTTGATTCCCTTGTGCATCGTGGGTTGCACATTTCGGTAAGTAAGTTTTGTGCTTTGTAAGTTGTAAATACTAAGTGTTTGGTTGGGGTTTATTGACGTTCGACAGTAGCATATTGCGTGGATCGAGGTTCTTCCGTCTTGATTTATGTCGACTAATTCGAGGAGTTGGGGTAAGTTTTAAATCGCTTTAAGGATGGGTGTCCCAATTTGGGTTCGGTTTTAGTCCAATGATTAAGTGATTAATGTAGTGAAATTGCTCAATTATAGGTTCTAGAGTGCTCGGGGATCATTTAGCATCAATCAAAACCGGTGTGTACCCTAAAATCTGAAAACGAGGTTTCGGACGAAAGCCAAAACCATTCTGTTGACGCCACATGGCCGTGTGGGAGGTCGTGTGGTAGGTCATGTGCCATAACACAGCGTGTGATCGATAAGGTCAGGTATGACGCACAGTAAACAACCGTGTGATGGCCAAGTAGGCTGTGCGACATCTGGGCTAGGCCGAATTGGGTCGTGTGGGCTACAGGCGTGTGGGACTCTGGGCGGTCGTGTGATCCATACAACCAAGGCCAATTTGCCCGTGTGGCCCACATGGACAGACCACATGGGCATGTGAGCCCATGTTTCTGAAAAGTTTTTTAAGGTTGCACGGGTCGCCCAAGTCGACTGTAAATGTACTATAGGGTTGGTAAGCATTACTTAGACCCTTGATTGTGTGAACTGTCTGTATGATATCTGAACTGAGCATGTATGCTGATCTGGATGTATGGACTGTAATTGCATAATAGCATGACATCTTTTATATGTTGCATTGCATCGGGGTGGGTTAATATTATTTGGAGGAAGTGTTTGAGAGGCTACTAAGCTTGATCTCTGGTAGTTCTGCTGTAAATTTCTAATTATGTCTTGCATTTGATGCTGACATAGCATGGTGTGTAGGGATGGTTGGGTTGATTTAATCTCCACATGGTGTGTAGAGATAGACGGAGATGGTGTGTAGAGGCTGGTGGGTAGGACTCTGATTTCCTGCTATTGCATACTATATCTGAGATGGGCCAAGGCCCTAACATTATATCTGCAACTGTATCTAATTGGACTAAGGCCCAAACTGAATCTGTAATGGGCTTAGGCCCAACCTGTATCTGACTATATTCTGATGTGTATCTGTATGCATGTTTTTGTGAGGATTACACACTGAGTTTGCGAAAACTCACCCTTTCTGTTTAATCTATACAGGTAATCCCCAGACTTGATGGATTGGTGCGGCGAAGGACTCGGCGGTGGCCACACGTAAATTTTAGACTGTTTTTCGTAAATTTTCAGATTTTATTACTTGTTTGAAGGTTTGATGTAACTTATGGACTTTGGACTGTCTGGCTTTAAATTTTCGGTTCCTTAGATGGTTTTACGATTTACTCTTGCTAGGCATGATAAAAATCAGTTTTTCACTAAGATCAAGCGGTTTTTTTAAATAAATGTTTTCAAAGCTTCCGCTAAAAAGTTATGATTTTAGACATAACGAAGAACATGCGTTTTATTTCTAATTAAAATAAAGGCTAATTAATCTGGAGCGGTTTTAACTCGACAAACTCGTTTTTGAATTCCATTCCATGTGACATCACCAGATTCAGTCATAACGTCTAGGCCGGGTTTGGGGTGTTACATTTTGTTCATTTATGCTCGATTGCAGCCCTAGGTTTTGTACAAAACGTTCTCATTGGTATTGGATATTTTGTTTCTTAAATATATTGATATTGAAAAACAATCATGTCTCGATTTTTTAAACCCAATGGATTGGAATTTAGATTTATTGTAAAATTTAAGAAAAAATTCACATATAATATTTGTATATGAATAAATTCAACTTAAATATTCAAAGTCTCAAGATTTGACATTTGCCAAATTCACGTAAATACCTAATAAATTTTGAAAAGCCAAAGGCTAGACAAAAGAAATTGTTAACATGTATATAAAATTTAGGGTAAACAACAAGAATAATCATCAACTATGTCTTTTGGTTCTATTTTGATTACTCAACTATTAATTTTTTTATTTAGTAACTCAACTTTTTAAAATTAAATATTTTAACCACTCTATTGTTAGGTGCTATTAGGTGAATGACAAAAAGATTATTCGAAAATTTGGAATTTATTAAATTCCCCTTATTTTGCCAACTAAAAAAATTCTAGGTTTTATTTACAAAAATATTAAAGTTAATTCAAAAAAAAGTTTCACATATAGCGTCAGCTTTCCAACAAAAACCGTCAGGATCAGTGTTAGTGGCAAGAATAAAGAAGATCCATGCTTCCATTCAAGATGCATGATCCTTGCTTTCCATTCAAGATGCTACTATCTCTGGTAATTTTTTCTACTTTAAAGTAAAAACCTAAAAATCCTCTTTTTCTTCAATTCAAACTTGAGATAACCCTTTGTTTCTTTTTTTTTTCGCTGTAATTTTTTTAATTTTCCTTTTCAATTTGTTGGTTATGGAAACAAGTAGTGAAGTATCAAGCGTGCTTCAATATGCCAAACAATATTTACTTGATGATGAGGTAAAAGATGTGAATTTCATAAAAGACATGAACAATAAATTATATGAAAAAAAAACGTTACGGTAGGAAACTAAAAACAAAGAAAAAATAGAGGCAATTAACTAGTAGTAGAATGTTATGTTTTGGTAACCATTGTTAATAAAAATGGTGATTTTAAGTTTTAATGAAACGTTGAGTTTTAGATTGGGAAAAGCTACAACTGTTTCCCAACTGATTTTGGTAATGATCAATTCTTTCATTTTTAGCTGCAAGGAAGGGAATGAGGCAGCTATGAATTGGTTGAATGAAAATTTTCTGTTCTCTCTTTTCTTTTCTTCCTTCGATCTTTTTTGTTTTCTCTATAATGAAGTGTATCAAGGGTATCATAGTTGCTCGATCCTCCATGGCTAGTGATGGGATCACTACTCATTTACAAAAGGATGTTGGTCATCTTCAATAGAAGGTTGCCAAGCTTCAGTGTGAGTTGTCGTAGTGGGACACCAAGCTAGACACTCAATTGAAAGAACCTAAGGACAATTTCAAATGAGAGCTACAGTCTAAGTTACAAAATCTATTTGAGCAATACTTAAGCAATCTAACTCCTACTATAAGTAATGTGGCTGCTTAAGATAAAGGGAAAGGTATTTAGGGAGGTGTTCCACATGGTTTCCCTTCCAATGACCTTTTGGATACTTATCCTATGTTGTAACTAAGAAGTTTGGGAACTCCTTCATGTTCAAGTCTTTTGGACTAGAATTCTCGGTCTCATAAGCTTGAATGCCCCAGGTTTGATGGCTCAGACTTTAAAGCATGGTGCTCTAAGTAAGAGTAATACTTTGAGAAAAACGTGTGGAGGATACCACCAAAGTTAGGATTGTGATGCTTCATCTAGAAGGGAAAGCACTCAATTGGCACCATTTTTTCATCCAAAAATAAGGTGGACTACCATCTGTTGAACTGGACTTGCTATGCACATAGCTTGAAAGAACGATTTGGATTCAACTCGTTTCAAGATCCCATAGTTGACCCGGTTTCCTTGAAGCAACATAGATTAGTTATATGATGCACTTGTAAGTCTTTTGAACTAGCTCCAGTTGCCTGAATATATGCTTTAAGTACTTTTACTAGTAATTTGAAGTTAGAGATTGGCCAATGCCTACAATTGTTAAAGCTTAAGTCATTGGTAGAAGGCTTCTTGATTGCTAGACAAGTATTGGGAATTCTTCTCAATTCCCACAAGAATAGTCTTTTTATAAGTTTTGTGTTAAGAAATGTGCCCATGTTGTAGTAAACATGTAACTATTTTCTATATATTTTAACAATGGATAAATAAATGAAGTTAATTTCACATTTTTACTATTATATCTTTTGTATTTCTATTTTTGATGTTTTGTATACATAGCAAAATTGTGACGAGCAAATATTAGCTCATTGATTGTCTAAGTTCAATCTGATGATAAGTGGTACTGTAAGAATGTTTACATTGTGAGAAAGATAACTTACTTTAGTAGATAATCTAAACGAGTCCGTAATCCCGTAAAATAATCAAAGTGAGCATTTGGTTCAAATACATAGAAGGATTATTATGTCGTCTACAATTCCAATTAGTGAGACGGTTAGTTTTGGCTATCGGAGCACTTGACTTCACGGGTAGATACATAAATGTACTCATTGGAAGAATGATACATTGGACTAGACCCAAGTTAAATTAGTTCTGAATCTGTTTGTGAATTAATTCACTTGTGACATTCATGGTGTACTTACCTAAATCCTGAGTTAGTTATTGACCATACGTATATAACTCATCTGCTTTGATATAAGCGAAGACTTATGCTCTAAAGATGATCGAGCCAATAGTCGATATGTCTGGTATATGACTTGTGCATGACATGACTTTACTAGTAACAATGGAATTCATAACTCGATTAAAGAGATAATGATATCCTCCCATTGACATTGTGTATATTGATAAATATGGAACGTGGCCACAGGTTGCTTGTTCTCGAAAGAACAATTTATCACAGTCATTAGTTGATAGTGATCATATTAATCATTAAGAAGACATAATGGTGACAATGAGATAAAATTGAATTGTATTGAGTGAACAAATTTAACTCAAAAGAATCAAGGATATTATATTACGGTAATTACACACATGACGAGGTCATTGGACAAAGCAGTTGGATGAATTTCTTTCATAAATAGTATACAATAAGGAGTTTTCAATCATGATACTTCTTATAGATTGACTCCATAATTAAGTAAATTGTGAATTATTAGAATGATGCTTCTAGACATAATTGCAATTACTCCTAATTATGTATGTCCAATTGGTCCCTCCACTAGCTCAATAAAAGTTCAATCGAACTACATTTGAATCAAAAGAAAATTCTACAACCTTGTAAATAATTTAGTTGAGTCGATTTATTTAATTAAATTAGGTAGTCATGTGAATTGTTCAATTAAAGAATTTAATTAAAGATTTTCTTCAAAAATTAATTTGGAAAATCTCAATAATTTTAGGAAAATTAATTTTGATCAAGTAAAATTAAATTAGTAAAATTAATTAAAATAAATATAATATTTTTGGAAATTAATTTTCAAGTCAGACAATTGGCCCAATGGGTAATTGAACTTGAAAATTAGACTCGAGATCAAAAATTGAACCCGAGAATCGAAACTCGAGATCGAAAACTAAAAACTAGTTGAACTAGGCCCTATGTATGAAACTGGGCCGGCAGTCTAATCGATGGCTGGGCCGACAGTCTAACCCGTGGCTGGACAGTACAGATCAGGTCATCACTAGCTCGAACTGAATTGGCAACAGCCAAATCGGCCAGGCCCATTCAGGCAAAACAACAACTATTCGAGGTGTCGTGGAGAAGTGGCGTTAATAATGGCACTTCCAGGCACAACAACTATGACAACGGTGATCCGACTACCGATAGATGGTCATCGACGGTGGTTCTTCGACGGTAGAATAGAGAAAAAATTACACTCCTAGTGGGACTTTACCTGGTAACTTGATTTCAAATTAACTTTTTCAAAAATAATATTGCTTTAATGAATTTAATATCTATCTATCTAGATATTAATATGAGATATTAAATTTAATTTAATATTTATCTAGATAATATTTTATTAATTTAATATTAATGTGATTAATCCTAATCTTAGTTGAACTCTTTCTAAACTCTCATTATATAAAAAGAGTATGGGTCTTTTTTCCCACACATTTGAATTTAAAAAAAAGTTGTAGAGAGAAAATTATCTAAAGAAATTATTTCAGAAAATTTCTAAAAATATTCTTATTATTTACAACTTAACCCTAAAAGTTTAGAAAAATTATGAAATTACCCCATCGATAATTTTGTGAAAAATTTTATTATTCGAAGTGAGCCCACACTCGGCAGACGTGAGCTTGAGGATAGTAGAAAAGACTACTCGATCGAAGCATTCATCCTAAACGAATCATAAATGTACAATTTTAATTAAGTGTTTATTACTTTAGATAACACGATCAAGTTATTATTTTTGGAAAAATTTTAAAACTCTAATTTTCCTTAAACCTATTTTTCGTTTCATTTTCTGAACCCGATTTTTCAACATTTTGGTAATCCATCTTCACACCTTAATGTATCCTCTACATCTCCTTCACAAGTTAAATTGGTTTCTACTGCAAGTCTAATCCAAGCTTCCATTGGTTCTCAACCTACTGCAAGCAATGCTAAGATGCCTAACAGGGCACTATCATAGGCTAAGATTGATGACTGAAGAAAAAATGCTTATGCTGCTAGTGTGGAGCAAAATACAATCTAGGTTATCGATGCGTCAAATCACAATTGTACTATCTGTTATTGGAATCGCATTCTGATGGAAAAAGTGATGAATTTCAAGAATGTCAAGAGTGGCTTAAAGACCTCTAGTAGAAGAAATTCCAGTTCAATCACCAATTCTTTCTTTGCATGCAATCCAAGGCTTTCAAGGTCATAACACCATGAGAATTGCAGCTCAAATTGGGATTGCTTGGGCTATTATTTTGGTGGATCCTGTCAGTACTCACAATTTCATAGATGCCAAAATGGTTGGCAAGTTGTCTATTCTAGTATGATAGCAAAACCAGTTGAAAGTGACCATTGCAGATGGGAATAATCTTTTCACTAATGGTACTTGCAAAGGACTCTGATGAGAAGCTCAATGTGTAACACTCCTAACCCGTATCTAGCCGAAACAGGGTTACAGAATATTATTAGAGTTTACAGATTTATTAATTAGACATTTCATATAATTTAACATTCATATAAAAAATGAATCGAAATCATACATATTGTCCCTTATACGAGCCATCAAGGCCCAAAATACACATTAGAAACAAGTCGGGACTAAATCGAGTATTCAAATTTTTTTCAGAAAACATTAATTTTTTTCAAAGGTGCAAGAGACACATGCCGGTGTGGCCAGGCCATGTGTCTCATACGGTCAAGAGACACGCCCGTGTCTTAGGCCGTGTGGGAATTCGAAATTAGGACACATGGTTTTGTCCCAGCCCGTGTCCATGCCCGTATAACTCTTTGACTTAGGCCACACGGCCAAGTCACATGCCCGTGTGTTAGGCCGTGTTGAGCATACTGACTTGTGAAATTTTAAAGATACAAAGGACACACAGTCGTGTGTCACACACGACTGAGACACACGCCTGTGCCTCTGCCAGTATGGACAAAAAATTTCCAAGCCACATTTCTCACCCAATTTAACATCAACCTAACTTAACATTTTTACACAACAATAAGTCATAACAAGGCATTCAAATCAAGCTAAAATCAAATCTCAAACATAAAATATCATCATATATATCCAAGTACCTAAACTTACCTAATTGACCAAATACACATATATACATATTTTTCCAAACATATGAAATCAAACCAAGTCTCAATATACTTATAATTTTCCATCATTCAGCCATTCCAAACACACACCAAACATGATAAGGCTACTTATATACGTATCAAAATATACCAATCACAAGCCATACAAATGACTAATTTCAACTAAACACTATATGCCAACATTGGCCAAAATAACCTATACATGCCATTATAACCATAATTAATTTACTGATGGTAACAAAAGGGTCGATGGATAGTGTGAAGTTGCTCCAACCAGCTTCCAACCAAAATGAGCTTTCGAATTACTATAAAACATGGAAATAACACAGAGTAAGCATTTAAGCTTAATAAGTTTGTATAACATGAAATTTAACTTACCATTTAATGACATTTAAGGTAAGCATACATGACATGTCCAAATCAATTTGGCCAAAAGCCTAAACACATATCCTCATCATGTTAGACACGTAAACACATATAATAACCCATAAACATGGATGAACATATTCACCAAGCAAGTTTCATACATGTATCATCCTTCATCTCATACTTCATTATATAATGTAATAACATTTCCATGTATTTCATACATATATCGGTAACAGTTCGTATCACATTTATATTGCCTCATAACAGGATATTGCCCATTGAACTATGTAAAATATCGTTGGATACATGAGTACTACACTCAAAGTGTACAAAACTGTAATCCGTCAATTCACATACAAGCATGTAAATGAGAAGCACTTCCGAGCTAAGTAACGGGAAGCTCATGTAAGCTAAGTAAGAGGAAGCTCATACAAGCCGTATACCGGGAAGCTCATGCGAGTTGTAAATCGGGAAACTCATATGAGCCAAATATCGGAAGCTCATAAGAGTTGTGGTGTGTCCACAACACATGCAGGATCACAACTAAATCGGGAACCCCAATGACATGCCATTTGTATCATTCGAATTTTTAAGGTTCAAACGGGACTCGGTATTTGTCAGATATGTGGTCGATAATTATACATGGTATTTATACAAATCACACATTATAATATTCAATTTAAAACATATAAATGTACAATTTAGTTACACAAACTTACTTCGATAAGTATATGTAGATACGGAGGCAACTAATCCGATATTTTCTCTTTACCTCGATCTAGCTCTATACGAGATCTATCCGGATCTATATGAATGAATTTAACTCAATTCAATATAATTCATATTCAATTTAATCCAACACACATCTTTGGAAAAATTACTATTTTGCCCCTTTACTTTTAATTAATTACAATTTAGTCCCTATGCTCAAAAAATTAAATTCATACAATTTAATCTTTGCTCAAGCCTAGCTGATTTTCATATATATCAATAGCAGTCCATGTATTTCAAAAAATTTAGAATTTTTCCATAAATTTTTCATCTTTTCAATTTAGTCCCTAATTGATAATTTCATCAAAATTCTCTTTACAAAAGTTGTTTATCTAACAACAACCTTTCATGAAATTAATCCCTAATACTTAAAAATTCAAGCATGTTCCTCAATGGAAAAACCCTAATACTTTAACGATTTTGCAAATTAATCCCTAAA
This sequence comes from Gossypium arboreum, assembly GCF_025698485.1. Lineage (NCBI taxonomy): Eukaryota > Viridiplantae > Streptophyta > Magnoliopsida > Malvales > Malvaceae > Gossypium > Gossypium arboreum. The sequence continues at coordinate 17,377,463 of NC_069080.1, forward strand.
ATAACTAGATTATATTACGATCTCGAAAACATAAAAATTATCAAAAATGAGACAAGAATACTTACCTAAATGAGTAAAATAAGCTTGCTAAAAAATCAAGCTTCCATAGCTAGGGTTTCCATGTTTTTTGATAGAAGATGATGAAAATAGATTTTTTGTTTTATTTAATATAACTTTAATCATTACTTTCCAAAATTAACCCTAATGTTTCATGAAATTTCCAATGATGAATAATCATTCTTATCCACTAAGCATTTTAATGGTCTAATTAATATATACGAACCTAAAATTTCAAATTCTAAAGCTATTTAATACCAATAGTTATTAGAACTCAATTTTTACACTTAATGCAATTTAGTCCTTTTTATTAAATTAGACATGTAATCAGTAAAATTTCTTAACGAATTTTTTATACTGTATTTCTATCATACTGTAGACCGTATAATAAATAATAAAAATATAAATTTTCTGACTTCAGATTTGTGGTCCCTAAACCACTATTCCGATTTCACTGAAAACGGGCTGTTACACAAGGTAGTAGCCTTGTAACCAATTTCATGATATTAATATCGAAGGGTTGTGACATAGTTTTAGGTATATAATGGTTGCTCTCTTTGGGATCTATAGTATGGAATTTTGCTTCCTTGACTATGCAATTTTCTAGTCAAGGGAGTTCTTGCACTCTACAAGGTATCATGTCTGGCATTATTCATCTGTTGACTACTGTTTAATCTTCTAAGTGGTTCTCAGCTGTGGGACAGGAAATGAGACCATAAGCTATGGTTATGGCTTCACAACTTAAGTTACACTATCAACAGCGACTGTAGCCATTAGTATAGAGCTTTAACAGCTTTTGGATAAATATGCAGACATCTTTCAAGCTCCCAATGGTTTTCCCTTTCCTCATTTACAATATCATAAGATTCCATTGAAGAATGAAGGTTCAGTGGTGATGCTCCAGGCTTATAGGTACCCAACTATCCAAAAAAATAATATGGAGAAATTGATATAAGAAATGTTGCAAGTAGGAATCATAAGGGATAGTAACAACTCTTATGTTTCCCCTATTTTTATGGTCAAAAAGAAGGATGGGAGTTGGAGATCTTTTTTGGATTACAAACAGCTCAATCAGCTCACTATCAAAGATAAATTCCCTATCCCAATCATCGAAGAGTTGTTGGATGAGTTTGGACTGACCATTTTCTTTTTCAAGTTCGACTTAAAATTTGGATGCCATCAAATTCGGATGTGGGAACCAAAAATCTATAGAACAAATTTTCAGACGCACAAGGGCCATTATGAGTTCATAATGATGCCTTTTGGCCTCACAAACACCCTATCCAGATTCCAGACTCTAATGAATATTATTTTTAAACTATTTTTGAGGAAATCAATCTTGGTGTTTTTTGATGACATCCTACTTTACTCAGTGACCTGGTTAGAAAAGTCTTTCAACTGTTAATAGCATATCAACTTTATGCCAAACAAAGTAAATGTAGCTTTAGAACTTCATAAATTGAGTACCTTGGCCATGTTATTTCAAAGGGAACAATGGCCATGGATATCTCCAAAGTTGAGTGTGTGGCCAAGTGGCCTGCCCGTATTTCAATCAATGAGGTATATGGTTTTATGGGCCTTTTAGGGTATTACTTTAGGTTTGTCAAACATTCCAACTCCTTGGCCAAACCCTTAACTGTCTAACTTAAGAAAAATGCATAAGAATGTAATGAAAAAGTTGTTGAAGCCTTCCTACAGTTGAACAAGCTTTATGTAATGCTCCAGTCCTAGTACTTCTTAATTTTCAACTATAATTCTGTGTTGACACGTATGCTTGGGGGTATGGAATAGGAACTGTGCTATAACAAAGAGGTCAGCCTATTGTTTTTTCAGTAAGGCTCTAGGCGTAAGACATCAAATTTTCTCTATTTATGAAAAAGAGATGTTGGTTGTGCTATTTGTTGCCAAAACGTGGCATTTTTATTTAGTTGGAAGGTACTTCAAGATTCGTACTAACCATCAGAGTCTTCAATTCTTGTTTGACCAACTAGCTATCACTCATTTCCAATAATGCTGGGTAGCCAAAATGCTAGGCTACGACAATGAGGTCATCTATAGGAAAGGTATTCATAGTAGCTGATGCCCTTTCAAGGAAGCAACCAATAAAGTCTGGTCATCTCTGAGTTGTTGACACAAGTGCAAGATTCCTACCAATCTGATCCTAAGGTTAGTAAAATTTGTTTTGAGGTCCAACAATAGGCCTCCTTACATCCCAAATACTCGTGGGATGGTAGGTTTTTGAGGAGAAAAGGAAAATTGTGGTTAGAACCAATAGTGACCTCAAGAACAAGCCATTTTGATATTTTCATGCAAGTCCCATGGGAGATATTCAGGGATCCATGCAACACGTCACCGTATCGCAAGCTTTACGCATTGGAAAGGCATGTCTAATGACATCAAGTGTGGGGTATATGAATGTGTGGTTTGCCAAAAGTGTAAGTATGAAACCACTACTAAACTAAGGCTGCTTTAACCTTTGCCTATTTCCAATAAGGCTTGGTTTGCTATAAAACACGGACTTCATCAAGGGGTTACCCACTTCGAAAGAGAAAGACTCTATTTTGGTAATGGTGAATCGATTTACCAAATACGAGTATTTTATGGCTTTATCTCACCCTTTTACTTCCTTGATAGTAACATAGGAGTACTTAAACCTAATATACAAGTTACATGGACTTCTTGACTCCATTGTTTCAGATCATGATAAAATATTTATTAGTTATTTTTGGCAAGAACTGTTCAAGAGGTTAAGAACTCAATTGCATCTCCCTACTACTTATCATCCTGAAACTGATGGGCAAATTGAGGTCTTCAATAGATGTTTGAAAGGTTATCTATATCACCCATCGCCCATCCTGATTATCGGGTTCGAGCTACAAGATGCTACATTTATTTTCGAGCAACAACAATCAGATTCACCATTAAATAATCACTTTCATATGCATTCACACTTCAATAATGATTTAATTACAATAATACCTCATTCAGGCCTTAATCAAGCTTACGAAAGCTCTTTTAACAACCAGAGTACGAAATAGAACTAATTTGCAAAGTTTAAAAAGTTCAAGGTCGACATCGTTATGTCACGTCCTCCACGTCTTAACGTCACCAAAATAGTATGCCATGTCCCGAACTTAGGCTGCTCGACATCGCAACGTGGAGCGCTAGTCAGTCGATGTTGCGGCGAGAAAAATTGCTCATTAGGACGAAGGCCTTGTATTTGGTAAATTTTGAGTCATTTGGTCCCTATCTCAAGTTTCCAATCAAACCAATCAATATAATCACCTATAAACATTAAAATTTCATAACATTTGACATCAAACAAGTCATTTAACCACTTCTAACCAATATTAATTCAATATGAGGTTGAGCTATTACAAAACTATCAGTTCATCACATTTTATCAAATACCATCCAAACCAATCAACTAACCTTTTCAGTTACCAAAACTTACCTATGTTATAATACATTAAAATTTACCATTTCATACATATGTGTACATAATATACCATAATAGTTTAAAGACATTAAGCTTGAACCAATTCAACCAACATATATCTCAAACATATAAATCAAACTTACCAAGTTTAAATGAGTTCATATTTTGACTTCCTACATACATCAAACATTGTTAATTCATGCATTAAACAATTCATTTTCTATGAGCAACATGAGAAATCACCATATATCAAGTTCATCACAAGATACCAACTCATCAAGACTTTTATACATTTAATTTTATATCAAAAAATCTATATACATGCCACAACCCTAGGTTCAAAATGATCAAACATCTACCAATTCGATGATGGGATAGTGTGAGCTTTGAGTAATCCGGCTTGACGCGTTCCACAAGGTAACGATCTACAAGGGAAAGGAAAAACAAATGGGATAAGCATATAGAATGCTTAGTAAGTTCATAGGCATTAAACAAAAGCTTGCCTTAACTTTCAATTAAGCACAACAAGTTAATAAGCTTGGCATAATTAGCTAGACTTGGAAAACTATAAACTAATAAGGTGATTTTTAACTTGTAAATAAAACATATAATACCACAATCACATATTATGCTAATTCATGTCATTTTGAATAACTAGTTCAAAACTTATTCAATCATGGAAATTGCATACATGCTTATGTCATTTCTTCAACACCTTGTTCAAGATTGAGTTTAGCATTTCACAAATGGATATCAAGATCATTATGTCTTATTTCAATTTCTCAATTTACATGATTTGTTTCACCCGATGAACCCTAGTAAACGGATTCAGATACACATGTATCTACATCACACCAGTTGTTTGTCCGAGCTAAGTATATTCACGTCAAGTTATCAGTTTAGGCTAAAACTTTATAATGATACATCAGATTGCATTTCCAAGCTGAAAATATATATGTCAAGTTACCCATTCAGGCTAACCTTTAAAACAACATTAGGTTATCAGTCCAGTCTAAACCTATATCACATGTGTCTTTGAGTCCGTAACAAATGTTTGATCTTGGTAACATATGTAACCAGTCCCGTACAAGTGTGCAAAAAACCATATTTTCATGCTAATCGTATCTTAACCTTTAATAAGTTCACCCGGGCATCTTTAACTCATCTAAACATTTCCTTACAATTTAGTCCAATTTTAGCATTTTTAATCAAATCATCAACAATCAACCCACAATCAAACATACATATACAAATAAATTACATAATAACTTAAATAAATTTATACCATATGAACTTACCTTGTCAAAATAGCAAGCAAATTGAATCTTCAATAACTACTCGACAAATTTGGCTTTTCCTCAGTTATCTCCGGCTTGATTTAATTCTTAATCTAAACAATTACTTCAGATAATTAATCAATACCAAATATTTTTTTATCATTCCATGATATGCATGAACCTATCTAATTTCATTTTTTGAATGCCCCTTTAAGTTTTGCATTTTATTTAATTTAGTCATTGAAAACTTCCTAGGTTTTTCTTTCCTTCAAGTTTCTGCCAAAAGAAGAAGATGAAAAAAAGATGACAACTTTTCCTTATTTTTATCTTATATAGTTAGATTAAGGATTAGTTAATTAGGTTTAATTAACTTAATTATACTTAATTAAAAAAAACATCATTAACAAATTTAAGTGGAATCTTCTATCATAATCCACTAACATATATTATTAAATGGTTTAATTACCATTTTGGGCCATTGACTAATTGCAACTTAAGTCCCTAAATATTTGACCAATTTAAAACAGATAGTGATAAGATTTTTACAATTTAGTCCTCGTACCCTAATTAAGCAATTAATAGACAAAATTAAAGGACTAGACTTTAATATTCTATTATATCCACCCTATAAATATTTTAATTTAATATTTATAGACCTGATTTATGGAAATGAGATTTTGAAATAGTCTTTTCCGACACCATTGAAAATCAAATTGTTACACTATCTACGATATATGACTAGTGAAAAGTCGATGGATTGGCTATTATAGCCCCCTTTTGCTAAATGGTGGTACAATTCCACCTTTCATTCAACAATTCATTCTACACCCTATGAGTCCGTCTATGGGTAACTTCCTTCTCAACATTTGTCATATTTTGTTGGAGCATTATCGGTTGATAGTCTGGACAAGAGTCTACAACATCGTAAAGCTGACAGAAAACTGCTACAATTTCATTTAAAATGATCTTAGGATAAAATGAAGCAATTAGTAAATCACGACAAAGGGATAGAGAGTTCCAAGTAGGGGAGTTTGTTTATCTCAAGTTACAGCCTTTTCAACAACACACGATAAAAGATATGTTGAACCGGAAGCTCTCTCCCAAGTACTTTGGCTCTTTTGCTATAAAGGCCAAGGTGGGAAAAGTGGTATATCGACTACAACTACCTTAAGGTGCTCATATTCACCCTACCTTCCATGTTCTCAACTTAAGAAGCATGTTGGGAAGAATCCGTTTCAAACTAATTTACCGATAGTAAGTGCTGATAGAGCTATGCTCAAGGGAGCCTACTTGCATTCTAGAACGATGTATGGTTAAGAGAGGCAACCAAAAAATAAACAAAGTGTTGGTGGAATAGACCAACATGTTTCTAAAAGATACCACCTAGCAGTCTTGTAACAACTTGTTTTCAGTGAAATTGAAACAGTGGTTTCGGGACCACAAATCTGAAAAGAAAAATTATTTTAATATTATTTCATGCTCTAAATTATGATAGAAATGTCATATAAAAATTTCGTTAAGAAAAATTTTACCGATTACATGTTTAATTGATAAAAGGACCAAATTGCATGAAATGCAAAAGTTAAGTTCTAGTAGCTATAAGTATCAAATAGCTATGGAATTCAAAATTGGAGGTCCTTATATGGAAATTAGACCATTAAGAGGAATTAGTAGATAAGTTTGATGATTCACCCATGGAAAATCAGAAAAAGAAAATGACTAAATTGGAAATAGAAATAATTAAAGATGATAAAAATCTAATATCATCTTATTTTATCATCTTTCCCAAAATAAAAACATGGAAACCATAGCTAAGAGAAAGTGAGTTTAAGCAAGTTTTTTGGCTCAATTAGGTATGTTTTCTTGTCCCATTTTTAGTAATTTTTATATTTTTGAAATTGTAATAGCTTAATTTAGCTATCTCGGGGATTAATTTGTAAAGAAATCAAAGTGTTAGGGGTTTTCCATCGATTAATATGCATGAATTATGAAATATATGGTAGAAAATAAAGGTTTTTTGATAGATAAACAACTTTTGAAAAGAGAATTTTGATGAAATTGTGATTTAAGGACTAAATTGTAAAGATGTAAAATTCATGGAAATACATGGGCTGTTAATGTTACATGTAAAAATCAGCCAGGCTTGAAACAAGGATTAAATTGCATGAATTTTATTTTTCGAGTCTAGGGACGAAATTGTCATTAATTAAAAATATATGGGCAAAATGGTAATTTTACGAAGATGCGAATTGGATTGAATTGAATGTGAATTTTATTAAATTGAGTTAAATTTACTCGTATAGATCCGGATATACCTAATACGGAATTGGATTGAGTAAAACAAAAAATGTTGGATTAGTAGACTTTACGTACATAAACAATTATCGAGGTAAGTTCGTGTAACTAAATTGTGTATATTTACATCTTAGAATTGAATGTTGTATATGTGAATTGTATAATTGCTATGTATATGGAATTGACTACATATCCGACAATGCCCGATAAATGTTAAGTCTCATTTAAATAAATGAAATTCGATTGGATACAAGATTCTCGTATTGGTTGTGGTCCTGCATGTGTTGCGGACACACTATAGCTTGAAAGAGTGTTCAATTATTAGCTCTCATGAGCATTCCTATATTTGGCCCTCTCGAACTTCCAATTATATAGTTCTTGCGAGCTTCCCGTTAATAGCTCTTTAGAGCATCCTGATCGGTTGTAATTCTGCATGTGTTTTGGACACACTGCAACTCTTATGAGCGTTCCGATATATGGCTCTTCGTGAGCTTCCCGATTAAAGGCTCTTTGTGAGCTTCCTAATTAATGGCTCTCCATAGCTTCCCGATATGACTCGCATGAACTTCCTGATATATGGCTATCCAGAGCTTCCCGATTAATGGCTTTTCGAAGCTACCCGTTATTGGCTCTATGAGCTTTCTGAATATAGCTCTTATAAGCTTTCCGTTATACAGCCCGAATAAGCTTCCTGTTACATGACTCAAATGAGCTTCTTGTTATATGGCTTGAGAGAGAGCTTTCCGATTATGTGTTCTAATGAGCACCCCCGAATATGAATTGGCGAATTTCAGATTTGTACACCTTGTGTGTACTACTTGGGTATCCATCAATATTTCAATGATTCAACGGGCAAAATCCTAATGTGAGAAAATATGAGTTTTAAATGAATTATTTTCTAAATATCCCTGAAATACTTGAAAATTGTTACACGATGAGCTCATCCCTATTTCTTGATATTCATGTGAATTACATGACTAACATGGTTGATGAGAATATGTGTTTAGGCAATTGGCCAAACTGCTTTGGATGCATATTTATTTAGTTACCTTAAATGTGAATTTAATTGGTAAGTTAAATTTCTGTTATATGAACTTACTAAGCTTAAAAGCTTACTCTATTTTATTTCTTCTGTTTTATAGTACTCGGAAGCTCGTGAAGGTTGGAACTTAGTCAGAGCTACATCACACTATCTCTCAGACTTTTCAGTATAATATAGCAAACCATTTTTGGGTTATAATGGCATGTATAGGCTAAATATGATCAATGTTAGCCAAGTAAATATTTGGTTGCAACTAGACATTGGAATGACTTGTAAATGGTATAAGTATATGGTCTTATTATGTTTGTCATGTGTTATGGCATGGTTGAATAATGGCTAACTAATAATCATGGTTTGGTTTGGTATAATTGGTGAAATATGCATATATGTATTATATGCTCAACTAGGTAAGATTGAATACTTGGACATATTAAACTTGAGTTTGGATTGATTTGAATGTTTTGTGTTAGCTTAGGAATGTGTTAAAATGTCATTGTAGGTGGAAAACAAATTGGGTGAGAAATGTGACCTTGGAAATAGCCTATTTTGTCCAGACGAGCAGAGACACAGGCGTGTGTCTCAGCCATGTGTGACACACGGCCTAGCACATGAGCGTGTGTTTTAGCCATGTGTCCCTTGTATCTTAAAAATTCAAAGCAGAATGCTCAATATTTTTCACACGGCCTGGCACACAGGCGTGTGGCTTGGCCGTGTGACCCTTGCACCTAATTAATACAAGTCAGTATGCTCACACAGCCTAGCACACGGGCGTGTGGCTTGGCCGTGTGATCAAGTCAGAGAGTACCCTAATTTGGACATGGGCTGGGATACGATCGTGTGCTCTACTTCGAATACCCATACAGCCCGAGACACGAGCATGTCTCTCGACCGTGTGAACTACACGGCTTGGCCACACAAGCGTGTGTCCCCTGCACCTTTGAAAAATTTTGATATTTTGCGAAAATTTCTCTGAGCTCCTGGTTTAATCCTGACTTGTTTGTAATACATATTTTGGGCCTCGAGGGCTCATGCAAGGAACAATATGACTGATTTTAATTAGTTTCTGATATGAATGTTAAATAATATGAAATGTCTGTTATTTGATCTGTATATTTTGGTAATGCTCTGTAACCCTATTCTAGTGACGAATACGGGTTAGGGGTGTTACAAGTCCCTATAGCAACTTTAGAGAAAATTTTCTACCTTTGATCCTTGAGGATAAGGATTTTTTGGGGGAAAGAGTATTTGTTACATTAGGAAACTAAAAACAAGGAGAAAATAAAGTCAGTTAACTAGTAGTAGAACGTTGCATTTTGGTAACCATTGTTAATGAAAACGGTGCATTTAAGTTTTAATGAAATGTTTATTTTTAGCTTGGGAAAAGCTACAGCTGTCGTGTAACAACTTTCCCAACTGATTTTGGTAATGACCAAATCTTTCCTTTTTAGCAACAAGGAAGGAAATAAGGCAATTATGAATTGGTTGAATGATTTTTTTTTCTCTTCTCTCTTCTTCTTTGTTTTCTCTCTTTTATTTTCTTCCTTCGATCTTTTATGTTTTCTCTATAACAATGTGTATCAACTTGATGAGGTAAAAGATATGAATTTCATAAAAGACATGGACAAGAAATTTTATGAAAAAAAAAATGTAGTTCACAAAAGGATTTTAATAGTTTTATCAATGAAATTTATTAAAAGTATATTATACAAGTTTACCTGAAAATTCCAGTCCCCTTAGCTCATTTATGGTCTTCTTGGCTCTTCTTTGAGATCCAAAGGTTTTTATTATTTATCCTCGGGCTTTTTTTTTTTATTCATTTGACAATGTTGTTAAAATTTTAGCTTTTTTCCCCTACAATTTACTTTTCAATTTGTTCATCGTTAAGTTCAAACCTAACAACCAAGCTTCAAGGATAAAAAAGAACCAACAATGGCTGCATCATTTGATTGGTGGGCAAAAGGTGGTCGTAGACGAACCCTTATTCGTGGTTAAAATGGAGAACCCAAATTGGTTAATGGTCAAGCTTGAAGGTCCATCAAAAATATTATTGCAAGCTTTTATAGGTTTTTTCCTCATCAGATCTACTACCATTTTCAGGTTAAATAAATAAAAATGAACTTTGCAGTTAAGATTACTTGAAGGTCAACAAGCCATTGAAGCATGAGAAAATAAAGAGTTAGATTATTTGAAAATTTTAAGGTTGAATTTTATTTTATTTTTGATAGAAAGGTTGAATTTTTTTTTTAAATACATAGAAAGGGGTTAGATTTATTCTGAAAAATTAAGTGGAAATTTCAAATTTTCAAATCAATTTTCCATTACTCATTTAACTACACCTAACAGTAGAATGCCTAAAATATCTAATTTTGGAAAGTTTAGTGATTCGATAAAAAAATTAGAGTTAAGTGTATTGGAGTATGCCCAAAGAACAAAAATATGATGATTGTAATAACATACTTATTTACCTAATTTATTAATAGAGGCATCGCCAGTATTGCTTTTTAGTCTTTATTTATGTGTTAAATAAACTGTATAGTAATAAAGTCTTAAGAAAGATATGATCATTTTTAAAATATCTTTAGTCAAATATTATTGTGAGCTTGAATAAAAATAATGCATTGAGACTAATATATGCTTGATTGATGACAAGTTTTGTCATGGGTATGTGATATCAAGTCAATACATAATTACATATTAGAGAACAATATACTAGACTGACCCACTATGAGAATGCTTCCTGAATTATTATATAATAATTACGACATTTCTTATAGTGATAATTGTATGTATGATCTTTATACTTGAGATCACCATTGTTCCAACAATGTAAGTCATATACTTTGACATAATCAAACGTTTTTCATAAATAGTTGTACTATAAATATTGATGTTGGGTGTGTCACAATTAGTATAGTAGGACATGAATGATCAAGATAAGATTTGTCCCTCCTACATAATTGGGGGCAGTATCTCAAGTCTCTTGATCGAGTGTGACTAGAAATGCATGGCCATGCTCAAATCAGTTGATATGAGATATTATACTCATTTATTTATCTTAGCCTATTCGAGAATCAAGAAATAAGAGATTAGACTATACAAGTGTAGCTGTTTCATGACTTGTGTTTAGTCTAGATATCAAGAATAAAGGGATGTACTACATGATAATCTTATCACATAAGGTCATGCCGAACCATGACTTCGTGCAACTTAGGTAGCAATGATGTATTGTTAGATGCCACTCACTATTTGTAACATTGGAATTGATTTAATGTTGTTGCCAACATTACATGATCCTATAGGGTCATACCCTATGATTAAAGAGATTAGAATCCAATGAAAATTGAGATTATATTTAATTATCACACAAGTTAAATTAATTATAGAAATATTCTTATGATTAATTTAATTAGATAAAGTTAAATATTAAACACAATATGTATACATACTTGATGTACACACATAGAGAACCTACTTAAAATAAATATGAATAATAAATATGAATTGGATTTCATATAAATTTAATTAAGTATATCTTTAACAAAATTATTAAATAATGATTTAATAAATTTTCGGTGAAGATAACATTTTAAGGAATAATGGAAACTGATATAACTGATATCTTTTTATGAAAATTCATTAAATACTCTGTGAGATATTTTTTATTAGATAAGACATTTTTTAATAGAAGGAACGTCTTAATCTCCTTTTGGAGTTGCTCAAAATTCTTTTTGACTAGTAGCAAGGAGCAATTTCGAAATGTTTTGGAAATTTTGGAAAGTTTTTCTAATTGTTGTTTTTTTAAGTGGATCATACAGAGGCCGATATATTTTGTTGTATCTATAGTTTATCATTTAATAGAAACTTAATACTATAGTTAGATTTGCTGTACTCAAATCGATCTAGGTATATTTTTTAATTCAGATTCATTCATCACACATAAATCTATAAATTATAATTATTGGAATAATTTTTCTACTGAGCATATTAGTGCTTCGACCAAAATAAAAACGAACGCCTATTTAGAGATCATCTGTTGCGCAACCTTTTCTCCAAATTTTTGTTTAACAAGTAAAAGGGAAGTTATATGAAATAAAAAGTAGAAGCAAGAGAGTAGTTGCAGAGTGACATAGTTAAAATAGAAAAGGGTGTTTGTTTATTTTGTCATTGCCTGGAGGAAACATGTTCCAAATGCTATCCTCAACAGGTTACAATCGCGAAGGCCAGTGACCAATTTCTTCTCCTGTTCATTTAAGAATGCTCTATGACTACTAAACTAATAATAATAACAACAATAACATGGTCATTTTAGAAGCTTATATGATGACTTTTGTTTTTTTGTTTTAATTGGAAACCTAAATTAAGGACTAGTATAGCAATGTTTTTAAAAAGTATTTTTAAAAAGTGCTATGAAAAAGTACTATTTTTAAAAGTACTTTTAAAATTTGAGTGCTTAACATTGTTGTAAAAAAGTACTTTTGAGAAATAAAATGTCCATTTTAGACACAGTATTATCAAGTAACAAATATACATTTAAATAATGTTCAAATTAGTTAATATTGTTATATTTTAATAAGAATATAAAAATAATTTATTATAACTTGTTGTTAATATTTTAATATATGAAATATAATCAATTTAAAAAGGTGGAAGTCTGTTTAATAGCACGAGTTAGGGTTTTCTTTGTCTGCTTAATAGCACGAATATTTCGTTTGGTTTTCTTGGGGGTTCTAGGGTTTTGCTGGGTTTTCTTGGTTTTTACGTGCGCTTTTAGGGATTACTATTTCATCAGGTTTTTCAAGGTTCATTATGGGTGATTCCAATATGGTGGATGATGGGCTAGCAAATCTCAACATTATGGACGATGAAGAAGAGCCCTTGGTGGTCGTAGGGGCCAACATTGCTACAGGTCAATTATATGATTTGTGTTTGGTTGGGCGAGTTCTTAAGGATAGTGTGGTTAATTTTCCTTCTGTAAAAAATACACCGACTGATTTATGGCATCCGTTGAGGGGCGTGGCTATTTCGGAATTAGAGGGTAAGAGGATTTTATTCAAGTTTTACAGTGAAGTCGATTTAAATCGAGTCATGGACGGCATGCCCTGGTTTTTTAACCGACATCTCATTATTTTCCATAGATTAATAGAGGGTGAGGATCCAATCACAGTGTCTCTTTGGGAAACGGTGTTTTGGGTGCAAATTCACAATCTTCCAGTTGGAGTTGTAACCGAGGGGATGACTAGACAGTTTGGGGATTTTATCGGTAAATTCTTAGAATATGATACTTCAATGGTACTCAGAGGAGTCAGTAGATTTATGCGAATTAAAGTATTATTGGATACTCGTTCTCCGCTTAAAAGGAAGAAGCTGATTGATATTGGTCAGAGTAAATCATCTTATGTTTCTTTCCAGTATGAAAGGTTGTCATTATTTTGTTTTCTCTGTGGTCGGTTGGGGCATGGTAAAAGTTTTTGCCAAGTCCGATTAACGTTGGGGAATCAACAAGTGGAATTTGGGTAAGACCTGTCGCTCAGGGCTGCACCAAGAAAGAGAGGTCAACTGAAGAGCAAATGGTTACGAGAGGAACCAGATTTTGATCGATGGTCCAATATGGAGATTGATGGGGAAAAATAGAAAGAAAGTTTGGTGCGGATATGACAAATAACTGTGATCGCTTAGGAGGGGAAGGACAGCTGTGACATTTTGTAAGGCAGAACCGAAATAAGATGGGTGTAAGGGTCCTTGAAACTATGGAGGCAGTGGAGGGAACTGAAAATGGCATTGAGTTGGAGGAGATACAGGTGGATTTGGTTGAAGAAAAAAATAGGCAGAGAGTTAATTCTACAGTGGGAAATTTCTGGTAGAACAAAGGAGTGATGGAGATGGGGTTGGAAAATAATGCATTGGCGACCAATGTCACATTGGCTGACCGGAGGCAATGAAAATCCTTAGTTAGAATATTCGTGGTTTGGGGAAACCACGAACAGTTAGATGTCTCAAGAACAAAGTGAGACACATTCATCCCCAAATCTTGTTTCTTATGGAAACAAAAGCTAACAATAAAAGGATGGAGAAAATAAGGAGGCAATGTGGTTTTTCGAACGGCATTGATGTTGATGCGGTGGGAACAAGGGGAGGTTTGTCGCTGGAATGGAGGAAGGGGCTCAATGTAACGTTAAAGAGTTTCTCAAAATCACATATTGACGTAGAAGTGGAAGAGGAGAGCGTGCGGGGAGTATGGAGATTCACAGGATTTTATGAGGCACAATTAGAGCATGAGAGGAGGGAGTTGTGGGAGTTATTAAGGATGCTACAGAATGGGAACAATAAATCATGGTTGGTCTCTGGTGATTTTAATGAGATTCTCTTTTAGTTTGAAAAACAAGGAGGTAGAGTTCGAGAGGAAAGACAGATGGTTGCGTTTAGAGCAACACTAGAGGATTGTGGGTTGTCTGATCTGGGGTTTTTTGGCCAGTGGTATACATGGGAAAGAGAGGCTGGCTAGCAACAATATTAGGGAAAGGCTTGATAGAGGTGTTGCCAATGCGGAGTGGTGGGATTGGTTTTCTAGTTTTTTCGTTTGCCATTTACAACATAGTTTTTCAGATCATTGCCCGTTAGTTGTAAGCACAAGGAAGGATGGTGAAATGTAAGGCAGGGGGCGACACGGGAGATTTCGGTTTAATGCTGATTGGATTATAAATCCAGGTTTTGAGGAGCAAGTCCGGCGTAAATGGACCTCTAATAATCATGATGTGTTGGTGAAACTGAATGAGATGGGTTTCGAAGTTAAATGTTGGGAACAAATGGAGAAAAATTAAGGGGACGGAGAATAGAAGAACTAAACGCCAGACTATTTGATTTGGGGAAGGGCAAAATTTGTGATGTAGTCTTGGAGAAAATGATTGAAATAAAGCTTCAGTTGAATATCGAGGCCGACAAGGACGAGTTGTTTTGAGAACAAAGAGCAAGAACTAATTGGCTTCGGATGGGAGATAGAAACACAGCATTTTTTCACAGAAGTGCAACTGGTCGTAAGAGGAAAAATATGGTGAAGGGACTTGAGAGTGATGATGGAAACTTGGTTACCGATTTTGATGGGATGTCTAAAATAGCTAGGATTACTTCAAAGAGCTTTTTTCTGCCAAAGAATCTGGTGATTGTAAGAGATTATTTGCATCATTCGCACCATGCATTTCGGAGGAGCTTAATAGCTAATTGATAGTAGAGTTTAAAGATGAAGAGGTTGTGGTGGCTGTAAAATCTATAGCCCCCCTTAATGCATCAGGTGAGGACGGATATCCTGCGCTTTTTAATAAAAAATATTAGCATATCATTGGGGAGGAGGTGGCTAGGTACTATTTAGATGTTCTACATGGCCAAAGGAATATAGAGGAGATTAATAGAACATGTATTATTCTTATTCCTAAAGTCAATTCGCCAAAAGTGATGAGCCAATTTCGACCTATAAGTCTATGCAATGCGCTTTATAAAATTATTTCAAAAGTTCTTGTTAACTGCTTCCGCAAGGCTCTGAGTTGGTGTACCAAAGATAATCAAGGAGCATTCGTAGCAGGGAGACAAATTACGGACAATATATTTGTAGCGTATGAGATTCTGCACTCATTCAAGAAGAGAAGAGGATCCTCGAAGAAAGGTTTTACTTTAAAGCTTGATATGAGCAAAGCCTATGATAGAATAGAATGAGGATTTTTAGAGAACATGATGCGTCGGTTAGGATTTTGTGAAGATTGGATCATGCTTATTATGAGGTGTATTTCTAGTATCGTATATTCAGTTGTGCTGAATGGAAGAATGGGGGAGGAATTTTGGCCTCAAAGAGGTCTGAGACAGGGTGATCCACTCAGCCCGTATTTATTCCTTATTTGTACGGAAGGGTTTTCACGACTAATAGCGTTAGCTAAAAGGGAAGGAAAGCTTGTTGGAACTAAGATAGGAAGGGGTAATGTTACAGTTTCACACTTGTTTTTTGCAGATGATTGCATCCTTTTTGGTAATGCTTCGGTTGAAGGGGCAAATAATATGAAGGTTGTCATCAATGAATATGAAAAGATGTCAGGTTAGATGGTGAACTTTGATAAGTCCCTAATTTATTTTAGTGGTAATGTAGATCCGGAGATGCAGTCACAGGTGGGAGGAGTTTTGGGTGTAAGAATATATAATAATCCGGAACGATATTTAAGGCTGTTGACTATAGTTGGGAGAAGGAAAAAACATGTGTTTGTGCATATCAAAGAACGCTTTATAAGCGTGATGAGCAATTGGAGTTTGCGATTTTTGTCTGCTTAGGGAAAAGAGGTATTTTTGAAATCTATTTTACAAGCCATTCCGATTTATGCAATGCAGTATTTTACACTGCCAACTTCGCTCTGTCGAGAACTTGAGAGTCTTATGAGTAAATTCTAGTGGAGGAATCCCAAAACCAATAAAGGCATATATTGGTGCAAGTGGAGTGATTTGTGTATCCCTAAAGCGAAGGGAGGTCTCGATTTTAAGGATTTAGAAAATTTTAATCTAGCCATGTTAGCGAAGCAGGGTTGGAAAATCTTTATGCAACCTCAATGTCTATTTGCTCGAGTCATGAAAGTAAAATATTTTCCAAGAGGGGATTTTATGAGTGCTAGGTTAGGGTCTTACCCGTCGTTTACCTGGCAAAGTATATGGAGTGCTAGACAAGTCCTTGAGGAGGGTCTGGGGTGGAGAGTTGGGAATGGGGAATTAACGTTCGGAATGATAACTGGGTACTGAGGCCTGGAAGTGGAAGAGTGCACTGTCAAAACATAGATATTAGATATACTAATGTCTCTGATTTAATTGATAAGGATACCAATACCTGGAAGCAAGACGTTATCAGATCCTTATTTGGAGAGGAGCAGTTAATGAGCATTCTTTCAATCCCCTTAGTGAGTAGTCGACCTCATGACCAGCGGATTTGGCGAGGAGATAATACAGGGCAGTATACAGTTAAAAGTGGCTACAAATGGATCGATACAAGCAGAAGTTCTAGACTACATACAGACTATTCCTACCACTTTCTATACAAAGCTATGGGGTCTTAATATACCAAGCAAAATTCGTATCCTTATGTGGCGAATAGCCAATGATTTTTTGCCCACGTTATATAACCTAGGACTTCGAAGGTTGGGAACTAATGCACTATGCCCGGTGTGTCAAGCTGAAGAGGAAACGGTGAGCCATCTATTTCGGGATTGTTCTTTCACACAGCAGATCTTGAGACGGTTAGGAGTGACAGACGCAACCTGCAGTAGCATCCCCAATTGGAAACAGTGGCTAGAAAGAACAGTCGACAACCAAAATGCAGAAAGTAATACGATTAGATCGATCAGTTACTGGGCTATATGGTATAACTGTAATAAGCTTTACCATGAAGGAATCAAAGAACAAGTTCATGGATTAGTAGCGTTTATCGGTTCCTATCATGCAGAAATTAATGTTATGGGACAAATATCAAGAAATGCAAATGGCGTGGGGGAAGTTTCTTGGAAACCTCCACAGGGTGACATTATTAAAATTAATTTTGATGCATCATTTAACCAGGGCACGGGGAAATCAGTTTCTGGAGTATTAGCACGAAATAGAGAAGGTCTAGTAATGGTTGCTTGTACCTTTCCTTGGGAGAACATTCCAGATTCAACGATGGCGGAAGCAAGGGCGTGTCTGCAAGCAGTTACCATGGCGGAGGAAATGGGATTTCAGGACATTATTGTGAAAGGTGATGCATTGACCATAATCCGAAAGCTAAACTCGAATGAGGATGATAAGTCGAGCATTTGCAGCCTGATTAAAGAAATCAAAGGGAGAGGTCATAGGTTTAGAAGTTTACGGTTTGAGTACGTACCTCGAGGGGCCAACGAAGCGGCTCACGAAATGGCGCTAGAAGGAAGACAACACGAAAACCCCCAATACTAGATTGAGGAAGCTCCGCTCGCGGTGGTCAGACTGATTGACCATGATAGAGGAAGTATAATCTAACGGAGTTGAAATGGCAAAGTCGAGTCCGGACGTTGTGATAGTATGTTGGTCCGAAGAACTCGTAATTTTAACGGAGACTGAGATTTTAAAGGGTGATTTTTGTGGGAAGATTAGTCTCTCAATCGACTGGTACCGATAAGTGTTCTTCATGCAAAAGGAGAGGAAAGGATTTCAGGCCTAAGTTTTTTAGTTTTGCTTTTAGTTTTTCTGTCGATTTATGTTCTGCGATCATATTTCTGTTTTATTTTATTTTGCTTTTATTAATTTTTCTTGAAAGTACCGTTGAGGTGGCCAGCTATTGATGTATAGCTGTTAGCATTTCTTTTTCCTAGGCCTGTAATTAAATTATTATTTCCTCCCATCAATGTAGTATCTGCTGATTAGAATTCAAAAATATATAAAATATAAATTTTAAATATTTTAAGTAATAAATATTAATTATTTATAAAATTTAATTAGAATATATAAACTATATTTTAATATTTAAATATAACCATTAAATATTTGTAAATAGATATTAATAAATTTATATTATTTTGAAAAATATTTTTTATTTTTAATTAATAATTTTAACACATTTATAATTAAACACGAAGAAAAAAAAATAAAAATATTATGTTGTTGGAGGGTGAAAAGTAATTAAATATTTGATAAATGAAAATTAAAATTTTAACTTCTCTTTTTCAAAAACTTTTCAAAAGTGCTTTTGAAAAATCAAAATTTCAACCAAAAGTAGCTTGTTTAGCACAGCTTTTTTTTCTAAAAGTGCTTTTGAAAAGTATTCTTGAACTAGCTCTTAATTTACCTTTTGAGAAATTAATTTTACAATTTTTGTATTTTTTATAAAATTTGTATGCATTTTTATCAAAAATTTTATTTTAAATACTTTTCTATTTTTAAATTTTTATTTTTAATTTCTTATTTTTGATTTTTTGAATTAGGACTAAATTGACATGATATGTAAAGTTGAGAGTTAAATTTTATTTTTAAAAATTTGGATCAAATTAAGAGTAAATATCGGAATGCTAAATTTATTATTATGCCAATGAAAAAGTCATGTCAATAACATTAGTGACTAAAAAATTAGAATTAAATGATTAAAATAAAACTTACTAATAATTGAGTGATTATTGATGTAATTTATGAAAAATTTAAAATAAACAAAACCCGATATAACCGATGCTTAAAAGAGAACAGCTTAATCTTGAAACAACCAGAAGTCCAAAACCTAGTTTTAACCCAAAACAATGAGCTAAAAATCAAAGATTAAATCAACTAAGAATCTTAATACTCAATACCTTATTACCCTTTAAAGCATTATCTTTCCTTTACTTAGCTGTCTGTTTCTCAATTTAAATTTATTCATTTATACAGATTTGCGAAAATTTTAAGATTTGTTTTTACAACGCAAAGTAATTAAATAAAAATATAATTATAAAGAATTGTAATTATATATGTATTTGGTGGCAAAATATAATTACATTATAATTCCTATCATATTTGATTGTACAAATTGTAATTACATAGTTACATATTTTATATTTTTAAAAGTAATAATTACTATAAAAATTATTAGTATGGTAAAAAAATCTAAACAAGTAACAAGAATTAAAATCAACGCATCATACATATTATGTTAGTAAAAAAATTAATTGATAATACGATTACTAATAAAAATAACTAGAAAAAAATATCATATTCAAATTTATTTTATTGTTTTTAGTGTTCCAGTTTATTAGATTATTCCTCTTTAATATTTAACATAAGCTTCTTTTTATCAACTGTTAGTGTTTGGTCATCATATATTATTAAGATTATTAAGATCTCTTTCTTTTTTGTACTTCTTGAAGTATTGATCATCTCAAGTCCATTTATGAAGTATGCAACATGTTAGTACGAGCCAACTTTGTTTTTTTTTTTACTATATTGTTAATATTGGGAATATTTTTTTAAAAATAACAAATGTCCTCTCAACCATATTTTCGAGCCTTGAATGCATTAAATTAAAGAGTTCATGAGCAGTCTTTGTTGCTTGTGTCTAGCTCTATTATCTCATATGATATCAAATCTCATGATATGATAAAATTTGTTTTATATTATACAATATAATATTTGGGTTTACGGTGCAAATAGATTGTAATATTAATCATAAAACTAATAAAAAACAAATCACAAAGATTTATATAAACT
This sequence comes from Gossypium arboreum, assembly GCF_025698485.1. Taxonomy (NCBI): domain Eukaryota; kingdom Viridiplantae; phylum Streptophyta; class Magnoliopsida; order Malvales; family Malvaceae; genus Gossypium; species Gossypium arboreum. The sequence continues at coordinate 17,397,774 of NC_069080.1, forward strand.
TAATTTAAAGAAAGAATTATATTAGATTATGACCATTTTACAATTTTAAATTTTGATTTATGATAAGCAAGTTGTTTCCAATGATAGGTGTAAAAAAAAACAGAGTTAATCAATGATTTATCTTTAAAATTTTATAATCCTAAATTTCGACTTTCAAAATTTGAAATTTGTAATAATTTAGTATTTGAGCAAAATCCAACAACTTGAATTACTAATAAAAAAAAACTATTTTGATATATTTTAAACGAAATTTTTATTGAAAAAAACAAGTGACTTTAATCAAAGAAAAGGAAATCCGATTTAAGATCTCATATTCACATTTATTGGGTGAGTGTATATAAGAATAAACGTAAATAAGCAATCTCCCATAGCAAAAGGAAAAGAAAAGAAGTTCCAAAAGGAATTAGAGGTTTGGTTTTGTAAAATACGAACCCTAATTGTAAAAAAGAAGATTTTATTGTAAAAGAAAAAGTTAGATGTTAATGTGTTTCAAAGTCAATAAAGAGATTCGTACGAATAAAGTAGGTAAGAATAAAGCATAACCAAAGTTTTATAAGGAATATTCCAATTCTGAATATGCAGAATTTATACCAACTTATCTGAATTTTATGTAATAATTATCTGATGCAAAATATAATATATACAAATACACCAATCCAATGAATAAGAAACATTAACTACTACTCAACAATAAGATGGGAAACCAATGACTTTGAATGAAATCCAAAGACTGGTTGCTGCTCACATGCATTGTTACACTATAAAATCCACTTTGCATAAACCCTACACATCCATTTCATGTTGTGTTAATTAGAGGAGCTAAAGCAATCAGTGGGGCTCTTTTCAGACAATACGCATATTCTTCTCTCAAATTAGGCTGTCAGGCAATAACCCATTACTGGCAACCCTTTCAGTTTATTAAAGTTGGATGCTTTTGATATGGTTACTTTTGCTGATGATTCATATATGATAGTGATTTGATTTTCATACAAGTCTTTACCTTCTAAAACATATTTTACTCGTGTTTCTTTTTTCAGGACACATTTGCGATTAAGTCCATCGTATGTGGCAGCTAGGAGTAATGCAGTCTGCATTGTGTATTAAAGCACTAGAAGTGGATGGAATTAAGTTAGGTCTACCAAAATAAGACAGCACCTTTCATTTCCAATCTTCGATCTTCTTCGTAGCCTTATCAAGAATATATGCACAAGTCTCTTGTGAGTTGTGAGATCCTCTTGTGAATAATGAATTCACTAAAGTAAATTCTTTGTTATACATAAATATCTATATCCCATCGCATCAACCTTACCCTATAGCCACTCTACATATAATAGGGTATCATTAGAAGGGTTTCACCAAGGACCAAACTTATATACACTTTAAGGATAACGACAACAGGAGCTTCTACCCCTCTCTTTCTATCTCTCTTGCCTAAGCTTCATAAAAGTTCTTCATAATCTCTCCTCTCTCAACTCAGTAACTTCGACTTTCAACTCATCAAATGAACGGCCTTCAACTTCCTCATCCCATTTTTTGGAGCAGCAATTGGTGAACTGAGTGTGGACAACATGACTCTCCCAATTTGGATATTTGCACAAATAGAGAAAAAATGCATCGAGTGTGATTGATACATACACAGATGTAGTGAAGTTTATTAAATTAAATTCACTAAATCAGTCAATTTTCAACTCTAGAAAACCATTTAGCTTACAATGCATTTTTGGATAAGATTTGGGTATTTTCTAATTGATGAAGGAGCTATCTCTTAGCTTCAAAATACACTTTAAATTACCTGATTTCAAGTTCTGTAGCTCAAGTTATGGTCATCTTAGTAAAGACTGCACAAATAATTTTGTTTTAGACAAGATAATTACGGAAATTACAAGTTTTGAGCCTTGATTCATGTTTAAATCATATTCAGTTTGACTTTGAGGCTTAAATTTGATTATATAATGCACTTATAAAGTTTTATATTTTAGGGATTTATTTATTATGATTTTTTAAGTATTTTAGACTAATTTAGCTTATACAGTAAAATAATGACTAGGTCCATTGCTTGGAGACAAAGGAAGAGGTGTTTCTTTGTTTTTCAAGTATTTTATTTTACAATATTCAATTCTTATTTTTATTTAGAAGATTTTTTTTTTACTTAATCTTATTCAAGATTTTGGGGAACTTCAAATTCCAAGTTGCCAAGAACTCGTTCTTGGAGGGTCGGTTAGAGCCATTGATTGAGTTTATCAAGAAATCTTTTTCAAAGGATTCAATTGGGCACTTATCATTCTCTTAATCTCTATCGTTTATCTATTCCATCTCCCACTTTTATTTTTGTTTTCTTTATTTATCTTGCTATTTAATTTTGCTTTTATCATTATACTTGTTGTATTCCTGTTCTTAGATATCAAGAAAGCATATTCCAAAGCTTAAAAATTCACCTTGCTTGTTGTCCAAGACACTAGGATTCAGTCTCGACCCATCAAGTCGAGTCGAGTCTTCTCCTCCAAAATAACTTTGAATCATCTTGGAATTTTTGAGACTTTTGTGGATGTTGCCCTCTTATTAGTGAATCAAACTCGTGTTGTTATCTTCATGGTAATTTTCTATCTTAATTCAACAATCAATTATATACATCAACACTTATCTTAAGTCTTGTATGAATACATATCACATTTTTACTTTACGAGTGAGTGTCCTTTAGCCTTTTCAGGCACACTTTTATAAGAGTATATAATTATACGTTATATCATAAAAATTATTGACATGCCTCCTTGGGATCAATATTGTGCAAATATGTCTCACCAAAGTTACCAATACCTCACCAAGTTACAATGTGTAATTGGCACAAGTCTTACCAAAGAGTTAAAAAATCTCACTTTCTACAATATATTTCTTTATTTTAATATATAACACGCCAAAGTTACTAGTACATTTCCAATGTTTAATTTCCCTATTATTCTTTTCAAATAACTATTGGTATTAATTGTTTATTAAAAAAAAAAAACTCAATTTTCATGGCCATTGGCATCCCCTATACTTCGTTTTATTACAGCTTTGCCTTCAAGGCGAGTTTAGATTATCAAAAAGCTTTACCTTTAATGCGAGTTTCGTTTTATTACAATTTTACTTTCAATGCAAGCTATTAAAAGGATTTTTGTTTTCTTACAAATTTTGCCTTTAAAGCAAACTTGATTATCAAAAAGCTTTGCCTTCGAGGTGAACTTCACTACAGTTTGCCTTCAAGGCATACTTGAACTTCTCAAATACTTAGCATCCAAAACATATCTTGTTTTCTCTAATTAGCTTTCTCAAGCATCTTTCGTTTGATTAAGCGTCTACTAATGCTTCATGTTTAGACTACTCAATCACTCTACTCCATTAAAAAGACAATACTTACAAGAACACCTAAATAAGGCAACACAACCTCACCAATCACTAAAAATTTCAAGGACAAAGCCTTTTCAAACATATTTAATTTTTTAGAAAAGAAAAAGCAATTTCAAGAATATCTCGCGCAATATCGTAATTCGCCTTCAATGTTGCATCTTGCTTACTCAAACTTTGCTGTCAAGGCCTCGCATGTTTACACGCCTTTATTAAAAACTCGTGTATAAGGAATAATATCAACTTAGCTTCTGCATATTACCTTTTCATATGCAATCTGCCTTTTCAAGTTTTATAAAAAGAAATATGCATAATTTTTTTTCCAATAAAAAGGACCTCGCTTGCAACACAGTGGTTTCGTCTCTATTTCGCGTTTTATATAAAGTCACTTCATAATATTCCTATTAACTAGGAGACAATTGGTATACTTTAATATCTACCCATATCACATCAACCTTACCCTTTAACCACCCTACACATAATAAGGTATGCTAATACACAGAGGAGTGGGTGACGAAGATGGTCGGTTTACCTTGTTTAGGATAGAGTAGAGTCATCAAATAAGGAGAAAGAGGTTTAGGATTGGTTGGAAGAAGTAAGGGCAGTTAGTTGCCTAGGTCTTTCCTTAGGTTCTAGGCCTTATATGTTGGTCTGTCTCTTATCCTGAGATGCCATGTGTCAAGTCGTTTTTGGCGGGTTAAAGGCAAGAGGCCTGATGTCACAAGCTTAAATAGAGTGGTACTATGATATATTTTTGGTCATCTTAGATGGGACGTGATAGTTGAGACATGATATAACAATTAATGAGTGAGCCCGTCTATCAAATAAATTGTTAGTCAAGAGATTATCATGAGGGATCATCACGTAAAAAATAAAAAATATCATTTTAAAATATATAAGGACCAACATTGACTCCACATTATTAACCATGCAAACAAATATTGACTTCATTTGAATGGGTAGTGCAATCAATTTTGATGAAAATAAAAATAACTGTAGTGGTGAAATTTGTATTTTATGCCAGTGAGATTAAAGTTAGTAATGAGGCATATTTGGATGTGAATGCAACAATATTGATGAGATGAACTCTAATAGAAAACAACAATTAAATATATTGAATTAATATATATAATCATTATATGTTACCATAATTTAAAACTTATTAAGATAATATTTAAATATTTTTTCATCTATTTTATTATTTCAGAATTTTTAAATTTTATACACTTAAAAGTATTGTCATTTTATTTTATTTTAATAACATATTTAATTACAATTATTCAATTGAGATTGCTTATTTATATAGTTGGATATTTTATTTTATTTTTATTTATAACTTTTTTTATTTTTATATAATTAAGTATTCAAATATTACACCTCAAGTTATTTGACACTTGGAAAATTTAATACAAAAATCTAAAACCATAAAATTCCAAAATCTTAAAAGAAAAAAAAAAAAGACAAACAAGAATTTAAGCTACAAAACGCAACTTCAATATTTGACTCAATCTTTAAAGTCAATTGAATATGCTGCGGTGAAATTGTGTTACCATAATTATCCAAACATCATGCACTACTTTAGTACCATGCAAAACATGCCAAAACGAGGGTTCCAAATAAACCCTTCATCCATTTTTGGACTGAAAAATAGCCCTTCGAAATGTACCAAGGACTTTTCTCCTTCATGTTTTCCTCTATTTGGCATTTTCCTCCATCCTCTCTCCGTTTTCTGCTTCTTAAGCTTTTGCTGGTTCCACCAGAGGAGAAGGAAAGGTTTCTATTTGAGCTTCAATGGTGACATTACCTAATCTTATAACCCAAAAAGTGTTTGTAACATTCATTACATTTATAATTAAAAAAAATCGTGAAGGGGCTATACCGCACAAAACAAAAAGTACAAGAACTATTTGTACAATTTGACCACATAAATAAGGCCCTCGCATTTCAAACCATGAATTTAACACTTGGCCATATACTGTACTAGGACTATCAACAATATACCAGTCAAGGGAATTGATCCCATTGATGAACAAAGTCTTCTACTGTACATTATTTCATCGTATCAACTTATAACTATACAATGCGTATTGCCCAGTGCTATCAAACCAGAGCAATGAAGTAGAAAATGCCAAAAACATCAACTCCTCTATACAAAAGCATTATACTCAACTGCTGTGACTTCTTCCCCAAATCAGTTGTCCTTCAGCTTATAGACCGTGTCAACATATTCTTCAATGTCCCAAAGGAAAGAACCAAAGGCGACAGCTTCCAAAACTAACCTCTTCAGACTTGAAAAAGATGTCCTGATCACCTCATCGGTCTCCGGAATCCCTGTCTGCTCATCTCCAAAGAGTGCACAGCTGTGCCTCTCGATCAAATGTGCTGCCTCTTTGGATCTTGGTTTGGCACATCTCTGCAATGTCTCCGGGTCAAATCCCATCACATAGCATCTTAATTCTTCAAGATCCTTTTCCTGTCTACCTGGTCCTTGACCTAATGGGACAGATTGCACGTTACTAAAACGGCCGAGTACCAGGCTCTTAATTCCACAAGGTAAAAGATCCAGAAACTGAAGGGAGTTCCTATGATTAAGACGTTTTTGATGAACCAAAGTTAGGCATCGTTCCAGTTGGTGTCTAGAGGAGGCAGACTTGAGAAAATAGCCATACAAGATGGAGGCTGCATAAAGTCGGCCTAGATGGAGCTGTTGGATCTCAGTAGTAGCCCAGTTGTCGGTGACACTGGAGTCTGCTCTCAAGCCGATGACAGCACTGATATGATCCCTGACCACCTCCAACACCTCAATGCTATGGATGGACTCTAGTTCCCAATCTTTCGAAGGCCATATCTCAAGTCTGCAATTGTACATGCACCTGGAGAGCTTAGGAACCAATGGTACTCTGAGATCAGAGAACTTGTAGAAGATTAACATATACATCACATCTTCCACAGCAGCTTGGCACTCCTGCTCTTTCAGTTGAGCAATCCTTCTGGAATTTTAGTAAAATGTAATATGTCAGAAAAGTGAAAACAAAAAGGATTGTTATATCAATCATCAACAGAGTCGAAGGATCCAACATACAAATTTTGAAGTATTCCAATGGCAGCTCATTTAATAGAGTGATAATAATGGTAGCTAAAGTAACACCTACTTCATTGGTGGTTAATATTATTACAACCATCACCTGGGAGCACCGTAAAACGTGTCAAGCCAGGGATTTTGGAGAGCTCCGTTTCAGCAGAAGACAAATGCCTTTGTGCCACAATGTCTAATTGATATCACTATAAAACATAAAATACAATAAACTTCTTTTTCTAATCCAAGCCAACACAAGAGTTGCACAAACTAACAAGTGCAAACAAGTTAACTTACGATCACAGTAACTTTAAAGAAAAAGGAAATAAAATTACATATATATATATATTGCAAGAAATATGAAACCAGAAATATAAACAGGGGAAGTATCCAAAAAAGTATGCAATAGTAATACGCTTTTATGTACTTCCATTCAATTACAAGGCAAATTTTAACAGCAATAAACTGATGGCAACTCAAAACTTGTCACAACACATTGGTAGTTGCCTACATGAAACACTAAGAAATGAGTGGCTCTAGTCTGTTTATAAATAATATCATATCATCTCCCAAGCTTTTGTAGCTTAGAATTAGACACAACCAATGAATCAAGGTAAAGAAACTAAAAAACTAGGCCTCGATAGTTAATATCATATCAGCATCGGGACTAACAACAGAGTGAAGAATGCCCAATTGCTAGGTGTAAAATTGGAAAAGATCTATCTGAATATATCATGTGTGAAAGAATATACAGATGGCCTCTTTAATAGTAAAGAATTGAGGAATTGGTGCATTTTAAATGGATTTCACAAACACCCAAATAAATGAGTTGCAATGCCAGCGAAGAAATAAAGTGCAAATACCATCGGTAATATCACTAAGACCCTACAAATATTATGGTAAGAAGAAGGCCTAGCATAGTCTTAGACTGGTTATTAGGCATAGGAGAGACTGATATATCTATCTGACCCTTGATAGTTGATATCAAAGTTCTCATATAGAAGAATCCATTATTCTGACCTTCAAGTCCATGCAATTTTCATTAGTTTCTTGTGAGATTGTTAAACAACAAAAGAACCTATTAATAATCTCTCATTCACAATACAAAAGATCTACTTAACAGACTTCTTTTCCCACACAAGATCTACTTAATAGACTCATCACATGATAAAAGTAAAACCTCTCCCATCAAAACAAACATGCTGGTCACCATTAATAGAAATTAAGCTTAGGTTGGTTAGCACTTTAATTTTCTCAATACAATGAAAACAATACCAAAAAAAAATAACTTAATCAAACCAAAAACATCACGACTCGCAACTTACCAACATAAAAAAAGAAAAGAAAAGAAAAGAAAAAGGCCTCTTCAAAAAAGAAAAAAAAAAAAGGCCTCTTCAAAGAACATATGCAAGTTATACACTTCAATTTTCCTTGCAGTATACTAGAGCAACAGAAGTGTTATACAAACCTGTGAAGACATGCTTCGTCAGAATCCAAGCTAACAAACATACGAGAGACGGCAGCGTCACGATCATTGGAGAGCCGCTTAAGTTCATCGGCGGCAGCGAAGTGGAAGAACTGACGTTGGTTCTGAAGGACACCGCTTAAGAACTTCCCAGGAGCTGACCTCGGCTCAAGCGGCGCGTTCAAGCTGCTGAAATCACAGTGGCTAGCCCCGGCGCTGGCTTTGACAGAGGGTGCTTTCCGGCCATTGAAAGGAGTGGAAGTAAAGCCAGTCCTGAGTGATCGGCGGCGGGACAAAGCAAAGTCGGAAGGTGAATTCGAAGGGGTAAAAACGCGGGGCCCCTGATAAATCTTTACCAGCGATGGTAAAAAAGAAGAGAGAGAAGGGGCCTTGTGGAGAGAGAAACAATGTTCCATCAACTGTCAATGGGAACCCAAACAGAATACGCTGAAATTATGGGAGAGATGAAATGATAAGAAGGGAGAGAGGTGGGTTTATTTGCTTCATGGTTAAGCCCTATTATTATGTTTACCTAAAAAGATGCCATTTGGATAGGGTTTTGAGGACTAAAATTAAATAAAAAAGAATAAATAAATTGAAGAAATTGTTATGTATATGTGTGTAGAAGCTGCCATTGGAGAAAAGGGTTGGCACCAAATTGACCAGTCCTTGATAAAATAGATATTTTGGTGATTGGGAGAACAATGGCCAATGACTGAATTAGGGTCCCCAAAAGTGATGAAGATGGAGAACAAAGTTGATGATTCTTTTTCAGTATAAAATTATTTTATTAGAAGATACCATTTTCAAAAATTATCGGGTGGAAATAAATTTCATCAAAATTGATAAAAAAAAAAAAAAGAGTAGAGAAAGAAAGAAAGAAAGAAAATGGGTTATCAGATAAGAAGAGATCAATGGGATGGACAAAATGGATAAGACAATCTACAGAGTCATGATAAGGAGATCAAACCAGCACACCACCCATAGTTTCATTTATTATTATTTATTTCTGCACCCATTGTTTTCTTTTTTCTTTAATTATGTTTCATGCCCTCTACCTTAACATTATCGTCTTTGCTTTCTATAACTACGGTTAACCTATGTTCCTTTTTTTTGCCTAAACTCTGCGACCATCACCAGATTTTCTTTATCATAAATTAAATTAACTAATGATTTATTTAGTTTTTAAAATTTTCCTTTTTTAATCTTTCAAGTTATTTATATTTTATTAAATCACTCTAAAATGATTGAAAATTTTAATATTTTAATTTTATCGACGTTTTATATACGTGGATAATCAGCTTAGCATTTAATTATTTTTTAAAACTTAAAATTTTAAAAATTTTAAGAACAAATTTAAAATTAAAATCATTAAAATAATTTTTAAAAATAAAAATATTTTAATTTATTTTAAGGTAATTTGACAAAAATGAAAAATTAAAAATTAAAAGAGACGAAAAATTAAATAAATGATTAAAATAACTTTTAAAGTTAATGGACCAAAAAGAATTATACCTTAATAAAAGAACTAGAAAGATCAATTAATTTCAAGCCATGAGGCTTACCATGTACACTCAATCTTCTCTGCATCCTAATTTTAGCATTATCAATACAAAGCTCCGATCATAAAATAGAGTTTAAGCAAAATGGAATAAAATCTCAAATAATACGACACTACCTTAATTAAAGAATGAGCGACTTTCTTAATATTCTGTTGAATCCATTGAAATAACATGAAATTAATTTATTTAAAATAATGCAATATCAATCAATATTAATTCAAATTCTGAAATCATAGATTTCATCCGGCCGAGGGCGTTGAGCACCTCCATACAATTGAGTTCGATAATGACCTTGTCAAGGTTAGAATCCTTGTTCCATGAAAGAGCCTCTCAAATCGCTATTGCATCAGCAACATGAGCTTCTATGACAACTGAAAAATGACCCGATAAAGCTTGGACGAATTCTGCATCTCTAATTACAATAGCAAAACTAGTCTTATCTTCAACTAGAAACGATTGCGGCATCAACATTGCATTTTAGCCAACCTTCTTCCAAAGAGGTTGGTCGAAACAACATCTTTGAATCTTTCCAAGTCTGCAAAAAACTATTAATAAAAGTAACAAGATTGTGAGCCTGCATTTCTTTTTGTTGCCATACAAACAAATTCCTTCTATACCATATGGTGCATAAGCAAGATAAATATTGGTGTTTAAAATCTAAAATATTTGCATTGAAGAAATCTTTGATGAACTGAGGGACAATACTTGTAAGAATATCAGCATTTAGAGAGTCCCATTATGGCTTAATAGTTGGGCAATGTAGGAGACTATGATCTAGAGTTTTGAGAAGGCCACACCAACAACAAGCCTTTTTAATATTCATCTCTTTTCTAGCTTAATTAGATTTGTAAAGGACAGAGTTCCTTAAACAATTCCAACAGAAGTGTTGGAATTTAGACGGCAAGTTATTCCAAATCTATTGCCAACTACCTTCAGTCTCGAGAGTATCAATATTAGAGAAATTGTCAATAGCCAAACTTCATAGTGCATTCACCATGCTTAATAAAATGCCAAATCAATTTGTTAGAAGGTTTTTGCCTACTAACCAGGTCCATAAACACACATCCCCTGAATAAAATTGACATCCCAGGCAATCCCTTGTGTATTGGAAAGGTCATGAACAAGCAAGTTTTAAATCCTTCACTTGGTTCGGAATCAACAAAAAAATTCATATCGTCACAAAGCCAATCATCTTGAAAACTATAATGGTTCTACCAACTCCTCCTCACTCTTACCATTTTTACCCAAAAGTCATGGGAATTTCCATAGCCACTAAAAAGGAAAAGTGAAGTGGAGATCCTAAAGAGTTAGATTATCATCTTGGAAAATAAAATTAGAAGTGGAAGTGGAGAAAGTTGAGAAGAAAGTAAAGGGCTTAAAGAGACAAGGTAAGAAATCAAAGAATTTTTATAGAATTCATGTTTAATTGAAGTAGAAAAATAAGAAAATGATTTGTAGTATGAGTTTTGATTATTTGATGTGTTCATGAAGTAGAAAAAGAGAAGAAATAATGAAAATGTTGGAATCAAGGTGAAGGTGGTGACTAAAGTGAGGAAGGAAGAGAGTTAAAGCAAAAATAGTGAATTCCTAACAAAAAGATAGTTAAGGGCATCGCGAATCTTACCTTACCAAATTTGAATTTATGCATGAATTATATTCTAATTGTTATATTAGTGCTCTTAAAATTTAATTACGCTAGGAAAATTTTAATATTTATTATAAAATTCTTGTAGAAAGAAGTGAATATATGAAATTAACTTCCACAACAAAGTGAATAAATTAAGTGTAGTAAAATTATAATAAAAAAAGGCTAAATTGAAAAGTGTAACTGTGAAATAAAATTTTATAATAAAGAACTTAAATGAAGTGTTAAGTATTAGTGCATTAATTATAAAGTGATATTTAAGTGAATTTCTAGTGATTCTCAATTTCATATTAAAAAGATCAAATTATAAAATATACAAAAGTGACTAAGTGTACTAAGATTTTGAAATAACATATTCAATTGTAATGATATATAGGAGTGAAGTGATTAATGAAAATATATGCTAGTAGGGACAAAATCGAAAAGATTATAAAGTAAGAGAAATGAAATTTATGCAAAGAAGATTGGATAGCAAAGTGACCAAAGTTTATGATAGTTAATTTAATTTTAAATACATAACAATTTAAACACAACACACCATATGAACTTACCTGATTAATTCAACAGATAAATTAAATTGTAAGGACTAATTGATAATTTTATCTTTTTCTAATCATCCTTATTTTAGTTTAATTCTCGATCTATTTAGTACCGAAAGGTATAAGCTTGAAACCTTATGTTCTTTCTTTTGGTTTCGGTTGAAGAAGATAAAGATGGACAAAAATGTTTTTCTTTCTTTCGTTAATTTTGTCTTTTATACCATTATTAACCTTTAATTAAACTTAATTAATTAATCAAATTTTAATTAAGTTAATGTTAAGTATATTTAGTGAATGTGGTGGCCGCCAACTAACATCCACCACCATTTTGTTATTTTCAATTGGTTAATTGTTGAATTGATCATTTAAAAATTTAAAATTTATAGCTATAAATATTTATAATTTTATAATTTAATTATTTTATTTTAATTAACTAATCAATTGACAAAATTAATAGACTAAATTTTATTTAACTTTTAATCTCAAAATATTTACAGACTTCGAATATTAAAAATGAGATTCGAAATTGTATTTTTGATACCACTGATTTTTGAATCATTATATATATATATACACTTAATCAAATAATCAAAATTTGAAAGAAGCTTAATTTAATACTTTTCATTATAATCTTTTAACATATTCTACTATAATCCAAACTAATTTTAACATGCAAGGATTTGAATCTCTGGTTACCAAATTTTCTCAAGCTTCCATCAATGGAAAACCGGATTAAAACTTTATAAATTCGCTAAATTGAAAAAATGGGTTAGCTATTACTAGATTCATACTAAGAAATCTATGGAATTTAAGGGAAAACATGATCAATTACTTTGATAATTGATGACCGAAGGAATGAAGAAATTAGTTTGGTTTTTCCTTTTCTTTTTCCTTTTTCAATCTGTTTGTAGTAGAGAAATAAGATCAACATATGCTTTCTCTCTCCCCCCACTTTCATGTATGTGTGTATACTTTTAATTAGTAAAAGTATAATTTCTTACCTAATCTAATGGTTTATTTAATTATAATGCTAATTAGTGGATGATGATGACACATTAATAATTTATTACGTTTCATACATTATTAATGGCTTAATTGCTACTCTTACCTTAGTTTATTTACTTGCCAAATATTTTCTTTCATTTAAATCACTAATCAATTTAACTATGTATTATTTTTATTAATTGATTTAATTCAATAACAATTAATTATTCCACTTCTCAAATTTGTACTTAACTCATAAATTATTTTATTTTAAATATTTGCTATCTTGATTTAATCAATTTGATTTGAATATCAAATTTTACGATATCACTGAAAATTAGGTGATTATACTTTGATTTATTTGGGAATTAGGGTTAATTAGGGATTCGAATGTGCCCCCAATTTCCTGAATTACAGTACTGCTCATCTTTTTCAGTTGTGACCAATAAGAACTGAACACGTAACTCGCGTGCCAAACCAACGAATCGGGTTCAAAACATTCTTTTCCGGGTTGAATCGGGTCACATGTCTTGTAACACCCTCTAACCCTTTTTCGACATCGGAATAGGATTACGTAACGTTACCAGTCACTACAGTTTATAACGCAAATCACATAAAATTATTCATTATACAGTTCAGTAATTTATCTTATTGACCCTTTAATGGACATTCGAGACCCAAAGAAGATGTTAGAAACAAATCGGAACCCGATCAGAAGCTTATAAAATTTTTCGTAAAGTTTCCAAAATTTATCTTATGAACAGTACCCACATGCCCGTGTGGTCTAGGAGACACGCCCGTATGTCCCTAAGACATGCTCGTGTTGTCACTCCGTGTGACTCACAAGGCCAGGACACGCCCGTGTCTTTTATCCGCGTAACTCTCTGACTTATTACTCATGAACAAATTAGTTTCACACGGCCAAGACACACGCCCGTGTGCTTAGCCCGTGAGGAATTATTTTCAATTCGAATCTAGTGTAGTTTTTGCACGGCCAAGCACATGCTCGTGTGTTGTGATCGTGTACCTCACACGACTGAGACACACGCCCATGTCTCTGCTCATGTGGCCATGCCTGAGCATTCTGTTTACAATATTTAAGATGCAGGGGACACACAACCTATTCACATACCGCGTATAAGCTGTGTGTCTCACATGGTCTGATCACACGCCCGTGTGGACTGAAAATGAGCCTTATAGTTCAAGTTTACCAACCCTGCCTACCTTGAATAACAAGCAACTTAAAATCCAATCCTTCAAGCAATCCAAAACATGCATCTAAAACATGTCAAAATTTGTCAATATAGCGATCTAACTCATATACGTTTATAGATATCTAACATAAATTTTCTAACACTATATTTAAATACCATCCAAATCAATTCAAAATTAAACCATAAAAATGAGTATATTAAAGACATACGTAATTGTATTATTTAACCAAAAACCATCATTTATCATTATTATTTACATATCAAAATGACAACAATAATAACCTAGGTACATGCAATTCTCAAAAGAGAAAATACATCACCACGTATTTGAGTTCGGGATCGGCTTGGATGCTGAGTAGTTAGTCACTTTCATACCTGACCTGCGCACGGACACAAACCGTACGCTGAGTATGCACTCAGTGGTATTTCTATAAACCAACACTTAATTCAATTATTAACTCAAATGCATTTAAACTATAAGATTTCTATTTCATGGCAATAACTATATTTACAACTTATTCTCAAAGAAATATTCAATTCAATTCAATATCAATTAGTTGTTCAGTACAGTAGTACAGTCATTCAATAATTTAGTACAGTAGTTTACCCCTATTAACATAACTCAGATCTAGACGGATACACGGATCCAACCAACACACCAGTACGGCACTCAATGCCTCATCGACTTTGCCGAAGTAAACAGTAACAGTACGGTACTCAGTACCTCATCGGATTAAACCGAAGTAACAGTAATAATACGACACACATAGTGCCTCATCGACTCAAAGTCGAAGCAACAGTACGACAGTTATAGTGTCTCATCGACTGAAGATCGAAGTATCCCTGAACACTTTCAATCCTATGGCATGCCAATTATATTCGACTTAGCCCGGCACTGTTAATAGGGTATTCAATTCACTTTCAGTTTTCAGATAACAGTCAATTCACACTTTGATTCAATATTCGCAACTTATTTCGATTCAATGCAAAAATTACAATTTTTGCCTCTATCTCACTTACCATACACATTAAATAATAAAAGCAATAATTAATTTTAAAGTTCGGTTAATAGAAATACAAACTGTAATTCTTGGATTACTCTTCGTCAACCTTCTCTTTTCCTTTCTTTGTCGATGTCTCCAGTACTACTGTAATGCCCCTTACCCGAGACCGTTGCCGGAGTCGAGCACAAGGCACTACTAAACTTATTTGAGCACTTAACCAAATTTAGATAATTTATATAATACTTTTCAGACAAGCTGTCCAACTGTGTCATAGTTGCTAAATAATTCATATCTCGAGTTATAAAACTCGAAATCCAAATCCGTAAATTTTCTCTGAATTTATACTCATATATCTACTTACCAATTTTTTTCTAGAATTTTTGGTCAAGTCAATTAGTACAGTTTATTATTTAAAATCTCCCCTATTCCAGGGTTTGACTACTCTGACCTTTGTGTATTACAAATCAGATATCTCTCTGTACAGAGCTTCAATGACTATGCCGTTTGTCTCTAATAAAACTAGACTCAATAAGGAATCTGTACATATAAAGTATGACTTCTAATTATCTTTGTAAAATTTATGGTGAATTTCCAAAGTCAGAATAGGGGATCCAGAAATCGCTCTGGCCCTGTTTCACAAAAATTTAAACATCTCATAAAATATAGCTCATATACCTGTTTTGCTTCTTCCATATGAAAATAGACTCATCAAGATTCGATTCCATAATTTATTCATTATTTAATTCCATTTCTACTATTTTTAGTGATTTTTCAAAGTCAAACTACTGCTACTTACCGAAAACTGTTTTAGTACAAATATTGTTAACTAGTTTATAACATCTTTACTTCAATTCTTTCAAACTCTATACATGCCATATAAATCTTTAAACATAAAACAAAACTACCGAATTGATCTGAATAGTGTGCCTGTTGTGTTGATCCGATCTACCCACTTCACTTCAAGTCAATCTACATAAAATATTAAACACACACAAGTAAGCTTATTGAAGCTTAGTAAGCTCATAGGCATATAAACACAAATCATATCAAATATCGTACACAATCATATATCTATTAGTTTAACTATTTCATCCTCCAAATCACAATTTCATTAATAACTCATTGGAATAATTTCCATATGGCAACTCACAATTTAACTCCCTTAGGCCCATTTCTCATTTACTTCATTGTCAAATTAGGGAACAATAAGGAATTCAGTGTTTCATTATCACATTGCCATAGTAAACCATGGACTTTCACATTGATACGCATCACACACGAAGCCATAGCCTTGCCATGGTCTTACACGGTTCACATATCATACGAAGCCATATCCTGGATATGGTCTTATACTAATCACATTATCACATTATACCGATGCCATAGCCCCACTATGGTCTTATACTGAGTCACATTATCACATTGCACCGATGCCATAGCCCAGCTATGGTCTTAAACGGGCACACTTGTCACATATGTTTCATCAACTCATCGAGGTCACGAGAATAGAAGCACTCAAATCCATTGTTCCTACTAATTTGTACTTTTAGTTACACATTATTCATTAGTTAATGCAAATTGATAGTATTCATCAACAATAAAATACTTTAACAATCATAATATTTTCATATCAAAACATTGAACTTTGCCATATGAACTTACGGACTAATTTGTAAAAGTCGAGAAATTCGGGGACTATTCTTGAATTTTCTCCTTTCCACGATTCAGTTCGTTTTCTTGATCTATAATTATAAAATCATTCCTTCATTAGCATCCATTTCAATTCTATTTCACTTCACAATTTATGCTGTTCAAATTTCAAAATTGCACTTTTACCCCAAAATTTACAATTTTCACAATTTAGTCCCTTCTCAATTCACCCATCAATTGAACTAATTTTTCTCAATTAACACTTTATTTTATCATTATAAACTATTTCAAAACCTTTTATATTCTTAATTTCAACAGAAACCTTCAATTCACAACTTTTTCACAATTAGGTCCTAAATATAATTTCCTATCAAAATCACTTAATAAAACCACCTTAATATAAAATTAGAACTTAAATTTCATAATAATTCATCATAAAATTCCCTTATCCATCCAGGGTAACTTCCAATTTCACCCATAAAATCAAAACTAATGAATTCTACAAGTAGACCTAATTGTAAAAGTCATAAAAACATAAAATTATCAAGAAAAGTAAGAATTAAACTCACATGATGTAAAATATGAAAACCAGCTTTCTCCAGACCTTCTATGGCGTTTTAGCTGAGAAAATATGAAGAAATGTCTAGATTTTTCAATTACATCATTATTTAACTATTAACTTTTATGCTATTTCCAATTTTGCCCTTGTTCACATTGTTTTCTTGCTTATTTCATACCCAAACCGTCCAGCCATTAACCTTTGGGTCTAATTGCTCTTTAAATCCATCTTTTAAATACTTAAGCTATTTACTCACAATTTAACAAATTTTGCGCTATTTTCAATTTAGTCCTTTTAGTTAATTAGCCATCCAAACGTTAAAATTTTCTAACGAAACTTTAATACTAACTCAATGACACTCCATAAATATTTATAAAAATATTTATAGCTCGATTTTCAACTTTGAGGTCTCGATACCTCATTTTTGACCCGCTTGACCTAATAAATTCTTTTAATTCACTAATTTCACCATTTCACAAATTCTTCTAAATTCTTATTTGACTCATAAATATTAAATTACTATCTTTTTCAATCTTATTTGTCGAATTTAGTGATCTCAAATCACCATTTCCGACACCACCGAAAATTAGGCCGTTATAACTCTCCCCTTTAAAAATTTCGTCCTCGAAATTTGTTACCAAAATGATTTGGATATTGTGATCTCATTGACTCCTCTGTTTGCCGGTTGCCTCCTCCAATCCATGTCGATGCCATAACACTTTTACTAATCTGTACTCGCTTATTCCGTAGTTCTTTAACTTCCCGAGCTAATACTTTCACCGGTTCCTCCGAATAAGTCATATCGATTGTAGCTCTATCTCAAGATGAGGAATCACATGTGAAGGGTCCGATCTATATCGTCTCAACATAGATACATGAAATACATTATGGATCTTCTCAAGTTCGGAGGCAAGGCCAATCTATAAGCTACCGGACCGATCCTCTCAATGATTTCAGATGGTCCGATAAATCGTGGACTAAGCTTTCCTTTTCTACCAAACCGTAAAACTTTCTTCCACGGAGAAACTTTCAAGAACACACGATCACCCACATTGAACTCTATATCTCTTCTTTTCAAATCAGATACGACTTTTGACGATCTAAGCGACTTTCAAACTTTCCGAATAATCTAAACTTTCTCTTTAGTTTCGAATTAAATAATTTCGATTCACTTAATTCGACCAATACAACGGGTTCTCGCACTTCCTTCCATACTGAGCTTCAAACGGTGCCATTTTGATACTAGCTTGATAACTGTTATTATAAGCAAATTCAGCTAAAGGTAAGTACCTTTCCCAGCTGCCACTGAACTCGAGTATACAACACCTTAACATATCTTCCAAAATCTGAATCACTCGCTCTGATTGTCCATCTGTCTGAGGGTGAAAAGCTGTACTAAATTTTAACTTAGTACCTAAAGCTTCCTGTAGTTTATTCCAAAATCTCGAAGTAAACCTCGGATCTCGATCAGAAATAATTGATGTCGGCACCCCATGTAATCTCACAATTTCTGACACATATAATTCCGCTAACTTATCAAGTGAAAAATCTGTTCTGACCGGAATAAAATGCGCCGATTTAGTTAATCTGTCTACTATCACCCAAATCGAATCTTTTTTCTTCGGAGTCACTGGCAATCCAGATACAAAATCCATCGTCACATGTTCCCACTTCCATTCTGGAATCATTACGGGTTGTAACAAACCTGTAGGCACTTGATGTTCAGCTTTTACCTGTTGACAGATTAAACATTTTGCCACAAATTCACAAATTTCCCGTTTCATACCAGGCCACCAATACATTTTTTTCAAATCACAATACATCTTCGTACTACCCGGATGAATCGAGTACATACTACTATGAGCCTCTGATAAGATATCCTTCTTCAATTCTAGATTATTCGGGACACAAATTCTATTACGATGGTATAACATACCACTATTATCAATAGAGTAATCTAAGTTCAAATTATCCCGAACCATTTGTCGTTTCAACACCAACTTCGGATCTTCATCTTGCAATTCCCGAATTCGTTGAAAGAATACTGGTTTTGTCTTTAATTCAACTAATATAGAACCATTTTCATTAATGCACAAATGAGCATTTAACGCTCAAGAGCAAATAATGATGATTTCGACTAAGTGCATCCGCCACTATATTTGCCTTACCCGGATGATAATCAATGATAAGATCGTAATCTTTCAATGCTCTAACCATCGCCTCTTTCTCAAATTCACTCTTTCTGCGACATTAAATATTTCAAACTTTTATGGTCTCAGATACACATAACATTTCTCTCCATATAGGTAGTGTCTCCAAATTTTTAAAGCAAATACTATGGCAGCTAACTCAAGATCATGTGTAGGGTAGTTCCTCTCATGTGGTTTCAACTGCCGAGAAGCATATGCTACAACTTTTCCGATCGCATCAATACACAACCTAAACCATTCAGAGATGCATCACTATATATCGCATATGGCACACCGATTCATTTGAGTTAACACCGAGCCTCTGTCAACGTTCTCTTTAATTGATCAAAACTTTGTTGGCACTCATCGACCATACAAACTCAACATTCTTCCGTAATAATTTAGTTATCGGTGAAGCAATCGGTGAAAAATCTTTCACAAATCGACGATAGTAACCACTAATCCAAGGAAACTTCGCACTTCCGTAACATTCTTTGGAGTTTTTCAATTAATCACCACGACACCTTACTCGGATCTACCAGATACCATCAACTGACACAATGTGACCCAAGAATCCCACTTCATGAAGCCAAAATTCACATTTACTAAATTTTGCATATAACTGTTTTTCCTTAATATCGTAGTACAATTCTCAAGTCTTGAGCATGCTCGGATTCGTCTTTGAATAGATCAAGATATCGTCAATAAACACAACCACAAATCTATCTAGGTAAGATGGAAAATTCGATTCATTAAATCCATAAAAGCGGCAGGAGCATTTGTCAAACCGAATGGCATAACTAAGAACTCATAATGACCATACCGAAGTTCTAAAAGTCGCTTTCGTACATCACATTCCTTTACCTTTAATCGATAATACCCAGATCTGAGATCTATTTTAAAACATCAGTAGCATCCTTAAGCTGATCGAATAAATCATCAATACGAGGCAAAGGATATTTATTTTTAATTGTTACCTTATTCAGCTGCCTGTAATCTATGCACAGCCTCAATGAACCATCCTTCTTTTTCACAAATAAGACAGGTGCACCTCACGACGACATACTCGGTCTGATAAACCCTTTGTCTAACAGCTCTTGCAACTGCGTTTTTAACTCTCTTAATTCTGCTGGAGCCATTCTATACGGCATCACCGATATGGGAGCTGTTCCCGGAAGCACATCTATCACGAACTCAACTTCTCTATCGGGTGGTAACCCTGGCAATTCTTCAGGAAATACATCCATGAATTCATTTACAATAGATAGTTGCTCTAACTTTGATTCAGAACTTCGAGTATCAAGAATATAGGCTAAATAAGCCTCATTTCCTTTACGCAACAATTTCTGAGCAGACATAAAGGAAATCATTCTAACCATGTCATCCAAATTTCCAGACTCAACCAAAATAATGTCTCCTGTTTGACATTTCAAACTAATTCGTTTTTCTCGACAATTCACTATTGCGTCATGTTTCATTAACCAGTCCATGCCCAAGATAACATCAAATTCCCGAAAGGGTAGCAGCATCAAATCAGCGGGGAAATCACAGCCCTTAACTTTCAGTGGACAGTTATGACATATTAAATTAACTACCACACTTTGACCTAACGGATTTGTAACTTGTACATCATAATCAGTAGGCTCAACAAATAAGTTCTTTTCAGATGCTAACATAGTGCAAATATATGAATGAGTAGACCCGTGGTCTATTAAAGCATACAGGAACATCATAAAGATAGAAAGTACCAAAGAATTACATCTGAGTCATTGCTTCTTCTCTCTTCGAATGGCATAAGTACGAGCAGAGCCCTAACTTCGATCGGCTAGCAGATCTTTCATACCGAACGAGTAGCCCTCAGTAGATCGCTCGACCGAGGCGTCTTCCTTTGAGGAAGAATTTTCGGTTTCTCCTCTGCTCCACTTCTTCTACTTGTAATTGGGGACAATCACGAATAAAGTGATCAGTGGCCCCACATTTATAGCAAGCCCTAATTTACTTCTACATTCACCGGGTGACTTCTTCCACAATGTTGACACTTGGGCCTTTGGGTATTTTGTACACTACCTACACTAACAAAGCAGGTCTGCTGATGCTTTGTAATCGATTATCTTGGCCTACTTTTTCCGATCTTTCGGTAATCAAGTGGCTCGATTGAATTCCTCTTTAGATTTCTTCACCGGTAAAGCGAAAATGACTTAGATGCACTTCTTTTGAAAGATTCTTTACTTCTTCTATCTCGTTGCATCTTTTATTATATACTTCTTCAAGCTTCGAGCACGATCCGATAGAACAACAAATTCTCGTATCTCAATGCCCCTATCATCATTTTAATCTCATCATTAAGCCCTTCTTCAAATCGATACACATTTCTTCTTCATGGGTACTATATCTCGAGCATATTTGCTCGATAAACAAATTCTCTTTCATATTCAACCACCGACTTGTTTCGTCGTCATAAGTCGAGAAATTCTCTTTCTTCTTATCCGATATCTTCTACCGACATATTTCTTCTTAAATTCATTTTGAAAAAATTCCCAAGTGATCTTCTCGGTTGCATACAACAGCTTCTATTGTTTCCCACCAGTTATAAGCTTCTTCTTTCAATAATGACACGGCACATATTAAGTAATCATCTGGTGAGCACGCCATTTGCTTAAAAACCCTCATTATACTTTGTAACCAATATTCAACTTTTAACGGGTCATCGTCTGTTCTTCCCGAAATTCTTCACCCCATGTTTTTGAGCTTTTCAAATGGAGAACGTTTGCCAAATTCAGTTGTCGGAGGAGGTGGAGGAGCAACCGGGGGTGCTACAGATGTTGAGATAGGGGGAGGAGGTTGCAGAGTCTGATTTCTTTCTCGCACATTCTCATTATACCACTGATTCATGAATCCATAAATCATATTTTTGAGTTCTTGTTCTCGCATCAATGAAATCGGAGCTTCACTACTTGTTCCTTGTTCGAGATTTGTACTGCTATTAACTTCTTCTTGCTCAGTTTGTTTTGGTCTATCGACATCTTTTCAAATCAAGATAATCTATAATAAAATCAAGGATTAGATCGGATCATACACAAGACACTATCACAGATTTATATGGCATGTAATTCTAGACACTTTTCACATCATACATATTCCGAGAATCGCTAAACCAAGCTCGATCCAATAAATGTAACGCCCTTACCCGAGACCATTGCCGAGTCGAGCACAAGGCACTACTAAACTTATTTGAGCACTTAACCAAATTTAGATAATTTATATAATACTTTTCGCACAAGCTGTCCAACTGTGTCATAGTTTGCTAAATAATTCATATCTCGAGTTATAAAACTCGAAATCCAAATCCGTAAATTTTCTCTGAATTTATACTCATATATCTACTTACCAATTTTTTTCTAGAATTTTTGGTCAAGTCAATTAGTACAGTTTATTATTTAAAATCTCCCCTGTTCCAGGGTTTGACTACTCTGACCTTTGTGTATTACAAATCAGATATCTATCTGTACAGAGCTTCAATGACTATGTCGTTTGTCTCTAATAAAACTAGACTCAATAAGGAATCTGTACATATAAAGTATGACTTCTAATTATCTTTGTAAAATTTATGGTGAATTTCCAAAGTCAGAACAGGGGATCCAGAAATCGCTCTGGCCCTGTTTCACAAAAATTTAAACATCTCATAAAATATAGCTCATATACCTGTTTTGCTTCTTCCATATGAAAATAGACTCATCAAGATTCGATTCCATAATTTATTCATTATTTAATTCCATTTCTACTATTTTTAGTGATTTTTCAAAGTCAAACTACTGCTACTTACCGAAAACTGTTTTAGTACAAATATTGTTAACTAGTTTATAACATCTTTACTTCAATTCATTCAAACTCTATACATGCCATATAAATCTTTAAACATAAAACAAAAACTACTGGAATTGATCTGAATAGTGTGCCCTGTTGTGTTGATCCGATCTACCCACTTCACTTCAAGTCAATCTACATAAAAATATTAAACACACACAAGTAAGCTTATTGAAGCTTAGTAAGCTCATAGGCATATAAACACAAATCATATCAAATATCGTACACAATCATATATCTATTAGTTTAACTATTTCATCCTCCAAATCACAATTTCATTAATAACTCATTGGAATAATTTCCATATGGCAACACACAATTCAACTCCCTTAGGCCCATTTCTCATTTACTTCATTGTCAAATTAGGGAACAATAAGGAATTGAGTGCTTCATTATCACATTGCCATAGTAAACCATGGACTTTCACATTGATACGCATCACACACAAGCCATAGCCTTGCCATGGTCTTACACGGTTCACATATCATACCGAAGCCATATCCTGCACATGGTCTTATACGGAATCACATTATCACATTATACCGATGCCATAGCCCAGCCTATGGTCTTATACTGAGTCACATTATCACATTGCACCGATGCCATAGCCCAGCTATGGTCTTAAACGGGCACACTTGTCACATATGTTTCATCAACTCATCGAGGTCACGAATAGAAGCACTCAAATCCATTGTTCCTACTAATTTGTACTTTTAGTTACA
Organism: Gossypium arboreum; assembly: GCF_025698485.1. Lineage (NCBI taxonomy): Eukaryota > Viridiplantae > Streptophyta > Magnoliopsida > Malvales > Malvaceae > Gossypium > Gossypium arboreum. The sequence goes on from NC_069080.1 coordinate 17,421,628, forward strand.
CATTATTCATTAGTTAATGCAAATTGATAGTATTCATCAACAATAAAATACTTTAACAATCATAATATTTTCATATCAAAACATTGAACTTTGCCATATGAACTTACTGGACTAATTTGTAAAAGTCGTAGAAATTCGTGGACTATTCTTGAATTTTCTCCTTTCCACGATTCATTGCTTTTCTTAATCTATAATTATAAAATCATTCCTTCATTAGCATCCATTTCAATTCTATTTCACTTCACAATTTATGCTGTTCAAATTTTGAAATTGCACTTTTACCCAAAAATTTACAATTTTCACAATTTAGTCCCTTCTCAATTCACCCATCAATTGAACTAATTTTTCTCAATTAACACTTTATTTTATCATTATAAACTATTTCAAAACCTTTTATATTCTTAATTTCAACAGAAACCTTCAATTCACAACTTTTTCACAATTAGGTCCTAAATATAATTTCCTATCAAAATCACTTAATAAAACCACCTTAATATAAAATTAGAACTTAAATTTCATAATAATTCATCATAAAATTCCTTATCCATCCAGGGTAACTTCCAATTTCACCCATAAAATCAAAAACTAATGAATTCTACAAGTGGACCTAATTGTAAAAGTCATAAAAACATAAAAATTATCAAGAAAAGTAAGAATTAAACTCACATGATGTAAAATATGAAAAACCAGCTTTCTCCAGACCTTCTATGGCGTTTTAGCTGAGAAAATATGAAGAAATGTCTAGATTTTTTCAATTACATCATTATTTAACTATTAACTTTTATGCTATTTCCAATTTTGCCCCTTGTTCACATTGTTTTCTTGCTTATTTCATACCCAAACCGTCCAGCCATTAACCTTTGGGTCTAATTGCTCTTTAAATCCATCTTTTAAATACTTAAGCTATTTACTCACAATTTAACAAATTTTGCGCTATTTTCAATTTAGTCCTTTTAATTAATTAGCCATCCAAACGTTAAAATTTTCTAACGAAACTTTAATACTAACTCAATGACACTCCATAAATATTTATAAAAATATTTATAGCTCGATTTTCAACTTTGAGGTCTCGATACCTCATTTTTGACCCGTTTGACCTAATAAATTCTTTTAATTCACTAATTTCACCATTTCACAAATTCTTCTAAATTCTTACTTGACTCATAAATATTAAATTACTATCTTGTTCAATCTTATTTGTCGAATTTAGTGATCTCAAATCACCATTTCCGACACCACTGAAAATTAGGCCGTTACAACTACGTTAGCTACGAAAATTAAACAATTAAAAATTATGAATATACCATTTCACATTATACATTTCAATTTCTATTCAACTTTTTCCTTAATTTCCAATTTGTTCAACATGTACCATGCTTAAAAACCTATGAACTTTCAAAGTATCAACTTAATTTCATCAAAACATTGTTCTAAAACTTCTAAAACATCCTTTGGTTAAATCCTTGGATAAGTAGATTGCTTGGGCCCAATCGATGAATAGCAATCCCGAGACGTTTTAGCATTCAAAAATTAAGTAAAAAGGACTTGATTGACTTACCGATTAAAGCTTAAAGCTTCAAATCCCCAATTTTCCCTTTTCTTTTTCTTTCCTTCTTTCTTTCCCCAATTTTCGTTCCACCTTCTTTTACTTTTTCTATTTTGTTTCTTTATTTCCTTTTATTTATTTTATGTTTTATTATATTATATTATTATATTATTATATTATTATATTATTATATTATTATATTATATACTTAAATATTAAATATAAATATATGTATATTATACATACACATGGAACCTTATTTTTCCACACATTTGTCACTATTTCTTTTATGGCTTATTTACTAATTTAGTCCATTCACTTTTCTTTAGTCTATAATTAAACTGTTACACTATATTTAATCTAGTCCTTTTACTAAATCAACATTAATTCAAGTTAATTCACTTAACCAAAAATCTAATTAATCACTCAACTAACATTCATAAATATTTTTAAAAAATATTTACGAACCCGATTTTTAAAAATAGTAAGCCAGAAACACGATTTTCGATACCCATAAAATTTGAGTCATTACATGTCTTATTCCATTGCGAACATGCGTACGATAATGCCGAAACCAACTCGCTCGCGTTAGCTCCTCTACCCACCACGCACAACACCTTTCTCTTATGCTGCACATTGTTATCTAGCTTCGGCAAAGGCTCGAAACACAAATCCAGAGTCTCGCCACTCAAATCATTCCTTACACATTGGTTTCGTTCGAATACAACAAGCAAAAATGCCACTCGGTTTCTGGACCATGTTTCTAGTTCTCATTAAAAAAAGAAAATATGAAAGATAGGAGAACCCATTCAAGTTAGGCTGGAGTGCTGGTTGCAGGCTTGGTCATTAGTTTCTTGACAATATTTCAGTAGTACGTGGTGGCGTTATAAATGTTGGTTCCTATTTGATCGGCATCATCGACGTTGGGCCAACCCGTTTCCGCTATTTAGATCTGAACATCATGGTAACCTAGTCTTTTCATTGCGAAAATAACTGAGTTAACCATATGGTCAAACAAATTAATGTAGGTCAAATTGGAGACTGGGTCGGTATATGTTACAATTGGGGAAGCAAAAAGTGCATAATCGAGGTCAATGTTTTTGGGTGGGTGGATTAAGAGAAATATGGGTAAACATGGAGGAAAAAGAAAGACCTGGTACGATTCAAAAACTATAACATAGGTTTAACAATCGTACCGAGGATGTCAGTGTTAACATTATGATTAATGGCAGACAATTTTAATGGCAAACAATCCAAGTGGTGCAAGTTTAGCACCCTAAAGTTGACTTTGAAAAAGTGGCATGGGATAATTTTTTTTTGGTCCTTGAGATAATGGACTATTTATTGTTTGGTCCTTGAACCTCAACTATAAATAGGACTTCTCATTTCTCATTTCAATTTATCCCAACCAATTTTTCTCTCTTAGTTTTCTCTCTTCTCCCATTTGAGAATTCTTGAGGAATTTTATTTGTTTGTAATATTTTGGAGATAGTAAAGTTATCATCTGGTGTTAGTGCCCGAGAACGTAGGTATAATTTACCGAACCTCGTTAAAACTCTTGTGTTCTTTTTTGTCCTATTTTTCTTTCAATATTTGAGGGTATAATAGTAGTATTTAATTGTGCTATTAAATTACTATAGAAGGGATATTCTGACTAAGGAAAGACTTGGTATTTAAGAGATCCTTGTGATCCACCTCTCTTCCCTGGGAATTGAACTTTGTGTGATTTTTTAGTACAATAATTTACACGCTTCCGACCCTATTGGAACAAAAAGTGGCATCAAGAGCCGAAGGTTAATCGTAGTATGCTCTGTGGTGGCAGTTTAAACTGATCTTCCACATCAGAAAAGATTTCCTTAGGTATATTGAAAGATTATGGAGAAAACGGTCGGTGTAGGAGCTTCAACATCGTCCATGTGGACAAGACCGACAATTGCAAATGCAAGATTGGCCGTGGAGATCTTTGATGGCACGGGCCATTTTGGTATGTGGCAAAGTGAGGTTCTAGATGCCCTTTTTCAGCAGGGTCTAGACATTGCCATTGATGAAGAGAAACCAGATGATGTACAGGAGAAAGATTGGAAGGCGATCAATCTGTTGGCATGTGGCACAATTCGATCATGCCTTTCTCGAGAGCAGAGGTATGCTTTTTCAAAGGAGACTTCTGCAAATAAGTTGTGGGTGGCACTTGAAGAAAATTTTTTGAAGAAAAACAGTCAAAATAAGCTCCACTTGAAGAAAAGACTGTTTCGCTTCACTTACGTCCCAAGTACCATAACGAATGATCACATACCAAATTTAATCTGTTAGTCACTGATTTGCTAAATATGGATGAGACATTCAAAGATGAAGATTTGGCTTTGATGCTGTTGGGGTCATTTCCTGAGGAGTTTGAGTTCTTAGAAACTACTCTACTTCATGGCAGGAGTGATATATCTCTGAGCGAAGTCTGTGCTGCCTTATACAGTAATGAACAAAGAAAGAAGGACAAACAGAAAAACTCAATCAGAGATACAGAAGATTTAGTAGTCCGAGGTCATTCATACACTCGGAAGAAAACTCAGAAGGGGAGATCAAAGTCAAAGTCCAGACTCGGAAAAGATGAATGTGCCTTTTGTCATGAGAAAGGTCACTGGAAGAAAAATTGTCCAAAGCTGAAGAATAAGTGAAAAGCTGCTGTAGATGCTTGTGTTGAAAGCATGATACCAGTGACTCTGAACTATCACTAGTTGCATCATCATCGTCGTTCCATTCAGATGAGTGGATATTAGATTCGGGTTGTACCTATCATATGTCCCCTAACCGGGAGTGGTTCTCTGATTTAGTTGAGCTAAATGGATGAGTTGTTTATATGGGCAATGACAATGCTCAGAAACTGCTGGGATAGGTTCAATCCAATTAAAGAATCAAGATGGATCAACTAGAGTTCGATCGATGTTGATGCGTGTCCGGTTTGAAGAAAATCTCATCTCATTGGGAGCCTTGGAATCCAATGGTTCATTGTTACTATGAGAGATGCGGTTTTGAAAGTGACATCCGGTGCACTTGTGATATTGAAGGGCATCGGGAAAAATAACTTGTATTATTACCAAGGTAGTATAGTTATTGGAGCGATCCAACGCACTTAGGTAATAAAGAATTGGACTCAATGCGGTTGTGGCATATGAAGTTGGGACATGCCAATGAAAAATCCTTACAAATTCTGGCAAAGCAAGGATTGTTGAAAGGTGCAAAAGGCTTGCAAATTAAAATTTTGCGAGTATTGTGTTCGGGAAAGCAAAAGAGAGTGAAATTAAGACTGCTATCCATAATACAAAAGGTATTTTGGAATATATTCACTCAGATGTGTGGGGGCCTTCCAAAACACCTTCGTTGGGAGGAAAACACTACTTTGTTACTTTTGTTGATGACTTTTCTAGAAGAGTTTGGGTGTATACCATGAAAACTAAAGATGAAGTGCTTGGAGTTTTTCTTAAATGGAAAACTATGATCGAAAACCAGACTGGCAAGAAAATCAAGCGGCTTAGGACGGACAATGGAGGGGAATATAGAAGTGATCCGTTCTTCGATGTGTGCCAAGAGTATGGTATTGTTCGACACTTCACAGTTAGGGATACACCACAACAGAATGGAGTGGCAGAGCATATGAATCGAACATTGCTGGAGAAAGTTCGATGTATGTTGTCCAATGCTGGGTTGGGCAAGCAATTTTGAGATGAGGCTGTGACATACGCTGGCCATCTTGTTAATCGTTTGTCATCATCTGCATTAGAAAGAAAAACTCCTATGGAGGTATGGTCTGGAAAACCGGCTACAGATTATGATTCCTTACATGTGTTTGGATCCACTGCATATTACCATGTGAAGGAATCAAAGTTAGATCCGAGGGCAAAGAAAGCTCTCTTTATGGGAATCACTTACGAGTGAAGGATTTCGTCTTTGGTGCTTAGACACAAAGAAAATGATCTGTAGCAGAGATGTTACCTTTGATGAATCTGCCACATTGAAAAAGGTAGCAGATAAAGATATTCAGACGAGCAATACTCCACAGTAGACCTGCTCGATTTACTGATATGGTGGCCTACGCCCTTCCCGTTGTTGATGATGATATTCCTATCACTTATCAAGAAGCAATGCAAAGCTTAGAAAGTGATAAATGGAAAAGCGCCATGGATGAAGAAATGCAGTCTCTCCGGAAGAACAATACTTGGGAGTTGGCGCAATTACCGAAAGGTAAAAGGGCAATCGGATGCAAGTGGGTATTCGCAAAGAAAGATGGATCTCCTAACAAGAAGGATATTCGCTACAAGGCAAGATTGGTAGCTAAAGGCTACGCCGTAAGGAGGGAATTGACTACAATGATGTATTTTCCCTGTTGTGAAGCATTCCTCCATTAGAATTTTGTTGGCCTTGGTAGCACAGTTGAATTTGGAGCTAGCTCAACTTGATGTTAAGACCGCTTTCTTGCATGGTGAGTTAGAAGAGAGATCTATATGACTCGGCCCAAGGATACACAGATGTTGGTGGTAGAAATTGGGTTTGTAAGTGAACAAATCGCTATATGGATTGAAGCAATCCCGAGGCAATGGTACAAGCGATTTGATAGCTTTATGAGAAGGCGTATACACAAGAAGCAAATATGACAATTGTGTGTATTTGCAGAAGTCGATAACGGATCTTTCATTTATCTACTCTTGTATGTTGATGATATGTTAATCGCTCAAGAGCCAAAAGAGATAGATAAGTGAAGGCTCGGTTGAATCAAGAGTTCAAGATGAAAGATCTAGGTGAGGCCAAGAAGATTCTCGGTATGGAGATAAGTAGAGATAGACAGAGAGGCAAGCTTTGTTTGAATCGAAGCAATATTTGAAAAGGTATTACAATGTTTTGGTGTAAATGAAAACACAAAACATGTAAGTACCCCACCTGCTTCTTATTTGAAACTTAGTGCTCAATTATCTCCAAGACTAAAGAAGAAAGAGAATATATGGCAAAAGTCCCATATGCTAATGCGGTTGGGAGTTTGATGTATGCGATGGTGTGTACTGCTACCGACAATTCACAAGTCTGTTGGAGTTGTGAGCGGTATATGCATGATCCCGAAAAGGACATTGGCAAGCTGTGAAATGGATTCTACGGTATCTTCGAAAAACCGTAGATGTTGGTTTAATTTTTGAACAGGATGAAACACTTGGTTAGTTTGTAGTTGGATATGTTGATTTCGACTTTGCTGGTGATTTAGATAAACGTCGTTCAACTACGGGGTATCTGTTTACTTTTGCAAAAGCCCCAGTGAGTTGGAAGTCTACCTTACAGTCTACAGTAGCTGTGTCTACTACAGAGGCAAAATATATGGCAGTTACAGAAGCTGTTAAGGAGGCTATTTGGCTTAATGGATTGTTGAAAGACTTGGGAGGTGTTCAAAGTCACATTAGTCTATATTGTGACAGTCAGAGCGCTATTCATTTAGCGAAAAATCAAGTCTATCATTCAAGAACCAAACATATCGACGTAAGATATCACTTTGTGCGGGAAGTCTTTGAAAAAGGAAAAATTCTACTTCAGAAGATTCCGATAGCAGATAATCCCGCAGATATGATGACCAAGGTGGTAACAACAATCAAGTTTAATCATTGTTTGAACTTGATTAACATCCTGAGAATTTGAGCACCTTCAGGTGTATGGCGCTCGAGAGCGCATTTGGAGGCACTACAAAAGATAGCTTTATCGAATTTGGGGAGTTGAAGGAAGTGTGTGAAGATGTGATTATCCTAATCAAATCTTCAAGGTGGAGATTGTTAACATTATGATTAATGGCAGACAATTTTAATGGCAAACAATCCAAGTGGTGCAAGTTTAGCACCCTAAAGTTGACTTTGAAAAAGTGGCATGGGATAATTTTTTTTTGGTCCTTGAGATAATGGACTATTTATTGTTTGGTCCTTGAACCTCAACTATAAATAGGCCTTCTCATTTCTCATTTTAATTTATCCCAACCAATTTTTCTCTCTTAGTTTTCTCTCTTCTCCCATTTGAGAATTCTTAAGGAATTCTATTTGTTTGTAATATTTTAGAGATAGTAAAGTTATCATCTGGTGTTAGTGCCCGAGGACGTAGGTATAATTTACCGAACCTCGTTAAAACTCTTGTGTTCTTTTTTGTCCTATTTTTCTTTCAATATTTGAGGGTATAATAGTAGTGTTTAATTGTGCTATTAAATTATTATAGAAGGGATATTCTGACTAAGGAAAGACTTGGTATTTAAGAGATCCTTGTGATCCACCTCTCTTCCCTGGGAATTGAACTTTGTGTGATTTTTTAGTACAATAATTTACACGCTTCCGACCCTATTGGAATAACAGTCAGATCAGAAAGTTCTGCTAGAAGGTGGAAATGAGGATTCCAAGACATCCATTGCCATGAAGGTACCGGCTTTGATTTTGTTAAGGGAATGGGTTATTAAGACATCTTTAATTCTACGCATGGCTGGTACGATGTGGCACTATATGGGATTAGGGGAAGTGCTAATGACTTCGTTACCAATGAGGACGTATCAAATTTTAGTGTGGGGATAAAAATGGAGAACTTTGGATGCAACCCAGGAATGAGCTAGCTTTTGAGAGGCAGAGATGCTAGTAATGAGCTCATTTGGGACCATGATGGAGACATGGAGATTGATATGGTTGAGAGCATTAAGGATGCTGGGATTTGCGTCGTTGATTTTGACATGTTTGGCTTCGAGGGATTGGATTAGCTTAACTGATTGTTTTGGGGAGATGGTAGATTGTCTCTAAGTTGATCGTAGTTTACTCCCACTTGGCTTAAGATCTTAACACCTTAAAAATAATCAAACCATGATATATTAAAATTTAAAACCCTCCAAAATGAAACTTATAGAAAAGAACTTAGAAGAAACAAAAAGGAAAAAGGAGAGGAAGTAGAGCAAGGAAACCCGTATTCAGCATTAGTGACAAGATGTGTTGAGTATTTTGTCTCGTATCTCATCAACAGAAGCATTCGTGTATTTCTATTATCACAGCTCGCAACTTGACCCCCACTGTTTTATCTCGACTCCATTGTTCCTAGGACTGACATTTCGTGCGGGCTCCGAGCCTACTGGACACGTGTTTCGCCCTGGGCCGTCTGCAGTGTACGTGGTCCTCTCTGTACCCGGGACTAACATTCTAAGTGGGCTTTAGGCCCGCTGGACACGTGTTTCACTCAGGGTTGCCTGCAGAACACATGATCTCCCTTCAGTGAGCACCTTGGGTATATGTGAATTGGGGCTGCAATCCTCACTCAGTTCGTGCGAGCTGGAACCGCGAGTTCGCCTTGCAAGCTAGATCAATGAACTCCCCTACTATCCTCTCGTGGTTCGCCTCGCACTCAATCATTTGGTGAGATCTATTTGGGTCACAGGTAGTTGACTCGGGTCTTATCTAGGACTCGGGTTGGTGATCACTGATGTATAACAATATACTTCTCCCAGAGTCTCGTATGGGATTCCCAATGATGAGAGACTAACAGAGAAGTTTAAGTTTGAAGCAAAGCAGTGGCGAACAAAATTGTAGTTGTTCAATAAGCAAGGTAGAGTCATACGAGAGCTGTTTGGCTCGGGGACTCCTCCACAAATGAGCAGCAGCCCTCTAGTCCTTCGTTGGAGGTACATCTTTTTCAATAACTATAGACATTGTTTTTTACTAAAATAAGCATAACTTAAGGATGTTTTGTAGATAATATTTGGATTAATCTAAAGCTGTTTAAAGGTTTGTTAATCAGAGTTATCACTGACTGTTTATCCAGTGAATTGAGAATAATGTTTAGATAGGGATAATGACGACTGACTATTGAGATGACGGATGAAAACAATAAATGAAATGCATTGAAATGATCATTGCCATTTTTTTTCTGTTTATAAATCATTGCAAATTATACTTTTTAATACCAAACAAATTATTTCGTCAAACTTAATTTTTGGAAAACAACTCCAAATTTTTGATGGGACAAAGCCACATTTAATTTTTCAATTTGATTAACATTTAATTTTTCAATTTGATTATTAATTTTTTTTCACGTTAGTTCAAAACTTAATAATTATTCCTAATTTAAAATTTTAAGTAACGAATATAAATTATAAAATATATTTAATATATTAAGTAAGAAATATAATTAGATTATTTAATAATATAAAATATTTATTCTATTTTTCCATAATTCTTAAACATTTAACTTTATTCTAAATAAAATCACATTTTAAATATAAATTTTAAGGTAATATAATATTAAAATAAATAAAATAAAATTGAATTAATTGAAAATATTTAATAAATAACTCTTATCTATTTATCATTTTCACATTTCTTTTATAAAATTAGATTAATTGAAAATATTCTCCTTAAATACAACTTCTACCAAACATTTTTATTTTATGTTGAATTATCCAATAAGTAAAAAAAATTACCAGCTTACCTTAATAAAAAATTAAGGTAAAATTAGTAAACTTTTCACAACTCAATAACAATTATTACCCTGTTTTCCCTTTCGGAAATACCATTTCTGTTTCTACAATTTCATTTCTCTACATTCAATTTTTTTAAAGAAAAAAAGTCCAGGAGCATACTCATCTAATATCCTTATTATATACAAGTGGTCACTTGCTTGAATTCAAAGTAGGATCCAAGTCGTTTATCCGTAGCCCGAATAGGTCCCACTAGACGATTGAGTATGACGTAAACTGTAAGAAGATAGTGAGGGGAGCTCGTGGACCCAGCTCACAAGGAGAGCTCGCATGAACCAAGAGAAGGCCAAGGGCGAAGCTAGAATAAATTTTTAGGGGGAGTCGAATAAAATTTTAGTTTTTTATAGTCTATATCTTTATAATTTTTAAAGGATTAAACCGAATTTTTATAATTTTAAGGGGACCAAAATACAATTTTACCTTTAGTAATTTAAATTTTTAAAAAAAAATTCAAAGGCCAAAATTAAAATTTTCCATTTTAGGGGGGCTAGGGCTCCTGCCAACCCCTGCATCCGCCAATGGAAAAGGCTACGGTCTTAGTTCGCATATATCAAGAAGTTCGTAGAAGGGAGACTGCATGGTCTGACAAGCAACCCAGACTGAAGCACGTGTCCAGCATGCCTGAAGTCCACTCAAAATATCAATACTAAGAAGAGTAAGGTCAAGTCATGAACAGTGCAGCCTTCCTTCTGTGAGCTCCTTGAGTATATGCGAATTGAGGCCGCGGTCTTCCCTTTGTTCGTGTAAGCTCTTCTTGAGAATTGGGTTTGCGAGCTCCCCTCGCTGTCCTCTCACGATTTGCCTCACACTCAATCGTTTGGTGGGACCAATCCAAGTCGCGGATAAACGACCCGGAACCATCTTGAGATTCATGCTAATAATTAATGATGTATAACAATCTTATATTAAAATCAGTAATTAACTAATTATTTACCCAAAATATCACACGCATCAGTAAATTCCATTAATTATTTATCACTCATTTTTTAGCCAAAATTGAAAAAATATTGATCTTCATTAATGATAAATGATAAAATCTAAATAAACAATAGATGACTTTTCAAATAGTAAATCCATTTTCTTCAAAAAAAAAAAAATTAATTAGTAATATTTAGTGTTTAATGGAAGTCACAGTGATTGCTTGAATAGAACCTGTGTTTCATCAGTAGAAAGGTCCGAAAAAGGCCAAGTTTCCCTTTGCAGCCAGCTTTAATGAATGATGTTGGTAGAGCAAAGTTTTTATAGGGAGATTCAAAATGGTGAGGAATGAGAGCCATCCATTGCACATTTAAAATGGGCAGGCCTTACCATAAAATTGAGGCCTCGAAAGAGTCTAAGAAGAAGACCATTTCAGCCCATTTTAAGTACTCGGATTGCTTTTGCTTTAGATAAAATCTCGCAACGCCAAAATTTACAGAGAATATAAGTCAGAGAGAGAATTAGCCGGAGTTAGAGAGAGTGAAACAAAATGAGTATCAGCTGCACGTTGAAGGTGGTTCCGATTGTGCTTCTGTTGGTACTTTTCGCATTAGGTAAGTTTCTTATCCAATTATATTCTTTCGGTTATTAATTATACGGTGTCATAATTTCCAGATCTAATCGATTGTTGAAACGTCTCTTGTCTTCTGATTTAATATTTTAAAAAAAATTGTAGCAGTTCAGCTTTCTTTCGTTTTAATTAATTATTGATTTTATTTTTGTACACTTCTCGAATTCCTCAGCGAATGCCAAGAAATCAGCTGATGTGACCGAGCTGCAGATCGGCGTCAAAGTATTTCTTTTCCCCTTATTTTCTGTGTCATTTCATGTTCTTTTCAATTTGATCTGTGATAAAATAAACGCTGTAAAAATTGTCTCTCATTAGCTTATATATGATATATTTTGTTTTGGGGACTTCGAAGCTTTAATTGGTTAAGTAGGAAGGAAATTAGATAGATGAAAATTGGAAGAGCAGAATTATAGAAAGATTTTTATTAATGTGATTGGTAGGAAAGATTTTGAAAATTTGAAAGAATTGCTTGATAAAGTTCAAAAACAAGGAAAAAGAAAATGAAGGTTTTGAAAAATGCATTATTTATAACTAATATGCATGCTTCTCCCATTTTCTCTCTTTTTATCATTCTAATTTGGAATAATCTGTTTTTATCCAATTTTGTTTCTTCTTACTATTTTTCTTATTAAGCATGCTTAAAATTTTTTTAGTTTTTGACTTTTTCACTCCTTCCTTCCATCTTCTTACTTTTCCACCAACCAAACACATCCTTAATTTTGAGTGGTAGTAATTTTTCTTTCTCTTATACGGACGCATATATATGTATATGTTGATTCTTCGGGGGGAGCCTTGGTTTATTTACGGTTAGCAGTATTGGTTGGTTCATGTCTGTTTATCTCTGAATAAACAGAGTAAGGTTTCTTCATGAAATCAAATGAAATGCAGAGTTGAAATAGAGTAAGGTTTTACATTTTTCCATTTCATTTGGTAACCTTAGTGCTGTTTCATAACATTGTATGCCAATTTTCAGTTGGTTCATGTTGTTATAGATTTGTATGTACAGATAATCAACTGTTATTTTTTGTTTCTAACTTCTTGGTCGGTTTAATCTTTGCTTGTGATCTTGTTAACTATTTCATTCTCACCTTTTCACAGTATAAGCCTCCATCATGTGAATTCCAGGCTCATAAAGGTGATAGAGTAAAAGTGCACTATCGGGTAATGTTCTATAGCTCCATCTCGATGTTAAGTTTTATATCATATTTCTTGACCTTTAAAATATTAATGAAGAATATTTAATTGTGCCTATTTCTCCTGCACTTTTCTTGTAAAATTTGGGTCATTCTTTACGGATTTGTTAGTAACAAACGAGGAGCTAAACATTTTTTTATATTTCTATATGTCAGATTGGTTTCAACTTTATAGCATGTTCCTTCTTTGGATTTTGGAAATAGAAGCTTGGTTTAAGCAATTTTCTGTACTTTATTATAGTAAGCGGCCATCAACTTGTACTAATTTTATGGGATATAATATATATGTATGTAGACTTATGCCAGTTTCAAATATTATTTTGCTTGTGCCATTATTAGATTTCTAATTCATTGTATAAAAGGGTGTATAAGAAGTAAAACAAAAAACAAAAAGAAGAAAAGAAAATGATTTGGTGTGAATTTTTGTGGTCAAGTACATATTGGCTTCTAAACTTTAATGGTTAGAATTAATTGTTTACTACCTAAGAGGTGTGAGTTTCTTGGTTTACATAAATTTTCATCCCTTTTTGCAGGGGAAGCTCACTGATGGAAAGGTTTTCGATTCCAGTTTTGAAAGAGGTGATCCCATTGAGTTTGAGCTTGGTAGTGGACAAGTAATCAAAGGTTAGTTGCCCTTAACAACTAATCCGGATTTTGCTATAACTCAGACAATGAGTGACTTGCTTTACTACCGGAATTTTGGTGGTTATATTGTGTGGAGTTCATTCATTGATGGCTGAAAGCGATTATGCTTTTGGCAGGATGGGACCAAGGATTGCTGGGGATGTGCGTTGGTGAGAAGCGCAAATTGAAAATACCTGCTAAGCTTGGATATGGTGAACAGGGTTCACCACCCACCATCCCAGGTAAATTTTTCATTTTTGTTCATATTCCTTTATGCTTCACAATTCCAATGTCGTAGACAGTGGTCCGTTATTTATATAATTGAAGGAATGATGTTATTATGGAAGCTCCTTTGCATATTGAATAAAATCTTTGCTTTAAGCTGCTTTGCCTGTTTGTCTATCATAGGAAACAAAATTGACGAATTTTTTATTGGCCGAACTTACCAGGTGGAGCAACGCTAATATTTGACACAGAGCTTGTTTCAGTCAATGGGAAGCCATCGAGTGGGGAGGATACAAGTGAAGATGAGCTATAGTTGCTTTGCTCATTAGCGTTAACTTTTTTTATATTTTACTACGCTTGTTTTCCATTAAAAAACGCTATTATGACGGCGTAACCTCAACAGGCCTTCTGTCTAGGATTCAGATAATATTTTTGGGGGTTTCTTTTTTTCCACAAGGAAAACTATCTGTTTGTTACGATGTTGGAGAAACGTTCTTTTTGGATGGTTCCTCCTTTGATTATTATTATATGTGGGCAGATAAGGTGAATTCAACTGTCGAATTAAAACTTGATAAAAGTTGTGCATTTCTGATATGATGACAGGCAAGCTTCAATTTCAAAGGATGAATGAAGGGTACAACTTCCACAGTTAACAAATATCACTGGGAACAATTATGACTGCATTATACATTGTCGTTAAACCAAGTTGAGTCGGTCTCTCCAAGAAAATTGAGTACCTGATTTTATCTTCTGATACAAGATAGTGTTCTGTGACAACAGATAATTACTTTAAAGCTAAATTTAGTTTTATTGGTCAAAATGAAAGTTTTGCTTAATTTAATTTGGTCTTTTACTTAATAACTAAAGATTGAACTCACATTGATTTTATCGGAAGACTTTAATGTATTTTATTGTTTCTAAAATAATTTTAAATAAAAATAATATAATAAGTTAAATTTTTATGTGTTTTATTTGGCAATATTGCTATTATAACCATCAAAGGAAGCGCGTATCTCCCAATTAATGATGGAAAGCTATTCTTAACCCTTAAATCTTTAAATTAGAAGATAATTTGAACTTTAATCATATTTAAATACACATTTTCTAAATTATTACAATCTCATTACACAAGAATAATACTAATTCAAAAACTTAATCCAGTTCAAATATGAATTGACTAATCTAATGTAAAAGAATGGTAACAGATACGCCGGAGCCGTCCGATCAAGTGTAAACCCGCGCACGAGGAACAATTCTGCCAATGCAATCTTTAATCCAGCCCCAGAGAAAAAAAAAAGAAAGAAAGAAAGAGAAATGAAATATATTTGAATTAATTAAAAAGGAGAATCTGGAAGCATCCTGACCCTTCAAAACCAATCGATCAATCACGTTTCTCGCTATACCCTTACTATGGAAGCCTCTAGAACCTACATTCACCCATAAAACCCCTTTCTTTGCGTTCATCCATTTCTTAGCTTTTGAAAGCTTCCCTGTTCACGCTCATTGTTCACTTGTCACGCACACATTAGCTCCCTATCTCTTAGCCTCTTCTATTCGAAATGGATGAGGATTTTGATATCCCGCTGGTGGAGGATGTGAATGACGACATTGATCTTCCCGGGGATGTTCCCACCTTGAAGGTAGGAGAAGAGAAGGAGATCGGAAAGCAAGGCTTGAAGAAGAAACTTGTTAAGGAAGGTGAGGGTTGGGAAAATCCTGAAACCGGCGACGAAGTTGAAGGTATATGTATCTGAATTACACTATAATAAACAAGTAAAAGCAATGAATAATTACTCTTTCTGTTTTCAAAAATGTTTTGGATTCTGATTGGTTGTTCTTGTTGGTACAGTTCATTATACGGGGACGTTGCTGGATGGAACTAAATTCGATTCAAGCCGTGATAGAGGGACTCCTTTCAAGTTTGCTCTCGGTCAAGGTAAAATAAAGTTCACCCCTTCCTCTTTTGAATATTTCTGAAATCAATTTTAATCTGATTTATATTCAATTAGATGTTGAAAATATATGTTTGATTTTAGTGTACTGCATTATTAATTAATATGAGTCTGAAGCATATGTTTTTGAGTAACACGTGCTTAAAATTTACCCAATACGTCAACATTGTTTCATTTCTTTTCCTGGAAATGCGTTTAAAATTTTGGAACTTAATGTTAAAACCATGGCGAGTTTCCGAAGTTCTACTTGTGTTCCTGCTGTTCGAGTTTCATTGTTTTTGTGCTCCGTTTGGAATGTGATAAAAAGGAATTTCCTTGAATCTTAGTGTTTTTTTGGCTTGGAGATTGGCAATACCAAAATAGGGGATTCATGGATTTATTATTTTCACTGTAATTAGATTAATTTGGTCGATAAAATTAGTTCTGTCTGTCTACTGATGATCATATTCTTGAGGTTGATCTATAGCAGGACGTCCTTTAAGTTCAAGGTGTGACGAATTTGGAAATTCGAATACTTTATTGTCAAGTCTCTGTTTAGTTTTGGACTTCAATATGGAATTTCTGCTTTCTTTTAATGTTTGCAGGACAAGTTATTAAAGGATGGGATGAAGGTATTAAGACAATGAAGAAAGGTGAAAATGCTATTTTTACCATTCCTCCTGAGCTGGCATATGGTGAATCTGGCTCACCGCCAACCATTCCTCCTAATGCGACCCTCCAATTCGATGTTGAATTGCTCTCTTGGACAAGTGTCAAGGACATTTTTAAAGACGGTGGGCTATTTAAGAAGATACTGACTGGAGGAGAGAAGTGGGAGAATCCCAAGGACCCTGATGAAGTGTTAGGTAGATATTATCAATCTGTTTGTTCTTTTAATATTTATAATAATATTATTTCTATACGAGTGGGTCTTCAGTTGAGCTAGGTTGTTTAATAATCGGTTTGTATCTTGAATCCAGTTAACTATGAAGCTAAGCTTGAGGATGGAACAGTGGTTGCAAAAGCTGATGGCAAGGAGTTCACTGTTATGGAGGGTTTGTATTGTCAATGCCCTCCCTCTTCACTTCTGTCCTAATTTTATTTTTTAGTTCCTCAATTTCTGTGGTTGTTTCTTCTTCAATGAGTAGGTCATTTCTGTCCTGCTTTGGCTAAGGCTGTTAAGACAATGAAGAAAGGGGAGAAAGTACTTCTTACAGTGAAGCCGCAATGTAAGTTATACTCCAATTTCCTGAGAAGAATGGACTTAAATAAATTTGGTTCTTGTCGTTAACCCTATTTTTCATTATAAAGATGGCTTTGGTGAGAAGGGGAAGCCAGCAGGTGGTGCTGAAGGTGCAGTGCCTCCAAATGCCACACTCCAAATCACCTTGGAGTTGGTTTCATGGAAAACTGTTTCTGAGGTCACAGATGACAAGAAGGTTATGAAGAAGATATTGAAGGAAGGAGAGGGATATGAGCGACCGAATGAGGGGGCTGTTGTCAAAGGTTGGTGTTATATTACGATAAAGAAATTTCAGTTTCCTGCATGCAATATACTAGAATCTTGTTATTCATTATTTACCGTTATAAACCTTTTTTTCCAGTGAAATTGGTTGGGAAACTGCAGGATGGTACCATCTTCTTGAAGAAAGGTCAAGATGAAGGACAAGAGTTGTTTGAGTTCAGGACAGATGAAGGTAACAGACTAACAGATGCCTCCCTCCTCTATTATTGGTCTACAGTTCAATGATTTTAGCTGAACAGCCACTGCTTAATTTTTTTGTAGAGCAAGTCATTGATGGTCTTGATAAAGCTGTGATGACTATGAAGAAGGGTGAAGTTGCACTGTTGACTATTGCGCCTGAGTACGCTTTTGGATCATCCGAGTCAAAGCAGGAGCTGGCTTCTGTACCCCCTAACTCGACTGTGTATTATGAGGTTGAGATGGTGTCATTTATCAAGGTTAGTGGATCAGTGTGCTTGTGTAAATTTTTTGGTTGCGTATCTAGTAAGATTGGTTTTGGCAATTTGCTTTTGCAGGATAAAGAATCATGGGATATGAACACCCCGGAAAAGATTGAAGCCGCAGGTAAAAAGAAGGAAGAAGGAAATGTATTGTTCAAGTCTGGAAAATATGCGAGAGCTTCTAAGAGATATGAAAAGGTTGGTAGTGTGATGGATGGGTATGTTGGCTTGTGAAAGTTGGTGTCCAATACCCTGCAATTCATTTGATGTTTGTACGTGCAGGCAGTAAAGTATATCGATTATGATTCTTCCTTCAGCGAAGAGGAGAAAAAGCAAGCCAAGGCATTGAAGGTTGCTTGCAATCTGAACAATGCTGCTTGCAAGCTGAAACTGAAGGATTACAAGCAAGCTGAGGAACTGTGCACCAAGGTTTGATTAATCTTCACAATGGTAGGTATAACATAGGGCTATATATTTTGAATAATATTAGTAACTGTTGAATGGTATGCACAAGCAGGTTTTAGAAATAGAAAGTTCGAATGTGAAAGCGTTGTATAGAAGGGCTCAAGCATACATCCATCTGGCAGATTTAGATTTGGCTGAGTTTGATGTCAAGAAAGCCCTTGAGATTGATCCTGATAATAGGTAAATTGCTGCTTTTATAAGCCTACTCAAAAACTTGAGCTGAACGGCGGCATATTGATGATGGTGATATGATTGAATGGTATGCAGGGAAATAAAGATGGAATACAAAGTATTGAAGGAGAAGATGAAGGAGTACAATAAGAAGGAAGCCAAATTCTATGGCAATATGTTTGCCAAGATGAATAAAACAGCTCCCAAAGAACCCGCACCAATGACCATAGATAGCAAAGCGTAGGTGGTGGACACGTGACGGTTTGATGCCTTGGGTGTTCGTTTTTTTTTTCCTTAAATTGTAGGGTAGCTATGTTTATGGGAACAGAGAATTTGATTTGAGTTGTAATGGATTCTTTGTGTCCAAGTACGAGGACTGTTGATGTTAAAGAATGTTCTGTTTATTCTTTTCTCTTTTTACAGAAATAATTATTTTCAACATAAGGAGGCTGCAAAGATGGGAATTTTGGGCTTCCATTTTAGTTCTGATATATTTTTGACATACAAAACGTCAAACGCAGAATAATTTAGTACTCATATTCATATGGGAAGTGTTATTTAAATTAAAAATTATTTATGAATTTATAATTAAATGAACCAAATTGTGTTGTTAATAAGCATGCCCAATCTGTAGCTAACAAGGATTATCCCTTTTCTATTCAGAAGTGCCAAAGCCACCTTTCAGTAAAAATAAGTTGGGGAATTAAAATTTAGATATGAAAATGGAAAATGCAACGAATATTATATTCCTAAAATCCTCTTATACCTCATCTTATCTAATAGTTAGATTTTATTTATTTTTTACATTTGTTGAATTTATTTTATGTATGTTACAAGAAGTTATGTTTTTATTTATGGTTGTTAAGACTTTTATTATTAAAATCATTAAAATCGATGTTTTTGTAAAGTTTGAAATTTAATATTTGGTAGTCTCTAGTGGCCTCCTAAAATAAAATTTTTTCATCAGTTATTTTATAGTTTATAAATTTTAAATTAATATACTTTGACCTCTCTCAAAAATAATAAAAATTTGATTTAATTATTTAAAAATTATAAAGAAATAAGCTATTAAAATGACTAAATTACATTTTTACTATCATAAAACTATACAATTTAATTCGACCACCTAAAAATTGATGTGCTTGTAACGTTTGAAATTTAATATTTGACCGTTTCAATTATGAAGGCCATAAATTAATTTATGAAATAAATTTACTTTAATAGAGATATAATTTCGAATAATGATGGAGTTGTATTCCAATTTAAAGCTCTCGTTAATATGAGAATTAAAAGTATTGCTTCCTCGGAGAAAATGAAAAAGTGAATCATGAGGAAAATTCAAGCTTGAACTACTAAAATAATATTTATTTGAAGTTTAGAATTTTAAAGTCTAAAAAAAGGGAGTGTAAATACATTGATGTCAATGATAATAAACAGCTTGAGACTTTAGAGGATGATGTTTCGGCATCAGAAGAAGTGAGGGTGCTACAGTGGAGTAGTTAATGAAGGTCGAAACGTAACAACTATTTTAGTGCAAGAGATTTCATTAATGACGAATAGTTTGAGTTCTTTTCTCGATTACTATATTCAGGGATCTATGATGTTAAATATTCACGATTTGCATGACGAGATATTGGTCATGACTCTATTCAAATAATCACCAATGATCGAATCATATTATTTGTAGGTGATTGTAAGTCATGGTAGGGAACAATCTTCGATAAATTTAGTCTAAGAGGAGCCCCAACCTACCTCATTTAGTTTACAAGATTTTGTTATTAGTCTTTATGCCATTTGTAAGTTATAGATTTAGTCCCTATATTCTAATTTGATCATTTTTAGTTTTATGTTTTTTTTCTTTCAAATTTTAGTTTTATTTAATCAATATTTGTTAAATTTGTGAAGTTAATTTATGCTATTCTAAAATCTTATGCGACAAAATTATCATGACACACGTGATCCCATGTCAACTTTTTATTCCACATAATACTCATAGAAAAGCCATGACATTTAGTAAATGGATTTAGAGATCATCGTTTAAGTGGGTGAAATTTTAAATTTTGAAAAGCATTGAGACTAAGGATTTGTTTAATAGTGCTTAAAAAAAGTACTTTTGGAAGAAAATTTATGCTAAACAAACTGTTTTTAGCTGAATATTTTTGCTTTTCAACTTTTGAGAAGGAGAAGATAAAATTTTTAACTTTTCCGCTTCCAAAAACACTTTTGGTGCTCAATTACTTTTTCACCCCTCCAACAACATATTACTTTCTTTTTTTTCTTGGTGTTTAATTACAGATGTGTTAAAATCATTAATTAAAATAAAAATATATTATTTAAAATAATACAAATGTCTTAATATTTAATTACAAATATTTAATGGTTATGTTTAAATATTTAAAATATAGTTTATATATTGTAATTAAATTTTATAAATAATTAATATTTATTATTTAAAATATTTAAAATTTATATTTCATATATTAAAATATTAACAAGTTATAATAAATTACTTTTTATATTCTCACTAAAATATGATAATATTAACTAATTTGAACATTATTTAAATGCATATTCGTTACTTGATAAAACTATGTCTAAAATAGATATTTTATTTATCAAATGTACTTTTAACACTATTTCTTAAACCAAATTTCTTAAAAGCACTTCTCCACGACTCTTTATTTTAATTCAAAAATTTCTTGCAAATATTGGGCTTTACTCTGGCTATGTCTAAAGTCAAAAGCCAGTATTGAAGATGGGCTTGCTTAAAAGTCCAAAGCCCATAACAATCTGAAATCTTCAAATCTTTGGATCTTTTTTGTGAAGGCTTTGGAAGATTATAGAGAAACCCCATGATTCCTACGTTTCTACATTTTTAAGTAATAAATATATTATGATTTCTACTCATTATCTTATTTATTTTTAATAAATCTTCTTAAAATTGCAAGATAATTTTCTTTTTTATTATCAAATAAATAAAAATAATAATTAGATTATGACACATTTACAATGTGTGTGAAAATTTTACATAACAAACTTAAAAATATTTTTGAATTTACAGATATCTATATCTATATATACTTGTATAATTTGGATGGTTGAGTTAGTATCACAACTCGGTAACAACTCAATCAAAGGAACTACTTAAAGCCCCTTTCGAATAAACGATTGAATATTAATATAATGGTATTTACGTCTTTTTACTGCTTTTATATGTATGTTTAAGCAAAACAAATAAAAATGTAATCTCTAAAGTTTGAAACCAAACCTAAAAAGATTTTACTAATAACCAATGTTGACTCAATGTTTCAACAAGGGTGGATAGAAGGAGACGAAAGTGGTGGAGATAGGATGGTCGGTTCACCTACGATAGATGAAGATGGTATAAGCATAAAAAATAGAGTTGGATCGTCCTAGTATGTTGCATACTTCATAACTTCATTCGTAGGTGGAATTAAGATGATCCATACTTTGACGAGTATATGGAATATTGAGATCTAGATAATCTTAATGATATAGATTTCGATGACGAACTCTGTCATGGACTAACAAATAATGATGAAGGAGTATATGTTAAATGTGGAAAAGAGAATAACTCAACAAATATGAAATGCTAGAGCAATTAAACAAAATTGAATATGATGTAATCGTTTTATCGACTACTTTCTTGAACT
Source organism: Gossypium arboreum (assembly GCF_025698485.1). Classification (NCBI taxonomy): domain Eukaryota; kingdom Viridiplantae; phylum Streptophyta; class Magnoliopsida; order Malvales; family Malvaceae; genus Gossypium; species Gossypium arboreum. Next base: position 17,443,489 of record NC_069080.1, read on the forward strand.
AATATATTGCATTTGATTATTTGATTTTAATTTTTGTTACTCGTTTAGAAATTTTTTATAATAATTAATATTTTAAAATATAAATTATGTAACCATATAATTACAATTTGTACTACCAAATATGATATAGGGAATTATGATGTAATTACACTCTGTTAGACAAACACGTCTAGGAAATTATAATTCTTTGTAATTACAAGAGAGTGTAATTAGTACCCTATAAATTATATTTTCATCTAATTACTTTGTGTTGTCCAAACAGACCCTTAGGGGGTGGGAATTGAAGTAATTACACAAGTAATTACACCTGAATCTAATTTTAAAAAATTATTTATATACAAGTTATAAAATTATATTATAGGTGTTGGTACAGTGATCCAACAAGGAGTGAGTATAGAGGTGAAGGTTGTGGTTGCTGTGGAGGCCAATTCACCCAATCGGGACAAAGAGCTAAAGGTTATGGTGAGTGGTGGAGAAGAGAATATAAAGGTTGAGGATTGAAAGAGTGTTGATAGAGTGTAGCCTAGTATTCTTGGGAGTTAATCATTTATTCATCGATCCTAAAGGTATTTATAGGCAGGGATCCCGTATAAGATGGTGTTAGTGTGTTGGATTTGTCATCTAACCATTATTACGAAGCACGTAGGAGGATGTCTTCGATGGGATGATGATGTTTATGATAGGACAAATTTTGTTATTCATTCTAGCTCTGATGGGATAAAGCAATTGAATCCACGTGATGTATGGTGGCCAACAACTTTATCTTCTCAATGAAGATTAGGCCATCCATTGCCCGAAAAGTTATCCCAGAAGGGTGAGCTTGCAAGTGACCTCCTGACTCACTTACTGTTCAAGCATCTTTTTGGCTTGCCATGTGTCCTAACGCGAATGGGGCTATAACAAAGTCTTTTTTCAAATTTAATTTATATAAGCTTCGTATAATCAAAATCTTAACTGTGAACCCAAATATTATAAAGTTGATTTTAGTTATTGAAATAGAGAAGATTTTGTCACACCATATCATGTGGTATGATACCATTTGAGAGAATGATGTTAGATACAAGCACCATAGACAGCTCACAAGCTTTTTAATTTGAGACATTCAAGGCTTCGAAATATGGTTGAGAAGACATTTTTTGTTCTAAAAAAATATTTCCCATATTAACAACATCACCTCAGTATAACATTAAAAAGCCAGGTTAGATCGTACTAGCATGTTGCATATTTATAACTTCAATTATAGGTGGAATTGAAATTATTCATACTTCGTAGAGTACATGGAAGAATGATATATTGATAATTTAATGATGCATATTCAATTGATGATGAACTGGGTCAAGGACCAACAAATTATGGTAAGAAGTATATGTTAAATATTAAAGAGGGAAAAACCCAACAATATGCACTAGAACAATTAGATAAATTTGCATATGATGTTTATTTTTCTTGTTATTTTATTAGTAATTATGTTATCAACTGCTTTTTAGACTAACATGATACATATGATGATTTAATTTTAATTTTGCTACTTGTTTAGAGATCATTTTATCATACTAATTTTTTATAATAATTAATATTTTTAAAATATAAATTATGTAACTATCAAATTATAATTTGCACTACCAAACATGACATAAGGCATTACAATGTGATTACACTATGCCAGCCAAACATATCTAAAGAATTACAATTCTTTGTAATGAAAAGAAAATATAATTACTACCCAATAATTGTTGTACAAATAAACCTTAATACTAAGTTAGTTGACAACCGGTTATTCTCTAAGGTACAAGAGAAATACGCCCTTGGGTCAATTACCTTAGTCGATTCTACTGAGAGCTATCATTTTCTTAGTCTCCTACTGAGATAAGTGGTTAGAGAGAAATTTGGATGACGGGACTTAACAATTCTAAGGAAATTGGGTTTAGGGTGTAAGTCTAGTTTGATAACAATTGAGAGTGTAAGTGTCGAGAGAGCCTCAAATGTCTATAATTTATTATGATTATTTTATCAGTTAAATTACAGGTGAAGTGGCAAATAATTTACATTCAAGTCTTCAATTGATATCAATTTTAGTTTAATATTTAAATAACTCTTATCCTTACCTTTTATAAAAAAATTAATATCTTGCCCTAAACTATATTAATTTTCCAACAAAAATACTTAAAAGAAATTTCTAACATGGTATTTAAATTGTTAAATTCGTGTCAGTTTATCTAAAAATTGGATGATGTTTAGTAAAAAAAATGTCACATGTTACGTTGTGATAAGCTGGTTTTGTATTTTGAAAAAAATATAGGGCGAATTTTGGATTGGAGCGAAAATTAACAAAGTTGAGGACGTGGCGAGAAACATGATTCACTGGACACGTCCAGATTTGGTTATACTTATACCGATACCTACATGCGTATCACGTACTGTACTTTTTTTTTTTTTCTCTTCTTCAGACATTTTTTTTAACGTTTTGTTTTAGTTAGAATTTCAATGTCATTTCAACTTCTTCTTCTTCTTTTTGTCAATTTCTTACATTAATTAGTTCATTTCCTTAACAAGTTTGTTTAAGCCTGTTATGGAGATCTTAAGCTTTTTTCTTTTTTTTTTTTTTTTTTTAAATTTTTATATGATCTTAGGGTCTCCTTGGGAGTCAAAAGAAATAAAATGAAAAAGAAAAGAGAGAAGAGGACAAAAAATACTAAAAACTTTCCACACGCATCCAAAAGGGAGAAGCTTTGAAATGCAGAAAAACGCGAGACACGGTTCCAGTTGGAGAGCATGAAATCATGCACTGGTTGGTGAATCAAATCATGGGGAACTCTACTCTTTTTCACACCCCCATTATAATTTTCTCATTAACTTACCTTTCCTAATCAAAGAAATATAATAAGACATTAATTGAATACACTGAAAATGATTCATATTAGGAATATCCAATAGTGGGAATTACTTTGTTAATGGGAGACATACCCTAATGCATCCATAATATTATGCCCTAAAATAGCAACCAATTAGGCTCCTAACAAAATACCTTGACCCTCACTCCAATCGCTTATTTCTCTCTTTTTTAAAACAAAACTAGGTGGAGAGTGTGAGTGTGAAATGGGCATTGCTTTTATCTGGACAGCACATGGAATTGGGGGATTTTGATTAAGACCATTTACCAACAAATCCCCATCCCCATCCCGTTTAAAAACTCATCTATTTCACCCTTAAACTACTGCTATTTCCTACCCCTATATTTTACAACTTAAATATATATATATATATATATATATATTTTGCATAAAAGAGACTTAACAAAAGAAAGCAAAATTAGAAACCAACATTCCCTTTTCCATTTCCACCCCCCCTGCGATAAGGATAACATGCTCGAAGGTGGCTTAAGCAAATTGTTCACTCTAAGTTTGATTCATGTGTTAAATCACACATTTATTGACTTCACAAAGCAGTCGTTAATAAGTGTATTTTTAAGATGGTAATGTTCACATAATCATTTTAAGAAATTCACTACCAATAACATATTTAATTCAACAATTAAGTTCGTAATGCAAAGTGATTTTATAAAGCACAATCCAATCTGGACACTCCACAATTTAACTAGTACACTATCCGTGACACCGATTTTCATAAAAAAGGAAAAAAGAAACTACCCATCTAAGTAGCATTTGTGTCCCTTAGCAGCCCACCAATTATTATCGTTCTAAATCCCAAACTCATCATTGATTCTTGTTATTTCCATACATATAAATTATTGAATTAATCATTTTAAAATTAACGATTTAACAACAAAGTCGTAAATTATAAAAGATTGTGAGAAATGAATATTTTGAGTTTAATAAAATTGAGAAGTAGAGAATTGTATTGTTTTTGGTAGAAATAAAATTTAGAAAAGTGGGAAGGTTGTTTTGTAGCAGCAGCTAAAAAGGTTAGAAGAGAAACCGTAGAGATGTCGCTAAATGATTGGTGTTAAATTAAGAAAAACAAAAAAATCAGTGACAAACACTGTCACATGAACATCTTCCATTGCTGTTTTATTTTATAACCGCTCTGAACATAAAGCATCTTTCTGGTAATTAAACAATGTCTAATCTCCTAACCTAATAATTGACCTTTGAATTAAAAAAAATAAACAATTTTTTTAAAAAAGTTGATTACCAATTTTAATTTTATGAGCATCTTCCCAATATATAATATACCTTAATTCCACTACAATAATTACTATTTTTAATCCTATCTTAATAAAATAAACAATACTAATTTTGATAGTAGGTGAGATAATAAAGCTCAATGATTCATTGGGTCTAGTCAGAATCTCACCAATGCCAACCTGGGATTCTTTTGATGCATTAAATATATATATATATATATATATAAAGGGTGGTTATAGCTTTTAATCTTTTAGTTATGTTTTAATTAATTAATTTTTGTGTTGTCACTATAAAAAAAAAAAAATAGAAAAAGGAAAAGAAAGAAAGTGACTCAAGGTTGTATTTTTGGTTAATCTATTAAAATTGCCAAGAATCAAGGGTTGAGCCCAGCTAAAACAACATCAATGTCATAATCACTCTAAATTAAAAATAAAAACAGAGAAAGATTTAAGCCAACAAATACAGCTGGTTAACACTTAAAAACACTAGTAAAAGATCAAATCAAGCGGATTACAAAGATCTAGCAAGGATGTGATGGTGACCCCATGCAAAAGGTTTTCAAGTGAATTCTGGGAAATCTTTGTTTTCAATTAACATTTATTATGTCTTAATTTAATAAGGTTGTGTAGAAAATGAAAGCTGCTCAATTAGCATTAATTTGATTAAAATATTGTATCTTACAAATGTTGGTGCATTTTGGCTTTAAGATCTTTTGCACCTTGAATACACAGATTTTACATTGGATAAATTTGTAAGTACAAAAAAACCCCTCCACGAAAAAGAATTAGAAGAAGATCAAATTATTTAACCAAAAACAAAAAAACCCCCTAATATTAATATTAAAATATTATAAAGGGAAAAAGAATCCTCCACTTTAAACCTAAGCATAATTGGCTAGCAGCCTAGTTATCGTAGTTGATGCAGTGGACCAGTAATAAGTTCATTTTATATACAGCAGCAATTCTCTGCTTTTGACCTTTAATCCAGGACCATGAATGGTGTTATTAGAGCTCAACTTTCATGTGAGAAACTTGATTTGACCCTGCAATTACAAGTATAAATGAATCATTAACCAATCAGTCTTAAGATAAATTGGTTTTGTTAATTCCTTGACTTACCCTGGAAGTTTTGTGAATGTAATGCCATATCTTGGCTCTGATTTTGGGCAAGCCCCATGTGAACTATGGTTTCCAGGTCACCTTCACAAAATGTTGGGTACTGAACATGTTTTAGACAAGCAAATTTAGGCGTTTAGATCTCTGAAAATGGAAAAGGATAAGGGATAAGGAACTTTGATTAGCTATGAAAATGATATTTACCTGAGGTGGTACGGTTTCAACAAACTGGTTGATTTGGGGCAAATGGGTGTTGAGTTTGGGACAGATAGCAGTATCCAGAGGGTCCACTGAGCATTGAGTCATTGTCCCATTAGACATATTGCTATGCAATGCTGGATTTTGCTGAGGTTGGTGCCCGAAAAAGGTTGATGCTGAGGAATTTATTGGGAATATTGGCTGCTGCAATGTGTTGTTTGGTTGAAATATCTGCAAACAGAAAAGGGGTATTCTCGATTGAAAGGATTGAATTTGAAACATTATGTATTCTTCATAGAACAGAAAAGAAACATTAATTTTTATTTTTATTTTTAAAAGTGTTGAAAAAACAGCTATAGACTTACATCCTTTGACATTAAACTCTCCACGTTAAAGTCCAGCCTGGTATTCACTGAAGCTAACTTCATTGAGAGGAACTGCCAATAAAATATATATATATATATATTTAACAAAAACCATGAAAACTTGTATCCCAAGAAATTGATCACCACACGTTCATCAAATAAATGTTAATAATCTACCTCAACTTGTCGTTGCAATGATTGAACATAGTTTATAATCTCGTCCAGCATTAAGGCTTTTCCAGTGACCTACAATTTTGAAACCCCAACAACCCATTATAATTAAGAATGTGAGCAATAATTTTTTCTTTGTCAGTAAATTTCCTGATTAAGAATGAATTTTATTTCAGACCTTGTTGCACCCGGGAACAAGATTTTGCAGAAGCTTCATTCTCTCACTGATTTTCTCTCTACGGACCTGATCAAAGTGACACATATTGATAGCCAATGTTAATGCAAGAACACACCCCCAGTAGATCATTGAGAACAAAATAATTTGAATTATGATTCTCACTCTTTCAGCTAAACTATGGCTGTCAGTGGCTTGACCCCTTCTTGCTCTAACATGAATATAGTCCTTGGGAGGTTCAGGAGCCTTTGTATTGTTAGCCTTATCTCCTTTGGCATCTTCCTCTGCTTTAGCAGAGCCATTTTCATTTCCATTGCTGTCTGATAACTTGCATCGCTTTTCATTTGATGCTTCGTTGGGTTCAGTCACCTGGAAATGTGGGTGATTACCGAATGTTAAAATGAAAACTTTATCTGAAAAAGGAAGTTACAGCTTACAACTCTTTAAACTCTGTACCTGTACCTTTGAAGCATTTGCGGATGGGGATGATGAAGTGTCCTTTGTTTTTGCTTTGGGAACCGCCTTTCTTTTCCTTGAATTTGAAGCTTTCAAACCAGGCTCGCCATTGGGATTTTGTTCTGAAACGGTGGATTCCTCTTGAGAATTTGCTAACTCGGATCGGTCCTGCAATGGGGTGTTCTTGTTGGTGGTGGTGCCTTGAGATACCATTGCCTTTATAGAAGGACTACTGGAAACACGCGGTAGCTTGGCATTTGCTGCCAAGGGATTGGATCTATAAGCAGCAAATTCAGTATTGTCTTTGGGTCCGAATTGAGTGGTTCGACCATTGAAACTCCTGCTTCCAAAGCAAGAGAATTTGGCTGCTCTCTCCGCAAATCCAGGATCAGCTGAGAAATCCGCCACGCTGGAATTCAGCCCCATCGCGGGAAGCTTCTCTTTAACCAAGCTATCCACCATTGTCAAGTTCAACTTAGGAGGGGAATTCAATGGGGTGCTATAACAAGAAGTGTTTGAACTGTTGTTGACATTGATGTAAGAAGCCAGCAAGGGCTGAGAATGCGGGGGGATCTCACCACCGTTGCCGATGCTCCCCAATTTCCCTATCAATTCCCTGATTATTAAGCTCTCACTGGAGACATTGCAATTGGAAGCAGCTGGGGAAGACACCATGGAACTCAAGGCCGACTCAAACTGTAGACTATAATCCGTTGGTTTTTCCCAGTTGGGGGTGGGGAAACAATCTTGAGACTGAATTTCCATGGCTGAAGACAGAGACTGCCAATCTGACATTGGCATCGATGACCCAAAGTGCAATGGCGGTGCAGGTGATTGGATTCCTGCATTAACGAAAAACTGGTTCTCCATTCAATAAGTTTATTAATTCAACCTCAAAAGCCAGACCAAAAAATGGGCAATTCTTAAAAGGAAGGGATACAAAAGAAAAAATAAAGTCCCAGTTTGATATTTTTTAACTTGGGATTCTTTATACTTGGCAAAGGCAAGTGAGTGCAATTTGAGTGGAAATGAATGAATTGTGGGATCAAAATGATTGCTTTTTTTTCATAAAAAGAGAGGGTAGTTAGAGGAAAGGTAAGCAAGAACTTAAATTTGGTGAAGAACAATAAAGCCAAGAAAATAGAGAGAGGGAAAGGGGAAGAATTGGGTTGGGCTGCAATGGAGCTATATAGATGTAAAACAAAGGTTATTGTTTGACCTTTTTTTGTTTTTTTATTTATTGTTTTCTCCCTTTCTTTATGCAATAATTAAACAATCTTTTTCCTTTTTTCTTTTCATAATAATAATTATGGGATTATTATTATATTCAAGGAATTGGACAAGTTCTTAGTGTAACTTTTAGGGTTTAGGAGATTTAATTAATTAGTGTGAAGCTTGTAGATTTTATGAAAAGGTACTAAACTATTTTTTAAATTACAATTGTATCAACAATTTTAATTCAATTTAATTATTATAAGGAAACCCAATAAATTTTTCAAATGTTAAAATATGTTTCAAGAATCTTTCTATGTCGGAATTTTTAATACCTTTAAATTTCTTCTCATAAATTCTTTGATATGATACTTTAAAATAAAAAGTTTTATTTGGCAATTGGTTGATAGTTGGTTGTGACCAACTATTTATTTAAAAGTGTTTGGTAAAATTTAATTGATAGCTGAAAGTGATATGTGTAAAATGACACATTTTATTGTTAATTAGGTATTTATTTGTTTATAAATAAATACTTTAGTCTTTATTGGCTGAAATTATTGAAATAAAACACTATTACCAAATGAATTAAAACATCTATTATGGAAATTAATTAGTGAATACTTTTTAAATTTTAAATAAACAAATTTTTAAGTTCCTTATTTGCAAACATTAACCTTGTGGAAATTGATAAATATTAATAGTGTGTCAATATAATTGTAAACTATATTCTTAGTGATAATTATCTCACACTTTGAATAAATTTGTCAAGTAGCATATTTTAATTAATATAAAGTTGTATAAGAAATCATTTTATACAAGTAAATTGAAAATAAATTAAGAGTATATAAATATCCAAGAAATAAGTACATATCCAAGCAAGTAAAAACAAATATTTAAGAAACACGACAATGTCATCTAGCTGCCATCAAACTAGTAGTGATGTCCTTACGAGCTTTTGTCATTTCATTAGTACTCATACGCTCAACTTATTGAGTGTAAATGCATTCGACATTCGAAAATGCTTCAAGAGGAATAACATTCGGATATGCATCTATGACCCTAAATGTTGGGTCAAGAACTTTACTTAATATGATGTAGTTATGTAAGCACAAATTATTCTAATTTGATCTTGAGACAAATATATTGATATTTTTATTAAAATCTTCCACCACGCCTTTAAAATGTCAAATGCCCTCTCAATATAACTTCTTAAGGATGAATGGGCTCAATTGAAAATTTTCTCGTGGCCCTCTTGGATTTGTACCATGGAACTCTGGTGGGTGGTACCTTATCTTATGATAAGGTTTCAAGTAGCCTTGTCTTTCAGGGTACCCTTGGTATGCTAAGTAATATTTAACATGACCAAATAGAGCCACAAAATTAAAAAAGCTTTATTTTAAAATTAAAATGAACATGCACAAACAAATAAGAATAAAATATTAATTAAAATGAAGAAATTTACTTGGTGGAGGTTTTGAAAAATTTAGACTTGAATTCTCAATTGTTATAAATAAGTTATTATAAGAGAAACCCAATAATTATTTTAATGTTAAAATATGTTTAAAGTCCTTATACTTTTATTGTATTTGAAAACTAATCATTCTATTTTTATTTGTAAGAGTTTACTTTTTCTATTTTCAGATTTTAAAATTTATGTTAAATTTTAACACCATTAAAACCCTTTTGTTAAATTCATTGGTATGAAATTTTAAAATATAAATGTAACCATGTAACAAAAAAAACTTTATAATAAATTGAAGTTAACAAAAAAATAATTGAACTTACATTTTAAATTTGAAAAATAAAAGAAGTAAATTATATAAAATAAAAATATATCAACTAAATCTCAATATATATATATATATAAAAATACAAAAAGTTAAATATATTTTAACCCCAATTCAATTCAAAGTAACTAATAGAATTAAATTTGAAAAAAAAGAAATCAACTTAATCAAGATTTAACTAGTTATTTAATGCCAACAATAAAAAGAAAGATGTGGAACCAAAATTGTGGAGTCAAATTGCGCAATTGTTGCAGGTCAAATCGTAATCTTGGGTGTATTTTTTACATTTATTAAAGAAAATAAGTCTTCCATGTACAAATGATTAATCTTTGGGTTAGATGCATGGTACGGGTCTTTTCACGTATCCAAAATTATGGAATTCAAGACTTTTTCAAATTAGGGTTTGATTGATGGAATATAAATATCTAATAAAAAATTAGTTGGGTTTTATAATTTATAATTTTAAATCAATGTTTGAGTTTTATATTTAAAATTAAAATGAAACCAAAATAGGTTCTATATCCATCTCACTATAAAACTAAAACTTGATGATAAAATATTGGAGATAAACTTGATGAATCCGTTGGATTTCCATGAATTTGATTCAAATAAAGCCTAGACCTCACACCAATTATTGATGAATGTGTGAGAAAATTTTGAATTTTTTCTCTCAAATTTTCATCTTTATATTTACTTTAATTCAATAATACTGTTAAATTTTCTGATTAAATTGTTCATCTCAACTTCCTTATTTTCACAAACCAAAATCCAATGGTTTTAATGAAGTGAAGAATTGAGTTCAAGTTCATGTTTTGGGTTTATTTTATTAACTGGGTTTAATTCTTTTATAACATATTATTAATCAATTTAATTTTGGATTTTTTCTGAAAATTATTTAATTTATATGTAAATAATTAACAAAAATGGGTTGTTCAAGTTGATGCCCTTATAAGAATTTAATTAAGTTTTCATTTTTTTATAAAGAAGAAAATAGTTGAGAAATTTTAAGAAAGATGAAATAAGCAAAGAAAATGGAAATGTATTAAATAAAGTGTTGAAAAAAATGGGAAAGGGTATTAATAAGAGACAGAGGAGGTGGGATGGCACAGTAGGTATCATCATTTTGCAGGTTAACCTAAGTTTGAAAAGAAATAAAATTTAAAAAAAGTTGGGCACCGCAATGTGATACAAGTAGAACGCCCAATTCTTACACGCATGAATCCCCCCTTGGCCTTACCTATTGCCATTGATATGCTGTTCCCTCTAATGCCTCATTAATTCATTATGCCTTTACCTCCAAACTTGTTTTTTGACTTGATTTTTTTTTTTTTTTAATTTCAATCTTAAGTTGTTGTTTCTGCCTTTGTTTTTCAATTCTTTGATTCATATGTATTTACAGTAAAATTTTAATTTGTAAGTGTAAAATATTATCAAACTTCATTTTAACAATGTTATTCATAATTTTTCTCTAACATTTTTTAAAAAAAATGATAAATGCATTTGAATGCTCAGTATTACTATATTGTTAATAACATTGATATCAATCAAATTTGACAATTTTAATATCAAACTTAATTTCATTTAAATCACAATCTTTTAATTTATTAAATGATATCATTAAAATTTTATTATTAATAAATTAGACACTATAACTTTATTAAATTATTCTAAAAAGCTATAATAATTTGCATTTATAACTTTTTTTATCGAATCATGTATACATTTAAATCACAATAAACATTTTATGTGCATAATTATTCTAAATTAAAATTTATGTATTAAATTACGATTTATCCCAAAAGAATATAAACAATTGTTATAATATTAATTTTAAGTGTAAAATCCAAGAACTGTTATATGTTAAGGCGAAGTCAAGGATTGCATTAAATTCCCGCCTGACCTGTTAACTTGGGTTAATTTATTTCAAACCTTTTGGACTCTTTTGTTAAAAAGGGTACACTTGATTCATCATCACCCAACATTGGTTAGAAGTAATACATAGATAGAAAGGTAGAATTAAAACGTTTCTTTTATTCTCTTAAATTCACATTTCTGTCCAAAATTGGTTCATATAAATGAATACAACGGTGGCATTATCATCTCATTCTTTATCCATGTTTTACTTCTTACTAAATACCACAACACTCGAGGCAAAAAATGTCAATGCAGTGTGTATATAGAATATTAGGGTTGTAGGCTTAAACTCAATTCATTGCCTACACTTTATACATATATTTTGTTTTATAAGACAGTACCATTACATTGTAACTAATTATAAAAGCATAGCCAGTATTTTGATTACCAAAATAAAAATCTAATGAACCACCTGGATATTATGCTTTGGATTCAATTAGTTAAGTTCTTTGCAATATGCTATTCCCCATGAATCATTTCCATTTTTATATCATGCCCATATTTATTTTTTCTATCATTTTTTTTCATTGGGAAAACACAATTTATTTAACTTCTCTCTCCAAATAAAAAGCATGCAAGTGGACAATTAACCTTTAAACAAGCAAATATGAAATTAAATTTCAAAGGTTTTACAAATCATTACTTTACTATTTTTTTTAACCTCAATTTTTTATTAATGCAATATATATATAAATCTATCCATGCATCTATCTTATTAATCAATCTGTGTAAGTAACCTAGCAAATTATATTTGCAAATGATGTTTGAGGGAACCAAAAGAAGTAATAGTTAATTTTGTTTTTGGTTGTAACGAACTCAAAGAAAGAAATTTCTGAATTTAGACTTGTAAACTATTCTTGTACAGTACAGATAAAGATATAGTATATATATAGAGTACATATGTGACTACTATAACTAGCCTAACAACCTAACAAGTAACAGACTAACAGCTCAATAGCTCTATAGCTCAGAGATACCAGAGTATTCTATACTCTTAACATTCACCGATCTTCCCGACAGGTAAAACCTAAAGAACAGTCCAAAATCGAGTAAAAAAGGACACAAAAATCGGCTTAGTGAGAACATCGGCGACTTGATCACAGGCAGGAACCTCACCAATAAAAAGAGAGCCATTAGTAACTTTCTCACGGACAAAAACAAGTCCAACTCAACATGCTTGAATTTGGAGTGTAACACAGGATTGGCGGCTACGGCAACTGCATTAGAATTTTCACACCAAATAGTGGGTTGATCAAGACTTTGAAGATGCAACTCGTTGAGTAAGGAGACTAGCCATGTAATCTCACTGGTAGCAGCAGCAAGACTTCGATATTTAGCCTCAGCGGTAAAGCGCAAAACCACATATTGCTTTTTGGAACAACAAGAAATAGGCGAGGACCAAGAGACACATAGTAGTCTGTTGTAGAACGACGATCATCAAAATCGAGCCCCCAGTTATCGTCCGCATACCCAACCAAAGATAATCGATCAGAAGGACGAACAACGAGGCTATAATCAATGGTACCATGTAGATATCGCAAAATTCTCTTTAAGGCAACCAGATGAACAGATGTAGGTGTATGCATGAATTGACATATACGGTTTACAGCATAAGCAATGTCTGGACGAGTTAGAACGATATACTGAAGAGCATCAGCAAGACTTTTGTATTCAGTGGGATCAGTGAGACGATCACCGTTATCCCTAGAAAGAGAAGAGCTAACTATTGGAGTAGGAACACTTTTAGCACAAGACATAGAACTACGTTCAAGCAACTCTCGGATGTATTTTTTTGGCAAAGATGAAGACATCCAGTGTAACACCTCAAACCCGGCCCAGACGTTATGACCGGATCCGACATGCCACATCGAAGCGTTCAAAACATTTTATATTATTGATCCAGAAAAACTTACTTAGTGTTTTAAAAGATAATTTCATTATAGGTTAAAGTGAATGGAAGTCGTGCACCGGTAGGAAAGCGGAAAAGAGGTGGTGAGTCCATCGATCGCTTAAGTACCAAGCTCCATTCGGATCCAATCCTGACATGCATACCGCCATTGCCACACCTTAACGTCATGGATATTTCTAGGAAACCGATTTGATTAAGTCATTTTTAGGAAAAGTGATTAATTTTGGAAAATACTTTCATTGCAGAAGCTTTGCTTGTTGCCGTGTTATTTTGAAATCAATTGTTGTTTTTGAAAACGCGCCCTAAAGCTATCCAATTTCAACATTTAAAATAAGTAATACCTATCTTAGTAATACATATTAAAACCATCAGAAATAATTAAATGGCCTTATTACATTTAAAAACCCAAAACTTCAAATGTAAATAAAAGAATGTCCAGTTCATCAGAAGAAAATCAAACTTTCAGAACGGGTGGCCACTCCGAATTCCCTCACAGCTCCAAGCCCACTATGGTTGGGGATTTCCTACGTGGATGAAAATAAAATGGGTGAGTTTGGAGAAACTCAGTGTGTAAAGAAAACCCATTCAAAGCCCAAGTCAGCTCTAGCCCATTGGGCCTAAGCCCATTCAGTAAGTGGTGGTCTTGGACCGAGCCCTTTTCAGACATAATAACCGGGCCTTAGCCCTTATTCAGATAGCAAGATGGCCCATAGGCCCATTTCAAAATACATGCAATATCAATAACATATGCAAGCCCATTTGGGAGACTACTCAACCCACCAACCACTACACTCCACCCGCACCAGCCCTACACTCTATGTGGGGAATAGCTCAACCCACCCATTTAACACTCCACAGCTTGCAGCCTTTTCGCTCGATTATCAAAGAATTGAGGCAAAGCCTCCAAGACGTGGACAAGCCACTTTCAAGACTTCCTCCGTCAATATCCCAATCCCATGCATCGATAATAACAACATGGCATGCGATAAATAACAACAAATCAAACATGCATTTAGGTTAATTTACCTAGCGGTATTTGGTAATTTATCTACTAGGGTAAACGTAAATTTTCCACTTTTAAAGGTATTTGGTAATTTATCTATTTTAGGGTTTTCATGCATATTCTTACTTTTCACGTACTAATGAATCACGCATCGAGGGTTCTTACCGAATTGGGCTGTTTGCCCATCATTCCAATTTTGGCCCATTAAGCCTAAAAATATCGAGGCACGTAAATCATGCACTTTGCGGTCAAATTTTGCAGCTTACCAAAAACATTAATTGATTTACCTCACGAGCATTCGCACACTCGCAAATCTACAAAATACCAGTTTTCGACATTTCGGCTTTTCGACTTTTGCCGATCCAGACTAAGAAAGAGGGTGTTAGTTACACACTTTGCGATGATATGTCGACGAGATCCACACACGAACTGCCTACAATTGGATTACTAATACATTAATCTAACTATTCAAATACGAACTACGTATTAACCCCTTACAATATTCGGCCAACCACACCTACAGATCATAACAAGCTTATAAGAAATCAATAAGCAACTCATTAACAAATTTTGTCAATGTTTACCATATAATCATAATCTCACCGCAAGCTGTCTTCCGAACAACAATCACTAAATCATTTATAACTGAGCTACGAAACTCCAAATCAAGTACCGTTAATTTTCTCTGAAAATAGACTCATATATCTTATATCCATAAAATTTTTAGAATTTTGGTTTAGCCAATCAATACCAGATTTTTCTTAAAGTTTCCCTTTGTTTCTTTGTTTGACTAATCGACCACGTTCTATCTTCATTGCCTCAAGCGATTTATTACCAAATCACTCTTTCACACATAACTTGCACGCATGTTTTTTTTAAACATGTATATCACCAATCAATCATCACATATCTATGATTTTACTTAAGTATAATCTCCATTTCATCATTTTAAAGCACAACATATTAGCCGATTTTTCCCCTTAGCATCTAAGCACATGCATGCTCATTTGTTTGGCTCAACTTCACATATCTTCTATTTTTCATCAAAAGAACATAAAACAACAACCATTTCCTTCATTTTAATTCATGACCAAATGCTCACAACACAACCAAAAACCAAAATATATTCAAGAGTTAAGGTAGAATCAAGAAGAACTCATGAACATCAAGATAGAAGCAAACTACCATGAACTTACCTTCAATTTTCTTCCCCAAGTGACCGAATATTCAAGAGCTTTCTCCTCTCCTTTCTCTTCTCTAACTTTCGGCCACGATGAACAAAGATGGACAAAACTTTGTTCTTTTCACCCCTTTTTCTTTTAATAAAATTTCATATTTCATGCATTTAATTCTTTAATACAAAAGACATGAAATGCCCATCATGGAACATTTACCTAAACCATTATCATGTAACATTTACCTAATCCATTATCATGGAACATTTACCTAATCCATTATCATGGAACATTTACCTAACCCATTATCAATTTGTACCATGAATTATGGATATCAAGTGCTCATATTGTCTACAACAACATGATGGCTGGCCACTTCATGTAAAATGGGAGGTTTGTCATGTAAATCCTCCTATTTTGCACTCCTATTTATTTGGCCACTTCAATTTAGCCTATAGCATTTTCAAACATTTTCACATAGGTCTTATTTCATAATTTCACCCCCTTTTTCTTATGGAACAAAAATTAACTAAAATTGTCGGGTTCTATCTTAAGCTTGGGCCTTCTATAAGCCCACTAACATAATTAAACCTATGCCAACATTCATAGAATTCTCGAAAATTGGGGCGTTACATCCAGAGGAGGAGCGAGTCACCTCAATCCTGAGAAAATAGTAGAGTTCACCCATATCCTTAAGGGAGAACTCATCATTCAGCTGTTGAACAAAACTACTAATACATGTAGGTACACTACTGGTAATAATAATGTCATCCACATAGACCGGCACATATAGAATCGAGGTAGGCATAACACGGACAAAGAGAGAGGCATCAGATTTAGACATAACAAACCCAATCGAAACAAGAAAAGTCTTTAATTTATCAAACCAAGCCCTCGGACCCTGACGCAAACCATACAGAGCTTTCTTCAGATGACAGACTAGAGGTTGACCATCATTGCCGTATTGAAGATAGCCCGGAGGTTGTTGCATAAACACCTCGTCAGCAAGATCGCCATTTAAAAAGGCATTATTCACATCAACCTGTCAAAGTTGCCAGCCTCGCGACACAGCAATTGTTAAAATGGTACGAATGGTTGCAGGTTTGACCACCGGACTAAAAGTTTCCTTAAAATCATAATCGAGAACTTGGGAACACTTTTTGGCAACAAAGCGAGCCTTCCAACGAGCAATCATACCATCAGGATTCTTCTTTATCCTAAAAAGCCATTTGCATCCTATACATTTCCTGCCACGGGGTAGAAAGGTAAGTTCCCAAGTAGAGTTATTTACAAGAGTATCAAATTTTGCTTGAACAGCACGCCGCCACTCAGGATTAGCTAATGTTTCCTCAACAGTACTGGGTTCAGAGTCAAGAACCTCTGCTGTCAACACCTTGGGTTTAAAAATTTATGTTTTAGACCTAGTAACCATAGAATGGGTATTACCAGCCGGAACAGGTGGAGTAGCCAGCCTAGTGGTGTCAACTGCCCTAGACGTGTCCTGAGCATTAGTAGAGGCTGGTACAGAATGAGGCTGAGCAGTAGGAGAGGAAGAAGACTGTGCATTAGAAGATACTGGTACAGAAGGAAGCAGAGACCATCCAGTGTCATTAGATTCTATTCTCAGAACAGTGGAACAAGAAACACTGGTCGTGACCAAAGAAACAGATGTAGAAATAACAGGATCAGGATTCGCTGAAGCCACAGACGATGGAGAGAACAGAAAGCGTCGTTCATCAAACACAACATGTCGAGACACAATGATCGTTCCATCTGGTGTGAGACAGAAGTAGCCTTTATGTTGAGAACTGTATCCTAGAAATGTACAGGGCTGAGATCGAAAATCTAACTTGTGACGTGTGAACGGACGTAGATACGAAAAACAACAGCATCCAAAGACCCGTAGATGATCATACGTAGGCTCACACCAATGAAGAACTCGATAAGAAGACTGCCCTTTTAGAACAGGAGTAGGTAGACAATTAATGAGGTGAACGACGCTACAAAAAGCATATCCACAGTAATCTATAGGAAAATTAGCATGAGCTAAGAGCTTGAGACCAGTTTCACCTATGTGTCAGTGTTTCTATTCAGTAACACCATTTTGTTCAGATGTATGAGGACAGGAGAGACGATGCAAAATACCAAGGTCACTCAGAACCTTTGTGAAGGCACGATACTCTCCCCAATCACTTTGAAACTTTTTAATACATTTCCCAAATTGCATCTGAACTATTTTCTGAAACTGAAGAAAACACTCAATAGCCTAGAACTTACGCCGAATGAGATAAATCTAGGTGAACCGACTATACATGTCAATAAATGAAATATAATAGAAATTGTTACCACATGCAACTGACGTCGGGCCCCACAAGTCAGAAACCACTAATTCAAAAAAATATTTATATTCAGTGGTAGAACAGGAAAATGGAAGCTTATGTGACTTTCCTTGTTGGCATGCAGTACAACTGTGATTAACAAATAATTTATTAAAAGGAACATTACATTTATTCAGAACATTTTTAACAATGGAAGCAGATGGATGACCCAGTCTGTAATGCCATAGCGCAAACACATCTCCACCACCACCTGAAGACTGAAGACTAGTGCTGAGAACAGACAGACTACAAATGGACAGAACAGGAGAAAAATAGTAGAGGTAATCACTTGTTGTGACACCCCGAATGTGACCCTAGTCGGAGAGTGGTTTCGGGACCACGAAACCGAGTCACAAGAATAATTAAGTGTTATATTCCGTACTTATTGTATGTGGAATTGGTATGCGTAAATATTTCGTGTCTCGATTTTTATTAATTAGGTGCTAAATTATAAGAAAGGACTTAGTAGTGAACTTTGAAAGTACGATAGGAAAATAGGTGATGACTAATTAAAGCATGCATGCAAAATAATGGACTTGCATGTCAAATTCCCCTTTTACAAGTAATGGCGGCCATGACAAAGAAATATGGGTCAAACATGTCATGAAACATGTTTTGTTGGGCATTAGGGAGAAATAGTAAACAAATAAGCATGGGTAAGAAAAGAATAAAAAAAAAAAATGTGTGTGAGAGAGTGGCATACCCCATTGCCGTGAGTTGTAGGGAAGGAAAGAAAAAATTTTGTTCATCCTTTCTTTGAGCCAAAACTAAGGAAGAAGGAGGATTTTTGCTTCATGCTTGGTTTGGAAGAGATCTAGAAGGAGATTTGGCTAAGTTTGCATCAAGATTAAGGTATGTATGAGGTTGTGTTGGGAGTTTCATGCATGTTTTGGTTGCTAACTTGATGTGCATGTTAGCCATGGCTCAAATCTTTGGTATGCCATGGAAATGGTATTTGGCCAAAGTTGTTATAGTGATAAAGCCATTGCATGCTAAGTGTGAAGCTTGATGATGATGCATGCAATGATGGATTTTCTACTCATGAGTAAGATTTTGAGTTTTCTCTTTGTTTTATCATGATTAAAGTTGAAAAGGAGCATGATTGTCATACTTGGCCATGATGCATTCTTGAGCATGATTCATGCTTCTTGCATGTTAGTTAAAAGTTTGTGTTTTGGATGGCTATGGACACTTTGAAAATTCGCCATGCTCATATATGCATATATATGATTGCACATTTTGTTTGGTTATGAACTAAGTGATGAATATATTGATTTAAAGAAGAAAATGTGGAAGAATGCTTGTGAAATTGCAAGCACAATTCGCCTAGCACACATATAAGTGCTTGATGCTATATTATAAGTTTTGGGCCACAATGTGCAAGCATTAATTAGTAGATTGCATGCTGTTTTTGTGAGGTATTAAGTGCAAATTTTGACCTCAACAAGTACATGAATATTCGCCTTGGGTAGCCCATTGAAGGCCTTAGCATTTCCTTGATGTTCAAACAAATTGTATTGAATTGCTTGATGTAGTATAAAATGTGCATGACCATTGTGTATTCAAGCTAAAGAGTGGCCATATGACCATCTAAAATCCTTGTCATATTCGCCATAAGCAAGCACAATGAGGTTTTAATAAATTGAATTTGTTTGAATTAGCTCAAGAGCCAAGAGGGCCACAATTGGACAAGGGAAGGAAAAGGTGATCGAATAGCCGAAAAAGCCGTTCGACAACATCCGAGGTAAGTCCTCAAGAAGTGACCTTACTTGAATTATGTGAGATGAAATATGGATGTGTATGATTATTGATTATGTGTGTATGAGTATTTGAATTCCACCCGGCTAAGTCCCAAGGCGAATGTGCTAATGATATTAATTGTGTTTGAGCCTTAGTAACGAAAATGAAATATGTATGTCCAATGATTATTGATGTATGTGCATGAGAAATTGAATGATATCCGGCTAAGCCGAAGACAATTATGCTGAAATTATATCCGGTTAAGACCCAAGGCAATTGTGCTAGTGGTTATATCCGGGCTAAGGCCGAAGGCATTCGTATGCGAAGTTATTCTATCCGGCTAAGACCAAGGCATTTGTGCACGTGATTATATCCGGTTATATTCGAAGAATCTTGGGCTGGAGGTGAGTGTTGGTTGCTGAAATGAATTTAATTAGTACACTCGGACAGCCCAAAGGATAAGGTACGTTATATGTGCATTGGAAAGTCGACGTGTTTGAGCAACATTCGCTCAATCGACTAATGAATTTCAGTTATTGAATTGATTGATGCTTTGCGAACTTATACAATGATGAAGTATGAAGTAAGAATGTGTATTAATGAAATGATGCATTTGGCTATGTGAATGTATTGCTGTAAATTATAGTTCATTATATTCCTTGAGACTTACTAAGCATAAAAATGCTTACCCGTTGCTTTGGCTCTTAGTTTTCTAGATTTCGCTCGAGGCAATCGGATTTGGGATCGTTGAAGTCAAGTCATCCACACTATCAAGCCTCCATTTTGGTATAAATTTTGTTTGAACTTGAGATGGCATGTATAGGACTACCCTTGTTTGTTAAATATGTTGTAATGTAAGTATGTACGGCCGTCATGAAAATGGCTCGAAAAGGAAGTATGAACTTAGACTAATTGTGGGTTGTATGTATATATTTTGTGTCATGATGTGGCTATGGCTTGAAATGAGAATGTTGGTCATATGATCAGCCATTGGCACAGTTAAAATGATCATATATGAACCTATGTATGGTAAGGCTAGTTGAATCATGGAGACCACCAAATAGGTGAGTCCTATCTTAAAACAGATGCTGCCAGCTGCAGTGGCGTGAATGTGAAAAATCACCAAAATTCATAGGAATGGAATTAGATAGTGAATAAGCTATGTAAATGAACCTTGATGAGTCTATTTTCATATGGAAGAAATGACACGGTCATAGGAGTTACAGGTTAAGAGATATTAAAGCTATTGTGAGACAGGGCCAGAATGGTTTCTGGGTTCCCTGTCGCAACTTTAAAATTCACTATAAATTATCCAAAAGAATTAGGAGATATATCTTATATGTACAGATTCCATTTTGAGTCTAGTTTCATTAGAAACAAACGACACCAGAATTAAAGCCCTGTACAGAGAGATATTCAAGTTATACCGCGCGAAGGTCGGAGCAGTCGATCCCTGTAACAGGGGTAACTTTAACTAATAAACTGTACCAATTGGCCCGACCAAAATCCTAGAAATAAATCCATGGATGGATATATGAGTCTAAATTCAGGGAAAATTTACGAAACCAGTTTCCGAGTTTTGAAACTCGAGATATGATTTTTAAGGCGACAGTGACGCAGTTTTCCAGCCTGACTGGAAATGTCAAATTGGTGGGCAAAAACATGTGAACTTGGTTTGTTAACCCTCGGGTCCGACACCGGCGATGGTCTCGGGTTTTGGGGTGTTACACTTGTGTAGCCCCGCAGCAAAACCTCCCGAGTCAGGATGTCCTTAACAACACAATACGAAGGATGAAACTCAAAAAACACATTATTTTCCATAGCAAACTGAGATACAGACAATAAATTCTTCCAGATATTGGGAACACATAAAATATTGGACAAATGAAGGATTTTACTTTTTGTATGGAAGCTAGAACTCCCAATAGAGGAAATTGGCGAAGGCATACCATCACCCATAAGAAGACAAGAGGTACCTGAATATGGTGTGGACTCGCCCAAACCGGTGTCATCTCGACAAACATAATGTGTTACCCCTGAATGTGGACACCAAGACGACGTTCCTACAGGTAGAGGTACATAAGAGTTTTCATTAAAATCAGACCCATAAGGAGTAGTACGAGTATTGGACCCAAAGGTGGTTGCAAAGTTAGACGCATTAACAGCGAGAATTCTGGGCAAACAAAGACATGGATCATCAGGAGCTAAGACTAGGGCCCTTGGTTTTGTGCGCTAAGGCACCGACGCATGGCCAGCATTATCAAGGCCAACAAAATTTGCATTTGGGCTAGGTGCAATATTGCCCCCAAAAGAACCATTCGACTGTTGGGAGTTAAATAAAAGTGGCTGTCCATGATGACCACCAGGAGCAGAATTTGGACCTCCAGAAACGGGCTCATCCGCATGATAGGTGCCAAAACAATAGGGCCCAACAAAGGGCCTAGTCGGTCGAACTTGATTTCCTATAGATGGCTCACGCATATATGGATTCCCTTCTTCAAATTGTCCAACAACAGGAGCCCTAATAGACACCAAGAACGGATTAGCAGCAGGAGGAACAGACGCCATCGATCCACGCTACCAATCACTGGGAACGGTCGATGGAGGCGCCACCGACAAGGGACCACCATAGTCCTTATTGTAACGGTAGTAATATTGTTGCGCCAAGTGGCCATATCAACCGCAAATTTGACACTGAACACAAGGCCAAAAGCCTCTCCCTCAACCAGGGGGCGAACGACCACCGCGCGTGGAATCCACCATTGGGGATGGAGCGGTTTCCATAAAATTCGCATGAAACGGACCCTCTTGAGCTGAGCGACTCTATCTGCTTTCAAACTCCAAAAGAACATCAAACAATATCTGAAATGAGAATGGTTCCGGAGAGAAAGATGCGAGAGTGACAACAGCGTCAAACTCAGATGAAAGTCCAGCAAGGACGATCTCAACTTTCTTCAATTCAGAGATCCGAGAGCCAGCTGTATTAATAAGGGCACAAGTATTTTGAATTTTAACAACATATTCCTTGACTGTCATGACAACCTTCCGGATCGAGTAATGTTCATGCTGAATCCAAAAAAGTTTGGCGCCAGAAACAACAGCAAATAAACGATTCGCTGTGATCCAAACATCATTTACCGTTGTGGCATCTGTAAAGCACGGTAAAATACAAGAATAGATAGTAGATAGAAGCCATGAAATGAGTAACTTATCTTGCTGATCATGAGCCAAGGCATCTGGATTCATCATCGTGGAGCCATCCTGCAGATGCACGAACCTCAGTGGTGCGTGTAACGTGCCATCAAGAAAGCCCGTCAACTTGTAGTTATCAGTTATAAGACGAATATGCTGTCTCCACTGTATAAAATTATTTTCAGAGAGTTTGACAGTATCATGGCGCGGAAAGGAAGTCACGATGTGATTAGCGAAGGTTGAAGAAGAGGGAACCGTGGTGGATTCCATGGAAGCGGATGTGACCATAGATGCACACGAGATAAGAGGTCTCTAAGAAAGAGGCGACTGATACCATGTAACAAACTCAAGTAAAATAGAATTTATTTACTCAAAGAAAGAAATTTCTGAATTTAGACTTGTAAACTATTCTTGTACATTACAGATTAAGATGTAGTATATATAGAGAGTACATATGTGACTGCTATGACTAGCCTAACAACCTAACAAACTTAGTAACAGACTAACAGCTCAATAGCTCAATAGCTCAGAGATACTAGAGTATTCTATACTCTTAACATTGGCCCACACATATTTCAAAATTATTTTAATAATTTTATTTTTTTATTAACAAATTATTGGTCGTAACCAAGATATCCACTTCTAGTAGCAGTGACTAATCTCCCTCGTCACAAGTGTTCTCCAACAATGTAAACAACATGTGCTTCATCCCATGAGTGAGAATCAAACTCCTAACCACATAATTAAGAGACATGGTGAGCAACTACCGCACCATACCTTATAATTAAAATTTTAAAATTTAAATATAAAAAACTTACATATTTTTACTATTTACATTATAATATTATATTACATATATTTTAAATTATATAAATTACATCATATATAAAAAATCTTAGAATATTATAGGAAGATTCAGACATTAAATGTTGAAAGCTAAACTTCACCTATATTTTAAATTTAATATTTTATTTAAAGTCTCACTAAATTAATCAATCCTTAAACGAGTGGTGGTTAGACACAGGCTCTTTTGGCTTTTGCAAGGAGATTTATCGTTTCCTTATCTGCTAAAAAAAAAAGGGGGGGGGGGGGGTGTTTAGAAGGTTGTCTTAGCTTTTGCGTTCTTGTTTCGTTTGGGACTACTCCCAAATTATTAGCTGCAATTGTGGTGGCAGTTTGGACAGCTGATTTTAAGAATCTTATTTCATAATTAAACCATTTAATAACTGGCAACCAAGCAATTATCTCTTCTTCCCCCTTTGTTTTAATTTCTTTTTCATTTGTTCCTAAGTGTCTTTCTTTTTGGTTTCCTTTAACCTACTATTCTCACTAAGTGCAAACTTTTTTTATTTTAAAATTAAAATATTGATCTTGAATTAAACATTAGTATGTTATACTAATTTAGTCTTCAACCAAAAAAATCACAATCCCAATAACATATACATAGGTTTTCATTTAGATGAAAAGTGCTTACTCACATACACATGTTGATAACCAAAATTTGAATGGCCGCAATTCATTGAATTAAAAGCCTTTATCAATTTTTATAAAATTTGAATTTTAGTAATTGCAACTATTTATCAACTCTGGTTACATTTATATACAAAATTAAAACCCAACAATCTTAGGAGATTAAGGTTTTTGTTTGTCATGGAACTTAACCATGTGATTGCCTAAGTGATACTTATAGAAAATTTGTAAAGTTTAATCATTGTTATCAGTAGTAAATTATTTAATGATTGGAGTTTACTAAATTTAATCCGTCATTTTAAAATGTTTGATAAACTAAGAAAAAGGAAAAAAAAACTTATCCTGTACAATTGTTTTGCATCGATCAAATCATTTAAAAGATTTACATAATCAATTAAATTCCAATCATCATCATTAGATTAGGATACGTACACAGTGTAAGTGAAGATTTTTATGTAAAAATATATTTATTAAAATGAATGAGATTTTGATTAAAATTTAGTAGATTTAAATTCTATTATGGTATATATTTATATTAAAAGATAAAAATATCTTCATAATAATATTTATTACTTTATAAAAATTAATTTTTTTTATCAATTTGAATCAACACACTAACTCAACTAAAAGTTAATAATAATATAGATCTAGATTTACATAAAAGGAAACATTGAGTAACAGCTGAAATTAGATATATAAAATATAGCTATCTCCAACTTGAAGCAGCTAAGCTATAAATTCAATGTTAATAAACAATTGGTTTATTTATATAAAGTAAGTAAAATAGTTCACAGAAAACGAGAGATATGGTATAGAATAAAGAGTGGAAAAACAAAACCCAAAATAAAATAAAATAAAAACCTAAATTCTAGAGTGTTTAGATCAGTAGTTAGTAATATTAATGTTAATTAGAGTGAGATTTGGTGACATTTTGTCTAAAATTCTATTTAATTACGATTATATTTCATCAATGCCATTAAAAATGTATTATTCCAATGGGAAGCAAAGCGATCGAGCATTTATTTCCTTTATACAAAATTTCAATTTTCAAAAGCGCAACACATTTGCGTTAATATTTGCTTTCAGGTGTCTTTCTTTGAACATTTTGTTTATACATGTTTATTGCATCGTCATATATGATTTGCAAAAAAAACGTGATAGTTTGATTTTTCATTCACAAATTTAAAATATAAATGATTAAAATTAAATTTTACATTTAAAGAAAACCCAGATTTTAAACTGTGGTCTCCAAACTGAAAATAGTAAGTCCTATTGTATTACTAACTAAATAATAACATGCAGTGGTAGCTTAATAATCACAGGAGCAATAAATTAAAATAGGAGTAAATTAAGTAGTTAAAAATAGAGACGTGGTCCTACAAAATTTTTATAAGATAAACGTGAGGAAATTAAAACATACTTGGCAGATTGAACATAAGTTTTAGTTATGGAAGCAATTAAAAGCATATATATATATATATATATGTGTGTGTGTGCATGCATGGGTTTGAATAATGGTCCAAAGTCAACAAGGACTGCTTGCTCGCGTTACCCCTTGTTTTGGCACCGTCTATCCATTTCAAACTTCTTCTTCTTATCTACGTGGAAGCTTCATCTTTAACTTCTTCGCCAGCTTAACTTTTCCGTGGGCAGCTGGAGACTTGAAGCTCTTTAATTTCAGAAGCAATCCAGGAAACGCACAAAAATGTGAAAGTAAAGCTCTAAATCTTAAGTTTCAAAACACATTTGTTGCATGCCATTTCACTCAATTCATATTTATTTCTACACTAAACCCTGTAATATTGTATAGATAAAAAAAAAAAAAAAAAAGGACCTAATTAAATTTGTTTTATTATAATACAAAGCATGTGGGAGCCACTCATTTCCAAACCCATCATTACTATTCACCAATCCTCCCTTTTTATGCCATTAACTTTTAAAACCACTTAATGCTCCATATTGCCATCTTGAATCCTCATGTGTACTTCTCTCCTATTTTATTTCAAATTAAATATTGAATGTAATTAGGTCATTTTATAATGGATAATATAATCCTAAATAAAATAAAATAATCATTTAACTTATTTTCTATTAAGTGATTTTTTACTTTTTTTAGAAAAAATTATATTGTGAATTATCAAATATGTTTAAAATATTAATTTTAAATAAGTTTTCTTATTATAAGAAATAAAACTTTTTCAAATGTTAATGGATAAGTTTATATTTAATGCAATGAAGGGTATAAGTTGATGCATTAATGTGAAGTAACACATACACTGTATAATTTTAAAACCATTAAAAATAAATATAATAATAAATTAGACAGACAATTCTTAATTAAAAATATAAAAAATTAAATTAAATATATTAAAATTTATAACATTTTAGACACAATTAGATTTAAAAAGATGTACAGTAAGAAAATGCAATATCATCTAATTTTTTACAAAAGCTATAAGGACCTTTATTTAGCTTTACTTATTATTGGATGACAAAATTTCAACAAATGTTGTGATTGTAGTGTGCAAGGCATGTGCCTGAAAATCTTTATCAAATTTTGCAAAAAAAGGGGAAGAGTGGGGGGGGAGGGGTCCAATTTATTAAATTCCAATCCCATCATTGATTCATATTTTGTCATCTGTTTAGGTGGTTAACGGTACAGTAATGAGCAGTTTGAAATTAAATATTAAAGCAGACTTTTTAACATAAAAACCCAATCTAAGGAAACTACGAGAGGCAGAGGCAGTGCAGGCCAGCTTGGTGGCTTACGGTAGCAAGCACCACCACCCTTTTTTTCTTCTACAAAACTTGATCATTAAGAAGTAATATTCTCTTTCCGGTTTTTCTGTTTCTTGTCTTCTACTTGACATGGGTTCAGTAAATTAAAATCTCATTTTATTCAAATTATAACCCCACAAGAAAGGGTAAAGGAATTTTATAAAAATGAACAAGTTTTTTTATTTATTTAAAAGGTGATGAAGCATTGCTGGTTGGGTGCTTTCTCCTTTGTTTTGGATATAATAATACATTTCTATTAAAAAATATTAATGGGCGGTGCCTTCTCCAAAACCAGCAGCTGCCAAACATTAAACCGCTAATACATACGATTTACAATTTTATTTATCTAATTATCTTACTATGCCTAATAGTCACTCTGTTATTATTGATTTTTTTTCATCCATCAATTCAATTTTTATTTTTGAGTTACTGGTTGGTTAATAGTGACAATTTTAAAATTAACATAATACCAACTTTAATCCTTAACATTTATAAATCTTGTTAATCTAATTTTAATTCTAAAAATTTAAACTTCAACATTTACACGTTATGTAATTCTTTTTTTGTAATTTTATTTTCTTTTATGACATTGAGGGTTAATTCTTAAAGGAATGAGAAAAGATAAAATTATTATCTTCGATTTTTGGGTATTTTATCTCTTTTGTATATTTCAATAAAATTTAGCTGATAAATTTATTTATTTTTAACTTTTAAGGTGAAAAGGTCACAAAGAAAAGTAAAATTGTAAAAAGACCAAAATGCACAATATGTAAATGCTAAGGATTAGATTTTCTAGAATCAATACTAAATTAACACAATTTATAAATGTTGAGAGTTAAAGTTCCTATTATGCCAATTTTAAAAGTTGACATTGTTAGTTAGTTAGTGACAAAAAATAAAATTAAATAGTTGAGCGACTATTTTGTAACTTTTCATAGTTGGACGACTAAAAAAAATAATAATAATTGAGTAACCATTTTGTAACTTTTCAAAGTTGAACAGCCAAAAAAGGATATTAATAATTGAGTAACCATTTTGTAACTTTTCATAATTGGATAACAAAAAAAAATTACTAATAGTTGAGTGACTACTAGAATTGTCCATGGATTGGGTTGAGACAATTCAAGAAAAAGATTTTTTGCCCAAGCTTGCCAAAAAAAACTCATTTTATTGTTCAAAAACTAAAAAAGTAATAAAAAATATTTTTAATTGATTTTTTTGTATTTTAAAATTGAATTTAAATTAAAAAATATTTATTATTATTTAAGTTGAATTTGAGTCTAACTAAACCTGCCCAAAATACAAAAATTCTTATCTAATTGGATCGGACAAGTTACGAGACCTTGGATAAATCTAGTGACTATTATTGTAATTTACCTTTAATTTTTTATGTATATATTTTAGAAAACTTTCTAGATTTTTATTTCAAATAAAAGATTTAACTTCAACAACAAATGTCCATATTCAAATAAATTAAATATCTGTCTCCATTAAACATTGAGTTTTAACAAATTCATAAAATATTAAAAACTTAATATAAATACTTTATTTTTTAATATAAGATAAATTTTTATTTTTTGTTTTCCTACTTTATTAATTTTATATTAGTATATTCCACGTGTCTTAATTTTATTGTGTTAAAAGAAACAAAAATATTTAATAATTTATAAGTTTGAATATGAACTAGGTGGTATGCGGATTAGATAGTTGAAGACAAAATATATATTAAACCCATAAGTTACACAATCAAATAGAAAAATCCTATGTAGCATCCTAAAATTGACAATAATATAATTATTGAGTACACGTCTAAATCAACATATAATACATAATTTAAATTCAATAATAATTTTAAATATTTTCTTTATATTTAAAATCGGAAATAATTTCTAATTAAAATTCATTAAGTTTTAAAAGAAGAATTTTGTTTATAATTGAAATTTACTTTAAATTTTTTATTAAAACAAGAATACTATATCTCTTATAATAATTCTATTTCTCGAATGTATTATTTTCCATTTTATTTAGATATATTTTCTGTAAATTCTTTAAATTAAAAGTAATTTAACTAATGTAAGCGATAATAGGAATTTTAAAACTTCCCACGTTGGCAGCGTGAGATAGAAATAAGGAAAATTAAATTAAACAAGTTTAGGGGATATGATTAGCCCAATTTAAGAAGTTTGTAGCCTACTTAATAACTTACTAAACGGCCCAATTTCAAAGTCATTCGGATGGGCTTCTAACACCTACTTTTCGGGGGTAAGATGTAGGATCATTTTGTTGGACTATGTAGCCTCATCCTGCCTCAAAGCGCATCAATATTCCAACTTCCCACCCAAGTCCTGAATTCAGTTCTTCATCCACTCACCCTTTCCTTTCGTGAAGAGCCACCACTTCCTCTTCAACCCCCAAATTCCTAACTCCGTCCATTTTTTATTTACTTAATAAATTTATTTATTTATTTATTTTTATGGAATCTCTTATCACATTACATCTAATTATAATTTTTGAATGAATAAATAAGGGCAGCGAAAGGAATGATGTGGGTACATGATATAACCCGAATAAACCTTAGATAGGGTTGGATATGCTCCCACCCACGTGTACACCATTTACACGCCTATAGCTACATCCCATCTCCTTGCTTCTTCTTTTTTAAATTTAAACTTGTACTCCTCCAATCATCCAACTTCCAAAGCATTTCACTCCTTTTCACTGCAACACACTTCCTTGGAATATTCCGCCCTAAATTCCCTTTTTTCCTTAATATATATATAAATGGTTTCGTCTTAAAGTTCCTTTGCCCTTACTTCCTTCTCATCCCTTATTTATCTCAACCAACAACCCCTTCTAACACAAATGCCCATTCAGGGAAAACAAAAACATTAATGGCTACTTCTGGTACAAGAGTCAAACGAGTTACTGACCCGCTCGACGACAGAGTCAAGGCGCAACTCGTCGGCGTCCGCTACTCCAGCAGTGGAAGCGAACAATCGGACTCCACCCATGACGACTCTCCCTGCCTCTCGGAACTCGTTCATAGTTTCTTGGAAGATGATCACGGTACTGCTGAACAGACCGGTTACCAATCTGACTCTGAACGAGTCGACTCCAACATTGATGCTGCTGACTCCCTCCAGATCATTATCAAGTCCTCCTTTCTTAACAGCACGGGTTCTTACTTAAATCGGCTCACGGATACCGTTTTGAATGCAATAGAAATGCTTTCGTTTTTCAAGACGGATAAAGCTATTTTCAGGCGTAAAGTAATGGCTTATCTTCGCCAGGTCGGCTACAATGCAGCGATCTGCAAGACCAAGTGGGGTTCTTCTGGTGGTCTAACCGCCGGAAACTACGACTTCATCGACGTGGTGCAATCGATATCACCCACGCGGCAAACCAGGTACTTCGTTGACCTTGATTTTGCCTCCGAGTTCGAGATCGCGAGGCCGACAACCGATTACTCGAGGCTACTGCAGTATTTGCCTAGGGTTTTCGTGGGGAAAAGCGAGGAATTGAAAAAGATGGTCAATCTCATGAGTGATTCGGCGAAAAGATCGTTGAAGAGCAAACAGTTATCCCTCCCACCTTGGAGAAAACACCGTTACATGCAGAACAAATGGTTCGGTCCGTACCGTCGGACGACGAACCAGATCCAAGCAAACAACAGCTCATTGAGCCCCGCGACGATCAACAACGTCCAATGCCGCTACGTTGGCTTCGAGGACGCCGTCAACGGCAGTTTGTTCGTCCGTACGAGATAATTTGGTCAGACGAGAAAACCATGTTTCCAAAATAATCATATGTAAATAAACAAAATGTATATTTTATTACTAAATAATAGTGTAACGCGGCAAATATGCATCAGAAGTAGCCAATCTGATCACGTGATTGTCTGTAACCTGAAAATAAATAATGGAAGATAAAAAGAAGAATCTGAGCGCCACTTGTACAGATTAACGTCGGCCGATTTCAAAAGCCACACAAGTTTGGATGCGACGAAGCGATTGGGAAACGATGGAAACTAAATAAATAAAATAAAGGAGGGAAGGGCAGGTGTTGAAAGCAAGAGTGTAGTTTAAAAAGCAGGGCAAAGGGCAATTAATGTCTGACAAAGAAAGATGTGAAATGGATAACATACTTCATCTCGGCTTTTTTTAAAGAGGGGGAAAGTCGACGGCAAAAAATGTAACAATTTATTGTGGTATTATTATAGTGAGTATATTTTAATAATTTAATAATTTAATAATATTTAATATTTAATTAATTTAAACATCTTCCACTTGAGTTTTTATTGTTATTGTTTTGGGAGAAAGTAAATTTGACATGTTTAAACACGTCTTTTTCCTACTGTTTAAGGGTTAATTAAATGTAAGCAAAATTTGATTCAATTTTAAAAATTGAGTTATTTAGTTTTTTTTCTAATTCATCAAATAATTTGGTATTTCGAGTTAAATTTTATAACTTAAAACAAATTAATATAAATACTGTTCGGTCTTTGATAGTTTTGAAATTTTGTAAATTAGCCAATCTAAAAAAAAACACTTCTAACATTAAAATTGTTTATAATTTTCCCAAAATATATATAAATGCTAAATTATATCTTTTTTAAATCCAAGATGATAGATTTGAGGTTTTAAACAAGTAAATTATCAAATTAAGTTTATCATGTTGATTATTATGTTTTTTTCTCTTATTTCATTTTTAAAGAGTTTTTAAATATATATGTAATTATGTTTTTAACTCAGAACTTAGTCATACTATGAACAAGATTTCAACATAGTTTTTTTTAAATTTAATTCAAATAAACTTATTTAATTAGGTTCGAATTTTATCTTGCTTGATTCGATTTAAATAATTTTCAATTCAATTAGAGTAACAAAATAGAACTCATTAACTCAATTAACTTGAAGCTTGTTCACTTAATTCAATCAAATATTCACTTCTATAAACTAAGTTATATGTAAAAGTAGGCATGATATAAAAAAATTAAAACGTTTATGTCATGCTTTTATTTATTTTATATTTTAAAATATTGTTTAATTATATCATGTTTAAAATATACCGTATCTTGTTAAGGTCAATTCTAGTGGATTTCACACGGAGAACAAATTTTAAAGACGTAATCATTTTAAGGTGTTATATATTTATACTTTTTTAAATACTAATAATTTATATTATATAAATCTAATAAAATTATGTACTTATTTTATATTTAGTAGATTTTTAGTACACCCAATACATGAGTGAAATAAAATTGAATATTAAAATGAATTTTTAATCAAATAATTAAAAGTGATAAATTTTTTAATTAATTTTTTAGGCTCAATTAAAACATTTCAATTTTATTTGTTTTATTTAAAAATAATAAAATATGACAACATCATTATATCAATATTCATTATTTTATTGGCTTAAGGGTTTAAAAGCCCTCAATTTTTTCTAAAAAGTAATTAAGCCATTGTTTTTCTTTTTTTTACTTAATTGGATACTTAAACTTTCAAAATACATCAAAAAGGCCTTCAAACTAAAAAAAAAAAAAGATGAAGCCCCTATCTTTTTTTTTTAACACTCATTTGGGTACTTCAATTGCCAAAATGCATCAAAAAGGCCAAGGGCGGATCTAGGAGGGGCTGGCCCCCCTAAAATGGAAAATTTTTCATTTAAGCCTTTTATAATCTATAAAATTTTAAATTAGTAATGGTAAAATTACACTTTCCCCCCTAAAAATGATAAAATTTTGATTTAATCCTCTAAAAATTATAAAAATATAGGCTATTAAAATGACGAAATTGCATTTTTACTATCATAAAAATATATAATTTAATTCCGACCCCTCAAGAAAATTTTTGACTTCGTCCCTGTCCCCCAAGTTGTATTTCTAGATCTGCCACTGAAATAGGTCATTTGATCTTTAACTTTAGCAATTGACTGTTGTAATAGCTATTTTTGTCCGGGCCCAAACCAAACCAAATAAAAATAAAATAATTACAAGTCCAATTACAAAAGAGGCCCAAATGACCCAAAATAAATTAAAACCCTAATGGCCCGAAAGCATAAACATTTTCAGTAAAACAAAAGAAACTCTAACCTCCCTTGTGTCGTTTCTCCACGTCGGTAGGCGTGCCGCCTGACACCCCTCTGCCACTACCACCATCAATCACTCCTCTGCCACTGTCACTTGCAAGGAAAAGAACAAGGGCCGATGCAAACGCAAACACGCAAGGTAGTAGAAACAACAAAAAAAAAACAAAAGAGTAGTAACAGACAGTTTTGTAATTCGGCTATAAAGAAGCCATAACAGCTACTATGTATTATTTTACGCAGACACTAGAGTAATAAAAAAACAGAAAACAAAAACTTCAAAGGTAGTTTGCTTTATTTTTTATCTGCTATTTATTTTTTTAAGAGAAAAGGAAGAAATATACAGAGAAATATACACAAAAACAGAGATTTTGAAACTGGTTCAAATATTAAAAAGTGTTGCATCTTTATTTTTATTTTTATTCTTTTCGAAATAAATAAATAAATAATAATAACATAAAAAGGGGAACTTTTTCACCTGTTATTTCATCGTTGGAGCAACCGTTGGTCCACGAGGCCGTCGGATCCCTTGGGATTCAGCCAAAGGTTACGGCGAAAAACGGCGAGAGTCAAGGGGCTCTTGTCGCTTTTTTACTTTGGCTTTATTTTTTTGGTGATTTCAAGTCCAAAAATGAGTTCTACGAAAAAAATACAAAAATGAGATTTTTTGGCTTTTTTGGCCACCGGGGACAGTGGAACCTATCAATGGCAACCGGAGACCAGAGTTAGGTTTGTTTGAGAGAAAAAAAAAAGAGGCTTTCAGTTTTTTTTTTTAAAGAAATGGCTGAAATGATTTGTTTTTTGTTAAACTTTAACTTATATACCTATGTGAAATGGCACCGTTTTGACGCGACCCACGTCTGACCCGATCCTTCCCCTAAGATCCAGGTGTTTTTGCTGGAGGGGATATTTGTGCGATAGGTCATTCCGCTTTTGAGGCTTATTTTGATCTGGTCCTATATTTTTTTTATTTTACCACTTATTTCTACATTTGTTTCAATTTGATCCTTGGGTCATTTTAAAAGGTGAACATCTGAAACGATGTCGTTTTGCCAACCCAGAGACCCGACTAGAAAATAGCCAAGATTCGCGTGTTTTCGCGTCCAATGGGTTATTTGTGGTCTTGACCCTTCCGCATTTAAAATGTTTTTCAATTCAGTCCTTTTTGTTTTTTTAATTTATACCCTGTAATTTTATTTTTATTTCATTTTAGTCCCTATGGAACGCTGTGTTCAAAGGATTTGGTATAATTTCATGTTTAATCCCCATTCCTTTTCGCGCGTTTCATTTTAATCATTGAGTCTGTTTTAATTATTTTATTATTTATAGTTTATCCTTTTAACTTCATTTTAATTCCAGTTAAGTCATTTATTTAATTTCATCTTTTCATGGATTTTTAATCTTATTATTATTTATTTATTTATCTATCTATTATTATTGCCTTCCTTTTTATTTTTAAAACTTATGTTGTTTATATTTGTACATATTATTATATTTTCATCTCATTTTCTTTTCTTTTCTTTTATTTCCTTTATGTGTTATTTTATTATTTCCTTTTATTATTTTGGTATTTTTGAGTCGTGTCTTTTCAATCATTTTTTTTCGTTTATTTTGTTTTACGCTACTTTATTTATTTATTTAGATTATGATATTATTATTAAAGTATACCCTTATTTATTTATATTTTATCATTCCAATATTCTATCTATATAGTCATTCTATATTGACTCATCATCACTACATCATGCATTATATTTAAATATAATTCGTTGCTTTTATACTATACCTCAAATAAGATAAATACCCATTGTTTTAAATATTACGCTTGTTATTTTTCAAAAAGGAAAATTTAAAAATAGGCAATGTTTCGTATTCGGAGATTAGAGAAGTCGTACCCTAACTTACAGGGTTTCGATTTTCTTATTGAACCTAAATGACTGAATATTCTTTTTAAAATTAAAATACATGAGATTTAAATAAAAAAAATAAAAGGCAAGCTTATTCTCGAGGATTCGAGGTGTCGTGTCCTAACTTACGGAATGTGACATTTTGTTACCTCGAGATGAGAAGGCCTTTAACATACGTTTCGGTTTATTTAAGCAATTTTTAAGTAAAAAAATAATATTAATACAAAGAGGGATCGTATTTTAAACTCTTTTCAAGTTTTCAACTTTCAACACTAAGACATTAATTAATCAACTAGGTACCACTTTTGGGCATTACGAGGGTGCTAATCCTTCCTCATGTGTAATCGACTCACGAACTCATTTCTTGAAGTTTATAAATCAAAAATCGTTGTTTTAGTAAATCAAACCGTTTATTAAAACGATCAAATTACGAGGTGACCCGATCACACCTCATAAAAAATGATTGGTGGCGACTCCCATTTTTATTTTCATTTTTGTTTTTTCAAATAAATGGTTTCGACAACCTTTAAAATTATAGAAAAATTATAAAATACTTCTTTCGTTACGATAATTATTATAATTTTTACTTAATTTTATATTTCTTTACTTTTTATAATTTTCTTATGACTTTATATATATTTTTCTATATTTCTATATATTTTATAATTTTTTACAATTTTATAAAATTTACAATTTTTTAGGATTTTTATAATTTTTATAAATTATTAAAATTTAATAATTTTATAACTTGTGTAACATCCGCTTTTAACTTGGGGTTAGGTACAGTGATGGATCGGGTCAAGAATTAGTATAAAATTTTGAAATATAATAAATAGGAATTTTAAGTATTAAATTAGGAAGTATATAGATCCAATAAGAAATTAGAAAAAATACTCTTTAGATAGGAAATTTTAAAATAGATACATTGATTTAGTTGAAAGAATAAAGAAATTGTTATGGCCAAAGTAGGAAAAATATTAAGATAGGAGATATATAATAGTAGAGGAAAGGTAGGAAGGATTAAAAATAAATTTAACCAAAGTGTTGTATGAGTCATACTAGGAAATATAAAAGATGAGGAAGGACAAAGTGGTAATTAGCCAAGTAAATATTTATTAGGTGTAATGATAATGGGTAAAAGTAAAAAAAATGGATGGCTTAAGGACTTAGTAGCAATTTGACCATGTTAGTTAAAAAGGTGAGATATTTTAGTAGAATTGTGTAGAAAGTGGGAGAAAATATGAAAATATATATCATCTTTTTACAAGCCAAACCGCCACTTCTTTCCCCCAAGTTTCATCCGACTTTTCTTTTAATTCCGTTCATGTTTTTCCATCCAAGTTTCAAACCTTCATTTTTCTTTAAAATTTCCTTAGTAAAAACCAAAGAGCTAAGGTAAGAAATGATAAAATTATCATACCATACATGTTTATTTTTATTAAATAATATAGGAAAGTAACTTGATTGTGGTTTCTTTAAAGTTTCTTTTGTTTCTTTTGAAAATAAACTCATTAAGAATTCTAAGAATATAAATTATAACCTATAATTATTTTTTATAATTTTAATGATTTTCCCAAATCGAACATGAGAATTTGAAATCATTCTGACTCTGTCTCACAACAATTCAAATATCTTATAATATAAATTTTTTTGCTTATACTGTTTCTTCTATATGAAACTAGACTCAATAATATTTAATTTCATATTTTATTTAGCCTATAATTCGATTTCCACAATTTTTGGTGGATTTTCAAAGTCGGACTGCTGCTGCTATCCAAAACTGTTTCAATGCTAATTTTACCTTTTCATAATTATCTTTAAATAGACTTTTATGCCGATCAATTTATCTTTTCATATTCATTAGGCCACAAGGTGAAGGGATAAACATATCATGTCCCGATTTAATTCAACCTAAAAGCCTTACACATAATCATCCATCAAATTTACCACATAATTTTATACCATAGGTATCAACCTAATATTTACAAGGTCGTCACAAAGTCATTCTCATAGGTATGACTTACTCATTTACATTCTTACCAAAAGTCCAGTATACATCGAGCTCATCACTCATGAATTTTTAGTACATACTTGTACCCTTTCAATATGATCATAAACATAGCTTACTCATTTCGATTCCTTACTAATCATACAACATAAATTGAGCACGCATTTCATGAATTTCATGTAAGTACTTATGCCACTCACAACATGGTCATAACTTCTCTTATTCTGGCATAAGCCGTAAATTTCCCGTTGAACCATTTGGTATACTACAGGATATTCAATAAGCCTCAAGCATAGGATAAGGTGCCGACGCCATGTCCCGGACATGGTCTTACACTGGCTTACCCATCAAAGTCGATGTCATGTCCCAAAATGGTCTTACACTGACTCTCGTATATTGAGGCCGATGCCATATCCCATACATGGTCTTACATTGACTCTCATCTATCGGTGTCGATGCCATGTCCCAGATAAGGTCTTACACTGACTCTCGTATATTAAGGCCGATGCCATATCCCAGACATGGTCTTACAGTGGCTCTCATCTATTGGTGCCGATGCCATGTCCCAGACATGGTCTTAGACTGACACATATCAAGTCGATGCCATGTCCCAGACATGATCTTACACTAGCTCTCATCTATCGGTGCCGATGCCATGTCCCAGACATGGTCTTACACTAGCTCTCATCTATCGGTATCGATGCCATGTTCCAGACACGAGCTTACACTAGCTCTCATATCTCGAAGTCGATGCCATGTCCCAGACATGGTCTTACACTAGCCCTCATATATCCCTAACATCATGGCATGAATATCCAATCTATCCTTACGGTTCAACCGGGAGTTTCTCGTATTAATCTCATCATACATTATTCATAGCCACATTCAAACATTTTATGCAAAATCAATCATTAAATGCATAAAAATGATAAAGTTGTAATATTTACGCACATCTTACTCGTTTCAATGGAATATCGTATTCCATCAAATTTCCAATGTATTCAATCATCACATAAATGTTATTAACATTTAGCATCACTTTCTCATACTCAATATCATCAACATATAATTCAATACAATCATAGCAAGGTAGATTTCAAGTATATTAATAATAACATGGATAACATGCTTATTTAGTCACACGGACTTACCTCGAACGCAAAAACTGCTAATTATTCCCTTTTTTGTCATAAACCACGTACTTTCTCGATTTAATCCTGAATCTCGATTTTCTTGATCTAAAATAATAAAATTTACCTATTTAATCATCACATTACATTAAACGTTCCACAATTCATACTTTGGATAAATAATCATTTTGCCCCTAGACTTTCACAAAAATTACGATTTTACCCCTAGGCTCGTAAAACGATTTTTATCAAATTTCCTCATTAACCAAGCCTAGCCCAACCTTTATTACTCTTGTAGCAACTCAAAATTCCAATTATTTCACACAATTTCCATCCATTTAACAAACTTTACAAAATGATCGATATTAGGTGTTTTCATTAAAATCCTTTCACAAAAGTTGTTTATTTTACAACCATGACTCATTTTCTCCCATAAAGTTTCAGTTAACAACATAAATACTCTCATTGGAAAACCCGAGACTTTTAACCATTTTGTAAAATAGTCCTCTTATTAGCTAGCCTATGCTACAAGGGTCCCAAAAGTACAAAAATCATCAAGAAAAGCCATCAAAATCGCTTACTTGTAAGGGATTTAAGTGTTGTACGCCAATTTTGGGCCCTTTTACAAAATACCCACAGCCCAATTTTATCCACACTTAAACCTCAACCCATTTCATAAACCTAATACCCATCTAAATTAACCCAAATAAAACCCAAGTACAACCCAATTACCCAAACCCCCTAAAACCCAAATATAACCCAATACCAACCTAACCACTACCCATACCCAAATTAGCCCAATAACAAATAGCCCAATTCTAACCCTAGCCCCCAAAAAAAAACCAAAACTTTCAGCCAAGGGAAACCCTAGGCCGCCGCATGCTAGGCATGCCTCTGCCCGAGACCTGGCACCAGCCACTACCACCACCACCCCACTGTTGCCCACCATACTTCTCTGACAACGGCCATACCTTGCAAAAGGAGACAAACACCAAGACAGAGGCAGACAATAAAGGAGCAGTAGCAAGAGGTTTAAAATATTGTTTTAAAATGGCTATAAGAGCCAGATCCAATTGTAAACAGGGGGATTTTTTTTACAAAGATTGAAAAGAAAAAAAATACAAAAATCCCTCCGAATTTTGAACACAAAAGAAACATCAACAAAAAAGGTTGCATTTTTTTCTTCTTCTTTTGAATCTTTTTTCTTTCTTTTTTGTTTTTTTCTTTCTTTATATATATACACATACATATATATATTATTAAAATATAAAAAAGGAAAATTTTTACCTTTTCCGACCATCACAGATGGTAAACACCACGACGATCGTAGATGATCGCCCCCGGCCGGATTTCCTTCCCTCCCTTCTCTCTTCTTTCTCTCTTCTTTTTTTTTCTTTCTCTCCTCAAAATGATTTTTTTTGTCAAAAATTGGCCTTATATAGCCCTCCAAAACAATGTCGTTTTGGAGGCTGCCCTTTAACCCCAAAACGACGTCGTTTTGGCCTAACCCGATCCGACCCGACCCGACCCGACCCGTCTTACCCTAGGATCCGCGTGTTTTTTGTTTGACGGTCTAATTGCGCGATTGGCCCTTCCGCCTTTTCATGTTTTCGCAATTGAGTTTTTAATATTTCCTAATTAGGCCCCGAAATTTGTCGCGCTTTGTGATCTAGTCCTCTACCATGCGCTGCGTTTTAGAAGGAGGGAATATTGCGCTTTTGGTCCCCCAAAGTTGCCCGTGTGTTCATTTTGGTCCTTTTCCCTTTATTTCCTTTTAAATTTGCTCCAAAATTCTGTTCTTAGTTCGATTTAGTCCTTTTCGTTTATTTTCATTTTTTACATATTATTAATATTATTACTATTATTTTATTTCTATTATTATCTTTATTATTCTTGTTAGTATTATTTTCATTACTATTATTTTTATTAACATATTAATTATTTTCTAACGTATTATTATTACTAATTTTATTATTTCTAGTTTTATTATTATTATTAATATTAGTGTATGTATATTATATATGTATGTATATATATTTATATATAGTACTATTTTAATTACTTTATTTTAATATTACTATTATATTATATTTGCTTTTTATATACTTCATTATTATTTCTAATATTATTATTATTATTAGTCGTTATTTATTTCTAATATGTATATATTATGTAAATGTTTAAATATTATATTATATATATTCTTCATGTATGTTATGTATATATGTTTTCAATATTATATTTTTATATATTATTACATATATTTTAATATTATTAGTTATATATTTTTATACTATTATATGTATATTTCTAATATTATATTGTATATTTCTAATACTATTATTTATATATATATATTATATATATATGTGTGTGTGTATATATTTGTGTAGTGTACAAAGTAGTTTTTATTATTATTATTATCATTTCTAAGGTATGTATATATTGTATATGTTTTATATATGTTATGTATATATTTTAAATACTATATTGTATATATATATATATATATATTCTTAATACCATATTGTGTATATATCATTATTACATTTATTTTACTCCTACTATGTTTGTTATTAATATCAAGACATATATTTTATTATACTTGTATGCATATTTTATATATAGTATTATTTTCAGTATATCATTATAATTATTATACCCATTAGTTTCACTATCATCACTTATTATTTTATATTACTATGTATATATTTTTCATATCGTCATGTGCACACATTTTTCATAGGTATACATGTATATATTATGTATATATTTTAACATTATTAGTTATATTCTCACTATCAAACATTATATATAGTTTACATACATGCTCTTAATATCATGTATCTATATTCATTATTTCCATTTCATATTTAATTCTAGTATCATATATATCTTTATTGTTTATAATATTATTGTTACATTTATATTCGCTTCAATGTACCTCTAGATTTGTCTTTTATTT
Organism: Gossypium arboreum; assembly: GCF_025698485.1. NCBI lineage: Eukaryota > Viridiplantae > Streptophyta > Magnoliopsida > Malvales > Malvaceae > Gossypium > Gossypium arboreum. The sequence continues at coordinate 17,484,769 of NC_069080.1, forward strand.
TTTTATTTATTAATTTGCTTTGCATTACTTGAAAACCATATTCTTGTTTTTAATTAATTTCAATAATCAAGGCAACGCATCGATTTAACGTTAAGCCATCGATTTCATCGCTATGTTGGGTGAATATCAATCGACTCGTGTTAAAACGGTATATCCTTCTTAAAAGAAAACGAAACTTGAAATTTCTCGTGTTTTACTCGGTCACGATTCAATGTTACTTTGAACTTGCAATTTTGAAAATTAAGACAACACTTGTTTATAAGATACCAATTTTGGGCGTCGCGAGGGTGCTAATACCTTCCTCGCAGAATCGACTCGAACCCTAAATTTTTTCTGAATTTTAACGTAGACCTAAACTCAGCCTTTTATTTGTTTTAATAAGAGATCTAATAGGTGTCCGATCACACCTAGGAAAAAGGATCGGTGGCGACTCCCTGTTTATTTCAAAAATCAAACGTCAAATTTCAAATTTTTTTTCAATAAATCGCCACAATTAACGACCAAGCTAAGCTAAAATTTTTACGTCGCTACATTAAGTTGCTGATATTTTTGAGCTTTCAAAACCCTCTCTTTGCTGCTATTTTCTGTGGGGAAGGAGGAAGATGAAAGATGATACCTTTTTTCTTTATTTTATTATATTACTAGTCAAAATAAGTCACCAAACTCACCTAACCATTGAAAATTTTATCTCTTTGTCTGGCCAAGTCTTTCTTAAAGGTCTATTTGCTCTTTAAAGACCCCTAATTATGGTTCTTTAGCTATTTAACATATTTAGCTAGCAAAACAAAACTTTTGCCCTTTATGCGATTTAGTCCTTTTTCTTAATTAAGCTCACAAACACTAAAATTAATTCACCAAAATTTTTATATACCCATATAATTATGCTATAACACCAAAACAATATTAAAAATAATTTCTCGACCATCGGATTTGTGGTCCCGAAACTACTGTTCCGACTAAGCCCAAAATCGGGCTGTTACATAAATGCTTAAATTAAATAATGTCTAGCCAAAATCATTCTGGCACCAAATGTAATAGTTTTATACCGGGTCCGTACGATTGGACCGGGCATAGGGGAGTTAGAACTTTTATTTTATTTTATCATTTTTGCCACATGTCATGCTGTGGTTGTGACACATGGTGGCTTTAACTGAAAAAAGTTAGGGGCAGTTAACTTTAACGGTTGAAGGATCTAGAAATATGACTTGGGGGGGCAAGGGTGAAGTAAAAAAAAAATTGGGGGTGAAATTAAATTAAATATTTTTATGATAGTAAAAATATAATTTTTCCATTTTAATATCATATATTTTATACTTTTTAGAGGATTAAATTAAAATTTTATCATTTTTAGGAGGGAAAGTGTAATTTTACCATTACTAATTTAAAATTTTATAAATTATAAAAGGTCTAAATAAAAAAAATTTCCATTTTAGGGGGGCCGGGGCCCTTGCTAGGCCTTCTTAGATTCGCGGCTAACCTTTTTGATGCATTTTAAAAGCCAAAGTACCCAATTGGGTGAAATAAAAAATAGGAGCTTAATTGCTTTTCTTGAAAAATTTGAATGCCTTTTTTTATTTATGGATTTTGATAATTTAAGTACTAAATTGAGTGAAAAATAAAATAAAATAAAAACTTAATTATTACTATTTATAAGTTGAGAACTTTTAACGCCATTAACGGATAATAAATAATTTGTTAGGTGAAATGAATTAGTGAAATGAAGATAGTGTAAACATAGATGTGGCATCATATTAATTAAAATGAAAGTGGAGTGGGGTTTGGGAATTGCCATGAAATTGCATTGTCTTTCGCCACATCATTTGGCTTTGGTAGCGTCTAAACTCATTTCCTCCTTTATATCATACTTACATATTTTAATCTTCAATTCAACTCAATCAATATTCTTCTTCACATCTTCTACTACTACTTATTAACTACCATTATATTTAAGGCAACCATATTCTATAAATATCCATTATTTAAAATGGAATAATGTGTTTTTTCTTTTAATTATTTCTACAAATTATGTATGTCTAGATTTATCAATTAAACCTTTTCCACTCAATTAAACTTCTAAACTAACAAAATTAATCAAATAAATTTTTTAATTAGTGTTGAATGTAAACGGAAGAATTAAAAACAATATATTGAACCAATACATACTAATATCACAAGGGAACATCCACGTATAGAAACAACCTTAAACCTGATTGGCACAATCTCTCGTTTATCAACTTGGCCTACTTGCTGAATTTTATAGTAGTGCCTTAACAATTCTTGGCTATTCATTCTAGAACTAGAGTTCCAACTTTCGAGGTAGTAGTGATAAGTTATTATTTAAGTAAATTCTTTGCAAGTGTATTCTTACTGTGGGTGTGTAAGTACTAATTTTTCAATTGTATATTCCTAAAAAAAAATGCGAAAGTTGGCCCAATTTTCATCTGCCTGCTTACCCTTAGGGACTTCAAAACAAAACAGAAGAAGAGCAATACGGTGTGATAAAATTCAACTGGGAATGCTTTTTTTTCTTTTTCTTTTTCTTTTTTTCTATTTTTGATAATTGAGGGCGACGATTGAGATTATTTAGGATTAAATCCAAATTCCTATACGTTGTCACAAAGCTAATAGGTTGATGGGCATGTTTTACTACTAAATTGTTGTTGGCATATATAATAACAGGTCATCGACCCAATGGGTTCCACTGCGGCTAGGCTCTTGAAAGAACATGAGAGGCTCATAGGAACCCCAACTGAACTATAGAATGGGCCTAAATGGAAGTCTGAAAAAGCTTTAGAAGAGTTCCGGCTCTCCCCACAAATAATAAGCAGAAGACAAGGTTGAGTTTTATTCTTTTATATTTTTCTATCAAATATTATGAGTATGATGTTTATTTCTTTAAATTTTTTATATTCAGACAAATATAAAATAGTGATGTTGAAATTTGTGCATGTATATATATATTTTATGTATAAATATTTTAATTAAATAACAAAATTTCCATCTTTAATATCTTTTTCCTCCATATTAAGTAAAACCTAAAAGTATCATCTTTAGAGAAGAAAATATCTAGGCTTCCTCGTAGAATATGGTTTAAATTAATTGAATTGACAACTAAAAACTTATTAGGAATAAATATTTTGAACAAACAAAATTATGATTTATGTGAAATGTTATTTTGGTTAACATGATGATGATAATAATAGAGAAAAGAAGAGTGCGAAAAAGACAGGTTCTAATGGACATTAAATTCATACTTGGAAGGCAATTAATATTGATTACAAGAAAATTGAAGTTGGAGAATATAGGGAAAAAGGAAAATGCCGGCGGATATGCAGTTGGAAGCGTCGGACGTGGAACACAAAAGCAGCCCCAATTTGGGAAGAGAATCCTCATTGGGTGAGAAAAAGAAAAAGAAGTGGGCCCGAGAATCCACTAGACTCAAGACAAAGACGCATTCATCACCGACGCTAAACCAAAAGCCAATTAGCGTCTAATGCCTTTCCTCTCCTTATCCACTCACTTTAGATTTGCACAAATTCGATGCCGTTTCACTTCCCTTTTATTCTTTGCTGCCTGCCCACTCACCCACCCACCCTCGTCTTTCCTACTCACTCATACTCCAATTAATGGTATAAAAAAACTGAATCACGAGGATTATTGAATGAAGGGCTCAACACTTTTGATCATGGGTCAAAATATATAGATGAGCAGGTTTGGGTTCACGGAAGGGCCGTGGATTTCGTGATTTCAACACTTGTTGGACCCCCCCTGTGGGTCCTCCTCCCTCTCTCACTTGCATCATTATAAACCTCATTAACATTTTTCTTTTTAAAGTTTCTAGGATTTAGGTTTGAATTTGACTAGTTTGCATTCACAAGGAACAAATATTTATTTATTTATGAAATTCAAGATTTTGAGGGCCAAATAAAATATAAAAAAAGTTGAAACTAAACCTAAAATCTTGCCATTTCAGCACCTCAAATTGAATCTATTTTCCGGAAAAGACATGATGTTTATGAATAAAAAGTACAGCGTCGGCCCAACTCAACCAAAAGCACTATATGTACTTCAAACCTAATATAACTTCACATGGCGCATGTATGTATGTACTCACACTGTTTGTCTTATTTTAATGCTAAACTAAAAGCATGGCGTTGGATACTGATATAAAAAGATATTGAGCGAAGACTCTGAAATAGTGCAGATTACAAAAAGAATGAAACAGAGTATTCTCATTCTCTGTTTTCTCCTGTTTTCATAATACTAATAATTACCACCTTTGGTTTTGATACATATATATTTATTTTATATTTTTGAGTGCTGGAAGGAATCAGATGGCCAAAACCGAAGTGTTGAGTTCCGATCCAACGCTGAGAGCGAGAGTGAGAGCGGCGGAATTGAAGAAAGAATTGCAGAGGCTGGTTAAGACTATTGTCGATGATGAGGATTGCAGCGTCCAGACCATCAATCAAGCGAAACATGCTCTTTGTGCTTTGAGAGAGCTTAAGTTCAATACACGATCGTCGGCGACCACTATGACGTCGTCCTTGAAGTTACATGAACCGCTGCCTTGTCCTCAAAAGTTTATATGTCCTCTTTCTAAAAAGCTTATGAGAGATCCCGTTGTTTTATCTTCTGGTCAGGTATGAAGCCTAATTCATTCTTTTAATTTCCATCTTTTATCTGAAAAATAAACTCTGATGTTTATCCTTTGTTCTGGGTCTGGATCCTTGTTTTGTTTGATCTGCAGACATATGAAAGACCCTTCATCGAGAAATGGCTGAAAGCAGGCAATCGGACTTGCCCTCAAACCCAACAAGTTCTTTCCCACACAGTTTTAACTCCGAATCACCTTGTGAGTGAAATGATATCGCAATGGTGTAAGAGTCAAGGAATTGAATTGCCGGACCCAGTTCAGAACCGTATACAGGAGGGTGTCACCGAAGCAGAGCGTCACCATTTCTTTTCTTTGCTAGATAAGTTGTCGGCCGCAGCGCTTCCTCAACAGAAGGAAGCGGTGAAGGAGCTGCGGTTGTTGACGAAGAACATGCCTTCGTTCCGCTCCCTTTTTGGGGAATCCGTGGACACCATTCCGCAACTGCTCACCCCACTCTCAGGAACTAAATCCCGCAGTGGTGTTCTTCACACTGATCTCCAGGAAGATGTGATTACGACGCTGTTGAACCTTTCAATCCATGACAGCAACAAGAAACTTGTTGCCGAAACTCCAAAGGTTATCCCTCTTCTTATGGAAGCTCTGAGATTTGGGACTATCGAAACAAAAAGCAATGCAGCTGCTGCCATTTTCACCTTATCTGCTCTTGATTCTAACAAGACGCTTATAGGCAAATCAGGTGCTTTAAAGCCTCTCATTGACCTTCTAGACGAAGGGCATCCATTAGCAATGAAAGATGTTGCTTCTGCAATATTTAACCTATGCATTATGCATGAGAATAAAGCAAGAGCTGTAAGGGATGGTGCAGTAAGTGTCATTTTGAAAAAGATCATGGATGGTGTGCTTGTAAATGAGTTATTGGCTATCCTTGCAATGCTTTCGACTCATCAAAGGGCTGTTGAAGAAATGGGGGAGCTGGGGGCTGTTCCTTGCTTGATTCGCATTGTAAGGGAAAGCACTTGTGAACGAAACAAGGAAAATTGCATTGCGATCCTCCACACTGTATGCCTTAATGATCGAACCAAATTGAAGGCACTAAGGGAAGAAGAAAATATCCATGGAACAATATCTAAGCTTGCTCTAGATGGAACAAGTAGAGCCAAGAGAAAGGCTAGTGGCATCCTTGACCGATTGAGAAAGGGTGTTAATATTCCTCATACCGCATGAGCCATGCATCATAATCTGTAAATTCTGTTACCAAAATCCTGGTGATCGCAGCAGCTTATATCATAACCACATTTTAATACTTTCTGAATATCAAATAAAAAATTGCACTTGGATTTGCCAAATCCTTTTTTTTGACTTTATCCATCACATTTTTAATGGAATAATTACAATTTAACCTGTGATTCACATTCTTTTATCATAACCACTCTTGACAATAATAAAATAGCTTCAATTTGATTTTTCAAACCTTTTATTATTATTATATATAATAGAAAATTAAAAATATATAATAATGGCCTAAAGCAAAATGAAGATGATGCATGGTCTTCGGTCTTTTCCTTGGACCATTCATGACAAAAAAATATTGAAAACAATAAGAATCAGAATGGATGCCCACGGCCGAACTCAATATCATTTTAACTTTGAAGACAACCGACTTGGCCGCCTTCCATAACTTTATATAAAATACTCCATATATATACCCACATGTCAAGCTCTACCTAACACAAATTATAGCATGGCAGCCTTCCAATATTCCTAACAAAGAGCCAACAAGCCTCTCAGGAGCAATGTAAAATATGTAAGTTTCTTTCTAATGCCATTGAATAGAACCCATACATGGTATCTGTTAACAGTTAATTGTTGTGAGAATTAACTGTACAATTTCAATGGATCACAAGGCCCTGACCATTGACATGCAGTGGTAAATGGCATGGTGGGATGGCCTTACACACTGAAGCATCCAAAAAAATGAACTATGCCCAACATGACAAAAGTACGCCAAACAAAAAGGCAGACACCAACCGATGACTTCATGCTCTTCATTGCTCTGCTAAGTCATTGAATGTCCAGCAAAACATACAAGTTTTCAAAACCTTTAGTTTGTGTTGTATGCCCAACCATGTCCATCTAAATATGCCTGGACTGCTTCCTTTATCGCTAAGTTAGGTACAAGCTGGGAGTGATCGAGCGGTTCACGTGTAACTGGATCGAACTTACCGACCTGATTTCCAGTAAGTCAATGGTTAATGTTGGTGTGAAAAAGAAAAGATACCTAAACCTAAACATTTCAATATTCACCTTCTGAAGATGATGAAAGATCACTGTTCTTTCATATGAAACTCCACTTGGAGTAATGACAGGATCACAGAGAATATCAAGTGTGATTTTACAACACAAGTAATCCGGCACCTGAAATTATCTAATGATGTCTCCACAAGAATAAAAAAAGAATAAAAAAAGAGAAAGAAAAAGAAACAAAATATATGCAATAAATAAAACACAGGTTCTTACCTCACCAGGGATGTCAGCTTCACCAGCTTCCTTAAACACTCGACTCAGGACCTCCAGTTGCTTCATATGGGAAATAATAGCTTCATCTGAAAAACTTCCTGGATGAGAATCATCAAGAAAATGTTTCTCTTTAAGTGCAGTTTCACAAGCCTCCCTGCAAATTAGAGGAATGAATTGCATCAACCAACATTAGAACCAATTCTGCATCAAATAATCAATTCCCCTTGAACCAAATGTTTAAACTCACAGGGGTGACGTACTTCAAACTTTGCAATTCCCATGAACGCTTGGAAGATGCATGCTCCCATTGCAGGTACTTCGCTTTTGCAAGCTCTTGCCAAATCTCATCTATCATATAACCCTTTGGATTTGCTCCGCTTCCAAGATCCAATGCCTTCAAAACCAAATTAAGTCTTTAAAATGAATATGCTGCTAGGAGAATCAGAACAAAAATTCCGCTGAATACAAGTTTCTCTAGTCCAAAAATCGTATTCCTGTAGGATTTACATATCACGATGGCAAGCAAACCCTATATTCCAGGCAAAAGTAACTCCAAAATAAGCACAGCTCAAAAATGAATTTCAAGTGAAAGTTGTAAACTCTAAAATTCTGCATTGAAGCATCTCAAACATTATCGTTCATAACCCTGATATGCTAATGCCTAGTTCAATAGCATAAAGCTTATAATGCATTTAATACCATCAATAATCACAAAAGTAAATCCTAAATCAGACTAGAGGAACAAGTTCATACATCTAGTATACACAAGTTATTGTGAAAGCTGTTCAAAATAGGCATATAGACCCTAATAATAGTCCGGTTTGATATTAAGAAATGCTTCTGCTGGAATTAGTTCATTCCTTTTGGACTGTAAAAGTACATATATGTGAGGACCTTGCGACTGACTTGCCAGTGTATGAAAAGAAAATAACAGCAACATCAATAATATATTTTGTCTTTAACAATCTTAACTACAAGAGAATAAAGTAAAGCACTAAATTACTTGATTCCAATACATATAGATTTCCATCCAGTTACCCAAAGGAAACGACAAAGGTGAACATCAAAATAACACTAAAACTTTTAGGGGTTTCAGTTGCATGTCATTCATGATTCTTAAGAAACAACAAGATTATCATGTCATCTGTACCTTTTGTAGTTCATTGACCCCTTCGTCTAATTCTTGCTTCTGAAGCAAGGCAAGTCCCAACGTGCAGTGTGCCTATCATGCAGCAAAACGTAACTAAACCCTGATGTAAAGTAATAAGGAACTTATAAAGCATAAAACAACTCAAACTGTTCCCTTTTACTAAGAAAAGAATAAATGAAAGTGAACACGACTATGTACCTAAAGTTTGCAGTAAGAAGGGGTTAGAAAGTTTGAACAAAACAAGAAGGTTAAATTTGAAACCTTTACATAATGAAATAAATAACTTTAACCCAATAGAGAATCTCCAAAGCCACTAACGAGCTGGACTAAACCAGCATAGAAACAAATAATGCCCCGCATTGCAAAATCAACCTTCATTGTCACTTGGCAAAAGGAAAAAAAAAAAAAAAGAAAGAGAATAGAAATGCAAGGTGGATGCTGAGTTGCTAGAGCAGTGAAACAAGCTAGGACACATTTGGTGCTACTTGAGGAGACCCTAAATTTTGCTTCAACATGTCACCCAATTCCAACATTATCTGCACTTTGGATTGAAGCTTCAACTCAAATCATGTCCTTGGGAAGTAACTAAAGCGAAGGATGAGCCGAAACTCAATGTCAGCCTGACATGAAACTTCAAACTCCTAAGCACTTGCCCAATAACTTCTTATTCCCCTAACATAAGCGTACAATTACATTACGTCTTCTAAGACGAATAAAGTAAAAACAAAAGGCCCCCTGGCAACCAAAAAGAAGTTAAACCCTTCAACACATGGATGGATGGATGCATGGATTTTTATGAAAGAATCAGTAAAACTGAAAATGAAAGGAAAATAAAGGAAATTACCTTGACAGAACTGTTATCAAGCTGAATAGCCCTCCGGCAGTCCTTTTCTACTTTCAGCCAATCACTGTGTTAAACCCAATAACCAAATTAAACCAAGAAAACAGAGACACACATTCGAAGACCTTTCTCTTTTCTTTTTATTTTTAGGCGGGAAAAACCATTTTTATCAAAAAGTTCACTCCAAAAAGATCAGAGAGCGTACATACTTCTTCCTGCGATGGCAAAGAGCGCGGTTCGTCCAATATACAGCAACATCAGGGCATAAAGTAATCGCCTTTAAACTCAAAATATATTATATTTAAAGGAAGAAGGGATTCAGAAATTTATATAGTAACCAATAATAAATGGAAGAAAATGAAATTCTTTTTTTTTTTTTTTTTAAACCTCAGTATAAGCATCGATGGCAGCCCCCAAATGACCGTGCTTGAAACAATTGTTCCCAACTATCCTCAATAGCTCCGCTTGCTTGGCTGCCGCGCTCGACACCGAATGTGGCCGCATTCTTTCTTCAAACTTTCTTTTCACAGTAAAAAGGGATGATCTTTGCTTTTTTTCTTTCGCAACGAGAATGAAATCTGTCCTTTTCTCTACGAGTTTCTCTTTAGAAAGAATATTTTTTTTTCATTTCTTTGAAAAAGAAAGCGGAAAATGAAGGAGGAAGTACGCAGCTTATTATTTCATTTAGTTTACAAAATTTGTTTATCATTCAATATTGATGATAATTAAAATAAAGTTTTTTCCTGATAAATTTAATATGTTAATTGTAATTTTGTTTGGATTTTTTAAATAATAAAAGGAATAAAATATATTCAAATAATATAATTCATTTTAGATATAAAATAATATTTTCATAATTTTATAATCGAGTTAGTATTAAATTTGACACGTGAAATTAACTTAAATAATAATATAAATATCTATAAAAATACAAAAATATATATTTTTTTAAATTTTACCAATATATATTACCAAAAATCACAGTAAAAATCAGTATCAAGTGATGACTGACCAACCTTAGCAGTGCCAATTCGCTTGCTCCTTGTCCATTGTACCGAAATTTCCTGATGTTAATTTCACACACACATAAAAGAAACAGTTATTTTTATATTGGATATGGTTTGCATTCATTTTCACCCTGGTGTCAATTGATTTTTTTTTTTTTGTTATTTTTCAATTAAACTGATACAAAGTTGAACTTTGATGATTAAGTAACTATTAAATATTTTCAATCTGCACAACAAATAACACCAAAGATGGTTAAGTTGTTTTGCTTGGAATGTGAAGTTAAACCAAGTAGAACAACTTTCACGTTTCTCTTCTTCTGCTTTGAGTATTCAGCTATATGCTTAAAGCTCAAAAATATTGGTACTAGGCTTGTTACATAATATAAACACTCCTCAGTTTCAAAATAATTTAGTGTTTACTAATTTTGAAAGTGAGCAAGGACATAACATTTTTCATTCAAAAATCCCATGCGAAAAAAAGAGAGAAAAAAGATAAAATATTATTTCCACGTGTTGAATTCCTATTTAACCATGTAAATTAAATTTAAAACCTTATTTCCAACCTACCAAAACAAAGAAAAGCAAATAAATTTAAAATTCGAACTATTAACCTACCATGCACCCACAACCAAAACCATTTAACCAAACCTCAAGACCAATTGACTTAACAATATTGATTGCGGGATCTAAGTGAGATCGGTTCTATGAGGACTGGTTGACAGAGAATTTATTGTCTAATGGGACGTTGAATAATGGTGAGGTAGAATGCATTGTTCTCTTTGGAATCTCATCTGTTGGAAGCTGTGGTCAAGAAGAAACCATCTGATTTTTCGAAATGAACTCATCCAAATTAGCACCTTACTCAATCAAAGTGTAAGCCTTGAAAGACATTGTAAAGATGTCGAGATTTTTAAGAAAGAAAGTCTATTTAATACCATGCTTTTGCCAAGATGGGAACCACCGGAGGAAGGGAAGGTGAAGCTAAATTCTGATGGCTCAGTCTATATGAAAACGATGCAAGGAAAAGCAGGAGGTGTGATAAGGAACCATAGAGGAGATTGGCTAATGGGCTACAGCCGTTTCGTAGGAGTTTGCTCCATTCATCAGGCGGAGCTGTGGGCAATTAGCGATGGACTGGCGGTAGCATGGGGGACTTGGCTACAGGAAAGTGATGGTGAAATCTGATCATTTGTCAATGATCAATATAGCAAGAACGACTGAAGCAAGAGATAACGACTTAAATTAATTCGAGAGATGCATTCATGTGATTGAGATCCCTCCACATACCTTAGATTCAAGTTGATCCAATGATTAATGTTAGTGATTAGAGAAGAAAGCTGTTTGGATTTGGGTTCGCAGATATTTGTCATTTAATGTTGTTTCATGAAAACAATGAATTGCAGAAGGGAAAAGGAATGAGAGTTTTCGATTGGCGCTTGCAATTCGAACAAGGAAGGCCATATAGAAGCAATTCTAACAGTTCAATGACTTAAGTGAAAACTTTCAAATAGTTTAGTAACATTTTGTGACATTTTAAAGTTAAAAACATAAATTTATTAATAGTTTAGTGATTTGGGTGCAATTTACCCAAAGAATAAAGTAAAAAAAAAAGCTGACAATAAGCTTTTAAAAAAAAAATAATTGGGTAAAAGAATAAGGAGAATATTTGATGCATCATCGATGTATAAGTCTAATACATTATTAGTTAATAATAAAATGACACATCATCATTTGTGTAAAACAAAAAAAATTGAATGGTTTAAAAATAAATGTTAATTATAAACATAAATAAATACAAAAACATCAAATCCAAAATTTGAAACCTAAAATCTTAAATTTATGATCCAAATCCAAAGATCAAATCCTAAAATCTAAAACTCAAAATTTAAATGCTAGAACCTGAAAAAATAATTATAATTAACATTTAATTATGTTTAATAAAGTTAACAGTTCAAGTACTTCAATATTTTTTTATTTTACACCAATGATGATGTGTTATTTTATTATTAATTGAAGGTGCATGAGACTATACACGGCGGATCAAATATTAATACAAAAATAAAATAATTCAAATGCAAAATAGGCATATATATATATATGATTAAATTATGCCATTATTTCCTATACTTTAGAAAGGTTATGGATTTAATTCTTGTATTTTATTTGATCATTTTAGTCTTTATACTTTTCAAAATTTTAAATTTCGATCCTATCAAACAATGATTGTTAAATTCATTAAGTAAAGTTGAGCTATTTCTAAAACTTGATGCGTTAAACATATATTCGTATATGTAATGTCATGTCAGTTTATTATTTTCACATATAACTCACTAAAAATCTAGTTAATTGATTAAAAATTGTCATTTGCGTCAATATTAGAATTTCAAAAATCACAAAATATAGGAACTTAGAAAGATCCAATTGGAAAAAATGGATTAAATTTATAATTGTACGCATAGTATAAAATTAGTAATTGAATTTAACCAAATATATTTAATTGTTATTGTTTGGGTCAAGACTACAATTTTAAATTTTAAAAAAGCGCGACCAATTCAAAAAATATAAAAACTGATATTAAGCAACTAAAAATACAAAGATCAAATCTAAAACTTTCGCAAAATACGAAAACTAATAAAAAATTTTAACATATATATGCGCAAATTTACAATCACATTGTTTTGATAGAATCTAAACAAGTGGCTCCTTTCCTGTGGAACAAGAAGTTCCAGAGAAAAGACTTGTATCTGTCAAAGAAGAAGATTCAAAAGGGAAAGATAAATCCAATTTTAAATAGTTTATCTCTTCCCGGTCGTGATGATGATCAACATTGGAATCATTTTGCTTTGGCAATGGCATAATCTGCTCTAACTGCATAGCAACTTCCTTCATTGTTGGCCGCTTATTTCCGCTCAAGCTCAAGCATCGGTATGCAAGTTTAGCTACCATCATTAGCTCCTCAACTTTTGCCTGTTTCGCCACTCGACCATCAATAATTTCCAACACTCTGTTTTCTTCCATTGATGTCATGAAATGTGTGGCCAAACTTCTACTTTCATCTGCCATTTTTAGAGATAAAATTGGCTTTTCACCTGTTAGTAACTCCACCAAGATAACTCTGAAGCTGTAGACATAACTTTTTTCTGTAAATTGACTTTATTGAAAATACTCCGGATCTAGGTACCCAAATGTACCCTGCACATGTGTGGTCAAGTGAGTTTGATCGATAGAAATCGATCTTGATGTCCCAAAATCTGAAACCTTTGCCTTGAACTTTTCATCTAACAAGATATTCGTGGACTTGATGTCTCGATGATAAATTGGAATGGAGGCCGAAAAATGCAAATACGAGATAGCTTCTGCGGTTTCTTTGGCAATTCTTAGTCGTGTTCCCCATGATAATGGGAACTCCTCACTTTGGTCATGCAGTTATTGAAAGTGTACCACTAGGAATGAATTCATAAACCAGTAATGGAAACTCAGTCTCCAAGCAGCATCCTAATAGTTTGACCACATTTCTATGATTAATTTGAGAAAGGATGACAACTTCATTAATGAACTCTTCAACTGTCTCTGCAACCATTGCTTTGGACTTTTTAACTGCAATGATTCTCCCATCAACCAACATTCCTTTGTAAACAGTACATTGTCCGCCTTGCCCGAGCACTCTATTATTGTTGAAATTATCAGTTGCTTTATCCAACTCCTTGGAGGTAAATATCTTGGTTTTCTCCAAGCTTCCTTCGTGTGAAAACATTTGTTGTTGTAATAAGAATCCACCATTACGTTTAAAGAACTTTTCCTTGAGCTTCACTTCCCTCCTCTTCTTTAAAAACTTGTACAACAGCCATCCACCAACCACCAAGCACAGAACTCCAAAACCTAGACCAAGACCTAAAACAAGAATATCAAGAATGTTGAATTAGGTATGTAATCAACAATTCGAAAGGATTAAATAAATATGTTGATTATCCCAAAATCTACTGTGATTTGCATACAATTTATATCCTATTTATTAGCTATTTAAATACCATATGCGACATTAATGTTAAATTACATGGCAGTGATCTTAAATCACGAAGAGTGACCAGATTACTCCGTTGTTGGTTGGTACGAATCCCATGTTATGAAATGAAAGAAATATTAATTGGATAAACTAGTCAAAATAGTTAGTTGAGTTAGTTGTTATGAGTCTGTTAACAGTTAGTTACTCACTTCTGTTGTTAAATACTTTGCTGATGCTTCCTCTAATGACATAGAATACAGTTTACTCCTTAATCTTTGTACCTTAACATGGTATCCAGAGCTAGATCTTTCTTGGCATAAATTTTTTTTCTCTCTTTTTCTCTCTTTTGTGATCATGGCTACTGATGTTGTGCCCACTGTTGACACACCTCTGCATTCTACCAACTTTGGTGAAGCAGTCAATCAACCTGGTATTCTTCCCTCTGCTGGTGTTCATTATTTTGCCAAACATGATACCATTAAACTCAGTGAACGAAATTTTCTTCTATGGAAGAATCAGTTCCTGCTGACTCTTGAAGGCTATGGTCTTGAAGGTTTTGTCTTAGGCATAATTCTTCCTCCTCCTGCCTTTGTAACTGGTGCTGATGGTCATATTGTAGCCAATCCTGCATTTCTTGTACATAACAAGCAAGATAAGTTCTTGGCCTCGTGGCTTTTATCCATAATTTCTGATGAAGTCTTGGTCCATCTAACAACGGCTAAGACCAGTCTTGATATTTGGACGACCATTGACAGAAAGTTTAGTGCCAAGTCCAATATTAAAGTCTCCAGTATGCGTCATGTGCTATACTCGATCAAGAAAGCCAGTCTTGCCATTAAAGATTACCTCTCCAAGGTCAAGAGTTTAAGTGATAGTCTGACTGCTGCTGGTAGCCTGGTTACGGAGCAAGAACAGATCAATGTTATCTTGGCTGGCCTTCCCATCGAGTTTGAGTCCATTCGGTTTCTTGCGTCCGCCACTCCAATGAGTCTTGAACTGGTTACTGAAATACTTCTTGACTGTGAAGCACGGCAACTGGCTCTCCTAACTGATATGCCTTTGCAAGCCAACTTAGTGTCTCAATCACAGCAAGGTAATCTCGACAAGACTGGTTCTGAGTTTAATCGTAGTTCTAATCATGGATATAGAGGTCAAACTCGTGGGTGGTCTTGTGGTCGTGCTCGTGGTTCAGGTCGAGCGTGGTCTCGTTCTAAACCACAGTGTTAATTATGTGGTAAAATAGGAAATTTGGTGCAGACCTGTTATCATCACTTTGATGAGAATTTTTCAGGACCTGATTCGAGCTCTTCAATGACAGTCAACTACCATCATCTTGGTGAAGCTCCTACGTCTCATTATTCCTCATCCCATTATTGTAGCTCATGTCCGATGCATTCCTCTTCTCATACTTTGTCTTCTTCAGTAGCTACTCAGACTTGGTATCCTGATTCGGGTGCTACCAATCACATCACCCCGACTGTAGCTACTCTCAACAATACTTCTCCTTACACAGGTACAAGCCAGGTCTCAATGGGTAATGGTGAGTCCGTTTCCATTGATAATGTAGGCTCTTCCAACTTTACTGCTAGTTCTCGCCTGTTACACCTCAAACATGTTCTCTATGTTCCTGCAGTTTGTAAAAATTTGATGTCAGTAGGGCAGTTTGCAAGAGATAATGCAGTCTTTTTCAAATTTCATCCTTTTCTGTGTTTTGTGAAGGACATTCGGACAGGGAAGATTCTGCTGGAGGGCCACATGCATGATGGTTTGTATAGGTTCGACTTCTCTCGGCCTACTTTCAATAAACCTGCTTCAAGCTCCGGGTCTCCTCTTGTGTGCAATATTCAGACTCCTTCATCTGCTGAACTTTGGCATGACAGACTTGGTCATCCCTGTTCTAATACTCTTGCTCGTGTTTTGAATTCTTGTAATGTTTCTTTCAAACGTAATAGTTTACAATTTATGTGTACACCTTGTAAGCTGGGTAAATTTCACAAGTTACCTTTTGGTTCCTCACAAACAGTGTATTCAGTCCCTTTTGAATTAGTGGCATCAGATGTTTGGGGTCCCTTCTATGTGTCGTCAAATAGGTTTTCATACTATGTTTCTTTTGTGGATATGTATAGCCGATACACATGGTTATATTTTCTTAAATCTAAGTCAGAAGTAGCTCGTTGTTTTCTTCACTTTCACAAGATGGTTCAAGTACAATTTGGGGCGTTTATCAAGATGCTACAGACAGATGGAGAGGGTGAGTATCGTGCCTTATCTGCTACTCTCTCTCAACTGGGTGTTCAGCATCGTCTCACTTGTCCATATACCTCAGAACAAAACGGGTTCGCTGAAAGGTGACATCGCCATGTAGTTTATACGGGTCTCACTCTACTAGCTCGGGCGTCAATACCTTTGGAATACAGGCCGTTTGTATTTTCTCATGCAGTTCATATTATCAACAGGTTACCAACACCAGTTTTGCATCATCAGACTCCTTATGAGAAACTATATAAGACTAACCTGACTACTCTCAGCTAAAGGTGTTTGGGAGTGCCTGTTTTCCATACCTGAGGCCTTTTCAGTAGCATAAGCTTCAGTTTCGGTCCCAGAAATGTGTTTTCCTCGATTTTGGGTCTCACCAGAAGGGTTACAAATGTCTTGCTGAGGATGGTCGTGTTTTTGTTTCTCGTCATGTTCTGTTTGATGAAACAAGATTTCTATTCCAGGATAGTTTTTCTTTGCCACCAGCCGGGTTTCCTGTCCGTTTTCATCATCAAAACTCTCCAGTTCCTGTGGTGGCCTCGCTGAATTCTACTTCTCCTGACTCCTCCACACAGCCACCTGTTGTTCTTCATTCTTCTAGTCCGTTACCTTTACCACGGGAGTCAATATCACTACCTAGCTCATCTCCATCCAGTGCTCCCGGTGATATTGTTGCACAACTATCTTCTTCTCTAGCCAGTGCTCTAGGTGGTAGTATTGTTGCGCAGCCACTTTCTTCTGTTAACAGTCACCCAATGCGAACTCGGTCGAAGAATGGCATCTTTAAGCCAAAACTGTTGTGCTCTACCTTGGATAAAAAAGAGCCGTCCACCATTGCTGAGGCTTTCAAAAGTCCTGCCTGGACTGCAGCTGCACAAGTTGAATATGGGGCCTTATTAGCTAATAACACATGGGATCTTGTCCTATTACCTGACGGTCGTCGTGCTATTGGCTGCAAGTGGATTTTCAAGGTTAAACGACATGCAGATGGTTCGGTAGCCCTCTATAAGGGGAGGTTAGTTGTTAAAGGTTACTTACAAGAGGCAAGTGTCGATTTCTTGGAGACTTTTAGCCCTGTGGTTAAGCCAACGACGATTCGTGTAGTTTTGGCTCTTGCCGTGTCTAGAGGATGGTCTCTCCGTCAATTTGACATCAACAATGCCTTCTTGAATGGGGATCTACATGAGGAAATTTATATGCAACAGCCGCCTGGTTTTGAACAACACCACCCTGACGGTCGACAGCTTGTCTGCAAGCTGCGCAAGGCGCTTTATGGCCTTAAACAGGCACCTCGTGCTTGGTTTCATAAACTGCGAGATTTCTTGCTGGCGTTTCAGTTTGTTGCATCCAAGGCTGACCGTTCTCTTTTCATTTGGCAGATAGGGTCTCGGTTTATCTATGTCTTAGTCTACGTTGATAACATCATAGTCACTGGCTCGGACTCTTTTGGAATTGATCAATTTGTCAAGGCTCTTGATGAAAATTTTTTTTTGAAGGATTTAGGTCCGTTGCATTATTTTCTTGGTATTGAAGTGACTCATACTCCGAGTGGAATTTCTTTGAACCAAAGGAAGTACATCATGGATTTACTTCAGCGAGCGTCCATGGATCAGTCGAAGGCCTCTCCTACGCCGATGGTGACCACGTCCAGATTGTCCGTTCATGATGGAGAGCCAACAACGGATGAACACTTATTCAGAAGTATTGTGGGTGCCTTAAAGTATGTGGTCATCACAAGACCTGACATTGCCTTTTCTGTCAACAAGGTTTGTCAGGATATGCATAAACCCTTAGATGCTCACTTCAAAGCTGTCAAATGAATTCTCCGCTACTTACAAGGAACTCTAGACTATGGCTTACAGTTTACTTGAAGCTCAAAACTTCTTCTTGAAGGGTATTCTGATGCAAGTTGGGGGTCTGATACTGATGATCGTCGGTCCACATCAGGTTTCTGTGTGTTTCTTGGTGGAAATCCAATTTCCTGGAGCTCTCGGAAGCAACAAGTAGTATCACGATCCACAGCTGAAGCTGAATATCGCAGCCTCGCGAATGTCACTGCAGAGATGATCTGGATTCAGTCGTTGCTGTTAGAACTCGGAGTCTCAGTTCATAGAGCACTAGTTTGGTGTGATAGTTCAGCCGCGGTTGCTGTTGCAAGCAATCCAGTTCTCTATTCCAAGTTCAAACACGTGGAATTAGACTTATTTTTTGTCAAAGAAAAGGTGGCAAATGGATCACTTCAAGTCTGCCATATATCTGGACAGGAACAGATTGCTGATATTCTGACCAAGCCCTTGTCAGTTGGTTTGTTTGATAAATTCAGAAGCAAACTTAGAGTTATTTGCTCAGGAGGGGACGACGTGCAGAAGCAGTGAAAGTCGAGAAGCATGGGCAATGTTATGAAATGAAAGAAATATTAATTGTATAAACTAGTCAAAATAGTTAGTTTAGTTAGTTGTTATGAGTCTGTTAACAGTTAGTTACTCACTTCTGTTGTTAAATACTTTGCTGGTGCTTCCTCTAATGACATAGAATACAGTTTACTCCTTAATCTTTGTACCTTAACATCCCATACCCAATGTGAAAACTTGTATCACGAGGAAGAGTGATGCGCAAAATTGTTTAACGACGAAATTTGATGTTGATCGAAATATGTTTCTCTAAATTTTATAAACAGATCTCCATTTTTTGTAATCATCTATAGACGACCATTTATGTGATGATGTTTATTACCTAAAGCAATAATCCAAGTTCTGCTTCCTTCACATACAAAGTGCCCTGGTTTATTCACACAAGTGTCGTCCCCACATCGTCTCTTGTCCTCCAGGCATTCATCAATATCTAAACAATGATTCCGATATTAGAAACAAATTTAAGAAAGAGTCGGCTGATTTTAGGTAGCATGCATCCATGAAGATATAATCACCCATGAGATGGATGAGAAGAGAATTTATTCTCCTTTTACCATGGCATCCATAAGGAAGATATGGATTCCCCCAATAACCATAACCGCAATAAAGTCACCCTGAGTAATTACTTGTATGAGGTAACCTACTTGTACTGTAATCTTCAAGGGGTAGCGACCAATCAAGCAAAGCTGGAACATATTCCGTATTTTGCAAACGGGAGGAGTTTTCTATATTAAAGTCAAACCACTGTTGATCTACCAGCAAGGCTAGCTGGCATCCTTCAGGCTCATTTCTCTCAAATGTGGCATTAAATGTTTTCAGATCAGATGGTATGACAGTCTCATAGCATGTACCACTATTGCAAGTTTTATCAGGGCTAGGAATTCCAAAGAGTGTGTCGCCATTAATACAATCTGATTCACACCCAACAATTTTGGGCTTAATTCCTGCCATTAAAGCTCTGTTGTTGCATCCTGCGGCTACGAATTTGTTTCTCGTCTCTGAATAGAAGAAAGGGCTGCCTGTTAAATTCACCCTTTGCTCGGTTTCCCTGCGTGAACAATTCTTTGAAATTACTGGACTCTTCACGCGAACGAACTCAGTGCTAGTATACTCGGGAACATAAGAAAAATTCAAGACCTCCATATTTATCTTTTTCAATAAAGTTGTTGGAGGGCTCAAAGTTTCATTGCAAAGCACTTCAAACCACGAATCTCGGTAACAATCGGGTCCAATTCCAAAAGGGTAAGGGACCCTAACCTGTTCGCAGGTGTCGTTACACCCAGGTTTTGCTATAGGAATAGCTGTAGAATTAGATGCTAATGCTACTTTGGTAAGTAGCAAAACCAAGAAAATGAATATTAATGCAAATCTCATAATCATTTTTGCTTCTTTTCCTCCTTTTTTTGGATCATTTAACTCTATTTTATAGGGAAAGCAGGAAAAACAAAGGATGTTTCTTTGCACTTTCAATGGTTAATCACCTTGACCCGTTACTTAGAAAGGGAAAAAAAATATTGAAAAGAACTAAACTATCAATTTTAATTCCTTTTAAATTTAGGGTAAATTATATAAAAATAGTTACTTTTGTTTGAATTAGATTATATTTTTATCACCTATATTTAAAATGTTATGTTTTAATTTTTACGTTATTATTTTAGTACACGTTATCATCTATATTTATTTTATTGGAAATAAAATTTGCTAGGTTTAAATAAGTCAACTATGATATGCCTCTTATTTTGTAATAGAATATATTGTTTTAAAACCAGTGGGTGTTTTGTTAAAGTAGTATATTATTTAGTGTTTTTCCTGAAAAGGAGTATTTAGTTTACACAAACAGAATTCTAACGTAAAAAGCATTTGATTATTTTTTTAAAGGAGACAATACCATTCCTTATTCCATATTTATTATAGGATTTCCATAAAATTAAGTTAATGTTGATTCGTAATATTTATCTCAGCCAAAAATTTCTACTACATGTAAAAAAAAAAATGAGAATTTCGTGTTATAATTTTTGTTCTAGAACGTGGGCCTAACTAAGATGATTTGGGGATGGATTTTATACATTGAATTTCAGACATTATCATCACGATTGATTGAAGTTCATTTGTAGCACAATGATGGGGCTAAAAAGCTTAAGATGCAGTGACTAATGTCTTTTGGCACTGCTAATGTAGCAGTTGTTGCCATTTACATTCTCATCCAATAGACTTTTCATGCTGCACATAGCATACATCACTTTGATCATAGTATATGAATGGAAGCAACATTCCGAATGCCATTTTGATTTTGGTATTCTTCCTCTACTGCTTTTTCTTGTTTGTTCTCATTATAATATTTTATCCTACTAATTTGTAAGTTGTGTTGTCATTTTCACTATTAATGAATTTACTATTTTTATCTCAGAAAAGGAAATAGTCTCCATCTCAATTTTGACATGTATGATAAACACATGGGCATTTTTTATATTTTCTTAATAAATTTCAGACTAGTCTTTGGAGAAATAAAACCATACATAGTTTTCTAGAATTAGGGCAACTCTTAACTGGGTTGAAGAATCAAACCGTACTAATTATTTTGTTGATCGTTTTGCAAAATCTTTTTAATTATTTTATTAGTCTTGGATTTTAGTGAAGTAATGCATTCTTTGATTGGTATACATAAATAAACATTTTGATAATCTTCATGTTTGTATTTCAAAAGTAAAAGGAATCTAAATGACAGGCAATTAAAAAAATTTCTTCCTAAATTTTTTATTTTGATGAATCAACACTTATCAAAGTTATCAATGGATAATGAGGGCCTTTCTCTATAAAATTGTTTGACTTTGTGTTTTACTTTTACTAGATTTTGATGCACTTAAGATTAATTTTCTTATTATTACTAAAAACAAATTACGGGGAAAATAGAGTGAATCAATACGATTTAACTTATTAATATAGTTGATCTCAAAACAAAAGATAGCTGAAAATAAAAGAAAAGTGAAAAATGAGAAAGCCGGAAAAAATAAATAATCTTGGATTAATCTTTTAAAACCCTAAACCCATCCAAATCAAAATAGCTTTTAACTTTGAACCCATATAACGAATGTAACTTAAATTGAAAATTTATTATGAATATTGGCTTTCACATTCCATCATAGTTCTCTTCCCAATGAGCAATTTTTTTCTTTTTATTCCCCAGGCTGAGTGATAGTAACTATAACCACAACTCTTAAAATAAAACTAATGAGGATCAATACGTTTTTCACTCTCTACATCAAATCCAATAAATTTATTATTCAACCTATCTCGCTAAAATAAAACAACAATGTTTTTTCCTAGCAATGGTGTTAGTCTTCGAGTTAGATACCGCCCGCTCATTCACTCCATGCATATTTTCTCTTTTCAATTAATACATTTATTTTGTGGGTATCTTTCTTGTCTTCATAAATTGTGATAGACAGATGACGATACCTATCATCGTTGAAACACCACCAACCACCGACAGTTTCTTTTAGAAAGCGGGTAGCTCTTTATTGACTTTTTAATCTATTTTTGTTTTGAGAGATTCAGAATAATAAATGATTTCATGAGTCGGTTTGGACTCATGTTGTCTTAAGTTTTATATGTTTTTTTCATTGTTTAATAAGTTTTCACTTTTAGAAGTTTTTTTCTACTCTTATAGTATGTTTTTTAGTCTTATTTATGCAAGTAGTCTTATTTTTGCAACTGATTTTAAGGTTGGTTTTGTCACCATCCTCTCTGGTTTAATGGATGCTCGGTTCTTTTGCTAATTTATGCCCGCCTCTTCAGACCATCTGAGGCTAATTTCCTTATTGTATTAAGTGCTTGCAATCACTCCTAATATGTTATGCTTAAGTTGTGATAGAGCCAATTGTCAACGTGTTATAATATTCTATTGATTCTAAAGATTTTGTTGTGTTGATGGAGTTTATCCTTCTACGCATGTAAATGATTTTTTTTTCTAAATTATATGATCTCATTTATTGAATTCAAAAAATTATAAAATAAGATGTATTGAATTCGAATTTTAAAAAGTAACATAAATATTCCAAAAACAAATCAATATTCATGCCAAGAACATCCACCAACCCCATCCATGGCTAAAAGGATCTAAACAAAAATATAAATATAATTCTTAAAATATTTCATTTAATTTGCATGTCAAAGTTAAAATGTCTATACACCTATAATCCTTTTTTATTATAATATTTTACATATATATATAAGTAATTTCAATAAGCTACTTTAGATAAAAATTCAAATACTCAGTATCATTTAAATTAAAACTGATTTTTCGATGTATGATAATATAAATTTTAGTAATTTAAATTAAGATCACTGGTTAAATTTAAAATTTATTACCAAAATGTTCTTTAAAATTTTATTCCATTTTAAATAGTGAAACAACCTTCCATACCAGCTTGAACAAGCAAAATCACACCATTGAGAAGGACCGACGAGATTCTTGAAAGAATGAACTATCTACTTCTATGGTACATAAGCTAAAGCTAAAGCTGTATATATGTAAATGATCCCCCAAAAGTTTCAAGATAGAGTAGACACTTGATCCTTGTTCTCTTCAGAAATGTTTAGCAGCAATTCTCGAACTCGATTCGCAAGACCCGACGTTTCCTGGTCTACCTTTAGGGTCCGCCGATGCAAACTCTGTAAAACTTGACGTAGTCATATTTACTCCCATGAAAGGGCACTCCAGATTTTGCACATGTAAGTAAATAAGTAAACAAAGTAAGCATACCTCAGAAGTCCACAAGCAATCACCTGCTTTACGGGGGATTATGTGAATATGTGTCTGAAATTTAATATCATAAACAAACCACTCAAAATTATCGTCTAAATCAGTATAGGCATTATTTAAACTAATCTGCTAGGAAAAACCAGATGTAATTAGTTTCAGTACGAAAAAGGCAATTAGTTGCTCTAATAGGACTAATCCTATTAGAGTACTCTCGAACTCGGTGCATGTTTGACCAATTTAAGGTAAAAAAAGGGCTGCTCCCTCTGCAAAACTGGGATAAAGTAGGGTCAAAACATCACAATTCAAGATAAATTCATGTGGAAGTGGGATCTCTTTTAGTTGCCATGAAACATAAACTGCCTTTTTCTACCTACTCTAGACACAAGCATCACACCAAAAAATAGAGACTGGCAACTTACATGAAATATAACTTGACCAGCAGCTACACCATTGTTAACCAACAAGTTGAATGAATCTGCACATTGGAGTTTGGAAGTTAATTCCAAGACGTATTGAGTACATTGTTCTCCACATTTCATAACAGATATTTAACAAAAACTAGAAAGTTGGTAAACAAGGTGACCGTTGATAAATTAATTTTCCTCAAAGAAACACTAAACGGTAGTGTCATCTAGCTCCTAGAGAACTATGAGAAATGACAGAGTAAAAAAGTAGTTTTTAAATTACTATAAAGTCTGTATCAGAATTTTATATGAGAATGCACCAAGAAGAGAAAATGCAACTGTAAACAGGGAAAATATCATAAATTTGTTCAGTTAGTCAAATCTAATTACATTAAATCAAGACTTTCTTTAACAAAGTAATTCCAGTCATGGTTGTTTTCTGGATTGAACAAAGCTGCATCAAAATAAACCTCAAGCAGACATGTAGTAACAGAAAACAGCTGCTTCATGCGCAAATCAACACTTGCTAAGATACTTATATCTATACATGTACTTATCATAGTGGTGAAATTTATATATTTCGATCATCCATATTTTCAAAATAATTTTTACAAAGAATGAACGAGGATGAACAAACAAATACAGACCAGTTGTTTCTTTTAGTGGCTTCAGCTAGTGTCAATCTTCTAACCCTATATAAGATATAACATATAGCTTAAGGTCATGGTTTTAAAAAAGCGCATTTCAAAAGCCAAAAATTTTAAGTAAAATTGATCACAAATTTAACATGTATTAAGATACACAGTCTAAAAACTTCAAAGAAAACTGAGATGTTTAGATTACAGTTGCAATAGACACAGTTCAGCACATACCAGCACCAGTAACTTTGATGATTGCATTGCTAATAAAAGGCACTTTTGAACACATCGCAGCTACCACCTGAATGCTCCTCAAAATACACATAAAAGAGAGACCAAAAACATGATTTACTCTAAGAACATTCTCAAACAATCTTAAATTTGCAAAGCATGATACTTGGTCCACAACATTTTCAAAACATATATGCAGCCAGAGCACATAAATACATGCATGTTAAAATCTTCTTTTGCATAAACCAAGAACAAAAGCCAAACTAATAGTTTTAGATTTTAGCTTTAAAAAGTTAATGGAGGTTGGGCTAACATGGATGCTACCTGCAACAAGAAATTATTACAATTTCTAAAATCAAAGTGCAAAACCTGTCATGAGATTAAACAATGGACAATTTGTCATCGCTTATTCTTCTCAAACATTTTTTTTTACCCACATGCACAAGTTAATACTTTTATCTGTTCACCAATAAGTACACAGGTCTTTATCCAATCAAAATTTCTATGCAAAATGTTCAGTAATAATGAAATGTTATCACAACTGCTTGAAGAAACTATGTCTAGCAAACTTACAGATGGTGGAGTTGTGTCCAGGGAAGGAAAATGAGACTTTGGGATAATAAGAGAGTGCCTAGGAAAAAACAATAAAGTTCAACATTCAATGATTAGCTCTAATATTAGTTCAACATACCAAGCACATAATATGGAGTGATAAAGAGAGAAATTATCCCGTTATTGCCAGAAGACCTTTTAGACTCAACAACTTAGATTAGTAGAGTAACACACTAACGCATGCTTCTTAGAATACATTTAAAAAAAAAACAAAAATATTCAATTTGAAAATGAACGTGACATATAATAGTAATTTTATGAATTCAAAATATGCACATAATTTAGCTGCAGCTGGCAGATAAACCACACATTTTTGGCAAGTGCCACATTTACCAATATAAAATATAGACCATGGTTTTTGCTTTCCTTAGTATTCACATTGAAGTCAAATGCCAGCTTCTTAGAAAGTGAAAACCGCATCTACCTTCCTTTCCCAATAATACCTGCTCTTGATTTTTATTTTCCAACTACTGCTACTATGTTACCAAATAGGCAATCATAAAATTGGATTAATTTCACTTACAAGTTACAACTTCAATCTCATTCTCTCACCTATATACAAAACTAGTAGAGATGGCAGTCTAAAAAACAAAGTAGACTTGCAGATATTAAAATTTGAACCCAAACTTGTTATATGGCACTTTTAAGAACGATTTTATGAACTAATTGAACTAACCCAGAGTTAAAAATTTATCATATCATTGCTCTTTGTACTTTTCATTGAGTCCATAATTTAAAAGTATATTGCTATTCATTAACGAAGATACCAATTTTTTTTTTTTGAAGTATTATTATATTTCGATAACTGAAGGTAGGGAAGAGGTTGCTAGGGATTGAAACCAAGCTCTCATGCTAACTCAAATGCTCTTGTAATTAGGCGGAGAAGTTGTTGGTTAGGCAAGTTAGCTTTGAGATAGTAAAAATCAAATCTTTTGCAATAACTATAGGAAGGATGATACCTTACCCAGGACTCAAAGGTCTGGTATCCAATATGCACAAGCACATATCATCTTCATACAGCTGTTCAAATGAAACGTAAATATGAAAATAGAAATTTGCAGAATTAAGGTGAAAAGGTAAGTAAATGTAGAAGAAAGAACAAGTGAGAGAAAGAGTTAAAAAGGTGATGATACCTTGAAAGCCGGGGAATCACCGCGAATAATTTGACAGAAAACGCAGTCGTGTGGAAAGGTTTCCTTGCTCTGAGGAGCGCAAGCGGAAGGAGAAACGATGGAGGAGAGGGATGGAACGGAAACCGAAGGGAAGGGGCAAAGATGAGAATAGAGAATGGCCAATCTCCGAGCCTCCATTTGAAACTTGGGTTTGGCTATGGCATCTCGTATTCGATGTTGTGAGAGGTAGGGGTGGATTATGGAGGTCGCTGCCGGTTGTTGGGTTGGCTTATCCGCATCCCCAGCCAGCCGCCCAGGCAGCCACGTGAGATTTTGTGACTCTTGTTTTTCTACCAGTCCTTTTTTTTTTTTTTCCTTGGTGTTTATTTATTTATTTATATAAATATATAATTAACAGCTTTTTTAAAAAAACTGTTAATAAAATTGAAATTTGTGCTTCACGTGAACATACAAACAAAACAAAAACAGAATTAATTCATTCAGGACCTCACAGATTATTATATATTTAGATAAAGCAGCTCCATAAATAATATATTTGCCAAGCTTACAATAATCAATTTTCAATTTTATTATTTCAATACTATATTTAATTCAATTAAAATTATTGCACATCAGTCAGTGATTTAATACAAGTTCATATAAAATGAAAATATAAGTTTAAAATAAAGTTCTAATATTCATTATGTTTTAAATTTAAATCTTATAAATCATCTTTTATTGATTTATAAAAATATATTTTAAAAAATCATGTTTTAGTATTTTTTTTAACTAAAAGGATGCAATAAAGGGTTTAAGTAATAAAATAATAATAATAATAATAATAATAATAATAATAATAATATAGATATAGATAAATAAATAATTACTAACTGACCGTGCCTTGAAAGGCCTTTTAAGTTATTGTGCATTAAAAAGAAAAGGCCTTAATTTCAACTTTCAGCTCCTCTTCAGATCCATCATGTTGCTCCTATTATAGACCGTAATGCTAGAATATATGCATCAGCAATGTCTTCTTCCTAAAAGCGTTTGCACAAGATCCTTCACTTCTCGACAGAATCTTCTTCTGGCTCGAAACAAAACTAAAACTAAAGAAAACTTAAACTAAAATCAGAATTGAAGTAAGAAATTTTTTAAAAGGGTCGAAATTAAATTATAATTTATATAATAATAAAAATATAATTTTTTCATTTTAATAGTCTATATATTTATAATTTTAAAAAATTAAATTATTTTTTTACTATTTTTAGAAAATTAAAGTACAACGAGACCCTACCACCCCTGACTAAAATCATCAAAGAAAATCGTGTATCTTTTTACAAATATGCTTTCATAGATGATTTCTGATAAAAAAATGCTCCAACTGCCACGGAAGCAATTGAAAATTAAAAGAAAGAAAAATCAGGTGAGAAAGAGAGGAGGATAAACCATTGAGTTGAATTTTGATCATACCTACAAGGTATTTACCAAGTTTTAAATAGTTTAGTGAGGATTTTTGACCGTCAGTAAATATATTTATTGCAATGTCAACAACAATCGAGCCCGGACCTCATAAGATGAATGAAGTATACCATAAATGGTATGGTGTTCTAATCAATTAATAACGCGTCACCTTATTGCCTTTCTTTTCCTTTTTTTTTTTTTTTAATGTTAAAACATGATCAGGTCAAATAATTATGAAAACCTTAAAAAACATTAAAGAACAAAACAAAACAAGCATATTTTGAATCGGAAAACGAGTTTAGATTCAATAGCAACAACCAAAAATAGAGTCAAAATAAAACTTAAATCCATTTGATCCGAATTGCAGGAAAAAAAACCCCTAAATGATAAATAAAAATATTACACCAAAAAGCAAAATCAACCATCAGGGAGAGATGTTCACTCATCCTCCTGGCTGCGCAACCTAGCCAATTTGTTGGTCACAACAACATCCAATTGTGCCGCCCGCTCGACAATTTCCTTCCTCTTCTTTGTTGAAACATCATGAGCTATCTCAGCACAGTATGTCCTAAATATGCATCAACAGTCAGCAACATGCAAGAAACTTGTTATCAACCAAAAAAGAGGAAAGAAGAGTAAACGTATATTATACCTGTTGTGCATCATGAGAAGCTCCAGCTCTTGGACGTTATGCACGACAAATTTCTTAAACCCATTGGGAAGATAGTGGCGAGTCTTCTTGTCGGACCCATAACCAATATTGGGCATCAAAGTGCATCCCTTGAACTTCCTCCTAACACGGGAGTCGATACCTTTAGGCCTTCGCCAGTTTGTCTGTCAATATGCAAATAGCCTGTTAACATGTGTATGATCTTTTGCCTAAATGTGAGGTCAACTTTGCCAAAAATTGCATGAAAATTTATCAAAAACATGATTCAAGATCACAGGACAAACAGAAGCATGAAAGCCAAACAAGACATATAACCATGGAAGTAACGAAGAGCTTAGTTTCAGCACTAAACTGAAACAAAGAGCAGATTCATGCTTACTCTTAACAACTCAAGAATTAGAGAAGAAAAATATTTAGGAGTTTGGATAGATATCCAGAGTAATTGTAAGGCTGATTTAAGCATCTGTTCAAACAGTTTAACAAGAATAAATTTCGTATTGCACTAAGACAAAGATTTCTAACGCTTGTGTATACTTCACCTAATGATTCTGGGTTGGCTGCACCTTTTATAGACAAGGATAATATAACAAGATCTATAACTCTGACAGGGTCATAAACAAAGGATGGCGATCTGAATATCTCTTCCACTAGGAAACATGGATTGCCACAAAAAGTCACTTAAACTTCAGGTGAGCCCCTAGACACCATAGACCTAAATTATAAAGACTGAGGAATCCCAGTCTGACTAGCATTCCCATTAACAAATTCTAATCTTCGAGTACTTGATAGCAAACTCTCACAAAACTAGAACAACGCATCCAGCATTAGTAGATAGCTGATCTCTCAAACCATAAGTCATTTTTGCTATGTTTAACAGTTAAAATTTTAAATTGGGTTTCATTTTCCATATAAATTAAGCCAATCAAATGCATAAACTATTATAAGTTAGTCATGGTTCAATATGATTATAGTTCAAAAGTATAAAAACATGAATTTCAAATTCACCACTATATAGGCATCCAACAAATATATGAATTTTAAGAATAACCATGAAATATTACATTTTTAAGTGTCTCATGACACTGTTTTTGAAATATAAGTTCCCAAATGCAGCCTAGAGCATTCTAATAAAAGAAGTGCGACCTTTTCAAGTGTTGTTAAGTTTTTTTAAGAGCAATGAACCAGAGTAAAACCCAATTGCAACTATTAATAAGCTTTGAATAAATGGGTTCTTAAAAATAAGACAAACTGAAGAGAACGAATCATTGAGAAATAAAGTAAATAACAAAGCGGAGATCAGAAAAAATATATATATATTTTTTTCTAAATAATAAAAATAAAATAAAAACCTTGACGGAGATCTTGCGGTCACTTTGGGGCCTCTTGAACTTCTTGACACGCTTCTTCACAATCTTCTTAGACAGCAAAGGGACCGCCATTTCTTCCTGATAACAAAATTTAAACAACAAAGGGCAACCAGGTAAGAGAAAAAAAGCTTATGATTTGGACAAGAAAAAATAAAATGAATAAACGAAATGGTTAAAAGAGAGAGGAAAAGAAGACTTACCTGATGCAAACGGCGCACTACGGCTCGTGCAAACCCTAAATTGGAAGTGAAGGCGAGGAAGCTAGCTAGGGTTTAAATTTTTAAGCAATTTATATATTGGGGAAGAGGAGTGATTTGGAATAGATGTTAATTCCAGCCCAATATTTTATTGGGTTCTATTGAAAGCCTGTTGGATTTCGTAAATGAGAAATTATTAATTTTATTATATTTGATAAATGTTCCTGAAGTTATTAACTTACTATTAGATTCATTTTTTTATATTACAAGTTTTAGCATTTGCTTTATGTTTCTATTTAGTTGAATTATGAATATTTATAAATTTTAAATATATGGAATAATTAAACTTCTATTGAATAATCAAAACATTTTGATACATCAAAACCTAATTTTGAATCATTTATTTAACATCGTGTTGGTTGAATGAAATGTGTATTTATTTTATTTCTATTTAAAAATAAATTAATAAAAATTACAAATTATTTTCATAAAACCAATGCATGAAAATATTTTTTATTAATTGTACTTACAATATTAAGTACATTTTATATATTACCAAATATCAATATAAAATTAAATGAATAAAAATTAAATCATGTTATTAGTTTCAATGCTTAGCAAAAATTTTGGATTTAGGGCTAATCTAGCAATATATGAAATATAAATTTTAAATAATTTTAAGCAATAAATATTAATTATTTATAAAATTTAATTAGAATATATAAACTATATTTTAAATATTTATATATAATCATTAAATATTTGTAATTAAATATGATACATTTGTATTGTTTAAAAAATATTTTTTATTTTAATTAATGATTTTAACATATTTGCAATTAAGCACTAAGAAAAAAATAAGGAAAGTAATATATTATTGGAGAGAAGAAGTAATTAAGTACCAAAATGCTTTTGGGAGAAAAAAAGCTAAAAATTTTATTTCTCCTTTCCAGAAGTGCTTCTAAAAAGTAAAAAATTTTAGCCAAACGCAGTTTGTTTAGCATAGTTTTTCTTTCAAAAATGCTTTTTTTTTAAGCACTACTAAACAAGCCCTTAGGAACTATACTTTAAGTTGATCAGTTTTAGTTTCCGTTCTTTTTGAATTGATCAATTTTAGTCCTTATACTTTTTAAAAATTGAAATTTTAAACTTGACCCAAGCTGTAACAAGTAAATTCATTTCGTTAAATTTAATTACTGGTATTGTACTATGCTTACATTTTTTTTGTCGAAAAGAAAACATAATTTAGGATCATTTTAAGTACTTATACTTTTTGCAATTTTGAAATTTCAATCTTAACAAGGGACAAAAGTAAAGGGGTAGGTAGTGGCCTTCCCCCCTCCCTACCAAAAAAGGGTAAAATCTTCATTTAGCCCTTTAAATTTTAATGTTAGTATAATGATAAAATTGTAGTCCCCCCAATAATTTATTTTTCATCTCTAGTTCCCTTAAAATAATTTTCTGGCTTTATTCCTTGTCATGATGCAAATGACAATCGTTAATCCATTAAATGAATTTTTAATGAGTAACATGTGAAAACAATAAATTGACATGATATTATATATATGATAATATGCTTGTCAAATTGTGAAAATAACAAAACTTAACTTAATGGATTTAATGGTTATTACTTGGTGATGACTAAATTTGAAAATTTGAAAATTACAAAGAGTGAAAATGGAGAAATTAAAGCAATTAGATTAAATCCACAACTTTCATAAATTATAGGAACTAATAGCAGAATTTAACCATGAATAAAATATATTTTAGATATTAATTATTAATTATTTAAAAATACACTTAAAATTTAATTATATTTGTATATATAATATAATTACTGATATTTAAATATAAAAATGTTTTATAACCTTCCAAAGTAAAAAGCCAACATAAGTTGTACCTCTCTCCCCTCCCCCTTTCACGATTAAGAACTTATAATTTAGGGGTTTGTGATTTTGCCTGTATAGTTGGTGGCTCATTAGTTCGACTTCCATTAGTAGAAGTTGTTGCAATCATCTTCGTACAACAAGGCTTGCATATATTTATCTGGCAGTGACAAAGAAACCAGTATATGGACACTTAGAGTTTAGGGTTTGAATCAACAATGGATTTTGGTGAAATTAGAACAAGAACTCACAACAAAACTGAGATTTTGTTGAAACCGTTCTAGAGAAAGATGATTCGGATGAAAGAACATTTTTCAGAGGGTTTCGTTGAAAATAACAGGGTAATTTTATTGGTAGAAAAAACAAATTACTTTACCTTATTAATTTTATTAAATTTAATTTTTTTTTAATTTTCTTCACATATTTTCAACTAATTCCATAAATTAATAGAATTGAAGAAATAAATCAAATGGGGTATGCCGCAAGCTATGATTGGAAGAATTTTTTTTTGGGGTAAAACAGGTAATAAAATATAATTTAAGTATAAATTATGATACGATAAAATTAGATATTAACTTAAAAATTAATATAGTTTAAATATTATTTATAGGTTCTGATCATATATTTTTTTTAAGACAAGGCTTAGAAATAATCATATCCTCTCCCCAACACATAAATAGGAGGATAATACATTCGAACCCACGTCCTCCTGCATTGGCAACAATACTCATATCAATCAAGCTAGGACTCAACCGGCTCATATTTAAATGTTAACTATCAGAAAAAACAATTATCATTAGTAAGAATTATCCATACTATATATTATTGTATTAATTGAGTTGGTGTCATTCATCAATCAAGTCCCAACTTAATTAGGATATTATCAAAAGTTCATTTATTTTACAAAGTAGGAAATATCATTTTGAAAATATTTATGTTAGTAGATGATTCTTTTAGTAAGGTGAGAAGACGTTACAATTTAGCATAACGAGATGTCGTGTAACGATGACCAACAGAAAGATCGAAGTAAACTCTAGAAAACAAGTGCAATGGCAAATAGTGGCAATGGAAACAATACGGGGCCAATATAGGCAAGAGCTATGGTGGTTGTGATTGCAAAAAGAGAGTTGTAGAGAGAATTTTTAGAGTGCCCAAGTTTTTCAAAAGATTCAAAAATCTCCAAATGAGACGTTCAAACCTCTATTTATAATTACATGCCTTGTAAAGAGAAGCTAAAAGGAAAACATTTATAAAAAGAAAATGTGCATGAACATGCTAAAATGGTGGGTAACGAGATTGAACGTGGAAAGATGGAAGGTAAATTATATAAATAATGTGTATAATGGTAGTTACAAGAAAGTTATACTCATTTAAAACATTTTGACAAGAAAGGTGTTTAACTACAAATGTACTATTTGCTCAATGAAGAGATGAGTAGGAAAATACTTATATTTCAAATAAAGGTTAAGAAGTGAACCTCTTAACAGTATCCGTATTTGAACCTTCTAACCATGCTCTCCCAAAAGTGGAATAACCTAAGAATTTGATCAACCTTCCAAGGTTGTTCCTAACGGTATTTGTTCCCAAAAGTAGTCATTCCCAGTGGTGGAACCCTTCCTAAAATAGAAAAATAATTAGATGATGACAAAATTATCAACGATTGGGATTCCTTGTTTTTGTTCAAGAGCATATGAATTGTTCGTTGATTTTGGCTGAACGATTGTTAAATCCTTGTGATGCGTCGTTGAGAGTACCAAAAATATCCTATCCCTATAAAATAATGGAAAGAATAGTATAAGGGAAGTAGGGTCAAATCCTCAAGGACTGGATTTGTACAAGTTTTTATTCCTCAAGATCTCGGATAGAGCCATGCCCAAGAAAACTTGCATACCGAGGAAAAAAAAAACAGAATTAAAAGTTTCATTGACTTGAAATTGCGTAAATTGAAATTAAAATTGTAATGATAAATAGTATTGAGAAAAGAAAGTTTTTTTATGGAGAGATTCTAACCTCCGGTTGTCTCGATCCGCCTTGAGTTCAATCCTAGGCTTTTAGGTGATCCTTCTCGAACAAAATAAGCCAGTTATAGTGGAAGAGGACACCTACGACCACCAGCTCCACTTAGATTTTAGATTTACGATTTAAAAGAACCTGACTCTAGCCAACCGTCACTTTTGTGGGACCGTCTTACACTAGATCATCACTTATCAATAGTGAATGCCATGCCATTTTGTCCATTAGGCTCGACAACCACTGACGCAGTAAGCTAACAAACCGACTGTGCAACATTCCCAAAACATACAAAGCGGTCGTTCTTTGCACAAGTTGAAAAGATCACCTTTGAAGGGACATGGACGAAAGCGTCAACCCCGTAATGCGGAGAAACGATGAATACTCGTTGAGAAGGCTAAGCCCGGATTCTAAGCCTCATGAACCCTTTTTGGAAATTTTCGACAGCCTTTGGCTAGATAAATTTAGTGGCTCATGCTTTTTGGAGAAAAAATGAAAATGTAATTTTTATTGAATAATATGAAAGGAACAAAGGCTAAGCTTTTTGGGAGAGAGAGTGTTTACAGAAAAGATGTGTGAAATTTGTGTCACTTCATCCTCTATTTATAGTACTAGGCAACCTAATCTATTCCTAATTAAATTCTAAAAGATAAATACAAATAAATAAAGATAAATAAAGATAAAAGCTAAAATTAAATCTAAATAATAATCTTTAACAATTATCCTAATATAATTAAAAATTAAATAGAGTCTTGTGTTTATAAAATCTCTTCTTTGCACTTTTACTCCCATGTCTTCCACACTTTGTATTTTAGGCACCACTTCTTTTCTACTTGGCATGCTAGCTCATTTTATCTTTAAATTCACGCTTTTTGTCCCTAAATTTTCTTTTACCTTCAATTTAGTCCATACAAGATAAAAACCCATAAATAACTCAAATTAGTAGGATCATACTCAAAATAAATATGTAATTAATACATAAAAATATGTCATTTTAGAGTATTATCACCTTGCGTTGGAATAAATGGAATAAAACAGATTTTTATTGGTACGCTTTGACCTATTATTAGAAATGAATCTTGAATCTTACAAATCATTTCGTTTTCTGATATAAAAAATATAAGATTTCACTAAGCCGATTCTTAGGAATTCTCGAATGAGATCATTTGTCCTTACTTTAACAGAGGAAGCACAAACCTCTTTGGCGGAAGAACTAGTTGAATACTTGTGTCAGAAATTCTTAGAGTCAGTTTGCCACTTCCATAAAAGATATAATCGATAGCTCGAAGTTGCATATTATGTTTTTCTAGAAATGGATCTTGAGGGAAAAGTGTTGCTAAATTTAGATCGTTTGGTATTTCATATGAGGTTATAGGTCAAACCAAAATAAAATACTTTTTCTTGGTAGATGTGATCCATTGGACTTAGATCCATTTTTTTCAATTTTTCTAATTCCTTAGAGTTTGTTTTGCCAGTTTCTAGTGTGTACAGCCCAAATTTTGCCCGGGCTAAAAAGCCCAACATCTAAAAACCCAACAGCCCAAAACCCAACAACCTCCAAAGCCCAATCACCTAAACCCTAATGGCCCATTTATGAAATAAAAAAAATAAAAAAAATCCAAATATCTTCACTCCAACCACCCCAATCACCCCACTAAACCATCCCAACCACTCCACTTGCCTACAAAAAAATTAATTGTAAAATTTGGCTATAAAAGTCATTCAAGACTATGTTAGAAGGGTTTTTTTTTTGGAAAGGCTAGTTTTTGGAGATTAATCAAAAGATCAAAGCAAAAGAGGTTTCTTTTGACTATTCTCATCTTAAGTTCTTTGTTTGTTTATTGTTTTCCTTTCAATTTTATTTTGTTTTTTTTATACGAAAGAAAAAATAAAAGTAAGAAGTTTACCCATATTTTCATTATCGAAAAAAGTTTTTTTGAGGTCCCGCCACTTTGTACTTGGTGACGATCATGCCCGTGGGGTCCGTGGATCGAGCAAAGTGGACCAATAGCCGAATTTAGAAGGGAGGAGAGAGTGTTATTTTAATATTGTTATTATTTTCTATTATTATTATTATTACTAATACCACTATTATCATCATTATTACTATTATATTATAATACCTTTTCATTATTATTACTATTGTGTTTTTACTATTATTATTATTATATTTTCTTTTTTGTATTTACTTATACGTTATTATTTTTTATATTAACTAATTTAATAAATATATATTTTTAGCATATTTATTTTATTTACATATCATTATTATTTTTTATTATTTCATCATCTATTCTACTTATAGTTTTTAAATAATTTCAAACATTTAGCTTATTCATTATTTCCTTTCTTATTATTTGTTCGACTCATTTATCTTACCTTCGTATTTATCGTTACTATTCATATTTGTGTTTATGTTTATCTTGTTATAGTTATTGATTTTTATTTGTTATGCGTTATTTATTATCTCGCTCCATCACGAATTTAGGTTTTATCTAACCCAATAATAATTCTTTCATAAAAATAAATATTCCGTATTTGATAATTCGAGACAATCATGCCCTAACTTACTGGGTCTCGACTTTTCTCATTTAATCTAAATACGGAATACTCTTTTAAATCGCAATAAATTCTGAGTTTTGAATAATACTTATTTTCGAATATGAATTACACAAAGTACGAGGTGTTGTGCCCTAAGTTAAAAGGTAAAACTCGTTATTTTGGGTATAACACATGTAGTTAAATAATCGTTACCTCAAGTAAGAATTTGTTTTAAAATAAAGGCGTTAACTGTTCTCGAAAATTTTGACTCGTATTAGGAAATTTGAGAAAACGTGTCCTAACTTACTCGGGTTTCTACTTTTCTTGTTTATCCTAAATAACCGAACAACCTTTTAAAAAAATTTAGAATATATGAATTTTAAATAAAGGCAAGCTCATTCTCAAAGTTTGAGATGTCGTGTCTTAACTTATCGGGCGTGACATTTTATTACTTGAGATGAGAGAGTCTTTAACGTTTGTTTTAATCTATTCGGTCATTTTCAAATTAGCGTTTTTATGAAGAGGGATCGTATTTCAATGTCTTTCAAGCTTTCAATTTTCGACACTAAGATATTAATTAATCAACTAGGTACCAATTTTTGGGCGCCATGAGGTGCTAATCCTTCCTCGTATGTAACCGACTCGAATCTATTTTCTTGATTTACGTGGACCAAAATCGTTGTTTAAATAAATCAAACCATTTATTAAAAACAACCACTTTTACAAGGTGATCCAATCACACCTAAAAAGATTGGTGGCGACTCCCGTTTTCTTTTTTCTCCAAGTCGATGCCCGTTTTTTTTTAAAAAATGGTTACGACAGCTTGGCGACTCTACTGGGGAGTTTTATAAGAGAGTCAAGCCACAAGTTGATTAACTTTTGTCTTTTTTCGAAAATTGAGAATTTGGTTTTGATATTTTATACGATCTCTTCATTGCGTTTCACCCGATTTTCGTACTGTTTTCATCATTTTATTCCTATTTTCTTTAATCGTTTCAAGTTTTTATGCATATATCTTCTCGCATTGCATTGCATGACCGTTGTGGTCACACCCTTAAGTGGGAGTGAGAAACTACGCATTCGTGAGGTTTTCGCCTCCGTGCAGGATAGTGGATCACTTTCGGAATACATCCGTACCTATGGTTTCGTGAGATTTTCATCTCCGTGTAGCCATAGGGAAATGTATTCCCCTGAATTGAACTCGATTCAAATGAGCCTATAATGGGCGAGGATCGAGGAATCTGCTGATTCAGGTACCTCAAACTTTAGAACCAACCTCATATAGAAAAACCGTAAGAACCTAACTTAGTTAGGATTAAACCTTAGATATTACCCCTATAAACTATCGTTGAGATTTATTGATATCATGCAATACTGACTACTTCTTTTCTTTTGTTTGCATGTCATTTTGCATTTATAAAGGTATCGATTCACGGTCAGTTTCTAAGTTAGGAAGTTTTATTATGGAAAATGGACTTCTTGATAGAGTGGAAGACAACGCCGATGTTCATAAATGGTCAGAGCAAACTCAATTAGAAAAGGGAGACAGTATAATTATAGGATATGTGTCGGAGCTGCCAGATTATACTCGTATAAGTGTCACACAGAATAATCTCCAAGAGCTTAAGGAAATTTGGGATCAGTGGGCCAATGGGACCAAGTAGTTATTCTACGATAATTACGAAGATTTACCTTGCTTACTCGATATTCAGGTAAATGAGCACTTATTCCGAGCCCTTGCTCTGTTTTGGAACCCGGCGTACAGCTGTTTCACCTTTGGAGAAATAGACTTGGTACCTACCGTAGAGGAGTACACCGCCTTACTTCGTTGTCCCAGGTTTCAGAGTGATAAGATTTATTCTCAAGCTGCTTGTGTCCCTACCTTTTGGAAGAAATTAATGGCCATTACGGAGATGAGCGAGTAGTGGGTCATGGCCAGAATTAAAGAGAAACGTGAGTGCAAGTGCATCTCGTGGGGCGCTTTGAAAAATTTGATTTTGACACACCCTGATGAGACGAAGAAGGTAGACATTTTTGCCTTAAGTTTGTATGGACTGAGGGTTTTCCCTAGAGCTTTGGGATATGTGGATGAGGCAACCACGAATCTTTTTCATCGACTCAGCAAAAGGGTCACTTCTGTCCCTGCAATTTTGCCGAAAACATTCAGGTCCTTAGGTGCATGTAGGAGGGCTGGCGTAAGCAGGTTTATAGGATGTGCTCAGTTACTTTTGGCTTGGTTTTACAGTCACTTTCGGTTGATGGATAGGACTGTTTGTCGAGTTTTCTTTGAGAACTACTCTTCAGTGAAAGATATAGTAGCCTCGTCTAGAAAAGTGGATATGCTGGAGGAGAATTAGATAGCATTACTTCGGAATCTTCAGTCGAAGGATGTGGAATGGAGAGCTCCATGGATAGTTCCTGGTGAGATACTTTATCGATGTGGCAGCTTTAATTGGGTTCTCCTATTGGGAATTTGGGGTGCCATTGGTTATGCCCATTTGCTCGTGCTAAGGCAGCATGGATTGAGATAGTTCGTACCAGTGACTCAGGGGTTAGCTCAAAGTGAGTTTGTATACAGAGGAGCCGATTACAAGAGAAAGGTTAGCGAAGTTTCTAGTGCTTGGAACAAGACTTATCGATTGAAGAGAGTGGCCATTAATCCTGCTACGACACCAGAATATATCGAGTGAAGGAGTAGAAGGATTAACGATAATGTCCCTATGACAAAAATGGAGGAAGTTCAACCAATGGAGGAATATCTACAAGTGATACCCTCGGAGCTTGATATCATGAAGCAAGAATTTAAGAGAAAGAATTTGGAACTCAAAAAGAAGATAGAAAAACTTGAGGAGTAGAAGATGTACCTAAGTCTAGATGTCGACCTGCAAAAGAAAGAGGTTGAAAAGGTTAGGAAAGAAAAGAGGAAGGTTGAGGTAGACCGAGATGATTTAAAAGAAAAGTATAAGAAGGCACAAGTATCTTTGAAGCGAGTGGGGTTAGGAAGGTCTTTAGAACAGTGGCAGAAAGAAGTTCAAGAGGAAAAAGTTAAAGCCGAATACTGGGAGAAGAAGTGCCAAGAAATGCGGTCGCAGAATTTGACATTAGAGAGAGAGAATAACGGGTTGAAGACTAAAATAACTGAGCTTGGAAGATCTCTTCATTGGCATAGAAGCCATGATCCTACGGTCGAGTTAGAAGAGCTAAAAAGTAAGGTTGAAGATTTGGAAGCGGCGTTGCATGGTAGTGAACTTCGGATTAAGCAGTTCGAGGTGCAAGAAGATTGTCTCAAAGAAGAGCTCCATCAAGTTAAAGGTCAAGTCAGAGATAGGGATTATATTATTGGAGAGGCAATAGCCCAGATCTGAGAGGTTGCTGAATCTGTTCAAGACTTAGCAGTACGAGCGAATGCTTTGAGCATGATGTATGAGTCAGTGTCTGATAAAGGTCGAGAGTTAGCCCTTTTATTAGATAAAGTTAGAACTTTGGGCATTAGGGCAAATGCGTATATGTAATCCATTTATATGTAAAGATATTCTTTTTCTAAATAAAGTTTTCTAAATGAGAATGAATCGAGATCGATACCTTTTTGCATTCATGCATTTGCATTACATTACATCAAAGAAAAAAAGATGTTGATTCGAAATTTGATTCCTAAATAGAATAGTTTGTCATAAGGAAACGAATTTCTCGATAAAGTGGATTCTAGTGCCGTTGTCTGAATATAGTTCAAGTAAACACGACGAGAGAAAGTTGATAATCTACGGAGGAATACATGATGTAATTGCCAGAGATTCAAGCCAACAAAGGTTATCTAAGAGCATGACGAGAGAAAGCCGGAAGTCCACAAAGGAATACATGACTTGATTTAATTGTCGTCGAAGATTATCCAAGAGCCGACACTTTTTTGATGAGTATCATGAAGATAAGCGAGCAAGAGATCGAGGCTCAAATTAAGCAACAAGGAGCTAGCAAAGGCATTTTTTAGAGAATTTACAGGATTCGACCATGAAGAAAAGATCAGCGTTTACTTGGACTATGAAGGGCAAGACCGCATATGTAATCTATTTTTATGTAAAGAAATCTGTTTTCTAGAAAAGTTATTCTAATGG
Organism: Gossypium arboreum; assembly: GCF_025698485.1. Lineage (NCBI taxonomy): Eukaryota > Viridiplantae > Streptophyta > Magnoliopsida > Malvales > Malvaceae > Gossypium > Gossypium arboreum. The sequence continues at coordinate 17,525,572 of NC_069080.1, forward strand.
AATTGCATTCAAGATCAACATCTCCTTTTCTTTTGCATTTATGCATTTGTATTACATCACATCACATGCATTTAAATCCATAAAAAGACCCTAATTAAGGTTATATGTAACATGAGGGATAGCTTACCTGGAGATGGGGGTGTTTGGAAATGAAAACCATCCCATCAATGTCATACATGAAGAAGGGACTGATTAAGGAAACCTTGAGGGCATTCGCCCTTACGAACCGGGAAGCTCTCTGAACAATTGGACTGCGGAGGAACTTCCTGTAGTCTTTAGGAATTTTTCAGAGTAATTCCCGAAACATGTCTAGTACTCTAAGGCCTAGGAGTAGTAAGATTACATTTGTGAAAATAGGCCTATATTCATCTATTATTATTTAAATAAAACATAACTTTTATCAATTTTAAACGAGTATTATTTCATCTTTATCAACCAATATTCCTTTAAATTTTGGCAATTCTTATTCTTTTATTCATAGCACATAAACAATCATTCTTAGATTCATTCATTCTTTGTATATTCTTTCATACCCCCACAGGTCTCTAGATATCAATGATATGAGCACTGATACTGCCGCTCCTGATTTCTTTTACGAACAAGACATGTGTTTAGAGGTATCTCAGGATTTTGAAGATGTTCAAGATTGTGACGTATCTCTCGATCTGTTAAGAATGGTAAAGCAGGAAGAGAAACGAATCATGCCACATGAGAAAAAGGCAATAGAGAATATAGCCCTAAAGGAAGGGAAGGAGTTGAAAATTGGAACATTGATTACCGAGGACACAAGGCATAGTCTGGTTGAGTTGCTTCGAGAGTTCAAGGATATCTTCGCCTGGTCATATCAGGACATGCCCGGATTGAGTACTGACATTGTAGTACATCGTCTTCCGATAAGGCAGGATTGTAAGCCAGTTCAACAGAAGTTACGGAGAATGCGGCCGGACATTGTTCTAAAAATAAAAGATGAGGTTAAGAAGCAGTTCGATGCAGGGTTCTTACAAGAAGTGAAATACCCTGAATGGGTAGCTAACATTGTACCAGTTCCTAAGAAAGACGGGAAGATACGAATATGTGTTGATTACGGAGATTTAAATAAAGCTAGCCCCAAAGATAATTTCCCTCTGCCACACATAGACACTTTGGTGGACAACACAGCAGGATATTCATTGTTTTCCTTCATGGATGGTTTCTCAGGATACAATCAAATAAAGATGCATCCAGAGGACATGGATAAAACCACCTTCATAACCTTATGGGGCACCTTTTGCTACAAAGTAATGCCGTTTGGACTGAAGAACGCAGGGGCAACATACCAACGGGCCATGGTAAACTTATTCCACGACATGATGCATAAGGATATTAAGGTATACGTTGATGATATGATTGCCAAGTTGCATACAGAAAAAGAGCACATTGAGGTCTTGAGAAGATTGTTCTTGAGGTTGAGAAAATTTCAGTTGAAGCTTAATCCAGTAAAGTATACCTTTGGAGCCAGATCGGGAAAGTTATTAGGCTTCATAGTCAGTGAAAAGGGAATTGAGGTTGACTCAGACAAGGTCAGAGCCATATGAGAGTTACCTCCACCACGTACTCAGAAGGAAGTTCGAGGATTCCTTGGAAGGTTGAATAACATCGCTCGGTTCATTTCACAACTAACCGAAAAATGTGACCTTATCTTTCGTCTCCTCAGAAAGCACAATCAAGGTACTTGGGATGAGGAATGCCAGAATGCTTTTGAAAAGGTCAAGCAGTATTTGTTGAATGCTCCGGTATTATCTCCACCTAGCCTAGATAAGTCGTTAATACTGTACTTGTCAGTGTTCAGTAATTCTATGAGATGTGTGCTTGGCCAGCATGACGAGTCAGGGAAAAAGGAGAAGGCAATCTATTATCTTAGTAAGAAGTTCACTGACTGTGAGATGAGATATCCACCAATTGAAAAGTTGTATTGTGCTCTGATTTGGACAACTCGGAGATTAAGACAGTACATGTTATACCATACCACTTGGCTCATCTCAAAGCTTGATCTATTGAAATACATGATGGAGTCAACGGCTCTGAATGGAAGAATAATGAGATGGCAAATTTTGCTTTCAGAATTTGATATAATCTACATAAGTCAGAAGGCTATCAAAGGAAGTGCGGTAGCAGATTTCTTGGCCAGTAGGGCTCTAAAGGATTATGAGCCATTGAACTTTGATTTTCCAAATGAGGAGTTGATGTGTATAGCAACGGCTGAAGATTCTTCTTAGAAGCTCAATTTTGATGGGGCTTCTAATGCAGTCGGAAATGGAATTGGGGCAGTCTTGGTATCCCCAAATAGCAATCACTACCCTTTCACGTACAAGTTGGACTTTGATTGCACGAACAATATGGCTGAGTATGAAGCGTGCATCATGGGACTACAAGTAGCTATAGAGCGAGGTATAAAAACCCTAAAAGTATATGGAGATTCTGCGTTGGTAATTTATCAACTCAGAGGTGAATGGGAAACAAGGGACCCTAAATTGATCAATTATCGAAAGGTAGTTTTGGGGTTACTTGAGGAGTTTGATGACATCACCTTCAATTATTTCCCACGAGACGAAAATCAGATGGCAGATGCTTTAGCAACCTTGGCCTCAATGATTAAGGCGAATAAAGAAGAAGAGATAAGACCAATTCAAATGAGTGTCTATGAGGCTCCAGCACATTGTTGCAACATTGAGAAGGAAGAAGAGGATGATAACCCTTTGTATCAGGATATATTACGATATGTGAGGGATCACAAATACCCTGAACAAGCCAATGAAAATGACAAACGAACATTGAGAAGGCTAGCTTGCGACTATGTCTTAGACGGGGATATCCTGTACAAGAGAAGGAAAGACCAAGTACTTTTGAGATGTGTTGATGCCGTGGAAGCTAAGCTAATTTTAGAAGAAGTTCATAAAGGCGTATGCGGGGCACATGCAAATGAGTTCACGATAGCTAGACAAATCATTAGATTTGGATATTATTGGTCTACCATGGAAGGGGATTGTATCAACTACGCCAAGAAATGTCATAAATGTCAGATTTATGGAGACAAGATACATGTACCACCTTCACCTCTACATGTTATGACTTCTCCATGGCCCTTTTCCATGTGGGGCATGGATGTCATTGGACTAATATCACCGAAGGCTTCAAATGGACATCGGTTTATCTTCGTGGTCATTAACTACTTCACAAAATGGGTAGAGGCCACTTCTTACGCAAATGTTACTAAGTCGGCTATGAGTCGATTTTTGAAGAAAGAAATCATTTGTCGGTATGGGATGCCTGAAAGGATCATATCAGACAATGCATTGAACTTGAACAACAAAATGATAGCAGAAGTTTGCGACCAGTTTAAGATTAAGCATCACAATTCTTTTCCCTATCGTCCAAAAATGAATGGGGCAGTAGAAGCTGCCAACAAAAACATTAAGAAAATAGTGGGGAAAATGACTGAGACCTATAGAGATTGGCATGAGAAGTTACCGTTTGCACTCCTGGCCTATTGAACATCTGTCAGAACCTCTATCGGGGCAACCCCATTCTTGTTAGTTTATGGGATGGAAGCAGTGTTACCTATTGAAGTAGAAATACCTTCTTTTCGAATTTTGACTGAAATAAGGTTAGATGAAGCTGAATGGGTTCAATCCTGATATGGCCAGTTGAACTTGATTGAGAAAAAGAGGCTAAGAGCCATTCGGTATGGTCAGATGTATCAAAAGCGAATGATGCGAGCTTATGACAAGAAAGTTCGACTCAGAGAGTTCCACGAGGGAGACTTTGTACTGAAAAAGATTCTTCTTATTCAAAAAGATTTTAGGGGGAAATGGATGCTGAATTGGGAAGGGTCGTATGTCGTGAAGAAAGCTTTCTCCGGCGGTGCATTGATCTTAATGGAAATGGATGGGAAAATTTTACCCAACCCAGTGAACTCAGACTCAGTTAAAAAATACTTTGTCTAAAGGAGAAGAGAATCCAAGGTGAAAACTCGTAAAGAACGCCTTGAGATTAAAAAAAAAAATGGAGAGGCCAATGTGAAAACCCGCAAAGGGCACCTTGTGACCAAAGGGGTTTTGAGTTGAAAACCCGAAAGGGCAGCTCAAATTTTGAAGAGTACACAATAATCTTGCTATATTTGAAGGGCGAAGCACGTTGCATATTGAGGCATTAACAAAGTACTTTGGATCTTTTTAAACACATGTTGAACTCAAGAAAGACTTCATGGAGCTGGTGTATAGGCACTCAAGCAACAATATCTTGAGCATCTAACTTTTATCCTGTTTTCTATCTTTAGATTTTGTTCATTCCTAAAGATAGGCTTTCAGATTAATTTCCTTTGTATCCTTTCCTTTTAATTCATTCAAATCCAATTATTCTTAAAGAGTTATTCATCTTCCATGTTGCATTGAAATAATGATAGATGAACTAAATATATTTACAAATGAAGTTTTGTGCATTACTCTGGAATTTCTAGATAATACAAGAAACTAAAACAGGATAATTGTTCGAGAAATTCACACATCCTCAGTGGGTCGTAGCATTAGAGGAAGGGTACAGGCCTACAGGTTGAGCAATAATAATGCTTTGAAAAGACAAATGAAGGAATGAATGGTGACGTCTAGGATAGGGGTCATATTCACAAAATTCTGCATCATAACATGTTTAATTAGGAACATCCGACTCATTTCGATCATGGCATCCTAATTATCAAGCATAATCATTCTACAGGTTATCAAAGATGACGCACCTTAACCCCTAAGCAGTAGGGTAATAGGCAGCAGCATAGCAGATCTGGCTAAAGCAGATCCAAGATGGTTTGGCATCCTTGTGCTTATAAGGAGCAAATCGAAGACATAGCTGATTTGACTTTCGCGTGCTTACGCTAAAGCAAGTCTAAGATGATTTGGCATATTTGTATTGTCAGAGAACAAGTCGAAGTCTGGCATCTCTATTTCGACGGAGAGCAGATACATAGCAGATCCGACCTTCAGATGTTTATACTGAAGCAAGATCCAATATGATTTGGCATCCTTGTGCTTACAAGGAGCAAATCGGAGACATAGCTGATTTGGCTTTCGCGTGCTTACGCTAAAGCAAGTCTAAGATGATTTGGCATCTCTGTATTATCAGAGAACAAGTCGAAGTCTGGCAACTCCATTTCGACGGAGAGCAGATACATAGCAGATCTGGCCTTCAGATGTTTATACTGAAGCAAGATCTAAGATGATTTGGCATCTTTGTGCTTACAAGGAGCAAATCAAAGATATAGCTGATTTGGCTTTCGCATGCTTACGCAAGTCTAAGATGATTTGATATCTCTGTATTGTCAGAGAACAAGTCGAAGTCTGGCATCTCCATTTTAACGGAGAACAGATACATAGCAGATTTGGCCTTCAGATGTTTATACCGAAGCAAGATCCAAGATGATTTGGCATCCTTGTGCTTACAAGGAACAAATCTAAGAAGCAGATTTAGCGTCTCTGTGTTCGACGGGGAGCAGATTGAAGATATCAACGTGACAGCCATGAGTTTGCAAGGAGTAGATTGACGAAGCAAATTTGGCGTCTCTGTATTAGACGAGGAGTAGATCGAAGATGACAGATTTGGCGTCTCTGCATTAGACGGGGAGCAGATCAAAGATAGCAGATATCGCTTTCCTGAGTTGCAGTGAAACAGATTGAAGCCGTCAAGAGGCCATTTAAAGAAGATCAAGGATCAAGAACTCAAGACTCGGCGAGCCCGGGCAAAATTGGTCTTTTTATAGTCTTTGCTCTGTTCACGTTACACGACAACAAGCAAAGAGAGGCAGCTGTACAGCCCAAATTTTGCCTGGGCTAAAAAGCCCAACATCTAAAAACCCAACAACCTCCAAAGCCCAATCACCTAAACCCTAATGGCCCATTTATGAAATAAAAAAAATAAAAAATCCAAATATCTTCACTCCAACCACCCCACTAAACCACCCCACTAAACCACTCCAACCACCCCACTAAACCACCCCACTAAATCATCCCAACCACTCCACTTGCCAACAAAAAACTTAGTTGTAAAATTTGGCTATAAAAGCCATTCAAGACTATGTTAGAAGAGTTTTTTTTTTTGAAAGGTTAGTTTTTGGAGATTAATCAAAAGATCAAAGCAAAAGAGCTTTCTTTTGTCTATTCTCATCTTAAGTTCTTTGTTTGTTTATTGTTTTTCTTTCAATTTTCTTTTATTTTTTTTATACTAAAGTAAAAATAAAAGTAAGAAGCTTACCAATACTTTCATTACCGAAAAAGTTTTTTGAGGTCCCCATGTGCACGGTGGTATGCCGATCATGCCCATGGAGGTCCTTGACCGGAGCAAAGCCGGACCAATAGCCGAATTTAGAAGGGAGGGAGAGAGTGTTATTTTTAATATTGTTATTATTTTCTATTATTATTATTATTATTACTAATACCACTATTATCATCATTTTTACTATTATATTATAAGACCTTTTCATTATTATTACTATTGTGTTTTTACTATTATTATTATTATATTTTCTTTTTTGTATTTACTTATACGTTATTATTTTTATATTAACTAATTTAATAAATATATATTTTTAGCATATTTATTTTATTTACATATCATTACTTTTTTATTATTATTTCATCATCTATTCTACTTATAGTTTTTAAATAATTTCAAACATTTAGCTTATTCATTATTTCCCTTTCTTATTATTTGTTCGACTCATTTATCTTACCTTCGTATTTATCGTTACTATTCATATTTGTGTTTATGTTTATCTTGTTATAGTTATTGATTTTTATTTGTTATGCGTTCTTTATTATCTCATTCCATCACGAATTTAGGTTTTATCTAACCCAATAATAATTCTTTCATAAAAATAAATATTCCGTATTTGATAATTCGAGACAATCATGGCCTAACTTACTGGGTCTCGACTTTTCTCATTTAATCTAAATACGGAATACTCTTTTAAATCGCAATCGAGTTTTGAATAATACTTATTTTCGAAAGTACGAGGTGTTGTGCCCTAACTTACTGGGTATAACACTTCGTTACCTCGAAGTAAGAATTTGTTTTTAAATAAAGACAGTATTCGGTATTAGGAAATTTGAGAAAACGTGCCCTAACTTACTGGGTTTCGACTTTTCTTGTTTATCCTAAATAACCGAACAACCTTTTAAAAAAAATTTAGAATATATGAATTTTAAATAAAGGCAAGCTCATTCTCAAAGTTTCAGATGTCGTGTCTTAACTTACTGGGCGTGACATTTTATTACTTCGAGATGAGAGAGTCTTTAACATTTGTTTTAATCTATTCGGTCATTTTCAAATTAGCGTTTTTACGAAGAGGGATCGTATTTCAATGTCTTTCAAGCTTTCAATTTTCGACACTAAGATATTAATTAATCAACTAGGTACCAATTTTTGGGCGCTACGAGGGTGCTAATCCTTTCTCGTGCGTAACCGACTCCCGAACTTGTTTTTTTGATTTACGTGGACCAAAATCATTGTTTAAATAAATCAAACCATTTATTAAAAACAATCACTTTTACAAGGTGATCCAATCACACCTAAAAAGATTGGTGGCTACTCCCGTTTTCTTTTTTCTTCAAGTCGATACCCCTTTTTTTTAAAAAAATAGTTACGACATAGTGGTATCAAGATGTCACTGTGTTAAGATATCTTATCTCTTTCTTCGGGAAAATAGATATTACTTGAAAAAAATTTCAGTTCAATCTTTTTTTTTTTCCTCTCCACTTGAACCAATCCATCCACTTGGCTTTAAAATCTTCTAAAAAAACTACATTAGTGTTTTGCTTTTCTTTTTTTAGTTTAATCATTTTTCTTTTGTAAAATATGTAAAATGGTTCATTATTATTAGTTAATTTTGTCACAAGATGAGTGTGTAAGAAAAAATTATTCAGGCCAAAGTGTTAAAATAATCTTTTACCCAAAAAGAAAAAGAATAACTCTCACTAAAATTTGAAAAAAAAAATACAATATATTTTCTCATGCGAGTTTTAAGTGATGAAGCAACAAGAAGAAAACCAAAGTCAACATCATCAACACCTGGCTACCCTAAACTAACAACAACAATAAGAAACCGCCAGAATTGAGGGAAACAAAAACAAAGACTTTGTGGCTCACATCTATCAAAAATGCATTCTTATACCAAAAAACCCCAAAACCCGAACAATAAAGTTCCCATATTGAGCCATTTTTCTCTTTATTTATTCCTTCAAAAATAGAATCTCTATGCACTTTATCTCATTCTTTAGGAAGCAAAAGAAAGAAAAAGAGAAAATAAAATGAAAACGAGATCCTTATTTTCTCCATCTTTGATTCTATTATTTTCTTTGTGGGCTTTAATATCACCCTCACATTCATTTAATTGTTCATTGTTAAAACTCGCTGCAGGCAAAAAGCAATATTCCAACTGCACCGAGCTCCCAACTCTAAACTCGACCCTCCATTTTACTTTCAATGCCACCAACTCCTCTCTTTCCATCGCCTTTTCAGCACCTTTGTCCAACCCCAATGGTTGGATAGCTTGGGGCATCAATCCGACGACTACACGCATGGTAGGTTCCCAAGCCCTCATTGCCTTCAAAAACAAAGGCTCCTTGGTTGTTAAAACCTACAACTTAAGCTCCTACAGCTCCATTGTCGAAGGGAAGTTGTCTTTTGATGTTTGGGACCTAGAAGCCGAAACTGATCACGATGGGAAGATGGTTATTTACGGTTCCTTGAAAGTTCGAGCCAGTGTGGAGAAGGTGAACCAAGTTTGGCAAGTTGGGTCAGGGGTTATTAATGATCACCCGCTGAAGCATGGATTTGCAAAAGGCAATCTCGATTCTTTGGGAGAGTTGAAGTTAATGGATAAAGTCAGTCTGAGTGCCTCATCGCATGCTCCAACGCCACAAGTTGCTAATAATGATGAGGGAGATGGGTGGAGGGTTAGGGAAATAAATGTTGCATTATGGATCTTGGCTTTGCTTTCCGTTATGTGCTTTTAAGTAATGTGATAATAAAATCACATATATCATGAATGTATATATTGAACAATTGCTTTAGTATTTATTCATAATTTTCAAACTTATATTCGTTCGTGATTTTTACTTAATTTTATTTTGATTTATGGCTTCTCAAATTTATTTATATAAACATTACTAAATATCCATACAATATTGTTGGAAATCATATATATTATGGCTTAAAGGTGTAAAAAGACGTCGAGCCTTTTCAAAAAAAGAAATTTAAGTTTTTATTTTTACTCAATTTGGTACCTGAACTACAAAAATAAATCAGAAATGTCTTTTAAATGTCTTTGGTTGTGGCACATGATGAAAAATAAAAAGAATTATTAAAATCAATGAAAATGTTAAGAATGTTAAAATTTTGTAAAATATATAGAAAGCTATTTTAATTTATGAAAATATAGATATCTATTTAAAATTTATTAAAATATACAAAGTTTATTAAAAATTATAAGATTTAATCTTTACGATATGTTACATCATGATTGTGATATGTGGTGAAAAAGGTAAAATATTATTTTAATAAAAATATATAGGAAAAATATATAAAATATATTTAATAATTATTAAAAATTTTGGAAAATATTTAAAAGTTAAAAAAATTATTAAAAGTATAAAAACCTAATGAAAATGATTATAGATTTGAGTTTTTATATGTATCAAGAAACCATAATAAATTTCTTGAGAGTTAAGTAGAGTAATACTAAAGATTGTATTAAACCGGGAGAAAAACTTGAAGAAAACGTATAAAAAGTCTTGGACTTTTGGTGTATTTAATAAATTTCTATTTTTATGCTTTTAATAAATTTTTATATATATTTTTTATGATTTTATAATGTTTGAAGTATTTTCATTTTTATTTATTTATATGTTACTCAAACTCCAAGTGTGAATATAATTACAATTTTGTTTAGTTTTTTAAGTATCTATTTATATGAAAACATATATCATATATAAATATTAATTTAAAGAAAATTTAATTAATTACCTGCTTCATCATGAGTTGGTTTATGCTTTTTCTTCAACTACTGTTTAAATAGGTATGCAACAATGTCACGTGTATATAATCACCGAATATATAAGAAAAATCATTTATTTTTCCTAAAAGTATCATGGAATAAAATCAATAAGGTTTATATTAACAAATTAATTAATTCTTTTTATAATTTTAACATCTTTTCTAAATTTTTAATTAAATTTAAATATTTTTCTATTTTAATAATTTTAAATATTTTTTATAATTTTTAAATTAATAAATTTTCATCATTTTTATGTCATGTGTCACAACCATAACAGGACATATGGCAAAGAAAGAAGAAAGAAAGGGCTTAATTTTTTTTAAAGTTCGAGGACGTTTTACATCCTTAAAGAATAATTATTACTAGACTTTTCAAAATAATCTTTGAATTCATAATTCAATGGAATTAATGATCACGCCAACAGAAGGATCACTCTATTGTAGTACTAAATCTTCCGGCAATAACATAGCTAACATTGAACCAAATGCGGTGTTTATTTCATAGGGTAATGGCATATTTTCCCTTGTACCTTACCAAATCTTTCAATGTGGTGCATAAAATTTCTAAATGTTCAATGTGCCCCATGTACTTTTATTCTGTCTTCTAATCTAATACATGAGTCTAATGGTTAATATCTAATATGTCAAGACACGTAGACCACTCTTATCACACATTGGTAAGTCAATTCAAAGGCTTTGAATCAATTTTACCATTTTTTTTCTTTCCCAAAAGAAAGAGATATTACTTTATTAAAAAGCATTAATAATGTGAATCTCTTTTTAATATTCAATTTTTTATCTTTCATATATCATATATATTCTTTCTCTATTATCTTATCATATTAAAAAACTTAATTTTTTCCCCTAAAAAACCCAAATCATAGAAAATGGATGTTTTAACTTTTAACTTTCCTCTTTAGCTTAGTGTCTATTTCCCTTGTTTTGTCTGATAAGAAAATGTTGTAGCCATCTATAATTGTAACAACTCCTCCCCTCTCCTTACTCCTACTCAGTACATTGACCTCAATTGTCGCCTCTCGTTACTCTTCCTCTTCATCCCCACCACCAACTTAGTCCTCCCTCTAGCACCCCACACATGCCACTTACTATGCAACATTGGATCCTCAAGAGGCCATAGGTAGTATCTATGGGTATGGGGACCTCAACAAGGCTGGTTATGACATAGTCGTGGTGGGTTTAAGCGAAGGTCTTTCTCAGTGTGGGCAAACCCCCCAACGCATGCTTTGAGTTAAGCTATATGGATGCCTTCAATGGTATATGCTTAAAACCTTTATTATTGTCGTCCCTACCAAATTCTGTGATTTGAAGCATAAGTTCATGGTGTGTCACACCCGAATTTCTATAAGAACTTTAAAATTAAGGGAACTTTGGGACATAATTGAACTCGTAGTAAGTTGGCAAACTCAACTAACAATTTTGTGAAAATTTGTAACTATCGAGTAAATAGCTAAGTTTTAATTCTAGTTTGGTTAGGATGGAACCAGCTAGTTCCATAGTGGGGAACATGATGATTACCGATGATTGGATAAGAATGTTTGGAAGATCGTGTATAAGAGTTATATATGTAGATGAAAGTGGACGTTTTAGTAATAAGAAAAAACTCTCCTCAATTTTAACTACAATTTCTTCGGACTTGTATTGTCTTCTTTGATTGTTACAAAAAATATATGAACCCAGTAGAGCTATGTATGGAGTAGTAGTTGTGAGAATTTGAGTCTGGAAGTAAAGAAATTGGTAAGTTTTCTTAACTTTCTGTACTCGAGGATTCGAGGAAGAAAAAGTAAGGAATTCCTAATAAGTTTCTGTAAGGTAGGTTTTGAGTTATAAGGTTTAAATGCCTCCGATTTAACCAAATATATATGGTTGTTATGCTTAGATGTCAGGATAAAGAAGCCTCTAACATTTGGAAAAACTCAGTTGTCGAGGATAAATGAGCTTAGGTGAGACTCTGCACACCATCTTGGATGTTGTTGTTATGTTGGAATATCCTATTCGTACACCTGTTGTGATTTCAATCTAAGTTTCATAGTTGTAAATGACTAGGATGAATGAGTAGGCTAAGCATGCATTATGCTGTGAAAAATATGAATGTTTGCAAGTATGCTCTTAGTATGCAAGATGTAGGTTGTACTGTTATGATGGTATGTGGTGTACTATATGTCATAGAAATAAGTGTATTGTTATGTGTGTCAAGCATGTTTTTAATTTATGCTGAGTATGGAGGGAAATTACATTGACTGGGTAGATGAAGATAGGAAAAGATAGTGTAATGGAGGAATGGGCAAATTAAAATGACACTTCAAGGGAGTTAGATGACATCGTGGAATAGTTAGCTAATGGTTCGCTCAAGTGAAACAGTGACGATAGTTATTAACTGGTCCTTCAAGGTAACACTGTAATGACAATAATTAGGATCCATAGAGCAATATCGCGATGATGGTTTGCAAGTTCTATAGAGCGACATCGTGATAATGGTATACAGGTCCTACAAGAAGACACCTTAAAAAAAGATTAATGTTTAAAACCATAACTCGACTATGACAACCAATAGGGTTTGCTAGGACATTAAACATGAGGTATGATGTGTAAGACCATAGTTTGGCTATGGCAGCATGGGATAGTCCGCCGAGACAGTAAACACGGGGTTAGGAAATGTGCCCATATTCTAGTAAACATGTAACTATTTTCTATTTATCTGAACGATAAATAAATAAAGTTAATTTCACATTTCACATTTCAAATTTAATTATTATGTCTTTTGTATTTATGTCTTTTATATTTTGCATACATAGCGAAATTGAGACAAGTAAATATTAGCTCATTGATTGTCTAAAGTTCAAACTAAAGATAAGTGGCATTGTAAAGAAAGTTTACATTGCGAGAAAGACAATTTACTTCAGTAGATAATCTAAATGAGTTTGTGATCTAGTAAAATAATTAAAGTGAGGATTTGGTTCAAATACTGAGAAAGATTATTATGTCGTTTAAAAATCCAATTGGGGATATGCCTAGCCTTGGATATCGAAGTAGTTGACTTCACAAGAAGAGACATAGATGTATTCATTGGTAGAATAATACATTGGACTGAACCTAATATGAAGTAATTTTGAATACATTTGTGAATTCATTTACTTGTGACGTTCATTATGTGATTTACTTAAATCCTGAGTTAGTCACTGACTATACGCATGCACCTCATGTGCTTTGATATAAGTTTATGATGTTCATGGTATGATTTACCTAAAACTCGAGTTAGCCACTGACCATGCGTATGCAACTCATGTGTTTTGATATAAATGGAGGCTTATGCTCTAAAGATGATCGAGCCCATAGCCGGTATGTTGGGTATATGACTTGTGTATGGCATGGCTTTACTAGCAATACTGGAATTCATAGCTCAATTAAAGAGTTATTGATATCCTCTCATTGGCAATGTATGGATGGATAAATATGAAACATGGCCACAGGTTGCTTATTCTTGAACGAGTAATTTATCACGATCATTTGTTGATGGTGATCATATTAATCATTAGGAATACACAATGGTGGCAATGAGATAAAATAAGGTTATATTTAGTGAATGAATTTAACTCAAAGGAATCAAGGATATCATATGAGGGTAACACACACATGACGAGGTCATTGGACAAAACAGTTGGATGAATTGTTTTCATAAAGAGTATACAATAATGAATTTTCAATCATAGTACTTCTTGTGGACTGAGTTTATAGTTAAGTAATTGCGAATTATAGGAACGATGCTTTTGGACATAATTTCAATTACTAGAGTCTAATTGTATATGTCTGGTTTGTCTATCCGCTAGCTTAACAAAAGCTCAATCGGACTACATTTGAATCAGATGAAAATTTTACGACTTTGGAAATAATTTAATTAAGTCGATTTATTCGATGGAGAATTAAATTAGGTGGTCGTGAGAATTGTTCAACTAGAGAATTTGATTAAAGAATTTTCTTGAAAATTTAATTTGAAAATTTTAAGTGATTTTTGGAAAAATTAATTTTGATAAAGTAAATTTAAATTAATATGATTTTTTTGAAATTAATTTTCAAGTCAGACAATTGGCTTATGGGTACTTGAACTTGAAAATTGGACCTGAAATCATAAATTAGACCTGGGAGCCCAAAACAGAGAACAAGACCCAAAAATTGGTCAAATTGGGTGAGATATGTGAAACTGGACCTACGGTCCAACCGATGACTAGACTGGACTAATCGAGTTGTCACTAACCTAGACTGAACCGGCAATAGCCGAACTAGTTTAAGATGCCGTAAGGATGTAGCACATGCATCACCGGACACGCGATGCCGGTGCCTACGAGGACGACGTTCCGGTGGCCGGCAGCAATTTGTTTTTGGTGGTTGAGGAGTGTAAGAGTTACACTCCTACTAGAATTCTACTAAAGAATTTGATTTCAAATTAATTATTTCAGAAAAATATTATTTTAATAGTTTAATATTAAATTTAATTTAATACTTATCATGATAGTATTTAATTAATATAATATTAAAATGATTATCTTAATATTAAATTAAATTTAATGTTTGTCTTGTAGATAAACATTTTATTATTTTAAAAATGTTATATTAATTTAATATTAAAATTATTAAGTTTAATCATAGTTGAACTCTCTAAACTATCCTTATATAAAAAGAGCATTGAGTCATTATTTTACAGACACTTGAATTCAAGAGAAAATTGTAGAGAGAAAATTCTTTGAAGATATTATTTTAGAAATTTTCTAGAAATATTTTTCTGATTTACAATTTGACCTAAAAAATTATGAAATTATGCTTCTTGTAATTTTTGTGAAAAATTTTCTGATTTGAAGCGAGCCCACACTCGACAGACATGAGATTGAGGATAGAGGAGAACACTACTCAATCGAAGCACTCATCTTAGATGAATGGGCAATGTGGGCATTCGATGTGAGGCACACGGCCATGTCCCAGCTTGTGTCCTTACCCGTGTTATTCTCTAACTTGGGTCATACCCCCAGCCACACGCCCATGTGCTAGATCGTGTGGACAATTTAATTTTCAAAAATTAGGTACAGGGGTTACACGGCCAGGACACATGCCCATGTGTTGGGCTGTGTGACTCACACGGCTAAGACACACGCCTGTGTCTCTACCTGTGTACTTAATTATGAGCATTTTGTTTCTCTAATTTTAAGATGTAGAGGACACACGGCCAAACCACAAGCCAGTGAACATGACCGTGTGTCACACACAGTTGAGACACATTCCCGTGTGTCTGCCCATGTGGACAAAATAAGACCATTTTTCCAAGCCTTATTTTTCACCCTTTTTACCTTGCACCTACATGAACACTCCAATATATTTTCAAACCAACTTGGTACATATAAACCAAGCAAAAAACAAGTATTATATATGTTATATTAACACCTATGATCAAATGTTTAAACATCCACGATTACATTTATGTTTGTTTGCAAGTTATTCAATTATACTAACTCAAATCCATTCATCATTTGTTTTATATATGTATCTTTTACCATTTAACCTTTCTAACACACATCAAACATGATATGGCCTTATATAATTACATCAAAATATACTTTCCACTAGCCATTCTAATGGCTAGTTACAACCAAACATTTCATCATTTTATCTAACTTAGCTTATACATGCCATTATACTAAAATAAGTTCGTTATTTGTACCAAAACGAGCTGGAGGATAGTGTGATGATGCTTCGACCGATCTCCAACCTTTACAAGCTTTCGAGTATTATAAAACAGAGGAAAATAAAACAAAGTAAGCACTTAATGCTTAGTAAGTTCGTATAACAGTAATTTAACTTACCATGTATTTACATTTAAGATTATCATACAAAACATACATCCAATCATTTTGGCCAATTGCCTAATCACATATACTCATCAAAACAGTTAGTCATGTAATTCACATGAATTTCAAGAAAGCAAAGATGAGCTTATTAAACATAGATTTATAAGTATTTCAGGAATTTTCGAGATAAAATCCATTTAATTCTTATATTTTCTCACATCAGAAATTTTACCCGTTGAATTATTGAAATGTCGATAAATACCCAGGTAGTATACTCGAGATATACAAATCAATTATCCATCAACTCATATTCAGGGGTGCCCATAAGGGCACATAATCAAGAAGCACACTCTCAAGCCATATATCAGGATGCTCAAATGAGCCATGTAATTTTTAGTAAAATCAGAACAATGGTTTCAGGACCACAAATCTGAGTCAGAAAGAAATTTTATTTTAATATTATTACATGAATTGCATTATGATAGAAATAACGTATGAAAATTTCATTAAGAAAATTTTACCGATTTCATGATTAATTGTGGAAATGACCAAATTGCATAAAATGCAAAAGTTGAGTTCTACTAGCTATAAGTATCAAATAGCTATGGAATTCAAAACTTGAGGTCCTTATATGGTAACTAGACCATTAAGAAAAGTTAGTAGATATTTTTGGTGAATCATCCATGGAAAATTAGAAAAGGAAAAGGACTAAATTGGAATGTTAAAAATTAATGGATGATAATTAAATTAAATAGATATAACATATTATTATTATCATCTTCTTCCCCAAAATACATGGAAACCTAGGAAAGAGAAAAACATTCAAGCAAACTTTCTTGGCTTGATTAGTTAAGTTTTCTTATCCTATTTTTAGTAATTTTTATATTTTCGAGATCGAAATAGTATAGAAATTTTTCCATGGATGTAAATGATGAAATTTTAAAATTTATGGTAGAAAATGAAAGGTTGTTGATAGATAAACAACTTTTACAAAGAGAATTTTAATGAAATTGAGATTTAGGGACTAAATTGTAAAGATGTAAAACCCATGGAAAACTTCTAATTTTTGTGAAATTCATGGGCTGTTATTGTAACATGTAAAATTTGGTTAGGCTTAAAATAAGGATTAAATTGCATGATATTCATTTTCTGAGCTTAGGGACGAAATTGTCATTTATGAAAAGTATAGGGGCAAAATGGTAATTTTTCCTAAGATGTGAATTGAATTCAATTGAGTATAAAGTGAATTAAATTGACGCTAAATTCATTTATATAGATCCGAAAAACTCAAATACGAAGTTAGATCGAGGAAAAGAAAAAGTACCGGATCAGTAGATTTCTGTATACGAACAAGTATCGAGGTAAGTTCGTGTAACTAAATTTTGTTTATTTTTATGATAGAAATGAGTCTTTACATATGTGAATTATATAAATGATATAAATGTATGAAATATCCACATGCCCGATAATGTCTGGAAAATGTTAAGTTCCGTTTGAATAATGAATTTTGATGGATACATGATTTCCCATATTGAATGTGGTCTTGCATATGTTGCGAACAGAATATAGCTTGAATGAGTAATCCTGTTATAATCCCTCTCGAGTGTCATGTTATATAGTTCCTGCGAGCATCCTGATCGGTAGTGATTTTGCATGTGTTGTGCACTACCGTAGCTCTTTGTGAGCGTCCTGTTACACGATTCGAACGGTTGTGATCAAGCATTTATTACGAACACAAACGCAACTCTTCGTGAGCATCCTGATATAAGCTCTTATGAGTTTCCTGACATGGCTCGCTTGAACTCTCTGTTATACTATCCGGAGCTCTCTCTTAATAACTCTTCGGAGTCACCTGTTAAGCTCAAAAAGCTTCCTATTCTAAAATCTTATGAGTTTCCTGTTTAGTTAGGATAAGCGTCCTGTTACAATTTAGTTAAGTGTCAATAGTTGACGCCAATCCGCATGGTGAAAATGTGTATTAGTAAAGAGGTCTATCATGAAAAGTATAAGTAGGGTTTAGGATAATGGGGAACAAGGCCAGGACCTACGAGAGAGCATTTTTAGATGGACTTTGATTGTAATTAGATCGATGGTTATGTCTGCCAAGAGTTGGCTCAATGAGAAAGCAAGACATGGGCTACGTTGACAGCATTTGTGAATTCTCCTACGGAATTCAATAAGTTTTTAACTATGTGCATATGATCTCATCTTTTTAAATTTTAAGTAGTTATCTATGAATAATGCTGAACAGATCTCACTAAGTTCTTTCGAACTTATAAAATTTACTGCTTGTATGCAGGGTAGCTGATGACTTGAAGAATAGAGTGGTAGGACTAAGCCAGACACGTCAGATTCTAGTAATAAGCGCGATAGTTGTTCATGTGTAATATAGAGGGGCACCTTTAAAGGCCACGTCTTAAGGTTTAAGTTGAGTATGCCTTTATTCAAGTGTAAATCTAAAGTTTGTAAATGACTGTTAGATTATTTTTAAGAAACAAAATTGTAAGAGTTTTTAACTAAAATTATAGCAGTTATAATAGTAGTTAAAATTTGAATTTAGATCATCTAAGTATGTAATTAAATCATATTTGAAAAACAATTGAGTAAATCAGATTATTGTAATATCCGGTACTCAGACTGGGCGATCAGATTGAGTATAAGGTGTCACATGGCGGAGGGTAGAGTTGGTTGTAATCCTTCAAACAAATTCTTTGTGCTTCCTATAGGAATGGTTTGATAGTTTTGACAAATCATGAGAATATGAGATGTTTGAAAGGGGAAAAGAACTGATTTGATAGATGAAAACAAATTGAAAATTTTGAAGTGTAAAAGAGATGGATAAGAGTATAGGAATCTAATCGATTTTTTTATTTTACTTTTAATTTTAAAGTAAAAAAATAAAATTATTTTTAATTTAAAAGCTTAATTCACAATTTGACCCTCAAGTATACTCATTTTCTCACTTTGGTATTTAAATTTCTTTTTGTCTCAATTTGGTACCTAAAGTATCATTTCATTATATATTTTGATCCAATTTTTTAACACCGTTTAAAAAATAGGTGGCTAATAAAAACATGCCACGTGGCATTTTAATTAAAATATATATTATCATATATTTATATACAATATAAAAATTATATAAAAATAGAATTAAATATATAAAAAAATTCAAAAAAATATGCTTAATTATTAAAAATTATAAAAAAAACTATTAATTCCATGAAATAATTTTTTTTGAAAGGTAAATTCATTAATTCATTCAATGAATGGAACCATACATTTCAAAAAAAAAATAGCAAACATTCGTCGTACATGGTGAATGGCAAGTTCCATCAATACAACAAAGGCTTTAGCCTCAGCATCAATAGAACATTATGACACGTTGACAATTGACTTTGTTACAACTCAAGCACAACATATCTGGAGTGATTGCAAACACTTAATACGATAAGGAAATCAGCCCTGGATAGTCCAAAATGGCGAGCAAAAATCGACAAAAGAATCCAACATTCACCAAACTAGAGAGGACAACAACAAAACCATCCTTAAAATCACTTGTAAAACTAAGATTACATGCATAAGCAAGACTAAAAAAGTACTACAAGAGCAAGCAAAAATTTTTAAAACTGAAGACTTATTTAATAATGGAAAAATAAACAAAAAAATATAAAACTTACGACAATACGAATCCAAATCGACACGTGAAGTTATTTTTTATTCTAAAATACTCTCAAAACAGAAATAGATTAAGAAGTTGACCAAGAGCCACCTACTTTTCAAGAAAAATTATTGGTGGCCAATGGAGTTTTAGCTAACGGCAGGTACTGTCATTTGTCCATTATAACTCACGAAGACAAAAAAGATACATATAAAATAGATCTACAAATTAAAAAGAGAGAAGCATGTGTAGTGAATGAGAAGAAGAAAGAAATAAATGGTTGATGTGAGAAAAAAAAAGGCGGGTGTTAGCTAACCCAGAGGCTAGCACTCCCACTAAGCAAGACAAAAGATAAAAAGCAAACAACTTGGAGAGAAAAAAAAAATATTAAGGTTTTTTAATTCCATAAAATAATTAAATGTTTTTAACCCAAAAAAATCTAACAAAATTTTTGGGTGTTCTTTATTATGAGTGTTCTTTATATTTTGACTTCAATGGTCACCATCGACCATTGCTCATCGATGGTCATTTGAGTCTAAATTTCATCATTCTTTTATGATTCCCTCTTTTCACTTTTAAAGTTTATTTTTTTTAAAACAATGCTAGATTTTTTTAGAAATATAAATAAATCCTAAAATTTCAACATCAGATCTTTTATTGTCGGATTGTCTTCCAATTTCGTCTTTAGATCAATCAAACAATACTCTAAAAATTCAATATTGCTTTGGTCGAAATTTGAATTGATGTTTTTTGATGCCTTCCTTTTTTTGTGTGTATAGAGATGATAGCTATGTTATTACTGTGGCTCCGGTAATGGAGAGAGAAATTTTAGCCATCGTTGACTGTGTTCGGAAGAAAGATGGAGGAGTCAATGAGAAGATCGAGTAGAGAAGAAGATGAAAAGTTGGAGAGAGAGGAAGAGAGAACGTGAAACTAAATGAATTAAAATATATATACAATTTTATTAATTTAATTTAATTTTAATAAATATATATTTTTAGTAAAAAAATAAAGTAACTTACATATTTTATGAAAATATAAAAATGCATTACGTGGCATTCTTTAATTGGTTGAAGTTTTTTAACTTCAGTTATTTTTTTTTGGACTAAAAACCATAGCAGAGATATACTTCAAGTACTAAAATAAAAAAATGGATATACTTCAGGGGTTAAGTCGTAAATTAAGCCTAATTTAAAATCAAATAAAAGCTCATGTATTATTAATGAACCTTTGAAGTTTTTCTTTTCTGTTTTCTCCTCTTCAATTTTTTTTTTATATTCAAAATTTATTCTTTTAATTTTCTTATATTTTCTCTGAAAAAGGAACACCAAAAAGATCAAATCTGAGAGATTCTAGAAATCCCTTTCTACCCAAATGGACAGATTTCCACCTCGAAGTAGAAAAAAGAATCCTAACAACAAATGGAAAATTAGAGTGGAAGAAGGGAAAACAAAGAAATATTGATCTTGGATTTTTTCCTTGAACTTAAAGTTTGATTTGGATTTTTTTTGCTTTTCGACTGTCAGATTATCTTTCAAATCAAACGGCAGTGACAACTTCTTCTCACCGACCTCCGACCTTTCACCGTTCGAATTTTGGAAATGGTCGCTCTAACTGCACAACCATGAAACCCGGTTTTTTTATTAAATCGTGTAATGGTTTCACCCTTGAAGATATCTGAATGAGTTTTTTAATTTAAAAACGTTTTTATTTTCTTTTCTTTCGCCTTGGAAAAGGAAAAAATGGTAAAACTGTTTCAAAGCCCCTTGAATTAATTTGCCATTTTTCTGCAGAAATGTGACACGTGGCATGAAAGGAGTGGCCCACATTTCCTAACATGTCAGACATTAATGTCGTTAGACTCAGGTATCAGATTAGAAATTGAAATAAAAATTCAGGGGCATATATTAGAAATTATAAGTATCATATTAAAAATATTGGTAAAGTACAGTTGGCAAAGTGGCCATTATCCCTATTCATATAAAAGAAAGCTAAATATGAAGAAATTTATCTCATTGAAATCACGAGGCAGACAAGTCAAGCTTTTAGTTACTTTAAAATTTTGAACAAACTTACATGCTCCCCTGCAATTCATTTTAAAATTGCAGACATCATGATTATCACATATTATTATTTATCTACCAGAATAAAATAAAGTAACTGATTAGAATTTAAAAATTTGTGGTGTCAAATTTGTTAATGAATTTTTAAATGTATGTTTAAATTGTATTTATTTTCTTAAAAAAATTAAATAATATATTTTATTTGTGGAGTTAAAATTATCTTTACATGTATACTAAATAATTATCTTAAGGTTTGAATAACTATTTGGTACATTGATTTAGTGAAAATTTTAACTCTCTGAATAGAATTAAAATTTTATGATGTGTGCTTAAAATTATATTTAAAAATTTTAAAATAAATAAGATATACCAAATAATTACCTTTAAAATTTTCCTTTTAATATTTAAATGTTGAGGAACATAAAAAAGCTATCATTAATAGTAAGAATTATCTATCCTATATATTAAGGGACTAATTAAGTTAATGTTAACAATCAAACCCTAATCCAACTTAATTAAAATTTACCTAAAGCTACACCTAGGTTTGCCCTTTTTTTACTTTAATTATTTTATAATGTAAATTAATCATTATTAGTTAATTTTCGTCACAAAGTGAGCGTGTAGAAATATATTTTTTGGGGCTAATGTGTATTTTTAGCAAAAATAAATAATAACTGTATTTAAAATTTTTACAATAAAAAATTTACTCTATATTTTTCAACGCAAATTTTAAGTGATAAAACGACAATAAGAAAACTGAAAGTCCTCAGCAACTAGCTACCCTCAATGAAAAATGATAATAAGAACCCATTGGAATTGAAAAAAACCAAAAACGAAGACTTTGTGACTCACATCTATCAACAATGCAATCTTATAATAATAAAATAAAATAAAAATCCGAACAATTAAGTTCTCAATTTACCCATTTTTCTCCTTACATATTCCTTTAAAAAATATATTTTTTATGCACTTTCTCTCTTTCTTAAGGAAGCAAAAGGAAATAAAAATGGAAATGGGATCTTTATTTTCTCCATCTTTGAGTCTATTATGTTCTCTTTGGGCTACTTCGATATCACCCTCACATTCATTCAATTGTTTACCGTTGAAACTCTCTGCGGGCAAAAAACAATACTCCAACTGCACCGAGCTCCCAACCCTAAACTCGACTCCCCACTTTACTTCCAATGCCACCAACTTCTCTCTTTCCATTGCATTCTCAGCACCTTTTTCCAATCCCAATGGCTGGATCGCTTGGAGCATCAATCCAACAACTACACATCTGGTAGGTTCACAAGCCATCGTTGCCTTCAAAAACAAATGCTCCTTGGTTGTTAAACTTACAACTTAAGTTCATACTACTCCATTGTCGAAGGGAAGTTGGCTTTTGATGTTTGGGATCTAGAAGCAGAAACTAATGATGATGAGAAGATGATAATTTAAGGTTCTTTGAAAGTTCCGAGCAGTGCAGAGAAGGTGAACCAGGTTTGGCAAGTTGGGCCTGGGGTTACTGATGATCACCCAATGAAGCATGGATTTACAAAAGACAATCTTAGTTCTTTCGGAGAATTGAAGTTGATGAATAAAATGAGTTCGGGTGCCTCATTGCTTGCTCCAACGCCGCAAGTTGCTAACAATGATAAAGGAGATTGGTGGAGGGTTAAGGAAATAAATGTTGCATTATGGATCTTAGCTTTACTTTCTGTTATGTGCTTTTAAGAAGTGAATGAATGATTCCATTGATATAACTCTAAATCAATTTATTCATAATTTTAAAGCTTATATTTATTTGTGATTTTTATTTAATTTTTTTATTCATGGCTTTTCAAATTTATTTATATAAACATTACTGAATATTCATACAGTTATTACTGGAAATTATTAATATAAACACAAGCCTATGTGTTATGGCTCATAATAATTAATAAAGTTAACATAATTGCGTAATTACTTTTGTTTGTTCAAAAGATTATAATTGATGCACTATTTTTATAAAATAAAACTAACTTTCAAAAATACTTTATATTAAAAATATTTATTTATAAAATTATTTCAATAAATGATTATGGATTGAATGTAAAATATTTCTATTTGATTTTATTGATTTTATGTTTGATTCTTAAATAATATTTTTATTTGTTTCATTTAAAATATTATATAAAAGTATGAAATAATAAAAATATTCTTATAATAATATTAATTACTTTTTAAAGTAAGAATATCTTAATAATTTCTTAATTTAATTAAATTGGTGTTGAAATTTGAATAAACTCATCATATCAACTATTTTATTTATAGTATAAATTATTTACTAAACATTCAAATAAATATTTTTGGATTATTCATGCAAATTTATTTAATTGATGCACTGTTTTTCATAAAAAATTTAATAAATCCGTGAACTATTTTGAGTTATTTAAAAAATAAGAAAAAAATCTAATATTGATAATTAAAATTTTAAAATAGGTACCTATAATACATATTAACTATTTAACTATATTTTCTTCGATAATTAATATGGAAAATGGAGTCATAGGTATAACATAATATTCTTAATACTACATTTTTGCTAACTACATCCTTATTAATCATGATTTTATTTATTTATCCAATACATTATAGTTTATTAAAAAGAATATTAATTATATTTTCACAAAGATGTAATTAACCATAATTTTCTCAGATGCAGCTTTGTCTCCGTATAATCATTACATGTTGCTTTGTCGTTGTCTTAAGAATTCAACACAAAAATATTGTGACAAAGGAGTGAAGGACATTCAAATCACAAAATTAAATTGAAAATTTAAGAATAAATGAGTTTGACATGTATTGTGACAAAGACTCAATATTGTGTGTTCCAAGGACAGCAGTTCAACACTATCCACGTTTTTCAGTTTTCGTGCGGTGGAGCAAAGGCTATTAAAGATAGGGACGAGTAGACCTGGTTTTTATATTTTCAGAGTTTTAAGGGAAATAATAAATTTGATTATTTTAAATTTTTTATAAAATTTAATATAATAGAAGTTTGAAAATTTTTTAGGCTCTAGAACATAAAATATTTATGGTGAAAATTTGAAAGCGTTTTAACTTTTTTTAACTTTAAGTCTTAAGTGGTTATATTCTCAAACAACTCTCAATATCAGGTCTGATAATGTAAAATAGATTGATTTTATCTAAAAAGTAATTTTTAATTCTAACAACTAATAATTAATTGACGTGACAAGTAAATCATGTCAATCTCTTTGACCCAATTCATTTTTACTATTTATTTTAAGTAGTTTATGTATAAAAAATTAATACTTTTTGTAATTAATAAAATTTTGAATTATTTCTATAATAAAAAAAAGGCAGAAAAAGACAAGCAAAGGACCCACAAGGTTTAACCGCATAATTTTTGTTTCTTATTTATTTATAAGTAAGAGTTAAAGTAAATGATAAATATTTTTAGGAGAGTTTAAAAGATGACCTTATCCAATAATCACTCAACATTTGTACAAAATGATGGTCACAAAAATTAGCTTAATCAATTAAATCGGAGTTTCCTTTCATTAAGTTTAGACTTTGATTTAGATTCTCAATTCAAACAAGTAATTGTAGTAAAAGCAGGTTGGAGCAAATTAATTTTACGGTATCTATTAAATATTTTAATTTATACCTTAAGGCTTAAAAGAAATAAGTAGTAATTTTGAGTTAGATAAGTTTCTGTTTAAAATTAGAAACAAAATACTTGAGTTTCAATCCTTTTAATAGGTTATTAAGTACTTTAAAAAAAAGAAAACATATTTTGGGAAATTATCCCATACCAAAAATGTTTAAATTGTTAATTAAGTTAATTTATATATTTAAAAATTAAGTTAATTTTAAGAGTTTTTTTCAATTGAGTTTAAATTATTTTAAGGTTAGATTGTTTTCGATTCATTGAAAATAAAAGAACTGGAACTAACAATACATGTGTTAAAGCGACAATTTTAATTCATGACTCATACAATTCATAAGTGATAAGTTTAGCCATATCTTTTATAAAGATCATGCATTTTCACTCTTCATTTCCTACATTTTCTAACTAACAAGCAATCATTTCAATGATATGATTCACTAGTAAGTAAATAGTTTTGGATTCTTCGCTCTTTCAATCAATTGTAGTTGAATCTCAATTGCTGATACACCATGGCTCTAACATCAATGATACTCGATATGTTTCGATGCATTTCTAAAAGTGCATTCCTTCATATTGGAAGACTGTCTTCACCTCTCTTGCTATTGGCAACTATAGCTATCACCAACGACAGACCGACACAACGCTCAACGATGGATTTTGCAATTAGTAGTAAATCTGTAGAACTCATTAGATTTTGACCAACCTTATCTGAGAATAATGTCCATGCATCTTCTTCCGGAAATGGCTCAATTTTTACGACTTGACAATCCATTTGTCGACATACATCCAATGATCGAGATGTCAACATTAATTTACCCTCAAAAGACTCAAGAATTCCAAATTTTTCAAGGAAAAGTCTCTCCCATACATCATCCAAGATTAAAACAAATCTACCCTTTTCACTCAAAATTTCAGACAACATCCCTGCTCTTAATGTTTCATCTCCATCTTCGGTAATAACGACATTCATTGCCTTTACAACCTTCTTCTATAGTTCAATAACACTACATTCCTTCGATATAGTGACCCATACTAGGATATCAAAACAAAGTGTTCCATAATCTCATTTTTTTTACGTTCTATTGTTTCAAAGACTAAGCTCGGTGTTAGCAACACCTGACCAATCCATGAAAGATCATCAACAACCAAAATTGGTCAAGTGTGGACGATATTTTGTGGATTGGTCAAGTGTTGCCAACACCAAGCTTAGTCGTTGAAACAATAGAACGTAAAAGGAATGAGATTATGCAACACTTGAGGAATAATGAGGTTCGAAAGATTGGAGTCTATGGAATGGCAAGAGTTCGGAAAACAAGTGTTGCCAAGCTTGACAACAATAAACTCTTAAATGGTGTAAACAGTTTCGATATCCTAGTATGGGTCACTATATCGAGGAAATGTAGTGTTATTGAACTACAGAAGAAGATTGTAAAGGCAATGAATGTCGTTATTACCAAAGATAAAGATGAAACATTAAGAGCAAGGATGTTGTTTGAAATTTTGAGTAAAAATGGTAGATTTGTTTTAATCTTGGACAAATTATGGGAGAGGTTTTCCCTTGAAAAAGTCGGAATTCCTAAATCTTCTGAGGCTGAACTAGTGGTAACATCTCAATCATTGTATGTATGTTGACGAATGGATTGTCAAGTCCTAAAAATGGATCCACTTCTAAAAGCAGATGCATGGACATTGTTCTTGGAGAAGGTTGGTCAAAATCTAATGAATTCTGTAGATTTACTACCGATTACAAGATCAATCGTTGAGTGTTGTGCTAGTTTGCTGTTGGTGATAGTTATAGTTGCCAGTAGCATGAGAGGTGAAAATAGCCTTCCAATATAGAGGAATGCACTCCCAGAATTGAATTGAAACATATTGAGTATCATCGATGTTAAAGACAAGATGTATCAGCAACTGAGATTCAACTATGATCGCTTGAAAGATTGAAAAATCCAAAATTGTTTCCTTACTTGTGCATCATATCGTGAATATTCAGGAATCCTGAAGGAACAATTGATAAAGGATTGGATTAGAAAGGGATTAATAGAGGAAATGGTAGCATGGAAGCAAACTTGGACAAGGGACAAGCTATACTAAGAACACTAGTAGAGAATTGTTTGTTAGAAAATGTAGGAAATGAAAGAGTGAAAATGCATGATCTTGTAACAAATATAGCTAAACTTTTCACTCATTAATTGTATGAATCATGAATTAACATTGAAATTTTGACACATGTATTGTTAGTTCCAACTCTTTTATTTTAGATAAATCCATTTTTTCTATTGAAAATATAATTTTAAAAAAACTAACAAAAAAATGGCTAGCAACATGGTGGTCACATCATTTTCTATGGCTCCACCAAATAAAAAAATAATTTCAATTTAAAAAAATATAAAAAATCACTTAAAAATAAAGTCTGACATAATAAAATTGTTGAAGTCAATTTATTTGGCTCCACCATTATTCTAACATTGGTCACGCCAAATAGACTGACTTCTCCCCAAAATTTATTTTTTGTCCCACGAAATACACGAAAATATTAGTATTGAGGTGGTATTTATACAAGTGATGCCCAAACTAAATTCTTGGCATTTTGGGGCTCTAGACGAAACAATAAATTGGGTCATTTTGAAAAAGATTATAAAATGTAATACAATAGAAGGTGAAAAAAATTTGAGACTCTATGAGTAGGGGTGAGCAAAACTTGATTCGATTAAAAAAATAATTTTTTTTTGAACTTCGAGTTATTTGGGCTATTTGAATTATTTGAGTCAACTCGAATAACTCGATTCGAGTTTGAGTCGAGTTGAATTTTACAATTCGGATAACTCGAATAATTCAAATAATTAGAATAACAAATTGGTGTAAATACGCATTTGGTTCCTATCAACTTTGAAAATAAGCAAATTTGTCTCTCCCACAATAAAAATTACAAAAAAATGAAATAATTTTAAAAATTCAAAATAATTTTTAAATTCAAAATCTTTATAAAATTTCAAAATTTATATTTCAAAAAATTATAAAATTTCTAAAAAAATCTAATTTTTTTTAAATTTTAAAAATTTCTAAAATAATAATATCGGGACCTAATTAAAGATTCAAAATTATCATACTCAAGTATCTTATTTTTTAATATTTTCTTTGAATTTTTTAAATATATATGGTTTCAAATTTACATGCTCTAACATGGAATTAGTTATCTTGTGACAATATTTTATTTGACATGCTTAATTTTTTTTAATTTAACTCAAACAATTCCACTCTATTTGACTTGACTTAATTTTCGTTTAACTCGATTCGATTCGAAAAAAATCAAATTGAGTTAGAATAATAAAATAGGACTCGTGAACTCGATTAATAGGAAAATTTTTCACTCGATTCGGTCGAATTCTCATCCCTACCTAGGAGATGAAGCACTTATGGTGAAAAGTTGAAAGCCCTAGGCATTTAATTAATTTGTTTTAGTCTAAAAATTTTTTCTACATTAAAAGTTAAAAAAAAAATTAATTTTTGGGCCCCTTCTAGCCCTGGGCCTTGGGCGGCTACACTCTCAAACAACCCCCAAAGTTGAGCCTAACGGTAAGTAGTTTAGATAGTACTCTAGAAAGACAGGATCGATATCAAATTTAATTTCCTCCACTTATAAGATCCATTAAGTTGAACACGGATGGAGCACGCATTCCAAGCTCAAGCTCAGTTTCCTCAATAGTAGTGGCAAGGTATGAACACGGTAGGTGGATTTATGGGATTGAAAGAAATATCGACAAATACAGTATTGCACAAATAAAGTTATAGGTAATTTATGATGGTCACCAATTAGCTTGTTTTGCCAAATAAACTAATATTATTGTTGAAACTGATTATACTCTAACTATTGAAACCCTTAATAGTAAACTTCAAGCACAAATAAATAAAGATTTGATCTAAAAATTTAAGAACTTTGTAGAAAAGGTTGGAGGGTGAAAATCCAGCAGATGTCGAAGGAGGCAAATATTATTACTTACACTCCAGCTGGATTGAAGGAGGGATTCTCTTATGTTCCCATGTTCTCCAAAATTTACTTACAGTAATTGCTCAAATAAAGAAGGATGCCCAAAATTTATTTTATGATTCTAATATTTCCTTATAATTGATATATATTTCTCCTTTGCTACCAAAAACAAAAACAAAAAAAAAAACAACTAATTTTTCAAGAAGGTTTCCCACTTCCACTTTATATTTAGCGTGTGATAACCTCGACCTCCTCCCTTACCAACATTGCACGTGTCAGATAATCATTAGTCAAGTCCTTTTTGGCTTCTATTTATTCCGCCAACTTTATGCCTTCTCACTTAACTACTCGCCCGTTCATTTTCAGTTTCGTCGGAAAAAAATGGCTACATCGTTGTTGGCGTCTCTTTTCTTCACCTTTTGGGCGCTGCTTATTTCACCGGCGATTTCCCTCACCTGTTCCTCCCAGAAGTTTACGAAAAACCAAGTTTACTCCAACTGCCTCGACCTTCCTTCTCTCGCCTCTTACCTCCACTTCACTTACGACCCTTCTAACACTACTCTCTCCGTCGCCTTCATCTCTACTCCTTCCAAACCCGGCGGATGGATTTCCTGGGCCATAAATCCCAACGCCACAGGCATGGCCGGTTCCCAAGCACTCGTTGCATACAAAAACTCCACCACCGGCGTTGCCGTCGTGCATACTTTTGACATCAGCTCTTATTCTTCAATTGTGCCGAAGGATTTGTCGTTCGAAGTTCCAGATAAGACGGCGGAGACTAGAAGCGACGGGAGTCTGGCCATTTTCGCTACAATTAAGGTTCCGGCGAATTTAGCGGCGAAAGGGACGATTAATCAAGTGTGGCAAGTCGGTCCCGGTGTTGGAGAAGGTGGCATGTTGGAAAAACATGACTTCGCCGCCGCCAATTTGCATTCGAAAGGAACGCTAGATTTGAAAAATGGACAGAGTAGCACTAATTCTGGAGGAGACACCACCGTTAAGAAGAAAAATGTTAGCTTCCCTTTTAATCCCTACAAATCTTTATATTTCCATGTTTTATTTGAAGTATTTCAAAATACAGAAATTGTTGACTGAGGTACTTGATTATTAAAACTAGCAATTTTGAACTAAATGGTGATTCTTTTTCACACACACACAAAAAGAAAATATATTTGTTTACTGGATTGATTATGAGTATGTTGAATTTGAGAAGAAAATTTTTGATGACAGATCCATGGGATACTAAATGCTGTGAGTTGGGGAATTTTGTTTCCACTTGGAGCTATGATTGCTAGGTACATAAGAAGCTTTGAGTCAGCAGATCCAGCTTGGTTTTATCTTCATGTTTTCTGTCAAATATCAGCTTATGCCATAGGAGTTGCTGGCTGGGGAACTGGTCTTAAGCTTGGAAGTGAATCCTCTGGTATCACATATTCGGGTCATAGATACATTGGGATTGCCCTTTTCGTCCTCGCTACTGTCCAGGTATTTCTTAAATTTGTATATATGCAATACTTCTCATAGACTATTGGGTGAATTTTAGTTTGTTAGCATGTTTCTCTTGATGCTTTGTGACACTGAAGTTGGAATTTATTTTTTGTCTTTGCTAGATCTTTGCTTTGTTTTTAAGGCCTAAAAAGGACCACAAGCTCCGATTCTACTGGAACATTTACCACCACAGTTTTGGATACGCGATACTTGTCCTCGGCATCATCAATGTGTTCAAGGGCTTCAATATCTTGAAGCCTGAGCATAAGTGGAAATCGGCATATATGATTGTGATCATTGCGATGGGCGGGATTTCGTTGCTATTGGAAGCTATTACATGGATTGTAGTGTTGAAGAGAAAGTCCAGGAAATCCACAAAACCCTATGATGGATACAACAATGCTCAATCTAATCAACAGCCTCTTGCCATGTGATCAACCGATTCCTTGTAGTCCAACCTGGTTTTGTAGCAATCGTCTCCCTCTCTAGACTCGAGACGCTACATGAGGTTTACCGATCCCGAACCAGTTATTAATTTTTGTCTATTGTATGATCTCTTGATTCCATATATTGCTATCATCACTAGTATTTGTATGTATGTACATATCGTGTATATATATATATATTGCCGAGTATATCAGCTATCGTTTTCTCGGATAGAATATAGGAAGGGTGAAACTTTATAAGTTTGAATATGTATTGAACATGATTGTGAAACAGATTGTATTCATAATTCTTTTTTCTTTTCACTATGGTTTATGAGGATTCTAGTGTTTGATATCAAATCTTGGCTTTTACCTGCAGTTCTAGAAGTTCATTGGTATCTGATTCTATGATTCTTTAGAGGTTAAAATATGCCATTGGTAGTGATTAGCAAAATTCGATTCGATTTGAAAAAATCAGAAAAAAATTTTAAATTTCGATTTAATTGAATCGAGTTATTCGAATTCTTTGAGTCAACTTGAATAAGAAATTTCGGATTTTGAGTTCGAGTCGAGTTGAATTTTTAAAACTCGAATAATTTGAATAATATATCAGTATAAATACAGTTTTGGTCCCTGTCAATTTTGAAAATAAACAAATTGGTCTCTCTCTTAACAAAAATTACAAAAAAATCAAAGTAATTTTTAAATTTTAAAAATAATTTTTAAAATTCAAAATATTTGTAGAGATTCTAATATTTATAATTTTTTTAAAATTATAAATTTAAAAAAAAAATTAATAAAATAATAATTTTGGAATTTAAATAAGTGATTAATGATTCAAGTTTATCATACTAAAATATCTTATTTCTCTAGGAGAAGTTTTCGAAATGTTGTTATCTGGCAGCTGACCTAGACCATCAACAATCAAAAGTATTGTCCCTATGTTGGAGTTTTGTTCTTCAGCCTTTGTGGAGAGTCATGTACGGTTCATGAAGGAGGGTGCCTTGATTGGTGAAGACTAGTCCCTGTAAAACTCAAGATATATGTTAGTATTAAGCGTGTGAATAATTATAGGGTACCTAGGGGGACTTTATATGGGACTTATAAGCAAACTTGATAATTTTTAAGCCACGTGCAATGTACACGACTCTCTGAGGAGGTTGGGGGTGAAAACCTCGACTACAGGGACAATACCTTCAGTTGTTAAAACGCCGATCATGAGGACAATACTTTCATTTGTTGAGGGCAGCGTCAACCGCTTGACAGACAACACTTCAAAGACTTTTTCCAAATGAGTTAACCCTCTTTAATAATTAAAGACCTTGGTTGGTGGTTCAATCCATGGCATGTCGAAGTACCTCTATAATACAGGTATCAATATTTATCAATCGAGGTGTCTCTGTACGTAAACTTTATATAACTCTCTGTGGAGGTTGGATTCAACTGTGAAGGCAAGAAGAAATTGTATTAGAAAATTAAATGTAAATCTTTATAAGTAAGAACTTTTGCATTAAAAAGAAACTTAAATAAAATAATTGGTTTTTGGGATGATGAAAAGGCAAATTTTCCATTTACCCTCTCTCACTAGATTATGTAAACATGAGTCCAAGTGAAGACCATTTTCAGAAGCCAAAGAAAGGGAGGTGCAACTGCAAGCAATGTCAAAGGCAACAAGCATTCTGGCGAAAATGACATCCAAATTGAGACAGGTGTTGGTGAAGTTATTATTAGCAATAAGAATAGATACCTACTTTAGTGCTTGCTTTGCTCCCATCAAATTGACGCGTTAATTTGTTGATAAAAGGGAAAATGGTTACACAGTCATCATATCTTTGATGCTATTTCTCAACTTTTACTCTCCCATGAAATTTCTTCACACCTCCGAAAGGGATTTATGTCCAACCTTGGACTTCATTCCTATTTACTAATACAATTATAAGATAAGCGCATATATATCCGATCAACTATAATGTAGATCACAACCAATACAGTACATAATATATAAAGAATTAAATAAATATTAAACTAAATTAGAAAGAACTGAACAAAAGCCAAGAAAAAGACCTATATATTACAATTATAAAGGATGAGACTCAAATTCAAACTCTCATCCTTAACTTTATTTCTCTATTCTAGAAGCCTTAAGAATATATATATGTATATACACACTTTTAATTGAGAGTATGGTTTGACTTTATTGTTACTTTAAAGTGGTATTAAAACAAGAGGCATCTAATAATTTGATATAATTATGCAACTTTTGGCATGGTTCCCCCACATTTGCTTTAGCTTTTGGTTTTGTTCATTTATTTACGATGGGTAGCTCTCTTTATTAGATTCGCATGTGACTAACAAGCTTTTCCCCTCATTATTTGGAATAAAATGTCCCTTAATTCCAAGGGGCAGGCAGCAGTTAGATTGTCTCCTCACTAACCTTTACGAACTAAGGCAAGTGAAAAAGAAACCTCAACAATCAAATGACTGTCTACCCTAATCATATCTTTAACATACCGTTAACAATTTTGATACTAATAAATTCAAATTTAAATTAAATTATAAGTAAAATACCTTCAAACCCACTAATTTCTTATTGCGTCTTTTTTCATTTCATATACATTCAACTCTTTCTATAATAACTTCATTTGCCTGCTCAGATTTTATCTATTATGAAGAGGTGATAATTATACACCTATAACAATATGTCATTATAAAGAGATAACCGTTATAATCTTACCATAAAATTTATATTGTGAATTTTCATCATATAAAAAAGTGAGAATTATGTTTAAAAAAATAGGAATCAAATCAACAAAAGTAAAAGATGTATAACATGTACATATATTATTACTTTTATACACTTTTATTTTACATTCTTTCACATGATTAATTATAAACAAGTTCAATTAATCAATATGTGTTATTAAATTACATTAATTAATTTATCACGAGTTACTAAATTCAAGTAATCAATTTATAAGCTTATAATATTCTAAATTCATAGTAGAATATTTAATTAAGGAACATAATAGTTTATTGAATTGATATTTTTAATTTTACTTGATTGAAAATTATTTTAATTTAATAAAATATGATTAATAGAGTTCTTCACGTGAAATTTAATCATTTTATTGAAATAGATGTAATTTTACTTAAAATTTAGATCATATTTTGTTATAGATAACTAATTTAATAAAGAATGTACTTCATAATTATTGATGTTGCTATTATAAATGAAAAGTTATTAAAGAGGGTTAAAATGATACATAAAACACAGTTCTTCTAAAAACTTAGTTGCTATAGTGAAATGTTGTTATAATGGGTGGTGTTATAGAGAGGATGGCTATCTATTATTACAAGATACAAATTTATCAAATAAAATAGGTTGATTGTGGATACTTAACTAAATGATATTTTATTTAAATTTGACATTGAAGATACCAACAAGTGTTGGTATAATGGTAAGATTGGATTCTCAATGGAGAATGCAAGTTCGAACCTTGAAAATAATATTATTTGAAGGAGCAATTACATATCTCCAAAAAGATTAGTCTTCATAGATCATGAATTGGAAACTAAAAATAAAATTTTGAGGAAAAAAATGCATGTTCTCTCTGTAGTGGCCCAAATTCGTCCAGCCTAGACAAAACAAAAACCAAAAGATAAAAAAATAATATTAATATCAAAGTTCATTTACGAAAAAAAAACAGATTGGCTCAACTTACAAGCCCAAACTTAAACTACCCTAACCCAAACCTACTAAACCCAATAACCCAGCAGCTCAAAAGCCCAAAACCTAAAATATTTTCAGACACACTAGCTCCCTCTCACGCCGCAGCCTCACCATGTTGACAAGCTTGTCGTCTAACACCCCCTTTGGCACCACCACCTGCAAAACAATAGAGAAACAGAAGCAAAAAGCAAAAGCAGAGAAAAGAAAAAAAAACAAAAATAATATACCTTGTAATATATTTGGCTATAAAAGCCAAAATCATCTTGTAACATAAAGACAGAAAAAAAATACAAAAAATGAAGTTAAAAAAAAAGAAGGTAGCTTATTTTATTTGCTTTTTTATTCTGAAAAAACAAGAATAAAAATAAAGTTTAAACTTTTACCCATTAAGAGCCGTTGTCGAAAACCACCTTCGATTTGAGAAGCCTTAAAACCATTGGGGTTCCATTGAGGGCCTCACCTGAGAGAGAGGAAAGCGAATGGTTTCTTTTTCCTTTTTCTTTTTTTTGCTGATCTCGGCCTTTTTTGGGTGTTTTATCCCTAGATCTAACTTTAGGGTTTTGAAGTTTCAAAAGGATTTAAAAAAGGGTCTTTTTTTTTTACCATCGTAGGCGGTGGTCGCCGGCACCAATAATTGTTGGGCATAGCGATATGCGGCGGCCTTGTGGCCGGAAGGCTAGAGGAGATTTTAGAGAAAAAAAGAAGAACAAGGGAATTAAAAAAAAAAGATTGAAACCAAATGATTTTTTGGGAAATTTTAAATTTATATAACCCCTCGAAAACGACGTAGTTTTGGCATGACCCGAAAATCCAACCCAAATACCCCATAGGATCAGCCCGTTTTTGCATGGAAGGGCTAATTTCCATTTTGGTCATTCCGCTTTTTTTATCCTTTTTAATTTTGTCCGATTCCTTTTTATTTGTTTTAATTTTTACCCTATAATTTTAGTTTCTTTTCAAATCAGTTCTTTGACCCACTGTTGATCTACCAAGGGAATGACGCGTATGCTGAGTTGGGGAAAATAACACCTTGAGTCCCTATACTTTTTTTTTTGTTTTGATTTAATCCTTTGTTTGCTTTTTTTTAATTTATGCTTAGAATTTCTTTTAGCTTTCAATTTAGTCCTTTGCCTATTTTTTGTTATTTTATTATTTCTAACATTTTTATTTTATAATTATTTATATTTTTGCCCCTCTCTAAATTATGCAATTTTATTTACATCCTTGAGTAGTTATTTTTTATTTTAGTTTCATTAGATATGACTATTATTAATGATATTATTATCATGATCATGTTATAATCATTTACATTTTTACCTTTGTTACCTTTACTACAATCATTTTATTCTTTTATTATTATTTCATTATAATGTTATTTCATTTGTACCTATGTAGCTATTTTATTTTTGCCATTATTTTATTATATATTATGCTTACATGCACTCGTTCATTTGGTACCAAACTCAAACAAATTAATCACACATCACGTTAAATGTTATATTAGCTTGTACTCGATGCATAAGAAATAATAAAACAGAGACAATGTTCTTTATTTAGGGATTTGAGAAGTTGTGTCCTAACTTACAGGGTTCGACTTTCTCTTTGAGCCTAAATAATCAAACATCTTTTTTTAAAATTGAATACACGTAGGACTTAGGTTATAATCAAACGGTAAGCGTTCTTATTTTCGAGAATTCAAGATTTTGTGCCTCAACTTAAAGGACATGATTTTTCGTCTCGATCAATACGAAATGAGGAAACTTTCTCATTAAAAATTAAATTTAGGTAGGGATTTTTTTAATACCATCAAATAACATCGCGTGAAAAGAATCGCATTTTAAATTCTCTTTGGATTTTCAATTTTTGATGTTAAGACATTAAGTATTAACTAGGTATCAATTTTGGACGTTATGAAGGGGTGCTAATCCTTCTTAATACGTAACAGACTCCCAAACTCATTTTTTGGATTTTGTAGAACGAAAATTATCGTTTTAATAAATCTAACATTTTATTAAAATGACCAAGTTTTGAGGTGATTCAATCACACCTAATTAAAAAAGATTGGTGGGGACTCCATTTTCGTTTTAAATAAAAAGTCGATTTCCAAAAAGGTTTTGACACTCTCCATTTGATTGACAAAGCTCGTATTAAGAGTAGGCCCAATGATTTTTATTTGTTAATTTTTATCATTAATCTTTATAGTATTCTAAGTCGTGGATTCAATCATTATACTTTAATTTAATATTTTTAATTTATTTCAAATTTTAAAATTTTAATTCTATCTAAATAGTAGCATTCTACTATTTTCAAAATTTTATGTAATAAACATATCATCACGTGTGTAATATCATATAAACTAACTATTTTCATATAATACTAAAAAATTAATATATAAGGCACGAAAATGATTAAATTTGACAAGATGGACTAAATCCAAAACTTTCGCATAACACAAAACTAATATTAGAATTTAACTATTATTGTTTGGATCAAGATTGAAAATCTAAATTTTAAAAATATAAAGATTAAAATTAACCAAATTAAAATTGAAGAAATTAAAATAAGATACCAAAGCTTCGGTGCCTGTCGAATCTCATTCCAAAATGATAAAACATGGATTAGTTTTCTCTCGTTAATAAGTTCAAGCCCATACATATTGGACCCGTACAGCACCTCCCTGGCCGCCATCCTTTCTAAGATTGTCTGTGTCATTTGAGCCCATGTCTAAATATGGGCTCTTCTTCCGTCTAAGTAGAAGGAGCCATTATAAAGTTTTCTTTGTTTTTTAGTCGGATTTTAATTTAATTTTTTTAAAAATTGCCACAGACCCATCTATGAATATTTTAGTAATTTTTGGTAAAATTAATTATTTTATATTTGACTTAAAAAGTATATAAAGAAACTTTGGTTTAGTGGCTACAAACTGTTCACCCATAAAATTTATTTTTGAGTTTTTTTTTTTTAAATCAAGTGATAGGCTTTTATATTTTTACTATTTAAGATTGCTCTAGTAGTCACTACGAGTTCAATACTTTATCTATCTATAATTTTATAATATATATAAAAATACGAATTGAAAAAGACATTTAAATTGATTGAGAATATTTTTATTTTAATTATATTACTGAATTTATATTATAATAATAATAATTTATTAGTATTATTATGTGGTAACAATGAAAGTAATTAATGAATATGGTAGTATATTAATGTGAAATTAATTAATTTGGTCATATCTTTTAAAAATCTACTTAAATAATTACATAATATATTATTAATTAATAAATTTATAAAATCATTGAATACAATTGGGTAAATTAAAAAATAAAACTTAAGTTTTTAAATAATATATTTTCGGTATTTTCAACTGTTTAGAACATTTATGTTTCTTAGTCAACAATAAAATTTAGTTCCATTAAAAGAAGTTTTATTTTGATGTAATTAACTAATTTATACAAATGTATCTTAGGAGGCCGTTCATTTATTTAATTCAATACAACTCTATGAGTTTCTTTATTTGCAATATATATATATATATATATATTTCATTTTTAGTTGTTTTTTAAGAATTATGAGAATACTAATTAAACTTTATTGTTGATTAAGAAATATAAATATTCGAATAAATAAGTAAAAAATATAAAACCTAATATGTGATCAAGGTTAAGTCTTGAAATTGAACCTAATATGATTTATACTCATTAAAACCTAAAATTTGTAATTTTCTGTAATAATCCCGTCTAGAAATTTTGCTTACACAATCTTCATTAAAACGATCATAACTTGAGTTCTTTGACTTGGAATTAGACAATTCAGAGTCTGTTTGAAATTAATGACTCTTCAATCAATATGAAGATATCACAACCTAAAAATATCTAGATTCCATTAAAAAATAACCTTAAAAAATAACATTAGTTAACAAAAATTATCCCATACACATATACATCGCATCTAAAATTGAGTTTGAATTTTGGTGATTTTTAAGCCTAATATTTTATTGGGTTGAATATTTAGCAAAATGATGATGCAATTTTGCTTTGAATGCCAATTACAGTAGAGGTCCGATGGCATCCAAAATGAACACCTCGTTCTTTTGAAAGGGAGAGGTGAAAAAGAAAAATCTCTGAGGTTATTGTGAAATTGGCTAAAACATACAATTCTGAAATTATTATGAAGAAATTAAGAGGGAGTTTGGTATGATAGTAAGTCATCATTTTGTTGAAAATTTCAGTATGCTAAAACTAATCAAATAGTTTGAAAATTAAAATTATATTTTGAGACAATTTTATCTTTTCTTATTTTCATTATTTTTATGCAACACTTTTCACCTTAAAACCATAAAAAAATTAATATTAATTTATTTTAAATACTATTTAATTCAGTTAAAATTACATATAAAATATTTAAAATTTATTTTCAATAATCATATTGAGATAAATATATTAATTTAAAATAAATAGATTAATTTTGTTAAGAGTAAAAATCACTAAAAAGGCTAAAATTAACCAAATTTGTATTTTATTTAGTGGGTGTAATTTTAAAATTTATTATCACGGGTTGAGTAACCATGAATACCTTTTAAAGGAAGATAGTATCTCTCTGTTGATGAATAAAATTTAGAGTTAGTTTATCATTTCTTTTGAAAATTACTTTTAAAAAGTGATTGTTGTTCCAATAGGGTCGGAAGCGTGTAAATTATTGTACTAAAAAATCACACAAAGTTTAATTCCCAGGGAAAAGAGGTGGATCACAAGGATCTCTTAAATACCAAGTCTTTCCTTAGTCAGAATATCCATTCTATAGTAATTTAATATCACAATTAAATACTACTATTATACCCTCAACTATTGAAAAAAATAGGACAAAAAAGAACACAAGAGTTTTAACGAGGTTCGGTAAATTATACCTACGTCCTCGGGCACTAACACCAGATGATAACTTTACTATCTCCAAAATATTACAAACAAATAGAATTCCTTAAGAACTCTCAAATGGGAGAAGAGAGAAAACTAAGAGAGAAAGATTGGTTGGGATGATGAAATGAGAAATGAGAAGGCCTATTTATAGTTGAGGTTCAAGGACCAAACTATAAATAGCCCATTATCTCAAGGACCAAAAAAAATTATCCCATGCCACTTTTCCAAAGTTGGTGGTTGTCATTTTTGATTGTCTCCCATTAATGTTAATGGTAACCATTATTAATTGTCTTCCATTAATGTTAACAATCTCCACCTTGAAGATTTGATTAGGATAATCACATCTTCACACACTTCCTTCAACTCCCCAAATTCGATAAAGCTATCTTTTGTAGTGCCTACAAATGCGCTCTCGAGCGCCATACACCTGAAGGTGCTCAAATTCTCAGGATGTTAATCAAGTTCAAACAATGATTAAACTTGATTGTTGTTACCACCTTGGTCATCATATCTGCGGGATTATCTGCTGTCGGAATCTTCTGAAGTAGAATTTTTCCTTTTCAAAGACTTCCGCACAAAGTGATATCTTACGTCGATATGCTTGGTTCTTGAATGATAGACTTGATTTTTCGCTAAATGAATAGCGCTCTGACTTTCACAATATAGACTAATGTGACTTTGAACAACTCCCAAGTTTTTCAACAATCCATTAAGCCAAATAGCTTCCTTAATGACACAGAATCGCCATATATTCCGCTCAGTAGTAGACACACACATCATGAGATCGTAAGGTAGACTTCCAACTCACTAGGGCTTTCGCAAGAGTAAACAGATACCCCGTAGTTGAACGACGTTTATCTAAATCACCAGCAAAGTCGGAATCAACATATCCAACTACAAACTGACCAAGTGCTTCATCCTGTTCAAAAATTAAACCAACATCTACGGTTTTTCGAAGATACCGTAAAATCCATTTCACAGCTTGCCAATGTCCTTTTCCAGGATCATGCATATCCCTGCTCACAACTCCAACAGCTTGTGAAATGTCAGGCCGCGTACACACCATTGCATACATCAAACTCCCAACTGCATTAGCATATGGGACTTTTGCCATATATTCTCTTTCTTCTTTAGTCTTCGGAGATAATTGAGCACTAAGTTTCAAATGAGAAGCAAGTGGGGTACTTGCATGTTTTGTATTTTCATTTACACCAAAACATTGTAATACCTTTTTCAAATATTGCTTCTGATTCAAACAAAGCTTGCCTCTCTGTCTATCTCTACTTATCTCCATACCGAGAATCTTCTTGGCCTCACCTAGATCTTTCATCTCAAACTCTTGATTTAACTGAGCCTTCAGCTTATCTATCTCTTTTTGGCTCTTCGAAGCGATTAACATATCATAAACATACAAGAGTAGATAAATGAAAGATCCGTCATGCAGCTTCTGCAAATACACACAATTGTCATATTTGCTTCTTGTGTATACGCCTTCTCATAAAGCTATCAAATCGCTTGTACCATCGCCTCGGGATTGCTTCAATCCATATAGCGATTTGTTCACTTATAAACCCAATTTCTACCACCAAGATCTGTATCCTTGGTGAGTCATATAGATCTCTTCTTCTAACTCACCATGCAAGAAAGCCGTCTTAACATCAAGTTGAGCTAGCTCCAAATTCAACTGTGCTACCAAGGCCAACAAAATTTTAATGGAGGAATGCTTCACAACAGGGGAAAATACATCATTGTAGTCAATTCCCTCCTTCTGAGCGTAGCCTTTAGCTACCAATCTTGCCTTGTAGCGAATATCCTTCTTGCTAGGAGATCCATCTTTCTTTGCGAATACCCACTTGCATCCGATTGCCCTTTTACCTTTCGGTAATTACGCCAACTCCCAAGTATTGTTCTTTCGGAGAGACTGCATTTCTTCATCCATGGCACATTTCCATTTATCACTTTCTAAGCTTTGCATTGCTTCTTGATAAGTGATAGGAATATCATCATCAACAACGGGAAAGGCGTAGGCCACTATATCAGTAAATCGAGCAGGTTTACGAATTTCTCTCCGTGGCCTTGCAACTGTAACTGGTTCTGGTGTACTTAATGGTTCTTGGGTCAGAACCTCTTCAACCTCTAATTCCTCCATTGTGGCTAGAGAATTAGACTTATTAACTGGGCAAATCCCCATCTGCTCAAACTCCACCTGTTTTGGAGTACACTCCACCTGCTGTGGAGTATCGCTCGTCTGAATATCTTTATATGCTACTTTTTTCAATGTGGCAAATTCATCAAAGGTAACATCTCTGCTACAGATCATTTTCTTTGTGTCTAAGCACCAAAGACGAAATCCCTTCACTCCAAAAGTGATTCCCATAAAGAGAGCTTTCTTTGCCCTCGGATCTAACTTTGATTCCTTCATATGGTAATATGCGTGGATCCAAACACATGTAAGGAATCATAATCAGAGCGGTTTTCCGCACCATACCTCCATAGGAGTTTTTCTTTCTAATGCGATGATGGCAAACGATTAACAAGATGGCGGCGTATGTCACAAACCTCAACCCAAAATTGCTTGCCCAACCCAAAGATTGGACAACATACATCGAACTTTCTCCAAGAATGTTCGATTCATACGCTCTGCCACTCCATTCTGCTGCGGTGTATCCCTAACTGTGAAGTGTCGAACAATACCATACTCTTGGCACACATCGAAGAACGGATCACTTCTATATTCGCCTCCATTGTCCGTTCTAAGCCGCTTGATTTTCTTGCCAGTCTGGTTTTCGATCATAGTTTTCCATTTAAGAAAAACTCCAAGCACTTCATCCTTAGTTTTCATGGTATACACCCAAACTCTTCTGGAAAAGTCATCAACAAAGGTAACAAAGTAGTATTTTCCTCCCAACGAAGGTGTTTTGGAAGGCCCCCACACATCTGAGTGAATATATTCCAAAATACCTTTTGTATTATGGATAGCAGTGCCGAACTTCACTCTCTTTTGCTTTCCCAGAACACAATGCTCGCAAAATTTTAATTTGCAAGCCTTTGCACCTTTCAACAATCATTGCTTTGCCAAAATTTGCAAGGATTTTTCGCTGGCATGTCCCAACTTCATATGCCACAACTGCATTGAGTCCAGGTCTTTGTTACCGGAAGCTGCAGCGACTGTTCCAATAACTGTACTACCTTGGTAGTAATACAAGTTATTTTTCCTGATGCCTTTCAATATCACAAGTGCGCCAGATGTCACTTTCAAAACCCCATCTCTCATAGTAACAACTGAACCATTGGATTCCAAGGCTCCCAATGAGATAAGATTTTTCTTCAAACTGGGCACATACCGAACATTAGTCAGAATTCTGGTTGATCCATCTTGATTCTTTAATTGGATTGAACCTATCCCAACAGTTTTACAGGCATTATCATTGTCCATATAAACAACTCCTCCATTTAGTTCTACTAAATCAGAGAACCACTCCCGGTTAGGGGACATATGATAGGTACAACCCGAATCTAAAATCCACTCATTTGAATGGAATGACGATGATGATGCAACCAGTGATAGTTCAGAGTCACTAGTATCATGCTTTGCAACACAAGCATCTACATGACTTTTCCTTATTCTTCACTTTGGACAATTTTTCTTCCAGTGGCCTTTCTCATGACAAAAAGCACATTCATCTTTCTCGAGTCCGGACTTTGACTTTGATCTCCCTTCGAGTTTTTTCCGAGTGTATGAACGACCTCGGACTACTAAAGCTTCAGATCTCGATTGAGTTTTTCTGTTTGTCCTTCTTTCTCTGCTCATAATCGTATAAGGCCGCATGACTTCGCTCGAGATATATCACTCCTGCCATGAAGTAGAGTAGTTTCTAGGAACTCAAACTCCTCGTGAAGTGACCCCAACAAGATCAAAGCCAAATCTTCATCTTTGAATGTCTCATCCATATTTAGCAAATCGGTGACTAACGATTAAATTTGGTGATGTGATCATTCATTGTGGTACTGGGACATAAGTGAAGCGAAGCAGTCTTTTCTTTAAGTAGAGCTTATTTTGACTGTTTTTCTTCAAAATTTTTCTTCAAGTGCCACTCACAACTTATTTGCGAAGTCTCCTTTGAAAAGCATACCTCTGCTCTCGAGAAAGGCATGATCGAATTGTGCCACATGCCAACCGATTGATCGCCTTCCAATCTTTCTCCGTACATCATCCGGTTTCTCTTCATCAATGGCAATGTCTAGACCTCTTGAAAAAGGGCATCTAGAACCTCACTTTGCCACATACCAAAATGGCCCGTGCCATCAAAGATCTCCACTACCAATCTTGCATTTGCAATTGTCGGTCTTGTCCACATGGACGATGTTGAAGCTCCTACACCGACCGTTTTCTCCATAATCTTTCAATATACCTAAGGAAATCTTTTCGATGTGGAAGATCGGTTTAAAGCGCAACCACAGAGCATACTACGATTAACCTTGACTCGATACCACTTGTTGTTCCAATAGGGTCGGAAGCGTGTAAATTATTGTACTAAAAATCACACAAAGTTC
Organism: Gossypium arboreum; assembly: GCF_025698485.1. Classification (NCBI taxonomy): domain Eukaryota; kingdom Viridiplantae; phylum Streptophyta; class Magnoliopsida; order Malvales; family Malvaceae; genus Gossypium; species Gossypium arboreum. The sequence goes on from NC_069080.1 coordinate 17,569,978, forward strand.
AATTCCTGTAAGAGAGGTGGATCACAAGGATCTCTTAAATACCAAGTCTTTCCTTAGTCGAATATCCTTCTATAGTAATTTAATATCACAATTAAATACTACTATTATACCCTCAAATATTGAAAAAATAGGACAAAAAGAACACAAGAGTTTTAACAAGGTTCGGTAAATTATACCTACGTCCCTGCACTAACACCGGATGATAACTTTACTATCTCCAAAATATTACAAACAAATAGAATTCCTTAAGAATTCTCAAATGGGAGAAGAGAGAAAACTAAGAGAGAAAGATTGGTTGGGATGATGAAATGAGAATGAGAAGGCCTATTTATAGTTGAGGTTCAAGGACCAAACTATAAATAGCCCATTATCTCAAGGACCAAAAAATTATCCCATGCCACTTTTCCAAAGTTGGTGGTTGTCATTTTGATTGTCTCCCATTAATGTTAATGGTAACCATTATTAATTATCTTCCATTAATGTTAAATGATTTAAAAAGTTTGATTTAAGATTTAAGTGTTTAATATTGTTGTTAAAAAATACTTTTGAGACATTTTAGAGATTATATTATAAAGTAACAAATATACATTTAAATAATTTTGAAATTAGTTAATACTATGATATTTTAGTAAAAATATTAGAAAATAATTTGTTGTTAATATTTTAATATATGGAAAATAAATTTTAAATTATTTATAAAATTTAATTCAAATATATAAACTATATTTTAAATATTAAAATATAACTAATAAATATTTGTAATTAAATATTACAGATTTGTATAATTTTAAGGAATGCTTTTATTTTTATTTTTAATTAATGATTTGAAAAAAAGAAAATGGAAATACCATGTGTTTTCGAGTGAAGAAAAATAGAGGAATAAAAAAAAAATACTTCTAAAGAAAAGCTAAACAAGTTAACTTCTCAGCAAAAAGTGCTTTTTAAGTAAAATTGCTTTTGACTTTAAGTCAAAAGTGCTTTTTTTTCAGCATTGTTAAAGACAACCTTAAATGGGAGCAACAATTAAACTACGACCTAATTTAGGGATATTTTTCAAAAATATTTTTGAAATGTGGGAAGAAATTAAAATTTTTAACTTCTAAAATAAATAACTTATTGAAGAATATTTTTATCCAAAAATACATTTTACACATATTCAAAAATAGTTATTGCTAAACTTACCATCCCGACAGAGAAAGTGAACTTAGCGTACACGTAATTGATCATTTAAGTAGAGGTTTATGCTGTTTTAGCTTGGCTTCGGCTTTCGGCTTCGCCCAATAAAACTCGGAGTTGCCCTATCTCTCACATTCTAAAATCTCAACTGTACCATTCGAAGGCAGACAAACCCAAATAAAAAAAAAAAAAAAGAAAAAGAAAGAGAAAACATTGTTTTGATCGAATAATAATGGAATCAATACAAAGCAGAGTGGAGACATGGATCAAGGACCAAAGAGCCAAGATCCTCAAGGTCTCGTGGGGGCCGCTTCAGTGGCGGATGAGGTGGCATTGGCCGCCGTGGAACAACGGCGACATGGAGCAGCGCCAGAAACTCCATCAAGAGTACGAAAGGCGAAAGCGCCAACTCCAAGAGCTTTGCCGAGCCGTCAAAGCTGATTCTCTCTCGGATTTGCAGGACATTCTTTGTTGCATGGTCCTCTCCGAGTGCGTTTACAAGGTACAGCAATAATTGCGGCTTTCTCCAATATTTCCCCATCACGCCAATTTTATACACATATATATTAAAAGATGTTATGATTTGACAGTTAATTTAAAAAATTTTAAGTTCAAAGGAGCTAAGTTTTATCCATGTTTAATTACAAAAAGGAACTGCATGTCTTATGATAAATTTTCTATTATTTATGGGAAAAATATTCTTTTCCACCCCTTTCTTTGTAGAAGCCTGCTACTGAGATGATTCGAGCTGTGAACAAATTTAAGGCTGATTTTGGAGGACAAATTGTTTCTATAGAACGCGTACAACCTTCTTCGGATCATGTTCCACACAGGTATTTATTTTTAACTCTATAATCTACACTCCTCGTCTATTACATAGTTGTAAACAATCTTTCATATTAACTCGAGCACAGATGAATGACCTTGTGCTGCAATAGCAAGCTATAATGATGTTGCTGAAGATGATTTAGTTTTTGTACGAATAACATAGTGATTCTTTACATAAAGTCGTAATTTTGATTTAAAACTGCATGCAATGCGGGTATGAAAACATTTTTTTTCCTATAAATAATAAATTTAACTGGAATTTTCTCATTACTTGTCAACGATTCGACATGCTTGTGTAGCTTTGGCCCAAATGTGGACAAAAAGGGGTTAAATAGAAAGGTAAGAAGAATAAGAGAGCATCATTAATGAGTTCGAATGCAGGTGTGTGCATCCATCCTAAATTTAAAAAATGACATATGGCTCATAAGGTGATTAACTTAGCTGGTTGCCTGGTTTTCATTTAGTCTGGATTAGGTCTTTGATGGTACTCCACCATGAAGTACTATTAATCAGTAGATGCATGCTTGCCGAAGATATTACCTTGCAATTTGGCTTTGTTGGTTCCCTTATTTTTCCTTTGCATCTCTCTCATTGCAGGTATCTGTTAGCAGAAGCAGGCGATACACTATTTGCTTCGTTCATTGGAACCAAGCAGTATAAGTAAGCATGGTTCGTTATAGTGTGACTCATTATTTCTTTCTTTCAGAAGCTTGAATTTGTTTTGTTTCATTCTTGATTTCTTTAAGAGATGTCATGGCTGATGCGAACATACTTCAAGGTGCTATATTTCATGAGGATGTTGCAGAGGAGATTGGCCGGATTGAATTAACTGAAGCCAACCGAGGCGAGAGACAGAAAGGAAATGAGGAAAATCAGTTCAATCCCTTGGAATCAAAACCTAAACAGATTAAAGATAGGCCTAAACCTGCTGCACATCGGGTTTGATAACAGTTTATTATTCATATATCATTAGAATTTATTTTCTTCTTTTTGTGGTTGATACTTAAATCTTGAACTTTCTTTCACTGCTCATACTTTTATGTAGTTAGTTGTTGTCTATAACTAAAAATACTTAGAGATTCTGCATAATTTTTCTTTAGTTATATTCATTCCAATTTATTATCTTTAGGGTTTCTTGGCTCGTGCTAAAGGCATACCTGCTTTGGAGTTGTACAGGCTTGCTCAGAAAAAGAAACGGAAACTTGTATTATGTGGACATTCTCTTGGTGGAGCAGTAAGTTTGATGGACTAGTTTTACTTAAGATTTACCTGATGTGTTTTTGTCAGTTAATCTATTTCATACCTTCTTTATGTATGACATAGTAGGTGGCAGCATTGGCTACCCTTGCCATTTTGAGGGTTATTGCTGTATCATCTTCATCAAAAGAAAGTGAAAGGGTTCAGGTCAAGTGTATAACATTTTCCCAACCTGCGGTAGGAAATGCGGCTTTAAGAGAGTGAGTGCTCTCCCCTTTTTTGAAATATTTATCGTGTGGTTTTTTTATTATTTAATTTTCTCTGAAGCTAATTGTTTGTTCTGTGATGAACAAAATTTCCAGTTATGTTAACAGAAAAGGTTGGCAGCACTATTTCAAGAGCTACTGCATTCCTGAAGATCTCGTCCCTCGTATCCTGTCACCTGCTTATTTCCATCACTATAATGCACAAAGTTTATTGATGTCCTCTGGCATGGAAAATAACAGTTTACCAACATCAAAGAATGAACAAGGGTTACAGAAGGGAAAGACTGAGAGGTTAAAAGATAATGAAGGGGAGCAATTGGTTATAGGGGTAGGCCCTGTCCAGGGGCCCTTTTGGAGACTTTCAAGGCTTGTTCCATTAGAAGGAGTTAGAAGACAATTCAAAAAATACAGCAGAAAGCAACTCGACCCCATAGAGCCATCTGCAACTGACTCTAAAACTGCATCTTCCATTGAAGATGTAGTTGTTGGACCACAGTCTCTTGAAATTCAAGAGGGTACTGATGGCATATCTCTTAAACCAATTGCCAACACCGATAATTGTGAGTCAGACACGGGATCTGGAAAGTTGGCCGATAAAAACAATGGTAGTGGAGACAACAAGAGATGGCATAGTGTGCCTTCTTTACCTTCATATGTACCATTTGGACAGGTACATATTATGAAGGAATTCTTCTTAGTTCATTCATTTGTTTGTATTTCAATTAACTTAAAGCTACACATGCATGAAGGTGGAAAACGTTGATAATAGTTTGTCTCTGTTGTTTATTTGCTAAGCATAAGTTAAATAGGAGTTTTGAGATTGTTCTAAAAATTGGATTGTCATCACCAGCTGGTAACAGTTGTTTCATAACTGCTAGTGTCAATAGGCATGTAACTATCTAGTTTCTGTAAACTAGTTCTGATTAAATGATCCTAAGGTCTTGCTTCTGAGGAATTTGGAATTCCATGAAATGTTTAATGAGCTTTCTTACAAGTCAATTTGCCTTGCTGAGATATCTTTGGGGGTTTTGTTTCCCTTTCTGATGGTTGCAACCATTGTCAATTGTCACTACCCACTCAAATTGGAAAAGTCAGATATAGGTGGTTATTTTAGCGCCATGGCATCAGCCTAAGCTGTTCTCCTAATCATACAGTGCTTAATGGTTGCTACAACCCACAAGTCTGTCATGTTATTATTTCAATTATTTATACAAATGAATTATTAATAAATTCACTCATAACAGCTCTTTCTCTTGGAGAATTCATCAGTGGAATCGCTCTCAGGTGCAGAGTACTCAAAGTTGACATCGGTATGAGTTTCTTTTGTTTATGGAGCTTCTGTCTAGGATTCCTAATGAATATTTCGTATTATGTACTTCATAAACTAGAGCATCATATTCAATATAGCCATTATTGCTTATGATTTGTGAGATGGGGATGATGTCTTCTTCAACCTCTCATTTTGTTTGCTTTCTTCTGGCAAAGACATGTTCAGGTCAGATCTGTGATTGTTGAATTAAGAGAGAGACTTCAATCTCATTCAATGAAGTCATATAGGTCTCGATTTCAAAGGTAATAATAAATTATGCAATAGTTTTAATGCCTACTGTTGTTTATTTTAATTTTTAGTTCTAAATTCTAATTGCAGTGTTGTATTTCTTTTTCTTCTTTTAAATCAGCTAGCATATTTAGTCCATTATATTGCAGAATTTGATCTTTTATGTTTTGATTTTTTTTCTCTCTCCTTTGATCTATTCTTAGTGACAAAAGCATAACTGATGCAGTGTAATTCAGTCAGAAAAGTTGCCAAATAGAGACCAGATTCTAAACAAATTGAAGATATAAACATATCAACTGTTCATGAACTCATATTCCTTTGATGGCATTAAGTGGTGTTATCCCATGTCTATTAAGTCTTGGGTTTCCCATGGCCTTATATTCGAGTTGAGTCCCTCCATGTATTACATTAGTTTTAGACTAGATGCTTAACATGGTATAACTCCATATGATATTGATGCTTCTTCTAAGGTTGTCCATATGTAGGGCTCTTGTGGAGCTAAACATGAGGGGGAATGTTAAGTGATGCTATCCCACGGGCATATGGCTGTGTGGTTGGATTTTGGGAACCTTTATTCTATTGAGTATGTCATGGAGATAGAGTTTATTCTTGTCTGGGAAATGCCAGTTGAATAATTCCTCTTGAGGCACCTTTGTTAGTGGATTGCATAAAATAAATGATTTTTTTTGGCAGAATTTATGACCTGTGCATGAATGATAATGCTTCATCCTTCTTTGGAATCGAGCAAGTGCAACAGTTTCCACATCTGCAGCAATGGCTTGGCCTTGCAGTTGCAGGTGCTGTAGAGCTTGGGCATATTGTTGAGTCTCCTAATATTCGTACTGCTACTTCCATCGTGCCTCTTGGTTGGAATGGTATTCCTGGAGAGAAGAATGCAGAACCATTGAAGGTTGATATTACTGGATTCAGATTGCATCTGTGCACACTATTTCATGCTCAAGTAAATGGAAAATGGTATGATTGGACTTATTGGTCATCCTTTTCTTGTTTCTAATTTTGTTTATATATTTTTTTATGTCCATAGTATGGTTAGATGTAGTCATAATTCTTCAGGATTCTCTTTGGGAAGGGATTAATGACAAAACAACTGAACTCAATGCACATTAGTGTTCAATCCTTTTTTTAATACAGTTTAGCAAAATAATACATGCTGCTGGACAACATCCGTCATTCAAACAAATGCATGTAAAAACATGGTATTTTGGTCTACATTTTATATGCTCAAAGTTGCACCAATCTCTTTCTCTTTCCTTGGCGTGTGACAAACACTTTGACATGATGTTGGTTCTTATTTAGGTGTTCAACTACCGTGGAATCATTTCCGTCAGCACCAGTTTACTCATCTGGGAATGGGGAACCACCAGAATTACAAAAAATAAGAGTCTTAGTAGGGGCTCCCTTGAGGCAACCTCCTAAGCATCAGATAGTAGCAGACACTGTTAATTTCAGTCGAGAACATAATATTGTATCATCTCATCAAGAAAAATACATAAGGCCAGAAGGTTTGAATGACTTTTTCATATTCTGTACTAGCGATTTTACAACTGCATCGAAGGAGGTTCATGTTAGAACTCGTAGGGTACGACTTCTTGGTCTAGAGGTATTCTTCACTTTCAACTTGTAAATTTTGTATTTTTTGTTTTCCAGTACGAACATGGTTTGAATATTTTATTTATGAGTTACTAGGGTGCTGGTAAGACCTCTCTTTTCAAGGCAATACTTGGTCAAGGCAAATTGTCCGCTATTACCAATATAGAAAATTTACAAGAAGCTGATTTTCGGGATGGCATTGCTGGCGGTTTATGCTACAGTGATTCGCTTGGGGTAAATTTACAGGTATTTTTTTTGTGAGTCTGAGAAATATAATTGAAACTTTTATGATTCAAAGTTTTCTATGCAGTATAGATTTATTTTGTTTGAATATATTTGTGAAGTTCTAGAAGACAATAATGCTTGTACAGTGGGATAGCAAATATTATATCTCACATTGTTGTAGACTTCTGTTCTGCGAATTTATGGTGGAGCTTGGGCAGTACTGCAATTTAACATTATTTATTCTTAAAATATTTGTTGAATATAAGCTTTAGATTTTTTTGGTGCTAAAAAGGGTCTTAGCAGTTGAAACCAATCTGTAATTTGAGCTTTATTAAATATTATATTCACCTTTTGGGTCTTTTAAGGAAATTGCACTAATTTATTTAGCTTTGGATTTTTGTATGTTGTAGGAGCTAGCCATGGAGGCTTCTCGGTTTAAAGATGAACTATGGAGGGGAATCCGTGACCTTAGTAAGAAGACTGATTTAATTGTTCTTGTGCATAACTTATCCCATAAGATACCTCGATACAATCATCCAGATGCATTACAACAATATCCAGCCCTTTCACTACTATTAGATGAGGCAAAAGCTCTTGGAATACCTTGGGTCCTTGCAATAACAAACAAATTTTCTGTTAGTGCACATCAGCAGAGAGCTGCAATTAATACAGTTGTTCAGGCATATCAAGCATCTCCAAGCACGACTGAAGTTATCAATTCTTGTCCATATGTTATGCCTGGTGCTGTTAGTGCTTCATTGCCTTGGGGTGTAATAAGTAGTGAAGATTCTGATGGGAGAATGGGTGTTCAGAAGCTTCTGTCTGCTCCTATTGACCTTGTTCGCCGACCTTTCCAAAGGAAAGATATTATTTTCCCTGTGGAGCGGGTTAATTCTCTCTGCCATCTTGTCCACCGTGTTCTTCGGAGCCACGAAGAGGCTTCACTGGAGGTACAATCAGAGATTATAAATAGCTCTTAATATGCATAGCTACTAATCAGTTTCTCTTTTGCAGGCATTGGAGAGTTTATAAAGAAATAAAAACATTACAAATTTAGATATGCTTAATCAATTCAGAAACTAGCTGAAAAAGACTGAATGAATAACAAAGCAAAATATATAGTTGCTATGTTGTGATTGATATTGAAACTTTCATGTGGTAGGCATTTGCTTTGATAATGTTGAATATTTTTATGTCTAACTGAATGTGTTGAAAGGCATTTGGGAACATGATTGACCTTTCTAATGTGTGATGTAATAGTGTCTAGAAGAACATAATCCATACAATATGAGATCTATTTGCTTTGTGTATCTGCTGCCCTCGTACTTTTAACCAGACAGCTTAATATTGATGCAGGGGAATATATTCTGCGCCACCTGATTTGGTTCATGAGCTTTTGCAAAGTTACTCCTTATTCCTCGTAGTCTAGTTGATGTATGTTTGTAGTGCATATAACATGACATCTCAGGATATGACCCAATTCCCTTTTCTTTTAAAAATGTTTATAGATGAATTCCTTGGGCATATACCCATATTCTTTTTTAACGGTTAATATCTTTAGGATAAACTATGACTGTTATCTGCACATTGGTAAAATATAAAGGAAATATAAACATCAACTGACCAGTACCTGGTTATTTCTGATATTATGCTATAATGAACTACATTGTTTGGTTTGTTGTTACTTTTGATGATCAGATGGTGATGAATAAATTTTGGGTTTCTTGTTGCATATCAAATTGCAGGAACTTGTTAGAGATAGGCTTTCATTGGAGTTGGCACATGACCATGCTATGGGTGCAATAGATGGGAAGAAGGATTCTCAAGCCAAGGCATTATTCTCTCTTACATCAGCTGCTGTAGGTGCCTCTTTTGGTGCTGGTGTGGGTATTATCTTGGCTGTTGTCATGGGTGCTGCATCTGCATTGCGAAAACCTTGAAACAACCTTTCGCATTCATATATACGAATATATTATATATATATGTGATGTTTAAGGAGCAAGTCCTCTTTGATGTGGGGGCCAGGTGTGTTGTGCTTTCTCCATCAGTGTAAATATTGTTGATTTTATAAGAATTTAACTTTTAGATGCCATTAGTAGGTAACAGAGTAGGGGTGAGCAATGGTTTAGGGTTACCTACGATTTTTCATGAATCAATGGATTTGAATCAAAATTTAGGTGGTCTTGTGATTTGATGAGTGTTTCATGATTTAAAATTTTTTAGGATCGATACTTTTAGGACCGATCCTGCATGTGGCTATATTTATTAATTCTTATCCATGTACATTTATTGGAACTTCTGACTAGTTGTTCGTTTGGTTCATTTTACTTGAGATCATTTTATTACTCCTATCATTCTATTACCGGACGTTTAACTTAGTGACTAATTTACCCATCATTTAGTCTCAGTTAAAATTTCAGCATTTGTAATCCCATGATTTAAAGGATTCTGAGAATTTTGGAACAATTAGTATGAATTTGTGAAAGAAAAAGGAAAATGATTTGTCCAATATTGTGTGTATATAAAACTTTGTCAACAAATTATGTTCATAGTTACATATAGAATTTAATTTGTTCCTAACTGAGATATATATAGTGTCAACATTTTTCTAATAATACTTAAAAATTGCAAATGGAGAATATTTCTGAAAATAGTTCATAGGAACAAATGTTGACACTAATTAAAATGGAAACTTTAAAAAGAAGAAACATGGCTTTATCCTACAGTGCTCTCCTTTTATTATCGTTTCTGGGAACTCTGGGCTAAAATCTGCAAATCCTTTGGGACAGTTTTGTAATCAAGAGGCTATCATAAGTCGCAGTAGCCTGATATACGATAATATCATTTGCTGGCTAAACAAGTCTCTCAAGTTCTTTTGAAAACTGATGTTGCTACTTCCTATGGCAAGGACCCTGACCAAGTCTATGGCCTGGCTCGGTGCAAAGGAGCTGTATGCAGCAAAGACTGTTCGAGTTGTATCCAAGACACATCAAAGCAAATCCGGCAACATTGTCTGAACCAAGGCAATGCGAGGATTTGGTTTGACCATTGCTTTTTACAGTTTAGCAATAAGAAGATGGGTGGAAGAGTTGCAACTTATCATTTGGTATGGACTTTATTAGCTTTGAGAAGGTTGCAGATACTGAAAGTTCTCACAAGGAGATAGAGTTGGTGATGGATAAATTTAGATGTCGTGGATGTGCGAAACTTGAGACCGTAGTGTCAAAGATTGTCACTGGTTGCAATGGAACAGGGCATGTGGGGCTTATTTCAGAGGGATTATGTTCAATACCCGGCAATTGCTGCTGGAGATCTCTCCATAACTTTTCCAGCAACCTAAAAGGGGGCATATAATACCGCTGATATCATTCTCTTATAATGACTGATTACATTACACCTGGGAACTAGCATTCTGTGAGATTTGCAAGCCATGTGATCGTTACTTTTCGGTTAATAAATTCTTTAGTTGCATTAACTTGGTGTACTTGGTATCAACAAAGAATGATACATTTCTCCTATGCAGCATTTATATATATCTGTTTACACAAGCCTCTCTTTTTCTGAAACACAAGCAAGTTGAAACTGTTTTATCTGTAGTTTTTATGCACTTCAACACTCCCTCCTTAGTTGTTGGCTTTGCCATGAGTTCTGGTAAAGGGAATAACATCTCTGACATCGGTTAGGCCAGTGGCAAGGAGAACCATCAGGTCGAACCCTAGGCTGAGTCCAGAGTGCTTGACTGTTCCATGCCGGCGAAGATCTAAGTACCATTCGTACTGATCTTTTGACAAGTCGAATTCCTTGATCCTGAATTTAGAAAACCATGGCAGACGATCAAGCTAACCAGTTAGTGTTTCAGTACTGTCGCCAGTTTTATTTAAATCGAAAATTTCCCAACATATATTTGCAAATTATGCTTACTAGGAGTGAAAATATATGGTGCAATAAAACAATATACCTTGCATTTAGCATGTCAAATCTCTCCTCATTCTGGCTGCCTATAATCACTGTTCCAATCTGCATACACATTATCTAGCTTTATAACCATTCTAAACTACCACACCGTTTTGGTGCCAGAAGATATTTGTATTAAGATGTTCTTCATCATTTGAGAAAATTTTAGACTTACCTTGGGCACAACCATCTCAAATGCTGCAACTGTTTTTCCATCATCATTCAAGCGTACATAAAATGGCTTAACTGCTTTTGGATAATCATAAATAATTACAGGCCTCCTGTAGTGATCATCAGCCAAGTAACTGCCATCGAGTAAATCGATACAGTAAGAATCACACTAATTGGAAAATGGTTCACGTTCAATTCTTTATCATATTTGCATTGGTACTTCTAGGCTGATACCGAGAGCCACATTATACATACCTTAGATGTTCATCTGTCAAAGGGACACCCCACTGAAGCTGTGCTTCAAAAGCCTTGTCTGTAACCTGTTGTCCAAGAATGAAAAGGTTTTGTCAGATGGAAGTTGCCAAAAGATGATATGTTGGCTTGATAGGAGTTGCATGATATCCAGGTTTACCTTGCTCAAAATTTCAACTGCTTCTCTATAGGAAATCCTGTCATAAGAACTTGATGCCATATATTCAAGACGATGGGCGACAGTCTTGTCGATTCTTTTCGAGACAAACTTCATATCTTCTGAACAGTTATCCAATATCCATCTGCATAGAAATTTGAAACAGTCCTCTGCACATTTCATGGCATCCTGGAAAGTCCAATCAAAGATATCAATGTGATCTTAATATATGAAAAATTCATTCACATATAAGCTGAATAAGAAACAGCTAGAGATATGTAAATCCTCAAAACTACTGAATTTATGTCACCAGAAAGGGAGGGGAAATAATTCCAGTTTAGAAGGAAACTGCACGTATTTTCTCAATGGAAGATGTGCAACAGTTATTAGGCATACTGCAAATACAGAGTAACTCGAACTACCTAAGGACTTGAAGAAGAGCTGAATGATAATAGAATGGAAATATTTATCTGACATGACCATGAAATTACATAAGATGCTTGAACCTTGATGATGCAAAGGCTTACCTCTAGTTGTGCAAAGGCCATTTCGGCCTCAACTGTCCACATTTCAGCCACATGCTTTGCGGACACTGTTTTATCAGCTCGAAATCTGGGTCCAAATGAGTAAACATGTCCAAGAGCACATGCGTAGCTCTCCAGATGAAGGCGACCCGAAACAGTTAAATAAATCTGGCGACCAAAGAAATCAGCATTGAAGTTCACTAAGTCAGGCTTCACTGCAGTTACGGGTTTGGATTTTTCTCTTGTTTCAATCTGTTGTGCTAATTCATTTGTTTTCTTCAGGTCCTGAACAGCAGCAGCAAGTGCTTCTCTATTGCTGTCACTTCTCTTGAGTTGTTCAACTAGACTTGATTTCTCCTGTATGGCAGCCTTAACAGTTTCCGGGTTAACACCATCAGCATCACTAACACCGATTGGCGACTCTTTCTTGCTTGTTTCTCCTAGAAGAGTTGTGACCTGAAACTTTTCACTGAACCCTTCAGGGTCTGTAGTTGTCATAATTGGCACTTGAACATGTAAAAATCCACGGTTCTGGAAGAATGTGTGGGATGCGAAATCTAAGGTGTTGCGAATTCGTGCAACGGATGCCACCTGCAACAAAAAATCATAGCAATTAAAGAGTAGCATACTAGGTTCAATCTTTAAGGTATTTTGTCTTATGACAGAATGTTGAGAAAAATAGTAATGTATGCAAAGAATACCGTAGTTGTCCTAGGACGAATATGGGGATAATCCCTTAAAGAATCAAGGGGTAATCTTTTCCTTGACAAAGGATACTTATCTTGCTCTACTGTCCCAACATGAAGAATCTTCTCTACTGTAAGCTCAATGGTTTGTTTTCCAAGTGCTGATGTATTTCCCAGTACACCTTGGGCTAATATACATGTTCCAGTTGGTAGAATCTGGCCGGCAGACACTGGAACTATAGCTGAATCTATCACAACCTGAGATTAGGAATTTTCATGATCAAGCAATCTATAAATAATCATTTCAAAGAAACAGAACAAAGCATAATTAGATTTGAGGGTTACCCTCAGACTTGAAACACAAGACCCATCGTTTATATCTAAAAGGAATATGGAAGGAGGAGGTGGTTTAGGAATCAAAGACTCCAACTTTTGTCGAACAGCTGGGGAACTAGCAGAGCCGCCCAAAACCCTGATAATGGTCCTGAAAAACGGGATTCGAGATTGAAGAATTTCCACGCAGGTAACATCTTTAGTCCCATGAGAAGCAGCAGGGAAAGCATCGGCTGCCGCTGGGGGTGGTGATTGTGGCGGCGGAAGAGGCTCCTTCTTTACCTCCTTGGAAGATTTCACCCACCCTCCAACCACCATTGTGGTACCAACCAGCCCCGTCTCGCCATCACCACTTTCCAATATGGTTTTCAAGGCCACCCGGTTGGTGTACATCAAAGGCATCAATGGGGAGTTTTTCACCTGGGGTTCTTGAGATTCCATGCTTTATTACAGAAAAAAGAAGAAGAAGCTGAACTAGGAAGGGAATGGAGAGAAGTATGTGAGTAAACAAGGTTTATAAATGGCATGGTAGAGGAGGAGGGTGATGATATAGAGAGAGAAAAAGGGTGCTTTTCTTTGAGAAGGAAGAGAATGGGAAGCAAAGGAAAGGGATTGTTTGCCTGCATTGACATAGTTTTTTTTTTTTCTTGGGTGTAGATGATAATGGCGAGGCCAAGGGACATAAACAGGAGAGTAAGGCTTGGCGGCAAGGTTAGGTATTCTTCTAAAGTTGGGTATCCGCGGGATTTTCACACTCTCCAACTGTTTTACAAACATTAATCAAAGGTTTATTATACTTTTACCATTTTTCTTTTTATTACTTTTTTTAATTTATTTATTTTATTGGTGAATTATAATATTAGGACCAAAACTCCAACTATAACGCGACTTAAACTCAAATCATACCTGAAACAATAAACACCGAGGTTATTTTAATTTATGTATTAAATTAACTAATATGAAATTATGGATTGTTTCAATTGATTGAGAGCCGGCAAACGACTTCAAGTTATCAATGACCTATAACAAAATTAAATTCTATTAAAATTACATTATTTTTTAGGTTTTTTCATTTTGACTTTAATTTTTTTTCTATTATTTTGACCCTCAACTTTCAAATTTTAGTCAAATTATTTTTTTTTACAAAATAATTGACTAAACTATTAATATTTTAACGAAATTGATGTGGCTACTTGCGTGACAAATCATATGTACTTCGTTGCCGACGTGAATAATTATTTTTAACATTTTTATGAACCTTTTTGAAAATTATTGGTATTATTATTTCGAATTTTTATTAAATACTCGCAGATTACCATGTAAGCTATCATGCCATTGTTGTTAAAGTTTTAACATTTTAGTCAAGTTCTCCATCTAAAGGAAAACAATGACCAAAATTTGAAGATTGAGAGTCACATGGATTAAAAAAAGATCAAAATGACACAAGAAGTGGCTTTGTTTTACTATTTTATCTTTATAATTTTAAGGGAGAATATAATTTTTGGCCCTTAAATTTGGCAACTAGGTCCATTTTGGTCCTTAAAATTGACAACTAAATACATTTTGGTCCCTAAATTTGGATTCTATCAATATTTGATGATGTAACTAGTGTTATTGGAACAAGACCGGATTGAAAATTGATCGGTATCATAGTCTAAACAAAGGGGTTGAATTGATTGATTTGGAAACTATTTGAAATTGGTAAAAACAAAAAAAAATTTAAAGTTGAACATGTTGAACTAGTTTAATAAATTTTTTATTTTATTTTATTTTAGATTTTTATGAATTTTTAATTATTTATTTAATTCTTATCGGTCCAACGGTTGAATATATCATATCATTGCCTAGAAATTTATATAATTTTTTTAATTTTCAAGTGATGATGTGACACAACCTCAAAATGTCACTTTATCAAACTTTGATATTTTTCAAATTTAAATATAAAAGTAACTTAATTATCAAGTTTAATACCAAAGTCAACTTAATTATCAAATTCAAAAACAAAAATTATATTATCCCTAATTTTAAATAAGCACAAAAAAAAAATTTTGGGAAATATGTAGTGAGTCTCATTGATGGGTTAGTCATGAAACATGACTCGTGCATTTCCCCCAAGGCCCAATACTCCACGCTGTCATATCCAACTTTGGTTCTTATTTTCTTCTGTTTATCACTACTGGTTTTTTATAGAGGTGATTCATACAAAGGCACCACATTAAATATGAAGGACTTGATACAAACCCTGGTGTAATGGGGAAATTCTTCTTATGATGGAATAAGGAAGCATGGGTCTGATATGGAAGAAGTAGCATGATAAGCCACAGTCCACAGGGCAAGCACATGCCTGCCCACACACCATTTTCACTAACCTCGAACATATTGTCGGTTGACTTATTGCCTCTCGTACGTTCAAAAACACAAGTGAGTAGCCTGGAAGCATTGTTGATCTGGTTGGGATTTGAGTAAAAAGATATCTTTAAAAGAATTCTATTTTCCATTTCTTGGGAATTGTAGAGATGCAATATAGTAATTACTGTGGCATAGGACATTGTGGTCCATTATCAATCAGTCTTTTCAATGACAAAAGTTAAATACTTTCTACAACATTCATCCAGGGATTGCATATGGTCGATGTTCTGGATGCTTCCTTTTTGTGGGGGCTGTTCCATTCATCTTAAGGGCAAAAATAAATTATTTCCTCACTATAAGTCTATAACTGTTCATTGGTTGTGTCATTAGTATAGATTTAAAAGTCATTTTAACGGATAAAAAGGTATGATAAAAAAAAACTCGAAAAATTGATTTGAGTAAAATATAAGGTTAATTTTTATATGGTCAAGTTTTAGATAAAATTTTTTGTTTGGATTCTGAACCAACTTGAATATATTATATTATAAAAATATTATATTAATTATATATCAAATAATAATTATATATATTTATATTTATATCAAATCACTAATTCAATAATAATTAAATTTATTATCTAAAACCTAAAAAGATTTACCCAGTTAAATAATTCAACCCAAAATATAAAATTTTAAAAATTATATTTAATGTAATAAAATATCGATTATATTTATTTGTATTTTAAATATATTTATTTTATTTATAGTAGTTTTTTAATATAAATTAGAAAGTTTTTATTTTATTGTTTTTAGTGCATTTAGTATATTATATTTTAAAAATATTTCTAAATAAAAATTAATTTAAAAAATTTAATTATAAGCAAGTTAAGTCAAGCTCAATTTATTTTTCTTAAATTGGACCGGGCTTTAGTAAAAAAGTAAATTTATTTTTTCAGGCTGGATCCGATTTTAATTTAAAAAATTTATCTAGATACCTTGTATAAACCCAATCTAACCTAGTAGCAACTCTAAGTACAACACACCTTAAGTTTCCCCTTTTAGCCCCCACCAAAACATCAAGCTCAATCCAATCCTTGAAGAAAGCAAAATGGGCATTTTTGTAACTCCAAAAGTCAATCCACTGCTCTCATGGTTTAGCCACCAACAAGCAAATCTATCGGCCTTGATGTTTGGGAACCTCTCATGTGTGCACCTCTGAGTCACTGAATGATTTGCCAGTCTATCTCTTTATGGTCATTAATTGACCACAAATCTCTTTAACTCCCCCTCCCCTTTTATCTCTCTCATTTATCCTACCATACATATTTGCCCTACAACTTCATCCCGTATATATTCACCTTCTAACTTTACAATACAAAGGCTACAATGGCCAACCTTAATCTAAGCTGCTTACACATGCTATTCTTCACCTTCTTCCTTGCAGCGCATGCAATACAAGGTAAAAAGTCTGCCCCCTTATACTTGAATATTGTATTTATATATCAGGGATATATTCTCTTCTATGTTGCTTTCTAAACAATGTTGCATACTTGGGTTGGCTGTTATGAACTTTTTTTATACGCTTATGGTTCAAATTTTTGCAGGATCTAGAACAACCCAAGTAATACTTCCTTTCCAACAAGGGGTCTATTTTTCTCCTCCATGGGACTTGCAGGTAAGGGAGTTTCACTTTCATTGCTTACTACAAAATCCCAGCATTTGCTTCACTTGTTTTACAAAATTTCAGACTTTCTGACTGAAACATTTCTGAAGCAACAGAGCAGCAATGAAGCAAAGATGAAAAGAAATTCAAGGAGATTGATGATTGGATCCACAGCTCCAACCTGCACTTACAATGAATGTAGAGGATGCAAATACAAATGTAGAGCTGAACAAGTCCCAGTGGAAGGAAACGACCCAATCAATAGTGCATACCACTACAAATGTGTTTGCCATAGACCATGATTCAAGTTTTGTTGCAAAGTTTGAAGGGACATGATGTCGTTTTATCCTTGAAGAACACATTGCACCTTAACAAATTTCCTGCTTCAAGGAAAGTTTATAATTAGTTTCTTGTTGGCATGTTATATCAAAGGTCTATAAAGTAATAGAAAATCAAGTAGCATTTGCCTTTAAAATTTTTCTTCTTTCATTTTTGTGAAACCAAGATTATTTGTGTTGATAAATTCCAGTCTTATTCATGCATATAATGATATTAGTCTTGAAGATTTATAACAAGGTTTATATTGCACCCTTTATAATTTGAATATTTACATATGATTTGCTTTTTCCCACATGGGTTGAGCTTATTTTTGTTACCTTTGGTCCAAAACAAAATGGAAGATAAGAACAACCTGAAACACTATACGATAACAACTTCTGGTTTTTGGGATTATAGCTTTGACAACGTGGCATTAATATAATCATATTTCAATATTACCATTAAGTAACTTAATGAATTGATGTCATAATCAATTAGGCATCAGTTCAATTGGATAATGATGAAAATAACTTTATTTTACAAAATATTATCATATTATTTTGAGTAAATTTTTGTCAAATATATAAATATATAATAGAGTTTATACCTAAATCTTTTATAATCTTTTACGGTCTAACAAATTCAGTAATGAGGTCTAAGATTCCGTATCAGTTGATGATGTGAGCAAAAGAAGAAGCTAACTGTTGAGCAAATTTATGGAGAATGCCGGTGTTAAGGGTTTCTTCAAGTGGAAGATTTTTTTGTCATTCGGCAAGTTGGAACATGTGGCAGCGGTCCCAAATATTAAAAGAAAAGCTAACAAAAGTTTTGCATGCCCTACTCTTTCTTTTTAGTTTTGAATCCATTAAAATTGCACAAAATGGCAAAATTGGAAACCAACAAAGAAGCCAGAAAGCTCATACGGGGGAGGCCCCATTTTCAGAGTATGCAAAACAAGCAAGACCCGCCAACATTTAAATATGCTTGATGGCATTTTGGCTCTCTTGCAGTCGTGGGCCTATGTTTCTCTGCTTACTACACATTCATGAATCCCTCACACAATTAAAATCTCTGCTCCCCACCTATGTGTTCTTTATCTTTCAGCTGAGCTCTACCGATTTTATTGCTGCGTTGGATAAAATTAAAATTTTTAATTCCTACTTTTGTGCGTAAAAAAATTATAAGTAAATCAACATTGAAGATACGATAAAGATTTACATTTTGAACTAAGAATATCAACTTTTATAAAGAATTATTATAACTCTACAATTATGTTCATGTTTTTGTTTTGACTACTTAACTTTAAAAATTTTCAATTTAGGCACTAACATTTAAATTTATTTTTGTTTTGGTCACTTGCCATTAAATTGATAACGGAAAGCCTTTTCTAACTGGTACAAGAACACATTTAGTCTTCAATACTTACATATTCTATCAATTCGATCCTAATTCTAAACAATTCAATAAATTTAACCCTTCACATTTACAAATTATATTATTTTGATCCTCAAACTTACTAACTAAAACTTTCAACTTTTAAATCAGAGGCATTCCACATCTAATAATTGTTTTTTTTTATGGTTGAAATTATCCTATTCGATACATAACTCTTTTTATTTATATTCTTAAGAAGATAGAGATGCAGCATTACAACCTATTTGTAGAAGTGATATACTATTAAGTTTCGTACGGGATGTAACCCATATGCCACATAATGGCTGTAGACCCCCTAAAAAAGACGTGTGTAGAAATAAACACTAAAGAGATTTCAAGAGAAATAAATGATTCAATGATCTGATCAAATAAAATAATATTACTATGGTTCGAGAGAAAGTAAAAGTCTCTACTTCGACTCGGACACGATAGTGGAAGTGTGTTGAATCAAGAATAGATAGTAAGCGCATTTATTATGGGCGCTTTATTCTGTCTCCACTTATGAAATGTCAAACCGACAATGTTAGAAATTAACTAATCACCATTTTTTTGGTGAAAAAGTTAACTAATCACCATTGAAAATAATAAAAAATATAAATTTTAATAATATAATATATAATAAAATTATATAAATAGTTTAATATTTTTAAAAATAAATTTTCACTTTGACTAGCATAATTTTAGCTTGTAATTAATTTGTTAAATGATTTCACACTAAATTAAATTATTAGTGATATGTATTGCTTATTGTGGATTTAAAAATTAAAAAAATTAAAATAAATAGATCACATAATAATCTCTTAATTAGTTTATAAAAATAAAAAAATCATTATCTATGTAACAAAAGAAAATTCAATTAAATCTTTCACATTTTTTCTTATAAAAATTAAAATGTTCATAATTTTTATTATAAAATTATTGATTGAAGAATTGAAATGTTCAAAACTATATTTTAAACTCTGAATTTAATTTTCAATTTTAAAATTAACTTCAAAACTATTTCTATATACTTTGAAGAAAATATCATACTATTAATGTAGTTAACATATTTTTTCGGTCTTATGATTTTAATCTTAAGTTGGTGGTTGACATTTTATTAGTTTATTAATCATTATTTATTATTTATTTTCTAGTTTTTGGGTTTTTAATGATGATTAATATTTTAATATTATATTTTACTAATAAAAATTCACAAAGTCCTTTATCTATGTATATGCGGTTATCGATATATAATAAATAATATATATGTGGGGCAGTTGTGCGAAAGAGAGGAACAAATTTTGATGGTGATTTAAATTGGTTTTGACAGTGGGTAGAAATTAAATTATAAATTTTAATAGTTTAAATTTTTATAATTTTAAAAGATTAAATTAGAATTTTATTATTTTTAGAGAGATAAAATATAATTTTATTTTTATTAATTTAAAATTTTAAAATTTTTAAAAGAAATAAATGAGCAATTTTTCATTTGGGGAGGTGAGGCGAATAATGATAAGAGAATGGTTTTTGGGAAGATTTTCACAGTATAAGAACAAAGGGAAAAAAGAGCAAAAGCTAGGCATAACCGTGGGAGTAAAAACAAGCTTCGACCGGCTTCAAAGAAAAAGCTGGGGAGGAAGTGAGGCGCAGCCACAAGAAGCTTTGGCTGGTATAATATATATTTTGGGTTGTGAGTTGATGAGTATATTTTTTGAAAAAGAAGATATGATAATTTGATTTTGATGAGCACGAAATGCTTAATGGTTGGAAACTTAAGTTTTCATTACATAAATTCTTTCTGTTGGCTTTTACAGTTTATGTTTGTGATGGATAGAGTTATATGTAGGGGTTTCATGAGAATGTAGTGTTGGTTCTTTTGATATGTAAGAATGAAGATAGCAATATTTCTTTGTGTCATGTGTTCTCTCCACGTAAACTTTTTAAATAATTTTCCCGTGACGTGTGGTCTTTCTTTCCCAAGCAAACTCATTTGATTATGGCACATAAATGCATAAACTTAAACCAGTTGTTGTAGGTGCATTATAAAGCTGATTTTGATTTTGATTTTTATTTTTAATGTGTATGTACTACTCAATTTTGCATTTCATTTGTGTTGGACTTACATTACTCATATTTGAAAATACATTTTTAAAATATTTTAAAAATAAGTAAATAATGGAATATTTTTAAATTATAATAAAAAGTAAAAACTTTAGCTGTAAAATATGGGAGATGTTTTATTCATCGTAAATGAAAGAATATCCTTCTCGTATCTCAACGATTCACTTGAATGGTACGAGATAATGATTTTCAAGTTTTATTGTAAAGATATTGGTTCACTCATTTAATAAATCTACTTATTTATTTATAAATAAGGGGATCATAATTAAATATTGATATTGTAATTTTAATTTTTTGATAACATGTATCTAAGAAGGTACCAATTTTAGGCGTCACGAGGGTGGTATAACTTTTTTCGCGCGTAACCAACTCCCACACCTTCTTTGGATTTTAATATAAACTCAAAATTGTCTTTTATTTATTTTTCAAAATTTTATTTTTTAATTATAGGTGTTCGATCACACCTAACTAAAAAGATCAATAGCGACTCCTTATTTTTAAAATAAAACCTCATGTTTTTATTACACCTAAAATTCTCATATTTTTCAAGATATCGTCAAGTTAATTTTTAATTAGAACTGAAAATTAGTTACAACAATTAACAACAAGAGTAAATCTAAAGTATTTTTTTAAAAGGTTTTTTCCATTTTCTTTAGCTAAAATTCAATCAATCGAAGTGTTATAAAATATTATATTTAGAAGAAATTCATTAAAATAAATAAATAAAGTTTCATGATAAGCTCGTTGGTATCAAGAATTGGCTTGAAAAACATCTCGTTAGTGGAAAAAAATTATTTCCTTTTTTGGGTTTTGTGAATTTATAGATGTGTAATACGCTATTTTAAAAGCTGAAAGCTTTAGTTAGGAAGTTTTGTTGGATCTAGTACCCTGAGCGTAGTATATTCTTTTTGTATACTTGTATTTTGCAAAAAAAATGATTTAATAAAATATCCATTGATTACATTAATAGTCTTTGTATATTGTCTTCAATGTTTTTGCATATAAAGCAAAATAGAAGCAAATATTGACTCACTAGTTGTCTAACGTTTAACTAATACTAAGCAGTATTACGTGGTCAAATCGTAATACAAAAAGATGACTTGTATTAGTAGATAAAGCTAAACATGCTTTTATTTTAATTAGAAATGAATAAACTGATTGAAAGACTAATATGCCATTTATCAAGTCCAACTAGGGAGATATTTTATCTTGAACATTGGAGCGGATGACTCCCAAAAGATAGAGTTATAGATATGACTAATTGGACTAACAATATGTGACAGCCCAAAATTGACCCTAGTCGGGAAGTGGTTTCGGGACCGCTAAACCGAGTCACCGAAATGTTTGAACGTAATATTTATTGTCTAGAATATGTAATTATGAATGTGTGAAAATTTCAGGCTTCGATTTAGCCGATAGCATGTGAATTCAGTTAGTAGGACTTGTGTGACACTTTTGAAAAGTGATAGGCTAATCTATAAGGACCTAATAGTGCATGTAGTCAAAGGGGAGGACTTGCATGTCAAATTTCCCCCCCTAATAGCTAGTGGCCGGCCATGACAAGAGATTATGGGTAAAAACATGTCATAAAACATGTTGGGACAATGGTGTATGTAAGAAAAAAAATAAAATAGTGAGCATGGGAATTTAATAATGAAAGGGAACAAAAAAAAAAGAGAAAAAAATGGTCTCATGCATGCCCATTGCCGTGAGTGTGGAGAAAGAAAGAAGAATTTTTGTTCATCATTTTTCATTTCCTTTGGGCTGAAAATTCTAAGGAAGAAGGAAGGAATTCTTGTTTCATGTTGGTTTGGAAGAGGTTTAGGAGGAGGTTTGGCCATACTTGTACCTAGATTAAGGTAAGTTTGATGTTTTGCCATGAGATTCATGTATATTTTAGTTGCTAGCTTGATGTTCTTGTTAGCCCATGGTTCAAATCTTTGTTATGTCATGGGAATGAAATTCGCCAAAGTGAATATGGTGTTAATGCCATTGCATGCTAAATATCAAGCTTGATAATGATACATGTGATGGTGGATTGAGGATTCTTAGATTTTCTTTTAGCATTTTTGAATGAGATACTAAGTTCTTTGTTTAACCATGACCAAATTGAAGCGGTATGGTGTTGTGGTATTCGCCATGTTATATCCATAAGTATGATTCATGCATGTTGCATGGTAAGTAAGATTTAAGCTTTGGATATGTGTATATATTTGGATATAAGCCACTTGAGAATTCGCCATTGCACCTACATGAATATATGTTTGCACATGATGAATTGGTATGATATATATACTATTTTAAGGTGTATATTTGCTTGTGATGTTGTTTGGTTATGAAATAAATGAGAGATGTGTATAGAGCTACAATATGTAATGCGTTAATTAGGAAAATGTATGCTGTTTTTTGTGTAGTATTAAGTGTAAAATTGGCCTCAACATAGACATGCATATTCGGCCAAAGGAAGTAGATTGGTGTGCATGTATTCGGTTAGAGGCAACCATATTGAAGCCTTATCTTGGCTTAGATTGTTGACCAAATGGGTAATAAGTGAGGACGGTTGCGAATATACAAACATACATATGCATGTGTAATTGAATTATGAATGTTTAGCAAGAGGGTTAAACTAGTTGATTTATTGATTAAGCTCAAGGAGTTAAAGAAGGAGAATCAAGCAAGGGAAAGACGAAGGTCATCGAGTAGCCGACTTGGACTATTTTACCCAACACAAGGTAAGTCATTAAGCATATATTTGATATTGCTTAAATGATTGTAATATCTATGCAATTGTGTTTAATGAGATGAAATATATACAAATGTATGTGTATGAAAAGATGATATTGTTGAGCGTAAAAGAGATAGTGAAATGTGTAGGAAGTTTGCTTGGCACTAAGTGTGCGAGAAATAGATGTGTACGGGACGAGATTGGCTTGAGTGTGCGAGCTTGTAATGTATGGCACTAAGTGTGCGAGTTTGGACTATATGGCACTATGTGTGCGGGCTTGAATCACATGGCACTAAGTGTGCGTGATTAAGTATTAAGCACTATGTGTGCGAACTCTACACATATCTCCGATTGAACATTTATATGGAGGCGTGACTTCATCGAGATGAGTATGGACAGCGGAAAGAGTAAGTACCTTGAGTTCATGGCTAATAGATGCTATGTTCATGCTCGGGTGGAGTTGGTAAGATTTAAATCTATGTGATGATTTCAATTGCATTCCGTAAATAAGGTATCGTGGAATAGATGAAAGTTCATTTGATTGCATGATTGTTGCGGAAATGAAATGATGTATGGAAATTGCTTCAAATATCCTATTGAACAGTATATGAAATGTAAATGTATGACTTGGTATGAGATTGATCCGAAGATCTAAGGAACTATGGTATAGTTCGGTATGGCTGGAACACTTGGCCTTGTTTCATTATTTCATTTTATGATAATTGTATTAATGGATGGTTGTGGAATGCTTATGACTTCTTGAGTTATAAACTCACTCGGTGTTTTCTTGTCACCCATTTTAGGTTTCTTGGACTCGTCTCCTTTTGGGTGTTCAAATCACAACGAAGTCATCACACCGGCGAGCAATTTTTGGTATTGTCTTCTTAGTCAACTTAGGAGAACATTTGGCATGTATGGGCTATTTTGTTTTGTTAAATTTTGGGTTGTAAACTTTAAGCCATGTGAAAATGGCCTATGTGGTCGTTTGAGTGGGATGCTAGAATCTATAGCCACGAGTCTTAGAAACCTTAATTTTGATAAGGTGGCCATAATTTGTGTCACGTATGATGGATGATTAGTAAGGCTAAGGAAGGATTCATGAAATTGGCATAGTCTACTGCAGTAACTGTTGCAGACGGCAGCAGTGATATGAGATAAAAAAATCACTAAAAATAGTAGAAGTGGAATTAATAGCTAAAAAAATTACGTACTCGAAGCTTGATGGGTCTATTTTCATATGGATGAAACGAAATGACCATATGAGCTGTATTTTAAGAGATATCCAAGATTTCGTGAGACAGGGCCAGAACGGTTTCTGGATTCCCTGTTCCGACTTTAAAAATTCATTATAAATTAACCAGAGATAATTAGGAGTCATACCACATATGTATAAATTCCTCTTTGAGTCTAGTTTCTATAGAAACAAACGGCATCAGTATTGAATCCCTACACAGGGAGTTATTCCAGTTGTAATGCATGAAGGTCAGTGTAGTCGACCCCTGTAACATGGGAGACTTTAACTAATAAACTGTACTAATTGGATTGACCAAAAATTCTAGAAAAAAATATGTAGATGGAAATATGAGTCTAGTTTCAGGGAAAAATTACGAAACTAATTTTCGAGTTGTAAAACTCAAGTTATGATTTTTGAAGCGACTAGTACACAGATTGGCAGCTTGTCTGGAAAATTCTCAATAAGTGGTTTGAAGTCTGTTAACACCTCGTGTTCGACTCCGGCGACGGTCTCGGGTTCGAGATGTTACAATTTTATTGGTATCAGAGCTATGGTTTAGTCGGTTCTAGGACTACCGTAGCGCGTGTGAGTCTAGCTATACATGCCAATGTGTTAGTGCTTAAAAATGTGATGACTTCTGACGGTTGAAATTTTTGTTTTGATTAGCAAATGGAACCCGGGGTAGAGAGACCCTTGGCAGATGACGTTGAAAGTGTAGCGGCTGCTCCTGCGCAAGGGACACCACCTGTTGAGCCTCAGTCATTCGCGAATAATCAAGATGAAGGGGCGAAACAAGCCTTCTTCACCATGATGAATGAGTGGGTCGCGTAATATGCCCGAATCAATCCGGCTGTCCAACCATTCCCAAATTTAAATAATCCACCCCAAGAGCCCGTAATGCCATCAGTTGCTGATCCTGTGAGGCTGAGTAAACCACCTGTGGACTTGATTAGGAAGCGTGGGGCGAGGAGTTTAAGGCCATAGTTCTTGATGATGCGAAAGGGTGAGTTACGCTTGATAACACCATTAGAGTGTTTGATGAACTGTCATGCACACCGATGAATGTCTTAAGTGTGCTATATCCTTGTTGCGAGACTCGACCTACTATTGGTGGAGGACCTTAATTTCCATAGTCCCAAAGGAACAAGTTACTTGGGATTTCTTCCAAACGAATTTCGAAAGAAATACATTAGTCAACGGTTCATCGATCAAAAGCGTAAGGAATTCTTGGAGCTCAAGCAAGGTCGTATGACGATATCGAATCTGAACATGAGTTCGTAAGACTTAGTCGGTATGCTCGGGAGTGTGTGGCTGATGAGGTTGCTATGTGCAAAAGATTTGAAGAGGATTGAATGAAGAGTTAAAGCTCTTGGTGGGTATTTTGGAGATAAAAGAATTTGTAACACTAGTTGAACGAGCACGCAAGGCGGAAGAGCTCGGAAGGGAGAAGAGGAAGGCTGAATTTGAAGCTAGAGATTATCGTAAAAGATCGACGGGCAAGGCTCCATTTTGGCTGTAAAGAAGTTCGAGAGGACACAAATAAGTCGAGGGTGATCTGGGATTTCCATTAGAGCACGACCATCGATGGACTCACGAGCTACTTGGTAGCTAGTGTAGGCAATAATCGTCAAGAAAAGCCGAATGCCCCCAATGTGGAAGATGACACATAGGTGAATGTTGGGGTAAGTCTGTTAATAGGGCCTGTTATGGATGCGGTTCGAAGGACCATTTCATTAGAGATTGCGGAGCTAGATGAGAAGAATAAGATGCAAGGTGCAAGATCTAGTGTGACGACGGCTAGAAGTAGACCCCGAGGATTTCAGGAGGTAGGGTGGTAATCGAGAGAGGTCTACGATACGGTTGTTCGATCCGAGACTCGTGCTCTGCTAGAGCATATGCTATCCCGCAGACGAGAGGAGGCATCCTCCCCGACGTTATCACCGGTACTTTCACTCTCTTTGATACTAATGTGATTGCTTTAATTGACCCTGGTTCTACTCACTCTTATATATCGAAACCTTAGCATCCAAGAAGACTTTACCTATTGAGTCTCTCGAGTTCGTAATTCGGTGTCAAATCCTTTGGTCGTTACGTCTTTGGTCGACAAAGTGTGTAAGAAATGTCCCCTAGTAATTGAGGTTCTGTTTTCGGCGGACTTGATGCTTTTGCCGTTCGATGAATTTGATGTTATTCTTGGGTTAGATTGGTTGACCGTGCATGATGCGGTTGTGAATTGTAAAAGCAAGACTATTGATTTGAGGTGCGCAAATAACGAGATGATCCGAGTTGAACCTACGGACTTGAAGGGGTTGCCGGTGTAATATCATCAATGTTGGCCCAAAGATATGTAAGAAAGGGTGCGAAGCATACCTTGCGTATGTACTTGATGATAAGGAGTTAGAAATAAAACCGAATCTGCTGGTGGTTTGTGAATACCAGATTTTTTCCGAAAAATTACGGGTTTGCCACTGTTCGGAGATAGAGTTTGGCATTGAGCTTATACCTAGGACCACACCGATTTCGATAGCTCCGTATCGTATGGCACCAACGGAATTAAAGGAGTTGAAAGCTCGGTTGCAAGAGTTGGTGGATAGAGGCTTTGCTTCTTGAGTTTTTCACCTTGGGTGCACCGGTGTTGTTTGTGAAAAGAAGGACGGAACCATGAGGTTGTGCATCGACTATCGTCGCCTTAATAAAGTGACAATAAAGAACAAGTATCCGTTATGAGTATCGATGATTTGTTCGATCAACTGAAGGAGCCTTAGTGTTCTCAAAATAGATTTGAGATCGGGCTATTATCGATTCTTGAATCCGAGATTCGGACATACCCAAAAGCGCCTTGAGCGAGATATGGTCACTACGAGTTCTTAGTGATGCCGTTTGGGCTCACTAATGCCCTGCAGTATTTATGGATTTGATGAATCGGATCTTCGATCATATTTGGATCGGTTAGTAGTTGTGTTCATTGACGACATCTTGGTCTATTCAAAAGATGAGACCGAACATGCGAGCACCGAGATTAGTGTTGCAAATTTTACGGGATAAGCGGTTATATGCTAAGTTCAGCAAGTGTGAGTTCGGTTAGAGAGGTTAGCTTCTTGGGTCATGTGGTATCTGCATCGGGTATTCGAGTCGACCGAGTAAAATTTCAGCTATACTTAGCTGGAAGCCTCAGAAATATTACGGAGGTTCGGAGCTTTTGGGACTTTGGTTACTACCGACGGTTTGTAAAAGGATTCTCGATGATAGCCACACCCATGACTAAACCGCTTGAAGGATGTCAAGTTTGAATGGACGGAAAAGTGTCGAAAAGTTTTGATCAATTGAAAACTCATTTAACTAAGCTCCGGTTTAGTGCAAACCGAATCGGCAAAGAGTTTGTCATTTATAGTGACGCCTCCCTACTTGGGTTAGGTTGCGTATTAATGCAAGAAGGTCGAGTTGTGGCCTACGCGTCGAGACAATTAAAGCCACATGAGAAAAATTATCCGACCCATGATCTCGAATTGGCTGCCATCGTATTCGCCTTAAAGATATGGCGACATTACTTATTTGATGAGAAGTGCCATGTGTATTCGGATCACAAAAGTCTCAAATATTTGATGACTCAAAGAGACTTAAATCTGCGACAAAGACGTTGGCTCGAGTTGTTAAAAGATTATGAGCTTGTCATTGATTATCACCCGAAAGGCTAATGTGGTTGCGGACGCCTTAAGCGAAAATCACCATTTGCTTTACGAGCAATGAATGTACACTTGTCTATTCTACCCGACAATGTGTTAGTAGCGAATTAAAGGCCAAACCATTGTTGACTCATCAAATTCGTGAAGCTCGAAAGTTGATGATGAGTTGGTTGTAAAGCGGTGAGTGTGTTCGAACAAGGAATCGGAGTTTCATATTGGTGATGACGATTGTTTGAGGTTCGAAGTCGTCTGTGTGTTCCAAAGAATTGAACTTATTTCAATGATTCGAACGAAGCCCATTGTAGCCGAATGGCAATCTACCCGGGAGTACGAAGATGTACAACGATTTGAAACGTCGGTTTTGGTGGCATGGTATGAAGCGGGACATCTCCGACTTTGTTTGAGATGTTTAATATGTCGACAAGTGAAAGCGGAACATCAAGTGCCTTGAGATTGTTTGACCGATCACGATACCCGAGTGGAAATGGGATCGAGTCACAATGGACTTTGTGTCCGGCCGCCATTGTCGACTAGTAAGAAGGATGCGATTTGGGTTATTGTTGATAGACTGACTAAGTCGGCTCACTTTATCCCTTGCGTACGGATTTTTCATTGGATAAACTAGCCGAATTGTACGTTTCTCAGATTGTGAGATTACACGGGGTTCAGATTTCTATTGTGTCGGATAGAGATCCGAGATTTACCTCGCGATTTTGGAAGAAATTTCAAGAAGCTTTGGGTACCAAGTTGCATTTCAAAGACCGCCTTTCACCCCCAAACCGATGGTCAATCCGGCGGATAATTCGAGATACTTGAGGATATGTTGAGATGTTGCATCCTCGAGTTCGATGGTTCATGGGAGCGGTACTTACCTTTGATTGAATACGCTTACAACAATAGTTTTCAATCAAGTATTAAGATGGCGCTTACGAGGCCTTATACGGCGTAAATGCCGTACACCATTGTTTTGGACCGAGCTCGGTGAGAACAAAATTTTGAAGTGGATTTGATTAAAATCTTTGAGCAGAAAGTAAAAGTAATCCGTGAAAATCTGAAGATAGCCTCCGATCGTCAGAAGTCGTACGCGGATCTAAAACGAAAAGACATTGAGTATCAAGTGGGAGATAAAGTGTTTCTTAAAGTTTCGCCTTGGAAAAAGATACTCAGATTTGGCCGTAAAGGCAAATTGAGCCCGAGGTTCATCGCGCCATATGAGATATCCGAACGAGTCAGTCCAGTCGCGTATCGTTTGATTTTGCCCCCTGAACTTGAAAAGATTCACAACGTCTTTCATGTTTCGATGCTTCGACGTTATAGATCTGACCCGTCACATGTAATTAGTCCATCAGAGGTTGAAATTCAAGCCGATATGAGTTATGAAGAAGAACCGATTCGTATCCTAGTCGGGAAATGGTTTCGGGACCGCTAAACCGAGTCACCGAAATGTTTGAACGTAATATTTATTGTCTAGAATATGTAATTATGAATGTGTGAAAATTTCAGGCTTCGATTTAGCCGATAGCATGTGAATTCAGTTAGTAGGACTTGTGTGACACTTTTGAAAAGTGATAGGCTAATCTATAAGGACCTAATAGTGCATGTAGTCAAAGGGAGGACTTGCATGTCAAATTTCCCCCTAATAGCTAGTGGCCGCCATGACAAGAGATTATGGGTAAAAACATGTCATAAAACATGTTGGGACAATGGTGTATGTAAGAAAAAATAAAATAGTGAGCATGGGAATTTAATAATGAAAGGAACAAAAAAAAAGAAAAAAATGGTCTCATGCATGCCCATTGCCGTGAGTGTGGAGAAAGAAAGAAGAATTTTTGTTCATCATTTTCATTTCCTTTGGGCTGAAAATTCTAAGGAAGAAGGAAGGAATTCTTGTTTCATGTTGGTTTGGAAGAGGTTTAGGAGGAGGTTTGGCCATACTTGTACCTAGATTAAGGTAAGTTTGATGTTTTGCCATGAGATTCATGTATATTTTAGTTGCTAGCTTGATGTTCTTGTTAGCCCATGGTTCAAATCTTTGTTATGTCATGGGAATGAAATTCGGCCAAAGTGAATATGGTGTTAATGCCATTGCATGCTAAATATCAAGCTTGATAATGATACATGTGATGGTGGATTGAGGATTCTTAGATTTTCTTTTAGCATTTTTGAATGAGATACTAAGTTCTTTGTTTAACCATGTCCAAATTGAAGCGGTATGGTGTTGTGGTATTCGCCATGTTATATCCATAAGTATGATTCATGCATGTTGCATGGTAAGTAAGATTTAAGCTTTGGATATGTGTATATATTTGGATATAAGCCACTTGAGAATTCGCCATTGCACCTACATGAATATATGTTTGCACATGATGAATTGGTATGACATATATACTATTTTAAGGTGTATATTTGCTTGTGATGTTGTTTCGGTTATGAAATAAATGAGAGATGTGTATAGAGCTACAATATGTAATGCGTTAATTAGGAAAATGTATGCTGTTTTTTTTGTGTAGTATTAAGTGTAAAATTGGCCTCAACATAGACATGCATATTCGCCAAAGGAAGTAGATTGGTGTGCATGTATTCGGTTAGAGGCACCCATATTGAAGCCTTATCTTGGCTTAGATTGTTGACCAAATGGGTAATAAGTGAGGATGGTTGCGAATATACAAACATACATATGCATGTGTAATTGAATTATGAATGTTTAGCAAGAGGGTTAAACTAGTTGATTTATTGATTAAGCTCAAGGAGTTAAAGAAGGAGAATAAAGCAAGGGAAAGACGAAGGTCATCGAGTAGCCGACTTAGACTATTTTACCCAACACAAGGTAAGTCATTAAGCATATATTTGATATTGCTTAAATGATTGTAATATCTATGCAATTGTGTTTAATGAGATGAAATATATACAAATGTATGTGTATGAAAAGATGATATTGTTGAACGTAAAAGAGATAGTGAAATGTGTAGGAAGTTTGCTTCGGCACTAAGTGTGCGAGAAATAGATGTGTACGGGGACGAGATTGGCACTGAGTGTGCGAGCTTGTAATGTATGGCACTAAGTGTGCGAGTTTGGACTATATGGCACTATGTGTGCGGGCTTGAATCACATGGCACTAAGTGTGCGTGATTGAGTATTAAGCACTATGTGTGCGAACTTTACACATATCTCCGATTGAATATTTATATGGAGGCGTGACTTCATCGAGATGAGTATGGACAGCGGAAAGAGTAAGTACCTTGAGTTCATGGCTAATAGATGCTATGTTCATGCTCGGGGTGGAGTTGGTAAGATTTAAATCTATGTGATGATTTCAATTGCATTCCCGTAAATAAGGTATCGTGGAATAGATGAAAGTTCATTTGATTGCATGATTGTTGCGGAAATGAAATGATGTATGGAAATTGCTTCAAATATCCTATTGAACAGTATATGAAATGTAAATGTATGACTTGGTATGAGATTGATCCGAAAGATCTAAGGAACTATGGTATAGTTCGGTATGGCTGGAACACTTGGCCTTGTTTCATTATTTCATTTTATGATAATTGTATTAATGGATGGTTGTGGAATGCTTATGACTTACTGAGTTATAAACTCACTCGGTGTTTTCTTGGACTCGTCTCCTTTTGGGTGTTCGTAACCGTCAACGAAGTCATCACACCGGCGAGCAATTTTTGGTATTGTCTTCTTAGTCAACTTAGGAGAACATTTGGCATGTATGGGCTATTTTGTTTTGTTAAATTTTGGGTTGTAAACTTTAAGCCATGTGAAAATGGCCTATGTGGTCGTTTGAGTGGGATGCTAGAATCTATAGCCACGAGTCTTAGAAACCTTAATTTTGATAAGGTGGCCATAATTTGTGTCACGTATGATGGATGATTAGTAAGGCTAAGGAAGGATTCATGAAATTGGCATAGTCTACTGCAGTAACTGTTGCGGACGGCAGCAGTGATATGAGATCAAAAAATCACTAAAAATAGTAGAAGTGGAATTAATAGCTAAGAAAATTACGTACTCGAAGATTGATGGGTCTATTTTCATATGGATGAAACGAAACGACCATATGAGCTGTATTTTAAGAGATATCCAAGATTTCGTGAGACAGGGCCAGAACGGTTTCTGGATTCCCTGTTCCGACTTTGAAAATTAATTATAAATTAAACAGAGATAATTAGGAGTCATACCACATATATATAAATTCCTCTTTGAGTCTAGTTTCTATAGAAACAAACGGCATCAGTATTGAATCCCTACACAGGGAGTTATTCCAGTTGTAACGCACAAAGGTCAGTGTAGTCGACCCCTGTATCATGGGAGACTTTAACTAATAAACTGTACTAATTGACTTGACCAAAAATTCTAGAAAAAAATCTGTAGATGGACATATGAGTCTAGTTTCAGGGAAAAATTACGAAACTGATTTTCGAGTTGTAAAACTCAAGTTATGATTTTTGAAGCGACTACTACACAGATTGGCAGCTTGTCTGGAAAATTCTCAATAAGTGGTTTGAAGTCTGTTAACACCTCGTGTTCGACTCCGGCGACGGTCTCGGGTTCGGGGTGTTACACAATACATCAGATAGGATCCAAGTAGAATAGATCCTAGATCCGTTTATAAATTTATTCACTTGTGACGTTCATAGTGTTGCATACTTTAATCATGAGCAAATGACGGACCATATATGTGTGACTCGTATACATTGATGTAAGTAAAAGCCTAAGTTCAAATAGATAAGGAAGTGAAAGCTTGTGAGTTGATTATATAACTTTTGCAGTATGTAGAATCATTTACAACAGTAGAATTCATAGCCCAACTAATGGGTAAATTATATCCTCTCATTAACTTTGTGATAAATGACTTGATCACTATTTGATAATAATTGAATTTTCATGAAGGAAGATGTAATTGTTACCATGAGATAAAATAGGATCATATTGAGAGAATGTATTTATCTCAAAGAGATTAAAGATATCTTATGAGGGAAACACACTTATGACAAGGTCAATGGATGAACACTTATTAAGTAGCTTCCGCAATGGTATGTACTTAAGGAGAGCTTAATCACGATACTATAGTGGAATGACTTTGTGACTAAATAAGTTTATAATCAATAGGTGAAAAGCTGAAACTTAATTATAAATTATTTGATCCCTAATTATATATGTCCAATTAATTCATCAGCTAGCTCATTGAAATCGTAACTGAATTGAATGTAGAACCAAATGAATGGAAATGATGAAGTTAAAGAAATGGGTCACATTTACAAATTAATGTTGTAACGACCTGATTTTCAATAATCTCTTAAAATTCGATTTCAGACCGAATAAATTAAGTGTTGAATTAGTAGATAATTAAAATAAAATAATGGTATCAAGTACGATTTTAAAAGTTGAATTAATGAGTGTGATTGAAAACAATTAATAATTCATTAAGGTAAGCTAATTTCTTTTGGTAAATTTTGTGAATTCAATATATAAAAAGCTAAATTAGGCTAAACCAATTCTTAGATTTTTCTATTAGTGTAATTAAATTAAATTACCATTGTTGAAAGTTTAAAGAAATTTGAATGTTTAAGCTTAAAAATCATGCATGAGTAATATTAGCTAGTTTATGGGAAAATATGTTACTATTGTAAGTAAAAGTGTTAAGTTGAGTTTGAAATAAACTTAGATTAAATAGTTAATTAGCATATCATTGAAGACTAAATTTAATGGATATAAACTTTAGGGGTTGAAAATGAATAACTATTGTAAGAGGTCTCTGCACTATATTTATTAAGTCGGATTTAAATTTGATTGAGTAAATTGTCAGGATCGAGTGTTTCGAATATTAGATGTTTAGGGACTAAATTGAATAATGCATACTCATGTTTTTTTATCATATTTCTATGTTTGAATTATTTAATTAATAGATTTTTCGTATCCTGAATTTACTGTACATAGCTAAAGACAACACCGAAATATCGAAAAGAAAAGGGAAAGGCAAAGTCGTCAATAAATAGCTAATTTGGTTTTGTGCTTTCAAATTTGAATCGTTAAATAGATATATGTTTGATTCAAATGTTTGAAAATGGTAATCTAATAATGTAAAATGTTCCAAAGTTACGTATATACTTGATTATGTGATTTGTGATCATTTGGTTGGTTGAATACATGAACACATGCTTATTGATGAAATACAATTAATAGTAATGATATTTTCCTTATTAATATTATTATATAGAGTCACGAGTATAGTTGGCATGCCATAGGGTTTGTTTTGATAGGTGGGAGATTTAGCGTTATGGGCGAACATATCGTGATAGTTCTCTAATACCCTGGGGGTTAAGAATGTATCACTAGGTCAAATACCTTGAGGGTATGAGCATATTCTAGTGTGGTTGGTAGGAATGATGCATTTGTGCCTGGTTAGCACTTCAGTGCGCATTTGGTGTGATGGTAGATTGATTTGAGTATTGTTATTATATCCGATTTGGTTAATATGGATCATAATGTAAAAATGTTATATTGAACATGTATTGAAGTGATATGAGATATTGATGTTAACATGATATATGATTTTGGTATGTTAAACTAGATGCAAATACCTTGAGGGTGCATCAGAAATTATATCGAGAAACTGAGCAAAGCATTATTGTGAATAAAATGAAATGATAAGTAAACTATCAATATATATACATATATTTGATATTAATGTGAAATGATTAGTTGGTTAATTTGAATTATCATGTTATTTATGTTTATTTGACTTTGTATGTTTATATTTGAATTCGAATGCACCACTGAGTAACCATTACTCAGCGCATGAATATATTTGTTTCCATACAGAAGTCTCAAATAAAGCTAAAGAAATTATTCGATCAAACATCAAACTTTCAAACTCAGTTTGGAAGCCACTATGATCCTATTTTGTATGTATATACTGTTTCATGTACCTAGGTTGGTTGACTTGTAGCCTAAGTTAATTTTGACATTTTTGGTAAGTGACCTATAATGTATCTTGGTTGAATTTTATCTTTTGATTATTTGAGTTTGAATGTGCAAATTGGTTGGTTCAGTAATGATGAATTGAATGTTATAATTTTGTGATGTTTGAATATGTTTAGATAGGTCAACTGGTTGAATATGTTTTTGTGGTATATTTAGGTATGTTTAGGTTCATTTGACTAAGGCTTTGGACACTTAAAAGAGCAAGATTTTGACCATTTGGTCACTTAGTCTTGAGACAGAAAGAACATGTCTTGAGACTTTTAGAACAAATTTCACATAAATTTTGCATTTAAAAGCCTAAGGTTTCAAGACATACTTGTATAGTCTCGAGACAAGTTGATTTTGTCTCGAGATAAAAGAACATCGAAATTAATTAGATTTTGCCTGCTCTAGGTCTCGAGATAGGAACCCTTTGTCTCGAGACATTTTAACATTGAAGCAAAAATAGGAAAATAAAGGAGGTTGGTCTCAGGCTTAGTCTCGAGACATAAAGGACCTTTCCTCAAGACACAACATGTAATGTCTTGAGACATGTTGATTTCAATGCCAAGAATACCAAAATAACTTATGGCTTGTCTCGAGATATAACCTTGAATTTTGACATTTGAGTTGGTGTTATTATCTAAGGTGTATGCTGCCCACCCCTACTCTACTTAGAGTAGGAGTGTGTTTTCTATTAAAATAACATTATTTGTTTAAGCTTTATTTAACCATGATTCTTCTATCTCTCTATATAAATAAATGACACCGGTTGACCTAAAACACACACTTCTTGATTATTTAGTTATTGTTATTCTGTCAGAAAATAATAGTAAATTATTTGCTTAGAATAAATTATATTTTCTGGGAATTACGATATTTACCAGTTTCTATTAGGAGAATTACTTTTCTATTGAAAGTAATTACATCATTTCTTATTATGTGTTTAGTTCATGTTGCTCGAGTCCACACTTGACACTCGGGGTATGAGGATAGAGGAGAAGGTCGTTCAGTTGAAAGCTAAGATTGAATTGAATCTTTCTTGCACAAAACACAAGTACTTTTTAGTAAGAAGTTTATTGCTATAAATATCACAAACAAACTCAGTTTTGAAAATTTTAAACTTCTACTATAGCTGTAAATCGTTTTCTTAACCGAATTTTTCCAACAAATTTAAGGATCAAATTGACAAAATTTATAAATGTGAAGGGCTAAATATATTAAACTATTTAGAATTAGAATCAAATTGATAGAATATGTAAGTATTGAGGACTAAATGTGTTATTATACCAATTAGAAAAAGACTTTTTGTTATCAATTTAACGATGTGTGACCAAAACAGGAACGTATTCAAACATTAGTGTCTAAATTGAAAATTTTTAAAGTTGGGTAACCAAAATAGGTTCACAGGCATAGTTGGGTGACCATTTATATAGTTTATCCTAATTCTTTATAGAATGATCTCTAAATATAAAAGATGGTAAGAGAATACAAAGAGCCTTTATTTCTATTTTTTTCTAATTGGGCCTTGCAATGAAATTTGACTCCTATTTATAGGAGTTTTCGTGTCTCTGTATAGAGACATAACTATTCAATAGATCTTTATTTGAATAGACATGTATGTCTCTTAAATAAGTATAGCCAATCAATTTATATTACTTCAATAGTTATAATTCTTTATTAAAAATCAATTGATAAAACTTTTGAAATTTAAGATATGTGATTTATCATTATGATTTATGAAGAGTGACAACACTTAACTAATAACCAAATGCTATAATTATTAGTTATTTACAACCTTTCAATTATAATCATTGGAACTATAATTATTTTGAAAATGATCTCTCTCCATTTTCAAATTATTCTAAATATATTCAAATTATTCTAAGTTTTGATAATATTAAAATCAATTGCATAATAGATAATTGAACATGCACTTAGTGAAAACAGGTTAAACTTATTCAAAATTGTACTGTAGGCTAAGCTTTGTACTAGCTATCATATTTGATTAACGAATCATAGCTCAAACACTAGTTAAAGCATAATGTACTGGGGCACTATTAAAAGTATGTGTTTGTAACTTTTTTTCATGAGTGTTGGTAAAGCCAAACCCTTAAATTTCTAAAAGCAACCACACTTCACACTCACGTACGTAGATATTATTAAGAGTAACTTCACAATTATAACATGGTAACATATTTATGTTATGACAGAGAGAATAATACCATTTACCATTACGGGTGCCTAGTATTTTTTACCTTAAGATGATATATTATATATTATTTTATAGTGGTAGCAGTTATATACTGATGATTTACTTGATCTAGCTCATTCAACTCAAGGCTTAACATTATTCCAAGTATTGGATCAAGTTTCCATCATGGGTGACTTAAATATTATCAACTTTAAACTTATCTCTAAATGTTCAAAATTCCACATGGTGAAACTTTATATTTCTATTTTGAAAATTTACAAGACCAACATTTTCATCATGTTTAATTATCCATTCCTTGTCTGATGAATGTTACTAGGGATATCATTTATACAATTATCAATTTACTGTAATCACTTTATCTTTTCTTGTCATGATGGTTTCATATTTGTCTACTTTATTTATTTCTCCAAGAAATTACTTTTACAATTACCAAATATATGAAATTACGCATCATATATATTTTTCACTAAGTTAATTACGTTATTGTAAAGAGGTCTCAAATCTTTTGGCGAAAACTTAAAATTTATTGTGCATGACTTTTTCTCAACAAGCTATATACATACAAAAGTGTTTCATATATTTTTAAAACTTAGTCATATTAAAAGATCACCAATTGTCTAATATTTTGACTACAATATTACACATTTATACACCCTTTATCATAGACATTATTAATTATTTTATGACTATAATCAAAACCATGTCTATGAAATTTTATTATATATTCATGGCTAATGAATATATATTCATAGTCAATATATTTTGGAATATATTAGTCACTAGAATAATGATATTATATTATTATATGAGCTAATGCTTTTCACCATTCTACCTTAGTTAAAAAATTAATCATGCAAATTGCATATTACTTATTTCGTTTTTGTAGCCCAACTTTTATAATATAGATTTAAAAATAGTACAATTATATATAAAATTTATTTAACTTACAGTTTATTTTAAAAGAACCAAATGAATTCACGTTATATTAACGAAATTAACCACGTAGAGTAATATGATATATTATAGGTAATGCTCTAAGTAATCATATATTTTGATAATTTTATTATAAAAAAGGCTTACTATGAACCAAACTTGGCCAGAAATTATTCATCCATAGCAGTATTGAAGCTTGATTAGAAGGGTGGAAGGTGAGGGTGAGGGTTAAATTAGAGATATGGTTTCAGCCATCAGCGGAAGAAGCGGAAGAAAACTCTCAGAAGGAAGAAAAACAAGGGATTCGGTTGGTTGATGTGAAGTGTTTTTTCGCCCACACAATAAAGCTGAAGTGTTGTTTTCGGCCGACACACAAAAAAGGACAGGAGAGACGTGCCAACAAAATGGTCCAGTAAACGTTAAGGATAGCCAGACTTTGTTAGAAATGACTGCTCATTACAACCAAGAGATGGCATTGGTATTTGCCTGCTGCACTGCTATATATATTCCTACCTCCAAGACCTGGATCCATTTTCAATCTTATAGTCTATGCCCAACGTACAATGGAGGATCTACGTCATGTTTATAACGATGATATATTGGAATAACGAATTTCCCCTTAGTATGGGATACTATACTCAACTACTATATCTAAACTAATGTAATCATCAAACCCCTTTGATTGAGCCTTAAAACAATCCAAAGGATCCATATCAACTAAAATTCATTATCGTTGTCATTATCAACTAAAGGATCCATAAAGATCATTATCTTTATTGGAGCATTAATATTTGAAGAAGCTGAGTGACATAAAAAAATAGCATTTTTTATATAATAAAATTTTCTTAGTATACTAAATTAAACAACCTCTAAAATCTAAAGTCTAAATCTAGATCACTGGATATGATACAGTCCGTGACTGGATATCAGCAAAGTTCTTTCCTTTGTAATTTAGCTGCCAAACTTCAACTAAATTAATTAATATTTGTATAGAAATCCCTAACACGGCTTTCATTATCCAACATAAAATAAGCCAATGCTGCTTCCATCACATTTCCTCTTCTCACTAAAACTTAAGATTTAGGAGAAAAAAGAAAAGAAAATATTTTGAGTATTGACCATGAGATTTTGCATAGTTTGCATCACGACCAGGTCCAATGCAGTGACTAAATAGCCCATCAACTGCCGACAAAGGACAAATTTTAAGATTACATGTTTTCCTTTAACCCCCGGGATGAAGAACAAGGTCACATTCAAATCCCAGAAATTTCCTAATTTCTGATTTGATTAAAAGAAAGTTCACTTTCGGTCTGCTACATCTTTTTCACATTGACATTGACTGGTTTCTGTAATTTCGTTTAAACCCATTTTCCACGGATTTATTTTACTAGACAAAACCCTGTTTCACTGTCTACTTGTGTAGACAAAAGCCTTGCCTGAAGAGTTGGATCAAACCAAAATATGTTGAAATAATTGGTTAGGTTCAGAGTATATGTAGAACCTGAATATTATCATCATGGCTCAACATATAATATTCACAAAGGAAAATGTTGTAGATCCCATATGGATGGCTCCAGATTTGTGTTACTGTTGTGTATACCTTGTATTATTAAAGTGAAGGCATCTTTCACAATAGCTTTAGAGTGATTAAATTAATAGAAGCAGCGCGGCATGCTGTCCATGCCACTGACATGACATTTTCCAAATCCCAACCGCTAATTCTATCTTATGATTTGTGTTTTTCTATTACTAATTAAAAATACGACAAAGATAATTGTATTTGTTGATAAACAGTATAATTATAGTAAGTAAATATCCTAATCATTAGTATTAAAAGTATTAGTGATTAACGTTTTTTTATTATTTAGCCGATAAATTGGAGTGATTATTTTAAATTAAGATTTACTAAATTAATCTAACTAAAGAATTCAACAAAGTATGAATTAGGAAAATAATCGAATAATAATCAATGAGAGAAACAATACCTAGGAAAAAGTTCACCTAAATTTCATCTATTATTATGAATCTGAATTAAACAATTTATTCACTTGGTATCTTGATCCGTAGAAATCCCTAAATTATGTTAATATCTCTTTCGAGAGTAATAGCAATTGACTCTAGGTTGATTAATTGAAATTTTTTCCTAATTAAAACCCCTATTGTTTCATTAACTTAATCTATATATTCACCTATTAAATTTATATTGTCCTATTTCTAAGATTGCATGTAACTCCACTCAATTATGCTACATTTACTCTTAAATAGGAATTTTTCCTCCTTTGATTTAAGCATATTAAACATGAATTAATATCCCGAGAATATTAAAATAAGAGATAAGCACACATTTTTATATATAAAAAAAGAGATAAGAACACATAACTTAGAACAAGAATGAAGTATTTATCGCGTAAAACGAAAATCAAATAATAGAATTCATCGTAGGGTTTATCTTACCTAGGAAATTAATTCATAGTAAATAAAAACATCTCGAAGTCAGAATAACCACAAGAAATAAAGAAACTCATAAAAACTTCAAAAGAAATTAAAAGGAGGTCTTCAATCTTAATCAAGATCTGCTTCAGAGTTGACTCCAATGGTGTTCTTCAAGTTGTTTTCTTCAATATTCTTTAATTGCTCTATATTCTCTTCTTCTATTTGGTATTTCTAGACTTTAGAATGCTTAGAAAGCTTAAAAATTAGGTTTTTTTTGCGTGTTTGGGATGCGAATCGCAAAATCGACACGGTTTGGCACATAGCCGTGTGTCTAGCTCGTGTGGGAAGCCCAGCTTGTGTGGCTCTAGAAATCTACTCTTGTCCGATTTTAGCTCGTTTTTCGCTGCTTTTGCTCCTAAATGCTCTCTTAAATATAAAAACATGAATTCAAAGAATTAGAACGATAAACTTCACCAATTTGCATAAATAATCATTTAAAAATGCATTAAAAAAAGGATTAAAACATGTTATTTTTATCACTGATCACCTTGAAACATTCAATTCCATTCCTCCTAATCTTATCACTAAATTGGATTAAATTTAAAATTGAATTTGATAAATTTCTATATTAATTTCTGTTATTCAGAATATAAATTTTTATTTAAAGAAGACTTGAATTCATTATATATATATATATATATATATATATGTGAACACTTTTATTTGGTCGTATTAA
Organism: Gossypium arboreum; assembly: GCF_025698485.1. NCBI lineage: Eukaryota > Viridiplantae > Streptophyta > Magnoliopsida > Malvales > Malvaceae > Gossypium > Gossypium arboreum. The sequence continues at coordinate 17,611,710 of NC_069080.1, forward strand.
TATAATTTAGAAGGCAAAGAAATCGCGTGGGTATTTGTATATTAAGATAGGAAAAGAGGAAAATTGGGAAGAAGTCTGCCCAGATTTTTGGAGGTTAGCATCTATCCATACGTTTACAAACTTAATATTCTAAACACAACCTGATAATCACATACAATTATTATAATTTGTTTATGGGTTTAGGGTTACGGTTTGCTGGGATTTTATGATAAACAAATTTTCACAATTTTATAACTCCTAAAATAGACAGCTCAAGTGTACATATATTCATACAAAATTGGACATGCCTGAAGTGAGGCTTCCATTCAACAATATATAAAGCAGATATGGATCAACAGCAATATCTATCTAAACACAATTTGACAAAGATTTATATATATTAAACAAAACTGGGTTGGAAAAGCCGTCAGTCAAATTTTGTGATGGAACATTCCACCCAAATTACTAAATGACAAATATATCAGACAAATCAAAGCATAATAAAATCTTTCATTTCTCCATCTCAACCTTTTACGGTCCAAAGCAACCTCATTTTTATTTTATATATTAAAACTAGTGTTTTCTCTCTTTTTATCTGGAAAAGTTGACTTCAATCAAAGCTTAAGGCATATCATCAATTTGATAGAAAATTAAAAATGTTACTTTTAATCTTCTATAATAATTTCATTTATCTATCTAATTTTAAATATTATAAGAAAATAGTTATCAATATTTGATATTAAAATCATATTTAACCTTTCAATTTTCAAAATATAAAAACATAATATTATTAATTACTGTGATTTAAACAATTTAGAAATGTGATTTTATTTATTAAAATTATTTTCATTTAATAAAATAGGATTAATATATTTTTATATAGAATTTAAAAATAATATCTTAACAAAAAATTATGTTTATTTCACTTAAGAATAGAATTAATTTTGCACAATTTTAAAGAAAGATGTTGTTACAAGAGGTAAGAAGTGTACTTCATTATTTATGAAAAATATCATAAAGAAAAAAATAAAATATAAAAAATTAATTTTACATTATAATAAAATATTATTAAACTCCATGAGAATTAAATCTTACTAAAAATACATAATCATGTAAATAATTAAAAGAGAGAGAGAGATTGTAACTTGTAAATGAAGTTAAAGTAATAGAAGGGATAAAGATGATTTTGTTTGTATGTTATTGGTAGATGAGAGATTCTAATTTTGATGTTGACAAAATTTAATATCACCATTTTAACACCCCATTTAACCTTATTTCATCTTGTGTAGATATTTTTGTAAAACGAAAACCTCACTCTTGCTAAGTGAGAAATTTTCAAAAACATTTGCTATTATTCTGTCAAATTAATTTAAAAATCATATTATTAGCTTGGATATTTTTTGAAAAACTCCTTTTAATTTGCAGCGAAAAACTAGTTACTTACCAATATATTTTTTTAAATGGTTACCTTATTTAATTATCAGAAAAATCATGCTTCTCGTTTAAAACTAACCTACTAAACCAAGTGTCAAAGCCCAAAACCAAAATAAAAGTCCATAAAGATAATTGACAATCCAAAAGCCCATACTTAAATAATTATTTAAAACCAGTTCATTTTGAGAATTCGAATCAAAATTCCTGAGCGCCGCCCAATCCTAATCCTAAGGATTACCTGAGAAAATAAAATAACAAAGTGAGCTAAAAGCCCAGTGTGTGTCATAGCCCAATAACATAACAGAGAGTAAAATTAATGCATAGATTATAACATATCAAATCAGATAACAAATGACATGGTATGCTTAGCAATGCAAAGTATCATTCAAAATAGATCCTACCCCCAACCGCTACATACCATCTCCGTCCATCGAACACACCAGACAAGGTGGTCATAGGCCACCGAAACATTATGCAGACAAGCTGCCAAATATATGTGGAATTACCTCCATGAACAAATAATACAGATTACTACCAAAATCAAATTTGCGATTAAACCGTTAGATTCGCAGATTGTAGTCTGCCAAAACTTTCTCCATATTATACATATCCCAACCCCAATGCACATACACAAATCAGACATGCTCAAATACAAGTATAACAAATTAGAATCATGCCATTAGCATATACAATTTAACATATCAAAAACATGCTCATTGACATATTCGGCCAACAAAAATAGGCAAATAACACATTTAGCAACACAGTTAGGGGCACATATGCATTCGACTAACCCATACTAAGGCATACTCACCTTGATCATGACACCCAACTCACTTGCCCATATTCGGCCATAACAAAAACACACCCACAATCAATCAGCTAACACTGAGTTTCATAGTTAGGGGATACATACATTTGGCCACCGCAAGAAAAACACTAATCACAATCAAACGATTTCAAATAAAGCACAAAAACATTCAGTTATCATCATACAACACAACTCAGGTTGGGTTAGGACACACACCTGATTGCTTTGGAAATGTCAGCACTACAATAACAACCTAAGCTCTGCACACCACAACAAACCTCAACCCATTAGAACCCACACACAACCCGATCTAGGGCATTTGACCCCTTGCTCTCCCTTAAAAATATTCGGCCAATGTATGGCTAAAACCAACTAACCCCTAAAACTAAGGCATTTTGTTACTTACCCTTAAAGAGAAGATTGTCGAAAACTCAATTCGCAGGAGGGAGCTTACATCCCTCCTTAACAACTAGGCCAATGCCTCACACATGATAACAAATATACAAAATTTAAAGAAAAGCTAGGTGTGGCAAGCTAGATTTTAGGCCAAAATTAATGAAAATTTTAAGGGAAATGATTTGAATACAAAACCGTAAACGCATCACCAAAATACTTAACAACTAAACCAGATCAATTTTATTAAAATAATTAACACTATAAGAAATTTAAAGTACTACAACCACAATTCTTAAGAAAATAAAAAATAATAATAATCATAAAACCCTTTTCCCACATTAGTTTTATTGACTAAATATTGTATAAAAATAAATGGAGTTTCATTTAAATTTTTATACAATAATTGACATGTGCTTTCTCGTACTCAAGTCCACGGGATCATTAGTGGACAACAGAAAATTGTGGGACTTGAAACTTGAAATAAGTGAGTTGCTTGTAACATCACCATTTGGAAAATCTTTAAAAGACATACAAGATAAGCCTACTTTTGCTCCTATAAGGATCCATTCAAATCACCATCATACCAATACAATTTCAATTATAAGATACCAGTGGAGGAAATAATTACAGAGTTTGGAACTCTATTTAGATTTCTTGGATATTATATTTTAAACATTAGTTAATTTAACTTTTCTTTGTGCAGTTTAGGATGTGAACTACATATTAATTTGTATAAATTAAATTATTCGGTTTTATTTTAAAAAATTAATTTCAATTTAATTATTTTGAAGTTGAATAAATCCAACTACCAATCAAATCAAATTGAAATAAATTCAAAATTAGGATATTTAAATTTGTATATCTCCATTCTAATTAGATGAAACATGTCACATTAAAAGATTTTTTAAAATTATTTAAAAGATGTTATATGTCAATAACTTGAGATCCGAGTCCTAGAAAGGATTCGAGCCTCCAACCCACGACCCGACCATGAGAAGATAACAAGTCAAACTAGCTCGCAAGGCAAGGCTACAGATCCAGCTCGCGAGAAATTCGCGTGAGCTCACAAGACAAGGTTGTAGGACCAACACGCGGGTCCAACTCACAAGGCAAAGTTATAGACCCAGCTCGCAAGAACCTAAGGAAGATCGTAATCTCACTTTGCATACACCAAAGGACTCATTGAAAGGGCCACGTACTCCACAAGCCATCCAAACACATGTCTAGTAAGTACGAAGTCCTCCCAGAACGCCAATCCCAAAAGCAAAAAGGACTGTGTGTTCCGTAGACACGTGCCCAACAAACTTAAAGTTTGCAAAGAATGTTAGTATTAGGGGCAGTGGAGTCAAGATAAAATAGTGGAACTCTATGTATAAATACGTACAAAAGAGTTTTTTTTTTTATATAAAAAAAATCAAAATCTTTCAATGGCGCATAAACAATAAAAACAAAATAATTTAAATTAATGAGATTACCAGGAAAAAGAAAAAGAAAAGGAAAGGACAGTTGAGTTAAAAGTTTTATATGAACTTAGTTGGCATCATAATCAGCTTGCAATTTTAAGTAAAGTGGTTTCCATTATAACAAAGATATTATAAACATATTTAAGTGCAGTTATCCTTAATCATATAAACTTCACAACTTGTACTTGCTATTCTATTTGTTCTCCTCTCTCATTCAGTCATTGGCGTAAATGGAAATTACCTTAAAAATTTACATGTGGAGCTGCCACCCACTCAACGCTTGCTGTTTGATATGGGATTTTAATTTTAATTTTAAGTTTATGGTAATAAATTCAATTCCACCAGGCCCACTCCTGGATTTTGATTCTTCAGCCTTGGTGCCGGTGCCGGTGCCGGTGCCGGCGAGGGGCAGATATATTAGCATTGCCAAAACAAACAAGCCCCATGAAAGTAATTAGGAAGAAAAACACGTGGTCCCTACGAAGACATCAGGTGGCCCAAAGATTGACGCGAGATTCCATGTTGGTAAATGACACGTGGTATCATGTATTGTCAGTAATCGGTATAGGTCGTAGCTGTATCCCTGTGGGCTCACCCCTGCTAACTTTGTCTTGTATTTAGACATTGTACGAGTAGAAAGATACATGTATGTGGTTATGTACCCACCCTATATATATTTAGTGAATTAAATTCATCAACGCCTTTACACAATAGAACATCCTTTTGTTTTCTGGTTTCATTCCCCCACACTATTTTTTTCCCATTATATTAGCTTTGTTGCCCTTTTCCAAGAAAACTGCACTTGCACTTGTCGCTCGACTCTTTACCCTTATCTCTCAAGCATCATTTTCATCCATTTATCAGTCTATCTTTTGCTTCTTTTTTCTTAGTCCTTTCTTCTTTTTCTTTTTCCGTTTAGACAAAGGGACTAAAATTTTCAGGCTAGAAAAAAGATGACTGGGGGAGTTGAGGAACGTGATCAAAGCGTGAGTCTTGATCTTCTTAAGCAGAAAATGGCTAACTTCGCCAAAGAACGGGACTGGGATCAGTTTCACAGCCCTAGAAATCTCCTTTTGGCCTTGGTACGTATCTCAACCAAACCTTCATAAGGCTTGCTCTTGCTCTTTCTCTTTATTATTTTTCTGGGATTTTTTTATTAAGTTTTGTCTTTGAATATTTGATGCTTTCCATTTCTATGGGACATGAAAGATGGAAGGGTTAGCTCTTACAAGCTTTTTTCTTTGCTTTTTTTTTTGGGGGGTAGTTTCTTTGATTTTCTGTATGGGAAGATTTGAGTTTGACCAAGCAAAATACAGCCTAAACCAGTTGGATTATTAGATATATTAATTGTTTTGTCGTCAAGCCATGTTTTCCTTAAATCACAACACTTACTTGCACTTTTGCAAGTGGCCCTTTTCCGCAATTTTCTCTTATTACTTAAGTGCCTTTCTTGACGTCCAAGTTAGGGTTTTTACGGAATTTGCACTTTTTCCAACTTGGCCTGCTTGAAATGCTTCTTGCGCAGAGTCAAACTTGACAAACTGTCCCTGCAAAGTTCAAACAAGTTTTTCCCTTTTTATTTTCTGAATCACTGGAAATCATTACCCTTTTCTCTTTGTTGCTATTATTATATACATGTCATAAAGTAGATTCATGATTATTGTTCACTGTAATGGCTAAACTCTTGACACATTTTTGGTGATAATTCATATAAGGTGGGTGAAGTGGGAGAATTGTCGGAGATATTTCAGTGGAAAGGGGAGGTCCCAAAAGGGTTGCCTGATTGGAAAGAAGAAGAAAAAGTTCACCTTGGTGAAGAACTCTCAGATGTTCTACTCTACCTTGTAAGGCTGTCTGATATATGTGGTATTGATCTGGGCAAAGCTGCTCTGCGCAAAGTTGAACTTAATGCCATCAAGTACCCAGCTTCAAAGAAAAACTTCAATACCAGCAATGGCACTGCACACACTGGTTGATCATCTTTTCCAGAAAAAAGTTTGCTAAACCTTTTAGTTTTTTTTTTTTCTTAAGAACTTGTATTTATATTCCCCTCACAGATCATAGTCATAGCTGGTGGCTACTTTAGGTGTATTTATTCCCGTAGATTTTCTTTCTATTTCAGCAGCTGAATCCAATCTTTCCGATCGATATATATATACAGTTATGATAAAGAAAATTGTTCGCTTTTTTTGAGTATCTAATTGAAAGTTGAAACCTCGAAACGAAAGGCAAGGTAAAACGAATATGTTAAAAAGAGAAAGCTAATTATTTTTAAGCGATATAATATTTCATTCTTTGACTTGGGTTTTGGATGAACTGGTTGGTAAAATTATTATATAAAGATTTGATTCAAGTTTGGCGAAAACCTTTTCAAGTAAAGACTTGAAGAGATGAGGCAATGTGGCTTTTCGTTGGGGGTTGCATCATAAACCACCACTTCACTGACTTTAAACATGCTTAAAGAGGCTTTTTCAAGTGTTTTGGTAAGAGGGATGATTACGTAAAGCCAAATCCTGAAAGAATATTTACCAGTAGTTGATATGTCTTGATGATGAATTGATGATCTTTATTACCCAAAACATGATGCTTACATCAAAAGTCTCACCTATTTCTCCATGGGATTTTTTTCTTTTCACAAAGATTCCTTCAGCTAATCTTTAAATTTTTTAATTTACATTAATCCCGAATTTAATTTCTAAATAACCTCTTACCTTTTAGGATGTCCTATGCAGAGTATGATCTTTGTGTCATATCTAATATTCAAAGTTTGTCTGGGTTAGGTACCACTGCCGTGGAGCGCACAAAAACAGTGGTTCATCCCTTTAACGTCCAATCAGTTGCAGCACCTAAGCCTATTTAGGGAAGAACAAGATAACTGTGGTTCGAGTGGCATTTCATCTCGTAACTTTTATTCAGACAGGGTAATAGTAGCATAGGCAAAAATGTGTTCCTCGTCATTAATAATATTTTTGCTTGCAATAATTATGTCCTTTTAGCAGCATCGATGATAGCTACTATGAGTCATTTGTTTAGTACATTCAAAGGTCGAGAATGAAGTTTGTTTCTTTTCACAACGGGTGTGTGGGGATAAAATAATTGTAAAAATTACAGGGTTAATTAACTAAAAAGTCGGTTTTAGAAGTTAATGAGAGGATTAGGTTGTTTTTTTTTTTAAATTTAAATTAATAAGTCGATTTTAGAAAGAGGAATAGAAAAGGTGTCTTGTTGGGCACCTTCTTTTTTCCAAAAATTGTTTTTTTTTTAGTTGGAAATTTGAGGAGAATGATTTATTTGTATTTGTGTTTTAAGGAGAATTTGTAATAATTTTAAGTTATGTTTGAGTTCATGGTGATGCGAAGGCGCTCGTAAATCCACACATTTCATTTCCCATGTTGGGAGTGGGGATATGACAAAATTGGTAAACGCTACGGATTTAATTGGATTGAGCCTTGGTATGGAAACCTACTAAGTGATAGCTTTCAAATTCAGAGAAACCCTTGAATGAAAAATGGGCAATCCTGAACCAAATCATATAATTTTATTATTTTACGAAAATAAACATGAACAAAGCTTTAGCAAGCGAGAATAAAAAAAAAAAAAGGAAAGGATAGGTGTAGAGACTCAATGGAAACTATTCTAACAAATGGGGTTGACTGTTGGTAAAGAAATCATCTTAGAAAATGTCACATTACAATTCAGGCTCCCAGTTCATGGTGGTTATACAGTCACAGGTTGAAGTATAATTAGGGCTCCCAGTTGATAGTAGTTATGTGTCCACGGGTTTAAGTATAACTTGGGCCCTTAGTTGGTGGTGGTTATGCAGTCATGAGTTAAAGTTTCATGCTACCAGAAGAGAATACTTTATAAATCTCATATATAAGTTTGAGATCATAATCATAGAGAAAAGGAGCTCACCAGCATTATCAACTTTTTCTTTTTCTCTATCTAAGTAGTATCACTAACCTCATTGTCCGAAACCTCTGTCAAAAGTAAGGGCAAGAAGACTTTTAGCGGAGAGTGACTGTGATGGTGGAGAAAAAGCTAAAGCGCGAGTCAGGGCGATAACGGTTGTAGTTATTAATAAGTTATATAATCACAGCAACTATTGTTGCCCCGAGTCGTGTTTCAGCTTTTCTCTACTGTCATAGTCACTCCTCCCCCTGAAAGTCTTCTTGCCCCAAACTCTATCACAAATTTCAGACAATGAGGTTAAGGATACTACTTTGATGGAGAAAAAATAAGTTGATTGTATTGGTGAGCCCCTTTTTTCCCTATGATTATGATCCCAAACTTATGTATGGGGTTGTTAAAGTATCTTCTTCTGGTGGAATGAAACTTGAACCCATGACTGCAAAACCACTGCAAACTAAGAGCTTGTATTCCAAATACGTAATGTGTGTTCCAGCATGTAAATCTTGTTGACATGTTGCGTACAATCGACCTGGGCAAATGCACATACCACAATGACGTGTGTACATGAGTACTAAAGAGATTGGAACCACTCACGGTTGTACCCCCTATTAAAGATATCAACTCCGTATAACCTAGCCGAGATACCTACTCGCTAGCCAACAAACTCTATCACTTGGAAAGTTTCTAGTTGCTGAGAATATAGTTGTACATACATCGACCTCGCCTTTCATGTGTTGACCGTCACCGCTTTCCTCATCTCCTTGCAGTAGACGTGTCCCGCCACCATTTGCTTTGTTTGTACCCCCCTTCAATTTTTAGCTTCAAGGTTGCTAACTTGTAGAACGTAGCTGAGAAAACAATTAAAACGGGTAGATGTCATGTACACTCCAAGATGACATTAACAAACTCTGCATACGTATTTTCACAAGTCATGTTATCATTTCTTTGTGTTTCTAATGTATTCAAAAGATAAAAAAATAATAATAATAAGACTATTGAATTACCAATGTTCACAACTTGTTTACGCCAATCTGTATTCTTAAAGTCCCTATTAGTGTTAATTGCAATGTGGCGGATGCAATACACGAATTTCCACTATGACACCCTACACCCAATCTGGTCGTTGAATCCGAATGTGTGATGTCACATTACGTTGCCGTAGCAACTCAGACTATTACAAATAAATAAATCAAACAATTTGTCATTAATTCATAATAATTTCTGTACAATCACAATTATATGCATAAACACGATAAAGTAATGATAAACAATCTCATGTAAAATGTTTTGGGTTCAAATAAGGACAAACACGAATTTAGGATGCAAATTCAAACTCAAAGAGCCAAATTTAACAGTGTGTCTCGAGACATTAAAGTTCATGTTTTTGAGACTTGGTCACTTATGTCTCGAGACAGGTCTCGAGACACAAATCCTCTATTTCACATTTAGCTTTTATGTTTGGATGTCTCGAGATAAAAGGGTCATTGTCTCAAGATTTGTCTCGAGATCGAAAACAAGGAAAAATCTAATTTAGGTTCGATGTTTAGTAGTCTCGAGACAAAGTATTGATTGTCTTAACCTAGCCATGTATGTCTTGAACATGGCCAGCCTGTCTAGAAATGGATTTGCACGAATTTGACGAAACTGTAAATTTGTATAATAGTTTGGACATCCTCCTCCCACAACGTCGAATGATTTTCGCACCAATCTTTTGTTTGATTTCATTAAGTTTTACGCTATTATTAAACCTTATTCCTATTTGATGGTGTGATTCAAATATAAAACCAACTTCTGTATGAAAAATTATCCCATCTAAATAGACGTATGTGAAGAATTGATTATTCATCTTCTATACAAAACTTGGAAAAATAAATTAAAATATATATTAGTTGCTATTAAAACAATTTATACCATATTAAAGCAATGAAAAACTTTGTATCAAACAAAATAATTTGCATGTCATACTAAAAATTATTATCACTACATGGTCACATAATTATACATAATATTAAAATAAAATGAAATAACATAAAAATAATTAAAACCTAACCTCGTCAACTCAAACTTGATTTCTGAAATGAAAAAAATTATTCTTGATCTTCAATCTTGATTTCTAAAAGTTGTAAGGACCTAAATGTGAGACTTTTGCAACTATTTAGAACTTAAGATTTCTCCCGTTTAACTTTAAAAGTTCAATTTTTTTCTCCTTTAATTTGTTTCAATTAAAAAAAAACAAAGATTTGTTTTTCTTTGTTCGCTACCCAAGTAGACGTACAGGTGACAGAAACTGGTGTTGCCACCTTATATGGTGAAACTAGTATTTTTATACTTGAATATAGCGTTAGCAAAAATGGGAAATTAAGGAGAAAAATAAAAATTTCGGTGTCACTAATTAGGATGACAATACCAGTTAAAAGATATTTATTTTTTAGCTGGAATCATTTGGTAATGATGAGTGTACTTTTGGGGGCGATATTGTCTAGCAACATGGTAACTTCGTGTTTCACTATTCAAAACAACTCATTCTAGTAAATAATCTACAAAGCACCCCATCTTCATAATTATTTTTTGCGTATTATTAATGTAAAAAACTCTTTTTATGTATTTGTTTAATAAAGTGTGGTTATAGTTTTTTTAATGGGAAGGATTCACTTGCACTTGTGTAAAACTTAAGGGTCCATTTGTTTATGTGTAAAAGGTTTTATGGGAAATATTTTAAGCATTTTCCTCTGTTTATTTCACAAAAAATAGTTTGGTCAACGGAAAATAACTTACAGTTAAGGTAAAATAAGCCATTTTTACTGTAAAGCGACTTAATATTTTGAAAAGCGTAAGTTATTTTTCGAAAAAGAGCTTATCTATAGATAATTTTATTTTTATATAAAAATTAACTTAAATCAAGTTTAATATTATTATATTAATAATAAATTTTATTTTTATTTTTAAAATATTTAAAATATTATATTTTTTAATATTATTAAACATACATATTTAATTATTTATATTTAGTCATATAATAAATATTGTAATAGGCCAATTTTGGCCTGGTCCCGAAAAAAAATAATAACCGAATAAATAAAGTCAAATGATGCAATCGGTCGAAAATAAGCCAAAAAAGGATAAAATTGAAAGACAATCATTAAATTGGGGCCAAATAAAAAAGATGAAGAAAACCAATGAGTTATCAAATTTTGTTGACTTGGTAAAAAGCCAAAAATAGGAAGATATTCTTTTTATTTTATTTTAATTTATTAAATTAGTTAGGCTATTTTTTGTAAACCCCATGTATATAAATAGGTGTATTTTGTTATTTGAAAAGGGGGATTACTTTGGTATTCTTACTTCAATTTGGAAGTGGATTATTCTCTCTTTCAATTACGTGGGAATTTTGTCCATTTCATTTCAATTTCTTTATTTATTCTAAATTCGTCTAATTGCTTTTAGCCCTTCCGTTTTTTTTATTGTTTTGCAATTAAGTTTTCATTATTTTTTTCGGCCCTAAAATTTGTTTTGATTGTATTTTGGTCCTCCTTGAAGCTGTGCATTTTGGAGGGTGGGGATTATTTTCCTTTTGGTCCCTCCTTATTATTCGCACATTCAAATTGATCCATTTCTTTTTATTTATTTTTGGTTTGCCCCAAAATTTTGTTTTAAGGTTCGATTTAATCTTTTTTTTTATATTCGCTATTTTATTATCAATTTAACTAATTTAATATATTATTGCTATTATTATTATGTTTCTATTTATATTTATTTTGTTATTCTAATACTATTATTATTTATCTAATTTTTATTTATCTATTTATATTTCTACTATTATAATTTTCTATTTATTATATTTCTATTTCTATTTATATACCGTCGAAACCATTTTTATTTTGAAAAACGGGGATCGACTTTAAAAAACAAATTATGGAGTCGCCACCAATCTTTTTTGGTTTAGGTGTGATCGGATCACCTAATAAATTATTTTTATTAAAGTATGGATTTTGGCCTACGAAAAATCAAGAAACGGGTTCGGGAGTCAGTTACGTACAAGGAAGGATTAGCACCCTCGTAACGCCCAAAATTGGTACATAATTGATTAATTTATGTCCTAATGTTGAAAAGCTGGAAAAGCATTTAAAATACGATCCCTTTAAAAAATGTGTGAACAACTCGAGTTGGATTTTAAGATTCACTCATTCCAAAGGAATAAAATACCACATTCAGCATGTTAGGACACGATATTTTAAGCCTCCAAAAACTGAGATCACCTCATAATTTTCAAAACACGCAACGAAATCTTAAAAGGGTATTCCACCATTTGGCCAAACGGAAAATCGAAACCCAGCACGTTAGGGCACGATTTCTCAAATTTCCAAACACGAAACATTGCCTTGTTTTGAAGAGTTTCCAAATAAGCAATTATGAAACCGGCTCAAAATATATTCATTTGGTTTATCTTAGGGTAAAAACAATGATGTTTGGCGAAGAGTTGGAATTTAAAATCATGATGCAATAACGAACATGCAAGCTTATTATTGAACATGAAATGAAAATATATGACAATAATATTACATTATACAAACACTAATATTAACATTTGAAAGCTAATGATTTAAAAGCAAATTTAAAGAATTACTAACATAAATAACATGTACAAGTTTAAAAAACAAGTAAACAAATGAGTGGTATAAAGAAAACGTACTTTAGAAACAACAATATGCAAACAATCAATTATATGCATAAACCTTAAAATAAGTAACTTACATGAAAGTTTGAAATACCAAGAAAATAAAATAAGAATATATATATATATATATTTATGAAATAATAATGTATGAATGAAATTTCAAGATAAATAATGTCTATGAAAAAGGTAAGTGGCATACAAAACAATATATGTCAATCCAAATAGGTAATATACATGAAATGAGAAGACTTAATATGAATAATACATAAGTACAAATATTAATAACACACAAAAGTATTTGAAGTAAACAAATGGATGTATATATATATCAATGTACGAAAGTAAATATCATACAAATCACTAAAGTATAAAATTATATAAAAGAATATTAAAACCAATAAGTCATACAATAAATCAATGTAAAAATATGCAAAAAAAAGGAAATAAAACCTTAATAATATGTAATTTATTAAAACAAGTATATAGTAAAATAATATATGGAAAAAATGAATAATAAAAAGAAATTTAAAATATGAATTAAAAACTTAATTTAAAAAAAGTCAAAATCAAAAAGACAATTTGTAAATGATAAAGTACCGTAGGATCAAAATGTGAGGAGTATAAACTAACGGGGACTAAAAAACAAATAAACCAAATGCCCAAAATGAAACACTTAAGCCGGACTGATTTGTAACGGCGCCCAAATTCCAGGGACAATTTAAAAGAATTTAAAAAAAACTTAAACATGGCTCAATTGAACGCTAGCGCGTAGGAGGGGGACTAAATGCGCAATTCCCCCAATCAGAATCAAAATGCGCGAACCCTCACTGCGGGTCGGGTCAACAAGCAGGTCTGCCCCCCATACCGCGCCGTTTCATTCTGATTGTTTAAATCAGTTTATTTCAAAAACAATTTTATTGAAGGTTTAAAAAAAAAAGAAAAAAAAAAGCCTGTTTCATTCTCTGCTAGGGCTTCATTCGCAAGCCTTAATGTAGCCACAGTACCAAGGCCATTTTCGGTGGCTAGCTATGCCGAGAAATGGGTTTTTCGACCCCGATCCAAGATCGTTTTCTGGTAAGCTCTCCTTCTTTCCTTCTTATATTTCGTATTTGTGTTGAATGAAAAAAGAGAAACAGAATATAATTGCAACAAATAATCACCTTTGAAGTATTCTTTTGATTGCTCTTTATTTTTTGTGTATTTTGTATTCGAAAATCTGTCCCAAAACAAATGAAAATTCGAAGCTTTTATAGCCCAAAAGTACAACAGTTATTTACTATGCTCTTGCTCACGTCGCAGGTCACGAAGACGTGGAGGAGGAACGGACATAGGGCGTGCTACACGCCAACTGGGGGTCGCTCTTGGTGTGCCGACGTGTGTGGTGGTGGGGCACCGAACGTAGGGCTACGATGCAAGGTGTAGCCTAGGGTTTTGGGCCATGGGTATTGGGTTTGTTCAATGTAATTGGGTTTGGTTAGTTTGGGTTTGTATTTGGGTCTATTTTTTGGGTTAGTTTCATCTCCTTTGTTTTGGGTTTGTTATTTTTAGTGATTTGGGCCGTTTCATGTAATTGGGTATTTGGGTCGGGCAAAAATTGGGTTTTACAGCTGCCCTTCTTTGCTCGTTGTCGTGTAACGAGAATGAAGCTAAGACCACAGAAAGGCTAATTTTGCTTGGTCTTACCACATCTCGCCCACATTATGCTCATCTTCTTCAAATAGCCCCATTCCAATCCACTGCATCTTCAGGGGTATAGAAATTGTGCTTTCGATCCACTCTTCATCCTCAGTCTACTCTATTGCGACTTCAGGGAGATAAAACTTATAATTTTGAGCCTGCTCCACTGTAACTTCAGGGAGATAAGGCTAGTGGCTTAAATCTACTCCATTGCCGATACATGAAGATAAGATTCGTCGTATTCGATCCTGCTTAGGGAGATAAGATCTATAATTTTCAGTCTGTTTCCTTGCTACCTTAGGAAGATAAGACTTGTATCTTCAACATGCTCTCGTGCTACCTCAGAGAGATAAGGCTAGTGGCTAAAATCTGTTCCATTGCAGATACATAGAGATAAGATTCGCCATCTTCGATCTACTCCACTACTGCTTAGGGATATAAGATCTGTAATTTTCAGTCTGCTTCCTTGCTACCTCGGGAAGATAAGACTTGTATCTTCAACCCGCTCTCTTGCTACCTCAGAGAGATAAGGCTGGTGGCTAAAATCTGCTCCATTACTGATACATAGAGATAAGATCCGCCGTCTTCGATCTACTCTACTACTGCTTAGGGAGATAAGATCTGCAATTTTCAGTCTACTTCCTTACTACCTCAGTAAGATAAGACTTGTATCTTCAACCTGCTCTCTTGCTACCTCAGAGAGATAAGGCTGATGGCTAAAATCTGCTCTATTGCTGATACATGGAGATAAGATCCGCCGTATTCGATCTGCTCCGCTACTGCTTAGGGAGATAAGATCTGTAGTTTTTAGTCTGTTTCCTTACTACCTCAGGAAGATAAGACTTGTATCTTCAACTTGCTCTCTTGTTACCTCAGAGAGATAAGGCTGGTGGCTAAAATCTGCTCCATTGCCGATACATGGAGATAAGATCCGCCGTCTTCGATCTGCTCCACTACTACTTAGAGAGACAAGATCTGTGAATCCACCAATGTTGCTATACTGTCCTCTAGGGAACATGCCCTGTAGACTCAGTTTCATTTGCCTATGTTTATGCCAAATGATTAGGATGCTATGATCAAAATGAATCGAATGCTCCTAACTAGGTGTGTATGAATGATATTTGTATGAAATGCAAAACGTCGTGAGAATGATACCTTTTTAAATGCTTAAAATTTCATTACTCGTTATTCATCAGAGTTTTATCATTGTTGTATTATGCTGTCTGTAACACCCCGTACCCGAGACCGTTTCCGGAGTCGAACACGAGGTGTTAACGGACTTAATTCATTAATTAAACACTCATACAATTCATTTTAAAAATTTCAGACAAGCTGGCTAACTGCATCACAGTCGCTTTAAAATCATATCTCGAGTTACGAAACTCGAAATCCAATTCCGTAAATTTTTCCTGAAACTAGACTCATATATATATTTACTAATTTTTTTCTAGAATTTTTGGTTGGGCCAATTAGTACATTTTATTAGTTAAAGTCTCCCCTGTTTCAGGGTTCAACTACTCTGACCTCTGTGTATTACGAATCAGATATCTCCCTGTACAGAGCTTCAATGACTATTCCGTTTATCTCTAATAAAACTAGACTCAATAAGAAATCTGTACATATAAAGCATGAATTCTAATTATCTTTGTAAAATTTATGGTGAATTTCCAAAGTCAGAACAGGGGATCCAGAAATCGCTCTGGCCCTGTTTCACAAAATTTAAACATCTTATAAAATATAGCTCATATACCTGTTTCGCTTATTCCATATGAAAATAGACTCATCAAGCTTCGATTCCATAACTTATTCATTATTTAATTCCATTTCTAATATTTTTAGTGATTTTTTAAACTCACGTCACTGCTGCTGTCTGAATCTATTTTATGGTAAATTTTACCTATTTCATGGTTTCCATGGATTAGCTAGCAATTTGACATACATAATACCAAATATGATCATGATTAGCCATTCCAATGGCTAATCATTACCAAGCATTTCTATCTCCATACCACTCAATAACCATATCATAAGACCATATATACAAAGTGATTATAATGCTATACATGCCATACTCAAAATATACAAGCCATTATGTCAAGATGGTATACGGATAGTGTGAGCGTGCCTCCGACCATTTCCGATTTTCGAGCTGGCTTGTCAACACTACAAGGAATGAAAAGGAGGGAGTAAGCATAAATGCTTAGTAAGCTCACATGCAAATAGCAAGTAACATAACCATATAAGCAAACATAAAACATCATTTGCATAATCATCACCAAGACATTCATATCACCTTTTCATTTATCATCTTACCATATTGTTGTTATATCGAGTTTTCAACCCGAGGGTTAAGTACATACCTGTTCAAAGTATCCATTTCACAACACTTACCAATACGTCCCTTTCATCTTGAGTATTCCTCCATTTGAGTAGAACTTTACCCGTTGAACACATCGAATATAATTCGGATACATGGAAAGTTTGCACATAAGTGCCACATATGTAGCCATGCTACCATGTAACCCGCCCATAAGTGAACTCGGACTCAACTCAACGAGCTCGGGCGTTCGCATCCATAAGTGAACTCGGACTCAACTCAACGAGTTCGGATGCCTAGTTACATCTCACGAACTCGGACTCAACTCAACGAGTTCGGACGTCAGATCCATAAGTGAACTCGGACTCAACTCAACGAGTTCGGATGCCCAAATATCCCAGTGACATGTCACTTGTATCCTAATCCATTCCTGAGGTTCAACGGGACCTTTTTCCCAATCATGTGTCTCAACCATCTTCTACGGAATGCCGATACCGATACTCGGTAGTATTTCACATTTTCCAAGTATATCACATAATTTGACATATTATCAAACAATTATCACAAGTATAATATTTCATAATAATTATCATATCATTTAAAAACATTAAAACATTTAAAATAATAACTATGTTACCAACATTTACATATGAACTTACCTCGTATGCGAAAATGGCTATTTTACCATTTCGTCCACCACTTGGTATTTTCCCCATTTTAGCCCGAATTTCAGTTTTCCTTGCTCTATCATTTAAAATATAGTCTAATTAGGACTCACATTATTCAAATTGACCCAAAATCATATTTTTGAAAAATTACAATTTTGCCCTAAACTTTTGCATATTTACACTTTTGCCCCAAAGCTTGTAAATTAAAATTCAGCCTATTTTCTTATGTTTTATGACATGCTGATCATTTTTCCTTCTATGGCAACATCAAATTCTCACTCTAACATGTACTTATGACTATTAGGTATTTTTACCGATTAAGCCCTTTTGCTCGTTTTCACTTAAAACCGAGTAGCACAAGTTGTCTAACATAATTTAAAACCTCATATTCTATCATAAAACACCAAAATACACAAATTTCACCTATGGGTATTTTTCCAAATATAAACCCTAGGTTAAATTATTGCTAGCATAAGCTAAATCGAGCTAGGGACTCCAAAACGTAAAAATCATTAAAACGAGGCTAGAACGAACTTACAATCGAGCTTGGAAGCTTGAAAACCCTAGCCATGGTTTCTCCTTGCTATATTCGGCCATGGGGTTGAAGATGAGCAAAATTGGCTTTTAATTTTGTATTTTAATTCATTTCACCCCTAAATGACCAAAATACCCTTACTACTAAACTTTCCAAAAATTCCATCCATGTCCAATTTTTGTCCATAGACTTAGAAATTGGTAAAATTACTCTTTAAGGACCTCTAATTAATAATCTAATTCAATTTTATGCAAAATACTTCTAGAACACAAGTTTTGCAATTTATTCAATTTAGTCCCAAATTTCAAATTAAGCACTTTATGCATAAAATTTCTTCACGAAATTTTCTCACAATCATGCAATCATATCATAGACCTTAAAATAATCATAAAATAATTATTTATATCTTGGATTTTGTGGTCACGAAACCACTATTCCGACTAGGCCCAAAATCAGGATATTACACTGTCTTCCTGCTCAGCTAGCATCTTCTACAGAAAATCCATAGAAATAACCCATTTTGCTCAACTGGTTTGCCCTATTGTAACTTCAGGGTCCATTTCACTGTACTTATGAGACCTAAGGTTTATACCATCTTCAAACCCTCCCCTGCAACTTAGGAGTATAGGACCTGAATCCCTTATCTATTTGGTCTATTACATCGTTCCCCGGGCGTCATGAATAGATGTGTACACCTAATATTTGCATGAATGAGGAATATTATTTCTCTTTTTCCAATAATGATCCCCTCTTATGCTTGGGTTGATATCACTCATTTTCGTCATTAACGCGATTTCTAGTTCAACTGATATCTTTGCCTAAAAATTCAAAGAGATAATCTCAATTTGGATTCAAATATTTCCAACCCTTAAGCGAGGTAAGTTCTAAACAATAGTCCAGTTTCAGGTTCTTGCACTATTTAGAGCCTTCTAGAGTAATATGCAAAACTCCTTTCGTGAAAGTGTTATTAGTGCATTGGTCCTTATTTCTATATGAGTGCTTGAAAAAGATTATAAAGGTAGACAAAACTGAAATTCATTAGGAACAAAATTCGAAATGTATGGATTAATCAACGAAAGCAAAAATTGCTGGAATACAAAAAATAAGAAAAGGAAACAAATAAGTGCCCTAGATATCGTAGCCTGAGTTCTCCGTACGAACTCTTCGATGACCATTTTGAGCTTATCATGTACATGAGAGATCTAAAGTACTTTGCCGATGCTCCAAAACGTAGCACACTTCCTCTTCGTTAATTCGAGCAGAGCAAGATTACCACCTGCCTCATCTTTGATCAAATTTTGAACTACCCTTTTGGTCACAAGGCGCCCTTTGCGGGTTTTCACCTCAGCCTCTCCCCCTTTGCCCTATTTTTTTTTTACTAGGTTAGGCAAGCTCTTACCGTCTATCTCAGTTAATATCAGTGCCCCTCTAGAAAAAGCCTTCTTTACCACATAAGGTCCTTCCCAGTTTGGCATCCATTCCCTCTGAAATCTTTCTGTAAATGGAGGATCTTTTTTAATACCACGTCTCCCTCATGAAATACTCTAGGGCGAACCTTTTTGTTGTACATTCACATCATTCGTTTCTGGTGCATTAGACCATGACGGATAGCCTTCAACCTCTTTTCTTCAATCAAGTTCAGCTGATCAAACCGGGATTGGATCCATTCTGCTTAGTCAAGCTTCAACTCTGATAAAACCCGGAGAGAAAGAATTTCGACTTCAATGGGCAAAACTGCCTCCATCCCATAAACCAATGAATAGGGTGTTTGATCGCGTGATTCGTAACAAGTAATAAATATTTAAAATGAAGATCAAACCTAGACTAACTAATATCCCAATGTAGGCAAGTGTACATATCGAACAGTAGTATAGTTTTAGCAAGACCGGATTGTCAAACCCAAAGGAACTAAAAGTACTAGTAATGAATGTCTTTTTATTATTTAGCCTAAGAATAATGGAGCTTTTTTTAATTGACTAATTATCTAAACTAAGAACACACAGAGAAGAGAATTGGGGAATTGCTTTTGGGAAAATCAATTGACTTGAGACAATACCTAAGGAACAATCCACCAAAACTTTACTTGTTATTCTGGCTTTGAATCGGACAATTTATTCATTCAAATTGTTCCGTAGAGATCCCTAAGTTATGTTATTATCCTTATTCAAGACTAATAACGTCTAATTCTTAGATTGAATAACCGAGACTTTTCTCTAATTAACACTCTAGGGTTGCATTAACTCGATCTATGGATCCCCGTATTAGGTTTCACCCTAATCTGGAAAAATCTTGTCACCCTATTTCTAAGCTCACAATTAACTCCACTTAATTATGACAAATGTACTCTTAGATAGGGTCTATTCCTCCTCTGAATAAGAGCATGTCTTGAACCAGTATCCTGGGATATCAAAACAAGAATTAAGAACACATAATTAAGAACAAGTTAAATATTTATCATACGATTCAGAAAATAATAACAAGATTCGTTTTAGGTTTTATTCCCCTTAGGTATTTAGGGGTTTAGTTCATAACTAAATAAGAAAACATTTCAGAAGAATAAAGAATACAAAACATAAAGAAAACCCAAAACTCCTGAAGGGAAATTGAGGAGAGATCTTCAATCTTGATGATGAATCCGGCTTCTGAGATGGATTAATCGGCTTTATTGGGGTAATTTCTTACCCTCTTTCTCCGTCCTCCTTTTTCTCCACCTCTAGGTTGTATTTATAGGCTTTGGAATGCCTAAAAACCCTCAAAATTGGCCTTTTTCGAATTGGACTCAACTTGGGCTTGGTAGGGACACGCCCGTGGCACACGCCCGTGTTCGATTACTTCAGGCTGTGTTCAAGCCTGCCAAATTGACACAGCCGTGTGGTCTGCCCGTGTGAGGAGGTCCAAGGGGTGTTAATTTCGTACTTTGGCCTATTTTCTCCCTTTTTGGCCCAGTTCTCGTTCCTTTCGCTCTCCTATCCTCTCCTAAGTATAAAATATGAAATTAAAGCATTAGAAGCATCGAATTCACTAATTCTAATAAGAAATCATCCATAAAATGCATTAAATATGGGTTAAAAATATGTATAATTTACGGTTTATTAAATACCCCCACACTTAAGCATTTGCTTGTCCTCAAGCAAAATCCTCAACTCATAATTAAAATAAATTCTCCTCAACTTATAATTCTTATCGATAATAGCTCAAAATAATCCATAGGTAATTATACATTGAGAATTCAACTAAAAGAACATAAAAGCTTCAAACATTCCAAGTTGAGTATTTAATCATGCAAACATAGGTGTCTCTCCGCATCTAAGTAATTACCTTTGATTCAGAATATCACAGAGTTTCACATCCTCACTAAAGATTCACTCAAATCACTCGAGGTTTTAAGGACAATAAATGAAGCAATCAATAGTCAATAATGAAAAGTCATTACCATAGACTTGCATGAAAATCAAATCTCCACCACTATAATTTAAGATGATACATCAATCAAAAGGTCTTTAGAGGGTTGTAGTGCGGCTTGGTTAGGGGGGTGTGGTCACAAGCTGAAAGAAAGGGTTAGAATCGAGATTGAATTAAAAAATTGCCTAACTAGAAAAAGAGTTAATCTTCACTTGCGTACAACAGAGCTTCTTCTCAGAATATGGAATTACTAATATATATACATAGTTCTTTTTTTTTTAAGAACAAGTTAAATATTCATAGACTAACTTATTACAAACAAGACATAGCTAAGCAATTTCCTCAACTCAAATCTCGACAAAAATAGGGATTAAATTAGGGGGTTTCAAAAATAATGGGTTAAAGGCTAATATTAAGGGTAATACAAGAAATGGCTTATTAGGCTCAAGGGGGTTCACTAGGGGTTAATCGTGGAGGTAGGCTTTTCATGGCATGAGTGGGTTAATCCTAAGTGTCTTAATCATTTTGATATATCAAATCAAATGGTGTGGTCTCGACATGCATAATCAAGCAAGTTCTAGAATAACAGTTCAATACTGACGCACTCAAAGCAAAAATAAAAGTGAGCATGAATGGATGAATAGATACTCAAAAGGCTCAAAAATTTCACAAAAATTACGGCTTTTTTATGTTTAAACTCGTGAATTCCAATTCAAAGTAATACCTAGACTTGGGGAAACAGCCTAAGATTTTGAATTCTTAAAAATCAACTCATCATGCTTGATTCTCTATTGTCTTAAAGTTTAAATAATCAATATATAAATCCCTATGTTTTAATTCAAGATATATCAATCAAAATCATAAATTAATTAAAATTTATCCTAAATATGATATGAGAGTTTTTTCAAGAGAACAAGAAGATTATTCAGGGATTTTCTGATAATGAAATAAATACCCCGCCATATTTAAGATGTACATTGCCCTCAATGTACAAAGATAGATATTAGAGTATAAAAATAAGATAGGGAGAAGTGAAACTTCCTGTATGATGAATTCCTCGAACTAGAGTTTTGGAGAGTGATCGGTTTGAGGGTGGAGGAGGATACTCCGGCGGTCGTAGAAGTTCATTAGGCCATAAGTCCTGTGCCAAAAGAATATTATATCTAGTGGTAGCTATGGTCGTGGTTGAGTAAGACATGGCAGTTGTAGAGAACCTTTTCTGGTGGAGTTTTAGTTCTTATGTGAGGATGAGCTTAAGAGCTCTATATAACTGTGATAAAATGAGAAACTTTTTTAGGGAATAGTAGGAAGAATAAGTACTCGAAAAGAAATAACCGAAATTTATAATAAAATTTTAAATCTGCTAAAAAATAAAAAATAAAAAGTAGTTTGAATAAAAATTAAAAACATAAAATAATAAAATAAATATTTCTAAACATTTTTATCACTGGATGGTTCGCGATGAGATGTGGACCCGCAGAAGATGACGCTCCCTTCCTCTTCTTTGAGGCTGGTACGGTTGTTTTCTTTCCTCTTGAAGATGACATTGAAGGCGCTAAGGGAGAGAGATTGAGCTTTAAAAATGAAATTGTAGGCTACGCAAGGGCGTGGCAAGGGGTACAGTCGTGTGGAAAAAAATAGAGGGAAAAGAGATGGGAAAGTGAGGATTAATGCAGGGGAAGTGGATTTTAGGATGGTTTGAGGGTTGGGGAAATGAGAATCTAGAGAATGGTGGACGGAATAGGGATTAGGGAGTGGGGAAGGGGAGTTTTCGGCTAGGGTTTTGAAAGGAAGAAGAAAATGAACAGTGATTTGCTTATATAGAGGAAGTGCACACGGCCTAAAGCCACGCCCGTGTTCTCTGAAAATGAGCCAGTGTTTTTTGAATTTTGCAATTTAGGTCATGCCCAACTACTATCCCATGCCCGTGTGTTTAGGGCATGTGTGGTACACGACGATATCGCACAGTCATGCCTAGCTTTGTTCGCTTCTCCCACACCCGTGTGTTAGGGTACCACACCCGTGTGTTAGGGTACCACACCCGTGTATTGTTGTCCATGGCTTAACAGCACACGCCGGTGTCGAAGAAATATAATTGAGCCTTACCCCTGGCACACCTGTGTTTTTTCATTCTCACGCTCGTGTTCACGTATCAAGTTCACCCACGGCCATGTCGCACGGCCGTGGGGATTTATCGCATCCCGTGTTTGGGGAAATCATTTACCCTATTTTTGCACGGCCGTATCGCACGGCCATGTTTACCTCCGTGTTGGTCACATGGCCTTAAGCACGACCGTGTTATCGGCCGTGTGGAGCTGGAAATCTATGCTTCAAATACCCTGTTAGTGACCTAAATGTTTAAAACTTGAATTTAAAATCATTTAAAATAATTTAAAATCATTAGTACTCGGGTTGCCTCCCGAGAAGCGCTTATTTACAGTCTAAGCTCGAGTTACCTCTCCGGTGAATGGTCAGGGTGGTTCAAAGAGTTTATACTCCTCATTCCTGCTATCAATCTCATCAAAATAGGGTTTTAATCGGGCATTGTTTACCTTAAAAGTGCCGAACTTGGGGTGACTCACCTTCACCGTACCGAATGGAAAAATATTGAGTACCGTAAGAGGGATTTCCTCATTTAGTGTGGTAGTGACAATGTGGAGATCAGCGGCATCTAGTAAGACTTTATCGCCAACCTTAAGTTGATTAGGAGAGACATCGGGCTTGTTTTGGCATAGTTTTGATTTATCATGTGTCCTCTATCCGTAGCCTTCGTTCTTCATAATTATGTTCTCTATCATTTCTCGAACATGGCTCGTGAACTTCTTTGAAGCTTAATTTCTGCAAAGTCATATTGTCAGTTTTAGTAGATTGGTTCGGACTATTACTTTCAATGTTCGATGTGATGCCAGAATTACGAACTTGAAGGGTGATCGTTGTCTCCCACACGAAGTGTAAGCTCACCAATTAAACAAGGAATTGTAAAACTCTCTGGATCTTTCAATTTGTGGGGTAGCTTATTCTGTAGAATAGCTGAGCAAACTGCGTTTAGCTTCACATGCGATGCTTCGTCCAACTTCCACTTATTTACTAAAAGCTCATTTAAAAATTTTATTGCATTTGGCATCTGCGACAAAGCTTCAATAAACGGTAAGTTAATATGTAATTTTTTCAAAAGTTTGAGGAATTTACCGAATTGTTCGTCTGAGCGGTCTTTCCTCGTCGTGTTAGGGTATGGGACACGACGTTTATATTCATCATTCACCATTTTGTTATGACTTACCTCACTTTTACCTTTGCTCACCACAGTTCATTGCATCAATTCTGGCTCAGGCGCAATGAATCCTTCCTTATCTTGAGTACTAATTGCGTTGAGGTGTTCCCTTGGGTTAGGTTCAGTATTACTTATTAAGCTACCTTGTGGTCGTTCGGAGATTAATTTGGATAGCTGACCTATCTGAGTTTCGAGTCCTTGGATCGATGCTTGTTGATTTTTAAGTACCGTCTCGGTATTTTGGAAACAGGTTTCTGACATTGATATGAATTTTGTGAGCATCTCTTCAAGGTTCAGTTTCTTCTCTTGTTGATAAAGTGGCTGTTGAAAACCCCGAGGATTTTGTGGCTTTTGATTTTCTTGACCACCCCAGGAGAAATTTGAGTTGTTCCTCCAACCTGCATTATCAGTATTACTGTATGGGTTATTTTGAGATCTAAAGTTATTGTTACCCATATAGTTGGCTTGTTCCTCTTCGGTTGTGGGATTGAAAGATTGATATTCTGTATGCACACCTCCTCCACTTGAGTCACACCTTATTACTGGATGTATCTGCGTAGAACCAAGTAAACCATCAATCTTTTTATTGAGAAGTTCTACCTGATTTGACAGCATAGTAACTGAGTCGGCGTTATAAACGCCGACTGTTTTTATTGGCTTAGTCCTCATGACTTGCTACTGATAGTTATTCAGTGACATTTCTTCAATGAATTCATAAGCCTCTTCAGGTGTTTTGTTGTTGATGGTTCCGCCAGCAGCTGCGTCAACCATTTGCCGAGTCGAGGGATTCAAACCATTGTGGAATGTTTGTACTTGCAACCAAAGCGGTAACCCATGGTGAGGGCACCTTCTCAGTAAGTCCTTGTATCTCTCCCATGCATCGTAAAGTGTTTCTAAATCCATCTGCACAAAAGAAGAAATATCATTATGTAACTTAGCCGTTTTAGCTGGTGAAAAGTATTTTAGTAAAATATTTTCCGTTATTTGTTCCCAAGTAGTAATTGACCCTTGTGGTAACGAGTTCAACCACTGTTTAGCTTTATTCCTCAATGAAAAAGGAAATAACCGAAGACGAATGACATTATCAGAAACGCCATTGATTTTGAATGTATCGCGAAATTCCAGAAAATTTGCTAAGTGAGCGTTGGGATCTTCATCTTGCAAACCATCAAACTGAACAAACTGCTGTATCATCTGGATAGTGTTAGGTTTTAATTCAAAAGTATTTGCAGCTACAGCAGGTCTAACTATACTAGATTCAGTTCCTGTTAAAGAAGGTTTAGCATAATCATACATAGTGCGTGGAGCAGGATTTGATTAACCGCAATTGCAAGAGGTAGCTGATTGCCTTGGTTTTCAGCCATCTCTTCGATTGGGGGTTGAGTATCGTCTTCTTGCTCGTTCTCCGTGTATCGTAAGTTGTGCCTCATCTCTCTTTGATTTCTACGAACTGTACAATCGATTTCTTCGTAAAAAAGTAATGGTCCCGACTGGTTTCTTCTAGTTATAAACTATAAAAACCTGCCAAGAGAAAGAAAAAGTAAATTAATGAAATTAAATTAAATTGCAAGAAAAATAAATGGCTAAAGTAATAAAAATTTAGCGTTCCTAATATTTTAGTTCCCCGGCAACGGTGCCAAAAACTTGATCGCGTGATTCGTAACAAGTAATAAATATTTAAAAAGAAGATCAAACCTAGACTAACTAATATCGCGATGTAAGTAAGTGTACCTATCGAACAGTAGTATAGTTTTAGCAAGACCGGATTATCAAATTATCTAGCCAAAGAATAATGGGGTTTTTTTAAATTGACTAATTATCTAAACTAAGAATGCACAGAGAAGAGAATTGGGGAATTGCTTTTGGGAAAATCAATTGACTTGAGACAATACCTAAGGAAAAATCCACCTAGACTTTACTTGTTATTCTGGCTCCGAACCGGACAATTTATTCATTCAACTTGTTCCGTAGAGATCCCTAAGTTATGTTATTATCTCTATTCAAGACTAATAACGTCTAATCCCTAGATTGAATAACCGAGACTTTTCTCTAATAAACACTCTAGGGTTGCATTAACTCGATCTATGGATCCCCATATTAAGTTTCACCCTAATCTGGCAAAATCTTGTCACCCTATTTCTAGGCGCGCAATTAACTCCGCTTAATTATGACAAATGTACTCTTAGACAGGGTCTATTCCTCCTTTGAATAAGAGCGTGTCTTGAATCAGTATCCTGGGATATCAAAACAAGAATTAAGAACACATAATTAAGAACAAGTTAAATATTTATCATACGATTCAGAAAATAATAACAAGATTCATCTTAGTTTTTATTCCCCTTAGGTATTTAGGGGTTTAGTTCATAACTAAATAAGAAAACATCTCAGAAGAATAAAGAATACAAAACATAAAGAAAACCCAAAACTCCTGAAGGGAAATTAAGGAGAGATTTTCAGTCTTGATGATGAATCCGGCTTCTGAGATGGATCAATCGGCTTCCTTAGGGTAATTCCTTACCCTTTTATCCGTCCTCCTTTTTCTTCTCCTTTAAGGTGTATTTATAGGCTTTGGAATGCCTAAACACCCTCAAAATTGGCCTTTTTCGAATTGAACTCAACTTGGGCTCGGTAGGGACACGCTCGTGACACACACCCGTGTTCAATTACTTTAGGCCGTGTTCAAGCCTGCCAAATTGACATGGCTATGTGGTCTGCCTGTGTGAGGAGGTCCAGGCTGTGTTGATTTCGTACTTTGGCCTATTTTCTCCATTTTTGGCTCGTTTCTCGTTCATTTTGCTCTCTTATGCTCTCCTAAGTATAAAACATAAAATTAAAGCATTAGGAGTATCGAATTCACTAATTCTAATGAGAAAGCATCCATAAAATGCATTAAACATGGGTTAAAAATATGTATAATTTACGGTTTATCAGTGTTGCCCCTCTAATGTTCAATAGGTAAAAAGAGCAAATGGTAACTTTTCATGCCAATCCTTGTAGGTCTCAGTCATTTTACCAACAATCTTCTTGATATTTTTATTAGCTGCCTCAACTGCACCATTCATTTTTGGGCGTTATGGAGACGAGTTGTGGCACTTAATTTTGAACTACCTGCAGACCTCCACTATCACACTGTTATTCAAATTCAATGTGTTGTCAGATATGATCCTTTCTAGCATGTTATATCGATATATGATTTCCTTCTTCAAGAACTTGCTGACCGCCGACTTTGTGACATTAGCGTATGAAGCGGCCTCTACCCGCTTAGTGAAATAATTGATGACCACAAAGATGAGTAGATGTCTATTAGAAGCCTTAGGCGAAATTGGCCCAATGACGTCCATGCGCCACATTGAGAAAGACTGTAACACCCCCTTTAACCCCAAATCATCGCTGAAATAGGGTTACGAGGCATTACCAGACATATCAGACAACTTACAAAAAAATTCACAAATAAATAATAATATTCATAGTATAATATAACAGTTAAATCCTATTAATAGACGCTAGAAGCCAAAACATAAATTAAAAGTGAAATTGAACTTGTTCAAATTCTCCGAAAATTTTTTGTAATTTAATTTAATTTTTTTTTTAAATTTCGACAGCATTTCTGCTTATTTTTACATAAAACCCCCTGCAAACTTTAAACCCAAAACAATCCAATATCAATACTCCAACCAATGATTAAGTATACTCAATTACATCCAACTTATATTAAAATAATAATTTAATACCTTAGTTTAAACAATATAACATGTTAGTATATATGTATAATTAATAATATTTATTTCATTTCAATTATTTAATACCAAATCTACCATTTCATAACTTTATATCATATTCATAATCCAAAACATTATAGTCATTTATATACAACCAAAATTATTTAACTTAATGTATATACATAATTTATATTTAACTACCTAGTACATGCCACTTAACAAAAGGAAGAAATACATCACCAAAATCTTCTTGTTGGAGTCGGGTTTGTTTTGGATGCTAGATCGGATCCGAAACTCTAATGACTGCATGACGAAACAACCGTAATCGAGTATTTCATACTCGGTGGTATTACTATAAATCAAGACTATTTAACATTAATAAATTACAAACATCAACCATAAATTTTATAATCATTTAAACTAATTATATATATAATTATATTACTTCATAAATCTTAAATTCATATTTCATTTTTCACATACCAACTCAATTCATAATTTAGTTCATACATTTTTTCTCATACTTTTCAATAGTGCCAAAACAATTAATCTCATTTTCAAAATTTCATTTCAATTATTTACCCTATTAACAAGGCTCGGACTTTGACAGATACGCGAAGTCCACCCAAACACACCAGAATGTCCAACCTAAACACACCCAGAATATTATAAATCCTCCATAACACACCAGTAAGGCATGAAATGCCTCTTCGGATAAACCGAAGTATATAATAACAGAAACATCTTCTCGGTCGAACTACAAATCTCCTCATCACATCACAAATCCAATGGCATGCCATTTGTATTAAATCTAGTCCGACAAGTTAATAGGGTATTATTTTACTTTTCCAATTTCAATTTCATTTACACACAAATTTTCAATTCACAATCAATTCAAACATCTATTATCTTAATTCATATATAAATTAATTTTCACAGATGCTCATATTTAATTTCAAATATATTACTTACCTTAACTTAATTATTCCATAACTATAAATTCAGTATACATTTAGTAAATAGTTTGAGTTATAGTAATACAAACCCACAATACGAGTTTACTCCTCAACGATCTTTTCTTTTCCTTTGGATGCCGATGCCTCGTTTTCCTTGTTAGCTACGGAAAAAAAATAACAATTTACATTATTAATTACAGCATTAATTTAATAATTAATTGAATTTTTATTCATTTTTTCCTAATTCCAATTTAATCCTAATTAACTCTTTTATTTGTTTAACTTAATTTATATTTCATTTCTACTCAATTTCCTTCCATGTTCACCCTAACAATCTAATGTTTATTATAAAACCCTAATTTAAAATTTCTTTCAATTTAATTTCCTAAAACACAAAACTTATAGCTTCTTTTACAATTTAATCCTTTTTTAATTTCTAACTTCAAATTCATTCAATTAAATCCCTAATTCTTTTTGTTTGTTAGCTTGTTTCTTTTTCCTTTACTTTTGTTTTGTTCTATTTACTTTTATTTATTTTATTTGTTTTATAATAATATAATAACTTAATAAATATCTATTTATTAATCAATATATTTATTACAAGTGTAATATTCTTATATTTACACATGTATTATATCATCATCATACATTTGTCATATTTTAATTTATTTATCATATAAAATCTTATAATATAACTATTTAATAAATATCTATTTACTTAATAATAATTAATAAATATCTATTTATTTAAATAGTAAGTAATTTAAATTCATGAATTAGAAGTGTAAGTGTATGCTTATTATTGTTACATTTGTATTTTTTTTCAAAATCATACTTTATTATCATAAAAAATCTAATTATTTTAAATTGATTTAATAAAATTTATAACTAAATTAAATATTTATATAATCATTGTTTTTAAAAAAAAATCTTAGATTTTTACTCCCTTTTGCCGCCTCATCTTCCCAAATAGGCTTAATTGTCTATTTGGTCCTTATTATTTCCTATTAATTTACAATTAGACTTTTACTCCTTATTCAATTTAGTCCTTTTTACTAACTACTCTAAATTAAGCTAAATTCACTTAATTTAAACCTAATTAAACATATCGCTAAACTCATAAATATTTTTAGTAATTATTTTCGAACTCGATTTACTAAGACGGAGGCCCGTTAATGTACTTTTCTGATGCCCGTGAATTTTGGGTCATTACAAATGCCATAGAGAAGTCATAACATGAAGAGGTGAAGGAGGCACATAGATCTTGTCTCCATAAATTTGGCACTTATGGCATTTCTTGGCGTAACTGATGCAATTTCCCTCTATCGTGGACTAGTAATACCCGAATCTCATGATTTGCTTGGCCGTTGTGAACCCATTGGCATGCATCCCACAGACACTCTCATGGACTTCTTCCAGGATTTTTTTAGCTTCAACAGCGTCAACACATCTTAGCAACACCTGACCTTTTGTCCTTTTATACAGGATCTTTCCGTCTAAGACATAGTCGCTAGCCAGCCTCCTCAACGTTCTCTTATCATTTTCAGTTGTCTGATCAGGATATTTATGGTTCTTCACGTATCGTAGAATATCATGATATTAAAGATAATCATCTCTCTCTTCTTCTTCGTCGATATTGCAACAATGAGCTGGAGCCTCACAAATACTCATCTAGATCGGCTTCATATGCTCCTATTTATTTACTCTGATCAATAAAGCTAACGTAGCCAAAGCATCAGCCATCTGGATTTCTTCTTACGGGAGTTAATAGAAAGTGATATCATCAAACACCTTAATTAAATCCAGAATTAGCTCTCAATAGTTGATCAACTTTGGGTCTCTTATTTCCCATTCACCTTTGAGCTAATAGATCACTAGTGTAGAATCCCCATACACCTTTAACACCTTGATTTTATATTCGATGGTTGCACGGATTCCCATGATACATGTTTCGTACTCTGTCATATTATTTGTGCAATCAAAATCCAATTTGCAAGTGAATGGATAATGATCTCTATTTAGGGATATCAAAATCGCCCCAATCTCATTACCAACAGCGTTTGATGCTCTGTCAAAATTCAGTTTCCAAGGATGATCTTTTGGAGTGTCCTCTTCGGCAATTGACACATACATTAGATCTTAATTAGGAAAATTAAAGTTTAAAGGCTCGTAATCTTTTAGAGCTCTACTGGCTAGAAAATCTACTATTGCACTCCCCTTCACAGCCTTCAGGTTCACATAGGCAATGTCGAATTCGAAAAGCAAAATTTGTCATTGGGTTATTCTTCCACTTAAAGCAGTTGACTTCATCATGTACTTTAGAGGGTCCAATTTCAAAACCAACCAAGATGTATGGTACAACATGTATTGCCTCAATCTCCGAGTTGTCCAAACTAAGGCACAACATAATTTTTCAATTGGCGAGTATCTCATTTCACACTCAGTGAATTTCTTACTGAGGTAATATATCGCCCTTTCTTTCTTTCCTGTCTCATTGTGTTGACCAAGCACACATCCAATTGAAATGTCAAATACTATCAAATACAGTATCAATGGCTTACCAGGATTAGGTGGCATTAGCACTGAGGGATTGGACAAATACTATTTAACCTTGTCAAAGGTTTTCTGGCTTCGAAAGTACATTTTGTTGGATTGAGCTTTAGCTGAAACTTCCTCAACCTCAGGAACAATTTCCTCAAAACCTGTATATGCTCATTTTCTGTTCGGAATTTTGCGATCATAACGTCGACGTAGACCTCAATTTCCTTTTGCATCATGTCGTGAAACAAGTTTACCATGGCTCTTTGATACGTTACTCCCGCATTCTTCAACCCGAATGGCATCACCCTATAGCAAAAAGTCCCCCATAAGGTTATGAATGTGGTCTTTTCCATATCTTTAGGATGTATCTTTATCTGGTTGTACCCAGAGAAACCATCCATGAAGGAGAACAGTTAGTAACCTGCCGTGCTATCCACCAAAGTGTCGATGTGAGCCAGTGGGAAGTTGTCCTTTGGGCTGGTCTTATTTAAGTCCCTGTAATCTACGCACATCCGCACTTTTCATCTTTCTTAGGAACGGGAACAATGTTAGCTACCCATTCTGAGTAATTCACCACTTGCAAGAATCCAGCATCAAATTGCTTCCTGACTTCCTCCATTATCTTTATTGCGATATCGGGCCTCATTCTTCAGAGCTTCTGTTGAACTGGCTTGCACTCTTCTTTTATGGGGACGCGATGTACCGCAATATCAGCGTTTAACCCAGGCATATCTTGATACGACCATACGAAAATATCTTTGAACTCCTGCAGTAATTCAATGAGGTCCCGTCTTGTTCCCTCAGTTGTGCAGGTTCTAATGTTCACCTCTTTTCCTTCTTCCAAGGTCACATTCTCGATTGTCTCTTTATGGGGTAGGGTCTGTTTCTCTTCCTACTCTACCATCCTTAACAAATCTGGAGGTAAGTTACGGTCTTCATTATCTTCAAAATCCTGAGATCCCTACAGACCTATTAATATCTGAAGACCTATTGTAGGTACGGAAGGATATCCAAAAAATAAAAAAATCTAACAATAGCTTTATTTGTATAGCATGACTATAAATGAAATGCAAGAAAAGAATATTTGCACAAGATGAAAGAATATTTACTTAGAATAATAGAATATAGAAGCGTATTTATATTGAAATAAAGATGTTTTGAACATGAGCCTATTTCACAAAAGATTCTTATTGTTTCTAGCCTTTAAAACAACAAGTGTGTTTTGAATATTACTCTGTACTAGCTCTAAAAACTACAAGAATTTCTTTCACAGTCCAATAGTTCAGAACACTTCCAGGCTCATAAGGGCGAATGCTTGCTAAGTCTCTTTCCATCACTTTCTCTTCAGATATGACGCTAATGTTCAGACCTCCCATCAAATCTTCAGTCATTCCTTCTCTTGTCATCTTCAGTTCAGGATAGATAATTCCTTCCAACACAAATGTATTGGATATATGGAGAGAATTCATTAATTCTCACTTGACCTCTGCCCCACTCAAACGTGCT
Organism: Gossypium arboreum; assembly: GCF_025698485.1. Taxonomy (NCBI): domain Eukaryota; kingdom Viridiplantae; phylum Streptophyta; class Magnoliopsida; order Malvales; family Malvaceae; genus Gossypium; species Gossypium arboreum. Next base: position 17,644,972 of record NC_069080.1, read on the forward strand.
CTTCGTCTATCTTGCCTCATTTTCATCTCCTTTCCCTTTTGCTTTGCATCTGGCCTATACCCTAAGCCAAAGCGATCCTGTTTATCAGCCAAAAGCGGTACCTCAACTCGTCCATAAAGATACTTTCCAAGTCCCCTTCTAGGCAATGCCCCATTCTCCATAGTTAGTTGCAAGCTAATCCTCGTAGCCTCAGATATTTTTGGCATTAGGACCCTGCCCCCTTCAATAATGAAAGTTGCATTTATGAACTCTAGTGACCGAAAGGAACACTCTATTGCCCCAGTATCATTTTCTATATACAACGTATCACTGGTGACAGATGCAATAATGTCCTCCTCTGCGTTTATTGTTATCAGCCGACCCTCTGTCACCAACTTTAGCTTTTGGAGCAATGATAACGGTACTGCCCTTACCGAGTAAATCCATGGCCTCCCTAATAGGCAATTATAAGAAGGCTTGATATTTATAACTAGGAAATCTACCTCGTATGTGTTCGGTCCGATCAGAAGAGGCACTTCAATCCTTCCTATTACCTTCCTTCCGGTGCCATCAAATGCTTTCACTATGTTTTGGCATGATTTCATATGAGAACTGTCTATTGGTAACCTATTCAATGTGGATAGGGTAAGACATTCAATGCCGATCCATTATAAATTAGTACCCCTGGTAATATATACCCCTTGCAGCGAGTGGTGATGTGCAGAGCCATGGTAGATCCCATGCCCCTTGGCGGTATCTCATCGTCACTGAACGAGATGAAATTGTCAGTGCTTATGTTGCCGACAAGACGGACTAGCTTGTTTACCGAAATGTCATCAACGACATAAGTTTCGTTCAACACCCTCACCAATGCATTACGGTGTACCTTAGAGTTTAGGAGGAGAGCTAGCACCGATATGCGCGTGGTTATTTGTGTAATTGTTCCACTACGCTATACTCGCTGTGCTTTAGGAACTTCAAGAATTCCTTAGCTTCTTTCTCCATTACAGGCTCATTAACCAGTGGTCCTGACCTTTCTTTCCCCTATTCAATCATCAAGGACTTCCCTTTTTCAGGCTCGGCCTTTGTATTCGGCGTGTTGACCGAACTCCCCTCTCCTGATGATGTCACATTACAGTTATAATTCTAATGCACCATTTTGCTATCCTTATAAGGAAAAGCCTCGGGTTTCTGAATTACAACTCTTGGTGTGATTTTTGTTTCAGCTTTATTAATTATTGGTCGTGAAATAATCACCATTGGGTGATTGACCTCAGAGACCTTCTCCATCGACCCCTCCTCCGAAGCGCATACTTCTTCCTTGTAACAGCCCAGTTTAGACCCTATTTGGAACAGTGGTTTCGAGACCACAAATCCGAGCCAGAAAAATATTTAAAAATTATTTTCTATGTTTATTATGTATGAATTTATATCTGTAAAATTTTCGTGTTTTAATTTTATCGTTTGGGTATCCGATTAAATAAAAGGACTTAATCATGTAAAAAGAAAATTTGATGGTTTATAGTATAGGGGCCGAATTGTTAGTGACTTTTTAAATTGAAGTATTTAAGTTGTAATTAGTCATTTGATTACTAGTGGACGGTGGTAAGTATATACCATATGGTTTTATAATATTTTATTAAAGATATGTATATGTGTGTAAATTAAATATTATTTTATATTAAGGTGTAATATATATTATAAGACATAAACGTGAAAGCCATATCATGTGCATTAGCTTATTGTTTAGTTGGTAAAGGATATATATATATATTATATGATTTTATTATTATTTCAAATGTAAAACTAAAATTATAAGCTTTATAACATAAAAGATATTATAAAGTAAAATATGAGTGGGCATATATTTTATTTCACCCATGCGAAACAAAAGAAAAGATAAAGAAATAAGGGAAGCTTAGGTTCGCCAACTCCCAAGCTCAAATCCAAGGTTCGTTTTTGTGGGTTTTGATAATTTTACGTTTTTGAGATCGTTGTTTGAGTACTTCAAAACCCATGCTTAAAATTTGAATTTTGATGAATATTTTGAGTTATGCCATTGATGGAAGCTTGTGATTTTTATGGTTTGATGGTGAAATATGAAAGATAGGTGTTGGGTTAACATATTTTTGTATTGGAATTTTTGATGATTTTGAGTAATTAGGACTTAATTGCAAAAATAAAAATAAAATATGAAATTGATGAAATATATGGACTTGTATGGGTATGGGTAAAATTCGGCCCAACATGGGTATATTGAAATTTTGTATATTTTGTGCAATAGGGATTAAATTGTAAAAATTGTAAATGTCAGGGGTAAAATGGTAATTTTCCCATTTATGTGTTTTTGAACTAAATTGAATGAAAATATGTTTGAATGAGCTTAATTTGAATATTTTTAGATCAAGAACCAAAGAAATCGGATTTGGACTAGGGAAAACGAAAGTTGTCAACTAGTAGCTCAATCCGCTTTCTGACGTCCCGAGGTAAGTTTATAAGCAAATACACATGCCTAAATGTAGTTAAATGTTAAGTATATATGCTGGTATATAATATATGAATTTATACTTGTAAATGCCGAATGTGTATGAGTTTGAAAACTATGTTCGAGCTTTCGATTCAACCGAGGATTCTGACGTTCAAAGCCCTGTATGAATCTTAGGAATAGTTAGGATACATATGTCATGACACAGATTCCGACATTTGTGTTCCTTGTGTATGATTATTGAACCGAAAGTTAAAGGGTAGGTGTACATTTTGTGCTTATATTGAATGAAGCAATTGAATTGCTAATGTGATATGTTATGTGAAATGTGTTAACATGTGAATAAATAAGCAGGACACTGAAATGTATCCGGCTAAAGACCCATGAGCTTCAGATCGAAATGTATCCGGCTAAAGTCCCGCAAGCTTCGTGCTAGAAATGTATCCGGCTAAAGTCCCATGAGCTTCGTCTTTGAAATGTATCCGCTAAAGTCCCATGAGCCTTGTCTTTGGTAACATAATTTCGGGTTTTATACCTAGTAGGCCAAGTGCCGATGGATTTGATAAAAGTATACAATTACAAGATCCTACACTAAGTTGACAAATTGAAAGTGCATTACATATTAAGTTGGCCAGGTACGTATCATGTACTCGTATGTGATTTGATTTGAATTAAATTATAAGTATATAAAGTGATGCATCTATGAATAAGTGTTATGACTATATATGTGATCGTGATATATTCGGTAAATGTGTGAAGTTATGTGAAGTGATTCTATGTTTATATTCAAATATAAACACTTGGTCCTTGTGGAAAGATTTGTGGAAGTATATGATTTATTTTTAGGTGATTATGATCGTGGAAAATTAAATGTGAATATGATTTTGTATTTTATTCGTTTCAATGAAACTAAAGCTGTTAGTGAAGCATTTTAATGCCTATGTTATTTGAGTTCAATCTTGAATGACATGATATACATGTTTAGATAATTTGAATGCAAGGAATGTGTGAAAGAGCAAATTGTAATAAATCTGCTTGGGACAGCAACAGTAGCGTGAATTTGGAAAATCACCATAAATTGTGGAAATTGAATTAGAAGCCAAATAAATTATGTAATTATATCTTAATGAGTCTAGTTTCTTATAAAAGAAACCTTGTAAGCAAAAGAATTTTAGATAATGAGATATTTGAAGTGGCGTAAGATAGAGTCAAAATAACCTTGAAATCCCCTGTTCTATTTTTAGAAAATCATTGTAAATTGTACAATGATGATTATAAGATAAAATTTATATAATTAGACTCCTTAATAAGTCTAGTTTCAAATGAAATAAACGATAATATAATTCGAATTTTGTATAATGAGAAAATTGATTTGTAGTGAAGAGTGGTCAGAATAGTCAAATAGTGAAACAGGGGAAACTTCAATAAAAATCTGGTATTGATTGGTCAAACCAAAAATTCTGAAAATTTGATGGATGGAAGATATGTGAGTCTATTTTTAGGGAAATTTAACGGCACTTGATTTGGAGTTTCTTAGCTCCAGTTATAAATAATTTAGTGACTGTTGCTCAGGAAGACAGCTTGTAGTGAATTTGTGATTTTGTTGCAAACATGGTTAAAACTAGTTAATGAGATGCTTTTCGAGTTCTTATGATCTTATTTGTGAATTGAATATTTGGTTTTAATTGAGTTCAGATTCAAGTGAGATGAATTTGCTAAATATGCATTATGTTCATGGATACTTGGCTAAAATGGCAATTACCTAGGAATGATTTCTTGAAAATTTGAAATAATTGATCTATAAGTAAATTAATTGTTTGCATTGCTTAAAACCTACTAAGCATTGAAGCTTACTCCGTGTTCTCTTTTCCATTTCTTATAGGTTTATCCTTTAGTTCGAGTTGGAAGAGCCGGAGATATCATCACACTATCGAGTCATTATGTGAGTTGAGAAGATTGTATATCATCATGGTTTAAGGCATGTATAGGATAGACTATAGGTAAAATGATATTTCGACTTTGTATACATTATAGCCATGCGAAGATGGCTTGCTCATTTTGTTTAGAAGCCTTATAATTGAACTAATGTGTTGATAATTTATGTCCGTAAGTATCTCGACCTTATAGAAGTTTTGTTCGGTCAAGTAATACCTCATAACCTTGTTAAAAAATGATACGGGTTAGGAGTGTTACATTTAGTGGTATCAGAGCTATGGTTTAGTCGATTCTCGGACTAACCTAGCGTATGTGAGTCTAGCTATACATGCCATATTACTACTCGTGATAGTGTGACATCTCCCGGCTCTAATGAAATTGTTTTGTAAGACAGATATTCTTTCCAACCGAGCTAATTCTGATAGTATAGAATGTTATACTCAAACTTTTGAGTGAAAATGTGTTGGTGATGAGTTGAAACTCATAAAAGGTATGAATCAGAATGCATGATATTCTGCTATTGATAAATGTTATAATTATATGAGTATATGAGTTGTGATGTTGGGTATATGATGGTTGTGTGAATATTTTGACTTAGAATTTATGATTTGAATTAGCGTATGAGCTATGTGTTAAGTACCAAGTGATCATAAATAAATGATAGCTAAATGTTTGAGAATACAGAATTAGTAATGAACTGTTCGTTCATAATAGTATATGTGATGTGCATGCTTACGTAAGAGTTAAAATTGTTGGCTTTACAACCCTCACCCCCTCATCGGTAAAGCATTGTAATGGGATCCGTACTATATGGATTAAATACGCTTACGAGTGCGAAATTACAGAGTTTCGTGGTTGAAAGATTAGTATTGTGATCAGATAAGAGAATGAGTCCGCAAGTGAAGATAGTAACAGAAAAGATATTGGATCATGTTGAAGGCCATTCGTAATATGCCAATTCACTGTTAAAGAAAAAGTTGAATTCGATGAGATGAAAGTATTCAGGTATGATGTCTAAAGAACGTATTAACTGGAAGTATTTCTGAATTGATTTCTGTTAGTAATGGAATATTGTGAAATCGGTGATGATATAATTAGACAGTAGGATAATGTTTGAATTGAAATGATAGTGAGTGCGATTGATTATAGTCGAGGCGATTACTACGTTTTCTTCTGGGCATTCTATGTGTACATTTATCCTCAGAGGTATGTGTAACTGTATATTTCAAATGAAAATTCTTATCATATGAGAACGTCATCTATATATATATTGATATATGAAAGCATTGTTAGGCTGTTCGGGTTACAATTGACATTATTATATCTTTCTCTGGTATCCTATTTCATTTTATTGAAAGAAAAGATCTACGATAGAATCTGTGTGATGTTGGTATTTTGATCCTACTAGTTTTTGATCTACTTAGTATACATGAAGATTACATTGTTTCTGTTACCGTTAATTCTGGTACATGTGAGTGATGTTTTAAAATTTGATGGATGGAAGATATGTGAGTCTATTTTCAGGGAAATTTAACGGCACTTGATTTGGAGTTTCTTAGCTCCAATTATAAATAATTTAGTGACTGTTGCTTAGGAAGACAGCTTGTAGTGAATTTGTGATTTTGTTGCAAACATGGTTAAAACTAGTTAATGAGATGCTTTTCGAGTTCTTATAATCTTATTTGTGAATTGAATATTTGGTTTTAATTGAGTTCAGATTCAAGTGAGATGAATTTGCTAAATATGCATTATGTTCATGGATACTTGGCCAAAATGGCAATTACCTAGGAATGATTTCTTGAAAATTTGAAATAATTGATCTATAAGTAAATTAATTGTTTGCATTGCTTAAAACTTACTAAGCATTGAAGCTTACTCCGTGTTCTCTTTTCCATTTCTTATAGGTTTATCCTTTAGTTCGAGTTGGAAGAGCCGAAGATATCATCACACTATCGAGTCATTATGTGAGTTGAGAAGATTGTATATCATCATGGTTTAAGGCATGTATAGGATAGACTATAGGTAAAATGATATTTCGACTTTGTATACATTATAGCCATGCGAAGATGGCTTGCTCATTTTGTTTAGAGAAGCCTTATAATTGAACTAATGTGTTGATAATTTATGTCTGGTAAGTATCTCTGACCTTATAGAACTTTTGTTCAGTCAAGTAATACCTCATAACCTTGTTCCGGTAACGGATACGGGTTAGGAGTGTTACATTCCTTCTCAGTAAATTCAAAGAACTCCAGCTCTTTGTTGTCTATTAAACCCTGTACTAGGGCTCTAAATTCGTCGTATGTTTCAATCCCATAGTCCTCATTATTGTGAAACTCACAGTAGTTCATCGCCTCTCGGGATTTGCTCCCTAAGTCTTGCATGATTAACCTTCTTTCCACCATCTTCTTCCAAACCTCCATCAACGGGGTTTTCACTTCTACAACATTCAACCTAACTTTCCTTCCCATAGTCTCGACTATCATATTGACCCCATTATCAGTATGATTGGGTAACGGATTTCCTACACTAGGTGCATCATCAAATTTTACAACACCCATTTTAATGAGCCTTTCGACTACCATTGTGGAAGAGGTGCAGTTCTCTATCAAGTGTCTCGTGATTCCCGCATAATATTCATATTGGTCAGTTGCATCATACCACTTGGGGTATGGGGGCTGCAACAGTTTTAAGTAGAATGAGGATACAACGTATGCATCGAATAAACTTTTGTACAACTCCCGATACGTTATTAGAATGGGAGTAAACTGGGGCTTCTCCGTGTTCTGCTTTGTATTGGACTCTTGCCTTGACCAAGCTTACTAGCCCGTGGCTATCGCTTTCAGCTGGTCTACCGTGATTGGTTTCGCATAACCCATACTCACATTGTTGATTTCATTTTCTCTCTTCTTCGAGGCCGACCTTCTGGTGCTTTCCCTAGCCTCAATTTTTCTGCACCTTATCGCATTCTCTATCATTTCACCGTACATCTCTATGTCCGTGAAACTCTTAGTTGCACTTCCCAGCATGTGATTAATAAAATGTGCCTTCAAGGTATTAATGAAAAACATGGTTGTTTCGTTTTCCAACAGTGGCAGTTGGACTTGTGTAGTGAGTTCCCTCCATATCTGAGCGTATTGCTTGAAACTTTTATTCGACTTTGTCTCTATGTTCTGTAACGTGATTCTATCAGACGCTATATCAGTCACATGGCCATATTGCTTCATGAAGGCCTGTGCTAAGTCTTTCCATTATTTAACTTGGGTACGATTCAACTGATTGTACCAATTGGCCGCAGCCCTAGACAAACTGTATTGGAAAGAGTGGATCAATAATTGATCATTATTGACATGACCAGCCATCCTCTGACAAAACATCGTGATGTGAGCCTCAAGCCAGCTGGTTCCGTTGCATTTTTCAAACTCTGGCATTTTAAACTTCGGAGGGAGTACCGAATCTGGGACTAGGCTTAACTCCTTTGCATCCATCCCACAATGATAATCAGTGCTTTCCAATGCCTTGAATTTCTCCACTAATCATTTGTATCGGTCTTCCAGTTGCTTTGGGAATTCTGCTTCTGCCTTTCCTGCTTCCGCTATATTATCGAGGTCTGGGACTGCAGGATTTGGCCAACTATCTTCGAGGTTAGAACACGAGCCCATTGGGAAATTTATCGGTGCTGAAGTACCAGTCTGATATTGGGGTTTGATATTGATAGACACCCCTTCTGGTGGTACTGGGGTATTTATTGGGGTGAAACCTAGATAGTAAACAAGGATCTCACTATCGTCCTCAGTATTGATAATGAGACTCTTCCCTTTTTCTGGCCATTCAGCCAGTAGCTGAGACAATTGGTTCATCATATTCTTTTGAGATTCCAGCATATGATCCTTCATATCCTACTGAATCTTGGCCAACTGTTCTTGTATCTGTAATTGCAGTTGATCCTGCATCTCTTTCTGTATTTGCTTAAATTTTTCCAACCTTTGATCCATAGCTTTGGTTTTTTTTTTCTGAGTGTAGTATTGATGTTCTAGGATAACTATAATGCGATTTCGAATTAATTAGGATTCTTTTGTGAAATTTAATACACATGATACGATGAAATACAAATGTATGAGATGAATGCAAAACTAAAAAGATGTTGATTCTGATTCAATTCCATTTAAAAAACTTTATTAGAAAGCAAAATCATTTACATAAAATAGATCATATATACAAGTTTGCCCTAATGCCCAAAGTTTTAACTTTCTTAAGAAGGCAAGCCAGCTCACGACCCAAGTCTGACTCTGACTCATACTTCACACTTAGCACATCAGCTTGAACCACTAAGGTCTGTAAATGATCGACCACTTCTCGAATCTTAGCCATGACTTTACCCATGATATGATCTCTATCCCTGACCTGGTCTTGCGATCGACGGAGTTGTTCCTTCCACTGCTCATTATTCAACTCAAAGAATTTGATTCAAAGTTTACAGTTCTGTAATGCAAACTTGAGTACTTCTACCTTCCCTTTCAAATCCTCGATCCTGCTCAGGCTGGCTCTTAATTCAATGTCGGAGTTTCGACCACGGTACTGATGCAGTGCCTTCTCTAGCTCCGCTACCCGAGCTACTAACATCTCCTTCTCATCTTGGCCCTCAACCAATCTCTCCTTTAAGGCTTTTTCACGCGCTCGAGCATCATGAAACCTCTTCTCCCACTGATCAGCTCTAGCTTTTTCTTCTTGAACTTCTTGTCTCTACTGCTCTGACATCTTTCCCAGTCTAGTAGTTCTCATCGACATACGCAGATTTTTGTAATCGATCTTCAAACTCTCCAAGTCTTCTTCAACCTGTCTTTTCCTTTTTTTCAACTTTTCAGCCTCGACTTTCTGAACGTCGACAGCCAACCTCAAATGCATCTTTTCCTCCTCCAATTGTTCTATCTTTTTTCCTAACTCCGAATTTCTCTTTTCAAACTCTTGTTTTACGATTTCTAGCTCAGAAGGATTACTTGCAAGTATTCTTCCATTGATTGAATGCCCTCTAAATTCAGCCCAGGGACATTATCGTTGATCCTTTTACTTTACCACCCCTTGTATTCAGAAGTCGTCATTGATCCTATAGCCAATCTCTTCATCCGGCGTATCTGTTTCTAAGCATTAGAAATCTCTCGAACCTTCTTCTTATAATTGTTCTCCATATACTAGAACTGCATTGACCTGTATTGTCTTAAAACGAGCAAAGAGGTATATCTAACAGCTCTCCAAATTTCAGGCAGAGGTACCCAATCAAAACTCCCACACTAATAGAGGATCTCATCAGGAACCAACCAAGGAGCTCTCCACTCAACGTTTTCTTCTTGAAGATTTCGGAGGAGCGCGATCCAATTTTCTTCTAATATGTCATCTCTCCTAGACGTGGCTGTTATCTCCTTTAACGGAGAGTAACTCTCGGAGAAAATCTGATAAGAAACCTTATCCACCTTTCAGAAATGGCTGTGAAACCAAGCTAGCAATAACTGCATGCACCCTATAAATCTATCTTCATCTGCCCTCCGACATGCACTTAAGTATCTGAATGTCTCGACTAGAATTCTCGGCACCAGTGTGACCCGTTTGTTAAATCGTTCAGATAAGTCGACAACTGCTTCATCTATATGCCTTAAAGCTTTTGGGAAAATTACCAAACCATAGATGCTCAAGTCGAATACGTCAACTTTCCTCTTTATATCTGGATGTGCTACGATCAGGTCCCTCAAACTCACCCAAGGAATGCACTTACCATCACCCTTTTGCTAAATTCGGGCTGTAACCCATTGTTCACTCATCCCGGTGATACTCATTAATTTCTTTACAAAAGCCGGGGCATTAACAGCCTTTGAATAAGTTTTGTCGACTTGAACCTTTGGACAACGAAGCAAAGCTGTATACTCCTCCACAATAGGCACCAAGTCCACCCTCCCGAAGGTGAAACAACTATATGTCGGGTTCTAAAACTGAGTCATAGCCGAAATAAGTACTTGTCCACCTTGATATCGAGCAGGTAGGGTGAGTCGCCATAACTTTGATAGAACAGCTGCTTGGTGTTATCATCCCAACGAGCCCATATATCCCTCAATTCCTGGAAATCGTTTTGGGTCACATTGATGCGAGTGAAATCTAACAACTCCGATGTATACCCTTCAGCTAGGCTATCTCCTTTCTCAAGTTGCATCTTCTCTGACCACATATGTACAGTCATTATCTTCTACTTTATCAAGGAATTCGCTCTCCATGACAAGCTTTCTAAATTTGTAACCGAATAGGAACCGACACCTCTTTAATATGAAATGACATGCAAACATAACCACAACAAAACATAACAAGTTAGTATCGAAAAATAAAAATCAAAGCAAAATAGAAAATAATCAAACACCTATTTGGGTAATCACTAGGGTTCAACATACCTCTATCTAGGGCGGGCTCTTAGAGTTCACAATATGTGGCTCGGTTCTAAGGAAAAGGGTACCTGAACTAGCAGATTCCTCAATCCTCACTCATTATAGGCTTATATGGATCGAGTTCAGTTTAGGGGAATACATTTTCCTATGGCCATGCAGAGGTGAAAACCTCACGAAGACATAGGTACGGATGTATCCCGGAAGCAGTCCACTAGCCCATGCGGAGGTGAAAACCTCACGAAGGCATAGTTTCTCACTCCCACTTAAAGAGTGTGACTACAGCGGTTGTAAAACAATACGAGGAGACATAAAAACTCCAATATAAAAACATGAATAAGATGATGAAAACCATAACACCAATTAAAAAGATCGTATGTTAAAAACCAAATTTTTAATTTTCGACAAAAGGACAGAAAATAATCAATTTTACGGCTTGACTCTCTTATTGGTCCCCAGTAGAGTCACCAAGCTGTCGAAACCATTTTATTTTGAAAAACGGGGATCGACTTTAAAAAACGAATTATGGAGTCACCACCAATCTTTTTTGGTTTAGTTGTGATCGGATCACCTAATAAATTATTTTATTAAAGAATGGATTTTGGCCTACGAAAAATCAAGAAACGGGTTCAGGAGTCGGTTAAGTACAAGGAAGGATTAGCACCCTCGTAACGCCCAAAATTGGTACCTAATTGATTAATTTAGGTCCTAATGTTGAAAATCTGAAAAAACATTGAAAATACGATCCCTTTAAAAAAGTGTGAACAACTCGAGTTGGATTTTAAGATTCACTCATTCCAAAGGAATAAAATACCACATCTAGCACGTTAGGACATGATATTTTAAGCCTCCAAAAACTGAGATCACCTCATGATTTCCAAAACACGAAACGAAATCTTAAAAGGGTATTCCGTCATTTGGCCAAACGGAAAATCAAAACCTAGCACGCTAGGGCACGATTTGGTTTATCTTAGGGTTTTGAAAAGTTTCCAAATAAGCAATTATGAAACCGGCTCAAAATATATTCATTTGGTTTATCTTAGGGTAAAAACAATTGATGTTGGGTGAAGAGTTGGAATTTAAAATCATGATGCAATAATGAACATGCAAGCTTATTATTGAACATGAAATGAAAATATGTGGCAATAATATTACATTATACTGAACACTAATATTAACATTTGAAAGCTAATGATTTAAAAACAAATTTAAAGAATTACTAACATGAGTAACATGTAGCAAGTTTAAAAAACAAGTAAACAAATGAGTGATATAAAGAAAACATACTTTTAGAAACATCAATATGCAAACAATCAATTATATGCATAAACCTTGAAATAAGTAACTTACATGAAAGTTTGAAATACCAAGAAAATAAAATAAGAATATATATATGAAATAATAATGTATGAATGAAATTTCAAAATAAATAATGTATATGAAAAAAGGTAAGTGGCGTATAAAACAATATATGTCAATCCAAATAGGTAATATACATGAAATGAGAAGACTTAATATGAATAATACATATGTACAAATATTAATAACACATAAAAGTATTTGAAGTAAACAAATGGATGTATATATATATATCAATGTACGAAAGTAAATATCATACAAATCACTAAAGTATAAAATTATATAAAAGAATTTTAAAACCAATAAGTCATACAATAAATCAATGTAAAAATATGCAAAAAAGAGGAAATAAAAGCCTTAATAATATGTAATTTATTAAAACAGTATATAGTAAAATAGTATATGGGAAAAAATGAATAATAAAAAGAAAATTTAAAATATGAATTACAAACTTAATTTAAAAAAGTTAAAATCAGAAAGACAATTTGTAAATGATAAAGTACCGTAGGATCAAAATGCGAGGCGTATAAACTAACGGGGACTAAAAAACAAATAAACCAAACGCCCAAAATGAAACACTTAAGCGCGGACTGATTTGTAACGGTTCGCAAATTCCAGGGACAATTTAAAAGAATTTAAAAAAACTTAAACATGACTCAATTGAACGCTAGCGCGAAGGAGGAGGACTAATGCGTAAATCCCCCAATCAAAATCAAAATGCGCAGACCCTCCCTGCAAGTCAGGTCAACGCGCAGGTCTGCCCCCCCCATACGGCACCGTTTCACTCTGATTGCTTAAATCAGTTTATTTCAAAAACAATTTTGATTGAAGGTTTAAAAAAAAAAAAGGTTGTTTCATTCTCTGCTAGGATTTCATTCGCAAGCCCTAATGGCCGCCGCAGTACCAAGGCCACTTTCGGTGGCCAGTGATGCCGAGAAATAGGTCTTTCGACCCCGATCCAAGACCGTTTTCTGGTAAGCTCTCCTCCTTTTCTTCTTATATTTCATATTTGTATCGAATGAAAATAGAGAAACAGAATAAAATTGCAACAAATAATCACCTTTGAAGTATTCTTTTGATTGCTCTTTATTTTTTGTGTATTTTGTATTCGAAAATCCGTTCCAAAACAAATGAAAATTCGAAGCTTTTATAGCCCGAAAGTACAACAGTTATTTTCTATTCTCTTGCTCACGTCGCAGGTCACGAAAACGTGGAGGAGGAACAGGCGTGGGGCGTGTTACACGCGAACTAGGGGTCGCGCTTGGTGTGCCGACTTGCGTGGTGGTGGGGCGCCGAACGTGGGGCTGTGGCATAAGGGGTAGCCTAGGGTTTCCTAGGTTAGCTTGATTGTTTAGGTTTTCGGCCAAGGGTATTAGGTTTGTTCAATGTAATTGGGTTTGGTTAGTTTGGGTTTGTACTTGGGTCTATTTTTTGGGTTAGTTTCATCTCTTTTTTTTGGGTTTGTTATTTTTAGTGATTTGGGCCGTTTCATGTAATTGGGTATTTGGGCCGGGCAAAAATTGGTTTTTACATATACTAATATTATTTTCATTATTATTTTTCTTATATATGTTTTTTACTCTTGTTATTAACATTCTATTTATTTATTTATTTACATTTTTGTTATTATCTATTTTAACTTTTTATATAACGCTCATTTCAAATTTTTATACATTATTTACTTTAATATTTTCATAAATTATGTATTTTAAACTTTTTTACACATTATTTATTTTGAATTGTTTATATATTATTTTTAAAGAGTTTTATATATTATTTTATCTTGAATGGATACTAATCTTTTTTAAATTATTTTATATACTTTAGATCACTTTTATAACATCCATTTTAAATCCTTTTTATGTATTATTTCCTTAGAATTGTTTTATATTTTATTTTAGATTTTCTTACTTTGTATTTATTTGTTATTTGTGATTCATTATTATAACATTTTGTTTATGAATTATTACTTTGCGTTGTACATTCTTATTCTATCACATTTTATTCGCTTAAAAGGTCGTGTTTTAATATCGTTTAAGTTTTAAAATCATTTTATTCAAAAGTTTTCAAAATAAGGCAATACTCGGTATTTGGCATCTTCGAAAAGATTGTGCCCTAACTTACTAGGTTCCAATTTTCCTCGTTGAATCTAAGTAACTAAGTACCCTTTTTCAATCAAAACGAATAAGTTTAAAATAAAAGCTTATTCTCAGGAATTCGAGGTGGTGTCCTAACTCACTAGATATGACATTTTGTATCTCAAGATAATGATTTCTAAAAAATAAAGGCAATATTCTATGTTTGGAATTTTGAGAAATCGTGCCCTAACTTACTGGGTTTCGATTTTTTATTTGACCTAAATAATTGAATATCCTTTTTAAACTTCACTGCATGAATTTTAAAAATCAAAGGATAAGCTTAGTTTCGAAAATGTGAAATGTAGTATCCTAATTCATTGAGTATGGCATTTTATTTCTTCGAAATAAGAGGGTGTTAGCATCCAATTTAATTATTCAAGTGTTCTTTTTAAATAAAAGGATTCTATTCTAAAATCTTTTCAAATTTTCGACATTAAGACATTTATTAATCAATTAAGTACCAATTTTGGGCGTTACGAGGGTGCTAACCCTTCCTCGTGCGTAACCGACTCCCAATCCCTTTTTCTCGAATTTCGTAGACCCAAAATCATTATTTTAATAAATCAAAATATTTTATTAAAATGATCAATCTCAAGGTGATCCGATCACACCTCGAAAAAAGATCGGTGGCGGCTCCATTTTTGTTTTTAAGTTGACTCTCGTTTTTTCAAATTAAAAATGGTTTCGACAAATATAATTTATTATTTTAATAAATTATTTAATATTTCAATTTTATTTTAATAATAAAATTTAAAATAATAATTTTAAATAATATTATTCACATATTATTGAAAATATTTAATATTAATATTTTAATAATAAATATTTATTACAATTATAAATATTAATAATAAATGTTTTGTAGTATAAATGTTAAAATATGTCATAAGTCTATATACACTTCACATATTTGTAATTTAGCCTTTGTACTTTTATTATCAAGAATTTAGTCTCTTTACTTTTCAAATTTAAAATCAAGTTCAATTATTGACATCGTTAATTTTTTTGTCAATTTTGTTAATGTCACATTTTAAATAAAAATACTCACTTAGTAGTCATGTAATTAAAAATGACGTTGTAATATATCTAAATTTAACATAATATTTTTAATATATGCAAAAACAATGTAAAATATAAAATTATAGATAAAAATAAATTCAATTAAACAATGAAAAATAAGAAAATCTCAAATGTATGTTTGTTTAATTGAAAACAACTTTTATGAAATATTTTTAAGAAATCTACCAAACAATAGAAAATATTTTACACAGATTCATTCAAACACTAGAAAATATTAGGTTTTCCAGAAAAGTAAATCATTTTCCAGAAATCATTTTCCGGAAGTCATTTTCAGTAAAACAAACGGAGCCTAAATGGTTTTAGACCATTTCATAACTTCTTATATGTTTTATATTATAACAACCCAACGGTCATATTTCATGATTCATTCATGTAGATCATGATTCATTCATGTAGATCATGCTTCATTCATTTTATGTAAACAACTTTTAATCATTAAACATATATTAATATAGACAATATTTTCGATCGATATGATAGATATATTGGATCAACTAAAAATTTACACACATGACAAGTACAAATATGTAAACAAATTCAATAGTTAGACTATTAAAATATTAAATATATAAAAATTACGAGTGTATACCGATGTAAGCAGATCCTCCTTTTTTAAAAAATATAAAATAAAATAAAAATTTAAAAATCATCATGACTAATTGCCTTGTATAATTTCCCTACTCAATCCCATCAATAATTTTCCTATTAAATTTAATGAGAACTGCTGATTACAATAATTACTTAAACATGTCATGTAGGTAAAATTTCAAATAATTACGGAAAGTTTATTGATTTTGCTTTCCAATTGCATGTCTAGATGCAACTAGCTTTATTACCTAACAATATAAAAATGAGAGATGGTCATAGAAGTTTGGTTACGAAGTTTGAATATTTTATTTATTTGTGAGACTTTATTTAAAAAATAGTTCACTATAAATTTACTTGTCCAAATAAGAGTGTGCATAGTTGAATTAAAATCAATTTAATAGACTGAACCAAATTAATTTGATTAATTGGTCAATGTGAATTAAAAGTGTTGTAAAATTTCATTCTCAATTAATTCAATTTGGAAGCAATTAATTAATAAATTAACCAAAATTAAAATTAATAATAATAATAAATACTACATATAATATAAAAACTTAATATATATTAACCGAATAGACCCAATAAAATGTGATATAATGAGTCAAAGAAAAAAAAATTATAAGTTAAATTAAAATTAAAATATAATTGATTGAATATGCCATACATACATAATTGTATCCAAATTCAATTATCAAATCACTTTTCACATCACTCTGTTTCCTGCACTTTAAATTATGAGTGACAACAAAAACCGAAAAAGGCCCAAGAAAAGGTCAAGTATTCAAGGCTACAAAGTCATCTAAAAGCCCACTACTCCCATAGCCCAAATGGGAATTTGATAAAATACCATTGAATTACTTTACAAAAGAAATCACAAAATAAGATTAAAAAAAGAAATGATGCAAATTGATGGATTAAGCTATGATTTGGGCACAATAATGATAGAAGATGAAATTAAAGTTTTCAGTACCCAAAGTGAAAAGTTGAACAAAAAGGAAATTAAAGAAATAATAAGACCCTATCCTATACTTGTGATGAGGCATAATTGGATTCCTCAATGATTGGTACCTCTCACCTACTGGGTTTTTTTTTAACTCATTTTGAAGCTTTGATCAATAAATCCCCATCTCTTCTAATCATGACCACCACAAGCCTCAATTTTTATAAGAAAAAGAATGAAGACAATTTTTTATTCTACTTATTTTAGCATCAGGCTTTGAGTATGATGATTATTATAATTGCCAGCCATTATGACCATCATGATTAATCAGACCCTTCTCCATCTTTACAGTTGCTATATAAAGAATGGAGATGCAAGTTGACTACAACACACTTAAGCACTAGCAACCAAGCGGTCCCTTTTTTTCAGAAAAGGATGCTGAAAAGAGGTTCCATAACCGTATCGATGATTCCAAACTCGACACTGTTGATGGGATGGTGCCGGGGAAGGAGGCGGGTGAACAGGAGGCGTGGAAGCACCGTACGGCTGGGGAATAAGGCTAAACGCCGAGGGTTCTGGCTAGGGTCACGTTCAGTGGTTCAATGGGGGGTCATGGTTGGTCCTCTCAGAATGCTGAAGAAGATCATTACGGAAATCACAGTGAAGGAAAAGTTCATAGAGGCGTATTATATGTACTTACCTTTATTACGCCCTCAATTATTTCCCTTATGTTGATATACAATTCGGATACTTTCTTTGCTTCTGTTAATAATGTACTCTTTAAAAAGTACATGACACTCTTAACCACCAGTTCTTATAATGTTTAAGACCGAACATCCTTCCATAAATGCTTTATGTAAGAACTTTAAAATGTAGCAAATATTCTTCCCCCCTCTTGCACCTCTTTAGCCTTTTGGTCCTATATCTGTTGTGGTGTTAATCAATTCTTGTTAATTATGTAGCTGGTTGGTTGAAAAGAGATAGCTGTTGGGAAGATTGTTCGATGGCTTTGTTCCTTTCTCAATGTGTTTGAATTCATGCATGAGTATCTAATATGATCCTTACAACATTAACATTGGAGATCTGAATCTGAAAACTAAATCCAAAGTTGAAAAACCAAATATTTCAATTTTCTCTTTTAGGTAAAGCAACTTAGATCCAAACTTGAGAATGCTTTTATCTCTTAGAAAAAACTCAAAACAATGATCTTTTACATTGATATATGTCAAATGGGAGAAACGATGACATTGATTAGCCAAGACTTGAGTTATGATTAAAACAATAATCTTCTTTTCTAAAATGCTTTTTTCAAAAAAAGACAAACAGGTAAAGACATTTTCATCTTTAAAATAAGTGATGATAATTCATTACTTGTGATATAATTCAAAGATTTTAAGATAAATTTAATTCTTTATTTCATCTTAATCTTTATTTTATGTTTTAATATGTCATCATATTCTAAACTTTAATAAATAAATAAATAAATAAACACTTATGAATAAATCGTAAGCAAAGATAATATTTTATTTTCATATACAATCATTAAAATGTAAAATTTGAATTCATTATATTTTATAATATCTATTCATTAATTTAAGTTTAATGAACTAAACCTACTACACCACTTATTATTTCAACAAATTCTTATTTTCGTTCATTAAAGTCCTAAATTTTAATTGAAGTAACAATATTCTTTTTTTTTAAAACCATTTAACATGCAAAATGATATGATAAAAACTTGCTTATTTGAAGAAATTATTTTATAAATTAAAATATATAATATATTTAATGTAAGTAATATTTAAAATAATAAATAAATAATTTAGAATAATAATAATTTATAACTACATTATTAAAATAAAATAAAGGTAAAACAAATAATATGCATCAATTGTAATAATGATTTATGATAACATTAATTTAATTAAATATGAAAAGATATATTTACGTTAAATTAATAAACATTTTTAATATTTAGGCCTCCTAAAATGGAAAATTTCTATTTAGGCCCTTAAAATTTTTTAAAAATTTAAATTAGTAAAGGTAAAATTATACTTTGGACCCTAAAATTATAAAAATTGATTTAATCTTTTAAAAACTATAAAGATATAGACTATAAAAAATTGAAATTTCATTCGGCCCCTCTAAAAATTTGTTCTTACTTCACCCCTTCTCGAACCCACACCCTCTTATATTGACAACAATAACGATACCAACTGAGCTAAGACTCAATTGAAAAATTATAAAATATTTTTAAATGTCCATTTAGTAATATGATATAAAATAAATAATATTCTTATAGATTCAAAAAAAATTCAAACTCGTGCTTATATATATATTACAGATTATAGATACATTACATAAAATAATATAGATATTTTTTACTTTTATGCAAGTGATTTTATTTGCTATAACAAATTTAATTTAAATTTACCTATAAGGTCATAGTTTGTTGATTAAGGAGGAAGCTCTCTATCTTTGAATCTCACCATTTGTAAATACGATATGTAAGTCTTACTCTCATCATTTGCATAGGACATGTATGAGATTTGTCTTCCTTTCGCATTGGTTTTGTAATATGTGAATCCAACTCCCACAATGTGAGTATGCCATGTGGATTTTGTTAGGTTTGGCTTTAATTGAGTTTTCTTGTTTGTTTGGTTTTTATTTGTTGGATTTTATATTAAACTTGGTTAGACATATATTTGTACATGTATTGTACTTAGATAAAAAAACTAGATTTTTATTTTATAAAATCAATATTTTATTGATTTGATGTTTTCTTTGTAATTATTTTCATTTTTTACATTGTGACAAATTAAAAAGAATTAATCACAAAACCTCCACAAAATTAAAAAGTTTATCGCTTCATTTAAAATTAAGATAAAGAATGATAAAAATACTATAAAAGGTTTATTTAACTAAAAAAAAATTATTAGGCTTAAGTTAACCACTTTTCTTCCTCAAAACATAACCTCTCAAATCTTTATCCTTTCTCTTCCCTTTGTTTGTCGAGGAAAACGAAGAAAGAAAATTTTCCCAAACATGTCGTTACTCAGCAGCCATACCATCCCTCCCCGACCTTTACTCCACCTGCCTCCCCGAAACCCTAACTTTCCAATCTTCACCTTCAAACCCATTTTCCTTCCCCTTTCTCCTCCCATTAAACCCTCAAACTCCGTCTCCAAACCCCCCAAATTTATCCCTTTAGCTTCCATTTCTCCTCCCCCGGCAACACCCTGCAAATCTCCCGAAATCCCAGCTCTGTCCCCACTCGACGGTTCAACTCGAACCCTCAAAACCCTTTTCTCCTTGGCCCTCTCTGCCACCATCGTCTTCACCAAAATGATCCAAAATTATGCTCTCAAAACAATCTCCCAGAACCCCAACGCACTTTCCACCGTGGGCCCTCTCTTCTTCGCTTCCTTAAAGGACCGCCCTAGCGGATACCTCAACACGCCTTTGACTGTGGTTGCAGCGGGATTAGCTAAGTGGCTTGACATTTACAGTGGGGTTTTGATGGTTAGGGTTTTACTCAGTTGGTTCCCTAACATTCCCTGGGACCGGCAGCCCCTTTCGGCTATTAGGGATCTATGTGATCCTTATTTGAATCTCTTTAGGAATATAATTCCGCCGATTTTCGACACCTTGGATGTTAGCCCGCTTCTAGCTTTCGCCGTGTTGGGGACTCTCGGCTCGATTCTGAATAACAGTAGAGGAATGTATTGATTGCTTGCGCCGAAAGGAGAGTGAGTAAAGAAAATGATAATTCAATTTTTAGCATTAGATTATCTATTTTGACTATCTAAAACTTTTATTCTCAATTATGTTACGGTATAATTCGGAATTCTTGAGCATGGTTCGTATATTAAAATTTTGGTTGATGTATTGGAATGCTTTATTTTTGTTCTGTTTTATTGAATTTATATGGAGGAATGCAATAGAGCTGCTGTTTTTATTGAACTCTAGGATTGTTAGAATGAATGATCTCTGTATTCAATTTTCGTATCGGAGTAAAACGGCGCATCCTGACGATAGCAGCTAGTGTATAATTTTAAACCTTGCCAATTGTTTCATCAGTTCCATCCTAAGTGTAGATGTCGAGATTCCAATCTCACCGGATGTCACAAAAATGATTGTATGTTTACATTGGGTCAGTTTTGAATGTTGTTATCAACATTTAGATGAGTTGAACTCTACATCTGTGATTCAAAGAGTTCAAATGTGCCCACACCAAGCCAAGGAGCTCTACCAACAAATGCAAAATACAGGGTACTGTTTGCCCCGGAAATCATACATGTAGACCCTGCCTACCCTTCAAGATACATCCTCCGCTGTAGTTAAATCGTTCATTGGACTCAGGCAACATTTGGAACCAAAATCCAAAAACTATCACTTTTAGGTTACAAAGCAATGGATAGAAATTAGTAATGATAGAAAACTTGCTTATCGTTTCATAAGTATTTTTCTATTTTATAGCTTAAATATTTGGCAAGAAAATATAGCTATATAATTTGTGCTCCAATTACTTGGGTTTTCGGAGTTGTTGCCGGTTCCATTTGGTGCCGCTTGGTACACTTCATTTTGGTCATAAAAATGGAATCATAAAGCTTATTTTTTGCTTCGTTTTGGTCAGAAAATTGGAATCATAAAGCTTAGGTTTGGCGGTAACTCATTCAAATTGTGATTTGTTTTTGTTAGTTCAACCTATATTGGTTTGTATTGACTTGTATGGGTCTATATATATTTTTGATATTTTAAGTTAATTATTTTTATTTTTATTTTTTGTAATTATTCATATTTTACCGATAAGTGTTTGGTATAGTGGTAACGTACATTCTACTTTCAAAAAAAAAAACTTTGGAAACAATATTGTTAGGATGGATAGTCATAAATCTCAAATATGTCATAACCATAAAATAAGTTTAGCTCGAATGAGTAACATGATGTGTCGTTATAAAGGTTTATCCCGAATGGATATTTTGATATATGTGTATATATTTAGTTCGGACAAACAACTGGTGTGGTGTAGTTGTGTATCTAAGTCTGTTTATTAGGGTTTATCATGCGAAACGGTTTATATGAAATTGAGAATTTGAAATGGGACGAAATGAATTTGTTATCCGAATGGAAGGTCATTGAATATGAGTCTATTTGATCTTGGTATATTAAAGAAATGAGGTAAGTAAAATGACAAAATTGGTGCATAACTACAAATGGTATGTTTGATTGTCTTGCTTGAGTTTTGCATTTGGTGTATGATTGATTTGGTTTTTTAGGGTCATGTAGGTTTTTTTGATAATTGAATTGTATATGTATGTATCCATGGAGCTTGAATGAACATGGTTGACATAGTTAGAAGGATATTTGGATTAAGTAGACTTAAATGATTAATAGTTGAATTGTAAAGTATTAAATGAATTGGTGAAATGAATTTATACTTGAATTGAGTTAGTTTGGCTTGGTAAAATAACTTTTTATTTGGTGAGTGATTGTGTGGTAGCAATTAAAGTTTATTTAAAGGTAATTGGATTGGGTTCAAATGTGCAAATTTGCCAAAACATGGGCCAATTCTCGATAACCAACTTATTTAGTCGCAACGATGGTCAATAGTAAGTGAAATCGCGACGTCAGAAGATATGAAATCGTGACATGACATACTGGTTGGTGTCATCACGACGTGAAATTATTGAAGTCGTAACCTTAGCTCTAATTTTTTAAAACTTCGCAAATTAATCCTATTTCATGTTCAGGTTAATAGAAGGGCTTTCATAAGCTCGTATAAGACATGAAAATGATTGTATAACATAATTTGAATATTATTGACATTTGATTACTTGTATGAATGATTAAATATTGCCTGACTGATTGTAGTTGCTTCGACAAAGAATGTAGCATATTGTAGTTCGAACTTGGCGGTCGAGTTGAGCAAGTGGTGTTGCATTCTTTAACTCTCAGATTAGAGTATGACATCCATTCAAATAGCGGTGTGAAATTATAAATTTCATTATGTACTTAATATTAAATTTCAAATCTTTACACAATTATTATCTAATAAAATTTTTAAAAACTAGTCTCGATTTCTAGCTGTTCGTATAACAATAACTAGATATTTTCAAGCTTATTTGATATACTTACGTGGCTAGCATCATTATTCCACCTGTTCAAATAACATGCTATTCCGAAAATATAATAATAAATATGATAATTATATTATTAAATGATTTTACCTCAGTACAAGTGGGAATTGATAAGCAAAGTTTACTCAAAAACATAAAAATGGTAGCGATACCATGCCTATGATTAAAAGAGGAGTATATATCCACCAATTTTAAATTTTTTTATGCTTTAGTTGCCCGACACATCTCTCGATACAATGTAGCCAAGACAGTTTATCCTCAACTAAGTCATTCAACTTCTTTTAAGTCGATTAGTTGTAGGAGCCATTTTAAATGTATCGGATTTCGAGATTTGTTTGACATTAGAAGACCCCCGATCATCCTTATTATGAATGTTCAAATGAATTATTGTCTTTCAACCGCATTAGAAGAGTTGTCAAAATGTGAGATTGAGAGTAGATCTTCACTGGACTTTCTTTTGCCTACCTTTGGATTTGGTGGGGAAATTTGGGGACTGAGAGTATATTTATTGAAGGGAGGGGGACATTTCAAATAGTTTTTCTTTCTATTCAATGTTCAATTTTTTCTTTCCAACCTAAATGTTCTCTTTTTCTTCATTAAGATAGAGCTAAGACTTCGTTTAATAAATGGATGATTCAACCTTCTAGTAAGTCTTAAGGCCCTGTATATTATGATTTTTGATGAGTAAGGATGTTAAAAGGTGTAAAAATAATAGGGTGTAAGTGAAAGGCCTTGTATAAGGGTCGCACATAGTTGAAACGTTAACAAACCATCTGTAAATGGAAATTTTAATGAAAATTCCATGATCTTGTAAGCAGTTGTTGCTGCTGGATTGGGAAGGACAATCGAAACAAAACTTCCAGATCGAGGTAAAGTTAGGTCTCTCGTGAGTCTCTAGACCTGACTTCTGCACGATATTTTATAATGATTTTGTGTACGGTCGATGTTCATATAGATGCACATATCTTCTTGAGGAGTTGTATTTATGTATAGGTGTGTGTGTGTTCTTTACGAATCATTTATATGTATATACTGGAGTGTATGATGTGCTACATGAAAATAGCGATGTGTGGTAAGCATGTATGAGAAGTATGATTTTGTTAAGGGTATTAGTGAAGTCTACGTAAATGTATCCAATATGTTATTAGAGTGATGTATGTTAAAATTTTGGTTGGTGACAAGGGGGTTCGGGCGGAGTGTTTGGAAAATATGCGATATGATAATGAATTTTGATGATGTTCGCTAGGACAATAAACACAAAAGCCAATATGACGAGACTGTAGTCCACCGGGATCGTAAACACGAGGTTCATCGAGACAGTAAACATGAGAAAAGGCCATTATGACATATATGTGGAAAGGCCATGGTCATGGCACATTCTAGAAATGATGGATGAGCCACATTTGTCTACTAGAGTTTATGTGTGTGTTAGAGTGATGATGGGCAAACCTTTGACGATGCTGAGTTTGGTAAATCTATATCGTCAAACACGATAATTTGTGTGGTGTCTTGGTGGCAAGCCAAACCAAACCAAACCAAGCCTTTTTGGCAAATTATTTGAAATGCCTATTATTTGGAAAGCCTTAGTGGAGAATTATCTAAAAGGCCTTTGTGGTGTATCATTCGAAAAGCCTTAGTGGCAAAGTTATCTGGGAAGCTTTTGTGGCGAATTATCTAAAAAGCCTTTGTGGCGTATTATTTGGAGAGCTTTAATGGCGAAGTTATCTGGGAAGCCATTGTGGCGAATTATCTGAAAGGCCTTTGTGGCGAGATCTAGGTATGCCTTTGCGGCATTTTCTAAAAGAGTTTTTGGCAGTATACCTGACTAATGAATCTGCTATAGTAACCCGCCAGGATAAGGAGCTTGGCATATATGGAATTATGGGTGGGGTAAGTGCCCGCCAAATCTGGAAGTTCTCACGTTATGTATCGAAGCCATCTGGGATTTTATTGGACAATCTAAAACATTACATTCAACGAAATAAGTTTGTTGTCTAAATTGACTTAAAAACACGGTATGACTAGAATTTTGTCAGTTGTTAGAGCCAATGAAAGAATCTTCCAAGAGCAGTATCTGCATGTATAACATTCTGAGAAATGTATCCAAATTCTATTTTCAAAAGGGATTGTGAAATAGGATCCACAGTAAAGTGTGAAGCTTGTGATCCAATGATGGGGCAAAGTGTGTATAAAGTGGTTAAGTGTAGAGATTGACATATAATTATCCGCCAAGAATTAGAAAAGTATCCGCCAAGGTCTGAAAAGAAGCCCAAAATCCTTAAGTCGAGAAATTCAACAACATCGTTTAAAGGTAATATTGGTTGAGATTGACTAAGTTCCATTGAACTTACAGACGTCTATTTGTTATGCAAGATCTTGAAATTGAACTAGTGCGCCAGGAGGGACCAAGCCAGGAGTGCGCCAAAGTGGCGGTTTGTAGAGCGATATTATGCATACAGAAGGGCATATTTGGATATTTGGCGTACAATACTCTACGCCATGATTAAATAGGGTTTAACAAAGTTTTAAGTTGTAATATATTAAATTAGTTTTGAAAATCTGTTGTATTTAGTAAATGCCTCTTTAAAATCTTTCGACTTAGGAAGAATATAAAGAAATGATAAGTATGTTCAGTATGATTTTTGCGTATTGAAAAAAATTGCTAATTATTTTATTTTGGTGGCATCCTGTATCCCGGTCCGGTAAATCGGGTTGAATAGAGTGTTACAACATCAATCGGTAGATCGAGTTATTATGCCACATCCGTGAGTGTAATCGAATACTTACCGCACGGAAGATAAAATGTGTGTTCTGGATCGTCATTTCTCTAGCAAAACATTGATAAGTGGCGGGCTCCAATTTAGTCCTACCTCTTCCAAGTACGATTTAATAACACATGGTGCTCTTACACTTAAATTGTATATATATATATTTCAATAATTCAATCTTCGTCTTGATTATATAAATATAAAAAATTTTAAAATATAATAATATTAACAACTTAATAATGATATTAATTACAATAAAAATATAATAATATTTTCTTACTATTTGTAAATGAAAGTTGCATACGTGTTTGTGATCCAAACGAATTTGAAACGTTTGACATTTTTAAAACCTGTAACCTCTATCAAATTAAATAAAGATTAATTAATTTAAATAATGGAGTAAATGTTATTAAATTACCACTAAATTAATAATTTATTTAACATTACAAAATATGGTTAAACTTATTAAAATAAATTACCTTATTTCTCTAAATTTTGGGAAAAAATATATATTTCTCTTTAAATCAGCTAATTTTTTCAGTCTTAATTGATATTTGGTGTTTAAATTTATCTGGGAAAAATGGGTTTTGGAATTTGGAGAACCGAGAGCAGTCCAGACTTTAGAGAGTAGACCTAAAGGTTAAAGACTTAACATAGCGAAGATACCCCAGCGCTTGTTTCCCTAATTAAATTATCTCCATGCTCTCCTTCTCAAAGCGACTCCCCACTCTATCCCAATGCCTCCGCTCCACCACCCACCAGCTCCGCTTCGCTAGAACCGAACCCGCTTCCTCCAAGGGGCGCTCCAAGCCCTCTGGTTCTGGGTTCTCCTTCAACAAAACCGGAGACAAATCCGAGTGGTGGGTCGTGGACGGCGAGATGCATGAGATCGGCGATCATGTGCCCCCACGTGAGCGCTTCGTCATCCCCAGAGACAACATCCCTAACAAGCGTCGTAAGCAGCTCAGGGAACAGTTCATGCGCCGCACTCGCCTCGTTATTAAGGAATCGGTTAGCGCTATAACATAACTACAACCACAATTATATTTTTAATAACGTTAAATATACTGAAAACTGCTGCTAATAGTATACTCTCTTTCTGGGTTTTGTTTTGTTTTACTGAAGGAGCATGAACCGTGGTGCAAAAGGTACATGGAACTGTATAATGAGCTTAGAGAAAACTGGGAGAGGTTGTATTGGGATGAGGGTTACTCTAAAAAAATCGCTAAAGATCATGCCAAGTATGAGTCTGCTGAGGACGATGATCAAGATTTTAACCCTTACAGGTTTCTCCTTGCTGGTTTCTTCATCTTCCTATGTTATCTAATCACGAAAATAGAATACTTAGAAAGACATATATATTTATAGTACATCCCTTGCCATTTGTAAATGCTAGATATCTTGATTGAGGAAGTATTCATTTGGCATCACTTGTTATTGTCATGCCAAATTGAACACCCATAAACAGCCTTACAGAATCAAGAAGAGTTTATGTTCAGTTATTACCTTTTTTTTCTTTGGTTTCTATTATTCGAGCCTTGATTTGTCTGCCTAAGGATTCAACTAGAAATGTGATGCCTAATCACACTCCCTTTGTTTTGCCTTATAGGAGCAGGGGAACCCGTGCTGATCTCACGAAGGTGTGACTTTTTTACACGACTTGTTGGTGGCTTAATTTCAGTAGAACTTGGCCTTTCCATGTTGTGTGCATGGAACTTTCTCTTTTTATCATTATTATTGTTATTATTTTGGAACATATCTTCCTGTGGATACTACATTGAATTATGCATTCTAACTGCAGGACCAAGGTTTTGGGAGGACTAGGCAAGCTGATAACTCTGGGAAAGTCAATCAACTTCGGGATAAGTTTGAATATGATAGAGAGAACAGAATGAGAGAGAAAGGTATGCTCAGTTCTTTCAACTTTCAAGCTAATTTATGCTTTATACAGAACATGCTGCGTGTGCTTCATTCTATAGATCTAGGGCAGCAAAAGCTGAATTGCGGCAATCTGCTTGTGCAGCATGTATAAAATGAAACGGAATTTACTACTAGGACAGTGTCTTGACTGTCATGCCCTGACTGAAAACTTTAAATGATATGAATCCAAACGTGATCACTACATGTGTGTTGTGGATTAAAATGCATCAAGTGTTTGTCCTAATCTTATATGTCTACAAGCCAACCTGGAATGACTTATAAGCTAGCTACCAAGACTCTACCAGAAACAACCCAAATGCCAAGTTACCGCCCTAGATAGGTCCCTTGGTCTCGAGGCTGAAGGGTGCCCATATCAATTGAAGAAGGCAACTGAAATTATAACCATTGGTTGTTTGAGCTACATTGTTTGTTGCTTGTTAATGAGGTGATGAAAGATTTAGTCCATGTTCTTTACTAGCTAAATGAACTGAGATTGAGCATCTCATATTTTGGCTCTTGTAGACTTGTAAAACATTTTTATGCCACTTAAGAACGAAGTTTTATTTTGGGTCCATCTCTTCGTTCTAAACTTTAACTGGAGTTTTGGGGCTTCTTAGGGTCAAAGTTTGGATTGTTATTTCACTTAACTGATGGAAATGCATTAAACTCGTTGCCAATTGTTTAATGTGGAGTGTTAAACATAAGCTGCAATTTTTATCAATATGCACTTCCGACTCTCTGATAAATTGTACCTTGTGATTTATGAAGATTTTCATTTACGGTGTGAATATCTTTAATATACTGAAATTTAGAATCCTTTCATTGTATTTTCTTAAATGCTGGAATGGTTAGGCTTACATGAGTAAACTGGAGCCTAAAATGTATCCATGAAATCCCCGTATGGCTTATACTCATCAGTAAATTTAAACAAATAATTTTCACATCATGTCATGTAAAATGCATGAGAATTTCATGAATGAATTACATACAGATTTCATCTCCAATGGATTATTTTGCTTACTTCTCTCTTGTATAATTATAGTTTAAAATATGTAAAACCATTATGTTGTCTTTACATGGAACACTCACATGTATGTATTATGCAGCATTTGCTCCAATAAATGGCCAAGATACCTCGAGCAGCTACAATACAAACTCTAAGAATCAGCCGTTTGACACTCGGAGATACTTTTCTGATAGTGACTAACAGTAAGATGAAAGGAAGGGAAGTAGGAAGTGATTAACATCAGAAATCTTTAGCTAATTGCGAAGAACCAGTTTTACTGTTTGCTTTGGTCACTGTTGTTAGGCATGCGGCTTCAGATTCCGACTACTACCCTCGAGCAGCCATTGCCCGTCGGATAAGGATGCAAAGGCTTTTCATATTCATGTTGCGGAATGTTGTATTCGTTAGCAAGCTGGATATTAAGTTACGATTTTGTTGATCTTACCTCCATATATTTGTTACAAAAGAGGCAGTCTGACTATTAAAGAAAGAGTTGTAGATATGGAAGACATTCAAGATTTGCTGATTTTCATTTTTGAGCCAATTGAGCGAAGCCTCGACTTTTTTTTTTTTGAAAATTTTGTATACATGATGTGGTTGTTTTGTTCCAAGGTAATGGTGGATTGGGAAATGCTTGCTTAGGAATGGCCTGAAATCTCACCAATTTGCTGCGTTCATCAACTGAGCTGCCATTTGATGAAAGCTTTAATTCCGGTCAAACAAGGACCAAGGACGGGGTGTAGAGCTGTCTGTGTTTGGGTTGTGTACTGTTCGGGTGTTCTGAAAATTTCTTAAAATTGTTTGAAGAACTCATTTTATTATTTAAAAAATATAAGAATATTTTTGTAACAAAAATAGTAAAATATTATTTTAATAATTAAATGGTAATTTAAGACAGGTTGAGGTGGATAGAATAAAAAATTACTCTTAAATTATTGATTTTGTTTTATTTTGTTAACTCAACTATTAATTTTCAGATTTAATCAATTAAATATTTTTGTCACCTTTTCATTAGTTGCGGTGAGTGACAAGAATTTTTTGAAATTTTTTATTTATTGATTTAATAATAAATCTAACCTTTTAATGTTATTAATTTAATTTTAAATATATTTAGCCTTTAATGTATAAAAATTGTCATTTTGTTTAAAATTTTTAAAATTCAATAAACTTAACTTTCAGTATTATAAAATTTATTAATTTAATTGTAATTTTAAAATTTCAAAACTATATATATTTAAAATATATATATATATATATATATTTTAATCTTTTACCTCATCCCTTGAAGTAATCTATTACTTTTACGAAACAGTGAAGCGGACTGTCCTGCCATTTGGATGGAATATTGCTAATGAAGAACAGATGTAGTGTTTTCTTTCATTTATTTGGGGGTTATTTCCTCATATAGTTATGTCATAAATCAAAAGTACAAGTTCCCCTAAATTTGCTTCTTTTTGTTGGTTAGCTTATGAGTACTTTGTGGCAAAACATAGTGTTTTTCTATTTAATTATTGTTTTTTAAAATTTGCTTCTTGAAATGTGGTTGTTTTGGAATTAGATTCTACGCAATTTTTTACTTAAATAATATAAATATAGTAAAATAACATGTGTTACAAGACATCATAAAGGACAAGGCCGAACAACATCCAGATACTCCATGAGACGATATGATGAGGGCACACAGTAGGCACAGTGAGTGGGATTGGTTTTTATGAAGTAAATTCAGTCCAAATATTTGAGAAAAACCTCTTTTGACTATTTATTTATAACCATTCTCACTTCATTAAATTATAAAATTTGAGGTATTCTCAGTGCTTGTGTATATTTAAGTCCAAATCATCCTTGATTCTATTTTATAATTGTTTTTATATGAAAAACATACAAGATGGGAAATCAATTAAAAGCATTGCAGAATGAATGGAGCACCCGTTTTACATATTTACAACCTGGAATGTTGCAGATCACAGGCATTAATGTTAAGTCAGACTAGCTTGAGGGAGGAATGGATTCCAGTTTCATGTAAGGACTGCCCTACACAACAGGGACAGATCAATTGGCTCATTGACTGTACCCCAAGAAAAGATTGGGAATTTATAACGTACTGATAGAGATTGAGTATTTATTTTTATTTTTTTGACTTTTTTGAGTTGCAACGGTACTGGCTCGATTATGGTGTCACATGCAGCAACCAGAACGGCAGCCTTCCTTTGTTGCACAATACATAATGTAACGCAATTAGCTTAACCCACCATCATAATAAATTTTCTAATACAAACCACACCAACCTGAATTTGAGATCACCAACCAAAGATATACTGTGAGTGAGTAACCATATCATTCCTTTCAATGAAAAAAGTTGAAGCAAAAAATTAAAATCTGCTTTGGAAAAGAAGACTGGGCTATCTCTGGACCCTATATACAGTGGTAATGCTTCATGAAAAGAACAAATGTGGGGTTTTTTTTTTTTTAATTAGTGCATGTCCATCGCATATGTTGAAGTGGTTTATCTTTAAATCATTATTAGAGTCTCACTTTTTTCCATTCCTTTCCACAGTTTCTTTCTTTTTTTTCCTCTTTAATGCAATGGCATGTACCTAATTGGTTTTATTGATTTATTCAACTTTTTCATCCACTAACCCCCATTGCTTTCCTTTAATAAAAAAAATACCTTAATTAATAAATTTAATGACAATGGTTGACATTAAAATTAAAATTTGAAAATTTGAAAAATATAACTATAAAGAATAGTCTAATTAAAGAATATAGATAAATAAAACTTTAGGCGCACAAGATAAAAAGGGTTGTGTTAAAAGTTGCATTTTTTTAGAAGGCTTAGGCAACACGAATGTGAGTGTGTGGATAAGGGACGTTAGTAGCTGAGATGTTGAATTTTCTTTGCAAGTGGTTGGTTGGGAAATTAATGATAAATCTGGTACATACATAGTTAGATGTGGGTGAAACCATTTATCATCGATTTGATTTGGGGATATGGCCGTGTCCTTCATTCGGTTTTTGCTCTTTATTTTAACCTATGCGACTTCTTGTTCCTTTTTTTAGTGGACAAGTCGAGGTAATGTTGAATTTTTTGCAAGGTTATGATACTTGGATATTGAAAGAAGAAGATGGAGTAGAATAACAAAGTCAAATCTTATCTCAAATCTAAAATTTGACCCTTCTTTTTTATAATTTTCAGTCAAATCGTTTTCCAAGAATAATTCACGGATTCAGACGTAGCCCCTGATATTTGCAGAAACAAATACTTTTAAATAAAGAACGTAGACGGCTTTCAACTCTCAAAAACTCCAAATGCTAATGCTCTTCTTTCTTCCATTTCATAATATAAAATTCTAAAGTGAACCCCTCATCTGAAAGGTCCAAAGCCAAATGATTTACCTCAATAATTTGAATTTTCATTGCTAAAAAAGGCAGGTCACAACTCTTTTACACAATAGTTGAAACTTAAGAGGATCAATACACAAATTTACCAAACCTTTTTCATTCAAAAACCTCTAAAAGATAGCTTTCCAAGACAAGAAACTGTTTATAATAAAAATAAGACCTCAAAAAAAAAGATTCAGCCCATAATAACCCTCAACATAGTAGAAAGTAAATAACTAAAATAATTCTTCTCTAAACCCAATTATCCCCTTAATTCCTAAACCAAGGAGAGGGAAACAAGTACATTCCCGTGCCTTTTTTTTTACCCATCTACTCTTTTCTGATGACCCTATTTACTTTATCCTATACATAAATAGCTTAAGCATGCACTTGGGCTGCGGCCAAATAGCAGCTTCACAACACACATGTAGGAACCATGCAGCTAGCAAAGAAGCTCAACCCTCTCTTCTGTAAAATAAAAACAAAAAGGGTTAGAACATGGATGGGTGATTCTAATAAATGCATCAATGGTGAGAATGTGGAGTGTACCTTTCTGGGTTTAGCGTAAAGGAGGTGTGGGGAGATTTTATAGAGGTCTTCATCAACGGGTTTGGGTGTTGGGCGGTGCAGAGGAGTGGGGCTTGGTGATTCCTTCACGTCATTGATCTCCCAGTTTTGCCTTTTCCCTTCTTTATCATTTGACTGTCGTCCTTTCTTCTGTAAAATTTTTCATTCATCATTTATACCAAAAACAACGCATTTTTTTTCCAACATTTGATCATACAATGCAAGTTTATCAATTCACTGTCGTCATTATTTTCATCACAATACCATTTTAGATGGTTACTTTGCTTTTAGAAATAACTAAAAGCTTTTGCTTTTGAGGCATGAACCATTGAAAAAAGCAATTTGCTATGCTTTGTAGTTTAAGCTAGTAGTCACATGTCTGTTCGTATCCCTTTCATTTTTTGAGTTCCGCACTTTGTTTGGTGAGCTTTTTTCTTGATTTTAATACATAACATACATAAAGTAAGCTTCTTTCCATGAAATTTTGTTTCACTTTTTTGACATTTTTTTACCCTCTGCTATAATCAGGAACAACTTTTCATGAAAACCTTAATGTATTTCAAAGAAACCAAAGCTCTTCATATGCATCAAAACAAATAATTAACAAAAAGTAAGCCAATGCACATGCACAAGTTTTCTTTTTATAAAATGCTTGTAAGAAATATGGTTCAAACATGAAAGGAAGATTAAGGTTTTAAGGAGTGTTGTTGCATTAGATTCTTACCCTTCTGCGAGGAACAACGATCATGGCAGGAGTAACAACATCGTTATCATAAAGATCACCGGCAACATACAAATCACGATCCTCAGAGTAACTGTAACGAAGCAACCCTGCTTGTCTAGCTGATTCAAAACACTGAGTGAAAGGGAGGTCATTGTTCCAATCCCAGCTCCCAAAAGCTGGAACATGACTCCTTGTGTAGTAATCCTATAAGTAACATATATCTCATCAGCAAAACAACAACGTATGAACAAAAACCAAGCACAACAACAACAACAATCATTATTAATCAAAAAACAAGAAGAGTACATGAAACAGATGAATTTGAAACATACGGAGGAAAAAGGGTAGGGCTTTACTTACATCCATATTGTGACAAAAAAGTGTTGGAATGTTTTAGAGATTGACTTGACTTTATCAAGAAACTGGACTGCACGAGCAAGAGAGTGTAAAACTTGTGTTCTTTTGGTGTTGTTTCGTAGTTGGAGTGGAGTGGGAATTCTAGCAATATAAAAGGGGAAGGGGGAGGTATGAAAGAGAAGGAAGGGAATAGGGTAAAGTAGGAGAAGGGGGGTAGGGATATAGGGGATCCTAAGCAATAAAACTTCTGTGAGTGTGAAGTAAAAGGAAAAGAACTTACAGTAACAGACAAAAGGACAAAGAGGTAAGGTAAAAAAGGGTGAAAACCAGAGAGACAGACAAATAAACAACTTAAAACATGGTTATTACCTTTGCCTTTGGTTTGGGTTTTTTAAAATATCCTCCGTGTCTTTAACTTGGCTTTATACCAGGTTGCCTAGGCCCTACTTTGTCGCTGATCAGAATGCATATTCCAATGCTTTGAAGCTCCTTGATTCTTGATTTCTCTTTTGTTTTTCCTTTTGGTTTTATTTTTTCCTCTCATATCTCGAAGCAAAGGCTACGGATTGGCCTTTTTCTTTTGGCTTTTTTTAACCCCACACGCATTACCCGGTAAAAACCTGGTGCTTTGTGCGCAAGACAATGGCTGAAATCGAAAAAGTTGAAATTTGAGTTTAAAAAAATGGTTATTTTAATTGGTTAATGAATATGAAGTCAGTAACAGGTCAACACCCAACAGTTTACACTGTTAATGGTACCCAAGGCAACAGTCTTGTAAAGTTGAAACTTGCGGAAGACAAAGGCTCCATCAGTGAAATAGAATAAATTATGTTTTTTTGCAGCCGATAAAAGGACATGCATGTGCAGTATGCAGACAAGCTGTGGCATTTGCTTGCTCCCCTCTCCTCAGCTTTTAATATCTTATAATAATGTTTTTATTATAGTGTGAATTTTCTATTCAAATTTTATACCCATCAAAATTTATTTTATCTTAGGTTTGAATATTTTACAATTATTTTTTTTGATGGATAATAACATAATAATATTATATCAAATTAAAGTGAACAAAAACACTTGAAGCTTTATCTTGTCCGAGGGTGTTAATTAACTCCTTAGGCACATCTTCAACCATATGCATACCCTCTTTTCCAATAGAAGACATTTTGGTTATAAGATCAGCAACTTGATTACTCTCCCCAGGCACAGATTTTTGCTTTGTAGCATCAGTTGAATTCGTCGAAGCAAAGCCGAATTTGAGGACACAAAGTAATCTTCTTGGATAGCTTTGACCAACTCTAAGTAATCTGTTTGAATTAAAGCCCTATCATGCTCCATTTTTTTGTAACAAAAGTAAACAGTCTCATATGCCCTATAACTCAACATCAAAAATTGAGCAATCACCCCAATCATGGTTAAACACAACAATTCATTCCCCAAACTGGTCTCGCACCACACCACCAATGAAGCTAATCTTGTATTCACATTCCTCACCCCATCAGTATGTAGATAAACAAAGTTACGTGACAATGATTGATCTTCAGTACTAATACGCTTATCGGATGGTCTATCCTTTTGTGAAAACAAAAATTGTCTAGCCCAACTTAATGAAACTTTAACAATCTTAGAAGCATTCCAAGACAAACATTGGAATATGAATAAATTTCTATTCTTCTATAGTCGCCACACAATTAGGCAAAAAAGGCAAGACCATTTAACATCCGCAGAAATCAAATCCATTCAACAAAATTGGTAGAGAAAAAACCTACTACTTTTACTTGCAGGCACCACTTGTAACCAAACCTCTTTCTCCGTGGAACAATCTCTAAAGACATGAAGAATGTCTTCTGATTCATAACCGTAAATTGGGAAAGAAGGATCTTGTCCAATTCCACGCCTAACTTATTCTAAGTTAATGAGTAGACATCGCTTGAAGACAAGCCATATAAAGAGACGAACTTTGTATGATCCTTGAATTTTTCAAATAGTTTTCCAGAATTCATCTCTAGGGATCTAAGAACTCTTTCGAAACAAGTGATACGTACTTTTAATCGAGAACGGTCCATTAAAATTACAACTCTAAGCTATTCTATCCTGACTCGCGAAAGGGTGAGAAGGCGGGATACTCAATATACACCTGACAATATCTTCAGACACCCACACAGGAAACAAATCTAGATTCCAAACACCTTATTTCGTTACCATCTCATTAAGCCTGCAATCAAATTATAGGAAAGCATGCAAAGGTATGTGTCTTTTCAAAGGGCCTCCACTCACAACTTAAATATCCTTCCAACATCAAATCAATCTACCATCCCCCACAAACTGCACTAGATTATCCTTGAGTGAAGGCCAAACATTAGAGAGAGCCCTTATTTTGTGAGATACTTTCTAGCAATCGCTCCTTCATACCATACTTCAAACGAAACACCCTAACCCGTAAGTCCTTATCATTCGATGCCAAATTGAACCCCAATTTCATCAAGAAAGAATTATTTTGATCATCCAAACGATGAAACCCAATACCTCCACAAGAACGAGATTGTCAAATTAAATCCCAACTAACTAAAGTCAATTTCTTCCTTCCATTCGATGAACCCCAAATAAATTACCTAACCAAATGCTCGATCTCTTCACAAATACCTTTGGGTATCATTAAAGATTGCATAAAAAAGTTCGATATGAATAGAAGCATAGATTGTGCTAAGGTGACTCTCCAATGACAATTTCCTAAATTCCAACTGAATAACTTAACGCCAACCTTACCCACCAAATATTAGTCTATTCCTTTTTTTTTTTTTTGTATATAATAGTTTAATTAGAATTATATATGGATGTATTTATTGTAATTGAATTTAATTCTAGTATAAAAATAATGTATCAGTTTATATTTATTTTATTTTATCTTAAAGGATGATAATAATGTTTCAATTCTGGTAAGATATTCAAAATACAAATCCTTTTATCTAAATTCAAAATTTTCCATCCAAATGTAAAATATTTATAGATGTATATGAGAGAAAATCTTTTTTTTACTCTGACATATACCCGGGGTGAAAATAAATGTTTGATTTTCTTACATCATAAGGATGTAAAAGGCAAAAGGAAAGTATATAAATCAGTGAGAGAGTAGGTTTGAAGTTTAAAGTCTAACCCAATTACAAAGTTTTGTTCCTTGTTGACAAGATGCAATACATTGAAAGCTTTCCTTTCTAAAAATAAAACTATAATCTATTAATTGAACTGTACTCTTAGAATCTTAGACTGCACTAAAATAGCAAAAAGAATAAAAATAAAAATAAAAACCCATTCTAAACATCATTCTTCTATTATAATAAAAATTAATCTGTTAATTTATTGTAATTTAACCTTTATACTTTATTAAAATTAAAAATATATATCTAATTAATTAATACGGTTAAACCTTGTTGCTAAATTACAATTATACAATTTTATGCAAAGAATTAACAGAAACCAATAATTTAACAATTTATATACAACAAATTAACAAATGTCATGTACTTCTTAATTTTGAAAAAGTATAAGGATCAAATTATGAAAAATTGAAATAGAGTGATGAATTTTATATTTAGACAAAAAAATTGTAATAAAAACAAATAATACTTAGGTGGCAAAGGATCAAAGTTGGTTGCAAACTGTTAATAAACAACATGTTTCCAGCAAGGTGCCAAGCAATGGGATTCAACGTTCATTTTGAAAAAGAAAAATAAGGCGTGGTAGTCTCATGTCAAATGTCATAAAGATTCTTGGCTTTCAGTTAGTTTGAAACCCAGAAAGAAGAAAGGTCCGAAAGAAGAGAGGGCCCCTCTCTTCTACCTTGTGTGCCACTGTTATGCATGATAGATACATATGCTTCTTTATTCCATGTATTTTGTCTGCTCTTATATGCAAGAATCTTTTTAGAATATCTTCAACATTGCAGCAGCTCGCTTTTTTTTAAAAAAAAAGAAAAAGAAAAAGAAAAATTGTTTGTGTTTCATGTTTACATTTAATACAGAGTCAGATGCAAATATGAGAATATAATCAAAAAATAAAATATATATCTTTAATATAAATTTAGCATTACTTGCGACGATCACCATCCTTGCATTTTTCAAAGACATTTTTTTTCTTATTTACGTCGCAATTTAATGATTTATTCGTGAATTTGGGTCAAAATAGCTAAATTATGGATTTTTCAGTCAACATTTGAAAAGAATTGAACAAAGTTGCTATTCTTGTTCAATATATCGCTTAAATTTAGTTCCTAATATTTAAGATTTAACTTCGGTTCCATTAAATTTACTTTTTAAATTTTATATAATATTTATTATATCAATTTATATATTTTATAATTTATTAGCAAATGAATATTAAATAAATAAAATTATAATATAAATATTAAAATATATATATGTTAAGTAACTTATTAAAATATTGAGTTAACCATATTAAAATAAAGAAATGAAATTATTGAATATTAAAAAATAGTATTATTTTAAAATTGTTAAAAATTCAGAATGTTTGAGGAGGATAGCATTTGGGCTAAGTTGTTCATGGAGGAATATGTTTAAGTTTATAGAAATTTTTTTAGTAGTTTTTAATATTTTCTCAAACACTGAAAATCTTTTCCGAGTATTAGCTCGCTTCAGGTTTCTAGATTCAAATGGGTGATAAAAGATAATTATTCTGTAAACTTTTGGCTGAACAATTGGTCAGGCATGAGACCTTTGAGAGAATTTCTTCAAGGACCATTGCTAAGGAACGAGGAGCTCATGATTTTCAAATAAGTGTGTGATAAGTGGGAAGATCAAGGGCTTTCATGCTTTTCACTAAATTTTCCCGAGATTTGATTGATACATTCTTAAGTACCTCCATTCTGAATTTTCCCAATTATCTCAATACCCTATGCTAGGGATGCACTACTGATGAGAATTTGACTTAGTACTTGAGGCAAATCTTCAACAAGTATTATCAGTAGTAAAGGAATTTGTTGTCTATTCTTTTGTAATTCATCGTATTCGTCACCCACTTTTTACCCAGGCCTCTTATAAATCTCTTGATAGGATCCCGTCACTTAATAACAATGGATCAACTATAATAAATCCAAGAAAGATAGGGGTGGGAGCAATCATTTGCAAATATCAGTGCAATTGGGTAATGGGCTCTTATAGACATATCCCTTGTACTAGCAATGTGCAAGCTGAAATGTGAGCACTCAGAGACGGACTATAACTAGCAAGATCTCCTAATTTTAATAACCTTGAGACTGAAGTTGATGCCATCAGAGATGAATCTAAGCGGGGCTCGGGGGTGGTCACTCCCCTTTGGAATTTTCAGATTTTTGAATTATATATATAAATTAACATGTATTTTAGATTTGATGCTCACATTGTATAACATTCGCCCCCAGTGGACAAATTATATTTCATACAATTCACTCCCTTAAGCCATAAGGTTTTACTTTATATTAACAAAGTATTTTTCAGTTTTTAATTATATCTACAATGTAACAGCCTGATTTTTGGCCTAGTCAGAACAGTGGTTTCGGGACCACAAATCCTATTGAGTCTATTGAGTCTAGTTTTATTAAAAGAAACGGTGTAAGCAAAAGAATTTCATTTTATGAGATATTTGAATTTTTGTGAGACAAGGTCAAAATGATTTCAGGTTCCCTTGTTCTGAATTTAGAAAATCATTAAAAATTGTATAAAAATACTTGGGGGTTCAAATTTATATGTTTAAATTTTTAATGAGTCTATTTTCAAGAGAAACAAACAAGAATATCATTCGAATCCCGTACTAAGAGATAATTATTTTTAGTAAAGAAAGGTCGAAACTATCAAGCAGTAGAACAATGATGAATTTGAAGAATTAACTATACTTATTGGCTAAACCATAAATTCTGAAAAATTTATGGCAGGAAGATATTTGAGTCTAGTATCAGAAAAATCAAGCGGATCTTAATTTAGAATTTTGTAGCTCAAGATATAAATGATTTAGTGACTATGACTCAAGTGGACAATTTTGTTATGAACAATAAATAATTGTTTTGATATGTTTAAGCCTTGATTATGGTTGTGTTGGTAGCTTAATTATGCCATGTTAAGTGCCTTTGAAAGTGTGTATGTGAGTGTGCAAATGAGAGTGGCAAA
This sequence comes from Gossypium arboreum, assembly GCF_025698485.1. Classification (NCBI taxonomy): domain Eukaryota; kingdom Viridiplantae; phylum Streptophyta; class Magnoliopsida; order Malvales; family Malvaceae; genus Gossypium; species Gossypium arboreum. The sequence goes on from NC_069080.1 coordinate 17,684,907, forward strand.
TGGCTTGGTAAATAGCCATTTTCTTGGCCATACGGGCAGAGACACAGCCGTGTGTCTCAGCCGTTTGAAGGACACGGCCTGGGACACGGGCGTGTGACTTGGCCATGTGACCCCAAATTGTGTATGATTTCATAAACAGAGAGTTACATGAGCTGAGAACACGAGCGTGTGTGACCACAGGGCCTACCCATACGGGGGTGTCCCAAGCCACATGGGCGTGTGACCTCTGTTTTGATGAAAATTTTTCTGAGTTTTCTAAAGTTTTCGGTTTAGTCCTGAACCACTCCCAATGCATGTTTTGGGGCTTGTGGGCCTTTATAAGGGATGATATGCTATTTATGAATGGTTTTAAATTGAATGAAATTTTATGGTTCGATTTTGTATGATCGGTTATGTTTAAGTCCTGTAATGCCTCGTACCCTATCCCTGCGTCGGACACGGGTAAGGGTTGTTACATTTAGTGGTATCAGAGCTATGATTTAGTCGATTCTTAGACTAACATAGCATATGTGAGTCTTGCTATACATGTCATATTACTACATATGATAGTATGATATCTCCCGATCATGATGAAATTTGTTTGCTGAGACAGAAATGCTTTCCAACTGAGCTACTTTCTATAAGGCCGAAAGTGATATTAAGATGTTTGAAAATGTGTTTGTGATGAGACGAAACTCAGAAAGGTAAGAATAAAAGTTTATGATATGTATGTGATTAAGTATAAAATGAAATAGACATAAGTTGAGAAATGTGGAAAAGTGAAATAAAATGAAAGTTTATATTGTGATAAGCTCACCCATGTTTGTTCGATATCCCTATGATGTTATATGCCTAACTTATTTGATTAAGTGTGTAACATTCCAAATTTCAGTGATATTAGAACAGTGATTTGAAATCACTAAATCCGACATGTGAGTTTAGATATTAGTAAGTAAATGTTAAGTGTGGTTTTAGAAATAATTTTCAATTAGTGAAATTATGAATTAAAGGAAATTGTAGATAAAATGGGATAAAAACGAGGTATCGAGACCTCAAATTCATAAACCAAGCCATAAATATTTTTAAAAATATTTATGGAGTGTTAATAAGTTAGCATTAAAGTTTCGTCAAGAAATTTTAAGGTTTCGATAGTTAATTGGGTAAAAAAGACTAAATTGAATTAAGTGCAAAATCGTGAGATGTGATTAAATAGCTCTAGTAATAATTAAATGAGGACTAAATAGACAATTAAACACCTATTATTGGGCTGGACGACATGTATGTGCAGGAAAAATAAAAATCAAGTGTGAACAAGGGGTAAAATTGGAAATAGGGTAAAAATTTAATAGTATGATGTAGTTGGTAATTCTAGAGAATTCAACATTTTTCTTCATCTTCATCAACTAAAAACACCATTAGAGAGCTTTTAAGAAGTTATTTTTTATATTCTACAGCATGTAAGTTCAACTCTTGATTATTTCTTGTAATTTTTGTGTTTTTAAGATTTTTACAACTAGGTCCACTTGTTTAATTCATTAGTTTTTGATTTCATGGGTAATTTTGAAAGTTCTCATGAATAAGTGCTGAAATTTTATGATGATTTATCATGGAATTGAAGTTTTAATTTTATTATATGATAATTTTATGAAGAGATTTTCATAGAAATTAATTTTAGGATCTAATTGTAAAAGTTGTTGAAATTAGGGTTTTGTGTTGAAGCTTGGAATGTCAAAGACTGTGAAGTAGTTTGTAGGGTTTAGATAAAATGATATTTGAAAGGAATTAGTTTAATTGATGAATAAATTATGGACTAAATTGTAAAAATTGAAAAGTTTGGGTAATAGTGTAATTTTGAAAATTTAAGGGCATAAGTTGTGAAATAGATCAAGAAAATGAAGTGAATCGTGGAAAGGAGAAAATTCAAGAATAGTCCCTGAATTTATAAGACTTTTGCAAATTAGCCTAGGTAAGTTCATATGGCAAAGTTCAATGTTTGATATGAAAATCTTATGATTGTTAAAGTATTTTATTGTAGATGAATATTATCAAATTGTATTAATTACTAAATAAAGTACAAATTAGTTGGAACAATGGATTTGAGTGCTTTCATTCTGATAATGCTCTAGAATAACGTATTTTTATGTATTAATCATATGTTTATTCTGAGCTTGATTGTAACACCCCAAACTCGGCCCAGACGTTATGGCCGGATCCGACATGCCACATCGAAGCGTTCAAAACATTTCAGGTTGTTGTTCTAGAAAAATTTACTTAGTGATTTAAAAGATAATTTCAATGCAGGTTAAAGTGAATGGAAGCTGTGCACCAGGTAGGAAACCAGAAAAGAGGAGGTGAGTCCCTCGGACTGCTCAAGTACCAAGCTCCCTTCTGATCCAATCCTAGACATGCACACCGCCATTACCACACCTTAACGTCGTGTATATTTCTAGGAAACCAATTTGATTAAGTCCCTTTTTAGGAGAAGTGATTAATTTTGGAAAAATATTCTCATTGTGGAAGCTTTGCTTGTTGTCGTGTTATTTTGAAATCAATTACCATTTTTGAAAACGCGCCCTAATGTTATCCAAATTCAACAGTTAAATATAAATAATACCTAACTCAATAAAACATATAAAACCCATCAAAGAAAATAATTAAGCGGTCTTATTACATTTTAAAAACCCAAAACCTTAAACGTAAATAAAAAAAAATGTCCAATTCACCAGAATAAAATCAACTTGCAGAACGTGTGACCACTCCGAATCCCTTACAGCTCCAAGCCCACTATGGTTGGGGATTACCTGCGTGGAAGAAGAATAAAGGGGTGAGTTTAGGGAAACTCAGTATGTAAATTAACCCAACCATAGCCTATATCAGCTTAACCACAGAAACAGAATAAGTTGCCCTTAGCCCAGAACAGAAGTCAGAATAAAGCCCATAGGCCCATAACAGAACAAAACAGATATTACATGTCTATGCAAAACCCAACCCATATCCAACCACATGCACCCCCATACCAACCTTTCACCATGTGGGGAGACTACTCGACCCACCCAACCGCTACAAGCCACAGAAATATGCAGCATGGCTGCCAGAACAAATAATGTGACAGTGTCACCAGAACAGATAATTGTGGCAGAGCCACCAGAACAGATATATGTGGTAGTGCCACCAGATCAGATAATTGTGGCATATCCACCAGGACGCTTCCTCCATAATATAACCCATGTCCCCATGCAACAGATATACAATCATGGCATACATCATACAGAATTAAATCATCATGCTTTTCAGTCAAAAGTAACCCTAGGGGTATAATGGTAATTTTACACCTAAGGCTATATCAGTAATTTCCATACATAGGGGTATTAAGTAATTTAACTATTCTTAGGGTTTTCATGCATAGCATAGCCATTTACATATGACCAGAAACACTTACCGCGTTTTCTTACCGAATTGGGCTCGCTGGCCCATTAACCCGATTTCGGCCCGTTAAGCCCAAAATATCAACAATGCACGAAATTGCACGTGCTGCAATTTTATCACTTTAGATTACCAAAATATTAACCCACTTATCTTACGATCATTCGCACACTCGCAAGTTTCCAAAATACCGACTTTTCGGCATTTCAGCTTTTCGACTTTCGCTGATCCAGTCTATGAGAGGGTGTCAGTTACACACCTGTTTGTGACGATTCATTGATGAGATCCACACACGAACTACCTAAATTTATATTACTACCATATTAATCTAACTACCGAACCCCTTACCACATTCGGCCAAAAGCACCCTAGGCACTAGCGATCCTACCTTTGCCAAAGTTAGCGATTATGCCAAGATCCAGTCGTTCCGCTTGTTCAAGCCTTTGATCAGCAGCCTTTTGATCCCACTATTATCAAATTTAAAACAGTTATCACAACCCCCTTAGGGCTATAAGTCCAAACGACAACCTCCCTAACCTTTAGGGATTTCAGATTTTTCAAGAATACGAAATAAAGACTAGGTTGAAACGACTTACCACCGATTCCTTCAGTCAACAATACCTCTTAATACCCACTCAATTCTAGTGCAGTTCTAATCCCACAAATGATAGCAAAAGTCGAGCCTTCAATGATCTCAATATTCAGCTAAGTCCCTAGGAGTGTGGAGTTTTCAATTTGTTTCTCTTGCAACTATGTAACGAAAGGTGAAATAGGAGGCTTTTGCTGTGGTCTTGTCGACAGAAACTTGAGGCTTAGAGAACTAAAGAATCGGTCAAGAATGATGAAAAAGATGAGAGAATTGGCTAGGAGAAATCGGTACAGAAGGAAATATGGCTTTTGAGATTTCGGCTTTTCTTATGGCAAATGGCTATGAACGTTTAGGATCGTCTGAAGAAAAAGATGGAGATGAACAGGAGGATAGAAAGATTCGACTATATAGAAAAGAAGGAAAAGAAAAAGTTGATGGAGAGAAGAGAAAAAGAAAAGAAGAGGAGAATAGTCAGGAAACGGCACAACTTACCCCTAGTGCCGAATTTATACTGGTACTTAACCTAGCCGAATTTTTCCCCCCTAAAGCACCCATTGGCCAGCCAACTCTTGCTCCTCAAGAGTCCACCATTCGGCCAACACCGTTCTCCCTAATCAGCTCCTAAATCCTCTCCCTTATCAGCTCCTAAATCTTCTCCTGACAGCCTTTCACTTCAGTTCCACTGCTTACCTTTTCTGTTCATAAAAATTAATATTACTAATTTGTTTACCTTGCGACTCGAACCTTAGCTCACCTTGGTCATCCACACGCTACCTCTAAAGCCCCCAAGTGGCGTCACATGCCAACTTACCAGAGGCTTCCTTGTGTTTTATTTTACCCAGTTAATACTTAAAAGCCTAGCTAACCAAAACCTCTTTTCCCTATGGATTAAGATTACTTAAAATTACTGGGTTTTAGCTTAAGCTTGGGCCTTCTAGAGGCCCACTAACATAATTAAACCTACGCTAAATAGTCAAAACACAGAAATTTTAAAATTCGTTGAAAACCACAGAAATCTCGAAAATTAGGGCGTTACAACTCTACCCTCCTTAAAGAAATCTCGTCCTCAAAATTTTACCTGATTCAAACAGATGAGGGTACTGCTGTTGCATCGCCTCTTCTGGCTCCTAAGTAGCTTCCTCTCTGCCATGATTACGCCAAAGCACTTTCACTAATGGAACAGATTTCCTTCTGAGGGCCTTAACATCTCGAGCCAATATTTGCACAGGCTCCTCCTCAAAGGTCAAATCAGTCTGAACTTCAATATCTGCAACCGGCACAACATGAGCAGGGTCAGAGCGATAACACCTTAACATGGAAACGTGAAATACATCGTGATTCCTGTCTAACTCTGGAGGCAATTCCAATTGATAAGCCACTGGGCCTACTCGCTTCAAAACCCGATAGGGCCCAATGAACTGCAGACTCAGCTTGCTCTTCTTACCAAACCTTAATATCGTCTTCCAAAGAGAAACCTTCAAGAAAACTATATCACCTACTGAGTACTCAATCTCCTTTTGCTTCAAATCTGCATATGACTTTTGCCTATCAGAAGCTTCTTTTAACCGATCCCTAATTATTCTGACCTTATCCTCGTGATCGCCTACCAACTCGGTCCAAGAACTTGTCGCTCTCCTAGTTCGATCTAACAACTAGGGTACGACACCTTCATCCATCTGAAGCTTCATATGGTGCCATTCGAATACTACCGGTAAGCTGTTATTGTACATAAATTTCGCCAATGGTAAGTAATCCTCCCAACTACCTTGAAAGTCAATCACGCATCCCCTCAACATGTCCTCCAGAATCTGAATAACCCTTTCCGACTGTCCATCAGTTTGGGGATGGAAAGCCGTACTAAAGTGCCTCATGCAACTTTTGCCAAAACCGAGATGTGAATCTAGGATCCCGGTTAGAGATAATAGACACTGGGACTCTATGAAGTCGCACAATCTCTACCACATACAACTTGGCTAACTTTGGAAGTGAGAAGTCAATACGCACCGGTATGAAATGGGCTGATTTGGTCAACCTATCTATAATCACCCACACCGAGTCTTTCTTCGATGGTGTCAAAGGCAACCTACTCACAAAGTCCATGGTTACCCTCTCTCACTTCCAAAGTGGTATCTTCACCGGCTGTAACAGTTCAGAAGGTAATTGATGCTCAGCTTTCACTTGTTGGCATGTCAGACATTTTCCTACAAACTCCGTTACTTCTCGTTTAAGTCCAGGCCACCAGTATAATTCTCGCAAGTCGTGATACAACTTATTCCCTACAGGATGCATAGCACAAAGTCCCCCATGAGCTTCCTTCAATATTGCCTGCCTCAAGTCAGAGTCCTTCGGAACACAAATTCTTCCTCGGAAACACAGAACTCCTTCACCATTTAACCCAAACTCAGAAGTTTCCCCTTCCTTAACTTGTTGAAAACGAGTGACCAAAGACTCATCGTTCAACTGTTTTTCCTTAATCTGATCCACCCAGGTTGGCCTCACTTGCAACTCACCAACAAACTTCCATCATCATCTGACTCAGACGAGCAAACATTGCTCTCGGATCGAATCTGATTCTCGACTTAGGCGTCGGCTACCACATTAGCCTTGCCTGGGTGATACTCGATCGAACAGTCATAATCCTTAAGCAACTCAATCCATCTCTTTTGCCTAAGGTTCAGCTCCTTCTGAGTCAACAAATACTTAAGACTCTTATGATCTGTGTATATAATACACCTCTTCTCGTATAAGTAATGTCTTCAAATCTTAAGTGCAAATATCACTGCCGCCAACTCCAAATCATGAGTAGGATAGTTCCCCTCGTGAGGCTTAAGCTGTCGTGATGCATATGCAACCACCTTACCCTCTTGCATTAACACGCAGCCCAAGCCTACATGTGATGCGTCACTATACAAAGTAAAATCCTTCCCAGACTCCGACTGAATTAACACAGATGCTTCAGTCAGAACTTTCTTCAACTTCTCAAAAGTTTCCTGCTGGGTCTCAGTCCATACAAACGGTACTCTTCTCCTTATGAGTTTTGTCAGAGGTGCTGCCATCACAGAAAAACCTTCCACAAACCTTCTGTAGTATCCTACCAATTCTAGAAAACTCCGTATTTCCGACATTGACCTAGGCGGCTTCCACTCCAAAATCGCTTCAATTTTCCGAGGGTCCACCTTAATCCCCTCAGCAGAGACCACATGACCTAAGAAGGTTACCTCCCTCAACCAAAATTCACACTTGCTGAACTTCGCATAAAGTTCCTTTTCCCTTAACACTTGTAGCACTATACGGAGATGCTCATCACGCTTCACTTCCGTTTCAGAATATACCAGGATAACGTCAATAAAGACGACTACGAACTGATCCAAAAATGGTTGGAACACACGATTCATCGATCCATAAGCCGCTGAGAGCGTTAAATCATCCAAATGGCATAACCAGAAACTCATAATGACTGTACCGAGTCCTGAATGCCGTCTTATGGATATCTGCCTCCTTGACCCTTAATTGATAATATCCAGATCGAAGGTCGATCTTGGAAAATACAGACGCTCCTTTAAGCTGGTCGAACAGATCGTTAATCCTTGGCATTGGATACGTATTCTTAATCATCAGTTTGTTCAACTGGCGATAATCGATGCACATCCGCATCGTACCATCCTTCTTTTTCACGAATAGCACTGGTGCTCCCCATAGAGACACATTTGGCCTAATGAAACCCCTATCCAACAACTCCTGAATTTGTGCATTTAACTCCACTAACTCTTTCGGTGCCATCCTATACGGTGCGATGGACACGGGCGCCGTTCCAAACAACAAGTCGATTCCAAACTCAACTTCCCGGTTCGGAGGCAATCTTGGAAGCTCCTCCGGAAAGACATCTTGGAACTCCTTTATGGTTCTAACCTTATCCACTGTCAGACCCTCTTCCTTCGACTAACTTACAAATGCCAAATAGGCCTCAAAACCTTTCTCAATCCACTTTTCGGCTCTTAATGCCGACACCACATTGGACAAATAATCCCTTCGCTCACCTATTACCATAACCTCCTCATCCTCCGTGGTCCTTAACACCATTCGTTTAGCAGCACAATCTAAAGTCGCCTTATGCTTAACAAGCCAGTCCATTCTCAGAATGAGATCAAACTCTCCAAACGGTAACTCCATCGGATTTCCAAAGAAAACCCTACCTTGAATTTCTAAGGGTACATCCCTATACAGTTTATCTACCATAATCGAGTGACCCAAAGGACTTAGCACAGATACCCCACTCACAATCCTCTCAGAGTGCACACCTAACGACCCCGATATGGCACATGCACCATAGGAATGAGTAGATCCAATATCCACCAAAGCAGTATACGGTATGCTAGAGACCAAAAACGTACCCGTTATGACGTCAGGTGCGTCGTCTTTCTCTCGACGACAAGCTGCATACACCAATGCTGGCTGTCGAGCTTCAGCATTTCCGGTACCCCTGCCAGGTGCCCCTCGACCTCGACCATTTTTATTTCTATTCCTACCTTGCCCACGTCCTCTAGGTGATTGCGATCCACCTCTCATGGGTTGAGCAACCTTCTATACAGCTATCTGAGCCTAATCATCTCTCTGAGGATAGTCCTTAACTCTATGCTCTATAAATCCGCATCGAAAACAAGCACCGGAACGTTTCCTACACTCGCCCAAATGTACCTTACCATAGTCTCCACAGATTGGTGGTCTAACCACATTCATCGGTACTGCTCGCACTGGTTCATCCACTCTTGCTCTCTTAACATTCCTATTAGTACCACCCGAGGGTCATTAATTCCTCCGAAAACGGTTTCGATCCTTCTCCCGATTCTGCTTTTCAGCCGGCTTAACCTCCTCAGCTATCTTTGCCTTCTCCACCAAGACCGCAAAGTCCCGCTCCCTCTGCGGAGCAATCAACACCCTCAGGTTATCCTTAAGACCATCCTCGAAGCGTACACTTCGCTCATATTCTGTAGCGACTATGCCCAGGGCATACCGGCTCAGCCTTAGAAACTCGACCTCGTACTCCACAACTGTTTTACCTCATTGCACCAGATTTAAAATTTCCTTTCTACGAGCGTCCACATAACTTGCCCCAACGTACTTCCCATTAAAGGCCGTCTTAAACAGTTCCCAAATGACCCTATCAGCTGGGGTCCTTTCTCTCACCGTGAGCCACCACTGATAGGCCTCGTCTCGTAGCAACGATACGGCTCCTTTCAGCTTCGCTTCCACCAAAGCGATCCAAGTAAATCCATAACTCATCCGTGGCCTCCTACCAATATTTCGCCATATTCGGGGCTACACCAAACACACCTTTAAAGATTTCTACTCCATTAGCCCAAAGTCGTTTAGAAATAGATCCCCGAATTTCGTTGCTTGTACTTGCCCCGGCAACCCTTTCTAGAACCCAAAGCATTGCCTGTGACAGGGCATCATCCCCGACATCGCGGTCATGAAACTCCACCTCTGTTGCCGGTGGTACCGGTGCATCCACAGCCTGCATATGTCCCGAAAACGAAGATCTCACTCGAGCACTTCCTCGGCCCCGTCCACGGCCTCTTCTACGAGCGGCTCTTGTACTCATATAGTATTATCTGACTTACGAAATTTTATGCATTAATTCCATATTCCAGTGTTTAATACAGATGTTTTATGAATCAGACAGTAATTCAAAGTTTGTTTTTCGCAGAATCGAAATCTAGCTACAGTTTCAGTCTCTTATCAAATTTTCTTATGGTTTCAGTATCATCCTATCTAGAGTATACTAGTGGAATTTCAGTACAGACAGATAATTAAAAAAAATATTCAGAGAAGTTCAGAGTAATACTTACAGGCTTGGGCCGGAGATTCGGAATGCCACCTTCCAAAGAGCTAAATTTTGAAAATTGAGTTTTTTTTTAATTTCGTTTTCGAAAATATTTTTTTTTGTAAACCCATTCCACAGCCGGATTGTTGCAACCAAGCTCTGATACCACTAAATGTAACACCCCAAACTCGGCTCAGACGTTATGGCTGGATCCGACATGCCACATCGAAGCGTTCAAAACATTTCAGGTTGTTGTTCTAGAAAAACTTACTTCGTGTTTTAAAAGATAATTTCAATGCAGGTTAAAATGAATTGAAGCTGTGCACCAAGTGAATGGAAGCTGTGCACCATGTGTGCACCAGCTGCTCAAGTACCAAGCTCCCTTCGGATCTAATCCTAGACATGCACACCGCCATTACCACACCTTAACGTCGTGTATATTTCTAGGAAACCAATTTGATTAAGTCCATTTTTAGGAAAAGCGATTAATTTTGGAAAAATATTCTCATTGTGGAAGCTTTGCTTGTTGTTGTGTTATTTTAAAATCAATTACCGTTTTTGAAAACGCGCCCTAATGCTATCCAAATTCAACAGTTAAATATAAATAATACCTAACTCAATAAAACATATAAAACCCATCAAAGAAAATAATTAAGCGGTCTTATTACATTTTAAAAACCCAAAACCTTAAACGTAAATTAAAAAAATGTCTAATTCACCAGAATAAAATCAACTTGCAGAACGTGTGGCCACTCCGAATCCCTAACAGCTCCAAGCCCACTATGGTTGGGATTACCTGCGTGGATGAAGAATAAAGAGGTGAGTTTGGGGAAACTCAGTGTGTAAATTAACCCAACCATAGCCTATATCAGCTCAACCACAGAAACAGAATAAGTTGGTCTTAGCCCAGAACAGAAGTCAGAATAAAACCCATAGGCCCACAACAGAACAAAACAGATATTACATGTCTATGCAAAACCCAACCCATATCCAACCACACGCACCCCCATACCAACCTTTCACCATGTGGGGAGACTACTCGACCCACCCAACTGCTACACGCCACAGAAATATGAATCATAGCTGCCAGAACAGATAAGGTGACAGTGTCACCAGAACAGATAACTGTGGCAGAGCCACCAGAACAGATATATATAGCAGTGCCACCAGATCAGATAATTGTGGCATAGCCACCAGGACGCTTCCTCCATAATATAACCCATGTCCCCATGCAACAGATATACAATCATGGCATACATCATACAGAATTAAATCATCATGCTTTTCAGTCAAAAGTAACCCTAGGGGTATAATGGTAATTTTGCACCTAGAGGTATATCAGTAATTTCTATACATAGGGGTATTAAGTAATTTAACTATTCTTAGGGTTTTCATGTATAGCATAGCCGTTTACATACGACCAGAAACACTTACCGCGTTTTCTTACCGAATTGGGCCCGCTGGCCCATTAACCCGATTTCAGCCCGTTAAGCCCAAAATATCAACAATGCACAAAATTGCACACTCGCAAGTTCCCAAAATACCGACTTTTCAGCATTTCAGCTTTTCGGCTTTCGCTGATCTAGTCTATGAGAGGGTGTCAGTTACACACCTATTTGTGACGATTCGTTGATGAGATCCACGCACGAACTACCTATATTTATATTACTACCACGTTAATCTAACTACCGAAACGAACAACATATTAACCCCTTACCACATTCGGCCAAAAGCACCCTAGGCACTAGCAATCCTACCTTTGCCGAAGTTAGCGATTATGCTAAGATTCAGTCATTCCGCTTGTCCAAGCCTTCGATCAGCAGCCTTTTGATCCCACTATTATCAAATTTAAAACAGTTATCACAACCCTCAAACGACAACCTCCCTAACCTTTAGGGATTTTAGCTTTTTAAAAAATACGAAATAAAGGCTAGGTTGAAACGACTTACCACCGATTCCTTCAGTCAACAATACCTCTTAATCCTCACTCAATTCTGGTGTAGTTCTAAGCCCATAAATGATAGCAAAAGTCGAGCCTTTAGTGATCTCAATATTTAGCTAAGTCCTTAGGAGTGTGGAGTTTTCGGTTTTTTTCTCTTGCAACTGTGTAACGAAAGATGAAATAGGAGGGTTTTGCTGTGGTCTTGTCGAAAAAAACTTGAGGCTTAGAGAACTAAAGAATCGGTCAAGAATGATGAAAAAGATGAGAGAATTGGCTAGGAGAAATTGGTACAGAAGGAAATATGGCTTTCGGGATTTCGGCTTTTCTTATGGCAAATGGCTATGAAGGTTTAGAATCGTCTGAAGAAAAAGATGGAGATGAACAAGAGGAGAGAAAGATTCAGCTATAGAGAAAAGAAGGAAAATAAAAAGTTAATGGAGAGAGGAGAAAAAGAAAAAAAGAGGAGAATAGTCAGGAAACGGCACAACTTACCCCTAGTGCCGAATTTATACTGGCACTTAACCTAGCCAAATTTTGCCCCCCTAAAGCACCCCTTGGCCGGCCAACTCTTGCTCCTCAAGAGTCCACCATTCGGCCAACACCGTTCTCCCTAATCAGCTCCTAAATCCTCTCCCTTATCAGCTCCTACATCCTCTCCCTTATCAGCTCCTAAATCCTCTCCCTTATCAGCTCCTAAATCTTCTCCTAACAGCCTTTCACTTCAGTTCCATTGCTTACCTTTTCTGTTCATAAAAATTAATATTACTAATTTGCTTACCTTGCGACTCGAACCTTAGCTCACCTTGGTCATCTACACGCCACCTCTAAAGCCCCTATGTGGCGTCACATGCCAACTTACCACAGGCTTCCTTGTGTTTTATTTTTCCCAGTTAATACTTAAAAGCCTAGCTAACCAGAACCACTTTTCCCTATGGATTAAGATCACTTAAAATTATCGGGTTTTAACTTAAGCTTGGGCCTTCTAGAGGCCCACTAACACAATTAAACCTACGCCAAACAATCAAAACACAGAAATTTTAAAATTCGTTGAAAACCACAGAAATCTCAAAAATCCCGAAAATTGGGGCATTACATTGATCATACTAATTTGAGCTATTTATGTCTTTTTATCGATTAGGGACTGATTTGGAGGCAAAAGCAAAATTAAGGGATAAAAGTGCAAATTTGGAGACACAATGGGCTGATATGCGACACAAGAAAAATATTGCGCCAAAAGTGCGAGCATGGAAGACAGAAGGACTAAAAACGCAAAAAGAATAGATTTTATTTTATAAGGCTCCATTTTATTTATATTAGGATAATTAATATTAAGATAATTATTAGGATTATTTAATTTTAGGATTTTATTTTAATTATCTTTATTTATCTTTAATTAAATGTATTTATCTTTTTAGAATTTAAGTTTAATTAGACTATCTCCCTAGCACTATAAACAGGGGGTGAAGTGACTCTATTTGGTGTTTATCTTTTTCTATAAACACTCTCCCCCTGAAAGTCTAGGCTTTTGTTTTTTCATATTTTCTTTCAATAAAATTTCCTTTTCTATTTTTATATTTATTTCTTTTTCCACCATTATCATGAGCCACTAAAACCTACTAGCCGAAAGTTGTCAATATTCCCCAAAAAGGGTTCTTGAGGCCTAGAATCCGTACTTAGCCTTCTCGCCAAGTATTCATCATTTCTCCGCACTACGGGCTGACGCTTTCGTCCATGGCCCTTAAAAAGTAAGCTTTTCATCATATGCAAAGGCGCCCGCTTTGTATGTTTTGGAAGGATTGCATAGTCGGTTCGTTAACTTACTGCGTCAAAGGTTGGTGAGCCAAAGAGACGAAATGACGTGGGATTCGCCATTGAGCAGCGTTGATCTAGCATAGATTACTGGCTAGAGTCAGGTTCCCTAAAAATCGTAAGTTTAATCTTTGGAGCTGGTGGTAGTAGGCGTCCTCTTCCACTATAACTGGCTTACTTGATTTGAGAAGGGTCATTTAAAAGCCGAGGATCGAACCCAAGGCGGAATGAGATAACTGGAGGCTGGAATCTACCAATAAGAATTTCTTTTCCTTCAACTCTCTTTGTTATTTTTATTATTTTCGTAATCACAATTTCAGTCAACTTTAAATTCTGTTTTTTATTTTTTCCAAATCAAATCTTTAATTTTTTTTATTTTTTTTTATCTTTTTCTGTCACGCAGGTTTTCTTGGGCACGATTCTACCCAGGATTTCGAGAAACAAGCATTCGTATAATCCGATCCCTAAAGATTCGACCTTACTTCCCCTTTACTATTCTTTTTCATTATTTTACAGGGAATAGGATATTTTTTGTAATGGCATAAATTCAATGTTATCGGAACAGTGGTTTCGTAACCACAAATCCGATTTAAAGAGAAATTTATTTCAATATTTTTGCTTGAAAATTTATATGATAGGAAAATCGTATGAAAATATTGATAGGAAAATTTTATCAATTTAGTAATTAGTTAGAAAAAGAAATTATTGAAGAAATTGGGTAAAATAAGGTATCGGGACCTCTATCTAGTAAAACCGAGTCAAAAATAATTTTATAAATATTTATGAAATGTTATTAATGTGGTATTAAAATTTCATTAGGAAATTTTAATGTTTGGGTAGTCAATTAAATGAAAAGGACTGAATTGTAATAGGTGTAAAAGTTGCTAGAGTGATTAAATAGCTTATTAGTCTAATGAGAAAGGATATAAAGGCAATTAGACCCAAAAGTTATTTGGGCTGGACGGCAAGGGTATGAAATCAGCAGAAAAATTGATAAATTAAGGGTAAAATTAGAATATTGCAAAATTAACTAAATAAAACTAGGACTAAATAGGAAATATCTAGATTTCTCTTCATTTCTCTTCAATTCCAGCAGCTAAAAATGCCATAGGAGGGTTCTCTAAGCTGGTATTTCATAATTTTTGCACCAAGTGAGTTAATCCTTGCCTTTTTTTGTAATTTTGTGTTTCTAAGACTTTTACAACTAGATCCTACTATTAAATTCATTAGTTTTTGATTTCATGGATGAAATTTAAAGTCACCATGGTTGAGTGCTGTAAGTTTATGATGAAATAGAATGAAATTAAAGCTTTAATTTGTTTATGAGATGATTTTATTAGGCAATTTCAATGGAAATTGATTTTTGGGACCTAATTGTGAAAATGTTTGGAATTAAAGTCTATTGCTGAAATTCTGATTCCTAAAGGTTGTAAACTAGTTTAAGGTGATAGAATAAAATGTTAATTGAGAAAAATCAGCTCAATTGAGAGGCTAATTGAGTAGGGACGAAACTATCATTTATTAAAAGCTTAGGGGAAAAATGGTAATAAACAGCTTGCACTAAAACAGTTTGGACAGCAGCAGTAGACTAACTTTGAAAAATTACCAAAAATTGTATGAATCGAATTAGAAGATGAAAAAAATATGGAATTAAAGCTTATTGAGTCTAGTTTCTCATAGAAGAAATATTGTAAGCAATGGATTTGTAAATTTTGAGATATAATGAATTTTGTGAGACAAGGTCAGAATGAATTCGGGTTCCCCTGTTCTGACTTTGAAAAATTATACAAAATTGAATAAAAATAATTAGGGACTTAAATTTATATGTCTAGAATTCTGAATGAGTCTATTTTTAATAGAAACAAACAAGAACATCATTTGGATTCTTTATAAAGAGATAATTTATTTTTAGTGAATAAGGGTCAGAACTGTTAGACAACAGAACATGGGTGACTTTGAAGAATAAACTGTACTGATTGGCTAAACCAAAAATTCTGAAAATTTTATGGTAAAAATATATATGAGTTTAGTTTCAGGGAAAATTAACGGATCTTAATTTTGAGTTCCGTAGCTCAAGTTATAAATAATTTAGTGACTATGACTCAAGTAGACAGCTTTGAATGAACTATAAATAATAGTTGAATTATAGAGAATGTTGCATATGAACATGAAATGTATTAAATTGATAATTAAATTTATTCATTTAGATCCAGAAGATTCAAATACGAAGCTAGATCGAGGAAAGGAAAAAGTTCGGGATTAATAAATTTTTACTGTTTACAAACAAGTATCAAGGTAAGTTCGTAACTTGAATTATATTCTTAAATGCTTGAAATGCATGTTTTTATATGAATATGATTTGAATGTTCATTATATAGAAATTTATGAAACATTGATATATTTGATAAAATGGGAAGAAATCCCGTTTGAATGAAAGGAAAATTCGATGGATCTCGAAAAGGAATTGACGGTAAAAGGATCTAGCCGGACGGGTGATCCTATCTGATATAGCCCTCCCAAGAATATGTGTAAAATGGATTTAGCCGGACGGGTAATCCGAATTAGGTCTGAATTTAGCCTGACTGTAATTCAGATCCAAGCTCATTAGAGTAATTGTCGTTGCAGGATTTAGCCTGGACCGGTAATCCCGACAATACTCTATGAGTTTATATTGCGAGGATTTAGCTCGGTGGTAATCCCATTGCAAGGTTGAGGTTCATGAGTGTGCTCTCTGAAATGGAAATGTGCGCACATGAATATGAATTGACGGACCCGGAATTGTACACTAAAAGTGTACCTCTGAAAATCCATCGAAATTCCGATAAATTCAACGGGATAAATATGAAAAATAATAAGGGAATGAAAATCATGGTATTGATGAGTACATCAATCATGGTATATATATATATATATTATTGATACATGGAAATTATTGTACTAACTTGAATGTTGAGTTTGTGCATGTTAGGGTAATAATGCATTGAATGGATATATGAATGTTTATTATATTGTATTGAAAATATTAGGTAAGTATAATTCTTGTTACATGAGCTTACTAAGCACAAAGTGCTTACCCCGTTTCCTTTTTCCCTGTTTTGTAGTGTTAAGAGCTCGAAGGTCGGATTTGGTCGGAGACACATCACACTGTTAACCTCAGGATTTCGGTATATAAAGAAACTTTATTTTGGAAATCAATGGCATGTATAAGCTAACAAAGTAAATGTTAACGTGAAATGAATATAAAGTTAGCCATTAGTATGGTTAATAAACCTGGTTATAGATATGTGATGACGTTATCTTATATAAATGCATGAATCTATCATGAAAATATGTTGAATTGAAAAAAAAAATTAATTCGTAAACTCCGGTAATGCCTCGTACCCTATTCCGGCAATGAATACGGGTAGGGGTATTACATTTTTGGTGCTCTCAACGACCGTATCACATTCTGTGACTATGATGAATCGACAGAAAAAATGTAATATGTGTGCCCGTTTAAGACCATAACTGGGCCATGACATCGGTGCAAAGTGATATGTGTTTCGGTATAAGACTATAGCTGGGCTATGGCATCGGTGTGACATGATAATGTGATTCTGTATAATACCATATCTGGGATATGGCATCGGTGTGTGATGTGATCCGTGTAAGACCATAGCAGGGTTATGGCTTCGGTGTGTGATATGTGACAATGTGCAAGTCCATAGTTTACTATGGTAATGTGATAATAAAGCACTCAATTCCATTAGTGTTCCATAATTTGATAATGGAAATAAATGAGAAAAAGGGGCCCAAAGAAGTTAAATTCGTGAATAGCTTAAATTCGTGAATAGCAATATGAAAATTATTCAAAAGAGCTTAATAATGAATTTGTGATTTACAGGATAAAGTAGTTAAATTAAAAGATATATAATTGTGTACAATGTTCAGTAAGATTTGTGTTTTTATGCCTTTGAGCTTACTAAGCTTTTATAAGCTTACTTGTGTATGATATTTGTTTGGTAGATTGACTTCTATACATATGGAGGATCGGATCTACAACAAGGATCACACTATCCATATTTTCTCCGGTAGATTTTGTTAAACAACTTTTTGATTTATATGGCATGTATATGAGGTAATTTGATAATGTAATTGTATGAATGATTAAATATGCAAAGTATGTTGAATGTGATGTTTTATGTTTGAAAATAAAATATACATGTTTTGACTTGAAGTAATTGATTGGTTGGATTATATTAGTGTATAATTGTGTTTAGGTACAGGAATTGGATAAATGAATATTATTTGATCAAGATTTATAAGTCAATGTTTTGGGAATGAACTAGATGTGTTTGACATGTAAAAATAGCTTAAAAATGGTGAAAAATCAGGTTTTCACATGGCCAAGTCACATGAGTGTGTACCGAGGCCGTGTGGCAAAGTCAGAATCACCCACAGGCTAGTTCCACGGTCGTGTGAGCAAGATAGATCTGCTTATGGGCTGGCCCCATGACCATGGGAGCCCCACGGGCAGGCCACACGGGCATGTCCCATGCCACACGGGCTTGTGCCCCTATTTTCAAGGAAAAGTTTACAAATTTCCAGTTTAGTCCTAAATCACTTCCTAAGCATATTTTAGGCCTCGTAGATCCATATTAGGGACTCATATTAGAGACTTAATGATGAAATTTAAGAAATTTTAAATTGAAATACAGATTTATGACTCGATTTTGTTTGTTTATTAGTGTGTAATTCCGATAGCACCTCGAACCCTGTCCCCGCGTCGGATATGGGCATGGGGTGTTACATTTATTGGTATCAGAGCTTCAGTTTAGTCAATTCTCGAAATATGTACGATATAAAAAGTGTCTAAAATTATATGCCATATAAATCTGTGATAGTGTGATGTGTATAATCCAATCTAATCCTTGTTTTTATTATAGATTATCTTTGATTTGAAAAGATGTCAGATAGACCAGAACAAATTGAGCAAGAAGAAGTTAATAGTAGAGTACAAACCTCTGAACAAGGAACAAGTAGTGAAGTTCTAATTTCATTGATGCGAGAACAGGAACTCAAAAATATGATTTATGGATTCATGAATCAGTGGTATAATGAGAATGTGCGAGAAAGAAATCAGACTAGCAACCTTCTCCCCCATTTCAACATCGGTAGTACCTCCGGTTGCTCCTCCACCTCCTCCGACAACTGAATCTGGTAAACATTCTCCATTTGAAAAACTCAAAAAACATGAGACTGAAGAATTTCGGGGAAGAACAGATGATGACCCCGTCAAAGCTAAATATTGGCTACAAAATATAATAAGGGTTTTTAAGCAAATGACGTGCTCAGCAGATAACTACTTAATATGTGCCATGTCATTATTGAAAGAAGAAGCTTATAATTGGTGGGAAACAATAGAAGCTGTTGTATCGGCTGAGAAGATCACTTGGGAATTTTTCCAAAATGAATTTAAGAAGAAATATGTTGGTAGAAGATATCTTGATAAGAAGAAAAGAGAATTTCTCGACTTGCGATAGGGAAACAAGTCAGTGGCTGAATATGAAAGAGAATTTATTTATCTGAGCAAATATACACGAGATATTGTACCCACTGAGGAAGAAATGTGTATCAGATTCGAAGAAGGGCTAAATGATGAGATCAGAATGATGATTGGGGGCACTGAGATACAAGAATTCGTTGTTCTATCAGATCGTGCTCAGAAACTTGAAGAAGTATATAATAAAAAGATGCAACGAGATAGAAGAAGTAAAGAATCTTTCAAGAAAGTGCATCTAATTCATTTTCAGCTTTACCAATGAAGAAATCTAAAGAGGAATTTAGTCGAGCCACTTCATCACCGGAAAGATCGGGAAAGAGTAGACCAAGACAATCTGATTATAAGGCATCTGACAAACCTGCTGTTAGCATGGATAGTGTACAAAATACCCAAAGACCTAAGTGGCAACATTTTGGAAGAAGTTACTTCGGTGAATATAGAAGTAAGTTAGGGGCTTGTTATAAATGTGGGCCACGGATCACTTTATTCGTGATTGTCTCCAACTACAAGTGGAAAAAGTGGAACAGAAGGAGAAACAGAAAACTCCTCCTCAAAAAAGAAGACGCTCTGGTCAGAGCAGTGCTACCGGGGTTACTCGTTCGGGTATGAAAGATACTACTAATCGATCGGAAGTTAGGGCCCATGCTTGTACTTTTTCCATTTGAGCAAGAGAAGAAGCAGCACTCCGGATGTAATTGCTGGTACTTTCTATCTTTATGACGTTCCTGTGTATGCTTTAATAGACCCTGGGTCTACTCATTTGTATATTTGTACTATGTTAGTATTTGAAAAGAATTTAATTGTTGAGCCTACTGATTATGATGTACAAGTTACAAATCCGTTAGGTAAAAGTGTGGTAGTTAATTTAATATGTCATAATTGTCCACTAAAAGTTAAAGGCTGTGATTTTCCTGCTGATTTGATGCTACTACCCTTTCGGGAATTTGATATTATCTTGGGCATAGACTGGTTAATGAAACATGATGCGGTAGTGAATTGTTGAGAAAAACAAATTACTTTGAAATGTCAGGCAGGAGATATTATTTTGGTTAAGTGTGTGATAAGTGGGAAGATCAAGGGCTTTCATGCTTTTCCCTAAATTTTCCTGAGATTTGATTGATAGATCATTCTTAAGTACCTTCATTCTGAATTTTCCCAATTATCTCAATACCCTATGCTAATGATGCACTACTGAAGAGAATTTAACTTAGAATTGAGGCAAGTCTTCAACAAGTATTATCAGCAGTAAAGGAATTTGTTACCTATTCTTCTGTAATTCATCGTATTCCTCATCCACTTTTTACCCCGACCTTTTAGAAATCTCCTGATAGGATCCAATCACTTAATAACAATGGATCAACTCTCATAAATCCAAGAAAGATAGGGGTAGGAGCAATCATTTGCAATCATCAGTGCAATTGGATAATGGGCTCTTATAGACATATCCCTTATACTAGCAATGTGCAAGCCGAAACGTGAGCACTCAGAGACAGGCTCTATCTAGCAAGATCTCCTAATTTTAATAACCTTGAGACTGAAGTTGATGCATCAGAGATGAATCTAAGTGGGGCTCAGGGGTGGTCACTCCCCTTTGGAATTTTTAGATTTTTGAATTATATATATAAATTAACATGTATTTTAGATTTCATGTTCACATTGTATAACATTTGGCCCCAGTGGACAAACTATATTTCATACAATCACCCCCTTAAGCCATAAGGTTTTACTTTATATTAACAAAGTATTTTTTAGTTTTTAATTATATCTGCAATGTAACAGCCTGATTTTTGGCCTAGTCAGAATAGTGGTTTCGGGACCACAAATCCTATTGAGTCTAGTTTTACATAAAAGAAACGGTGTAAGCAAAAGAATTTCATTTTATGAGATATTTGAATTTTTGTGAGACAAGGTCAGAATGATTTCAGGTTCCCCTGTTCTGAATTTAGAAAATCAATAAAAATGGTATAAAAATACTTGGGGGTTCAAATTTATATGTTTAAATTCTTAATGAGTCTATTTTCAAGAGAAATAAATGAGAATATCATTCGAATCCCGTACTAAGAGATAATTAATTTTTAGTGAAGAAAGGTCAAAATTATCAAACAACAGGACATGAATGAATTTGAAGAATTGAATATACTTATTGGCTAAACCATAAATTCTAAAAATTTTATGGCAGAAAGATATTTGAGTCTAGTTTCGAAAAAATCAAGCGGATCTTAATTTAGAATTTTGTAACTCAAGATATAAATAATTTAGTGATTATGACTCAAGTAGACAGTTTTGTTATGAACAATAAATAATTGTTCTGATATGTTTAAGCCTTGATTATGGTTGTGTTGGTAGCTTAATTGTGCATGTTAAGTGCCTTTGAAAGTGTGTATGTGAGTGTGCTTATGAGGGTGACAAATGGCTTGGTAAATAGCCATTTTCTTGGCCATACGGGCAGAGACACGGCCGTGCGTCTCAGCCGTGTGAAGGACACGGCCTGGGACACTGGCATGTGACTTGGCCGTGTGACCCCAAATTGTTCATGACGTCATAAACAGAGAGTTACACGAGCTGAGAACACGGACGTGTGTGACCACACGGCTTACCCACACGGGAGTGTCCCAAGCCACATGGGCGTGTGACCCCTGTTTTGATGAAAAATTTTCTGAGTTTTCCAAAGTTTTCGATTTAGTCCCGAACCACTCCCAATGCATGTTTTGGGCCTTGTGGGCCCTTATAAGAGACGACATGCATGTGTATAGATGGTTTTAAATTGAATGAAATTTTATGGTTCGGTTTTGTATGATTGGTTATGTTTAAGTCTGGTAATGCCTCATACCCTGTCCCAGCGTCAGACACGAGTAAGGGTTGTTACATTTAGTGGTATCAGAGCTATGGTTTAGTCGATTCTCAGACTAACATAGCATATGTGAGTCTAGCTATACATGTCATATTACTACCTGTGATAGTGTGATATCTCCCGATCCTGACGAAATTTATTCTGTTGAGACAGAAATGCTTTCCAACCAATCTAATTTTGTTAAGGCCGAAAGTGATATTAAAATGTTTGAAAATGAGTTTGTGATGAGACAAAACTCAGAAAGGTAATAAAATTTCATGATATGTATGTGATTAAGTATAAAATGAAATAGACATAAGTTGAGAAATGTGGAAAAGTGAATTGAAATGAAAGTTTATATTGTGATAAGCTCACCCATGTTTGTTCGATACCCATATCATGTTATATACGTAACTTATTTGATTAAGTGAACATGATAAGCAATCTTACTCAAATCGATGGAATATGTGTTTATGTGCACTTGTTTGAATAAGATAATCGGAAAGTTCGTATAACATAAATATGTATGTTAATATGCTTGAAGTGAATTATGTGGTTGTAACAATATTATATGGATGATAAATGCTAAGTCATATGTGTGTATTTATGCGAGTCAAATTAGAGGCTTTACGACCTCACCCCCTTACCAATGTGGTATTTTATAATAAGATTTTACAAGATTTATGTTGAATGAACTCACAAGTGCGAAACTAAAGAGTTCGGTAGCGAAATAACTAGAATGTGGTTAGAGTTAAGAATAGTTTGGTAAGAGAATATAGTTCTGGAAGAGATATCAAATTATTCTAAAGATCATTCAGATTAAGCAATGTCACGATTAAAGACAAAGTTAATCTCGGCTAATCGACTTATTCAGATATGATGTCTAAAGTATATATTTGCTGAATTTTTTCCCGAATTGGTTTTCATTAGTGAATGAAATGATGCGGGGTTAATGATGACAGAATTAGTCAGAAAAATGATAATTGAGTAGTAAAGAGGACTGTGTGTGACAGTTACAGTTGAAATGAATATAATGATCTTTTTTGGGTATTCTATTTATTCTTTTATCCTCAGAGATATGTGTGCGATTGTTCATTTTCTAGTGCAATTCTTATCGTGTGAGAATGCTAGCTGACTATAATGTTAGACGAAAGTTCTGTCGGTCTGGTTGGTTCATGGTCGGCATTTCTTTATCTTTTCGGAATTCTATTCTAATATGTTGTAATGAAGTCGATGGTGAAAAATTTATGTGAGACTGATCTTATGTTTCTATTGATTATGGTTGTTTTATATATGCGAGAAATATATTATCTCTGTTATGATGGAAGTCCAGAGTCGGTAAGCAGTGTTTTTCTTCTAGCTTTCTCTGAGGAATTATCAAGATCTTTATTATCTTCTTGTGAGTTATGTTCTCGAACTTCCGGTATGGTATCGTTTCTTGGATTTCTTTATCTCGGGTTTTCTATCATTCTTATTTCATGAATTATCAACCATGGCTTATCTTTAAAGTGTGTTCTTCAGCTTGTGATAATTATGTCTATTATGATTATACTTCTGGTTCCATCATAGAAACTTGGTGATTCTGGTATCTGGATTTCTCTAATTTTCGTGTAAGGAATTGACATTGGCAATGGTATAAAAGATGGAAGCACAAACTCAAGCCGTATGATGGATTTCTTTTTCAGGTAAGTTTGATTAAAGTCAATGCATTCAATCGAGATGTCTTTGTTTCTTTAAACTAATGTGATTGTAAAAGCCTTTGATTAGCATGATAAGAGAATTTTAAAAGATTGTGTGTTTGATTTGTTTTAATAGCATGAAGAAAGGAACATTTTGTTATGTTATTATTTGATAGTCGAAATCAACTAAGTTGTTTTTATCAGAATGAGCTAGTCAGTTGAAAGGTGATTTGAGTTACATGTAGTTAAAGTATCATCAGTTATGGTAATAAATTTTGTGTATTCACAAGTATATCGATGGACAATCTGAATGAAGGATTGATCTTCTAGAGAGCATGATACCAAGATATACCCATTAGATTTATTCTAATCTGATGATGTTATTATGAGTTAAAGTTGTTCTAAATGATATGTTTATCACATTTATGAAAATTTGGATGGTCCATGCATTTTAGCAAGTTAAAAACAGTTGAAGATATTATTAATCGAAGCTCTAGTTTTGAGTTCAGTTTGAATTGAGTAATGAATTTATGATTTTTCAGTGATGCACTATTGAATGGATTGGAATGTGTTTTATTACTATAATGTAAAGTGATGGTTCATATTTTCATACAGTTAATGTCATATTAAAAAGAAATGTTCGACCATTGATTTAGAGACGGTCACTTTTATATCTGTATTGAGAATTTGGTGATATCATTTATTCGACGAGATATGTCTCATGTTCCCAAATTTCAAGAATTAAAGTATTGAATGTCATAGAAAGATCTGAAGTTAAGATAGTGTTAAAGACTTGAGCTGTTGAAAGATTGCGAGTAGTTATTGATTAATCTCTGGGAAAGCAGAAATAGTTATAGATGCTGAATGGAAAAATCTTTGTTTATTTTGTGAGTGGGATTACATGATTAATCTTAATTGATGATGATTTGATTTTAGCTAGATTAAAAGCTAAAGCAATATTTTCGTTGCAATATTGAGAATATCAGAAATGTGTTAATGAATGGTAAGCTAAACGAGTTCAGTATGAGTCAATTTTTTATTTTGAATTCCAGGTCTGACCTGATGACTGATGTTATTGTTCTGAGATAGAAATTATGTGTAGATGAATTTAGAGCTTATGCAGGAAATTTTTGTACGAGGCTCAGTATTAGCTTGTTGGTTCATTCTGGGAGTAATCAAAATGTACAGTTATTTGAAATAGATGTTTTGGTGATCGGGTTTCTCATTTGACAGATCGGCCAATTTATATGTTTCTGAGGTTGTTAGCTCTCACAGATTGCTAGTCCCCATTATTTCGGATTAAGATCCAAAGGCTATATCCCAATTATAAAAAAAGCTATCTTGGCACGGTAATAGACCTGTAATCAGTGGTAAGTCTGAAAGAGTAATTCAAAACTTTGGCAATATGCTTCGACACTGTGTGTTAAAGTTCAAGGTGACTATAAAGAGATATACGAGGTTGGTATGATTTGTGATTCTGGGAAATTAGTGAAAGTGATTTATGAGAGTTGAAAGAAATTTCTTCTGGTGAGATTTTCAGGGACGAAAATCCCTAAGGAGGGAGAGTTGTAACAGCCTGATTTTGGGCCTAGTCGGAACACTAGTTTTGGGACCACAAATCTGACGCGGAAAAAAATTATTTTTATTATATTTTTATGGTCTACGATTTCACTAAATGATTTCGTGAGAATTTCGTTCAAAAATTTTGATGTTTGGGCACTCAATTTAGTCAAAAGGACTAAATCGTAAAAAGTGCAAAACTTGAGTTCTAGAAGCTAAAGGTGTCTAATTGCTATGAAATTTTAAATTTGAGGCCTTTAAACAGTAATTAGACCATTGGTTAATTTTTTGGACAAAAATGGACATAAAATAGGTGAAATAAAATGTTTTTAAGTTAGGGGCATTTTGGTCATTCAGTAATTAGAATGAATTAAAAACAAAATTAAAAGCCAATTTTTGTCCATCTTCAACCCCATGGCTGAATTTCACAAAAAGGAACCATGGCTAGGGTTTTTCAAGCTTTCAAGTTCGATTGTAAGTCCGTTCTAACCCCGTTTTTAATGATGTTTTTAAAATCCTCGTAACACGATCTATCTATTTCTACCACTAATTTGAGATATAATTAAAGTTTATGATTTTGAACCATGATTAATATGTATGTATTTTTGTATTTAATGGTAAAAAATGCATGTTTATGGTTTACTAAGTGTTTTTTTGTGAAAATTCCTAAAAGGACTAATTTGTAAAAGTTATAAAATATGTCATAAAAGTATGATTTAATGAAAAATATGAACTGCTATAAGTATAAAAGGGGTTCGGCTAGGCTTGAGAATCGAAGAAATTGAATAAATTTATTTTTCGAGCTTAGGGGTAAAAATGTAAATATGTCAAACTTTAGGGGAAAAACATAATTTTGAAATAATATGATTTTTTGGTCACATTGAATAATGTGACTAATAAGTGAGCTTAATTTGATATTATAGATAAAAAAAATGAGATTCGGGCCTAGAATGACAGAAAAACAAGTATTTGACGGTTAGGTCATTTTCACCATTTTTGGTATCGAGGTAAGTTTGTATGTGAATAATGCAATGCTATATTTATGTTTTAAATTGATTTAATATTATATGATTTATATAATTGATATTATGAGCAAGTTCAATAATGCCAAGATAACAAAGAAGTCCTGGTTGAACCTTAGGAATAGATAGGATACAAATGTTATGACATTAGGGTTATGTGTGATTTCATGTAAGACTATATCTAGGATATGACATCGATATGTGATTTCGTGTAAGACCATGTTTGGGACATGGCATCGATGTGAGACATCGTGTAAGACCATAGTTGGGCTATCGACATCGATATGTGATCCCATGTAAGACCATATCTGGGATATGGCATTGGTATCTTACTATGTGTATGAGGTTTCCCGGGTATCCTTTAGTATTTCAAGTGGTTCAAAGGGTAATTCAAAGATTATGTCAAAGATGTGAAAATATATGACTGTGTTATGAGTTCGTACAGGTAAGTATGTAAAGTTTATAAGCATTGGCTTCATGATATTATGAGTTCATGATCACTATAAAAGTGACCTTAAGTTAATCTTGTGAATAAGTATTTATGTTGATGATGTGTAAATTCATGATAAATTCAGTTGAGAATCATGTGTTAGCATTTTGAGCCATATCAAATTGAGAGATAAGATGTTTACCTCACTTGATTTGTGATTCATTGGATATGTGTAAAAAAAAAAAATGAAAGATTTGCATAATTTCCTATTAAAATGGTTATGAAATTATGTGAAGTTAAGAGTTTAAATCATTGAAGGATGTTAAGCTTTGAGCTAGAAAATATGAATACTCATAATTAATATGCATGTTACTATGAGGCTTGAAACGATTTGTTAATGATTATTATGGTATGTTATATTGGAGAGGTTACGGTCGTTTGGAAAATGTTAAGATGTATTAAATTATGCTTATAAATTGAAGGGGGTAAGTATTGTGATTGAGTAAGTTATGTCTATGAAGATTTAATGACGTTTATGTTGTGTTATGTTATGTTTGTTGTATGAAAAATGTATGACTATTATTGCTTATTATTTGCATACGAACTTACTTAGCTTTGTAGCTTACTCCCCTTCCTCTCCCATATCTTATAGGGTTGTATGCTAGCTCGAGTTGGAGATCGCCGAAGATGTTATCACACTATCAAGCTATCATGTTGGGTAAATGAATGCAAACCCTTGACTCTATGGCATGTATAGGGACTTAGTCATTTTATGTATGTGTCATTATGATATGGCCAAATGTATTGGCTTGTAATGATTAAGGATTTGATTTGGTATGTAGCCACATAAATTGGCTTATATTGGCTAATGACTTGCAAGCATATTAATTACTCAAATGCCTATGTCAATGTCATTATGTGATGTGATTTATCATGGTATGTTAATGAAATTAGACTAGATGATACATGTGGGAAGTTGTATTGTTGAAGGTGATTAGGTATGTGTGGACTTGATAAAGTATGATGTTATGAGCATGTATATAAAGTTAAGGAAATGATATGTTTAAGTCTTTATTGTTGATGTATGGGTTAAATTGGCCAATGAATGGCATGTAAATATTCGATAATGACTAGCTATTGGAATGGCTGGTTATGGATATGCTTTGGTGTTTTGTATGTCTAAATGAAAGTTAATACAAATAAATCATGAAAGAGTAAAATTAGTATTAAAACAATTTTAGACAGCAACAGTAGTATAAATTTTAAAAATCACAAAAAATTGTGGAAATCAAATTAGAGGTTGAATAAAATATGGAATTAAATCCTATTGAGCCTAGTATTACATAGAAGAAACAGTGTAAGCAAAAGAATTTCATTTTATGAGATATTTGAATTTTTGTGAGACAAGATCAAAATGATTTTGGGTTCCCCTGTTCTGACTTTGGAAAATCATCTATTTTCAAGAGAAACAAATGGGAACATCATCCGAATCCCGTACTAAGAGATAATTAATTTTTAGTGAAGAAAGGTCGAAACTGTCAAACAGAAGAACATGGATGAATTTGAAGAATTAACTTTACTTATTGGATAAACCATAAATTCTAAAAATTTTATGGAAGAAAGATATTTGAGTCTAGTTTCGGAAAAATCAAACGGATCTTAATTTAGAATTCTGTAGCTCAAGATATAAATAATTTAGTGACTATAACTCAAGTGGACAGTTTTGTTATGAATAGTAAATAATTGTTTTGATATGTTTAAGCCTTGAATATGGTTGTGTTGGTAGCTTAATTGTGCCATGTTAAGTGCCTTTGAAAGTGTGTATGTGATTGTGCAAATGAGGGTGGCAAATGGCTTGGTAAATAACCATTTTCTTGGCCACACGGGCAGAAACACGGTCGTGTGACCCCAAATTGTGTATGACGTCATAAACAGAGAGTTACATGGGCGTGTGTGACCACACGGCCTACCCACACGGGGGTGTCCCAAGCCACATGGGCATGTGACCCCTGTTTTGATGAAAAATTTTCTGAGTTTTCCAAAGTTTCCTGTTTAGTCCTGAACCACTCCTAATGCATGTTTTAAGCCTCGTGGGCTCGTATAAGGGACGATATGCATGTGTATTAATGGTTTTAAATTGAATGAAATTTTATGGCCTGGTTTTGTGTGATTGGTTATGTTTAAGTCTGGTAATGCCTTGTACCCTGTCCCGGTGTCGGACACGAGTAAGGGGTGTTACATGCAAGCTTATGAATTATTTTTATCCAAAGGATTTTATGGAGCACAGAGTTACAAAAAACTTTTATAGTTGTCGAGTTGTGTCAAGTGCTAAGACAAATAAGTCAATTATTTATCCTCTTCTTGATAGAATTGTTTGTCTTGTGGTCTTGTGCTAACTCTTCCGGTGTCTACTGCAACAACCGAACGAGCATTTTCAGCCATGAAAATTGTGAAGGCAAGGCTTCACAATAGAATGAACGATAACTTTCTTTTAACTTACTTGGTGGTATACATTGAAAAAGAGATAGCTCGAGAATTTTCAACAGATTCTATCATTGATGAGTTCGATCTTATGAAAAAGCGGATGGTGCAAAGTTTTCTTAATTTAATTTTTGGAATTATAATGATATTTATGAAATTTTCAAGATAGTATTAGTTATTATTTTTGCATATTGGAAAGAAATATTTAATTTTATATAGCATTATTTTTTTCTTTTATTTTTTATAGTTAAATCGTTCATACTTTTTAAAAAACATTAAATTAATTTATTTGATAAAAAATATCTAAAAAATTAAGACTTTTTATATTAAAAAAGTCGTTTGAATTAAAAAAATTCACACCCTTTAAAATAAAATCTTAAATCCATTCCTTTCTTTTCCATTGTTGTCCTTCCATCATGTTGACTACCGAACCATGGTCTCTTTCAATCAGAATCTTATGAAAGCCACAATACCCAACCATAGTCTATTACTGTTTTCTCCGTTTGTTTTGCGAATGGGTTGACATACTTCAACTTTGTTGATGAGACTTCAAGAATTGGGCTGCGCTGCCCCCTATTTGCTTATTGTTTTGGGGTGAGTTTTTTTGTATACGTTGTTCGACCTTTATCCTACTTTTGCAAAAGCCCAAAGCATTTAATCTATAAAACTATAGGTAAACTATAAAAATAGTCAATTTTATTTGTCCCAGATTACATTTTAGTCACTTATGTTTGAAATGTTATGTTTTAGCCACTTATGTTATTGTTTTGTTACAAAGTAGTCACTCTACCGTTAAACTCTGTTACCTCCCTAATGGCAGTCCAAATGAATTTAAATAAATTTAATTTGGGCTACCACATAGGACATCCAATTTGGCATTTAAAATCCATTTGGATTGTCACGTAGGACTGTCGTTAGGGAGGTAACAGAGTTTAACAGTAGAGTGACCACTTATAATAAAACAATAGCGCAAGTGACTAAAACATAACATTTCAAACATAACTGACTAAAATGTAATATGAGGAAAACAAAAGTGATTATTTTTGCAGTTTACCCTATAACTATATACCTTTCTTTTTTCTTATACAAAAAAATATATACTTTCTTTTTTTTTTCCTTTTTGCATTATATAAAAAAGGTTAAATTTCAAATTTAGTCCCTATGCTACAATTAAATTTGAGATTATATAACAATGGTCAAATTTCAATTTTGGGCCCTTTAATACACTTGAATTTAAAATTTAATTTTTATACTTCAACTTTTGACATAATTTGATATCTCAATTTTTACAATGGCATTGATTAACATGCATACTTTATTTTAATTCATAATGTTGATGTAACTTTAAGAGTTGTTAACATTATCAAAATTAATTATTAAATTCAAGTCAATTGCAATACTTTTTTTTTTGTTATACAATTATTAAATGAGTATTTTTAATATCAAAATGTCACATCAATAAATTTGACAAAAAAATGAATGATTTTGTATTAATAATTGGATTTAAATTTTTAAATTTGAAAAATAAAGGAATAATTTCTAAAATTTAAACTACAAGTATATTTTAATATTTAAATATCTACTTGATTTAAAAAATAATAATTAATTTAAGATGAAACATGGTAATTTTTAATAAATTGAATTTACGTAAATGAGTGTGTGAAAATTTATAATTTACAGAATCTAAAAATATCAGATTTGGTGTCGCGGTTATATGAGTAGAAGTAGAACCCCACCTACGCTAAAAGCCAATGGCCAATCGACAATCCGACACACAAAACGAAAGGCAGTGGGCCGAGAAGCACCCGTGACACCTGATCCCCACAATTCTCTCATTCACGCGTCCAAAATTCGTGATGCCAAATCCCATACTTATCACTTTTATAAGTCCCCCCTAATAATTTCTGCAAACACAATCGCCATTGTTTACGACTAGTAAAGACCCTAAGCCTAACCTAACCTAACCTGCAGACTGCTCGCAAAATCATTAGGTAGCAATGGGTACAGTGAAGTTGGTTGTTGTGATGATTATAATGGTGGGTTTAACGGTGGAAGGGTCAAGAGCAATAAGCTTGTGTGACATGAACGATGAGGGTCTGGAAGCCTGCAAGCCATCAGTGACCCAGCCGGATCCTGTTGACCCAACGCCTCAATGCTGCGAGGCTCTTAAAGGAGCTAACCTCACATGCTTGTGTTCTTATAAGAATTCAATGTGGCTGCCTTCTCTTGGGATCGATCCAACACTCGCCATGGGTTTACCAGCAAAGTGCAGTCTCGATATGCCTTCTGATTGTTGATTAAGGTAAATTAACCTTGTCTCTCTCCCCTTTCTTTTTAACTAACATCGCATGTATATAATTAATTCAAAAGAAACATTTAGTGTACATGATGTTTCAGGTCTTTTCGGAGGAACATGAACCATGAAGCGGCTTCCATGTTCGTCAGCCTTTCACAAGTTGTTTTTATTTATTTGTATGTGGAAAACTAAGTTTGCAAATCATCTAAATATATGTGTATTAATTACTATTTGGTTATCTAAATTTGTATGAAAAAAGTGACTGGAATTGGCCTTCTAAATGTTTTTGGTTGTAAAAAACCCAAACCAAATCCAAATATTTTGTACTGATTTGAATCTCTTATTAGTTAACCTTTACAATCATATTGCTTAAAACATGAAAATTTAGTCCCTAAAAATTAATCAAGACAATTTTATCATACTCAAAATTGAGTAAATAAAGATAATTAAATACAACTTTAATTATTTACATTCTTAAATAAGAAGGAAAAAAAAACAACTACTATGATAATAATGAAGATTTGTTGGTCTACTATTAATTGAATTTTAAAAATAAATTAGAAAAGCAACAACAAATATTCATCGTATGTGGTGAAAGACAAGTTTTATCAGCATAATAAAAGCTTCAACTTCAACATCAAATAAACTTTACAACATGTTCACAATTGGTTCTATCACAACTTAAGTATGATATATTTAGTGTCGTTATAAGCACTTAATACCATAAAAAATGATGTATTATATTTTCTTGGAGCTCAGAGAATGATTGAAATTTTTTATTAAGATATTTGTGGGGGGAGGGGATACACAACAAAGTCCGTAGAAGAGATCCTAAAATTAAAATTACAAAGCGAACTTGGATTGTTGCCCTTTCTTGCCAGGGCATCATCGCAACTATTTTTCTCCCTGAAGATGTGGAGTAGTCGGCTGTTCTGGAAGGTCTCCAATAAAGTCTTGCAATCATTCAGAAGTAAATTTGAACGACTGATAACATCAGTAACATCTACAATTAGATTTGCAAGGCTCAAACCACCCCTTGAAGCCCACAACTCAGCAACAGTACTGTTTGAAGAATAACAGATAGATATATATGTGACAACCAGCCACCCATGCTGAACCAGCATTTCCGATCGAAGTACCATCACAGTTAAGCTTGAACCACCCTATATCTTCTTTCGAAGATTCGAGACTGTACTGCTTATCAAAAAACTTGAGCATTCCAAGCCAGCCAAAGATTTCTCAAAAGATAGATGAAAGCCAAGTAGTAGGGAATTTTTGGCCTTAATCCACTCGTGAAAAGGGAGATTGAAGGTGGATAGTAACTGAGATGGAATTCCCAATCTTGACAGTCTCGAAATATATGGTCAAGTGCATTTGTGCCCGTTAGCTAAAAGGGCATTGGTCTTGCAAGTCTAGGCCACATTTACTGGGAAGGATGAGGTGAGAATCTCCTATAAGAAAGAGGAGATTTTGGGGATAAATGGAATTCTGCAATGAAGCTTCTTTTATATCGAGTGCTAAGAGATAAGAAGACTCCAAGAAAAAAATTTCCAATAGAAGCTAAGTTCCAATCAAGAATATCCTCTTCTTCAAAAACAGGCGTTAGTATACCATTAAACTATTTTTCTTTTAAAGATTTCACATCAACTATTACCCTTATAATAATATTTGTTAATGGTTTTAGAAAACATTATTTTATCTATTTTTAATTAAATTATAATAATATTATTGTTTGTTAAATAATGATATTTTAATTATTTTCAAATTAATTATTAAATTAGTACTAATTAATTTGTGACATTAATTCCAGCATAAATTTTATTATGAAACAAAAAATTAATCAAAATAAAATAACTTTTATTAATTTGTGTGGCATGCCACATGTAAATTTTAAGGATTATCCCTTAATCGGTCTTTTTAATTTTTACTAATGTTTTTCTAATCTTTAAACCTTTAATATTTTATAAATTTTAAATATATATTCTTTAATGAATTAAAATATCGGACAAAATTTATACAACAAACATGGCTAGCATGACTCAAACTCAGACCACACATAGGGCGGTAAACACTCTTAACCATTAGACCATCGATGAGGTTTAATATTTTTTTTTCAACAATTAGTTGAATAGATAATTGGTGATTTGTGCTATACGATCATTAAAAAATGAGTTTAGATAAAAAAATTAAATTTATTTAATATATATATATATATATATATATATATATATATATGATGTTTAAGGTTTCAGTTTAGTTCAACCTAGCTCATTTTTCAATTATATTAGTTTTATAATAATTTTATATATTATGTCATTTACATTATATAAAAACTAAATCTTTAATAATATATAATCTTATAATGTAAACATTAAAAACATGTTCAATTATATATGTTAAATTTTTAATAAAATGTATTAAATTACTAAATAATACTAGATTAAAAATAGAATAAAATTTTGTAAAAAAATTAAAAACAATATATTCAAGACATAAAAGGATTTGGATTAGTCATTTGCAAATATAGTAATCTTAGACAAAAATGAGACCTAAATTTCAAGTAGGGTCGAACATAAGCAAACATGTAGTATTGTAATCAAGTTAGTAAATACTGCACCAGTGGATACATCATTTTTTACTAGTGGTGCTAACACCATACACCCAAACCCATGACATGCCTATTTAAACTACTACACAGGCATGCCTTGAGGATCGAATCCATGACATTAGATATATGAAGAACACCCTTAACCAATAAGCTAAATGTTAAAGATTGTTGAATTATACTTATTTTGAAAGGGATTAAAATACTTTTTATTCTATAATTTATTAAAATATACTTTGTTTAATTATTTCACTTTCAGATAATAATATAAAACTAAATTCCACCATATTTTTCTTTAAATAAAAACTTAAATTATTTCTAATCCTATAATAAATCAACCATCTAATTTATTTATTATTATTTTGGTAAGTAACCTTCTAATTTATTTTTCTATTCACAGATTCTACATAATCATGTAAAGTTCCACCATTTTAAAGTATGCTGGAATTGTAAATAATATCATAAATAATCTGATGGAATATTTAAAATTTAATCAAGTTTCATAAAAGATTAAGGAGACTGCGAGTGCCAAAATGGGGGAGGCCCACCCACCACCTAGTTTGTCAAAATTATTCGAAGTATACATATATTTCTTTAACCATTCAAAGCATGATTTTATTCTACTTACTTTGCAAATTTAATTTTATATAATTTTGTTTTGTTATTACTATTAATTTTATAAGCCGATCAATTTTTTTTTAAAAAAAAATCATTAAATTAAATAATTTCTTAGTAGGCATAAAAGGTCATCAGGAGATTCAGCAAAGGTTTGGAGAAGACCACTTGAAATTGTATGGGAGTCAGCTTATCTATCAACAACTTTAATCGCTAATTTACTTATAATACTTACTTGACTTTATTATCGGGTTTGAACTACATAATTAGTTATTAGAGCAACAACAATCAAATAAATAGTTTATGTCGTTATACATTTAAATACAAACAAAGCAAACACATGATATGATATATAATCAACTTTAAGACTTATATGAGTTTATAAATATTTTTATATTAATCCGCACTCGAACTAAGACCAAATAAATAGATAATTTTTTTTCAAAAAAAACTACCCAAATTCCCTTCAATAAAACTTTAAAATAATTTTCCTAATGACAAAACTTTACTAAGAAGTAATCATTTTCAAGGTCTATCAATTGGAAGGCACTGGTTTTCCACAAAGACATGACTTTGCTTAGCGATTTCACAATCACCGCCCGAGCTATGCTTTTGCGAACAAGAGAACGCACCTTATAGAAAAGGATATGGAAAGAACCCCATTGGCGACTCCCTTAGTAACATCACCTCCTTCCAAGGCGATATCAACATTTTCCTCTTCATTTAACTATGATCCTAGGACCACCGAAGAACCAATAAATTTATCCCGGAAGGACTCCTTTCCTCCAGCCTGAGAATCCTTTACTATTCTACCGCCACTGAAGGGATCATCCTCTCTTTAATCTAATTTTATTGGAGCGTCACAAATTTCGGGTAAAATTAAATTAATTTGGTTAATCGGTCGGTTAATAATTTTTTGGAAGTTCGGTAAATAATTAATTCAGTTCGAAATCGGTCGATTAACCGAATTAACCAAACTTAATCAGTTAATTTTTTGGAAGTATAAATTAATCGGTCAGTTAATTCAGTTAAGTTTTTTTTGCACTTTTTTAACTAAAAAAACATATAATTCGGTTAACCATCTGAATTAACCGAAAAAGTTCGGTTTAGTTAACAATTAAGGGTTTAAAAGAATCAATTAATTCGATTAATAATAGTTCGGGTCAGTTAACTGATTGAACACCCCTAACGTCACCCACTAGCATCTTTCGAACTAAACAACATTAACTTTTTCAGTTTCTTTTATATCAAAATAAATTATATAATTAAATTCAGTGACTAAATGAAATACCAAAGTAAATATATTCTCCTGTCATTTGTTGTTAGTGAAAGAAACATGCAATTGTTATGTACTTTCTCTCAACAAAAATAAATAAAAGAAAAAGGAGGAAAATTCCATGCATCATGGGTTTTTTTGTCCATTTCAAGGGGAAAAAAACCCTCACAAGCCACAACATTCTGAAACTAGTTCTCTTCTCATGTCTATAAACAACAGTCATCCATACTATTATTTAATTACTTAATTAAATTAGTGTAACAAAATAATTTAATTCGATTAAAATAATACTAAAAAGGTAATATTTAAAATAATTAATAAATATAGCAACGTAAAATAATAAGATATATTGTACTTTTAAAGTGAATATAAATTTAAATATTAGAGACGATATTATTGAGAGGATAGCCACAAATTCCAGATATAAACTATTAAATGAACATAGAGAAAATACTAAAAAATTATAAAATATTATTATAAGTTTTTTTGTCTTTTATAGTTTAATATAGAATCTATAAATTTTTTTAAAATGTTACAATTTAAATTTAGATATCAATTTTTTTTGCTGTTACAATTTATTTTTCAGCCACACTGTTGGTGTGCCTTATTATTTTCAAATTATCTTTTTGGTATCATATTATTATTTTATTTCATATTTTATTTTCCATGCATGCATAACAGACGGTTCGTATGATTAAATTTTATGAAATTTTAGTAATTCTGGAAAGGAGGAATGAACGTAAAGAAAGAAAAAAAGAAAGACTGGATACGTCCAAAGAATAGAGTATTTTAGACCGATACTCGACCTAGCTACATCCCTCTCACACGCACAATCGTAAAACAAGAAATGTGAAAATACATTTTGATAAATTTATTTGTAGCTCAATTTTTTTTTAAATTTAATCATTGATGCATTTACTGTTTTCCCGTACATATGTAGCAATCATAGCTCAGTTGGTTAGAGCACTTATATAATACTAAATAATTTTTAATTTTTAACTATAACAAGTAAAATATCTAACTTTTTTTTCTTCTAAACTTATCAAATTTGATAAGAGAAAATCCCAGCAGTTATACCTCAGGAATCTGAAAGGCCCGGTCAGTACGACGAGTTCCTTTTTACAGTATTCATAGCCACAAAATCGACAGCTCTATTGCCCGCCTAATATCCAACTCATGAAGTAGTGTACTGAGATGTTAGCCTCAACTAAATAATTAGAAAAAAAAAATTGATAAAAGATCTTTCAAAAGGGAAAAAAAAAGAAGCTAAAAGATTCGTAATTTTTCGAACTTTTCTTTACAATCGGAGGTCGAAGTCGAACGCGCCTTCACCCATTCCCAGCATTACACACTCATCGGTAAAAAAAATGAAAATAAAATAATCACGAGAACCCCACCTTCCCCTTCCTCGTTGGGGGGACCAGAATAGACGACCCCCCTTATCCATTTGCCACGACATATACTAGGTGGACGCGTGGCGCCTCCTTATTAGCTTTCCTAATTATGCGCCAAAGTTAAATTTCTACTTTATTCCCCTACACATACCGCCGGCCAGCCCAAACCACACTTTCTCATTCCCCCTCCCAAGTCTCGAAACCATTTATTACACACCTACGACATAAAAAAATATTTATATTAAACCACGCTTGCATTTAATATTAAGATTACGGTAACAAGTTAATAACACCTTCATTAAAAAAATATATATCGCATAAAGAAAGATAACGGCTAACTGGTACCAATCTCGTTGACCGAGGCAGGGCACCAACGAAAAACCACCACTGCAAAAGCAAATCCACATCAATGATGAGGAAAAGACGTCCTTACCCTTCAAAGCTTCTTGCACTATATATGTCCACGTTAGAAGGTTGAATATTATAAAATCTACTACAAAATAGTCACTTATATTATAGTTTAATCATAATACTTTTAATTTTTGTAAAATAAACACATATGTTATCAAATTATTACAAAATGGTCACTATAATTTTAATTTGAAACAACAATAATAACACATTAATATAGTTAATAAAACAAAATTTAACCGACTATTTTAGTTTACTCAATATTATAATTATAGTACTTGCACCACTACTAATATATTATTATAATACGAATAAAAATAGTAGAAAGATAAAAGCTAGTAAAATTCATTTAACTGCAACTGACAACTGTAGGTTCATGAAGAACAGTATCAAAAGAGTCAATACCAAAGAGTCTATCACTGTTGATCACCTAATCCTACCGGCTAGAAGCCATTTTTTTTACTGACAAATTAAAGCTCAGAGATTAACAGAAAGTAGATCAAAGATCGAACGGCGTCTAAGCCTCCGCGTCACCGCACTTCTTCGCAGGAGAGCAGATAAGCCAAACGTATCCATATGGATCCTTCACCTTGCCCACGCGACCACCACAGCACGCGCCATCGCCCTCAGTTACCTCACCCTCCGCAACGCCTCCAGCGCTAACAGC
Source organism: Gossypium arboreum (assembly GCF_025698485.1). Lineage (NCBI taxonomy): Eukaryota > Viridiplantae > Streptophyta > Magnoliopsida > Malvales > Malvaceae > Gossypium > Gossypium arboreum. The sequence goes on from NC_069080.1 coordinate 17,723,281, forward strand.
CTTGGCAATTGCAGCTTCGACGTCCTCAGTCTCCAGGCAGAGCACACATCCAGTCCCCTCGGTTTTCACCCTGCTTGATTGACGACACGCAAAAAGCCAAACGAGTCGCTTATCACACTCCATTCAGAGGAACGAGCCAACCGGCAAGAAAAGTTTCAAACAATGGTATAATAAAAAGAAATTCGATGACGGGCTTTAACAACGCTTGAACATTTTCATAATCCCCATGGAAATTGTTTTGGCCAAAAAAAAAGAGGAAATAAGCAGTTGGAGCCAAACAGGAAGCAAAAAATATAAGATGGAAGTGCCAAAAGAAAGAAAACAAAGAAAATATCTCGTAACGATAACAGATCTAAGAAAAAGGAGGTCTAAATGACGAAACCATAAAAGCAGGAGTCAAATACCAAACAATAAACCAAAAAATGAGAAGGAAAAAAGGCTCCTACCAAAGAGGTACAAGATCTAAACAGGCTATCCAAACAAGAGCTTATTGTTCAACAATGACGGACGTGAACAGTAACAAACAAGGGAGGAAACAGCTGAAAAGAGATTTTGAAGCATCAAATCCATCTTGATAGGCTATTAAAACAAAACATCAAAGGTAAAAGAGAGTGTGCAACAGCCATAACAACGAAAACTACAAAACAGAGAGAAGATGAAGGAACGTACGGAGTAGAGTTATCAGCGATGTCAGAAACGAGAATGGTAGAGCCAGCTAGCTCAAGTTGAGCGGAGAGGACATGAGGCTGCTCCTGCTCAGCCTTGCGCTTAGGGTACACGGTACGCCCAGCCTCAACAGCGCCAAACGCGGACTTGTAGAACTGCACCGCATCAGCTGCCTTGGGTGCTTCCACCATGAGCTGCGGTTTCAGCGCCGTGAAGCTCACCTCCGCTACCTTCTCCGTTCCTCCGTTCTGAACCTCCTCCTGTGCCATTGATGAAGCTAAACGAAAGCCTTTGGCTGAGAAAACCTAAAACCTAGGAAAGAGAAAAAGGACAAAAGGAAAATGAAAACAAAAAGAGAGAGAGAGCAATGAAGAAGGTGAGAGGATGCAAGAGTTGGGTGTACTTATAGAAGCGGGGATCAGGAAACGTTTGAGGATAAGATCGGGATTTTAATAAATTTGGGATTCCGGTTTTGTCCTGTTGTCTTTGTTTTATATTTTTCAAGTCCAAAAAGGCCCTTGGCGTGTAATATACTCAAGCTAAGTGAGAGTAGAGTTTTACACTCCGGTTCCGCTTCCTACAGTACTTCCGTTGGACTTGAAGCTTATTATAAGCTTTAAAGTGCGAAATGGGCATGCAATCCATAATTTAGAAAAGCCCATTCAATTTTGCAATTTTACTTCAAAGGAAATCTTATATCACTACAAACAATTAATGAATATTGATTTTTAAAGGTCATTTTGTAAATCAAGTAAATTAAAATTAAAGTTTGAATATCGACACATATTTGAAGTAAATGTATGTATCTTCTTATTGATAAAAATAATAATAAATTTTAAATGATTTTATTTGAATACGACACTTGGGAAAATATTCAAAACAGGCCAAACTAATAATAATAAAAAAGTTGCGGCTGGATAAAATTTGAAATAAAGGTTTAGATGGACGGCCTAGATATCCTGATTATAAATCCACAATGGTTTAGTTTAGGCATGTGGAATAAATTTGGCCATATGTGGTAATTGGTTTTTTTTTTTTTAAATAGTCCGGTAGTTTTTTATATTTTTGTTTCGTAAATAAAATAATAAAATGAGATTTTATGTTCTTTAAAAGTTAAAATTTTTTTTTAAGTCCCTTAAAATTTAAAAAATTATATCTTAGATCCCTTTTAATTTTAGGTCTTGAATGGTCGCACCTTCAGAAAACTCTAGGGCCGGGTCTAAGAATATTGATTAGAATTGTTTATTATTATTTGAATTCATCGTGGGAGAGTGTTGGTTCTAATTATAAGGTGAAGTAGAAAATCGCCAAGTAATTTTGTGTAATTAATGGCAATGTTAATTTTGGTTTTATCCAGCATATAACAGTGATGGCTAAAATATCCGAATAGGAATAATAATTGTGGTGTCGCATCATCCTGGTTCAGCGGATTTTGAAGTCCGTTTTAAGGGAGTAGGGACGAGGGAGAGGAGAGGTGGCCGCTGGGGAGGTTTTAAGCTGTCACCGTCTGCCCTTCTTTTTTAAGCCACCCATATGCCTTTTTCTTTGGGTTAGGAATTAGGATATGTGTGTTAAAGTTCAACTAAAAATTTCTTTTTCACGCTTCTGTCTGGCTCTGTCGTGCTGTTATTGGGGGGTGAAAACACTTTTTACTTTCCACAGTAATTTAACTTTACCCAATAGCAAAAATGATTCCGCTTTTTCGGTCAGTGGACTACACTGAACCATGATACATAAAACCATCTTTTTGGGCTCCTGAATTTTGGGCTTAATTGCTTCACCACTATGATTGTGGTCAGAGCCCCAGCCCCAGCTAGTTAGGCGTCTCCAGTCTCCATTTGTAGAATGCACCCAAAGACAAAAAAGTTCACTATTAAGTTATCTCAGGATTGGAAAATGAGAGGTGTCTTATTTTTTTTTTTTTTTTTGCTTATAATAAGTATCAATATGAGCATTTTACCCTCATTAGCCGTCTTAGCTCAGCCGGTAGAGCGCATGGCTTTTAACCATGTGGTCGTGGGTTCGATTCCCACAGACGGCGTTTTATTGTCTTGAAATGCCAACTTTCGTTGCTTGTTTGATTGTTCAAGATTCGGAAACCATGTTATTGCTGGTAGACATTAGATCCAGTGGAATTGCATGAAGGTTCAGTTTTAGATTCATATATATATGTTCTATTTTCTTTATCGATTTTGGCGAAATTTCACTCCCTTCTTTCATCAAATAACAACTAGGGCCAGGCTATTACTGCAGGTAGAAAGCCACTTTTAAAGTTTTACCTTTCTCCCCTCGCATCCCGTTGACTGTTTGTTTAACTGAAGAGCATTCGCCGACTTTGATTTTTTTAGGGTAAATCCAAAATATTCACTAGTAAATTCCACTTCAAATTAATCCATGTCGAGTAGAGATAGTTTAAGCTTTTACGGTAAGCAGCACATACATTTTTTTAGATTCAAACTTTTATTCTATCTGTAATCTTTTATAGAGACGTGACTGTTATCACCTAAACTAATAATTTATTGTACATAACTTTTTATGAATCATTCTCAAAATGTACATGCAAAAATATCAGTCACTTAAATAAAAAAAAGTACATTATCATTACTCTTCTAAATGATTTTAGTCTTTGCTTTATCTCATCAATCACAATGTGCAATTAAGCTTGTTTGACTGTCTTTAAGATTTAACTTGTCATATTCATCACTGTTTGTTTGTCTGTCGGTTTCATTTTATTTATCTTCAAATCCGGGACCACACTTTCAAGTTCCTTGAGACCAGAAGTTGAATTACATCATTAATCCAATTTGCATCATTACACAAGGGAGAGTCGTTTGTTAAATAGAACTACTCCCAACTATGAAATATATATGACATTAACATTAGTAGCCTTTGCAGCCAAAAGTTCGGGTAGATTCATGTTGTCTTTGTGAACAAAAATATTTCTGTCATGAAAGCAAGAAAATTCCCATTGATATGCATATATTTCCAACATCATAAAAAGCATTTTCCATGTTTTTTTGTCACATTATTTGTGTTACAGAAAGCAAATCCGGGTTACATTTTTTCCCTTCCCTTTGTAAGATCTTCATTGTAGTTCTTTCAAGTTGTTTAAGAAAAGAAAAAAAAAACAAATCTAACACATTTGCAAAACCCAAACTCATAATAGGCTTCATACCCGAATCAGCTAACAATGATGAAGATTTGAGAATCCAGTTAGCAATGGCGGATTGCCATGTGTGGAAAGGTCCCACTTCATAACCATTGCTATAACACAAGAATCAGGAAAGAAGTTTGGTAATGATTTGAATGTTGTGAGAAGTAGAAGCAAACACAGCAAGGATGGCTACTTATTCCTTCAATAATACACGAAACTTTTTTCCCCACTAAACACCCCCGTCGCTTTAATTTTTTGCCTTTCTCGTGAAGCAAATATATAGTATATGAATGAAGTCCAACCATATTAGGATTCGGGCACCACGCCTTTTCTCATATAGAAATGGTCTCTCCCACGTTGGCCTACCTCAGCTGTCTTCTCGTGCCAACCCCCTGTTTCTTTGCCCCTCTTGTTCTTCTTCCCCAACCTTCTTTCGATCAACCAATTATATATATATATATAAAAGAAAGTTGAAATCACCCAAACTGAGCCATTTGTTCAAATTTAGTTGTCAAAAGTTACACACCACTTTTTTTTTTTCATAAAAAGATAGTTTTATTTAGTTAAAAATAGTGAAGAGAGCATGCATAAAGTCTAGGATATAAAAATACACAATATAAAAATCGTGAAAGGTCCTAGCATGAGATAAAATGTTAAGATTATCGTAACTTCCAATTTTACTTAAAGTTATGCAACTCTTGGTACTTGTTAAGCTCGTAAAAACTTCGATTTTTTTTGTCAATTACAAAGAATCATTGCTAACTTAATAATCTGGATAAACTACCATGGATGGATATAGGGCGACACTAGAGGGGCAGTCAAGGTGATTGAAAAGGAAAGAAGTGAGAGAAGTTTAGTAATTTTGATAAAAGGAGATGGAATGTTCCTCATTCATTTTGGCAATTCTATTGGGTATTGACTTTTTACATGCAAATGATGTTTCTTATGTTATAAATTAATTGTACGACCACCACACTAAAGGTTCCATTTGTTTCACTGAAAATGACTTTTAAAAATGATTTCTGGAAAATGATTTACTTTTCTGAAAAAACTAATATTTTCTATTGTTTGCATGAATCATGTAAAATATTTTCGTTATTTGATAGATTTCTTAAAATATTTCATAAAAGTTGTTTTCAATTAAACAAACATACATTTGAGATTTTCTTATTTTTCATTGTTTAATTGAATTTTTTTATCTATAATTTTATATTTTATATTATTTTTACATATATTAAGAATATTATGTTAAATTGATTCATTTTTAATTATATGACTACTAAATGAGTATTTTGATTTAAAATGTAACATCAACAAAATTGACAAAAAAAATTAACGATGTCAACAATTGAACTTGATTTTAAATTTGAAAAGTAGAAGGACTAAATTCTTGAAAATAAAAGTACAAAGACTAAATTACAAATATATGAAGTGTACATAGACTTATGACATATTTTAACATTTATACTACAAAATATTTATTATTAATATATTTATAATTGTAATAAATATTTATTATTAAAATATTAATATTGAATATTTTCAATAATATGTGAATAATATTATTTAAAATTATTATTTTAAAATTTATTATTAAAATAAAATTAAAATATTAAATAATTTATTAAAATAATAAATTATATTTATTATATTAATAATTTACTATATGACTAAATATAAATAATTAAATATGTATGTTTAATAATATTGAAAATTATAATATTTTAAATATTTTAAAAATAAAAATAAAAATTATTATTAATATAATAATATCAAGTTTGATTTAAGTTAATTTTATATAAATATAAAATTACTTATAGATGAACTCTTTTTCAGAAAATGACTTACGCTTTTTAAAAGGCTAAATCATTTTACAAGAAAAAAAGGTTTATTTTACCTTAACCTGTAAATCATTTTCCGTTGACCAAACTATTTTCTATGAAACAAACACAGAAAAATATAAAAAATATTTTCCATAAAATCATTTATATGTAAACAAATATACCCAAATATTTTTCACATTGTTTCTTTTGGTCTGTTTTTCTCCCTTGGAGTGGAAATTTCATTTTTCTAGTTGATTCTTTTGTTTGAAAATGAGATTCAGCCTCTAACCTTTTAGCTCATAAGCTTTTGTAGATATTAATATGAGATTCATAATCATTTCATTTATATGACACTTTTATGGAACCAGAAAGGAAGAAGAAAATAATAACTTCTTTATTATTTCATATAAGAAATTGAATTCCCATAACATGTTAAATATATAATAATAAATAAATTTAAAAGTTAACGCAGGATTATTATTACACAGGGTACGATTATTGAAACCTTTGTTCAATGGTCCCACAATCACATGACGAGGCTCATTTTGTCCTCCAAAATGAAGGTTAAATTAGGGTTGTTGTATTTTAAGAATCAGATTAAATTAGTTATTAAATAGATCAATTTAATTTTATATTATTAAAAAGTATAAAATAAATTTTAAATAAAATATTTTATTTAGAGAACTATAAAATTTTAAAAATATTAATTATTAATTATATTAAACAATAAATTATATTTTTAAACACTAAATGTTAACTCTATTTCAACTTAATTTTATTTATTTTTTAATAGTACTGAGCCTAAATTAATCCATTAATTAGTAAATGAACTAATTTGATTAAGTCCCTATAATAAAAGGACCTCTTAAGTACATTCATTGCTAAAATAGTTATAGAAACACCAATGTTTTGAATTTAAACTTGAATATTGCATATGACATTATTAAAAAGAACAATTAAAAACTTTAAAAAGATTAAGGGATACCTTTATTATTACAAAAGCATAGACATGTAAATACCAAAATGAAAGGTTCAACTGGTCAAAGTACTCTTTAGCATCTTCGGAATCATAAAATTTGAGCCTGATTTATATATAATATTTTCAATCATCTATAAAATCGATAGCACTTCTATATGGGTTAGATTTTGTTTACGATTTGTAGCTTGATAATAGTGAGTCATTAAATAATAATAATATTTTATTATTTTAGATATATCAAATTTAAAAGATTGATTTTTAAAACTCTTAAAACTAAATTCTAAACTTGATTAAAAATATGAATGACTGAAGTTATTATTTTCCATACCTAAACCTTAGACCGAATAACCTTCATTATCTAAACTTTTCGTGATTAAGAAAAGCGAAGGGAGCAGCCCCAACATTTCTCGTGGTTTCCATGTAACATCCATGTGCATGTAATTTCCTCAATCTTCTTCTGTCAGTCTACATTATTTTCTTCTGAGTTCTTTTTATTCTTCTTTTCCCACTCTGAACGATAATCTTTTTGTCTTTATAAATCAGAAAAAAGAAATTATCTTGAAAAATTTCGTCCACGAAAAATTCCCTACTTGCCCAAAAAATGTAAATTTATTTAACATAGTTTACTAAAAATTAAAAACAAAATCATAGTTTAAAATGAAGAAATAAATTTGAAAATCGTGACGCTATGCTCTTATAAAAACTAATAAACTATAAATATCACTAGAATTTTAAATTGGTGTTAGAGTTTATAGGCTTTTATAATTTCATGCACCAATGATATTATAATAAATTAATCAGTGAGCTTATTTAGCTACTTAGTAGTTAGTAGTTTTAAGTAGATATTATAGAAATATTAATATCCACGTAAATATAAAATAGTTTTCCTAACTATTAATATATAAATATGAAATAACTATAATATAAGAGTTTAATTTTTTATATCAGTTTTTAAAACAGAAATGAGGCAATAAATTTGAATTCTGAAAAGTAATATTCCTAAGTTGAAGCAAAAAGGGCCCATAGGGCTAAGGCCCACTCCCACCACTCATTTTTTAAAATAAATAAATAAAGGAGAGGACAAAATGGTCATAAAATTTGAATTTTCAAGTGAACAACTTTGAACTCTGACAGCTGCAACCCGTCCCATTCCCACAGTTCACTTCCCCTTCCATTCTTCATAGATTTTATATCTCTTAGCTCAAAAGGGAAGCAAATCCTCTAATATATACAACACAAATACAACTACTCCTAAGTTTTTAACATATCAATTAATATTTGTTGGATATGGCTGGTTATGTTGGCATTTTGGTCTCAGATCCATGGCTGCAAAACCAGTTCACTCAAGTCGAGCTTCGCAGCTTGAAAACTCACGTAAGTGAATGAATCATTCGATTTTTTTATCATTTTCTTTTTAGTTATGAATCTATTTTTCTCGTAACTGATTGTTTTTTTTTCTTTTTCTTTTTGTTTTTATGTTTTTTTTTTCTTTGTTTTGCAGTTTACAAGTATGAGAAGAGAGAGCGGGAAGCTAACGGTGGGAGACTTAGCATCCAGAATGTCGAGATTGAAAGTTGTGGGAGAGAATCTGAGCGAACAAGAACGAGCTGATTTCATTGCTGATTTGTATCCTAACTTGAACGATGAAGTCGATTTCGAGTTCTTTTTGAAGGTCACTTGATGTTTCTTTACCTCGAGTTTAAGATCTTTTTACTTGTTAAAGTTTGTTTGATTCTTTTTCTTTTCTCCTGAAAGTTTTGGCTTATGAAAATTTTGAATTTTGAGTGTTGCTCTGTTTTTTGATCGTAGCAATATTTCAAATTAACTTTTTCAGAAAAAGTTATTTTCTCTTTTCCCGTTTTATTTTATTGGCCAGGAAAATAGCATTAAACCAATCCTTTCTTTTAATGTATATCTTTCTTAACATATATCGCATTTTTTGGTGATCCAAACAGAAAAAAAGGAACTTTTAAGATGCTTTGAGGATTGACTAAGACTTGGGAGAGAAAAGCAAATGAGAGTTAAGTTAGATATATAAATATTTTATTTTGAACTATTTGGATTTTGATTTTGATTGGATAGGTTTACTTGAAACTTCATGCACATGCGAGCGCAAGAACAGGAAGTCCAGCAAAGAACTCTTCAGCATTCCTAAAGGCAGCTACAACTACTCTGCTTCACACCATTAGTGAATCCGAAAAGGCATCGTACGTTGCCCATATCAATAATTATCTTGCTCAAGATGGGTTCTTAAACAAATACTTACCTATTAATGCTTCCTCCAATGATCTCTTTGAGATTGTTAAAGATGGGGTTCTTCTTTGGTAAATGATTCTTTCAACTTTTAAAGCCGTTGAGTTTTTGCTTATGTGATGCAAAAATTTTGAAGCTTGTATACAATGTAAATACAGCAAGCTTATAAATGTAGCAGTTCCGGGCACAATTGATGAAAGGGCTATTAATACCAAGAGATTGCTCAATCCGTGGGAAAGAAATGAAAACCACACGCTATGTCTCAACTCTGCCAAGGCTATTGGCTGCACTGTAGTCAATATAGGGACGCAAGATTTCATTGAAGGAAGAGTATGAACATATTATACTGTTAATTGTTCCATTATTGAAATATAGTGTATTTGATGGTTGGATTTCCACTTGAGTTTAAGAAAGACTTTTGGTATCAGCAGTCTATTTTAAAGCATGCTTCATTCTAGTTGTTGTATGCTTGAGCCAATGTGGCTGTCTTAAAAGCTACTCTTGTGTTTCTAAACTGCTTTTCCACATGATAATGGGAGTTAGAAAGCTCATTGTTTCTCATATGTGGCTTGGACTAGGTAGAGCATTCATCTAATACCCTGGTTATAAGCTCATTCTTCAATGGTCACCTTCTATTTTCTTGTAGCCCTTCATTTTTGGTTGTCTATTGTAATAATTTTAATGTGGTGATATTAAAACCTATTTATGCTCCATCAGGCTGAATTATGGGTAAAACCTAAAAAGCATCACTTATGACTGTTATTATTTAAAATTTAGATTTTTCTAGTGATTGTTGATAATAATATCATCTCTCTGGTTCCTGTTACAGAGACATCTTGTGCTTGGGTTGATTTCTCAAATTATCAAGGTAACTTGATCTATCAAATAATTGGCTATCAAAAGTAATTAAGTTTTTTGCAACCTTGCTTCTTCTAAAAACATTGGTCAATCTTGCTAATGGTTATGCTATTTCAGATTCAACTATTGGCCGACCTCAACTTGAAGAAAACACCCCAGTTGGTGGAGCTTGTTGATGACAGTAAGGTTGGTTTGTATAACATTTTAAGAAAAAGTACAATTTGTAGGAAAATGAACTGTCTGATTTTGTTGTGTGATGAATTACGGTTAAATTAATATGCCCACTGTTTTAGAAATTTGTATTTCATTTACACTCCCCTTCTAGGTTTTAACAAACTAGACAGACCTCTGATGCCTTTTCTAGGTTTCTGTAGTCTTCTGAACATATTTGCCTGTTCTTAAATCAACAGGATGTGGAAGAATTGATGAGTTTACCACCAGAGAAGATCTTATTGAGGTGGATGAATTTTCAACTGAAGAAATCCCCATACAAGAAAATAGTCTCAAATTTCTCCACTGATGTAAAGGTAAACAAGAAATTCGTTTTTGAGCTTTTTAAATTTTCCATCAAATATCTTCTCTTATGCTTGTTATCCTCATATCTTACAATGTCCTACTCCTAAATCTGGCATAAATACTGTAACTAGATGTTTGTTTAACTTTTATTCCCATCTGTTTTTCCTATGTTCTTCATTTGTTAGCATCTAATATAAATTCAAACTTCTTAAAACCAACATAAAAAATTTAATGTGAAACTAAATTCTTAAAATGAGATATAACAGTATACAGTGCTTTTGCTTCCTCAATTTGTCTATATTAACGGTAAATGAAAGCAGTGACTTGGGTTAAGCTGCAACTTACAATAAGCTATAGATTTATTTTTCTATCCGCCTGTGATTTATATATATAACCTGCAGGATGCAGAGGCTTATGCGCATCTATTAAATGTGCTTGCACCTGAGCATAGTAATCCTTCTACATTGACTGTCAAAGACCCATTTCAGAGAGCAAAGTTGGTTCTTGAACATGCAGATAGGATGGGATGTAAAAGATACTTAACTGCAAAGGATATTGTGGATGGTTCCCCGAATCTTAATCTTGCTTTCGTCGCCCATATTTTCCAGCACAGGTGAGACTTGATACCCATTTTCTAGCAATGTTTTTTTTTTTTTTTATAAGATGGGGATTGTGTTGATCATATTTGAACCCTGGACCTAATGTCCTTCAAATTTACGGATGTTTTTTCTAGCAACGACTTTTAGTTTAAATATAAAGTGATTCTTTTTTGTGCTTTTAATATTTACCATTCTGTGTTAATTTATCATCCTTTACATATATTGTCTGTTCAATCTGACAGCATATTAAAGCTTTCTTACAAGACATTTTCTAATACAAGTTCTGTGATTTGGTGCATTTCAATAGTTCGTACTATAAAATTTCAAACACATCAAGACTTTTATGCAACAATTATGGTGTGTTATAAGGTATTTCCATACACATCTACAACAATTAAAGATGAGGTTTGATTTGACACTTAACAAGTCTTTCATTTTCTAAAGCTTAGAAAGCTAGTTTTTTTCTCTGTGTCTATATATTCAACTTTTCCTCTATATAATTCTGTAGAATGTCAACTGTGTTATGGGGCATCAATTGATAGGAATTGAACTATCAAAAAATCATTTGAATATTTCAAATATGCAAAAGAATACAAATTGATGGCTTATGACGTTTCTTCAATTAGTATAAAAGGAATATGAACTGTCCAAAAAACAATTTCAATATTTAACATACGTAGTGGAATCCAAATTGATGGCTTATGATGTTTTCTTCAATTAGTGTAAACTGTAATGAGTTCAAGATATAAAAGCTAAATACTGGTGTATTGTAACTGCAGGAACGGCCTTTCAACTCAAACAAAACAAATATCTTTTCTTGAAACTCTACCAGATGATGCCCAAGTTTCTAGAGAGGAAAGAGTATTTCGCTTCTGGATCAATAGTCTCGGAAATTCAACCTACATTGACAATGTCTTTGAAGATCTTAGAAATGGGTAAGTATTGTTCCCATGATCATAAGTGCATAAATCATATTAAATTCCATCATGGTGTCTTATCCTGAGCTGTTGATAAGAGAAAGGCTCCTTTGTGTTGGTGCTTTTGCGATCTGCATTTCTTATCCTTTAGCTTTTAACTCAATAGGGAAATTTGGACTGTTATTTCTGTTTCTGTTTCAAATTCCAGCATTTTAATAAACTATGTGAGATATAGCTCAGCGTGATTGAACTATCTATAAGCATTCTATTTAAAATCTTATAATAGTTACAAATATGTTTGTATCCTATATGCGAAATTAGTAAATCTTGCCCCTTTTTGAACTTTCATTTTATTCTTGATTCTCAAAATGAAGTGGTTAATTTGTTCCTCTGCAGGTGGATACTTTTGGAGACCCTTGACAAGGTGTCGCCTGGGATTGTTAATTGGAAGATTGCTAACAGGCCTCCTATTAAGTTGCCATTTAAGAAAGTAGAAAACTGTAACCAGGTGGTTAAAATAGGGAAACAATTAAAATTTTCCCTGGTTAATATTGCTGGAAATGACATTGTGCAAGGAAATAAAAAACTAATATTGGGTATGTGATCTACCATGAGAACTAATATTTGCTGTTTTGAAAGCAATTCAATTACCAATTTAGCATTCTTGAACTCAAATTGGAACTAGTTTAGTCCTGTCTTGACGGATTGAATGTTGGTTTTTGTGTTCAGCTTATTTGTGGCAATTGATGAGATACAACATTCTTCAACTTCTGAAGAACCTAAGATTCCATTCTCATGGAAAAGAAATTACTGATGTTGATATCCTCAGGTGGGCTAATACCAAAGTAAGCGATTCAGGAAGCCAAAGTCGCATGGACAGTTTCAAGGTATTCTCTCTATAGATGACTTTAAGTGCTAGTTTCTTTGGTTATATGTGAGCCTCTCAGTTCTATTCATGCCTAGTGAAATTAACACGACGCTTTTGATGCTTCTTTTTTGAGCCCTTGCTGCACATGACATTGTAAACTGTTTACAAATCAGCATGTATTAATTTAAACAACTCTTTTTGGATTTCCTCACGGTCATTCTTGTCCTTTAATTCAAAATGACTTGAGTGGAAGGGCGCCTTTCTAGGCATAGTAGAATTGCTTACAATCGAGTGGGGCGCGAATGACTTAACCTGGACTCAGTGAAATGGTTCTAGGATATACCAAATTTCTTGTAAAAGGCAATCTATTTTATATCTCATTGATTTCGGCTTTACAGGACAAGAGCTTGTCAGATGGTATATTTTTCCTTGAGCTTCTTAGTGCTGTTCAGCCTAGATCTGTAAATTGGAGTCTTGTTACTAAAGGAGTAACAGGTATGTTCTAATTGTTCTTTGACGAAATTCATTAGGTTTTCTTTAAAATTTTCCCCTTCTCTTCTCCCTTCTTTTTGACATGTGAAAAGTTGTGCATTATTCAACACGGTGGTATTCTTCGAACTTCGGCTATTCTAGTTTATTCAAGTTTACACCCTTCAACCCTTCTGTACTTTATTTACAGAATCAATCTTACTCGATTTTATTGTTGCTAATTTGTTTTTATATCTTCAACATTAGTTTCAATGAATCTAGCTACAGTGAAGAGGCTCATTATCCCTTAGACGCCTTATTTTACCAAATTGAAGTTTGTAAATCCTGTATAAATTACACGTACACTTTTACTCAACTTATAATTTTACTCATGTTTCCTCCAACGTGTGAGCATTGCAGATGAGCAGAAAAAGATGAATGCTACCTACATAATTAGTATTGCGAGGAAGCTTGGATGCTCAATATTTTTGCTTCCTGAAGACATAACTGAGGTATCTTTTCTTGATGCAAACTTCTTACTCTTTTTTCGCTCCATGGCACAAAAATTAGACCTTGTTATATATCCCCCAGAGAAGTGAAATTGCATGCGTATTAATATAACAACTAGAATGATCCATGAAAAACCGGTGGAAGTTAACAAAATGATATAATCAAGCTGTTGAAACCCGAAACATGAACCACTCACTACCATCACCTGTAATGCCAAACCCGAACTCTCTTGTTTTTTTAACATGATGGGGACATCGTTGTAGGTAAACCAAAAGATGATCCTCACATTGACTGCAAGTATCATGTACTGGTTCTTGAAACAACCTGTTGAAGAGAAACCATCTGCAACATCAGATAGTGAAAACGGAAGCCAAGTGGAAACGATCTCTAATTCAACAACCGATGACTCGGCATCCGAGTCATCAGTAGAGTAGAATAAGAATGTATAAGTAAGTGCTGAAAACATTGTTTTCCTTTTCTTTTTTTATGTTTTCTCTTCATAGCACTCCCGTTATGAATTCAAATTTGATTGCAAAGATTGTTGTATGACATTACAGAAATCGGGGTGTTCATGCAAATTTTGCAAAAAAAAAAAAAAAAAGAAGCAAATGCCTATGTGAATAGCGAATTTCCCTTCTCCTTTTTTTTTTTTTTTTAATCTCCTTTTCTGCTCTTCTGACAATCTGTAACCACGTGGTTCTCATATAAAGTGATTGTAAGGCAATGCCATCTCCTTATTGTATATGTATTAACTGAATAGAGCGGTATTTGTGGAGCTATGTTATTGAAACGCGGATGAGCGTAGAAAATATCTTGACTGAGGGCATGAAAATTAAGTACAGCTAATCCGCTCCTCATTTGACTTTTCATGCCAGGCTCCAAAAAGAAGCGAGGAAAACAACAACGGTCCCCTACCAAATGTCTCAAATTAGCTCAATTTAATTTAATTTTATATTATTATTTTATTTACGGATTGACTCTCTTCTTGACTTTCATGATAATAATATATCAAAATGTAAGCATTTTAAAAATATATATTCTTAATTATCTTTAATTAGTGCGCTCTATTGACATCACTTAACTTTTATCCAATTAACATTATACGTTCATATTTTTTGTTATATAAAATTACTAATATTTAAACCTCATCATTAATATTAATTTTCCCCACTCTATAGTATGGCAAGAAATATTGCAGACCCTCTATATTCATAACTTTTAATTACGTGCGTAAATTTTAAATGGATTTGATATTTTTATTATAACAATTTAAAATATTATATATTTAATAATTAATTTTCTTTTATTTAACATAAATTACGTTACACTGAATTTGGTATGCAACGATTATTAAATATTAATAGCACAGAAAGGAAAGTAACTAAGTAAGTAAAATTAATTTAATTTTAATGGATGGTTGTCATGTCATCAATATGTATTATAAAAGAATTACTAGATAACGAATGGAAGGACATTGATTAAAAGAGTTTCAATATAATAAGAATAACACCTGTTTTGGGAATTGGAATCATAACCCAAAATCAATAATAATAAATTAATAATAGTAATGATAGAAAGAAAAGAAGTGGCCCTAACAAAAAAGAAAAAGAGGAATTAAATTAAGCAAACCTAGGAAGCATGTGGAAGGATGGTGATAATCTGAAACTAAGCATAATTATGAGGTGGTTAAAGAGTCTAATCCTAAGAGCTTTTATTTATTGTAAAAAAATAATAATAATCAAATAGTAGGCAAGGCAAAAAGCTTAGCCCCACCCATGTTCTTGTTTAGTTTCCCATTTGTAGGCTAACCCTAATGGATAAAAAAAGAAACAGAGTTTCCCCTATCCTATATGGGCTATGGCTGCCAGCTGAGCTTCCATTTTCATTTTATTTGAATGTTTGTCTGTCACTTTATTCTTTATTCTTTTTTTTTTCAATTTAATTTTATGATGAAAATATGATAGTAGTAAGTTCAATTAAATGTTTAACTATATAATATATTGTAATCCTTATTAGTAGATATTTTCAAAAAGCAATTTTTTATTCTAAATTTAATATAATTAAAAATATAAAAATATGTAAACTATATGTATTGGAGAAGAAGTTTTCAATTAGTAAAAGGTATACAGGAAAAAGGTTATATACACTACAATAAATTAGATATTATTCTTTCAAAGGGTAACTCTACTATAGTTTACCCAACTTAGAATCTATAATATTAATAAAATCTCTTATTTAGTGTCACGAATTAATCAAATACCAACTCGGTTAAAAATTATGAAAATGTCATCATGTAATTAAAATAAGTCTTATTATTTAGAGTATTTTAGTCTTTTCATTTTAAGAAAAACCAAGAAAAATATGCATATATAAGATTTGAACTCACGCCAATTAGATTAGTAAAATCTAAAATTTACCACTAACCAAAACTTCATTATAATATGTTTTATACATTTCTATTTTAATATGCACAATTTATTACCCCCATCAACTATACATATACTATTATTTAAACTCCTGATTGAATTGGTGTCACAACTCATGATTTAACTAGGCACTAACTCGGTTAGAAAATTACGGGAATGCCTTTCTATAATTAAAATAAGTAAAATTGTTTGAGGGTATTTTAGTCTTTTCACTTTAAAAAACCACTAAAAATATTTCTATTATGGGATTTGAACCTATGCCAATTATATTTTGAAATTTGTATACATTTTAATTTTAATTTGCACATTTTGTTCGATTAATAATATATTTCAGTGAGTTAATGTCACAAGTTAACCCAAGATTGATGACAACATCATGATAAATAATTTAATCTATTTTTTTCATTTTAATAACGTAAATATTTCATATGTTATTATTTGTTTGTTTCAAATCATAAGTTTCATTGTTTATTGTATGTTATCTTTAAATACACATTTGTGTTCTAAAGTTGTGGTTTCACACGCATAAGCATGTGATAAGATTTCTAATTGAATATAATAAATGTTAAGTTTGTTTTAGTAGAGGTCTCCAAATTATAGTTTAGATTTTAAATTAATCTTTAAATTTAAAATATTTTAATTTTGTTTCTAAAGTATTAGTATTGTATTAATCAAGACTTTCATTTGATTTAGTCATCGGTTTGGGCATCAAAAGTTAACTCGGATATAATATAGATAGTATTTAAAATATGTGGATCGAATTTTAAATACTTATTATATGAATAACTTAGATATGACATGTTACATGTTTAATGTTGAAAAAATAGTCATGATAAATTTTAATGGCTTTGTATGTTCTTTTTAACTCGTGAAATCCAAATTATTTTTTTAGTAGATGTACACATTTAAAATTTGGTTATGTATTTTGAATATGCTCTACATCATATCAAATTTGATATACAACACTTCAACTAACATTAGGTCGATAGGACTTGATTGATACGATATTGACATTTTAAGAATTCAATTAAATCGCTTTGAAATTTGAGAACCACTTTAAAAGATAGATATAGTTCAAGGATGTATGATGCAAGTAATCAATAAATGTTCTATATATCATTAATAAGCTATAGCATTTTTTTTAAATGCATGGTATGTGTAACAGTTCAGTTTTCAGTGGTACCAGAAAATTTAGTTTCAGAATTTCATTTCTGTAAATCAAGTAGTAAATATTAAATATTAATATTTGCGCATCTAATATATTGTTACATCAAAGTTTGGTCAAGAAATTTCATCAAATTAATGGTTAATTAAGGCTTATGGTCTAAATTGTAAAATTTCAATCGCTATAAGTTTTTAATTGGCCAAAGGCTTGAGGACTTAAATAACAATTAGCCAAAGATCTGAAATGGTAAATAACCATTTTGCAATATGAATTAGTGGATGATGATGACATTTTCCACTAACTAAGCTTGGTGATTAGCTTAAGTTAATAAATGCATGTTTAAGTTAATTAAATCAAATTAATTACATACTAATCCAACTATATAAATCAAATTTGTGGATGACAAAGTCATCTTCTTCATCAACTCTCCATTTTGCCTAAAAAGGGAGAAGAAAACCTAAGATAATCTAAAACATTCGACCATTGATTGGTAAGAAAATTGAAGTTCTTTTCTTGTAACTTTTATATATTTGAGGTCATGGGAGCTTGATTTAACTAGCTCATGTGCAACAATCTAATTTCAGTAAAATCAGAATAGTTGTTTCGGAACCACAAATCTGAGTCCGAAAAATGAAATTATTTAAATTTCATAAAATGATAGGTATTATGATAGGAATATTGCAAGAAAATTTTTATAGAAAAATTTTATCAATTATGTGTCTAATTGCAAAAAGGACTGAATTGAATAAAATGTTAAAGTTGTATACTAATAGCTATAGGGATTATATAGCTAGAGAATTCAAAATGTGAGATCTTTATATGACAATTAGGCCATTGATGAAAAACATGTAGATATTTTTAGTGACTCATCCATGGAAAATTGAAAAGATGCAAGGACAAAATTGGAAAGTGAATAAATTAATTATATGATAAAAGATTAAATAGAATAAAACTTAATTTATATCATCATCTTCTCCATAAAATACATGGAAACCCTTGGAGAAAGAAAGGGAATTTCTCAAGCTTGAATTGGTAAGTTCTATGTCCAGTTTTTAGTGATTTTTATATTTTTGAGATCGGGAAAGATTAATCTATTTATTTGGGGGATTAAATTTAGAAGAAATTAAAGTTTAGAAAATTACCCATGGATGAATATGCTGTAAATTGAAAGTTTTTTTATAGAAAATGAAAGATTATTGATAGATAAACCACTTTTACAAAGTGATTTTTAGTGAAAACATGTGTAGGGACTAAATTGCAAAGTAGTGAAATTCTTGAAAAATTTTTGAAATTTATGAAATACATGTGCTATAAAAGTTATGTTGGAATTTTGAATAAGCTTGGAATAAGGAGTAAATTGCATGAATTTCAATTTCCGAGCCTAGGGACGAAATTGGAATTAATTAAAAGTTTAGGGGTAAAATGGTACTTTTGCCTAAAATGTGAAATTGGCTTGATTGAATGTAAAAATCATAGAATTGATGATTAAATTTATTTATATAGATCCGGAAGTTTCGAACAAAGAAAAAGATCGAGAGAAAGAAAAAGTTTCGGATTAGTAGATACGATCAATTGTCAAGGTAAGTTCGTATAACTAAATTAAGCATGTAAATGTGTTGAATTGATTGTTGAATTATGTGCATCATGATTTGTAATTGGTATGTACATGTAATAAATCAATGTTGATTTGTGATTTACATGTAAATGATGAAATATTACATGAATCTGTTTGAATGTAAACCGTGTATATAAGATCCTGCATATGTTGCAGTAAAGGTTGTTCCGAAAGGATAATATTTTGATCTCATTATGAAAAACAATGTAAACCGAAAGAGTAATACTTGAAAAGGATTTGTGTACCCAAATGGTACAACTTGGAAAAGTTAGGTATATTTTGTGTATACCATATGAAAAGGAAATGTATACTTTGTGTGTACCACTTGGAAAGAAATGTACACCTCAAGTGTACAACTGGAAAAGGAAAGGTCCATCGGAAATTCAATAATTCAGCAGTAATGACATACATGGTGATATAAAAAGAAATGGCATGATGAGCTCATCTATGCATTTTAGTATTTTTGGAAACTAATTAATTGGTTGAATGATTGTGTATAGGCCTTAATTGCTAATTAATTAAGTTAAAGGACATATTACTTAATGTATGAATTACTTGATGAACATGAATGGTAAGTGTAGTTTGGTTATATGAACTTACTAAGCATTAATGCTTATTAGGTTTATTTTTCCTGTTTTATAGTGCTCAAAACTCATGAAGGTTGGAATTGGGTCGGAGCTATCATCACACTATCAATCCTTTCATTTTGGTAAAAATGATAAATCTATTTTATTATAATGGCATGTATAAGCTTTTATGGTTAAATAACAACTTAATATTTTGGTTTGTAATCAAGTCATTAGACTGACTAGTGGAGCATGCTTGATATTGGTGTTGTGGACTAATATAAAAACATGTTGTTTTGAATATTAGAAATTTGTTGAATTGGTTTGTAACACCCCAAACCCAGCCTAGACGTATGGTTGAACCTGGCGTGTCATATTGAAGTGTTTTCCGAAAACCTTGTTTTCATTGAAAACCCTTCTTCAAAATAAAAACCTTGAGTAACATCCCAGACTGTATTTGTTGCTTTCAAAGCGAGGTGTATTTAAAAAAAAAAAACTATTCCTTCTTGTATGATAATAATTACTTTGTAAAATCTCTTTTCAGTTGCGGAAGCTTTATTTTAAACAGATGATCTATGAAAACTTGTCATTTAAAAATTAAGTTGCGGAAACGTAGTATTAAAAAAACAGTTATGGTTTAGGAAAAACCATGTTCTACTTCTAACAAATATAAAGCATAAAAATAAAAATAAAAATAATTTGAAATAATAACCAGAGGAAAGGCCTTATTACACCCCAAATAAAAAAAAAAGATAATTTAAAATCAAACTATTAAAAATTACATAAAAGACTAAGTCTAAACTTTTTGCTAGTTGGCTACCTCCGAGTCCCTCCATCCGTCGAACCGCCTACTGAGGATCACCTGAAAAATTTAAAATGAGGGGGGTGAGTTTCGAAAACTCAGTGTGTACAACCCTCAATGAGTATAAAGCAATCATCAGTCATGTTGGGCCTGAGCCCAATTCAATAACGGTGGCCTTTGGGCCTTAGCCCATATTAGCCTTAGTTAGGCTGAAGCCCACATCGCAATAATATCACAATAATATCATACATGCAATGCTGTGCAACCTACCCTAATAATCCAACCGCTACACACCAACTCTGTCCCCCGGTACACATCATGTGGGGACATAAATATAGACCCACCCATCCGATACACATCAATGGTAACCCGGTTGCGGTACTACCTTCATTACAGCAAGTTGCTAATCAAATATTGGGCTTAATAGCCATCAGTGGATCTACGATCGTCAAACAACCATGCGATCCTCATATACTTCCTCCGTTCCATAATTCCCAACCCATATGCAACCTAAACAGAATATCATATGAATACAACAGGTATATATGTAACATCCATAAATCTTACATTCAATACATAGGGGTATTTTAGTCATTTTTTGCCATTAGGTACATTTCGGTAATTTCTTTTTATTATGGGTTTATTACCTATCTCGGCCGGTTAACAAGTCCCCGTTGGCTAAAGTGAACAGATACTATGCGCCAGGTAGGATTCCAGCGAAGAGGAGGTAAGCCATTAAGACTGCTTAAGTACCAATCTCTCCCTAGATCCAATCCTAGACATGCATATACCCATTGCCACACTTTAACCCTACGACTTTTCCACAGTCACGATTAATTAATTAATTAAGTTTTATGTCTGTTTAAGCAGTTATCAGATACTAGGTCCAAAACCCCTTACAAAGCCCAAACAAGTCTACATACATGCATATGGCCCACTAGGCTCAATCTCATTCATATGGCCCATTAGGCCCAAAACACGTTCATATAACCCATTCGGCCCGAATCAATTCCAATCCATGTAACCAACATGAGTAGTTCATCACTTATTACCAAATCAACAAATTCGCTTATCTTGGGCCCACAACCCGCGGGCCCATTTAGCCCATTCCAGCCCAGATGGCCTAAGTATGGCCCAGATCCATGAGATCGCTTATGGGGCATCTGTCAACGTATCAATTTCCTCCTTACAAGTGTTCGCGCACTCACAAGACTATTGTGGCCAGACTTTCGACTTTTTGGCATTTCGGCTTTTCGACATTTCGGGATTTACCGATCTAACGTGTGTGTAGTATATGTACACACCTTCGGCTTTATATCAAGCTATCATAGGGTAGAAGTACACACCTTATCACCTGGAGTACTAAGTATTCATAATCGCCTGAACCTTTACTAGAATAATCGGCTGCGATCTGCCTATGTAACTCGAAATCTGACATAGTCCCCCTTCCGCATCCAAGCGAAAAGTCCCTAATAGCTGACACCGTCGATTACACTTGAGAGCCTCTATCCCAACCTCTCTGCTAGAACCCCCTTTTTCCGTCAACTAATACTTAGCCAGCGATCACGCTCTTGAATGAGAGAGAGAAAGAGAAATAAATGGAGAAACCATAGGTTAACAAAAGTAATGGTATTGGAAAGAATAAAGAAAAATCGACTTTTAAGAGTGTAGAAACGAAAGAACTTAGAAATAATTTACAAAAGCCGAATAAGATCTAATTCACTTACCAATCGCGAGATCGCTTGCCAACAAGAAATTAACCCCCAAAGTGTATGAATCGACTCTTAAATGAAAAAGAAGCAACCGTCTAAGTTAAATAGGGAAGAGGTTGATTTGATTAAAATAGGGAAGAAAAGATCAGGAGTTTGGCTTAAAGGAAAGAGGAGATGAAGGGTTTGAGATTGCTCAGGTATTTGCAAAAAAAAAAAAACAAAACAAAAGAGTCAAGAGGTTGGAAGAAATTTCCCCCAAGAATATGTGACTGAAGCACACAAAAACAACAAATGCCCTTACTTGCCCATACGACACACGTTTATATACTAAAAAAATATACAAACCTACACTCCCCAATCGACTTAAACTCGTCAAGTTAAATTCCTTTCAATTTCTCCAATTTTATCACCATCATATCCACAGTTACTTCTTATCCTTATCTCCATCGTAACCTTGATTTTAGCCAACAATTGCATTCAAATTGCTTCCATCGAATGGCAATCCTTCCTTGCATTGCACAGCAAAAATTGAATTCCCTTTTGTGCATGAAACCACTCGAACTCCAACCCTCCAACTTCCTAACACGATGCTGGCCACTACACTGCCACCTATCTTGTGCTATCATTCGATCATAATTAACTATAAGGCTTATACGCCTAAGTTTCAGTTTCCTTAAAAAATAAAAATTTAAAACTTTGCCAGGCCTGGGATTCAAACTTGCAACCTCTCAGATCCATAGCATGCTTCTCGCCACTGCCCCCCCAAGGCGCTCTTGTGCCATATTTCCACCAAACATATTTATAAGGACGAAACGCTAGCTTCCCTACTAATCATATGCACAATAAAAATTTTTGCCAAGGCCAAGACTTGAACCTTGGACTTTCTGCCTGCTACCAACGCCTTTTGCCACTAAGCCAAGCTTTTCCTTGTGTCAGATTTTATCAGCCCTTATTAATAAGCCTTCCACCTAATGCTCGGGGTCTTTAAAAAAATACAAAATTTTGCTAAACCCTGGATCGAACCCAGGACTTTTTCCACACTACCAACCCTTCCTAAATCACTTAACAATTAAACTAAACATGCAATTATAAAATATTTAAACACATTTAAGTTATTTAAGCCGCCTTCTAACCGATCCCAAACTCAAGGCCCATTACTTTTAGGCCCAAAATTCAGGGTGTTATATGTTTGGTATATACTTATAAATTTTGGTACAGGAAAATGATTAAGTTTGGGGTGAGAAAAGTGACCTAAAACGGCCCATTTTCGTCCACATGGATAGATACACGGTTATGTGTCTAGGCTGTGTGTAACACACGGTAAGCCCACGGGCGTGTGAAATGACCGTGTGTCCCCTGTATCCTTAAATATGAAGTCAGGATAGTACACGGGCAAAAGACATGACCGTGTGAAGGACACGGGTTTCAAGCATGGTCGTGTGTCAAAATCGTGTGAAAATGGCGTAAAAATAGTGAAAAATCAGTTTACCACACGGCTTAGCCACATGGGCGTGTGCCCAGGCTGTGTGCCTCTTTGATACTTAAGAAATTGCAAGTCAGAATTGCCCACGAGCTGGCCACACGGCCATGGGAGCCACACAGGCATGTGCCCTTGACTTCAAGAAAAAATTTTCAAAGTTTTCCAAAGTTGCCGGTTTAGTTCCAAATTACTTCTAAAGCATGTATTGGGCCCCGTAGGCCCGTATTAGGGACTTTATGGTGAAATTTGAAAAGTTTTGATTTGGAATGCAAATTTATGACTCGGTTTTGTATAAATGCTAGTGTATAAGTCATGTAATACCTCGTAACCCTATTCCGGTGACGGATACGGGTTAGGGGTGTTACATCGTGTATCAATTTGTAAAACTGTTAAAGTTTTTGAAAGTTGTCATTGTTGATTTTTTGAAGAATTAGGTTTGAAATTGATAGATTTTAAGCTTAGTATATGAAAAGAACTAGATTGTAAAGTTAATTTAGTTTGTTTGTTCACTTTGTTACATTAGTAACCAAATTGAATAAATGTAAAACTTGTAATGAAATTATGTTAATAATAAAAGTATAAGATCCCTAATTAGAATATATGGAATCAAATTTTAATTGAAGCTAGGAATTTGAAAGTTATAAGTATTCGAGTTCATGGACTAAATTGAATAAATGTAAAAATTTTGGGATATAAAAAATTTAGTTTATATAGACTAATGCATATCATGAAATAGTAAGGATACATTTGGTATTGATTGATGATATAAAATGATTGTTTAGATTAAGAATCGAATTGAAGTAGAGTTGATTGGAGAAAAGCTAGAATTATGGATTAGCCCCTTAAAGTGTAACACCCCTTAACTCTAATCCGTCGTCGGAACAAGGCTACGGAGCATTACCGGACATTTTAGAACAAATATAGACAATCATATAATATTATAACATACACATCATAATTTAATCATAACGTCCCTTTATTAAGCCATCGAGGCCCAATTCATGTGTTAGAAACAAATCGGGACTCAATCTGAAGCTCAGAGAATTTTTCACGAAATTTCATAATTTTCTTTAAGTGCAGGGTTCACACGCCTGTGTGGTCAAGGGACATGCCCATGTAACCCTATGACATGCCCGTGCTTCAAACTATGTCCTAACCCATGTAACTCCCTGACTTACCTCACACGGCCAAACCACACGTTCGTGTGCTAGGCCGTGTGTTTTACATGGCTGAGACACACGCCGTGTCTCTGCACGTGTGGTAATATCTAAGCATTTTGTTTTAAATTTAAAAGATGCAGGGGACACACGGTCTAACCACACGCCCATGTGTAAGCTGTGTGTCTCACATGGTCTGGTCACACGCCCGTGTGCCAGGCCATGTGGACTCAAAATGAGCCTTTTTCATCAAGTTTTTCCAACCATGCAAACTTAAACCACAAGCAATTCAACAACCAAATTTTCAACCGATCTAAGACATAATCAAATACATCCAAACCATGCTAAATAATCAACCTAATTAGGCTAACCAATTCTATTTTCACACTAATTCAAACAAAACATACCATTTGGTAATATTAAAACATAACATATAAATCCATATGTATTCAAACAATTTTATATTATAACATCATTTACAATCATTTTCCAATATGACTTACACAAACAACATAGGTACATGACTTATACCGAAAAGAAAAGTACTTCACCACAATGAGTTCGGGATCGGCCTTGGATGTTGATTCAACGATTTGGCTTTAACCTAACCTGCACACGAAAACAAGTTGTACGCTGAGTATAAACTTAGTGATATTTCTATAATCCGAATGTTTAAAGAAAGTATTACAATTAACATCACACATTTAATCATACAAGAACATTAATAAATTAATATAACAAATTATACATTTAACTTTCATATTTCATCAATAGCTATTTCAAACAATTTTCTCCATTTTGATTTACATATCACTTCACTATTTCAATAACTATTTCATGAACCTATGGTTCATATATTTCATTTTCATATCTCAATTCAATATCCTAATCCAATTCAAATTCATAATCATTCAATATCATTCATATTGTCATTTAATTTATTTACCCCTATTAACACAACTCAGACTTTGGCGGAAACACAGATCCAACCAAAACACACCAGTATGGCACCCAGTGCTTCATCAGATAATTCGACGTAATAGATTGACACCTAGTGTCTTATCGGCCATGTCTAAGTAAATTGGTACCCAATACCTCATCGAATTTATCCGAAGCAATAGTTTGACACCCAGTGTCTCATTGACTCGTGGTCGAAGTATCTCTTAACTTTTCTAATCCTATGGCATGCCAACTATATCTGACTCAGCCCAATCCAGTTAATAGGGTTTCAATTCACTTTTCAATTTCAACCAATATTTATTCCAATTTAAATAATCACATATGCTCATAAATCAATTCTATTCAATTCAATATTACAATATCAATTGCTTACTTCAATATACTTACCATACATATTAAATAAATAATTCAACAATTAATTATTAAGTTCGGATTATAGAAATACAAACTGTAATTTCTGAGCTAATCTTCGTTGACTTTATCTTTTCCTTTCCTAGTCGAGGTCTTCAGCTTAACGTTTGCTACGGAATTAAAAAAAATTAAAAATCATCAACAAAACACAATTTAACATTAATATTTCAATTATACACAACTTTTGCCTAAATTCCAATTTAATCCCTAACCAAAACTAACTTTATTTTCTTCACAATTTATCATTTATTTTCATTCAATTAACATTTAAAACTAAATTTAACTCTCTAATTTCACCATAAATCCCTAATTTTGAAATTCTCTCGATTGAATCCCTATTACTTCAAAACCTATAATTTATTTCACACTTTAATCCCTTTCCACTTCTAATTTAAAATTCTATCAATTTAAACCCTAATACTTCAAATTATGCAACATAAACAACATCTAAAAATTCACTAACTTCTAAAATTTCAACTTAAATCAAGTAGTATTTTGTTCTAGGATTCCAAAAACATCAAAATTACAAGAAAAGAGATTAAATTAACTTACCAATCTGAGTTTGAACCTTAAAACTCGAATTTTTCCTTTTTCTTTTCTTTCTCCTTTCTCCTTCTCTGTTTCGTTTTCAATTCTGTTTCTTTTTCATTCTTTTTGTTTTGTTTTCTTATTATTTACTTTATTATTATAATATAATATAATATATATTACTTAAATATTAAGTATTACTTAATTATTATATACATATGTATAATATTTTTACAAGTATATGTATAAATACTACACTTTTTATTATTTATACGATACACTTGTCTCTTATGATTTATTTACTAATTTAATCCTTTAACTTTTCTTTAATCTATAATTAAACTTTCACACTTTATTCAATTTAATTCTTATACCTAATTAACCTTAATTCAAACTAATTCACCTAACCAAAACCTAATTAACCACATAATTAACTTCGTAAATATTTTTAATAAATATTTACAAATCCATTTGTCAAAAACGGAGACCCAAAAATACACTTTTCCTATTACTTGACTATCTGGTCGTTACATAAAGTATCCACTTTACATATTTTGAATAGAGAACTTCATATGGAACTTACCACCCTATTTTATTTTATGTTTTAATTATGCTTAAATTTTTCTATGTGTTAAATTTAAGTAGAATTTAGTGAATTTGGCACAAATGATTTAAATTGGATTTAATTGAAAAGTTACATAAACACCGGATATTATGAGGTAATGCATATTAAAATTGTAAATGTTGGTTGATTACTGGTCTAGTAAATGAAATACGTAATTATATTCAGATATTGGTAATTATATATGTATACAGAAATGATGCCTGTGTGAACTTAGTAAAATATTATGATACGTATGGCATGCTATTAGGGTTATACGTGTGTTTGATCAAAGATTTTACATGTTATTGCGAGATCTAACATTTTTGTAGATTCTCAAGTTATACGTATCGTAGGTTTAGCTCGAACAAGTAACCTTGATATAATATCAGCTTGTGTGAGAAACTTATTCCCCTGTATCTGAGTCTCTTTTACAATAGTTTCGTTGAGCGATGTTCAAATAAATGAAAATGGTAATTTAGATGCAAATTGTATATGTGATGGTATATGTTTGATATTTGATATTTGATAAGTATTGGATTACCTTAATGTCTTAAATCTTCCTCATTATTTGTAAATGTGACTAACCTATATACTTGATAATGTTGACATGTACTTAGATGTGCTAATATGTGCCAAGAATAGCCACATTTGAATGCCAAAATGCATGATATTTTTTCTTTATGCTTTAATGGATCGAGGTAAGTTTAGTAACTCCATTTGAATTTACTAAGCATTCTTAATTCTTACTCTTGTTGTTTTTCCTTTCTTGTAGATGTTCATCTTGCGAAACTACAAAGCCAATTTAGCAAAAGAACACACACTATCTCGAGACAATAATTATAAATTCATTTTAAATCTACACTTTTTGGTATGTACATAGGGATCTTTGTTATGTAAATGGTCAATTTGGTGTTAATGTTATGTGATAAGTTGATAATTGTTGGAACTTATGTAACACCTCTAACTTGAATCTATCACCGGAACAGGGTTATAGAGCATTAACGAAATTTAAAAATCAAACAGACAGAAAATGCAAACATTTCACATCATATATCATTCATGTACAAATCCAATCAAAATCATACATATTGTCCCATATACGAGCCCTGAAGGCCTAAATTACACATCATAAATAAATCGAGACTAAATCGAAAGCTCAGAAAATTTTTCGAAAACATTTAATATTTTCAATAGTGCAGGGGTCACACGGCCGTGTGAATAGGCCGTGTGACTCACACGGTTGAGAGACACGCCCGTGTCTAAGGCCGTGTAACTCACTAACTTGCATTCGTTTAAAAGATACAGGGGACACACGGCCGTGTCACTTGGCCGTGTGTCACACATGGTTGAGACGCACGCCCGTGTCTCTGCTCATGTGGACGAAAATAGGCTATTTTATAAGCCATTTTTCTCACCTAACAAGGCATGTATCTATAGCTATCATCATACATGTAAACAGGCCATATTATAGCATCCAAAACAAGTAAAAAATCAAGCCTTAAATATATATAATATCTTCACATACAACCATTATTCCTTCAGGCACCTCAGATGACAGAATATAACATGTGTGTTTATGTATTCAATATATTCATATGTATAACTAACTTATATACATAATTGTACCCAAGGTTTACCAAGCTAATTTGCATTATTTCAAACCAAGTCACTTACTTACTAAAACATACCAAAACACATGTATATAAATGAACATTTAGCTAACATTTTACCTTTTACTATACAACCATAAACCAACCCACACATTAATCATATAAGGCAAAAATGCACAAACCAAAATGTGCCAAAACACAAGCCAAATAAGTGGGTAATATTAACAAAACTCATATAGGCCAACATTAACCAGAATACCTATACATGCCATTATAACCAAAATCAAAACATTTGAAAGTACCAATAGAGCCGATGGATAGTATGATATAACTCCGACAAAATTTCCAACCTGATCAAGCTTCTGATAATTTGAAAAGTAAAGGAAAACAACTACATAAGCAACAAATGCTTAGTAAGTTCGTATAAACTTTAATCATATCAATTCATTTCAAATATAAAATTTATACATATAAAAAATAATCCAATATTGATACCCCAATACCCATGAAGTTATATTCATTAATTCATAAGGTGAATAAATTCACAGTATCACTTATACATATTATTCTAAGCTTAATAGGATTTTATATACCTTTAACTCTTCCAAATTTCTTTATTTTCATTTGCAATTCTTTACTTTTCACACTTATTCCATATGCCTGGCACATAAGTCATAATCATATCATTCAACCATGGTAACCAGCTAGTGCCTTTAACCAAAGCCTTTTTCAAATTATTCACATGATAAGTTATTTCATAAGAAATTGCATAATTTAAGCCTTACCACTCTTTCATAAGCACTAGCATATTTTCACTTAAATACTTACCATTTCAATGCATCATATAAATAAACATAATACCATTCAACCAATAGCTTGGCAATTGCTTAAGTATCATGCAACAACACTGGTTAGTGTGCTTGCACATATTACATATAAATTCAACATTGATAAACTTATTTTCTCGACATGTTACACTTGAGTTTATTACTCGTCACAACATACATAATTTTCTTGTATCAACATATTAAAGATAATCACATATTTACATCTCATGATAATATCATTCTCTTGTCGTTTCTTCGTAAACATATATCACTTATTTCTTTATATCAATATTTCATGTACCATAATTTCCATGTATTTCAGGTATATACCAGTAATAGTTCATTTCAAACTCATGTTATCTCATATCAAAACTTTTCCCGTTGAATCATTTAAATATCGATGGATACACTTATTTCAGATTAATACTAATAATAACCATAAGTCTTTCAATATTAATTTCATATGTCACTTACCAAGTCTTTCCGAATCGGAGAACGGCTTACGAATATGAGTACATCGTTTTCCTTGTGCCATAGTCCAACTATGGTCTTACACATGCATTGCCATAGCCCTGCCATGGTCTTACATTTGTAGTGTCATTACTCAGTTATGGTCTTATCATTAGAATGTCATAGCCCAGCTGTGGTATTACACATGTATATATACTGCCACGGTCTAACCATGGTCTTACGTTCAAGGTACCATAACCCAGTTATGGTCTTTTCATTAAAATGTCATAGCCTAGCTATAGTCTTACACTTAAACACTACCATGGTCCAACCATGGTCTTATCCGTCAATTCATCCTTTGTCATAAAACAATTGTACTCAATCCTGCGTTGTACTTGTTTTGAACATTTAATTCAATTTCATAATTCAACAATAATTTTATTTTCAATAATAAATATGAATAAATACATAATATCATTCATCAATTTAATAAATAAACATTAAATTTTAACGATACAAACTTACTTGGCTAAATTATAGAAATACCAAGATTCAGGGGCATTTTGATAACTTTCTATTTTCCTCGATTTTCCACCCGATCTTAATTATTCATGAATTAAAGCATGGTCGAACCTTAGTTCTTCTTGCCATAGTGTTATAGTGGTTTGGAGAAGATGATAAGTACAAAAAAAAATATCTTTTGTCCTTTTTATTTTACTATTTTAATTTAATTCATTAAATTACCATATTACCCTTGGTTAATAATTAATTTAAAACACCAAATCTATGCTCATATTTGTCCATTACATAAATATATGGTACAATTACCATCAAAGGAAGATTGAATTTCACAATTGGTCCTTCAATTTAATTAAATTCTAACTAAATAAACTTATTTACAATTTAGTCCCAAACTTATTAGGACTAAAAGAAAATTAATCCAAAAGCTAGTGGAATCAATCATAACACCACCGCTTGGAAACTTTGATCATGGTTTAATTACCATTTAAGTCCCTTTTCCTTTATCAATTACCTATTGAATCAACTAGTGATTAAATTTTACATCTTTTACAATTTAGTCCTTTTTAATTAATTAACTATCTAAACGTTAAAATTTTTCAACGAAACTTTAATACCACCTTAATGCCACTCCTTAAATATTTATAAAAATATTTACAGTTCGGTTTAGAGAAACGAGGCCCCGATACCTCACTTTCTAAAACCACTTGACCTAGGATTTTACCACTCGAACTTAATTATTCATTATAAAACATAGATTACTCATTCAAAAATCTTTTTAAAACCATATTTGACTCGTAAATATTAAATCATAAAATTTAAGAGCTTACTTGTCGAATTTGGTGACCTCGAACCATTATTTCCAACATCACTGAAAATCGGGCTGTTACAACTTATGTAATTGACTTGCTATGTGATCAAACTGATACATGTTTTGGTCTTGTGTGATACTTGCATGAATAACATCTGAATTGATAGGTTTTGGCATGATAAAGATTATAAGTATGATAGTTTGAATGGTTAGTTTACTTAATGGCATGTAAAATAGTAGAAATGATAGTCATCCTTAAAATATAGGTTATGTGTATGGTTGATTTGATTATTTCCATTGTCATTTGGATACTAGATACTCAAAATTAATAGTTATCTACATATTGATCTAAGGTAAGTAAAATTGTCATGGTTAAATAAGTAAATTGTGAAATGAAACTTGAGTGAATGATATGGATTGTATGTTAAGTTAAATGGTTAATTTCAAATAGTTACAAGTTCATTTTAACATGTTTTATTAGGTTTGGCATAAGTGAAATGGTCAAATGAATGTTGGTAATAATATGTTTTGGTTGAAAACATGTAATTTAGGAACTAAAATGAGTTAAGTAGCCAAAAACAGGGGTCACATTGCAACCTCAAACTTATGATGTCGCAACGTCGTCATCTCAGAAAGTGGCATTGCGATGAGCATATGCATGTCGTCGCAACGTGACATATTGAGATGGTCACGTCACGATAAGGAAATGATGAAATCACGACGTCGATCCAAGAATTTTTAAAATTTTATAATTTGGTCCTAGTTCCAGTGCGAACTAGTATAAGAGTATTCATAAGCTCGTGTAAGTCTCGAAATTGATTGTATATCATATCGTATGCGCATTTTCCTTATATTTAAATGTATAATAACATGAATTGGATATTTATTTGATCGTCCTTACTTCTATAACTTAGTATAGGATTTTGTAGCTAAGACCCAGCAGTCGGGTTAGGCAAAGAGTGTTATAGTATGAAATCAGTCACAACTACAAAATTCATGTGTAAATTTGAAAATTATCCCTTAAATATATAATATTTTAAATATATAAATAACACTAGTCACAACTTCAACCCATTTATAAAATTTTTAAAAATTCAATCGAAAAATTACTCATATTTTAATTTAATTAATTTAAGATTTAAAAAGTCAACATAGTTAACCTACCATGAGCAATTAAGAATTATTTGACTAGATGTATCTATATCCACCAACTAATTTCCTTTAATGAGTGAATTTATGCTTTCTTTGATTGAGGAGCTTCACAAGTATAATATTTTACGTTACAAAACATGCTTGAATCAAATTTACTAATACTTTTAGAATTTGTTTATATAATTTACTTTTCAAAACTTTTAATGACATTTTATGTATATGGGTAGGTGTCAATTTATTACTTTTATTAATCATTATTATTTATTTATTTATTTTTCATACATTCGTATTTAATATATTTCAATTATCATCATTCAAATGTATAAGACATATTTGTTAAAAGTAAAATCAATTTGTAAATAATGATTAAAAATAATAATGAATAAAAATTTTAATAAAATAAGGCTAGAATAAATTCATATATACAATAAATTATTAATTAGGTATAATATCCTAAGAAAATATTTTATTTCTAAATGTTATGATGAGAAAATCAACATTTAATTTTAAAGAAAAAGTTATTCTATCATTTGGTACAAATGGTTATATATTAAGATAGATCAATATTATCAATCAAATCTATAGTGTAATTGGAAGAGACTTTCCTTGAAATGTAATTTTGTGATATCATATCATGAACTCAAACATTATAATAGGTGCAATATTTATAAGTATTATATTAATTATATATATATTAAAAGCCATCTTAATTAATATCATTAAACAAGCATATCATTTTATAATATAATAGTAATGTGATGGCAAACCAAATGATTCTGTCACCTCATTGGAAATATGGTTGTCGAAGAAAAAAAACAAGGGAGGGTACAAAAGGCATCGAATAAATTAAGTGGTTAATTTGCTTCATCTTTCCGCTTTCAAAGTTTATTAATTTTATGACGAAACTCCTATCTATGTGTTAACACTTAGACAAACTCCCCTCACCCACCTTTTCTTTTTCCTTATAGGGAGTTGAACCAAACCCTATAAATAAATAACTAAATAAATAAACATCAATCACCGCCGCAGGTATCTACAGCTCACCACCTCCGTGGGAGCTACAAAGCCTCCTCCTTAATTACCATAGGCGTGGCAGTGCAAGAACCCCTACTTCTCTCTCTCTCTCTCTATATATATATTTACCTTAGAGTAGTGTTGAGTAAGGTTAACGATATTAATATAAATAGAAGGAGCTGGTGATGATGATAATTATTAAAAGCAAAGCAAAGAAAGACGAAGACAAAGATGGAGGTTATAATCAGTTCCAAGTTGTGATGACCGTAAAGTACCAATCCCTTGCTTTGCTTAGCTTGAACCTTGTCATTTTCCTCCCTTCACACATGCATGCGCCCACTTGATTGTGGTCCTCAAACCTTCACTCCTCTTTCTTTCTATATATTTCTTTTACATTTATGAGATTATGAGAATTCCCCCCACTTCCCTTATTTCTTCATTCTCTCTATCCTTTCTCTTTTTTAAGTATACTCCAATATTTCAACATATACATATAGGACAATTATTTTATGGTGAAATTTAAAAACTCCAGAAATAGGTCTAAATAATACTAAACATTCTTTCTAATTATTTTATGATTATTTTACTTCATCCTAAATATAAATGACATTATTTTATACCCGCTTGTTGAGTGATAATAATCCCATATATATATATTTGTTCCAAGCTTATCAGCAGGAGGAGAGGAAGGACGAAAGGGAATGCAAATACTAACTAGTTTTCTAACTTGAAAATCTACAAGAGCTGCATTACAACTATAACAAAGAACAAATTTTGTAGGTCTATTTCCCAATGAAACATGGCTCTAATACTAGGATGATTAGTGAAAAACAAATGATGATTATATAATTGAATCAGCAAAAAAGCAGTCAGATATTAGAAACAAACTCATTCAAATAAAATTGGATAAGGAAAAACAAACCAATATATGGGAGATATTTTGACTAGGTCCTTTCTAGCTGTTCCTCCAATGCAAATAAAATCCGCTCAATTGAGTGGTCAAACAATTTTCTGACGATAAAAAAAAAATAAAACAACACCCTTTTTTGGAGGGTTGAACGGGGACAAAATTTTGAGGATTTTCATAGGAGTAGTAGGACCGGTTAAGGTTAATGGATATAGTGAAGAAACTGATGACCATGTGACTGATTTCTCCCCCTTCCGTACATTCTATGTGATTTGGCCCATTCTGTGGCCGAGGGCCGACATCCTAAACCTCCACTGCTCAAAACATCACTCCATGTCGACTATCTATCTACATATACCATCGATCAATATCATTTGTCCGAAATGGCCAACAGTGAGAGGAAATTTAGGGCGAGATTAATAATCAAAACACACCCAACATTGATACCAGTCGACATACACAGGCAAAAGGTTAAGGCATTCAAAATTTAACCAAGGAAATAATAATGATTCACGGCAAAACAAAACAAAATGTGGGGGGAGAGAAAGCAAGACGAAAGATTGAAGACCCCCCACCAAAAAAAAAAAAAAACAAAGAGACCCCACATTAATCCAAGTGGGAGAATGGAACCATGTGCGATCATATGGTGGTTGGCTATTTCAGCCCCACATACACTCACTTTTCCTCTCATCTCCAAAACCCCAAACTGAAAACGAAAGCTGAAACGTGTAATTCAAATATAGTATATCATTATTAATCCCTGTCTAGTGAAATCGGTTTAAAACGATATTTATATAGAATAAATAATAATATTTTTTAACTGGTGTTTATAACCAATGCTTATCAAAGGTTGATTCCTTAAGTCTCCTTCCTCTTTGCACCTCCCATTTCCAATCTCCTCACTCACATGAGTTTAGTTCTCTGAAATTTCCCTTTGCCAAACATCCATGTCTTTCTTGTTGTCTGGTTGGTCTATATAGATACTGTGTGTCAGAATTTGTCAAAAAAAACTAAAAAGTTGAGATTTTTGTCCTTGAGATCATTTCTGGGCAACTGGCCCCCCTCTGTGCCAGAAAATCACATCTCTCTTCAATTCCTTCTCCCCCCTGCTCAACTAATTTTTCATTTGACCCTCTGATCCATCCAAAAAAGGAAAACCCTGTACGACAGTTGGTTATTATATATATCTTCTTATCCACCTTCATATAAAAGAAAACCCTAGATAGTTAATACTCTAGAAAAACCCATCATGGATTCTCAGCACTTGAACCCTAGTTCTCTTAAATCCAGGTTCACCGCAAGGTTCCTTAGGGCTCTGATTAAAATAAATGCTCAAAAACCTATATCATCATCTTCTCCCAGAGAGATTTTCCAACGTTATCGAAGAATTAAGGTTGCAGCTGACAAGTCCATGGCTTACTCGGTTAGGTCGAGGAGAACTTGGAGTAGGGCAACGCTTTGGAAGCTCCGAAGCCGGTCCCGTAGTCGTTTAGCCTCGTCAGGCCGAAGATCATCGGTCAAGACCCGTACTACCACTACTACTACAACAACAACTACAGCCACTAATCATCGAGCTGCCATCGTGGAAAAAACAAGCCATGAAAAAGAAAACAAGGAAGATCATGTTGGGCTTGCTGTCCAAGCTGAGGAGCTAAGAGAGCTTGTTCCAGGTGGTGAATCCATGGATTTATGCAACTTGTTGGATGAAACTGCGCATTACATTAAGTGCCTCACCACACAGGTACAGGTGATGAAAAAAATCGCCAATCTCTACTCCCTTGAGTAATTCCATACATACATACATATATATACTTATTACATCAAAGTTATATATAGAATAAATATGCATAAATCAGAGGAACATATTGTTGAAAGGGAAAATGATTCATACAGAGATGATTTGTCTAAGATGGTAAGTATTTTTATTTTCTGTAGAGAGCAGATATATAGGTAATTGAGATGAAATAGTTTTCAATCCGAGGAACTTGCATAATCTTTGTGAGATATTGGGATTTTCTTTTTATCATTTCTATAAACTGTTTCTTTAGTTAATGTTTGCATCTTTTTTTCCCTATAAGCCTGTATTTTACATATAATTTGGAGTCATTTCCTCTGCTATAAGATAGATAGATTTAATCCTACTAGTTAATTTCTTTGGTATTTTGTTCTTGTTTCTGGGTTTCTATTGTTTTTGGTTGATCAATTACCATTTTCTACCTTTTTCCTTTCTCTCATAGAAATATTTTCAATATTGAAAAGAAAATGAACTTATTTTCTTAGTTCGGCAGGAGTGTACATCAAGATAGCTATATTATATTAAGGTGAGACAAATGTAATTTTAATTCTACCTTAAGTCAATTATCAACCACATAACAATTAACAAATTGAAAACTCAAAATCTAAATTAAATTAAACTAAGGTCAAATGTAGAATGTTTTCTTTCAATAATGCTAAAATAAACTATAAAAGAATCTATACTAGTAGAGGTGTATGGGTCCATGTAATCCATTATTATGCTCCTTTATTTATTATATATATATATATATATTAAGTATTATTGTAATTATTATTATTATTATTATTATTATTATTATTATTTTGGTTTTCATGAATAACAAGACCCTTTTTATATATATTTTCCAGGGTTTTTCTTTTAACTTTTTTAGGGTGTTGTCTACCAATTTGCTCTAAAAGACCTTATATGGAATCATTCCTTTATCCTCTCACATGCTTTCTTGCCATTCTTAGATTTGCGTCCCTTTGTGAACTTTTTCTGTCAACTTAATAAAGGAAAAATCTTCAAGACAAAAGAATGGGAAATTATTATATGAAACAAATTTTTTGTTCATTATTATATGAAACATTTGTTTCTTGTTAAGAACTTAATAAACAAATTTTTTTAAGTCGTAATATTGTAACTAGATTTTTCAGTAACTATTTTATTTAAGAATTAATAATGAATGTTGAAATCATTATTAATATTTTAGTTATTACATATATATGTGATAAATAATTGTCTTTTTTCCAAGTATTACTTATAATATATATGAACAAGTAACAATTTTATAAATTTCATACAATATATAAAAATTAATTCGAAAGTTCAAAAAAAATAGTGGAAATCTGTATTACTTTTACTAGCAACGTCAAGAATGTTAATCCTACAGTCATTATAGGATAAATTCCTTGGGTTTCTAGTCAATTATCCTTGAATACCTCTAGCAATTGTACATAAGATTTTTTTTTACCATCATTTCTTTGTTTCTCTCCTTTTTTTTTTCTACTCTTTCTTTTTCTAACTATTAACTACTTATTATCTTACATGAATCCAATATTTCTCTCATTTTTTCACCTTTGAACCAGCTTTGAGCTATTTTATTCTGAATATTACAGTACACATATCTCCAACTTTTTTTTTAAGTTACAACATTTTCAATCAACATTAAATAACTAATTTAACCATTAACTAAACTCTAACTAACTAATTAACTAGAATAAATATAAAAAAGAATCCACACATTTACATAGAGCCCGACTCGATCCTTAAATCTTAAAATTTGTAAGACCTCAACCTTACTATTCAGCTAAGGTCTCATTTGCCCCACACATCTGTGACAAACTTTGATTGTTGACATAGTTTGATTTCAAGTTGTGTATACTAATACTGTATTAAAACGAATCTAAACCCTCATTCATATCAACTCTATTGTTCTTCCTGTTGAAAAATAAAATAAAAACCATAGTATTAATATGTAAATATTGAAAGCTTGATGTTATTTGTTTTAATATAATGCACTTAACCAAACAGTAGCAAAGAATAATAATAATCTTAGAAAGTACTTTATATATATTAATGGTATAATTTGAAGCTCTTTAAAATTATGCCCAACTTATTTTCTTTAATCTCTTGAAGAAATAAATTTTATTAGAAACAATCTCCTTTCTATTTAAGTTTGAAATTATAAGAAAACCATAAACACTATTTACAATCAAGCATGGTTTTTACTTCTCAGTGCTATGTAAGATGGGGAAAAGACTATTGCAAATTGAAGTTTTATAATTATAATTTAGGTTGCTTTTATAAACCTTCAAAGTTTTCATTTCATTGACAAAAAAATTAACATTTAATTTGTAAATGTTTTGATAATGATGATATTAAATCTTCAACAAAAATTATTGAATATGATAAATAACTAGAAAGCTATTCATCAAATTGATGCTAAAAATTTGAAGTTATTTTTAGAAAATATATATATTCTTTAGTTATGAACTTTATAATCTGAATAATAGTAGAAATATATATATTTTAAATACTAATATACTAAACAACTTTATAATATAAATTCATCAGTACTCATAAAATTAATTAGCACTTAATTTTGATTATTGATTTTTAATTTTTCAAATAACACCTTATTTAATTTGTTAAGTATGAAATTAAAAGCTTTAAGAAGACAAAAAGAAATAATAAATAATTTTTGGTTTCGAAATTGAGGAAATTAGTGAGTCAAAACTCTAAGGAAAAAGCAGACAGCTTGCTAGTCGTGGTTTATTTCTTTCTTTATAAACATACAGATATATATGTATATATCTCACAACCTACCAAATAGTTAAAATTTGAGTTATATACATAAAAACCATATAATTATAATAAAAAAATAATTCCATGGAAAATACTTTTTTCCCTTCTTCTCCCCTGGTTAATTTATATATTGCATTTTCCATCCAAACAAGGAAACGGTGAGATTTTCCTGGAAATCCTTTTCACATCTTGCCTAGCAGTTGAATTAAAAACTTGTATATATGTGATTTATTTTTCATATAATTCGAAGATGCTTCAAGATGGAAAAAGGTATGTTTCTAAGTTCGATATGACCTCAACTTCTTCCATTTTATTTGGCATAATTTCACTGATACAAAACTAAGGTTACTATTAAACTAAAAATTATTTTTTAAAAGTTTAAGGTAACAATTGTAATTCTATATTATACCTACAAAACCAAATAGCATTGTTGAAAAACTGAAAAAAAGATGATTTTGAATATATATATATATATATATATAACAAATATTACTTGATATAGATACTGATTCATCACATATATATGAAACTAAATAACTAAAAAATGACGTCAACTAAAACAAGGGAATAAAAGCTTTTGTACTAATAAAAGGTTTAAGCCAAATAGCTAGTTTGTGAGAGTGCGACATTAATTCAAACAACTTAAGGACAGGCTTCCGATTCAATATTTAGCCTGAGATGGATGAGTGTGAGAATCAAAACTAGCAGAAAACAATTAATGCAGCTTAAATAAATAAGTGAAAACAGTAATAAGATTCAAATCAATGAACATGCATGATAAGAATACGATCCATTCTAAAACAGTAGGTTAATGATAAAGCGGATGATATACCTCTCGGATTAAACAAAAAGATAATTTGAGAGAATCCAACTGCTGTAGGAAAGGTTTGAAGATCTAAGAAGAAAAATCCAATGTCCATGAAAAAAGAAAAAGAAACAGGAAATAAAGAGGACAAAAGTCCAGATTTAAGTTATGGAAAAAGGGTTTTGTCGTCGATCACTAATAAGTAATTAATAACCGTTCAGATATTAGAAATATGGGTGAAACGGCTTTAGTATAGCCCATTAATTGCGGTACCAAATTGGGAAATTGATCTCAGGGAGGGTACGGCCCACCGTTTTGGCGTTTTCTCCTTTGACTCCGAATGAATTGAAATGAAATGTAATCAGGAGAGCAGCGTGGTCACTGTCCATGCCTCCCTTCCTTCTTTAAATATGTTTAAACATATCAACTAAAGTGGAGTTGATCTTGTTTCATTTCAATTTAGATTGAAAATTTTCAAATTTCTAAAATGTTTAAATGCTCAATAATTCAAACAAACTAGTTAAAACTTTAAAGTTGAAGGTTCCGTTAACATCCCTTCTCTTAAATAGAAATGTAAGTTTTGATTCTATAAAAAAAATATTCAAATTATTTTGAATTTGAGTTTATTTTTATTTGTATTGTTTTAGATTCTAAATTTTAAAATTTTCAATTAAGATTATTATGGGTGTAGATCATTTTGCGTCGATTAGGTTTATATCATTTAAGATTAGTTATAAATGTGAACTTGTGTCATCTATTCAAGTCATTTTGATTCAAGTTAATATCAGATCAAGAGTATCTTAATTTTGATTAATTTATGTTTATTATAATTATTCAAGTGGTTGGATTTTCAACCATTTTAGTTTAAGTCAAATGCGTTCAACATTTATTTATTATTCAAATTGAACAATAATATTTATTCGATTTCCATTTCTTTTGGGTAAATGATTTACATTTATTTATTATTCGTTGAACATTTATAATTATTTAAGTTTTGAATATTTAAAAATCATTTTTTATAATTATTTTAGATAATGAATTCAATTATTTCATATTATCTAAACTAAAATAGATTTGAATATCCAGATTTCTATTCAAATCCATCATATATAGTGATTTTAATATTTAAATTCAAAAATTAAATTAAATTTACTATACGAATATCCATTCGCATACTAATAAATCTTCATCCGGTGACTTGAAAGATATGGGCTCCAATCTTCAATCAATTTTGGCTCACCCACCGTTGTGACTATTTTACAATAAATAACTACGTTCCTCAATTTGCGTTATTGTCAATCGGTTCGCATATACACATTACCCATTAACAGTTTTAGGCAAGAATTTTTTATTTTTTATTTTATGAATTATAAAAGTATAAAAGGAAGATAAAATCCTAACAGTATCATGATTATAGCTTGGATCACACTTGAAACAATGAGCACCCAAACTATCATGTCAACGCACGAGATTCAGAATAACATTATTCACTATGTCACGTTTAAAAATACTAACATTATTCACCATGTCACGTTTACAAATACTAACATTATTCACCATGTCACATTTACAAATAGTACAAGTGAAATGGTTCATATCTCATAATTAGGCGGAATATTAGCTCGTGCACAGCATTCAATAACCAAAGGCAATGGGCACGAGGATCATCCTTGTAAATGTTTTAACAAATATACATACACACAGAAGCTTCCAAAAAATAAAACCTACCTGAGATTCTGACTCAAACATGATAAATATCATATGCATTCATTGAATTTTAAGTCCGGAATCATCATTGTATAAATTTAAAATCTATAAGTGCAACTTAAAGGCTTTGCTTGGCAAGAAAGAAAGAAAATTAAAAAGATGAATATTTGACGGGTGGAAAACTAGAAGAAAGGAAAATATAAATTTTCTTTCCATAGGTATGCTTAGTAAGAAAGATGGAAAAATAGAAAGAAAAAGCAATTTTCTTTCACTCCATTACTTGGTAGAGTTGAAAAGTGAAAAAAAAAAGAAAAAAAAATTGAAAAATGTATAATTTGAACTAATATACATTTCTATCTCATTTTCTCTCCTATCATCATTCCAATTTGGAAGGATTGATTTTTATGCATCAAGATGGAAAATGATCAACCCTCCTATTTTCCTTCCTCTCACTTTTTTTCCCAACCAAGCATATTCAAAATTTATTTTCTTCCCACTTTTCCACTCTCTCTTCCCTTCCTCCACTTTTCGACCCAACCAAGCAAAACAAAAACAACACCAGAGACCACAGAACGAGAGAGTCAACGGTAATAAACAAAATGCCTTTATTACAGGGTTATATTTTTACACAAGCATCTCAATTTAAATATGAATTCAACGCAAAGATGATGCTCACTGATTAAATAAAACATTCTACAGAATATTTTGAAACCCTATCTTTACCTAAAACATACTATTTCAAAGACAATGCATGTTCTTGTTCTCCCACACTGTAACACCCAATAAAATGCTAGGCCTTTTTAATCCTATTAAACACTGTCAATAATGCTAACAGTTAAACATTAGTCATACTATGCCGTAAAAACTGCAAAGCTTGGCAGTCAACCCCACCAATCCATTCTTCTACCCAGTTGAATCTTCTCAACGAGTTGTATTGCCAACACAAGCAAAAGTTTCATGATCATCATATCAACAATAACTAAGAAATTGTTTCCAAAGTAAACGATGAAGTGTTCTACAGTCTGTACCGAGCCAGAAAGTATGGATTTCCATGTTTGCTAGTTCATTATCAGTATCTCATTCAATTCCCCTGTTTCTTCTACTTATTTACAATAATGCCTCTAGTAAGAGAAGTAAACAGACAACAAGAAGTCCTTTGGATGATTTTTGGAGTGTCCATTTCAAAGTGAGAAAGTAAAGGAGAAATATAGAACTATCATGCAGAAGAAAGAGTGTTCTAGGTAGAAGTGGGGCAGTGAAGGGATAATTCAACTTACCAAACAAATCTAATGATGGTCCATTGTGGAGTAGTTGAAAGCCATTTGATAAGGATCAGCTAAAAACCTATACACCCAGTACAGGCAAACTGCAAATTTTACATGAGGAACCAGGCCAGGTAGATCCAATTTTTATACACGGGTTTGCTGTTTGCCTGCTTGTTAGAACAAGTATATCCAATTCTTAATCAACATTTCACTACCAAGTGATCCAAGGCAAAGAAACGATTGCTTTAGAAGATTGGTATGTATCTGCACACAGATGAAAATCTACATGCCTTTACATCACGGGTGTGGGGAGATGGATAACTAACGATGAAAAAGAGACATATTATACACTTAAAAAGATTCAGAATATCTCACCAAGCTCCACGATTCAAAAAGTGTACCGGAGTGTACTCCATACCCAGTGATTCTCAAACTCTGGATTGAAAAACATAGATGCTAAAATAAGCTATTTTCTAAAGCTTCTCATTACCTTATGACATGCCTAGGAAATATGCATATGGCCCCACAGCCCATCTAGAAGGCACCCAAAAGTTCACTAATTT
This sequence comes from Gossypium arboreum, assembly GCF_025698485.1. Classification (NCBI taxonomy): domain Eukaryota; kingdom Viridiplantae; phylum Streptophyta; class Magnoliopsida; order Malvales; family Malvaceae; genus Gossypium; species Gossypium arboreum. The sequence continues at coordinate 17,766,530 of NC_069080.1, forward strand.
TGCAATAACAACCCTTACCAAGGATATAACAAAAAGGAAACTCAAAGTTTATAGGGAGAAGATAGTGCAAGTTCAAATATCCTGGGGAGAAATATACTCACTACACAGAGTCAAAAACCCCTGTTCAAACTCTGATAATGAAAACAGATTCCATCGAGGTTTAGACCTGAGGAGAACAATGTAAGTATAAGTCCCTTAAAGAAAAGTTCAAAAATAAATAAATAAAAGACAATCAGATAACAATTCCTCAGTATGCACACCCATTTTCCCTCCGTTTCACTCACCAGCACCGCAGAAATGATGTATAATTATATACTATAGTATTCATGGTACACAATTCAGGCAGCTGGAAACCAAATATTAAAAAATAATCAACAAAAAAAGCGAAACATGATATTCAAGCTTACCACGGCCTTTCAATGTTAACCAAGCAAGCTATAAATATGGAAATGAAGCAAGAGACACTTTTATTATTCAACCTTGCATCATGATCAATTCATGAAGGCGTTCTTGTCTCATCAATATAAAAAAAAATTATTACAACAAAAACGAGACTCAATTTAACAACAATGCTTATATTCATAATACAATGAAAATTTAAGCCATGAATAAAGTTTCGTAGATTTTATCACCTGAAGGAAATGCTCCCATCTCCATAAGGCAAGCCAACAATGACTATCATCAAAAAATATATTTTCCCAATCTTCCATTTTCTCCCCATTGGCCATCACCGTACGGACAGGAGCCAACTGGAGTTGGCATGTACACTACTCTGTGGTAAACAGAATAAAGGGGAAAAATAGACAAGCAAAACACACATGATGGAAGCTAAACAGTAAAGACCACCTAGAGCAGACTCCCTCCACCAAAATTTACAACGAAGGAGGAAACGGGCCCCCGAAATGAGCTTGAATGTAAACTGATTGAGCTATTGCACAACTTGTTTTGTCCACCTTTCTACATCTCGTTCCTCCCAAAATTTTCTTCATCGGGTTCATATCCAAGTTTCGCAGATTGACTCTAAAAAATTGTATAACAAACATTGTTAGCTTATATTTCAGAAATAATTAAGCAATTAAAAGTAAAGGAAGTACGCAAATTGAACCTTGGAGATTGCTTCAGCTAATAACTTGCCATCTCGAATCGAATCACCGGACTCAGAATTACTAATCGCCAGACAATCCTTCGGCGTTTCAAAGAACGATAACGGATACTGCTTATAAACGAAAAGGATGTCAAAATAAATAAGACCCGAGCTGGGGACATCGACCCAAATCCCTTTAACCGGGAACCAAAGGAACAAATCTTGAGCCAAAATCCCTGACAATTCCATGATCTTCCCGTAACTCAAAGTCCCCGACACGTTAATGTCATAATGAAACTCGCTTTCAAACTTGGCATTACAGGCCTGATCCAAGTGAACCTCGAACCGGCCCGTATCGTCGTATTCAAATCGGGTTATCCCCTTGGGAAGCAGCCCCGTGGGAAGCCCATGAAGCTTTAGTATCTCGTAAATGGAATCGTTCTTGCTGCCGTGGACAACCACGAAGAAGATGAAAATAAAATGAAGAAATATGGAAGGGACTAAAGGAAGCATAATTTTTTCTCTCTCTTTTTTTTTTTCTTCCTGTTGTCCTTTCTTGGAGGAATTTTGTGTCAGCACATGGAGATTGAGTAATGCTTTTTAAGGGTATATTACAAAGAGAAAGAAGGGGAAATTGAGGGTTAGGGTTTAAGGAACAATTGATTGGGGGAAAGAGAAGAGAAGAGAAGAGAGAAGATGCGGAAGAAGACAATGTTGCCAGCTTTAGTACATACAGGATTAGGAGAACGATAAATTATTGGTCGCGAAATGGGTCCCCCAGATATATATTATTCGGTTGTTTTTTAATTAAAAATTGGCGTTCATTAAGAAAAATCCTCAAACTATGGTTTAATTTCTAAATCAATTCTTAAATTTCAAAATGTTCTAAACCAACTCCAAGTTGTAGCCTATTGATCCAAATTATCAATAATGCCCTTCCACCAGCCTAGTTGGGCATCAAATGTCGGCTCACAAATTATAGAAACATATGCGCCGAATAGTTTGAGTTTGATATACTAAAATGTTGGTTAAACTATATTGTTGGTCACTTAATTGTGTTTAAATTTTTCATTTTCATCATTTAGTTAGCAAAAGTTACAATTTTTTAAATTTACAAATTGATCACTAGCAAAAATAATTTTTTGTGACGAGGTGTTATATTTTTCGTAATTTTTTTTTGTTGGTGACCAAAATTGAAAATTTATGCAAAAATTAAGTAACTAAAGTTGTACTTTACCTTAAAAAATATAACCTTTTTAAATTTTCCTGACATTCTTTGGATCCGATTCAAATAGTATACAAATGTTTCATTTAAACGCTTAAATTGGGGGTCATGTTGATTAAAGGATTTAATTGATATAATATTAATATTTTAAGATTTAATTATAAAATTTTAAAGTTTAGAGATCAATTTTAAAAATTGAAGCATAATATGAAGATGTTTGGTGCAATTAAACCTTTAAAATTGAGATGCAATGCCTCAATTTTAGATGTGATTCCTCAATTTATCCATTTTGAAATTATGAGAATAAATGTTTTTTTTCTGACGGGCTCCAGCGTTTTATGGATGAGAGGGGATAGTGGAATAAAGCTAATGGAATTTCAGCAATTTTGGACTAACCTGATATTATTTGAGCTGTAAATGTAATCTTCATTTTCCACCAGATTTGGGCCCATAACTGTAGCAGCAGCTGTCATATTCGGTAATCCATTGCTTTTTTTGTTTTTTGCCTTCACTGAAATAATTATTATATATTAATTAAAATCACGGAAATCTTATATTAAAATCACCGCCCGTCAGTTCGACGGAAATTTTTTTTAAAATACAGATCATTTCGTTTTCTATTAAAGATGACACAAATGACATAATTTCATTTCTAACGATATCTTTTATCTTTTTTTTTTCCTTTTTCTTTTTTGTTGGGGTTTATTTGGAAACTATTTGTAAATGGTGTAACACTCTTTAATCTTAAACTGTCGCCAGAATAAGGTTACAAGATATTATCAAATAATATAACAATTTACGATTAATATTCAAATAATTATCGAACATATTATAATATAATTATAAATACATATAAAACTTTTGTTAATTAACTCTTTTTTATTTTTAAAAAAACTCAATATAACCCTTTATAAATATCTAACCTTCCCGCAATTTCAAACCGGGACCAATCTAAAACCAATATTTAAACCAATGCAATTTCATGTTTAACCGTATTAAAATCACACCTATAACAATAATTTGATAATCTACTTATGTTACCATTAAAAATTAAATTAGAATTCTATTCATCCATTCTAAATTTAACACCAATTATACCATGCTTATCATGTAAATTTTTATACCATTTCATTAGTTTAAACACCAAAATACCAAATATCATTCTTTACAACAAAAATTATATAGCATTTTTAAAGTGATTAAAATAACACCTATGCACATGCCACTTTTACCAAAAGAAGAATACATCACCGAGTTTTGCGCTGGAGTCAGGATCGCCTGGATGCTGAACCGAAACTCTGAACACCTATTGATCTACGCACGGAAACAATATTACGGTGAGTATTTTATACTCAATAATATTACTATAATTCAAATTATAAATAACCAAATAAATTTTCACATAATCAATTATATAATACATGAACACGTATTACTTTAATTTATACACTACTTTCATTCCATATCAATAACAATTCAATTTAACCAAATAACAACCAAATATCATAAACAATTAGGTATTTATAACCTTTGAAACATTTGATTTATCCATTTCATTCTCATTTCTCAATTTCATCACATATCGCTTATATGCATCAATTTTTCTTTTTCACATCTTTTATCCCTATTAACAAGATTCAGCCCTTGGCGGATACACGGATCCAACCAACACACCAGAATGGCACCCAGTGTCTAATCGGATAGTTCAAAGCAATAAAGTGACACCTAGTGTCTCATCGGCCTAGCCGAAGTAAAGTGGTACCCAGTACCTCATCGAATCTATCCGAAGTAAAATAGTGACACCCAATGTCTCATCGACTCAAGATCGAAGTATCTCTGAACACTTCCAGTCCTATGGCATGCCAACTATATCCAACTCAGCCCGACTAGTTAATAGGGTCTCCAAATTCACATTTCAATTCAATTTCATTTTTTCACTTTCAATCACAATTCAATTCAAAATTCACTTTTCCATTTTCAAGTCAATATTCAATTCAATACATATATTCATCATTCAATTGAATTTCTTTCAACTTAATAATAATACTTACTTTATATTTCACTTACCATACACATAAATTTAAATTCAAAAATAAATAATAACTAAATTTGAATTATAGTAGTACAAACCGTAAATCTCTCGTTTAGTCATCGATAGCTTTCTCATTTCCTTTCGATGCCAATGCCTCGGGTTCTTTGTTAGCTACAAAAATAATAATAATTTGCACTGATTAATACAACATTAATTCACATTAAATACTTGAATTTCTATTCAATTTCTACCTTAATTTCAATTTGGTCCTAACTAATTCATCCATTTTTCTACCTCAATTTATACCTTATTTCTACTCTAAACTAAACTTAACAACAAATTTTCAAGATAAAATCATAATTTTGAATTTCTTTCAATTTAGTCCCTATTATACAAAATTCATAACTTATTCTACAATTTAATCTATCTCCCACTTCTAGTTAGAAATTCTAATAATTCAATCCCTAATTCACACTTTTACTCAATAAAATTTAATGTCTAAAAATCTAATATCTTCCAAAATTTCAGCACATACTTAATAGTATTTTGTTCTAGTTTTATAAAGACTCAAAATTACAAGAAAATGACTTAATTTAACTTACCAATTTGAAATTAAACCTGAAAACCCTAAATTTCTTCTTTTCTTTTTTCTTTTTTCTTTTCTTTCTGTTTCGTCACCTATTCTGTTTCTATTTCCTTTCTTTTGTTTCTTTAGTTTATATATATATATATATATTATAATTAAAACATAAAATATCTTTATTATATAATAATATATTAAACATAAGCCTCAATTTATACTTTTGGTATAATTCCTTTTAATCCTTTTTATTTTCTTTTAATCTATAATTAAACTTTTACCTTTTATTCAATTTAGTTTTTTTACTATTTACACTAAATTAGACTAAATTCACTTAATTAAATCCTAATTAAGCACTCGGCTAAACTCATAATTACTTCTAATAATTATTTATGACTCGATTTACTAAGACAGGTGCCCTATAACTCACTTTTCCGGTGCCCGTAAATTTTGCGTAATTTTGTGATGAAAGTGGAAAAGCAATCAGATGATACATGATCAGAAGATTGTACAAGGAAGTCGATATATTATAGAAAAGAAAGGGTGGAAAAGAATATATATAAATGAAGGAAATGAATTCTTTTGATTGGACCAGGCATTACTTTTTGTATTCGGCGTGGATAAAATTTTTTCCTATGTTATATTATTCAATTACCAACGGTGAATCGATTTGATAGCCTAAATATTGTTATTCATGATATTGATTCGATTCGATGTCATTGAAATGTAAGACATTGCATTGAATTTACAAGCAACAAATTTATCATCTCTATGGGATTAAATTCTGAGTTATTGCGAAGTAAAAAAACTCATATTGACATAATGCTTAAAATTAGCCATAATCCCTCCCAACCTATAAATAGGAGGATAATGCGTTTTAATACACTCGAATCTATGTCCTCCTACATTGATCACAATGCTGATGCCAATCGAGTTAAGTCTCAATCGACATTAACGTTATTAATTAAAATAAAATGTTGTTGTATTTTAATATTTTCATAATTTTTTATTAACAAATATTCCCATTAAATACTTTGTTTATTAGAAGAGAAGAAAACAGAGCAATACATATGGACGAGCCTTGGAGCAAATATTTGTGTGCTGCTGGTTTACCTCTAGGAATGCATGTCTACTCGCTTCCACCTAATGCCTTGATTTCTCTCTTCATGAGGATGCTATGGGAAATATTTTATAATATTTTAATCGATAAATTTTAAAATGTTCATTTTATTTATAATTTATATTGACAATAAGAGCTTTCAAATGTTTACAGTGAATTGTGTTTCTCCAAAAAATACATAAAGTTAATACTCTAAATTAAAACAAAATTATACATAAAATTAATAATTTCATTTTTACTTTGAGAGTAACTTATTGACATTAAAATTATATGAGTGAAAAATAATTTTGAATTACCTTCCAATTGATTAAATTCATTGAAAAGTGAGAATTTCTCACTATATTTTGAGTCGCAATACTTTGATTCATGTCCTTATTTAAATAATCAAGTTTTTGCTTTTTTTCTTTTTTGTTTAAATTTTGAGGAAGTTATATATATATATATATATATATATATATCTTAGTCAAAGCTTAGATGAAAATTGCATATATTTTTTCATGCAACAAGATCTCAAACTCACACGCCGGCACATACATACATTAAGGGTTCATTTGGTTTACCAGTGAAGGTCAGTGTGGTGCAGTGGAGGATAGTAAACTCATTGGTATGCTGTTTGGTTCAACAACACAGTCCAGTGAAAACTTTAATCAGCCACACTGATATGCTGAAAATAGCCTGGAGGATTCAGCTGCATTTAACGCCAGTACGATTGTATGTATTTTTATGAGACAAACATACCCATACTTTTATTTATTATTTTACCATTTTAGCCTTGAAACTTAAATTAATTTCTTTCCCAACCACAGTTGTTTTCAGATTAGGGAACGAAACAGCCATTTTCTTTTTCATATTTGAGAAGTAAAACACTAATTTCTCCCCTCTTTTTTGCTTTGTTCTTGGTTGTGGCTGCTTTTTGAAGGTATTTTCATTAATTTCTTGTTATCTCTAATTCTGGCTTCTTCTATTCTTCTTTGTCATAATTGTTATTATTATTACTATTGTTTTTGGGAACGAAACAACCATTTTCTTTTGCTTTGTTCTTGGTTTAGCAGTGTTTTAACACTGATTTCTCCCCTCTTTTTTGCTTTGTTCTTGGTTGTGGCTGAGGTATTTTCATTAATTTCTTGTTATCTCTAGTTCTGGCTTCTTCTACTCTTCTTTGTCGCAGTTGTTAGTCCTTTTGACTATTGATGTTAAAGCAGTAGATTAATGATCTAATGTTTTAGAAGTACATTTGGTTAATTCTTTTTGTGCATTTCTTTGAGAAATGTGAGGTTAAAAAAAGAACTTTTACCATTTCTGTTTTGTTATTATTGCACTCAAATTTAAAACCCTGAACAGCAAAAAAATGAGCTTAGTTGAATTTGGATAATTGAAAGAAAATATGGGAATTGAAAAGAAAATAGACTTTGGCCTTGATGGGGTTGAGTTTTTGGAAGTACATACGAATAATTCTTTGTTTATTTGCTAATAAATATGAGGAAAAGAAAGATGAATTTTTCCCATTTCTGTTTTGTTCATATGAGCCTATTTTGATTTTCTTTGACACTCAAATTTGAAGTCCTGAACACCAAAACTGAACTTAGTTGAATTTGGTTAATTGAAAAAATATATAGGAATTGAAAAAAAAAACAAGTCCTTGTTGTGTTGATGGGATTGAGTTTTTAGAAGTGCATTGGGATAAATTCTTTGTTTGTTTGCTATGAAAAGTGAGAAGAAAATGAACGTTACCATTATATAAGTTCTTTGTTTGTTTGTTATGAAATGTGAGAAAAAAAGTGAGCTTAGTTCGACATTCAATATTTCGTTCTTATGATTTGTGTCTTGCAGGTTGGAGGCTTTGAGGTGCCTACTTCATCTGTTAGTGTAGAAGCAGACAAGGTATGTATTTGAAATAGTGAAACCTGTTTAAAATCGTGTTGCACCTCAAATAAGTTCTATTTCCAGAGTTAACCTCACTGTAAAAGATATTAGATAGAATATGTAATGATCCCAAATCCACGGGCACCGGAAAAATGAGTTATAGGGCCTCCGTCTTAGTGAAATAAGTTCGAAAATAATTATTAAAAATATTTATGAGCCTAGTGGTGTGTCTAATTAGGATTTAATTAGGTGAATTTAGCTTAATTTAGAGTAAGTAATAAAAAGGATTAAATTGAATAAAGGGTAAAAGTTTAATTATAAAGCAATAGAAAATAAAAAGGATTAAAATGGCAATTAAACCATTGACTACAAATGAGGCGGTGAAATAAAATCAAAGATTTTTTTAGGTTTTATATATTATAATGATTATTATTATGGTTTTATATTAAATTATTATGATTATTTAATTAATAATATATTATAAATAAATTAAATAGTAGATAATTGTATGGTAATAAAAATATACATGTGTAAAAATTACATTAGTACATTTGTAATTTAAATACTTAATTACTTATAATTTAAATAAAAGATATTTGTTAATTAAATAATTAAATAATTAAATTATGAGATTTTGTTTGAGAAACAAATTAAATAATGACAATGGTAATAAAATTATTGGTACAAATGTAAAAATAAATATGTATCCAATTGTAATATTAGTATTTGTTATTAAAATAGATATTTATTAAATTAATTAAATATAAAATATAACATAAAAGAAATAAAACAAATGAAACGTAAAAGAAGTAAAAAAGGAAAGAAAGTTACAGAGAGCATTTGAAACAGGGAAAGAAAAGAAGAAAAAGAAAGAAAAAGGGAAAATAGGGTTTTTGAAGCTTGGAGTTAATTTGGTAAGTTAATTAAGTCCTTTTTAGTTAATTTTGATGTTTTAGAAACTTTAAAACAAGATTTTGATGAAATTAAGTTGATATTTCAAGAGTTCATATGTTTCTAAATATGGGTCATGTTGGACAAATTATGGAATTAGGGATGTAATTGAATGAATTCTAAGTTAGAATTGTTTAAGGGATTAAATTGTAAACTAGGCTATAAGTTTTATGTTGTAGGGACTAAATTGAAGAAATTTCGAAATTAGGGAAATATGCTGGAAATTTTATAGTTAAATATAAGTTTAGACAAAATTTGAATAGAAAAAGAGAGTGAATTGGATTAAAAAAAATAATTAAGTTTAGTTAGGATTAAATTGGGAATAAGGTAGGAATTGTTTAGAAATTTAATTATTTATTATAATTAATGCTGTAAATAATAATTTAAATTACTATTATTTTCGTAGCCAACAAAAAACCTAAAGCATCAGCATCAAAAGGAAATGAGAAAGTCATCGAGGACTAAAACGGGAGAATTACGGTGTGTATTACTATAATTCGAATTTTAATTATTACTGATTGCTGAATTTTTTAATTGTTATGTATGGTAAGTAAGACTTGAGGTAAGTATGTGAAATTGATATGAATATTGAGTGAAAATGAAAGTGATGCAAATTGAATTAAATTGAATAGAATAAGTGAATTATGGAATATGTGATTATTTGAAAAGTTTATTGATTGAAAAATGAATGGTGATTTGAATTGTGAATTGAAAGTGATATAGAATTGAGAAAGTGAATTGAATACCCTATTAACTAGTCGGGCTGAGTCGGATATAGTTGGCATGCCATAGGATTAGAAGTGTTCAGGGATGCTTCGACCTCGAGTCGATGAGACACTGGGTGTCACTAAATTTCTTCGGATAGATTCGATGAGGTACTGGGTACCAACTTTACTTCGGCTAGGCCGATGAGACACTGGTGTCAACTATTACTTGAACTATCCGATGAGGCTTTGGGTGCCATATTGGTGTGTTTGGTTAGATCCGTATCCGCCAAAGTCCGAAAGTTACGTTAATAGGGTGAAAAATTGAAATGTGAATTTAAGGCATTGAAATATAAAAAAAAGAAAAAAGAAAAAGAAATTGAATTATGAATAGAAATTGGAATTGTGATAGAAAGAGAAAAGTATGAGCTAAATGTTCATAAGTGGTTAAATTCAAGTTTGTGAAAAATACATTGATTGACAAATAATTAAATTGAATTGTTATTATGAAATGATGAAAATAAAAATAAAAATAAAGTATGAATTAGTATTTAAGAAATTAATTGTTATGTATTTTAATATTTATATTTTTATTATTGATGATATATTTTGAATTATGGTATACCACTGAGTATATCCATACTCGTGTCTGATTGTTTCGTCATTGAGTTAGTAGAAGTCAAGTGTCCGGCCAAAGATCCGAACAATCCCGACTCCAACACAAATTTGGTGATGTATATTTTTTTTTGGGTAAAGGTGGCATGTACATAGGTGTTGCTTAGTCATTTGAATATGTATATTACTTTAGGTAGCGAAGGATGAATTATAAGATTTAAATGGTTAAATGAATGAAGTTTTTAATCAATTTAGAATGATGCTATGATAGTTATTAAGTTAAAAATTATGTTAATGATATAAATATTAATTATATGAATGTGAAACATTGGTGTTGGTTGTTTTGGTTTGAATTTGCAGGGGGTTTTAGGTAAAAATAAGTAGAAATGATACCGAAATTTTTTATAATAAAAAAAAATCCCGGAATACTCGAACAAGTCCCGTTCTACTTTTAATACGTGTTTGAACTTCGAGAGTCCAATATAGGGACTTAATTATTATATTATACTATGAAAGTTATATTAATTGTAAATTATTCGTAAGTTGCCTAATATGTCTGGTAATGCCTCATAACCTCGTTTCGGCGACGGTTTGAGGTTAAGGGGGTGTTACAGAATATGATATATCCCCATCAATGATAATATAAGTGCTCTCCTTAATACTCCTTTGAAAATATTGGGTATGTCGTTAAAACCATTAATAGAAGGAAATTCGTTGGCTATATTCTAATATGACTCTATGGATGCTACTAGAAGGTTAGGTGACAAAGTTTAATGTTCTTTTTCTCCTTGTTGCAGTTTTGTAGCCTCTGTAAAAAGTTTTGTAGATTCACAAGGGAAACTTCTGAATTCTTTACCCTCTTCCTTAGAAATATATGATGAGTATGGGCAGCATCAACATAAGCAGAAACTGATAGGTAATCGAGTCCTTTAGTTAATACAGATAGATGGGTTGGTAAAACCAATGAAGGAATAGAAATGGTTATATTTTCTATATAAGAAGATTATCTTGAAATTGATTGCCTGCAATTAAATCAAATCAGTCATCTGTGTCACTTTTAGAAGTTAGAGGCCTTGTTCCATTAGTTACTAAGATATTTTCTTGAAGTGACTCATAAACTAAAGTAATGATGGGACTGACATTTGTGTAACCATCAAGCCAGAATTGAAGCACTGAATCTATGGCACAAAAAGGTTCCTCTAGTTAACGAGGAAAAATGTAAAATCTTACCTACAAGTTTGATGTCTGTATTATCAACCAACCATTGTGCCGCATTTTCTTAAATCCTATAAAGTCTGAAGCAAACTCTGTTTTATGCATCAGCCTCCTGAAAATGAAAACATATCAATAATTTTAAGCCATTTCTGTAGAACAAAACAAAAGTCATTCCTATCAAGAAGCATCACCATTATTAAAGACATCTGATATTGTCATGCTTCAAAAATACTCTTGATAGGAGCCCACTCAACTATATTCGCTTTATGCATATGTAAATGCAGACAAATGAATAGATGGTAAGTTCATATTAAGTTACCTGTCAGTGTTAAGTGTTTTAAAAAGCACACGATGTACTCATCTGGTAATTTCTTAGAACTATTGAGTTCCGACCTCTAAGGGCATTGGAGGTTCTGTCACTATATGATATCTGAAGATGAAATGAAATGTTATGATTTTCATTGCTGAAGAGTTTGTTTTGGGGCATGGATAGGAAAAGTAACAGAACGTGTAGTTGTTTTTTAATTTCCTATACTAGACTAAAGGTGAATGTTATCTGTTGAAATTAATATAATTTATATTTTAATACAAGAAAAAAAAACAGCAGTTTGACAATAGAAAAGGGATTGTGAATGTAGGATTGAAATCTCATGCTAAATGTCTATGACTTGGGCGAAATATTTTGATTTTGTTAATGCGTGTACTCATATTATATTTTTGTTATGTTTAGTTTCATATATGATAATCATATTTAATATATTATTTATTTAAATAATTTTTTAAACATAAAACTTTTTATTAAAGAATAAAAATAATAACCAAAACAAAAATTAAAGACAACGACGAACAATTAAGACCCCAATTAATAGATTTACCTATTACACCCATTCTTATATCATTTAGAATCATTGATATGAGTAGTAGAAATATTATCAATCAAAACAGAAATAAGACCAGAAGGAATGATATTCCTTTATTGACATCTGAACTGTTCAAAAGGACATATAAATGAAATTAAATTTTAACAGTAAACAATCTTGAATTAATAAGCCAAACTCTAAATGTTTGCATTAGGCTTCATAAAAGCATTAATAACCTCCAAACATTGAAATGAAAAATAACTCTATCAAAATGCAATGGTTTTAGCTAAGACAAGCTTTTAGAACTAAAAAATTTTGAACAGTGAGATAGTTGAAAAAAATTTAAAAATAATACGTAATTTTGATTAAATTTGAAATTGATTTGAATTAATTATTTACAATATGATTTAAGTTTATACTCAAATTTTTAACCAGCTCTACCTAATATATTAACACGTCTCTCAGCCAATGTGTGTGGAATTGACATAAGCATGGGTTATTGTACACATTATGGATAATAGAGCTAGAAATGATTTTAAAGTAAAACATCATCTTTTCCCATCCAAGTAAGGTATTTATTATCTTCTTTATTTCGTTGGATTACTATGGAAATTTAGGTGTAATATATTATTTGGTATTTGAATTTCACAATTTTTTAATGTGGTGTTTGTGTTATTTTTTTTAATGCGGTACATGTATTTGACAAAAGTTGTATATTTTGATATCAAAAGGATCAGTTTTAACAATTTAATGTTTAATTCAAGTTTTAGGATTGATTTGATGAAAATTCATAATTAATAATAATATTAGCAATTAACTTTTATCAAATCCAAATTGTATTTAACAAGTACACACAATTAAATAAATTCACAATTAATATTAAATTTATTTTATTAAAAATATGAAAATTTAAATCTAATAATATTTGCAATTAATTTTATCAATTTAACCCTAAAACTTGAATTACATACTAAAAAGTGGTATCGCTACATTAAAAAGACTCAAACTTAGGTACCAAATGATATATTAAGTCTAAAATTTATTTCCAAAACCAGTTATGTAGTTCAATTAGTCTTTGTTTAATTTTATGAAGCATAGGATAATCAATTATCCTTTCTATATCCTCATTATTGTTTACCATGAATCTTTGAGAGTTTTTTCTTTCTGTTTATTTTATGGCTTTCATCTTTTGTGATGTGTTATTCTTAATTTTTTTATGAAACTATATTATTATATCTAATTAAATATTTATGGTTTTATGTCGGTTGACATTTAAAATCAAAATAATAGTAATAAATGGTAAAGACACGAAAATTTGTGGAGGGAGATAGTACCTTAGCAACAAAAGTTGTTTGGGATGATGAGCCGACGTTGATATTTTGTGAACTTTGTGTGAATGAAGTCAATGCTAGTAATAGACCGACAACTCATCTAAACTCAAAAGGATGGGAAAATGTCGTTGCTCTTTTTCAAGCAAAAACACAAAAAAATTATGGAAAACCTTAATTGAAAAATAAGTGGGATACATTAAAAAAGGAATGGAGGTTATGGAGGGAGTTGCTTAAGAAATCTACAGGTATTGGATAGTGTCCATCTAAAAAGACGGTCGATGCTACAGAAGAATGGGCTGAAAAAATACAGGTTAGTGTTAACTTTATCATTATTTTAATGCATAAAGTTTATTGAAATTAATAATTTACAAATATAAAAATCTGAGTATAACATTTAACATTTTACATGTTATGTAGGAAAATCCTAATTTTAAAGGATTTAAGAAGAAAGGAATTGAACCACGATTGAATGATTTAATGTGGCAAATGTTTGGTGGCATTGTAGCCACGGAGAGAATGCATGGGCACCTTCGTCTGCCGTTCTTCCAAGTGGGGTTCCTATGGGAGATGATACACCTAATGAGGGATTTGGTGATTTAGATGAAAATAGTAATGACAATGAAGGTATCCCTCCTAATGAGGTACAATCAAACCCTTCTCATGAAACTCCTAATCGAAGAAAGGAAACACTTGGGGTTGTACACGGTAAAGGAAAAAAATCAAGTTCAAGTAGAAAATCATCAAGAAATTCATTAGTTACTCATATTGAGAAATTGTGTGAGAGTATGTCTATTCCAAGGAAGTCAGTGAATGAAATTATTTTTCCTCACTCTCAATATACTATTTCAAATGCAATGGATGCTTTGCGTGATTTGGGAGATGAAATTCCATAAAAAAGATGAACTGTACTATTTTGCCATCAAAATGTTCCAAATACCGGTGAAACGAGAAGTGTTTTTTAACTTAGATCCAGATGTTAGGGTTTGGTGGCTTCGACGTGAGTATGCTGAACAAAATCCAATTGCATCATTTTCATCCTTGGTAGCAACATCCTCATTTCCCTTCCAACCATGCCATCCACCACCTCCACCATAAGCTCCTTAGAATTATTATTGTAATATAACTATGCTACTTTTTTATATGTAAAACTAATGTATGATCTACTTTTTCATATGCAAAACTAATGTACGATCTACTTTTTTATATGTGAACCTAATGTATGATCTATTTTTTTATATGCAAAACTAATGTATGATCTACTTTTTATATGTATACCTAATGTATGATATTTTTATGTTTGGTATTTTTAGCTATGCTTTTATTCAATTTTTATGTTGTATAGAATGTCACAAGTTATTAATTTATTTTCATTTGATTACTTTTTCAGGTTATGGATGAACTTAACAATATGTATAATAGTTTTTATATGAATTATGATACCCCTGAATTAAGTGAAGAAGCTCAACGAAGAATAGCCACAATTGTTACACAAGTTGAGCACAACAATTATCATGAAAAGGAAGAACAAGTGTTAAGCAGTGTATTGCTACACCATGAAACTTATTTCACTAAGCAACCGTGTATGGATTCAAATTATACAGGTCAAATGTGGGTGGACGAAGTATTAAATGACATGATGATCGTTGCATGAATAGTTTTAGGATGCCAAAAAATATATTTCACAGCTTGTTGCATGATTTGCAAACAAATTATGGCTTAAAGCATGGGAAGGTATCTGCGATGGAGAAGTTAGCATTATCATTGTATATTCTTGGAAATAGAGAATCAGATTCAAAAGCAGCAAAGCGATTTCAACGATCTAGGAAAACTGTTAGTCGAATTTTTACTGATATGTTACATATATTTGCTTGAATGGGAATAGACACGATTAAACCCACTGAAGGTCAATTTGAAGAAATACCGAACCATATTCGACATGATACAAGATATTGGCCTCACTTTAAGGTAAAATTTACACAATCATTATATTTTTAAAATATAAATTATTTCTAACTTTTATCTCATTACTTGTATTTATTGGGGCCATAGATGGAACATACATAAAAGCATGCATGTAACATCCCTAACCCGTTTCCATAGCTGGAATGGGTTACGATATATTACCGAACCGAATACTTATTCAAAAATTTTCATGCATCTACTTCTATCATCTTTATTTCATTAAGTTCATCTTATAACAACCATATCATACGATTTTATATTATGTTCAGACATAACCAGACGAACCATTATGCTATCTCAAATTAAATACTAAGATCAAATACAATAGCCAAATTACAATTAATCACCTACATAAATGTGTCATAATCGAACCACCCCAAAAACACATAATCAATATTTCTTAGCATTTCCAACACTCAAACATATGTATATATATATATATATATATAATTCATTAATAACATTACACATCATAACCAAGACGAATTATACCATGATTAAACATAACCAAATTCAAACTTAGTATTTAAGCCATATTCGCATGGCTGGAAGTATACATATCAAAGTTCAAACAAAATACATATTAGCCTATACATGCCGAAATGTTCATTTAGATCAACTAAGAAGAGGGTACCAAAATGTTGCAAGCTGGTGTGATGACTTCGACGATGGTTCCAAGCACGCAAAATGGGTCAAAGAAATCTAAATAAGAGACAAGTAAAAGCACCAAATGAGTTTTCAACTCAGTAAGTCATAAGCAATAAAATGCAACAATTAACTTAGTGTGCTGGAATAGAAACTAAAAAAGTCTATATATATTATCTAAATCATCAATTCAACTACTAGTCAACTATTACTATTAAATCAAAGTATTATATAACCGAATGCCTTAATTCTTTCCTCCCATATTTAAATATGATGAAATAGATGCATTCACACATATATGTTTCAATTTTCATATCTCCCATTTCTTATTTTAACAATAGTTTTTTTTATTCTTCATTTAGTTCCTGTATTTATTTTATCAACAACCGATTTTGCACACGTAGTGCTCCATCAAGGAAATTTGCACCGATAGTGCCATGTTAACCCACACACATAGTGCCTTAATAATCCATACACATATCAAAGATTCAAATCCGCACACATAGTGCTGTATAAATCCGCACACATAGTGCTATACAAATCCGCACACATAGTGCCATTCAAATCTGCACACATAGTGTAACATCCCGAAATAGGGCCTAAACGGAATAGTGGTTGCGAAACCACAAATTCGAGGTAGAAAAATTTATTTTATTATTATTTTAAGGTTCATGGTATGATTGCATGATTGTGTGAAAATTTCGTGATGAAATTCTATGCATAAAGTGCTTAAGTTGAGGTTAGGGACTAAATCGAATAATTTGCAAAACTTGCATTCTAGAAGTTTTTAGTATGAAATTACTTTGGAATATTAATTAGGAGAGTTTAAATAACAATTTGACCAATTTTAAGTTCATGGACAAAAATTAGGACATGGAAGGAATTTTTGAAAGTTTAGTAAGGAGGGTAATTTGGTCATTTGGATATTAAATGAATTAAAAGGGAAAAATAACACAAAATGGTCATCTTCTCAATTAGTTTCTGCCGATTTTGCTCTCCTCCATAGCTGGGGTTTCTTCAACTTTCAAGCTTCATCGTAAGTGATTCCAAGCCCGCTTTTAATGATCTTTACGTTTTGGAGTCCATTAACTTGATTAAGCTTATTCTAGCAATAATTCAACCTAGGGTTCATATTTGGAAAAATACCCATGGCTGAAATTTGTGTATTTTGGTGTTTTATGATAGAATATGAGGTTTTAAATTATGTTAAACAACTTATGCTACTCGGTTTTAAGTGAAAACGAGTAAAAGGGCTTAAATTGAAAAAAAAAATACCAATAGTCATAAGTATATGTTACAGTGTGATTTTGATATTGACATAGAAGGGAAAAATTATCACATGTCATAAAACATAAGAAAATAGGATGAAGTTTAATTTACGAGTCTTGGGGCAAAAGTGCAAAATGTGAAAGTTTAGGGGTAAAAAATAATTTTGCCAAAGTTTGGGTCAAGGACTGTTTTAATAAATGTGAATATTAAATAAGTTAAATTTGCTATTATAGATCAAGAAGAACGAAATTCGGGAGTAGATCGGGGAAAAAAAAAGTAAAGGACTAAATTGTAAAGTTTAGTCACATTTTGTATCAAGGTAAGTTACAGATAAATAAATGCAATATTCTTTTATTTTACATTATTATTGTCAACTTCAGCATTTATATATTTATGTTATGAAAATATTTAAAGTCGAATTTAAGGTGAAGTGACAGAGGAAAAGTGTTAGAAAGCCGGTTGAACCCTAGGAATGTTAGGATATTAGGGTTGATGAGACGTAATGAAATGAGCCATGTAAGTCCATATTAGAAATATGGCTTTGGAGACAGGATTGAGCCATGTAAGTCCATATTATATATGGCATTGGAGACAGGAATAATTCATGTAAGTCCATGTCAAAGACATGGCATTGGCGAGATATTGATGAGCAGAACGACCTTAGTATTCCGAGTGGTTCAACGGGTCGGATACTGAGTTAAATTACAGTGAATTAACAGCAAAGGAAAAGTAGATTATACTTATGAAAAGGAAAGGTCGTAAGAAAGAAGGTAAGGGAATAAAGAAGAAGATAGAAATTGAGAAGTAAAGAAATTTATGATGTTAGATGATATTATGCATAATTATCCATTATGTTGAATGTTGTGATTTATTTGCTTGTAAGCTTACTAAGCCTAGTGCTTAATCTCTTTATTTTCTTCTTCTTATAGTACTTATCTAGTCACTCGGGGATCAAAGGAAAGCGTCGGAGGCCGATCACACTATCAAAGAAATAACTCGGTATAATTAGGCGTTTTGTTTTGGGTATGGCATGTATAGAAACTTAGCTACTTTTGGTATAATATGAACAATGAATGATGTGTAAATACTTGCTAGTGATTAGCTAATAAAATAGCCGATGATATACATGTTTATTAATATGTATGATTGAATGGTGATTATCACATGAAAATTATGAAAAATGTGAAAGTAACCTAAAAAAGATTCAAGTAATGAAATGACGTAACTTTGAAAAATCACTAAAAATTGTAGAAACATAGTTTGAAGATGAATAATATATGAAATTAAAGCTTATTATGTATATTTTCTTATGGAATAAGCAAAAAGGTAAAGGTATTATATTTTATGAGATATCGAGTTTTAGTGAAACAGGTCGAGCGATTTCGGATCCCTATTTCAACTTTGTAAATTTACCATAAATTGTAAAAAACTAATTAGAAGGTTATATGGTTAGAATCCTTGTTGAATCTAGTTTTAATAGAAACAAACGGCTTAGTCATATGAATTTTGTACAGGAAGAAACATGGTTCGTAGTAAGAAGAGGTCAATGCAGTTGAGTTTTGAAACAGGGGAAACTTTAACTAATAAACTGTACTAATTGGCCAAGTCAAAAATTCTATAAAAAAATTAGTAGATAGATATATGAGTCTAGTTTCAGGAAAAATTTACGGATCTTAATTTTGAGTTTTGAAACTTGAGAAATGAATTTTTAAGCAACCATGACACAGAAAAATAGTTTATTCCAAAAATTAAAATAAGTGGTTTAGAGTTGTTTAAAAGGTAAGATAAGTTTAGTAACACCTCAAGCTTGACTCCGGTGATGGTTTCGAGCGTGGGGGCGTTACACATAGTGCCAAGGTCATTTCGTTATAACAAAGTGATTGATTTAATTAACTAAATATAATCGGCCACCCACCTTTCAATCAAAAGAATATGTAAACGAGAGTAATTTCTTCATGATATGTATATACCAATTATGTATAGAATAACCAACCTTAATTGCTTATAGACTTACCTTGTGGTGGATAAAACAGTTCCAATCGGCTACTTGATACTCTTCGCTTTGCCCTTGCTTGATTCCTATAACGCCCCAATTTTCGGGAATTCTGTGAATGTTGGCATAGGTTTAATTATGTTAGTGGGCCTTTAGAAAGCCCAAACTTAAGATAGAACCCGACAATTTTAGTTAATTTTTGTTCCATAAGAAAAAGGGGGTGAAATTCTGAAATAGGACCTATGTGAAAATGTTTGAAAATGCTATAGGCTAAATTGAAGTGGCCAAATAAATAGGAGTGCAAAATAGGAGGATTTGCATGACAAACCTCCCATTTTACATGTAGTGGCTGGTCATCATGTTGTTGTAGACAAAATGTACACTTGATATCCATAATTTATGGTACAAATTGATACAAATTGATAATAGGTTAGGTAAATGTTTCATGATAATAGGTTAGGTAAATGTTTCATGATAATAGGTTAGGTAAATGTTCCATGATAATGGGTTAGGTAAATGTTTCATGATAATGGGTTAGGTAAATGTTTCATGATAAGAATATCATGTCTTTTGTATTAAAGAATTAAATGGATGAAATATGAAGTTTTATTAAAAGAAAAAGGGGTGAAAAGAACAAAGTTTTGTCCATCTTTGTTCATCATAGCTGAAAATTAGAGAAGAGAAAGGAGAGGGAAAGCTCTTGAGTATTCGGTCATTAGGAGGAGAAAAATTGAAGGTAAGTTCTTGGTACCTTGCTTCTATTTTGAGGTTCATGAGTTCTTCTTGATTCTACCTTAACTCTTGAAGTATATTTTGATTTTCGGTTGTGTTGTAAGCATTTGGTCATGAATTAAAATGAAGGAAATGGTTATTGTTTCATGTTCTTTTGATGAAAAATGGAAGATATGTGAAGTTGAGCCAAACAAATGAGCATGCATGTGCCTTAGATGCTAAAGGGAAAAATCGGCTAACATGTTGTGCTTTTGTAACGGCCTAATTTTCAGT
Source organism: Gossypium arboreum (assembly GCF_025698485.1). Lineage (NCBI taxonomy): Eukaryota > Viridiplantae > Streptophyta > Magnoliopsida > Malvales > Malvaceae > Gossypium > Gossypium arboreum. The sequence continues at coordinate 17,786,984 of NC_069080.1, forward strand.
GGTGTCGGAAATGGTGATTTGAGATCACTAAATTCGACAAATAAGATTGAACAAGATAGTAATTTAATATTTATGAGTCAAGTAAGAATTTAGAAGAATTTGTGAAATGGTGAAATTAGTGAATTAAAAGAATTTATTAGGTCAAACGGGTCAAAAATGAGGTATCGAGACCTCAAAGTTGAAAATCGAGCTATAAATATTTTTATAAATATTTATGGAGTGTCATTGAGTTAGTATTAAAGTTTAGTTAGAAAATTTTAACGTTTGAATGGCTAATTAATTGAAAAGGATTAAATTGAAAATAGCACAAAATTTGTTAAATTGTGAGTAAATAGGTTAAGTATTTAAAATATGGATTTAAAGAGCAATTAGACCCAAAGGTTAATGGCTGGACGGTTTGGGTATGAAATAAGCAAGAAAACAATGTGAACAAGGGCAAAATTGGAAATAGATAAAAGTTAATAGTTAAATAATGATGTAATTGAAAATCTAGACATTTTCTTCATAATTTCTCAGCCAAAACGCCATAGAAGGTCTGGAGAAAGCTGGTTTTTCATATTTTTACATCATGTGAGTCTAATTCTTGCTTTTTCTTGATAATTTTATGTTTTTATGACTTTTACAATTAGGTCCACTTGTAGAATTCATTAGTTTTTGATTTTATGGGTGAAATTGGAAGTTACCCTGGATGGATAAGGAATTTTATGATGAATTATTATGAAATTTAAGTTCTAATTTCATATTAAGGTGGTTTTATTAAGTGATTTTGATAGGAAATGATATTTAGGACCTAATTGTGAAAAAGTTGTGAATTGAAGGTTGCTGTTGAAATTCAGAATATAAAAGGTTTTGAAATAGTCTATAGTGATAAAATAAAGTGTTAATTGAGAAAAATTAGTTCAATTGATGGGTGAATTGAGTAGGGACTAAATTGTGAAAATGTAAATTTTGGGGTAAAAGTGTAATTTCGAAATTTGAACAGCATAAATTGTGAAGTGAAATAGAAATCAAATAAATGCTAATGAGTAGAAATATTTTATATTATAGATCAAGAATCCAAAGAAGAACGAGGAAAAGAAAAAGTTGGAATAGTCCCAAAATTTCAATATCTTCTACAAATTAGCGGGTAAGTTCATATGGTTGAAATTAAATGTTTATTTGTGAATGATTGAAGTATATAATGTGTTATTATATACGAATTTGTTGTGGGATTGTGTAGATTTTGTTAATGAAAGAATAAATGTGGAAATGCAAATTAGGAAAACGCAGGATTGAGTATGCGTTCAGTATCGTGACGTGTGATGAATTGTGGATAAGACCATGGTTGTTCCATGGCAAAGTGTGAAATGTAGGTATGGTATCATCCATACTGAGTTGTGAAATGTAGGTATGGTATTATCCATCTTGAGTTTGTGAAATGTAGGTATGGTATTATCAAATCCATCTTGAGTTAAGAAATGTAGGTATGGCATTTCCCATACCGAGTTGAAAAATGTAGGTATGGTATTTCAATGAAGAAAACCATACTGAGTTGTGAATCGTGGCATTGAGCAACGACGTACTCAATTTCGTAAGTCGTTTCCTAATTTGATTATAAGAAATAAAGAGAAGTGATCCAAATGAAATAGATTGAGTAGTTATTCTTGTTGAGCTCAACTATGTGAATTATTATAACAATGGTTGTGAATCGCAGGAAACTTTAGTAAATGTTTTGGTATTGTTTGGAAATATTATGTTTGGTAAGCATTACTTTTAACCTATGAACTTACTAAGCTTCAATAAGCTTACTTGTGTGTGTTTAATATTTTTATGTAGATTGACTTGAAGTGAAGTGGGTAGATCGGATCAACACAACAAAGCACACTATCCAGATCAATTCGGTAGCTTTTGTTTTATGTTTGAAGATTTATATGGCATGTATAGAGTTTGAATGAATTGAAGTAAAGATGTTATAAACTAGTTAACAATATTTGTACTAAAATAGTTTTCGGTAAATAGCAGTAGTTTGACTTTGAAAAATCACTAAAAATAGTAGAAATGGAATTAAATAATGAATAAATTATGGAATCGAATCTCGATGAGTCTATTTTCATATGGAAGAAGCAAAACAGGTATATGAGCTATATTTTATGAGATGTTTAAATTTTTGTGAAACAGGGCAGAGCAATTTCTGGATCCCTGTTCTGACTTTGGAAATTCACCATAAATTTTACAAAGATAATTAGAAGTCATACTTTATATGTACAGATTACTTATTGAGTCTAGTTTTATTAGAGACAAACGGCATAGTCATTGAAGCTCTGTACAGAGAGATATCTGATTCGTAATACACAAAGGTCGAGTAGTCAAACCACAAACAGGGAGATTTTAAATAATAAACTGTACTAATTGGCTTGACCAAAATTCTAGAAAAAATTGGTAAGTATATATATGAGTATAAATTCAGAGAAAATTTACAGATTTGGATTTCAAGTTTTATAACTCGAGATATGAATTATTTAGCAACTATGACACAGTTGGACGACTTATGCAGAAAGTGTGATATAAATTGTTTGAATTTGTTTAAGTGCTCAAATAAGTTTAGTAATGCCTCGTGCTCGACTCGTGACGGTCTCGAGTAAAGGGGCGTTACATTTATTGGTATCGAGCTTGGTTTAGCGATTCTCGAATATGTATGATGTGAAAAGTATCTAGAATTACATGCCATATAAATCTGTGATAGTGTCTTTGTGTATGATCCGATCTAATCCTTGTTTTTATTATAGATTATCTTGATTTGAAAAGATGTCGATAGACCGAACAAACTGAGCAAGAAGAAGTTAATAGCGAGTACAAACCTCGAACAAGGAACAAGTAGTGAAGCTCAATTTCATTGATGCGAGAACAAGAACTCAAAAATATGATTTATGGATTCATGAATCGGTGGTATAATGAGAATGTGCGAGAAAGAAATCGGACTCGCAACCTCCTCCCCTATCTCAACATCTGTAGTACCCGGTTGCTCCTCCACCTCCTCCGATAACTGAATCTAGCAAAAGAACACCAATTGAAAACTCGGAAAGTTTGGAGTGAAGAATTTCGAGGAGATCGGACGATGATCCGGTTAAAGCGAGTATTGGTTAAAGAGTTTGAGAGAGTTTTAAGCAGATGATGTGTTCTCCGGAGGATTATTTGGGATGTCGATTTCGCTATTGAAAGAAGAAGCGTATAATTGGTGGGAAACCATTGAGGCGATGGTACTGCAGATAAACTTACAGGAATTCTTCCAAAACGAATTTAAGAAGAAGTATGTGGGAAAGAGATATTTAGATAAGAAGAGAGAATTTCTTGATCTTCGACAAGGGAATAAAACAATGGCGAATATGAAAGAGAATTTGTGTATCTCAAGAGATATGCTCGGGATGTTGTAATGCGAGAGGAAGAAATGTGCATTAGATTTGAAGAAGGGCTTAATGACGAAATCGAATGATGATTGGAGGTACAGAGATTCGAATTTGTGATTACATCGATCGAGCTCAAAAGATGGAAGAAGTGTATAATGAAAGATGCAAAGAGAAAGAAGAGGTAAAGAGGTATACAAAAGTTTTTCTAGACCAACTTCGACTTTTTCGCCAAAAGTTCAGAAATAATTCAGTCGACTGTTATAATCCGAACGATCGAATAACAAGAAACGACTCAACAAGATGTCGGAGTAACTAAGAAACCAGCAGCTAGTGTTAGTAGTGTGCAAAATATTCCGAGACTTAGATGTAAAAATTGTGGTAGATTTCATATTGGTGAGTGTTGGGGAAGAGCCGGAGCTTGCTATAAATGTGGTGGAACTGATCATTTTATTCGGGAATGTCCTCAATTATTAAAAGAAGATAGAGAACAAGGGGAGAAGCAAGCAAATACTCCTCAGAAAGGTAAACGTTCAGGTCAAAGTAGTGCTACTGGGACTGTTCATTCGGGAACGAGAGATCTGCTGACCCGATCGAGACAAGAGTACCTGCACGTACATATGCTATCCGGGCAAGGGAAGAAGCTTCTGCTCCAGATGTGATAGCTGGTAATTTCTATCTTTTTGATGATTCTGTGTATGCTTTAATTGATCCTGGATCTACACATTCATATATTTGCACTGCATTAGTGTCAGAAAAGAAAATGACTGTTGAGTCCACTGATCACTAATCCACTAGGGCAAAGTGTGTTGGTTAATTTAATATGTCGGAATTGTCCACTGAAAATACAAGGCTGTGAATTCTCTGCTGATTTAATGTTGTTACCTTTCCGAGAATTTGATGTTATTCTTGGAATGGATTAGTTGATTGAACACGATGCCATAGTGAATTGTAGAGAAAAACGGATTGATTTAAAATGTCGATGGGAAATAGTTTCATTGAGTTTGGGGATAAAAAGAATGATGTCGAGGATTATTTCAATTTTCTGTTCGAAAATTGATTCGGAAAGGTAATAAAGCATTTCTAGCTTATATTCTTGATACTCGGGGTTCGAATTGAAGATGGAACAATTGTCGATTGTTAATGAGTTTCTTGATGTGTTTCGAGGAATTACCGGTTTACCCCGGATCGTGAGGTTGAATTCACAATTGATGTAATTCCTGAATGCACTCCAATATCAATAACACCGTATAGAATGGCACCGGTGAGTTAAAAGAGTTGAAGACACGATTGCAAGAGTTATTGGATAAAGGGTTCATCGAACCGAGTACATCACCTTGGGGCACTTTGTCTTATTTGTGAAAAAGAAAGATGGTTCGTTGCGATTGTGTATTGATTACGAGCGGTTGAATAAGGTAACAATTAAAAATAAATATCCATTACCTCGTATCGATGATTTGTTTGATCAACCGAAAGGTGCTGCAGTTGTTCTCAAAAATAGACCTTAGATCCGGGTATTATTAGTGAAGGTTAAAGAGTGTGATGTGCCAAAGAGCGCTTTTGAACTCGGTATGGTCACTACTGAATTTTTGGTAATGCCTTTTGGTTTAACGAATGCCCTGCTGCATTTATGGATTTAATGAATCAATTTTTCAGTCTTATTTGGATAGATTTGTGGTGGTATTTATTGATGACATATTGGTCTATTCAAAGACGAATCCGAACATGCACAAGACTTGAGAATTGTACAATGACTTTGAGAGAAAAACAGTTATATGCGAAATTTAGTAAATGTGAGTTTTGGCTTCATGAGGTTGGATTTGGGTCATATTATATCGGTGAAGGAATTCGTGTGGATCCAAGTAAAGTTTGGCGGTGGTGAATTGGAAAACACAGAAGAATGTAATCGAAGTCGCGAAGTTTTCGGGATTAGCAGGATACTATCGCCGTTTTGTAAAGAATTTTTCCATGATTGCTTCACCAATGACTCGTTTATTACGGAAGAATGTTGAGTTTATGTGGTCGATGAATGTCGTGAGCTTTGATCGATTAAAGAAAATGTTAATGAAGCTCCGGTCTTAACTCAACCGAATCGTATACCGTATGTTGTGTCTGATGATGCATCTTTAAGTGGTTTGGGTTGTGTGTTAATGCGATCGGGAAAGGTAGTGGCTTATGCTTCACGGCAATTAAAACCACATGAAAAGAATTACCCTACACATGATCTTGAGTTAGCTGCAATTGTTTTTGCCTTAAAAATTTGGAGACACTATTTATATGGTGAGAAGTGTTATATGTATACGGATCACAAAAGTTTGAAATACTTAATGACTCGAAGGAACCGAACTTAAGACAGAGACGATGGTTAGAGTTCTTTGAAAGACTATGATTTGGTTATTGACTATCATCCGGGAAAGCTAATGTAGTTCTTGATCTTATTGAGTCGAAAGTCATCCTTGTTTGCACTTCAGGCAATGAATGCTCATTTGGCTCTTAATGAAGAAGGTGTTGTATTAGTAGAATTGAAGGTAAAACCAATGTTTCTTCAACAAATTGAAGCTGCAGAATGAAGATCCAAAATTGGTCTTTGAAACGACAAATGGTTCGGGATAATTTAGATTCGAGTTCAATTATTGATGATGAAGGTATATTACGCTATCATAATAGGATTTGTGTTCCCAATAATTCGATTTAAAGAATGATATTCTTTCGAAGCACATAATAGTATGTATTCTATTCATCCGGTAGTACAAAATGTATGGTGATCTGAAAAAGACATATTGGTGGCTGGTATGAAAGAGAAATTTCGAATTTATTGCAAAATGTTTGATTTGCCACAAGTTAAAGCAGAGCATCAAGTGCCAACGGGTTTATTACAACCCATTATGATTCTCGAATGGAAGTGGGAGCATATTTCAATGGATTTTGTGTCGGATTGCTGTGACTCAGAAAGAAAGATTCGATATGGGTGATTGTTGATAGATTGACAAAGTCAGACACTTTATTCCAATCGAATAGATTTTCACTTAATAAGTTAGCGAATTGTATGTGTCGAGATTGTGAGACTACATGGAGTTCAATATCTATCATTTCGCACGGGATCCGAGGTTTACTTCAAGATTTTGGAATAAATTGCAAGAAGCCTTAGGCACAGATTGAATTTTAGTCTGACATTTCATCCTCAAACAGATGGACAATCAGAGCGAGTGATTCAAATTTTAGAAGATATGTTAAGATGTTGTATACTCGAGTTTGGTGACAGTTGGGAAAGGTATTTACTGCTGGTGAGTTTGCTTACAACAATAGCTATCGGTCTAGTATAAAATGACACCATTTGAGGCTCTTTATGGTAGAAAATGCAAGACTCCATTGTGTTGGTGCGAATTGAGTGAATCAAAAATAGTTGGGGTTGATTTGATTCGAGAAACCGAAGAGAAAGTCCGGATTATTCGAGATAGTCTAAAAGTCGCTTCAGATCGTCGAAGTCATATGCGGATTTAAAACGAAGAGACATAGAATATGCGATGGGTGATCGAGTATTTTAAAAGTTTCACCATGGAAAAGGGTGTTACGATTTGGTAAAAGGAAAATTAAGTCCGAGATTCATAGGGCCATATGAAATTGTGGAAAGGGTTGGTCTTGTGGCTTATCGTTTGGCTTTACCTCCGAACTTGAGAAGATTCACAATGTGTTTCATGTGTCTATGCTAAGGCGGTATAGGTCGATCCTTCACACGTAATTCCCCATCTGAAATTGAGCTTCAACCAGATATGACTTATTCAGAAGAACCAGTGAAAATTTTGGCTCGTGAAGTTAAGGAATTGCGGAACAAAAGAGTACCATTGGTTAAAGTATTATGGCATCGACATGGTATGGAGGAGGCAACCTGGGAAACAGAGGAGTCAATAAGATCACAATATCAAATCTATTTTCGGGTAACAAATTTCGAGGACGAAATTTTTAAAGGGGAGAGTCGAATGTACCTAATTTTCGGTGGTGTCGGAAATGGTGATTTGAGATCACTAAATTCGACAAATAAGATTGAACAAGATAGTAATTTAATATTTATGAGTCAAGTAAGAATTTAGAAGAATTTGTGAAATGGTGAAATTAGTGAATTAAAAGAATTTATTAGGTCAAACGGGTCAAAAATGAGGTATCGAGACCTCAAAGTTGAAAATCAAGCTATAAATATTTTTATAAATATTTATGGAGTGTCATTGAGTTAGTATTAAAGTTTCGTTAGAAAATTTTAACGTTTGAATGGCTAATTAATTGAAAAGGATTAAATTGAAAATAGCACAAAATTTGTTAAATTGTGAGTAAATAGGTTAAGTATTTAAAAAGATGGATTTAAAGAGCAATTAGACCCAAAGGTTAATGGCTGGACGGTTTGGGTATGAAATAAGCAAGAAAACAATGTGAACAAGGGCAAAATTGGAAATAGATAAAAGTTAATAGTTAAATAATGATGTAATTGAAAAATCTAGACATTTTCTTCATAATTTCTCAGCCAAAACGCCATAGAAGGTCTGGAGAAAGCTGGTTTTTCATATTTTTACATCATGTGAGTCTAATTCTTGCTTTTTCTTGATAATTTTTATGTTTTTATGACTTTTACAATTAGGTCCACTTGTAGAATTCATTAGTTTTTGATTTTATGGGTGAAATTGGAAGTTACCCTGGATGGATAAGGGAATTTTATGATGAATTATTATGAAATTTAAGTTCTAATTTCATATTAAGGTGGTTTTATTAAGTGATTTTGATAGGAAATGATATTTAGGACCTAATTGTGAAAAAGTTGTGAATTGAAGGTTGCTGTTGAAATTCAGAATATAAAAGGTTTTGAAATAGTCTATAGTGATAAAATAAAGTGTTAATTGAGAAAAAATTAGTTCAATTGATGGGTGAATTGAGTAGGGACTAAATTGTGAAAACTATAAATTTTGGGGTAAAAGTGTAATTTCGAAATTTGAACAGCATAAATTGTGAAGTGAAATAGAAATCAAATAAATGCTAATGAGTAGAAATATTTTATATTATAGATCAAGAATCCAAAGAAGAACGAGGAAAAGAAAAAGTTGCGGAATAGTCCCAAAATTTCAATATCTTCTACAAATTAGCCGGGTAAGTTCATATGGTTGAAATTAGATGTTTATTTGTGAATGATTGAAGTATATAATGTGTTATTATATACGAATTTGTTGTGGGATTGTGTAGATTTTGTTAATGTAAGAATAAATATGGAAATGCAAATTAGGAAAAACGCAGGATTGAGTACGTTCAGTATCGTGGACGTGTGATGAATTGATTGGATAAGACCATGGTTGTTCCATGGCAAAGTGTGAAATGTAGGTATGGTATCATCCATACTGAGTTGTGAAATGTAGGTATGGTATTATCCATACTGAAATGTGAAATGTAGGTATGGTATTATCAAATCCATCTTGAGTTAAGAAATGTAGATATGGCATTTCCCATACCGAGTTGAAAAATGTAGGTATGGTATTTCAATGAGGAAAACCATACTGAGTTGTGAATCGTGGCATTGAGCAACGACGTACTCAATTTCGTAAGTCGTTTCCTAATTTGATTATAAGAAATAAAAGAGAAGTGATCCAAATGAAATAAATTGAGTAGTTGTTACTGTTGAGCTCAACTATGTGAATTATTATAACAATGGTTGTGAATCGCAGGAAACTTTAGTAAATGTTTTGGTATTGTTTGGAAATATTATGTTTGGTAAGCATTACTTTTAACCTATGAACTTACTAAGCTTCAATAAGCTTACTTGTGTGTGTTTAATATTTTTATGTAGATTGACTTGAAGTGAAGTGGGTAGATCGGATCAACACAACAAAGCACACTATCCAGATCAATTCGGTAGCTTTTGTTTTATGTTTGAAGATTTATATGGCATGTATAGAGTTTGAATGAATTGAAGTAAAGATGTTATAAACTAGTTAACAATATTTGTACTAAAATAGTTTTCGGTAAGTAGCAGTAGTTTGACTTTGAAAAATCACTAAAAATAGTAGAAATGGAATTAAATAATGAATAAATTATGGAATCGAATCTCGATGAGTCTATTTTCATATGGAAGAAGCAAAACAGGTATATGAGCTATATTTTATGAGATGTTTAAATTTTTGTGAAACAGGGCCAGAGCAATTTCTGGATCCCCTGTTCTGACTTTGGAAATTCACCATAAATTTTACAAAGATAATTAGAAGTCATACTTTATATGTACAGATTCCTTATTGAGTCTAGTTTTATTAGAGATAAACGGCATAGTCATTGAAGCTCTGTACAGAGAGATATCTGATTCGTAATACACAAAGGTCAGAGTAGTCAAACCCTGAAATAAGGGAGATTTTAAATAATAAACTGTACTAATTGGCTTGACCAAAAATTCTAGAAAAAAATTGGTAAGTAGATATATGAGTATAAATTCAGAGAAAATTTACGGATTTGGATTTCGAGTTTTATAACTCGAGATATGAATTATTTAGCAACTATGACACAGTTGGACAGCTTGTCTGGAAAGTGTGATATAAATTGTTTGAATTTGTTTAAGTGCTCAAATAAGTTTAGTAATGCCTCGTGCTCGACTCCGGCGACGGTCTCGGGTAAAGGGGGCGTTACAGCTTTGAAATGATGAAATGGAGATTATGCTTAAGTAAAAATCATAGATATGTGATGATTGATTGGTGATATACATGTTTAAATAACATGCATGCAAGATAGGTGTATGAAAGAGTGATTTGGTAATAAATCTGCTTGGGACAGCAGCAGTAACGTGACTTTGGAAAATCACCATAAATTATGGGAGATAAATTAGAAGCTGAATAAATTATGTGATTAAAGCTTATTGAGTCTAGTTTCTAATGAAATAAACAAGAACATATTTTGAATTCTGTACAATGAGAAATTTGATTCGTAATGAAGAGTGGTCAGATTAGTCAAACAGTGAAACATGGGAAACTTTGAGAAAAATCTGGTATTGATTGGCTAAACCAAAAATTCTTAAAATTTTATGGATAGAAGATATATGAGTCTATTTTCAGGGAAAATTAACAGCACTTGATTTGGAGTTTCGTAGCTCTAGTTATAAATAATTTAGTGACTGTTGCTCAGGAAGACAGCTTGCAGTGAAATTATGATTATGTGGTAAACATTGACAAAAATTTGTTAATGAGTTGCTTATTGATTTCTTATAAGCTTACTATGATCTGTAGGTGTGGTTGGCCGAATATGGTATGAGGTTAATATGTAGTTCGTGTTTGAATAGTTAGATTAACGTGTTAGTAATCCAATTGTAGGCAGTTCGTGTGTGTGGATCTCGTCAGCATATCGTCGCAAACAGGTGTGTAACTAACACCCTCTTTCTTAGTCTGGATCGGCAAAAGCCGAAAAGCCGAAATGCCGAAAATCGGTATTTTCTAGATTTTGAGTGTGCGAATGCTCGTGAGGTAAATCGATTAATGTTTTTGGTAAGCTGCAAAATTTGGACCGCAAAGTGCATGATTTACGTGCCTCGATATTTTTGGGCTTAATGGGCCAAAATTGGAATGATGGGCCAACAGCCCAATTCAGTAAGAACCCTCGGTACGTGATTCTGTTAGTACGTGAAAAGTAGGAATATGCATGAAAAACCCTAAAAGCAGCTAAATTACTATAATACCCCTATGTATGGAAAATTACTATTATACCCTAGGTGCAAAATTACCGAAATACCCCTAGGGTTAAATTGACCTAAATGCATGTTTGACTGTTGTTATTTACTGCATGCCATGTTGTTATTATCTGATGCATGGGATTGGGATATTGACGGAGGAAGTACTGAAAGTGGCTTGTCCACGTCTTTGGAGGCTTTGCCTCAATTCTTTGATAATCGAGCGCAAAGGCGCAAGCTGTGGAGTGTTAAATTTGGGTGGGTTGAGCTATTCCCCACATGGAGTGTATGGCTGGTACGGGTGGAGTGTAGTGGTTGGTGGGTTGAGTAGTCTCCCAAATGGGCTTGCATATGTTTCTTGATGTTGCATGTATTTTGAAATGGGCCTATGGGCCATCTTATTATCTGAATAAGGGGCTAAGGCCCGCTTTATTGTAATCTGAAAAGGGCTCGCCCAGTACCACTATTACCCAAATGGGCTTGCATATGTTTCTTGATGTTGCATGTATTTTGAAATGGGCCTATGGGCCATCATCATTATCTAAATAAGGGCTAAGGCCCGGTTTATTATAATCTGAAAAGGGCTCGGCCCAAGTACCACTATTACCCAAATGGGCTTGCATATGTTTCTTGATGTTGTATGTATTTTGAAATGGGCCTATGGGCCATATTATTATCTGAATAAGGGCTAAGGCCCGTTTATTGTAATCTGAAAAGGGCTCGCCCAAGACCACTCATTACTGAATGGGCTTAGGCCCAATAGGCTTGAGTGACTTGGGCTTTGAATGGGTTTTCCTTACACACCGAGTATCCCCAAACTCACCCTTTTATTTTCATCCACGCAGAAATCCCCAACCATAGTGGGCTTGGGCGCCACCCGCTCGAAAGTTTGATTTTCTTCTGGTGAACTGGACATCCTTTTAATTATGTTTGAGGTTTTGGGCTTTTAAATGTAATAAGGCCGCTTATTTATTTTTGATGGTTTTTTTATATGTTTTATTAAGATAGATAATATTTATTTTAACTGTTGAAATTGGATAGCTTTAGGGCGCGTTTTCAAAAACAACAGTTGATTTCAAAATAACACGACAACAAGCAAAGCTTCCGCAATGAAAGTATTTTCCAAAATTAATCACTTTTCCTAAAAATGACTTAATCAAATCGGTTTCCTAGAAATATCCATGACGTTAAGGTGTGGCAATGGCAGTATGCATGTCTAGGATTGGATCCGAAGGAGCTTGGTATAGCAATCCGATGGACTCACCACCTCTTTCCGGTTTCCTACCCGGTGCATGACTTCCTTTCACTTTAACCCTTAATGAATTAATCTTTTGAACATCAAGTACGATTTTCTGGACTTAGAATGGAAATTTTTTTTACGTTTTGATGTGGCATGCCGGATCCGGCCATAACTTCTGGGCCGGGTTTGGGGTGCTACAATTCCCCTCTTTTAAGTTCTTGAGCTAAAAATAAATAAAATAACTAGTTTAATCACCTAGCTAGCTATTTATATCCAATAATATTAATGATTCTCACTACGTCTTACAACCGTCATTGTTCAAGACATTAAAACTTCAACTAATGTTCATCTAATGCCTCAAGGCTGAATATATTATCACTACCAAAATAACAATTGTTCATCATTTTGTCACTTAACACATGGTTTAACCTTATAGAAAATTTGACCGTATACTTCTAATTTCATACATTCAATATCTTAATGCCCATTATAATCACTCCCATGATCATAATTTAAATTCGGCATTCATATACCAACTATTTTAACCGAATTCTCCACAACACCTAGACTAAAATATGCACCTTAAACCTAGTACATTTTCATTATATCTTTCACTCCTAAAACATGAAAATATAAGTCTTACCCCCTCTCCCATGTTTCGGTCAATTACTCAAATTATCTCATAACATGATTTTTTTTTTTGCATTTCAACTCATCTATCATGATTCATTCGGCCTTAATAATAAACCATTTTCATACAAGGACATAACAATTAAAATGGACCTTCCATTTAAACCCCCTTATGGCTGAATGCACAAAGAATTTCCCAACTACTAGTTCAACAAGTTCAAATCCAATCCATCATCTACCTACTCAATACAACATTAAAACAACCCCAAATTCTAGCACTTGATATATGGCTTAGTGCCCAAACCACCATAGAAGTTTGAATTATTTTCTTTTAACATTGCCAAAATGCATTTTACAAACTAACTTAAACGTATAAAAAGATTTAACCCAACACTTCAAACTTACCTCCTACTAGCAAGAAGAAAATGCCGAATTGCCTTGGTTTCTTTCTTTTGTTTCGGCTTTGGAAGAAGAAGAAGATGAACACCCTCTCTCTCCTTCCATTTCTTCTTTATTCATCTTTATTTTTTTTTATAACAAAATATTATAATTAATTAAACTTAGTGGAGGGGCATCATTACTTGGCCGGCCACTTATTAGATTTTTGGGCATTTTGACATGCAAACCCAAGCTTTCACACTTTGTAGTTATTTAGTCCTTACAATTTTTACCTATCATATTTTCTAAGTTTCTCAACTAAGTCCTTTCAAGTAAAATTCACATTCATAGGACTAAATTAAAACACCAAATTTTCACACATGCACTATCACACATAGAATATATTTAAATAAATTTTTAATAAATTTTTATGACTCGATTTTGTGGTCCCGAAACCACATTTCTGTCACAATGCATTTCGCCTTCTTGTCAAATACCTTATATCGGACGGAAAGGTGAACCAACTCAAAATATTATGGCAGTTTGTAACTTCAACATGTGCTTTATTTTTGCATTTACTGGTTGGGAAGGAACAGCACATGACAATAGAATTTTTTTGCAAGCACTTAGAAAACAAGAGTTAAAGTTTCCACACCCTCCACCAGGTTGAACTTTAATTTTTTTTAATTAATCTTTACATAAAAAAATATTAAAATTTTTAATTTATTTTTAAACTTGATGTTATGTTTTACTTTTTTATAGGAAAATATTATCTTGTGGATTCAGGATATCCACAAATGGCAAGTTTTCTAGGTCCACATAGGGGGGAATGATATCATTTACCTGACTTTCATTGAGGTAATCATCGAGCATCTGGAAAAAAAGAAATTTTTAATCATGCTCATTCTTCGTTACGCTCTGTAATTGAACAAACATTTGGAGTGTGGAAAAAAAAAAGGCCAATATTAAGAGATATTCCAAGCTATTCATTCGACAAGCAAGTTTTAATAGTTATTGCAACAATAGTTTTGCATAATTACATTCGAAGACATGCTTGGTCAAATGATGAGGATTTTCGACAATTTGAGAATATACCCGACATGCCAATCTCTTCAGGCCATTTTGATAGAGGTGAATCGAGTTCTTCTAACAGTGAAAGTGACCTTGAAATTGCAATGTTAAGGGAAACCATTGCAAATAGTTTAATGAATCAATATTTGTAAAAACAATTTTGTATCATAACCTAATTTCTAGTAATAATGAAACTTGTTATATATGTCTTATGTTACTATATTTTTTTATTGAAAATCATTCGTTTAGATACTTCAAAATTTGATCCAAGTATAATGTTACTATTTACGAAAATAATATATATCATTGTTATAAAAGAATATTTAACTATAAAAATTAAAAATTATTATTATTTTATCTAATAAATAATTTAAATTGATTATATAATTCATTAAAATATTTATAATAAAATATTAGAAGATACATTTTAATATTTTATTAAATGAATTTATAAATTCACATATTTTAATAATTTTATATAAGTAAAATAATTTAAAACTTCTATTATATATTAATTCTAATCTAATGTCCTTAATAGTCATTTTTTATTTTCACCTCACTGCTACAGCTGCGTTTGAATCTAAACACACACTCCACCGCTGTTTCTAATCTCACTGCTACAGTAATCAATCTCACCGCCACCGCTATTTTTAACCTCACTGGAGGTAAACACACCGCCCATCCAAACTAGCCTTAAATTACCATACAAGTATGACCTGCGTTTAGATCCCATAATTTTCAGGAGAAAAACGTATGTTATAAATATGAGTTTTATGTTTAATTCTCAGCTTATTTTGATAATATGGGGTTTCCACTAATAAATTGTACTTTAGTTAATATTCTGAATTATTCAACGTGGTTTAAATGTCTTGCGTAGTTTGCTATATTTTGCCTATGAAACCTGGTTCATGGACATTTTTAGATTTTAATATTCCACCTTTTAAATTGATGTTAAACAGAAGAGTGTAGATTTTTATTCCCTTGATTAATGATACAAATAAAATTGTTTATATCCCTTGTGAGTCTCGTTAAGACAATGGTTAACAATGCAGGGAACTCTAGAAATGTTTGTGTTTCTTAATTGTTGATAGATTATAGAAAATGAAACTTACATGATCTTATTCTCCATTTGAAGATACTATGGAGAATTTCTCCAGAATTTCTCTTTGTCCTATACAACAATCTCATTATTCGTGTATAAAAAAAAAACTCATTATTCTACTGAAGGGAAAGTTAAATAATGAGTTCTGCCAAAAATATATATATACACAATTGGGAAACCCCTCGTCTTTTGTTGTAGGTTTTTCTAAATTTTCTATAGGGATCAGCCTCAGAGTTACGATTTCTTTTTTGGTTTAAGAAGGTTTATCATTTTATTTTTTTTCCTGTCCAAAACCGTTAAAATATTAACAATTTGCTGAGTTGACAATTAACTTAATGACATGTATGTTTAACCATTTATTCTTTTTCCACATAATTTCCATGTCATTTTATAATTTTTTTTTTAAAAACCTAAAACTTAAAAACTAAACTATCTATGGTTCTTTAAAACCCTAAAAATCTTATACATCTTCATTTTTATTTTCATGTTCTTCATTGTCACTTGACTTACTGGCGTGTTATGTCCACTTTTATCCATCTTTTACAATTTGAGTCTTTTGAACTTGAATAGACTTTGGAACAAAAGATGTTCCGTTTACAATTCCTTTCCAATTCAAGGAAAATATTTACTCGTATTAAAGTTGAGATTCATTTGGTAAATTTTCTTCATGTAGGGGGAGTTGGAGACAGTAGAAACTCAACCTAAAGAAGAAAGTAAGATCTTGTGGCCCTTTAACTATTTGTCTATTATTGAGTTCTTTAAATTCTAAATCTTATTTCAACACTTTGATGAACAGGTCGTCCATGAAAGACTACTAATGTCAAATTTTAGTTGAAGAAAGAGTGCTCATTTGGGGAGCATTTTTTCATAGTAGGGGATCATGCTATATTAGGCTCATGGGACCCTGAGAGTTCTATCCCATTGACTTGGTCAGAAGGACATGTTTGGGCAGTAGAGCTAGTAAGCAACAACTTATGAAGAATGTGAAATTTTCTTGTTCAAGGCTTTATTTACAATTGATGATCTCTTTTTTTGGTACTTGCTCAAGATATATGTTAGAAACTTTGTCTAGTTAATTTAGATTCATTCTGAAAACAACCACCGAGAAATTTTATTGCAACCAGCCCATGATTGGATATTTAAATCCTTAGAAACTGAGAATATGATTGTTGTTTGCGAAGATTGGGAAGCAACTGATTATCAAAAAGTACTAGAGGAAGAGCCACTCTTTCTGGATTCAGAGAACTTGACACTTCCAAAAGAAGAACTAGTGTCTGCATTAATTTGGTATTAGATATCAGTAGTATCACCTCTCTAGGAAAAGAGCCATTACAAGCATTATCGAAGGAATTGGCCATTGGAAATGGTGCTCCTTCCCTAGAGAAGCCCCTGGTTGTTGTTGCAGAGAATCCTAGCTACCCAACAAAAGATTCATGACAAATAAAAATGCTAAAGATACCCAAATAATGAAGTTGTATGAGGTTTTAAATAACCATAAATGGTGTAGTTTTAAGTTTTGGATTTAAATTTTTTTTAATTATAAAATAACATAAAAATTATGTGGAAAAAATAAATGGTTAAAAAATACAGGTCATTAAGTTAACTATAAACTCAACAAATTGTTAATATTTAACGGTTTTGGATTGAAAAAATAAAACGATAAGTCGAGTGATTATTTTTATAACTTTTTAAAATTGGGTCACCTAACAAAATTTTGAAATTTGCCATTAGACTTTTAATTTAAAAAATAATTAAGCTTACTTAAAATATTTGAAAATTCTCGTTAATCTCACAAAAATTTAAAAATTTAATTAGACCTCAAAATTTTTTAAAAATTTCCATTTAACTCTTAAAATTTTTGAAAATTTTCTTGGACTCCTTAAAAATTAATCATTCAGCGTGGGTTGAAGCCTATATAAGTGTAAGGATTTTTTTTTAAAAAATTATTTCTATGTTAATAGATTGAAGGATATAGTTTGAGATGAAACGAGGGTTTTACTTTCTATATATTTTAAAAAAAAGCTAAACTTTTTTTCTGAAAATAAAAAAAAAATTTTTAAAAATAAAAACTAAATGAATGGTTGATTTTTTTATGGTACTGTCAAGCATGTTACTACTTGGGCTATAGTTTCTCTTGTTTCAGTGTTTGACTAGCCTTTATTTCATTGTGAAGTCTATAACGCCTTTCTTCAAGGTGATTTACACGAGGAGGTATATTGGGAACTTCCTAAAGGTTTTCGCAATCAGGGGAGCATAGGGTGTGTCGATTGCTCAAGTCCCTTCACGACTTAAAATAGGCTTCAAGGTAATGGTGTTGAAAAATATTTTATTTGAAAATAATTTTTTTTGCACAGAGAAAAATTAAAATTTTAAAAATTAAGTCAATTTGTGATATTTATAACAATAAATCTTTTTTGAAATTGCATCTGTGTTTTCAGCTAAACGGATCATTATTATTCCCAACTTTCAACTGAACGACCTTCTCTACTATTCTCATACTACGAATTGCTTCGAGTGTGGGCTTCAACAAATTTGAATCAAATATAGAACCATAAATTATTTATTTTACTTTCATAGGAATAATAAATTTTCCTCATTAATAGAAACAATAGAATTGTTATTCAAAAATATAATATACTTTATACTTAGAAAGTAAATTCTCACTATTTTCAGACAGAATAACAATATGTATAACTTATTTTATTTTTAGCCTTACAGGTGCTATCTATTTATACGAAGAAGAAGTAAAACCCTTGTTGAATTAGTAGAAGTATATTTAATAAAAAAATAACTTCATAGTTGAACTAGGAGAGAGAGGGGCTAAAAAGGTGTGCTTCCCCTTATATGTGTTATGATGGAGATTCGAGTCTCTCCTATATTAGGTTCACTTATAAGTGCTTACTAACTTTTAACCTAATACTTTATAATTCAACTCAACTCAATACATGTTTTTCTATTTTCCAAAATAAACATCATAAATTAATTTTAATTAATTAATTTTTCAATTAAAAAATTTTCAACCCAATTCTAATTTCATTAAAATTATTACAACTTTCTTGTAAAATAATCTATAAGAAAAATATATTTAATATTTCTATATTCAATGGCTAATAAATTTAATTTCATTTTGAACTCCAATTAATTAATTATTTAATAATTGAAAACCATAAATTAATTAAATGTTTCCTATTTCTCCGACTTTACTATTTCTATCAATTTATGTTGATTTTATTCAACATGTAGTTCATTTAGACATATGTGATTAGGCAAATGTGATTAGGTCTCAAATGATTTATAATTAACTTCTAACTTTTCACCTATTAATTATAAACTCATTTAGTCACGAAGTCATTTCATTATAATATCGTGATTGACCTCTCTCTAATGACATACTATTACAAAATCAACTCGATCAATACTTGTCTAATGACCTTGTCATAAGTCTGTTACCTTCATAGAATATCCTTAATCTTTTTGGGATAAATCTGTTCTCCTAATATGAACCTATTTTAACTCATGGTAACCATTACATTTCCTTCATGAAAATACAATTACTATCATATAATAATTAAGTCATTCATCACAAAGACAAATGACCCATGACCACATTTTACTTTTCATCTATCATGTAATATCAATGAGAAGATATCATTTACTTATTTCTTGGACTATGAATTCAACTATTGTGAATGATGTTACAAACTGCAGAAGTCGTATACAAAGCACCAACTTTTGGTTTCTTATCTATTTGAACTGAGGCTTTTACTTACATCAAAGTATACGAGTCACACATACATAGTCCATCATTCACTCGAGATTAAGGCATGACAAACCATGAACGTCACAAGTGAATAAATTCATAAACAAATTCAAGATCTATTTCAACTTGGGTCCAATTTGATATACTGTTAGTCTAGTCAGCTACATCTATGTCTCTATCTTCCGGAAGTCATTCGCTTTGATGCCCAAGACAAAACATTTCCCCAATTGGACTTGACAAACGACATATTAGTTTTTTGATTGGTTTGTTTATTTTCGATTAGACTAAGGACATGTTTAGATTCGTCTACTAATATAAAATGTCTTTTTATATTACGACCCAACCACATAAAATCGCTTAGTATTAGTTAAATATTAGACAACCAGTGAGCTAATATTTGCTTTTATTTTGCTTTGCATGCAAAGATCACGTGAGAAAATATAAAAAAAGAAGAAGAAGTTATTAATGTAATTCATAAATAATTTTATTAACCAAATTGGACTCAATACAGAAGAGGCCCAAAACCCATCATAATAAATATGATGGGCGGCAACCCTAGTTTATTTAGCTGGGGTTTGTCGCCCCTCTCTCCTAGTAGAACTAAAGGACTTGTTTTTCTATCAGATAAGTATTATTTGTATTTTACTAATTCAATTAGGATTCTTCTTTCTCTCTTTATAAATAGATGACATTAGTAGAGCTATTTACACATAAACTTTCAATATTATTATTCTGCCTGAAAATAGTCAGAATTTATTTGTAAGTATAAAATCTATTTTTTATGAATAATAATTCTACCAGTTTCTATTTAGAGAGTGTTTTACTTTACTGCTGAAAGTAAGAAAATTATTTATAGTTTTGTGTTTGATTCGTGATTGTTTGATCTCACACTCGATATTATCCGTGGTATGAGAGTAGTGAAGAAAACTATTTTTTTGAAAGCAGGGAACATCAATAATCCATTTCGCACAAAGCAAGAGTACTTTTCGAGAAAATTTTATTGCTATAAATATTACAAAGCGACTCATTTTTCAAATTTTAAATTTTTTACTGTGATAAAAAACTGTTTTTAAACTGAATTTTTTTCAACAAGACCTTGGGGAGCTTAAATACTTCTCGAGGATAGAAGTAGCGGGGTCAAGAGGTGGAATCATGTTGAATCAACGCAAATATGCTTTAAAGCTTATTGCTGATGTTGGGTTAGTAAGAGCCAAACCAGCTGTACGCCTTTGGAGCAAATTTTGAAGCTATCTTCAGTAGAGTGTGATAAGTTTGTGTTTCAATAAAGTGATGGATGAGTTTATTGAGGAAATAACATTCTATCAAATACTTATGGGAAGGTTGTTATATTTAACTAATACACGACCAGACATATGTTATATGTTGTTCGACATCTTAGTCAAATTATGCAAAGACCAAAAAGGTCTCATTATGAAGCAGCAATTCGAGTTGTGAGATATATCAAAAAGGATATGGAAGAAGCATTTTCTTTGCTGCAGCAAACATTAACAACTGATTGCTTATTGTGATTCAAACTAGGCATGTCCAGTCAAGAAAGTCAGTTAATAGTTTGTGCATCAAGCTAGGCAAGTCACTCATTTCTTGGAAATCAAAGAAACAAACTACAATATCAAGAATCAAGATCATCGGCAAAAGCAGAATACATGAGCATGGCATTCGCAATTGCTGAGTTAGTATGGTTGTTAGGGTTAATGATAGAAATTTGTGCTAACAATATCAAACCAGCAATGTTATATTGTGACAGTTAAGCTACGGTGCAAATTGTTGTTAATCTGATTTACCATGAAAGGAGAAAACATATAGAAATTGACTTTCATTTTATGCGAGAAACAATACAAGACAGTTTGGTTCAAACGAGGCATATATCTATTAAAGAGCAACATGCAGATGTTATGACAAAAGCACTTGGAATACAACTTGATTAGATTCCAAGTTGGGGTGAAAGATATTGAACACCCTCCACCATAAGGGGGAGTGCAGAGAGTTGAAGGTTGTTAGTAGATTGTTAATTTGTTAAGTTAGCAATTAGTCATTGGTAGCTTAGTATAAATAGTCTTTTGACTGTTAACTTTAGATGACATGCTTGGAGGTAAATAGGTGAAGAATCTATTTAATCTTTGCTATTTCTCTTTTCATAAATCACTAATTCAAGCTATTGTTAGTATTTTAACACTTTCAATATGAATATATATATAATTTGTCTTTTAGTGTTTAAACCCAAAGAAAAATATCTAATAAGTTTTTGGGAAGAGAAAGAATTCAAAAATACCTTTTCATTACAATTTTTTTACTCAACAATGATAATTTGTAAAAACTTTAACAAATTTAAAAAGTAATAAATAAATTAGTTAAATCGAACTTCCACAAATTTAAAAACATAAAAATTTTTAAGAAAAAGTAGTAAATTAAACTTACCATGCAAAGGCGGAAAGGTGGAAGGATTTAAAATTGACTTCTAAGTTTTCTTAGTTGTGGTTTCGGTGGAAGAAAGAAAGATGAAAAAGAATGTTTCTTTCTTTTCACTTTTTATTTGTTTTATTAGTAATATTTCACACATATCATAGTTTAATTATAATTATAATATTCTTTATAAAAAACATCACACTTAACCGTCGACTATATAATTAAAATGGTCTATTTTCCATTTAAACATTAGTTTAATTACTATATAAATCTTTTAGCAATTAAAATCTTTAACGATGAATTTTATAATTTTTACAATTTAATCTTTGTACCTTAATTAAATTATTCAATTAACAAAATTAAGGGATTAAATTTTAATTAATCTTAATACTAACTTCATAAATATTAAATAATAATATTTACTGATTCAAATATCGAAATTGAGATTTTGAAATCATTGTATTCGATATCACTAAAAAACGGATTGTTACAATAGATGTGCTAATGGGCTGAGCCGACTTCATGCAAGGTATCTGGACCAAAATTTCAAACTTTGGCCCAGTCAAGCTCGAAAAATGTGCTTACATTTTTGCCCAAGCCTATCCCAATTTAAGAGTAGTAAACTCAAGCCCGACTTGCCCATATTTGATTTTATAGATTACTTATTATTATTGTTATTATTATTTAAATATAATACACTAAATGTACTAAAGAGAGAGTAAAATAAAAGTTTTCTAACACATTAAGAATACATTAAAAATAATTATATTAAAACACAAATAAATATAATAAATATTTTATTGTATTAAATATAATTTTAAAATTTTATACTTTGGGTTGAGTTATTTAGTTGGGTAAATGTTTTTTAAGTTTTGGGTAATTGATTTAATTGTTTCGGATTAGTGATTTAATATAATTATAAATATATGTAATTATTATTTAATATGTATAATTAATATAATATTTTTATAACATAATATATTCAAACTAGGTCGGGTTTAGGTAAAAAATTTGCTCAATACTCAACCCATATAAAAAATGAGATTAAATCTTATCCAAATTCATTTTTCGAATCTTATATTTTATCCAAATCTTTTTTTTAGTGCACCTTCGAATTAAAAGACATCATACTTGTAATTTATCACATTTAATGGGTAATTTTAATTACCGCATGTGTTATTGATAT
This sequence comes from Gossypium arboreum, assembly GCF_025698485.1. Taxonomy (NCBI): domain Eukaryota; kingdom Viridiplantae; phylum Streptophyta; class Magnoliopsida; order Malvales; family Malvaceae; genus Gossypium; species Gossypium arboreum. The sequence continues at coordinate 17,809,833 of NC_069080.1, forward strand.
CTGATCTAAATCGAAGTTGATATATATGCTTCAAGAATCGAAACATTTCACATGCACTTTGCTTTGCTAATAATATTATCCTATTTCCCCTCGTCTCCCGGTGTATTAAACGGTTTGTATAATAGAAGTGATCGAGTAATGGCTAAGGTTTTATTTTATAATACACGCATTCTTTTTATTCAATAATACACATTTTTCAAATTTTAAAAATTCTTTTAGTATGTAAATTGAGTTTTAATTCTATTGGCATGAGTATTTGTCAATACAGGAAGATATAAGTTTAAGTACGTTGAAGCTAGGGGCGAAGCCAGAACAATTTTTTAAGGGCGAATAAAATTTTAATTTTTTTTTATAGTTTATATCTATATAAATTTTAAAGAATTAAATTAAACTTTTATAAATTTAAGAGGGTTAAAATATAATTTTACATTTATTAATTTAAAATTTAAAAAATTAAAAAGTTTAAATAGTAATTTTTATTTTAAATTCCTAAATTTATCTCTAAAGCATATTATACTCCTATTTATGAGTTATAAAAGAAATTTACAAATATTATCTAAAAAATAAATAAATATAATCAGAACATGTCACAAAATTATTTAAAAATAAAATGTTCCGATATATAATTCAATAGAGAATCATCAACCTCAACGCCTTACCTTTAAAGCAAATCCCGAAAGCAGTGTTGTTGACTATAGTTAATTAGATTTCAATTTTTAATTTCATATTACAAGAGTTTAATATTTTTGAACTATAGTTATAATGTCTTATTTTTGGTTATTTTTTTAATATTAAACGTTTTCTTTTCATAAATATAAAACCTTGAAATGTGAATCTGATCAACGACATATATTTTAAAACCTAAAAATAAGTATAACATAAATTTAACTTTTTAATGTTTATATTTTCTATCAATTTGATTTTATTTTAAGTTAAATTTGACCATTAACCTTTAAAAAAATTAAATCGCTTTTCTTTAATAGAAATGTCAAATTAAACATTAATTTTTAACATAGTAGGCGTGACAGCCCAAGTTGTACTCTATGTACATTTCATGTTAATATGATATTATTTATCTTATATGTTACACCAACAAATAATTTTAAATTTAAATAAAAGTAAATCGAAATTCAAAAATATAAAAACTTCATTAAAATTAGCATAAAGTGCAAATAAATTATCATGCAAGCTGCCACATTTAAAATTTAACATTTTAGTCCGTATTTTTGTTAAAAAAATATCATTTGGACTCTTTTTCAAAATGTTGACAATCAAATTTGATTCTTTATTAAAAGTTGAGAGGCGAATTTAACTTTAAAAAAAGGATAAAATTTAAAATATAAATATTAATGTTAAAATACTAAAATTAACATTATGATATAAAAATATATAATTAACTTTTGATATATATAATTACATTGCTCAAGTGTCTAGGTATGTCAACTTGGATCAAGAAAGTACTATCAACCTTATACAACAAGACACTTGTACGGAGTAAATCACACCAAAGTCCAATGGATAGACTTTGAGTGAGCTTGAATGGACGGTAAAATATGGCGCGTTTAACTTATTTTTTATCTCGTACTACAATATTGTTATAATATTTAATCTTACCATCATATTTATTTTTACACTAATCATAAGTAAACAGACCATCCATTCAAACTCACTATCCATCTATTATTAAAAAGACTCAAAGCTCTTGCTCCACTATTGATACTTTTCCCAAACCTCTCTGCAACTCTCTCAACACTCTTAAACTACATCACTGGCAGCTTTTGACATCCTGTATAAATAACTCTAACATCACATTTTATATTAATATTTTCTTTTCAAAATAATAATTAAAGGTAGGAAATTTTAGATACATTATTTTCAATTTAAATGAATGGATTAAAATTTTTATCACTGAAAAATTATCTAAATTTAACTTATTAATATAAGATGATTTTATAATATTTAAACTTTATATAGAAAAATCTTTTGAATTCGACTAGTCAAACCCAACTTTAAACAAATAATTTTTTTTATTTTGATCATGAAAAATTAACTCAGCCCTAAAATTTATTTAGTGTAGTAAAATAAATATATTTTATTTTTACAAAAAATATATTTAACTTCAATTAAAATTAATTGTTTTAATTTCATATTTAATTCAGTTATATATTAATCTTGAAATATACTCATTAAATTATTTATTATTATTTAGAATATTCTAATGGAAAAGAAATTGATTAAAATATTAAAGTAAAAAGAAAAAGAAAAAAATCATTTCAAAGTTAATATATAATTAAATTAGAATGTAAACAAACATGTAAAAGAGAAGACAAAAACATTTAAAAAAATAATTGATAACAGCTTTTATTTTTAATAATTATCAACGAGGATTACGCTTAATGGCAAGGTTAAGACTTTAAAAACTTTAAGATCCTAGCCCTTACATATTTTGTTATTGTATAGATTTATTTTAGTCTCTGATTAACAATTTAATTGTATTTTGTAATGATTGATTTTGATTACATTTATTTGAATATATTTTTGTAATCATAATGTGACTATAACTTACATATATTAATTGGATAATATATTTTGGCAACTAGGTTTGTTCTATATATATATATATATATATATATATATATATATATATATATGTATTGTTCAATTTAACACTTGAACTTGACAACTAAGTTGAACTTGAAAAATATAAAATTTTGATGATGTGGCACATTGAGATCATGTCATATCATCACTTGAAAATTAAAAAATATATATAAATTTCTAGGTGATAATGTGATACAATCTCGGAGTGTCATATTCATTGTTTTAATAATCGGATTGGTGGTTGAACAGGTCAAACCACTAGTTCCCTATCAACTAGTTCGATCGATTCAACCGTCATACCAACAATAATTAAATAAATAGTTAAAAATTCATTAAAATAAAAAATTTATTAAACTGATTCAACTTGTTCAACTGACGATTTTTGTTCTGATTTTTTGTTTTTATCGATTTCAAGCAATTTCTAAATTAATCAATTCAATTCTTTGTTTGGACCGTTATATTGATCAATTATTAATTTGTCTAATCCGATCTTATTTCAGTAACACTAGAAACATCATTAAGTTCAACATTATTAGATCACTAATCCAAGATCTACAAAGAGTTTTTTTTCATTTTAAGAAAATCAAGATAAGAATTGATATTATGTATTTACCCTTTTTTATTAATAAAATGTATTTACCCTTTTAAATATCATTAGGAGGACTTAGTGAAACAAAATATACTTTCTAAGAATCATGAATTTTGTTATTATTGTTGGCCATAATATAATAGTATAGTAGAGATTGACAAAATGAAGCTCAGCGGTAAAAAATAATAATAATTTTAACAAAATTTATGTGTGAGAAAAAATCCAAAATTAGATAAATAAAGTTAAAATGAGAAATAGAGTCGAAAATGAAGTTAAAATGTGACCGTATATAAAGTTAAAATATTATTTTGATATTTTTAAAAATTTTATTAATAATAATTTTACAAAATCAAAAATAAAATCTAAAAATATCATAAAAATATTAAAAAACTTAAAATAAATAAATTATTATTTTTAAATTATAAAAAATAATTTTGAAAATTTAAAAGAATCATTCGATTTCAAAAGATAAGAATTGGTCATGTTACATTGTACGAAGGAGCTCTTGCTTTCTGTTTACACTCGTTGTTGATTATTTTTAGACGCAAGGATGATTCAGGGGACGTGGGGGGTGGTTGCCTCCCTTAAAATTTTTAGATTTTTTAATTTTATATATAAATTATCATGTATTTTAAATTTGGTCTCCAAATTTTATAACATTCGTCCCCCTTGGCCAAATAATAATAATCAAATATTAATATATGATGGGCCTTGAAAGACTAAACTTAAATGCCCAATATAGACTTTAAAGCCGAATTTCAAAATTAATTGATTGGGCCCATAATTATACATAGAAGTCCCAAATTTAAGTGCTCCGTATAAAGCTGGTCGAGGTTGGTTTCGCATCCAGAGAGATAACCTCACAATTGAGCATCACTATTGGTTTGTATATTCTTTGTTGGTATTGATTCATTGCTAACAGAAATGAACTCTCACTTTAATGATGAGGTAGTTAAGTTACTTGTTCTTAGCTCTGCTTTGGATCCATACGATAATTACAAAGCTTTTCGAGTGGAAGATATCTGCAAGCTTATGAATGATTTTTATCTGAACGATTTTTATCCGAACGATTTTACAGAGTAAGAAAAATTATACATGAAGATTCAATTGGAATATTTTCAACTTGATGCTCATCAAAGCATTGAGTTACAAAAAGCTTTTCTAGTTGTCGAGTTGTGCCAAGTACTAGCTAAGATAAATAAGTCAAGTATTTATCATCTTCTTGATAGAATTATTTGTCTTGTGCTAACTCTTTCTGCTTCTACTGCAAGAACCAAATGATCATTTTTAGCCATGAAAATTGTGAAGATAAGGTTTCGCAACAGAACGAATGATGATTTTCTTTCAACTTACTTGGTGGCATTCATTGAAAAAAAGATAGCTCGAGAATTTTCAACATACTCTATCATTGATGATTTTGATCTTATAAAAACAAAAAAAGGTGCAATTTAGATGCCTAGTATTGAGAAATAGGACTAAGGCCAAGTTTTTTAATTTAATTTTTGGAATTATAATGATATTTATGAAGTTTACGGTATAGTATTAGTTATTCTTTTTTGCATTTTGAAAAAAAATATTTAATTTTATATCTTGTGATTTTTTAAAGATATTAAATTGATTTGTTTAAAAATAAAAAAAAACTATACAAGAAGAATTGAAACTTTTTTATGTTAAAAAAAAATGTCGTTCGAATTTAAAAGTTTTGCCCTTCTTGGAGTAAAATTTTGGATCCGTCCATGTTTAGACGGTCTTGATTTCATTTAAGACATAAAGGTAGGATATTGTCAAGGGCAATACAGTTGATACAATAAATCAATTATATTCTTGAAGTTTATCATGTTTTATTTAATATTATTATTTTTAAAAGTATAAAAATATAAAATTATTAAAATGCGAGTCTAGAATGAACTTAACTTGAACATAAAATATTAAGTTTTTATATTATTATTTTTAATTTAAATGTAGATATCTATTTACCCTCATTCATTATACACGTGAAATTAAAAAAATATTTGTATTTAAAATAACTAATAAAACAATTATTTATTAAAATGATAAGGAATGATTTTTATATTTTTGGTGGGTTAGGGTTAATAATAATTAAAAAAAAAAGAAAACTTTTGATGACTCCTTTATAAATATAGGTATTTGACAATGATAGTCATATTTTATAAATAACAATTACCATATTTGAAATAAAAAGTTAACCATAATATAAAATAATTTAATATATTTGACTAATAAATATAATCACATCACATCACATGACATGGAGTTAAAAACTAATATATATTGCTTATTTCTCCATCTACAAAGGGGCCTATGATTTTTACCTTCGGTAATCTTACCGCAACCTCTATCTCAGAACTCGAGTGTGATTAGCAAGTGGTTTCTGTTTCATTGAATCATTTGGCTTACTTAAGTCGTCAGATCATTTATTTTGTCTTTCCATGCCCTCTCGACTGTTTTTCTTGCCTTGAAAGCATAAAAAGATCAAACTTTTAACCAACTTGCAAAAAGAACAAAACCTCCCATCATTTTGTGTCATTATCTTAAACCAAAATCACAGTTTCTTGGGTACATTTCAGGGACAACAGTCTCTTTAAATTCCACAAATATTGCATCTATCAATCCAAAGTGAAAAACTTCCACTCCAAAAAACTGTAGCTATGGCTAACAATTTCCTATATTTTTGCCTCTTCTGTAGCTTAGTTGTATTAACTCATTCAGCTCCTGAGGAGGCTCTGGTCACTCAACTCCCTGGCTTTTCTGGCACTTTTCCTTCAAATCACTACTCTGGGTATTCACTGATGTCAACATTTTCGTTATTAATTTCTATCTTTTTCTTGTTTCCTATAATTTGAGCACCATAAAAGTATTGGTCAAACTCTTTTTTTTTTTTTTTGTTCTTGAAGGTATGTGAATGTCGATCAAAATCATGGCAAGAACATGTTTTACTATTTTGTGGAATCTGAAAGGAATCCGTCAGAGGATCCACTGGTTCTTTGGCTCAATGGTGGACCTGGATGTTCCAGCTTTGACGGCTTTGTTTACGAGCACGGTATATAGATATATAGTAATATACTGTAGAGCGTAGACCATAAGTCAATGCAAATCATCTGTTTCATCAGATATTACAACATTTCAGATTTACCTTAGGGTTTACAATAATCTGCTTATTTGGGTTTCTAGACTTTGAAATTATTTACTTGAACAATGAGTGGTGGAAAGGTAAAAGTTCTGCAATTTATTTACTGGAGTATTAGGGATCCCCTATAGTAACTCAGTTGTTCCTGTTTTGTCAAATTTATAATAATTGCTTTGAATTAACAGGGCCTTTCAATTTTGAAGCAGCAAAGGCAAATGAGAGTTTGCCCCAACTACATCTCAATCCCTATAGTTGGTCCAAGGTTGTAATTTTTCACTTTTGTTTTATAGGACAAAAGGGAGATGTTTGATTTGTTTATGTTCGTTTCCCCATTGTGATAAAGATATCATATTCACAGTTTTCTTTTTCTTTTAGGTCTCTAACATTATATATTTAGATTCTCCAGTCGGTGTTGGGTTTTCGTATTCGAAGAACAAAAGTGATTATGAGACTGGTGATGTACAGACTGCCATTGACACCCATGCATTTTTGCTCAAGGTTATACATCAAATTTATTCATTATTATTGCTCAAGTTCTTTATTAACTAAGATACTTATGCTTTAAGTATCTGTTGTGTATCAGTGGTTTGAACTATACTCTGAGTTCCTTCCAAACCCCTTTTTTATTGCCGGAGAGTCATATGCTGGTGTATATGTGCCTACTCTATCTTCTGAAGTCGTGAAAGGTACGTACATATATATATATTTATATACGTCCTCTTAGTTTAGACTTTAATAAGTTGAAAGGATAAATCTAAAGTGCAGATATGAATCGTTTACAGGAATTGTTGCTCAGAAGAAGCCTATTCCTAATTTCAAGGTACAAATTTTTCTGGAAACTATTTTGATTGAAGTTTAAGCTTTTAAGCACATGTATTCTAGCTGTAACTTGAATACATCATGGACAGGGATATTTGGTGGGAAATGGAGTTGCAGATGATGAATTTGATGGCAACGCTCTTGTTCCGTTTGCCCATGGGATGGGCCTGATCTCAGATGAACTATATGAGGTGCGTGGAGCAGTCTCTGATTTCCATATATCTTATTCTAGTTCCAGTTTTTTTTTTTCCTTCATAACATTATATTTTCCTTTCAATGACCCCTCATTGAAGGTGCCAGTACTAGGTGTAATTACTTGGTCTGAAAATTTGCTAAACTGAAAGTATTTGAACTTCCTGTTCTACTTTTGACCTGAATCTACATTTCCAGATAGTGGCTTTTCTTAGTTTCTGGCATGTTATCCTTTTTCCGGTCCATGGCCCGATATGCTATATACTTTTTACCTCTTTAAACTAGTAGATTTAAGTTTGGTACTAGTAGCCAATGCTTGCTACAAATGCATGATGTGATTAAGCAACTGTAGGAACCTAAGTTTTTCATTTTTTAGCAACTGTAGGAACCTAAGTTTTTCATTTTTTTCTTTAAAGTTTCCAGATTTGTTATTGGAAGCTGATATATTCTAACATGTTATAAGTGCTAGGTTGAAAAAAAGGCCATGGTTCTTTTTCCCCAAAAACATAGTTCTGATAGTTCAATCTTATTACATATTTTCAGGAGGTTAACAGTGAGTGCAAGGGTAATTTCTACATTCCACTCAGTGAAACTTGTGAAAGCAAACTGGAAAAGGTTGAGAAGGTAATTGCTCTTTAGTTGCTTATTTACATTGATTAAAGGGAAAGTCCAGATAGTCAGAACTTGCATTCTCTTTGGTTTGCTTCTAAACTTTTGACTAATTGCAGAACATAAAGGATTTAAACATATACGACATCCTGGAACCTTGTTACCATGCACCAGAAACGCTTGAGAATACAGATATTAAGATTAGACTACCTTCAAGCTTCCAGAAGCTCGGTGAGACCAACAGGCCTCTTGCTGTAAGGACAAGGATGTTCGGTCGTGCCTGGCCGCTTAGAGCTCCTGTGAGAGATGGAATTGTTCCAACATGGCCACAACTTCTTGATGCCGAAAGTGTTCCATGTACCGTAAGTTCTAACTTATTGTATGTGATGATTGCTTGTTTGTATCTTGTTTCACATCTATTTTGTAGCTTTGCTCTTTTTCTGAGGTCAATAACCATCAGTTTATAGTTTCGACTTTCATCTGCTTTTTTCTTCAAGTTCTTAGCTCAGCTATTCCTTTCGTGCATACAACTCGTGTAACTGATTTGTTCTTATTTATTTATTATTCATCTCAAACCATCTTGTTGGAATTATATTGATAAAATTACTTACTCAAAACTTTATATTAATTGTGTAGGATGATACAGTAGCAACACAATGGCTGAATAATCCAGCAGTTAGGAAGGCAATTCATGCTGAAGAGGTAAGCATTCTCGAAGTCATTACTCCATTTTTTAAAATAATATTAATTTTATGATCCTTTGGCACCATAGGAGACTGCAATCGGCAAATGGGAGTTATGCACGGACAAGATCTTGTATGATCACGATGCTGGAAGCATGATCATGTATCACAAGAATCTTACTTCTGGTGGGTATCGAGCACTCATATACAGGTAAATCTCCTTTTAATGTTGTATAATTTTACAATTTCTTTCAGAATTTTTTTTCTCATCATGGACCCGAAAAGAATTTAAGAAAGGACTTAATCTTTTTCCTAAATGAAAAAAAGATTACCTAAAAGAATGATTCATTGGTCTTGGTATGTCGAGTTTGTAACTTGTTATGGATTTGAGCTAATCGTCCTGGATATGCTAAGCCAGTGTTAAATTTATTTATCTGAAGCTGCACTGATCGATTGAATTTCATGATGTTTAATAATTAAATCCGGGTTTTAAGTCAAAATGAGTGCTCGACCAGGTAATGTTTTCTGATAAGTGTATGTATGTAACTTTTGTGGCAGTGGGGATCATGATATGTGTGTTCCATTCACTGGGAGCCAAGCCTGGACGAGATCCATTGGATACGAGATAGTAGATGAATGGAGGCCATGGATGTCCAATGGACAAGTTGCTGGGTAATTTTCAGTCCTTTCTTTCACTTAACGTATGGAAAAAGTATTTTACAAACCGATAACCAGAACCGAATCTCATGCTGAATCTGTCACTGCCTAGATTTCTTGTTTTCTTTTCCGAACTAATGCTCATAATGCTTTACTTTACTTCATAATTGACTTTGTATATATTTTGGAATGCATTTGCAGGTATTTACAAGGTTATGCGAACAACCTGACCTTTTTAACCATAAAGGTATCGACTGCATTGCGGACTTTCTGATATCGAACAATCTGTTTGTAAATGGTCTAAATTGTATAATTCATTTTTTTTTTGTATAAATCCAGGGAGCAGGACATACTGTTCCAGAATACAAACCTCAAGAGGCATTCGATTTTTATAGCAGATTCCTTGCAGGGAAAGCTATATGATACTTGTTTTAGTTCCTCCTAACAGTATGTTGATGATGGCTTATCCAAGGAATTAATTTAAGGGAAGAACAAATTCCTGGATTGCTTGTATCTCTATGAATGAGTTAGTAAGATTTTAATGTTAATTTCACTTTTATTTAAAATAAATAAATAATTTGAATGTTATTTTCTTTGGTCATATGATATTATTTTACGTAATATATTTTCTTGCCACCGTCAAAACGTCATCTGCTTCTGTATAAGCATCCTTCCCTGCCACGGGAAGACAAAAAATTCTTTTAAGTTCTAAACAATCCTTATATTATATCTCTTATTGTATTTTGATATTTTTTTTATCGGGGATTAAATTTATTATTATGCTTTACATAAAACATTAAAATAAGTATTTAATAATATAATTTTAATAGATGAATTATTTTATTCTAATACGTGAGGGATTAATTTATCTATTTTTAATAAAAAATTAAAATGTACAATGTCTATTATAATATTTTTACCCTAGCAAGCCATGTTGATAATTTGAGGGAATAATAAGACGAAATTGATATATCGTTTTTGCTCATTTTCTTTTGAAAAGTTAAATTAAAAAAAAGTAAAGATATTAATATTTTTAGAAAAAGTATTTGATACATCAGTGATAGTTTTAAATTTCACAAATAGAATTGAGTATAATAAAATATTAAATAATTAAATAATTTAAAAAAAAGACATCTAACAATTTTCTAAAATTACTTGTTGAATAAAAAAGTATACTATCGATATACTAAATACTAACCCATATGTGTAAAATTTGGCCCATGATCTTGACGTGTAGTTTCACTTGATACATGTATTAACGTACTAAAAATATGTATTATATTTTTAATTATCAAACCATAAAAAAGTATAATATTAAAATAAACCTAGATATTAAATTTATAGGTTAAAATTATATTAACCTTTTAATAATGTTGCTTAAAAATTATTAAATATTTTTTCAAATTTCAATTAAGTTAGTTGATTGAAATTTAATTCACATCATTGTATTGTAACAATTAAAACAACACGTGCTTAAATGCGTTTTTATTCTGATTTAGGCGTTGGAGAGGAGTTCAATGGAAATACTCACTACTAGTGTCACGTGACACTAGTAGCTAAGCTTTAACCCGTTCCGATATATGGGCTGTGTTGCCGGTTACCCGATCCAACGGAAAATTTATTTGACAACACCGAAGCTAAAACCACTTCAAAACCCCAGCAGATCAAAGGAAAAGACTGAGAATGGTGGCTTTAATAAGGAGACGTTTTTTTGGCACCAAAATATCCCCAAACAGCCATCGGCATAAGCTCCAATGGAGCGTAAAGCAGGTTACCAAATCCAACTTCAGTGACTCACTCCAGGAGTTCAAGTCCCACCTCTCCGCTTCCGACTTCGTCGCGGTTTCGCTCCAGAACACCGGTTCTTTCTCCGCTCCTTGGAACCGAGTCTCCTCCTTCGACTCGCCGGAAACCGCTTACCTCAAGGTCCGTCGCGCCGCCGAACGCTTCCAGCTCCTCCAGTTCGCCATCTGCCCCTTTACGATATCTGGCTCCAAAGTCACTGCCCACCCGTCAGTTCTCAACCTTTTATTTATATAATGATTCATTTTATCTTTGAAAAAAAAAATATTCAGTTTTAGGATGTAAATTTCTTTTAAAATTTGAAAAACATTCGGTTAATTTGAAATTTTTTCAGGATTATCATTTGTAAGTTAAAGGTAATTTGGAAAATTAGAATTTAAAATTTTAGTTCTGGGGAATTTCAGGATTACATGACGGGGTGAAATTTTAGGTTGAAAGAATTACCCATTATTTGTAAGAATTAAGTTGCAGCTTTCTTTTTTTTTTTTTTAAATTGTCATTGCAGGTATAATTTCCATTTGTTCCCAAGGGATGAATTAAACATTGGGATGCCTTCTTACAGTTTTTCATGCCAAACTTCTTATTTGACAGCTATGGCTCGACAAGGTTTCGATTTTAATGCTTGCATATATGATGGTAAAATCCTATTCTCTTCACTTTTTTAACACTTCCATTACTGATATGATATTTGTGAAACATGATGACAAGTGTCAAAACTTGGTGAAAAGCTTGTGCCTTTTGTGCATTACTGCATAATTCAAGCGAATTAGAATCAGGATATAAATTCTGTGGACTTTTGAGCTAAGCTGAAAGAGTTACTTTGTTCTTTTTATAGGTATATCGTACTTATCGAGAGCACAAGAGTTGGCAGCAATAGTTCGAATGGCCAATCCAATTAATTTAAATTATGTTGTGGAAGCTTCTTCTTCCCCTCCGACTGTTGCTGATACAGTATTTGTAGAAAGGGTTAAATGTCGTATTAAGCATTGGAAAAAGTCCTGTATCGACTCCACAAGCAAAAAGATAGATGGTGAAAGATTTTGCATTAGATGTTTGGTTATTTATTATCTTTTCGTTGCTTCCTGTTGTTCAGTGTGTTAACTTTTTTGTTGGCAGATGCTCTTGTAAAATCACTGCAAAAACTTGTCTTAGGGGGTGAACAGTATGGGTCTAGACCATGCATGACAATAGCCGTATGCAGTGAACGTCAAGTTCAACTTGTATCAGAGGTAGACTCACCTGATACTAGTTTCAATCTGTAATTAAGGGAGTGATGCAAAATTAAATCTCATGTAATGCTGTTATGGAAAGTGGGAATTTTTGGGCTTTTCTTTTGTGAATATTGTCATGAAATTTGTTTATTTGATATAGATGTTGAGAGAGTTCTTTGATGATCTTGTTGCTTTAAAAATCCCAACAAAGGGTGGAGGAACCCAGGCAGTTCGTGTTGTTTTAACAAGTTCAAAAGAAGACAAGAGTCTTCTTGAGGTAGCAAATAAATCTTGATCCTTGATCAGAATGAGTGGTTTGGTTCTTTCTAAACTTTGTAAATGGGAATCTTGATTAACAGAGGGAGCTTCAGAATGCTGAAGAGGAACAAAACAAGAAAATGAGGGGCTTTCGAGAGGTGATCGAATTGGTATCTGCTTCACAGAAACCTGTTGTCTCCCACAATACCCTTAATGGTGTATTTTTATGGCAAAAGTTCCAGTACTTTTAGTCTATATATTATGTTTATGTTTTTTATTAATGGTGACCTAAACAATAACTTGTTCCTGCAGATTTCTCTGTTATTCATTCAAAATTCATAGCTCCACTTCCTCTCGACGTGAATGAGTTCCTTAACTCTTTACAATCCAATTTTCCCCTTATATTTGATGTTAACCATATGATGAAGGGAATTGGTCCTCTAGAAAATGTGACCAGCATACCTGCAGCTGTATCTCACCTCAAGAATCGTTTCTTTGCGCCCATTGAAATGGAACTTTCCCATGGAGGTTAGTAGGACTCTCTAGTTATGCTATGCAGCTGGTTTTCATAAATTTCTACTTTCATTCTTGGCTAACTTGGTAATGTACCAGAACTACCAATCACTAGGTTATTGCTCATTCTTCACATTTATGTCCTTCGTACATCATGTTGTGTTTTCCAGCTTTGTTAGATGAAAGCAAGATTCATGGGCAAACTGTTGTAAGAATATGTTATTTATTTGCAAAATTGTGCTCTGTACTGAAGATCACCCCCGGTTCTATCCAGTCTAGTGATGGAAAAGTCCTTGATGGGTATGCAAATGTCTTCAGATCATGTTCTGGAAATTCTGAAGAATCACTTGACGGGGGTATCAGAATTTGGACAAATAGCCCAAGAAAAGTAGATTGCAAGGATTTAGTTTTCTTGTGGGGATTCAGGAACAGGCCGTCTGCTGGAATGCTTAAGAGCCTGCTTCAAGGGTCCCATGATGTTTTCTCTGAAGAATTTGATGTCTGTTTAGTTGATAAGAGCTGTGCCATTGTGGTTTTCTTTCATCCTAATTTATCTCAAGCTTTCCTGGATGTAATGAATAGTGAAGAAATCAGTGGATCATTAAAGGAATTGGTCTCAGAAGGCTTAAGGGCAGCAGATTATGACACATACAAGAGGGCCTGTAGTTTGGGTTTATGGGAGACAGATTTAGCAAGTTCCTTAGACAAAGCCTCTGCAACTCCTGATCACTTATCTCAAAGAGATCCGGAAACAAAGCCAGCCGAGATTTACTGGTGCAATGACTTAATTATTAACTTGGACGACTTGTAAGGTACTGACATTTTCTTTTCTCAGGGATATTATCTGTATTTGCAACAGCTGAGCAGTAGGCTTAGAGTTGGTATTAGTGTTGGTACTAGTCTGATACCAATCTTTAAGCTGTGATCATTCATTGCTCGGAAAATCTTCTTATAGACCAATCACCTGGATTGCAGCAGCATATATCAAGTCGGATTGACCAATATTTGGTTTCATTTAGTATTGTTTTCCTTGTACCTCTGCTAATACTGTGCTAACCTTATGCACATTTGATTTGAGTAATCATCATTTGTCATGTGTTGAAAACTTGTAAGATTTTGGAAGGCTTTTATAAGAAGGATATATGTAAGAGAGGTCGGAAAAACTTCTTGACAGAAGTTCCCAAGTTCCATGTTGGGAGGAAAGTGACTATATATATCATTCATCAATAATTAGTGGGATAATAGTTTCAAATATATATATTTGGCTCTACTTCGCATTTAACTTTTAAATAATTTCGTTTGGATTTTAACGTGATTATTTTTGTTTAATTATCCAAAATTTTACAAAAGTAATTAACAAAGTTCACATGTAATGTAATACCGTCGAAGACATTAGATTGAAATTAAAAAAAAAAAGAAGAAAAAAACCTGACTGAAAAGGAAAATTGAATGGGCTTCAACCAAAACCAGCCCAATTTGTACTCTCCTTTTTCCTAATTGTAATTGAAAAATAGTGAGTGAAAAGGAGTTTAAACATCAAAGCAGAACCAGCAAAAACAATGTCTTCAGCTTCAATTGCAGTTAACTCCCCAAGCTCCTCAAACCATTTTATCAAAGATGGCGTCACTTCAGTCAATGTAAATCGATTATGTTCCTTCTCATTCGAATCAGGCTTGTTCGGATCCAAAATCCCAACGAAAAAGCTCTCACTCTCGGTCAACGGAACCAGACCAACCCGACCCGAACGCATCAGTTATTCGGGTTTAGAACCGGTGAAGGCCTCTTCCCGTTCTTTCGACGTCGTGATTGTGGGCGCAGGAGTCATCGGGTTGACAATCGCCCGACAATTTCTAGCCGGATCGGATCTATCCGTTGCGGTCGTCGATAAGGCCGTACCTTGCTCCGGTGCCACTGGTGCTGGTAAACCCTCTTATCTTCTCCTCCAATCCTTTTCGTTATTATTTGCATTTCCTAAACTCTGATTGGGTGTAGGACAGGGCTACATATGGATGGTACATAAAAATCCTGCAAGTGAGACATGGGAACTTACCAAAAGAAGTCACCAACTGTGGAAGATGTTGGCTGAGACGATACGAGACCAAGGCATGGACCCACTTCAAGTATTGGGTTGGAAGAAGACAGGTACTAGTTTAATGTTTACGTAGTTAAAATGATTGCATGTCATTTTCGCAGCTTGCTATCCGGCTTCTTTTCGAATCTTTGTTAAGTATTTTAAAAGTTAAAATTTTGAGTTAACTTTTTTCGGAAGTCATGTAATATATGGTGTTTTTGAGGTGTAGGAAGCTTGTTAGTGGGCAGAACTCCTGAGGATTCAGTCATGTTAAGAAAGAGAGTGAGTCAGCTGTCTGAAGCTTGTGTGAGAGCTGAGTATTTGTCCACTGATGAATTGCATTACAAGGAACCTGCCATTTATGTCGGGACTGATGGTGGAGCTGCTTTTGCACCTGATGATTGCCAGTTGGATGCTCATCAAGCTGTTTCTTATATCGAAAAGGTATCTTTATAACCATGTTCTTAATTTTTTATGGCATTTGGCATAATTGTTGGTGTCTTAACTTCATTTGTAACTAACGCAGACTCCAATGATCTATAGGTTAACAGATCTTTTGCACCGGAAGGCAGATATGCAGAGTTCTATCATGAGCAAGTTACAGGTTTAGTAAGGTCGGTTGTCATTTTCCTGCAGTAAATTAATGATGATACAAAGAGACAAAAACATATTTGTATATCATTACTCAGGTCTGTGTAACTCTTTTAACACCTGTAGTTCAGATCTACTAGCAGTGGGGAGTTTGAAGCTGTTCAGACTTCCAATAATACCTTGTATGGTAAGGCCATTGTAGTTGCAGCTGGTTGTTGGAGTCGGTCATTGATGCATGACCTATTCAAAGGTTCACATATTCAATTGGATGCCCTTGTAATGCCTCGTAAGGTGAGAATGGCTCTTTTTTACCCCTTGTGGATGCTGTTATAGAATAATAGGATGGTAGATCTTTCTGCTATATCATGACGTTTCAAAAACACTGTAATTTTTGATAAATATTGGAAGCTAAATTAGATATATTTATTATTTATGTTCCCCATCATGCTCTGTAATAGTCTTGATTGTTCATCAGAGTGCTCTGTGATAGTTGTAAGCTTGGTAAATTATAGAAAAAGTCGCTGATGTAGTTGCTTGGGCTTTATAAATTTTGTGTTTTTTATATTTTCTGAATTAAACTTAACCTGTTTCCAACGTGCAATGCATGAGCATGCACATATATATAGACTAGAACACAGTTCTATTTCATAATATTGGATGCAAAGTGTTGCCTACTAAAATGCAGTTGAAGAGTGCCATACATATCTTGGAAGGAAAATTCCTGCAAAGTACTAGGATGATATTTATTAATTTTGGTACTGTAATTCTTTGGTGCTTCTTCCATGCTTATTTCTTTAATTCTCTTTTATCTCTACATTGCCTTTGATATGCGCCTCAGGGTCACCTTCTTGTCTTTGAGAACTTTAATCCCCTTCAACTGAATCACGGTTCGATGGAGGTTGGTTATGTTGATTATCAAAATGCAACTTTTCCTTTAGGGCTCGATGATCAGAGCCAAACCCTTTCTGTTTCAATGACAGCCACAACCGACACGATGGGTAATCTTGTTCTAGGTAAATTTTAACACTATTACTTGCTATTATCAATGCTTGGCTTTTAAATATACATTTACATATGGTAAAATGATAATTTTGGTGTTCCTGTGGTTTTGTTATTCTGATTCTCTTTAGCACTCAAGGAAGTGTAAGAGTGCATGGAACTCCAAAATGTTGTTTGTTTTCCCTGCTCTTAACAAAGTCCTTCAGTTCTAACTTCTAGATCTTATGGTTACATAATCTGATAGATGATTACCCAGTAGCCTTTATTTCTGCAAAACAAAATGCATAAACATGCTTAATTATGTCTCTCTTTCGTTCCAGTTGTTCACTTGTTCTTTGTATACATGTCCTTTGGATCATGTTAATTTGTTGTTTTACGTACTTATTTTGTTGTAAATTTAATCCGTCCTAGGAAGCAGCCGTCAGTTTGCTGGGTTCAGCACCGAGGTAGATGACTCTATCGTCCTTCACATATGGAAACGGGCTGGAGAGTTCTTTCCCAAATTAAAAGAGCCGTCTCTTACAGATTTCATCAAGAACCGAAAAGTGAGAGTAGGCCTACGCCCTTACAGTAAGTCCACATGCACTTCATCTACTGTATATTTTCATATCATTAGGATAAACTGCTATTTTGAAATTTAGATATGCAGAACAGTTGAATCAACATAAAATTCCTGAAACAATGTCTTTATTTATATGTCAGTGCCTGACGGGAAGCCAGTCATAGGAAATGTTCCTGGTTTGTCGAACTTGTTTCTTGCAACTGGACATGAAGGAGGAGGTCTCTCTATGGTAACTTTTCTGTCTTCTGTTCCATATTGTGGGAACTTTTATATTGTTCCATTTCGGAATAAACAATATGGGTCTTTCCTCGTTTGTTTGCAATCTGGTGATCAGTCGACCATATCTTTTACAAGGTTTTGTTCTTCAATAACTCCATATCTTGTAAGTTGAAGACATTTATTCATCAAGTTTGTTTAATTTTCAGGCTTTGGGAACTGCAGAGATGGTTGTTGATATGGTATTGAGCAATACCACTTATGTTGATAGTTCACCATTTGCTGCTCAAGGTCGATGTTGTTAGTTCAAAGTCTCTATGAAACAGTAAGGAGAGAAATATTATAGAGGACAGGTCTAGTTTTGGACCAAATCATAAGCTGCTGGTTGGACTTTGAACTGCCATTTTCTGGTCTCAAATGTAATCTCTACTTTCAGAAGTAGCGATTAGAAAATAAATTAAGCTTGTGAACTCTATGGTTTCTAGGGAAATAAAAGGTTTATGAAATTCGAGCTTACTTTAATTGATTTGTGATATTCAGAAATTTGAAATCTTTATTTTCGATTAAAAAAATAATTTAGATTTTCTCAGAAAAGTCACTTGAAAGGTGAGTGTGGAGTTTACTGCCCATAATTATAAATATTGGAATTGATGTTAAGATTAGTGGTAGAACTAAGATATTATAATTAGTAGAGTCGGATTATTAGTATTATATATAGATATTTAAATGTATTTATTTGAATCATGGATTTCAAATTTTGTTCTTATTTTATAAATATATATTTGATATTTAGTAATTGTATGTATATACATTTTATTAAAAATTTAAATATAAACAATTTAACTTAATATTTATATTATAATATAAATTATATAAAAACTTTTAACATAATTTTTTAGGGTAACGAAGAATTAACATATGATGATTTTTTTAGTATGATCATAAATATTTTTGTCCGTTCCGCCTTTAAGACTAGTTCTATTCGGTAAGTAGTATTTAAGTAAAGTACTCTTAATAATATTAACTTTTAAGATTAAGTAACATATTTTAATTTTAAAACGAATCATTTCAAACTAAAACATCGAGCATTAGAACTTTAATTTTATTCATATTTTAAATATAAATTTCATTTTAAACTAATAAATTTTTTCTCAAAAATTAAGCTTCATATTTTTGTTTACAGCTAATCAATATCGGATCTAACTTTCGAATATTAGCAATAAAACCATTTTGTATATTAATTTTCTTTTATTTTGGCAGGGAAGGAAAACGTAATGTTAGGTTGGCACCGCAGGCTTGCGAACCGTAGGGAACCCACTTTGCAAAAGTCAAGCTCCGAATAACCGAACCAAATCGCTGAAAAGAAATACAACACTGAACGGCCCACCGAACTGAACCTCCTCTCCAATCTTTCTCTAACTCTTCCCCTCCCCAAAAAAAAAAAAAAAAAAAAAAAAAATATGGCGATTTCGACGCTCCAAAAACTCACCTCCCAAATCCACCGTCTCCCATCTCTCTCCTCCCAAATCCTCACCCGATCCTCCGCCACCTTAACTTCCTCCCCCTCCTCTTCCAAAAAAGTTGCTGATCGGCTCGTCAAGCTCTTCGCCATCGACCCTGAAGGCCAGAAGCGTGAGGTTGTCGGCCTAGCTGGCCAGACCTTACTTCGTGCCTTGACTAACAGCGGCCTGATCGACCCCGACTCTCACCGCCTCGAGGAGATCGACGCTTGCTCCGCCGAATGCGAGGTCAACATTGCACAGGAGTGGCTCGAGAAGCTTCCGCCACGTACCTATGATGAGGAGTATGTGTTGGTGAGGAATTCGAGGGGTCGCATCTTGAACAAGCATTCCAGGCTTGGATGTCAGGTCGTGCTTACGCCTCATCTCCAAGGTATGGTCGTCGCCGTCCCCAAGGCTAAGCCGTGGGATATTCCATAAATATTTGTAGGGGAAAAAGAGATGAATGTGGGAACATTTAGTGCATTTCTGTTGTTTTCCTGGAAGTAATAATAATTTTGTTACTTTGAATGAAACGAATTTTATTTATGATTTTTATGCATTGCTGCACCATGTGATTTGGGTGCTTGGAATTTAAATTCAAGATATTCTACAGTTTTTTAATGCTATTTTGCGATTTCTTCATTGTCATGCTTTATTAAATTTCTAGAAAGTTATATTGCCTCTTTGGAGAGAAATTACAGGGAACTGTGATTGAATTGACTGAGATTTTCTTTTTCAAGTATTGAATATTATGTCAGTTGATTGATTTTCTAGAGCTGTAGCAAAGAAAGAAAATCAGATGTTTCTCTGGAAGGTTTCTGATTTGTTAATGTGAGGTATCAAAATTGTTTATTGGAGGTAAATTTGATCTTTTCTTTTTCCTTCATCACTCCTGTAGGGCTGTATGCTTAAGTGGTGATATTTAATTCCCTAGCAAACCTAGTTTATGTATAACTGATTGTAGGCAACGTTATTCTACAGATTCTAATGATTTATGAGCAAAGGGAGTGTTTTTGTGTTGTGACTTAACAGACCAGATCAGTACAGCATCAGACTTTTTTGGCTATAGTACAAAGATCACACGACTATAATTGCATTTTCGTTCAACTTGGTTGAGTATCGGATTGCTTAGGAACATAGGGATGAGTGGATGACATACTCTGCAGAACAGTGTACTTGATATTCAATTTCAATTAAGCCGTCCATTATTAGTTTAAGCCACATAAGTACAGGAAAGAGCTGAGTTATATTCCAATGGGTTTAAAATAATATAACTTGCAAACAAAAGAAGATCCTACATAAGTTGATTTTCTTGAGAACTCCCAAGTTAAAGGTCCCCGATTTCAATACACTTTAATTCCAGTTCAGGCTTTATACTTGTACTCCTAATATGAATTTCTATTCCCAGTAAAAGGGGGTTATCTTTTATGAGTTACAATAGGTTAAATTTCTGTAGTTCATTTAGTGGAAGTCTTTCTTTCCCCCCCTAAAATGTTATAATAACTTTGTCCCCAAATCAGACTTGGGATTTTGTGTATACCTTTCTTCTGAACTAGACCTAACAATGCCTTTCATTTTGTGATGTTAAAGTTATAATCTTCAATGTTGTCTCAATTTTAGTGTGTTAGCTTTGACTACTGGGTATGGTTTAATCTTATACATACTGGTTTGGAATTAGGATATCTCTTATTCAATAACTGGCTTGATGCATTGTATAGGCAGTAAAGAGTTTGAAATGATGGAGGATATACTTCAGATGCTCAACATACTTCGGTTTTAGAAAGCTTAGTTTACAATATTGAAATTGCTGAAATCCACTCACAGTACACAAGAGAACCTCATCTTGTCATCTCTTATATTCAGTAATTATATTAGTCATTTAGCGGGCATTTGGTTCACAGAATCTCATGTTCTTGGGTTGCGGAATGACATTTTCTGTTTTCGAGCCAGTAAATATTCCGAAATATAAAGGGTAACCTCAATACAACTTTCTTAGGTAATGTAATGACATCTCATGTGAAAATTTGGTGCTACTTTGGTTTTAGTAGTGTCATTTTTTGCTGTTTCGTGATGTAAAGCAGTGGAGCATAAGAATTGGCTGAATTGAACCTTGAGTTGTTGACCTTGTTTTCACCCAATTATAATAGTGTGGTATGTTGATGTGCCCACTGGATGCGATGAATCTTGATATTGTTACAACTACGGGCGTATTTCCTGAGAGCAGGCAGTGTGGATTCTTGCGTTTAAAGTTGACGCTCGGTGTAGATAGAAGTTTGACTCATTTGCGTAAGCTTGTAAAATATGTGTTTGATTCTCGTATTCGATTTCATATCTTGTTATTGTGTTGGAGCTCAAATTTCAGTACTAATTAAAATCAAATTTGACTTAGTTAATAGCTTGAATGACAGTTTAGTCTAACTTAAATTAATTATGAATACGAGTGTTTATAAATATTTAGATTCATTTGGTTTTAATTTTTAAGAAATTCAAACTAAAATTTTGTTTTTAATATTAGTACCTATTTTGTTAATATATAAGAAATACAATTTTAAAATTCTTTATATTTAAACATTATTAAATAAAGCATTTTTGCCTTTATATAATTTGAACTCTTGTTAATTCATTTAAAATTTAAAACCTGTGTTTTTAACTCTCTTTCTTCATTTTACAAAGGCTTTTAGGTGTTTTAATAAATTTAAAACTTAATTAGTAAATTTAAGCTATAAAATTCGTTTGAGATATTTATTAAAATTAAGTATACCTTCGATAAATAAAAATTTAAAGGTAAAATATTTAAAGGATCATGTTAAAAAATTTTAAATTTTAAAATTTAAAACTTCTACTTAAGTGATAAGTAACTCTTTATTTTCTCACAAATTTTCATTGAAAAATCTTATCATTGTTTTTTATCATGGATTATTAAACATTCTTAAAAATTAAATCATTAAAAATATTAGGTTTCGTTTGGTTTAGGAAACAAAAGTCTTTTTGTTTTATTTTTTGAAAATTGGAAAACATTGAGAAAAAATATTTGGTTGAAAGTTTTAAAATATATTTACAAATGAAAATGAAAATATGTAAATTAAGAAATAATAAAATAATTATTTTCATTATTTTCACTAACAAAAACTTTATAAAAGTGAAAATATTGAAAATAAAAGGTTTTATTTTTATTTTCTTCGTGTCCATTCTGTTTTTTTTGGTAAAATAAAGGGTTTTAATTTTAAATAAATTAAATCTGGTTTTAACTTATATAGACACAAAAATATTTTTTAAAACTTTTGAAAATAGAAAATAAAATTATCATCTGAAAATAAAAATAAAATGAAAATAAAATATATTTTAAAAACCAAAGGAACTTACTTTTATTCAATGGATTATCAAATTAGTGAAAATAGTGAAAACTAACTTTTAGAGTTTCTAATTTTTTTTCAATTAACCATATTATTTTAAAGGATTTTCATTATTAAAAAATCGAAAACAAAAGTAATTTGATTCGAAATCATATTTGATTTAAGTTCCTAGCTTGTACCTTGTACTGACTGTTTAGAGTTCTTCTTTAAAGAAAAATATTAGATTAATTTATTAAATTTTTTATGATGGAAAATATTTCAATTTTGAGTAACTATACACCATCACTTAAATCATATTACAAATATACTGGGCCTTTGGGGCGCAAGCCTGATTAGCTACAAAACCCTAACTTCTTTTTTCTATATAAATAGTATCCCATTCTCACCTCTTCTTCTCCGCAGCTTGTGTTATGTTAATAGCAGAATCATTTTCTTTTTCCTTGGATTTTCGTATGTTTCTAATTTTCTTCATGCTTTTTGTGAGTAAAAATTTGCATGATTTTAAAGCAAGTCAGCTTCTTGGTTGGGTTGCAGATAGAATCGACTCAGTCAATCAAATATTGGAAAAATACTTGCGATATGTAAACTCAGCCAGTATCACTCACCTGAATCTCATCTTCTTCTTTTTTTTCTGGTTTTTCAGGCCCTTTTCTTACTGGCATATTCATTTTCTTTTCCTTTTTTTTTTAAAAAAAATTCTTAAAAGAAAAGTGGAAATCTTTGTAAACGCACTCTGCGAAAGGTGAATTTGTTTTGAGGCAATTTCTTCGTTTGCTATATATCATTCATCTATATGAAATCTGGTGTCTATGTTTATATATGAGTGAAGAAGGAGAAGATGGCGATGATGATTATAGAAATTTAAATCTCGTTAATCTGATTCTATATATGAGGATGAAACTTTCCATCCATTCTTAAACATTTTCTGAGCCTCTTCTTTCTCTTTGCAAAAACAAATTTTTTTGTCAGATCAGCAACAAAAAAAATTGTAAAGCAAAATTAAAGAGAACTTAAGTAAGCAAAATGTTTTGGGAAGTACCACAAAAGTATTTCAATATTATTATTTGACGTCAAAGGTTAAATATCTTCTTGACTTTGAAAAATTATGTCAACTTAAGAGCTTGGTAAATACATCAATTTGATCCACTCTATTTCAGTTGTTTTTTCATTGTTAAGATTTAGTAGAAAGTAAAATTTTATATCAATATGCTTGCCTCAGTCTTTCATGGTTGCAGAAAATTGTACCAACAATGAATTCAATTTTTGTGCTTTATAATGTAACAATTGATTGCTTCTTAGAAAATGAAATGCATTGTGTCAAGCATAAAAGCATAGCTTGAAGTTTTCATTTTGTTTATCTTAATCTCTTGTATAATTATTGTCGGTGAAGCCAATTATGTTTGACATTTCACCTTTCTTGTAGAAAATCTCAAATTTCTTTGTATTTTTGTAAGTAATGAAGGATTTTCTTGATAACTAATAAATGCTTTTTGGTTGGGCTTTTCATCTACTTGCTAATAAGACTCATAAAATACATAATGTCCGTTCTTGCAGTAGTTATATACATTAAACTGCCTACAATTTGCTTGTAAATTGTGCTACCTACTTCGTTAAAGTGTTGGTTGATTTGAAATTTATCACCTTGAATTTATTCAAAAAAAATTTCACATATTTTTTTAGGAGAAATTTCATCATAATATTGCATTTAGGTCAAGAAAATAGTGCATCTTTCCAAGATCAAACATCTGAAACTAATTCATCATAGATCTTTTGATATCATCAAACATTACACAATCATTCCTAGTAAAAATAAGATTGGTAACATTTAATCACATAATTAACATCTTTCCATTATCTTCAATTTTAACAAAAAGTGTGTTCATACGGACATTTTTGAAACCCCATCTTCAAAAAATAACCTTTAATGTGACCATACTAATAACGTGGAGCTTGTTTTAGTCCAGGAAGAGACTTCTTTAATAGATAAATTTTATGCTCATTTCTAACCTTAATATAATCAGGGGTTGTTCAACAAATACCATTTCTTCTAAATATCTATGTAAGAATGTCGATTTTACATCAAACTTAAAGGTAGGCTAAGAGTTTCACGCTGCTAAAACCACTAATTTGATGGTGTCATGTCTTGTAATTAAGGCAAAAACTTGTGTAGTCCACACCATAATCTTGTTTGTACCTTTTAGCTTGTCAACCTTTCCATTTTCCTTTAGTTTTGTCTTTTAGACCTATTTGACTCCAATGGTTTTGTGCCCTTTAAACGATCAATCAGCTCCCAAGTATTATTTCTTTCAATGGTTTGGATTTCAGCATCCATTGCCTTTTTTCATTTTGCCTCATTGACAACATTTTCAAAACTTGTTAAGTTACAATATGCAAATAATGCAAAATGAGCAATTGCATCATCATTTTCTCCAATTTCGACTACTTCATAATCTTGCATTCATAAGTGCTTCAGTTGCTATACTAGATTCTTCTCTATGTGTAACAATACTTTAGTGGTTGGTGGAGAAGTATTATTAGGCATTTCTTCAACTTCATTATCATAAAGGAATTGAGGAGGTTGCGCTTCATCCTAATTTCATATGTTTTCTTCATTAAACACAACATCTCGGCTAATCACGATTTTCTTTGTCGTAAGATTGAACAATTTGTATGCCTTTGATATTTTGCTAATATCAACAAAAACGCACTTCTCACCTCTATCATCAAGCTTTTTTTTTTTTCTTTTGGGACATGTGCATAGGCAATGCACCGTTGATCTTCTTCCACTCCAAGCCTCCTCCGGAGTCACATCTCGAAGAGCATGAGTGAGACTTCTATTCAAAATGTGGATGCTCCAAATTACAACTTATGGCCAAAACACCTTTGGAATTCTCCCTCTTGCTAGCAGGCTTTAAACCGTGTTGGAAATAATTCTATTTTTTTCTCTCTGATACACCATTTTGTTGTGGTGTATAAGCGATTGTGAGTTCTCTTCGAATGCCATGAACGTCACAAAAAAATTCAAACGCCTTCAAGTAATATTCACCACCATGATTAGTTTGGAGAACTTGAATGGTTCTTCCATTCCTATTTTCTATATGAGCCTTGAAGCTTTTAAATGCATTAAGAGCTTCTAATTTTTCTTATAGAAGGTAAACATAAGTTTTACGAGAATAATCTTCAATATAGGTAATAAAATAGCCTTTACTTCCATTAGAAATTGGATTTATTCCCCCACAAATGTCTGAGTGCACCAACTTCAGTACATATTTTGCTCTCCATGATCTGCCATTGAAAAATTGAGATCGATGTTGTTTTCCAACAACACATTCTTCACAAATTAGGGAAAAATAAATAATTGGAGGAAGACCAGTCACCATTTTTTTTTTCAAGTATCTTCAAACCACCAAAGTTTAAATGGCCATAGCGAAAATGTCATAGCCATGAAAAATATTTAACTTCTGTCATCAACCAAGATTGAACAACCTCAATCTTCAATGGAAACAACCTATTCTGACAACAAATCTTTTAAATGGATCAAAGATCTCGCAAGCACATTTTCTGAGAGCGACAACATACCACTTTTTCAACAGTTGACCAACACTCAAAAATTGTTTTTTTAAAGAAAGAGTATATTATTAGACATGGTTTCCACAAAACCATTCTCAGTTCTAATATTGATGTTATATTTTCTTATGACATCTACAGTAGAACAATCACCAAAGCTGACTGTAGAAAAAAAATCATTATTTAAATACAAAAAAGATTATTTACTTCCACACATGTGATTACTGCAATCTGTATCTACATACCAAACATCTGGCTCAAGTTCTTTTTCAACTTGAACTACCATCAATAATGTTTTTCATTGTTCTCAACAAAATGTGATTGTTCATCCTTATCACTTGGTAGCCTAGCATAACATTCAAAATAATAATGACCAAACTTTTGACATCTGAAGCGTTTTATCTTAGATTTGTCAAAATCTTGTACTTTTTCTTTACTTTGGTCTTCATTGATTTTTGTAATTCTCGTTGTCATTTATGTTGCCACCATCTTTACTACCTTGATCTACTCTTCCTCTACCTCTACCTCTACCTTTATCCCTTCCTCTAAAATTGGAAGAAGAAATAAAAGTAGAAGTCTTTAAAGCTTGTTCCTTGGAGGTTGAATTACGATTCATTTTTTGCTCATGCACCAAAAAAGAGCTTTGAAACTCGTCAAGAGACAATTCATTTATATCTTTTGACTCTTTGGCGTAAATGACATAGTTAAACTTTAGCGTCATGGAGTGCAAAATATTCTCCTTTATGGTGACATCCTCTATCTTCTCACCATGAAACCACATCCTATTACAAATCTCCATGGTTCTAGCATAATAGTTAGTGACAGATTCCCCTTCCATTATCTATAGAGTCCTGAAATCCTTCCTCAAGGCTTGAAGTTGTGCTTGCTTCACTCTAACAGAGTTTTGATACTTTTTTCTTCATAGAATCTTATATATCCTTGGCAGTTTTTTTTGCAAAGAATAGTTTCCAAGAAGGGGCGATTAATAGCTTGAAAGAGATAATTCTTTGCCTTCAAATCTTTCAGCTTTCTCGCTTCAAACTCTGCTTTCTAAGCATATGTCAAATTTTCTCCTTCCTCAGGCTCTTCGGTACCTACCTCAACAATTGACCAATACTCTTTTGACCATAGAAAATTCTCCATCAACATACTCCAATGGTCATAGTGACCATAAAAACGAAGAATGGTTGCTTGAACAAAACTACTTTCTGAGGCCATAGGTGAAACCTTTTCTAAGCTAACAAGAACAAACTTGGCTCAAATACCACTGTTACACTTACAAGTAGAGAAAGAGAGAAAAATGGGCTTTTAATTTAAATGAGAGAAGATTTTTATTAGATTGATGTATAACTCCAAATGGTTCTAGTCTTTTATAGGCTTTGACATAACTAAAATTAGGAAACTAAAAGCTAAAAATAACGAAAATAAATGCAAAAATAAGGGCAAATAAAGAAATAATTCATTCAAAAGATAAGAAATAGAATTGAATTGGACAAAAGACAAGCTGATTAACCGTGTACTAGGTTCGAGACAATAAGATGGTTGTTGATTGGGGTTTGGGGGCTTAAAGTGATTTCTAAATTTGAAAAATCAAGATAAAAGGATTAGATTTAAGTGCAATTAGCATTTATTAATTTATAAAGGAATAATATTTTCAAATTAACCTCAAATCTATTAATAACATGAAAGAAAATTGCAACTCTTAAGTGTGGACATCATGAACAATTGTAATTTGATTGGTTTTGCAATTAGAAAAAAATCAATTTAATGAATTAAAATTTTAATTAATAAAAAATTTAGTTCGACTATTTTGAGTTTATCGAATCAGCGATAACTTAACCCTTTGAAATATATATAGTGGTGATAGTGTTAAATTTTCAAATTTTGATTTATTGTGTTAAATTTTTTTTCCAAAGTTTGATTTATGAGGTGTTTTAATTTAATTAAGGACAAAAGTGATATTTCATAAAATAATACCTATATTTTACTTGTTAAATACTATAATCAAACAAAGTAAAATATTTGTGAAAATGATTTTAAATTTATCTATGGTTATTTATTAACCTAAATTAAATTTTCTTAGTATTATAAGCATTTTCTTAAATTATTGTGTGAGTAACCAAATAAGATAGTAAAATTATAAAGATGACTTATATAATGATATTTTAACTCTACTTGTAAAATTAAAATATTTTATGAACATATGATATAACATTTACATTCTTATAAATATACTTTTATATTTCTCCATAAATTTTATTTAAAATTATCTTATAAAATGCGATAAAATAGCCAAATATACCAAAACACCAAACTGACTCCTAATTACTCTCTAATTTTAGATCTAAATTGATAACCACTTATTTTCATTAAACCATATTTTATACTTTTTTTAGTGTGGAATTAGGATGCTTAAAATCCCATTTTTTCCCCTCCACTCCCACCTTATTCTTTTTTTTTTTTTCATCTCATTCACTTAATCCCTTTGAATTTTCCTTGTTAGTAATTACCTTCTCTCATTATTTAAATTTTTTTTCCCTTTGAGCTTGCAACATTGTTTTCTTGTTAAAATTTACTTTGTATTTGTTTTTCAGATGGATCCTATAGAACTTGGTCGAATGTTTCAAATGTTTGATAGAAATGGAGACGGTAAGATCACAAAACAAGAGTTCAGCTATTCGTTAGAAAATCTAGGCATCTTCATTGCCGATGATGATTTAAGCCAAATGATTGAAAAGATCTGTAATACTCTGAAAATATTTACAGTAAGATATTATCCTTAATATAGTAAAATAAGGAAATAAAGTGAAAAAAAAAAAAAGAAGAAGGAAATTTTGAGTTATGTCAATATTGAGAAGTATATTATGATATATTAATTCAAGAAAGGACTAAATTGTAAAAGTGAGAAAAGTTTTGTTGCACAAGAGTAAATACTCAAAATTTGAGGGGTTAAACTGTAAATATAAAAAATTTGAAGGACCAATAGTGTAAATATTTTAAGAGTGGAATAATCTAGAAACTAAGGAAAATGGATGAATTAGGACCAAATTGAATAGATGAAGAACTATGAGGGACTAAATTGTAATTTTACCAAATTAAATGATGACTCAAGGATGGAATTTTAAAAGATAATGAAGAGCAAAATGGTCAATTGGAAGAGAGAGAAATCTAGAAAGTAATAATGATGCTAGAGATATTTTGATATTTTATAATTATTTAATTAGATAAATATTATTTTATAAATATTTTAATAAGATATTTTATTATTATTTTATTAGTATATAAAGAAAGAAAGATGAGAAATTCTCATCCATATTTCCCATGCACTAACGTGAGAGAAAGAGAGGAAGAAAGAAAGTTTTGCTTTCTTTACAATTTGGTCCTTTTTACCAAAAATTCACCATTTTCACCCAAAAATCAAATGAATTTCCATAGTTACCAAGAGAGAAAAATGTTAAGGAGACCATGGGGAGTTAGAATATCAAGTTGGATTCAAGAAATAGAAGCTGGAGGAGAGAGAAAATCAAGTTAAAGATTAGTATCAATAGAACAAGGTAAGTATATCAAAATTTCAATATGTTTTTAAGTTTGTTATTATTGACAAAGCATGGAAATAATATTATAGTAGAGTTTCTTACATAAGGTCCTATGTTCATGATATGTTAGTGAAGAGAAAATAAGAGAAAGTGATGAGAAATGGTGTAGAAAAAGAAAATAAGGGTGTTATAACATGGTAATTAATATATTGTACTAAAACAGTTTTGGACAGCAGCAGTAGTCTAACTTTGAAAAATCATAAAAATTGTAGAAATATAATTATAGGATGAATAAAATATGAAATTAAAGCTTATTAAGTCTAGTTTCTTATATAAGAAATTATGTAAGCAATGGAATTGTAAATCATTAAATATGATGAATTTTGTGAGACAAGGTTAGAATGATTTCGGGTTCCCCTGTTCTGACTTTGTAAAATCATAAAAATTGGATAAAAATAATTATGGGTTTAAATTTATATTTTTAGAATACTTAATGAGTCTATTTTCAATAGAAATAAATGGGAACATTATTTGAATTCTGTACAAGGAGATAATTAATTTTTAGTAAAGAAGGGTCAGAACTGTTAGACAGCAGAACATGGGTAATTTTAAAGAATAAACTGTTCTTATTGGATAAACAAAAAATTCTGAAAATTTTATGGTAAGAATATATATGAGTCTAGTTTCAGGGAAAATTAGCGGATCTTAATTTGGAGTTCTATATCTCCATATATAAATAATTTAGTGACCATGACGCAGATAGACAGCTTGAGTATTCATAAAAGTAAATAATAAAAATTATGGATAATGTTACTTACAAGTGTATTATCTACATTAAGGATGTGGAATGGAGAGGAGGAGGAGGAAAAATATGTATGAATATTCATCTAGCATGGCTAATTTGCATATTTTAGGCTCAGGGACTAAATTGAATAAAAGTAAAACTTTATGAGTAATTTTGTAAAAATATCAGAAATGACCAAATTGCATGAAATGGATTATTTTATTATTTAAATTACAAAATTGAATGAAATTATTAATTTAGTTCAAGATCGGAGGAAAACATGTTTTAGGGATTAAATTGAAAAGTGTTGAAATTATGGAAAATTCTGATATTTTATAGAATTCATGGACTGTTATCAATATATATGAAAATAATAGCTGGAAATAAGGATTAAATTGCAAGAATTTTATTTTCCTGACCCTAAGGATGAAATCATCATTAATTAAAAGTTGAGGGGCAAAATGGTAATTTTGCCTAAAGCATTAATTAAATGCATTAGAATATGAAATGAATGAAAATGATGATCAAATTTATTTATAAAGATCTGGACGACTCAAATATGAGACTCGATCGTGAAAAAGAAAAGATATCGGATTAATGAAATTATAAATACAAACAAGGAATGAGGTAAGTTTGTGTAACTTGAATTGTATTTTAAATACTTGAAATATGTGGTTATGTGATGAAAATATGATTTGAATGTTCAATTCATGATATTTGATGAAATATTGATAATACTCAAATAAATTGAAAATAAATCCGGTTGAATGAAAGGAAAATTGATGGATCCTCGAAAAGGAATTGACGTAAAAAGGATCTAGCAGGACGGGTGATCCTATCCCGATATAGCCCTCCCAAGAACATGTGTAAAATGGATTTAGCCTGGATGGGTAATCCGAATCGAGTCTCAATTCACTTGACTGTAATTCAGATCCAAGCTCATTAGAGTAATTGTCGTTGAGGATTTAGCACGGACCGTAATCCCGACAATACTCTATGAGTTTATATTATGAGGATTTAGCACTGACCGTAATCCCACTGTAAGGATGAGGTTCATGGAGTGTGCTCTCTGATATGAAATGTGTAAGACCATGGTTGAAAGATACCATGGCAACGTGATATGAAATGAACAAGACCATGGTTGAAAGATACCATGGCTACATGACAGAAAATGAGTAAGACTATAGTTGAAAGATACTATGGCATCATGTCAAAGATAAATAAGACCGTGGATGGGAGACGCTATGACATCTGTTGGACAATTGATATTCAGGTAATATGTATCAGATGACGAATGGTTATATGAAATGGTTGTGTGAAATGTTTACAAGAACTGGTCATATGGAAATATATGTACAAAATAGTTGTATGAAATAATTATGAAGATAGATAAATGAAATAAGTATGAGTACATGGAATATAATTTAAGTTAAGTTTGATATAAGCTATTATCGAAATAAATATACATAAAATATATGGAAATGATGGAGCATGAAATATTAATATAATGAAATGAATGATATATGCTTATGAAGAAACGGTAAGAGCATGATATGTTTCATGACATGTACATATATGATTATCTTTAATATGTTGGTACAAGAAAATTATGTAAGTTGAGACTATTATTGAACTCAAGTACGATACGTCGAGAAAATAGTTATATCAATGTTGAATTTATATGAGATATGTGCAAATACACTAACAATGTTGCTGTTTTATGCTTATACAAATACCAAACTGTTGATCGAATGGTAATATATTTATTTATATGATGCGTTGAATCGGTAAGTATTTAAATTTTTTTTAAGTGATCTGCAAATGGTAGTAATGCTCCAAAACCCTGTTCTGGCAACGGATGCGGGTTAGGGGTGTTACAAGATCGACGTGAACGGAGACAGTTATGTCAATATCAACGAATTTGGAGCATTGTATCAAACGATAATGGATGATAGAGATGAGGAAGAGGACATAAAATAAGTGTTTAAAGTATTTGACCAAAACGGAGACGGATTCATTACGAATGAGGAGTTAAGAACGGTTTTGGCATCATTGGGGCTGAAGCAAGGAAGAACAATAGAAGATTGCAAGAGGATAATAAAGAAAGTGGACGTGGATGGAGATGGAATGGTTAATTTCAAGGAGTTTATGTAATACCCCTCTAACCCTAAACCGTCGCCGGAACAGGTTTACGAGGCATTACCGGAGAATCAGACAATTTACAATTAATATTAAAATAATTATCGAACATATTATAATACAATCATAAATTCATATAAAACTTTTGTTAATTGACTCTTTTAAAAAAAAATCAATATAACCCCTTTATAAATATTTAACCTTCCTTGCAAATTTCAATTGTAACCAAACCAATTCCAGTATTTCAACCAATGCATTTATATACTCAAATATACTTAAATCATACTTGACATATTGACTTAACAACTTAATTAATGAAAACCCTATTATCATTTCTAATTAGCTTATAAAACTATTCAAACCATTTTAATTCAATACCAATGCCATAAACAATTTTGACCATTTCACTAATTTAATTATCAAAACACCAAATACCTTTCTTTACAACAAAATTTATATAACATACCAAAATAACCATTATAATCCCTATGTACATGCCACTTTCACTTAAAAAGAAGAAACATCACCAAAATCTTGATGCTGATGTCGGGATCATTTGGGTGCTAGACCGGGATACTAGACTCCTATTAACCTGCGCCCAGAAATAACCGTACGCTGAGTATTCCTTACTCAGTGGTATTACCATAATTCAAATTATAATAGCAATAAAGAATTATAATTCCCAAGCATGTAACTATCCAATTTCTCAAATATCAATTCATTCTTAAACTTTCTTTAATTAACAATAACAATACAATTTTTAGCTATTCTTCAATTTCCATCACATATCACATGTAACAATTTCAACCACTACATGAACATTAAGTTCATGTCTTTCATTTTCAATCTCAATTTCAATCCATAATTCAACTTTCTCATTTCTTTTAATATTTTCAATAATATAATCAATCAATTTATTTTAAATTTCTCATTTCAGTTGTTCACCTTATTAATAAATCCAGACTTTGACAGATACACGAATTCCAACCCAAACACACCAGTACGGCACATTGTGCCTAAAAAGGTACATAGTACCTAATCAGTATACGACATATAAGTGCTTGAAACGACACACAAGGTACCTGAAATACGACACATAAAGTGCCTGATTGGAAAAGCCGATAAATCCCGTACTCTTTCAAATTCTATGGCATACCAATTATATCCGACTTAGCCCAACTAGTTAATAGGGTATTCCATATTACTTTTCAATTTCATTCTCAATTTAATTACAACTCAATTCAATATACTTTTCCATTTCAATCCACGTACAATTCAATTTCAATACATATTCATCATTCAACTCAATTTTCATTCAATTCAACAATAACACTTACCTTATAATTTACTTACCATATACATAAAATAATTTAACATTTAATGAATAAATAAACAATTTGAATTATAGTAATACAAACCCAAATCTCGCAGTTACTCCTCGACGACCATCTCCTTCCCTTTTTGTGCCGATACCTCGAATTTTTTATTAGCTACGAAAATTAAATAATTATACTATTAATTACAGCACAAATTTTACAATAATAATTGAATTTCTATTCAATTTATTCCTTATTCTCAATTTGATCCTAACTAAGTTCACTTACTTTCCTAACTCAATTTATACTTTATTTCTATTCAAATTTTGACCAAACTCAAATTTAACTATTAAATTTTTAGCATAAATCCCTAATTTCGAATTTTTCTCAATTTAGTCCCTACAACACAAAACTTATAGTTTCTTTTACAATTTAATCCCTTTATCAATTCTAACTTGAAATTCATTCAATTAAATCCCTAATTCAACAATTTGTCCAACATGAACCATGCTTAAAAACCTATAAACTTCCAAAACCTCAACTTATTTTCAACAAATCTTTGTTTTAAAGCTTCTAAATCATCAAAATTAAATAAAAAAGCTTAATTGACTTACCAATCAAAGCTTTAAACCTTAAACCTTTAGTTTTTCCTTTTTCTTTTCTTTCTTTCTTTTTTCTGCTCTATTTCGAATGCCTCTGTTTCTTTCTTCTTTGTTTTTCTTTTTATTTCTTTTTGGTTTTTTACTTTATGTTATAATAATATAATATATAATAATTATTTAATAACAAATATCTTTTAACTTAAATTATAAGTAATTATATATTTATTTTACATTTGTAATAATAATTTTATTACAATTGTCATTATTTAATTTGTTTATCAAACAAAATTTATAATTTAATTATTTAATTAATAAATATTTATTTTTCAATTTAAATATAAATATTACAAATGTATAAATTTTATTCATACACTTCTAATAAATCATCTCTATCCACTTGTTTTTCATTTTATTTCATCAGATCATATTTCATCATCCTATAAAAATCTCTTAATATAATTAATATAAATTATAATTTAATAAATTAATAATAATAATACACTATAATAAATATCTATTTAATAACAAGTATAAATACTACAATTGTACACGTATATTTTTGTACATTTGTACAATATATTCACCATCCATTTGACTAATTCGTAATTTATTTATCATACAATTATCTTTATTTTATTTTTTCCTATAATATAATATCTTAACTTTAATTAATATAATTTATAATGTTTTAATTAAATAATATTTTTATAATATAAATAAAAAAATCTAAGATTTTTCCATGCATTGCCGCCTCATCTTAAGCCATTGGCTTATTTACCTATTTAGTCCCTCTTATTTTCTTTTACTTAATAATTAAACTTTACACCTTATTCAATTTAGTCCTTTTTACTAATTACTCTAAATTAAGCTAAATTCACCTAATTTAAACCTAATTAAACACACCACTAAACTCATAAATATTTATAATAATTATTTTTGAACTCCATTTACTAATACGGAGGCCCGATATTGTACTTTTCCAATGCCCGTGAATTTTGGGTCATTACAGTTTAAGCATATGATGAAAGGAGGTGAATTTGTCGCATTGAGTTTAAGTTGATATGTGGAGGGAAACAAATTGTTCAAATATATAAATATCTTCTAAACTAACCTTAAATAAGGTTTATGATTAATATAGAAGATA
Organism: Gossypium arboreum; assembly: GCF_025698485.1. NCBI lineage: Eukaryota > Viridiplantae > Streptophyta > Magnoliopsida > Malvales > Malvaceae > Gossypium > Gossypium arboreum. The sequence continues at coordinate 17,845,298 of NC_069080.1, forward strand.
TTTGTGTATTTCAACGAGGCTTAAACATCTGTGAAAGATCGTGTTTGAAATTTAACCGCTGACTTCAGTTAAAGTTCAATTGGAAGGTGGTAGTAAGGTTTAATCTGTTAGTTGTAATTTAAATATTATGTTTTTTTTTTTTGTTAGTAATTTTTTTCGAATGTTGAATTGGATCTTAAGTCTCAAACTGATCTTCATCTTGAGGCAATGAACTTAAACCTACTTTAAACATTGGTGGGAGAAAAAGAAGTTCATTACTTAAGGGGGCTACTTTTGCAACACCCCCTAACCATAAACCGTCGCCAGAATAAGGTTACGAGGCATTGCTGAACATATCAGACAATTTACAAATAATTCTTAAATAAATAAAAACATATTATAATATAATCATAAATTCATATAAAACTTTTGCTAATTGACTTCATTTTTTTCTTTTTTAAAAAAAAACTCAATATAACCCATTTATAAGTATTTAACCTTTCCTACAATTTCAAATCGCAACAAATTCAAAACCAATATCACAATCCATACAATTTCATATTCAAATACATCGAAAAAATAACTTAAACATCAACTTAGTAATTTGCTAAATAAACATTCGCATATATAAAAGAGAGAAAGAAGAAACAGAGAACAGACGAAAAAGAAAGAAAAGAAAGGGGAAAGAAAAGAAAAAGGGAGAATTGGGATTTGGAAGCTTCAAGTTTAATTGGAAAGCTAAACTAAGTCCTTTTCTCTTAAATTTGATGTTTTAAAAGCTTTAAAACAATGTTTTATTGAAATTAAGTTGATATTTTAAGAGTTCATAGGTTTTCAAGTTTAGTTTATGTTGAACAAAAAGATGAATTAGGGGTTTAATTGAATGAATTTCAAGTTAGAATTGATAAAATGATTAAATTGTGAAGTAAGCTATAAGTTTTATGTTGTAGGGACTAACTTGAGGAAAATTCAAAATTAGGAAAATATGCTGGAAATTTAATAGTTAAATTTGAGTTTGGATAAAATTTGAATAGAAATAGAGAGTGAATTGAATTAGGAAAGTAAGTAAACTTAGTTAAGGTTAAAAATGGGAATGAGGTAGGAATTGATTAGAAATTTAATTATTTATTATAATTAATGTTGTAATTAATAGTATAATTATTTTAATTTCCATAGCTAGCAAAGAACCCGAGGCTTTGGCACCAAAAGGAAAGGAAAAAGTTGTCGGGAGTAATCAAACAAATCCGGGTTTGTATTATTATAATTCAAGTTATTTTTATTAAATATTAAATTTTTAATTATATGTATGGTAAGTAAATTATGAGGTAAGTATCATTATGGAATTGAAAAGGAAATTGAATTGATGATGGATAAGTATTGATATTGAATTGTATATTGATGAAAAGTGAAATTGAATTGATTCGTAAATGAATTGAAAGTGATATTGAATTGAGAAAATGAATCGAAAACCCTATTAACGAGTCGGGTTGAGTCGAATATAGTTGGCATGCCATAGGATTGGAAGAGTTCAGGGATACTTCGACCTCGAGTCGATGAAACTGTTACTCCGGATAGATTCGATGAGGTACTGGGTACCAACTTTACTTCGGCTAGGCCAATGAGACACTGGGTGTCAAATATTACTTCGAACTATCCAATGAGGCACTGGGTGTCAATTTGGTGTGTTTGGTTGAAATTGATACTAAAATGATATTTTGATACTTGGTTTAATGAAATGGAAATAGAATTATCATAACATATGTGGTAACAAGTTGAAATATTTGACACCCAAACACACCAAATTGGCACCTAGTGCTTCATCGAATAGTTCAAAGTAATATTTGACACCCAGTGTCTCATCAGCCTAGCCGAAGAAAAGTTGACAACCAGTATAAAGTTGATATCTAGTACCTCATCGAATCTATCTGAAGTAACAGTATGACACCCAGTGTCTCATCGACTCAAGGTCGAAGTATCCCTAAACTCTTCCAATCCTATGGCATGCCAACTATATCCGACTCAACCCGACTAGTTAATAAAGTATTCGATTCATTTTCTCAATTCAATATCACTTTCAATTCATTTACGAATCAATTCAATTTCATTTTTCATCAATATACAATTCAATATCAATACTTATCCATCATCAATTCAATTTCCTTTTCAATTCCATAATAATACTTGCCTCATAATTTACTTACTTTACCATACATATAATTAAAATTTTAATATTTAATAAAAATAACTTAAATTATAGTAATACAAACCCGGATTTGTTCGATTACTCATTGACAACTTTTTCTTTTCCTTTCGGTGCCGATGCCTTAGGTTCTTTGCTAGCTACAGAAATTAAAATAATTATACTATTAATTACAGCATTAATTATAATAAATAATTAAATTTCTAATCAATTTTACCTTATTCTCAATTTAATCCTAACTAAGTTTACTTACTTTCCTAATTCAATTCACTCTCTATTTCTATTCAAATTTTATCCAAACTCATATTTAACTATTAAATTTCCAGCTTATTTTCCTAATTTTGAATTTTCCTCAAGTTAGTCCCTACAACATAAAACTTATAGCTTACTTCATAATTTAATCATTTTATCAATTCTAACTTGAAATTCATTTAATTAAATCCCTAATTCATCTTTTTGTTCAACATAAACTAAACTTGAAAACCTATGAACTTTTAAAATATCAACTTAATTTCAATAAAACCTTGTTTTAAAACTTTTAAAACATCAAATTTAAGAGAAAATGACTTAGTTTAGCTTAACAATTAAACTTGAAGCTTCCAAATCCCAATTCTCCCTTTTTCTTTTCTTTCCCTTTCCTTTCTTTCTTTTTTCTGTTTCTTCTTCTCTCTTTTGTTTCCTTTTTATTTTATTATAGTTTATTTACTTTATTTTATTTGTTAGCTTAACATATATTATATTTTTATTCTAAATATCTATTAAATATTCAATCATATATTCACATTTGTACACCATCAATACCATACATTTGTCATATACTTAATTTTCAAGTAAATAAATAAATATAATACAAATGTATATATTCTCATTGTTACAATTGTCACTACTTAATTTGTTTATTATACAAAATCTCACAATTTAATTATTTATCTCATAAATATTTTTTAATAATAAATATCTATTTACTAATTAAATAAAAATATTACAAATGTACATACTTAAATTAATACACTTGTATTTTATCTTTACCATACACTTGACAAAATCATAATTTATTATCAACAAAAATCTTATACTAATTATTTAATTATTAAATATCTTTTAATTTGATAATAATAGATAATAAATATCTTATGCTTAATTAATAAGCAAATTAAATCTATAAACTATAATTATATACATATTTTAATTACACATGTATTATTTTATCACCATCCATTTGTCAAAATCATAACTTATTTATCATATAAAAATCTTATAATATAATTATTTTAAATTAATTTAATACAATTTATAACTAAAATAATATATTTATAATTTATAACTTGACAAAATCTTAGATTTTTGTTTTAATGTTTGTTGCCTCATATACCAAATGTGGCTTAATTACCCATTTGATCCTTTATGATTTCTTTTAATCTATAATTCAACTTTTACACCTTATTCTATTTAGTCCTTTTTCCTATTATTCTTAATTAGACTAAATTCACCTAATTAAATCCTAATTAAGCACTCAACTAAACTCATAATTACTTCTAATAATTATTTATGACTCGGTTTATTAAGACGGAGGGCCTATAACTCACTTTTGCGGTGCATGTGAATTTTGGGTCATTACAACTTTATACAATGGATGGATGAGATAAGGTACATGTACTTACTAACATCTCTAAAAAATTGAGTCGAATACGAGAAATAACTTGCATACGCATCCTCATTGGGGACTTGGGCTTGAATGATTAGTGACATTTGTCAAATTGTTATGAAGACACACTCAGATAGTACGTAGGTTAGATAGGTTCGATATGCACTTGTTGATGTCTCTATTGACAATTCAATTGTATGCATTGTTGCCTAAACTGAGGATGTTGTCCTTGTTGAATAAGAAACAACAAACCATATATCTTAAACCAATCGTAATAATTCACTGATGGTGCAAAATTATCACCCATGATCCATGTGCCTTCAACAATAATGCTGAAGACTAACATCCCAAAGGTTGAGCCACTCTCGATGTGTATTGAGCCAATGTTACTCGTTCTCTCCATACAAATCAATCTTATGTGGTTGTTTTTTGTTATAGTGTGACATCAAATCTGTTGAGGCCAATTTGAAATTTTATGCCCCCATAGATTGTGAGCCTCTTGGGGTATATGAAGGGATGACATAAATAGTCTCTGACACATATGGATTTTATTGTAGTTTAGGATGGCCCAAGACATTTAGAGAAGGCCAAGGAACCTCAATATGCTCTATTAGTTTGACTTGTATGGAAGGAATGAGCAATATTGGCTCAGTAATCCCCAAGAGCTACTCGACCAGTTGAACTGTATTCTTCAGAATATTATTGAGGGTGCATGGATCCTAATAATAATTTTGCACCTTCAATGGATTAATACAATTGGTATATGATCCATGGACTACTGTATCTTATTTAACAAGGACAGTATTCTCAATTTAGGTAATGACATATATAATCGAGTCGTTGACAAGGACATCACCAAACGCATGTTGAACTTACCAAACCTAATACTTAACCCACATACATACCATTCAAGTGCAACCTTATATCAAATTGGCAATAAATTGATCCTTCAGATCTAGATTTTTTCTTGGTGATGACAAATATGCCAAATGTTTCAAGTATTTAGCTCGATTTTACTCAAATGCTAATGAGCGTGGAGCGTTGGTACACACCTTATCTCATTCATCCATTATATCATTATTCACCAATGGACCCCTCGTGTATTTCTTATTCTCTCACCTACTTTAAAATAACTATAAGCTTTTTGACCCAAAATGAAGATTGAGGTGAGACTCAAAATCCAATCTAACTTTCGTAGTAGTGGAATCAATTATGTAACTGCAGATAATTGTGTCATGGAACTCATTTGCCCTTATGCAACAAATGATTGTATATATTTTCTTAGATTAAATGTATATAATATGTTTTTAATTAGATTTTATACGATCTATTTATTTAATTCAATTAACTTGAATTTATTCAACGTGTTATAGCAAACATTAGAAAGAATTACCAATAAATTCAAAAAAATTATTAACATAATATTAAATTATATTACATAACATTAAAAAACAAAACATAACACCAAACTAACCTTTTGTTTTATTAAAATAACGTTTAAATTACATCACATTTTATTTTTGAAACAACAAATCTTCAATTAAACCCTAAAACCTTTCAATTAAACTTTAACCGAAACTAATTTGTAAGAATAAGCAAATGTGCAAATAGTAGATGGTTAAATTCATGGTCAAGTATGATGCTTATTTAATTCTTAAAGGATAAGACTGTACCAGCTTTGGTTTAAGTTAAAATTGAATGATTATAAGATTTAATCTAAAGGTTAGGACTTAAGAGGCTTGGGGTGTGTTTTCAATATTAGGGGAAGGAGAAATTAAGTTTTGGAGATCAGATCTGAATATTTAATAATGATTAAAGATGTTCATGTGTTAGGTTGAGATTAAGTTTAGATCGAGTTTAAGCATGATATTAGATTAGCATATTTTATATTTGTCTAAATTCGGCTTGAACTTAAAATATGAGCCTAAAATGATGATAAAACCTAATCATATTTGTAAATGATTAATTCAAGTGACTTTTAGACTTACCCATATTTTTGTTTAATTTATAAAAAATATTTATATTATTTTTAATTTAATATTTAATGATTTATATACTTTTATAAGCATGTTAATATATATATATATATATATATATATATTAATTTCTACATTATAGTATTATATATTATTATTACAAGGAAAGATCTTTTACATTATTTTATATTTTTTGTATGATTAATATTTTGATTATCAAACACTTATATTTTATATTTTATTTATATAAATCATTTATGTCAAATTTGATATAAATTAGAAACTTTTATCATTCAATAAATATTAAAATATATATATATATATATATAGCATTTTAGATTGATATGGTAAAGATAATATATTAGATCGTTTAAAATTTACATATATAACAAATATAATTATATTGATCAATTTAATTATTAAAATATTAAAATATTAATGATATAAAGAAATATTAATTCACTTATTATATATAATATTTTATATTATAAATTTAAAAATGATTGAATATTTGAGCTAAATCCCAACTTATGTCTAGATGAACTTAATTTTTTCCCAAACTTATTCTCGGGTTCTTTTACTCGAACCGTCTAAAATTTCGAGTGGAATTCCAAGGTTCGGCGCAACCCTTTACTAACCGTGCGTGCGGGCCGGTATTAAACCGGTTCAGAGCTTATAATTATAAAGCCGAATGCAGGATCTGAGATGAGACCCGGACGGAGTGAAGAAGAGAGACATAGAAATGGCGGGTAGGGTTTTATTTTCAGCTTCAGTGGGTCTCCGAAAATCTCATAGCCTCATGATTCTTTTCTCTAATTCAATCATTTCCACCCCAAATGCGTCCCTTCCCAAAGCCAGGTACCTCTCTTTGTCTTTGTTCTTTTATGTCTTTTAGTGGAGTTGAATCTGTTTTTGTTTTTCTTTGGCTATGGATTTATTCTTTAATAGTTTCTCAGCTGCCATCAGTTTCCCAATCCGGTAATAGGGTTCTTTTCTTTGTTCCAATGCCATTCTGTTTGAAAAGAAATGTGTTAATTCACTGAAGCAAACCCACTTCTGTTTTTCTGTTCATATAAAAAAAGAGCTTGGCCGTCTTTGGCAATTTGGGATGATTTTCAACAATCAAAAAATGGGTAATCTTTGGGGCTCGTATTTGATGGGTTGCTTTCATCTCCATTGGAGTTACAGTTTATGTTCACAAAACTTAATGCAACATTGATCTTTTGATTGTTGTAAATATATGATATCTTAGAAGGTTTAGTGGGAATTTGATGTCCCTTATATTATAATCTTTAACAAATTTAATTGGATTCAACTAAGAACCCTTTGGCTTTGGTTTCATTGTAAAGCCTTATTAGCTTTTACTCCTTTGCTTTCATAGAATGGAGAATGGCTTCATGATGTCCATTTTTCAAATGATCTTATTGCCTTTAATGTATGGATCCTGTTGTATTTTTGTTATATGCTTTTTCCCCCTAGTTTTCAGAAGCCCATTGTCTGTTTTCTGGGAAACATACTGATAAAACTTATCAGATAACCAGTTAGATGGAAGCCTTCCAGGCTTTAGCCCTGCTGAAGAATGTGTTTAATATATCATTTGCGCGTGTGTCTATTTGTGTATGTGCATCTGAAAATTTCACTAGAAAAGAAAGAAATCCTGAAAAAATTCGAATGTACTAACTATGCAGTAGTTTGGTTGATGTTATGTGCAAGGCTTTTGGTCCACAGCAAGCTTTTTCCCCAACCTATGACAGAAAGAGGTTTCTGCTTGAGAGGCATGTCTGGATTCATTCAGCTCCATCTCTGAATGCTTCTGAAAACGTTGTTGGGACAGTCAACCATTTCGAGGGAGTTTCTAGCATCAAGGATGCTTATAGTGGTAATCTTAAGGCAAAGAGGAAGAAATTAAAGAGTAAACGAGCTGTAGTAAGGTGGTTGAAATTCTTCAGGTGGAAGAAGAAGAAAGATTATGAAAGAATGACAGCTGAAGAAAAAATTCTTTACAAACTTAGAAAGGTATTCCCAGTTTTTCTTCTAAAATGCTTGCATATTCATTTGGTTGGTAATTTCAAGCCACTACTCTCTCTGTCTCGTGAGAGATCGAGCGATTTTGAAGTTGGGTTTGCTTAGATAGTCTTATATCAGCTAGTACCTAAAGGTTCTTCTGTTTTAAACTTTTTTCACGTGCATTTTCTCCAATTGCTCTTCAGGCTCGGAAGAAAGAAGAAAGACTTGCTACAGCATTAAATAAGATTGAACCCACAGAATCATCGGAAACAACCCATGATCCAGAAATATTGACTCCAGAAGAGCACTTTTTCTTTTTGAAGATGGGCCTCAAGTGCAAAAATTATGTGCCAGTAGGTAGACGGGGAATTTACCAGGGTGTAATTTTGAACATGCACCTCCACTGGAAGAAACATCAGACTTTGAAGGTGGTGGTTAAAACATTCTCACCGGAGGAAGTCAAGGAGATTGCTGCTGAGCTAGCAAGATTGACAGGTGGGATTGTGCTCGACATTCATGAAGATAATACAATAATTATGTACAGAGGAAAGAATTATTCTCAGCCACCGACAGAGATTATGTCACCCCGGGTCACACTTTCTAGAAAGAAGGTTTTCTTCTCTCCTTATCTTTACTTCGTTCTGTTTTTCACCCTAGTATTGAGAATCTAAAGAATCCTGGATCACTAGCATACAATTTACAAACAGTTCCTTAATATGAGACTCTTCTAATTTCTCCCGTAAAGAAAACATGTGATGGTTGTCACCCTAGTCACTTTGTACTCATTTCCATATCTTGGAAAAGTGTTCTCTTGTTTGAGATCATTTTCGTATCTCTGCTATATGGTTTAACCCCAGCATTGAGAATGTTCTCTTAATACAAGATCAAGCATGTTACTATTTAAGCTCCCATTTGGTTGATTGCCAGCAGAGAGGTTGTGATGTCTTTGATTTCCATATTTGATTGTTTAAATTTGCCTCTGTTCATTCCTGCTGTACAGGCTCTGGATAAATCCAAATATAGGGATGGCCTTAGAGCTGTTAGGAAGTACATCCCAAAGCTTGAGCAGGATCTCGAGTTGCTACGTGCTCAAGCTGCAAACAACTTCAATCCTGTGGAACATGTGCCAAACGCTGATGATCAGAATGTGGGTTCTGGGAAGAGTTCAAGCACGCCACTGGAGGGTTCAAATAAATTGAAAGAATTTTTGGATGAGAGCAAGGAACTTACAGAAAATGAATCCAAAACAGATTTGCTTTCGGCTTCTGAATCTGAGGACCTGTCAGATATTTTTGAGACTGAGTCTGACACAGAGACAGAGGAGAGGGAAGAACAACCACTTTTTCTGGATGAATTTGAGAAATTTCCAGTAGAAAGTGATGGAGAACCCGAAGATTTTGAGGAGCACTTACGCCAAATAACAATGGGCTCTAAAGTCCCTGTGACATCTGAGGAAGATGTTAACTCTCCAAACTTTGATGAGGTAGATCGGATATTTTTACGTGCTGCTTCACTCCTAAAGAAAAAGAGGAGTTAGGAAGATTCGTGATTAGTTTAATTCTCAAAATAGATGTTGCATATGTACATTTACTCTTGCTTCCCCTGTTGAGGCTTGACTGCATAGACAGCACTTAATGCATGTAAAAGTTGCAATGCGACATTTTTCGGTAGAAAGAGATGTGCATGTGCGACATTTTTCTAGCAGGCAGAACGTGTAAAAGCATGTCAAATTTCTCAACCTCAAGTTTCTCGTTGCTATTGTATACCCGTCTCTTCAAATTGCCATGTATTGATATTATCTAGGTTCAGAGAAAGCAACTTAATATTTTCCTTCATAATTGTACAAACACTTGGTTCTGATATAATTTCGTTCAGAAGGTTTATGAATTTACAATTTGCTTGAAAGAAAGAATCCATTATAGGAAGAAAACATTAAGGACCATTTACTTAGTCTCGTACTTGAGCATGCCTACAGTTCTATTCCTACTTGATTAGGTACGAAACCTGAAAGAGTGATGGCTCGCCAATCTCGATCCTTACTTTTCCATCATCTCATTTATACCGATGTAATATCATGAACCAGTAAAAGCTAATCTTATATGCACCTTGATTTGCAATTAGACGGCTGATCAAATTATTCTGTGATTATGCTCCTTTGCAAATCTGGTAACAGCCCCTTTAACCCCATCCCTTGGAGCCAGTGATAGGTGGGGGAGGAAGAACCTTGTGTTTTCTATACATTGAATCTTTACAAATTTGGTAACAAGCCCTTTAATCCCATCCCTTGAACGTCAATTGTGGTGGATTCGCACTTTAAAACCAATGCGTCTGCCATGAACAACGTAAAATTCCTTTGCGTCATCTCTTGACTTGAACTCTCTATGCCTATATACGATTCCACAGCATTGGCAAACAAAGGCAAACTCTCGCCAGACTCTTCTATGATCTTGCCAACTTCTCCCAAGCATATATCAATGTTGTCTGAAAGCTCGTGACCAGCCAGTTCCTGCTCATCAAAATTTACTGAATCTATCCCTTTGATTAGATTTTCTCTCCATTATGCTCTTTTTTCTACAAAATATTTTATCTTATGAGAAAGCTGCCGGCAAGCGAAACTGAAATAACTTTATTCTTCCTATTTGTACAGAAATTTTGAATCTGACTGAAACTGAAAAGAAAAATAAAAAGATAAATGAGATATAAGAAGAAAAAGAAGAAGAATGATGGAAAGTTTAGCGACTATGAATACATTCAAACAATAAGCAACTACATAAGCGACATCATGAACCCTTTAAACCCTCACCGGATGATCACTATATACAAAATAGTGTATGGACTACCAAGGGTCTCTAATCAATCTCAAGAACAAAGCAATTATGTGAAAATTTAACTCCTTTCACTCATAATAATATTAATTTTACTCGTTTTAAATATTTTAATAACTATTAACGATTTGAGTTTTGATCAAGTTTCGTGTTGTTCCTCCACCCCATACTTGAAGGTGGCATACTAACAATATGAACTTGACCAAATCTTCCTCGATTAGCTTTAGTCTATCATTTTTATCTCATTTTTAAAATTTAAATTTATTTTATTCTTTAAATGATTTTTGTTACCTTTTGTTGTTATTTGAATAAATGACATCATCTTATTTAGTTTTTTATTTGTATAAATTCAGTTTGTAATTTTCTTTTTCATCCTTTCCAAAACCTTATAAATAACTAATGTTCAAATCAACTCGCAAAGCCTAACTCAATATTGAGGTTCTACTACTTAATTTATTGTACGGAGAAAAATGATCTAATTAGTCCTTTCCAAAATGAAATATGTTAAGTAAGAGCTTTCTCAAGTCTAGCAAAATACAAAACTTAGAAAAGTCATTAATTTGAACCACTTAATGACACAGTTCACCATCATTCAGGCATTTAATCAATCAAATTTTTCATCTTAGATCGAGGTTTCCACACTTTAGGGCCCAATTTAGTCACTTGATTTGCTAGGCTCAGGAACAAGGTTAGAAGAACTTGTCAGGTTCACATGGAGGAGGCATCTGAAAGGTGCAAGAGACAGATTATTTGATGCCCAAAAAAGACTCTAAAAGCCTCTAAGAGGCTCTCCACCGCCTTACTGTAGCTAAATTACCTTAGCGTAGATATTTCAAACTAGAATTGATCTTGATCGTCCGTTTAGATAAATATTGGCTATTGGGTGTAACGGATAGCAACAATAAATAGGGATCACCTCAACCCTTAATTTACGCAGCAAGGGAAAACTTGATATTGAAACTACCAGTCTCTTACACTCGTAGATTTCAAGCTTCTGCAAGGATTGAAGGATGATTGGCAACCTTCCCAGCAATAGAGGACATTCTCTGATTGAAAGAAAACGAAGGCTGGGGAATTTCAATACTTGCTCATCATCTTCACATAGGTCCCACTCCTTCCAATTCAGCATATTGCCAAAACGCAGAGACTCTAATGATGCCATATTGCTTATTATTTTTCATGCAAGCTTACTAAGCATAAAGTTTACTCCCTCCTTTCCATTTCTTTTAGTGTTGTCAGGTCGGCTCGAGGTTGGAGATCATCAGAGGCAGCATCACACTATCAAGATATCACCTTCGAAAAGTTAACATGTATAAGTTAAGCGTACACAAGTGAGTGGCATGTATAAGGACTTGGTTTTTATGTTAGATGTTGTTATGATTAGCCCCCTCTTGTACATAGTAGGGCACTGTATCTTTGTTCTTCTTTTTTTATTGCACAAAATTTAATTTGATAATATTTCAACTCTTATTTAGGCTGAATTTAGCCACACCAATTGTTAGTTGTTTAAACCTAACGATGTATCTAGCTAAACTATAGTTTCCGACACATGAAATTAACTTAGCCTCAATTGATTCATGTAATTACTTTTTAAAGTTAACATTTAAAAAATTTTCAAATTTTAAAACTTAAGCTCATAAGTTGAATAATCGGTTATAATTCGAGTATGCAAAAGTATATAAATAATCTTTAAAACTACTAATTCTTATACCAAATAAATTAAAATTTACCTATTGCCATAAAAGGTTTTCATTTTTAATGTTTCCCTACCCTACATCTATAACGCCCCTAACCCTTATCCGTTGTCGGAATAGGGTTTCAGAGTATTACCGAAACATTCAGAATAATTTTTCAATTAATTTACGTAAATTACTATTCGTTTACCGAGATCATACATGTCGTCCTTTATATGGACCCTCGAGGCTCAAAACAAGTGTTGGAATCAAATCGGGACTAAATCGGGGACTCAGGAAATTTTTGCGAAATTCTAAAAATTTTCCTAGGTGCAGGGCTCACACGCCCATGTGGTCAGGCCGTGTACTACACACGCCCGTGTCCCTAACCTGTGTAACTCTCTGACTTTTAAAACATGAAGAAATTGAAGTCACACGGCCAAGTCACACGCCTGTGTGCTAGGCTGTGTGGCAAATTTTTATTTTCGAAATTTAGGTGTAGTTTTCACACGGCCGTGTAACATGCCCGTGTCCAAAGCCGTGTCAACCACATGGCTGAGACACACGCCCGTGTCTCTGCCCATGTGCCCAAGTCTGGGCATTTTGTTTCTCATTTTTAAGATGCAAGGGACACACGACCGGACCACATGCCCATGGGACAAGCCGTGTGTCACACACGGCTAAGACACACGCCCATGTGGACAAAATAAGGCCATTTCCTTGCCTCATTTGTCACCCAAAACCTACCATTTTCCTACACTAAAACTCACAAACATATATCCACCAATCCAACATCATATTCACAAGAAAATTTGACATCAATCATAGAGTATTATCTCATGCATCAATAGATATAAACTTACTCATGTCATAAACTTGTATGCTAACACAATTTCATCAAACCAACACATAATAAGCACTTATGTGATTATCAAAACACCACTTTAAAATAGCCAAACTTAGACCATCATTAGTCACTCCAATGGTTAGGTTACAAAACAACCATTACAAGCCTTCATTGGCCAACTAAGCTTATACATACCATTATACCAAAATTAGATTTCTATTTATACCAAAATGAGATAGTGGATAGTGTGATGACTGCTCCGACCGACTTCCAACCTTCGCGAGCTTTGAGCATTATAAAATAGGGAAAAATAAACGGAGTAAGCATTTTATGCTTAGTAAGCCCATATAACGGGAAATAAACTTACCGGTCTTATTTATTAACACAAGCACACATAAATACATATTCCATCAATTTTGGGTAAGTTACCTAAACACATACACTTATTCAAACAAGTTAGTCACATAATCTCATATGAATATGAAATAAACATAGATGAGCTCATCACATTACAAGCTTCCATTAATTTCACATTTGTACTCTTCAAGAGTCTTTTCCGTCGAACTATTGAAATTTTGATGGATGATCGGGTAATATACACATGTGCAAAAATACCCATTGGGTACATAATGAAAAGGCACACCCTTGAGTCGTACATTTTATCGTAGGATTACCAGTCCAAGCTAAATCCTATCCGTAGCATATGCTCTAAAGAGCTTAATATGGATTAACCATCCAAGTTAAATCCAATTTATAACCTAACTCAAGAGGGCTTACACTAGAATTACCCGTCTAGGCTAAATTCTATTTTTAACATATGCGCTATTATTTTCAACCCATCAAAATTCAACATTCGACCGGAACACGATAATTTGTCCATATTACACAACTTAAAACTATTTCATCATGTATATATATCATCTCACACATAACAACACAATCATACAATTCAATTCAAGCATATTAACATACATGTTTAAGTTACACGAACTTACCTTGAAAATGGTTCGTTTTTGAATTTCAACTAATCTGAAACCTTTTGTTTTCCTCGATCTAGTTCCGTAGTTGGTCTTTCTAGATCTATATGGATAAATTTAACTATTAATCTATCACATTTCATATAAATTTGCATTCTATTGTATCTTAGGAAAAATTACCATTTTGCCCCTATCCTTTTCAAAAATTCTGATTTCGTCCCTAGACTTGGAAAATAAAATTCATGAAATTTAACCCTCTTTCCAAGCCTAGTTGAAATCTATAAACAACATTTACAACACACATTTTTCACAAATTTTAGAATTTTTCATGGGTTTTTACCATTTTTCATTTTAGTCCCTAAATCAAGTTTTCATCAAAAATTGTTTTGTAAAAGTTGTTTATCTATGAATAACTTTTTTATTTTCTACCATAAATTTCTAATTTTCAACATATTCATCCATGACCCAAATTTCATACCTTGATAACTTTTCAAATTAATCCCCTAAATAGAGAGATTAGACTATCTCGGTTTCAAAAATATAAAAATCATTAAAAACGAGACTTGATTTCATACCTTTTCAAACTTGGTAAGTTGTCTTCCTCTCTCCTAAGGTTTCCATAGAAATTTTGGGGAAGATGATATGAAATTAGATGAATATTTCTTTTTATTTAATTTCCATCTTTTAATTTTAGTGATTTTCAATTTAGTCCTTTGCCTTTTCTAATTTTTCCATGGATAGTCATTAAAATATCTACTAACTACTCTTCAATGGTCTAATTACCATATAAGGACCTTAAGTATTGGATTTCATATCTATTTGATTGATATAGCTACTAGAATCTAACTTTTGCATTTTATGCAATTTAGTCCTTCACCTAACTAACCACACAATCGATAAAATTTTCGTATCAAATTTTTCATATGACCTTCCTATCATGATGCCAATCATAAAATAAAATAAAATTATTTTTTTATTTTTAACTTGAATTTGTGGTCTCGAAACCACTATTCCGACCTCACCAAAATTAGGTTGTTACAACATCTTTTTAAAAAATAAGTTGAGAGATACCAATAACTATCTGAAAATAAATTAAGAGTAAATCATTAAATTTAATAAAATAAAATATTATTATAAAACAATCTTAAATTAATTCATAAATTAATTATTTTCAATAACTGTATAAATTAATTTCAAAATTATTTTTTAATTTGATTTTAAACTTAGATTCAATTAAATTAATTAAATACATTTGATTCCACTAACCGAGAACGTATTTACTTGTCTGTAATCATATTATATTTGTGATATAATATTTTTTAAAAATGGCAATATAATAGAATAACTAAAGTCGAAAGTTTTATTTCTTATTGTACAATTTTACATTTTTTTATTTTATTTATTCTCAATAAATCATTTATTTTAATCGCTACCTCCTTATAGAAATGAATTAGATAAATTCAATCACTTATATAGATAGATATTATATTTATTATATAGATAGATATCATAAATAGAAATTAAATGATATTAATAATAAAAGTTATCGAAAATTATGCATTTATATGTTTTTTTCTTCTATAAATTGGATTTGGTAGAGAGAAAATATTTTCCTCACATGTTTTATTTTTTTCCTAAAAATAGTAAATGTATTGATGAAGCCAAATAAATTATTTTGTCATATTTTAATAAATCAATTAAATTTATCTTTAAAACAATTCATTGCATTGATATTTATCAAATTTAATATCAAAACCTTATTTTACTTTCTAGAATTTAGAGTTGTCATTATAAAAGTTTTGAAAGGCGCTTATTGGTGGTATCTACAATTAATCAAATCAAATAAATGATTTTTTTTTTTAATATTTTGATAAGCCAATTGTGATTGGCTTTAAAACAATTTATTGCATTGATATGTGTCACATCCAATATCAAAAATCTCATTTTACTAAGATTTTCAAATGACACCTATTGGTGGTACATATAAGATTCGAGACAATTATCATATTTGATATTTATCAAATCCAATATCAAAAACCTCACCTTCTATAACTTAGAATTCTCGTTACTGAGAGTTTTGAACGACTCGTGTTGATTGTACCTGTAAGACTCAGGACAAGTATTAGCATAAGGTATATGAATAATTATGAAGTTTGTTGAGTGTGGTGTGACTCAAACCACTAAACAAGACTTATAGCCCACTTACCTACAAATATGATATCACATAGGCTAAGTGGTACTATGCTTGCAAGTAAATTATTTTTAAGCGTTGGTTGGTGGTTTGAATCCCCTCACATCTACTCTTCATAATAATTATCAGCCCCTTCCTCTCACTCTCAAGCAAAAGACTTGTCAAAGCCTCAAATCCCAACATTTACAGTGTTCATGTATTTACATTTTAAGGCAAACAATAACAATATACATATTTTTGTTTTAGTCATTTTTATTGTAATTACTAACGTTGAAATTTAATACTCCTTCATTAAATCATTAACGATGTTAGTTTTTTATTGGTATAATAATAAATTTAGCTCTTCAATGTTTCTGATTCTCAATTTAGTCTAAATCTAAAAAATTAATAAATTTAACCTCAACTTTATACATTTCATCAACTTAGTATTGATTCTTTAAAAAACATTTTAAAAAATTAAAATTTATTTTTCGAGAATAATACATGAAATTTAATAAAATAATTACAAAATTACAAAAATATATAATTATAAATAAATGAATATTTATTTTTCTTATTTTCTAACATGAAATTTATTTATTAGATACTAATTTTATAAATAAAAAATTTAAGTGGGGAACCATGAATAAGATTTGTTGATTCAATTTTTCTCTTTCCTAACATTAACGGCTATTATGTTTAGGTTGGGTTAAAAATTGCAACCTTAGGTCGAAAAGAGTGATAATCAATGTCTTTAAGTTTTTGCCCAAAATGAGTTTATTACATTTGAGGTTGTGCTTAAAGGTGGACATGATCGGGGACATGATCGAGGAGTCTAGAGTTAGGGTTATTGTTGTAGGCGGTTGTGGACGAAGGTGGTGCCTAGTGCTTGAAAAATTTGATGAGGATTAAGGAGCAAGACCAAATGTATAATGAAATTTATTATTTATAAAATAAATTAAAAAAAAAGGAAAAGTTTGCATATTATTTAAGTTTTGTTTGTGGTTTTTTAAATATATATTATTTATTAAAGCATTATTTTAATAAATAATTTTCATGTCAAAAAATGTAGTCATTTATTTATAATTTGTATATATTTTATTAAATCTTATATATTTTATCAAAAATAAACATTTAAATAATTATTTTTATTTTTAAATATTTTTGAATTTTTAAAAAGTAAAACTGAATTGACAAAATGTATATATTTGAGGACTAAATTTGTTGAATTCTCTAGAATTGAGAATAAATTGATAAAATTAAGTAAACATTGAAGGGTTAAATTTGTTATTATATCAATAAAAAAGGTCATCGCTAGTAATTTGACGGAGGAATGACCAAAGTATTAAATTTTGATAATGTTAATAATTAAAATAAAATTTTTAAACATGAGTGATCAAAATAGAAACACACTAATAATCGGTTGACTATTTTTACAGTTTACCCTACATTTTATCCATAGTTATAGATTTTCCTTTTTTTATATTTACTAATTAACCTTAAAAGGAATGTTACATTATTAAAAAAGTTAATATATTTTAGCATATCAAACATAATCACTCTCCCATCAATATAAAAATCTTAAAACATTATACTACCTTTTAAAATTTTACGTTTAAAATTTAACTTTTGTTTAAGATAGGATGAAATATTTAAAATTAATGATAAAATATAGAATATATATTTTTATAATTTAAAATTTATATTTATCAAACAATCTAATTATATTTTATAATTAACTTTAAGTAATATATCAAACAAATTTTATCACATAATTTTCAATATTTAATCTTACCACACTTATTTTTTCACCATTTTACTTTTCAATTTATCAAACCTAATATTCCATAGAATAAAAAAAAAAAACAAAAAAAAAACCAGCGCACCTAATATGTTCTTCTTCTAAGCCTATAACGGTATAATTCTAATTTCCTACTCTAAGCCTATAACGGTATAATTCTAATTTCCTACTTTCTGGTCACATCTATCCAAATTTTAGGTCAGTTGCACGACCAAACAAGTCACCATATAGATATAAACAAAGATGATGAACAATATATACAAGCAAAGATCAAAATTTGTTATTAATCCCTATATTATGTATGGGTTTTAAATTTAATTTTTATATTTTAATTTGATTATTTTTTATTTTTATATTTTTAAAATTTTAAAATTTTAATTCTAATCAAACAATTGTAGTTAAATTCCTATGTAGCAACCATATGATCACATATGTAATACCATATCACTTTACTATTTGCACATAAGACTCTAAAAGACCACGCCATTTTGATTACTTAATTTAATGGCTACTATTTGGGCCAAAGTTAAAATTTGAAAATTTGAAAAGTATAATGACTAAAAATGATAAAATTGAAAAACATGAACTAAATCATCAACTTACACATAGTACAAGACTAGCAACAAAATTTGACCTAACATATTTAACTTGTACCATTTTGGTCGAAATTGAAATTTTAAAATTTAACTAATTCGAAAAATACATCAATTAAAATAGAAAAATCACAAAATATAGGGACTAATAGCGAAATTTGACAAAAACAAGGTGCTAGAACAAGCAAATCGTGAAAACCCAAGTTTTTGTTAAGAAAAGCATTCTTGAGTGAAAATAGATGTACAAAGATCAACATAAGAAGCATGTATGACCCTTTCTTTTATATTCATCACAATGATGTTGATGTATGACTTGAACACTACTGTAGCAACCCTCAAAAACCATATGAAATTTGGGATTAAAATGTCCATATCCCGACCATCACCACAAAATATTATATATAGAAATTGGATGAAGTAATAGCAAAGTTAGGAAGCCTCGTACATTGCAATTTGCAGCTACTCTTAAGTTGTCAAGGCAAGATAATCATTTCTTACAAGATATATAAAACACAAAATCATAAGTTACTAAGCAGCTAAGTTTAGGGTTCTTCATCAACCATGAATTTCAACTTCTATGGCTATCTATTCATTCAAATCCAATATGAGAGTGGTGAAATTAGCCCAACCATTGAGAATTAACAGAAGTAAAACTAATCATTGGATCCTTGAATTCTCAATTTAACTCAATCAAAACTAAAACGAAAACAAAAGCAAGCAACCCACGATTTTTTTTACAATATTTGTTTACCAAGGCTAAGTGAAGTTTACAGCCACCGATTTGTTTTAAATGATTCAATGCAAGAAAGCATAAACAGCAGTGGAAATGTAAACCAAGAGAGCAGAAGAAACCAGAATGACTAAAGCCGCCGTGGCATGAATGGAGGACTGGCTGCCGCAAGACAACAACCCCAGCCGGATCTCGATCACGTTCACCATCGAAAGCATCAGAAACAAGCACCCCATGACGGACCCGACGGCGGAGCCCATCATCCCAAACCTCAATACTTTAAGGTTAATGTGTGCCCTGAAAGCTTCATCCACATCTTTGCTGTTCAACAAATTGATGGCGAGCTTTAGACCCTGAGCCACCAGGGAGGAGAAAAGGAAGAAGCTGAAGGAGACGACCTCGAAGACCAAGAGCTTTTTAGCTACGTCAATGCCGGCGTCGCAGGGGGCTCGGTTCTCGAGACTGTGTTGGCCCGGAGTGGCCAAAGAGAGGCCCACAAAGACAGCGATGGTGAAGAGGGAATTGACGTTGACGAGGCCATCCAAGGCGGTAACGTGAACGCTCGTCGTTGATGAAGAAGATGAGGATGTTGAAGTCAGTCTCCTGGGGTTGCCGTTGCTGGTGTAGTACTCCTTTGGGTACTCCCCAGATCTGAGAAACAAATGAAAATTTCCAATGTTAAAAAGGAAAAAACACAAAGTGTCTTTATCAAAAAAAGAAAAGAAAAGAAAGAAACTTTACTCGTCCATTATTGAAACTTGCAAGCTTTGATGGTGTTTCTTGAAGGGCAATGCTTCCAGGAACAGAAGAGGAAAGTTAAGAGTAGCTACTTTTTCTATTATTATTTGATTGGGGATTTTATATAGGATTTTTGGAGTAGGTAAGGGAATTAGTTGAAATAAAGTAAGAAACTTTGACATGGGAAAAAACTGTGAGTTTGTTTCAACTTTTGATTAAAACAAAACATCATCAAATCAAATCATTGTCTTTGAGGATAAAGTGGAATGACAGTAAGGCCCGTTGCCAATGCTTTTGCTGGGTCAAATAATGCTATTCCTACCTTTATTATGCATACTTTAATTTAGTAATTTTGATGTTTGTATTTTTTTAAAATTTTGAAAATTTAATATTAAAAATAAAATAATTAAATAATTTTTTTTATTTGTAAAGTTTTATATAGAAAATAATATGTATAATGTCATATTTACTTGTTATTTTTACATAATATTAAAAAATATATTTGAATCGGATCGAATCAACTAGATCGAGAATTGATTGGTATACTAGTTTGAATATAGGAATTGAACTAACATCTAAGCAAATTGCTTGAAACCTGTAAAAAAAAATCAACGGGTTGAACTAGTTTTACAAATTTTTAAATACTTTTATTATTTTTTGAATTGTATGTTTATTTATTGTTGGACCAATAGTTTAACTAGTTTGACCACTGGTTCAATTATTGAAATACTATAAAAAAGTCGCATTATTTTAGTTAATAGATTTAATCGACACTGTTTAAGTTTAAACTGAAATTTTAAATTTTAAAAATATAGATACTAATCAAATTGAAAATATATACTAAACCCATTACTTATGAGTGGTACGAAATTAAAAGTAAGATTTAGCCTGTCATATTTAATTGATAAAGTTGGATTAAAATCAAAGCTTCAAATTTTGAAAATTATAAAAATTAAAATTGATTAAATTAAAATATATGCATTAAATCCACAACTGGTATAGAACTAACAGCTAAATTTTAGCTATGGGGTCAAATTCATGTTTGTTAAGGCCTAATTTTGGGTACTAAAAAATGTTGTGGTATAGGAACTTGCATAAATTTCATGGCTGCTTTAGGCAAATTGGAGAGATGCAGCAATGCGTGAAGTCACATTCCAACTGATAAACCAAAGAGCTGGCCATGATTGTTGTTGAGTCATGCAGATAAGTTATTTTATAACTAGAAAATCTAAAACTGTTGGTAACCTTTTTCAGGAATATGGCTGATTATTATCATTAGTATCTTTTTTATCATTATTATTATTATTGAAAAAGAAAAAAAAAAGTTTCGATCAGATAAAGCTTTCATCAAGGAAGAAAACTTTATGAGGGTTAGAAATAAATTACAATTATTTAGAGGGGTCAAAATATAATTTTCCTCATTATAATTACTTACAACTTTATAATTTATGGAAGGACTAAACTTAAATTTCATTATTTTTTAATTAAATTATAAAACTTTTGAAAGGTTACAAATTTACATATTTTCATCCTTTTGGTGCGGTCCATCTGATCAAAGGATGTTTGTTTAATTATATGTTCAAAATTCCACAAAGAGGAAAGATTACCCAATAAGGATGCAAATGCATGTCCAAGTCAAGTTATTATTTATAATATTATATGTATTATGCGTTTTTGAGGGAAAATATCCACCGAGTGCTTGAATTTGGAAAATAGGACATGAAAACTACATCAAATTGGCAACGTAAAAAGATGGAATACGCTTATAGTTAGCTCACAGAAGGATGTCTTGGTGACTTTAAATAAGACTGATGAACGAATATTTCATAGTTTAGTTATACACAAAAAAGAAACTTTGTAGAAGGGTTTTATCATTGCATCCATGGATGAAAATAAAAGTGAGTTGTGAGCTTCACATGGTTTTATAACTAATCTGCTTCTGGGCCAGAATTGTACCCTGACGATGCTTCCCGCAAGACATTCCTTCAAGCCTTTTGTCTTCTTTCTAGCTACTTCATCTTTGTTACAAAAGCAATCTATGACTGATTACTGACAGATCAAGACCTCAACGATGGAAATTACCGATTAGATTAATGAATCCCACATGCTTGGCAAATGCATTGTTGTAAATCACGGCAACCTCCTCGGATTAGAATTCTATCAATATAAGGTTTGAAATTGCCATATACTTTATGTTCCATCAACCGTCTTCCATCATAGAAGTCAAGCGTTTCTCCGGTTTCCACCTTCACCTCAGCAACCATCCTTTTCCAACAGAACTTTCTATAACCTTTCTATCTAACACCACATAAGACATGTTATTTACAGATTACTTGTATATGTCATAAGCTTCCTCTGTTCAAAAGAGTTCCTACAGAGGAATAACAATGAAAATGTTACAAGCAATGCTGGCCGAACCGTAGCTTTACTCAATCTTCATGCTTGGATCTTCATTCTTAATCACCAGTAATCTCCACAAGAGCAATTCCCATTCTCAAAATGGTGGAATCTTTTGCGATCCCTTACCACAATTTTCCTTCCAGTAATCTTAGCAATGAGCTTGATCATTGAGTGACAATCATCATAAACCCTCAAGTTTTTTACAACCCTTATTGTAGTACATGGTTTAGTAGAAATTAGACCATAGCATATAGCAAGCCTCTCGCTGTGTATTGCTAAAGACTGCTCTTTCTCCCAGTCTTCAATATCATGCAAAACAGCATCTGTTGCTGGAATATGTCCTGCTTCTTTTAATACTTGGTTCAACTCCTCTAACTTGTTATATATTTTTTCCTTTTGAGGGTGCCTTAGGTCTCCCAGAAGAAACTCGTGTATCTCATTGTTCACTTCAATGGAGCTACAACCTGGTTCTTTTTGGATTCCACCCTCCTTCATCTTTGCCCTTATTTGAGCTGCTTCTTTCCATTTCCCTGATGAAGCATAGATATTTGCCAGCAGAACGTAAGTACCCGAATCTACCACTCCATGATTCATTAAAATTCTCGCAACTTGTTCGCCTAATTCAAAGTTTCCATGAATCTTACAAGCACTCAGCAAGGACCCCAACATGACATGATCAGGTGCTATTTCCATATTCTGAATGAAATTATAAGCTTCTTTTAGATGACCTACACGACCAAGAAGGTCAACAATACATCCATAGTGCTCTATCTGTGGTGGAATCCCATAATCTCTACTCATAGAATGGAACATCTCAAACCCCAAATCCACCAAACCTCCATGGCTACAGGCATTCAAAATAGCAACAAAAGTAACACTAGTTGGCAAAAGCCCCTGCTTAATCATTCCTCGAAAAATCTCAATTGCTTGAATACTCTTCCCATGCATAGCAAGCCCTGAAATCATTAAATTGTACGTAATCACATTTCTCTCTTTCATCATTGCAAAAATACGTTCAGCCTCATCGATATCACCACACCTCGAATACATACTGATCAGTGCACCGCCAACAAAATGATTAAGCTCAATCCTATGGTGTTTTCCAATGTACGAATGAACCCATCTTCCAAGCTCTAACGCTCCCAATTGCGAGCACGCTGACAAAACACAAACAATAGTAACTTCATTAGGACTCATATTCTCCTTTTGCATTTCCCTAAACATCTCCAAAGCCATGTTCATCTCCCCATTCCTCACCAACCCATCAATCATCGCGGTCCAGCAAACAGTATCCTTAACCCTTACCCGATCAAAAACCTCAATAGCCTGCTCTACCAATACATGGTCAAGAAAACAATTGATCATGATCGTTGAGGCAACAACATCTCTTTCCGTCATTTTATCAAACAATTTCCTTGCATCATCAAATTCCCCACACTTCCCATAAAACTCCATCAGCTTCATGGTTATCGATCTATTCGAGCTTAACCCAAGTTTCGAAGCTTGGCAATGAACCTCTTTTCCTTCTCTCAAAGCAAAACGAGACCCGCAAGCTTTCAAAACCGAGGTGATCACATACTTATCCGGCACAATAAATCGATTAATCATTTGAAAATAAAGGCTAATCCCATCAGAGTAGGAACCAGCCGAAACAAACCCATCAATGAGAGCAGTGTAGAGGAACACATTTGGGTTATGGACCAGTTGAAAGATGGTGGAGGCATAATTAACGGAGGATAAAGTGGAGCTAAGACGAAGAAGCTCGAAGAGGATGAAAGGATCTTGGTCATGGCCCGTTCTAATGATTTTGGCATGTATTGGTAGGATTTGGTTGGCGTCTTTGCAATTCTTTAAGAGAGAAATGAATTCTTTTCTGCGTTGGGTCGAGTTGGAGATGGAGACTTTTGGGTTCGGATTTGAAGTTGAAGTCGACGGGTAAGTGAAGTTCCCGACAACGGCTAACGTACAGTAACTCATTGGCTGCCGTTTTCTAACTTCAAATGCTTAGAAGCAGAAGGGATATTTATAGCATAGCTTGCTCTATCTTCTACCTATTACTCAGCTCTCTATTTGACCAATAAACATTTTTTTTTTTTCATATACAGCTAATTTAAGTTTTACGGAGAGTCAATTTAGTTCGTGTACTGTTACTTTATTAAAAAAAATTCATGTGTATTATTTGCTTAAATTTTTGCCTTCGCTTTTCAAATATATGATAAACTACCACGTTAACATTGTTCCTGTTTTTGTCAATAAAAAAAATTATTTAGTCACCACCTTTAAAAATATTGATCAAACTATTCACTCTTCTATTAAATAATAAGGAATGCTGACTGTACATATTAACGTATTCTTTTCCATTTCCACGTAATTAAATAACAATAGCGATCGAATAAGAGATAATGGTTGCTTGAATAAAAAACTTCACAGCGAAGATGGCAATGCATAAACATAGGTCTCAAGTCACCATGGCCACTGGCCACGCATCAACCAAAAGGGTTAAAATGGAGTCCATCAGTCACTTCTCAGAAGCTGTCAGAATTGGCTAAAATGATATTATTATATTAGGGTCCACTACAAAATGTAAATCAGGCAGTTCTTTGCCCTTGGGCAAGAAAAGAAAACCCTGCCCTGCTCTTGTAATGATGCATACTCTTTTTCGTACTGGTTTAACAATCCATGACAAAACTAACATCAAGGTTTAGGAAAAGCTGTTTTTGGTACTATATATGCTATGACTGTAATAAATTAGGGTTAGGGTTGAAATCAGATGGTTTCTTCCAAGTGGGATTGGTTAGAAATTGGTAGATGAAAAATCTAAATAAACCATAACTGCTCAAAACCCATACACTTGTTCTCTATTTGCAACTACGTAACTCGGGACTCTTAATTTTTCTTCGAGCATCCCTGTCCAATACCTGTCACCAACACAATTGAACACGAGTTTCAAATATGATCATCTAAATATATATACATATATATATATGCTTAAAAGAACTTTGAAAATTAAGTATATCCATATCGGATACAGACCGGTCACTCGCTAAGCCCTGGTACACATTAACCGCTATCATTCCTACTCCAAAAAGGATGACAAAGAGGTAAGTCCCAGCAATAGGAAATTATCAAATTCCACCCAGAAGAACTCCTAAACAATTAGAAAATGTAAATAACACAAGTTTAACATTAAACTTAAATTCATACTAAACTCAAGATGTACAGTTATTCCAAACAAATTTATTGAATTTTTTTTCCAAATTAAATTCAACAAAATCAAGAAACTACAGTAAATTTATTTTCTTTGCATTTATCTTCAATAAATTTATTTCCCAAAATGCTTGCAATCTTTAAGTCAGACAGGACAGTTATTCACTAATCCATGCTACTAATAGATTCTATTGCAGTAAGGTACAAAAAAATTTAGGGAAAACTTACCTTGTTAGGGCTCTATTATGGCCGGATAAGGGCAGTGATTAAAGAGTTTGAACCAACTGAAAATCAAAACAGTTTAGCAACAGCAGACTTTGAATGTAGCAGTTTCAAGCTATGCTAGGGGAACGAGTGTTAGAAACAACTATGTAACCAGTACAGGTATGTTCAATTTTTTCTATGTTTTTTCCTTTTGCAAATTGGAGGATTCTCGGAGGTTCATATCCCTGTATTATGTAAGAAATATTAAGAGACAGATCAACTTGAGTTGAAAGGCTACTTTATGCTATGAACACTAACTGAGAATGTTGTAGCAAATAAAGAGAAAAGGACAAGAAAGAGGGCAATGAGCACAAAACACATTTTACTAAGCATACATACCTAAATAAAACAAAGCAATCACAATTATTCATATGTTTAAATATGTTTTGTTTGATTTAGTTAATTTTCTTTAAAATATTAATTATATCATTATATTCGTATTTAAATGCAATATTCTTTTTGACATCAACCTAAACCACATCGATTTTCCATCTTCTTCTCTAATTACTATAGCTCAACAATCTAGAGGATTATTGTGTACTGTTCAAGTGAAGACAGGTTTTCAGAATATAGATATCGAAAGAGTATGTTGAGAAGGGCTACGCTAGATGTATCGCACTTCTTCTTCTTCCTACTCCAATTCCAAGAATCACAAGGGTAGTATTCCCTTTTATGATGTAATGTCAAACTCACATTACGCTTCCTATTGATGAAGCATCAAACATGAGCATGACAATCATTATTAAAGAATTCGTGCAATAGAGATGCTACATGTTTCTCAATGTATTGATGCACTTATGCTCATGGTAAAGATGGTAGCGAATCAAGAATTGTTGGCCATGCAACAATGGTGCATTTATGATGGTAGTTGCTTTGTTTGCATCACAATTAGATAATTTAATGGGGAACAAGTGCCAGCTTTGCACCTATGATGCAGAAGCATTCCATAACTTTGGTTAAAATAAGTTTGAAATTTGGTTTTAGTTTTAATAATGTTACCATATACAGATAAGATTTATCTTCACATTTTTTATCATAAGTTGTGTGCCAATCTTAGAAGTGTGTGACGGAAACCATGCAAATCATAAACAAAGAGAAACCACCTTTCTTTGTGATAAATTCAATACACTTTGGAAATGGACTTTACATACCTGTGCCTAGGTTAAATAACCAACTAAACAAAAATTTTAAAGGCATGAACCTGAAACACTAAACCTAGTTCATGTAGACACCCTTTATAAGTGACATCATCAGGTCTAGGGTTCAAATCTCGACATTTGCAACTCCTCCCCTATCTACGATCTCCTTTGTACCAAAAAATAATTTTATGGTCCGTCTTTTATTTAATTTTGAATGAAATGAAAGCAAAAATTTTATTTTTATCTATTATTATTGAATGTTCAATGCAATGAAAGCAAAAATATTTCTGGAATAAGTTACTTACCAGCGCCCTAAATCACCTGCTAGCTATTGCAGCAACAGAGATAGATACCGAGAAATGACAGCTTTGAACAAATCATATGACAACGACAGAGAGCACACTTGTATACATCCATGCCCTTGCATGAATGGCAACAAGCGTGCTCTCTCTCATTGTCAATTGACAATGCGTGTCAATCTCAAAATGAAAACTGCAAAACAAAACTCGGGATATATTAGGAAATGCTGCAGGGAGGTATTATTTACTTATGCTCTAAAATGATGGCTTGCTTACTTACTTAGAAATGCATCTAAAACTCATGATTCTAACAATCCCAAGAAATATAACATAAATGTCACAGTTATGACATCCATGAACATTTCTTAAAGTTGCCAATATCTTACATTCCATAAACATCATCAACAATGACACTCCGAGCAACCAACAAGTGTTGAGATCAATGGCAAAGCACAAAGGATTAGTCCCCATGGACAGTAAAATGGACATTGAAGATACCTTGGTTCCACCAAAAACCAATAAAACTCCGAACAAAACAATCTCCAAACCCTTATAAATAGTACCAAAGACGCAAAGGAATTATCTAAAGTTTTGCAGGCAGAAAAAAATATTGCCTTCTAACATGAATGAATTAAAGATGGAAGTTCCTTTCAAAAGACATTAATCTGTACTTTGGTTAACTAAAAACATATATAAAGAATTAAAAGTTAAAACATCAAGTAAATAGCCTAGAATTTGTGACAAGTTACATAGCAAACGACCATAAAACATAATTTTGGGAAAGTGAAAAGAAGTTTAATATCATAACACAAAGAATGATAAAAGAATTTTCTTGGAAACTCTTAGTCCTTTACAATCATATCTATCTTTTTCATTAGTAATGCAGCTAGTTATAAACTCACCCCAGATTCTGGCGTCTTCCAAGACAAGCTTGAAAAGGGGGAACTTTTTCATATATATAATCACATTATAAAGGCTTGGAGTAAGCTATAAACAAGTTTAAAGACTAAGAAGAAGTGTTTAAAAGACTTATCAAACATCCAAGATTGCCATTTTTTGAATATAAAAGAAATAGGCAACAAAAATATTTTATTGGATTTCAAAACCACGGTAAAACAGCTGAATTTGCTAAATTAAGAAGCTTAAAGGAAAACAAACGAAAGGTAAACAAATCAAGGGTTGCATTAACTACTACTATTGTTAAAACTCAAACAACATGTAACATAAACCAAAGTTTACTACTTTATGTTTTTTTTCCATATTTCTTAACCAAGATCCTAGCCCAAACTAAAACACTATTAAAATTTCTAAGCCAAAAAACAAAGTCTTGGTTTTAATAGTTTAAAGCAAAAGGGCTTAAAATATGCTAAAACTTTTAAAGCATGAACAAACCCTAGCCTTAAAATTCACTGAAAAATGATAACATAAAAGATTAAGTTCAAAAAATAACATTTATGAATAACATCATTGCTTGAACCTGAAATCCTAGATCCAGACCCATATCTTCTACCAGTAAAAAAGTTGTTTCTTTAAAAAGAAAAATCATACTAAATTAGAAAACACACACAAATGAAGCAGGAAGCAACTACTTGGCCACTTGCACTAGCTGCACAGTCAAAAACAACTTTTGGCGAAATAAAGAGAGTGGAAAGTATGGGAGAATTTCTACAGAAAATAAAGAAAATCAAGTCAAATATTAAAGAACAAGTTATATAATTCCAAAGGCATATTTTGAAACGATAATACGGAAGATTAACCAAATGATGATTAATAAAGAGGATAAGAAGAGGCTTAGCGTATAAAGGTACCGTTTCGAAATCTGCCTCTTTGTCTGGTAAAATCAAGATTCGCATTGATTTGATCCAACGGTGTTACTGTTTGACACGTTAATGAAACATAAATACAAAAGTACGAAGCCAAAATTAGAACCTTTACACAGTGCACTACCGTACCAGATTCTTCCCCTCGGTGGCTTTTTACTCAATTGACCCAAAATAATTAATTATTTATGAAAATGACACAAGTCAAAACTTATGTACAAAAATAATCGTTCTCAAAATATCCGCTAGTGCCACTTAACACATCAGTACTACCAAGTTTTATTTTTTAAAATACTCATTAAAAATACAGGGTATTTAGGAAGGGAAAAAGAATAAAAAAATATGTTTTTTTATGGATGTTGGCAATCTATCAAGGGCAACAAAGAAATTTTTTAAAAAAAAATTTTGGGTGCGACTAGTATGTCAAATGATATCGGTAAATATTTTTAAAAAATATCTTTTGGTGTCTCTAGTATGTCAAGCGACATCGGTTAAAATTTTTAAAATATATATTCTTTGAAGTGTCACCGTTATGTCAGTCGGCACCAGTGATATTTAAAAAAAATCATTGTAAAAAGAGTAGTTTGAAGTTTTGATCATTGTTTTAGAATATTTAGAGTCGAATACTATGAGTTCTGAACCGTAAAAGTAAACGAAAATGAAGAAATCTCTTCTTTGGTGTCAAAACCGACACAAAAGGCCACTGTAAACGGCGACATTGGTGGCTATTGAATACGGCGACTATGATTTTCATTTGAGAAGAGGAAGGGAAAGAAAATAAATAAATAAATAAATAAATAAAAACATCTGAGTACGATAGCTAGGGTTTTCAATTGAGAAGAATAAAGGAATTTCAAATAGAAAAAGAAAAGAGAGTATATGAAAAATAGAGAATCAAATATGAAGGAAAAAAAAGAGAATAACGTATATGTAAAATAGAGATATGAAAGAAAATTTAATATTTTATGAAAATAAAAATCAAATAAGGGAAAAAAAGAAAAGAAAATATTAAATTCTTTTTTATATCTCTATTTTACATGGTGGTTATTATTTTTCCTTTCTTATATCTGACTTTTACTCTTTCATCTCTCTCGTCCCTCTATCTTTCATCCATTTATAGTGATATTGATAAAACAAGAACAACATATGAAGTAAGTATCAGTCACGAGCTTCCTCTTTTATTTAGTTTTCATTTTTTTCTATTTTATCCATTAGGGCATTGTAGAAAACAAATATTTTCCTACATAAATTTTGATTTAAATTATTATAATTAATTAAATATTTTAGACCAATTGGATAAAAAAACCCCATGGATTTAATGGAAGTGAGCGTGGGGCTGAGAAGATGTCATTTCCTAGGGTTAAGGGCCAAATTCTTTTGTTTCGCAGGGAAATTTACAAATACCTTCTTTTTTAAATAAAAACACAATTAAAAATAATTTATACATAAGCCTAATTTATTAACAAACACAAAAGAAATTTAAATACTCATAAATGTTGATTTTTTTAAAATTACATAAACAGGACAAAATTTAAAAAATTACAAGAATAAGACAATTTTTAAAAATGTATCCAATTAGAAACATTTTCAATTTAAATATAGAAAAACACTTCAACTAAAGTTAAAAGTACTTTTTGCCACATCAGCATTAAAAGTGACAAAACCAATATTTTTTCTTATTTCCTAATGCATCTATTAATTTGAAAATAAAACTTGAAAACAGGTCTTTATATAGATCCAAAGTTTCATTTATCTTGTTTTCTTAAACAATGTGAGATTTGAGATATAGATATATATAGGCTTATAATTTATTTGCAATTATTCCTACACAATGTGAGATTGTTAACTCTTTTAACTAACAACAGAAGATTAAATGTTACTATCGAAACCATTTTCAGTTTGAAAAATGGGGATCGACTTTAAAGTGAAACATGGAGTCGCCACCAATCCTTTTTGTTTAGGTGTGATCGAATCACCTGTAAAACATTTTATTTTATTAAAATACCGATTTTGGCCTACGATATTCAAGGAAACGGGTTCGGGAGTCGGTTATGTGCTAGGGAGGATTAGCACCCTCGCAGCGCAAAAAATTGGTACCTTATTGATTAATTAATGCCCTAATGTCGAAAATTTGAAAAGATTTTAAAAATACAATCCCTTTAAAAATGTTTGGATAACTCAAAGTGGATATTGATGTTCTCCTATTTCAAAGAAATAAAATATCATATCCAGCACGTTAAGATACAATATTTTAAATCCTCGAAACCAAGATCATCTCATGATTTCCAAAACTCTTTTTTTTTTTTAAATTCAAAAGGATATTTGGTTATTTAGTCAAACGAAAAATTAAAACCCAACTCATTAAGGCACGCTTTCCCTAATTTTCAAGCACAAAATATTACTTTATTCAAAAACTTTTGAATAAAACGTAGCAATGTTTTTATTTAAAATGATGGTTTGTGTGTAACATGCTATGCGCGCTAATAGAAGACGAGAAAATATACATGTTTAAAATGAATCACAACAATTATATAAAGGACCAACCCTAAGGCTAATATAGATAATTAAAAGAAAAGATGATAATATAACAAAATTGATAATACAAATAACACAATGATAATAATAATAATAGTCAATAAAGGTAAGAGTGATAGCACTGATGAAATCTATTTGAAATGATGCATAAATAAATAAAAGGTTACAGTAAGAGAAAACATAAAAAGAAAAGAAAGAGAAAATAAAATAAAGGAATATATACAACAAATAATATATTAAAATTTCCAAATAAATAATAAAACAATTTAAAAACATATGACAATTGTCAAAATGAACGATGTACTCATATATAATAGTAAAAACAACATATATCTAAGATAAATAATAAATGAAAACCCTATTTAAATAAAAATAATGAATACAACATTTTAAAATATTGTAAAAAAAAAGATTAAATCCTAGTAATATATAAAACACATATAATAAAATCACTTCAAATAAAAACAAAATAATTCAAAATAACACTACATAAAATATTAAAATAAATAAGTAATAAATTAAGAACATGCATAAAATCCCAATAAACAGGGACCAAATCAAAATAACAACAAATTTTGAGGTAAAAAAAAGGCACATTAGGACCAAATCAAAATGCGCGCCACAATTGAGGGATCAATTGGGAAATTATGCCCTATTACCAAAATGACGCCGTTCCAATATTCGCATTTAAAGGGCCCGGGGACCAGATCACAACAAAAACCAAATTTCAGGGCCAAATTTAAGAAACAAAACAGATGAACAGGGTCAAATCAAAATAGAGCAGAAATGCGGGAGGGCCTATTGTGCCCTTTTTGACAAAACAAGCAGGTTCTCGTGGATACGGATCGGATCGCGGGTTGGAGGGCCATGGGGTAAAACGGCGCCGTATGGAACACTTGGGGGAGTGCAAAACGCACCATTTTACCCTATTATAAAACTTAAAATTTTTTATTTTTTTTCATTTCTTTCTTTGTCTCAAAAAAAAAAAAAACAAATGGCTCTCCCTTTCTTTTTCAAACCAACCCATAGGTCAGTCACCGACCACTGTGCGTGATGGTTAGAGTTCCAAAAAAACCTCATTTTCTCCTTGTTAAACTAGGAAATAGATTTAGGACCTACAAATCCCGAAACCCTTGAAAACAACAAGATTTCCGACTATTGGCCTCTTGTGCCGTGGCTTCAACCAGATCCCAAGGGATCTGTTAGCCCCTGGACCGGAGAAACGAGCGCCGACGATTTCAACGCCAAACAGTGGGTAAAAATTTCCTTTCTTACGTATTCACGTGGTAAATTTAAAATAAAATAAAAAAGAAAAAATAACAAAGCCGAAAATGAACAAATGGATCACCTTTAAAATGTATTCGATTTCTCTGTATAAATTGCTATGTATGCGTATTCGTATCCTTTTGCCAAAAAAATATCCTTTTCAATACATTCGGTTTAGGCTTTTATAGCCGAAAAGAAAAACAAAAAACAACTTGCTCCTATTTCATTGCACTTGTTGTTGCTGCTTTCCATTTTTTCCGCAGGTATGGAGGCGCGAGTAGAGCAGCTACGTGGAGTGAGGCGTGTGAAGGTTGTTCGGTAGTTGAGGGTTACGGCGCAAGGGAACCCTAGGGGTTCCTGAGAGAGTTTTGATTTTGGGCCATTTGGGCCAGGTTTGTCTTATCTAGGTATTAGGCCCTGTTGTAAATGGGTATTCGGGTTTGGGCCTATTGTAATTGGGTGTGGTATTTGGGTTTTGATTGGCTGTAAATGGACTTTATATTTTGGACTGTTGTTTATTGGGCCCCGGGTTAAATTGGGCCCTACAGTTACACTATATTTTATATTTTTTATCATGAAAATTTTATACATTCGCATCAATTTGTGTTATTTTTCATTTTACCCATGTATTAATTTATAATTAAAATATTATTTACACTTGTAATTTTTTACATTTTTTACAAATAACAACATAAGATTAAAAGCTATGCAAATATGTTTTCTCTTTAGAAATATAGAGAGTATTTTAGAATATATATTAAATTGAAAATAAAAAGATAAGAATGTAGAATGTTGTATTTTGTTTTATATTGAAATTTTATTTATTTTTAATTATTTTTGTTGAGTTCATTTAACCTAATTCAGTAACCAACTTTAGAGTTTTAGTATGTGTCTAAACACTAATGAAAAAGTATCATATGATATTGTAATTATCACTTGATAGCTATGTTTGTTTGGTTTCTTTTATTATTATCTTTTGAATTATATTTTATACTAATGTTGTATAAGTTAGAAATTAGAATAAGTAGTCTTCAAATTATATATTTTTGTTAGATACTTAAATTTATTTTTTGTCAAAATATAATTTAAACTATAATTTCATAACTATTATGGCCTATACTCTTATATTTGCTGGAAAATTTCTTTCAACTAATTAAGAGTTGATACATGACATTTTTAATAATATTGAAAAATTAAATTAAATTGAATTATTATTTAATAATATCTCTCACACACATCTTCACTTCTCTCCCTTTATTTTGAACATCAACTATGAGAAAAGATATTGGTATCGAGTAAGCAATCACACATTGTTTAGGAATAAATTGCAAATGAATTATGAGTCTATATATACTTATATCCCATATCCCACATCGCTTAATAAAAAGATAAATGAAACTTTGAGTCTATATAAAACTTGTTTTGTAAATTTTATTTTTCACATTAATAGGTGACACCATGAAATAAGAAAAAATATTGGTGCTGTCATTTTAAGTGTTGATATGGCAAAAAGCACTTTTAGTTGGTAGTGTATTTTTGTTAATACGTTGAAAATTTTACCTGAAAATGCTTTCAGTTAGATGCATTTTATAAAATCAATCTATTCTCATAATTTTTTTTAAATTAGTCTATTCATGTAAATATTTTTAAAAATCAACATTTATGAGTATTGAAGTTGAGAAAGGATACCATTAGGATCAAGAGCCAAGCTTCTTTCAAATAAATTTTTTCTCTAAATCAATGATGCCATTAATTTAACTTAATTGGCTTAAAAAGTATTAATAACCTAAAAATACAAGAAATATATCTTAATTATATATAAAAGTCCATCGTACCGCCTTAATTTGAAGTAAAACGAGAATACTTTCCCATTAAATTTAACCTCCTAAAAATATTTACGTTTCCTTGATGTATAATTATATATTGATAAAAATTATGTAAGTATTTAATATATACTAAATAATTTCATATAATTAATTTATATTTGTGATAAATTATAGTTTCTTGATTGATGATAAAAATATTTACCTTTGCCTTATTATATTAATTTATTATTGATAAAATTTATTTTTAAATATGTTTTAGGTAAAAAACATTAATTAAAATATTTAAAAAAAAGATCAAATATAAAAATCTAAAACCAACTGTTATAATCTAACTAAAACAGATAAAGTAATTTGTTTTCAATTTATAAATTCAGACTTGTTGGAGCAGAAAACGTAGAATAATTTAGAGCAATTATTGATGTAATCCAATCATATAAGTAGATGTTTTGAGTTTTGACCATCCATACAAGAGTGAGGCAATGTAGATTAAGCAATTCTCGCACTTACTTTCCCCATCGCCATCTCGTATGTCGAAATTTTACGTCATCATTGTTATATAATAATTATATTCTATAAATTTTACACATTTGAAAATCTATTACTTTTACACAACAACAAATATTTGAGGGTATATTTATTTTTATTTTATATAAAATCTGGGAAAAAATAATTATATGATAAAATTTCATCTCAAAATATCATAATTTTTATTTTTCTTTTACCATTTAAAAAAAATCACAGCTATTTTTTATATTAATTTCAGATTATTATTTATCTGTAAAATATTAAATAATTATTTTTATCCACGTGTGCTATTATCTAGTATTTCAAATAAGAGTTATCAAATATAAATTGGGTAAACTACAATAGTAGTTACTCAATTATCAATAAATTATTTTTTTGTCATTCAATTATAAAAGTTGTAAAATAATCACCTAACCATGAAAAGTTACAAGATAGTCATCAAACTGTTCAATTTTGTCATTTTTGTTTACCAACTAACTAATGACGGCAGCTTTTAAAATTTGCATGATAGCAACTTTAACCCTAAATATTTATACATTGTGTTAATTTAGTATTGATTCTAAAAAATCTAACCCTTAACATTTACATTTAGTCATTTTTGCAAGTTTGTTTTTCTTTGTGATCTTTTTTACCTAAAAAGCTAAGAAAACAAAATTATTAGTTAACTTTGATTGAAAATATACACAAAAAATGAAAACACCCAAAAAGCCAAGATAATAATTTGCATCTTTTATCATTCTTTTAAAATTAACTCTCAATATCATAGAGAAACAACAAAACTTCAAAAAAGAGACCAAATTGCATAATGAGCAAATGTTGAGGGTTAATTTTTTTAGAATCAATACTAAATTGACATAATTTATAAGCTTTGAGGGTTAAAGTTGTTATTATGCCATAATTTATAAGCTTTGAGGGTTAAAGTTGTTATTATGCCAATTTTAAAAGCTGTATTGTTAGTCGGCTGGTGACCAGAAAAGATAAAATTAAATAGTTAGGTGACTATTTTGTAACTTTTCATAATTAGATAACTATAAAAAGAACTTACAAATAGTTGAGTAAGTACTAGTGTAATTTACCCATATAAATTAGACGAAATTCAAATGTAAAAATTGGTGTCCAACTTTCAGTCTGAATGGACCTAACAGACTAGGTTTTTATTGTTTATTTTTAGGCATAATGATTTATTTCACTCTTTAATTTTTCTTATTTTAGCTTTTAAATTTGTATTTTTGTAAAATCATATAAAATTAATGAAAAATTAAGTGGATTGTTACATGAACGACACATTAGCATTTAATTAATTTTTAAAATTTAAAATTTAAAATATTTATTTTAAAAATTAAAAATTATTTAAATTATTTAAAAAGTATAAAATATTTTTAAAAATATTTTTAAATATTTTAAGATTTTAATAAATTAATTAAATACTGAGGTGTCATCAATATGACAATCCGCATGTATACTACGTCAAGAAAGTTAATAAACATTAACTTTTTATTTATTTTAAGGTAATTTGATAATTAATATAAATTTAAAGATTAAAAGAGACAAAATCAAATAAAGAACTAAAATAATTTTTTTATAAAATTGAAGTATGGGTGCTGAAAATTCTGAGGTACACTTTTTTCAACCATGACTAATATATTATTTTCAAAAGAAAAATAGTTGAGTATATAATTGTTTAGCCCTACAATACTATTTTGCTTTTCAAGGGGAGTGTATTTAACTTATTATATTAATTTATCTGATCATATAAGAGTGAAAAGCTTCCTTTTAAAGTAATAGAAAAATAAAAAATAAAAACTTGAGACACTTCCACAATAATTAGTTAGAGGGGAAAATTACATGCCTTAATGTAATACTTGAGCTAAATAAGGCAAATAGGCCAATTTTTTTTTTCTAATTAGGCTTTTAGGCTATTTTTTAGGGCCAGGGTTTATGATTTTTTTAGGGTATTTTGAAAGTGTTCAAGATTTTCAACTAAAGCGACAGAAGTTTTTAAGTAGTTTTGATGGGTCGGGATGTGATAATGCGCCTCAGCACACATATATTTCATATGTCATGGCGGGATAAGACCATCACCTTAGAAATCCATTGTGGGGAAATTCGATTTCGGGGTAATAATGCTTGATACAATTAGGGGTCGAAGTCTAAGTAGAGATTCTAGTCGGCAGTCGTGATGCGGTCACTTGTTCGAATATAACCGGGGGCTAGGTGACAGTTGTTATGCGGTCAAGAGTTCAAGCTTTTTGGATACCTGCAAACAATGTCCTGTATATATCACACATAAGATCGATGCCATAATAGTATGGAAAAACTCTGGGAACTTTTGGTCTAATCAATGTAATTTTTTTTATCTATTTCCAAGCAACCGGTATCTTTAACCTTTCATTCTTGTTTGAAAGTTGACACCAAGGTGGACAAAAGAGGACTCTTAGGTGGAAAACATATGTTCTAGCACAGTAGAGGTCAAACTTAGGTCGGCGTGATAGTGATTGTAGTTTTTAATGGGTTGTGTAATAAGGTTAAAGGTACCGGTTGCTTGGAAATGGAGAAAAAAATTAGATCGATTATAGCACGAAGCCCTAGAGTTTTTCCATATGAATATGCTACCATCTCAACTGAAAACACATTTTAACTTTCTCTTTATTGCCACAGTCACTCCCCCTGAAAGCTCTCTTGCCCCCAACTCTGTCACAATTTTCAAAAAATTAGGTTAATGATACTACTTTAGTGAAGATAGAAAAAAAGAATAAA
Source organism: Gossypium arboreum (assembly GCF_025698485.1). Taxonomy (NCBI): domain Eukaryota; kingdom Viridiplantae; phylum Streptophyta; class Magnoliopsida; order Malvales; family Malvaceae; genus Gossypium; species Gossypium arboreum. The sequence continues at coordinate 17,883,497 of NC_069080.1, forward strand.
TTGATTATACTGGAAAGTCCATTTGTTTTTCCCTATAATTATGGTCTCAAACTTATGTATGTGGTTTATAAAGCATCATCTTTTGGTATCATGAAACTTGAACTCGTGACCGCAAAACCATTGTCAACTAGGGACCCAAGTTGTACTTCAATTTCTGACTGCATAATCACCGTCAACTGGGAGTCCTAGTTATACTTCAACTTGTAACTGCATAACCACCGTGAACTGAGAGCCTGAGTTGAAATGTGATGGGCTTTTAAGGTGATGGTTTCATCCCCACACGATAGATGAAATGTATGAGTCTTCGAGCGTCATCGTATCATCATTAACTCAAGCGTACATTAAAACTATCAGAATGTTTACCTCAAACACAAACACAAATAAATCTTTCTCTCCAAATTTTCAACACTAACACAATTCTTTTTTAGAAACAAAAAATGTATCTTGCATGAAGCGTTTTTTGCTGAGTTGGCAGCAGAGAGCCTGAAAGCGTGTCCTACAATGTGCGCTTTCAGCCCCTGGCTAGTATCTCAGCAAAAAAACACTTCCTATAAGACGGGTTTTCTGTTTCTCTTTTTAAAATCGACTTATTTTTCTAAATATTAAAAAATAATTTTAAAACCTTAAATATTTTTTAAAACCGATCTTTCCTTCAAATTTACCATCTAAATATGATATTATTGTGAAATAAAAGATATCGCGTAACACAAAAAGAAAATATAAAAATATATGATATATTTTGTACGTTTACAGTAAAAACAACGTTAAGATAATATAATTATTTATGAAATCTGTCAAGAAGTATGTTACATTTAGATTAGATCTATGGATTCCAATATAAATTTGATCTAACTAAACAGATTTGGCGGCACATTTTACGTTTCATACATTACCCACGTGTCACCAATAAATGATTAGCAGATTATTATAAACTTTCCATTACAATTAATTTCCCTCTACAATGGTAATTTATGGCAATAAAATAATTTTAAGGAATAATGATTTTTTCTCTTTAATTCTAAATAAAATAAATTATTTTAGCTTATCATCTAATTTTTCTTGTCTCTTTTAATTATTAAATTTATATTATTTATCAAATTACTTGAAAATGATAGAAAAATTAATATTTGTTAACATTTTAAACGATTAATTAATTGCGACATGACATCTATATCATATCATGTCAACAAAATTAATAAATATTAAATTTTCCATCAATTTTGAAGTGATTTAACAAACAATGTAAATTGAAAGACTAAAAAATAATTAAAAAATGACTAAAATGACTTTTTTTAATAAGTTAAAGGGACAAATAAGTTATTATGCTTAATTTTAATGGGAAACAATATTACAACTCTTTTTGAATATTAATCTTGTTATAAGTTATTATCATATCTACTCTTTTTATACAATGTCTAAAATTACCCATAATCCTCTCCAATACTTAAATAAGAGATGATACGCTCAACGCACTCAAACCCGCATATTTCTGTATTGAAAATCATGTCAATATCAATCGAACTAAAACTCAATCGGCACAATATTACATCTTTTAAGTCATCATTTGATTAAAACATAAATATTCTAGAAATTAATTATTACAAGTATGCATATAATATAAGAATAATTTTAAACAGAAATAATATAGCTTTACATTTTATATTTTCACAATATCACAGCATATATGAGACGATATTAAATTTAAAGAAAACATTAAACTATTTTATTTACAGCGTCACGCCACATAATAATAATAATAATAATAATAATAATAATAATAACAAAATTAACACTACTACTAATAATACATTACCTAAGAACAAAGTAATTAAATAACGAGGACTAAAATGTAAATAACTAAAGATAAAAAGGCTGAAAGAAAATTATACCTTTAACTTCACAAGAATTTGGGCATTTAAAATGGGTCCACCCATTGTTTTCAGAAAAAGAAAGTCAACCCATTTCAATTTCTAACTCTAATTTTTTTTCTTTTTCCCTATTGAATATTTTTTTCTACTTTCTCTTTTTATTTCTTATTTTTTTTCAACACCTTTCCATTTTTATTCTAAAACGTAAAGCATTTAAAGTTTATTCCTTCAAGCCCTAGCCATGTTACCTCCGTTTTTGCCGTTTGCTACGCCAATAACCACAATTTTAGGGAGTATGGAATTTATTAAATAACCACAAACGGTAATGATTGTATTAAAATTTTAATTAAAAAAATAGATAAATTAAATTTTAAAATTTTAAAATATAGAGATTAAATTTTTAATTTTGAAGAAGTACATAAAATAATAGAAAATTTTAACTATTTTGTTATTATAATTTTACTTTAGGCATGATTGAATGGCGAAATGCCGAAAGATACGAATCTATGATTAAGAATTTCTTTCCCCTTCCAAAGAAAGCATGGAAAAGAATCGTCGGCGTGAGAAATGGCGGGTGTGTGTGTGTTTCTAACTCAAAGAGCACGTTTTTGGGACACTGTTAGTTTAAAATAATAAAACGTAAAACCATAGTAAAATTTAAAAAATAATAAACAAAGTAACACTTTTTGTAGTCCTAAGTAACTTTTAAAGCTAATATTCAGCTTAGCACTGTTCGTTTTTCGCCCACAAATATACCATAGCACGATCCCATTGAATGGAAAATCAAGATGAAGAGGAGGATGTCAACTTCTGTAAGCTTCTCTCTCGCTCGCTTTTTTTTTTCTGCCTCATGTTTGTGCTATGAAAGGTTATTATCTTGTTTGTTGGGATTCTCAGTTTTGATTTTTTTTTTAAAAGAACATTATTTTTAGAGAAATCATGGAAAATTGTTCTGGGGTTTTGCTCATTGGCTTTGGAAACGATGTTGGGAGTATGGTTTTGTGGGTTTGGTTCTGTTTTCAGTTTTCTCTTTTAATGGAAGCGTTGAGTAGGGATTGTTAGCCTACTGTTTATTTTGTGATTGATCACAAGTTGCATATTATTAATCGAGTTAATTTTGTCCTAGCTCCTCAGTTTAAAGAAAGAAAAAAGGGTTTACTGATTTGGAAATGAAGGTGAACCTTACATGCTTTGGTTGGTTTAAGGGTAGGATTGGATCATGTGAATGACTGGAATAAGAGTACGCCAAGTAATTAACTTATTGTTGCTGTGTTCTTAAAGTTGATGCATAGGGGTTTGCCTGTTTTGGTTTGTAGTGATATCATATGGTCTAAAAATCCCTCGTTACACTGTCTGTAACATATTGTTACTCCGTGTAATTCATTTTAAGAGCACGGTTTACTCTAGAATTGCAGGGAGGAAGATGATTTTGCTTTCTGGAATTTCACTCATGTATTTTTCAGAAAAGCATCGTGCTTTATGAGTTTTAAGTTATACTATGCATTAGAGTTAGAACTGAATGATCCAGTCAGTCGAAAGTTTGATCTGATAAGTGGATACACCGAACAGTCTGAAAGCCTGTTGAGGAATTTAACAACGCATCACACTAGCTACCTGCATTGACAAACTTTTCCATTCCCTTAGATTGTGGTTGGATTAATTGTTACCCTAGTGTTAGGTTAGGAGTTGGACTTCTTAGTGTTGGCATGTAAAAGTTGTGTTGCTTTTTTTAGCTGTACTTTGTAAGCCCGCGTTACTGTTAGGAAGGCAAATATATATATATATATATATCTCATTTCAGATTGCTGCTTTCAATCTGGATTGAAAGTTCTTTGGTACATTATCCTGTCTTATCCTTATTGTTTCCTTTTGCTCTCAGGTATCTACAAAGACAGAACCTAAAAGGCAGAGATTATTTACTCACTGCTTCCTCCCCATGATTCTTTTGCTATCTGCTGCCTTCTTCATTGGAAGTGCATTTATAATCACAGACTATAAAGAGGTATTCACGTCAAAGCTGTTTGAGTAAAGTTGAAAACAATCTTAAACCTGAAATATAAAACTCGTGTTTGTATAAATTCCTTTTTATAACAAAGTGGGAACTGGGGATTTCTTCTTTTTGTCTTTTGTGTTTATATGATTTTCTTTTTATAATTCGTGCATGGTAATGTACCTAGGATAGTTTTTAATCCAATTCATTAACATAAGGAATATAAAACTCCAAGACTCTACCATGCAAATGAACTGTATTATATTTCCCGAAATCAAGTAAATAATGTGTGATCTGGGGCCTTGTCTGTGCAGAAAATTCTAGGATGGGGGTCAGTTATGGTTTTGCAGTACTCAAGATCTAAGATGTGTGAGGTTTGTTTGGTATATGTTACATTATGTCTGTTCCACACTGCATGAAAACACACATATTCTCCTAACTATTCCTTTTCTGTCCTTTTTTCTGTGTTACTTGTGCTTAGACTCAGTGCAGGGCTTATGGAAGTGAAGCATTACCTAGAGGAATCATTTCTGAAACATCTGACTTGGAAATGCGGCCATTATGGGGTGCGCAGAATAAGAAGGTAAGCAATTTTGTTGCTAATATTCAACGGCATTTTTGATCCTTTGGAAGTTTTGCATTCCTGAATTACTGCTAAGTGGACTACCATTTTTCCTGTTGTTCAGTTTGTTGTCTAAATCATTATAGCTGCATAAAGTACTGACCCTTTTTCGAGATTGTATTAACTGATGATCATATTATCTTCTGTGTTTCATATTTGACTATATAGTTTATTCTGGTCAGTGGCATTTAGATTTGCATTTTTCTCCTTTATAGTTGAGATAACGACATAACATTATGTACACTGCTCAGTTTTCATGACTATGTTGCCACAATTAAACTACTTTGTCTTACTAAACTCTGACCTCCATTTTGCTACTTCGATGTGCGGCTTCAACCTTCATCATTTCTTTTTGTCTGGAATCTCTCAGGCATTTTAATTTACAAGAGGCGGCAGTTGCCAACTGCTATCACTACCAAGGGTAAAACCTTGAGAATATTGATCAGGCTTGGTTTTCTGGTCAACATGTGATAAACTCTTAGATTTGTAGTGCTATGTGGCTGACTTATGCTCTTTCACGGTTGGGGCTAAGCTATGTTTGTAATTAGTTATCCTTTTCAAATTTATATTGACCATTGTTAAATCATAAATGTGACTATAAGTGCAGTTCCTATAGTAGTAATTTGTATTTTTATAGTTTTGAGTTTTAACATGTTGAGTTGATTTTAATGGACATTTGGCATATTGCTATTTCATTAATTTGTTCTTATTTACTTTTGTTTAGAAGCCAAAGTTGTCAATGAACTTGTTAGCCATTGCAGTCGGAATAAAGCAAAAAGAAAATGTCAACAAGATGGTCAAGAAGGTGAAAGGACTAACTTTACTTTTATGTAATCATTTAGATTAATGTTAAATTCCATTCTTTTGCTTCATTTATGTTAATTTATTTTATTTCTTTCATTTTTTGCTCCTTTTATTCTATGTCGCAGTTTCCAGAGAGTGATTTCGTTGTGATGCTTTTCCATTACGATGGCATTGTGGATCAGTGGAAGGACTTAGAGTGGAATGACCGTGCTATACACGTGTCTGCTGTCAATCAAACCAAGTGGTAACTGGTCATTAGCTATTTGATAATAATAATAATAAAAAACCCCTTTTATACATGTGTATTCAGTTCAAAGTAACTTGGTATTGTATGACCTACTCTCACTAATTAGGTGGTTTGCAAAGCGCTTCTTACATCCAGATATTGTTTCGGAGTATGCCTACATCTTCCTCTGGGATGAAGACCTTGGAGTTGACCACTTTAATGCTAAAAGGTTCATTGTGCAAGTCTTCCTTTCGCACATTTAACTTAGTAGTAATTCACAATCTTTTGCATGCTTGTATAAAGCATAGTGCTTAGAGAACAACTGAATATAATTGTAAGAAACTGAAGTAGGAACTCGAGCTGGTGATTTACTTCAGGGCCATTCAAAAATTGATTCTCTCCTCTTCATTACTTAAATGCAGATATCTTTCAATAATTAAAAATGAAGGGCTTGAAATATCTCAGCCAGCACTTGATCCCGAGAAGTCAGAGCTGCATCATCCAATTACAGCAAGGGACAAAAATTCTACAGTACACAGGTTTTCTCTCTTCCTAAAATCATGTTCAGGAATGATCAAAATGTTTGTCTCGTGATAAATTTTTAATACATTTATCATCAGTTGATTGAACATATAGAGCTTGGTGGATTTATCCTAGTAATAACTGTACATTTATTCTCAAGAATTTCCAGAAGCTCATCATCATTTTATCCCTTGATTTTAGTCAAAGTAAATTTATTTGCACCCATTTGTAACATGTCTATATTCGTCAGGAGGACGTACAAGGTGATTGGTAGGACAAAGTGTAACGAAAACAGCACTGGTCCTCCTTGCACAGGGTAATATGAATTTGCCCAACTTTTTCTGTTCGTAGTTCACAATACCATAAGTTGTTACATATACATATTTCCTTAGCTTATAGTTTCTTCTGAATTGTTTCTGGACATGTGATTTAATTATCTGTTCATATGGAGTAACGTAAGAGAAAATTGCGTATTACAGATTTGTAGAAATGATGGCGCCTGTTTTCTCCAGAGCATCTTGGCGCTGTTCATGGCATATGATTCAGGTATATTATCCAAACTAGAATGTAATACTAATAAAACATGTTGAAGGTTGATTTGGAATCCTATAAAAAATCATTACTATTTTACTCTTTAGTAGCTATGTTATTAATTATGTTATTCAAATTCTTCATTTTTCTTTAAGTATTAATGTATAATGCATAAATGGACAACGTCCAAGGACACTCCAAATAAATGGAAAAACTTTTAAAAAATTGAACATACCATGTCTAACACTCACATCTAAGTCCGAGTAACATAGGTTATTATTGTCAGTGGCTTAAATGAAAGATAGAGTAGGGATAGCCAGGATGTTTGTCTATTTTAATTTTCTAATAATAAGGTTGAAGATGGAGTATTTCTTGTTCGAAAGAATCAATGCAGCTTAAGATCCTACCACTAGTGATATCATTTTTCCCAACATAATCAACTTCTAAATTATTTAAATGTCCATCTAACTTGACCATATTGTTTCAATTAAAGCTCAGTCATTAATTTGTCCTTAATCTCATTCTTTGTTTCTTGGTTGTATCAGAGTGATCTGGTTTTAGGATGGGGATTGGACTTTCAGCTTGGTTACTGTGCACAGGCAAACTTCTATACCTAAAGAGAATTAAAAGCTCCTATCTCGTATTTTCAACATATTTCTTACTATGCTTTCTTTGACAGGGTGATCGGACCCAAAAAATTGGAATTGTCGATTCTGAGTACCTTATTCATGATGCGCTTCCCACGCTTGGAGGCTCAGCAGAAAACAAGGTAAGAACTTCTTAATTAATACCACCTTATAAAATGTCTCCCTCGATTCGATCAATCAATTAGAAGTGCTTAGAAAGCTTAAATTCTGTTTGGTTGTGCCTCAATTTAATCGAAGATGATTCTAAAGCTTTCCAAAGCCTTCCTTCTTTATACATTTTTTAATTCAGTACGTATGGACAAGTCCTGGGGAGGATCAAGGTTGAACCCTTGACCTTGATTGTGCATTATAGGGTTAAAAGAGAGACTATCAGCCATGAGTTTTCTGATCACTTGATCTCTGCATCTTTTACGGGTTGATGATAGCACTCTATCTATGGCTAGTATATACCATTTTCAGCTATTCTGATCAAACTTAATTCAGTTCTCGTTCACAAGTCAAACCATTCACAACCTGAGCCTCGGGTTTTGCTTTTGTACTTGGCTTGAATTAAGTTTCATGACCTTAAAAAATTCTAGTGACAACGGTATACGTTCCCCAAGATTGACCATCCATTTCCTCATCTCTGCTAGTTATTTATTCTTTAATGATTTCTCCATTTGCAGGTATCATCACCTTCCAGTGAGTCTGGTGGAAGATCTGAGGTAAACCTTGAACTTAATCTTTTATGCAATGTTGAAGCTTATTTCGCTCAGCTAGTTATAGCCAGACCTCTTGGCAAATTCACCGTTGGATTGTGTATAAATTTCCGTTTTTACAGGTTAAAAAGCAATCCTACATTGAATTAGAGATCTTCAAAAACAGATGGAAGAGAGCCGTAAACCAAGATAATTGCTGGTCTGATCCGTATGAACAGTCGACAAAAAAACAGAAGTAATGCTCACATAAAGACATGGGTCAGAGGAAATATTTGGTTCTTGAAGGGCATGTAAAGGGTCACGAATACGGCATTTTCAAAACAAGGAATACAATAGGAAGAATTATACTTCAAAGCATCTGCGGAATATTTGTCTTGAACTATAGATACATGGAATTTTAGCAATTTTTCATACCCAGAAACTGTTAAAGCTTCTTATTGTAGCAAACCCTTTCAATTCCAGTTATTTTTTTAAAATACCAGTTAGTCATACTGAATATAGGAAAAATGAATATTAACTACATACTATAAATCAAACTTCAGTTGCCTTATCCTTTTTCAATTCTGAATTTTTGGTGAGATCAGTTCCAGTTCCAATTCCAATCATAATTTCTGTCACAAGAATGTGAACACAGTTCATTTATGTCTTGCTTGCGATGCAAGCTTCAAAATGCATAAGCCACCAAAAAAAAAAAAAAAAAAGAAGCTATAGTGAATGATATTAGAATTAATGTTTACTAGTAGTTTAACTTGCTCTAAAACAATTGGAACTTATCATGTTACGATCCTTCGGCTGATAAGTCCGGAAATGATACCTCCAAGTTCTTCCCCACTATCTTCCTGCACATGATGTCCTGCCTGCAGGAAGCAAACCAGCTAAGTTGGTTAAGATCCCATGGCCCAACCATTTATTATGGCAGAACTGCTGGTAAAGATGCATGATCCAACTCATAAACTGAATAGTTAAATATACAAGTATGATGGAGTGGAACAATCATTCGAGCTCTACTTTTATTTTAGTTTTAGAGGTGGAAATTAGGTGGATTTCCCTAACAGCATCACAAATACTCCGCAGAGGCAAATTCTTAATTTATTTTGATTTCTGCAGGTGAGACCTCACAGACATACAGCTGCACCAAAGGTTGAAATGGAATTTTAGTTAAAAGATGACATTTAAATGCTTGACATATTGGTACCATTGGAAGCTCAATCAGTTTATGGTTTGAATTTTTGCAGAAATCTTCCACTTCATCGTAGTTCAACCAACGGTCTCTCCGGCCCCAACACACTGTAGTTCGAACTTTCCAATTTTTATCCATAAGAATTGCTTTCGTATCTTCCACATATGCCTGTCAAGTAAGAAACCAGAAGAATTTGGCCATTGCACCTTCAGCATTATGCTATATAAATGAATCAGGAAATACGGTATAAGCATAGTACTATGGTAGAGGATTTCCTCAAGAAAGAGGGAACATGGAAACTCAAAGTTTAATTCATGATATTTGATCTGATTAAAACAGAAGTACGACAAATATATATATAGTAAATGATAAATCCACCTTAAGTTCTTTTTTCATGGCCCTACTAATTGCATTCAGTGCAAACCCGGATGAACCAGACGTAAGATAAGGTCTTCTATAAACCATTGCATCATCCTCTTTCATTGCATATGGACCGCAGCTCGTTAGTGCCTTATCGCTGGCCCTCAAAGGATCCTATTCGGAAAAATAACAAACCATTAACAATTTAATGCTATTTATTATCTCTTGGAATCAATCTGTTAATCCCTATATATGAACTGATGCAAGCACAAATTTTCAAATAAATTCCGTAGATATCATGCTTTACCTGAGAAAAAATTTCACCCAGCAAGAAGTTGCTGAATATGGATAATGTTGAAGGAAGGTTGGCATGTTTGGCTGTTAGCTGTAGTAATCAAGTTTATAAAGTATTTGTGCGGTATAAGCCAAATTGGTTATCTGGATATAATCATTAATTGAACGATAGTTAGCAGCATAGCAAAAAACAATAACTTAACAATAAAGCTTCAGGACTCATTCATACAGGAGGATTGAGGAGAATTAGATCATTAAGCTTTTCCTGATGCTTGCTGGCATATTTAACAACAACTGGTGAAAAGTAGCCCTGAATAAACACAAAAGATCAAAAATCTGTTAAGCTATATGTCACACAGTAATTTACAAGTGTTAATTGCATGTCTTCTTGTCTACACATACTGAAAGATAACATACTTGGACAACAAGTGAAACTTTATTGGTGGCAACTTCATTAACAAAGGACTCCAATGCTGAGACATATTCTGCAGGGACAAAAGGAAAAATAAAATTGAGAGGGAGGCAGATAAGCTTTATTCTTAGTTTATTTCGATTTTATATTCTTAATTTAGTTCGTTGAAAGTAGATTCAATTGCCAGGAATGCAAAGCATAACCACTCAGTGTGTAATCAAATCCATATCTGGGTTGAGGCTTATCTGAAAATCCGAATCCTGTTGAACAAGAGAGGTATGATTTAGTATGCGCGCAGCATGAAGAAAGAAAACATTAACATTCGCTTAGATTCATTTAAAGTTTTTATTGATTGATATGTAGTCCGAAAATAAAAAGGAAACCAATCTTCAAAAGAAAATTCATAAAAAAACTATATCCAGGTCATCCATTTTGTAAGTCCAAACTTTCAAAATGCAGGTCTTTAATGAAAATTTCAAACTATTAAACAATGCAAAATCCATGCATTCTCAGATATCATAAAAAATGGTCCAATGCAGACAATCTTGCATATGACATATAATATTTGCAGATTAATGAAGTAAAATACATGCACCCAAAAATATGCTCATCTATATCAAGAAGAAACATCAGCCAAAAGAAAGCAAAAGAAGGGCACAAAAATTTAAACTAGCATGTTTGTGCCAGTATGCCTTTATGATTGCAAGCAAATTAGCAATGATTTTCATTCCAGATGCTATAGTTGCTATGTCTCTAAGCCAAACCAAACTCTTTTAGAAGCAATTTCTAGGCTAAAACTAAACAAATTCTCAAGAAAACCCTATTGTAATATTGAAAAGTCACAATATATGGATTGCCTCTTACCATAAATACATTCTTAAGCAGACCATTATACTTAAGAAAACCCTATTTCACAGTTCCTGACAAGTCTCAGAAGACCAAAAGCTAGAATGATATTAAGAACTTGGTTTTTCTCAATATATACAAGTCAAAATGAATCAATTATCTTACCTAGCCAATCAAAAGCTATAGCATGATAATTCTTGGAGAGAACAGGAAGGACTTTGCGGTAAGAGTATGCCTGTCAGCAAAACTAAGTCATCACATCTATAGATCAAGTACCATAATAGGAAAAGAAGAAAAACTAGTTATGAAGAAGATCGTAAAAACTAGTTATGAAGAAGATCGTCGAATTCGTAATGACTTTGATAATTGTGTTGTGGCAAAAAGGACTAACCTGTGATGGGAAACCATGAATCAAAATAACTGTAGGATTATCAGCATTTCCACTTTCCACGCTAAACCATCTATTTCATAAAATCATAAATAGATAGAGAGCATGTTTTAATCCTGCAAATGATGAGACCTCAATTTCTTGCATGACATTGAAACCTAAAATCACTACTAAGAGAATAAAATATGAACTCACTAAAAGGAAACCAATATTAAACTCATCCCATCGATTGGAAAATAACATTTAGATGTAACAATCGAAGATAATCCCAATAAAAAAAGAAAAAGGTAATTACCTGAAAACATCACCTGAAGCTTGAGAGCCAGTTCCCATGGTTAGTCCAAAAATTGGATCTTTAGCTTTCTCACCAGTGCCACCCACTGGATAAGCTTTAACCTAGCAAGAGAAATTGAAGTAAAATAAAGAAAACCAATGGAATAATTTAGGTCCTCTAGTAACTAAAATCCAGGCAATCGGCATGCATTACTCACAAATTTCCCTTGCTTAAACCATTCATCAGATGGGTTAGGTCCATCTGAATATTTTCCTGTCAACAACAAACACGTTTCAATTCAATCATAAAGTTGACGAATAATGCATTACGTTTTAAGGGGAAAATAGTTGAAATATGAAAGTACCTCCGCTAAACGAAAAGCCATCACCAGCTGAAACAGGAGCATCAATCAGATAATCCTGCAAAAACCCAACATCATATTTCACACAAATTAATGGTTTGAATCATCACTAATGTATGAAAGAGTTGGGGGGGGGGGAAGAGAGGTTTACATCTTGTGGGTCATTGGCGTCTGATGTGCTGCGGCTAAGTCTGAGAGTGAGAGGTTTTCGTTGAGCCTTGGACTTGAAAGACCCACCATTGACAAGTGACAGAGAAGAAGTGGGAGAACAAAGAGAACTTTGAAACTGATGAGAGAAGAGAGTAGGAGGCTTGCCTTGGATTGCCATTACGTTTGGAGGAAGACAGAGTTGTGACAAATAGACGGTTAACCGTTGGTATTTTTTTCTAATAAAAAAAACGTGGCTTTCTCACTACTCATTATGATTCATGCGAGGATAGGGATTCTCTGGTTCTTATTACATGTGTATTGTCACATCTATATCTAATATTTTGACCCTCAATAACCAAATTAAAAGAAAACTTTATAACAAAATTGAAAAAAAAAGTTAGAGAAATTATTTTATAATTTTTAATTTAATTAAAAAAGTAAGTAAAATTGAATCACCTGTAATTTAGTTTATTCTATATTTTATAATATAAAATTTGGATTGAATGTCGAAGATGCCATTTCACAAAAAAATGTAAAAAAATTCATGTTAAACCATTATATATTAAGCAATGAGCATCCTTAGCACCATATAATGAAACTGTTAAACTCTTATTAAGGGCACAACAACAAGATAAAATGTGTTATCGAATTTTGTAGTTCTTATTATCCGTGTTCCTCAAATGAATTTCTTAATTATTGAGAAAGTTATCTAAAAATAGTATATAAGATATACCCAGTAAAACTTACAAATAAACTAGATATAGGGATGGTGATTAAAGTTGTTGTTTCCATTATTATATAATTTTAAGATCACAATAGGTTTATGATAAGATTGTTTATTTACAACGAATAATATATAAAATCGATTAAATTGAATACAAAATAAGATTTATGGTTACATAAATCATGGTTGTGACTTCATTTGCAATATTCTTATCTATTATTTTGGAGATTTATAATTCTTCCGTTTTACTAGATGAAATTTTAATAAATTAGATTCATAATAATCATGAAACCTCGTTTTTCAATATAAAATTAAAATTAAATTGCACAACTATTTCTTTTCTTTTAATTATTAATTATTAATTATTAATTATTATTTCCCTTTCATTACTTTTCTTTTTTTATTTTTCACTCCTCTCTTTCAAGACTCTCTTGTCGTGGCGAACGTGAACGCCATCTTCGGTCACAAACAGTCACTGAAAACTGATGTTAAATGAACACTTGAACACAAGTTATTTACTTTTTACTACTCCACTTATGGGTGGGTTAAAAAAGTCAAAAGTTATATTAAAAAAATTCAAGATTTTGAGTTGGGCCTGGGTAGCTAAATACAAGCTGGGCTCTCAACTCAAGCTTCATCTCATTGCACTTCTAGACTTTCTGGTCTCTGGGCCTTTGCCTCTGTTCAAGAAACGACAAGCCGTTTTAAGCTTTGGTACACTGAACTGAACTGCTGAAAAACGTCTCATAAGGACAGGTTTATCTGCTTCCCGGAGGCATATATCTCCGACCAGAACTGAACTGAAAAACCTTTATAAAAAACACACACACACACTAAACGAAGCCGAAATGGCACTGCATATTGTGAAGCTTCCCTTTATCTCGCGCTGCTGCGATAGCAGTAACTCTACTCTGTTTTTCTTATCGAAATCCTACTCTCCTCTTCATGGTACCCACTTTTCCTCTCTGTAGATTCATTCACTCTATATGTATTTGCATTGTTCTGCGTGCGTAATTGCTTATAGCGGACGTTTATATGCTTGTTTTCCGATGTGGGCTCTTTTCCCTGTTCTCTTTTAGTCATTTTCACATACACTTCTGATTGTAGATAGGATTGGAGAAACAAGGGTTTTCCTTTAATTTATCATTTGTGGGGTGCTTTTTTTTTTTATATGGTTCATTTTGTCTTTTACCTTTTTGGGTACTAATGGAAGGGATTTTATTCTGGGTTTTGACCATATGGGTTGCTGTGCTCTAATAATTTGATTGTTTGGGATTCTGTTTACAGGGAGATTGCTCAAATCTCATTTACATAGAAGCTTTGCTGTTTCCAAGTCAGAAAAACTTCAAATACCAAAAAAGTAAGCCTATATGAAGTATACTACCTATTCAAAGATGGTTTTTTGTTTCATGCCGATACATACTGTAACAGCCATAACAGCGACACCGGTAATGCCATTGGAAATGGAAGAATATGCCAATTGCCAAGTTACCCTATCTTAGTTCAAGCCTCACATTGGTCCCAGCAATCTGTGTCTTTTCGATTTTATATCTTATTGTTCTTAATGACATTTCAGGAAAAAAAGGTTGGATGAGTTATGTCTTGAAAGGTTTCAGCAGTACAGTCGAACATTCATACAGTCATGGATTTTGCAAGGTAAATGAGCATCTTCAATTGCATGTGTCCCTTTATTCTGATGCACTTTGACTTATTGTTATCCCAGTTCTTGGATATATATTTATAAGAAGAATCAGTTTGTAGAAATAATGAAGAACTACCTTTTTCATCTTTCTGTTACATCTATGGTGCAGGCAAAGTTTGTGTAAATGGAAAAGTGGTTAACAAAGCTGGAACACCTGTCTCTGACAAAGCTGTTTTAGAAATCATTGCTGAAATTCCAAAATACGTATGTAGGTGATTATTCTCTGAAACATCCATCCTGCATTATCCTTGGATTTTATTTTTGAGATGTTCAAGGTTAATTTCATTGTTACATTTGGTGATCCAGAGCAGGATATAAGTTAGAAGCTGCTATAGAACAGCTCAGTGTTGATGTAGCTGGCAAAATAGCGCTTGATTCTGGGTTGTCCACAGGAGGATTCACCGATTGCCTGCTTCAGTATGGTGCATCTTATGTTTATGGGGTTGATGTAGGTTATGGACAGGTACTAATTGAAAAATTTGTAATAATATGTATCATGTTCATATGAAGTACTTTCATAAGTTTTCAAGTGCATGCATGAGAAAATATGTGTATTAGTGTATTGCATCATCGGGTCAAATTTACATATCAAATTCCACTATCATGATATGTTCTAAAATTGTAGAGCAATTTTTCTTAAATTAATTCTCTCAAGAAGCTCATTTAGTAAGGGAAAAGATTAAAAGCAAGTGGTATATTTTTGTTTTTTCCCCTTAATTCGGGCATTTCTAGCGAGTTATGCTTATGTAACACAAGATTTAGCCTATAACCTATATGATTTTTAGAATGTAATGTCAAAAAATTGGTTGGATTAGTTTAATTACCTTTGGAGATACTGTTTTCGGAATGAACTTGTATTGATTTGCTCGCTCGATATAGATTAATATTTTAATTGAAAAGTGACTGGGTTTCTGTGAGTTTCTTTCGAATACTTATAAGTTATTAACAGTACTTTATTTGTTGACCTTCAATTTTTTAATAACGAAGCTTTATTTATACAATTTTGTATTTTAATGATTCTTGACTGCATTTGGATTTCAACTTTGAATAGGTAGCAGACAAGATTCGTCGAGATGAACGTGTTTGTGTGATAGAACGGACAAATTTAAGATATCTTTCCGGTCTCCCTAAAAAAGTTGATCTGGTGACACTGGACCTTTCATTTATATCTATTCTCTTGGTAAGCTTTCAAACATTTCCAAACTGCTTTCATAACATACTTGCATTACCTTTTTTTTTTTTTTTTTTACCTTAGTTTCTTCTCCAATTCCATTATGTTTCTTCTCTCCTTGTAATTTCTTAGATTTATCTAAAAGCTTATTTGACTTAGCAATGATCTGCTGTGACGTGTGTATTTACTGTGTATTTACTGTAAGAAAGTAGACAAGGCGGACTTACTGTTCACTTTAACCAAGTAGTACTTTTTTTAGTCATGGCATGCTAACAATCTTAAACAGGTCATGCCTGCTGTAGTAAATGCAATGAAGGAGGAGGCAACTTTAGTTACCCTGGTTAAACCTCAGTTCGAAGCTCGTAGATCACAAGTAAGGAATATATATATGCATGCCTTCAGATTGTATGTTTTCCATTTTTCAGTGAATCTGATGTACCATAGTTATAACATGTGAGGGTCTTCAGCCTACTTAGCTTGGGATTTTACAAGTAATCCAACTTTAATGCCTTTGCAGGTAGGAAGTGGTGGGATAGTGAGAGATCCCAAAGTTCATCAGGAGGTTCTATTTTTTTTGTCAAAGCCAGTGTTATTGATCTGAAAAAAGAATAACATCAATATGATTTAAGATTTATTATGTTTCTTTGTTCAGGTTCTTGAAAAGATCATTAAGGGTGTAGAGAACTTTGGATTTCAAAGCAAAGGTTGGATTGAATCTCCTCTAAAGGGTGCTGAAGGTAATACTGAGTTTCTTGTTTGCTTCAGTCGGATTTCCGAGAAAAGTTCTGAATAGTTTTATCATAGGAGGATACATTGATATGTGAATTTGCAAACACATTCGTGATATTGTAAAGTCATGTAAGATTTTATGTGGACAGTTTCATTACCACATGCAACATTGTATTCGAAAAGAAGAAACAAATATATAAAATTTTAGACAATAACTTAGAACTAGGCTTAGTTGGTTTATATAATCACTTATACAGTAAATCTGAAATTCAAATCTAGTATTTATAATCCTTTTCCTTATTCCTAAGTGACTAAAGCCTCTTTTGAGATTGGATTTCTGTCATTTTAATGCCTAACCCTAGCAGAGTAAAATGCTCATGTTCTTTTCCTCTAGCATTACATTATATCTCTATCAATCTATATATATAAAAACTATTCTACTCAAGAAATATTGTTAAATGTACGGATGTGTACCTGCTACTGTACCTGTTGAGGCTGTATTTCACCAGCAATCTGCGTATGAAATTTCTTTTCGAATTCAGCAACATAATCCTCCATGTATGCCTGATAAGTTTCCATCCCAGCAACCTTCCTAGCAAGTTCCAACCCAGCATTCATCCACTTCTTTGCCACATTGATCTCTCCCATTCTTACAGGTATGGCTGCCCGATTCCACGCAGTCATTGCAAGCCATTTACCCTCTTCGGTTGGATATTCCCCTTCCTTCAACCCAACCATTATTCGGTATGCTTGCTTGTACATACTGAGCACTGCATCGTCATCTGTGTTACCCTTGTGAATACTAGCTATGGCAATCAATCTTCGGACAATGAGAGCCACATCCTGGTAGTTCGGAGAGGGGGAAGAAAGGAAACCTGAGAGGCACTCGCTGAGGGCAAAGGTTGCTACTTCAGCATTGAACCTTGGACCTTGCGAGGCATTCAGGCCAATTTGGAGAAGATATTGAGGACTGCAAGTCTTTGTGCCAGCAAAGTTCTTCACAATATGATGTTGGGACTCTAAATTATTCAGTCTTCCATGCATATCATAGGCATTGAGCACGTATATGAAATGGATATCACCTTCAATGTTCCCCACTGATAGTGACGTAAGTATCTGCATGCATGCATCCCATTGAAGAATTATATGGAAAATTAGCTTCAAGAGAAGAAATATTAGAAATACGGCTGCTGCTTCTCAAGCATTTGCAACGTGAAAAAACATTTTCAGTTTCTTATAGAAAAGCAACATAAGGAATAAGCAAACAGTTACTGACACATACCTTCCCTGCTCTTTCTAGCAGCTCAACAGCATGCTTTACTTCAGCATCTGGCAATGGAGTCGTATTTTGGTTCTCTGAAGCGATCATAGCAGAGACAGTCATGATCAATGATTTGCAAATGGTGACATTGTTTTCTTCCATTTGTCCAACACCCATAAGACTATAAAATCCAGAAACCAATCTAAGGAATTCAGCACATAACTCGTAGTTCTTTTCCTTCCCACACTTTGCTCCAAAATTCCATGAAGTTACAGCAAACCAGTTCTGTTCTCGTCTTCCAACCTCACCTTTCCCAAAAAAGCTCTCAGCTCCAAGTTCAGAAGCTCTCTTGTGTGCTTGTTTCAAGAATTTGAGGACTTCAGCCTCTTTATCAAGGTCTTGGGAGAGAATTGTGACCAATGTCCGTAGCACTACAACTTCTGTTGTTGGCATCGGTTTCCCAGAGTTGTAAAAATTTAAGAAGTTTGAAAGAGCAGCAACAGCAACAGGAAGAGCACGGGAAGCAACAGCCTCATGAGCTGCAAGAGACAGGAAATCTGGAGTGAAATCTGGGCAGCTGATCATTTTTTGTATCTGATTGGTAGCGCCACAATGATCATTCTTTTGCAAACAGATTTTGAACTGCATAAATCAGGAGAGATGTAAAATATTTGATTATATGACTATCTGCTAATCGAGTAGTCTATAGTTGTGATAAAGCTAGTGAATCCACCAGTGTCAAACTGTGTATTAGAGTTCCACACATTGAGCCGAAGGGTACCTTAAGGAAAGCACATATGATGTTTGGATCAAGCTGCAGAGATTGAAAAGATTGAGACAAATCAACATACTGCCTGTACCTTCATCTTATTAGATATACTAAAATTAATGGATCTCAATACCTTTTCTGCTTCATTGATATATTCTTGAGCTCGATCAAGTTGAGTGAGACCAAGGTAACAGAGACACAAAACTCGATAGCCCTTGGCTCGAATAACTCTATTCTCTAAATCATGCGGTATATAAAGCATAGATTTCTCAAACATCTCAGCACTCGTTTCATAATCTTTCAATCGAAAATTACCTGAACCACTGCAAAGGCAAAAATAAACTTTTAGACAAGCGCATCTACTAACTTATGTGTTGCGTATAAAAAAGAAGAAAAAAAGACATTTCTTGCAGGGCAATAGACATATTGAGAAAGCACAAAGGTATAGGATCCTCTTATCATTCAATTGTTGCTCTATGGCCATAATTATTATCTCTAAAACAACTGCATTACTCTTATTGTGTAATTGTAGGAAAAATATGTTATCAGTAAGGTAATTAATCATTGATATATTCCTCTCTAATCAAAAGCAATGCAACTCCATAGTTCTCGTAATATATTCAGGATAGCCAAAAATCTTCAATTTGAATCTTTTAGACATGCATTCTTAATTTATTCAATAGAAAATGGTAGGAAATGATCTACCAAACTAACCAATTCCAAAGAACAGCATGCATGGCCGTCCTCTCTTTCGCCACAGCCTCACTAGCAAACAAGGCAACCACTCTCTCATCCGACGCCAGCTCCGCCACCACCTTCCCTCTAGTCCTCAACCCCTCAATTCCATTACCGTCCCCTACCACCCTATGAATTACCCTCAGAGCAGCGCGTGCACTAACATGGCAACGCTCCAACAACCCCAAAAATACACCTTTCGTAGTTTCCACCCCTGCATTTCCCACGGCGTGAAAATAAGTTTCTACTGCAGAGACCCAAACACCCTCCGGAATCCCTTTATTTACAACCATACCCTTCAACTCCTTCTCCGCCTCACTATACCTCCCTAACCCAAGCCACGCCTTCATTGCCAAAACTGGCAACGAAGCGTGGTGGTCCCCTTTCTCACCACCGTTTTCTCTTAAAACTTTAACGCACTTGATCACACTTTCGAACTCTCCGTTTTGTAGATGGACGGCTGAGATGAAACGCATCGTTTTGGATTTTAATTCCTTGATCTCCACCGTTTCTTCCCTTGTTCGTGAGATAGACAATCCTTTCTCGCATAAATTCAACGCTTCATTCAGAAGCTTCAACACATCGTTGAAGCTACCGTTGTTTTCATTTCTTGATAAAACAGCTTTTGCAAAAGCTAGGAACTGGTTCGCCAGAGCTATGAAATGAGCTGATGAACCGAAAAGGAGAGTTTTCGACCGATTCAGTAGTGTTAGCGCAAGATTTTTATCTGAAATCTCCCATGCGGTGCGCGATCTCGCGAGGTTCAGATCTAAAAGAAGCTTCCTCTCTCCCGCGTCTAATATTTTACTTACATCGAGCTTGGAGAGAAGATCCGTGGCTCTCTCAAAACACGTAGAAGCTAGGTCAAAGATTTTATGATCGTGCCATGCGAGGCCGGTCTTGTAATAGAACGATGCGGATTTTATAGCCGGAGAATGGACTCCGACGACGTCAACAGCGAGGGATAGGATATCGGCAGCCACATGGCGAAGCTTAGTGACATTTTGAGAAGAGCGATTGGAAGATGGAGAGCGGATGGCGGCTGCATTAGAGAAGTCGACGCAGGCGTTCCAGAGACGATAACTGAGTTTCCAGAGGTGGAGTTTGAGAGAGTTGTTGGCGGCGGGGAAGGGAGCGAGTTGAGTCAGGTTTGTCAAAAGTTGGCGCAGTTCAGAAGGGAGCGA
This sequence comes from Gossypium arboreum, assembly GCF_025698485.1. Classification (NCBI taxonomy): domain Eukaryota; kingdom Viridiplantae; phylum Streptophyta; class Magnoliopsida; order Malvales; family Malvaceae; genus Gossypium; species Gossypium arboreum. The sequence goes on from NC_069080.1 coordinate 17,903,945, forward strand.
GTCGGGTAGCGGGGTCCCGGGTGGATGGCTCTCTGTTTGTTTGATTTTGGATTGAATTTGTGAGAGGAGTTGATTGTGTTGATTTTGGGAAGGGGATTGCGAGTCGGGTGCGGCGGCAGCTTGAAAGTGCTCCGGCGTTGAGATTTCTGCTATTCTCATTTTTTCCTCTTTCTGGCGCGAAATTTTGAAAAGGGAAGCGAACAAGTTTTGAAAGGGACGAATTTTCTGGAGTCAATATATATATTAATATATTTCAAGTTTAACTTTAGTTATACAATTTGCAGTTTTTCTTCGCTGACGCTGAAATTAAATACAGGATGAATCTAAAAGTTTCAAATTCGAGCTCTTAAGTAATTATACAATTCGCAATAAAACATTTAAGTCACCAAATTTTGTAATGGAAAATTATAACTTTTTTTAACTGTCTGCTACACCGTATTAAAATATCAAAATATCTTTTCCTACACCAGATTAAAATTAATCTCGTTTTTACAAAAATAATATACAAATTCATTACATCAACAAGTTTATATTAAAGTGATCTAAAACCATGACAATTAACAATTAACAATTTTTTTATCCAAACCAGTAGAACTTCAAATTGCTCAAGCAAAGAGTTTCCTGTTGCGGCATATTTAATCATGTGATCCGTAACTTCATTCTAAAATTTCAGAATATAGCGGACTCGTACTTCCTATTTCTTACGCAACAATTGATGTAGTAACCATAATTCCACCAAACTACTATTGGTACCTCCACCAACTAAAATCAATTCTATTAACAGTGTATTATCACATTTAACTTTAACTTTTCTGCAAAAATCTTTTTCTCAGTTTGTGAAAAGACCTTTCAACATCACTCATTACAACTTTAAAAACTGATTTCTTATCGAAACCCATCGCATACTCACATAACCAATTCGAATCCCTTAAAACTCTTCCAATGAAAGCATGTTGCCCACAAAGTGACACCACTCCATTAGAATTAAGCTTTATCCAACCCACAAAATTCATTGTCTTTTTCTTTTAAAATTACTTAAATACATCCATACACAACAATGGGAAGGTTAACGCTAACAATTAAGTTTGTAATGTTACATTTCAGAATAAAATTATTTTACTTGAATTTTTAACATTTTAGTCATTGTGTAATTTTATATTCTCTAATAGTACCAAAATATAATATGTAATCTTAGTTATGACTCATTTAATAGGTTATCTTAAATTGCGGATGTAACCTTAAAATTTTAGACAAATTTACTTATTTTCTATTATTTTAATTAATTTAATTTTTCCCTCAAATAAAATTTAAGATTATTTAAAAGCAAAAATATCTATTTTTCTTATCAATCAAACAATAAATGACATACTTTAAAATTATAATTATTACATTTACTTTAATAATTTATTTACTAAGGTTATAATTATAATTATGATTGATGATACAATCACTTTTAATGAAATACTATAATTGTGCTTTATAAATTTATTTCAGCATCATATATTTACTTCCTAATATATAAATTATAATAAAAATAAAATTATAATAATTTATCATCATTTTAACAAACTATATCTGTTAAAAATAAATTCTATAACAATTACAATTTAATAAAATATGTTTCAAAGTAATCTTATGTTTCCTCAGTAAATCTTACATTCAAAATAACCAAACAAAATAATATCACGTTAATATTCCGTAATTTTACAAGATATAATTTTAGGATCACAATTACCTTCTTTCCATGTTTGGAAATAAGTGAAGATGGGAGCCTGGCACTGGTAGTCGTTTCCGAAGTAGTTCCCATGACCGAGAGAGAAGTTTTAGGTGGCTGAACCAAGAAGAGCGGGGACGTGATTGTTGGCAAGTCCGATATACATATTACGGCCACCTATCAATGACTCTAGGATAGAATGTTTTGTCAACAGTTATGTTAGTGACTCGTGGATCATATCCTGCACCATTGGCGCGGGGTCTCTTAGGTTGAGGAGCCTCAATTGCTCTCTTCTTCTCTGCCCTGGCTTTCTCCAACAGGGAACTCGCTTCTGAAGAGGACCAATAGGATATAACAGAATCACTGTATAAATTCATTACAAGAATGATAATAATGCAAATTTGTATAAATTACAAGTAAAATTAATAGTTTCTAGTAATTTATCTAATAGCCGCTACAGTGATTTTACAAGCTTCAAATTCACAGAAAGACACGATTAGACTCTAAAAACTACATCAACAAAAATCAGTAAACCCTAGAAAGATGAACAGAATCGGTCAGAACAATGAAATTTTCAATTTCACTGTCGACCCTCCCCAAAAACAAAATTGGAGGAATTTTTCTTTCAGCAAAAAGAAAAAGTAAGAACAAAAGAAAGCCCCAGTCCAAGAAAAAAGAGTGAAAATGAAAGCAAAAGAAAGGTACAGAAATGAAGAGAGAAAAATGACTGATTAAATTCAAGGGACACTGGGTGACAAGGTGACTTAATTCGATAGATATTCGAATTCTTGTTTTCTGGAGCACTCTCATTTTTGCTATTGGACGTTAAGGAAAGAAAAATACCGTATCTTCGTTGTAAAGTGAACTCCAAGTGATGTGGTCTTAGTGATATTCAGGAGTGCTCTTAAAGTTGTGCCACGTCTGATCTAGACAAAGACTTGAAGCATGTTTAGAGGATATAACAGAGATTAGGTTTATTTTTAATCTCTTCTTTGTTACACTTTTTTTTTTTCGATTCATCCAACTTAACGATTTTTTTTTTATTTTTAGAATTGGATTAGTTATACTAAGAATTGATCCAAAGATTTAGAATAAGAGATTAGATCAATTAATTTGTGAATCGATATAAACCGATTGAATCAAAGTTAAAATTTTAATTATTATTTTTTAAATTTTAATATTTTTATGATATTTTTAAATATTTATTCAATTGAACTGATTAAATCGATCGAATTAAAAATTTATCATAGGATAGATCTAATTTAAAAACTTTGAAAAAGAAGTTTATTTTTCATTCATTTATTAGAGTATGATTAACTTATAATAAATGGTTAGTGATTTTTTTGGCATAATGGTTTTTTGGTCCTTTAATTTTATAAAAAATTAATTTTAACTCTCAATTTAATTTTTTCTCTTTTAACTCTTAAATTTAAACTTTTTATCAAACCACCTTAAAATGAAAAGAAAAACAATATTTGTTAACTTTGCTAACATAACATACACGTAGATTGTCACGTATATAACATGCCAACATTCAATTAATTTTAAAAATATAAAAAGTATTTTTATGATTGATATAATTTTTAATAAATTAAATGGTTTTTAAATTTTAACATGGCGTTTATAATTTTTTGAAATTTTAAAATTTAATTAAACATTAATGTATCAACCACGTGGTAATTCACGTGGATATCCACGTATACAAAGTTTAAAAACATTAACTTTTTCATTAATTTTGGGTGATTTTATAAAGTAAAAATTAAATTATAGACTAAAATAACTTTTTTATAAAAATTAAAGAATCAAATAAGTGGTTATACCATTTTTTCCTCACGCGGTTCAGTTTGTTTTTGTCACTAGCATGAAATGTAACCATCAATAATTTAGTAATAGACTCTTTCACAAGTAGATCTGACTTGAATTAAAATTAATTATAAAATTATTTAATACTTTATTATTCTTAAAATAATTGAATTTAATTAACATCTAAATATTAGATTTCGAAGGATCAAACCATATTCCAATTTCATCATTAAAATCTCTACTTATGTGAGTTCTTCCCTATGCCAATTTTGTCCAATAGTAAAAACTTTAATATTTTTAAATAGAATCTCGAATTTAAATTTTATAAATAAATTAAAAAAGTTATCTCTCATTTAAAAATCTTCCTAACTAAAATATAAAAAAGGCAGGACAACGAGCCAAAAGCTTGATAACAACACATTGCATGCCATAATTGAGGGCACGAACAGTAAGGGGTATTAGCCCAATGATTCACAAAAGTTGTTATTAAAAAAGGGTATTATTTAAATTTAAAATCTCAGTATTTATAATATTTTGTTAGCATTAATTTTGGGGAAAAAAGATTTATTTTCTTTCTCACGTTTCAATATGGTCATTTTGTTACATCTTTATTTATTCTGTCAGTCCATGTTATGTTTTATTCTCTTAAAGAGTTTTTTTTCTGGGTAGATATTCTTTTAAGAATATATTTATTCCAACAATACCAAAAACTTAAACTTAAAAATAAAAAATAAAATAAATATTAATGGTTCAAAAATCAATGTAAGAGAAAAAGAAAAGAGAGAAAAACGCAATCGTATTATTCTCTATATATGTTTGATTTTTATTATTTTTCTCATCAATAAAGTTAAAAATATCGAAAAAATCGAAAAAATAAATTTTAAATTAATTGAATTAAGTTGAGTTCAAGTTGAGTTGAGATGAATTTTACAAATCGAATAATTTGAATAATAGATTGATATAAATATTATTTGTCAATTTTAAAATGAACAAATTAATTTTTTCTCAACAAAATTTAAAATCTAAAAATTTTAAAGAATATATAAAGAAAGTTAAAATTTTTCTAAAATAATGATTTTGGAGTTTATTGAAAAGTTTTCAAATACATATAGTTTTAAATTTATGTGCTCTAACATATAATTAGTTATACCGTAACAAAATTTTAATTTGGCATGTTTAGTTTGTTAAGTTAACTCGAATAATTTCACTTAACTCGACTCAAATTTTATTTTACTGAATTCAATTAGGAAAAAATTTCAAATTGAGTTAAAGATGATAAAATAGGACTCGTTAACTTGAATTTTTTTACTTGATTCGATTCAACGCTAAGTTATAATTAAAAATCTCTTTTTGCTGATTTTAAAAAAAATTATTTTACAAATTATAATAGATTGAATAAGAATTAAGCTCTACACGAATCACCTTGAAGGATACAAATTTGATAATTAATCAGGTAGATTTTTATTTAATTTATTTATGATGACAAAAGTAGGATTAGAAATCAGCATAAAAGAAAAAACTCAATAACTAGGATCCGGTCCGGTTCATGACATCCTCATTTATATATTAAAAAAACAAATATTTTGTATGGGTATTGCAATTGTAAACCTCTAAATGGGTCGGCAGTTAATTTTGACCAATAGCTATAATGGACGGCAATGAAGAAAGGGGCCAAAATGAATATATAATTATTATATATAAAATGAAAAACAGAACAAATTTACCAATAATTTTGAACTTTCTCAATTTTCAGTCGCCCTCCAAATTAACTTTTCATTTAATTAATTAATTAAATTATTTAATAAAATTTAAGAGAAAATTTTTCAACGAAAGGCAAATCAGCAAAGAGCACTAAAAAGTCTTTGCCCCATCTTGGAGGCCAGTCGTCTCCGTAGCTTGGAAAAAGAAAAACAACCAAAGAACCTTAAAATGGTCTTTCCTTCAATTTCCTATTTAAAATTTTTTTAATGTTTTTCTTGTTGTTTTGAATTATGCTGTTGAATATTCAAACCATGATGTTGAATTTGCCTTATTTTTCTCTTAATTTTCGTTTATGAAGTACTGGGAAATCTTCTCTCTTAGTTTCTCTGTGGAAAAGGAGGATACTTCCTTATAGTTTCCCATACCCTTTTGCCTGTTCTATGATCTTCTTCGGTTAAAATTTGAAAAAATCTGAGGTGGGTCTTTGAATTTTTGTTACAAAGCTTCATCCTGCTTAATTTTCCCTTTCTGGGTTTTGTTGATGCTCTCTTATATTAATCAGAATCTAGGTCAAGTAGTCAACTTCACTAGGTTTGCTTAACTTTGTACGTGTAAAAGTTTTGATCTTCTGTGTTTTTCTTTGTGAATTTGGTGGTTTATCAGCTGAATTATGTGATCTACGTTCTTTCCTTTATTATTGCTTGTCTTGGTTTTTCTGGATTTATGAAAGTTGAATTTTATCTTATTTCCTCTTTTTTCTTTTTGGAACTTGTTTCAGGTTTAAATTTTGAACTATGGTTTAGTAGATTTGGCATTTTAAGCTGTTATTAGCTGTACAAATTGCTTTCTGCAATTCTCCATTCAAGTTTCGATTTGAGGGGTTTCTTCATGATCATGGTGATGCGTAGCCGAATTTTTTCTGTTCTTGTCAGTGTTTTAGTCTGGTTGTTGCTTGGCTGTAGTTTGAGCTATGCGTCTCAAGAAGATATTGATTGTTTGAGGAGCATCAAAGATTCACTTGAGGATTCCTTTGGTTACTTAAATTCTTCATGGAATTTCGACAACACTACTGAAGGATTTATTTGTAGATTTACCGGGATTGATTGTTGGCACCCGGATGAGAATAGGGTTCTGAATATCCGGCTTGCAGATATGGGACTCAAGGGTGTGTTTCCTCAAGGAATCGTAAAATGCAAAAGTATTACAGGCTTAGATCTTTCAAGCAACAAACTCTATGGACATATTCCATCTAATATTTCTCAAATTATCAAGTATGTCACTACCCTTGATCTCTCATCTAATAATTTCTCTGGAGAAATCCCACCGGGACTCGCAAATTGTAGCTTCTTAAACATTTTGAAACTCGACTATAACAGCTTGACGGGTTCGATTCCTCCAGTACTCAGTTTGCTGAATAGGATAAAAACATTTAGCGTGTCTAATAATCTCTTGTCGGGGCAAATTCCATATTTTAATGTTACATTAACAGCAGAGGATTTTGCGCATAATCCTGGATTGTGTGGGAAGCCTTTGGATCCTTGTCAGTTGACTTCAAAAGGCCCTAAAACTGGAATTATTGCTGGGGCTGCTGTCGCTGGGTTGACGGTTGCTGCAATAGGTGTGGCTATTGGTATGTTCTTCTATTACCGTAGAGTATCTGTTATGAGGAAGAAGAAGGATGATGATCCAGAAGGAAACAAATGGGCAAAGAGCTTAAAGGGAGATAAAGGCATTAAGGCAAGCTTATCTAATACCTCCATATCAGATTTGAGCTAATGTTCTTTTTTTCTTCTTTCTTTGATTACGGTTTTTTCTATGTGATGTACTTATAAGGTAATGTTATTTCAGGTTTCCTTGTTTGAAAAAGGAGTTTCCAAGATGAGATTAAATGATCTTTTGAAGGCCACTAACAGTTTCAGCAAAAATAATATCATTGGGTCAGGAAGAACAGGGACTATGTACAAAGGTGTCCTCGAAGATGGAACCTCGCTTATGATTAAAAGGTTACAGGATTCTCAACACTCTGACAAAGAATTTACATCTGAGATGGCTACTCTGGGAAATGTGAAACACCGCAACTTAGTTCCCCTTCTAGGTTTCTGTGTTGCAAAAAAGGAGAGGCTTATAGTTTACAGATACATGGCGAATGGCACTCTCAATGATAATTTGCATCCTGTAGATGATGCTAACAAGGCTATGGAGTGGTCCATAAGGCTTAAAATCGGTATAGGGGCTGCCAAAGGATTTGCATGGCTCCACCACAACTGCAATCCTCGTATACTTCATCGAAATATAAGCTCTAAGTGCATCTTATTGGATGCAGATTTTGAGCCCAAAATATCCGATTTTGGTCTAGCTAGGCTTATGAACCCAATTGATACACATCTGAGCACCTTTGTGAATGGCGAGTTTGGGGATTTAGGTTATGTTGCCCCTGAATATGCCAGAACTCTAGTGGCCACTCCAAAAGGAGATGTCTACAGCTTTGGAGTTGTCCTTCTCGAGTTGGTGACTGGTGAGAAACCTACCCACGTATCCAAAGCTCCTGAGAGCTTCAAGGGAAGTCTGGTCGAATGGATTACACAGCTATCAAATGATGGGAAACTTCATGATGCTATTGACACATCCTTGCTTGGGAAGGGTGTTGATAATGAACTTTTCCAATTTCTTAAAGTTGCATGTAATTGTGTATTGCCACCTCCCAAGGAGAGGCCTACCATGTTTGAAGTATACCAGCTTTTAAGAGCTACTGGGGAGCGATACAATTTTACCACCGAGGATGAAATTTTGATGCCTTCAGATACTGGTGATGCTGATTATTTAGAGGAACTTATTGTTGCTCGAGAAGTCAACGAGAGTCAGTGAAGAGCTATGGGATATGGTGAGTATTGTATCTTAGCATAGTGCATGTGTAAGTATTTGCTCTTGTGCATGTTTAAATAAAGGTTGAAGTTACATGTATGATGCTTTACTTACTATTTCAACTTTCTACATCCAGTACTCACTGTAATTGTATCAGGTATATTTTTTAGCATCTACATTAGGTCTTTATGTCTGTTATTTCATATTAGAATCCTTCACCAATGTCCTCGAGGAAAAAAAAACTTTAGATTGATTAGTATCATACGTAATCTTTCGTGGCTTTCTCCCTAAATTATCATGTATGTAGGATGATTAGCTTCACACCAATCAAATGCTGCGTATAATGTAATTAAGATCACTTCACAATTGTGGGATCTGTTTTCCTTATTGATTAATGTGATAATTTCTTGCTGAAGCCTTTTTCTCCTTTTAATTCTATTTGCAGAATGATAAGATCTAGATCAAGTGAATGCTGTGTGTAACATAAACTAGGCATCTTATATGGTGGAACTTAAAGTCGTTTCCCTGTCTTTTAATTGATGAAATATGTGTGTGTGTGTGTGTGTGTGTGTGTCACTGCTGTTACTGTTGCACTTTTTTGGATTATGAATCTTGGAATTTGGCATTTGATGCTAATAGCAGAATTCTCGATTGCACTGTTGGGAATCGTAGTGCACCTGCATATATGCCAGCATGCCATTTGGAGGCTAGAGTGAGAGTTAAAATTGAATAACTGCCAAAAAGAAACATCTAGATGCATGCTGTTTTTGTTTCTGATAAACTGGCTTTTGCAGCATGATTCTACTTTTCCATTTCTTTTTCTAGAATTGATGCCAAGAAAAAGTGGACCTATTCTGGATTAGGATTTATGCTATTTAGACATATATGTATGTGACTTTAAGGTTGGCATATTCCATTGATTTTTATTGGTGATTGATGAAATGGAAGGGGATTTGGAGCATTTTTCAAAGGCCACAATCCAAAATCTCAGTTTTAAAGTTATCAGATGAAAATGGAATATTGAATAAAGGTGGCAAAGGATTTGTGTACATGTATTGCTTAGGAGTACTTGTTGATTTCAGCATCTTTCAAGGGATTTTAGTAACTTTTGTTATTATCCTTCATTTTGTGGGGAGAGCTATACAGTATTTGTAGATGATGTATGGCTAGCATCTTCTAGTTTTTTCATTTCCTATTGAATGCTTGATGCCCCTCTTCCTGTTTGAGTTATATAGCATACTAGCTAATTTCATATGGGGTTTCTTGGCCCTTTACGTATAAACTCTAAACATACCATGATAAAAAGGTGATGACAAATTCAGTTGGACATGGACATTGGACAGGTTAGGTTCTTCAAAATGTATGTATTTGTGTGATATGAAGGGTGTATAGCGGATTGCCTCTAGGTTGACTCAGACAGTTTGTGGAGAGTCTTCTGCGGACCATCCCACACAAAGGGTTGCTTGCAGACCGTTCCTCACAGAGGTGTCGTCCACGGACTGTCCAACAACTTGCCACATGTGCTCTAGTGGAGGTATAACAGTGTATATATATATTAAAATGAGACAATAAATGGTTTGGTTCTTCAATCATGGAAGCTTGTGGTGTTTCTTCCAAACAATGATGCATGGTTCGCCCATGGTTGCTTATTAAATCCTAACTCGCATTACTGCTGGTCGCCATTATAATGCTTTTGTCCTAATTTCCACCTTACTAACCGACTGCCATTTTATCCAAATTTCTTCAACTTTGTTTGCATTCTTTTCCTTCCATTAACTACTTTATGCAATGCTCCACAATCTCTGTTTCTCACAAGAATCACGAGTGTGTTAAAATGAAGAAATTAAGCACCACATACTTCATGTCGCTGTTTCCTGTAATATGTTTATGTTAAAAAAACACCAGTTTCATCAATGGTGGAAAAACTTGATTCAAAACCACATCCAATTTAATCGGTCTGAGAAAACTAGTTGTTAACTAAACTGATTTTAATGCTTAAAAGATGCATTTGATTGGTCTGCCTACAATGAGAAATTAAATGTAGACGACGGACCTGTTTTTCATTATGTTCTAAAAGCGCTTGTAGAGTTAAAATGTGGTTTTTGAAGTTCAAAGTAATTTTCAGCCCAAAACACAAAAAAAAAGTTAGAATTTTTAGTTTTTGTGAATTTTTTTTCCTATTGAAATTTATTTCAAATATATAATATTATTTATTTGAATTTATAATATTATTTTTTAATATTCAACATATAATTTATATATTCAAATTAAATTTTACAAACAATTCATATTAATTGCTTAAAAATAAAATTTATATTTCATATATTAAAAATTAAAAATATTATTTTATATATTTTTATTGAAATATTATAAATATTAATCAACTTTAACATCATTTAATGTATTTTGTTGTACTTACCACATCATTTAATATAGTAATTAAATAAATATTATATTTCTTAAAACACATTTTCACAATAATATAAAACATTTCGATTTTAAATCAAACTTTTAGAAAACAATTTTAAAAGTATTTCTCATTAGCAAGAAAGAACTATAGCTCGAAATAGAGGCGAGTCAAATCCTCTTCTAATAAGCTAGTTTTTCTTTTGTTTTTTTCTTGAAAAAAATTCTAAGCTCTGGACAAGGACACTACATTGATGAAAGAATTTTGAATGAAGGAAAAATATTTGGTATATTGGATAAGGGTGATAATAAAATTCCAATAAAATATATTAAAATATTATAAATATAAATATAAAAATTAGACTTAAAACATTTTTTAATTCTGTTTGTAGAGTTAAGATGCTTTAACAAGAAACACTAAAAACTTTTCTTTTTTTTTTCAAGTTTTTTTGCTTTTCTTTTGTTTGTTAGTATTTAAGTTGGTTACCGTTCGTCTTTTTTTTCCTCTCTCAACCCTTTCTATCTTCACAAGTTGCATAAAGAAATTCATTTTAAGCACCCAAAATAAAAAGTTTATAATATAAATACTCACATTACATAGTTCAATTATTTTTATCTCCTTTAAAATCAATGGTAGTTAAAAAATAGGTATAATAACTAATTTAGCCCTCAACTTTTACATATTATATGGATTTAGGCATAATTTTAAAAAATTAACTTTCAAAATTTTCAAATTTTCTTAATTTTATCTTAATTTTAAATTTCCCCACCCCATCCCTCTCCTTCTCCCCCTCTCCCACCAGACCTCCCGGGTTTGAGAAATTTTAAAATTATAATTAAATTAATATGATATGTAGAAATTGAGGTTAAATTTATTATTATACATATTTTTAACTATCACGTTAATTTATCATTTATGATTTTAATGAGAGTAAAAAATTAAATACTTAAATTATAAACATTTTATTTTAGATACCTAAAATAATGGGATGAGTATTTGTAGTTTACCCTAAAAAATAATTATAATATCAAACTAATACAGCTTTACAAGATATTAAAAGTTTTGACTTCTTGGAGTTAATAATAAAAAAAAAGGAAAAATTTGGTTGTAGAAGCCAAATTTCTCATAAGGGTAAACCAAAATTCCTTGAAACCATCAAAAGCTGTCACCAACCTTTTTGCAGGAATCGCCTGAAACATCCAAAATTCCATGGAATTGAATTGCTCATCTCCTAAAACCATCCCTGTAGTTTCAACGTTTACAGGAAAAGGCTCGGATTCTTCCTCAACCAGGAAGCCTATAAGCTTATGGCCTGGTATGTACCATTCACCGGTTACCAACGCTTTATGGGAAGCCAGGTCCAAAATCTTCGAGAGACTCCTTGATCCACCAAAAGATGCACCCCCTCAGAGCGAATTGCTCACCAAATCTCCCTCTCAAAGCCGAACCACCATCTTTTATAACTTTTCATCTGATTATATCTTGAGAGAACAATATAGGGATCCCTGGAATGAAGTTAGAATGGGCATGTTGCTTGAAGACCTTGATGCTTTAGCTGGGACTATCTCTGTCAAGGTTCCCCATATTTTTCTTCTTCACAAACTTACCTTCTTTCATTTTCTAAAAGCTGTTTTAAACCTTGTTTGTTTGTAAAATTAGCATTGTTCAGATGATGATAGCACAACGAGGCCTCTGTTGCTGGTAACAGCTGCTGTTGATAAGATTGTTTTGAAGAAGCCCATTAGTGTTGACATTGATCTCAAAATGGTTGGTTCTGTCATTTGGGTTGGGAGATCATCAATTGAGATTCAATTAGATGTTATTCAATCCCCAAAAGGTGTTTTAATCTAAAACCTATGACTTGCCTTTTATAATGTTTAGGTACCCAATCTGGATTCTCCAATCTGTGTCGTGGCTTAACATTTTGTGTTCTTTAATATTGATATTCAACACTCCAAAGTCCAACCCCATTTTTCTTTTCTCCTTTAATAAGCATATTTCTCATTTAAAACCTACTTAGTATATGCATAGGAGTAACATTTTTCATTTATGGATATATATTAGATTGAGGTTTGGCCATGATGATTAGCCTTTGATCAGATTTTGTTATTTCATGTAGAAGAATCGGATGTTTCGCATTCAGTAGCTCTAGCAGCTAACTTCATCTTTGTGGCCCGTGACTCTAAGACCGGGAAAGCTGCTGCTGTTAACCGGCTTTCTCCAGAAACTGAACGTGAGAAATTTCTTTTTGAAGAAGCTGAAGCTAGAAGCAAATTGAGAAAAAAGAAAAGAGTGGATAGAAGAAAACTCAAAAATGGGGAGGTAAATCAACTGGAAGCACTCTTAGCAGAGGGCCGAATCTTTTGCGATATGCCAGCCTTAGCAGATAGAGAAAGCATTCTTTTAAGGGATACCCGTCTTGAAAATGCTTTGATCTGTCAACCGCAGCAGAGGAATATCCATGGTCGAATTTTCGGAGGTTTCTTAATGCATCGAGCATTCGAGCTAGCTTTTTCAACAGCTTATGTCTTTGCTGGACTCGTGCCTTGCTTTTTAGAAGTTGATCATGTTGATTTCCTAAGGCCTGTAAGTACCTTCCTGCTTTCTGTGCAGGTTTTAGCATTAAATTCATTGTCTCATATAGGGAGAGATCAAGATCCCAAACTTGATCATTATTTCAAGCATATCCTCATGAAATGGAAGACAAGAAGAAACTTTCAGATTCAATATTGTCTTTCCAGCATCTTCGGTTCACGTTTGTGCTTCAATTCAGGTCTATCTTTAACTTATGCAAAAAGAATACCTGTACTTTGAGCAGGTCGATGTAGGCGACTTCCTTCGTTTGACGTCATGTGTTCTGTACACTGAACTCGAGAATCCGGATCAACCATTAATTAATGTTGAAGTTGTTGCTCATGTTACGAGGCCGGAGATCAGATCCAGTGACGTAAAACCCTGCAAAATGCACTGTTATAGAACAAACAAGCTACTATTTTCTTGATTCCAGATTCAGTAATTTCATAAAATATATGGTTACTTAACATGTTCTCTCTTTCTGTATTATCCATGAAGCAGGTATCAAATACATTTTATTTCACATTCAGCGTCCGGCCAGAGGCAAAGGCCACAAAGAATGGATTTAAGATCCGAAATGTAGTTCCTGCAACAGAGGAAGAAGCACGGCGTATTCTAGAACGCATGGATGCTGAGATGCCACAGCAAAACCAGTGAAGCTGGGGCAGATCAACACCATCTTCTAGCATAAGCAATTTGATGGTATCAGTCAAATGTTAAAGATTCTTTGTAACATTAGAAACATAAATTATTGCAGCCTGTTAAATTTTGCAGGCATGAACCTGATGAATGTATCATTCCCCTTGAAATAAATCAGCACACTGCCTCCTTTTGTTTCCCCAAGAAAATTTCCTCTCGTATATTATAGATTATATAGAACAAAACTGTTCTGAATTGTACATGGATTTATACAGATATGAAAATAAGAATATAAATAAATATTTGCGACCTTACATTGCAGGACAAGCCATACAAGCTTCATGCAAAACCTAAACCACCCAATTTTGGTAGCTTCTATCTTACAGCTTCAGCAAACAACTAAGGTGATGCAGTCTCATCATCAGAACCAGAACCATACCGTGGTCTGCCCTGAAATCCAGCAAAAGCTTGGGACATCATTGGATTCACTGGAACTGGGAACACTGGTTGCATCATTGGATTCACTGGGACTGGGAATTTATGGGCAGAACTAACAACAGTTCGTTCATTTATCATCCCAACTTCCTTGCAGACCCGTTCGAGAACCGTAAGGAAATCCCTCACCACCATAAAGATTCTAAATGGGTGGGCCTCTTCTTTTGTTGAGTTCCCATGGAAGTATTCAGTAATCTCCTTTACCAGAGATAAGGCCACACTTTCATGGGCTTGAATCCTTATAATCTCTTCCTCGGCCATTTTCATGAACTTGTTCATTGATTCGGAAAACTTCTCCAGGCTCTCATCCAATGCCATTTTTTCATTTAATCTTAGAACGTTGCTGATGTTTTCAATGCCTCTAGAAAGCTTCAAGACATCGCTGTTAAGTACCTCGGAATCCATTGCTGCAGCTTTCTTCACATTGGTGAGCTCTGAACTGAGACTAGAAACAACTTGTAAACCGAGCTTCCTACACCGAGCATCTTCGTTTACAGTGGAGCTTTGAGTTTGGTCAGCATCGGAAAGACGAGCACCCTCAGTTCTTATGATTTCTTGTACAACAAAATGCAGGAGTGTGGTCTTCCCATCCGCACCCTTCACATCAACAAGCTTAAGGAGTGTATCAAGTTTGAAGGCATGGGCATCACCACGGTTTGTCCCGACATTCATGCGGTTCCCAGTCTTGAGCACAGCCTCTAGAAGCTTCAAAAACATCCTACTGGTTCTCAATTCCTCGCAAGCATTCTGTAAAAAGGACAAACCAACAGGATACGGCTTAATACAATTGATAATAAAGCAACAACACAGGTTTTGTTGGTCTACGTTAAATCTACAAAATGAAAACAAAGCATATGACTCATCTTAAAAGCAAATGATCATGTTAGTGAACTCGGACACATGCATTTTTTAGACCATTGAAATGGTTACTATATTCAACATATTACAAGAACACATGTAGTTGTACCCAAAAAAACCATATTACAAGAATATTCTTCTTGTTCACATTCTTAGGCAAGCTTATAGACAAAAACCAAGCTGTCAGGTATGAACTAACCTAAAGTCAAGGCACATTTAATTAGTCATTCATATTTTACTTTGAAGAGAAACATGTGATAAAGACTGAATAGTCAAATAGATAGCTGTAATGTTTGGTGTTGAAATTTCTAAACCGATGAAGGATATGGTAGTTGAATGAGTATTCACATTTTAATACAAGCATAAACAAGGAACCAAGAAAAGCTGAAAGAAAACGAGGAAGAAATCGAGAAAATGCGGAGCAGACAGAGATGGAGTTGGTGAAAATTACCTCTAGAGTTTGGAAAGATTTTTTAAGGTATTCAACTTCAGACTCGAAGTTAGCTATGTAGAGCATTGCATCCACCCTTTTGAACGCAAAGGGTATATCAAGAACTGCTTTTAAAAACTTCTCAGCTGGCCCAAGCTTGACTGGTGAATCATCTTTGTAGTCCTTCAACTTGCGTTCTTCTTCCTTGGTCGGAGCCATTTTCAATAAACTTTCAAGAAGTTCAGTGCCGAGTGTCTCAGCATTACCTGTACCATCATAGATGAGATTTTTAGTGCCCATACATAATAACTCCAAATATGGGAAACCATATGGCCAGTCATGGCAAGGATATTAAAGCTCAACAAATATCATTTATAGGCAATACAAACTCAGACTATTGGTTCCCAAAAATATGAATTTCACTTATGGTCTTGTATGATACTAACTAATTCCAAAAATATAAGCCCATATTCAAATCTAGTGAGAATATTTCTTCAGTATACTCAAAGGTAATCTCAGAGTTGGATTCATTCAAAACAGCCAACCATTTAAGTTGGGATCATCAGTTAAGCATAGTGATGCAAATTATCAAAAACCTTTTTCAATCGTAGAAAGACAAACAAAGGATTCTTCAATGGTTTGCACCATAACAATGGTAAAAATGTAAATTTTATATACCTTAAACGGGAACATGCTTCAAAAGTAGCATCTAAATTTGAACTACTGTGAATTGTTAAACACAGGTCCAAAGTCGTAACAAACTACTCAGTTCAGTGACAATTTCAGCAGAAAACTTTCATTAAGTAATGTTCAAGGAATATAAGGTCAAATGAATACCAATTCCATATCCAACAGACCAGCTTAATGACCTTTGTGCAAGTTATGGACATTTTTAAGTCTTAAAATCAACAAAACTTGAACCACAATTGCAATCAATAAACCAAAAAGTTATAAGTGATGTTTCCTAAATGGCAATTTCATTACCTTCTAAAAGGGCTTCACAAACTTCCTCGACGGTCACATTGAGTGCCCTCAACAAAATTGCTATGTTTTGTGCCTTTTTGGGATCCAACACTCTGTTATCTTGGTTTGGTGAAGGAAGAACAGAACGTGGAGTTGCTTGCTTTGGTTTAGGATTCGGTGTTTTTGCGACAAATAGTGTTTCAATCATCTCCTCATTCAACCTGCAGAAGCCAAACTCTTAGAAAGTATTCAAGCAAGGAATAGAACCATGTGAAGAAAACCTTAATTCAACTAAAACTAAAAGATCTGACAAGAACCCCATAGTTTACAATTAACTAGAGGTTGAAATCATACTTGAATGAGCTTGATCTGAGGTGATCCCACACCATTTCACGATCAGAGCTGGCTCGTACTTTATCCCAATGTAAAGGCTTTAACTTGGGTTTTGAAGCCTCCTCCGAATCCTCTTCCTCCACTGCCTCCACTGCCTCGGACTCAGACCTTGTAGGCAACTCGACTTGAGAAATACTAAGTG
Organism: Gossypium arboreum; assembly: GCF_025698485.1. Classification (NCBI taxonomy): domain Eukaryota; kingdom Viridiplantae; phylum Streptophyta; class Magnoliopsida; order Malvales; family Malvaceae; genus Gossypium; species Gossypium arboreum. The sequence continues at coordinate 17,920,926 of NC_069080.1, forward strand.
GGTTGTGTGTCATAAAAGGCATCGAAGGGGGCACAAGAGGAGGCGGCTTCGATATCTGTTTTACTATAGATGCTGATGGAAGTGGTTTCTCCCAGAGCCGTCGTTGCTTCGGAGGAGGCGGAGGAGGAGGAGGTGGCGGCGGCGGCGGTGGAGTCAACATAGGCTTCTCTAAATCTCCGCTAACTCTTACAGGAGATGCATCAGGACTATTCTCCGAATCTCTTCTTAGTGATGAAGAAGCTGAAGATGAGAACGAAGAGCTCCTATTGTAATCCCAAAAAGCAACCACTAATGGTGACTTCTTTGGGCTTTTCCCGAAACTTCCATCCGATGATGATGAAGCCGGTGATAGTAAAGGAGACCGCTCATTCTCATTTTCATTCAAAGCCCTTTCCGGTGATGTTGAGGCTGATGACATTGAAGGATACCTAACAATTGGATTCAAATCACTAACCATTCTTGGAAATTCACTCGGATTATTTACCATGTTCTTCTCAGGAGAAGCCGAAGCTGAACGAACTGATGGGGACCTTGTTCGGTTTCGACCCATATCATTAACCGGAGATCCTTTGGCTGATGAACTAGTTGCAGCTGAAGCTGAAATCGATGGAGTCCCCATATTTCGAACCAAATCCTTGAAATTTCTAATCGATGCATCTAGTTTCTCGATCAACGTTCTATTTGGCGAAGTAGCAGCCGAAGACAGTGATGGTGATCCATTGTTTCGATCGGAAACATGTGAATCTGGGTTCGGGATCGACATCGGAGACAACGAAGGAGATCGCAATCTTCGGCCATCTGATTTTTCCCTCTCCGGTGACGTTAAAGTTGAAGACGACGAGGGAGATCGTACATTTCCATTGGACGCATTGAGAAGTCGTGGCGAATCAGCTGAAATCCTCCCCGGAGATGAAGAAGGTTGAACTTGCTCGAGTTCTGGAGATTTCGGGTCAGATCTTACCGGACTCGAACTAACCGGCGGAGAAATACTAAGTGAATGAGACCCGCCGGAGGAACTTGAACTCGAAGACGAACATGAAGTACTTGTAGACTCAATGTTTTTTACTGCAATCGTCGCGAATACTCTTCTTGACCCGGATCCGTTTCGACTAGGACTATCTCGGCCATCGAGAGATCCTCTTGGTGAATAAAAATCCTCTTCTTCTTCAGCAACCGACTCAACTTCACCGGCTCGAAAGTTCCGACCGGTGCTCTGTCGAGACAACGGCGGTAACGGCTGGAGCTCCGGGGAATCCATTTTCCTCGGATCAAACCTAGCATTGGCCGGCGAATTATTGGAGCCGTCTCCGATCCCGCCTCGGGAATTTACCAACGTACCCAAATAAAGCAACTCGGAACTAGTGGCGGAAGTTGTCCTCAGCTTACGAGCATTATGAACATTGTTGCTGGGGTACAACCTGCTACTATTGTTGGACGTTAAGGTCTTGTTATCGTCGACGAAACTACGTTTCTGCTTGCGGCGGCGGCAGTAGAAGAAGAGGAGAAAAGCAGAGACGACGAAAGCGGAAACGGCGGCGACAATGGCAAGGATGAGGAGAGTGCGGGAGCTGTGGTTGGGAGAGGGAGCGTGAGGGATGTCAAGGGAGGAAATGTTGGCGGGGAAAGAAGCCAAGGAGGAAGGAGAAGGAGGAGGGGGAGATGAAGAGAAAGAGGGGAAGAAAGGAGAGTCGGGAGGAGGAGAAGTGGAAGAAAAAGGCGGAGGAGAAGGCGGAGGAGGAGGATCAGACGGCGGAGTAGATCCGAATGGCAAGAAAGGTTGATGGAGGATCCGACGGCTATGAATGGGAAAGGATTGACATGACCAAAACAACAACGAAGAGAAGAAGAAGGAGAAGGAGAAGGAGAAGGAGAGGGAGAGGGAGAGGGAGGAGAGCATCGTGTGTGAGTGTTGCTGTGAATGGATGGGTGAGATTCGTGGGGACTATTTTTCTTCTCTTTTGTTTTCTTGGGAGTGAGAGAGGGAGAAAGGAAAATGAAAAGGAAGGAGGTGCATCCAGCTAAGATTCAGCTGGTGCTGTGGTTGTGCACTTGAGTTGAGTTGAGTTGAGTGAATCTGTAACTGAGTTGGGCTGTTTTAATTTTATTTTATTAATAACACTAATAATATGCTTACTGCTTATATTTTTTTGTACTGCTGTAGTTTAGTGCTGGTCTAGAGTTTAGAAACTACTGTTAGAGTGCGTGACAGTGACAGTGACAGGGATGGTCTTTTAAAAAGTCCAAAAAGGGCGGGGATTGTTGACCCACCGACGATTCTTCCTACCACTCGGATGCTCAGCTCAGTCAGTACTCGGTACTCAAATCGTATCCTCAAGTTTAACGGGTTTCCCAGTCGGTCAGGCCTTGCCCCTCCTATCGTATAGAATTAACACAAGTTTTTATGTTTATTAAATAATATGTTAATTAATTTAGTTAGGTGTTATTTTCTATTAAATTTATTGATATAATATTTTAAAATAATAAAAATCACTTAGTAATTGTATAAAAATATTATATTGTAATAAATTTAAATTTAATAAAAGAATATTAAGAAAGTAAAGTGAATAAATTTCTTAAGAAATAAAAGGACTAAATCTTAAATATATGAAGAGTACATGTACTTTAAGTATATTTTAACTTAAATAATAATATTATTGGGATATTTGGTAATTAGAGTTTTAGCTTTTTTGTTTTAGTTGATTTAGATACAAATAGAGAACCGAGTAGTTAACCTTTTAATTGTAATGTTTAATGAATAAAGATTTGTAAAAGCTTGTTGAGCTAAAACTTTCAACACAAAAATTTAAGGATGGACAACTTTTTCATACCTTAATGAGAATAAGATATATAGAACGACATATTTAATTTACTCAAAAATTACTTAAAAACCCTTAATATTTATCAATTTCCACGAGATTAATACTTGCAAATAAAGAACTTAAAAATTTATTTATTTAAATTTTTAAAAATGTTCACTAATTAATTGCTATAATAGATTTTTAATTCATTGGCAATAATTTTTATTGCAATAATTTCACCCAATAAAATTAAGTATTATAAACAAATAAATATTTAACAATAAAATGTATCATATATTTATTTGTCATTTTATATATATCGCTTTCAAATATCAGTTAAATTTTACCAAATATTTTCAGTTAATCAAATTAATTAATAGAATCAACTGATCAAACCAACCATTACAATCAGTAATCAACTATCAACTAATTATCAAATATTAACATAATTTTTTAATTTAACCTTTGAGGACAACGGTATTAAGTTAATCTTCCATCTATTATTAATTTCTGACTTCTTTTTTTCATTATTAAACTCCGAGTTTCACTTTAAACCCGTAATTGGATAATTTAACAACAGAAACTCAATTATTGAAAGAAACAAGTTTAAAGAATATGCGAGTAACTTGACTGTTTACGCAGCTAAAATTAAAAATGTAAGGCACAGCTGTTTGATAAGATTTTGTCCTTAAATCTTATATTAGAAAAAAAAATTTATCCTCCCTGGAAAACATGTGCCCTAACATAACATATGATTTGCCTAATTAGTACTTTCATTACCGTTGTCTCCCTCTTGGAGCATTCATCATGCTATCATTATTGTCTTGACATTTAACCTTAATCCATCACTTCCTCTTCTTCTTCCAACCCGTTTTTTGTTTGCAGTAATCTCATTAACTCTTCTCTTCCTAAATTGAATCCTTTTAACATAGGTGCGAAGCAAGAAAATTTTTTAGGAGTCGGATAAAATTTTAATTTTTTTTATAGTTTATATCTTTATAATTTGTAAAGGATTAAATTAAATTTTTATAATTTTAAGGGGCAAAGTACAATTTTACCTTTACTAATTTAAAATTTTTAAAAAATTTTAAAGGCTTAAAATAAAATTTTACATTTTAAGGGGTCAGAGCCCATGCCAGCCCCTGGCTTCACCCCTGTTTTAACCCTTTATTTTTTACTATTGAGACTGTAATTTTAAATATGTTAAATTTAATTTATTCCATTTAAATTATAAATTTAGAATTTAATTTATATATTTTTATTTTTAAGAATTTAGTCTTTTATTTTTCAGTTTCCTATTTTAAAATTTAGGTCTAATTGTTAATTTCATTAAATTTATTTTATTAAATTCAGATTTATTACAACTTAATTTTTAATTACATAACTACCAAATGAGGGTTTTTTAATTTTAAAACGTCACACCAACAAATTTAACTGAAATTTTTAATTGTGTTAACAAGTTGACTTAAATTTTAAAATCTGAAAAATATAAAAATAAATTCCTGAAAATAAAAATAAATGGATCAAATTTCAAATTTGTGAAAAGTGTAGAGACCAGTGACATATTTTAACTTAATTTTAAATATAATAATTTTGCATGTCAAATCATACCAGTAGATTTATAAAATAAAATAAAATTGTTGAGAGGTCGAAATCTTAATCCAATATTTTGTCTCTTTACTTTTGTAGATGAAGGTGTTTCGTAATGTCTTACAAGTAGAATCATGACAAAATAAAGAATTTACGCAAATACATAATCTAACTCGATCTCGTGATTTATGGCATATATTTGAGGGGAAGCATGTTGCTACCATCTGAAGTATATGTTATGGCATTGAGCAAGACCATATGTAAACTTTTCAATTTACCACGATTTTGTATAAAATATTTTCATTCTACGAATTCATCAAAACTCACTAATTAAATTTAAAAAAGAAAAAACAAAACTTGGATAAAAAAAATAATACTAAACTGATTGAATATTTGTATAATATATTAAATTATGTCACATGTTAAAATAATATTAAATTTATTAAAATAATTGTCGTTATTTAAGGAAGTTGTTAAGTTCATTTCAATAAAAATTGAGAGATCTAAATAACAAAACTTCACAAGCCCTTACCTTTAATTATTATTTTTACTTTATTTATTTAATCTATAAAAGGTAAATTGTCAGTATAAATTTATATATGCCATCATGTGAGCTGTTGCCTTTAACAAAAGTCATCGGTATATATGCATGGCTCACCGGCTATGGTATCTATTCAATCTTTGCTCCTTGTGTGTATATTTATATTTGGTTAAAATATCAATTCAATCCTTCTACTTTAACGATTTTAAAGGTTTAATCTCTATTTTAAAAATATTTTCACTTTTTTTATTTAAAATATTATTTTATCAAAGTTTATTAATTAAACTATTCTCATATGATATTGCTTATAATTTACAAAAAATAAATATGCCAAGGTGGTAATTTTAATGGAAAATAGTAACGGCATTAATTATTAAACTAATATTTTATATTTAAAAAGTAAAAACATTTAATTTCTAGTTTTAAAGTGTAATAATTAAATCTCAAATTTTACTTAACTAACAACACATTTTGAACTTTATATTTATATTTCATACATAACAGTATTTATATTTGTATAAAATTTTACAATTTTAAGTATATACTTAATAGATTATTTTTTAATTTAAAAATCGAGATGAATTTTAAAACTATATATCAACTTTTGTTTAATGTGCAGTATTATTATAATTTTTATTTTATGTATTTTTATAAATAAAACTTTGATTTAATTTAATATTCATAAACCACAAACACCATTATCATTCATCCAATATGAAATAAACGGATGTATATCTTCTACATTATTTATTAAGTTTTGACTAAGTTGGTGTTACCCTTTAATCGGATCCCAACTTAGTTGTAAAATTACAAAAGAAAAAAGTCTCCTCTCACAAAACAACAAATATTATTTTGAGGGTATTTAAGTCTTTTAATATTATAAATCTAGGAAATATATATATAATCGATGAGACTTGTGAGATTTGAACACAAATCACCATAACTTTTATTAAATTGTTTTATCATTTCAACCAAAGTCACAGTTCTTTTTATATCAATTTTTAACAATTTTATTGCATAAGATTCTCATCAATGTTGTTGATGTGTCATGATCTAATATTTATATATACGTGTACAATTAAATTAAAATCAAAATTTATGTGTACGTAGAAACCGAAAATAAAATTTTATATTTATAACTACACTAAATAAAAATTATATATCAAAGTTTAAATTAATTTTTATGTATAAATAATTTATCCCTTTAAACTATGCATTATCTTGTGGTTACAGCTTATCTTAAGATTCAACTTTAGACTTAAAAAACGTATATTTTTCTTCTTCTTTTTGAGAATGTATAAAATTAATTATACTTTACCCGAATATTATAGATACAGAGAAACCCTTCCACTTTTAAGGAATCTGCAATGCCTATAAAATCTTAAGGGTCTAATTTTGCTTCCGGTCTTTGTGTTCTTTAGACGTTTGAAATTTGGTCCCTCTACTTCTATTTATAAGAATTCAAGCTCTCTACTTATCTAATGTGAAAATTAAAATTCAATTGACAACACTGTTAATTAGCTTCTATTGAAATTGAATATATATTATTAATTAGACATTTGAATATTAAAATGTAACTGAAATTCATTAATAACGTTATCAAGGCTACATTCCTATAATTAAAACTAAATGAACTAAATTTCAAATATAATAAGAGTAAAGGGATTGAGGTCATAATTAAACCAAATTAAAAGTATCTCCTTTTTTTCATCTTATAATGAACTTTTTAAGCCTACAGTGTCAGTTATTCGAACATTGATTAATCAAAGGTCAAATTGTGCTAGTACTGCTTGCACTAGCGAAGTTTAAGAATTAGTCGTTAGTCTTATAATGTTATAAGTTAAATCTTCTTCAGTTCTCACATGACTTTTCATATACAAAGAAAATAAAAATTCTAAATCTTCCTATTATTTTTCCAATTAAAAATTATAATCTAGTTATTAACGTTGTTATTTATCAAATTTTTAACTTGACACGTTTATTTTCTGTCAATAATATGCCACGTTATATAAACATCGCCTAATTAACATGCTATATTGATACATTTTGACTGGAAATATTAACAAGTATAATGATTGGGTTATGATTATTTTAAAATTGAAAAATAAGAGAAAATAATTATAAAGATTAAATCTTGAATTTTATCAAAATAGTGGGAGTAAAACATACTTTAACTATTAATAAAATGTTAGAGACTTTCTTCTCATTCTTTTAGAGTTTTAAATCTATAATTAACATAGTAATTACCATTTGCCAAAGGCTTTTGAAAGTGTGTTTTCCCTTTTCCCTAACAAAAGCTAAAAGATTTATAAAAGTCAATAGAGCATGCATCCCCTAATCTTTAGGCTATCAATGTCAATCAATTTTATCATATAAACTATGCTTTCCTTTTGGGTGATTAATACTTGCCAAACCTATAAAGAAATATGGAAGATACTATACTTAACTTCATTCAACTTCAAAAAATTATAAAATAGTCACTGAATTATTCAAATCACTTAATTGTTAAATTTATTATTGTATGACATTCTCTATTTGCAACGTTTGCACGAATTGAAAGTTTTAATCTTTTCTCTTCTTTTCTATAATTTAGTTTTTTATAAAACAATTTTAAATATCACACATCTGCGAACCTTAATCCAAACAGCTTTCTTCTCCAATTTCTAACACTGATCGTCTCAACTTGAATCTAAGGAATGTTCTTATACTCATCGATGGGTATTGATCCATTATATTGATCATAGAATCATCGCTTGTAGCTCGCTAGCTGAATTTTAAAAAAAGAAAAAAGCTTAACAACCCAATGACTTGAATAATTTTTTTTGAATAGTTTAGTTAGTTCAATGACCGTTTTGTAACATTTTGAAGTTGAGTGATCAAAATGTAAATTCACTAATAATTTAATGATCTTAAATGTAGTTTATCCTAATAATAAATAGAAAGAAGTATTGAAGCCCCTAGGCTTAACGGTTTATTTTTAAATAAAACTTAAATAAAAGCGTAATTTTATTTTTATTAATTAATTATTGTTTTATTTATTTAATTTTGTTATCTTTAATATTTATATTCAATATTTTTAATTAAAAATAATAAAAATCTAATTAGTATTATGTTGTAATATAATCATAGTTTAAAGTATAATGTATTTTTCAATTAAATTGATAATTAAAATATATCCGAACCTATATACCATACTTATATTTGGTGAGATATAAATATGAATAAATATGACCTAAGAACTCTCACACATGGTACACATAAAGTGATATTAAAGTTCCTAGGGCCTTAATATTGTCATTAAGCCAATACCTCGTTAGATGAGATTTTATTTTGATAAAACATTTATCAATAATAACTATATATTGTTTTTATCTTTTAAATTTATTTATTTTCTAATAAAACATTATAAATAATGATAATTAATTAATTTTTCATAAAAATAGTAAATTCATCTCTGTATTAATATATAAAAATTAAATATAAATATAAATACTTAATTTTAATTGAAATCAAATATAATTTTTAATGAAAAAGTAAAATATATTTAGGTAATTTAATTTAATTATTCTGTAATTAAATATACATAAATCAAAAACTAATGAAAAGGGTATAATTATATTTTTATTTAAATTGCTGAGTAAATTTATTTTAAAGGGAGTTTAAGAGATTTTCTTCAAACTTGACAAGATAACTTTTTTTTTTACAGAATAAATGAATATTCTTGAAAACCATAGAGATAAATGTATTTTATAAATGTAATTCTTTACCATTTATAAAATTTTAAATTAGTAGTAGTAAAATTACACTTTGGTCTCTCAAAAGATAAAATTTTAATTTAATCTTTAAAATTTTATAAAAATATAAATTATTAAAATAATAAAATCGTAATTTTTACTATCATAAAATATATAATTTAATTTCGATACTTTAAAAATTTTTAACTTCACGCCATTCTAAATTTCTTTAAATTCATATAAACATATAATACTTGAATATATAATAATAATAATGATATTTAGAATGTAAAATGTACTTAATGGATTTGATTATTAATAAAATAAGAAAAATTTTAGCAATCGAGAAATAAATTAATAATTTAATATGGGTGTAGGGTTTCATGAATTTGTTAGGATGTGTATAAGAATCACAAAAATCTAGATTCGTTCAAAGACTCGAAACTAATGTTCTTTTTTTTTTATTGTAACCTTTTGTTTATAACGAAATTTTGTCATATTTTAAAAAATAAAATAAAATCACATTAGATTTTTTTTCATGGTGCTTTTGCAAGCAGAAAACTTTATAGGATGCTTATTAAAGAAGATATTTAGACCCCAAAAAAAAACAACTTTATTTATTTGTCTGGAGATAAAAGAAGAAGAAAAAAAGAAAAGAGAAAAGTGGAATAAAGGGAAATCGTGATGATGGTGATTTTAGGGGTTTTTTACCCTAATATTATAAAAAAAAAATTTATACACCAAAATGAGTTGTCAGATTAATTACGAAAATGGTATACTTTTTGGGGTTGTGCCTACCTGACAGGCACAACCTATTATTTTATTATTAAATTTCTTTTTTCGTTTTAAAAAATTATTATTATATTATTTTTAATATTTATATTAATATATAGATAAAAATATGGGTTTTACACGGATAAAAAATACCCAAAACGGGTCAAGCCTGTCAGGTAGGCACGACTAGTCGTGCCTGACAGGTAGGCACAACACCCTGCACATTTTCCTTTTCTTTCTTTACATTTTACAAAAAATTGGTCTTATATCACTTTTGGTCCCTCTACTAGGCCTAAAATTAAAATTCAATCTTTATACTTGAATATCTACAATAATATTTGATTCTATTTTTTTATAATTTTTTTCCAAATAATTAACATTGTTAATTACTCTGATAAAATTTTTGATGTGTTTTTTTAAACAAAAAATTAGTTTAACAAAACAATGATATGTTAAGTTAGAATAAGTTTTAAATAATAAAATTTCAAACAAAATTGTATTAAATTTTTGTTAATTACTCTATAAAATTTTTACTTAGTTTAACAAAACAATGATATGTTAAGTTGGAATAAGTTTTAAATAATAAAATTTCTAACAAAATTGTATTAAAATTTTTGTTAATTACTCGATAAAATTTTGACGTGTTTTTTAAATAAAATATTAGTTTAACAAAACAATGATATGTTAAGTTGGAATACATTTTGTTAGAAATTTTATTATTTAAAACTTATTACAGCTTAACATATCATTGTTTTGTTAAACTAATATTTTGTTTAAAAAAACACGTTAAAAACTTTAACAGAGTAATTAACAATATTAATTATTTGGAAAAAAAATTATTAAAAATAGGACCAAATATTATTGTAGAAATTTAAGTATAAAGATTGAATTTTAATTTTAGGCCTAGTAGAGGGACCAAAAGTGATATAAGACCAATTTTTTGTAAAATGCAAATAAAGAAAAGGGAAATGTGCAGGGTGTTGTGCTTGCCTGTAAGGCACGACTAGTCGTGCCTACCGATGTGCTCGACTGTTTGTATTTTTATCCGTATAAAACTCAGATTTTTATCCATATATTAATATAAATATTAAAATAATATAATAATAATTTTTAAAACAAAAAAATTAATAATAAAATAATAGGTTGTGCCTGCTGTGTAGGCACGACCCCAAAAAGTATACCATTTTCGTAATTAATCTGGCTGACAACCTATTTTGGTGTATAATTTTTTTTTTTATAATATTGAGGTAAAAAACCCTGATTTTAGGAAAAGAAAGAAAAATTATTAAAATTAGTAAATTTGATTAAATCACAAGCGAAATTTCTGTGCACTCGAATCTATTTTTTCATTGATAATAATATCAATATTAATTGACTTAAAACTTAATTAATTAATAAATTAAGATTAAATTTTAATTGTATTTTTTAAAAGGAATAGAGATTAGTGGTTTGACTTCGGTAATAAGGAAATAAAGAGCATAAAATGTTACAGAATGAAGGAATGATGATTAGAGGTGTGGGGGCATTGAAGAAACTGAGGAGGATATATTTGTGGATTTTTCATCATTGTTATTTTGTGAACTCTAACTACCGTTATATAAACTTAATCATTTCATTTTCACTGTACGTAACATGTTCCAATGATGATTTATTGACTTTTTTTAAATAAAAAAAATCACCAAAATTAGATTTAATCTTGCGATGATGTATGGGGCAAGCCAAACCCACCTCACATGGCCAACAAAACTACTACACTAACAATAATGGTTTATATATTGACTTACTCTCATGTATAAAATGGTCATTAAATATATATAATTTATTTATAGTACATATATTCAATAGTAATAATGCACTCACAATTGTTTAGGATTCCATATTTTGTTTGTCGTTTCGTTGCATGTTTTAAAAAAAAAAAAAATTTATTGTAGCTTTGAGCAGATGGGTTGCTTCCACTTGAAGAGGCTGCCGACATCCCTAAAATTAATAACAACAAAATGTTTATAAATAAAAGAATCATCAAAATGCTACTATCATTTTTTTTTTCTTTCCTTCTGTTTTGAAAACTCGAGAAACTTCGATTCTCTCAAATAAGGAAATGTGTCACGAGATTCATGTATTAAGAGTAAAAGTATTGGTGAGTGGTGTTTAAATATGATGTTAATATATTATATGTATGATTAAATTCAGTTTGGCTTAATATACAAATTTAAAAATTTACTTAAGTTGACTCATATTATTTTTTATTTTTTAAAAATATTTATATTATTTTAGTTTAGTATTTAATTGTTTTATTTATTAGAAATTTTTATATAATTATCTTAACATTATTTTAATATTTACATTAGAGTAATATTATATGTTTAGTATATGTTTATTTCTTTAATGTGTTATAAATCACACATATATATAAAGATAACATAATATAACTGTATTATAAACTTAAAATTGGTCAACTCATATTTTAAACGAGCTTATTTTTTGCCCAATCCCATTTTCGAGTCTAATATTTTCACCCAAACCCTCCCAATACTCGAATGGGCCTTTGAGCTTTGACTGGTAGCCCAAACCATGAACAAGTCTAATTAGGAGTCAAATTGCATATTGTTTATTTTATTAAAAAAATGAGCAAATTAGGTACTGTATGCTAGATCAAAGAGCAAACTATTCATTTTTATTAAAAATTTCATCCATCTATTGTTAAAAACTGGTGTGAATAATTACATGTAACGTGTTTCATGTACCTTGTGCCGCATATAATAACCAATTTTAGCAATAGAATTAAATAGAATTTTAACAAGATATGTTTATTCTTTAATCTAATATAAATAGACTAATTTATTATTTTATGAGTAAAAAATATAATTTAATTTCTAATATAAAAGTTTTCCGAATACTTTTACCTTCAAAATCAAATAAGAATGAATTCTATGATAGTAGATTTTATAAAGTATATTTTATTATAAAATGTTTATACATTTCAATAGTTTTATAAATTTTAAAAATTAAATAACTTAAATTACAATAAAACAACCTCTAACATAGATGAAAAGTTAAATAAAAATATTTAGATTACTTTGAGTGTTCATTATTAATGATGATTTTATATAAATATATTTTCTTTACCCGCACGATGAATCATAGTTCTCTCTTATTGATAGAAATTTAGAAATATTATTGTGCTTGGATATTGCGGACGTTTCTCTTGTCGGCATTGAGAGATTGCCCTTATGTCGTCTACCCCTAAATTTGATAACCTACTGGTAATCCGTTTAAATTTAAAGGTTTGTCTTAAAAATGTGAGAGATTTGTATTGGTATATATTTATACTATGCTTAAAAAATAGGTTTAGATAAAAGATAAGGCTCTTTTTAAATTGATTAAGTCTTAGGTATAATTTTTTGACCTGGATCGAATTTGCCTAAATTTTTTCTTTATTGTTTACTGTTGTTTTGTTGCTATATTATTGTTATTATTTAGACGTTGTACCTCTTGTTTTATTATTAACTTTGCTACTATTTTAGAAGTATTTGTTTGCTAAGTTATAACTATTTTAGTGTTATTAAATTATAAAGACTTTTTAATGTATTTTCAATTTGTTAGAGAATATTTATTTTAATGTATTTAGTATATTATATGTATTATATTTTAAAATTTATTTTATATAAAAATAATATAAAAACAAATATGGGCAACCTAACTCGGTTTAGCATTTTTCTATTTGGGTTGAGTTTGGACGAAATTTTAGACTCATTTCTAACATTTTGTATTGACCAAACCCAACTCGACCTATTTTCAAATTGTTAAAAATATTATTAAAAATGAATTTAAGAAAAAAATAAAATAAAATTAGATTCAATCTCAACTTATTTTAAAATTATTTGATAGAGAAAATTTTAAAGCTTAAAATATGGTCTAAAGTCCTATATATTGGTACACATTTTAAAAATAAAAAAATTCACTCGATAATAATGTAACAAAAATTAACATTGAAAATGCTTATGGTAATTTGAACTCGTCATGATAAAAGTAATTTTTTGCTGAAATAGTGTTCTTAAAAATGACATCAACATTGTAATTGAGATAAATAACAATATTAACTATTTAGATTAATTTGGATATGTTTTATTTTTTAGTTTATTTATTTCCTTTTATTTGAAAACGGGTTGGGCTCAGCAGTGTAGGCTTGGGCCTTGTTTCAATAATAAAGTCCAACCTGATAATTTCTCATATATATATATATATATATATATATATATATATATATAAAAAGTAAAGGAATCAAATTATGCCAATATTAAAATATATGGATAAAATCTAAATTTCAGCATTAGTATAGGACTTGAAATTGAAAATTTGACCATTATTTTATAACTTAAAAAAGAAAAAAGGAAAAGACAAACTTAAAATATGTTTTAGTCTCTAAGACATTTAGGACATTAAAATTACATAAAATTAGATCAATTTTAATTAAAAGCTACTGATATTAATTATTTAGATTAATTAATGACATTATAAAAATATAGGATCAAATTAAGTGAGAAGTTAAAATAAAATATTAAATCTCAAAATTAACTATAATAGAGAACTTTTTGAACAATCTCATAATATCTGTTATTTTTAACATAATACTTATAAATTCTAACTATTTAAAGTCTCTCCTAACCCATAAATAGAAGTATACTATGTTTTAACGCGCTCAATTTTATATTCTACTGCATTAGCAACTAGGGGAGAAGCCAGAATTTTTTTTTAAGGGAGGCGGATAAAATTTTAATTTTTTATAGTTTATATCTTTATAATTAGTAAAGGATTAAATTAAATTTTATCTTTACTAATTTAAAATTTTTAAAAAAGTTTAAGAGCTAAAATAATAATTTTACATTTAAGGGGGGGCCGGGGCCAACTCCAGCCCCCCTGGCTCCGCCCCTGTTAACAACAATGTCTGTACGAGAAATTTAAACTAAAATCTTATAATGTAAAAAAAAAAAAAATCACATATATTAACAAAAGACTGCCCTACCACATAGGATAGTGTACCATTCAATAATATTATGCCACACATGTCAGCATTTCATTTTTTTCTTACACCAAAATTTTCTGCTTTTTTTATAACACCCATCTTCCTTCATTTTAAACCTACCATTGAATTCTTCCGAGCAAGAAATTCAATTTTGGGAAAGCTAATAAAAGAAAAAATGTGCTAAAAAGTCCAAAATTTTGATAAAATATCATTAATGATGTTGTCTAGTAGTTTGATCATAGTCGAATTAATCGTCTAGGTTTAAAGGTTTATTTAAAAAGTGAGAAGGTTTGGATAAAAGTATAAGTCTAAAAAATAGGCTTGGATAACTCGTTTTTAAACAGGTCGAGCCTCGAGTAAAATTGTTTTAGCTTGACAAGGCCCGAATCACGTGCTTATATTTTATTTTGTATTTTCTATTTATTGGAAAACATCTATTTTAATATATTTGATGTATTATATCTTTTTAATTTGTTTTTATATAAAAAATCTAAAAAAAATTATTTATGATTGGGCTAAGTCAGACTCAAGTTTAGCATTTTTAATATGGTCAGGTTTGAACAAAATTTTAAGCCTATTTTCAAGTCAGATTGAACCCGAACTTAAAAAACAAACTTAAAATTTTGTATTGGCCCGAACCTAACCCGACCTAACCCATGATCAGATCTATTATCTTTCCAAAACTATCAATTTTTTTGGTCACTTTTTGGTTGGCACGAAAATCTCTTTGCAAGTAGTTCAATCAAATCCTCTACTACAAATAGAGCCAGAAGAAAAGAAAAAGAGTAACATGATTTAACTAGCTTAAATTGTAAGTTTTTGACAATAGTTGAATCAAACACAACTAACAAACTAAATCAGTATTGTGGTAGCTAATGAAATTAATTTGATTAAAATAGTTATTATCTTACATGTCGACTGTTGTTAAATTTCATCACATTGAGTTAATGAACAAATTACTTTATAGTACCATGCATGTTTGCATGCATGCAAAATCATCTAACATCAATAATGAATTTAGGGGAATTGGCAGAGGTTTTGATCTTTCTAAAATAGGAATTTTTTATAATTTATAAAATTTTAAATTAGTAATAATAAAATTATATTTTACCTTCTTAAAATGATAAAATTTAATTTAATTATTTAAAATTTATAAAAATATAAATAATTAAAATAATAAAATTATATTTTACGATACAATTTAACCCCGAATCCCTCCAATTTTTTTATTTTTATTTTACCTCACCGCTGTCTAGCATACTACAAGAACTATAAAACGAAAGAATAAAGAAATAACACCATTAAGCATGGTACCACCAATTACATTCCGAATTCCGAATAAGAGAGTCCATTTTCAGCATCCTATACCATCCATCACCGGATGAATCACCTTCTAAAATGTTCGGTAGTCAAATTATAAGCTACTCTGCACAAAAACGTTGAGAGAGTATGAATGAGAACCTTTAAAACATAACCTACATTTGAACATCATTCCCGACTCTACCCCTACAACCAACAATAATGATAACAATCATGATTTATGTATAAATAGATTGGGTTATTTAATTTCTACTTAAATTTTTTTTTCACAAATGATTTCTAAATTATTATTTTTTAAGTTTATAATTTTATTAACTTATTCGTTAGTCAAAATCATTAAGTTTTTCTTAAAAAGTTTAACACATAAATTAATACTTAAATTATATTAATTTTTTCAAATTAGTATCTAATTTTTTTATCATGTGGTATCTAAACTACTTTAGGTTCAACCGGTTCATAAAAATAAAAAAAAAATATTTTAAAAAAAGAGACTAGTTCAATTGGTTTGTATCAATTTGTGGATTAATTGGTTTAACCCTATCTTGGGATCGGTACCCCAACCAATTCCCACACACTCTAAATAGCCAATTTGTTTATGAAAACATTGATTTTGATCGATGAAATAACTTTTTCAATCCCGTCAGATCAAACAAGCAGACATATTTGAATAAAAATAACCACCAATATCTTGACCTTGAAAGGGCGAACTTCGAGCATTGTTAGCATTGTCAGATATTATAAAAGAAGAAAGGAAAAAATAGAGAGAGAAAAGAATTAATGTAAAAGAAAATAAAAGAATTATTATTTTTAATTATATAACGCGATAGTTTATTATTAGCCAAAATTTTCTAATAGATATAATATTTTGGTGTAAAATGAGTAATAAAAGAATAGTTTAGATACTAACTTAAGAAAAATGATATAGCTTAAGTACTAATTTGTGAGTTAAGTCTTTTTAGGTTTCAATATGTTATAAATCCATGTACTTTTCAAAAATTTAGAATTTAGTCCTTATAATTTTATCTCTAGGAATTTAGTCCATTTACTTTTTAAATTCAAAATGTAGGTCCAACTATTAACATTGTTAAATTTATTGTTACGACATTTTAATATAAAAAATACTTATTTGATAGCCATGTAATTAAAAAACAATATTGTAACGAACTTGATTTTAACAAAAAATTAACAAGAATAACAGTTGAATATAAATATTGAAATAAAAAATAAAAATATAGAAATAAAATTTAATTTTTTAAAAATATAAATATTTACGGCATATTTTATTTTATTTTAAATAGACTTAGGCTGCCTTTGGATGAGCTTTTTTCACTAGTGAAGTACAGTTGGGGTACTCAACCTCACTAGTCTGCTGCTTGGTTCACCAGTCCAGTGCAGTGAAAAAGAAATTCAATCTCACTGCAACAATGAAACGGGACTGAAGCAAAGAGCAGCAGTTAAAGGCAACTGGGAAAATGCTCATACTTCTATTTATATCATTTTACCATTTTATCCTTTAAATTTTGGCCTAAGTTCTTCCCCAATCTTATTTGTTTTCAGATTTGAGAAGAAAACAACCAAATTCATTGACAGATAACTGTGAAAGCTCTTCAACTCCTTCGACAATCGACAAGCCTATGAAGTGCAAAGTCTTTCAGTTTTGTAACATCCCGAAATAGGGCCTAAATGGAACAGTGGTTGCGAAACCACAAATCCGAGGTAGAATGTAACGGCCTAATTTTCAATGGTGTCAAAAATGGTGATTTGAGATCACTAAATCGGACAAATAAGATTGAACAAGATAGTAACTTAATATTTATGAGTCAAGTAAGAATTTAGAAGAATTTGTGAAATGGTGAAATTAGTGAATTAAAATAATTTATTAGGTCAGACGGGTCAAAAACGAGGTATCGAGACGTCAAATTTGAAAATCGAGCTATAAATATTTTTATAAATATTTATGAAGTGTCATTGAGTTAGTATTAAAGTTTCGTTAGAAAATTTTGATGTTTGGATAGCTAATTAATTAAAAGGACTAAATCGAAAATAGCTCAAAATTTGTTAAATTGTGAGTAAATAGCTTAAGTATTTAAAAGATGGATTTAAAGAGCAATTAGACCCAAAGGTTAATGGCTGGACGGTTTGGGTATGAAATAAGCAAGAAAACAATGTGAACAAGGGACAAAATTGGAATTAGTATAAAAGTAAATAGTTAAAAAATGATGTAATTGAAAATCTAGACATTTCTTCATCTTTCTCAGCCAGAAACGCCGTAACAGGTCTCCTATGCTGGTTTTTCATATTTTTGCACCATGTAAGTTCAATTTTTACTATTTCTTAGTAATTTTTATGTTTTTGTGACTTTTACAATTAGGTCCAATCATCTAATTCATTAGTTTTTGATTTGGTGGGTGAAATTGGAAGTTACCCTGGCTGAGTAAGGGTAGTTTATGATGAATTATTATGAAATTGAAGTTCTAATTTCATATTAAGGTTGTTTTATTAAGTCATTTTGATAGAAAATGGTATTTAGGACCTAATTGTGAGCAAAATTGTGAATTAGATGTTGGTGTTGAAATTCAGAGTATCAGAGGCTGTGAAATAGTTTATAATGATAAAATAAAAGTGTTAATTTAGAAAAAAATTAGTTCAATTGATGGGTGAATTGAGCAGGGACTAAATTGTAAAAAATCAGAAATTTTGGGGTAAAAGTGCAATTTCGAAATTTGAACAGCATAAATTGTGAAGTGAAATAGAAATCAAATAAATGCTAATGAGTAGAAATATTTTATATTATAGATCAAGAATCCAAAGAAGAACGAGGAAAAGAAAAGTAAAGGACTAAATTGTAAGGTTTAGTCACATTTTGTATCAAGGTAAGTTTACAGTAAATAAATGCAATATTCTTTTATTTACATTATTATTGTCAATTTCAGCATTTATATATTTATGTTATGAGAATATTTAAAGTTGAATTAAAGGCTAAGTAATGAGAAAAAGCATCAGGAAGCCCCGTTTGAACCTTAGGAATGTTAGGATATTGGGGTTGACAGGACAGGACAGGACAAAAATGAGCCATGTAAGTCCATATCAGATATATGGCTTTGGAGACAGGAATGAGCCATGTAAGCCCATAATATATATATATATATATATATATATGGCATTGGAGACAGGAATAATTCATGTAAGTCCATGTTGAAGACATGGCATTGGCAGGATATTGATAGACAGGAACGACCCTAGTATCCTTAGTATTCCGAGTGGTTCAACGGGTCATTGTACACGTTAAATTACAGTGAATTATCAGCAAAAAGGGAAGGTAGATTATATTTATGAATAGTGAAAGGTCGTAAGAAAGAAGGTAAGTGAGTAAAGAAGAAGGTAGAAAATGAGAAGTAAAGGAAGTTTATGAGGCTAGGTGACATTATGTATATTTATTCAACATGTTGAATGTTGTAATTTATTTGCTTGTAAGCTTACTAAGCCTAGTGCTTACTCTCTTTATTTTTTTTTCTTATAGTTTTTATCAAGCCACTCGGGATCGAAGGAAACGTCGGAGACCGATCACACTATCGAAGAAACCACATTGGTATAGTTAAACGCTTCGCTTTGTGTATGGCATGTATAGGAACTTGGTTTCTTTTAATATGATATGATCAATGAATGATGTGTAAATACTTTCTAGTGATTAACTAATAGAATGGCTAATGATATACATGTTTAATAGTATGTATGATTAAGTAGTAACTATCACATGAAAACTATGAAAAATGTGAAAGTAACTTAAAAACAGATTCAAGTATCGAAAATAATGTGATTTTGAAAAATCACAAGAAATTGTAGAGACATGGGTTGATGGTGAATAATATATGAAATTAAAGCTCATTGTGTCTATTTTCATATGGAATAATCAAAACAGGTAAAGGTTTTGTATTTTATAAGATATCTGGGTTTTAGTGAAATAGGGCCAGAGCGATTTCTGGATCCCCTGTTCCAACTTTAGAAATTCACCATAAATTTTACAAAAATAATTAGGTGGTGTACTTTATATGTTTAGAATCCTTATTGAATCTAGTTTTAATGGAAACAAGCGGTATAGTCATATGAATTTTGTACAGAGAGAAAAGTGGTTCGTAGTAAGTAGAGGCCAGTGTAGTCGAATTCTGAAACAGGGATAACTTTAACTAATAAACTGTACTAATTGGCTAAAAAAAAAATTCTAGAAAAAAATTAATAGATAGATATATGAGTCTAGTTTCAGGAAAAATTTACGGATCTTAATTTCGAGTTCTGAAACTCGAGAAATGAATTTTTAAGCAACCATGACGCAGAAAACAGTTTATTCCGAAAATTAAAATAAGTGATTTAGAGTTGTTTAAAAGGTAAGATAAGTTTAGTAACACCTCAAGCTTGACTCCGGTGACGGTTTCGGGCGTGGGGGCGTTACAAGTTTCTTCTTGATGCTCTCTGTAAGTAATTTCTTTTCATTCCCATATTCTCTGTTTCTTCTCGAGACCATACATTACCATGCATTTTTGTAGTTATTAGATGATATTCAATTATGTTTTTCTAATTTGTGGCAATATTAGATATTTTCCTGGTTAGTCACAGGATTGATGCTAACCCTTCATTACTATTATGTGTTCAGTGAAGCAGATGAAATTTACAAAATTTGCAGTGTAGTAGGCACTCCAACTGAAGATTCATGGCCAGATTAGTCTCTCTGTTCGTTGGATCCTTGCAGAAGGCCAACTGCTGCTGAGGCCCTTCAACATCCTTTCTTTCAGGTAGTTTTTTTTTTGTGTTAATAATGTTTCTATTTGTTCGTTTATGAGGTCAAATGACATTTATGTTGTAGCAAGTGCTTTACCATTAGGCTTCCTTATGATGTGCAGAGTTGCCTTTATGTTCCACCCTCTGTACGTCCTAGAGCACCTATTTCTAGAACTCTTCCACCTGGTTTGTTCTAATATACAACCATTTTTGTCCTTTATTCTGGAGGGGTTTTGTTATTTGGTTATTATATGGCTAATCTCTAATTTGCATGCTTGTAGTTGGGGTGAGACAAAAATTGGAGCAGCAATCAACTAAGAGGTTTTCTGGGGTTCTACCGAATGCAGGGCTCACTGGCAATCTTTCTCTAAAGTCAAATGCATCTATGGGCACAATCACATGTGATAGATTGTAGAATATGTACTAATGTTTAAATAGTTTACTAATGATATTTGTTATAGAGAGCTTGATCTAGTTTTTACCCTTGTCTATTATGTTGTTTATTTCCTAGATGATCATACATAGTGGATTTCTAATTATCATTAATTATTGCAGGTGTGCAACGCAAGCTGGAGATGGTTAATCAGGTAATTTTATCTATCATGGAATGTTTCTTAGTGGTTCTGCTCCTCTAGTAGTATTTTCTGTACAATGTGTCTAAAACTGATCTTGTTTTGTTTTCCTTCTCTTAAACGTATGAATAAGAGTGATCATAAATCCTTGAAGAACATTGTGAAACAACCAAGGTATCGACTACCTGGAAGAAAGAGTCCAAGTAAGTTTTTGCTATATGAAGTTTGATTTAAAAAAAAAAAATCTAGATTCAACCATGCCATGACTATTTGTATCTGAATATTACCAGTCTATGGAGAATATGAAATATGGAACCTACATATATACTTGTGTATATATTAGTGCTTTTTTGATAGGTTTCAGTTCAATAATGTCTTTTGATCTGAGTTTGATCTGAGTTCGGAAAACTCTTTACTGCTTTTTTATAGGTTTCAGCTCAATAATGTCTTTTGATCTGAGTTTGATTTGAGTTTGGAAAACTCTTTAGTGTTTTTTTATAGGTTTCAGCTTAATAATTTCTTTTGATCTGAGTTCTGTGATAGACATTACTAATTCATGATCCTATCTTGCTTTGATTTAGCATAATTTACTTTATTTCTGATTTCTTTTAAATTATTTGAGCAAATTTTCATTTAATTTTTGTTTTGAAGTAAGCTATTCCCTGTATGAACAAATTTAAGTGAACTAGAAAATTTTGGTATATCTCCACTGAGATTATTATTGAGCATGCTAGGTTGTTTGCATTCCTATTGTTTTCATACCTTTAGGTATATCACTACCTTGTAGGTATATCATTAATATCATGCTCGGAATAATTCAACGGCACTTAGCCTGCTAGATTTAACCCGAATTCATTTCAACGGTAACTAGCCTGCTAGGCTCTTAGCCTGAATATCACACATAGTAATTTCATTCACTTTATAGCATTGACTAATATCCAATTTCATAATGCATTTGGTCATTACATGATACAATATATTTAAGTTACCATTTACTTATATTAATTCATAGCACATTCGGCTATCACACTTAGCCATTACTAGATTCAGACTCATATCATTTACCCTTGCTTCTCCGAAATACAATTGTCATTTATCATTCTCTATGAACTCTTAACATATAATTCATTACCATCCACAATTCAATTAAACATGTTAGCCTTTTCGGTTCATAACGTAAATAAATTTAAATATGATTGGTAATCTTAATGCTTGAGTTACTTTTCTGTTGTAGGTACATCATTTTGAGCTGCCCTGAGCTTCCTCTTACTTTTGCTTATCCCACTCCTGAGTTTCCAACTCCAAATTTTGAGTATCATACTGCCTTCGACGGTGTTGTGTTTGGAACTGTAAGTAATTGATCACCTACATGGCATTGATATAATTCTTAGCTACTCTGCTATCGCCAGAATTATTGTAAGAATGCATCTTTGGTGAATTACTGCCTCTAAAGTTAATTAGTAATATTGAATGCATACAGTTGAAGACCATAGGCATGAAAAAACATGAATAACAGGATGTATGCTAACTTTTGGATAACAGGAACACTATTTATAGTTGGAGGTATGGCTTGTTCTTTGCTCTATTGAGTGAAATTTTCCTGTCGGTAATATGGCTTTTGTACTTTCTTCTTTTTTTATTTTCATATCTACATGACACATGATGTAACACCCCGGAGTCGGACATGAGGGGTTAACGGGCTTAATCCACTTACTTGTACAGTTCATTTTAAAAATTTCTAGACAGCCGGCTAACTGTGTCACTGTCACCTTAAAAACCATATCTTGAGTTCCACAACTCGAAAATCAGTTTTGTGATTTTTCCCTGAAACTAGACTCATATATGCATCTAAAAAATTTTTTCTAGAATTTTTGGTCGGGCCAATTAGTACAGTTTATTAGTTAAAGTCTCCCCTGTTACAGGGTGCGACTACACTGACCTTCCTGCATTACGATTTGGATATCTCCCTGTACAGGGCTTAAATACTGATGCCGTTTGTTTCTACGGAAACTAGACTCGAAAAGGAATCTGTACATATATGGCATGACTTCTAATTATCTCTGGTTAATTTATAATGAATTTCCAAAGTCGGAACTGGGAATCCAGAAACCGTTCTGACCCTGTCTCACGAAAACTTAAATATCTCTTAACATACTGCTCATATGATCGTTTCGTTACTTTCCTATGAAAATAGATTCATCAAGGTTCGTTTACATAATTTATTCACTATTTAATTCCATTCCTAATATTTTTAGTGATTTTTCACATCCACGTCACTGCAGCTGTCAGCATCTGTCTTTAAGGTAGGCTTTACCTATTTCATAGTTTCCATAATTCAACTAGCCCTTTAACATAAATAGCACAAAATATGATCATGATTAACCATCCCAATGGCTAATCATTCCCAAACATTTCCATACCTCTTAATGAACAACATACAATGATTATAATACCATGCCCAAAGTATACTTAAGCCATTTTCGCATGGCTATCCAAATTTACACAAAACCGAAAGGTACATGACCTACAACAAAAGGGTAGTCCTATACATGCCATTTCAAAGTTCAACCAAAAATATACCAAAAGGAGCTTTGATAGTGTGGGCGACTTCGACTTCAAAAATCTCGAGTCCGATAGCTGAAGAACCAAAATCTATAAAACAGAGAATCAAAGAAACGGAGTAAGCATTTAATGCTTAGTAAGTTTGAGTCATGAGTTTAGACACAACCAAAGTATAGCATTTTTGTAGCTAAACAGATAATTTCATATGCACAAATTCTCAATATCATACTTACTTCACATTACCAACCCTTATATTCATACACAAATATCAACTTATCCAAAGGCCGGTAGCTCATTTATCAACTGAGCGAATACTTATTTGTAAGGGCTCAACTAATTCAAAGCACATACGAAACATACCTCAAGGTTGGGATGTTACAAGCGTATTAACTGAAATTTTTACAGCAAGATCATTCATTCCCGAATCACGTACCTTTGGAATTTAACCGGATATAGCTACTCGTTCAAATGCCTTCGGGACATAGCCCGGTTATAGTAACTCGCACAAATGCCTTCGGGACTTAACCCGGATTTAGTAACTCGCACCAATGCCTTCGGACTTAGCCTGGAATTAGTAACTCGCACGAATGCCTTAGGATCTTAGTCCGGAATTAGTAACTCGCACGAATGCCTTCGGATCTTAGTCCGGATATAGTCACTTAGCACAAAGCCTTCGGGACTTAGCCCGGACATCATTCGAATAACCATGCACATTTAACAATAAATCATGACACATTCGTATTTCATTTTCATTAGCAAAACTCAAACACAAGACACTCATCACACTTGCAATTTCGGCTCAATAGCCACACACAAAGAGCATGATTTTGATTTGCTTAAAACATGATCTAATCAAATCATAATCTAAGTTCTATTACTCAAAAACTTACCTCGGATGTTGTCGAACGATTTCGATGGCTATTCGACCACTTTTTCCTTCCCTTTATCGGATTTAGTTCCCCTTTGCTCTTGAGCTTAATTTAACAAATAAATCGATTTAATCATTTGAGTATCAAAAAGAGGAACTCAAGGTACTTAGCCCATATATATTCATTAGACATTAAAGTCACATATGTACGAAATCATGAATCTAACTCAACACAATAGTCCACACTCTCTTTTAGCCGATTATCTAAGCCAAGATAAGGCATCAATATGCTTGCCTCTAACCGAATACATGCACACCAATCCATCTCATGTGGCCGAATATGCATGTCTATGTTGAGGCCAATTATATACTTAATACCACACATAAATGTCATACATTTTACTAACTAATACATTACATATTGTAACTCAATACGCATCTATCATTTACTCCATAACCGAAACATCATCATATGTAAATATATATACCTTGAGATAGTATATATGTTATACCAATACATCATGTGCAAACATATATATATATATATATATATATATGTGCAAGAGCCGAATCACAAGTTGGTTATAACCAAATATAAACATATATCCAAAACACAAATCTTACCTATCATGCAATAAGCATAAATCATACTTATGGATATACCATGGCCGATACTTCCAACAACACCAAATAAAAATATACTTCATGGATCTAAGGTAGACCCAAGAAAGGAACTCATAATCATCAAGATGTAAGCAAACCACCATTGTTCATCTAGATTTAGCATGAAACACAACTATCACCCTTATTAATCTCCATAGCCGAAAACCTTACTTATTCCAAAATCACAATTTCAACATGGTTTACCAACAATAATTTTATATCTCACTCAAAATCAACTAGGATTTCAAGAACTAGTATCAACTTCATTACCTTAATATCGACCTAAGATGACCGATTGCTTCACTCCTTTCTTCCTCCTCTCAATTCGGCCAAGAAGAACCAAAGAACACAACTTGTTTTCCTTCTTCCTTAGAACTTTCAGCCAAAAGAAGTGAAAAATGATGGACATTTTTTTTTCTTCTTTCCCTCAACTCACGGCAATGGGGGAACAATCACACACATCCTTTTTTTTTTTTTTGTTTCTCATCCTACTAACACTAATATTTTATTGCCCATGCTTTTTATTCTATTACTCCTTACATAATGCACTACCCTAACATGTTTATGACATGTTTTTAGCCATAACATTTTGTCCACCCATGCTCATGGCCGGCCACTACTAGATGGGGGGGGAAATTGACATGCAAGTCCCCCCTTTTTCATACATGCACTAATAGGCCACTTTACATTTGCCTAGCACATTTCTAAATTTTCTCACATAAGTCCTATGTACTCCATTCACATGCAATTAACTAAATCGAAGCTTAAAAATTTTCGCACATTCATATTCACATATTTTAGACAATAAATATCACATTCAAATAATTTGGTGACTCGGTTTAGCGGTCCCGAAACCGCTTTCTGACTAGGGTCACTTTAGGGTTGTCACACATGACACATGAATTGTATCTCATTTTGGAAGATTCTTTATGCTTACACTTGTTTGATGGAGTCATATGTATCTGCACAAGTTATTTGTTATTTAATGCCCTGTTTTATTTACTGATTTATGCTGTCCAAAGTAGGACATATTGATTTCATTTTTGCTGCCTAGTGCCCTATTGTATTACTGATTTATGCTTACATACTGATTTATGCTTATTCTTGTGTTATTTAATGCCCTATTGATTTCAAAATAATAATAATAGATGGTAAAGACACGAAAATTTGTGGAGGGAGATAGTACCTTAGCAACAAAAGCTGTTTGGGATGACGAGCTGACATTGATATTTTGTGAACTTTGCGTGAATGAAGTCAATACTGGTAATAAACCGACAACTCATCTAAACTCAAAAGGATGGGAAAATGTTGTTGCTCTTTTTCAAGCAAAAACACAAAAAAATTCTGGAAAACCTCAATTGAAAAATAAGTGGGATACATTAAAAAAGGAATAGAGGTTATGGAGGGAGTTGCTTAACGACTCTACAGGTATTGGATGGTGTCCATCTAAAAGGACGGTCGATGCCACCGAAGAATGGTGGGCTAAAAAAATACAGGTTAGTGTTAACATTGTCATTATTTTAATGCATAAAGTTTATTGAAATTAATCATTTACAAATATAGAAATCTGAGTATAACGTTTAACATTTAACATTTTATGTAGGAAAATCCTGATTTTAAAGGATTTAAGAAGAAAGGAATTGAACCACGATTGAATGATTTAATGTGGCAAATGTTTGGTGGCATTGTAGCCACTGGAGAGAATGCATGGGCACCTTCGTCTGGTGTTTTTCCAAGTGGGGTTCCTATGAGAGATGATACACCTAATGAGGGATTTGGTGATTCAAGTGAAAATAGCAATGAGAATGAAGATATCCCTCCTAATAAGGTACCATCAAACCCTTCTCATGAAACTCCTAATCGAAGAAAGGAAACACTTGG
Source organism: Gossypium arboreum (assembly GCF_025698485.1). Classification (NCBI taxonomy): domain Eukaryota; kingdom Viridiplantae; phylum Streptophyta; class Magnoliopsida; order Malvales; family Malvaceae; genus Gossypium; species Gossypium arboreum. The sequence continues at coordinate 17,948,025 of NC_069080.1, forward strand.
GGTTGTACACGGTAAAGGAAAAAAATCAAGTTCAAGTAGAAAATCATCAAGAAATTCATTAGCTGCTCGTATTGAGAAATTGTGTGAGAGTATGGCTAGTCCAAGGAAGTTAGTGAATGAAATTATTTTTCCTCACTCTGAATATTCTATTTCAAATGCAATGGATGCTTTGCGTGATTTGGAAGATGAAATTCCAAAAAAAGATGAACTATACTATTTTGCCATCAAAATGTTCCAAATACCGGTGAAACGAGAAGTGTTTTTGAACTTAGATCTAGATGTTAGAGTTTGGTGGCTTCGACGTGAGTATGCTGAACAAAATCCGATTGCATCATTTTCATCCTTAGTAGCAACATCCTCATTCCCCTTCCAACCATACCATCCACCACCTCCACCATAAGCTCCTTAGAATTATTATTGTAATATAACTATGCTAGTTTTTTATATGTAAAACTAATGTATGATCTACTTTTTCATTTGCAAAACTAATGTATGATCTACTTTTTTATATGTGAACCTAATGTATTATCTACTTTTTTATATACAAAACTAATGTATGATCTACTTTTTTATACGTAAACCTAATGTATCATATTTTTTATAATATCCCGAATTAGGACCTAATCGGAATAGTGGTTTCGTGACCATAAATCCAAGATAGGCATAATTATTTTATAATTATTTTGAGGTTTATGATATGAATGCATGACTGTGTGAGAATTTTGTGAAGAAATTCTATACGTAAAGTGCTTAATTTGAAATTAGGGACTAAATGGAATAAGTTGCAAAACTTGCATTCTAGAAGTTTTTAGTATGAAATTGATTTGGAATATTAATTACGAGGCTTTAAATAGCAAATTTACCAATTTCTAAAATTTTGGACAAAAATGGGCTTGTACATGAAAGATTATAAAGAAAGGCATTAAGGACATTTTTGTCAAATGGTAAATATATCCATTAAAAAGGAAAATAACACAAAAAAATCTGCTCATCTTCTCCATAGAAGCTGCTGAAATTCTCCTAACACCATAGCTAGGGTTTTCAACATTTCAAGTCTTGATTGTAAGTGATTTTCATGCCCATTTTTAATGTTCTTTTCGATTTTAAAATCTAGAAAGCATGTTCTATCATTTTTTAGTAATATTTTGAGCTAGAATGCATGTATGAAAATTTACCCATGTGTGACATAATTGTATTTTGATTAATCATGAAGGAATATGATGTGTTAGTGTGTGTTTAACAACTTGTACCTACTGATTTTATGTGAAAACTCCTAAAAAGGGGACTTAATTGTAAAAAGGGTAAAATCGAAGGTAATAATCTGATTTTCATGTAGAATATGGGCTGTTATGGATACTAGGAAATTCAGCTATGTCTATATGTCATGTATGTTTAATGTACTACCTAGTCCTTGAAAATTCATAAAAAAGGTGAACTTTGTTATAAAACAGAATCCTGCAGCAGCAATGACGTGAGGTTGAAAAATCACTAAAAATAGTAGAGACAGGATTAGATGACGAATAAATTATAAAATTGAAGCTTGATGAGTCTATTTTCATATGAAAGAAACGAAATGAGCATGAGAGGTATTTTATAAGATATTTAAGTTTTTGCGAAACAGGGCCAGAGCGATTTCTGGATCCCCTGTTTTGATGTTGAAAATTCATTAAAAATTGTACAAAAATAATTAAGAGGCATACTTTATATGTGAAGATTTCTTATTCAGTCTACTTTTAATAGAAACAAGTGGCATAGTCATTTGTATTTTTTAAAGAGAGAAAAATGATTCGTAGTGAACAGGGGTCATAGCTGTCAAGTCCTGAATCAGGGGAAACTTTAACTAATAAACTGTACTAATTGGCCAAACCAAAAATTCAATAAAAAAATTAGTAAATAGATATATGAGTCTAGTTTCCGGAAAAATTTATGGATCTTAATTTCGAGTTTTGTAACTCAAGATATGATTTTTTTAGTGACCATGACACAGATGAACAGCTTAATATAAATGTTGAAGTCAATGGTTTAAAATTGTCCGAATGATAAAATTAGGTTTATTAACACCTCAAGCTCGACTCCGGCGACGGTCTCGGCTGTGGGGGTATTACATTTTTTATGTTTGGTATTTTTAGCTATGATTTTATTCAATTTTTTATGTTGTATAGAATGTCACAAGTTATTAATTTATTTTTATTTGATTACTTTTTCAGGTTATGGATGAATTTAACAATATGTATAATAGTTTTTATATGAATTATGATACCCCTGAATTAAGTGAAGAAGCTCAACGAAAAATAGCCACAATTGTTACACAAGTTCAGCACAATAATTATCATGAAGAGGAAGAACAAGTGTTAAGCAGTGTATTGTTATACCATGAAACTTATTTCACTAAGCAACCGTGTATGGATTTAAATTATACAGGTCAAATGTGGGTGGACGAAATATTAAATGGGCATGATGATCGTTGCATGAATAGTTTTAGGATGCAAAAAAATATATTTCATAGCTTGTTGCATGATTTGCAAACAAATTATGGCTTAAAGCATGGGAAGGTATCTGCAATGGAGAAGTTAGCATTATCATTGTATATTCTTCGAAATAGAGAATCAAATTCAAATGCAGCAAAGCGATTTCAACGATCTGGGGAAACCGTTAGTCGAATTTTTACTGATATGTTACATATATTTGCTCGAATGGGAATAGACACGATTAAACCAATTGAAGGTCAATTCGAGGAAGTACCGAACCATATTCGACATGATACAACATATTGGCCTCACTTTAAGGTAAAATTTACACGATCTTTATATTTTTAAAATATAAATTATTTCTAACTTTTATCTCAATACTTGTATTTATTTTAAAGGATTGTATTGGGGCCATAGATGGAACACACATAAAAGCATGCATTTCGGCTTCTTGTCAAATACCTTATATCGGACGGAAAGGTGAACCAACTCAAAATATTATGGCAGTTTGTGACTTCAACATGTGCTTTATTTTGCATTTCTGGTTGGGAAGGAACAAAGACATGACAAGAGAATTTTTTGCAAGCATTTAGAAAACAACAGCTTAAAGTTTCCACACCTCCACCAAAGTTGAACTTTAATTTTTTTAATTAATCTTTACATAAAAAACAATATTAAAATTTTAAATTTATTTTTAAACTGATATTATGTTTTACTTTTTTGTAGGAAAATATTATCTTGTGGATTCAGGATATCCATAAATGGCAGGTTTTCTAGGTCCATATAGGGGGGAACGATATCATTTACCTGACTTTCATCGAGGTAATCATCGAGCATCTGGAAAAAAAGAAAATTTTAATCATTCCCATTCTTCGTTACGCTCTGTGATTGAACGAACATTTGGAGTTTGGAAAAAAAATGGCCAATATTAAGAGATATTCCAAGCTATTCATTCGACAAGCAAGTTTTAATAGTTATTGCAACAATGGTTTTGCATAATTACATTCGAAGACATGCTTGGTCAAATGATGAGGATTTTCGACAATTTGAGAATATACCCGACATGCCAATCTCTTCAGGCCATTTTGATAGAGGTGAATCGAGTTTTTCTAACAATGAAAGTGACCTTGAAATTGCAATGTTAAGGGAAACCATTGCAAATAGTTTAATGAAACAATATTTGTAAAAACAAATTTGTATCAAAACCTAATTTCTAGTAATAATGAAACTTGTTATGTCTTATGTTAATATATATTTATATATATTTTATTGAAAATCATTCGCTTAGATACTTCAAAATTTGATCCAAGTATAATGTTACTATTTATGTAAAATAATATTTATCATTGTTATAAAAGAATATTTAACTATAAAAATTAAAATTATTATCATTTTATCTAATAAATAATTTAAATTGATTATATAATTCATTAAATATTTATAATAAAATATTAAAAGATACATTTTAATATTTTATTAAATGAATTTATAAATTCACATATTTTAATAATTTTATATAAGTAAAATAATTTAAAACTTCTATTATATATCAATTCTAATATGATGTCCTTAATAGTCATTTTTATTTTCACCTCACCGCTAAAGCTGCATTTGAATCCAAACACACACTCCACCGCTGTTTCTAATCTCACCGCTATAGTATCGATCTCACCGCTACAGTAACTAATCTCATCGCCACCGCTGTTTTTAACCTCACCGGAGGTAAACACACCGCCCATCCAAACTAAGCCTTAGGGTGGGATGTAATAACGTAGGCGTTGTTCTCATTCGTTGGGCCCATTATTTGAGAGAGAGATAATGAAAGAAATTAATTTTAATACTTAAATATATTGTTGTAATGTAAAGTTTTAAATATTAATAAAAATAATTTTAAATATTTATTACCTTTTAGATAAATGTTTTAATAACATTTTATTAACAAATTTAAAACAATAATGAATTTAATTTTATAAATAAATTATTATTTTTATTAAAGGTCAAATAGTCATTTCAAATATATTTTTAATTTCTTGCACAACGTGATTCTAGCAAATCAAACAATGTTATATTATCACGGTGTGTTTCATTTGGTACATTTCTATTTTTTTTCTCAGTGCATATGTATTGTATTTTCACTCTATTTTAATGAACCAAAGCTGTTAATAATTAGACTAATATTTTGACTGACAAAATAACAATTTAAAAAAATAAAAATAATTTAAATATTAATTGTGATTAAAAATATTAAGATGAGAAAAATAATATATGTTAAAGCGAAAATAAATAGGAAAATGTTCCAAGACAAAAATAATGTGCATTACCTCTTTGTTTATAGTGTTTGTGAACATCATTAAGATGTTCAGCTCCATCGTCATCCTTTCTTTTCTTAAATCATACGAATTAAAAAGAAATTTATAAAAAAATCCATTTTAAAAATTAACTTTACAACGAAGGGACTTAACAAAAATATCTACATTACACTCAAAATGTAAACTCAAAATTTAACTTTTATAAAAAATTTTGGTATTGGTATAAGTTAAAATTTTGATAGCTTTTCAAGTGTTTAACATATTCGTCAAGTTTAAGTTTATCGTACTTTTTGAAAGGTTAAAAGGACTTGTATAATGGTACAACAAATATAGTTTTATTTCTGAAATTAGAGTTGTCTATGGATCAAGTCGGGTTACGTCAAGTAAAAAATTTTGGTTCGTTTTTTAGGCCTAGGCTTAGTCAGACCTAAAAATGAGCTTAAAATTTTGTCAAAGCTCGTCACGGATAAAAATGTTAAAATCCGAATCCAACTGCATCTAACCCGCTCAGATTAATTTTTTTATATTATTATTTTATATAAAAATAAATTAAAAATATAATATATTAAAAACACTAAAACATTAAAATAAATATTTTCCAACAAATGAAAAATATTTTAAAATATATATATATATATATATATTTAGATAACACTAAAATAAATACAACTTAACAAGTAAATACCTTAAAAATAGTAACAAAATTAATAGAGTTATACAATATCTAAATAATAACAATAAAATAGTAGTAATATAATTGCGAAATGATAGTAAAACAATAAAAAAATATAATTTTTTTTCAAATTCGGGTCAAGCCTAAGCCAAAAAAAGCTTATTTAAAGTCTGATCCGTTTAGAAAATGAATACTACTTTTTTATCTAAACTAATTTTTAAATCTATATTTTATTTAAATTCTCCCAGGAAGTTAAAAGCTGTACCATCTAAACAAATTTACTTGAAACTAGACAAATTATTTATTTTAATGGTCGAAGAAAATGTGTCATGCATGGATTAAAAGAAATAATGTTGTTATCGAACAAAGAAAACATATGCTATAAGTAAAGGAAACTCAGATATTAATTTGAAAAAAATTAATTACTAAATTAAATATTAAAATCAAACTAAAATATCAAATAATATGGATTAAAATTGACTTGAATATGAAAAACAAGTGTTAATAACAGACATGAATTTGAGGAAAAAAAAAAAAAACACGAATAACAAACCAGCATTGTCTCGCAATCAGAAAAAAACTGAACCTAATAAAGTTTGCCTAGAAACAATGGTAAAAATGACAACTCTATCCTTCCTCTGATCTACTTCCTCCTAAATTCCCCTTTCCCTTTCAAAGAAGCAAACTTATCCTTGACCTCCCCCCATCTCAAGAACCACTCAACATTGACAATGGCGTCCCTCTCTGCCCAAATCATTCTCTGCATCGCCCTAATATCAGCTACCTGTTTGATTATAGGCGTTAATGGAAGTGCGGTTGAACGACAGAGGGAGTTCGACTACTTCGCTTTGGCTCTTCAATGGCCCGGCACCATCTGCCACCAGACTCGCCATTGTTGCTCCTCTAACGGCTGCTGCCGAGGGTGAATAAATCATTCTTTCATTTCTTGTTCGAAGCTAATTTCAGTTGTGAATTAAGTTTTGAGGTTTTTTTTTCTCCCTGCAGCTCGGATTCTCCAACTGAATTTACGATTCGTAAGTGTTTTGGCTATGGACGTAACTGTTATTTTTTTTGTATTGTATATTGAAGATACTAACTGTATGGTTTTAATGTTAACTATCGTCTAGAAGTTCGAAAGGCTGCTTTAGATTGATTTGCAAGCAATGATTGAAGTTTTGGAATTTTTTACTATGATCTTAATTATAGAGATTCTGATTGAAGTTCACTGGAATATTACATAGAATTATCAGTTTTGTACGAAAATTAATAAAGCGTCGACGTGTTTTGCTATGTAACTTAGTACCGCTGAGTGGAGCATAAGATTTTACAATTTGCATCTTCTTTTGTATTCTATTTTTCTAAGTAATTATATTAAGGGAAGGCAGGTTTCTAATAGCTTTTAGTTTTTCAACTATTGTATGTGTCCCTAATGCGCAATGCAAATGGTGCTTTTTTTTTTCAAGATGGTAATTCATCAGGGACATGGGGTGGGGAGGGGAAGAAAGAAATGCTCTAATCCTTTTTTTTTTAAAACTTTGATCTGGTTGGTAGATGGATTATGGCCAGATTATAATGATGGATCCTGGCCATCCTGTTGTGCTCGATCTCAATTTGACATCAAAGAGGTGTGTCATTTATGTTATTTAATTGGTGCATCCAAAATGATGCCTATGCAATAGAACTTTTGTATTTGATAGAATCTGCTCATGTATAAAGATGCTTTAAAGCATATTTTACTTTATTAAATCCTTTTGCACCCACCTAGAGTGAGCATGTGCCGTTGACATAGATGATAACTTGTGATTTTATGTCTTTTTATAACTATTCAGTTCAATTACTCCTTCTACTTTTAAGAAATCTATAGTTTAGAGGTCTCTCGAAATTATATGCACAAATCCTCTTTCAACTTTTTTGAAACCTAAGAGGTTGGCTTGATTTTATGAAAAAGTTGTAGTTGAACCTTAAAAGCTATTATATCATCACATGTTTGTTTTCCTGTATGTCCTGACTTGTCCCGATATTTAGTTCTTCTTTTTCATATAATTATATAGATATAAGTATCTTTCTACTTGTTGCTCTGTGAATTTGATTCAGTCTACGTGTTACATCAATTGGCTTAGTTCTTGAGCTTTGTTGCTATATGTGTGTAGATCTCAACATTGATGGGTGCACTTCAGAAGTACTGGCCATCCTTATATTGTAGCCGCCCGTCAACTTGCTTCAGTGGAAAAGGGATATTTTGGGCTCACGAGGTGGATTTTGGTTGCATATCTCCATATTGTTAAACAATTCCTTCCTCGATGACAGAAAACTAATAGGTCTTTGTTTTTGTTTCTATGGTGGTTGACATGGGGGATGCACATTTGTAGTGGGGTAAGTGTCTTCAGTTTTTTTCTGCCATATCATATGATTAACCTCTTGCATTCATTTAATAGATAGTTAATTTGGGAAAGAAGTGTGAGATATTCAAATAGGGATAATGAGTTTATTTGCATCCAGTGTGTTGAACCCTCTTTTCTACAGTCATTCGAATGGTAGTACTTAATAATAGCTCATACCATATAAAATGCATGGCATGCTATAAGGCATACGATCAAGCCTAACAAACCAGATGAAGGAAAATGATAGGATCACATGGCTAACCATTGAGACTCTAACCATTGGCCAAAAACTAAACAAAGGAATGCAGTGTCTAGTAGTTCACTGCATCTTTAATGACAAATGTTGCATCTTTTTCTTCTCATTCAGCTTTTGAGACTGGTAACTGAATTTGTGAATGAGCAGGAGACTATAATAAAAAAGATGAAAGCTGATTACCATGTTTTATAGTGAGACATGGTTGATTATCAATATGATTAATGATATTGAGATTGGTATTGGGATATTTTAGATGATAGTTGAAGTTTATAATACCTTATGTCATATCACAATAATAGTTCTTTAGTTGTATCATCTCTACGTATCTCTCCTTAGATCTGTACTCTTATGCAATGTATTAAAGGTTATCTGAAGTATTAGTAAAATTAATCACTGCAATATATATTTCCTTTGAAACAAGAGAAGAATGTGGTAGTCCCTAAGCAAGTAATGATGATGATTTATTTAGATATATTTTCCTTGAGTCCATGCATCGAATTTTGGTGGCAGCCTTGTGGATGTGCTGCTTTAATAAAGAATATATCAGCCAAAAAATTGATTAAGCTTTGATGAACAATCACATGCATGCATAAAGTTTAGATGGAAAAATGTTGATATGTGCTCTTCTATCTCTGTGTTCACGTTTGGTGCTTAAAAGTATTACATTTTCTCTTGCAGAAACACATGGAACTTGCTCCTCTCCTGTATTTCATGATGAATACAGCTACTTTTTAACAGCCCTCAATGTTTACTTCAAATATAATGTCACGGTATGTTTTAGAACAATCTTCATTAATCTTAAAAGCCCTGAAACCACCCTATGTTCCTCAGTTGTTCAGTTTGTACCCTAAATATTCATCTTCATGAGTTGCAAATTGCAATGTGCATGTAACTCAGTTTCATGCTTGTGATTGGTGGTGCATGTCTTTGTTGGGGTTAACACATATTCCTATGATTTAGCCCATAGAATGAGATGATGGTCAAATTTATCACTTATTCCTTTTCCTGAAGTTTTTTAGAATGGAATGCAAACTGAGAAAATCAAGTGTCTTTTAGTTTCATGCTTGTGATCTATGATGCATGTCTTTGTTTCCAACCTGAATGATCTATTTTTGGGATAGTTTTGCTAGTGAAAGTGTAATATGCACCCTGCCATTCTGAGCAAGTTATTTAGTTCTTCAATGAAGGAATGAACCTGCAGGTTCTTTTAGAATTCTGCAGGACATTGCTTGGTTCTTCAAATAAGAGTTATTGCTTAAGTGAAGTTATTTCAAAATATAACCTTTATGCTACTGGAACATACTTTAAGTGAAGTTATTTTCCTGAAATATTAACTCCACTTTGGTAAGCATATTGTTTAATAATGATTTGCAAAAGGAGCATAAAAATTATATTGAAAGATCAGGACTGATATAAAGGTGTTGCTTATGACTGGGCTTTTGTAAGGTTTGCTTAGCCTGTATAACATGGCCCTGTCTAATCTACAGCTGAGAAATAAGGGAGATGAATATTGCTGGCTTGTATCTAATATTAAAACTGTTTGAAATTTAAGTTCCAATTAGCCAATGGTTAGCATCTTTTCTACTTTCATGGAAAATATAATTGCGCATTTATTTTAACAGATCACAAAAATGATTAACTCCATTATTGTTATTTCTGCTATACCCTTCATTTGATACTCTGTTTCCTTGCCTAGTGGTCCTAACCTTCATGGTTTACCTTCTGTTTTGTATCTAGAAGTGTAATGAATAGTTACAGATTTCTTCATTCGAAATCTATGGCTATTGCAGAGTAAAGTTGATTTTGTCATCTTTTTTATTATAGTTTGTAATCTCATGAGCAATCATTTGATGCCAGAAAATGCTGAATGAAGCTGGATATCTTCCTTCTAATAGTGAAAGGTATCCTCTTGGAGGCTTGGTCTCTGCCATTGAGAATTCTTTCCAGGCAACGCCGGAGGTGATTTGTTCAAAACATGATGTGAAGGAAATTCGTTTATGCTTCTATAAGGATTTCAAGGTTAGATTTGTTCCACTCGTTCTTCATAATCTGCATGATTTGGTTATGAGGTTTTTACCCTCATGTAGTTCAAAGTTGATGTACTTCACCATTTACTGTCAATATTCTTGGCTTGGACTTCTAGCTAGAAATATATCATCTTTTCCCGTCAGATTGTAGATCACTAAAAAATGTTAGTGGTTCCTAAAGAACCAACCCTCATATAGCATGCTAAATCTCTGGAGTTTCCTGCTAGAAAACTTCATCTTTGCAGTCTAATATGTTTTCTTGGGTATGCAGAAGCATCTTCATTGTCTGACGATGTATACATATATGATGATATGTATATTATACTTCCCTTTTTATTGTAGAACTGATGCATGTGTTGAAATTATTCTTCTTACAGCCTCGGAACTGTTTGGCCTCAAAGACGTCATGTCCGAAGTATGTTAGCTTGCCAACATACGTGGCATTGGGTAAGTTTCAACTGCTGCTTGTAGTTTTTGTTCTCACAGTACTGCTAGAGGAAAACATAAAATTTCATGGCTTTTTTTCCTTTGTTGGGAGTGATATGAATACAACATACTGTATCTCCCATACTGATGATTTCTCTTTTTTGGTTCAGACCAAACTTATCAGGCATTTTTATGGTTTTGACATATTTACATTCTAATAATTTCTTGTTCGTCTTATAAAGTAGTAATCAAATTTAAATCCCCTCCATTCCGTTCTCTTTAGCCTTCGCTAATTGCCATTTTTAACTTTGCAGGGCGTAATGAATCTGATATGGGTATTGAACGGATATCTGGTGATTTTGAAGCTCTGTAAGATCTGAAGTTTCTGTATCTATAATGTAACATATTTCAATTATGTAGCGGTTTGTACTCCATTCAACTCTTCAACTAATTCCACTTAATCATCCGGTTCGAATATAGAACGGATGTCTGGCGATGAAGCTCTTCTGTTTGATCTTAAGTTTCTATATCAACATTGTAACATATTTCAATTATATGCTGGTTTGTACTCCATTCAATTTGATCATACTTTATAATGATTTCCTAATCAAGCCCGAATGGGGTTTATTTCTTGGCTATCAATGGACCTTTTTTGTCTCGCTAGCTTGGTAAAAGTCATTCAACCAACCTTGTGAAAATTATGGTTACTATTTGCAATCAGCAAAAGCCTAATATGTAGACGTAATTAGGTTTTAAATGATACGTTCAAGAGGCAACAAGTTAAACCCTGCAGTATTGACCAAAGGTTAGAATCCCTAAAATGAATATCCGTTATTGATAGTATACAAATAATTTCATTTATAACCACAGAAATACAATCATTAGCTAAATATTTGCATATTCAAATCAACAACCATCGGGAAATATTGTACACAAAAACCTGCCCTGCGCTCCCCTTTTAGTGCCTGTTTGGGTCCAGTGGAAAAATTGATGGCTTAATACAAAGTCCCCCCAACCCACTCCACTACTTGATGCTCTGATTTTAAAGGCACATTCCAAGGAAAGAAGGGATGTCTCCACCGGAAAACCTGAGGACCAATGTACAGAGCCCCTCCTACTGCAACACCCCACGTTTGTTCATACACAGGCCTGTATGATGTTAAAGACACATTACTCTGCTGCGCTCCCTTACCAAGCATTAGCCACATTACTCCATTGGGATGCAAGCTGCTTCATCCATGTAGACAAGCAATGGTTTGAAAGATGCTCCGGCAAATCTACCTACCATCATCATAACGATATATGATCAGAAAACTACAGGATGGGACAACAAGGTTCAATAATATATTAAAATAAAATGAAGATAAGTGAGAAAATGACAGCTTGAATCTAGTGTTGCCCGCCCCTCCATATTACAAGTTCTACTTCCCGACCCTTTCTTTCTTCCTTGTTATTCATTTCGGGATCATGCAGTAGGAATAATAAAAGCCTCTTTAGGTAGCACTTGTGGTCTAAACCATTATATATCCTACCAAAATTCACATGTTTCGAAGATTTATGATAATTCTTGGCATGTCAAGAACATTCCCCACTGCATGAAAGAACCTGAATGATCTCGAAATCGAAGTCGCAACAACTTTTCACTGCATTGAGAAGTTCAAAGTTCAAACAAACAAGACAGTGGACTCACATTGGTCCATGATGTAGAAAAATCATCGATTGATAGCAACCAACTTCCGCCGCCAGATTGTAATCCCAACCTTCTTTCTGAAGCATCAAAATCAAGCAACTCATCATCATATCCACTATCATGATCAAAATACCTTGTCTTCTTTCTTCTTTTCTTTTTCTTCCTGTGCCTACTTGATGCTCTATCATCCCCTGCCGAGTCATTTTCATCTAAAGGACCTTTATTATTAAGCATAGAATATTTATCAGATTCGTGGAAACTTATCCCATTTCTCAGAAACAAAGCTTCCCAGGATCCTGGTGTCTGGCATTCCTTTGACAATCTGTAATATATAACCCAAGAATAAAGCCCCAATAATTTTATTGCTTCAATGGGTTTGGCTTTGGCGCATTCTTTAAGGATCGAAGCTAAAGTATAGGTATTAGTGGAGATTTTGCACATTTGTGATACTATATCTTTGACTTGCTCATTTTCGTCCTGACACTCTTCGTCATTTACAAGCCGGAGAAGCTGTCTTCTTTGATTGATGATAGCATTTAACATAAGTAGCGTATCAAAGGATCCTGGATCACCGCACTTACAAAGTATAAACTCTAGGAGATAAGATGAATTACCAAAATCCTTATGTTTTATCCTCGGACTGATATATCTAAGAAGCAACTCCAGAAAGATGCGGAATTCACTCTCTTCAAGAATGATAAGAAGGTGATGACACAATGATGAAAACGATTCCTCCTTCAGAAACTCACTTATTACTTCCCATATATCATCTAAATCCTCTTTATACATTAAATCGATGAAAAGTTCCACAAAGAACTTCGTATCCATGAAAAGAATCTCCCCGTCTTTTAGTGATTCAGCAAACTCAGGGGATGACCAAAATTCAGGCACATTTTCAAGGAAATTTTCAACTGTTCGTTGGACATCTAAGTCAAGAAAATAATGAGGCTTTGTGGCAACCATTGCAGGTGATTGCCCATGTTTTCCCTTCCACTCAAGCTCGTCCCAACAGATATCCCTATTTACAAAAGCAAATTGAGACAATGCCTTTGCGCCTTTTTTGTGCTCCAATCCACTGCCATCTCCAAAATTGGAGAACCATTGCATTATTCGCTTCGGGTTCCCTGCATTATTTATTCATTACTAGAATAATCATAAAACCATAAAAATTCATACTAAATATACACGGTGCTTAAAGAACTAGGTTGGAGCTACCAATCAGTTTGCTGCTATTCAATTTCAGAAAGGGCAAACAGTATAAAAAAATCCCACCAACATATAATCAAACAGCAAAATAGAACAAAGGTGGAAGAAAGAAACGTTAGATTCACAGTAATTTCAACCTCAAAAATTCCTGTGAATGCTTTACATATGATCAACAATGCTTTAAGTCTCTTGAACAAGCTAATAAATTACTATAGATTGGAGCTACAATTTAGTTTCCATGCTACAGAAAGAAATACAATTTCAAAAAGGGCAAAGAGTGCAACAAAATCCCACAAAGCATACTAATCTAACCACAAATTCAAAGTAGTTTCAACCTCAAAAATTCCGGACAGTCCTTTATATAAGATCAAGAATGCTTGAAGGTTCTTGAACGAACTAATAAAGAACTAGGTTGGAGATACCAATTAGTTTCCACGGATATAGAATGCAATTCAATTTCAAAAAGGGCAATGAGTGCAACAAAATCCCATAAAGCATACTAATCTAACCACAAATTCAGAGTAGTTTCAACCTTTAAAATTCCAGGGAGTCCATTATATAAGATCAAGAATGCTGTAAGGTTCTTGAACAAGCTAATAAAGGACTAGGTTGGGGATACCAATTTGTTTCCACTGATATAGAATGGGATTCAATTTCACAAAGGGCAAAGAGTGCAACAAAATCCCAAACACATAAAATACTAATCTAAAGTTCCAAAGCCAATGCTGCAATTGAGAGAAGCAAAAGCTCATTCATTGGAGACAAAGAATGACTAAACAGAACTCGAACTAATCTAAAACATGGAGCATAAGGAAACTGACGCAGGAAGAAAATTGACCTTTAATGAAAATAATAGTGCGAAGAGAAAAACACACACACAAAAGATATTAAACAAACCATCAAAAAGTAAAGAAAGAGCAAAAAAGTAAAACCCAACTTGCCTTGGAAAAACTTCTCAAGCAAGTAACTTTTGTTGGCCAAGATAGAGCCAACTTTCCTTGGCCTCTTCTCAAAAACCAATTGCAAGAGTTGAGATGCTAAACCCTTCCTTGTTGGCTTCGATGTCAACATCTTCATAAAGATATCTCTCTTATGGTGAGGAGAGATTGAACTTAAGCGCGAAACCGCATTGCAAAGCCATAGCCGAGCCTCAGAACGACCTCCAGAGACCATCAGTGACCAAATAACCGAACCCAATTTGCTTAAAAGCGATACTATCTGACTGGAAGCTTCATTATCTCCCTCTTCAGCATCCCAATTTGGCTCAGATAAAAACAAAGGAACCATTTTTTTTCTTTTCCCGTACACTCCCTGCACCCATAATAATCATCCAAAAAATCAGCAAAAGAACATTGAAAACGCAAGAATTTGAAGGAGAGTTGGATAAATGTACCTTTTTCTTAAAATTATGATGGCATTATTAAGAACAAAAAATACGAAATAGCTTCAAAATCGTTGTTTAAAAGAAATCGGAACAGAACCCATGAATTAAAATGGTATTCTTATCAAATAAAAAAAAATAATTAAGAAAAAAGAAAAGAAAACCCAACCTTCAGCAAGTTAATAAAAAATTTATATCACTGGAGCTGATAATTTGGCTCTCGTACTCGTCACCGGTAAGGAAAAAAAAAAAACCTGGTCTACATAAAAAAGGGGAAAAAGAAAGGGGAGAGTTCTGGGTTTGGTTTATTTTGACCCAAATGGTACGTTTTGGAGTATTATACAAAGGAAATAATGTGAAGGGCCAATGACATAGGCCCTAAAGCAGTAAAGCCTAAATATCCTTTATTTATTTTATTTAATAAATAATTTAAAATAACATTGAGTGAGTTTGAAGCCTGGTGGTCTTAAACAGGCTGCTCCTTTACAAAATAAAGGCTCTCCCCCTTTCGTTTCAATTCCATTCTCAAATAGGAAATTTCAGGTAATCTAATGATTTTGATCTTAATAATAGCTCCTTTTCGTTTTTTTTTTAATTTGGGGTTCTTTTTTTGAGAAACTATTTGCATGTTTGCTTCTTTCGATTATGTTGCTGTTCTTTGGATGATCAAAATTCCTATATGAAGAAATTTAGTCCAAATTTGTTTCTGTTTTACTTTCTTAATAATGGGTTGTCAAATATGACGTTATTTTACACTTCATTTTTTTGGGTTTTTTTTTAAATAATTATTTGTTGGCTTAGTATTCATACAAAAAAACTGGATAAAGCTGGTTTCATTTGTATTGATCAGTGTTTAAGTACTAACTACAGCATTCTCATCTGCTTATTTCCTCTATTGAGTTTATGTTTAAGTTGTTTTATCAACATTGCTATCGATACTGGAAGCTGATAATGGCATTTTTCCCTGTTTTATGCATAATGTAATTAACATTTAATTCCGTTTTTTTGTTCTTTGATATTGACAAATCAGGTTAGTTGATGTTTGAGTATCTTTATCGCCATTGTATATGGGCCACTCTAGTTTCTTGAATTTGTTGTTTGCTGTCGGTGTGTGGTGTGCTGCATATATTACTGTCGCGGTTGTGGCGTCTTTGCGCATCTTCAATTCAATCTGTTCATTCTGAGTCAGTAAAGCAATTTGACCGGTGTGGAACGCTGTAATGGGATATGCACAACTGGTTATTGGTCCTGCAGGCAGTGGAAAGGTCTGCTAGTCTATCGACTATTCTGTTTAAGGCTTGAGATGGAGTCTATCTTCCCTGTATTTCCAGTGTCTTTTGGAGAACGGGGAAATAAGATCATCGTTTGATTTTGGTCTGCTTAGTAAATGAGTTTTTATTTACATCATGATGTATAATTGCGTACTAAAGTGAGTATCCGTGTTTTTGGAGCCAGTCAACCTACTGCTCTAGTCTGTACCAGCATTGTGAAACCCTTGGACGGTCAATACATATTGTGAACCTTGATCCTGCTGCTGAAAATTTTAACTATCCGGTAGTTATGTGTAATCAACCTTCTGCTTGAATGTTTTTCATTGGCATTTTCTCTCTTTTTTCCTCTGATCTTCTTGCAACTGAGTTTTGTTTGTTTTGCAGATATAAGAGAGCTAATTAGTTTGGATGATGTTATGGAGGAGCTTGGATTGGGTCCAAATGGTGGTCTTATTTACTGCATGGAGTATCCTTTTTCCATTTTATTGTATCTTAATTGTTGTTAATTGAAGGCCTTTGTTGCTATTATTATGGTTATCTGAAAGCTGTTACATTGTTATATCAATGTGGGTTATTTCTTGTGGAGCTTTTTACTGATTAGTTGATTCAACAGCCAATTTTCTCAGCTTTCTGTTTTATATATTTTATCATACAAAGAGTTGCACGTTTATTCCGTCTTTGATTAGGGAGCAAAATTGTAACCTTTTTTTTATTGTTTTTTGGTCACATTATTCTAAACCTCTATGTTACTCAAACTTGGTGTGAGTGTTGGATACAAGTATGTGTTCAACATGGTATGCTCAGTTTCCCCCAAGTTTTGGGAGAATCCTTGGAGATTCATATCCCTTACCCTTGTTGGACATGGATTACTTCAAAAAAACAATGAAAATGTGGAACAACGTATGTAAACCTTAACCTCCAACTAGACATCTTGAAGAAAATCTGGATGAATGGCTGGCTGAAGAATTGGACTATTACTTGGATGATGACTATCTGGTTTTTGATTGCCCAGGTATCTGTTCTCGTTTAGATATGTATGATAGTATTCTACAAGTAAACTCTAGAAATTTACTATGAAGTTTATTGCATTTTACCTTGGCAGGGTATAAGTTTTGGGTATTGTGTTTCTGCATTAGGCTTTCTTTTCTTTGATTTAATATATTTGAACTGTACTACTACTGAGGATTAGATTCGCTGACTTTCAATTAACTTATAGGTCAGATAGAGCTCTTTTCACATGTACCGATGCTTCGTAACTTTGTGGAGCACTTGAAACGCAAGAACTTTAATGTGTGTGGTGTATATTTGCTTGATTCTCAGGTTTGTCTGAGCTATGCATCTTCTCACATGTCTGCTTTATTTTTTCTAGTTTCCTTGGCTTATCTTTATCATTGGTTATGCACATTCACCATCTTAAATTTTTTTTTTTTGTGTCAGTTCATCGCGGATGTGACTAAGTTTGTAAGTGGATGCATGGCATCACTTTCTGCAATGGTCCAGCTTGAATTACCACATGTTAATATCCTCTCAAAAATGGACCTAGTAACAAGCAAGAGGGATGTCGAAAAGTGAGCATTTTTCATCTTTCAGTTTGTTTTTTGGGGCTTCTTTTTCTTCATTTTTTTAACCATTATCTCTTTGTTGTTCATAGCTACTTGGATCCAGAGCCTCGATTTCTGCTTTCAGAACTGAATGAATGGATTGCTCCTTGGTTTAAAAAGCTAAATAAATCTTTGATTGAACAGGTGAGACACTTACTCATTCAAGTTCCAATTAGGTGTGATCATACGAAATTACGATGGATGGATTTTGAGTTAAGTGAATGCATAACATACTTTTCTTTGTAGCAAGGTTTTCATCTCTAAGTTAAGGGGGTATATTCACCTTTCAGTAGTTTCATTATTCCTTGATATGGAGCCATATGTATTTTGCCTTCTTTGCATAGTATTCTTTAATTTTGCATATGACTGTAAAAAGGCTTAAAATTGCTTGGATTTGTTATATATCATGCTATACTGATCACATTATTGTTTCTTTGCATGTTAGGTGGATGAATATAGCATGGTTAGCTTCATTCCAATCAACTTGAGGAGGAAAGCAGGTAACATTCACTCTCTGATTCTCTCTCTTTCTCTCGTTGTATGCGACATCGGATGTTGGATAACACGACATGAATACACACATCTCAAAATCTATACGGTACAAATTATCAATGTATCAAAATTTATATAAAGTGCTTTTTAATATGATCATAATATGACAAATGACAAAATACACGAACAGGACACAAGCACATAGATTGCCAAGGTTTTACATCTTATATAACTCCCTTTGATCTGCTTTCTGGGTTAGAGCCAAACATTGCAGTAGAGGAGAGTAGGTTGTTAAGTGATATTGTGTTTATCTTTTATGATATTGGCCTGTTCTCCTTTACAGCATACAGTATGCATTGGCTCAAATAGATAACTGCATTCAGTATGGCGAAGATGCTGATATGAGGGATTTTGACGCAGACAATGATGATGACGCATAAAGCCTGCTAATGCTTGCTTACTTACTACGTTATCGGTGTGTTCGGGATTTCACTCTGTATATGAGGGAAAATAGAATACCTTTTTGAGGTGAGAACTGAGAACCTGGTTTGAGTTGGGGGTCAAATCTTGAGTTCAAAGATTTATTTTGTATTGCAAATTTGGGATGATGGAAACCATTGAAAGGGATTTCACCAAAAGGCAAAATTTGTGATTAGATTCCTTGTTTTGGGTGTTTAATCCCTTTTCATCTTGAATGCTTAGTTGACTTGATGGAATTCAACACCTGCAATTGTGTGTGTTTTGAGTTTTATTGGGCTCAGTTTTTTTGCATATTTTAGACTTTGGACTAACATGTAAATAACACAAAGTTTTTTGGATTTGGTTAAGAAAAAAACCAAAAAAAATTATCATTGTTGAATTAAGTTGGAGTATGAAGAATTTCGAATTTCTAATTTCAAAACATAGCAAAGCAGATATTATTAATTCACACCTCATCAATACTGCTGCCTCTGAGTTTTGGGATCAACATCCATCCAATGTTTTAAGAAGTTGCCATAAGAGTAAGACTATTGATTTTGTTGCTTTCTTACAAAATTAAGAGACTATTGATTTTATTGCTTTCTTACAAAATTAAGGATGGATTAAATCTTTTTTTTAAGTCCTAAATAGATTTTTCTTTTTAAGTCAACGGCGAAATTAGGGATTGATTCTCAATTAAATGCGTTGATTTTTTTTTCTGATTTTATTGGTACACCCCCCCATCTTGAGCTTTGACACGTGTAAAGAATACCAGTTTGACTTTTCTGATATTCTTTTTTAATTATAAAACATTTTCTATGAAATGTTTTTCAAATGTTATATATATCTGATTACATTTACATTCAAAATTAAAATCAAGATATTAAATTTATTATAAAATTAAAATAAATTAATAAATCCCAATTATTCACATAAACAGATTAAAAAGTCATTTCTACTGCTTTTTTTTTATATCTCTTAGCGTGAAATAATAATAATAATAATAATAATAATAATAATAATAATAATAAAACGTATCCCCGAAGACAACAAAAACTCGACACAACTGAAAAGAAAATACAGCCTCTCCGAATGTTAAAAAAGACAAAACCCAGACTCCCCGTCTCTGTAATCTGTGTACCGAACCACACAATCTTCCCGATCTGATTGGCCCCCCCACCGATCATATTAACGATTCTGCCATTGCAGCCATCCATCTTCACTAAAATGGTATCCATTTTAATTCCCTGCTGAGATATTCAGAGAGGATGTCCCAAGCTCACGTCTCTTACAGGTAATACCCCTTTCATATCCTTTTCCTCCCAATGCTTTTGTTTACACCTCATCTGGGTTTTATTAGTGTTTAGTTATTTAGGGGGACGATGCATGTTTTTGGACAAGATTATGGTTGTTTTATTAGTGCCAGATTATTCATTAATTGCCGATTATTTGCCCTCCTAAGTTGTAATGAAGATAGCTGAATCTCATCATGTAGGTTTAGTTTCTTGTCTTGTAATGATATGATTGAAAGATCTTGTGATCTTGTTCATCATCATTTGGTCGATAATAGACCCCTTGCTCCATCGTTTTTGGCAATGCTTTGTAGTGTAATGTCTTATTTCTTGATGATACATGCAGCTGTGGATCTTGTGGTTACCCTTTGAACTTGACCTCTTCCAATCGAATCGCCACCAGCATAGGCTCTGAATATCGCAAATCCGTAGAGAAAGGTCTTATCTCCTTTCTATCTGTTGATCTTAGTCGATTCACACAAGTCGACGAGGTACATTGCTTTCCTGTCAGTTGGGGCCGTCATCGATCAAAAACTAAACTACTTTGCCGTAAATGTGGGGTTCATGTAGGGTATGGGTATGGAGATGCGCCTGCCCTTTGTGGTTTTGACTCTCCCGACTCATCTAGTGCTGCTTTTAGGAAGTTTACAATAAAGATCCGAGCTCTACAGCCTTCAGACGAGTGCTAACAAGGTTGACATGGGAGATTCTTTGATGGACGGTGTTACTTCGATCATGCTCCTACCTGATGATTGCCTCTGTTTTATTTTCAATTTTCTTGACTGTAGGACTGACCGTGAATCATTTGGCCTAACTTGCCACCGCTGGCTTAATATTCAAAACTTGAATCGTCGGTCCTTGCAATTTCCATGTTCTTTCGGCATTGTTGGCCCTTCCTCGTTATCTCAGAGCTGTACCGATATCAACTCATTCCATCTTTACAGGATTCTTGCCCGTTTTCAGCAATTAGAGTATTTATCCCTTTCCGGTTGCGTAGAGATACTGGATTCGGCCCTAAGCTACTTGAAACCCTATGGTTCGAAATTGCAAACCCTATGTCTGGACTGTTGTTTTAAAATCAGCGATTACGGGATTTCCCTAGTTGGTGATGGTTGTCCCTTCTTGACTACTATTAGTCTTTACCGATGCAGCATTACTGATGCCGGGCTAGAAGCTTTAGCTAATGCTTGCTTGGCTTTGAGGCATGTGAATCTTGCTTATTGCCCATGTATTTCGGACTCTGGGTTGAGAGCTCTTTCTCAAGGATGCCGTGAACTTCAAGCAGTTAAGATATCAAATTGCCGGGGAGTAAGTGGTGTTGGCTTAAGAGGCTGTTCATCAACTCTGGTCTACATCGATGCTGAATGTTGTAATCTTGAACCCGAAGGAATAATGTCCATTGTTAGTGGAGGTGGGCTTAAGTTTTTGAACATCGCCAGTTTAAGTTGCTCAAACTTCAGAAATGGATTGGAAGCAATAGGGAATGGATTTGCAGCAAGGCTTAAAATCCTTAATCTTCGAACGTGTAGAAGCGTTACTGATGCTTCTATTGTTGCAATCGCAAAAGGATGTCCTCAACTTCAGGAGTGGAACCTGGCATTGTGTCACGAGGTTAGGGTTCTAGGCTGGGCTTCCATCGGATCAAACTGCCATAATTTAAAGAAACTCCACGTGAATCGCTGCCGAAACTTATGTCATCAAGGTTTGCAGGCTCTAAGAGATGGCTGCAAAGAGCTCTCCGTTTTGTACATGAGCCGGAATAGCAGGATATCAGATATAGCATTGGAGTTGTTTAAATTGTATAGATGCAACGTTGAGATCAAGGCTGAAGAAGTAATGTCTATAGGGCCTAATTGGGACGGCATAGATTATGATGAGTCAACTTGAGTCACCTTTCATACAGCATGAGACCTCTTAGGTTTACTTTTTAATTTTATTGGAATTGCATTCAGTTTTAAGACAAGGTCATTAAAAGGCGCCTTACTACCTCACTTGTGTTTGGTTTATAACATACTGCCACACTTTTGGTTTTCTTTTGTTTGTAATCTTCAATCATTCTGGTTTTTTGGAAGAGCGCTTGCTAATTCTAGATTGTGTTAGTTAATCAAGTTAAAGTTGATTGGTTTGCAAGCCAACAACTGTATGATTTGATAATAAAATGTTAGAATATGGTTAACCGTGGAAAGAATATCACACTCACTTATCATCAAAAATATAATAATTATTATTGCCTTAGTGTCAAGATACCTATAAGCACACATTTAAGGGCTATTATTAAGTTTCAATCTTTCTTTTTTAACACTATTGAGAGTAGGTGGAATATGCAATTGTAGAAAAACTTCGGTCACATTCTTCAAATGAGGTCCACCTGGTCTTCATCAAGCAGGGTACTCAAATTGGTGCGTGTGCTTCAGCTGAGCCACCGTTGATAATCAAACTAGGCGCTGCCATTTTCTCCCCATACATTGTCCCACGCACCACTGGGAGCAGCCTTTGGCCCTTCAATGTAGTTTTGATTCCCATGAGGGTTATGGGGTCCTGGGAGTCCACCTGGTCCTGGTTGATTGATCTTTCGGGGTTTTGATTTGATTCCCAGCAGTCTTAACACAAATCTAGCTAACTCTCCATACAATAATCCCGTGCGATCGAAAAGCTGCAAATAACGATATGCCATGAGTCAACAGCATGCTACAAATTCCACAAACCGAACACTGATTCAACTATTATGAACTTTTGGACAAAACAAATGGGCAAGCAGCACCTGAAGAAGAGCAGTCATAAACATGTGGAATGCTTGTGTATTCTGGTCTATCAGAATAGATATCCTGCCAAAGCAGTTAACAACACCTTGCATCTGCAATTAGTGAAGGAAGCGATTATCAGAAGTGAAAATAAAATTCACACGAAGGGACAGACTTATAAGTTTTTAGTCGAGCAATAGTCACCTCAAAAGAACTCCCAAATAAATTATAATCAGCTCATTATAACCTAGAATCTAAATTGGTTGTCAGAGTTAAATAACAGCCGTCAAGTGTTTCTGACATTTTAGAGTTAAAGAAGCACTCCATAAAAGATCCCGATCTACGCTGAACTAAGCCTAAACTACAACTAATACCTTCTCCTTCATAATCCACAAGTATATTTTAGTGCTTTAGAAAATGGCCAGTGAAATGATAAAAAAACGTGAATATTTCCTGGACTGCATATTCTGAGCTCAAGAACAGAGCAAGGGAATAATGATAACTAAGGTGGTGGGCTGGCATTACAGATAGATTGGACATTTTAAGTAACAGATGATATTCTTTACATTTAATCAGATAATAAATAATAACAATTGAAATAAATTACCACACGGAGGAAGGACATCCAAAAGCCTGGTGGGGATGGGGGAGCTCCAAAAGGATTATTTGGATCTTGCTCACCATATGGACCCATGCCCATTCCATAACCACCCATAGGACCCCCAAAGCCACCACCAAGGCCACCGCCGTACATTCCACCACCATACATTCCAGAGTTCCCATATAGACCACCATAACCTCCTCTATACATGCTGTTTCCATACAATCCACCACCATAAGAACCCATTCCACCATATGATGACGAACCATACATTCCAGAACCATATGCTGAGTTGTAGTTTAAACCAGAACCATAACCTGCATCAAACACCAACTTAGACAAGCTCCACAATAAGTAAAAACCATTTGTATTATAATAGACAAATTAAATCTTTACCTCCGTAAGTGCTTCCATAGTTCTGTTGCTCCCAAGGCCTGCTGGGTAAAGGCCTACCAACAGCATTTCTATTCACAGCTGCAGTCCTATCAGCAGTAGAAACAAGTTCACCTGGCCTTGCTGTTCCGGATGCCTCAACAACATCACTTGTGCTGCCAGGTGATGGCGGCTTAAAGGGTCCAGCACCCGTTGAGCCCCCTGCTTGCTCCCATGGTTTAGGTGGAGAGACACCAGTAGCTGCAGTTGAGAATGTCAAACATAAACAAATTGCACAAAACCAAAACAGAAGGGGAAAAAAGTCAATTTCAAATATTTAATTTTTTTAACGCCTAAACAAAGCTAATTATCCTTCAATTTCTTGACCGAATTCTATCATAAACAAACCCCTAAAAATCCACATAAAAACCCAAAATTCGAAACACAATTAGATTTTTTTTGTTCATTCGAAACATAATAAGATTGATTCTTAGTTTCCTCAACCAAATCACCAACCAAGCAAAAACAACTACCTCCCCCCCCCCCGGCGAAAAAAATAAAATAAAAATCAAGAATCTAATAAGTCTATAATTGTGTATATCTAATCGATGATTAGTCAAACCCTAAAAAAATCATAAAATTGTGTATATTGAATCGAAAATTCGATAAACCCTAAAAATCATAAAAGAAAAAAAAAAGGAACGGAACCTGGTTGTTGGGAATTAGAATCCATAGCTTCTAGGTCAGATCAATGAATTTGAGGACCGTGTTGTTTCTGAGGATTCGCCTTCAGGACAAAGAAAATCGAATAGATACAGACGACTTTCGCGTTTTAGCTTCCCTTACCCTTATTTTCTGGGCCACCCATTTTACCTTTTTTCTTTTGTCTTTTGTTTTGGTTAATTTTTAAATTTTTTTAATTTACTTTTTGTATATTGGTAAAAAAGAAAAGAGGAATTGCAATTTTGAGCAGTGGAAGAGATTAATCTGCAGTTCATAATAAGATCATTTATAATTTTTAACGATGTGGCCGTTAATATCTTAAAAATAATTAAATCTAATTATTAATTTTTAAAGTAAACTCAAATTATTTTTTATGAAAATACTGACTAAAATGTTATATTTTTAAATATAATAATTCATAAAAGATAAATTATTTGCATATAAATAAATATTATTCTATCAGCAAGAAATATACAATAATTGCCAGAAAAGTTATCACATCACTTAGAGGCGAAGGCAGAATAAATTTTTAGGGGCGAATGAAATTTTAATTTTTTATAATCTATATCTTTATAATTTTTAAATGATTAAATCGAATTTTTATAATTTTAGAGGGCCAAAATGTAATTTTATCTTTACTAAGTTAAAATTTTTAAAAAAATTTAAGGGGCCAAATAAAATTTTTATATTTTAGGAGGGCCGGGACCCCTGCCAGCCCCCCTAAATCCGCCCCTGCCGTCACTGTTAGTTTACGTTTCGATCAATCAGCTTCAAAAAGTTAAAACAATAGTCATTAAATTATTTCGAAAGTTTTTATTTATGTCACTAGATTTCTAAAATTATTATTGTATGTTTTTCTTTGTTTGCATCGTCTGCACCAATCAAAACTTTCATTCTCTCTCTTCTACAATTAAGTTTTTTTAATAAAAAATTTGAACATCACAAATTTATGCACCAAAATCTAAACAGTTTTCTTCTCTAATCTTACACACTAATTGTCAGATTAACTTAGATCTAAGGTATGTTCTTCTGCTCGTTGATGGGTATTGATCCACTGTACCAATTGTTAAATCATAATTTGGATTTTGTTAGCCGAACTTAAAAAAAAAAAAACTTAACAACTTAATAACTTAAATAAAATTTTTAAATAGTTCAATGATTTAAACGAAAACTTTTAAATAACTTAATAATCATCTTATAATTTTTAAAGTGAAGTGACCAAAATATAATATTACTAATAATTTAATAACCTTAAATATACTTTATGCTTCGTTGAACATTTTTATTTATTTATTTTAACTCTCTTTGAAAGTTTCATAACCACATTTAACTAAAAAATTAAATTAATAAAAAGATGTAACTACACCTTTATTTTTTAAATACTTCAATTTAATTTAATTTTACTTTCTTTTGTATCTAATATATTTTTTTGAGAAAATTATATCTAATATAAACACTTCATTTATTTGTGAGAAAATAGCATATTTATAATTTTAACGTATGGGTTCTTGTTTTTACAGATATAATTTCAACTCAAGTTATACTTAAAAAAGAAGAAGTCAACGTTGGATCAATAAATTCTAATTTCAACTTAAACTATTTTTTTACAAAAGTGAATGTTGGATTGATAAATTACAAATTGAGTTTAAAATTTGAACTGCTTTTATTTTATGTAAAAGCTTTACATAAATAATTTTTTTCTAAAATAATTTAGTCAAAATAAGTCATTTTTAAAGTCAAAGCAAAATCAAGTTTTTTTCTTTGTAAAATGTATTACAGTAGGTACCTTATAAGACATTTTACAAGCTTTATGTTTCAATCAAAGCTATAATAATTTATTTGGTCTTTTAACTTTATAAAAAATTATTTTAACTTTCAAATTAATAATTTTTGACTATTTTAACCCTTGAAGTTATATTTATTGTTGTCAAATCACCTAAAATAGATGTAATGTCTATTAACTTTGCTGACACACGTAGAGCCATGTTAACTATTAATTAATTTTAAAAATAAACAAATAATTTTTTTACTTTTTAATAAATATAATCATTTTAAAAAATTTAAAGTTTTTTTGAATTTTAAAGAATTAAAAATTAACTAATTGTTGTCATGATAATTTATGTGTATGTTATGTCAACAAAATTAATAGACGCTAATCTTTTTATTCATTTTGGGGTGATTTGACAAATAAGGTAAATATAAAGGCTAAAAAAGGTTAATTTAAATAAATGACTAAAATAATTTTTTTTTTAAGTTGGTGAATCAAATAAATCATTATATAAAAATTTATATTGTCGTAATATTTATCTCAAATAAGATGTCTTTATTTGATATGAAAAAGTGATAATGTAATTCATTTTTAAGTTAATTATTTGAGGATTAGATAAAATTTAATCTACATTTTAATACTTTTAACAACTTAAGTTAACAGTAAAATTTAAAATAAAATTTAAAAATTAAATTTAAGATCGAAAAGGTTTATTTTAATATTTTTGAAAATTTTAAACCAATACATTTTACTCAAAATTTTAAAATATTTTCTTAGTATAATAATAAATTTATCTTTCGGGATTTGATTAGATAAGAGAAAGTGATAATATAATTCATTTTAATTTTAAATTTTACTAATTTAAAGATTAGATAAAATTTTGGTACTGTGTATCAACAATGGTGTGGTGAGCGTAGACTGAACCCGTCAAAAGAGTTCGCCGTTCTCTGTGATGCAGAGGTTCCTGTCATCATTTTCTCCAATGCTGGCAAACTCTTCAGGTTCTCCAAGTCTGGTTCAAAAGCAGTAGCTAAGAAGCGACAGTACTCAATGGTGATGGGGGATGTCGAGAGGAAGCGAGTGGCATCGACAGAAGAGACATGCATTGACTGCAGTTTTATGGTTTTCCATTTCTAATCCCTTCTAAGCTCTCACATCCCTAATCTCTTTATTTCCTTTTTGTTTTTCTGCAGTTGTTTGAATTGATAATTATTTCTCACGTTCCAAATGTTGCTGATGTTGTTATACTAAAATTGTTATCTTCTTTTGGTGTCCTTTTCTCTTTGTTCATATGCTAAAGTCTTGAATTTCTCATCTATTTGCAATGTGTAATAGCTTTCTTGTTTTTACCGCAATTTTGCTGGAAATTTTGTTGGTAAGATGCCAACTGGCTTATATTATCTTGCAGTTTGTAAAATTATACATGAGGAAAAAGTAATGGCTTTAAGTTTGTTGTTTGAACCATTGCGCTTACTACTGCCTTATAGAGTTAGTTTAATGAGCTTTAGGAGTGAAACAATCATCATGCAAACAATAATTATCCATAAAAGATGCGATAAATGTTTTGGTGAAGAAAAGAAAATGAGCATTTAGTCATGAAAAATTATTGGAATGGGACACACAACTTTAGCAAATATTTTTTATGTTTCTATACCAAAGTATCAAGATAGAATCCGAGTTGGAAATGATGTGTTCTGATATGCATTGAGTTAGAGGTGAGATAAAAGCATGCAACATTGCCTAGATTAATGAAGGTTTAACGTTTTCTAAATCTGTTTGTATTAATGATTTTTTAAGAGGTTACGGAAAGTTGCTTTTAATTGTTGCTAAGTTAATAAGTTAAGTTGGCCTGGTGCATCAAGGTTTGAGGTGAAGTATCGTAGACAACTAAGTATGGTAGACTTCAACGGTGAAGGCCTTCTTACGTTTGTACAAGGTTCAATTCACTATAATGATGTGCTGTAGTATTTGAATGTGATCATTATTATTTATCCTTAATATGGATTCTATTATTTCAATGTTTTTGTCTATTAAGGAGCAATAAGTATTAAGCAACTGTTTTGCCAACATAGTTGGATAGATTAAATGATATTGGATATTGGATTTTAAAAGAAGCTCGTGGGCTTTGTCCTTTGAAATACATTTTCCTCTATGTTGGTGACAGATGGCTGTAAAATTAATGCTTGTGCGTTTAGTCGATTATCATGCTTGTGTGGATGGATGATATGTAGATTTATTATTAGACAAAAGAATCAGTATCTGTACCTAACTACCTATTGAATTTATTGGTATAGAAACCGCATGCACGCAAGCGCATAAAACAACCGATTTTATAAAGCAAATTTAAAGTGTGATTTTACTACAAGCGTATCGGTAGTTGTAATATTTATAATTCTGATGGAGCTCGAAATATTCTAATGGGTCAAACATGATATACGCAGCTCAGTCCAATTCAAAGCCATAGTAGAGATGAGATTAATTTCCTTAAAGGTCCAATCACGAGATCCAAATCCAAGCAGCTAAAGTCAAAACTCAATTTATTCGTTCAAGATTTTATCACAAAAAAATTCGATAAGAAGAGTTGAAGCTTCAAGATGATAGATTTTGGACCGGGGATGAATTAGAAGGGATTAATTTTGTTTGTGAGCCTAAACTCTCATTCTATGATGACAAGCCTATGTGGAAAATGTTAACAAGTTTAGGCATTTCATTTCAAGGACCCTAATCAATCCCATAAGCTTAGACATTTCATATTGGGTTCGGGTTTTAGGCTTAATTTTTATTATACATGAGCCCAACATTGTATTTATTATCTCTTATTATTTTATTATTTTCTATTACGATTTTTTATTATAATTATTAAGTATTTTAAGTTATTTAGAGTTTTATGTTAACAAGAAAATTTTGTTTAAAACTACTTCTTGTTTAGATTAATTATAATTTTAGTGTACTTTATAGTTTTATTTGGATGTACTTAGCTAGCTTATATAAAGGCTTCTTCATTGTTCACTAAGGATACAATTGTTTTCATTAATAAAGTTTTCAACTCTGGGAGTTTATTTCTTGTGTAAGATTTCTTTCTTGTGATTTTTAGAAGTAGTTTTCTTCTTGATTTTCTTCAAAGAGTCATGAGAATTCATTCTTCACCCTTCAATTTGTCAAATATTATTTATTGGAGGGTTGATTAGACCCATTACTTGAGTTTGTTGGGATTTATATCTCAAATGGTTCAGTTGAACATTTATCCTTTTATCCATCATATCCATTGGTTTACTCATCCATCTTCCACTTTGTTCTTTTTTAATTCTAATTTCTTATTTATTTATGATTTTTAATTTTTTTATTCTCAATTATTTTCAATTTCTTTAATACTAATTTTTTTTTTTATTTTTTCTTTTCAGTTCATATCCAAATCTTTCATTTTTGAGTCAAACAACTTGAATTTGATTTGCTTCCGCGTCATTCTGTATTAGAACCCAAAGAAGATGGTGATTGAGTGATAAATAGTGTACATTATAAAGTCTAAGCGGCTACTGGTATGATTTTATGGTATGACAAATCATAACAAGAAAGTTTAGCAAGAAAATGAAATATGCTAATCTAGGGACCAAATTGTAAATAGTACAAAACTATGAGATTAACCAATAAATGGCTAACTATAGTTGGTTGATTTCGATGTGGTTTATTGGTCTTCGAATGAGGAACTTAAATCGCTTAAATTACTAAGTGGCTCAATTTTATCTCTCAATCTCAATTTTACCAACTTAGATAAATTAATCTGGTTTATCTCTCGATTTTACTGGTTAATCTGGGACTAATAAATTGGTACACAATAAGATTACCTCTCAATCTCACTTGTCTAGATATTCCCTTTAGGGCGTCAATTCTTAAGTTTTTAGGTCTATCCGATTTAGTCCAATTTATTACGATTTCGTCCATTGTCCAAAACATCAACTTACCCACTCATGTTGAAAATAAAACTAATAGACATGGAAATGAGAAGCAAAAAAGCCATTAAATTAATGTTTAAGAAAAATATAAAAGTTCAGATTTTTATGCAAGAAAACTTAAAGAACATGAAACTAAAGACATTCATCAAGAAAATCTAAAGTAATAAACATAAAAGGAATAAACTTTAATCGATTTAAAGTGAAAAAAATTAAAATACATTAAATAAAACTAGAAATGGTTTACAAACAAGGTATAAGGACAGAAAGTACAAATAAACCTAAGCTAAAGTGATAACTAACTTAACTAACACTAAGAACACTCAGAACAAGAAGTAAGTGTAGAAAAATAAACTCTAAAACTAAGAAAGGAGAAAAGAAAATAAAAACCCTAGAAAAGTTTCAGAAAAACTAAGAGAAAACTTAGAGAAGCTGAAGCTAAAAACTAAAGTAATGTGTGTCTCCTCTTTCCTCAGTCAAAATTGGTTGTTTTAGGTTGATGAAATTTTGTTTCCAAAATTACCCCTACATGGGCCTTGTGTGATTGGTGCGTTGGGTGGGCAAAGACAACCCTTTTTTTCCAACTGAGTCCCCTCACAATATCGGTATCGCAATACCCAAGTAGAGGATATCGCGATATCCCAATCAATTTTGAACTTGGGGGTCTTATTTGAGGGTGGATATTCCGATACCACTGAAGGGTGGTCTCCAATCTTCAAGTTTGTTGGAGGTATCGCGATTCCAATGTTTGAATATCACGATACCCTTCTTTTAGTGTTATTTTTGCTCGTTTTCAACCTCCAACATGCCCTACACCACTCAATCATACATTAGGTCCCCCAATGGCACTATTGGCCAAATTGGGTCACAAAAATTAATAAAAACGAGACATTTATACTTATTAACTTAAAATATAAAAATTACGAAAAACTAGGAAAAAGACGTTACTTTGCTTAAGAATAAACTCCTTAAGTATTCCGAAAAAGCCTAATTTTCCATATCAAATTATGGTAGATTAATAGACATCAGATACTCATGTGTAAAGAATAAGAAACAAGAATTAGCTATATATAA
This sequence comes from Gossypium arboreum, assembly GCF_025698485.1. Taxonomy (NCBI): domain Eukaryota; kingdom Viridiplantae; phylum Streptophyta; class Magnoliopsida; order Malvales; family Malvaceae; genus Gossypium; species Gossypium arboreum. The sequence continues at coordinate 17,979,183 of NC_069080.1, forward strand.
ATTTGTGCATGATAATCCAATATTTAGGATATTTTAATTCAAAAAATAAATAATAGAGTTTGTCATTTCGACAAAGTTGTTGTACTATTAAGATGCCAATTCTATCACTACCCCTTGTAGAATTGTTGATAAAGGCCATTGCCTTCTCTATTTCTCTGTTAGTTGTTTAATTTAGTTATTCAAGTGTTGGATGTCTAACTTGTTAATGTTGGTTGAATTAAAATATTTCCAACTTAAGGAATATGCAAGAGCCACTAGACACTATGTCAATGTGACCGTTATGCGAACATTACAGTAAATTGTTATGTCCTGAAATTGTTTATTGGCTCTTACTTTGCTTATGCATCATCCAACCTTGAAGCTATTGCTAGAATTGACTCTCTTACTTTTCTTTTAATGGTGTTAGATGGAAATAAACTATTAAACATTGCTTTCTCATTGTCAATCAGATTTCTTTTTGAAGTAAAAAGTTGAATAGCTATTAGGATTTAATTCTTTTTTTTAGTTTCAAGCGTTCTGCTTGCCAATCTAGTCATGGGTTGATTTGAAACGCTTGGCCACTAAATTTTTCCTCACTCTTTTTGAATCCTTAGCTTCTGAAATAGGAAACTTAGGCAAACCCAAAGAATCATGCTTTGATAGTTCTGTAGCACTTTGATTGTCTGTTTCTTCTTTGATTAATTACAAGCTTTTGCATATCTGTTAGTATGTTTCCTGCTTTATTATTACAGGTAAAATATCAAGGACACTACCTTGAGATGGGCTCAAAAAGACCAAGGGACTTAGCATGCCAAGTGATATCAATTAGTTGTTACTGTTGTTTTAAGTTTCAAAGATCATAAATGTAACACCTCTAACTTGTATCAGTCGCCGGAATAGGCTTTCGAAGCATTACCAAGTAATCGTAATCTAATCATTCATTTCAAAAATTTTAAAAATCATAAAATGATTAATCAATATAACACAATTCAATTTCATATTAAATATTTCAATTTTTACTCAATATTTGCCTAAATTTCAATTTAGTCTTAAACCGAGACTAATTTTTTTATTCTTTACAATTAATTCTATATTTTCATACAAATTCCACTTTAAACTAAATTTAACTCTCTATTTTCACTTAAACCCCTAAATTTCAAAATTTTCATAATTTAGTCTTATTACTCGAAATTTATAATTTATTCTACAATTTAATCATTCTCCATAATCTTTAATACTTAAACTATTTAACAATAACAACATTTAAAATCTTAATAATTGCTAAAATTCTGATATGGGTCGGGTTGCCCTAAGTACGGGATTCCAAAAACATAAAAATTACAAGAAAATGGGACTAAATTAACTAACCAATTGAAATTTGAAAAATTTGAGCCATTGGCCATGCGTTCTCTCCCATCTTCTTTCTCTTTTTCTTTCTTTTCTTTCTAATTTGTATAGCTTTTTCTCTTTTTTATTTATATATTTGTTTATTATGCTTTAATTTATTATTATATAATATATATGCATTTACTTAATTATTAAGTTTTCTTAATATTATAATATATTTTAACTTTAACTATTATAATATATAAAATAAATTTACACATGAAACATATAAATAATTCACTAATGCCGTCCACTTAATGGAATAAGGCATAATTCCTTCTTTAGTCCCTTTAATTATTCTTTAATCTATAATTTAACTTTCACCTTATACGCGATTTAGTCCTTAACTATAATAACTTTTAATTCATGCAAATTCACTTAATTGAAATCTAATTAATTACACCACTAACTTCATAAATATTTATTAAAAATATTTACGAGTTCGATTTACAAGAACAGAGTCCCGAGAATGTACTTTCCGACACCTCTAACTATCGGGTCGTTACAGTTCTCCCCTAATTAAATTTCGTCCCTGAAATTTACCTGAAAAGAGGTTGGGGTACTGAGATCTCATCGTCTATTCCAATTCCCAAGTCGCTTCCTCAACACTATGACTACGCCATAATACTTTCACTAACGGAACTCGCTTATTACGCAACTCTTTCACTTCACACGCCAAAATCTCAACTGGTTCTTCTTTGTACCACAAATTAGGTTGAATCTCAATATCTTTTGTTGAAATAACGTGAGATGGATCGATCGATATCTTCTAAGCATTGAAACGTGAAAAACGTCATGCATTTTCTATAGTTCCACAAGCAAAGCTAAATGATATGCAATTGGTCCCACTCTTTCCGTTATCTCATACGGTTCGATAAAACGAGGACTCAACTTCCCTTTTTGGCCAAATCTTAAAATTTTCTTCCAAGGCCAAACTTTAAAAAAAATTTTATCACCAATAGAATATTCGATATCTCGATGTTTCAAATCTGCATACGATTTCTGTCTATCGAAAGCTGTCTTCAATCTATCTCAAATTTTCTTAACAATGTATTCCGTTTCTTGAATTAATTTCGGCCCGATCATTCTTCTTTCACTAAATTCCATCAAACAAACAGGTGTTTGATACCTATGAGCATATAAGGCTTCATATGGAGCCATTTGAATGCTTGATTGAAAGCTATTGTTGTATACGAATTCGGCCAAAGGTAAGTAACACTCCCATCCCGATTCAAAATCAATAACACAAGTATGAAGCATGTCCCTCAAAATCTGAATAACATGTTCAAATTTTACATTAGTTTGTGGGTGAAAAACTGTGCTAAAATTAAGTCACGTACCTAGAAATTTGTGCAACTGTTTCCAAAATCTTGAACTGAACCGCAGATTTTGATCAGAGATTATCGACATAAGGACACCGTGCAATCTCACGATTTATTGAATATAAACTTTGATAAGCTTTTGAAGTGACTAATCAGTCCTCACCGGAATGAAGTGAGCCAATTTCGTAAGTCGATCAAGAATCACCCAAACAACATTTTTCTTACTTGCATATAAAGGTAATCCCATTATAAAATCCATCGTGATACAATCCCATTTCTATTTAGGAATAGAAATAGGCTGAAGTAATCCGGTGGGAACTTAATGTTCTGCCTTAACTTGCTGACAAGTTAAACATTTAGCCACATATTCAACCACGTCACTTTTTATTTGTGGCCACTAATAAAATTCTCACAGATCGTGATACATTTTCATTCCTCCAGAATACAAAGCAAAATGACTATCATGAGCTTTGCGAAGCATCAACTCTTTCAATTCTGAAACATTCGGAATGCAAATTTGGTTATGAAATCTCAAGCAACCACAATCATCAATACTGAAATTTTCTAATATACGATTCTGAACCATTTCTCTTTTTTTTTTTTTTCCAACTTGTCATCATTTAACTGCACTGACTTGATCTGATCAAACATCACTGGTTTGATCTTTAATTCAGCCAATAGGCTTCCATCGTTATTGATACTGAGTTGAGCAAACATTGCTCGCAATTCAACTGCTGATTTTCTACTTAACGCATCAGTTACAACATTAGCTTTACCAGGGTGGTAATCAATAACGCAATCAAAATCTTTCAAAAGTTCGACCCAATGACGCTGTCTCAAATTCAACTCCTTTTGAGATAGGAGACATTTGAGACTCTTATGATCGGTATAGATATGACATTTTTTGTTGTACAGGTAGTGTCTCTAGATCTTTAGAGCAAAAACCATAGTAGCTAGCCCTAAATCGTGCGTCAGATAATTATGTTCATGCATTGTAATAGCCCAAATTTCAGCGATGTCAGAAATAGTGGTTTGAGACCACCAAATCTGAAAAATGAACTCGTAGATTATATCAATTAATATTTATGAGCCAAATGTAGCTTTTAAAAGATTTTTGAAATAGTAAATTGTGTTTTATAAAGATTTATTTGGTCAAGAAATTAAGAAAAAAAAGTATTGAGATCTCGATGTTATAAATCGAGCCATAAATATTTTTATAAATATTTACGGAGTTTCAATAAGGTAGTATTAAAATTTCGTTAGAGAATTTTGACGTTTGGGTGATTAATTAAATAAAAATGACTAGATTGAAAAAGGTGTAAAAGTTGCTAGAATGATTAAATAGCTCAATTCTCAAATGAGGAAGGACCTAAAGTGCAAATTAACTTAAAGGAGATACTTTGGGTGGCAGAAGCAGAGAAAAATCAAGAACATTGAAGAAATAAGGGCAAAATGGAAAAATAACAAAATTTACTAAATAAAAAGGGGACTAGAATGGAATATCTAGAATTCTCTTCATTTCTCTTCATTTTCATCAGCTGAAAAACAGCCGTAGAAAAGGGTTCAAGCTGGTTTTCATACTCTAGCTTCATGTAAGTTTAATTCTTGCTTTCTCCTTGAAATTTCTAAGATTTTAGACTTTTACAATTGGGTCCAACTTGCTATGTCATTAGTTTTTGATTCCATGGCTAATTTTTAAAGTTGCTATGGATGAGTGCTGGAAGCATATGATGAATAAATATAAAATTGAAGCTTTAATTTTGATGTATGATGACTTTATCAAGTAAAATTGATGGAAATTGATTTTAGGACCTAATTATGAAAGATTTTGGAATTAAGGTCTAGTGCTAAAGTTCTAATTTTCAGGGGTTATGAAGTAGTTTAAAATGATAGACTAAAGTATTAATTGAGAAAATTTAGCTCAATTGAGAAAATTTAGCTCAATTGAGGGGTTAATTGAGCAAGGACTGAATTGTATGAACTGTAAAATTTGGGGTAAAATGGAAATCAACATTTTGCATTAAAACTGTTTTGGACAGTAGCAGTAGTCTAACTTTGAAAAATTGTCAAAAATTGTAGAAATCAAATTAGAGATGAATAAAATACGAAATTAAATCTTATTGAGTCTAGTTTCTTGTAGAAGAAACGATGTAAGCAATGGAATTGTAAATCATGAGATATAATAAATTTTATGAGACAATGTCAGAATGATTTCAGGTTCCCCTATTCTGACTTTGAAAAATAATAAAAAATTGAATAAAAAATAATTATGGGTCTAAATCTATATTTTTAGAATCATGAATAAGTCTATTTTCAATAGAAACAAACAAAAACATTATTCGAATCTTGTACGAGGAGATAATTAATTTTTAGTGAAGAAGGGTCGAAATTGTTAGACAGCAGAACAGGGGTGAATTTAAAGAATAAAGTGTACTTATTGGTTAAAACAAAAATTCTAAAAAATTTATGGTAAGAAGATAAATGAGTCTAGTTTCAGGAAAAATTAGCAGATCTTAATTTGGAGTTCTGTAGCTCAAGATAAAAATAATTTAGTGACTATAACTCAGATGGACAGCTTGAATATTCATAAAGTAAATAGTAAAAATTATAGATAATGTTACTTACAAGTGTGTTATATGCACTAAGGATGTGGAATGGAGAGGAGGAGGAAAATATGTGAGTGACTTATGCATAAATTGATCACATGCTCGATTATATTTGGTAAATGTTAAACTTTGTTAAGATGAAAAATGTTATAACTTCATGGTTGAATTAAATGTTATACATGTTAAAGAATAATTTGAATATTTGATATTGCCTAATAAATGAATATCCGATATTGCTTAGTAAATGTCAAGCCAAATATTAAAAAAAATATTATAAGTGGAATATGTGTGAAAGAATGTGGGAAGTATTTTCATGGTAATTATTGAGCTCATTCACATGAATCTGTTATTTGAAATTGTGATAGATAGGAGGAAATAGTGAATGGCATGCTTATGTATGGTTATCTGTATTTATCTGAAACAGAAGAAAATGATGGTTATATATTTGATATATGGAGACATGAGACTATGATATATGAACATGGAATATATTTTATATGCGTTCATAATTATATAATTATGCAACTCAAGTGTACTATTTGTGTAAAGATAGTATTTCAAATGATTTAATGAGTAAAGCTCCAATGTGAGATAGTCTGAAATCAAGACAAATTGTTATGAAAGTATTTAAAATACATAGATATGATTGTTATAAGTTATGTGAATAAATGATGTGTAAAAGTTTATGCATATGAGAAATTTAATGAAAGTTGAGCCCATACATGTTTCTTGATATTTATATGAATTATATGACTAACAATGTGATAAGAATAGGTATTAGGGCTCATGATCAATTCGAATAATTATGCTTTGCATAATTATGTTGAATATAGAGAAGCGGTAAGTTAATTACCATATTATACGAATTTGTTAAATATTACATGTTTACTTTGTTTTACTTTTTCCCCTAATTAATAGTGATTTGATAAGCTTCTGTAATGCCTCGTACCCTGTTCTGATGACAGATACGGGTAGGGGGTGTTACATGCATTTTTAGCTGACGAGATGCATAAGCGATCACTTTCCCATCTTGCATCAAAACACAACCAATACCACTCAAAGAAACATCACTATAAACGACAAAATCTTTTCTCGATTCTAGTAAAGTCAAAACTGGCGCTTTAGTCAACATTTGTTTCAATTTCTCAAAACTTTCTTGACATTGATCGACCCAACAAATTGAACATTCTTATGCAACAACTTTGTCATTGGTAAAGCTATCTTAGAAAATCTATTTACAAATCTTCGGTAATAACTAGCTAATCTAAGAAAACTACGAATCTCTGACATATTCCTCAGTGCTTTCCACTGAACAATTGCCTCAATCTTTTTTGAATCAACTGTAATTCCATCTATCAAGATAACATGACTCAAAAATACAACCTCTGATAACCAGAATTCACAGTTACTAAGCTTTTAGTATAACCGTTTTTCTCGTAACACTTGTAAAACAATTCTGAAGTGTTGCTTATGCTCGGATTCGAATTTCGAATATATCAAAATATCTTCAATAAAAACTACCACAAATTAATCCAAATACAATTGGAAAATATGATTTATGAGATCCATGAATGCTGCCGGAGCGTTCGTCAATCCAAAAGGTATCACTAAGAATTCATAATGGCCATAATGCGTACGAAATGTCATCTTCAGTATATCACTATCTTTCACTTTCAACTGATAGTAACCCGATCTCAAATCAATCTTTGAAAAGACAGAAGCTTCTTTTAGTTGATCAAATAAGTTATCAATACGGGGTAGAGGGCATCGATTCTTAATCATCAACTTATTCAATTACCGATAGTCAATACAAAGCCGCATCGAACCATCTTTCTTTTTGACAAAAAGCACTGGAGTTCCCCAAGGCGATATATTAGGCATATAAAGCCGCAATCCAATAAGTATTGCAATTGTACTTTTAATTCTTTCAACTCCGTGGGTGCCATACGATAGGGGGACATTGACACCAGAGCCGTACTAGGAAACACTTCAATTGCGAACTCAACTTCCCATTTTGGTAGTAATCCCGGAAATTCCTCTAGAAACACATCAGGGAATTTGCAAACAGTTCAAATTTTACTGCACTGACTATCACCATAATTCAAGTTGATAACATAGGCTAGAAAAGGTTCACAACCTTGATTAATAAGTTTATCAGCTCGAATCGGTGAAATGATACGAGTTGAACCACTCGTTAGGATACCATTCACCTCAATCATATCACTGCCTTCACTTTGAACAATAAACTTCTTTTTACAACAATCCAGAATCACCCCGTGCTCCATAAGCCAATCCATACCTAAAATCATATCAAAATTGCCAAACGGCATTATCAACAAATCAACAAGGAAGGTTATATTTTGTATCACTAACGGATATCTCTTACACACCTGATCCACTAACACAGATTGTCCCAATAGACTAGGCACCACTATCGATACTCTAAAATCTCAGATTTTAAACTTCCTGACTTAAACAATTCAGTATTAACATACAAATGAGAAGATCCCGGATTTACCAAAGCATAAACAGGTTCTAAATGTAATAAAAAGATACCTGTCACAACATTATTAGCATCGTCATACTCACGAATCCGCACAACATAAGTTCGGACTGGTGCCCTAACCTCTAACTAATGAATAACAATATCATTCCCTTTTTTAGCACAACCTCTCAAAAATAGACCATCTTGACTAGACCCGCGACCCATAGGAATAGGCATAGATCTCTGAGAAGTAACATGTATAGCTTTCTCATTCTTCGGACACTCTCTAACAAAATGTTTTGTAGATCCACAATGAAAACAGCCTCAAGTTAACTTCTAGCATTCACCACGGTGCTTTTGCCCGCAGTGCTGACAATTCAGAATATCAGTAACCCTGGATGGACCTCGCACACTACCCGTAGACACAATCAATTGTTTACCACGATTTCTATCAACTCTATCTGACTTAGAATTTGATCTCCAACTACCACGAATTTTTTTATCTCTTCGGTTGTGGATTTGAACTCGCAACTCCAAGACATTTTCCAACAGTACGAGTATTTTCAGCCTTTTTATCAAAACCCAGAACTTGTTCTACCATTCTTGCCTGTTCAACTAGATCTGCAAACTCAGTAATTTTATGCGATACTTACTTTACTCACAACTCATCGCGTAAACCACACAGAAATCGCTTGCAACTATTAATTTTAGTAGGCACAAATTCAACAGCGTACCTACTAAGTCACGAAAACTCTCATTCATAGTCAACCACAGACATCTCACCTTATTTCAACATCAAAAACTCTTGTCTTCTATCTTCGATATACAATTCGCCAAAATATTCTTTTTGGAAGAATTCCCAACTAGCCTGATCTGCAGATACATGGCGTGTCACTGACTACCACCAGGTATATGCTTCTCCTTGCAGTAGAGAAATAACACATATTATGCTTTCACGCGGGTTGCATTCAAGTTGTTGCAAGATGCGTTTAGTGGATTCAATCCAAACTTCAACTGCAGAAGGATCAACTCCTTTCAATCCTAAGAATTCAGGTGCACCGTATCTACACAACTCTTTAATCGGAGCTCGACGAACAGTAGGTACAGATGCCGTAGCGAATGCGGTTCCCGTCACACAATGAAGAGCATCAGCGATAGCTCTAAGTAAGTGTGAATCACCTCATTCCTCAATATTACCTCACTCAATGTTAGGTAGTTAAGTATTAACTAGATTAACACTTGGTGTTACCGATTCGGTTCCATCTAACTCATTGGAGACATCATCTCCTGTATACATCTCTTGATCAACATCGTCATTAAAATTATTTGACATTTTCAACTATAAAACAAAAACAAATATATCAGCATCTAAATCCTGACTCAATTTGGCTCAATTATGGCATGTATTTTTAGACTCAATTTCGAGCTCAATTTAGGCTGAGAATAGGCAAAACTTGCAAGCTCTGATACCACTAAATGTAATACCCCTAACCCGTATCGTTCGCCAGAATAGGGTTTTAGAGCATTATCAAGTAATTGTAATCTAATCATTCATTTCAAACATTCCAAAAATCATAAAATGATTTATCAATATAACACATCAATTTCATATTGAATATTTCAATTTTTACTTAATATTTGCCTAAATTTAAATTTAGTCCCTAAACCGAGACTAATTTTTTTATTCTTTACAATTAATTCTATATTTCCATACAAATTTCACTTTAAACTAAATTTAACTCCTTATTTTCACTTAAACCCTTAAATTTTAAAATTTTTATAATTTAGCCCTGTTACTCAAAAATTATATTTTATTCTTCAATTTAATCATTTTTCATTTCTAGCTTCAAAATCTATCAATTTAATCCCTAATACTTAGACTATTTAACAATAACAACATTTAAAATCTTAATAATTTCTAAAATTTAGACATAGGTCGGGTTGTCCTAGGTACCGGGATTCCAAAAACATTGGAGCCCTTGGCCGTGCATTCTCTCCTATCTTCTTTCTCTTTTTCTTTTTTCTTTCTTTTCTTTCTAATTTTTATAGCTTTTTCTCTTTTTCTTTTTCTCTATTTTTATTATACTTTAATTTATTATTATATAATATATATACATTTACTTAATTATTAAGTATTCTTAATATTATAATATATTTTAACTTTAACTATTATAATATATAAAATAAATTTACACATGAATTATATAAATAATTCACTAATGCCATCCACATAATGGAATAAGGGATAATTGCTTCTTTAGTCCCTTTAATTATTCTTTAATTTATAATTCAACTTTTAATTTATAATTCAACTTTCACCCTATATGTGATTTAGTCCTTAAACTATAATAACTCTTAATTCATGCAAATTCATTTAACTAAAACCTAATTAACTACACAACTAACTTTGTAAATATTTATTATAAATGTTTACGAGTCTGATTTACGAGAACAGAGTCCTGGGAATGCACTTTCTGACACCCCTGACTATCGGGTCGTTACAAGAAACTTGGAGATAATGAAACCGCCAGTTTTGGTCCAGCCTGGAATTGTCAGATATTGTTAGCTTGTGGGGTCTGGTTTAGTTTCTTGTTCAGTTTTGATGAGAAACTATGCTACGTCAACTACTTTGTTTGAGATATTGCAAGAGGAAGATTTTGCACCAATGAAAAACTCAAATGGCTCAAATTATAACATTCTAGACAGTGCGAGACTTCTTGTTCTACGACTATACACATGTTGGTAGTTGCTACATATGTGCCTCTTATAAGTGCTAATTACGATTATTCTAATGGGTGGATTGGGTCAAATATAAATCCAAGTCTACCTCCTGAGTCAGCTACTTATGTTGTGCTCCCTATTATTGGGAATTTTGAGTTCATTCATTTGAAAGAAAATGTTGAGAAACATATGCAGGAAAATGATAATATTTCTTTCCTTTTCATGGAGCTAAAGCCAGTAAGTCTCACTAAAGTTAAGGTTGGTGAAGAATATGATGTTACCATCACAAGCTTTTTGAGTACCTTAAAATTTTCACCGTGTGATTCAAATAAATTTTTTGCTTTATTTGTGTATAGCCATTTTGAGAACAACTTATTTATGGTGAAATTCTTCTCCTTCCTATGCTTTTTGTTTTCATAATTGCTTTCATTATTCTGAATAAATTTTTTTAAATCATACATTTCAGACCTAGTTGTTTAAACAAAACCACACATTGTCCACATAATCATGAAGTAGTTGTATCATACAGTTAAAGGATAATTTATTTTACTTTTTGATATATCTTTCTATACATACACATGATTCCTTGTTATTACTTTGCTCAAAATTAGGAAATAGAAGTTCTATTTTCACTTCTATTTCCAAGAAGACTCATATGTGTTATATGATATTTCTCGTTGTTTCAAACTAGTTTTAAAGCTTACTAATTTCATATCACAGCTGATATTATAAAGGCTCGCTGATTTAAGATCGCAACCGAAGTTCATTCGATTTAACATCATGAACCATCTTATCTGAGTTAGCTGATTTAATATCGCTGCTCCAAATGACCGCCATTTATTATTGTGACATTCAATTTTCTAACAGTTCGCTTGATTTAATATCGCAACTGTCATTTTTCCGATCCGCTAAATTAAGATCGCGACCTTTGATTTTCTAACAGTTCACTTGATTTAATATTGTGACTGCCATTTTTATGGTTCATTGATTTAAGATCGCAACCTTCGGTTTTCTAACAGCTCGTTTGATTTAATATCGCGACTGTCAGTTTTACGATCCACTAATTTAATATCGCAACCTTCGATTTTCTAATAGTTTGCTTGATTTAATATCGTGATTGTCATTTTTATGGTCCGTTGATTTAAGATTGCGACCTTCGATACAGTTCGTTTGATTTAATATCGAGGCTGTCATTTTTAAGGTCCGCTGATTTAATATTATGACCTTTGATTTTCTAATAGTTCGCTTGAATTATTCTCGCGACTGTCATTTTTACGGTCCGTTGATTTAATATTGCGACATTCGGTTTTCTAACAGTTTGCTGATTTACGATCACAACAATCATTTTTAAAGCTCGTTAATTTCTTCGATAAGGTGGGGGACAAACTTTTACTTATGAGATATACAGTTCACATTATTCTACAACACGATTCATTTCCTTAAAATCATTTCTCAAATAGCCTTTTAACTTCAGTACCACACCGTCAGACAATGGAACCTACACAGTAAAGTTTTGAATTAAAACTTATGTAGTAAGCCCCCATTTACACGTTCCATGTGTCTAAGTTTGTCCCAGAATAGTCACTTTATAACTCTTCTTTGACAAGGTATGGGACAAATTGGCATACAATTATAATAAAATATATAATAACCCGGCCCAAAGTTCGACTAGGAATCCAACCCATAACTCGACCCAATTATCCAACCCAAAAAACCCATTATTCAAGTAACCCCAGATACTCCATTTGGGGGGGGCTTCGGCTCTATTTCTTGATAAGGACATCATTCCCCTCCATTTTCACTTCCATTGATATTGTGTATCAACAATATTATTTATTTATAAATTGTATTAAATATTATCTAAATACATATTTAATAATTTAAATTTATAAATAAAATCATATATTAATTTTGAGGTAAATATATTAATTTATTTTATTTAAAATAAATTAATATTATTGAAAATAAATAGATTAAATTTGTTAAGAATAAATTAACTTTTATTAATAATAAATATTATTGAAAAATGTTAAAAATAATAGGGTAAACTATACATATATTGTCACTTAACTATAAAAAAATTCATTTTAGGCACCCAAATAAAAATTTTACAATTTAAGCACTCACTTTATATAGTTTGGTCATTTTGGTCACTCCCGTTAAAATCACAAATGGAAAAAGTTTGTTGGTGTGCTCTCTTTTCAACCCTGAAAGCACTACTAAGCATTATCGTGTCTCATATTTGTCTTTTAAATATGGCTTAATTCAACATTTGGCCCTTGAAGTATACTTATCTTTTCACTTTGGTACCTAAAATTTTTCCCTAATTTGGCACCTAAAGTATCATTCCGTTAAGGTTTTTAATCCATTTTTTAATTGACATAAAAAAGAATTCAACGAATAAAAATATGACATGTGGCACACTCTCTCACCATTTTGACTAAAATAAAAATAAATAAAATATTGGTTAAAAACTCACTCATATCCACGTTTTCTTTCATCTCCTTTGGCCAATCAAAATCTTTTCTTTATCTCATTCCACCAATCAAACTCTTCACCCTCCATAATTTATTATTATTTTCCCTTCTTTCATCTTCTTCACTGTCCTTCTCCTCCCTTGCTATTAAATGCTCAGCAAACCCTTCGTAAATAGCTCCGAGTAGCTCTGCCATGCAACACTATCGCACCATCCTAATGCCTGAACCAGTGCACTCCCCAAGTCTGTTCCAAATCCTTCACCACCAAGGCTTGCCGTAGAAGTACCCAGTGTCTCCACCAACGACATCTTTCAGCCATGACATATTTCGCTCTTTCTCATGTTAAAACTCTCTAATAATGTTGTGCTAAATCCCATTTGATATGGACTGGTTTCAACTATTCTTCAAGAGTTGACTGAGCAAATGAGAGATGCTGGTGACAAAAATAGGGTAATACCTTTCAATTTTATTCATAGACTTTAAGAGTATACATAATATTTATAGCAAATAAATATAATATATTCCTAAATATATGGAAAGATATATAATATATTCCTAAATATATGCCTAAAAGATACACAATATATTTAGATATTCCTAAAAGATATCCCATAATAATAATATCCTAACACCCCCTCAAATTGGAGCATGCAGATCATAAATGCCCAACTTGCTAAGAAGATATTCAAATTGAGGTTTACCAAGCGCCTTTGTAAAAATGTTAGCTAACTAAAGTGAGGTTGGAACATAAGAATATGCAATCAGTTTATCTTGGATTTTATCACTAACAAGTGACAATCCATTTCAATATGTTTAGTATGCTCGTGAAATACAGGATTCTGTGCAATATGCAATGCAGATTGACTATCACAAAATAAAGGAATAGCTTTAGGATGAAGAAAACCTAAGCTCAATAGCAAGGCCTTCAACCACTTGAGCTCACAAGTAACAGAAGCCATAGACCTTGTAACACTTTGAAAATTTCTACAGTAAGATATTATCTTTAATACAGTAAAATAAGGAAATAAAGTGACAAGAAGAGGAAAATTGAGTTATATCACTGAGAAGTATATTATGACATATTGATTCAAGAAATGACTAAATTGTAAAAGTGAGAAAATTTTTATGGCCCAAGAGTAAATACTCAAAATTTGAGGGATTAAAGTGTAAATATGAAAAAGTTGAAGAACTAATAGTGCAAATATTTTAAGGGTGAAATGATGTAGAAACCTAATAGTGCAAATATTTTAAGGGTGAAATGATCTAGAAACCAAGGAAATTTGATAAATAAGGACCAAATTGAATAGGTGAAGAATTATGAGGGACTAAATTATAATTTTACCAAATTAAGTGATGACTCAAGAATGGAACTTTAAAAGATCACAAAGGGAAAAATGGTCAATTGGAAGAGAGAGAAATCAAGAAAGTAATGATGATGTTGGTGATATTTTATAGTTATTTAATTAGATAATTATTATTTATTTAATATTTTAATAAGATATTTTATTATTTTATTATTATTTTTAGTTTATATATATATGTGTGTGTGTGTGTGGAAAAAAAAATATACACCATCCATCTTTCTCCATGCATTTCACGTTAGAAGAAAAGAGAAGAAAGAAAGTTTTATTTTCTTTACAATTTAGTCCTTCCACCAAAAATTCACCCTTTTCACCTAAAAATCAAAAGAATTTTCATAGCTACCAAGAGAGAAAAATGTTAAGGAAACTAAGGGGAGTTGGAATATCAATTGGAATATCAAGTTGGATTCAATAAATAGAAGTCAGAGGAGAGAGAAAAATCAAGTTAAAGATTAAAATCAATGGGACAATGTAAGAATTTTAAGATTTCAATATATTTTAAGTAGAGTTTCTCATGTAAGGTAATATCAAAAGCATAAATATGATGTTAAGGTAGAGTTTTCTTATATAAGGATCCATGTTCTTGATATATTAGTGAAGGGAAATGAGAGAAATAATGGGAAATATGGTAGAGAATGGAAATAAGAGTGTTATAAACTTGGTAATCAATATGTTGCACTAAAGTAGTTTTGGACAGCAGCAATAGGCTAACTTTGGAAAATCACCAAAAATGGTAGAAATTGAATTAGAAGCTTAGTGAGATATGAAATTAAAGCTTATTAAGCCTATTTTCATATAAAAGAAATATAGAAAGTAAAGGAATTCTGTATTCTGAGATATTTATATTTTTGTGAGACTAGTTCAGAATGATTTTGAGATCCCCTGTTCTGACTTGGAAAAATCATTAAAAATTATAAAAAATAATTTTGGACATAATTTATATGATTAGATTCCTTAATGAGTCTATTTTGTAAAAACAAATTATAACATCATTTGAATTCTTTTTAAAGAGATAATTAAACTTTAGTGAAGAGTGATCAGAACTGTCAAATAGCAAAATAGGGAGAATTTAATGAATAAACTGTACTAATTCACTAAACCAAAAATTTTGAAAATTTTATAGTAAGAAGACATGTGAGTATAGTTTTAGGTAAAATTAACAGATCTTAATTTGGAGTTCTTTAGCTCAATATATAAATAATTTAGTGACTATGACTCAAATGGACAACTTTGAATATACATATAAGTAAATAGTGAAATTATAGATAATGTTACTTATAAGCATATTATATAAATTAAGGATGTGGAATGGAGAGGAGGAGGAGGAAAATATGTATGAATATTCAGCTAGCATAGCTAATTTACATGTTTTAGACTCAGGGACTAAATTGAATAAAAGTAAAACTTTATGGGCAATTTTGTAAAAATGTTAGAAATGACCAATATGCATGAAGTGGATTGTTTTATTAGTTAAAATTGCAAAATTGAATAAAATTATTAATTTAGTTCAAGATCGAGGAAAAACATGTTTTAAGGATTAAATTGAAAAGTGTTGAAATTATGAAAAATTTTGATATTTTATAGAATACATGGGTTGTTATCAATTTGTATGAGAATAACGGCTAGAAATAAGGATTAAATTGCAAGAATTTTATTTTTAAATGCATGAAATAGCGATATAATAAATTACTTGATTTATATTTATGAAGAAATGACAAGAGAATGATATTTATCATGATATGTCAATATGTGATTATCTTTGATACGTTGATACAAGGAAATTAAGTATATTGAGACGAGTAATAAATTCAAGTAAAAAATGACGAGAAAAATAAGTATGTTTAAGGGACAATATGATTGATTTTAATTGGTTCCAAATATGAACGTTAGATGAAATAAAATATCTAATAAATAAATCGGTAACTCCGGTAATGCTCCATAACTCTATTTCGGTGACAGATTCGGGTTAGAGGCATTACAGACCTATACTTAGCTTTAGCAGAAGAATGAGAAATAATATATTGTTTATTAGTTTTTAAGAAATAAGAGATTGTCCAAGAAAGACAAGCCATTCAATAAGCGAACATTGAGTTAACGGACTAGCAACCTAATCCGAATCACACCACCCCTTTAAGGACAAATCACTATCAGATCTCAATAGAATTCCTTGGCCAAGAGAGCTTTTTTAAGTACTAGACAACCCATAGAGCCGCGTCCTAATGCTCTTGCCTTAGCTCGTGCATAAACTGAGATAAGATATGAATCAAGTATGCTAAATTAGGTATGGTCACTGCCAAATAGATCAAACGACCCATTAATCGTCTGTACGACTCAAGATCAGTCAAAATCGCCCCTGCAGCATGTGTCAATCTATGATTTTGTGCTATTGAGGATCCTGCGGGCTTTGCTCCCAGAAAACTTGTATCTAAAATAATATCAAGTGCATATTTTCTTTGACAAATAAATATACCCAAAGAACTATGAGCTACCTCTGTCCTCAAAAAATATTTTAAAACACCAAGATCCTTCATATGGAAGTAAGAACTAAGATACCCTTTAAAAGTTTTCAAAGCAGCAGAATTGTTCCCAGAAATAATCAAATCATCAACATAAACTAGCATTAATGTGTACAGATCCCTTAGTGTATGTAAAGAGAGAATAACCAGAATATGATTGAAAAAACCCATACCCTTTCAATATACTAACCAACTTAGCAAACCAACACCGAGGAATCTATTTTAACCCATTCAAAGACTTGCGCAAACAACGAACTAGTTAAGGCTTATCATAGGTAAAACTTGGAGAAAGCTTCATGTAAACCTCTTCATCAAGACCATCATGCAGAAGGTATTATGTACATCTATCTGATACAACTCCCAATTTTTCAAAGCTGCAAATAACTAAAAAAGTATGAACAATCACCATTTTCGCCACATGAGCGAAAGTTTCATTATAGTCAATACCTTCTACTTAGTGATTACCAAAAAAAACAATACGAGCTCTAAGTCTATCAATACTTCTATCGGAGTTATATTTAATTTTGTACACCCACTTACTACCTAGAGCTTTCTTTCTAGTAGGAAGTGTCTCCATCGACCAAGTGTCATTATCCTTCAGAGCACGAATCTCCTTTTGCATAGTATTACGCTATCTTGCATCCTTTACAGCCTCTTTAAAAGACTATGGTTCTATCCTTGCTATAATAACTGCAAGAAAATTTCAATATTTCACTGTAAATTTATCATAACCAACATAATACGCTATAGGAAATGGAGTACCTGAGGAAGACTCTCAAGCTGGTGAAGCGGGATATGGACTTTTCTTTATGGCGGTATGAGTGAGAAAATCCCGAAGCTTCACTGAGAGAAATTTCTCCTTATACCCTCGTCCCAATTCGAGCGCATCATTAATCAAAGCTTCTGTATCACTGTGTCATCGGAGAAAGATGAATACACTACAGGTGGCGAGCTTACAAGCTGTAGAGTGACAAGCGGAGGAACTGCCGTGGGCCATGACACTTTTGACTCACCAAAATATGTATAAAAAATTGTGTATGCACTCTCATATGGTAGAGCAACATTGTCAGACTCAATGGTTTCAATATTCCCATCCAGATATAGAAAAATATCCTTAAAACATTTCATATTATAGGACACAAAAAACTTCTTAGAATCCATATCATATAAATAACAACCCTTTTTTGCCAAAAGGATACTCAACAAAAACACACTTTTAACTTCGACTAGCAAACTTATCACCCTTAGAACGTTGATTATGAGCAAAAGAAAGGCAACCAAACACATGAAGATCATCAAACAAATAAGATCTACCAGAAAACATTTCATAGGATGTTTTACCATGAAGAATAGGTGAAAGAGTTCGATTAATAAGATGATAAGCAGCCAAAACACACTCCCCCCAAAAGATATAGGCTAATTTCCTTGGAAACGCAAAGCACGAGCTACATTTAAAATATGTTGATGTTTCGTTTCGTCTCGACTCTTTCATTTTGTTGAGGAGTACCAACACAAAATATTTGAAAAATAATGTCATTTGTAAGAAAATAATCATAAAGACAATTAAATTCTTCCCCATTATCACTTCTAACAAACTTTATCTGTTGATAAAATTGATGATCAATCATGGCAATAAATGACATGAAAATCTTGAAAACCTCATTCTTATTAGCCAATAGATATACCCAAACATCACGGGAGAAATCATTAACTAATGTCAAAAAATAATAAGATCTACAAGATGGAGTGTCATAAAAACCCCATAAATCACAATGAACTAAATAAAAAATATGAGTGACTTTAAGTTCACTAATTGAAAAACTATTTTTAGTTTGCTTAGCACGATGGCAAATTTTGCATGCTTTATTTAAATGATCTCTAGAGTTACTAACATAGGGAAGTAACTTCACTACTTTCTTGGAAGGGTGACCTAATCTTCTATGCCAAAGTTCTAAAGAGTATGAAGCTTCAATCGAAACTGCTTTGACCGTCGATACCTGTCAGAAGTAGTAAAGTCCATCCCTTCTCTCACTCACTCCAATCAGCTCCCTCGAATGAATGTCCTAAATAGCACATATGTTAGTAGAAAATTGGGCAAAATAGTTCATATCATTATTCAACTGTGAAACCAAAATTAAATTGTAGTTTAATTTAGGTATGTAAAGAACATGTTTTAAGTGAATTTCGTTCATCAATTTAATTATTCCTTCTTGGGTGGCCACTACTGTTTGGCCATCAGGAAGTCCTACGGAATATGCTACAACTTCTATAACATTCGTCAAATACATAAAATCACCCGTAACATGATTTGAACACTCCATGGAGATAATCCAATTATTGTTGGACTTACCATTCAACCGATTGGTAGTAGATTGTATATTATCGAACATCGCCAAAAGAAACTGTCAGTGCTCAGTAGTAAAACCATGAAGTGGTGGTGGAAAAGTAGAATCGCTGCCAGCCATTGAGAAAAAAATAATTTGTGTTAAACACCTGACTCAGATGTCATGACAAGAATAGAATAATCCCTTTCAATCTTATTCATAGACATCAAGAGTATACATAATATTTATAGGAGTACACATAATATTTATAGGAAATATACATAATATATTCCTAAATATATGGAAAGATATATAATATATTTTTAAATATATAGCTAAAAGATATCCAATATATTTAAATATTCTTAAAAGATAATATCTTATAATAATATATTCCTAAAAGATATCCCGTAATAATAGTATCTAACATTTGGAGGCAAGAAAGCCTTCCATCATTCAGATTTTAATACTGTTGTAGTGTGTTATTTCTCTAGAAAAAAGAATATTTTAAAATCATTGTTATGGTGGTTGTTGTAACCAAACATGCGAGATTCATGTATAATAGAAAGTTGGAATTGTGATTTTTTTTTACATGTAATGTTATATTTACCAAGGGAGGGAATCATTTTCGCATTCGCACTGTCATCACTTATTACATCATTCTTTTCTTTTGTCGTATATTAATGAAAAAGCTAATCATTCCATTTTGATCCATGGTCATTATTATTAATATGAATTGTCACACAATTTTTACAATCACCTTTGTGGTTTTTGTTAATTACAGAGTAAAAAGTATGAGATTTGAATTGATTGTTATACAAGAACAAAAACTCAATGAAGACTTAAGCCAAACATGTGCAATCTTGAACTAAGAAACATCTAGCTTAGGCTTAGCTTTTCCATCTATGAAGAGGCTCATAAACTTTTTCTCCATCAACACTTTCTTTTTCTATCACAAGTTTAGCAAGTTTATTAATGTAGGTTGTGATTATCTAGCTTGTCCTTGAACAAACAGTGAAGAACATGAAAGAGGGGAAAAAAATAAATTATGATGGGGAGGAGTTTGATGGGTGGAAGGAGATGAAAGAAAAAAATTAAGATTTTGATGCTGAATGATTGAGGGAGATGAAAGAAAACATGAAAGAAAAAAAGTTTTAAGTACTAAAATAGAAAAATGAATATATTTCAAGAGTTAAATTATGAATTAAGCATTTATGTATATATATAAAGTTCGTTCCCAATATCACCAAAAACGTTTTCATTCCAATTCTCATTTCAACAATTAACAACGCCAAAGAAAGGGAAAGAAATAATTGATTATTACGGATTCCCATCTCGTGCTTCTATGTCTTCATTTTCTTTGTTAGGGAATTTCATCGAAAAGGCCATCTGCCATCATTGGGATTTGGGAATATTTTCTCTGTCATTTTATCTTTCTTATTTGCGTTAGGTTGGTTTCCTTTCTCTCTTTTTGTCACTATTTGATTCATTATCTATCCATATTGGTTTTAATAATAAATTGAATTTACTTATTTCTAAGACCAAATTAAAAATTATTATAAATTTTAAAGGTTAATTTTTAAAAATTATGATTAATTTTATCATATATAAAAATTAAAAGTATATCGATTTGTTTAACTGTTAAGTTAATTTTTCATTAATGATTTTAATGAAAGTGACTAAAATAACTAAACTATATTACATAATGCTTAAATTATATATATATATAATATATATATATATATAATTTTAGGTTCCTAAAATAAAAAATTTATAATTATGTAATTATCGTTTACCCAAATTAATAAAAATTATTTTATTTGATAGGATAATTTCGAAATTTATCATTATATTATTATTAAAGTATTCATTAAACTAAAGTGTTAATTTAATAAACTAAAAATTAAGTGATAAAAAAGTATTAAAATTTGAGTATTGAGAATTTAATATTGAATTTAAATTACAAATTATGTTTGATATATTAATTAAAATTATTTAGAATATAATTAAATTATTTGATAAATATAAATTTTAAAATATGAAAATTATTTATCCTTAATTTTTAAAGATTACACTTTATTTTAAATAAAATCAAATTTTAACTGTAAATTCTTGATAGGATAATATATTATTAGAATTAATTGAAAATATTAGTTAATTCTTATCTATTTATTATTTTACAAAAAAATTGCCATGTTATTTTATTATATATAAATTAATTAATTTTAAAAAAACTAACTTGGGATTTAAATTAAATAAATTATCCGGAGATTTTAGTTAATATGGTATATATTTTTCTGGATATAACATTTACAAGTTATTTTTGGTGGATACCGGGAAAGCAAGAAAGCGCTGTTAAAAACCAAAAAGGTTAAGAGAAAAGGAGAAAATATACGAAAAAAAGAGAGAGACAAATAAATATTCTGTCACTCTCTCGGGGGGAAAATGAGAAAGGCAAAAGTTAATTAGAAAGATTCGCTGTTCTTTTCTTAAGCTGGCAATGGGAAATGGCTCCCCCTCGTTTCTATTCCCTTTGCAAATGAATTCATCCACTTCCACTTCCTCTTTCTTTTCCTTTTCCTCATTAATTAAATTTGTATGCTTACATTTAATTCCAATAATTACTTGAGATATATAAATTTCCAATTTCAGCATTCCAAGTATTCCAACCTTACAATTCGAGAGCAACACAACAATATTTTTGCTATATATATACATATATTGGTTTTGATTAATGGCCGCAAGTGCGAATCCGACGGGGAATAATCAGGAAGGTTTGTCGAACCAGAAGGTAACGGCTCCTCCTACAATAGCCAATGGCATTTCCCTCATTTCGAACAGCAGCGAAGCCAATACCTCGGCGCTTGCAGCCGGCTTGGCTGATACGCAGGCGGCGTTGAGGCATAACCCCGGCATCTCCATAAACTGGACTCCTGACGAGCAATCTATCCTCGAGGATTTACTCGCCAAGTAACTCCCTCTCTGTCTTTCTCACTTTAATTTTGAACTTCTTTGTATCATTTAGTTCCTTTCATTTCTGCTACTGTTCTGTAACTTGGTGATCAACGTTTTCTTCTCTCGCTCTCTCTCTCTCTCTCTCTCTCTCTATATATATATATATATATATATGTATATAATTAGCTTTTTAAAGTTAAAAGTGGAAAAATGTTTATCTTCAGGTTTCTTAGGATTGTAAAAGTATGTTGAGGTTGGTAAAAACATCAAGAGTAAATTATTGATACTAATTTTAACTTTTATATGTCCATCCTAAGATGAAAAGTGAAGTATTGTCTTTGTTGATGTAAATTTTTAGTTCTACTGAGTGTATGTGTTCCCCGCCTATGTTTTCTATCGTTTCGAGTAAAATGAAGAGATAATCTTGCTCTTTCTATATTTCTTTGTTGCTAAAATGCATTTCATTGCATCTGTCAACGTAGCTGTTCATGAACCTGTTACATGCTTTAGAAACGGGTAGTTCTCGTTACAAAATAACCTTTGGCACATTATGATCTGAGATTTCTTCGGCTTTGGTAAAACATTTTTCCTAGTTACCTTTTTTGCCATCCTCAGGTCTTAGGCTGCTCTATTTTTCCATTGATTTAAATAAATGGTATAAACTTACTACTATTAGTTACGAGGTCCAGAATGACCAATGAAAACATGGATGGTGAGGATGATAATTGCAATTGCTTAAGTAGTTGTGAATTATATTTCAATGTTCTACACCTTAACAAGTCAAAGCTCTTCCCATTAATTATTTAGCTTTAGTTATAATACAGTGCATTGATTTCTGGTATTGCAATGGCAATATGTGTGTGGCTTCATTTTGTGTTGCAGTTCCAGATTGTTATCTTGTGCCCCATGTTGTTTTCCTTGTTTATTTCTTAACTTGCATTTGATTAATGAAAGCCTGTACAATTTTTATATATATTTTGCTGTTTGCAGGTATGCATCTGACTCAACCATAGTTCGCTATGCTAAGATAGCAATGAGGTTGAAGGACAAAACAGTTCGGGATGTGGCACTGCGCTGCAGATGGATGACCGTAAGTTGATCACTTCAAATTGTATGTTATCGAAGCTTCGGGTCCAAGCTTGAAGTATTTTGTTATAACACAAAAAGTTGTCCTCCAAAACAGTTTATCTGGTTATTGCTTTAACAATTTCATTGTTTTGGATCAAATTAAACCTCAGGAGTTTCTGTTTAAAAACTCTGTGGTGAAGAGTTGCATTTGTCAAGTTTAATAAGATTCGGCTCCCTAGTCTATTCATGATTCAAAAACTTGTGACTTGTACAGTCACCAGCCTGCCGCCAACCAAGGAATCAAGACAAGTCTAGTTTAAATGTTAATTATAATTTTATTTGATGCTTAAAGCCTTACATTGGTCAAATTAGTTGTATTAGGTTTCAGTTTTATCTTTTTACTGTTAGCAGGTGTTATTATAAATGAACTTCCATTATTTGTATGAGTCAAGGATATCTTGGCACTTTTACGGTTCTAAAATTTGCATTTCTATTTTTAAGGAATATCTTTTTGTTTTGTTGTTTCTGTTTAAATATTTGAGGTCCTTGTGTTATGGTTTCCTACTTGTTTAAATTAAATATTGTAGTTTTCTGATTTTGGTATTGGATCATGAGTTTGATGCTAGTTTTATGGTTGAATTGTGTATGGCATATTGTGTGCAAAATTTCTCAAAATCATTTGCTTATGTTTGTATTGTAATTATGCATATAAACGTGAATTGTTTTCGAATGCTGAATAACCACCTAGTTGAATTTGTTTGCAGAAGAAGGAAAATGGCAAACGAAGGAAAGAGGATCATATTTCAACAAGGAAAAGCAAAGACAGAAGGGTATGTTTGTCTAAATTTGTATGCTAGTATAATTGATCTGTGCAATGTATCTCTGCACTGCTTTATTTTTCATACTTGGATCTTTGAAGTGTATCTTTAGAAAGAAGTTCAATCCCTATGATTGTTTCTTGAATGAAACTACTAGACTCTGTGGTAAACTTTACTAGTTTCTTATTCTCTCAATGAATTCTGTATCCTTTTCTTTTATGGTCTTAAGGCTTTTACTTATGATTGAAGATTGTATGTTTAGCATTCTTGACTTGAAAGTTACTTGAAATGTGTACATCTCGCATGCATTCCATGTTATACTCTCATCATCCTCTATTACATACGCATACTGAAATTCTTGAAATAGGTTGTGATGTCTCAAGAAGCAGGAGAGCAACCAGATAATAAGTTGAGGTCATATAAGTAGGGCATGTATGTAACAAAGTAATGGAATTATCTACCTGTGTAAGGTGCATGTATAATTGACTATCAGATGCATTAAACCTAAAGTTATGACTAAATACATGTGGTTGAAAGTGAAATATAACCTATCTCAGAGAAGGGCTTCTTCCTAGCATGTTCAACTCTACAATATCTTTTGCACGTGTGTCCACACTAATTGTCTGGGTTGTTTTAGATATTTCCGGATGGTATTAGGCGTTTTCTTCCAGGTTCTAGCCTATTGTTGTTTAAGCTCAGGTGGGTGATTGGACTGCTTAACCCTCCTATTAAAGCTACCTCAGCCCTCTTATTTATGCAGTTCGCAGATTTGCATCCAAGTTCTTAGATACATTGCTTGATTTCTTGATAGTTCAAGTTGATAAGGACATTGTTTCACAGGAAAGAAGTACAGACTCTTTGGCGAAGTCTACATCTGTTTTAACAGCTAGGCCTAATGGTCCTTCATATGTATCACCAATTACCCAGATGGACAACGATGATGGCATCCCATACAAAGGTTTGGTTAAGAATTATATTACAGATGACTCTACTTTCTAAAACAATATGAAAATTATGGCTGGTTAGAAACTTCGAGCTGAATTTTTTCTGCTCAATCAGCGTAAAAACAATAGCTTATATCTTTCTTTAAAAAATTGATTATAAAGGATCAAGCTTAAGACTTGAAGTAGCATACACATGGTGGTTCTTTGGGTTAATCAGAGTCAGTGACCATGATGAAGATAAAGCTTAGGTTTGGCTTTAAAATTGACAGCAGTTCTGTTAAAAAAAAGGATCGATGATTGTATTTAAGATGTCAATATAATCATCTTGCTTTTTACACCTTTCAATTTGAATTATGTCTTTTCAGCCTTTTGGGGTGCAACAGGAGAGCTACTTGATCAAAATGCTCAAATATTTAATCAAATTTCAGCAAATTTTTCAGCTTTCCAGGTGAAACATACTGTCTTATAATTTTCATCAATAATTGTGCACGTGTACATCTGCCCTGCATTGTTTTGAGTTGATATTTTCTAATCTTGCATTCAATAGTACTGCTTCATTTTGTTTCAAGTGGTCATCTCTCTACGTTTTTTTATTAAACAAGCCCTTTGTATTTCATAGAATTTTGAAATCTTCAATATAATATATACATTATTTACAAGCACCTGATGAGATGATGTCAATTTACTGTCTAAATGCACTTTATGTAAATGAAAGTTATTCGATGATTACAGCAAACTGATTGGTCGATTTTATTATCAGAAGCTTGTGACAGCAGCTATCTGCCTGCTAACTAATGATATTTGCCTTCTTTATTGATTGCTGTTACTAATTTTTTTTCCCATACAGATACATGATAATATAGAACTCTTATGCAAAGCCCGGGACAATATCTTTACAATCTTGAATGAGTACGTTATTGCCTATGCTTTCTCTGTTATGTGTCGAAATTAGATTCATTTAATTAACTTGGAGTATTATTTTTTATGCATGTTTAGTACATGAGTTAATAATAAACTAATTCAATTAGTAATATTTAGCCACTGCCACTCCCATGACTTATTTTTAGCAAACAGAAGGGAAATTTTTCACTTATTTTGAAGAGGTATTATGTTTTACAAGAGTTTTTATTCATCCTTATTGTTTCAAGTTTAAATTTGTACTACCTATTCTTTATTTTAATGTTAATTGGAGGGGCATATTCATCAGCATTGTTGCATTTTTTTGCATGCCTAAGTTTCTCAACTTCATTATAATGTCCCGTATAACAGTATATTGATGGCAATCATAGACTCTTCTACTTGTCAGGAATACCATTAACGTTGTCATTGCTATCAACATCAATGTGATTTCAGGTCCGTTAACCTAATCAGTTTCTTTCACTGGAAATCATGAATATGAAAAAACAGCTTAGGTTGGCAGGACCTTTTCTTTTTGCCCTTTGCACATTATTTTTCTTTGGGATTATTTTCTTTGCATATCAGGTTGTATTAGCAAACCAAAATTCATGTTAAAATTGGGGTAGTGAAAATAAGAAAGGCAAATGACCCGAGCACTAGTGGATCTGAGGCAAATGATGCGACAAAGTAAACTGTTGAGTTGCGATACTAATAAATATGCGATGTACATTCTTTCTTTAATATTTTTTTTACTTCAGGTTAAATGAGTTGCCAGAGGTAATGGAACAAATGCCGCCGCTTCCGGAGAAGATAAATGAGGAAAAGGCCAACGAGATCCTTCCTCCGTCATCCCTTCAGATGAAATCATGATCAGGACTCGCTGATGATACTCTCTGACCCATTTTATCTCAAGGTAGGAATTCTCGAGAAAAAAGAAACATTTTTAACAAAATAAAATAGAGGGGGGAGGAGAATGAACTGATTTATTGAGATGAAGTCGTTTTTGTCAAATTAAAAATGTTTTGTGAGCATGTTTATATGGCCTATAAATTAGAATGCTGCAAGTAGTCTCATTTCTTCTTTTAAGTCAATTGATTTTGGGAACTAAATGTAGCTTTGTGAATAATATATATAGCTTATGCAGCATGAAAATTTGCTGCTGATTCTAGTACAATATGTTATTTTAATGTAACATATCGGTTGAGCTGAGATTGATAGTAAGCATTTTTCAAAACAGATTCCAGATTTGGTAAAATAATTTTTAATAAATTATCATATGTTTTACAAAAGTATAATATATATATATATTTTGTAACATTCGAATTATGGTTTATTTTAAAACAATTAAATAATGCAATTGTTTGACTTTATTATATAGCTAGTAAGAAAAGAAAAAGAAAATATTTATAACTAAAAAAATTTGCTCAATTTCTATGATAAAAGCATGGTTATTGAGCTGGTCTGGGTTAGATGGTCGGATTGAGTTTGGTCGAGGTATTGATTTGAAGAAAAGTTTTAAACCAACTGAAGTATAAATCAATATAGACCAATTGAATTGGGTTAAAAATTGATTAATTCAATTTTTAATAATTTTATAAATTTTAATAATTTATTTAATTAAATCATCTAAATTAATCGGATTGACGAGATCAATTCAACCATCCATTGATTCGACTATAAATCCTTGAATAAGAGAAATAATTTTTTCCTAAAGGAATAAAAACATATTCTATCTTTTATAAAAAAATTCCCTAAAGAATTTTGTTTAATTATTAATTTAGATTTGATTTTTCTGAGAATATTTGGAAAGTAACATCTCAAATGCACCCATATGGCCAGATCAATACAAGGAAAATAATTCTAAAAATAGCATTGATCACTATTTTTGTATTATTAAATTTGACAAGATTTCCAGAATAAAACATAAAATTGAAATGAAACTACAACAAAAGATACATTATTTGTATATGCCCACTCCATGCCAAGGAGCATAAAGTGCAGGCTCGTAACGCAAACATGCATTGTTTTTTGTTTTTTGGGGTAATTAGAGTTAATAATTTCAACATTTGGACTGACAATGGTGCCTATGGCCACACTCAACGTTGCAGGAGAAGCACAAACCACAACATTTGCCTTTCTTTGCCACATAATAAGCCACCACAAGAACTAAAACAGCTATTAATATCCCCACCACGATCCAAACAATGGTTGTGGAAGAGCTGTCGCCACCGCCATTATCAGCAAACCACCACCCATTTGGATCGCCACCATCGGAATATTGACTTGACATGTCTTCTATTGTTTTTGCTTCTATAAAACTTTGAAATGAAATTGTAGAAGAAGAGAAAACAAAGGGAAGATTATTTATTAATAAAGAAAAAGAAAGTAAATAAATTTTTTAATGTTTGTTAGCAGACCAAAGCAGTCAATGGGTTTTTTTATTATAAAGAGGGCTGCATTTGCATTCGCCAGCTATTGACGTTTTGATAATTGAAACCTTGGTGTAAAGCAAAATGACATTCTAAAATATTCTAATGCTTTTGTTTGTATTATGAGAATTTGAGAACGTTAGTTGTGGTTTCTTATCAAAATTTGGTCATTAGTGGTGGTTGTTGACACACTTAAACTTTATTACTTTTCTTATAAATTAAATCAAGTATATTCTATTTTTAAAGAATTTAGAGATAATTTTATTAAGAGCTGTTATGCTTTGATTCGAAAACAATAATTAATTTTTTTTGTTTTTCTATATTAAAATATATTTATAAAACTATATCAATAAATAATCATTAGTGGAGTGATAAGGATTCTCTATATTAATTTATGATCTTGTGTTTGATTTTCAAATAATAATTTTAATTGTTTTATTTGAAAATTATATAAAAGATGAAAATATTTTTATAATAATATTAACTATCTTTTAAAAGAAAACTATTTTAATAATTTCACAATTGAATTTGTATTGAATTGACTCATAACATCATCTCAATCAGCTACTTTATATATAATATAGATAAACTGAAAGTAAACACAAATCATTAAATATATTGAATTTCAAAATTCAACTCGATTAATCTTTTTTTTAAATGACTCAAGGGATATTCTGAAATATAATTGCTAATAGTGAGTATTAGATAGACTTGTCCATGGGCCGGGCCACCTGACTTGGCTTGACTCAAAGGCGTGCTCGAAAAATAAATGTTTAGACAAAAATATAAGTCCAAAAAATTAGTTTAAACAAAAAATAAGGCATGTTTGAAAGATAAGACTAACATTGGGTAAGATTTTTTAGCCTTAATCCCAACCCTGACCCAACTCAACTTTGCAAAAAAAATCCCCTCCTGATTTGCTATTTTTTTCACTATTTGGATGTTGTTTTCCCATTCTTTTGTTGTCAATTCACTATTATGTTGCTATTATATTATTGTTATTGTTTAGATTGTGTGACTATTATTTTATTGTTAATTTTACTACTATTTTAGAGGTATTTGCTTATTAAATTATACCTATCTTAGTGTTATTTAAGTATAAATATTTTTTTAATTTATTTTCAACTTATTGAGAAATATCTATTTTAATGTTTTTAATGTATTATATATATACTAAATTTTTATATAAAAAAATAAAATTAAAAATTAATACGAATGGAACGAGCCGGACTTGAGTTTTAACATTTTTATTCGAGTCGAGATTGGATAAAATTTTAATCCCATTTTTAAGCCGGTCTTGAACTTATAAATTGAGCTAAAAATTTTGTTAGGGACGTACAAGACATTTGTGTTTAATATAGTATTTTTCACAATTATTAAAAGTGGTGCTGTAGATTGGGTTGGTTGAAGGAAGCTGCTATTGCTTGCAAAGTTGCTCAAAGTACCGGACAATATATGAAATTATAATATCTAAGAAGGTTTTCTTTAAGAATAATGAAAAGGTATTCAAAACTTCTTTTAGGTAGTTGATGATGGGACGCCCTAATTTTTCACTTAATGTCAACCAATACCTATATTGGTTAAATTCCACTATCCATCCTTCTACTGTGCGAAATTTATGAATTTTAGTCTCTATAATTTGATATTTCTATTTCTTATCCTTTTCAAATTTCGAAATTTCACTAAACATATTTAACAGTTTTTGTTGGAGTAAATACTGAAATTTTCAAATTTTGAAAACCGTAATAACTAAAACTGACTAAAATATACAAATTAAAATTCGCCAGCCAAATATATGAGTTAAAATTTGTGTTATTCGTTCTTGATTGAACTCTTATAAATTTTAAAAATAATGGTCTAATTATTCCTCAGTCTCTGCACTTTTCATACTTTTAAATTTTAGCACATTTACTTTTAATTCTAAGAATTCAGTCACTTTACTTGTCTAATTTGAAAGTTAAAAATTCAATTGATGTAGACTTGTGGCCTGGCCTGAAGGCAAGCTTGAAAAGTGAGAGAGTTTAGGTAAAAATGTAGGCTTGAAAAATGGGCTTGAGTAAAAAAAGGACCCGTTTAGAAAATAGATCGTGTCTCAAGTAAGGTTTTTTAATCTCAGCCGGACCCGAATTTGAAAAAAAAAAGAAGAAAAAGATGTTTTGTCGCGGTTTTGCTATCATTTCACTATTATATTGCTAATATTTTGTTATTATTGTTTGAATATTGTATAGCTCTTGTTTTATTGTTAATTTTGCTACTATTTTAGAGGCAAAATTTGTTAAGTCGTAGCTATTTTAGTGTTATTTAAGTATAAAGACATTTTAAATTTATTTTCAATTTGTTGAGAAACATTTAT
The DNA here is from genome assembly GCF_025698485.1 of Gossypium arboreum. Taxonomy (NCBI): domain Eukaryota; kingdom Viridiplantae; phylum Streptophyta; class Magnoliopsida; order Malvales; family Malvaceae; genus Gossypium; species Gossypium arboreum. The sequence continues at coordinate 18,009,824 of NC_069080.1, forward strand.
CTTAATATTTTTAGTATTTTGATGTATTATGTTTTTTAAAATTATATAAAAAATTTAATACGCGTGAGCTGAGTTGAATTGAGTTATAACATTTTTATCCGGGTTGAGTTTGACAAAATTTTAGACTCATTTTTCATGTCGGCCCATGAACACCTCTAAATTGACGAGACTATTAATTGATTTATGTTTAATATAAACATATATTATAAATTAAAGCTCAATTGGTTCATGTAATCAAATCTTTGAATATTAAAAAACAAAATATTCAAATTTAACAACAGTCCTTTTAACAGCTTCATCAATTTGATCTTACTTCTTAAATCAAACAAGGAAATAAAAATAAATAAATTTCAAAAGTTTAAAGAGTTGAGGAGCCTAGACCATAATTAAACCAAAGTTAATCGTACAGGCCAATGAGTCGAATTTTTGAAATTATGTAATTGCTTATTGCTCCCTCTATATAGAAAAAGTCAAATAATATCGGCAAGTTGTACTGTCTATACTTTCGAAAAGAAAAAGTTGTACCATATCTATGGGTTAGTTGCAATATGGATTTAGTTTTGAACTTTTTGAATTCTTCAATCCTATCCTCCATATTTTAAAATTATGAATTTAGTCCCTTTTCTTTAATTTGATCATTGCAATATCTATGGTTTTTAATTTTAAATTTTAAATTATAATTAAAATGATAGCGTTAAATCCATTAATTAAAATAATTTGACTTTTCTATTAGTATTATATGAAAATAAAAGGTGACATGATGATAATATATTTATTGTGTAAGATTTCGAATAACAAATTTTCACTTAACTAATTTAACAATTATTATTTAATTATGACTAAAATTTTAATTTTGAAAAGTATAAAAATTAAAAATAATTAAACTAAAATATAAAAACAAAATTCATAACTTACATGGAGAAATGGGGAGAGGATTTATATTTAAAGAGAGAAAAAAACATTAATTAAAAAAATAAAAAAGAGTAGTGGAGATGAAGTTGACTAATTTTGCCTCCACAATTTAACCTCTAAAATAATAGAAAGTAAAAATAAGATAGAAATAACAACAGCGTAGGCGGCATTCCATGATGTTCCATTATCTTCACCCAAATGAATCCCGTAGAACACATTTGCTATTGCAATTAGTATCACAATTCTGCCCCCGTTGTGATGGTACCAGTTCCAGTATTTACGCACCTTTGATTCCTTCCCTGGCCTTGCAAATACCGCCATTACCTATATACCATCCAATTCCATTCTTCGTATTAGATATATATATATATATATATGATTAATTTGAATCTACTTAATCGAATATATATGAATGGCTGGACTGTTAACCTGGAGGCATCCGAGCACGAGAATGAGGATGCCTAGAGCTTTGTGGGTGTCGACTTCGGCATCGAGACGATCTTCTAGGACGAAACCAGAAATGATACCGGCAAGACCCAGCAGGAAGGCGCATGACTGAATAGCGGCGTGGGAATAAAACCACATGGGATCCCATTGCTTGAAGTAGCGACCAGCCATGGCTCCGATTATCATCAATATGCCCCAACTTAGCATATTCAGTATTCCATGGCTCTTCCTTAGTCTTGAATGTTGGCTATCCGATGCACTTGTGCCTGTTCCATTGCAAATAATTTCCTCAGAAAAAAAATTTATTAGTGAATCAAAAACTTTACTAAACATGAAATGATTTATTTTTTTAAGATTTTGATAATAATTTTTATTTAATTAATTGGATATATAAAAATTTGATGACTCATATATAATATAAAATAAGGTATGAGGCGTATATGAAAATATTGAGTTTTAGTTAGTTCTTTGGTTTTTAGAATGTTTACTTTTTTAGTTATATTAATTACTCAGATATTACATTTAATTTTATTAAAAATTTTATTTACTTGTTTGAATTTATGGTAACTAATATTATATTAATTATTTTTAAAATAATGTATTTTTATTTTTATTTTATTTATAAAATCAAATAACTATTACAAATATCATTAATTGAAAGAATAATAATAATATGCTTATAAAAATAATAAAAAATATTATCAAAACATTAATTAAAAATAAAAAAGTTTGAAATAATATGAAATAAAAAATATATTAATATGCTTATAAAAATAATGAACCTCAGTTATCTAACTATCTAATGAAAGGAGTTAATATGTTAAAAAATTAATTAAAAAAAGCTTGAAGCAACATCATGAAATAAAAAATACAAATATGAGTAGAAGAGAAATCAAACTCGAGACTCAATGATGTAACTATCTAATCATCTAACCAAATAACTAATATGTTAAAAATTAATTAAAAATTTAAAACGTTTGAAGAAATATTAAATAAAAAATATAACTATGAATAGGAGAGGAATTAAATCCGAGACTTAAAAGATATAAATACTAATATCTAATTATATAGCCAAAGCTGAAAGCACATTAAATTAAAAGCGTTTTCTTGCCGTATCCACTAAAAATGCATCTAATCTCAAAATTAACTAATTCAATAAATTTTACAAAAATCATCCTAATCCGATAATTATGATTGAAAATTAATATTTTTGGATAATTCACGTAAGCTGCTACTGTTTATATAGATTAACTAAAACAGAACGTAGAGGTTTTCAAGTTATTCCCGTTACGTTAATTACCTGTACGATAATTCAAGAGTGTGGAGACTTTGTCACGGTGTTCAGCCAAAGCAAAGGCCGGCGCAGATGGAATCACCCCAATTTGCCCCACCGAATACAACACCCGCGACAGTGGTTGACTTGTGTTCAACTGGAACGCCAAGTACACACGCGACGATCGTGATGTTATGGAGGTAGAATTCTCCACGATCGTCAGGTTCCCTTGATCAGCCACCACTAAATTCGGCCGCTGCCCTCCCAGAAAGTACTGTTTCACGGTTCCACTACCGTCCGCCGAGACCCAGCCAACCACGGCGCTCGAACCAACCATCTGCCCTGTCGTCGAAAACCCCATCGCGACGAAGGAATTCGTGTCGGGAGCCGACAGAACGAAGTTCCAAACGTTCGACAAGTTCCTGACGTACTACACGACGGAAGAGTTCAAACATTCAATAACGATAATCTACTCTTCCAAGTATACGACGAAATTACGCAACGAAAAAAAAATCACGGTACATGCACATACTGTTAAATTACAAGGAACAAAACTTACTCTAAGGATGAAATCATGTCGGCTCCAAACTGGAAGGCAATTAAGCAAAGATGTATCAAAGGGTAAATCAAGATTTAGGTTGGAATTGCATGAATCTGTGGATTGTGAATTCACCTGCAATACTGATAGCGCCTGCAGGGTAGCAAAGAAGAAGATAATAGAAATGGAGGATAGCTTCATTTTTTTTATTTTTTATTTTTTGAGTTTTATGGCATGAATTTGGTCTTAATATTGTGACACAAGTTTATCCAAATACATATATATTTTGTCACAAGCTGGAGTGGTTGTTAATGATGAATTTCTTTTAATTTAAATATTAAATTAGTGGAAGGAACGTGGTTGGCTTAAGGTATTATCTGGCTATATGTTTGTTTAGAGGAGAAATGATTAGGTAAGTTAAAACAGCCTATAATATTTATTAATTTATGATTTGCGTAAAAAATAATTAAATAATAATGAAAGTTGGCCGTAGTTTTAATTTTTAAATAAATTTGGAGTTCTAGATTCATTAGGTGCATTGTCTTAAGACTGATTACATTAAACAAATGGTTTTCATGTTTATTTTGCTGATATAAGAATTAGAGTAACTTCTTAAACAACTGATTTGTTAGAAATTAAAGTCTTAATTTTCTTAAACTGCAAGGATGAAATTAAAATTAAACCAAAAGAAATTCTACGATAGAGACTGGAAACCATAAAATCATTGAATTCAACGATGCAATAAAGTCAGCTATTTGATACTTGTCACCATCCTTTACCATCTCCCTTTTTTTATTTTTTGTTTTCCTCTTTCTTTTCATACTGATACTTTGAATTTAAATTTCCAATTTCTTCATTTCTTTTGGTACAACATAAACTTTGAACATTAGTAAGCGGACTTCAATTCTAGTGTAAACTATCAACCGTCAATAATGATTGTTTAATATTTTTTTTCGGCCAACCCCTCACATAGTGCGGTGAGTTTTTAGAATAATCAGTTGATCAATTTCACCTCTATCTGTCTTAGTTATGCAATCAGCAAATTTTATTGACATTTTGCTGAATGTGTCGAAATTTGACTTCCCAAGTTTTGGAGCATCAATAATGTATCTTCCTGATTTTATCAACACTACTTACTAGTGTCAGACCACTCCAAATAGTCTCAATCAACATTGTGTTGTCACTTTCCAATTCAACTCGCTTGAATCCTTTATTCCAAGCCAATTTCAATCCTTCTAGGATCGCTCTGGCTTCAATTTGAAAGATATCATTCATACCTATTACCATTTTGAAACCTACCAACCATCCTCCAATAGGCCCTTTCATTGCCCCTCCTACAGATACCTTCGAGTTACTTCTTGACATTGATCCATCAGCATTGACTTTAACCCAATCTATCTGTAACGGCCTAATTTTCAGTGGTGTCGGAAATGGTGATTTGAGATCACTAAATTCGACAAATAAGATTGAACAAGATAGTAATTTAATATTTATGAGTCAAGTAAGAATTTAGAAGAATTTGTGAAATGGTGAAATTAGTGAATTAAAAGAATTTATTAGGTCAAGCGGGTCAAAAATGAGGTATCGAGACCTCAAAGTTGAAAATCGAGCTATAAATATTTTTATAAATATTTATGGAGTGTCATTGAGTTAGTATTAAAGTTTAGTTAGAAAATTTTAACGTTTGGATGGCTAATTAATTGAAAAGGATTAAATTGAAAATAGCACAAAATTTGTTAAATTGTGAGTAAATAGCTTAAGTATTTAAAAGATGGATTTAAAGAGCAATTAGACCCAAAGGTTAATGGCTGGACGGTTTGGGTATGAAATAAGCAAGAAAACAATGTGAACAAGGGCAAAATTGGAAATAGATAAAAGTTAATAGTTAAATAATGATGTAATTGAAAAATCTAGACATTTTCTTCATAATTTCTCAGCCAAAACGCCATAGAAGGTCTGGAGAAAGCTGGTTTTCATATTTTTACATCATGTGAGTCTAATTCTTGCTTTTTCTTGATAATTTTATGTTTTTATGACTTTTACAATTAGGTCCACTTGTAGAATTCATTAGTTTTTGATTTTATGGGTGAAATTGGAAGTTACCCTGGATGGATAAGGGAATTTTATGATGAATTATTATGAAATTTAAGTTCTAATTTCATATTAAGGTGGTTTTATTAAGTGATTTTGATAGGAAATGATATTTAGGACCTAATTGTGAAAAAGTTGTGAATTGAAGGTTGCTGTTGAAATTCAGAATATAAAAGGTTTTGAAATAGTTTATAATGATAAAATAAAGTGTTAATTGAGAAAAATTAGTTCAATTGATGGGTGAATTGAGTAGGGACTAAATTGTGAAAGCTGTAAATTTTGGGGTAAAAGTGCAATTTCGAAATTTGAACAGCATAAATTGTGAAGTGAAATAGAAATCAAATAAATGCTAATGAGTAGAAATATTTTATATTATAGATCAAGAATCCAAAGAAGAACGAGGAAAAGAAAAAGTTGCGGAATAGTCCCAAAATTTCAATATCTTCTACAAATTAGCGGGTAAGTTCATATGGTTGAAATTAGATGTTTATTTGTGAATGATTGAAGTATATAATGTGTTATTATATCTGAATTTGTTGTGGGATTGTGTAGATTTTGTTAATGAAAGAATAAATGTGGAAATGCAAATTAGGAAAACGCAGGATTGAATGCGTTCAGTATCGTGACGTGTGATGAATTGACGGATAAGACCATGGTTGTTCCATGGCAAAGTGTGAAATGTAGGTATGGTATCATCCATACTGAGTTGTGAAATGTAGGTATGGTATTATCCATCTTGAAATGTGAAATGTAGGTATGGTATTATCAAATCCATCTTGAGTTAAGAAATGTAGGTATGGCATTTCCCATACCGAGTTAAAAAATGTAGGTATGGTATTTCAATGAGGAAAACCATACTGAGTTGTGAATCGTGGCATTGAGCAACGACGTACTCAATTTCGTAAGCCGTTTCCTAATTTGATTATAAGAAATAAAGAGAAGTGATCCAAATGAAAGAGATTGAGTAGTTGTTCTTGTTGAGCTCAACTATGTGAATTATTATAACAATGGTTGTGAATCGCAGGAAACTTTAGTAAATGTTTTGGTATTGTTTGGAAATATTATGTTTGGTAAGCATTACTTTTAACCTATGAACTTACTAAGCTTCAATAGCTTACTTGTGTGTGTTTAATATTTTTATGTAGATTGACTTGAAGTAAAGTGGGTAGATCGGATCAACACAACAAAGCACACTATCCAGATCAATTCCGGTAGCTTTTGTTTTATGTTTGAAGATTTATATGGCATGTATAGAGTTTGAATGAATTGAAGTAAAGATGTTATAAACTAGTTAACAATATTTGTACTAAAATAGTTTTCGGTAAGTAGCAGTAGTTTGACTTTGAAAAATCACTAAAAATAGTAGAAATGGAATTAAATAATGAATAAATTATGGAATCGAATCTCGATGAGTCTATTTTCATATGGAAGAAGCAAAACAGGTATATGAGCTATATTTTATGAGATGTTTAAATTTTTGTGAAATAGGGCCAGAGCAATTTCTGGATCCCCTGTTCTGACTTTGGAAATTCACCATAAATTTTACAAAGATAATTAGAAGTCATACTTTATATGTACAGATTCCTTATTGAGTCTAGTTTTATTAGAGACAAACGGCATAGTCATTGAAGCTCTGTACAGAGAGATATCTGATTCATAATACACAAAGGTCAGAGTAGTCAAACCCTGAAACAGGGGAGATTTTAAATAATAAACTGTACTAATTGGCTTGACCAAAAATTCTAGAAAAAAATTGGTAAGTAGATATATGAGTATAAATTCAGAGAAAATTTACAGATTTGGATTTCGAGTTTTATAACTCGAGATATGAATTATTTAGCAACTATGACACAGTTGGACAGCTTATCTGGAAAGTGTGATATAAATTGTTTGAATTTGTTTAAGTGCTCAAATAAGTTTAGTAATGCCTCGTGCTCGACTTCGGCGACGGTCTCGGGTAAAGGGGGCGTTACATTATCTCCGGTAGGTGCCATCTACCAATTGTCCTGGTTGTACACGCCCATTGATTAACAACCCCTTTAACCCCCAAAGACTTAGTCCACACCAAAGCTGAGCTAATAAGTTCTAAACTACTCCCATTAGAACCACTAAAAATAAAGCAACATTCTTATGTTTCCAAATGAACCAACATGTAATAGAAAAGAAAGTAGCCTACTCATCTTTAGGAACCAGTAAACTACCTTCATTCTTGATATTCCACATAACCCATTTATCTCTTGGTAAGCTGAAAAAGGGACCCTAACACTATCGTGGTAGAACTGATTTCTACATAGCTTGTGCAAAACCGCAATCCCTAACTGCATGAAGTGACGATTCCACCAGATCACCACATTGCTCACAAAAAAGGACATGAGACATACCTCGTCGAGTGCGCTCCTTATTCATCAGCAGCCTTTCCTAAATAAATGACCACACTACAGGAAAATAGGGTTTTAGTGGCGTTTTTAGCGGCATTTTATCAAAAAAGCCGCAAAAATTGTCAAACACATAGCAATAGCGGCGTTTTACCAAAAACGCCGCTAAAAATAGAGCAATAGTGGTGCTTTAGGTAAAACGCCGCTAAAAGTCAGAGCAATAGCGGCGCTTTTGGTAAAACGCCGCTAAAAGTCAGAGCATTAGCGACACTTTCGGTAAAACGCTGCTAAAAGTCAGAGCATTAGCGGCACTTTTGGTAAAACGCCGCTAAAAGTCTGAGCAATAGCGGCGCTTTTGGTAAAACGCCATTAAAAGTCAGAGCATTAGCGGCGCTTTTGGTAAAACGCCGCTAAAAGTCATATAACCCCTAAAACCCTAAACCCTAAAAAAATCGTAAACACTAATCTATAATCCCAAAAATACTAAACCCCTAAACACTAAACTATAACTTTTAAAACCTTAAACCCCAAAAAACATCACATGGATGTTGTTGTGTATATACATATATATTAATGTAAAAGCTTATGTTCATAATAAATTATGGAAGCATTTTTTGGTTTACGGTTTAATATTTAAGGTTTAAGGTCTATGGTTTAGGGTTTTATGGTTTAAGGTTTAATGGCCATGGGTATATAGTATGTTAATCTCAAGTGAATCATATTCAATAATTAAATCCTAAACCCTATAATTAATTATTGTTATCGATAATAGATATCTTAGTTTTGATAAAAAAATATTTTTTATATATTAATAAGGTGTTATATTGTTTAATGGATTGAAGGGATATTTTGTGGAAAATATTTTAAATGATAAGTTTACTTTTAAATTTTATTAATAGTTTTTGTTTATACTATTTTAATATTTATCTATCTTGATTAATTAAAATATATATTTATTTATACAAACGAAAATTTTCGCACTCATTTGTGTCTCCACGTTTTTCAATTGTAACTCATTTTCTTTTTAAAATATATATTTGTGTCTCCATGTTTTTCATTTTCTTTTACACAATTATTGATATAACATCATTTTATATTTATATATTGCATGGATACATAAATATTTATATTTATTCAATATAAAAATATATTGATGTATTTATTTTTTAAATGTGTATGATTAAATCAAAATTAAAGTTTCAACTATACATTTAAACCACAATTGGAATTTCACGTCTACAATTACACATTAAACCGAAATAAAAATAAACTCAAAAATTAAAAATTAAAAAATTTAAAATTTAAAATTTAAAAATAAAAATAAAAAATTAAAAACTTAAAAATTTAATATTTAATATTTTAATCTATATTTCAATTAAAAGTTCAATATTCAAAATTAAAAAATTCCAAAAGAGAAAATAAAAAAAATATGTTAAAAATAAAAAATTTAAAATTAATCAATAGTGGCGTTTTAAGTTTTTGAGTTATAATGGCGTTTTTAGTGAAAACGCGATAAAAAAAATCAAAATCTCCAATTTTTTATTACCCGCTTGATAGTCCCTAAATCTCCCAAATAACTCTCAAAATTTGCCCCCAAATTTCCCATTTCCAGCAACATTCTTTGTCTCTGCATCTTTAGGTTCTTCGACCGTTTCTCCTTCGTAGATTGAAATCAGATGTTGAGAAAGGTCTGCCTTCTAAAAAGGAAACTATCCTGAAAGTAGGAATGTCCCAGATGCAGAAACAGTACTATAGGGCTTTGCTGCAAAAAGATCTTGAGGTTGTAAATGCTGGTGGAGAGCGTAAGCGTCTTTTGAACATTGCAATGCAGCTGTGCAAATGTTGTAGTCACCCATACCTTTTCCAAGGTGCTGAACCTGGACCTCCATATACAACAGAAGACCATCTTGTTACCAGTGCTGGTAAGTTTACTTCCTGGAAGATATTGAATTCTTTGGTGCTGAATGAAAACTGACCTTAGTTATTTATTTCCAGGTAAAATGGTTCTCTTGGACAAATTACTTCCAAAGCTGAAGGAGCGTGATTCTAGAGTTCTGATATTTTCACAGGTACCTCTACGGTGCCCATGAATGCGTTGGTTATTGGTCTATATATTTCCCTATGTTATTCTTACATTTTAAATTTATTTACATAATTTACTTTTAAGTGTCATTTACTTTCTGGGTTTCTTCCTTACGAATTTGCTGTGGAATTTTTTGTATTCAGATGACAAGGCTACTGGATATTCTTGAAGATTATTTGATGTTTCGTGGATACCAGTATTGTCGGATTGATGGTAATACAGGTGGTGAAGATCGTGATGCTTCCATTGAAGCCTTTAATAAGCCAGGAAGTGAGAAATTTGTTTTCTTGTTATCAACTAGAGCTGGAGGCCTTGGTATTAATCTTGCTACAGCAGATGTTGTGATCCTTTATGATAGTGACTGGTAAGCATATACCAATTTTATTATATATTCTGCTCCTTGTTGGATTTGTAATACTAGGGTAATTGCAAGAACCCGCAAGTTGATTTGCAAGCACAGGATCGGACCCATAGAATTGGTCAAAAAAAGGAAGTTCAAGTGTTCTGTTTTTTGCACGGAGGTTTGAAAATTGTCTTTCATACTTGTTGAGAAGTTAGCTATAATAGGGTAACCTTATTTATTTTTTTAATCATGAAACAGTACACTATTGAGGAAAAGGTGATTGAGAGGGCCTATAAAAAGCTTGCTCTAGATGCTCTGGTTATTCAACAAGGACGATTAGTAGAGCAGAAGAGTAAGAAGCTTCTTTGCAGTGCAATTGTTTAGCTTGATGCAACAATTCTTTGAGTCTGTCTGGTAGCATTCAATTTCTTGTTTTGTGCAGCTGTTAACAAAGATGAGTTGCTTCAAATGGTGAGGTTTGGTGCTGAAATGGTCTTCAGCTCCAAGGATAGCACAATTACGGATGAAAACATTGATAGAATCATTGCCAAGGGAGAAGCAGCGACAGCGGAACTTGATGCCAAGATGAAGAAATTTACTGAGGATGCAATTAAATTCAAGATGGATGATAGTATGCCTCTCTTGCTCCTTTTTTACTTGTGAATTCATTTTCAGCCAATTAACATTGTTCTTCTTTTGTAGCTGCTGAATTGTATGAATTTGATGATGACAAGGTAAAAACATTACACTTTTTTGTGCCTTCTGTTTGCATTTTGCTATGTTCGGTACTTTAGGAGTTCCCTTTGTTAATGGCTGATTTTTGTTTTTATTCTTTTTAAAGGACGAGAACAAGTTTGACATCAAGAAAATTGCAAGTGAAAACTGGATTGAGCCCCAAAAAGAGAGCAGAAGCTGAAGTAAGTTGGTTATTTCAGCAATCTAATTAAATTTTGCATTATTTGTTTTTTAAAGGGTGTTGCACTTGGCTGTTAGGGAAGAGTCTACCTAGCATTTGCTAATGAGGTACTGTGCTGGCTTTACGGAACAGTCAAAGAGAGTAAGATTCTAATTTCCATTTCCATTTCAACATGTGCTTGAACCCCTTTGTTTGTTTTTGATAGAAACGTATAATTGTTTATAAGATTGAATAAAATCAAGTATCATCAGCACCCTTTTGGTCTGCGATGCCAATACAACAACTTTGCTACTCTGTGGCTTCAACTTCACCACTTTGTTTGTTTTTTGGTAGAAATATATAGTAGTTTATATGATTGAGGAAAATCAACTTGGAGCATCATGGAAGTTTTTGTAGTTCCTTATCTTAGTAAATCTTATGGAGCTAATATTTTAAATAATGACTGTGTGATTGTTCTTTTTCTTTTGTTGGATTCAGATGAGGACTACATACTACAATTCGCACCACCATTCAACCGATTGGAGCTTCTACAAGCATAATCTTGCCCTGATGCGATTACTAATCACGTTGAACAATCGTCAGTTCTCATTAGGTTGGAAAGCCTTTATGTAGTTAAAGTCTTTAGGTTTATGTGGCAGTGTCCTAGCATACAATCTTGATCTTGGGTCTTGAAGTAACAGCTGTTGTTGGCTTTTTTCCCCCAATTTCCTTTATGGATGCATCATCCTTATCTCATTTATTAAAGATAATATTTTTATTTCAATAAATTTGATAAATTCTTGTTTGGTTGCTAAGACTTCATTAGTAATATGACGTATGAGCTAAAATTCTTCGTTCAAAGCTATTGAGGTTTATCTCTCTGATTAAGTTTTTTGAGAGCTTAAATTTCAAATTCAAAATAGTGTAATTTGTGTAATAAAATATACGTAAATATAACATTTATGTTTACTTTTAAATTCATTAATATATACATTAAGCAATGAATTCAAAATTTAACCTTAATTTATACATGCATTTCAAATTTCAATTTCACGTTGAGGTTACCAATTATAGCATAAGTCATCTGCTGAAATTCTTGGTTAAAATTTCTTTTCTTAAAAGGTTTTTTTTTTTTTGTTTTGTTTTTTTTCAAGGACATCTATTGTATGGTTAAGTAAATGTTAAGTGTCGTGGTAGTATGATTTTCATCAATTATTATTTTATTTTTCTGTAGGAAAATTCCTAGAGATTTGACAGAGGCATCGGTATCGGGTGCATGGTTGTCCATTGCAACTGCATTGGCTATGATATTTTTATTTGGAATGGTAGGCAGCTTTTCTGTTCTTCAACTTCGATCTGATTTGGCGTGGTTGGTGTGTAGAGTTGATTTTTTTTATCCAAACAACATTTATCTGACATATTTTTATCTCAGTAGTCGTTGCCATTCCCCTTAATTATAATTTTCGATATATATTTTGCAGGAACTGAATAAATATTTAACAGTCAGCACCTTAACATCTATTATTATTGACAATAGTTCTGATGGGGACTTTTTACGCATTGATTTTAACATCAGGTGCATTCATTTTCTGTACATTGAATTCATCTGATGTTCTCATTAGGTTGGAAAGCCTTTATGTAGTTAAAGTCTTTAGGTTTATGTGGCAGTGTCCTAGCATACAGTCTTGATCTTGGGTCTTGAAGTAACAGCTGTTGTTGGCTTTTTTCCCTCAATTTCCTTTATGGACGCATCATCCTTATCTCATTTATTAAAGATAATAGGAATAAGTTGAGGTAATCTTTGTCCTGTGAGAGTTAGCCTTGTACTTTGACAGGCATCATCATGTTGCATGTCATGGTTGTTTGTCCAGTCTTGTTTAAAAAGTTAAAAAATGAAGAAGAAAGAATAGGTTGACTATATCTATTAGTGTATATATACACTATATGTGAATGTATATATACATGGATGATTCCTGGCTGAACTGTGATAATAGCTGTTTATTGCTACTATATCAAAAGTCCAAGTGAACTTCATGTCAAATTAGAAGCAGAGGGATTTTTACTTTGCAGATCGAACAGGTGGTTATCCACTGTTCAGTGCTCTCGACATGTTCTGTCAGTTCTGGACATGAAGCGAAATTTATAGTCATCATGAATTTCAGAGTTAATATTATAGGCAGTCTAATTTAACATTGTAGTAAACATTATATTTGATAATTTTGGATACGATATATAAGAAAACGATTAAAATACAACATGATATGAACATCTGAAACAATAATTTGTATGGCGAAAATGGTAAAATTTCCATATTAAGAAGATATGATGGAATTCATATGGCGAAACGGTTAAATCCATTTATAAACCAATAATTTGTATGGGAAAATGGTTGAAACAGATGGTCAAGGCATTTAGTTGGCAATAACGTCTTATAAATGTTAACTATCAATAATGGAGGAAAAGATAGAAAGCTCCATGTCTAGTAGTGTAATCTTTTATTTTCTTTGACACGTTGAAAATGTAGGAGGATGGGTTGCTTCACACTGCTTGCGGGACTCCAAATTATGTTGCTCCGGAGGTTTTCACTATGAACTCAGAAAATAATTAGCTGTATTGATGCAACTCTTCTTCTTTTTTCCCCTTTTTATTCTGGTATCTGATATTTTTATTTTCAGGTGCTCAAAGATAAAGGTTATGATGGTACATCATCTGATATTTGGTCTTGCAGAGTTATTCTCTTTGTTCTCATGGCTGGTTATTTGCCTTTTGATGAGCCAAGCCTTATAGGCTTGTATAAGAAAGTAAGTACCCTCCAGATTTGGCCAATCTGTTTAGATGAGAACTTAATTAAAATTGTTTGTACCTTGATAAATTTCAGATCTGGGAGGCTTCTTTCAGCTGTCCATCGTGGTTTTCATCTGGTGCTAGGAATTTGATTAAGCGTATTCTTGATCCAAACCCTCTTACCGTAAGTTTCAAATTCAATTCATCCTATGAAAATTTGTGATTACATGCAATCTTTGATCACAGTATAAGCTTTAGCGCGTGCATTTTGGTTGAAATTCTGCATGTTCTTTTTGGCAGCGTATAACTATTCCTGAAATTCTACAAGATGAATGGTTCAAGAAAGGGTACAAGCCACCAAAATTTGAGCAAGATGAAGATGTAAATCTTGATGATAATATCTTATATTTTACATGGTTATGATTTAAGTCCTTATTTCATTGATATCTTTATATTTAATCTAATTTTTATTATATATTTTAATATTTCTAGTTAAAATTTTAATAAAAAATTTAATTTGATAATGAATTTTAATAGAAAATTTTTATATTTATATCATGGATATTATTCTTCTTAATATTTTGATAATGAATTTTAAAATTTTCATATTTTTCATGATTTTAATTTTTTAAAATTTTATTACCTTTAGCGGCGTTTTTGGGTAAAGTGTCGCTAAAGGTCATGACATTTAGAGGCGTTTGTGGGAAAGCGCCGCTAAAAGTCATGACCTTTAGCGGCATTTTTTTAAATAAACGCCACAAACTTTAGTGGCGTTATCTATAGCGGCGTTTTTTGCGGCGCTTTTAAAAATGCCACTAAAGACCTTAAAAAACGCTGCTAAAAGTCAATTTTGCTGCAGTGGCATAAGAAAACTCGGACTCTTTGTGGTGCAATAACCTTCCAAATTAACGTGCTATTCACATTATGTTTTTGCACATTAGTAGAAAACAAGTGTTTATATGATTCTGCTATCGAGAACCTTCTCGCTGACATCTAATGCCAACTAATATGATTAACCCCTGCATCCTGTACCGGTGCCTTACAAGCCAAAATTTGCTTCACCATTTTTTGAGGAATAAGTGAAACTAGCCATTGTACGTTCCATATACCATCCGAAACAACAACATCAAAAAATCGAGTTGTCTCGTCTAAGGTTTCATGGACTATATAATGTTGCTTTAGAGGCCCCGCTTCCCTCACCCAATCATCATTCCAGAAATTAACCAAACGCCAAACATGAACAATCCAGACAAGCCCATTCTTCAGCTCTTCCCAAATCTTAATTAAAGATCTCCATAGATAAGAGCAGTTAGCACGTTTAATATTTTTGGGTATCAACCCAAAGATGCTATATTTATTTCTTAGTACTTTGACCCAAAAACGCCTCTATGTTTACAATCAAATTAAAGCCCAGTTTCATAAGAAAAATCTTGTTTTGATCCTATAACCGTCATATCCCAAGCCCCCCATTTGCCATGAGTCTACAACAGTCTTTCTAACTAACTAGAGATTTCTTTCGTCCTGAATTAGATGACCCCCACAAAAATCCATGAGCCAATTTTTTTTTTTTATTTCTTTACAAATCATAACGGGGACCTTGACCGTCGCCATAAAATAATTAGGAATCGACATCAAAACAGAATTGACCAAAATGAGTCTTCCAGCTAGAGAAAGTTTTCGAACATCCCATCCACTAAGTTGAATCTGAATCTTATCTAGGAAATTCCTTGTATAATTTATACACTATACGAACTTACCTAAACTGAATTAGCAGCAACCACGACACTAAAGACTACTCAACAATTTTTCCTTTTCCACTTTTGTCTATCGACTAATCTGTTTCTTGATCATTTAATTCAATTATCAACTTCAAATACCTTATAACATCCAAATACATGTACATGACCTTTTAATAAATTTTTATATTATACCCTAAAATTTTACCTTTTATTCAACTTAGTCTCTAAAATCGAAACTTACATATTTTTCACAATTCCACCAAATTCAATATAGTCCCTTGACAACCCTTAAGTAACTAAATTTTACATATATTCTTTGCTAAATTTAATACTTTATCGATTTAGTCCTAAACTTAAAACTAACTAAAATTACTTTACAAAATAGTCTTATTTAACAATCAAACTCATAAATCTATCACTTAGCGGCTTTTTATAAAAATAACCCAAAAAATTAATTAATTATTAAAATGACTTATTTTTTAATTAAATACAAAATGACCTGAAATCTGCAGTAAAAGCTGGTGGAGCCAAATGATTTGGCGCCACCAACATGCCACGTCAACATCCATGAAAAAATAATTAATTTTTTGGTGGAGCCATGTAGAATGACGCCACCTGTATAAATATCATGGAAATACTGCAAGTTTTGGAAATATGAGGGACTTCAAAATAAATTTACCATTTTCTGGTGGAGCCAATTAATTTGGCGCCACCAGATTCCCCTTGACACCACCTGTCACTTTCTTTTCTTTTTTTTACTTTTTTACTTTCGTCCCTTTTTTTTAAATTTTGTTTTATCTTTATCTTTATTTTATTTTATTTTACTTATTTTTATTATTAATTTTAAAAATTTTGAAATGTATATTTGAAATATTTTATAATATATATTTTTAAATTTTAAATATATATTTTGAAATTATTTTTTAATTTTAAATATTATTTTTAAATATTAAATATATATTTTAATAATATAAAATATTTAAATATTTTAAAGATATGACCTTTCAAATTTATTATTAGTTTTATAATATTTTAAATTTTAAATATTTTTAATTTGTTTTATAATATTTTAAATTATGATTTTTAAATTATTTAAAATATATTATTTTTAAAGATATAACATTTCAAATTTATTATTTGTTTATAATATTTTAAATATTTTTAAAATATTTTTAAATTTTAAATATAATTTTTATAAATGATTTAATTTTAAAATTAATAAAGATATTCAAACGTTTTTTTAAATTAAATTTAAAATTTTAAGAATTAATATGTATTTGGTGGAGCCATTTAGAATGGCTCCATCACTTTATAGTGTACTTTTTATATTTTTAATATAAAAATTTAATATTTAATATTTTATTTTGGTGGAGCCATTCTTTATGGCTCCATCTCTTGGTTCTCTACCATATATAGAATGGTGAAATTGTTGTGTTTAGTACGAGAGTTCAAAAAATCTATCCAATATGAATAATAAGGTGTTTTTGGTGTATGTTCTTTTAGATGATGAAATTATAGAAGGTGATGTTGGTTGTACATTTCGAAGTCGGCAAAGAGTAGGTTTGCGATTCAAAAAAAATGTGAAGCTAGAAGAAATGAAAAGGAAGATTAGTGCGAAAATAGCTATACGTTGTGGAAAGGCGATGTCCAAATTATTTTACAAGTTTTAAGTCTCTACAGTTTCGTTCAAATTTTGTGAAATGCAGCTGTTAAATGATGATGACTTGGGTACTTTAATGGAAATATGATGGTCGACTAGGAGTGAGACCCTCAACCAGTTGAATTATTTGCCGAGTTAGCAGACTTAGAGCCTGTTGAGAATGTTAAATTATTTGACTTTGATCTTAATGTTGGATGGACAGACCAATTAGAATGTGAAGGGACATCGCAGATACCCAAAAGTCCTAATTATGATTATTAGATTTCTAGATATTATTCATGTTGAATAAAATGATGAATTATGAGTTTTATTGATAGGAATTTAAGTTAAAAGTGGGAAAAGGATTAAATTATAAAAAGAAAGTTAAGTTTTGACATAGTAAGGACTAAGTTGAAAGAAATTCATAATTTAAGTTTTATGTTGAATATGAAAGGTTGGAATTTATTTTAAGCAAGTATAAAGATGAAAACTTAAGTTAATTTTGAAGAAAAAGAATGATTATGGTGGAAGGACTAAATTGGAATTTATGGAAAAGTTACATGGAAATCTTAAGAATGTGATATTAATGACTTTGAATGAATGTAAATTTTTCCGTAGCTAACGTAGTGCCGAAAATGTCATCGAAGAAGGGGAAAGAGAAAGTGGAAGAGGATATCGAGTAAACTCGAGAATTACGGTTTGTATTTCTATAAACTGAATCTAATAATTATTTGTTGAATTTATTATTTATATAAATGGTAAGTATTATTATTATTATTATTATTATTATTATTATTATTATTATTATTATTATTATAATTATTATTATTATGGTATTGAATTGAATAAAAATTCATGAATTATTAGGGATTATTGATATTGAGTGGAAAATTGAAAAATGTATATTGCATTGAAATTGATTTGCATGTGGATTGATATGGAAAAATGTATTAAATTGAATTGAAATTAAATTACAAATGAAATTGAAAATTTGAAAGTTTATTGAATACCCTATTAATTGTATCGGGCTAGTCGGATATAGTTGGCATGCCATAGGATTGGAAGTGTTCAGGGATATTTCGACTGTGTGTCGATGAGACACTATATGGGTCGACTACTGTGACTATTCCGGATTTGTTTCGATGAGGTACTTTGTGTATCGCTCCTATTACTATTACTATTACTGTTACCCTTACGGTGTATTCTGGCTTTGGCCGATGAAACACTGTATACTATCCCCGGTGTGTGGGTTGGATCCGTGTATCCGTCTAGGTCCGAGTCATGTTAATAGGGGTAATGAAAAGTATTAATGATTATGCACTCTTGAATAATTGGTATTACTGAATAAGCAGTCGATCTTGAATAAATGAATATTACTGATTAACCGATTATTACTGTTGGCTGACTAGTACTAAATGAGAAAGATCAATTGGTTGTTACCCAAGAATATTGACTGTTATTGAAATGAGATAGTACAGAATATTGAAGGAAAGGTGAATAATATTATTACTCAAATGCATTGTAAATAAAAGTACTGAAAAACTAATTGTTACTGAATAATGGATTGCTACTGAATGTCTAAATGATACTGAACACAGGTTATTACTGAATAAATATGAAAAATCGACGGATAATGAACCAACATTGAAATTGTATACATTTCATCGAAAGTGATTAACAAGATCTTTGCATTATATTTCAAAAACAAATGATTGAACTATTAGGAGTAATAGAGTGAATTCTCAAGGTTCATTGATATATGATTTATTATTGACTTAAGTATCGGTTTATAGAAATACCATGAGTTCATACTCGGTGTCACGGTTTGTTTAAATGCATGAGTTAGGTTAAAGAGCAGATTGTAATACCACGAAAATCTTTACGGTAATATATTATCCTTGATATAATAAAATAAGGAAATAAAGTGATAAAAGGGAAGTTTTGAGTTATGGCAACATTGGGAAGTAAATTATGATATCTTGATTAGGAAAGGACTAAATTGTAAAAGTTAGAAAAGTTTTGTTGCTAAGAGTAAATACTCAAGACTTAAAGGGTTAAAGTGTAAATATGAAAAGTTGAAGGACCAATAGTGTAAATATTTTAAGGGTAGAATGATCTAGAAACTAAGGAAAATGGATGAATTAGGACCAAATTGAATAAGTGAAGAACTATGAGGGACTAAATTGCAATTTTACCAAATTAAATGATGACTCAAGGATGGAATTCTAAAAGATCATGAAGGGCAAAATGGTCAATTAGTAAGAGAGAATTCTAGAATGTAATGATTATGTTAATGATATTTTAAATTAATTAATTAGATAAATATTATTTTATTAATATTTTATGAGATATTTAATATTATTTTATTATTATTTATTTAGTATATAAGGAAAGAAAGATGAAGAATTTTCATCATCTTTCCTTTCCATGCAAACTAACGTGAGAGAAAGAGAGGAAGAAAGAAAGTTTTACTTTCTTTACAATTTAGTCCTTTACCAAAAATTCACCATTTTCACCCAAAATCAAATGAATTTCCATAGCTACCAAGAGAGAAAAATGTTAAGGAGAACATGGGGAGTTAGAATATCAAGTTGGATTCAAGAAATAGAAGCTGGAGGAGAGAAAATCAAGTTAAAGATTGGTATCAAGAGAATAAGGTAAGTACATCAAGATTTCAATATGTTTTAAGTTTGTTATTGTTGATAAATCATGGAAATAATGTTATAGTAGAGTTTTATTACATAAGGTCCTATGTTCTTGATATGTTAGTGAAGAGAAAATAAGAGAAAGTGATGAGAAATGGTGTAGAAAAAGAAAATAAGGGTGTTATAACATGGTAATTAATATCTTGCACTAAAACAGTTATGGACAGCAGCAGTAGTCTAATTTTGAAAAATCACCATAAATTTTATAAATTGAATTAGAAGATGAAAAAAATATGGAATTAAATCTTAATAAGTCTAGTTTCTCATAGAAGAAACATTGTAAGCAATGAATTTGTAAATTTTGATATATAATGAATTTTGTGAGACAAGGTCAGAATGAATTCGAATTCCCCTGTTCAGACTTTGAAAAATAATAAAAAAATGAATAAAAATAATTAGAGGCTTAAATTTATATTTATAGAATCCTGAATGAGTCTAGTTTTATTAGAAACAAACTATAACATCATTTGAATTCTGTAAAATGAGATAACTAATTTTTAGTGAAGAAGGGTCAGAACTGTCAGACAGCAGAACAGGGGTGACTTTAATGAATAAACTGTACTAATTGGCTAAACCAAAAATTCTGAAAATTTTATGATAAGAATACATATGAGTCTAGTTTTAGGAAAAATTAACGGATATTAATTTCGAGTTCTGTAGCTTAATATATAAATAATTTAGTGACTATGACGCAAATGGACAGTTTTGAATGTACATATAAGTAAATAGTGAAATTATTGATAATGTTACTTGTTGTATGTTATATAAATTAAGGATGTGGAATGGAGAGGAGGAGGAGGAAAATATGTATGAATATTCATCTAGCATGGCTAATTTGCATGTTTTAGGCTCAGGGACTAAATTGAATAAAAGTAAAATTTTATGGGCAATTTTGTAAAAATGTCAGAAATGACTAAATTGCATGAAATAGATTATTTTATTATTTAAATTACAAAAATTTAACGAAATTGTCAATTTAGTTCAAGATCGGGGGAAAACATGTTTTAGGGATTAAATTGAAAAGTGTTGAAATTATGGAAAATTTTGATATTTTATAGAATTCATGGACTGTTATCAATATATATGAGAATAATAGTTGGAAATAAGGATTAAATTGCAAGAATTTTACTTTCCTGTCCCTAAGGATGAAATCGTCATTAATTAAAAGTTTAGGGGCAAAATGGTAATTTTGCCTAGAGCATTAATTAAATGTATTAGAATATGAAATGAATGAAAATGATGATCAAATTTATTTATAAAGATCCGGACGACACAAATACGAGACTTGATCATGGAAAGAAAATATATCGAATAATGAAATAATAAATCTGAGCAATCAATGAGGTAAGTTCGTGTAACTTGAATTATATTCGAAATGCTTGAGATTGTATGTTATTGATGTGAATATGATTTGAATGTTCATTGTATGAAAATTTATAAAACATTGATATATTTGATAAAATGGGAAGAAATCCGGTTGAATGAAAGAAAAATTCGATGGATCTCGAAAAGGAATTGACGGTAAAAAGGATCTAGCTTTGACGGGTGATCCTATCCGATATAGCCCTCCCGAAGAATATGTGTAAAATGGATTTAGCCAGACGGGTAATCCGAATTAGGTTCAATTTAGCTTTGACTGGTAATTGGATCCAAGCTCATTAGAGTAATTGTCGTTGCGGGATTTAGCTTGATGGTAATCCATTGCAAGGATGAGGTTCATGGAGTGTGCTCTCGATATGAAATGTGTAAGACCATGGTTGAAAGATACCATGGCAACTTTGAGTGTAAGACCATGGTTGAAAGATACCATGGCAACTGATATAAAATGTGTAAGACCATGGTTGAAAGATACCATGGCAACTGATATGAAATGTGTAAGACCATGGTTGAAAGATACCATGGCAGCGTGATATGAAATGAACAAGACCATGGTTGAAAGATACCATGGCAACATAACAGAAAATGAGTAAGACCATAGTTGAAAGACACTATGGCATCATGTCAAAGATAAATAAGACCGTGGATGGGAGACGCTCTAGCATCTGTTGAACAATTGATATTCGGGTAATATGTATCGGATGACGAATGGTTATATGAAATAATTATGAAGATAGATAAGCGAAATAAGTATAAGTACATAAAATATAATTTATGTTAAGTTTGATATAAGCTATTACGGAATAAATATACATAAAATATATGGAAATGATGGAGCATGAAATATTGATATAATGAAATGAATGATATATGCTTATGAAGAAAGCGGTAAGAGCATGATATGTTTCATGACATGTACATATATGATTATCTTTGATATGTTGATACAAGGAAATTATGTAATTGAGACTATTATTAAACTCAAGTGCGATATGTCGAGAAAATAGATATATCGATGTTGAATTTATATGAGATATGTGCAAGTATACTAACAATGTTCTTTGTTTGATGCTTATACAATTGTCAAACTGTTGATTGAATGGTAATATATTTATTTATATGATGCATTGAATCGGTAAGTATTTAAATTTTTTTTAGTGATCTGTAAATGGTAGTAATGCTCCGAAACCCTATTCTGGCAGCGGATACGGGTTAGGGGTGTTACACAGATCGTCGAATCAGCATCATAAGCCGGTCCCGAACTCAAAAAGGTAAAGCATGTTAATTATCAGTAATGGTATGTACCTAGGATGTCTTAAGTGTGTTATATTGGATTGTGGTTGTAATAATGAAATAAGTAAATTGATAATTGATAATGATACATGATAAGTGTTTAAAATTAAGTATTGGTATTTGTTTTGGTTGTGGATTGAAATTTGTAGGATTGGTAAATTATAAAATACAAGGTTCATTTCGAGTCCACATGGTTTGCCACATGAGCGTGTGCCTTGGTTGCCACGGCCGTGTCTTAAAGTCAGTTTAGTACACGGGCAGGCCACACGGACGTGTGTCATGACCGTGTTTAAAAGTCAATGTTGCACATGGGTTGAGGACACGGGCGTGTCCCATGCCGCACGACATGTTAAATTAACCACACGGGCGTGTGGTACTGTTCAAAAGAAGTGAATTTAAAATTTCACGAAAAATTTACTAAGCTTTAGGATCGAATCCCAGTTTGTTTTAATTACACTTGTAAAGTACTGTGGACCCACTTAAAATTATATTTAGATGGATATATTGCATTTATACTCGTTTATGTGCAAATGTACTGTAATGACTGGTAATACTCAGTAATCCTGTTCTGGTAACGCGTATAACAACCCTACCCCTAGCCCCCGTCTACAAATACATCCGGAGGTGATAATAATCATAGAGGCAAATGTCAGAGAAATGACCAATAATGATGAAGATTCTGATCAAGACGTTGAAGATTTTAGTGACCCCAATGTTGATGAGGTTCCGGACGATATCGATGATGAAGGCCCGGAAGAGGTTGAAGATGTTCACAGCCCTTCATTCAGTAACCTAAGTCGTGGCATTATTTTACGAAATGAACCTGGGGGGGGCATGTTGAACGTAGATTCAGATGTGTCTGAGTTTCCTGAGTACGTCGATATAATACCTGCTCATAGATTGGCGGTAAATTCACAGTTCGAGATAGGACACGTGTACGTCGAAAAAATTAGGGATACCATGAAAGTGAAAGCTCAAAGTGTAACACCTTTACTCGTATCCGTCGCCAAAATAGAGTGCAAGGTATTACCTAGGAATACGGAACACTTACAGATAATTTAAATAATTTATCATTCAAATACCGACATTGATTATAAAAGTTCCTTTAACGGACCTTCGAGGTCCAAATCATGCATTAGGTTCGGGTCGGGATTAAATCGGAGTTGTATGAAATTTTTTTCACAAAATCCCCAAATTTTTCTCATTTGCAAGTGTCACACGCCCGTGTGGTGTGGCCGTGTGGCTCACATGGCCATGTCTTTGGGGCATCTAACTTCTCTAACTTGCATCTATGAAGAAACTCGAGTCACTCGGCCTTAGTACACACCTGTGTTGCCAGGCCGTGTGTCACACACAATTTTGACACACACTCGTGTGTCTACCCGCGTGGACAAAAATTAGGTAATTTTCCAGCCATATTTCTCACTCATTTGATCCTTTATCTTCACTCACATTTAATACATACAAAAACCAATTTAGGATATTCAACCGAACCTTACACTTAATGCCATTTGTTAGTCATACACTTCATGTAAATAACAAGAAACGTATATGGGCTCAATTCCTATTAAATTTCTCTTGTACTTATACTTTTTTTTATATTATACATTAGTATAACATATAACAATCATACTTTTGTATTTCATATACAATTTCATAACAATTTATCTTGGTTTTGAAAAACTTCATATTTAAGTTTTACTCATCAAATCATTAGAAACATCATCTTTACACATATAGTGCGCTTGAGGTGCACAATTCTATAATTATAAATGAACACATTTATCAAACATATTCATTGTTTATATATATATATATATATATATATATATATATATCATAGTTTCATATTTCTATGTATCAATTACCATCACTTCCTCGTATTTCAGACAAAAACGTGTAACAATTCATAAACATGCAATTTACTAACTCTTCCTGCCAATCACGATTTAAATTGACAAATCACTTATTGAACCTAATTTCAATGTTCACTAAAATGTATCATATAAATTTGGATGTACGTATTCATCAATAAATTCCATGTACAGATATCATCATCTCATATTGCCACATACATTTACTTTCCACATTTATGAATTCAAATAACATATACAAGACATACCGATGTATTTCAAGTACGTTTTCATGATATTTCATTTCGAATTTAGATTATTTCATATTAGAACATTTCTCATTAACTCATTTGGAATACCAATTCATACGGATAATACACTCAAGGTGTAGAAATATATAATCACAAATGAACTCATTCATCAACCAAGTTTTATGTTCATGTCTCATCAACTCGTATTTCCTTATATCACATAATTCCATGTAATACTTGCCAAAATTTTTCAAATTAGTGAACATCTTACGAAATTGGTCTGCACCGGTATGCACTGAATTTCACTGATAATCACTGATGCCATAGCATAGCTATGGTCTTTTCACTAGAATGTCATAGCTCAGTTATGGTCTTACCTCTTCACTATCATTATGCCATGGTGAAACCATGGACTTATCAATCAATTCATCACTTTTTTACTAAAATACCATAGCCCAGCTATGGTCTTACATCTTATACATATATCACACCGATGCCATATCCCAGATATGATTTTACACGGAAATCACTTGTCACTTTTAGCTGAAGCTACCACTATTCACTGATCAGGTAGCCGGAGCTACCATTTTTCACTGATCAGGTAGCCGAGGCTACCACTTTTCACTGATCAGGTAGCTGAAGCTACCATTTTTCACTGATCAGGTAGCCGAAGCTATCACTTTTCTCTGATCAGGTTGCCGAAGCTACCACTTTTCACTTATCATTTGTCCTTGATCAGATAAGTGTAGCCGAAGCTGTCACTTATCACTTTCACTTATCCTTGATTAGTTAAGTGTAGCCGAAGCTATCACTTATCACTTGTTGCCATGGTCCAACCATGGTCTTTTCCGTCAATTCATCTTGTCACTGAATTGAAGTGCTCAATTTGATCATTTATTCAATTTTCATGCTTTTACATTATTCATGATTTTATCATCCATACATATGAAATAACACATCATGAAATTCATAAAATTAACAAATGATCACTAGAATTTATCCATATAAACTCACAAGTTCTATTTTTTGTATTATAACGATAATCATAATTTCATAATAAATATTCCAAATAAAACATTATATCATTTCTAATTCAACACTTATCGATTATAATCGGGCATGTGATCAATTTATACATGAGTCATTCATATATTTTCCTCCTCCTCCACTCCATCCACATCCTTAGTATAAATAACACACTTGTAAGTAACATTATCCATAATTTTCACTATTTACTTATGTGAATGTTCAAGTTATCCATCTGTGTCATAGTCACTAAATTATTTTTATCTCAAACTACAGAACTCTAAATTAAGATCCACTAATTTTCCCTAAAACTAGACTCATGTATATTCTTACCATAAAATTTTCAGAATTTTTAGTTTAACCAATAAGTACAGTTTATTCTTTAAAGTCACCCCTGTGACAGCCCGATTTTTACCCTAGTCGGAACGGTGGTTTCGGGACCACTAATCCGAGTAAAAAAAAGTTATTATTTATTTATTATTTATCTATGTTTTGAATGCATGAATTTGGTTGGCGTGAAATTTTTTTTTAAAATTTGCATCATTTGAATGCCGATTTATTGAGCAGGGTCTAAATGCATAATATTAAAACTTAATGAGTTATTTGGTGATAACCAAATTATGAGGACTATTATTAGTGGAGGGATTTCATAGGAAATTTTGCCATTTCCAAGTGTAGTGGACGGCACTTGTTATTGTTATTAGTTTTATATAATGAATATATGCATTTTACCTATTAGTATTATTATATTATATGAAATGAAAGTAATAAAAATAAAAGAAAAGGAATAAAATAAAACCACTTGCCTTGTTCTTGTTGAAATAAAAAGAAGAAGAAAATAGAAAAGAAACAAGACATTCGGCCTTCCTTGATTCAAAATTTAGGTATGTGTTTAGCTTTAATTTGAAATTGGTTGCATTTTTGAGATGTTAGTTGTCTTTTGATCATAACCGATGAATTTATTTTCCTAATTGTTGAACATTGAATGTTCGGTCATGAGGTTGATATGAAGAAATGCTTTAGTTCTTTGTTGAATGTGTTAGAAAATAAGAGTTGGTGTTTGATTATTGAGGTTTAAATTTAGATGTTAGGTGATTTTGTGTTTATGGTATGAAAATGAAATAAATTGTTAAATGGGAAGTTAATTGTGAAATGAAGATATGTAAGGATTCATATAGGCATATGGAGCATTCGGTTATGGTACATTGAAATAAAGAATTGATGTATTTTAATTATTAAATACTTTGGACTATTTAGCAAATGTTGAATACCATGAGGAGCGAATAAGTAAACTTATTAATTATGCATTAAGAATTGATTTGTTTATAAATTAAATTGAATGAGTTGAAATTGAAATTTTAATTAGATCAAGAAACAAGGAGATCAGAAACGGATAAGAGAAAAGCGAAATTAATTGAATAGTCGAGAAACTTAATCCGTCGATAATCGAGGTACGTTTTAAGCAATTGAGTTGATTGAATTTAATTATAATGTAATTCATGAATTCAATAGAAGTATATAATTATATATGTATAGTTTGGTATAATCAAAAGTGAATACATATGTATGGTTTGATATCACCGAAGGTGAATTTATATATATATAAATATATATATATATTTTATCTAGCCGATTGTGGTATAAGTATGTGTATATATATTCAAAATGGTAGTAAGCTTGAGATGAGCACTAAATGTGCGAAGTGAAATTGGTAATGAGTACTAAGTGTAAAAAAATTGATCATTTGGCACAAAGTGTGCAAACTGAATTTATACCGAGTACTAAGTGTACGAGATCGGTTAATGAGCACTAAGTGTGCGAGTTTATCTTTACGTATCAAAGATGAATTAAGGTGAATAAATGTTTATTTGTTTGTTTGAATTAAGCTCAAGAGAAAAATGAGCTAAATTCGGAAAGGGGGAAAGCAAAAGTAGTTGATTAATCAATCCGTAATTGTGCAATGACATTCAAGGTAAGTCCTTAAGTAATTAAATTTGATTTGCTGCGCGCTTAAGATTATATAATATGATAAGAAATTATTTGACCTTTCCAAGTTCGATTTGCAATAAGTATATTGAATTTCGGCTATAAAGTCGAATATGAAATGGATGATTTATGTATATAAAGTGGCCGAATGACTATTAAGTAATGATGTGAAAGTGTGTAATATGTGTGTACAATTTTACTGTACTTGTTTGTATAAAGTCGAATGTGAATTGAATGGTATATATGTGGTGACCGAATAACTATTATGAAACAAAGTCAAAGAATGGGATATTTGTATAATTGATGAATTGTGACTATTGTTCCTACTTGATCGAGGTTGTGTGTGAAATAATTTGTGAATATGGCATATAGCCGAATGGTTATTAAAAGTGAAACTGGGATAGTGAAAAGATTATGTGTTCTTTATGTATGATTATTGAACCAAAAGTTAAAGGGTAGGTGTACATTTTGTGCTTATATTCGAATGAAGCAATTGAATTACTAAGGATATGTTATGTGAAATGTGTTAACATGTGAAAAAAATATGCAAGATACTGGAAATGTATCCGGGCTAAAGTCCCGTAGGCTTTGTGCTGGAAATGTATCCGGGCTAAAGTCCCGTAGGCTTCGTGTTGGAAATGTATCCGGGCTAAAGTCCCGTAGGCTTCGTGCAGGAAATGTATCTGGGCTAAAGTCCCATGAGCTTTGTCTTTGGTAATATAATTTCGGGTTTTATACCTAGCAGGCCAAGTGCTGATGAATTTG
Organism: Gossypium arboreum; assembly: GCF_025698485.1. Taxonomy (NCBI): domain Eukaryota; kingdom Viridiplantae; phylum Streptophyta; class Magnoliopsida; order Malvales; family Malvaceae; genus Gossypium; species Gossypium arboreum. The sequence goes on from NC_069080.1 coordinate 18,038,199, forward strand.
ATAAAAGTATACAATTACAAGATCCTACACTAAGATGACAAATTGAAAGTGTATTACATATTAAGTTGGCCAGGTATGTATCATGTACTCGTATGCGATTTTGATTTGAATTAAATTATAAATGTATAAAGTGATGCATCTGTGAATAAGTGTTATGACTATAAATGTGATCGTGATTTCAGTAAACGTGTGAAGTTATGTGAAGTGATTCTATGTTTATATTCAAATATAAACACTTGGTCCTTGTGGAAAGGTTTGTGGAAGTATATGATTTTATTTTTAGGTGATTATGATCATGGAAAATTAAATGTGAATATGATATTGTATTTTATTCGTTTCAATTGAACTAAAGTTGATAGTGAAGCATTTTAATGCCTGTGTTATATGAGTTCGATCTTGAATGACATGATATACATGTTTAAATAATTTGAATGCAAGGAATGTGTGAAAGAGCAAATTTGTAATAAATCTGCTTGGGACAGCAACAGTAGCGTGATTTTGGAAAATCACCATAAATTGTGGAAATTGAATTAGAAGCTGAATAAATTATGTAATTAAAGCTTAATGAGTCTAGTTTCTTATAAAAGAAACCGTGTAAGCAAAAGAATTGTAGATAATGTGATATTTGAAGTGGCGTGACATAGAGTCAAAATGACTTCGAAATCCCCTGTTCTATTTTTAGAAAATCATTGTAAATTGTACAATGATGATTATAAGATAAAATTTATGTTCTTAGACTCCTTGATAAGTCTAGTTTCAAATGAAATAAACGAGAACATATTTTTAATTCTGTACAATGAGAAATCTGATTTATAGTGAAGAATGGTCAGAATAGTCAAACAGTGAAATAGGGGAAAATTTAAGATAAATCTGGTATTGATTGGTCAAACCAAAAATTCTGAAAATTTTAGAGATATAAGATATATGAGTCTATTTTCATGGAAAATTAACAGAACATGATTTGGAGTTTTATAGATCCAGTTATAAATAATTTAGTGACTGCTGCTCAGCAAGACAGCTTGTAGCGATTATGTGATTATGTTGTGAACATTGAATAAACTTGGTCAGATGTATGTAGTCCATGTGAAAATGAGACGTGATAAATAACAGATAAATATATGCTATATGTGCTTGACATGTGACCTTGTGGTTCCATGAATCAAACATGAAAAAATATGACATGTTTTGGTTGGTATGTATTGGATATGTGCAAGTTTTGTTCATACGAATGAATTGACAGTTATCATACGAATTTAAAATCATAGTCATATGAACTTAAGAGTACTATGAATGTATATACAATTGAGATTATTCTTCAATTTGAATTAGTGATATGGAATTTTCATAATCATTGAAATGATTTATTTGCTTAAGGCTTACTAAGCTTTCAAAGCTTATTCTGTGTGTTTTTCCTATGTCTATAGGGCTTCGGTGAAATTGCTTGGGTTGGAAGTCGAGGAGATTTCATCACACTATCGAGTTATCATGTGAGTAGATAAAGTTTGTATATCATTAAGGTTTAAGGCATGTATAGAATAGACTAATAGTGGAAGGATATTTTGGTTAACGTATTTAAGCCATGCGAATATGGCATCTTTTGGATGTTTAATTTTATAAGTTAGAAATTCGATCACTGGTTGTATCTAGCATTTATATAATAAAAAAATCTTTATTTCAAGAGAATGTTCAAAATTTTACTGTTAAGATCTGTTTTCTGATTTTCGGTAACGCCTTGTCCTATTCCGGCGACGGTTACGGGATAGGGGTGTTACAACCCCCCTGTTCTGTTGTCTAACAGTTCCGACCCCTCTTCACTAAAAATTAACTATTTCCTCGTACAGGATTCGAATGATATTCTAGTTTATTTCTTTTGAAAATAGACTCATTCAGGATTCTAAACATAAAAATTTAAGCCCCTAATTGTTTTTATACAGTTTTTTATGATTTTATGAAGTCAAAAAAGGGGAACCTAAAATCATTCTGATATTGTCTCACAAAATTTATTATATCTCATGATTTACAATTCCATTGCTTACATTGTTTCTTCTACAAGAAACTAGACTCAATAAGCTTTAATTTCATATTTTATTCATCCTCTAATTCGATTTATAAAATTTTTGGTGATTTTTCAAAGTTAGACTACTGCTTCTGTCCAAAACAGTTTTAGTGCGAAATGTTGGTTTCCATTTTGCCCCAAATTTCACAGTTCATACAATTCAGTCCTTGCTCAATTAACCCTTCAATTGAGCTAATTTTTATAAATTAATACTTTATTCTATAATTTTAAACTACTTCATAACCCTTTAAAATTAAAATTTTAGCACTAGATCTTATTTCCAAACTCTTTCACAATTAGGTCTTAAAATCAATTTCCATAAATTTTACTTGATAAAATCATCATATATCAAAATTAAAGATTCAATTCTATGTTTATTCATCATATTCTTCCAGTAGTCATCCATAAAAACTTTAAAAATTAGCCATGGAATCAAAAACTAATGAAATAATAAGTTGGACCCAATTGTAAAAGTCCAAAAACATAGAAATTTCAAGGAGAAAGCAAGAATTAAACTTACATGAAGCTAGAGTATGAAAACTAGCTTTAACCCTCTTCCATGGCTATTTTTCAACTGATGAATATGAAGAGAAATGAAGAGAATTCTAGATATTTCAATTTAGTCCTATTTTTATTTAGTTAATTTTGGCAATTTTCCAATTTTGCCCTTATTTCACCCATTTCTTGATTTTTCTCAGCTATTGCCGCCCAAAATATCTCCTTTGGGCTTATTTGTACTTTAGGTCCTTCCTCATTTGACAATTGAGCTATTTAATTCTTTTAGCAACTTTTACACATTTTCCAATTTAGTCCTTTTTATTTAATTAACTACCCAAACGTCAAAATTTTCTAACGAAATTTTAATACTACCTTATTGACACTCTGTAAATATTCATAAAAATATTTATGGCTCAGTTTATAACACTGAGATCTCGATACCTCTTTTTCTTAATTTCTTGATCAAATAAATCTTTATAAAACATAATTTACTATTTCAAAAATCTTTTTAAAAACTACATTTGGCTCGTAAATATTAAATAATATAATCTACGAGTTCATTTGTCGGATTTGATGGTCTCGAACTACTATTTCCGATATCGCTGAAATTCGGGCTATTACACAAAGGGATAGGTCGATGAATGCAGAACTATATTCCTGAAATTTAGAAACTTTTCGAGTGACATAGTATATCGGTCGTCGGTTGGGGATCCCACCATAGTCCTACGGAGTTGATCTCCGAAACAGGTGGTGTGAGTGCAGGATGTTCCAAACACTACGGTATCCGTGTGCACATGTGATTGCTGCGTGTGCTACCTACAGTTTGAAGTCGACCAATATATCGATGATGTCTACACACTTGAACGTACGTTGCGTATTTGGGGTAACGAGTTCCCCGTATTAAGGGATGTATCGACATGAGAAGCGCAACCGCCTGCGTTTGAGATGTTGCCAGATCGGTCACTACGTAAGAGAGTCAAAGGTAGACCGACAACAATGAGGATTCGGAATGACATGAATATAAGAGAACAAATCGATCCAAAGCGTTGCACCATATGTAGAACAGTTGGTCACAATCGGAGTAAATGTCCCCATAAAAATGTCTATACTGGTCAATCTTCACGGTCTGAAAGAAATTAAATGTTGTACCTGATGTTTGCATTTTATGATATTTTAGAAATAAAGTTTGTATTATTTAGTGTTAAGCTTTTATTTAACATTTACAGTTGCAACTTTAAATACTTTAAAAGTAATTATAAATTATACAAAAAAGACTAATATAAGTTATGGAACCCTAAAAATACAATAAATATTACATAACACTTGAAATTTACATAAGTTTCGAGGTATAGCAATTTACAGGCCTTTGTTGACAGGGTAGACGTTGAGGTCTACTGTACACATCAGAAGGATCGGCAGCTGGATCAAACGTGGCCTGAGGTTGGGTGGAGTACATGTTATTACCAAACATATCAAATGATATCGGTGGTCGCTTTGGGTGAAATGAACTCAAACCGCCTATGTCCGGGTGATATGAACTCAAATCGCCGATGTCCGGGTGATATGAACTTGAACCGCCAATGTCCGAGTGATATGAAGTGCTCTGCGACTCATCACAAAAAGTGTTGACCCATTGGTCCGATATGTTCAAAGGTTGGTCCTCCGAGTCGAGATCCGCCATATGTTGATCCTTTAGCTCTTCCATAGGCTGATTTCCACACCTGTAACCGTGACTCGGTACTATCATTAGTTGTCCACCATATAAAAAAACGCGCTATTGAGTCATGTACCACTATATGTATTCAGTCGAGGGACTGAAGTCAAACATGCAGGAGTGCATCTCAGGCCGCCTATCGTACCGGGCATTCCATAAAGCTACATAATATTGATGTTCCACACTCCAATCTATTGTATGTTTCCCCCTCATGGTCTTACTGTGGACATCATCAAATTGTTGTGGCTCAACCGGCACAAATTGTCTACACCTAAATTATCGCATAACTCAATCACCGTTGTACCACTCAACGGTTGAGAAGTTGAGCACCAGCGTGTTAATGCACCACATATGGGCTTCAGCATGAACCCACTGAGGAATAAATGTTGCAATGTTTAGTGCAGAATACGGCATCCACAAGAACTGCACAATATAACATAATGAATCAAGTCACATCACATACTGCAAGTGGATAAGTTAAATCAACGTTACTTAAACCATATAAATATATATTACTTTCTCTCCGACGTACGCCTTTATCATTTGGTGGTAAATGATTAAGGTTTGGCTCGCACCAATTCTCGGAGACGTGGCCCATCTGAAACCGAAACAAAATGTTAACAGTTAAACGTTGGAAAATACTATCCACACTTATGAGCCGTTAAATGTTAAGTATAATTTTGTTTTTACTTATTTATAAGTGGTTACGAATATGGTTGGTGCCTAACAGCTGCTAGAAACGGCATCCTGTATAAAGCCCAAGACTGTAGCAGACCCAGACAACCAGCCATGTTACTAACCCCATGTTTTGTTGCTCGAAAAAACTCATAGTACAATGCGGCCAACACTGCCGATCCCCAGCTGTAACTACTGGCACGAGAAAAATCCTCTAATAAAGGCAAGTACTTTAAGTGGACCATATTAGACGTGTTGTTTGGCATAAGTACCCCCCGATCAACTGCATAATATAGGCTCGAGCAGCACATATCACCTCGTACTCAGTGGCAGTGCTCGACAACTACTTAAAATTTGCTCTCAACCATTTCAATGTCAAGCATGTGAAATTCCATTCCCCATCATTAGGGGACCGTCCAAGCAATCTGTGGTATAGTACTAAAGGTTCCAACACTCTGCTTCGACCCGTGACCACAGCACCGTCAACTCATAACCTAAGTTGCATAGCGACGTCTTCCAATGTGATAGTGCACTCCTCGCACGGCATAATGAAGGTGTGGGTCTCCGTACACCACCGGTCAACCAAGGCGGATATTAAGTTCGCCCTCAGGTCAAACCTCCAGATCAATGCAACGTCCCCAAATTTCGTCAACTGTAAGTATGGCATGACCCGCTCGTCCGGATCGTACTTGGAAAAATGAAACCGCGACCTCAAAACCCGATACCCATCCTGTATGGTAAATTTTTTATAAAAATATGATAAATCAATTATATTGAAGACTAAAATTGAAAGGTTGAGAAAACAAAAACATCACACTTATGCTATACCAACATAGCCATTCTAAGTATTTTTATTTAAGTTAAATTAAATAAGTAATAATATATTAATAATAGAATAAAGATTTGTCATAAAATATTAATAATAACACGTATAAATCAAATGTGATTATTATGTCTTAATCATAATTAAGCATTAAAACTAAAGGCAACTATATAACAACAAAAGGTACATAAAAATAATAATAATATCCTAAAAATTATAGGTTGTAGGGTAAATATAACAATAAAAAGACTTATTTTTATTGAATTGATATCTATAATAATATATAGAGTTTTACATACAATATAAACTAGGCACATTTAAACTCGAAAATTTATCTTGCATACGAGAACTTTTAGAAAAAAATTTGAGTTTTTATAAATACTAAGAAAATACTACAATTTCTAAAAATAGAAGGACTTTAAAATAAAATTTCTCTTTTTGGTGGAGCCAAATAAATTGACGCACTAGTTTTCAAAGTTGTCCACCCTTATTCCTTTTAAAAATTAAAATATATTAAAAAACTTTTTTTGTCTTTACCAATTAAAGAATATATTAAAATTTTAAAATTGGTTATACTCAACATTTTCTTTTAACATATTTAAAATTTTAATATATTTAATTTTTTACGTTTTTAAAATTTTAAATATATTAAAAATTATTTTCTCTTTTCCTATTAAAAATATATTAAATATATTAAAATTTTAAAATATATTTTTAAAAATATATTGAATATATTAAAATTTTAAAATTAGTTATACTTAAATTTTTTAATATATTTAATTATTTAAAATATATTAAATATATTAAAATTTTAAAATTTGCTATACTTAACATTTTTAATATATTTAATTTCTTTAAGTTTTAAAATTTTAAATATATTAAGAAAATCTTTTTTTGTCTTTACCTATTAAAATATATATTAAGTACATAAATTTTATAAATGTGTACTAAAATTAAAAAATTAATATATAAATTTATAAATGTGTACTAAAATTAAAAATTATAACCAACACATAGAGATTAATTTCATGCAAAAAAATAGTTAAAAGGAATAATAATAACTAAATAGAGATCGGTTTCATGCAATCAAAACACGTTAAGCAATGTAGTGCTTAACAAGAAAAAAGAGAAATTAAAACGATTTTTTATTTAATTCAATATTAAGTTTACTGTTTCGTTGATCCTCGATGAAGTGTGATCCGTATCTCCGAAGACATTTTGATATTATAAAAAATATAAATACAGTATAATTAATTATTATATTACAATAACTATAAAATATAAAAAAATTTAAGTAACTTACCTTTTTTTCTTCTTCTTTTCTTTCTGAAGGGGACCAAACCCTTCTTATATAATTTTGGTTTTTTTAATTAATATTTAACTTCATGCATAATCACATCAACGACATGATGTAATCTTATAATATATATTTTAATTTTTAATTTAAATTTTTACTTTTAATATAAATATTTTTAAATAAATTTATTTTTTAACAAATAAATCTTTTTTAACAAATAATTTTTATTTTTTAAAATAATTCAAATTTCACTTTTTAAATAAAATATTATTTTTAAATTTTAAATATAATTTAAAAATAGTTTGAATATCTTGACTTTTTTATAAAAATAACACAAAAATTTAATTCATTATCAAAATAACCCATTTTTTAATTAAATACGAAAATGACTGAAATCTATAGTAAAATTGGTGGACTCAAATTAAAAAATAGGTCATTTTGACAATTAATTAAATTTTTGGTTTATTTTATTAAAATTCTGAATATATTTGAAAATATTATAAAACAAATTAAAGAATATTTAAAATATTATAAAACTAATAATAAATTTGAAAGGTCATATCTTTAAAATATTTAAATATTTTATATTATTAAAATATATATTTAATATTTAAAAATAATATTTAAAATTTTAAAAATAATTAAAAAATATATATTTAAAATTTAAAAATATATTATAAAATATTTTAAATATACATTTCAAATTTTTTTTAAATTAATAATAAATAAATAAAATAAAGATAAAAACAAAACTTTAAAAAAAAGGGACGAAAGTAAAAAAGTAAAAAAAAAAAAAGTGACAGGTGGTGTCAGGGGGAATTTGGTGGCGCGAAATTAATTGGCTCCACTAAAAAATGATAAATTTATTTTGAAGTCCCTCATATTTCCAGAACTTGCAGTATTTTTATGGTATTTATACAGGTGACGCTATTCTACATGGCTCCATCAAAAAATTAATTTTTTTCATAGATGCTGATGTGGCATGTTGGTAGCGCCAAATCATTTAGCTCTACAAACTTTTACTGTAGATTTCAGGTCATTTTTTATATTTAATTAAAAAATAGATTATTTTGATAATCAATTAAATTTTTTAAGCTATTTTTATAAAAAAACCCATTTAACCTCTTAAACATCTAAAACCATTAATGAAAAGTTTCAAAACTTTTAATAATTTTATAAAATAGTTCCAAAGTTAACTACATTAAGTTACAATAATTTCAAATATATAAAATTACTAAAAAGATACGTAAGGAGTACTCATATGCATAGCCCGATGGAACTTCATGAAAATTTCTATGGCTTCTTGTTTGTTTTTTGGTTTCAATGGAAAAAAAAAAGTGAAGAAGATGACTGCTCTTTTGGTTTTTGTTTTATTTCATTTTACTTTTAATTTAATAATAAATTTAACATATTTTCTAACAAAACTATCCACCAACCGTCCAAGCTAAAATTATAATGTCAAATTCCCATTTAAATAATTCTACAATCACTTTTAAATTTTTTTAACAATTAAAAACCAATACTGATTAACTTTTGTAGTTTTTATGATTTAGTTATTTTTCCTTAATTAATTAGTTAAACACCAAATTTACCGGACCAAACTCAAATACGACACTCTAATAGACTCATAAATATTAAATAAATAATATTTACTAACTCATTGGTCAGAATTGTGGTCTTGAAACCACTGTTTCCGATACCACTGAAAAATGAGCTGTTACATGATATCATCTTAACCTTATTGTTTTTGACAAACGTTTCTCAATTTCGTTAAGAAAACCCTTAGCTTGAGTAATCTCTTTAGATTATGTGCCGCTAATGGCTTTTGGAATGTTGTGCCCATGACCATTAGACTCATGAGATTTGAATGATCCCATCTCTCAAAATCCCTTTTAGCATCAAGGGTGTTTGCCACAGTGAAAGGTGCAGATTGTTCTTCCTTTAGTGGAAGGTCTATGTCCATACAACCAAGCACTATAAGTAATTGCATTTTTCATTCCTTGAAATTAGTCCCGTTAAGCATAGGTATAGAATTTATATTAGCAGATATTGTGGCAGATAGAAGTTAAACTAGCCAAAAATAGAACAAAATAGATAAAAATAATCCCACGTGAATATTCATAAGTAAACAATAAATTCAAAATAGTGGTTAATCCAATCTCAAGATATCAAACACAACATTAATATCAAGTCTTTGGACAGTAATATTAACAGTAAACGATACTTTTGTTGTAGCAATCAAACATTGACAATAAATTGCACCAAATAATGAATCAATCTTTGGACTAACTTATTATTCACATAAAGTACCTTATAATTGTCACATATTTATCACCACAAATGTCGTTTAAATTCTGCCAAATATTAACTTACCTTTGAGTCAATTCATAAATGCATGAATCACAAAAACATATAATCATCTTGATATTTTAAACAAACAAATCTACACAAAAGAGGTCACTTTGGTGGTATTTTGTTTCAACTAATCTATTTAAAATATTAGACATCCTTAATTAAATCTCAAAGCCAAAATCTAAATTTATTTGTTTCAAAATATTTCAAATTAAAAAAAAAATAATTTGAGTAAAGGTAAATATCATCTCAAGATATGAGGCACTCTATTAACTTTTTATCTTTGGACAAAATATTAACTTGTAAGTGATATATTGGTGGAATAATCAAACATTGGCAATAATAACATGTCGAACAATAAATCTTCATTTGAGCTCATTTATTACTCACATGCAAAACCAAATAACTGTCACATGTTTATTACCACAGTTGTACATATAATTTTGTTAAATATTAACATTCCTTTGGCTGATCAATATAAATGTATCTTAAGTTACGCACACAACCTTTAATGTTTTAAAACAAAATAATTTTAATAATGTAGGTCACTTTGACAACTTATTATTTCAATTAAGTTATTTTAAAAAAATATATTAACATACCAATATTCAAATTTAAAATTTCCATAATAGTCCAATGTCAAAACTAAAATTTTCAATTGCATTACAGTTTCTGAAATAACCCAAAATAAAGATGTCTAAATAGCGCAATAAAAAACTGAAAACCTTAATTTTTGACTGAATAATCCTTAATGAAAATAAAAACCTATGCAATCAATATTATTTTACATCAAAATTTAAACTCATTAAGTTAAATATCTTAAAAACAAAATCATAGTAATTGGCATATCCCACAATTTATTCCGTAAACCATATCATAATTTGATCAAATATTTGGAATCATAAAATCGAAAACCAAATATTATAGAATCAATTTAAAAATCAAATTCTTTAAACGTGTCTCATGTTGACATGAGTTTACACCAAAGCGCCCATAAAATTAAATATATAACTATATCAAAAATTAATAACTTTAATGAATATACATCAAAACTTAATTTCTCCAATTAAATTATAAAAAAAATCTTATTGATTAATAAATAAAGTGATTAGCTTGAAAACCCTTTATTCTTAAGCATATAAACTCCATATAAATATCAATGAATTAATGTTGTTTCCATGGTCAAGCCGAAAACAATTAAAACCTTAATGTTGTTTTAATTTTCTTAATTTTATTCGAACTAAGTTTGTAAATATTTAATTTTTTTTATAATTATACCAGTATATATTATTGAGTACGATTGCTGAGATAATATGAAATGTTAGATGTATTTATAGGTTTTATCTGTTTATGTATATACATTTGATTGAATGATATATGGTTTTTATTTATATAAAATTTTTAATATTAATTAAAAATATCAATAATTTAATATATTGTAGTTTTGGAGGAACAACATAAATCCGAACATAAACTGTAAAAGCGAATATTAATAATATCAAAAATAAAACAAAAGTAAAAATCACAGGAGGGTAAGAGCTTGACCCCTTGGTTGAGTGATACATTTTTAACTTTAGTCCCTTCTAAATGTTAGTAGTTCAGTCTAATCCTTTTAGCTACTTTATTAAATGGAAAATTTTCATTTTTGATTCATATCAAAAGTTAAAAGTAATTTTTATACAAAATTTTTCTTTGACCCCTCTTTCTTATAAAATTTTATTTTGACTTCATCACATAATTTTTGACTTCGTTCCTCAAATGACAATTCCATAATTTTTTAAAATGATTGATGACTTATGAAATCACCTGTATAAATAAATTTTAATTTTTTTAAAATGATTCTTTTTAGGGAATCATTTTGATCTATTTTCGTTCATTCCATTTGAAGAAATGAAGAATCTCAAAAGCATTTATCTTTTTTTCTTTTTTGTTGTTGAATTTCTCTTTAATTGATTATTGAGTGATATTTCGAGTCCACGTTATATTAATTGAATTAAAATGATTTTCGAATTAAGCCTTGAACTTTAAATTCTAAACCTTTAAACCTTAAATTAAAACATACTTTCAATGAATAAAAATCCGTTACTTGAACGAAACTAAACCTTGTGAAATCATATTGAATATTTAGCTTTACATTTCATATTTTACTAAACAATTGATCCTATTTATCAACCATACTTATCAAACCAGTTGACAGTGAATTGACTTGATAATTTTGATATTGTTTGATACATGCACAGATGGGGTGAAATTTATTATTAGATTTCAATCATCAAAATTTCCAATTTTTAGGCTTGGGAAATCAGCAGACTTTCGACAACTTTTTGGATGGGATTCTGGCATTTCTGGGTTAAGATGTCTCATGACGTTTGAAGATCTATCTCTTAACTTCGAAACGCATTTTGAATCACTCGATTTTGAGTTCGGGAGCTCAAGTTATGACCGTTTTAGTGAAGACTGCGCGAGCAGAATTTCTGAACGGGATTATGACGGGAATTACGAGTTTCGGGCTTTTAATTCGAGTTTAAATCATATTGGGTTTGGGTTTTAGGCTTAATTTTATTATATATGAGCCCAGTATTTTATTTATCAGCCTTTATTATTTTATTATTGTTTTATTCCGAATTTTCGATAATTATTAAGTATTTAAAGTTATTTAGGAATTTTATGTTAACAAGAAAGTTTAATTTAAAACTTCTTCTTGTTTAGATTAAATTAGAGTTCTAGCATACTTAGGAGTTTTATTTAGATTTATTTAGCTAGCCTATATATAGGCCTTCGCATTGTATACAAAACAGACAATTCATTATTATTCTATTTCTCTTTTGAGTTAATAAATTCTCTCTGAGTTTTTATTTTCAAGAATTTTTTTTGAGTTTCTTTTAGAAGAGTTTTAACAATCTTTTTAGATTGTGGGGATCATCTTCAAACTTTTTCTTGCCAAGGTTTTTATCTTGGAGGGGAAATTAGAGCCGCTTGAAAGGGGTTGTGGATTCTTCGTGTTTCCAAGGCTTCTTAGGACTTCTACACGCCACGTTCTATCTTTCCATTTATCTTCTTTATTCACTTCCTGAATATTTGATTTATTATTTGTTTTAATTATTTTATCTAACTTGGATTTAATTTCGTTTCAGGTTGTGTCAAAAAAAATCCAAGTTTCTTTTCGAACGTCTAGAGCCCTAAGTCAAATCCGCGACTTTGACAAACTTTACGATCCGCTTTCGCTTTCATCCTTCTCTCCCTTTATCATTGTTGTTCATTATATTAATCTGATTCGATGTCATTAAAATTTAAATTATTGCATTGAATTTACAAGTGACAAATTTATATCTCTATGGATTAAATCCCAGAGCTGTTGTGAAGTAGGTAATAATAATGCAATCATGGATTAAATAAATATTTTTTTGAACAATTTCATTATAGGTTTTGATTATGTCTGCTCTTTTTGACATAATGTTTAAAACTATTCATAGTCCCTCCCCGACCCATAAATAAGGGAACAATGTGCTTCAGCGCACTTGAACCACGTCTTTCTATATTTACAATAATACTCATACCAATTAAGTTAAAGTTCAATTCAACCACAAAAAGACATTTTTAAACCTTCCATTATGGGAGAAATAGGCATCATCAGATTTCACATATATTGCAATGCTCATCTGTATGTGGGTTAATCAGATTTTGATCTAATTGACCTTAATTATGTTTGGGAACTCAAAAGCTTGGCCCAATGAAATAACCCTATAATTGCAGTGCAAGCCCATATTACAGCACTCATTGCAATTGTATTTAAAAAGCCCATGTTATGCACTTATTTAATGATTTAAGAATGGGTAAATTCTATAAATGGTCATCCAATTATGCCCACATTCCTGCTTTCATCACCCAATTTTAAAAAATTTTAATTTAGACACCAATATTTGAATTTGTTCCTATTTTGGTCACCCGCAGTTAAGTTGATAACGTCTTTTTTTAATTAGTATAATAACACATTTAGTCCTCAATACTTACATATTCTATCAAATTGATCCTAATTCTAAATAACTTAATAAATTTAACCATTCACATTTATAATTTTTATAAATTTGTTGCTCAAACTTCTAACCAAAGCTTTTTGTTTTTAAAATTGAGTCATTCCACACCTATTAATTATTTTATTTATGGTTGAAATTATTTGATTCAATACATAACTCATTTTGTTTAAATTTTTAAGAAGTTAGCGTTAGAAATTAACTAAACACCATTAAAATAATAAAATATAAATTTTAATAATATAATATATAATAAAACTATATAAATAATTTAATATTTGTAAAAATAAATTTTCATTCTAACCAGCATAATTTTAGTTGTTAATTAATTTGATAAATGATTTGACACTAAATCAAATTATTAATTATAGGTATTGCTTATGGTGGATTTAAAAATTAAAAGCAAGTAATTAAAATTTAATAAAACACATAATAATCTCTTAATCCATTTAAAAAATAAAAATCATTATCAATGTAACAAAAGAAAATTTAATTAACTCTTTCACATATTTTTCTTATGAAAAATTAAATGTTCATAAAATTTTATTATACAATTATTGTTTGAACACTTGAATTTTTAAAGTCATATTTTTTAACTCTGGAATTAATTTTCAATTTCAATAACCAACTTTGAAAACTAATTCTATGTACCTTGAAAGAAATATCATAAACACAAGAGTAAATTTAATTCGTTTTTTTCAAGGTTTTTCCATTTTATTTACCCAAAATTTTATCAAAGGGTTATATAATATTATATTTAGAAGAAAACTAATGAAAAAAAAGGAAATAAAATTTCAAGATAAACAAATTTATAGATGTTGAATGCATTTGTTTTAAAAGTTGAAAACTTTGGTCGAGAAAGTTTGATGATCAAATTGATAGAATTTATAAGTGAGAAGGGTTAAATTTATTGAATTATTTAAAATTAGGATCAAATTGATAGAATAAATAAGTATTGGGGACTAAATGTGTTATCAGACAAGATAGAAAAAGGCTTTCTCGTTATCAATTGAATAGTGGGTGACCAAAATAGAAATGAATTCAAACGTTAGTATCTAAATTAAGAATTGTTAAAGTTAAATGACCAAAACAAAAATGCGGTCATAATTAAATGACTATTTATATAGTTTAGCCTTAAATAATTCACCTTTTAACTCTCCTTAAAAAATAAACTATAATAAAAAATCAAACAAACAAAATTTAAAATAACATTAGTATCGAATTAAACTATGTTTGATCATAAAATATTAATTCTTAGACGAAATATGATGCCTACATGACATTAGTGTTTTTATTATTAATTAATATAGATCTTACTACGCATCGTATTTTAGTGAGCATGACCTTTCCAGTACTTTTGAATGCAATGGTGGAATTAGAATGTTAATTTTGGGGGTTAAGTTAAAATTAAACGTGCTATGTAACAATCAATTTAAATATATAAACAATCGATTTAAAATAAAAAGAAGAGCCACTTATAAACATATAAACAACCTGATTAAACACACAAAGGGGAAAATTGTAAAATTTTTAAAATTTAAGGAGCCTACTTATATTTTTGAAAAAATCATAATATATCTATAAAGGAATAAATTGCTAAAACTTTAAATCTTGGGGGGTCATGACCCCCTAGCCTCTATTAGGCTCCGTCATTGCTCGAATGGAAACCATATCCTTCCGGTAATCATTTTTTTCCCTAATTTTTTTCATAAATAATTACCGCATGAATGAAGGAAAGTTCACCCGATTGACAAGTTTGATGCAGAATAAACGGAAGTAACTTTGGGATCATTTGACGAGAGAGATTAAATTAGGAACAAAACTGGAATCCTATTCCCAGGAAAAAAGATGTAAATCAAAAAAGGAAAAGGTAAATATGTTCCTCAATTTTCCATCAAACGAAACAGAATTAGCGCGTTTGTGGAGCCAAAACGAACAATTCGTTAAAGCCAAAATACAAGTCCTTGCTTTGCTTTGGGTATGCTTAATGTTTTCTTCATTATACAGTCTTAGCACAAATTTGCATAACCTGTGGAGCTTGATGAACAAAGGGTCAAATAGAAGACAGATGTAGCCCCATCATTTATGACACTCTAAAACTAGATGCTGGGGGCCTAATTCATGTGCCGATTTTAATGCTTGGACTGCTGCATTTGAATATGATTCAGAAAAAAACACAGATTGGTGGGGTTGGGGGGAGCTTTTGCAATATTCATGGGGGGATCACTATGCCAACTTCTCCCATTCTTTTTGCACTATTAACTGCCCCATCACAGTTTAATAAACTCCTTGAGCTGCCGCTTTCCAGCTCACTGCCTTTGTCTTGTACTAGGTGATTATGCTACTACAAATCTTGTTGTTTTGAGTAATAAAATGTTTTAAGGTCTCAGGTCTTGATTTCGAATATTATAAATATTGAGAGAATTTGTTACTTATATGAGATTTAATTTTATTCAGGTTTAAATTTAATTGAAAAATTTTAAGGTTTTGTATATCAATAGATGATCATTACTCTCTAAAGTTATTTAAACCATATTATATTAACTAGTTAAACTAATTGGATGGAGAACTGGTCGAAGTATTGGTCGGAAAAAAGATCTAAGAACTAATACGGATAGATTGAATCGAGAGGTTGAACTAAATATTTAATATTTAATATTTGATAATTTATTTAATTGAATGGATTATATTAATAAATTGATGATTTCACCAATTCACCTCCATAAAGGAAAGTGATTGTGCTGCCTTGTATCTAGTTACAGAGAAATGATTAAAGATTGCAGGAAAGGTTAATAATTTAATATTTTTATATGTTTGTTTAGGAAAAATAATTTGATAGATTTTCACTTTTGAAAAACATAATTTATTTTTCAAAAAAGATAAAAATTTACTTAAATAA
The DNA here is from genome assembly GCF_025698485.1 of Gossypium arboreum. Lineage (NCBI taxonomy): Eukaryota > Viridiplantae > Streptophyta > Magnoliopsida > Malvales > Malvaceae > Gossypium > Gossypium arboreum. The sequence goes on from NC_069080.1 coordinate 18,054,544, forward strand.
AGTTAAATATTATTATTTTTGAAATGAATTTTATTTTAAAATATTTAAATATTAATATCAAATATTATAATTTTTATATTATTAAACATACATATTTATTTTAAATATAATAATTATTAATATAATTAATGTATTCTGTTATTATTATTATTATTATTTTAACAAGGCTTGATACATTATTTGACACTTGAATTTGACATTTTTTAATGTGATACTTGTGTTTTTTATCTAATGCGGTACATGTATTTAGTGAAAATTATATATTATTTGAGTTTGAGGGTCGATTTGATGAAAATTATCATTAAATTATATTAGCAATTAACATTCATTAAATCAACCCTAAAACTAGACAAAAGTCACAACCAAGTTAAATACAAATTAAATAAATTCATAATTAACACAAATTTATTCTATTAATAAAATCATGAAATTTAAAATCTAATAATATTATCAATTATTTTCATAAAATCAATCTTAAAATCTGAATTAAAAACTAAAAAATTAATATTATTATCTTTTGGTATCAAAATGTATCATTGTTGCCAAATACAAGTACCGCATTAAAAAACACAAATATCATATTAAAAATGTCAAACTCAATACCGAATGACATATTAAGTTTTTAATATTACAATTTTATTGTAACAATAAATTTTAACATTAATAATAATTTTAAAATTTAAGTAATATTCTTGAAAAATTTTACATTAATATTTCAATAATAAATATGTATTACTATATATAAATAAAATATGAATACTTTAATAATATAAATATGTATTTTTCTAAAATCATGTTTATTTTTATTTATCAATTTTAGTTCTAATGTTTCATTATCCTCCCACGTATGTATAATATATATAATTTTAAATTAAATTTTAAATAGGTATTGATTATTATTAAATTTATATAAAATATTTTTAAATTATAAATTATCATCTTATTATAAAATAAAAATTGGTTCGAAAGGAAAAATGACTTCGTAATATTTTGAAACAAACATAATTTATGTTGTGTTTATTTCATTAACAATAAATTTAAAAAATGATTTTAGGAAAATTTTTAAACAACGGAAAATCATTAAAACACTGCAAAATTAACATTTTTAGAAAATAATCCGTCTCCAAAAATCATTTCCAAGTAACTTTTTCAGTGAAACAAACATAACTTGTTATATTTTATTTGAACTATAAAAGTCTAATATTTGATGTAACTAAAGGTTATCAGTAATCACCTAAAATTTTTAATCAAATTTTATTTCTGAAAATTTGGAATTTAGGTGGAAGGTTCTTTTATGAAAATCAGGCGATGTCTGAGATTTGCGAATTTTAAAGGGGTAAAATCACGAATGTTTAAAATTTTGTGGGTTCTTATAGAAATATCCGAACTTTCAAGGCTTCTAAGGTAAAGCCAAAATAAAAGAAAATTTGCAAAAGCACGAACCGGTCTGGGAATCGGGCAGAGACAGAGTGGGAAGACGAAGGGAAGGAAAGTGCAAAATAAAATAAAACATAAAAAAAACGAAGCTAAAAGTAGCCGAAAACACAATTTCTTGTATTCCTTCCTTTAAGCTCTCTATTTTTCTTGTTTCAAAGTCCCGAATAATAATAATTGTGTATTATTCTCTGTATTTTTGCTAAAAATTATTTGAGAATTGACTCCTTAACCTCCACTTGTTTGTGTCTTGTTACTTTTATTTTTCCTTTATGTCTCCTCAGATCTGAACTTTTTCAGAAATATTTTTAAGGGCGAAATCGATTTGGCAAAACCAGCGACGAAAATTGGAAATAAGCGGCTGGTCGGATCCAAGAATCAGGATTGAAAATGGATGATTTACCAGGTTTATTTGCGAAAGATTTTGGGATCAAACCCCAAGGTAAAGCAGCCCCTATGGCACCTCCTCGAAACTCTTCTTCGGGTCCGAATTACGGGTACCGATCTGATTTTACCCGATCTTCATCCGCCAACGTTAAATCGTCATCCAATTCCATTTTCGATGATCAAGATCGCGACGGCGTATTTGTGTTTGACGACGTCTACGGTGGACCCCCGAAGTACTCATCCGAGTCTCGAGCCACAACCGCGCAAACCTCGTCTTTTGATTATGATTCCTTTTTTAAGGACCCGAAGCCGCCGGTTTATGACAAGCCTGTTTACGATGACGATATTTTCGATGGATTGCCTGGGATCAAGAGCTCTTCGACGACATCGGCCGCTAAGTACGATGACGTATTCTCGATCTCGGGGTCTCCGCCTCGTCCCAAGAATAAGTCGCCAAACAACTCTCCGTTTGATGACCTGCTTGGGAATCTCGGGGGGAAAGAACCGGAGATGAAGGTTAAGAGTGAGAGAGTGAAATCGGAGAAAGATGCGCCTCTGTTTGATGATTTGCTTTCTGGTTTTGGCCGGAGTAGCTCTCCTACACCCGCGAGGTATTTCCGGTTTTTAAGTCTCATTTAGAAATGAATGAACATTACAACACTTTGTTTTTTGCTGTGGTGTTGTACTTGCATTCTTTGGCGGACAGCTTAATTTTGGTATTTGTGCTGGTTTTTCATATAGAAAGGTATTGACAAACAAATGCTTCTGAGGTTCTGAGATTTGGTTGCCGTTTTGGCAGCTTAGTTTTTGGCATACATAGGGGGCAATGTATTAATGAAATGGGCATGTACAATTAAAGAATTTTTTTAGTTTCAGTTGGTTAGGATTAGTGCTTGTTTTCTGTTACTTAAACTTCAATCGAGGTTATGTTTACTGGTTTGATGTGTTCTAAATATTGGCAAGTTAATAAATTGCACGTTGGTGTGATTAAGTTGTGTGGTGTTTGATAATTGACTAAAGAAGGGAACTTTTTTTGCAAATATTGACTTAAACGAGTTGGCTAGTCAATTGTTTGTTTAAAATATGTTCTATACTAGATACTTTCCTGTGATCTAGTAGTGGGATTTTCTGTAGAATGACTGAAGAAGGCTATTTTCTCTCAAATATTGACTTAGACGAGCTGGAGATTCTAGGTTTATTTATCAATTAATGTCTCTTATTTGTCTGGCTTCTAAACTGCATAGCCTTAGCTTTTCCCTGAATTATTTAGTTCCATGTAACCAACACTGCTGGCGTTGATCAAGACTGAATTATCTGATGTAAATGTTGATCTCATGGAATTTGCGTTGCTGTAAAATGTTGCTACACTGTGAATATGTAATGAATACAAAAGAAATAATATGTGGATTTTTCTCAGCTGGGGAAGATATGTACTTTGGTTCAGTTGCATATTCAAGGGAGCATTACATTTGGGGTAGCAACTACTGTAGAAATCTTCATCTAGGATGAGGAGGGCTAGCCAAAAGCTGTTTTTGGGATTCCAAATTGCCTTACATTGAACATGCATATTGAATAGGGCATATTGAGCTCATCACTCTCACTCATCACTTTTATCCACCGTAGAAATCTACATCTAGGATGAGGAGGGCTAGCCAAAAGCTGTTTTTGGATTTCAAATTACATTACATTAAACATGCATATGTAATGGGACGTGTTGAGCTCATCACTCTCAGCCATTTCCACCAAAGAAAAGCTGTACCCTCCTTACTATGTATCAGCTGTGAAATGAATATATATGCAATCCTTCAATTCCTATATGCTAATGTTGTAGACAGAGTCAAGAGGGCAATTAACATATAAAAGTCATCGACCCATAGCTTCTTCGGATGACTGAGTCTAGTCAATTGTGATGCTTACTAATACCTGAGTCTTGATATTGGCAATTAACATATAAAAAGTGATCAATGCATATTCATACTTTCCTGATGTATTGTAACTAATCAGATTCAAAGATTTTTTTTTTTTTTTGAAGCAACTTGAGTTGTTTCAGTGTGTGATACCAGGTTCATACTTGCATGAATATGACATCTTATGAGAGGTATAACATGAATGCAAATGTAGCTCTATTAATCCTCGTTTGGTCATCTACCTCTGCGAATATCTTTTGTTGGTTGAGGAATGCTTGTCATCCTCTGTTTATTTCTATTTTCTCTTTTAAAGTGGAAAAATTCCTAGATTCAATTCAATGGTTAGGTAACCTTCTTTTGGTTATTGAATGTTGTTGTAAATAAGCTAGGACAATATGTACTGCTAGAAACTCTGAGATTGGCTTATGGGTATGATAACCTCTCTCTCTCTCTTGGATTTGAACACCGTAGTTAGAAACATGGCCATATCTTTTCCTATAAACTTCAGTACATATCAATATTGTCATTCATGGTGTTTTTACTTGTAAATATTTTATCTGTATCCAGACTTGGAAGAGGTAAAGAGACCAAAGATACAAAACCTTATTGTCCTTACACTTGTGGTTCTGGGCTAGATATGTTTATGGTACATTTGGACTCTAAACACTTTGTTTGAAGCTTGAGATCATGTTTCTTTCTTCACAGTTCTATATTTGTCCAATGCATTCTTATTAGTCTCTTCTTCTTATGGTACTTGGCTTTACCATGCAAAAGTTAGCTGATATCATGCTACATCCTTTGGACAGATCAACTTCAGATGCTGGTCAGTCCCAGAATCCACCTTCAAATTCAAGTAAGACTGGGTCCAATTTGATGGAAGACCCTTTTGTTGTCTTAGGATCAACATCAGACCCTGCAGCTGCATCCTCAGGGTTGTTTATGGACCCCTCAGAAGTAATAAGTAAACCTAACGGGTCTGGGAAGTCAAGAGTGGAGAGTTCATCTGGTAGTGGGGGAGTGTTTGATGATATAGATCCTCTTGATGGTATTGGAAAATATGTACCTCCAATGTCATCCGAGGTCAATAAGAGGGGGAAGGATAGGAGCCCTTTAAGAACTGCAAGTGGACCACAATCTGCTGCTAGTAAAGAGCCAAACGATGAAGATTTGGGGAGCTATACAAAGAAGAAGATGCCTTCTATGGAGGAGTTTCCAGGATCTCATGAACCTGTGTTTGACATGCCCAGTATGCCAACTAATTTTCATAGCTCTGTTGGTCGAGCTACTAGCCCTCCTGCTTACTCGAATGTTGGTTCTAATGATACTAGTTCCCAGGTAAATTCAACTCCAAGATCTGAGAACTTCGACACATTTGATGATGTGTGGCTCACTGTATCAGAGATTCCCCTCTTTACACAACCTACTAGTGCCCCACCCCCTTCAAGACCACCACCTCCAAGGCCACCACGGGTTTCAAAGCCAATGCCAGGCTCATTTTCTTCCACTAATGCAAAAAAGGTCAATGAGTTTTCTTCTTTCCCAAATTCAACTCAGTACTCACACAGCTCTCAATCAGCTTATGCTGCAGCAAGTAGCTCTGTTACCTCTCAAATTGATGAACTTGAAGATTTTGCAATGGGTAAGGCCCAGAATAACTTTGAACGGGCTGAAGGTTTTCCCAGTGATGATTTTGAGACCAGTTCTGCTGCTGCTGCTTCTGCTGCAGCCATGAAAGAGGCAATGGATAGGGCTGAGGCTAAATTTAGGCATGCTAAGGAAATGAGGGAGAGAGAGAATCTGAAGGCTGCTAGAAATAAAGAAGCTGGTCATATGGATAGAGATGAGAGAGCTATGCAAGATGCTTTGAATAGAGAAGTTAGAGAAAAGCAAGAGAGGCTGGAGCGTGAGAGGCAACAAAGGGAAAGAGAAGAGGAAGAGAGAGAGCAAAGGAGGCGTGAAGTAGAGAGGGAAAGGGAGGAGAAGGAGAGAGAACAAAGAAGGCTTGAGAAAGAGAGGGAGCGAATTAGGCAGATGGAGAGGGAAAGGGAAAGGGCCAGACAAGCTGTTGAAAGGGCTACTAGAGAAGCACGGGAAAGAGCAGCAGTTGAAGCTCGTGCAAGAGCTGAAAGGGCAGCTGTTGAAAAGGCAGCCACTGAAGCCCGAGAACGTGCAGAAAGGGCTGCAGTGCAGAGAGCACAGGCTGAAGCCCGCGAAAGGGCAGCAGCTGAGGCAAGAGAAAGAGCAGAACGAGCTGCTGCAGAAGCAAGAGAGAGGACTGCTGCAACAAAAGCTGAAGCTGAAGCAAGGCTTAGAGCTGAAAGAGCTGCTGCCGAGAGGGCTGCTGCTGAGGCTCGAGAAAGAGCAGCTGCTTCTGCAAGGGCGAGCCAGCAAAAGAATGACGATGATCTTGAATCATTCTTTATGGGTTCTCGAGCAAGCAGTGCACCAAGGCCAAGAGCTAACTCATCAGTGAGAATCTAAGGCTGCCATGCTGTGTTCATCTTCTGATTCATGCTATAGTGTCAGATTGTCTGATTTCTAACCTGAGCTGTTGCTCATGCAGGATCCCCTGTTTGATGGACAAAACAAGGGAGGGCCTGAAGTATCATCTTGCATGAGGAAAGCTTCTTCAACTGCAAACATTGTTGATGACCTCAGTTCTATTTTTGGAGGTACTTGTGAATTATAGATATAATGATCTTTGCAATTTGTAATATATGGTCTTCTCCATAGTTGCATTTGACTAAGCTGCTTTGCTGCTAAAGCTGCTGCATCTTCGTCTGGAGTGTTCCAAGAGGTTGATGGTGAAACTGAAGAAAGGAGAAGAGCCAGGTTGGAACGCCACCAAAGAACTCAGGAGCGTGCGGTATGTGCTCCATTGCTCCATGTTACATGTTTAATTTATCTTTTCTCTCCTTTACATTTTCTACTGCTTGCTGGCCTTGGTTTACCATTGAGTTTGAATTCCAGGCGAAAGCATTGGCTGAGAAAAATCAGCGTGACCTTCAAGTTCAAAGGGAACAAGCTGAGAGACATGTAAGTGGTTTAGGTTTTTTTTTTTTTTTTAATTGAAATCCAACAGTAAAGGACTCTTGCTTTGGCCCTAGCCTTTTATCATACACACATTGCATGATGGCATAACATTTTATGAGTTGCAAGTGTTGTTTAGGTCTGAGGTTGCTTGTGCTTTACTCTAGTCTATGTTCAGTTAGTGTTAAAGTTAACTTGTATAATTGACTCTGGAATAGTTTACTCAGTTTTTTTACTAATACTAATGTATAAAACTTCATCAATACTTTTTGTCTCAACTTTGTAATTCTGGTATCGTCAGTGAGATGAGTTAGGCTGGGGATTTAATATCTTATATGAACATAAAATTGTGCTGACTTGCCCAACAAGCATTGCACTCAAATGATATGTTAATTTGGGTTTGGTTGGCTTAAGTGATTGAATGTGTTATTGCACATAATGTGTTGAAAGAAATAGTTACTGTCTGGAAAGCATTATGCTGCTTTAATATGTTATGTTTAAATGAGTGGGTTTATATTTGTGTGTGCATTTTCCTAGTAAGGTCCTTTATTAATCACTGTCTAATATTGATCTGTGTTGGTATTTCAGAGAATTGCTGAAACACTAGATGTTGAAATCAAAAGATGGGCTGCTGGGAAAGAGGGAAATTTGCGTGCTCTGCTGTCAACTCTGCAATATGTGTGTTATTACTACCATTCATCTTGTTTGTGCTTTCTTGCATAATATTTTATGTAGGAACAAACTATTTGATTTTCTGTGCTTATTTTTTATTTTATAGGGTGCTTGTTGGTTGTTCTCATTTTATTGCTTAAATACTCAGTCTGATATTTTACTTTTGAGATCTTTTGTGCATGTGGTGGATGACTTAAAAGGCAAATTATGATATATGTGTTGGAGGAAGACTGAGTAAGATGAATTCAAACATAAGAAAGAACTTGTGGTCGAACTCTAAGCCTCCCCTGATGACCTACTTTTTAAGCTGCCAAACTCTTTACTTACTGTGTACTGCTGTTACATTAAATGGATACACTGTACATGTGATGCTGATTTTAAGTAGAACTCAAAACTGAAAAGGAGATTGGACTGGCAATTTCAAGTGTCCAGATGCAATTTTTGTTATCTTTACTGTCTGATTTAGCTGTGGATGTTTAGAATTAAGGTAGTGAAGCATAAGAGTATGTTTTCGAAGCTTCTTCCCTTCATGATGCTTACTGTCTGACTTTTGCAGTTCTGTTCTTCTAGTCAAGAAACTATTCTTGTGCCTGGCATGCAACTCTCTTTTGAGCATTAAACTTTCTCAAACCCCTTTAGAAAGATTTAGTGTAGGTGGATCTCAAACTTGTTTTGAGCATCTAATACTCAAACTTGCAGAATGCATGGGCATCCTTTGCAAAACTATTCATCGTGCTGCTTACCTTTTGGTTAGATTTTGGTATCCTAGAAGTTGGATAAACATCTTGTTAAATCTTTCATCTCACAATTGATGGTCTTTTCGGATAATAATGCAGACTATACATGTAATAGTATTTAAGAAGGCAATGTGGATTCCAGCATACCATCTTTAGTTCTTTCATTTTCTTCTCGTCTTGCTAGCAGTTGCATAACAATTTGAATTCACAAGTTCTTGGACATGCAAATAATTATTTTGAGGATATGTTTAGTGTTTGTAGCAATTGAATTGCTTGAGAATGAGATTTATTTTCTTGCATTTATTTGCCTATTTGTCCATTCATCTTAAGCTTTAATTGTGCTCCAACTTCTAAATTATTGTGATGTGGGCAGTGCTTTAATTTTGAAAATGTATGGTGGTGGGATCTTTTAAAAAGTTCAGGGAAAATGTGATGTTATTGTTTTAACTAATTCGTCTTGTGAACCTGTTCTTTTGTGATTAGGTTCTTTGGCCTGAATGTGGCTGGCAGCCTGTTTCTTTGACAGATTTAATCACCGCTGCCGCAGTTAAAAAGGTTTACAGAAAGGCAACTCTTTGCATCCATCCTGATAAAGTCCAGCAAAAAGGTGCCAATCTTCAGCAGAAATATGTTGCAGAGAAGGTGTTTGACTTGCTCAAGGTACTTTATAAATGTTTTGCCTCAAGTTCTTTATGGTTGATGTGCTATTTTGCTATTAGAGCCTCAATTGTACCCATTTCTATATTTATTTCACTTTTTCTTAGATGGGAAAATTTGCTGTTTGTGTATCACTATATCAATGCCCTACTACCGCATTTCTTTCCATCTTGCTTTCAGTCTCATTCTATTTTGTTTCTCTATGGTAAATAGGAAGCATGGAATAAGTTCAATTCAGAGGAGCTTTTCTGAGTTCAAATCGTTGATTATATAGCTAAAGAAATTCGTCGTTTGACAAACTAGGCATTGGAGTTGAATGAAAACACGACTGTCCAGCAACTATAATTCGCTTAGCTGCTGCTGTTGCCTGCTTTGGTTTGATGATTCATTAAGTCAGCTGTTAAAGAGTGGCACATGATGCTAGCTCTCGCTTCAAAGGCTTGTGAGGTACGTATGTGAAGAGTGAAGTACACTCTTCTTTTGTTCTGATGTATGTACATTAAAAAATCTTCATCCAGCTAATGCGCGTGGAAATTTGGAATCACCGGGTTAGTGTAGATTAATATTCATCAAATTGGTCAGAATGATATGCACAAGTTGAGGGGATTTTTGTGTTAATTCTTTTTTATAATATTGTTTTGTTTGTGTTTCCGTTTCCCCCATTTCCCCACCTTTTGTGGCAAATACAGTATGTCCTTTTCATATAAAAAGAATAGTACAAGATATGTATGATTGTTGAGAGATGGATACTCCGAGGTGGATGATTCAATATAATTTCATTTGTTTCTTCTATGACACGGTACTTATTTCTTTTCTTGCTAATAAAATTGATCGTATTTACCTCTTTTCTTTTTTTTCTATACAAGTAGAATGTGACTGAAACTATTTGCATTTAGTGTAGAGGATTATTCCATAGTGTCATGATTGATGGGTTTCAGGTTTTCAGCATTTGTAACTATATTTCCGAAGTTTTTGTTTTGTTGTTTTTGGATGTGGAATTGTTTCATTTGTAGCCAGCTAGGATCAGAATATTCATTCATTGATATTCCAGTTTGTCATTTCATCACTACCCAGTCTGGGTATTAATGATTGAAAAGGAAAAGACCATCCAGATAAAACAGAAGCGCGACAAAAGCAATATAATATTAAATGAAACGTTTTAGACAAAACATGCTTGATGCTTCTATGATATAAGCTCTGCTGCGTCAAATTCATATTGAATGAATATAAACACGAAAACGTAAGTTTTTAGGCATTATAACTATATGGAGCAGATAGAAGGTTGAAAGCTGAAATTTTTTTTATTAAACTTAGGGTACCTTAAGTTACGAAACTAATAGTTTATTAAATTAAAAAATTTAAAGTAAACTCTCCCAATAAATATATTTTTCAAGGAACTTTGTTTTCGGAGAACAGAAAAACTGAATATAAATGAAAGGCCTAGACGGTGGGCCTAAAAGGCCTTAAGTGTTTGCGTTTTTTGGGCTTGGGACTGAACATCTACGGATCCAGATAGATAGTTGGAGAGAGAGCAAAAGGAGTTTTTTTTTAATGAAAGCTTACGGTAAAAATAAATAATTTACCCCCCAAAAGATGGTAAAACCCTGCAGTCTCTCAGCTCTGAGCTCTCAGCCCAACCTTCTTGCTTCTTTTTCAATTCATCTCTATCGCATTCCCTGAATTAAAAGTAAGTCTTTTCTCCTCCATATATTCCTTAATGTCAGCTTTAATGAATGCAATTTTATGTTTATTATCTACAATTCTACTGGATAACCAACTTGGAAGTTGGAAGTGTCGGCATGGATTTTCTTTGAAGTCCTTTATTTAGAAAAGACTCCATGCACGTCTACTTCAATAACATGTTGGATGAGTGTCTGAAAAGGGTACATACCTAAGATGAAGGTTTGAAGTAAAATAGCTTGTTACCATTTGAATTTTACTATTCACGTTAAACTTCGATATGGATAAGCTTACTCATTATTACTATATTTATGTTCTAAAGAGTCTCGTCTTGCTGATCAAGAGACAAGAGTGCGAAAGAGGAGCAGCCAAAAGGAGAAAGGTATCGAGAATCCTTTCTAGATGATCATCTCCAGTTCCTACCTCTTTTATTTTGTTATTTGTTGTGTATAGGGTTCTTTGTTCTCTACACATACCTTTAGTCAATTCTAAGAAACAGCTTAAGTTTTCAGTCATTACTGAAAGTGATTTATTTTATGCTTGATATGTGCCTCTTCCAAAAACCAAATAGATCAAGAGGTTGTTAAAAATAGTTTTTTTTTTTTTCAAATTACTCTAACTATCTTCTAATTTTTTTCCCATTAAATAAATTTTTATTTCCATGTTTTTCTTTTTGTAGGATAAAGAACTTGTTGATGAGGATAGAGAGTCTTGCACAGTTGAATTAAGTGATCATATTGTGGTGATGATTTCCTTAATGATAAAGTTGAAGGTGACACAGCGGTTTCCTTGATGATGATACGTGCCTCTTCCAAGGAAAAAGATCAAGTAGATGAAGTGGCTGCCAAAATTTCTATTTCCCAGTCTTCTTATCATTCCAAGAAGAAAGGTGATGATGATGATGAAGTTGAAGCTGACACAGTTGTTTCTGTGGAGAAAAAAGTTGATTTTCTTGGCTTTTCCATTCTTTCTAAACATGCGAACTACTTGAAAATTATTTACCAGAAAGAAGGTGATTTTTGGGAGACCTTTGCATCTTTCAGAGTTCAGAAATAATTTCTTTTATGTTGGATGCATTAGGAAGAGCTTTGGTGATAGCTGATGGTCTAGCATTTCTTCAGAAAAGCAACGTTCATGGATGATGGCATGAAAGCTGGATTTAGACTTGATTGTATCGATTTCTGCACATCTAAAGCTCCAACTTTTCTTTTTATGGAAGCAAACAAAACCCAATTGAAAACAGAGATGAAAGAAGTTACCCAGAAGATTGCCTCTTCGCAAAAAGAGTTGGAGCTGAAGGAGGATGGTGAAACAGAGTTAAAGAAGCAGTTTGAAGCTATTTCTGAATTCAGCAGTAATAGTTCTTCTCCATTAAGCTGTATAGTTGATTAAAAGTATTTATATTTGTTTCTCTCTCTTTTCTAATTATATGAATGCATTTCTTCATTCAATAAGGAATAATCATGTTTTCATTAGTAAAAGAAATTCTCAAGGACCTCCAACTGCAACAGATAGACCTCTATTTGTTTAATTTTAAAGTTGTTCGTGTTTGGTCATTAAAATTTTTAATTTATCTTTATTAGATTTAAATAATTAAAGGTAAAAATTTCTTTTAGTTAAAATAGTAAAAAAGTTTTATATTCATGATGTTGTTGGTTTAAATCTTTTATATTTATAAAAAAATTAATTAAAGGTATTTAAGATAAAATCCTATCAATGAATTGTATGTTACGAAATCTTAAAAATTATGATTATTTGAATCGAATTCACTAGATGAATTAAATTGAGAATTGATTATAATATTGATTAAAAATTTAAAATCAATTAAATCATAAATAGATTTAACTAAATTAAAAATTAATTAAATTATTTTTTAAATATTTAATAATTTATTTAATTGAATCCTCTAAACTGATTTTGGGATGGGTAGGGATCCAGATCTGAAAACGTTTATAAATGGAAGGCGTAGGAGGTGGGCTTTGGTACGGGCCTAAGAGGCCTCAGCTGTTGGTGGTAGTTGAGCTTGGAACTGAACAATCCACGGAGCCAGATAGTTGGAGAGAGAGTGCGAAAGGAAAAGATATTTTTTTTAATGAGCGTAAAAAAAAAAAAATCAACCCCAAAACATATGAGCAAAATTAATATTATCTTTTTAAAAGAGAAAAAGATGATAAAACCCAAAACCCTACTGGCTTATTCTAAAATCTCTGGCAGTCTCTCAGCTGAGCTCTCAACGCAACCTTCACTATTTATTGCTTCTTCTTCTTCAATTCATCTCTATCTCTCTCTCTATCGCATTTCCTGCACACTAAGTAAGTCTTTCCTTCTTATGTTCCCTAATGTCAACTTTAAGGAATGTAATTTTATGTTCAGTATCTACAATTCTACCCACTTGGGCTGTTGCACTTCACTGTTTTCTCTTCTATCTTTGGTTCTTTTGAGAGGAACTCAAATACTGGGGAGTTTCTTTGCTATATTCAATAATTGGAAAGCTAATTTTTTTCCCGGGAAATTGGTACTTCTTTTTTTTCCTAAATTTTTTCTGATGATGGTGACATCGAAAATCTTCTGTTTGTTCTTTTACATGGTTTTTTTTTTATGGTGGTAATACTCATTTTCTGTCACGGCTGGTGGAGTCCTTTAATCCTTTTCTACTCTTATTTTGGTCTTTTTTTTTTCTGTTTTTGAATGATTATTCTTTCAATTTTCTTTTTGGATTTAGCAGTATGTTTACCTCGACTCCAGTGTTCTGCTTTTTGGAATTTGAATTGAGTTAGGAGAATCAGTTTGAAGGCTAGGAGACGGTAGAATAAAATGAAGAGGAAGTCGCAATTTCAACTTATAGAACTTGAGTACATCTATAAAGGTATTTGTGGCTCTGGAGGTTTTCTCTTTTACCATTAAAGATTAAAAATTATGTTCATCGGATTATTGTTTACTTAGGTTTTTCCAATCTAGAAATTTCAGATTGTTTATTAAAAGTATATTGGGATTTAAGCTAAACCTTTTAGTAATGTCTGACTTGGCTTTTAATTTAAATTTTCATCCATGATTTTAGCTGACTGATATTATTACTCATCCCTATGCCTTTTTTTTATTTTATTTTATTTTAATGTGGAGCAGATAATAAATATCCTACGCAGAAGGAGATAGAAGGTTATGCTGCTTCTTTAGGACTAACTCTCAAACAGGTTCAGCAATGGTTTGCCTCTAAGAGGAAAAGGGATAAAGGAACTATATTACCTATCCATTCTATGACAAGCCTCTCTGCTTCTACAAAAAGGAACGCTGCTGCCATTTCTGTTGCTAGAAAGAATCAGAAAAGCACCTCTTCAGTCGGAGCAAATGGGTTTGGCAAGAAAAAGAAGAAGATGCTTCTTCCTCAGGATTTTTTATCTCCACAGTACATTCTAAGCAAGGTATTCCGCAAGGATGGTCCTCCACTTGGTGTGGAATTTGACTCTCTTCCTTCCCAAGCTTTCCACTGCAAAGGTACACTACTGGAAGCTTGTAACCTTTTCGCTGTAGTGGTTATTTGATGCTATTTAAAGGTGGTTGTTATTCATTTGGTGCCTTAATTTTGTGGTTTTGCTGAGTCAAAATTATGCTGGAAACCTCATTCTGTTTCTGGTGCTTTTCTATTGAGAATTTTCAAGGTTGCCATTTTGCTAAGATAGAAAATGTAATTTTCCTTGCTAATGTCATACATTAACCGGTGAAATACAGCCCTAACTAGTTAATATTTTAAATTGATTCTTTCTTATTGTTTCTGTTATAATCTTAATCTATATATTTTAGACTTGGGAGTAAGTGTGAGGCATTGGTTTTTTTTAATCCAACATGGGTGTGTTTTTAAATTTTTTTGAAGTCCTTTATTTAAAAGGTAAAGACTCCATACACATGTCTAATTCAGTAACATGTTGGCGAGTGTCTAACAAGGGCACTTGACCTAAAATGAAGGTTTGAAATAACATAGCTGGTTACCATTCGAATTTTACTTTTCCAGTACTCATGGCTATTCAAACTGTACTTTGACACAAATAAGCTTATTCATTATTGCTATATTTAGGTTCTACAGAGTCTTACCCTGCTGATGAAGAGTGCCAAAGAGCAGCAGCCAAAAAGAGGAAGGTATCAAGAATGTTTTCATGGTGTTCATCTCCAGTTCCTACCTCTTCTATTTTCTTATTTGTTTTACTTTGTTTCTTGTATTTAAGGTTTTTGAGCTTGCCAGCATAGACCATCAGAACAATAGTACTGAGAGTGCTTCAGTGAAGAAACACGGTATGGGAAAAGGTTTGATGACAGTTTGGAGGGTTGTGAACCCTGAGGGTGGAGATATTCCTACTGGCATTGATATTTCTAATCGACAAATTGTTGCTCCTTCTCAAACTAGTCCTGTAGTGCGAAGGCAACCGCCTCGGAACAAAAGACGGCAGCCATTAGTATCTCAAATGGTCAGTTATTAATTTTTTCAATCCCAAGGTTTTATGTTGACTTCTTTCTTTTAATCTTCTTTGGAAGCCTTTTGTTTTTACATTATTCCCTGAAAACCCAGGCGTTATGCTTGTTGATTGATCATTTTCTTGATTTTTCTTAATGGTTTTATGTTGGAAATTTGCTGACTACAACTTGCCATTCAGAAGCAGAGAAGTTTGGAAAAGAAGTTACAGGAAAAGAAAAGGGCCTCCATTAAAAGGAGAGAGGTACTTATAGTCATTTCTATCACTTTTTTTGTGTTTCATTCTCAACTTCTCTGTAACTTCTGTGTTAATGTTGACTTGCCTTTTTTGTGCTAGGTGCAATCTAACAAAAATGACAATCAGAGGCAGCCACGCAATGAAAAATGTGAACTTGCTTTGGATGGAACTATTTCTAATGAACGTCTTGATCAACTTGCAATGTTAGTTGATGATGAAGAATTGGAGTTGAGGGAGTTACAAGCTGGACCAAATCCATTACAATGTGCGGATCATCTTGGTACAAGCGGATTGCTTGGTTGTTCCCTTTGCAAAGGTTGGGTGGCTTAGTATTTTTTGATTTTAAGAATGCGTGAGCAATTTTTTAAATCTTTTTTGTGGCATTTATATGATGTGCGTATAGAAGGTAATTTTCTTTCTGGAGTTCTATTAAAGAATCTCTATATGGTTTCCCAGATTTGCTGGCTAAGTTTCCACCAGGTTCAGTTAAGATGAAGCAACCATTCAGTATGCAACCCTGGGATTCATCTCCAGAAACTGTCAAAAAACTGTTTAAGGTGCCTGCCACGCCTTATGTTCATTAATGATGTTCATTTAGTATTATGGAAAAAAGCCCTTTTATCATGCATGGTATTTGCTCTGCATCATCTTTTTCCCTTTGTTCTCATCCTCTAAATCTTGCTGAAGAAATTTTAATCTTAAAGCATGCTTCCAGTGGCTGTTGTCTTGCCCTTTTTGTGGACTTCTAGTGGTGGCAGTATGTTATGAGTCATCTGTTCCTTTATTTTTCTGAAGTATCTTGCTTAACTATTGTTTGAAATTCTTTTGCAGGTTTTCCATTTCTTGTATACCTATTCGGTAACACTTGACACATGCTCATTTACACTTGATGAGTTTGCTCAAGCATTCCATGATAAGGTTATCTCTCATCTAAGATTGTACCATATACATTGAAATGCTTGGCTTATATTTATTCCCTTTTTTTGTCCTTCTATACATGTATCCATCTCAGGATTCCTTGTTACTTGGGAAAATTCATGTGGCCCTTCTCAAGCTTCTTTTGTCTGATGTTGAAGTGGAGTTGAGTGGTGCAGTTTTACCTCATTTTAGCTTGTCTTGCAAGTTCCTTGCTCTACTTCACTCGGTGAGTAATGACCATGCAGGTTTATGTAAATGCATGCTTGAATATGCGTCTGTTTGCTTGCAATGGTTGTGCTGTGGGGGATATTATCCTCTGTTTTGTTTTACTAACATGTCATATTACTTTGGTGGTCTTGCTGGTTGCTCAGGTATGAATAGGATAAGCAAACCTTCTTGAACATTATAGATTTTTTCTTGTTGACGTATATAATGTTATTTAGAATGCTTTTGAAAAGAATTTCAAATTGGTAGACCAAAAAAGAAGGCCAGATTTGATTATTTTATTACTACAAAATAGATCCACTGAAAACGAAGCACTTGTCAGACAAGATCCATTTTTCAAGATTTTGTTGCTTGAGTTATATTTCGCTTAAATAGGACTTTCTGGTATTGATCAAGATTGAGATGACGACACATTGCTTCCATTTCTCTGTTTATTAAAAGATAATCTGCTAAAATGACGTGTATTCAATGACTTGGCTGGGGCCTGGTATTCTGATCTTGTTCCTTCATATGTGATAGGCTGATAGCTTTAACCTTAACACAGCTTAAATGAATCATCGAACGAGTTCCTGAGCATGTTTAAGTGGAAATGTTTGTATTAGCAAATTACATGCATGTGCAATAGGAAGAAAAAAAATTAATAAATAAGGGAAGAGGCATGTGCACCATGGTCTTGAAATGCTTCCTAAAGTAGTATATTGATATATCAGTTGGGTCTTTTTAAAGCTTTTTTGGAAAGTTGATAACCTTTCTGGAAAAACCCTTGGATGTTGAGGTATTGAATTGTCAGAGGATATTGGAGCTCTATGTCCTTGCTAAAGAAATGGATGTTATTTCTTTCCTTTTTAACTTATAAGGTGGAGAACCAAGAATTTGTGGTTGAGTTCTGGAAGACATCCTTGAACCCTCTGACATGGACAGAAATACTGCGCCAAGTTTTAGTTGCAGCTGGCTTTGGTTCGAAACAAGGTCTATTACGCAGGGAAGCCCTTAATAAGGTATGAGCACATTGTTTTTATGAATTATCAAACTCCTTTGAAGTTCCTCTACGATCCAAAGATCCACGGTTATATTTGAAATATGTCATTTTATATTTAATCTTCTTTCCTAAAATACAGGAAATGAGCCTCATGGTGAGATTTGGCCTGCGCCCCGGCAGTTTAAAGAGTGAGCTGTTTAAAATTTTGTCAGAAAGAGGAAATAATGGGCTAAAAGTTTCGGACTTGGCGCTGTCTTTGCCGGTGAGATTAGGACCTATATGTGTACATTTTATAAAATGAAAAGGTTCTGTTGCAGAAGCCAACTAAGTTGAAACCCTCATTTTAGTCATTATTATGACCTTGTTTCAGCTATCAATATTTTATTTTATTTTTTCTCTTTTGAAGGTTACTGAATTGAATCTCACTAGCACGACTGAGGAACTCGAAGAATTAATATGTTCAACTCTTTCAAGTGATATTACTTTATTTGAAAAGATATCACCATCTGCATATCGTCTGCGCTGTAGTTCTGTTGCAAAGGACGGCAACAATTGTCATTCTGATACTGAGGATTCTGGAAGTGTTGATGATGACTCTGATGACAGCAGTGATGATTCTGACCATGACTCAGGAAATTACTATCAAAGGAAATTCAAACATAATAACCACCATAAAGGTAGAAATAACATGCTGACTGTCCACACTGAAATTGATGAAAGCCATCCAGGAGAGGTGTGGTTGCTAGGACTTATGGAAGGTGAATATTCTGATTTGAGCATTGAAGAGAAGTTGAATGCATTAGTGGCTTTGATTGATCTTCTTAGCGATGGTTCCAGTATCAGAATGGAGGTAAACAATTTTCACCTGTCCAAATTGACTCCCGCTCCTCCTTTGTCACCTCTTCACCCACTTAAAATTGAAATAAATAAATAACAATAATAAAAGAAAGAAAGTTTGAAGAATATCCTCTCCTGCTGTTTTGTTTGGTATGTTGCTTTGATGGCCACTCAATTTTTTTAATGGATCTCTTTTTCTCTTTTTCTTGAGGACCATGATCTGTACAATGATTATTTTGGATATTTTATGTCAAGTATAAACTACTGACTATTTAGAGTGTTGTAGGTATTTAAATAAAATCATGAAGAGTCTTTTATATTTTAGTCTTTGCCTTGCCATGTTCCATCCTTGTGTAGCTGAAATGTTTCTTATCCTGCTATGAAGTTA
The DNA here is from genome assembly GCF_025698485.1 of Gossypium arboreum. Classification (NCBI taxonomy): domain Eukaryota; kingdom Viridiplantae; phylum Streptophyta; class Magnoliopsida; order Malvales; family Malvaceae; genus Gossypium; species Gossypium arboreum. Next base: position 18,073,095 of record NC_069080.1, read on the forward strand.
TGAATCTTCAGTAGTTCCATATCTGGTAGTTTCTCATTTTACTCTTTTTCCAGAATCCTGGTAAAGCCATTGTTGAATATGTTCCCAGCATCCCTCACTATGGTTCTGGAGCAAAAATTAAGAGGTCATCATCAAACCGACAGAATTTTCCTAGGCCATCTTGGGTCTATGGTGGACAAAGGAATGGTGTACAAGTATCACACACATCATCAGACTCTCGCCCAGTTGATTCATCAGCAATTACAAAGTCTTTTGAAAAAGAGAGATGTTCCAGCAGTGGACAGGATGCAAAACAAACTGAAGTAGGAGTGTATATACACCCAATGCAATCTATCTTTTTGGGCTCTGATCGCAGGTACAATAGATATTGGCTTTTCTTGGGCCCTTGTAATGCATATGACCCTGGACATAGGAGGATTTACTTTGAATCTTCGGAAGATGGTCATTGGGAAGTTATAGACACCGAAGAGGTAACCCTATTAGGTTGCTATAATGCATGTCCCTTTCTTCATTTGCATTAATATTGGTTAAAAATTGTCTTCTCATTTCTTTATTGAGATATCTTCTCATCATAGAGTGCGGATTACTCTTTACCTAAATGTCGATACTTAACCTGAAAGAAAATTTGGAGTTCTTTTCAGTTTTCCTTCAGACGGTAAGTGATTGTTCTTGTGTGAACAAAACTTTTTACTGTTATTATTTGTTTGTCCTTATCGTGGTGCAGGCATTGCGGGCCTTATTGGCAGTTTTGGATGACAGGGGTAAACGTGAAGCTCTTCTTATTGAATCGTTAGAGAAGCGGGAAACTTCACTATGTCAAGAAATGTCAAGTAGACATTTACATGATGCAGAAATCAGGAACACACCATCTTATTCACCTGAAATGGATGCAGTCAGAGAAGATAGTTGTTCTCCAGTTTCTGATGTTGACAACCTCAGCTTGACGGTGGCCATGAATGAATCTTTAACCTCATGCTGTGCTATAGTTCTTCAGGCTGGAAAGAAGGGAGAGGAACAAAATCGAATGTGGAGACGTCTTCAAGAATTTGATGTGTGGATATGGGATTACTTTTACTTGAACCTTAATGCTGTAAAGCACAACAAGCGTTCTTATCTTGATTCTCTTACCAGATGTGAAAGTTGTCATGATTTGTACTGGAGAGATGAGAAGCACTGTAGGATTTGCCATACCACATTTGAGATTGATTTTGATCTAGAAGAAAGATACGCCATCCATGTGGCTACATGCAGAGAGAAAGGAGACAATAGTACTTTTCCTAAATTCAAAGTCCTTCCATCACAGTTGCAATCATTGAAAGCTGCAGTCCATGCAATTGAGGTGCACTTTGTTTCTTTATTGCCTTTTGGATTGCTACCTTACTTTCTGTATATAAAAAAATTATATCGTATATTACATTTTCATATGAAAACAAAGAACATAGGCAGGATCCCGTACATCCGTACTAGCGGACATAGCATGCATATGCTTCATTTTTCTTTTACCATCTCTTTTTGCCAAGGACTGTTGGTCAGGCACAGGCCTTTTGTGTCAAGGTTTTATCTTTTATTTGAAAGGCAATGGGCACATAAAACTCATACCTCAGTATCTCATTGGTTTTTTTAGTCTCTATATATTTTATTAGTTGTGCTTCAAATATTCAAAAAATGACAATGCTAACTCTCTTCACAAGAGATAAAATGGGCAATGAAGTCCCTGCACAACTTTTTGTGGAAGATGGAGGGTTAAGGAAACATAGCTTGTAGAGGATTATGATTTATAGTGCATTATGATGATACTTGATCTTTGAATCACATTCAAGCTATGTAAGGAGCAAATTGTTCAATGTTTATTAATAGATTATGCATTTTACATGTGGCTTTGCGGGAAATCTGTTGTATCTTTTCCTTCTTTAGCAGTACTTCGGTATTGTGTATAATTCATTTATATATGTAAAATATTTAGAAAGAGAACAAACTTCATGCAATTATTTTTATTTAATCATTGTTTATATTTTCTTTCTTTCCTTTTGTGCAGTCATTTATGCCTAAAGATGCTTTAGTTGGCGCTTGGACAAAGTCTGCTCACAGGTTGTGGGTCAAACGGTTACGACGGACATCGTCTTTGTCTGAGCTTTTGCAGGTAGTCCTTTGTTGTTACATGGTTCGAGTTCTTGAAGTATGGTGATAAAATTTTTGTGATGAGGCTAATTGTAAATCATTGTCATTTTTGGAACTGGACTATTTGCAGGTTATTGCTGATTTTGTTGCAGCAATTAATGAGAATTGGTTGAATCAATGCCATATTGAGCAAGGGGGTTGTACTGTTATTGAAGAAATCATAGTATTCTTTCCAACTATGCCCCAAACATCATCTGCACTTGCACTCTGGTTGGTGAAGTTGGATGAGTTTATTGCATCATATTTGAAGAAGATTCATTCTGGAACGGAACTGGAAAATGGGACCAGATCAGGTATATTCCTTTATCTACAAGTTTTCTTTACATGTGCAGTCTTCTGGTTATCAAAGTTGAGCATCCTGTTTCTTTCTCTTCACTATATGAATTGTTCTGTTTACAGGATGAAGATTCATTTATGATATGTAGAAGGTGATTGTTGTGCATTTTAATTTCTTAACTATGAGTAGTTGATATTTAAGTTTGTGATAATCACGCTAGATCTTTCTTTATACTAGTTTTGTTGGTGATGGCATTTCTTAGTAAGCAGAGAATATTTCTAAAGTTTAGGTTTTAGCTTCAGTGACATTTTCAAGAATTAACCTTGAAGCTTCGTTCTAGCTGCTAGTTAGTTCTCCTGCAATTTCTTCGAGTTTTCTTGATGATGGATTGAAAAAGATACAAAACATTGCAAAATTTGTTTGTTCTCAAATGTTCGTATTTATTCCGTTCTTTGCAAGTGATGACTGCTGCGTTGTGTTTAATTTTTGTATCTTAAGACTGATTATCAGGATAGCATGGCTCTGAATGGAATTGAGGCTGGTTATTTTGAGCTATATAGATCTAGTTGCCTTATTTACTCTTCTTTTCAACAGTGTGCGGAGAGGTTACCTGCTAGGATGACTAGTTAGATCAGGTAGCTTTGTTGATTTTTAGGTAGCTTTGTTGATTTTTACTTGAACAACATTGTGAAGTTGATTGTTCGGGCAATTATCATCTTCGAAATCGACGGCAAGGATTTACATTAGTTAAAAAAACAAACCTATTTGTCATTCACCATTTGAGCTTTGCATCATTTTTTTTTCCAGTTGTCCATTTGGGTAAGTGGAAAAATACAGTAGTGCTTTTTTCGTAGTTATCCTCGGATATCCACAAGCTAAGATAGGGAAGTAGAAAAGAAACATGCATAGGTTGGACATGCAGAATTTTTGTGATTTCCATTGCTTGTACTTGCCCTTTCATTCCAGATCAATTTGCTGATCCTCGTTTGTATTATATTCTAGAGTTAATATGTTTTTATCTCTCTTTGGCATATTTCAGATAGAAGAGCAGCAAAAGAATAAAAACCCAGCTATTTTCAGGGCTCATACAAATGGGGAGCACATTTGATTATACAAAGCATTTGACTTTCTTATTTTCTCTTTGCTCTTCTAATTACTTAACCAGCCCGACTATTCATCATTGGGAGCTTTCTTTGATGCGTTAGGAGTTTAATTTCAAAGGACGAGAGCAGAATAGCGTATGAGACTGTACAGAACCAAGTTTTGACAAGATTTTGAATGTTCCTCAATCAGGCAATCTGAACCTATTTAGATGTTGTACAGAGTTAGCTTCATACATATGCAGGAAAATCAAGTGTTTTTTATACAATGGATACCCAAGTTAGTGAAATATGATTACCATTTTCTACCTTTCTTAATTGTAGAAAATGGAATGTTGCATATCCTTGTCTTAAGTGTGGACCGTAAACATGTCATTTTTAGTTTTGCAATTAAGGAATAAAATGAGATCAGCATATGTGGCTGAAGTTGATGTGTTAATTTCCAATTTCTTTTTCTTATAATTTGTTGAAAGGTCTTCAATAATATAGTTTTATCTTACTGGCATTTTGTATTTGGATTCCCTTGAAGCGGAATTCAACAAATGTCTATGCTGACGAAGGGAAAACAGAACTTGAAGGGATCGTTTCTTAAAACATAATAGTATCAATTTTCAAAATAGTAGGAACTAGAAAATGGATATATAAAAATCCAGGTTCAAACCAACACTGAATATGGCTTCATAAGCCTAACAATATGAAAGGTAGTGTATGGTATCAAGATGAATGTTTAAGAAGCTTCACAGTCTCGAAAACAGCTGAAAAATCAAGGTCTCCCAGCCCCATGCTTCTGGCCTTCTTGAAAGCCTACCAAACACAATTCCAAATAGGAGAAATAGGGGTTTCAGTTTAGTCTTCATTTATGTGTTTTTCTCCACATGCCCTAGTAACTTCCATATCCAACGTCAGTAATCTAAGTGCACCTTTATATTACGCGTATGTATTAGGGTATTTTAGCTCATGCAGGATATCTCTCTTTCGGCTTAAGCATATATGCTATGCATGGAGAGGGGCAAGCAAAGATTGGGAAAAAAAAAAAAAAGAAAAAACCTCATTAGCTGCAGCGGCTACTGGCATTGATACTGCATTTTGATCCCCAAGGGCAAGAGCCAACCTCATATCTTTCTGCTGATGTTTCAAAGGAAATGCAGGGGAATAATTGTCTTTAAGCATTTCTGGTCCCTTTCCTCTAAACATTGGGTTGGCAATCCCACCCAAGTCCTGCCACAAAACTTGGATCAGCCACCGCACCTTTCATTGTGGCCACAACTTGTTAGATTATTTAGTTGTTGCAATCTTACCAACACTTCGAGAAGGCTATGTGGATTCAATCTGCTTCTTTCGGCCAGTATAAGTCCTTCCGAAAATGCATTCATCACACTATGGAGGACAAAATGAACGTCCCAATCAAGTACCCAGATTTGTCAACTCAAATGAAAGGGGTATGTTGACATATTTACAGCATAGTAGAATTCCAAAATGCATGAATAGTTGAAATAAGTATTACCTGCCCATTATCATGTTGATGACAAGTTTCATTTTTGCTCCATTACCAACTGGTCCCAAGAAGAAAGGTTTCTTTCCTAATACATCAAAAGCTGGAACAGCTTCTTCATACAATGCCTACATATACAGTGATGACATATTGCAGTTAACATCAAAGTGAAGGTAAATTTGCAGGCTATAGAGATGAGATGTGTTAGTAGAAATGATTAGAGGAAAAAGGATGAATGGATTCCATTGTCTTCCACTATTATTTTTCTGCTTTTTTTTACCATAGTAGTGAAAAGAGCATTTGAACATTTAAGTTTAGCCTACAATTTCACTTGACAGAGGTTAAATTTAATCAAAATATGAAATCAAATGTATAACACATTAGTTAATTATGATTCTCTAATTAAGGCTTAGCTTTCTATATTATTTTAGTTGGTTTTCCTTATTTAATATGATATGAACCCTAGAGTTCTCGTCTCCCTTCGACGAGTTGAACAATCATTCAAAATAGATCGTCCCTAGAATCATGATAGAGGAAACGCAATCCATTTTGACTTTCTTGTCAAATTTCTCTTATTCTTAACATATCCATATCTGCCACTCACATAAAGATACGGCGGTATGGTTTACCAAATACATGAAAAAAAACTTTAAAAAAAGCATTAAACATACCCATATCCGATACTTATTCCATTTTTACCTGGTCTGTGTGAGCTTAGAGTAAATAAAAAAATAGTATTGCCAATTGACCTTATCTCCAGCTGCAAGAATCACAAGTTGACCAGTTTCTGCGGGCTGTTTGCTACCAGAAACAGGTGCCTCAAGGAAGTGGCCGCCTTTTAATGCAATTGCCTGTACATATCCCATGGAAGTAAGAAATCAGTATATTCATTTCATTGATAAAGTATCTTGACAGTTCCACAAAATTACCATTTTAGACGGTATATTACCGTATACCCGTATTTTACGCTCACCCAACACTCTTACTTTCTAAGTTTGAGACATTAAAGAAAGAAACACCATGTATCAAGAAAGTATCAGCTAACCTCACTGATTTTGCAAGAAGTCTCGGGATCAACAGTTGACATGTCAATATAACCTTTCCCACTGCCAATTTGGTCTAGAACTCCATCTTTGTCAAATACAACCTAAAGCAATCATCAAATACATAGTTTATGATGACGAGATTTTAATCAGGACGGCAATGGCTGAACTGAAAACTGTACGTGCACCCAATGTTTGTAAATTAAGTACCGAAAGAGCAGCAGCAGGGTCAGACAAAATGGCAATGGTGATGTTGCATTTCTTTACTACTTCAGCAGGGGTTTCTCCAACTGAGGCACCATGAGCCACCAGTTCATCACACTGCCATTACAAAATTTTAGTGTCAAAAATAAGGCTGATATCAGGCTGCAGATACTCCAATATACATATACAAGGCTGTCAACCCAATACATAAAACTAAAAACAAATTAAAACCCATCAATCAGATACAGAAATGCATCAATCAGATACAGAAATGGAAACAATGGCTGTGATATTACTTTGGTACCAGAGTAATGAAAACTTTTGAAAAGGTACCTTAGAAAGAGTTCTGTTCCAAACAGTGACTTTGAATCCATTCTTCAGCAAATTCATGGACATAGCTTTTCCCATTATTCCCAGTCCCAAAAATCCAATCTCCATTTTCTTCTTCTTCTTCTTCTTCTTCTTTCACTAATGAACTTTTTCTTTGATAGTTCTATGTGCTATTTTCTTACCAGGCTCCAATCTTTATAAATACCCAAAGGAAAACATAAAGAATATCTTCTTAACGTTAATGATGACAAAAATATGATAAAATCAATATCATCCTTGTCATCCCCACTAACATTTTTAATTTAAATAAATTGCCATCATTATGAAGATTTCTAACTTCGATAGTGTATGATATACTAAATATTTCAATATTTTTGTATTCATCGTGTTTGTCGTTTAATAGATAAACAGATGCATAACACGTAAGCCTATATTCTAATGGTAGGGGAGATGGTGCTTCAGTCCACTATTCTTGGAATTCTCGAAGGCTCTGTTGGGCTAAGTTCCGGGGTGGTGGTTCACGGTTGTTTGCTGGCGGCCTAGATTTCAAACCGTCGCAGGCAGCGGCTGGGCTTACTTAATTAACACTAAAACAACCCGCCAAAATTTTCACTCATTGATAATGAAGGCAATAAGTGATCAGAAAAGAAGAACAATAACTCATAGGAGAAGAACAACAGCAACAAGATCAGAAAATGGCAAAAAAAAAAAGGATATTAAACAAGAAGAAGAAAAGAGCGTTTATGGTGTATGGGATCAGAGGTGATGCAGCAAAAACAAAAGGGTTCAGACTGTGCAATCCTTGGATTCAACTAATGGTTCACCCATCAACACCTTGCTCAGGCTTCTCTCGAGGTCTTCAGGGCATTTAATTTCTGTATATTTATACTATTAATAATATTATTACTATTTGTTTGTTTTCCATGTTCTTTTGCTTCTGTAGTTCTCTGTTTTTGTCTTCGTTAATAACAGACCCTTTGTGAATTCCATGTTGCAGCCAGCTGCTTATATGCAAACAGCTATGAGAAGAAGGAGAGAGCCAGAGGAGAAAGTGGGTATACTTGTTTTGGAAAAGAAGCAAAAATTATCTTTACTTCCCATTTGTCAAAATGGCATAGATTTGATAATTTTACAAACCATACGAAATATTATACTAATAGTTTAAGAAACAGATAATACAAATACTAAATTTGTATTTTAATTGTTTTATGCATTTTGAGACATTATGGACCACTAATGGGCTGCTTTTTTCTTTTTTTTCTTTTTTCTTTCACTTATTTATGAAATAATATTCTACGTTGAGACAAAAATGAAATTGAAGAAACCAGTGGCATATATTCTCCTAAACTTCTTGTGGATCAGAAGACTCTCTTCTACTGATCAGTTCTCTTCTTCTATTGTATGCTCAGCAATGGTTTCCGCCTCTACCCCCAATTAAGCTTAATATCACCCAGAAATGTTTAATAACAGAAAGTAGCAGAATAAAAATTCAAGTACGAAAATGGCTATGCTGGGAGCAAGTCCAATTAGGTTCTCAAGCTTTCCACCGTCTTCTTCATATCTCACTTCCACCTTCAAACCCACCTCCTCTTCCACACTATCATTAGTAAGTTTAATACTATAGTTTACAATTTTGTATTATTTATACCTTACTCTAAAAGTAAGTTCGGAGTTGGAATCTTTTATCCGCAGGTTGTGGTGGGGAAATCAATTATCTATCGTCGATGTGTCGCCTGCTCCGCTGTTCAGGAATCTTCTACTCCTACAGGTAGCTTTTTCCCTTCTTATCAGTGTGTAAAAATCCTTTTAAAGCTCATCTTCTAAACTCGGGGTTGCTTAAAAATGTGTTGGCTTTTTGCCATTAGCCACTACCGAAACCAAGGGAACCACTCCACCATCAGCCGGCGTTGCTGGTGGTGAGGAGGAAGTGAAGGCTGCCCCAAAAGCAGCTGCAGCAAAGCCTAAACCTGCTGCAAAGGCTCCTGCCAAATCTTTGCCGGAGTTGATGTCGGAGGATGTCATCCCTTCATTGAAAACAATACTTGAAGCTCAAGATGATATATCTGAAATTGAACTCACTTTCCAAGACAACAAGGTTTGTTCTAATCCATCTTTTTCCCCAAGATTTGGCATTTTAAATTTGCTCTATATGATGAGATATATGAATGTTCATCCCATTCAAACTCGACAGTTGGAAGGTTCACTCCTGAAGGAGGGCTGTCCCTACTCTTTCTGGGCCTTCTTCCCTGATGGAGGCCTAACAGGTATTGTATACTTTGGGCAAATTGGAAACTATGTATCATTTCCATTTCTGCAGTAATTATGTGACTAATTTTCTCCCATTTGCTTGCGTAGGTCCCAAAGGTTTTTCATTGTCTTCATATGGCTCAGGAGCAAGCACAGTGGAGCCTTTCCTCGTTGATGAGAAGAAAATTACTGCAAGGCATGTAGTTTTCTGGGTCGAAAAGCGTTTGGCCGCCCAAGGAATTATTCCTGTCTGGAAAGAATGATTTATAGTATAACAAGAAATGCTGCCATGTAATTATTCATGTCTGAATATAATTGCTCTCATACAAATTTTTCCAATTCATAATTGTTCTACAATTTGAAAAAATGAATCTTTTTAGATGCTTAATTCATGGCGATGTTAGAAAAGCAAATAACAATTCCCATCATTATGTCAAACCTCTAGATTGAATAAAAGAAGAGTAAAAAGGGCACTGCAGCTTTAAGTTTTGAATTAACAATACAACTCTGATTCAGTTTAGCAGTCATTCCTCCCTAAAAACACAGATATGAATGATCAGTCTTAAAAAGAACAACAGCTCAAATTTACTAGAGAGAGATTCGCATTCATCAAAATCCATACAGGTCCGGCAACAAAATACCCCTCCCCTACTACTGTCTCATAAAAGGAAAGAGAATAAAAACACCACCTTAGAGTTCCAGAGTAATAATATAACATTGTATAGCTGACAGATTTCATAACGTTTTCATCTTAAATTACATGTCCAAGGACCAGGACATAAACAAATGCCTGGACCATGCTTTACACTGAATAACACGATCGCCCAAATAAGTAGCATTTGATTTGAGTAACTAATGAACACATACAACAGGTACTTTGAGTGCAAAGTTCATGAAGTTCATAAGTCCACATCTGCCATTATCACACTATGTCATTAGTTAGTTGTTGGTATTGGCATTTCGAATTGCACGACGAAGCTCAGCTAAGAAATCCATCTGTGAGCCAGATGAAGGCCCGGTATTGTTTGCTGGGGACATCATCTGAGGAAAAGCAAGTCAAATGCATAAGGAATGGGGGCCGCGAGAAGAAGAAGAAGAAGGGGTGAAGGATGAAATGAATACCTGATGGGGAAGTCTGAAATTCCTCCAGGCTGAATCACTAATTCCAGAGTACAGAACTGGTCTTTCTGAAAGAAGGAAAAACCACAGCAAAAGGAAACAACCATTATGGAAGAAAATATCCATCAGTAAACAAGAATGGAAACAAGGTCAGACATAAGGAGAAACAGGGGAAACAAAAAATAAAAATAAAAAACGACATGACAAAGGATGCCCAATATGACACTCCTAAGAGCCCCTAAACAACAAGCAGCAAACACAGAACTGCTTGCAACCACAAATCTAAAAGAAAGAGCAACACTCAGCACATAAGTAGCTTTCTTTAACATAATATTAGCAGCGACACCGAGTGGTATAGAGGCTGGTGGAATTATTTTAAGAAGATTCATAACCCATGCTTGGGATGAGGAACCTTGGAATATATTAACAACAGAGTTCTTAGAAAACCAATGATATATCCACTAGCATAATTCAGACTGGTTTGTGGTAGTCATGAATTAACTTGGCCCAAACTGATCCTAAATATCTCATATGGATTGGATATCTTCGATGATGCTGACAACCTTGTAATTCACTCCTTCCAATCCCTTCAACTAAACTTATGCATACATCAGTTATCAAAGTACGGCATCAATCTTCGTGGGAATGGTTGTCCCATCCCCCAGCAAGGAAATTATCTCATAGTTAGCAGTTAGAGGCCACTATTCTACTTAGCCAGATCAACCAACTTCAACCACCTAGTAAAAACGAAACTGATAATAGTTACTACATTGAAGCTGCCTTAGTTTTCAAAAAATTGGTTGCCAAGAGCCCAAAGAAAACATCCCCAGACTTCCTCCATTCCTTTTGCCTAAATTAGGTTGTCCTTAATTTCGGTTTTGGAAATAAATAACTAACAACCAGCATTTTTTCCTTGCCATCAACTAATGCAGAACTTTTGATGCAAAGATACGTTTGGATCAGTGCAAAGTAAATAAAACTAATGCAGACTTTTACAAGCCAGCCAGCTATTTGACCCATCAGTCCATAAATCTCCAGAGATGAATTAGATCAAAAAGTCAGCCAAAATGTGAGTAAAACAAGATAGAACATATCATGAATCTAATATCATATGGAACAAGAAAAGGCCCAACCAACTAATCCCCTTCCCCCCTTTTCTTTTTAGGCCAGGAGTTTTACAAAGATGTATAGACCTAGAGTAGAATGTCTCTTGCAATAAAAACCTTTATTAATTTTCTCAAAGTGTTATCCTGTAGTTGATAAGGAGACCTTTGTTGCTAATCACAGAAGTCTATCCAATTGCTCATATTATTTCCATTCGCCAACCATCTTCCATACATCATCCAATCACTAAAACTTTGTGTACCACTACGAGATTTGGTCCACATAAAGGACCAACAAGCCAATCAAATCATATTCAAAAAGGGAACTTTTTTAAGTTTTCTATTCTTCCACTCACCAGACAAGTCAATGGATGTATCATGGTAGCGATGTAAGACAGCTGCCCAACCTGCATTTGTAGAGATAAACAATGACAGTATATCAGCCATATGATTGCATGTTTGCAAGCATGGATTCTTAAAAACATTTAAATTTCATCCAACAAGGGTAATACTTGTCAAACAAGAATAGAAGGGAGGAAGGAAGTAGCATTGGAACCGAAGCCCCACCCAAACCACTTCCTACCCTTCATCACTTAACCAACCAGGAAAAGCCTTCCACAAAACTAATTAAGCTTCAGCAAAATACTCCAATATCTGAATCAATCGTAGAGCCAACCTCTTAATCTCTTTCCACTACCCTCACCCCAAAACCAAAGAAAAACAAGATCTTTCCAACTATAAGTGGAATAGCTCACCTAAATGTAATGCTGCATTTAAGCAGAATAATACAAGATAAGAAAAATCAATAACTCTAAATTCAAAGAGGTAACAGAAACAGCGGCTGTTTTCTTAACTAAAAGTACAAGAAACCAATCAAAGTGTGCAGAGATTCCATACGATTGCTTAAAAGCCTAGAGGCATCACTTCTAGAACAGCCTTCTAAAGGTATCAAAGCATGACGAGGGTTGTCTTCATTCAGGATAGCGCTGCTCCCAGCATCCGCGACTGGATTAATGTTTCTCGATGTGGCACCTTGATTCTTCTCTGAATCATTCCCATAAACATTGTTAGTCCAATCAAACCGATCTGCAAGATTTTATTACAACTCAGTCTACCAAATGAATTGAAAATTAAAATCACTCCTTTTTTAAGGGGGGAAAACATTCATCTATAAATCATCGGAAGAAAAAAGACCAAGAAATAATCAATGAAGAAACCGACCTCCAGATTTGCGGCGTCCGAGAGAACGATTTCTGCAATTTTGAGGCATAATTTTAGGTAGGACGAGGAAAATAAGAAAGCGAGAACGAAATTTAGGGTTGTGAAGGTACCGTTGATTGGGAGGAGCATAGCGTTTGATGGCAGGAGCGGCATCAGCTGCGGTGGGTGTAGGGTTTTCCAACATCCTCCTCTCCTCACCTCTCTTTTCCTTTACACCGCCGCGTACGAATGGCGGATTACAAATTCCGGAGTTGATTCGCGATTGCGTCGCGGCTTGTAAGCTGACTTTCTGGTCCAAAAGCGTTTCTTTACCTTTATTCAATCAACTCCTCACTAAAACGCACCGTTTCTTACAGTTTACTAATACCTTAGAATTACAACCGTGACGGCCCACCAAATACCACCCAACCCTAACACCAAATATACATTTTAATTTTAAGATGTTTCACCTATAAAATATTACTCATAAAATTACAAAATTATTTTAATTTTTTGGTGAAAATAATTATTTTAATTTTGAAATAATATTAAAAATAATTTATTAAAAATATTTTTAATTTAAATAAATATTATTTTATACACCAGCCACAAGATTTTTAATTCCACAGTCACAATTAAAAGATATTCATGTGTCTCATTTATGTATTATTTATTTTTAATTATCAATTAAGGATACATTGTGTCTTCTTAATTTTATTTACGAAGTTAAAAAACTCCCACACTAATGTACTAAATAGTTATTTTTAAAATTTATTCAAATAATAATTATCCTTTAAATAATATAAAATTTTAGTTATCGATTCAATATGCCCATTTTATTAGTTTTAAGATTTTTAAATTTTTAACAATTAATATTTTTGTTAAATATCCCCCAGCCACGTCAGATAACCATCAAACCAAGCATTCGATCATTTTTATTAACTAAAGGGATCATTGTTTTTTTTCTTTTTCTATTACTCAAAACTCAATTAGAACCACTTTTTCTTAAAGATTAAAATAACATTTTGTCAAGTTTTTTAATCCTTTCACCAAAACATTGTAATTTTTAAATATATGAAAAATTAAAAGAAATCAAATAATTCATATTCGAAGTATCATCTCCAAATATATGAAATAAAATTATACATGTATTAATCTATTAGATAGATTCGCAGACTCAACACTCACTCGAATAATAGATCATACCAGCTAAGTAAGCTCAATTAATTCATCAGAAACCTAGCCATTAGAAAAGTACAGCAAATAAACTTGACTCTAGACCTTAGACTCAAGCAGACGAACTTGGGATTTAACAATTGAGATCATGAAACTCTGACGTCGGAAATTCATCGAGATTATTATTTCACCATTACCTGTTTTGTTCTAACAATGTAATCATTCATCCATCAAAACCAGGTTATGATCAAAACCTGACACTGCTTGTAGAACTTTGAAATCTTCCAAACAATCAAGCAAGGTTGGCTCGGCTTCATCGCTGGAGCTTCCTAACCCAAGACGGCCACTCTTACCACAGCCCCAAACCCATAACTCGCCATGAGATGTCAGAGCAGTAGAATGCACCCGCCCTCCTGACACTGATACAGGTGTTTCCCCTTCCCATCCCTCAATCATTGATGGGAAATTCTCCGGTCCTTCTCTACCTAATTGTGAGCATTGGTTCCATCCCCATGAGAAAATGCTCATTCCACCACCTTCAACATCCGAAGATGGCACCTCACAGATTGCCAAGGAATGACCAAGACCTGATGCAATAGACACAGGATGGGCGGTTAGATCAACAGGTAACAATCTGAGGTCCAGTTTGGTTCTCCCCAGCTGACCATATACATTGCTTCCAGAGCTCAATAAAGTACCATTACCTGAAATTTGATACTCAAGATTAACAAAGATGCATATGCCAGCAACCCCACATGCTCAATCATAGAATCTACACAAATTGTAACTTACAGCAAAGAACCAAAGAATGATCAAGCCCGCAAGCAATGTCTCTGACTTCAACTCCTTGCAGTTCTTCGACCAATCGAGGTTCCCAAATGATTGGCATGTCTTTCTCTTTCTCCATTCCTTCTAAAACCATCAGCTTGGCAGCATCCAATCCTGAACCTGAAAACCGTTTGTCATTCATCGATATATTCGCATTTGAGTCCAGAGGAGATGCCTCTAAAGCTTCCCCCACATTTCCGATCCTACCATCGGCTGAATAACCCCAACCTAACAACTTCCCATCCTCTGTCTGTGCAAGAGCATGCCCCCAACCAAATGAAACCTGTCAAAGAAAATGCAACCATGGAATTTCCTTCTAATTGGATGATATACATTAGCTCAAGCTCAAGCATACTAGCAAAAATTGCAAGGAAGTTAGGAGCTAGATTAATCTACCTTAAGAATTTAGAAAGCCCACCTTGACTATCTTTTCTCCTGCAAGTGCTTCAACTCTGCGAGGTACTACGGTCTCGATGATACCCTTTCCAAGACCAAGCTGTCCCCGCTTAGACTTCCCCCATACCCACACAGAACCATCACTGTCAATGGCAGCAGAAATAACACCAGAAGCAAAAGCAGCACAAACGTTCACATAATCCAACCCTTCCACTCTCTTTGGATCATTCCAAGAATCTCTGCTCACATTCAACAGTTACCCATTTCGCATTAGGGTAAGTCATTAGATTCAATGTTCACCAATAATAACACTTCCACATATGACTAACTATGCCAAAACAACTAGGTTTTATTCATAAGAAAATCCAGGACCAGCAATAATTGGGTGAAGTTATTCAATGTATCACAACATCGCTCAACTAATAACAAAGTAAATCAACATTCTATAGAACTGACCTCGGGGCAAGTGGATCACGACCCAGCTGGGATTCCTGGTTGCGGCCCCAAGCCCAGAGTCCACCACGGGAATCAATAGCGAGTGAGTGATAATGGCCAGCGCTGATGCTGGTGATATCGGAAGGGAGACCGAGGACCCGGGTGGGCTCGTAAGCATCGCCTCTGGGACCGGTCACTGAATCGGGTAGACCCAACGCCCCCTGGCTTCCGTCCCCAAAGCTCATTACCGTACTCATCCATCTCGGTCTATTAGTAGTAACCTGAGCGAATAAGGCTTTAGATGAAACTGCAACTACCGTTTTATTCCATTGATGATGCTTCCATAACAATCGGTTTACCAGCATCTTAGCTTCGAGAGTGCGTCGGCAGTGGCCAATCCGCTACTGTAAATTTAGGAAGAAATGAGTTGATGGGTTGACCCAAACAAGTTAGGGGCGGTTCGGCATTGGCAGGTTGGTTCTAAAACCACTTCTAAACTTCATAATCAATCCCAAACAAGTTGATTTTGCTACCAAAAGCACTTTCAAGAAGTGTTTATCCAGCCAAATGGGATAGAGAGGATTTGTTCGAAAATGCATTTAAAAGATATGGAAAGGATTTGTTTAGTATTACTTTTTTTGAGGGTTAAAAGCTTTTTGGAAGCCAGAAATAATACTAAAGTAATTCAAAAGTAAAAGTAATTTTTTTAGGTTTTGTTTTTATAAAAGTGTTTTTAAGGAAGAAATGATAATTTTAGCTCATTTTATATAATATTTATATGGTATATGTAATTATTTTTTATTAAAATTTATTTTATATATAATATTATTACATGTTTAAAATTTTATTGATCATATTTTATTATTTAAAATATAATTATATATTCAATTAAATTTTATAAATAATTAATATTAATTACTTAAAAATATTTAAAATTAATATTTTATATATTAAAATATTAACAATAAATTATTTTTATATTCTTATTAAGATATTATAATATTAATTAATTTTAATATTATTTAAATATATATTTATTATTTTATAATATAATATCTAAAATAAACATTTTATTTATCAAAATACTTTTTAACAGCAATACTAAATATTTTAAAATTATTTTTTACAACACTTTTTAAAAACAATTTTTAAAAATGCTAAATTCGCACTAAGTATTTTTAGACTGTTGAAGCAATCCCAAATAGATTGCTTTTTCAGCTAAAAGCATTTTTATTAACTCAAAGAAGCTAATATCAAGTGCACTGGCGGTTGACTTTGATTATTTGAGGTGAGAAAATTACAATTTTACTTTTATCTACTCAAGTATAAAGTAAAGTAGTCTAAGCCTTTATTTAAGTATAGCTTTATTCAATATAGGTCACACAATAAACATCACAAGTTAATAAATCTATAAATAGATTCAAGATTTATTCTAGTTGGATATTATCCGATGTGCTGTAATCCAGTCGGTCATATTTATATCTCTATCTTTTGGGAGTCATTCGCTCTGATGCCCAAGACAAAGTATTTCATTAATTAGACTTGATAGACGACATATTAATCTTTCAATCGATTTGCTCATTTTCGGTTAAACTAAGGACATGTTTAGGTTCGCCTTCTAATAGAAGTTGTCTACTAATATAAGTTGACGTTCTGTATTACGATCTGATTACGTAATACTGTTTAGTATTAGTTAATATTAAATAATCAGTAAGCTAATATTTGCTTCCATTTTGTTTTACATACAAAAATCATTGAGAACAGTATACAAAGGGTATTAATGTAATTCATGAATAATTTTATTAAACCAATCTATTCAAAAAAATATAAGTATATATAGACGAAAATACTATACTTAGAATACTAAATCCAATATTAAGTGTCACCTATCTTTGATGATATTTAATAATGGTTGCATGTTTGCTTACTTTTGTTCGACAAGGGTTGTATATTTGCTTCCTTTGTTTACTTTTGTACAATGATTCATATTTATCATTTCTATCTTTTTAAAATTTTGTGACCTTAGAATGTATTTTCATAAGGAATGAGTATGAATAGTAGGGACAATAATTCCAATGGTAATAGAAATGATGATGAAAGGAGTGAGATTTTACAACGTCTGGAAAGTTTTAATAGGTTATTTAGTGTTGCAACATCTATTGCTCAATGATATTGTGAAAAATATTTATTGAAACAATCATGCATGAATTCAAAGCATTCAGATGATGCATGGGTTCGAGAGGTCCTTAATGGTCATGAATCTCATTGCATGATTAATTTTAGAATGCCCTCAATCGTATTTAGAAGCTTGTTGAGAGTTTTAGAAACACTATATGATTTGCAAAGTTCAAGAAATATTTCTTCTCTTGAAATATTGGATATCTTTTTGCATATGTTGGGTGTTGGTGCAAAAATTTCTCAATGTCAAGAGATTTCAAAGGTTTAGATCCACTATAAGTCAATACTTTGCAATTATCATTAGGAAAGTTTCAAAGTTAACTATTGATAAAATTATACCAAATGATTACACTTTTAGCACAATACTTGAACAAATACGCAATGATTCAAGATACATGCCGCATTTTAAGGTAACATATTAAGAGTATCATTTTATATTTTAATATACTTATTATTGAATATGTGTGTACTAAATATGATTATTTATTTAGGATTGCATAGGTGCAATTGATGGTACGCGTGTTGTAACGACCCCTAACCCCATACCGTCGCTGGAACAGAGTTATAAGACATTACCAATCAGTACAGTACAATATAAACATTAATTAAATATAAACGTTCAAACTCATCATAATTTTAAGATGACGTCCCTTTAATGGGCTCTCGCGGTCCAATATGAACAGTAAAATCAATTCGGGACTAAATGAGAATTACTACGAATTTTTCTTTCAAATTTCAAATTCATACTATATACCATTGCCAATCATAATTTACTTATTTTATCAATACTTTCACAACCTAAATGACTCTCATAAGACATCCTAGGTACATGTCATTACCAATACTCAACATGCTTTACCTCATCGAATTCGGGATCGACCTGGGATGCTGATTCAATGATCTAGCCTTAACTTAATCTGCATGACGAAACAAACCGTCTGTTGAGTATACACTCGATGGTATTTCTATAATCGAACACTTAAACAATTATAAAACATATTAATTTATATATATTGAACTATTCAAACTCAACGAGTATTCAAACATTCACTTTCCAACCAATGTTTTGGTCTACTTTAAATTCAAAATCATTTATTATTTTTCAATAGCAATTAATCAATCAGTAATATTCATTAACGATCAGTCAATCAGAACAATTATTTATTTAGTAATAGTCAGTTATTCAGTATCAATCAATTGATCGGTTATCCAGTAACAGTCAATTATTCAGTAAAAATCAAATATACAGTAACAATTAAATTATTCAGTAAAAGTCGATCTTTCCAATTCCTTTATTTACCCCTATTAACATGACTCAGACCTAGACGAATACACGGATCCAACCAACACACTAGTACTGCACATAGTGCCTCATCGGCCAAATCCGGAATAGTAACAGTAACAATACGGTACACAGAGTACCTCATCGGAACAAATCGAACAAGAACGCACGGTAATCGAGTACGCCATCGAACAAATTGAAATAATAATGAATTGAATGAGAACAATATCGACACATAAAGTGCCGAATCGATAATGATAATGAAGAATAAGATAAGATGAGTCGGCACATAAGTGCTCGATCGAGAAGCCAACAAAACCCGTTCTCTTCCATATCCTATGGCATGCCAACTATATCCGACTAGCCCGACTAGTTAATAGGTATTTAATTCACTTTCCGTTTTCAATTAATTCATATTTTAATTAATTAACTATATTTTTCAATTCAATATAATTCCATTCACTTTTTACTAATAAATATTCAATTTCACAATAATCACAATTTTCTATCAATTTCATCACACTTCCAACTACATATATTTTCCAATATAACAAATATTTATTATTCAATTTTCACATCGATATTCATTTCAATTCAAACATTCACATGTATTCATAAATTAATTCAATATAATTAATATCCAATCCAATTCAAATAATCATCTCAAAACACCTATTATAAATATATATTAAATAATAAATCAAACAATTTAAGTATTAAGTTCAGATTATAAAAATACAAACCGTATTTTCTCGAGCTAACTCCCGTTGCCTTTGCCATTTTTCCTTGCTTAGCCAAGATTTCCCGAGACAACGTTAGCAATTTAACTTCCAAGCCTTGAAATCTCAATTTTCCCCTTTTTCCTTCCTTCTTTCTTTTCCCTGCTCTCTATTTCGTTTCATTCATTCTTTCTTTTCTATTCTTTTCTTTTTATTCCTTTTAATTTATATATATATATATATTATAATAACTTAATAATAGCTATAATAAAATATCTATTTAATATCCAATCTCTATTTTACATTTGTATACACATATATTATTACATTTGTCTTTCTTTAATCTATTCATTATATAAATATCTTTTACTTAATACTAATATATAATTTAATAATATACTTATATAATAAGTAAATATACATGTATTTTACAATTGTATGTATATTAGTATTACACATGTCACCATATGCACCATACATTTGTCAACTTTTATTTATTTTTCACATAAAATCTTATAATATAAGTATTTAATTAATAAATAACTTTTATAAATAATAGATATCTATTAATACTTTTTTTTGAATCAAATCCTGACTGATATTTATTAAAACGTGACTCAAGGCATAAAAATGAAAAGTCACAATCAAAACAGAACATCAAACAACAAAACAAAACCAACCCAGCTGTAGAGTAATAATCACATCTAAAAACTACCAAAACCAAACAGAAAAAGAAAACCACCTTAAGCTAGAGGAAAAGCCCCTAAACGCAGAGCCAAATATCAGCCACCAAACGTTTCACTTCTCCAAAAGAAAATCCCAAGCTTAGAAAGAGAAGAAAACGAAGCTTTGAATCCATACCTGGAGAAACGGTGAACTTGCACCAAATTCAAAGCAAAATCAAAAGGAACCATGGTGCCTCTGACGATCCATCATCGCCATTTCCTCCACAGAACCTGGTACTCCATCTGCCCAGACACTAAAAACCTGTCTTCGCCTTCCTTCCATCGCCAACGTGTGAGCCGTCCTATTTCCAAATCGGGGTACAAAAGTGTAAGTTACATGATCAAAATTTGCTTCCAGAAAATTAATTTGAGATGTTATTGGCCGAAGAATTGATTTGTCTTTCTCCTTTTTCTGAATGCTCTTAATGACTGTTAAAGAGTCCCCTTCAATGATTAAACGCCGAAAACCCCTTATATCCGTAAACAATAGTGCCCTCATGCATGCTCTTGCTTGAGCCAAACAAGCATCACCCACATCCGTCAACAGGTAAGTTTCTGCCCCCGACTATTTCTCCTTCCGAGTCTTTAGATATAACTGCTGTTACAACGAGACGAGATGCATGTTGAAAGGCCGCGTCGAAATTTAGTTTGATGACTCCAAAATCTGGGGGTCTCCAATTCTCTTTAACTGTAGATCTAAGAGAAGAACGAATATTCTCTTGAAAAAGGCTAATATCTTGACCATAACCCCGGATGAAACCCAACAATTCCTGGAATAATAGTTTAATCCCTTCATGCACTAGTTTATTCCTTCGAAACCAAAGACTCCATATAGAAATTGCCATGACTTGCTTCTGTTGATCATTCGCAGTAGAAAAAGTATTAATAAAACGTTGCTTGTAACACGATAGCTCTCCAAAATCTTGCAGTTTGACTTGAAAAGAAGTCCAAACTGATTGTAGAATATCACAAGACCACATCAAATGCCCAGAATCTTCCTGATCTACCTTACACAACGGACAGACAACATCAACTCTTAAAGATCTCCGCGCTAGATTACAGAAATGAGGCAATAGATTGTTAATAAGCCTCCATATGTGAATTTTAATTTTCGCAGGAATGTTCAAACTCCATAAAGATTTGTAAAAATCCCTATAACCATCAGTATTAGGGGATGTAGATGAATGATTCTATAACACCTCTATAGATAAGACTGGATACGCACTTTTTACAGTGTATTCCCCAGAACCTTCATATTTCCACACCAACATGTCATTTGTATTTGCTCCAGAAATGGGAATGGATAGAATACGTTTTCCCGTGTCTTCATTAACTATTTTATGTATTAACTCCTTATCTCAGGTATTGGTCTCACTCTCAATTAACTGATTCACATTCATCTAATTAGGCATAATCTTCTGAATTGATATTCTATTATTCTCATATCCAAGCAACCAAGAGTTGTTCCATATGTTAATTCGAGCACCACTACCAACACGCCACACCAACCCTTCTGCAATCAGCTCTCTGGCACTGCAAATACTTTTCCAGGTAAATGAAGGGTAAGACCCAATTTTTGCTGACAATAAGTCTGAAGATGGAAAATAGCGAGCTTTTAAAACTTTGGCTAAAAGACAATTAGGCTGAGAAAAAATGCACCAAACCTGCTTATCTAACAACGCCTTATTAAACAAAAACAGATTTTTAAAACCCATCCCACCAACACATTTCGGTCTACATAAAAAATCCCAAGGACTCCAATGAATACCCTTCGCGAATTTGTTATTTGTCCACCAAAACTTGTTCATTATGCCTTCCAGCTTCCGACATAACGATTTCGGCATAAGAAAGCATTGCATTACATAAAGCGGAATGGCTTGTAATACTGATTTGATGAAAACCTCCTTCCCCCCAATTGAGAGATAGCGCAAACTCCACATTTCCACATGTTTTCTGAACCTGTCAACAAAATTGGAGAAAGCCCACTTTTTATTCCGACCAACTATCATAGGTAAGCCTAAGTACTTTTCTGGGCTTGCAGCCAACCTAACCCCTAAAAGATTGATAATGTTTCCCCTGATAGTTGAATCCACATTAGCCCAAAAATAAATGAGGGACTTATCAAAATTCACACGCTGCCCTGAAATCATTTCATACTCATGAATGACATCTCGAATCGCACAAGCTCCTTCGCAAGAAGCATCTCCAAAGAGTATACAATCATCTGCAAAAAACAGGTGATTGATTGACAATCTTTCCCTCCCAATCGACGCACCCCTCATCAGTCCTTTGTGCTTTGCTTCCCTAATGAGAGTAGAAAAACCCTCAGCACAAATGAGAAAAAGATAAGGGCTGAGCGAATCACCCTGTTTTAGGCCTCTAGAAGGCAAAAACCACTCACCATTAGACCCGTTAAGGCTCATCAAATATGAGACAGAACATACACATCTCATTATCAAAATAATCCAATTAGCATGAAAACCTAGGTGAGTCATCATTCCTGTCAAAAAATCCCATTCTACACGATCATACGCTTTACTTATATCGAGTTTAAGCGCAAAATTCCTTTTTTTTTTTTCCATATTTCTTTATTTTGAGAGAATGAAGGAGCTCATAAGCAATTAACACATTATCCGATATAAGCCTTCTTGGGATAAAAGCCCCTTGAGCTTCATCAATGCAATCTCCCAAAACACTACTCATACGATTCACCAAGACCTTCACGATAATTTTGTAAATTACATTACAAAGGCTTATGGGTCTAAATTGTGACAATTTTTTTGGTTTTTCGACCTTGGGATCAGCACAATACGGGTCTTATTAATATCAGCTATTTCAGTTTCTCCATTCAGAATAAATAAATAATAAGAGGAAATATCAGACCCAATTAAATTCCAGTACATTTGAAACAATATTGTGGGAAACCCATCCATACCAGTGCTTTCAAGGGTGCCATCATCTTGACTGTCACACCAATATCCTCTTTAGTAAACTGTTTGAAAAGTGTATCATTCATGCTCTCAGTAACTCTTTTCTCCACTAGTCCAAATACATGCTCGTCTGAGCCCACCTCAAAAGTCGAAAAAAGATTCTTAAAATAATCGGAAGCAAGATTTAACAACTCCTCAGTCGACGAAGTCCTTCTACCATTCCCATCTTCCAACTCTAAAATACGACCATAGAACTGGCGTTGAATAGCTATTTTATGAAAATAGCTAGTATTGCGATCTCCATTCTGTAGCCAATTAACACGAGCTCTTTGCTCCTAAAATAGTTCTTCCTTATCAGCCTCCACATTAAGCCCCAATTGGACCTCTGTAATTTCCGCTAGATTCTTTTATGAGGGTTTTTGATTAAAAAGGAATTCCAATCTGTCTTCCAATTCCACACGATTTCTTCTATCCTCTTTAAATCTGGATGTACTCCAACGTTGAAGCTGATGACCAAGTCTCTTCAGCTTTTTCGGAATGCTGCCTGAAGTATCATTCCACAATCTTTTAACCAGTCCTTCGAAAGAACTATCCAAGCACCACTTGGCCTCAAACCGAAACATTTTATCTGAGATACATAGACAATTCCCACTCTTTTTCATTGTATCCAACAGAATAGGGCAATGATCAGAGAAGGAATGACTAAAGTGTTCTACTTGAAAACTGGGGAAATTATTAATCCAACTCAGTGTAGCAACCCCATGATCCAAACGCTCCCGTATGTTTATGTTAGAGAAATTCCCTCTCTCTCATGTATACCACCGACCAACATAGCCCAAATCATTAAGACTGCAGTCTTCCAGCGCCATTCGGAAAGCATTCTTCTGACGTTCTGATCTAAGACGACCACCTTTCTTCTCAAAAGAATTTGTAATCTCATTGAAGTCCCCTAAAACAACCCATGGAGTGTCTTGGTCATGGCTTAATTGTCTAAACAAGTCCCAAGATGTACCTCTATACCTTCCATCCAGATTCCCAAAAAAACCCAGTTAATCGCCAAGTGTCGCCACATTTATTATTATGAATCTCAACATCTATATGAAAAGAAGAAAAACTTTTAAGACTAACCAAAGCGTTTCCTTTCCATCCCAATGAAATTCCTCCTCGAGACCCTACTGCCCTAATATCAATCCCATTCTCAAAACCGCAATTCATCCTAACCATCTCCATCCTTTTAAAGTTTAATTTTGTTTCCATAAGAAACAAAATCCGAGGATTAACGGCTCTCAACTTATTCTTGAGCCTTTTAACAGTTCGGGACCTCCCCAAGTCACGGACATTCCAGCTTAGGATTTTCATTGTGATCGGCTGCTCTGTTCACCAGAGCTAGCCGTTAAATCAAGAGAACCACCTTCCATAGTATTGCCCAAAAGAGCAAACGAACTTGCCACAATCCTCTGTCGTTTCTTTCCTTCTGTAGCTGCTATTGGGTCATTTTCCTCCTCCACAATTATTTCTATAGGCCCATTTACCAGCCCATCAATAGCCAAAGTACTTTTTCCCAAATTGCGCCTATTTTTATTTCCATTTGTGAGATACTGTTGATTAGATCCTAATAGGATTAGATTGGGATTTGACATATGTTTCCCAAAATCTCTCCCTATATCCCGTCCAGAATCAATCTCCCAATTAAAATTATTTCTTTGATTGGGACTTCCCATATTCTCAACATGACATTGTGATCCATCAGCTTCGCGCAACCACCTGCTCACCACCGTTGTCTGCCGCCGTGGCACCACACGTAAAGATAAATCCCATCCATACACAATTTTTAATGGCTTAATTTTCAACCGGAATGGACAGTAGCTCTCACCATGCCCCAACTTGCCACAAATAAAGCAAAACAAACTTAACTTTTCATATTTAAAACGAGCATAAATAGTAATATTTCCCCCCACTTGAATCTTCTTTTTGCATTTCAACAGGGCTGCAACATTCAAACTAACACGAATACGCATATAAGTCTTAGGACCTAAAACTAGAATGGAAGTATCATAGTCAAGAAACTTCCCCAAAAAATCCCCAAATTGCTGAGCCAAAGATTCAGACATTAGCCCTGCAGGCAATTCGTGAATTTGAACCCAGAACTCAGAAGAGTTTAACACAAAAACTGACGGGTTTTCTCCTTTTTAAATTTGATGCAGAATTAGCAAATAACTGTTGAAGAACCACGGTGTACCAGAGATTACCCTTTGGACGTCAACCTCGTTAAAAAATTGGAAGAGATAACGTTTATTACCAAGGTCTGTAATGCAAATCCCTCCAATGGGGTGCCAGAGATCTGCCATGGTATTACACAGGGAAGGAAAGTGAACAACACTGTCTGTTAAACATCATCCCACCAAACAGAACTGAAAGCTTTGATTGATCACTCATTCTTCCTCCTAAAACGCCACTTCTTCTTCATCCAATAAACTCAAACTAGCTAACTCCTCTTCCATAGTCTACTTCACAACACCCCGAACCAAACCAAAAACACCAAAAGAAGACTTAAATACAAACATCTAATAAATATCTATTAACACTTAAATACAAGCATTACAAGTGTATGTATTTTATTAATACACTTGTACCCAATCATTACCACACATTTGTCTTACTTTTATTTATTTATCATATAATATCAATTTAATAATAATAAATACATTAATATTTACTTAAATAATAAGTAAATACATACATGTATTACAAATGTGTGTATTATATTTATTACACTGTATTTATTTTTGTCATACACTTGGCACTCTTTTTGGCTTATTTACTTATTTAGCCCTTTCAATTTTCTTTATTCTATAATTAAACTTTCACACTTCATTCAATTTAATCCTTTTATCCAATTATCCTTAATTTAAGCTAATTCACTTAATTAAACTCTAATTAACCACTCGATTAACTTCGTAAATATTTTTAATAAATATTTACGAATCTATTTTTCAGAAACAGAGACCTGAAAATACATTTTTTCGGTAATGGTAAAATTCAGGTCATTACACATGTTGCTGCAATTGTTCCACCAAATGAACAAATTCTTTACATCGGAAGAAAAAGTGTCCCAACTTAGAACGTTATGGATGTATGTGATTTTAATATGTGCGTCACATTTGTAGTAACTGGATGTGAAGGATCGACGTGTGACACTAGAATATTCTTTGATGCAATTTGAGATCCAAGACTCAAACTTCCATACCTACCGGATGGTAAATTATTTCATTCATTCATTTATTTATAAAAAGCATGAGTTCTTTAATTGAATGATTATCATCTAACGACAAGTAGAAAATTATTTTATTGTTGATTCTAGATATCCCCAAATGAAGGGTTCCTTTTACCATATAGAGGAGAGCGTTATCATTTACACGATTTTCATATAGATAAACCTATATCTGGTAAAGAAGAAGTATTCAATCATACACATTCATCATTATGTAGTGGGGTCAAGAGAGGTAGAGATGATGATGGTGAACTGTGGTGATGTTGAATCGTGGGGGTGTAGATGGTAGCAATGAATATTGTGAGGCTTGGGAAAATGAGCTATTGGTGTTTAGAGAGGGTGAGTTGGAATAAAGTGTGTTGTGTGTGAGCTTGATGTTGCTGGTTCGAGTGGGTGAGTTGGAATGTTGATGTTGATGGTTTAAAGTGCTCAATGGCTCAGAGTTGGGTGCTAGTTTGCGTTAGTTGAAGACTCAACAAGAACTAGGAACAAGGATTAGGGAGAGACGAGAGAAGAAATAAAGTAAAAAGAAAAAAAAGGTTAAAAATATATATAATTATGTGGCATTGTCGTGGATGACACCCATGTAGAAGCTTCCGTAACATTTTTAATGTTGAGCAACAACACAATGATTAAAATGTTACAAATTGATAATATTGGTGACCAAAACATAATTTAAATCATATATAGTAACTATTTTTACTCTTAAGAAAATTAATGTTTCATTATTATTAAACTAATAATAGCAATATTTCTTGTTTTTAAAATGTCATTTTAAATTTTTTTTATAATTTATTGAAATACATCTTTAACAAATTTAGGTACTTTTCAAAATTAATTGAAAATTTATTTATGATATTATTAAGGTAAATATGGATATGTTATAATTATTCTTTTCAAAATCAATTAATTTTTAAATATTGTTAATGCTAAATTAAACAAAGTTATATATGATGATTTTTTTTCTTTTGAGTGAAATTCAAAGCAAAGATAATTATGAATTAATTTTATGTTTAAATATCAAATAAATAAAATTTTAAAAAGATGTTATGTGTTTTTTCACTAATTAATAATTATTTTTAATCCAATCATTTGGTTTATTGGTCTAGAGTTTTCATCATATCTTCAAAGTATGGAAATCACGCATGTGTTTAAAAATAACATATAATAAATAATAAAATGAAAGTTTTAAAAACTAATAATAATGCATATGTAATAGGTACAAATTTAAAATAAAAAATTTTAAATTGTGAGTAAAAGAAATTTAAATAAGTAAATATATCAGATTAAAAATATTAAATGCATTTTGATTCTTGTCATAATATTGTCATTTTTCTTGAGTTGATATTAAATTAACTTGTGACACTAACTCAATCAATGACATTATCAATCCTAAAATTTTATCATACACATATGTGTGTAGAAACTACCTACTTAGTACATAGAAAAGTGTTTAAAAAACATATAATAAATAATTAAAATATATAGTTTGAAGCTAATTAATAATACACATGAAATATGTATGATATTAAAATAAAATATATATTAAATTGTGAGTAAAACAAAATTTAAACACGTAAATACATCATATTAAGAATATTAAATATACTACAATTGTTTATCTTGGTGTTGTTATCAATCTTTAGTTTGTGTCGAGTTAACTTGTGACACCAACTCGATCAACAATTTTATCAATATATAAAATTGATGAAGGTAATAAAGTATGATAAAAATGAAATAAAGCTTTAGTTGAGTGGTAAAATTAAAGTTCTATCACTGCAAATGATATGAGTTCAAATCCCACCACATGTATGTGAGTGAAACAATTTGTGTAATAATCTTGATATGTATAAAAATTTTAAAAAAAGTATTGAAGTGGTAAAAAAATCATAAATATTGGTGACATGAGTTCAAATATTATTATATGTAAATTTTTTTCAGGTTTTATTAAAAATATAAAAAAACAAAAGTGAACAACAACATCGTTAAACATCATCCCACCAAAGCAATCGAAAGCTTTGATTGATCACTCATTCTTCCTCCTAAAACGCCACTTCTTCTTCATCCAATAAACTCAAACTAGCTAACTCCTCTTCCATAGTCTACTTCACAACACCGAACCAAACCAAAAACACCAAAAGAAGACTTAAATACAAACATCTAATAAATATCTATTAACACTTAAATACAAGCATTACAAGTGTATGTATTTTATTAATACACTTGTACCCAATCATTACCACACATTTGTCTTACTTTTATTTATTTATCATATAATATCAATTTAATAATAATAAATACATTAATATTTACTTAAATAATAAGTAAATACATACATGTATTACAAATGTGTGTATTATATTTATTACACTGTATTTATTTTTGTCATACACTTGGCACTCTTTTGGCTTATTTACTTATTTAGCCCTTTCAATTTTCTTTATTCTATAATTAAACTTTCACACTTCATTCAATTTAATCCTTTTATCCAATTATCCTTAATTTAAGCTAATTCACTTAATTAAACTCTAATTAACCACTCGATTAACTTCGTAAATATTTTTAATAAATATTTACGAATCTATTTTCGAAGCAGAGACCTGAAAATACATTTTTTCGGTAATGGTAAAATTCAGGTCATTACACATGTTCTTTGCAATTGTTCCACCAAATGAACAAATTCTTTACATCGGAAGAAAAAGTGTCCCAACTTAGAGCGTTATGGATGTATGTGATTTTAATATGTGCGTCACATTTGTAGTAACTGGATGTGAAGGATCGACGTGTGACACTAGAATATTCTTTGATGCAATTTGAGATCCAAGACTCAAACTTCCATACCTACCGGATGGTAAATTATTTCATTCATTCATTTATTTATAAAAAGCATGAGTTCTTTAATTGAATGATTATCATCTAACGACAAGTAGAAAATTATTTTATTGTTGATTCTAGATATCCCCAAATGAAGGGTTCCTTTTACCATATAGAGGAGAGCAGTATCATTTACCTGATTTTCATATAGATAAACCTATATCTGGTAAAGAAGAAGTATTCAATCATACACATTCATCATTATGTAGTGGGGTCAAGAGAGGTAGAGATGATGATGGTGAACTGTGGTGATGTTGAATCGTGGGGGGTGTAGATGGTAGCAATGAATATTGTGAGGCTTGGGGAAAATGAGCTATTGGTGTTTAGAGAGGGTGAGTTGGAATAAAGTGTGTTGTGTGTGAGCTTGATGTTGCTGGTTCGAGTGGGTGAGTTGGAATGTTGATGTTGATGGTTTAAAGTGCTCAATGGCTCAGAGTTGGGTGCTAGTTTGCGTTAGTTGAAGACTCAACAAGAACTAGGAACAAGGATTAGGGAGAGACGAGAGAAGAAATAAAGTAAAAAAGAAAAAAAAAGGTTAAAAATATATATAATTATGTGGCATTGTCGTGGATGACACCCATGTCAGGCTTCCGTAACATTTTTAATGTTGAGCAACAACACAATGATTAAAATGTTACAAATTGATAATATTGGTGACCAAAACATAATTTAAATCATATATAGTAACTATTTTTACTCTTAAGAAAATTAATGTTTCATTATTATTAAACTAATAATAGCAATATTTCTTGTTTTTAAAATGTCATTTTAAATTTTTTTTATAATTTATTGAAATACATCTTTAACAAATTTAGGTACTTTTCAAAATTAATTGAAAATTTATTTATGATATTATTAAGGTAAATATGGATATGTTATAATTATTCTTTTCAAAATCAATTAATTTTTAAATATTGTTAATGCTAAATTAAACAAAGTTATATATGATGATTTTTTTTCTTTTGAGTGAAATTCAAAGCAAAGATAATTATGAATTAATTTTATGTTTAAATATCAAATAAATAAAATTTTAAAAAGATGTTATGTGTTTTTTCACTAATTAATAATTATTTTTAATCCAATCATTTGGTTTATTGGTCTAGAGTTTTCATCATATCTTCAAAGTATGGAAATCACGCATGTGTTTAAAAATAACATATAATAAATAATAAAATGAAAGTTTTAAAAACTAATAATAATGCATATGTAATAGGTACAAATTTAAAATAAAAAAATTTTAAATTGTGAGTAAAAGAAATTTAAATAAGTAAATATATCAGATTAAAAATATTAAATGCATTTTGATTCTTGTCATAATATTGTCATTTTTCTTGAGTTGATATTAAATTAACTTGTGACACTAACTCAATCAATGACATTATCAATCCTAAAATTTTATCATACACATATGTGTGTAGAAACTACCTACTTAGTACATAGAAAAGTGTTTAAAAAAACATATAATAAATAATTAAAATATATAGTTTGAAGCTAATTAATAATACACATGAAATATGTATGATATTAAAATAAAATATATATTAAATTGTGAGTAAAACAAAATTTAAACACGTAAATACATCATATTAAGAATATTAAATATACTACAATTGTTTATCTTGGTGTTGTTATCAATCTTTAGTTTGTGTCGAGTTAACTTGTGACACTAACTCGATCAACAATTTTATCAATATATAAAATTGATGAAGGTAATAAAGTATGATAAAAATGAAATAAAGCTTTAGTTGAGTGGTAAAATTAAAGTTCTATCACTGCAAATGATATGAGTTCAAATCCCACCACATGTATGTGAGTGAAACAATTTGTGTAATAATCTTGATATGTATAAAAATTTTAAAAAAAGTATTGAAGTGGTAAAAAAATCATAAATATTGGTGACATGAGTTCAAATATTATTATATGTAAATTTTTTTCAGGTTTTATTAAAATATAAAAAAACAAAAGTGTTGTAACAATTTTAATTTATTTATAATAGAAAGGTATTTTTGTAATTCCCTTAACCGAGTTGGGACCCGATTAAGGGTGACAACAACTTAGTCAGGGTTTAAATAATACTATAGATATTAATTTATTCATATATGAAAAAGTACTTATGTAATTCTTTTAACCAAGTTGGGGCCCAATTGAGGGTGACACCAATTCTATTAAGGGTTTAACTATTGAGGGTGAAGTAATGTGTAATAACATTAATTTTTATTAAAAAATCAAAATAATAAAGTGGTGAAAAAAAATTACAGACGTTAGTGGCTTGGTTCAAAGCTTATCATATGCAATTTTTTTTCATAGGTTTTATTAAAAATATAAAAAATTATAAAAGTACCCTCAACAATATAATTTATTTATACATAGAAGAGTATTTTATAATTTCATTAACCAAGTTGGACCTGGTTAAAAGTGACATCAACTCATTTAAGGGTTTACATAATAGTATAGATATACATGAAAGAGTATTTTTGTGATTTCATTGACAAAGTTGGGAATTAGTTAAAGGTGACACCAATTCAGCTAAAAGTTCAAATAATAGTATATATAGATATATACAAACAATGTGAGCGAAAAAAATTGTCTGATAACATTAAAATGTATAAAAAATTAAAGTAAAACTTTGGTTCAATCAATAGCTAAAAGATCTTATAAATGTTGGGGACATGAGTTTAAATCTCAACATTTGCAATTTTTTATTGGCTTTTTAAATAAGGAAAATATAGAAGTATGCACATAGTAATATTATAACCTCATGGGATGGCCTGATAATCAAGG
The DNA here is from genome assembly GCF_025698485.1 of Gossypium arboreum. Taxonomy (NCBI): domain Eukaryota; kingdom Viridiplantae; phylum Streptophyta; class Magnoliopsida; order Malvales; family Malvaceae; genus Gossypium; species Gossypium arboreum. The sequence continues at coordinate 18,104,983 of NC_069080.1, forward strand.
GTGTTCATCGCCTCAAGTGTAGCTTGGGTTCGAGTCGCGCTAATCGCATTTGTCGTTCTAGCTTTAACCCTGTTATTGTAATTCACTAATTCACCAAAAAAATGTAAAACTGTTTTAATAATTTTTTTAATTGGGTTAATATCTAATTGACTCATGACATTAACTAAATCACACATTTAAATAATAATATTAATTATAGAAAGAAATAGCGACTATAGATATGAAGAATAACAATTAAAAAGACAAATGGAGGCTATGGACACAAAGAACAACAATAGAAGTGGAGTCTGAGTGTTAGCAATGACAAGGAAGTCAGAGATTTACTCTCTTATTGAAAAAATTATTTATCTCGTGTTAATTCTTCTGATGTCTATTGTAATGCCAAAATTCACATTTTTAATAATGACAAAATTAATTTTCGTAGCATATATGTAGATTGCCACATGAATTACACATTAGCATTTAATTAATTTTTAAAATTTTAAAAATTTAAATATATCTTTTTATAACTTTATATTTTTAATAAATTTAATGATTTATAATTTTAAAAAATTGTTATAAATTTTTTTTAATTTTAAAAATTTTAAACAATAAATAAAATATTGACGTATCATCTTGATACGAGTCGCAAAGCCCAAAATCAAGCTCATGAACGTGATGGGCTCAAATTCCTCAATGCCCAATAACGAGGTCGAAAGCTAAGCAAATCCAAGCAAGATTGAACGAGATCATCCAAGACTTCGTTACCAAGGCCCTAGATGCACACACGACCGAAAAAGAAAATCAAGATTCACTTTCTTATTTTCAAGAAAATCAAGAAATCGAATCTTGGTCCAATTTTGTTGTTTCAGACAATTTCAAGAATCAAGAAAATTAAGATTTCAAATCTTGGAAATCTTGGCCCAAGAAACCAAATCTTGCAACCAAGCCAATTTGTGTTTTTTCAGAAAATGTTTGGAGATTGTAAAGAATGATTTATGTGGTTTGATGTAGGAGTTTTTTTCAACCGGGAAGCTGGAGAAGAGTATAAACTCATCTTTTATTACTTTAATCCTGAAGGTGGAGAATCCTATTAAAATTACAGACTTTAGGCCAATTTGCTTGGTGAGCTCATTGTACAAGATTGTGTCAAAAGTGCTGTCCTGAAGATTAAGAGAGATAGTCGGGGAGGTGGTTAGTGATACTCAATGTGCTTTCATTAGGGGAAGACATATTTTTAACGGGGTTTTAATAGCGAATGAACTAATCCATCCAATAAATAAGAAATGTGGTGATAGGGGGTATCTGATTTTTAAATTAGATTTTTTTAAAGCATATGACTGTGTTAGGTGCGATTTTTTGGAGTTGGTAATGTTCAAAATAAGGTTCGAGGACAAATAAAGGGGTTGGATGATGGAATGTATTTCCACAGCTCGAGCGGTAGTGATCATAAATGGTTCCTCATCCAAGGAGTTTGGTTTTCGTAGAGGGCTCCGACAGGGTGACCCATTATCTCCATTCCTTTTCATTTTAGTCACGGAGGTGCTTCATTTGGCGTTGGATAGTGCAATGGAGATGGGGTTAATCGAAGGTTTTAAAAATATTATCACCGGGCTAAGTTTTTCTCATCTTCAATTTGCAGACGATACGGTTCTCTTTTTAACAGCAGACGACAATAAGGTGAGCAATGTGAAGTATATTCTTAGGTGTTTTGAGATATTCTCGAGTTTGAGCATTAATTTTAAAAAATCATGCTTGGTGGGTTTTAATGTGAATGAAGAATTACTATTTAGGTTGGCTGCAATTTGTAAATAAAAAATTGGCTCGGGCCCTTTGACTATTTGGGGATTCCTTTGAGTGCGAATTCGAGAAAAATAGCTACATGGGTCCTGATCATTGATAGGGTAAGGAAAAAACTGTCTGGGTGGAAATGTCGTATGTTGTCTTGGGCAGGAAAAGTGGTTCTCATTAATGTTGTATTGTCGTCATTGCTGATCTATTTTATGTCTTTATTTTGAGCTCCGGTGACAGTAATAAAAAGGATCGACAGGATTAGAAGGAATTTCCTCTGGGGAAGTTTAGATGGGAAGAAAAAAATGGCGAAAATTAGATGGAATATTATTTGTAAACCTAAGGTTAAGGGGGGAGCGGAAATGGTTAATTTAGGTGTTAAAAACAAAGCTTTACTGGCTAAATGGAGCTGGAGATTTGTAGTTGAAAAAGAGACGTTGTGGTGAAAGGTTATTTTAGCAAAATATGGAGCGAATGTACAAAGGTGGCATTTCAAGACAAATTTTCAAAAAGATATGTCTTCTATATGGAAAGGAATAATTAAAAATTCTATAGATGATGTTGTTTCTAAATGTGTAGGGGTGGATTCATTCCATTGGAAGATTGGGAACGAAAAGTCGACTTTATTTTAGTGGGATAATTGGTGTAGGGATCGGCCACTAAAATTGATTTATCCAACACTCTTCCGTCTTGCCAAAAGTAAGGATTTTACAGTAGCTGAAGTGGTATGTCTGTTTGGGAATGGTAGTGCTAGTTGGAACAAATATTTTACTATACCGTTGTTGGGTAGGGAGGAGGGGTTGTGCAAAGGGCTGGCTGAAAGGGTGAGTGGTACCATGTTGAATTTGAACATTGAGGACAGGTTGTGTTGGGCAAAAGATAAAGATGGGGATTTTTCGGATAAAAAATGCACTGAATTATTGATGTTGGACGATGGGGAGAACAATACTTTTTACTGTGGTAAATTATGGAAAATTAAGGTGCCTCCTAGAGTGAATTGTTTTCTCTGGATGCTCGCGATTGACATATTACCAACAAAGGAGTTTCTGGTTAAAAGAGGGGCGAGCTTTCAAAATTTAACGATAAACTGTCCGTGGTGCGATGGTATTCCGGAGTGTGATTCTTATTTGTTCTTTAAGTGTAATTTTATTGAAAGTTTTTGAGTGAGAATTTTCAAGTGGTGGGAGGTGGCGTGGAAGCAGGTGGAAGGCTTTTCAAACTTCTTTGTTTTATCTAACAATGCGCGTATGGTCGAATTTTGGAAACAATTATGGTTGATTGTTATTGCAGCAGCTTGCTAAACAATTTGGTTAGCAAGAAATGGATTGATTTTTTATAAAAAGAGAGTTTATATAGAAAATTTGGTATTCCAATCAAAGATGAGAGCATTGCTATGGATTAGATCTATCCATGAATAAATTTTGTTGCAGGAGAATCTTTGGTGAATATCTCCACTCAGGTGTCGGGTGGATTCTATTAATCCAAACCTGCTGTATTCTGTTGGAGGCCCCATCCAGTTGGATGGTTAAAATTCAACGTGTATGGGATTGAGCTAAAAGATAAAGCAGGATGTGGAGGAGTTTTGAGAGATATGGAGGGTGTGGCAAGAGCGATATTTTCAGGTGCGCTGAGATTGGTGCAGTAAAGATTCTTCTAAAAGTTTTTCTAGCAATGAATTGGAAGCCAAAATAGTCTTTATTTATCGAAATTGGTTTTTTGGTGGCCTTTTTGTGGTGTGTCAACAACCTTTTGCAGAAATTGAGATCGCTATGTTGAAGGTGGGAAATGTTGTCTTCTCATTGGAGGATAGGAAAGGTAATGGTATAGCCATTTCTTTGGTGTTGGCAGGTGTTAATCAAACGCAAATGTTTAAAACTTGGTGGTGATGCTTAGTTTTGAAGAATTAGCAGGTTTTTATTTTGTGATTGGACTGTGTTTTTGTTCTATTTTTGCTGTAAGTTTTTTCTGTTTTTGGATGTTGCTCTGTTTTCTTTTGACGGTGCAGTTTGAATGAAGCAAAAAAAACAAAAGATGTCTACAAGCCTGTCCTAAAGTTTAGAAAGTAATTTAATTGAATATTAGACCAAATTATCAAAGTCGCCCAAATTGTAAAAAATTTAAATTATAGGTCCAATTTTATTTTAATAGGTGGATCATCATGTAAGATTTCAGCCCAATGAGGCCATTTAATTCATTTGGCTGAATTCTCATTAAAAGTCCACACTTAGAATTATTATTTTTTATTTGATGAGTTGTCATGTTAGTTATTCCATTAGGCTTAGAAAAACTTATTTTGGGGCCTATAAGTAGCATTGGCGTCCACCCTTATACACAGACAATGGATTTATATTTTTTCAAGTTAATAATAATTCTCTTTGAGTTTTTCTTCAAGAATTGCTCTTAAGTTTCTTTTAGAAGTTGTTTTAACAATATTTCAGGTTGTGGGAATCATCTTCAAGCTTTTTCTTGCCGAGATCTTTTTCTTGGAGGGAGAATTATAGCCATTAAAAGGAGTTGTGGATTCTTAACGTTTCCAAGGCTTCATAGGATGTCATCTTCTCTTTTCTATCCTTAACTTATCGTTTCTTACTTATTTAAGTTAGTTCTTATTGTTTTGGCTTGCTGGTTTTTATTAAGTTTTGTTCTAGGTTAAATTTGCTTCAAGAAAGATTTTCTCCTATCTTGTTCCATTAAGAAACACATCAAAAATAGGAATTTTAATATTTTCTTGTTGTTTCAAACATTCTTGTACAAAACAGTTTGTTTTTGTCTTTAAAATTACTTCTAACAAATCTATTTGTGTTTTGTTTTCCAGATTTGGTTAAGGCATTTTCTTAAGGTCTAATCACAGTTTCTTTCCATCCAAGAAACCCTAATTCGTTCTTTTTGGACTCTTTACCAGCTGGTTCATTTTTCTTTTGTTTTAATTTCGTTTGACTCTCCTTTGTGACAACTAATCTGTTTTCATTATTTTTCATTTCAATTTACGTTCGTCTAGAGATCTAAGATAAATTCGTAACTTTGACAGACTTTACGATCTGCTTCCGCATCCATCCACATCATTCTTTATCACATCCACATAGTAATCTACGTATATGCCACATCAACAAAGTTAAAAAAAGTTAACTTTTTCATCCATTTTGGGATGATTTGATAAAAATAAAAACAAGTTTAAAGGCTAAAAAATGCATAAAAATAAATGGAGAACTAAAATAACTTTTTTTTTATAAAATTGAAAGATCAAATAAATTATTATACCAATAAATAATTGGGTAACCTAAAATGAGATATAAGTATAAATAGGTACTTGACTTGATAATATTCATATTCACTCTTTCATATAATTTATTAAACAACATTTTTAATCGAATGTAGACAATTAATTATATCCTCGAAAAATCATTTTCATATAAACTCTTGACATTTGTTAGTTTAGCCAAGGTTGTGTTACGTGGCGAAATCTAGTAACTTCTCTTAAAATTATTTAAAAAATCATAAAAAATATTATAATTTTTTTAAAAAAGGTTTTAAAATTATAAAAATGAAAAGTATAAAATAATATAATTTTATTTAACATTGAAATTTAGAAAAATTTAGAAATTTCCAAAATTATAAAATGTATAAAAATGGAAAAAATTATAAATTTATTAAAATATTATAAAATTGAAAGAAAATATTAAAATTAAAAATATATAAAGTTGCAAATAAAAATAAAAATCATATAAAATTATGATAAAGAGTTTGCATAAGTTGCTAATGTGCCACATAAAGAGTTAATAATCAAGAAAAAACCAGAATTGGATTAAGGTAGAAGGAGAGGTTCATGCTCCTGGTGAAGTCACTGTGTTCCCATGCAACATTGATGCTTATATTGACGATATCGACAAGTTGATTAATCTCAAAGACGGGTCCATAAAAATATAATTTGTTATATATGTATATATATTGCAAATTTTATAACTCTTGAAATTTTTTTCAATTTTCTAATTTTTAATATTTTTGTCAATTTTTATAATTTTCAAAATTCTAATTTTTTATAATTTTCCTTTTAATAATGTTCTTTTCTAAAAATATTTTTAATATTTTTGCAATTTTATACTTTTGAAAATTCTATTTTTAAATTTTTAAATTTCTAAATTTTTTACATTTTATAATTTATATAAAAAATTTAGAATTTGTTATGGTTTTAAACAATTTTAAGAGAAATTATCAAATTTTGCCATGTGGTACAAACTTAGTGTGCCATGTGACAAAATTAACAAACTTCAAGGGCTTACACCAAAAATAAATTTTCAAGATTAAGTTTTGTTTTTGATTGAAGGATCAATTAATTATTAAATTATTTTAGACGGGATATTTTATATTAACAAATTATTCAGCAATTTCAACGCATTAGAATAAATTATGAAACTCATTATTTCATTACTTTAGAGTAGGATTTTATCTGTTAGGTTAAAAATATGGGCTAAGTTAGGTAAAATGTTGAATTTTAAAGTTAATTGAGTGATAAGGTCGATTTGGAGCATATTTATCGGAATAGGTAGGTTTTGGAAAGAGAGCTGGATCTGTTTTTTCCCAACTATCGAATTGCCAACTACCATAGAAAACGGTTAGTTATTTTTTCTATATGAACCCAAATCTTTTCCTCATTTTTTCATTCAAATCCATTTTTATCAATTCTCTAAATTCTATAAATTCTCTCAAATGTCTCAAGAATTTAGTTCTAAAATTTTAATTAAAGTTCTTTCAAGTTTGTCTTGATTTAATTCTTTTTTCTTTCATTTTCATTCGTTTTAATTTAATTTTGGAATGACAAATACTCTTATTTGTTTCGACGATAACTACATTTGTGCAAGTCAACTACAAGTGGTTAGAAAATATTTCTAATTTTTATAAATTTATTTAAGTTCATTATTAAGTTGCTAAAGAGATTGAAACTTTTTTTTTTGTTTTTTTATAATTAGGCCGAAGATTAGATTCTCTAGACATGTATACATAATTTATCTATGAGGCCGTTGCATATGATTGAACCTTATTTGGAAGTTGAGAGATTCTTGCATGTGTCCTATATGCTCGGGGTGTAAATTGGACCCCACACTTATTAGCGTGTTGGTGGAAAGATGGAGACCTGAGACATAAACATTTCATCTTCCATGTGATAAGTGTACAATCACATTCAAATACGTTCAATTACAACTTGTTTTACTGGTGAATGAGTCAGTCATTACTGGATCAGTGGTCGTTGGCGATTGGAGCGGCATTTGTGAGCAACTGTTAGACAAGGTGTGAGAAGTTTTGATGGTGGTCGGATAGAAATGAAATGGTTGCAAGACAATTTCCAAAATCTCAATGGGAGTTCAAGTCCCCTTGAAAGAGAACAACACGCCCAAGTGTACATCCTAAGGTTAATCGGAGGTGTTCTAATGCCCGATAAATCTCGAACACTTGTACATTTAAGGTGACTGCTACAACTCGTTCGAAACTGGTGACAAAGTTGGGGGCAAGTGTACTGTCAAGGGGCGAGCGACTATCACATTGGACAAAAGCTGGAAGTCATTTCAACTCGACAACAGTTGCTGTAATTAAATCACCGACTAATAACTACAATCGTTGTCACCCTGACTCGATCTCCGGCTATTGTTGCCACCTCGACTTGAACTCAAACTTCTCTCCACAGCCACCATTGCTTCCCGTTTTCAGTGCTTTTGCATCCAACTTTGTTACGAATCTTGCTTTTGGTGGAGATAGAGAAAAAAAATAAATTGGTTATAGTGGAAAGCTCTTAACTTTTACCCTACGATTATCATCTCAAACTTTTGCATCGGGTTTATAAACCATCCTCTTTCAGTGAGGTGGAAATTGAACTCGTGACTGCATAATCACTGTTAGGTGGACTCTCAAGTTATACTCCAAATAGTGACCCCACATTAACATCAGTCAAATAGGAGCCCCACTTATACTTCAACCCGTGACAGTATATGCACCGTGAACTCGAGGCCTAAGTTGCAATATGAAAGGCTTCTAAGGCAATGGTTTCATCCCAACGCGACAGATGAAATGTATGGGTTTCCGAGCATTATCACATCACCCGTCAACTGAAATATACCTTTAAGCTTTCACAATGTCTATTTTAAACACAAACACAAACATAAACACAAATAAATCGGCCTACAATTATTTCCGACCCTAAACCCTTAAAAACCTTAACTAAACCCTAAGATCCATTCACTACCTTAAAAGCCCTAAACCTTAACAAAACCTTAACCGAAACTTTAAACAAACGCTAAAAACTCGACCAAGGAGAAAGAGCTAGATGCGTTTTCTCCTCACTCTCCAAAATCAACCTATTCCAATAAATATGCTCCAAATCGGTTTAATCACTCAATTAACTTTAAAATTCAACATTTTTGCCTAATTTAGCAAAAAATATGATGATATACTCTGTATTTTTATTGAATGTAAGATTAAGTCTTTGTATCTTATTTTTTCAATCTAAAAATTATATTCCAATCATTATTGTAGTTGTTACTTGTTAATTTGAATTTTTTTATCAATCATATAACTTACTCAACATGTCAAATTGACAAGTTTTGATAGAAAATATTTTTATAATTTTAATTATTGATTTGATGTTTTAAAATCAAAATAATTGAAAGATTTAATTTCTAAGATTAAAATTTAAATTTTATCAAAGAAACTAACAACATATTTTAACGTATCTGATACAAGCGTATTAGAGAGTTCCTAATTATGAAACCAAGCAAATTCCATTTTCAACAAAAAAAATAAATAAATAAGACGATTTTTTTTTAAAAAAAGGGCATTTTCCCTCGTGGAAGATACCGCTTAATGTTTATCTCAGAAAATCCAGATTTTTTTGTTGAGACCTGAGTGAGAAACTCAACCAGGGAAAGAGCAATGGTGGAGAGCCAGCCAAGTGGCACTTAAGTTTCATCTGTCAGCTACACCCACATCATCTCTTATCAACTTAATCAAACCACATATTACGTGTACAATCCTTGTTGGACACCCAGATCCCAACCTAATCTCAACTATGACTCAGGCTATCATTTCATCCCTCCACCAGGATTTTTAGGCCCCCCAAGTAGTGGCTTAGATTGACCCTTATTTCCTGCCTTAGTTTCATTGAAGGCGGGACTCTCAGACTACTCTTTCGAACCAGCTCCACCATCACCCCCAAAAAACAAAGCAAATTGTAGAAGATGGCAACACAAGCACTTGTATCATCGTCTCTTACCTACTCAGTGGAGACTGCAAGGCAGATTCTTGGAGCTAAACGACAAATTGGGTCTTCAAGGAAAGGATCCTTTGTTGTTAAGGCAGCTTCGACTCCACCCGTTAAGGTCTCATTCTAACCATGATCTACTATTGTTTTATGTTTTGGTTGTTGGGATTACGTTCTGATGATGAATTTTGTTAATGTGGCATTTTTCAGCAAGGAGCTGATAGACCTTTATGGTTTGCATCTAAACAAAGCCTTTCATACTTGGATGGCAGGTAAATGTTAACAGATGCAATCATACATGCAATTTGGGGCCATCTCTATGAGTGATCTGATTTTTCTGTTTAACAGCCTTCCAGGTGATTATGGATTTGACCCCTTGGGACTCTCAGACCCTGAAGGTCCAGGAGGGTTCATCGAGCCTAAATGGCTAGCCTACGGTGAGATCATCAACGGGCGTTATGCTATGTTGGGTGCAGTAGGTGCGATTGCCCCTGAAATACTTGGGAAGGCCGGTCTTATCCCAGCAGAAACAGCCCTCCCTTGGTTTAGAACTGGTGTGATCCCACCAGCAGGGACATACAACTATTGGGCAGACCCTTACACTTTGTTTGTGTTCGAGATGGCACTCATGGGATTTGCAGAGCACAGAAGGTTCCAAGACTGGGCCAAACCAGGTTCGATGGGGAAACAATATTTCTTGGGGTTCGAGAAGTACCTTGGAGGGTCTGGTGAGCCGGCATACCCTGGAGGACCACTGTTTAACCCACTTGGTTTTGGGAAAGATGAGAAGTCATTGAAGGATTTGAAGCTGAAAGAAGTGAAGAATGGGAGATTGGCAATGTTGGCAATCTTGGGTTACTTCATACAAGGGCTCGTGACAGGTGTAGGACCATACCAGAACCTGTTGGATCACTTGGCTGACCCTTTCAATAACAATGTCTTGACTAACCTCAAGTTCCATTAGATGAAAGTGCCTATATTTGTTCCATGGAACTACCCCCCCCCCCTCCGGCTAAAAGCTCCATTGCCAAATCCCTTTCTGCTCCTTTCTTGATCTCAGTAAAACATGTGTAAATTTATTCTGTAATCTGCGAGAAAGAACTGAAATAGACTTTGTTAATGCCACTGTAATATCATGAGTTTCTTTTTCATCTCTGTTGCTGAATGATATATATAATGCATATATACACCTATATCTCAAACTCTGTATCTCATCACATGATTAATTGTGTTCCAGTTCTTTAAGTTTAATTTACTTGTAAATCTAAAATCACCTCTGTAGCACAAGCAATGTCAAGCCAGTTGCAGTAAGTGGCATATCGTAAGTTACCCATGATGCTTGCTTATCTTTTTGTTACACATCCTAATATTTTTTTCATTAAATAAATATAATTTTAGATCACTTTGAGAGCACAAGGCTTCACAATCGAAAAGTTTATATGTTTTAAAAAAAAAAATCAACATAATGAAATTTGTCTATAAAATTATCATTTGAAATTTTTGTGAACCCGATGCCGAGAATTACATTTACTTATCTTATATCCTTCATGTAAAAATGATTAATTAGTAGCATTGTGATAATATTAACAATCTCCAGATTATTAACTTATATCTTAATGTGGTTTTGAAACAATTAGATAGTTATCAAAGAAGTCATCAAGAATTCATCTCATCGTTTATGACTTATTTTCAAGAAAAATGTGTTTATATGAAAGATGATATCTAATAATTTAATTATAAAATTATTATTTAGGTCTACAAATTTGTATACCTTACTTGTCAAGGCATAACCTAGACACCTAGAGTCTTTTATATCAAGTTTTGGTTTTCTAAGATTTGGAAACCTAATCAAGGCAAAACAACTCTCGACTTTAAAATAACTCAAATTTAGTTTATAACTTTTTCTGTAATGGCCCAAGATTTACGGACACCGAAAAAAAATAATATTGAGCCTCCGTCTTAATAAATCGAATTAGTAAATAATTATTAGGAGTAGTTATAAGTCTAGTAGTGAGCTTAATTAGGTTTTAATTAGGTGAATTTAACTTAATTAATAGTAATTAAAAAAAGACTAAATTGAATTAGGGAAAAAATCTAATTATAGATTAATAGGAAATAACAAGGACCAAATAGGCTACTAAGCCTATTTGGGAAGATGAACTGTAAAATGGAGTAAAAATCTAAGATTTTTACTTAAACAATGATTATATAAATATTTAATTTAGTTATAAAATTTTATTAAATCGATTTAAAATAATTAGATTTTTATATGATAAGTATAGTATGATTTTGACAAGTGAATGGTGATAAAATATGCAAATGTAATAATAATATGTATATAATTGTAACATAAATATTAATTACTTTTTATTTAAGTAAATAGATATTTCTTAAATTAATATTATTGTTATTATTATTATTATTATCAAATAAATTGAATTATGACAAATGCAGGTTGGAGATAAAATACATGTGTAATAATATGTATAATACAATTGTAATACATGTATTGTTTATTAAAATAGATATTTATTATTTATTTATTGTTATTAAGTAAAATATATTTATTAAATAAATAATTTTATATAAGATTTTATATGACAAACTAATTAAAAGGTGATAAATATAATATAAATATTTGTTAATAAAAGATATTTTATAATAATAATTATTATTTTATAATAATTATTATTAATTAGTATATATATATATATATGAAAGAAATGAAACAAAGAAAAAAAGAAACAGCAGGAAAAGAAAGAAAGAAAAGAAAAGGAAAAACTAAGGGTTTAAGGTTAAAGCTTTGATTGGTAAGTTAATTAAGCCTTTTTTACTTAATTTTTATGTTTTAGAAGCTTTAAAACAAAGTTTTGTTGAAATAAAGTTGAGGTTTTGGAAGTTCATAGGTTTTTAAGCATGGTTCATGTTGAACAAATTGTTGAATTAGGGATTTAATTGAATGAATTTCAAGTTAGAATTGATTAAGGGATTAAATTGTAAAAGAAGTTATAAGTTTTATGTTAGAGGGGCTAAATTGAAAGAAACTTGAGATTAAGGTTTTACTATGAATATTTGATGGTTAGGGTGAATATGATAGGAAATTGAATAGAAATGAAGTATGAATTGAGTTAAAAAAGTAAATGAGTTAATTAGGATCAAATTGAAATCAAGGTTTGAATTAAATAGAAATTCAATTATTTATTGTGAATTAGTGATGTATTAATAGTATAAATTATTTTAATTTTCATAGCTAACAAGGAACCCAAGGCATCGGCATTGAAAGGAAAGGAAAAAGTTATCGAGGAGTAACTGAATAAATCCGGGTTTGTATTACCATAATTTAAATTATTTACTATTAATTGTTATATATAAATTATGTACTTGGTAAGTGAATATGAGGTAAGTGACTTTATTGAATGAATTTGGGAAAATAGAATTGAACGATGAATATGTGTTGATATTGTATTATATTTTGAATTGTATGTGAATGGATATTAATAGTATATTTGAATTGATTTGAATGATTTGTGATTAAAATTGAAAGTGAAAGTGAAATTGAAATTGAAAGTGGTATGAATTGTGAATTGAAAATCCCTATTAACTAGTCGGGCTAAGTCAGATATAGTTGGCATGTCATAGGATTGGAAGTGTTTAGGGATGCTTCGACCTCGAGTTGATGATACACTGGGTGTCATTATATTACTTCGGATTGATTCGATGAGGTACTGGGTATCAACTTACTTCGACTAGGCCGATGAGACACTGGGTGTCAACTATTACTTCGAACTATCCGATGAGGCACTGGGTGCCATACTAGAGTGTTTGGTTGGATCTGTGTATCCGCCAAAGTCCGAGTCTGTTAATAGGGGTAATTAAAGGAAAGGTTAAATTGAATAAAATGAATTGATTCAGCCATTGAAAGAAATGTGAAAATGGAACATGAATTTAAAAAAAATGTGATTTGAATGTGGGTATAAAAATAGAAAGCATGAACTAATGGTTCATGAGATGGATAATGGCTCAATATAAATGTATATGATTTCAATTGTTGATTAACTAAATTGAATTGTATGAATATATTGAGAATGACAAGTTTATGTTTGAATTGGTCTAGTAAAAATAAATAAATAAATAAATAAATAAAGTTATATGATTTAATGATATGATTATTATGTTTATAATTTGAATTATGATAATACCACTGAGTATAAAAATACTCAGCGTACGGTTGTTTTCGTGCGCAAGTTAATAGGTGTTCAGAGTCTCGGTTCAGCATCTAGGCAATCCCGACTCCAGTGCAAAACTCGGTGATGTATTCTTCTTTTGGTAAAAGTGGCATGTGCATAGGTGTTATTTTCGTCACTTTAAAATGCTATATGATTTTTTTTGTAAAGAATAGTATTTGGTATTTTGGTGTTTAAACTAATGAAATGGTATGAAAATTTATATGATATACATGGTATAATTGGTGCTAAATTTAGAACGGAATGAATGAAATTTTAATTTAATTATTAATGGTAATATAAATGTTCATAGAGTAAATTATTAAATTAATGTTATAGGTATGATTTTAGTACGATTAAACATGAAATTACATTCGTTGAAATATTGGTTTTGGATTGGTTCTGGTTTGAAATTGCAGGGAAGGTTAGATATTTATAAAGGGGTTATATTAAGTTTAAAAAAAATCCTCAAAGCACCCGAACAAGTCCTGATTCCCCTCTAATACGTATTTTGGGCCTTGAGAGTCTAATTAAGGGACTTTATAATTATTTTATAAATATAATATGTTCGATAATTATTTGAATATTAATCGTAAATTGTCCGATTGTCCGGTAATGCCTCGTAACTCTATTTCGACGACGATTTAGGGTTAGGGGGTGTTACATTTCCAAATTTCATAAGATGTTTTCAAGGACTGATTTTGTGGTACTCTATTGAGAATATAATTAGCAATAAAAATTAATTAGCAATAAAAATAAGTTCTCCTATAAATTTTTAAAGGCACTAGTGTTATGGGCCGTGATTCAATGTCTGTGATCATTGTATAAAGAATGTCCTATGGAGGTCAATCTATTAAATAAGACTCATTTGACCTACTTGAACAAGCCCGATTCAAAGAACAAGTGACGAAGCCCATCTACTTGAAGCCTTAGTGGCCCAGTGAAACACTTATAGAAAATTAGAGCTATCTTGGTAAATAGGGAAAGTAATCTTAGAAGATTTGTAATATGATAAGATTTGATTTTGTAATCTTGGGGTTTATGCAAATCCATTAATTGTAGATATGCTTCAATCTTGCCCGTCGATGTAAGGCTAGTTGTACCGTTGGATTTGGGGGAGCTCAACTATAAATAGAGTGACTCCCCTTCATTTATTATCATCCATTGTATTCTATTCTTTGGTTAAAGAATATATTGAAAGCATTTACTCAAACACCTTGTGTGTGTTGTTTTTTTTGTGGCTATTCTGTTTTTTTGAGCTTTCTTTTGTCTTTGAGTTACTTCCACTTTAGTTTTCGGTGCCTTAGAGAATTTCTATCGAACATTCTCACTTTGCGAGAGTTAAGCTGACTTAAGTAGATTTGAAGCGAAGAAATCGCCTAAGACCGCATAGATTACAAGAAGAAAGGTCTAAGCCCCGTGACAATTGGTATCAAAGCTAAGATTGTGAATGCGTCGATCAAGATGACGAAAGAATTTGTCGATCAAATTGAGCCAATATAGACCCACGGAAGGGCTAGGAAAGTAAGTTGATCGAAGGACATGTTATCGTCTTTGGAAGGACAAGTGGTCAATCTTGAGGAGTTAGTAGGGGATATGAGGGAGACACTCAAGGAAATCAAGGGACGCACTGCTGAGGGGCTACATTCATTGGAGGCGCAGCTCAAGGAATTTGTGTTAAAGTTTCTCAATTCCAATGTGGAAAAGATGCAAGGAAGGCTCAATTCTACCGAGCATAAGCTAACAGTAAGGGATGATGCTCTCGAGGCCATGGTGATGGCTTTGAAGGAGGAAACAATGGCCACGACAAGGGCTTTGAACACGAGAATCAAGGAGCTTGAGGAGAGCTTGCCGTGTGTCAAGCCATCATGGGAAAAAGAGTATTGGGTGCAACACTCAATCGTGAGATAGATGTACCAAAGCTGAAAGAGTTTATAGGGACAAGGTCCACAAGAGATGTGAACAACTTCTTATGGGGAATGGAGCAATACTTATGTGCCAAAGGCATCATAGACAATACTACTAAGGTAAACATTGTTGCTATGTATTTCACTAATGTTGATTTGTTATAATAACATCGTAGGTCCACGGATGAGAAGCTTGGATGAACCGTAATTGGGATTTGGGAGGAGTTCCAAATGGAATTCAAGGCACAGTTTTACTCAGATATGCTGAGGACGAGGCTCGAGAAAATTTATGTAGGCTTACGAACGAGGCACAGTTAGGGAGTTTAGTGAACTCATGCTCCAGATTTTCTATTTGAGCGAGGAGGCATTTTTATCCTTCATAGATGGGTTGAAGCTATGGGTGAAGCAAGATTTGCAACATTGAGGAGTCTAAGAACTTACCAAAGCCATGACAGTAGAGAAACCCTTAATTGAACTTGCTTCAAGGAAAGACAAGTTTGGGTCTTCCAAGCCCAATGGAAGGACAATGATAAGGAAGATGAAAAATGACATGGAGAGTATGACAACATAATAGTGGCAACAGTGGCAATGGGAAACCACAAAATAGGAAGTGGAAAACTAACAACAATCTGAAGGAGAAAGGTAAAGAGATAAAATGATTCATTTGCGAAGGTCCGCATATGGTAAGGAATTGTCCCAAGAGATCTTTGTTTTTTGCGATCAAAGGAGATGATGAGTCAAAAGAAACGTCCATAAAGCTTGGTTTGATCATGAAGGGTGTCAAAGCTAAGAGGGCTAAGAGGTATAAGAAGAAACTAGCGGAGTGCTTCTTATGTTGTGGGTTGCATAAGTTGCGAGATTGCCCAGAGTGATCTAAGTTATTTGCAACCAACAGATAAGATAGATCGAAGCCTAAGGAGGATAGGCTATAGTGTTGGAAAAAATCCAGTTTGCAAATGGTTTTCTTGCACAGTGGAAAAATTTTTTTTTGAAAACTGAACTGATTTGTAATATTTATAACAATAAATCAATTATCAAATTTGCACTTGTGTTTTCGACTAGACAAATCATTGTTGTTTATGGTTTTTAACTGAATGCCCTTCTCAACTATTCTCGTACCAAATGGCCAAAAGGACTGATTAGACATATGTGATTAGGGTTCAAATGGCTTCTAATTAAGTTCCAACTTTTCGCCTATTAATTATAAACTCATTTAGTTACAAAGTCATTCCACTATAGTATCACGACTGAGCTCTTATCCAATGACCTTGTCATAAGTGTATTACCATCACAAGATATCCTTAATCTCTTTGAGATAATATTCGTTCTCCCAATATAATCATATTTTATCTCATGGTAACCATTACACCCTCCTTCATGAAAAGTCAATTATTATCAAGTAGTAATTAAGTCATTCATCACAAAGACGAATGACACATGGTCACGTTTACTTTTCATCAACCATGTAATGCTAATAAGATGATATCATTTACCCATATTTTAGGCTATGAATTCCATTGTTGTGAATGACGTTACATACTGTAGAAGCCGTCGAGCTAACACACTAGCTTTCGTTTTCTTATCTATTTGAACTCAAGTTTGTACTTACACCAAAATATATGAGTCACACATACATAATCTGTCATCCACTCAGGATTTCGGTATGTTACATTGTAAATGTCACAAGTGAATAAATCCATAAACAAATTTAGGATCTATTTTTCTTTGGTCCAATCAGTCACATCTATGTCCCTATCTTTTGGGAGTCATCAGCTCTGATGCCCAAGACAAAGCATCTTCCTTAATTGGACTTGATAGACAGTATATTAGTCTTTTAATCAATTTTCTCATTTTCGATTAGACTAATGGCATGTTTAGGATTGTCTACTAATATAAGTTATCTTTTTGTATTACGATTCGACTGCACAATACCACTTAGTATTACTTAAACATTAGACAACCAATGAGGTCATATTTGTTTATATTTTGCTTTGCATGCAAAAAACATGTGAGGACATTATACAAAGTAAATTAATGTAATTCATGAATTATTTTATTAACCAATCTATTCAAAAAAATTACAAGTGTGTATAGACGAAAATACTACACTTAAGGCATCAGATCCAACAGTCAAAATTGGTTAATAAAGATTGAGGCACAGACCAAATCGCTCTCTTGATACAAAAAAATGATAAAAAAAAATTATTACTTGTCATCTCTTAAGATATAACAAGCCTAATCACCCATTATACACCTTACCATTAGAAGAATAAAGCTTTTAAAATCATGAATCTTTCTTCACCAAACAAATTACAACTTTTCAAAAGAAAAACTTAAGCGACTATCATTTTAATAGATATTATCCTAAAATAATTTAAAAGAGAAATTAAAATTTTATTATATTGTCAATATCAAAGTCTAAGATAAATCTCAAATAATTTTATTCCTCTAAGATGAAAAAAAAACTTTTTCAAAGAGTGATTTAAAGTGAAGAATAATCTCACTATTTATATAGAAAGAAAATAAAATAGTGCATTTTTATTTTATTTTATTTTATTTTGGTAAATAGTGTATTTTATTCTTACTAATTAAACTTAAAACAATTATAGAGTAATTGTAAGTCTCAACAATAAATGATGATACTTAAAAGGAAATCCATCAAATAATTGGTAAACCCATTTTATAAATTCACGAGAGACATTTCGATAATTTTCTATTTTCCTCGATTTTTCAACAATCTTGATCTAAATTAATAATTTAATTCAATTTATTAATTTAGATAATAAAATATTCATTTCACTTAATTTTATCATTTTGATATTTTTATAAAATTGTCCCTAAAGTTTTACTTTTATTCAATTTAGTCCCCGAGTCTAAAACTAGCAAATTAACCACTTTAATGTAACCCATGCTAACTAAATATTCATATATATCTTCCTCCTCCTCCTCCTCCTCCTCTCCATTCCATATCCTTAATGTATATATAATTCCACTATTTTCTCATATGTTCATATCAAGCTGTCCACTTGAGTCATAGTAACTAAATTATTTATATCTTGAGCTAAAAAACTCTAAATTAAGAAACACTTGATGTTTCTGAAACTAGAATCAAATATCTTTCTACCATAAAATTTTAAGAATTTATAATTCAGCCAATAAGTACAATAAAATCTTCAAACTTACCCCTATTCTGTTGTTTAACAGTTTCGACCTTTCCTTACAAAAAATTAATTATCTTTTAGCACAGAACTTGGATGATGTTTCTGTTTGTTTCTCTTGAAAATAGGCTCATTAAGGATTTAAAAATATAAATTTAAGTCCCTAATTATTTTTCTCCAATTTTTTATGATTTTCCAAAGTCAAAACAGAGGAACCCAAAATTATTCTGACCTTGTCTCATAAAATTTATTATATCTCACAATTTACAATTTCATTGCTTACACTGTTTCTTCTATGAAAAACTAGACTCAATAAAATTTAATTTCATATTTTATTCAACCTCTAATTTGATTTTCACAATTTTTGGTGATTTTTCAAAATTTAACTACTGCTGTTGTCCAAAACTATTTTAGTGCAACATATTGATGACCAAATTTATAACAACCTTATTTCCATTCTTTACAATATTTCCCATCATTTTCTCTTATTTCCCTTCACTAATATATCATGAACATAGAACCTTATATAAGAAAACTCCACCTTAACATCATTTTCATGCTTTTGATATTACCTTACATGAGAAACTCTACTTAAAATATATTGAAGTCTTAAGGTTCTTACCTTGTCCTATTGATTTCAATCTTTAACTTAATTTTTCTCTCTCCTCTAGCTTCTATTTCTTGAACCCAACTTGATATTCTAACTCCCCTTAGTCTCCTTAACATTTTTCTCTCTTGGTAGTTATGGAAATTCTTTTGATTTCTAGGTGAAAATGGTGAATTTTTGGTGGAAGGACTAAATTGTAAATAAAGCAAAACTTTCTTTCTTCTCTTCCCTTCTAACGTGAAATACATGGAAAGATGATGGATGATGTGTGTGTGTGTGTGTGTTTTTTTTTTCTACACACACACATATATATACTAAATAAAATAATAAAATAATCATCAATATCTTATTAAAATATTAATAAAATAATATTTATCTAATTAATTAATTTAAAATATCATCAACATAATAATTACATTCTAAAATTCTCTCTTACTAATTGACCATTTTGCCCTTCATAATCTTTTAAAATTCCATCATTGAGTCTTAATTTAGAAAAATTATGATTTAATCCCTCATAATTCTTTACCTATTCGATTTGGTCCTAATTCATCCATTTTCTTTAGTTTCTAGATTATTTCACCCCTAAAATATTTTCACTATTGGTCCTTTAACTTTTTATATTTACACTTTAACCCTTCAAATTTTGAGTATTTACTATTGGGCAATAAAACTCTTTCACTTTTACAATTTAGTCCTTTCTTGAATTTATAATGTAATATATAGTAATATACTTCCCAATGTTGACATAATAAAATTTTCCTTTTTTCACTTTATTTCCATACTTAACTATATCAAGGATAATATCTTACTTTCTTATTGTAGTAATTTTGAGGTATTACAACAAAAGATAGAGATAAAAAAAATTAAACCACAAAAACTCGAAAACAAAGAACCCTCAAAACTTAAACACAAAATTATCTAAATGTGTTATGAGTTCTAATATCTAATGAGTGTTTTTCTCTAAGGTTGTAAAAGAGCCTATTTATAGGCTAAATTCATAAGTCAAAAATAATAAAATAATCTAAACTAATTAGTGTGTGATTGAAACAAGTAAACAGAATTTAACTAAAAGATTATTTCTAAAATTTGACTAAAAATAGGAGTCATATTTAACAAATCTCCACCTTGACTCATATTTCCACAACGCCATCTTTGCCAAAGCTCGCCACGAGCTTATCTTGAACTATGCAAGAAATTAACTGAGTCGAATCTGTGCTTAGAAACTGGAAGACTTCTAGCCTTCAACTTGTACACTGCCAAATCAAAACTAATCCGGGTCTGATTTTCACGAACACAGTGCCCTAACTTTTCAAAACCTGCATCTAAAAGAGAACCTCTCTTTAACGAAATGGTCATACATTTTTCCATCCTATGACCAAGTTGCCTCCACTCCAAACGAGTTGACTTCGACTCTGTAACGGACGAGGGACGTCTGATTTCACCAGTCACTGTAGAACCTTCCAGAATATAAAGACTGTCAATTCTTTTACCTTTTAATAAAACGAGAGTTCCATAAGATACTTTAATGCCGTTCGATTCCATATTGATTCAGCTTCCTTTCAAGTCTAAAATACTTAAGGAAATGAGATTCTTTCGTAAATCAGGTACATACCTGACATCTGAGAGTCTCTTAATCGTCTTATCGTGTATCCTAATTTTAACAGTACCAATACCAATTACCTTACTAGATGAATCGTTTCTCATGCGCACAACTCCACCTTCAACCGAACTGTATGTGGAGAACCATTCTCTATTGGGACACATGTGGAAAAAACATCCCGAATCTAGGATCCACTCAGACGTGAGCTTGGAGTTATCGCTCGTTGACACTAACAAGAAATCATCACGCTTTCATTGGCCAAATTAGTACCAGCTACATCTTTCTCGTTACTCTCAGCAGCTCTTTTATTTCGCAGTTTATAACAATCTGCTTTAACGTGACCTAACTTTTTACAATAGCGACACCTTTTATCTCGTTTCTTTGATGCTATCAAAACGGAAGCTTGCTTATCTGCCTTGCTATCCAAATGAAGCTCATTGTCAGGTTTGTCTCTACTCAACAAATGACCTTTCACATCTTCGAACGAGAGTTTGTCTCTGCCATAAATCAGGGTCTCCCTGAAAGACTTGTATAAACGGGGTAAAGAGCACAATAATAGCATATCTTGATCTTCATAATCAATATGAAATCATTTAAAAGAGTAATGAATTGACAGTGTGATCTCTAAAAAGCTCATATTCATTCATGCGAAACGTAAATAGATGTTGTTTCAACAGTAAACGGTTAACCAAAGACTTAGTCATATAAAGAGTTTCTAACATTTTCCACAAGACAGATGAGGTCTTCTCCATCAATACCTCTTGCAATACCGTATTCGCGAGGCACAACTGGATTGCAGACAAAGCCTTTTCATCAAGCTCTTACTATTCTGTTTTATTTAGATTCTCAGGCTTCTTCCCGATAACAACCTTTTTCAAACCATATTGAACTAGAATTGCCATCATCCGAACTTGCCACAAATTGAAATTTGTCTCACCATCGAACTTCTCAATTTCAAATCTTGTTGCTACCATATCTGAATGGGCTGATCTATGAAAATTAGACTAGTTCTGATACCACTTGTTAGGATCGACCCGATTAAGCAACGAATAAGTAAAAATAGTAGAAGAAATTGATAAATTGAACACCCAAATTTAACGTGGAAAAACTCCTCCAAAGAGGATAAAAAACCACAGGCAAAGATAATTTTACTATAATGGCAAAAGAAACGAAGAGTACAAAAGATGAAGATAAAAAAAAAAACTAAACCTCGAAAACCTGAAAACAAAGAACCCTTAAAATGTAAACACAAAATTCTCTAAATGTGTTATGAGTTCTAATATCTAATGGGTGTTTTTTTTTAAGGTTGTAAAAGAGCCTATTTATATGCTAAATTCATAGGTTAAATAATAATAAAATAATCTAAACTAATCAGTGTTTGATTGAAACAAGTAAACAGAGTTTAATTGAAAGATTATTTCTCATTTGACTGAAAATAGGAGTCATATTTAGCCACCCATATTTTGGGCTATGAATTCCACTGTTGTGAATGACGCTACATACTGTAGAAGCCGTAAAGCCAACACACTAGCTTTCGGTTTGTAATACCCCATACCCGTACCTGAGACCGGGATAGGATACAAGGCATTACCGAAATTTTCAGAATAATTTCAATTAATTTATATTATTTAGTATTTCATTTTCATGTTTCATATAACATCTTTTTCATATATTCAATTCAAAATATCATATAAAATACGATACAATACTTAAATTTTTATATTTACATGCTCATTCAGGGTATCCGAACCTACCTGACTAAATTGCAGAAATACCAAGATTTAGGGGCATATTGGTAATTTACCATTTTCCCAAATTTCACCCAATCTTAAATTGATAATTTCATTCAATTTATTAATTTAGATAATAAAACAATTTATTCCCTTCAATTTAGTCATTTTTGACATTTTTACAAAATTGCCCACTTTTATTCAATTTAGTCCATGAGCTTAAAACATGCAAATTAGCCATGCTAACTGAATATTCATATATATATTTTTTTCTCCTCCTCCTCTCCATTCTACATCCTTAATGTATATAACATTCTTGTAAGTACGATTTCACAATTTACTTATTAATGCTCACATCAATCTGTTCACACGAGTCATAGTCACTCAATTATTTATAATTCGAGCTACAGAGCTCGAAATTAAGATCCGTAAATTTTCCCTAAAACTAGACTCACATATCATTCCACTATAAAATTTTGAGAATTTTTGGTTTAGCAAATTAGTACAGTTTATTCATTTAAGTTTCCCCTGTTTCACTATCCAACAGTTTTGACCTCTCTTCACTAAAAATTAATTATATCATAGTACAAAACTCGGATAATGTTCCCATTGATTTCTATTGAAAATAGACTCATTAAGGATTCTAATCATATAAATTTGAGACTATAATTAATTTTCTCCAATTTTTTGTGATTTTCCAAAGTCAAAACAGGGGAACCCGAATTCATTCTAACATTGTCTCACAAAATTCAATATATCTCATAATTTACAAATCTATTGCTTACATCGTTTCTTCTATGAAAAACTAGACTCAATAAGCTTTAATTTTATATTTTATTCATCTTCTAATTCGATTTTTACAATTTATGGTGATTTTTCAAATTTAGTCTACTTCTGCTGTCTAATATTGTTTTAGTTCAAGATGTTTATTACCATTTTTCCTCTAAATTTCAAAGGTCATATAATTCAGTCCTTGCTCAATTAGCCCATCTATTAAGCTAATTTTTCTCAATTAACATTTTATTCCATCATTATAAACTATTACACAACCTTTGAAAATCATCATTTTAACACTAAACCTTAATTCACAACTTTTTCACAATTAGGTCCTAAAATCAATTTCTATTGAAATTACTTGATAAAATCATCAAACAACAAAATCAAAGCTTCAAATTCATTTTATTTCATCATAAACAGCCAAAATTTATCATTGATATCTTTTAATTTTGTTCATAAAATAAAAAACTAATGAATTAAATACTTGGACCTAATTGTAAAAGTCACAAAAACATAAAAATCTCAAAGAAAAGGGTAAGAATTGAACTCACATATGTCAAAGTATGAAAAACCAGCAGCTTTCAGACCTCCGATGGCGTTTTTGCTGAAGAAAAATGATGATATCTCTAGATTTTTCAAATTTGTCTTGTTTTATATGTTTAATTTGCAAAATTTCCCATTTTGCCCTTGTTTCTCGTTGTCTTTTTTGCTGATTTTCTTGCCCAACCGTCCAGCCCATACAATTTGGGTCCAATTCCTTTTAAATCCCTCCTTTTTAATCACTTAAACTATTTAATCACAATTTAATAAATTTTGCACTATTTTCAATTTAGTTCTTTTTAATTAATTGACTAACCAAACGTTAAAATTTTCTAACGAAACTTTAATACTAACTTAATAACACTCCATAAGTATTTATAAAAATATTTATGGCTCGGTTTATGAATCTGAGGTCTCGATACCTCGTTTTCAACCAAATTTACCTGATTAATTCTTTTAAAATCTCAAAATTCACTAATTAAAAACAATTCTTTTAAGTTCGCACTTGGCTATAATTATTATTTGTTAAAATTTCTAAACATACTCGTCGAATTTAGTAATCTCGAATCACTGTTTCCGATACCACTGAAAAATTTGGCTGTTACACGGTTCCTTATCTATTTGAACTCAAGTTTGTACTTTCATCAAAATATATGAGTCATACACACATAATCTATCATCCACTCAGGATTTCGGTATGTTACACTATAAACGTCACAAGTGAATAAATCCATAAACGAATTTAGGATCTATTCTTCTTGGGTCTAGTTAGTCACATCTATGTCCCTATCTTTTGGGAGTCATCGGTTCCGATGTCCAAGACAAAGCATCTTCCTTAATTGGACTTGATAGACGGTATATTAGTCTTTTAATCAATTTCTTCATTTTCAATTAGACTAATGGCATGTTTAGATTTGTCTACTAATATAAGTTATCTTTTTGTATTACGATTCGACCGCATAATACCACTTAGTATTAGTTAAACATTAGATAACCAATTAGGCAATATTTGCTTCTATTTTGTTTTGCATGCAAAAACCAGGTGAGGACATTATACAAAGTATATTAATGTAATTCATGAATTATTTCATTAATCAATCTATTCAAAAAAATTACAAGTGTGTATAGATGAAAATACTACACTTAAGGTATGAGATCCAACAGTCAAAATTGGATGACAAAGATTGAGGCATAGACCAAATCGCTCTCTTGATACAAAAAAATGATAAAAAAAATTTTTATTACTTGTCATCTCTTAAGATATAACAAGCTTAGTCACCCATTATACACCTTACCATTAGAAGAATGAAGCCTTTAAAATCATGAAACTTTCTTCACCAAACAAATTACAACTTTTCAAAAGAAAAACTCAAACGACTATCATTTTAATATATATTATCGTAAAATAATTTAAAAGAGAAATTAAAATTTTATTATATTCTCAATATTAGAGTTTAATATAAATCTCAAATAATTTTATTCTTACAGAATGAAAAAAACTTTTTCAAAGAGTGATTTAAAGTGAAGAATAATCTCACTATTTATATAGAAAGAAAATAAAATAGTGAATTTTATTTTATTTTATTTTGGTAAATAGTGCATTTTATTCTTAATAATTAAACTTAAAACAATTATAGAATAATTGTAAATCTCAACAATAAATAATGATACTTAAAAGGAAATCCATCAAATAATTGGTAAACCCATTTTATAAATTCACAGAGGCACGTGTGTATATATATATATATATTTTTTTGTTGAGCACTTTAAGCTTTTTTCCCCCAGGTGGTGACAAATGTTTAAAGGCAAACAAATGATGGTATGTCGTAGAGAAAGACAAAGTTTATTTGACAGTTGGCCGACCTTTGAATTGAATTGCATTACAAGGATGTAACTAAACTACTTACTATTTACATTTTAAAATATAGATACCTTTCCATCAAATTTAACATTTTTTTATTCAATAACACTCTTGTTTTAATAATAATTAATGCTAATACATGTGTCATTATTTTATCTCTAGAAGACATGGAACATATAAAGAGGCATGTTACTCTGTTAAATACTAACGTATCATTCATAAGGTAGTTTATATATTAAAAAGTACTAGTTTTTATTAATTTTGAAATAATTTAAAAATATATATAAATTTAATGGTTAAAATATATAAAAATTAAATAGAACATTTAAATGACTTTTTTGATAAAATTAGAGAATTAAAAAAATTATTATACTTAAATAAAATTAATAAAGATGGTTGCGGTTCATCATGAATCAAGACAAAAAGTTGATGTCCTTCGTATGTGTAAAGGAATTAGATGGATAAGGTTAAGGATGGTTGGAGAGAAGAGTTCTAAGTGTCTAAAAGTGGTTTCTTCAACCCCATCCAGGTATTACGATTAGGTTTAAATATAAGAGACAAAGAGAATCCATACATATTAAATTTACTGACAGTAAAATTATAACATTATAGGTTAAAGATGTGACTTTTAGGATAGCCGAATAATCAATGAGCTCAAAACTCCATGTACATCTAGCAAATGCGGCTCAGCGAGGGTATGTCATGGTATTGCCTGATGCTTATGGTTGTAAGATTCATTCGACGAAACATGTGTATGGCTCAAGAACTTCAAAAAAAAAAAAAAAAAAACAAATTTATTGTTAAGAAGGTGCCTTGGTTTTTAGGGTATTTAAATTATAAGTTAACGGTTTAATTATCTTAGTACCAATTAACTCAGTAGTTTATTATATGTATTGATTAAACAATAAAATAAAATATTGTAAACAAATAAAAACGGTAAACTCAACCAAGGCAGATCTAACTGGAGTTACGGTAGTAGCGGTGAAAATTAAAAAGTCGAGTCGACGCCTCTGTTACTCTTATCACAACTTTCATTGGCCAAAATTTTTTTTACTTTGTGTACCCATGACCCTAATCTCCGATTTAATCTGTTGAAAATACTCGCAAGAATCCCGGTAGCTTAAACCATTACCAAGGAAAAGGAAAAGTTAAATCCATAGGCCTCTGCTTCGTTACCACGCGTTTTCCGTGGTGTCCAAGGATCCAATATTTCATCAGTTTCAGTTCCTATCGAACTTCAACCACCCTAGATCTGTCTCAGGTTCTTCTTCCAATCTTCTTTTCTTGTTTATCCATCCTTTTACTTTAATGAGTTTTTGTTTCTATATATGATCTGCCATTTCGTCATCTGTTCAGTAGTGTGATTTTTCTTTATGAACAATTCTTTGAGAAGTTTTTGTTGAAATAGCTATTTTTTTATAAAGTATTTTGCATTTTGCTATAGGGATCTGCTGCTTTTAATGTTTGATGTAATGAAATTATTGTATACGCTGGCATCTGGGGCTTTTTACTTTTTGGTGTTTTGCTATTTTAATTAATGTTAAGTTAGGGATAAATTTGCATGGTAACCGATCGTTGAATATTTCTTTTGTGTAGACTTATTTGTATCTTGGGTGCCTCGGGTTACTGTAGCTTAGGTTCGAGCCGTATACTGCAATATCTGCTATTACGATGGTTTTCCCAGAAAGCAAGATGCCTGGAGTTTGCTGGGTTTTTCTGTTACTGCTTCTGTTTGCTCATATTTGTGATGGGTTTTACCTTCCGGGAAGTTACATGCACACGTATTCGACTGAGGATACTATATTTGCCAAAGTTAATTCCTTGACTTCCATTGAAACCGAGCTCCCTTTTAGTTATTACAGTCTTCCTTACTGCAAGCCTCTTGGTG
This sequence comes from Gossypium arboreum, assembly GCF_025698485.1. Taxonomy (NCBI): domain Eukaryota; kingdom Viridiplantae; phylum Streptophyta; class Magnoliopsida; order Malvales; family Malvaceae; genus Gossypium; species Gossypium arboreum. The sequence goes on from NC_069080.1 coordinate 18,132,293, forward strand.
GAGTAAAGAAAAGTGCCGAGAATCTTGGTGAACTTCTCATGGGAGATCAGATTGATAACTCCCCTTATAGGTTTCGAATGAATGTGAATGAGTCTCTCTATCTTTGCACCACCAGCCTCTTGAATGAGCACGAGGTTAAGCTTTTGAAACAGAGGACTCGTGATTTGTATCAAGTGAATATGATTCTAGACAATTTGCCAGTGATGAGGATTGCAAAACAGAACGGGGTTAACATTCAGTGGACTGGATTCCCGGTTGGTTATTCTCCACCAAACAGTAATGATGATTACATAATCAATCATCTCAAGTTCAAGGTTTTGGTTCACGAGTATGAGGGAAGTGGTGTGGAGATAATTGGAACTGGGGAAGATGGGATGGCTGTGTTTCCCAAAGCTGATAAGAAGAAAGCTTCTGGTTTTGAGATTGTTGGTTTCGAGGTGGTTCCGTGCAGTATTAAATATGATCCAGAAGCCATGACTAAACTTCACATGTATGACAAAGTTTCCTCTGTGAACTGCCCCTTGGGGCTCGACAAGTCGCAGATAATAAGGGAACGAGAAAGGATCTCTTTTACTTACGAGGTTGAATTTGTTAAAAGTGATATTAGATGGCCATCACGGTGGGATGCTTATTTGAAGATGGAAGGTGCACGCGTGCACTGGTTCTCAATTCTAAATTCTCTAATGGTGATCACTTTCCTTGCTGGTATTGTGTTTGTCATCTTCTTGAGGACTGTGAGGAGGGATTTGACAAGGTATGAGGAACTGGACAAAGAAGCTCAAGCACAAATGAATGAGGAGCTTTCTGGGTGGAAGCTTGTTGTAGGAGATGTCTTCAGAGAACCAGATTGTCCAAAGCTTCTCTGCGTGATGATTGGAGATGGAGTTCAGATTATGGGAATGGCAGCTGTCACTATAGTTTTTGCTGCCTTCGGTTTCATGTCACCAGCTTCACGAGGAATGCTACTGACAGGGATGATTATTCTTTATCTTTTCTTGGGTATTGTGGCTGGGTATGTTGCTGTACGTCTCTGGAGAACTCTGAAGGGAACTTCAGAAGGATGGAGGTCTGTTTCGTGGTCCGTTGCGTGCTTCTTTCCTGGAATTGTCTTTGTTATCCTTACGGTATTGAATTTTATTCTGTGGGGCAGTAAAAGTACTGGTGCAATCCCCATTTCCCTGTATTTTGTACTTTTATCTCTCTGGTTCTGCATTTCTGTGCCTCTGACTCTCATTGGAGGATTCATAGGGACCAGAGCTGAAGCTATTCAATATCCTGTAAGAACCAACCAGATTCCTCGGGAGATTCCTGCACGCAAATATCCATCATGGCTTCTTGTTCTTGGTGCTGGGACCCTTCCATTTGGAACCCTTTTCATTGAACTCTTCTTCATCCTATCTAGCATCTGGCTTGGCAGGTTTTATTACGTGTTTGGCTTCTTGCTTATAGTTCTTCTACTACTGATCATCGTTTGTGCCGAAGTGTCAGTGGTCCTTACCTACATGCATCTTTGTGTCGAGGACTGGAGATGGTGGTGGAAGGCTTTCTTTGCTTCGGGTTCAGTATCACTCTATGTGTTCCTCTACTCCATTAATTACTTGGTCTTTGACCTACAAAGTTTGAGTGGTCCTGTGTCAGCTATTCTTTATCTCGGGTACTCAATGATCATGGCGATTGCGATAATGCTGTCAACAGGCACCATTGGCTTCATCACATCATTCTATTTTGTCCATTATCTCTTCTCATCCATCAAGATCGACTAAAAGTTTCATTTGGTGATCTTCATCAACTGGTAGAAAAGACATAGGCATGTAAGAGTATGATATATCGGTGAAGTTGCCATTGGTAGCTAATCATGTTACACTCATCAAAGAGACACTCAAAATCATTCAAAATTATATGTTAATTTTGGTGGTGGTTGAGTGTAGGACCTGAGAGATTTAAAAGTCTGATTAGTAGTTACGAGTTTTTGTTTGGATTACATGTAGGAAGTTGTAGTTTGTTGGACGTTAAATCTTGTATTTTATCTCATATTTTTAATCAAATAGAAACATTTACTTTCTAAGATCACAGCCATGGACCATGGTCCTTTTAATACTTCTTTGGCTCATAAAAAGACCAACCATAATAATGAGGTTAAGAATATACAATTTAATTTCTTTGTTTAAATTTCCTTCATTCTCTCTGGATAGATACGAAGGCTCGCTTGAAATGTAGAAATGTTGAAGCAGAAATGTGTGGGCAAAAATATAGATTTAAAAAATGGTTTAGACAAAAAAAATATTTGTTTTCTAATGGGCGGGTCTTGGTAGATTTTTTTTAGCTTATGCCCAGTCGGGCCCGAATTAGTTGTTTTGATGTTGTTTCACTAATATTTTGTTATTATATTATTATTATTTTGTCGTTATTATTTGGATATTATATATTTTTTGTTTTCTTGTTTGAATACTATATAACATTTATTTTAATGTTTTAGGGTATTTATTTTTTATATTTTTAAAATTTATTTTTATATAAAAAAGTAATCTAAAAAATTTATTACGGGCGGGCCGAGACAAGTTCGAGTTTAGCATTTTTTATTTGGGTCGGGCTCGAGTAAAATTTAAGCTTATTTTTTGGGTTGGGCTTAAAAATTTGCGCTAGCTCGGCCCTAACCTAGCCTGACCCATGATCAGATTTAATTTAGTCTATATATTTTTATTTTTAAGAATTTAGTCCTCTATTTTTAGATTTTAAATTTTAGGTCTAATTATTAACATTTATTTTGTTAAATTTGTTGGTGTGCCATTTTGAAAAAAAAAACTTACTTGATAGCTATGTAATTAAAAATATGTTGTAATAAATTTGAATTCAGTAAAATAATTTTAACTGTGTTAACAATTGAATTTAAATTTTAATATATGTAATACTAAATTCTTAAAAGTAGAACTGAAAAAAGAGAAATGAAAATCCTAATTAAATTTCAAAATTTATTGAGTATACGGAAATTTACGGGTTATTATTTTTTTGGTGACAGAAAAAGTACTTAAACTAATTACAGAGTCTAAATTGTCCCCCCTAGCGGGCAGACCTCATACAATAATAAATCATATGTTCTATGTTGAGCTAGTTTAACCAATCTATCAGCATTCTATTTGTTTTCTCTAGAGATATACCGAATGTGCTGACTAATCCGCGTCAGCGGCTGATGGATTCTACTGATCAAAGCAGAATTAGAACCATTTGAAGGCATCTCCTAAGTAGCTTTAACTACCTCAAGATTATCAATTTGAATTAAAACGTTGTCACAACCACGATCAATTAAGAGAACCGAGCCATCCAAGATGCCCCACAACTCAGCATAAAAAACGGAGCAATTCTCTAAATATCTATTAAAGCCCAAAATCCACTCCCTATCTCGATTTCTCGCTATTCCTTCCGCCGCAACAAATCCAACGTCATTCATGACAGACCCATCCGTATTCAAACATGCTCAATTGCCACCTAAATGAAGACATGATGACATACCTTGCGACGTAATCAATGTGCTCTTATTAAGAGAGACATATTGCCTTGCCCAACTCTACGACATATTGATAATTTCATTAGCATTTCGGGTAACCCCTTGAAAAATGAAGAGATTGCGATTCTTCCAAAGGCACCACGCAATAATCCCAAAAAGACATTGACAGTCCACATCTCCCAAGCACCAATCCTGTTGAATCTGCAAGTTTAAAACAAGTCATTACTGCAAACTGCTTGAATAGAATTCAACTGGAATTAAAAAATCTCAAATATTCCTTGCTACAATACAGTCCCTAAGAACATGGATAACTTCTTTGGAAACATGACCACAAACCCCACAAGTCGAATCATGACCTAAGCCCCTGCGAACCATTTCCTCATTGGTAAGCAATCGATGTTTGAAAACAAGCCAAATGAAAAATCTAACTCATTGGGGCCCTTGAAATTTCCAGGAAATGTGTCACCTTAAATATTTTGATTTGATTTGATTCGTAAAATGAGAAAGTGAATTTGTCATACAACCATTAAAACTCCACTTCTCCTTGATAAACTCAGAAAAATCCGGGTGCTCAACCCATCCTGTCAGAAAACGAAAAGGACGCCCCTTTGGAACATACAATTTAAGCTCCTTTGAGTCATCGTCTTCCTGCTTCAATGCCCTTGAAATCCTAGTAAGCTGCCCCTCACGAATATAATGAATCCGGATTCACCGTCGTGAAGCCTGAAACTGCCAGCTCAATATCAAAATTTCTGGTATTCAAATCTAACTCGGTACTTCAGCATAAAATGATATCATCTACCAAAAAGTTAACAGTACCTCGGGCTTTTGACCCGAAATACATGGTTTTCTTTTAGCTTCATAGATTTTCAATGAGCAGCCAACTTTTGGCGCCATTTATCATTCTCAGCGTATATATCATAAGCAATTCAAGCCACTTTAACAAGGGAAAATACTATTAAGGAAATGCAGCAAGAGTTTCAGACTTAACAGTTATTTCAGTCTTATGCAAGGATGGAAAGCCCTTAGAAACATAAACTGGGTTTTTTCAGTACAGTTTTCTTTTTCTTGAACGGTGCTACGGAAACCTTGAACCTTGTCCTACTTCAACCAATCTTGGAGATCGTTATAGTTAATGCAACCATGAAGATTGTCAAAGTTAAAGCTAGCATCGAGGTTGATTGGTTCATTATCATCCCAATTCAGAAGGGCTTCTATCAGGTCCTCATCTTCTGTCTCACTGCCAGGAAGCACAGGCGAAGTTTCCTGATGTGAACTTGCAGGATAGCTATTTGGAGTCGACAAGCTTTCAGATGCAGGGTAAAGAGAGGTTTGAGGCTGATGTCCGGAAGGAGGTACCTCTTGAAGGCAGGGATTGGCTTGGCCTGTCGGTACATCATATGTAGGAGGACAGGCGTTCTGCTGGTTAACATAAAACTGTGATGATGCCGCCACCGTTCCAAAATCAGATGGGCCAGGCATTGTTGCGAATGTTCCTAAACCAGACGAGGATTGCCCTTGCCCATAGGGAAATGCATTTCCAGTAGCTGCACCGCCTAAATGCTGATTGGCCAGTCCAGGGTTTAGATTCATCCTTTGTGATTCCATATACCATAGATAATGCTTCTGGGCCTGCAAAATCATTGCTTTGGATGCTGAACAAATATATCTAGTTGGCCAAAAGCATAAAAAACAAACAAAGAACATCTAATCTAAGACTTCCCATAAGGGATTTAAGTTAAAACAATTGAAATTTCAATTTCTACAAAATGATTATAAATTTCCTAAACAAACTCGCCTGAAGTTGCATATAGAGTCTTCCACGAGGTTCCTTTTTGGGTCCTCGATTTCTTTTAGCTTTAGCTCTCCTGCATAATGTATGCCAATAAGCCACAATAGAGAATAAAAATCTTAAACCAGCTAAGCAGATAAGCAAATTAAACCTGTTAGGCTCCTTGTTCTGAGATGGTGAGTTCAAAGGTCTGAGGCTCCGCGCGCCTCCTTGATGTTGAGAAACTGCCGTTTTTAGAACACATGATCAGCTTGAATATGTCATTCACAAGTTGCTCATCTAAGTTCAAACATCAGTCTAAATAAAAATAAGATATTCCTTCATGTGTTTTGAGTTCAATTTGTTTTGCTTTCCGTCACATTCAAAGGTGGGACAGATTATCCTGAAATTTCATATAATGCACTAGAAATTTTTTCTATTACATGTCAGCTGATGCACAAAGTGAACCATAGAGCAACGGAAATAAGGCCGAGAAATATCATAAAAGCCTCTCATTCATAATTGTACATACAATCTAAAGTGAAAAGCCATTGAAATTTTCCAGTTAGGCTTCTATAATTGTACATACAATCTAAAGTGCTACTATAATACAAATACCAGTGAATGAAATGTTCCCATCTTAGAAAGTTGGGGTGCTAGAAAACATCCAAACTGTTACCGTTTCCTAATTAAAAGATGGTCTTTGGAAAGAAATGATATCGAAAAAGTTGTTAAATAAGAACACAATAAAAATGAATCAATTCGCATGTTTAATATAACATTAAGAATGAAAGCGGGTAGATATAACAAGACCTACCATTTTTGGATGTGTCCTGCCAATCCTTCACCCAAAATTTTCCCAGTCTAAATTTCTGGAATTTAGTAACATTAGGGGAATAAATGATAAACCCTCATAAGGAAAGTTGGTTTTAAGGGCTAAAATGGAAACGCGTAAGTTAAATATAAACACTTACTTGTAAATGACTCTTAACATGGTAAAGATTGAGTCCATCTAAATCCATCAGGTCCAGAATAGTCTTCGGTGTTGCTTCTGAAAATAAGATTTATGGTCAGTTCTATGGATAATTAACAGTTACTTCAGGTGCAAGGTAGCTTACCAGCAGCAACGGCAGAGCCCCACAGTAACTCTAAGAATTCAGTACTATTGAGAAAAATATATACACAGTTGAGTTTCAGAGACCAGAAAGCACAAGCCAAAGTTCAGTTCATGCATGAGGACTACCCGGTAACACATGTCATCCAAAACAGAAGAAACAAGCATGAAATTCTCTAGTAGCAACTTACGAAAGAGCCTGAACAGGATCCAAATTTAAATCACAAAAGAATATGGAAATTACATAAAAGCAATTACACAAACAACGACCATAAAAGCAATAAACTAGTAGTTAAGAAGAGGTGAAAGGCTAGGTGGTTGTCATCTAACAATTAAGGTTTACATCCTCTCGTAATTCTCTTTCTATAATCTCACATATATTCTGTATTTGATTAAAGAATGGTCTTTCATTCAGTTCCATCCATGGCATCATGTAATGGTTCATTCGTAGAAAAAAAGTTACTTACAAATGGAGCTCACACCTTATTGCAGGGTCAAACTTTCAGCTAATAGAAAACAGGTCTAACAATAAAACAAGCATAAACTTGCATTTGTTCCCATCAGCAGGCTTGTAGAGTTGCTCTATTTTTCGGTAACGTCAACAGTTAGAATAATGGGAACAAATCCAAAGTCATCAAAACATCTGTGTAACGGTATACAAGCCGACAAACTTGCAGTTGGTATCATCAAAAACATTATTGAAGAAGTCACTTTTCTTCATCATACATCATTGATGCTAAGTAAAACCGTTAGGGAATGACGTAAAGTATTAAACGGAAACTTATCCAAAAAGAGCACGACAAAATACAGGTTGACCACCTTTCTAAAAACATCTGGCAGTGTTCAACAATATTCCTAGAACGAAATGTAACAGTTCCGCAAATATATATATGTGCGTGTGCATGCACACATGCACGCCCGCTCGCCCGCCTACCAATTTAACATTTATCATACAGTTGCTAATCGACAAATATTTCATCAGCAGCCATCAAGAAGCTATACAAAATACCTAGATTACAGTTAACTCGATCTAATTTAACACATCTGCATAGAAAGGTAGAAAGGCACTACAAAACCTATATGATCAAAAGAATGTCACTTTTGAGCCAATCTTATTTGACATTATCAAAAGAACATTAGTTTCTTTTAAGCAGGCAAAGGTAAGCAATGAGAATGATACGAATTTACACAAAGGGAGAAGAGAAGGCAGAAAACCATCTGTCATAGATGATTTCATTTGACCGTACCTGCTCAAGAATACAAGCTTAAGCAAGATAATAATTACATATACTCAAACAAAGAAAGGAACCTAGCAACATGCAGTTAAAGAAAACAAGAAACTATATGAGGGGAAATTTTTAATATGGATTGCTGCATCTTTGAATGCTTGAAACATATGAATTTTGTCTGAAGACGAAAAATTAGAGGAGGTCCATTTCTCTAAATAAGGATCAAAGAATTCCAGTATTAAATAATTTAAACACCCTTAGATTTGATGGAAAGTAGTAACACATGCTAACAGCAATCCCACCGAACTTACTTCCCAAACAAACAAGCATATAATACAAAAAAAAAAATTATGGAAAAGAAAAATCTTCGAAGTTTGAGCGAGAAAAATGCAGCTAGAGGGGAATTCAAGCATTCAACATAAAATCTAAAACCACTAAGGCAGCCTGGGGTGCTAGATGCATGTTAGAAATGGATGAATATATGAAACAATCTCCCCTTGGACATGTTAACACTTAAAACAACATGCAGGTTATTTCAGATTGATATAGAGGGGAAAAAATCAAGCAATTTTACGAGTGACTCTCTTGTGCCTACTACACATCAACAAAGATGAACATGATGCAGTCGTTCAAGTATTCACATGTTATATCCATTATCAACTGATCTAACATTTTGGCGACAATGAAGTAGAAAATAAGTGGGGGGAAATGAACACTGACTTTGAGGACCACCAAGCTTGTTGACAGCATCAACGAAATAAGCATGGAGTTCATAAGTCCATCGAAGGCGAGGTTTAATCTCATTAGTCACCATGAGGATAGGTTTCTCCTTTACCACCACCTCGTTATTAACAACCTGATCATCATTAATCTCAACAGGGATAGAACGTCCCTGAGTTTCTTGCAAAGCAAGCAATGTGTTATGACCACCGCCCTGAATTTGGTGGTGGTCACCTTGGTTATCCCCATTCACATCACCTTCATGACCATCCACCGCTTCTTTTCCTTTTTCCGTTCTTTTAAACTCACCAGGATTTTGGTTCACAACATTGTTTTCCATAATCGAATCACTCTTTCACTTCCGCTCTACAACTCAGCCTACAACTCTAGCTCCTGTTTTTTTTTCCCTAAACAACACTGTCTTACAGTGTTGTTGCAGGTTAATTTGCAACAAGAAAACAAGGCTACCCAAGATATAGAACAGGGAAATAAACAAAAACATGGCAATAAAACATACATTACCCGCACAAAACAAGAACAAAAAGCTGTGGACCCACAGTAACTGTGGGGGCCACAGGACTAAACAGCAATAAACAGAGAGAAATTAGAGTAATAAATAAAAAAGTTAAGAACAACAATCCGAAGTTAGACACAACGGCTGATTTGTAATTATCTTGATATTGGTAAAAGAGAGAGTGAAACTGCGGAATAGTGGAAGGGAGACTTTTGAACTAGGACAACCAAGGGAGAGGAAATCGAGGGGAAGGAAAGGGAGGAGGGATAAACTTACGTTCCAGGTGGGTGCCAATGCTGACGTTGGTGGCGGAGCATGTGACGTGTACGGTGGGCCGAAGTGGTGGTGCAGTGAGTCAGCAAGAAAAGGGAAAGGCATGCGTTTAGTTTGGTGAGTGAGGTGCATGGGAAGAGAGGCGCCACGTGGAAGAAGAAGTTGTTCGGAGTTTGGTTTTTTGTACTTAATTACAGAGTCCAGGTGGGATTTGGCATTTGAAACTGCCGTCGATGGTGACTCAATGGTCATTAATAAGAGTAAATCCCCCCTATCTTTTACTAGTCAAAAAAGATTACCCAATTCTTCCTTTCTTCAAATACTGTCTTTTTCTTATTGCCAAATTTTCTTCATCCAATTTGGAAAGGATATGAACAATTTTTTTTTTTTTGTAATTTTGAGAAATTAATCCAAAGGCTAAACTACATACTTATTGTAAATTTTTGTTTTGGTCAACAAAAAAGAAAATCTCAATAATAACATTTCCACTTTTCTAATTTTAGTCACTAAATTAATTTGAAAAAAAAAAAACAAAACTACTTTCAAAACGTAAATGAGAAATTTAACTAAAATAAGTGTATAGTAATATTCGCATTTGCTAAATTAAGTACAAGTGACTAAAATCAAAAACTATCAAAAATAATGCTATATTTCAGAAAAATTTTGATGGTCAAAACGAAATGGCAAGTAAATAGTTTTTGTTTTCTTTGAATAACTTATAACCCATAAATAAGAGGATAATGTGCTTTAATACACTCGAATTTACATTTTCCTACATTAACAACAATGTTCATGTCAGTTGAGTTAAGATTCAATCGGCAAAGGGAATAGTTTTATATATAACTAGATTTGGTGAATTTTTGTATGAAACAAATTAATAAAAAAATATTATATAAGATCCGATTGTGGTTTTACTTGAAATGATGATATTGAGATAGTAAAAATTTTAATAATTTAAATTCAAATCTTATTATACTTATTTATTTTTCTAGATTTTATATAAAATTATAAAAAAATCTTAAATGATATTTTAGTCATTATACAATTGAATTGATGTCTAATTGACTCGTAATACTAACTTAGTTAGGGCTTAATATATAATATAGATTATATAAATATTTTTTATTATTTAAATTATTGATTGAGTTGATATCGAGAATTAATCGAACATCGATTGAATTAAAAACAGGACTTTTATTTTATTTTATTTTAAAATTTCAATTAACTCCTTCAAAATTTTATAAACTCTCATTAAATCTCCAAAGTTTTGAAAATTTAATTAGACCCCACTTTTTAAAAATTGTCATTAAACCATTATAATTTTAGAATTTTAGTTAGATATCAATATTTCAATGATAAAATCCCCACTAGTTTGATAAATGATATAAAAATCAAGTTAAGATAGTTGAAATAGGATAGAGAAGTAATTTAATAATTCTTAAATATTTCTAATGATTTTCATAGAAAAGTGATTTTTTTTTTGCATTTCTCTAATTTTGTTAATGGAAAATGACTTTTTGGTTAGCTGAAAATAAGTCTAATTTTTAAAAAATTGTCTTTCTCTTTTGAGAAAGTGTAAATTATTTTTCGAAAAAATTCTCATACGAATAAAGTTTTTATATAAAAATTAACTCAAGTTAAATATTATAATAATAATTTTTAAATTTATTTTTAAAAATATTAAAAAATTAAAATATTGATACCAAATATTAATTTTCAGTATCATCAAAATATACATATTTATAATTAATGTAATTTATTATTTTAATAAATTATTTGATATTATATTATGTTTTAGTAATAAAATTCAAAATTAATTTTAAATTTTAAATAATATTCTAAATATTTTTATTGAAAATTATTTTATTTTAATATTTTAATAAATACATTATAAATTATAAATATTAGTAACGAATCTTTTATACTATAAAATATAAATATGAATATTTACTTAAGTTCTGCTTAGCTTCGTTTATGCCTTCCGTTTTTAATGTGATACTGTCCACTCTTTATACATGCTATATATTAATTTCTACTTAATTTTAATTAGGCATCAGTTATTATTATTAAGTATATATAATATATTATCTTATTATAAAATAGATGTCAATTGTCAAGGGGAATGCTTCTATAATATTCCGTAACAAATGCAATTTATATTGTGTTTGTTTAACTAAAACAATTTTAAAATAATTTTAACAAAATTTGCCATACAACAAAATCTATTTTACGCATAACATCCAAACATCAGAAAATCAATTTATTTTCCAAAATTTATTTTTAGAAATTGTTTTTAATTAAACAAACACACTCAAAATTCGCGAAGAATTAAAAGAAGGGGGATAATATAATTTTTTACCCCTTTAATATCTGTACTTTTTTTTTTTCATTTTGGCACTTGAACTTGACAATTAGATCCATTTTGGTATCTGGAGTTGAAAAAATATAAAAGTTTAGTGATGTGTCACTCTAATATTGTATCACATCTTGGTTTTTTAAAAAATATTTAAATTTTCTAGTGATGACATTGTACAATATTAGAGTGCCACACCCATTGTTTTAATATCTTACCGATGGTTGAACAATCAAACCACTAATTTTCGATTCAATTGATTCGACTGTCAGACCAATAATAATTAAATAATTAATTAAAAATTATAATAAAAAGTTATTAAATTGGTTCAACATGTTCAACTGCTTATTTTTGTTCTAATTTTCTATTTTTTTATCAATTTCATGTAGTTCCTAATTCAATTGATTCAATCTCTTTGTTTGGACTGTTATACCAATCAGTTCTCGATACAATTAGTTCGATTGACCAATTCAATTTTATTCTAGTAACACTAGTCACATCATCAAATCTTAATGAAATTCAAATTCAATGACCGAAATGAATCTAATTGTCAACTTCAGGTATTAGAGTGGACAAAAAAAGTACAAATATCAAAACGAACTTAGTTGCCAAGTTCAGAAGTAAAAAATTATATTATCCCCTGAATAAATTATTCATTTACAATTTTAACTACTTTTACCAAAGCTTTTTTTAAATATGTTTTATATATATTTATTTTAATTTACACAATTTATTATCTCCATCAATTGTATGTATTAGTAATACTGTTTATTGAGTTTCAAATGATATATTTCATTATCTATTGTATGTTACTTTAAAACACTCATCTATATTCTAAATTCGTGGTTTTCACATGCATATGTGTGTGATAGGATTTCTTGTTAGTATATTATAACCCTTGACTGAGTTGGTGTCACAGGTTAACCGACTTGATACTCGGTTAAGAAATGACTGCTGTACCCCTTTATTAAATTAGTACTATTATTATTTTGATGGTCTTTTAGTCTTTTCATACTTTTACATGGTTTTTAAATAAAATAACTAAAATTAAAATATCTAGGAATTGAACTTGACTTTAATGGATTTATAAACAAATTTTTACCACCACACAAAAATAATTTATGGGTAAACTTAAAAAGTTAACTTTTAACATAAAATATTTTCTCTCAACTAATTTGTGTATCTATATCTATTTATACCATCATTATCTGTACTATCAATAAAATCTCTAATTATGTTAGTATTACGAGTCAATCAAGCACCAACTTGATTAGAGAAATTACAAAATGACATTACATAATTAAAATAAATTATATTATTTTTGAGTACTTTAGTCTTTATTTTAACAAAAACCAATAAAAATATGCATATTGTAGGAGTTGAACATATGCCAATTAAATTAGTAAAATCTTAAAATTACTATTCAACAAAAGTTTCATTTTATTATTTTTCATGTTTTTATTTTAATAGGCACAATTTATTACTTTCATTAGTTGTATAAAATCTTTAACTGAGTTGGTGTTACCAGTCAACCAAGCACCAACTCGATTAGAGAAATTACAAAATGACCTTTTATAATTAAAATAAGTTATATTATTTGAGGGTACTTTAGTATTTTTATTTTAATAAAACCAATAAAAATATACATATAGTAGGATTTGAACTCATGCTAATTAAATTAATAAGATCTTAAATTTACCATTCAACTAAAGTTTCATTTTATTATTTTCGTATGTTTTTAAATTACTATGCACAATTTAGTCTTTTAATTTTAATAAAACCAATAAAAAATATACATATAATAGGAGCTGAATTCACGCTAATTAAATTAATAAGATCTTAAATTTACCATTCAACTAAAATTTCATTTTATTATTTTCATATGTTTTTAAATTACTACGCACGATTTATTACTTTCTCAGTTGTATAACTATACTATTAATAAAGTTCATGACTGAATTGGTGTCATGAGTCAACCGACACCAATTTAGTTAGGAAATTACAAAATGACATTCCATATTAAAAAAGTTATATTATTTGAAGGTATTTTGTCTTTTAATTTTAAAAATAAAAATATACATATGATGGGATTTAAACTTATTGCATTAGAAAAGCTTTAGATTTATTACTCAACCAAGACTTTATTTTGATTTACAAATACATTTTAATTTTATTATGCACTCTTTGTTATCACCATCAATTTTATATTTATACTATTAATAAAATCCTTGTCTAAGGTGATATCACGAGTCAATCGGGCACCAATTTAATTAGGAAAATTACAAAAGTGACCATATGTATTTAAAATAAGTTAAAGGCACTTTAGTTTTTATTTAAAAATAAAATAAAATTGCACATTGTTGGATTAGAACTCATGCTATACACAACAATAAAATATTAATTTACTACTAAACCAAAATTATATTTTAATATAATATTTACATTTTAATTGTATTTTAAGTATGTAGTTTTCACAATTATATGCGTGTGATAGGTATACTAGTATTGATAATGTTATTGATTGCGATAGTGTCACGAGCTAACTTGACATCAACTCAAGAATGATGATAACACTGTGATAAACAATTGTGATGCATTTAATATTCTTTATTTAATGTGTTTACGTGTTTAAATTCTATAATACTCACAATTTAATTTTTTTCTTTTTAATATCATACATATTGCATGCGTTATTATTGTTAATTAGTTTCTAACCATACATTTCATTATTTATTGTATGTTGTTTTTAAATACATCTTTATGTTCTAACTATGTAGTTTTCGCATGCATACATGTGTAATAGAATTTCTAATATTTATATAAAGTGCTTTATTGAGTTTAGTGTTACGACTTAACTCAACACTAATTCAGATTAAGAAATTACTTAAAATCTTCTTTTAGTAAAGACTGTAATATTAATATGATCGTGTTTTTCATCTTTTATTATTTTTATATGAAATGTTTAAATAAAATAACTAAAAATGCAATGTCTAATGATTGAACTAGAGTCTAAAAAGTGTTTAATCATAGGCAATTTACCATTTCACCTACAACTTAATATACAAAAGCGGATACAAGGGGGGGCTGGCAGTGCCCTGGCCCCCTAAAATGGAAAATTTATATTTAGGCCTTTGAAATTTTTTAAAATTTTAAATTAGTAAATATAAAATTATACTTTAGCTCTCTTAAAATTATAGAAATTTATTTTTAATCCTTTAAAATTATAAAGATATAGACTATAAAAATTAAAATTTCATTTGGTCCCTAAAATTTGTTATGACTTAGCCCTTGTTAATATACACAATTTTTTATAAATATAAATTTAATATTACGTTTTCTTTTACATACATAGTAGGTATGATAAAATTTAGATTATTTTATTTGTGTCACTCACATAATAAATGTTATAGAACTATAATATTTAATTTTAAAATTTTGAAGGAAAAAAATTACTCATCTACAATATATATAAAAGAACAATTTGAAGAAACTTTTAAGTTGGATTTTTATCGTATTATTAAATTGAAATATTAAAATAATTAATTATTATTAAAATAATTATAATTTAATTTAAATTTAATAGTTAAAATTTAACTTAAACTATTGTGATAAAAATTGTAAATAATGATATTTTCATTATCATTGTTAAAATAATTATAACTTCATTTAGATTCAATAGTTAAAAAATGTTGAGGTAAAATACTATGATAATAATTATGGCACCTCAAGTTATAATTTAATAAATTAGATTTAATAGTTAAAATTTATAATTTAAATAGGATAACTCAATTAAATAAAAGATTGATGTAAAATTGAGTTTTAATTTGGATTGAATTAATTATTATAACCATATAATAGAGAAGAGATTTTATATACCAATTATTGATTAATTAATATTAGCATTGTAAATCAATTAAAAGTTAAGTTTAGTTATATAGATAACATTCATTAAACATATTTAACCGAGTAACAATTAAGAAAAATTATCAATATAAAATTTATGAATTATTAGCATTAATAAATTAAAATATCTAAAAAGAACAAAGAATGAAAAGACATTATTAAAATATATTTGCATAACATAGACACAAGAAAAAGATGAAAGATTATTTTAATAGATCACAAGAGCTTTAAACGTTGGGTTGATGATGTCACTCGTCTTAGAGTTGTGGGCGGTGGACCACAACTGCCCGTGGTCAGTGGAGTTGTACTAAATCCTGGGAATATAGCTTTCAAGGAGTACTGAATGGGCTTTTTGTCTTCCTAAACTGACGCTTTAATCTTTTTATTTCATAGTCTTACCCTTGTTTATTTCATGCTCTTCGAGTATTAAAATGAATTTCCTAAAATTACATTAAATTTAATTAGTGAAATAAACTTTAATTGAGAATTGGTTAAAATATGTAATAATTTTTATATTTTTTATAAATTTAAAATTTAGTTCTTATATTTTATTTTAAGAATTTAGTTTCTCTATTTCATATTTGAATTTAAATATAACTTTTAATAATATTAAATTTTTTGTTAAATTCAAATTAATTGTGATGTCATTTTGTGTTACATTACTATCAAGTGAATATTTTTTATTTCAAAAGGTCATACCAATAAATTTAATAAAAAATTATCGGTGTTAACAATTAAATTTAAATTTTAAAATTTAAAAAATAGAGACTAAATTCTAAAAATAAAACTACAAACAATTTTCTTTCCGCATGTTACAAATTGGGAGGAGGTGACAATAACAGGTTATAATGTGCATATAATCCCTGTAGTTTCTTAAAATAAGAATTTAGTCCTTTTACTTTTTAAATTTTAAAATTTAAGTTTAATTTTTAACACTGTTAATTTTATTTTGTTAAATTTAATGGTGTGACTTTTTTATTGGTACATTATAAATATTGTTATTATTAATTCAACCTAATTTTAAAATGTTTAAATGTTTGGGTTAATTATTATTTGGTACACTGTGAGATTCGTGGCTGGCCCTCCCAGCAATGTGATTTTCAATATTCGAACATGTGTCTCCTTATAAAAATGCAATGTAACTTACCATTACACCAAACACTTTCACATTATAAACATGAGACATATTTTTTTTGTCACTCATACTATATATAAAGTAATCTAATAAATATAAAAATCTAAAATGCATTCCTTTTAATAGAAAAACCTAAAAAACATTAATCAATCGATAAAATCTCAAATTTACATATAAATTTTAATTCAATATGTTATGTGATATATCAAGTTTGATTTAATAATTATACACATAAAATTTTGATTTTAATTTTGAAACTTTTATTCTTTATTTAATTGTAAACATTTTAGAAAATAAACATATCTAATTATTTATATATAACGTCTAAACAGTAAAATATTACTAAATTAAAAATGGTGTGAATAATTTATGAAAATTAAATTAAATTAAAATTATATATATAATTTTATAAAATTAAAGCTAATGTATTATATTTCACATTAAAAAATTAATATTTCTTCACTCAATAAATTCAAATGTTTATAGAAAGAAACAATAAGAAGCTTAGTCGGTCCAAAATAAATGTGGGCTGGGCTGGGCTGGGCTTGGAGAAATTTGTACATAAATTGAGCCATATATAATGAGGCTCAGCTTTCATTTTCCCTCTCAAACGAACCCCAATTTTCCCACTCAAAAGTGAAAATCCTAGAAAATTTTCCATACGCTGGTGAATCAGCGATTCAAAATCTTAAAAATAAACCAAACAGTGAGTCGAAGAAAACCTTACATTGAGAAAAAAAAATGAAAACAAAATCTCGTGCCGTTAAGGGCAGAGCTATCGATCCCATACCTCCTTCAAACTTCCGGCTCCTCTATCAGGTACCTTTCTCTTTCCTCTCTTTTATTTTTATTTTTATTTTTATTTTTACTCTTGCTTTCGTTTGTTTCTCTGGAATCCACGACATCAAAGCAAACAATTGCGAGATTTTTGCTTGTTTTACTTCACTTAATAGTTTTTATTTTCCTTTGGAGCCTGAGAATTTGTGTATTCTTATTGCGTTCGTATTATTTGTTGTGTTATACTCCTGTTTAAGATTGAATATTTATATAAACTTTAGCGCTATAATTTATGTCTATCCACTTTTCTCGGCTTTCAATTTTTGGAAGTTTCAATTCTTTCACCTTGCCAAGTAAAGCCTAAGAGTTGAAGTCTTTTTCTATGTACTGTCAAAGTGTGGATGTGAAAGTGAAAGTAATCTGCATGTTTTCGAAATGTCTGCATAATATGACTTATTTCCTCATTTTTTTAAAAAACATTTTGGTACAGGATGAAGCTAATGAAGAATGTCGTATAAATGGAAATGATGCCGGAGTATCAGAGGATGCCGGTTTTAATCAAGATAAAGTTAATAATGATGATGATGTTGGTGGTAAGGACGATGAATTTGATGATGAAGATGAGGAGGAGGCTGATGGTGGTGGCAGTGGCGGAGGCATTTCTGGTCATTATGATAATGATGTGATTCCTGATGATGTTGATAAGGTGGATGAGGATGAAGCTAATGATGAATATCATATAGATGGCAATGATAACGGAGTATCAGAGGATGCTGGTTTTAATCAAGATAATGTTAATAATAATGATGATGTTGTTGGTAAAGATGATGACTTTGATGATGAACATGAAGATGAGGAGGGTGATGATGATGGCAGTGGCGGAGGCATTTCTGGTCATTATGATAATGATGTGATTCCTGATGATGTTGATATGGAGGATAAGGGTGATAATGTTGTAGTTCAAAATTTTGTTGAGGAGGTGGATGAATCCGCAGGAGTGAACTGTATGATAACAGATTTGTTAGGAGGAGAGTTTGGTTACAGCTGCAATGGGAGAAGCGGTCAGGTCTTGGTTTGCAGTGAAAATGGCTGCTCAATTGCTATACATAAGATGTGCATTAATATTGAACCTCAATTTGATGATACTGGTAAATTCTACTGTCCTTATTGTTGGTACAAGCGAGAAGTAGCAACGACCGAGGAATTGAGAAAGAGAGCCATGTTGGCGAAGAGGGAATTGTCGAACTTTATGCATTTCAAGCGGGATGGTGGAAATGAAGAGAAGCTGGAAGCTGGAGCAGAAAACATGAAAGCGGCAAGTCTATCAACAATGGCAGAGGAAAAAAAAGTTGGTGAGTCTGGAAATAGGCTGAACAATGATGCTAATGAAACAATACTTTATAATCAGGAGCAAAACATGTGCGTTGAGTCTGTAGGCAAGGGAAAATCTGATGATGAAAATATCTCCAAGGCTCATGGGTTTGACAACAATGTTGTGGATGGACATCTGCTACAAGAGGAGGATAAAGAAAATACTTCTGATAGTGAAAATGATGGAGGTGATGAGGATACCTGGTGTAAACCACCGTATCACCCAAACCATTTTGAAATTGTGAATGATGCACTTTGTTTATCAATTAAAGGACTTCTAACCTTACAGGTGTACTGGAAGACAACCAAGGGAAGAGTGGAAAGAAAGAGCCAATGTTTCCAAACGCAGTGGGAAATGCTATGGCACTAATAACCGAAGATGCTACAGCTAAGGTGCCTGCAATTGAAAGTTTTGAGTTTCTATTACCTGATTTGGATACTGGGACACCTGTAGTGCGTCAAATGCGCATCAAACACACAGCTCAGAGGGCAAGACCTCAGAAAGTTGATTCACCAAAGAAGTCATCCTTCCAACCAAGTATCAGTGCAATGGATGAGAATACAAACCAACAAGGAAAAGCTACAGCAGCAAAAAACTCTGTTCAATGCCAAGAGTTAACCAAGCGAATGTAAGTTGTTTGGGGTTTTACATCGTGGTTAAGGTAACATGCTAAAAGGAACCATGTTGTGCATGGTGTATTTGTTGCTAGACTGTAGTTCGTGCTGTGGTTTTTTGTTGATTATCATTATACTGAAATTACCTTGTTTTTCACTCTAAATTGCAGCAGGACCCCAATATTGGGTAATGTAAAACGTAGGAGACTACCTTGGACAGTTGAAGAGGAAGATATACTGAAGGTATATGGTTATGAACACTACAAACATATCTTTTTTAAATTCTTTATTTGTTAACATGTACATATTAACTTTTCGGATCGATTCAACTTGATTTATGCTACATTCCTGTTTCCTTTATTTCATTGTATTTGAAGCATAAACTTTCATTGATCATCTTAGTCACCCCTTGGCTAACCAATAGATTTACTATGATGTGTATAATAATTTGTAAGATTCCCCACTTACATCCTTCCCTAATCTAGTAAAATAGCATGTCTCACCTCAATTCAAGATCGCAATGTAGACCCCGTTAAATAATGAACTTTTTAAACTTGTCAGCTTCAGACAGGCACATATACACAAGTATAGTTTTCTGAATAGCGCTGATGACTAACAAAATGATATTGCTGTATTGTAACAATGGTTGAGAATCGGTATTGAATATCTTAAACAGTTGAGGCATGCCTCTCTTCGGCCTTTTTTGCCTTTACAGGCACACGGTCACTCAGAGGTGCTTTACTAGATTTGCTGTGCCCTATGTGGGACTACACTGAATTGGGATGTACATGCTAGCAGAACTCGAAGAATTATCATTGTTACATCAGTTTCTTTTCTTGACTGCCATATGTTTGTGTTGGCAGGAGGGAGTGCATAGATTTTCATTGACAATGAACAAAAACATCCCCTGGAGGAAAATTTTGGAATTTGGTCATAATGTTTTCGGCACAAATCGTCTGCCTGTTGACCTTAAGGATAAATGGAAGAAGATTATGGCCAAAGAGGACCCAAAAAGTAACAAGGGGGTACTGATTGCATTGAAGGAATAAGGTGATGTTTGTAGATGTTAATATGTCCATTTTGGAGCAACTATCTCTCACTAAAACAGATTGGTGGTTGGTATGTTGAAAAGTAGAGGTTATTGTTCTATAAACTTGATAACCTCTTTTGCCTTAGGTTATGGAGGAAGTTGCTACAATGTTGTAATTTTTTGAGGAACTTAGTAAATATGAAATTTAGCATTTCCTAGAATCTATGAATGGCCTAATTTCACATGATTTGATGTTTCTGATTACGCGATAGGACATTGGAAGTGTACAAAGTATTTGTGATGGGTCAGCTGTTGTGGAGATAGTAGTACCAGCCATTCAAAACTAATTACATGACTAATACAACTATTCAAAATTAACATTTACGAGTGTTCTAACTATTGCTAAAAAATCATCGCCTTCATCAAAATTGTGCACATGAATAATCGGGTCATGTTGTCCCCTCTCTGGACTTGATTTTGGAGTATAGGGCGGCCATTCTTCGACGGACTGTCATTAATGCACATCAGCCAAACCATTAATCAGAGCCAATAACAAGCCCTTTATAAAATTTTTGTATCAAAAAATAGGACCATCATCTAAGATTTGTCCATAGGTTTGGCCTAATTAAAATTTTAGACTTGTTTGTTAGGTCCCAGCTCGGCTTAAAAAATAAGATTAAAATTTTACTTAAGCTCATCTAGATAAAAATGTTAAAATCTAAGACCAAATTAATTTTTATTTATTTATATTTTAAAAATATAATACATCAAAATACTAAAAATATTAAAATAAATATTTCTCAACAAATTGAAAATAAATTAAAAATATTTATATTTAAATAACATTAACATAAGTGCAACTTAACAAGTAAAAGCCTCTAAAATATTAACAAAATTAACTATAAAACAAGAGTAATACAATATCAACAAAATAGTAGCAATATAATTATGAAATAGCAAAATAGTGAAAACAACAAAAAAAATAGTAACAAAACAATAAAAAAATAGGAAGAAAAAAAAATAACAGTTTTTTTTTTACATATTCGGGTCGAGTCGGGTCGAGGGCCAAGAAAGCCTCACTCGAGGCCTGACCTGTTTTCTAAACGAGTCTTATTGTTGTACCCAAACTCAATTTTTGAACTTATATTTTTATCCAAACTCTACTATTTTTTGAATGAGCCTTTGGGTTGAGTCGGATGACCCGAACCGACCCGACCCATGGGTCTACTCTATATGCTTTGTTTCAATCACCAGCAATAATACTACGTGTAAGAAAATTAGGCTAAGGAGGATCGACTTTGCATGTATGCATATATAATAAATGAAAAATTGAAACCGAAAAAAAAAAAGGAAAGGAATCAAAGGATATATATATTATAAAGAGGGGAATTCTTGGTTCAACTAAAGGAGGCCATGACACATATGAGCTCATCAATGATAAAATTAGTAGAGAGGATAAAATGATAGTATGGACTCTTTATTGTTTTCATTTGATTAGTTTATAGTTTGTAATAAAATTAATCAAGCTTACGAATACAAGAAGACGAAACATATGATTGGCGTGGAAATGAATGTTATATTTTGTTGGTCATTACGCATTTATTCGCCATTTCCTTACCCCCATTCAACACTCTACGGACCCCTTCCCCTCCAATGCCTTTCCCTTTTTCTGTTTTTTTCTTAAAGATTTTCTTTAATAATTCTTTTTTGGTCTGTCACCATTCAATATCTATAATCCTGTTAAGTCTCATTGAATTTGAAGTTTAGTTAAGTTCAATCCCTAAACATGAGTAAAATTCTTTCAACGTTATTTTCTCTGTTTACAAGATTCAAATTTAAGATTTTATTTACGGAGTATCAAGTTTTAGGGTTGAATTAATTTCAGATTGATCAATTTTTTTTTTTAGATTTTTAAATCATTTGTGATAATTCAATTATCGTTTCTTTTCATGCTAATTTTAGATATTATATTTTTCAATTTTATTTTGATAAAATGAGTTTTATTTTATGACTTTTGAACATATTTTGGTGGTTTTAAATTTTTTCATAAATATTAGTACAAATAAAAGAGAATCAATAACTCTTATATAATACTTTTTCAAAAATATAGAATATTTTTACGTTATTTTCACTATTTAAAATATAAAATATTTATTTTACTTCATACATAATTAAAATTTTATAAATTAAATAAAATTATACTTCAATTTGATTCGGGTAATGGCAATTTTTAACCTGTGAATCAACTAACGTTCAAACACTATGGTTTGAATCAAAATTTCCTCCTTTTTTTTTTTTCCCTCTCCTATCAAACTTTTCACCATTCAACCGAAGACACATCTAAAATTTCTAGCTTCAAGAATTTCAAAGTTTAAATTTCTTCGCTACCATTTTTTCTCCCTGCAAAAGAACCAAATAAGTACGAAATTATATTTTTATTTTGAGATAAATCTCAAAATAATACATGAACTTTGATCAAATATATAATACTATAATATAAACTTTTATTTTGTACAATTTTATATATGAAATTTCTATTCGATTCAATTTTCACAAATTACTAACACAAATTATTAATATAGAACTATTTTGCATTTACATAATATTGCATATAAAAATAATTATATTTATCTAATATATATAAAATTGATACATTTATTTCTATAAATATACAGTTGAATCAAAATAAAATATTTATTTATATATTTAAATTACAATTAAAATTTCTAATTATATCAAATTAAAATTCATATATAAATTTGAGATTTACCCTTTTTATTTTCTTCCTTTTGAAAAGCTATAAGTGACTAATTAGTTAGTGTGTATAAGACCACCTAACTTAAAAATTGTTTTCCATTTTCCTTTGGAATATTAGTTTTATTTTGCCAAATTTTGATAAAGTTCAGGCTTATTGTTCTTATTATTTTACCATTACCAACCAACCAAATGAATGAATGTTTTAAAACCTTATGTATTCCTTTGTTGAAGTAAAAATAAAATATATTTGAGATTATAAAAATATTTTAAGTATTAAATAATGTTTATACTATAATTCATATATAGATAATTATTCTATACGCACAGAGTGAATCAAGAAAATTTTTAAGATGGGCCAAATTTGAAAATGACTAAACATGTTCTTTTTTATAGGAGATAAAATATAATTTTATCATATATAAAATTTAATAATTTAATAATTTTAGAAGGTTTAAAATGTAAATTTCAATTTTTAGGTTGGGATCTTTGCTTGCCTCTTTTGCATGTGCCCTTGGATACCTTAGGGCGAAATTTTCTAACTTCACAATTAAGGTTAAGAGACCACCATGTGTCTCATTTATATATATTTTAATTATTATTTTAATATTAATTAAAAACACTTGTCTACGTATTAATTTCATTTGTAGAGGTAAAAATTCTACCGTTTGTGTATAGATAATTCCTTAATATTTTTAAAATAAGAAAAATTTTGTATACTGCCATTGAAATTTTTAAACTTTACATGTAGGGTTGAGATAATGACGAGTGTTTAATAGAGTACACTAAAATCTTATATATATATAAGAAATGAGACATATAACAATTTTTAACTTTGCTTATGTAATTAAAACAAACACCGTCAATATACCAAATACTAACCTATTAAAATTGAATGAGTATTTAATACACGAGTAATTTACCTTTTTATTCCACAATAAACTTTAAAAATTGTCATGTGTCTTTTCTTTTAAATATTTATTTTTAAATTTTTACTGTAAACATTTGTCAATCTCTTAATCCTAAAATCTCTGCTGTTAATATACCAAATAATTTTTTTAAAATTTTATTAAAATATTAAGCTAATAAAATTAAAATGATTATATATTAAATTTAACTTACAAAATTATAAATTTTACAAAAAAATAGAATTAAAAATATATTTAGGCCAAACGTAAAAAGAAAGTAATATTAGAAAAACATATTTGGCGGAAAATATTAATTATCTTATATTCTTTTTACAATACAAATATAATACAAATTACAATAATAAATTGAGTTTAAATAAGTATAAATAGATTAATATAAATTATAGCGGATAGGTTTTATAATATTGATTAAAGTAAATATATACTTTTTTCAAATATTATTATTATTTTAAATCATTAATTTAAACAAAAATATATACAAATAACTCGTAGATCGCACGTAAATGTAAACTAGTATATATATATATATATATATATATGTATTCTCTAAATAACTGTAAATAAAGGCTAGTTTAAAAGCTTTCATCTCATTTTTCCAAATTATCAAAGGACCAGTCATGAGCTGTAGGCTTTAGATATTAATTTATTGTGGAACTTTTGGTTTTCCTTTTTCAAATAGTTATATAAAGCCATTTATATAGTGAAAATAGTGGTGGTTGAAAAGAAAAATAACTATTTATTTTTCCTTTTATATTAATATTGCTGTGGAAAATTATCTTTCTTACAAATAGTTATATTTTAATTTTTTGTATTAGGTGTAGTTGTAAGTCACGAAGCATTTTTAAAGAGAGAATTTAGATTTAAACCATGAAAATACCATTATTTGAAAAGGAAAACCATAAACTATACTAGAAAAATTAATTTTCATGAACTGTAAATAAACATATATCTTGGTTTCACGAAATAAAAAAGTTCGACAAATATTAATCCTAGGTTTAATATAATTTTGGATAAATTAAATTTAAACTAAAACATACGGAGTAAATACTTATGAAGCAATTTACTCATTCTCAAAATAAGTGCGGCAGTTTAGGTTCATCTTGTTAAAAAGTGATTAAATAAGGATAATTAAATATGATGGTAACTATTTTTGTTAATAAACTATAGTGTAAGGAGTAATTTAGTCACTCTCAATATAAATGGGGTAGTTTAGTCTCAATAAGGACAATTAAAGACAATATTAATTCACAAACCTCGAACATGAAATGTAAAACAAATATGAAAAATATAAAAAAAAAGAAAAAAAAAAGAGATAATGTTGAATATTTTTGTTAATAAAGTATGACATGTTAGAGATAAATTAACCACATTAACTATTTTCATTAATAATCAAATATGCTAATGACACATTAAATTTAGAAATATGGCTTTCAGAGGATTGTACAAAGAGATTGGTTAGTTACATTGATGTAGATTGAGTTGGTAATGTAGATGATAGAAGGAGCACGTATGGAGGATGCTTCTATTTGAGATCAAACTTGGTATCTTATAGTATAGCAAGAAACAAGCTTCAATTTCCTTATCAACAACTAAAGTTGAATACATTAATGTCAGTAGTTGTTGTGCTCAACTTCTATGAATGAGACAAATGATGGAGGACTTTGGAATTGCATCACCATTTCATTCAAGAGCTTGTTGAAAATGTCATTGTTGAATTAAAGTATTTGTCTATTGAACATCAACTGGTCGAACTCTTCACCAAAGCTCTTAATTTAGCCAGATTTAAAGCTTTAAGAAGCTTAGTTAGTGTTTGTTGAGTTTCAAACTTGATAGCTAAGGCAAGGCATCCAAACTCCACTCTTAGATGTCTGTTTACTTTAAGGTTATGTTTTGGTGTTTCATGGCGCCTCGAAAATTTCAATTTTGGAGGGAAAATTTTCCTTATATTTTACCTTCCAAAAATTGAGAGGGAAAAGGAAAAACGATTTAATCTTAAAAATTTGGGTATTTAATACCTTGATTAAGTTGCAATTAAACACGCCTACTGCTCCCCATTTTTTCAGAAACCAAATTCTTTTAAGAACCTCTATGCGTTCTTGATCTATTTTCATCTCATCCTTATTACCTTATTGTTTAAGAAAAAGTTTCTTTTCCACTTACAATGACTCGTGTAAAGGTCATTTCCAAGGATGGTTCTGATGGTTAATCTCGACAAAATACTCATTCTACTAAGAAGGATCTTCAAGTGGTACCCAACAACCAATGACCCTTGTACCAAAAGTTTCATCATCTGATATAGTTGCATTTGTAACTGCTCATGATGGAGTGCCTCCAGTTCTTGAACAACCATTTGTTGATGTTTTCACTTATTCGCTTCCTAAAATTCCCAAGAGGATGAATTCTTCTACCATTCAAGTTTCTAAAGTAGAGAGATGTGAAACCTGTAAAGCTGAACTTCAGTGAATCTTGAATACATGAACGAAGCACGAACTCAAATAAAAAAACGAAGCAATAAGACAAGATTTCAAGACGTGTATCAATCCACTATCTTTAAGGTTCTATTTGCCCCTACCCATACTCGGTATGCAAATGAGTTTCAAGCAAATGAACCTCAATGATACAATAAAACCCGGTGCCTACTTAGGTTTTGCATTGACAAAAATAGTCCATTCAGCACTAAGCAGAGTATAATAAGAAAATCAATTTCTATAAAGAATTTCTGCAATAATTTTTTATAGAACAATCTAATAATAGCAGAAGACGAAGGAAGAATAGAAAGAATTTTTGAGAATTTTTGGTATATTTTTCAAATGAAATCCACTTCTATTTATAGTAACTTTCATGTCTCTTCCTAAAGACATAACTTCCAATAAGTGTCTCGAGTAATCACATCTTTAAAAGAGACATAATTATTCAACTGATATCTCATACTATTCAATTTATATTATTCAGTATAATTATATTTCTTTGTCAAAAATCAAGTGATATAACTTTTGATCAATAATCATAAGACATTACACCCTTTCATTTATAGTTATTGGAACACTATAAATATTTGAAAATGTTCTAACAATCTCCCCTATTTTAAAAATATTTTAGATTTTGATAATATTGGACATCAATTTGCATAGATGAATGTGTCTTACGATTGAACCTTCGCTTAATGAAAACATGTTAAAGTTAATCGAAATTGCATTGTAGACTAAGCTTTGAACCAACTATTCCATTTAATTAACCGAACACATCTCATTCAATGATTTCAACGCTAGTCAATGTATAGTATCTAGGGACACTATTATGGCCATGTGTCTGTGTCCTCTTTTCATAAGTGTTGTTAGAGCCAAGCCCTTGAACTCCTAGAAGCAGCCACACTTCACACTGACATAGGTAGATCCCATCAAGAGTGTTCATGTAGTTATAATACTCCAACATATTTATGTTATGGGTCCATTAAGAGTACATTACACATCCTTCCATTATCATTATGGGTAACTAGCACTTTAATTTTAAAATGGATTTATTTATAGTGCTAGCACTCACATACTAATCTACCGTAATTTGATATGTCAAATTAGACTCTCCATTGAACTTAATGAGCTTATTTTCAAGCAAATTAGTTGTCTTAGCTTTACTTTTTTTTTATTTTTAGTTTTTGTTGTTAATAAATTGTTTTTGTGAGTTTTATGTCCTTTTTGAAACCCAAATTGGTCAAACGTGTCATGGGGGACCAAACGATGTAATTGAATTAGTGTAAGAAGTCAGTAATGGTCCAAATGTGAAGAAATCGTCTTTAGAAAGGGGTATCACGACACTGAGCCATGGAGGTTGTGATACTCATGACAGTGCTAAAGTGAAAGAAAATGAGGTCAACTTCGGTGATATCGCAATACCAAGGATGGGTATTACGATACCAAGACGCCCTAAGACTTCCAAGTGCGATATTGCTTAGAGTATTGCAATACCGTTGCCTGACGAGACAAAAAATGACTACAGAAGTATTTCTTATCCAACACGAACTCCAATCACAATTGGATGTTTAAGGGCATTTTGGTCTAATTTCTTGTGTTTTAATCAGATAAAAAACCACTTTTTGGCGAGAAGAAAGGTGATTGTTTTACTTTAGTTCTTTTTTTTTCATCTTTTTAGCTTTGTAGTTGTCTTCTTCAAGTTATCTCTAAGGTTTTAGTTACTTTTCTGGTTTTAGTCAAGTTGGTAGTTAGCTAGTTAAGTTTACTGTAACTTGGTCTTATTTTCTATTTAGTACTCAAAACTCTTTTATATTTTCATTTTAATCCCAAGCTCTTAATATATATATATATCATCATTTTCTTTTAAAGCATAAAAATTTGATCTTTGATAGTATTTGTAACCTCCATTGTTGCCTACATCCTCTCTTTCAAGCATTCATCAAGAAATTATTAAGCTTTCTTAACCCTATTTCTTGTGCTTAATCTATTGTATGATTTGATTGTTTATTGGGTTGTTGTTTGTTTAGAAATGATGTTAGGTAACTAAGTTTATGGTGATATCTCATAAATATTCAAGTAATATTACTTGTATAATTATAATTCTTTGTCAAAAAGCAAGTGATATAACTCTTGATCAATAACCAAAAGACATTACACCCTTTCATTTCTAGTTATTGAACACTATAAATATTTCAAAATATTCCAACACAACCATGTCCAAGACGATTGAAGAAATGGATTGATTGATTTAACATCCACCTTATTTTGAAAATGACCCTGTTTTTGAAGTTGGTTTGGACTTTCATTGATGTTATCATCGAACAAGGTAATATTGTTTCTAGGGGGTGAGCAAAGTCTAATTCGATTCGAAAAATTTAATAAAAAATTCAAAATTTGAATTAAATAGTTTGAGTTATTCGGATCAACTCAAATAAAAAATTAAAATTTTCAGTTTAACTCGAATATGAATTACACAATTCGAGTTATCCGAAAATCCGAATAAGAAAAGGTAAAATTACATTATTTTGATAAATGTTCACCTTTTTTAAAGTTAAAAATCAAAACCATTAAACTACATTGTTTTGATAAATGTTTACTCATTAAGTTAAAAGACAAAACTATTATATTGTTTATGTAGTTAAATAATATTGAACTTCGTCTACTAGTTAAATAATTAGTCCATGTAAATGCAACATTGGGTATAAATAATAAGATTCACTAATTTGACTCGACCTGACTCGAAATTTTTTGACTCGATTTGAAAAAAAATCAAATTAAGTTCAATTGCTAAAATATGATTCGTCAACTAGACTAACTCAAAATTTTTTGACTCAATTTGACTCGACTCAATCAAATGCTCACCCTTAATTGTTCCGCTTGATACTTCCCATGATTCAACTACTTCTGAAATTGTTGATAATTCTGCTGAAAATTTTGTGACCAATATTATTGAACCTAACATTGGTAATTTTGATAATGTGGATTTGAAGTATGGCTTTGTTGATCCTCCTCTGTCCAATCCTATACCTGGCCTAGCTCTTGAAAATTCTCAAGAACTAGATGTTGTAATAACATCAGCCACAACTACTCATGTGATTCGGGGTGTTACAGCAAAAGTGATTGTACAGGCCCAAATTTGCCTGGGCCCATACACTTACAAAACAAAAAAAAAACAAATAATACAATGTCCAAAAATAACAGGTCTAATTTATAAACCTAAAACCCAAAATACTAAAACTAGCCCTAACCCACTATACTTAAACTTTTTTCAGAAAATTTGAAACCATAGCTAGGTGCGTCGTCGCTGCCCTCGCCACGTCACCTCCGTACCCGCCGTACACCACCGCATGCCAGCAAGTCGTACTTGCAAAGAAGACAATCAACAACAAAACAAAAAAAAAGGAAAACAAAATGTTGTATTTTTTTTTCTTTATTGGCTATAAAAAGCCATAAAAAACAATGTATTTCTTCTTCTCTTTTTGGGTTTTACTTACGAAAATACAGAGAATAGAATCAAAAGCAGAGAAAACAAATTCGGAAAAGGTCTTTTTTTTCTATTTTTTATTTGATTTCGTGCATTTTATTTTATTTTTATTTTTTTAAAACAACAAGAAAGAATAAATAAAGAAATACAAGAGGAGAGGTCGAAACTACCTGGCCCTTCGCGTTCTGTCGCCGTTATGGAAGAGGTTTGTCATTTTCGATGAAAAACGACCCCTTAAGGGTTCGGGGATTCAAAAAGCAAAAAAAGGATTTTTTTTTCTGCCGCCACAGTGGCCACTTGCCGGAACCTTAGGCCGGAGTAGGGAGAGGGTGAGAGGAGTTTGAGAGATTTCTTTTGTTTTTTTTTTTTTTTGGAGAAGAAGGTTGAAATGAATTTAAAAAAAAAAGGATTTAAATAACATTAGTGAAACGGCGCTGTTTCACTTAAGCCTTTTAACGCCAAAACAGAGTCGTTTCATGCTCAACCCGTCCGACCCGACCCGCTCCAGCCTAGGATCCGAGTGTTTTTAATCGGAAGAGCTAATTGCGCTTTTAGCCCTTCCGCTTTTTTATTATTTTGAGATTAAGTTTTTATTTTAATTTTTGCCCCTTAATTTATTTCGTTTCCAATCAGGTCCATATCGAAGCTACGCGTTTTGGAGGGGGATTATTTCCCATTTTGGTCACTCCTTATTATTCGTGTGTTCGATTCGGTCCTTTTCTTTTTATTTTTATTTCGAATTTGCCCTGAATTTCTGTTTTAAATTCAATTTAGTCCTTTTTTTTAGTTATTTTGCTATTTTGTTATTAAAATTAATTATTTTATTTTTATTATTAATATTATTATTATTACTATTACTATTGTATTACTATTATTATTATCATTATTATATTTTCTTTTTTGTATTTACATATAAGTTATTATTATTATATTAAATAATTTGATATTATTTTTAGCACATTTATTTTATTTATATCTTTTAAATAATTTCAAACTTTAGAATATCTATTATTTGTATTATTGTTATTATTATTAATATTACTATCATCATTATTAATATTATTATTTTAAATCCCTCTTTTACATGATAGTTATTTATTTACTCGATTACCATTAGTTTTTTAAAATTTGAATTTCTTAGCTTACTTATTATTTTTCTTTTTATGATTAACTTGTTCATTTTATTCGTTCATTCTCGTTTTCCTTGTTGTTGCTTAATGCATTTATTTTGTTACGTATATTGCCATCATGATTTATTTTCACCCTAAATTCATAAAAAAAGATTCTTTAATAAAGGCAATATTTTGTGTTTGGAAATTTGAGAGATCGTGCCCTAACGTATTGGGTTTGGATTTTTCTCATTTGACCCAAATGACCGAATATCCTTTTAAAATTAAAAAGTATGAGTTTTGAAAATCAAAAGACAAGCTTATTCTCGAGGGTTTAAAATGTCATGTCCTAACATACTGGATGTGACATTTTATTACTTCGGGATAAGAAGATCCTTAGCACCTACTTCGATTTACCCAAACATTTTGTAAAATTAACATTAATAAAAAAGGAGGATCGTATTTTTAAATTCTTTACGAATTTTCAACTTTCGACATTAAGACATTAATAAATCAATTAGGTACCAATTTTGGGCGTTACGAGAGTGCTAATCCTTCCTCGTACGTAACCAACTCTTGAACCCGTTTTCTCGAGTTTCGTAGACCGAAATCGTTGTTTTAGTAAAACAAAACATTTTATTAAAACAAACAAATTACTGGGTGATCCGGTCACACCTAAACAAAAAAGATTGGTGGCGACTCCCCATTTTCATTTTTAAAATAAAGTCGACCCCTTTTTTTTAAAAAAAATGGTTTCGATAGTAATTAACGCGATTTATGTCTTTGATGTTAAGTTGTCAAGACATATAAAAATAAAAATCTACTTGAAAATATAAATTAGCATATAGTTACAAGTTGGGTCATATCCATAGAGTCTAAAAATAACTTTATTTTTAAATAAAATAAATAAAATAAATATAATGATGGGTTTTAGAAAATAAAAACTTATCAAAGAAAGCAATAATTAAAAGTTGAGGAAAAATCATTTAGATAAAGCTCTAGCCAAAGATAAAATCTTTATTTGATTCATAAATCCTATCATCGATGCAATAATATATTCAATGCTTTTAACTAATTAGTTCTAGCTGCTGACTCAACGCTAAACAAGCCATCTCTTTTTATCTGTTTGATAATTAAGAGGCAACTCGTTTGAAATTGCTTTCCTTGCCAATCAATAACCTTGTAACTTAATGCTCAAGGTTTAATTTAGCAGTAACATTAAGAATGAGAGAGATCTAATTTAACTAACAAATTCACCTCAACGAGGTTTCTTTAAGCTATATCATACATCTATACCACATAAATCATGACTACGACATACATAATTATGCAATTTACCACAAGTATTAGAATGAATTAAACAATTCTGGATTTAATTATTCTAATTGACAATACAATAATTTTAAGTTATCAAATACTAGCTGAATATCCAACAAACCTAAATCAAACTACTAAAGAACAAAGAAATATTAAGAACAAATCAGATCTCAAGAATTTATAAAATCAAACTTTGAAAATCTTTTGACTAGAAAAAAGAGTTTAGCAAATCATAAAGTTGAAGAATACAATAAACAAATAGAACGCAATAATATTAAAAAATAACCTAAATCAATTGTATCTAAAAATATGAATATAAAATATTTATAAATTAATTAAAAAGTTTATAATTTTTTATAACTGTTAATTCAAACTCGGATTATTTTTAGAAAAATGAAAACCTGAGTTCATAAATTTATCATTTTAGACAATTATTTGATTAATTTATAAATAAATTATTTAATAGAATTATAATTGAGAAAAATTAACTATTATATTATATAAATATGAAAATTTATAAATTCGTTAAAAACTTGCAAAAGATATTGAATTTTTCTTAAATTTTTGTACATTATATGTTTGTAACGCTTTTAAACAGTATAGTAATTAAATATTATATTAAGATATTAATTCTACAAAATAAGGGTTTTTACCTCAATATTATAAAAAAAAAATTATACACGAAAATGGGTTGTCAGCCAGATTAATTACGAAAATGGTATATTTTTTTAAGTCATGCCTACCTGACAGGCGCAATCGATTTTTTTAATATTAATTTTTTTGTTTAAAAAATTATTATTATATTATTTTTTAATATTTATATTAATATGTATGTAAAAATATGAGTTTTATACGGGTAAAAAATACCCGAAACGGGTCAAGCCTGTCAGGTAGGCATAGAGGTGTGCATGGGCAGGGCCGGGCCCATAAAAAATTTTCAGCCCGTTTTCAAGGCCCGGGCCCAGCCCGGCCCCAAATATGGGCCTAGAATTTTGTCCAAGCCCGGCCCGAGAAAAAAATGATAGGCCCAAGCCCGGCCCAGCCCGGCCCGGCCATATTATTTTTTTTTTGCTTTTTATTAAATAAAAATTTTAAAATATAATAAATCAAATGCATTTAAAATATAAAACAAATATTAAAACAAAAAATAAAAAATGGGACTAAAATAATCTTAAAATAATACATAAATTAAAAATATAATAAAAAGTAATTATATTAAAATTAAAAATTAAAAAAATTAGAACTAAATTAAGAACTAAATTATATTAATAACAAAAATTTTACAATATCAAAATAACATTAAAAACAACAAAAAAAGTAATGTAAAAAAACTAAAGTTACTTAAAATTTAAAATAAAAAATTTAATATTAAAATCGGCTGGGCGGGCCGGCCAAAAAATATTGCCGAGGTCTGCCCATTTTCTAAACGGGCCTCGTTGTTTGCCCAAGCCCATTTTTCGGGCCTATATTTTTACCCAAACCCTCCCATTTTTCGGGCGGGCCTTCGGGTCGGGCCGGGCCGCCCGGCCCATGCACACCTCTAGGTAGGCACGACTAGTCTTGCCTGACAGGTAGGCGCGACACCCCCACCTACTGCTGTTGTTGCTACCGTTGCTTTTCTTTGCTTCTCAAGATCTTGCTCATTTTTCTCCATGCATAAGTCATCACTCATGGAAAAAAAAAACTTTATGGGGGATCTTATAAGCATGGTCCCCCCATATTGAAGCAGCCACCGATTGTGAGAAAGAAATGAGAGAAATGAGAATGAGAAGAAGAAGAAGAAAGAAAAGGGTAATGTATTATTTTAGTAATTTATTATAAAATTATGGTGTTTTGTGAGTTTTAGCAATGTAAATTTTTTAAAAATTGTATAATTATTTTGTTAGCAGTTTATGATTAGGTTATAAATTATTAGTTTTTTGTATTTTGTTATAGTTTTTGTTTTGTTAATAATTTATGGGATTAGGTTACAAATTGTTAGTGTTTAGTGTATTAGTGTATTGTGATTTTTTAGTAATAATATATTTTTAAAAATAATTTTATAGTTGATTAGGTTATATAAATTGTTAGTGTTTAGTAGTTTAGTGTATTAGTGTATTGTGATTTTTTAGTAATATATTTAAAAAAATAATTGTATAGCTATTTTATTAGTAATTTAAGATTAGGTTAAATAAATTGTTAGCGTTTAGTGGTTTAGTGTATTAGTGTATTGTAATTTTTTAGTAATATATTTTAAAAATAATTTTATAGCTATTTTATTAGTAATTTAAGATTAGGTTAAATAAATTGTTAGCGTTTAGTGGTTTAGTGTATTAGTGTATTGTAATTTTTTAGTAATATATTTTAAAAATAATTTTATAGCTATTTTATTAGTAATTTAAGATTAGGTTATATAAATTGTTAGTGTTTAGTGGTTTAGTGTATTAGTGTATTGTGATTTTTTTAGTAACATATTTTAAAAAATAATTTTATAGCTATTTTATTAGTAATTTAAGATTAGGTTATATATATTATTAGTGTTTAGTGGTTTAGTGTGTATTAGTGTATTGTGATTTTTTTAGTAATGTATTTAAAAAATAATTTTATAGTTGTTTTGTGTTAGTATATGATTATAAATTGTTAGTGTTTATAGTTTAGTGTTTTGTGATTTTTAATGTAATTTTTATATTATTATATATTTATTTGATAATTTTTATTGATTTATTAAAATGTTGATTAAATTTGTTGTTATATAATTTTATAGGTTATTTGGAAGTTCTTCTAATTAGGTATGTTTCTAGTTCTTTTTTTTTAATTAGTATGTTTTTATATTTAGATAGTTTATATGTTTTTAATTATATTATTATTGTTATCTAACATAAAAAAATTGTAGGTAAAAATGAGAAATTGTGAGATATTTACCGTGTTTGTTTCTAAAATTTGAAATAATTTATTGTATCTTTTGAAATAAGAAAAATGAATTCAATTTTTTGAATTGCGATTTGTAACAAATGGGTTCTTTGATTGATAATACAAATCACATATCAAGTACCGTTAAGGAGATGGTAATAAAATTTTTATTTCATAATCATGTTATTTGTTGAATTAAATTATATTTTATTAACTATTTCGTTAATATAATAATGTCAGGAGCCGTACCGCATATTGAGAGGCCGTGTTAATAGTATAGGGTTTCAGCCAGATGAACGCCTAATACCGTTCTTGGAGTTAGCTGGGGTCGGATCAGCAGCATTGATCCGGACTTTTGATTTGCGATATGACTTGATTTCCGCTTTAGTTGAGCGATAGCGTCCAGAGACCCACACATTTCATTTGCCGTGCGGGGAGTGGACCATCACTCTAGAAGACGTTGCAGTACAGCTCGGGCTCCCCATCGACGGGAACGCGGTCACGGGCGTAAGTTCGATCTCCAGGCCGACAACCATTTGCTATGAATTACTTGGACGCTCGCCAAGTTAGGGGAAATTTGCTAGTTTGAGGTTTTCATGGCTAAAGGTCAATTTTGAGTATTTGCCGAGTACTGCCAATGAACGAGAAGTGATGCAGGCCGTTCGAGCTTACATTATGCACCTTACAGGGGGTGTACTTATGACGGAATCAAACGGCAATACTGTTGACTTGATGTACTTACCCCTATTATCTAATTTGCATAACACCCGTTCATACAGTTGGGGGTCCATGGTGTTAGCCATGTTGTATCGAGAACTTTGTCGGACGACAGATCCTTCTGCGATGGACATAGCCGGATGCCTCATACTGCTGCAGTCATGGACACTTTACCGGATGCCATTATTGGCATCAATTAGTCACCAATCAAATATATTTTCACTCGTTAATAGGTGATGAATTTTTATGCGTTATAACAATTAGTTGACTTTTTTTTCGGATTATGTTGTTCTAACAATTTTTTTCTTAGATGGAGCACAAATCCGGGTATTGGAAAGTTATACACTATTCCAATATACCGTCTGATGATCGAGAATCATTCTGGAGAGGGGGTAAGTTTTTCCAATATCAATTTTATTTTATTATTTTATTTCACTCGACCTATGTTAATATAAAAAATGTGATTAATTGTGCAGTTCATTTGGATGCAGTATTCTATTCTAGAAATTATGGCGGTTATTCCATCGTCTGTCCGCGTCCGCTCAAACTTATGGTGCATTAGCGCACCCATTATCAATTTTCAAATAGTGGAGCGGTATAATGGCGATTGAGTACTTCGGCAGTTCGATTGCATTCAATATATCCCGAGTCCGCCAGTACGATTGGGGGATATCTAAGGGATGACCAGGAGGGGGAGGCATGGGCTTGATTGGGGAGATGAGCATGAAGAATATATTACGATGTGGAACAACCGGTTTGGAAGGGTACCTCAGATGGATCGTGGCTTGGATCTCCAGCCCTCGTTACAGTACCTACAGTGGTACTGTGAGATAGGGAAACCATTTTTGTTTGGTGGGCGGTCGATGGTAGTCCCCCGCATACGACACGAATTGGGCAACATCTTCCAGATCCGCATCATGCACCAAAGCCGGAGCCAGAGCTGGAACTACACTTTAGAGGTAGTTCTTATCATCCAAATTTAGGGGGCGATGTCTATTTCTCGGGCTCCTCAGGCCATGGATATCATTCAAAGTTTGATATCTTCAGCCCACTACCACCTCAGTACTCCAGTCATCTCGGCTCATATTTATGTCAGTACTCTACTCCTTCCGGCCCGTATCCACCCATATACTCAACTCCTCTGCAGGTTTGTAAAGAAGAATTCCCACGACTCCATATTCTCTTGGCAAATGCAATCGGGAGCACGTTATTGTTCCCATCCTGAGCAATCGCTAGAAGTAAGATCTGTGTATATTTACCGTATAGCATTGTCCCATTTACTTGCACAAACGGCTTGCAGTGGGGAAATGCATGTACACATGGATCAAACGTCCAGGACATCCGTTGAAAAATTCTTTTTCTCGGTTGTAATTGCTCATCCAGGCTGTAATAAGGTTGTGTCTGCAACTCAATGGCAGTCACTGGTACGTACTCCCTCATAGCGGCAATCCATCCCTGCAACTCATTATATGATGCATCGAAATCTCCGTACAATTGTTCCATTGCCATCTGTTTAGCTATCCATGCCTTCCGGTATGACACTCGATACTGGAATCGTGCCTGTATTTCGACAATCAGTACCGAAACTTTAATGGTCGGTATGTCTTCAACCATTGGCATGATACACGTACAGATAGTTTTTGAATCAAGTTTTCGATGATCTTCTGTCATACGTGATGAAGTGCATGTGTGAGGCCCAATAAATTTTCTTATATCCCATATCTGCGACTTTTGGATAAATGCAGCTCGTATCCGCCAATTGCATCCTTCCGCTGACTTCTAACACTCTCCAATATATAATGTCGGTTTAGACACGACGACTTTATAGTCTACTGATATATTCATACTATATCGTTTAATGGCAAATACGCACTGTTCCTTATTTTCGAATCTCTAGCCCACGAACAACTCCTCAGGATCAGAATATACGGCCATCCGATGAGCAAATTGTATTTCAGGGTACTCTGGGAACTCGGCTACATGCGCCGCATCGGGGTCTATCCGAGACATGTGTGCCCCAGGATTATTATGTATCAGAATACGACAAATCTGGTTCCCGACTGAAGACGCATTAACATTTACTTTCTCATTCATGCCTTCATCGTCAATATCATCCGGGACCTCATCCACGTCGGGATCACTTTCACTATCGACTTCATGATCAGAAGGATCACTACTATGGTATACATCATCACCAACCACAGCAGACTCGGGTGCAGCATTAAGATCAATGTCAATCCCATGTATAGTTGATTGAGTACCAACGTATGATACCAAAACCACCATACAAGGTTCTTGAGCTCCATCTTCTTCACCTAATGGAGGGGGATCTTCAATTTCCTCCACACCAGCTAACTCAGCAAATAACTGAATCGGTGTATTTTGGTTGTTCCAAGTCCCACAATAAAAAGCGACCATTGTCTCCACGTCTTCATCGTCTACAAGTTCCATTTCGATGAATTTTATGGGATCCGTCGAAACTGGAAACTTGTAGAAAAGTTTCGAGATCCTTCTCCCACAACGTTTATAAATTTTTTCACTAATTTTTTCCTTCATATCATCAAAAGAGATATTTCTATTGAATCTCATTGCTACTTGTTTGCAACATTTAAATATACATCCTACGCTTGTTGTCAAAATTTCTCCATCAAAATAAACGCATACGAAAAAATGATTCTCTATATTCAATACTAGATCTGTTAAAAAATTTTCAAAATTCTCAAAATAGTTTCGAATAGCAAAAAAGTTACATAAAATTTGTAATGCAAAATTTTTCATTCAGAAGCTAACAAAATTATTAATCTAACAAACTTTTAAATAATAAAATTTCTAACAAAATTCTACATTCTATTTAAAAATAAATAAATTAAAATACCTTATCATTCTTCTTGCTTTCCTTTCT
Source organism: Gossypium arboreum (assembly GCF_025698485.1). Lineage (NCBI taxonomy): Eukaryota > Viridiplantae > Streptophyta > Magnoliopsida > Malvales > Malvaceae > Gossypium > Gossypium arboreum. The sequence goes on from NC_069080.1 coordinate 18,171,169, forward strand.
TTCCTTCTTCTCCCTCTCTTCTTACTTATATTTTGTTGCTAAATTTTCTGTATGTTCTTCATCTGATTTTCGGGGGAATATATAGGGGAAAAATTAAGCATGTGGGCCCCACCAGTTGCGCCTACCAAGAAGGCACAACTAGTCGTGCCTATCAGATAGGCTCAACTAGTTGAGCCTGTTAGATAGGCGCAACATGTATGTATACTTTTCCCGTCCATATACACGGGTTGTATACTAACCCGAAAAAAAAATATATAATAATTTTTTAAACGAAAAAAATTTAATATTAAAAAAATCAGTTGTGCTTGTCAGGTAGGCACGACCTAAAAAAATATATCATTTTCGTAATTAATCTAGCTGACAACTCATTTTTATGTATAAATTTTTTTTATAATATTGAGGTAAAAAACTCACAAAATAACATCTCTTTTTTAGGAAATATATAATTTTATTTATTCAAGTGTAATTGGTTTTTGGAAAAAGAAAACATCACTCAGGTAAATTTATTGGTGAGTTATGGGGCTTGGTAAGTGGCGGTTGTTAATTTTGGGAAGGAGTGGACACCAAACATCCAAAGGCTGGAATTTATTAAATTGCAGTCTATTTACTGTGAAATAGCTAAATTATGAGAATAGTCACTTTCTATTTAACTTAGATTATATTTTAAATTATTTATATTTAAAAAGGTTTTTTACCCCAATATTATAAAAAAAATTATACACGAAAATGAGTTGTTAGTCAGATTAATTACGAAAATGGTATACTTTTTGGGGTCGTGCCTACTGTGCACAACCCATTAATTTATTATTAATTTTTTATTTAAAAATTATTATTATATTATTTTAATATTTATATTAATATCTAGATAAAAATATGAGTTTTATACGGATAAAAATACCCAAAACGGGTTGAGCTTGTCGGTAGGCACGACTAGTCGTGCTGACAGTGAGCACAACACCTGCACATTCATTTTACAAAAATTAGTCTTATATCACTTTTGGTCCTCTACTAGGCCTAAAATTAAAATTCTATTTTATACTTGAATTTCTACAATAATATTTGGTCCTATTTTTATAATTTTTTTAGCTAATTAATATTGTTAATTACTCGATAAAATTTTTGACGTGTTTAGTTTAACAAAACAATAATATGTTAAACTGTAATAAGTTTTAAATAATAAAATTTCTAACAAAATTGTATTAAAATTTTTGTTAATTACTTTGATAAATTTTTGATTAGTTTAACAAAACAATGATATGTTAAGTTGAATAAGTTTTAAATAATAAAATTTCTAACAAAATTGTATTAAAATTTTTGTTAATTACTCGATAAAATTTTTGACGTGTTTTTAAACAAAATATTAGTTTAACAAAACAATGATATGTTAAGTTGGAATACATTTTGTTAGAAATTTTATTATTTAAAACTTATTACGACTTAACATATCATTATTTTGTTAAACTAAACACATCAAAATTTTATCGTAATTAACAATATTAATTATCTAGAAAAAATTATAAAAATAGGACCAAATATTATTGTAGAAATTCAAGTATAAAAATAGAATTTTAATTTTAGGCCTAGTAGAGGACCAAAAGTGATATAAGACCAATTTTTGTAAAATGCAAAGAAAGAAAAGGAAATGTGCAGGTGTGTTGTGTCACCTGTCAGCACGACTAGTCGTGCCTACCGACAAGCTCGAATTGCTTTAATATTTTTATCCGTGTAAAACCCGTATTTTTATCCATATATTAATATAAATATTAAAAATAATATAATAATAATTTTTTAAAACAAAAAAAAAATTAATAATAAAATAATAGGTTGTGCCTGTCAGGTAGGCACGACCCCAAGAAGTATACCATTTTTGTAATTAATCTGGTGACAACCCATTTTCGTGTATAATTTTTTTTATAATATTGGGGTAAAAACCCATATTTAAAAATTATATTTTATATTTTAATTATTTATATTTGAAAGGTTATATTTTAGTCATTTGCTTTAATCTATTATTATATTCTAGTTCTTGAACCGTTAATTACCATTAATATTATAATATTAAATTAATATAACACATTAAATCATCTTTTGAAACAAAAATTTTAAGTTAAATAATACAATTAATTCTCATATTTTTCATTTTGAATAATTTAATTTTTATATTCTTTTTAACTTTTTCTTTTTCATTCTCTTTTACTTCTTCCTCTGTTCTCCTCCATTTTTATCTCTTTTAATCTAATTTTTCTATGTTTTTTATTTTTAAATTATATAAATATAATTAAAATGTAATCTGTATTAAACAAAAGTGACTATTTTAATAATTTACCAGCCATTACCGGCTTTATTTCATTTTATTAATATAATTATACTACAATAGTTCAAATTTATTAATATATTATACTACAGTAGCTCAAAATATACATGATAAGGGAAAAAAGTGGAACTGATTTGCTATTGCATTACTTTCTCTATCTAGAAACACTAATGGTGGTTTGCTGTATCATAATGCAATCTTCTCAGATTACAGTTCCACTAGGAATCAAGGCATCCTTGATTACTGTCACAATCCCACTCTTTATGAAATATCCATCGGTTTCCCTTGCCGCTTCTTGCACGTTTTCACTGTTTATGATCTGTAAATACCAAACATTCATTAAACAAATAGTTCCAATTTTGTGAGTCAATCATAACTGCTGCAAAACTCTGTATTTTTCCTTTTTTTTTACTATTGCCACCGACAATTTCATCACAAAATTGGCTCAAGTGGTCTGTGAAACTCATCTCTCTTTCCAAGACTCTGTTGAAACCATAAAAAAAATTAACAAGATAAAATCATGACCTACCTTCACATTGTCTCCAATTCGAGCATTCTTGTCAATAATGGCTCTCTTGATATGTGAACTCTTTCCTATACCAATTGGAACACTGCCCTTTGCAGACAAAAACCTCCTGTCTGCATCAGTCTGGAGAGACAATCGAGAAAATACAGATTACTCATGGTGACTCGCAGATTGAAAATGTGTTTATATATATATATTAACTCCCAGGTTAAGCTACCTCATAATAATCTGCTCCCATTAGTAAGGTATCTTCTATGATTGCACCCTCGGAGATGCAAGATCGAAGACCAACCACAGAATGGTGAATTTTACAGTTCTGCAATCAACCAAAATATCCGGACCATTAGCTACTAAAAGTACTCTCTAATTCCCATTTAGCCTGTGAACTTTAGTAACCATCTCCAACTAGAAAAAAAAAACCAAGCAGATTATCAACCTAGCCCCAAGGAACTCACCTTAATAACGCAACCCTCACCGATAACACTATCTGTAACATCAGCATCAAGCATTTTGGATGGTGGCAAATATCGAGGCTGTGTGTAGATTGGAGACGAACGGTCATAGAAGCTTGGAAGAAAGTTCAAAACCATTAAGGCAATTAAATAGATTACCAAGCTAGTCAAATGAGCATGCATTGATGAACCAGAAATACCTGAAATCCGGCACTGGCTTTTTGGTGATTCCCAGATTTGCGTTATAAAATGCCTCAATCGTACCAATGTCCTCCCAGTAGCCATCATACAGGTAAGCTTGCACCTAGATAGGTTAACAAGCAATTAGAGCTCCTAAATTAGTAATTCCATGCGATTAGAAGAAAAATCATTGTGACAAGATAAATGGACCCCGTCATGCAAAACATTCTAACACCGAAGCTTCGGTCAAGCATACATAATGAACATACTGTAAGAGTCTAGGGTATGCTCCATGAATGAGAGTACAATTTCACTCAAACTGCTCACAAAATGAATGTATATTTGGCAATGATCTTATTGTTCAAAACTGTTCATTGCTAGAAACAAGACAAGACCGGATTCAATCTCAAGATTGTTCAAATTCTTATTAATGCTGCAAAAGTGGCTTGGTGAATAAAGAAGTACCAGATAAGATGCCATATATATCAATTGTCAATCTTAAACAAGATAAAAAAGATGGGTTACCATACACTGAAAAGCAAACACACAAACTACCTTACTTTGCACATAAGCCATTCATAGGGAGGGATCTATGAAAAGTATACTTACCCTCATCCCAATGGAAGTAGCACCTGGAATTATTTCACTTCCAAAATCATTGGCTCCCGGAAACTGGTCTCGAAGAAGATTCAACATCACATTTTTACTCACAACATATATGCCCATGCTAGCAATGAAAGGCATTTCTTTTGCTCTCTCATCATCAAGCCCTAAAATTGTAGTATCAACCTAAAACAACAACATCAAAATCAGAACCAGAATTAGACCTTGAACTTGAACTAGAAGAAAAATAATAACAGCTCGTAAGTCTAACTTCAATACTTCATGTTTGAATCTCAACTGAACGAGGATACCTGCATAGCTTTTAGCTGGTCGCCTTTTGGTTTCTCAGCGAATTCGATGATTCGTCCTTCTTCGTCAATCTTCATTAAACCAAACGCAGTAGCCCGTTTTTCATCCATCGGCAATGCAGCTACAGTGATGTCGGCATCAGTCTCTCTGTGCGCCTGAATAAACCTTTCATAATCCATTCTATATAAATGGTCCCCAGCAAGAACCAAGAATTCCAAAACATTATGCTCCTCAAACAACCACAAATACTGCCTCACCGCATCCGCTGTCCCCTGCATAATCAAACAGAAATCATTTTACAAATCAAAATCCAAAAAGCCAGAAAGAATTTAAAACCCATTTCAGTAGCAACTAACCTGGAACCAGTTCGGGTTCTCAGGACTCTGCTGAGCAGCAAGAACCTCGACGAACCCTTCGTTCTTGTAGCCACCCATGTTACTAGCATAAGCGCGGGAAAGGTGGCGGTTCAGAGAAGCAGAATTGAATTGAGTCAGAACGTAGATTTTGGATATGTTACTGTTCAAACAATTGCTAACAGGGATGTCGATTAGTCTATAATTTGCTCCTAATGGAACAGCCGGCTTAGCTCTCTTCTTTGTTAGTGGGTATAGCCTTGTCCCTGCTCCACCTCCCAAAATAATCCCCAAAACACTCTGCCAAAAACAATCAAATTTCCAATTTTCAACAACAACAAAAAAGAAAAAAGTCTCACTTTCGGATCAGACAAAAGATTCAGAGAGATAAGCTAAGACTTACTCGACTAGCGTCGGGGTCAAGACATGTCTGCGAGTTCTTGGAATCTGAAACTGCTTTCGGTGAAACAATTGAAGCAGTCCGTTCCGTTCGGCTACAACCAGTAGCTATTTTGAAAACAAGTTTATCACCGGACAGAGCAGACGCCGAGAACGACAAGCTCCGAGGAGCCGATGACTTACGGCTCGAACAAACTGAAGAAGCATTGAACGAAGCTGTAGAAGGCAACCTCAAATCACCGATGGCAGCCATGCTCACCATTTGTTTTGCCCGGATTTCACTCTAATTGCAACGAAAAGATGCAGGTGGAGTGGCATTTTTAAGGTGGAAAGAGGAAAGGATCTGAAATCGATCACACCTCGGGAATGGATTTGCCATTATTTTTTGATAAAATTACAAGCTTCACCTTCGAAGATGGTTGATTTGTTTCAGAAGAAGGGTGTTATTGTAATTACGTAATAATTAAATTGATATTTTAAAAGACTAAGAATTAATAATTGGGTGGCTGTCATTTCACAAGCAGACATCAGTCACATGATTATAGCATAGATCAGAGACATTAGACACCGTCCGTTTTATGACCTTTTTTTTTCATTTTAAGTAATAAACCAAAAAAAAAAAAACCTTCTGATCAAATTTTCATGCATGTCGAATTTTTAACATAAAATATAATTATAATATATCATTTATTAAATAATTAGTTTATTAATTTTATACTTTTTAGATTAATTCGGTTTAATCAATATTATTATAATATATCTGAATATGTTAAATAGAAATTATAAATAGTTTATAAAAATATATTTTTATATTGGAATTCTTTAGAGTATGCATGTGAAAAGTGAAGGCAAAAAGAGCATGAATCACGTACGCTGATAATTTTTTTTAAATTGGTAATCCTTACACGTGACTTTGCTAGATTTCTTTCACATCATTTTATTATATTAATATTAATAATAATGATAATATATGAATAAATATATACATTTCCTATTAGTTTATACCTCCGAACCATCATCTGCAACATGATATTGTTTAATGAACTAAGATTACAGAATGTTATGAAAAATAAATTTAATTTCGTATATATAAATTATATTAATCGTACTTGTTATAATTTCATATGTAGTAATGCATGTGGTAAGTTTAGGAGATATTTGAGCAGTAAATTTATCATCAGTAAATCGAGAGATCGCATGTGAGCTCACCCTCTTGAGAGGACTATCTGAGTAATGATTGGCCTGGTGTTCATTGAGAACATAAAATCGTTTAGTCACTAAATATCATATAGACTCAACTATTTTATTCCATCAAAGTCAAAATGAAAGATAGTGTCTGTCTTGTCACAAACATCTCGTCCTATCAAAGATGATTAGATAGCAAGTTTAACATGTTAACACCGTATTATCTTCCCAGAAGGATTTAGCTGTACCTTCCTCCCTAGTTTTGGAATTTGAAGGGACATCATATTCCGAGTCACCCGATTGTGCGCCAGCATCAGAATCACCATCACCATCGAATTCATAGACCCTGCACAAACATTCAATGTTAGCAACGAAAACACAACTCAACTAAATTAGCAAAGCTCATGAAATGGCCTTAAGTTTAGAAACAGTGAGAGGAAACATAATAACAAGAGGAGGAGAATAAGAAGAGCCCCATATAGTAGAAAGTATGCCAACAGCAGCAACAATGGCCTGAGGAGATGAAGGTTCTCGGGCAAGAGAAGTGGTGGCCAAGCCATCAGTAATGGTGAACAGATGGGTAAGGTTGTCCACGTCAAGGATCAGCCTTAGCGGTACTATTACAAAAATTAAAAATAAATTAAAACAGACATGGATCATTTATTGATCCCGGCTTGTCGTGTTAAAAAATTCCATTGAAAGTGTACAGAATAATAACCCTTATATATTCTTTTATATATAAATATCCTAATTAGCTAACTTCACATCATCATCCCTTATGTATTCTTTTTCGATGTAAAATATTTATTTTAAAGGTATGTATTTCTTTTTACTTAGAGAAATATTTTTTAATCTTTAGAAATTTACTTGCAATAAATAATTTAAATTTATTTATAATATCATTAATAAAATTAAATTTATACAAATTTATAAAATAATTTTAATATAATTAAAATATATAATCAAACTCGTGCATCGTTAGGTAAAAACTAATAATTTAATATTTTTATAGTTATAATATCATTAATTTAAACATTTAAATAATTTAAAGGCATTTGTATTTTAAACTTTTATCTATCTAAACTATTATTTAAGTTTTTAACTGAGTTGGTGTGGTGGGATTTGATGCTATGTACATTACTAAAATATTAATTTTACCACTAAATCAAAACTTTATTATAATAAAATATGTATATTTTTATTGTATTATGCATACTGTTATCTTCATCAATTGCATATTTATACTATATATAAAATAATTTCTTGAGTTGATATCATGAGTCAACTTGGCACCTATTCAATTATGAAATTACTAAAATATTTTTATTTTAAAGGGTAATTAATAATTTTATAATGATATTTTAATCTTTTCATACTTTTAGATAATTTTCAAATAAAACAATTGAAAAACATTCTTTAAAAATCAAACATAATATCAACAAATTCAAGTAAAAATCTATTACCACTCTATCAATAATAATTTTTGAAATAAATTTATAAATAAATTTTTTAATATAAAACATTTTCATTCACCCACATCGTGAGTGTAATAAAATCTAGTATTGATAACATTGTTGATTGAGTTGGTAGCATAAGTCAACTCCACACTAATTTAAAATTGATAATAATGTCATAATAAATTATTGTAACACATTTATTATTCTTAATATCATGTATTTACTTATTTAGATTTCATTTTATACATAATTTAATGTATTTTTCATTTTATATGTTATTATTTCAAACCATCCATTTCATTATTTATTATATGTTATTATTAAACTAATATTTGTATTTTAAATACATAATTTTCATTCATAAATGGATTGATAGAATTTGAATTTGAATTAAATAATTATATTATAAGAATAAAATGTGAAATTAAAATATAATATTTTAAATGAAAAAATTAGTATTATAGTACTTTTTTATTTTACAAAAATTTTAAATTTTTTAAATATTTTATCTTGATCTTATACTACACTTGTTAACTAAATAGTCTAAAACTCTACTCTACCAAATATTTTCCAAAAAAAAAAAATGAAGAAGAAGAGAAATTCAATAAGCAAATGCAGAAATGGGGATGGAACGGCAACGGGCTTAGGGCAGCGGGTGGGTTAGACGATGTAGGCTCGTGAAATGTGCGGTTGTTTTGGTGGATGTAGTTGATAGCGATGAAAGGCATGGGGCCGACGGGAGTGGATCAGAGATGGGGTGGGGGTTCAAATAAAAACAAAACAGGGGATTTGTACATTCTAATCGAGGTTTGAAGTCGACGGCTATCCATTGCTGTTCGATAAATCAGGGAGATGTTGATATACACTTTCAAATCTATAATTTGCTACTGCAACAATCTTATACTAACCGTTGGTTTTGGAAAGGCCAATTATTTCTCAAGAAGTAAACATCTTATTAATAGGCTTTAAATGGAATAGATTCATTTTTTTGAGTAAAATAATAGATATATATTTTTTTAAGCACAGATAAATTTATTCATTATTTATAGTACTGTACTATATTCATTATTTAAATAAACGCTTTTGAGGTCAAATTTTGGGTATTTTGAATGGCATGATTATTTCGTTTAGTAATGATTTTAATCGAGTTGTGATTTATACTGATAATTTGGAAGTAGTTCAAGCCTTACAGGATAATTTCTTGGGGGATTCAGGTATTACAATTTGCACGAGAGTCCAAAAGATCATGAATACGGAAGGGCGTTGGATGATTCGACATGTTCTCAAAAAAGATAATCGTGTTGCTGATTGTTTGGTTAAATTGAGCTCAGAAAAGATGACAAGTCTCCAAGTTTATGACGAGTGTATGCCTCAAAAATTCTAATTCAATATAAAGCTAGAAGAGTGATTGATCAACTTAATCTGATATAATAATTGTTTATTTGTTTATTTCAACCAAAAAAAAGTTCTAGCATAGTTAAAATTTTGGTAAATGTCATATTTAATTTTTTGATACATCAACAATAAATTAATTCACGGTTTAATTTTTTCTCTCAATTTAAAATATTTTGATATTTTTTATTTGAGTATTAAGTAAAGAATAATATTTTGTATATTGTCAAAATAAAAAATTTAGACTCCACAAGTAAAGTTCAAAGAAAACTAGTGTTGACTGATAAAAACGGAGAAATGAGAATTGAATCGAAACTAAATTGAACAAATTAGAAGTATGAGGATTAAAACAATTAAAAATCGCAGTGGACTAAATCAAACAAATAATAACTTACATTCAAATAAGAATATTAATTGAATCAACATTAATGCATAGACTTATGTTTTGTAAAATGAATATTTATTTGTTATGAAATTTACATTATATATTTAGAACTACTGTTTATAATTAATTTTCATTTGGAAATTAAAAATTTTAGCACTTGATAATTGAAATTTACATCTGAAAATTAAAATATGTTATTCTAATAAGGGTATTAATAGATATGATAAAATGTTGTTTGTAATTAATTCTTGCTTCAATTTGATATTAATAAAATTTAGGAAAATGAGTTATGCAGAAATTATTTAAATAGTTTTAAAACCGTGTTTTATTTATAATATTTTTTTAAATAACAAAATTTCAACTTCAAAATTTTGGATAAAGGTAAACTGTCAAAATAGTCACTTTTATTTATCTCAGGTTACATTTTAGTCACTTATGTTTGAAATGTTACATTTTAGTCACTTACGTTATCATGTTGTAACATTTTAGTCACTGAGCGTTAATTCCTGTCAACAGTGTAACGTTAAGCTCACGTGACATGTTAAATCATCATTTCAAACGAAAATTTTAGCTTAAATTATACAATTAGTCCCTGTATTTTTTCATTTTGAGCAATATATTTATTTTTATGTTCTTTGAACTTTTTTTAAAATTTTCCAGTCTCTTCTCATTCTCCCTCTGTTTTCCTCTCTCCTTCATTTCTTTTAACGTAGTTTTTTCTATATTTTCCCTTTGTTAAAACTAGACCCTATACTTTTATTTTTTTTGAACAATTTATTTTTTTCTTTTTATTTCTTTATTTTCCTTTTCTTTTTCCCTCTATTTTCTCTCTTCTCATATTCTTCATTGTAGAAACATAATCTTTGCCCACCAAATAAACTATATCATTGTTTCTCACATAATTCCTAAATTGAATTTCACTAAAATAAAATATCAATCATTGTTAATTAAATCTTGATTTGAATATAACCTAATTTTGAAACTAAAATTGAATCTAACTAATCAATATAAAAAAACCATATCCCTGAATCAAATCTAAATATAAATTTAATTCTTTATATTCAAAACATTTTTCCATTTCCAAACTTTTAAAAATCGTGTAGATTTTTCCTTTCCATTCCTTTTATTTTCTGACAAATAAAATTAAGAAAATGATAAAATTGATCTAAAACTTCTTGGATATTTCCAAGCAAGCTTGATTTAAACCCGAGCATGGATGAACCGAAGAGAGAAAGGGAGCATGGAACCAAATTGGTTTGGGTAAAGTTGATGGTAAGTTTTGCATAATGATTATTTTATTCATTGAGAGTGCAGAGCTCGTTTGAAGAATCTGTGAAATAGTGTAATTTCGAGAGGGCGAGAATATTGTAAGTAAGATAGATAAGATGGTTGTGGGGGTTGATCAGGAGGTTAAGGGAATAGGCTCGAGAAACTTTGTTGAGGGTGGACTGCCATAAGTCACGACTAACGAGATCTTTGAGTGAGTTAAGCTTGTGGACTAAGTCATTGAGGGATCCAAATTGGTTTGCTAAAGGGATGATGGACGATGAGTGTAACAGCCTAATTTTCAGTGGTGTCGAAACAGTGATTCGAGATCACTAAATCCGACAAATGAGTAGGAAATATTATTAATTTAGTGAGTATAAGTTAAATCTGAAGTTAGGAAAAATTTTGAAATAGTGAATAGTGTACTAAAAATAAATATTAAAATAATTGGAATCGAAAACGAGGTATCGAGAACTCGAGAATTTTAAATGGAGCCATAAATATTTTTATAAATATTTATGGAGTGTTAATAAGTTAGTATTAAATTTTCGTCAAGAAATTTTAAAGTTCTGATAGTTAATTGAACAAAAAAGACTAAATTGTATCAAATACAAAATTGTGGGAAATGATTAAATAGCTTAAATGATAAAATAAAGAGGGTTTAAAAGGAAAATAGACCCAAGGTCTCTTTGGGCTGGACGGCAAGGGCATGAAATCAGCAAGAAAATAAGGAGAATTAAGGGCAAAATTGGAAAATTACAAAATTTACTTAATAAAGCTAGGACTAAAGTGGAATTATCTAGATTACTCTTTATTTTTCTGTATTCTCATCAGCAAAAACGCCATGGAAGAGTTCCCTTAAGCTGGTTTTTCATTTTTTTTACTTCAAGTAAGTTCAATTCCGGATTATTTCTTAAATTTTTTGTGTTTTTGTGACTTTTACAACTTGGTCCACTTGTTGAATTCATTAGTTTTTGATTCTATGAAAGAAATTGAAAGTTTTTATGAATATGTGCTGGAATTATATGATGATTTGGCATGGAATTAGAGCTTTAAATTGTTTATATGCTGATTTTATTGAAAGAATTGAATAGAAAGTGAATGTTTGGGACCTAATTGTAAAAGAGTTTGAAGTTAGAGTTTATGTGGAAATTATGACTTTCAATAGTTATGAAATAACTTATAATGTCTAGTAAAAGTATTAATTGAGAAAATTATCTTAATTGGGGGGTTAATTGATCAAGGACTGAATTGTATAAATTGTGAAATTTGGGGCAAAATGGAAATCATCATTTTGCACTAAAACTGTTTTGGACAGCAACAGTAGTCTAACTTTGAAAAATCACCAAAAATTGTATAAATGGAATTAGAGGATGAATAAAATATGAAATTAAAGCTTATTGAGTCTAGTTTTTATAGAAGAAATGGTGTAAGCAATAGAATTGTAAATCATGAGATATGATAAATTTTGTGAGACAAGGTCAGAATGATTTCGGGTTCCCCTGTTCTGAATTTTTAAAATCATAAAAAATTGTATAAAAATAATTAGGGGCTTAAATTTATATTTTTAGAATCCTGAATGAGTCAAATGGGAACATCATTCGAATCCTGTACTAGGAGATAATTAATTTTTAGTGAAGAAGGGTCGAACTGTCAGATAGCAGAACAGGGAGACTTCAATGAATAAACTGTATTAATTGGCCCAACCAAAAATTATGAAATTTTTATGGTAAGAAGATATTGAGTCTAGTTTCATGGAAAATTATCGGATCTTAATTTGAAGTTCCGTAGCTTCAGATATAAATAATTTAGTGACTATGACACGGGTGGATAGCTTGAATATTCACATAAGTAATTAGTGAAAATTATGGATAAGGTTACTTACAAGTGTGTTATTTATACTAAGGATGTGGATGGAGAGGAGGAGGAGGAAAAATATATGAATGACTCCTATATAAATTGATCACATGCCCGATTATAATCGATAAGTGTTGGATTAGAAATGATATAATGTTTTATTTGGAATATTTATTATGAAATTATGATTATCGTTATAATACAAAAATTGAATTGTTAGTTTATATGGCTAAATTTTAGTGATTATTTGTTAATTTTATGAATTTCATGATGTGTTATTTCATATGTATTGATGATAAAATCGTGAATAATGTAAAAGCATGAAAATTGAATAAATGATCAAATTGAGCATTTCAGTTCAGTGACAAGATGAATTGAAGGAAAAGATCATGGTTGGACCATGGAAACAAGTGATAAGTGATAGCTTCGGCTACACTTATCTGATCAAAGACAAGTGAAAGTGATAAGTGATAGCTTCGGCTACACTTATCTGATCAAGGATAAATGACAAGTGAAAAGTGGTAGCTTCGGCTACCTGATCAGTGAAAAGTTGTAGCTTCTGCTACCTGATTAGTGAAAAGTGGTAGCTCCGGCTACCTGATCAGTGAAAAATGGTAGCTCCGGCTACCTGATCAGTGAATAATGGTAGCTTCGGCTACAAGTGACAAGTGATTTCCGTATAAGACCATATCTGGGATATGGCGTCGGTGTGATATATGCTACTGTATAAAACCATATCTGGGATATGGCATCAGTGAGATATGTGATTCGTGTAAGTCCATAGCTGGGCTATGGCATCGATATGTGATGTGTGATTACGTGTAAGACCATAGCTGGGCTATGGCATCGATATATGAATATGTGTAAGACCATAGCTGGGCTATGACATCATTATGTGAAGATGTGTAAGACCATAGTTGAACTATGGCATCGAGAAAACGAAGTACTAAATTTCGTAAGACATTCACTAATTTGACAAAGTTTGGTAAGTGTTACATGGAATTATATGATACAAGGAAGTACGAGTTGGTAAGATATGAGTATAGAATTTGGTTTATAAATGAATTCATTTGTGATTATATAATTGTTCATCTTGAATGTACTGTCCATATGTATTGATAATTCAAATGTTTTAATGAATAAAGTTCCGACATGGAATAAATTGAACACGAGGCAAATAATTATGAAATTGAACTTGGAATTCATGAAAATGACGGTTATTGATATATGGAGACATGAGACATTGATATATGAATATGGAAAATGTTTGATAAATGTGTTTATTCATAATTATGGAATTATATACCTCACGTGTACTATTTGTATAAAGATGATATTTCAAATACTTTGGTTTTTAAGCTTAAATATGAAATAGTATGAAATCAAGATAAGTTGTTATGAAAATATATTTAGATTACAGAGATATGGCTGATATATGTTGTATGATTACATAACGTGAAATTGTGTATATATATGAGAAATTTAATGAGAATTGAGCCCATACACGTTTCTTGTTATTTATATGAAGTGTCTGATCGACAAGGGTGATGAACTTATAAACAGAGAGTTACTGGGGTTGAAAAACAGGCGTGTGACTCTCCAAAGTGTGAAAATTTTCTAAGTGTTGCAAAAGTTTCATATGTTTACAGATTTGGTCTCGAACCACCACGAATGTATGTTTTGGGCCTCAGAGGCCCATATAAGGGACGTTAAACATATGTATGAAAGTTTTAATTTAGAAGAAATTTTATGGCCAATTTTACATGATTGATCATATTAAGTTCGGTAATGCCTCGTACCCTATTCTAGGCCGGGAATACGGGTAAGGGGTGTTACAATGAGTGTAATGACCTGAATTTTTACAGTTATCAAAAAAGTGCATTTTCGGTCTCCGTTTCTAAAAATAGATTTGTAAATATTTATTAAAAATATTTACGAAGTTAAGAGAGTGATTAATTAAAGTTTAATGAAGTAAATTAGCTTAAATAAAGGATAATTAGATAAAAGGATTAAATTGAATGAAGTGTGAAAGTTTAATTATAGAATAAAAAAATTAAAAGGACTAAATAAGTAAATAAACCAAAAAGAGTGCCAAGTGTATGGAAAAATAAAATACAAGTATAATAAATATAATACACACATTTGTAATACATATATTTATTTGCTTATTATTTAAGTAAATATTAATGTATTTATTATTATTAAATTAATATTATACGATAAATAAATAAAAAGTTGACAAATGTATGGTATGTATAGTGAAATGTGTGATACTAATATACATACATTTGTAAAATACATGTATATTTACTTATTATATAAGATATTATTAAATTATATATTATTATTAAGTAAAAGATATTTATATAACAAATAGATTAAAGAAAGACAAATGTAATAATATATGTGTATACAAATGTAAAATAGATATTGGATATTAAATATATATTTTATTATAGCTATTATTAAGTTATAATAATATATATATATTTATATATATATAAAGTAAAAGGAATAAAAAAGAAAAAGAATAGAAAAAGAAAGAAAGGATGAAACGAAACAGAGAGCAGGGGAAAGAAAGAAGGAAGGGAAAAAAGAAAGAAGGAAAAAGGGAAAAATTGGATTTCAAGGCTTGAAAGTTAAATAGGTAAGTCAATTTAGCCCCTTTTTACTTAATTTTGATGTTTTGGAAGCTTTGGGACAAGGTTTTGATGAAATTAAGTGAATATTTTGAAAGTTATTAGATTTTTAAATATTGTTCATGTTGAATAAAAAGATGAATTAGGGGTTAGATTGATAGGAATTCAAGTTAGAAATGAAATAAGGATTGAATTGTAAATTAATTCATAAGTTTTATGTTGTAGGGACTAAATTGATGAAATTTCGAAATTAGGAAAATATGCTGGAAATTTAATAGTTAAATATGAGTTTAGTTAAAATTGAGTAGAAATAAAATATGAATTAAGATAGAAAAGTAAGTGAATTTAGTTAGGATTAAATTGAAATTAAAAGTAGAAAATCAACATTTTACACTAAGACTATTTTGGACAGTAGTAGTAGTCTAAGTTTGAAAAATCACCAAAAATTGTAGAAATTGAATTAGAGGATTAATAAAATATTTAATTAAAGCTTATTGAGTCTAGTTTCTTATAGAAGAAACGTTGTAAGCAATTGAATTGTAAATTATGAGATATAATGAATTTTGTGAGACAAGGTCAGAATGAATTCGGGTTCCCCTATTCTGACTTTGAAAAATCACCAAAAATTGAAGAAAAATAATTAGAGGCTTAAAGTTATATTTTTAGAATTCATAATGAGTCTATTTTTAGGAGAAATCAACGGGAATATTATCCGATTTCTGTACTGTAAGATAATTAATTTTTAGTGAAGAATGGTCGGAACTGTTAGACAGCAGAATAGGGGTGAATTTAAAGAATAAACTGTACCTAATGGCTAAACTAAAAATTCTGAAAATTTTATGGTAAGAATATATATGAGTCTAGTTTCAGGGAAAATTAACGGATCTTAATTTGGAGTTCCGTAGCTCGAGTTATAAATAATTTAGTGAGTATGACACAGATGGACAGCTTGAATATTCATAAAAGTAAATAATAAAAATTATAGATAATGTTACTTACAAGTGTGTTATATACACTAAGGATGTGGAATGGAGAGGAGGAGAAGGAAAAATATGTATGAATATTCATCTAGCATGGCTAATTTGCATGTTTTAGGCTCAGGGACTAAATTGAATAAAAGTAAAACTTTATGGGTAATTTTGTAAAAATGTCAGAAATGACCAAATTGCATGAAATGGATTATTTTATTATTTAAATTACAAAATTGAATGAAATATTAATTTAGTTCAAGATCGGAGGAAAACATGTTTTAGGGATTAAATTGAAAAGTGTTAAAATTATGGAAAATTCTGATATTTTATAGAATTCATGGATTGTTATCAATATGTATGAGAATAATATCTAGAAATAAGGATTAAATTGCAGGAATTTTATTTTCCTGACCCTAAAGATGAAATCGTCATTAATTAAAAGTTTAGGGGCAAAATGGTAATTTTTCCTAGAGCATTAATTAAATGCATTAGAATATGAAATGAATGAAAATGATGATCAAATTTATTTATAAAGATCCGGACGACTCAAAAATGAGACTTGATCGTGGAAAATAAAAGATATCGGATTAATGAAATTATAAACACAAACAAGCAATGAGGTAAGTTTGTGTAACTTGAATTGTATTTTAAATACTTGAAATACGTGGTTATGTGATGAAAATATGATTTGAATGTTCAATTCATGATAATTGATGAAATATTGCTAATACTCAATATAAATTGAAAATAAAGCCCGGTTGAATGAAAGGAAAATTCGATGGATCTCTGAAAAGGAATTGACGGTAAAAAGGATCTAGCCCGGACGGGTGATCCTATTCTGATACAGCCCTCCCGAAGAATACGTGTAAAATGGATTTAGCCCGGACGGGTAATCCGAATTAGGGTCTGAATTTAGCATGGACTGGTAATTCAGATCCAAGCTCATTAGAGTAATTGTCGTTGCAGGGGATTTAGCCTGGACTGGTAATCCCGACAATACTCTATGAGTTTATATTACAGGGGATTTAGCCTGGGCTGGTAATCCCACTATAAGGATGAGGTTCGCGGGAGTGTGCTCTCTGATATGAAAAGAATAAGACCATGGTTGAAAGATACCATGGCAATCTGATATGAAATGTGTAAGACCATGGTTGAAAGATACCATGGCAACCTGATATGAAATGAGTAAGACAATGGTTGAAAGATACCATGGCAATGTGACATGAAAAGAATAAGACCATGGTTGAAAGATACCATGGCAACATGACAGAAAATGAATGAGTAAGACTATAGTTGAAAGACACTATGGCATCATGTCAAAGATAAATAAGACCGTGGATGGGAGACATTATGACATCTATTGAACAATTGATATTCAGGTAATACTTATCAGATGACGAATGGTTATATGAAATGGTTGTGTAAAATGTTTACAAGAACTGGTCATATGGAAATATATGTACAAAATAGTTGTATGAAATAATTATGAAGATAAATAAACGAAATAAGTATAAGTACATGGAATATAATTTATGTCAAGTTTGATATAAACTATTACCGAATAAATATACATAAAATATATGGAAATGATGGAGCATGAAATATTGATATAATGAAATGAATAATATATGCTTATGAAGAAACGGTAAGAGCATGATATGTTTCATGACATGTACATATATGATTATCTTTAACATGTTGATACAAGGAAATTATGTAAGTTGAGACTATTATTAAACTCAAGTGCGATATGTAGAGAAAATAAGTATATCAATGTTGAATTTAGATGTGTGCAAGTATACTAACAATGATGTTGTTTGACGCTTAGACAAGTAACAACCTATTGATTGAACGGTAACATGTTTAATTATAAGGAGCATTGAAATAGTAAGTACTTAGATAAAAATAAAATTTAAGATTTTGCGAAATTTTTTTTATAATCCCGATTTAATTCCTGTTGGTTTCTAATGTATGTTTGGGGCTTCGAGGGCCCAATAGAGAGACGTTATGATTATTTCTAAAATATGAATAATAAATGACTCAGAATTATCTGAAAATGTTCAGTAAACTCCGGTAATACCTCGTACCCTATTCCGGCAGTGGATACGAGTAGGGGGTGTTACAATGAGAGTTTGTAATTGTGGGGTGAGAATATCTTGAGTAAGTTTTATTTTGGTTTCAACTTCATCTTTTCTTTTGTCATAAAAATAAAAAGTTTTAATAAATAGAAAATATAGAAAAACTAAGTTAAAAATATGGAGAAAGGAAGAAAATAGAGGGAGAAGTAGAAGAGAATGAGAAAAAAAAAAGAAAAAAAAAGAAAAGGTAAAAAAACATAAAAGAAAGAAAAAATTAAATTGTTCAAAACGAAAAAATATAGGGACTAATTATATAATTTAACCTATAATTTTTATTTGAAATGATGATTTAACATGCCACATCAACTTATATTACACCGCTAACGGCGATTAACGGCTTAGTGATTAAAATGTTACAACACGTTAACGTAATTGACTAAAACGTAATATTTCAAACTTAAATGAATAAAATGTAACCCGAGATGAACAAAATGAATATTTTGGTTTTAATTTCTATTTTGTTATTTTTATTATATATAGACTTCTTTTTTATATATAAAAGAGGCTTTTATTTATTATATTTAAAATCTGTTTCCTTTTATAAACAGGCCTTTTAAAATTTGGATATTCATACATAACGCAATCTTTCATCCTTTTACATTTTAAAATTTCCCATATAATTTTACTTTATATATATATAAAGCGGCTTTAATTTATTAAATATGTAGTTTCAATGCCTGTATGGCAATCAACTTATTGATTAACCTTTTCATTTTCATTTCTTTTATATTTAACCTTTTGACTTAATTAAAAGAATTCTAAAAACACTTTAAAATTAATATTTGAAATACTAGATATTAAAATGGTAATAACTAAAGTAAGAATTTTAAAATAAGAATCATGAGAACCAAACTGTTTTCAACCCTTAGATCAAAATGAATAAATCTAAGAATTAGATTTAAGATTTAATCAACCTTACTAAAATAAATACTACAACACCTACTCTTCTTCTTTTTTTCTCCATGTAATATAAGTTTTAGGAAAAAAATATTTTTATAATCTCTTACCTTCAGGTTTAATTTTTAATTTTGAACAAAAAACTAGAAGCAAATTTACAACGGGATAGAAAGTAAGATATTAGAGTTGTGACTCAAATTCTTGTTAAAATAAAATACAAGTGTTAAGATAGAGATATTCACGAGAGCAAATGCCGCAGGCCATCGTGGATCCCCAATAAGCAAGATACTGGACTGGGGCCGGCCCCCACAGTATGGTATAGGCTGCACAAGAATAATCCATATAGAAGTTTACTTCATTTGTTTGATGTTGGTTTGAATAAGGTGTTTCAACCTTATTGCATTACTTCTATTAGATTTTGATTAGAATAAGGTTTTCCAAACCTATAAATAGACGCGGTCTATACTCATTGTAATTATTTGAATTCGACATAGTGAATTTTATTCTTCTCTGCCTGTGATTTTTTTCTCAAAATTTTTTTTTACGTCAAATTTGTGTTATCTATTTTTTTCTCCGTTTTCTTTTCATTATCGACATTCTATTTTTACATTGGAAAAAAAATGTAGAGAACTTCACTTTAGATATTTGGGTTTTCATCAACCAAGAAAAAAAATCTCAAATATCAAATACCTAAATTGCTTAATCTTGATATTGCTTTCAATCTCGTTGTAAATTTGCTTCCAATTTTTCCTTCAAAAAAAAAATCTAAAACTAAGAGATTACCCAATTTTTTCAGCTTAAAACTTGTATTACACAGTTAAAAGAAAAAAAAAAGAGAAGGAAAGATTGAATGTTGTGCTTTTTATTCGGCTTAATGATAAATTTTGCCACTAACATTTGCATGTTTTATTAAAATGACCCTAATTGTATTTTTGAGCCTTTTTTGGCCATCAACCTTTATTCTTTTTTTTTCTTAAATAATTCACTTATTCTAATTTATTCAAATTTTCTTTTGTTTTCAAAAGGTTTCATCTTTCGTAGGTTTGTTTACTGAAAAGTTTTTCTACTAAGTTAATTTGTTTTAGATAATTACATTTATTTTCTTTAAATTAATAGTTATTTTTAAATTTATTGTATTGTTTATTTATTCTAGTATTTTCCACATGTAATTATCTTATTGGGTTATCTAAGTAATAAATTATATCTCATTAAAAATATTTCACATATGAAAGTCTACATCATCCCTGTTAACTTTTTTAACGGTATTTTCTTTAAATTTGTTAGAAAAAGCGTATTGAAAAAAAGAATAAAGGTTGATAGAAACATATGAAAGTCTACATCATCCCTGTTAACTTTTTTAACGGTATTTTCTTTAAATTTGTTAGAAAAAGCGTATTGAAAAAAGAATAAAGGTTGATAGAAAAAAGATTTAAAAATAAAATTGGGACCATTTTAACCAAATATGCAAACGTTAGTGACCAAATTTATTATTAAACTTCTTTATTTTAATAAAATAGATTAAATATTAAATCTAAAGCTTAAAATTATTTATTTTGATCTAAAGATGCCACTAATATATACACACTGATATTATAACATAATTTTGGAAAACGCTTTTGCATTTCAAAATAATAAATAACAAATCAAATTAAATATTACATATTTTTAAATAGAATTTAAAATAAAGTGATATTAAATAAAAAATTTTGTAAAAAATTTATGTCACATTAAGAATATATATATTTTTAAATTAACTCTGTAAACATAGTTTATGTTATTAAAATAAAGCAATTGCTATTACGAAACCAAAATTCTGTTGGTAAAAGTATATAGATTAGCCCATTCCTTAAATTTTATTTGTTAAAAGATGATGTGGAATGTTAATTTAAATGGTTAATTATTAATTTAACCCTTAACTTTAATTAAAATATTATTTTTATTTTGTAAAATTTTTCTAATAATAATTCTATAAAATTAAAAAATATTAAAATAAAAATAAATTATTTAAAATATTAAAATTTAACAAATTTATCCCTCAATGTTTACAAAATTAATCATTTTAGTTTTAATTCTAAAAAAAGAAATCAATAAATTTAACCATTAACATCTTCAAAACCTGTAGATTTAAACCTAATTCCAAAAATATTTTAAAAAACATGGTTTGTTTTAATAATTCAGCTAATCCTTTTGCACCACAAGTCCAATATAAATATAATAATTAATATTTAAATAATTTAGTTATTAAAATTTAAAAAGAATTTTATAAACATCTATTTGCTCTTTTCTCCTTCCTATCCTCAGATCACTTTCAAAATTTGTGTGAGATTCCATAAATGACTGAAAGATTAAAATCCAAAAGAAAACAATTTGTTGAACAAACATCACTTATAAATCCACCATTATCCCTATTTCTTGAACAAAGTTATCAGTGGCAAAAGGATGACTAGATTTTAATATATTTTTTGCTCTTCTTTCTATACAAACAACAGGGGAAGCCAAGGCAAGGAAGGTTAGCAATTGCTCAAAAATAATTATAAATTTCTCCTAGCTATCCCTTATTCCCATCTCCACCCTCATTTTTCCTTCACCCGAAAAGCCTCCATTGCTATAACTTTCCAACTTCAACCACGAATCATCTACCTTTGACCTTGCTCCCATTGCCATTCGGCTACCTCCCCAACCAACCACAAATAGAACTATAACCTCACAGAGGCCTCAACCAAACTCCGTTCACCATCATTCAAGCCTCTCGATTATCACCATTACCAAACTCCCATTAAAACCCTATATTGTTATTATTATTTTAGTTATAGTTTAGGGATCAAATTAGTTCAACGTTATAAAATTTAATTGAGGGGCTAATTTGTACATTTTAAAATTTGTTAGGACTAATTTATTTATTTTTTCAATAGAATGGTTGAAATGCATTTTGTCCTTTGATATAAGGACTACCATAATATTTTACTAAATTTGGTTGCATTTATAATTTAAATTAACATGTTTATTACTTTATTATACAGTTTTGTCATTTCATTTGCAAGTAAGTTATTGTTTCACGGGGCTAGAATTTTAGTTTTGCAATTCGTGCAGCCTTAAGCGATCCTTTCGATATAAACACGCCTAAGTTAGTCTAACCACCAAATAATTGAGGATTCACAAAGAATTCCTCAAAGACACCAATTTATATAGTAGGAGCAACTCTAGTTAAAAGAAGGCACAAAAGAACAGAAAATATGCACGAGAAGTGATTGAGTAAATGCTCTCAATTGTATTACTTTATCTAGAAGAATACAAGAAACAATAAAGAATGAAATGATTTACAAGTGTGGAGGAGACTCTCTATTTCTAGTTGAGCTCCCCCAAAATCAACGGTCTAGATCAAGTTAAATTGACGGACGAGATTAAGTCTATCCCTATAATCAGGGGATTTACAATATTTACATAATTAAATTAAATTTAATAAGATATGATTCCCTTCAATCTTCTAAGATTAGTTCTCTTATTTATGAATGTAGTCCATCTTCCATATCTGCATCATTGGGCCACTTAGGCTTCAAATAGATAAGCTTCTTCAATAGCTCTTTGAATTGGGCCAACTCTCGTGGGTCAAATGATCTCCATCTAATTGATAGACCTTCATAGAATGCATTTGGTGCGATGGTCACGGGCTTTAATCTACACACAATTGTACATTGCTTAAAAAAATTATTATTTAGTCAAAAAATTATATTTTATTTTATTAAAAATAGAAGTTTGAAATGATAATATTCCACCTTCGGCATGAATTTTTTTAGATTTCAAAAACATTTTTATTTATAATTTCAGGAATAATTATGTAATAGCCCAAATTTCAGCGATGTCGAAAATAGTGGTTTGAGACCACCAGATCCAAAAAATGAACTTGTAGATTATACTATTTAATATTTATGAGCGAAATGTAGCTTTTAAAAGATTTTTGAAATAGTAAATTGTGTTTTATAAAGATTTATTTGGTCAAGAAATTGAGAAAAAAAATTGAGATCTCGGTGTTATAAACCAAGCCATAAATATTTGTATAAATATTTACGGAGTGTCAAGGTAGTATTAAAATTTAGTTAGAAAATTTTGACATTTGGGCGATTAATTAAATAAAAAGGACTAAATTGAAAATTGTGTAAAAGTTTTTAGAAGGATTAAATAGCTCAATTGTCAAATGAGGAAGGACCTAAAGTGAAAATAAGCTCAAAGGAGATATTTTGGGCGACAATAGCTGAGAAAAATCAGGAAATGGGTGAAATAAGGGCAAAATTGAAAAATTGCCAAAATTAACTAAATAAAAATGGGACCAAATTGGAATATCTAGAATTCTTTTCAATTTTCTTCATATTCATCAGCTGAAAAATAGCCATGGAAGAGGGTTCAAGCTGGTTTTCATACTCTAGCTTCATGTAAGTTTAATTCTTGCTTTCTCTTTGAAATTTCTAAGCTTTTGGACTTTTACAATTGAGTCCAACTTACTATGTCATTAGTTTTTGATTTCATGGCTAATTTTTAAAGTTTATATGGATGAATGCTGGAAGCATATGTTGAATAAATATAAAATTGAAGCTTTAATTTTGATATATGATGATTTTATCAAGTAAAATTGATGGAAATTGATTTCAGGACCTAATTATGAAAGAGTTTGGAATTAAGGTCTAGTGCTAAAGTTCTGATTTTCAAGGGTTATGAAGTAGTTTAAAATTATAGACTAAAGTATTAATTGAGAAAAACTAGCTCAATTGAATGGTTAATTAAGCAATGACTGAATTGTATGAATTGTGAAATTTGGGGTAAAATGGAAATCAACATTTTGCATTAAAACTGTTTTGGACAGCAACATTAGTCTAAATTTGAAAAATCACCAAAAATTGTAGAAATCTAATGAGAGGATGAATAAAATATGAAATTAAAACTTATTGAGTCTAGTTTCTTATAGAGGAAAAGATGTAAGCAATGGAATTGTAAATCATGAGATATAACAAATTTTGTGAGACAAGGTCAGAACGATTTTGGGTTCCCCTGTTCTGACTTCGGAAAAAATCAAAAATTGAAAAAAAAATAATAGGGGATTAAATTTATATTTTTAGAATCTTGAATGAGTCTATTTTTAAAAGGAAGAAACGGTAACTTTATTTGAATCTCGTACGAGGAGATAATTAATTTTTAGTGAAGAAGGGTCGGAACTATCAAATAGCAGAATAGGGGTGACTTTAAAGAATAAACTGTACTTATTGGCTAAACAAAAATTTTTGAAAATTTTATGGTAAGAAGATATGTAAGTCTAGTTTCAAGGAAAATTAGTGGATCTTAATTTGGAGCTCCATAGCTCAAGTTAAAAATAATTTAGTAACTATGACACGGATGGACAACTTTGGAATATAAATATAAGTAAATAGTGAAATTATAGATAATGTTACTTATAAGCGTGTTATATACATTAAGGATGTGGAATGGAGAGGAGGAGGAGGAAAATATGTAAGTGACTTATGCATAAATTGATCATATACTCGATTATATTTGGTAAATGTTAAACTTTGTTAAAATGAAAATTGTTATAAATTCATGTTTGAATTAAATGTTATATATGTTAAAGAATAATTTGAATATTTGATATTGCCTAATAAATGAATATCCGATATTGCTTAGTAAATGTCAAGTCAAATATAAAAAAATGTTATAAGTGGAACATGTTTGAAAGAATGTGGTAAGTATTTTCATGGTTATTATTGAGCTCATTCACATGAATATCTGTCATTTGAATTGTGATAGATAGGAAGAAATAATGAACGGCATGCTTATGTATGGTTATATGTATTTATCTAAAACACAAGAAAAGGATGGTTATATATTTGATATATGGAGACATGAGACTATGATATATGAACATGGAATATATTTTATAAATGTGTTCGTTCATAATTATAGAATTGTACAACTCAAGTGTACTATTTGTATAAAGATAGTATTTTAAATGATTCGATGAGTGTGAGATAGTCCGAAATCAAGACAAATTGTTATGAAAGCGTATTTAAAATACATAGATATGATTGTTATAAGTTATGTGAATAAATGATGTGTAAAAGTATATACATATGAGAAATTTAATGAAAGTTGAGCCCATACATGTTTCTTGATATTTATATGAATTATATGACTAACAATGTGATAAGAATAGGTATTAGGGCTTATGATCAATTCGAATAATTATATTTTGCTAATTATGTTGAATATAGAGAAGCGGTAAGTTAATTACCATGTTATACGAATTTATTAAATATTACATGTTTACTTTGTTTTACTTTTTCTCCTAATTAATAATGATTCGATAAGCTCCGGTAATACCTCGTACCCTGTTCCGATGACGGATAGGGTAGGGGTGTTACAAATTATAATTTTAAAGGTTACTTATTTGTTTACACAATGAAACAGGTTAATGAATTTTATAAGTTTTAATTAATAATAAATATATTATTTAAAATTTTCAATTTATTATAATTAAATTAACGTTTAATTTATAATTTATTATATCATGTACGTTTTGGATATGAGTTCGTTACTTTTTGTTTTCTTATAGTTGGGGTCATTGAGCTTTATCTATTTATTCACTCGATCTAACTTTGAATACAAAAAATTTAAAAACATTTTCTTAAATTGATTCGGAAAAAAAATATTTTTTGTAACATTCCGAAATAGGGCCTAAACAGAATAGTGGTTACGAAACCACAAATCCGAGGTAGAAAATTTTATTTTATTATTATTTTGAGGTTCATGATATGATTGCATGATTGTGGGAAAATTTCGTGATGAAATTCTATACATAAAGTGCTTAAGTTGAGATTAGGGACTAAATCGAATAATTTGTAAAACTTGCATTCTAGAAGTTTTTAGTATGAAATTGCTTTGGAATATTAATTATGAGGGTTTAAATAACAATTTGACCAAAGTTCATGGACAAAATAGGATATGGATGGAATTTTTGAAAGTTTAATAAGGAAGGGCATTTTGGTAATTTGGATATTAAATGAAATAAAAAGGGAAAAATAACACAAAATTCATCATCTTCTTCATTAGCAAGAAATTTCAAGGGTTCTCCATAGCTAGGGTTTGTTTCAAGCTTTCAAGCTCCATAGTAAGTGATTCCAAGCCCCGTTTTTAATGTTCTTTTTCGGAGTCCCGGTAGCTCGATAAAGCTTATGCTAGCAATAATTTAAGTTAGGGTTCATATTTGGAAAAATACCCATAGGTGAAAAGTGTTTATTTTGATGTTTTATGATAGAATATGAGGTCTTAGATTATGTTAGAAAACTTGTGCTACTCGGTTTTAGGTAAAAACGAGTAAAAGGGCTTAATCGGTAAAAATACCTAATAGTCATAAGTATATGTTAGAGTGAGAATTTGATTTTTCTATAGAAGGGAAAAACGATCAGTATGTCATAAAACATAAGAAAATAGGCTGAAGTTTAATTTACGAGATTTGGGGCAAAAGTGTAAATATGCAAAAGTTTAGGGGCAAAAATGTAATTTTTCCAAATTTTGAGTAAAGGACTGTTTTGATAAATGTGAATATTAAATAAGTTAAATTTGCTATTATAGATCAAGAAGAGCGAAATTCGGGAGTAGATCGGGGAAAAGAAAAAGTAAAGGACTAAATTGTAAAGTTTAGTCACATTTTGTATCGAGGTAAGTTTACAATAAATAAATGCAATATTCTTTTATTTTACATTATTATTGTCAATTTCAGCATTTATATACTTATTTTTGAGAATATTTAAAGTCGAATTAAAGGCTAAGTGAGAGAGAAAAAGCATTAAGAAGCCCGTTTGAACCTTAGGAATGTTAGGATATTGGGGTTGTGAGACGGAGACAGAGATGAAATGAGCCATGTAAGTCCATATCAGATATATGGCTTTGGAGACAGGAATGAGCCATGTAAGCCCATATTAGATATATATATATGGCATTGGAGCAGGAATAATTCATGTAAGTCCATGTCGAAGACATGGCATTGGCGAGATATTGATGAGCGAGGAGCGACCTAGTATCCTTAGTATTCCGAGTGGTTCAACGGGTCATTGTACACATTAAATTACAGTGAATTATCAGCAAAAGGGAAGGTAGACTATATTTATGAATAGTGAAAGGTCGGGTAAGAAAGAAGGTAAGTGAGTAAAGAAGAAGGTAGAAAATGAGAAGTAAAGAAAGTTTATGAGGCTAGGTGACATTATGTATAATTATTCATTATGTTGAATGTTGTAATTTATTTGCTTGTAAGCTTACTAAGCCTAGTGCTTACTCTCTTTATTTTCTTTTCTTATAGTTTTATCAAGCCACTCGGGGATCGAAGGAAGCGTCGGAGACCCGATCACACTATCGAAGAAATCACATTGGTATAGTTAGGCGTTTCGTTTTGTGTATGGCATGTATAGGAACTTGGTTTCTTTTGATATGATATGATCAATGAATGATGTGTAAATGCTTGCTAGTGATTAGCTAATAGAGTGTCTGATGATATACATGTTTAATAGTATGTATGATTAAGTAGTAACTATCACATGAAAACTAAGAAAAATGTGAAAGTAACTTAAAAACAGATTCAAGTATCAGAAATAACGGGATTTTGAAAAATCACAAGAAATTGTAGAGACATGGGTTGATGGTGAATAATATATGAAATTAAAGCTCGTTGTGTCTATTTTCATATGGAATAAGCAAAACAGGTAAAGGTTTTGTATTTTATAGGGTATCTGAGTTTTGGTGAAATAGGGCCAGAGCGATTTCTGGATCCCCTGTTCCAACTTTAGAAATTCACCATAAATTTTACAAAAATAATTAGGTGGTGTAATTTATATGGTTAGAATCCTTATTGAATCTAGTTTTAATAGAAATAAACGTCATAGTCATATGATTTTTGTACAGAGAGAAGTGGTTCGTAGTAAGTAGAGGCCAGTGCAGTCGAATTCTAAAACAGGGGTAACTTTAACTAATAAACTGTACTAATTGGCTAAGTAAAAAATTCTAGAAAAAAATTATTAGATAGATATATGAGTCTAGTTTCAGGAAAAATTTACGGATCTTAATTTTGAGTTTTGAAACTCGAGAAATGAATTTTTAAGCAACCATGACGCAGAAAAACAGTTTATTTCGAAAATTAAAATAAGTGGTTTAGAGTTGTTTAAAAGGTAAGATAAGTTTAGTAACACCTCAAGCTTGACTCCGGTGACGGTTTCGGGCATGGGGGTGTTACATTTTTAGAATTATTCATTGATACGACATGCTCTTTTTCTCATCCACTCCTTTTAAGATCAATCTTAATCTTACAAACTCTATCGACTGGTATGCACGAATCCTTTTCTTCATACAAATATGTAAAAGATAATATAAATGTTGAAAGTAGCTACATAAATTTATTATTATTTCATTAAAACACACAATCAACTTGTACATCACACGAGTAAAACACAACTAGTTATATCAATATATAATCTACCAAATTATTATTGTAATTGAAGGATTAATTCAACTAATATTAATTATTAAAAAATCTAAATATAATAAAATTTAAATTTAAAATCTCAAAAATTCAGTTCATTTTAGGAAAATAAACTTCAACTTCGTTTTAGGAAAATAAAAAGTTCCCCATATTTATTCATTCTTTATTTTATTATGGAAGAGTGTAGTGATTTAAATAAAATAAAAATTAAAGCATTTTTGGGGTAAATATGGGCCAAGATATTTAGGCCCAAATTTACATGCAAGAATGAATGAGCCTTTCCCTTTTTTTTCTAATAATTAAAAAAAAAAATGGGAGGAAAGGGTTTTGCATTTGAAAATTTGAATCGCCATCAAACTCAGTTCTGGAGCTTTACTCTCATTTCACTGCTCAAAGTTTTCAAACATGAAGCTCGTGAGGTAATCATCCTTCCTTGTTTTTCATTCCTTTTTTGTGTAACGTTTTATTTTATTCTTTAAGTTTCAACTAAGAAGCAACATTCATTAAAAAAATTGATGTAAATAATTACTTTTTTTTAAAAAAAAAAAGGTTTTTAATGAAGTTAAATAACGAGACTGTCTCCATCGAGCTCAAGAACGGAACTGTTGTCCATGGCACCATCACAGGTTCGTATCTCTCTTTATTTAGTATACATTTTCAATTCAAGCTTATGGTTTTCATTATTCTCCTTTGGCCTTTTCAATGAGCCCTAGGTTTTGATTTTTATACGTAATGGTTTAATGAGAATCAATCTAATTTATATATAGGCTCTTCTTGATTGATGCTCTTATTTGTTTTGCCATTTTTTTTTAAACTTTTTTTTTTATCCCTTTTTTGCATTCTATTCATTTATTTGCTGAAAGAGGCAAAATATTGCGTATTTTGGTTAAGAGAAATTTTCTCATCCACATTGTTAGTAGGATTAGCATGGTGACATAAATGACTTAATCATATTATTTAAAATAAATAAATTTCATGGTCTTTAAATTCCGCTCGTGGAGTAGGAAAATACCTTCACTACTAGTGTTTTAAGAATGAACTAATACGAACTTATGGACCATTAATTGTGATTGGCTCTTCAAATTGTGAGGAAAAAGAACTGTGGGCTTTTCCCATTTTAAATTCATCTCCACATAAACTAATTGTGTTACTTTGCACTCTGCTGTTCCTTTTTATTGAATATATGTTGTTGATTGTCAATTTTTATAACTTTATATAAATCGGCATGATTCTTTGTTCTATTTTTTCTTTCTTTATTGCGACTTCACTGGGCTTGTAGTTGGAAAACTATATGAAAATACTAGCATGCTGAACCTTCATTTGCTTGATTCGATCTAATATTCAACATCAAGGATGAGCACATTTTGATAGTGGACTCATAGAATGTTAAATATGCCGATTTTTTTTTCTCAGAAAATTGTGTAACAGCTAACAAGTAACATGTTTTGTGTTTCGATTCTTCATGTTAAAACAGTGGAAGCTTTAGCTGGGCGACTGAAATTTTTAACATGACCTAGAGATAGTGTTCGGACTTTTGTTATGTAGCTGTTTTAGTGTCCATCCTCCATTCTCTAAGAATGTTTTCCAGCTATTCTCTCTGTTAAATGCACTGTGTGAAAAGTGGCTTTGCTGGAATCTTGTAGGGGTTGATGTTAGCATGAATACACATTTGAAGACGGTGAAACTAACGCTCAAGGGAAAAAACCCCGTTACTCTTGACCATCTGAGTGTCCGGGGTAACACCATTCGTTATTATATTCTCCCTGACAGCTTGAATCTGGAAACTTTGCTTGTGGAGGAGACACCAAGAGTTAAGCCTAAGAAGCCAGCTGCAGGTATTTATACATTTCACTCTTCTATTATTTTGATCTCAATACTCGTTACTTTTGTGTGCATCATTTACTCATTTCTACTAATTTTTCCCATCATCTATTCAGGACGGCCTTTGGGACGTGGTCGGGGTAGGGGGCGTGGACGTGGTCGTGGCAGAGGTCACTAATTGGCTCTCTGCAATTTGCCTTCATTGGGTACCTTACTATTTTAGTGTGCTCAAGCAGAATTTAAGGGAGCGAAGTTTGAAGTATACAGTAAGAATCTGTCTATTTATATCTGCCCCTAGTTTCCTGCTCTAGTTTAATTGTTATATATAGTTGAACCTGAGATTGTATGCAAGTGAATAAAACGGCTGTCCTCTTTCTGTATGGTCTAAATTAGTAAGCATTTGATGGTGCGGTTAAAGGGAGGATGATGTGCATATGGGGATGACTTGGACTAATGGTTCATCAAGCCAAGGCTATGTTTTTGCAACAAACAAACCTCTCAAATTTGAGTGAGTGTTTATATATATAGTGATATACTAGTATTGTACAAAGCTGCAAATTCTTTTCTTCTGTTTGGCTAATGGATCAGATCTTTGTTAGGGGATTTGCCCCGGGGTGGGGGGGTGTTTCCGTTATGTTACAAAAAAAAAAAAGATGACTTCTTTTGTCTCAAAGAAATGGTTTTTACAGTGATAAACGTATGTGAAGAATGTAAAGTGTCAAAAGAAAATAGAAAGAAGAAATTGACATGGATTATGATCTCTTCCCCCCATTGTGTTCCATCCCTCAAACACTGCAAATGGTATTTAAAAGAGAAAAAAAGAAAGTAAACAAGTTAGGGCTTTTAGCAAAAGGCTATTCTCGGATTATATTACCCTTGAAGAATTATAATAGAATCAAATCAAAATGAAAATGGTTAAAGGCCCAAAATATAAGGTTTGGTAACAATTTCGGCATTTACAATTTGGTTTCAATATTTCATTCATGTTGCAAGTTAGGTGTTTGGCTTTAGAGGTAATTTTTATTTTAATTCTGTTTGAGAAAATAAAAGCATTAAGATTGTTTAATTGAGTCTTAGTTTGATTGGCATTAAATATTGTTTTTAGTGTAAGAAGATGTGAGTTCGATTGTGCTGAAGCGCATTATCTTATTATTTAAGGGTTAGAGAGGGGTTATGGGTAGTTTTAAGCATTGTATCAAAAATAATAGATATGATAAGAACCTACAATGAAATTAATATAAAATAAAAACATTAAGGATGTTTTAGACATCACAAATTAATTAGATTAGATAAAAGTGTCATTATTATCTTAGTATTTTAATTACAAAGAATTCTAATTTATTACACTTGCTCGGTTGGCATAGTGTAATTATATAATAATTATGAATGTTTGATATAATAAATTGTAATTACACAACAATATAAATTAAATTCTAAAAATTCTAATTACTATAAAAATTCTCATTAATACTTAAAAAAACAAACTCTAGTAACAACACTTAAAATCGAATTGCATATGTAATAAGTTGGCCCAAAAATATATTCGATAAATGAAATTACTAATAAAATTAACAAGACAAATAATCATTCTATACAATTTTATTTAATTATTCTAACATTAATATTTGGTGAGCTCTATCATCTCTAACATTAAACATATAGTCATTGTCATTCTTAGTCATCTTTGATTAAATAAAGAATCAATATTAAATAATATGTAATTTAGTTAAATTGGTATAAATAATATATAATTTAATTAAATATTTAGTAGGTCAAAATATATGATAAATTAGTAAAAGTTTTAAACTATTTCAATGAGATTAGTAAAATAATATATAATTTCTTTTTTATATAATTCCTAAAGTGATAGATATTATGTGGTTAAGTGCGTTTGAATCCATGCTTACCATAATGTTGTAGCAACAACGATGTCAATAATTAATTAATAATAGATATTCTAAAATTAAAATAATATTATTATAGTATAAAAATCATTCATTTAACTTATTTAACGTGTTTGTGTGTTTGGAAAGCCATAGTGCAGTTAGATTTGATTCTCACTTTTCTCTAAGAATTAAAAAGTGTAATATCATATGTTGGGGTGAGCAAAATCCGATTCGATTCGAAAAACTCGATAAAAAATTCAAATTTTGAATTAAATAGTTTGATTTATTTGAGTTAATCAAGTTATTTGGATCGACTCAAATAAAAAATTAAATTTTTCAGTTTAACTCGAATATGAATTACACAATTTGAGTTATCCGAAAATCTGAATAAGAAAAGACAAAACTATGTCGTTTGATAAATCTTTACTTTTTTAAAAGTTAAAATTCAAAATAATTAAGTTAAAAGACAAAACTACGTCGTTTTGATAAATGTTTACCTATTAAGTTAAAAGCAAAATCATTATATTATTCATGTAGTTAAATAATCTTATACTTCGTCTATTAGTCAAACAATTGGTCCATCTAAACGCAACATCAAATATAAATAATAGGATTCGTTAACTCGACTCGATTTGACTCAAATGATACTATGTGCCTAGAACTACCCATAACATCTTCTCACCATTAAATAGAACGATAAATGTGCTTTCGCGTGTTCGAACCTATGACCTCCTACTCTGACAACAATGTTAATACCATCCAAGCTAAGGCTTAGTCAACTTGGTTTCTTATATATTATTTTGCAATTTTGAGTGTATTAGGTTTTTAAAAGGTCAAATTCTACTATTAAATCTTGTACTTTGCATAAGTTGTGGATTTAGTACTTGTACTTTGATTTGATCATTTTCAGTCTTTGTACTTTTAGAGTTTTAAAATTTTAGTCTTGATGGAATGGTAGCTATTAAATTCATTAAATTTTGTTATTTTTAAAACTGACGTGTTAAGCATATTATTACATGTATAATGCCATGTCGGTTTAGTATTTACATATATTACTAAAAAGACTAGTTAATAGATTTATCAATTGTTATTTACATTAAGATTAAAATTTAGAAATTCAAAAATGTAGCAATTAAGACGCATAATAGGACTGATAACAAATTTAACCAAACAAGTTTAATTGCTATCGTTTGGTTAAGACTAAAATTTAAAACTTTAAAAAATACAATCACTTAAATTGACCGATTCAAAAGTACAAGAATTAAAATTGATCAAATTAAAGTATAAGTATTAAATTCACCAATTACGAGATCTAATGCTAAAATTTCTTTAAAAATAAGTATTATTCTCTTTTATTCTTTTAAAATAAAAATCGAACAAATATGTTTGGTCGACAAAAGTAAAATTGGTTTTCAAATAACAAAAGGAAAATATGTAAGAATTGGATAAATAATAACTTTATATATGAATTTTGTTTCATTACATACTCAAATATTGATTTAGTGAACTTAAATTGTGTTTCATATGTATAAATGAAATTTTGATTTTGATTTAATTATAAATATTTAGAGAAATAAATATATTTATTTTTATATTGGTTTAATATAATAGTTCTTGTATGCAATATATTAACGTAAAACGGTGTTAATCGATAACGTTATTAGTGATTTTTAAAATTGATCCTAATCAAAATTTCACATATAAAATCACATAAAATCAAAGTTGATATACAACATACCATAATATTTACTCCTTCATTAAATTTGTTTTATAAAATTTAAAAGTTAAAGCTTTGATTAAAAAATAAGGGGTTGGCTAAAAAACACCCCAACATACCTAATAAATAACACACCTTCACTATAATTAATAATTAGTTACTTTAATTAATGTTCTTTTACTTTATTGATTGGTTAGTAATTAACATTTTTCTCTGTAATGATTAAGAATTAATTATCACCTCTCCACTCACTTTTTTATCTCATTTAATTGTTAAACATATTTTTATTAAATATTATAAGTATTATTATTGTATGATTATTAATTATTATTATTATTATTAAAGATATAAGTATTATTATTATTAAACATATTTTATTATTATAGGATTATTGTTAAACATATATATGAATACATAAATACAAAAATATGAGCAAAATGCTAAAATATAATAAATTAATATTATTTAACAATAATCCTCTATAGTTATAACAGGTGTTTTGAGATTACAAGGTTTCAGTTGTCTATAAAATTCCAGATGTGACATATACATGGTTTGCCATCCAGCTGTAGACGGGGCTCTGTGGCAGATCCAATAAGCTAAAATGGTAGGCATTGGGTAATCTCCTTCTAATTGTACCATCACATTATGATTATCATATACATGTGCAATTGTAATTGCATGATGGTATTGAAAATGTTCCGGACCTTTCCAACGAGGAAAGAAAGTTATGTCACATCGCTTGGTTAAATAATTGAGGATCACCCTGAACCTGTTGACAATCAGGACACCTGTCATAGGCATAATCATCCAGTGTTCTGCTGGCACAGGCGATTGTGAAAAACACAGTGAATTACGTAATTCATCGATTCTATCAGTGAAAACTCTAGCATAGACATCATATGAACTCAATAACTCATCTAGCAGTTGATGTCGAACATAGAGCCACTGATCTTCGCCATAACCAAGACAAACACGTATTGCTCGGAATCCGCAATTTCCATCACCCTTGACATCTTGTACATGTGTGATGTAAGGGAGGAACATATCTGGAATTTCTTTCATTAATGGATGAGTGTCACATGATTCAGGCATCTGGTTTAAGTCTATGAAGTTTGAAACTTGCTCTGATGGCTTCTGGTTTAAGTCTGGAATTTCGGTTACGTATAACTATGTCTTGCAGGTTCTTTGTTCAACTCTACCAGATCCGACCCAACAGATTTTGACGTGGTTGAATGGCTACGTCTTCTGGGAGCTTGACTTATAGAATTGACTCGTTTTTGTTGTTGTTTCTTCAAGGTTGGTCGTCCACGTGTATTTTTTTGAATGTAGGTTCTTTAATGAGTGTTTTACTCGGCTGGAATATATCTCTTAACTTTCTTAATAGACTTTTTTCCCGGCTTTTGATTGCTTAGTGAAGTTTTCTTTGAACATTTCTAACTCACTGTCACAACAAATATCCTCATTTTTCACAGAAGTTGACGGTGATAAGTCAAGCTTCCTTCAGAATATATCTATTGAATCCAACGGAATACACTCACCTGCATTGAAATGCCATTAGTTTATA
This sequence comes from Gossypium arboreum, assembly GCF_025698485.1. Lineage (NCBI taxonomy): Eukaryota > Viridiplantae > Streptophyta > Magnoliopsida > Malvales > Malvaceae > Gossypium > Gossypium arboreum. The sequence goes on from NC_069080.1 coordinate 18,206,994, forward strand.
AAAATTCAATATATAAATAAAATTTAGAAAATAATTGTTAAATATACCACCTGAATTCAAGTAGACTGATAGCATGCAAACGCATGGTAACCCACAACAATGACGTAGTTTACAACCACAGTTTGAAGAGTCAAGTTGATGTTTACTTGACCGCTGAAGTTCCCCTTCTAGGATATCTAGAGCTTCAAGTGCCACAAAACCCCGCAATAATCTGAAACACGGTAAGTTGTGTCTGTGTTTGAGGATAATTCTACTATTTTCAAAACTTTCATATATCGATGTAAGTTGAGACTTCACAATCTGATTGATACAACCAACAAATTTATCTAGAGAAGAATTTTTTGCACAAAGGTATTTCTTTAGCTTTGCATGCTGGCTCTCAACTCTATTCGTAGTTTGTTCTCCAAACTTGAGATGCCGATTAATCCAGATCGACACAAACAATTCCTTATATTTGCTTAATCACACTTGATCTAGATATTTTAAAACACCTGAATTTATATAAATGTTAGTTATGTATAAAAAGTCTTCTAAAACTATAAACAATTATTTATAAAATAATGAGGCTTGTACCTGGATATTCGCTCAACATTGATTGGAGTTTTTTGTAGTTTTCAGTGTATAATATCCACGTTGGAGATTCAACAAGTACAGTCCACATAGCGTGAAAGGAGTCCCATTCATGTTGCGACTTGATAGACTGCCTACAATGCTTTTTAATATTTTCAGTAATGTGCCATCTGCATAGTAATCGAGTGGTATCGGGGAAAACTTGTTGGCATGCATTCATCAGAGCCAACTCTCTATCCGTCAAAATAACACGTGGGTACATGTACTTCTCTAGTGTCACGGGGCTAGACCTTTCGTCTCGCAATCCGTGCAGCTTTAGGCAATTTGCTCGTCTAAACTCGCCCAAGTCAGCCTTTGCACCCAAAAATGAGGATTCCTTAAGAACTCCTCCAAGGCACCAATTTGTATAGCGAAAGCGATTGTGCCAAAAGAAGCTACAAATAAGCAAAAGAAAGCCAAAGAAAGAATGCACACAAGGTGTTTGAGTAAATGCCCAAGAATTCTATTACTTTTAAGAATTCAACATACAATGGATGGTTTACAAATGAGGGGGAGGCTCTCTATTTATAGTTGAGCTCCCCCAGAACCGACGGTCAAGATACATTTACATCGACGGACAAGATTAACGATATCCCATGAATTAAGAGATTTACAATATATGCCTTATCAAATCTAATCTAATCTTTACAAGATATGATTCTCTCTATCTTTTAAGATTAGTTGCCTAAAATAGCCTAAGTTGCCATATCTCCGCTATTGGGCCATCCAAGCTTCAGGCTTCTCTAACAATTCTTTGAATCGGGCCAGTTCTTGTGGGCTGAATGATCCCCATTTAATTGATCAACCTCCATAGGTAGCATCTTGTGCCATGGTCACGGGCTTGGAACTTTGGCCCTTGACATTCTCCCCTACCCATTCGCGCAACGCCCTCGTTGCGACTTTCGAATGGCACTGACTTGATTCACCTCGAAACTCTCTTGTTGCCTTGGCTTCTTCCTGGCTTGCCTTACAATTGGGTTGTCCCTTTCTCCGGAACCTTTGCCTCGATTTCCGTCGCCTCTTAACTTGAACCGTTGTACTCATTGGTACCTCTCGTTGGCAAGAAGTCTCCACTTTAACTTGCCCTAATTCTGACTTGGTCCCATTGGAATCCCCTCGATTCATACATCTTGGCTTCGTTCCGCCCACAGTCCCTCAGCCTTCTTGCTTACGAACTTTGAAAGGGCCCCTACGATCTTGCCAAGCCAACAAGTCAGAAATCAAAACACTATTAGTGTGTTTGTAATGTACCTTACTCGTGGCATTCACTCGTCTCGACTGCTTTCGCATGGCTTCTTTCTTCTTGAAGTCGGATGCACAATCCACCTTTCCCAAAGGTGGCGCTTCCACAGTCGACTCTACAGGTCTCACATCAGACTCAAGCTCCACTAACTTTTCTAAAGGGGCTTTCGTAACATTCTGTTCTGTCGAGTTAATGCTTCCCCCATATGAAACATCTTCGACTAGTTGAATTGAAGACAAGACCTTGGTCCCAACCTTCATATCCCGATGCACTGGCACAACAATCTTTGATGACGGATCAGTGACAATATGGATTTCATCGGCCCATGGAAACAGAACTGTCTGAATCCTGTCAAAGAAGTTCAAACCAAGCACATAATCGTAATCATCTAATTAGATTACCTCAAAGTCTTCCTTGCCTTTCCATTCGCCGATTTGTAGCTTCACATTACGAGCTACTCCAACAGTTGGGGCTTCCTTAGAGTTTACTGTCTTGATCTTTTTATTTGATTTCCTAATCGATAGACCAAGCTTCTTGGCAGCCTTTTCTGATATGAACAAGTCCGACGCTCCCGTATCAATAAGAGCACTCCGCTTCTGATCCACAATGTTGATGTCCACAAACATCAACCCCTCTCTACTATTCCTTTTGTTAGGAATAAGAACCATCGAACCGACCCTCGATGTTCTTCCCTCTACAGGCTTCGGCTATTCTTTTGGCTCATCTTTCGTTTGGATAGCCGACATCATCGATCTCTTTAGACATTTTTGCAACATGTGTGGTCCTTGACAGAGGAAGCATTTTATTCTCTTCCTTTTGTCCCTTGGGTTGTTGGATCCCCATTTTGCATCTCGTGGTCTCTCATTACCACTTGGGCTATCAATACTGTGGCCATCGTCGCTATGTCCCTCTTCATCTTCCCCATGGCTTCTCTCACCATTGCCCTTCCCAATGGGCTGAGACAATTCAAACTTGTCTTTTGTTAGACCAAGTTCAACAAAGGACTCTACTTCAGCCATGGCTACAGTAAGTTTGGTGATCCTTTGCCTACGCAACTCTTGCTTTGCCCACGGTTTTAACCCATCATCGAACCAATAGAATGCTTCTTTCTCGCTCAAGTAGGAGATTTGAAGCATCAACTCACTAAATGCCCGAACATACTCCCAAACAGTGCCTTGTTATGTGAGACGACGCAACCTAGCCTGAGCCTCCTTCTCGGCATACTGTGGGTAAAACTGCTTCTTCAACTCTCTTTAAAACTCCTCCCAAGTCCCAATTGCGTTCCCTCTACGTTTCTCATCCGTAGACCTACGACGCCACCACAAGAGAGCCATATCAGTAAAATAGATTGAGGCAGTGTTTACCTTAATTGCATCATCTTCAAAGCCCATCGCTCAGAAGTATTGCTTCATTTCCCACAAGAAGTTGTCCACGTCTCTCGCTGACCTTGCACCTTTGAACTTCTCTGGTTTGGGAACATCCATTGCTTGTTGCTTCGGCTTTGAAGACAACATCCCATTACTCAAAGTAGCTTTGTAAATTGTGAGCTCCCCCTTAAGCTCTTCGATCTCTTTCTTCATGGCTAACATCATATCCTCGAGATTCTCATCCCTCTCTGCCAGCTTTTTCGTAGTGGAGTTCACTAACTCATTTAGCTTTTCTTCATTGGCACCGAGAGAATCCAACACAAAATCTCTAAGTTGCTCCTCCATTGAGTCAAACTCATCTGTGCGTCCCTCGACCAACTCAAGCGTCTCCTTCATGTTCCCTACGGACTCCTCGAGATTACCAACTTGATCTTCCAATGCTGACAGCATGTCCCTCGAGCGACTTACTTTTCTACCCCTCCCACGGGTCTGCATTGGCTCATTCTGATCAATAATTTCTTTTGACATCCCAACAGTACCTTCGAACCAATAGCTCAGATACCATTTGTCACGGGGCTAGACCTTTCGTCTCGCAATCCGTGCGGCCTTAAGCAATTTGCTCGTCCAAACTTGCCCAAGTCAACCTTTGCACCCAAAAATGAGGATTCCTTAAGAACTCCTTCAAGGCACCAATTTGTATAGCAGAAGCGATTGTGCCAATAGAAGCTACAAATAAGCAAAAGAAAGCCAAAGAAAGAATGCACACAAGGTGTTTGAGTAAATGCCCAAGAATTCTATTGCTCTTAAGAATTCAGCATACAATGGATGGTTTACAAATGAGGGGGAGGTTCTCTATTTATAGTTGAGCTCCCCTAGAACTGACGGTCAAGATACATTTACATCGATGGACGAGATTAACGATATCCCATGAATTAAGGGATTTATAAGATATGCATTATCAAATCTAATCTAATCTAATCTTTACAAGATATGATTCTCTTTATCTTTTAAGATTAGTTGCCTAAAATAGCCTAAGTTGCCATATCTCCGCTATTGGGCCATCCAGGCTTTAGGCTTCTCCAACAATTCTTTGAATCGGGCCAGTTCTTGTAGGCTGAATGATCCCCATCTAATTGATCGACCTCCACGGGTCGCATCTTGTGCCATGGTCACGGGCTTGGATCTTTGGCCCGTGACACTAGTGTCAACTTTAGACATGTTAATGCCCAATTATAGTTCTCCTCCTTTTCGTTAATGATAAAGGCAAAAGGTATACTAAATGTCTTGTTGGTTGAAGTTATGCCAATAATCTGAACAAAAGGCAGATCATATTTGTTCGTTTTGTAAGTTGTGTCTACAATCAAAACGTGCGGAAATGCATGCCATATATTCAATGATCGTGGATGAATGAAGAATAGATTTTCCAATTTATTTGAAATATTATTTATTGAAAACTTAGTAAAAAATTGTTTATCATTCAAAAGCAACATAAGAACCTGTATCGGAGTTTTACCGACATTCTGGGACGAGCAAAGCTTTTGCCGTGCATTGTATATGGTTTTTAGTGTAGAAACGTTATTCTCGTCTTGCTCCTTCAGTGTCGATAATATATCATGTGGTGTAACATTCTTACTTGTTAAATCAACCAACAATTTTTTTTCATTTTCTTTTAACCGCCTTGCATAAGCATGTCCCTCCATATGTTGTGCATGTGGATAGTTATGTTGATCACATATCACCCTTAACGTCCACCCATCATATTGTTTTAAATACGAACCTACCAATCGGAGTTAGTCTTTTTGGTGCCAAACATTTTACTTGATTCTTTAAATTTGTATTCACCACTATGGTCACAAATAAGTGTGACAATGATATAACCAAGACACCACACCATTTTCCTTTGCTTTTGATCTTCTCGTGACGATGATATAACCAAGAGAGAATGGCATGTTTTGCACCCATTGCATCAGCTCTTCACGAGACTCGAACACCTAAAATTTAAATAATTTTGTTAAAATATTAAATGCTATGAAGATAAAAAAAATATTAACATCATGATAAATATTATACCCGATCAGTAAAAAATGGTGATGTCACCATAGAGATCTCATTGCCTTCATTAATTTACTTCCGTTAAAATTCGACATCTTTTGTTGAACACTACAAATTATGATGAAAAAATCAGTAGTTATAAAAATTTAAAACAGATTTTAATTTATACAAGAATTAATAAATAAAAAGAAAAAATTAGAAAAATAGATTTTTATAAAAAGCAGTTTAGAACAAATTTATAAAAATTAAATTACAAATAATAGAGTGTAGTGGGAAGGACTTACTTAATTTTGTTAATAATAATACGAGTTTACGTTAGGGTGTTGTTAATGTTCATCAAAAGAAACATATATATATATATATATATATATATATATATATAACTATGCCTATTTATTGTATTAATTATAACAAAATTAATTTTTCTCATTTTTAAGATGTTGACTCTAATTTTTTGACTAAATTGATTACACTAATTAATTTAAAATGTTGAAAATGAAATATTTGGAAAATGTACTAATTACAACAAAATTAAATTTTCCCTTTTTAAAGATGTCGACTCTAATTTTTGAACTAAATTGATTACACTAATTAATTTAAGATGTTAAAAATAAAAATATCTAGAAAATATATTAATTAATTTTTGGACCACATTAATTTAAAATCTTAACTCTAACTATTGTATTAATAAAAGACTCATTGAGAAAGACACTCATCTAATAAAATGAGAAGTGCTGTAATCAATTACACGAAAAAGGAAGATTAAGGTGTTTTTTTAATATGTTAGGGGTGTTTTTTTAGCCAACCCAAAAAATAATGCTAAAAATAGGATTTAAATTGATGAATTAACTTTGATTAAAATTCATGTAAATGTATTTTTAATAAATTTTAAATATAAAATTTGAGTATGATTTCCTATTTTTCGTTTCATGTATCCGAAGTGGCTTGGGGATCAAAAGCACAATTCTTCTTGGGTTCTTCAAAAGTATAATTTCCTAGGGACCATTTTCTTCTTTCTTTGAAATATATTATATGTTTATTTAAATCATTTCACTCGTGCGGTGCCAAAAGTAAAAAGAAAATACAACCCAAAGATATTAAAGTTTTCCTGGCTGCAATGACAGGGGATGAAGTCACCATCATAGATAATATTACGATAATAATTACTACAAATAAATGGTCACCTTTGCCTTTGACCCCCCAAACGAAAGGCAAAATAGATAGATGAAGCATCACTTTCACATATAATTAGACAACATGCACTTGCAGTGTTCAACAGTATTCCCATAGTTTTCCTTTTCCCTTTATAATTATGGTTAGGGATAATTGTTTGAAGCGTGCATGGACGCCAAAACACGACACACTGATTAACACATGACGTAATATAAGTAAATTAATTAAATTTTGATCATCTGAATTCATAGTTTGGTATTTTCATCTTAAGCACTCTTCATAGATACAACTATTTATTAAAAATTTTCATTTTGAATTTAGTTACATTAAATTTGACGTATCATTTTACAATAAACGAATAGTGTTGGTACAATTAACTCTTTGGATTAATTGAGAAGAAATTGATAATTAAAGTACCGAATTTGACCAAAACATTTAAGTACTTAAGTGGGAAAAGCAATATAATTTAAGGGTTAATTTTATAGTTAAGCCTAGGTGTAATTACTCTTTTAACTAGCAAATATGATAAAATTTAAGCTTTATGACAAGTTTTCTTTTTCAATACAACTATGATTTAAACTTTGACTATTCTTGCAAAAACTGAATACTTAATCAATAGATCAAAATTATATGTATATGTGGAGAATGCATCGCATTTTAGTCAAATTTAGTCACAAACAAAGAGCGACGTTGCAGTGATGCAATGGCGAAAACAAGTGAGAAGTAGAAACGACGTGGCGACGACATGACAAGGGATGTCGCGATGTGGCAACATGTCATGCAATTTTCTTGGTTTTCTTCTCCTAGTTAAACTCTAAGTATTTGTTTCAACTGAACTCTGATTAGTGTAGATTATTTTAATATTGTTTGACCTACGAATTTAGCCTATAAATAGACACTTTTCTACCCTAGAAAGATTTAACCCATTATACATTTAGGTATTAGCTTTTGCAAGCTTTCAGAGAATTTTGTATTTAATTTTGAGAGTTCTTATTTTCGGTTTCAGGATTTAGTTTTATCTCTATCTTTCTACTTTTTGTTTTTGCTGTTATAGTGAAATCATCTTTACCCGTGGTTTTTTATCCTCTTTGGAAGGGTTTTTCCACTTAAAATCTGTGTTTGATCTCTTCAATTAGTTTGTTATTTTACTTATTTGTTGCTTAATTGGGTTTATCGCCTACAAACTGTTATAAGATCTAGTTTAATTTTTGCATACAACCTATTCAGAGATGACGACAACCAGGTTCGACATTGAAAAGTTTGATGGCATCACAAATTTCAATTTGTAACAAGTTCGGATGACGACAATACTGGTCTAGAACGTTCTAAAAAGGTTGTTACATGAAAAAAACCTGCAGATATGAAACAGTTAGAATGGGAAGAGCTTGATGAGAAGGCCTTGTTTGCAATTCAGTTGTGTCTTACAAATAATGTATTGCAGAATGTGTTGATGGAGAAAACATCATACACCTTGTGGAAAATGTTAAAAACCTTTTACGTGACAAGGACTCTAGCTAATTAATTGGTGTTGAAACAACAGTTGCACATGTTCCGCATGAACGAATGTGAGTACCTTAAAGGTCACATCGGTCAATTTATTACTCTTTGAATGATTTAAAGAATTTTGAGGTTTATATTGACGATGAAGATCATACTATGCTATTATTGTGCTATTTACCCCCTTCATACAAGTCTTTCAGGGAGGCCCTGATTTATGACAAATATAATCTCTCGTTCGAAGATATGAAGGGTCATTTCTTGAGCAAAGATAAACTTGACAATGAGTTTGGTTCTGATAGCAAGTCGGATAAGTAAGCCTTAATTTTGGTAGCATTAAGGAAGTGAGACAAGAGATGTTGCTATTGTAAAAAGTTAGGTCATGTCAAGGCAGATTGTTACAAGCTGCGAAATAAAAGGGCTGTTGAGAGTAATGAGGAAGATTTAGCTTGTGCTAATTTGGCCAATGAAAAGGGTGATGATTTCTTGTTGGTGCCAACAAGCGAAAGCTCCAAGTTTATGTCCGAGAGGATCTTAGATTCACGGTGTTCTTTCCACATGTGCCCCAACAGGGATTGGTTCTCCACATACAGTTCAGTTGAAGGTGGAGTTGTGCGTATAGGGAATGATTCACCTAGTAAGGTAACCGTCATTGGTACTGTTTTGTAACACCCTTCGCCCGTATCCCTCTTCAGAACAGGGTTCGAGGTGCTACCAGATTTAAACTCATCCATTTATATAAAACCAGACCGTAAAAATTTTTGATCAATTTTAAACTTTTCATACACACGCATATTATCCTTTAATCGGGCTTACAAGGCCCAAAATATTCATGAGGCATTATTAAATATTTACCAATATCTTTAGTCTTGTATCATTTACTTACTCAACTTTACAACCCTATACATGCCATAGACTCGAAACACTAAGATTTACTTACGCTGATAGCGTAGACTTGACAATGTGATAATATCTCTGACAGCCTCCAACCCGAGCTAACCTGGCAACCCTAGGGAATATGGGAAAGAAAAGGAGAGTAAGCTTTATGCTTAGTAAGTTCATAAGAAAACAATAAGCAACTCATTAACAAGTTTTATCAATGTTTACAACATAATCACAAATTCACTACAAGTTGTCTTCCTGAGCAATAGTCACTAAATTATTTATAACTGGAGCTAAAAAACTCCAAATCAATTGCCGTTAATTTTTCCTGAAAATAGACTCATATATCTTCCATCCATAAAATTTTCAGAATTTTAGGTTTGGCCAATCAATACCAGTTCTTAAAGTTTTTCCTGTTTTACTGTTTGACTAATCTAACCACTCTTCACTACGAATCAAATTTCTCATTGTACAGAATTCAAAATATGTTCTAATTGATTCCATTTGAAACTAGACTCATTAACGAGTCTAAGCATATAAATTTTATCTTATAAACATTTTTGTACAAATTATAATGATTTTCTAAAAACAGAACAGGGGACCCCGAAGTCATTTGACTCTATCCCACACCACTTCAAATATCTCATTATCAGCAATTTTTTTGATTACACGGTTTCTTTTATAAGAAACTAGACTCATTAAGCTTTAATTAAATAATTTATTCAGCTTCTAACTCAACTCCAACAATTTATGGTGATTTTCCAAAATCAGAGTTATCTTCTTGTCCCAAGCAAATTTATTACAAATTTACTCTTTCACACATTCTTTGCATTCACATTATTTAAACATGTATATCACCAATCAATTTCATCACATATCTATAATTTCACTCAAGCATAATCTCAATACAATACATCATGCTCAATGATTCGCACACAACCGTTCAAATTAGCAATTATAAGATGATTCCGCACATAGTCCACCCTTATCGATAATTTACGATGGTTTTGCCCTTACTCACATATATGACATAGGCATTTTCACCTATGCTTCTCATTTCACACTCATGATTCAATTTCAATCGATCTAACATGCATAAGAATATATCACATACCTGGCCAACTTAATGCATTGAACAAATTCAATTGCCGATTTAACACAAGGTCTCATAGTCTTAGACTTTTATCAAATCACCGGCATTTAGCCTGCTAGGTTTTAAACCCGATAATATTATTCACCAGCTTAAAGCTTGCTAGGCTCAAAGCCCAAATATCACCATTATAAAGTCGTCTCATAAACAATTCATATAATATAGCATGTATACCTGTTCACTTTGCTCTATTTAATCATTCAATCACAATTTATAATTTCCTTTGAATCATTCGATATTTTGCACACTAAGTGTCATTCTCAATATATCGCACACTAAGTGCCATTCTCAATATTTCGTATAATCGAGTACCATATTTGATTGCCCCGCACACTAAGTGCCATATTTTGTCGATATGTCGTCAGACATTAAAATATTCATGTATATACAATTTATACAATATTAAAGCATTAGAAACATCAATTTAACAATGCTTATTGCATACGAACTTACCTGGCTAAATTGTAGAGATACCAAAGTTCAGGGGCATTTTGGTAATTTTCTCATTTTTCTCGATTTTCCACTCGATCTTGATCTAAATTAATAATTTCATTCAGTATATTAATTTAGACATTAAAACACCTCATTTCATACAATTTGGTCATTTTTGTCATTTTTACAAAATTACCCCTAAAGTTTTACTTTTATTCATTTTAGTCCTTGAGCTCAAAACATGCAAATTAACCATTTTTAACCATAATTAAGCTTAGCCAAATGTTCATGGTATCAAAACAGTCCATAATTCACTTTATGGAAAAATTATAGTTTTGCCCCTAATATTTTAACTTCTTTACAATTTAGTCCCTATATCATAAAAATGCAAATTCATGAAATTGAGTAAAATTATACTATAGACGAATATCACTAGTGTCTCTAGCAGCCCACAAATTTCATTTATTTGACATTTTAACCACAAAGTTTTCACATTTATCAATTTAGCCCTTAATTGTCAATTTCACAAAAATTCACTTAACAAAAAGTGTTTAACTATCAATAAGGACTCATATTCTTCCATTAAACTTCAAAGCCCTATTATACTCATCAATGGAAAATATCAAACTATTCAATGGTTTTGCAAAATAGTCCCCTCATTAGATAGATTAAGCAACAACGATCCCGAAAATATAAAAATAATTAAAAACGGGACTAGAAATGCCTACTATGCATTAGCTGAAAGTTGGAAGCTTCTTCCATGGCTTCTCAAGCCTTCATATTCGGCTGGTAAAAAGAGAATGAAAAAGATGACACCTTGATTCTTTTATTATATTCATTTTATTATTATTTTTAACCAATTTACAATATTAACCTTTATACACTTTATTTATTACACCAAATGCCAAGCCATCATATCCCACTATCTCTTTAATGGGCTAATTACCAAATAAGGACTTCTACTTTTAAGTTCTATATCTATTTAGTACATTTAGGTTATAGAACACAACTTTTGCACTTTACACAATTTAGTCCTTTTTGTTTAATTAACTATCGAAATGATAAAATTTTTCAACGAAACTTTAATACCATCTTATTTCCACTACGTAAATATTTATAAAAATATTTAAGACTCGGTTTATAGAAACAAGGTCCCGATACCTCATTTTCTAAACTCACTTGACCTTAGGGTCATACCACTTGAACTTAATAAATCGCTTATAAAACAAAAATCACAATATCAAAAATATTTTTAAAATCACAATTAACTCGTAAATATTAAATATAATATTTACCAACCTACTCGTTCGGATTTGGGGGCCCCGAAACCACTGTTCCGATCAACCCTAAAAAAACGGGCTGTTACATGTTTAGTTTAGGATGCACGACGAGACAATCAAGACACTGTCAGACGTCAGATATGTACCTAATTTAAAGAAAAATCTCATCTCATTGGGAACTTTAGACTCGAAGGGTTGTAAAATTAACATTGAGTCAAGCAACATTAAAGTATCTCGTGGGGCACTCGTTTTGATAAAAGGTAAAAGGATTGTCATTCTTTATATGTTGGAAGGATCAACAGTGACCGGTGTAACAGGATGTCCTTTGTCTATTAAGGAGTCGAATTCGACTCATTTGAAGCAAATGTAATTTGGTCATAGGAGAGAAAAATGTATGACCGTTTCGTATAAGAGAGGTTCTCTTTTGGATGCAAGTTTTGAAAAAATAGGGCACTGCGTTCGTGAAAATCAGACTTGGTTCAATTTTGATTTGGCAGTGCACAAGTCGAAGGCTAAAAGTTTTCCAGCTTCAAAGTTCAAACACAACTTCGACTTAATTAATATATTGCATAGTTTGAGATAGGCCTGTGGTGGGCTTTGGAAAAGAAGGCATTATGGAAATATGAGTTATGGTAGAAATTTGTAGAGTATGCCTCGCATTTCGATCAAATTTAGACACAAAAAGAAAGCGATGACGAATGTCGAAACCATCTTTTTGAAATTTAAAAATTAGTGGGGATCGACTTTAAAATGAATTGTGGAGTCGCCACCAATCCTTTTTTGATGAGGTGTGATTGGATCACCAAGAAATTTGGTCATTTTAATAAAACATTTTGGCTTACTAAAACAACGATTTTGGTTTACAAAATTTGAAAAAATGGGTTCGGGATTCGTTTACGTATGAGGAAGGATTAGCACCCTCATTACGCCCAAAATTGGTACCAAATCGATTAGATACTGTCCTTATGTCTAAGATTAAATTTTTTTTTTGAAATGTGGTTCCTTTTAATAACATTTGAATAACCCGAGCTGGTCATCAAGATTCTCTTGCTTAAGAGGAATATAGCATCACATCCAGCACGATAGGACATGAGCCTTTATGCCCTCGAAAACATGATAAATTTCGACATCCAAAAGTTTGTATGTTGAAAACCACAAAAGGATGTCCAATTATTTAGTCCAAAGAGAAAATCGAAACCCAGTACAGTAGGGCACGACTCATCGAATTCCTAGACATCGGACATTGCCTTATTTTAGAATTTGGAGAACATGAATGAAATTCTAAAGGAATACTCGATTATTTGGAACAAACAGGAGATCGCAACCCAGCATGATAGAGCACGATTCCCCGAATTGCCAAACATCGAACATTACCTTCGTTTTGAAGAATTTTTAAAGACATGAATGAAATTCCAAAGGAATGTTCGATTATTTTGGACAAACAGGAAATCGCAACCCAGCACGATAGGGCACGATTCCCCGAATTGCCAAACATCGAACATTACCTTCATTTTGAAGAATTTTTAAAAGCATGAGTGAAATTCTAAAGGAATATTCGATTTTTTTGAACAAACGAGAAATCGCAACCCAACACGATAGGACACGATTCCCGAATTGCCAAACACCGAGTATTGCTTTCGTTTTAAAGAATTCTTAAATGAATAATCATAAAAATAACTTAAAACGCGTTAATGAGATTTGTAATGAAACAAGATCAATCTTAAAAATTTAGACCTTACAAAACCAAATTTCATAAGCCAAGTGGAAAACAATAATATGGGATAATAGACACATATGAGATACAGTCAATTAACAAATTAATAATTAAGTATAACTAACCTAAAAATGTAACCCGATTACAATCATGCATGGGAAATAATTGATATAATAATACAATGATGAAAATAACAATATAACAATTCAATACAACAAAACAATATACACAATAATATGCCACAATAATATACATAGCATGATATAAAATAATCAATGCAAGATGTAAAAAAAAACAACATAGCAATTAGAAGCCATTGTGCTATAATGATTTTAAAATAATAACGGATAAATGGACACATAATATATAGGTTGACAAATTTGTATAAGAACCAGGGATCTATAATTTTTGAAATAGATATTATAGAATAAAAGTTTGAATCAAATTGCATGTAAAATATTTTAAACACAAATTCATTTAAAATTAACAATGTACATGATAATTTAAATAATGTATATAATATGAAAGAATAATAAAGATACATAACAAGATATAATACACAAAATAGATTTACAAAACATATATACATAAATAACTTTTAAAAATAATTATTTGTAAAAACATAGAAATACATACAAGCTTAAATTAATTTTATAATAAATTATATAATAGATTTAAGAACATGCTTATATATATATATATATATATATATATATAAATATATATATATAAAGAAGACTATATGTATAAAATACATGGATTTAATAATATATATAAATCAAATATAGGTATCAATAAATATACATACATATATAATGATTACTTAGAAGATATATTACGAGGACTATATAATGAAATACAAGAATAAATTTAAGAAATCATATGTATAAAATAATATAAGGTTAATAATATATATATGAAATAAAATTAACTTTAATACAACGTGTATATATATATATATATATATATATAATAGACTAAAAAACATACTTATATGTACAAAGTATTTTTTAATGAAATATTTATTTAAAAAATGACCATATACATATAAAAGGAAAATACTTTTAATAACATATACGTCATGAAGTTTTTATTTTTTTAAATGACAACAATGTATAATAAAACATGCTATATATATGGTTTAAGAATATGTACAAGTAGATTCAAAAGAGAATATGTGTATTAAGTACATGGAATTAATAATATATGTAGAATAAGAAAACTAAATTAATCATGAATTCCATAGGTATAATAGTATATAGGAATATTCAAATGGAGTATTTATACAAAAATATTTTAAAATAATACGATAAAAATTTAAAATAAAGATTTTATGTAAAAGAAGGTGAAATCATCATGAAAACTCAAAAGGTGTGCATTCGCATGTATAAAAAAAGTGAATTAAAAAAAGGAAATGAACTATACAAGTCAAGGGGTTCTAATTAAAATGAAATTAAAATGAATGGGCTAATTTATAAATAAAATGGTCTAAAAGTGGACCAAAGTGCGATGCGCGCAAACGCGGAGGGGCTTAAATTGGAAATGTACCAGACCTCAAAACGCAGTGTTGAAGCGCGGACTAAAATAAAATAGTGCATAAACTTTTGGGGAAAATTAAAAAAGATAGGATGCCAATAGGAGTCAATTGAGACGCGGCGCAAAAGGGAGGGATTAACCGCGTAATTTTCCCATTTGACACGCAGGGGCATGGATCCGGGTCTGGAATGGGTCGACGCGCGGATCTCCTTACCTTTAAACGACACCATTTTTTACATCAGCTTTTATAAACCCTTTTTTTACTTATTTGCCTTTAAACACAGCCCCCCTTTTATTGAAATGAACTTTGCATGCTGCTAGGGTTTCATTCAGCAGCCACTGAACCCACCATCTGATTTGGTGGTCGACAGTCTAGAGTGGAGGCCAGATCTTGCCGAAGAAAGCCTCGCCCAGGGAGGTTCGGTAAGTTTACTTCCTTTTCTCTCCCTTTTTTTTTTTAAAAAAAAACTTAAGATCCTATGCTATTTTGTAAAAAAAAAGAAGCAAAATACGACGACAAAAAAAAAAAAACAAAAGAAAACAACCCTTGCCCCGAATCACCATGTTTTTGAAACAAATGGGCTTTCATCGGTGTTGTTTCAAGTGTTCATTTCATTTATGCTAAAATCACAAGGAAATGAGAAGAAAGACGAAAGGGTAAGCAGACTTGAAAATCACCTTTTCTTCTATTTGGTTGCTTTGTATTGCTTGTGTATTTTTTTGCGTAAAAAATTACAATGAACGAACCCTTTGGCTTTATAGCCAAAGAGATAAAATGATAGAAATAAATAAAGATAAATACAATATTCTTTATTTGCTTTCGTATTGGCTATTGTTGCTGCTGTTGTTTGTTTTTTTTTTTTACTGACATCTGGAAAAGCGTGCACAAGCACGAAATTTGTCTTTGGCGTATGGAGGCGCGGGTGTGGCTGCTGGAGGGTACAGAGGCTGGGGTTGCTGTCCAGTTGTGGCGCAAAGGGGCAAAAAAAACCTAGGGTTTCGGTTTAAAATATTTTGGGCTGTTTGGGCCGATGTAATTTTGGGGTTGGGCTTATATTGGTTTTTTTTTTGAATTTAGGCTATGAGTCATGTAACTGGGACATTTTAATGGACTGTAAACATTTGATTTAATTTATTTATTTTGTATTTTGGTTCTTCTTTGGGCCCGGGCAAATTGGCCTGTTTACAACGAAAATAGGGGAGAAGCAAAAACATTATTGTGATGACACGACAGGGGACATCGTGGCGTGGCGACGTGCCACACAATTTTCTTGATTTTCTTCTCCTAGTTAGACTTTGAGTATTTGTTTTAGTCGAACTTTGATTAGTGTATATTATTTTAATATTTTGTTAGTAAAATATTTTGAGTTGAGTTACTCATTCAATCGATATAATGATTCATTTTGATTGAAATCGTTGATGCTAATTAGTTATTTAAACTGGAATTTGATAAAATATTATCAAATGTTCATATTTATAATACTTAATATTTTATTTTTTACACTATAGATGCATATATCAATGAACAAAAATATTAAAGGTGATTAATATTTACAGAAATATTTACAACATAAAGGTGATTAATGCATCACAGCTCCACGGTCAACAAACTTGATTACAATAAAAGGAGAGAGGAAAAAGTAACATTATTGATTTATGCTTAAAAGCTAAAATAAAATCAAAGCAGGAAAAGTTTGTTTCATTTTATGAGATTCAAAAATAACAATTTAACTATATTTTAACTTTTATGGTTTGTTATTTGTTTAGGTAAATTTGAAATTTGAAATTTAGATTTTTATTTTTATTTTCAAGAATTTAATTTTAATAGTTATAATTATTAAATTTTTTTATAAATTTATTAGTGTGACATTTTAAAAATAAAAAACTACTCACTTCAATAAAATAATGTTAAAAATGTTGGCGTGGAAAATATTCTGTTAAACTCCGCATGATTCCAAATTTTTATTGGAATAATATTCTTAAAAAATTAACATATACATTTTAATTAGAATAGTTAACAATATTAACTATTTAGGTTAAGTAATGACATTATAAAAATAAAAAGCTAAATTATATAAAAATTAAAAGTTATATATTAGATCTCAAAGTTTTATATGGTAAAAAGTTTAAAACTGGAATTTGATGATTGTTTTATATATATTAAGAAAAAAGCACAAAAGAAAAAGCAAAATGGTGCATCTCTAATACTGAAAGGTATTAAATTATCAACAAACATAAAGTATAATAATAAAATACATTACACTATAAAAAAATTGATTCAAACTCTAAAAATAAGATTATCAAAAATAACCTACATTGAATATATGAGTTTTTCTTTTATAAAAATAATATTTAAAAATAATTAATTATAAAAATTGTGTGTTTGCTACAATAACTTTACTTTAAGTGTAACTTTGATATATTGGCGGCACTTGTGAATTTTTTTAAAAAATCTAACAGGAAAATAAAAAAAATAAAAAAAGTGAAATTTTTTTGCACTGCCAGATACATTGGCGAAATCTTTAAATTTTAAAAAATTTGATGACAAAACAAGGTGAAAAAGTGAACCAAAAAAAAAACTAGTTTATGATACAATAGTTTTTTCTTTGCATTTAATGTGTTAATGGCTTTTCTATGTATTTAATGCCTTAAATGTATTTTTCATGCATTTTTATTTAATTAAGCGGTGCCGTTGGACACATTAGTGTTATCAATTAAAAAAATATTTTTTTATTTTTTCAGTTTTTTTTATTAAAAATTTCTTAAAAAAATTACTCTTAACAAACACTCTATTTTCATAATTAATTTGTTTCTACCTTATTTTAAAAAGGAATATATGGATAAATATGGGTGTAAATTTGATTTGTATTTTCTCCTTTTGCGTCGGTGTAATTGTATCACATTGCTCGAGATAGCACGAGGAGATGTCAGTTGGACCAAACTCTTGCTTTCATCTTTAATGCCTTTGACTCCATTCTCTTTTTCTCGAGCAATGGATTTTACAAGTATTATTGAGTGTAAATTAATTAATAAAATATTACTTTAATCAGTATTTATTACTCTTTAAAACTATTCCTTCTTTTTTAGGTGTCAATATTAGATATGGGGTTGAAAGTCCAAAGCCTAAAACACCTTTACAACTACAAAAGAAAATCCCATATTTTCAGCTCATACTTTGCAATTATTATTGTATTCAAAGCTACGATTGTAGAGAATCAATAAAAGCTGATGGCCAAATCCCAATTTTCTTATTGTAATCTTGTGAGATGGGGTATATATATATATGCACTTTGTTGTCAATTGGGCTGTATTACCTGTTGTTTCAATAGGGTCGGAAGCGTGTAAATTATTGTACTAAAAATCACACAAAGTTCAATTCCAGGGAAGAGGTGGATCACAAGGATCTCTTAAATACCAAGTCTTTCCTTAGTCGAATATCCCTTTATAGTAATTTAATAGCACAATTAAATACTACTATTATACCCTCAAATATTGAAAGAAAAATAGGACAAGAAAGAACACAAGAGTTTTAACGAGGTTCGTAAATTATACCTACGTCCTCGGGCACTAACACCGGATGATAACTTTACTATCTCCAAAATATTACAAACAAATAGAATTCCTTAAGAATTCTCAAATGGGAGAAGAGAGAAAACTAAGAGAGAAAGATTGGTTGGGATAATTGAAATGAGAAATGGTTAGGCCTATTTATAGTTAAGGCTCAGGGACTAACTTGCAAATGGCCTAAAAAATTAGGGATCAAAATTGCAATTATCCCATTCAACTTTAAACAAGTTACTTGCCACTTTTTTTCTTTCGGTGCCAATTGCACCTCCCACCACCCACCATTTTTGACTTTTCAACATTACCAATCAAAGTAAGGTTTTTAATGGTCAAAGGGGTTTGAGCACAAAACCTTCATCTTTGACGTACACAAAATCTGGTTTCATGTCTTCAACAATGCAAACTGTCGTATTTGTATAAAAATAAAATTAATAAAACAAAGTAGCGGAGCCCTCCCGGCATACGTGACAGAGGATACTTTCTTGGCCTATTATTATATGTGGGGGACACTGTACATGCATTGCATGCAAACAGATTTCTGTAATTTTCAGTGGCCTCACCTGCTGCTCAACTCATCAATTCACACGCTCTGTCTCTGCTGTTCCACTATTACTTTATATTGTTTTCCTTTACATCACAAAGTGAAAATTTTGAGAACCTATCCCATGGCTTGGAATATTCTAACGTCAAATGTAATAAATATATATATATATATATATATATGAATATTTAGTAGGTGCAGTAAGAAGTACATTGTTTTTCTCAAACGAAAATGCGCTATATTGTTGATAAGAGTGAATTTAAAATATTTTTAAGGTTGAAATTTAATTATAAATTTTAAGAGGTTAAAATATAAATATATTATTTATTAATTTAATTATTTTAAAGGATTAAAAGAATTTTTTATTTTAGGAGGTACAGTAAAATTTTACCTAATTGGTTTGTAATTTTATTATTTATGAGTAGACTGAACCGATAATTTTCTATTTTAGGGGCAATACTTTTGTTTTTCCTTAAATTCACTCGTAATTATTGAGAAAAATAATTATAAATTTAAATAAAATGATAAAATAAACATGAAATATTAGAAAAACTACATTATTAATATTGGATTGAATTGAGAATTCAAGATCTAATCGATTCAATATGTGAAATATAAGTAAAAATTTAAAATAATTTTAAATGAGTAACCCCTCCCAAAGAAAATCAAAATCTAGAAAAATGATTTTTTAAATTTCACTATGTTTTTGTTTATTTTTATCTTTGATTTTTATATAAATTTTAAATATATTTTTAAAAATTTTAAATAATAATTATTTATTTATCTTAAAATTTTAAAATTGTGTTAAATGGGTTGAGTTCCAATCAGATTATTAAACTTTGCGAAGGGATGAGCTGATAATTAACTGGGTAAAGTGGTTGTTTTACATGGCAATCTGCAGATCTTACCTTAGACTTAGGGCTGAGGTTGAAGCAAGCAACCTTTTTCCGACAATTTAATTATGAATGTCTTGCATGAAAACTACAGCTACCTACAAAGACTGACACACACAAGTTTCATACATATAAATATAAACGCCATGCTATTTGTTGATTTCATTCTGCTTTAAAATGTGTTTTTCTTCCATTTAATAACTTTTTATAAAAGTAAATTATGTTTAAATTAGTCTTGGTAATTACGTGTGTTTTTTTTTTCAATTCGGTTAATTTTGTGAGAGAGATAAGATTAGATTTTAAAAATTATATAATAAATTTAATGTTGCATGAATTTGGTCATGATTTTTTAAAAGAATTAGTGGCTCTTTGCGCCTGTATGCTATGGATTGTCCTTGTCTTAGTGGCTCTTCAAGCCTTATGATGTGATTCATCACCCATGTATTTTATGTTGTAACCACTGATACCGTTTGTAGGAACTAGCATAAATCTATATGTTGATAACGAGATTTCAAACTAATTATAAACCACTATCTGTCAAGTCTAAATTACTATAAGTCACTAATTAAGAGACAAATAATAATAAAATATATTTATCATTAATTAAATTGATTAATTAAATAATAATATTAAATGATTATTTTATCTGTAATTAATTAAATTAATAAGAGATAAATACTAAATAAAAGAGTTTAGTTATTGTAGAACACTCAAATGAATAAGTTAAATTTTATAAGAACTCTCTTTTATTCAAGTAATTGACATCATAAAAAGGGTCACCTTCAAACCATTCTATGTACATTCACAAGTTTAGAAGTCTATAAGTTTTTTTGAAGAAATCTATGAAGAAACTAAAAAATTTGAAGAAATTCTGATGAATTACTTGTGAAAAAAAGCTGCATTTCGATCTAGTTTACTCAAGGAGAGGTAGCTAAAAAGCCTTTTGTAGACACTCAATTTTGCCCGGGCCCAGAAATAAGTCCAAAAACAAAAATAATAAACCCTCCCAAAAAAAACGGAGTCCAAGTTCAGTCCAGAATTACAAATATAATTTGGCCCGATCAGAATGGCCTATTACTTGAAAAGATTTAAAGTCCATCTACAAGCTTGACTCATATGGAAATATAATCTTCAATGATATGCAATCTTAGATATGATACAATCTTAGATATGATATGCAATCTTAAATATGATATGCAATCTTAGAAGATATGGTTTTGTAATATTAGAGATTTAATTTGTAGATACCTTTTAATCTTAACTGTTGATGTAATTAATCTGTACCGTTAGATTTGAGGAGGTTCAACTATAAATAGAGGCATCTTTCTTCATTGTAAACACACTGGAGTTTTGGGAAACAATAAAAATTTTTGAGAGCTTTCACTCAAATTTCTCTCCCTCTTACGTTCTTATTTTCTACGGTTTGTTCTTATTTTATTCTTTGTTCATCTTCATTTTTCAACCCTTTTTATTTTGATTTAATCCATGTTTCCTGATTTTTTATATATTTTAATTTTTAAAATAATTTTAGCATCATATCAAACTCTTTCATTTTTAATAATTTTTTAGTATTACTCTTAGTAAATTATTTTTAAAATTTTATTCAAATCATTATTTTAAAAAAAATATATTTCATTTAATTGTCATATTTTATCCAAAAGTTTTTCTAAAATGAGGCAATGTTTTTTGTATTTAGGAATTCGGGAAATAGCGCCCTAACATGCTGGATTGCGATTTCCCGTTTGTCTAAATGCCTAAAGTATCCTTCTAAATAGATTTTGTAAATCACGAGATAATTTCAGTTATGAGAGTTTAAGAATAACGTATCCTATCATGCTGGATGTGATATTTGTATTCTTTCGGAGCTAAGGAATCTCGATTTTTCAACTTAAATAATTCTGGTTTTAAAAAAGGGATCCTATTTTTAAATCCTTTCAAAATTTTGACATTAAGACAGAAAACTATTCAATTTGGTACCAATTTTGGGCGTTGCGAGGGTTCTAATCCTTCCTCGCATGCGTAACCAAACTCCGAACCTGTTTTCTTAATTTTCGTAGACCAAAACGTTTTATAAGGTGACCCAATCACACCTAAAAAGGTTGGTGGCGACTCTCGTTTTCGTTTTTCAAAAGTCGATCCCCATTTTTCAAACATCCCTTTAAAAAATGGTTTCGACAGCTTGGCGACTCCACTGCAGACTTAAGAGAGTCAAGCCAAGAAATTGAGTATTTTCTGTCTTAATGTCGGAAGTTTGGAAAATTTAAAATTGGACCATTTTTATATGTGTTTGCTGCATATGTTTGTTACCTTATTGTTGTACATTGCATTCGCATGACCGTTGTAGTCACACCCTTAAGTGGGAGTAAGAAGCTACGCTTTCGTAAGGTTTTCACCTTCGTATGAGCTAGTGGATTACTTCCAGGATACTGTACCTATGTCTTCGTGAGATTTTCATCTCCGTATAGCCATAGGGAAATGTGTCCCCCTGAACTGAACTTGGTCTATATGAGCCTATAATGGGTGAAGACCAAGGAATCTGTTGGTTCAGGTACCCTGGCTTTAGAGCTAAAACTCATATAGTGAACTTTAAAGAGTTTAGGAAAGATAGTGATAGCCTTTAGTAAGCTACCCTTGTAAGTACTTGTTTATCATTTTTTTATGATACTGACCTATTTTTATTTTGTTGTCATTGTATGTCATTTGGCATTTAAAGTTGTAGATTCATGGCTCAATTTCTAGATTAGAAAGTTTTGTAATGAGGAATGAATACCTTGATAGAGTGGAGGACAATGCTTCTATCTGTACCTGGTTAGAGAAAACCTAGTTAGAGAAAGGAGATAGTGCCACCGAGGGATATACATCAGAGTTATGGGACTTCACCCGTATTAATTCGACGCAGAATGAGTTTCAGGAGCTGAGAAATATTTGGGCCCAATGAGATGACGAGGCTAAGCAGCTTTTTTATCAGAATTATGGAGACCTTCCCTATTTGCTAGACGTCAAAGTAGATAGGCACTTGTTTGAGCTATGGTACGTTCGGAACCCCGCTTATAGTTGCTTTACATTTGGTGATGTTGATCTTGCGCCTACTTTGGAGGAGTATACGACTTTCTTTGCGTTGCGAGGATTCGTGGTCACAAGGCTTATGTTAGGCTCGCTAGTCTTCCAACTTTTGCAAAGAAGTTGGTGATGATTCTTGGGATGAGTGAAGCGGTGGAAACGTAACTCGTATCTGAGAAAAGGGTGATAGTAAGTGCGTTCCATGAGTCGTTTTGAGGGATTTGATATCGACACATCCAGACGTAAAGAAAAGGGTCGACGTCCTGGCTTTGAGTATTTACGGCATGGTGATTTTCCCAAAGGCGTTGGGGCACATACACGAGGCAGTTGTGGATTTGTTCGATCGCGTTGGTAAGCAGAATACACCGGTACCAGCAATCTTAGCTGAGATATTTAGATCTTTGAGTGCATGTCGGAGAGCAGGCGAAGGTAGATTCATTGGATGTGCACAGTTGCTATTGGTTTGGTTCCACAGTCATTTTTGGAAGCTTGATAAGGTTCCTTGCCGAGTATTCTTTGAGGTTATTCTCCCTTAAAAGAAGTAGTAGACATGCCAAGAAGAGCTGACATTTCAGAGGAGAGGTGGATAGACATTCTTTAGAATCTTCGAGAGGAAGATGTTATGTGAAAGGCTCATTGGTTGGTTCCTAGTGAAGTCTTTTACCGCTGTGGCAGTTTTGATTGGTTCCCTTTGCCAGGAATTTGGGGAGTTATTGGATATGCACCATTGCTTATTCTAAGGCAATATAGAACGAGGCAATTCATACCGGTTACATAGGGTCTAGCTCAAAGTGATTTCTCTTATAAAAGAGATCACTATAAGAAGAAGATGCTAGAGATTTCTGAGGCTTGGAAGAAGCTTTTCTGTATGAAGATCTTGACCGAAGGCTCGACGTCAATCCTTGAATATAAATGGTGATTTAGTAGGAGAGTCAACGATAATGTCCCTAGGCCAATTTTGGGAGTGGCTCGATCATTAGAGGAGAGCTTACGAGTGATTCCATCAGAGTTGGAGGTTATGAAGCAAGAGTTCGAGAGAAAGAATTTGGAGATTGAAAAGAGGATTGCGAAGCTCGAAGAGGAAAAAATGTGCTTAAGTCTCGACGTGGATGTTCAAAAGATGGAAGTCGAGAAGGTGAAAAAGGAAAAGAGAAAGATTGAGGAAGATCAAGATGATTTACTCTAGAATAGTGGCAGCAAGAGATTCAGGAAGAAAGAGCCAAAGCCGAGTATTGGGAGAAGAAGTTCCAAGAGATGCAGTCTCGTAATCAGGCCCTAGAGAAGGAAAATCAAGGATTAAAAACTAAGGTGGCTGAACTTGGACGATCTCTTCATCATCACTGAAGTCGTAACCTTGCAATCGAGTTAAAGGCAAGCTTGAATAAGATCGAGGAAATGAAGCACAATATTGGAAGGTTAGAGCAGCGCTACAGGGCTGTGAGCTACGGATTGAGCAGTTCGAGGCAAGAGAAGAACAGTAGAAGGGAGAACTTCACCATCTTCAGGATCAAGTTGGAAATAGGGATTATCTCATGGGAGAAGCCTTAGTTCAAATTCGAGAGGTTGCTGAACACTTGCAGGATTTGGCAGTACAAGCTAGAATGCTGAGTATAATGTATGAGTCATCGTCAAACAGAGGACGAGAGTTAACATTGTTATTAGATAGGGTTAAGACTCTAGGCCTACGGGCAAAAGCGTATTTGTAATCCGTTTTATGAAAAGATTTTTGTTCCTTAAATAATGTTTTCTAAAATGAAATTGAACCAGAATTGACATCTTTTTGTATTCATGCATTTGCATTTCATAGCATCTCATTGTATCATATGCATTCAAGTTTATAGAAAGACCCTAATTAGTTAAAATTAATAGGGAGAAAGAGAGTAAGAGAATGAAAATCTAGAAGCAACACATCACTACGGAACTCGTGCAAAAACTAAGAACATAGACAAAAAATTTGAACAGTTACAGAAGGACATGCAGGACCAATTACAAGAGCAATTGGCAAAGATGCAAAACGACATAAGGGAGCAAATGTTGGAGGCACAAAGGAACATGATGGCTGAGATGACCCAACTTCTGAGGGCCACTGATAAGGGAAAGGCTTCCATGGCAATTACTGGCGAGGAGGGTGAGGATCATCCTCCAGGTTTCACCCCACCTCACGTGCCTACACAAACCGAGGCACTTCCTAGGAGGCCATCTGTTACTATAAGGCCCCAACAAGGGTCGGTCGATACTGGGATCCCCATGAATTTCCCAACTAGTTCAGGATTCAATTTGGGTGACAGTACTGCAAATCCTGTCATTCTTGACTTAGACATGGCTGAAAAAGAGGATTTAAGAACTGAAGCTGCAAGACAGTTGGAAGACCGCGGCAAATGGTTGGAGGAAAAGTTCAAGACTTTAGAGAATGCTGATGGACATCATAGGGTTGATGCCAAAGAGCTAAGCTTGGTCCCAGACTTGGTGCTTCCTCACAAATTCAAGATGCCAGAATTTGAGAAGTACAATGGGACTACTTGCCTAGAAGCCCACATTACGATGTTCTGTAGGAGGATGACTAGGTATGTGAATAATGATCAATTGTTGATTCACTGTTTCCAAGACAGTTTAATTGGAGCAGTAGCCAAGTCGTATAATCAATCGGTAGGGCAGAATAAGTTCATGAAGGATCTTGCACAGCCTTCATGCAAAGAATACAATCATGTGACTGACATGACTCTGGATAGGATCACACTACAAAACATGGAGAAAAAAGCCTAATGAAAATTTTAGGCAATATGCACAGAGATGGAGAAAGGTAGCAATGCAAGTTCAACCACTATTGTTGGAGAAGGAGACTACCATGTTGTTCATCAATACTCTAAAAGCTCCATTCATCACTCACATGATTAGGAGCACCACCAAAAGCTTTGCGGATATAGTCATAGCGGGAGAGATGATTGAGAATGCCATAAGGGGTGGCAAAATTGAAGGGGAAACAACTAAAAGATCAGCCCCAAAGAGAAAAGATAGTGAAGTGAATAACACAAGCACTTTCAACACGAGGGCAATCACAGTTGGTCAACCTAAAACAGCTGCGGTTGAGCAACAGAGTTCTCAAAGGCAGGAGTCAGGTACAAGGCAGAATTCTGAAAGAATGTAATTCACACCTATCCCGGTGACGTATCGTGAGCTCTATCAAAGCTTATACTATGCACATGTTATTTCTCCTTTTCACTTTAAGCCATTGCAGCCCCCATATCCTAAATGGTATGACACAAACGCCAGATGCGAATACCATGCTGGAATACCGGGGCATTCGATTGAAAATTGTACTGGTTTTAAGAAGGCCGTAGAAAGGCTTATTAAGATGGGGGTAGTGAAGTTTTAATAATACCCCGAATACTGAAAACCCATTACCAAATCATAGCGATCAAGGAGTGAACGCCATTGGTGAAACCAGTGAGAGGAGAATAAAGGAAGGGGTGACTGAAGTGAGAACGCCGATGAAGATGATTTGGGAAGAAATGGTAAAAAGAGAGATGATAATCTCTAAAGAGAGGAATGAATGAGCAAGGAAACCTTGAGGGCATTTGCCCTTACGAATTGGGAAGCTCTCTGAACAATTGGACTGTGGAGGAACTTCCTGTAGTTTTTAGGAATTTTTCAGAGTAATTCTCAATACATTCTTGTTACTCTATAGCCTAAGAGTAATAGGATTTCATTTGTGAAATGGGCTTACAATCATCTATTATTTTTTAATAAAGATAACTTTTATTTGTTTCATTTTTATCAACCAATATTCCGTTAAATTTTGACAATTCTTATTCTTTCATTCATAGCACAAAAATAATCATTCTTAAATTCATTCATTCTTTGTATATTCTTTATACTTCACAGATCCCTAGATATTAATGACATGAGCATTGATATTACAAATCTTGATTTCTCTCGTGAGCAAGACATGTGTTTAGAGAAATCACAGGATTTTGAAGATGTACAGGATTATGATGTGTCTTTAGATCTTTTGAGGATGGTGAAACAGGAGTAGAAACAAATCATGCCACATGAGAAAGAGGGAGTAGATAATGTAGCCCTAGAGGAAGGGAAAGAGGTGAAAATTGGCACGCATATTGCTGATAATATAAGGCAAGGACTGATTGAGTTGTTACGTGAGTTCAAGGATATCTTTGCATGGTCCTATCAAGATATGCCAGGGTTAAATACTGATATTGTGGTGCATCGTCTTCCAATAAGACAGGATTATAAACCAGTTCAACAGAAGTTGCAAAGAATGAGACCAGATATCGTATTAAAAATAAAGGATGAAGTCAAGAAACAGTTCGATGCAGGATTTTTACAAGAGGTGAAGTATTCTAAATGGGTAGCTAACATTGTACCAGTTCCTAAGAAGGATGGGAAGGTACGAATGTGTGTTGATTACAAGGATCTGAACAAAGCTAGCCCAAAAGATAATTTCCCTCTGCCTTACATAGACACTTTGGTAGACAACACAGCGGGATATTCGTTGTTCTCCTTTATGGATGGTTTTTCAGGGTACAATCAGATAAAGATGCATCCTGAAGACATGGACAAAACCACCTTCATAACCTTGTGGGGGACTTTCTATTACAAGGTAATGCCCTTTGGGCTAAAGAATGCAGGGGCAACATACCAAAGGGCTATGGTGACCTTATTTCACGATATGATGCATAAGGAAATTGAGGTGTATGTTGATGATATGATTGCTAAATCTCGAGCAAAGGAGGAACATATTGAAGTTTTAAAGAAACTATTATTGAGATTAAGGAAGTTTAAGTTAAAACTTAATCTGGCAAAATGCACTTTCGGAGCCAAGTCGGGGAAGTTACTAGGTTTTGTGGTCAGTGAAAAATGAATAGAAGTTGATTCAGACAAAGTTAGAGCATACAAGATTTGCCTTCACCACGTACTCAGAAAGAAGTTCGGGGTTTTCTTGGAAGGTTGAATTATATTGCTCGGTTTATTTCATAATTAACTGAGAAATGTGACCCTATATTTCGCATCATTAGAAAACACAACCAAGGTACTTGGGATGAGGAATGCCAGAGTGCTTTCGATAAGGTTAAGCAATACTTGTTAAATGCTCCTGTATTATCTCCACCTAATCCAGGTAGACCATTAATTCTGTACTTATCAGTGTTTAGCAATTCTATGGGATGTGTGCTTGGCCAACATGACGAGTCAGAAAGAAAGGAAAAGGCGATATACTACCTTAGCAAGAAATTGACAGAGTGTGAGATGAGATATTCGCCAATTGAGAAATTGTGCTGTGCTTTAATCTGGACGACTCGAAGGTTAAGGCAATATATGTTGTATCATACTACTTGGCTTATTTCAAAACTTGATCCTCTGAAGTATATGATGGAGTCAACAGCTTTGAATGGAAGAATGGCGAGGTGGCAAATTCTGCTTTCAGAGTTTGACATAGTTTATGTGAGCCAGAAGGCTATAAAAGGAAGTGCGATAGCGGAATTTCTGGCTAGTAGAGCTCTAGAATACTATGAGCCGTTGAATTTTAATTTCCCAAATGAGGAGCTGATGTGTGTAACAGCTACAGAGGATTATCCTTGGAAGTTGAGCTTTGATGGGGCATCCAATGCAGTGGGAAATGGAATTAGGGCAGTCTTGGTATCCCCAAATGGTGATTATTATTCATTCACGTGCAAGTTGGATTTTGATTGCACAAACAATATGACCGAGTATGAAGCGTGCATCATGAGACTCCGAGCAGCTATAGAGCGAAGAATAAGAACCTTGAAAGTTTATGGAGACTCCGCGTTGGTAATTTACCAGCTTAAAGGTGAATGAGAGACAAGGGATCCTAAATTGATCAATTATCGAAAGGTAGTTTTGGGGTTACTTGAGGAGTTCGATGACATCACTTTCAATTATATCCCACGAGACGAAAACCAGATGGCAGATGCTCTAGCAACCTTGGCTTTAATGATTAAAGTGAATAAAGAGGAGGAGATGAGACCCATTCAGATGAGTATCTTCGAGGCTCCAGCTCACTGTTGTAACATTAAGGAATAAGAAAAGGATGATAACCCTTGGTATCAGGATATATTGTGATATGTGAGAGATCGTAAATACCCAGAACAATCAATTGAAAATGATAAGCGAACTTTAAGGAGATTAGCCTGCGATTACGTTTTGGATGGGGACATCTTGTACAAAAGAAGAAAGGACCAAGTACTGTTGAGATGTGTTGACGCCGTGGAAGCTAAGTTAATCTTGGAAGAAGTTCACAAGGGTGTTTGTGGGACGCACGATAATGGTTTCACGTTGGCTAGACAAATCATGAGGTTTGGATATTATTACTTTACTTTGGAAGCGGATTGTATCAACTACACCAAAAAATGCCATAAATGTCAGATTTATGGAGACAAGATTCATGTACCACCTTCACCTCTACACGTTATGACTTCTCCATGGCCTTTTTCTATGTGGGGTATGGATGTCATTGGGCCAATATCACTAAAAGCTTCAAATGGACATCACTTTATTTTTGTGGTCATTGATTACTCCACGAAGTGGGTAGAGGCTGCTTCTTATGCGAATGTTACTAAGTTGGCTGTAAGTCATTTCTTGAAGAAAGAGATTATTTATCGGTATGGGATGCCTGAAAGGATCATATCAGACAGTGTACTGAACTTGAACAATAAAACGATAGCAAAAGTTTGTAGTCAGTTCAGGATTAAGCATCATAACTCTTCGCCAGACGCCTAAAGATGAATGGGGCGATGGAAGTCGCTAACAAAAACATCAAGAAGATAGTAGGAAAATGGTGAAACCTCTGAGATTGGCATGAGAAGTTACCATTTGCACTCTTAGCTTACCGAACGTCTGTCAGAACCTCTACCGGGGTAACTCCTTTCTCATTGGTTTATGGGATGGAAGTAGTGTTACCCATTGAAGTGGAAATACTGTCTTTTCGAGTCTTGTCAGAGATAAAGTTGAATGAAGCTGAATGGGTACAATCGCGATATGATCAGTTGAACTTGATTGAGGAAAAGAGGCTAAAGGCCATTCGTCATGGTCAGATGTATCAGAAGCGAATGATACGAGCTTACGACAAGAAAGTGCGACCAAGAGAATTCCACGAGGGGGATCTTGTGCTGAAAAAGATCCTCCCTATTCAGAAGGATTTTAGAGGAAAATGGATGCCAAATTGGGAAGGGTCGTATGTCATGAAGAAGGCCTTCTTTGGGGGTGTATTGATTTTAACGGAAATGGATTGAAAGAGTTTGCCCCATCCAGTGAATTCAAACTCAGTCAAAAAGTACTTTGTCTAAAGGAGAGAAGAATTCAAGGTAAAAACCCGCAAATGGCGCCTTAAGTTTTCGAAAAAAAAATGGAGAGGCCAAGGTGAAAACCTGCAAAGGGCGCCTTGTGACCAAATGGGTTTTGAGTTGAAAACCCGAAAGGGCAGCTCAAATTTTAAAGAGCACACAGTAATCTTGCTATATCTGATTCAATGAAGAGTGAAGCGCGTTGCATATCGGGGCATCAACAAAGTACTGTGGATCTTTTAAACACATGTTGAATTCAAGAAAGTCTTCATGGAGCTGGCATATAAACGCTCAAGCGGCGATATTTAGGGCATCTAACTTTTGTCCTGTTTGCTATCTTTAGATTCTTTTTCTTGTCAAAGATAGGCTTTCAGATTAATTTCCTTTGTATTTTTGACAAATTTATTCAAATCTAATTATTCTCAAGATTAAATTCATCTTCCATTATTCTTAAAGTATGTTGTATGGAAATAATGATAGATGAACTAAATAATTTTCACAAATGAAGTTTTGCTCATTACTCTGGAAATTTCTAGATAATACAAGAAACTAAAACAGAACAATTGTTCGAAGAATTCACGTAAGTGAGGTTTGAAAGAACTCGAGGAAATTCTTTCTTTAGTCCAAAATGGTGATTGGACAAATCAAACAATTCGATCTTAAGAGAGGATCATCTTACAGACATTTTTGGTGGGTCATAGCATTTGAAGAATGGTACAAACCCATAGGCTGAGTAGGAATGATACTTCGAGAGAAATAAGGATAAACTTCGACGAAAGAATGAGTGGTGACGTCTGGAATAGGGGTCATATTCATAAACATTTTGCATTATAACAGGTTTAATTAGGAGCATTCGACTCATTCCGACCATAGCATCCTAATCATTAGGCATGAACTCATACACATTATACAGGTTATGTCCTTCAAGGGACAATGAAGATTGATGCACCTTAACCTCCTAAGCAGTAGGGTAACAGGCTAAAGCATAGCAGATTTGACCTTCAGGTGTTTATGCTGAAGCGGATCCAAGATGATTTAACATCTCTGTATTGTCAGAGAATAGAAGAAATAGATTTGGCATCTCTATATTCGACGGAGAGCAGATCGAAGACATAGTAGATCTGACCTTCATTGAAGCAGATCCAAGATGATTTGGCATCTCTGTATTAGACGAGGAGCAGATCGAAGACATAACAGATTGGACCTTTATTGAAGCAGATCCAAGATGATTTGGCATCTCTGTATTAGACGGGGAGCAGATCGAAGACATAGCAGATCTGACCTTCATGTGGTTACATCGAAGCAGATCCAAGATGACAGATTTGACATCTCTGTATTAGACGGGGAGCAGATCGAAGACACAGTAGATCTGACCTTCATTGGAGCAGATCCAAAATGATTTGGCATCTCTGTATTAGACGGGGAGCAGATCAAAGACATAACAGATTGGACCTTCATTAAAGCAGATCCAAGATAATTTGGCATCTCTGTATTAGACGGGGAGTAGATCGAAGACATAGCAAATCTGACCTTCATGTGTTTACATCGAAGCAGATCTAAGATGACAAATTTGGCATCTCTGTATTAGACTAGAAGCAAATTGAAGAAGCAGATTTGGCGTCTCTGTATTAGACGGGGAGCAGATCGAAGATAACAGATTTGGCGTCTCTGTATTAGACGGGGAGCAGATCAAAGATAGCAGATATCGCCTTCCTGAGTTGCAGTGAAGCAGATTGAAGCCGTCAAGAGGCCATTTAAAGAAGATCAAGGATCAAGAACTCAAGACTCGGCGAGCCCGGGAAAAATTGGTCCTTTTATAGTCTTTGCTCTATTCCTGTTACACAGCAATGAGCAAAGAGGGCATTATGAGACACTCAATTTTGCGGGCCGAAATAAGTCCAAAACAAAAATAATAAACCCCCCAAAAAAAAATGGAGTCCAAGTTCAGTCCAGAATTACAAATATAATTTGGCCCGATCGGAATGGCTCATTACTTGAAAAGATTTAAGATCCATCTACAAGCTTGAATCATATGGAAATATAATCTTCAATGATATGAAATCTTAGATATGATATGTAATCTTAGATATGATACAATCTTAGATATGATTGCAATCTCAGATATGATATGCAATCTTAAAAGATATAATTTTGTAATCTTAGAGATTTAATTTGTAGATATACCTTTTAATCTTAACTGTTGATGTAATTGATCTGCACTGTTGGATTTGAGGAGGTTCAACTATAAATAGAGGCCTCTCCTTCATTGTAAACACACTGAAGTTTTGGGAAACAATAAAAATTTTGAGAGCTTTCACTCAAATTTCTCTCCTCTTACGTTCTTATTTTCTACGGTTTGTTCTTATTTTATTCTTTGTTCATCTTCGTTTTCAACCCTTTTTATTTTGATTTAATCCATGTTTCCTGTTTTTTATATATTTTAATTTTTTAAATAATTTTAATATCATATCAAACTCTTTCATTTTTAATAATTTTTTAGTATTACTCTTAGTAAATTATTTTTTAAATTTTATTCAAATCATTATTTAAAAAATATATTTCATTTAATTGTCATATTTTATCCAAAAGTTTTTCTAAAATGAGACAATGTTTTTCGTATTTAAAATTAGGAAATAGTGCCCTAACATCTTTGGTTGCGATTTCCGTTTGTCTAAATGCCTAAAGTATCCTTCTAAATAGATTTTGTAAATCACGAGATGATTTCGATTCTGAGAGTTTAAGAATATCGTGTCCTATCATCTTTGGATGTGATGTTTGTATTCTTTGAGCTAAAGAATCTCGATTTTTTAACTTAAATAATTCCGGTTTTAAAAAAGGGATCCTATTTTTAAATCCTTTCAAATTTTTGACATTAAGACAGAAAATTATTCAATTTGGTACCAATTTTGGGCGTTGCGAGGGTGCTAATCCTTCATCGTATACAACCAACTCCCGAACCTGTTTTCTTAATTTTCGTAGACCAAAACGTTTTATAAGGTAATCCAATCACACCTAAAAAGGTTGGTGGCAACTCCCGTTTTCGTTTTTCAAAAGTCGATCCCCATTTTTCAAACATCCCTTTAAAAAATGGTTTCGACACCTTTTATGAAGAAATTCGCCTTTCAATCCAATTCAACTAAATAAAGGAGGTCAAATCCCATTTCAAGAACAAGTCCCCACACTTGACCTACTCATCAGATTCAAAAGAGTGATGTTACATTATGTTGCCGAAACAGCTCAGGCTAACTTACTTCTTTTGTCATATCATTTAGAGTAAAATTGTAATTCTTATAAAAACAATCACCATTTCAATCACAATCTTATACTTTCATAGAGTATAATAATTTAATCCATCGAGTTATAGGGTGATACTAAGTCAATTTAGGAGTTGGGACTTGAATTTGAACTCAATTATCAAGTTTCAATATTGTGTCTCGAGATAGAGGACATCTTTTTAGGTATTTTTGCTTCAAAATTAAACCGTCTCAAGATATTAGAAATTGTGTCTCAAGGCAAGGTCTCTTAGGTCTCAAGAGTGGGTCTCAAGACCAGCCTCTCCCGTTTTCTTATTTTAGCTTCGATGTTTGAATGTCTTGAGACCTGGAGGAAGGCAAAACTAATTTAGCTTCAAAGTTTACTTGTCTCGAGACAAAGGCCACTTATCTCGAGGTTTAAATAGGATTGTCTCAAGACTAGCTCGCCAACTCTCAAGACACTAAGCATGTAGGCCAAAATACAAGGTAAATTTCATTCTTAGGGTCATGAGATGTGAAAATTGAACGTCGATAATGACAAAGAATCGCAAAGAAAGAGAGAAAATAGAACACATAGAATTTTACATGGAAACCCTTTCGGGAAAAAAACCACAGGCAAGAGGAGAATAAATTCACTATGTCGAATTCGAATGAAACAAGAGGAAAGACGATTACATCTATTTATAGGTTTAAAAACCTTATTCTAATCAAATTCAAATAGAAGTAATGCTGTAAGATTAAAACACCTTATTCTAATCAACATCAAATAGAGGAAGTAAACTTCTATAAGGATTTTAATTTTGCAACTTGTATTGTACTGTGGGGGTCGAGGGCCTCCACACCCCCGGTTGCGACCCCGGTCCAGCATTTTTCTTATTGAGGATCTACAATAGGCTATTGCCTTCGGGTCTTTGCCCCGTAGATCCCCTATCTTGCCACTTGTATTTATTTTAACAGGAATTTGGATCACATAACTTTTAACATGAGACATGTTCATGCAGTCTCAAGGCTTAATGGTAAAATAGTTGTAAATGCACATTTTCAAGTGACCAAACCATGCCAAAACTTTACATCAAAATAAGACCATCAATTTAACACATGAAAACACGACCAAACATCATCATATTATAAACATCAATGCATTATTATTTAACAAACTAATTCACATAATCAAACTTATATAAACGAGCATAATTATCTACTAATTAAAGATTAAAATTTATCTTATAAAATAATATATGCTGAGTCCCAAAAAGACCATTTAAGCAACATGTGCAAAACAACCTCGGTACATGTCATTTTAATGCCAACACATATATACATATAAAAGAGGTGTTAGGAGCGTGTTTCGAGTTGAGTTGTTGAGTTGGATGCTTAACCACTTAAAATCTACGTCTACTCACGTCCGATACCTGCACATAGAAACAAATATAACCGTGCGTTGAGTACTGAATACTTAGTGGTGCTAATATAATTCAAATACATTGTGTTAAGAATAAACTAAAGTATGTATATATAACAGTTATCCATTAAATTAATATATACTACTTTAACTCATCAAATAATTTTCCATCTTTCTTATCCATTTCACATTTCAATATCAATTTCAGTGCTTATTCATTTTAGCCCCTATTATCTGATGATAGACATTAGGTCGAGTACTCGGATCTATATATAACGGAAAAGTCCACGACCATTTGTAAATTAGAACTGTCTTACTGTGCCATCTTGGGTTGCCCGACTACGATGACTTTTAGTATTTTTTTTATTCTACCATCTCAGGTTGCCTGACAATGATGGTTTTAGTAATTGTTTGTACCATTTATTTTGTCATCTTGGATTGCCTGACAATGATAGCTAACAAATCACTACATCGATGATCTTATGACATACTAACTATATCTGAACTACATCTAGCATTATTTCATGAGGCATTATCGTTACAATTACTATTGTAATACAGTTCACCATAAAACCAATGTCTTAACATTTTTACACATATCAAACACAATTTTGCACATTTTCCAATTATTTCAACTATCACCGTATTGAATCCATCATTCAAAGTTTGTAGGTAAAAGATACAATTACCTCGATATATATTCATGTTTGATTCCAACAACCAAATTAATCTATGAAAGCAAATTGAAATTGAATTATAAAAGCACAAACCAGAAGTGACTATTCGTTAATGACTTTAGCTATAAAAATTAAACTTAAATGCAAAAACACTTTAATCACATAATTCAATAATATATAGATATTATTGCATTTTATTCACTTTAGTCCTTATATGCATTAATATCTGAATTACTCATAACTTTCAATTTTCCTTATCGAATTGGAAACCAATTTCACATTTATTTAATAGAAACTCCTAGTTTTCAATTCATGACACATTTTTTGACAGTTTTCAATTTATTCAATTTAATTCCTAATATTATAAAATTAACTATATAAATTTAAGCTTGACTCAAGTTATCTTTTTACTATAATTTCAATCAATTTCACCAAAATCTCATTTCATAGTAACTTGCTTGAACTTAACTTTTGGACTCAAACATTTTATTATTGTTTCACTTAAATAAACTAATCAATTTCTAATTCCGTGGCTTGGGTTGTCATTATATACCAACATTTACTAATTATTTATCAAAATTTTACAAGAAAAAGTCACTTACCTTGCTAGTTAGGCTCAGGACAAATGAAAGAAGAAAATGGCTAAGTTTTCTCTCTTTTTTTTCTTTATGTTTCGGTTTGGGAAAGACGAAGAAGATGCCGTTTTTCATCTTCTCTCTCTCACTAAGGAATGTATATATAATTAGTTATATAATTAACTGTGCCACTAATCTATCATTAACTATATATGAATTTGTATTATTATATGATAATTGATAGATAATGATGAATGAAGCCATTAATTCCTACTTTCATATTTTTAATATGGGAATAATTATTTCTAAGGACTTGTGAAATTTTCTAGTCATATTTTCTAATATTCTCACACGGACAATAAGCCTAAATCTTTAAATTCTCGATACTAAGTAATTAATGATTTTAGTTAATACCCAATCACTAAATAACAATCCTCTAATACACCACCATGCCCATTTTCGGAGACCTCTTAGCTAAACTTCTCAGAATTACTCGATTCAAGAAATTTAGCCCAAAATTGAATTTTTGACACTAATAAAAATTGGGTCGTTGCAAGAATGCTAGTGGAAATAACTACAAAGCCACTTGCCCATCCATGAAAATTGCTACAACACCAACAGCAACAATATCTCATTCGACCCCTTTAAGCAACAAGGACGTCTCATTTAGCCTCTTTACGACGAAGAGTAAGCATTGCAAAAGAGGTAATCCACGTCCCCTTGAGTAGCAAGTAGGGAATGTGGAGACTTGGCTTAAAATCAGGGGTGAAGCCAGAATTTTTTTTAGGGGCGGCTGAAATTAAATTTTAATTTTTAATAGCTTAAATCTTTTTAATTTTTAAAGGATTAAATCAAATTTTTATTATTTTTAAGGGGCTAAAGTACAATTTTACTTTTACTAATTTAAATTTTTAAACGGCCTAAATGAACACTTTTCTATTTTAAGGGGTCGGGGCCTCTACCAGCTCCCTAAATATGCCACTACTTAATATATGAAAAAGAAGCATCAAGAGGTCAATGCAAGATTTCACCTCCATTGAGGAGTTGACTAAGGTGCATGGTCTCGCCTCCCTTACACCTTAGGAGACTAAGGCAAGAAGTCTCATCCCCTTAGTAGAATTAACCGAAGGTCAAGCCGTGAGATCTCATCCCCCTGAAGGAATTGACTAAGGTGTGTGGTCTCATCCCTCTTACGCCTTTGAAGACTAAGGCGAGAGATCTTATCTTCATTGATAGAATCAACAGAAGGCCAAGTTATGAGGCCTCGTCACCCTTAAAGAATCAGTAAAGATGTAAAGTCTCGTCCCCTTACTCTTTTAAAGACCAAGGGAAAATGGTCTCGTCCCTCTTGACAAAATCAATTGAAGACCACAAACTATTCACCTCCTTAATGCTAATGGCCACCGAAAATACTAGGTATAAAGGTTCATCAACTTTTCCATAATAAAAATGCCTTTTTAGGCCTAATCGGACTGCATGTGAAATGGCCTATATGGGCATAAAAAGCCTCGATGTATGTTTTTATAATCAATGCAATACGCACTATACAAACATTAAAACAACAACCTAACACGTTCAAGAAACTCCCTGATTTTATTATAACATAGCAAAAGCATGAAACTACGTTCAGCAACAAAGTAGTTTTATTAGTATCTGCTCACAAAATGTATGTGATCATTTACGAAAAAAGGGCGTGATTCATCAACAGAGGAAACATCCTTAGGTGAAGAGGATGATTCGCTAGCAACGCCTTCCCTTTCATGGTAGCACAAACATCAAAGTGCCACTTTTTTTTAAATCGGAGGTAAAAGGGCAAAATATGCCAATAGATTCAGAGATGCTACGCAACATGCTAAGCCTGATCCCACATAAATCAGGACCATGGGCGAATTGAATATTGCTCACGACGGTATCTTGAATGTTAAACATTTTAAGAAAAAAGTTTGTTCCGCCTCTGCATAAGCACGATCGACAGTTGCCTACTACTACCGCAACATCATATTTAGCTTGAAACTTCCTTACAACCAACTCATTTTGCTTTTGACTGAGTCTCAAGACAATGGCCCTATTGCATTTACGCAAAAGCATTGCTATTTCTCTCTTACTCCGACAACAATCGCTCTTTCCAAAGATCAACTTCCTACTCACATGAATTTGAAGTATGTATTTCTAAGTTTTGTTTCGATATAATTAAGGGTTTATATGCATAATTAAATCTTAGATCCCATATCAATTTAATTAGTATAATTTGTTGATACATCACATTCGTTGAGGCGAAAAGATTTTATCTTATAAATTATTAGATTATTTAGAAAAAAAATAAACATATGTTTCAGTTGAGAAAAAATCGGTTCAATCACACCACATAACAATAAAATTAAAACAAGACTTCACTATTCTATGCATTTTGATAACTCAGTTGAATTCAAACTATATACCAACAATTAAAGAATATTAATGATGGTACATTAATTACTTTTATGATTACAGATTCACTGTGATTTCATGATGAAAACAAAAATGCTGGTGAGGATGAAAAGTAGTTAGTGGTAAGTGACGGTCACAAAACAGAAATATATGAATAAATATTTGGTAGATAATAAGGAATTGAGATTTTATTTATTTTTTAAAGTTTTTAAATATCACTTAATCATATATGATAAAATTTCAATTTGCTTGTAGAATAAAATTTTTCATCAATTAATATATCAAATAATTATTATATGTAATATTAAATAAGGTAAATTAATTTATTTGGAAAATATTTATGTAACTTAATATTTTTGGTCACAAGTGCTACCTAATTTTTTTTAAGTTGATATCTCTGTTAGTTAAATTATTAAATCTATTTTGAAAAAAGCTTAAGCGACAAATTGGTAACTAATTTTTTTCTATTTTGGTACTTAAATTATATTTTTCGAAGTTGGTACCATTGTTAGTTCAATCGTTAGTTAAACCATTAAGTCTATTAAAAAAATAACTAATTAACAATTGATATGTGGAAAAAAGTTTATTTCCTCTTATATATATATTTTTTTATTTTTTCTTTCTTCAAAACCAGACTGACAGTTGAATCAGTCAGGTCAAGAATTTTTGATTCGGTCAAATTGTCTGATATGATCAAATAAATTATTAAAAGATTACAAAATAAAAGATATTAAAAAAATAAAAAACGGTTCAACTAATTTTTTAGTTTGGTTTTATTAGTTTATATTGATTCACGGGTTATTCAGTTTAACCCCTATCTCCAGATTAGTACCTTGATTGGTTCCTGATCTAGTTGGTTCAATTGACTAGTTTGGTTTTGCAAGCTTTGGTTTTAATCAATGAAATAACTTTTTCTGATCTCGTTAGATAATGTAAGTAGACAGTGAAGTTTGAAAACAAAATTAATTGTTGGCGTCTCAATGTCAAGAGAGAAAATCTTTAACATTAGTGGTATTGCCTGACATTATAAAAGAAGAAAAGAAAAAGAAAAAGAAAAAATAGAACAAAAAAGAAAGAAGGAAATAATGTAAAAAAAAAGGGAAAATAAAAGAATTAGAAGATAGTTTTAAATTTATATGATCTGTGTCGAAACCACAATTAATTTAAAAATTTTAAATTTAAAAAGGGGGAAATCGACTTTTGAAAAACAAATGCATGGAGTCGCCACCGATATTTTGTTTTGGTGTGATCGGATCACCTAAAAATGACGTTAGTTTAATAAAACATTTTTGATTTATTAAAACAATGATTTTGGTCTACGAACTTTTGAGAAAACGGGTTCGGGAGTCGGTTACGCATGAGGAAGGATTAGCACCCTCACTACGCCCAAAATTGGTATCGAATCGATTAAATAATGTCCTTATGTCTAAAATTAAAAAAATGTTTTTGAAATGTAGTTCTTTTTTATAACGTTTGAGTAACCCGAGTTGATTGTCAAAAATCTTCTTGTTTCGACGTCCGAAAATTTATAATTCGAGAATTACAAAAGGATGCTCAACTATTTAGTCCAACGAAAAATCGAAGCCCAGAACGGTAGGGTATGTTTCCTCGAATTTCTAAACATTGACCATTGCCTTACCTTATAAAATACGTGTGAAATTCTGAGGAGATATTCGATTGTTTTGGACAAATGAAAAAGCGCAACCCAGCACGATAGGGCTCGATTCTCAAATCGCCAAATATTGAACATCGCCTTCATTTTTAAATATTTTTTTATAAACATGAGTGAGAATATAAAGGAATGTTCGATCGTTTTGAGCAAACGAGAAATCATAACCCAGCATGATAGAGCATGATTCTCGAATTGTCAAATGCCGAATATTGCCTTCGTTTTAAAAAGTTTTTAGAAAACACGAATGAAATTCCAAAGGGATATTCGATTATCTTGCGCAAACGAGAAATTGCAACCCAGCACGATAGGGCACGATTCCCCGAATTGCCAAACATCGAATATTTCCTTCGTTTTTAAATATATATTTTTAAACATGAGTGAAAACCTAAAGGAATATTCTATTGTTTTGAGCAAACGAGGAATCACAACCCAGCATGATAGGGCATGATTATCGAATTATCAAACACCGAGTATCACCTTTGTTTGAAAATATTTTTAGAAGACATGAGTGAAATTTTGAAGTAATATTCGATTATTTTGAGCAAATGCGAAATTACAACCCAACTCGTTAGGGCACTATTTCGCGAATTGCCAAATATCAAATCTCGTCTTCGTTTTAAAGAATTCTTAAAAAGAATAAGTATAGAATTAGTTTAAAATGTGTTAATCTTACTTGAAATAAAACGGAGTCGACTTTAAGAATTGGAATTTCATAAAACCACATTTCAAAAGCCACGTGGAAAACGATGATATGAGGTGATTTATGCATGCATAAAACGCGACAATGGGAAAGCGGAGGCAATACAATTTACTTAATCGACTAACAAACACCTAAGCGACTAAGTATAACCGACTTGAAAATATAACTCAATTTCAATTACGCATGGAGAACAATTAACATGGCAATAATGAATAAATAAAATACGACGATGGCATACATGGCATAATAATAAAATTATTAGAGGCATAAAATAAAATGCAATCCAAAGAAGCAACATGGTATAAGATTATTGTAAAACAATGACAAGCTTAATATACACATGCAATCATTAAAATATATATATTGTAGAATGAATATTTTAAAACACATAATGTATGAGTTGATGATTTGCATAAAAATAAGAATATATATATGATTATTGAAATGGATATTATAAAATACAATTTTGAATCGAGTCATGTGCTAAACGTTTTTAAAAGCGAATTTATTAGAAAATTGACAAAGCATATGATAACTTGGATAACATATAATATGAAAGGATGATAAAATACATGATGAGATATAATACACAAAATAGATTTATAAAACTTATATACGTGTAAGTTTATTGGAAAGAAATCAAGAGATTAATAACATAAATTTTAAGTTAGTCTCAAAATACACATGCCCTTATATTAAGTTAGTCTCAAAATACACATGCCCTTATATTAAAACATTTAAATAATAGGCTATAATAAAACACATAAGTAATATAATATGAAGATATACTAAAAAATAATGATTTTAATAATTACAAGAAGAATGAAGTTTCTAAAAATAATTTAGCATATATATATAAAGAGAATATTTGATAAATCGTAAAGTAAAAAGTATTTTAGATAAAGAATCTATTAAAATAATAAGTGTGTATATATATACATATAAACTTGAAAGAAAATGTACGTAAAATAACATAGAGATAATAACATGTATAGGACTAAATTGATTTTATTATAAATTATATACGTAATAGGTTTAAAACATACTTACATGTAAGGAGCATTACAAGTATAAAATACCATGGATTCAATGACATACGCATATAAATCAAATATAGATGCTGAATAATATTCATTTATATATATATATATATATATATATATATATATATATAATATAATAATTTAAAATATGTAGAACAAACAGCAGGATGAGATGTGATAATAAAAATACGCGCCAAGGTAAAAATTTCAAAGACATGCAGGGAATAAAATGCCATCAATAGTGTACATAGAACGAAATTAACTTATTAGCATGCATAGATACGTATATATAACGAAGTGTAAAACATTTATAGAAAATACACACAATATTATGGCAATATTATAAAAAATAATGAAACAAAAGCGATTATAAGATGGATTAAAATGTACAAATGAGTAACCGAGAAAAGAATGCTATAAAGAAAAAGGATTTAATTAGAAACAATCCCAAACAAAAGGGGTAATTTATAAACTAAATAAACAAAAAGAGGACTAAAGTGCAAAGCGTACAAAGCATAGGGGCTCAAAATGGAATAAGTCTAGGCCCTAAAACACTGCATACGAACGCGGACTAGATCGCAAAATAGCGCAAATTATAGGAGAAAATTTAAAAAAAAAACGAGAAAGAAGCGTAGATGGGCCGATTTAAACACGGCGCAAAAAGGGAGGGGTTTAATGTGCAATTAACCCCTCACCACGAAAACGCGCGGATCCCAAGGGCTATCGGGTCGGGTCGTCGGCGAGTGTCGAGCAGCGTCGTTTCAGCCATTACCTTTGGCCCAAACGGCGCCGTTTTTGCTCCTTTAAAAGGCTAAATATGGGTTCATTCATCCGAACCCTAGCAGAACATTAACCTCCCCTCTTTTTGCTCCTTAGCCGAATCCCAAGAGTTCCTCTTGACTCCGGTCTACCACCATGAATGGAGACTAAGCCGTTCGAACCTTGGAGTCCCTGTTTCAGCCTTAAGACCCCCTCTACAGTTCGATTCCGGCGAAGAGGAAGGGATCTCGTG
Source organism: Gossypium arboreum (assembly GCF_025698485.1). Lineage (NCBI taxonomy): Eukaryota > Viridiplantae > Streptophyta > Magnoliopsida > Malvales > Malvaceae > Gossypium > Gossypium arboreum. Next base: position 18,250,065 of record NC_069080.1, read on the forward strand.
GCGCGTTTTCAAGGTAAGGCGTTACCCTTCTTTTTTTTTGATGTAAAATGAAAACGAATCAACTGAAATAGGTATAAGAACAGGGGATTAAGAGAAGAGGGAAAACCACCTTCTCTGCTTTTCGATTGATTGTGTTCTATGCGTGTTCTTACAATATGTGTTTGTATTTTTGTTTTTTTTTTGGTTGCGTCAAAAAAAATGCCTAGGCTATTACATGGCTTTTATAGCCGAAACAAAATCAAAAAGATCCCAAAAATAAAAATAAAAATACGAATACAAATTCTTTTTCCTATTTGCTGTTATTTTGTTTGTCTTCTTGCAGGTACGGGTGCGTGCTCAGGTACGATGGTTTGGGCGTGGCATGGCTGCTGAGACGCTGGCATCGTACGGAGGGTGGGCGTGGCGCGATGTGGTTGCTGCTTGTGAAGGCTGCGGCGCGAGGACCCCTTTGCCCTAGGGTTTGCCGAGATTTGGCTTGGCTTCAGGGCCGTTTGGGCTCGTTTTAAATATTAGGCCACTGGTTTGGGCCACAGGGACTGTTTTGGGTCTTTGGGCTTGTAATAGGGCTTATTATTGGCCAATGTAATTGGACTGTTATAAAACTTGGGTTTTAAGTTTATTTATTTATTTTATATTATTATATATATATTTGGGTTTCTAGTGAGCTTGGGCAAATTTGCCCATTTACAATCTGACGATTTATTATTAATTTAAAATTTTAATAAATATAATATTTTGGTGTAAAATGAGTAACATAAAAATAGTTTATATAACACTTGTGACAAAAAAATTAAATATTAATTTAAGAAAAATTTAATTCAAGTACTAATTTATTAGTTAAATATTCTTTTAAAATAGATTAAATGATTCTACTACCGATTGAACTAATAAGATACAAAAAATAAAATTTAAAAACCCATATGTGGATTAAAACTTATTTTATTTTTAACAATACAAAGTCAAATAATACGTGATGATACCAATTAAAATAAATATAAAAGTAATATTCTTATTAAAAATAAAAAATAAAAACGAAAAATAAATAAATGAGTGGTAATTGCACGTGCAACCGATTGGTCCGGGTAGACTAGAATTATTGGCAGCGGCGGTAGGACATCCCTCCCTCCTTGTCATTAAGGGCCTTCAACCGTGCGTGCGGTTTAAAACTAAAGCTAAAGAGACAGTCACATGTGATGTAGCATTATTTCATTTATGTCTCTATATCTATATATGGTTATATTTAAAAATTGTATTCAATTTGTGTCTCACGTCACCAACTCGTTAAAAATTTATTAAAATTATAATTATAATTTTTAATATTGTAACATTTAATTTTTAATTTTATCATTTTAATTAAAATTATTTTTTATTATTATATATTTTTTATATTTATTACATATACTTTGGATATGATAAATTCTAATTTATTATAACGTTTTTAATTGACTTGATTTTATGAATTAACTAAATACCAACTCAATCAGAAAAAGATGAAAATATTGTCACTTTATATAGTAAAATATATTATTTTGAGTGTGGTTTTGTCATTCTATATCTTTTATATAAAAAATAACACATGTAATCAAATTTGAAATTCATACAAATTTTAGTTTTTCTCATTTGTACGTTGCTATTCAACCAAAGTTTCACTTGTTATTTATATCAATTTTTATAAATATATTTGTTACATAATTTTGTTTTCACACATATTATGGTTGTACCATAATCTAGTTATATACAGTGGGGTATCTAGGGGTGCTAACTGGGGCCTTGGCTCCCTTAAAATAGAGAATTATTTCCTTAGGCCCTTTAAAAAAATTTAAATTTTAAATTAATAAAGGTAAAATTACACTTTGACCCCTTTAAAATGATAAAAATTTAATTTAATCTTTTAAAAATTATAAAGATATAAGCAATTAAAAATTATTTCAGCCCCCTAAAAATTTTTTCGATTTTGCCCTAGTTATATACTAAGCACTTTAATGAGTTAGTGTCACGAGTCAATCAGACACTAACTCAATTGAGTAGTGATTAAAATGCCATTACTTTACAAATAAATTATATTATTTTGAGGATATTTTATTTTTATATCTTTTATATAAAAATAGAAAATATACATATAATTATATTTGAACCAAAGACAATAATTTTCAACATTTTTACTTTATCATTTCAACAAAATTTCAACTAATTTTTATATCAAATTTTATAAATATATTTGATTACGGTTGGAGAGGTGAAACAAATACCATACATCATAAGTTGAAGCAATTCTTGAATAAATTTAAAGATTAAGAATAAAGGAGTATTTATTTAAGAAAAATAAATATTAAATGTATGAAGAGTATAAAAATTTAAAACATATTTAAACTTAAATAAATGCTTTATACAATAAAATTTCAAAAATAACTATCATTTATCATCATTATTATTTTAGTGAATAAGAAATAGACAAAATTACATTAACTTAAGATATGAGATATCCCCCGTGGAGATTCTTCCATAATAATGAAGTTATTTTCTCTATCAAAAGTCATTTTAGCTATACAATTAGCGTCATTGTTGCTATAAAAGCCAATTCCCAACTTTCATCAATAGCTATTGAATCTGCCTGATCAATGCAGAATTCAAAGATGTCTTGGTAAACATTTGAATAGCCTTCACAGCTTCCATACTATCAATCTAAATCAAGACTCTATCAAACCTTCTACTCAACAAAGCATTTTGACTATCTAAGATTCCCTAAAGTTCAGCCTCAAATATTGACCAATTTCCCAAGCATCTGTTATAGCCTAAGATCCACTTACCTCCTTGATCTTTTAAGAACCTGCCTGATGTAGTAGAACCAGATTCCACATTTACAGCACCATTAACATTTAATTGAACCCAACTATCCTTCCAAAGGATTACTGAGCTAGCTTCTTTCCACTTAGCTTGTCCACCATTATGAAAAAAGACAAACTACTTAGCCCAATTGTACGGGTTTTTGACTGTTTCACTGGCACTTTTTATTGTTTTCCTTGAAAAACAATGAGATTTCTATTTTTCCAAATGCGTCATGCAATAAGACCGAACAGACTTGGCCATTCGACGTCTCCCACCCCTCAACTGTGATGATTCTGCAAATTTGTTTTATGCCACTCATTCAAGTTATTTGAGAAGAACTCATTTCTTTTATCCGGTGGTATTATCTATCCCCAAACTTCTTTTGCTAGTGTACAATCTCTGATGGCATGTAAAATATCTTCTAAATTATGTTCACATAAGGCACAAGAGCCAACATATTGTTTCACTCGTTCCATGTTAGTGAGTAACCTTTGTTTGAAAACAAGCTAGATAAAGAATCTCACTCGGTCCATTGAATTTTCACGGAATACGCCAAGCAACATTCTTAATGTCCTATGACCTCTTACTTAATTTCCAGTAAGCACTTTTGAAGGTAAAGAAACCCGTTGGTGTGCCCATCCATGTTGTGAAAAATAAAATAGAATAAAATAAATAAAAATAAAGAACACATAAATTTTACGTGGAAACCCTTTCGGGAAAAAAACCACGGGCAGAGGAGAAGAAAATTCACTATGTCGAAAAATTTTTACTCAAATACAAGAGGAATAGACTATGTCTATTTATAGGCTTGCAAAGCCATATTCTAGTAGGATTGAAACACCTTATCCTAATCAATATAAAATAGATGGAGTTTAATAAGGTTTTAAAAACTTTATTCTAAAATAAAATAAAAGAAGTCTAGTTCTATATGGATTTTACTTTTATTTTATTTTCCATCGTATTTTATTTAAATAAGAATTTGGGTCACTTAATTCTAACAATCTCCACCTTGACACAAATTCTCAATGAACAAGTTCTTCATCGCGAACTTTCAATAAACAAGTTCTTCACCTCTTCCAAAAACCCTTAAGGGTTTAACTTCAACAATGAACACCAACCAAGTCTAAGCAATGCTCAAACTTGGTTATAGGAAGTGACTTAGTCATCATATCTGCAGGATTTTCATGAGTGCTAATTTTGCTCACAACAATATCACCACGAGCAATAATATCACGAACAAAATGATACCGAATATCAATGTGTTTTGTTCTCTCATGAAACATTTGATCTTTTGTAAGAAAGATGGCACTCTGATTGTCACAAAATCTTGTCTTGATTTGAAGGTCTTCATTGAGTTCACTAAACAGTCCCTTCAACCAAATAGCTTCTTTACAAGCCTCGATAATCGCCATGTACTCGACTTGATTGGTAGACAAAGCGATCGTAGTTTGCAAAGTGGCTTTCCAACTAATTGCACAACCTCCGATTGTAAAGGCGTAACTTTGTGAGAGATCTTCTTCTATCAAGGTCTCCAGCAAAATCAGCATCAACATACCCTATAACTCCATCTTTAGTTCTTCCAAGCGTAAGCAAACATTAGTAGTGCCTCGTAAGTATCTTAAAATCCACCGAATCGCTTTCCGGTGTTCTTTACCGAGGATTCGCCATGTATCGCTAAGCTGACCGATTGCATATGATAAATCGGGCGTGAACAAACCATAGCATACATGAGAGATCCTCTGCACTAGAGTATGGAACATGTGACATGTACTCAATCTCATTATCGATTGAGGAGATAAGGCCGATGAAAGTACTAACGAGCTTAGCACTCTGCATATTGAACTCGCAAAGAACTTTCTCAATGTACCCTTCCGACTTAGGTACAATTTACTTGCTTTTCTATCTCGAGAATCTCCATACCAAGTATCTTCTTTCTGGTCCTAAATCTTTCATCTCAAATTCTTCACTTAGTTGGGCTTTAACCTTTCTTATCTCTCTTTTATCTTTTCTTTGCTATCAACATGTCATCAACATAAAAAGTAGATACACAAAAGAACCATCCTTATTTTTCTTAAAGTAGACACAACTGTCAAAACTACTTCTTTTGAAATCATGAGAAGTCATAAAGGAATCAAACCTCTTGTACCCTTTGTCTTGGTGATTGTTTCAAACCGTAAAGGGACTTTTTCAGCAAGCAAACATAGTCCTCTTTTTCGAGACTATAAAACCCTCTCGGTTGTTGTATGTAAATATCTTCCTCAAGTTCTCCATGCAAAATGCGGTTTTACATCTAACTGCTCAAGCTCCAAATCATGCATGGCCACAATACCAAGCAAAGCTCGAATCGAACTATGCTTAACAACTGGAGAGAACACATCTGTGAAGTCCACTCGGAATTTGATGTAACCCTTTGCAACAAGCCTTGCTTTATATCCGGGTTCTTCAACTCCTGAGTCCCTTCTTTCTTTTAAACACCCATTTACAACGAATGCCTTTTTACCTTTAGGAAGTTTTTGAGGATCCCATGTTACTGTTTTTGTGGAGTGATTCCATCTCCTCTTGCATAGCAAACATCCACTTTTTCGAGTCTTCACACTAATCGCCTCAGAATAATTAAATGGCTCTTGATTAGCATCTATATCTTCACCACATTTAAAGCATAAGCAATTAGATCAACCTCGGCATACTTCTTTGGAGGTTTAATTTCTCTTCTTGTCTGTTTTTGGCGATAGAGTATTGCGGTGAAGAAGCAACTCTATTCTCAATTTTGTCTTGGCTTGAGGAGTTGATTACGTATTAATCGATGCTCCACCGCTTTTGGTTTTCTTTATTGGAAGAGTCTTTAAGAGATAAGTTAGGTAGCATAGCAGTTTCATCAAAAACAACATCTCTGCTAATCACAACTTTTCTATTTTCAGGACACCATAACTTATAGCCTTTTACACCACTTTATAACCAAGAAAACGCATTTAATGGATCTCGGTTCCAATTTTCCATTATCAACATGAGCATCGCAGGACACCCAAAAATCTTTAAATCGAGAATAATTAGCGGGATTACGGACCATACCTCTTGTGGAGTCTTTTTCTCAATGGCAATGGATGGAGATCGGTTGATCAAAAACATGCGATGAGAGGTCGCTACGCCCAAAATGACTTGGTAAGTTGGCATTTGACAACATACATCGAACCTTCTCCATGATCGTTCTGTTCATTCGTTCGCAACGCCGCTTTCTTTGTGGAGTATGACGAACGTCAAGTGTCTCATGATCCTCCGACTTGCACAATCTATTAAACTCATCGAGCGAACTCTAAGCCATTATGCATGCGGAGGTATTTTATCTGCTTTTCCGTCGTTTTTCAATCATAATTTTCCAAGACTTAAATGTGGAAAAACATCGCTTTTACGCTTGGGAAGAACGCCCAAACTTTTCGGAAAAATCATCAATAAAGGTTAGCATATAATTAGCTCCACCTCTCGAAGGCACTCGGACGGCCCCACGGATCGAATGGATATACTCCAACGTTTCCTTCGTGTTATGGATTCTTCTAGTGAATCGAACTCTCTTTTGCTTCCCAAAAACACAAGTGCTCACAGAAATTCGGTTTGCAAATTCCTTGCCCATTAAGAAGTCCTCTTTGCTTAATTCGCCATGCCATTCTCACTCATATGCCCTAGGCGCATATGCCAAAGTTTAGTAATATCATCATCGACAAGGAAGAGAAGCGGCAATTGCATCACCGAGAATGAGAGAACCTGTAAAACATATAACTTGGCAATCTTTCTTTGCCCTTTCATCACAACAAGGACCCTTTGAAATCTTTAAAACCCCACTTTCAGGTGTGTATCTGTACCTTTTGAATCAAGAGTACTCAACGAAATTAAATTTCTTTTCAATTCGGAACATGCCGAACGTCACTAAGTGTTCGACAACTCCATCAAACATCTTAACTTTAATTGTTCTAACACTGCGATTTTACATGAAGCATTATTTCCCATCAAAACAACACCTTGAATCTTTGTTTCATAAGTTGTAAACCAATCCGATTGGGACTCATGTGGAAGGTGCAGACTGAATCAAGTATCCACTCCTCGCTTACTTTAGAATCATTGATGAAGCAACTTGAAGTTCACCATCATTGTAGTCTTCTACAACATCGGCTTCAGGAATTTTCATTTGTTTTCCTTTTGATTCATGACCTCCTTTTAATCTTATTTTGTAGCTTATAGCACTTTCAGATTTAATGTGCCCTTTCTTCTTGCGAAGTTGCAAGTTTTACCTCTGTTTGAAGATTTCGATCTACCCTTAGATTTACCACGAGGATTCCGTTCTGTGTTCTACCACGATCATCATCAACATTCGGTCTTGTCTCCCACGAACAATGAGACCCTCTCCCGAGAGTTGGGTTTAACCACAAGATGCTTCATCTTATCATACGAGGTTAAAGAATCATAAACCTCATCAACTGTGAGAGACTCATGGCTATATAAAATCGTGTCTCTAAAGGTTGAATAAGGCGGGGCAACGAACAAAGTAGAATCAACCCTAGATCTTCCTTATCATCTTGAACCTCTATGGCCTCCAAGTTTGAGAGAATTTCTTTAAACAACATTAAGTGTTCGTGTCTGACGCACCTTCCTCCAAACGATGAGCATAAAGACACCGCTTCATATGCAACTTGCTTGTTAGAGTTTTCGACATACATATTTGTTCTAGCCTCTTCCATAATGCGTGGCGGTTTTCTCTTTCATCACATCCTGCAAAATTTCGTTGGACAAATGCGAGATGTAATTGTGTTAATGCCTTTCGATCCTTACGCTTCTTCTCTTCATCATTAATGTCGAAGGCATCTTATCTATCCTAGCGGGGCATCCTCTAGATCCATCGTGCAAGAAGCGCTTGCATCTTAATTTGCCACAACGCAAATCGGTGTTGCGATCCAACAATGAATTTCATACTTCAAAGACGCCATTACCGTGATCGAGATGAATAACCGGAAGCTCGATACCAATTTGTGAAAAATAAAATAGAATAAAATAAATAAAATAAAGAACACATAAATTTTACGTGGAAACCCTTTCGGAAAAAAACCACGGCAAGAGGAGAAGAAAATTCATTATGTCGAAAAATTTTTACTCAAATACAAGAGGAATAGACTATGTCTATTTATAGGCTTGCAAAGCCATATTCTAGTAGGATTGAAACACCTTATCCTAATCAATATAAAATAGATGGAGTTTAATAAGGTTTTAAAAACTTTATTCTAAAATAAAATAAAAGAAGTCTAGTTCTATATGGATTTTACTTTTATTTTATTTTCCATCGTATTTTATTTAAATAAGAATTTGGGTCACTTAATTCTAACACATGTAATCTTGTTAGGTCCCACTAAATCATGCGGAATAGGAATACTAACTATATGTTTAATAATCTTTTCTGAAATCCATAATCTAAACATATTAAGGTTCCATGACCCATCCTCAACTACCAACTCTTTAATGGTGCACACTAATCAAGATTAGAATGTTAAGGAATTTGATTAACCAATGATCCAACACCCAAAATCCAATGACCATGCCAGCATGTAATCTTATTCCCATTCCCTACTGACTAGAACAAATTTCTCGAAATAGAGGCCAAACTTTAGAAAGTCCCTTCTATAAAAAGGAGCTCTTATCCTTAGCAATATCGTCCGACAGATCTTTCTTCATCCTACACTTAGATTGAAATACCCATACCCACAATGCAGATGAGTTAGAAGCTAAGTTAAAGCCCAATTTAAACATGAACGAAGTATTTTGATCCCTCATTTACCTTAACCTAAGGCCACTACAAGAGCGAGGTTGACAAATAGAGTTCCAACTTACCAGAGCCAACTTCTTCCCTTCATTCAAGGAACCCCAAATAAAGTTTCGAACCATGCAATCAATCTCCTCCCAGATCCCTTGCAGAATTATCAAAATTGCATAAAGTAGCTGAGAATCGAAAGTAGGATCGATTGAGCTAGAGTAAATCTTCCTGCTAAAGATAATTATTTAGCATCCTATCGTTGCAACTTAGCTCAAACCGTATCCACCACAAATCTCAAAGAGCTATTAGTTACCCTTTCATAAAATAAAAGCACACCCAAATTAGTTGTAAGATTTGATACTCTCTAAAAACCAAGCAGCTAAAAAATGTGATACTTTAACCCATCCTTAACCCCATTGGAGAAGTAAACCTTTGACTTCATTAAATTGATTTGATGGCCCAAATAATTGCAGAACTATTTCAATATCGATTTAATCCTCCTGGCTTGTTCAATATCTACATGTCCAAAAATAACCAAGTCATTTGTAAAAAATAGATGTGACAGAGACGAACCTGGACGTGAAAGGCAGATTGGACGTCAATGTCTTAAGTTTACTATTGATGTAATACTAAGGCTAAGCCATTCCATGTTGAGAACGAACAAGTATGGTGACAAGGGACACCTTTGACAAATACCTTTTACTAGTTTGAACTTTTGAGTTTGGACCCCGTTCTACAATACCTGCATGGAAGAACCCATAATAACAAACATAGTAACATTGCAAAGGAAATTAGGAATACCTATTGCCTATAAAGAAACATCAATAAACTTTCAACTAATTCTATTATAGTTTTTCTCAAGATCAGTTTTTAATGCCATCTAGCTTTTATTCTTTTGTTTACTTATCATAAAGTGGATCACTTCCGGGGCTATGATAATATTATCTGTAATGTTCCTTCCTACAACAAATCCTGCCTATTCTAGTACAATATCTTTTGGAAATATAACTCTGAACAAGATAGCTATCACATTCATCACCAATTTATATAAGACAATGCACAAACTGATAGGTTTGAAATGAACAAAGCTTTTTGGATTTGTAATCTTAGGGATGAGAACTAGCAAAGTGTTATTCTACTCTGAATCAATAGCCTGCCCTACGAAAAAATTTTGAACCCACCTGCACACAGCATCACCAACCATGTCCCATTGATTCTGGAAGAAGTAAGTGTGAAAACCGTCACAATTTAGTGCTTTTAGTAGGCCCATATCAAACAAAGCTGACTTGATTTCATCTGTAAAAACCTTCTTACCTAGAAAAAGAATGTCACTGTGATCAAACCTTGGGAACATGCTAGATGATAAATCTCTAATTCTAACTAGTTGCTCACTATATAATTTTTGGAAGAATCTAACCGACTCGAGTTGAAGCTTAGCTTCTTCAAAGATCCACTCCCCTTTCTCATTTTTCAAGGCAGTGATTCGATTATATTTATTTTTCTGCAATGTACGTCTGTGAAAAAATTTGATGTTACGATCCCCAAAGTCAACCGATCACATTTAGCTTTCTGTTTCCACAATACTTCCTTATGGTGTAAAACTTTTTCTAGCTTCCCCTTACCTTTATTTCTAACTGAGTTCAATGGCCAATACCCGAAATATCCATATGTCTTTTCTAGATACTTAGATGACCATAAACAAATTTATTATAGGATTTAATACTGGAGGTAAATTGATCAAGAGATTCAGATATGCTTCCATTAAATCTTCAACTATCTATAACAAAAATTAGCAAAACTCAAATGCCCGACCCACCCTGCCAAAAATCTAGAAGGTCGACCTCTAGTAGATGCAATACTCAGATTTAAATTAAACAGCAGAGCTCTATGGTCTGATTTTAACCTCAAGGAGATGAGTTACCATACATTTATGGAAAAAAGCTAGCCCATGCATCATTACCAATAGCTTTGTTAAGATGCTCAAAGACCCCTCCTCTATGCCATGTAAAAAGGGGTCCTTTGAAGCCCAAATCTTGAAGCTCAGCAGATTCCTTAAAATTACCAAAGAGGGGACACATTCTCTTACATGTCTGTCCCTTTTTTTTTATCACTTAAAGAAAGCAAAGCTTTAAAATCTCCAATGGCGATCTAAGGAACTCCTCTAAGTGGGAGAGCCAATTTTAATCCTTCCTAAAGTTTCTTCCTTTTCTATCTATCTAGACTTCCATAAACGAAAGCAACATATATTGGATTATCAATTGAAAAATCAATTACCCTACTGAGAATAAATTGAGGATGATTGCAAACCACTTCTACTTGAACCGATTTTTTCCAACCTATCCAAATTCCTCTAGAAAAACCATCAGCCTCCACCTGATAAGAATATTGAAACCTTAATTTGGCTCTGAATTTATCTACTTTAACACCACTAACTCATGTTTCTAGCAGACTCACAATATCAGGCTTGAAATCTACATTTTACTCTTTAAAGATGTGGGGGAACTTAACACTAGCATACCCTTGACAATTTCACGAAAATATAAACAGAATCATATTATGAGTTGCATTTTTCTCTTTAAAGGTGGCGACAAAGTGTTTTCTTGGATCTAAAACACCTGGAATAATATTCAAAAATATTTTAGATGCTTCAACAAAAATAGGATTAAAATGTGTAATTAAACCGATGGGAATAGAGCCCCTTGAACCTCCCTCCCGATTAAGAGAATTTTTGTGTTTGTCCTTAATTTCAGCAATAGTAGGTGAATCAAAATTTTCCAATCTAGCAAAAACCATTTTTTCCTTACCCAAACTTTTTTTCGGCATTTTGTGTGTCCAACAAAGTCGACCCACTTCCACCAATAGAATGCTCTTTTAGCAGCTTAGCAACAAATCCCATGTTTTCCAACCCTTTGAAAATTTATGAATTTTTACTTATTATTTTATCAGTTTTCCCCAACTCCAACAAAGCCAACCTACTCCCACCAACTGAAAGAACTACATCTTTTTACCATTTGGGTCAGCCTTCTCGACTTTATCCCCTAAATCTCCTCACAATTCCCTTGATTAACTTGCCCTAAATTCACAATATTTTTATTCGAAATATCAGACATGTTTTCCTCATTTCCTTCGTCACCATCAACCAAGCCATGTAATACCGAAAATTTTAATCCCAAGATTTCCTTTCCATGATTTTTTAGTTTGATATTATGAGTATCCCTCAAATTGTGACGGTTCTTCCTTTCAACTTGCATCAAAGGTCCGTACACCATAGGAGTTACCGTCATGTCTACCATGGTGGCTACGGAGTCTACCACCGGCTCCGTTATTTTCTTTTGACTCTAATTCCCTAAAATCGAAGGGCAAGGTTCCTTCCCATGTCCATATCATCCACATGTAAAACAAACTGTAGGTAAGGATTCATACACAACTTCTGAATTTCTCCATTGATCTACACTTAAGATACGAGTAGCTTATCAAGGTTGATATAGATGGCCATTCTGGCGAAACGTCCCACTATATTATAGTCTAGTTTCACCATTCTTGCAATCAATCCACCAAATTCCTCTAGTATTTTCCTCTTGCATAGGTGACCCAAAAGACCAAGAAATCTAATCCGGGACAAAGCAACACTTGGGTATGGTTGTAATGGATTAAAATCTAGCATTCATGGTTGAACGATTAGGTATTAACAAAAGAGAATCCAGGGCCCTGAGTTAGGACATTATCAAAGTCCACTACTTACTAGAATTTCACCAACTACTACCCGTTCTCAGTATCCATAAGTTGAAACGATTTTGTTTGTCTCCACAGAACATAAACCCTATTATGAATAGCATTGTAACCTATACTCCGTTCGAGCAATTTAATCACTAATGTCTTCGCCATATCTTTCACCAAAATTTTTGAATGCAATCCGAGAAGTTAATTGCCAGAATTCCATCCACTGTTGATTTTAGAACATCGCCCTTTAAAAATTCTGTCTCCTTAATCTCTTCCGAATCAACCAAATCCGATGCATCCCTAAATCCATTGGCTCATTTTCCTAGCACCTTGTCTCTCCACGAAACATTCCAAGCCGAAGACAAATCCACCACCATGTTAAAGATTGCATCACCGCCATTATCCTTAAATTGAACTTTCTTAGTGTTCCGATCCTTAGAAGAAGAATCAACAGAATCACCAATTTGATCCATCTTTTGATAAAATTAACAAAATCACCAATTATTTTACTATAGAAATTTGCTCCATCTTATGTTAAAACCTTAAAATTTTTATCTCCTATAAAAATATTTTTTCGATATTTTCATGATAAAAATGCTAATGTGGCTTAAGATTCTTAGATGAAACCATTGTTGAAATGATATAATTTTCTATAAAAAATCTAAAAAAATGTAAAAATTCTATTCAACCGACTATAGTATTTGTTTTATTAAAAAATCGTAATACTTAAACCAAATCTTAAATGGAGATTTATCAAAAAAGAAAAGAGTTGACATTGCAATTGTATGTCCATAATCCTTCCAATATATACTTCAATACACTTTTACTATAGGTCCAATTGAGATGACGTGTATAAAGAATAAAAGGGTTTAAAACTTTTTTATTATCCATAAAAATTATTTATTTAATGTTTTAATTATATCTTTGAATGAAATATTTTTATATTAAGTGTTGAGTACAATGGTAAGACATATTCTACTCTCAATGGAGAATGTATGTTCGAACTTTGGACAAATTATTGCTGAGAGGGGCAATATAGCAGTATTGAAACTAGTAGGCACTAATATAGGCACTGCTTGCTTCAATCTCAAATTATAGAGCATCTTAAAGCATCTTGGTCTAATGTGACATGTGCTCTACAATAATGAAAAATAATCATGCGCTTAATGTGTTCCTTGTTTTCAACTTTGGTCACAGTAGATCGTGTTAAGCATTCACCATGAGAACCATCAGTAACTTTGACAAAAACCATGGTGCTTTCAACCACAACTTTCTCTTTTTGCTCAACATAACACAATCCACCTTTTCCAGGGCTCCTTCTTCCTACAACTAGTATTTCATTAACATTGAATTTCTTGAGCATCTACTTAGCTAACTCAAGTACTTTCTTAGTTTTCTTTAGATTTTCTATTTCAACAGCTAGTTGTGACTCATTTGCCTACTTGTCTGCTCAACTTCAGATTGTCCTCTTTTAATTCACTATTTTTAGCCACCAATCGAGATTTAACATTATAGATAATTTCCCATCTGTCAATCATAATCTTGTAAGTGTTTAAAAACTTAGCATCAGACACTGCCTCAGTGGCTTCATCATTGTCACTCTCAAATTCTTCCATGTCCACCTTGGAGGTAAATACCACCTAGTTACTCAAATATTCCTCATCAGAATTTGAGCAGTTGGTTGAGTCTTAATCATTTCACATGCCACACAATGATTTCTTTTACTTTTTCTTCTTCTTTAGGGTGTTTGCACACTCTACCTGAATATTCCCATAGCCATGACATCTATGGTATTGAATCCCCTTCTTATTGTCTCTAGAAAATTCCTCATTAATGATAACTCATTTGGATCTTCCTTGTTGAAGATTCTTTAATTTTCCAAACCTTTGGCTTTGTTTTGATTGGTATTTGAAAGTCTTTTTGAATTTATGAGTCAATAAAGCTATATGCACTTGCAACACTTCTATAGTAGTGTGCTATAATCAGTGGGCACTGCTTCAATCACTTATAATGCAATGCTTTAAATAGGATTTGTGTTCTAAATATGGAAGGCTTGTTCAACCTTGATAGTGGTTTTATTGTTGAGTCAGTTATAAGGAGTGTCACGAGCAGTACTTATTGCTATCTGACATTGCTTAGCTTCTTAACTTGCCTTATATGGGCTTGGAATTTCTTTTTAACAAAATCTTTGGATTGTGATCTTTATTGATTACGTGGACGTGTGCAAGCCCGTCTATGATATCCAAACCGATTATAGGAATATATCTAGAAGATTGGTTTGGATTGGATCAAGCAAACTGACGTCTTCATTTTGAGGAGATTGGATTTGATCAGGTAACTTGGTAACATATTATAAAGATTCAAGACTTATCCTGGACTTATTGAAAACCTACTGTTTTAATGGAAAGATTTATTGTAATTGATCTAGTATTTTAGCAAGTCCTAATTTTTTATACATTGAGGAGACTTGTATAGTGATATATTGATATGAGAATAATTATTTTTGTTAATTAAGCAATGCTTCTTTAGAGTGCCTTGAAAACTTAAGAGTAATTTATATCTTAGGTACAAAAATGTGATTCTAATTTAGTAAGTGTTTGCGCTTATAATCACCTGTTGTAGGACAGAGTATACATGATCAACACTTGCATGAATCTGAAAGGTGTCATCGGCAAGTTACTAGAATGGCTCAAGTTGCTGCTTGTTACAAGATCCACTGCACATGGCCTTAAACTGTGTGTTGTTTATTTTGTTTTAATTTGTTTAATTCCGTTTTGCTATGTTATAAAAAAATAATTTTAGGTAAATATTTTTAATTTTCTTATTAAAATTAACTATCGTTCCAATTTTTATTTAAAAGAATTTCCTCATTATTTAATACCATAACTCAAATTATAAACATATTTTTTTATCATGAAACCTACTTTTAATATTTTTGATAAATGAAAAAAAGAGCTGTCATTTTTTTATATGTATATTACAAATTAGGAGTGGAAAATGATAAAAATAGAGGTTGAACTTGATTACTTATTCATTACCCTTCATGTTGTTAAAAATTAAGAGACGAAGATGAAAAAAAACAAAGGTTAAACTTTATTTTGGATCACTAACAAGAAGTTTAATCATTGTTGTTAGCAGCATTCCAAAGATAAGGTTTTAAGGTATGTTCAGAGAAGGATGGAATTTAGATTTGGGTGAGGATGTTAGGTAAGATTAGGGAATTTGTGTTGTTTGTTGGACTCACATGAATTAAATTGGTGATGTCTCTGTTTCACTTGTACATGCAATGCATCTGCAAGTTTTGTTTAGTCAATTTTATGAACAAACATCTCATGCTGAAATTTAATTACGATGACCTAGGGATGCATTTGCCCATTTATTTCTTAGCTATCCAATTCTTTACTTTCTCTTTTGTCTTACCAATGTCTATTGGATATCTATTTCCACCCTTTCCTTCCGAGAATTTCCTAGGGTTTTATAGCTCAATTTAATTCAAAAAATTGATTTTTTTTAAATTTTAAGTTATTCGAATATAGTTATTTAAGTTATTCTAATTTTTTAGTCAACTCGAATAAGCAATTTGAGTTTCGAGTTCAAGTTTAGTCGAATTTTATACTTCAAATAATATATTAATGTAAATACCATTTAGTCCCGATAAATTTTGAAAATGAGTCAATTAGTCTCTCTCACAACAAAATTTACATAAAAGAAATAAAATATTTTTTCAAAATTCAAAATATTTATGAAAATTTCAAAATTTATTTAAAAAACTAAAGAATATATAAAGAAAGTTGAAATTTTAAAATTATCTAAAATAATAACTTTGGGACCTAAATAAGTTAATTAATAATTCAAATTTATCAAACTAAAGTAACTTTTTTGTCTTATTTTGCTTTGAAAAAGTTTTCAAATATATATGGTTTCAAAATTATGTGCTCTAATATAAAATTAGTTATCTTTGTAATAATATTTTAATTTGACATGTTTAATTTTTTAATTTAACTCGAAAATTTATTTCGACTCGACTTGATTTAAATTTCATTTTAATTGACTTGATTTGAAAATTTTCAAATAGAGTTAAGATGATAAGATTTGACTAGTCAACCCTAGTTTTATGTTGGATTTTATTTTAAGCAAATATGTAGACTTTTTAAAGTTATTTTGGTTAGTTAATTAGTTTGAATTGAATTAATTGTTGAATTGATTTTTAGTTGAATACTCAATTTTATTGTAATGATAGTAATTTTTTTTAAAAATTGTATTGGAATTAAACTTATACAAGCTATTATAAATTTAATAATTATTTATCTAAATTTCAATTAAAAATATTCTCTAAACATTGATCAAATAAATTTAATTTTTGAAGGATAAAATAAATTTAATTTAAATGTTGACAATGTCATTTTAGAAGTATAAATCCAATACCCATCAACCTATTTTTGGAAAGTGTTTACAACTTACAAATAAAATCTCAAATGATATATTTCTACTTAACTATATAACAAAATTAAATCAATACAAAATACAACTAGAGTGAAAGCGAAAATACATTAGGCCTAAATTAGAATAAAGTTAGATAGGATCTACACATAAATCTATTAAAAAAATGCATAATATTTACACAAAATGGAACTTGAAATAAGACATCAAAATTTTTAAAACCTCTAATTTATAATTTTAACCAAAGCTTCGTTACCACACTTCTAAACTTTTGCTCGATATCACTTTAATAACTTATATTTTTTTTATGCTTAACCTACAAATTTGTATTTAAACATTTTTTTTCTCGGTATTTAACTTTTTTTTTTGGTTACAAGTGGTACTTAAACTATTTTTTTCCCAAATCAATACATTTGTTAGCCCAACCGTTAAGTTTATTTTAAAAGAAAATGCTTAGCCTACAAATTGGTACCTAAGCTATGCATATTTCCCATTTGACACCTAAGCATTTTTTTGGTCACAAGTGGTACCTAAACTCTTTTTCCAAGTTGGTATCTCTGTTAGTTCAACCGTTAGTCAAATTGTTAAGTCTATTTAAAAAAGATAATCAATTAAAAATTGTCATGTGGAAATAAAATAGACAAAAGTATTATTCTCTCTTTATATATAGATAGATTCTCTTCATTTTTTTTTTCTTTCTTTCTTTCTTCTTCCTCTCATCTTGGGCTTTTACTACAAGTGTGAGCATTTTGAGCTTCACTTTTTTTATCAATTTTTTTAAAATTGAATCAATGGCCGACTCGATCATGCCACAAGTTCCCAATTCGATCGATTTGCCAAGGTTGATCAAATAAATTATTAAAAAGTTTATAAAAATTGAAATATTTAAAATAGGGAAATTTGGTTCAACCGATTTTTTAGCTTAATTCAATCAGTTAGTGACAGTTCAAAGGTCAATCTATTCAACCCTATCTCTAGTTTGATACCCTTATTGGTTCTCGATCCAACCAATTTGATCGGCCAATTTAATTTTGGGAACACTAGTTTTGATCAATCAAAGAACTTATGCGATCCTATCAATTCAAGTAAGCAAGTGGTGAAGTTCAAAAACAAAATTAATCGCCAGCGTCTCAACATTCAAAGGGCAAATTTTGAGCATTGCTGGCATTTCTAGACATAAAGGAAGAAGAAATAAAACATAAAAAGGAAAAATAAAAAATAAAAAGGAAATAATGTAAAAGAAAAAAGAAATTAATTTTTTTTAAAGTTTATATGACGTGATAGTCTATTATTGGCTAAAATTTTTAACAGATATAAAATTTTAAAGTAAAATGGTAATGAAAGAATACATTATATACCACCTGTGATAAAAAAAAATTAGGTACCAACCTAGGAAAAACAACATAATTTAGGTATTAATTTGTGGATTAAGACTTTTTTTTTTAAATCAACTCAACGGTTTGACTAACAAATAGACCAACTTAGGAAAAAAAAGTAGTTTAGGTACCACTTCTGATTAAAAAAAAAACAGGTAAACAACACCTAAGGTCACTAAATTATTCGTAAACTTACATTTTGGTCACTCAACTTCAAAAAGTTAAATGGTTGCCTAACTATTCAAAATTTTTCATTAAGTCACTGAACTATTCAAATGTTTTTATTTAAGTCATTAGATTGTTAAGTTAAAAAAAAACAGCTAGGGAGCTCTAAACAACGATTCGACAATTGGAATGACGAATCAATATCCATCAATGAGTAGAAGAACATACCCTAAATCCAAGTTAATTTGACGGTTAGTGCAAAGATTTGAGAAGAACATACCTTAAGATTCACAAATTTGTGATGTTCAATAATGTTTCATAAAATAAACGAACTGCGAAAAAGAAGGGAAATGAGAGTTTTCGATTGGTGCAAGCGATGTGAACAAAGAATCCCATACAGTAGCAATTTTAATAACCCGGTGACTTAAATGAAAACTTTCGTATAGTTTAGTGACCATTTTGTAACTTTTTCAAGTTTAGTGAACAAAACATAAACTTATTAATAGTTTAGTGACCTTGGGTGTAGTTTACCTACAAAAATTAAGTACTAAGATGGGAAAACGTATAGTTAGATACCAATTTATAGACTAATCCTTTTTCTATGAAAAGTATTTTTTTCTGTCACCTTTCTGTCAAATATGTATTTCTTACTATATAATTATTTGTTTAATTGCATTTTTTTGCAACAATTGTAATTATTTATTTTTTTATACATTAACTAAAGTACTAATAACTCTTTAAATTTTTAAATTGAAGGATATTACGTGCTTAAGTGTACTTAGACCTATAACCTCTAGGTTCAGGGGCAAATCTGAGGGGTAGTGTAACACCCTTAGCCCAGTCCAACCGTCAGACCCAAACTACAAGATGCTACCACAACTACTAGAGCTAATCACATGCAATTCACAGTAATTAATTCATTCATTCACCAATTCATGACATAATTCCATGCATATTATGGCATACAATCAAAATCGAGCCTCAATTGAGCTTACGAAAGCTTAATTATTAACCCGAACGTAAATTGGAACCAAATTGTAAAATTTTCAAAGTTGTAATCAAGTATCGATAAACATCAAAATTTAAACCATATAATCATACGAATATTTCACAATTACAATAAAAAAATGACAATTAAACCCTTTTTTAAGACTATTAAATTTAAGAGACTTAATTGTTAAATTAGAACATGAAATAGGGCTAAATTACAAAATTTCAAAATTTCAAAAATTTCAGAACAGGTATCAATACCCTTTACTAGATACCGATACCATTTCAAGCTTCGATGTTCATAAAATCAATTTAAAATCATAAGGTATCAATACTTAGATCAATGTACCCGTACTTCCTTGTAGGTACCGATACCTTACCCTAGTATTGATACCAAATTAGCATTCTGTTTTGAAAATCTATTTGGACAAAATGTTAAGTATCGATACCATTATGGAGGTATCAATACCTTATTGCAAAAATGGTAAAAAAAAAATCCATTTTAAATGCCCATTCCATGTCCAAATCAACTTACAACCAAATGATGCCTTAGGTATCCTTATAACCTGCACAAAATCACTTCAAAACACAATTACCATACACTCATCATAAAGTCCTAATTTCATCCCACCAATATGCCATAATTTGGCACCATTTCACAACATTACATACCAATTTCAATACAAACTAATCTTTCATTCATTTCAAGCCTTTCCAAATACATGATAAAACCATACCATTTCTTTGATAATTTCTACCATTACACAATCAAATAAGTCATTTCATACCAACGTTTTAGTCATGCCCATTGACTACTAAATTTTTCCAATCAAGTTATACATATTTCATTCAAAAAGTTACCATCTCCTACACATTTTCATATATCCTTTACCATTTTAAAATTAAGCATTCATCAAGGTTCAAACCAAAACTGTCATCCCAAAATAAAAATATATATTAACCTTATGTATATGCCACATAAATGAAACTAAAACGAGCATAAAACTACCAAATCTATGGAAATATAGTATGAGTTTCGTGATGATCTGACCGACACGTTCCGTAAATCAAAGATCTACACGAGAAAAGGGATTAATGGGCAAGCATTTTGAATGCTTAGTAAATCTATACGAAATTTACTTAACTTTAACTTGATCAATCAAAAATTTAAAGAATTAAAACATACTATGACTAATTGGATATCATTTGGTGTGTAATAGTCTGCCACCAGGTATAAGCCTCGCCTTGTAACAGAGATACGATGCAAGTGACACTTTCATTGGAGGTACACTTTAATTGTTGTAGTACTCTACTTGTTGATTCTAGCCATAACTCGGCCATTGAAGGATCGACCCCTTAAATTTCAAAAATTCGATAACACCATATTTTCATAATTCTTTTATTGGTGCTCGACGGGCTACTGGCACTGGTACCATTGCCTGAGTAGTTGTCATCCTTTGCAAAGCGTTCACAATAACTCGGAGTAAATTCTTGTCACCCAGTTTTTCACGACTAAACCTACTGAACCTCTCTAAGTGTATTATATATTGTTGCCAAGCATCTTATTATCCGACTCATTTTTAGATTTTCCAGACATCTTTAGCTATAAAAACAAAGAAATTTTATATTAGCATCCAAATCTCAACACTCAAATTTGGCATGTACCTCTAGACTCAATTCTGAGCTCAATTTAGTCCGAGAATTGGCTAAACCTATAGCTCTAATATCACTAAATGTAACACCCCTCACCAAGTCCGGTGGCCAGACCCAAGTGATAAGATGTTATAGCAATTTACAGATCAATTACACACAATTCATGTAGCAGCCCGTTTTCAATGAAATCGGAACACTGGTTTAGGGACCACAAATCCGAGTCCGAAAGAAAATTTATTTTAAAATTATTTTATGGTCTACAGTATGATAGAAATATTGTATGAAAATTTCGTTAAGAAATCTTATTGATGTCATGTTTAATCTAATAAAAAGGATCAAATTGCATAAAGTGCAAAAGTTGAATTCTAGTAGCTAAAGGGATCAAATAGCTATGGAATTCAAAATTTGAGGTCCTTATATGTTAAATATACCATTAAGAGGAGTTAGTAAATAAGTATGATAATTCATCCATGGAAAATTAAATAAAGAAAATGACTTAATTGAATAGAAATAATTAAAGATGATTAAAATATAATATCATCTTATTTCATCATCTTTCCAAAATTAAAAAGATGAAAACCCTAGCGATGGAGAATTGAAGAAGGAGAAACTTATTTGGCCTAATTAGGTAAGCATTCTTGTCCCATTTTTAGTAATTTTTATTTCTGAGATCGTAATAACTTAATCTAGCTATCTCGGGGGTTAATTTGCAAAGTTATCAAAATATTAAATTTTTCCATGGATGAGTATGCTAAAATTTTGAGGTTAATGGTAGAAAATGAAAGGTTGTTGATAGATACACAACTTTTGTAAAGGAAATTTTGATGAAATTATGATTTAGGGACTAAATTGAAAAGATGTAAAATTCAAGGAAAAATTCTAAATTTTGTGAAATACATGAGCTGCAAATGATATATGTAAAAATTTGCTAGGCTTGGAATAAGGATTAAATTGCATGAATTTCATTTTCCAAGCCTAGAGACGAAATTGTAATTAATCAAAAGTATAGGGGTAAAATAGTAATTTTTTCAAAGATGTGAATTGAATTGAATTAAATTAAATTTATGTTAAATTCATTCCTGTATATTCAAATAGATCAAATAGAAAGATATATCTTGGAAAAGAAAAAGTGTCGGATTAGTAGATTTTTCGTACACGAACACTTGTCGAGGTAAGTTCGTGTATTTTCTCTATTTTATAGTAACCTGGAAGCTCATTAAGGTTAGAAGTTGGCCGGAGCCACATCACACTATCAATCTCCCTTTTTCGGTATATTTATTAAATCAACTTTGGTATAATGGCATGTATAGGTTAATTTCGTCATTGATGGCATGTAAATGTTTTGTTGTGATTAGCCATTTGAATGGCTTATGTTTGATACATTTTAATATATATATATATATATATATATATATATATATATAAGTATATGGTCTTATCATGGTTGATATGTGTTTTGGTATAATTGATTGATGATTAACTAATAGGCAATTTGTAACACGGCTTGAGTTGGTATAATTGGTATAGATATGAATATATATATGTAAGTGATCAAATTGTTAAGCATGGATACTTGATTATATAAGATGATATGATATGCATAAGACTTGGTTATGGCTTGATTCAAATGTTTTATATTGGATTGGGAATGCGTTTAAGTGTTAATGTAGGTGGAAGACAAGTCTGGGTGAGAAATAAGGCTTGGAAATGGCCTTATTTTGTCCATAAGGGCAGAGACACGGGCGTGTGTCTCAACCGTATGTGACACACGGCCTAGCACATGGGCGTGTGTTGTGGCCATGTGCCCCTTACATTTTTAAAATTTCAAAATAGAATGCTCAGAATTAATCACACGGCCTAGCACACGGGCATGTGGCTTGGCCGTGTGACTCATGCGCCTACACACGGCCTAGCACACGGGCCTGTGACTTGGCCGTGTGACCCAAGTCAGAGAGTTACACAGGTACAGACACAAGCTGGGACACAGCCGTGTGCCCTATTTAAATGCCTACATAGCCTTAGACACGGGCGTGTCTCTTAGCCATGTGAGCTATACGGCCTGACCATATAGGCGTATATACCCTGCACCTAGGAAAATTTTTGAAATTTCGCGAAAATTTTTTTAAGTACTTGGTTTAGTCCCAACTTGTTTTTAATGTATGTTTTGGGCCTCGAGGGCTCATATAAAGGACTTTATGAATAATATCTGACGTGAATGTTAAAAAATATGAAATGTCTGTATTTGATTTGTTTATTCAGGTAATGCTCTGTAACCCTGTTCTGGCGACGGATACGAGTTAGGTGTGTTACAATTTATAATTCCTAAAAATTAAATTAAACATTGAATAACTACTTATGTTCATATAAATCATGCTAAAAAAAATCGAGTTTAAATTGCGAAAGCTCTAGAAATGACTCGGCCTCAAACAATGATCGTTTTGGAACTTTTACAAAAAAAAAAAAGGGAAATCATGCAAACAAAGGTCACATGGCCGTGTAGCAAGATGTGACAGTGTGAAACTGGAGTTACATGGTCTTGTATTTAGACCGTGTAACCCACTATAGCTGTGTGGGTTAAAGATGCAATTATTCAATAATAGTCATACGATCGTGTCGCTGGCTGTGTAACAAAATGATGTCGTGCAAAACTAAACGAGCATACCAACAATTAGTCACACGGGCCTGTGGCCAGCCCATGTAACAATCTAAGACAGTGTGAAATTTATACCTGCTATTTTTTAGTGGCACATGACCATGTTAGTGATTTGTGTGTGACACACGCCCTAATGGCCAAACCATGTGGCTCAAAATGTGTCATTAAGGACCTAATTCATACCTAACCATGTCTCAAACATATCCTATGTTCAAACGCATTTTAATGTCTATTCCAAACCTGCTTAAAACTCAATAGAAACATACTAGTTTGACTCATTTTAACTCAACCATACAAAATACCAATATGCCTCAAATGGCACCTCAAAACAACCAACTAGACATAATCTCAATATGACTCACAACTCATTTCCACAATTTATACACCAAACTTGCTAACACATACAAATTCAACTCAAATGTCTTGCCATTCCATCACCCAATTTATGTAGCCAAAACCTATTCATGGCATATCACTCAAACACTATTTAACTATTAAACATATATACCTTAATCAGTTATCAAAGACACCTCCTATTGCACATTCTAATTCAAATATATCATTCAACCATTTCATTACCAACATTAAAATGACAATTTGACATTCATTAAAATCATCTCAATATAAACCAACTACTACATATAACATACCATACCAAAATACCAAAACATCATCCACAACTGTAGCAATGTATAACCATAAGACACTCCTACATGCCATTTACAAAGAAAAACATCACCAACTTTTTGAATCCGAGATTGTAGCTGAATGCTGATGTTGACAAGCAAACGCAAAATTAAAACCTAACTTGCATATGGAAAACAAAATTTCACACTGAGTATGAAGTCGGTGGTGTAACTATAATTCTATTATAAAATCATAATATAAAATCTTGCATAAATAATAGATTGAAGATCATAAGGTGCATATATCATTTAAATGTCCATTCATACCATTTTCATAACCTTTTACTACTATCATAGCTTCAAATACATATATTTCCGGTAAAGAAATTTCTACATTTTTCATTCATTTCCAACTTTCGATTTCAATGTATATCATCACACTTTATATCAATTTCATTTAAATATCGTTATTTCATTTCATATTTTCAACTCCCTATTAACTTGACTCAGACTTGGACGGATACTCAGATCCAACCAATCACACCAGTTTAGCACCGAGTGCCTCATCGGATAAATCCGAAGTAATAAGTTGCTCCCAATGCTCATCGGTATAACCGAAGTAATTTGACACCTAGTGCCTCATCGACTCTTAGTCGAAATAACCCTAAACTCTTCCTATCCTATGGCATGCCAACTATATCTGACTTTACCTGAACAGTTTATAGGGTATTCATATATCAATTCTTTATCAACTAATATCTCAATTCATAACATCAAAATAGTTAACTTACTTCTAACACGTTTTAATTTTATAAATATTATAAAGTGGTATAATAATAAAATGTCTCCCCAAGACTTTGTGATTCAGTTTTAGCCCCCAAAACTTTTGTTTTTGCTTTTAGTTGTTCATAAAAATTTGAACTTGTTTTACCAATAAAATCCTCCCTCGGAGACCCCTCATAGGCGGTCAAATGTTGAGTTGACTAAAAGGGTTATTATCCCATGGAGTCCGCAGCATGTGTGTTCTGGAATCCGTGGAGCGTTGTCGTCCACTTGTGAATTTGCTTGGAAGTTCAGTTTGGAGCTTTATTCCTTATTCGACTCATGCATGCATGCATGCATGCATTAATAAGCACTATTCCAAGTAAAGTAAATAAAAATATTTTAATAGTTAAATCTAAATTAAAATTATAAAAAATAAAAGAATAATAATTTAAATTTAAATTTATAAAGATTACATGGCATATTTTAAGCTTTTGGAGTTAGACTTGTGTCAGATTATTGATATCACCAAATTGCGAATGGGGCTGTAGTGCTGCACCGAGGGGCCAGAATCCATATCATCTATTCATCTTCTCGCTAATTAACTTTCATATTTCCATAAATTAGTTTTACATTTTTAATATTTAAATAAAATATTTTATTTTTAAAGATAACCTATTAAAATAATCACTTTTATTTGTCTCAAGTTATATTTTAGTCACTTACGTTATCACATTCTAATATTTTAGTCACTAAAACGATAATAGTATAACCAAAAACTGATGTGACACGTTAAATCATCATTTTAAAGCGAAAAATTTAGGATTAACTATATTTGTTAATTTTGAGCAATTTAATATTTCTCCTTTATATTCTTTTAACTCTCTTTTTTTTCCTTTATTTTTCATTCTCTTATGCTTCTCTCTCTGTTTGCCTTTCTTCTTTATTTTTTAACGTAATTTTTCTATATTTTTCATTTGTTAAAACTAGTTCACAAACTCGTCTCATTCGAAAAAATTAAATTGTTCAAAAAATAAAAGTATAGAAACTAGTTTTAACAAACAAAAGTATAAAAAATTATATTAAAAATAGAAAAGGAGAAAATAGAGAAAAAACACAAAAATTGGAAAGAGTTAAGCAATAATTAACGTTTTATTTTATTGACATATATAAATAAAAGAAAAGATTGTAGACTTTCCATTTTAATAACATATATTAATTTATTGCTTAAAAATTCAATTGAATAAAAATTTCTTCTTAATTGCTACCAAATCATTAATAAGCAAACAATTAATTCTATGCATCTTTAAAATTATTTTAAAATTTTAATAAATAACATCGTGTGATTCACTATTAATATTTAAATTTATACATTAATAAAGAATCAAATATATTTAATTGTATATATTTCTATTTTTATTTCTATCATATCAAAAAGCGAATCTCCTACAGTCAAAGTCTCATGCCAAAAAAAAAAAGGTAACGTACGTCTATGATGTTATTAAATAAATTAATCCTTTTAATAGAAATTGACTAATTTAATCCTTATGAATTTCAAATACTAATAATTAAGGATAATTAATCGTAATTTAATATTTTTATTGATATAATAATAAATTTAGCCTTCAAATTTATACATTTTGTCGGTTTGCTCTTAATTTAACAAAGTTATTTCACAATATTTATACATTTTGTCAATTTTAATCTTAATTTAACAAATTTAGTCTATAATATTTACACATTCTATTAACATTTAGGGTAAACTATACCCATGGTCACTTTTGTTTATCTTAGGTTACGTTTTAGTCACTTATGTTTGAAATGTTACGTTTTAGTCATTTACGTTATCATGTTGTAACATTTTAGTCACTGAGCCGTTAATCGTCGTTAATGGTGTAACAGTAAGCTGATGTGGCACGTTAAATCATCATTTCAAACAAAATTTTAGGTTAAATTATACAATTGATTCCTATGTTTTTTTTCGTTTTAAGCAATTTAATTTTTTTCTTTTATGTTCTTTAAGCTTTCCTCTCTTTTTTTTCCATTCTCTTTTGTTTCTCTCTCTATTTTCGTACCTTTCCTATTTCTTTTAGCATATTAGGAAGTCAATTTGGTAGTGAAAAAATAAGTAGGAAGTTGATTGTTATTATTGCCTATAACCAAAACCCATAAACCTATATCATGCTTCTTTCTTCATTGCCAATTCGACTTCCTAGTATGTTAAAAGAAATAAAGAAGGTAGGAAAATAGAGGGAGAAGCAAAAGAGAATTGGAAAAAAAAAAAAAAGAAAGTTAAAAGAACATAAAAGAATTAAATTACTCAAAATGAAAAATTACGGGTACCAATTGTATAATTTAACCTAACTTTTTTGTTTGAAATGATAATTTAACGTGCCACGTCAACTTACTGTTACACAATTAACGGCTCAGTGACTAAAATGTTACAACATGATAACGTAAGTGACTAAAGCGTAACATTTCAAACATAAGTGACTAAAATGTAACATAAGGTAAACAAAAGTGACCATGGGTGTAGTTTACCTAACATTTACATAAAATATATAAACATTGAGACATAAATTTGTTATTATATCAATCAAAATTGTATACAATTGATAGAAAATATTAATAAGGTGATTAATTATCCTTACTTTCGAAATTGACAGAAATTAAATTGTTTCAATTAAATAAAATTAATCAAATTGCTCAATATCAAAATTGAAAGTGAAAGTTTAATTAAATTGGTTTTTATTTTCTGATATTTCGTAAAATATTGATATGCAAAATTATTTAAAACGTGTTTGTTTCAGAAGTTAGATTTATTACCCATGGATGGTGGTATGCAGGTAGACAAGAGATTCCTAGGTTTGGAGCAGAAGCTGGATCAGGTGGAAACAAGGATTATCCGACGACGACGATAAAGAATTGTTAGTGGCTAGAAGTGGGCTTGAACTAGTTGAAACAAGGTTTAGGTGTTGATTTCTTCTGTGAAAAAAATAATATCTTGAATGACACGCAGAACACAATGCGCAGATCGTCATCAAGCCAAACAATAAAAAAAACCTTTTTTTTTATTTTTTATATTTTTGAAGAAAATCAAAATTTTTTTATTTTTTTGTTGAGTAACATTTAATTATTTCATATATATATTTGAAAGTATAATTTTTTAGAGTTTATATATATAGATTGTTTACATGTTGATGAATTTTATATATTTATTTAGTATATGTTTAGACTTTGTAATATAAAATTATATACAGATTTTAGATATTTTTCTCCCTCTTTTAAATATTTTTATATTTGAAAAAATTTATAAGATTTAAAAAAAACGAAACTGAAGGGTATGAAAAACACTTATACATTTTAAAAAAAAAACATTTAAGTCTTTATTTTTCTTTTCACTCAATTAGATATTTGGATTGTTAAAATGCATCAAAAAGGTTATTTGGCCGTTAAAATTAAGCTTCCTAATTTTTTCAATTAAAATTATTATGTGTCACAACTATGATATGACATGTGGAAAAAATAATTAAAATCAATAAAATTTTAAATTTAAAAAAATTTAAAATTTTTTAAAAGTATTAAATTTTATATTAAAAATCGTAAATATATATATAATATATAGAAATATAGAAAAAAATTATAAAATTTTATAAAGTCGTAAGAAAATTATAAAAATGTAAAGAAATATAAAATTCATAAAAAATTTATAAAAATTATCGTACCAAAAAAGCATTTTATAATTTTATAATTTTTCTCGACTTTTATTTTTTATCATTTTTCGTTACATGTCACTTGTGTTGCGACACGTGATGGCTTTAACTAGTGGCGAATCTAGAGGGGGCTTGGCATGGGCCCGGCCCCCTAAAATGTAAAATTGTTATTTAATCTCTTAAATTTTTAAAAATTTTTAAATTAGTAAAGATAAAATTGTACTTTGGCCCCTTTAAAATTATAAAAATTCGATTTAATCCTTTAAATATTATAAAGATATATACTATAAAAAATTAAAATTTCATTCGACACCCCTTAAAAGATTGTTTTGGCTTCGCCCCTGGCTTTAACTGGAAATAAATTAGGGGTCATTAAATTTAACGGTCAACGGTTAAAGGACCTTTTTGATGCATTTTATAATTTTTTTATGTTTTTTATAAAATTTTACAATAAAGTCATTATGCTCATTACTAAACTTGTTGAAGAAATGAAATATAACCAATTTATATTTTTTTATCAGAGGTTGAATCAATATCAGAAGAAGAATTAGGCTAAAAATTAGGATACATTCTGAGAAAGTAAAACTTCCATCGAAGAGAAGCAGATGAAAGGTTTTCATAAAAATTCTCATAGAATCGAGAATGAAGTTTTCATTTTGTACATGCCAAATCATGAATTAGTAATTGCATCCAATCTCCAAAAAAATCTCAATTGTTTTGAACTTTCTATTTTTGGAATGGGAATATTTACGGAATTCTCATGAATAGGATCAACCATTATTCCATGGTATTTACATGAGAGTCATCTTTCTTATTCTTAAGCAAGTTCTCGAGAGGGCTTAGTTGATCCATGATTTATGTTTCAACTTTTGTTTCCTACTTGTTTGTTTCGGGAAATTTTTTATAAAAAGTTTTATGGTTAATTTTTATAAATTTTATATTTTTATTAAAATTTTATAATTTTTTGATGCAGTCATTGAGAGCACCAAAAATATCCTATTCCCTGTAAAATAATAAAAATAACAGTAAAGGGGAAGTAGGGTCGAATCCTCAGGGACCAGATTGTACGAATGCTCGTTTCTTGAAATCTTAGACAATTTCTTGGCCAAGAAACTTGCGTTCCTGAAAAAAATAGAATTAAAAATTTTGATTTGAAAAAATAAAAATAGTATTTAAATTAAATTGAAATTGCGAAATTAAATAAATGACGGAAATTGAGATGGAGAATATATAAAAATAATAAAGAGAGTTAAAGGAAAAGAAATTCTTATTGGTAGATTCCAGCCTCTAGTTGTCTCATTCCGCATTGGGTTCAATCCTTGACTTTTAAATAACCCTTCTCAACTCAAGTAAGCCAGTTATAGTGGAAGAGAACGCCTACGACCACCAGCTCCAAAGATTAGACTTACGATTTTTAGGGAACCTGACTCTAGCCAGTAATCTATGCTAGATCAACGCTTCTCAATGGCGAATCCCACGCCATTTTGTCTCTTTGGCTTGCCAACCTCGTATGATAAGTTAACGAACCGATGTGTAATCCTTCCAAAACATACAAAGCCGCCTTTGCATATGCTGAAAAGCTTACTTCTTAAGGGCTATGGACGGAAGCGTCAGCCCGTAGTGCTGAGAAACGATGAATACTTGGCGAGAAGACTAAGTACGGATTCTAGGCCTCAAGAACCCTTTTTGAGGGAATATTGACAACTTTCGGCTAGATAGGTTTTAATGGCTCATGATAATGGTGGAAAAGAAAATAAATATAAAAATGGAAAAGGGAATTTTATTGAAAGAAAATATGAAGAAACAAAAGCCTATACTTTCAGGGGGAGAGTGTTTACAGAAAAGGATGAACCCCAAATAGAGTCACTTCACCCCCTATTTATAGTGCTAGGGAGATAGTCTAATTGAACTTAAATTCTAAAAAGATAAATACATTTAATTAAAGATAAATAAAGATAATTAAAATAAAATCTTAAATTTGAATAATCCTAATAATTATCTTAATATTAATTATCCTAATATATATAAAATGGAGTCTTATAGAATAAAATCTCTTCTTTTTGCGTTTTTAGCCCTTATGTCTTCCACGCTCGCACTTTTGGCACAATCTTTTTCCTGTGTCGCATATCAGCCCAATGTGTCTCCAAATTCGCACTTTTGTCTCTTAATTTTGCTTTTGCCTCCAAATCAGTCCCTAAAAGATAAAAAGACATAAATAGCTCAAATTAGTAGGATCAAGCTCAGAATAAACGCATGATTAATATATAAAAATATGTTATTCTAGAGCATTATCAAATTCCCCCCTACTTAGCCCATGCTTGCCCTTAAGTACGGTTCCTATCCACTGTGAAAGTTAGATTCTGCCATAAAAGAAATACCACTCCAAAGTTTTATAAGAATTAGTTAAAAATGCATATAAAAAATAAATAGAACCCTAAGCTTGCTTTAGGTAAAATAGAAAAAGTTTTCCAATTAATACACACAGAAATTAAAATCGATTTGAATTATTTCATGGAAATTAGAATTACTAAACCTACCAAGACATCCTCTTTGTTTCTTCCTTAGTCCCAAACTTTATTTATTTACATATATTTTCTCTTTTTTTTTTATGTATGTGTGTATGTATGTTGAACCTTTTGACGCAAAGAGTGATGACAGCTAATCACCAAACCCCGGTTACTCAGCCCAACGCATTCTTAAGAATTAATTCCAATTAGCGGAGCTTTAACTATCACATCACACAACCTTTTGACGCGAAGTAGAATGACAACCCAAGCACCTTACCCCGGTTACTCAATCAGTCACGTTTTAAGCTGTACTCATAACTACGGAAAAATTTATTAACAATGAAATTAAAATTTTGAGAACTTCGGGAAAAACAATTTAAGTGTCAAGAACAAGTTTCAATAATCACCTAATAGCCATGAACATTAATTAAGCATGCAATCATTTTAAGTGTTCACTTTAGATTAAACTTGATCAATTTTACAAAAAGCAAGATAGAGTTAACTCTATTAATCACAATTGTTTTTAGCCTAATAAAAATAAAACAGTGGAGATGGCATCAATTATAGGAAAAATCATAACCTTCCTAGAAGGCAAGAATCATGCATGAAAATCAAACAGTGGCAAAGTCATGGTTAAATTCTTGGGCATGAAAAGAGGCAAGATATTCCAAAAAAATAGTGAGCCAGCAACAATAGCAACAACCAAACCAGCAGCAACAACAAAAATTCTGCAGCTAAAACGATAGGAACAACCACCTCCCCCCTACTTAAGCCACATAGTCCTCGATGTGGAATAAATAAAGAAATAGGTAGAAGAAAAGTTTAGAAGAACTCCCCGTGTAGTTACTGTCGTTCGCGCATTATGGTAATGAGTTCTCCCTATTGTTGCTTCAGTTTACCTAGATAAAAGAAGAGAATTTTATTAGTATCTGAAAATAATAAATAATAAAATAATAAGATAAAATAAATAAAATAAAAATAAAAATAGAAAAATAAAAATTGGGTTGCCTCCCAACAAGTGTTTGTTTAACGTCTTTAGCTCGACGCCTTGAACGGTTTTATGGTGGTTCTAACTGAATTTTCTCGACCGTGTGGGCCTGGAAATTCTCGTAAAATGGCTTCAGCCATTGACCATTGACTGTGAACCGCTTTCCTGATTCTTCACTTTCTATTTCGACTGTGCCATGCGTAAATACTTCAGTCACAATAAAAGGTCCTTGCCACCGATATCGAAGCTTACCTGGGAATAGCTTTAATACGGAGTTATAAAGAAAAACTCTTTGTCCTACCGAGAAATGCTTCTGAACTATATTTTTGTCATGAAACAGTTTTGTTTTGTCTTTATAAATTCGAGCATTCTCGTAGGCATCATTGCAAATTTCCTCCAATTCTTGAATGTCCAATTTCCTTGCCTTCCCTGCGGGCTCTAACTCCATGTTACATTGTCGAATAGCCCAATAAGCTTTATGCTCCAACTCTATTAGTAGATGACACGCTTTGCCAAAAACAAGTCGATACAGGGTCATGCCAATTAGTCCCTTATACGCCGTCCGATAGGCCCAAAGTGCGTCATTGAACGGAAGACTCCAATGCTTACGGTTGGGTCGAACCGTTTTTTTCCAAAATTGACTTGATCTCCCTGTTTGAAACCTCTGCTAGGCCGTTCGTTTGGGGATGGTAGGCTGTTGCTATACGATGATGAAATCCATATTTTGATAATAGTGCCTCCATGACCTTGTTGGAAAAGTGGGTACCACGATCACTGATCAAAACTCGAGGTGTGCCAAACCTAGAAAAAATAGTTCGTTTTAGAAACTTCACAACAGTTTTAGCATTATCATTGCAAGTAGGCTTTGCTTCTATCCACTTAGAAACATAGTCTACTACAAGAAGTATATATATGTTTCCAAACGAAGAAATAAAGGGGCCCATGAAATCAATGCCCCATACATCAAAAATCTCACATACATGAATCGGGGATAGGGGCATTTGATTTCGTTTAGTGATATTACTTGTATGATGGCATTTATCGTAAGACTTACAAAAGTTAAACGCGTCGCGAAAGATTGTGGGCCAATATAGCCCACACTTCAATACCTTGTGAGCTGTCCGCTTAGGGCCAAAGTGACCTCCACAAGCTTCTATATGACAAAAAGTAAGGATAGAGGTTACCTTGGTTTCTGGAACACATCGTCGTATTATCTGATCTGAGTAATGTTTCCACAAGTATGGGTCATCCCATATGTAATTTCGAGCTTCACGTCTAAGCTTGTTTTTTACGGATCGAGCTAACTCAGTGGGCAATGATCCTGTGGTTAAGAGATTAACTATGTCTGTATACCACGGATAGTGAGCCTTGGTTAAGAATAAGTTTTCGTCAGGGAACTCATCCTTTATGGGAACATCATCAAATGGAGTTTTTATCCTACTCAACTGGTCGGCCACTAGGTTTTCACACCTCTTTTTTTCACGAATCTCTATGTCAAATTCTTGGAGCAGTAAAATCCACCTAATGAGCCTTGGCTTTGCTTTCTTCTTTGCGATCAAGTACCTAAGAGTTGCATGGTCAGAAAAAATAATCACCTTAGATCCCAGTAAATATGACCGAAATTTATCTAAAGCAAACACAATAGCTAAAAGTTCTTTTTCTGTGGTTGTGTAGTTGCTTTGTACAGCATTTAGGGTCTTTGAGGCGTAGCAGATGACATGAGGCTCCTTGACTATCTTTTGTCCCAATACAGCTTCCACGTTGCGTTCGCTTGCATCGCACATAATTTCCAAGGGTAGTTCCAGTCTGGTGCTTGTACTATAGGGGCGGTTACCAACTTTTGCTTAAGTGTATCAAAAGCCTCTTTGCATTTTGGGTCAAACTCAAATTTCTTATCTTTCTGCAACAGCTCGCACAATGGTTCAACTATTTTTGAGAAGTTTTTTATAAAACGCCTATAAAATCCTGTATGGCCAAGAAAAGAACGTATCTCTCTAACAGTAAAGGGATATGGCAGAGAATTTATAATGTCAATTTTGGCCTTATCAACTTCAATTCCCTTAGATAAGACTATATGACCTAGAATCAAACCTTTTTCTACCATAAAATGATAGTTTTCATAGTTTAAGATAAGATTAAATTCTATACACCTGTTCAAAATTATCGTAAGGTTTTCAAGGCATTCAGTAAAACAGTTTCCATACACGATAAAATCATCCATAAAAACTTCAATAATTTTTTCTACATATTCGGAAAATATACTCATCATGCATCTCTGGAAAGTAGCTGGTGCATTGCAAAGTCCAAATGGCATCCTTCTGTATGCAAATGTGCCAAAAAAGCATGTAAAAGTGGTCTTCTCCTGGTCCTCTGGCGCAACAGGGATTTGGAAGAAACCTGAATATCCATCAAGACAACAAAAATGAGTTTTACCAGCTAAACGTTCAAGCATTTGATCTATAAAAAGAAAAGGGAAATGATCTTTTCTAGTATAAGCGTTTAACTTCCTGTAATCGATGCAGACACGCCACCCCTTCTGCACTCGGACCGGTACTAAGTCACCCTCAACATTTTTCTTTACTGTCACGCCCGTTTTCTTGGGCACGACTTGTACCGGACTTACCCATCTGCTGTCAGAAATGGGGAAAATGATATCAGCATCCAGCAACTTAATTATTTCCTTTTTTACCACCTCCATCATATTAGGGTTTAAACGTCTTTGTGCCTCTCTCCTTGGTTTCGTGTTATACTCTAAGTAAATATTGTGGGTGCATGTCAAAGGGCTTATCCCTTTCAAGTCAGCAATGGTCTAGCCAATCGCCTCCTTATGACTCTTTAGTACCTGGATCAAACTTTCCTCCTCGGGTTTAGAGAGTTTATTTGAAATTATAATGGGTAAGGTATTACCTTTTCCTAAAAATGCATACTTAAGATGCGCAGAAAGCGGTTTCAATTCCAAATCTGGAGCCTACACAACAGAAGGTAGAAGTTTAGTTTCTGATGGGGACAATAATGTATTAACAAATTCATAATCATCAGATCTATATTCAGATTTGTCTTCATAAGTTGACTCAAAAGTCTTGTCTACTAATGAGTCAATCATGTCGACACGGTTTACGCTTAAGATTTCGCTTGGATGGCTAATGGCATCGTAAACATTAAATTTCACGATCTCCCCATCAAATTCCATCGTAAGAGTGCCGCTTCAGACATTGATCTTGGTGCTAGCAGTATTAAGGAAGGGTCGGCCCAATAGGAGGTCCGAAGATCCAGCAGTGTTGTCCTCCTCCATCTTTATTACGTAGAAATCTGCAGGGAAAATAAGTTCATTAACTTTTACCAAGACATCCTCGAGGACTCCTTCAGGATGCACAATAAACCTGTCCCCCAATTGAATAATAACACCTGTCTTTGTCAAAAAACCCGCGTTAAGTGATTCATAAATAGAATAAGGCATTACATTTATGGAGGCCCCTAAATCACACATAGCCTTTTTAATTCCTAAATGGCCAATTTTGCATGGAATAACGAACATACCCCTATCTTTGCATTTAACCGGCATTTTCCACTGTAGCACTGCGGAAACATTCTCACCAACACTTACCTTTTCATTACCTGTTAGTTTTCGTTTGTTAGTGCAAAGCTCTTTGAGGAACTTGGCATACCGTGGAATCTATCTGATGGCATCTAACAGTGGTAAATTGATCTCGACATTTCTGAATGTTTCGAGGATCTCCTTATCTTCCTTACTTTTTTGACACTAATTTAATCGTCTTGGGAATGGAGGTTGGATTTTATACAGTGGGGGTTTCGCTGGGACTTGTTCATCATTTTCGGGTTTTTCCTGGGCACTTTCTTGGCCAAGATTTCTGCCAGGAATTGGTTCCAGCACCTTTCCACTTCTCAACGTTACTACATTTGCATTTTGCGTCGAGTTTGGCTTTGTTTGCGATAGCAGCTTCCCTTGAGAGTTTATCTTCTCAATTGACGTGGTCAATTCTCTTATTGACGCTTCAGTTTTCTGTTGAAAATCAAGCATGTTAGCTGCTAATTTATTGACTAAAGTTTTTAGAGAATTACCTGAATCTCATAGTTGTTGTGGAACTCGGTTCTGGTATGGTTGGTTATATCGTGGGTTGGCCCTATAACTTAAGTTAGGGTGATCCCTCCATCCTGGGTTGTAGGTATTTGCGTAAGGGTTGTATCGCCTTTGTGGTAGCCCAGGAAAATTTCCCACAGCATCTAAATGGGCCATAGTATCATCATTCAAACTGGGACATGTATCAGTTGTATGTTTAGGGGTAGCACATATTCCGCATAACCGGGCTGTCTTTACTTTTTCTGCAACAAGAGAATTCAAAATATTAGCAATTCTATTAACTTTATCTTCTAAGGTTGGATTACTTAGCTGATGAACCCTTCTAGGGGGTTCAGGGTTGGCTCGAAATTGCTGAGAATTTGCAGCCATCGTGGAGATCAAGTCTCTTGCTTGCTGGGGAGTCATGTTGACTAATGCTCCTCCACTCGCGGCATCTACCATATTCATCTCCATGGGTTTCAGGCCTTTATAAAAGTACTGGAGAAAAGACTGTTCCGTTATACCGTGTTATGGGCAACTTGCACACAACTTCTTAAATCGCTCCCAATAGTCGTATAAAGTCTCTGCGTCTTTTTGCCTTATGCCCACGATTTCTCTTCTTAACTCAACTGCACGTGATGCAGGGAAAAACCTGTTAAGAAATAAGCGAGATAGATCAGCCGAAGTTGTAATGGATCCAGGAGGTAAATAAAATAATCATTCCTATTTGAATCGCTAGGGAAAAAGGAAAAGCATAATTTAATTTGATCCTCAGTTACCCCTTGAGGTTTCATACTCAAACAAACCGTATGAAATTCTTTTAAATGCTTATGGGGGTTTTCATTTTGTAACCTACGAAAAGTTGGCGATGGTGAATCAATCGACTTATTTCAAATCGATATCCATAGTAGGATACGCGATGCATAGTGGCGGTTGTTCTGTCGGCACTTCGGCCAATTGCCGAATTGTCTGAGCCATAGGTTGAATGCTAAATTAGGGTTTACGTCAACCCTAGCGTTAAGCACTTCTTCTGGGGAATCGATTTCTACTTTTTCGCCTTCAAAAGTTTGAGTAGGGTTTTCGTTAACCCTAGACTCTGCTTCGTCATCGATTCTGATTTCTGGCGGTGGATTACTTTGAGTTCCAACCACCGTTGACTGCTTTTTTCTTAGCTTTGTTTCCTTGCGATTAGCTCTCGCAGTCTTTTCGATCTCTGAATCAAACGCAAGAGTTCCTGGAGCAGATCGGGTCATAAGAAACAAAAAACAAGATTAGTACGTTACCGGTCCCCGGCAACGGCGCCAAAATTTGATGCGGTCGTTGAGAGCACCAAAAATATCCTATTCCCTGTAAAATAATAAAAATAACAGGAAAGGGGAAGTAGGGTCGAATCCTCAGGGACCGGATTGTACGAATGCTCATTTCTTGAAATCTTGGAAAATTTCTTGGCCAAGAAACTTGCGTTCCTGAAAAAAATAAAAAAAAACAGAATTAAAAATTTCGATTTGGAAAAATAAAAATAGTATTTAAATTAAATTGAAATTACGAAATTAAATAAATGACGAAAATTGAGATGGAAAATATAAAAAAAAAATAAGGAGAGTTAAAGGAAAAGAAATCTTATTGGTAGATTCCAGCCTCCAGTTGTCTCACTTTGCCTTAGGTTCAATCATCAGCTTTTAAATAACCATTCTCAACTCAAGTAAGCCAGTTATAGTGGAAGAGAACGCCTACGACCACCAACTCCAAATATTAGACTTAC
Organism: Gossypium arboreum; assembly: GCF_025698485.1. Classification (NCBI taxonomy): domain Eukaryota; kingdom Viridiplantae; phylum Streptophyta; class Magnoliopsida; order Malvales; family Malvaceae; genus Gossypium; species Gossypium arboreum. The sequence continues at coordinate 18,288,115 of NC_069080.1, forward strand.
GATTTTTAGGGAACCTGACTCTAGCCCGTAATCTATGCTAGATCAACGCTTCTCAATGGCGAATCCCACGCCATTTTGTCTCTTTGTCTTGCCAACCTCTGACGCAGTAAGTTAACGAACCGACTGTGTAATCCTTCCAAAACATATAAAGCGGTCGCCTTTGCATATGCTAAAAATCTTACTTCTTAAGGGCTATGGACTAAAGCGTCGGCCAGTAGTCTTGAAACGATGAATACTTGGCGAGAAGGCTAAAACGGATTCTAGGCCTCAAGAACCCTTTTTGGGAAATATTGACAACTTTCGGCTAGATAGGTTTTAGTGGCTCATGGTAATGGTGGAAAAGAAAATAAACATAAAAATGGAAAAGGGGATTTTATTGAAAGAAAATATGAAGAAACAAAAGCCTAGACTTTCAGGGGGAGAATGTTTACAGAAAAGGATGAACCCCAAATAGAGTCACTTCACCCCTATTTATAGTGCTAGGGAAATAGTCTAATTGAACTTAAATTCTAAAAAGATAAATACATTTAATTAAAGATAATTAAAATAAAATCCTAAATTTGAATAATCCTAATAATTATCTTAATATTAATTATCCTAATATAAATAAAATGGAGTCTTATAGAATAAAATCTCTTCTTTTTGCGTTTTTAGTCCTTGTGTCTTCCACGCTCGCACTTTTGGCACAATCTTTTTCCTGTGTCACATATCAGCCCAATATGTCTCCAAATTCGTACTTTTATCCATTAATTTTGCTTTTGCCTCCAAACCAGTCCCTAAAAGATAAAACGACATAAATAGCCCAAATTAGTATGATCAAGCTCAGAATAAACACATGATTAATACATAAAAATACGTTATTCTAGAGCATTATCATTTTTATAACTTTTATTTATTTTATTTTTTATAATTTTTGTCACATATCACGCTGTGGTTGTGATACGGGATGACTTTAACTGAAAAAATTAGGGAAAGTTAACTTTAATGATCAACTGTTAAAGTTAATTGTCAAAGGATCTTTTTTATGTATTTTGACAATTCAAGTACCCAATTGAGTGTAAAAAAAAAAAGAAAGGAGATTACTTACTTTTTTTGAAAAATTTTGAGGACCTTTTTGATGCATTTTGAAAGTTTAAATACTCAATTAAGTAAAAAAAAAAGGTTTAATTGCTTTTTTCTGAAAAATTTGAGGGCTTTTTATACCCTTAAAAAAGGGTCATATAGCCTTTTTTTTTTATTATTCGCTAATACAACCATCAGAATTTCATTTAACCTCCCTTCAAAAATTGTAAAAAAAAAAGCATAACAAAAATGTACTTTTTTTTGCCAATAACAAAAGAATACTTTAGATATCAGATTGTTGGTGCATGAGGATAAAAATAAACTTACAAAGGCTTCAAGGCGTGTAGTAATGCCACTTTCTTTAAGATTTTATTCGCCCCTACCTATATATGGTATGCAAAAAAGTTCCTAACAAATAAACATATATATTATGACCCATTATTATTAATTAAGTATATAACTTTTTGTGACAATAGACATAATTGATCACTATGAATAGTAATAACTCTTACTTAATTATTAAGCGTGATTATTTTTTGAATCACTTGTAGCTTTTCAATTATAACTATTGGAATATTATAAATATTTTTAAAATGTTCCGGTACAAATTAAGCCAAAAAGTAGAGAGATTGCGACTTTGAAAGGTGACATTGCCTTCCATAACATTAGCTTTATTCTGCTCAATGTGAGAATTTTAATTTTAAAAACAATCGATTAATCTTTACTTTTTTATATTTGAAATTAAGTGCTCAAATTGGGATATTATTTTTTTTTAAAAAACAGAACTTCTAAATTTTAAAATTTGTAAAACATCAAGGCACAAATTTAAGATAGATTCGAACTCAAAATTCATTGGATCCTAATCTAATAATTTACAAAAATTTCAGTTAAAATGCAATTGAGTATTCAAATAAAAGGGGCTGTTTTCTATTAAAAGGAGAATTTTAATTTAAAAATTAGTTGATTAATCTCTATTTTTATATTTTTGAACTTGTTTTTTAGTCATTGAACAACATTTTGTCAATTGTGGCCTTCTTAAGTGTACATATGTAGAGTGTGCTTTCAATTTACCTCATTGAAGATAAGTGTTAAGTTATTTATTTGCAGGAAACATACGTAAAGCACACGTGAGCCTCACCAGGTTCACATCAATCTCATCATTGCTTATTTAGAAGATTTATCATGTTGCTGAAGGGGTCAACCATGATAAAATCAATGTTGATATGTGCCAAAGCCTAAAGTAAAGGGTGGTCATCCTCGCCAATAAATATCCCTCCTTGGAAAAATAGATTTCTTCTTCAACCTCTCTTTAATATCACACTTGCTCCACCCTCTCATCTAGTGACTTTTAGCACCTCACTACCATATGAACTGCCTTGTCTTTCTACTTTTTCTTTTGGTCTTCAACAATTGTTATAATGAACATGGACTACATAACTCATCTTGAAGAGACCATCTGTTGGCACGAAATTTCTGAATTGTTGGTGAGGTAAATCTCAAACACACGATCGAAACACAAACAATTTCTTGAAGAAAAAAACCAATCAATAGGTTAAGACTCCAATGTGTATATTAAGTCACTATCTTTAAGGTTCTATTCGCCCCACCTATACTTGGTGTGCAAACGAGTGGTGTGCAAACGAGTTTCAAGCAAATGAATCTCGAAGATACAATAAAACCCAATGACTACTTGTGTTTTATATTGACGAAAATATTCCACAAAGAACTGAACAGAGTATAACAAGAAAATCAATTTCTATAAAGAATTTCTGCAATAATTCTTTATAGAACAATATAAGAATAGTAGAAAATAGAGGAAGAATAGAAAAACCTTTTTAAGAACTTTTTGGTATCTTATTCAAATGAAATCTCACTCCTATTTATAAAAATTCTCTTGAGACATAACTTTTTAATATTTTTATTTCCTGAATAACTTTGTTATAAAGCTAAGTAATATAACTTTTCATATTTAAGAGATATAACTCATTATTATGAATAGTCATAACCCTTGATTAATAACCAAAAGTTGTAATGTTTGATTACTTGCACCATTTCATTTATAATTATTGGAACACTAGATATATATTGAAAATATTGCAACATCTTCGAAAATCCTACTACAACCACCACTCCTACCACCCAGTACACTAGCTAAACCAACAATCCTTATCCAGCACATCCTTACAACCCCTACAATGATGCATATGAAAATCGGTATCATCAACAACCTAGGTATAATAATACATTCCCCTTGCCACCAAATATATGCCTAATACTGACCTCCGATGAACAAACAACCAAGAACACCGATTACAACCCCAAAGCTTCTTCCCAACAATTTTTGGAACTAAAAAAAGATATAAGGGCCTCAAGAGACTAAATGATGTAACAACAAATTAAGGCATGAGCAACAATGCCAACAATCCCAAGAACAACTCCGTCTAAACATTGAAGTAAAAAGAAAGTTAAACACATGTCAAAACCCTATTAGTTCTAACATCAACATGATAAGGTTGATTCTTCCATTAATGTTCGTGAAAAAGGTTATAATACACACCTAGAATACCAACCACGACTAGTTTTAACCCTACCGCTGGACTTTTGTTTGGCAGATATTCATTGTAGACTCTTGGTTTAAAAATAATCCTTGGCAGGCTCCTACGTAAAAAAAAATCCCTGCGGACTTTGACTTGAGAAAACAATTTATATGAACTCTCTTATCTTGAACATAAGGACAAGCTTCTATGATCACTTACTTGGTAATAGCCCATGCTAACTTTTATGAAGGATAGCCTCTTTGAACTCTTAAACTTGAAACATGGATGCAAGATCGTCAAACTACCATACCTTAATTCATAAAGATATATCCAGTGGACTTTTGTGCATATAGATTCATATTGAAGATTTATAGGTGCAAACTCATATATAGAAGACTCATACATGCAAATTCATAAACAAATATTAACATATAGAAGCAAATTCCTATACACGGGCTACTCTACGAACTTTCACGTGAAGGAATTTCCATGTATAACTTTGTCATGAAACCCAAAAAACAAGTCTGACGGGCTTTCATGCATACAGATTCCTAGAAGAAGATTCATGAATATGGCGGACTTTCATATGCAAATTTTGTCGCAAACTTGGTATGGTGAATTCCCACATATGCTTTTGATGAAAAACTTAAAGAACAAGTTCGACGGACTTTCACTTGCATATGTCATTACCATAAACTTGCTTCCACATACAAGGCTTTAAGCCTTAAACTCCGTAGAGTCTCATACTCAGAACCCACGTAGGGGTATCATATACGTGTGCGCATATATCTCTGTACGTTCCAACCAAACTTTCGTAAAACTAAAAATCATGCATATACATTCTTCATACAATCTTCCCGAACCTCCGCAAAGCCTAATAACAGTGGCACAGAGTGCACAACGTGACATTTCTTCATCTTTCATCCACCATACATACCTTCATACTCCACATATCATTCATGTTCACGACGAACATATAACAAGCATTCAACTAAACATATTGTTAATAACACAATACAAATCATGTCAAACATATCATCAATCAGATATTTTCAATGGTAATTTCATCAGTAATTATTTTAATAGTGAAAGTTAATCAAAACAACGAACTGAAACATACAATCAAACATGCATTTGTAAATCATAACTTTACATAAGTCAATCGTACAACAAAACAACCTACAAAAATTATTCAACTATTTATCAACAGAACATGAAGTCAAACATAACACAATAACACTATGTTGATATATATAACAACCACAGACAATTTGAGTTTAGAAACTCACCAGCAAAATACCTAAAATGTGGTACTGATTACATCTGCTTAGCTTTTCCTTGTCACCTGAGCCTCCTTCTTATCGATTAACAGTTTACTAAATCCTCAATCCCTTAAGCTGATACATTAATTTCTCTCACCATGCATATCGCTTATTAACTTTTCTCTTTTTCAAAACAAACTAGAGAAGATGGAAGAAAGAAAATGAATATCAGTATGAAAGAATTCTCCCATATATAGTCTTTCCACTACCGTTTCCCTTAATCCCAAGTCGATTAGTGCTATTAATATCCTTAATCATAATGCTGACACTAATAGAAAACTCTTGGTTCTAATGTAATGAGACTAAACTTGAATTCTAACTATTTACAAATTAGACCACAAAATTCTCATAATCACACTAGAATCCACATAAACAAAACCTTTTTCTAATTAACAGAATTTTCGATATATCAAACCTTTAACATTTTTGGGTGTGACATTTCTTCTACTTGTTGATGGGTACTGATCCACCATATCGATCATCGAATCGTTGCTTGGAGCTTGCTAGTTGGACTTTTAAAAAAACTTAATAGTGCAATGACTTGAATAAAATTTTTTGAATAGTTCAGTGAATTAAATTAAGACTTTGAAATAGTTCAGTGACACTTTCGTAAATTTTTGAAATTGAGTGAACAAAATGTAAACTTACTAATTGTTTAGTAACCTTTAGTGGAATTTACTTTTAACAATTTCAATAAAGGCATCACTTGGTCTTAATACAAAATTTTTATAAATATATTTTATAAATTGATTTTTTTCCATTCATAGGTGTGCCCTAATCTAGTTATAATTGAAGCACACTTGACAATATTATAACTCATACAGGATAATAAGTTTTACTATTAATATTTATTTATTATCACTTTGGTCTTATTTTAACTCTTAATGATAATTTTTTTACTTATTTTAGGCATAATAATAAGTTTTAATGGTATTGAAGTTACAACTTGCATAACAATCTATGTGTATTTTATAAAATTAAAAACATATAGAAAGTTATTTACAAATTTATTAAAACTTTAAAATTATCCACATTAGTAATAAAGTATATGTAAACCATCATATGAGCTACCATGTTAATATATGATAATATATAAAAGTAACATATTTTAATCTCATTCTTAATGTGTTTTTGGATGATTAATGATGTAAATTAGTGAATTGGATGCTCCTAATCATTTAAATTCATGTTTCTATACTTAGGAGAGCATTTGAGAGTGAAAAGAGCGAAAAACGAGCTGAAATCGGACAAAAAGAGCTGTTTTTAAGATTCACACGAGTTGGGCATTTCCACTCGGGTTGGCCACACGCCCATGTGCCAGCCCGTGTCGATTTCGCATCTTGCTTCCCAAATATGCGAGAAACCCAATTTTTAGGCTTTCTGAGCATTCTAAATACTATAAATACCAATTAGAAGAATAGAGAAGGAAGTAATCAGAGAAGATCGAAGAAAACACTCGAAAAACACCATCGGAATCAACTCGAAAGTGGATCTCCATTAAGATCGAAGAGATGTTTTCATTCAAAATTATGAATTAAATTCCCTAGATACTTAGGGAGGATAAAACTTATGATGAATCCTCTAATTTTAATTTCTGTTTTTACGTGATAAATACTTGATTCTTGTTCTTAATTATGTATGTTTATTTCTTGTTTTAATATTTTCGGGATACTAATTCATATCTAATGTGCTTATTTCTGTGGAGCAAAATTCCCTGTTGAAGAGTAGATCTAGCATAATTTAGTAGAGTTGTATGCAATCATAGAAATAGGACTACAAAAATCTATCGGATTAGAGTCAAATCTAATAAGGGAATCCATAGATCGAGGTAATGCAATAAAAGGGGTTTTAATTAGAAAGATATTTCAATTAGTCAATCTAGAGTCAGTTGTTCTTATTCTCGAAAGAGATATTAACATAATTTAGGAATTTCTATGGATTAAGACACAAGTGAATAAATCGTTTAATTCAGATTCATAATAAAATGTGAAGTCTAGGTGGATTCTTTCCTGAGAATTGTTAATCTCATTGGTTAATATTCGATTATTTCATTGATTCATTCTCTATTGCGTACTTAGATAAATTAGTTTAGTAATTTTATATTAAAACACATCACCCCAATTTGTCGATTAGATAATAAGAAGATGGTAATTACTAGTACCTTTAGTCCTCGTGGATATGATATTCCCTACTCACCATAACTATTCTATTGTTTGATATGTGTGCTTACCTTTGTCGTATTTATAGTTAGCTCAATAACTATCAATATACTTAAAATTTTAATAATTAAATTTTATCCAAAAAGAAATTTAATGAAATTTTAAAAGTTAAGGGTGAAAAGTAATAATAATAAATTAAAACCAAAATACTAAACATTAAAAAACTAAATTTGTTCTTGCACATGTATTTTAGGATAAATTACAAAACTAATCACTAAACTATGAGTAAATTTTAATTTTGTTCACTTAATTAAAAAAGTTACAAATTAGTCACTAAATTATTCGAAAGTTTTCATTTAAGTCACTAAATTATGCAAAAGTTTTTATCTAAGTCATTAAACTATTCCGCCAATGAGCTCCAAGTGACGATTCGATTATAAAAACGGTGGATTAGTGCTCATCGATGAGTTGAAGAACATTCCTTAGATTTAAGTCGATCTGATGGTTCATGTCGGAGATCGAAGAAAAAAACTGTTTGAAATTTAGTTCATAGATTTATGACGTCCAAAACTGTTTTATAAATTAAATTATAGAAAAGAAGGAAAAAAATTTCGATTAGTTTAGACAATACAAACTAAAAAACCATATAACATTAATTTTAGTAATCTGATAATTTAAATATGAAATTTTGAATAGTTAAATAACAAAATCGTAATTCTTATTAATGGATTAAAAATATTACCTAATATCTAATGGTGGAGTTTAACCTTTAATTTTATCCAATTATCTATGCACAGAATAAACTTGATTATTTTCCTATCTAGCATATTCCCCACCAGAAAACACATTTAAAAAAAAAAATATGTTCTCTTTTTTCTTTTAAAAAGAAAAACCAAGTAAATATAATATTGATTATTCACTATTCATCTTCTACAGCCCTAAGAATATGGTAAATAGTCTAGATCCTAGACTAGATAGAAGGATTTCATTTCCTATGCCTTACCTCTGAAAAAAGTAAATTTACAGACTGTAACAAACTGTGGAAAAGCCTGTTTGCTTTTTCTTCACTTTGGTTTTAAATTAAATTTTAAAATATTTTATACAATTAGTCTATTACTACAACTACAAAGCAAAGGGCATCACCCCCTTTCCCCTCTTTCTCTTTCTCTATAAATAGGAATTGTAGGCTGCACGTTCGGTTTCATAAAAAAGTCCGAGTTATTGATGACCTTTAAGAGTTCTTAGACAGCAAAGTTTTAGAACATAAAATATCTTTGTTTAGTTTCTTTAGTCTATGGCTGAAGGTGATTCTTGCTGGGTGGCTGTTTTGGTTGGGGGAGTTGTTGGTTTTATTCTAGTTGTTGTGTTGAACCATTTCTGGCCTTTGCTCTTCAAGGGTAAGGGTGGGACTGTCCCCAAGGGGAGTTTTGGATGGCCTTTACTTGGGGAAACATTTAGCTTCTTAAAGCCTCACTCTTCCAATTCTGTGGGGGCGTTTCTTCATGATCATTGTTCTAGGTAAGTTTATAACTTACATCACATATTTATATGCCTTTTGTATGATGATTTTTCACTCCTTCAGCTGTGATGTATATATATATGTGTGTGTGCGTGGAGTAATCTAAAATGAAAAATGGTATTGAAATTTCAGGTATGGGAAGGTGTTCAAATCCCATTTGTTCTTCTCCCCCACTGTGGTATCATGTGACCCAGAGCTAAACTATTTCATACTTCAAACTGAAGGCAAGCTGTTCGAGTGTAGTTATCCAAAGCCTATCCATGGCATCTTGGGCAAGGTTTCAATGCTTGTGGCAGTGGGAGACACTCACAAGAGGCTCAGAAATGCAGCACTCTCACTGGTCACCATTACCAAATCAAAACCTGAGTTTCTCCATGACATTGAAAACATAGCCATTCAAATTCTGGACTCATGGAAAAATAAACCAAAAGTCATCTTCTGTGAAGAGGCTAGAAAGGTATAGTACCACTAGTAATTAATAAATAATAATGTTAAAGAATCTAATAAAATTCTAATGGAATGTTTCTTACTTTTTTATTTTTTCCTTTTGTCAACTTTTGGTTCCATGTATAGTTCACATTCAATGTAATAGTAAAGCAAGTGTTAGGGTTGACACCACAAGAGCCAGAGACTTCAGAAATTCTAGAAGATTTTCTCACTTTTATGAGAGGCCTCATCTCTCTCCCTCTCTATATTCCTGGAACCCCATATGCAAGAGCTGTTCAGGTACTCAACAAAAGCACTGTATTGATAGCTTTGTTTATTAAATTAAATGAAACAATAATAATTATGGTGTGGTTTAATAAATGATTTATGAGAGACTTAACTTAGCTCTATATATCTCACTCCTTTTTTTCTTTTTATTGTTTTTGGCTGCAAAAAGGAAGCATGTGATCATCAACTTTACCTTTGACTATCTTTACAGGCTAGAAGCAGAATATCTTCTACTGTCAAAGCTATTGTAGAGAAAAGAAGAGCAAGAAGAAGAAATAATAATGATGATGATGATGATAATAATAATTCTAAAAAAAACAGTGATTTCCTAGAAATCCTTCTATCTGTTGATACCTTATCTGAAGATGAAAAAGTGAGCTTTGTTTTGGATTCTTTATTGGGTGGCTACGAAACTACTTCCCTTTTGATGTGTATGGTGGTTCATTTCTTAAGCCACTCCCCAGCTGCATTGCAACAGTTAAAGGTAACCCCACCCTTAATTCTAATTTCCATCAATTTCATGCAGATCTTCTATTATTAGTCTCTAAAACTTTTTAATTATGTTTTGAACCAAAAATACAGCAAGAACATCTTAAAATAAGGAGCATGAAGCAGAAACATGATCATTTGGACTGGGAGGATTATAAGAAAATGGAATTCACTCAATATGTAAGAAATTTTCTATATATATATATATATATGTTCTTTTTCATACTTTAATATATAAATAGAACACAACTTTTTCTTCTAATACCCCAACAAAGAAAAAAAATACAACTTTGTTCTGATACACCTTTTTCTAGCATGTTTGGAATAATGATGTGATTTTATAACCTTTTTTTTTTTTTCTAATGCATGCTTGCTTTTCTTTTTCATGCTTGTAGGTCATCAATGAAGCTCTCAGATATGGCAACGTTGTCAAATTCGTTCACCGAAAGGCTCTTAAAGATGTCAAATATAAAGGTTTTGTTATTTATTTATTTCGATATAAAAATGTTATTAGTTCTAAAATAACAATGTGCAATATGATTCGTGATTCAATATAAAAATGCAGTGCATGATCTTATAGATATTGTAATTTATACTTCCATTATAAGATATATAACCCAAAGTTTTGGGTTGAAACAGGTTACCTAATTCCATCAGGATGGAAGGTCCTACCTGTTTTCACTGCAGTTCATTTAGACCCATCTCTCCATGCAAATGCTCCCCAGTTCCATCCATGGCGGTGGGAGGTAAATTACTCATCTCATGCCCTAAAATGGGGTACCCATGGCCTCATCTAAGTAATGGCTGAAAGGGACCGTGTCCCTAACTTTCACTCAAAACTTATCCTATTTTTTTTATTTCTACTTTCATATGTTCATATTGGGCTCCTCCAAAATCTGAAGTCAAAATATAAAAGTGATCACTTATAATCATTCCCCTATAGAAAAATAATACTAATAATAATGATGATTATAGTATGTTTTAAAGTAAAAGTTTTTTTTTTTATATATTTCTAATTTTTAAGTTGTTGAAATGAAGTTCTGGTTCTGAAACTGGTGGCCATCCCTTGGAAATTTTGATCTGTTTGTAGCATTATTTTGTTGAAATTGTGGGGGTGGGGGACCTTATAAATTGTAGGACAAAGTGACGACTTTTCATCAGAAATTGGGAGATACGCACCATTTTTTTTGTTAGATTCATTAAAATAGCCTTTCACTGTACCTTATGGCCATGACAGATATTTGGTACACCAAACCTAACATACCTTACAATGGATCCGATTGACCAACTTCTTGATTTACACATTCATTACCATCTAAAACAAAATAAAGAAACATGTTTTGTTGCATTTCAGAAACCCGTGTTGATTTTTCAAAACTTTCAACTATCAAATTTCTTGAAGTTGAAATGCTTTGTTAATGAAAGATGATCTTTCAAACCCGAGCTCAACTCGGTTCTTGTAATCAGGTGACATTTAGTAAGTTCGAGTTCAAGTCAACCTGGACTCTTTTGTGGGGAAAACATAAAAGATTATTTTCCATGTTTTTGATGCAGAGCCAGGATCCCACATGCAAAAAATTTACACCCTTTGGAGGTGGGTCAAGATGCTGTCCTGGATCTGACCTAGCCAAGGTTGAGGTTGCTTTCTTCCTCCACCACCTTGTTCAAAACTTCAGGTGATTTTCTTTTATGTATATCCAGTAAATAAAATCAACACTACTGCTATTTTCTTCTTCAACTTTAAAAATCCCAATTTACTGTAACATAGTGACAAATTTTGTAGGTGGAAAACAGAAGGTGAGGATCAACCTATAGCATACCCCTATGTCGAATTTCAAAGAGGATTGGTTTTGAATGTGGATCCATGTTCGGAAACTACTATGTAGGGTCGAGAATGAAGGCTGAGAATCATATTGTTTATGTTTTATTTTATTTAGCTACTGTTATTTTTATGGGCGAAAGGTCTCCTTTGAATGCCTGGTAAATTTTATATAAAGTTGTAACTTTTGTTTATGTATATGTAGTGCTTTCATCTCTTTATCAACTTTTTTCATATACATAAATAGTAATCAAATTATCTTAAATTCTCTTGACTATATAGAACACATAAAGGGCCATGGCAAAGTACATAGCTTGGCAGCAATCAAAGGGTTAATCCAAGGATTAAAACTTAAAATGCTAGCTCAAGCAAATTTTGACTATCTTTTAGACTGCCTTCACTACTATAGGACTCCTTACATAGTGTACATTGTCTGACCATATCAGCTCTCCAAATACATACTCCTTAATTGCCTGAGCATTCTTAACCTTGAGTGTAACACTGAATGTCTTCTCTTCACCAGCCTTTTCGAACTTCAATTTTCGGGGCTTAACATAAATCGAAATTCCCATCGGTCTCATCACTTTAGCTCTGTAAGTACCTGGTGAACCAACATTTTTAACGGTCCTGGTCACTGTAATGGATCCACCAAGGTTAGGGATTGTGATTGAAGGATAGTTTAAGTTGGCAAGATTGATTGGGTTGGGGCACTTGTAGGTGTTCTTTGAGAACAGTGAAATTAGTGTTTCATTGTACCCCAAAGCGCATAGGAAGTTTAGGTAATCAGTGGGGGTTAAGTCATAAACAAGCCCGGGATCCATAGCAAGATTAGGTTGTACATGTCCGGCTCCATAGCTGAATGGTCCTGCTTTGATGTTTGATGCATTTAGAATTGGCTCATTCAGGTTATCCAATGTGGTTGCTGCATCCAAAGAAAAAGCAAGTTTAAAAAGCTTCAAACCAAAAGTTATTTGCTTTAGAAACACGTTTCTTACCGGAGGTCATAATAGCTGATTTGATGGCCGCGGGACTCCAGTTAGGATAAAGGGTTTTAAGTAGGCCAACAATGCCTGAAACATGAGGGCACGACATCGAAGTGCCCGATAAAGAGTTGAATTGAACTCGGCGCTTGTCGAAATCCTCGTTTGTCGGCCCTTCTGCTTCTGTATACGCAGCTATTACACTCACTCCTGGTGCGGTGATATCAGGCTGAATGTGGGATACTAAAATTAGCCAAGGATTTGGAAAATTTATGCACATACTGATAGCAAATACCTTGAGTATCTCGGGTGTGATTGTGTTGGGTCCCTTGGATGAAAATGCTGCCATGACAGGGGCTGGCTTTTTGCCAATTTGAGTGGTTACAGGTGTAATATAAGCAGTGGGATTCCTATTCCAGATATCCATACACAGTCACTGAAATGTCAAGGTGAAATTTAACATATATTATTTGGTTCCAAGACTTACTTTGTTGAATTAATGTAAGTGAAAACAGTGAGACCATCGGTGTAATTGATATTTGAAGCAGGGAGGACATGAGCCTCAACTAAAATTTCATTGTCTGTGAAAATGTCATTAGCAAGAATCATGCCCACAGCACCAGCCAGAGCTGCTTGCTGACCCTTCTCCACTCCTCCATTCATCCCTCGAAGACATACCAAAACCTTTCCTGTTGCCTTTTTGGGATCAATGGCTCCGGCCTGACAGAACAATCTGCAAGAATCTACAAATCAGCATGTGTCTGCAGAAGGACGTTGTGAGCGTGGAAGTGCATACATTAATGACTGAAAGTGTTAGAAACGGTTGGTATATAACTGTATATGTGCAACAAAAGTATCACTAATGAGATGTATTCAATTCTTACGCGGTTTGAACTGATGCATTAGCCACCTTGGCATCGGCTGCACTTATCAGCGGGAAGAACTTCTGGTGTGGTAAAACTTTGGTTGATAAACTTTGTCCCTTCACGAAGGAAATAAGCATTTGTTAGTCCCAGTTGCCAACATGTGCAAGTATTACACTTTATTGACCAGTAGACCTTAAGTTATGGTTTACTTTCACTCAATTTGAGCATTTAAGAAAAGAAAACAGTCGCAACATATTTCATAAACACCAAAACAACGGGGAAAGTAAACCTTGTAGTGCATATCATTGCCGAGGACAACAATACTAGGAAACTCCCTATCCATGGTGCTAGCTCCAACAGTGATCTGCCATGGAGCAATGTTTACAACCGTACCATCAGCAGGTCCTGAATTGCCAGCAGAGCAGACCACAACAATTCCATGCTTGATAGCATGAAAAGAGCCAATCGCAATGCTGTCATTAAAAAAGTCAATGGGTTCTCCTCCTAGTGACACAGACAGAACATCAACACCGTCATGAATGGCCATGTCGAAAGCTGCCAATATATCTGCATCAAAACATTCTTCTCCTCCAACGGGTGGCCAGCACACCTTGTATGTCACTACTCTAGCTCTAGGTGACCCTCCTTTTGCTGTTCCCTTACCAAAGCCGAAAGCACTTGCTTTGGCTACCAAGTTACCCCCAGCAGTGGATAAAGTATGCGTTCCATGACCATCATTGTCTCGTGGTGTATTGAAGGAAGAGTTGAATTTGCTGCCAACAATGGCAGCATAACCTTTGTTGAAGTACCTTGCTCCAATTAGCTTCCTTTTAACATGAAGACAGCAATTTTAGGTAGGCGCTAAACCCTGGTCTGTATATAATACAAGTAACATATTTCATAAAACAGGTTTAGATACCGTTTCAGCTAAGCTAAGGTTAAATGTCTGCTAATAATCTTTTTCTCCACGCTTACGGATAAAAAGCGGTACCATAAAATTGGAAATGAATAAATAAGCTTATTTTCAGGGACTGGTCCTCCCCCACCATCAAGATCCTAAATCACCCAAGATGAGTAGTGCGTGCACATTCTCGGACAAGGATGAAGATAGGCATGGAGGAAAGGTGAAAAGTGGGGTTAGAAGAGAAGAAAAACTGACCTATTGCAATGAAATCGGGTGTCAATGTCATTTTGGCAAATGCCCTTCCACTTGGATGGAATCGGTCCATACCCATCATCGCTGAAGCTTTTTGATTCAGGCCACACACCTACCATAATCCCATTAAGCATGCGTTTCGCTTACAATGTCAATAACTGTCACCGACTCCACCCAGTTCATGGCATAAGTTATAATTGATTTGTTTTACTACTCACATGGTCTTCGTATCAGTTTTCAATTATGCCTTCAAAGAATCTCAATTAATTTACTTGATACATATATAATCAGTGCACACTTACTTTTATATCTTGTGATATATATATCCGAATTTAATGAAAGTGACAACATCTTATACTTAAAACTAGGTCTTTGGGAGCAAAAATCAAATATATAGATATGGGTGAATAGTGATTTCACATCTTTGTTGCAGTGCGTTGCAATCCTATGCTTACTAGGTTAATCCAAATTAGTAGTGATAATAAAACAAGGGTAATCCACATCTACATATTTCAGATTTTATGTTAAACTATAATGTTTGATTCTGACTTTTTTATTATTATAACTGTTTTAAAATAAATAAAATAAGGTGGATTTGGGTTTTTTTTCCTAATTTTATCTCATAAATATAAGTAACATATTGGTCCGAAAAAATACAAATATCTCATTAAAAAACAAGTGTAAAATTAAAGTATCAAATAAAGTATTAAGCTTTTTGTTATCTATTAATATATATTATATTATCATATTTCCATTTAACATAATTATGCTGGTCATCTTTCTAAATTATTTTATTTTAGTTTCATTTTATAGATTTTATATTTTAATTTGATAAAGTTTGAATTACTCCTGTAATATTATGTTTTTATTTTATAATATGAAATCATTTAAACCATTTTAATTATTTGAGTTAGATTATTAATTTTTAACAATAAAATTTTAACATTAATCAAATTTAAAAGTTTACATATACAATATATTAATAATGCTATTTAAATATAAATTTATACCTTAATGAGTTACGTTTAAAGGAAGTTGCCATCTCATAAGAGAGTGGGTTTATAGTAAAATTCGTTGACACTAGCAAACCTATCTAATATGAACACTTGTTATAAATTTAAGAAAACATGTTGTACTTGCATGCTTAAGAGTCATGTAGGGACGAAAATAACTGAAAAAAAGAAAAAAAAAAAGACAAACTGACTTGTCCAGATACGATATCCCGCAGGAAAAGGAAGAAGGGGAAGCTGAAAATGACTCACCCGTGTCAAGATTTCCGATGATCGTGTCTTCACCATATCTGGCCTTGTTCCAGATTGAGTTCGATGGAACGACGCCGTTCTGCTCCAATCTTAGGAATTCCCATGATCGAGTTGTATGTAGTTTTCTTCCCTTGTTCATGAAAACTGAAACTACTTCAGGATGCCCTGCATTCCCTCACATTACATTAATTCCACACTGTTACTCCCTGTTCTGGAGAAAACTGTTAAGTCAAAAACAGGGACTCACTTGCAATCTCAGAGGCTACTTCATCAGCTAAATTTGCAGCGAAACCATTGATGTGTCTGGTATAAGAGTAAAAGATAGCCTGTCGTGCATCCTCCCGGCTGTTTGAAAATACAAATTCAAAAAGTTAATAAAAGCTTAGCTCGCATATTGTCATTCAACATAACAGATGAGGAGGAGCTGAAAAATCCTTTTAAACCTTCCCAAGAATGAGCCCAGAAACTCGTAGTGTGTTTCCGTCACGGCGTCCACGTTAACCCATGCAGATCCCAGTCCACGTAAGTGTTCTCCCAGGTATATTACATATGACTACATCAACATACACCAACATTTCTTTGGTGATTTTTTTTTTTAATAATTATAGGAACCGCCAATAAGGAAAGATGCTTTGATCATGTTTTTTGTACTAAAATTTCCCAAAGGGTATTGAAATGCTTACCTTTTGAGCGGTAAATCCAGGTCTCAGCAAAAGAAAGAAAACCATGAGAGAAACTAAAGAGAGGGTAGAAAGCCTCATTGCTTTGCCCGCTACCTCTTTTGGGAATTTAATACTTGTTCTGTTTCTTTATATGATACGAATGGAACAGGGCTGTGGGACTTGTATATATATACACGATATATGAGATTGTGTTGGAAAGATGTGAATTTGTATGCATAATGTAATTAAGTGAACTTAATTCTGAGTTTGTTAAGAAGAAAATGTGGGGACTTCCATGTGGACCTTGACAGTGAACTTTGATGGATGAATATAATTGCTAAACTTGAAGAAGATAAAAGAAGATCGGAGGAATCTCTAGTGTTTTAGCCCTTTCTTGTATCCAATCTGTTGGCTGACACATTAACTTGATTCAACAATTATGAACTGACAAACACCATATAATGTATGTATGTGTTGGATGTGTGATGGGAATTAGGAAAGGATGGCATTAGATTTTTTTTTAGTAGCTTACGGTTTTAATAGAATTTTTTTAAAGGAAAAAGAAAATCTCTAGTCTAGCTATAATGCAAATCCAAAAATCAAATATTTTAATGTTTAATTCATGTAACTTAAGGATATAATTAATTTTTTAATACTTAATTCAAATATTTCACAATTTTCAGAAAGAAATTATAATATAATTATGTGAAAGCTAATATTGAAGATTGTCTTTGCTTTGGGTAATCTAATTTATAGAAAGACAAGTGAAGGGTGGTTTTTGGCAAAGATTGACAACAAGATCAACGTCTGTCTTCTTTTTGTTTTTAATCCAACCATGGTTGGCTTTTAGCCTCCACTTTTTCAAATAACCATAGGCAATGGCAAAGAACGTAGAAATACTTAGACCCAACTTTGCAAAGGAATTTTATTAAATAAAACCCTACATGCTTTATAATTTTTTTCAGGATAAGCATGCATAACAAGAAGATTAAATGAAAGGAAACGAGATTAATTGTCTAAGGCACCTCAAGCAGTACCCCATTTCGATGCGGACAGAGATGAAGGGAAGAACTGATCTCAACATCACTGGCTGCCTCAACTCTCAGCCTAGCTAAGAACAATCTGTTCTTGGTCTAACACAAGGAGAAGGAAACAGGAATCTGACCTTTTATTTTTGGGGATTAAGATTCTAACCTTAACGGCCACTATGTAATACACATGGAGGGGCACCAAAATGGACATATAGGATTTTTATTCTCAATTATCTGCCGTTACCATTCTGAAAAGGCTTAATTTATAATTTAGCCTCTCAAGTATACTTATTTTTTTCACTGTGATACTTAAATTTTTTTGTCCCAATTTGATACCTAAAGTATCAATTTTCTCTATTTTTAGTTCATTTTGGAACTACTGTTAAAAAAGTATATTAGGCCATTTTAGCTAATAGAAAAGTGCCACGTGACTTATTTTTGGCCAAATGAAAAAAAAAAGTCACAAGGCAATTAGATTTATTTAAAATAAAAACATTAAATTTAAATTAAAAATTATAATATTAAATATTTAAATATTAAAAAATGCTATTGACTTTGGCTGACTATTGATCAACATGGATCAGTGTTGACTTGCCATGGCGCTATTAGAATAAATCACATGTCCTTTTTATTTTTTAAATGTTATATATATTATTTTGATTAAAAATGTAAAAAAACATATATAATATATAAAAAACTTTTAAAATTATAAATTTATAAAATATATAATTATAAATTTTAAAATTCAAAATAATATATAAAAATTTAAAATTGTTAAAAAATTAAAGAAGTATTTAAATTTCAAGTAATTGCAAAAAAAATTTGAAATTCAAATACCTTTTAGAATTTTATAAAGAAATATTTTAAACTTTTAATTTTTTCTAATTTTAATTCTTTTACATTTTTAATAATATTTTTAATTCCAACTAATTTCTTTTCAATTATCATATTTTTTGTAAATTTTATTTTATAAATTCTTTTATAATTGATTTTTTCTAGATTATATATATATATATATTTTTTTTTCTGAAATTTTTATATATATTTTTATATTTCTTTAATGTGTGACATTTAATAAAATATTTTTACATAAAATCCTCATGAGGTGCTTTACGATTGGTTATTAGATATTTTTAATGTCTGTAAAAAATTGGACTAAAAATATAACAAAAACATACTTTAATTATCAAATTGAAAAGTGATTGATATTTTAGGTACCAAATTAAAATAAAAAATTTAAATACTAAAATGAGAAAATAAATTTACTTTAAAGGCCAAATCGTGAATTAACCTTCTAAAACAAAAAATAAGCCCATTTTTGTTTGATTTTGATTGGGCCGAATCATAGGATAAGTTCTTACTTGAAAATGTTTACTCCGTTTGTGTTTCATGGCATTGCCTTTTTTTATTATTATTTAAAATTGAATTAATTTAACTTCATTTACTATTTTTAATAAAATTCCACCATGAACTATTAACAATAAAAATGCAAATACATAGGTATATAGGTTAAGGTGTTTACAAGAAAAGGAAGTGAGAGCTCTTTAATTAGTGCTATTGCTCATAAGGAAAAGGAAATAAAAGAAATTCTTATTTTTAATATTTTTAGAAATTTTCTCGTTAAAACACAGTTAACATTTTGGGTTTATTTCTACCGTAGAAATAATTCCAAGTCGTAATTTAGATTTGAAAATATCAAGTATCAACATGAAAACGTAGTCAAGTTTAAAGGTCGACATAAATAAAAATTCTCTCTTAATAGTTATTGCTATAACCTTATCACTATTTAGTGAAATTTTATAAAAATCTTATCTTTAAAGATTTAAAATACCAAAGAGAATTAAAAGTTCTTGAATATTCTTAGAAGAATTGAAACAATCTGAATATATATGATATAAATGATTCAATGAATATTTATTCAAAGAAAATTATAAAACCGTATATTTTTATAAAAGATCATGATTAAAATATTTATTAATGCGAATATATTGATGTTATGAACTCCAAAAATATTTCAAAAGGAAGCAGAAAAGATTTGAGATAAAAAGGACATTGGAAAATAAAGCTTTCTCATGGCTTGTAAATCGAGCACCTAACATATGAAAATTTTGTCCATAAATAAGCATTTACAGAAAGGATATTATAGAGATTCAATTAGCATCCACTGTGTACCAATGCATCACTAGATGTGAATGAAGACATTTTTCTTTCTCAAAAAATATATATTAAAAGATATTTAACGAAATATATTTCTCAAAAAAAAATTTTCTCAAAATCTTTAGAAGAATGGTAATATAAATAATTAGCAAACCTGTTAAAGTGATAATTGAAAAGTTGGTATTCAAAATTAAAATGCGTGGAGTCTAAGATTTTATGTGATATAGTCATGAGGGAGAGTAAATACGTGTTGTACTCTTTTCCTCTTAATCAAGGTTTTATCTCACTAAATTTTCCTAATAAGGTTTTTATTAGACAACATATTAGATGTATTAAAGATATTGTACTTGTCATGGCCAAGGTTGTTCAACCATGGTTGTTTTGTGATCTGATCAATCATGAACTTGGTCAGTCACGTTATGAGGCAGCTTGGGCATTTTTATGTGTCCACCTTTTTGACATGGGCCTGCATTTATGGAAATGGACCTCATGGAAAGTCACATTCTTGTTCTCAAAAAATAAAATTATCAATAGGAGCAGTATGTGAAGAGATTGGATTCGACTTAGATTAAAGAGAGAATTTTTTTTCTCCTCAAAGACGTCATCGATGGATATTTTCAAGGAGGGCTTTTTTTATTTACCTAGGACTTCTCTAGTTGAATACAAAGTTAAGTTTATTTTGATTACTTGGTATTTATCTATGTTGCCTAGGATGCCTATAAATAGGCAGTACATCGTACATTCGAAGGTATTATTATTATTTGGGTAGAGAGTTGTGAATTATATTATTGGCTAATTATTCTCTTTGTTTGTTTTCGCACTCAATTGCAAGTATTATTTGTGAGTGAATTTAAACTTTTGTAAGTGAGGTTTAGATGAGTGGTTATAATTAGTTGGGACAAGCTATTGGTGCTACAAATACATCTTGTAGAAGGGTAGTTTAAGCTTATACCAATAGTAGGTTGGATCAATTTAGGAATAAGAGACTATTCACTTAGCAAGACTCCGCAAAGTAAGATTGTTTTTGAACTGCATAAGTAAACGATTATTTGTAAACCTCTCTCTACTTTTGCTATTTCTGTTTCATTTTTATTGTTTGCTCAGTTCTATGACTAAACGCGATATCAAACAATCTAGTGATATTCACAACAAACTAATGTGTTTTCCAGTGCTATTTTTCCTTCATTAAGATTTCTCCTACAAGGTATTGGGCCTAGTACTTTTTCAGCAAGCTATTGGACATCCAAATGGAGTGTTATAAATATTTTTATTATAAAATGAATGTCCATTAAGATAAGAAATTTGATATGCTTTAGGACTTTAATATTCAATAAAAGTAAAATTTTATATCATTCATACTTTTTATATTTATAAATATAGACTGTAGAAAAACATTATAAATACTAAATTATGGTGCACTCACTATGTGACTGAAAACAATTATATAATGAATTTGTAATATATATAAATTAATACTAAATATGTTTTTAGTTGAGATGGAAAATTGAGAGAATTATATTTATGATGTTTTCGGTTCAAATCTCATCAAATGTATATATATTTTAGACTTTATATAAAAAACATAAAAGACAAAAATAATCTCAATATAATATTTACCCTTCATAAAATTAAGGAGATTTTAAACTTAATGTGACACCAACATAGTCAAACTTTAGATATTAGTATAGATATAGATATTATTAATAAATAAATAATACATGCTTATCTCTCTAGGCATTGATTCAAAAGCAAGGTTGAGGCTCTAGGAAGTTTAAGGTTTACAAGTTCAAGTCTGTGTGTTCTCTTCTAAATTTATCTTAATCAGTTAATTAATTTTATTTCATTAAATTTTTGTAATTTCAAAATAATAATAAAGAGTTTGAATCATAAATTAAATTAGATAAACTACAAAAAAAAGTCACTAAACTATGGTTAAGTTTTTTTTTTTTGCCTAACTATCAAATGTTATTATATGACTACCCATATTATCAAATTGTAATATTTTAATCACTTATCCATTAATTACTGTTACCCACTTAATAGAATAAAGATATAACACATTAACTCAAGAATTAATATCTAATATGATCATTGAACTATAGTTATAATATTCAATGTAGTACTTTAAAAAATTAATTATAATTCTTTAAAAATTCTAAAAGTATCGTTTTTAATATATATATATATATATATGTGTGAATACTCATAATCTATTTACTGAGATTATAAAAAATTTAAAATGTACATAAAGTTAAATGAAAATCTAAAATGCCTATATATATATAAATTTCTAAAAGAACTTCAAATATTTTTTTGAACTTACCGCATCATCCCACACGACTCAAACTTTGAAGCATGTGAGAAGGTAAAAGAAATATGAAAGAAGGAGGCTCGCAAGAACATGAAATCTAAGACTAATGAGTGATGCAACTGCTAGCCAACTAATTAATATCTTTTCTGTATTTTCGTGCTCAAACTAGAATCGGTGTGGGATTAGTTACTAATATTTCTGCCACAATTCGTACTTCAATTTTTTTTTTAGGTTTTCATATATTACCAATATGTGTGAAAGCTTCGAGGTTTTAACTATTATTGGTGTTCTATTTTAGATTATGCTATATTTAATTAGTTTGCTACTACTTTTGTAGCAATGAATTTGATAGGTGAAGTAGGAAATGTAAGATATGAGTGGCAAAATGCATGGGGCTTGGCCAAAGAGATTGCTCAAAAGGCTAATGACAGTGTGCTTGGGAAGGCTGATGAATCAAAAGAAGGTGCAAAAAAGGATAAAGCAAAGCATGAATAAGAAGAGCAAAAATAAATAAATTGCCCCTAAGGCCAACTGTCCAATTATTATTTGCTGCACTTGGTTCCATTTCGTCATTGGGGACCATTTATTTTTTGTTTTTTAAGTATTATTATTTTTCTTCTATTGTAGCCTTTTTTTATGGCTAATTGCCATTTAGTATTACCATTTTAGTTACTAAAATTTTGGGAATTTAAAGAATCATATCAATATTTGTCTTTGACCTATGATTATCATTACGTGCAACATTACCAAAAGTTAAAAAAAAAAAATTATTAGTCAATTCAGTTTTAGCTCGATTAGCATAGATATTGTTGTCAGTGCAAGAGGACGTAGTTCAACTATACTGAAGCGCATTATCCTCCTATTTAAGGGTTCGAGAGTGGCTATGGATAATCTAGACATTATATCAAAAAACAAAGATTAAAAATCGTAATTTTACACTCATATGAAATGAAATAAATAAAAAATTATTGCTAGATATATTAAATAATTTTTCAATAATAATAACAATATATATGATTTCTCGTAAATTTTGAGGAAAGAGCTTATATCAAATAAAATAAATATTTTTCAGCTTTTTATAAAAGTGATCCCATAAATGAATGAGCAGAAATTATTTTTGGATTTTTGAAGTTATTTAGATATTATATACATTTTATATTTTCTAAATATATATATAATTTCAGAAAATGAATTATGAAATTTTAGATTTTTTATTTTAATAAATTCTTTAGAACTATTATTAATTTTTGAATAGATTATTTAGTTATGGTTTAGAAGTCAAATTAAATATTAATATATTAACGAATTTTTAGATACGCATCCGTACGGATCCTTACCAAATCGAAACGATTACCATTATTAGTATTAAACCAATACTAATTCATATAAGCTAAATCTTCTAATCGATAATTGTACTAAAGAAATTTATTTAACTAATCCGTTAAGACAACAAAGTCAAGAGGGACTGACCGAAATATTACGAGCGGATAACCTGAGGTATTTTTGCGGCGAGTGAGGTTAACAAGTCAGGCGACGCCGACAAAGGGTGTGGCGAGCTGAAAACTAAAGAAAAGTCGAAATATCAAAGTCAGTTAAATCGTCTGAAAAGCGAAAATTGGAGCTCATCACGGCCTCCATTCTGCCCAAAATGGATCCCACATGCACTTGGGGTCCCCCACTCCTCGCTTTCTTTTTATCAAATCTTTGCTTCCAATTTTTATTGTATTCGCAGCATGTGCTTAAATCTTTGGATATAAAACGACCTCAAATAATCCGGCAAACAACCCACGCCGAGGCTGTCACTTTGTCTCATGCTTTGGCCTTCCCACCTCCCTCTCCTCTCATCAATGCCTCTCATTGCTTATTCTTCTTTGCTCCACACTTTACTTTAGCAAGAAAAAACAACAACCAAGATCTGGGAAGTTGGAAAACCAATAGTATACTTGATTTTCGGGTTTTTAAATTAGTATATTATTATTCCCTTTAATTAATTTTTACATCTTATTTAAGAAAATAATAATAATCCAATCGTTTGCAATTGCCGTCTGGTTTTATAGTACTCTCCTATCTCTTTCCCTGGACTTGTCGTTGTCCCTTTTCTTAGCTACTCAACCCTTAAATCCCATATAAATGAATGAAGTTTCCAATTAAGTTATGTGCTATGGGTTGATAGAGAGAGCACTGCTAAACTCAACTCAACTATATGCAGCAGCATGTTTCTGCAGTTTGCACCAGTCGCCGGTCAGCCATGATTGAACTGTACGTGACCACTTCCTCCGATATATATGTATATATCACGGGAATTAAATTAAAATGATATATTCTATTTTGCATTAAATTTTAGGATTTTTCTTCCCATTATTGTTATACCTTACCAAAAACGTGATTACCATAACAGACCATTTTTATAGTAAGTAAATCCATCCTTGAAAATGCATCACTTTCAATGTTTTGTATATGATACGTATAGTTGGATGCGTATCTTTTACTTTCTTACTTTATGACTTTTTACTTTTTTACTGCAAAACCCAAGTAACATCTATAAATACGTTACTTTGTGGCATTCTCTTCAACATGTAAACTTCTTTTCTCTTTACGTTACAAAATTTCTGTTTTCAGTTCACTTTCAGATGACAGCTTCTTTATTCAGCCCTGGTCTATTCATAAGGTATTTTCTTTCTCTCTCTCTCTTTTTTTTTTTTCAATACAAAATGAAGAGGGTAAATGATTTCAGGCAATTGAATGAAAAAAAAAAAAACCAGTGAAACGATGAGGTTTGTAATCTAATCTGATCTGCCTGGCTCCCTGCATGCCAACTATGGATGCTGTCAAAAATGGATTGGCCCTTCCTAGTTGGCATCAGAGGAGTCAAGCAGGTCCTCATTTATTTTCTCACCATTTTCATATCATAACCTTAATTGATTTCACCTTTTCATTTAGTGGATATATGTATATATCGTTTCTTCTTTTAAGTTTTGTGATTGGTTGCAAACACTGACAATCCAGTGGAAGTACAAGTTCATCTGAAGTAGGGCAAAACTTGTCCGAAGGAAGCCCAATTAACTAAGGCCCACGCAATACACAATACCTTTTTTCTTTTTTGTACTTGGTTTTTTGTTATTTTATCAAAGGATGTGTTTGACAATAAATTTTTTTAATGTGTTAGATAATGATATCACTTAAATGTTAAAGATGTTGGTTTTCCTTAAATCATATTTGAAATATATTTTTTAATTAAAATTTATCAAATTTATTTAAAACAAATAATTATTAAAAATCAAGATTTAATTTTATTAAACAAGACAAATTTACAATAAAAATCTAGAAGGTTGAGCCATAATGTCAATGAATTCCGATCCCTTAGTCCAACTTTGAGTTTTATTCCTCTTTGTTTAATATCAATATCTAAATATATTTATAAAACAAAATAATATTATTTAATTTAATTGAAATCGACGCCTACCAACTTGAGCATTCTTTTATTGTGCGTTGATTTGAAGATAATTTTTTAAGAAAAAATGGTTTACTACTTTAATTCAATAATTGTAGAGTCAATTCAAGGATTTTCTTTTTCCCAATAAAATGCAAGTTTGATCAACCCAAAAATGTGATGTTAAAAATCATATAATTTAACGATTTTAATATCAAAATGATGAACAATATCTAACGCATTAATCGATTTAATGTTATATGATTTCTATTGCTATCTACAATCGATTTAATATACGTTTAAATTTAAGTTTTTATGATTATTTTAACAGTAAAATTCCAGTATATAATTATTAAAGAACATTGAAAATTAAA
The DNA here is from genome assembly GCF_025698485.1 of Gossypium arboreum. NCBI lineage: Eukaryota > Viridiplantae > Streptophyta > Magnoliopsida > Malvales > Malvaceae > Gossypium > Gossypium arboreum. The sequence goes on from NC_069080.1 coordinate 18,313,965, forward strand.
TTATAATTTTATTAATATTTCAAAATATAAGCATCTAAAAGTCGGCACTAAGAATTTTTTTTTATGAAAATGTATTAACAACAATATCCTTATGTGTTTGCCAAACTACATGTTAATGTTATCATGAGTATCCACTATTTATTTGTCACAAAATCTTCATATAAATTTGGTATAATATAATCATAATTTTTTTGCTATAAATACAACAGTGAGTTTTATTTTAACCACTAAATTAAAAAATATATAATTTGACCAATTGAACTATATAAATTTTTTATTTAAGTTACTAGATTGTTAAGTTTTTTTTAAGTTCTCCCATCAAGCTTCAAGTAATAATTCAATGATTGGTATAGTAAATCAATATTCATTGATAGGTAAAAGAACATACTTTAAATCTAAGTCAATTTAACGGTCAATATTGAATATTAGTGAAAAAAGTTGTTTGAACTTTAGTTTGTAAATTCATGACATCAAAAACTATTTCATGAAAAAAATGAACTGTAAAAGACAAAAGGGAAAGAGAGTTTTTTTATTGGTGCAAGCAATGTGAACAAAAAAAGTCATGTAGCATTGATTTTAATAGTCTAGTAACTTAAATGAAAAATTTTAAATAATTTAGTGACCAAAATGAAAACTTACCCATAACTTAGTGTCTAATGGTATAATTTATCCTTTTCTTAATATATATTTGTAAAAATTTGAAGATGGAAAAAGTATTTCTAACTTTGAAACCCAATCTCTCTTTTTCAATAATGAAAACACAACAACAAAAATAATTGCATAGGAAACACAGAAATTAGAGGTCTAATTTTGAGGTGAACAGGAACTGAGGAATTTAAGCCAAGTAATATATATATATATCATTTGTTGTTGTCGACTGTGAAGTGTAAAATTTCGTGTGTCTGTGATTACAAGATGGAGCAAGAGGGTCCATAGTTTTCGACGTATCCGTACGGAGGCACCGGTTGACACTGATAATAGTAGAAGGGTGGCGGTAGCTTCGTCTCGTCTTTCTTATCATCCTTCTTATCAGCGGCACTGACGCTGACCAGCTCGGCGTACCCCACGCCCTTCCTTAGCAGACTGGTTAGCTTAACTGCATCCACACCATCCCCTGTTACCTCTATTTGGCTCTTGTCATCGCCTTTCAACGAAGCCGACTCCACCCCTTTCCAAAAATACTCAACAATTAGCATAAAATCCCACAATTAAATCATGGGAAATCAAAGTTGGTAAACTACGTGAAAACGAGTTAGTTTAAGTAGTTTACTGTGTAAATTATTCAATTCAGTATTTATAATGATTTATTCTTATAGTTAAAAAAATTGGTTTCAGTTGGTTTTTATCACCTGAGAGACCAACTACAATTTTCAACGCCTTAGAGCGGGATTTCTCGCCCTTCATGGTAACCTTCACTACCATCTTTTGCTGAAAAAAAAAAAAGAAAAAGAAAAATTCAATAAAATTGGAAACTAGTTTATTACCACACATTAATCCATATGGTTCAGTCGCATACCTTCATGGTGACGTTTATCGCTTAAAATCGAAAGAAAAAGACAAAAGATGTTTGGAGGAAGAAGAAGAAGAAGAAGTTAAAGGAGAAACAAAAGTTGTTACTTGGTGTTATGTATGGTATGGGACATGGCAGCAAATGCTTTGTTGGGGTATTTATAAAGGGTGACAGAGTTCAGTTATTCCCCACTGGATATTTCATTGCAAGTTCGAGAAACCGTTGATTTCCTATGGAAAGGGGCACTGCACCTGCAGCCAAACCATAGAGACTTTTACTTTGTCAGTTCAACTCATTTACTTTGATTTTCTTCCTAAGGTGACCCTACCCAACCCAAGTACTAAGTTTAATAACAAATTGGAATATCAAATTTAATTCATAAGATTTGCTCAATTAACAGAGATATTTTTACATCTAAGTTCTACCTATAAACTAATAATTTGCTTTCCTCATGACAAGGAGTTCCAACAAATAAAAAGATGTATGTAACTAATATAAAATGATTAAGGGAGCATGGAGTTGTTGAATGTGAACCTCGCTTAATCTTCTTACATGAAAAATAGATTTTATATAATAAGAAGTTCAATGTGTAAATTGATTTTCTATAATTATATAAACGAAATCTAAATTGTGGTTTTATCCATATGTACAACTTTAATTTTAATTCTATTATACGCATTTAAATACATGTATTTATTTTTATATTTGATTAATATAATTATTTGTGTAGCTAATTTATCAATGAAAAATAATATCAATCTGATAATATTATTAGTGATTAGTGAAAATTAAATCAAATTCAAATTTCATATATAGAATTTTACAAAATCAAAATTCATATATAATCTAAATATTTATCCTAGAAGTGCAATGCAGTAAGAATAAATTAAATAATTGAGGTTGCCCTACTCTTTCTTTAATTTTACTTATTTTTAAGTCTACAATATAACTAGAAAGATAAGCAAATATTATTTATTGAATAAAATTAAAGGATTTTGGTTGCTTTCGATTAGTCATGCACGATGGAGGACTTGACCTTTCTTTCTTCTTCTCTCATTGGAGGAATGCATTCTCATTGTAGAAATCAATACACTATTTGGTTTCGGAAAAAAAATAGATGTTATTTTTTTATTTTTGAAAATAGAAAAAGAGAAATGATAAATAATAATTTTGGAAATGAAAATATTTAAAATTTAAAAATAATAAAAAATTATTTTCATTAAAAGTATTTTAAAAATTAAAAATATTAAAAATAAAAATTCTAAACTTTAAACTTAATTATTGAATTCACTTATTCAAATACATATGAACAATTTTTAATATCAAACTTCTTTTACCTTTGTTAAAATCTTTATAAATGTAAGTCTTTTTATTTTATTACACATGTTGCTATTATAGAATAACATGTATCAAATATGTTTATGTTTATATTTATCAAATGTATTTTTAATTTTAAAAAATAAAAAATGAAAATTATTTTCATAAGTGAAAATAGAAAATAAAATTTAAAAAATTTAGAAATCACACTAAACTTAAGTTATTTTGTATATAGACAGTTTCAATAGCTTTCTAAGACAACCCTATCTCTCTCTTACATACATATATGCGATAATGACAATAGAAGTGTTAATTTGTTGGAAATTTCTTTCTTTGTATCTAACAAAATCAAGTTAGTTTGGCCAACAATTTCTTAACCTAGTGACAATAGTATTGTGTCATTTAGCATAAGTGTAAAAACTCGTTCAGTGAGGTTTTGGTGTTTGACTATTGTTTTAGACTGTTTTGGTGAATTAAGTGTAGAGATGAGCAAGTAAATTGTTTGTTTTGGTTTAGTATAGAATTCTTTGTATGCGTCATTTGACAAACTCTTAGTTTGGCAAATATCTATGGTTTGGTGGGCTCTTCTATTAAGTGCATGCCACCCAAATGCTTTGGTGAACTCGCTTGGTTTACTGTTGAATGGATTTTTTTATTAATAAATAAGGAAAATTAGTTAGTTAAATTGAGACTTAGATAGAATGGAAGTAAACTACTATAGATGAAAAGACTTAATTTTTGATAAACGCGCTTAATCATGAGAATCAAAAGTATTAGTGGAATTATTTGATTTTTTCACTAAACCTTGTGTTCGTACTTAAATATATAAGGATAGTTGTGCCTTCATTGGAAATTTTTACGTTTTCTTTGTGCTTATCTTCCTCCTTGATCTTCTTTGCATTTTTTGAAAACCAAAGTCCAGAAAACTTGTCTGAAGTTGGGTTCGTTGTAGTCAGCCAACTTATATGTTTGTCATAACTCTCTTGTAATTGTTGATGAACCCTAGGTTATTTTTAAGGCTATTTACGTGTTTTTTATTCTGCATGCATAAGTGTCAAATTGGTGTGTAAGGAAAGAAACTTTCTGGTTCTGAGTTAAATGTTAACGATTCGATGAAGTAGTAATCTGATATGTTTAAATAACATTATTTTTAGCTCAAGACACTACAGAAGGTCCAAATGACAAAGGCAAATGACCTGTTATTTAAACTTTGTTATTTTTCTAGTGAGTTCCTTCTTACTTTGTGTTGTGATTATCTTTACTTTATAATATTATAAGGTAAATATTTTTACTCTGTAAAGGATTATCAGTGTATGTGTGTGTGACAAATGATTATCTATCTAGAGTTATTACTCTGAGTTCTATATGTCTGGGAAAAGAGGTATGGGTCATTTTCATGTTAAGCCACTACCATCTACTTTTGAAATAAATGATATAATATGAACTGATTTACGAAAATGGAGTTAAAGGAAATATGTTGTGTAGCCTACGAAAATTGGTATATGTGAATCTAGTTGATAGTGTTGTTATGCTCATAAGTAGATTATAAGTTTGTAATACGTATAATGTTGCATTGAAATTGATTTTGGATAAATTTGGCATGGTTGACAAAAGCATAAATATAGTATAGTAGTTAACCTATTTGAAATTGTTAAGGTTTAATACATTGTTGTATCAAGGTAATGTGAATCATGTCTTGAGTGTTGAACTTTAGCATGGTTTAGTTGGATGATGAAATGTATGTGTGCATTTGTTAAATGGATGAAACTACAGGTTAAGGGTCTTAGATTTTCCAAAAGCAATATGTGACATCGTGACGTCGAGTATACCACGTCGCGACGAGAAATTACCTATAATGTCATGTTGAGACAAGGAACCCCATTGTCTTGATGAGGCAAAAATAGTAAATGACGTCGCAACATCAAGTGGCTTGACGTTGTGATGTGAAAAATTGTGCGACGACATCTTGACATGAAAATATGACGTCATGATGTTAACTTTGTAATTTGAATACTTTACAATTCAATCCTAATTCAATCTCGGGTTAGCATTAGAGCTTTCTTAAGCTCATATAAGACCCGAGCATGTATATTTATCCTATTGTTTGCTTATAATGTTTGCATTTGAATGTTAAATGGCTTGAATTATGTTTTTTTTAATCGTAGCTGCTTTGGCAATAAATGTAGCACACTATAGCTCGGACCTGGCAAGCAGGTAGGGTATAGAATGTTATAGTAAATGGCTTATAGAATGATAGTTTGAGATTCCACTATAATTATTCTCTATTTAGCTTCATTGCATGTAATTATTAAAACATAGATTCATTATGTTAACATTGGTTAATTTCAATGGTAAATTTAATTCTTGATGTACTTACTAAGCTTTTATAAGCTTAACACGTTAATTTTCAACACATAGGTAGAGATTCGAGTTGAAGCTTTAAAGGGAAGATATCATCTCAACTCATCACATCTCAAAGCTTGGAAAAGAGTGTGATTTTGATAATTTAGTTACAGGTTATGACATGTACATAGGTTAATGGAAATCATATGGACAAGATTTCTAGTGAAAATACTTTAAGAATCTTGACTATTTTGTTTACCTTACAAACTTGTTAAACTTTGAATGGGTTATATATTGAATTTTTTGACGTTTTGATGGAGATTTTATGTTTTATAATGTTTAGAAATTATTTGGAATGGATGATGATAGTTGAGACTTGGTTTTTAGACGTTTCAGACATGTTTCGAGTAATTTGTCTCCAGTGTTGCAACATTAGAAACCAGTGTTGCAACATTAGACATGCAGTTAGAGTAATTTGTTTTTGGTGTCGCAAGATCAGCATCCTAGTGTCGCAACATTGACCTTATTTAGTAGTTTCTCTCCAATGTCGCAGCACCAACAGCTCAGTGTCGCAACATCAATCAGTGTCATGACACCCACTTCTTAGTGTCGCAACATTGACCTTATTTTCCCTGTTTTGACTTGAATAAGCCCCGATTCATCCATGTTTGTAACCAAACTTTAAAGAAAGCGTAGAAATGACTTAAATAACTTCAAAAGTGTCTATTTATGTTACAAAAAAGTTTTAAAATTTATGTTCGAGTGGAGTAGCCTTAGTTTCCAAATGTGACATTCCCTTAGTTTCCAAATGTGACATTCCTTGTTAGTGATATATTAGTTCACTTCGGGTAAGGGGTGCTACAAAAAGCATGTCAACAATCCATTGATTCATATAATTTAGGTAAATTGCCTACTGACTATATGCTTAAAAAGATCAAAGAAATGTGCTCACCCTCTCTTGACAAGGCATGTCATGCTAGCATTCTCTATGTTGCACTAGTTCGACAATGTACAAGAAACTCTTTACTTCTTGCTTTTCTTTGGGCAAAATATACTTATTCTCTTCCTTGCAAAATTTGGGAATAATGTCAGTAGCTGACTAAAATAATTAATGTTGGGTTTCACATTTTCCTTTTCTTGCCAAGGTATGTTCACCTTCACTACCTCGTATCATACAATGAGAGAGGAATCCTAACTCATGTAAGACTGAGGGTGAACAATTAATATTTCTTAGAAGGCTTAATTCTCAATTTGGCCTCTAAAGTATACTTGTTTTTCCACTTTGGTACCTTTTTTTTTTACCCAATTTGTTACACCTTACCGGGGCCTTTGACCCTCAAGGTCATCCGGAGCCACTTTAAAGCAGTTTATTGGCCAATCTGCATTTGTTATGGTTTTAGTCCATTTTTGTAATAGAAGTTGAAAATAAATTGTTTGGCGCTTTTAGCCAATGAAAAAGTGCCACTTGGAGTTCTTCTGTAAAATATATAAAATTTCTTTTATTAAATTGATATAAACCTTAAAAATATAAAATAAATATATAAAAATTTATATAATCTAAAAATATAAGGATTCTAAAAATTATGAAATTAAAAATTAATTGATATACTTTTTAAATTAAATTTAAAAAATTATTTTATTCCTCCCACCCTACGTTCTTTGTGTTGCACTTTATCTAAAAATTATTTATTAAAGTAGATACATTATTTTTCATAACTGTTCTGGCATTCATTTGTTTTGTAAGAAGCAAGTCATGATTAATAATAACAACTAAACATGACAAAAAAGTGTTTTTCGGATCCACCACAGAAACTAACATTCATTATTGTTTTTGTCCATAAAAACTACTTCTTTTAAGTTTAACACCAAATCAGTATTCAATAGTTGAGATGACTGAGAAGAAAAAATAATTTAAATATAAATGATTGATTAACAATCTATTTGGATTTTAATAAAAGTTAAAATTTGATTTAATGTGTAATGTAATACAAGAACTTACATTTATATAATTTTATACTTGAAGTTTTGATTTAATTTTTAATTTTCACAAATTACTAATATATTATTGATGTAATATCATTTTATGTTTACATATTATGTGCAAAAATAATTATATTCATCAAAATAAAAATAAATAAATGTACATTTAAACCAAATTAAAGTTTTATGTATAACTTTAAGATTTAAAAGCATTGATATAGCTTAAATATTTTTCTTTTAAGAAATACATATGTTGGACATGTGACCCAAATTCATGATAAAATAAAATATAAGTGTGCAAGAGAAGTTCGAATAGAAATATACTTCCTCTATTTAATATTGATTTGAATGAGGTGTTTTAACCTTACTGCATTACTTCTATTTTCTTTTGATTAGAATATGGTTTTACACACTTATAAATAGACATAGTCTACTCCTATTGTAATAATTCGAATTCAACATAGTGAATTATCTTCTCCTCTACTAGTGGTGTTTTTCCCAAAAGGGTTTTCACATAAAAATCTATGTATTCTTTATTTTTATTTCTTTTTCTTTGCGATACATTGTCATTATCGATGTTTTATTTTTCACAAATTGGTATCAGAGTTTTCCGGGTTGCTTATCTTGATCATGGTAATGGCATCAATGAAGTATGAAATTTCGCTATTGGATCGCAACACCAGATTTGTGTTATGACAAATTATTATGTAGGTAGTTCTTACGCAGATGGATCTGAAGGATGCCCTGCTAAGGATAGATAAGATGCCTTCGATATTGACAAATGAAGAGAAGAAGCGTAAGGATCAAAAGACTTTGACGCAATTACATCTACATTTGTTTAACAAAATTTTGCAAGATGTGATGAAGGAGAAGACTGTTGCTGTATTATGGAAGACGCTGGAGCAACTATGTACGTCAAAAAATCTAACCAGCAAGCTGCATATGAAGCAGTCCATTTATGCTCATCATTTGGAGGAAAGTGCGTCTGTGCACGAACAATTAATAGTGTTTAAAGAAATTCTCTCAAACCTTGAGGCCATGGAGGTCCAGTAAGATAAAGAAGATCTAAGGTTGATTCTGCTTTGTTCGTTGCCTCCGTCTTATTCAACCTTTAGAGACACGATTTTGTATAGTCGCTATAGTCGCTAGTCTCTCATAGTTGATGAGGTTTATGATTCTTTGATCTCGTATGTTAAGATGAAGCATCTTGTGGTTAAACTTGACTCTCAGGGAGAGGGTCTCATTATTTGTGGGAGACAAGATCAGAATGTTGATGGTGATCGTGGAATGACACAAGAACGAAATCTTCACGGTAAATCTAAAGGAATATCGAAGTCTTCAAACCAAGGTAAAACTTGTAACTTCTGTAAGAAGAAGTGACACATTAAATCTGAGTGTTTTAAGCTGCAAAACAAGATCAAAAGGGAGGCTGTGAATCAAAAGAGCAAACAACTAGAAAAATCTGATGAAGCTGATGTTGTAGAAGACTATAGCGACGATGAACTTCTAGTCGCTTCTGTCAATAATTCTAAAGTGAGTAAAGAGTGGATCCTTAATTCAAGCTGCACCTTCCACATGAGTCCCAATCAAGATTTGTTTACAACTTACGAAACAATATTAGAATGTATTGTTTTCATGGGAAATAATAATTCATGTAAAATTGCAGGTGTTGGAACGATTAAAGTTAAGATGTTTGACGGAGTTGTCAGAACACTTAATTGTAACAGCTCATTTTTCAGTGAAATCGGAACAGTGGTTTCGGGACCACAAATCGGACCCAAAAATATGATTTATTTTTATTTCATTATACGGTCCATGATATGGTAGATATGTTGTATGAAAATTTTGATATGAAAATTTTATCGATTAAGTGCTTAATTACAGAAGGACTAAATCGCATAAAATGTAAAAGTTAAATTCTAGTAGCTATAAGGATTAAATAGTTATGGAATTCAAATCTAGAGGTCCTTATATGGTAATTAGACCATTACAAAAAGTATGTAAATTTTTCTTGATGACTCATCCATGGAAAAATTAGAAAAGGCAAAAGACTAAATTAGAAATCACTAAAATTAAAATATGGTAATTAAATAAAAATAAATAATCATCTAATTTCATATCATCTTCCCCAAAATTTCCATGGAAACCTTAGGAGAGAGGAAAACAATGAAATCAAGTCCTGTTTTTAATAATTTTTATATTTTTAAAACTGGGATAGTCTAATCTCTCTATTTAGGGGATTAATTTGAAAAGTTATCAAGGTATGAAACTTGGGTCATGGATGAATATGCAAATTTTTGGTAGAAAATGAAAGTTTTTTCATAGATAAACAACTTTTACAAAGCAAATTTTGATGAAAACGTGATTTAGGGACTAAAATGAAAAGTTGTAAAATTTGATGAAAACTTCTAAAATTTTATGAATACATGTGATGAAAATTTTGTAATGGGCTTTGGTTAGGCTTGGAATATGGAATAATTTGCACAAGTTTCATTTTTCGGGCCTAGGGACAAAATCAAAATTTATGGAAAAGTTAGGGGTAAAATGATGATTTTTCCTAGGACGTAAATTGAGTCCATTTAAATATGAAATGTGTGAAATTCATAGTTAAATTCATTTATATAGATCTGAACAACACTAATTCGAGGTTAGATCGAGAAAAAGAAAAGGTTCCGGATTAGTAGACTTTTTATGCAAACAAGTGTCGAGGTAAGTTCGTGTAACTTAATCAAGCATGTAATTATGTTAATTGAATGTTGTGTTTATGTGCAATGTGATTTACATTGATGTGTTTTACTTGTATATTATGATAGAAAATTTGATACATGCTTGAAATGTTGATAAAAGGGTTAAGTCCCGATTAAATGTTGAATTTCGATGATTATATGCGCTTTCCCGAAACTAATAAAGTCCTGTATTTGTTGCGAACGGGATTTAGCTAGGACGAGTAATCTCATTGACCTTGTTTTAGAAAGGATTTTAGCCCGGACGGGTAATCTCAATATAATACCTCTCGAGCATATGTTATGAATATGGTTTAGCTTGGACTAGTAATCCTAATCGAGCTCCTCTAAGCATACGTTATATAAAGGATTTAACCTGGACTGGTAATCCTGTTATACGATATGTGGCTCGAGAGAGTGTTTCTTGGTTAAGTGCCCTAAGGGGTACCCTTGAATAAGGAAATGACGAATTATTGAATCGTACACTTCGAGTGTACTACTTAAGCATCCATTGGAATTCAATGATTCAACGGACATGAAACTTTTGACATGACATGAAAATCTTGAGACGTTATGATAATGACTTGAAAGAATATTGCTTGATAAGCTCATCTATGTTACTTGATTGATATGAAGATTTTGGTGACTAACATATTTGATTGAATGTATGTGATTAGGCAATTTAGCCAAATGGATGGAAACATAACATTGTATGCCTAGATTTAATAAGCAAGATTGGTAAGTTTAGTTTTTGTTCTACGAACTTACTAAGCATGTAATGCTTACTCCATTTTATTTTCCCCTGTTTTATAGTGCTTGGAAGCTCGTGAGGGTTGGAGATCACTAAAGCATCATCACACTATCGACTAGTCATTTTGGGTATAATTAGCGAAAACTATTTTGGTATAATGGCATGTATAGGACAACTTGGCCAATAGTGGCTTGAAAATGATGTTTAGTAACCTAGCCATTGGAATGGCTAGTAATGGTTCATTTTGGAATGACTAAATAGATTATTATGATATGATTACTAAGGTAAGGTTGCGATCATGTATGCTTGTAGTGATATGCCTTGTGAATGCTATAAATTGCCTATTTGAATGCTTGAAATGGTTGGTATTGGTTGTGTGTTTCAAGTGCAGGTATTAGGTGAAATTTTGGGTGAGAAATGAAGCTAGGAATGGCTCTATTTTATCTACACGGACAGACACACGGGCGTGTGTCTAGACCGTGTGCTGGTAACATGGGCATGTGGTTAGGTCGTGTGTCCCCTGCATCCTAATTTTGAGAAACAGAATGCTCAGAATTGAGTACACTGGCAGAGACACGGGCATGTATCTCAGCTGTGTGTGCCACACAACCTAGAACACAGATATGTGACCTGGTCGTGTGAAACCTGTACCTAATTTCAAATTGAATTAATTAACCATACGGCCTAGCACACAAGTGTGTGGCATGGCTGTGTGTGCAAATCAAAGAGTTATACGGGGTCAAACACGGCCTCCAACACGGGCGTGTCCCTTAGACCACACGGGCGTGTGAGCCCTGCACCTTGGAAAAATTTTATAATTTCTCAAAAAATTATTAGAGGTCCCAATTAAGTCCCGATTCAATTCTAATGCTTGTATTGGGCTTCGAGGGCCCCATTAAGGGACGTTATGGATGATTTCGGTAAATGAATAGTAACTTACGTAGATTAATGGAAAAATGTTTAGAATTTTTTGGTAATGCTTCGAAACCCTGTTCCGACGACGAGCACAGGTTAGGAGTGTTACATTAGTGACGTACGACATGTTCCAAAATTGAAAAGAAATTTGATTTCGTTGAGTATTTTTTATTCAAAAGGATACAAATGCACAGTTGAAAGTGAGGTTTTGAAAATTCCCAAAGGTTCCCTCGTTGTGATTAAAGGGCATAGAAAAATTATCAAGTTATATATTTTGCAGAGTTCTATGGCTACTAATGATGCAATTATCGCTTCCTGTTTCTTATCAGATGATAATATTACTAGACTTTGGCATATGTGCCTAGGGCATATGAGTGAGAATAACATGGCAGAATTGAACAAAAAAGAACTTCTTGATGGAAAAAGAATTTGCAACTGAATTTATGTGAGCACTGTGTTTTTGAGAAGCAAAAGAGAGTTTGATTCACCATAGGCATCCATAACACAAAAGGAACATTAGAGTATATTCATTCTGATCTATGGGGGCCATCCAGAGTGCCTTCGAGAGGTGGAGCTAATTATATCCTAACTTTTATTGATGATTTTTCCAAAAAAGTTTGGGCATTTTTCTTGAAGCAGAAAAGCGATGTGTTTTCCGTATTCAAGTCTTAAAAAACTATAATTGAAAAACAGAAAATAAAACAAATAAAACACCTTCATATAGATAATGGCTTAGAGTTCTGTTCTGATAAGTTTAATGAATTGTGCAAGTCAGAAGGGATCATGAGACACTTGACAGTCGTCATACTCCACAGCAAAACAGTGTTGCATAATGAATGAACAGAACGATCATGGAGAAGGTTCGATGTATGTTGTCGAATGCCAACTTACCAAAGTCGTTTTGGGCCGAAGCAGCCTCTACTACATGTTTTTTATCAATCGATTTCTATCTGTTGCAATTGAGAAAAAGTCTCCACAAAAGGTATTGTTTGGTAATCCTACTGATTATTTTGATTTAAAAATCTTTGGGTGTTTTGCGTATGCTCATGTTGATAATGGAAAATTAGAACTGAGATCCATTAAATGTGTTTTCCTTGGTTATAAAGTTGGTGTAAAAGGGTATAAGTTAAGGTATCTTGAAAATAGAAAAGTTGTGATTAGTAGAGCTGTTGTTTTTTATGAAACTGCTATGCTACCTAACTTATCTCTTAAATACTCTTCCAATAAATAACAAAAAAATCAGGTAGAGCATCAGATTAATCCAGAATCCACAACAGAGTCAACTCCTCAAGCCAGTACAAAATTCATAATAAAGTTTCTTCTACACCATAATACTCTATCACTAAAAACAGAACTAAAAGAGAGGTTAAACCTCTGAAGAGGCATACCGAGACTAATCTAGTTGCCTATGCTTTAAATATAGCTAAAGATATAAATGCAAACTAAGAGTCTTCTACTTATTCTGAGGCGGTTAACTGTGAAGACTTAGAAAAGTGGATGTTTGCTATGCAAGAGGAGATGGAATCACTCACAAAAACAGAACATGGGATCTTGTGAAACTTCCTAAAGGCAAAAAGGTTGTTTGTTGTAAATGAGTGTTTAAAAAAAAAGAAGGGACTCTAGGAGTTGAAGAACCCAGATATACAGCAAGGCTTGTTGCAAACAGTTATCGTCAAATTCCAGGAGTGGACTTCACAGATGTGTTGAGAGGCGGTGTAACACCCTTACCCGTATTCGTCGCCGGAATAGGGTAGGAGGCATTACGGAGTTTCTGAATTAATTTTCCATTAATGTGAGTTAAATACTATTCATTTACTAAAACATGTCATGGTGTCCTTTAGATGGGCCTCCAAAGCCCAAAACATACTTTGAGACCAAACCGAATTAAATCGAAACCATAGGAATTTTTCGCAAAATCCCAAAGTTTTTTTTGCTCAATATAACCCCTTTATAAATATCTAACCTTCCCTGCAAATTTTAAAACCGAGACCAATCCAACCAACCAATTCATTTCAATCAATTTGATACCAAATTATACTACTATTATAATTATACTATTTAACATATTCATCATTCTTTACTTTAATGTATATGTCTTAAACAAGTCTTAGTATTTATATAATCATCAAACCTTATACATGCCATATAAATCAAAAGAAATTTACAAAAGCTAGGAGATAATCTGGATAGTGTGATCCTCTGTGTTGATCCGATCCTCCGTATACTTCCACGTCAATCTAAAAGAGACATTGATTACAGTCATGTAAGCTTATAGAAGCTTAGTAAGTTCATAGGCATAAAACATAAATCTTACCAAATATTTATACACTTATACAATATACACAATTATTAAGTTCACCTGTCAACCACAGCCATTGGTGAGTTCCCTTGTATAAACTTACTACTACTTATCCATTTCCTTTAATTCTTTTGGGCCCATTTGTCACATATCATTCTTTAACCAAATTAGGGAATGGTTACGGAAAATTGAGTACTTCACTTTCACTTTGCCATAATATAACTATGGTATTGTGTATAATCACTAATCACCTTTTGAAGTCATAGTCCTACCACGGTCTTACACTGATCACATTTATCACTTGTCACTGATCAGATAAGTGTAGCTAAAACTACCACTTATCACTTATCACTTGTCACTAATCAGATAAGTGTAGCTAAAGCTACCACTTATCACTTATCGCTTGTCACTTGTCGCTTGTCACTTATCACTGATCAGATAAGTGTAGCTGAGGCTACCACTTATCACTTGTCACTGATCAGAAGTACTCAAATCCGACATTCCGCTCAATTTAATCATTTATTCAATTTTCGTGTTGTTATTTTATTCTCTATTTATCAATAAATATATTTCATCATACATATTACATTATATAATTCATAAAATTAACATATAATCATTAAACTTCAACCATATGAACTTACCTGGGTCGATTTGCAAAATTTGTGAAAGTTCAGGGACTAATCAGCTACTTTTTCTTTTCCTCGACTTGCTTCGGGTTCTCGATCTATCATTGTAAAATCATTCACTTATCAGTATTGACTTCATCTTCAACCCGCTTATAAGTTATATTATCTATAATTTCATTATTTACTTATCTATATTCCAATGCTGTCCATCAGTACCATAGTCACTAAATTATTTTTATCTTTAGCTACAGAACTCCAAATTAGGATCCGCTAATTTTTCCTGAAACTAGACTTACATATATTCTTATCATAAAATTTTTATAATTTTTGGTTTAGCCAATAAGTACATTTTATTCTTTAAAGTCACCCCTGTTCTGCTATCTAACAATTCCGACCCTTCTTCACTAAAAATTAATTATCTCTTCATACAGAATTCAGATGATGTCCATGTTTGTTTCTATTGAAAATAGACTCATTAAGGATTTTAAAAATATAAATTTAAGCCCATAATTATTTTTATCCAATTTTTTATGATTTTCCAAAGTCAGGATAGGGGAACCCAAAATCATTCTGACATTGTCTCACAAAATCTATTATATCTCATGATCTACAATTCCCTTGCTTACATCGTTTCTTCTATGAGAAACTAGACTCAATAAGATTTAATTTAATGTTTTGTTCATCTTCTAATTCGATTTCTAAAATTTATGGTGATTTTTAAAAGTTAGACTACTGCTGCTGTCCAAAACTGTTTTAGTGCAAATGTTGATTTCGATTTTTGCCCCAAATTTCATAGTTCATACAATTCAGTCCTTGCTCAATTAATCCCTCAATGAAGCTAATTTTTCCCAATTAATGCTTTACCTAGACATTATAAGTTATTTCACAATTATTTAAATTCATAATTTCCACATAAAACCCTAACTTCAAACTCTTTCAACATTAGGTCCCAAACATTCACTTTCTATTCAATTCTTTCAATAAAATCAGCATATAAACAATTTAAAACTCTAATTCCATGCTAAATCATCATATACTTCCAACACATATTCATAACAACTTCCAATTTCTTTCATAGAATCAAAAACTAATGAATTCAACAAGTGGACCTAGTTGTAAAAGTCATAAAAACACAAAAATTTCAAGAAATAATCAAGAATTGAACTTACTTGCAGTAAAAATATGAAAAACCAGCTTAAGAAAACCCTTCTATGGTGTTTTTGCTGATGAGAATGCAGAAAAATAATGAGAATTCTAGATAATTCCACTTTAGTCCTAGTTTATTAAGTAAATTTTGCAATATTCTAATTTTTCCCTTAATTCATCAATTTTCCTGCTGATTTCATGCACCTTGCTGTCCTACCCCAATAGACCTTGGGTCTATTTGCCTTTTAAACCCTCTTTCTTTTATCATTTAAGCTATTTAATCATTTCCCATAATTTTACATTTGTTACAATTTAATCCTTTTTATTCAATTAACTATCGAAACTTTAAAATTTCTTAACGAAACTTTAATAATAACTTATTAACACTCCATAAATATTTATAAAAATATTTATGGCTCTTTTAAATTTTCAAACTCTCGATATCTCATTTCGATTCTAATTTTTAAAATTTTTATTTCAAATTACACTATTCGCTATTTCAAAAATTTTCCTAACTTCACACTTAACTTATATTCACTAAATTATTAATATTTTCTACTCATTTATCGGATTTAGTGATCTCGAATAACTGTTCCGACACCACTGAAAATTTAGGCTATTACAGGCGGACCTAAGGGGGATTGGCATGGGCCCCGGTCCTCCTAAAATGGAAAATTAAGCCTCCAAAAATTATAAAATTTGATTTAATCCTTTAAAAATTATAAAGATATAGAATATAAAAAATTAAAATTTCATTTGGCCACCCTAAAATATTGTTCTAGCTTCGCCTCTGGATATGTTCTCCCCAATTGTGAAGCATAGTTCAATTCTGGCTTTGCTTAGTATTGTGGCCATGCATGATTTGAAGCTTGAGCAGTTAAATGTAAAAACTACATTTTTGCACGGAGAATTTGAGGAGGATATTTACATGCAACAACTAGAGGGTTTTACAATCTCAGAAAAAGAGGACTATGTTTACTTGCTGAAAAAGTCCCTTTACGGTTTGAAACAGTTACCAAGACAGTGGTATAAAAGTTTTGATTCCTTTATGACTTCTCATGATTTCAAAAGACATAGCTTTGATAATTGTGTTTACTTTAAGAAAAACAATGATGGTTCTTTTGTGTATCTACTCCTCTATGTTTATGACATGTTGATAGCAGCAAAGATAAAGGAAATATAAGACAGGTCAAAGCCCAACATACTAAAGAATTTGAGATAAAAGATTTGGGACCAACAAAGAAGGTACTTGGTATAGAGATTCTCAGAGATAGAAAATCAAGTAAATTGTACCTAAGTCAGAAGGGGTACATTGAGAAAGTTCTTTGCAGGTTCAATATGCAGAGTACTAAGCCTATTAGTACTCCTTTAGCAGCCCATTTCAGAATTTCATCGGCTTTATCTCCACAATCAGATAATGAGATTGAGTACATGTCATATGTTCCATATTTAATGCAGTGGGATCTCTCATGTATGCTATGGTTTGTTCATGTCTAGATTTATCATATGCAGTCAGTTTAGTTAGCAGATACATGGTGAATCTCGATAAAGAACATTGGAAAACAGTTCAGTGGATTTTAGGATGCTTACAAGGTACTACTGATGTTTGCTTACATTTTGGAAGAACTAGAGATGGAGTCATTGGGTATGTTGATGCTGATTTTGCTAGAGACCTTGATAGAAGAAGATCTCTCACAGGTTATGTCTTTACAATTGGAGGTTGTGCAATCAGTTCGAAAGCCACTTTGCAAACTACAATCACTTTGTCTACCACTGAAGTTGAGTACGTGCCGATTACTGAGGCTTGTAAAGAAGTCATTTGGGTGAAAGGACTATTTAGTAAACTCAATGAAGACCTTCAAATCAGTACAATATTTTGTGACATTTAAAATGTCATCTTCCTTACAAAATATCAAATGTATCATGAGAGAACAAAGCACATTGATGTTCGGTATCATTTTGTTCATGATATTATGGCTTGTGGTGATATTGTTGTGAAAAAAATTAGTACTCATGAAAATCCTGCAGATATGATGTCTAAGTCACTTCCCATAATCAAGTTTGAGCATTGCTTAGACTTGGTTGGTGTTCATTGTTGAAATTAAAACCTTAAGGGGTTTTATGGAAGAGGTGGAGAACTTGTTCCTTAAGAGTTCACGATGAACTTGTTTGTTGAATAATTCGTGTCAAGGTGGAGATTGTTAAAGATGTGACCTAAATTCATGATAAAATAAAATACAAGTGGTAAAATACAAGTGTGCAAGAAAAGTTCGAATAGAAGTATACTTCCTCTGTTTAATGTTGATTTGAGTAAGGTGTTTTAACCTTACTGCATTACTTCTATTTTATTTTGATTAGAATATGGTTTTACACACCTATAAATAGACATAGTCTACTCTTATTGTAATAATTCGAATTCGACATAGTGAATTATCTTCTCCTCTACCCGTGGTGTTTTTCCCGAAAGGGTTTCCACGTAAAAATTTATGTATTCTTTATTTTTCTTTCTTTTTTTTAAGATATATTGTCATTATCAACATTTTATTTTTCACAACATATAATTACACCACATTGATGCTATGATACGATCCTATTTAGCTTAAGATGTACGCAGTTTGTGGGGTGTGTATATATATTAATATATACATATATAATACCTTTTAAGCTGATATTACATATTATAGAGAACCCCTTAATCCCTTGTTCCCCAAATCTCCATTTTATTTTCTCAGTAAACCCAACAAAAGTCACAAAATTACCAACTTGACTTTTAAAGCTCCAACGCTTTAATCTCCGATGTTGACTATTAGATGGGTTCAAGATTCTGGCAGCCAACCTCGCACCGCACTTTCTATTTTCTCTCTACCATTTTTATCTCCACAATAGTTTCATGTTCCATAAAACCCGATCTCAATAACCTCTTTTTAGTCTGTTTATAAACTTCAAAATACCACTTTCATAGTCCATTATAGTTTCCAGTTTCTGAATTTCCTTAGAAGGTAGCAGCTTTTTGTTGCTTGTATAGATTGTGTTTGAATGACACCATAACTCTTGATTTGGGTTTCTTTTTTATGTTGATGAGATCTTCACTGCAGGAGAAATTGTAACATGTCAATTGCCAAGTTAATTGTGCTTTAAATCAGGAGAAATTTATGTGCATGTTGTTTCGTTAGGTATTAATGTAATAATGTAAAAAAAGTTTATTCATTACAATAGGTTAGGTTATTAATGTAAAAACATATCAGAATTCTTAATGGTTAGGGTGTTCACCGTTTCAAGTGTGACTGAGTTTAAGTTGTACCAATAATATTGTTGTTAAGGCTTTATCCTTTTCTAATAATTAAAAAAAAATATACTAACTATTTATTCGTCACATAATCTAGAGAGGAAATTTGGTATAATATTGACAAACTTTTTGCTATAACACAAGGTTTCTTCAAATATATATATTTAAAAAAATGAAAACCAAACAAAAAAAAAGAATTGCATGTGAAAGTACAGTGATTTGAGCTCTAAATTTGACATGATTATGACCTAAAAAATTTGAGGAACTTAAGTCAGGTAATATATTTGTCTCATTTATTGTTGTCGGTTGTGAAGTGTAAAATTCTGCGTCTGTGATTACAAGATGGAGCAAGAGGGGGAGGGGCCATAGTTGTCGACATATTCATACGAAGGCATCGCTTGATAATAATGGTACGATGGATTAAACGACAGCGATACATAGCAGAACGGTGGCTCTGGCTTCGGATCGTCTTTCTTCTCTTCCTTCTTTTCACCACCGTCGGCACTGACGCTCATCAGCTCGGCGAACCCCACGCTCTTTCTTAACAGACTTGCTAGCTTAACTGCATCCACACCATTCCCTGTTACCTCTATTTGGCTCTTGTCATCGCCTTTCAACGAAGCCGACTCCACCCTTTTCCAAAAAGAAAACCCCAACAATTAGCATAAATTCCCCAAATTAAATCAAAGTTGGTAAACTAGTAAAGTGTAACTTGAAAAAAATGGTTGGAATTCGTTTTATTACCTGAGAGACCAACTGCAATTTTCAATGCCTTGAAGCGGGATTTGTCGCCATTCATGGAAACCTTCACTACCATCTTTTGCTGAAAAAAGAAGAAGAAAATTTTCAAAAAAATTGGAAACTTTTTTATTACCAGACATTAATCCATATGGTTCGTTTGCATACCTTCATGGTGGCGATTATCTATTACCTTTTGAAAGAAAAAGACAAAAAGATGTTTGGAAGAAGAAGAAGAATAAGAAGTTAAACGAGGAACAAAAGTGGTTATGTGTTTTGTATGGGACATGGCAGCAAACGCTTTGTTGGGGTATTTATAAGTGGCGTCTTGTAGACAAAGATCATGCTTAGTCTCGATTGGGCATTTCTTTAAAAGTTCGAGGAACTGTTGATTTTGCTATGGAAAGGGCGACCCCGTCGACTATCAACTTTTACTTCTTTGACTTAACTCTTTTTTCTTTGACTGTCATACTCATTCATATTTATTTTTATTTATATATTTTTATAAATTTTGATTTGTTAATAATTTATATGATAGGAAAATAACACCTATCAAAGAAGGGGTGAAGCCAGGGGACTGGCATGGGCCCCAGCATGGGTCTCGGCCCACCTAAAATGTAAAATTGTATTTTAAGCCTTTAAAAAATTTAAAAAATTTTAAATTAGTAAAGATAAAATTGTACTTTAACCCCCCTTAAAATTATAAAATTGATTTAATCTTTTACAAATTATAAAGATATAAACTATAAAAAATTAAAATTTCATCCGCCCCTAAAAATTTTTCTAGCTTCATTTGTATCAAAGAATATTAATCAATTTATATTAGAAATGATAAAGATAGAAGCATCAATTAAGTATATTTGTTTTGTCAATATAATTTTTATTTAAAAGACTAATAACTACGTGGTTCCATATTATCAAGGATTGTCATCACATTAGATTTAATCTCATTAATTCTTTAAATTTTTCAAGTTTACTAACTCTACAATGGAATACAACCAATGATACACTAGTTTAGATCTAAGCACTCCAAACTGTTTTCTCTTTTATAAATACTCCTCTTTCAAAATTAAAGGGATACAAGATTAACTATTAGTCATTATTATGTAAAACATATTCTTACATATAAAATTTCTAAATCAAAACTAAGGATTCATTTTTTGTATAATTTTATTTAAATTTAAATTTTCATATTTTATAAATTATATTTTAAAATACATTAGGTATATATCACATCATCATTAGCTCAAGGTATATATGACAAATACTTTTTTTTCCAGTAAAATAACAAAGTATTGAGATGAAAAAGTCCAACATTAAATACAATGCGAATATTTTTGCAAACAAGAAAAATAGAAAATAAAAAATAATTCCTAGCTAAATCATTTTAATGGGGTTTCTGAATTAACAAAGACATTGAGTTGTAAGTTAATAATTTATTGGCCAACTAATTTAAACTAAAAAGATGTATGTAAATAATATAGGTGATGGAGTTGTTAAATGTGAACCTGACTTTAAATGCCATATTTTAGACTAAAAAATGACTAAATGTAATATAAATAAAGAATATGGTCCATAATAATAAGAAAAGATGGCTTTCTTTTTAACAAGGATTTTGGTTAGTCACCCACGCTGGAGGACTTCACCTTTCTTTTTTCTCATCTCTTTCTAGAAATTAATACATAAACAATTTCAGTTGACTCCTAAGTCAACTTGACTCAGTCAGTTTCTAATATATATAGGATCATGATTGTACAAATATTTATGAGTTAGCTCAAATATTCAACATCACAATTTCAATTAATATCAATTTTTAAGTTTATTTTTTAAACAAATAATTATATTATATGTAGAGGCCCAAATTTAATCGGCCTTAATAACAACAGCCCAAACCTTAAACAATTCAAGACAAAATCAAACCCTAACCTAAAAAACAACACAACCCCAACAACCCAAACAAAAAAAAACCCTAGCCCACCTAGCCCAAAAACTAAAGCAAAACAAAAACCCTAGTCTACCAGGCGCCGCTCCCCACGTTAGCCACCTATTCTGCACCTTCTGTTGTCACCCACATATCGTCTGACAACAGTTCCGCCACAGTCCTGCAAAGAAAATCAAAACACGCAACAGCAAGGACAACCAAAACTGTAGTTAAAAGGAGAAAACAAAAGAAAAAGAAATAATTTTTTTGTTTGGCTATAAAAGCCATCACCGAATGAATGTAAAAGGGGGGGTTTTCGAATACAAAAAAGGGATTTGTATTACACGGATATTGGAGAAATCAAAAGCAAAAATAAAAAAAAGGGGTTGATTTTGGATTCTCTTCTCTTTAATTTTTTTTCTTTTCGATCTTTTTCTTATTTTTTGGTTTCAAATCTATTTTAAAAGAAATAAATAAAAAAGGGAAGATAAGGAGACTTTCTGGATTCTCCGCTGTCGCAACGCCGGAGAGTCTCTTCTCCACTGTCGAAATCGAACACAAAAAGGGGTTAAAAAACCCACTTTAACATGATTCTGACCACCGTCCATGGCGGAGGCACGATGGCCGACACGGTGGTTGTAACACCCCCTACTCGTATTCTGAGCCTAGAATAGGGTACGAGGCATTACCGAACTTAATATGATTAATTATGTAAAAATCAGCCATAAAATTTCTTCTAAATTAAAAACTTTCATACATATGTTTAACGTCCCTTATATGGGCCTACGGGGCCCAAAACATACATTCAGGGTGGTTCGGGATCAAACCGTAAACATATGAAACTTTTGCAACACTTAGAAAATTTCCATACTTTGAAGAGTCACACGCTCGTGTTTTCAACCCGTATAACTCTCTGTTTATAACTTCATCACCCTTGTCAGTCGTATACTTCATATAAATAACAAGAAATGTCTATAGGCTCAATTCTCATTAAATTTCTCATATATATATACACAATTTCACGTTTTGTAATCATACAACATATATCAGTCATATCTCGTAATCTAAATATATTTTCATAACAACTTATCTTGATTTCATACTATTTCATATTTAAGCTTAAATAACCAAAGTATTTGAAATATCATCTTTATGCAAATAGTACACATGAGGTATATAATTCCATAATTATAAATAAACACATTTATCAAACATTTTCCATATTCATATATCAATGTCTCATGTCTCCATATATCAATAACCGTCATTTTCATGAATTCCGAGTTCAATTTCATAATTATTTTCCTCGTGTTCAATTTATTCCATGTCGGAACTTTATTCATTAAAACATTTGAAT
This sequence comes from Gossypium arboreum, assembly GCF_025698485.1. Lineage (NCBI taxonomy): Eukaryota > Viridiplantae > Streptophyta > Magnoliopsida > Malvales > Malvaceae > Gossypium > Gossypium arboreum. The sequence continues at coordinate 18,336,880 of NC_069080.1, forward strand.
TATCAATACATATGGACATTACATTCAAGATGAACAATTATATAATCACAAATGAATTCATTTATCAACCAAGTTCTATACTCATATCTTATCAACTCGTACTTCATTTTATCACATAATTCCATGTAACACTGACCAAACTTTGTCAAATTAGTAAACGTCTTACGGAATTGAGTACTTCATTTTCTCGATGCCATAGTTCAACTATGGTCTTACACATCTTCACATAATGGTGCCATAGCCCAGCTATGGTCTTACACATATTCATATATCGATGCCATAGCCCAGCTATAGTCTTACACGTAATCACATATCACATATCGATGCCATAGCCCAGCTATGGTCTTACACGTAATCACATATCACATATCGATGCCATAACCCAGCTATAGTCTTACGAATCACATATCTCATTGATGCCATATCCGGATATGGTCTTATACTGATAGCATATATCACACCGATGCCATATCCGGATATGGCCTTATCTGAAATCACTTGTCACTTGTAGCGAAGCTACCACTATTCATCGATCGGTGGCGAGCTACCACTTTTCATGATCGGTGGCCGAGCTACCACTTTTCATCGATCGTGCGAAGCTACCACTTTTCTCTTGTCATTTGTCCTTGATTAGATAAGTGTAGCCGAAGCTATCACTTATCACTTGTTGCCATGGTCCAACCATGGTATTTTCCTTCAATTCATCTTGTCACTGAACTGAAATGCTCAACTTGATCATTTATTCAATTTTCATGCTTTTACATTATTCACGATTTTATCATCAATACATATGAAATAACACATCATGAAAATTCATAAAATTAACAAATAATCACTAAAATTTAGCCATATTGTAACGCCCCAATTTTTGGGAATTCTGTGAATGTTGGCATAGGTTTAATTATGTTAGTGGGCCTCTAGAAGGCCCAAGCTTAAGATAGAACCCGGTAATTTTAGTTAATTTTTGTTCCATAAGAAAAAGGGAGTGAAATTATGAAATAGGACCTATGTGAAAATGTTTGAAAATGCTATAGGCTAAATTGAAGTGGCCAAATAAATAGGAGTGCAAAATAGGAGGATTTGCATGACAAACCTCCCATTTTACATGAAGTGGCCAGCCATCATGTTATTGTAGACAATATGAGCACTTGATATCCATAATTTATGGTACAAATTGATACAAATTGATAATGGGTTAGGTAAATGTTCCATGACAATGGATTAGGTAAATGTTCCATGATAATGGGTTAGGTAAATGTTCCATGATAATGGTTTAGGTAAATGTTCCATGATAATGGTTTAGGTAAATGTTCCATGATAATGGTTTAGGTAAATGTTCCATGATGGGAATGTCATGTTTTTTGTATTAAAGAATTAAATGGATGAAATATGAAATTTTATTAAAAGAAAAAGGGGTGAAAAGAACAAATTTTTGTCCATCTTTGTTCATCATAGCCTAAAGTTAGAGAAGAGAAAAGAGAGGAGAAAGCTCTTGAATGTTCGGTCACTTGGGGAAGAAAATTGAAGGTAAGTTCATGGTAGTTTGCTTCTATCTTGATGTTCATGAGTTCTTCTTGATTCTACCTTAACTCTTGAAGCATATTTTGGTTTTTGGTTGTGTTGTGAGCATTTGGTCATGAATTAAAATGAAGGAAATGGTTGTTGTTTCATGTTCTTTTGATGAAAAATGGAAGATAGGTGAAGTTGAGCCAAACAAATGAGCATGCATGTGCCTTAGATGTTAAAGGGAAAAATCAGCTAACATGTTGTGCTTTAAAATGATGAAATGGATATTATAATTAAGTAAAATCATAGATATGTGATGATTGATTGGTGATATACATGTTTAAATAACAAGCATGCAAGTTAGGTGTGAAAGAGTGATTTGGTAATAAATCTGCTTGGGGTAGCAGCAGTAACGTGACTTTGGAAAATCACCATAAATTGTGGGAGATGAGTTAGAAGCTGCATAAATTATGTAATTAAAGCTTAATGAGTCTAGTTTCAAATGGAATAAACGAGAACATATTTTGAATTCTGTACAATGAGAAATTTGATTCATAATGAAGAGTGGTCAGATTAGTCAAACAGTGAAACATGGGAAACTTTGAGAAAAATCTGGTATTGATTGGCTAAACCAAAAATTCTGAAAATTTTATGGATAGAATATATATGAGTCTATTTTCAAGGAAAATTAATGGAACTTGATTTTGAGTTTTGTAGCTCCAGTTATAAATGATTTAGTGACTGTTGCTCAGGAAGACAGCTTGCAGTGAAATTATGATTATGTGGTAAACATTGACAAAAATTTGTTAATGAGTTGCTTATTGTTTTCTTATAAGCTTACTATGATCTGTAGGTGTGGTTGGCCGAATATTGTAAGGGGTTAATACGTAGTTTGTATTTGAATAGTTAGATTAACGTGTTAGTAATCCAATTGTAGGCTGTTAGGTGTGTGGATTTCATCAAGATATCGTCGCAAATAGGTGTGTAACTAACACCCTCTTTCTTAGTCCGGATCGGCAAAAGTCGAAAGCGAAATACCGAAAACCGGTATTTTGTAAATTTCTTGATGTCTGAATGCTCGTGAGGTAAATCGATTAATGTTTTTGGTAAGCTGCAAAATTTGGACTGCAAAGTGCATGATTTTTGTGCCCTCGATATTTTGGGCTTAATGGGCCAAAATTGGAATGATGGGCCAGCGGGCCCAATTCGTAAGAACCCTCGATGCGTGATTACTGTTAGTACGTGAAAAGTAGGAATATGCATAAAAACCCTAAAATAGATAAATTCTGAAATACCTTTAAAAGTGAAAAATTTACAATTTTACCCTAGTAGATAAATTAAAATACCCTTAGGGTTAAATTGACCTAAATGCATGTTTGATTGTTGTTATTTACTTCATGCCATGTTGTTATTATCGATGCATGGGATTTGGGATATTGACGGAGGAATCTTGAAAGTGGCTTGTCCACGTCTTGGAGGCTTTGCCTCAATTCTTTGATAAGCGAGCGGCAATTTTAGAATCGTGGAGTGTTAAATTTGGGTGGGTTGAGCTATTCCCCACATGGAGTGTATGGCTGGTACGGGTGGAGTGTAGTGGTTGGTGGGTTGAGTAGTCTCCCAAATGGGCTTGCATATGTTTCTTGATGTTGCATGTATTTTGAAATGGGCCTATGGGCCATAATGTTATCTGAATAAGGGCTAAGGCCCGGTTTATTATGTCTGAAAAGGGCTGGTCCATTACCATTGTTACCCAAATGGGCTTGCATATGTTTACTGATGTTGCATGTATTTTGAAATGGGCCTATGGGCCATCATTATTATCTGAATAAGGGGCTAAGGCCCGCTTTATTATAATCTGAAGGGCTCGCCCAATACCACTGCATACTGAATGGGCTTAGGCCCAATAGGCTTGAGCTGACTTGGGCTTTGAATGGGTTTTCCTTACACACTGAGTTTCCCCAAACTCACCCCTTTTATTTTCATCCATGCAGGAAATCCCCAACCATAGTGGGCTTGGAGCTGTGAGGGAATTCGGAGTGGCCACCCGTTCTGAAAGTTTGATTTTCTTCTGGTGAAATGGACATCCTTTTATTTACGTTTGAAGTTTTGGGTTTTTAAATGTAATAAGGCCGCTTAATTATTTTTGATGGTTTTAATATGTATTACTAAGATAGGTATTACTTATTTTAACTGTTGAAATTGGATAGCTTTAGGGCTCGTTTTCAAAAACAACAATTGATTTCAAAATAACACGACAACAAGCAAAGCTTCCGCAATGAAAGTATTTTCCAAAATTAATCACTTTTCCTAAAAATGACTTAATCAAAATCGGTTTCCTAGAAATATCCATGACGTTAAGGTGTGGCAATGGCGGTATGCATGTCTAGGATTGGATCCGAAGAGAGCTTGGTACTTAAGCAGTCCGATGGACTCACCACCTATTTTCCGGTTTCCTACCTGGTGCACAGCTTCCATTCATTTTAACCTATAATGAAATTATCATTTAAAACACTAAGTAAGTTTTTTTTTCTGGATCAACAATATAAAATGTTTTGAACGCTTCGATGTGGCATGTCGGATCCGGTCATAACGTCTGGCCGGGTTTGGGGTGCTACACATATAAACTCACAAGTTCAATTTTTGTATTATAACAATAATCATAATTTTATAATAAATATTCCAAATAAAACATTATATCATTTCTAATCCAACACTTATCGATTATAATCGGGCATGTGATCAATTTATACACGAGTCATTCATATATTTTTCCTCCTCCTCCTCTCCATCCACATCCTTGGTATAAATAACACACTTGTAAGTAACCTTATCCATAATTTTCACTAATTACTAATGTGAATATTCAGACTATCTACCCGTATTGCAGTCACTAAATTATTTATATCTGGAGCTATGGAACTCAAAATTAAGATCCGATAATTTTCCCTGAAACTAAACTCACATATCTTCTTACCATAAAAATTTCATAATTTTTGGTTGGGCCAATTAATACATTTTATTCATTGAAGTCTCCCCTGTTCTGCTGTCTGACAGTACCGACCCTTCTTCACTAAAAATTAGTTATCTCCTCGTACAAGATTCAAATGATGTTCCCATTTGTTTCTCTTGAAAATAGACTCATTCGGGATTCTAAAAATATAAATTTAAGCCCATAATTATTTTTATCCAATTTTTTGTGATTTTAAAAAGTTAGAACAGGAGAACCCGAAATCGTTCTGACCTTGTCTCACAAAATTTATCATATCTCATGATTTACAATTACATTGCTTACATAATTTCTTCTATAAGAAATTAGACTCAATAAGTTTTAATTTCATATTTTATTCATCCTTTAATTCCATTTATACAATTTTTGGTGATCTTTCAAAGTTAGACTACTGCTACTGTCCAAAACAGTTTTAGTGCAAAATGTTGATTTCCATTTTGCCCCAAATTTCACAATTCATACAATTCAGTCCTTGCTCAATTAACCCCTCAATTAAGATAATTTTCTCAATTAATACTTTTCCTAGACATTATAAGTTATTTCATAACTATTGAAATTCATAATTTCTACATAAAACTCTAAATTCAAACTCTTTTACAATTAGGTCCCAAACATTAACTTTCTATTCAATTCTTTCAATAAAATCAGCATATAAACAATTTAAAGCTCTAATTCCGTGCCAAATCATAATATACTTCCAGAAAATATTCATAGAAACTTTCAATTTCTTTCATAGAATCAAAAACTAATGAATTTAACAAGTGGACCTAGTTGTAAAAGTCACAAAAATACAAAAGATTCAAGAAATAATCAAGAATTGAACTTACTTGAAGTAAAAATATGAAAAACAAGCTTAAGAAAACTCTTCCATGGTGTTTTTGCTGATGAGAATGCAAAAAAATAAAGAGAAATTTAGATAAATCCACTTTAGTCCTAGCTTTATTAAGTAAATTTTGCAATTTTCCAATTTTGCCCTTAATTCTCCTTATTTTCTTGCTGATTTCATGCCATTGCCGTCCAGCCCAAAGAGACCTTGGGTCTATTCCCCTTTTAAACCCTCTTTCTTTTATCATTTAAGCTATTTAATCATTTTCCAAAATTTTGCATTTAATACAATCTAGTCCTTTTTGTTCAATTAACTATCAGAACTTGAAAATTTCTTGACGAAACTTTAATACTGACTTATTAACACTCCATAATTATTTATAAAAATATTTATGGCTCGATTTAAAATTCCCGAGGTCTCGATACCTCGTTTTCGATTCTAATTATTTTCATATTTATTTTTAGTACACTATTCACTACTTCAAAATTTTTCCTAACTTCACATTTAAATTATACTCACTAAATTAATAATATTTCCTACTCATTTGTTAGATTTAGTGATCTCGAATCACTGTTCCGACACCACTGAAAATTAGGCTGTTATAACTCTCCCCCCTTTAGAGATTTTCGTCCCCGAAAATCTTATCAGAAGAAGTTGCTTTCAACACTCATGAAACACTTTTACTAACTTCTCAGAATTATAATTCGGTTTAACCTCGAATATTTATTTATTTATTTATTTATTTTCCAGTCACCTTTAAACTCTAGAATAAATGTTGGAACTTATTGCCAAATTTTAAATTACCCTATTAGGAACACATATACTTAGTTGATCTATCAAATAAAAATTCTGTACCTACTGAAATGATCATACAGATCTTTCTTTGTCAAATGATTAACCATAAACTAAATAACATTTTCCTTTCTGATGTTAATGACAATCCCAATTCGAAATCTATAGTCATTCTATCTCATATCACACTAGTATTATCACTTACTACAATAATCCTGAATGCTCTTGACGTTCGGCTTGCTTGCTAGCAAATAGACATTTGAACTTGAATTCAAAAATATTATGTAACGCTCTTGCAATCACTAGTACATCTAACACACAAGAAAATAATAAAGTTATTGATAATTCCTCAGAGATAGCCAGAAGAAAAACACTGCTTACTGATTCTGGACTTCCATCATAACAAAGATAATATATTTCCCGCATGTATAAAATAAAATAAAGTCATAATCAGTAGAAACATAATATTAGTCTCATATAATTTTTTTTTTACCATCGACTTCATTCCAACATATTAGAATAAAATTCCAAAGAGATGAAGAAATACTGATCATAAACCGACGAGACCAACAGGGCTTTTGTCTAACATCATAGTTAGCTAGCATTCTCACAACATAAGAACTCCATCAAAAACTGAACAACCACACACATATACCTGAGGATAAAAGAATATATATATAATACCCAGAAAAGATCATCATATTCGTTTCAACTATAACTGTCACACACACAGACATCTTTACTACTCAATTATCATTTCTCTAACTAATTCTATCATCATGAACCCTGCATCATTCCATTCACTAACGAAAACCAATTCAGGAAAAAACTTCAGCAAACACATATTTTAGACATCATATCTGAATAAGTCGATTAGCCGAGGTTAACTTTTTCTTTAACCGTGACATTACGTAATCTGAATAATCTTTAAAATAATTTGATCTCTTTTTCAAAACTATATTCACTTGTCAAACTATTTTTAACTCCGTCTGCATTATTAATTATTCCACTACTGTACTCTTTAGTTTCACACTTGTGAACTATTCAACAAAATTCTCGTGAATTTTCGTTATAAAATACCACATTGATAAGGGGGTAAGGTCGTAAAGCCTCTAACTAGACTCTCATAAATACACGCATATGACTTAGCATTTATCATTAACATCATATCCTCACAATTACATAATTCACTTCAAGCAAATTAACATACATAATTATGTTACCCGAATTTTTTAATGATCCTTTTCAAACAAGTGTACTTAAACATACATTCCATGAATTTTGAGTAAATTTACTCTTAGCATTTACTTAATCAAACAAGTCAGGCACATAATATCATATGAATGTAACATAAACATAGATGCGCTCATCACAAGATAAACTTCCATTTCATTTCACTTTTCCTATATTTCTCGATTTATGACTATTTCATTTCGTACCTCATCACATCCATATCATGAACTCTTCTTCATACCTTTTCAAGTTTCGACTCATCATAAATACATTCTTACTCAGACACCTTAGTGTCACTTTTAACACATTATAAAATAGCTCGATTGAAAAGTATTTCTCTCTATATGTAAAACAAAGATTAGATCGGATCATGCACATCACACTATCACAGATTTATATGACATGTATGTCTAGACACATTACACATCTCATTCGTTCCGAGAATCGGCTAAACTGAAGCTCTGATACCAATAAATGTAACACCCCCTACCCGTATTCCGAGTCTAGAATAGGGTACGAGGCATTACCGAACTTAATATGATTAATTATGTAAAAATCAGCCATAAAATTTCTTCTAAATTAAAAACTTTCATACATATGTTTAACGTCCCTTATATGGGCCTACGGGGCCCAAAACATACATTCAGGGTGGTTCGGGATCAAACCGTAAACATATGAAACTTTTGTCACACTTAGAAAATTGTCACACTTTGGAGAGTCACAAGCTCGTGTTTTCAACCCGTGTAACTCTCTGTTTATAACTTCATCACCCTTGTCAGTCGTATACTTCATATAAATAACAAGAAACGTGTATGGGCTCAATTCTCATTAAATTTCTCATATATATATACACAATTTCACGTTTTGTAATCATACAACATATATCAGCCATATCTCTGTAATCTAAATATATTTTCATAACAACTTATCTTGATTTCATACTATTTCATATTTAAGCTTAAATAACCAAAGTATTTGAAATATCATCTTTATGCAAATAGTACACATGAGGTATATAATTCCATAATTATGAATAAACGCATTTATCAAACATTTTCCATATTCATATATCAATGTCTCATGTCTCCATATATCAATAACCGTCATTTTCATGAATTCCGAGTTCAATTTCATAATTATTTTCCTCGTGTTCAATTTATTCCATGTAGGAACTTTATTCATTAAAACATTTGAATTATCAATACATATGGACATTACATTCAAGATGAACAATTATATAATCACAAATGAATTCATTTATCAACCAAGTTCTATACTCATATCTTATCAACTCGTACTTCCTTATATCACATAATTCCATGTAACACTTACCAAACTTTATCAAATTAGTGAACGTCTTACGGAATTGAGTACTTCATTTTCTCGATGCCATAGTTCAACTATGGTCTTACACATCTTCACATAATGATGCCATAGCCCAGCTATGGTCTTACACATATTCATATATCGATGCCATAGCCCAGCTATGGTCTTACACGTAATTACATATCACACATAGATGTCATAGCCCAGCTATGGTCTTACACGTAATCACATATCACATATCGATGCCATAACCCAGCTATGGTCTTACACGAATCACATATCTCACTGATGCCATATCCCAGATATGGTCTTATACAGTAGCATATATCACACCGATGCCATATCCCAGATATGGTCTTATACGAAAATCACTTGTCACTTGTGGCGAAGCTACCACTATTCATCGATCGGTAGTGGAGCTACCACTTTTCATCGATCAAGTAGCCGAGCTACCACTTTTCATCGATCGGCAGCGAAGCTACCACTTTTCACTTGTCATTTGTCCTTGATCGATAAGTGTAGCGAAGCTATCACTTATCACTTTCATTTGTCCTTGATCGATAAGTGTAGCCAAGCTATCACTTATCACTTGTTGCCATGGTCCAACCATGGTATTTTCCTTCAATTCATCTTGTCCTTTGAATGAAATGCTCAACTTGATCATTTATTCAATTTTCATGCTTTTACATTATTCACGATTTTATCATCAATACATATGAAATAACACATCATGAAAATTCATAAAATTAACAAATAATCACTAAAATTTAGCCATATAAACTCACAAGTTCAATTTTTTATTATAACAATAATCATAATTTTATAATAAATATTCCAAATAAAACATTATATCATTTCTAATCCAACACTTATCGATTATAATCGGACATGTGATCAATTTATACACGAGTCATTCATATATTTTTCCTCCTCCTCCTCTCCATCCACATCCTTGGTATAAATAACACACTTGTAAGTAACCTTATCCATAATTTTCACTAATTACTAATGTGAATATTCAGACTATCCACCCGTGTCGTAGTCACTAAATTATTTATATATGGATCTACGGAACTCAAAATTAAGATCCGATAATTTTTCCTGAAAATAGACTCACATATCTTCTTACCATAAAAATTTGATAATTTTTGGTTGGGCCAATTAATACATTTTATTCATTGAAGTCTCCCCTATTCTGCTGTCTGACAGTACCGACCCTTCTTCACTAAAAATTAATTATCTCCTCGTACAGGATTCGAATGATGTTCTCGTTTATTTCTCTTGAAAATAGACTCATTCAGGATTCTAAAAATATAAATTTAAGCCTATAATTATTTTTATCCAATTTTTTATGATTTTAAAAATTTAGAACAGGAGAACCCGAAATCGTTCTGACCTTATCTCACAAAATTTATCATATCTCATGATTTACAATTACATTGCTTACATCATTTCTTCTATAAGAAACTAGACTCAATAAGATTTAATTTAATATTTTATTCATCCTCTAATTCCATTTCTAAAATTTTTGGTGATTTTTCAAAGTTAAACTACTGCTACTGTCCAAAACAGTTTTAGTGCTAAATGTTGATTTCCATTTTGCCCCAAATTTCACAATTCATACAATTCAGTCCTTGCTCAATTAACCCCTCAATTAAGATAATTTTCTCAATTAATACTTTTCCTAGACATTATAAGTTATTTCATAACTATTGAAATTCATAATTTCTACATAAAACTCTAACTTCAAACTCTTTTACAATTAGGTCCCAAACATTAACTTTCTATTCAATTCTTTCAATAAAATCAGCATATAAACAATTTAAAACTCTAATTCCACGCCAAATCATCATATACTTCAAGAAAATATTCATAGAAACTTTCAATTTATTTCATAGAATCAAAAACTAATGAATTTAACAAGTGGACCTAGTTGTAAAAGACACAAAAACACAAAAAATTCAAGAAATAATCAAAAATTGAAATTACTTGAAGTAAAAATATGAAAAACCAGCTTAAGGTAACTCTTCCATGGTGTTTTTGCTGATGAGAATGCAGAAAAATAAAGAGAAATCTAGATAATTCCACTTTAGTCATAGCTTTATTAAGTAAATTTTGCAATTTTCCAATTTTGCCCTTAATTCTCCTTATTTTCTTGCTGATTTCATGCCATTGCCGTCCAGCCCAAAGAGACCTTGGGTCTATTCCCCTTTTAAACCCTCTTTATTTTATCATTTAAGCTATTTAATCATTTCCCAAAATTTTGCATTTAATACAATCTAGTCCTTTTTGTTCAATTAACTATCAGAACTTTAAAATTTCTTGACGATACTTTAATACTGACTTATTAACACTCCATAATTATTTATAAAAATATTTATGGCTCGATTTAAAATTCCCGAGGTCTCGATACCTCGTTTTCGATTTTAATTATTTTAATATTTATTTTTAGTACACTATTCACTACTTCAAAATTTTTCCTAACTTCACATTTAAATTATACTCACTAAATTAATAATATTTCCTACTCATTTGTCGGATTTAGTGATCTCGAATCACTGTTCCGATACCACTGAAAATTAGGTTGTTACAGTGGTCCTTGATCGGACCAGGGAGCGCGAGAGAGAGTGTGAGAGTGAGCTTCTGAAATTTTTTTTTTTTTAGAATGAAAGTCAAATGAGTTTTTTTTTGTCAAAAAAATTATCTTTTATAACCTAAGCAAAACGACGTCGTTTTACTTAGGGTGTTTTAACGCCAAAACGGCGCCGTTTAGGCCACGACCCGCGCGACCCTACCCGCAGACTAGATCCGCGTGTTTCTTTATTGATGGGGTATTTGCGCGTCAAGTCCCTCCGTATTTTCCATTTTTCTAAATCCAGTTTTCCTTTTATTTTGATTTTTGCCTTTGGATTTTATATCATTTTTAATATGGTCCATTTGAACGGTGTCGTTTTGAAGGAGAGGGTAAATCTCCCCTTTGGTCCCTCCTTATATGCGCACGTCTCAATCTGGTCCTTTTACCCTTTTTTTTTATTTACGCAAATTTTCCATTTAATTTTATTTCATTTTTAATTTAACCCAGGGCCTTTTGAACTGAAACGCAACGTATAAGGACTAGGAATATTATCCCATTTAGTCCTTGCCAGTTTCAACGCATTACAATTCGGTCCTTTGGCTTTATTTTATTTATATTTTTACCCTAAAACCTTGTTTGGCTTTCAAATTAATCCTCTTATTATTATTATCGCTATTATTATTATTATTATTATTTGTTATTATTAATTTTAATTCTTTTAATACTACTTTAATTATTTGTAGTGATTTAATTTAAATAGTTTGTTTATTTGTTTTATTTAAACTTTATTAGTTTTTATTGTATTATTTCTTTATTATTTGTTCACTTGCTTATTAATTCCCTTTTTCTTTTTTATTTATTTTATAATCAGCTTATTTTATTTTTTACTTTCACTCGTATTATTGTTATTTTATTATTTTATATTATTTTATATAGCATTATTATATGTTGTTTATTAGACTTTGTATCATCGTTTCAATTGTTATTTATCTATGTTTGGAAATTTGTTATATTTTATTCTAATATGTTTCTTTAATTAGTTATATTTTAATTTCCATTATTTGATTATTAATGTTTTCCAAAATAGGATGTGTGCTCATTGCTATTATATATTTATTAATTTGTTTTATTGTTTATACTATTTTCATTCACTAAGTATAGTACATTATTTGTGCATATTGTCCCATGTTTATAATTTCATTTTATTTGCAAATGTTGCTTTGTAATTTTCAACTTTTTGTTCTAAGATAAATTATTCCCTTTTATTTTAAGTCAAACCAATGCGTTTTGAGCTAGTTTACAATGGTTTATTTAAAAATTTTCAAATAAGGCAATGTTCAATATTTGAAAATTCGAAGAATCGCGCCCTACCGTGTTGGGCTTCGATTCTTCGTTGGGCTAAATAATTGGATATCCTTTTGTAACTTTCAACGTATCAGCTTTCGGGGGTCAAAAAATCAATCGTATTTTCAAATGTATGAAAAATCGTGTCCAATAGTGCTGGATGTGACGCTGTATACCTTTGAAACGAGAGAATTTTGACGACCAACTTGAACCACACAAATGTTTAAAAGGGAACCATATTTCAATTTTTTTCTAAAATCTAGACAATTGGACAGCACTTAATCAATCTGGTACCAATTTTTGGGCGTTGCGAGGGTGCTAATCCTTCCTCGTACATAACTGATTCCCGAACCCGTTTTCTTGATTTTTGTAGGCCAAAATCGATATTTTAATAAATCAAAATGTTTTATTAGGTGATCCGATCACACCTAAACAAAAAGGATTGGTGGCGACTCCAATTTTCGTTTTTCTTTTCAAAATATAAAGTCGATCCCTGTTTTTTTTTTAAATACAAAAATGGTTTTGACAGCTTGGCGACTCTGCTGGGGACTGAACAAGAGAGTCAAGCCATAAAATTGATTATTTTCTATCCTTTTGTCTAAAGTTGAAAATTTGTTTTGAAAATCATGATTCTTTTGATTGCATTTGTTGGTATGATTGTTATGGTTCGGGTCTTGTAGAATACTATTGCATTGCATTGCATAACCATTGCGGTTATACCTTTAAGTGGGAGTGAGAAGCTATGCTTTCGTGACGTTTTCACCTCCGCATGGGCTAGTGGATTGCTTCCGGGATACATCTGTACCTATTATAAGACCCAATTTGTGCCCGGGCTTACACAAAAACTAAAAAAACAAATCAAAATATAAAAAAAAAATAATCCAATGTTCATTTCTTATATAGCCCAGCAACCAAAATAACGGGCTCAAATTATTGAACTTAACCCAACTAGCCTAAATAACCCAAAATACCCCAGGCCCAAAACACCTATGGAATTTTCGGCAGAAACCCTAGAAGCTTCAGCCACCGCAACCTCTAGCCGGTTCTTCCACTCGTGCCATGCTCCACGAATAACTCCTCCACGCCATGCACATCTACAACAAACGAAAACCACAACAGCAAATAATAACAGATTACAGCAAGGTTTTTTTGTATTTTTATTTATTTTATTTACTTATTTTTCGGCTATAAAACTGAATGAAAATAATGTAAAAGGGGATCTCTTCTCAAAAAGATACATGCATATTGAATAAAAATCGAAAAGGTGATTCTCAGTCTGATAGTTTTTTTTTCCTTTTCTGCGTTTTTCTTCTTTAGGTTTACAGGAAATTTTAAAATAAAAGAAAAAGGGATTTACCTTAGTAGTTAGACCCGTCTTCTTCGTCGCAATCGAAGTAGGGACGGTGTTTCGAAATTGAAGCAGAGTTCTCGAGGTTTGATCCTTTATGGCTCCCCTGCACCACTGCTCAAATTGAAGCAAGAACATGCGAATAAGGGGCTATGGAGACTGGCCAAATGGAGAGGGAAAAATTAGAATACTTCTATCTTTTCTCCTTTGTTAGTAATTTAGGTTTTTTTTCTTTATAAACAAGATGAAAGCAGTGCACGTGTGAAGCCAATTCCAATGGATCCCTTGTTGATGGGATATTTGCGCACATAGCCCTCCCCTCCTGCACTGATCTCTAATTAGGTCTCAATTAGGTTTTATTTATTTTTACATTTTCCCTGAGATTTGTGCGTTATTGCAATTTAATCTGCGCCTAAACACAACGTTTTGATATTTGGTGTATTTTCTATTTTGGTCCTCAATCATTTGTGCGCATACTATTTCAATCCTTAGCTTATCTTTAATGATTTGTCTATTAAAAATTATCCTTCCAATTTTGTTTTTTTTTTATTTCAATCAGGTTTATTCTATGTGATTGTATTCTTTTGAATTTATTTGTTTAGTTATTTCTATAATTATCATTATTATTATTATTTAAAAAACCTATTGTTTTAACATATTATTTTGAATTTTTTTAAAATTCCATTTTAGTTTTAGTTTGTTGTTAATTTTCATTTATATATTGTTAAATTGTTTTACTAAATAAGTTATTATTTTAAATTTTCTTTATGTAAATTTATATTTAAAAGATGTATATAATATTAATTCTCATACATTGATATTTATATATACATATATACATTTTATGTCAAATTACTTACTTGAATTTTTATTTTTTTGAACACGTTCATATAATTTTGCTTTAAAATTTTACCTATATATATATACTATTTGTTTCTTTTAAATCCATTTTTGGGTATTATATATATTTTTTTTGTTGGTTTCAAATATTTTCCTATGTTATTATCCTCTTATATATACATTGTTTGTATTAGGGTTTTATTCCATGAATATTGTTAATTTTATATTATTTTATACATACAATTTCTTTTAAAGCTATTCCTATATTTTATTATATATTTTTTAGTTTGTTATTCACATACTTAGTGTATATTTGATCATGTTATTTTAAATATATAGTTTTTTTAGAAAGAGATCTATTTATATAATTATGTTGTTAAAATATATTACATATATAGCTTATGATAAAGTTAATTTAATCTTATAATTTATATTTTAATTTCATGATATTTTATATAATTTCTACTTGTATTTCCTTTTAAATTTATTATATACATAATTTATTCTTTAAAAAACATATATTATTATTTCTTTGTTAGTTAAGATTCTTTCATGTACATATAGTTTTATTAATGTATATTGGTTTGTTCATCTTTCACGTATATTGTTTATCCTTTGTTATGGTATTATATCTTCATTATATATTGTTTTATTGATTTTTATTATTGTATGTATATTAACACCTTAAAGTATATAGGTTTTGTTTTTAAAATATTCTTGCATGTTATTAGCTCCAAATTATTACTTTTACAATATTTATTTTCATATTCATTCACATATTCTTAGTTTTATTTTATATATGTGCATCCTTTCAAACCCAATCATGCGTTGATCCATTTTGTAAGTTTTCATATATTCAATAGTTTTCAAATTATCTCCAAATTGTTTTGTGTACTATGTGTCGCTTTAGTTTTCATGTTATTTCATGTGTTATTGTTTTATATTGATTATTAGCCTTTTGCGCTATTATTTAAATTATGTTAATTTGTTCTTTCGTTTACTTGTATAATATTTCGTATGGTAATCTATGTTTATAACTTTGATTTTTTTTCCTATATTGTTGCATCGTGATTCAAATTTCAATAATTTGGTTGATATTAGTAGTTTCGTTGTTATTTCAAGAAAAATAAAATCGTTTTAAGCAAATTCTCAATTTTCTTTAGTATTCAAAAATTCTGAAATAAGGAAATATCCAATATTTGGGAATTCGAGAAATCGTGCTCAATCGTGCTGGGTATGATTTTTTCGGTGAACTAAATATTTGGATAACCTTTTATAATGTTAGTGTATGTGTAACACTCCTAACCTATATCCGTTGCCGGAATAAGGTTATGAGGTATTACTTGACTAAACAAAACTTCTATAAAGTCAAAGATACTTACCAGATATAAATTATCAACAATGCAAACATGTCTCATTGATTTTCCATAAGAGCTCTTATAAATTTCTAAAATGACTCACTATCAAAACATAACCGAATATCTAATAACAAATTAACTACTATCAAGTTATAACTAAAACATTTCACCACATTAGTTCAATTATAAGGCTTCTCTAAACAAAATGAGCAAGCCATCTTCGCATGGCTATAATGTATACAAAGTCGAAATATCATTCTACCTATAGTCTATCCTATACATGCCTTAAACCATGCTGATATACAATCTTCTCAACTCACATAATGACTAGATAGTGTGATGATATCTCCGCCCTTCCAACTCGAGCTAAAGTATATACCTATAAGAAATGGAAAAGAGAACACGAATAAGCTTCAATGCTTAGTAAGTTTTAAGCAATGCAAACAATTAATTTACTTATAGATCGATTATTCAAATTTTCAAGAAATCATTCCTAGATAATTGCCATTTTGGCCAAGTATCCATGAACATAATGCATATTTAGCAAATTCACCTCACTTGAATCTGAACTCAATTAAAACCAAATATTGAAATTTCAAATAAGATCATAAGAACTCGAAAAGCATCTCATTAACAAGTTTTAACCATGTTTGCAACAAAATCACAAATTCACTACAAGCTGTCTTCCTGAGCAACAGTCACTAAATTATTTATAACTGGAGCTAAGAACCACCAAATCAAGTGCCGTTAATTTTCCCTGAAAATAGACTCATATATTTTTCATCCATCAAATTTTCAGAATTTTTGGTTTGACCAATCAATACCAGGTTTTTATTGAAGTTTCCCCTGTTTCACTGTTTGACTAATCTGACCACTCTTCACTACGAATCAAATTTCTCATTATAAAGAATTCGAAATATGTTATCGTTTATTTCATTTGAAACTAGACTCATTAGGGAGTCTAAGAGTATAAATTTTATCTTATAACCATTTTTGTACCATTTATAATGATTTTCTGAAAACAGAACAGGGGACCTCGAAGTCATTTTGACTCTGTTCCATGCCACTTCAAATATCTTATTATTGGCAACTCTTTTGCTTACACGGTTTCTTTTATAAAAACTAGACTCATTAAGATTTCATGACATAATTTATTCAGCCTCTAACTCAACTTCCACAATTTATGGTGATTTTCCGAAATCACGTTACTGCTGCTGTCCCAAGCAGATTTATTACCCATTCTTTGGATTCATATTATTTAACATGTATATCACCAAATCAATCTCATATAACCTTTCACCATAACCGAATACACACATACACATATGAGATTGTCACATACACTTCTCATTTTGCATTCATGATTCAATTCCTATTAATCTAACATATAAAAGTATATAATACATACCTGACCGACTTAATGTATTGAACATATTCAATGGTAGTTTACTACAAACATTCGAAATCATAATCTTACTCCAATCATCGGCATTAAGTCTGCAAGATTTAAAACCAAAATCAAATCACCACCACAAAGCATGCGGGACTTTAAGCCCGAATATAATACCAGCACGAATGCCTTCGGGACTTAGCCCCGATATAACGCCAGCACGAATGCCTTCGGGACTTAGCCCGGATATAGCACCAGCACAAATGCCTTCGGGATTTAGCCCGGATATAATACCAGCACGAATGCCTTTAAGACTTAGCCCGGATATAATACCAGCACGAATGCCTTCGGGACTTAGCCCGGATATTTTTCCAGCACTTAGCCTGCGGACTTTAAGTCCGGATATATCTCCAGCATAAAGCCTGCGGACTTCAAGTCCGGATATTTTTCCAATACCATGCATACTTAGTTATATATTTAACACATCTCAATCAACCTATCACTTAGTAATCATTTAATACATTCGGATATAAGTTCAATAGGCACATCATGATTAACATTTCAACTCAAAAATTATACCTAATATCACACAATCATTTCGCCATTCAAGCTTAAACTCAAAGTTACCATCGACCTCAAAGTCATATACACGCATTGTTTATTAAACAACTTTGTACAAGTGCTAACTGAATTTCAATTCACCTATTATACTCTTATAAACCAGCATCAATTATATATTAAAGGAAACTACTCAAAACTTACCTCGGATATTTTGAGCATTCTTGGATAGGCTACTCGATTGCTTTTTCCTTTCCCTTATCGATTTAGACCCTCTTTGCTCTTAAGCTTAATTAAAACAAATAGATTTATTTAATGACTTATTCAACTTTACTAAATACAAATATCAATTTTTTCAAAACAATATTCAAACATTATATCCAATGAACCACAACTATCGAGTATTTAACTTATAATCGGACATATGATATTACCCGTATGTCATAAGTGATTCTCGAACCTATTATTTCAATTCATGTACATATCGAATGGAGTAATCCTTACTTGAACTATTAGTCAACCTTATCAAATGGACAAATATACTTAAGATACCTATATATATATATATATATATATATATATATATATATATATGCATAGATACCATGTTACCGAAAATTATTTTTCTAGCTTAGTTGCCGAACCAATATACAAAACCCATATGCTAAACAACTCGTCAATGTTACCTATATATATATCAAATTCATTCCTCATCCATTCGACTAGCTAAGTTAATATCACGACACACTATCATATAATCCTTATGGCCACAAAGCATGCTCATTATTTATTATTTCCGAACCAATTTATAAGCTAATTTATACAATCAAAACAAGTCTATAATAAACCACAACCTAATCATATCCACCAATCACATTTACTTTACTTAAACCGAATAAGCAAGCACATTTAGTCCTTGGCCGAATATCACTAAACACAAGTCAACAATAGTCTTAATATTTATCACCCTATATATATCATTTGCAAAAGAAAAGAAAAAAAATGGATTAATCATACATATATACTACAAAAGTCGAATACAAAAATTTAACCTATGCATAACATTACTTACATTCCAATACTCAAATTATTCAAAATCAAACTCTTAAAAGTTATGCACAAAGCCGAATCCCTAATATGAACAAACCTCAAATTCATTCATTTCAAACATCCACACGGTATTTGTTCAAGTCATTAAGTAAATTTATGTTCGGCTATAGTACTCATGAGTATTAAAAATTTATAACTTAACTAACTCCAACCTTCCTCTTCAACAATTCTTCATAAAACATAAAGGCTATAATCCAATCTCCTCCTTTAATAACCAAAACCGAATGCTCAAATCATCACCAAATTTCAAAATTTTGACATGGGCTATGTATGAAACTATCTAATTAACTAAAATCAAGCTTAAAATTTCAAAACTAACATAATTTACTAACCTTCCCCAAGCTTAAAGTGACCGAAAATCTTGTCCCTTTTCTTTCTTCAATTCGCCAAGAAGAACCAAAAAATATGAGGCTTTGTTTTCATCACCTCTTTTCTATTATTTTTTTATACATTAATACTATAAAATATAAAGCCACTTCACTAATAAACAATACATGTATTCTAAATAAAACCACATCATGGCTGGCCATTACACAACAAAATAGATATTTGGCATGCAAGTCCATCTTTTTGTATTTATGCATTAATAGGCCACTTTAAAATTAACCTAACATATTTCACAATTGTCTCACCTAAGTCCTATTTAATAAATTTCACATACAAATGACAAAATTAAAGCATGAAACTTTCACACTTGCATGTACACATACTATAAGCATAGAATATAACAGTTAATTATTTTGTATGACTTGGTTTTGTGGTCTCGAAACCACTTTCCGACTAGGGTCAAATTAGGGCTATTACAGTACGAGTTTTTTAAAAGTCAAAAATCGATCGTATTCTTGAAAGTATAAAGGATCATATCCAATCGTGCTGGGTATGATGCTGCATATCTTTGAAATGAGAGAATTTTGACAGTTAACTTGAACTATTCACACCTTTTAAAGAATCATGGTTTGAAAGATCTTTTCCTTAAAGTCATTGATATAAGGATAGCATCGAATCAATTTGGTACCAATTTTTGGGCGTAATGAGGGTGCTCACCCTTCCTCATATGTAACCGACTCCCGAACCCCTTTTTAAATTTTTGTGGACTAGAATTGTTTTAAAATGTTTTATTAGGTGATCCAATCACACCTAAATAAAAGGTTGGTGGCAACTCCACATTCGATTTTAAAAAGACGATTCTCGTTTTTTTTTTCAAATGAAAAAATGGTTTCGACAGCTTGGCGACTCCACTGGGGACTGAACAAAGAGAGCCAGGCCATAAAATTGATTATTTGCTGTCTTTTTGTTAAAGAATTGAAAATTTGTTTTGAAAATCATGATTCTTTTAATTGCATTTGTTTGCATGATTGTTGTGGTTCGAGTCTTGTAAAATAATATGGCATTGCATTGCATGACCGCTGCGGTTATACCTATTAAGTGGGAGTAAGAAACTATGCTTTCGTGAGGTTTTCACCTCTGTATGGGCTAGTGGATTGCTTCCGGGATACATCCGTACCTATGATTTCGTGAGATTTTCATCTCCGCACGGTCATAGGGAAATGTATTCCCCTGAACTGAACTCGATTCATAAGAGCCTATAATGGGTGAGAATTGAGGAATTTGCTAGTTCAAGTACCCTTTTTCTAGAACTGAGCTACATATAGTGAACCTTGAGAATCCACCTTAAGTAGAACATTGCCCAAATTTAGTGGTCACTCGAATAGGTATTTTATTTGATAATTATTTCACCTGTACTAATGTGTTTTGTTTTTGTTTTATTTATAACTGCATTGCATTACATCATCATAGAAAGGAGGTGTTGATTCATATTTGATTGCTAAATAGAACAGTTTGTTATAAGAAAACGAATTTCCTAATAAAGTGGATTATAATATGATTGTCTGAATTGACGGAAAAAGGTTGACAGTTCATGGAGAAAACCAAGTCTTTACCTGAAGATTTAGGCCGATAAAGATTGTTCGAGAGCCGTCGCATCTCAATTTTCTTAACGGAGCTAATCAAAGTCGTGAGGATAATGAGTCATGGCCTGGATCAAGCAAAGAAGAGCTAGTGGAGGCATTTATTAGAGGCTTGCAAAATTTGGATTTCATGAAGAAAATGGATCAGTGTCTTCACCTAGAATATGAAAGCAAGGCTGTATATACAATCCGTTTTATGTAAAGGAATTTGTTTTCTAGAAAAGTTATTCTAATGGAATTAAATTCAAAATCAACACCTCTCTTTCTTTTGCATTCATCCCATGCATTTGCATTGCATTGCATCATTTCATCATTTGCATTGAATTTTCATAAAAGGAGTCCCTAATTAGTTGAAATCATTTCAGTAATCTGGGAACCAATAAAAACTTACCAACCAGGCGTCGTTACGGTACCCGTGCTAAGACAAAAGATATGGACGAAAGATTGGAAAGACTTGAAAAACTTCAAAGAGAGATGCAAGAGTAACTGGCGAAGATTAGGCACGATGTGAGAGATCTGGTGCTAGAGTCTCAAAGGAATATATTGAACAGTTGTCTCAATTGCTAACTAAGGGGTTTGAAAAAGGAAAAAAATTTATGATTAATACTGGGAAGGACAATAATGAGCCTCTCTACCCTCCGGGTTTCACCCCGACAAATGCTAAGACATATTCACAAGGTGTACCCGTTATCAAAACTCAGCAATATCAAACCGGTGCCTCGACACTAGTGGATTACCCGATAGGGTCAGGTTCCAATCCGAGGGGCAACCTAACCAATCTTGAAGTTCCTGATCTGGATGAAATAGAAAAAGCAAAGAGGGAATTGCCAAGACAACTTGAGGATCGGTATAGGTGGTTGGAGAAAAATTGAAGGCAATGGAGAGTGTTGACTTCCATTGTGGGATTGACGCCAAGGATTTGAGTTTGGTCCCCGATCTAGTACTCCCGCGGAAATTTAAAACTCCAGAGTTTGAAAAGTATAATGGGGCTAGTTGTCCAGAAGCTCACATCACAATGTTCTGTCGAAGGATGACAGGGTATGTTAGTAATGACCAATTATTAATACATTGCTTCCAAGATAATCTGATCGGGTCAGCAGCTAAATGGTACAATCAATTAAGTTGTGCTAAAATCCATTCATGGAAGGACTTAGCATAAGTTTTTATGAAGTAGTATAGCCATGTAACAGACATGGCACTCGATAGAATTATCCTGCAGAATATGGAAAAGAGGCAAAATGAGAGCTTCAGGCAATATGCCCAAAGATGGAGAGAGGTAGCAACACAAGTCCAACCGCCTCTTCTGGAAAAGGAGACTATGATGCTTTTCATCAATACTCTGGAAGCCCCATTCATTAATCATATGTTGGGAAGCACTACTTTGAGCTTTTCAGATATAGTAATGTCCTGTGAGATGATTGAAGATGCGATAAGAAATGGGAAGATAGATATGGGAGAAAGCGCCAAAAGGTTAATCCCGATAAATGAGGAAAATGAAGTGAACATCATGAGCATGCCTTCCAAATTGGTCAACATAGGCCAGCCAAGAGTTATAACCACTAATCATCAAAGAGAATCTGGATGACATATCCAAAGAGAGGTCCAGGGAATAAAAGTTTCCAAACCCTTATGTACTTGAGGGTGTTTTAAGCAATGGGACTGTGGAAGAAATCCTCTAAACACAGATTGAACTCAGAATGGTCCTTAAAAAGTTGGTACAGAGAAGCTCAAGCTGCGATATCTGGGGCACCTAGCTTTCCATTTTTACCCTTTGGTCATTTTTTATTACCTTATTCTTTTCAGATCACGTCCCAATAAGTTTCTTTCTTAGTTGCATTTACTCATTTGTTTCGAGCTATGTTCTCAATTAATTCCTTTCTTGTCCATGGTTATGATCTTTTTCAAGCATTTTGCATTGAAATAATGATTTTTGGACTAATAATACTTTCATAAAGGAAGTTTCGCATATTACTTTGGGGAGTTTCTAAATAATACAGGAGCTTGAAATAGGAGCATTGTTTAAAACTCACCAAGCTTAAGGGTTGAAAATATTTAAGCCCAAATTGAGATTATCTCCTTGGATTTTCTGTCAAAGATATTAATTGGTGTTATAATCCCGGCAAAGAATGAGCAATGGGGTTATTCTTGAGAAAAAATAGTATTCTGTATTCATGCAGATATCAGGCATATACGTCTGTTCATTACACTCAGGAAATAGTGTAACAGATCAAATTGATTGAAGATGATGCGAATCCTATACCTCTGATTTGTCACAGGATGGATAAAGAAAATCAAATGTTTATTCCCCTGAGGTTGCAGTGGGAAGTTTAAACTTTATGTCTCAGGAATTACAGTGTAAGGGACTCTGGAATTACGATGGGGCAAGCTTGCTGAACAGAATATGATTGTTTCTTTGGGTTTTATGTCAAGAATATCAGCCGAACAAGATGGCAGCATAATAAATCAGTGATAGTGTCCTGGTGGACAACGAGCAATGATACCTTAAGTTAAAAAAAAAGAAGAAAAAAGATCATTCTCATTTTTTGCATTCATTCATAACACATCCAGTTAGGAGCATTTGATTCATTTTGATCATAGCATCCTAATTATTTGACATAAGCATCACATCTAGTCAGGAGCATTTAATTCATTTTGATCATAGCATCCTAATTATTTGACATAAGCATCACATCTAGTTAGGAGCATTTGATTCATTTTGATCATAGCATCCTAATTATTTGACATAAGCATCACATCTAGTTAGGAGCATTTGATTCATTTTGATCATAACATCCTAACTATTTGGCATAAGCATGATACATGAAATCGAGTCTACAGGACAGGTCTGAGAGGATGGTGTAGTAACATCGGTGAAGTCAGATCTTATATCCCTGAAGTTGCAGCGGAATAGATCGAAGATTACAAACCTTATCTCCCTGAAGTTGTAGTGGAGCAGGTTGAAGTGTCAATTGGAGTAAAGTAGATCATAACAAACCTTATCTCATTGAAATTGCAGTGGAGCAGGTTGAAGATTACAAACCTTATCTCCCTGAAGTTGCAGTGGAGTAGTCTCAATATACAAATCTTATCTCCATGTATCGGCAATGGAGCAGATTTTACCACCAACCTTATCTCTCTAAGGTAGCACAAGAACAAGTTGAAGAATGAGTCTTATCTTTCTGAGGTAGCAAGAAAGCAGACTGAAGATTGAAGATCTTATCTCCCTAAGCAGTAGTGGAGTAGATTTAAGATGGCGAATCTTATCTCCATGTACCGGCAATGGAGCAGATTTTAGCCACTAGCCTTATCTCTCTATGGTAGCAAGAGAGCAGGTTGGCGATTGTAGTCTTATCTTCCTGAGGTAGCAAGGAGGCAGACTGGAGATTGAAGATCGAAGTGGCAAATCTTATCTACATGTATCGGCAATGGAGTAGATTTAAGCCCCAAGCCTTATCTCTCTGAGGTAGCAAGAGAGCATGTTGAAGATTGAGTCTTATCTTCCTGAGGTAGCAAGGAAGCAGACTGAAGACTGAAAATCAGCAGAGGCAAATCTTATCTCCATGTATCGGCAGTGGAGCAGATTTAAGCCCCAAGCCTTATCTATCTGAGGTAGCAAGAGAGCAGGTTGAAGATCGAGTCTTATCTTCCTGAGATAGCAAAGAAGGAGATTAAAGATTGAAGATCTTATCTCCCTAAACAGAAGTGGAGTAG
Source organism: Gossypium arboreum (assembly GCF_025698485.1). Lineage (NCBI taxonomy): Eukaryota > Viridiplantae > Streptophyta > Magnoliopsida > Malvales > Malvaceae > Gossypium > Gossypium arboreum. Next base: position 18,361,771 of record NC_069080.1, read on the forward strand.
ATCGAAAGAGGCGAATCTTATCTCCATGTATCGGCTATGGAGCAGATTTAAGCCCCAAGATTTATTTCCCTAAAGTTGCAGCAGAGCAAATTGCAGATGGAGAATCTTATCTCCATGTATCGGCAATGGAGCAGATTTAGACCATCAGCCTTATCTCTTTGAGGTAGCAAGAGAGCAAACTAAAGATTGGGTCTTATATTCCTAAAGAGGCAAGGAAGCAGACTGAAGATTAAAGATCTTATTTCCCTAGAGCAGTTGCGGAGCAGATTGAGGATGACGAATCTTATCTCCATGTATTGCCAATGGAGCAGATTTAAGTCACCAAGCCTATTTCCTTATAGTTAGAATTCAACAAAACTGGGCAAAATTGGCCCTATTTGAAGTTTTTGCTCTATTCCCGTTACACGACAATGAGCAAAGAGAGGCAGCTGTAAGACCCAATTTGTGCCCGGGCTTACACAAAAACTAAAAAAACAATTCAAAATATAAAAAAAATAACAATCCAATGTCCATTTCTTATATAGCCCAGCAACCAAAATAACAGGCTCAAATTATTGAACTTAACCCAACTAGCCTAAATAACCCAAAATACCCCAGGCCCAAAACACCTATGGAATTTTCAGCAGAAACCCTAAAAGCTTCAGCCACCGCAGCCTCTAGCCAATTCTTCCACTCGTGCCATGCTCCACGAATAACTCTTCCACGCCATGCACACCTACAACAAACGAAAACCACAACAGCAAATGACAGCAAATAATAACAGATTACAGCAAAGATTTTTTTGTATTTTTATTTATTTTATTTACTTATTTTTTGGCTATAAAACCGAATAAAAACAATGTAAAAGGGGATCTCTTCTCAAAAAGATACACGTATATTGAATAAAAATTGAAAAGGTGATTCTCAGTCTGATAGTTTTTTTTTTCCTTTTCTGCGTTTTTCTTCTTTAGGTTTACAGGAAATTTTAAAATAAAAGAAAAATGGATTTACCTTAGTAGTCGAGACCCGTCTTCTTCATCGCAATCAAAGTAGGAACAGTGTTTCGAAATTGAAGCAGAGTTCTCGAGGTTTGATCCTCCATGGCTCCCCTGCACCACTGCTCAAATTGAAGCAATAACATGCGAATAAGGGGCTATAGAGATTGGCCGAATGGAGAGGGACAAATTAGAATGCTTCTGTCTTTTCTCCTTTGTTAGTAATTTAGGTTTTTTTTTTCCTTTATAAACAATATGAAAACGTACCGTGTGAAGCCAATTCCAATGGATCCCTTGTTGATGGGATATTTGCGCACATAGCCCTCCCCTCCTGCACTGATCTCTAATTAGGTCTCAATTAGGTTTTATTTATTTTTACATTTTCCCTGAGATTTGTGCGTTATTGCAATCTAATCTGCGCCTAAACATAACGTTCTGATATTTGGTGTATTTTCTATTTTGGTCCTCAATCATTTGTACGCATACTATTTCAATCCTTAGCTTATCTTTAATGATTTGTCTATTTAAAAATTATCCTTCCAATTTTGTTTTTTTTTTTATTTCAATCGGGTTTGTTCTATGTGATTGTATTCTTTTGGATTTATTTGTTTAGTTATTTATATATTATTATTATTATTATTATTATTATTATTATTTAAAAAACCTATTGTTTTAACATAATATTTTGAATTTTTTTTAAAATTCCATTTTAGTTTTAGTTTGTTGTTAATTTTCATTTATATATTGTTAAATTGTTTTACTATATAAGTTATTATTTTAAATTTTCTTTATGTAAATTTATATTTAAAAGATGTATATAATATTAATTCTCATACATTGATATTTATATATACATATATACATTTTATGTCAAATTACTTACTTGAATTTTTATTTTTTTGAACACGTTCATATAATTTTACTTTAAAATTTTACCTATATATATATACTATTTGTTTCTTTTAAATCCATTTTGGGTATTATATATATATTTTTGTTGGTTTCAAATATTTTCCTATGTTATCATCCTCTTATATATGCATTGTTTGTACTAGGGTTTTATTCCATGAATATTGTTAATTTTATATTATTTTATACATACGATTTCTTTTAAACCTATTCCTATATTTTATTATATATATTTTAGTTTGTTATTCACATACTTGGTGCATATTTGATCATGTTATTTTAAATATATAGTTTTTTTAGAAAGAGATCTATTTATATAATTATGTTGTTAAAATATATTACATATATAGCTTATGATAAAGTTAATTTAATCTTATTATTTATATTTTAATTCCATGATATTTTATATAATTTCTACTTGTATTTCCTTTCAAATTTATTATATACATAATTTATTCTTTAAAAAAACATATATTATTATTTCTTCGTTAGTTAAGATTCTTTCAAGTACATATAGTTTTATTGTATATTGGTTTGTTCATCTTTCATGTATATTGTTTATCCTTTGTTATGGTATTATATCTTTATTATATCTTGTTTTATTGATTTTTATTATTGTATGTATATTAACACCTTAAAGTATATAGGTTTTGTTTTTAAAATATTCTTGCATGTTATTAGCTCCAAATTACTACTTTTACAATATTTATTTTCATATTCATTCACTTATTCTTAGTTTTATTTTATATATGTGCATCCTTTCAAACTCAATCATGCGTTGATTCATTTTGTAAGTTTTCATATATTCAATAGTTTTAAATTATCTCCAAATTGTTTTGTGTACTATGTGTCGCTTTAGTTTTCATGTTATTTCATGTATTATTATTTTATATTGATTATTAGCCTTTTGCGCTATTATTTAAATTATGTTAATTTGTTATTTCGTTTACTTGTATAATATTTCGTATGGTAATCCATGTTTATAACTTTGATTTTTTTCCTATATTGTTGCATCGTGATTCAAATTTCAATATTTTGGTTGATATTAGTAGTTTCGTTGTTATTTCAAGAAAAATAAAAGCGTTTTAAGCAAATTCTCAATTTTCTTTAGTATTCAAAAATTCTGAAATAAGGCAATATCCAATATTTGGGAATTCGAAAAATCGTGCTCAATCGTGCTGGGTATGATTTTTTCGGTGAACTAAATATTTGGATAACCTTTTATAATGTTAGTGTACGAGTTTTTTGAAAATAAAAAATCGATCGTATTCTTGAAGGTATAAAGGATCGTATCCAATCGTGCTGGGTATGATGCTGCATATCTTTGAAACGAGAGAATTTTGACAATTAACTTGAACTATTCACACCTTTTAAAGAATCATGCTTTGAAAGATCTTTTCCTTAAAGTCATTGATATAAGGATAGCATCGAATCAATTTGGTACCAATTTTTGGGCGTAATGAGGGTGCTCACCCTTTCTCATACGTAACCGGCTCCCGAACCCCTTTTTAAATTTTTATGGACCAAAATTGTTTTAAAATATTTTATTAGGTGATCCAATCACACCTAAACAAAAGGTTGATGGCGACTCCACATTCGGTTTTAAAAAGTCGATTCCAGTTTATTTTTTTCAAACTAAAAAATGGTTTCGACACCTATGATTTCGTGAGATTTTCATCTCCGCATGGTCATAGGAAAATGTATTCCCCTGAACCAAACTCGATTCATATGAGCCTATAATGGGTGAGGATTGAGGAATCTGCTGGTTCAGGTACCTTCTCTAGAACTGAGCCACATGTAGTGAACCCTAAGGGTCCACCTTAGGTAAAACCTTGCCCAAATTTAGTGGTCACCCAAATAGGTGCTTTATTTGTTATTTATTTCTCTTGTACTAACATTTTTTGTTTTTGTTTTGTTTATAATTGCATTGCATTACATCATCATAGAAAGGAGGTGTTGATTCATATTTGATTGCTAAATAGAACAGTTTGTCATAAGAAAACGAATTTCTTAATAAAGTGGATTATAACACGATTGTCTAAATATGGTCCAAGTAAACACGATGAAAGAAGGCTGATAGCTCATGAAGAAATACACGACTTTGCTTCATTGCCCGAAGATTAAAACCGACAAAGATTATTCGAGAGCTGCCACGTCTTGACTTTCTTAAAGGAGCTGACGAGTATTGCGGAGATAAGTGAGCAACGAGTCGTAGCCTGGATCATGTAAAAAGGAGTTAATGGGGACATCTTTTAGAAAATTTGCAAGACTCGACCATAACATCCGGATATGAAGAGGAAGATTGGTGTCTTCGCTTGGAATATGAGAGAAAGGCCGTATATGTAATCCGTTTTACGTAAAGGAATTTGTTTTCTAAAAAATTTGTTCTAATGAAATTGAATTCAGAATCAACGCCTTCCTTTCTTTTACATTCATTCCATACATTTGCATTGCATTGCATCATTTGCATTAGATTTTCCCAAAAGGACTCTAATTAGGTAAAATTATTTCAGAACCGACAAAAGACATGGACCAAAGGTTGGACAGAATAGAGCAAAGGCAAATACAGATGCAAGAGTAATTGATTAAAATCTAGTAAGATATGAAGGACCAAATGCTAGAGTCCCAAAGAAATATGATGAATCAGTTATCCCAATTACTGACTAAGGGGCTAGAAAAAGGAAAAAACTCTATGATTAATGCTGGGGAGGACAATGAGGAACCTCTGTACCCTCCGAGTTTCACCCCGACAAATAATCGGACATGTCCGCAATGTGCACCTACTGCTATCAGATCCCAACATCAGGTCGGTACCTCGGCACTCGTGAACTACCCGACGGGCTCAGTTTTCAATCTGAGGAACAGTCCAACCAATTATGGAGTTCCGAATCTAGACAGAATGGCAGAAATAGAAAAAGCAATGGTTGAACTGCCAAAACAACTCGAAGATCGATACAAGTGGTTGGAGGAAAAACTTAGAACAATAGAGAATACTGATTACCATTGCCCAGTTGACGCCAAAGATCTCAGTTGGTTTCAGATTTAGTACTCCCGCCGAAATTCAAAACTCCAGAATTTGAAAAGTATAATGGGACTAGTTGCCCTGAAGCTCACATCACAATGTTTTGCTGAAGAATGACAGGTTACGTTGATAACAATCAACTGTTAATTCATTACTTCCAAGATAGTCTGATTGGGCCAGCTGCCAAATGGTACAACCAACTGAGCCATGCCAAAATTCATTCAAGGAAAGACTTGGCACAGGCTTTTATGAAACAATATAGCCACATGACAGACATGGCGTCCGACAGAATTACACTGTAGAATATGAAAAAGAGGCAAAATGATAACTTCAGGCAATATTCCCAAAGATGGAAAGAGGTAGCAACACAAGTCTAGCCACCTCTTCTGGAGAAAGAAACTACGATGCTTTTCGTCAACACTCTGAAAGCCCCGTTTATTACCCATATGTTGGGAAACGCTACCATGAGCTTCTCAGATATAGTAATGTTCGGCGAGATGATTGAAAATGTAATCAAGAGTAGGAAGATAGATGCGGGAGAAAGCGCTAAAAGGTCAACCCCGAGAAACAACGAAAATGAAATAAACATCGTGAGCATGCCTTCCAAATTGCTTAACATAGGCCAGCCGAGGATTGTAACCACTAGCTATTAAGACTTTTCGAGGCAAGAATCTAACTCGAGGCCGAATACAGAAAGGCTCCGGTTTACACCCATCCCAATGTCATATAAGGAGTTGTATCAAAATCTCTTTGATGTGCATGTTGTGTCTCCGTTTTACTCAGAACCCGTGTAACCTTCGTTCCCAAAATGGCATAATGATAATGCTCAATGCAAATACCATGTGGTAATAACGGGACACTCAATCAAAAACTGTACTACATTTAAAAAGTTGGTTGAAAGGTTCATTGAAATGGGAGTGGTGAAGTTTGACGATTCCTCAGAACCAAATCGCTCCGACAATGCAGTAAATGCGATTTGAAAGTGGGGGCAAAAGAGTTGCGATGCCTCAAACAAGTCAAAAGCCTAGAAGGAATATTGGGGAATCAAAATGACATATCCGAAAAGAGAGCTAGAGAATAAAAGTTTTCAAACCATTGCATACTTGGGAGTGTTTTGAACAATAGGACTATGGAAGAGATCCCTCTATTTTAGAGCCAATCTAGAGTAATATTCAAAACACGCTTTTTGCTTTAAGCTTAGAAGCAATAAGAATCCTTTTGTGAAATAAACTTGTGCCCAAAATCATTATTTTAATAAAATGCATCTTTTTGAGTAAATATTCTTTTGTTTTTCATTCATGATCATACCATACAAATAATCATCCTTGGAGTCATTTATTCTTTGGAATCTGCCTTCATACCTACAACAGGTCCCTAGATATCAATGACATGAGCGACACTGTCACTGACTCTGAGTCTCCTTTTGAGCAAATATGAGCCTAAAGGGATCTCAGCACTTTGAAGATGACAGAGATGGTAACCTACCTCCTGATTTGTTAAGAATGGTAGAATAAGATGGAAAACATATCTTACCTTGCAAAAATTAAAGAACAGTAAGCCTAAGAGAAGAGAAAAAGGCAGGGATCGAAGCTTGCATCACCATAAAGACAAAACGAAGCGTCCATATCAAGATATACCTGGGCTACTAAGACCTGTGGATGCTGTTAAAAGAGGTCCCTAAGTATGTCAGAAGGACACATGCTAATGGGTTTACGATGGCCAAGCTAATCATTAGATTTGGGTTCTGCTGGTCCACGGTAGAAAGGAATTGCATCAGTTATACCACAAATGTCGGATTGAGGAAGACAAGACTCATGTGCCCCTTAATTTCTTCATAGACTTTCTCTATGTAGGGCACGAAGGTTACTGGGCCGATCTCGTCAAAAGCTTCTAGCAAGCATCAATTACTTCACCAAGAGGGTAAAAGTCGCTTCATATGCCAATGTTACTAAGTCAACAGTCATCAAATTTCAAAAAAAAAAATGCCAACAAAGAATGCCAGAAAGGATCATGTCTAACACAACTGCACAATGTCAAAAGTTTGCAGTCTGTTCAAAGATTAGGCGTCATATTACAGTGCAGCAAAGGCAGCAAAAAAAAATAAAAATAATTAAACAATGATCATATGAAAAATGACTGAGACTTCTAAAGATTGGCGTAAAGAAGTTACCAGCAAATGTCGGCCAGGACCTTCATCAAGGCAACACATTTCTCATGGGCTTATGGGATAAAATCGGTTTTGAAGACAAGATTCCTTTTCTCCGAGTCTGGTCAGAGCTAAAGTTGGATAAGGCAGAATGGACCCAACCCCGATAGGATTAGTTGAATTTGAAGAGAGAGGGTTGAAAACTATCTGTCGAGGTCCAATACACCAGAAATGACTAATGCGAGCTTACAATAAAGATGTTCATCCCAGAGAATTCCACGAGGGGGACCTGGTGTTAAAAAAGATCCTTTTTATACAAAAGGACTTCCGAGGAAGGTGGACGACAAACTGGGAAGGAACTTATGTAGTGAAAAAGGTCTGTTCTAGAGGAGCATCAATTCTAGTCGAAATGGATGGTAAAAACTTGCCCAATCTTGTGAATTTGGATTCCGTCAAAAAGCATTTCACCTAGAAAGTGAGAGACCAAGGTGAAAACCCGCAAAGGACGTCTTGAGACCAAAAAAAAAAAAAAAGAGGCCATGGCCAAAACCCGCAAAGGGTGCCTTGTGACCAAAGGGGATTCGAGTTGAAAACCCGAAAAGGGTGGCTCAAATTTTGATCAAAATGGGCCACACAGCAGTCTTGCAATGCCCGAATTAACAATAAATAAGTATGTTATGTCTTAGGGCATCGACAAAGTAATCCGGATCCCCTAAACACAGATTGAGCTCAAAATGATCCTCAAAAAGTTGGTACAGAGAAGCTCAAGTTGCGATATCTGGGGCACTTAGTTTTCCATTTTACCCATTTTGAATTGGTTGTCTTTGATTACCTTATTCTTTTCAAGATACGTCCCAATAAATATCCTTCTTAACTGCATTTGCTATCCTTGATTAACTTATTTGTTTCGAGCCATGCTCTCAATTAATTTCCTGCTTGTCCATTATTATGATCTTTTTCAAGCATTTTGCATTGAAATAACGATTAGTGGACCAATAATACTTTTACAAAAGAAGCTTTGCTTATTACTCTGGAAGCTTCTAAATAGTATAGGAACCTGAAACAAGAGCATCATTTAGAACTCACCAAGCCTAAGGGTTGGAAATATTTGAGAGATAGAAGTCTAAATTGTGGCCATCTCTCCAGATTCTTTGTTAAAGATATCAGTTTAAAAAAAGAAGGTATTTTGTCGGTGACGCCACCTCGACAAATAATGAGTAATGTCAACCCAACTGTAAAAGGGGATTATTCTCGGGAAAAAAAATGATACTCTGCATTCATGCAAATATCAGACATATACATATGGTTATTACACCCAAGGAACGGTGTAACAGATCAAATTGATTGAAAATGATACAAATCCTATACCTCTGAGTTGCAGCAGACTGAATGGAAGAAACCAAATGTTATTCCCCTGAAGTTGCAGTGGGAGGTACAAATTGTATGTCCCAGAAGGTACAGTGGAAAGGACTCTGAAATTACAGTGGGGCAAGCTTGCTGAACAGAATATGATTGTTTCTTTGACTTTTCTGTCAAAAATACCAGCCGAACAAGATGGCAGCGTAATACGTCAGTGATAATGTCCTGATGAACAACGAGCAATGATACCTTAAGCCATTTTTTTTAACAAAAAGAAGGATTATTTTCATTCCTGCATTCATATATCATAACACATCTAGTTAGGAGCAGTTGATTCATTTCGATCATAGCATCCGAATTATTTGACATAAGCATCACATCTAGTTAGGAGCATTTGATTCATTTCGATCATAGCATCCTAATTATTTGGCATAAGCATAGATACATGAAACCGATTCTACAGATCATGTCCCTAGAGGATGGTGTAGTAACATCAGTGAATTTACAGATCTTGTCTCCCTGAAGTTGCAGTGGAACAGATCGCAGACGGCGAATCTTGTCTCTCTGAAGTTGCAGTGGGGCAGATTTAAGCCACCATCCTATCTCCCTAAGCAGTAGTGGAGTAGGCTGAAGATAGCAAATCTTATTTCCCTGAAGATGCAGTGGAACAAATTAAAGCTATAAATCACAAACCTTATCTCCCTGAAGTTGCAGTGAAGTAGGTTGAAGTTACGAGTCTTATCTCCCTGAAGTTGCAGTGGAGCAGCCTGAAGATAGCAAATCTTATTTCCCTGTAGATGCAGTGGAACAGATTGAAGCTACAAATCACAAACCTTATCTCCCTGAAGTTACAGTGGAGTAAGTTGAAGTTACGAGCCTTATCTCCCTGAAGTTGCAGTGGAACAGACTAAAGATAGCAAATCTTATCTCTCTGAAGTTGCAATAGAACAGATTAAAGCTACAAATCCTATACCTCTGAAGTTTCAGTAGGTCAGATCAAATCTACCATGGTGGATCTTATCTCCCTGAAGTTGTAGTGGAGTAGATTGAAGCCACAAACCTTATCCCCCTGAAATTGCAGTGGGGCAGGTCGAAATTACAAGTCTTATCTCCCTGAAGTTGCAGTGGAGCAGCCTGAAGATATCAAATCTTATTTCCCTGAAGTTGCAGTGGAGCAGATTGAAGCTATAAATTATAGATCTTATCTCTCTGAAGTTGCAATAGAGTAGATCATAGCAAACCTTGTCTTCCTAAAGTAATAGTGGAGCAAGTTGAAGTTAAAGTCTTATATTTCTAAAGTTGTAGTGGAACAGACTGAAGATAGTGAATCTTATCTCCCTGAAGTTGCAGTAAAGTAGGTCAAAGCTACGAGTAACAAGTCCTATACCTCTGAAGTTGTAGTAGGTCGGATCAAATTTACTATATTGTAAATCTTATCTCACTAAAGTTGCAGTGGGTTAAAATAAGGCTACTTGAAGAAGAGGAGCACTAAAGAAGTCGAGACTCGGTAGGTCTAGGCAATTTTGGCCCTCTTAAGGTCTTTGCTCCGTTCTCGTTACATGACAACGAGCAAAAAGGGGCAGTTGTAGAGGCCCAAATTTGACCGGGCCTTAATAACAATAGCCCAAACCTTAAACAACCCAAAACAAAATCAAACCCTAACCTAAAAAACAACGCAACCCCAACAACCCAAACAAAAAAAACCCTAGCCCACCTAGCCCAAAAACTAAAGCAAAATAGAAACCCTAGTCTACCAGGCGTCGCTCCCCACGTTAGCCAGCTATTCTGCACCTTCTGCCGCCACCCACATGTCAACTGTCAATAGCTCTGCCACAGTCCTACAAAGAAAATCAAAACACGCAACAGCAAGGACAACCAAAACAGTAGTAAAAAGAGAAAACAAAAGAAAAAGAAATAATTTTTTTGTTTGGCTATAAAAGCCATCACCGAATGAATGTAAAAGGGGGGGTTTTCAAATACAAAAAAGGGGATTGTATTACACGGATATTGGAGAAATCAAAAAAAAAAAGAGGTTGATTTTGGATTCTCTTCTCTTTACTTTTTTTCTTTTCGATCTTTTCCTTATTTTTTGGTTTCAAATCTATTTTAAAAGAAATAAATAAAAAGGGGAAGAGAGGGAGACTTACCGGATTCTCCGTGGTCGCGACGCCGGAGAGTCCCTTTTCCACCTTCGAAATCTAACACAAAAAGGGGTTAAAAAAACCCACTTTAACGTGATTCCGACCACCGTCCATGGCGGAGGCACGATGGCCGATACGATGGTCCCTGATCGGACCAGGGAGCGCGAGAGAGGGAGTGAGAGTGAGCTTCTGAAAAATTTTTTTTTTTTAGAATGAAAGCCAAATGAGTTTTTTTTTTTGTCAAAAAAATTAGCTTTTATAACCTAAGCAAAACGACGTCGTTTTACTTAGGGTGTTTTAACGCCAAAACGTCACCGTTTAGGCCACGACCCGCGCGACCCGACCCGCAGACTAGATCTGCGTGTTTCTTTATTGATGGGGTATTTGCGCGTCAAGTCCCTCCGCATTTTCTATTTTTCTAAATCCAGTTTTCCCTTTATTTTGATTTTTGCCTTTGGATTTTATTTCATTTTTAATATAGTCCATTTGAACGGTGTCGTTTTGAAGGAGAGGGTAAATCTCCCCTTTGGTCCCTCCTTATATGCGCACGTCTCAATCTGGTCTTTTTACCCTTTTTTTTTATTTTCGCAAATTCGCCCTTTAATTTTATTTCATTTTTAATTTAACCCAATGCCTTTTGAACTGAAACGCAACGTCTAAGGACTAGGGATATTATCCCATTTAGTCCTTGTCAGTTTCAACGCATTACAATTCAGTCCTTTGGCTTTATTTTATTTATATTTTTACCCTAAAACCTGTTTGGCTTTCAAATTAATCCTCTTATTATTATTATCGCTATTATTATTATTTTTTGTTATTATTAATTTTAATTCTTTTAATACTACTTTAATAATTTGTAGCTGATTTAATTTAAATAGTTTCTTTATTTATTTTTATTTAAACTTTATTAGTTTTTATTGTATTATTTCTTTATTATTTGTTCACTTGCTTATTAATTCCTTTTTTCTTTATTTATTTATTTTATAATCAGTCTATTTTTTTATAATCAGTTTATTTTATTTTATTTTTTACTTTCACTCGTATTATTGTTATTTTATTATTTATTCATTTATTTGTGCATATATATATTTTCCTTTAAATTTATTTATCTAATCTTTATTTATGTATATTTTATTTATATTAAACACTTTCACAAATTAGCATATTTGTATATTAGGTTTTCAGTTTCATATATATCATTAGTTAAATCAATTTGTTTTATTTGAAATTATTCTATATATTATTTATTTCAAATTTTACATAATATATATTTTAATAATCATTTATATTTTACTAGTTTTCATATACATATAAGTTATTTCAAATTCTAGCAAGTGTTATTCTTTTGTAAACTTTTCAAATAGTTTTTTTTTTAAACTGTTTTGTACCATATTGGCTCTTAGTGCCGTATTGTTTTGTATATTAGGTGTTGTGTTTTAATTTTCATATTATTTTATATAGCATTATTATATGTTGTTTATTAGATTTTTGTATCATCATTTCAATTGTTATTTATTTATGTTTCTTTAATTAGTTATATTTTAATTTCCATTATGATTATTAATGTTTTCCAAAATAAGATGTGTGCTCATTGCTATTATATATTTATTAATTTGATTTATTGTTTATACTATTTTCATTCACTAAGTATAGTATATTGTTTGTGCATATTGTCCCATGTTTATAATTTCATTTTTATTTGCAAATGTTGCTTTGTAATTTTCAACTTTTTGTTCTAAGATAAATTATTCCCTTTTATTTTAAGTCAAACCAATGCGTTTTGAGCTAGTTTACAATGGTTTATTTAAAAATTTTCAAATAAGGCAATGTTCAATATTTGAAAATTCGAAGAACCGCGCCCTACCATGCTGGGCTTCGATTCTTCGTTGGGATAAATAATTGGACATCCTTTTGTAACTTTCAACGTATCAGCTTTTGGGGGTCAAAAAATCAATCGTATTTTTAAATGTATGAAAAATCGTGTCCAATCGTGCTGGATGTGACACTATATACCTTTGAAACGAGAGAATTTTGACGACCAACTTGAACCACACAAATGTTTTAAAAGGGAACCATATTTCAAAAATTTTTCTAAAATCTAGACATAAGGACAGCACTTAATCAATCTGGTACCAATTTTTAGACGTTGCGAGGGTGCTAATCCTTCCTCGTACGTAACTGATTTCCGAACCCATTTTCTTGATTTTCGCAGGCCAAAATCGATATTTTAATAAATCAAAATGTTTTATTAGGTGATCCGATCACACCTAAACAAAAAGGATTGGTGGCGACTCCCAATTTTCGTTTTCTTTTCAAAATATAAAGTCGATCCCCATTTTTTTTTAAAATACAAAAATGGTTTCGACATTATATAAACATTAATTTGAATAAGATTAGATGTAAAATCTTTGCCCAATAGATGGGTGGAAGAAGTTAGATTTTAAAATGGAAAAATGAGTTATATATAAATACATTTTAAAAGAAAATTTCAGGGAATCAATTAATAATATTATTATTATAGCCTCTATTTTTTTTGGTGAAAAATATTATAGCCATTTAATTGTGGTCTGAAAGCAGAGTTAGAGTAGAAGAATGAGTCAATTGTTTAATTTGTTTTGTTGCACCAATGTTACACCTCCTTTAACGCGTTCCCATTTAAAATTGACAACAACCATTAGATTGGCTTTCTTTTTCCAAAACAATTTTATGGTCAAGACTCAAGTTAAGTCATAATGTGAGCGAAAAGTAATAAAAATTATTTAAAATATGAAAAATAAAAATTATGGAGACGAAGAATCATAAATTTCAAATATAGATCATAAAGCAAGTATGAAACATAAAGAAAGAAAATAAAAATATTAATGAATAAAAATAGATAGGTGAAAGAAATCATGCAACAACTGAGAATAGATCAATACAAAAAAGATAACTTGTTATAAAAAGCTTCAATTTCAATCGAACCAACCATATTTTGATGTGGGCATTTTCTAAATACATCTTTAAAACATTCATATGCTTCATGTTATAACTAAGACTCAAACTGCATAAAACTAGTTATATTGTTTTTTCTTTTTTAACAAAAAATAAAATTCTTTGAATGCCCATTTTGTGATAAGGTGTTTCAATAGGGTCAAGCACTTGGTAGCCATAAAAAATTTCATTTTGGTTACCACCAATTGCTCATAATAAGATTTTCATTAAGTTTTAACCATTTGATCTTAATTTACTAACTTCAGAACAACATGTTAATGAAGTTAACTTAGCTCTGCTAATGCTCGTTTTGTGATAAGGTGTTTCAACCGGGTCAAGCATTTGTGGCCATAAGAAAGTTCATTTTGGTTACTTACCATCGGTTGCTCATAATAAGACTTTAATCAAGTCACCATCTATTATTTAGCCATTCGATCTTAATTTATCAAGTTCAGAACAAGATGATAATGAAGTTAGCCTAGTTCTGATACCAATTTATTAGATTTTTTTAAAAAAAAACTTAATACGAAAAGAAAATGACAAAGGCAATAAAAAAGTAGAAGGAATTTTTATTGAAAGTGTACACTTTATTGAACTGGGAAAAAAATTTCTCACATTGAAATGGGATAAAATTAAACCTCCTCCTTCCCTTTTATAATAAGGCTTTAATCCTTTATTTGGATCATCTAAAAATTAATATACTTATGTATATGTGGGAATTCTTTTAGTTAAGTGTTTTTTAGTTTGTATTTTTTTACTAGCTTTTAATATCAAATAAAATATATGTGATTTTACATATTTAATATTTAATTAATTTTTAAATATTATATTTTTAATTATAATAATTAATGTAAAATAATAATTCTTATTTAAATTATTAAATATAATTAAAATACATTAACTTATCAATTCAAATATTATAATAGAAAATTTTAAATATAACTATAGTATTTTTAACATATTCAATTTATAATATAGATTCATGTAAAGTAAGATTATTCAAAATAATAACTAATTAACATCATTAATTCTAAGATTAATAAACTAATAATTAATATGCTTAGAATTCTATTCAAGTAATAACTATATTTTACATCAACAAAATTAACTCAACCTTTTTATGTCAAACTTTTTTTACTTTTATTTTTAGTTATAATTATAATTATCAAAACATTTTCCTTGTAAAAGCTTAGAGTTCTCTTCAAATAATAACTCTACTTTAAAATTAGTAAAAGGTTAGCTGTAAATTAAATTATAATTATTTTTAAATGTATAATTATTAGAACTCCTATTAGATTATAATTACTTTTAAATGTAAATTTAGTAATATGATAGGAAATAAAGGGCATTCTCGTTAGTTCAAAAGTTTATCTAAACTATTGCTTTTATATATATAATAGATTTGTAAAGTTATTATTCAATGTTAGTATCCCGAGGACGTAGGCAATTCTCCGAACCTAGTAAATTTGGTGTGTTCTCTCATTTATTTATTTTGTTTGCATATGTTGATTTTTCTATCGTATTTTAATATTCAATAGTTATTTGTCGGGTTTACTTGCTGCACTTGGGTAGTTTCAATTTGATATTAGTGTTCCCAATTCAATTTTGATGCTCAATATTGAAGCTACATTTGTATAAGATATTACTCGTTGTCCCTAATAATCAATATCAGAGCCTAGATGAATAAGTGCTAATATTCTTAATATGCTCTATGTTTGCAACATTATGTTATCCTCTACTCCCTCAACACCTTATCCATCTCTGTTTCAACAGATTTTGAAATCTTAAAAGTTGACATATAAAAATTAGGAAGACTCAATGGCACTAAATAAGTATCAAGTGCCTCTTAATGGACAACGAACTCGCTTTCTATGTTGTCAAACTCTTTTCCATCCTTTTTAAGATAGGATCCCAAATGTTGCAGATATTAGATTTATACCCTAACGGGATACCCAAATAACCTATAGGAAAAGATCTAGCACAACCCTTAATGTTGATAGCCTACATGTTTATTACATCATCCTCAACATTAATACCAAACAATTTGTATTTTTGCGAATTCAACTTCAATTCAAATATGGCCTGCAAACACCGCAACACTATCTTTAGGTTCAAAACTTGTTCTTCAACTTTGCAAAAGAAAATCACATCATTAGCGTATTGAAGGTGTGAAAAAATCACATCCCTGTGCTTGAACTTAATTCCTTTGAACAAATTGACCTAGACAACTTTGGAAATAAAGGCACTTAAAGCTTCAACAACCAAATTAAATAAAAAATACGAAAGTAGACACCAATTTCTTAACCTTTTTTTAATAAAAAAATTTATTTGCGGAAGATTAGCTTATGAGAATATAAAATGAAGCAGAGCAAATGCAACTCCTAATCCAAGTTCGTCATTTATCACCAAACCTCATTCTCCTCATAATCCAATCAATAATGTCGTAGGCGTTTCTAAAATTTGCCTTAAAAATATTGCCTTTCAAGCTCTTTCTTGTCATGTAGTCAACCATTTCATTTGTTATTAAAGAGTAGTCGAGAAGCTATCTGCTTGTGATGAAAGTGAATTGTGTTTCCTCTATGCTAAGTAACCTTGCATTCTAATAATACTATTGTTAGAGGTAGAAGTTGTGTGTGTGTATAGAATGGCACCCACAGAGGTCTTGCCTTGGGGGTTGAGGCTTACGAAAGGAAAATAGAAACATACTTGAACATTGTAATAGTATACCAAAACTAAGGTCATAGGAAATTATTATGAATTTTCTTAGTGCATGTATTAGTGGCGAATAGGCTTAGGTGAATAAGTTGTTTTGAATGTACAATTTAATTATGGGTGTATGGTAAAGTTTAACGGGTTCTTGTGGCATCCAATACTCGGGCCTAACAATCAAGTCGGGTATGGGGTGTTACACAATATTTGACATTTCTTAACTCCATTTAACAATTATTTTGAATCTTAACCATTATAAATGAATAATTGTGAGTATGATTGATGATTAAATTGGTTAATTGCTATGTTATGTTTTAAATTTTATGATTATGAAATGGATTAGTTTGAGTTGCTTTGGTAATGTAATGTGACATCATATACTCAGATTCGCGACCAGATCGAGTGTGGGGGTTACACCCTAAATGTTTTATTCGGTTAAAAATATAATCTTCATTATAGAAGAGAAAATTAGAGATTATAAGAATCCAATAGACAAAGCAAAGGAAACAAAGTCAATATAGAAAATTAGGGCACAACAATGGCATCAACAACCACTTAGCACAATAAAAAACAAAATAAAAAAACTTTTGCAACTTGATACCTTCTAAAGAAGCTTCTAAAAAGCAAAGGCTAAGAAAACCGTTGAAACTTTAGAAGGAGACAAAGCTTGAACTTTTATTACACAAAGGTTCCATTCATTAAAAAGTACACTCAACTTTAATGCATTGGATCTCAAACCATAAGGGTTTTGGTGAAGCAACCACCCTGCTTCAGAAAAGGAAGGTTCAAAACCTCAAGAGGGAACATTTTCCTTCCAGAAAAAAACATAAAAAGACTAGAAAGGACAAAAGAAAAGATGAAAAGAGGGGAAGGTGTTTGAAAAATTCGATTAGGAAAACAGTTTACCATTACAATGAAAGTTTAAAAATTTTCAAATATGAGCCGACTTATGATATTTATATTAATATACATTCTACTGAAAAGTACATGTGCTTTTGTGTGAAACAGATCTAAAATATTCCTGCCTTTCAACCAAACGGTCTTCTTTGCTATCCTCGTATCCCACATTGCATAAAGTATCAGCTCAAACAACAAGAACCAAACACAAAATCAAAAACAATTTATTACTTTCAGTAAAAAAGTAATTCTATCAATATAAACCAGTAAAAAATGTTATTTTTAGAAGATAAAATTTATTCTAAGAAAATAAATTTCCAATACTTTCTGGAAAAATAACAATATATGACACTTATGTGTTAATTTTACTAGTGTCATCTATTTATAGGGAGAGACAGGAGAATCCTTGTTAAATAAGTATGACACAAATAATATTTATTTAAATAAAAAACACTTTCTTAATCTACCTAGAAGAGGGGGCCGACACACCATAGATAAAAAAACTAGGAATGTCGCCCCTCACATGTAAAATAAGGGAAATTGGGTCTTTCATGTATTTGGTCCATTATTTGTGCTTTATGGATTTTTTTATCCAACACTTTATAATTTAACTTAACTTAATATTTGTTTTCTATTATCAAAATAGATATTAATTAATTAATTAATTAAATTAAATTAATTTCTCAATTAAATGATTTTTTCAACTCAATTTTAATTTCGTTAAAGTCATAACAACTTTATTGTAAAAGAATCTATGATGAAATATATTTAATTCCATTTTCAATGGATTCATAATGACTACTTAATTTAATTCCATTTTCAAATTCCAATTATTTAATTATAATTAATTAAATAATAATTTGAAAATCTTAAATCAATTCTCAATTCATTTATATCTCAGTGAGGAAACACATTCATTTGTGAATGCGACCTATTTCTCTAATTTTATCATTTATGTTAATTTGGTTCTACATGCAATTCAATTATGATTTCAATGAGCTTGCGAAAGGATCGATTGAACATATATAATTTGGGCTTAAATAATTTATAATTGGACCGATTGGTCATTCCACTATGTTATCGTGAATAAGCTCTCTCTAATTACATACCATTACAAAAGCTACTTAATCAGTGCTCATCCAGACCTTATCATTAGTGTGTTACCCTCAGAGGATATCCTTAATCTCTTTAGGATAAATCTATTCCCCCAATATGATTCTATTTTATCTCATGATAACCATTATATTTTTCTTAATAAAAAGTAAATTACTATCAAATAGAAATTAAGTCATTTATCATAAAGAAAAATAACTTGTGATCACGTTTGCTTGTCATCTACCATGTAAGGCCAATGAAAAGATATCATTTACCCATTAATTGGACTATGAATTCTACTATTGTAAATGATGCTACATATTGCAAAAGTTGTATACCCAACACACTAGCTTATGGTTCATTATCTGTTTAAACTCAAGCTTTTATTTACATCAAAGTATACGAGTCATGCACACATAGTCCATCATCCACTCAGTATTAAGGTATGCCACACCATGAACATCACAAGTGAATAAATCCATAAACAGATCTAGGATCTATTCTACTTGGGTCTTGTCTAATATACTGTCAATCCAATTAGTCACATTTATGTCTCTATATTTTGGGAGTCATCCACTCCGATGCTCAAGACAAAGCAATTTTTCAATTGGACAAGACAAAGCATTTTTTCAATTGGACTTGATAGATAACATACTAGTCTTTCAATTGATTTGTTAATTTCCAATTAGACTAAGGAAATGTTTAGGTTCATCCACTAATACAATTTGTCTCTCCGTATGTGATCCACCCACGTAATATCGTTTAGTATTTAATTAAATATTAGATAATCATTGAGTCAATGTTTGCTTTCATTTTACTTTGTGTGCAAAAACATTGGGAACAATAAACAAAGGGTATTAATGTAATTAATGGGTGTTATTATTAAACTAATTTTTCGAAAAATATAAATTTACAAAACGAATATATTACACTTAGGACACCAAATTCAACAGAGGGAAGAAAAGAACAAGGAAGTAACGAATGAGAAATGAAGGCATGGTAGGGAAGGGGTAACAATTGACGGTGGATGATGGGCAACACCCAATCCAAATGTCAATTGGGCTGCCCTTGATTGGCAGCTGAGGTTAATGGATTTAAAAGAAAGAAATTAGAAGCTTTTCCTAGAGAGAAGTTTTTTCCCCAAGTTAAATGACTATTTATTAAAGATAGATTTCTTCAAAGAAGATCACACATCATAACGTACCAAAATCTGTCCAAATGCACCATAAAACAACACTATAAACAAGAGGTATCAATCTCACTATATAACAACAAACCAAGTCAACCAAGCCAAAATCAAAAGCTGCAACCAAATCCTCTAAGAAGATAAGCCCATCTTGCTAAAATTGTATCATGTCATAAAAATTACTCAATTCACCTTTTCTTAGAATTCAAGTCAAAGACACTAATGCTAATCCTTTACAACAAAATAAGAAGCCAAAGCCACTCAAGCTAACCCTTGTAGCCATTCAAAATTATCAAACAAAATAAGTTCTTTAACTTACCAACTTCTACCATATCACTAACTATACCACTTGCAATTCCCACTGTAACACCCTATACCCAGCTTGGTCACCAAACCCGAATATGGGACGTCATACTACCGTCTCATGTCATATACATCAAGTAGAAAGCTCATTGTAAACAAACCGTCTATCATTTTATTGTTCGTATAGGTTTTAAGTTAATTATTCGAGATAGCTACCATTGTTACATGCTAAAATCACAACAATTAGTCTTATAAACAATTTTAAACATGCATAAGGTTCATTTAGCAAAATTCCCAAAATATGTTTGTAGGTATCGATACTAACACTAGGGTGTCCATATTTTCTCTATGTGGTATTGATACCACCTGAAAAAACGATACCACCTTGAAAATTATCGATACCTTTCGTAAAGTATCAATAAATTTACCTCGAGTATCGATACTCGAGAAAAGGTATCGATACCAAATCTCTATTCTTACTTCCTGTGACAGCCCAAAATTGACCCTAGTCGGGATGTGGTTTCGGGACCACAAAACCGAGGCATAAAAATAATTTAAAATTTATTTTGATGCCTATGATATGTGTTAAATTGTGTGTGACATTTTTGATGATTTGATTTAGTGTTATAAATGTGAATTTCACTAGAAAGGGCCTAGTAGTAAACTTTGAAAGTATGATAGGGAAATGTGTGATGACTAATTAAAGCATGCATGCAAAACAATAGACTTGCATGTCAAATACCCCTTTTATAGGTGGTGGCGGCCATGGCAAGAGAGGATGGGCAAAACATGTCATAAACATGTTTTGTTGGTGCATTAGGGAGAAATAATAAACAAAGGAGTATGGGTAAGAAAAGAATGAAAAAAAAAATGTTTGTGAGTGTGGTATTCCCCCCCATTGCCGTGAGTTGTAGAGAAAGAAAGAAAAAAAATTTGTTCATCCTTTCTTTGAGCCAAAACTAAGGAAGAAGGAGGGATTTTTGCTCCATTTTTGGTTTAGAAGAGATCTAGAAGGAGATTTGGCTATACTTGCATCAAGATTAAGGTATGTTTGAGGTTGTGTCATGAGATTCATGCATGTTTTAGTTGCTAACTTGATGTTCATGTTAGCCCATGGTCCAAATCCTTGTTGTGCCATGGAAATGGTATTTGGCTAAGTTTGATATTGTGTTAAAGCCATTGCATGCTAAATGTGAAGCTTGTTGATGATGCATGCAATGATGGATTGACTACTCCTGAAATTTCTTTTAGCATTCTTGAGTAAGACATTGAATCCTTTGTTTAACCATGACCAAAAAAATTAAAAGGGGTATGGTGTGTGATGTATTCGGCCATGGTATGCTCATGATCATGGTTTATGCTTCTTGCATGTTAGTTAAAATTTGTGTTTTGGATGGTTATGGACACCTTGAAATTCGGCCTTGCACCTATATGTGTATATATGTTTGCACATGATGTTTTGGTTATGAAGTAAGTGATAAATATGTTTGTTTAAAGAAGAAAGTGTTGAAGAATGTTTGTGAAATTGCAAGTACATTCGGCCTAGTACACATATGATGTGAAAATCTTGCAATTTATTGTTGATATTGTGCAAGTATGACTAAGTATAATCGGCCACATGAGGGGAATTATTGTGCATGCATTCGGTTAGAGGCAAGCTTAATGGTGCCTATTCTTGACTTAGGTAATCGGCTACCTTGTTGTGAGCTAAGGCCGAATGTGTGCGTAATTAAAGAAAATTGACTAAAGTGCTTAGTTATGTGATGTTGAGTCAATGATGTGTGTATTCGGCCAAGGCTAGCAAGCAAGACTTTAATAAATTGAATTTGTTTGAATTAGCTCAAGAGCTTAGAGGGCCACAATTGGATAAGGGGAAGGAAAAAGTGATCGAATAGCCGTTGAAGCCGTTCGACAACATCCGAGGTAAGTCTTCAAGTGATGACCCTACTTGAATTATGTGAAATGAAATTATGGATGTGTAATGATTACTAATATACGTGTGTATGAGTATTTGAATGGTACCCGGGCTAAGTCCCGAAGGCAATTACGCTAGTGATTATATTTGTGTTTGAGCCTTAGTAACGAAAATGAAACATGAATGTGTAATGATTATGGATGTATGTGTGCATGAGCAATTGAATGATATCCGGGTTAAGACCCGAAGGCAATTGTGCTAGTGACTTTATCTGGGCTAATACCGAAGGCATTCGTGCAAGTTGTTATATCCGGGCTAATACCAAGGCATTTGTGCGAGTCGTTATATCCGGCTAAGACCAAGGCATTCGTGCGTGTGGTTATATCCGGTTGTATTCCGAAGAAGCTTGGGTTGAAGGTGAGCGTTGGTTGCTGTAATACATTTAACTAGTACGCTCGAAAAGCCCAAAGGATAAGGTATGTTTACATGTACAATGGAAAAGTCGATACGTTTGAATAATATTCGTCAATCGACTAACGAATTTTCAGCTCTTGAATTGGTTGATATCTTGTGAATGTATATGTTGATGAAGTGTGAAGTAAGTATGATTATGTGAATGTGTATAAATGAAATGATTCATTTGGCTATGTGAATGTAATGCTTTAGTTAAAGCCGATTTCATTGCTTGAGATTTACTAAGCATAAACATGCTTACCCGTTGCTTTGGCTCTCTGTTTTATAGATTTTGCTCGCTAGCGATCGGATTCGGGATCATTGAAGTGAAGTCATCCACACTATCAAACCCCCTTTGGTACTCTTTTAGTTGAACTTTGGATATGGCATGTATAGGACTACCCTCGGTTGTTTTCAAGTGCTTTTGTGATGTATATGTGTACGGCCATGCGAAAATGGTTCGTAAAAGTGGAGTACGGAATTAGACCATTTGTGGTTTGTAATTTTATATGGTTTCATGATGTTATTATGGATTGGAATGGGAGTGTTGGTCACATGATCAGCCATTTGAATGGCTAAACATGATCATAGGTGGACCTATGTATGACTAGACTATAGTTGGTCCATGGAAACTACAAAATAGGTAAGGCCTACCTTAAAAACAGATGCTGCCAGTTGCAGTGACGTGGATGTGAAAAATCACCAAAATTTGTAGGAAGGGTATTAAATTGTGAATAAGTTATGCAAAAGAACCTTGACGAGTCTATTTTCATATGAAAGTAACGAAACGATCATATGAACAGTATACCGAGAGATATTAAAGTTCTCGTGAGACAGGGCCAGAACGGTTTCTGGGTCCCCTTACGCGACTTTGAAAATTTACTATAAATTATCCAGAAAGAATTAGAAGTCATGCCTTATGTGTGCAGATTCCATTTTGAGTCTAGTTTCATTAGAAACAAACGGCGCCAGTATTAAAGCCCTGTACAGAGAGATATTCAAGTTGTAATGCGCGAAGGTCAGTGTAGTCGACCCCTGTAACATGGGTGAATTTAACTAATAAACTGTACCAATCGGCCCAACCAAAAATTCTAGAAATAAATCCATGGATGGATATATGAGTCTAAATTTAGGGAAAATTTACGGAATCAGTTTCTGAGTTTTGAAACTCAAGATATGATTTTTAAGGCGACAGTGACGCAGTTTTCCAGCCTGTCTGGAAATGCCAAATTAGTCGGTACTTTAAGAGGATTTGTCTCGTTAACCCCTCGTGTCCGACACCGGCGATGGTCTCGGGTTCGGGGTGTTACACTTCCTGTACTTTACAAATACAGAGGTATCAATTTAAAAACCTGATTATCGATACCACTGTTCTAGACATCAAAAATGCAGTATACATAAGCAATTAATCTATTCCAATTTAGTTCCTAAACATCAGTAATAAATTACTTCGACAGTTAATCATTCAATAGCCTAATTAATAGTTCAATATCACAATATCGTGTTTGAGTGAGTAACATCAATCCGTCATCATGTTCATGAACTCAAGCATAAAAATAACATGTAATCCTTATAAACCGAACCAAAAACCAACAAAGTGTCTAGAAGTTAACATGGCTATATACAAGTCTACCACATTATTTCATTCCCCAAAACGCAAATAAATATAAAACACCTACGAAGTAACAAATAGACTTGCTTAGATCACCCTCGGAACCACACCGCTAACACCAGCACACTACTGATCTACAATGGTTTAAAAGAAGCAGCTTAACTTAACAATATCAGTGAATGCCTAGAACAACTACCATGCTAGCAATTCATCAAACATCAACGAAACAACCATATAGCACAACCTTAACAGCTCCATCTTTAGTGTCATAATAAACTTACTTATGCATTGTTTTCTAGTTCATTTACATGGTAAACCTGTTCACTTTTAAGCACATACCATATTACACATATAATCATTTAACATACAAGCATATATCACTATACTCATAAGATTTCATGATGTTTGAGCATATGTCACCTTACTTATAAAATCACATAACATTCAAGCATATACCACAATACTCTAAAGCATCTTCATAGATAAATTGCATAATGATCACATGTCATATAAACACATATCTCAATACACATATATTCATAATTTAAGATAGTTTACATAGCAACCACATACTCATTTAGGCATATATCACATTACACATATATACATTTTAAGATAATTTAGCACTTAAGGTATGAAACATAAAAGTGAGCTCTATCATCACTCACCGGATACGCAGATCTCCAACACACCAAACATAGACTCATAGAGTCAAACATGTCCCAAAAGTGAAGCATAAAGCTAACACTCTTATTATTTTCCCTCACATGTCCCGTCGAATGGAGCTTAGCTCACATTCTCTTATCCTTCCAACATGTCCCTGGGCCTCAACGCCTAAAATCACTGTACATATTGATAAGTACTCACAATCCTATGGCATGCCAACTATATCCAACGGTTTCAATATCACAAGGATAAAATATTCAAAGTCAAACATATATCACGTACTTACCGATTGTCCATGCACAATCACTGCATATTTGCATCTTTAGCAAAACACTGTCGCTAACATTTAACATTTCCATAACATGTACATATTTTCACTTTCACAACAGTTATCATAACAACATATCACATGTTATAACATATCATCTCAATTCACATATTCACAAACACATAAGCACTTTATTCACAAGATAACATAGGTATGAGAAAACTTACACTCGAAATTTAGAGTAGGGGCTTAGGCTACAATTAAGCTCTCATCGAAAAGCCGAAAGCTCATACTAGCTTTTTCTTGCCTTTATCTCTACTCGTAGAAAGTTTTATCTAATTTGAAACTTCAACACAACAAGGTCACACAACAATACATCCAAAAATCAGCCAATGACTCATTACAAGCATACAAACATAAGCCTAAGCTAAGTTCTCATGTAACCAAAACTTATAACATAAAATTTAAATTTGAATATCTCGATCTATACTTAATCTTTTTGCCTAAAATCATTTTTGTTCATCTTATAATTCACCTACAACTAATTCTTAACCTTTAAACTACACAAAACTACTCAATTTAATATATCGACTTTTTTAACATGTTTTATGGCTATTTTTCAAAAATTCATTAAAACTCAAGAAATCTTTAATGAAACTTCAAAGTAAGTTTAGATAGCTTGTAATTAGATTAAAACTAATTGGAAAACACTTTAAAACCACGTTTTTTATGCAAAATCCTGAAATCCACAATTAACAAGCCAATTTTTGGTTTTTATTTAAAACATGTGTTTCAATGACTACAAATTCAGTTTAGGGGACTAGATATCATTTAAAACTCATAGAAAGTTGAATAGTTACCTTTGACGGAAGAAAAATGAGCTTTGTCGCTCATCCGGAAAAACCCACATTTGGAGAAGATAATGAAGTTTTTGGGTGATTTTCTTGGTTTTTATAGAGGTTTATAACTTAAGAGATGATAGAAATCAAAAGGAATTAGGATTTTGAGTTTGAAATTGATTGAAATAGCAAGAAAGAACAAAGGATGACAAACACTAGTTTTAGAGGTTGTTTTTACATGAAATAATTTAGAAAATGCGGGTTTTTAGCTTCAATTTTAAAATCTGGTTAAATTGCTTCATAAAAACTCCCAATTTTGACTATTTTACAAATCAGTCCTACTTTTAAAATTAAAGGTATTTAAAACTCATTTTTAGAAATTGATTTAATTTTCTAAAAATCATAATTGAAAACATTACCGATATGCCATGTCACAAAATTTCGAACACTCTAAGGTTAAAATTCCTAAAATACCCTTAAAACTCCTAGGCCCTATTTTGGGGTGTGACATCCACTATCAATACAAGACTAATTCTATCTTAGTCCACCCCCTGTACCTATAAATGCATCATTTTAAGCAACCTGTATCCTATCAAGTGAATCCATAAAGCAAATAATACTCATAATTAAAGTCCCATAATAGTTCCTATACTCAATTTTCCAATATTACTCCCAGTGGCCAAAACCTTGTTTTAAATCACCCTGCCCACTACATCGATGAAAGCCTTTTACATGCCCTAAAAGGCAAATAAAAAACGCATCGCAAACTAGAAAAAGAATCTCACATACACTATTAAACACTTAGGCTCTATTTGTTTCACTGAAAATAATTTTCGAAAAATGACTTACTTTTCTAGAAAAGCTAATATTTTCTAGTGTTTGGATGAATCTGTGTAAAATATTTTTTATTGTTTGACAAATTTTCTGAAAATATTACACAAAAGTTGTTTTCAATGAAACAAACATACATTTGAGACTATGATAAGTAGTGAATTGATTACAAAGTAATGCTAAGGTGAAATTATAATAAATAATAAATTTTCATGATGTTAAGGATTAAATTGTAAATTTTATAAAATTTATAATTGAAACAAGAAAAGTGATATGCATGAAAATTTTTCATGTGAAATAAGATATTATAATGAATTATTTGATTAAAGTACTTATATGGTGAAAAAAATTACAAGATAATAGGGACTAAATTGAAAAATATACAAAAGTTTAAATGTGAAACAATTTAATATGTGAATAAGGAAATTATGGTAAAATTTTAGTGAATATATTACGAGATGATGAAATATGCATAAAGTATTGTAAAAGTGAAATTGTGGAAAAATATTAATTTTAATGATAATAAGGACTAAAGTGTTAAATTTGAGAAAATATGTGGATGAAATAATAGAAGTGAAATACATAGAAATTTGATATGTGGAATAATATATTGAGATAAATTATATGATTAAAATATAACAAGAAAGAAAATTGATTTAATATGATTAATAATATTGAACTTTTACGACAAAAGAGGGACTAAATTAAAAAATTATGAAAGTTTATAAGAAAATATTTTATAAGTGAAGAATGTAACATCCCAATGCTTTAACCTGATGATTAGGTCTGGTATGGGGGTGTTATAGTGAATAGAGTCTTATCAGTTTGGAAGATGTTATATGAAAAAATTTTAGTAAGACATTTTACGAGAATAAGGGGATGATTTTACGTTGGCTGAAAAACCTTTTACGTTGACCATCCTATTTTACATGAAATAAACATCGAAAAAGGTTGAAAATATTTATCGTAAAACCTTTTACCGGAACCTAAGACACGAGAGATCAATAAATATTGAGATTTAATATTATTTTTTATTTATAACAACATGGATGAATTAAGCTTACAATTTAAGAAAACGATCTATATCGTGATTGTGTATTTTGAAATATCATTGTGTTTGAGATGTTTTATATTTATATAAATTTTAATGTATATTCTATAGATTTTAATGCATTATTTTTTTTCCGTTAGGTTGGTACGTTGTAATTGTCATTTCAAGTTGTGGCGGTGGAGGAATTCATAGCGGAATTAATTTAGGCATTTGGCGAAAGAGTGTCTCCACCATGTAATTGTGGCAGCAGACTAACAGCAGGGGGGCTTCAAAAATCTACGCCATGTTTGTGTTGTAGGATGACACGAGGGATTGAGGACCAAAAAAACTAATGGGCATTAGGCTATACGGTTTACTCCCTCTTTTGCTTTGACTCTCTTACCCAACCCTAAACCCTATACCTTTCTATTCTGCTTCGTCTAAAAGAAATTTTGAACAATGCTTATGCAATTCCCTTACTCCTAAGTCGTAATATAAGTCATATGACAAGAAACTTAAATGTCAAAATCAAGGAACACCAAAATCCTGAATGTGAACGTTTAATCTTCTAAGCCAAATAGAGTGATTAATCATATGGAAAACATCATATCTCTTAGGCGTTGGGTTCACCACAAAATGCCTTTGAACTTGCTTCACTCTCCTTTGCATTCTCAGATATTGTCTCTGAGAAATGCCCATCAATATCTCTTTTATGTTGGGGATGTCCTTGACGGCAATCTGAACTGAGAAGGACTTCCAGTTTAGGACATCACTGAAAGGCGCCACATAGCCGTCTGAAATCAACACCGGAACACACTCTGCATAAATGGCCTCCACAATTCTCGGGCTCGCCACTTCGTATCCGCTAGGACATAGGCAAAACCTGCTGTTCTTCAGCTTCGACATGTACGAAACTCCCTTGGGAAGTTGGTCGTACACTTGGACGTCCGGGTCGTTTTTATCTTTCCACTCATTCAGGAGGAGGTACCGGATGTAGCCGTGGAGATGACCTGCGAAAAAGGCAAGAATGGACCGACGAGAGGGTGGAAGACCGCCGATATCCGCTTCACCCTTTAAGAGATTGTTTTCTGGAAATGAGGCATCTTTAGCTGGATTAAACCCTTCTGAAGTGTTTGCATTACATAAAACTCTAATGGACTTGTTGAACAAATGAGGCACATAGGAGGATGCAAGCGGCCCCTGCAAGTAAATTAATCAACCAATACGCCTAAATATGATGTCCAAGTTGCAAAAATATAATATTACTTACCCAATCATGGCAGGAGAGCATGAAATGGTCAGCACCAACGCTACGGTTCCAGTAAGGATATTTACCGGAAATGACATGGATGTAGTCGATGACAATCCGTCCGATAGCATCCGTTTTAAGGGATTCAGACTCGTAGAGATAACGAACCAGCATGGCAACACTGAATGGAAGGAAATAAACCAAAGCCTCATCAGGATCTTGAGTTGTATAAAGTTTTCCCTTTTCCACTTCATGAATGAACCTTCCTTCCGAAGAATATATGCTCTTACATGGACCATTATGGAACATTGGTGGCTCTCCTTCCTGGTACACATAAACCTTGAACAGCTTCTCCATTTCTAAGTAACTCCTAAATTATTTCGATTTCAACCAGAGCATTACTTCATTGTAATTTAGTCACAAAAAAAAAATTCAAAGAAAAATTGAATTTGTATACCTATGGAAAGCATTCGCATTTCTGTATATTGGTCCATGAGGAACATAATCCGGATCATGATGAATCGATGTCAAGTTCCGAACTCGAGCAGCCTCTTTAATGAAGGATCGAGCTCTTGCCATATATGCTTCGACCATCTTCAACTTGCTGCTTCGCTTTACAACTCTTGTCGTGGATGTAACATTGTCAATGTCTTTGTCAAGAAGTGCATCTGAAAAAGACATGTTGGGGTCAAGTTTATCGGTTTCAGCTTCCATGAAAGGAGAATCCGTGGAGGACCCATTGAAGATGGAAGAATACCAGTGGCCGCCATATCTCCATTTCCATGGCGAAGACAACGGAGAAAAAGTGGAAGGGTGAGGAACCAATGTAGAGACAAGAACTAAGAGCACGACCGACGGTATAACAAGGATTAAACTCAAATTCAATGAAGGAGACGACCAGAAAGATGAAGTATGTCTATGCTGAGCCTTGTCATTATGAGGACTTATCATCATAACTACAACAACATGCAGAATCTTGCAATAAAAACCCTTTGTTCTAAATTAGTACCAGAAACTGAAAACAAAGAAAATTAATGAACTTGGTGAAGTAGACTGGGGGATTTATTTCTTGATAGCAGGTTGTGCTTTGCTGCCAACGTTCATCGTTTCTATTAATAATGAGTTTCTTTGAGTCGACGCTTCCATTTTATTTTTCCAAGTTGGCCTCTATTTATTCCAATATCGGTCTCGTATACACATGTTCTTGCTTCCCCTTTTCATATAGAATTCATATATACACGTGTATGATTTATTTTAATCATTAAAATTTGAAGAAGAAAAAATATTAAAGGGAATGTGAAATTGATTTGATTTAATATCCATGTTTCTTGCACTAAAATTGTGGGTAATTATTGATGCATTTTAAGAAAATAACTCAAAAGGTTATAAACCTCGAAAAGATATTTTAATTCAAAAATACAAATGATATCTATATAGAAGTAGGATTATTCTTTTTATTTATAGTTATTTTTGGAAATGTCATTATAGCATGCATTTAATTCACAATATTTACAGGTACATCAAAAGAAAAATAAAAGTCGATAATGCCACTAAGATTGATTCAAATGTTATATTAAATATAGTTAAATCAATTTTAATCAATATATAGCAGATATTAAAATATTCCAAGTTGTAGGAAGGAAGATGATCCCAAGAGTGAAAGGGGAGCAACATTCAGTGAAATCAAAGCAGAAAAGGGGGAGCAACTAAGTCAGGGATAGCCTCTAGATCTGAGTTAGGGGGCCGTCGCCACTACGGACTTTGATTGGAACTTCGCACCATTTTACTCTTCTTAACAACTTCGATAGTTTTTAAAACATGGTTGCACATTCCAAATTATTTATTTAGCAACAAATAAAAACACACTTATCCTTTTCACTTCAATCTAAATAAGGGTTAAGTTTATATTTTATTTGGATAATTATAAATTTTAAAAGGGTTAAAATTTAATATACAATTTTATGATTTTTCAAAGAATTAAATTATAAAATTATTTCTTTAAAAATAATTATGAAGTTATCATTTTAAAGAAATCAAAATTTAATTTTAAATTTAAGTGGAAGCAAATGCAATCTTATTATTAGATTGATTTGAAACTTTTATAGGAGTAAAGAATTTTTTTTTTAAACAATATCTAAA
Source organism: Gossypium arboreum (assembly GCF_025698485.1). Classification (NCBI taxonomy): domain Eukaryota; kingdom Viridiplantae; phylum Streptophyta; class Magnoliopsida; order Malvales; family Malvaceae; genus Gossypium; species Gossypium arboreum. The sequence continues at coordinate 18,392,484 of NC_069080.1, forward strand.
ACTATCCATACTCCTCTTCAATTCTTAAATAAGAAGATAGATATGCTTCAGTATATTTGAACTCATGTCTTCGCGGACTCAGCCGACTCATATTAGATAGACTTATCCTTTATAGTTTGAAGAAGAATAAAATAATACTTACGGTGGTGTATTTGATAAACTATTGAAAATGAAAACTTTTAACCTTTAATATTTTAAATGTGACTAATAATTATTTTAATTTTTTACTTAATATATTTTTAATAAAAATTTGTTGAATAAAATAAATAGGTTTAGGATTTTTTTACTATATAATTCTAGTGTTGTTTATCACTTAATGTAAATAAAAATAAAAAAATTATTTTTAAAAAGAATGAGATATCATATTTAACTTTTATCTAAAATTTATTTAAAATAATGTAAAATATTATTTAATAATATTAAAATTAAAAATTAATAATTTTAAAAAAATATTTATTTTATCAAACAATATAATTATATCTAATACTTATATTTACTAATTTTTAATATAAATTTAACTATTATAAAATTCAACAATAAAAATATTAAAAATGAAGGAGAAGAGGCTTTGAATGAAATTTGAGATACATGTTTAAGAAATGATAAGATTGAAATTGATAGAGATGTGATCTGGGAAAGATCTAGCGTTTCGTGATTTACATTTTCCAATAGACTTTTAATTTAAACTTTTATGGGTTTTTAATACTCCCTTACGGAAGGTATTTTTATTTCAAAAAGGAAGGTTTTTACACAAAAAGAAAATTGCATTTGAAAAATGTGTTTACTACTTTTCTTATTTCTTATTTCAAAATCGATTGAATTGGTCCTGATCACTATAAAAAAAAAAATTATTGATATTTATAAACGGCATTGATTTCATTAATTGATTGCCAGCTAGATGAGTACCGATAAAAAAATTTTGACAAGCTGACCACAGGTGTTAACAAAATATAATTTTTTTCCAACAAAAGTTTTCCCAACACTTCTAACCCATTATAGATAATATATTTTTAAGACATTTTAAAGTGCAGACAAAAATCATATTTATATTTAAATTCAAATTTAATATACATATTTATAGAATCCTTTTGAGGCATTTATAAGTGCCAACAAATGTGATTTTCACATTAGATTCAAATGTTAATTTATATATTTATTGAAAGAGCTAAAATGATATTTTGTTAATTCAAAATGATTATTAATTGCTTTAGCCAAAGATAGAAGGAAAACAAACACTAAAACTATAAAAAGTAGGATTAATGTACTATTTGTCTCCCAAAATTGTATTCAATTATCACTTTGGTACCTAAAGTTTCCAATCAATTATCAATTTGTCCCAACCATTAACGCTGATCTTCGCGTGCCACATTACCCTTTTCTTCAGCATTATTAATGCTCGGGGTAAATTGATAATGAGATGAAAAATTTAGGTACTAAACTACTATAAAAAATTTAGATACCAAAGTGATAATTAGGTACAATTTTGAAGAACAAATAGTATACTAACTCTAAAAATTAAGATGATATCTTAAATCATGAATCTTGTAATCCTAATATTTATAATGTAATGGAAGATCGCACACCATAGAATAAAACAATAGAACTAACACCGTTAAAACTAGAATTATAAGGGTTGTTGCAAAATATAAAGTTTGGGTTTTAAAATAATAGCACTTTGGTCTTCAGAGTTTAAAGAAAATAAGCCTACTTTCCAATACATGAAACATGAGATTGAAATTTTGAGAAAGAAATGACACCGATAGATAGTGGCTGGTGGCGACTACGACAACGACCATTGCTTGATTTTTGAAAACAAAAATGAATTTAATGATGAACATCATCTTTTCTTAAGAGAGAGGTACAGAATTTGAAAGAGATGATAAACTAAAGAGATAAATGTTGGTTCTTGGAGTTGATCTAATTGTTATTAGAAATTATGAGCTCATATTAGATATCTTTCATGTCTACAAATAGAAGATAAAACACAACTTGGTTGCTTTTTCTATTTTTGTTTTTGCCAAGATGTCAAAAAATTAAACTGTTTTTATTTTGTTGGCAGGTACTTGTAGAAGCAAGATGTTTGTTGTTTCCTAATGCAGAAACACTAAATTGTGTTAAACACTTACATTAAAATTTCAAGAAAGCTTCTTTCAAAACAAAGACTTTGAAATACTTGCTTTGGAAAGCTGCCAGAGCAAGCACTCCAAGGGATTTTGAAGATATAATGGTTGAATTGAAGAATACCAATCAAGATGCTTATAATTGGTTGAAGGGAAAGAACTCTGCTGACTAGTCAAGGTCCCCCTTCTCATTAAGGAGCAAGTCTGACATGCTGGTGAATAATCTTTGCGAATGTTTTAATAAGGTAAACCATATTTTTTTTCTATATGCAGTTTATTTTTTTATTTGTAAACTGTTTTATGATTTTGTAATTGATATTCCTTTCAGCTACTTACACAAGTTGATACTGAAAGTGTAACAATCTATTTTCAGTAAAATCGGAACAGTGATTTCGGGACCACAAATTCGAGTCAGAAAGAAAATTTACTTTAATATTATTGCATGGTTTGTATGATGATAGGAAAGATGTATAAAAATTTTGATAAGAAAATTTTATCGATTTTGTGTTTAATTATAGAAAGAACCAATTTGCATGAAATGCAAAAGTTGAGTTCTAGTAGCTATAGGTACTAAATAGTTATGGAATTCAAAACTTGAGGTCTTTATATAGTAATTAGACCATTAAGAGAAGTTAGTAGATATTTTTGATGATTCATCCATGGAAAATTAGAAAAAGAAAAGGACTACATTGGAAATTGAAATAAATAAAAGATGATAAATTAAATAAATGTTTAATATTATCATTTTATATCATCTTTCCCAATTAAAAGCCATGGAAACCCTAGTTTGAGAGCTTGAAGAAAGAGAAAATTTGTTTGGCCAAATTGGGTAAGTAATCATGTCCTGTTTTTAGTATTTTTTACATTTCCAAGATCGTAATAACTTAATCTATCTATTTTAGGGATCAATTTGTAAAGATATCAAAGTATTGAAATTTTTCCATGGATGAATATGCTGAAATTTTGAAATTTGTGGTAAAAAAAAAAGAAAGATTGTTGATAGATAAACAACCTTTGTAAAGGAAATTTTGATGAAATTGTGATTTAGGGAGTAAATTGTAAAGATGTAAAATTCATGGAATTTTTTTGATTTTTGTGAAATACATGGGTTGTAAATGTTATATGTACAAATTGATTAGGCTTGGAATAAGAATTAAATTGCATGAATTTCAATTTTCGAGCCTAGGGACGAAATTAGAATTAATAAAAAATATAGAGGCAAAATAGTACTTTTGCCTAATATGTGAATTAGGTTGATTTAAATGTGAAATATATTAAATTTATTATTAAATTTATTTATATAGATTCGAAAACCAAATACATAATTGGATCGAGGAAAATAAAAAGTATCAGATTAGTAGATTCTTATATACGAACAAGTATAGAGGTAAGTTCGTATAACTAAATTATGTACATTTATATGTTTGAAAATGTTGTAAATATGAATGTTGAATTGTATAATTGTTATGTTTATGAGATTAATCATAAATCTGATAATGCTCGATAAATATAAAATCCTGTTTGGATACATGAAATTCGATTGGATACTGGGCCCCTGTATTGGTTGTGGTCTTGCATATGTTGCAGACACACCATGGCCCGAAAGAGCATTTCGATATTAGCTCTCATGAGCTTCCTGTTTAATGGTTCTTGCAAGCTCCCCGTTATAGCTTTTCGGAGCTTCCCAATAGGCTGTGATAATACATGTGTTGTGGACACACCTTAGCTCCTATGAGCTTCCTGATTACAACTCTTCGTGAGCTTCCCGTTTATTGGCTTTTTGTGAGCTTCCTAATATGACTCGCTTGAACTTCTCGATATATGGCTATCTAGAGCTCCCTAATTAATGGCTCTTCGGAGCTACCTATTATAGGCTCGCACGAGCTTCCTAAATATTGCTCTTATGAGTTTCCTGTTTTAGCCCAAATGAGCTTTCCGTTTATGTGCTTTATGAGCATTCCTGGATATGAGTTGACGAATTTACTGTATTATACACCTTGAGTGTATTTCCCATGTATCTATCGAGTTTTCAAATGATTCAACGGGTAACGGCTTGGAAAGGGATAATATGAATTCAAAATGAATTACAATGAAATTTCTTGACATGGAAAAAAAATGATACGTATATTTCCTTGGAAACTTGAAATGACAAATACATGTATACGGAAATGGGACATTGATGATGTAACACTCCTTACCCGAGACTGTTTCCAGAATCGAGCACGAGGCATTACTAAACTTATTCTATCCCTTAAATAGGTTTAAATTGTTTATTTAAGCATTTTGAATGTGCTGCCATTCTGCGTCGTGAGTCGCCTAAAATTCATATCTTGAGTTCAAACTCGAAATTAAGATCCGTAAATTTTTCCTGAAACTAGACTCATATATCTATCTACTAATTTTTTCATAGATTTTGACTTGGCCAATTAGTACAGTTTATTAGTTAAAGTTTCCCCTGTTTCAAAACTCGACTGCACTAACCTCTTGTTACTACGAACCATGTTTCTTCCTGTACAAAATTCATATCACTAAGCCGTTTGTTTCTCTTAAAACTAGACTCAACAAGTATTATAACCATATAAATTATACCTTCTAATTAGTTTTGTACAATTTATGGTGAATTTCCAAATTTGAAATAGGGGTTCCAGAAATTGCTCTGACCCTATTTCATTAAAACTCAGATATATCATGAAATATAATACCTTTACCTATTTTTCTTATTCCATAAGAAAATATACATAATAAGCTTTAATTTCATATATTATTCATCTTCAAACTATGTTTATACAATTTTAGTGATTTTTCAAAGTTACGTCATTGCTGTTACTTGAATCTGTTTTTAGGTTACTTTCACATTTTCATAATTTTCATGTGATAATCACCATTCAATCATACATATTAATAAACATGCATATCATCGGCCATTTTATTAGCTAATCACTAGCAAGTATTTACACATCATTCATTGTTCATATTATACCAAAAGTGGCTAAGTTTCTATACATGCCATACACAAAACAAAACGTCTAATTATACCGAGTTATTTCTTTGATAGTGTGATCGGCCTCCGACGTTTCCTTCGATCCCCGAGTGGCTAGATAAGTACTATAAGAAGAAGAAAATAAAGAGATTAAGCACTAGGCTTAGTAAGCTTACAAGCAAATAAATCACAACATTCAACATAATGGATAATTATGCATAATATCATCTAACATCATAAATTTCTTTACTTCTCAATTTCTATCTTCTTCTTTATTCCCTTACCTTCTTTCTTACCGACCTTTCCTTTTCATAAGTATAATCTACTTTTCCTTTGCTGTTAATTCACTGTAATTTAACTCGTATCCTGACCCGTTGAACCACTCGGAATACTAAGGATACTAGGGTCGTTCTGTCTATCAATATCTCGCCAATGCCATGTCTTTGACATGGACTTACATGAATTATTCCTGCTCCAATGCCATATATAATATGGACTTACATGGCTCAATCCTGTCTCCAAAGCCATATTTCTAATATGGACTTACATGGTTCATTTCGTTCGTCTGTCAACCCTAATATCCTAACATTCCTAGGGTTCAACCGGCTTTCTAACACTTTTCCTCTGTCACTTCACCTTAAATTCGACTTTAAATATTTTCATAACATAAATATATAAATGCTGGAAATTGAAAATAATAATGTAAAATAAAAGAATATTACATTTATTTATGTAAACTTACCTCGATACAAAATGTGACTAAACTTTACAATTTAGTCCTTTACTTTTTCTTTTCCCGATCTACTCTCAATTTCGCTCTTCTTGATCTATAATAGAAAATTTAGCTTATTTAATATCAACATTTATCAAAACAACCCTTTACTCAAACTTTGGAAAAATTACATTTTGCCCTAAACTTTCACATATTTGCACTTTTGCCCCAAGGCTCGTAAATTAAACTTCATCCTATTTTCTTATGTTTTATGACATGCTGATCATTTTTCCTTCTATGGCAACATCAAATTCACACACTAACATGTACTTATGACTATTAGGTATTTTACCGATTAAGCCTTTTACTGCTTTTCACTTAAAACCAAGTAGCACAAGTTGTCTAACATAATTTAAAACCTCATATTCCATCATAAAACATCAAAATACACAAATTTCACCTATGGGTATTTTTCCAAATTTGATTCCTAACTTAAATTATTGCTAGCATAAGCTTTATCGAGCTAGGGACTTCAAAACGTAAAGATCATTAAAAGCGGGCTTGGAATCACTTACTATGAAGCTTGAAAGTTGAAGAAACCCCAGCTATGGAGAGAGGTAAGGTTCTGCTGGTAACTTGAAGAAGATGATACAATTTTATCATCTTTTTACCTTTTATTAATGTTAATAACCAAATGACCAAAATGCCCTCCTTACTAAACTTTCAAAAATTCCTTCCATGTCCTAATTTTGTCCATGAACTTAAAATTGGTCAAATTACCATTTAAGATCTCCTAATTAATATTCCAAAATAATTTCATACTAAAAACTTCTAGAATGCAAGTTTTGCAAATTATTCGATTTAGTCCCTAACCTCAATTTAAGCACTTTATGCATAGAATTTTATCACGAAATTTTCACAAAATCATGTAATCATACCATGAACCTCAAAATAATAATAAATTTTTTTTTTACCCTGAATTTGTGGTTTCGCAACCACTGTTCCGTTTAGGCCCTATTTCGGAATGTTACAGATGAGCTCATCCATATTTCTTGATACTTATGTGAACTGCTTAACTAACAAGCTTGATGAGATTTTATGTGTGACTAGGTTATTGATTTCATTGGTTTGGATGTACTATGAATGTTTGTTTTAAATGAAAATAATTGGTAAGTAATTTCCTGTTATACGAACTTACTAAGCATTTGAAATGCTTACTCGATTTTTTTCTCTGTTTTATAGTGCTCGGAAGCCCGTAAAAGTTGGAATCTATCGGAGCATCATCACACTATCCTTCAGCTCGTTTTGGAATAAATAGCAAACTTATTTTGGTATAATGGCATGTATAGGCTAACTTGGCCAATGTTGGCATGTAAATGGTTGCTTGTAATCTAGCCGGTATGGCTAGTGAAGGTATGTTTAGTGAATATATATATGAGATTATAATATGGTTAATATATGTATGCTTGGTATGGTTAGATTGAATTGTAGTAAACATATTTGTCTTATAAAAGAAAAGTTTGAATACATGTGATGATATATCATATATAATGTTAATGTTGACTTGGTTTTAATGTCTTGAATTGATTGTTATATGTATGCAAGTATTGATGTAGGTTGAAGACAAATTGGGTGAGAAAAGTGGCATTGAAAATGACCCATTTTCATCCACACGGGTAGACACACGGGCGTATGTCTCAACCGTGTATGACATACGGCCATGCGCACAGGCGTGTGGTTTGGCCATGGGTCCCTTGCATCTTTAAAATTGAGAAACAAAATGCTTTGAATTAATCACATAAGCAAAGACACGGGCGTGTGTCTCAGCCGTGTGTGACACACAACCTAGCACACGGGCATGTGTCTTGGCCGTGTGAATCCTACACTTAATTTTTTAAAATTAAATTGTCCACACGGCTTGGTACATGAGCGCGTGGCTGGTCGTGTGACCTAAGCCAGAGGGTTACACGGGTATGAACACGGGCTGGTACACGACCGTGTGCCTTACATCAAATACCCACATGGCTTAGGACACGGGCATATCATTTGGCCATGTGAGCCACACGGCCTACCCACACGGGTGTGTGACCCCTGTATTTAAAAAAAAAATTGAAATTTTACGAAAAAATCTCTGTGTTTCTGATATAGTCACGGTTTGTTTTTAATGCATAAATTGAGCATCGAGGGTCCATTTAAGGGATGATATGATTGAAATATGATTGGTTTCATATATGAATAATAAATGACATGAATTAATATTATTTGATTTGTAAACTCCAATTATGCTCTGTAACCCTATTTCGATGACAGATATGGGTTAGGGGTGTTACAGAAAGTAAGAGGGAAGCCCATTATGACAATGATGGAAACAATTAGGACCAAAATTATGCTGTTGATGGCCAAAAAGAAAGAATAAGCTAGAAATTTTAAAGGAAACTTGTGTCCAAAGATCAAGAAAAAGCTAGCTGCTAATATCAAATATTCAATAAGGTAAATAAATTTGTTTTCAAATATTATTTCTCCATGTATGCCTTTATTCTGCCAATATTCATAAAAAGTTGAATTGTCTCTGTCCCTACTCCTTATATGTTAAATTGTTTTTAGTTGTTTCCCATTACATGTTGTCGGGGAGAGATATCAAGTTGAATGAGGTCTAGGCAGCCAGCATGTGGTGGACCTAGTTGAACATTCTTGCAAGAAATGGGAGATCATTGGCATCCTTTGCAATCATGCAGTAACTGTCATCCATTTAAAAGATGAGAACCCTGAAACTTATGTAGATAACTGCTACATTAAGAAAACTCAGCTTGCCATCTACTCCAACTTCATCAGGCCAATAAGGGTTCTAAGCAATAGGAGCTTTTGCCGGACATGCTGCCAATATTGCCTCATCCAATAAGAAGGCCACCTGGAAGACCTACTAAGATCAGAATAAAAGAAATTGATTAACCATAAATAACAACAAAGTTGACCAAAAATAGGGGTACAAATGAAATGCAGTAAATGCAAGAAATTGGCCACAATAAGAGGAGTTGCAGAGTGAAAGTTGGCCAAAACCCTCCAGTAAGTCATTTGCCTTGAACACTTAGCTTCATTACTTTACTTTGCGTATGAAAAGTGTTTGATGGATGACTTGACTTGTTCATGTAGGTCATAAGACACACAGTTGGTGTTCATAACCAACATATGCTACAAACTCATCAAACTGCTGCTCAAACTCACTAAGAAGCTGCCCTAAGAGAAAAACTTTCATTTAAGAGGAAATCAACTAGATAATCAACCACTGTTAGATGGATGCCTTCTACTCAAGAGTCATCTGTCTCAGACCCATTGATGACACCTTACGGATCAAGCTTTACCCAATATCACTGAACCAAACTGACAAGATGTAAGTTTATTTTGTTAATTGTTTTGAGCTTATTGTGTAAATTGCCTATTATTGCTATTGATTTGTAAACTTAGGCAGATAGCTACATTTTTTTTTTGTAAATTTCCTTACAATTCAACTGAGTTCAATTGTACCGAATTGTAGGCAAATTTGAAATAGCTTGGCCTTTTAAGCATATGTAGTTACAAGTTATATAGGATTATCTTGTTTTTGTAAATAGTTTAGCCTTAATTAATGAATGAATTATAATATTTTGCAATGTTTTATGCTTTTGTTTCATGTGTACAAAATATCTTTGTTGTTTGTAATTCATTCCATAAATTAAACTTTCCAACCTCCATTACATAAACTAAATTACAGATAATAATGCATTTAACTCACACTCTAAACCTATTTTTACATTTAACACTACCTCCACCAATGTCCCTCCAACCATTGATCTAGAAAAAACCATAAACTAGTTTTTCATTTCAACAACTATAACAAAATTACAAATAACAACACCATTAACCATATTTTTCTCTCCCTCTTTCTTGTATCTTCCATTGTCCTAACTTTTCGAAACACGCAATAACATAATTCTTGAATGAGTCTTAATGGTGGATCAAACCAGGCAAAAAAAACAACATGCATTTTGAAACCCACTCCCATACTTCTTGCACCAAAAAAACCTCCTACCTGGATTGTCATTAGACCAAAAAGTCTTTAAATTGGCTAGGTTTCCACAATAGCATACTATAATCATAATGGCTATGTTCATTTCTTCTTCTTCTTCTTCTTTAGGCTAGGATTCTTCTATTTAGCTAATAATCCTTATAAATTGATAAAAGGATTTGATATGGACATCTGATCATGGCCAACGTGGCACTTTAATAGGCCACATCAGCTGTCTGTTACGTTTGTAACAAAAAATAGACTTAAACGATTAATTTGTCACTTTTCGTAAACATTAGTAATTAATTTATCACTTTTAAAAATTTATTAACTGAAATATTATTTTAATGAAAATTTTATAACCGCTGATATATTTTTCCTTATTTTTACCAAAGTAATTTTTAACATTTAAGCCTACTTTTTAGTATTGCTTTATTTTATTTTTTATCTTAATGTTTTAGAACTTAAAAAGTAATGTACGAATGCTTCAAAAAAGAATAAAAAAAAATTATGTACGAAAAATAAAGAATGAGCTGCCTGCAAAATGCAAATTCAAAAGTCCCATTTCCAACGCGACATTTCCCGCACAAAGCCACTGAAACACCAGAAAACCAAAATGCACTTCAATTTCTGAACCCTAATTCCCAATCTCCCATCTCGCTTCTTAGCAAGAATGGCCTCCAAATTCCCCGACGAACCACCATGCGATACGCAGGGAACGGACGAAGGAAGCATCGCGTTCAGGAAGAAGCGGTCGCGGCGCGTTAGCTTCGCCGACCGAGAGATCACCTCAATCCACATCTTCAAGCGCGATGATGACTACGAGACCCCGCCAGACTCTACTCCGAAGCAGGCCTCTGAACCGGAAAAGGAAGTAACGGATCTCTTTAGGGATTTGGTGGATAGTGAAGACTCCACCAGTGGTGGCGACGACGAGGATGACAACGACGACGTTATGAGTGCTAGGAAGTCGTTCTTGAGGCCGATAGACACGCCATCTCCTGGTGGAAGTAGCACAGTTGGATCTGCTACCTCCAATGATGGTCAGTTTGGGCTGCATTGTTAATTTTTGTAAGCATTTTTTAGTTTAACAAAATTTAGAGTTTTCAGGAATGGTATGGAAAGCAAAATGCATAAATTGTGACTTCGATATTAAATCACATGGTTTTATGTCTTTAGTAGGTAGAAGTTAATAGTTTTTGGTGAATAGTGAAATGCTCCATTTTGCTTTTAGATGCAAAAATTATGTTTGAAGATGAGTTATGTTTTAATGTTTTGTCCATCTTTTATTAGATATGAATTGTGAATTTTCTTTTTAGCAATTTCTATGAATTTCGTTGGTGCTTATGCTGTTTGCCTAAGTGAAGGAGCAAAAAGTGTGTTTCAGTACAAAAGCAAAGAAATATTTTGAAAGATTATGAGAAAATATGCAATTGCTTTAGATGAAAAAGTACTGGATTTTACTTCTATATGGACAAATTATGTTATACTCGGTGTTACATTTTCAATTATTTCCTCATTTTAAATAAATTGTGCTGCTGCTTTTTACTTCTTTCATTTACTTTGTATCAATTACCCAAAAAAGCAAAAACAAGCAAGTAGCAAAAGCATCATAAAATGGAGCCTAATTAATATTTTATTACTGAAAATTCTTTATGTTCTATTTATAAGAAAAATCCAATGATTTAAGCTAATAATTAGAATGGTTAATGGTGGCAATTTCCATGGTTTGCAGAAGATAATTTTTTTGGACCCGTGTCTGCAAACTTTATTCGACCTGGAAGGTTATCTGATTCTGCAGCTTCAGATGATAACCATGATATCACAATGGATTCGACAGCATTTTCGATGCATTTTCGCAGCATTGCACGATCAGAATCAGGAGATTTCAATACTTCAACGGGAGTTCCTCTTCCATCTGAAGAAAAGACTCCTTTCCAAGCTAGAACATCTTCTGATCTGGAGAGTTTTATGGTGTTAACAAAAGTGGGGAAACTAAAGTCTCCATTGGCTGTACCTATTAATAGAGATTCCAATGACATGAGTCTTGTTGGAGAAAGCATGCATCGGTATGATTATGGGAGGCTCTCTCCTGCATTAGAAGCACTCTTGGCTGAAGGCAGTGAATTTAATGCCATCTCTGCTTCTGATTCTGCTAGGCCAAAATTATTAACAAGTGCTGTATCTCATGGTAATGGTAATGACTGCATGGAACCCTTGCATTTTGGGGATTCAGAGCTCTGCACCCGTAATAATAATGATATTTCGGGTAACGGCACTTCTATTGCTCATAACTCACTGGTTGAGGCAACGAGTGATACAACAACCACTCTTGCAGCTAAAATTTTGCGTGACTGCTCGTCGAACTCAAAGGATAGTCCAGTTGCTGATGATTTTGTTGATCATCAAACTCCTAAGCAGCTGAACAAAGTGCGTTATTCTATCAACTTGGTGCTACCTAGATTGCTGTTATCTGTGTTTTGGTAATTTGTTCTTAATAATTTAATTTGATAATATCCGGGAACAAAGTATGTTCTCCTATCAATCTAATGGTACTTCGGATTGTTTTCTCAGGATTTTGGTTGTTTTATTTTTAATATTAAATTTGATAATTTCAGTAAGTAGATTAATATGGGTTGTTGTAGCACCATGGGATTCTAGCAGTTCTCATTTATACTGTTCTTCTTTTGGATCCTAACATCTGCAGAGTTGTCATTTTCTTTTTCTTGAAATCTGGGATGTGGTTCTGTTCTTTTTAGAAATCCATGTTTCATCATGATGACATGTCATAGATGCAACTATATTGCACTTGTCAACTCAAGAAGAGTTACTATTCTAGTTTTCACCGAGACAATTTCATATTTTTCCTCTGTAGATGCCTGCATGTGGAGATGGTTAATGACATTTATATACTTAATTGCAGTTTAGTAATTATCTCCATTTTCTTCAGGAGGAACTAAGGCATGGATTTGCTCTAATTTTAGTTGTTTCAATTTCAGGGAGACAATGAGAATTCTGAAGTTCAGTCTGTAACACGTGTGTTAAATTTGGAGTCCATTGCTATCACTAATGGTACTCCAGTGAACCAGAGCAGTGAAGCTTTTCAGTTAGAGGTGGTCAGACATTTTGAAAATGGAAATCAGCTGCCAACTATTGATAGGCTGAAAGAAAATTTTCCTCAGCTGCATGGATCTCCATTAGCGGGGTCCATACATTCATTATCTGCTAAAAGACAACAAATTCTTCTGGATACTACTAATTCACCCAGACGTATGCTATTTGTTACTCCTTCACCAAAGCAATCAGGTTCTGTTTTGAGCAAGGGAAGTATAAATGAAGGTGGGACTGTGGCTTCCATTCTGAAAAGTAATTCTGAGTTAAAAATTCCAGAGCCTTCTTCCTGTACTTCTGCTTTCAGTGATGGAGGTCCAAAGTCAAAACTTGGATTATCAGATTCACTTTCTTCTAGAGCTTTGTCATTCAACACAATCATGGAGGAAATGAATGAGGATTTTCAGTGCCAACAGGAAAATGCCTTCACTAATAATAGAGAGGAGAAGTTGTCTGGTGTTGGTCTGAAGCAGGGGGAGAAAGATTGCAGTGGTCTTGGAACTCCAAAAAACATTAGTAGTTTGAGCCAAGATGGAGAGACCACAGGACTTGCAAAAGATGAATATAATGACAAATCTACTGAAATAATGGCCAAAATTACTTCACCTTCTAAGTTCACTCAGTCAGGAAAGAAAGCGACGAATCATTCGTTGACACCAGTAGATTCCGCAGATGCTGCGCTAGTAGCTTCCACTTTTAATTCCTCGCCAAAGGATATTGCACGTGAAATCAGCAAAGATAAGAGAGATACTGATACACTTTATAAGCTTGTTTCTCCTCTAGTGAATAGGTTAACTGAGAAGTTGTCATCACCAACGGGGCATAAAGATAGTCTGTTTGGCAGTTTAAAGCTTCACAATGAGGATAATATTGCCATTATTTCTAGACAAGAGTGCAACTCGGTAGAAACCGTTCCTAGCAGTAACAATTTAACTGCAAAAGCTGAAAACAGAACACCACCAAGTGCACCGCTTGTTGACTGTTTAATAAACACTTCTGCAGTAAAAGTGGTGGATGAAAGAGAAAGTAATGGATTTGATTTGCAGAATACTTTCTCAACCTCAATGAACTTCCCTGAGGGGCCTATCAGGAAGTTGCAGTCAGGAGGCCCAGGGAAAAATGCCCAGACTGCAGTTGAAAGAACCCAGTCCAGTGAACACTTTGTTGAGGAACAGATGAAAGCTTCTGTTTATGCTTCCCCAGATGCACATGCAAGGAAAAATGAGAGGTCACCTCAAAAGGTTTATATCTTTTTCTATATCTTCTCTTGGTGTCTGTCAGAACTGCAATCAGATCTTTCTCTTCTTTCTTTTTTTTTTTTTTTTTGTCAATACTGGCCCTTAATTGATACTATGGCTGACATTTAACCTCTGGTGCAATGATTGCTCAGAGTCCCTTTAGAAAGAAGCAAACTCGGAGTCCCACTTCAAAAGATCCAAGCCTAAGCCCCTGCAAGAAAGAAATGCATAATGCATTACATGGTGACAATATGCAACTCTCTGTTGCAAAAGATGTGGTATCTCTTAACTGCAGTCCAAATGTACACAGGATTGATGACTGTCTTCGAAGATCTAATCCAAGTCCTGTCCAAGACATCCAGAACATTTCAAAAAGAAAAAGGACTAGTGAAGAAGTAGCTTGTGTAGATGTGCAACATTCAGATAATAATATCCAAATGCAGCATGGTCTGAAATTTTGTAAAGTTGGAGAGAAAAATATGGACCACACATCAGAATATTCTTATGGAAGTAACATAGAAAATGAAAGGATTGAAGGTGTCAAGATATTGATGAATCAGGCTGATGTATGTGTTGCAGTTCTAGGTTTGCTGATATAATAGCAACATTTTCTTTTTACCCTTCCTTTTGAATTTGACATATAGAGCTTGTATTGCAGATTTCTCTCAAACTATCAGCAGATACAAATCAGCTACTGTCTCCATGTTTCGATAAACTAAATATAAAAATGGTACGTATCCTGCTTTTCTAAATTTACTGCATCCATTTAAACAGTTTTCTAAATGGGTTATAGATTTTGATGACATCTTTCATAACCTAAATTCCCATGTAAAAGTTTCCTCTTCTCTATGCATACATGCATGGCCTCAGTAACCTGAATGTGCAGATAAACATGTTGGAAGATAAATTGCTTCATCAGCAGAAGGTTAATATATTAGAGTTGCTTTGTTCTGAAATCCAATCCCAGCTTTGCTCAGTAAGTAAAATTGGAAACTTAGTTTTTGCAGGGATACTCATTGCTTCCTCTTACTCTAACCAAATTACACTATCATATTGCTGATACCACTCTTTTTTGTTGCCATCAGCAGGCATACAATGAATCCTGCAATATTCTACATAAAAGGTTGTTCCCCTCTGTGATTTTTATCACGGGCATATCACAAATGTCGCTAATATTGGTTTCTGGAATTGGTTTAGCATTACAAGTGGTAAAGTTGCTGAAATGATGGCCTTGCAGGGTAGCTGAAACAAGACAATTGCTCTATAGAATAGTATATGGAAAGGCTAAAATGCAGTTGATGCATGTTAAGCGTGAAAGAATGCTGGTATTTGCTTTCCTTTCTGTTTGTTTTTTCTTCATTTATCTTAAATGCCTACTCTCTATTACTTGATATATTTCTCATTTCAGAAACAGGTAGAGTTACTAAGAACCGGAGTTCAGGAGTCTCAAATGTTGAAGTTAAATTGTGCCAAACATCATTCTGTTTCTGCTGAAAAGGACACTAAACTTGGCGATAATTCATGTTCAGTTACATTCCTGGACAACCTTGAGGTACCCTCATCAGTTTTAAGATATGGATCTATTTGTTATGCCCTTTGCTGCTATAAAGGCTTCTGCTGGCCTTCATCTGCTTTATTTTACTATGTGTTTTCATCCTTTTTAAATCAAATCCATACGGGATTGGATTTGTATGGCACTCAGTTTTCATTTTAAAATTGTATTTTGATTTCTTTCAAAGACATTTGAGAGGATAAGAATTTGCTTAAATTAGAGTTATTATCTTGGAAGATTTTGGCTTTACATTTTCTTAAAAGTTCTATGACTTAGGATTATGATATCTATGTTTTTCTTATGATTAATTCTGTATGCCTTAAATTTGAGTAACAATATTTGCACGCTAAGCGTGTATATACATGTCATGTAATTTTTCCAAAAAAATAAAAGAATATTTTTATGTTTTAAGGGCATTGGTTTTCTATATTGTAAAATACCACTAACATTTAGCTTGAAGCATACCTAAGGGAATATGTGAAGAACTCTTAAATCTGTTGCACTGAATGCTTCTATTTGCATTCTATGAACTATACCAAAATCAGCATTCTCAGTTATTATGATTCATGCTCTCTCTTAAAATGCTGTCTTTTACAGTTGAACAACACAGTGCCTCTTATATTGGTTTAAAAGATGTGGGTGGTGGATATTTGGTTAGCTTTGTGGATTCTATGTTAAGTTTCTTTGTCTCATGACAGGGAGCCGGTGGTAAAGTTATCACGATGAAGCGTGAAGTTGAAGCTCTGGAAAAGAAAATAAAAAATTTAACCAAGTCTTTTCACATTTACTGCAAGATAAAAGGAGAACAGAGTTCTTCTGGCACTATTGAATTGGTCAACGATCATCTAAAGAAGAGAACTTGTTGCAGATTTATACGCCAGGATATTCAAGTATGTTGAGCTCTTGCTGTTTTTCTCCTTAAGTCACGGAAATTAATTTATATGACAAGAGGCATGACTTCTTGTTATTTCTTCAGTTGTGGGAGGTTGGTGATTTGCAGAACAGGAATGGCCATCACAATATTGTTCTCAACTACCATGGGTTTATCAGTCAGAGGTTTTTGTTATTGTATTTTTCTCTTTCAAAGACTAATATGTCAGAAATGTTTCACGTTTATTCTTACATTGTACTGATTTGCAGTCTCACGTTAAATACTGGTCGAGGTTCAAGCATTTTTGTTGCAAACAAATTGAATGATATGAACATCAGTAAGGTAACAAAGTCAACCATGTAAATGAAGCCATTTCCCCCCCGTTTCATTTCTCATACTTATCTTTATTTGTTAATTAGAACTTCCCAAACATGGATGCTTGCTTTGCGTTTTGTTTTGTCTTTAACCATGAACCAACAAAGAAGTATGTTGGCCCCAAAAGTTTGGCACAGGAAACACAAGTAAGTACTTTTGTCTCATAATTTCACCTGTACCTTGCTTTTCTCTTCTGCAATAAAACAACTTATTTCAGTTTAACTTCTATCAGAAAAGTACACCTTGCTTATGTTTTGATTCGTGGTTGTACTAGAATGAAGATAATAGTACATATTTTTGGGTTTCAAGCAAGTAACTGTAATTTCTTGCAGTTATCTTTTCTGACTTTGCTTGTTGAACTTGAGATTTTCCTGGTGCACTTTGTTATCTCAGAAATTTCAGTGTTTCAGGATAAAGACAATGTTTGAAACTGTTTTTATTTTATTTGTTCTGATTATGCAGAGAACCTGTTCACTTTTAAGAAATTTGCTTGATGTGGTTGAGGAAGTACAGATAGCACAATTAGAGATTAGAAATATGACACTAAATAGCTTTAATTCTCCATCAGGTACTTTCTTTCCATCATTATGTTATTTGTAACAACATGGTTTAAATCCTTAAGTCAATGGCTTCGGAGAATTTAAAATTTTAGCGTTTTCTTTTTATTATTTTTATATTCTGGGTGGGCATTAGGTTGCTAAGGTTTGAATCAAGCCTCTTGCAATTAGGCGAGGTGGTTGTTGGCTATTTGGTTCTTTTCGTCTTGAAACCATAGTTTAGATGGATGACTAGATCACTTTTCTTGTTAAATATACTGCCTTTTAAGCCTGTGCATGTTCTGTCCTGCCTTGAAACTGTCTTATTTACTTCTTTTTTTTTTTGTTTTAATTTTTATTGAGTGGAAAATAATTATTAATTTTAGGCTCCTTAATGTGGATTGGGGAAGAAAACAGTAGCAGTTAAAAAGAATTAGGGCTGAACAAATGAATAGGAAAGAAGATGGAACTTTAGAAACCTTAGGGTTATAGAAACCCTCTAGGTTTCTTAATGAAATTGAAAGAAATAATAATAAAAGTCTGCTGCTGTAAATTCTGTTACAGAATATACATAAGAGATTTACTTGGAAACAAAGTTTCTACTCTTCCTTGCAAATAAAGTTTAATTAATAATCCTATACTTAACTCCCAAGTAATTATAATTCTAGCTGTCAAAAAAAGATATCTAATCCTTTAAATAAAATAAACTGAAATAATAAAATTTATTTATTTTTAATTTGAAGCTCCTGCGTCATTCCTAGATGTTTCTTTTACTAGTGGTAGGATGGAATAACAGTCATGAAACAAATAGTGGTCAGGTTTCTTCTTCAGTGAGTTGGACACACTCAAGGTTGAGTCTCTTGTGCAATTACCATCCAAAGTTTTAATGCTTCTATCTCATCCAATTACTTCAATTTTGTAGTAGTGTTGTATTAGGGCTTGAGCATAGCCATACATGGCTTGGCAAAGTAAAATCTCTGCTGAGTGAACTACTTTTGCACTTATATCTGTTGAAATTTAGCTTGAAACTTGATAGCACCTCTATGCTTTGCAGCTAAGCAGCTGGATTTGCAGTTTGCTTTCATTGATTTTGACAGTGGTGTAAAGGTGACAATGACTCTTGACATGACTTGTTTGAACTGGTAAAGTCTTTCATAAATTGTTTGTTAAATTTTCAATGATAAGCATTTTGCAAGGCTGATAATTTATCTTATTTCTGAATTGCCCGGTTTGGATGTATGATCATTTCATGTGGTTGAGAAATTTATGCTCTATTGAGAATGGATTAATTTGTAACCGGTAATGTCTGATGCATTATCTTATATCTGAATTTCCTGGTTTGGATGATGACTCTTGATAGCATGTGTTTGAACTGGTAAAGTCTTGCATAAACTGTCCTTTAAACCTTTTTATTGATAAGCATTTTGCAAGTCTGATTCTTTGTCTTATATCTGAATTACATGGTTTGGATGTAAGATCTTTTCATGTAGTTGAGAAATTTATGCCGTAATGAGAATGGATTAATTTGTAACTATTGTATAATTTGTATCCAGAGCTTTGATCTTCGATAGTTGCAAATAGTTTGTAATTGCTTTGTTCATTATGTTGATTTTATACTAATTTCTATGGATTGGTTTGGTTCCATAATTAATGTAGACTTCAAATTAATGTCTTTTCATTTTCCAAAAAAACTTCTAGTTCAAAAAGTCGGATAATTTTATTGTACGAGTTCAGTTTTTTTTAACTTTGGATTGACTGTTTACTGTATATTGAATGTTATATTATTGGTCTTGCTATGGAAGTGTCATCAATATTGAGCTCTTTTAGGTCATCAAATTTTCCAGTTCTGGAACAGATTGTATTATAAGTGACAGATAATGATTCTTTACATGTTCAACAGATGCTGTAATTGTCTAAATATACAAATATTGGTTTTGTGCACATATGATGATTGCTTATTGTTGTATCTTATTTCATCTTTGTAAAATATTATATTATGCATCAACAAGAATCAAGGCAGATATGTTTTGTTATAATTTGTCAGCTAATTATACTTTCTTTTTTCTTGGTTTCTTACAGTGGAGTTTATCCTTCAGATATCCTACCTTATCAGTTACAGACTTCTGCCACTGGGACCGAAAATCTAGCACTCTCAGCTGAAATTAAAGCAGCAGTTGGGAACCTTAGATCTGGATATTCGAGGATTATAAGGATCTGTAGGTGTGTTTCCCAGGTGATTCAATCTTCAGGCAGGTGATGAGGGTTTCTAGCATCTTAAAGAAGACAGGAGGGACATCAACAATTTCTTGGAGTCCTTTCAATATTTGCTTGTGTGAAGCATGAAGTTTCTCTGTAAATTGTATTCTGCATGTTACAACTTGCCCTGACATCCTTAGTAAGTCATGATTACATTTCTTTCTCAAATTTGTGGAACAATTTTTTGTGGTTGTGTAAATCTTTGTCCTGGGGCACCTTAAAGTAGCCTGTTTACCTGGACCCGATGAGTTTGAAGTAAAATGAACTCTTTTAGCAGGCTAATCTCTTTTATCTTTTTCCCTATTTTTTCTCTTTGTTTTTTGTTCATTCCAAGTAGTAGTATTAATGATTTGAGGACTGACAAAGTACAGATATCCAAGACCTAATCCTAGTGAAGGAATCAACTTGTTAACATTCGAGAAATAAATCATGATGTTCAATCCCGGCATTGTGGACCGAAGTGCGGCATTTTGTATAGTTTGGACAGTGTATTTTCACACTAGAAATAAGAGCCCTGCCCTGCTAACGAGGTTAGCTCATCTTTCCTTTGAAAAAGAAAAGTCCCCTGAGAATTAAATTTTAGTTGTTGAAGTGTGTACATCATTGTTGTTTGAAATCGTAAATACTAGGACCACCTGATTTATAATGTCGTGCTGTTTTGGACCACTTAAGCCATTGTAGGATGTTGAATGTGTTTTTTCAGAGATCGAAAATGTCTGAAATTGTAAATTTAGCTTCGGATGTACGTTCAATTGTATAGTGTATGCAGATTTATCCTGCAGTTATAGGTGTATATTTTTCTAATTGCCGCGTGTAGGGGTTACATTGATTTAGCAGTCCAGGTTTCTAGGTTCTAAATTTTGATAAATGGGAATCTGTATTTGAACACAGATTTTTTCTTTCAAAAATAAAAAAGGGAGAAAGAAAATCTATCCAAAAAAATGGATTTTTCTGACGTGTCTTAGGTTTGATGAGGAGGATAAGCTGTTTCTTTCACACACTTATTTTCGGGAATCAAACTTCACTTTATGCTGAAACATCATATTTACAAATCCCATATTTTTGTAATCCATTTTTTGTAATTCTCCTTTGGCATAATCTCTCGCTCTTTATTTTATTTTATATTTTCATATTGGAATCTCGAAAAAAGTACATTGGGATTTACTGGAGCAGAGAGTACTTGGTGAGTTGGTTGGTGCTATTAAACATATATAGGGGCTTTATCCCTTAAGGAATAAGGTTATATTTAATCTTTGAATTTGATAAATTTTTCTGATTTTATCTTTAGTTTTTTTTTTGCTATACATTAGTCTTAGAATTGGATATATTTTTTAATTTGATATTTGAATTTAGATTTTGTTAGGTTACATAACATGACATAGAATTTGTGTGATATCATCATTTGATTTTAAAAAAAATATATATATATATATATATATATTTTAAGGTATTTTTAAAATTTTAAAAATTTTAATTCTTGATTGATAAGGTGGTATAATCTTATATTATATGATCAAATTTTAACATAATTTAAATTTAAAATAATTTTTTAAAAATATTAGATTTTAAAATTAAATTGAAAAAGGTTATCAAATTTCAGGACAAGATGTCTTATCTCTATGCCAAAAGTCGGTTCCATTCAGATTCTTGTTAACTAGCTTGAATCAAAAGCAGACCCTGGGGGGGATAACTTCAGATTCTTCAGGGAAAGGGAAAGAAAAGAAAGGGTTTTATTTTCAGGTTGGGTAGGTGAGAAACCTCTTCTGAGGTGCAGGTGGCTGTTCAGTCAACATTTCCCTATTTACTGATGAAAAATTGGACAGTAATTGTTGGGGGAATATGGAAAAATTTAGGAAGGGTGGGACATGTCGAATTTTGTAGGTATAACATTAGAATATTATATTATATTAATAAAATCATTAATCATTGAAAGGGAAGGGCAGTTTGGGTATTTGGGTTTTTATAAAAAATGGAAAAAGAAAAAGTGAAGCACTTTTTGTGGGGTTAAATCTAACCTGTCTTTTCTGTGTGCATCAACTTGCTCATTACTGAATTACAGACAAATGCCTTATCTGAATAAATAGTTAACTATTTGTGCTGCCCTGATCTTTTTTAATTTTTTTATTTGTATAAATATATAAAGACAATATAATAAATGATTAAACATGCATATTTTGATTTATCTATTTTTATAATGTTGCATTATTATGTTTATTATAATTTATTTACATTTCCTTTTTATTACAATTAAAATTGCATCTGTTCTCCACTCCGTTAAATCTTTTTCCAAACAAATTTCTCTACACTCATTCCCCCTTTCTTTTGCCACTTGTTTCTCTGCCCCCAAAATCACATTGATGCCATGGCTTAAAAATTTTGACTTGCTTTGCCCTAACTAAATATTCCTTTTTTATTTTTCAATTTTACATTTTAAGTAAATATTCAATTGTATATCAAATTTCTCAAAATAATACTATATCTTTTATTTAAAAAACTTAACCTATGTACTTTTCACAACTGAACTAATGTATTTTTTCTTTTACAAATTAAGGGAAGGAGAATTGCATTAATTGAGTTCGAATTAAGCTTTAATTACTGCTTTTTGTACTTTGATGTTATATATATATATATATATATATATATATATATATATATATGTGTGTTTTTGAATGAATATATTTATTATATTATATAATAAGTTATGCAGTTTCAGATATTGATAAATTTTTTAATTAATTGCCAGTGAAAGAAATAAAAGAGTATAGAAGTGTTAATGATAAGTTGGAATAAGATTTTGATTTTAATATCTTATTATTTTCTTGTCTAGGTTTAGATTGTTTTGGTAAAGTTCACTTTTTATTTAAAATAATATTTAAATTAATTATATTATTAAATATATTTATAATTAAAATGAATAAGAACATTTTAGAAAATGGCAAGAACATAAAGCAGCATAGAAAGAGAAACTAGGAATGAAGGTGACACTATTATTAAAGGTAAAAATAAACAGTGTACTATTATTATAATTATTGCTTTGGCTTCACTTGTTGAGTTGTTGACTAATTGGATTAAGCAATAAATTGGCTAATCCACAAGTAGAAAAGGACATTTGTAGAAAGCAAATAAAGGGGGTGGGGTGTCTTTTCCATTGGTCAAAAATATTTGAGTGTGGTTGTTAAGGTTTTCTTAAAGAAAATTACAAACACCATTCCATACCTTAAAGTTCCTCCTTTTTAGGTTAGAGGCCGCCAAGTGCACCCCCAAAAGCCAAAACTAATTTAAAATATCGCACACGTGGAAGATCCAATTCCATCTTACTTTAACTTTATTTCCTATTTAGATCTAAATTTTATTTCTTATGCCATCCGATGTCGTGGTTTAATTTTACAATTAATAATTTAAAAGTTAAAATTTGGATTATTATATTAAATTATGTAAAATATGTAATAATTTGAGAAACAAAGATTAATAACATACGCCCGATGTAAATAAGATTTATATAAAACAAAACATTAACGTGTAAAATTTTATTTGTGTTTATAATACTTCTCATACACATAAAAATAATGTGAACACAATTTTTTTATGAAATAAAATCCTATGAAAAATTATGTAAATATGAGATAAAATTGAGGCCCAACATTAAACTAAAATTATTCCTCTTATTTGTACCATCGTGACAAACTTTCTAAAATGTCACAATATGAAATATATCATTGCCAAGACATGCATATACCAAGTTCTGCATAAGATGAATTTTAACATTATAAACATTGCATATAAATTTGTATTACATAACATAAGAGATATGAACACGAAGAAAAACATGAAAATCAGTAAAAAATAACATAATATCATTGAAAAATAACATAAAATCACATTAAAATTTATATAAAATAAATTATTAGCATAGAAGTTTATATAAATTTAAATATATGAAAAATAATAAAACATTAAATTAATATTATGATAATTTATTTTTAATAGAAATACGATGAATACTTATTTAGTTTTGAAAATAGTATGGATGGTTTTGAAAATATATGTGCCTTATCTAGTTATCAAATCAAAGGTTAAAATTTATATTAATGTTACGTTTGGCAGGAGTTTTTTTTTAATGTTTTAACATATGTTAGCAGTAAATTAATTTTAATTGAGAATTTTAGCTATTCATATGATTTGTTTTTGAAAAACAGAAGGAATTGCTTTTATTTACTTTGAAGATCTCTTTATTTTTTATAAAATTTTGTACTCAATTTTTAATATATTTTATATTTAATTATCATATATATGTATTAAATAAAAGTTTTATATTACTACACATATAAATGTATAATTTAATTTTAGAATAATGAGGTGATTTTTGTGTTGAGTTAGAAAGAAATGATGATGAATGAAGATTGGAACACGAAGAAGAAAATGTGATGAAAAATATGTTATTATCAAATAATAGAATAGTGAGGCGACTACTTACAATGGGATTGTCTCTACAACTAACAAACAAATGGCTTTTGATGTATAAAATTACATTAATTGTGACATGATTTGTGCTTTTCAAATGTTAGCTGATTGAGTTAAAGTGAGATTTTGACACTTTCATGCCTGTAATTAATTTACTTAGAAATGAATCAAAATTTGTGTTGTTTGTATGTGGAAACATTTATTTAAATTAATAAAAAATTAAACACATGTCTAAACAATAAACCTACTTCATTCACGACAAAAAAATTTAACAATATCCGATCACTATTTCTAAATTCTTATTACAAAATTGTTTGTTATAATTAATAATAATTAAGTACTAAATATAAATATATTATTTTGAAATTTTAATTTTATTAATATGATATTTTAAATGTTTTTGGATACAAATGAAATATAATCATTTTATTATAAAAATATATATATATAGATAAAAGAGTTGTAGTAAAATAAGCATAAGAAGAAATGGAGATGGAAGTTGATGATAGGAGGGACCAAGAAAGGGGGCCTAACTTTTTCTTTCACGATTGAAAAGGATGGGGTCCCACTTTTTGCTTTATTTCCCCATTTTGCCTTTTTATTTATATTTTTCTAATATTTAATTTTCTCTCTCTTTGCACTTTTAGCTTAGTCATCATCTTTTTTTTCCATATACACCCACCAATTTCTATCTCCTACCTCCATAAACCCAAAACAGAGGAATAAATAATTAAATAAAACAGGGCAAAAACCTGAAAATAGAGCTCAAAACAGGGGAAAAATACAGAGCAAAAGCAGCAAAAAAACAGAGAGAAATTCTGGAAGGCTCCTTGCTTTGGGGTTTCTCGTTGTAATTTCCTTTTTATATATAAATATATAAAATTCCTATTTCGATATTAGAGCTAGTAACCGATCTTGTCATCTTTTTTTTTTCCCCTCAAGGTAAATTTCTTATTTCTCTTAAGATTAAAGCTTTTAATTTGATTTTCATTTCTGGGTCTTTCTCTTTTCCTTCACTTCATTTTGATTTCATTTACGGTTTTAGATTCACTTTTTTTTTTTATTTGTTAGTACATATTGGTTTATTGGTTTGTTGATTGATCTCCTTTATTTTTTTTTTTTGCTTAATTTGTTTGTTTGTTTGTGTGGTTTTTGCTTTGATTATGGAGTTCAGTCTTTAGATTGAAGTTCTAATTCTTTAATTTTACATGTTCTGGAATGGAATTAGTCTTGCTTGTAGTGCTTTTCATGGGAAGCTTACTCCCCTGCCTTTTTCCTTTTTATTAAAATTAAAAAATAGTTTCACTTTTTTTTTTTTTTTACTTGTTTTATTTTGACTGTTTGAGTCGTCATGGATGACTAAAATTTAATGAGGAATTTTCTCTCTTCTACTCAATTCTGTTTTGAGTGTGTCTATGTGTATTTCGCTTTTGCTTATTCTCTTATTGTATAATTTATTGTTTTCTGTTTGTTTCTAGATGCTTAGAACTGTTAACTTTTTGGCTGTCATTATAGAGAAAATTAGCGACTTTTAGCGACTTTTACTCTTAAACAGTGCTGATCATGTGAACTCTTGGATGATTAAAGTGACTTCTAGAATTTGAACCCTTCGCTATATCACTATTGTGTGATCAAATTTTAAGTAATTAAGCTACCCCATATAGTCAGTAGATGTTGATTGAGCTTGCTTTTACATCAAACATGAACTGAAATCTCTTCTAACAACAATCTTTTACTCTTCTCTATATGACAGCTATTGAAGGGAACGAAGAAATAGCAGAGTCCGGGATCATCTGAGAAGCTACTTGCCCCACTTGATGTATAGTTTGCTTAGAATCCTGTAAATTTTGGAGAAAAGCTCTAGTGTTTGGTTAGGACTAGTGTGATTGGAAAGATGGGTTACATTTGTGATTTCTGTGGTGATCAACCTTCGCTGGTATATTGCCGGTCTGATGCTGCTTGTTTATGTTTGTCATGCGATCGAAATGTCCATTCTGCTAATGCTCTGTCAAAACGCCATTCGAGAACATTGTTATGTGAAAGATGCAATTCACAGCCTGCTTTTGTTAGATGTGCTGAAGAAAAGGTTTCCCTCTGTCAAAACTGTGATTGGATGGGTCATGATGCCTCTACCTCGAATTCAACACATAAGAGGCAAACAATTAATAGTTATTCCGGTTGCCCATCATCTGGGGAACTTTCTTCCATATGGTCATTTTTTTCACAACCAGATTCTGCAGGCGAATCTGCTTGTGAGCAGGAATTAGGTTTGATGAGCATCTCTGAGAACATAGAGAATACTTCCTGGGACCCTACAGTAAACACCATTAGCCACAACATTGCTGTTGTTGTTGAGGTTAATGATGACTGCAATGTGGATAAGGGAAGTGGCTGGACCAGAACTTCGATTCCTGAACACAGACCTGCACCACAACTTCTGGATCAGGCAGCCGGATCAACATATACATCACTGCCCAAGGTAAATGATGAATTCTGAATATTTGTCTTTGACAAACTTAGATGCACTATCCTTGAGGTACTTTCAGGCCCTTGATATCTGAGTCTCTTGGGGCAATATTAAAGAACTATGATAAGCTTTTCAAGAACGGGTCTAAATTTGCAAATGCATTCTGCAGTCCGTGCTTAGTGCTGAAAGCATATTTACAGCGAGTATTCTGTTATAGCTACTCCTTCTGACCAGCAAACTAGCTTAAGTGAAAACTTCTTGTTCCAATTAGTTTCTTCTGTGGAAGAACTGTATGCCAATTTCAATTCCTTCCTTTTATTGATTTCATTTTATGATGGAAATTGAAGGTCCATCCAGTTGAACTTGATTGAGTTTTCATTTAAATGTAAAAGATGTTGATCTTTCAGTAGACCTACAGTATAACTTGAACTTTTATTCAGTTTTTTTTTTTTTTTTCTTGGCCCAGAAGCAACTCAAGTTTTACTGTAATATTACAGATGACTATTCAGAAGGCCTTCACAGTGGAATTACTATATCACTAACCTGGTCCTCAGTTATATTTGTGATCTTATGCCTTTTCTTCCATGGGTTCATAATTGGAATCTAGATCTCTCTGATTTCACCCATATGAATTTCTTTCTGCTTCTAGTCTAATGCCATCATCTACATTGTTGAAGTATTACATTTATTTTAATTGAGAGGGAAAAGGACAGTGTGAAAGTGATGTACACAAGAAACAGGGAAAGTTGGTTGATGTTTTTGTTGGAAGTCATCAAAATTTTGTTCTGATCATAAGAAGATTGATTATTTGTAATTTTGTAGAATTTTAGTATCAGATGGTTCAAGTTCATTTTTGACATAGTAGAGATAATATATTCCCTTTTGGGAATCTTTGCTAATTTTGTACTTAATTTGCAGTTTTGTCCTCAAACAAAGTATCCTGGACTTTCTGAGGATGATCTGTACGATGACTTCAACATAGATGAAGTTGATTTGAACCTTGAAAACTATGAAGAACTCTTTGGGGTAACTCTCAATCATTCGGAAGAACTTTTAGAGAACGGTGGAATTGATAGCTTATTTGGGACAAAAGACATGTCTGCTGCTGATTCCACCTGTCAGGGTGCAGTGGCTGCTGAGGTTATCTCAATTTCTTTTGTTCTTGCTTTGTGGTGAATTTTTTAGATGTTATGAATTTTTTTTCATGGTGTTCTTGATTAGAACTTGTGATACATATTGCATATTTGAGCTATTTTCTTTTCTTAATGTGTAAAATGGAAGCATTCCTTGTCAGATTAAAATAGAGAAAAAAATTGACGATCATGAGAAGCTTTAATTTGGTGAACAGACTGTTAGTTTAGTTGTAGTTATAGTACATCCTACACAATTTCTACTAGATTTTCCATTCTGTTCCTCGAAGGAAATTATTCATTTTGGTGGGGGGATCAATAGCATCAATAACCTTAATTTCCAGACATGAGTAATGTATCCAAATGAAGTTTATTGTCCTTCCATTTGCTGTGTTTTCATTTTGAATAATGATGAAATTTCAGTAGTATCTGGAGAAAAACAATCTTGATTCTCAGACA
This sequence comes from Gossypium arboreum, assembly GCF_025698485.1. Taxonomy (NCBI): domain Eukaryota; kingdom Viridiplantae; phylum Streptophyta; class Magnoliopsida; order Malvales; family Malvaceae; genus Gossypium; species Gossypium arboreum. The sequence goes on from NC_069080.1 coordinate 18,420,794, forward strand.
TAACCAATATAAAAAAGGAAGTTTATTTCTCCTTCCAGTTTCAGGAAAATGCTCCTCTTTTGACAGTGTCGATTATATAGCGCATTATTGGTGCTGAGATTGAGGATTCCTCAAGCTTGCAAGTACTTGATCTTTCAGTGCCTTCTTGATTATTATTAGATCGGCTTTCTTGTAAAATATGTATGTTTTAATAATCTGCTTATGAACATTGTCACTTCAATCTGCTTGGATATTACATGTTTGTTTCATCTTCGTTAGGGAGTCATATTGTACAAAATCATTCATGGTGCACTAAGAATTTCAAGTTGTACTTGGAAAATGTTCTTACAATATTCTTGTCCAGGGCTCATCCATTGGACTGGTCAATGCAATCCAGCCAGCATGCAGCAATGCGGCATCAGCTGATTCTGTGATGAGCAATAAAACGGATTCAATTCTGTATTTTACGACAAAGCATGCACATTCAAGCCTCTCGTTTTCTGGCCTTACTGGAGAGAGTAGCGCTGGTGATTATCAAGATTGTGGGGCTTCATCAATGCTCCTCATGGGAGAGCCTCCCTGGTGTCCTCCATGTACTGAGAGCTCGATCCCATCAGCAACTCGAAGTGATGCTGTCATGCGTTACAAGGAAAAGAAGAAGACACGGAAGTAAGTATACGCTGTTAACCCATATAAAGTGTACATATTTTCTAGTTATATTTAGATATAATTATTAGGTTGTTGCATTTGTTGTTTTAGTGCTTCTTGCATTAAAAATTTCTGGATTTTGAGATGTTCTTCCTTTCAATTCCTCTCCTGCGTCTGAATTTTTAGTTCTATGGATTGATGTACCACATGGGTTACTAAGTATACTATCATGGCTTGAGTTCATGTTCTCTCTTGCACTTCCTAGTTTTTTCTTCTTATGGACTTTCTCTATTGGCCTTTAAGTTTCAGTTTAGGCATGCAGCAATGGATTCACGTCTCCAAATAAAATATATCAAACCTGTAACGTTTTAACATTTGTATTTTTTCTTGTATCTGAGTATCATCATCTATAAGTTGTGTGTTTTCGTTGCTATTCTTGTCATTGAAGGAGCTTGTTTGATTGCGGTGCCCGCTAGCAAGGAAAGGTGGGTTGGCTACATCCATGTATATTTATCTCTGGGAAATGAGATATATATTCTCTTTACTGTCAGTCTCAACATTTTATTTTACCGCTAGTCTTTGATTATAAAAAAACCATTCCACATGTTGGAGGAATTTTATATGTTTATTAGTTTCATCCTTGTGGCATATGATAGGTTTGAAAAGCGAGTGAGATATGCCTCGCGCAAAGCAAGGGCTGATGTGAGAAAGCGAGTGAAGGGACGCTTTGTCAAAGCTGGTGATGCCTATGATTATGATCCGTTGAATCAAAGCAGAAGCTGCTGAGAGTACAAATTTTTTTAACCATGCTTACAAAAAGGAAAGAAACACATGAATGTTAGTTTGAAAGAATTTATTATTCTTTGCCTAATAATGGAGAAATTGATGCTTGTACTTTTTTCTTTCCTGAACTAGTTATATGACAGGGTATATGTATATATGGTTGTATCTCAGGGCCCCAGGTTTTATCAGGTGATGTTGGATACAGAACTGCCTTGAATAAATTCCCGAGGCCCGGTAATGGAAAGATTCTTGTATCAGGACATCATTCGCCGAGATCTGCCTTTGCCACCACCCAAGCCACTGCTTTCAACCTCATCAGTTCTTCAACCCATCCGTATTCATTCTCGGTGTTAGCGCTTCTATAAAAGCTGCTGCTGTCACCGCCACCACTGCGCCTTGGAATGTCTCAGTTATAGGCAAGAAAGCATGCAGCTGTAGTTTTGCGCCTTTTTTTTTCCTTCACTTCTGATGGACATGTATGTATAGCATAGGTATTCTATTTCTAAGTTCAGTCTAGTATTTTAATTGTTTGCCAAAAGTAAATAATTGTGCCCGCTGGGTCAGACAAGGGATATACACTTGTAGTTCTCTTTTATGGTTGGATTTGTACAGCACTGGATTTGATCACTTTGCACTTTGGATGGACATTGTGTGTAAACTTTTATACAAAAAAAAGAAAAAAGAAAAAAGAAAAAAAGAAAACATTTTCTACTCTTTTTTGTATCTACCCCCTTCACCATGAAACAAAGGCAATGCTTCTGAGAATCTGGTGTATCATACAATGCCAAGCAATAGAGCCTTAGGAATAATGGCGAATAACACTTTTATCCCTGTTGATGTATTGTAAGAGACATATTACCCACAGGAATGATTATTATAAGAGGGCATGGACATAACATCGATATGTATAAAAATTTCGTTAATTATTTTCAACAACTAAAACAAAATACATATTGGAAATCTGGTTTGATTACAGTAACTACCAGGATGAACACATCATCATCAGCTATAAAAGAACCAATAAATCCATAGGCTCACTATGCTCCAATATCTTCCTTTCATGCATCAACAATGGAGCAATGAACGATCAGAGTGCAAATTAAGGCAGTATGGAGAACAATCATTCCTCTTGGTTTAATTCATTTATAAATAATAAATAGACCACCACACAAAATTGGGAAGAAGTAAAGAAAAAGGGAAAAAAAATTCAGGTTCAGCTGTTATACTATGGCCTGCAAGAACACTACTACTTAATCTCAAGCTCAAAGGACATCAATCATCATCTGAACCACTATCTACAGACATCCTTCCAACATCATCAACTATTGCCGAGTCCTGTAAACAATTGGCAGAAAAAAACTTGTTACCTAAAATGAAGACGTAAACCCATGCAGTCACTTCCTGCACTCAAAATTCACGAGTAAATCAAATGATGGTGTCTACTAGAGAAAGAGAGGGACATGACTTGTGTAACAATCAAAAGAATTAGCATTCTTACCGCCATTTTATCCCAGTCCTTCAACTTAGGATTTGTTAGCATGTAATTATCACGCAATGGGGCCCAAGCAGGTCCTTCATCATTCAAAGAATCAGAAGATGTATTACCCTGCATGTCATAAAGCTGCGTAAGCAATTACAGAAAAGTTTCTACAGAATCCAAATAACAAATAAAGAGGCAATTAATGTGACGTTCCCAGCAAATTATGAGCCTAATTAGATAATTCTTTTGTAGCTTAACATTGACAAGATGATACACATATATGCTAAAGTTTCGTAGATAGACCACAAAAACATCCAAAAGTACTAAGGAAAAAAGGATATCAGGAGAGATATAGCACAAATGCAAGGAATTTGTAAAATACTTAAGAAAATAACCAACCTTACTAGAATAATCGCGTGCTGGCAATGATGTCTTGCCTAGCTCTGAAAAGAAGGCTTCTTTCCTTCGCTTCCTTATCACTAGCAGGAAGCATGAACCACAAAGTCAGAAAACTGGAACTTTAAAAGTAACACACTTTTAAGGGTTATCCAGGGGCAAGCAAAGTTTTCCATAATCTTTTAAAAGTAGCATACGTTAAGTACCATGAAAATTGACATCCGCGCATAAAGAACCTAAATACTACTCAGCTCTAAATCTAGGGTATCAAGGCATAAATATTTTATGAAATCCATTTAATTTTTTCATTTGTACACCATGATAGAACTTAAAACAGCAAACATAGTTTCTATAAGCACCAATAACTAAGAACCATTCCGTTAGATTTAGAACTAGCTGCAGATACAGGAGAAAGATGAAGTTTATTTCAATAAATAAGAACCATTTCAAATCTAAGCTTTTGAAAGAATAAAGTCTCTACCATCTGATCAGATAAAAGTGACAACAGTTTGTATGTATATGCATATAATATATATATAAAAGGCTCACTGTTCAAGGTGAGAACCACTGAGTGACAAATGTATGAGAAGACTGCCTGGTGATAAATCGATAATAGTATATCATGTCTTTTCTCACTGATCTAGCCATAAAGATGTTAGACATAACTTGAAAGAAATTAAGCAAGAAGCCAAGAACAAGCATTCCAAGTTATTTAAATGCCAAATGCCCATAAGAAGGCCTAATATACAGAACAAGATTTACATGGCAGCCGGGTATTGCACATTTCCCATAATTTAAAAAATTTGCTTTTAGATGTTCAATATAAAATTATAGTTGTAGTGATATAAATATACCTTTTGCATCTTTAGACCTCGAAGGGTCCAATCCTTTCTGAGCCTTTTGTGCTTTATTCACCTACATGATATATGAAACAACAAAAGATTACGCAGAGACTGGATAGTAATAACTATCAATCAGACTAAAAGACAAAATAAGATACTTCAACAAAGAAATTTTAGCTTCCATAAAACAACTTACAGCATTGAATAACTTCACCACTGAAATTTCCAGCAACACATAAAAAAACATAATTAGTATGAGAAGAAATAAGCAATGAACTAAGTTATATGTATAACATTAGAAGAAAATATGGTCTAAAAATACAATACCTCCTTTTGTAGCAATACCGATTAGAAACTTTTCCTGTGAATCCAAGTAATTTGCAGGCTTCACATGCCCTTTCTCTGCATCCTGTAACATTAAAATCACATAGCCTAAAAAAAAGCATAACGCAAGCTGTCATTGTAAAATATTTAGCAAATTCCAAGGCAAATACCAAATGTTTTTCTTTCTTAGCTTCTCCTTTGACTTTCCTTTCAGCTTCTTCTTCAGTTAACTTCTTTGCAACAAGTTGCTTATCCCTGATAATACAGGACCCTGTAACAATTTTTAAAAAGAATTATTGGGGAAAAAAAAAACAAAATATTCTATCTGAAATGAAAAAGACCCAAGTTCAGAAAGTAGCATTACCAATGAATCATCAGCCACATTCCTCTTTATAATGTTCTTAAATGCCAACCTGAATGCTCTGACACCTTCCGTAAACCTCATAATCCCAGGTTGAATTTCACCTCCTCCTTGTTCTTCTCCTTCTGAATCATCACTTCCTTCAAAAGAAAGATCTCCGCCGCGCCCTCTCGGGGTATCATGAGAAACTGCCTCCTCCACTGTGTCTTCCTTTTCCTCCTCCTCCTCGTCATCAGAATTGTAGTCACGGGCACGTTTCTCAAACAGATATCTCATTTTTTTACTTTAAACTTTTTTCCTTTACCCTCCAACATCTTGAGCTTCTTATTTTTGGCTTTGTTACCTTTCTTTTTACCCAGATTTCTTTTCCTTTTTCCGGCTGTAAAACTGCCTTCCTCCATTGTCATTATCAGCTTCTTTCTTTCTTTGAACAGAAAAAAAAAAACAAGGATGACAAGAAAGAGAAGATTACAAAAACCCTTTTTAAACCCTAATTATACCGAGAAAACTCAGAAGCAGAACAGTCTTTTATTTTCTAAATGAATTTTCCTTCTCGCTTTATTATTACCATTATTATATTTTATTCAAAATAAATAAATTAATTTTTATATATTAAATTAAAGAATAAATTAATTTTATAAAAAATTATAATTTTTGGTTGTTTGAATTAGTCTTTTAAGAAAAATAAAATCCATATATTTTACTATTTATTGAAAAAATTACTCATGTTGTTTTTGTCAAAATTTTATTCATTTTACTTGAATTAATCTTTTCGTATCAACTTGAAATATATATATGATACATTAAATGTTACTGATTACTCCAACAATCATATTAGCACTTAACAATAAAAATATATAAAAATTTTAATAACAATCACTAATTTATTTTTGATCTAATATATAATAAGTAATTTACTTTTTTAATAAAAAGAAAAAATGCAATTCTTTTACCCTTAAATGCCAAAAACTTTTAAGTTCTTTGTTTCGGCCCTTTTATTTTATTTGCGCTCTACATTTCTTTTTCGCTTTTCATGGAATTATATTTTTTGTAGGCAAAATTAAGCATATATGTTAATTTTAAAAAATATTTAGGATATTAAGTTTTTTTTTTTCCTTAATTTAAGAGCATGGATCGATTTTGAGAGAGATGGCAATTTCTACAAGAAACTTTCTGGGGGGACATGGTAAGGAGAGAGGGTGAAACTTATATTTTCCTAAAAAGAATATAAGAAAATGGGTGGATTTTGATGTCTTTCAAGGCAAATAAAGAGAATTTATATTTTTCCATTGATTATTTCAAGATTCTGTGGTATAACTTATTCCCTTCTTTGAATTCTCTTATAAGTTTTATCTACATTTTCCTTCCCCCTTTAAAACCCACCTCTTCAAATTTATCTCCATTGCTTAAGAACTTTTTGGTTTTCAGATTTTATTCCCATTTCTCATATGGGGTTTCCCTCATTTTCTTCCATTTCTCTTTATTTTTTTTATTTATTTCTTTTGGTGTTGAATTCCAGTTGATTTAGGAAGAAAAAAAAAATCAGAACTTTCCTATATGGGTATCCCTCATTTGCTTAGGAAATAAAGTCCCAGTTGGGTTCTGCAGCTTTAGAATGTTTCTCATCAAGTTAGTTTGCCATTTTTTTGCTCATAAAAAATACAAAAATCTAATCTTTTTGCAAAATTTCAAATTCTTTTTCAAAGCTATGCATAAGCTTGGGTTCTATAAATCAAAAGAAGTAGCGATAACATGGAAGATCATGGGCATCGCCATAATAGTTCTGTTCTTAGTGGTGATAACATAAAAGGATGAAAGGATTGGAAGAAGAAGAGTTGAGGAAGATGACACAAGAGTTGTGCTTGTAAAGGTTGACTTGAAAATTTATAATATTAGGCTCCATTTGTTTGTCAGGAAAATGTTTTTCGAAAAATAATTTATTTTTCTGATATTTAGATGAATCTACGTGTAAAATATTTTCTGTTGTTTGATAGATTTCTTGAAAATATTTTTCAAAAAAGCTGTTTTTACATATACCAATAAATTTATATGCCATATACATAAGTAGTCCGGATTACATGTGTTGGTTTTTTTAGCAGAAAACTAAAGGAGAAAAAGAAAAACGAGTGCAGAATAGTTTGAACAAGAAGAAAATTGAATTTGATCTCCAAAAATCAGATCTTTTTCATTGACTTAGAAGCATTTATGTTACAATGAAATATGGTAGTTACCTAATGTATAACTACTCTCACTAATACATGACAAAAAGCTTAGCTAGAATTACACACAAAATGTAGCTGACATACCAGCTATAACATCAAACATAAATTAACAACTACTCCTACTAACTTTAAGTATAAATTACAAAGGAACTAAATCAAGTTACAAATGAACAAAATAAACAAAATGCTTCGCTTCTCGGTTCAACTTGGATCTTTGGTCTCAGTATCTTTGGTTTGTCTTTGGTTCCTGTTGCATTACAGGCCAAAGTTCAACAACGTCTTGTACCTTGCTTACTAACAAAGTAGTGCATATTCCTTTTAGTGCATTAAGGGGAATTATGATTATGATATGTTGACATCAGAAGAACCTATATATTCTTAAAAAGTAAAGATATGAAAAAGCATAGTGTTGAAATGACTATTCAATGACATTGAAAATAATATCTAGGTGTCTAAAATTCAAATTTAAGGGCATAAGCAAAGCAAATAACAAAGACAATGTCACCACAAAAACTGTAAACTAAATGAAATATCGTAAAGGCTGATCCAGAGATAAAAAATAAAATCTTTATTTGAAGTTCAAGGTCTTTGAAATGAACATACCCAAGCAAGCAACAAGGTATCTTCTAAAGCAATACATTGTAAATGATTCATAGCAATCACGTAGAATCGAACAATCAACACTAATTGATGGATGCACCAATGATACAAATTGTTAAAATATTTAATGTTTATAAGCAATAAGATAATCAACACAAAATATATACCGTACCTTGAGGTCTCGATGGTAAACACCCTTGCTATGGCAGTAATCCACAGCATTGATATGCTGTTGAAAATACTTTCTAGCTTCATCTTCCTTCAACCTCCCTTTGCTTGCTTGGCAGAGGAAGATAACAAGTCAATAAAAACCAAATTAATATATAGGAATAAAATGTTGATACACAACTGAGATTTGATTCCTGAAGCACTTTTACATTCCAAGAGTAAACACAAATTTCTTACAATTTGGTCAAAAAGTTCACCACCAGTCACAAGTTCTAGAACAATGTATATTTTTGTCTTGCTAGCCATCACTTGTACCAAGAATATTGCTAGAAGTTACCAAGAAATATAGCCTTACCATACTTAAAATATTTTTTAAAAGCCAAGTGGAGTCTTATTTTGACAAAATGCAAGTCAAATTTGAAAGAGAGCAAACGAGAAACAAGGAAAAAATACATGGAGATCAATAAAGTAACTAAACTAGTAAAACTTCGTGCCAAACCTCATACAAGCGGATGACATTTGGGTGTATGATGAGTTTCATTGTTGAAATTTATCATTTAATCTGCAAATGGAAAGAGAAAAGAAAAATGTAGCATGCATAAGGTAAAACATAAATAAGATTCATAAGGTAAAAAAAATCCATCGCTTAATACTATTTTGAAGAATAGTTTTTTTTCTTTTTGGGTAAAACATTAAGCAACCAAATGAGAGACATTCAAATAAGTTAATCTTAATTCAGAATTAAGTCAAGCTCACAAATAAAACATGTATAATTGCCACCAAACTGGAGGACATGTTATCCGGACTCCTCATTTTTCCTAAAATAAAGTATACCACATATGTGCTCAACAAATATTCAAAAATGAGTATGGCGGATTGATCCTCCACTTAAATAAAGGAACTTAGAAAATGTTTAGCAAACCCATGTCAGACTCATACCCATATCTAAAACTCACCACAGAGTTGAGTAACATAGCATTGAGGGGAATAGAACCTGATAAAGAAAAGAAGAAAAGAAATAAACTAAATTATCTTGTATTGACTAAGTTGAATTATACCTTTGAGTTATACCTTCTTTTGCAAGCTAATTTGTATTCCGCAAAAACTCTAGGAAACATGCATTAGAGTCATTTCTCCACCTATCAACACTTTCTCTATTGACTCAAGTAGCTTTATATTACTAGCATATTGATTTTTGTTCTTTTTTTTTTATCAAATCAAGTCAAAAGGGAAGATCTTTGGATTTAAGTTTGAAATGAAATGATAAGCAGAAACAAATTGCCCACACCAACCCAAGAAACGATCAAATTTATGGCAAGATGGATCAAACATCGAAATATAGAATAAAACCAAAACAAAATATGGTATAAGGAACAATCTTAAACGAAATTAACTTACAAAATTCCTAGTACACAAGTCAGACAACAAAGGAGGTTCCGCATTTCGGAATAAGATCCCTTTAACATCAATGTTTCCAGAAACACAAAATAAATATAAACTAAAAAATAAAAATGCTAGAAATCAAAGAACGATCATCGTCTTAAGCCAAGACCTAGCGGACCCAGCGAAGAATTCATGGTAGATTTGCCTGAGAAAGAGAGGAAACGAAACATAATATGCTGAGAAGAGAAGATATGCGACGGACTTGTACCTGGAAGAGAATATGAAGAACGGAAGAAGGAAAAGGAATGAAGAACGGAAGAAGAAGAAAAAGCCTTACCTGGATGACGGAGGAATCAAAAAAGGTCATTGACCAAACTTTCTCATCGTCGTTCTTCAAAATCGCGCAGCTCTTGAGGAATTTAGGGCAAGGGGTAAGGTATCTGGCAATGGCACTGATTTGCAACCCAATGGGAAGGGGAAGAGGAAGGGGAAATGGGAGAAGAATGCGTAAATGTCTTACCGAATTTAAAAGGGTAAGACATTTTCCCCAAATTGCAGGTCATTTTTGGAAAATATTTTCCAAATATAAAATGTTTTCAAGCTTCCAAACATCGTAAAATCAGGAAAATATTTTCCGAAAAATCAAATCCTTGCAAACAAACGCACCTTTAGTTGGAAATTTATAAATAATTTTATTATTCACAAAAAATTCATATGGTACATCAGTTAACAATTTCAATTACAGTGTGCAAAGTGTGGGAACTTTATTTTTCAGGCGTTTAAAATGAAAATTTTTAAAAGTTGGATGACTATTTATATTGTAATCTGTTTAAGTCAGCCTAGACATTAGACCCAAATTCGGAAGATAACATTAGTCGTTAGACCCAAATTCGGAAGATTACATTAGTCACCAAAATGACTCAATAAGCTATCGAAGTTTTGAAAACAATCATTTTAAAAACATTTGTTAGTTTTGGAAGAGAACTTGGTTAATTACCAGTTTATTTACTACCCATGATTCTTCATTATAATTTAACAGCGGAAAAGTGATAGTAGTTGTGTTTTTAATAAAAAAGTGAAGTTCATGCATAATTAATTAATGTTCATAATTCAAAGTTCGAAATTCATATTAAATGCCATGCATGCTAAAAGAAAACAAAACTTAAAAGTCTTATGCCACAATTCAAAATAAAATGATACAATCTCTGAATAATTAAGATATAATAATAAATCTAAAATATATAATCAACTAAAACTAAACTGAGACGAGACCCTCTGAGTGTCATGTCCGCATCCTAACCTGGTGGGTTATCTGTAGAGATGTAAATAAAAAGGGAGTGAGCTATGAAGCTCAGTTACGGAGTTACAGACCCAAATTACTGAGTGCTACAACAAATATTGGAATATTCACACACAAATTATAATATTGAATTCAATTATCATCAAATTAATCCAAATTCATACATAATAGAAGTTATTAGTAAATGAGAGACTAAATCGGACATTTAAACATAATTTAATAGATTCGAGTATGATTAAGGACCAATCTAAATTTTTTTAAAACTTTGGAACTATAACACCCCTAACCCGTATCTGTCGTCGGAACAGGGTTACAGAGCATTATCGAAATTTACAGATCAAATAAACAGATAAATCATATCATATAGCATTTATATCAGAAACCAATCAAAATCAATCATATTGTCCTTTATGTGAGTCCTCCAGGCCCAAAACATATATTAGAAACAAGTTAGGACCAAACTGGATACTCAGAATTTTTTTTAGAAAACATAAAAACTTTTCTTAGGTGTAGGGGACACACGCCCGTGTGGTTCACACGGTCAAGAGACACGCTTGTGTCTCAGGTCGTCTGGGTAATCGAATTAGGGTCACACTACCGTGTCCCAGTCCGTGTCTAAACTTGGGAGCTTTCTGACTTGGGTCATATGGCAAGCCACATGCTCATGTGCTAGGCCGTGTGAGCATACTAATTTGCATAAATAAGGTGCAGGGGTCACACGGCCAAGCCACACACCTTTGTGTCAGGTTGTGTGAATAATTTGAGCATTCTGTTTTGCAATTTAAAAGATGTAGGGGACACACAGCCAACGCCTGTGTACTAGGACATGTGATCATTTTTGAGTATATTGACATGTACAAATTTTTAAATATAGAGGACACACGACAGTGTTACTAGGTCATGTGTCACACATGGCTGAGACACACGTCTGTGTGGACAAATAGACTACTTTTCTAGCCATATTTCTCAGCCAATTTGTCTTCCACCTACATTAACACTTTAACACTTCAACAATCCACAACAAAGCATTCAAATCAAGCCAAACCAAGTCATATACATGACATATCATCATATATAACCAAGTATGTAACACCCCAAACCTGGCCCAAACGTTATGGCCGAATCTGGCAATGTCACATGAGAGTGTTTTTGGAAAACCGTTTTGATACAAAAAAAATCTGTTAACTTAGGTCGAGAAAAACGTGAAATAATCATACTGTTTGAATACATGTCTTTGTCGCGGAAGCTTTTGAAACCAATATATATATTTAAAACCAATTTTTATTTACGAAACCTCTTAGTTTATTTTAGGAAAACCATATTTTAGTGTTGCAGATAATGTTCCAAATCACAGTTCAAAAACCCAAATTAAAACCAAGAGTCCAAGTCCCTAATTACATCAAAACTCCCAAAAATACTGAGTAAAGCAAAAGTATTAAGTTCATAAACCAAAATGCATGTGGTCGTGGTCATCGTCGAGTCCTCTGCTGCACCGATCCGCCTACTGCTGGGGGTTATCTGAACAGATAAAATAGAAGGGCTGAGTTTTTGCAAACTCAGTGTGTACATCCCCATAGCTCAGCATGCATACAGACAGATCACAGAATACAATCATAATTCGGGCCAAAGCCCTTAACAGATGCGGTATGGGCCTGGGCTCACTCAGAACAAAATCAGATATATCATGCATACAGATCAGAATAACAGAAATGTAACGACCCAAATTTTACCGTTACCGAAAAAGTGTATTTTCGAGTCTCTGTTTCTGAAAAATGGATTCGTAAAGTAAAATGAGTAGTTAATTAGAGTTTAATTAAATGAATTATATAATAAAGATACTTTATGTAAAAAAAATCTTAGATTTTCTTCACGATAAACCGCCTCAATTTATACTTTTTGTATAATTGCCCTTTTAGTCCTTTTTGTTTTCTTTTAATCTATAATTCAACTTTCACACTTTATTCAATTTAGTCCTTTTACTTAATTACTCTTAATTAAATTAAATTCATTTAATTAAACTCTAATTAACTACTCATTTTACTTTACGAATCCATTTTTCAGAAATGGAGACCCGAAAATACACTTTTTCGGTAACGGTAAAATTCGGGTCGTTACAAGAAACATGCCCACCAACCCTGCACACCAGTTTTGTCTAACCCAACACACCATGTGGGGATAGAATTGACCTACCTATCCCTACACACCCAATATGGGGATAAAATCGACCCATCCAACCATACACACCATAAAGTACCGTAATGCGGCACATGTCATAACTATGCAGCTTAGCTGCCAGATAATAGGCTCAAGAAGCCTTTTAGATACTTCATTCACTTCATCAAACCCACCCCAATGCAATCTATCATACAATATGGCATGCTATAACGCGGGTTAATAGTCATACATTTATATTCAGAATAGAACAGATAAACATGCTAAGTATAACACGCTAGTGTATATATCACATAATCGATCACAATAATATGGGTCTAAGATATCCTTACCGACCCTATGACAGGTCACACTTGACTTGGCCGACCCATGCAACCTTACAGTACATTTCAAAAAAATAGGCTCACATGCCCATGTGGCCTGCCCGTGTAGGCCCACACACCCGTGTGGCCCACACGACCTGACCCAAAATTTCACACGTCTGTGTGGCCCACACGACCTATTTGGCAGCGCTTGTGTCTCTCATACGGCCTCATCAGCCATCACACGGTTGTGTCCGTCGCGCCCGTGTCACCCGCGTACGGCCTGGTTCATCGATCAGACGCCTATGTCTTGCCACACAGCCTACTACATGGGCGACCATATGCCCGTGTGGCGTTGATAGAGAGCTTTTTAGCTTTTGTTGAATCCTGTTTTCTGTGAAATTGGAGTACACACCTGGATCATTTTTGGTGTCGAAACACTTCTGAGCACTCAAGAACCTTTAACGAACAACGGTGATTCTCAGGCTCTTAACTCTTTTAAGAACGATAATCAGTCCCAAATGCCAAAGAACTGCAGTAGCACTATAGAACGGATTGAGTAAGAGATAGAAATGAGGGTTTGGAAAATAGATTTTGTCAAAAGAGAAAAGGGAGATTCAACTCAAAAATTCAGCAGAGAAAGATAGAGAGAACGTTAGAATTTTTTCTGAAAAATAGCGAAAGGTTTTTTTTTCTAAAAAGAGTGTAACCAGATATTATCCCCCATTGATTTCCTCCCACTAACTCCACAACCAACTCAACCACTATAGTCTTTGAGTTCAACTCAATCACTCACGTGGCACCAAGCAAAAATATAACGCCCATGAATCGACTCGAACTCCAAACCTCCCTTATTCCAACACTCCTTTTTAACCACTAGGCCAGCAGGTTGATTCTGTCATAAACTTAACAACAATTAAGCATAAGCCTATTGAACCAGATTAAGGCTTTATTCAGAAAAATATCAAAATTTACCTAATGCAAGGCTTGAACTTGAGACCTCTCACATACACCCAGAACATTTAACCACTGAAGCAGATACAGAGTTATGTGTCATATACTAACAGTATCAGAAATATAAATTTTGGGGCGTTACATCTCTACCCTCTAAAAGAAAATTTCGTCATCGAATTTTACCTGATCAGAATAGGTGAGGATACTGCTGACACATTGAATCCTCCGGCTCCCAACTAGCCTCCTCAAAACTATGATTCCACCATAGCACCTTCTCTAAAAGGATAGATTTCCTACGCAGAACCTTAACGTCGTGATCTAGGATCTGAACCGGCTCCTCCTTGAATGTTGATCTGGTCTAACCTTTATCTCCTCCACAGGCACAATGTATGTGGGATCAAGGCAATAGTGTCTTAACATCTAGACGTGGAACACATTATGTATACGATCAAACTCCGAAGGTAACTCTAACTGATATGCGACTGGCCGTACTCGCTTTAGAATCCGGTACAACCTAATAAATCGAGGGCTCAGCTTGCCTTTGCGACCGAACCTCAAAACTTTCTTCCAATGCGAGACCTTAAGGAAAACCATGTCCTCTACAAAATACTCGATGTCCTTCATCTTCAAATCTGCATAGGACTTATGTATGTTAGAAGCCGCTTTCAGTCAATCTCGAATCAAGCAAACTTTATCCTCAGTCTCAGATACCAATTCCGGACCTAGAACATGTCTCTCACCCAACTCAGTCCAGCATAAGGGAGTGCAACACTTACGACCATACAGTGCCTCATAAGATGCCATCTGTATACTAGACTGATAGCTATTGTTGTAAGTGAACTTTGCTAGAGGAAAGTACTCCTCCCAATTACCTCAGAAGTCAATCACACAACTCCTCAACATATCATCCAGTATCTGAATCACCCTCTCTGAATGACCATCTGTTTGAGGATGGAAAGCAGTACTGAAGTCTAACCTTGATCCTAGAGCCTCATGAAGCTTCTGCCAGAACCGAGACATAAATTGAAGATCCCTATCAGTGATGATCGAGACAGGTACCCCATGCAACCTCACTATCTCAGAAATGTAAAGTTTGGCCAACTTCTGTAGGGAGAAGTCTGTCCTAACAGGAATGAAATGTGTAGTCTTGGTTAATCGATCCATGATAACCCAAACAGAATCTTTCTTAGTAGATGTTAGAGGCAACCCACTAACGAAGTCCATCGTTACTAGCTCTCTTTTCCATATTGGTATCTTAATCGGTTACAGCAAACCCGAAGGTAACTGATGCTCAGCCTTGACCTGTTGACAAGTTAAACAGCGAGCAACAAAGTCGATAATCTTGCGTTTTAACTTGGCCACCAGTACAACTCTCAGAAATCTCGGTACATTTTGTTCCCACTAGGATGCATAGCATAAGGGCTACTATGCGCCTCCTTCAGAATCGACTGTCGCAAGTCACCATCATTCAGTACACAGATCTGTCCCAGGAAACACAAGACCCCATCATCATTAATCCCAAAATTCGTAGTAACCCCACTCCATCTGACGGAACCTCAACTCAAGAAACTTATCTCCCTCTGTTTAGCCATGATCTACTCCATCCATGTCGGCCTTACTTGCAGCTCAGCCAATAGACCCCTATCGTCGAAAAGGCTGAGTTGAGCGAACATCTCTCTTAATTCGGTCATAGCTCTATTACTTAACGCATCGGCCACCACATTGGCCTTACTAGGATGATACTCAATACTGCTATCATAATCCTTAAGCAGTTCAACCCATCGATGCTGCCTAAGGTTTAACTCCTTCTAAGTGAGGAGATATTTGAGGCTCTTGTAATCAGTGTAGATGGTATACTTCTCACTGTACAGATAGTGCTTTCAGATCTTAAGAGCAAATACCACTGCTGCCAATTCCAGATAATGTGTCAGATAATTTGTCTCGTGAGTCTTGAGCTAACGAGATGCATAAGCAACAACTTTACCGTCTTGCATCAGGATACAACCCAAACCCACATGCGACGTATCACTGTAAACCACGAAGTCCTTACTGGGTTCAGGCTAAATCAGAACAGGTGCTTGAGTTAACACGGTCTTGAGCTTCTCAAAGCTCTCCTGCTGTGTACCGGTCCATACAAAAGAAACTCCCTTTCACAGTAACTTAGTCATCGGAGCAGCAATCAAAGAGAACCCTTATACGAAACGTCGATAATATCCTATCAGCCCTAGAAAGTTGTGGATTTCAGACACACTCTTCGGCTTTTTTCAATCCAACACAGCTTCAATCTTACGAGGATCCACTCAAATCCCCTCCGTAGAAACTACAAATCCTAGAAATGTCACTTCCCGAAGCCAAAACTCTCACTTGCTGAACTTCGCGTACAACTATTTCTCACGAAGAATCTGCAGAACCACTCTTAGATGCTCAATGTGCTGATCCTCTGTCTGAGAATACACCAAGATTTCATCGATGAATACCACCACGAACTGATATAAGTAGGGCTGAAATACACAGTTCATCAAGTCCATGAATGCGCGGTGCATTAGTCAACTCAAAGGGCATAACTAGGAACTCATAGTGTCTATAACGACTGAATCTGAGCCTTAAGTTCAGTTAGCTCTTTCGATGCCATTCGATAAGAGGCGATAGACACTGGAGTTATACCTAGAATTAACTCGATACCAAATTCTACCTCTAGACTCGGAGGCAATCCCGGTAGTTCCTTTGGAAAAACATCTGAAAAGTTCCTTACAGTTCGGATATCCTTAACCGAAGAGTCCACAGAATTAGCAATACTGACCTAAGCCAAGAATGCCTCACACCCCTTCCTTACTAACTTCTCTGCCCTCAATACAGATATCACATTAGTCAGACAATCTCGTCGTTCCCCAATCACGACTACCTTAATATCCTCCTCGGTCCTCAGAATAACCCTTTTCGTAGCACAGTCCAAACTCACTCGATGTTTAACCAGCCAGTTCATGCCCAAAATCAAAACAAACTCTCCAAATGGAAGCTCCATCAAATCAACCAGAAATACAGTCCCTTGGACCTCTAACGGAACATCTCTAAATAGTTTACTAACTCCAATAGACTGCCCCAATGGACTCATTACTATTATCACACTAGAAGTGCTCTCAAACAGTAAACCCAAGGTCTCAGACACTATACTAGCTACGTAAGGGTGTGTAGAGCCTATGTCTTTTAATGAAAAGTAAGGTATATTAAAAATTAAAAAGTACTCGAGATGACATCTGGAGCATCTCGATTCTCACGGCGACGTGCAGCATAAACCAGTGTAGGCTGCCTCGTCTCAGTTGGTCCAGTACCTCTGCTTGGTGTTCTCTGTCCTTGGCCCATGCATTACCACCCTGAGCCTAACCACGACCCCTAGGTGGCTGCTGAATTACCCTCAGTGGCTGTGCAATCTCATTAACTGAAGCTTGCATCTGATTAATCCTCAATGGACAGTCCTTAATATGGTACTCAGTAGACCCATACTTCAAACACGCTCTAGTAGCCCTCCAACACTCGCCTGGATGGCGTCTATTACAGTGCTGACAGATCGTCACTCTAGAAGGTTCAATAGTAGGCCCAACTCTCAAGGGGCCATTAGTCCTGGCCTTTTTCCTAGGCCTTATCCCAGAATTTGAAGGCTCTACATCCCTTTTAGCCATCCCTCTGTTTTGGTTTTGACGCTTAGTGCGCTTCACTTCCTCGCTGATCTTCATCTTTTCAATCAGTGCAAAGAAATTCCGCTCCCTTTGGGGAGCTATCAGAACTCGCAAACTATCTCAGAGACCATCCTCAAACTGTACATAGCACTCATACTCGGTCGCCACCATGCCCCTCACATAACGGCTCAGTCTTAGGAACTTGGCCTCATACTCGGCCACTGAACGATCACCTTGAGTAAGATTAAGGAACTCCCGCCTCCTAGCATCGATATAACTGGCCTTTACATATTTATTTTGGAAAGTCGTCTTAAACAGGTCCCATGTCAACCGGTTGAGCTAAGTGCCCTCCTAACTGTCAACCACCATTGATACGCTTCATCGTGAAGCAGTAAAACAACCCCCTTGAGCTTCTGCTCAGCAGAAAAATCCAAATCATCCATAATGTGCTCCGTGACCTCCATCCAATACTCTGCCACATTATGAGCAACTCAGCGATGCCCCTAAATACCTCAGCCCTATTGGACCGGAGTCATTTCGTAACCGACCTGCGGCCCCCAAAACCAGTGTTAGGTCTAGTGACCCTCTCTAAATTCTGTAGCATGGCTTGAGACAGTGCGTCGTCCCCAGCCGTGCTATTGAATGACCCAGACCCAATCTCTATTGCAGGTGATACCGGCGTCTCACTGGTATCTAGATTCAAAATCGTATCATAAGCTAAGGACTCAGCTTGAGCCCTTCTACGGCCTCTACCTCGGCCTATAGTACCACGTCCATGAGTACCACGTGAGCTCATTGTAATTTCAAATTAATCTGTGTTAAAATTTTATGCAAATTAGTTTACAGTTTCGATATTTGTTGACAAATATTTTATGCAGTAAAGTTATCAGAGTATTCAGAGTCTATTATTGCAAGTCGTAGTTTACTACAATTTTCAATTTACACTACTTAGAGTGTTTCGATAGAGTCTACAACCCACTGTAATTTCATAACATACATCAGTATTTTCAAACAAATCCAAACAGTATATTTTACGCATGCTTTCAGACAACAAAGTTTCAGAAACTTACAGGATAGATGTCGGAGACTCGGTGTACCACGATTTATCAAAATTATTTCAGATTGTTTTGCAAGTCATTTCTTAAAACCAAATTTAAAACCCCATCCATAGCCAGGTTTTATAACCTGGCTCTGATATCACTAAATGTAACACCCCAAACTCGGAATAAACATTATGGCCGAATCTAGCAATGTCACATAAAAGTATTTTTGGGAAACCATTTTGATACAAAAAAAATCTGTTAACTTAGGTCGAGAAAAACGTGAAATAATCGAACTGTTTGAATGCATGTCCTTATCGCAGAAGCTTTCGAAACCAATATATATATTTAAAACCCGTTTTTATTAATAAAACCTCTTAGTTTATTTTAAGAAAACCATATTTTAGCGTTGTAGATTATGTTCCAAATCACAGTTCAAAAACCCAAATTAAAACCAAGAGTCCAAGTCCCTAATTACATCAAAACTCCCAAAAATATTGAGTAAAGAAAAAACATTAAGTTCATAAACCAAAATGTATGTGGCCGTGGTCACCATTGAGTCCTTCGCTACACCGATCTGCCTACTGCTGGGGATTACCTGAACAAATAAAACAGAAGGGGTGAGTTTTCACAAACTCAGTGTGTACATTCCTACAGCTCAACATGCATACAAACAAATCACAGAATACAGTCACAATTCGGGCCTGAGCCCTTAACAGATGCGGTGTAGGCCTTGGCCCACTCAGAACAGAATCAAATATATCATGCATATAGATCAGAATAACAGAAACATGGCCACTAAACTTGTACACCAACTTCGTCCAACCCAACACACCATATGGGGATAAAATCGACCCACCTATCCCTACACACCAAATATAGGGATAAAATCGACCCATTCAACCCTACATACCATATAAGTATCGTAATGCGGCACATGTCATAATTATGCAGCTTAGCTGCTAGATAATAGGCTCAAGAAGCCTTTCAGATACTTCTTTCACTTCATCAAACCCACTCCAATGCAATGAATTATACAATATGGCATGCTATAATACGGGTTAACAGTCATACATTTATATTCAGAACAAAACAGATAAACGTGCTAAGTATAACACGCTAGTGCATACATCACATAATCAGATCACAATAATATGGGTCTAAGATATCCTTACCGACCCTATGACGGGTCATAGTCGACCTGGGCAACCCGTGCAACCTTACAGTACATTTCAGAAAAATGGGCTTACACGCCCATGTGGCTTGAACGTGTGAGCCCACACGCCTGTGTGGCAAGCACTGCCCAAATTGGCCCTGGCCGTTTGGATCACACGACCTAGCCCAAAATTTCATACACTCGTGTGGTTCACACGTGTGAGCCCACACGACCCATTTGGCAGCATTCGTGTCTCGCACGCGGCCTTGTCATCCATCATACTGTAGTTTTCATTGCACCAGTGTCATGCGCACACTACCTGGTTCGTCGATCACACGCTCGTGTACTGCCACACGGCCTACCACACGGGCGACCACACGCCCGTGTGGCATCGACAGAGAGCTTTTTGACTTTTGCCGAATCTCATTTTTTATGTAATCCGAGTACACACCTGGATTGTTTTCAATGTCGAAACACTTCTGAGCACTCAGAACCTTCAACAAACAATAGTGATTCCCAGGCTCTTAACTCTTTTAAGAATGATAATTAGTCCCGAACCCCGAAGAACTGCAGTAGCACTACAGAACGGATTGAGTAAGAGACAGAAATGAGGTCTTAGAAAACAAATTTTGTCAAAAGAGAAAAGGGAGATTCAACTCAAAAATTCGACAGAGAAAAATAGAAAGAACGTCAAAATTTTTCCTGAAAAATAGGGAAAGGTTTTCTTTTTCCAAAAAGAGTGGAACCAGATATTATTCCCCCTTGATTTCCTCCCACTAACTCCACAACCAACTCAACCACTACAGTCTTTGAGCTCAACTCAAACACTCACGTGACGCCAAGTAAAAATATAACGCCCATGAATTGACTCGAACTCCAGACCTCCCTTATTCCAACACTCCTCTTTAACCACTAGGCCAACAGGCCGATTCTGTCATAAACTTAACAACAATTAAACATAAGCCTATTGAACCAAATTAAGGCTTTATTCAGAAAAATATCAAAATTTTCCAAATGCATGGCTTGAACTTGGGACATCCCACACACACCCAGAACACTTAACCACTGAAGCAAATACAGAGCTATGTGTCATATACTAACAGAATCAGAAATATAAATTTTGGGTGTTACAACTCTACCCCTTTAAAAGAAAATTTCATCATCAAAATTTACCTGATCAGAATAGCTGAGGATACTGCTGACGCATTAAATCCTCTGGCTCCGAAGTGGCCATCTTAGAGCTATGATTCCACTATAGCACCTTCACTGAAGGGATAGATTTCCTACGCATAACCTTAACGTCGCGATCTAGGATCTGAACCGGCTCCTCCTCGAATGTTAGATTTGGTCTAACCTCAATCTCCTCCACAGGCACAATGTGTGTAGAATCAGAACGATAGATAGTGTGATGTGGCTCCGACCAGCTTCCAACCTTAATGAGCTTCCGAGTTACTATAAAACAAGATAAATAAAATAAAGCAAGCATTTAGTGCTTAGTAAGTTCGTATAACATTAAAAAATTAGCTTACCATTTATTAACATTTAAGGTAAGTATACAAGTAATATCCAAATTAACTTGGCCAAAAGCCTAAACACATATCATCATCATGTTAGCCATGTAAACACATATAATAACTCATAAACATAGTTGAACATAGTCACCAAGCAAGTTCCATACATGTATCATCCATGTCATATTTCAACATATCATGTAATATTATTTCCATGTAATTTCATGTATACACTGATAACAATTTGTATCAGATTCACATTTTCTTACAATAGAACATTACCCGTTGAACCATTTAAATATCGTTGGATACACGGGTAGTATGCACGAAGTACACAAATCTGTAATCCATCAATTTATATACAGGTATGCCCATGCGAGCATGTAATCGGGAATCTCTTTTGAGCCATATGACGAGAAGCTTATGTGAGCTATGTAACAGGAAGCTCATGCGAGCCAATATCAGGAAGCTCATGTGAGCCAATATCGGGAAACTCGTGAAAGACATATATCAAGAAGCTCGAGAGAGTCAAATGTTGGGACGCTCATAAGATCTGTGGTGTGTCCGCAACATATGTAGGAACACAACCAATCCGGGAACCCTTAATGACAATGTCATTTGTATCCATCAAATTTCTTAGGTTCAAACGGGACTTGATACTTGTCAGATATTTTCGGATATGTAATCAATGCTTATACATAGAAATTATACATGTCACAAACATAAAATTCAATTTAAACATATAACCATACAATTTAGTTACACAAACTTACCTCGACAATGTTCGTGAATACAAAGGCTACTAATCCGATACTTTTTCTTTTTCTCGATCCAATTCCATACTAGGTCTATCCGAATCTAATTAAGCAAAATAAGCTTGCTTGAACTCAATATCCATAGCTAGGGTTTTCATATTTTATTTTAGGAAAGATGATGAAAATGATGATATTTTTATTATTTAATTCATTTATCATCTTTTATTTTATTTTCTTTCCAATTTAACCCTTTTCTTTATTAGATTTTCCAATGATGAATAATCATTATTATCTACTAACTCCTTTAAATGGTCTATTTTCCATATAAGGACCTCTAATTTTGAATTCCATGGTTATTTGGTACCTTTAGCTACTAGAATTCAACTTTTGTATTTTATGCAATTTGGTCCTTTTCATCAAATTAAACATGTAATCGGTAAAATTTTCTTAACAAAATTTTCATACGATATTCCTATCATATTGTAGACCATGAAATAATATTAAAATAAAATTTCTTCCAGCCTCAAATTTGTGGTCTCGAAACCACTGTTCTGATTTCACTGAAAATGAACTATTACAGGAACTAAGTATTGATACCAAAGTAACAAATACTGATACTTTTATGATAGGTATCAATATTATTATTGGTATCGATATGGTTTTTCCATTCTATCATTTTCAAAACACTATTCATTTGGTCAAGTATCGATACCTTTGATCAATACCTTTGTCCCTAGCATCAATACTTTTACCTAGATGGCTAAAATAATAAGTTTTATGTAGCAATCATGCTCACACTACAGGAAAATAGACTTTTAGCGGCGCTTTTTTTAGCCTTTAGCGGCGCTTTTAGGCGCCACTAAAACTTTTAGCGGTGCTTTCTAAAACGCCGCAAAAAACGCTGCTATATGGAACGCCACAAAAATTTGTGGCGTTTATTGAAAAAAAACGCCACTAAAAGTCAAGGCTTTTAGCGGCGTTTGTGGGAAAAGCGCCGCTAAGGTCAAGGCTTTTAGCGGCGTTTGTGGGAAAAGCACCGCTAAAGGTCAAGGCTTTTAACGGCGTTTGTGGGAAAAGCGTCGCTAAAGGTCAAAGCTTTTAGCGGCGTTTGTGGGTAAAGCACCGCTAAACGTCAAGGCTTTTAGCGGCGCTTTTTTACAAACGCCGCTAAATTTAGCAGATTGTAGTATTTTTTCACCAATATCCAAACCCTTCCCGCATTAAAATCCAACCAAATACAACAAATATATTATAAAATGCACCAAAAACAACAAATTTAACATAAAATACAACCAAAATATTAATTCTAAATGATACTTCAAATTTAACTAAAGATATATGATATAATTAATAATAAAGTATAATTTAAAATATTTTTACAATAATGTTAAACGTGACAAAACTTTAAAACATTCTTACAATAAGAAAACTAATGTCTAAGGCAGTGGCTTTTGCGATTGTTGAAACATATGCATCATCTCTCAAGTCAGAGTGGAGGTCATCGTACTTTTTGCTCTATTCTCGCTACCATCGCCGTGCCTCTGCCTCTCTCACCGCAGCCATTGCCTCCTCTCTCTGCTGCCTCTGCTCTAAGTTGTTCTTGGAGTTCTTCATATTTTCGTTGAACCTCGGCAATTTGCTCAACCGTGTTCGCTTGCATCCGAGCTATCTGGTCTCTTAACCTCGAACTTCACTTGAGCTTGACTTAGGAAGGCATGTATTCTTGGAGCTGGATCCAAAATATTGGCCTGGGTAACACGGATCCTTGAAATCGAACCCGACCATACCTTTCAGACCCAAAACTTCGTGATAATTACATTATCAATGTTCTCAAGATTAATGAACTATCACTCGAAGCAATCGCTTCATATTCCGCCTTCTTCTCCTTTAGTTTCTCCTAAAAATTAATTAAAGAGTTAGAAACGAAATATATAATAAAAAGAAATGCAACATAACTTAACATTTTTAAAACTACTAATGATGAATTGAATTAAACAATTATAATTAAATATTATAAATATTTAGAATAAATCAAATATTATTAAGTGAATATACCATA
This sequence comes from Gossypium arboreum, assembly GCF_025698485.1. Taxonomy (NCBI): domain Eukaryota; kingdom Viridiplantae; phylum Streptophyta; class Magnoliopsida; order Malvales; family Malvaceae; genus Gossypium; species Gossypium arboreum. Next base: position 18,444,903 of record NC_069080.1, read on the forward strand.
ATTTCTCCACTTGGATGTCATAGGAGATCCATCTTTCTTCCTATCGTAATCTCAAAAAGTCAAGGCGTCCAACTTTTGTCCGGATTTGACTTCCTACAATATAGTAGTAAGAATATTATTTAATAATAGAAAGTTATTAATATCTGAAAGAATTAATAAATTCATAATACCTTGGCCTCAGCTTCTGAAGCAAAACTTTCGACCTGCTGGTAAGCGTGAATTTTTGTTTTTGCACTGCGCTTGTTCCAACTCGCTCACGGTCCTACATAATAAAATTATTATTACGTATATAGTAAACACTATATATAAGAGTTTGGAAATACGCAATACCTCTCCTTTCTTTGAATTCCAAAATCTAACCGCATCTTCTCATTGATACCTCAAAGATTCTGGCGGAACATTTCTCGATTTTTCCTCGAGGCTTATGTCTTTCTTAAAATATTGTTTCTTTAAAGTGCTTTTATTGTCTCTCCATCTTTTACCTAATGCCTTCTTGATATAATCATCGGAGACTTCTAAAGCAAATCTCTCCTAAAAAACATAAGTTTAGAATGTAAATATAAATGAAACTTAAACCAAAGTATTATAAATTGCATTCACATTTTGTTACCTTAATATTAGCGAGCTCGGTTTTTGTTGCTATCGGGCATGTGATGCCATGATTCGTAGTTGATGGGCAACATATTTGCATTTCGTGCTAAAATACCCAAATAGCTCGCTAAAAGTCGAGCTTCAGATCCAACAGTGACCATGAGTATTTCTACTTACTTTAACACGCTCGACAGGATCTAAGTCGTATAAATCTCTAAGTAGCGTACGTCCTCGAACTCTGTTCGTCCCACCACTTTCAGCTGAAAAATGATATACTATTATTATAGTAAAATTGACAAATAATTCAATAATAAAAGTCAACACATGTAAAATGAACATAATATTACTTTGAAATTCTTCAGGCTCATTAAGTGTCTCCGGCACATTCGAAGATCCAACAACTGTCTGCTGTTCACTATTTCTTTCTTCCGAATTTGGAGTATTCTGGACAATACTTAAATCTCGTACTCTTCTTCTACGCATTTTTCCCGCAATACACATAAAATAATTAAAGTTTTAGTAACAAATTACAACAATAGTAGTACATATAAAATAGTTAAATTATATAACATGACAAAGATTAAAATTATAATATTACATATAATTAAAAATTGTAAAATCTTACTACATCATTATTCAGTAAATATCTTCATCCACATCATGTCGAACCCATTGATGTTGTGTATTAGTACTAGGATATTTTCTTCTAAGTTTTGTTCGGAAAAGGTAATGTTTACGATCTTTCGACGATGTCATCTCTACTTCCATTACCCATGTCAAACAAGTCTCTAGGGGTGTTCAGAGTATAACATACCAACCCTCATCAGTTGGATCTTTCGAATAAAAACTTGTTTCACTTGAGAGGAAAATACATATGGCTCGTCCATCAATTGTTGTCCAAATGTGAATCAAGCGAGAGAAATTCACCATTGTAAAACCAAATTGATCTTTTTAATTCCTCGGCAAGTATTAACATCGCCCAATCACACCGAAATAAGATAACTTTCCATCCGCCATAGTAATCCAACTCAATAATGTCGGTAAGAAGTCCGTAATACTCCACATTACCCTCAACCGGATTACTATCCCTAGCACTAGCATAACTTGTAATTGAAGAATTAACAACAACTCCACAATTTTGAGTTCTCCTCATTCTCTCGCGATACTTTGTATGAAATCAGATCCATTGATGAGGAAGGCACTATATCTTTTATTACTCTGTTGGGACCTTGGGAAAGCCATTTAACCGTCATTGACGTCCTTTCCACTCCAAACCTATTGAATCGAAAGTAAATTAAATAATTAAAATGTATTATGTAAAAACATTCTTATTTGATTAACTAAATTTCGCGATTATATGTAACTTATTAACTTTAGTTACATACCGTTTGACTTAACCATTCATGAAAAGATTCGTGAATAACTTATTAATCTCTCGATGTTGTAATCTTGAGGCGTGCGAGATCTCAAAATTTGTTTGTACTCACTATATTAAAAACAAGTTTAATTGGTTAGAAGATAAACAAATCAAAGCAGCGAATATGTAAGACAATTTTATAACTTACTTAAGAGCGGTTCAATTGAATCGTGGTTAAAAAGTACATATCGATGTGCTGTATCCACGATAAATCATCTAATTCTACAATTTCAACTTTGCCGATTGGTTCTCCATAACTTTGAAATAAATAAGTTTCGCCAAGTCATTATCATTGAGCCCAAAGATTTCTACTTGGTCTATTCAATCGTGTTTCAAACATCTTCTAAATATCTAGAACGAAGGTCATGCACTCTTACGCCAAGTAGCCTTCAAAGAATTGATCCTTCGGATAACGCTTATTGTGACAATATGACTTCAATTTGTTTAGGAACCTAAGCACGATATACAATATTTATCAAAAGTCAGAACTAAATGTATAGAGGTGAATGAATGAATACTTGAGAAATAAATTAGCACCTTTCTATAGGATACATTCATCGATAAAAACGGTCCACCAAGGATTGCTTCGTGAGGAGATGGATTACCAATTGCACCATAATAGTGAAGAAGAAAGGTGGAAAGATCTTCTAAATTGCATAAAGTCAAAGCCGCCGATCCTGTACTTTCTCAAGTTCTTCGACATTCAAAACTTTGCCACAGATAGCTTTCATTATATTGGATAGTTCAATTATACAGGACGTTACATTTTTTGACATACAGCACCATAAAGCAATTGGGAGTAAATCTTGCATCAAGATGTGGTAATCATGTGATTTTAATGAATATAATCTTCTATCTTTGAAACTCACACATCGAGATATATTTGACGATACGCATCCGGGACCTTTATATCCTTCAACACCATGCGAAAACTTCTCTCTTTCTTTGACATTGAAAAATAGAAGGCGGCAACCGATATTTCCCATTCGGAAGTACTTGAGGATGAAGATCACGCCGGATTCTCATGTCAACTAAATCAAGTCGGCTCTGAAGATTGTCTTTTGATTTTCCATCGACATTTAAAATTGTCCCAATTATGTTCTCGCAGACATTCTTCTCAATATGCATGACATCAAGATTGTGGCATAAAATGTTGTGCTCCTAATAAGGCAACTCAAAAAAAATACTCCTTTTCTTCCACAACTCCGCCTCATTAGGATCATCCTCTTCGTCAGATTCATCATTAGATTCATCCCTCAATCTTCTCCTTGTTTGCGTGATAGGTGGTTGATTCATCTTCCCGTAACTAAAGTTGATATCTTTTAACATAAACAAGATTTCAGATCCAACGGTCTGCTCAGGAGCTCCTCTGTACTCTTCAGTACCGTCAAATAGAGTCCTCTGAAATCTAAATTTATGATTTTCATCTAACCACCGACGATGGCCCATGTAAGAGAACTTCTTCTCATTTTACAACCACTTCGAACAAGTTTATGCGACTAACAACAAGGACAGCATAACGTCCTTTAATACTCCAACCCGATAAATTAGCATAAGCCGGAAATCATTAATTGTCCACAATAAAGCTGCACGTAAATTAAAGTTCTCCTTTCTCAATACATCATATGTCTCAACACCGACCATAATTGTTTTAACTCTTCAATAAGTGGCTGCAAATAGATGTCAATATCATTTCCGGACCTTTCTCTCGTGGATAATCATTGATAAAATAAATGAAGATTGCTTCATGCAAATCCATGGAGGCAAATTGTAAGGAACAAGCACTACAGGCCAAGTACTGTACAAAGTACTCATGATTTTAAATGGATTAAAGCCATCAGCTACTAGCCCAAGCCTCACATTCCGAGGATCGCTTGCAAAGCTTGGAAATTTACTGTCAAATGATTTCCAAGCTAAAGAATCCGCAGGATGTCTTAATAATCCATCATCGGTCCGTTGATCATTATGCCACGTCATAGATTCTATTGTCTTTGAGGACATAAAAAGCCTTTGAAGTCTTGGTATCGGGGAAAATATCGCAAGACCTTGGTGGCTTCTTTCTTAAGCGTGCCCCACCTTCATCCGTATTCACATATTCTCGTATTACTATTCATCCAACGAGACTTACCATAAACATGACAAGATTGTTGGTTTTTTGATCACCCCAATTACAACATGCGATCATTTGGGCAACTATGAATTTTATTGTACCCAAGGCCCAAATCTTTTATTAGTCTCTTCATGTCTTGACAAGACTGGGAATTTTGCAAGCGGAAACATCTCTCTTAGAAACTCTAACAGACATTGTAAAAGAGTTTCGGTCCACCCTCCCAAACATTTTAAATGAAATAGACGAATGCGAAGGACAATTTCGAATATTTTGATCCCTCGTAAAGTTCTTCATTCATTTCATTAAGTAAATTGTAGAACTTAGCCGCTTCTTCATTTGGCTCCTCATTAGGTGCACTTGTTCCCGTTTCGCCAAAAACATTTCCACCAATATTACAATCCTCAGATATAATAAAGTCAGGTGGAAACGATTGCTCACCATGACTACGCATATTAAATGCATCCTGCAACATATCTTCCATGTCATCTTGTCTAACATACTGATGGTAATCAGTATCAAGATAAGTCGGATTAATTGTTGAAGAAGTTCCACTAGATGTACACTCTCCATGGAAAATCCATTTTTTATACCCCCGAATAAAGCCATCAACAATTAGATGTTCGTAGACAACTTTACGAAAATGCCAGTAGATGTTGCCACACTTCTTACACGGGCAAAGAATCATATTCTCTTGGCTTGCATTTTGAAATGCAAAATTTAGAAAAGTTTGTACTCCATTTTGATAGGCATTGCTTACCCTTGACAATTTCATCCAACTCCTATCCATTTTGTAGTTCTTGAAATCTAAAGTTGACAACATATTACAGTTGACTTAAATGTTCTCAATTGATTTAAATCATATCATTATACTAAATATCAAGTCTCTAATGGGTATAAACTAATTTAGGCAAGTTGCGGATTTTCGACTATAGATTTATGTATTATGTAAGTTAAGTAAATTTAAGTAAACTAGTTATGTATGATATGATATATATTTAAGTATTATGTAAGTTATGTAATTTATGATATGATATATATTTATGTAAATTATATATTTATCTAAGTTATATAAGTTATGTAAGTTATGTAAATTATGATATAAAATATATTTAAGTGTTATGTAAGTTATGTAAGTTATATATTTATCTAAGTTATATAAGTTATATAAGTTATGTATGTTATATAAGTTATGTAAGTTATATATGTTATATAAGTTATGTAAATTATGATATCAAATATATTTATGTATTATGTAAGTTTTTATTTCACGATGTGGAAAATCACATGGATAATACATATCAAATATCAAGTATCTACAGGTAAGTAAGCGGGATTAAATAATATTTAATTAAATAATATTTATAAAATTATTTTAATTAAATAATATACATGTCGTTCGCTTTTATTTGACAAATCACATGTGCAGTTAAAATAGTCCACACTTAATTTAATTTATGTTTTACAAGTCATCTTTTCTTAAGTACATATTAAAGCTTTGTGTGGACATCCGTATTTAGCTTAAAAGCTATGATTTAGTTTGAATAAAAGTTTAACTTAAATGGTAAAACAGAGCGATAATATTTGTAATAAAACGGAGAATAATATTTGTGATAAAGCAGACGAGAATATTTCAATAATAATTTAAATTTAAGTTAAAAACTATATAAAATATTTTATTAAATATTTGTATATTAGATGAGACATATTAAATTGAAACATTTGAATTTTTAAGATTCATCATACGTGGCGTTGTTACACCTAGGGAGGATCCATTATATCTTGCATTTCGATATAAGGCAACCCGTCAAAGTTTCAAACCTATATACTTTGAATCTTTAAAATATTTAAAATAAGGTTGGAGAGAAGGTCACTATTGTTGTAATTTTGATAAAAAGTAGTTATAACTTTTAAAGAAATTTAAAAATATTAAATATTAAAATAAAACATTATTAATATAAAAAATAGTAAATTGAATATAATAATATCAAAAAAGAATCGTAGTTTAATTTTTATAAGTAAATTGGAAATAAATTAAGGTTATATAAATATTCAATAGTAAATGAGCTCGATAGAACAGTTTTCAAGTCTTTTGAATTTTTAAGATTCATCATACGTGGCGTTGTTACACCTAGGAGGATCCATTATATCTTGCACTCGATATAAGGCAACCCGTCAAGTTTCAAACCTATATACTTTGAATCTTTAAAATATTTAAAATAAGGTTGAGAGAAGGTCACTATTGTTGTAATTTTGATAAAAAGTAGTTATAACTTTTAAAGAAATTTAAAAATATTAAATATTAAAATAAAACATTATTAATATAAAAAATAGTAATTTGAATATAATAATATCAAAAAGAATCGTAGCTTAATTTTTATAAGTAAATTGGAAATAAATTAAGGTTATATAAATATTCAATAGTAAATGAGCTCGATAGAACTTTTTCAAGTCTTTTGAATTTTTAAGATTCATCATACGTGGCGTTGTTACACTTAGGAGGATCCATTATATCTTGCACTCGATATAAGGCAACCCGTCAGTTTCCAACCTATATACTTTGAATCTTTAAAATATTTAAAATAAGGTTGGAGAGAAAGTCACTATTGTTGTAATTTTAATGGACAAGCAAGCTACACGGTAATAAAATTAATTCATACCTATTCATACTTAAGTTGAATCAAATAATAATTAAGTTGAACCAAATATTTAAAATTAATTTGGAAACAAAATAGTTCTACTCCAAACAGAACTAGCAATTAAATCTTTACAAAATCGCAACCCCAAAATATTAATTTTTCCAAAATCATCATGATAAAACTATTATTGATTAGAATTTTGAAATAAAGCCTACCTTAATAAAACGTACTGGTCTACTCCACTCTCACCAAAGAAAGAGGTGGAGTCAAAAAGTAATATTTGTTAAGTAATTTAAAGTGAAAATGCATAGAAATAAGGAAAAATTTTAGCAACGAAACTTATGCGTACCTAGAACAAATGCCAATGGTCGTGGTGTATTTAGTTGCACCAAATATTAATTCAGTGCTCGATAGTACCTAGAACAGATGTAAGATTATAAGAGTAGCACCAAATATATTTCAGGTTTAAGCAAATATAGAAACTTTACCTATATCGGTTTTAAGCGCCCACTTGTACCAGGATCAAAGACACCGCCAATGAAGCTATACACCTTAGCAAAATATGGCAAAGCGCACGATAAACACATAAGTTGGATAGAAACATGAAAAGCAGACCAAAAGAACATCTAAAAACAAAAATGGAATCACCATTAGTATGTAAACATGAAAATGCACGACTTTAAACAAACCAACTTTGCATGTGCGAATCATACTCCACAAAACTCATAAACATTAACTTCTCCTAACCGAATACCAACTTTATGTTTACAGAGGCCTTGATCAAAACTAACATAAGCTGTTGATTTATAACTTATCTAATAAGAATCACAGAATATGCGAGAAAGTACCGAGCATTTAATTTCAAGAGAACCATGTATTGAAGGAAAAGAGCCGAAAATGATCAATGTATGCAAAACACGGTCTATATTTCAAAAGCTGGAGTAAATCTTTCATCTAGTACCAAATACATACATATATAGAGACACAAACACACAGGCATACATCTTCCATTACCTAAATCATTTCTTGCAAATAAAAGATAAGTACCTAGAACAGATGTAAGATTATAAGAGTAGCACCAAATATATTTCAGTTTAAGCAAATATAGAAACTTTACCTATATCAGTTTTGCAAGTGCCCACTTGTACTAGGATCAAAGACACTGCCAATGAAGCTATACACCTTAGCAAAATATGGCAAAACTGCACAGTAAACACAGAAGTTGGATAGAAACATGAAAACAGACCAAAAGAACATCTAATAAACAAAAATGGAATCACCATTAGTATGTAAACATGAAAATGCACAACTTTAAACAAACCAACTTTGCATGTGCAGAATCATACTCCACAAAACTCATAAACTTTATGTATTTATTTATCTATCATCAACCAAATATAACATCTCATCACTGCCATTTCCGAAACTAATGAATAAACAAATTACAGTCAAAATGTAATTCAATAATAAACCATACCCAAAACACATCCAACAACCATACTTAATTCACTTGAGACAGAAAAATAACAACCACAAATGCATATCATACCAATTAACAATCTTACCAAGATGAGCTAATTATAAACCATACTTATCATTACTTCATACCAAATCATATATCTAAGTAAAATGATTTTTTTCAAAATCATCATGATGAAACTATTCTTTATGCGAATTTTGAACTAAAACGTACCTTAATAATTTCAACAAGCTGGTCTACTTCACTCTCACCAGGAAACAGAGGCTGGAGTCAGAAAAAATAGTATTTGTTAAGTAATTTAAAGGAAAAATGCATAGAAATAAGTTAAGTAATTAAGCAACGAAACAAGTACCTAGAACAGATGTCAATGGCTGTGGTGTATTTATTTGCAACAACTATTAATTTAGGTGCTGGACAGTACCTAGAACAGATGTAAGAAAAAAACAAAAATTGCTTTATGTATTCGGATATTTTCATAAGTTCTAAGAATTAAAGGCTCAAAAAGAATCCATAGATTCACAATAATATAGCTAAACATCATGTACCGGACAACCTGAATGATGATGAAAGATGAAGCATATGGTGAGTTCCTAAACTTATTGATGCCCACTTGGAGTATCATTAGCTTATTGATTTTTTAAGAAGATTTCTAGAAGATCTTGTGTTTTGAAGTAGTAAAACCACAAAGTGCAATGATGACTAGAAACGAGCATAAATAGTAAGGATGGCATAATAACCAAGAACAGAAACAACATACCTGCATATAAATGCTAACAAACGGTTCAAACTTTCTAGTAATATAAATGTAGAAAAGCACACAGCAATGCTGAATAGACAATTAAGAAGCTATGCTATTTAGACTCAAGTGTAACTATCATATGCATACTATATTAGTTTATTTGAGGTCCATTTTATGACGATTTTTATGGACAATAGGCAGTATTATTTTACCATTGCTGTGATTTCTCTCACCAATACATTAATAGTATTACTTGGAATCTTCAGTTTAAGAGCCGAAGTCTTATCAGCTAATCTCGGTTTAATCCTACTATTACTATGAATCATGTTATGATCAGCTCCTAGAAGCTACCAATATAGTACACGGTTAAACTTTTAGAGTCGATGGACTTCTGTCCAATTTGGAAACAGCTTATGATGTGGGATTGACTTCAACTGCTATGCTCAATTGTTTCTTAGAAAGATGGCATGCCTTTTAATTGAAATAATGTTGTTTGTGACAGGTAGTTAACCGGTATATTGATGAAGGTGTTGCATAGCTTGTACCGGAGTTCTATTCATTGATGAGGTCTTGTTCTTTTCTTTAGTTGATTTGTTTTAGCATACGATATATGTCCTTTAGATGCATGGATGCAATGTATGTTTCTATGCGAATAAGCATGCAAACAAATGTATATCTAAGATACTTCTTAGGTCTTGACACATGCACATGCTCAAAGCATTTTACACATCATGCATGTTTATGTTCTCTAAATCATGGTTAGCAGTGCATATCTTTGGACATGGAGTGCTTTTCATACTTGAATCGTGCTTTAGAGAGCTCACTATCTCCAATAGTAATTTTCGCTACAAATAGAGGCATTTGTAATGTAAGGTAAGTGAAATCGATTTTGTCGAATTTTTGAAATATCGTGACTTTTAGAGGGCTAGCTTAGTTTTACATGTTGACTTTCCGGGCATGCGATGCAATTTGAGAATCTGAATATATTAGACCTCTTTTGCAAGATGAATTGTAATTATTTTTGTTTTGGGCTGAGTTATATTTTCTATCATCATAAAACAAGAACTCAATTCAAGTAAAACTAATGTTCCTACTATATTAGTTTATTAGTATAAAATTTTGGGTAAAACAAATAATTCATAAAATTCACAAACTTGAAATTTATGTATTTAGAATTATGTATTTATATAAACACACAAAAATTCATATAAGTTCAATCACGAAGACGACATCTAAACCTGACTAAGTTATAGAACACACACACGGATAAATATATATATATATAACTCCTATTAAGCTTTCCAAGAACAAGATTCAAATTTCCAAATTCCAGTTTTCCAGCAGGAGCTATTAAAAGAAAATAAACTTGAATGAACTTAGATTATAACATAGCAAATAACGAAAATAACCAGTCAAATTGAAATCTGAAGCAGAAAAGAAATATGCTTTTCCGTTGAACCCAAAAATTATCGATGAGATGAGCAGAGAAGAACTTACAGGTGTAAACGAAAATGGCAAAAGGGATAGTTAGAAACCTTGAAATCAGATTTGAGCATTTCAGTGTTTGGTGTATGATAGTGATATCCCCATAAAACCAAATGAGAGAACCCCATCCATTCACAGTCGTCCGCTGAGAAGAACATTGCACGGCATATTAATTGAAGGTTTCAGCAAAATCAATTAAGTAAATCGAAATAAGATAAAAAAAACTTTTAACCACTGGGTACTTAGTAATGCAGACATATATAGCTGGGAAATGATTTAAGGCTTCCGTTTTCTATCAATCACAAGAGCTTGAATGTATGGAAGATTAAATTACTTCATAATTTACTAGTGAATAGATATAAAAAGAAAGGGACAAAGCAAAGACAATAAGCTAAAGGAGGCAAATTACATGGAGCAAGGCTTTGCCAATGGAAAATAAACCTATTGAAAGGAATAACATATTGTTAAATTGGTTCAAGAATCAAGTAAGCGAACCTAACGCAATCCGTTTAATTCAATCTTTTACTCTTTGCTCTTTTATTTATTTAATTTTTCTTTTCAAAATTTCTTATTAAAGACTAGTCTCGTTTTGCTTGCATGATTAAGTTAAACAACAGTAGATGCCTAGATGACACTATACATGGACCAAAACATTTTCCTTTCTTCGATTCAATACATGCCTTTGCAAGATAAACAGTATGTAATTAAAAAGCCTTCAATATCACATATTTGTAGAGCATTTATCCTCCAGCTTTGACATTATCAAGATCGGTTTAGGTGCATACAATAAAACATTGATACGCCCAATTACTTATCATTAAACCATTCAAATAACACATGCATAGTAACTCTTATCTTTATTTGCAGGTAATCACAAATGTAAAAAAAAAAAAAGTCATCTTAAACTTTGGGAAGCTTGAGAATTGTTGATTGCATGCAACTCTTTACCTTGATACAATCCAACTGATGTTTTAGGATATACAAGAAATAATAAAGACTTGGACACAGTTTGAAGTTGTAGTGTGATAAGCTTGAAAAATATTAACGCAAGAAACAATTCATAAAACAGACGGATGCATGTACTTCATAAAACATTTCAAACCTTGAAATGGCTCAAATCATTAATCGTTGAACTATTTTCTTACCTTGAACTGTTTTCTTCAACCCCGAAGCAAACTTCTGAAACCTTTCCTTTCTTAATCCAATTTTCTATAGATGGAAAATCAATGGCCAGTGGGAAGGGTGGATTTTAGGGATTTCAAACTGGGGAAGAATGGGCTATTTTCGGATGTCGAATTGGGGAAAAAATGTGATGATTCTTTAGGGATTTGGGAGTAAGGCAGAGAGGGGAGGGGAAATGAACTGGGGAGACTTAGACAAAATTTCTAAGTGTTATCGTCTGTAAAAATGAAGACAACAAAAACGACGATGTTTTGACAAACTTAATTTAACATTTGCGGCGTTTTTGCAATAGCGCCGCTAAAAGGGTAAGCTATTGCGGCGTTTCAAATAAACGCCACTAATAAACTAACAAAACGACGACACTTTGATCTGAACAAAATAATATTAGTGGCGTTTATACACTAGCGCCGCTAAATCCAAACCTATTGCGGCGCTTCACAAAAAACGCCACTAATAAATCCTACAAAACGGCGTCGATGATGCTCTTTTGCGGCGTTTTTCAATAAGCGCCACTAATTCTATATTTTTTAGTGGCATTTTTGTAAAAACGCCGCTAATGCCTCTGCACACAAATCATAAAACGACTTCGTTTTGCCTGATTTGAAATTTTTTTGCGACGTTTTTTACAAAAACGCCACTAATGCATTTAAATTTTAATAGTTTAATTATTTCTTAAATTCCTTTTAAACTAATTTTGTTTACTTTCAAACAATATATCTAATTTGAAAAAAATTAAATTATATTGAATAATTATTATTTAAATATTTAATATTTAAATTTTAGGTAAATAATTTCTAATAATTATTTAAAACATGAAATGAATTCAAATAAAATATATATATATATATATATATTAGTATAATACTAAATCCATGCGTAATTATCTGGGAATATAAACATATACATCGTAAATACATGTATAAACATGAGATCAAGTATTTAATTAAACCACACTACGAGCACTCCAAAACCTAGATTCAACCAGAACATCATTTAATCAATTAACCCTTAAACCCTAACACTAACCCTTATAACCTTAAACATTAAGACCCTAAACCCTAAATTAATACTTTAAAACAGTACCAAACCCCAAACAACAAACTAATTTAAAACACTATACCCCAAATCCAAGATAACAAACCCGGCCCATATCATTAACTTAATATATATACTATACCATTGAACCGGCCTAAACCATAAACTTAATATATATATATTAATTCTACCATTGAACCCTAAACCATAGGCTTTAAACCTTAAATCCTAAACCCTAAATCTAAAAATAAATTTAATCAATATTAAGTACTTCTTCCACAATTTATTATAAACATAAGCTTTTACATTAATATCTATATATATACACATCAACATGATCCATATGATTTTTTGTGAGGGGGTTTAGGGTTTTGGAGTTTATAGATTAGTGTTTATGTTTTATGATTTAAAATTTAGGGTTTAGGGTTTAATGTTTAAGATTTAAGGGTTTCTGAAAGCCATAAACGTCGATTTTAACGACTTGGTAACTTAAATAAAAATTTGTAAATAGTTTAGTTATCAATTTGTAACTTTTCATAATTAAGTAACAAAATGAAACTTTCTCATAGCTAAGTGATGAATAGTGTAGTTCCCATTTTTTTATAAAGTTAGCTTTAAATACAAAAATAATTAAATTAAATTCAAAATAAAATAAGAAAATAATATGAAAATTAAATCAGATCAAATCAAAACGAGTGTCGGTTACCCTACTAAAAAATGCCTGCTAAACTTTTTGCGGCGTTTGGACCAAAAACGCCGCTATTAATCAGTTTTTAGTGGCGTTTTGGATAAAAACGCCACAATTGATCAGTTTTTTGTGGCGTTTGGGACAAAAACGCTGCAATTTAGTGGCATTTGAGATTAAAACGCCGCTATTGATTAGCTTTTAGTGGCGTTTTTGGCAAAAACGCCGCTATAGTTTAGCTTTTAGTGGCGTTTCGGACAAACGCCTCTAATGTATATTATTTACGGCATTTTTTGTTAAAACGCCACTAAAAGCGCCGCTAAAAGTCTATTTTCCTGTAGTGTCAAAACTATAACCCAAATTCAAGGATGCTTATAAGCATATCATGAGCCCTATAAATAACCAATTTCAACATGCTAAATACCATATTCAGTCATTTTCAAACCACAATTCAACCACTTCAAAGTTAGCATTCAACTTAACACCTATGTTACATGCATTTCATACCAAACTTTATATGCACCTAAAGTACCCTTCATCTCTCAATCAACTTAACCATTATGCATCATTATTCACTATGTTAAACTTATCAAACAATAGCTCAATCATTCTCATTCAAACATAGTCATTCACATCAATGCTAAATACATATCATATGTGTCGAAACCATTTTTTTGAAAAACGGGGTCGACTTTGGTTTTGAAAATAAAAAATAAAAAATAGGAGTAGCCACCAATCCTTTTTATGAGGTGTGATTGGATCACCTCGTGATCGTTTTAATAAAATGTTTGATTTACTAGAACAACGTTTTTGGTCTACGAAATTTGAAAAACGAGCTCGGGAGTCGGTCACGTACGAGGAAGGGTTAGCACCCTCGTAACGCCCAAAATTGGTACCTAATTGATTAATTAATGTCTTAATGTCAAAAATTGAAAACTCGAGAAGAAATTAAAATACGATCCCTCTTTATTAATGTTATTTAAAAAATGCTTGAATAAATCGAGACGCATGTTAAGGACCCTTTCATCTCAAGGTAATAAAATGTCACATCCAGTAAGTTAGGACACAACATCTCGATCCCTTGAGAATAAGCTTGCCTTTTATTTTTTAAACTCATGTATTTTAATTTAAAAAGGATATTCGGTTATTTAGGTTAAACAAGAAAAATCGAAACCCAGTACGTTAGGGCACAATTTCTCGAATTTCTAAATACAGAATATTGCCTTTATTTAAAAAACTTTTTTATGCGTCGGGTAAAATTAATGAAATATTAAAAATGATATACAATATGCGATAAAATGTTATAATAACAATGATGTAATTATAAAGATGAATACAATATTAGTGGACTAGTCTCGATGAATAAGTAAAGTAATAAAAGAAATGCATGATATAAAAACAAGCAATCATAGCATATGAATGTTTAAAATGCATGGAATAACAAATGAACAAGTAAGTAAAATAGATATATATATATATATATATATATTGTCAAGTTTAGATTTTTAATGTAAAAATAATAATAATAAAATGTGTGAGTAAAGGGATAAATAAATAGAAACAATAAATAAATATTAAGAAAAATAATTAAGGAGTATAAAAATAATATATAAAATTTAAAAGATAATATATACAATAGTTTAAAATAAATAATATATGAAAAGAAAATTTAAATAAATAATATATAAAATGGTTCGAATAAACAATATATATAAATTTTAACATAAATAAGATATAAAAGCAGTTTGAAATAAATAGTTTATAAAGCAATTTAAAGTAAATAATATATAAAATAATTTAAAATAATAATACAAAACAAATTAAAATAAATAATATGATAAAAAATTTAAAATAAATACTATATAAAAAATTAAAATAAATAATAATAAAACTGTTCAAAATAAATAATATGAAAGATTTATAATGAATAAAATAAGTAAGTTTAAAATAAATAACATATGAAAGATTTAAAATAACAAAATAAACAAGTTTAATATAAATAATAAGTGAGAGATTTAAAATAAATAAAATAAATAAGTTTAATATAAACAATATCTGTAAAAAAATTAAAAGATATAAATAAATAAATAATTTGCAAAAAAATGGTTGAAATCAAACGAATTAGGGATTAAATCATAATAAAAATGAAATTAAAAGGTAAAAACTATAACAAAATAATTAAATGAGGATTAAAATCAAAAGGCGCGCAAAGGCCGAGGACCAAATGGGTAAAAAACCCATCCCTGGACACGTGTCCACTTTTCAGCGCATCAGTGGGTTATGGACCCGATCGAAAACCAAACAAAATTCTACAGTCAGATTTAAAAAAATAAAAAATAAACAAAAAGACTAAATTAAAAAGAACATAAATTAGGAAGGACTTGGGTTGTAAATAACCCATCTAACGAAAACACGCGGATCCCCCTGGGGCGGGTCGGGTCGCGCATGGGTGGCCTTATACGACGCCGTTTTATGGCCACTAAAACAGGCCCTAAACGACACTGTTTCGCATCTTTTATAAAAGCCAATTTTTTTTAAAACACATTTTGCTATTCTTTAAAAAAAAAAAAAAACAAAACACTCTCACATATCCTCTCAACCTGTTCTCTTGGCCGGCGTGAGTCCTCTGATCAACCACCGTCGCATCGGCCACCAGTCGCTGGCGTGGGCGCCGCCACGCACGGCGGCCGAAACTCGAAAAAAGGTAATATTTTTATTTTTTTTGCTATATTTACATATATATACTGTTTTCAAAAGAAAAAATAAAGAAAATATGTTTGTATGTATAGTCGAAAAAAATGAAAAAAAAAGAAAAATAAATGGGAAAAAAAAGAAAAATAAATGGGACCTTGGCACGTTTGAATCTGTTTTTTCCCTCTTCAATGCTTGCTATTTTTTTTTTTGTATTCAGGTATATGTTTAAAACACTGATTTTTCATTCATAATGTCCTGATTTTTTTGTATTCAAAATCCCTCCATTACAATCGTTCGGTGATGGCTTTTATAGCCAAACAAATACATTATTTCTATTGTTATTGTTATTGTTTTGCCTCTATTTCTCTGTTGCTTTTGCTGTTTTTCTATCTTTTCTTATCTGTTTGCAGGTTCGA
Source organism: Gossypium arboreum (assembly GCF_025698485.1). Taxonomy (NCBI): domain Eukaryota; kingdom Viridiplantae; phylum Streptophyta; class Magnoliopsida; order Malvales; family Malvaceae; genus Gossypium; species Gossypium arboreum. The sequence goes on from NC_069080.1 coordinate 18,461,373, forward strand.
GTAGCGTGCGCACTGGTGACAGCAGGGAGCCACATGGGAGGCACGGTGCAAGGGCATTAGGGTTAGGGTGTCTGAAAAAATTTTAAGTTTTTGGGCTATGGGCTTGTAATGTTCTTGGGTTTATAAAATTTTAGATTTGTAATTGGACTGGATTGTTTAATTATTTATTTGGTTTTGTTTATCTATTTTGGGCTTGAGTCGAGCAAAATAGGCCTATTACAATATGCACATTTCAAAATCAAAGCCTCTATTTATATAACCATCTAAACAGACAACCAAAATGCTTTCATTGGCACCAACAAAGCATTAACTCAAGTTATATACAAATCATGTCTTAACCATTGCATACCACAAACTAAATCATATAAATAATATCATTCAAACTTGCCATTATCATTAACCTTCTAAATACCAGAGTTGGCATAAACCATACCAGACATATCAAGCTACCAAAGTACCAACATTCAAATTTGACTAAAAATGAATCACCTATATACATGCCTCAAAACCAAGTTTTAAACGATAAAAAGACTACATAATCAATACCGAGATAGTGTGAGCTTCTCGATGATCCTCTTGACACATTACGCAAGTTGTCACTACAGGGAAAAAGGAAACAAGAGAGTAAGCATTACAATGCTTACTAAGTTCACAGGTATTAAAACCCAATAACTTACCTCATGTTATAATTATACATTACATGCTACTTAGCTTGATAAGTATACCTATCATGGCAAATCAAATATTAAAAAGGTTAGTTCAACATTTATCATACCATATAGTAACTCAATCATATAACATTTCAATTCACTTGATTCAATATTTCATTATCGTTCATAAAACAAAAAATCATTTAATCAATTCACTATCTTAATCATATCGTACAATCTATTTACCTGTAATACATCCCATTTCAAATTAAGCCAAACATTATTTTTCATTTCATAGTTTGAATTTTCAATCAATTCATATAAAATCATATAAACTTCATTTCCATTTCATATAATTCATCTTTATACCAAATACATATATCAATTGTCAATTTAATGTCATTTACTACTTCATTTCATAATCTGAATTATGAATCACATTCCATCTCAATTTCCAAATTCATGGATTCATTGAATATAATTAATCAATGTTCCTAATTCATTCCATAATTTCATATTTCATTTCACATCATATACTATTTCAAATATCAGATATTTCATTTTTACCATTTATTTCTCTATTAACATGACTTGGACTAGGATGAATACGCAGATCCAACCAACACACTAATACCCATTGTATATCTGATAAATAGAAATAATAAATTGCGCCCTGTACTGGCCGATAAAACTGACAAATAAATGTACCCAACATGGGTCAGTATAACCAACAAATGGGGTGCTTAACATTCCCCGACACGTAGTCGTATAACCCTGAACTCTTCCTATCTTATGGAATGCCAACCATACCCGACCCTGCCTGAACAATTGATAAGGTAATAGTTTTTCACATTCGTTTATAACCAATTCTTCATTTCAATATCAAAATCAAATTCATCTAATCCATAATTCTCATTTATAACAGTATATTTCATCATCACAATAGCACAATTTCACATTTCAAATAATATCTAATATTTATGAATCTATTCAATTCACTCTATATCACTATCAACTAGTCTAAATCAAATCAATCTAGCTCATTTCATCAAATCATCTCATAACATATTCTATTTTAGTTCAATTTAAAGTCAATTCCATAATTATTTTAATTTGCAATTAATCGTATTCAATTTAATCCCCTCACTCATATTTTTGTACCGAATTTTAAACAATTAAAATTTCAGTTAAATATAATTACAATTATAATTCTCAATGCATAACCATTTAACAAAAACATATCGTATAAGCTTACAAGGTCAAGACAGCAAGCAAACAACCCTCTAAGGATTAATCAACAAATTTTGTCATTTCCCCAACCAACTTCAATTTGGTCTAATTTTTTATCTATTCAATAATTCAATTTAATTTATCAATTGCAAACATCTTATATCATTCTATTATAAGTATATATCAGTTTAATTTTATTATTCGAATAACCCCTAAACTTTTTTATTTTATTTAATTTAGTCCCTAAAACTGAACTTATCACATCTTCCGAATTTGAACTCCAAATTTTAAACCCACTTCAATTATGTCTATATAAAGCCTCCTATTGTCAAATTTACAAAAAAATTATACCAATTTCAAGATATTCACAATTTAGCCCTTAAACTCAAAACTAGCAAAATTTACTTAACAAGTTAATCCTATTTCATTTCTAAGCTTCAAAATCTACTATCAACATTCAAAAGCTTCAATTAACATCAATGGAAACTCTAAAAATATTTAACAATTTTTGAAAATGGAGATACGAGTTAATTAGACCTAATTGCAATGATCTCAAAATATAAAAATTATTAAAAACAGAGTTAAGTTTGACTTACATGCAAATATTTTTGTGTTGGCCGAAACTTGGATGTAACACCCCAAACCCAGCCTAAACATTATGGCTGAGTTTGGGGTGTTATATTTAGTGGTATCAGAGTCAGGTTGCAAAACTCAGGTTGTGCAATTTTAAGTTCCAAGTTTTTTTTAAAAAAGAACTGATTTTCAAATAATTTGGATAATTTGAGGAAGTATGTGGTACACCGAATCTCCGGCGCCAATCCTGTAAGTATTTCTGAACTTAGATAAAAAAGTTTGAAAATACTGTAGTTAGTACTTATGATAATTTATGCATAAAATATCTGCTAATAAATACTAGAACTGATGCATAAAATTTTATAATGTAGATAAAAATTTAAAATTCACGATGAGCACTAGTGGAACTCACGGATGTGGTATTCGTGGCCGTGGTAGCCGCCGTACGAGGGCTCGAGCTGAGTCTTCTTCTCTAGGCAGTATGCCAAATTTAGATTCGAGTGAGACACCAGTTTCGCCTGCTACTGAGACTGGGTCTCAAAGCCGTTCGGCTGGGGACGACGCACTTATCCCAAGCCATGTTGAGGGTATTGGAGAGGGTCGCTGGACCCCATTCTGGATTTGGGGGCCGTGGGTTGGTACCGAACAACTATGGTCCAATGGTGCTGAGTTGTTTAGGGGTGTCACTAGAGTCGCCCCTACTGTGGCCGAGTATTGGTTGGAGGCCACCAAGAGGATTATGAGCGATATAGACTGTACTCTCGAGCAAAAACTTAAGGGTGCAGTGTCTTTGCTTCACGACGAGGCATATCAGTGGTGGTTATCAATAGAGGAGGGTACTCAGCCTAATCGTTTGAACTGGGACTTCTTCAAGACTGCCTCTCAGGGAAAGTATATGGGGGCGGCTATGTGGATGCTCGTAAGCGTGAGTTCATGAATCTCACGTAATGTGATAGATCTGTGGCCGAGTATGAGGCTGAATTTCTAATGTTAAGCCGTTACGCTCGAGGTATTGTGGCGTCTAAGTACAAGAAATGTGTTCGATTTGAGGACGGTTTGAGGGATAGTTTGACGGATAGTTTGAGGGTTCTGATTGCTCCGTAGAGGGAGCGAGAATTCATAGTTCTGGTTGATAAGACGAAGATAGCTGAAAAGGTTAAGTGCGTTGAGCGCTAGAATATAGACCGTGAGAGAGACAAGAATAAGAGGGATTCAAAGCCCTCTAGTTTAGTTTAGAGGCCTAAGAAACGGGCCAAACCTAATGGGCCTATTAGAGTGGGGTTTCCTATTGCTCTTATTGGGATTCAATCATGTAGTGACTGTGGTAGGCGCTATCTGAACGAGTGTTGGAGGAGGTTTGGGGTTTGTTTGAGGTGTGGATCTTTGGAGCACCGTATTAGAGAGTGTCCACAACGAGCTGATCAGATGCAAGCTTCGGGACTGGGTGCTGTACAACTTCAGAGGCCAGTTTAGCAGCCACCTAGGGGCTGTGGACTGGCTAGGGGTGGTAATGGTATGGGTCATAGATAGAGAGCATCAAGCAGAGGTACTAGTCAGACCGAGGTAAAGCAGCCTACACTGGTTTATGCTGCTCGATGTCGAGAGGATAGAGAAGCTCCTGATGTTATCATAGGTGCATTCTTTATTTTTTATGTACCCTATACTATTTTGATATACATAGGTTTTACACACTCTATGCAACTAGTATTATTTCTAAAAACCTAGGGATTTCTGTTGAGAGCACTTCTAGTGAGATTATTGTACTGAGCCTATTGGAGCAGTCTGTTTGGGTTAGAAAACATTATAGGGATGTTCCGTTAGAGGTGCAAGGGGTTGTATTTTTGACAAATTTGATGGAGTTTCCGTTTAGGAAGTTCGATTTAATTCTTGGTATGGATTGGTTGGTTGAGCACCAAGCCAGTTTGGATTACATGACTAAGAGGGTCGTTCTGAGGAATGAGGATGATAAAGAGGTGGTTGTGATCGGTAAGCGTCGAGATTATCTGTCTAATGTGATCTCCACTCTTGTGGCTGAGAAACTGGTTCGAAAAGGGTGTGAGGCGTATTTGGCTTACATTAGTGTTTCTATTTCTAGGGACTCTTCTATCGGGGATATCAGAACAGTGAGGGATTTTTCAGATGTCTTTCCTAAGGAGTTACCCGGTTTACCTCCGAATTGAGAAGTTGAGTTTGGCATTGAGCTTCTACTGAGTACATCTCCAATGTCTATTGCTCCATACCATATGGCACCGAATGAGCTTACAGAGCTTAAGGCTCAACTTCAAGAGCTTCTGGATTGTGGTTTCATCCATCCTAGTGTGTCTCCGTTAGGGGCACCGGTTTTATTTATTAAGAAAAAAGATGGGACCATGAGGATTTGTATTGATTATTGATAACTGAATATACTGACTGTGAAGAATAAGTATCCATTTCCAAGAATCGACAATCTGTTTGATCAGTTCCAAGGGGCTTCAGTGTTCTCGAAAATAGATATCTATTTTGGGTACCATCAGCTTAGATTTGAGGAAGTTGATGCTCATAAGACTGTATTTAGGACTTGTTATGGACATTACGAGTTCTTAGTTATGCCTTTTGATCTGATGAATGTTTCGGCTGCATTCATAGATTTGATAAATTGAGTCTTTCAGCCATGTCTGAATCAGTTCATCGTGGTTTTCATCGACGATATTTTAGTTTACTCTAAGACCGAGGATGAGCATGATGAACATCTTAGAGTAGTGCTTCAGATACTCCTTGAGAAACAACTCTACGCTAAGTTGAGCAAGTGTGAGTTCTGGTTGCGTGAGGTGACTTTTCTAGGGCACGTAGTTTCTGTTGAGGGGATTCAAGTTGATCCGAGAAAGATCGAGGCTGTGCCTGATTAGAAACAGCCTAAGAACGTATCTGAGATCCACAGTTTTCTAGGTCTTGTGGGTTATTATTGGTGGTTTGTCAAGGGGTTCTCACTGATTGCAGCTCCTTTGACTAAGCTTCTGTACAAGGGTGTTCCTTTTGTTTGGACGATTGTGCAACAATCGAGCTTCGAGAAGCTCAAGTCTATTTTAACTCAGGCCCCTGTGTTGATACAGCCTGAACTGGTAAAGAATTTGTAGTCTACAGTGATGCGTCGCTGTGGTTTTTGCGTTGAAAATCTGGAGGCACTATCTGTATGGTGAGAGTTGTATTATCTGTACTGATTAAAAGAGCCTTAAGTATCTACTTACCCAGAAGAAATTGAATTTTAGGCAGCATCGATGGATTGAGCTGCTCAAAAATTATGACTGCACGATAGAGTATCATCCTGGTAAGGCCAATGTAGTGGCTGATGCTCTAATTTGTAGACCGATAACTAATTTGAGAGTAATGTTTGCTCATCTTAGTCTATTCAATGATAGAGGTCTGTTAGCTGAGTTCCAAGTTAAGCTAACTTGGATTGGGCAGATTTGAGGTAAACAGTTAGAGGATGAGTTTCTGGGTTTGCGGTTCCATCAGATTTAGAGTGGCAATACTTTTGATTTTAGGCTGAATAAGGACGGAGTTCTGTGTTTTTGAGGTTGGATTTCTGCGCCGAATGATTTTGATCTTATGGAGGCGCATAGTAGCCCTTATGCTATGCATCTTGGTGGTAATAAGATGTATCACGATCTTTGTGGGTTGTACTGGTGGTCGGGTTTGAAACATGAGGTTACAAATTTTGTTACTCGATGTCTGATGTTCCAGCAAGTTAAGGCTAAGCACCAGTTACCTTCAGGTTTGTTACAACATGTTAAAATTCTCTTATAAAAATGAGAATGAGTAACGATGGACTTCGTTAGTGGGTTGCCCTTGACACCCACTAAGAATGATTCCGTTTGGGTCATCGTAGATCGATTGACCAGCTCCGCTTATTTTATTCCAGTTCTAACAGACTACTCTCTACAAAATTTAGCGAAGCTCTATATATCCGAGATTGTAAGACTGCATGGGGTTCATGTTTCGATAATATCTGATAGAGATCCTCGTTTCACTTCTTGATTCTAGAAGAAATTGTACGAGACTTTGAATTCGAGATTTTAGTAGTACGTTCCATCCTCAGACCGATGGTCAATCTGAGAGGGTGATTCAGATACTGGAGGATATGCTTCAGAGTTGTGTAATTGATTTTTGAGATAGTTGGGAGGATTTTCTGCCCTAGCTGAGTTCGCCTACAATAACAGCTTCTAATTTAGCATCCAAATGGCACCTTACGAGGCTTTGCATGGTCGTAAGTTTCGTACTCCGCTACGTTGAACTAAGTTAGGTGAGCGTCGAATTTTGGGTCCTGAGTTGGTTTCTGAGACCGAAGATAAAGTTAGACTGATTCGGGATCGTCTGAAAGCGGCTTCTGATAGATAGAAGTCTTATGTAGATTTAAAGAGGAGAGATATCGAGTACTCTATGGGTGACTTCATTTTTCTTAAGGTTTCTCCGTGGAAGAAAGTTCTGAGATTCGGTCGTAAAGGTAAGTTGAGTCCTAGGTTTATTAGGCCATATTGGATTCTAAAGCGTGTGGGACCAGTCCCTTATCAGTTGGAGCTACCTCCAGAGTTAGATTGTATCTACGATGTATTTCACGTCTCGATGTTGAGGCGGTACCGATCTGATCCATTTCACATTGTTTCTGTTAAAGAGATTGAGATTAGACCGGATTTGACTTTTGGGGAAGAGCTGATTCAGATTTTGGATCGTGATATTAAAGTTCTGAGGAGGAAGTCCATTATGTTAGTAAAGGTTTTATGGCAGAATCACGACATTGAGGAAGCCACGTGGGAACCTAAGGACTCGATGCGTCAGCAATATTCTCATATGTTCTGATCAGATAAACTTCGAGGTTGAAATTTCTTTTAGGGGGTAGAGTTGTAACGTCCTAGTAAATTAATTTCTGTTTCTGTAAATATCTACAAAAATATGTATTTGCTTCAGTGGTTAAGTGTTCTGGGTGTGTGTGTGATGTATTGGGTTTAAGTCTCATATTTGCCAAATTTTGTCATTTTTTTATCCTAGCCTTACCGTTGTTGAGTGGGTTTATATTAAAATCTCTGTTAATTCATATCAGAATGAGCCTGCTGGTTTGAGTGGTAAAAGGGTTGGTGTGTTGGAGGTCTTGAGTTCAAGACCCTACGCGAGCGTGGAAGTTAATTTTTGCTCAGTTGTGTGTTAGATTTTTTGTGGAATTGGGTTTCTGAGAAGGTTGTTTGTTAGTGGCTTAGTGGGGAGAAATTTGTGGTATTTGGGAGTTAATTATTATTATTTTTATCCTTTTTTTTAATTTTTCCCTTTTGCTCTTTTATTTTTCAATTGTTGCTTTCTTCTATTCTGTTTCATCGGTCATTACATACCTATAATTCATTTCCTTCGGTTGTTGGTAAGTGGCTCTAGTGCTCTGTAGTTTCGATTTCCAAATTGCCGATTGGAAGTTTATATTTTTTGTTTTAGCAACAGTGAATCGTGTAGAGCGGGGTTCTCCTCATGCTGATTTGTAGTCGAAATCGTATGGGGTGTTGGGGTAAGTGATGAACGGTTGAATTGGTGTAACGCCCCCACACCCGAGACCGTCACCGGAGTCGAGCTTGAGGTGTTACTGAACATAATTTATCGAATTAAGAACTTCGAATCATTTATTTCTACATTCACAGCTTTCTAGCTACCTGCGTCACAGTTACAAGAAAAATAATATCTCGAGTTAAAAAACTCAAAATCAAGATCCGTAAATTTTTCTTAAATCTAGACTCATATATCTATTTACTAATTTTTTTTCTAGAATTTTTGGTTGGGCCAATTAATACAGTTTATTAGTTAAACTTACCCCTGTTTTAGGACTTGACTGGACTGACCTCTGTTTACTACGAACCATATTTCTCTCTGTGAAAAGTTTATATGACTATGCTGTTTATTTATTCCGAAACTAGACTCAATAAGGATTCCAAGAATATAAAATAAACCACCTAATTATTTTTTTACAATTTATGGTAAATTTCTAAAGTTGGAACATGGGATCCAGAAATCGCTCTGGCCCTGTTTCACTAAAATTCAAATATCTTATAACATATAATTCCTTTACTTGTTTCATTTGTTTTATATGAAACTAGACATACTAGGCTTCAATTTCATATTTAATCCATCACCAAATTCAATTTCTATGATTTTTAGTAAATTTTCAAACTCATGTCAGTGTTGCTGCAATATTCTGTTGATGGCAAATTTCATCTTTTCATGAGTTTTTATGATCTAGATAACATATTAAACTTCCATGACATCAAACATGATCTAACTTAGCATTTTCCATGACTTATCATTATTAAGCATTTTCTCAACCAAATCATGGCCATATCACAAAATTATTTACACAAAATAGGTGTATTGCTATACATGCCATACTTAAGTTTTACAAGCTATTTACCAAAAAGAGTCCTTCGGATAGTGTGATCGAACCTTCGACCTGTCCAGATTCCTAAGCCGGCTTGTTCAAAACTACAGTGAATGAAAAGGAGGGAGTAAGCATAAATGCTTAGTAAGTTCATATGCAAATAACAAGTAACATAACCATACAAATATACCAAACAACCTTAGCATGGTATCACCAAAACATATATCACATTTCTAAACATCATTCATCATCTTACCACCTTATCGTTGTTGTATCTATTTTCAACCCGAGGGCTAACTACATACCTGTCCAAAGTGTCCATTTCACAACACTTACCAAAACGTCACTTGCATCTTAAGTGTTCTTCCATTTCACTAGAAATTTTACTCGTTGAACACATCGGAATATAACTCGGATACATGGATAATTTGCACATAAGTGCCACATATGTAATAAGCAATCATGTAACCCGCCCCTAAGTGAACTCGGACTTAACTCAACGAGCTCGGGCGTTCGCATCCATAAGTGAACTCGGACTCAACTCAACGAGTTCGGATGCCTATTTACATCTCACGAACTCGGACTCAACTCAACGAGTTCGGACATTTCACATCCATAAGTGAACTCGGACTCAACTCAACGAGTTCGGATGTTCAACCATCCTAGTGACATGTCACTTGTATCCTAATCTATTCCTAAGGTTCAAACGGGATTTTCCTCGAACACATCTCTTTGCCATCTTCCGTAAAATATCGAAACCAATACTCGGTAGCACTTTATATTTAACAAATAATACACATAATTTGCATTTTATTCGAAAATAACCACAAAACATATATTTCATGATAAAAATCAGCATATCATATAATTAACATCAATAACTTAAAACTAACAATTATGCTACCTTATTTACACATGAACTTACCTCGGTACAAAATTTTTAACAATCGAGTCTATTCCTCGTAAACTTTGTTTTTCCCTCGATCACGACTTGAATCTCGTTTCTCTTGATCTATAATACCAAATTAATCTTATTTAATACATACATTCATTAAAACAGTCCTTAATACAAACTTTGGCAAAATTACCATTTTGCCCCGAAACTTTTGCATAATTACACTTTTGCCCCTAGGCTCGGGAATTAAACTTCATCCCTTATTATTATGTTTTATGACATGCTGATCATTTTTCCCTTCTATGGCAACATCAAATTCTCACTCTAACATGTATTTATGACTACTAAATATTTTTACCGATTAAGTCTTTTTACTCGTTTTCACTCAAAACCGAGTAGCACAAGTTGTCTAACAAAATTTAAAACCTCATATTCTGTCATAAAACACCAAAATACACAAATTTCACCTATGGGTATTTTTCCAAATATGAACCATAGGTTGAATTATTGTTAACATAAGCTAAATCGAGCTAACGGATTTCAAAACATAAAAATCATTAAAAGCGGGCTTGAAATCACTTACTATGAAGTTTGAAAGTTGAAGAAACCCCAGCTATGGAGGAGAGCAAAATCGGCAGAACAATATGGAGAAGATGATCATTTTGGGTTATTTTTCCTATTTTTATTTCATTTAATATCCAAATGACCAAAATGCCCTTACTACTAAACTTTCCAAAAATTCCTTCCATGTCCTAATTTTGTCCATGAACTTAAAATTGGTCAAATTACCATTTAAGACCTCCTAATTAATATTTCAGAGCAATTTCATACTAAAAACTTCTAGAATGCAAGTTTTGCAACTTATTCGATTTAGTCCCTAACTTTAAATTAAACTCGTTATGCCAAAAATTTCTTCACGAAATTTACACACAATTATGCAATCATATCATAAACCTAAAAAATATTATAAAATAATTATTTCTATCTTGGATTTGTGGTCATGAAACCACTATTCCGATTAGGCCTTAATTCGAGATATTACAATTGGACTTTTGTTGGTTTTCTGGTTTTGGATTAATCTTGGTTTTAAATTGATTTTGGGGGTTTGTTTTGTCAATTTTAGGTGTTGTTTGGCTCGAGGATGTTTTCGCATCGAAAGCGTACCAAGTGTGTTCCCAAAATGCAGAAAACGAGTTTCAAAAAGCGTAAAAACTTCTTCGTCGTTGCACACATGTGTGTGTACTGGCCGTGTGTTGGTCAGATATGAGACACGGCTGTGTGATTGACAAGGGCATGGCCGTACGCAAGACACAGCAGTGTGGTGGTGTGAGTGTGGCCGTGTAGACCACACAGGCTTGGCCAAATTGAGTGTGTGGGTTTTTAGGCCAGGCCGTGTGGGCCACACGGGCAAGGCCAATCTGGATGTATGGGCCCACATGGGCATGTGGGTCTATTTTTCTAAAAATTTTCCTAGGGTCGCACGGGTTGTTTTGATCGACTTTGGGCCTATCGCAGGGTCGGTAAGGGCTAACCAAACCCTAAAACTATGTGATCTGATAGTCTGATATTCTATTCTGAGTATGACACTGTTATACATGTCTGTTTAGTCTGATGTATATGTATATATTTGATATCTATAAATGAGCATGTAAGTATGATTATTCTGATTATATATATATCTGTCTGGGGTAGGATTTGTATATGTGGAGGAAGTGTTCTATATGGCGATCATCGCCTATATTCTGGTAGCTTGGCTACACATTATCTGATATGTGTTGTAATGGCACGATATGGTGAGTAGATATGGGTGGGTGTTTTTAACCCCACATAGTGTAATGGGATGGTCGGAGTTGGTATGTAGAAGATGGGGGTAGGATTCTGTACATCTATTTCTGTTATCTAAATCTAAATCTGACTGTGTATGTGATTTCTGTGTGTATAACATGTCTATGTATGTTGGGTTATGCACTTAGTTTTCATAAACTCACTTTTCTTTACTTGTTCCATTCAGGTAATCCTTAAACTTAGGCGGATCGGTATGACGAAGACTCAGCGATGACCACTCGACTGTAAACTGTTTAAATTTAGTAATTTATGGTTTATTTAAAATTCTGGATTCATTTGACAGTTTGTAATTTCTGAGTCTCTCTGGACTGTATGGTTTTTAACTGTTGATTTTGGTTTTGTTTGTTTGATAATTTGCATGCTTGGACAAAATGTTTAATGAAAACGATGGTTTTACGCAAATAAAGGTTTTCTAAAAATACAAACCAAATTTCCAAAATGTATTGGTTTTATTTAACTTCCGCTATAATTTGTGTTTTGGCAAATGAAACAATTGAATAACATTTCCAACAATAGCTATAAAAATAAATATAGGTTTTAAGAACTTGGATGATCTATCAAACAACTACACGAGTTTTTTCGAAGTAACACTGTTTTCAAAACCCTTCCTTGTTACACTCTCTGGTTCAGCCATAATGTCTAGGTCGAGTTTGGGGTGTTACATTGGAAGCTTTAAAAATGGCTTCCCAAGCTATGATTTTCTAATTTTGGTGGTGGGAACAAAAATGAAAGATGATACACCATTTTTATTATTATTTTTAATTACCTTATTTTATTAATTTATCATTTTTAACTAATAAAATTTTAAGTTAAACATTCAGCCAACCATCCCTAATGTTACATTATGGTTTAATTACAACATAAACCCTTTCATGTTTAATAATTAAACCATTTAGTTAGTATAATTAAATAATGATTAAGTTTTACATCTTTTATAATTTAGTTCTTTTCCTTAATTAACTATCTAATCAATACAATTTTTAACCAAAATTTAACTTACTCATATAATAGCTCCATAAATATTCAAAATAATATTTATGAGCTTGGTTTATGAAAATGAGGTCCAGATACCTAATTTACCAAAATCACTAACTTTCGGTACGCACCACTTGAACTTTGTCTAACTGGTCAATTTATAAAATCTATTAAACCACGATTCACTATTATACTATATTTATATTATACTATATTTAACTCATAAATATTAATTAACTATATCTATGGACTCTCTTATCAGAAATCTGGTCTCGAAATCGTTGTTTCTAGCACTACAGAAAAACGAGTTGTTACAACATAGAACAATACACAATACACAATAGCAATATCAGAATATCGATATTTCAGACCACTTCAACAATGTATACATATATATATGTCATCTCAGAAAATTCACTTTGTATACACATGCTTTATGAATGTCATACAATTTTGGTTGAACAAAAAAGATCCTATCCCACCTCTACACACCATAATGAGAGTTCCCCTGAACTCCAACCACCTACATATCAAGTTGCGGTTTTACCACCACTGGTTACACAGATAAAATCTGTAATTAGGCTGTGGATACATAGCAAAAATTTACAGATGAAACCTGCCACTAGGCTATTGGTGCTTAATAAAATATTGTAAATAAAATATGTCATTAAGCTGTAGATGCACAACATATTTGCAAGTAAAAGTTGTCGATAAGTAGTGGATGTATAACAGATTTGCAGTTAAAGGAAAAATACTGTCATTGGCCTATGGGTGTACAGTAAATTTGTAGATAAACTACCACTTCTTCCTTCATACATGTCGTTCTACCTCATGCAATATGCAATATGACAAGCTCAAAACGGATCAATACGGTAGCATTTAATTATGCTTTTAACAGAATAATATGGTAGCAATCAATATGCTTATAACAATTCAATATAGTGGCAAATAATATGCTTATAATAGATCAACTCAGTAGTAAAAGTCATGCTTATTAAGTGTTCACTTTAACAGTGTTATAAATCATACTATACTTACAGTCACAAACATTGAAACAATAGTCATACGTATTGTTCACAATTTATGGAAATATATAAACATCATATTAATACGGTCAATCAATTCATGGGTTCCAACATAATTCATATTATCAGAAACTTAATTGAATAAAATAAAACACTAAAATCAATTCGAGAACCATTTAAGGGCTAAACTGAACAAAACATAAAAAATTTGGGCCAAAATAGTAAAATTTGAGATACAAAGGACACATGGTCGTGTGACTAAACTGTGTGGAATGCACTGGACCGTGTGGAAGGGCTACACGATCGTGTGGTAGGCCGTGTGGAAGGGTCTAAGTCGTATGAGAATCGAAAAACTTAGGGTTTCAAAGGGACATGGATGTGTGAGGGGTAGTGTGGTCCACCATTGTGGCCCGACTCTGAAGCATGATTTGTCCCAATTCGCTTGTAAAAGAACACACACTTGTCTCCAAGATCTCGAACCTCATTTCTCGCGCTTAAATCTGGTCCAACTCACCTGAATCGAGTCCTTCAAATGACAATTTTCACATAGGTTAACATTTTCTTTCTAAAATTTATCAAGATTCATCAAGATTAATGAAAAGATTCGATATAAAACCGAAAAAGATCATTTACTCACTTGTAAGATTATTGTTACATAAAAATTCTATGAAGATTCAAATTCAAACATTGGGATCGAGTCATTCTTACTGATTATTGGTTAAGACTAAGGTTGATGCTAATGGCAATTATGAACCCGATAGGAAACGATTCAATCGAGATTTGATTATGTTTTAGGAAGCAAAAATAATTCTAGCAATGGAGAGAAAATATGTTGTAAAGAAGAGGATGAAAAAGAAAAAGGGGGGGACTATAATGAGAGAAAAGGACCAACTTCTAATAGGATTTGAAAAAAAGGAAAATTGAAAACCAATTAGGAGATAAATTGATTAAATACCTAGGGGTTGGAAACCCTAGGTGCGGCATGGGTGCTTTTCCCAAATTTTTGGATGAAAAATAATAAAAAAATGGGATTGGTTAAGGGAGGGGGAAACAAGCATGTTTAATGATTTAGGTCGTTGCCTATTCTTATTCAATTTTTTTAATACTTATTTTAGTGTGACTTTTCATCCTAGTTTGCTAAATTTTTTTTTTAAAAAAAATAGGAGTGATAGTTGTTGAAGACACCAAATATAAATTTCCTACGCTCTAGCTAAACTAAATAGTAATATAGAGAAGCAAGGTCAATCCCACAGGGACCGGGATTCCTAATATTGCTTTTTGCATGACTAGATTTCAAAGTCATGGTAGTTGTCGTGCCTACGATATGTAACGTGATGTGCTGAAAATTAAAATGAATGGGTTTTAGTTTATTAAGGTTAAAAATATAAAAATAAATAGAGCAAAATAATAATTGAATTATAAATTCAAAATTAAATAACTAAAATTAAATTAGATAACCAAATGTGCAAATTCTTAGCCTTAGACTTAGAACATTACAAACTCGAGTTAATCTTTGAAAGTGAATTTTTCTTTTGAAACGATAAGTTGGTTATAGAGATTAAGGACGCCTTAATCGCTAACTCTTCCTTGTGTAGTTGATTCTGGTACGCCCTACAAACCAACCCTTACCGACTATCTAACCACGTAACACGCGTCTGCAATTTAAGATCTCGGTAGCCTTGTGATCTAAAAAAGCCTAACTCTAATTAATGACCTCAACCGCATGGATCTTTTAAATCCGATCACTATCTCCCTTGACAGAATCCATCTGGCCTTTTCCCACCTGGACACGCCAATTTGTTCGCGAGAACTCGAACACGGCAGACGACCATCTCGTTTTCCCAACTGTACGCCAAACTACTCCAACCCAACGTACACTTTTTGAGTTGAAATTGAATTAACTTTAAGGGATGATTGTGACTATCCCATATTCTGGAGAGAGAATGAATATCGTGCTATAAGGTTTTAGCGCGGGTTCATTTCTCATGATTCTCGATTGGAATAATAACTGGCCTAAATCTAAACGAAGATTAGTTGAGCATGAAATTAATCATACTTGATTAGATTATGAGAGTGGATTTCAATGAAAGATAATAGGTGGAGAAGAGTGAGGACTAAAAAGGAAATTGCACCAATGTATAAAAATCGTAAAGAAATGGCAGAATGTTTGACGCAAGAATATGCTAATTGCCTTTTCAAATTCAAGTGTATTCTAATGCCACAATTACAAGTCTTTATATACTTATATACACCTCGCAAAGAACCAATTTTAACATAATTTACTCCTAGAATCATGCTTAACAACCAACCACAATATCAAATTTTCGGAATATAGAATTTATCAAAGTCAAAAGTCTGATTTTTTATTAGCCCAAAAATAATTCTTCAATTTTCAATTCAGCCCCCAACTTGCTTTTTGTTCTAATTTAGCTGGATTTTGCTTGTTTTTGAACTTCGGCACTCCAATTGCATCCCTGATAAAATTTAAGCAAGAAATCAAAAGGTTGGTAGCATTCTATTCAAAAATTGACAAAAATTAGGTGCATTAAACATATAAAATTAACTTGCTATCAAGGAGAGATGTGGTTTGAACCTAAAACCTCTAATGAATGTATAAACTACTTAACTATCAAGCCTAAAGCTTATTTCTTGCTTATTCATTACAACTGACCCCTATATTGTGGGTCTGACATATGTAATTTACCTTAAAAATTATTTAAAAGTCTATAAAAATAATTAAAAAGCATAATTTTTATTTAAATATGTATAAATCTAAAAAATTAAATTTAAAACTAAAAAAAT
Source organism: Gossypium arboreum (assembly GCF_025698485.1). Taxonomy (NCBI): domain Eukaryota; kingdom Viridiplantae; phylum Streptophyta; class Magnoliopsida; order Malvales; family Malvaceae; genus Gossypium; species Gossypium arboreum. The sequence continues at coordinate 18,477,753 of NC_069080.1, forward strand.
TAAACTAACATTTCTTGAAAATTTTTATTATATAAAAAATCTTAAAATTTTCAAACTAAATTCGATTTGTTTTCCACCGTTGATGGATACCTTTAATCACATTAATAACTTCATGTTATTTTATCAAGAAATTGCTTTGCAAAATTTATTTTGTTGTATTTATTCTCAAAGTTCTAGCAAAATACATCTCAATTTGTTTTTTTTTTTAAGATTCAAATTCCACTATTAGATCAATTGTTGCTGCTCGAGTTTTCAAAAAACAAAATCTAGGCTTGTAACATTACTTTCATTTTTTAGAATCATAAAAACTTCTACTATCAATGGTCTATTTACAATATTTTCTTGATAATTATAAAAAGAAAAAGGAGAACAAAAAAAAAAAAGAAAGAAGAGGGAAAGAGAGGAGCAAAATGTCCTATTATATTGCCTCGATTCTTAGGTAAGTTTCATTTATTGAAATTTGAGTTTTTTTTTTAATTTATAATACAAAGCACCCTACTTCTTTTCTAAACCCATTTTTCTTTTTTGTAACCCCAATTACTTGATTGATTAGGCTTTAGAATAACTTTCAATTTTAGAATTTTAGATTTTTTAAATTTATAAAACAAAATGCTCTTCTTCTTCTACAACCCCATCATTTGCTCTCTCAAATTTCAAGTTCTTTCAACTATGAATAACACACACACACACACACACACACACACATATATATATATATATATATTAATTATCTAGGAAGAGCGGAGTCGACGCCAATCTGCATGAAAAAGGAGAAAAGAAACAAGAAAAGGCAAAGAAAGATGAATATAAAGAGAGAGTAAAACAACAAAGTAAATGAAAAACAAAAGTAGGATCAAAGTGAATGAGTATTTAATGTTTTCTTTTTGTGAAAGTTCAAAGATTGTGATTTTTTTATGAGATTGAATGTGGGAAAATTAACTGCAAATTTTTTTTGTTTTCCTGTGCTACAATTTATTTTTGTATGAATTATTTATTTATTTTAAGACTTTTTACATTTTTACAATTATTGTTAAAGATATTTTAAAAATACCAAAATGATTTTTAACTATAGTTGAAGGACCAAATTAACTATTAACCCTTTAAATTATGATGCAACATTACTTTTTTAACTAAATTTAATAGTCAAATCACAGAATTATAGAAAAAAAGATGAGTTATTTGAATTGTAAATAAAAAAATGAGCCTGACCGGGTATAACTAGGCCAGTTCGTGGAAATTGGAAATAAAAACAAAAAGTCCCTTTTGCACGAAATCAAAGTGATATTCTTGTTATGAATATATTATTAAGTGGATGTCGATCATGATTAAGATAAAGTTTTAATGTACTTTAAATTCTAATAATTATTAGAATTAGATCTCTACTTCTTTTATACTTCTTATCCCTATAAATAGAGACTCTGATGAAGCATTGTGATCACCCTTTTTGATCAATAAAGTACATTCTCTATTGCTTTCATATTTTCATTTTTCTTTATTCTTCCCATCTCTCTTTATTTTATAACACGTTATCAGCACGATCTTGCTCAAAGTGATAGATTCTTTTATCAACTATCAAATTTATCTTTCATGGTTTTCAATATCTTTGACGACAAGATGCAAAATTTTTACAGGAAGTTTCTTTTATTTAATGTTTCATATCTGATTATTATTTTTCATTCTTATTTCATTATACATTATCATTATTTTGATTAACTTATTTTACTTTTTGTTCTTAAGGATGGTGAAAGATTTGATACCGTTATCTATATGAAATCGAGAAGATGTTTATAATCACTACTTCTCATCCATGATAACGATGTTGAAAGATTCAATCTCAGAATGAATTATGGTTTTTATTCTTGATCTTTGATTTATTGTACAAGCATGGGTAAAGTATAGATTTGTGCTTGTGATAATAGTCAAGGTGATGACAATGATGTTAAAGATCTTCAGATATATTTTACTATATTTTATTTATTATATTATGTTTATTATAGTTGATAAATAATCATGAATAGATCGATTTTGATTTGAAATCTCACTCATGTTTGCGATGGTGATTATGAAATAAAGAATCTATTGGGATGTTTATAAGTTCGCCCTACTAGATTTGTTGCATTCCCTGAAGTGAATGTAAACATAAAGAAAATAAAACATACAATTATGGACCACTAAAAGTGAGAACATAGTAATAAATAATATAACAATGAGAGTTCTCAAGATAACTCTTCAATGGGTAAAGATAACTTATGTTATCAATGTGATATGGAATATTATAGGCCACATATGTGGCGTATGCTCGATATTTTATTTTTATTAATATTCTTTGAGTAAGGATATGAAAATGTAGTAATGAATTCTATCAGTACAAATAGAAAATATTTATCTTATTTGTTATTGAAACAAACAAATATTATTTCAATATTTGATAGTATAAAATAAGTTGAAAGCTCTAGAAGAGCTAATATATCACTATCTAAAAAGCAAAAAATTTGTAATGGTTAATACATTACTTTTAAGAGTTATTTGTAATGGATCTCATATTGAGATTGTAAATGAGGAAAATATTATATTTCATATGAATAAAAAGGGGATTTGGTTATTAATTTATATTTATTTAATAATCTTTGTGATATTCTTTTGTCATCATCCCTATTAAAGGGGTTGAAAGCAAAATATTTTATTATGAAAGATCTACTTATGAGTAATAGAATATTATAATTCTATCTAAAGCTTATTATGGTTTGATGCACCTAAAGTTGCAATTTTTTTAAACTATGAGTATAACTCTACAATATTCGAATAAGTTCTCAATTAAAATTACATAGTAAAATATTCTTGATGAGAACGTGCAAAAAGAAAACTTATTTATGAAAAGTCATTGGTTATTTACCTATTGTACACTTGGAAAATAAGATTCACTCTCAAAGTTTTTTATTAATAGATTTTTGGGTATTTGAAGATTTTGGCATATTCCCTGAACCGAATATTGCATATAATTGTTTAGAAATTATATTTATTGACTTGGTGGCATTATAGACTTCACATTGATTTATACATTTCCAGTTGTAAATGTCACAATAGTACTTATATGTAGATACAAAATAAAAGGAATGATAATAAAGTTATCAATTTGTTACAATTTACAATTTAGTATAATTGAAACACATGTTAAACTAAACTAGAAGTTTACTAATATAAATGCGTTTACTACTTGACGTGACTAGTTAGACCATCTTGGATCGTATAAGATGCAAAAATTAATTGAGAATTCATATGGACATCCATTAAAGAACCAGAAGATTCTTTAATTTAAAGAATTCTCATTTGTTGCTTGTTCTCAATAAAAAATTGGTTCTTAGAAACTCACTAGCTAAAGTTGAGATTTAATTTCTTGTATTTTTGAAATGAATATGGGCCCATTCATCTACCACGTGGATGGTTTTGATATTATATGATTTTGGTAGATACATCTATAAAATAATCACATGCGTTATCAACTCGCAACCTATCGTTTGCGAGATTGCTTGTTTAAATGATTAATTTCAGATTATGCAATTAAAACAATTCATCTCACTAATGTCGGTGAGTTTACATCTCAAGTTTTCAATGATTATTGCATGTCAATTGGGATAAAAGTTGAACATCCTGTAACTCATGTTCACGCACAAAATGATTTAGCTGAATTGTTTATCAAATGCCTCCAACTAATAGCTAAACCATTACTTATGAGAACAAAACTTTTTATTTCAGCATGAGATTCATGCTTGTATTGATTTACATGTTGTACACATCAAGCCAATAAATTATAAATACTCCCCATTACAATTTATTTTTGGTCAAGAGCCAAATATTTCCCATCTTACAATTTTTGGATGTGCGGTATATGTTCCAACTGCTCCACCACAATGCACAGGTCATAATAAGAGATTGGGAATGTATAGTTATATGAGTCTCCTTATAATATTTTTGAGAAATTAATTCGAGATTTAATTGTGACATGAGTTGTTTTTTTTCCCAACATTAGGGGGGAGAAACAATAACTTGTAATGAGTTAAAAGGAGAGTAATTGAACCAGAAGTTCAATAAGGATAACTCATTACAAGTTAACTGTTAGATGTATTTACAACCTTAATGAGAATAACCAAGTGTTATATATCATCTAATATTTTAATTTGAATCGAAGTCTCAGTAGGACAATCAGTTAGAATAAATAATAGATTGATCGGTTCCAAAGATGAAGATTATTCTAGATGGTTATATAGTGGAGGCGGGTGCTCTAGAAGAGACCCAAGACATAACTAATAAGTAAAATTCCAGAAGATATTCAGTTACCTAAAACTGAATTTTAAAATAATAAAAATAAGATATCTCAATAAGTTATATCAATTCGAGAAAATATGGAATTGAATAATAAAAATAGTCGATAATGATTTTGCATGTAATATTATTATTGAAATAATGAAATAAAAGGAGGATCTTAAATAAATCTATTGAGAAATATAGATATGGAATAAATTGATCAAAATAAAAAGATGCAACTCAAGTATAATTAAATTTGTAGAGTTTTTGGACTAGTAGTCCAAATATCTAAAGGTATAAAGCCAATGAGGGTGCAATTGAAGTAGTTTTGCAAAAGCGGAATAAAAATATGAAGTTTTTCACTAAGTCCTAGCATTGATTATGAAAAGACATAATATTCTTTTGTGGTGGATGCAATAACCTTTAGATATATTATTCAAGTGACAATTCATAAAAGATTTAACTTGTGTTTAATGGTTATTGTTACAACCTTTTATGAATCATTATATAGTAAAGTTTATATTAAAATCCTTAAAGGATTTAGGATGCTAGAAGCATATTGAAATTCTCAAGAAATTATTCATTTATATGAATTGAAATAATTTGAATAAATGTGGTAAATTTGACTTAGTGAATAGTAGTTGAATAAGGATTATAAAATGATCCAAAATTGTGTTTTTTTAAAAGAATCACGATTAAAGTTTGTTATGATTATTATTGAATCTCATGAAGAGACCAAAATATATTTCCCCAAATTTCCCTCTCTCGTAACTTTTTAAAGAATGGTAATATAAATGCTTATCAAATACATTCAAATACTAATTTGAAAAACTAGTATTCAAGATTGAATATGTAGAATATGAGAAAATATGTGATGTTTTCATCAGGGGGAGTAAATACGCGTTGCACTCTTTTTCCCTTAATCGAGGTTTTGTCTTATTGGATTTTCCTGGTAAGGTTTTTAATAAGGCAGCACATTATGCGTATTATAGATTATGTACTCTTTTTCCTTCATTAGGTTTTTATCCCACAGGGTTTTTCCTAATAAAGTTTTAACGAGGCACATTATCTATCAATGGACATCCAAGCGGGAGTGTTATGAATATATTATTAAATGGATGTCCATCATGATCAAGATAAAATTTTAATGTACTTTTAATTCTAATAGTTATTAGAATTAGATCTCTACTTCTTTTATATTTTTATGCCTATAAATAGGGACTCGATGAAGCATTATGATCACCCTTTTGATCAATAAAGTACATTCTCTATTGCTTTCATTTTTTTTTGTTATTTATTCTCCTCATCTCTCTTTATTTTATAACAATTCTTTCTTTTTTGTTATTTGAGATATTTCTTTAGAGCCCTTGTTTTATTTTAAAATATAAATGATATAGAATATAATATAAATGAAATTAATTATGATAAAAGTTCTATATCTCTATAGAAAAGTTGAGTGAAAAAATGCAATAATTTGATAACATTAGTGACTATTATGTAACTTTTGAAAGTTGGGTGACCGAAATATAATTTTAAACAAAGATTAGGAATGATTGGTGTAGTTTACCCAATATTAAAATAGGTAAAAAAATTAACGGCATAAATTTTAAAAAGTAGGTGGTGTATCTATGGTAGAGCTGATCATGGGCCGGGCGGCCCTACCTACCAAGGCCCTTCGAAAAATAAGAGGGTTTGGATAAAAATATAGGCCCGAAAAATAGGTTTGGGCAAAAAAATGAGGCCTATTTAGAAAAAGAGTCGGGCCTCGGGTAAGAGTTTTTTGGCCCGGGCCCAAATTATATATTAATATATTTTTATTTTATTTTTAATCATTTTAAAATTTTAATATAACCATTTTTTATTATATTGTCAATTTGTGTATTGTTTTAATAATTGTTTTAGTATCATTTTTATTTGTTTTAATATTTATTATTATGTTTTTAAATATATTTGATTTATTATATTTTTAAATTTTTTTATTTAACGAAATAATAAAAAATTTTAATATGGATCGGGCTGGGCCGAGCTCAGGCTTAGCAATTTTATTTCGGGTTGGGCTTGGACAAATTTTTAGGCCCATATTTCGGGTCAGGCCGGGCCCAGGCCTAGTAGACGGACCTAAAATTTTGTCTAGGCCCTGCCCGACCCATGATCACCTCTAATCTATGGTAACATTTGGGAGATTAAATTAGGACTCTTCTTTTTCTCTTTAATTTTTTTTTCTCATTTTTCTTTTTTCTTTTTATTTTTCGGGTTTTTTTTAAATTTGTGAATAGGTTGAATTGTTTGTTGAATCGATTTGATTGATTAAATTAAGAATTAGTGGTCCAATTAATTTAATCATAAGTTCGATTTTAAAAATTTTAGTTGATTCATGAACCAATATAAACCCAATTGAATTGATGTTTTAAATATATATATATATAAATTTAAGTTTTATAATTTTAATAATTTATTCAATTGAATAAAACAATTTAATTTAACTATTGAAATGGAAAACCGGAAACCGGTAGTATAATATGACTTTGAAAACTTTAGTGTAAATTTGAAGGAAACATTCGTGATAGTGTATCCTTATTTGCAACTCTTTTTTTTTTGCCAAGTTCAAATTTCTAATAAAAGAAATGGTTATATTGTTTGGAAGACAGGGAGTTGAGTTTGCATTTGGGTGAGTTACAAATAACCTTTTTACAAAAATAATAATTTACTATCTAAATAATATAAACTCACTTTTATTTAGTCAAATTATATATTTTGAGCAAAAAAAAAAAATTCTAGTCTCCCAAAGGCTCAGATTGGCATTATTTGTGGCCATTTGGGCATTTGAAAACGATAAATGTTTTAATATTTTAAAAAAGATATAATTTTTTTTAAAATTATAAAAATAAAAACTCTTTAAAATTCAAAATAACAAATAAAAAGTTAAATATTTTGAAAATATAAAAAATTCAAATTCAAATGTTATCTAAATTGGACTAAAAATCGATGGCTCAATCAATTTTTTACCTCTCACCGAATGATACCAGATGATCTTTGGTTCAACCAATCCGATTTAAATAACATTAAATTGTGAATTTTTTACATTAAAAACATTTTTATTTTTAAATTTTAAAGAGTTTTTAAAATTTTATGTTATTTAAAATATGGAAAAATAATTTAAAAATTACTTAATTTTAAAGGATATGGACCAAATTGACAAAAAACTATAAATTTTAAAGGTTAAAAAGTTTAAAAATTTTAAAATCCAATTGTCCTATGAATCGGTATGAACTGATTGAACCGGACTAAAAGAACCAATTGACCTGACTGTTGAACCAATTTTTATAATTTTTTTATAAATTATTTGTTTTGACCGATCAGGCCAACCATTTTAGAAATCAATTAGTTAAATTAGCACAATTGTTGATTTAATCGATTTTTTTAGCTCGGTTTGATATCCAATCTATTTTTGATTCCATCGTTCTAGTTCAATTTAGATAATATTGAATTTTAAAAATTTTATATTTTTAAATATTAAAAAGGTTTTTTTATATTTTTATTTTTGAATTTTAAAAACATATTTTCCATAAAATTATAAAATTTAAAATTTTTATACCCAAATTACCAGTCACCACCAACTGTTCAAATTTGGATCCTTTAGAAATTGATTTATTGTTTTAATATTATTTTTCTGAGAAAGCCATCGTGAACCTGATCCAAGGAGATTGTGGAGGAACACGTTGATTTCATTTTAATTTTCAATGGGATGCCAGGACAGCAACTAAAGTTAAACTCAAACCCAAATATGACAGGAGGATAATACTCTAACATATTAATTAAATACGAAAAAATTATTTTAAGAAAACAACATATTTGCTATAGTAAAAGTCAATGACATCTGATCAACCGACGATAACACTCATTTTTTGCTTAATCATTACCTAATTATCAATTTTTTTTAAATAAGAAAATTTTCTACATCTCGACATTCCACTTTTTACTCTCATATCATGTTTAAACTAATAATTATTTTTAATTAAATTATTCATACCTGGTTTAGTTATTAATGTAATAACATGAGGTACATATTATAATAATTAGATATAAAAAAGTTAATGTAAATTTAAATTTGTAATTAGAAATATGAGTAATAATTTTACAAATTTTCTTTTTCCAATACTAAAGTAAGTCACAAGAGTAACCAAATATTAACAATTAAATTATTTTATTATATATAAAAATTTATTTGTTGAAAAGGAAAAAAGTTACTTCGATATTTTATCAGTCCCTGAACACCTTGCCCCTGCACGTTTCAGTCTAATTCTATCTATTTGTTAGGCGGCACAAAAAAAATATTTTTATTTTTATTTTTTAGGATGGTGTCACTTGAAAAAGTGACGACATTCAATTCTACTACAGAAATAAGCTAATTCTCATAATTAATCTTGAAATTGAGTTATTTCATAATTTTTTAAACTTATAATGTTAGATTCCTAAAAAAGCTCATGTTTATGAGATATAGGAGTGTTATTTCAGTCATGAAGATCTAGTTGGCCACTCAATTTTTAGAGTACTTTTATTTTGGTCACCTAAAATAAAATTTTTGTAATTTATCATTCAAATTTTAAGATGCTTTTATTTTAGTCACTTAATCGTTAAATCTCTAAAGACAGTTAGACTATACATGCCACATCATGTTTATACTTTTATTTTGATCACCCAATTTCATTTTTTCAATATTGAAATTTTAAATTTTAAAACATAAAAATCAATTAAATAAATTGTTAAAAGAATTTTCATAATGCCAACTCGATTTATTCTTGAAATATTGAAAGTAATTAAATTAACTAATTTAATCTCTTTCTAATTAGTAAAATTTTATTTTATGTTTCCAAATTATTCTTAATGAAATCAACTCGAATAACTCATATTTAATAATTGTCTCTGAAAAATATAATCTTGAATCTTTCATGTTGAGCTAAAAGCAAAGAAAAGTCCATTAATTGCTTGTTTATTGTTTGGGTAAAAAGTGATGAAAAATTCTAGCTTTTATTTGGCATGAAAAATAAAATTAATTAATTCTAAGGATTTTTTTTTTGCTTTTAGCTTAACATGAAAAATTCAAGATCATATCATTAGAAGAAATTTGGGTTTCATAGAAATTATTAAATATGAGTTATTTTAGTTAATTTAATTTGGTAACATAAAATAAAATTTTAAAATTTAGAAGGAGATTAATTTAATTAATTTAAATATTATATTAATAAATTGACTGACACCATCAAGAGATAAAATGTTTTCAATAATTTATTTAATTGATTTTAATGCTTTGAAATTTAAATTTTAATATTTAAAAAAAACTTTCAATAGTGGGGAACAAGTACAATTTGGCAATTTTTAAAGCATTATTTTAGTTTCTACTATTTTTTCACTTTAATATTTGATTTTTTACCCTGATCAGTACTTAAAAAATGATTTTTTTTTGTGACCAAAATAAAAATATAAACATGATGTGATATGTACAGTCAACCATTATTAGAGATTTAACGACCGAGTGACTTAAATAAAAACACTCTAAAAGTTGGGTGACCAATTGATTAGCTTACCCGCATCTACCTCGAATTTAATCTTTAGAACAATTCTTACTTTTCTCACTTGTTAAAAAAACCAAAAACTTTGGACATTTTAGAACCTGAGAATAAGAAGCTAGTGTGTAAAGGTCGCGAATTTAAGTCTGTGATTAATACACACAGAACGTCCTATGGAGATCAATTAATTAAATGAGTCTCATTTGGTCCATTTGAATTGATCCGATTTATGAATCATATGGAGAAGCCCATCTACATGAAACCTTCAGTGGAACACCCCAATAAAACTAGAGTTATCATGGTGAATATTATAAATCCTAATAGATAAGATTGTATAGAGTTTAAATCCTTTAAAACTCTCATCTTGTAGATAGGATTTAATCTTGACCGTCGATGTAATTTAATTATACCGTTGGATCTGGGGGAGCTCAACTATAAATAGAGGCATTTTCCCTCAAACATTTAGTGTGTTCAGTTTTCTTGTGGCTTTTTTGTATGCTTTTTGCTTCTTCATTCAAGAGTTTGCTTTCACTTAATTTTGGTGTCTTAAAGAATTTCTGTGAGTATTTTTATTTTTCGAGAACTAGGTTTGTAGCACCTCAAACCCGGCCCAGAAGTTATGGCCGGATCTAGCATGCCACATCAAAAACGTAAAAAAAAATTCCATTCTAAGTCTAGAAAATCGTACTTGATGTTCAAAAGATTAATTCATTAAGGGTTAAAGTGAATGGAAGCTGTGCACCAGGTAGGAAACCGGAAAAGAGGTGGTGAGTCCATCGGACTGCTTAAGTACCAACCTCCCTTCGGATCCAATCCTAGACATGCATACCGCCATTGCCACACCTTAACGTCATGGATATTTCTAGGAAACCGATTCGATTAAGTCATTTTTAGGAAAAGTGATTAATTTTGGAAAATACTTTCATTGCGGAAGCTTTGCTTGTTGTCGTGTTATTTTGAAATCAACTGTTGTTTTTGAAAACGCGCCCTAAAGCTATCTAATTTCAACAGTTAAAATAAGTATTACCTATCTTAGTAATACATAATAAAAACCATCAAAAATAAATAAGCGGCTTTATTACATTTAAAAGCCCAAAACCTCAAACGTAATTAAAAAGATGTCTAGTTCACCAGAAGAAAATAAAACTTTTAGAACGGGTGGCCACTCCGAATTCCCTCACAGCTCCAAGCCCACTATGGTTGGGGATTTCCTGCGTGGATGAAAATAAAAGGGGTGAGTTTGGGGAAACTCAGTGTGTAAGGAAAACCCATTCAAAGCCCAAGTCAGCTCAAGCCTATTGGGGCCTAAGCCCATTCAGTAACATGGTATTGGGCGAGCCCTTTTCAGATTACAATAACTGGGCCTTAGCCCTTATTCAGATAACAAGATGGCCCATAGGCCCATTTCAAAATACATGCAACATCAAGAAACATATGCAAGCCCATTTGGGAGACTACTCAACCCACCAACCACTACACTCCACCCGCATACCCACCATACACTCCATGTGGGAATAGCTCAACCCACCCAAATTTAACACTCCACGATTGCTTGACCTTGCTTTGCTCGATTATCGAAAGAATTGAGGCAAAGCCTCCAAGACGTGGACAAGCCACTTTCAGTACTTCCTCCGTCAATATCCCAGTCCCATGCATCGATAATAACATGGCATGCGATAAATAACAACAAATCAAACATGCATTTAGGTCAATTTAACCCTAGGGGTATTTTGATAATTTATCTCCTAGGGTAAACCGTAAATTTTCCACTTTTAAAGGTATTTCAATAATTTATCTATTTTAGGGTTTTTCATGTATATTCCTACCTTTCACGTACTAACAGAATCACGCATCGAGGGTTCTTACCGAATTGGGCCGTTGGCCCATCATTCCAATTTTGGCCCATTAAGCCCAAAAATATCGAGGCACGTAAATCATGCACTTTGCGGTCCAAACATTGCAGCTACCAAAAACATTAATCGATTTACCTCACGAGCATTCGCACACTCGCAAATCTACAAAATACCGGTTTTCGACATTTTGGCTTTTGCCGATCTAGACTAAGAAAGAGGGTGTTAGTTACACACATTGCTTTGCGACGATATCTGATTTGAGATCCACACACGAACCGCCTACAATTGGATTACTAACACGTTAATCTAACTATTCAAATACGAACTACGTATTAATCCCTTACAATATTCGGTCAACCACACCTACAGATCATAGTAAGCTTATAAGAAATCAATAAGCAACTCATTAACAAATTTTTGTCAATGTTTACTACATAATCATAATTTTATTGCAAGCTGTCTTTCTGAGCAACAGTCACTAAATCATTTATAACTGGAGCTACGAAACTCCAAATCAAGTGCCGTTAATTTTCCTTGAAAATGGACTCATATATCTTCTATCCATAAAATTTTCAGAATTTTTGGTTTAGCCAATCAATACCAGATTTTTCTCAAAGTTTCCCATGTTTCACTGTTTGACTAATCTGACCACTCTTCATTACGAATCAAATTTCTCATTGTACAGAATTCAAAATATGTTCTAGTTTATTTCATTTGAAACTAGACTCATTAAGATTTAATTACATAATTTATTCAGCTTCTAATTCATCTCCCACAATTTATGGTGATTTTCCAAAGTCACGTTACTGCTGCTGTCCCAAGCAGATTTATTACCAAATCACTCTTTCACACATACCTTGCATGCATGTTATTTAAACATGTATATCACCAATCAATCATCACATATCTGTGATTTTACTTAAGTATAATATCCATTTCATCATTTTAAAGCACAACATGTTAGCTGATTTTTCCCTTTAACATCTAAGGCACATGCATGCTCATTTGTTTGGCTCAACTTTACCTATCTTCCATTTTTCATCAAAAGAACATGAAACAACAACCATTTCCTTCATTTTAATTCATGACTAAATGCTCACAACACAACTAAAAATCAAAATATACTTCAAGAGTTAAGGTAGAATCAAGAAGAACTCATGAACCTCAAAATAGAAGCAAGGTAGCAAGAACTTACCTTCAATTTTCCTCCTCCTAATGACCAAATACTCAAGAGCTTTCTCCTCTCCTTTCTCTTCTCTAACTTTTAGCTATGATGAACAAAGATGGACAAAACTTTGTTCTTTTCACCCCATTTTCTTTTAATAAAACTTCATATTTCATCCATTTAATTCTTTAATACAAAAGACATGAAATTCTTATCATGAAACATTTACCTAACCCATTATCATGAAACATTTACCTAACCCATTATCATGGAATATTTACCTAATCCATTATCATGGAACATTTACCTAACCCATTATCAATTTGTATCAATTTGTACCATAAATTATGGATATCAAGTACTCATATTGTCTACAACAACATGATGGCTAGCCACTTCATGTAAAATAGGAGGTTTGTCATGCAAATCCTCCTATTTTGCACTCCTATTTATTTGGCCACTTCAATTTAGCCTATAGCATTTTCAAACATTTTCACATAAGTCCTATTTCATAATTTCACTCACAAATGACAAAATCAAAGCATGAAATTTTGTCAACATTCACAGAATTCCCGAAAATTGGGGCGTTACAACTCTACCCTCCTTAAAGAAATTTCGTCCTCGAAATTTAATCCAAACAGATGAGGGTATTGCTGTTGCATCGTCTCTTCTGGCTCCCAAACTCAGAAGTTTCCCCTTCCTTAACTTGTTGAAAACGAGCGACCAAAGACTCATCTTTCAATTGTTTTTCCTTAATCTGATCCACCCAGGTTGGCCTCACTTGCAACTCAGCCAACAGACTTCCATCATCATACAGACTCAGACGAGCAAACATTGCTCTCAGATCAGATATAGCTCTACGACTTAGAGCATCGGCTACCACATTAGCCTTGCTTGGGTGATACTCGATCGAACAGTAATAATCCTTAAGCAACTTAATCCATCTCCTTTGCCTAAGGTTCAACTCCTTCTGAGTCAACAAATACTTAAGACTCTTATGGTCAGTGTATATAATACACCTTTCTCCGTACAAGTAATGTCTCCAAATCTTAAGTACAAATATCACTGCTGCCAACTCTAAATCATGAGTCAAATAGTTTCCCTCATGAGGCTTAAGCTATCGTGATGCATATGCAACCACCTTACCCTCTTGCATTAACACGCAGCCCAAACCCACGTGTGATGCGCCACCGCATACGATAAAATCATTCCAGACTCCACTAAATTAACACAAGTGCTTCAGTCAGAACTTTCTTCAACTTCTCAAAAGCTTCCTGCTGTTTCTTAGTCCATACAAATGGTACTCCTTTCCTTATCTGTTTTGTCAGAGGTGCTGCTATCACAGAAAAACCTTTCACAAACCTTCTATAGTATCCTGCCAGTCCTAGAAAACTCCGTATTTCTGACATTGACCTAGGCGGCTTCCACTACAAAATCGCTTCAATTTTTCGAGGGTCCACTTAATCCCCTCAGCAGAGACCGCATGTCCTAAGAAGGTTACCTCCCTCAACCAAAGTTCAGACTTGCTGAACTTCACAAAGAGTTCCTTCTCCCTTAACACTTGCAGCACTATACGGAGATGCTCATCATGTTTCGTTTCAGTTTCAGAATATACCAGGATATCGTCAATAAAGACGACTATGAACTGATCCAAAAATGGTTGGAACACACGATTCATCAGATCCATAAACGCTACAGGAGCGTTCGTTAGTCCAAATGGCATAACCAGAAACTCGTAATGACCATACCGAGTCCTGAATGTCGTCTTTTAGATATCTGCCTCCTTGACCCTTAACTGATGATATCCAGATCGAAGGTCGATCTTGGAAAATACAGAAGCTCCTCTAAGCTGGTCGAATAGATCGTCAATCCTTGGCAGTGGATACTTATTCTTAATCGTTAGTTTGTTCAACTGGCGATAATCAATGCACATCCGCATCGTACCATCCTTCTTTTTCACGAATAGCACTGGTGCTCCCCATGGAGACACACTTGGCCTAATAAAGCCCCTATCCAACAACTCTTGAATTTGAGCATTTAACTCTACTAAATCCTTCGGTGCCATCCTATATGGTGTGATAGACACAGGCGCCATTCCAGGTAACAAGTCTATTCCAAACTCAACTTCTCGATTCGGAGGCAATCTTGGAAGCTCCTCCGGAAAAACATCTTGGAACTCCTTTACGGTCCTAACCTTATCCACTGTCAGTCCCTCCTCTTCCGACTGACTTACAAATACTAATTAGGCCTCACAACCTTTCCGAATCCACTTTTCGGCTCTTAATGCCGACACCACATTGGAAAAATAATCCCTTCTCTCACCTATCACCATAACCTCCTCATTCTTTGTAGTTCTTAACACCATTCGTTTAGCAGCACAATCCAGAGTCGCCTTATGCTTAACAAGCCAATCTATTCCCAGAATGAGGTCAAACTCTCCGAACGGTAACTCCATCAAATCTCCGGAAAAACCTTGCCTTGAGTTTCTAGGGTACATTCCTATACGCTTTGTCTACCCTAACCGAAAGTGACCCAAGGGACTTAGTACAGATACCCCACTCACAATCTCCTCAGAGCAGTCTAAGTCGTCCATAATCCGCTCGTGGCCTCCAACCAATATTCCGCCACATTCGGGGCTATACCAGACACGCCCTTAAAGATCTCCGTTCCGTTAGTCCCGAAGTCATTCGAAATAGATCCTCAATTTCGTTGTTCGAACTTACTCTAGCAACCCTTTCCGAACACGAAGCATTGCTCGTGACAGTCATCATCCTCGCGGCCTTATCATACGGCCCATTCTCATCCATCGGTGGTGGTCGTGCTACTTCGGTGGGTATGTGTTTAGAAGACGAAGTTCCAGCTTGAGTACTACCTCGGCCTCGACCACGGCCTCTTCCCCGAGTAGCTCTCGTACTCATATCGATTTATCTTGATTACAAATTTTTATGCATCAATTAATATTCCAGTGTTTATTACGATGTTTTATGAATCGCATAAAGAGTTCGAGTTTGTTTTCACAGAATCAAGTCTAGCTATAGTTTCAATCTCTTATCGATTTTCCTATGGTTTCAGTATCATCCTATCTAGAGTGTCCTAGTAGGGTTTTAGTACAAACAGATAATTCAGGAAAATATTCAGAAAAATTCAGAATACTTACAGACTTGAGCCGGAGATTCGGAATGCCACCTTCTAAAGATCTAAATTTTGAAAATCAAGTTTTTCGCATTCTTTATAAAATTTTCGCTTTCAAAAATCTTTGTTTTGTAAACCCATTCCACAGCCGAGTTGTTGTAATCTAGGCTCTAATACCACTAAATGTAGCACCCCAAACCCGGCCTAGAAGTTATGGCCGGACCCAGCATGCCACATCAAAAACGTAAAAAAAAAAATTCCATTCTAAGTCTAGAAAATCGTACTTGATGTTCAAAAGATTAATTCATTAAGGGTTAAAGTGAATGGAAGTCATGCACTGTAGGAAACGGAAAAGAGGTGGTGAGTCCATCGGACTGCTTAAGTACCAACCTCCCTTCGGATCCAATCCTAGACATGCATACCGCCATTGCCACACCTTAACGTCATGGATATTTCTAGGAAACCGATTCGATTAAGTCATTTTTAGGAAAAGTGATTAATTTTGGAAAATACTTTCATTGCGGAAGCTTTGCTTGTTGTCGTGTTATTTTGAAATCAACTGTTGTTTTTGAAAACGCGCCCTAAAGCTATCTAATTTCAACAGTTAAAATAAGTATTACCTATCTTAGTAATACATAATAAAAACCATCAAAATAAATAAGCGGCTTTATTACATTTAAAAGCCCAAAACCTCAAACGTAATTAAAAGATGTCTAGTTCACCGAAGAAAATAAAACTTTTAGAACGGTGGCCACTCCGAATTCCCTCACGACTCCAAGCCCACTATGGTTGGGGATTTCTGCGTGGATGAAAATAAAAGGGTGAGTTTGGGGAAACTCGTGTGTAAGGAAAACCCATTCAAAGCCCAAGTCACTCAAGCCTATTGGGGCCTAAGCCCATTCAGTGTAACAGTGGTATGGGCCGAGCCCTTTTCAGACATACAATAAACCGGGCCTTAGCCCTTATTCAGATAACAAGATGGCCCATAGGCCCATTTCAAAATACATGCAACATCAAGAAACATATGCAAGCCCATTTGGGAGACTACTCAACCCACCAACCACTACACTCCACCGTACCAGCCATACACTCCATGTGGGGAATAGCTCAACCCACCCAACCCAACACTCACACCATTGCTTGCCTTGCTTTGCTCAGTTATCAAAGAATTGAGGCAAAGCCTCCAAGACGTGGACAAGCCACTTTCAGTACTTCCTCCGTCAATATCCCAGTCCCATGCATCAGATAATAACATGGCATGCAGTAAATAACAACAGTCAAACATGCATTTAGGTCAATTTAACCCTAGGGGTATTTCGATAATTTATCTCCTAGGGGTAAAACTGTAAATTTTCCACTTTTAAAGGTATTTCAATAATTTATCTATTTTAGGGTTTTTCATGTATATTCCTACCTTTCACGTACTAACAGAATCACGTACCGAGGGTTCTTACCGAATTGGGCCCGTTGGCCCATCATTCCAATTTTGGCCCATTAAGCCCAAAAATATCGAGGGCACAGAAATCATGCACTTTGCAGTCCAAACATTGCAGCTTACCAAAAACATTAATCGATTTACCTCACGAGCATTCGCACACTCGCAAATCTATAAAATACCGGTTTTCGACATTTTGGCTTTTGCCGATCTAGACTAAGAAAGAGGGTGTTAGTTACACACCTGTTTGCGACGATATGCTGACGAGATCCACACACGAACCGCCTACAATTGGATTACTAACACGTTAATCTAACTATTCAAATACGAACTACGTATTAATCCCTTACAATATTCGGTCAACCACACCTACAGATCATAGTAAGCTTATAAGAAATCAATAAGCAACTCATTAACAAATTTTTGTCAATGTTTACTACATAATCATAATTTCATTGCAAGCTGTCTTTCTGAGCAACAGTCACTAAATCATTTATAACTGGAGCTACGAAACTCCAAATCAAGTGCCGTTAATTTTCCTTGAAAATAGACTCATATATCTTCTATCCATAAAATTTTCAGAATTTTTGGTTTAGCCAATCAATACCAGATTTTTCTCAAAGTTTCCCATGTTTCACTGTTTGACTAATCTGACCACTCTTCATTACGAATCAAATTTCTCATTGTACAGAATTCAAAATATGTTCTAGTTTATTTCATTTGAAACTAGACTCATTAAGCTTTAATTACATAATTTATTCAGCTTCTAATTCATCTCCCACAATTTATGGTGATTTTCCAAAGTCACGTTACTGCTGCTGTCCCAAGCAGATTTATTACCAAATCACTCTTTCACACATACCTTGCATGCATGTTATTTAAACATGTATATCACCAATCAATCATCACATATCTGTGATTTTACTTAAGTATAATCTCCATTTCATCATTTTAAAGCACAACATGTTAGCTGATTTTTCCCTTTAACATCTAAGGCACATGCATGCTCATTTGTTTGGCTCAACTTTACCTATCTTCCATTTTTCATCAAAAGAACATGAAACAACAACCATTTCCTTCATTTTAATTCATGACTAAATGCTCACAACACAACTAAAAATCAAAATATACTTCAAGAGTTAAGGTAGAATCAAGAAGAACTCATGAACCTCAAAATAGAAGCAAGGTAGCAAGAACTTACCTTCAATTTTCCTCCTCCTAATGACCAAATACTCAAGAGCTTTCTCCTCTCCTTTCTCTTCTCTAACTTTTAGCTATGATGAACAAAGATGGACAAAACTTTGTTCTTTTCACCCCATTTTTCTTTTAATAAAACTTCATATTTCATCCATTTAATTCTTTAATACAAAAGACATGAAATTCTTATCATGAAACATTTACCTAACCCATTATCATGAAACATTTACCTAACCCATTATCATGGAATATTTACCTAATCCATTATCATGGAACATTTACCTAACCCATTATCAATTTGTATCAATTTGTACCATAAATTATGGATATCAAGTACTCATATTGTCTACAACAACATGATGGCTAGCCACTTCATGTAAAATGGGAGGTTTGTCATGCAAATCCTCCTATTTTGCACTCCTATTTATTTGGCCACTTCAATTTAGCCTATAGCATTTTCAAACATTTTCACATAAGTCCTATTTCATAATTTCACTCACAAATGACAAAATCAAAGCATGAAATTTTGTCAACATTCACAGAATTCCCGAAAATTGGGGCGTTACAAGGTTGACTTAGATAGATTTAAAGTAAAAAAATTTACCTTAAAACTACGTAATTTGCGAGAATTAAGTTTTAACCTTACGACACATGTGTGAGAAAAAATATTAATAATTAATTTTGTAAATGAGGAAATCCATACAAACATATTCCCCAAACTAAAATAAATTTTATTAATGAGGTTTTTATTGATTGACTTAGTTATAAGTATTTATATTATGTTTTTATACGTGACAATCATATTTAAATTAGTATTTTATATATAGTTTGATATGTAAACAATTCATATTATATTGATTTTAATATGTTTATTTTGTAAATTAAATCGTATTTGAGTTATCAAATTATTAGGATGCGATAAGATTTTTATAGTCAATTCTTTTGTTAAAAGGAATAGTGACACTGAGCATTGAGTGAATGTTTGATTGTAGTGGTTACTTCAAGTAATGTTTGATTGTAGTGGTCACTTCAAGTATAATTGCGATAAATAAATTAAAATAAAATAAATAAAGAATACAAAAAATTGTTTACACGTGTCAGTTTCTCTATGTTTGTGCAGCCTATCTCGATGAGGTATGTTAGATTTAATACCCTAAGTGTAGTATATTCGTTTGTACACTTATAATTATTTTTGAATAGATTGGTTATTAAAATAATTCATGAATTACGTTAATATACTTTATATGATGTCCTCAAGTGGTTTTTGCATGCAAAGCAAAATAAAAGCAAATATTAGCTCACTAGTTGTTTAACATTTAAACTAATACTAAACAGTATTACGTGCTTGAATCATAATACAGAAAGACAACTTATATTGGTAAACGAACCTAAATATGTCCTTAGTCTAATAAAAAATTAACAAACCGATTGAAAAACTAATATGTCGTCTATCAAGTCTAATGGGGAGATGCCTTATCTTGGGCATCGGAGTAGATGATTCCCAAAAGATAAAGACAAAAATGTGATTGATTGGACTGGTAGTACATCAGACTGGACCCAAGAAGAATAGATCATGAATCTGGTTATGGATTTGTTAATGTAACAGTCCGATTTTCAGTGGTGAAGGAACGGTGGTTTCGGGACCACAAATTTCCATCATAAAGACTCATAAATATTATTTTTATAATATTTATAGAGTCATCATAGTCGTATTAAACTTTGATTTTGAAATATTAACGTTTAGTTAGTTAATTAAAAAAAAGAACTAAATTGTAAAAAGTGTAAAATATGTTAATTATAACAATTAAGTGATTAAATGGCTTGATTAATAAATGAGGGAGGACTTAAGAAACAATTATGATTTAATTGTAATAATGGAATGACAATTAAATAGAAAATAATAAAATAGTGTGTATAGTATGGTAATTTTGTAAATAAATGGAAGTTCAATTAAATTAAGTTAAATTAAAGAATGAAAAACAAAAATTTATCATTATCCTCTTCAAATGGCTGAATGCCATAATTAGGGTGAGGAGAAAGCTTCAGTTGGCTTATTTCTTTGCATGTAAGTCCATTTTGATCCCGTTTCTTATAATTTTTATGTTTTTGAGATCGTTGCAACTAGTCCAACTAGTCCGTACCTTCGTTTTCGATTCTGTTAAAAATTTTGGAAGTTTCCATTGAAAAATATTAGATGTTTTTGATGAATAACATGGATTTAGAGCTTTGATTCTGTTGTGTGATGATTTTGTAAAGTGATTTTTGTTAAATATTGATTTTAGGATTAAATTGTAAAAATATCAAAATATTAGGGTTTGATAGTGAATTTTAGGTTTATTAGGGTATTTATGAGGTCCTAGAATATTTGGATAGATTATTTATTTGAGAAAATTAGTTAATTTGATAGATTAACTAATTAAGGGATTAAATTACAAAAATTGTAAAAGTTTGGGGTAATTACGTAAATTTGAAAAATAAAAGGGTATTAATTGTAAAATGGATTGGAAATGAAATATATGCTAATAAATGAGTAATTTTATATTTTAGATTAAGATCCCGTAGATACTCGTGAAAAAGAAAAAATAGCAGAATAGACCCTAAACTTCTACAATTACTACAATTCAGTCCAAGTAAGTTCGTACGGTTAAAATTTAAAATTTTTATAAATTGATGATTGGTATTATGCATATATTCTATCATTGGAAATGAATTATTGTTTGAATTATAATATTGAATTGGATATTCGGTTTGAATTGAACGTGAGATTTGAGTATATTTGCGATTTGGTGTATGACGGGGGTTTGGAGTGGAGATGGTATTGGAGGGAGATATTGACATTTTACCCAATTAAACTGGGGTTCAGCATTTGTTTCTAACTCTCGTGTTTTACTTTTTGTTTAGTATGATTGGGTGGATCAACTCTTACGAGCTTCTGTTCAGCTTTCAAGCTTCTACTGGTGTATTCGGGAGGACCAGCTCTTATGAGCTTCTGTTGACGATGTACTCTTATCCGTAAGTCATTCTTTTAACGGAAAAATCTCGATAAGATGATTTATTTAACGGAATTTAAAGATATGTTATTTATTTTTGTATTGATTTGAATACGGATGTATTTATCGATTGAAGTTGTGAATGACAGGGAGTTTAATTGGATTTTTTTTTATTGTTTGATTTATTATAATTAGTTCCGTAATAGTTTCGTTTAACTCATCGAACTTACTAAACTTCATTAAGCTTACTTGTGTAGTTTAATGTCATTATAGATTTTCAAAAGGTTGGACAATCGAATCGGCACTCAGGTCACACTATCCAGCTTATCTCGGTAGTTTTTGAAACGTTTAATTCAAATTATATGGCGTGTATAGGCTCTTGTGCTATTTTGGTTAATGTTTAGCTTATGTAAATGTGACGAATGATATTTTGTGCAAATAACCAATTTGCAAATGGTAAGAGAATGAAGTATAGTTTTTATGCTAGTATGTATGGCTTACATATATTTGAATTGTTGTGATTGTGGTAACTTTATTAGGTATATTGTTTTGGTATTGCTTGAATGAGTTGACGAATTGAATTAATGTGTATTTTGAGGTAAAGTTGCATATAATTGTGGTACTAATGAGGGTACATTGGTTAGGCACATATTAGGTTGGTTTTGATGCATTTTTGACCCAATTAATGTTATCTTGATTTGGTATTTTGGTTAGTATTTGAGTTTCTTAAGGTTCAAGCAAATTGAAATGGTAAACTTGTGTCTTAAAGTTCATTTTGAGGCCACTAGACACGGGCGTATGCCTCAGTTGTGTGTAGTACACGGCCGTGTAACACGACCGTATGTCCCCTATAGGTTCAAAGCATGCAAATCAGGCTGTTACACTGCCTAACACACGGGCGTGTGAGATCATTTCGAAAGGTACACGGCATGGCACATAGGCGTGTGGCTTGGCCGTACGACCCAAGTCAGTGAGTTACACGGGTACGGGTTGTGTGTCCCTATTTCAAATGTCCACACGGCCTGAGACACAGGAGTGTGTCTCAGCCGTGTGACCCTTACAGCCCAAATTTTTCAGCTGTTTCCTAAAATTTCCTAATATTTTCGATTTAGTCCCAAACTATTTCTATAGTATTTTTAGGGCCTCAAGTGCTCGATTAAGGGACATTATGAATTTATTTGAATGAAATTTGATTATGTTTGTATTAATGTATTATTTGAATGATTTACTATTTCGTTTGTCAGGTAAAGCTTCGTAACCCTGTTCCAACGACGGATACGGGTTAGGGGTGTTACAATTAACTTGTGACATTCAACGTGTGACATTCTTTAATCCTGAGTGGATGATGGACTATGTATATGTGACTCATACACTTTGATGTAAGTAAAAATTCGAGTTCAAATATATAAGGAATCGAAAGCTAGTGCGTTGGGTATACAACTTCTGCAGCATGTAGCATCATTCACAATAGGGGAATTCATAACCCAAAACACAAGTAAATAATATCCTTTCATTGGCATTACATGATAGATGAAAAGTAAACGTGGTCACTGGTCATTCGTCTTTGTGTTAAATGACTTGATTACTATTTGATAGTAACTGACTTTTCATGGAGGAATATGTAATTGTTATTACCATGAGATAAAATAGTATCAAAAGCGGATTTATCTTAAAGAGATTAAGGATATCCTATTAGGGTAACACATTTATGATAAGGTCATTGGATGAGTATTGATCGACTTGCTTTTGTAATGTCATGTCATTAAGGAAAGCTCAATCACGATACTATAATAGAATGACTTCGTGACTAAATGAGTTTATAATTAATAGATGAAAACTTATAACTTAATTATAAATCATTTGAGTCCTAAGTACATATGTCCAATCTATCCCTCCATTAGCTCGTTGAAACCTGAAATGAATTGCATGTTGAATCAAATAAAAAACAAAGGATAGAAATGGTAAAGTTAGAGCAATGGAAAACATTCGGAAATAAATGTGATTTTCTCACTAAATGGAAATGACCTGAAAATTTAATTTATGATTTTTGAATTATTAATTAATTAATTATTTGAAGTTCAAAAATATAATAAAATTAATTAGTTATTGTGAATCCGTTGAATGTAGAAATATTAAATATGTTTTCTCATAGATTTTTATGGTAAGGTTACTATGATTTTAATGGAATTAGAATCGAGTTGAGAAAATTATTTAATTGGGAGATTGATTAATTTATTATGTTTTATTTTGGAAAAATAGAAAACATATATTGGATTTGATTGAATTATAAAGTGTTAAATTAAAAGTTCAGGAAGCACTTATAATTAGACCCGATACGAGAGAGGCCCAAAGGCCCTTCATGTTGATACATGGGAGGACAAACCCTAGTATATTCAACTAGGGTTGTCGCTCCTCTCTCTTCTAGTTGAACTAGGATTTTGTTATTCTATTGAAATAAACTTTTACTAATTCAACAAGGGTTTCACTTATCTCCCTATAAGTAGATGACATTGGTAGGGCTAAATACATAATTTTAAAATATTATTATTTTGCTCAAAAATAGTGATAATTTATTTTCTAAGTATAACTTCTATTTTTTGAAATAACAATTCTATTAGTTTCTATTTAAGAGAGAATTTTGTTTTTCTACTGAAAGTAATGTAAATTTTTTGTTGAGTTTTATTCGAATTTATTCAAGTCTACTCTCGAAGTCGTTCGTGGTACGAGAATAGCGAAGAAGGTTGTTCGATTGAAAGTTTGGAACAGCAAGGATCCGTCTAGTCGAAAACAGTTGCGATTTTAGGAAAAAAATTTATTGTTATAAATATCACAAACCGACTCGGTTTTCAAAATTTTAATTTTCCGCTATACAAAAAAACCAAATTTGAACCGGATTTTTTCCAACAAGGTATTTTACTATCTTTAATCCCAATACAACAAGTGGTTCAAGTTCTATCACTTAATATAACAAACTTTACTTTTGTATCTTAAAGTGTAGTACCCCCTACCCGTATTCATTGCCGGAATAGGGTACGAGGTATTACCAGAGTTTACGAATTTATTATTATTATTATTATTATTTAGGAAAATTCAATATAATCCCTTTACAGATATCTAACCTTCCCTGTAATATTATATCGAGACCAATCCAAATCAACCAATCCAATTCAACATATTTTCAAGATAAATTCATGCATATTTATAAAATAACGTCATCACATACCCAAAACCACGTTTGTTAACCATACCAATGGCTAACTCTACATTCATTTCACAGAATCATTTACTTTATTAGCTTATACATGCCATTGATTTCCAAAATAAAGTTTCTTTATATACCGAAGTCCTGAGGTTGATAGTGTGATGTGTTTCCGACCAAATCCGACCTCCGAGCTCTTGACACTACAAAACAGGGAAAAAGGAAACGGGGTAAGCACTTCGTACTTAGTAAGCTCATGTAACAAGAATTATACTTACCTAATATTTTCAATACAATACAATAAACATCTCTATATCCATTCAATGCATTATTACCCTAATATGCACAAACTCAACATTCAAGTTAGTACAATAATTTCCATGTACCAATAATATATACTATGATTGATGAGCTCATCAATACCATGATTTCCATTTCCTTATTATTTTTCCATATTTATCCCGTTGAATTTCTTGGAATTTTCGATGGATTTTCAGAGATACACTTTTAGTGTACATTTCCGGGTCCGTCAATTCATATTCATGTGCGTACATATCCATTTCAGAGAGCACACTCATGAACCTCAACCTTGCAGAGGGATTACTAGTCCAGGCTAAATCCCCTGCAATATAAACTCATAGAGTATTGTCGGAATTACCAGTCCAAGCTAAATTCAGACCCTAATTCGGATTACCCATCCAGGCTAAATCCATTTTACACATATTCTTCGGGAGGGCTATATCAAGATAGGATCACCCATCCGGGCTAGATCCTTTTTACCGTCAATTCCTTTTCAGAGATCCATCAAATTTTCCTTTCATTCAATCGGGATTTCTTCCCATTTTATCAAATATATCAATGTTTCATTAATTTTCATACAATGAACATTCAAATCATATTCACATCAATAACATACAATCTCAAGCATTTAAGAATATAATTCAAGTTACACGAACTTACCTTGATACTTGTTTGTAAACAATAAAAATCTACTAATCCCGAACTTTTTCCTTTCCTCGATCTAGCTTCGTATTTGAATCTTCCGGATCTAAATAAATAAATTTAATTATCAATTTAATACATTTCATGTTCATATGCGACATTCTCTATAATTCAACTATTATTTATAGTTCATTCAAAGCTGTCTACTTGAGTCATAGTCACTAAATTATTTATAACTTGAGCTAAGGAACTCCAAATTAAGATCCGTTAATTTTACCTGAAACTAGACTCATATATATTTTTACCATAAAATTTTCAAAATTTTTGGTTTAGCCAATAAGTACATTTTATTTTTTAAAGTCACTCCTGTTCTGCTATCGACAGTTCTGACCCTTCTTCACTAAAAATTAATTATCTCTTCAAACAGAATTCAAATGATGTTCTCGTTTGTTTCTCTTAAAAATAGACTCATTAAGGATTCTATACATATAAATTTAAACCCATAATTGTTTTTCTTCAATTTTTTTTATGATTTTTCAAAGTCAGAACAGGGGAACCCGAATTTATTCTGACCTTATCTCACAAAATTTATTATATCTCAAAATTTAGAAATCCATTGCTTACACTATTTCTTCTATGAGAAACTAGACTCAATAAGCTTTAATTCCATATTTTTTTCATCTTCTAATTCGATTTATACAATTTATGGTGATTTTTCAAAGTTAGTCTACTGCTGCTGTCCAAACTGTTTTTGTGCAAGCTGTTTATTACCATTTTTCCCCTAAGCTTTTAATAAATGATAATTTCGTCCCTACTCAATTAGCCTCTCAATTGAACTGATTTTTCTCAATTAATATTTTATTCTATCACCTTAAACTAGTTTACAACCTTTAGGAATCAGAATTTCAGCAATATACTTTAATTCCAAGCATTTTCACAATTAGGTCCTAAAAATCAATTTCTATTGAAATTACCTAATAAAATCATCTCATAAACAAATTAAAGCTTTAATTTCATTCTATTTCATCATAAACTTACAGCACTAAACCATGGTGACTTTCAATTTCATCCATGAAATAAAAAACTAATGAATTTAATAGTAGGACCTAGTTGTAAAAGTCTTAGAAACACAAAAATTACAAGAAAAAGGCAAGGATTAACTCACTTGGTGCAAAAATTATGAAATACCAGCTTAGAGAACCCTCCTATGGCGTTTTTAGCTGTTGTAATTGAAGAGAAATGAAGAAAAATCTAAATATTTCCTATTTAGTCCTAGTTTTATTTAGTTAATTTTGCAATATTCCAATTTTACCCTTAATTTATCAATTTTTCTGCTGATTTCATACCCTTGCCGTCCAGCCCAAATAACTTTTGGGTCTAATTTCCTTTTAAATCCTTTCTCATTAGACTCTTAAGCTATTTAATCATTCTAGCAACTTTTACACCTATTACAATTTAGTCCTTTTCATTTAATTGACTACCCAAACATTAAAATTTCCTAACGAAATTTTAACACCACACTAATAACATTTCATAAATATTTATAAAATTATTTTCGACTCGGTTTTACAAGATAGAGGTCCCGATATCTTGTTTTTACCCAATTTCTTCAATAATTTCTTTTTCTAACTAACCACAAAATCGGTAAAATTTTTCTATCAATATTTTCATACAATTTTCCTATCATATCAATTTTCATTCAAAAATATTGAAATAAATTTCTCTTTAAATTGGATTTGTGGTTACGAAACCACTGTTCCGATAACCTTGAATTTAGGCCATTACATAAAGACTTAAAACAGACACCTCTAAAATTTTCCTCTAAGAACTTAGGTTGTAAACACCAACTATTTGATCTCAAATGCGCTCACAAATACATTTCTCAAACGAATAATAGTGCTCACTATGCTTTATACTTAAACCTATACAAGTCTCTCAATATATAAAACTTTTCTGGACTTACTAACAGACTAGAAATCAATTACAATCTAATCCCTTAATAATAACAGCTACAAAATAGCAAAATACAATATGCTAATAAAGGCCAATGTATAGTGGACTGTTGGAGATTCATTCTTCAATGCTATCTCGATCCATTCTCCACAATTTAAGGGATTCAATTACTTAATCCGAACTAATTCATCCTTCAAAAAAGCTGCTTTAAAAGGATTAACCTTCAAAGTCGAGCTTGCATATATCCACAAAATCAATACCATTCAAAGTCCAGTAATTTTATTTCAATAAATTATCAAATCCAAATATATAAGTAATAATCTATCACAATATTGACAGAAATGACAACATTCAATTGGCACTCAACTAGCTACTTCAAAAAACACTTGCCACAACATAACATAAGGTAAAGAATTTTCATCCTAGTTGTTCTTTTATTTAGTCTAGAATTATCCATGCTTTTATAAGATTTTAAAGAATAAAATATACATTTATATAACAATATATTTCATTAATTATATATATTAATTTTTTTATCCAAGCATTTACTTGCATTAAGTATCAATTAAAATATATTAAATTTTTGTAATTTTTGTTGAAAAATTTGTATTTTATGAAACTTTGAGGCATATTCTCAATAGGTAAAGGTGGAGAGTTGAATCATAAAATTATGGTTTTTTATTCTACTCCATGAGGCCTTTATAACGGTATATCATATGCTAAAAATGGTTGAGTGGTGAATGAGAAATTGATGCTCAAAGTAAGCTACTTGAAAATATTTGTTGAGGAAAAGAAAAGTTTAGATCCCACAGTGGTTAAATACCAAGTGTGAAATGTGTTTATATATGAGAACCCTCTTAAAAAATGATTAAATGTCTAAGCTTGAAATCTTGCCTCATGCGCAAGGGGGTGCAGGTCCAAACTCAATGAGGCTGGGGCGCACGACGTGGGCAATACAAAATGACTGACCCAAAGTGGGCCTACAAATATTTTAACCCAACACGAAATTTAATTTTTCCTTAGCATATATATATAAATCTAATATAAAAGGATATATATCCTAAATTTTTTGATTCTAATCAATTTGATTTGATTCAATTGCCCAAGACTTCTTCAGAATTTTTTGCTCAATTTTCCACTCTCTCACACCGATTTTCTGCTGCTCTCAAAACTCTTCTTTTCTTCTTCGAATTTTTCAAACATTCCGATTATAGAAAATGGCAACGTTCGTTCGTTAATCGCTGCAGAGGTGCTACTGCTTTGATATTTGTGTTGTTGTATCCTTAGAGCCATTCTACCAACGTTTCTCCAAGTATCATAGGAGCGGCCGAATCTGTCTTAAGGAAACTGTGTTTCACAGGCCTCAACTTTCGTAAAATCTCTATTCTTCCTTTTTATTTCAATTTTTGTTACGGTTTTGTTTGATTTTCATATTTGAAAAATTAATTATAAATTATTCTATTTGATTTTATTTTATATGTATTTATTTATATTTAATTATTTTGTTCGCTACGTATTTTTTCCAACAATTTTTATAAACTTGATTAATTATATGAGAAGTAAATTAAACATATTCTTTCATAAAAATATTTTTAAAATAATATGTTACTTTAAATTAATTATAATAAAAATTTAAGAGTTTTAAGATGGTATTCGTAAAGTTTTAAATAGCAAAAAATGAGTTCCGCTAATATTTTGAATGAGTAAGAAATATTTTTATTGCTAATTTTATTATTATGTTAACATTAGAATAATATTTTATTTTACTATTAATTTTAAATATTAAAATGTTTTATTAAATATAAAATTTTTATATCCAAATTAAATTATACTTTCGTTTTAAAAATATTCATTTTTTCTTATGAAAAATTATGCAACTTTGAATTGCACTTTTACTATATTTTAATAATATATAAAAATAAACCTCAACAAATCCATTAGCATTTAATATTTAAATATTTTCATTTAATTAGTAGCTAAAAATCTCTAAAAATAATATTTATTGAATTTTTATTGTTATAATATTTTAACTATCAAAATATTTTTTTATATTTTAACTAGGTTAAACAATTAGTAAAATTACATGTGAGATTAAGAAATAATTTTTTTTATAAAAATATATATACTATTAGAGTTAATTGTATCAAACATCTCCAAATTATGACTCTCTTTCTAAGTTGGTCTCTAAACTTTAAAACTTTCTAATTACATCTTAAACTATTGATGTTATATCAATCATGTCCTTCTATTATTTAAACAGTTAATTTAACCAATAAATTATATGTAAAATCTTATGTAAATAATTTAGAATGAAAATTTTAAAGAAAAGTAAAATGTTGTCGAATAAATTTTAAAATTAAAAGCTAAAAAAATGGAATTGGGAAAAAGGGGTGAATGAGAGTTTTATAAAAAACTCGAAAAATAAAAAATTTGAAAAACTCAATATCGAGATTTTTATAACATTCATTTTAAAAATATTCATTTTTTTAAAAAAACTTTCATTTTAAATTATGCCACATAAGATTTGGCATCTCATTTAAGAGTTAAATTAACAATTTTACTAACGGAATAACCTTATTGATATATCATTGATAGTTTGAGGATGTAATTAGAATGTTTAAAATTTTGAGGACCAATTTAGAATGATGGTCATAGTTTGAGGATATTTGATGCAATTAACTCATACTATTATTTAAGCCCTTGATTGAGTTGGTTTCATGAGTCAATCGAGCACCAACTTGATTAGGGAAATTATGAAAATATCCTTTCATAATTAAACTTAATTATATTATTTAAGGGTATTTTAAATTTTTTATTTTTAAAAACTTGATAAAAAATTTGCATCTGACTGAATCTAAGCCCATGCTATTTACATCATAAAGTATTAACTTTACCAATGAACCAAAATTTTATTTTAATACAATATTTATATTTTAATTATATTTTGCACTATTATTTAAGACATTGATTAAGTTGGTGTCTTTCCATAATTAACTTAAGATATACTATTTGAAGTTTTTTTTTTAAAAACTCAATAAAAAGTCTACCGATTATAGCATGTTAGGGTTTTGTTTTCGTTCTTTTTTCTCTGTCGATTATTGCAGTTGTAAGGGTGGACCCGGTTTCTCTAAATTCTTTTAGGTTTTCAAACGAAGGAAAAAGAAAAACCAATGGAGGCGACAGTCTATAGAACAGATATTGTAAGATATTATAACAGTTTCTACCAAGAGGAAAAATCAGCGCATATTGTTCGATTATGTTACTATTTAGGATCTAAACGGTGCCAGGAATAGCAAATTAAACCTAGTGAACATAGGCCTCAAAAACAAGGCAATGGAAGAAGAGATGGAAAATTTAAACATAACTGAAGAGGAAGAAGAACATGTTCGTGATTACGGAGAAGAAGAGGAAAGCGAGGATGAATTTAATTTATGTTTGGTAGGAAAGGTCCTAACAAATAGTACAGTCCACTTCCCTTCTATGAGGACTGTCCTTGTTGAGCTATGGCATCCAATTGAAGGTGTTTCCATAATAGAGATCAAAGACAAGAGAGTTTTTTTTTTCGTTTTTATAATGAGTTAGATTTATGGAGGGTAACGAATGGCACACTATGGTTTTTCAATAGACATCTAATTTTTTTTCACCGTTTGGAGAATGGGGAAGATCCAACTCAGGTTTCTTTGATTTACTCAAATTTTTTGGTACAAATTCATAATCTATCTCTTGGTTCTATGTTAGAAAGAATGGCACGATAATTGGATAATTTTATTGGACAGTTCATAAAATATGATGCAACGATAATAACAAAAAGTGTGAAGAAATTCATGCGAATTAAGGTTTGTTTAGATATTCTAAGCCTATTGAAAATAAGAAAGTGCATAATATATGGGAAGGAAAAATCCACTTATGCACTTTCCAATATGAAAAGTTATCGTTATTTTGTTTTTTATGTGGAAGATTAGGGCATGAAAAGAGTTTTTTCCCTTTATGTTTAATCGTAGAGATATAAGAGATGGATAGGGATAGGATTTTTCTTTAATAGAACCACCAAGAAGGAATATACATTTTGAAAGTAGGTGGTTACGAGAGGAGCCAAGGAATATGGTTAAAAGCAAAAAAAAAAAAAATTATGGATCGAGAGGGAAGAGCAATGCAGAATGGTACATCAAAATCCCAACCATATAGAATGAGGGGTATTGAATACTAACAAGGCCTAATGGTAGGGGCATTGTTATGAACTATAGTAGAGATACCGAAGGATATGGTGTTGACAGCATGGTGGAACATAATAAATTAAGGGGGATGACTAAAGACCACGAAGAGGATCCAATTGGCATTATAGAAGGAAAGAAACGAAAAAGGATGAATCAACTAAAGGAGTCACAAGCCATTAGTATAGAGACTAATCTTGATATAAATTTATCAGCAATCGCTAATAAGCAGGTTGACAGGTGGCAATGAAAATCCTAAGTTAGAATGTCCACAAATTGGGGCAACCACGGACAGTAAGACGTCTTAAAAATCTACTGAGATAATACCAGCCCTAACTTTTATTTATCCTAGAAACAAAAGTTAGCCAAAAAAAGATGGAACAAATAAAGAAAAAGTGTGGATATGTTAACGGGATTAATGTGGGTACGAAGGGTTCTAAAGGGGGTCTCTTTTTAGGATGGAAAGAAAGTTTACCTATTACCCTTAGGAGCTTTTCTAGTTCACACATTGATATTGAGGTCAAAGAAGAAAAAGAAGACATCTAATGGAGATTCACAGGATTTTATAAATCTCCAATAGAGCATCTAAGGAGGGTTTTACGGGACAAGCTACGACGTCTGCATGAGCATTGTCAACTGCCTTGGCTTGTCATGGGAGATTTCAATGAAATAATGTACTTTTTTAAGAAAAAAAGTGGAAGGTTGAGAGAAGAAAGACAAATGGAAGCATTCAGGGAAGCACTAGAAGATTGTGAATTAAACGACCTCAATTTTTCAGGGTAATGGTTCATATGAAAGAGATGACAAATAGCGAAAAATAATATATGTGAAAGGTTGGACAAAAGAGTGGCAAATCCGAAATGGTGGAGTTTTTTTTCCTAGTTATTATTTACGCCACTTGACACATAGTTTTTTGGACCATTGCCTGTTGCTTATGAATACTTTGGGGCATCGAGGTAGTTTTAAAGGAAGAAGAAACTTTCCCTTTCGTTTCAATGCAAAAAGAGTTTTTGAAAAAGGTTTTAAGGAACGGGTGAATAGAATATAGGGATCAAGTAATGAAGGTCTCCCAAGGAAACTTGCAAGTTTGGGCAATGGTTTAAAAGAATGGGCCAGGATTAATAAAGGTATTTGGAACAGAACAAGGACAGAGTTAAGCTAAAAACTTAGGAACTTAGTAATGAAGATCCTGAAGAAGAATGACTAGCAGAAATTACAGAGGTTAAACTAACATTAAATATAGAGCCAGACAAAGAAGAAATCTTTTGGGAACAACGAGCAAGGGAAAACTAGCTTAAAATGAGTGATAGTAACACAAATTTTTTTTACAACTATGCGTCCTACCGAAAGAAAAGAAATATGGTAAAAAGCTTTGAAGATGGGAGTGGCAGATGGATTGAGGGAGATGAAGAATTGCTAGCTTTAACATCAAATTATTTTAACAATCCTTTTTTCCTCAAAACCTATGCAGGATTGTGAAAATTTATGGACAGAGATCCAACCTTGCATTCTTGAACACATTAACGAGGTTCTTTCAGCAAGTTTTAAAAAAGAAGATTTATGAGAAGCATTAAAATTAATGGCTCCACTAAAAGCCTCAGGTACTGATGGATTCCCTGCAATGTTTTTTCAAAATTTTGGCATATTATAGGAAAAGGGGTGTATAGATTCTGTTAAGAAATTTTGAACAACCAAAAAAAATTAAGTGCAATTAACGATACCAACATTGTCCTAATTCCAAAAGTTCAAAATCCAAAAAATATGGGCCAATTTAGGCCAATTAGCCTTTGCAGTATAGTTTATAAAATAATCTCAAAAGATAAAGTCAATAGATTTAGGAAGGCTATTGGCTACTGCATTGATAATGCAGAAGGCACTTTTGTCCTAGATAGACAGATTACAAATAACATATTAGTGGCATATGAATTATTGCGTTCTTTTAAGAAGAAAGATATGGATTGGGTAATTTTGCTCTAAAACTAGACATGAACAAAGCATACAACAGGGTTGAGTGGATTTTCATTGAAAATATGATGAGAAAGCTTGGTTTTTTGACAAGTCGGTACCATTGATCATGTGGTGCATCAAAAGCATTTCATACTCAGTCGTGCTTAATGGAGGGAAAAAGGGTTGGTTTTAGTCTTACTAGAGGAATAAGGGAAACAAAAATATAAGGGAAACAAAAAGGGAAACAAAAATATAAGGGGAAAAAATAAGTAGAGGAGATTTGTCAATAACCCACTTTTTTTTCGCTGATGATGACAATATCTTATTTGGAAAAGCAATAATGGAAGGAGCTTTAGCAATTCGATCAGTTATTAATGCCTATGAAAAAATATCGGGACAGATAGTGAATTTCAAAAAGTCATTAATTTACTTTAGCAACAATGTCAACGATGCGGTTAAATTGCAAATTTGAAGGGAGTTAGGGGTTTGCATGACCAACAATCCTGAGAAATACCTTGGATTACTGAAAATGGTGGGGAGGCGAAAGAAAATTGCTTTTGTGGAAATAAATGAAATTTTTTTGACAGAAGTGAAAAACTAGAGCATTCGCAATTTGTCCATTGGGGGAAAAGACATTTTTATCAAATTAGTCTTACAAGTCATTCCAATCTATGCTATGCAATGTTTCAAATTACCAAGTTCTTTATGCTGAGAATTAGAGAATATTATGTGTAAATTCTGGTGGTAAAATTTGAAAACAGATAAGGGTATTTACTAGTGTTGGTAGGTGTCATTTTGTATCCCTAAGGCGCATGGGGGGATGGGATTTAGAGATTTATCAAATTTTAATAATGCCTTGTTGGCAAAGCAAGGATGGAAGCTAATCACCAATCCCATAAACTTACTTGTACAAGTAATGAAATATAAATACTACCTACGAAGTGACTTTTTGAATGTCGAACTAGGGGCTTACCTTTCGTTTACCTGGAAAAGCATATGGAACGCTCGGAGTATTTTGGAATCAAGAATGGGTTGGAGAATCAAAGATAGTAAATCAGTTAACATATGAAACGATCCATGGCTTCCTAAGGAAGGAAAATTATAGTTTCAGAATATTGATTATAGGTACATTTTAGTTGTAGACCTTATAAATCATGAATCTGTCACCTGGAAGTAGGAAACCTTGAGAGGGTTTTTCCCAGAAGAACAAGCTAGAGAGATTGGATCTATTCCTTTGGGGAACGCTCTGCAACTAGATATAAGGGTTTGGTAAGGTGATAGGTTAGGGGAATACATGGTAAAAAACGGTTACAAAAAGTGTCTTAGAAGATTTAAATATGATGGGAAATCAAATTACAACAGACTAGGATCTAACTAGAAGTTATTTTACAAAAATTTAGAGTCTAAAAATTCTCAGTAATGTTCGAATTAATCTATGGAGAATTACAAATAATTTCTTGCCTACTTTAAGTAATTTAAAAGGTCGTAGACTGATATATGATGCTTTATGCCCACTTTGTGGAGAAGAAGATGAGTTTGTAAGCTACATCTTCCGAGACTACATCCTCGCAAAACAAGTCGTCCAGTAAATGACATTGACATTGGTCCCCGTTCATGAAAATCAAGAATGGAAACAATGGTTAGCGGAGACTTTCAATCTCAATAATGCATATAAATGTTCATGCTTAGCAGTATCATTAAGGGCAATATGGCATAACAAGAATATATATTTCCTTGAAAGCATCAGACAAAGAACATGCGAGATTGTAGCTTATATTAAAGCATACTTAGCGGATCTTGACAAGCTAAAGGAAGCACTAAAATGTCAACATAACACAGTGATTACCCAATGAGAGCCTCCATCAGAAAGTCAAGTTAAAATTAATTTTGATTTTGCGTTTCTTCAACAAAGCAACAAAGCAGTCTTAGGAATTATCATTAGAAATCATACGGGGCTTGTAATGGGTTTGTGTTCTGACTCGATCTATAATGTTAGAGATCTAACAATTGCTAAAGTGTATGCAAACCTTAAATGAGCCGTTTTTGCTAAAAAAAAATGGGATTTAGTGATGTTATCATAGAAGGGGACTCAAGGATCGTTATTAAAAAACTGCAAAACCATGAAAATTACAAATCAGTCGTCGGGGGAGTTATAAACAAAATAATAGCAATGTCAAGAATTTTTTGAAATATTGAGTTCCGATTCATACCGCAAAAAGCCAACGGAGCGGCGCATACAATGGCTGCATAGGGCAGAGGAAGCGATTTTTCGACTTTCTAGGTGGAAAAAACTCCATTGGAGGTTGAACCTATCATAGCTAGAGACCAAAGAAGAACTGATTAATGAAAATGTATGGATGTTTGATGGACTAAGTCTAAAAAAGAAGACGGGTTAACAAAGCTCCGAGGAACTCAAAAGATGATGGACCGGGGGAACGAAGTCAAGACGAGAATAAAGGATTTGTTTTAACAGGTCCACCGTTGAAATGAATTTTGGCAATGCGACAAAAGAAGGGAAGAATAAGGGAAGGTTAAGTCTTTAGGGTTTTCTTGTTGTGTTCTTTTTTAGGAAAATTTGCGTTTTCTTCACTTACAAAAGAGTAGGGGACTGGTTTTATCTTAAGAAATGAAAAATTGAGGCTTCGCCCACTCTTTCGTGATGTTTTGTATTTCAATTGGTAGGTTAGGTGGTTTTTTTTCTTTTTAGGATTATGTGCTCCCTCCTATCAATAAAGTAGCCGAATTAAATTTTAAAAAAAAAACTCAATAAAAAATTCAAATGTAGTTGAATTTAAAACCATACTATTTACATAAATAAAATATTAACTTTACCACTTAGCAAAAATTTATTTTAATATATTATAAGCTATAAAGTAACATATTTTAATCTCATTTTTAATGTTTTTTTGGATGATTAATAATGCAAATTAATAAATTTGATGCTCCTAATCTTTTAAATTCATGTTTCTATACTTAGGAGAGCATGTAGGAGTGAAAAGAGCAAAAAAAGAGCCAAAATTAGACAAAAAGAGTTGTTTTCAGAATCCACACAGCCTGGGCATTTTCACACGAGCTGGTCACACGCCCGTGTGAGCTACACGGGCTGGACACAAGCACATGTGCCAGCTCATGTCGATTTCGCACTCTATTTCTTAAATACTCGGAAAAAAATCTATTTTTTAGGATTTCTGAGTATTCTAAAGTCTATAAATACCCATTAGAAGAAAACATATGGGAAATCAGAGAAGATCGAAGAAAACACTCGAATAACATCATCGGAATCAACTCGAAAATGGATCTCCATCAAGATC
Organism: Gossypium arboreum; assembly: GCF_025698485.1. Classification (NCBI taxonomy): domain Eukaryota; kingdom Viridiplantae; phylum Streptophyta; class Magnoliopsida; order Malvales; family Malvaceae; genus Gossypium; species Gossypium arboreum. The sequence continues at coordinate 18,514,957 of NC_069080.1, forward strand.
GAAGACCTCCTTTTAATTTATTTCAAAGTTTTATTGAGTTTCTTTATGTCTTGTGGTTTTTCTAACTTTGAAATGTTTCTATTCAGGATTAAGAACTAATTCCCTAGATACCTAGGGAGGATAAAACCTTTGATGAATCCTTTTATTTAATTTCCGTTTTACGCGATAAATAATTGATTCTTGTTCTCAATTATGTATGCTTATTTCTTGTTTTAATATTTTCAGGATATTAATTCATGTTTAATGTGCTTATTTTAGTGGAGCAAAAGTCCCTATTTAAGAGTAGATCTAACATAATTGAGTAGAGTTGCATGCAATCTTAGAAATAGGATAATATAAATCTATCGGATTAGAGTCAAATCTAATAAGGGAATCCATAGATCGAATTAATGCGACGATAGGGGTTTTAATTAGAAAGAGATTTCAATTAATCAACCTAGAGTTAGTTGTTCTTACTCTCGAAAGAGATATTAACATAATTTAGGGATTTCTATGTATCAAGACACAAGTGAATAAATCGTTTAATTCAGATTCATAATAAAATGTGAAGTATAGGTGGATTCTTTTCTGAGTATTGTCTATCTCATTGGTTATCTTCGATTATTTCCTTGATTCATTCTCTGTTGCATACTTAGTTAAATTAGTTTAGTAATTTTAGATTTAAAACACAATCACTCCAATTTGTCCTCTAAATAATAAGAAGATAGTAATTATTAGTACTTTTAGTTCTTATGGATACGATATTCTCTACTCACCATAACTATACTATTGTTCGATAGGTGCACTTGCCTTTGTCGTATTTATAATTAGTTTAGTGACTATCAGTAGAACATTTACATTTTAATTCTAGCCAAAAATCAATCCTCCCATCGTTTGTCATTTACCTACATATTAATATTTTTAAATACATAATTGTCGTAGTTGTGTTGAACTTTGTTTCTGTATTCGACATACTATCGTCGAGTCACTCGTGTCATAACGCGAAATTTGAAATTTTTTCCCCACCGGGTCCTGCCTCATCGACTAAACTATAATTTGTCTTTGAAAGCTACGTATGTGTAGTATAAAGAGGACTAGAGTTTATACAATTCAGCTACGTCAAAATATTTGTTTGTAACAAAAACAGCACACGGAAAATGGCGTTGGCACACCCTATACTCTTCTGCCTGCCCCGATTGAGCCCTAAGCAAATCATGGTCCCTGCAAAACTTGAATCTCAGCCTCCTTCTTTGAGGAGCACTTGCCGTTTCTTGGGTGCTGTGTCCTCCACCACCACTCAGTTTTCCATTTCTCATCACCCCAAAGATGAAAGACCTTCAGTCAATTACCAGCCAAGTATTTGGAGCTACGATTTCCTTCAGTCCTTGAACAATGATCGTGCCGTACGTAATCAACCTCACACTTTGTTTGTTTGTTTGTTTACTTAATTAATCATTTCATGCTAGCTAATGACATTGGCAGGATATCATATACAAAGAGAGAGCAGCGAAGTTAGAGGAGGAATTGAGGTGTGGTATGAATGATGAAAATGCAGACCCACTGAACTTGCTTCAACTGATCGATGACATACAACGGCTGGGGTTGGAGCATCGTTTCGAGATGGATATCAATAGAGCCCTAGCGAAATTCGTCTCCGGTGTCGCAACAGAGAATACTATTGGCCTGCATGCAGTAGCTCTAAGATTCAGACTCCTCAGGCAATACGGCTACGACATCTCTCAAGGTAATATATGTTATTTAAAGCTTTCAAAATCTAGGTCTGGGTTGCCATTATTCTGACTATACTTCTGAATGCAGATGTGTTTAAAGGTTTCATGGATGGTAAGGGAAATTTCAAGGAATGCCTGTGCGAGGATGTGAAAGCAATGTTGAGTTTGTACGAAGCTTCACTTCTGCGCTTTGAAGGAGAGGATGTGATGGATGAAGCCCTCGTCTTTACACGGATGCATCTAAAGGGTATTAGCGAGGAGGAGAAAGATTTAACACAACAGGTGACCCGCGCCTTGGATCTGCCGCTGCATCGGAAATTGCTCAGGCTGGAAACTCGACGGTACATCGAGGATTACGGCGAAAGAGATAATGCAAAACTCAACCTGCTGGAATTGGCCAAGGTGGATTTCAACATGGTGCAGTCAACACTTCAAGAAGATCTCAAAGAGATGTCAAGGTAATTTAATTAGATGATAAGCTGTTAAGTTTTTCAAAGCTATATATGTTTTATAGTTACTTGCAGTACTTAACATGACTTAATAATATTATTAGATGGTGGATGGACATGGGGATGGCGAGCAAGTTGAATTTCGCAAGGGACAGGCTTACGGAATGCTTATTTTGGACGGTCGGAGTGGTTTCTCAACCTCAATTCAGGCATTGTAGAAAAGTTTCTAACCAAAGTGGCTTCCTTTGTAACTACAATCGATGATATTTACGATGTTCATGGCACTTTGGATGAACTGGAGTCATTTATTGATGCTGTTCAAAGGTTTGAAAGTATTTATATGAAATATTATTTATATCTTATTATTCACTAATAAATTCCTTTAATATTCAGATGGGATTTAGGTGCCGTAGAAAATCTGCCCGATTATATGGAGCTATGCTTTCTTGCCCTTTATAACTCTATAAATGAGATGGCTTATGAAACTCTTAGAGACCAGGGACAAAACATCCTTCCTTACTTGAGAAAAGCGGTACGGTACATAGTACATACCAGTGTATAACAACAATTCATATATCTAATTAAAATCGTAATTCTCTTCCTTTTTTTAGTGGGCTGATCTATGCAAAGCATTCTTAAAAGAAGCAAACTGGGCACACAGGAAACACATTCCGACATTCCAAGAATATCTTGAAAATGCATGGTTGCCTGTATCGGGACATCTTTGTCTAGTCCACACCTACTTTTTACAGAGAGCAAACATCACCATTGAAGCACTTCATAGCTTGGAACATTACCATGATGTCATTAGATGGCCATCCATTATTTTTCGACTTTGCAATGATTTAGGCACTGCAAAGGTGTATATATATATACATATATATATATATACATATGCACTGATTTCCACCATTAATTTTTGTCTTGTTTGAGTTTCATGGACCGAGAACTAATTCATGAAATGCTTTATAGGATGAATTAGAAAGAGGCAAAAGTGTAAACGCAATAATATGCTACATGAACGAAACTGGGTGCTCAGAGGCAATGGCTCGCCAACACATGAGTGACTTAATCGAGGATTATTGGCAGAAGTTGAACAAATGTTATGTTGATGGCTCCCCATTTTCAAAACATTATATAGAAACCGCTATTAATCTGGCTAGGATTTCCCAATGCATATATCAGCATGGAGATGCGCATGGAAGTCCAGATAATCTATTTAAGAATCAAGCTCGATTATTAATTGTTGAGCCTATTTCTAGAAACGAGAATGTAATTTCATAAGTGGTGCTTCTTTTAAGCAGAGCCGATTTCGTTTGACGTCTTGAATTAAGGTGAAATCCGAAACTATTTTTAGGGTCATTATTGGATTATAATTTTTCTTTAAATTTGATAACTAAATTTAGCTAAAAAAAAATAATAGTCAAATTGATAAAATATGTAAATGTTAAAAAGTTAAATTTGACATTTTACCTTATATAAACTATTATCTTAATTATTGTATTACAACTAAATATAAATAAGTATTGAATTGATCTTGAATTTATAATTAAGTAATATCTTATTATTTTAATTTTTATAATTTAAATGTAAGAAAATACTTATTGTTATATCAAAACTAAAACTTTAAATAGATAATATTCGATAAATATTTAAGTTTATGTTATATTCATCTTGAATTGTACATTATTTTTATTTATACTTTTATTATATTAAAACTAAAAATTGAATAGATAAATTTCGAAAATATGGAATTACACTTTCTTTATACTTAAATCATTCAAGTGTGTAGATAATAATATTTTTTAATTTTTTATTACATAAAATAAAAATATATTATTAAGAAAATAAAAGTAAATAATCATGTATTTTATAAATCTGATAATCATGTATCTTTAAACAATAATTACTTACACTAATAAAACAAAATATTAAATATAATTCCGTACTTAATTTTAGCTTTAATATTTAAATTTCTACCTAAGTTTTCTTTTTCAAATTAGTACTATATTTTATTTCCATCACACGTTTTAAGTCCAATTTTATAATTTTGTTAAAATGAAATGATGTTGACCAATTAAATTATTATGGCCCACATGGTACATCATCAACAAGCTATATCTATCACGTCAAAAACACATTAATTTTTTTCAAAAAAATTATAAAAATATAAAAAATTCAAAAGTTTTATAAAAATTAAAAAATTATTTAAAATTAAAAAATTTAAATTAACAAAACATAAAAATTTAAGAAATATATAAAATTAATTTTTTGAGATTTTATTTGAATTTTTATAGAATGACAAATATATATGTATATATATATATATATATACAGAAACTATAAAATTATTTAAAGTTACAAAAAAATAAATAAATAAAAGTATCAAAAGAATCTATAAAATTATGAAAATTTATTTAAATGTATATTTTATTTTTATGAAAATGGATTTTTTTATGATGTCCTTATATATTTCATATATATATCACTAAAGTTATAGTTATATCATTAAAGTTATAGTTAAAACTCATTTTCGATGTGACATCCGTGCCATGTCAAGTCTTTTTTTTTAAATAGTTTTACAAAAGTGTACTTAAATATTCGACAAAGGTTGAGTTCAGAAATCAAATTGAATAAAAATAATTTAGGTAATATTGAAATCAAATTATATATTAAAATATATATTTATTCTAAAATCAATTAATTAAGTTAAAATAATTAAATGTATAAATACATGTGACATAAAAAATCAATATTATATAAATACACGAAGTATGAGGCTTGGTCATAAACTATATCCGAAACATTTATTTTATGGTACGACAAACAAGGCGTTGAGTGATGTGGTGAAATTGAAAAATGAGAGTACCTTTCCAAGTGGACTAAAACATGTAATGAGATCCATATTTACTTTTTAATTTTATTTTTACACAAAACTAAATTTGGAACCTAATTTTTTTTACATATATTTTAAAAATATAAAGAATAAATGGATAAAATACTTAATTTCTTTTTTGTAAAAATTTAATTTTTAATTGCAGTATATCTAATCATAATTATCTATGTTATATAATACTTGCATTTAAAAAAAAAAAAGCGCTCCACAGAATTTGAAATATGGACAGTTGGAGTGGGCCTTGCTTGGGCTGGATTGTTGGTTGTATATGAGGGAATAGCAATTGTGTTTCTGTTTCCCTTTCTTTTGTTGCGGTCCCCACTCTCCGTCCTCAACTTGTGGCTATTATTTATACCCGAAAAAGGTAAATTATATCATTAGAAGATTGCTGTTCACAAATATTTTCATTTTAGTCACTTGGCTGACATGGCAAATTTTGCTTTTCCCCATATGTAAATAATTTTCACCTCGTCTCTTCTAAACTTCACCCTCCACTTTGCACCACCATTAACTCAATATTCTACCACCTCCTACACACTCAAATCTCATCCACTGCTCTCATAATCCATAACCATCCTCAACTCTCACTGTTAATATCGACTTGCAATGGAAGATTTCTGTCGACCCTTATAATCGAGGGTGACCAAAGTGAAATAATTTGTTAACAACAGACGTGTCAGAAATGAATGAAAATTGAGTGATGAACTTCATCAAATCATGAAGATGGTGGATAAATTAAATATAAACAAAATTATTGTTTTGTCAATTCCTTTGAATAGAAAGAGTGGAGAAAAAGCTAAAACCTTGGTTTGAGATGTTATGGAGAGCCCAAAAATGCAATTAATTCAAAAAAAGTAGAGTAGCATTGTTTATTTGGACGTAAAATACAAATTATATTAAAGAAATGGAAGCGAGCCAAATAAGGTGGGTGCCTAAAAAAGCTAGAAGAAAACAGTGGGCATGTGATTCAAAGAACCTGCCCCCTCATTTGCCCATTTTCTCTCCGCATCCTTTATTCTTCGCAACCAAGTTAGTTATACTTAATAATTTTCATTTTCATGCTGTTTCCACACCTTTAATTACTTTATTTCATATTACTGAGTTTGTCTCTCCTAACTCCTACTATATATTTAATTAACAATAATAATGTAATTTACAGCTTATTTATTGAATAGCCAATTCAGAGTTAACCAAGGTATCGTTTTTGGTTAAACTTCATTTTCAGTCACCCAGACTGAGGAGTTGGAAAAGATAAATTTTTTTTGTTCTGGTTTCTGATTTGGAAAGTTCATAGGAGAGTCATTGTCAAAATTGGGAAAGATAACCCCTACCATGATTTTGATTACTTATCCACCGATACTTACTCTCAATGCAGGATTTGATTTTCTATCACTTTCAAGTGTCTGCCAGTTGAGCATTATAATTAGATATAATCTAAATCTTTAAATGTATTAAGAAGCTAGTTTTAGATGCTTTTCAAAAACATCTTCTTTTTTTTTCTCTAATGTTAATTCACGAAATAATAATAAACCATTCTGCCAATCCAATGTACTTATGGAAAATATTTTATTACTACATTATGATATTGTAGGTGAAGAAATTTGGGTAAAGTTTAAATAATTATGATTTTGATGTTTTGGGTTTAAAATTTATTGTGCAATTGTATTTTCTAGATTTTATGTAAATAAAATTTTAAAATAATATTTATTTTTAAAAATAATAAGTTTTCAGTTATTTTATAACCGAATTGAGATTTAATTTATGTGTGATATCATATCAATTAAATTCTTAAATAATTACAAGTATACATAAATATTTTATATTAATTATTTTTCTCATAAGAGTTTATATCATGTTTTAACTTATTTTATATGGTACACAATTTATCATAATTATTTCATTTCAAGTCTAAATATATTTATGCCAAGACTTGGAGCAATGGCTAGAACTTTCAATCTAGCATCTAAATAACACGAGCTCAAACTTTATTATTCTCTCTTTTGTTATTTTCTCATCCCCAATTAAAAAAATTTAAATACATTTATTTATATTTTTAAAGACATTAATTTAAAAGTGAGATCATTGTTTTCTGTGTAAATTTAAATAATTAGTCTATACTATATATAATTTAATTTATCAAGTGGTATTACAAGTAGACTTGTTCATGGGCCTAATTACTGCTCAGATCTAAAAGTCAGTTTAAATTTTGGGAGAGTTTGAGCAAAAATATTAGGCCCGTTTAAATATAAGTTGGGCTTGAACTTGTTTTTAATGTTTATTATACTTTATATTTTGTTATTTTTATATATAATGTAATTAATAACACATTAAAAAATCTATACTAAATATACAATACTATTCTAATATAAACATTAAAACAATGTTAATATGACTATATAAAATTTTCAATAAATAGAAAAATATATAAAATAATTAAATGTTATATTAAAATAATATAAATATTTTTAAAATAATTAAAATTAATATAGACGGTCTTAAATAAAATTTTAGATTTATATTTCAGTTGGGCTTGGCTTGGACAAATATAAAATAAATTAATATTATGTTCAAGCCCGACCCAGTCCAACCCATAAATACCTCAAGTCTCAAGTCAACTCAATCAAAGAAATATTATTATTTAATTAAATTCACATAATTTTTAAAAAAATCATAAACTGAATTATTAAAATCATATCGTCAAGCTTCTTTATTGCAGAAGTAATTTTCTAAGCTAAAATGTCTTGTTTGATAACTACTTTAAAAATTAAATCAATAAAAATTACTAGAGCTATTTCTTTATAAAGTTCTTTTGAAATCTTTCCATTTAAGATTTAATTTTGTTTAAAATAAAGTGAAATATTTTTAAAAATAAGAATAAAAATTTTGAATAGAATATTTATAATTAGAATTTAAATATGAATTTTAGTTTAATTTATAATTTTATATATAAAATTTTGATTTGAATAAATTATCACAATTTATTAATATAGTTTAATTTTATATTTATATATTGCAAACACACATAATTATATTTATGCAATATATTAATGAATTTATTTCTTCAAATGTGTATGATTGAATCAAAATTAAGTATACATTTAAATCACAAATAAAGTTTTATTTTTATAATTACCTAATCATAATTTATATATTAAATTAAAGTACACTTAGAATTTTAATATTTATCTAGAAAACAAATAATTTTTTATTAAAATAATAACATTAAAAATTTAAATTTTATAATATTTTAGATTCAATCCTATAAAAATGCAATAATAATATAATTTATTTTATAAAAAATGTTGCAGACGGCTGCTCGACAATTATTGACAAAGAAAGGATATGAAAAGAGAGCCTTCATTGTTTTTCACGAGAAGACCAAGCAACCTATTCTTATTCCTTACATATGAATTCCCATTCGCATTTTGCTCTTTACTTTAAAAAAATTCCAAGTTGGCCTAAGAAAACACTAATTAAACATTTGATTTGCAATTCCCACTGTTTTTAGCTTAAAATGGCAGATTCAGTTTTTTAAACTTTCCCTCTTTTTGCTGCTTTATGTAAGAATGGGTTTAAATAAACGATGCATTTATTTGTAATTAGTGTCAAAAATAGCGATGACAATTAGATTAGGTATTCTAACGTTAAATAAAAAGTAAATTAAATACACCGCACCCTATCGCTCATCTAAACCCATCCTAAGTATTTCGAACACAAAATATCTTTAAATTTTTATTATATTAGTTTGAGATATTTTTATTTTTTATATTATTATAATATAAGTATAAGTTTTAATGCGGTGGTAAAATATATTGTATCCTCAATAAAATATGTATGTTTGAATTTTGAGAATAATATCACTAAAAAAGGAGTTACGAACTTTAAATATAAAAATAATATAAGCATGAAGAAAAAAAGCACAACTTAATAGTATTTAAGCTTTTAATGTACTTCAATTGAAGATTTATCTATTTGTTATAAATATTCTTTAATAAATAGAGTAAAAGATAGTTTGATGATATATTTTACCAAGTTAAAAGCGCAAGGTCGAGAAAGTAAAATATGTACGTAAATTATTGTTAAAGAGTGACATATATTTATCCATTAAATTTTAACTTAATTGAGGAATAAAAAACTTATAAAATAAATTATATTTTTATAATTTTTTTTGTTTTATATTATTATAAATGATTCAGTACACTAATAAAATATATTTACTTTTAATAGAAAATATAGGTTTCAACTTTAAAAACGTTATTATTAGAAAGATTTATTACAAATTTAAATATAAATAATAAAATTGACAAAAAATAAAAAAATTTATAACATAATAGATTATCTAATTTCATTATTTCAATTAAAATTTATTTATTTGATAATTATTTGTTTTATATAAGCATTTAATAAATATATTTTTACAACAACTAAACTCAAGTAGAAGTAAGTTTGATGATATAAAGTAACCATAGTTAAGGGAATTAGAGTTAAAGGTGGGGGTTGCTGTATAAGAAGGAAGGATTGTGGAGCAGCCATTGCCTGACATTTTAAATGCTTACATATTTTCATTTTATTGTTAAAAGAAAACCAAATTAGCTTTCTCTATGTTTTAATTGCTGTAATGAAAAATAATCTTGTTTAGTTCTTGTTCTTGGTGCCCTCTACACGGCAAAGTTGACCCTGTGTAAGTTTTACTTTCTTGGAGATTGCTCTTTCCCTTTTTGGAGGGCATTTAAAGATTTTTCCGCCTTTCAAATAATGAAGCAAATGGAAGATATAAATGGGAACTTTTGATTATGCTTGAAATTATTAGATCTCGTATCACCTTGTTGTTGCATTTTTCTTTTTGTTGGGTTTTGGGTATTTGAATTCATTGAAAAAACATCACAGTTCTTTGGTGTACTTATCCACAAATGTTCCAATAACCTCACTTTTTCCTAATTGAATGATGGGTTGTCTTGCAGATTACCAGGGTTTCCACTCATCATTCATCACTGGTTATGTAAAATTTTCCCTCCCTTGCTTTAAAGGTGATTTTCGTAATCAATTACAATGATCTTCTTCCTTGTCTTTTTTCTTCGTTGTTTATTTGTGTTTTAATCAGTGATTTTTTCCGTCTTTGATGTTATCTGCATGTGAGTTTTGGGATTAAAAACGTGTTAGTATCATTCTTATTTGGCGTTTTGCATTCCGGTTCTGTTGAGTTTGGGCGCAGTTAGGCTCGACACTATAACCTCTTGAGCTAGCTAACTCAAACTCTGTGGTTTCGCTTGTTTAGGCACTTTGAGACATTCTCATAAAACCGTCAAGGCTCTTGGCAGAGTCCTCAGCATTTTGCTTTGCGTACTTTGATTACTTTTGCATTGATTTCTAATTCTATGTTTTGTATTCTAATGGATGTTTTTATGTTTTACAGGTCATATATTTCAGCTAGAGGGTAGCTGAAATTATCTTCTTGCATCTACCGTTCCATTATTGGGACCTTGATACTGAAAATGGGTCTCTCAGGTCTCCCAGCACCATCAGAAGGAGTGCTATGTGTATTCCAATCAATCCTTCACATTGTCGGTATTGCGTCTTCATCGCCATCCTCGGATTCTGTCGAAAATCCCTCGGAATCATTCGAATTCACCCCTACAACTTGTGATAGTTACATGGAAGAGTTCCGGAATAGAACCCCAGCGATGAGGTTTGATGCTATATGTAGCTGCAAGCAACCTGAGTATGAATGTTCGGTTTGCCTAACTCGATTTGAGCCGGAATCGGAGGTTAATCGCTTGACCTGCGGCCATCTCTTTCACAAGGTGTGCTTGGAAAAGTGGTTGGATTATCAGAAGGTTACATGCCCGGATTGCCGGACGCCTCTGCTGCATGAACAAGAGGCTTCCTGCATTTGGTGAGAATAGTACAACCGTGATGAAGGTGTTTATTGTACAGCGATTAATATGGAAGTTATGGGCCTGTGATACCCGTTTCTGATGATATATGCATCTCACTCGAACTCTTCATATGTTTTATCATATGTTTTATTTTTATTTTTTGGGTGAATTAATAAAGGAGGGCAAAATTCTACTAGTATCGCGATTAACATGACTCGAATTCAAAACGTATTTGAGTTTGATGCATATTCAGACAAATATAAAAAAAGTGCTGTAAGGAATTTTTTTTTCTCTTCATCCTCGAATATATCCAAAAACAACTAAGAAATTGATGTCTACCAGCTTTTCACTACACTCTTTATATTTTGTCAATTTTTATAGAGGATTAATGCATTATGTTTTTTTTTTTTTTTGAAATGTGTATTTTCAGGGTTAACTTTTTCTAGACTAATTTCGTTCAAATAATTCGAAGGATTTGTTGATTTCACCGATCCAAAATATAGTAAAGTAAAGATAAAAGTATAATGAAAATATATTTTCTTACAAGTAGTTGGGTGTAAGTAGGAAGATTTTAGTTTAGTTTGAATTTTGGAGAAGATATTATTAGATAGGACGATTCTGAATCTCGAATATGAATTATAAAATAAACATAAAAATATGATATATATATATATATATATAGAAGTTTCTACAACTTATAATCAAGTTTTTGTGTTATATTATATATGAATTTTATATATATTATAAGAAAGAAAATAAATAAAAAAGTAAGAGAAATATTTTTAAAAAAGTTTAAATTATGTCATTGGTCTTTATACTCTTTACTGATTTAGAATTTAGTTTTTATACTTGTTATTCTCAATAATTTAGTTCTTTTATTTTTGATTTCAAAATTTAGGTCTAAATATTAATATTGCTAAATTTGTTGGTGTAATACTTTGAAATTAAAAAAAATACTCACTTGGTAGAGATGTAATTAAAAATGGCGTTGTAATGAATTTGAATTTAACATAATAATTTTAACAATGTTAACAACTAGATGGACTAAAGTCTTATAAATAAAAGTAGAATAACTAAATTCCAAATTTACAATAAATACATGGATTTATCACATATTTTCACAAAAAAAAAAAAGAAGAAATAGTCAATATTAAACTGACCTCGACACCCATAGGATTCGAAGTCCAAACACAAACTTAAAATGCAATCAAAATATTAAAAAACAAAACTCAACTCCTATGAGAGCTGAGGATCAAAGGTAGACTCGCCAATTGAAATCTCTTTCCTTATTCCCTCCTTAATCCCAATGAAACTCAGTAGTCAAAGCCTTATGTTAACTCGACATCCACCGATATTGAGGTCCCTGCAAAATAAAATCTAAGAAATAATTATTTTAGTATTTTTATACATATTATGGGAATAAAAAATGAGATAATATAATTAGTAGCTTTTGAACTTGACAATTAGGTCCACTTTGGTAATTTTACTTTTTTTCACTTTAGTCCTTGAACTTGACAACTGAATACATTTTGTCCGTTAAACTTAGATTTTGTTAAGATTTAATGAAGAGTATTAATCGATATAATAGTTAAAACAAAGGCATTGAACCAAATGACTAGGAAACTGATTGAACTTAGTAAAAATAGAAAACTGAAACAAAAAAATCAATAATTAAATCAATTTAATATTTTTTAAATTTTTATGATTTTTAATTATTTATTTATTGTTGGTCTAGTGGTCGAACCTATTAAATTGGTTGAATTGAGAATTGATGGTCTAACTTGTTCAACCACTGGTCTAGTTATTAAAATACTGAATGTGACACTCTAAAATTGTACCACATTGTAATGCCCCATAATCGGCCTAGATGATAAGGCCAAGCTTGGAGAGTTACAATGTATGACAATCAAGACACACTCTAAAATTTATATTAAAACTCCTTTAAAGTCAAAAAAAGTTTTAATAAAGATAAACCAGTACTTCATGATTATCATCCAACTAACTGAAATTACGAAACAACTAACATTATTAATAATACTAAACAGTGTAAACGCATAACCGAGCTCCCCATCCGTTGACCCGTTCAAGCCTATGATTTACCTGAAATCCATTAAACAATAATTGAATTAATAAATATAAAAAAGAACCAACTATTTACATATTCAATAGGGTATCGGTAAAACTAAGATATCCAAGTGCAGATGTTGGTTCAGAATCAGGAAATAGTTCATTCGGTTATAGATTAGAATCATATAGACAGATAACAATTCAAACTGTAGTCAGTTGCAGAACATAACAGATGCAATTACCTAATGCAGCTACTACATACCATCTCTGACTAACCCAACACACCAAATAGGGTATTTATTACCCTTCCAGCCCTACGCACCACATAATGTCAGTCTGTCACGTTTCAGGGAATGCAATCTAGCTGCCAGATTAGAACACAGATACCAGTGAGTTATCTACTATTTCAGAACAGAATACTTCCTCTTGATTCAATTCCCACCCAATGCATATGTAAACTTTACATGACAGTTAAAACAAAGTTTTATGCGAATACTCAAATACCGCTCATACTCGAATACAATAAATCAATTCCATTAACATTAATCAAACATAATACACACTGACAATCAGTTCTCAAGTTTTAGATCGTAGAAAATCAATTTAATTCAGTTCAAATGGCCTTACAGAAGGCTTGTATTTGGTTCAAGTGATGCTTGGGATATGGCAAAATTTCGTAAACTGGCCCACACTCCCATGTGGTCTCACATGGCCTAAGTAGTTGGCCCGTGTGGCCCCACACGACCTGCACACAAATGTGTGCTTGCCCGTGTGTTTCACATGGCCGTCTCCTCCGGGCATGTGATCTTTAGTTTATAAACAGTAAGCTACACGGCCTGGACACACACCCGTGTTCTTAGCCCATGTGAATCTTGCACTATCAAGGTCATACACAATCTGAACACACGCCCGTGTGGCTTTTACCTGGTTGACAGTGAGTTACACAGCTTACCACATGTTCTAGCACACAATCGTGCGGCTCACATAGCCGTGTGGCCTCGACAGCCATGTTTTCCAACGTTTGAAATTCGTAAAAACTTGGATTTTCAGTACGCACCTAAAGTAGTTTTGAAGTCGGAAGAACATAGAAGATTTCTTAGTCCTAAAACAAACAGTCCATAACCAATTAAGCAATAATTCGAAACAACACTAAGATTATCACACAACCAATCCCGTCGAAATGTTTTGACACGAGAAAATTCTAAATCGCGTAATAATTACCTTTGCACCATCGCAATCATGAATCTAGGACGTTATAGGGATTGTTATCTTTGAGACTCTCTCCTAAAGAATAACAATCAAACTTATAAACAAAGGATTCGAATAGTTTAAGCAAGAAGTCAATTTTTGCCACAGTGCCAACAATCAACAACGATTTCAAGAATCGAACAACCGAATGTACAAAATTAACGAACGAACTTACCCGATAGTAGTAGCAAATAAGAAGTACAATTCTAAGTCGACAGCAAAGAGAAAAAGAAAGAAGGGAAGGATAAAGTGGAAACAGAAAGAAAATGAAAAGAAGAAGGAAAGAAGAACATTTAAGTAATGTTTTAAAACTACCGATTAGAATTCTAACAATCAACAAAAATATTTCTATACCGAATGTATCGCGACTTGAACATAAGACCAAAAGGTATACAAAAGCTTAACCATTAAACCAACAAGCTCATTCTTGTTATAAATTTACACATAATTGACCTTAAACCAAAAATCAAGGATATAGATTAGTTTAGAATAAAATAACAAAAACTTTCTTAAGACGCGACTGAAACTCCTAACCTCAAGCACATAAACAAAGCATATAACCACAGATGCAAAGACTTAATTACTATAGAATTCCACAATCAAACATTCAAATTTTGGGGCGTTACAATTCTCTCCTCCTAAAAGAAATTTCGGCCTCGAAATTTACCTGACTCAAACATATATGGGTATTGCTGTCGAATCAAATCTTTGGGTTCCCAAGTGGCCTCTTTAGTGCCATAATTCTGCCACAAAACCTTAACTAAAGGGACAATTTTCTTCCTCAATACCTTAACATCGCAATCCAGAATCTGAATAAGTTCCTCTTCAAAAGTTAGATCCAGTTGTACATCAATCTCCTCAATAGGGACAATGTGTGACGGATCAGATCAATACCGTCTCAGCATTGAGACGTGGAACACATCATGAATCCGCTTCAACTTCGGCAGTAACTCTAATTGATAAGCAATAGGTCCGACATGTTTTAAAATACAGTACAGTCTAATGAACCTCGAGTTCAACTTGCCCTTCCTTCCGAATCGGAGGACCTTTTTCCACGGAAAAGCTTTCAAAAATATCCGATCACCTACAACATACTCGATATCTTTCCTATTTATATCAGCATAAGATTTTTTTTTGATCAGAAACGGCCTTCAACGGCCTCGGATCAACTAAACAGTGTTTTTGGTCTAGAAAACTAGCTCGGGACCTAAAACCCGATTCTTACCTTACTCAGTCCATTACAGTTAAGTCTCTTATAACTTTCTCATACACTTAATAGGCTCTTTGTGCTCGACCAAAACTCTCGAATGTACTATTCTTTAGGCGTACTCTTTTTTCACTTAAAAATACCCTATAATTAAATCCTTAGTTACCGCTAACGGGCGAATACCTTACACTAGTATGCATTAAAACTCTAATTCGCCAGCAAGTCAGTAGGATAGTGGATTATACTATCATAGTGCGCTAAAACAGTTAACATGTATACCTCACTAGTCTTTTAGTCTTTTTGGATCCCTCAATTTTAAGATGTGACAAACTATACTTAATTCAAAGCATTGTATCATAAAAAAAATACAATTAAAATATATAATGAGATTATTAAAAAAAATATTAACAGTATACCTAAAAAAGAAGTTTGCTATGGTAACAGTATATATTAACTTTGAAAAGTTAAAATAATTTCAGTATCACGTGTGGGAATGCACACACGTGAGACAGACGGCACCATACAAAGCCAAAGAACCCCTCGAATATGCTCTAAGGGAAAAAAATAACATTTATCCATTTATCCTCCAATGCCGAATCCAAAATCTCAAGCTCCGAACAGTGAACCTCCGAGCTCTGAATGACGAAACTGCCCGTGCTATCTCCTCAAATTTACCTTCTTTGGGGCTTACGCCATGCTTTACTTCACTGAGCTCCTGCACCCCACTTTCATGGATGTCTTAGAAGCCTGGCCTCGGCCTCGGCCTCCGCCTCGCCCTTGCACTCTCTTCTCGCCACGAACTCCCTCGTGTCTGATTCGCTCCTTTAGTTTCTTATCACCGTACGTACCGCCTGCTCCGTTTTATTTTATTTTTTCAGTGTATATTGCCTTTGTTTAAGGATAAGGATTAACCCATTTTTGTAAAGCTGTGAAAGGTGGGAGCTTGTTTTTCATTTTTCTATTCTTCTTTTGATTTTCCTTACTTTTTCATTAGTGTCTTAAAACAGAATTAGTTGGATAGCTTTGTTGAGTTATAATTTTAAATAGACTTATTATATTCGTAGAACAGTAGAAGTAGCTGATATGCATTAATAAGGGCTTTAGCATCCCTTGGTTATCAAAAGTTTTTTAAATGGATGATTTGCATTTCGTGCTGAATGCCACTGCTAAGAACACTTCATCCTCAAGTAGTAATGAAAGAAGCCTCTTTATTAGTTATAATTACTTCTTGTTAACTCAATTGCTTGGGTATCACCCTATGAATGCGGGTCTCCTTCTTGCACTTATGTGGTATGTAATTCGAGAACCTATAAAGTTGTATTTTGTGATACTAATGATGCTCTAATGAACATGTTCACCACCTTCTTGGTGGTGTTGTAATTTCAATTTGTTGGACTTATTCAAGAGCGAAAACAGCACCTAATATACTCAAGCTGTGAACTCATGTTTATGCATTTTTGCTGCATTGTACTTATTTTCTTTCTAGAGTCTGTTTCCTTAACTGGGAAATCTAATTGTTTCAAATGCAAAACGTTAATATATATTGTTGTAGGAAGAGGCAGAACTACAGTTTGGACATGGTTGAAAACCATAAATGTCATTGGATTGAAATGTCTTAAAAAAGGAATTGCTTCTTCTCTTTCCCACTCTTTCAAAATCAACGACTGATTTGTACTGTTGAAGCAGGTTTCCTGGCCATCACATACCCCTTGGGAGTGTGTTCAGATTTACTCTGTGTGCTGGAAATCATAATTCTTTGACAAGATCCCCAGTTATGTCTGCAAAGAAAGGTAAGTGACAGTCCTATTTTGCTATTTTCTATTGACTTAAAACATTATATGCCTTTATTATGTTGGTAGATGTGATGATATTAACTGACAGAAAGCACTTTGATAAATCTAGACTTTTTATGTTGTTCCTGGAAATATAAATCTTAAAGATTAATCACAAATTTGTCCTTCTCAGGAAATACTTTCCTGTATTTCAGAATGAAATATAAATCTTAAAGATTATCACAAATTTATGTTGTTTCTTTTCTTTTCTTTTTTTCCCATAGTTATCCACATATAATGTGACCTTCTCAGGAAATACTTTCCTGTATTTCAGAATGACAAACTGAACTAATTTTTCTCAGGTCTGTCAACTGCCACTTTTGATGGACTATATGAGGTAGTTTGGACTGTGGAAGCAGATTTGGCAGAAGGTCAACTCCTCTACATTAGTGGGGAACCTGTTGCCTTAGGCTGCTGGAAACCAGAGACTGCAATCCTAATGTCTCCTACTGAACATGCAAACATATGGATGGCTGAAGTCAAGGTAGGCTGATTCAATTTTGATAAGTGGCACAGTTGGCCTTCTTTAGGATGTAAAACAGTGTCTAAAGTCTTGAGGACATATTCTTTTGCCACCTTGGCAGCAATGAAGTTTATCCTGACAAAAAATAGAGAATAATGATATCCATTAGATCTCTATTTTTTCTTTTACAATGGAATTTTGATTTATAGGGCCTTTCTTTTGATTAAAGGTAGGTTGACAATAATTGTTACATATTCATTCAAAAAATGAACCTGGTCATTTGGGTAAATTGTATTCACTGATATTTGGCAGATAGCTTGTGGTGTAAATTTCAAGTATAATTATTTCATAAAAGGAGAAAAGCAGCCTTCATCTGACATCACTTGGAGACCTGGGCCACAATTTTCTTTGTCAGTTCCTCCACGTAAGAAGCCAGAAAGAAAAATCGTGGTGAGAGATTCATGGATGAGTCCTAAATCTGAAACCTATCCACCACATACTTGGGGGTCGTGGATTGAGGAAATTAGTACTCCAATAAAACCTTCAGTCTCTCAAGCTGAAGGTAACATCTCTATTTTGGGGACATTTTGTATGTAACTTACTTCTTTAAAATGTTTCTGAACACTCAAATGCTTCCAGTGCTTTGACAGATGAAGATAAGATTATGAAACATCATGAAAGTGATCTAAGCGAATCAAAGCCCTTCTTGAATGACCTTATAGCCATGGATGAAATAGAACCAAGTGATATGGTTGCAATTAGTGATGCAGAGGAGGGATTATATTCTACTATTTCTGAAAGAGACCAGCCTGTTGAGGAACCTTGGTTTTTGCATTCACCTCTGTCCTGTCTCAGTTATGGGGATGGTATGGAGGCCAACAGTGCCAAAGATGAGAAAACCAGGTTGGAAGCAAATAATCAGCATGACCAAATTACTGAGAAGTTTTTGTCCGAAGAAAACAGCCATGTAATTTTCAAGGACTCTGTATCTACTGTTATTTTGATTAATTCTTCGATATGTACCATGCAAAGGATTGCTGTACTGGAAGATGGTAAACTGGTTGAGTTGTTACTTGAACCAGTTAAAAGCCATGTACAGTGTGATAGTGTATATTTAGGAGTAGTTACAAAACTTGTTCCCCATATGGGCGGTGCATTTGTAAATATTGGAAGTTCAAGACACTCTCTTATGGACATAAAGCACAACAGAGAACCATTCATATTCCCTCCATTTCGTCGAAGGAAAAAGAAACAAGCCAAAGATTTTGCTTCTGGCAGTCTTAGTGAGCCTTCCGCAGCAAATGAAATTGAACCTTCCTCCGAAGATGTTGTTTTCTTTGAAGATGCTGCAGAAGATGACTTTGAGGACGAGGATATGCAATTTATGCATAATAACTCTGATGGTAATGATGTTGGTGATGATTTTGATGTTTTAGGAGTTCTTAAAGAGAACGTGAATGGTAGTGTAGTTGATTATGGTGAAGTGGATGCTGATTTTGAAGATTTGTTAGATGGAGAGCACCACCTAGAAGGAAATCTTATTGGTGCCTCTTCTTTAGAAATGTCTAATAGCTGTTCTGTGTCACATTCCCAAGATATAGAGGGTGCTGATGAAAACAAGTGGCACCATGTTCGAAAGGGCACCAAAATAATTGTGCAAGTTGTGAAAGAAGGATTGGGTACAAAAGGTCCCACTCTGACTCCTTATCCAAAATTAAGAAGCAGATTCTGGGTATTTTCTCTCCTTTCTCCTACTTCAATTCCATCTCTGCTCTGTCTAAAGCATGACTTTATAAGTTGCTTATTTTTCTGAAGTAGTTTTCCTGGGTTGCAGATATTACTCACTTGTTGCGACAGAATTGGAGTCTCAAAAAAGATAACTGGTGTTGAGCGTACACGCCTGAAAGTCATAGCAAAAACTTTGCAGCCGCAGGGGTTTGGTCTAACTGTAAGGACTGTTGCCACTGGACGTTCTTTGGAGGAGCTGCAGAAAGACTTGGAAGGTTTGCTTTCGACTTGGAAAAATATAGTAGAACATGCTAAATCTGCAGCTCTTGCAGCAGATGAAGGTGTAGAAGGGGCAACTCCTGTTTTGCTGCATAGAGCAATGGGTCAAACACTCTCAGTTGTTCAGGATTACTTTAATGATAATGTAAGTCTGTCATTTATCTTGTCTTCCATTCTTCCGTATACCCTTTCAGATGTTTTATTTTACATTAGGAGCTTATGATAGTCTTTCAGTATCACCTAATATCACCTCTTTTTTCATGTACCTTTCAGGTTAACAAAATGGTAGTTGACTCGCCAAGAACATATCATGAGGTATTACATTATTAGGACTGAGGCAATGAATGCTTCTCCATCTGCATGCACGCATGCATGTTTTTTATTTCCATTCATGGTGTATCCTCAGTTCTATTTAATTTTTCTTCTTGGTGAAATTTTAAACATAGTTAAAGTTACTGAATTTATTTTGTTTATAAAGAAAAAATGGCTCATATATTTTTACCCAATATTTCTGATTTTAGCATCATTGTTATCCATACATCTCACTGTTCCTTTATTAGTTATTTCCTATGAGATACCTTGATATCAACTCTTCTTTTGGTGTCAGGTTACCAACTATCTTCAGGATATAGCTCCTGATCTTTGTGATCGAGTAGAGTTATACGATAAAAGAATTCCCCTTTTTGATGCATTCAACATTGAGGAAGAGATCAACAGTATCCTTAGCAAAAGGTGAGGATAGCTGTTATATGCAAATCTCTTAATTTTTAGGTAAATTGTAGCTGTGAGGATGGGTTTGTGAACTTTGTAAATTCTTATAACGTTCCCTGATCTCCTGATAGATTTGATTCCTTATATCAGCTGATTAACTATTCGTGAATTAATTAGAGAATTGGGTCTGGAAGAGAAATTTTAGCTATCTTGATAGCCACTTTTTGAAATGGGGTGCCGAGACCCAAGAAATGGCAGTCAAATTATCTGTTCCTTTAATTGGCTTCTGAGTTTTCCAGGCATCTCTGCTATGTTTTGTCCTTTTCTCAAACTTACATATGCCACTTAAACATCCCGCAAGCTACAGTTACGGAGATGATCTTAAAAAGTTAAATAAATAAGTTGAATAGTTCTAATTCATTCCTATCAGAGAAGCCATACTGATAACTCCCCCCCCCCCCCCGGATGGTTATGTAACGTGCTGCTGTGTTACTGGGGAATGTTCTATACCTTCTATGTTTCCTGTCTGATGTCATGTACAACTCTTGCCAACAGGGTTCCACTACCAAATGGAGGTTCCTTGGTGATTGAACAAACAGAGGCCTTAGTCTCAATTGATGTGAATGGAGGACATGGGATGTTTGGTCATGGAACATCACAGGAAAAAGCCACTTTGGATGTCAATCTTGCTGCTGCAAAACAAGTATGTTGAACAAATTTTATTATAATTATTTTTTTCCACTTTGTATGCACATCCATCCCACAATCATAATTCATATGTTGGTTTCATCAATCTGAGAGAGGAAATATGCCATTGGACAATGGATCCTAAATTTTTTATTACTTTATTCAGAAATATAATTAGGTATTGTTAATTGATTTCTTTATACTCCAACTGTTAGTGATTTTTTGTTGCATGTGAGATGGGTAATCACTTTATCTCATAGTGGTTGCAGATGTCAACTCTAAGACCCTTGTGGTGAATGGCAATAATCAATTCAACTGACATATACACAATCATGCTACTTAACTTTTGTATTAAGATTTAAAAAATTCGGCTTCTGTATCCCAATAATTATTTACCTTGATATAAAGTCAGTAATGCTACTCAACTTTAAAAATGAGAAGCTTCATCTTTAGTTAGTGTAGGAGAGAGGAGGTATTAAAGGTGAAAGAAACAGGGGTAAGTATCTTTTATTAAGTGCTTGTATACTATGCATAATTAATCTTCCTTACAGCCTCTTGTTCTTTTTGTATGTTGTTTTCAATAAATTATCCACCAATGCTGACCATTGGATCAAAGGATTTGTTATTAAACAGTAACTACTATTTTTCAGATTGCTAGGGAGTTACGGCTTAGGGATATTGGTGGCATTATTGTAGTGGATTTTATTGATATGGCAGACGACTGTGAGTCTCTCTCTCTCTCTCTCTCTTTCTTTTATGGCTATCTTTGCTTCCTGTCTGTCTATTGAAATTGCTCTAGATGCTTATGTTATGTTTTCTATGAATATTTGTTATCTGTGTTCATCGGAGTTCTCTCTTTCACCTTTTAATTGCTATATGTCTTGCTTAGACTGTTAGAAGTATCCTACAGTTATTGTGAATTTTTTTTTCTGTCTCAGTTAGCTGCTCTAATAGAACATGAAAATACTATATACATTATAATTCTCTCTCCCTCTCTCTCTCACTCTCCAACTTATTATTAGACTGCTGGGGTAGATGCTACATGCTTGAAGTAGTAAAACTAATTAGTCTTGAAGTGTTCTAACTTCCATGGAGTTAAGGAAATCTCTCATTGATGTTTACTTGGCTCTAATTTTCAGCAAACAAGAGATTAGTATATGAAGAAGTTAAGAAAGAAGTTGAGAGAGACCGATCAATGGTGAAAGTCTCTGAATTATCGAAACATGGGCTCATGGAAATAACAAGAAAGAGGGTATGCTGGTTCCTGAAATTGTATTTCTAATTTTCGGGGAACTTTGCTCCTATGAATGATGTATATCTATACCTGGTCCTAATTTATCCTAATTTGGAACCCAAGATAAAACCTTATTTTCAAATGACAATATTTAATCTTCAATTCTACCTGAACTATTTCTTTAAACTTATAATTGGTGTAATCTTTGAACAGGTTCGGCCTAGTGTCACATTTATGGTTAGTGAACCATGCACTTGTTGTCATGGTACGGGGAGGGTTGAAGCTTTGGAGACCTCCTTTTCAAAAATTGAACAAGAAATTGGTCGATTACTTGTAAGTTTTATATATATATTCTGGGCATAGCTCATTTTGCAACTGAATGATAAGAGTTTAATGAAGTTCTCCTAATTTCGGTTATAATAAGACCTTGTTTTCCTCTTCTTTTAATGGGAATGAAAAATTCATCTGTTTATACCTTTCTTTCTTTTGGAATCAGGCGGTGATCAAACAGAAGGCACACCCTGAAAACCCAAAATCTTGGCCAAGATTTATCCTGAGGGTTGACCAACACATGTGCAATTACTTAACTTCGGGGAAAAGGACAAGACTTGCAATTTTGAGTAGTTCCCTGAAAGTTTGGATTCTTTTGAAGGTGCATCATGTTCATTGAGTTATTTCATTTCTGCATCTTTAAAGTTAGCATATAAATGATACAGTTGAAATACATTTCTTTTAACTCAGTATTCATATATTCAACTGTTGTATGCTTGGTATTTGGCATTATTTGTCTATAGACATGCTTGTTCATTGTCTCATCATCCCTCAATTCCCAGTTATTGTCGAAGTCTATTTTAGGTGGTAATTCATCTAGTTCAGGATCATGCATCAACAGAACATGTTATCTACCTTCTACCTTGATATCCTTGACCATTACTATCATTTGTGTTTTTGCAAAAAATTTGATTGAACCTGAATAATTTTTGTATGTGGATTTGGCTGGAACTAAAAATTGTCTGGATGATTTGTTTGTATTCTACAGTCTTATTTTGCCATTTTTTCACTGATCACCATAATTTTATTACACAGGTTGCACGAGGTTTCACCCGGGGAGCATTTGAGTTGAAACCATTTACAGAAGAGAAAGCAGACAAAAACCAGCATCAAGTTGCTATATCAATGCTACGAACAGCAGAAGCCGGAACTAGCAAATCTGGGAAGAAACTGACGCTTGTTCCAGTTAAGAGGGCCAAGGTTGATAGAAAATAACAGAGAAGGATTGATCTTATAGAACGTGGGCTTCTTCCCCCCCACCCCCCACCCCCAAACCAAAAGATCTTATATTCAGAGGAAGGATCAACAAACAAAGAGCTTACCGAAGTTATGGTTAGTATCAAAGTGATTTCGAGGGCATTGTTGCTGTTAGTACTCGTACACTGTAAGTCAAACCAGGATAGCTCCTACTACCTTTTTTTCTTTTTTTTTTTTGGTTTCCATATTACTTGGCATGCCAATTTTGATCCTGAGAACATCTTTCTGGAGTAATGTTCAATGGTTTCACTTAGAAAAGCTAGATAAATTTTTTACCCTCAAATGTTCAATGGATTGTAGTGGTTGAGTATCATTTCCCCGAGAAATAAAAGTTCATATCTTTAGAGTTTAGGGTAATTTATAAATAGGACAATCAACCGTCTCAATTCTAATTTAAGAATGCATTGAGCCAGGAGAATAGTAGGTTGGTCTCTCAACCTGCAGGCTGCAGATGCCTAATCCCTTGATATAGTATTAAACATAAATCAATAATACTGTGTTATTATTAGATGCAAGAGCCTGAGATTCAGAATTCAAGCTCTTAGCATGGTTGAAACTTGAAACAATCAAATCGGTTGGTTGGATGATTTCAATCGTAAACTGAAGACCTGGTAGGTCTGGTACTATATAAAGAATAGGGATCTCTTGAAGCAGTCTAAAAAGAAAAAAAAATGGTATCATATTTGATTGAACCTATAATTTCTTATTCTGCTAAGCAATATACGTGGTTTTATTTACTATAATCAATAAACCATTTTTATTTGAGGTTGTATTTAAATGATGGATTGGATTGGGAACCTAGAATCACACCGGTTTAACTTTCAGTTGATGAATTCAGAATATTCTGCCAATCTTCCGAGGGCATCTTTCTAAAACACTCCTGCCACCATTTGCATTCAAATCCTTTTAATTACAAGTTCTGTTCTACTTTTTTATCTTACATGTTGGCTCTAATGCGACAACTGCAAAGGTTCAACCAAGTATGTTTCATTTGTTGTTAATACATGACCATCACTTGGGCGGCCATTAAATCCTCTCTGCCTCAGAACCCAGCAGCTGTAACAATGAAAACTATGGCGCCTTCTGCTAATATGATGAAACAAGGATTGCCAATCATATGTAAAGCTTCGATTTCTGATGTTTTCTATGATGGCATAATAACTTATTTAGCCCTCCAACTTTATAAAAAAGTTTATTTTAGCTCTTCATTTAATTTTTCGTCTTTTTTATATTTTTTTTTGTTAAATCACCCTAAAATAAATAGGAAAGTTAACATTTTTAACTTTGCTGAGTATATGTGAATTGTCATGTGATGATATGTTAGCATCTAATTAATTTTTAAAATTTTAATATTTAAAAAGTTTATGAAAATTTTAAAACAAAATCATTACAATTATTTAAAAATTACAAAAGTTATTGAAAATTTTAAAATTTTAAAAAATTAGATGCCATGTTAGTAAAATTAACAAAAGGATAACTTTTTATTCATATTGGTATAAAATCTACTTACATATACCAAAATTAAGGTATGCAGATTATTCCTTCTTAAGTACAATGGAGGCCGTAACTTGAATCGTGTTATGCTTCAAAGATTGAAGCTAAACATGTAGCAAATAATTTAAGAATTTTACCTAAACAAGGGCAAAGGGAATAAAACACAGTGAAGAAATTAATATGTGAGGTCTTTTTATTATTTGAATAATATAAATAAAAATTATTTTCTGAAATAATATTCTAGATGTTTGTTTTTATTTGATTGGGAATTATTATTCTTCACCAGACCTCTTGTCAGGAACAACTTTTTCATTCTGAAAAAATTATAGGAATAATATTAGGAACAATTAACCTTAAGAATGACACTCACACTATGTTGTGAACAACTAATGGAACAACATCATGTTGGGAACACTTTGGAGCTAGCTTTCGAGATGTTCTCCCTTGGGAAGTTTAGAATATGAACATTGCTAAAGAATATGCTTCTTAACCTTTTTCTAAAATACAAGTACTTCCTCTCCTCGTTAAATAAAAAAAATACACTTTTATTTGATAAACAGGTAATACTTTATCTATCAAAATAATACTTGAGTGTAACTATCATCATTATATAATTTCTCTTTTTATTAAATATACATTAACAATGGTAAGGCATTGTTCTCCTAAAAGAAAGATTCAAGTTCAAACTTTGGAAATGAAATTGTTAGAAAGAGCAGCCATGAACTTCGAACATAGATCATAAAAGCAGACATGAAGAATATATATATATATATATATATATATATATATATATATAAACACATTAACTAATTTCTCTCAAATATTTTATTTGGAGACTTTTGATCTTTTATAAATTTTGGTATTTTAAAATTTAATCTTCTTTGTTATTGTTATAACATCACTACTTTTATGGTTCTTGACCGTTTATCACTTCTATCACCATCTATCATCGCACTTATTTTTCAAGGTCTGCTTCGATTTTCTTCTCTATTATCTCTTCACCATATCCCTTTTTACTAAATTATAAGGTCTTTTCACCTTAACATAAAAATTCTTAAAAATACAAAAGAAACCATGTTTCTTGAGTCGGATGCTAAATTGCCATTAAAAGAGATGATATTTTTTCCACATCAATCACATGATCAGAAAAAAGTTATTTAATTTTGTAATATCATCATCATGTTTGTTAACAAATAAAAACAAAAACATTATGTATTATAAGCATCAAGTTTTTACAAATATGATCTAAAAAAACTACTATTTAGATGAGGTTGAAATTGTTGATATTATATATCCTCAAATAGATTCGAAGAGGTCCAATGACAAGAAATTGCTGAGACTTCATCCGAGCAACCCAAATTGTTCAACTACACATTCCACTTTACCAATCAACTCATCAATCCCTGCTCTCATTCTCGTCTTACCAAAACATATATATATATATATATATATATGATACCTGTTCTCTTTCTGATTTCATCTTTTGTACTCGCATCTTCTGATTCAGCAGCCATCGGTTGTAGTTTTCTTTATCAATGAGGACGCCGATTCTGATACCAGTTATAGGCATTCGTTTCAAAAATTTGTGCTACTTTTGATGGTATGTTATCTCCTTGACTTTTTGCTTGCTTGGAGTGCTCACTTACTCCCTCCTATATTTTGAAGAATCTGAAGCTCCAATGGATCGCTGTCTACCACTGATCTTATGCCCCACACAGGCTGCTATTGAATCACCCACACTACACATTTCCCAACCTTAATGCACTTTACAATCAAGTCCTAAATCACTATCGTATACGAAAACATAAAAGCAAAGATGTTTAACCAAAACAGATTATCATTGAATAATCCATGAAGATACAATAATAGAAAAGCTGTTGGTCATTGATGAAATGTTAATTTGCATGACTTTTTATGTTTAATTCGGTTAATTTTTAAATTGATCCCTGTTAAATTAGCGCTTTTATGTTTTAATCTTGTCACTCATGCAATTGGGATGCTATGAGTCAAAAACGAGTAAAAAGACCAAATTAAAACACAGTCAATAAAGTGAGGCCGAATAAAAAATGTGGAGAAAGTCAAGTACTCATCAGATTTTTTTAACTTAATAAAAGCTAAAATTAGTAAAAAAATCTAATTTTAATTATATATTAAGGTGGTTAAAGCCAAATTTAATAAATATCATATGTATAAATAAGGCTTTAAATTACCTTGAAAAAACACATGATATTTTACATTTGGAATTCATTTAGAATTAAATAAGAATTTTTTTTTCCTTCCAATTTGATGCGTGAGTAGCATACTGCTACCTTCATTTCCATTTCTTTATCCTTTACCAAAATTTGTCTAATTACTTTCAAACCCTTTCCCTTCCCAATTTCCTCTATTGTCATCAAATCACCTTTCAAAACCTATGAAGCATGATTAAATCTATGTTTCATTAAATTCCATCTTAACTTTAGGCCGGTGTTCTTTCCGGTCAGGAATCGTGAGATACGTATCCATACTAAAAATTCTTACAATCGGTATTCACATTTTTCCTAAGTATTAGGATTGACAACTCATCCCTTAAAGTTAACTCGATTTCAAGTCAAAAAGTGCACGTTGGGTTGGAATCATGTTTGCTAACAGTTGGAGAAGCGAGTCGACTGTGCTGTATTCGGATCTCCGAGAACAAATCAAGGAAGAAGTGATCGGGTTTAAACGACCCACGCGATTGAGGCCGTTAATTCGACTTGGGTTCTTTAGAGCGCAAGGCTTCCGAAATCTTGAATCTGAAACACGTGTATCTCGGTTAGATTATCGGTAAGGGTTGGTTTGCAGGTCGTACCGAGACAAACTACGAAAGGAAGAATTGGTGGTTAGGACGTTCTTAACTACTATAACCAGCTTATTGTTTAGAGGAGAAAATTAATTTTTAAGGATTAATTCAAAAATCCAAAATCCGTCGAGTCTAGGGCTAAGGCTTATTATCTTTGATTACAAAATCTGAATTTAATTTCCAATTTAATTTCCAATTTAATTTCTAATTTAATTAATTAATTATTTATGTTGTTTCAATTATTTAGTTTCTAAACATTTCAAAACTCCCTTAATTTATTTGTTTATTTTTTAGCAGGTTCGTTTGGAGCTGTGGGCACGACTATAGCCACGACTATTGACACGATAGAAATTCTGATCACAAGTTAAGCGCGAAAGTTGATTATAACACCAATCTTTGTGGACTCGACCCTACTACTACTTTTTATTACTATTTAGAGTTATTTTGTAGGAATTATTTTTGGTGGTTTTGACTTCCATCAAATTTTTGCGCCGTTGTTGAGGATTGGAGATATTTTTCTAATTTTTGTTTGTTTACCTTATGACCAGATCAGAACTAGGAACTCCAGAGTTTGAACCAGAAATTGAGAAATTGGCCCGACAACTGTGGAAAGAAGCCATTTAATACGGCAAACGACCAAATCCAGGATTTAAAACCATATCTTACACTGAGGAAATTTTCTAGTTTGATGAACTAGACGAGATGGCGAAACAAATTATACGCCAACTCGCAGCGGCATCAGATGAACAACAACCCTTACGTATAACCTATCCCACGGCAAGAACGCCATTTGAGTTAAAGTCAGATTTGATTCATTTACTACTCACTTTCTGCGGATTATAGAATTAAAATTTGTACACCCACCTTAAAGAGTTTCATATGGTGTGCACAAGCATAAAGCCTCAGGGAGTAACCGAAGGCCAAATCAAACTTCGTGCTTTTCCTTTCTCATTAACTGACTCTGCTAAAGAGTGGCTATTTTATTTGCCTTCGGGATTTGTCAACACATTGGCTAATATGTCTCGTTTGTTTCTTGACAGGTTCTTCCTTGCAGCTCGAGCGGCCGAACTAAGGAGAGACATCATGGAAATCTGTTAGAAGGAGATTGAATTGCTCTACGATTACTGGGAGTGATGCAAAAAGTTTTGTGCAAGTTGCCCACAACATGGACTGACTGAACAGTCACTCATGCAGTATTTCTATGAGAATTTGCTCCCAATGGAAATGAAAATGATAGATGCTGTAAGTAGAGGGGCACTAGTCAATATGACTCATCAGAGGGCAGGAGAATTGATTTCAACAATGGCTGCTAACTCTCAACAATTTCAACCGGTCACAGAACCCACGAGATGGGTTCATGGGTTAAGTTCTCTATCTCTATAAGATAAAATTAATAAGCTGACTAACATTGTTCAAAATTTGCTTACAGATAAAACAAGCCCAGCACAGTTGTGAGAAATTTGTGCTAAGGCAGAGACGAACTCATGTCTGATTTTACAAGAGGATTTGACAGAACAAACAAATGTTGTCGGAAACTTTTCAAGTCCATCCCAAAGGTGATATGACCCCTACTCGAACTCGTATAATGTGAAAAAGATCACCCGAATCTAAGTTATGGGTCGAATCCTCGGTTCAATCAACCATACCAACAAAGGATACCTCCGAATTAACAATTACCACCCCCAAAGTCATCTTTGGAAGCCATAGTAGAAAGGCTATCCAGTAGTACTGAGAAATTTCAATAAAAAAACTGACATGCATTTGCAGGAGTTGGATAAGCAAGTGAGCAAGCTCTCGCTCACGGTTAGCCATTTGAAGTCCCAAGGCAAGCTGTCATCCTAAACTAAGCCAAACCTTCGACTCAATACAAGTACTATGACATTGAGGAGTGAGAAGGTTTTGGAGCCCGTACGTGGCACGAGTTGTGCCCACAACATTAGTCGAGATAA
The DNA here is from genome assembly GCF_025698485.1 of Gossypium arboreum. Lineage (NCBI taxonomy): Eukaryota > Viridiplantae > Streptophyta > Magnoliopsida > Malvales > Malvaceae > Gossypium > Gossypium arboreum. Next base: position 18,544,915 of record NC_069080.1, read on the forward strand.
GGAAAACTTGACACAAAAGCTCCAATAGAGACAGCACCATAAAAATCATTTGCAATACCACCTCCGTTTCTTGGAAAACTTGTCTAATGTAAGAATGAGTGAGAAGAGAAGGAGATCTTTGACACCTTTCGAAAGGCAGAAATCAACATACCTCTTCTCGATGCTATTAAGTAGATTCCACAATACGCAAATTTTTTAAAAGAATTATGCACGAGCAAGAGGAAGCTCCTGGCAATGAAAATGTAAGTGTTGAAGAAAATGTCACCGCCATTCTGCAAAGGAAAATACCACCCAAATGTAAGGACCAAGGCATATTTTTCATATTTTGTAAAATAGGTAGTGTCAGTATTAAAAAAGCAATGTGCGACTTAGGTGCATCAATTAATGTTATACTTTGTTAATTTATAAACTATTTAACGCGGGTCCTTTGAAGGAAACATATGTAATTATTCAGCTTGCAGATAGATCTGTAGTGCATCTAGAGGGAGTGCTGGAGGACGTTTTTGTTAAGATAAATGAGCTAATATTTCTTACAGACTTCTACATTATCGACATGGAGAATGACAATTCGGCTAATTCGTCTGACATTTTGGGAGGCCATTCTTGAGTACTGTACAAACAAAGATTGAAGTGGGATACTCACTATGGAGTTCTATGGGGAAGTGGTGAAATTCAATATCTATGAGGCCATCAACCACCCTAGCATGATTTCTAATGTTCTTAATATTGATATAATCGATCCTTTAACAGAATTAAATTTAGAATATCATGATTAGGATGAATTACGAAATGTTATTTGCAGAAGTCTAGACTTTGATACCATGGAGGAACTAGAGGAGTGGATAACCTTTGAATAGTCTATTCACGAAACAGTGGCTCATATGAAGGCACCGCAATTACGAAAAAATCCAAGTAAAAATTTTGAATTATCTCCTTCACAAACTAAGCTTTACCATCTGTTTTGCAGGCTCTAGAGTTGGAACTCAAACCACTTTTAGACCATTTGAAGTACTCCTTTCTCGACAAAGGAAATACTTTACTGGTAATAATCTCGAGTAAATTCTCGAAAGTAGAAGAGGAAAACTTGGTACGAGTTTTTAGAGATTATAAAAAGGTAATTGGATGGACGATAGCCAATATTAAGGGTTTGAGCCCCTCAAAACTTGCATGCAAAAAATTCAAGTTTTAGATAATGCAATTCCCAAAAAAGAGGCTCAAAGGCGTCTCAATCCACCCATGATGGAAGTGGTAAGAAAAGAAGTTCAAAAGTTACTTGATGCTAGGATGATCTATCTCATTTCTGACAGTAATTGGGTCAACTCGGTTCATGTAGTACCAAAAAAAACTAGCGTGACCGTAATTGAGAATTCGACAGGTGAGATAGTTTCCACTCGGGTCCAAAACAGGTGGAGGGTCTGTATCAATTATAGAAAGTTGAACTCATTGACTCGAAAAAATCATTTTTCACTTCATTTTGTTGACCAAATGGTAGAACGTTTAGTTGGGAAATCTCATTATTGTTGTCTTGATGGTTATTCAAGATTTTCCAAATTCTAGTAGCATCGGAGGAACAAGAGAATACAATGTTTACGTGTCCATTTGGCATGTTCGCTTACAAACGGATGTCTTTCAGACTTTGCAACGCACCAGCCACTTTTTAAAGGTGTATGGTAAGTATATTTTTCAACTACATCGAGAAAATAATTGAGGTGTTCATGGATGACTAAGATCGAGGCTTATTAAGTGGATATTACTTTTGTAAGAGTTCGATTTCGAAATAAAATAGAAGAAATGATGCGAAAATTTGGTAGCTGACCATCTGAGCTAAATACCTCCATCGGAGGATGTCACACCACTTAAAGATGATTTTTCGGGTGAAAGTCTGCTTGTTATTTAGACAATTTTCCTTTGGTACGCAGACATGGTGAATTACCTTGCTACAAGTATAGTATCTTCTAACTTATCGCGATCTGAAAAAGATAAGATCAAACTTGAATCGCGATACTATGTTTGGGACGACCCCTACCTTTGGATATACTATTCTGATCAGGTAATTTGACGATGCGTTGTAGAAACTGAGGTAAAATCGATTCTATCTTTTTGTCATTCTTACGCATGTGGTGGACATTTTGACTCTAAACGAACTGCGCATAAAGTACTTAAATGTGGACTATTTTGGCCACATATTTTTTGAAACGTATATTTGTTCTGTAAAACATGCGAAAAGTGTCAAAGGGCAGGAAACTTGAGCAGAAAAATGAAATGCCTCTAACCCTTGTACATGTCTGTGAAATATTTGATATAGGGGGCTTTGATTTTATGAGACCTTTTGTCTTATCATACGGTAACATTTATATTTTACTTATTGTTGACTATGTATTAAAGTGAGTGGAAACAAAAGCCACTCGTTATGCTGACGCCAAAACAGTAGTCGATTTTTTAAAGAGTTATATTTTTTCCAGATTTGGCACACCGCGAGCATTGATCAGTGATCAGTGATCGGGGAATGCATTTTTGTAATAAGGTAATTGACACACTTTTGAAAAAATACGAGATAGTGCAACGAGTCGCTACGACTTATCACCCTCAATCAAATAGTTAAGCGGAAGTGTCGAATCGAGAAATCAAGTTGATTTTGGAGAAGACCGTTAAGCCAGATAGGAAAGATTGGAGTTTGTGACTAAATGATGCACTATGGGCGTACCGTACAGCCTATAAAGGATCCATAGATATGTCTTATTATCGATTAATTTTTGGTAAACCATGTCATCTTCCTGTTGAACTAGAACATAAAGCGTTTTGGGCGGTCAAGTAATGCAACATGGAGTTGGAAGCTGCAGGTAAGTATTGTTAGTTACATATTTAGGAACTTGAGGAAATTCAACGAGAAGCGTATTAAAGTGCCCAAATTTATAAGGATAAGATCAAGGCATACCATGATCAAAAGATAGCCCGTAAACAATTTGTGGTAAGGCAAAAAGTATTACTTTATGACTTTATACTAAGAATCTTTGTAGGTAAGTTTTGACCTAAGTAGTTAGGGTCTTTTGTTATTATTTACGTATTTCCACATGGTGCAGTTGAGGTTAAAAGCGAAGAATCCGGAATAAATTTCAAGGTCAACGGACAGCGATTAAAGCCTTTCTACAAAAATTTTCAAGTCCACATGGTTGAAGAATTAGTCCTCGAGGAGCCGATTAAATAAATTTCAAGGCCATTGAGTTAACAACGTTAAACAAAAGCGCTTTTTGGGAGACAACCCAAATTTATTCTCATTTATTTAATTTTGAGTTTAAGTAAGATTTAGGTTGTAAATAAATTTTTATTTAATCCAGTTAATTTAATATTTTCAGGAACGTAATGGAGGTTGTGAATATTTCAAAAGTCGAATAATGATGGTGGCGTGGCCACAACATGCTACATGCTGAAAATTATTTACCTACAAACAAAACCCAACACCGACAACACCATTAAAAGACACATGGTGAGTATTCTTAACTTTTTTAATTATTCTTTGAGTTACTGTCTTTTATTGCATATAAAACATGCTTGAGGACAAGCATGAGGGGTTTGAAATGGTAAGTAAAATGGTAAATATGCATGATTTTTGCTGCATGTCTCTCTTTTGCATATGTTAAATCTTATGCTAGATTTATTCAATAGTTTATTTGACATTGAACCTTTAATCTCGTTACTTAGTCAATTTAGACAATTGGGTAATTTTTGAATTAAAGTGTTCAAGTATCTAGATTAGTCGACATTTATGTTTTAAAGTTGATATATGTAACTAGATTTTTCATATAAATTAATTGTTTGGAAAAAAAATATTTGCTGGTACATAAATAAATAAGTAAAATAAAAATAAATAAATAAAGGCTCAAGTTATGAGTGAAAGTTTCGAAAACGTGGCCAAATTTAGTAACTGAGGTGAGGTGCTTGGGTTGTTATTTCATCTCGCGTAAAAAGGCTCGAGTGACAAATTGAAAACTTACAAACATTCAGCTAACCGAGCCTAAATAAAAAAAGAGACTGTTTGAACTAAGTAATAGAGATAGGATGCTTGGGTTGTCATCCTATGTTTGAATTTAGTAGTCGGGATAGGATGCTTGGGTTGCCATCCTAGTTCGCATAAAAAGGTTTCATCATGTCTAAAATTTTTATTACTGTGTGATTAATTAATAATACCTTACAAATTTTGGATTCAAACTTAATTTACTGAAATGATTTAGTTCACATATTTCAGTTTTATGACACTTGTTGATTAAACTAGGTATTTTTAGTATTTATTTATTTTTTGCCTATATTGTTTACATTGATTATGGATGCGAAAAAGAGGCTCGATTTTTAATAAATTATTGAATAATTTCTAATGTTTGAAAGTATAATATGCTTGAGGACAAGCATGAGCTAAGTAAGGGGGATTTGATAACATGTTAATTTGCATTATTTTTTGTATTTAATTCGGTTAATTTTTGAATTGATCCCTGCTGAATTAGTGCCTTTATGTTTTTAATCTTGTCAGGGATGCAATTGGGATGCTATGAGTCAAAAACGAGCAGAAAAGGACCAAACTGAAACATAATCAATAAAGTGAGGCCGAATAAAAAATGTGGACAAAGTCAAGGACTCATCAGATTCTTTTAACTTTGTAAAAGCCAAAATTAGAAAAAAAAAGTCTAATTTTAATTTTTATTTAATTTTAATTATATGTTGAAGTGGTTAAAGTCAAATTTAGTAAACATCATATAATATATATATATATAAATAAAGTGTGACAGCCCAAAATTGACCCTAGTCGGGAAGTGGTTTCGGGACCGCTAAACCGAGTCACCGAAATGTTTGAACGTAATATTTATTGTCTAGAATATGTAATTATGAATGTGTGAAAATTTCAAGCTTGATTTAGCCGATTGCATATGAATTCAGTTAGTAGGACTTGTGTGACACTTTTGAAAAGTGATAGGCTAATCTATAAGAACCTAATAGTGCATGTAGTCAAAGGGAGGACTTGCATGTCAAATTTCCCCCAAGTTCTAGTGGCGGCCATGACAAGGAATCATGGGCAAAACATGTCCTAGACATGTTATGTTGGTACATCATGGGAGAAAAGAAATAAACAAATAAGTATGGGTAATAAAGAATGAAAAAAAATGTGTGTGAGTGAACCCCCCTTTGCCGTGAGTTGAAGAAAAGCAAAGAAAAAAAATTGTTCATCTTTTCTCATTCTTTTGGCGAAAATACTAAAGAAGAAGGAAGGAATTTTGCTTCATGCTTGGTTTGGAAGAGGATTAGGAGGAGGCTTGGCCATACTAGTGTCTAGATTAAGGTATGTTTGATGTTGTGCCATGAGATTCATGCATGTTTTTGGTTACTAACTTGATGTTCTTATTAGCCCATGGTTCAAATCTTTGTTATATCATGGGGATGGTATTTGGCCAAGGTGGATTTTGTGTTAATGCCATTGCATGTTAAATATGAAGCTTGCTAATGATATATGTGATGGTGGATTGATGGCTCTTGGACTTTCTTTTTAGTATTTTTGAGTAAGACATTAAGTTCTTTGTTTAATCATGACCAAAATTATGGTGTTGTGATGTATTCGCCATGGTACATTCATAAGTATGATTTATGCTCATTGCATGGAAAGTAAGATTTGTGTTTTGGATTTATGTTCATGTTTAATTATAATCAACTTGAGATTCGGCTCTAGCATATATATATGTATATATGTTTGCACATGATGTATTGGTATGACATATATACTATCTCAAGGTATATACTTACTTATGATGATGTTTTGGTTATGAAGGAAATGATAGATGTGTATTGAGTTACAATATGGAATGCATTAGTTAGTAGAATGTATGCTGTTTTTTTTTGTGTGTGGTATTAAGTGTATAATTGGCCTCAACATGGACATGCATATTCGGCCACATGAGGGAATTGGTGTGCATGCATTCGGTTAGAGGCAAACATATTGTTGCCTATTCTTGGCTTAGAAAATTCGCTAAGGAGAGTACTAACTAATGTGTTGAGTTGATTCATGATTTCCGTACCTCATTGACTTTAATGTCTAATGAAAATATGTGGGCTAAGTACCTTGAATTCCTCTTCGATGCTCAAATGATTAAATCAATTTATTTGTTAAATTAAGCTCAAGAGCAAAGGGAGCTAAATCCGATAAAGGGAAGGAAAAAGTAGTTGAATAGCCGTCGAAATCGTTCGACAACATCCGAGGTAAGTCTTCGAGTAATGACCCTACTTGAATTATATTGAAATCATGCTCCTTGTGTGCGGCTATTGAGCGAAATTGTAAAGGTTTGATAAATATTTTGTGTTTGAGCCTTAGTAACGAAAATGAAATATGGATGTGTCGTGATTATTGATATATGTGTACATGAGCATTTGAATGATATTCGGGCTAAGTCCCGAAGGCATTTATGCTAGTGATTATGTCTGGGCTAAGACCCGAAGGCATTCGTGCGAGTTGTTATATCCGGGCTAAGACCAAGGCAATGGTGCAAGTTACCAAACCGGGTTAAGACCCGAAGGCAATTGTGCTTGTGGTTGTATCCGGTTAAATCCCGAAGGTACGTGACTCGAAAATGAGCAATCTTGCTGTAAAATTTCAGTTTATACACTTGTGAAAATTCCAGCAATGAGGTATGTTCGTATGTGCTTGAATTAGTTGAGTCCTTACAAGTGAGTATTCGCTCAGTTGATAAATGAGCTACCGGCCTTTGGCTAAGTTGTTCTTTTGTGTATGAACATAAGGGTCGGTAATGTGAAGTAAGTATGATTATGAGAATGTGTATTAATAGAGTGATTCATTTAGCTATGTGAATGTAATACTTTAGTCAAAGCTGATTTCATTGCTTGAGACTTACCAAGCATTAAAATGCTTACCCCGTTACTTTGGCTCTCTGTTTTATAGGTTTCGCTCGTTAGCTATCGGATTCGGGATCATCAAAGTCGAAGTCATCCACACTATCAAAGCCCCCATTTTGGTACAATTTTGGTTGAACTTTGAAATGGCATGTATAGGACTACCCTTTTGTTGTAGGTCATGTACCTTTCGGTTTTGTGTAAACTTGGATAGCCATGCGAAAATGGCTTATATATCGTTTTAGCATAGTACTATAATCGTTTGTATGTTGATCATTATGAGGTATGGAATTGTTTTGAACGATTAGCCATTGGAATGGTTAATCATGATCACACTTTGTGCTATGTATGCAAAAAGGGCCAATTGAATCATGGAAATCATGAAATAGGTAAAGCCTACCTTAAAGGCAGATGCTGACAGTAGCAGTGACGTGGATGTGAAAAATCACTAAAAATAGTAGGAATGGTATTAAATAGTGAATAAATTATGTAAATGAACCTTGATGAATATACTTTCATATGGAAGAAACGAAACGGTCATATGAGTTATATGTTAAGAGATATTAAAGTTCTTGTGAAACAGGGCCAGAACGGTTTCTGGATCCCCTGTTCTGACTTTGGAAATTCATTTTAAATTAACCAGAGATAATTAGGAGTCATGCCATATATGTATAGATTCCTATCTGAGTCTAGTTTCTATAGAAACAAATGGAAACAGTATTGAAGACCTGTATAGGAAGATATCCAATTTGTAATGCATAAAGGTCATTGTAGTCGATCCCTGGAATAGGGGAGACTTTAATTAATAAAATTTAGTAATTGGCCCGACCAAAAATTCTAGAAAAAAATATGTAGATGGACATATGAGTCTAGTTTCGGGGAAAAATTACAAAACTGATTTTCGAGTTTTGAAACTCAAGATATGATTTTTAAGGCGACAGTGACGCAGTAACCAGCTTGTCTGGAAATTTTTAAATGGACAGTGGAAATGATTAAGTCAAGTTTGTGTGCACCTTGTGTTCGACTCCGGTAACGGACTCGGGTACGGGGTGTTACAATTTTATTGGTATCAGAGCTACGGTTTAGTCGATTCTAGGACTACCGTAATGCGTTTGGGTCTAGCTATACATGCCATTTTATGTGATTATTTGATAGTGTGGTGATTTCTGACATTTGAATTTGTGTTTATTTATAATAATGGATCCCGATCCCAACCGAAGCGATAGCTGATGATGTGGAGAGTGTGGCGCTGCTCCAAGACAAGGGACAGCGCCAATGACTCTCAACCTATTGCTAGCAATCCGAATGATGAGGCTAGGCAAGCCTTTTATAGCGTGATGAATGATTGGTTCAACCAATACATTCGAACTAATACGGCTGTTCCACAACCTCTATTCCCGACTAATACAACCCCCACACCTACAATGCCTCCGGTAACTGACCAAATAAGGTCGAATAAGCCCCCAGTTGACAGAATCCGAAAACATGGGGCTACTGAATTTAAAGCTACGGATAACGACGATGCCGAGCAAGCTGAATTTTGGTTGGACAACACTATCCGAGTACTCGATGAGCTATCTTGTACACCGATGAATGCCTAAAGTGTGCTATCTCCTTGCTACGTGATTACGCCTACTATTGGTGGAGCACTCGACTTGTTGTGCCCGAGAGCAAGTAACTTGGGAATTTTTCCAAACCGAGTTTGGAAAAAGTATATCGATCGAGATTTGTTGATCAAAAGCGGAAGGAATTTCTTGAGCTTAAGCAAGGTTCTATGTCGATTCATCGATTCGAGCGAAAATTTGTTAGACTTAGTAGATACGCCGGAATGAGTTTCATTCGAGGTCATCATGTGTAAACGCCGAGGATGGGTGAATGAAGACATAAAATGTTCGTTGGCATTCTTGAAATACGAGAGTTCGTAGTACTTGTCGAGCGAGCTTGTAAAGTCAAGAGCTTAAAAAGAAAAACAAAAAGTTGATGTGGGAACCTGGAGAGTTTCGTAAAAGATCCTCGGAAAGTCTCTTCAACATGCATCAAGAAATTTAGAGATGATGTGGGCGGTCTAGAGGCACTTGGGCCTTTTAGACGAGATCGTGATCGACCCACAATGGGTACACGAGGCACTTGATGCCGCCAGTGTTAGGAATGAACGTCGAGACGAAGCGGAGTGTCGACATTGTGGCAAATGGCATTCTCGAAGTGAGGTTCCGTGACCGCTCTGTTACAAGTGCGGATCGGTCGACCACTTTATTAAAGATTGCCCGAGGTTGCTGAGCAGAATACAAATCAGTGGGAAACCGGTGCTACCACCGCCGAGGTAGACCATCCGGAAATACGGGCAATGCTAGTGGTGGTCGAGAGGATCTAGAGATGCTACGACCAGATCCGAGGCTCGGCGCTCTGCTAGGGCTTATGCCATACGCGCACGTGAGGATGCTTCCTCGCCGGATGTTATTACCGGTACTTTCACTCTCTTTGATACTAATGTGATTGCTTTAATTGACCTGGTTCTACTCACTCTTATATATGCGAAACCTTAGCATCCAAAGAAGACTTTACCTATTGAGTCTCTCGAGTTCGTAATTCGGTGTCAAATCCTTGGGTCGTTATGTTTGGTCGACAAAGTGTGTAAGAAATGCCCCTAGTAATTCGAGGTTCCTATTTTCCGCGGACTTGATGCTTTTGTCGTTCGATGAATTTGATGTTATTCTTGGTTTGGATTGGTTGACCGTGCATGATGCGGTTGTGAATTGCAAAAGCAAGACTATTGATTTGAGGTGCGCAAATAACGAAATGATCCGAGTTGAGTCTACGGACTTGAAGGGTTGCCGGTGTAATATCATCAATGTTGGCCCGTATGTAAGAAAGGGTGCGAAGCATACCTTGCGTATGTAATTGATGATAAGGAGTTAGAAATAAAACCCGAATCTGGCGGTGGTTTGTGAATACCGGATGTTTTTCAGAAGAATTACCGGGTTTGCCACTGTTCGGAGATAGAGTTTGGTATTGAGCTTGTACAGGACCACACCGATTTCGATAGCTCCGTATCGTATGGCACCAACGGAATTAAAGGAGTTGAAAGCTCGATTGCAAGAGTTGGTGGATAGAGGTTTTGCTCGCTCGAGTTTTTCACCTTGGGGTGCACCGGTGTTGTTTGTGAAAAGAAGGACGGAACCATGAGGTTATGCATCGACTATCGTCGACTTAATAAAGTGACAATAAAGAACAAATATCCGTTATCACGTGTCGATGATTTGTTCGATCAAGCTGAAGGAGCCTCGGTGTTCTCAAAAATAGATTTGAGATCGGGCTATTATCGATTCATGAATCCGAGATCGGATATACCCCAAAAGCGCCTTGAACTAGATATGGTCACTACGAGTTCTTAGTGATGCCGTTTGGGCTCACTAATGCCCCTGCGGTATTTATGGATTTGATGAATCGGATTTTTAGACCATATTTGGATCGGTTCGTAGTTGTGTTCATTGACGACATCTGGTCTATTCAAGAGATGAGACCGAACATGCGAGCACCGAGATTAGTGTTACAAATATTACGGATAGGCGGTTATATGCTAAGTTCACAAGTGTGAGTTACGGTTAGAGAGGTTAGCTTCTTGGGTCATGTGATATCTGCATCGGTATTCGAGTCGATTCGAGCAAAATTTCAGCCATACTTAACTGAAGCCTCCAAGAAATATTACCGAGGTTCGGAGCTTTTGGGACTTGCGGTTACTACCGACGGTTTGTAAAAGGATTCTCGATGATAGCCACACCCATGACGAAACTGCTTCAGAAAGATGTCAAGTTTGAATGGACGGAAAAGTGTCAGAAAAGTTTCGATCAATTGAAAACTCATTTGACGGAAGCTCCAGTATTAGTGCAGCCCGAATCTGGCAAAGAGTTTGTCATCTATAGTGACGCCTCCCTACTTGGGTTAGGTTGCGTATTGATGCAAGAAGGTCGAGTTGTGGCCTATGCGTCGAGACAATTAAAGCCACATGAGAAAAATTATCCGACCCATGATCTCGAATTGGCTGCCATCGTATTCGCCTTAAAGATATGGCGACATTACTTATTTGGTGAAAAGTTCCATGTGTATTCGGATCACAAAAGTCTCAAATATTTGATGACTCAAAGAGACTTAAATCTGCGACAAAGACGTTGGCTCGAGTTGTTAAAAGATTATGAGCTTGTCATTGATTATCACCCGGGAAAGGCTAATGTGGTTGCGGACGCCTTAAGCGAAATCACTTTGTTTGCTTTTACTGACGATGAATGTACACTTGTCTATTCTACCCGACAATGTGTTAGTAGCCGAATTAAAGGCCAAACCATTGTTGACTCATCAAATTCGTGAAGCTCAGAAAGTTGACGATGAGTTGGTTGCAAAACGGGCTGAGTGTGTTCCAAACAAGGAATCGGAGTTCAAATTGATGATGACGATTGTTTGAGGTTCAGAAGTCGTCTGTGTGTTCCAAGGAATTCGAAACTTATTTCGATAATTCTGAACGAAGCCCATTGTAGCCGAATGGCAATCCACCCGGGGAGTACGAAGATGTACAATGATTTGAAACGTCGATTTTGGTGGCATGGTATGAAACGAGACATCTCCGACTTTGTTTCGAGATGTTTAATATGTCAACAAGTGAAAGCAGAACATCAAGTGCCTTCAGGATTACTTCAGCCGATTATGATACCCGAGTGGAAATGGGATCGAGTCACAATGGACTTTGTGTCCGGACTGCCATTGTCATCAAGTAAGAAGGATGAGATTTGGGTTGTTGTTGATAGACTGACTAAGTCGGCTCACTTTATCCCCGTGCGTACGGATTTTTCATTGGATAAACTAGCTGAATTATACGTTTCCCAGATTGTGAGATTACACGGGGTACCGATTTCTGTTGTGTCGGATAGAGATCCGAGATTCACCTCGCGATTTTGGAAGAAATTGCAAGAAGCTTTGGGTACCAAGTTGCATTTCAGCACCGCTTTTCACCCCCAAACCGATGGTCAATCTGAGCGGATAATTCAGATACTTGAGGATATGTTGAGATGTTGCATCCTCGAGTTCAGTGGTTCATGGGAACGGTATTTACCTTTGATTGAATTCGCACAACAATAGTTTTCAATCAAGTATTAAGATGGCGCCTCACGAGGCCTTGTACGGGCGTAAATGCCGTACACCATTGTTTTGGACCGAGCTCGGTGAAAGCAAAATTTTCGGAGTGGATTTGATTAAAGATGCTGAACAGAAAGTAAAAGCAATCCGTAAAAATCTGAAGATAGCCTCCGATCGTCAAAAGTCGTACGCGGATCTGAAACAAAAAGACATCGAGTATCAGGTGGGAGATAAAGTGTTTCTTAAAGTTTCGCCTTGGAAAAAGATACTCAGATTTGGGCGCAAGGGCAAATTGAGTCCGAGGTTCATCGGGCCATATGAGATATCCGAACGAGTCGGTCCGATTCGCGTATCGTTTGATTTTGCCCCGAACTTGAAAAGATTCACGACGTCTTTCATGTTTCGATGCTTGACGCTATAGATCGATCCGTCGCACGTAATTAGTCCATCGAGGTTGAAATTCAAGCCGATATGAGTTATGAAGAAGAACCGATTCGTATCCTAGCTCGTAAAATAAAGGAGTTATGAAACAAAAGGATTCCGTTAGTAAAAGTGTTATGGCTCAAACACGGGATGGAAGAAGCTACTTGGGAACCGAGAACTCTATGAAAGAGCGTTACCCAAACCTATTTACCGGTAAGATTTTCGGGACAAAAATTTCTTAAGTGGGGAGAGTTGTGACAGCCCAAAATTGACCCTAGTCGGAAGTGGTTTGGGACCGCTAAACCGAGTCACCGAAATGTTTGAACGTAATATTTATTGTCTAGAATATGTAATTATGAATGTGTGAAAATTTCAAGCTTCGATTTAGCCGATTGCATGTGAATTCAGTTAGTAGGACTTGTGTGACACTTTTGAAAAGTGATAGGCTAATCTATAAGGACCTAATAGTGCATGTAGTCAAAGGGGAGGACTTGCATGTCAAATTTCCCCCCCAAGTTCTAGTGGCCAGCCATGACAAGGAATAATGGACAAAACATGTCCTAGACATGTTATGTTGGTACATCATGGGAGAAAAGAAATAAACAAATAAGTATGGGTAATAAAGAATGAAAAAAAAATTGTGTGTGAGTGAACCCCCCCTTTGCCGTGAGTTGAAGAAAAGCAAAGAAAAAAAAATTGTTCATCTTTTCTCATTCTTTTTGGCCGAAAATACTAAAGAAGAAGGAAGGAATTTTGCTTCATGCTTGGTTTGGAAGAGGATTAGGAGGAGGCTTGGCCATACTAGTGTCTAGATTAAGGTATGTTTGATGTTGTGCCATGAGATTCATGCATGTTTTTGGTTGCTAACTTGATGTTCTTATTAGCCCATGGTTCAAATCTTTGTTATATCATGGGGATGGTATTTGGCCAAGGTGGATTTTGTGTTAATGCCATTGCATGTTAAATATGAAGCTTGCTAATGATATATGTGATGGTGGATTGATGGCTCTTGGACTTTCTTTTTAGTATTTTTGAGTAAGACATTAAGTTCTTTGTTTAATCATGACCAAAATTATGGTGTTGTGATGTATTCGCCATGGTACATTCATAAGTATGATTTATGCTCATTGCATGGAAAGTAAGATTTGTGTTTTGGATTTATGTTCATGTTTAATTATAATCAACTTGAGATTCGGCTCTAGCATATATATATGTATATATGTTTGCATATGATGTATTGGTATGACATATATACTATCTCAAGGTATATACTTACTTATGATGATGTTTCGGTTATGAAGGAAATGATAGATGTGTATTGAGTTACAATATGGAATGCATTAGTTAGTAGAATGTATGCTGTTTTTTTTTTGTGTGTGGTATTAAGTGTATAATTGGCCTCAACATGGACATGCATATTCGCCACATGAGGGGAATTGGTGTGCATGCATTCGGTTAGAGGCAAACATATTGTTGCCTATTCTTGGCTTAGAAAATTCGCTAAGGAGAGTACTAACTAATGTGTTGAGTTGATTCATGATTTCGTACCTCATTGACTTTAATGTCTAATGAAAATATGTGGGCTAAGTACCTTGAATTCCTCTTCGATGCTCAAATGATTAAATCAATTTATTTGTTAAATTAAGCTCAAGAGCAAGGGAGCTAAATCCGATAAAGGGAAGGAAAAAGTAGTTGAATAGCCGTCGAAATCGTTCGACAACATCCGAGGTAAGTCTTCAAGTAATGACCCTACTTGAATTATATTGAAATCATGCTCCTTGTGTGCGGCTATTGAGCGAAATTGTAAAGGTATGATAAATATTTTGTGTTTGAGCCTTAGTAACTGAAAATGAAATATGGATGTGTCGTGATTATTGATATATGTGTACATGAGCATTTGAATGATATCCGGCTAAGTCCCGAAGGCATTTATGCTAGTGATTATGTCCGGCTAAGACCGAAGGCATTCGTGCGAGTTGTTATATCCGGCTAAGACCAAGGCAATGGTGCAAGTTACCAAATCCGGGTTAAGACCAAGGCAATTGTGCTTGTGGTTGTATCCGGTTAAATCCCAAGGTACGTGACTCGAAATGAGCAATCTTGCTGTAAAATTTCAGTTTATACACTTGTGAAAATTCCAGCAATGAGGTATGTTCGTATGTGCTTGAATTAGTTGAGTCCTTACAAGTGAGTATTCGCTTAGTTGATAAACGAGCTACCGCCTTTGGCTAAGTTGTTCTTTTGTGTATGAACATAAGGGTCGGTAATGTGAAGTAAGTATGATTATGAGAATGTGTATTAATAGAGTGATTCATTTAGCTATGTGAATGTAATACTTTAGTCAAAGCTGATTTCATTGCTTGAGACTTACTAAGCATTAAAATGCTTACCCGTTGCTTTGGCTCTCTGTTTTATAGGTTTCGCTCGTTAGCTATCGGATTCGGGATCATCAAGTCGAAGTCATCCACACTATCAAAGCCCCCATTTTCGTACAATTTTGGTTGAACTTTGAAATGGCATGTATAGGACTACCCTTTTGTTGTAGGTCATGTACCTTTCGGTTTTGTGTAAACTTGGATAGCCATGCGAAAATGGCTTATATACGTTTTTAGCATAGTACTATAATCGTTTGTATGTTGATCATTATGAGGTATGGAATTGTTTTGAACGATTAGCCATTGGAATGGTTAATCATGATCACACTTTGTGCTATGTATGCAAAAAGGGCCAATTGAATCATGGAAATCATGAAATAGGTAAAGCCTACCTTAAAGGCAGATGCTGACAGCAGCAGTGACGTGGATGTGAAAAATCACTAAAAATAGTAGGAATGTTATTAAATAGTGAATAAATTATGTAAATGAACCTTGATGAATCTAATTTCATATGGAAGAAACGAAACGGTCATATGAGTTATATGTTAAGAGATATTAAAGTTCTCGTGAAACAGGACCAGAACGGTTTCTGGATCCCCTGTTCCGACTTTGGAAATTCATTGTAAATTAACCAGAGATAATTAGGAGTCATGCCATATATGTATAGATTTCTCTCTGAGTCTAGTTTCTATAGAAACAAACGACAACAGTATTGAAGACCTGTATAGGAAGATATCCAATTCGTAATGCATAAAGGTCAGTGTAGTCGAACCCTGGAATAGGGGAGACTTTAACTAATAAACTGTACTAATTGGCCAGACCAAAAATTCTAGAAAAAAATTTGTAGATGGACATATGAGTCTAGTTTCGGGGAAAAATTACGAAACTGATTTTCGAGTTTTGAAACTCAAGATATGATTTTTAAGGCGACAGTGATGCAGTAACCAGCTTGTCTGGAAATTTTTAAATAGACAGTGAAAATGATTAAGTCAAGTTTGTGTGCAACTTGTGTTCGACTCCGGTAACGGACTCAGGTACGGGGTGTTACATAAAGCTTTAAGGTACCTTGGAAAAACACCTTATATTTTACATTTGGAATTCATTTGGAATTAAATAAGAATTTTTTTTTTCCAATTTGATGCATGAGTAGCTTACTACTACTTTTATTTCCATTTCTTTATCCTTTACCAAAATTTGTCTAATTGCCTTTCAAACTCTTTCCCTTCCCAATTTCCTCCATTATCATCAAATTTCTTTTTTTCGAAACCTACGAAGCATGACTAAATCTATATTTCATTAAATTCAATCTTAACTTTAGGTTGGTGTTCTTTCCGGTCGGAAATCGTGAGATATATATCCATACTAAAAATCCTTCCAATCGGTATTCAAATTTTTCCTAAGCATCGGGATTGACAACTAATCCATAAAGTTAACTCAATTTCAAGTCAAAAAGTGTACGTTAGGTTGGAGTCGTGTTTGTTGACAGTTGGAGAAACGAGTCGGCCGTGCTGTATTCGAATATCTGAGAACAAATCAAGGAAGAAGTGATCGAGTTTAAACGACCCATGCAGTTGAGGCCGTTAATTCGAGTTGGGTTTTTCAGAGCGCAAGACTACTGGAATCTTGAATCGGGAACACGTGTATCTCGGTTAGATAATCGGTACGGGTTGGTTTGCATGTCGTACCGGGACTAGCTACAAGAGGAAGAATTGGTGGTTAGGACATTCTTAACTGCTATAACCAGCTTATTGTTTGGAGGAGAAAATTAATTTTTAATGATCAATTCAAAAATTTGGAATCCACCGAGTCTCGGGCTAAGGCTTATTATCTTTAATTACAAAATCTGAATTTAATTTTCAATTTAATTTCTAATTTATTTAATTATTTATTTATGTTGTTTCAATTATTTAGTTTCTAAACATTTCAAAACTCTCCTGATTTATTTATTTATTTTTCAGCAGGTCCGTTTGGAGTCGTAAGCACGACTATAGCCACAACTATCAACACGACAGAAATTTTGATCACAAGTTAAGCGCGAAAGTTAATTATAACACCAATTCCTAAGGACTCGACCTTACTACCACTCTTTACTACTATTTAGAGTTATTTTGTAAGAATTATTTTTTTGTGATTTCAACCCATCAGTCATTTTGTATTATAAGTTTGTGTTCGGTTATGGAAATTTTCAACAGTTCATTGGAGGAGAATATCTCCGACAACTACGTTTGGAGAATTGAATTTTTAAAAAAAAGCTGAAACTTTATTCGGATCATACTAATTTTGGCATAAATAATAAAACACCATTTCTCTGCAAGGCCGCCTTCATTCATCCTTCCATGCTCATCTTAGTGGCAGCAAAACCAGCTTTCTGCTTTGGCATCGTTGTCTACGAATCTGCTTTGCTCCATTTTTGTTTGTATAAACGACCCACCTACCTCACCTTGGATCACCAACTTGGAGTTCGATTACTAACCTTCCACTGATACAAGAGAGTGTTGCAGAAACCTATCCATTAGGTTTTTTTCGATTCTCCAACAAAGTAGGACATGAGAGAATTTCTCACCTGGACTGAACCAATGAATCCAATGAACTCCCCCAAAGCTCTGGGGCTGAGGAGGTCGTTCTAACTCTCTCTCTGTGGCTATTGCTGAGATTGAGCCACGACCTCAACTAGAGAAGATCAAAGAGGCACAAAGTTCATCGACATTCAATAACGTTTTAAACATGCCACCCACAACAGCATTTACAAATGAGTAACGCAAAGTTTCTGCTGCTCAACACATCAATCTGTTTGTTTTCATCATAAAATACCACAAACTTTCTTGCCAAGATGAAGCCAGAATAATTTTTTAAGGGCCGAATAAAATTTTAATTTTTTTCATAGTCTATACATTTATAACTTTTAAATGATTAAAACAAGGTGCAATTTTACATTTACTAATTTAAAATTTAAAAAATTTAAAGAGGCTAGCCATTTTAAGGGGCTCAACCCCGGATTCGCCTATGTTTCTTGCCAGTAGATATTTGGATATGATTCAATTTTCCTCAATCTATTATAAATATTAAACAATAAATAGAGAAAGACCCACCATTTGACAACAAATATACAAATACCTTTGGAATTGTGCAAGCCATGAAAACAGATACTTCACTTGCATATAAGATAAAGCCTTTCACTAATGTATCATGAAAAGCATTTGGGACAGAATTCAAGTCAAAAATCTCAACTGAAACAATTGAAAATTTGTTGGCCTTTGCTTATACCAATTACAACATTTCAGTTCAGTACACCCTTTTCTTGCTATCAAAATTCACTTTACAGGTAAGACAGAGGAAAGAGAAGAAGAATAGCTGGAAATGAAATTTCCACCAACCTAAATCTTACCTTCCAAAACCCCCCAAAACCTTAAATAAAAGGGAACAAAAGAATGGAAAAGATTCTCACCCTTAATAGTAAATGCTAAGAGTTCAAGAACTATGAAAAGGAAAATTGGGTAAACACCATATAGCAAGAGACAGACCTGCACATGCCTACCTTCACTAACTTTAAACGGTCAAAATCAGTTAAAGGCGAAACTGGATCTTTATGCCCTCAACCCAAGCAAATAGAAGATACCATTGGCAATTTTTTTTTTTGTCCTGGCCTCCTTTGAACGGATTAACAATCTTAACTCTGGTTAATGGTGTATCTTCTCAATGCTCCTCTCCATTCAAACCTGTTGGAGTTCCCAAAAGTAGCACAAGATTGGAGACATTGAATGTCTTGTTTAGTTGATTTACAAAAAAAGAAAAAAGAACATATGAATCCTTGTTTCAATAGTTACTGGGCCAGTTCATCTGTGCATGCTGAGGCTGCTGATAAACATTGGCAGCAGGTCCCCCCATGTCAACAGCTCCAGCCATAGTCTGAGCCTGTTGTAGAAGAGGATGAACACCTGCTGCTACTCCTTGGGGATGATAAATACCAGCAAAGGAGCCAGGACCAACCTGTGTTGGAGCAAAAGTTACATTCTGACTCTGAGGGGGAAGGTTATAGAATGAACTGGCTGGCAGACTGGATATCTCTCGACCAGGGGGAGCAATCCATACAGCTGAACCTTCACTCTGCAGGAAAGCAAACATGTAAAACAATAAAAAAAAATAGTCAAGAATGGTTAATAGCAATGACATTCTTTCCAAAACCAAAGAGAATGCTTCAAGGCAGAGACAGGTACAGATAAGCATATTATGTAGAACTGTAGCATACATTTAAATCAACCTACGACAACATGATCACCATTTCAGGCCTTAAATTAACATGAATTTAGTACATCAATGTGGCATTGTCTTTGGTCCAAAAGGGATAGGAATTCATCTAATAAGCAGAAATTATCAACTTCACCCTCAGGCTCCCCTAAACTGGAACAAACAAAAAAAATCAAGAAATCCATTTACAAGGCTTCTCATAACAGAAATTTAAAGAGAGAAAAGGGAAGTAAAATATTCCAAGGGTGTATGCACAATTAAATTTCAAACACCAAAGACAATTCCCAGCCACAAAGAACTACTGCCTCTTAGAATCTTAGATATCTCAAGACAAACATAACAGCCATCCTCCATCTACCTTGACAAACTATAGACAATCTGGGCTCGTTAAAACATCGTCTTTTAAGATTCATGTAACTATCATTAAGAAAAAGAAACTAAATTGTATCAAAGAAAATAAAACAAGAAAAGAAATTGAGACAAAAACCTGAAAGATTGTTCTTACATTCTTGTCTTATTTTATAAATGTTCAAAAACATAGGGGTAATATGCAGGATATAAAAAAAATTAGGTCCAAAGACATGCAACCATAACATATCAAAATAAACTAAGAACAAACTGGGCAATGAATCAAGAAGTCATCATAAATTTTTGTTTCCTTACTTCTTCAAGAAATAAAAGGAAATAGAAATGAGAACATGTTGCCAACCTGCTGCCCTGTGATGTAGACATTGCTTTCCTTGAACTGAGATGCACCAAGATCCTCATTTGTGGTTGAGTTTCCAGTTGAACTGGGATTATAACCAGCTGGGGAGGAGCCATAAGGCCCATAACCACTTGGCATTCCAATATGTGTAGAATTCACCGGATTATTTCCAGGTTTAAATTGAGGAAGCGAAAATTTGACTCCTGTTGTAGGTGCTGCTGGTGCAGAAGGATAAACAGTTCCAGCTTGAGGATGTAGAGGAAACGCACCATTGTTTATAAATTGGTGGATTGCAGGAGAAGGATAATAGAAAGGAGAGTAAAAGGGGGCATATTGAATGTAGTTTGGAGGATAATGTGGTAAATGCACCCCAGCTGCTGAGCGGTAGACAGGGACTGGTTGCTGAGTCACAGATATAGAACTTTGCATCAAACCAGCAGCTTGAGTTACTGTTGGAGTTGGACTTCCTGTTGTCAGTACTGAAGTGTTTCCACCCTGCCAAATGCCAATATATGCAAATAAGCTCCAAATCCCAGCAAAATTGAATTAAAACACATGCAATATGTACGGGTTAAGAGTTTGGATGCATCCGGTGGTAACAGCATAATTAGATTATGCTGAATAACACCACTACCAAACAAGTGATACTTATTTTTCTAGGAGAATCATCTATCTAGAATGTTCACAAATTGAGTACCTATATTTCAGCGACTAAAAGTTCTGCACAACAGACCAAAGTTCAATAAAAATGAGGCATATCATATGTTATTACTTTCCAACAATATAGTCAATTAGAAAGGAAAAAGAAACATGCTCATTAAACTAACAACAGATCCCATAATTTTTTTCAACAATTAAATATTGCTCTAGTAAAATTGACACTTTTCCATGTAAAGTTATGCAAAGTGCTTAATCTTAATCTCTGCACACCTCTTGTGGAGGCTGAGAAATCTGTGAAGGAAGTACTGCAACATTCCCATTGTATTTTGTAGCAATTCCAGCAGAAGGAAACGGAGAAAGTCGACCGTCATTATCAGCACTTGAACGGTAGAACTGGGCATAATAAGTTGCTGGATCAAATGGCTGTTGAACCTAAACATCAAAGCATTTAATAACACAAGAAATTAGTATTAGAACAAACAACTGGTACAATTGCAATTGATTTTATAGAAACAATATTATAGCAAGCAGCAAAATGACCAAAGGGGATTTGACATAAATTAGTTAACATATGAAACTTTCTACTGCATTTTACATAAAAAAAAAATCAAGCTAAAAGAAACTTAAGCTTGAATAATACAAAGGAAATAGCAGAGCAGCATTTATAAAGGAAAAGCAGAGGGGATGGAGGGAGATGCTTACAACAAAGCTTGAAAGACGAGAAACTTCACGAGCTTGAGATTCAGGGTTTTCGAGGGGTGCTAAAATAGGAGGGACAAGTCCAATATTGTAGTTAGGAGGCGTATGGACCACAGAGTATGGATGGCCTCCAGAAGGCAATGCATTGTCCTGCTTGTTTTCGTTATACTCAGGAATAGAACTAGAGACATCACCATCACCAGACAAATTTTCAGGAGAATGTGCAGGTGATTGTGGATGATCAGAGTGATCTCCATCCTCAGCAGTTGTCAGCGCGTTTTGATTGCTAGAATCAGTAACATAACAAGAAAATAGCATGAGCAAGCATACAAAAACCCACCAAATAGTAGCACGATTATGGTCCCCAGAAAGGTTAACACTGCTTATTCCATAGAAAAAGGGGTTAAAATTGCCCATAAGAAAAGTCAAAAGTGAACAAACCTAGAATTCTGCTCCTCTGCAGTTCCATCAACATCCTGAGAAGCATCAGACAAAGGTGTAGGACTCTTAGCACTCTCCTGACAACCAACAGAGCTCAATGTTACTCCAAAACTAGCATCAAAACTTCCAAAACTCAGCTTGGTTCTTTCAGATTCAGGGACATGGATATGGTTTGGAATTATAACATGTTGACGTTGTGGGAGATGCAACTCCTCTAGCTTCTTCTGCAATTTTAAAGTTGCTTCTTCAGAGTCAAGAACATTTGAAACAGGCTGTGAATGAGCATTGGCTTCAACTGAACTAGTAGGAACTTCAGATGCACCAGCTGTTCCAGAACCCTGCCCAACATTAGAGCTGATTGGCTTTGGTTTCCACTCCTTATTGGAACCAACTGTTAATGACATATAGGAATTAATATCTGCAGATATCTATCAAGTCTTTCGACTATCTTCAGGTAAGAATATAAAGTAGTCCAAACATTCGTAAGTAACAGCTAAATATGCTCCAAAAGCACACATTTTCACTAAAGTTATCCAACCACTAGTAAGTAATATGGAAGAATGAAAAACCAAGTAAACTTGTCTGAAAAGATTCTACATCTTAAGCTTTAAAAAGTTCCCTTACAGTTTCTCAAAGTTCCACTGTTACTTAAGGGGCTACTTCTATTTAGACAAGGACAATTCCTCTAGCCGTCTCAATTATAATGATGATTTCGATTCAAACTTACAACAAGCACACAATTGAATTATATCTTGCTCAAAGGAAAAGGTCACTGATACCCATTTACCAAAGATAGTTATAGATTCCAACAATTATAAGGAATAATATAGTGAAGTATAAATCCCATCTCCAAGAATAACCCACAGATCTTGATGCCTATACTAGATCGAGACAACATAAGCATCCAAGTACAGTCTAGCAAAAAGCCAAAAATCCACCTTTTTTTTTCTTCTATAGCACAAAATCCACCAAGAAACCATCTCAAATTTCATTAACAATGACCAATACATAAAAAAGTTACAAAACAGCATTGATAAATACAAAATTCATTCCACCTACCTTTTTGAGGGCCAATTATTTGTTGTGAGCGGCCACCATAATTGGATGAAGGTCGGCTCGTAGAGGAACCATGGGTTGTGGCAGATGAAGGTTGGCCAGACTCACTCAGCAGATTTTTTGGTGCTCCAGAAGATTTACTAGGCATCTTTCCTTGCACAAAAGAGCTACTAATTTCAGTAGCTGCCATAAGTCAAAGAAAGAGATTAATCAGATTGATTAGTATAAGGAATAGAAGTCTTCAAAACTGATTAATTTTTCAAAATCCTGACCAGAAGCTAATTTTCTTTCAGTAGGGACAACTGTATCTGATTCTGCAGAAGCCTGGCCACCTCCCACTTCACGTTTGATTGTTCCCAGAGTGCCAAGTGGCTGAGAATCACTGGACAGAACTAGCACAGGATCTGAGGACGAGAAGCAGATTGTTGCAGAAGATGCTGAACTAGTCGATGGGAAGCAGTCACTAGGGCTTGCTGCAGGTGGCCCACTCATGTCCACACTTTCAAATGTAATTGTGGGTTTGTTTATTGCACCAGCAGGGGATGGTGCACTCCCGAACTCATAGCTTGCAACAGATGAATGTTCCTGAGGTTGATTGGCAGCATTTCTTGCAGGTGCAGAGGATGTTTCAGCCACTACACCAGTAGGACCATCAGCCATGACAGGTACAGGGCTATAAAACATAACAATAAAAATGCAATTCAAACAAACTGCATTTAATTGAAGCCATATATTTATCAATAGACACCAAAAAATATAAAATGAAAATTATATAAGATAGCAGATCTGCAAATTCTGGCCACCTCGCTACCATAGTTGATTCATTAGTTTTTGTCTCCTGAGAGGTTGATGAAGATTGACCACTGGCTTTCTCTGCACCTTGATTTGCTCCATTATCTCTCCCGGGACCAGAACTCTTGGAAACACCAGCCTCTGATAAGATAAAAAGCAGAAATTGCATGAAGATAATTGTTGACAATAATTCAAAATTTATAAAATCTAGCTCGAGAGACATGGAAATTTGATTTATCAAACTGAAAGAACTGCAAAGATCCAAGGACAATAGCAAGTCAACAGCCCGGACATCGACAGTTCAACACCAGAGGACATAACATAAAACACATCTGACACAAAACTAAACAAAAAGCAAGGGAAGGGGAAAAGAAAAACATGTCCAAAGCAAAACTATGAAACTTGTTCATTGAACCATACTAAATTTGTCACATGGCTGAAACAAACACAAGTTCATGCAGCACAATCAACTCATTATTTCAGAAGCCTAACATTATTCAAGAAACAATAATGTTAAATAAACTTCTGTTCCAAATGTCTGTTTACCATGTGCAGCATAGCGAGCAGAGAAATTTCCCCGGCCACCCCGACTCCCCCTTCCCTGTGAACCAGATCTCCACCGCGACTCTGCAGACTCTTTGTTGTTCGAACTCTGCAACAATGAGCAATAAAACCACATGAACTCCAATGATAAAACAGAGTCTGAACCAAGCCCAAAAAAATACTCTCCAGTTGAAATACAAGGTATATTCTTGACAAATACTTCCAAGTAGTCTCTGCCGCCCCCCAACCGCCATTTTAAAACCAAAAAGAAAAAGCATGAAAACACTATGGAAGCTCAACTTTCTTGACACCATGGATCCTACTTCCCTATTACCTTTTGTAGTCCACCCTTTCATCCTGTTGTCAGTCAATCTTGTCCACCTCCCACCACTTAACACCCAAACTCTCTAGCCCCGACTGAAACCTTAGAGGCAAAAGAAATTTACTACGGGTAAAACAAAAACTGGTAGGACTTATCTAAGCCTCTTCCCTCCATCATCTACATAATAGGACTTAGCTGAACCAATATCTTAACAATAAGAAGGTTCAACATTGCAAAAACAGAAAATAGCAGAATTTACATAAATTCAAAAAGAAAGAGAGAAAATACTTGTGCAATTTTCAGTAGAGTCTCTTACCTCTTTTTTCCTATCACGTTTTCTTTTTACTTCACGAAAAGGATCTGAAAAACAATATAAAAATGTCATATATTTGGGAGCAATTAAAATGGTACAGTGTTCACAAAGAATGGCACCAATTAAAATGGCAATGTATCAGCAAAATGTAGTTAGACATAAACAAGAGAGTAACATTTGCTAAGAACAACGTATATCCGAGTGCTGTTTGCCCAACACAAAGCCATAACTCGCAAGTAGAGAAAACTGAAAGCTTGCAGCGCATATAAGGCCATAAGATGATGTCATTGCTGAATTTGGGTACCAAACTGAAGCAGCAACAACATCAAAAGATAAACTTTGGAATAGAACAATGAAAAAAATAGGGAAAGCTAGAAAGTATTGATATAGTGATTAAAACAACAGAAATGGTAAAACTCCTCAGGGTTAATAAGTTACACCCTTTTGCAGATGCCTATCAACGTGTTAAATGTCTTCAAAACACTTGATGGCAATAAATGCTAACCAAATGTGTCACTTAACGAGCATACTTTCACAATGAATTAGTGTTATAATAGTAATCGCCACATTTACTAGCTGTGGCAGTCAGAGTAAGATATGTGAAGGAAAACAAGAAAATGAGAATACTGGAACTGGAAACCTAATTAATCTAATTACACAAAATGATAGCTCCATAAAAGTGCAAACAGATAATACTGTCCTAACTAATGAACAGAAAGTGGAAAAATTAAACAATGAGCAGCCAAATAATAAAATTTGCTGCAGATACGACCATTTAAGAAGCAATTTAGTCAAAACATCATTTCTAGAGCTTTGTTCTGTTACTTGTAAAGATAATACAGACACATTAAATCACTAACCCTTGGAGGGGGATTAAGGAAACGAGATATGAACACCAACAATCACGCAATTCGCGAAGGAAAAAAAGGAGAATAAAAAACCAAAGCTTGCATTTTCATGTATATATAACATGTAAATAAAGGAATAAAAGAAATGAAAAAATACATATCAAATCAAAATGTAATAATAATAATACCAAGAACAGTGTAAACTCATTATACTCCAAAAGATTTTAAAAATACTAAAAAAATTCCTACCACAGTCCCCAGCAACAAAACCCAAATCACCAAAAATTAAATTAAGATCAAAGACAAGCTCGAGGAAACACAGATCACAATAAAACATACAAAAAACACCCGAAAAAGTATAAGATCACCCCCCCCCCATTTCCGTAATCCCAGGGGGAAAAACCATTAAAAATCCATAAAGAAATGGAAAACTTAGCTAGAAAGAAACCTAAAAGGAGAATATAAAGAGAAAAAAGTACCCTGAAGAAGGAGCCTCTGAGCGGTTTCATTGGGATCCATAGAACATTCTTTAAGCATAGCATAAATCTCATCTTCACTGTGATTACCGGTGATCTCTTTTATGTTTTGGATCGTTTTCCTCACGCTGCTTGGAATTGATGAAACCCTAAACCCCCCACTGCTCATCTTCTCAGAAAATTTGATTTCCCCCTTTTTTTTCCTTTATTCCCCACTTCCCCTCTTCAAACAAAGCTATTTCTCCTTCCCCCTTCCCTTTGTTTTCCACCAGCAACTATATTTCTAGATTATTAGTATATCACAATGATAAATGTTTTGGTGTTATTTTTAAAAGTGTATAGAAAAAAATGAGAGAAATGGAGAGTTGGAGACTGAAGAGAGGTAGGCACTCCAGAAAGAAATCAAACTTTAAATGGAAAAAAAAATTATGGTTTTTTTTTTCATTGATCTAAAAATGAAAAGCAAGAGGAAAATGGAAGACTGACCGGGAGGAGGGAGCAAAATGTAGACCTTTTTTTTTCGGGGGTTCACTTTAAATTATATTTTATTTTTTATATAAAACCTTACCATTTACGAATTTTTTATGGCCTTGCCCTTATTTATCAAATATATATTATTTTTGAAGCCCTTTGTTATTGGAGGTAGAAATTACAAAAATAGTTATATTATTTGAGATCATTTTAATTTTTTTATTTTAAAGAAAAATAATAAAAATTATATACTATGCAATTTGAATTTATGCTAATTACATTTGTAAATCTTTAAATTTATCACTTATCACCTAATTAAAGTTTTATTTTAATCTATTTTAATTATAAAAGATATTTTATAATTTTTTAATCGAATTGGTATCTAGTTAATTCGTAACATCAACTCAGTAAAAACCCAATCACATAATATTTTAATAAAAATTAACAATATTAATCATTTTGATTAATTAATAATATTATAAAAATAAAAAATTAACAATATTAACTATTTTGACTAATTAATAATATTATAAAAATATAGAGATCAAAGTACTTTAGAAATTAAAATTAAAAATTTAATTACAAATTTAGGAATAATAGAGGATTAAAGTTGAAATTTAATCACTAATTTATATATATATATATATATATATATGTATATATATATGGGTTTAGAAAAATTTTGAAGCAAAGAGTATTCCTTTATTGTTAATTATACATTAAACTAACATTAAAAATAATTTATTGGTATTACTTATAATAATAATAATAATAATAATGATTAAAATAATATTAATTAGTATGATAGTATGTTAATGTGAATCACGTCTTTTAAAAACTCTACCTTATATTATTAATTTATAAAATTAGATAAATAAAAATTTAATTTTTATTTTTTTATTAATAATGTTTTTATTAATTCTTGAATATAAAACTAATAGATAGATTCTACATTCGTAACTAATTATTAATAATTATAATTATTTATTTATGATATTTTTATTGAATCCATATTAAATTACACTTATTATTGTAAATTGTTTATCAACTAACATTTAGCACAATAAATATACGTATTAGCAGGCTATTTTCATTCAAATAACATTCAAAAATAACTGGAAAAATTATATTTTAAGATTTTGTTTTTATCACCAAAAACCACATGATTTTCATTATTATTTAATAAGCTTAGTTATTACTATTTGATATTCAATAGTTTTATTGTTATTTGATTCAAATAGTACTTACAAGATAGTTTATGTTGTTACCATTGTGTTTTAAAATATTATGTCAAAGAGAATACAACATTAAAGTAATGATTATTTGTAGGTAAAATTTTGACTTATATTCAAATTACAAATTATTTTACTTTCAAATATATTCCACTTTTTTATTACTTTTAGAATATTATTTTATTTTTTAATTAATTTTAAAAATAATAAAATTTTAGTATAAATCAGACAGACTCTAATTTAATTAATAAACATGTTTTTAAATTATACAAATATATTATTTAATAAATTAAAAATAGATATATATATAAAATAATGTGTAACGCATTTGAAATTCAAACAAAATAAAAAAGAAAGCACCTTGAGATTTCATGTGCTGATTGAAGGAAACCTTCCTTTTATATATAGGTTATAGATTCTTTTAGATTAAAAACAAATAAACTCTTGATTTTGTATAAAAAAATTAATTTTAATTTTTAACACATATAAAAAACTCATAACATTTAATTTATCACTAAATAAACTCTTAACATAAACTGATATTTCATACGGAGTATGGGGCTTATTTAAATAAAACTTTAAAGTTTAAGGATTATTTTAGAATTTTATTAATTTATAAAAAATTAAGTACTAAAAAGCTCTTAGAAAATAATTCAAAAATTAATTAAACCCTTTGCTGAAAAATGTAAACAATTAAACTTTTAATGGAAGTTTGTAATCAATTGAGCTTTTCATGTAATTTTTCATTGAAGCTCTTGACAAATCATTAAATACTAATGTGATAATTGATGTGATGATTGAAGTATCATCTATTATTATATGAACTTTTCTCACCATCTCATATATGCTCTCAACCAATTATTTTATACATTAATAATTTTATTTTCATCTCAAACTAAAAAAAAAAAAAAGATTATCTCTTGCTCAAGACAAAAAAAAATTAGATCAAATCTGCATCACTTTCAATGGATAGAACATTGACTAAAAGCTCACCTTAGTCCTAATTTGATTTTGAGCTTCTGTTTTTTTAACAGCAATTTAACAATAATTTTAAAAGTACTTTTAAAAATTTAATTTAAAATTTAAATGTTTAATATTATTGTTAAAAATATTTTTAAAAATAAAATATTTATTTTAAACATAAATACACGAAAAGATAATAGAATCTTAAAAAGTGCTTTTGGGTTAATGGTTAACCCGCGACTTATCTCCCAGTCATGGATTTTGCTAGAGATTTGATTTTTTTTCGTTGTTCGTCATCATCTTTTTCTATGGATTATAGTTGTATAGTTTTTATTTCATTGTGAATATTGGAAGAAATTAATTTTTACTGACAAGAGATTTTGATTTATCTTTGATATTAAAATTTAGACATTGATTTTTGAATGTCGAGGGAGGTTAATTTTTAATTTTGGGTATCTTTTCTTTGTCTGCTGGAGATCAATATTTTATCAAATCTGGGTTTACAAATTTCAAATTGCTTTCTTTCCTCATTCCATTGAAATATAGATTTGTTCTGAAGAAAAAATTGACGTGGATGAAGATATTTTTTAATTTTAGATAAGAAATAAATTACTGATGTGATATAAAATAATTTGATATGATTATATGTGAGATAGTGGGAATGGTCCATATAATAATTTTATATCTCATATGAAAACTTTGATGACATGGTATTTTTCTTGGAAAAATACTTATGTGGAAGTTTAATTGACTTTTTATTTATTTAAACTTAAAATTTATTAAATTATTAAAAATATAGAAAATCTATAATAAAATATTTAAATATAATAAAATTTTAAAACTACTAAATATTATAAAATATTATATGTTATGAAATATTAAATAAATATTATAAAATTATAGAAATTATAGAAAATATATAAAATAATTAAAATGATAAAAATCTATAAATTTTAATAAAAAAGTTATAAAAATTATTAAAAGTATAAAAAGTTGTAAAAATTTAAAAATATATAAGAAATTACAAAAATAAATTTTGTTATTATGAAGGTTTGGATTGAACTTTTATAGGGTGTTTGAAGTGTGATGTTAATCAAAATTGTATTGAGTGTCGAGTAAATGGTATGAGAGATAATGAATTTAGTGTTTGATAGTTTAAGGTAAGTGATGAGTAATGATTTTGATCAAGTAGAGGTCATGCAATAGACATTGAAAATGATAAGTTAAGTAATGATATAAAGCCACATGTGTGGGAAAACAAAAACGAGTGGCAATTTTTGTTGCAAAGTTTTAAAATTGATTAGAGATTACTAAAATATTTAATAATTTTAGAAAATTATTAAAAAAACTATATAAGTTACTAAAATTATTCAATATTATACAAAATTTTAAATTTACTACTCAT
The DNA here is from genome assembly GCF_025698485.1 of Gossypium arboreum. NCBI lineage: Eukaryota > Viridiplantae > Streptophyta > Magnoliopsida > Malvales > Malvaceae > Gossypium > Gossypium arboreum. The sequence continues at coordinate 18,574,894 of NC_069080.1, forward strand.
TTTACAAATTTTTATTTTTTATTTTTAGAATTTTATATAATTCCTAAAATATCATTCAAGCCCTCCTAAAATAATTTAAAAACCAATTAAACATTTTATGTTAATATTTTTCATGTCAACCATCACGTCATCAAAATTTCATTGAAAAACCATATTCGAGGGGTCTAATTGCTTGCTTACTTTCAACTAATGGCTCGATTGATTGCATTTTTTAACAAGTGACTCAATTGATTTTTTAATTATTTTTCTATAAACCTTTTAATACTTAAGTCTTTATAAAAGTAAATATATATTATCATTAATACAATGGTAACTATTTCATACACTAATGAAATTTTTAACTCTAAAATACGGAGTTAAAATCTTATCACATATCTTCTTCTTCTTTTTTTTCTTTTCTTTTGTAGATAAAAGCACAATCTAAAGCAATTACATCAACCAATCCATATTAAACTGAATTAGAACTATTACAATCAGTAGTCAACACATCTTTTATAAAATTCGGCAGAGCTTCAAACAATTGGAGTATGAGGTTTCCTATTGCAACATGTTTAACCAAGTGATCTGCAATGCCATTTTGATCCCTCAAAATATTACAACTCTTACATCCCATTTCCTATGCAACAACTAATGTAGTAATCTCAATTTCACCAAACTACTGTTGGCGCCTCCCCCTTCTAAAATCAATGCAACCAAAACCGCATTATCACGTTCAACTTTAACCTTTCTTAAGCCTTTTCCCTATACTGTGAAAATACCTTTCAGTATCGCTTTTGTTTCAACTTTAAAAATTGATTCATTATCGAAACTCATTGCATACCCATGTAACCAGCTTGCATTTGAGTACCTTAGAACTCCTCCAATAGAAGCATGTTGCCCACGCAGAGACACATGCATTGAGAAAAAAAACGACACATGGTGGCATATTAAGTTATTAACCTTGCTTGTAGAGTTAAAAAATTATACTGCCTGTGTATCAAATGATACTCCTTATTATAGTTGTTTTAACCATTTTTTATACAATTACTACTATTACTATAAGGATAAGTATTTGGTGCACTCACAGTCTATTTTTTATTTCACAAGCAGCCTTAAAAATTTGACATATGTCTTTTTTTTTAATATATATTTTTAAGTATTTTACTATACGTCTATCAGACACTTGCCAACCCTCTAACTTTGCTTATGGAGTTTAGAAACTTCACTGATAATATACTAAAGCTTAGTTTAGCATTGCTTCTCAAAAGTACTTTTAGACAAAAAAAAAAAAAAAACACTTTTGAGCACAAACTAAATTTTTCTACTTTTGCAAAAACATTTTTTTTTGTCTCAAAAGCATATTATTTAACCATGCTGTTATTTTAAAAATATTTTTTTCTTTCACTGGAACTATTTTTAAAAAGTAATGTTAAATTAACCCTTAATATTTTCTCTTACTATAAACCCCCCCAAAACCTTAAATGAGAGAAAATTTGTACTTAACCCACTCGATCATACATCATTCTCTATTGTTACAATAAAAGTATCAATTGAGTTAATGCTCATTTGCTAAATATTAATAATTTAAATAAATATATAACTTTACATGTAATATATAAAATTTTAAAATAAATAATTTTTAATAATATATTATATTATGATAACCAAGTAGTATAAAATTTATTTATATATAATTTAAAATTTTGAATCTATTATTATAATATTTTTGGCCAGTAATTACTATAATATTTTAGATAGTGTATTTTTTTAGTGAAACTCTTAAATTCTGTTAATCAATAACTGTAAAATAGAATTTATTACAATATATCCGCTATTAAAAAATTAATCTTTGAAAATAACGAATTTTCTTTACCAATATTTATAGCTCTCTCTATTTTTTTTCCTTCTAACTGTATTTCACCTTAGTTAACTATTCACAAATCGAGTAGGAAGGGACTTGTATTATTATCAAATCGTCAATTGACATGAAAAAGGAGGTTTGATATGATGAAAACTTAATAACTTAATTAGGGTTAAATATAAAATTATGTATAAATTTTGATTTAATGTGTAATAATATAAAATTTTATTTTGTGTGATTTTATTCATGAAATTTTAATTTGATTTAATTTTAAAAATTAATAACATTATTGAATTGGCACCACTATACATGGGATATTACATATACAAATAATTATATTAATTCAATATTAAAATAAATAAATATGTTAATTTCTTTAAATGCGTATAATTGAATCAAAATAAAATTTTATGTATACATATAAACGACTATACATGTTTCATATATTTATAGTATAATTATACCAAATAAAAGGTAACGTATTAAGTCATATATTAAAATAAAATTCATATATAAATTTATATGTATCTCATTTAATTGTTTAGAATGTGATTCTAATATTTTATATTAAAAATTAACATACTTATATTGCAATGTAATGCTGTCGTAAAGTTATTTTCCACTTTTCCTTTTTTAAGAAAGAAAGTAATTCTCCCGATAATTATAGGAAAATTATTTTTCATATAGATGGAAAAGTAAGAAAAATGGTTTAGATGTTAATTTCTTTTTTTTTTACTTTAAAAATAAGGCAACTATCTAATCCCAACCTCTCATTTACTTTCATTAATGTATCATTATATTCATTAAAAAAGGTATCATTATATGCACTATTTATGCAAAAATCGCATGAAATTAATCAAAATTCATCACTCTTTTAAGGGAAAAAATGCATTATTATATTTCAAAAACATACATACACTTATATAATACATCCAACAGAGAATAAATTATAATTAACTTGTTAAAAATAATATTACTAAAAGAAACAATTAAAAATATCGAAAAATTAATATTTATTAACCATAAACAAATATGGAACAAGCTTTAGTCAATTCATTTACTTTTGTAATTACTAGGTTTTTCAAAAGCAATCTCAAAAGGTTATGCATCATGTGTTAACCTAGATTAGGTATAATTATGAAGGTACAAGAAAAGCAATAATATTGATTAGTGGCTTTTGAAATTTTACCAAATCTTTGTTTTTAAAAAGATTAAGTGATAAGTGTGTGTGTTTTCTTTTTGTAAAGAAAATATTTTAGGTGGATTGAATTCAACAATATTTTTTTTAATCAGTGCAAGAAAGATGGAATGCTAAAAATTCAACTCAAACTTTGGTTTAAGATTTTTAAGATGATTGATGCCTTTTAAGTATTTATTAATTGTTTCCAATTATTTTTATTTTCTTCTAAAAAGCAATTGATTAAAGATAATACTTAGCTTAAACATCAAAAACGTGATTAGAGATAATAATGATTGGAGACGTTTTTTTATCTGTCACCATCTAAAACTTGTTTGTCTAAAATGATTTTTGGATCCTATCCTGACCCAATCCAAAATTTTAAAATTATTTCTTTTATAAAATCAAATCACATATAATTGTAAAATTATAAAAAGTTGTAGTAAAAATATTAAACTATTATGTTTCCATTAATAAAAAGTAACAAAAGTTTTGTCTAAAGAACGGATTTAATTATTTATATTATAAGTAATTATGTATTTCATTTATAAAATTTATAAGAAATGCAAATCAAAATTTTATAGTTTCTACAAATGATTTTATAATAATTAAGAAATTTTAGGCTTAAATTACAAAATGGTCCTTAAATTATATATTTTTTCAAGTTAGTATTTAAGTTTTTCTTTTTGTTACAAATGATACTTAAACTATATATACTCAATTAGTCCAAGTGGTACCTAAAACATAACTTATTACCTAAATTAACTCAATAATTAAAAAATTCTTAACCAATCATTTTATAGCACATGGTATTTTTAATCAAAGAATTAAATCAACAACTCCCTCCTACTATGATTAATGCACATTTTATAAATGTCAAATACATTTTGTTTGCAATACCCTTCCCATTTTTTCCTACTAAACTTATTCTCAATATTGAATTAGAGAGCGAAAAGGTGAAAGTTAGGGATATTGAATTGGATAATGGAGGGACTCATTTCCCTGAAGTCAAGTCCTCGGACTTCGTTGCGCTCTTTTCCTTCCTTTAATCAACCGCCCAATTCCTTCGCCAGACGCTTCTCAATGGACCTTCCACTCCGTCGCTCCAGTTTTCCCGCCATTCGAGCTCAGCAGGTAAACATCAACAATAATAATCAGCTAAAATATAAACACTAAACCTTATATCCTCAATTGTTTTTTTCTTTTTTCTTGGTGTGTGTGTAGCCGGGGACGATATCCCCGAAAGAGGAAGATGAGGAAGATGCTTTGAAAGTAAAGGAATGGGAAGTTGGAATGTTCCAAAACGAAGTCGCAGCTAGTCAGGGTATAAGAATACGGCGACGGCCTCCGACGAGTCCCCCGTTGCACTACGTGGGTCCCTTCGAGTTCCGTTTGCAGAACGACGGCAACACTCCTCGTAACATTCTCGAAGAAATCGTTTGGCACAAAGACACGGAAGTTTCCCAAGTAATTTCTGCAATTTTTAATTAATTTGGAAATGATTGGATTTTTACCATTTTTGAACCCGTGGTAATAATTATATTTGGGTTTGGCAGATGAAAGAGAGGAAGCCTTTGGCTACATTGAAGAAGTTTATCGAGAATGCACCTCTGACTCGAGACTTTGTTGGGGCTCTTAAGGCAGCGCATTCGCGGACTGGATTGCCTGGTTTAATTGCTGAAGTTAAGAAGGCTTCACCTAGCAGAGGAATTCTCAGAGAGGATTTTGATCCGGTAAAGCACTTCTCTTTTTCTTTTAGTTTATAATAATTGAGCTTCCTTTTCTGATTATTCTATTCATGATGGAAGGGAAATTATCCTAGTACAAGCTTTTTTAGCTTCATTCTGGTAATTGCTTGTTAGGCTGTTATTGTATAATCGGCCATGGAGTTAAGGAATTAAATTTGGCTTATTTAGTAATGAATTTACTTATTAATTCTTTTTATAAAACATGTTATGGGGCATTTACCAGTCTTCTATCATTTCCTGTGAAAAAACTTTTGATGCTAAAAGTTGGATAATCTTTTTCATACAATCGAGACGCTTCCACGACCAAGGTTGGAGGCTTGAGCTCCATTAAGTATGTAGATTTGTGAAAATCCACAAGCAAGGTTAGAGGATACATAAAGGCTTTATGCATACCTATGAAAATTGATAAATAAATAAAACACGTGTCAAATTACAACTTCCACTGTCATTTATAGAAGAAGAATAATGCAAGTATATAAACTCTGAAAGATTAAGGGCTTCTTCTTGAACTTACGGTAGGGAGGAAATGTTCAAATTTTAGAGTATGTTTCTATCTAGAAAGAGTGAATTAAAAGAACTATGTTTTTTCCATCCATCATGCTATCTTTTTTATCACCGAGAAACTTTCATATATAAGTATAAATGGTTGCTCATAATAGGTTGAAATAGCACGAGCGTATGAGAAGGGTGGAGCAGCTTGTCTCAGTGTTTTGACTGACGAAAAGTTTTTTAAGGTAACATATTGTTTTTTTTAACATTGTGTTCAATTCCTCAGTCTGTCTGCTAATATTGTGACTTGCTTTTACCTCCTCTTCAATTAAGGGAAGCTTTGAAAATCTGGAGGCAATAAGAAATGCTGGAGTACAGGTCTGTTGCATAAGTAAATTTTTAACTCAATCTATAATCTTGATTTGTTGTTATATGTACACTTGGTAAACCTGTATAAATCTGGCCCTTACAATGAATGCAGTGTCCTCTACTGTGCAAAGAATTTGTGATAGATGCATGGCAGATCTACTATGCTCGAATCAAAGGAGCAGATGCAATACTTTTAATTGCTGCTGTTTTGCCTGATCTTGACATCAGATACATGGTTAAAATCTGCAAGATGCTTGGTTTGGCTGCACTTGTAGAGGTTAGGCAGAGCTTCTTTGTTTTTCATTTTTCCATTACTTTTGAATTGTTGAGGTGTTTTCTGGGTTATGAAACGTGTTCCACTCAGGGAGTTGAATTTCCATAATTTATTGAGCATATCAAACCTTTTCTTTTTGCTTCAATTAGAAAAATATTAGTCTTTTATGAGTTATATGATTGAACCCATGGCTTCATAAAGAGCTTCTAGCATTAGTCAATTTTCATATATGGATTCTTCTTTCCAACATTCTTACGCCTTATTGTTGCTTTTGTGGTCTTTCTTTAGGTGCACGATGAGAGGGAAATGGATCGTGTTCTCGGTATAGATGGGATTGAACTTATTGGTATCAATAATCGAAACCTTGGTAAGGTTTTACAAGTTTCACATTTGCTAATTGAGTTGCTTCATGAGACATCTGATCCATGTAGTTTAAAGTTTCTTCTTTGCAGTAACTTCTAGACCTGCCTGAGAATGTGTACAGTGTGTGTTAATTGAGTCACTCCAACTTCCAAGAACTTTCTTCTGGATAATTGGTGCCGATGGCAGGTGTCCACAGTGAATGTTTGACAACTGGCTTACTAGACAGCCTTTAGTTCTGGAGTATAAGGGAGGAAATGAATTCCAAATCTAAAATCCAAGATTAATTCACCACTTTATGCCACATCCCTTAGAATATGTACCTGGATAAGATTTCTAGTAGTCGAAATCAAAACATGCAATATAGTGAAGAGATAGTTGGATGTTGTTGGATCCCTGCAGCCACCAAACCACCCAAAAGTCCAATATTAATTCTAACAAATTTTATCGGTAACATTTTTAAAATATTAAATTTTCAAAATAAAATTTGTTTGGACTTTTGATATTCAGAAACAAGGGAATGAGTCTATGATATCAACTTTTATAATGAGTTTGTATCTTTGCATCTTTTAGGAGAAAATTTGGTCCTCGCAGCTATATTTGGGTGATACAAACATTCTTGATTGGTTTTAGCCTTTCAGGTGTTGGTTACCTCCTACTTGATGGCCATTTTGTGTGTATAAACTATTAATACTTTAAATAAGTATTAGGATTATTCTTTTCTCATGTAAATGAATATCTGAAATGTCTCTACTTTACCTATGACTATATTGTTTACAATCAATGTGTCATATTATTTCCTTGTACCAATAATAGTCTGCTACGAACTCAGTAAGCTTCGTCTCTACCGTATAGACTTAAAGAAGTATCAATGTTCCCCCATTTTCTTGTCTTCAGAGACATTTGAGGTAGATATCAGTAACACAAAGAAGCTTCTTGAAGGAGAGCGTGGCCAACTGATCCGTCAGAAAGATATAATTGTAAGTGACCCTTCACCGTATATATATTCTGATAAATTAGAAAACCCGTGCCCTTCACCGTATCCGTTTCTATGCATTTAAAAATAAAAAGGTTATTGCTTGTCCATGCAACTCATCTCATATATGTTGTTTAAATAATTTATTGTTTGCTTTACCACATCAGGTAGTTGGAGAATCTGGGCTATTTACTCCAGATCATGTTGGGTATGTGCAAGAAGCTGGTGTTAAAGCAGTAAGTTACGTTAAATCCTGAGCAAATTGCAAATTGCATGATATTAATTTATTTTTTCTTGATTAGTTTGGAACAAGAAGATAGTATTTTTCTTTTCTGTTGCATGTTATAATGTTAGACGAGAGAAGAAAAGTTGAAAATAATAGCCCTTTTCATTTGGCATGGGGTTGAAGTAATACTGAAAGTATTACCAGGTGAAGATAGATGATAGTCATCAATCATGTAGCAGTAATAATCTGACTGTTAGACATTTGATCATCCAAGAAGTAATTTGGTTACTGGAATGACAGTGAAGTTGAATTGGTATCAACAGCTATGAGATGCGTCTTCTATGCACATCCATCTTTACTTATACACAACATGTTCCATTACAGGTTTTGGTTGGGGAATCGATAGTGAAGCAAAGCGACCCTGGAAAAGGAATAACCGGACTTTTTGGTAAAGACATTTCTTTGTGAGTTGTAACAATAAGTCGGATCGAGTACGGGTGTGCTTCTTGTATCAGTTACTTTTCGGTATTGGAACAGTTGTATTATATGAAAAACAATGCTAAACATGAGTTATTACTAAATTAATGACATAAATTTCATGTATCCTATAAGTTTTTGTTATGATTGGTAAAGACATTGCTCGGATTGTTTGCTAAGCTAACGTTCAAGGCATAAGTAATTCTTACCGTGATGATGGTGATGGAGGCCACATTTTGGTTCTTTACCCTTTGGAGAAGCTTATTATTATGGCAGGAGTGTTTGGTATTTAAATAAACAGGAGAGATAAAAATGGTCGAGGAGGAAATTACAAAAATGGACATGGATTTTTTTGGTATGTTATAAAATTAATTGTTATGGAATCTATAAAAAAATGAAAAAAGTTATTCTTATGTTAGTTTATCAAATTTGTAATTATTAAAATTTATATATTTTACCCTATACTACCAACCTAAATGGATATTTCATTAATTTTTAATGTTTTAAAAATAATTTATATGGAAGAATTCATTCGGTTAAATCAATAATAAAAAATTGCATCCCTTAGATTTTTAACACATTTTGTTCTTTAAAGAAAAAGTAAATTACTCTAAAATAAAATTTGTCTCACTATTCCTTTACAATTCCTTTTTCTCAATTTAATCACTTTAATCAATGATTACGTAATCCTGTTAACCATTAACAGTCATCCACGTTTTATTTCAACACAACAGTATTTCAAAGTTAGTCAAAAGAAAAATTGCCATCTTTCCCCGCAGATTACTCTGCTCTTCTCGTTTTTGTGTTCTTCGTCTTCCCCAACTACTAACCGCCTCAAATATTGAAAGGAGATAAACATACACAAAATCAATAGATACGTTGCAAAGATACTTCACCATGGTATCTGTCTTCATGGCTCAACTGAGAAGCAACAAACTTGTCGAGGGTTCTCCTGTCAGTCACTTTCTCGTTGTTGCTGCTGGCAGGGATGGGCTCTCTAGCTGAGGAAGTTGTACGAACTGATGGGTGTGGACAAAGTCTAACCTTTCAGCCGGGCGAAGCCAGAGCAATTTAGAGTCTGGAATGAAATTTTAATTATTTTATATTCTATATCTTTATAATTTTTAAAGTATTAAATTAAATTTTTATAACTTTAAAGGGGCTAAAGTATAATTTTACTTTTATTAATTTAAATTTTTAAAAAAAAATTAAAGACTTAAATAACAGTTTCACCCATACCAGCCACTTTAGATTCCCCACTACTTTCAGCCTCCGTGTCTTGCTTACACAAATAAGTCGGAGGTAAAAATTTCGGAGTTGCCTGAACTGAAAAAGTATTGAGTGGATCAACCACTGATCTAATGCCACTTGGTTCGTCGTAGCTTGAATTCCACACTTCAATGCTCTTGGTTTGACCGGTGATTTTCTTCTTGAATGCTTGACAAACATCCCAAACCTTCTTCCTGCAAAAGATTTAGAATAAGAACTAAGTTAACCAAAGTCTAAAAGACGATGAGATGTAGATGTGATATGAAAGCTATAAAGGAGAAATGGAATTTTGCGTTTCACAACTGGAATTTTGTGGAATATCTTCAAATTATCAATTATATTTTATATATCTTTTCATTACCCTGAATGTTAAATGTTTATTTTAGCATATTTAAAATTTATTGAGCAAAATTTAAGCATATGTACATCTATTAAATAGAAAATTTAAATATAATATGTTAAATTTAGAGAATTATTTTAAAAATATCTAATCCAAAGGAACATTTTAAATATGATCTCATATTGATTGTAATTAATATTTAACTCTTAAGTTAATGGTTAAATGCAAATTTAATACTTTGCCATCATTCAATTAAAAACAATTTGAAGTCTAGTAACTAATTTAAAATTTTAGTTATAATTTAGGGACGTCGGTTGCAATTAGGCATTTTTTTCTATGTGTTCCTTTTTCTCCGCAAAAATCCGAAACCAAACAAAAATCCCAACATCTTTCAAATTGCAGGAGAGGAAAGTGGAAGACACACCGTCAGTAATGTCGCATTCCGGCGACAGTCACTCCTTACTCACGGCGGAGGAAGGCTACGACACGGAGTTCCGTTCGTACGCAGACGACGCCTGGTACAGTGTTCAGTTATTGTTAGAGGGCGAGAGAAGTGAGAAGCTGAGAGTCAAGTACGACGAATTCCCCGCCGAATCAGACAACGTTTTCCTGGCCGATAATTTTAAGTCGGAGGACGAGCTTCACGATTTTTTGGGGAGGTTTCGTAAGGTCTCCGCCCAACTTCAGGATCCTAATTGCTCCAAGGTCGTCAAAGGCATGCGCGTTTGTGCTTCGGACTCTTTCGCCGCCGGCGAAGTTCTCTTTTACGATGCCATTGTCGATGATGTCCGTACAACTCTTTTCCTTTGGTCATTCAAACTATGCGTGCACACACACACACACATATATATATATAATATTTCATTTTCATTTTTTGTTATAAAGGTGCATCTAAGTTATAGTTTCATTGCTAAAGAGGTTTAAAACCATTATGTAACACGTTTGATATTTACTTTTGATGAAATGAAACTGCGAAAAGACTTTTCATTTTAGTATTGCTTCCTATTTTAGCTTTAGAATTGTTATTGTTGATTTTTATAAATATTATGCTTTTGTATTGCCATTTGACAGACACCCTTTTTTTGTGCTGCTGAAGAATACTTGGTTTATGCTTATCTACTTTATTTTATATAAATATCATGGTTGAGTTCTTATTTCTATTCAGAAAATGGGCTCTCTTTTTTGTCAGGTTCTGCGTAAGAAGCACTCTAATTTAAATGGCCAAGAAGAGTGTGAGTGCATCTTCCTGCTCTTTTGGCTGCATGGTCCTAATGTTGGGAATTTGACAAACAAGGGGGTTGCAGATATATGCCTTCTCCAGGATTCCGAGTTACACCCGAAACTTATATATTTCATGGAGATATCGATGCAAAACATACTGAAAGCCTTACCTGATTTTGTTTCCGGCACTACCAGTGATGACCTTGTCTGCAATATCGTTGCTCGACTTAGAGAAACCAATGGTCGCCCACTTTCCGGTTGTTTGAGACAGGTATCATCCTTTGTTTGTGATGTTCTGGAGTTTTTTTTTTTTTCCTAAGCATATAGCAGTAGGGAGATAACTGCTGCTATGTCTCCCAATTTGTAGGGAAAGTATGCTCAGCTGTCTTTGAGTGAAGTGTGGCCACCCCAAGGTTTGTCCATATATTTGTTTCTATAAAAGCTCAATTTAAATGGATACATTTCATTGTGTGTAATAAGAGAGTTTTGCGTGCTACCGTTATAGGAGGGAATTGTGACAATAGACAAGATACTGATGTAGGAGGCGATAAAAAGCTTTACGTAATTCTAGTTCAGAATCTTGAAAAAGATTTATCCTCATCAGCGGTTTCCAAGTTCATTCATGAACAAACTTCAATTGCAACGCAAGTATATATTTTCCCGAGTTTACCATGGGAGCCATACGCCAATGGTGTCATTATGATGGACTGCAAGAAAGATGTTGAACAGCTGTTTGGTTTTTTGCAGAGTCCTAATCAATTCACTGTATCCTCAAGTGGAAGGTAAGCTGTAACATAGGCGTATTATATGGCTGTGTTGCCTTTATAGCATTATGACTTCAAAATTACTTTTCATTAACTAGTGATTCTATAATCTTGTTTGTGCTACTGTTAAGCCGACCCATCATCATTTTTGTCGTTGATTGTTGGAACATTTATTCATAGCTTGCACTTTTGGTCCCTCTATTCCTATTCTCCGTAATCGGATTGACATAGTACATTCAGATGGTAATTACTAATTAAGTAAATTTTGTTCTTTTGTCATCCTCCTACTTTTTTACACAATTTGGTTACCTTCAAGCCGAACTCTATTATAGCTTTGTTTTTTTTTGGATTATTATACATTATATTTGTTCTCAGATCATCCATTCATATCACTGCCTGCAGACCATTGGTAGCCACTGAAAAACTGTCATTGAATGATCATTGGACCTTGATGCTTAAATCCCCGGTAAGTCCCATGCAGTTGTACTAATTCTATTTTTCACAGAGAATGGAAGGTTCAAAGATGTTGATGCACGCCTACATATAACTTTAGATCATTTTGACCTCCATGCTTGTTGACACTTTATAAGCATTGGCAATGTACAGAACAAATTACTGAACAGAAGGGAGGGTGAGTTTAGCAGTGAATTGAAGGTGGTTTGTTCTGGGACTGAGGAATACAAGAAAGCAAAGGAATTAAGGGATTTATTTTTGCAGTTTATCGATCATCAAAAGACACTTTACAAGAAACTATGCACGGAGGAGACGAGTATTTCATAGCATGCTCTAGCATTTGCAGCTGTAAGTTAATTTTGCATATTAGATGAAGGTCTGTTATACAATGTTCATATGTCGTATAGGAAGGAACAAGGGAAACTACAGCTAACTTGGGTCATTTTGAGTTATGCAAATGAGAGATTTCAATTGCAGTTGTTTATATCGCTGTTATTTTGAGACTTGCATTCAATTGAATCCCAGCAATCAATTTTAATTAAACAACCGATAAAATTGAAAGGGTTTCATATAATATAATATAAAGCTCGAATATCATATAACATATAAATGTCATAAACAAAAGTGTTCAAATAAACAAAAGTGTTCAACACATGACATAATATATATATGGACAAGGCTTCAAAAACTGCAATAACAAGCTACCAGTATCACATTAACATAAAAACAACATTATTTTCTCATCCCCGAGCCGGAGTTTGTAGCAAACAAAAACAATTCCATCATGACCCATCATAGCTTCCGATACGGGCTCCGGTCTTCTGGATTGTTTTGAAAGGGGGTAAGGGCTTTATGTAGATATATAATAATATACTCTGTTGGTAGCTCTTAACAACGTAAGAGCTATCTCTTTAGTCTGCATGAGTAGCTTGTACGCAGCATAACCATTTTTTCTGCGGTATTTCAGACCATCAACATAATAAAAATCAATATTGTGAATCTATAAATATAATGAAACAATACAAGACCACTGAATCTGAAAGTGATAGAGAATGAAAGGGTTCAACATGCATATTTGCCCTTGATCAAACGGTTCCAGACTGGAAACAAAGTTGTCAAGACAACGCTTTCTTATATAACTAGAAAGATATTTACGACAGAAATGTAATGCTTGCTTCAAAGGGTGAACAAGGTAAAACATGAGGAATTTTTATAGAGCTACAAACAAAATTAGGCATACGCAGGATTATTACTTACTTGCGGCTTTGCAGCGACAGCCTCTTGCTTGCATGCAGGGTCATTGGCCCCTGGCGACTCAATCTTTCCACCCGTCTTTTTCTCATTTCGAGCCTTGTTGAAGATAACTGTAAAGCCCTCAGCTGATGATGGGTCGTTGACATCCCATTCACCAAATTTTGGCAATGGTCGACCCTTATCCTGTATGCCATGATTGCTTATTTAAGGGGGGGATATATCATCTCACAGAAACTTGCCACAAATTGATACATTCATGAAACGATTCAACCTACTTAGATCTCAAATGATGATATTTCTCCATTCAAGAAAAGGAACATAATAAAATACAGCTGGTCATGACTTTGGCATGTAGAGATTAGAAATACAAAAAACTATACCATTACTTGTAAGCAATGGGCGAATCAAAGAAAATGCAGAACGCACATGATTCGCTATAAAAAGATTGATTAGGATTTTTACGAAACGCATATACAAAAGAAAAGGATAAACAAATAGGTATAAGAAATAATTTCGCAAAAAGGCAACAAATAAGAAAAGGAAGAAAAAAATGCAAGTGCGAATAATTATTGCTTAACATTAACATTTTATGATATGTACATATATATATATCATAACAAACAATAGCTATACAGACAAAAATCAGCAATACCAAAAAACCATTAAGGTACATTGCAACAAGTTGCATAAAAAAATGTTTCTACTTTTAGACGAATCTTAGATGGCACGCAATGAGTGAAATCAAGTGTGTAGCAGATCCTTAAGAAAGATCGAAAAAGAAAATTTGATAAAATTATCTATCGAATTCCTTGGAATGTCAAAATTTGAAAATTAGGAAATGAATTCATATGCTTCCTATATCATATATTAAATAGATATTAATAAATAAGAACAAACGGTAAAACGCATTAGAACTTTGTTTTTTTTTTTTCCAAATGAAAATTATAGCTAAATTAGAAGCGTAATCCGTAAAAATAAATGCTGAGAAAGGAAATACAAATAATAAATAACAATATATTTTTGGTATGATCGAAATCGAGAATCGAATTCACTCCATCACAAAAAGTTCAACAAAATTCATCTGAAAATAAATAAATAGAAAAATTATCAACTACAAACATTGAGCAAGAGAAGGCGGATTAGGAAAAAAATACATAATTAAAACGAACAATGTGAAACAAAAAGAAGAATCGATCTTTAAAAAGGAAAGACAAATGTGAAAGAAATAGATATAAAAGAAGGAAATTAAAAGGGAAATTACCGCCATGGTAGATTGAAAAAGAGAGATTAGTATTAGATTGCGATGGAGAGAGTCGCTGGGGTACGGTATTTAAGATTGCCCCTCTCCTCTCCTCCTCTTCTCCTTTGATGATCTTTGGTTTTCCTTCTAATGATAGAGAGAGAAAGAAAGGAAAGTGGGCTCTATGTTTTTTTGTTTTTTTTCTTTTTCTCTATTTAACCTTTTTATATGGAAAAAGAAGAAAAAAACATCCACAATTCTGCAGCTATGAAAATGGGGAATTAATAGGCTTAGGCCTCCGCATTAGTCGCGGGGGTAAGATCGAACGAAATCGCGTATACGCTATTTATTTAAGTTTAATTTTGGTTTTTAAATTTATTTTAAATTAAGGTTTATAATCAAATAAAATCAGGAATCATGATTGAAAATTAAATACGTCCATTCGATTCGATTCAATTAGTTTGTTGAATTGACCATTTTCTTTTCTTCTTTTTACCATTCTTCCTTCTTATATCTATTTTTACGCCTTTATTTAATTTTCTAAATATATATAAAAAAAAACTTTTTCAAAAATTGAATATGCTAATATTGGACAAAACCACAAATACAAATTCCATTGCCAATTTTGCCATTGGAGTAGAGAAAATCTAACATTTTAGCTACTAATATTAAATTGAATCACAACGTTAACTAAGTTCAGAGAATCCAATGATAAAGATTTCCTTATTCCCTATGCTAGAGACAGCTTTTAAAGGAAAATCAAACTCTACATTGGACATATATTTCTTCTCAAACCTAATTAAACATTCCATTCGTTACATGACTTATTTGAGAGCGGAATAAAAATTGCACAACATCAAACTGTGTTTTGGCAGAGTATGAATTTATCCCCCGAAAAAGAAGATGGTCGCAACATCGTACAATATCGAACCTGAAATCAAAGAGCAGATGGTCACATCTTTGGACAAGGTAATTAATGATATGTTTTGATCCTAGGAGTTCCAAACCAACTCATGTATCAAAATTTCCTTGGAAGCTCCTTCATTTATGCAGTTTTGTAGATGAGAATTCACATCTAAAAACTATCCCTTACCAACTAATTTCGGTATGCATGAGATGACTTACCTACTTTAAAACCGCTTACAGAAGCTCTACAACGAGTGCAGATGCACCTCCACCACCATTGCAAACACCACCAACTCCGTATTTCCCATTTTTCTGCTTCAAAACCCCCAAAAGCGTGACCAAGATACGAGCTCCACTGCAACCCAAAGGATGTCCCAAGGATACAGCTCCACCATTCACATTAACCTTCTCCTGCAGGGAAAAAACTTAAAATTAAGAATGAAATAGCAACTCTGTTGCTGACGAAAGCCAACTGGGAAACAGCAAAAGGAGAACTATTTTACAATATCACGTAATATTTGTCACACTTTTAGCAATTCATGCTATCAATTCACATGTTCAAACTAGAACATACAAATGCAGATGCCTTAGGGAGAGAAAACTCACTGGATTAAGGCCAAGCAGTTTCTGATTTGCAAGAGCCACAACCTGCAGAGAATGGGGTATTGTTTCAAAACTGCTAACTTCATCAGCAAGAAACTAATACATTTAGAAAAATAAATGGAATCTTACAGCAAAGGCTTCATTGATTTCGTAGTAATCAACTTGAGAAGCATCCAAGCCAGCATTTGAAATGGCTTTGGGTATTGCAAGGGCTGGCGCTGTTGTGAAAAACTCTGGTGCCTGTAAACTTTCTCATGTAAGTATCAGGTTGTATAAGAATTAAACGTCAAAAGTAAATTTCAAGATTTCTGATTTGGCAGTTTCTCTAGAACACTTCTTAAAATTTATTAATAGTTGTGAAAAGCACCTGTGCAGCATCTGCATATCCTGCAATCTTTGCAATCACTTGCAATCCCAGCTCAAGTGCCTTTTCTCCACTGACTAGGATTAAAGCAGCAGCACCATCACTGCCCATAAGACCAACTTCACTTTAATTACAAACTCCAGATGATGTCCATGAAGGACTTATGAGGTCAAATTGAAAATTGTTCCTTAATTTTGAACCAAACAGGCAATTGCCTGATTGCACAACCCTCAAGAAGAGGCCTATAAAATAATGGGTTCATCGAAGTGGGATACAAGCTACCGATATAGGGTAACCAAATAGTTTATAGATGATTTCAGTCAAGAGATAAGGTTTTTACTTGAGCATTTCCGATCTGATTATGGTTTGATATAAATGTAATTTTGGCCTAAGCATACAAATGAAAAAAGATGTCAAGTAAATGACCTTATACTGGAGGCATTGCCAGCTGTAACAGTGCCTCCATTATCCTTGAAACTTGGTCGCAACTTCCTCAATTTTGCAGCATCAAACTGAAATGATATCAATATTTGAATTTAGCTATTACTCAAGAGGTCTAATATCTATGTAATTTATTTAGGCAATTTAAAGAAAGGAAAAGAAAAGAACAGGAAGCAATCAAAGACTGAAGGGATGGATAGCTCTAAATTATGATTTACCTTTCCTAGACCTTCATCCTTGTCGACTATGATGGATGGCTTTCCCCTCCCACCAGGAACTTCAACCTGTGTGATTGCATATTTAGTTTTACACATAATATATGTAACAAAATGTACAAACTTAATACTAAGAATATGCCCAACCGGAACAATTTCCCATGCAAAGGCTCCACCCTGTTGAGCAGCAATGCCACGCTCAAAGCTTTGAACAGCAAAGTTATCCTGCGGAAATCATTAAGAAATAAGTCCAAAGTTTTATCCAGGAAAAGGAAGTTCTTCAGGCGACCAATTAGAGAGACCATGGTACCTGCTCCTCCCTTGTAATAACATGTTTCTCAGCACATAATTCAGCACAGCTGCCCATGCCACAATCACCATAAACATCCCATAGTCCATCTTTCAACATTCCATCGACAAGAGTATCATGCCCAAGCCGAGATCCTTTCCTGCATTGCCAATACTAATCAGAAATCACAACTTGAATACAACAAGGCAACCATGAAAAGGAGAGCAGTATTAACCTTGCTTCTCCCAAATATTTAGGTACATTAGACATGCTCTCCATGCCACCAGCCACAACAACATCATTAATGCCCAACTGAATACTCTGTGCGGCAAGCATTGTTGCTGCAAAGCCCCAAACAAAAAGGAAAAGAATAACGCATTTAAGAAATACTCCTAAGATCCTCAAAACAATAATACTTCAACTGTAAGGTG
The DNA here is from genome assembly GCF_025698485.1 of Gossypium arboreum. Taxonomy (NCBI): domain Eukaryota; kingdom Viridiplantae; phylum Streptophyta; class Magnoliopsida; order Malvales; family Malvaceae; genus Gossypium; species Gossypium arboreum. Next base: position 18,592,620 of record NC_069080.1, read on the forward strand.
CAGACCTTTCATCCCAGATGCACAAACTTTGTTAACAGTGGTGCATATGACCGAGTTAGGAATTCCTGCACCTAGCGCAGCCTGTCTAGCTGGAGCCTGTCCCAAATTCGCGCTGAGTACATTGCCAAAGAAAACTTCTTGCACAAGTGATGGATCAACATTTGCCCTTTTAAGAGCAGCTGCAATTTGACGTATATAGGAATTAAGTAAAATGGAAGAGCATCCTAAATATATAAAAATGACCAACTTATCAGACAAGTAAACAAAGATTTTTCCAGTCAAACCTTCTATGGCTATCGAACCAAGCTTGGTGGCAGATAAAGATGACAGAGAGCCAAGAAATCCACCCATTGGAGTACGTGCAACACCAACAACACAAACATCTGCACAAAATATACAACAAACATTGATCAAACCATAAGGAAGTTGAATATAAAGTTTTAGTTATCCTGTGGGAAGTGAAACAACTAAACTATTGTCCTCAATGATCTCAATTATTTTTTGTATGCTAAAGGGTTATTAGCTGTGCAAATTGATAAAATATGCATACATATTTCCACTTATAAATAAGGAAATCGTTATTCAAGTATTGCTATAAGATATTTAGCTAAGTAAACGTATAAAGGTATATAGCCGCTCATGGATTTTTTAAACTCAAAAGCATAAGATAATAATCCTGTAATGGAAATTACCAACTATGCAAATATTTCTAGATGCATCAACTCATAGAAAATTTAATACCTCTAGGCTTTATAGAATCTGAAGATGTTGCTGCTACTGGAGCCATAGGTGAAAATGGATCTGCAAGAAGTAGAAACTGTTGCTTAATTCTAACATAAGGGGGTACTAAAAATTGCTCAGAAATAAAACATAATTCCAATAAAACTTTTGCTTTTATTTTCTTCTTAAACTTCATATCAAAGGGATGAGCTAACTTTGGACTAACGTTAGAAACAAAATGTCACTTATTTTATAGCAACCCAAAAAGGTTGATCTTAAAAGAAGATATTTTACTCAATATTTTAAGCTCGATAATGGAATCCCAAAACAAATTCGACTTAAATATGGCTTATCCAAATCTTACAACTTAAAAGGAAAAATGTTCTCACTGTGAATCACACTCTTTTATTAACAAAATACATAAATATTATAAAGAAAACATAAAGAAAATTCCACTGTACCACCCGAGTGAAAATCTTACGAACACAAGAAAAAATTACTTTAAAGAAAGATGCCGCATAAACAGTAAATTGTCAAGATAAACAGATCTGATGTAAACATGAATTCAATCAGAAAACTGAAAAGATCTAGATGAAAAAACAAAAGAGAAATCAAAATAAAAACGTCTCGAGAGGAGCAAGAAAAATGATCGAGATTATTAGGAGAAAGTAGAATCTGTGGAAATACCTGTGGATTCGGAGAAAGTAGAAATCCGATGAAATACCTGTGGATATTTTCGTTGAAATAAATTGAAGCAGAAATGAGGGAAATGATGAACTGACTGATTTGAGTTAACGTATTTATAGAAGGGAGAAGCACTACCGTCGAGCACGTGCCTCCTCAGCAGAATGTTTATTTACAAATCAATCCACAAGCAATAGTTTATTGACTCTTGTATCCACTATCCACATGAATTTATTTTTTTATTTTATTCGCCACAGAAATAAAAATGTTTTCGTAAATTAAAAAATGAAATTTCGATGAGAATAAATTTCTTTACAAAATGGAAAATAATACGTATTTTTATTATATTAGATTATGTTCTTCGAAATTTAGGGAAAAATATTATTTTCCCTCTCTTCTTGCAATGCGCATTTTTATTGCTTCTAAATAAAATCGATTTATTTTTAAAATTAAAAAAATATTTCCTTATTATTTTTAAAATCAACATTTATGCCTAATTTCTCTAATACAAGTAAAATAATTATATAATATATATTTGTAAAAATATTTATTAATTCATAGATGAAGGATTTATATATAAATCTTTATTAATTTGGGGTTTAATCTCAAGAATTTTCATATTAAGTAAATTTTTTAGTTTTTATTTAAAGATTTTATATAAAAATATGAAAATATAGTAACACAATTTGTATTCAGTATACTACGAGAGTATATATTTTTTAATTTTATAATTAAAATTAAAAATTATCACGTATTAATTTCTTTACTGTAATTAAATATTTTTAACTTATACAAAATAGTAAACACAAAATAATAGATAACTATGAAATCTTGTTCGAACTCAACATGTTATATAATTATTAGTATTAGATATGAATACTTTTATTGGTGGGTTAAAGTGAAAATTTGCCACTATATTTTAATTTAAAATTTATCAGAATACTTTATTTTGATTAATATTTGTCTTTGTAATTTTGAATTAAAGATAAATTTACCATTATATTTTAATTTTATTCTGAATTTTCTATTTTACTTTTCTTTGATTGGATTTTGTCATTAAAATTTAAATTATTTATTGAATTTTATTATTCAAATTTACTATTTTATTTTAATAAAATAATAAACTAATTATTATAACATTAAAAAAGAACAATTATTTAAAAAAGTAAATTTATTTTTTTTCCTATATATATTTTTTTAGTTTTAAGTTTTAAGTTTTTCTTTCATTAAATAAAATTCTAAATTAATTTATTATATTTTTAATATGTTACAATTAATACATTATTAACTATTAAAATAAAATATTTAAAATAATATTTTCTTGTTAAATTTTATTTTCAAATCATCAAAGTCAATATTAGCGATAATATTTAATTAAACCAAAATGTTATCATATTTTGAAAATATAATAACAAACAAAATTCAAAATAGAATATAATGGTAAATTTCAACATTCACTTATAATATGATGATAAAATTATATTTTAATCCTAAATTATTTTATAATGAGCTAATGAGTAAATTTAAAACCGCTTAATCTTTTCGTTTCTAGTTTTAAGTATCATATTTAACTCTTAAAAACTTGAAGTTTTAAAAGAATTATTATTAAATAAATACATATAATTAAAAGTGGAAAGCAAAGCATTATTCTCTCACAAGCGTGAAGAAGACAAAGAAAATAAATAAATTAGTTGAAAATTTGAATTATAGGGGTAGGTGAAGTAAATGGGCAAAATTGTAACATAAAGAAAAATAATGACGTTGGAGTTTGAAAATTCATAAATTCTCGTCACAAATAAGTCAGTTATATTTTAGTAAAATGGTCAATTCGGGGCTGCGCCGGCTTACTCCCAAGGTCATTGCTGCTGCTGCTACCAATTTTAATGTATTTTATAAACTTGAGTCGTATTTGTTACTTTCAATCTATTTTAATGTTGTGTGTAAAATGATTAGATCTAACGTAAAGATTCTTGAGCATGTTTTATTTGGCAGGCGACAATAACGATGTTGTTATTATTATTTAAAGATTGCAGTTCAAATCAGGCAAAGCAAAACAAATCGTAGAATATGGTTTCCCAATTTCCCATGGCCTTTGCATGTTTTGTGCCAAAAAGAAAGAAACTGCATTTCTTTGTATTACAATAGATTCCAGATTGGGCATCTATCCTATTCCTCTTACCATTACGAAACATAATACCATTCTCATAACAATCATATTTTTGTTTAATATTTATTTCCTATTTATATTTACATAATTAACATAACAATAATAAATGCTTTTCGATCAAATTTATCATATATTATTTGATGAGAACTGTAATTTTAAAATTTTAAAAATATAAATACTAAAATTAATCAAATTAAAATATAAGAATTAAATCTACAATTTTGACTAAATAAATAAAGTAAGACTTGCGGCACAAACTCGTACATAACATTTATTTCTGAAACATATATTTCATCACATTTAATAAATTTATTGTGAATCATATAAATAATAATAAATCAAATACAAACGATTGGGTCAATATATATAGTCGAATAGTTATTGCTAAATGAAAACAAATCTAACCTATTAAGTAGGACAGGTACAAGAGCGTTGGAAGCTGAAAAAATAGACCGTTTTACATATAATGACACCTTTAAATTCCTTACAGAGTGGAACCAATAAAAAAAAAAGAAACAATTAAAAGAGTATTGTAGCCAAAATTGACTTAAATTGTGAGTCCAACAAGTAGGTAAAAGTCCAAGCAAAGATGAGATTGTTGCCGATCTTGGAGTAGGTACACATGCAATTCATCTTCAACTCAACTCAACCTATAATCTATTATTTTATTTTTACAAATCATATTATCATGAATGCTTGATTCAAAATTAAAAATTTTAATTTAAACGTATTTAATGTGCAATTTGGATTTCTTTTTTGTACATAATCCAAAATTATGGTAAGACACTTTTGTTGCAGTCTGCCATTTGATACAAAAAAAGGTTCAAACTAAGTGTGTTAGTATAATCTAATATTTAAAGTTAGCCTTTATTGACTCACTGCATTGCTGATTTCATCTGTTCCAATATAAAATAAAAATAAAATGAAAGACTAAAATTAAGACCATTCAATGTTAGAAAACAAAGAGGGCGTTGCTTGTACAAATTCCTTAATTAAAACAAAGAAAGAAAATGAACAATTATATTTATTATTAAAATGAGGGGTTTTTTTCTCGTTCGACACCGATTCGCACTTTCTCCGATTGAAGGTTATTAAATTTCAAAGTATGTCGGTTACTTAAGCCTACTTTAGGATTGATTGTCAAAAATATTTTTAGATAAAAGTATTTTTAAATAAACTGTTTTTTAAGAAAAAATAATTTTCTAAGCTAAAAATTGGTTCAAAGATTTTATTTTTTTCCCGAAATTGAAATTTGTGGACGAGCTTTGTTAACGTGACAAAATCGCTCTCTCAGAGTACGATTTAGCCCATATTTTTTTTCCTAACGGTCATTTAAAAATTTGACCTTTGGAAGTCCAATGGTCAAAAAAAAATATAAAAACCCCTTTTATTTTTTTCACATAACATTTCTTCCAAATTTCTCAAAAATTCTCTCAAAATTTTTCTCTAAATCTCTCAAAGCTCTTTTTAATTAAATTATTTCCTTTAATTTTTTAAAATTAGTATTATTTTTTTATAATTTTAAAAATGTTTGATCGTGTTAGCAATGGCCGGAGAATTAATTTATCTCGATCATAAACATATCTCCGTCGAACAAATGAAAATTGTAAGGGTTAATTTTAATTTTTGAATATTATTTAATTTTTTTCATTCATGTAATTTTAAGTTTTTAATTTTTTATAACAGTCTGTAGATCGGGTATTACAATGTTATATTCGTAATATGCCTCGTTCTCCATCATCGCTGATAGAAAATTACTTGAGGGAAGCGGGTTTTTGGCACATGGCCAATATAGGCCGGGGGTGCAAGTTGGACCCGAAACTCATCAGCGCATTAATAGAGAGGTGGAGGCCCGAGACGCACACATTTCATCTTCCATGCAGAGAGTGTACCATCACTTTAGAGGATGTGCAGTTACAATTGGGATTGCCGATGGATGGGTCCGTACTCACTGGGTCTGTTCAATTTGCTGATTGGGGAGCCATATGCTTTTGGGTGTGATTCTAGATAATATTTACAAAGGTCGGATTGAGATGAGTTGGTTATGAGACACATTCCCAGAGCCGGGGAATGATTCGACTGAAGTAGAAAGAATACGATATGCTCGAGCATACATCCTTGAGATGATTGAAGGTTATTTGATGCTGGACTTGTCACGAAACCTTGTACATCTGAGGTGGCTGTTAAAACTCTTTGATTTTAGAGTAGCTGACGAACTTAGTGGGGGTGTGCCGTGTTGGCAACATTGTACAGGGAGATATGCGGGGCGACGCCACCAAATAAAGCCAAAATTGGAGGTTGCCTATCACTACTACAATCATGGACTCGGTTTCGCTTTCCATTTTTATGTCCTCGACTAAACCACCCATATACATTCCCACCCATAACAAGGTAAAATTTATATTAGGTTTTACAATTATTAGATAAATTTAAAATATAATTTTATGCTAAAAATTTATTTAATTAGGTGGAACCATTCGGCGAGTTATGTTGGAATACCTACCGCTCTTAAAGATATACGGCTTCTATTAGACAAACGGTCGGAAGCCCATGTAAGTATTAAATAAAATATATATACATAACATAGTCGTTTCATATTTAGTATTTAGTATTATGTTTATAACTAATATTTTTATCACGTTCATATAGTTTCAATGGACACCATACGAGGATTTGGCAATTCGAGCAGTAATTCTGAATGAATTCTTTCAAAATCCAAACATTTAGCGTGTTAAGGTCCTACTGGTCAACTATGCTACTGTCGAGATCCACCAGAAGGATAGAGTGTTGTGGCAATTTAGATTTTGACAACCGATTCTTGTGGCACCTGAGATGCTCGATGATGAGCACAAAATCGACTTATGACAATAGAATATGAATTGGCCGATATTATTCTCGAAATATATCGAAATTTGGGAAAATCGGTATGATCATACACCTACTCGTGAACCGATCATGTAATACCCCTACCCGTATTCATTGCCGGAATAGGGTACAAGGCATTACCGGAGTTTACGAATTAATTTTTTTTTTTTTATATTCAATATAGCCCTTTTATAAATATCTAACCTTCCCTGTAATATTAAATCGAGACCAATCCACATCAACCAAATCAATTCAACATATTTTTATGATAGATTCATGCATTTATATAAAATAACGTCATCACATATCTATAACCAGGTTTGTTAATCATACTAATGGGTAACTTTACATTCATTTCACGTTAACATTTACTTTGTTAGCTTATACATGCCATTGATTTCCAAAATAAAGTTTCTTTATATACCGAAATCTGAGGTTGATGATGTGATGTGTCTCCCACCAAATCCGACCTCCGAGCTCTTAACACTACAAAACAGGGAAAAGGAAGCGGGTAAGCACTTTGTGCTTAGTAAGCTCATGTAACAAGAATTATACTTACCTAATATTTTCAATACAATATAATAAACATTCATATATCCATTCAATGCATTATTACCCTAACATGCACAAACTCAACATTCAAGTTAGTACAATAATTTCTATGTATCAATAATATATATATATACCATGATTGATGTACTCATCAATACCATGATTTTCATTCCTTATTATTTTTCATATTTATCCCGTTGAATTTATCGAATTTCAATGGATTTTCAGAGGTACACTTTTAGTGTACAATTCCGGTCCGTCAATTCATATTCATGTGCGACATTTCCATTTCGAGAGCACACTCCATGAACCTCAACCTTGCAGCGGGATTACCAGTCCAGGCTAAATCCCCTGCAATATAAACTCATAGAGTATTGTCGGGATTACCAGTCCAGGCTAAATCCCCTGCAACGACAATTACTCTAATGAGCTTGGATCTGAATTACCAGTCCAGGCTAAATTCAGACCCTAATTCGGATTACCCGTCCGGGCTAAATCCATTTTACACATATTCTTCGGGAGGGCTATATCAGGATAGGATCACCCGTCCGGGCTAGATCCTTTTTACCGTCAATTCCTTTTCAGAAATCCATCGAATTTTCCTTTCATTCAAACGGGATTTCTTCCCATTTTATCAAATATATCAATGTTTCATAAATTTTCATACAATGAACATTCAAATCATATTCATATCAAAAACATACAATCTCAAGTAATTTAAGAATATAATTCAAGTTACACGAACTTACCTTGATACTTGATTGTAAACAGTAAAAATCTATTAATCCCGAACTTTTTCCTTTCCTCGATCTAGCTTCGTATTTGAATCTTCTGGATCTAAATAAATAAATTTAATTATCAATTTAATACATTTCATGTTCATATGCAACATTCTCTATAATTCAACTATTATTTATAGTTCATTCAAAGCTGTCTACTTGAGTCATAGTCACTAAATTATTTATAACTTGAGCTACGGAACTCGAAATTAAGATCCGTTAATTTTCCCTGAAACTAGACTCATATATATTTTTACCATAAAATTTTCAGAATTTTTGGTTTAGCCAATCAGTACAGTTTATTCTTCAAAGTCACCCCTGTTCTGTTGTCTAACAGTTCTGACCCTTCTTCACTAAAATAAATTATCTCTTTATACAGAATTCAAATGATGTTCTTGTTTGTTTCTATTAAAATAGACTCATTCAGAATTCTAGACATATAAATTTAAGTCCCTAATTATTTTTATTCAATTTTTATAATTTCTCAAAGTCAGAACAGGGAACCTGAATTCATTCTGACCTTGTCTCACAAAATTCATTATATCTCAAAATTTACAAATCCATTGCTTACAATATTTCTTCTATGAGAAACTAGACTCAATAAGCTTTAATTACATATTTTGTTCATCTTCTAATTCGATTCCTACAATTTTTGGTGATTTTTCAAAGTTAGTCTACTGCTGCTGTCCAAACTGTTTTAGTGCAAGCTGTTTATTACCATTTTTCCCCTAAGCTTTTAATAAATGATAATTTAGTCCCTACTCAATTAGCCTCTCAATTGAGCTGATTTTTCTCAATTAACATTTTATTATATCACCTTAAACTATTTTACAACCTTTAGGAATCAGAATTTCAGCAATAGACTTTAATTCCAAACATTTTCACAATTAGGTCCCAAAAATCAATTTCCATTGAAATTGCCTAATAAAATCATCTCATAAACAAATTAAAGCTTTAATTTCATTCTATTTCATCATAAAATTACAGAACTCAACCATGGTGACTTTAAATTTCATCCATGAAATCAAAAACTAATGAATTTAATAGTAGGATCTAGTTGTAAAAGTCTTAGAAACACAAAAATCACAAGAAAAAGGCAAGGATTAACTCACTTGGTGCAAAAATTATGAAATACCAGCTTAGAAAACCCTCCTATGGCGTTTTTAGCTGCTGGAATTGAAGAGAAATGAAGAGAAATCTAGATATTTCCTATTTAGTCCTAGTTTTATTTAGTTAATTTTGCAATATTCTAATTTTACCCTTAATTTATCAATTTTTCTGCTGATTGCATACCCTTGCCGGCCAGCCCAAATAAATTTTGGGTCTAATTACCTTTTAAATCCTTTCTCATTAGACTAATAAGCTATTTAATCACTCTAGCAACTTTTACACCTATTACAATTCAGTCCTTTTCATTTAATTGACTACCCAAACATTAAAATTTCCTAACGAAATTTTAATACCACATTAATAACATTTCATAAATATTTATAAAATTATTTTTTGACTCGGTTTTACGAGATAGAGGTCCCGATACCTTATTTTACCCAATTTCTTCAATAATTTCTTTTTCGAACTAATCACTAAATCGATAAAATTTTCCAATCAATATTTTCATACGATTTTCCTATCATATAAATTTTCAAGCAAAAATATTAAAATAAATTTTTCTTTAAATCGGATCTATGGTTACGAAACCATTGTTCCGATAACCTTGAATTTAGGCCATTACAGATCATCATTCCAGAGTTAGCGTGCGTGCCGGATTACATGCCATAGTTTAGGATCCATGGCAAGCCATATTTGCTGTCGAAAGAGCAGAGGTGTAGGCAAATTCGTGTCGAAAGGGAACAACGGGGCCTTTTAAATTCAAGGAGAAGGGATGACGGCACAGGCCCATCAACAACACCCACACAATTACTGTGCCCAACGTCTCAAACGACTACACTCACACCACAACTTCTTCAGTCCTATACCAGGTGTGTATCCTAGCCCTTACATGTATCCTAACCCTTATATGTTTCCTTTTCTCAGTCCTATGCCAGGTTGAAATGCATGGCCCGGTGCATCTCCTTTCCCATGACTCTGACTCAACCAACGATATATAGGTCATCGTTGTAAGAGGGATCGCACAAGGCATCGTTGGGGATCTCATCTCATTATCAATCTCCATCGCCTTATGGGATTCAAACACCTTCGCCGTGGGTGATGCAAACACCTTTGCATTCTTTATTCTATTAAGGTGAGTCATCCTCCCAACACCCACAACTAGAACAACCACAACCCCCGTTGGAGCAATCACAACCCTTGCTGGAAGTTGAACCAATGAGGAATTCAGTGCGTAACTGTCAACCACCCCCATGTGGCATTGATTCCAACCGGCATATACATTAATTTTTTTAATATATTTGTACAAACTATTTCTATATTGTTTTATTTAATCAAATAAAAATTGTTTTGAATATTTTAATAGTAAATTATTTTTATATTTTTAATAAAATAGAAGTTCTTTTGAATAAGGCAATAGAAATAATGCAACATAATTTCATTACAGCAATTATCAACTATTTTGATTTGGACATGTTCGAATTGTATGACCTGGATTCTTACAACATCCGTACAATTTTTATTCGCTCATTCTTTCCTGGATATCCATATTATTACGTATTCTACTCGAGTAAGGCCGACCTTTTGGTTTGCGACGTAATTCTCTATCTATTAACAACTTAAATGGAGCAAGCGATACAGATGACCACTTACGTTCATCTGAGACTGGTGGGAACACTTGTTTCCACACATTGTACATATATTCTATTTTGTACACTTCGTCAACATATCTCATGGGATCCAAACAGAGATTCTAACAAGCTGCAATTGCATGAGTGCATGGATAACGAAGTGCGTCAAACGTCCCACAGTCGCAAGTCCTATTTCTCAAGTGTACATGATATTTCTCACCGATAATACCTTGGTTCTGTCTGTCGAACTCTATCACACGAAATCATAGGTTGTTGCGATCGTGACACACTATGTGCATGGTATTGGCCCGCATCTTCGCATTGTTAATTTCTTGTAATACATTCCAGCACCATACATGGCCTCCCTGCATTTGGAATTTATAACTTGCTGCTCGCTTTGGAAATAGTGCCACTAAACAAAAATATGTCTCTCGCACAACCAAGGTTATCAAAAAATGACACGTTTCTTTTAGAACAGAATTTATGCATTCAGCCAGGTTTGAGGTTATATGACTATATCGTAAGCTGCCATCGTATGCTTGTATCCACTAATCAAAAGGTATGTTACAGAGGTAGTCTACGCCTTGTCCGTTAACTAAATTCAAAAATCGTCAACATCTCATGAAAACAGTCTTTATTGATCTCGTACCTTACTAATATAAATTGATAGCGAAAATTACATATCATTCTTCCATTTAGAATAAATTGACTATTACAAATGAAATTATATTAATAGAGATTAAACACCAATGTTGATCACTTTCCGCCGTTCAATGGTAGATTGATATTGCCCTTAGCAGTTGGATGGAACGTGCCTTACACAATACCGATGGTGTGTGCGATCCCATAGGCTTTTCTATCACTCAATTGCGGCTAATATTTTAGTGCCCTGATCTGATATAACATAGATATCAGGTTGGGGGCAAACATGCCTCCTTAACCTAGAAAGAAAGAAATCCCAGTCATTATCTGACTCCCCTGGTGTTAATGCAAATGCAATTAGAAGGATTCTCCCACCGCTATCTTGTGCCGTAGTTAGCAATAGTCGATGGCTATATCTACTATACATAAAGGTATCGCCAATTTGTACCAATGCCTTACAATAGACAAATACGTCCAGGCATTGCTTAAAGTTCCAAAACAGACGCTTGCACACTTGGCATCAAATGAGCAATCGGTTGTTGTAGTATGCAGGGTCTATTTCAAGGTTTGTTATACAACCTGGGACGTACCTCTCCAGTACTTGACACCACTGCCACACCTCATTATATGAAGCATCCCACCCACTATGTATCTTTTCCAACACCTTCTGATTAGCTATCTAAGCATTGCGGTAAGAGGGAGTGTACCTCAATTGGCTACGAATATTGACAATTAAGATCGACATAGAAGTTCTGGGATCCGCCTTTACAATCGGTAGTATTAATCTAGCTATCATATCTGAATCATCTTGGGATGATATTGTGAAATACCTGTTAGTGAAGTATGTTAAATAATGCCACATTAAGTAATAACAGTATTATTCAACAACTTTAAACATCTAGTGATACTGTACCAGAAACACATGTATGTGGACCTTTGTACTTTTTTATCTCACACAAGCCTATCTTTTTCTTAACCGAAGTATAATTTTCCATGAACATGTATCGTCTTGCAGTACATACTTAGCTTCAAACTTCTTGAATTTGGATTTAACCACATTGTAGTTAACCCCGTTCATGATGCTATGTTGTTTTAATGCACCAAGAAAACTGTCTTTACTGGAAAACTCCTTACCAACTTCCAATTCACCTGAATCTAATGACGAACTTGTACAGTCACACCTTCTGTATGGTAGATCTGGAAACTCCAAAATATCATCTGTCGATAGATCGACATTGTGCATGTGGGCTGGAGGCGAGTATGCTTTGAATCGAAGATTTTCTTCTTCTTCATCTGAACTCCCTTCAACGTCTTTAGGTTCGGTTGGAAGAGACTCCGGTTTAAAAAATAATTCAACTTCTGTACCATCGGAGTCGGGTTCTCGAGGTGGATCCATATCAAACTCATCATCCAACCCACCATCATCTGCAACGTATGAGGTCTCCTCGCCAGTGGACGTTGTAGGGAGTACATCATCCCTTATTATAGATGTTTCGTAACGTCCTCAATCAGATGTGGATTGCCAACCACAAGTTGATATCATTCCCTAGTACGTATTTCCAGCATAGAACATCAGCCCACCTAGGTGCATGTCCTATCCACTAACTGCATATCGTACAGGAGTTGTGTATTCTATACTGCCACCAAACACGGGCTCTTCCGTGTTCTACCTCCCACTGATGAAGTGTCGGGTAGGGGTTGTGTATTCCTCTCGAACAACAGTAGATGTTGAAGTCGCAAATGCTTCATTTGACAATGAAACTTGTACATATAACTCAAGATATAGTGATCCACTAGCAAGATGAGTCTGCACTATCGCCTCCAAGCTATGACTACCTTTGATATCAAATGAGTCATATGTCACGGGATCAACCGAAGCAAAAAATTGATACTTAATAGACGAAACTCTCATTGGCGTCATTTCGAAGATTTTGTGCCTAATTCTTTTACAAAGTTCTATCAAATCTATGTTCTAGTTAAAAACCAATCACGTTGTATTCTCCGATAAAAAAATAATGTCGTTCTCGGTGTCACGGACCTCACCATCATAGAAAATAATAGCACTAATAATCTTCAATTTCTATTCTGCTTAGCCTCGTTAATTTTTCTTGCTGTCACTTATGCAACTTGAGAATGAAATTTGACTCATTTATAACCTAAGGCCAAACAAGAACTACTATAAGAAAAGAGAGTCCACTAGGAGCTTTTTTTAGTCATTTTGCTGACAGTGCATCCTGCTTGAAGCCTTTTTGACACTATTTTTTCAGAACCATCTTCTCAAAATTATTTTTTTAAGAACTACTGTAGAAAAAGAGCGTCCATGTAAGAGCTTTTTTCAGTAATTTTGTTGACAGTGCATCTTGCTTGAAGCATTTTTTAAGCTATTTTTTTAGAACCATCTTCTCAAAATTATTTTTTCAAGAACTACTGTAGAAAAATAGCGTCCACGTGGGAGCTTTTTTCAATAATTTTGCTGACTGTGCATTCTGCTTGAAGCATTTTTGACATTATTTTTTTAAAACCGTCTTCTCAAAATTAACTTTTCTGAAACTACTGTAGAAAAAGCCAAAATCCTTATTGTCAATATAATTTTTTCTAAACCCTTATCCTAAACAAAAAATTATTTAAAAAAACTAAACTCTAATTTAATTAATTTTCTTAAAAACTCTAAACCTGTAGCACCCCAAACCCGACCCAGAAGTTATGGCCGGATCCGGCATGCCACATCAAAACGTAAAAAAAAAAATTTCCATTCTAAGTCTAGAAAATCGTACTTGATGTTCAAAAGATTAATTTCATTATAGGTTAAAGTGAATGGAAGTCAGTGCACCGTAGGAAACCGGAAAAGAGGTGGTGAGTCCATCGGATCGCTAATACCAAGCTCCTTCGGATCTAATCCTAGACATGCATACCGCCATTGCCACACCTTAACGTCATAGATATTTCTAGGAAACCAATTTTTAGGAAAAGTGATTAATTTTGGAAAATACTTTCATTGCGGAAGCTTTGCTTGTTGTCGTGTTATTTTGAAATCAACTGTTGTTTTTGAAAACACGCCTAAAGCTATCCAATTTCAACGATTAAATATAAGTATTACCTATCTTAGTAATACATATTAAAACCATAAAATAATTAAGCGGCCTTATTACATTTAAAAGCCCAAAACTTCAAACGTAAATAAAAGGATGTCCAGTTCACGGAAGAAAATCAAACTTTGAGCGGGTGGCCACTCAATTCCCTCACGACTCCAAGCCCACTATGGTTGGGGATTTCTGCGTGGATGAAAATAAAAGGGATGAGTTTGGGGAAACTCAGTGTGTAAGGAAAACCCATTCAAAGTCCAAGTCACTCAAGCCCATTGGGCCTAAGCCCATTCAGTATGAGTGGTCTTGGGCGAGCCCTTTTGATTATAATAAACCGGGCCTTAGCCCTTATTCAGATATGAAGATGGCCCATAGGCCCATTTCAAAATACATGCAACATCAATAACATATGCAAGCCCATTTGGGGAGACTACTCAACCCACCAACCACTACACTCCACCCGCATTCAGCCATACACTCCATGTGGGATAGCTCAACCCACCCATTTCAACACTCCACATTCAAAGATTGTCGCTCATTATCAAAGAATTGAGGCAAAGCCTCCAAGACGTGGACAAGCCACTTTCAGTACTTCCTCCGTCAATATCCCAATCCCATGCATCAGATAATAACAACATGGCATGCAGTAAATAACAATAGTCAAACATGCATTTAAGTCAATTTAACCTTAGGGGTATTTCGGTAATTTATCTTCTAGGGGTAAAATTGTAAATTTTCCACTTTTAAAGGTATTTCAGTAATTTATCTATTTTAGGGTTTTTCATGCATATTCCTACTTTTCACGTACTAATGTAATCACGCATCGAGTGTTCTTATCGAATTGGGCAGTTGGCCCATCATTCTAATTTTGGCCCATTAAGCCCAAAAATATCGAAGGCACGTAAATCATGCACTTTGCGGTCCAAACATTGCAGCTTACCAAAAACATTAATCGATTTACCTCACGAGCATTCTTTTCTGCAAATCTACAAAATACCGTTTTGGCATTTTGGCTTTTCGCTTTTGCCGATCTAGACTAAGAAAGAGGGTGTTAGTTACACACATTTGCGACGATATCTTGTGAGATCCACACACGAACCTCCTACAATTGGATTACTAACACGTTAATCTAACTATTCAAATACGAACTACGTATTAATCCCTTGCAATATTCAGTCAACCACACCTACAGATCATAGTAAGCTTATAAGAAATCAATAAGCTACTCATTAACAAATTTTTGTCAATGTTTACTACATAATCATAATTTCATTGCAAGCTGTCTTTCTGAGCAACAGTCACTAAATCATTTATAACTGGAGGTACGAAACTCCAAATCAAGTGCCGTTAATTTTCCTTGAAAATAGACTCATATATCTTTTATCTATAAAATTTTCAGAATTTTTGGTTTAGCCAATCAATACCAGATTTTTCTCAAAGTTTCCCATGTTTCACTGTTTGACTAATCTGACCACTCTTAATTACGAATCAAATTTCTCATTGTACAGAATTCAAAATATGTTCTAGTTTATTTCATTTGAAACTAGACTCATTAAGCTTTAATTACATAATTTATTCAGCTTCTAATTCATCTCCCACAATTTATGGTGATTTTCCAAAGTCACGTTACTGCTGCTGTCCCAAGCAGATTTATTACCAAATCACTCTTTCACACATACCTTGCATGCATGTTATTTAAACATGTATATCACCAATCAATCATCACATATCTGTGATTTTACTTAAGTATAATCTCCATTTCATCATTTTAAAGCACAACATGTTAGCTGATTTTTCCCTTTAACATCTAAGGCACATGCATGCTCATTTGTTTGGCTCAACTTCACATATCTTCCATTTTTCATCAAAAGAACATGAAACAACAACCATTTCCTTCATTTTAATTCATGACCAAATGCTCACAACACAACTAAAAATCAAAATATACTTCAAGAGTTAAGGTAGAATCAAGAAGAACTCATGAACTTCAAAATAGAAGCAAGGTACCAAGAACTTACCTTCAATTTTCCTCCTCCTAATGACCAAATACTCAAGAGCTTTCTCCTCTCTTTTCTCTTCTCTAACTTTCAGCTATGATGAACAAAGATGGACAAAACTTTGTTCTTTTCACCCTTTTCTTTTAATAAAACTTCATATTTCATCCATTTAATTCTTTAATACAAAAGACATGAAATTCTTATCATGAAACATTTACCTAAACCATTATCATGAAACATTTACCTAACCCATTATCATGGAATATTTACCTAATCCATTATCATGGAACATTTACCTAACCCATTATCAATTTGTATCAATTTGTACCATAAATTATGGATATCAAGTACTCATATTGTCTACAACAACATGATGGCTAGCCACTTCATGTAAAATGGGAGGTTTGTCATGCAAATCCTCCTATTTTGCACTCCTATTTATTTGGCCACTTCAATTTAGCCTATAGCATTTTCAAACATTTTCACATAGGTCCTATTTCATAATTTCACTCCCTTTTTCTTATGGAACAAAAATTAACTAAAATTATCGGGTTCTATCTTAAGCTTGGGCCTTCTAGAGGCCCACTAACATAATTAAACCTAAGCCAACATTCACAGATTCCCAAAATTGGGCGTTACAACTCTACCCTCCTTAAAGAAATTTCGTCCTCGAAATTTACCTAATCCAAACAGATGAGGGTATTGCTGTTGCATCGTCTCTTCTGGCTCCCAAACTCAGAAGTTTCCCCTTCCTTAACTTGTTGAAAACGAGCGACCAAAGACTCATCGTTCAACTATTTTTCCTTAATCTGATCCACCCAGGTTGGCCTCACTTGCAACTCAGCCAACAGACTTCCATCATCATACAGACTCAGACGAGCAAACATTGCTCTCAGATCAGATACAGCTCTACGACTTAGAGCATCGGCTACCACATTAGCCTTGCTTGGGTGATACTCGATTGAACAGTCATAATCCTTAAGCAACTCAATCCATCTCCTTTGCCTAAGGTTCAGCTCCTTCTGAGTCAAGAAATACTTAAGACTCTTGTGGTCTGTGTATATAATACACCTCTCTCCGTACAAGTAATGTCTCCAAATCTTAAGTGCAAATATCACTGCTGCCAACTCTAAATCATGAGTCCAATAGTTTCCCTCATGAGGCTTAAGCTATCATGATGCATATGCAACCACCTTACCCTTTTGCATTAACACGCAGCCCAAACCCACGTGTGATGCATCACTGTACACACTAAAATCATTCCCAGACTCCGGCTGAATTAACACAAGTGCTTCAGTCAGAACTTTATTCAACTTCTCAAAAGCTTCCTGCTGCTTCTTAGTCTATACAAACGGTACTCCTTTCCTTATGAGTTTTATCAGGGGTGCTGCCATCACAAAAAAAAATCTTCCACAAACCTTCTGTAGTATCTTGCCAGTCCTAGGAAACTCCGTATTTCCGACACTAACCTAGGCAGCTTCCATTCCGAAATCGCTTCAATTTTCTGAGGGTCCACTTTAATCCCCTCAGCAGAGACCACATGTCCTAAGAAAGTTACCTCCCTCAACGAAAATTCACACTTCTTGAACTTCGCAAAGAGTTCATTCTCCTTAATACTTACAAAGACTATACGGAGATGCTCATCATGTTTCGTTTTAGTTTGAGAATATACGTGATATCGTCAATAAGACGACTACAAATTGATCTAAAATGGTTGGAACACATGATTCATCGATCCATAAGCGCTGCAGAGCGTTCGTCGGTCAAATGGCATAACCAAAACTCGTAATGACCATACCGAGTCCCGAATGCCGTCTTATGGATATCGACTCCTTAACCCTTAATCGATGATAACCAGATCAAGGTCGATCTTAGAAAATACGAAGCTCCTCTAAGCTAGTCGAATAGCTCGTCAATCCTTGGCGGTGGATACTTATTCTTAATCGCCGTTTGTTCAATGGCGATAATCAATGCACATCCGCATCGCACCATCCTTCTTTTCACGAATAGCACTGGTGCTCCCCATGGAGACACGCTTGGCCTAATAAAGCCCCTATCCAACAACTCTTGAATTTGAGCATTTAACTCTACTAACTCCTTCTATGCCATCCTATACGATGCGATAGACACAAGCGCCATTCCAGGCAACAAGTCTATTCCAAACTCAACTTCTTGATTCGGAGGCAATCTTGGAAGCTTCTCCGGAAAAACATCTTGAAACTCCTTTACGGTCCTAACCTTATCCACCGTCGGTCCCTCCTCTTCCGATTGACTTACAAATACCAATTAGGCCTCACAACCTTTCCGAATCCACTTTTCGACTCTTAATGCCGACACCACATTGGACAAATAATCCCTTCGCTCACCTATCACCATAACCTCCTCATCCTTTGTGGTCCTTAACACCATTCATTTAGCAAGACAATCCAGGTCGCTTATGCTTAACAAGCTAGTCCATTCCCAAAATGAGATCAAACTCTCCTAACGGTAAGTCCATCGATCTCCAGGAAAATCCTACCTTGAGTTTCTAAGGGTACATCCCTATACAGTTTGTCTACCCTAACCGAGTGACCTAAAGGACTTAGTATAGATACCCCACTCACAATCTCCTCAGAGCAGTCCAAGTTGTTCATAATCCATTCTGTGGCCTCCAACCAATATTCCGCCACATTCGGGGCTATACCAGACACGCCCCTAACGATCTCCGCTCCGTTAGCCCGAAGTCGTTCAAAAATAGATCCCCGAACTCCATTGCCCGCACTTGCCCCGGTAACCCTTTCCAGAACACGAAGCATTGCTCGTGACAGGCATCATCCTCCGCACCGATCATACGGCCCATTCTCATCCACCGGTGGTGGTCGTGCTACTCCAGCGGGTATGTGTTAAGAAGACGAAGATCCAACTTGAGTACTACCTCGGCCTCGTCCACGGCCTCTTCCACGAGTGGCTCTTGTACTCATATCATATTATCTTGATTACGAATTTTTATACATCAATTAATATTCCAGTGTTTATTACAGATGTTTTATGAATCGCAAAGAGTTCGAGTTTCTTTTAGCGTAATCAAGTCTAGCTACGCTTCAATCTCTTATCGATTTTCCTATGGTTTCAGTATCATCCTATCTAGAGTGTCCTAGTAGGGTTTCAAGACAAACAGATAATTCAGAAAATATTCGAAAAATTCGAATACTTACAGACTTGAGGAGATTGAATGCCACCTTCTAAAGATCTAAATTTTGAAAATCAAGTTTTTCGCATTCTTTATAAAATTTTCGATTTCAAAAATCTTTGTTTTTGTAAACCCATTCCACGTACCGAGTTGTTGTAATCTAGGCTCGATACCACTAAATGTAGCACCCCAAACCCGACCCGAAGTTATGGTAGGATCCGCATGCCACATCAAAACGTAAAAAAATTTCCATTCTAAGTCCGAAAATCGTACTTGATGTTCAAAAGATTAATTTCATTATAGGTTAAAGTGAATGGAAGTCATGCACCGTAGGAAACCGGAAAAGAGGTGGTGAGTCCATCGGATCGCTTAAGTACCAAGCTCCTTCGGATCCAATCCTAGACATGCATACCGCCATTGCCACACCTTAACGTCATGGATATTTCTAGAAACCAATTTTAGGAAAAGTGATTAATTTTGGAAAATACTTTCATTGCGGAAGCTTTGCTTGTTGTCGTGTTATTTTGAAATCAACTGTTGTTTTTGAAAACACGCCCTAAAGCTATCCAATTTCAACAGTTAAATATAAGTATTACCTATCTTAGTAATACATATTAAAACCATAAAAATAATTAAGCGGCCTTATTACATTTAAAAGCCCAAAACTTCAAACGTAAATAAAAGGATGTCCAGTTCACCGAAGAAAATCAAACTTTCGAAGCGGTGGCCACTCGAATTCCCTCACGACTCCAAGCCCACTATGGTTGGGGATTTCTGCGTGGATGAAAATAAAAGGGATGAGTTTGGGGAAACTCGTGTGTAAGGAAAACCCATTCAAAGTCCAAGTCACTCAAGCCCATTGGGCCTAAGCCCATTCAGTAACAGATGGTCTGGGCCGAGCCCTTTTCAGACATAATAACCGGGCCTTAGCCCTTATTCAGATAATAAGATGGCCCATAGGCCCATTTCAAAATACATGCAACATCAATAACATATGCAAGCCCATTTGGGAGACTACTCAACCCACCAACCACTACACTCCACCGTACCAGCCATACACTCCATGTGGGATAGCTCAACCCACCCAAATTTAACACTCACAGCTTGCAAGATTGTCGCTCGATTATCAAAGAATTGAGGCAAAGCCTCCAAGACGTGGACAAGCCACTTTCAAGCTTCCTCCGTCAATATCCCAATCCCATGCATCGATAATAACAACATGGCATGCAAGTAAATAACAATAGTCAAACATGCATTTAAGTCAATTTAACCTTAGGGTATTTGGTAATTTATCTCCTAGGGGTAAAATTGTAAATTTTCCACTTTTAAAGGTATTTCAGTAATTTATCTATTTTAGGGTTTTTCATGCATATTCCTACTTTTCACGTACTAATGAATCACGCATCGAGTGTTCTTACCGAATTGGGCTGTTGGCCCATCATTCTAATTTTGGCCCATTAAGCCCAAAAATATCGAGGCACGTAAATCATGCACTTTGCGGGTCAAACATTGCAGCTTACCAAAAACATTAATCGATTTACCTCACGAGCATTCAGACACTCGCAAATCTACAAAATACCGGTTTTAAGATTTCGGCTTTTCGCTTTTGCCGATCTAAACTAAGAAAGAGGGTGTTAGTTACACACATGCTTGCGATTTATATGCCGACGAGATCCACACACGAACCTCCTACAATTGGATTACTAACACGTTAATCTAACTATTCAAATACGAACTACGATTAATCCCTTACAATATTCAGTCAACCACACCTACAGATCATAGTAAGCTTATAAGAAATCAATAAGCAACTCATTAACAAATTTTTGTCAATGTTTACTACATAATCATAATTTCATTGCAAGCTGTCTTTCTGAGCAACAGT
Source organism: Gossypium arboreum (assembly GCF_025698485.1). Classification (NCBI taxonomy): domain Eukaryota; kingdom Viridiplantae; phylum Streptophyta; class Magnoliopsida; order Malvales; family Malvaceae; genus Gossypium; species Gossypium arboreum. Next base: position 18,613,901 of record NC_069080.1, read on the forward strand.
CACTAAATCATTTATAACTGGAGCTACGAAACTCTAAATCAAGTGCCGTTAATTTTCCTTGAAAATAGACTCATATATCTTCTATCTATAAAATTTTCAGAATTTTTGGTTTAGCCAATCAATACCAGATTTTTCTCAAAGTTTCCCATGTTTCACTGTTTGACTAATCTGACCACTCTTAATTACGAATCAAATTTCTCATTGTACAGAATTCAAAATATGTTCTAGTTTATTTCATTTGAAACTAGACTCATTAAGCTTTAATTACATAATTTAGTTAGCTTCTAATTCATCTCCCACAATTTATGGTGATTTTCCAAAGTCACGTTACTGCTGCTGTCCCAAGCAGATTTATTACCAAATCACTCTTTCACACATACCTTGCATGCATGTTATTTAAACATGTATATCACCAATCAATCATCACATATCTGTGATTTTACTTAAGTATAATCTCCATTTCATCATTTTAAAGCACAACATGTTAGCTGATTTTTCCCTTTAACATCTAAGGCACATGCATGCTCATTTGTTTGGCTCAACTTCACATATCTTCCATTTTCATCAAAAGAACATGAAACAACAACCATTTCCTTCATTTTAATTCATGACCAAATGCTCACAACACAACTAAAAATCAAAATATACTTCAAGAGTTAAGGTAGAATCAAGAAGAACTCATGAACCTCAAAATAGAAGCAAGGTACCAAGAACTTACCTTCAATTTTCCTCCTCCTAATGACCAAATACTCAAGAGCTTTCTCCTCTTTTCTCTTCTCTAACTTTCAGCTATGATGAACAAAGATGGACAAAACTTTGTTCTTTTCACCCTTTTCTTTTAATAAAACTTCATATTTCATCCATTTAATTCTTTAATACAAAAGACATGAAATTCTTATCATGAAACATTTACCTAAACCATTATCATGAAACATTTACCTAACCCATTATCATGGAATATTTACCTAATCCATTATCATGGAACATTTACCTAACCCATTATCAATTTGTATCAATTTGTACCATAAGTTATGGATATCAAGTACTCATATTGTCTACAACAACATGATGGCTAGCCACTTCATGTAAAATGGGAGGTTTGTCATGCAAATCCTCCTATTTTGCACTCCTATTTATTTGGCCACTTCAATTTAGCCTATAGCATTTTCAAACATTTTCACATAGGTCCTATTTCATAATTTCACTCCCCTTTTCTTATGGAACAAAAATTAACTAAAATTATCGGGTTCTATCTTAAGCTTGGGCCTTCTAGAGGCCCACTAACATAATTAAACCTAAGCCAACATTCACAGGATTCCCAAAAATTGGGGCGTTACAAAACCTTAATTTTATTTATTTATTTAAAACCCCTAAAACCTAATTTAATTAATTTTTAAAAAAACCTCTAAACCTTGGTTTATTTTTTTAAAATTCTTAAACCCTAAATAAATAAAACCTTAAATTATTTTAACAAAACCCTAACACTACAACCCTAAAACCTTAAACCCACAAATCCTAGGGACTAAACATGCAAATAGCCCTAATCCTAGAAAAGTTCGGGTTAAATTACGTCCTTGGGGGAGCGATTTTGCTACATCAGCAAAGCGCGTTCACGTCAGTGCGTTTTGTGCTGACATGGAAAAATTGCTTCCTCAAGGATGCGATTTGTTGAAATTTTCCCCAAAAACGCTCCAACGTGGACGCGTTTTGTAGTTTTCGGCCCTTTCCTGTAAACAATGAAAAAATTGGCCCATTTCTATAAATAAAGTTAGAAATTATCCTTTATTGGTAAAATGGTCTTCAAAATATGTCAAATTAGGCTACTTAAGCCTACTTTAGGACTGATTCTCAAAAATATTTTTAGATAAAAGTATTCTTAAACAAATTGCATTTTAAGAAAAAAAATAATTTTTCCAAGCTAAAAATTGGTTCAAAGATACTTTTTTTTTTTTCAGAAACTAAAAATTTTAGTTGATCCCCCAAAGTGCTTTTTTCTCAAAAGTACTTTTGAGAGCATTCCTAAACTAGATCCTATTTTTATCAAATTATAATGTAAAAATTTTAAATTTAAAGTATATTTTAAGTAAGATTTTTAAAATCAGATTAGTGGTCAAATTGATAAGTTCAATCAATTTAATTGAATTGATGCGTTGTACGGTTCAATTAAATAAATTATTAAAAAGATAAAGAAAAAAAATGGTTCAAGTAATTTCAGCCTAGTTCAACCAATTCGTATTAGTTCACGAGTCAACCGATTTGATGTCTCTATTCAGATCGGTACCTCGATCGGTTCCCAGTTCAAACAACTATGACTTTAAGTCTTTATGCACATGCATTATTGTATATTTGGAATTTAATTCTCTAACTTTAGTGTTCAAGAATTTAATCCTACTACTTTTCAATTTAGAAATAAACTTTCAAATTATATATAATCACCCAACAATTTAAAAGAAAAGTTAATGATATTAACTATTTAGACTAATTAATAATATTATAAAAATATAGATACCAATTTATATAAAAATTAAAGTATAATGATTAAATATCAAATTCAAGCATAATAGATTACCCCAAATTAAAATTTAACCATTTTTTATAATGAAAAAAAACTCGGCATGGTACATCTACGTCCAAGTAGAGGTGTTCAAACGGTAATTGAACCGAATTACAATTAATCGAATTACCCAAAATATAAAATCTTTAACCATTAACCGAACTGAATTTTTTTTCAAGTACATTAATTGAACCGAAATTTATATGTTTTTATCTTTTGGTTTAAATAAATATAAAACATAAAAAATACATTACTAGTATTTATTTTCTTTTTTAATAGTTCAAAAATATTATATATAATATATATAATATTTATTTAGTTAATTCGGTTAATTATTCGATTTCAAATCGAATTAATCGATAATCGAAATTTTAAAAATATTAACCGACCTCCGATTGAACTAAATTTGACAACTGATCGATTAACCGAATTAAATCGATTTGATCGATTAACTTGATTTAATCAAACTATGAACACCCTTACATTCAAGCACATTCCTTTTATATAAAATTATATAAACATTTTGAAACTTATTTGTTTAATATTTTAATATTTATTGTGTCATAATTTGTTGATCAATTTTTTTAACTGTTTGTTTATGGAGTCGTATGGAACAATCACAACTCTCGTATAGTTATAATATATAGTATGACACTCATGTTCTAAGTGGAAAAAATCGATACCACTGATTTGTGACACTAATTCAATAGGAATTTAAACATAGTATATATAGTTTAATTTTATTAGCATCCTTAAATAGCAGCTTATATTTTAAATTTGTTCGTAAATTTTAAAATATTTTATTTGAGTTCTTAAAATATTAATATTACATTAATTAGGTCTTTTAATTTCTCTAATATTAACTTAGCGTTGGAGTATGCCTAAAGGCCAATAATAAGATGATTATAATAACATATTTATTTACTTAATTTATTAATAAAGATGTTGTCATTATTATTTTCGATCTTTAATTTTGTGTTAAATAAATTGTATAATGATAAAGTCTTAAGAATAATATGTTTACTTTTAAATGCTCTTAATCAAGTATTATTATGGGCTTGGACAATAATAATGCATTGAGATTAATAGATGCTTGGTTGATGATAAGTGTTGTTGTGAATATGTGATATCAAGTCAACACATAAGTATATTTTAGAAAGCAATATATTGGACTAATCTACCATGAGAATGCATATTGTATTATGATGTAATAGCCACAACATTTCTCATAGTGTTAATTGCATATATGATTCTTAGACTTGAGATCACTGTAGTTCCAACGTTGTGACGGTATGTTTTAACATAGTCAAACATCTTTTGTAAATGGTTGAACTATAAAGACTGCTGCTAGGTATGCCACAATCCATGTAGTGAGATATGAACGATCAATATATGATTTGTCTCTCTTACGTAATAGGAGTGATATCTCGAGCCTCTTGATCGGGTGAGACTAGAAATGTATGGTCTTACTCATACAAGTTTATATAAGATATCAAACTTATTTGTTTATCTCACTCTACTTGAGAATCAAGAAATAAGAGATTGACCTATACATGTATGACTATTCCATATCTTCTGTTCAATATGAATATCAAAGACAAAAGGATATACTACACGATAATATTATCACAAAAAAGTTATGTCCAACCATGACTTTTTTAAATTAAAAATAAATTTTAAGATGATTATATATAAAATTTTAATAAATAAATTTATTAAATATTAAATTAAGAATAATATGGATGAGTTTAAAATGGGTCTAGGTTAGCTATTTATAAATATGGACGAGCTTTGGCAAAATTTTTTGTCAATATTTCTAGCCTAGCAATGCTTGGGCAATCATAAAGTATGTTAATATCATGCTTAAGCCCGATCCGACCCAAATATGGCCTAACCGAGCCATGAACACCTTTACTAAACAACCATAATAGACATTAATAATTAATATAGTTTTATAGTATTACTTAAAATAAAATATAAAGAAGTGATAATACTTTATTTTATGAAGATGTATCCATAAGCATCGCATATTTATATTAATGTTTTATTAATTGGAAAAGTAATTAATAATAAATTCTTATGTCAAATTATAAAGTTAAACAAAATTTTTAAAATATTAATTTTAAAAATATATATTTTAAATATTGTAATGATATATGTGTAATAAATATATAAAAATAATAATTATTAAAAGATATAGTATTGCATGATATTATAATGTTCAATCATTGATGTATATATATAAACTATATCATATGATATACCATTATATGACATAGTAGGATGGATAAGTTTCAAATGTACGAAAAGTGTAAAGCTCCATACACGATCAGATCATTGGGTTCAAACTACGGGATGCCACATTCATTGCCGGAGCAACTATGATTTGAATTAACCACGTAAATGTGTTATTAATCATAATACTCATTCATAATATGTTATTCATTTCTAGGTCCTCTATGAGCTTAAGAAAACTCTTAAGGTAACTTGGGGTCAAATAAGGGCCAAACTGTAAAGTTTTCAAAGTATCATGTTGACATCGCGACTTCTGTGTTCCTCGTCATGATTCAACTCACTAACTTGATCTCTTCCCGACATTAAGGAGCTCGACGTCGTGATGTGACTGCCTATTTCCAAATGGTTCAAATGGTACCAATTCACAATGACCTAACAAGTTGGCCAAATTCATATTCAACTTGTCTTTAACATATCACATACATCTAATGCCTCAAATATTACATTAAAAGTTTCATCACTAACCAAATCAATTAACCATTTAATTCTAGAACAAACCTTATCATACAATACCATTCTAACATTTGAACCATTCAAAACTTTAGGCATTATATATATACATATGCAAACTTAACTTTTCATATATTATATCAATTTAAATTACACAACACTCCATTTGACCATATCAAAATTAACCATTTCTAGCATTAATTATCCATATAATCATATAATATACAAAACTAATTCACAACCCAAATACTTGCCATATATCGAAACTAAAAGAGGCTATATAAATATTGCTAAGTCGAGGATCGTTGGTTGGATTCTAAATCACACCTCAGAACTTTGAGGTTTGCCTAAATTTGTGCACGGAGTAAACAAACTAGACGTTGAGTGATAAAGCTCAGTGATACTTCCATGATTCAAGTCAATATATCAGAAGTACTAATTAAATGCATTTAACCATTTCAAGTTCAATCTTTAGTCATTTCACATACACATATATGCCAAAAGCTTCCAATATCATATGATATATGTATATAACCATTTTGTACATCAATTCATTTGATATTAACATTTAAACTCATCATATCATGCTATTCAACATTACAATGGAATTGACCAAATCATACTATTTGTCAAGTGCCAATCTTTATACCATTTAAATATTCAAAACCATTTATGTATCAAACATGTATACCTTTGACATTAAGCTCTTCAATTTTCATGTTCAATCAATACCATTTACCATTTAACTTACCATTTGAATATCTTTCTAGAGTCTATTAACTCATTCGTATTCAATTCGGCCCCAAAACTCGATTCTAAATGGATCACATAATCTTTTATATACTTTCTTATTGTGAATTATATATTTACACTCATATAGTTCAATATTATCACATCGTTTCATATATTATTATCAATTCACAATTTTATATCATTCCAATTCAAATTATACATTATAATAGTTTAGAAAAATTTAGTTTATTTCATTTTTCATTCTCTAGTTTTGATTTCAATGTTTCATTGAATGGAATCCCAATAAAATGGACACGAATATACGGGTGAACTACACTACACCAAGATAGCTCGTATGAGCAAAACTACACCACACCAAAGCACCGAATTGCTAAGCTTGTAGGCATAAAATGCATATTCATATAAAAATACATCCCTCCACCACACCAAGGTCTCGTAGAGACAAAAAAATACTCTGATCCACAATAAATGCTGGATCTCGATATAATCCATCATAATCTCCATATCATCAAATATCTAGTACAAGGGCACATAAGACCCTATTTGCATGTCAAATATATCCCAACATTTTACTAAGTTCGTGTAGGCATCATATTTGCATTATTAAAACCTTGTATTCATTTGCATGTACTTGTCATGCCTTGTAATCGAATTACATTTATATTTTCATACCCTGCACACTGTACTATCACATAATAATCATTTATCTCATTTTATTTCGATTTAATCCAATTAATATATAATTTCACATTCAATTTCAAAATCACATTTCAATTCATCATCTACACTCAATATCTCATATCATATAGCATGTTTTAATCCATTCTTTTTTTTTTCTTTTACGTATCATGTTCCACCAAATCAAACTACTTTCTATTTTATTCAATTCAGCTCATTATCTCGAAAATCAATATCAATCATAGCAAATCAAATCATATGATCATTATTCTAATCTGTCGTAATTTGATATGTCAAATTAAGCTCTCCATTACACTTAAAGAGCTTATTCTCAAGCAATTTAGGTGTCTTTATTTACTTTTTTTGATTTTTGATTTTTGTTGTTAATAAATTATCTTTGTAAGTTTTATGCTTTTTTGAGACCCAAATTGGCCAAACGTGCCATGGGGAACCTAACAATGTGCTTAAGTAGTGTAGAGAGTCGGTAATGACCCAAACTTAAAGAAAACATCGATTGGAAAAGGGTATTGTGTTATTGAAGCATGAAAGTCGTGATACCCTTGACAGTGATGAAGTGAGGAAAATTGAGGCCAACTACAAGGGTAACGTGATACTAGAGCTAGGGTATTGCGATACAGAGACTCTAAGCTTCCCAAGCTCAAGATTGCTTTGGGTATCGTGATACCACTACCTGATGGGTGAAAACGTTACAAGGGCAATTTTGTGTCTAAAAAAGCTTAAGTCTTTATTTTCATTTAAGGGCATAATGGTCGATGTAAGGTTAAATGTTAGTAGATTATAAATACTATTTTATAAGTTTTGTATTTAGAGATTTAGGTGGCTGAACAATTTTCTCTCCTTAGTTTTCATAGGTTTATGTTAGGTTTTTCTTTGTTTTTATTTTCATTTTTAGATTAGGTTTTCTATTTTCTTTTTAGGATAATTTTATTTTTGTTGTTTCATTTCTTCCTCACTAGTGATGACTATGTAAAAGGGAGATGACCAAACTCTTGGGCTTCATTGGATTTCTATCAATTAAATGAACATTTCTCAAACTCTTTACTTTTATTTTATACCTACCATGTGTTTGTTTGAAATTTAAGTTTGATTATTTGATAAATTTGTTGATGGTTGGTTGATTGGTTATTTTTTAGTTTAAGTTAATGTTTATGCTTGATTAATTGATTGTTCAATTATATCGAAATTCTTAATAGGCTAGAATTGATGTTTCTAGTGGAAAATCTAGATAAATGAGGCCAAGATGAGAATTTATCCTTAGATAGTTTGATATAATTGTGTCGAATAGTGAGATGAGAGGAAATCTATATGCCTAGGTGAGATCGAGAGAAGAGCTTAGGTGATATCTTTTAATCTAGTATGAGATCGAGAGGAGACTCTTAACTAAGAGTGGCAAACAATATAATCGATATAGGTTTATTTGCTTAGTTAGCAATTAACGAATCAATCAATCATTGTTTTAATAATTCACATTGTCTAAAACAACAGGAAGAAAGTGTAACTTAATTTGTTTAATTTTATAGATTAAATTTAGTTTATAAACAAATTATATTTTTGAATTTGCACTAATAATTTTCGACTCAATTAGATTAATAATTGCTTAACTTGTAATTAACTTGATAAAATACATTTACCAATTTGACAATCCCTTGGGTCCGATCCTTGGAATACTCGGGTGTTCTATTGATACTATAAATAATACAATTAACATTGCCCGCTTGCAGTTAAAACCATACTTTTAAATCGTTTTATAAAATTATTTGTTTTTTGCACATGCATGCATCATGTCACTCACTTCGATATTCAATCATGCACTATAAAATGAATATGCAAAGAAATAAATGGATCTTGAATCATACAAATACAAATTGAAATCTCGATTCAATTGTCGATGACTCTCGCTTTTCCTTTCCCTCTCAATGGTTCGGTGTCATCTTTCACTACAATTGATAATTTAATAAATAAAACAATATCAAATTTCATTCAATCCACATCCAAATAAAAAGTAACATATTTTGTATTTTATTCAATTTAGTCATTGAACTAAAGATAAATATATCTTTCGATATTTAGCTTCAGATCAAAATATATATTCTTTCATTAAAGACCCTATACTTTTTATTTCTAGCATAATTTCATGATAGATTTTAATTTTTTCAATTTGGTCCTTAATGTAACAAAGTTAGCTATCAAGTTTTTTAAGCTTTACAATCTTGTCCTTTTCATGATCTAAGCTTAATATCTATAAAATTAAGTCTAATTCATCAATTTCTCTATGGCATCTTGCTAAAACTTTAAGAATTGATTAAATTAGTATACGGGCTATGTAACACCCCTTAACCCTTATCCGTCGTCAAAACAGAGTTACGGAGTATTACTAGACTTTTCAGAAAAAATACAAACATTACGTAATTTAATTAACATGCACTTCATAAATTAATCATATAGTCCTTTTTATGGGTCCTCGAGGCCCAAAATATGTGTTAAAAACAAATCGGGACTCAATTGAAAACTCAGAGAATTTTTCACGAAATTTCTAAAACTTTTTCTAGGTGCAGGGCTCACACGCCCATGTGACCCTATGACATGCTCGTGCTTTAGGCCGTGTCCTAACCCTTGTAACTCCATGACTTACCTCACATGGCCAAGTCACACGCCCATGTGCTAGGCCATTTGCTTAACACGGCTGAGACACACGCCCATGTCTCTGCCCATGTGGTAATACCTGAGCATTCTATTTTAAATTTTTAAGATATAGGGGACACACGGCCTAACCACATGCCTATGTGTAAGCCGTGTGTCTCACACGGTCTGGTCACACGCCCGTGTGGACTCAAAATGAGCTTTTTTCATCAAGTTTACCACACGTTGCAAACTTATATAGCAAGCAACTCAATTACCAATCTTTCAACCAATTTAAAACACATTCAAATACATCTAAAACATGTCAAATAATCAACCTAATGACTTAACCAATGTACTAACATAGATATTTTACAAATACTTACTAACTCAATTCATTTATCTTCATTTAACCAGTTCAAACTTCATATCAAATATCTACCTAAAATTTGCATATGTTAAATTCATTCATTCTTCAACCAAAATATACCATTTATAGACTCAACATAACATATATAAGTTTATAGATATGTAACCAACCAATATCATCTTAATATATCATTTACAAACACTTCTCAAAATGACATATGTATAATATCCTAGGTACATGCGATTACCAAAAGAAATATACTTCACCACGTTTTTTAGTTCGGGATCGACTTTGGATGTTGATTCAATGATCTGACTTTGACCTAACATGCACACGGAAACAAATTGTATGCTGAGTATAAACTCATTGGTATTTTTATAATCTGAATACTTATTATACATGAATTTTCAATATTTATATATCTAAACACATATAACAAAAATCATTCAACAAATAATCAATTTTCATAACACATCATTCATAACACTTTCAATTCCCATCTCCTACTATTTCAATCTTATAATTGATATTCAAATAACTTTTCTCAATAGGATACACATATCATTTCACTATATCAATAACCATTTCATGAACCCATTGGTTCATACATTTCAATTTCATAACTCAATTCAATATCCCAATCCAATTCATGTTCAAAATCATCCAATATCATTCATATTGCCAATTTATTTATTTACCCCTATTAACATGACTTGAACTTTAGCGGATACACGATCCAACCAAAACACACCAGTATGGCACTCGGTGCCTCATCAGATAATTCGAAGTAATAGATTGACACCCAGTGTCTCATCGGCCATGCCGAAGTAAATTGGTACCCAGTAACTCATCGAATTTATCCGAAGAAATAGTTTGACACCCAGTGTCTCATCGACTCGAAGTCGAAGTATCCTTGAACACTTCCAATCCTATGGCATGCCAACTACATCCGACTCAGCCCGATACAGTTGATAGGGTTTTAGTTTCAATTTCAATTTCTCAATTCAATTTCAATCACAAATTCTCACAATTTCAATTCAACTATTTACATTTGCTCATAGAATTCAATTCAATACTACAATATTAATTACTTACCTCAATCAACTTACCATACACATTAAGTAATAAATTCAACTATTAAATATTAAATTCGGATTATAGAAATATAAACATTAATTTTTGAGCTAATCCTCGTTGACTTTGTCTTTTCCTTTTCTAGCCGAGGTCTTCGGCTCAACGTTAGCTACGAAAATCGAAACAATTAAAATTTATCAATACACTACAATTTCATATTGAATATTTCAATTTTTACTCAATCTTTACTCACATCTACAATTTAATCTCTAATCAAAACTAACTTTATTTTATTTAAAATTAATTTCATATTTTCATTCAAATCCCACTTTAAACTAATTTCAATTTTCAAATTTTATCATAAACCCTAATTTCAAAATTCTATCAATTTAGTCCCTATTACTCAAAACTTATGATTTATTTTACAATTCAACCCCTTTTCACTTCTAACTTGAAATTCTATCAATTTAACCCATAACACTTTAATTTATTCAACATAAATAACATCTAAAAATTTACTAACTTCTAAAATTTCAACATAAATCAAGTAATATTTTGTTCTAGGATTCTAATAACATCAAAATTACAAGAAAATGGGCTAAATTGACTTACCAATTAAACTTCAAATCCTAAAACCCTAATTTTTCATTTTTCATTTTTCTCCTTTCTCCTTCCCTATTTCGTTTTCAATTCTGTTTTCTTTTTGTTTCTTTAATTACTTTATTTGTTTATTTTATTATTAAACTAATATAATATAATATAATATAGTATAATATATATAATATAATATAATATTTAAACTTGAATACTAAGTAATACTTATTTATTATTTTTTATACAGGTGTATATTATTAGTACATATGTATTCATTTATTACCATATACTTGTTATGGTTTAATTACTAATTTAGTCCCTTCATTTTTCTCTATTCTATAATTCAACTTTTGTCCTATTTGCAATTTAGTCTTTATATCTAATTACTTTTAATTTAGACAAATTCACCAAACCAAAATCTAATTAACCACATAACTAACTTCGTAAATATTTTTAATAAATATTTACGAATTCATTTTACGAAAATAAAGACCCAAAAATACACTTTCCAATAACCGTAAATTTTCAGGTCAGTACAGACTAACTAAATTAAGCTGTCAGGACCATAAATCTATAAAAAAAATCATGAATTTAGCTTTGTTACCTTAAATTTTGGCATGACCGAATCTATGCTTCAACAATGGAGTTCTCATTTTTGTTCTTTTGAGGACGGTGGAAGAAGATGAGTTCTCATCTTTCTTTCCACTAAGTCATTATATATATTATAGTTAACCTTTAATTAACCTTAAGTAATTACATGAATTAAAGTTTATTATATTATTTTAATTATTAATTCAAACTAAATGTCATAATCATTATCATCATCCACCAACAGCATAAAAACAATGATTTATTAACCATTTAGACCCTTTTGAATAATTTTCATCTAGGTCTCCAAATCTTTCCTTAATTAAAATTCTATAGAGATTGAATTTTACAATTTAATCTCTGAGCTAAATTACTTAACAGAATTTTATTATATTTTCATATTAGTTCTGTAAATATTCTTGTTTTATATTTACAGGCTCGGTTTATAGAAATAAGGTTTTGAAACTGCTTTACTAACATTACCGAAATTTGGATCACTACAAAAAGTATAAGGACGTAGAGTATACTTCAACAATTCATCTAGTATCATTATAAACAATAGTATACAATAATTAATATATAATGTATTACTATTATATATAACTATTATTATATTATGCATTATAATAAAAGATACAATATTACATGATGTTATAATGTTTAATCATTGATGCATATATAAAAACTATTAATATATTATATACCATATAATATGATATAATATTATATAATATACTATGAGGGCTAACTTTATGTATGAAAAATATAGAAACTTAGAGTATATTTCAACTAGTATAATAACAAAAATAATAAATAATATACTACCATTATATATAACTATTATTATATTATAGATTATAATAGAATATATAGCATTACACGATATTTTAATGTTTAATCATCAATGCATATATATAAATAAACCATTAATATATTATATACTCTATGATATGTTATCACATTATACAAAGATAACAGAGGACTAACATTCAAATGTATGAAAAATATAGAGACTTAGAGCATATTTCAACCATTATAATTATAAACAATAATGTATAAGAAATAGTATATAATGTACTACTATTATATTATAGATTATAATAAAAGATATAATATTACATGTTATTATAATGTTCAATTATTGATGCACACATATAAATTATAAGCATATTATACATATTATATGATATGGTATTATGATATAACATTATATAATATAGTAGAATAAGTAACTTTCAAATGTACAAAAAGCATTGAGACTTAGAGAATATTTCAACCGGTATAATAGTAAATAATAATATATGATAACATTTAATATATTATGTGCTATTATTGTAGTATGTGATATAATATTAAATAATATAATATTAAATAATGAAATAATATATATTTTTAAGTACTAATATATATAACTATTATTATATTATAGATTATAATAAAAGATATAACATCAACAATTATATGTAATTTTGTATAACTATCAATACATAAAATATTATTAAAATTTAATATCTTAATAAAATATTATTTTATTAAATAAATTTTGAACTGTGCTTAAACTTTTACAAATTGTATTTGAGGTATTAGATTTAATTTCTTTTTATGTTAGATTTGATATTTGTGCTATAATTATTTTATTTTAAGTTTGAGTAATAATGAGTATATTATTTATGTTTGAACTTAGTATAATATATTTGAGTTTTTGAATAAATATTTTAAAATATAAGTATTAAATTTATACATTTAATAAAAAACAAAATTCATCAAAATTTTAATATAATATAATATAATAATAAATAATTTTGTCAATTCATATAATATCATAAAATAATAAATTTTATCTATAATAATTATTTTCATAAAAATTCTATTAAATATATATAATTTATACATTTTATAAAATAAATAAATTTAAATTATATTGTAATCAAATAAAAATAAAATAAATTATTACATTTGAAATTAAAATATTTATAACTTAAACAATTTAAAATTATTTGAATTTATCTAAGTACACCCAACTTAACCCAAGTCAAAATCCAAAAAACCCAAACTCAAACTGTCGTCTTCCTCAATCATTCCCTCTCTTTTATCCCTGCAAACAAAAGCTTTCAGAGAAACAGTAAGAAATTAAAGTTTTAGGTTTGTAATAACCGCAATAGCGAACCGATTTTGCTGCCTTTTTCCGTTATTACACTATTTTCTGCCGCGATACACTGCTATTCGTGTGAACCGCTGCTCACCCGCTACCGCTAAATAGCGGCCGTTATTCCGCGACGCGGCCGCTATTTGAATGCCTCCGTAATTAATGGGTTGGGTCATAATGGGAATGTCATTCATTCAAATGAACGCAGTTTTGGGAAAAATTTTGAAGGAAAGTATGAAGCTGGATACCTTTGTTTGCAGAATTCTTATTTTGGCTTACACTAAGGAAGGTAGACTTGAAGAAGCAAGCAAGGTTAAAATGAAGGATATATTGTGCTATAATCCAATTATAAGAGGCCCCTGCAAAGCTAGAAGGGTGGTAGAAGCAAAGAAATACTTAGCCTTAGGTGAAATGTTTGGGAGGGGATTAAAGCCAGCCAGATGCTTCCACATATGGAACTTTCTTCTCTGGGTATAGTTACACGACGGAGAAGTGGCAAAGTCGGTAAGTCCGGGAAAGACCAGCGGCTACTTGAGGTAATGTAGAAGAAAGGTGTGGTTCCTACCCTCAACATGCAGATACGTTGATTTTGTAAAGATGGAAAACTACAAGAAGCACATCAATTGTTTGAAGAAATGTCTGAAAGGCATACCTGATAAAGCCATCTTCATAACATTAATTAAACAGTGCTGACAAGTACAAGATATGAAGAAAGCAAGGCAAGTTTTTGTGCAGATGCAGGAGAGAAATCTAACCCATGGTTACAGTAAAGTTGGAAGAGATGTTAGGCAAGGGAAATAAACATGATAAGAAAACTTACCGTGTAATGAATGATTTGTGCCTACCGTAAAGAGGGGAACCTAAAAGAAGCCTTGGAAGTTGAGGAATATAATTTTAGAAAATGGTATGCAGATAAATGTGTGATGTGTCTAAACCCTGTGAAAAAAGACGGAATTATCTGAAGCATTGAAATTGCTTAATGAAGTAGGAGAGTGTGGACTCGGCCTCAGTACTAACACATGTGGTTCCGTAGCTTCCCATTTTAACATTGCAGGTGATATGAACAAAGCCAGGCAAGCATTGGAGCATATGGGTGCGCTTTGGTTGGGATGCCCATTGCCATTAGCAGATGAAAATTCCTTTTACAAATTGTGAGTGGATAGTAGTAAAATGAGATAAATGTTTTTAGAAAATTGTGAGTGGATAGTTCATTTATCCAATGAAATAAATACAAATGCGTTCCTTTTGAAAATTAATTTGCGATAGTTACTTTGCACTCCTCTTATAATTCCCAAAAAAAAAAAAAAAAAAACTCAATTGACAAAATTTACATTATAGATAAATGGATAAATTTCATTTTTGATTTTATTATTATTATTATTAAATTTGAGATTTAATATTTATATTTTTATAATATTATTAATTAATTTACTTAAAAAGTAGAATTAAACTCTTAAAAATTAAAGGGTAAAGATTAAATTTCAAATGTATAAAATATATAAAACTTAAATTCATGGTTGTTTGAATAGAATTAGATACACCAACTGAAGAGAGGCATAATAAGAATTATTGTATCAAGGTAAAAAATTCAGTTGAGTCAGATTAAAAAAAAAAAAAAGAAATTTAATAATTTAATTAATTAATTGTATGAATCAACTAGTTGATCGGTTGCCCTGATCTGATCCGTGTAGGGCAGAAGTAGTACACACCATGTTTGAAAAGGTCCATTGCACATTGATTTCAATTTCTACTAGCTTTCCCAACGTTTTCCTCCTTTGCCAAAGTCTTTTATCATCCAACTGCATCAGTTCATATATTTCATGTTAGTTCTCCGCATCTTGCTTCGTAGGAAAGACAAAATCGAATCAAAGAAGGAAGTTTGTGATTTTACCCCTAACATCTGTTTTATCTGATTTACATGCCCAAACTTGTCTTCAAACTCTTTTCAACATCTTCCACTCTAGTATCAATATCAGCACCCTCTACAATTCCCAATCATCTTGTCTTGTAACTCTTCAACTTTTACTCAAATCTTCTTGGGTCTTGTTATTTTGTCTCTCAAAGGGTATTGCCATTGTTTTCTTATTTCTATTATTTTACTTGAGTTATTCATTGGTTTTGCCTACTGTGTCCTTTTCTATCAGTTTAGATATATATATATATATATATATTGATTTTCTTGAGATTGGTGCTTTAGTTGAAATTAATTTAATGGAGGGAATACCGGTTTCTAAAAATCGAAGCGTACAATTTTAATTTAATCAAATCTATTTTTTTCTTTTCTGGTTGTATTCTTAGAAGTCAACATAATATCAAATCATTAAACTCCGTCAGATACATGTCGACTTCAACAAGTACTTTAGCAATTGAAAAGAAGATGGTACCTGGAAATGAAGTCCAACAGGTTGAATTACTTGCTGGGGTCGAGGATTTATACGGAGGCATCATTATAGACTTGGAGAAAACTATGGATTCTGAGGCCTTCGTTCCTTTACTTAGGGCTTCATTATCGCAGTGGAAGCACCGAGTCCGTAATTTCATAGCTCTGTTCAACTGCTTTTAGTTGAAATTCATGAATTTTTGTTGGATAATATTTTGCAGGGAAAGAGGGCAGTTTGGATTAAATTGCCTATCGAACTTGCTAATCTGGTCGAACCGGCGGTTAAGGTAAATAAGGGAACTTAGAGCATAAGAATGGGGGTTGAGTTCATTAATTTTCTTAATGGCATGGCATGTTCTTGCTTTGTTAATTGATCAGGAAGGGTTTAAATACCACCATGCGGAACCAGACTATGTAATGCTTGTAAATTGGATCAGCAAATCTACCAATAGTCTTCCTAAAAACGCCTCGCATCGCGTTGGGATTAGTGCTTTTGTCATGAATGACAAAAGAGAGGTACCCCTTTCTTCAACCCTTTTTTTGTTACCGGTTTATTAATATGGAAACCTAAGGTAGTTTCTTCAAATTTAGGTGCTTGTAGTTCAAGAGAAGAGTGGCAAGTTCAAAGGCACAGGTGTCTGGAAATTCCCTACTGGAGTTGTTGATGAGGTGAATTATCTAAAAGTATGGTGCTTTTTTTCTTCCGTTTATCTTTTTTGGCTTCAACTGACAACTTCTGTCCATAGGGTGAGGATATTTCTATGGCAGCAATAAGGGAAGTTAAAGAAGAGACAGGGGTAAGTAAGTGAGGAAATGGTATATATATTTCAACCATGAGTCTGACCCTGTCTCCTTTTTTTTTTCCTTCAGATTGACACTGAATTTGTGGAAATTTTAGCATTCAGGTATGTGCTTTCCCCATGTGTTGTTGATGGTTCCATTGATTGTCTACATAAGATGTTTGTTAAAATGATTGACTCATTGTTCTTCAGGCAATATCATGTTTGAAAGAATGTTTTGCTTCCAAGAACTTGTTAGACCACATGCTAGTAATATCAAATTTCTGGTTGCTTTAGAGATTTAGACTCAAGTCCTAACTTCTGCTTTTTTGTTCCCCAAAATACAGGCAAAGTCACAAGTCATTCTTTACAAAATCGGATTTACTTTTTGTTTGTATGTTACGTCCACGCTCGTTTGACATCCAGAAGCAAGATACAGAGATTGAAGCTGCCCAGGTACATTCCTATGGACAATTATGATGAATATGCTGGTAGCAATAGGACCCTATTAGCTGATCAGAATAGTTCTTACTGGACAAAAAATCAGCTTAGCTGGAGCACAAGCAGTAATCAACATGGCTGTAACCTCCCATGAATAAGTTAGTATATAGGTCCTATAGGGTGGAAAACTAACAAGGGTCTATAATTTGAATATGGCATGGCTTATGGATTACAGAGAGTAGAGAGAGATAACATAGGTGAAGGTCGTATATATCTGAACCATTCGCCATGCTTTGATTTAGACTATGGAAAGATGTGAGTGATAGAGATAACACAGTAGTTCCAAACAAACAGGCAACCACCACTGGGCTTTCTCATTCCCTTTTTTTATGCCAATGCCTATATATGGCATGGCTTATGGATTACAGAGAGTAGAGGAGATAACATAGGTGAAGGTTGTATATATCTGAACCATTCGCCATGCTTTGATTTAGACTATGGAAAGATGTGAGTGATAGAGATAAAACAATAGTTCCAAACAAACAGGCAACCACCACTGGGCTTTCTCATTCCCTTTTTTTATGCCAATGCCTAAATATGCAGGGGACACATGATATAAGGAAATTGAAGTAACATAATTGTGGCATTTAGCACCATTTAATGGATAGTGGATAAATATATATATATATATTTTTTCTAACATAGGAATAGGAATAGGAATAGGAATAGGATGGTTTAAGTTGGGAAGCAAATGGCTGAGAGATGAGCTTAACCATTATCTAAAAAATTGTTAAACAAAACAAGTAATGGTGTTTCCTTTTATATTAATTGTTTGCTTCAGTGGATGCCAGTGGAGGAGTATGCAGAGCAGCCTTTTATGAAGAGACATGATAGCTTTAGTAGTGTAGCCAAAGTATGTTTAACAAAGTCAGAGAAGGAATATGCGGGATTTTCCCCAATTCCTAGAACTACAGCTTCTGGCAAGACCACTTACTTATACTTCAACACCAAGGATCTCACCCAAGTATGAACCGTGCTCTGCTACTCTTCATTCTTTCCATGCCGGTACCTCCAGGTCAATGATTGAAAGCTATTTATCTTACTAGAATTTAAGTCTTCTTTTAAGGTTTTTTTGGAAGGTCTTTGGGTGTCATATTTTTATACTGATGTTGGAATATACGTTGGACATGGAATGAAGGTTGTTGAAAAATAATGAAGAGAAATGGAAATGAAGTTCAACATACATTATTTATTTATATCCTTTACTAGTAATTCTTTTTGTTAATTAAAATATTTATCTAACTGATTGAAAAACAGAGAACAAAGGAGCAAAAAAACAACAGTAAAAACGTTGCTGAACTTAACAAGTTTTTAAATCAATCAACCTACCAAATACTACCTACTACCACTAAGTAAACTTGAACTCGTAAAACATACTTGCACACATAGATAAGCTGACTAATCAGCTCAATCAACACCTAAATACATCAAAACCATCATCAATTAAGTTCATTTTCAATTGAATTACATAACAAAGGAACTAAACAAATTTGCCATGCTAACTCGACAGAGTCTGTAACAACTAGATTTTTAGTGGTTTCGGAATCACAAATTTTCGTTGTGTCGACTCGTAATTATTATTTTCAGAATATATATAAAGTTATTAAATCCGTATTAAAATTTGGTTTAGAAATATTAACGTTTAGATAGTTAACTAAAGAAAAAGAACTAAATTGAAAATAGTGCAAAAGTTAATAATTAGTTCAATTAAATGATTAAATAACTTAGTAATTTCATGAGGAGGGACTAATATAATAATTAGTCCCTAATGGATAGTGTTGGACGGCAAGAGAAATTAAAATGATAGATTAATGAGATTTTAATGGTATAATTGTAAATAAATAGAAATTAAATAAAACAAATTAGAAGAAATAAGTTTTCTTCTTCACTTCTTCTTTTTCCATTGTCAAAACACCATAGAAATAGCTTGGAGAATCGGTTGAGCATAGAAGCTTGCATGTGAGTTCAATTCTTACCTGTTTTTTGTAACTTTTATGTTTTTGATATCGTTATAATTAGGTTTAGCTAGTCTGTACTTTAGTTTCTAATTCTGTTAAAATTTTTTGAAGTTTCCATTATTGAATATTGGATGTTTTTTATGAATATTATGTATTTGGAGTCTTTATTGTGCTATTTGATGAATTTGTAAAGAGATTTTTGTTAAATCTTTATTTTAGGATTAAATTGTGAGAATGTCAAAGTATTAGGGTTTGATAGTAAATTTTAGGTTTATTAGGGGCTGTTTGAGGGCCTAGAATATTTGGATAGATTATTGATTTGAGAAAATAGTTAATTTGATGAATTAACTAATTAAGGGATTAAATTGTAAAAATTGTAAAAGTTTGGGGTAATTATGCAAATTCAAAAAATAAAAGGGTATTAATTGAAAAATATATTGGAAATGAAATATATACTAATAAATGAGTACTTTTATATTTTAGATCAAGATCCCGTAGATACTTATGGAAAAGGAAAAATAGCGGAATAGTCCCCGAACTTCTACAATTACTACAATTCAGTTCAGGTAAGTTCGTACGGTTAAAGTTTAACATCTGTATAAATTGATGATTGGTATTATATATATATGTTCTATTGTTGGAATTGAATTATTGTTGGAAATATATTATTGAATTTAATACTCAGTTTGAATTGAACGCGAGATTTGAATACATTCATGATTTGGTGTATGGCGGGGGTTTAGAGTAGAGATGGTACTGGAGGGAGATATCATCATTTTACTCAAGTAAACCGGGGTTTAGCATTTGTTGCGAACTATCGCGTTTTACCTTCTATTTGGCATGGTTGGGTGGATCAGCTCTCATGAGCTTCTGTTCAGCTCTTATGAGCTTCTGTTGGCGATGTACTCTTACCCGTAAGTCGTTCTTCGAATGTAAAATTTTGGTAAGGTAATTTATTTAATGAATTTGAAAAACATGTTAGTTATTTTTGTATTGATTTGAACACGGATGTATTTATCGATTGAAGTTGTGAATGACAAGGAGTTCTTTTGGATGATTTTTATATTTGAATTATTATACTTAGTTTGGTAAGATTTATCGTTTAACTCATTGAACTTACTAAGCTTTATTAAGCTTACTTGTGTTGTTTATTGTCATTGTAGATTTTCAAAAGGTTGGATGATCGGATCGACACTCAAGTTACACTATCCAGTCTATCTCGGTAGTTTTTGAAACGTTTAATTCGGACTATATGGCATGCATAGGCTCTTGTGCTATTTTGGTTAATGTTTGGTTTATGTTAATGTTATGGATGATATTTTGAGCAAATAACCAATTTGCAAATGGTATGAGAATGAGGTATAATTGTTACGTTATATGTGTGGCTTATATATATTTGAATTGTTGTAACTTTGTAGGTAAATTGATTTGGTATTGCTTGAATGAGTTGGTGAATTGGATTAATGTGTATTTTGAGGTAAAGTTGTATATAATTGGGGTATCAATGAGGGTACATTGGTTAGACACATATTAGATTGGTTTTGATGTGTTTTTTATCCGATTAATGCCATTTTGATTTGGTATTTTGGTTAGCATTTGAATTTCTTAAGGTCCAAGCAATTTGAGATGGTAAACTTGTGTTTTAAGGTTCATTTTGAGGCCACACAGCTATGCGACACGATCGTGTGTCCCCTGTAGGTTCAATGCATACAAGTCAGGTAGTTACACGGCCTAGCACACGGTTTGGCACACGGGCGTGTGAGGTCATTCCAAGGGGTACACGGCTTGGCACACAAGCGTGTGGCTTGGCCGTGTGACCCGAGTCAGTGAGTTACACGGACATGGACACAGGCTAGAACACAACCGTGTGTCCCTATTTCGAATGTCCATACGACCTGAGACATGGACATGTGTATCAATTGTGTGAGTCACACGGTCATGTAACCCCTGCAGTCCAAATTTTTCGACTATTTCCTAAAATTTGCAAATATTTTCGATTTAGTCCCGGATTATTTTTATAGTATTTTTAGGGCCTCGAGGGCTCAATTAAGGGACATTATGGATGTATTTGAATGAAATTTGATTATGTTTGTATTAATGTATGATTTGATTGGTTTAATATTCTGTTTATAAAGAAATGCTCTGTAACCTTGTTCTGGCAACAGATAGGAGTTATGGGTGTTACCGAGTCAGCATGCACCAAAGCTTTAGCTGTATGTTGCACCTTGCTCCTTTGCGGATTCATCTCGCACTTTGCCACTTCGCAATGACATCTCACACTTCAACACGTCGCAGAATATTTCGCACTTTAACACTTTGTGGAACATATCGCACATGGTTAGCCAACTTGCAACAAAAATGATGAATGAAATTGTGGACAATTGGTATATATTAGATTATGGCATAATTTAAGTAAAAATATTATATAATAAATATGTTTATAAAATAAAAATACAAAATTTGATTGAAATGATAAAATTAAAATATTGAAAAATATAATGGTTTGTTTTATTTTAATTATTTAAAATTTTTTTTTCAATTTAGTCAATTTAATTAAAATAATTATGCGAAGTAATTACCCCTTATAAAAAAATCTATTTTCCACAAATGGAAAGCACAGTTGGCAGTCCACAGTTATGTGGGAAAAGGAACAGTAGAAAAAAAACTAATGGTAGAATGCCTGAGAAAATGAAGAGCACCGAAAAAAAACTTAAATGGGAGATTTTTGAAGTTTGAAAGATTTGAGAAGAAAACACTAGTGGAGAGAAAAATTAAGTGTGGAATAGATGAGAAAATTAATATAAAAAAACTTAATGGGAGATTTTGGGAAAAGAGTTGTACAACTAATTAATTTACTATGGTGATTGATTTCAATTTCAAATAAAATAAAATTATTAGCAAATGGAATGGCCAAAAAGAAAGTTGTATTGCATTGATTATAGATAAAATTATAAAAGAATAAAAGTTGGAAAGATAGATACTTCCTAGTTTCCACTTTAATATTATTTCATAATTTTATTTATTTAAATATTAAAACTAGTTGAAACGGTGGTTACATCAGATATATTAGTTTAATAAAATTCCATAATTTACATAAATATGAACTTATTGGTTATTTAACATTTAATTAATATTAAGTTAGATTATATGGTTGGATCATAATGCAAGAAAATAACTTATATTTGTATTTAATCTAAAAGGTCTATAGTTTGATGAATCAAAACTGAGCAAACTAATTTAAGAATTATTATATTGTCTATCAAGATCAATAGGGGAGATGCATTATTTTGGGTATCAGAATGTTTGACTCCAAAAAGATAGAGAGATATAAATGTGACTGTTTGGATTGACAATACATATGATACGACTCAAGTTGAATAAATCCTGGATCTATTTGTGAATTAATTCACTTGTGGTGTTCATGATGTGACTTACCTTAATCCTGAATAAGTGACCAACTATGCGTGCATGACTTGTATATTATGATGTATTGAAAGCTTGAGTTCAAATAAATAATAGAGTCGAAAGTTGGTACGTTAGGTATATAATTTCTGCATGCCATATCTTTATTTACAACAATGGAATTTGTAGCCGAATAATAAATGATATCCTTTCATTGGCGTTATGCGATAGATGGGAAAATAATGTGACCACGGGTCATTTCTCTAAGACAAATGATTTAATTACTATTTGTAATTGACTTTTTCATTAAGGAAGATGTAATGGTTACCGTGAGATAAAATAAGATCATATTGGGTGCACAGATTTAACCCAAAGGGATTTCCTATGAGGGTAACACATTTACGACAAGGTCATTGGACGGACAATTTAGTAATGACATATAATAATGGAAAGTTCAATTACAACACTTTAGAGAAATGACTCAATAAATAAATGATGTTATAATTAATAGACGAAGAATCAGAACTTAAGTACAATTTATTGGAGCCTAGTTATATATGTGCAACTATCCCTCTGCTAGTTCGACATAACCCAAAATAGATTGCATGAAAAATTGATGTGTGAAAATTCGTTATGCAGGTGCACGTGTCGAATCAAGTAATAAAGTGATAAAAAGACATCGTTCCCATGAGAACCAAATTATAAGCTACTAAGTACTAACTATTCAATTTTATCCAATTTGGATCTATAAAATAAATTATAATTACTGCTAAAATTAAACTAACAAATTAAAGAGATTTTATCAAACTAAAACAATGAAAATTACTAAGTTTCTCAATCAATTTTAAGATCTTGAAACTCCAACTTCACCTAATTTGGATAATCAATTATCTTTTATTCAATTGTTCAATCCAAGTAACTACTAACTCAGGGATTTGATGGCATTAACCAGAACCCTTCTAGTATCTAATTAAGTTACTTCCCCTTCCCCACTAACTATATTCCTATGCTAGGCAAGTTGTAGCACCCTAAACCCCGCCCAGACGTTATGGTCGGATCCGACATGCCACATCGAAACGTTAAAAACATTTTATATTGTTGATCCAGAAAAACCTACTTAGTGTTTTAAAAGATAATTTCATTATAGGTTAAAGTGAATGGAAGCTGTGCACCAGGTAAGAAACCGGAAAAGAGGTGGTGAGTCCATTGGACTGCTTAAGTACCAAGCTCCCTTCGAATCCAATCCTAGACATGCATACCGCCATAGCCACACCTTAACGTCATGGATATTTCTAGGAAACCGATTTGATTAAGTCATTTTTAGGAAAAGTGATTAATTTTGGAAAATACTTTCATTGCGGAAGCTTTGCTTGTTGTCGTGTTATTTTGAAATCAACTGTTGTTTTTGAAAACGCGCCCTAAAGCTATCCAATTTCAACAGTTAAAATAAGTAATACCTATCTTAGTAATACATATTAAAACCATTAAAAATAATTAAGCGGCCTTATTACATTTAAAACCCAAAACTTCAAACGTAAATAAAAGGATGTCCAGTTCACCGAAGAAAATCAAACTTTCGAGCGGTGGCCACTCGAATTCCCTTACGACTCCAAGCCCACTATGGTTGGGGATTTCTGCGTGGATGAAAATAAAAGGGTGAGTTTGGGGAAACTCAGTGTAAGGAAAACCCATTCAAAGCCCAAGTCAGCTCAAGCCTATTGGGCCTAAGCCCATTCAGGTAACAGTGGTACTGGACCAGAGCCCTTTTCAGATTACAATAAACTGGGCCTTAGCCCTTTATTCAGATAACAATATGGCCCATAGGCCCATTTCAAAATACATGCAACATCAATAAACATATGCAAGCCCATTTGGGGAGACTACTCAACCCACCAACCACTACACTCCACTCGTACCAGCCATACACTCCATGTGGGGAATAGCTCAACCCATCCAGCCCAACACTCCATAGTTGCAGCCTTGCTGCTCAGTTAACAGTAAATTGAGGCAAAGCCTTTAGTACGTGGACAAGCCACTTTCAATACTTCCTCCGTCAATATCCCAATCCCATGCATCAGATAATAACAACATGGCATGCAGTAAATAACAACAGTCAAACATGCATTTAAGGCAACTTAACCCTAGGGGTATTTCGGTAATTTATCTACTAGGGGTAAAACTGTAAATTTCCACTTTTAAAGGTATTTCAGTAATTTATCTATTTTAGGGTTTTTCATGCATATTCCTACCTTTCACGTACTACGTAATCACGCATCGAGGGTTCTTATCGAATTGGGCTGATTGGCCCATCATTCCAATTTTGGCCCATTAAGCCCAAAAATATCGAGGCACGAAATCATGCATTTTGCGGTCCAAACATTGCAGCTTACCAAAAACATTAATTGATTTACCTCACGAGCATTCGCACACTCGCAAATCTACAAAATACCGGTTTTCGGCATTTGAATTTTCGACTTTTGCCGATCTAGACTAAGAAAGAGGTGTTAGTTACACACTGCTTTTGCGACGATATCTCGACGAGATCCACACACGAACCGCCTACAATCGGATTACTAACACGTTAATCTAACTATTCAAATACAAACTACGTATTAACCCCTTACAATATTCGGCCAACCACACCTACAGATCATAGAAGCTTATAAGAAATCAATAAGCAACTCATTAACAAATTTTTGTCAATGTTTACCACATAATCATAATTTCACTGCAAGCTGTCTTCCTGAGCAACATTCACTAAATCATTTATAACTAGAGCAACGAAACTCCAAATTAAGTGCCATTAATTTTCCCTAAAAATAGACTCATATATCTTCTATCCATAAAATTTTCAGAATTTTTGGTTTACCCAATCAATACCAGATTTTTCTCAAAATTTCCCATGTTTCACTGTTTGACTAATCTGACCACTCTTCATTACGAATCAAATTTCTCATTGTACAGAATTCAAAATATGTTCTCGTTTATTCCATTTGAAACTAGACTCATTAAGCTTTAATTACATAATTTATGCAGCTTCTAAATAATCTCCCACAATTTATGGTGATTTTCCAAAGTCACGTTACTGCTGCTGTCCCAAGCAGATTTATTACCAAATCACTCTTTCACACCTAACTTGCATGCTTGTTATTTAAACATGTATATCACCAATCAATCATCACATATCTATGATTTTACTTAAGTATAATCTCCATTTCATCATTTTAAAGCACAACATGTTAGCTGATTTTTCCCTTTAACATCAAAGGCACATGCATGCTCATTTGTTTGGCTCAACTTCACCTATCTTCCATTTTTTCATCAAAAGAACATGAAACAACAACCATTTCCTTCATTTTAATTCATGACTAAATGCTCACAACACAACTAAAAACCAAAATATGCTTCAAGAGTTAAGGTAGAATCAAGAAAAACTCATGAACCTCAAAATAGAAGCAAGGTACCAAGAACTTACCTTTAATTTTCCTCCTCCTAATGACCGAATACTCAAGAGCTTTCTCCTCTCCTTTCTCTTCTCTAACTTTCAGCTATGATGAACAAAGATGGACAAAACTTTGTTCTTTTCACCCCTTTTTCTTTTAATAAAACTTCATATTTCATCCATTTAATTCTTTAATACAAAAGACATGAAATTCTTATCATGAAACATTTACCTAACCCATCATCATGAAACATTTACCTAACCCATTATCATGGAACATTTACCTAACCTATTATCAATTTGTATCAATTTGTACCATAAATTATGGATATCAAGTGTACATTTTGTCTACAACAACATGATGGTTGGCCACTTCATGTAAAATGGGAGGTTTGTCATGCAAATCCTCCTATTTTGCACTCATATTTATTTGGCCACTTCAATTTAGCCTATAGCATTTTCAAACATTTTCACATAGGTCCCTATTTCATAATTTCACTCACAAATGACAAAATCAAAGCATGAAAATTTGCCAACATTCACAGAATTCCCGAAAATTGGGGTGTTACACAAGTTGAACAAAGCTACTACGAATAGACCAATTGGTTTGATTAGGGCACAAGATATATTCTTATCCTGGTTGTAAATTAACTCATTCGTTGGTGCTACTAAGTTAACCCTAATCTATTTAGTCGAGACCTAAATCTTAATTTTCTCTTCCAAGACAAATCAAGATTATCAAATTAATACAACTTGATGATCAGACAAGCAGATTAAATAAGCACAAGACTAAATAAATAATTAACAGAAATCAAAACAATTGAAGAGAAACTAATTAATCAACTAAGAAATAGGATCCGTTGTTGTTTTAAAAAAGAAAGTTTATTTCATGTTGATTTGAGAAAACCACTCAAAAAGAGATTCATAACAAGCTTGCACCGATAAAAAGTACAAAGAAATAATCTAGAGAGAAAAACAATTATCGAATTGATGTTGAGTGCTCTAGATCTCTTCTTATTCTTCTTCTTCTTCTTGTCTTTAAAAGCTTGAAGTCCCCCTTGGTGTGAGAGAATTGTTTCTTTGCCTCCAATTCGTTTCTTTACTTCCTCCATTTTCTTTTTAAATCACGTCACCACTTATTTTTAGGGTTTTAATCTTTTCGCTCCACTAGATGCAGAATTGTGGTGGAGCAGATTGCTTTTTTTGGAAATTATGAATTTAAGATTGTGCTCGATCGCCTTCTCTTCACTACTTTTTACTCTATACTCCAAGCCTTCGATTATTCATTCAAACCTTACAATGTAGAGAGGAAAGTAGAAAGTAAATCTAAACTAACTCTAAAAATAATAAATATCAAATAAAATATAATCAAGCTGAAAAACAATAAAATTTAATAAAATTAACAAAATGTAATAAAATTAACCTAAATGCTAAAATTATCTCTTAAAATGTTATAAAGCTATACATAACTTTAAATATGAGAATTATCAAGAATCGATACAATTGAATGAATGAAAATAACAAGAAAGAGAAATAGATTGCATGTACCACTATCTCGTAGTGAATATGTTTTCTCACTAAGTACAAGAGATGACTTAGTGATGAAATTAATTATTTTGAGTTATTATTTAATTTATTATAATTAAATAATTAAAATTCAAGTCAAAATTAAATCAATTAATCAACACAGTTTTATTAAATTAGGCAATTAAATATATCCTCATATATTTTGGTACGATGAAGTTGTCGTGACTTTGATGAAAATAGAATTGGGTTGGGATTATAAATTAATTGGATGAAATTGTAACAACTCGATTTTCAGTGGTACCGAAAATGTGGTCTTGAAATCTCATTTTCGTAAACCGAGTCCGTAAATATAAAATAGAAATATTTACAGAGTTAATATAGAAAAACATTAAAGAATGATCAAATAATTTCGTTGATTAAATGGTTAATTAAAGCTCAGTGACTAAATTGTAAAAGTCTAATTGCTATAAAGTTTTAATTAAGAGAAAACTTGAGGACCTAGATGACAATTATTCAATGGACAAAAATGGAAAATAAATCAATAGTAAATATGATATAGTAGATGGTGATGGTGGAAAACATTAAGAGAGATTATTATTAATGAAGGAATAATAAAGTTTAATTGAACAAATTAACCAAAGTTAATTAACCTATAATCTATGTATAAAAAGTGAAGTGGAGAAACCTTCATCTTTTTCTATCATCCTACGGTCCACCAATTTTGAAACTAAAGAAAAACCTTCCAAGCTTTTAAAGCATTCGAACAAGCAAAATTTAAGGTAATTTAGTCTTTTTTCATGTAATTTTTATAGATTTATGATCATGAAAGGTTGATTTATGTAACACCCTTAACCCCGTCCCGTTACTGGAACAGGATTACAGAGTATTACCAGTCGTTACAGTACATTTGCACATAAACAAGTATAAATGCAATATATCCATCTAAATATAATTTTAATGGGTCCACAGTACTTTACAAGTGTAATTAAAACAAATTGGGATTCGATCCTAAAGCTTAGTAAACTTTTCGTGGAAATTTAAAATTTTCTTCTTTTGAACAGTACCACACGCCCGTGTGGCTAATTTAACATGCCCGTGAGGCATGGGACACGCCGTGTCCTCAACCCGTGTGCAACACTGACTTTTAAACATGGCTATGACACACGTCCGTGTGGCCTGCCCGTGTACTAAACTGACTTTAAGACACGGCCGTGGCAACCAAGGCACACGCCCGTGTGACAAACTATGTGAACTCAAAATGAACCTTATATTTTAAAAATTTACCAATCCTGAAAATTTCAATCCACAACCAATACAGATACCAATATTAAACCAATTCAAACACATTTTATATATTATCTAATACTTAACTTTAAACACTTATCATGTATCATTATCAATTATCAATTTACTTACTTCACTATTACAATCACAATCCAATATAACACACTTAAGACATCCTAGGTACATGCCATTACCGATAATTAACATGCTTTACCTTTTTGAGTTCGGGATCGGCTTATGATGCTAATTCGATGATCTGTATTTAACTTAACCTGCACACGCAAACAAACCGTATGCTGAATATGAACTCAGTGGTATTTCTATAAACCGATACTTAAATCAATAATAAATCATATATCAATGAACCATGAGAATTCAATATATTACTCCTAATAGTTCAATCATTTCTTTTTGATATATAATGCTAAGATCTTGTTAATCACTTTCGATGAAATGTATACAGTTTCAATGTTTATTCATTATTCGTCGATTTTTCATATTTATTCAGTAATAACCTGTGTTCAGTATCATTCAGACATTCAGTAGCAGTCCATTATTCAGTAACAATTAGTTTTTCAGTACTTTTATTTACAATTCATTTAAGTAATAATATTATTCACCTTTCATTCAATATTCTGTACTATCTCATTTCAATAACAGTCAATATACTTTGGTAACAACCAGTTTATCTTTATTGTTCAGTACCTGTCAGTCAACAGTAATAATCGGTTAATCATTAATATTTATTTATTCAGTATCAGTCGTTTATTCTGTAACAGTAAATTATTCAATAGCAGATAGTCTTTAATACTTTTTATTACCCCTATTAACATGACTCGAACTTGGACGGATACACGGATCCAACCCACACACCGGGGATAGTATACAGTGTTTCATCGGCCGAAGCTAGAATACGCCGTAAGGGTAATAGTAACAGTAACAGTCAGGTACAGAGTACCTCTTTGGAATGAATCCGGAACAGTCACAGTAGTCGACACATATAGTGTCTCATCGACACACAGTCGGAATATCCCTGAACACTTCCAATCCTATGGCATGCCAACTATATCCGACTAGCCCAATACAGTTAATAGGGATTTCAGTAAACTTTCAAATTTTCAATTTCATTTGTAATTTAATTTCAATTCAATTTAATACATTTTTCCATATCAATCCACATGCAAATCAATTTCAATGCAATATACATTTTTCAATTTTCCACTCAATATTCACATATTCTATTCAATATCAATAATCACTAATAATTCATGAATTTTTATTCAATTCAATACCATAATAATAATAATAATAATAATAATAATAATGATAATACTTACCATTCATATAAATAATAAATTCAACAAATAATTATTAGATTCGGTTTATAGAAATACAACCGTGGTTTTCGAGCTAACTCCCGTTGTCTTCGCCTTATTCTCGCTTAACCGAGATTTTTCGACACATCATTAGCTGCGGGAATTAATTAAATATTATTATTACATTATCATTAAAATTTTCACATTGAATATTTCAATTTCTATCCAACTTTTACTTAATTCCAATTTAGTCCCTAAACCGAGACTAACTTTTATTCTTCATATTTAACTCAATATTTTTATTCAATTTCCATTTCAAACTAATTTTAGAATAAAACCATAATTTCAAATTTCTTTCAATTTAATCCTCACCATTCAAAACTTATGAATTACTTTACAATTTAATCCTTATTTCACTTCTAATTTGAATTCCTATCAATTTAGCCCTTAATTCATCTTTTTGTTCAACATGAACAATGTTTAATAATTAACTATCTTTCAAAATATCAACTTAACTTCATCAAAACCTTATTCTAAAGCTTCTAAAACATCAAAATTAAGTAAAAGAGCTAAATTAACTTACCTATTAAACTTCTAAGCTTCAAACCTTTAATTTTCTCTTTCTTCTTTCTTTTCTCTTTTCTTTCTTCCTTCCCTGTTTTGTTCCACATTCTATTTCTTTCTTTTATTTCCTTTTTATTTACTTTACTTTTAATAATAATATATAATATACTTATATAATAAGCAAACATATATGTGTATTACAAGTGTATGTATACTATTGGTACACATATAAATTATTTTTACCATACACTTGTCTTATATTTAATTTATTTATCATATAATATCATTTTAATAATAATAAATACATTAATTATTTATTTAAATAATAAGTAAATACATACATGTATTACAAATGTATGTATTATATTAATTACACATGTATTTTATTTTTGCCATACACTTGGCACTCCTTTTTGGCTTATTTGCCTATTTAGTCCCTTTACTTTTCTTTATTCTATAATTAAACTTTCACTCTTCATTCAATTTAATCATTTTATCTAATTATCCTTAATTTAAGTTAATTCACTTAATTAAACTTTAAATTAATCACTCACTTAACTTCGTAAATATTTTTAATAAATATTTATGAATCCATTTTTCGAAATGGAGGCCCGAAAATATACTTTTTTGATGATCTTAAAGTTCGGGTTGTTACAATTTAACTAGTCCATTTACCAATTTCATAAGTTATTGAAGTTTTAGGAAGTTGCCATTGTTGATTAATTGATGAATTATACTTGACAGTTATAGATTTTGAGCTTAGAGTATGAAGAAAAACCTAAATTGTAAAGTTAGTTAAGCTTGCTTGTTAATTGTAAAGTTGCTTGTTAACTTTGTTACATTAGATATCAAATTGAATAAATGTAAAACCTATAATGAAATTCTGCTAGATATAGAAAGTATAAGGTCCCTAATGAGAGTGTGTGAAATTCGATTTTAATCCAAAGCTAGAAATAAAAAAATTATGCTAATCTCGAGTTCAAGGACTAAATTGAATAAAATATAAAATTTGGGAAATCGAAAAATGAATGTATTTAGGATCATGCATCTCATGAATATGAATGATAATGTTTAGTATTGATTTGGTATATGAACTATTTGTATATATCAAGAATTGGATCATAGTGGAGCTATTAGGGAAAAAACTAAAATTGTGGATTAGTCCTTGAAGAATCCACTCATTTTGTGTTTCGAATTGGTAAGTTGATTTGGAACTTACTACCTCTCTTTGTGTTATATATATATTTGTGTTTGTTTCATTATAATCATACTTGAATATAATTTGATATGTTAATGGAAATTGGCATACAAGGCTATGGAATGAATTGGAATTCGTAATGAAATGAGATAAATGCTTGCTATGTAATAGTACATTGTACAAGGTATGATATATAATTATGAATGATTACAACATATGATATGTAAATATGATGTATTATAGGGTTGAATATATAGATATGTATAGTTAATGCCCATGTGAACTTAATAGAATGTTAGGATACGATTGGCAAGCCAATAATGTCTTATATGCGTTTGTACGAGGGATGTATTTGAAAACATTTATACATTTGATGCCTATGGGCTTTGCGCTTTGGTGCCTTAGTGTGGTATAGTTCACCCGTGTATCTCAGCCCGTTTGACTAGGGTTTCATTGGGTGAGACATTAAAAGTGGATATTGTAATCAGAAAAAGGGAAATGAGCGAATTTTACATGTTATTATGATTTGTGATTCAAATTTAAATGACATGATTATGTGACTTGATAAAGATGTATGTAAGTGAGATGATATAGCATGATTTGGTATGAAATATTTTTTTATATGTTGTAACGTCTAACCTATTTGGATATCCATTTTGTTATTTATCAAGTTATGACATAATGTGTCAAGGTTTGTAACACCCTTTAACCCTTATATGTCGCCGGAATAAGGTTATGAAGCATTACCGTACTTTTCAGATCAAATACAAACATTACATATCATTTGGCATGCATGTCATAAATTAATCCTATTGTTCCTTTTATGAGCCCTCAAGGCTTAAAATATGCGTTAGAAATAAACCGGGACTAAATCGAGTACTCAGGGAATTATTTCGAAAACATAAAAAATTTTCAAAGAAACAGGGGACACACGCCCGTGTGGCCAGGCTGTGTGGTTCACACGATCAAGAGACACACCCGTCTCTCAAGCCGTGTGGGCATTCGAAATAGGGGAACACGGCTGTGTCCTAGCCAGTATCCAAATTTAGGTGTATACTGACTTGAGTCACAAAGCCAAGTCACACGCCCGTGTGCTAGGTCGTGTGTCACACATGGCTGACACACACGCCCGTGTCTTTGCCCGTGTAAAAATACCTGAGCATTCTATTTTGAAAATTTTAAGTTGTAGGGGACACACGACCAAACCACACGACCGTGTATTAGCTGTGTGTCTCACATGGTCCAGTCACACGCCCGTGTTGTGATATCCTGAATTAGGGCCTAATCAGAATAGTGGTTTCAGGACCACAAATCTGAGATAGAGATAATTATTGTATGATTATTTTGAGGTCTATGATATGATTGCATGATTGTGTGAAAATTTCATGAAGAAATTCTATGCATAAAGTGCTTAATTTGAAGTTAGGGACTAAATTGAATAAGTTACAAAACTTGCATTCTAGAAGTTTCTAGTATGAAATTTCTTTGAAATATTAATTAGGAGGTCTTAAATAGAAATTTGACCAATTTCCAAGTTTATGGACAAAAATTGGACATGGATAGAATTTTTGAAAGTTTAATAAGGAAGGGCATTTTGGTCATTTTGATATTAAATGAAATAAAATGGGAAAAATAACACAAAAATGATCATCTTCTCCATAAGTTGCTGCTGGATTTTGCTCTCCACCATTGCTAGGGTTTCAACACTTTTAAGCCTTGATTGTAAGTGATTTCTATGCCCGTTTTTAATGTTTTCTTTTACATTTTTTGAAATCCTCGTAGCTCGGTTTGCCTTTTTCTACCAATATTTTGAGCTAGGATTTATATTTAAAAATTTACCCATGAATAATATGCATGAATTTTGATGTTTTATGGTAGAATATGAAGCTTGAGATTGTGTTAAACAACCTTTGCTAAGTGATTTTACGTAAAAACGACTAAAATGACATAATCGGTAAAAATACCTAATGTTCATAAGTACATGTTAGAGTGAGAATTGGATGTTGCTATAGAAGGGAAAAATGATCAGCATATCATAAAACATAAGAAAATAGGATGAATTTTAATTTACGAGGTTTGGGGAAAAAGTGTAAATATGTGAAGGTTTAAGGGCAAAATTGTAATTTTTCCAAAATATGATTTTGGGTTGATTTGAATAACATGAGTCCTAATTAGGCTATATTTGAAATGATAGAGCAAGGAAAATCAAAATTCGGGCTAAAATCGGCAAAATACCAAGTTGTGGACAAAATGGTAAAAATGACCATTTTCGCATACGAGGTAAGTTCATATGTAAATATTGTAATATAACCGTTATTTTAAATCATTTAATGCTATTTATACGATATTATGATTGCTATCATGCAATTCTATGCTTTGTGATATTGTTGGACAACATGCAAAACTTTTATGAATTATGTGAAAAATATGAAAGACTACCGAAGTATCGTCATGGGTATTCCAAGGAGAATGGTAAAGGAGTACGAACGAGGAAAGTCCTGTTGAACCTTAGGAATAGATTCGGATATTTTGGCATCTGAACTCGTTGAGTTGAGTCCGAGTTCGTGAGATGTAACTAGGTATCCGAACTCGTTGAGTTGAGTTCGAGTTCACTTATGGATGCTAACGCTCGAGCTTGTTGAGTTGAGTCCGAGTTCGCTTATGGGCATGGTAGCTTGGCTACATATGTGGCACTTATGTGCAAACTTTCCATGTATCCGAGTTATATTCCGATGTGTTCAACGGGTAAAATTCCAGTGAAATAGAAGAATACTCAAGATGCAAGTGACGTATTGGTAAGTGTTGTAGAATGGGCACTTTGGACAAGTATGTACTTAACCCTCGGGTTGAGACTTGATATGACAACAATAATGTAGTAAGACGATGAATGATGAATAGAAATGTGATATATGTTTTTGTGATATTATGCTAATGTTGGTTGGTATAATTGCTTTGTTAAGTTATTTGTTATTTGCGTGTGAACTTACTAAGCATTTATGCTTACTCCTTCCCTTCCATTCCTTGTAGTTTTGACAAGCCGGTTTGGAGATCAGGACGGTCGGAGGCACGCTCACACTATCAACGGACCATCTCGGTATGGTGGCTTGCATATTTTGGGAATATGGCATGTATAGCATTATAATCCTTTTGTGTATATAGTCTTATGATATAGCTCATGGATGGCATGTAAATGTTTGAAAATGATTAGCTATTGGAGTGGCTAATCGAGATTACATTTGATAACACGTTTGCTTTATGTGCTAACTAATCTATGGAAATCCATAAAATGGTGAAATTGGCTATAAAATAGAATCACACAGCAGCAGTGACGTGAGTTTGAAAAATAACTAAAAATAGTAGAGATAGAATTAGATGATGAATAAAATATTTAATTGAAGCTTTATGAATCTATTTTCATGTGGAGGAAACAAAATAGGTAAAAGAGTTGTATTTTATGAGATATTTATGTTTTGGTGAAACAGGATCAGAGCAATTTCTGGATTCCCTATTCTGACTTTAGAAATTCACCATAATTTGTGTAAAAATAATTAGGACTCAAAATTTATATGTATGGATTCCTTATTGCGTATATTTTAAGTGAAACAAACCGTATAGTCATTGGATTTCTGTACAGAAATAAATTTGATTCGTAGTGCACAGGGGTCAGAGTAGCTAAACCCTGAAACAGGGGATACATTAACTAATAAAATGTACTAATTGGCCCTACTAAAATTCTAGAAAAAAAATTAGTAGATAGATATATGAGTCTAGTTTCAGGAAAAATTTACGGATCTTAATTTCGAGTTTTGAAACTCAAGATATGAATTTTTAAGCGATTGTGATGCAGTTAGCCAGCTTGTTTGGAAATTTTAAGAATAAATTATTTGAGATGTTTAATTAATGAATTAAGTCCGTTAACACCTCGTGCTCGACTCCGGCGATGGTCTCGGGTACGGGGGCATTACACGTGTGTCTAGCTGTGTGGACTCAAAATGAACCTTAAACATCAAGTTTATCATACCCTGCAATCTTAGACACCAAACAACTCAAAAACCATTCGTTCAACCAATTCAAAACACAATCAAATACCTTTAAAACATATCAAAGTAATCAACTTAGATACCTAACCAATGTTACCTCATAGATTCCATAATTATATTATCAAAACATAATAATTTAAACATTTTCCAATTTCAATCCAAATTTACCTATACCATATTCATTTAAACACTAATCTAAACATGCCATATTATAGTCTTAACATAATTCATACTCATTTAAATATAACCAACCAAAATTAACTTATAATCTTATTTACAGTCAATTCACAAAATAGTTAACATTTAGACGCCCTAGATACATGCCAACATAAAAGAGACATACTTCACCACATTTGAGATCAGGATCGTTGATGGATGTTGAATCGGTGATCACATTTAAGTACCTAACCTGCGTACAGAAAACAAAATCGTACGCTGAGTAAAAACTCAGTGGTATTTCTATAATCCGAATGCTCAAAAGTAAAGTAATATAACATACACATTTAATCATGCATTAACAATAGTCATTCAATTGAACAATTTATTCATAATACATTCAATTCTCATCATTTGCTATCTCAATTAGCTTTTCTCAATGTCACACAATCCATATATCTCATTTCTAATTTTACATTCGGTATTTTCAAATACCTTTCATATTATCACTTCATTTATTTACCCCTATTAACACGACTCAGACTCAGACGGATACACAGATCCAACCAAAACACACTAGTTTGGCACCCAGTGCCTCATCGGAAAATTCGAAGTAATAAATTGACACCCAGTGTCTCATCGGCTAAACCAAAGTAAATTGGCACCCAATGCCTTATCAAATTAATCCGAAGTAGTAAATTGACACCCAGTGTCTCATCAACTCAAGGTCGAAGTAGTCCCTAAACTCTTCCAATCCTATGGCATGCCATCTATATCTGACTCAGCCCAATACAGTTAATAGAGTTTTAATTCACTTTTCAAATGCCACAATCATCCAGTATTCAAATATCACATTAATCATAAATTCACATACATTCAATTCAATATCGTAATGCAGATCACTCACCTTATTCACTTACCATAAACGTTAAATCAACAATACAACAATTAATATTTGGATTCGGATTATAGAAATACAAACCAGAATTTTTGAGCTACTCCTCGTCAACTTTATCTTTTCCTTTCCTAGTCGTGGTTTTCGACACAATATTTGCTATGAAATTAAAACAATTAAAATTCATCAATACAATACAATTCAATTTCACATTAAATATTTCAATTTTTATTCAACATTTGCCTAATTTCTAATTTAGTCCCTAAATCGAGACTAACTTTATTTCTTCAAAATTAATTACAATTCAATTTCACATTAAATATTTCAATTTTTATTCAACATTTGCCTAATTTCTAATTTAGTCCCTAAACCGAGACTAACTTTATTTCTTCAAAATTAATTCCATATTTTCATTCAATTTCGACGTTAGACTAAATTCAACTCTCTAATTTCCTAAATTTCAAAATTTTCACAATTTAGTCCCTATTACTCAAAACTTATAATTTATTTTATAATTTAATCCCGCTTTTATTTTTAACTTAAAATTCTATCAATTTAATCCCAAATACTTAAATTATTCAGCATGAACAACATCTAAAAATTCAATAATTTCTAAAATTTCAACATAGGTTAAGTAATATTTAATACCGAGATTCTAAAACATAAAAATTAAAAGAAAAAAGACTAAATTAACTTACCAATTAAGCTTTGAACCTTGAACCCTAACTTTTTCTCCTTTCTTTCCCTTTTTCTTTTCTTTCGTTTTGCTTCTTTGTTTCTATTTTTTGTTTCTTTTACTTATTATAATAATATAATATAATATAATATAATATAATATACTTAAACATTAAGATATAATATTATAATTATAATATATATTTTTAACTTCAAATTTTTTAATAATAAACACTTATGTCGCGTCATTTATGAGCAAAGGCATAATTTTTCATTTAGTCCTTTTACTTTTTCTTTAATCTATAATTCAACTTTCACCCTATATGCAATTTAGTCCTTATACCTAATTACTTTTAATTCAAGCAAATTCACTTAACCGAAACCTAATTAACTACACAACTAACTTCATAAATATTTTTAATAAATATTTACGAGTTCGTTTTACTAAAATGAAGGCCCGAAAATACACTTTTTGATTACCCATGACTATCAGGTCGTTACAAGGTTAGCCAAATGTACGCTAAAATTATGGTAGCTAATATGCTTATATATGATCAAGGTAAGTATTGTATTTTTCATTTGAACTTACTAAACATTTATATGCTTACTCTAATTATTTCTCCTACTTGTAGATCTTGATTTTGTGGATTTCTCAAAGCCGAATCTTTGTGAACATCACACTATCATCAAAACAGTAGAAATATGTTCATTTTGGTTATTAAAGTTATGGCATGTATATAAGGTCATTACGTTATGTAAATGATCAACTTAATGTATGTGCCAAAAATGTAATTTTGGCTACGTTTGTGTTTGCATTTTAAGTTTGATATATGACCAAATAAGGTCCGCCCGAAAAGTAGGAGGGTTTGGGTAAAAATATAGGTTCAAAAAATGGGCTTGGGCAAAAAATAAGGCCAGTTTAAAAAATGAGTCGGGCCTCGGGTAAGTTTTTTTGGCCTGAGCCAAACTCGAATATGAAAAAAAAAACTTGTTATTTTTTTATTGTTTTCTTGTTGTTGTTGTTTTTTTTTTTTTACTATTTTGCTACCATTTCACTACTATGTTGCTACTATTTTGTTGTTATTGTTTGGATATTATATAACTCTTGTTTTATAGTTAATTTTATTACTGTTTTAGAGACATTTTCTTGTTAAGTTGCACTTATCTTAGTGTTATTTAAAATATATTTTTAAAAATTTATTTTCAATTTGTTGGGAAACATTTATTTTAATATTTTAGTATTTTTATTTATTATATTTTTTAAAAAAGTATATAAAAAATAATTTAAAATTAATACGGGCAGACCAGGCCTGAGTTTTAGCATTTTTATTCGAGCCGAGCTTGAGCAAAATTTTAAGCTCATTTTTAAGGTCGAGCTCAGATCTAAGAAACAAGTCTAAAATTTTGGTTGGGTCCTGCTTAACTCAGCCCATGGACACCTCTATTGGTCATGCTAAATGCCATTTAAACTCATGATTTCAAGATTACTTAAGCTTTATATGTCATAAATTGCTAAATGAGATATCTTGGCATGTTAATGTGGAAGTATGACTTGGAATGTATAAGTTTGAGTATGTGATTATGCTTTGTGATCCATGAATGCAAGAGTGTTATAAATGTGATTTGGAATAGTTCGGTATGATGTTATGCATTTGTAAAATTGCTTAATTGATGCTTGTTTGAATTTTGTAAGTTTATAAGGAAGAATAAACATGTTTGGTAGGGAGCATGAATCAAGTAACAACGTGATTTTTGCCAAAACAGGGGCAGCGTCTCGACTATATCCCCCCAACGTCTCGACATAGTTTGACAGTGAGTGGCGTTACGATATTGAGATTCCTAAAATCGCGACATAACTCATTGACTAGCTATGTCGCGATGTGGATGCTATGATGTCAAAATGTCAGCTCATAAGTTTGAAATCTTTTAAATTAACTCCATTTTTTACATTGAATTAATAAAAGAGCTTTCGTAAAGCTCATATAAGACCTTAAAATGTTTTTATATCATATTGAAAATGCGCTTTATGCTAATGAACATGTTGGAATGGTTGAATTGTCTTGAAGTTTACTATAGTTGCTCTGACAACGAATGTAGCATCCTGTAGCTTGGACCTAATGGTCAGGTTGGGCAAGGGGTGTTACAAAATTAATTACATTTAAATTAATTTATTAAATAAATAATATTTTTGGAAGTATAAAAGTTGGTTAAATTATACGAGTTGGTTAAAAGTTAGGATAACACATATAATTGTACTCAATACTAGAGATAGAC
Organism: Gossypium arboreum; assembly: GCF_025698485.1. Lineage (NCBI taxonomy): Eukaryota > Viridiplantae > Streptophyta > Magnoliopsida > Malvales > Malvaceae > Gossypium > Gossypium arboreum. The sequence goes on from NC_069080.1 coordinate 18,654,434, forward strand.
CCAATAAGCCTATTTGTAACATGATGCACGACAGCCCTAACTCCCAAGCAAGGGTGTCGTGCCCCCCTTATTCCCTCAAAGGGAATTGTTATATTTTCTATTAAAATATTATTATTTAATTACCCCTTATTTAAGTAGAATTCTTATAACCTTTTCTTCTAAATAGGAACAAAGGGATGAGCCAAAATTTTATTCATATTTTGAGTGTTGTTAATCTGTCAGAAAATAGTGACAATTTATTTAAGGAATAAACTTTATTTTCTTGAGTGTTCAAGTTTTTGGTTACCTATAGAGAGGAATTGATTTTCCAACTACAAATTAATTAGAGTTTTCATTCTATGTGATCGGTTCATGAATTTGGATCCAAACTCTAAGCAACCCGACGTTCGATGATAGTGAAGAAAATAATTTGGTAGAATGCTAGGAAACGACCTAGATCACTTCGCTCAAAGCACATATACTAATTCAATTTAAGGTTTATTACTATAGGCATCACAATACTAATTCAGTTTTGGGTTTATTACTATAAATGCCACAATGCTAGGAAACATCCACTGTGTGGTAAACATTATTTTCTAAACTGATTAACATATAGTGTTTACAAGTGAAACCTCCCGTTAAAAACAATGTTTTTTTAATTAAAATTATATTCTATTTACATTAGAAAAATGAAATTGATTGAAATAAAAAAAATCAAAGGGCAAAATTATTCAAAATTTAATATTTTGGCTGAAATATAAGATTATCTAAAGAAGATGTTGTATTGAAATTACCTTTTATATTCTGAATCCTAAGACTTATGAATGTGAGATTATTGCTGTAATACCCCTACCCGTATTCATTGCCGGAATAGGGTACGAGGCATTACCGGAGTTTACGAATTAATTTTTTTTTTATATTCAATATAGCCCTTTTATAAATATCTAACCTTCCCTGTAATATTAAATCGAGACCAATCCACATCAACCAAATCAATTCAACATATTTTTATGATAGATTCATGCATTTATATAAAATAACGTCATCACATATCTATAACCAGGTTTGTTAACCATACTAATGGCTAACTTTACATTCATTTCACGTTAACATTTACTTTGTTAGCTTATACATGCCATTGATTTCCAAAATAAAGTTTCTTTATATACCGAAATCCTGAGGTTGACAGTGTGATGTGTCTCCGACCAAATCCGACCTCCGAGCTCTTAACACTTGATACTTGATTGTAAACAGTAAAAATCTATTAATCCCGAACTTTTTCCTTTCCTCGATCTAGCTTCGTATTTGAATCTTCTGGATCTAAATAAATAAATTTAATTATCAATTTAATACATTTCATGTTCATATGCAACATTCTCTATAATTCAACTATTATTTATAGTTCATTCAAAGCTGTCTACTTGAGTCATAGTCACTAAATTATTTATAACTTGAGCTACAGAACTCGAAATTAAGATCCGTTAATTTTCCCTGAAACTAGACTCATATATATTTTTACCATAAAATTTTCAGAATTTTTGGTTTAGCCAATCAGTACAGTTTATTCTTCAAAGTCACCCATGTTCTGTTGTCTAACAGTTCTGACCCTTCTTCACTAAAATAAATTATCTCTTTATACAGAATTCAAATGATGTTCTTGTTTGTTTCTATTAAAATAGACTCATTCAGAATTCTAGACATATAAATTTAAGTCCATAATTATTTTTATTCAATTTTTATAATTTCTCAAAGTCAGAACAGGGGAACCTGAATTCATTCTGACCTTGTCTCACAAAATTAATTATATCTCAAAATTTACAAATCCATTGCTTACAATATTTTTCTATGAGAAACTAGACTCAATAAGATTTAATTACATATTTTGTTCATCTTCTAATTCGATTCCTACAATTTTGGTGATTTTTCAAAGTTAGTCTACTGCTGCTGTCCAAACTGTTTTAGTGCAAGCTGTTTATTACCATTTTTCCCCTAAGCTTTTAATAAATGATAATTTCGTCCCTACTCAATTAGCCTCTCAATTGAGCTGATTTTTCTCAATTAACATTTTATTCTATCACCTTAAACTAGTTTACAACCTTTAGGAATCAGAATTTCAGCAATAGACTTTAATTCCAAACATTTTCACAATTAGGTCCCAAAAATCAATTTCCATTGAAATTGCCTAATAAAATCATCTCATAAACAAATTAAAGCTTTAATTTCATTCTATTTCATCATAAACTTACAGAACTCAACCATGGTGACTTTAAATTTCATCCATGAAATCAAAAACTAATGAATTTAATAGTAGGATCTAGTTGTAAAAGTCTTAGAAACACAAAATTACAAGAAAAAGGCAAGGATTAACTCACTTGGTGCAAAATTATGAAATACCAGCTTAGAGAACCCTCCTATGGCGTTTTTAGCTGCTGGAATTGAAGAGAAATGAAGAGAAATCTAGATATTTCCTATTTAGTCCTAGTTTTATTTAGTTAATTTTGCAATATTCCAATTTTACCCTTAATTTATCAATTTTTCTGCTGATTGCATACCCTTGCCGGCCAGCCCAAATAACTTTTGGGTCTAATTACCTTTAAATCCTTTCTCATTAGACTAATAAGCTATTTAATCACTCTAGCAACTTTTACACCTATTACAATTCAGTCCTTTTCATTTAATTGACTACCCAAACATTAAAATTTCCTAACTAAATTTTAATACCACATTAATAACATTTCATAAATATTTATAAAATTATTTTTTGACTCGGTTTTACGAGATAGAGGTCCCGATACCTTATTTTACCCAATTTCTTCAATAATTTCTTTTTCGAACTAATCACTAAATCGATAAAATTTTCCTATCAATATTTTCATACGATTTTCCTATCATATAAATTTTCAAGCAAAAATATTAAAATAAATTTTTCTTTAAATCGGATCTATGGTTACGAAACCATTGTTCCGATAACCTTGAATTTAGGCCATTACAATTGCCCAAAGGGAATGTTTGAAATTTAAACATGATAATCACATTCCTGAAATTTTACATTATCACCGGAAATGTAAGATTCTATGAATCAAACACCCTCTAAATGTAACTTTATTTTACACTAAACTTGAATGATATGTATGTTTTACACTAAACCACTTAAAGAATTGAATGTTCCAAGCTTTTCAAAAACTAACACAACAACTTGAATAAATTGCAACTAATAAGCTAGAGAGAATAATTAGAAAACCTACTCGCTTTACTGATGCGGTGGCTTATGCATTCCTAGTTGTAGTTGATAACATTCCTACTAGTTTTGATGAAGAAATACAATCCCTTCATAAGAAATCAAACTTGGAAGCTAGCTAGTTTGACAAAGGGAAAAAAGACAATTGGATGCGAGTGCGTGTTTGCAAAGAAAGAAAGATTTATTGGCCAAGATAAGATGCGCTACAAAACAAGATGGGTGGTGAAAGGTTTTGCCAAAAAGTAGGGAATTTATTACAATGATGTATTTTCTCTAATTGTGAAGCATTCCACTATTAGAATTTTATTGGATTTGGTGGCATAATTAGATTTGGAACTAGTTTGGTTGGATGTAAAAATTGTTTTTTTAAAGGAGACTTAGAAGAAGAAATCTATATGACTCAGCCAGAAGGATTCAAGGTTGTTGGAAAAGAAAATTTAGTGTGCAAACTTGGAAAATCATTGTCCGGTTTAAAGCAATCGCTGAAGTAGTGGTACAAGCGATTTGACAAGTTTATGATAGAAGAGAAGTACAGAAGAAACAAATATGATCGTTGCATGTAGATTCGCGAGCTTCAAGATGGTTCTATCATATATCTTCTCCTTTATGTTGATGATATGTTGATAGCTTTCAAAAGTCAAGTAGAGATTGAGAAGCTAAAAATAGTTGAAAAAGAAGTTTGAAATGAAGAATCTAGGAGAAACAAAGAAGATTTTGGGCATAGAGATAACTCGAGATAAAAGCTTGAAGAGGCTTTGTTTGAATCAAAAACAATATCTGAGAAAATTTCTAAAGCATTTTGGTATGAATAAAAAGTCAAAACCTGTTAGCACCTATCTGGCTCCTCATTTCAAGCTTAATGCCTCTATGTCGCCAAAGAATGATGCATAACGAGAATATATATCAAAGATACCATATGTAAATGTCGTTAGTAGCTTAATGTATGCTATGGTATGTACAAGACCTGACATTTCAAAAGTAGTTGGGGTTGTGAAGAGGTATGTGCATGATCCAGGAAAGGACCATTGGCAAGTTGTGAAAAGAATTTTGCGATATATCCATAATACAATGGATATTGGATTGATTTTTTAGCAAGAAGATAATCAGGGTGTGGTTGGATATTTTGATTTAGACTATGTTGGCGATTTGGACAAACGATAGTCAACTACCGGTTATGTGTTTACTCTTGCAAAGGCACAAGTTAGTTGGAAGTCTACTTTACAGTCAGCTGTTGCCTCATCTACTATAAAAGCGGAGTATGTGGAAATCATAGAGGCTGTTTTGGCTTCAAGGGTTGCTTGGTGAACTGGAAATTAAACAGAAATATGTTAAAATGTATTGTGATAGTCAGAGTACTATTCAATTAGCAAAGAATCAAGTTTATTATGCAAGGACAAAGGACATTGATGTCTAGCATTATTTTGTATGAAAGATTCTGGAAAATGGTGGAGTAAAGATCCTGAAAATTTCAACCACTGAGAATCTTGCAGATATGATGACTAAGGTTGTGACTGCGGTCAAGTTCCAACTATGTTTGGACTTTATCAATGTTAAAGCTTGAAGTTTGAATTTTGAAGGTACTATCAAATGTTGTTTTGCAAGAAGACTGAAGATGTGGAAATTTGCTAAGGTAGAGATTTGTTGAAATAGCACAATCCTACATCTAAAAAATACAAGGTTTTGGAGTGCTTGTACTACTATAAATAGAAGTACCTTTAAATCATGTCAAAATTTGTCATTTCCTTTCACCAAAAAAAAAATTGACATTTCTTTTATAAGGTAATCTTTCTCTTTCTATTTGTAATTTTTCACTTCTATGTTTTGCAATGAAATATATTTGACAATGTTTGACGACGTAGGCGTAATTTGTTAAATCTCATTAAAATTTTGGTGTTCTTTATTGTTTTTTCTTTCAATATTTTGTAGGGTACATTTGTAGTGATATATTATGTTATTAAATTACATTTGAGGGGGATTCTGACTAGGAAGTTGGGTTTTAAAATCGTCTGTGACCCCTCTAATCTTTACTGAGAATTAAACCCAATGTGCTTTTCTTATAAAATAATTTACTCTCTTTTATCTCATTCGCACAACACTCTAGCATTTTAAAAAAGTAAATAATTAAGATAGAAAATTAGATTGGGATGAAAAAAGAAAAAAGAATAGAAAGAATATTTTGATTTAAAAAACTTAACTTATGTTTTTTTTTTCAATGCGTTTGTTTTGAGTGAAGATGCTCTTACCATTCGCCTTTAGAAGTATAAAATATTGAATAGATTTTATTTTATTTTTGGTGAAAGATGAAAGAAAATACAAATTAAAACCTCGTAAGAGATTCTAAAAGCTTTATCTTGCTAAATAGACGTATTAACCATATCAGGAGGTACTGCAAAAATCTAGAGAGGTGGTTTCTAAGAAAGACTGATCTTTGCCAATTGATCTGAAATTAAATTGCACTCCCTGGTAACATACTTAATTTCCCATTGGCCTTTAGAACGCAAAAGTCTCTTAATTCTTCTAAGTACAGTAATGCCTGAATCTGCTGAAACATCCAGAGACAAAGCTTTTACCACTTCGAGACTATCAGTCAAAATCTAGAATTTTGTATATCCCTTGCTTAATAAAATAAGAACTCCATCAAGAACACCTCAAAGTTCAGCCTCTAAAAGTGAACATCTACCTAGATAGCTAGTGAACCCCAAAATCCAATTGCCACTTCTGTCTCTAATCACACCTCCCGCTAAGGCATTTCCTAAATCTTTAGCGACTGCTCCATCAGAAAGAAGGTGAACCCAATTATCTGTCAAATGATGACGAATTCCAGAACTGGTCACAGTAGATTTGGCTTCGGCTAAAAACGGTTCAAAATGTTGAGCCTAACTGAGAGAGGTTTTAATGATTTCATATGCTGCCCAAGTAGTGTTTTGAAAGATGAACAGATTCCTATTCTTCCAGAGTCTCCAAGCAATGATCCAAAAAAGCCGCGACCAGGTAACTTCCTTATCCTGCAACTTACCATGACAACAAAGATTAGTGTAAAACTAAATTTGAAGAGAATCAGAAAAAAACCTGAAAAGCTTTTCTGCGGGAACAACAAGCCTCCAAGCTTCCTTAGCCATGGAACAATCCTAGAGAACATGCAGAATATCCTCAGTGTCATGCCCACAGAGAAGACACGCACTACTTTGTCCAAACCCTCTCCTAACTCGTTCAGAATTTGTAAAAAGCCTCTGTTTAGCTACAAGCCATAGATAAAGACGAACTCTTTGAGGGCCTTGGTATTTCCAAACGACCTTCTAAACATCATCATTAGTATTCCAAGAACTCTCTTTTAAGGCCCAAATAATGGTTACTTGAGGACATAATTAAGCGCATACAAATGATGATACAATCTCCAACTATTGAAAAATTGAGACAACTTGACCATACAAATCAAGGGAACAAAACAAGTAAGATGATTTATTTTTCAATTACTGCATTGTTAACATCTGCCAACTACTGACAAATTCAAATTGATTTAAGCAATTCTCAAAATTCAGAGTCATCTTTCATTCTATACTTGAATAGAAGCACTATGATTGCAAGCACCATCATGGACGATGAGTTTCCAACAGCTAGAAACACAGGAAGAGTGGTAGCATAAGGAGACAATGTTGGAACAAGGACAAGACCGAAAACAACTATTTTCTCCATAGGTTGATTATGAGAATGACTGTGCCTACCCTTTCCAGACAAAAACAACAATATATAGCTACCACCAAGAACTATAAGCAAAAGTGAAGCAAGTTTATGCACTGTGTCTTTTCCGTTTCTAGGCTCGTTTGACGATGGAGAAAGGAAGCCAATGAGTGGGAATGAAGGAATGAAGAATGGAAAAGGTGGCTATGCCGCCTATTGTTGACAGATCTTTGGTGCTGAAACTCTCCATTTTCGCCTTTTTGTTCAAAGTGGAAGTGTTGTTCAAAATGGAAAGGAGATTGATTCTGTGTGTAACCTGGATTCAAAATAATTACTTTTCTACTCTCTCTTTTTTAATTTTTTTTCCTTCAATGGTGAAAGAATTAATTGGTTGGTGTCTACTGCAGCTCTGAAAAACAACAAAAATTATAATACATATACCAATTTCATTGTAAAAGTTTTAGGGATTTCAAGATTTGAGAGTAAGGGATTAGGGATTTTAATGATAGGTTTTAATTTTAGGGTTAATTTTTTATAAATTATTTTTTAATTTCATATTTAATTCTTTATTTTTGACACATCAGCACGCCACATAGGTTATTTCATTGATTGATGCTTGATTGATGGTCAATTGACGTTTTCTCTTAAAGTTGGGCTAATTTGTGAAAGAATCGTAACGTTGAAGGCATAAATCCAAAAAAAAGGGTCAATGGCACAAAACCAAAAATCCCTAAACATTGAAGGTGTTTTATACAATTATGAGTAATAATAACAACAACTATATTTAAGGTAAAAGTAACATAAAAGCCATTGTCTTAGGAGTCCGATGTCCTGTAACGCCCCCTTTACCCGAGACCGTCGCCGGAGTCGAGCACGAGGCATTACTAAACTTATTTGAGCACTTAAACAAATTCAAACAATTTATATCACACTTTCCAGACAAGCTGTCCAACTGTGTCATAGTTGCTAAATAATTCACATCTCGAGTTATAAAACTCGAAATCCAAATCCGTAAATTTTATCTAAATTTATACTCATATATCTACTTACCAATTTTTTTCTAGAATTTTTGGTCAAGCCAATTAGTACAGTTTATTATTTAAAATCTCCCCTGTTTCAGGGTTTGACTACTCTGACCTTTGTGTATTATGAATCAGATATCTCTCTGTACAGAGCTTCAATGACTATGCCGTTTGTCTCTAATAAAACTAGACTCAATAAGGAATCTGTACATATAAAGTATGACTTCTAATTATCTTTGTAAAATTTATGGTGAATTTCCAAAGTCAGAACAGGGGATCCAGAAATTGCTCTGGCCCTGTTTCACAAAAATTTAAACATCTTATAAAATATAGCTCATATACCTGTTTTGCTTCTTCCATATGAAAATAGACTCATCGATATTCGATTCCATAATTTATTCATTATTTAATTCCATTTCTACTATTTTTAGTGATTTTTCAAAGTCAAACTACTGCTACTTACCGAAAACTATTTTAGTACAAATATTGTTAACTAGTTTATAACATCTTTACTTCAATTCATTCAAACTCTATACATGCCATATAAATCTTCAAACATAAAACAAAAGCTACCGAATTGATCTGGATAGTGTGCTTTGTTGTGTTGATCCGATCTACCCACTTCACTTCAAGTCAATCTACATAAAAATATTAAACACACACAAGTAAGCTTATTGAAGCTTAGTAAGTTCATAGGTTAAAAGTAATGCTTACCAAACATAATATTTCCAAACAATACCAAAACATTTACTAAAGTTTCCTGCTATTCACAACCATTGTTATAATAATTCACATAGTTGAGCTCAACAAGAATAACTACTCAATCTCTTTCATTTGGATCACTTCTCTTTATTTCTTATAATCAAATTAGGAAACGGCTTATTTAAATTGAGTACGCCGTTGCTCAATGCCACGATTCACAACTCAGTATGGTTTTCCTCATTGAAATACCATACCTACATTTTTAACTCGGTATGGGAAATGCCATACCTACATTTCTTAACTCAAGATGGATTTGATAATACCATACCTACATTTCACATTCAAGATGGATAATACCATACCTACATTTCACAACTCAGTATGGATGATACCATACCTACATTTCACACTTTGCCATGGAACAACCATGGTCTTATCCATCAATTCATCACACGCCACGATACTAACGTACTCAATCCTGCTTTTTCCTAATTTGCATTTCCACATTTATTCTTTCATTAACAAAATCTACACAATCCCACAACAAATTCGTATATAATAACACATTATATACTTCAATCATTCACAAATAAACATCTAATTTCAACCATATGAACTTACCCGGCTAATTTGTAGAAGATATTGAAATTTTGGGACTATTCGCAACTTTTTCTTTTCCTCGTTCTTCTTTGGATTCTTGATCTATAATATAAAATATTTCTACTCATTAGCATTTATTTGATTTCTATTTCACTTCACAATTTATGCTGTTCAAATTTCGAAATTGCACTTTTACCCCAAAATTTACAGTTTTCACAATTTAGTCCCTACTCAATTCACCCATCAATTGAACTAATTTTTCTCAATTAACACTTTATTTTATCATTATAAACTATTTCAAAACCTTTTATATTCTGAATTTCAACAGCAACCTTCAATTCACAACTTTTTCACAATTAGGTCCTAAATATCATTTCCTATCAAAATCACTTAATAAAACCACCTTAATATGAAATTAGAACTTAAATTTCATAATAATTCATCATAAAATTCCCTTATCCATCCAGGGTAACTTCCAATTTCACCCATAAAATCAAAAACTAATGAATTCTACAAGTGGACCTAATTGTAAAAGTCATAAAAACATAAAATTATCAAGAAAAAGCAAGAATTAGACTCACATGATGTAAAAATAAGAAAACCAGCTTTCTCCAGACCTTCTATGGCGTTTTGGCTGAGAAATTATGAAGAAAATGTCTAGATTTTCAATTACATCATTATTTAACTATTAACTTTTATCTATTTCCAATTTTGCCCCTTGTTCACATTGTTTTCTTGCTTATTTCATACCCAAACCGTCCAGCCATTAACCTTTGGGTCTAATTGCTCTTTAAATCCATCTTTTAAATACTTAAGCTATTTACTCACAATTTAACAAATTTTGTGCTATTTTCAATTTAATCCTTTTCAATTAATTAGCCATCCAAACGTTAAAATTTTCTAACTAAACTTTAATATTAACTCAATGACACTCCATAAATATTTATAAAAATATTTATAGCTCGATTTTCAACTTTGAGGTCTCGATACCTCATTTTTGACCCGTTTGACCTAATAAATTCTTTTAATTCACTAATTTCACCATTTCACAAATTCTTCTAAATTCTTACTTGACTCATAAATATTAAATTACTATCTTGTTCAATCTTATTTGTCGAATTTAGTGATCTCAAATCACCATTTCCGACACCACTGAAAATTAGGCCGTTACATGTCCCCTCAACTCAAAAAATAAGTAAATTAGTCATTGTATATTAGATAAAAATGAAAAGTGGTCATTTTGTTAAAGATTTCATCTATTTTTACTATTAAAAACGGATCTTTGTACATCACGGTCATTGTCTGGTTATTTCATTAGTCACACCGATTTTTAATAGTACAAATAGATAAAATTTTTAACAGAATGACCAATTTGCTTTTGAATCTAACATATTGAGACTAATTTATCTATTTTTAATGAAGGGGTCAAAATGCAATCTGATTCCTAAGAGAGGAGCTTCTATGGTATTTTTACCCTCTACTTTACCAATTCAACCAAAGCAATATTTAATGGTTATAATTTAAAAAAATGTTACATAAATTTGGAATAGAATGTAACTTGTTTTAGTATAGGTTGAATAAAAGTAAGTAGAATTTTAGTTTTTAATGTTAAAGATGATAAGTTAACAAAATAAAAGACTTGTTAATTCAGTTGGTATATTATAGAAGAGATGAGTTAAAAATGATTAAGAAAACAAAATAAAGAAATGGGATTATATTGGTGAAAAGCACATAAAGAAATTTAAAAAGAAAATTGGATTTACAGCCTTGCATGGGCCATTTTATTTGTAAACAAAACAAAAAGAAAAATGCATTTACAGCTCAAACAATGTGCGTCATAACTCTATATCTATTCAACCAAAATAATGATAAGAAAAAGAAGAGCATGGAAGTGGGACTGATCACTTATTGCTGGAAATATCCAAATATTTTCACATGAATTAAGACCCCATTGTGTGTTCTGTGTTGCAATTTGAATCAATCATATCAACAATATCCCAATCCACAAGCTCAACACCAACATTACCAATCTCCCACCGCCCAATCCTTGAACCCCATTAGTGTTATCTTCCGCATCAGCCGGCTCGCTGTCCGCCGGTGCATCTGCCTCCGGCTCATTTGCCTCCTTCGCTACCACCGGCTTGAACAGCTCCTTTGGCATCAACACCTTATTGATTTTGAACACAATCAACGGCTCTTCCTCTTTCAAAATCCCCAAAACCTTGGCGGTCACGACAGTCGTCTCCAAGGACACCACCTCGTCTTCGTTGCTCACCGAGAAATCGTAGCTGTTCGCTCCATCCGTTGCCAACGTGTTCATAACTCCATTGTTGGTCTTCAGCATTTGCAACGACATGAACACCGGAATCCCATGGTACAACAGCAGCGACACTTTCTTCGACGCCGTCAGATTCTTGTATTTGGGCATGAAACCTTTGACGGCACTGTCGGTCGGGCAAAACACAGTTAAACCCGCGTCCATGTTTTCGTTAAATTTGTCATCGGCTCCCGAAGCTGTCAGCAAATCCGCAAAAGCTTTACATCCTTGCTTCGACATGATTTCCGTTAGGTTAAGCTGGCTTGGTGCCGCCGTTGGTGCTTCAGCTTCAGCTGAATTCAAAGCCTGGATGGAAGTTTTAGAACATTTTCATCAATATTACAACAACTGATGAAACGTACGTGACTGAAGACTTCTAACAAAGGCTTAAAAAAAAAAAAAACACTTACATGACTGATTTGCACAATGGAGATATTGTAAGGAATCTCTTTTATGGATTTAACGAAAGTAGCATCGAGTTTTCCCTCGTTGTCTTCAGCCCCGAACCCAACTTTTCCGCCTTTAAGGTTAGTAATGTTGACGTACCCCGAAGTTCCAGGGGCGGCGCCGGTGGCCTGGAACATGGTGGAAGTCAAAGTTGATCCTTTGGAAATGCGGTGAAGCTTCTTGGAACCGAAGTAGTCAACGAGAACGTGGAGGGAGAGGATGTTCTTGAGGGTGTAGAGGGAGTAATGCTTGGCCAGGAGAGACGACATGGCGGTGTTGTCGAGGGCTAGGACGGTTATGGTTTGGCGTCGGTTGATCTGGGAGGCCAGGTGAGTGGTGGTAAGGTAATGGTTGAAGGTGGAGAATTGGGGATATTTGGCGAGGAGGCGTGTGATGTTGTGTGCATTTGAGGTGGTGGTGGAAGAGAGGAGGAGGAGGAAGAAGAGGAGGAAGAGGGTGGCGGCTTTTGGTGGCGACATGGTGGAACAGAGGTGGAGACTGGTGAAGGAGAAGAGGGATGGCTGTTTTAAGTAGGGAGGGGGATGGATGGAGTACACGTTGGCGAGGCTTACCATTGCCAACTAAGATTGACTGGGAGGGGACCTACATTTAGCTGCCCTTTATCCTCACATGCCTATTGGTTGATGGAGAATAATCTATATTTCAATCATCCGTGTAAAACCAAACTTATACCCACAACCTTAATATTCATCACGCTTATCTCTTTTTATCTTATAGTGCCTGATTCACAAAATTAACGAGTTTGTGCCAAGGAAGTACATAGTTTGACAAAACAAAAAAATTAAAAATTAAAATTAGATTAATAATCGAATCAATTAAACCATTATTTTATTAGTCTAATTGATTTGATTAAAAATATTAAAATTTTATAAAAATAAAAAATTTCAACTCTATCCTTATTTTAATAGGTGAAAATTTTATTTGGTTAAAAAAAACATAACTTTTATGTTATTCTTTGCTAACAAACTTTTTTTTTCCTAACAAACGGTTTAAAAAATTAAAATTATACATTTGATGCTATCTTTACCCCGGCATTTTGGAAATTATGTATTTAATTATTTTAACAATAATAAGAGTGGTTAGGCTCTACCGACAGTCACCTCACCTATTCTTTTTAACGGTTAGGATTTTGTTTTCAGGCCGCTGTGTTTGTTCTTTTTGTGTTTTTGTTCATTGTGACACTCTGACTTTGTTTAACCACTTTCATAAATTAATTTTAAAAGCTGTATTTTAATATAAAAATAATAATAATTTGTTTCAATGAGCATTCGACGTTTTAACTGACAATTATTAATGTTTAATGAAATAATATTACTATAAATGAATTGTTTACTAACTTAATGATGCTGCAAAAATTGGAATAAATATTAACTTTATACATTAATTTTGATTTGGTATATGTATTTTGATTTTGTATAATTATACACATAAAATTTGAATTATAGTATATATATATATATATATATATATATATATATATACATGAAATTTTGTTTTGATTCAATTGTACATATTAAAAAAATACATACAACTATTTTCATGTTGGTTTAATATATCTGTTTATGTATGTAATATATCAATGCAAAATTATGTTAGTTCAATAATATTGTTAGTGACTTGTGAAAATTGAATCAAATCAAAATTTTATATATAAATATGACATTACACATCGAATTAAAATTCATATATAATTTTGATATATATCCCTACAAAAGTTTAAGTCAATTTAGAAGAAGATAGTTCCATTCAAGCCTATGCATGATATTAATAATATTATAATTAGTGAAATTTATCTAACTTTTTAGTTCAAATTTTTATCTTTAAATTTTATATTTTTGTATAAACTTTTTCAAATTTTTGAATGACTCTTTAATTGATGTACAGTACAACAAATCAACTATTTCTACGATTTCGAATAAAATATTTTTATATATTTGAAACTCAAATTAAGTTTTTACATAGGTAAAATTACTTCTCAATTTTGAAATTGAGTAAATTAGACACTTTCAAAAAATTAAAATAATTTAATTATTGTTAATTTTAAAAGTGAGCAACAAAAAAAAAGCACGATGCTAGTGTCTTTCCTCAATTGTGAATAATTTTGATTGATATAATAATAAATTTAGCTCTTGATGTTGACATATTTTATTAATTTGGTCTTGATTCTAAAAAAAAAATTAACAAATTTAATCTCAACAATTACATATTTATAAAAATACTACAAATTAAATTTATTAAATCACAATCAAATTGATCAAATATGTAAATTATAAAACCTAATTTATTATTATATCAGTCAAATTTATGTAAAATTAACAAAAATATTAATACTATAATTAATTATTTTAATTACTCACTTTCAATAGAAAAATGAATTTGCTTAAGAAAGAACAGAAAGGGTTTTTATTTTTCCACGCACGATTGTTTACTTTAAAACGTGGTTGTTAGTTACCATTCCCTTCATATTTCCAAACATTTTAGAGCATTTTCAAATATTTGGTATAAGAATAACTTTTAAGAAAATAAGAATAAAGTAAGAGAAATTTTGTTTTTGTTATTCTTAAAAATAAGGTATTTAAAAAAAAAAGAGAGTTTATAAACGGATGATGGTACTAGTTTAAGTTCTTGAAAATTAAATACAAATTAAAATTAATGTAAAATAAGTTACATGTGTATAAATTTACGTAATTTGGTATAAAATTATGGAGATCAAACTTAAGTAAATTGTATAAGTTTTTCTTTATCACAATATATATATATATATATATATATATTTAAAAATAGTTAATATATAGTTTGCTTTTTAAATTTGTTTAAAAGTACGATATTTAATTTTTTTACTTAATTGATACCTGAAATTAATTGAAATATTTTTTTGGCCGGCCTCTGCATTGACATCGTTAGTTTATGCTAACGTGACACTGATAGCCATTCGGGTGGTGACATGTGGTAGCATCTTAATCTGTTATGTAGCAGACATAAATTTAAAAGGTTAAAGGAGTGCCTAAAAACTTTGGCAAAAAAAAATCAATTAAACCCTTAAACTCTCAAATTATATCAATTAAGCCCTTTAACCAATGTTTTCTGTCTTTGATCGTTACAGCGTTAACATGACTATTAATGACGCTAACATGGCACTCCATGTTAGCAACGGTTGTTGACGTGGCATTTCTATGTCAGAAAAAGTTAAAAGAACTTCAATTTTTTTTAAAAATAAAATAAATATTTAAATTTTATTGGAATGAACCTGGACATATTATTGTCTAGCTTCATTCCTTTCAAAGCTTAAAATTTTTAATTTTTTATAAATTTGCAAAACATTATTAAAATTTATAAAATATTAAATAATTTCAAATTTTAAAATTTTTGAAATTAATAAAACTATTTAAAAATTAAGTTCGACCACGTTGAATCTAGACAAATGCGAATATGAGCAATCATATGTCCAAATTCATATATAAAAGTTAAAAAATAACAATTAATTTTCTTTAAAATATGATATGTTTATCAATTTTTTAATTCTATTTGTACCTTTAAGATATGCAAAAATAAAAATATTTTAAAAATAAATGTAAAAATAATTTTAATTTTATTAATCATACGTGTAAATTTTTTTTAAATGTGAATAAATCTATTAAAAATTTGTATAAATTATTTCATTATTTGTTAGCTTAAAAGTTCAAAAATTGGATATATTCACAAGTTAAAAAAAACTTTATACATATTATTAATAAAATTAAAATATATTTTTATTTTTATTTATTTATTTTCTAAATTTTTTTTATTTTATAAGACTAAAATGTATCAGTAGAATTAAAACATAGATAAACATATCTTATTTTTCAATAAAATTCATTTTAATATTTTTAAACTCTATATAATTTAGAAAATATTCTTTAATGAATCTAGACAACCATATGTCGAGATTCATTATGGAGTTAACTTTTAAATGATTTTTATTAATTTTTAATTTTTGAAAAATTTGAATTTTATTTAATATTTTTATAATTTTTAATAATGTTTTAAAAATTAATAAAATATTTTTTAAAATTATTTTTTAAATTAAGCTTTGAAACAAATGAACATAGACAACCATGTGTTCGTGTTCTTTCCAATAAAAAATAAAATTTTTATTAGAGAAGAGCATTCTATCATAAGTAAAATAAAACAATCACCAAATCGATAAAATGGGGGAAAAGCTAAAACCCAAGCCAACGAACTTACCCATTATACCTAGATATATACTTAATGTTCTTTTTAAAGAAAAAAATTACAACATTCCTTCTTTTATATAATATACTAGTTTTTTATTCATGTGATGCACGAGTTTCTTATATGTATTAATTAAAATATATTCAAATTATTTAATAATTTTACATAAATTTTACTACTAATATTATAAAGGGATAATTGATTGCGCCACAACATACAAACGCCAAGCAGAGAATCAATATAAAAAATCAAGAATTAAAGCGGCTTGATTGCAAGTATGACAGATCAATTATAATATTTGAAAGTGTTATAATATAACACTTAAAGCATTCCAAAGATCAAACCCAACAGAGGTCGGGTGATTAGGTGACTAGCAATGATAATGCATGTAATTAAGAAATCTAGTTAGCTAATCACTAAGTATTATATTACGACAAATCATAATCAAAGATTAATTACACTAAACTACACCTAGGAGGACTAAATTTAATAATAGACAAAAGTACACAAACATCAATTCAATGAACTAAAGTGGTCGGTTGATATCCATGTTTCTATTTAATTCTTGAATTACGGATCTAAATTGCTCAAACTCCTAATTGGTCCAATGTTACCTTTCAATCACCATTTTACCCAATTGGATAATTTAGTTTGGTTTATCTCTATACCTCACTAAATTAAATCGGGACAATCAAAGTGGTACACAATAGGTTCTCTTATTGATCTCACCTATCTAATTGTTCATCTAGAGACGTCAATTCTAGGTTTTGAAGTCTATTTGATTTAGTCTAATTTTTACGATTTAGTCCGTAACTCAAAAACTAACCATACAACATTTCAAACTACCAACCACATAAGATTTAGTGCCTATTCATCATCAACATACAAATATCAGTCAATTTCATGCTTAAATGATTCATCAAAGAAAACATAAAAAAAATGACAAAGTTGAGAAGTTCTTAATGACTATTGAGGGAGTCCTTTTTTAAGATGAAAGCAGCAAGAAAGGAGAAGAAAATACAGCCCAAAAATGATATTTTTATACTTTTGAAAGCTGACAAAGAGAATATCTATTAGGTACTTTAAAGAGAAATCAAAATAACAAGAGAAAGTTTTGCATCTAATTGTAAAAAAGTTAAAGCTACAATAAAAATGAAGAAACTAACAACTACTAACTAACTAAGCTAAGAAAGGAAAAAACTAAAAACCTAACCATGGTAAAAGTAATAAAAGATGATAAACGAGATCCATTTATGTTTGACATTAAGTAGGTCTTTAATACAACCAAGTTTACAACCTTAACATTTGACAAAAAATGTTCTTGGAATTCATGAGTTGACTTCATTGATGTTGAACACAAAATTGCCCCTGCTGCGTATAAAAGATAAAATTATAAAGTAATTATATCAAACCATTGAATGGAAAATAGTATGTTTAATTGGTTTAACCTACCAATGTCTTAAACCTTAACTCACCAAAATCAGTTAGCCAAACAATTTACAAGGAGTCATTGAGTAATATGGACTTTTGCAATGACAAATTTTGTCATTAAGTTTTAAGGATTTAATTTAAAGTTTTAAATGTTTTAGGTGCTTATGAGAATTTATTTTAAAAGAAATTGAGAGTCTAGTTAGCTTTAAATAAATTAAAAGTATTAATGAGAATTATCTTTAAAAATTGAGAAATTATTTTCAAAATTTTTAAAAGGTTAATAGTAATTTTGAAAAATTGAAGAGACTTAATTAAGATTAAAAATTTTAGAATATAATGAGAAAGAAAAATAAAATCTAATATCTGACTCCTATTATATTCGAAACTTTTGGCTTTAAGAAAAACACAACATAGAGAACAGTAGATAAGAGCAGTGCAGGAGCAAGGACACCATTAAATTTTAAATAAAAAAATAAAATAAAGACATAATAATCTATTTGGCCCTTCAATTTTATAAAAAAATCATTTTAACTTTACATTTGTTTTTTGTCTCCTTTAGCCCGTGAATTTATATTGTCTGTCAAATTACCTTAAAATAAATAAAAAATTTTGCTGATATGACATTTATGTGGTAGTCTACATTAGCAGTTAATTAATTTTTAAAAATTTAAAAATATATTTTATATTTTTCAATAATTTTAATTTTAAGTTTTAAATTTTTAAAAATTAATTAAATTTTGATGTGATATTCACATGGCAATTCACGTGTCAATAAAGCTAACAAATGTTAATTTTTCTTTCTATATTTTAATAGTTTGACAAATAATATAAATATAAAAACTAAAATGACTTATTTTTATAAAATTAGAGGTCATCTAAATCATTGTGCCTAAAATAAATCAAAGTCAACCACATAGATTAGCAAAGATGAAGGATACATTGGTGGCCTCTGGAATGTTTTTGGACCTTGTTTCCGATTTTAGATGAATTAAAATGGCCGAAAAATTGGATTGAATCACATTTAATTCGATTGAGTCTTAGTTTAATTAGTATCAGTATTATTATCAGTGCAGGAGGACATGGATGTAATATCCTAAAAATTTTGACAGTAATATATTATCCTTAATATAGTAAAATAAGGAAATAAAGTGACAAAAATGGAAATTTTGAGTTATGTCAATATTGAGAAGTATATTATGATATATTAATTCAAGAAAGGACTAAATTATAAAAGTGAGAAAAGTTTTGTTGCACAAGAATAAATACTCAAAATTTGAGGGGTTAAAGTATAAATATGAAAAAGT
Source organism: Gossypium arboreum (assembly GCF_025698485.1). NCBI lineage: Eukaryota > Viridiplantae > Streptophyta > Magnoliopsida > Malvales > Malvaceae > Gossypium > Gossypium arboreum. Next base: position 18,673,385 of record NC_069080.1, read on the forward strand.
TGAAGGACCAATAGTGTAAATATTTTAAGAGTGGAATGATCTAGAAACTAAGGAAAATGGATGAATTAGGACCAAATTGAATAGGTGAAGAACTATGAGGGACTAAATTGTAATTTTATCAAATTGAATGATGACTCAAGGATGAAATTTTAAAAGATAATAAAGGGAAAAATAGTCAATTGGAAGAGAGAGAAATCTAGAAAGTAATGATGATGTTGATGATATTTTATGATTATTTAATTAAATATATATTATTTTAATGAGATATTTTATTATTTTATAATTATTTCATTATTATATTATTATTAATTATTTAGTATAAAAGGAAGGAAAGATGAAGAATTTTCATCATCTTTCCATGCATGCAACCAACGTTAGAAGAGAAGGAAAAGAAAGAAATTTTCTTTTCTTTACAATTTGGTCCTTCCACCACAAATTCACCATTTTCACCTAGAAATCAAAAGAATTTCCATAGCTACTAAGAGAGAAAAGTGTTAAGGATACCATGGGGAGTTAGAATATCAAGTTGGATTCAAGAAATAGAAGCTGGAGGAGAGAGAAAATCAAGTTAAAGATTAGTATCAATAAAACAAGGTAAGTATATCAAGATTTCAATATGTTTTTAAGTTTGTTATTATTGACAAAGCATAGAAATAATGTTATAGAAGAGTTTTCTTACATAAGGTCCTATGTTCTTGATATGTTAGTGAAGAGAAAATAAGAGAAAGTGATGAGAAATGGTGTAGAAAAAGAAAATAAGGGTGTTATAACATGGTAATTAATATCTTGTACTAAAATAGTTTTGGACAGCAGCAGTAGTCTAACTTTGAAAAATCATCAAAATTGTAGAAATCTAATTATAGGATGAATAAAATATTAAATTAAAGCTTATTAAGTCTAGTTTCTTATAGAAGAAATGATGTAAGCAATGGAATTGTAAATCATGATATATGAAGAATTTTGTGAGATAAGATCAGAATGATTTCGGGTTCCCCTGTTATGATTTTTTAAAATCATAAAAAATTGGATAAAAATAATTATGGGCTTAAATTTATATTTTTAGAATCCTGAATGAGTCTATTTTCAATAGAAACAAACGGGAACATCATTCGAATTTTTTACGAGGAGATAATTAATTTTTAGTGAAGAAGGGCCAGAACTGTCAAATAGCAGAACAAGGGTAACTTTAAAGAATAAACTGTGCTTATTGGATGAACTAAAAATTATTAAAGTTTTATGGTACTAATATATATGAGTCTAGTTTCAGGGAAAATTAGCGGATCTTAATTTGGAGTTCTATAGTTTCATATATAAATAATTTAGTGACTATGACGCAGATAGATAGCTTGAATATTTATAAAAGTAAATAATAAAAATTATGGATAATGTTACTTACAAGTGTGTTATCTACATTAAGGATGTGGAATGGGGAGAAGGAGGAGGAAAAATATGTATGAATATTCATCTAGCATGGCTAATTTGTATATTTTAGGCTCAGGGACTAAATTGAAATAAAAGTAAAACTTTATAGGCAATTTTGTAAAAATGTCAGAAATGACCAAATTGCATGAAATGAATTATGTTATTATTTAAATTACAAAATTGAATGAAATTATTAATTTAGTTCAAGATCGGGGGAAAACATGTTTTAGGGATTAAATTGAAAATGTTGAAATTATGGAAAATTCTGATATTTTATAGAATTCATGGACTGTTATCAATAAATATGAGAATAATAGCTGGAAATAAGGATTAAATTGCAAGAATTTTATTTTCCTAACCCTAAGGATGAAATCGTCATTAATTAAAAGTTTAGGGGCAAAATGGTAACTTTGCCTAGAGCATTAATTAAATGCATTAGAATATGAAATGAATGAAAATAATGATCAAATTTATTTATAAAGATCCGGACGACTCAAATATGAGACTTGATTGTGGAAAAGAAAAGATATCGAATTAATGAAATTATAAACACAAACAAGCAATGAGGTAGGTTCGTGTAACTTGAATTATATTCTTAAATGCTTGAGATTGCATGTTATTGATGTGAATATGATTTGAATGTTCATTGCATGAAAATTAATGAAACATTGATATATTTGATAAAAAGGGGAAGAAATCCCGGTTGAATGAAAGGAAATTTCGATGGATCTCTGAAAAGGAATTGACGGTAAAAAGGATCTAGCCCGGGCGGGTGATCCTATTCTGATATAGCCCTTCCAAAGAATACGCGTAAAATGGATTTGGTCCGAACGGGTAATTCGAATTAGGGTCTGAATTTAGCCTGGACTGGTAATTCAGATCCAAGCTTATTAGAGTAATTGTCGTTGCAGGGGATTTAGCCTGGACTGGTAATCTCGACAATACTCTATGAGTTTATATTACAGGGGATTTAGCCTGGACTGGTAATTAAGGATGAGGTTCACGGGAGTGTGCTCTCTGATATGAAATGTGTAAGACCATGGTTGAAAGATACCATGGCAACGTGATATGAAATGAACAAGACCATGGTTGAAAGATACCATGACAACATGACAGAAAATGAGTAAGACCATAGTTGAAAGACATTATGGCATCATGTCAAAGATAAATAAGGCCGTGGATGGGAGACGCTATGACATCTGTTGAACAATTGATATTCAGGTAATATGTATCAGATGACGAATGATTATATGAAATGGTTGTGTGAAATGTTTACAAGAACTGGTCATATGGAAATATATGTACAAAATAGTTGTATGAAATAATTATGAAGATAGATAAACGAAATAAGTATAAGTACATGGAATATAATTTATGTTCAGATATAAGCTATTACCGGAATAACTATACATAAAATATATGAAAATGCTGGAGCATGAAATATTGATATAATGAAATGAATGATATATGCTTATGAAGAAACGGTAAGAGCATGATATGTTTCATGACATGTACATATATGATTATCTTTGATATGCTGATACAAGGAAATTATATAAGTTGAGACTATTATTAAACTCAAGTGCGATATGTCGAGAAAATAGATATATCAATGTTGAATTTATATGAGATATGTGCAAGTATACTAACAATGTTGCTGTTTGATGCTTATACAAATGCCAAACTGTTGATTGAATGGTAATATATTTATTTATATGATGCATTGAATCGGTAAGTATTTAAATTTTTTTTAAGTAATCTGCAAATGGTAGTAATGCTCCGAAACCTTGTTCTGGCAGCGGATACGGGTTAGGGGTGTTACAATGGATTTAAATGTGTTGAAATGCATTATCCTTCTATTTAAGAATTGAAGAACGACTATAGCTAGTTCTAGATATTATATAAAAAAGAACATATATGATAAAAATCTATAATCTAATTAATGTTATTTTTTTTAATATTGGCTTATGGGTGTAAAAAGCCTTCAAACATTTTCAAAAAAAGCAATTAAGCATATTTTTTTTTCACTCAATTCGGTAATTGAACTTTCAAAATGCATAAAAAAGGCCTTCAAACTTTTTCAAAAAAAGCAATTAGGTCCCTACTTTTTTTTACACTAAATTAGGTAATTGAATTGTCAAAATTCATCAAAAAAGACCTTTGACCGTTAACTTTAACAGTTGACTGCTCCTAATTGTTTTAGTTAAAGTCACCACATATGTAATAGCCCATTTTCAGTAAAATCGGAATAGTGGTTTCGTGATCACAAATCCGATCTAGAAAGAAAATTTATTTTAATATTGTGGCATAATCTATATTACGATAGGAATACTGCATGAAAATTTTGATAGGAAAATTTTATTGATTATATAGTTAAATTGATAAAAAGAGGAAAGAAAGAAAAAAATGCATTATCGGGACTTTGTTCTGATAAATCGGATTCGTAAATATTTATTATAAATATTATTTATAATATTATTTATAGTGATGCTTCATTAAATGGTTTAGGTTGTGTTTTAATGCAAGAAGGTAAAGTAATAGCCTATGCTTCAAGACAACTAAAACCATATGAAAAGAATTACCCGGTACATGATCTTGAATTAGCAGCCATTGTGTTTGCATTGAAAATATGGCGCCATTACTTGTATGGTGAAAAATGTCATATCTATACCGATCATAAAAGTTTAAAGTATTTGATGACACAGAAAGATTTGAATTTGCGACGCGTAGGTGGCTTGAGTTTCTAAAGAATTATGATTTGGTTATTGACTATCATCCGGGTAAGGCTAATATAATTGCTGATGCTTTGAGCCGAAAATCTCTATTTGCTTTACGAGCTATGAATACTCAGTTGTCATTGTCTAATGATGGTACATTTATAGCTGAACTGAAAGCTAAACCAATGTTTCTATAGCAAATTTGTGAAGCTCAGAAAAGTGATAATGAATTACAAGCTAAACGGGTGCAATGTGAATCGGCATCGATTCGAATTTCGAATCGATCGATGGTTGTTTACTATTTAGAGGCAGGGTATGTGTACCAAAGAATTCAGAGCTTACACAGAAGATTTTGCACGAAGCTTGCAGTGGTATTATGTCTATACATCCGGGGAGTAATAAAATGTATAATGATCTAAAAAGGATGTATTGGTGGCCGGGGATGAAACGTGATATTTCTGAGTTTGTATCGAGATGTTTGATATGTCAATAGGTTAAAGCTGAACATCAGGTACCTTCGGGATTACTACAGCCAATAACGATACCGGAATGGAAATGGAAAAGGATCACAATGGACTTTGTGTCGGGATTACCTTTGTCTCCGAAGAAAAAAGATGCTATTTGGGTAATCGTTGACCGGTTGACAAAGTCGGCACACTTTATACCGGTACGTATGGATTTTTCTTTAGATAAGTTGGCTGAATTATATGTATCTGAGATTGTCAGGTTACATGGGGTACCAGTCTCTATTATTTCGGATAGAGATCCTCGGTTCACGTCTCATTTCTGGGATAAGTTGCAAGAAGCATTGGGGACTCAGTTGCATTTCAGTACTGCATTTCATCCTCAGACAGATGGCCAATCCGAACGTGTAATTTAGGTAGTAGAGGACATGCTTCGATGTTGTGTACTAGAGTTTGAAGGTAGTTGGGAAAGGTATTTACCTTTGATTGAGTTTGCTACAACAATAGTTATCAGTCTAGTATTAAAATGGCACCGTATGAAGCTTTGTATGGTCGGAAATGTAAAACACCATTATATTGGACTGAACTGAGTGAGAAAAAGATACATGGAGTTGATTTGATTCGGGAAACTGAAGAGAAAGTAAATGTGGTCCAAGATAACTTGAAAGCAGCTTCTGACTGACAAAAGTCATATGCCGATCTTAAAAGGAAAGAGATAGAATTTCAGGTCTGTGACAAGGTATTCTTGAAAGTATCACCTTGGAAAAGAGTCATTCGATTCGGTCGTAAAGGTAAATTGAGTCCACGTTTTATTGGGCCATATGAGGTTACTGAACGAATCGGACCTGTTGCATACGTTTAGCTTTGCCTCCGGAACTTGATAGAATTCATAATGTTTTCCATGTGTATATGTTACGGCGGTATCGGTCAGATCCTTCACATGTTATTTCTCCGACAAAGATTGAGATTCAACCTGATATGACTTATGGTGAAGAACCGGTCAAAATTTTGGCACGGGAGACAAAAGAATTAAGAAACAAAAAGATATATCTAGTGAAAGTTATTTGGCAACGACACGGAATTGAAGAGGCTACCTGGGAACCGGAGGAGGCAATGAGGAAACAATACCCAAATCTCTTTACTGGTAAGATTTTCGAGGACGAAAATCCTTAAGGGGGGAAGAGTTGTAATGGCCCATTTTTAGTAAAATCAGAATAGTGGTTTCGTGACCATAAATCCAATCTAGAAAGAAAATTTATTTTAATATTGTGGCATAGTCTATATTACATAGGAATACTGCATGAAAATTTTGATAGGAAAATTTTATTGATTATATAGTTAAATTGATAAAAGAGAAAAGAAAAAATGCATTCTCGGGACTCGTTCCGATAATCGATTCGTAAATATTTATTATAAATATTTACGAAGTTAGTTGTGTGTCTAATTAGGTTTTGATTAGGTGAATTCGACTTAATTAGAAGTAATTAGGAAAAGGATTAGATTGAAATAAGTGTGAAAGTTTAATTATAGATTAAAGAAAATAAAAGGACTAAATAGGTAAATATGCCATTATTATAAAATGAGGCGATTTAACGTTAAAAAAAATCTAAGATATTTTTGATATAAAATATATATTATATATTATATTAACTTAACTTAATATTTAAGTATTAATATATAATATATTATATTATTATATTATATATAATATAATATATAGAACATAAAGAAAAGTAAAGTAAAGAAACATAATAAAAGAAGAAACAAAACAGAATAGCAGGGACGAAATAGAGAAAAAGGAGAAAGAAAAGAAAAGAAAATTTGGGATTTTAAGGGTTCAAATTCAATTTGGTAAGTCAATTTAATTCATTTTTTGTAATTATTGAATTTTATGATCCTAGAACAAAATACTATTAGGTATATGTTGAAATTTTGAGAGTTAGTAGATTTCTTTTATATAGTTTATGTTGAATTTATGGATAAATTAGAGATTGAACTTATGAAAAATTCAAATTAGAATTGAGAAAAAGATTGAATTGTGAAATAGATTGCAATAAGGAGTAAATTATAAGAAGTTTGAAATTGGGGTTTATTAGTGAAAATTTGGGAGTTAAACTAAGTTATAAGTAGAATTTAAATAAAAATAAAGTATAGATTGTAATAGAAATGAAAATAATTTTAGTTATGGAATAAATTAAAATGTAAGTTAATGTAAGAAATGATGAATTTATTATATCATACATGTTTATTTTTTTAATAGCATAGGAAAGTCATTTAATTATTTTTCTCTAACATATAAATGTCATATGTTTTATATGAAATTGAAGAGAAAGAAAAGAAAGGAGAGGACCTAATTAAAGAAAAAGGAAAAGAGAAGGCTAAGGAGTGAAGGAAGACATCATCTCAATCTTTTGTTGTAAGTACTACAAGATTTTTTTAAATTAATTTTATTTAGATGCTCATATTGTAGTATAGAATTATTTAGAAATAAAATGTAATATATATGTATATATTTAAATTTATAAGTAAATAAATAATAATAATAATAGATTATGGAATTATGAAATTATGAAATTTGAAAAGAAAATTATAATTGGAGAATGTAAGAAGTTATATTGTTTGAACATTAAGTAATAATGTTGTGACAAAAGTATATGTGTGAAAAAGATGTGATATTTGTAAATTGTGTGATATGCACTAAATTGTAATGATGAAGAAATGAGAAATCTTTTTCGAGATATTTATGTAAAGTATTTAAATGTATGAAATTCAGTTCTAATGCCCAAGTAGATGAGTTTAGAACTACTAGGATATTAGTGGCATGCCATTAAGGAACTCTAGCGCGCTCTCTGATTATTAGCACATTAGTGCTCTCCGTTCTATTATTAGCACGTTAAGTGCTCTCTGTTTAGCACATCTGTGCTCTCTGTATAGCACTTTAGTGCTCTCTGTTCGTTTGTGCATAATAATGCACTTCTGTATTTGTTTTGTCTATCCAGTGTGTTCTATAAAGTCTATTTTGGGCTAAAGTTATAAGTTGTGAACCAAAGCGAATTATTAATGTACTAAGGTAAGTTTTATAACTTATATAATAATAAATTAAATTTTGTTAATATAAGATACAGCTAAAGAAACTTATATGCATATAAATATATATTGATCAAATGGGATTATAATATTTTAATAGGATTTATTTGCCTATTTATTCTTGTAGTGCTTACTAAGTCTACACCGGCTTAACGCGTTTAATTTTAACGCGTAGGTATAGTTAGACTCGAAGAGGTAGAGTCGGCTAGAAGATCTCTCATCTCATCACATCCTCAACAGCTTCATAAGTAGGTACCATATTTTGAATTAAAAGTGGCATGTGCATAGGTGTTATTTTGATCACATTAGAATGTTACAAGAGTTTTGTTGTAAAAAAAAATAGTATTTAGTATTTTAATGTTTATATTAATGAAATGGTATAAAAGTTTATATAGTATATATATATGGTATTGCTTGTTTTTGGTTTGAACTTGCAGGGGGTTTTATACAAAATAAGCAGAAATGCTGCCGAAATTTAAAAAAAAAATTTTGTTCCACTCCTAATACGTATTTTGGGCCTCGAGGGTCTATTATAAAGACTTAAAAGTTAAAGTATGCTATGAATGTTATTTATATATGAATTATTTCTAAGTTGTCCAATATGTCCGACAATGTTCCGTAACCCTGATCCGGCTACAGTTTAGGTTATGGGGTGTTACAACGTGCCACAACCACGGCATGATATGTGGCAAAAAAAGATAAAAGATAAAATAAATAAAATTATAAAGTTATTAAATTTTAATAAAAAATATAAATATTAAAAATTAGAAAAGAAATTATAAGAAATTATAAAATCTTATAAAGTCGTAAGAAAATTATAAAAAATGTAAAGAAATATAAAATTAAGTAAAAAAATTATAAAAATATTGTACCAAAAAGCCTTTTATAATTTTTATTTTTTTTTATCATTTTTCATCACATGTCAGGTTGTGTTATGACACGTAATGTCTTTAACTAAAAAAAAAAAACCCAGAGAGACATTAACTTTGACGGTCAAACGGTTAAAGTTAATGGTTAAACGATTTTTAATGAATTTCATAAATTTTTTTTATGATTTTTATAAAATTTTATAATTTTTAAAGATTTTATATATTTTCGACTTTTAATAAAATTTAAATATTTTTATATTTTTATTAAAATTTAATAATTTGTATAAAAATTTATTTTTATATAATTTTTGTTACATGTTACGTCGTGGTTGTAACACTATGTGGCTTTAATCGAAAAAAAAATTAAAGGCGTTAATAGTCAAATGATCTTTTAATGCATTTTAACCATTCAAGTACTAAATTGAATGTGAAAATAAAAAACAAAGACTTAATTATTTTTTGAAAAAATTGACATTGTTATAGAAAAATTAATAAAACAATAAATAAAAGTGGATTAAAATACGAGATAATTTTTATTTTCATATTTTCACTTACAAGGTGCTATTTATAAGCTCCTTTACATTCAATTACATTTAATGAACTAAATTTTCTTAATTACTCAATAATATTGATCTCCTGATTATAAATGAAGTAAAGAGTTTTATTACTTTAATATGCTTAGCTCGAATGTCTTTTAAATAAGAATGTGCCTTATTAAAACCTTTATTAGTAAAAACCCTGTGGAATAAAAACCTAATGAAGGAAAGAGAGTACACAATCTCCTATTACAAGTTGTCTCGTTAAAAACCTTTACCAGGAAAACCTAGTGGGATAAAACCTTGGTTAAAGGAAAAGAGTACAACGTGTTTTAGACTCCCCTTAATGACGACATCACATTATATCTTTGAGTCGACGCATTCTAATCTTGTTTCGTAGTCTTTCAAATGTTGAAGTTGGCAATGCCTTGGTAAAAAGATCTGCTAAATTATCACTAGAATGAATTTGTTGAACTTTTATGTTACCTTTCTTCTCAAGATCATGAGTGAAGAATAATTTTGGTGAAATATGTTTCGTTCTGTCACCTTTGATATAACCACCCTTTAATTGAGCTATACATGCTGATAGTTGGCATATTTTCCTATAAAGGCAAATTACATATCTTCTGGATATGTTGGGTTAATAACCTTAGCCAAACACACTCTCGGCTTGCCTTATGCATTGCAATTATTTCAGCATGATTTGAAGAGGTAGCAGCTAATGTTTGCTTTCTCGAACGCCATGATATGGCAGTACCTCCACATGTAAATAAATATCCCGTTTGAGATCGACCTTTATGTGGATCGATAAATATCCAAAGATCAAGATAACCAACTAATAGGATTTTGAATCATTTGAATAAAATAACCCCATATCAATGGTCCCTCTAAGATATCTAAATACATGTTTAATTTCATTCCAATGTCTACGTGTTGGAGAGGAACTAAATCTTGCTAACAAGTTTACAGCAAAAGCTATATCAAGTCTTGTGTTATTTGCAAGATACATCAATGCTCCTATGGTACTTAGATATGGTACTTCAGGACCAAGAAACTCTTCATCATTCTCACAAGGACGAAATTGATCTTTATTCACATCTAACGATCGTACAATCATCGGGATGCTCAATAGATGTGCTTTATCCATATATAATTTATTTAGGATTTTTTCGTATAAGTTAACTGATGGACATGAATTCCATCTTTTAAATGCTCGATCTGCAGGCCAAGAAAAAATTTTGTTTTTTCGAGATCTTTCATCTCAAATTCTTTATTTAAATAATTTACTACATTTTGAAGCTCTTCAGGAGTTCCAATAATATTTAGATCATCAACATAAATAGCAATTATCACAAAGTTTGATTCAGACCTTTTTATAAAAACACATGGGCAGATTGGGTCGTTTTTATAATCTTCTTTTAACAAATATTCACTAAGACGATTGTACCACATACGTCCAGATTGTTTTAATCCATATAAACTTTTCTTTAATCTGATTGAGCAATTTTCCTGGGAAACTCTATATCCTTCAGGGATTTTAAATCCTTCTGGGATTTTCATATAAATTTCATTATCAAGTACTGTACCATACAAATAGGCTGTAACAACATCCATTAGACGCATATCAAGTTTTTCACGTACTGCCAAACTAATAATATATCTAAACGTGATTGCATCCACCACAGGAGAATATGTCTCTTCATAATCAGTGCCGGGCCTTTGCGAAAATCCTTGTACTACAAGTCGTGATTTATATGTTACGACTTCATTTTTCTCATTTCATTTTAGCACAAATATCCATTTATATCCTACCAGCTTTACAATTTTAGGTGTTTGGACTATAGGTCCAAAAACCTCACGTTTAGAAAGTGAATTTAATTCTGCTTGAATTACGTCTTTCCATTTTGGCCAATCTTTTCTATTTCTAAATTCCTCAATAGATTTAGGCTCAGGATCCTCATTTTCTTTTGCTATTTCAATAGCAACATTATAAGCAAAATTGTTGTCGACAACTATATTTTTTCGATTCCATCTTTTTCCTGAAGTAACATAACTTATTGAGATTTCTTCGTTATCACCATTTTCAGGTACCTGAACCTCTTCTGGAGTTTTTTGATTAGTTATATCTTTGCCAGCTTCTAGAGCACTTACCTCCACAATATTACCATCTTGAATAATTGCTCCTTTCCTTTTACGAGGATTTTTATATTTGGAACCGATTGGCCTTCCACGCTTCAGGTGTGGATTACTTTCTTTTGCACTAACAATTTGCCTTATTGGGATATCAATTCATATTGGAGCATTTTTAGCTGGTATGTGAGATTTTGTAATTCTCTTTAGGTTAGTAAATGAATCTGGCAGTTGATTGGTAATGTTTTGCAAATGTATAATCCTTTGAATTTCTTGTTCACATTGACTTGTACGAGGATCTAATTGAGATAATGATGATCCATTCCATGTAATTTCTTTGACCAGTTGTATTTTCTCCCCTCTAATGTTGGGAATGTTGTCTCATCAAGATTACAATCAATAAATCGTGCAGTAAATAAATCTCCAGTTAATGGTTCAACATATTTAATTATAGAAGGAGATTCATAACCAACATATATTCCCAACCTCCTTTGAGGACCCATATTTGTGCATTGTAATGGAGCAATTGTGTAGCACCCCAAACCCGACCCAGAAGTTATGGTCGGATCCGGCATGCCACATTAAAAACGTAAAAAAAAATTTTCCATTCTAAGTCCAGAAAATCGTACTTGATGTTCAAAAGATTAATTCATTAAGGGTTAAAGTGAATGGAAGTTGTGCACCGTAGGAAACCGAAAAGAGGTGGTGAGTCCATCGGATCGCTATACCAAGCTCCTTCGGATCCAATCCTAGACATGCATACCGCCATTGCCACACCTTAACGTCATGGATATTTCTAGGAAACCGATTTGATTAAGTCATTTTAGGAAAAGTGATTAATTTTGGAAAATACTTTCATTGCGGAAGCTTTGCTTGTTGTCGTGTTATTTTGAAATCAACTGTTGTTTTTGAAAACGCGCCTAAAGCTATCCAATTTCAACAGTTAAAATAAGTATTACCTATCTTAGTAATACATATTAAAACCATCAAAATAAATAAGCGGCCTTATTACATTTAAAAGCCCAAAACCTCAAACGTAATAAAAGGATGTCCAGTTCACCGAAGAAAATCAAACTTTCGAGCAGTGGCCACTCCGAATTCCCTCACACTCCAAGCCCACTATGGTTGGGGATTTCTGCGTGGATGAAAATAAAAGGGTGAGTTTGGGAAACTCATGTGTAAAATAACCCAACCATAGCCTATATCACTCAAACCACGAAATAGAATAAGTTGGCCTTAGCCCGCAATGAATTGAATAAAGCCAATAGGCCCATAACTGAACAAAATAGATTTTACATGTTTATGCAGAAACCCAACCCAGATTCATCCATAACACCCCGTACCAACCTTACACCGTGTGGGAGACAACTCGACCCACCCAACCGCTACACACCATAGAATTTGCAGCATGGCTGCTGTAATGAATAATGTGACAGAGTCATCGATCTGAGATAATCGTGGCGAGCCACCGAATAGATATATGTGGCGAGCCACCAATCGAATATTTGTGGCGAGCCACCAGATCAAATATTTGTGGCGAGCCACTAGATCGATATTTGTGGCATAGCCACCGTAACGCTTCCTCCATAATATAACCCATGTCCCCATGCAATGATATATAATCATGGCATACATCATACGTAATCGATCGTCATGCTTTTGGTCAAAATTAACCGTAGGGTATAACGGTAATTTTACACCTAGGGGTATAACAATAATTTTCCATACATAGGGTATTATAGTAATTTAGCTACTTTTAGCGTTTTCATGCATATCCTAACTATTTATGTACTATCGAACACTTACACAAGATACTTTCCGAATTGGGCCCATTGGCCCATGAACCCGATCTTTGGCCCATTAAGCCCAAATTATCAAAATGTACTAAATCGCGCGTCTGCAGTTTATTACTTTAGATTACCAAATATACAAACCCAACTATCTTACGAGCATTCGCAGACATCAAAATTCCCAAAATACCGACTTTTCGGCATTTCGCTTTTCGCTTTTGCCAATCTAGTCTATGAGAGGGTGTCGATTACACACATTTTATGACGATATCTTGACGAGATCCACACACGAACCGCCTACAATTGGATTACTAACACGTTAATCTAACTATTCAAATACAAACTACGATTAACCCCTTACAATATTCGCCAACCACACCTACAGATCATAGTAAGCTTATAAGAAATCAATAAGCAACTCATTAACAAATTTTTGTCAATATTTACCACATAATCATAATTTCACTGCAAGCTGTCTTCCTGAGCAACAGTCACTAAATTATTTATAACTGGAGCTACGAAACTCCAAATCATGTGCCGTTAATTTTCCCTGAAAATAGACTCATATATCTTTTATCCATAAAATTTTCAGAATTTTTGGTATGGCCAATCAATACCAGATTTTTCTTAAAGTTTCCCATGTTTCACTGTTTGACTAATTTGACCACTCTTCATTACGAATCAAATTTCTCATTGTACAGAATTCAAAATATGTTCTCATTTATTTCATTAGAAACTAGACTCAATAAGCTTTAATTACATAATTTATTCAGCTTCTAATTCTTCTCCCACAATTTATGGTGATTTTCCAAAGTCACGTTACTGCTGCTGTCCCAAGCAGATTTATTACCAAATCACTCTTTCACACATACCTTGCATTCATGTTATTTAAACATGTATATCACCAATCAATCATCACATATCTATGATTTTACTTAAGTATAATCTCCATTTCATCATTTTAAAGCACAACATGTTAGCCGATTTTTCCCTTTAGCATCTAAGGCACATGCATGCTCATTTGTTTGGCTCAACTTCACCTATCTTCCATTTTTCATCAAAAGAACATGAAACAACAACCATTTCCTTCATTTTAATTCATGACTAAATGCTCACAACACAACTAAAAATCAAAATATACTTCAAGAGTTAAGGTAGAATCAAGAAGAACTCATGAACCTCAAAATAGAAGCAAGGTACCAAGAACTTACCTTCAATTTTTCTCCTCCTAATGACCGAATACTCAAGAGCTTTCTCCTCTCCTTTCTCTTCTCTAACTTTCAGCTATGATGAACAAAGATGGACAAAACTTTGTTCTTTTCACCCCTTTTTATTTTAATAAAATTTCATAATTCATTCATTTAATTCTTTAATACAAAAGACATGAAATTCTTATCATGAAACATTTACCTAACCCATTATCATGAAACATTTACCTAACCCATTATCATGGAACATTTACCTAACCTATTATCATGAAACATTTACCTAACCCATTATCATGGAACATTTACCTAACCTATTATCAATTTGTATCAATTTGTACCATAAATTATGGATATCAAGTGTACATTTTGTCTACAACAACATGATGATGGCCACTTCATGTAAAATGGGAGGTTTGTCATGCAAATCCTCCTATTTTGCACTCCTATTTATTTGGCCACTTCAATTTAGCCTATAGCATTTTCAAACATTTTCACATAGGTCCTATTTCATAATTTCACCCCTTTTCTTATGGAACAAAAAGTAACTAAAATTGTCGGGTTCTATCTTAAGTTTGGGCTTTCTAGAGGCCCACTAACATAATTAAACCTATGCCAACATTCACAGAATTCCCGAAAATTGGGGCGTTACAACTCTACCCTCCTTAAAGAAATTTCATCCTCGAAATTTACCTAATCCAAACAGATGAGGGTATTCTTTGTTGCATCGTCTCTTCGGCTCCCAAACTCGTAAGTTTCCTTCCTTAACTTGTTGAAAACGAGCGACCAAGACTCATCGTTCAACTGCTTTTCCTTAATCGATCCACCTAGGTTGGCCTCACTTACAACTCACCAGCAGACTTCCATCATCATCTGACTCGACGAGCAAACATTGCTCTCGGATCGACATCTGACTCTACGACTTAGAGCATCGGCTACCACATTAGCCTTGCTTGGGTGATACTCGATCGAACAGTCATAATCCTTAAGCAACTCAATCCATCTCCTTTACCTAAGGTTCAGCTCCTTCTGAGTCAACAAATACTTAAGACTCTTATGGTCAGTGTATATAATACACCTTTCTCCGTACAAGTAATGTCTCCAAATCTTAAGTGCAAATATCACTGCTGCCAACTCTAAATCATAAGTCAAATAGTTTCCTTCATGAGGCTTAAGCTGTCGTGATGCATATGCAACCACCTTACCCTCTTGCATTAACACGTAGCCCAAACCCACGTGTAATGCGTCACTATACACACTAAAATCCTTCCCAGACTCCGGCTGAATCAACACAAGTGATTTAGTCAGAACTTTCTTCAACTTCTCAAAAGCTTTCGCCGCTTCTCGTCTATACAAACGGTACTCCTTTTCTTATGAGTTTTGTCGAGGTGTCTGCGATCACGAAAAACCTTTCACAAACCTTCGTAGTATCCCGCCATCCTAGGAAACTTTGTATTTCGACACCGCCCTAGGTGGCTTCCACTCCAAAATTGCTTCAATCTTTCGAGGCCCACCTTAATCCCTTGGCAGAGACCACATGTCCTAAGAAGGTTACCTCCTTCAACCAAAATTCACACTTCTGAACTTCGCAAAGAGTTCCTTTTCCTTAATACTTACAAAGACTATACGGAGATGCTCATCATGTTTCGTTTCAGTTTGAGAATATACCAGATATCGTCAATAAAGACGACTACGAACTGATCCAAAAATGGTTGGAACACACGATTCATCAGATCCATAAACGCTGTAGGAGCATTCGTTAGTCCAAATGGCATAACCAGAAACTCATAATGACCATACTGAGTCCTGAATGTCATCTTTTGGATATTTGCCTCCTTGACCCTTAACTGAAGATATCCAGATCGAAGGTCGATCTTGGAAAATACAGAAGCTCCTCTAAGCTGGTCGAATAGATCGTCAATCCTTGGCAATGGATACTTATTCTTAATCGTCAGTTTGTTCAACTGGCGATAATCAATGCACATCCGCATCGTACCATCCTTCTTTTTCACGAATAGCACTGGTGCTCCCTATGGAGACACGCTTGGCCTAATAAAGTCCTGATCCAACAACTCTTGAATTTGAGCCTTTAACTCCACTAACTCCTTCAGTGCCATTCTATACGGTGCGATGGACACGGGCGCCGTTCCAGGCAACAAATCTATTCCAAACTCAACTTCTCGGTTCGGAGGCAATCTTGGAAGCTCCTTCAGAAAAACATCTTGGAACTCCTTTACGGTCCTAACCTTATCCACTGTCAGTCCCTCCTATTCCGACTGACTTACAAATGCCAAATAGGCCTCACAACCTTTTCGAATCCACTTCTCGGCTCTTAATGCCGACACCACATTGGACAAATAATCCCTTCGCTCACCTATCACCATAACCTCCTCATCCTTTGTGGTCCTTAACACCATTTGTTTAGAAGACAATCCGTAGTCGCTTTATGCTTAACAAGCCGTCTATTCCCAAAATGAGATCAACTCTCGAAGCGGTAACTCCATTAGATCTCCAGGAAAATCTTACCTTGAGTTTTTAAGGGTACATCCCTATACGCTTTGTCTACCCTAACCGAAAGTGACCCAAGGGACTTAGTACGAAACCCCACTCACAATCTCCTCGAGCGGTCCAAGTCGTCCATAATCCGCTTCGTGGCCTTCAACCAATATTCGCCACATTCGGGCTATACCGAACACGCCTTAAAGATCTCTGTCCGTTAGTCCCAAGTCATTTAAAATAGATCCTCGAATTTCGTTTCGAACTTGCTCCGGCAACCCTTTCCAGAACACGAAGCATTGCATGTGACAGGGCATCATCCTCGGCGGCTCTATCATACTGCCCATTCTTATCCGTCGGTGGCGGTCGTGCTACTCTAGTGGGTATGTGTTCAGAAGACGAAGATCCAGCTTGAGTACTACCTCGGCCTCGACCACGGCCTCTTCCCTGAGTAGCTCTCGTACTCATATCGATTTATCTTGATTACAATTTTTATGCATCAATTCAATATTCCGGTGTTTATTACGATGTTTTATGAATCGCATGATAATTCAAAGTTTGTTTTCGTAGAATCAAGTCTAGCTACGCTTTAGGTCTCTTATCGATTTTCCTATGGTTTCAGATCACCCTATCTAGAGTATCCTAGCAGGATTTCAGTACATACAAATAATTCAGAAAAATATTTAGAAGAGTTCAGAGTAATACTTACAGGCTTGAGCCGGAGGTTCGGAATGCCACCTTCTAAAGATCTAAATTTTGAAAACTGCATTTTTTGCAGTCTTTATAAAATTTTTGTTTTCGAATATCTAAATTTTGTAAACCCATTCCACAGCCGAGCTGTTATAACCTAGGCTCTGATACCACTAAATGTAGCACCCCAAACCCGGCCCAGAAGTTATGGTCGGATCCGGTATACCACATCAAAAACGTAAAAAAAAAATTTCCATTCTAGGTCTAGAAAATCGTACTTGATGTTCAAAATATTAATTCATTAAGGGTTAAAGTGAATGGAAGTCATGCACCGGGTAGGAAACCGAAAAGAGGTGGTGAGTCCATCTGACCGCTATACCAAGCTCCTTCGGATCCAATCCTAGACATGCATACCGCTATTGCCACACCTTAACGTCATGGATATTTCTAGGAAACCGATTTGATTAAGTCATTTTAGGAAAAGTGATTAATTTTGGAAAATACTTTCATTCGGAAGCTTTGCTTGTTGTCGTGTTATTTTGAAATCAACTGTTGTTTTTGAAAACGCGCCTAAAGCTATCCAATTTCAACAGTTAAAATAAGTATTACCTATCTTAGTAATACATATTAAAACCATCAAAAATAAATAAGCGGCCTTATTACATCTAAAAGCCCAAAACCTCAAACGTAATAAAAGGATGTCCAGTTCACCAGAAGAAAATCAAACTTTCGAGCGGTGGCCACTCCAAATTCCTCACAGCTCCAAGCCCACTATGGTTGGGGATTTCTACGTGGATGAAAATAAAAGGGTGAGTTTGGGGAAACTCGATGTGTAAAATAACCCAACCATAGCCTATATCACTCAAACCACGAAATAGAATAAGTTGGCCTTAGCCCGAATGTAATTCGAATAAAGCCCATAGGCCCATAATGTAACAAAGCAGTTTTACATGTTTATGCGTAAACCCAACCCGATTCATCCATAACACCCCGCACCAACCTTACACCGTGGGGAGACAACTCGAGCCACCCAACCGCTACACACCACGTAATTTGCAGCATGGCGCGGAACAAATAATGTGACAGAGTCATCGATATGAGATAATCGTGGCGAGCCACCGTAGCAGTATATATGTGGCAGAGCCACCAAATCAGATATTTGTGGCAGAGCCACCAGATCAGATATTTGTGGTAGAGCCACCAGATTAGATATTTGTGGCATAGCCACCGAACGCTTCCTCCATAATATAACCCATGTCCCCATGCAATGATATATAATCATGGCATACATCATACGTAATCGATCGTCATGCTTTTAGGTCAAAATTAACCGTAGGGTATAACGGTAATTTTACACCTGGGGTATAACAATAATTTTCCATACATAGGGTATTATAGTAATTTAGCTACTTTTAGCGTTTTCATGCATATCCTAACTATTTACGTACTATCGTAACACTTACGCGATACTTTCCGAATTGGGCTCGTTGGCCCATGAACCCGATCTTTGGCCCATTAAGCCCAAATTATCAAAATGTACGAAATCGCAGTCTTTGCGGTTTATTACTTTAGATTACCAAATATACAAACCTAACTATCTTACGAGCATTCAGACTTTTCAGAAATTCCCAAAATACCGACTTTTAAGCATTTCGCTTTTCGCTTTTGCCAATCTAGTCTATGAGAGGTGTCATTACATATTTTGCATGACGATATCTTGTGAGATCCACACACGAACCGCCTACAATTGGATTACTAACACGTTAATCTAACTATTCAAATACAAACTACGATTAACCCCTTACAATATTCGCCAACCACACCTACAGATCATAGTAAGCTTATAAGAAATCAATAAGCAACTCATTAACAAATTTTTGTCAATGTTTACCATATAATCATAATTTCACTGCAAGCTGTCTTCCTGAGCAACAGTCACTAAATTATTTATAACTAGAGCTACAAAACTCCAAATCATGTGCCGTTAATTTTCCCTGAAAATAGACTCATGTATCTTTTATCCATAAAATTTTCAGAATTTTTGGTATGGCCAATAATACCAGATTTTTCTTAAAGTTTCCCATGTTTCACTGTTTGACTAATCTGACCACTCTTCATTACGAATCAAATTTCTCATTGTATAGAATTCAAAATATGTTCTCGTTTATTTCATTAGAAACTAGACTCAATAAGCTTTAATTACATAATTTATTCAGCTTATAATTCTTCTTCCAAAATTTATGGTGATTTTCCAAAGTCACGTTACTGCTGCTGTCCCAAGCAGATTTATTACCAAATCACTCTTTCACACATACCTTGCATGCATGTTATTTAAACATGTATATCACCAATCAATCATCACATATCTATGATTTTACTTAAGTATAATCTCCATTTCATCATTTTAAAGCACAACATGTTAGCCGATTTTTCCCTTTAGCATCTAAGGCACATGCATGCTCATTTGTTTGGCTCAACTTCACCTATCTTCCATTTTTCATCAAAAGAACATGAAACAACAACCATTTCCTTCATTTTAATTCATGACTAAATGCTCACAACACAACTAAAAATCAAAATATACTTCAAGAGTTAAGGTAGAATCAAGAAGAACTCATGAACCTCAAAATAGAAGTAAGGTACCAAGAACTTACCTTCAATTTTCCTCCTCCTAATGACCGAATACTCAAGAGCTTTCTCCTCTCCTTTGTCTTCTCTAACTTTCAGCTATGATGAACAAAGATGAACAAAACTTTGTTCTTTTCACCCCTTTTTCTTTTAATAAAATTTCATAATTCATTCATTTAATTCTTTAATACAAAAGACATGAAATTCTTATCATGAAACATTTACCTAACCCATTATCATGAAACATTTACCTAACCCATTATCATGGAACATTTACCTAACCTATTATCAATTTGTATCAATTTGTACCATAAATTATGGATATCAAGTGTACATTTTGTCTACAACAACATGATGACTGGCCACTTCATGTAAAATGGGAGGTTTGTCATGCAAATCCTCCTATTTTGCACTCCTATTTATTTGGCCACTTCAATTTAGCCTATAGCATTTTCAAACATTTTCACATAGGTCCTATTTCATAATTTCACCCCCTTTTTCTTATGGAACAAAAATTAACTAAAATTGTCGGGTTCTAACTTAAGTTTGGGCTTTCTAGAGGCCCACTAACATAATTAAACCTATGCCAACATTCACAGAATTCCCGAAAATTGGGGCGTTACAAATTGGAACATATACTGTACATTCAAAAATTCTAAGATGGGAAATATTTGGCTCCTGACCAAAAGCCAATTGTAATGGGGAGTACTTATTATAACTTGTTGGCCTTAAGCGTACAAGTGCTGCTGCATGAAAAATAGCATATCCCCAAGCTGTAACAGAGAGTTTTGTTCTCATGAGTAATGGCCGAGCTATTAGTTGGAGGCGTTTGATAAACGATTCAGCTAAACCGTTTCGTGTATGAACATGAGTTACAGGATGTTCAACTTTTATCCCAATTGACATACAATAATCATTAAAAGCTTGGGATGTAAACTCACCAGTATTATCAAGGCGTATAGTTTTGATTGCATAATTTGGAAATTGTGCTCTTAATCGAATTATTTGAGTAAGTAGTCTTGTAAACGTCAAGTTGCGAGTCGATAATAAGCACACATGTGACCACCTACTAGATGCATCTATTAATACCATAAAATATCTGAATGGTCCACATGGTGGATGAATGGACCCACATATATAACCTTGAATACGTTCTAGAAATACGGGAGATTCAATCCCAACTTTAGCTGGTGATGGTCTAATAATCAATTTTCCTTGAGAACAAGCGACACAAGATAAATCCTTGAATTCAAGAATCTTTTGGTTCTTTAATGGGTGTCTAATTGAATTCTCGATGATTCTTTGCATCATAATAGATCCAGGATGGCCTAATCAGTCATGCCAAATAGTAAAAGTATGTGGTTCTACAAACTTCTGGTTTGTAGTAACATGTGACTCAATTGCACTAATATGTGTATAATATAAACCTGATGAAAAAGCAGGTAGCCTTTCCAAAATATATTTCTTTCCACATTCAACATTTGTAATATATAGATATTCAATATTTTTCTCATTCATAGTCTCAATATGATATCCATTAAGACGAATATCTTTAAAACTCAATAAATTTCTTTGAGACTTTATGATATCCATTAAGACGAATATCTTTAAAACTCAATAAATTTCTTTGAGACTTAGTGAAATATAAAGCATCATCAATGACAAATTTTGTACCTTTAGGTAATAATATAATAGCTCTTCCAGAACCTTCAATAAGTTTTGAACTACCCGATATTGTATTAACATGGGCATTACTCATTGTCAAATGAGAAAAATATTTTTTTTTATCTTTGAGTATCGTATGTGTTGTAGCACTATCTGAAAGACACATGTTTTCATTGATTTTGGGTCCATTGAAATTTTGTTCAATATTCATATTCTTCATAAAACAAACAAAATATAATATGAGAAACATTGCAAATATTTATTAAGTATATAAATTATTTTTTATGCAAGAAAATAAAATATACTTAAAACAATATAAAAATGTTAAAATAACATCAATTTTTCTAATGATTCTCAAAGAAATCTACTACATCTAGGTGGGTTATATTATTAAGGTCATTAAATTTATCACCTTCGTAGGCATGGTCAATTTTAGTACTATAGTGAATATCTTCATCTTTTGCCTCCATTTCATCATTTTGGGATATAAAATTTGTCTTCGTATGCTTTCCCTTCTTTTTAATGGATGCTTGATAAAGTTTCACTAAATGCTCAGACGTACGACAGGTACGTGACCAATGCCCCTTCATACCACATCGGTAGCATATATTCTCAACAATCTTTGAAGGATTATTTTGACCACTTCTTTCTTGTCTTTCATTATTATTATTTTTCTGGTGGTTAGAAGTATCATTGTTATGACCACCATGATAACGATTACTAATATGTCCTCGGCTATGTCCCCCACTATGTCCACGACCACGGTAGCTGTAACGTTCCCTAACCCTATACCGTCGCCGGAACAGGGTTACCAGACATTACCAGTCAGTACAATCCAATTCCGGTCATTAATTAAAATAAATATTCACACTCATCCTAGTTTTAAGATGTCGTCCCTTTAATGGGCCCTCGCGGTCCAATATGAACAGTAAATTTAATTTGGAACTAATTTAGAATCAATACGAATTTTTTCTATAAATTTCAAAATTCATACTATATACCGTTGCCAACCATAATTTACTTATTTCATCAATACTTTTACAACCTAAATGACTCTCATTAAACATCCTAGGTACATGCCATTATCAATACTCAACATACTTTACCTCATTGAATTCGGGATCGGCACGGGATCTTGATTCAACAGATCTAGCCTTAACTAAACTCGCGCGAAACAAACCGTGACATTGAGTATACACTCGATGGTATTTCTATTGTAACACCCCTAACCCATATCCATTTGCCGTAGCGTGGTTTGAGCATTACTACCATTTACGATCACTAAAAAAATTTAAATACTTACCGATTCAATGCATCATATAAATAAATATATTACCATTCAATCAACAGCTTTTGACACTTGTATAAGCATCAAGCAATGACATTGTTAGTATACTTGCACATATCGATATAAATTCAACATTGATATATCTATTTTCTCGACATATCGCACTTGAGTTTAATAATAGTCTCAACTTACATAATTTCCTTGTATCAACATATCAAAGATAATCATATATGTACATGTCATGAAACATATCATGCTCTTACCGTTTCTTCATAAGCATATATCACTCATTTCATTAGATCAATATTTCATGCTCTATCATTTCCATATATTTTATGTATATTTATTAGGTAATAGTTTATATCAAACTTAACATAAATTATATTCCATGTACTTATACTTATTTCGTTTATCTATCTTTATAATTATTTCATATAACCATTCGTCATCCGATACATATTACCCGAATATCAATTGTTCAATGATGTCATAGCGTCTCCCATCCATGGTCTTATTTATCTTTGACATGATGCCATAGTGTCTTTCAACTATGGTCTTACTCATTTTTTTGTCATGTTGCCATGGTATCTTTCAACCATGGTCTTATTCATTTCATGTCACGCTGCCATGGTATCTTTCAACCATGGTCTTATTTATTTCCCGTCGTGTTGCCATGGTATCTTTCAACGATGGTCTTACACATTTTTTTGTCATGTTGCCATGGTATCTTTCAACGATGGTCTTATTCATTTCATGTTACGCTGCCATGTGCCATGGTATCTTTCAACCATGGTCTTATTTATTTCCCGTCATGTTTCCATGGTATCTTTCAACCATGGTCTTACATATTTCATATCAGGCTGCCATGGTATCTTTCAACCATGGTCTTACACATTTCATATCAGGCTGCCATGGTATCTTTCAACCATGGTCTTACACATTTCATATCAGGTTGCCAAGGTATCTTTCAACCATGGTCTTACACATTTCATATCAGGTTGCCATGGTATCTTTCAACCATGGTCTTACACATTTCATATCAGAGAGCACACTCCTGCGAACCTCATCCTTACAGTTGGATTACCAGTCCAGGCTAAATCCCCTGCAACGACAATTACTCTAATGAGCTTGGATCTGAATTACCAGTCCAGGCTAAATTCAGACCCTAATTCGGATTACCCGTCCGGGCTAAATCCATTTTACACATATTCTTCAGGAGGGCTATATCAGGATAGGATCACCCGTCCGGGCTAGATCCTTTTTACCGTCAATTCCTTTTCAGAGATCCATCGAATTTTCCTTTCATTCAACCGGGATTTCTTCCCATTTTATCAAATATATCAATGTTTCATCAATTTTCATATAATGAACATTCAAATCATATTCATATCAAAAACATGCATTTCAAGCATTTAAGAATATAATTCAAGTTACACGAACTTACCTCATTGATTGTTCGTGTTTATGATTTCATTATTCTGATATATTTTCTTTTCCATGATCAAGTCTCGTATTTGTGTTGTCCGGATCTTTATAAATAAATTTGATCATCATTTTCATTCATTTCATATTCTAATGCATTTAATTAATGCTCCAGGCAAAAATTACCATTTTGCCCCTAAACTTTTAATTAATGACGATTTCATCCTTAGGGTCAAGAAAATAAAATTCTTGCAATTTAATCCTTATTTCCAGCTATTATTATCATACATATCGATAATGATCAATGAATTCTATAAAATATCGAATTTTCCATAATTTCAACACTTTTCAATTTAATCCCTAAAACATGTTTTCCCCCGATCTTGAACTAAATTAATAATTTCATTCAATTTTGTAATTTAAATAATAAAATAATCCATTTCATGCAATTTGGTCATTTCTGACATTTTTACAAAATTGCCCATAAAGTTTTATTTTTATTCAATTTAGTCCCTGAGCCTAAAATATGCAAATTAGCCATGCTAGATGAATATTCATACATATTTTCCCTCCTCCTCCTCTCCATTCCACATCCTTAATGTAGATAACACACTTGTAAGTAACATTATCCATAATTTTTATTATTTACTTTTATGAATATTCAAGCTGTCCATCTATGTCATAGTCACTAAATTATTTATATCTGGAGCTATAGAACTCTAAATTAAGATCCGATAATTTTTCCTGAAACTAGACTCATATATCTTCTTACCATAAAATTTTCAGAATTTTTGGTTCATTCAATAAGTACAGTTTATTCTTTAAATTTATCCCTCTTTTGCTGTCTGATAGTTGTGACCCTTCTTCACTAAAAATAAATTAACTCTTTATAAAGAATTCAAATGATGTTCTTGTTTGTTTCTATTAAAATAGACTCATTCATAATTATAGAAATATAAATTTAAGTCCCTAATTATTTTTATTCAATTTTTTATAATTTTTCAAAGTCAGAACAGGGGAACCCGAATTCATTCTGACCTTGTCTCACAAAATTCATTATATCTCAAAATTTACAAATCTATTGCTTACACCGCTTCTTATATGAGAAACTAGACTCAATGATATTTAATTTAATATTTTTTTCATCTTCTAATTCGATTTATAAAATTTATGGTGATTTTTCAAATTTAGTCTACTGCTGCTGTCCAATACTGTTTTAGTACAAGATATTAATTACCATGTTATAACATCCTTATTTTCTTTTCTACACCATTTCTCATCACTTTCTCTTATTTTCTCTTCACTAACATATCAAGAACATAAGACCTTATGTAAGAAAACTCTACTATAACATCATTTCCATGTTTTATCAATAATAACAAACTTAAAAACATATTGAAATCTTGATATACTTACCTTGTTCTATTGATACTAATCTTTAACTTGATTTTCTCTCCTCCAGCTTCTATTTCTTGAATCCAACTTGATATTCTAACTCCCCATGGCCTCCTTAACATTTTTCTCTCTTAGTAGCAATGGAAATTCTTTTGATTTCTAGGTGGAAATGGTGAATTTTTGGTGGAAGGACCAAATTGTAAAGAAAAGAAAATTTCTTTCTTTTCCTTCTCTTCTAACGTTGGCTGCATGCATGGAAAGATGATGGAAATTCTTCATCTTTCCTTCCTTTTATACTAAATAATTAATAATAAAATAATAATAAAATATTTCATTAAAATAATATATATCTAATTAAATAATCATAAAATATCATCAACATCATCATTACTTTCTAGATTTCTCTCTCTTCCAATTGACCGTTTTGCCCTTTATTATCTTTTAAAATTCCATCCTTGAGTCATCATTTAATTTTGGTAAAATTGTAATTTAGTCCCTCATAGTTCTTCACCTATTCAATTTGGTCCTAATTCATCCATTTTCCTTAGTTTCTAGATCATTCCACTCTTAAAATATTTACACTATTGGTCCTTCAACTTTTTCATATTTACACTTTAACCCCTTAAATTTTGAGTATTTACTCTTGTGCAACAAAACTTTTCTCACTTTTACAATTTAGTCCTTTCTTGAATTAATATATCATAATATACTTCTTAATATTGACATAACTCAAAATTTCCCTTTATGTCACTTTATTTCCTTATTTTACTATATCAAAGATAATATCTTACTGTAAAAATTTTCAGGGTATTACATTTCTCTCCCCCTTAAAATAAATTTCGTCCTCGAAATTTCCTTGTTTTCTTTTGATCATGAATTTCATTATTTCTATAGTTCTATAGTTTCTTTTTGTACATATTTGCCCAATTTATCATTTATATCCATTCTCTATCCTTTCATTTCACAATTTATTTTCAATACAATATTTCACATTTACCTTTCAGAGCTTCTACCAACAGAAATAGAAAATAATATCATATGAATCTTATTATCAAGTGTTCTATCACATATATTGGCTTGGAAAACCAAAGAAAGATAGAGTAGTACCACTTGTGAATCAATTAGACTTGCGATAATTTCTGTCTATTAGCATATTTATCCAACCTTTTCATATATTGATTATAGCATCCAAACATGAACAGTTCTATATGTCTCTGAAAATATCAGTATATATAAGATACCCATATTTAAATAAATCAATTTTCCCATAAATAACTTCTTTCTTTAACAGTGACACTGTATATCTTAACTAGTGTAAGAAAAATCTGATATCTTTATTCAGAACCCATCTTTACTTATAAACTCATTCTCAGTTCCGACTGCATTATCAATTGTTCAACCATTGAGCTTTTCACTTTCCGCTTCTGAACTTAATCAATATAAATATTATGCATTTCATTGCATATAACTGTATTAGTAAAGTAGTATAGATCGTAAAGCCTCATAATTTAATTTCCATGTATTTACTCATATAACATTTTTCATTCTCAAGTACTATAAAACATTTATCTGTACTTTTACGAGTTCTGCTTCATCATAACTAACATTTTTACTCAGAGATAATCATTTTCCTCATAACGAAAATTGTTTACTTTTTACTTAGCAGAGGCCCGAAGAGACTAGATAGAATACTTGGATATCTGAGACTTATATAGAGGTGCATTATTATGCACTATTAAACAGAAGAACATCAAGTGCTATCTGAGAGTACGAATGTGTTGAATGTGCTAATAATCGAGAGCACTAACGTGCTAGAAAATCAAAGAACATCTTGAGGTCCCTTAATATCCTGGTAGTTCTAATCTTGTCTACTTGGGCAAATTATTTCATGCACGCATATCACTTTTACACCTTTCGCATAATACTATTACGTGCTTTATAATTTAATCCTTGTACCAATAATCCGTTTATTTATGTCTTCTCTACCTTTAATACATGTAATATTTTTTTGAAATTCTCTTATTCATCCATAATTTACTAATAATCCTTATCATGTACTTCATATACGACTTTTATATATTTTGTAATTTAGTCATCAGCACAATATTTCGTGTAGCAATATAATTTACTTTTAATAATACACATAACATTCATCATCAACATGTATTTATTCATACCTTTATGAATTCCAATTCATTCTAATCAGCTTTTTACTCATATACCTGAGTATCGTTTTTAGCATTATCAGAATTATCTTGGGTTAGAAAGCATATCATTTTATAAGTAAAACAAATCTCATCAGAGTCGGGAGATATCATACTATCATATTTATAATGACATGTGTTTTTAGACTTCACATATACTACGTTTGGTCCGAGAACCGACTAAACCGTAGCTCTGATACCACTAAATGTAACACCCCTAACCCGTATCATTTGCCGAGCAGGGTTTGAGCATTACTACCATTTACGGATCACTAAAAAAAATTTAAATACTTACCGATTCAATGCATCATATAAATAAATATTTTACCATTCAATCAACAGTTTTGACACTTGTATAAGCATCAAACAATGACATTGTTAGTATACTTGCACATATCGATATAAATTCAACATTGATATATCTATTTTCTCGACATATCGCACTTGAGTTTAATAATAGTCTCAACTTACATAATTTCCTTGTATCAACATATCAAAGATAATCATATATATACGTGTCATGAAACATATCATGCTCTTACTGTTTCTTCATAAGCATATATCACTCATTTCATTAGATCAATATTTCATGCTCTATCATTTCCATATATTTTATGTATATTTATTAGGTAATAGTTTATATCAAACTTAACATAAATTATATTCCATGTACTTATACTTATTTCGTTTATCTATCTTTATAATTATTTCATATAACCATTCAGTCATCGATACATATTACACGAATATCAATTGTTCAACAGATGTCATAGCGTCTCCCATCCATGGTCTTATTTATCTTTGACATGATGCCATAGTGTCTTTCAACTATGGTCTTACTCATTTTTTGTCATGTTGCCATGGTATCTTTCAACCATGGTCTTATTCATTTCATGTCACGCTTTGCCATGGTATCTTTCAACCATGGTCTTATTTATTTCCGTCATGTTGCCATGGTATCTTTCAACCATGGTCTTACACATTTTTTGTCATGTTGCCACGGTATCTTTCAACCATGGTCTTATTCATTTCATGTCACGCTGCCATGTGCCATGGTATCTTTCAACCATGGTCTTATTTATTTCCGTCATGTTGCCATGGTATCTTTCAACCATGGTCTTATTCATTTCATATCGGTGCCATGGTATCTTTCAACCATGGTCTTACACATTTCATATCAGTCGCCATGGTATCTTTTAACCATGGTCTTACACATTTCATATCAGTCGCCATGGTATCTTTCAACCATGGTCTTACACATTTCTTATCGAGTTGCCATGGTATCTTTCAACCATGGTCTTACACATTTCATATCGAGAGCACACTCCATGAACCTCATCCTTACGATGGGATTACCACCAAAGCTAAATCCTCGTAATATAAACTCATAGAGTATTGTCGGGATTACCGGTCGAGCTAAATCCGCAGCGATAATTACTCTAATGAGCTTGGATCCGAATTACTAGTCGAGCTAAATTCAGACCCTAATTCGGATTACCGTCCGGCTAAATCCATTTTACACATATTCTTCGGGAGGGCTATATCAGGATAGGATCACCCGTCCGGGCTAGATCCTTTTTACCATCAATTCCTTTTTAGAGATCCATCGAATTTTCCTTTCATTCAACCGGGATTTCTTCCCATTTTATCAAATATATCAATGTTTCATCAATTTTCATATAATGACCATTCAAATCATATTCATATAAAAAACATGCATTTCAAGCATTTAAGAATATAATTCAAGTTACGAACTTACCTCATTGATTGTTCGTGTTTATGATTTCATTATTCGATATGTTTTCTTTCCATGATCAAGTCTCGTATTTGTGTCGTCGGATCTTTATAAATAAATTTGATCATCATTTTCATTCATTTCATATTCTAATACATTTAATTAATGCTCCAGCAAAAATTACCATTTTGCCCTAAACTTTTAATTAATGACGATTTCATCCTTAGGGTCAAGAAAATAAAATTCTTGCAATTTAATCCTTATTTCCAGCTATTATTATCATACATATCGATAATGATCCATGAATTCTATAAAATATCGAATTTTCCATAATTTCAACACTTTTCAATTTAATCCCTAAAACATGTTTTTCCCGATCTTGAACTAAATTAATAATTTCATTCAAATTTTAATTTAAATAATAAAATAATCCATTTCATGCAATTTGGTCATTTCGACATTTTTACAAAATTGCCCATAAAGTTTTATTTTTATTCAATTTAGTCCTCGAGCCTAAAATATGCAAATTAGCCATGCTAGATGAATATTCATACATATTTTTCCTCCTCCTCCTCTCCATTCCACATCCTTAATGTAGATAACACACTTGTAAGTAACATTATCCATAATTTTTATTATTTACTTTTATGAATATTCAAGTTGTCCATCTATGTCATAGTCACTAAATTATTTATATCTGGAGCTCTAGAACTCTAAATTAAGATCCGATAAATTTTCCTAAAACTAGACTCATATATCTTCTTACCATAAAATTTTCAGAATTTTTGGTTCATTCAATAAGTACAGTTTATTCTTTAAAGTTATCCCTATTCTGCTGTATGACAGTTGTGACCCTTCTTCACTAAAAATAAATTATCTCTTTATACAGATTTCAAATGATGTTCTTGATTGTTTCTATTAAAAATAGACTCATTCAGAATTCTAGACATATAAATTTAAGTCCCTAATTATTTTTATTCAATTTTTTATAATTTTTCAAAGTCAGAACAGGGGAACCCGAATTCATTCTGACCTTGTCTCACAAAATTCATTATATCTCAAAATTTACAAATCTATTGCTTACACCGTTTCTTATATGAGAAACTAGACTCAATGATATTTAATTTAATATTTTTTCATCTTCTAATTCGATTTATACAATTTATGGTGATTTTTCAAATTTAGTCTACTGCTGCTGTCCAATACTATTTTAGTACAAGATATTAATTACCATGTTATAACATCCTTATTTTCTTTTCTACACCATTTCTCATCACTTTCTCTTATTTTCTCTTCACTAACATATCAAGAACATAAGACCTTATGTAAGAAAACTCTACTATAACATTATTTCCATGTTTTATCAATAATAACAAACTTAAAAACATATTGAAATCTTGATATACTTACCTTGTTCTATTGATACTAATCTTTAACTTGATTTTCTCTCTCCTCCAGCTTCTATTTCTTGAATCCAACTTGATATTCTAACTCCCCATGGCCTCCTTAACATTTCTCTCTTAGTAGCAATGGAAATTCTTTTGATTTCTAGGTGGAAATGGTGAATTTTTGGTGGAAGGACCAAATTGTAAAGAAAAGAAAATTTCTTTCTTTTCCTTCTCTTCTAACGTTGGTTGCATGCATGGAAAGATGATGGAAATTCTTCATCTTTCCTTCCTTTTATACTAAATAATTAATAATAAAATAATAATAAAATATCTCATTAAAATAATATATATCTAATTAAATAATCATAAAATATCATCAACATCATCATTACTTTCTAGATTTCTCTCTTCCAATTGACCGTTTTGCCCTTTATTATCTTTTAAAATTCCATCCTTGAGTCATCATTTAATTTTGGTAAAATTGTAATTTAGTCCCTCATAGTTCTTCACCTATTCAATTTGGTCCTAATTCATCCATTTTCCTTAGTTTCTAGATCATTCCACTCTTAAAATATTTACACTATTGGTCCTTCAACTTTTCATATTTACACTTTAACCCTTAAATTTTGAGTATTTACTCTTGTGCAACAAAACTTTTCTCACTTTTACAATTTAGTCCTTTCTTGAATTAATATATCATAATATACTTCTTAATATTGACATAACTCAAAATTTCCCTTTATGTCACTTTATTTCCTTATTTTACTATATCAAGGATAATATCTTCTTGTAAAATTTTCGTGGTATTACATCTATAATCTGAACACTTAAACAATTATAAAACTTATTAATTTATATATATCGAACTATTCAAACTCAATGAGTATTCAAACATTCACTTTCCAACCAATGTTTTGGTCTACTTTAAATTTCAAATCATTTATTTGTAGCACCCCAAACCCGGCCCAGAAGTTATGGCCGGATCCGGCATGCCACATCAAAAACGTAAAAAAAAAATCCATTCTAAGTCCAGAAAATCGTACTTAATGTTCAAAAGATTAATTCATTAAGGGTTAAAGTGAATGGAAGTTGTGCACCAGGTAGGAAACCAGAAAAGAGGTGGTGAGTCTATCGGATTTGCTTAAGTACCAAGCTCCTTCGGATCCAATCCTAGACATGCATACCGCCATTGCCACACCTTAACATCATGGATATTTCTAGAAACCGATTTGATTAAGTCATTTTAGGAAAAGTAATTAATTTTGGAAAATACTTTTATTATGGAAGCTTTGCTTGTTGTCGTGTTATTTTGAAATCAACTGTTGTTTTTGAAAACTTGCCCTAAAGCTATCCAGTTTCAACAGTTAAAATAAGTAATACCTATCTTAGTAATACATATTAAAACTATCAAAAATAAATAAGCGGCCTTATTACATTTAAAAGCCCAAAACCTCAAACGTAATTAAAAGGATATCCATTCACCGAAGAAAATCAAACTTTCGAGCGGGTGGCCACTCCAATTCCCTCTGACTCCAAGCCCACTATGGTTGGGGATTTCTGCGTGGATGAAAATAAAAGGGGTGAGTTTGGGAAACTCGGTGTGTAAGGAAAACCCATTCAAAGCCCAAGTCACTCAAGCCTATTGGGCCTAAGCCCATTCGGTAATAGTGGTGTCTGGGCGAGCCCTTTCAGATTACAATAAACGGGCCTTAGCCCTTATTGAGATAATGATATGGCCCATAGGCCCATTTCAAAATACATGCAACATCGGTAAACATATGCAAGCCCATTTGGGTAATAGTAGTCTTGGGCAAGAGCCCTTTTCAGATTACAATAAACCGGGCCTTAGCCCTTATTCAGATAATAGTATGGCCCATAGGCCCATTTCAAAATACATGCAACATCAAGTAAACATATGTAAGCCCATTTGGGAGACTACTCAACCCACCAACCACTACACTCCACCCGTGCATTATACACTCCATGTGGGGAATAGCTCAACCCACCCAGCCCAACACTCCACAGTTGCAGCCTTGCTGCTCAGTTAATAGTAAATTGAGGCAAAGCCTCCAGTACGTGGACAAGCCACTTTCAGTACTTCCTCCGTCAATATCCCAGTCCCATGCATCAGATAATAACAACATGGCATGCAGTAAATAACAACAGTCAAACATGCATTTAGGTCAATTTAACCCTAGAGGTATTTTGGTAATTTATCTCCTAGGGGTAAAACTCTAAATTTTCCACTTTTAAAGGTATTTCAGTAATTTATCTATTTTAGGGTTTTTCATGCATATTCCTACCTTTCACGTACTAATGTAATCATTCTGAGGGTTCTTACCGAATTGGGCTCATTGGCCCATCATTCCAATTTTGGCCCATTAAGCCCAAAAATATCGAGGGCACGTAAATCATGCACTTTGCGGTCAAACATTGCAACTTACCTAAAACATTAATCGATTTACCTCACGAGCATTCGCTTTTCGCAAATCTACAAAATACGGTTTTCGGCATTTCACTTTTTCGACTTTTGCCGATCTAGACTAAGAAAGAGGTGTTAGTTACACACATTTGCGACGATATCTTGACGAGATCCACACACGAAATGCCTACAATTGGATTACTAACACGTTAATCTAACTATTCAAATACGAACTACGATTAACCCCTTACAATATTCATCAACCACACCTACGGATCATAGTAAGCTTATAAGAAATCAATAAGCAACTCATTAACAAATTTTGTCAATGTTTACCACATAATCATAATTTCACCGCAAGTTGTCTTCCCGAGCAACAGTCACTAAATCATTTATCTCGAGCTACTGAAACTCCAAATCAAGTGCCGTTAATTTTCCCTGAAAATAGACTCATATATCTTCTATCCATAAAATTTTCAGAATTTTTTTGTATAGCCAATCAATACCAGATTTTTCTTAAAGTTTCCCATGTTTCACCGTTTGACTAATCTAGCCACTCTTCATTACGAATCAAATTTCTCATTGTACAGAATTCAAAATATGTTCTTGTTTATTTCATTAGAAACTAGACTCAATAAGCTTTAATTACATAATTTATTCAGCTTCTAATTCTTCTCCCACAATTTATGGTGATTTTCCAAAGTCACGTTATCGCTCTTTGTCACAAGCAGATTTATTACCAAATCACTCTTTCACACCTAACTTGCATGCTTGTTATTTAAACATGTATATCACCAATCAATCATCACATATCTATGATTTTACTTAAGTATAATCTCCATTTCATCATTTTAAAGCACAACATGTTAGCCGATTTTTCCCTTTAGCATCTAAGGCACATGCATGTTCATTTGTTTGGCTCAACTTCACCTATCTTCCATTTTTCATCAAAAGAACATGAAACAACAACCATTTCTTTCATTTTAATTCATGACCAAATGCTCACAACACAACTAAAAATCAAAATATACTTCAAGAGTTAAGGTAGAATCAAGAAGAACTCATGAACCTCAAAATAGAAGCAAGGTACCAAGAACTTACCTTCAATTTTCCTCCTCCTAATGACCGAATACTCAAGAGCTTTCTCCTCTCCTTTCTCTTCTCTAACTTTCAGCTATGATGAACAAAGATGGACAAAACTTTGTTCTTTTCACCCCTTTTTCTTTTAATAAAACTTCATATTTCATCCATTTAATTCTTTAATACAAAAGACATGAAATTCTTATCATGAAACATTTACCTAACTCATTATCATGAAACATTTACCTAACTCATTATCATGGAACATTTACCTAACCTATTATCATGAAGCATTTACCTAACCCATTATCAATTTGTATCAATTTGTACCATAAATTATGGATATCAAGTGTACATTTTGTCTACAACAACATGATGGTTGGCCACTTCATGTAAAATGGGAGGTTTGTCATGCAAATCCTCCTATTTTGCACTCCTATTTATTTGGCCACTTCAATTTAGCCTATAGCATTTTCAAACATTTTCACATAAGTCCTATTTCATAATTTCACTCCCTTTTTCTTATGGAACAAAAATTAACTAAAATTACCGGGTTCTATCTTAAGCTTGGGCCTTCTAGAGGCCCACAAACATAATTAAACCTATGCCAACATTCACAGGATTCCCGAAAATTGGGGCGTTACATTATTAATTTCAATAGCAATTAATCAATCAATAATGTTCATTAACAATCAGAACAATTATTTATTCAGTAACAGTCAGTTATTCGGTAACAATCAATTATTCAATAATAACCAATTATTCAGTATTGATCAATTGATTGGTTATCCAGTAATAGTCAATTATTTGGTAACAGTCAATTATTCAGAAATAATCAGTTATTTTATACCTTTATTTACCCTATTAACATGACTCGGACTCGATGCATATACGGATCCAACCAACACACCGAGACGGCACATAGTGCCTCATCGGCCAAGCCAAAACGAGAATGATGCTGAAGAGCAATACGATTTTGAGTACCTCATCGAACAAATCGGAGCGATAAGATGCGATATTCAACACACAAAGTGCTGAATCGATAACTTGATAATAAGAATGATTCGACACACAAAGTGCCGAATCGGTGGCGATACTTGATAAGAAGAGTAGTCGGCACATAAGTGCACGATCGATGGCCAAGCAAAACCCGTACTCTTCCATATCCTATGCCATGACAACTATATCCGACTAGCCCGACTAGTTAATAGGGTATTTAACTCACTTTTCAGTACAATTTCTATCTCATTTTAGTATCAATTATAATTCACTTTCTCAATTCAATAATTCTTTCCTTAATATACCATTCCAATAATTACATATATTCACACATTTTCACAATCTCATACATTTTCATTCAATTCAAATATATATATATATATATATATCTCGATTATTCACATTAATTCATAGTTTAATACAATTCAATTCACTTTTCATTTTCATATAATTAAATTCCACAATAAACACATGTTCATAATTATTTCACCACATTTTCAAATCAAATCATTTCAATAAAACACAATACCAATAACATTCAATTAAAATACAACGATTATTAATTAAATTCACCCTTCAATTTCAATCAATATTCATTTTATTTCAAATAATTTAATCAATGCACCTACCATACATAATAAATAATAAATTAAATAATTGAATATTAAGTTCGGGTTATAGAAATACAAACCGTAATTTTTGAGCTAACTCTCGTTGACTTTGTCTTGTCCTTTCTTAGCCGAGATTTTCGGTACCACATTGACTACTGAAATTAATACAATTCATAATCATTAATACATTACTAATTTATATCTTGAGACACGAATTCTAAATTAAGATCCGTTAATTTTTCCACGAAACTAGACTCACAAATCTTCTTACCATAAAATTTTCAGAATTTTGGTTTAGCCATTAAATCTGATTTATTCTTTAAATTCACTCCTATTCTCATTGTCACGGTTTGACCATTCTTCACTAAAATTAATTATCTCACAAGATGTAACTCGGATAATATTCCCATTAATTTCTCCTAAAAATAGACTCATTAGGGGTTAATATGTAGTTCGTATTTGAATAGTTAGATTAACGTGTTAGTAATCCAATTGTAGGCGGTTCGTGTGTGGATCTCGTAAAGACATATCATCATAAAATGTGTGTAACTAACACCCTCTTATAGACTAGATCGGCACAAGCGAAAAATCGAAATGTCGAAAAGCCGGTATTTTGAGATGTGAATGCTCATAAGATTAATAGTTTGATGTATATGGTAAATTAAAGTGATAAGACTGCAGAGTGCGCGATTCTGTGCATTTCGATATTTTTGGGCTTAATGGGCGAACGGGATAATGGGCCAAAGGGCCCAAATTGGTAAGAAAATGTGGTAAGTGTTTACGATAAATGCGTAAATGGCTATGTTATGTATGAAAACCTTAAGAATAGTTAAATTACTTGAATACCCTATGTATGTAAAATTACCATTATACCCCTAAGGTTACTTTTGGTGAAAAGCATGACGATCGATTACGTATGATGTATGCCATGATTATATATCATTGCATGGCGACATGGGTTATATTATGGAGGAAGCGCCCGGTGGCTATGCCACAATTATTCGATCTGGTGGCTCGCCACATGTATACTGCTTCCGTGGCTATGCCACGATTATCGATCCGGTGGCTCGCCACATATATCTGATACGGTGGCTCGCCACAATATTCGTATCTGGTGACTTCGTCACAATATCCGGCGACCTCATTGCGATTTACGTGGTGTGTAGTGGTTGGGTGAGTCGGTAGTCTCCCCACATGGTGTAATTTGATGCAGGGGTGTTATGGATGAATGGGTTGGGTTTACGCATAAACATGTAATATTTGTTTCGTTACATTATGGGCCTATGGGCTTTATTTCAATTTCGCGGGCTAAGGCCAACTTATTCATTTACGTGGGTTGGTGATTTAGACTATTGTTGGGTTATTTTACACATCGAGTTTCCCAAACTCACCCTTTTATTTTCATCCACGGTAATCCCCAACCATAGTGGGCTTGGAGTCGTGAGGGAATTGAGTGGCCACCTGCTCGAAAGTTTGATTTTCTTCCGTGAACTGGACATCCTTTTATTTACGTTTGAAGTTTTGGGTTTTAAATGTAATAAGGCCGCTTAATTATTTTTGATGGTTTTAATATGTATTACTAAGATAGGTATTACTTATTTTAACTGTCGAAATTGGATAGCTCTAGGTAGCGTTTTCAAAAACAACAATTGATTTCAAAATAACACGACAACAAGCAAAGCTTCCAGAATGAAAGTATTTTCCAAAATTAATCACTTTTCCTAAAATGACTTAATCAAATCGGTTTCCTAGAAATATCCATGACGTTAAGGTGTGGCAATAGTGGTATGCATGTCTAGGATTGGATCCGAAGGAGCTTGGTACTTAAGTAGTCCGATGGACTCACCACCTCTTTTAGGTTTCCTACACGGTGCATGACTTCCATTCACTTTAACCTATAATGAAATTATCTTTTAAAACACTAAGTAAGTTTTTCTGGATCAACAATATAAAATGTTTTGAACGCTTCGATGTGGCATGTCGGATCCGGTCATAACGTCTAGGCCGAGTTTGGAGTGTTACATTTAGTGGTATCAGAGCCTAGGTTGCAACAACTCGGCTGTGGAATGGGTTTACAAAAATAAAGATTTTCGAAAGCGAAAATTTTATACATAATGCGAAAAACTCGATTTTCAAAATTTAGATCTTTAGAAGGTGGCATTCCGAATCCCCGGCTCAACTCTGTAAGTATTCTGAATTTTTCTGAATATTTTCTTGAATTATCTGTCTGTACTAAAACCCTACTAGGACACTCTAGATAGGATGATCTGAAA
Organism: Gossypium arboreum; assembly: GCF_025698485.1. Lineage (NCBI taxonomy): Eukaryota > Viridiplantae > Streptophyta > Magnoliopsida > Malvales > Malvaceae > Gossypium > Gossypium arboreum. The sequence continues at coordinate 18,711,901 of NC_069080.1, forward strand.
CCATAGGAAAATCGATAAGAGATTGAAGCGTAGCTAGACTTGATTCTGCGAAAACAAACTTTGAATTCTTGTCGATTCATAAAACATCGTAATAATCACTGGAATACTAAGTTAATGCATAAAATTAAATAAGCAGATAATACGATATGAGTACAAGAGCTACTCGTGGAAGAGGCCGTGGACGTGGCCGAGGAAGGGCTCGATCGGTATCTTCGTCTTTGGGACATATGCCGGCGGCAGATGCACCGGTACCATCGACAACGGAAGTGGAGTCTCATGATCGTGGTGCCGGGGATGACGCTCTATCGCAGGCAATGCTTCGTGTTTTGGAAAGGGTTGCCGGGACAAGTTCGGGCAACGGAATTCGAGGATCGATTTCTGAACGACTCCGGGCCAATGGAGCGGAGATCTTTAGGAGTGTGTCTGGTATCGCCTCGAATGTGGCAGAATATTGGTTGGAGGCCACAGAACGAATTATGGATGACTTGGATTGCTCGTGGAGCAAAAGTGAAAGGAGCCAGATCGTTGCTTACGGACGAGGCTTACCAATGGTGGCTCACTGTGAGAGAAGGAACCGCAGCTGATAGGGTAACTTGGGAACTGTTTAAGATGGCCTTTAAAGGGGAGTATGTTGGGGCGAGTTATGTGGGCCTTGCAGAAAGGAATTCTTGAATCGATGCAAGGAGGTAAAAGCGATTCTTGAGTCGAGGCCGAGTTTCGAGGTTTGAGTCGGTATGCGTGGGCGAGTCGCTCTGGAATATGAGCGAAGTGTGCGTTCGAGGATGGTCTTAGAGATGATCTTAAGGTGTTGATTGCTCCATGAGAGGAGCGGGACTTTGCGGTTTTGGTGGAGAAGGCTAAGATAGTGAAGAGGTAAAGCGTCTTGAAAAGCGAATCGGAGAAGGATCGGAACCGTTTTGGAGGATTCAGGACCCTCGGATGGTGCAAATAGGATTATTAAGAGAGCAAGAGTGGATGAACCGTTCGGCGGTCTTGATGAATGTGGTCGGACCATCAATCTGTGGAGACTATGGTAAGGTACATTTGGGCGAGTGTAGGAAGCGCCTCGGTACTTGCTTTCGATGTGGATCTATGGAGCATAGAGTGCGGATCGCCTCGTAAAGTCGATCAGTTCAAGTTCTTTGAGCAGAGGATTGTTCAACCCGTAAGGGTAGACCCCAACCACCGAGAGGACGTGGACAAGATAGGCGGAAATGGAAGCGGTCGAGGTCGAGGGCACTGGCGGGGTGTCGAAAATCTTTGAAGCTCGAAGCCGACTTTGGTGTATCATTTCGTCATCGAGAGGAGTGCGACGATCGGCGTCATAAGCGATACGTTCTTGGTTTCGGCATGTCATATCTTTGCTTTGGTGGATATTGGATCTACTCATTCCTATGTTGCATGTGCCATATCTGGGTTGTTGGGTGTACACTCGAGAAGATGGTGAGTGGGGTATCGTGTTAAGTCCTTTAGGTCATTTGGTTAGGGTAGACAAACTATATAGGATGTACCCTTAGAAACTCAAGGCAAGGTTTTCCACGGAGATCGATAGAGTTACCGTTCGGAGAGTTTGACCTCATTCGGGAATGGTGGCTTGTTAAGCATAGGCGACTTTGGATTGTCTTTGCAAAAGCGAATGGTGTTAAGGACCACGGAGGTGAGGAGGTTATGATGATGAGGCGGCGAAGGATTATTTGTCCAATGTGGTGTCGACATTAAGAGTCGAAAAATGGATTCGGAAAGGTTATGAGACCTATTTGGCATTTGTAAGTCAGTCGGAAGGGGAGGGATTGTCAGTGGATAAGGTTAGGACCGCAAAGGAGTTCCAAGATGTTTTTCCGGAGGAGCTTCCAGGATTGCCTCCGAACCGAGAAGTTGAGTTTGGAATAGATTTGTTGCCTGGAGTGGCGCCTGTGTCCATCGCACCGTATAGGATGGCACCGAAGGAGTTAGTGGAGTTAAAGGCTCAAATTCAAGAGTTGTTGGATAGGGGCTTCATTAGGCCAAGCGTGTCTCAATGGGGAGCACCGGTGCTATTTGTGAAGAAAAAGGACGGGACAATGCGCATGTGCATCGATTATCGCCAGTTGAACAAACTGACGATAAAGAACAAATACCCTCTGCCAAGCATTGATGATTTATTTGACCAACTTAGAGGAGCTTCGGTATTTTCCAAGATTAACCTTCGATCTGGATACCATCAGTTAAGGGTAAAAGAAGTGGATATTCATAAGACAGCATTCAGGACTCGATATGGTCATTACGAGTTCCTGGTTATGTTGTTTGGGCTGACGAACGCACCTGCCGATTTCATGGATCTGATGAATCGAGTGTTCCAACCTTACTTGGATCGATTTGTGGTAGTTTTCATCGATAATATTCTAGTATACTCAGAAACCGAGGAGAAACATGAAGAGCATCTACGTATTGTGCTGCAAGTGCTGAGAGAGAAGGAATTGTATGCAAAGTTTAGTAAGTGTGAATTTTAGTTACGAGAAGTGGCCTTTCTAAGTCATGTGGTTTCTTTGAAGGAATTAGAGTGGATCCTCGAAAAGTTGAGGCGATTACGGGATGGAAGCTACCAAAATCGATGATCGAAAATTGAGTTTTACGGGTTTGGCGGGCTATTCTAGAAGGTTCGTAGAAGGATTTTACGTGATTCTTTGCACCATTGACGAAACTATTAAGGAAAGGGTTAGCATTTGTGCGGACCGAGAGTCGAGAAAAGCTTTTGACCATTTGAAAAGGTATTGGTGAAGCACCGGTGTTGATTCAACCGAGTCAGGAAGGACTTCACTGTGTACAGCGATGCGTCACATATGGGGTTAGGATGTGTACTAATGCAAGAGGGTAAGGTGGTCGCTTATGCTTCTCGACAGCTTAAGTCTCATGAAGCGAACGACCCTACGCACGACTTAGAGTTAGCAGTAGTGATCTTCGCGTTGAAAATCTGGAGACATTACTTATATGGAGAAAAGTATATCATATACACGAACCATAAGAGCCTAAAGTATCTGTTAACTCAGAAGGAGTTAAACCTTAAGCAACGAAGATGGGTAGAGTTGCTTAAGGATTCTGACTGATTCGATTGAGTACCACCGGTAAGGTTAACGTGGTGGTGATCGTTGAGTCGAAGGGTTGTTTCGATTTGAGAACCTTGTTTGCATGTTTGAGTCTGTTTGATGATGGAAGTCATTAGCGTAATTGCAAGTGAGGCCTATTTGGACCGAAAGATTAAAGAAAAAAGTTGAAGGATAACTCATTGGTCCTTGGTTTGACAAGTTAAGAAGGGTGAGAATGAGGATTTTGGGTGAATCTTGAAGGAGTTTTATGCTTCCGAGGAAGAATTTGTATTCAAGGATTCGACTTGAGACATCAATATTGAAGGAAGCTCATGGAGGACTTTGTGCCATGCATCCCGGAGGGAATAAGTTGTATCACGACTTGCGAGAATTGTCTTGGTGGCACAGGCTTAAACGAAGTAATGTGAGTTCGTGGGGAAATGTATGACATGCCAACAAGTGAAAGTGAACATCAATTTCCTACGGATTATGCAACGGTGAAAATTCTATTGTGGAAGTGGGAGAGAGTCACTATGGACTTTGTGAGTGGGCTACCTTTGACACCCACCAAGAAAGATTCTGTGTGGGTAGTGGTGGATAGGTTAACAAAATCTGCCTATTTCATACCAGTTCGTACTAATTACTCCCTGCAAAAGTTGGCTAGGTTGTATGTGGCAGAGATAGTAGGACTACATGGAGTGCCAGTGTCGATTATTTCTGACCGAGACCCTAGGTTTACATCTCGGTTCTGGAAGAAGTTGCAGGAGGCATTGGGAACACGTTTGGATTTCAGTACTGCCTTTCACCCACAGACAGATGGACAGTCGGAGAGGGTTATTCAAATTTTGAAGGATATGTTAAGGGGTTGTATCATCAATTTTCGTGGTAGTTGGGAGGACTACTTGCCATTGGCGGAGTTTGCATACAATAACAGCTACCAAGCAAGTATTCAGATGGCTCCATATGAGGCACTTTATGGGCGGAGATGTCGTACGCCTACGTGTTGGACAGAGTTGGGTGAACGACAAGTGCTTGGACCGGAGTTGGTGGAAAATACTAAAAGTAAGGTTAAGTTGATAAGAGATCGATTAAAGGAGGCATTTGATAGACAGAAGTCGTATACGGATCTAAAGCGCAAAGAGATAGAGTTTGCAGTTGGGGATATGGTTTTCTTAAAGGTTTCACCTTGGAAGAAGATCTTGAGATTCGGCAAGAAAGGCAAATTGAGTCCGTGGTTTATAGGGCCTTATCGAGTTCTTAAGCGGGTAGGACCAGTAGCGTATCAGTTAGAATTACCACCAGAGTTAGACAGAATCCATGACGTTTTTCATGTGTCTATGTTAAGACGATATCGATCGGATCCCTCACATGTTGTGCCAGTGGATGAGATTGAAGTAAGGACTGATTTGACCTTTGAGGAAGAACCCATACAAATTTTAGATCGAGAGGTTAAAGTTCTAAGAAGGAAGTCGGTTCAGTTGGTAAAAATCTTTGGGCGTAATCATGGAAGGAAGAAGCTACTTGGGAATCGGAAGAGACTATCGTCAACAATACCCTCAACTATTTGGATCGGGTAAATTTCGAGGCGAAATTTCTTTAAGGGGGTAGAGTTATAGCGCCCAATTTTCGGAATTTCGTGAATGTTGGCATAGGTTTAATTATGTTGGTGGGCCTCTAGAAGGCCCAAGCTTAAGATAGAACCCGACAATTTTAGTTAATTTTTGTTCCATAAGAAAAAGGGGGTGAAATTATGAAATAGGGCCTATGTGAAAATGTTTGAAAATGCTATAGGCTAAATTGAAGTGGTCAAATAAATAGGAGTGCAAAATAGGAGGATTTGCATGACAAACCTCAACATTTTACATGTAGTGGCTGGTCATCATGTTGTTGTAGACAAAATGTGCACTTGATATCCATAATTTATGGTACAAATTGACACAAATTGATAATGGGTTAGGTAAATGTTCCATGATAATGGGTTAGGTAAATGTTTCATGATAATAGGTTAGGTAAATGTTCCATGATAATGGGTTAGGTAAATGTTCCATGATGGGAATTTCATGTCTTTTGTATTAAAGAATTAAATGGATGAAATATGAAATTTTATTAAAAGAAAAAGGGGTGAAAAGAACAAAGTTTTGTCCATCTTTGTTCATCATAGCCTAAAGTTAGAGAAGAGAAAGGAGAGGAGAAATCTATTGAATGTTCGGTCACTTGGGGAAGAAAATTGAAGGTAAGTTCATGGTAGTTTGCTTTTATTTTGAGGTTCATGAGTTCTTCTTAATTCTACCTTAAATCTTGAAGCATATTTTGGTTGTTAGTTGTGTTGTGAACATTTAGTCATGAATTAAAATGAAGGAAATGGTTGTTGTTTCATGTTCTTTTGATGAAAAATAGAAGATAGGTGAAGTTGAGCCAAACAAATAAGCATGCATGTGCCTTAGATGCTAAAGGGAAAAATCGGCTAACATGTTGTGCTTTAAAATGATGAAATGGAGATTATACTTAAGTAAAATCATAGATATGTGATGATTGATTGGTGATATACATGTTTAAATAACATGCATGCAAGGTATGTGTGAAAGAGTTGATTTGGTAATAAATCTGCTTGGGACAGCAGCAGTAACGTGACTTTGGAAAATCACCATAAATTGTGGGAGATGAATTAGAAGCTGAATAAATTATGTAATTAAATCTTATTGAGTCTAGTTTCCAATGAAATAAACAAGAACATATTTTGAATTCTGTACAATGAGAAATTTGATTCGTAATAAAGAGTGGTCAGATTAGTCAAATAGTGAAACATGAGAAACTTTAAGAAAAATCTGGTATTGATTGGCCATACCAAAAATTCTGAAAATTTTATGGATAGATGATATATGAGTCTATTTTCAGGGAAAATTAACGGAACTTGATTTGGTGTTTCGTAGCTCCAGTTATAAATGATTTAGTGACTGTTGCTCAGGAAGACAGCTTGCAGTGAAATTATGATTATGTGGTAAACACTGACAAAAATTTGTTAATGAGTTGCTTATTGATCTCTTATAAGCTTACTCTGATCTGTAGGTGTGGTTGGCCGAATATTGTAAGGGGTTAATATGTAGTTCGTATTTGAATAGTTAGATTAACGTGTTAGTAATCCAATTGTAGGCGGTTCGTGTGTGGATCTCGTCAGCATATCATCGCAAACAGGTGTGTAACTAACACCCTCTTATAGACTAGATCGGCACAAGCCGAAAAATCGAAATGTCGAAAAGCCGGTATTTTGAGATGTGAATGCTCATAAGATTAATAGTTTGATGTATATGGTAAATTAAAGTGATAAGACTGCAGAGTGCGCGATTCTGTGCATTTCGATATTTTTGGGCTTAATGGGCCAAAAACGGGATAATGGGCCAAAGGGCCCAAATTGGTAAGAAAATGTGGTAAGTGTTTCTGATCGTACGTAAATGGCTATGTTATGTATGAAAACCTTAAGAATAGTTAAATTACTTGAATACCCCTATGTATGTAAAATTACCATTATACCCCTAAGGTTACTTTTGACTGAAAAGCATGACGATCTGATTCTGTATGATGTATGCCATGATTATATATCTGTTGCATGGCGACATGGGTTATATTATGGAAGAAGCGTCCTGGTGGCTATGCCACAATTATCTGATCTGGTGGCTCTGCCACATGTATCTCGATACGGTGGCTATGCCACGATTATACGATCTGGTGGCTCGCCACATATATCTGATACGGTGGCTCGCCACAATATCATATCTGGTGACTTCGTCACAATATCCGGCGACCTCGCTGCGATTTACGTGGTGTGTAGCGGTTGGGTGGGTCGAGTAGTCTCCCACATGGTGTAACGCTGATGCGGGGTGTTATGGATGAATCTGGGTTGGGTTTACGCATAAACATGTAATATCTGTTACGCTACATTATGGGCCTATGGGCTTTATTCAATTTCATTCAGGCTAAGGCCAACTTATTACATTTACGTGGGTTGAGTGATTTAGACTATGGTTGGGTTATTTTACATTGAGTTTCCCCAAACTCACCCTTTTATTTTCATCCACGCAGTAATCCCCAACCATAGTGGGCTTGGAGTCGTGAGGGAATTGAGTGGCCACCCGTTCGAAAGTTTGATTTTCTTACGGTGAATGGACATCCTTTTATTTACGTTTGAAGTTTTGGGTTTTAAATGTAATAAGGCCGCTTAATTATTTTTGATGGTTTTAATATGTATTACTAAGATAGGTATTACTTATTTTTAACTGTCGAAATTGGATAGCTTTAGGCCGCATTTTCAAAAACAACAATTGATTTCAAAATAACACGACAACAAGCAAAGCTTCCGCAATGAAAGTATTTTCCAAAATTAATCACTTTTCCTAAAAATGACTTAATCAAATTGATTTCCTAGAAATATCCATGACGTTAAGGTGTGGCAATAGTGGTATGCATGTCTAGGATTGGATCCGAAGGGAGCTTGGTACTTAAGTAGTCCGATGGACTCACCACCTCTTTTCCGGTTTCCTACGGTGCATGACTTCCATTCACTTTAACCTATAATGAAATTATCTTTTAAAACACTAAGTAAGTTTTTCTGGATCAACAATATAAAATGTTTTGAACGCTTCGATGTGGCATGTCGGATCCGGTCATAACGTCTGGGCCGAGTTTGGGGTGTTACATTTTTTATGGTCAAATCGTTCTTTCAGATTTTTTCACAACTCAAAAGGGTCTTTCACAGTGAGATATTCCACTTTTAATCCTTCATGCAGATGATGACGGATGAAAATCATTACTTTTGTCTTGTCTTGATTAGATGCTTCTTTATCTGCTAATATATTATTTTCTAGACCATTAGCATCTAGGTGAATTTCAGCATCTAACACCCATGACAAATAATTCTTGCCTTAGATGTCTAAGGCCGCAAATTCAAGTTTGGCAAGATTTGACATTATAATCACGTATATTGTTTAACGGGAGTTATACGGGCAAATTATATAAAGTCGAAATAACGTGAACTTCACTATGAACTCATAGAAGCTCTTGTTGATAACGTGTTATAGAAAAATTAATAAAACAATAAATAAAAGTGGATGAAAATACAAGATAATTTTTCATTGTCGTATTTTCACTTACAAGGTACTATTTATAAGCTCCTTTACATTCAATTACATTTAATGAACTAAGTTTTCTTAATTACTTCATTTAATGATCTCCTGATTATAAATGAAGTAAAGAGTTTTATTACTTTAATATGCTTAGGGAGTTATAGACATTTATTTAATTTACAACGGACAGTTTTTAATATTTAATAAATATGAAGTTTAATTATGTATACATTAGGTGCAGGCGATTTTCAACTGTTACACATGTAACGATCTTATGACTGAAGCCCATGATGAAAATTTAAAGGTGAACACCAAAGTCAACAAACCAAATGCCTTGGGAAAAAAACTGTTGCAGTATTTAATTATTTCATACCAATGGAATAGTGAAAAATAAGTTCATATTACAACAAATGTACAAAAGAAAAAGTTATTTAATTATGAAAAAACATAAGCATCCTTTATATTATACATTTTCTTTTAAGAGTTATACATATTTATATGAAAAAGAATGTGTTATACAATAATTAATTTTATGGAAAGTCCAAATGTACATTACAAACCTGTAATTGTAGATATTTTAATTAAATTTGAAATAAAAAGTTAAATTACAAATATAATTCTCTGTTTTTATAAAAATAGAGTTGGAAGAAAGAGTCAAATCAAAGAGAGTAAATAAGGGTTAGGTGGAAAGAAAATGAGGGAGATGCAAACAAGTGTATGGAGAGAGGGGGATGCATATCATGTTTAAAAGCTCAAGGAGGGGGTGAAACAATCCAATCATACTTGCACCGGCATTTGGTTTTTCTCCTTCTCAGCCTTCAAATAAAGGATGGAGAGGAACATATCCCTGGTTTCCCTGTTATGCTTCATTATTTTCAATGGGTGTTTGGTGTTGGAGGCGGATGCTGTGAAAAGCCAACGCAGCGAAAAGCTCAAGCTGATTCACAGGCATTCACCTGAGCTAGGCCACAATCCTGAAACGACCCTTGGACCCCCAAAAAATTCAGAGGAACGATTAAAACAGCTGGTGCAGAGCGACAAGGCTAGACTTCATGCCATTAAACGGAGGCTAGGCGTAGTGGGGAAGGCAAACGATAGGGTGGAGTTCCCATTCCGATCGGCGGCAGATTTGGGATTCGGGCAATACTTTGTTTCCTTGAGGATGGGGACCCCTGCCCACACCTTTACTCTGCTGGTGGATACGGGTAGCTGTCTTACATGGCTTAAATGCAGATATACGTGCATTGATTGTTCCGCAGCGTGGTATGGTAGAAGGTTTTTTTCCGCTAATGAATCAAGCAGCTTTAAGAGCATTCCATGTTCATCACAAGAGTGCAAGACCATGGACAAAGCAAGTACTCTCCCAAATTGCCCTCATCCAAACGCACCTTGCTATTATGATTACAGGTAATTATATATTCACAATCACTTTTTTATTTTATTTTTTACGAGTCCAATATCATAACAATTGTATTATTTGTTGTTTATTTAAATAAATTAAAAAGATCAATGATAAATTTAGTCACTTTTGCATGTTTTGTAAAAATGGTTTATTTTTGTTTATTAATTACATTTTATCCTTTTTTTGGCTGGCTGGCTGTTTGATAGACTAGAGTTAACCTAACCTTATTACGCTTGTTGTTCGTAGTTATTTGGATGGATTAAATGTGGCGGGATCCTACTTCAATGAAACAGTTAAATTCCGATTCAGCAACGGCCGAAAAAAGGGACTAGAAATGACGATGGGGTGTACCGATGGTCTAAACAATCCCAAAAGGTTTCAGGAAGTCGATGGGATACTAGCATTAGGACTCGACCCGTTGTCTTTTGCTGTGAAAGCAGCACATGAGTTCGGGGGCAAGTTTTCCTTCTGCTTGGACAATCATTGGATCGTAAAATCGGAGAGCAGCTACCTCGTCTTTGGTAAAGAAGATCAAGTGCCAAACATGCAATTCACAGATCTGTTAACCGAAGAATCAAAAATGACCTCACTTTATCCTATAAAGGTCACCGGTATCTCAATTAATGGCACGATGCTGGATATTCCATCATATGTATGGGATATGACTGACAAAGGAGCCGGTGGGATGATTGTGGACTCAGGTACTACCGTAACGCATCTGGTGGAACAGGCGTTCGATAAAGTCATTGCTGCTTTCGAACCTTCTTTAAGCATGTATAACAAGACGAAAGGGAATTTGGATTATTGCTTCAATGCTCCACCAGCTGAAATTTTTGATGAGAGTATCATTCCCCGAGTGGCCATCCATTTCGAGGGGGGAGCTAAGCTCGAGCCGGCGGTCGACGGTTATATCTTCGACGATTCTAAAGGAGTGAAATGCCTTGGGTTTGTTAGGGTAGCTTGGCCTGAAATGAACATAATGGGCAACCTCTTAATGCAAAATCATTTGTGGGAATTTGATCTCGCAAACAAAAAGGTGGGTTTCGCTCCTAGCAAGTGCATGTTGGATTAATTCACCGTTAAATTAAACCCCTACTATAGGCATGGAGTACTGTAATTGAAATTCCAAGTTTTCATGTCAACAGCTTTTCAGTAATATAACATATTACATAATGTGATGCATTATAGTTTTATATTTTCTAGCCAAATAACAATACATTCCGACTTCACAATAATATATTCATTATTTTCTTTACATTCCTTTTTCCTAGTTATTACTCTATATAATAATGCCTTTAATTCAACAAAAAAACATTTCATTTTACTCACCATCAGGGACTTCATTCTTCGTTTTGGAGCCTCAAATTGCAATTTAACCTTTATATTTACTTACAATTTCAAATTTCTTTAAGGGATTACATAGAAATTCAAAATTTATACTTATGCATATATCTCATATCATTAGCAGACTTTTTATATTATTAAACTCATTCAAGTACTGTTTTTTCCTTTATATATAAATGATAACTTGCTTACTCTGTAGATTATTTTAGTTTTTCTTTAAATACAATAATTTTAAATATTACAAACACTAATTTATTTTAATATTATAATATTATATATAATATATAATAAGATACACAAGCAACATGTGATACGTAAAGCACGAGCAACATGTGATACGTAAAGCACGGGCAATATAATAATTTTTGTCATACGTGCTCTATGTATCAAATTCTTTTTAAAAAAATTCATTAAAAATTTTAAACAAGATTTAATATTATAAATTTAATATACACACCAATTTATGTGATATGTAGAGCACGGGTAATTTAACAAAATATTATACTCGTGCTCTATGTATTATTTAAGTAATATTCTATAAAATGTAAGTGCTCATTTAGATAATTACAAAATATTTAAATTTATTTAAATTTACTTATAATATCAATTATAAAATTAAATTTATAAAATATTTTAATTGATAAATACAATAAAACCGGGGTAAAAAATTATTATATATATAATATCAATACTTTTATCTTATTATTACATATTTATCTTATCTTTTATCTTTCTTTTGAGATAAACTACTTTGACAATAAATCACGACATATAAACAATGTGTGAATTAGAATCCAACTTTAACCGTGTAAAATTACATTTTCATAATTAATATTTTAATAAACATTAACTATATCTATTATGTCTTTGAAGAATATTGATTTTCAACTTAACTGTTTAGTAATTTTTTGACACAATATTTAAAATTATCCATAATCTATTCCTGACTTATAAATAAGAGGATGATACGGTTCAACACACTTGAACTAATGTTCTTTTACATTGGTAATAATACCTATGCCAATTGAGCTAATATCCAATCAGTAGGGGCGGAGCCAAAGGGAACTAGTAAGGGGCCTGACCACTTAAAATTGAAAATTTCACCTTTAATCCTTTTATAATTTTAAAAATTTAAATTAATATATGATAAATTTATACTTTAGTAGCAAAAATAAAAAAATAAATTTAATTCTTTAAAATTATAAATATATAAACTATTAAAATAATAAAATTTTACTTTTATTATGGTAAAAATATAAACTTAATTTCGCTTCTAAAAATTTTTCTCACGTGGCCCTATCAATCAGCGAGGCTTAGCAAAAGTCAAAAACAAGTTTTCCTCGTAATATATCACATTTTCATTTTCATATGTATTGTAAAACATCTTTCTTGATCTAAAATGAGATGTTTTTCATTTAATGAAAACTACAATTTCTTCCTTTATTCAACATATTTAAATGTTTTTCACTTAATAAAGTATTAGTTTTTTCCCTACTATGCACATATTGGTTTGTTAACCTTATAAGTAAATTTTAAAATATTTTATAATTATTTAAAATTAAAAATTAGTTTAAATGCATTTACAAAAAAAATTCATATTTAAAAATAATTGTTTTAAATTCTTTTTACTTTCCATATTTTGAAAAAAAGTTTAAGTTTGACTGAAAATTAAAAGGAAAATAAGATAAGTTGTTTCATAAATAAGAAGTTTAGTTAACAATACTTATTTTAGTGAGTAAGACTTTTTTTTTTTAAAATTCAACAATGTATTACTGTTAACTGTAATTATGCTATTATAATTATGAAGAATAGATTACCAAGTAATTGTTAAAAGGATTTTTAAATTTGGGGTAATTATAAGTGTTGGAGTATTTTTCTCATATCTCATTAAGAGGAGTATTAAGGTATTTATATATGTTTATATTGTTACTATTACATCTCATAATTGGTCTATCATTTTGTTTCGGCCTTGTGGCCTCCGGTACTGACATTCTTTGTCTTTGATGCTAATATTCTCCGCACACCCTTTAGCTTCCTGGACACGTGTCTGCGTAGCACACAGTCCTTTCTGATCATGGGGCTGGCATCCTCAGCGAGTTTTGTACCCGTTGGTCACGAGTATGGATTACTTGTAAGGCTCACAATCCTTCCTGCGAACATCGTTCGCAACCCATCCTGCGAGATGTGTCCACGAACTCTTCTTGCGAGTTGTCTTGACGAATACATCTCTTCCGAGTCGGGTCTATCCTGGACAAGGGTTGGAGACCCGAATCCTTTTAGGACATTTGGGTTGGCGATTACAGATGTAAAACAATAAGGGTAAATTATTTAGTTATGATCTAATTTATAGGGTGCTTTTATTTTAATCATTCAAAAAAATATTTCAATTTAGCCATCACCATTAGAAAATTTTAATTCAAGTTTTAAAATCTAATTGTACTTTAGAGAAAATAAAAAAGAAAAACCTCAATTTTAAATATATTTTTTTGGCTAAATTTTCTTTAAATCTGAATCTTCAACATCTTGCAACCTCCATACTCGATCTCATAGATACATATGGAATTCTGTGGAAAATCGTATTCGATGAAAGTCGTATATATGGCTTGGAAGGAGATCTTTCATATCTTTCGAGATCCACCCTACAATATGGGGTCAAAAAGCCAAAATAAATGATTTTAGCCCTTATAAAAAGGAAAATGGATTCTTGAACCCCTTTCACGCTCATGTCACGTCGAGGTACTACAGAAGAAAAAACTACAAAATCAGATCCAAGTTATCGTAATCAATTAGTTAACATGTTGTTTAACCGTATTCTGAAACACGGAAAAAAATCATTGGCTTATTAAATTATCAATCGAGCCTTGAAAAAGATTCAACAAAAGACAGAAACAAATCCACTATCTGTTTTACGTCAAGCAATACGTGGAGTAACTCCCGATATAACAGTAAAAGCAAGACGTGTAAGCAGATCGACTCATCAAGTTCCCATTGAAATAGGATCATTTTTCCTCTCTCATTGCATTAACCACGTGACATTTCCTTAGATTGCCTACCTGAAATACAAGAGAGCATACCATGGCACAACCAAAACCTTTTTTCATCATTTGAACAAAGATTTAAAGAGAAACAAAGACCAGTCAACATTTCTCTTTAATCAATGGCCACTCCTCTTTTTCTCATAAGCTCTCTATTCTCCAAATCTTTCCCTTCATTTCCCTCCTCAACCATTAAAACCAGGCCTTTATGTTCTACCATGGTAATCCCCATAACAAGCTTCCTCTTTTCCCTTTTGATTACCTTTTCTTTTATCCCTTATTGAATTTGCTTTTTTAATGGTTTTATTGGATGAAAGGATGTGAAATAACATAGGAAGTTTTTGAAAAGTTTTTGAAACTAAAGAGGCAGCAAATGTGGATACAAAGAAGAAAACTATATTTGTAGGTAGAGCAACGGGTATTACTGGGAAAAGGGTCATTGTACCACTACTTTCGAAAGGGATTTCAGTCAAAGCTGGGGTTCATGATTAGGGGAAAGCTAAAACTTTGCTTTCTAATGATAACCCATCTCTTGAAATTGTTAGTTCTTTTTTTTTTTTGCTTAAATTTATTAATGAATTGATGCATCGTTAAGAGCACCAAAAATATTCTATCCTATAATATAATGAAAAGAATAGTATAAGAGAAGTAGGGTCAAATCCTTAGGGACTAGATTTGCACAAGTTCCTATCCCTTGAGATCCCGGATAAAGTCGTGCCTAAGAAAACTTGCGTACCTAGGAAAAAAAAGAATTAAAAATTTGATTGAATTGAAATTGCGAAAATTAAAATTGTAAAGATAAATAGAATTAGGAAAGAGAGTTTTTTTATGAAGAGATTCCAGCCTCCGGTTGTCTCGATCCGCCTTGGGTTCAATCCTAGACTTTTAGGTGATCTTTCTCGAACAGAATAAGCTAGTTATAGTGGAAGAGGATGCCTACGACCACCAGCTCCACTTATATTTTAGACTTATGATTTAGAGGAACTTGACTCTAGCCAACTGTCACTTTTGTGGGACTGTCTTACACTAGATCATCACTTCTCAATGGTGAATGCCACGCCATTTTGTCTCTTGAGCTCGACAACCACTGACACAGTAAGCTAACGAACCGACTGTGCAACCTTCCCAAAACATACAAAGTGGTCGTTCTTTGCATAAGTTGAAAAGATCACCTTTAAAGGGACATGGACAGAAGCATCAGCCCCGTAATGCAGAGAAACGATGAATACTCATTGAAAAGCCTAAGCGCGGATCCTAAACCTCATGAACCCTTTTTGGGGAATTTTGACAACCTTTGGCTAGATAAATTTAGTGGCTCATGCTTTTTGGGGAAAAATAAATAAACGTAATGAAAATTGAATTTTTATTGAATAATAAGAAAGGAACAAAGGCTAAGCTTTTTGGGAGAGGGAGTGTTTACAGAAAAAGATGTGTGAAATTTGTGTCACTTCATTTCTTATTTATAGTACTAGGAAACCTAGTCTATTCCTAATTAAATTATAAAAGATAAATACAAATAAATAAAGATAAAAGCTAAAATTAAATCTAAATAATAATCTTTAACAATTATCCTAATATAATTAAAAATTAAATAGAGTATTGTGTTTATAAAATCTCTTCTTTGCACTTTTGCCTCCAAGTCATCCACACTTTGCATTTTCGGCACCACTTCTTTCCTACTTCGCATGCTGGTCCATTTTATCTTTAAATTCATGCTTTTTGCCCCCAAATTTCCTTTTTCCTTCAATTTAGTCCTTACAAGATAAAAAACCATAAGTAGCTCAAATTAGTAGGATCATACTCAAAATAAATGTGTAATTAATGCATAAAAATATGTCATTCTAGAGTATTATCATGAATTGAACCTGTTCTAACTTGGATATATCGAAAGTTCAATGGCTTGCTATAAATGGTAATGTTTTTTTTTTTCAATAAGGAAATGGAAATTTACTAAAGAATCAAAAGTTCTCTAGCTTGCATGATCTTTGTTGCTTGAGAGAAATTTAGGTTTTTATAGTTGTAACACCTCTTACCCGAGTTTGACGTCTGAACAAGATACAAGGTGTTACCGGGCTTAAACACATATATACAAACATTTTCGGGTCATAAAATTTTGCTCGATTTTTAAAACTTTCAAATTTCCTCTTAACGACCCTAATATAGACCTATGAGGTCCAAAATACACTTTGGAAATGGTTCGGGAATAAACTAAACACTTTAGAACACTTTATAAAATTTCAAAGTAAACAGGGGCACACGCCCATGTGGAAGGGTGACACGCTCGTGTGTCTTTTTAACATGGCCATGTTCAAGGCCTGTATGGATCATACGGCCTGAACATATCGAGACACACCCGTGTCCCTAGCTCGTGCGAATTTATTTCTCAATTCAAACCTACAAAGGTTTTCACATGGCTTGGCACACGCCCGTGTCCATGACCTGTGTCCCCTACACGGTAATGGCACGCTCGTGTCTCAACCTGTGTACAAAAACCTTGACATTCTATTTTTGACGTCAGCAATCCTTTAGAGGCATACAGCCATGGTACACTCCCGTGTACTAAGCCATGTCCTCCATACGGTTGAGACACAAGGCTGTGTCTCCTCCCGTGTGGTTGCTACTGGGCATTCTGTTTTGCCAAATTTAGGTGCAAGGGACACACAACCTGACTACACGCCCATGGGGAAAACCGTGTGGACAAAAATAAGGCTATCTACCAAGCCTTTTTGCCACCCTTACTTGCACCAACCTACACAACATCAAACATAACCAATCCAGGCATAAACACACATAACTAAAGCAGCCACAACCATGGTAATTTTCATCAAATGTATTTAATAATAATTAATATTAGCCAACATTAATGGCCTATACAAAATGAATATCACATCCATATAAGCTAACACCTGTGGCTAAATTAACATGACACTAAATAAAAAGACTAAGTCCCTATACATGCCACACTCAAAACATTTAAACTAGCTATACCAAAAGTTTGAGGTGATAATGTGATCGATGCCTCCTACGTCCCGATGCTAGCTTGGTGGCACTATATAAAAATGAAAAAGAGAGGAAGTAAGCATAAAGCTTAGTAAGTTGCATGTAAGTAAGTAACAACATCAACCATGCATATTTAAACACATAACATATTATAAATCAACATAACATTCTTGAGTGAACAAAGGTAGATATCACTACATACTTATACATCGCAAGTATAAGCCAAAGATTACAAAATCGTCCCAAAATCATTTTCATAGATAGAACTTACTCATATTTTTCTTACCATTAAGGAATCATAACTAGACTTATATCTCATAAGTTTCGACTAAGAACCTGTACTACTCACAACATGATTATGTCATACCATATCTTTATCATAAGTTTTAAAATAACTCGTGAAACCATTTGGAATACCAGAAGATATTTGATAAGCCTCAAACAAGAGGGTAAATTGCCGATGCCATGTCCCAGACATGGTCTTACACTGACTCACATGTCGAGACCGATGCTATGTCCCAGACATAGTCTTACAGTAGCTCTCGTCTCAATACCGATGTCATGTTCCAAATATGGTCTTACACTAGCTCGCATATTGAGGCCGATGCTATGTCCCAAACATGGTCTTACACTAGCTCTCATAACGTTGCCGATGTCATGTTCCAAACATGGTCTTACACTGGCTCTCATAATGTGGCCGATGTCATGTCCCAGACATGATCTTACACTGGCACACATATCACTCAAATGTAATGGCATAGATATCCAATCTATTCCTAGGTTCAACTGGGAATTTACCACATTAAATTTCATCATGCATTAATCATAAGCATATTCAACATTATTTTGAAAAATTAATCATTCCATACATAATAACGATGAATTTTCCTTACTTACGTACAACTTACCTCGGTATACAAAAGGTGGGCAACTAGTCGATTTTTAATCCACTAGCTTGCCTTTCCCTTAGTCTAGGTCCGGATTTCATATTTCTTGATCTAAAACGATAAAATTCACTAATTTAATCATCACATTAATTAAGACATCTCATAATTCGTATTTTGGCAAAATGACTGTTTTACCCTTAGACTTCTACAAAATTACAATTTTGCCCTCAGGCTTGTAAAACGATTTTCATCAAATTTCCATATTAACCAAGCCTAGCCGAAACTAATTTAAGCCTATAGCATCTCAAAATTTCAATTATTTCACACATTTACAACCCATTTTATAAACTTCATAAAATGGCCCTATTAGGTGTTTTCATGAAAACTCTTTTCACAAAAGTTGTTTATTTAACGACCAAGATTCATTTTCTTCCATAAAAATTCAGCAAACAACATGAATATTCTCATGGAAAAACCCTATAATTTCAACCATTTTGTAAAATAGTCCCCTCATTAGCTAGATTAAGCTATAAGGGTTCCAAAAAACACAAAAATCAACAAAAATGATCATCAAAATCACTTACTTGCAAGAGTAAAGAGTGGCTGAAATTTTGAAGCTCCAAAACCCCTAAAATGGCTAATATTTTCGGTGGTGAAGAGAAAAAATAAAAAAGATGATAACTTGTCTTTAGGTTAATATTTTATCATCAATTTAGTCACCTTACCTTTGACCATTCCATGAATTAAGGCTCCATGTCCAGCCACTAATAAGTTTGTGGTTTATTTACTCAATAAGGACCTCTAATTTGAGTTTCTCTAGCTATATGAAACTTCTAATTAGTAGAACACAAATTTCACCTTTCATGCGATTTAGTCCTTTTTCGAAATTAAGCAAACAATCACTAAAATTAATTCACTAAAATTAATTCACCAAAAATTTAAAACACTCATATAATCATGATATAACACATAAAATAATATTAAAAATAATTTCCCGACCTCATATTAGTGGTTTCAAAACCATTATTATGACTAGGCCCAAAATTGGGCTGTTACAATAGCTATGTTATTCGGCTTCCAAACTCATCTCTAACGTGTATTTGATAATATGATCTTTTGAGAATCCACGAAATACATGGAAATTTGGGATTTCCTTACAGGAAATATCACTTGGGTGGTGCAATGTGTTGGTCGGTGGTATGTGGAAAGGGGAAGGAGGTGCTAGGCATGGAGAGGAAAATGGAGATTGGAAAATGTTGAATGTGGGTTTTGATTGGTGGATGCAAAAGTTTGACTCAAATTTAAATAAAATTTTTCCAAAAATATATTTAAATGTGTCTTTTCTTTTTCTTAACTGTCGTTAATAGATTAAAGCTTGAATGGCAGGATAATTTCTTTAACGATGGTGTCCAAATTGAAAGGAAATTTTTTTGACCAAAAAAAAAGCCTTAAAAATTAGATGATCAACTAGATAGTTTATCTTAATTATAAATTTTATATAAAAATATAATAATTAAGGATCTTAGTGATGCAGTCGCAAAACAAAAAATTTAATTAATGTAAGTGCACTTATCAATTAATAGTATAGTTACAGTAAGTAAAGATATCATTCCCACGAAGATTAAAAGTACTAGTAATTACCATCTTTCTATTATTTAATTGATAAATTCAAGTGATTGATTAAAAACTAAAATTAACTAAATTAATTAACTATGAACGTGGCAAAGAACAAATCAAGAAAATAATCGAATAACAAACAAGAAGCGAAACAATACCCAGGAAAGAAGTCACCTAGACTTCATCTGTCACTATCAATCTAAATTACGTAATTTCTTCACTTAGTGTCTTGATCTATAAAAGTCCCTAAATTATGTTAATATTTCTCTTAAAGAATAAAAGTAACTGGCTCTAGGTTGATTAATTGAAATTTCTTTTTAATTAAAACCCCTATTATCGTTTTAACTCGATCTTTGGATCCCCCTATTAGATTTGACTCTAATCCAATAGATTTATGTCGTCTTATTTCTAGAATTGCATGCAACTCTATTCAATTACGCTAGATCTACTATTAAACATACTCTATTCCTCCTTTGATTTAAGCACATCAAACCTGAATAAATAGTTTAGAAATATTAAACCAATAATTAAAAACACATAATTGAAAACAAGATTTAAGTCTTTATTGCCTAAAATAAAAATCAAACAACAGAATTCATCATATGGTTCATCTCCCCTAGGTATTAAGATAATTAGTTCATGTTTGCAAATAAAAACATCCCAAAGATAGTATAATCGAAAGAAACAAAGAAACTCATTATAATCTCCTGAGAAGTCGACTGGGAGTATTCAATCTTGATGAAAATCTGCTTCAGAATCGATTTCAATGGTGTTTTTCAAGTTGTTTTCTTGAGTATTCTATGACGGTTCCCTCTCATCTTCTTATTTTTGTCATATATAAGTCTTAGAATGCACAAAAACCTTAGAAATCGTGTTTTTTTCCGTTGTTCAAAGTGTAATTCGCAAATTCGAAATGACCTGTTGTAACAGCCTGTTTTCAGTGGTGGCGAAAGCAATAGTTTCGGGAATACAAATCTGAAAAGTGAGTCTGTAAATATTATTATTTAATATTTATGAGTCAAATATAGCATTGTATTAAATTTTGATTTGATAATTTTTATGATTTGAATGAATAATTAGGTCCAAGTGGTTTGTCCTTAAAGTCAAGTGGTATAAGAAAAAGAGGTATTGATGCCTCATTTCTATAAATCGAGACCATAAATATTTTTATTAAATATTTAAGGAGTGATTATATAGGTATATTGAAAATTGATCCAACAATTTTAATGTTTGGATAGTTAATTAAAGAAAAGGATTAAATTGTAAAAATCATAAAATTTAATCACTATTGATTAATATTAATTAATTGAGTTAAAAATGTTTTTCCATGGCTTGGAATAGCAATTAAGTCATTATAACTTATAATGGAAGGTGGATGATTGATTATAATTGTTGAAGTTAAAAGTTTTAATTAAAATGATATTAAAAATAAATTAAACATAAAATAAGAAAAGAAAACAATACCCTCTTTTCATTTCTTCTTTCCCACCAAATAAGCCACCATGCAAGAAGAATTTGAAACCTTCAAACACACTTTAGCATTCGGCCTTTTATGGTATGGAACCTAAACTCGTTTTTAATAATTTTTATGTTTTTGAGATCATTGTAGCTTAATCTAGTTAACTCGTATCTCCATTTTCAAAATTGTTAAAGATTTCTAAAGTTACCATTGATGAATTTATAATGTTTTTTAAGTTTGATGATAGATTTATAAGCTTGATAGTTAAAAAAGACTATTTTATAAAGTAATTTTGAATAATTTTAAAGTTTAAGGACTAAATTGTAACGGCCCGTTTTCAGTGAAATCAGAACAGTGGTTTTGGGACCACAAATTTGATGTTTTAAAATTTTATTTAAATATATTTTTAATATCCATAGCATGTTAGAATCATGGTATAAAATTTCGTTAAGAAATTTTACTGTTTGTATGCTCAATTTGTGAAAAAGGACTAAATCGTATAAAGTGCGAAAGTTATGTTCTATTAGCTAAGAGTTTTAAATAGCTATAGAAATTTAATGTAGAGGTCCATATTAAGTAATTAGAAAAATAAATGGGTTAGTGGATGTACATGGATTTCAATCATGAATTTGTCAAAGTTTGGTTGGTATTAGGTGATTTAAAATATAAAAAAAAAAAATAAAACAAAAAGAAGACCCTAGTGTTCATCTTCTTCTCCACCAAAAATTTCAGAAATATAGGGGCTTTTGAAGCTTAAAATTTCAGCCACTTAGTTCCATTGCATGTAAGTGATTCTTTGATTCGTTTTTTGTTGATTTTTATGTTTTCGGGACCGTAGTAGCATAAGCTAGCTAAATAGGGGACTAATTTGCAATATGGTTGAAAATCTAGGATTTTTCCATGAGAGCATTTTTTTTGTTCTTGAATTTTAATGGAAGAAAATGACTCTTGGTTGTTTAATAAACAACTTTTGTTAAGAGATTTTTAATGAAATGGTCAAATAAGGGTTAAATTGTGAAAAATGAAAAGTTGGTGATAAGTGTGTGAAATTATAGGATATATGGGCTGTTTTCAGCACCTATAAAATTCAGCTAGTCTTGGGTATTGAGAAATTTGCATGAATTTCATTTTACGAGACTAGGGACTAAATTGTAAAGAAGTCAAATGTTAAGGGCAAAATGGTAATTTTCCCATATTATGAAATTAGACTGAATTGAATAGAATAATTATTAAATTAGTTAAATTTGATATTATATAGATCAAGAAAAGCTATGTTCGAATTTAAACAGGGGAAAAGAAAAATAGCGGATTGATCGGTCGATTTACTCCGTACTAATTTGAGGTAAGCTTGTATAATCACGTTGTGTATTTATATACTTTAATTGAAATATATGTATTTCAATTTAGTAATTATGGTGTATAAATATTGAATGCATAACTGATATAGTACTAAGAATACCAAGACCCGTTTGAACCTTAAAAATTTGTAAGATACAAATGACATGTCATTAGGGCTACCGATTTTGGTTGAGATCCTGCATGTGTTACAGACTCACCACGACTCGTATGAACTTACCGATTCTCAACACGTAAGAGTTTACTGTATTTCAGCTTGGATGAGCTTACCGATTTTGGCTCGTAAGAGCATACATGTACAGGAATTGACAAATTTACTGTCCAGTACACTTCGCGTGTACCACCCTCGTATCTAACGGTATTCTAGTTGGTTCAATGGGCATAGTGTTATTACGGGTTTATACAAGTTCAATATGAACAAGTACAGATATTTACATGGAAATAATTGATATTTGATATATGGATTGATAGCATAGATGTTACATGTACATGGAATTCAATTAATTGATGAATTCGTATATGATTTGTGTGAGTATATGGCTAACATGATTATGAATTGTATCATAGGCTTTGGCCAAATTGAACTGATTTATGCTTTGAGTTATTTACCTAAAATTTGTGGTAATATGGTAAGTTTGGTTGGTATTAGGTGATTTAAAAGATAAAAATAAAATAAAACAAAAAGAAGACCCTAGTGTTCATCTTCTTCTCCACCAAAAATTTCAGAAAAATAAGAGTTTTTGAAGTTTAAAATTTCAGCCACTTAGTTCCCTTTAGAGGTGTGCATGGGCCGGGTCGGGCTGGGTTCAGGCCGGGCCTATAAAAAAATTTAGGCCTGTTTTCAAGCCCGGCCCTACTGCCCAAATATGGGCTGGAATTTTGTCCAAGCCCGCCCAGGAAAAATTTGATAGGCAGAGCCCGCCCTATATATATATATATATATTTTTTTTTGTTTTTTGCTTTTTTATAAAATAAAAATTTTAAAAATAATAATTCAAATACATTTAAAACATAAAACAAATATTAAAACAAATACAAAACAAAACAAACAATTCTTAAAATAATACATAACTTAAAAATATAATAAAAAGTAGTTATATTAAAATTGAAACAAATTAGAACTAAAATAATAACCAAATTAATAACAAAACAAAAGTTTTACAATATCAAAATAATATTAATAACTCTCTAATTTAAAATTTTGAACGAGTTTTAAATTTATGATATTGATTTAAAATTTGAACTTTTATTTATAATTAATTATTATTTAATTAGCTAACAAGTAGTTTTGTGTCTTAATAATTATCTAAATTAGCTAAAGATAATATAAAATTGTGAATTGGGCGTACATATTATAGACCAGACTCTAATAGTTAGTATATTTCTTAGCAAGGTGAGTAATTACTGATTAGATCTCCAAGACCCAATTGAATTCTATCCGTACTTTGCCTTAGTATGTCATTTAAAAGAAGTGACGTGACAGTCATTTGTATTTCTTTTTCAAATAATTTTATATCATACCACTAATTTCATCCTAAATTTTTGTATTTTAATTTTGAAAAAATTAAATTTAAATTTAAATTTTAAAATTCATGAAAACTTACTGATATAACATGGAACTATTAAAAGAAATAATATTTCGTTCTATACAATCATTTCTCATTACGTAGATTAAGTAAAACGACAAAATATAACATAATAAATAGCTGTAAAAGAACAATAAAACACGACAAAAAGTAGTAGCAAAATAGCACGAAAACAGCATCAAAACAAAACCAAAATACCATCAAAACAGCACCCAAATACCATCAAAACAGCACAAAAAACAGCATCACCAACAACACCATAAACCTGCAAAATATAATCAACCAACCAAAATATTTATACATTAACCAATTAACATATTTAATTTTATAACAAAATATAAATTGTAAGCTAAATTAATTTGTCAACAATTAGAAAGGAAGGTAACCTAAAAAGCAATCGAAGAAACATCGTCCTCATCGTCCTCATCGTTCTTGCAACCAATTTCTAACATGAAATAAGAATAAATAATTAGATAATCAAATTGATAAAAAAATAATATAAAATTACAATAATAAAACGAGAATAATAATTACCTGTTGAAAATCCCTTAGCTCGCATCCAATCATCCAAGCAAACAACGGCTTGAACCGTTTTTGGCTTAAGTGAACTCCTCAAAGGTGTGATAACTTTTTTACCCATACTAAAAGCCGATTCGGAAGCTACAGTTGATATTGGAATTGCCAAAAGATCACGAGCCAATAATGAAAGCTCATTATACCGAACTGAACTTTTGCTCCAATAATCTAAAACATCTATTTGACTATTCAACTCAAGCTCCGGTTCTTCCAAATAAATGTCCAACTGTGACTTTTCACTCCTAATGCTAGATTCATTTAAATACCGTTTATAATCATCACTCTCATCAAAATCTCCTCCAAAATCAACACTATTAACATTGTGTTCACCCAAACTAGAATCAACAGGATTTTTATCCGAAACATTAGAACTCCCAGCCAAAGAGGAAGACGTGGATTTGGATTTCTTAACATACTCGTCAAACAAGAGTCTAAGATTGCTAAGAATGGTTTCAACAAAATCTGAAGCTTGAATACCATATATTGCAGTAAAGCAATACTGCACATAATTCAACTTGTAACGAGGATCTAAAATTGCAGCACATGACAATATCAACGAATACTCAGCCCAATATTTATTAAATTTCTCTTGCATTTGCTTAACCATTGGAGTTAAAAATGAATAAGGACCTTTAACCGTATCAAGCAAGACCTTGTGAACCTTCCAAACACCTCTAAAATAAAGATTAGCCGTTGGATAATTAGAACCAGAAAAAACACAAGTCACATCATAAAAGACTTTCAAAAATTTGCAAAGAATAGTAACATTTCTCCACTCCTCATTAGAAAGTGCAAATATTTGATAATCTTTATCCCGTTGGCCCCAATAATCTAGCACATCTTTATAGTAAAGAGAAGATTCAAGCATCAAATAAGTAGAATTCCATCTCACACAGACATCTTGACGCAACTTTTTGGTCACATTCAAATGAAAACTTTTGTCGGCCACATCATAAAATCTTTTCCTACGAGTTCCTGACTTTTTTATGTATTTAATTCCATTTCGAATCTTAGCAACAACATCATCAGCAAGTTCCAAACCAGCTTTAACTATAAGATTCAATATATGTGCACAACATCTAACTTGAAAAAAAGCACCATCACACAAAATAGCTCGGTTTGCACGAAAACGATTTTTAAGACAAGAAACCATAACATCATTATAAGAAGCATTGTAACACCCCAAACCCAGCCCAGAAGTTATGGCCGGATCCGGCATGCTACATTAAAAATGTTAAAAAAAAAATTCCATTCTAAGTCCAGAAAATCGTACTTGATGTTCAAAAGATTAATTCATTAAGGGTTAAAGTGAATGGAAGCTGTGCACCAGGTAGGAAACCGGAAAAGAGGTGGTGAGTCCATTGGACTGCTTAAGTACCAAGCTCCCTTCGGATCCAATCCTAGACATACATACCGCCATTGCCACACCTTACCATCATGGATATTTCTAGGAAACCGGTTCGATTAAGTCATTTTTAGGAAAAGTGATTAATTTTGGAAAATACTTTCATTGCGGAAGCTTTGCTTGTTGTCGTGTTATTTTGAAATCAACTGTTGTTTTTGAAAATGCGCCCTAAAGCTATCCAATTTCAACAGTTAAAATAAGTATTACCTATCTTAGTAATACATATTAAAACCACAAAAATAAATAAGCGGCCTTATTACATTTAAAAGCCCAAAACCTCAAACGTAATTAAAAGGATGTCCAGTTCACGGAAGAAAATCAAACTTTCGAGCGGTGGCCACTCCAATTCCCTCACGACTCCAAGCCCACTATGGTTGGGGATTTCTGCGTGGATGAAAATAAAAGGGTGAGTCTGGGAAACTCGGGTGTAAGGAAAACCCATTCAAAGCCCAAGTCAGCTCAAGCCCATTGGGCCTAAGCCCATTCAGTAATAAGTGATCTTGGGCGAGCCCTTTTCAGATTACAATAAACTGGGTCTTAGCCCTTATTCAGATAATGTATGGCCCATAGGCCCATTTCAAAATACATGCAACATCAATAAACATATGCAAGCCCATTTGGGAGACTACTTAACCCACCAACCACTACATTCCACCGTACCAGCCATACACTCCATGTGGGATAGCTCAACCCACCCATTTAACACTCCACATTTGCAAAGATTCTTCGCTCGATTATCATAAATTGAGGCAAAGCCTCCAAGACGTGGACAAGCCACTTTCAGTACTTCCTCGTCAATATCCCATCCCATGCATCGATAATAACAACATGGCATGCAAGTAAATAACAACAAATCAAACATACATTTAGGTCAATTTAACCCTAGGGGTATTTCGGTAATTTATCTACTAGGGGTAAAACTGAAAATTTTCCACTTTTAAATGTATTTCAGTAATTTATCTATTTTAGGGTTTTTCATGCATATTTCTACTTTTCACGTACTAACAGAATCACGTACCGAGGGTTCTTACCGAATTGGGCCCGTTGGCCCATCATTCCAATTTTGGCCCATTAAGCCCAAAAATATCGAGAGCATAGAAATCATGCACCATGCAGTCCAAATTTTGCAGTTTACCAAAACCATTAATCGATTTACCTCACGAGCATTCGCACACTCGCAAATCTACAAAATATCGGTTTTCGGCATTTCGGCTTTTCGACTTTTGCCAATCCAGACTAAGAAAGAGGGTGTTAGTTACACACTGCTTTGCGACGATATCTTGTGAGATCCACACACGAACCGCCTACAATTGGATTACTAACACGTTAATCTAACTATTCAAATACAAACTACGATTAACCCCTTACAATATTCGCCAACCACACCTACAGATCATAGTAAGCTTATAAGAAAACAATAAGCAACTCATTAACAAATTTTTGTCAATGTTTACCACATAATCATAATTTCACTGCAAGCTGTCTTCCTGAGCAACAGTCACTAAATTATTTATAAATGGAGCTACGAAACTCCAAATCAAGTGCCGTTAATTTTACCTAAAAATAGACTCATATATCTTCTATCCATAAAATTTTCAGAATTTTTGGTTTAGCCAATCAATACCAGATTTTTCTCAAAGTTTCCCATGTTTCACTATTTGACTAATCTGACCACCCTTCATTACGAATCAAATTTCTCATTGTACAGAATTAAAAATATGTTCTTGTTTATTTCATTAGAAACTAGACTCAATAAGCTTTAATTACATAATTTATTCAGCTTCTAATTATTCTCCCACAATTTATGGTGATTTTCCAAAGTCACGTTACTGCTGCTGTCCCAAGCAGATTTATTACCAAATCACTCTTTCACACATACCTTGCATGCATGTTATTTAAACATGTATATCACCAATCAATCATCACATATCTATGATTTTACTTAAGTATAATCTCCATTTCATCATTTTCAAGCACAACATGTTAGCCGATTTTTCCCTTTAGCATCTAAGGCACATGCATGCTAATTTGTTTGGCTCAACTTCACCTATCTTCCATTTTTCATCAAAAGAACATGAAACAACAACCATTTCCTTCATTTTAATTCATGACTAAATGCTCACAACACAACTAAAAATCAAAATATACTTCAAGAGTTAAGGTAGAATCAAGAAGAACTCATGAACCTCAAAATAGAAGCAAGGTACCAAGAACTTACCTTCAATTTTCCTCCTCCTAATGACCGAATACTCAAGAGCTTTCTCCTCTCCTTTCTCTTCTCTAACTTTCAGCTATGATGAACAAAGATGGATAAAACTTTGTTCTTTTCACCCCTTTTTCTTTTAATATAACTTCATATTTCATCCATTTAATTCTTTAATACAAAAGACATGAAATTCTTATCATGAAACATTTACCTAACCCATTATCATGAAACATTTACCTAACCCATTATCATGGAACATTTACCTAACCTATTATCAATTTGTATCAATTTGTACCATAAATTATGGATATCAAGTGTACATTTTGTCTACAACAACATGATGGCTGGCCACTTCATGTAAAATGGGAGGTTTGTCATGTAAATCCTCCTATTTTGCACTCCTATTTATTTGGCCACTTCAATTTAGCCTATAGCATTTTCAAACATTTTCACATAGGTTCTATTTCATAATTTCACTCACAAATGACAAAATTAAAGCATGAAATTTTGCCAACATTCACAGAATTCCCGAAAATTAGGGCGTTACAAGCATTATCCAAAGTGATGCTAAAAATTTTCTTGTCTATACCCCATTGAGATAAACATAAAACAAGTTCATCCGCTATGTTCAAACCATCATACGGAGGAAATAAAGCTCTAAACCTTATGATTCTCTTTTGTAGCTTCCAATTTTCGTCAACCCAATGAGCAGTAATGCAAATATATTCATCATTAGTATGCTCCGAGTTCCAATTATCAGAGGTTAGACAAATTAAACCAGGCGCTTTAGCCAACTCTTCTTTAACATGATCTCTCTCTTTTGCATAATACATTAGGACATCCCTAGCAGCTGTATATCTACTTATATTCTTAAAATTAGGACTAGCAATACTCATCATCTATCTAAATCCCGGTTCTTCAACTATCCTAAATGAATGCTTGCCACACACAAGAAAAGTAGAAACAGCTTTACGACACTCATCCGCATCAAACCTGTAGTTTTTTATAAATGGAACACCTCCTAATGATGGTTGAGTGGCTATGGTGTATTGACTGATGTCCTTGTTAATTTTTTTCAAACAGCTATTTAGATAACGTCTTAAATGAGAGGTTCCACTAGAAGATTTAGCAGAGAAGAAAGTCTTACAGTGATTACATTGTCCCTTCAATTCATTTTTGTTCTCGCATTCAAGCTTTGTCATTTCATCCCACACATTTGAAGTGGTAGACTTTTGACGTTTGGCAGCACTTTCATACTCATTAAACCCATCGTCAACATGTATAGGACTGTTAGAACTAGCCATAGTCATAAAAACTCAAGTCCTGAAATCCAAATAAACCAAAAGATTATTAATTTTCATACTAAAAATATCTAATAATTATGATACAATTTATAATTGAGACCAAATGGCTTCATCTTATTTAAATATCTACCACAAGCCTAACAAAATCAACTATAGTTTTGCAATAATTAAACAGTCATTGAAACCCCAACCAATTAGTTCAGTCCAACCAAAAAACAGATCAAGAAATTATAAAACACAAAAAAAGAGAGCCTAAAATCAACTAAATCAAAATAATTACAGTAAGAAACACAGATCATCCAATAAAAAAATACGAAACACATCTAGCTAATCTGAATCCAAAGTTTAAAAAAAAATTGAATTAAGGACACTAACCCAATCAATATATTTACTGAAACCTTCTCTAACTTTAAAAAAAAAATTCCATATATTCGAGGTAAAATTGGTAAAAACAGATCTGATTTTACCATTGTCTACAGAAAATATAGCTTAAGCCCTTTGAGGATGTAATAACAAGTGCGGTATATCGAGATAAAATAAAGAAAATTAAAAATGAAAATTATACCCAAAAAAATTGCATATGCTTAAGATCGGAATATTTTATATTCTCTGAAAAATATAAATATTCTTAATTAGATATAATATTTTGAATTATCTTGAAGATAACCCAAAGTTGTCGAATAAAACCCAATATATGTCATGCATCCTCTTGGAAATTAATGTTAAACCTGGATGGAAAAAAAAAGATGGAAAAAAATTTTACATAAAGAGAAAAAGAGAAAAGGGCCCGTGGCAATTGGCAAACATAAGAATAGCTTTGTGTGTGTACTGTCCAGTGACTTGAAAGTTGAATAGCATATGTATATATATTTTTATTTTACTTACCATTATTTTGTTCTTACTTTACTCCAACATTATTACATGGAAAACAATTTTTCCAGATTTAGATAAGACCCATTTTTTGTTCATTATTTATTTCATTTGATCTATTTTCCTTCAATATTTTCACCAAAATAATTATAGTAAGAGATATGGCAGCAGTGAAGAAGAAGAAGAAGAAGCTTACCTTGAAGAAGACAGCAAATGAAGAAGCTGAAAGACTACAGGATCGGCCACTGAGATCGCAAATGAAGAAGTGAAATGAGCTTGAGCTAGTTGGAGGTGGCCGACGGACAACTAGATCGGGGGAGGTGGTGGTGACCGGTGAGCTAGGGATTTGTTTAGAAATGGGAAAAAAGGGAGGAAGGTAGTAGGCTAGCAGCAGGAGGAACTAAACGAAAATGAAAAAAAAAAAGAGTAAAGTTACTTAAACTTAAAAATAAAAAAGGAAAAAAATATAATATTAAAATCGGGTCGGGCCGGGCCGAGCCCGGGCTAAAAAATTCTTACCTGAGGCCCGGGCCGTTTTTTAAACGGGCCTCATTTTTTGTCCAAGCCCATTTTTCGGGCCTATATTTTTACCAGAACCCTCCCATTTTTCGAGTGGCCCTTCGGTCGGGCCGGGCCGCCCAGCCCATGCACACCTCTAGTTCCCTTGCATGTAAGTGATTCTTTGACTTGTTTTTGTTGATTTTTATGTTTTCGGGACCATAGTAGCATAAGCTAGCTAAATAGGGGACTAATTTACAATATGATTGAAAGTATAGGATTTTTCCATGAGAGCATTTTTGTTGTTCTTGAATTTTAATGGAAGAAAATGAATCTTGGTTGTTTAATAAACAATTTTTGTTAAGGGATTTTTAATGAAATGGTCAAATAGGGGTTAAATTCTGAAAAATGAAAAGTTTGTGATAAATGTGTGAAATTATGGGATATATGGGCTGCTTTGAGCACTTATAAAATTCGGCTAGGCTTGGGTGTTGAGAAATTTGCATGAATTTCATTTTACGAGCCTAGGGACTAAATTGTAAAGAATTTAAATGTTAGGGCAAAATGATAATTTTGTCATATTATGAAATTGGACTGAATTGAATAGAATAATTATTAAATTAGTTAAATTTGATATTATATAGATCAAGAAAAGACACGTTCGGGTTTAAACCGGGGAAAAGAAAAAGTAGCGGATTGATCTATCGATTTATTCCGTACTAATTCGAAGTAAGTTTGTATAATCACATTGCATATTTATATACTTTAATTGAAATATATGTATGTCAATTTAGTAATTATGGTATATAAATATTGAATGCATAACTGATATAGTACTAAGAATATCGAGCCCCGTTTGAACCTTAGAAATTCGTAAGATACAAATGACATGTCATTAGGATTACCGATTTTGGTTGAGATCCTGTGTAACAGCCCGATTTAGACCCTATTTGGAACAGTGGTTTTAAGACCACAAATCTGAGTCAGAAAAATATTTTAATATTATTTTTGGGGTCTACAATATGTTAATTTATATGTGTGAAATTTCGTGATTTAATTTTATCGTTAATAAAAGGACTTAATCGCGTAAAATGTAAAATGGCTAGCTATTTGTTAAAGTGCCTATTTGCTTTGGTTAATTAATTATGAAGTCCTTAAAATGAAATTTAGCCATTTGATAATGGGATGGACGGTAAAAGACAACCATTATATAGGTTTCTAATTATTTTATAAAGGTTAATATGGTAATTGTATAATAAAGTATAATAAAATAAAACATAAAGAAAATGTTACATGTTCATCTTTTATTTGACTTGGCCGAATGTTAGAAGAAAGAAGCCATGGATAAAGCTTTGAATATTCGGCACTATTGAAGCTTGAATTAGGTATGTGTTTTGCTCGGTTTTTGATAATTTTTATGTTTTTAAGATCGTTGCTTTGTCTTCTACCTAGCCCATGCCCTAATTTTCGGAATTGATGATGAATTTGCCATTGTTGATAATGTGATGAAATTGTTGTTTGATGATGAAGAATAAATCTTTGATGCTTGATTTTCATGTTTAATTAAGTGATTTTTTATAAAAATGTGTATTAAGGATTAAATTGATAAATTTATAAATTGAAGGGTCAAAATATGAAATAAATGAAATTTGTGGACTTGGATGAGTACTATGAATGTTCGGCTAAGCATAGGCATAATGAAATTTTGAATAATTTGTGTTGTTTTGAATTAGGGACTAAATTGTAAAAATATGAAATGTTAGGGGTTAAAGTAAAAAATACTCATTTATGTGTTCTTAGATGAAATTGAATGAATTGTGGAATAAGTGAGTTAAATTTGTATTGAATTAGATCAATAAAAGTGGAAATAAGATTTGGATCGGGAAAATCGAAAGTTATCGATTAGTCATTTCGGTCCGTTCGTGTCCATATGAGGTAAGTCATAAGTAAATAAATATTGTTAAATTGAAATGTATATGTATTATATGTGCTGCATTGGTTTGTAATTAAATATATGTATATGCCGAATGGTAATCCAAATGTATGTATTGTGAATAAGTTATATATATATATATATATATATATATATATATATATATGTTATTATGATATTGAATTGTTTGAGAAGCAGAATATATGAATACGAGAAAGTTCTGATAACATGATGACGTCCGAAAAGCCCCGTACGAACCCTAGGAATAGTAGAGGATACATATGTCATGGCATAGGATTCCGAGATATGATTTCGTGTAAGACCACGTCTAGGACGTTGGCATCAATTTGAGATATCGTGTAAGACAGTGTCTGGGACACTGGCATCGATTAGAGATTTTGTGTAAGACCATGTTTGGGACATCGGCATCATATTTTATTCATGTAAGACCCTATCTGGGATAGTGGCATCGATATGTGATTATATGTAAGATCACGTCTGGGACGTTGGCATTGTACGATATGTGTATGTGAGTAAGACCACGTTTAATACGTTGGCATCGATATGTGATTCCATTATGTGTTTACGAGTAAGACCCTGTCTAGGACAGTGGCATCGATATGTAATTACATGTAAGACCACGTCTGGGACGTTGGTATTGTACGACATGTGTGACTATCCGAGTATCCTATTTAATTATGAATTATTCAACAGGAAATGTTGAGTAAAGACCGAATGTGAAATCGAATTAAAAGGTTTAGGTATGTGTTAGCTAATGTATTGAAATTAAGGTAAGTTTTGGTATTTGAAGTGATGATATGAATCATGTTATAAAGTTGGTTATATGTATATTGAATGCAAATCTATATTTGGCAAAAATGATATAAGTATGTGATATTAAAGTGTGAAACATGTGTATACATATATGATTTTTGGTACGAGTGAATTGTATATGAATTCAAAAATGGTAGGTGACATATATTATTATGAATGAAAGAAATGTATACAAATAAATGTGTGTCATATGTGCTAGTTATATGACCTTGTGATTCTATGATTCGAACATGAGAAATATGAAACAAGAAACATGGTTTTGAAATATACTGTTTTGATTTGAAAATTTGGATATGAAATAGATATCGAGATGGTGGTGTTATGATGTACGGTTCATATATATGTAAATTGGCTAGTGAAGCATGATATGCTTTGGTTAGTCATGTAATAATTATGTGCAAACTTGATTTATATAATTGAATTAACGGTTGTTATTCGAATTTGAAAAAAAAATGGTATATATATTCATTGATAAATAAGATAAGAGAAGTTATTTAATGTGGTATATGAAATTACAAGTACAATGAATGTAAATGTGATTGAGATTTGTTAAATTCGGCTTAGTGATATTGATTAATAAATATTATTGAAATGATTTATTTGCTTATGGCTTACTAAGCTTTTAAAGCTTACTCTGTGTGTTTTTCCTATGTTTATAGAGTTTCGGAGACTTGCTCGAGTTGGAAGTTATAGGAGACCTCATCACACTATCCAGTTTTCGTTTCGGTAAATTAATGTTTTGAGATTCGGTTATGTGCATGTATAGGCTAGTTTTGATATATTTGGTTTTGGAATTTGTGTGTGTGTGTGTATATATATATATATATATATAGCCATGTGAAAATGGCTTGATTAAGATGTTAATGTTGTGTGTATTCGGTCAAGTCTTAAGGTTATTAAGTATGTTTTACGATATATATATGTGTGGTATTTGGTTATATGGTTCGGCATTAAGAATGCTAATGATGACAAATAAACAGCCATGAAAGTAAATCATTTTGGAAAGTATGAAAAGTGTTATGTTTTGGCTTGATAATAAGGTAAAGTGATATGTATATATATTTGATTGAGTATTGGTTATGTCGGTTCAGTTTACGACGGCAAAGTCTATACTTATATTATGCTTGAGTGTTTGTGTTTTTAGGTACGGTTCATGATGGAAATTGATGATTATATTTTAAGTATGCTTGATGGCCACTTAAATAGAAAAAAGTGACATAATTGTCATGATATTAAGTTTTGAGATAGCATGTTAGCTTAAAATGTGGGTGATGGAAACGTTATGACTTATTGAGGTTGAAATTGATGTGCGAATGGTTGTTTATTTTAATGGTTAGATATACGAGATTTAAACATGAAAATTTTGTATGCTAAAAATGGATAAGTTTGAATTATTATTTGGGCTCAAATTGGTAAATTTTGCTATAGCAAAATGGGTATTATTTTAGGTTGATTTGCTAGACGTATAGATGGAAAATGAATTAATTGTGTATACATAAATTTTGATATGTTGTACAACATATGAAATTTGATAGGTTTGGCTTGGAAATTGAGTTTATAATTAGTTATTGAGGTTATGGTAAAAATGCACATGAAATTATAATGTCCAAAAGCTATATTCCTCCATTTAGTAGTATTTGATATTGACACATACTTGAATACCCAATAAATGATATAAATGATATAAATGATATTTAGCTTATGAAATGGATATGTACAAAGGGATGATGTGATATATGCACTTGTATATGTAATGAAATATGCTTAACCATAATTTATGTATTCGATTACTATTAAGGTGGTGACCATACGGTTCGAATTTTGTAATTATGAAACATGAACAATTTGGTTTTGATATTTGATAGCTTGGCTTCAAATTTTTGAGTAGGCAAATGGTATGGAAATGGAAAAATATTGAAACGTAGTCCGTATAAGAGAATGTTCGAAAAAGCATGATTGTGTGGTAGAATATGTGATTCAAATATATGAATTTGACTTGTATGAATAAGAGGTTGGTTATTATTTTATTTTCGAAAAATAACTTTTATAAAGGAAATTATATTACAAGGTGCATGATTTGTAAAGACTATCTGTTCTGAATTGTGTTTTGATCGGTAATGCTTTATAACCCTAATTCAGCGACGGATACGGGTTAGGGATGTTACATCCTACATGTGTTGCAAACTCACCACAACTCGTATGAGCTTACAGATTTTTCAGCTCGTAAAAGCTTATCGTATTTCAGCTTGGAAGAGCTTATCGATTTTGGCTCGTAAGAGCATACATGTACAGAAATTGACAAATTTACTGTCTAATACACTTCGCGTGTACCACCCGCGTATCTAACAGTATTCTAGTTGGTTCAACGGGCATAGTGTTATTACGGGGTTATACAAGTTCGATATGAACAAGTACAGATATTTACATGAAAATAATTTATAGATGGATTCATTGCATAGATGTTACATGTATATGGAATTCAATTAATTGATGAATTTGTATATGATTTTTTGTTTTATGTGAATATATGACCAACATGATTATGAATTGTATCATAGGCTTTGGCCTAATTGATCTGATTCATGCTTTGAGTTATTTACCTGAAATTTGGGGTAATATGGTAAGTTTTATTCTATGATTTACAAACTTACTAAGTTTAATTGCTGACTCTGTTTATTTGTTCATGTTTTATAGTATTTAGGAAGCTCACTCGATTCGGAAGTCATCGAAGATTGCGTCATACTATCAAATACTCATTTTGGGTTAAATGGCATGTATAGGTATTTTGGCTAATGTGGCCTATATGTTTTGTGGTGTAATTAGCCAATCGATTTGGCTTGAAAATGATATATGTTTTGATATGTAATTAGATGTAGTCGTCCTTATGATATATTGTGTATATTTGTTATGTGAAAGTCATGTTGATGAATTGGTGTTGAAAGTGCCAAGTTGTTGAAATTGGAGAATGTTATGAATGCTAAGTTAGACATAATGTCTCATACATGTAGTTGACCATTTAGGTAACCTTTAAAGTATGTTTGGTATGTTTTAAGGTGGTCAAATGAATTTGTTTGTTATATCATGTTGTGGTGTAAATGTTCATGTCATAAACTTGATATTGGTTGGTTTTGAGTACCTATTTATGCCATGGTTGTAAGCCAATTGATGCGTATAGGTTGATACCAATGTGGGTGAGGAATATAGCTTGGAAAATGGCCTATTTTTGTCCACACGGACAGAGACACAGGTGTGTCTCTCAGCCGTGTGTGACATACGGTTAGGTGACATGGCCGTGTGTCCCCTGATGCTTCTTTTGAAACCAAGTCAGTAGCTTCACACGGCATAGCACATAGGCGTGTGGCTTGGCCGTGTGGCACAAGTCAATATACCCTCTAGTTTTCACACGACCTAGCACACGGCCTGGCACACGGGCGTGTGAGGCCATTTCGAAGGGTACGCAGCCTGGCACACGGGCGTGTGGTCTGGCCGTGTGACCTAAGTTAGTGAGTTACACAGGGTCGAACACAACCTAAAACATGGGCGTGTCCCATAGCCACACGGGCATGTCCCCTGGCCACACGGGCGTGTAACCCCTGCACTTTGAAAAAGTTTCCTTGTTTTCTTAAAAATTCGTAAAGAACTCGATTTAGTCCCGAACCACTTCTAATGTCTATTTAGGACCTCGAGGGCTTGTATTAGAGACTGTATAAATGTATTTGAATGGTTTTGATATGAATGATAAATGCATATGAAATGTATGATTGTTTGACTTATAAGTCTGGTAATGCTTTGTAACCCTATTCCGACATCAAATACGGGTTAGGGTGTTACATAAATTGCTAAAATAATAAAGTTGTCATGAATTTATGTGAAATTTGATAAACATGGGTTGTATGAGACCAATGGAACATTCGTTAGCTTAGTTCAATTTTAATTGTGTTTATTGTTTAAGTTTTGGGTTTAGGGACTAAATTGAATAAAAGATAAAAGTTTAGGGTAAAGTGTAAATGTTGATTAACGAGTTAATTATGTGAATTTTAGTATTTAAAAGTATTTTAATTGGATAATGGAATTAAATTATTATATATAGATCAATAAACAGGTCAATCGATAGACAAATGCGAAAAAGGAAATTTTGTTTATTAGTACTCGGAGTCGTGTTTGCTGTAGAATTGGTTTAGGTAAGTTCGTATAATATAAATGAATTGATTTAGTTGTTGTTTTTTGAATTATTAAATATCTAAGTATGTTGTATTTAAATTTGCTTGCATAGTAAATATTAAATTGTAGAATTGAATCAAATTGAAATAAAATTATAATTGAGGGTCATGATTGAACATGGAAAAGTATATAATTGAATTCATGTGAAAAAGAAATGCTTAAATAATTATATGATATGTTAATTATTATTTATGTTATGAATGAATTAAATTGATTGATTTATGGCAATTAGTAAATTAAACTAAATTGCATTATTAGCTAAATTAATGTTATGTTTGATAAATAAGAACTATGTGGATGTGTTCTAGTAATGGTATAATGTGAAGAAAGTTAATTGAAATGGACATGGTATATAACTCATATGAACCTTGTGGATACTTAGTATACAAATGACATAGCATTAGGGATTATGTGGTTTTGGGTGCTAGTCTTGGATGTCCTACCGATGGCTAAGGTCCCACATCTGTTGTGGATTTTCCATAACTCATGTGAGCAGCATCGTGTAACTAACATCCCGACCTACAGCTTGTGTGAGCAGACCCATTTCACAGCTAGTGTGAGCATTTATAGATATGGCTCTAAGTAGGCCCATTCTTGACATTTTTGGGGCCCTAGACAAAACCATAAAATGGGGTTTTAGGTTCCTTAAAAGTTAGAGAAAAATTTTTAAGGCCCCTTAAAGTTGGTAATTTTTTTCGACCTTTAAAAGTTTTAAAAAAAATTTAGGCCCTTTAAAAACTAGATAATAATATTTTGGACCCCTTTTAACCCTGGGCCTTAGGCGGTTGCACCTCCAGACGACCCCCAAAGCCGAGCCTACTCGTGAGAGCAGTTACAGTTATAGTTACAATTACACTTTGTGTGAGCATGGCTCCTATGTATCCGACATTATTTCATTTGGTTCATCGGATGTTAAATGTATAAAATGAAATGAAATATACGAAACAGTTATATGGAATTAGACATTTAATAGAGAAATTTATATGAATTATTGAAACAAAATGTGATATACAAAATGATTGTGTTATATATGTAAATGAAATAGTAAAATGAAATGTTTAGATGAAACAGTTATACAAAATGGTTATATGGAATGATTAGATGAAATAGTTATACAAAATGGTTATATGGAATGATTACATGAAATGGTTATGTGAAAATATATGTATGAATTGGGACATTGGATATAGATACGGGGTTAAAAGCATATGTGATGTTTGGTTTATATGCCAAATGTGTTATCTAGGTATAAGTTTGATAACATGATTAAGTTATAAGTTTTACATATTAACTCACTAACCTTGTGAGACTTGTGATGTGTACAGGTAATTAACGAACTCATGATCATGATATTAAATTATCTTATAAAATGTTTAAAATTTCATCCTTTATGGTAAGTTAAAGTTTAAGTTTATTACGAACTTACTAAGCTTTACATAAGCTTACCTCGTGTTGGCTTTTCTTCCTTGTAGATAGTCAGATTCGCGCTGTTGATTGGATTGCTTTTGGAGATCACACTATCCGTTAATTTATTTGATAACTAATTGTTTATTTCGGTCTAGTTATAAGTGCCAAGTAAATAGGATGTTGTTTATATGTGTTATAAGCATTATGGATATGTTTTGTACTAATTGAAGTATGAGAAATGTTATTTGGTGTGGATGTCAACTAATTTTTGGTTGATTATGGTGTGTAATGACAATGGTATGTCTATATAAGTGTTTTGATAATATGCTATATGCCTTATAAAAATGGTTAAGAAAGGTATAAGTGTGTGTTTCATGTTCTTGAGATGCATGGATACATGTCTTGTGATTTAGTAAATGATGTATGTGAATTGGATTTTAAATGTTTGAATTGTGGTACCAATGAGGGTACATTGGTTAGGCACATAGGTTGAATGATTTTTGTATGTTTTAAGCTTAGTTGAATATGTTTTAAACACGTGAAAGTGATTAGAGATGGATTGGCTTGGTGTCTAAGAATTGGTTGATGAATTGGCTTGCATTAGAGGTCATTTTGGAAGCACATGGCCTGGGACATAGGTTATCACGCGGTCGTGTACCACACACAGTCATACCATACGGCTGTGTGTTTTTTTAATTTTAAAGTGCAAGTTTTTCCATATGGCATTAGTGAGTTACATGGTCTAGAGACACGGGCATGTGGAGTAGCCACATGGGCATGTAAGTGTAGCCACACGACCATGTTTAAGGCCACACAGGCAGACCTTTTTCACACGGCCATGTGATCCTTGTTTTCAATTTTTTCCACATTTTTCAGTTTTGTTTCAGATTAGTTCCTGTTTGTTTCCAAATTGTTTCTAAGGTTCCATAGGCTCGATTTAAGGTTAATTTTGTATGAATGCTATGATTACTGATTGGACTTTGATTTATGATATTTAAATTGATTTTTGAAATGTGTTTAAATATTATCAGATATGTTAATCATCGTAATATCTTGTGACCCTATTCAGGAGACGGAGACGGGTTAGGAGTATTACACCTGCCACATGGTCGTGTAGTAGCCCATGCGGCCCTTGTACCTTACTCCAATTTTTCAATTTTCGCTCATTTTTTCACTCATTTTTCTCCCAAATGATATCCGAAGTATAAAAACATGAAGTTAAAGGGTTGGGAGTATAAAATTCACCATTTACATCAAATAATCACTCAAAAATGCATTAATAATGATATTAAAACATATTACTTTTAACATCTATCACTTAGTAAGAATAAAGGTTTTCACATATTGGTTGACTACAAACAAACTTAAAAATGGTAAAAGAATGTAAGTGAATAGAAGATTAAAAAATACTTACATTAGATAAGCATTGATTTTAATCATAAAAGAAATTTATTTTAGGGTTCCAATATTCGAAAATCGTATTTATGACATCTATTTTTTTTGAATAATCTTATCATAGGTTCTGATCATATCTGCTTTTTTCGACATAATGCCTAGAACTTCCAAATGATAAAGGAGGGCGGAGG
Organism: Gossypium arboreum; assembly: GCF_025698485.1. Classification (NCBI taxonomy): domain Eukaryota; kingdom Viridiplantae; phylum Streptophyta; class Magnoliopsida; order Malvales; family Malvaceae; genus Gossypium; species Gossypium arboreum. The sequence goes on from NC_069080.1 coordinate 18,752,606, forward strand.
GTGATCGTATTCAAGTTGTTCGACTCAAGAAAGAAAGATTCGGATCTAACCTAAAAAGAAGAAGTCAAATAGATTTAACAAAAGAAGAAAAATTAAAAAAAAAAATATTCAAAATAATAACTAAATAAAGAATAGATAGAATAAAAATGGAAGATGGATTGAATAAACCGATGGATATTATAGATAGATAGATAATTCAATTAATAGCTCTAATCAACTCTCCAAAAAATAATCATTGGCAAATTGAAGGATTAAAATGAATTTCCTCAACTCTTTGAAGAAAATTGAGAATAAAACTACTTCTAAAATTCACAAGAAAGAAATCTTGCACAAAAAAAAAAAAAAAAAACTTAACACCTAAAGTTGAAAAATTTATTGATGAAAACAATTGTCTATCTAATGAAAAATGAATAGGCCTTTATATAGGTTAGCTAATTACATCCAAATAAAACTTTAAAGTATAATGAAATTCTAGGTAATCCAAACAATAAGTAGTTTTAAACTAAACTTTTTATTTAACTCGAAATATAAAACTCCTAAATAACTTAAAATACTTAAAAATATATCCAAAATTCATAATAAATAAATAATAAATAAAATAAAACCAAAAAGCCTAAAAATCTAACCCAATATGATTTAAAGTCGAATTAAAAGCCCGAAACTCGTGATTTCCGTAATAATCTTGTCCAGAAATTTTGCTCACGCAATCTTCCCTAAAATGTTTATACCTGAAGCTCTCAAACTCGAAATCGAGTGACTCAAAGTGTGTTTCAAATATAAGAGATAGATCTTCGTACTCAATGAGGACATATCAACCTAGAAATGCATAGATCCTGTCCAAAAAGCCATCGCAAGTTGACTGATTTTTTAAACTTAAAAATTGACAGCTTCAGTGAATGGAATTTAATAAAATTCGCACTGTCCATATATGTATCATACGACATTTTAGAAAGAAACATTCCCATATCTATGTGGAAAAATAAAATAATTTTTTTAAAATATTATTTATTTATACTAAACAAGGAGGCGTTTATCCTAAAAACGCCACTAATTGTTACAAATTACAACAACAATTCCTACAAAAACGTCGCAAATTGTTCTGTTCAAATACATAAGATCTTTTTAAAAAATTATTCTATTTTTAAAAAGAAGTTATTCTTTGTTTGGAAACATTTAGTACGAGAAATGCCATTATTGGTCCATAAATTTCATGGCATTTCATCCGCATAGTTAAGGCACCAAACCCATTTCTCGGGAAATCATATTTCCCACTTTACTTGGTTGCTTTTTCCCCACCTTTTTGCTAGAATCGCTACTAATATATTCATGCTAGTGGTGTTTTATGTATAAACGCTGCAAATGTAATTAATATAGAGACGTTTTGTTGATAAATGCCTCTAAAGGTTTAGTCTAGTGGTGTCTTACTTGAAAATGCCGCTAGGTTTTGCAACTGTATCCCTACTTTGTTGTAGTGAAGCTTCCTAATCTTTCACATGGTAACAAAACTCAAATATCAAGTTATGAGGGATGGAAAACACCAATTCTTACCTTATTGAAGCTTTTTCTCACTAGATAATTTTTCTCTTTCAAGTGCCACTTAAACTCTAGTTGAAAATGAAAGATTTGATAGTGGACTCAAGCTTGAAGATGAATTTTTTAGTTGGTTTTTACAAGAATACAAAGTTTGGGTGTTGGATTTTTGGTAATTTTTGAAGAAAAAGCAAGAAAAATGAAAAAAAAATAGAAAGCTCTCATGGCTAGATGGTGAAACGAATGAGTGAGGGAGAAGAGGGTTGATTCCCCTCTTTTTCATTCTATTTTAAAATACCAAAAGCTTAGTCAAAGTCCAACTAAAATAAAATAGTAGAATGTCTTATTTGGCCTTCCAACTTTACCAAAAAAATTATTTTAGCTCACTATTTATTTTTTTTCCTCTTTTAGTCCTTGAACTTGCATTGTTTGTCAAATCACCCTAATTAAAATAAATGCCACATCAGCAGAAGTTAACAAGTGTTAACTTTTCCATCCATTTTGGGATTAATTTGACAAACAACATAAATTCAAGGGCTACAAGAGGTGAAAATTTAAACAGATAGCTAAAATGATTTTTTTTTTTTGTAAAATTGAAGGGCCAATTAAATCATTATGCCTATAATATAAAATGTGTGGTCCACAAATTCATCTTTTCATTCTAATCACATCCAAAAGGTCCAAATTTATTCCACATATCAAATTAGTATAAAATAATATATTCAATATATAATTATTGAGAAATGACCAAAATACCATTATTCTAACAAAATTGAATTACAAATATGCCATCTTATAACAAATGCTTAGTTCTATGTGTAACATAGAAATAATTATAATTATTTAAAAGAATTTAAAAATAGCAAAAAATTAGTGTATCACCATATGAATTTAATAATGTATCCTAAACAAATGTAAAGAACAAAACATTAAAAATTACTTTAATTTCTAGCACACATTTAATTATCCTAAACAATCACGGGCGTGTGGCTTGGCCGTGTGACCCAAGTCAGAGAGTTACATGGGTAAGGACACGGGTTGGGACACGACCATGTGCTTCATATTGAATTACCACACGGCCTAAGACACGGGCGTGTTTCTTGGCCGTGTGAGCCACACGGCCTACCCACACGGGCGTGTGTCCCTTGCACATATGAAAATTTTGAAATTTCGCGAAAAATTCTTCGAGTTTTCGATTTGGTCCCGATTTATTTCTAAAGTGTATTTTGGGCCTCAAGAGCTCATATAAGGGACAATATGATTGTGTTATGAATGATTTTTAAAATGTATATTAAATGTTGTGAAATACTCATGTAATAGTTTGTAAATCCCGATAATGCTCCGTAACCCTATTTTGGTGACGGTTAAGGGTTAGGGATGTTACAAATACTCCCCCAATCGTATAATCTGAAGCATTCGTGCATACCTCATACACCTTTGAAAAGTCTGGTAAAGTAAGTACATGCTCACTAATTATGACTAGCTTCACTTGGTTGAAGGCTTTCTCGCACCGAGGGTCCTAATCCCACGCTTTACCTTTTTTCAACAAGTCCGTCAAATGTGACTCCCAATCAGCAATTGCTCGAACTTTGCTTGCATCCATTTGAATCGTGCCACCTTCCACAATATGGCCTAGAAATGGCACTTCTCGTTGGGCAAATGAGCATTTCTCCTCTTTGACATATAGCTCATTTTCTCGTAGGGTTTGGAATACATCCCTCAAATGTCCCACATGCTCCTCAATCATCTTTCTATACACCATAATTTCGTCAAGATAAACAACCATAAAATGATTTTAAAAGGGTTGCAATACCTTATTCATTAGGTTTTAGAACGTGGCCAAAGCATTTGTCAACCCGAACGGCATCACAAGGAATTCAAAAGACTCATACTGAGTCACACAGCCTGTCTTCGGCCCATCCCCTTCGGCTACTCTCACTTGGTGGTACCCCGATCACAAATCCAACTTAGTAAACCATCTCGCGTTACCAAGTTGATTGAACAAATATGCAATAAGAGGAATGGGATACCTGTTCTTCACAGTGATCTTGTTTAAGGCCCTATAGTCGATGCACAATCTCAAGGACCCATCATTTTTCTTTGGGAACAACACGGGCGCACCAAATGGGACTTTAGATGGTCTAATGAACCTGACATCTAAAAGCTCTATCAACTGCTTCTGCAATTCTTCTAACTAGGGCGGAGACATCCGATATGGTGCCCTTGTCGACGGTTCAATATTGGGCAACAACTCAATCTTGTGATCCACCTCCCTCTTAAGTGGCAACTTTTTGGGCAACTCCATGGGTATTACATCTTGAAATGACTTCAACAACTGATTTACTTCATTTGGAATTTCCCCCTCAGATTTCTCATCCACATTGTCCCTCAAGGTGATTAAATAGGAGACTTCATTTCTAAGTACTCCTTTGACAAATTGGATTGTCGAAAATGTTTTTCCCTCCATGCTTCCCTTTCTTTTCATTCACACCATATATTGATGGTTTGAATCATAGATCGTCATGTAATTCTCAGAAGGATGAATACCCACATTAACTCGATCAAATAAGCTTAATCCAAGTACAAAATCATAATCATTAAGTGGAATTACCTTAATAGTTGCTTTGCCAGTCCACTAGTCAAGTTTGAGTTCCACCCCTTTTACCACACCCATTATGGGAATGCTTTCTGAGTTTAATGTTTTGATTCGACCCGAATCCTCCTCAATTTTGAGGCCAACTTCCTTTGTCATTTCTTCAGACATGAATAAATCGGACGCACCAGTATCGACAAGTGCATTCAATCCTTTGCCAGCTATGATGATGTCCACAAACATCATCCCATTACTTGTCTTGTCTTCAACACCACCCAATATCGAACTAAGGCTTTTGGTGTCGTCTTTGGCTTCCTCGCGTGCCTCTATGACATGAAAAGTAGCTTTCTTCAAACAGACACTCATCCTATGTGGGCCTTGACAAAGATAGCATCTCATTGGCCCTTTCTTATCCCAAGGCTTACCTTGACTAGCCCTTGGACCTTCGCCATTCTTTTCTACTTGATCCTTGTCTCCCCCGCCATTGTCTTTGGGTCTTGACTTGGGCTTGGAAGACTCACTATTATCAAACTTTCTTCCCCCCAACATCGTAGAAATTTTCTGCCTCAGCCATGTCTACAGTTAATTCAGTGATACCTAGGCGACGCAATTCTTGCTTAGCCTACATTTTCAGCCCATCTTCGAACCAATAAAATGCTTTTTTCTCATTCAAGTTTGAGATCTGAAGCATCAACTCACTGAATTCCTGAACATAATCTCGAACAGTGTCTTGTTGCGTAAGCCGACGCAACTTAGCATGAGCCTCTCTTTCGGCATGCTGCGGATAAAATTGCTTATTCAACTCTCTTTAGAACTCCTCCCAAGTCCCAATAGTCATTCCTCCATGTTTCTCATCCGTGGACCTACGTCTCCACCACAAGAGAGCAACACTAATAAAGTAAATCGAAGCAGTGTTTACCTTGGTGGCATCATCCTCAATGGCCATTGCTCGAAAATATTGCTCCAATTCTAACAGAAAGTTATCCACTTCTCTCGCGGTCCTAGCCCTTTTGAACTTTTCAAGTTTTGAAAGATCTACATGACATTGCTTCGGTCCCGAAGCCAACATCCCACTTCCTAGGGCAGCCTTACAGATAGTGAGCTCCCCCTTAAGCTCAACAATCTCCTCTTTCATGGCAGTCACCAGGGCCTCAAGAGCTTCGTCCCTTACAATTAATTTGTCCGAAGTGGACCTGAGAGTGTCCAACACAAATTCTTTGCTATCTTCCCTCATTTCTTCCATACGAATCAGGACCACCTCGAGTGTCTCCTTCATGTCACCAACAGACTCTTTGAGATTGACCACTCAATTTTTTAAGCTCGATAGTATGTACCTCGATCGACTAGCCTTTTTGGCCCTTCCACGGGTCTCCAATGGCTCATTCTCACCAATTTCTTTTGACATCCTTCAACAGTGCTTTCGCAAACTTGGCTCGAATACCAACTGTCACGGACTTAGAATTTTTACCTTACAATCCGTGTAGCCTTAGGTAGTTTCTTGCTCCAAAAAGGCCTAAGTCAGCCTCACTCCCATAATATGAGGATTCAATAGAACTTCTCCACAAAAACCAACTCAAACGAAAGCAACTCAAAGCCAAACGAGGATGAACGAAGAATGAAATAATAACAAGTCACAGAAAAATAAGAACACAAGAGAGAGAGAGAAATTTGAGTGAATGCTCTCAAGAATTCTTATTGCTCAAAACTCAAGTGATTTATAATGAGGGGAGAGGCCTCTATTTATAGTTGAGCCCCCCAAATCCAACGGTATAGAAGTACATCAACGACTAAGATTAAAAGGTATTTACAAATCAAATCTCTATGATTACAAAATCATATCTTCTAAGATTACATATCATATCTACGATTGCATATCCTTGAAAGTTATGTTTCCATATATGTCAAGCTTGTAGATGGACCTTTAATCTCTTCAGGCAATGGGCCAGTCCGATCGGGCCAAATGATCTCCTTCTCACGTGGTGGATCGTACAAATGTGTCATGGTTACGGGCTCTCATGCGCAACCCATGGCACTATGTGTCACATAGAAATAATTATAATTATTCAAAAGAATTTAAAAATAGCAAAAAATAGTATATCACCATATGAATCTAATAATGTATCCTAAACAAATGTAAAGAACACAAAGATTATAATTTACTTTAATTTCTAGCACACATTTAATCATCCTTATAATACAAAAAGTAGAAAATACTACAAACAATCAAAGAACTTAAACATAATGAAACAAGTAAATTTAACTAATATTAGATCAATTCAACAAAATTCAAGTTAAAGATTCAAATATTGTTAATATCGTTAAAATTTTTCCATTGAATTTTTGGTGTGATATTCTAAATAAATAAATAAATAACCGATTTGATATCCATGTGATAAAAGTTGACATTGTAAAGGATCTAAATTGATTTTAATAAAAAATTTAATAGTGTTAACAATTCTTGAACTTCATGTCAATATTTTAATTAGAATAAAGCATTTAGATTATATAATGACATTATAAAAATTGAGGTACCAAATTATGTCAAAATTTAAACTATAAAGATTAATTCTCAAATTTAAGTGTTGAATAGTGGCTAAAATTAAAGTTTGACTATTCTGTATAATCTAAATTAATAGAGGGTTTAGAATTGCAAGTTAACTTAATAAGGTAAAAAAGAAAAAAATGGGACATGTGTCGAAGGCCTTCCTTTTATATTTAATAGTATAATTTTATATAATCTAAGTTAGTAGAGGGTCTGAATTGAAATTTAACCATTTATTTTTTAGCTAAATTATAGAATAAAAATTTAGAGGTTGTAATAAGCTCAAAGTTCTTGTACTCTCCGTATACATGAAATTTAATCTCTATACTTTTATTTTTAGGAACTTAGCCCATTTACTTTTTGAATTTAAAATTTAGGTCCATTTTTTAACATTGTTATAATTCTTCTATTAAAATTGTTGGTGTGACATTTTGAAATTAAAAGCAATACTAACTTGGTATCTATGTAATAAAAAATGACATTATAATGAATCTAAATTTAATAGAGAATTTTAATAGTATTAACAATTCTTAAAAACTCGCATCATAATTTTACTCAAAATAGAGTATTCAAAGCTAACAAGTGACATTATAATTACGTCAAGGTTAAATTATAGAGATTAAATTTCAAATTTAATGAAATATAAAGATTAAAATTAAAATTTAACCATTTTATATAATCTCAAAAAGTAAGAGATTACAAGTGAAATTTAGTCATCATCTTCTCCTATCAAAATAGAAAAAGAAAGAGAAAAGGATATGTGTCACGTAAGTAAGGCCATAAAGCCTTTCTTTTATATAGATTAGTATCATCCATTCGGATTGATGTCTCTCTTTAAACTAATATTTCAATTGATTCTTGATTTAATTGGTTAGTTTAGTCTGGTTTAAACAATTGTAATTTTAAGTCTCTAAATTTCATACATTTATAATTTAGTCTTTCTATTTTTATTAATAACATTATAAAAATATTAAATTAATTAATAATATTATAAAAATAAAAAACCAAATTAAATTTAAATTTTTTTAGGTAACTATATTCAAAATTAAAGTAAATAGAAATCAAATCTCAAATTAAAAATGACCTATTTTTATAAAAGAAAAGAAAAGAAAAAGAAATATGATGAGAGTGTAGCACATGTGAGTATGAAAATAGTTGTTTGAAGATTCTTTTTATATATATAGGTATTTAAGTGAATTCATATCATAAATTGAACTATTTCAGTAAACTAATTATTATCTAATTTAATTTTCAAAAACATGTGTGAGACACGTGCCAAACCATGGAGCAATGAGTTGTTTTCCATCAAACAAATGTAAAAAATAATTTTCTTCACTTATTTTTTTAGTATTAAGATAAAATGGGAAGATTAAATTTATTGATTAAGCTTAATTAACAACAATTAACGAAAGTATGATTTTACGAAGTTGAATGAATAATTTGGCGAAGAAAATTATACTCAAGGATACAGTTTTAGCCAAAAATAAATAAGGTATTGTATGTGGCTCTTATCCCGAAAAAACTAAAAAAATTCAGTTGGAAGGTGGAGCTATAAAGTGGGCAACTAACTATGATGCATGGAATAGAGTGGAGTTAGTGCTCCTCATGTTGCCCCCGCCCCCACTTCACTTTCATTTGCTCTCCAAAACCCACTTGCCACATGAATCAATCTTTTCTTCAAATATGGTTTAAGATTTTAAAACCAAACAAAACTGCATGAGAATGTTTGAGCTGAAACCCAATATGGTTTTAACAAATGGAGCAAAGCTGGAAAAAGGCTTCCCTTTTACAACATCATCTATATTCAATACCTGACATAAATCCATAGTTACCAAGTTTTTTTTTTTTTTTGACCCTCATGCAGCAATTGAAACAAGCACAAAATCAGCTTTTACATTCTATTTGAAATTCGAAGGATTGAGGCATGCATATGATAATATCTAAAATTGGAGGCATCTAAAAATGGAATAGTGAAAAGAGGAAGTCTCCCCTCCCCTATATTGTATTGAGATGAGGATGACCCAACCCAACCAGTCCCACAAATGGCAAAACACATTTCCTCCTTTTTTTCTAAAACAAACATGCCAATCCAAACTTTCCTTTTCCTTTAACATTGACACACTGCTTCTCCAAACTCTTTGCTCTTATCTAATATTCCCCGTCAATTCAACACATAAACTAATTACGAAGGAGATGGCAGAAAATGTATTAAAGTTTTCATCTGCAGTAGTTGCACACCAGGGGTTTTTTTTTTCCCATTAAATTAGAATACTACTAATTCTCTTTTATCATTGAAGGTTACAACTTTTTTTTTACTATGCATCATCTTCTTCTTTCTTCTTGCCGACAATCACATATCCCACAAAATAGAGACCTAAGAAATCGAGTTAATGCTTAACAAGTAAAATTTAAATACCCAATCAACAATTAATTAACATCAACAATTTTCTTCTTAAACCATGCTCCATACCCCCTACCAAACCATCTACCTTACTTTCTACCTTGACCTGACAGCAGCTCCACCTCTTGCTTCATCATTGGCGGCGGCAACGCCTGTGCCACCACGTTTCTCCATGCTAATCTGATGATGATACCCACCGGAGCCGTAAACGTGACCTTGATGATGGCCCATCAACATCATCCCTCCGTACATCCCTCCTCCATTGAACCCACCACCACCACCACCACCACCACCACCACCACCCGGACCTACTCCACCTCCACCGCCACTCCCTCCGCCACCGCTGCCACTTGCCCCGCCGGAGGAACCACCACTAGCGCCATCTTTTTCTCCCCTTCCCATGGAGCTCTTCTCGCCTTCCATCTCCCTGTACTTCTGCAAATAAATCTTCAAGGGCTCCACGTACTCCTCGAATCCAAGCGTCGTCATGGCCCAAAGCAGATCATCCCCGTTAATGGTCTTCCGCTTTTCGCGCTGACACTTGTCTGAAGCTTCTCCTGTGATGAAACTGATGAACTCGGAGACGCATTCCTGGACCGTTTCTTTAGCGTCTTTGGAGATCTTAGCGTTCGCCGGCAACGCCTTTTTCATGATCCTGCTTACGTTTGCGATCGGCAAGAACCTGTCTTGCTCACGCGCCGACGTTTCGCTGTGAGCGTTTCCTCCGCTGTTGTTATGCCCCCCCGATTCATTGTCGGATTCAGCCATCCCCAAAGAAAAAAGAACAAAAAAGGAAACAAATCCCGGACAAGTTTTCTATAAGCTAGCGGAGAATTTGGGGGGTTCGGTGAGGGTAGAATTGGGATTTCACGATGATCGTTGTCGCTGGTCGGAAAGGAAGAACGGGTTCCGAAGAATGAGGAAAGGAGTGTCGGATGCAGAGAGAGAGAGAGAGAGAGGTTGTTTGGGTCCGTTGGATAGATGGGATAATAATGCATCGGGGATGACACGTGGTTGGTTTTGGACCGTTTGTTTATCGATAAGAGTGGACTCATGAAGTGGAATTTCGGTCGTTGGATCTCCTGTGGGCCCTGGAGATCTGAACGGCTTGAAAACGAACCACGTGGTGGAGGAAAATGGGAGAGTGCGTTTTTACTTTTTAGGAGCACGAGAGAATCTTTAGGCGGCTGCTGCGGCTCAGCGATTTTTGGCTTGGCTGAGGTGAGCTGAATCGAGCTGGCAATGCCAACTCATCATCCTTTGTCTTGGTACACGTGGCAAGTCATGAGCCTTTGACGTTACATGCGTCAGATTGCGGAGCTTTCCAAATTGTTAGTACCCGATTCTCCGATATGCCCATTGCCCATTGCCCATTGCCCATTGCCCATTGCCAATTGCCATGTGAAGTCTTCTATCTTTTTACCCTCATAAATACTCTTATCTGTGTACTTTTCGGACGCTTTTTTTTTTTTTTTTTAATTTTACTCTCACATCTATCCATTTAATTATTTTAACTTCATACTTTAATCTATTTGACTTCAACTTACTTTTTAAAATTAAATCAACTTAAGTTTGGTAATTTGAAATTAATTTTCTGGGTATGCAATACGCTTTTTCTTTGATAATTTTCGGTTTAAAAATAATTATTAGCTAAAATAATTTTTTTAAATAATTCAAATGTGAATTTGTCATTTTTTCAAAAATATGTAAATTTTGGCTTAATTATAATTCTAACACTATTATATTAGCCTTCACTTATATGAAGCAATGATTTAAAGTTATTATCAAACACTCATTTGACATGAGTTAATATCGTATAACCCTCATCTTCATCTTTAATATTATATTATTTATATAAAATAAACATATTGTGTTGGATTTAAAATAAATAATATATACATAAAATTAATTAAAATGATTAATTTTTATATATTTTCATGATTTATTGTCTATATCTGGGGTTTGATTAATTCTTATTTTGAAAATATTAAAGTTTTAATTATATATTACAAATCATATTCGAGCAATCATTTAACATATAAAAGTAATCATTTTACATTAAAAAAAATTGTTTGAGAGAAAATACCAGTCGAAAAATATAATAAATATATTTATTAAAATTAAGAAATAAATAAAATATTGAATGAAATGGTAAAATTTATAGTGTTTTGAATTAAAACTCATCATTGATGAATTAATAAAATATGATAAGACAAAATAGCATGAGAGTGGAAGCCTTGGGAGAAGCAGCCCATTGGGTTTTGGAAAAGAAGCTCAAAGCCTAGTCCTTTTGAATCTAAGGATTACAAGATGGTTGAAGCCGAACTAGGAAATTGGATGACCATGGATGCTTAGCTTAAACCATTATCGACAGAATGGTCGATGTGTGTGGAACTGGTGACCGAGCCCTCTTTGGCCCGCCATTGGGAAAACGGCTCTGATAGCGAGCCAAAATTATTTTAGTAGATTTTTATAACATGTCATTTTCAATTATTTATCTCATTTTCACAGGTTGTGAGTGATAAAATTTAACCAAAATTATTTACATTTCATGCTATATGTCTAGATTAAAATCATATTTATTTTAGTGATTTAATTGTTATATTTATATAATTATTACGTTATTTTTGTGACCTACTTTTTAAAACTCATATTGTGTGAATACCATGTATTAATTCATCCCCTTTTTGCTTATGGATTAATATCAAATGCACTGATAAAACTTTCACAAAGGATCACAAAATTTTTATCTTTTTACTTGCAATATACTAAATAATGATCCGTTAAATTTTAATATAATTTTCCCAAGGAATTTTTGGTTTATGACCTCAAAAATTAGTAATTGATTATATATGGAATTAAATCTCCATGTTAATGTATACTATATCTATGTTTGGCTGCATCAGAAGAGAAGGGTTACTCATTGCTATTATTTCACTTAAAAATTTAAATTTTAAAATTTAAAATTTATAAAAATTAAAAATGATGAAATTAGAGAATATGAACTAAACCCATAATTTATGTATAGTACAAGCCCTACTTGCATAATTTGACACTGTTACTATTTGGATCAATATTGATATTTCAAAATTTTAAAAATATAGGGATTAAATTTGACTTGCTAGAGTATAATGAATAAATTTGTAAATTAGACATAGTACAAAATTAATAGAAAATTTTGACTTTTATAATTATTATTTGTATTTTCACACTACTAAATCCCCATAGGTGGACTAAAAGTTTTGCCACAACTTATGAAATGCTGAAACTAGCAAATCTTGCGGTCTTATGTGATTTTTTTTGTTTTAAATTTGCTTGAATCAACCTAACTCTTGAAAGGTAAGAATTTTTCCGAAAATTCTCCAAGACACTGAAAGTAAAGTTGAAGCAACTAAAAAATGAAGGAGCAACAAAAAAACTTAGAAAGTCACAAGAAAGCAATACACAGCAAGTGTTTGAGTAAATAAACTCAAATATATTTTAACTCAAGAATGGAACAATAATATGATTATAAATGAGGAGGAAGTCTTCTTTTTATAGTTGAGCTCCCCCATATCCAACAATACAAATTAAATTAAATCAATGGCTAAGATAATACCAATATACAAGGGTGTCCTAAGAGATTTAAACTTTGGATCAAATTTTACTTATAGTTTGCTTACAACAGGATCCTTAACTGGACCATTCCTCACCTTAGAAATAACAGGCCTCTTCAATAAGTCCCTAATCATAATACCCTTTGCCCCAGGCTTTCTAGATGAACGACTATTTTGACCTGATCCCTTACCAATACTAAACTTGAGCCCTACCACCTCTTTCCCTTTTGATTGAGCCTACTTTACCTGTGCCCGTTTCGACTGGCTACACTTTTTATCCATTTCAAACACGCTACAACAACTATTAAGTCGCTACTATCCTTTGGCATAAGACCATCATCCTAATCATTTTGTTCAGCCACAAGATTGAAACGTGATCCCGTATTCCGTGGATGAGGTCGACCCTCCTCATCTAAAGGCTTCTTCGACTTTCTCTTAAATTTTTTAGCAACTACCATCCATGATCCAAAAACCTCCCCTTTTGCCCTTTTATCAAGGTCTGTCGTCACTGGTTGTTGTTCATGACTTGTACCATTATAACCTCGATCATCGACATCATCTCATATGTCCCTCGTACTCTTTCCAATCTTCGGACAAAAATCTTATAAGTGCCCAAACAAGTCACATTCAAAGCAAACATTTAGTAGACTCTCATATTCAACTCATTGTAGTCTCCCCTCAATCCAAATCTTGGAAACTAGGGGCTGTTTGAGATCAATACTTGTTAGAATTAAGTGACCCAAATTCTTATTTAAATAAAATACGATGGAAAATAAAATAAAAGTAAAATCCATATAGAACTAGACTTCTTTTATTTTATTTTAGAATAAGGTTTTTAAACCTTATTAAACTCCATCTATTTTATATTGATTAGGATAAGGTGTTTCAATCCTACTAGAATATGGCTTTGCAAGCCTATAAATAGACATAGTCTATTCCTCTTGTATTTGAGTAAAATTTTTCGACATAGTGAATTTTCTTTCTCCGCCTCGTGGTTTTTTTCCGAAAGGGTTTCCACGTAAAATTTATGTGTTCTTTATTTTATTTATTTTATTCTATTTTATTTTTCACAAATTGGTATCGAGCTTAGGGTTATTCATCTCGATCACGGTAATGGCGTCTTTGAAGTATGAAATTCATTGTTGGATCGCAACACCGATTTGCGTTGTGGCAAATTAAGATGCAAGCGCTTCTTGCACGATGGATCTAGAGGATGCCCTGCTAGGATAGATAAGATGCCTTCGACATTAATGAGATGAAGAGAAGAAGCGTAAGGATCGAAAGGCATTAACACAATTACATCGCATTTGTCCAACGAAATTTTACAGGATGTGATGAAAAGAAAACCGCCATTGTATTATGGAAGAGGCTAGAACAAATATGTATGTCGAAAACTCTAACAAGCAAGTTGCATATGAAGCAGCGTCTTTATGCTCATCGTTTGGAGGAAGGTGCGTCAGACACGAACACTTAATGTGTTTAAAGAAATTCTCTCAAACTTGGAGGCCATGGAGGTTCAAGATGATAAGGAAGATCTAGGGTTGATTCTACTTTGTTCGTTGCCCGTCTTATTCAACCTTTAGAGACACGATTTTATATAGCCATGAGTCTCTCACAGTTGATGAGGTTTATGATTCTTTAACCTCGTATGATAAGATGAAGCATCTTGTGGTTAAACCCAACTCTCGTGGAGAGGGTCTCATTGTTCGTGGGAGACAAGACCGAATGTTGATGATGATCGTGGTAGAACACAGAACGGAATCCTCGTGGTAAATCTAAGGGTAGATCGAAATCTTCAAACAGAGGTAAAACTTGCAACTTCGCAAGAAGAAAGGGCACATTAAACTGAGTGCTATAAGCTACAAAATAAGATTAAAAGGGAGGCTGCGAATCAAAAGGAAAACAAATGGAAAATTCGGTGAAGGCGATGTTGTAGAAGACTACAGCGATGGTGAACTTCTAGTTGCTTCATCAATGATTCTAAAGTAAGCGAGAGTGGATACTTGATTCAGTCTGCACCTTCCACATGAGTCCCAATCGGGATTGGTTTACAACTTATGAAACAAAGATGTCAAGGTGTTGTTTTGATGGGAAATAATGCTTCATGTAAAATCGCGGTGTTGGAACAATTAAAGTTAAGATGTTTGATGGAGTTGTCGAACACTTAGTGACGCGGCATGTTCCGAATTGAAAAGAAATTTAATTTCGTTGAGTACTCTTGATTCAAAAGGTGCGATACACAATGAAAGTGGGGTTTTAAAGATTTCCAAAGGGTCCTTGTTGTGATGAAAGGGCAAAGAAAGATTGCCAAGTTATATGTTTTACAGGTTCTATCATTATTGGTGATGCAATTGCCGCTTCCTCTTCCTTGTCGATGATGATATTACTAAACTTTGGCATATGCGCCTAGGGCATATGAGTGAGAATGGTATGGCGAATTAAGCAAAGAGGACTTCTTAATGGGCAAGGAATTTGCAAACCTGAATTTCTGTGAGCACTGTGTTTTGGGAAGCAAAGAGAGTTCGATTCACTAGAGGAATCCATAACACGAAGGAAACGTTGGAGTATATCCATTCGATCGTGGGGCCGCCCGAGTGCCTTCGAGAGGTGGAGCTAATTATATGCTAACCTTTATTGATGATTTTTCCGAAAAGTTTGGGCGTTCTTCCAAGCGAAAAGCGATGTGTTTTCCACATTTAAGTCTTGGAAAATTATGATTGAAAACAGACGGAAAACAGATAAAATACCTCCGCATGCACAATGGCTTAGAGTTCGCTCGATGAGTTTAATAGATTGTGCAAGTCGAAGGATCATGAGACACTTGATTCGTCATACTCCACAACAAAAGCGGCGTTGCGAGAACGAATGAACGAACGATCATGGAGAAGGTTCGATGTATGTTGTCAAATGCCAACTTACCAAGTCATTTTGGGCGTAGCGACCTCATCTGCATGTTTTTGATCAACCGATCTCCATCCGTTGCCATTGAGAAAAGACTCCACAAGAGGTATGGTCCGTAATCCCGCTAATTATTCGATTTAAAGATTTTTGGGTGTCCTGCGATGCTCATGTTGATAATGGAAAATTGGAACCGAGATCCATTAAATGCGTTTTTCTTGGTTATAAAGTGGTGTAAAAGGCTATAAGTTATGGTGTCCTGAAAATAGAAAAGTTGTAATTAGCAGAGATGTTGTTTTGATGAAACCGCTATGCTACCTAACTTATCTCTTAAAGACTCTTCCAATAAAGAAAACCAAAAGCGGTGGAGCATCGATTAATACGTAATCAACTCCTCAAGCCAAGACAAAAATTGAGAATAGAGTTGCTTCTTCACCGCAATACTCTATCGCCAAAAACAGGACAAGAAGAGAAATTAAACCTCCAAAGAAGTATGCCGAGGTTGATCTAGTTGCTTATGCTTTAAATGTGGTGAAGATATAGATGCGAATCAAGAGCCATTTAATTATTCGAGGCGATTAGTTGTGAAGACTCGAAAAGTGGATGTTTGCTATGCAAGAGGAGATGGAATCACTCCACAAAAACAGAACATGGGATCTTGTAAAACTTCCTAAAGGTAAAAAGGTCATTCGTTGTAAATGGGTGTTTAAAAGAAAGAAGGACTCAGGAGTTGAAGAACCCAGATATAAAGCAAGGTTTGTTGCAAAGGGTTACTGATCAAATTCCGAGTGGACTTCACAGATGTGTTCTCTCCAGTTGTTAAGCATAGTTCGATTCGAGCTTTGCTTGGTATTGTGGCCATGCATGATTTGGAGCTTGAGCAGTTAGATGTAAAACCGCATTTTGCATGGAGAACTTGAGGAAGATATTTACATGCAACAACCGAGGGTTTTATAGTCTCGAAAAAGAGGACTATGTTTGCTTCTTTGAAAAAGTCCCTTTACGGTTTGAAACAATCACCAAGACAAGTGGTACAAGAGGTTTGATTCCTTTATGACTTCTCATGATTTCAAAAGAAGTAGTTTTGACAGTTGTGTCTACTTTAAGAAAAATGTTGATGGTTCTTTTGTGTATCTACTTCTTTATGTTGATGACATGTTGATAGCGACAAAAGATAAAGAGAGATAAGAAAGGTTAAAGCCCAACTAAGTGAAGAATTTGAGATGAAAGATTTAGGACCAAGAAAGAAGATACTTGGTATGGAGATTCTCGGAGATAGAAAAGCAAGTAAATTGTACCTAAGTCGGAAGGGTACATTGAGAAAGTTCTTTGGAGTTCAATATGCAGAGTGCTAAGCTGTTAGTACTCTTTTAGCGACCCATTTTAGACTTTCATCACCCTTATCTCCTCAATCGATAATGAGATTGAGTACATGTCACATGTTCCATACTCTAGTGCAAGAGGATCTCTCATGTATGCTATGGTTTGTTCACGCCCGATTTATCATATGCGATCGGTGCAAGTTAGCGGATACATGGCGAATCTCGGTAAAGAACACGGAAAGCGATTCATGGATTTTAAGATACTTACGAGGCACTACTAATGTTTGCTTACGTTTGGAAGAACTAAAGATGGAGTTATAGGGTATGTTGATGCTGATTTTCTTTGGAGACCTTGATAGAAGAAGATCTCTCACAGTTACGTCTTTACAATCGGAGGTTGTGCAATTAGTTGGAAAGCCACTTTGCAAACTACGATCGCTTTGTCTACCACTGAAGTCGAGTACATGGCGATTCATGAGGCTTGTAAAGAAGCTATTTGGTTGAAGGACTATTTAGTGAACTCAATGAAGACCTTCAAATCAAGACGAGATTTTGTGACAATCAGTGCCATCTTTCTTACAAAAGATCAAATGTTTCATGAGAGAACAAAACACATTGATATTCGGTATCATTTTGTTCGTGATATTATTGCTCGTGGTGATATTGTTGTGAGCAAAATTAGCACTCATGAAAATCCTGCAGATATGATGACTAAGTCACTTCCTATAACCAAGTTTGAGCATTGCTTAGACTTGGTTGGTGTTCATTGTTGAAGTTAAACCCTTAAGGGTTTTTGGAAGAGGTGAAGAACTTGTTTATTGAAAGTTCGCGATGAAGAACTTGTTCATTGAGAATTTGTGTCAAGGTGGAGATTGTTAGAATTAAGTGACCCAAATTCTTATTTAAATAAAATACGATGGAAAATAAAATAAAAGTAAAATCCATATAGAACTAGACTTCTTTTATTTTATTTTAGAATAAGGTTTTAAACCTTATTAAACTCCATCTATTTTATATTGATTAGGATAAGGTGTTTCAATCCTACTAGAATATGGCTTTGCAAGCCTATAAATAGACATAGTCTATTCCTCTTGTATTTGAGTAAAAATTTTTCGACATAGTGAATTTCTTCTCCTCTGCCCGTGGTTTTTTTCCCGAAAGGGTTTCCACGTAAAATTTATGTGTTCTTTATTTTTATTTATTTTATTCTATTTTATTTTTCACAATACTGATTGCCATACTTGCAAAACGACCCCTCGACTCATTTTCTGCGTTATCATCAACCTTAAAAACTTGTCCAATAATGTTTCCTTTAGCTTTCAACAAACTCTTTTTGTACATGGCATCGGAGAACCCTGGAAGTTGAATTTATACAACCATTTGATACAAAAAATCTTGTGATGTTGTGAAAAAGGTGGACCAAGGCTGCACAGTTAAGATTGTCTATATATCATCCATGGACTTTGCAAGAGCGCCTTACTGTAGTCTGTCTGAGTCTGAAATTTGACTATGTAATAGTCGCTCTCTAAATCCATTAGTTGGAATGCTCGTTTAGACCTCTAGAGGCTATAAAGTTTGCTACAAAATGCATTAATTGAAATCAATTCTATGGCCTAGCAACTTAATGACAACCGATTTCGAAATGCTCTTCTGGATCAACGTATGCACCCTTTCCGAAAACTGAATATCAGGAACACCATCAATGAGTTGTGTAATCACATTACCATATTTAAGATCAAAACCATCATCTTCATATAGGTCTCAGATCCCTCCTTACCTGATTTCCCACCAAGGAACATTGCCTTAAAAGTCATCTGGCCTATCATATCTTCCTCCATTGCCATCGTATTCCTATCCGGTGGATCCTCCTCTCGTTGCCGCACTTTTTTCATAGCCATTGCCATACTGGTCTCTCCCAATTCATCACGTTGGGAGGAGACGCCACCACTTGTAGAGAATTCTATAACCCTGCTTATTGTTGACCAAAAGACATAATAGGTCTTTTATAAGTTTTTATTATATAAATTGATTAAGACATGAAAGGTCAACACACAATTTTTAATTGCCTAGCCACTTAAAGACATATTAAATTTACTTAAAAGCTAACATTGAAAATAAATCTGAGAATTGAATAAACTTAAAGCTAAATCAATATTAGGGTTGGTGACGGATCGTATATTCTTTTGCAAAATTTGATTACTAAGCATTTTATCCAGTGAAATCCAATGTAATTTGATTCTTAGACAGTGTATTAAATTTAGATTTCATTACTTATCATCATCACATTTTCTTTAGTGGTTACGATATTCATCATTACTATTGATGGCTTGGATTTTAAAATTTTGATTCAACTGTATAAAAAAATTAATTAGGGATTATTTTGAAAAATATTAGTACATGAAATTGGATAATACAATATGGTCATGTATGGGATATAATTTAATATAAATTAAAATATATAATTTGTTTTTTACAATTAGATGTCTTTTTGCTTAGTTTAATTAAAAAATTCTCAAATTTTACTGAATTTTAGAAAATAAGTTTAAGTTTTAATTGATTTTCCTCGCCAAATTTTAGAGAATACAAATGAAAAAAAGGTGAGCAATATTTTTTTTAGAGAAGACAAAGTCTTTTTCAAGTTACCAATCAAACAAAAGAAGCATTGGACCAAGGGCAAGACAACAACGAGAACAAGGAAGCTTCCCATTGTGGAATCCGATGGAAACAACGAAACATTTCTATATTGATTTAATCTCACCAAAAGTCGTCAAACTGTAGTATAAATTATAAATTAATTCTGAAACTTTTCCTCAGTATTGTGTTACCAAAATCCTTCCATCATCCTAGTCATTAACTTGTTAAATGTCTGTTCAAATATGACCAAAGTATATTTATAACACAAGGATCATATTGTAAATACGTATGCTCCTATTGCATAAAATCAATTCAAAAAAAAAGAAAAAACATGAACAAATTTTCTTGACATTGTATGTTTTTTAACACATCATATCCAAACTAAAGTGTGTATATTAAAGTATTCAAGTATTTACATTTGGATTTTTCTATTTTAAACATATTTTATATTACGTTCATAGACATTTAACACCTAGATTGATGATTAAAAGAAGTAGTGAATTTAAATTATAAAATTGTTTGGTATATTACTTAAAATTAAATACATAATATAATTAGATCATCCGATAAATATAAAATTTAAATTATGAATTCTTTTTATTTTATATGTTTATCCTTAATTTTTAAAATATTTCACATTATTTTATAAAGATAAAGTACTTAAAAGATAATATAGTGTTCAAATAAAATAAAAATATTTTTCAAAACAATATAATGTTAAAATAAAATAACTGAAAAAATTCTATATTAAATGATAATATTAATTGTCAGCTACCTTGTCAAATAAAACATTCCGAAAATTAAACATCAACTTAATATTTGAACAATAATTTAGATACCTTTGTTGAAATTTACCCTTTGGTAAAAAAAAGTAATCGAGAAAAAGTAAGAAATATTTATTGATAAAAATTGTGGAGAGCCATGGAATAAAGTGTTGGTAATTTTGACGAGTTTTAAGTAACCTACTCTCACTTGGTTCACTTATTCACATTTAAAATTTTATCTACAAATAGTTTAAATAAAATATGAAACCCAAAAATTTAAAATTCATCTTCTATATGGGTTTAGTCTTTGGACAAAATCTTTTATTCTGACTCCATCCTGAACATATATATTATAAAAATTAATTATATTAATTATATATGTTATATAATGATTATATATATTTGTATTAAAATTACTAATCTAATAATAATTAAATTTATTTTTCAAAACTTAAAACTTATCCAATTAAATAATCTAACCCAAAATATAAAATTTTAAAATTATATTTAATATAATAAAATATTTATTATATTTATGATAATGTTTTTAATATAAATAATTTTTAATCTATTTTAATATGTTGAAAACTTTTATTTTAATATTTTCAGTGTATTATATTTTAAAAAATATTTTAAAATAAAACATAATCTAAAAAATATCAAATATAATTGAATCAGATCTGAATTTACTTGTTTTTTAAATTAGATTAAACTTAGAAAAAAAAAGGTTTCTTTTTCGAGTCAAGCTCGATCTTAAACTACCTTGCATAAGCTTGACCCGCACACTATTACATTTAATTTTAAGATTAATTACTTGAGGTTTTTTTTTTTTTTCAAACTCGTGTTTATGAACTTTAACACCGTCTTAGTCTTTAACGAAAGTCAATTTCTCCTTGTTGAATTTACCTATTTTTTTTTCTTCTTTTCTTACTTTGAATCCGTCAACCAAGTAATTTACACCGTTGATCTTTCTGATTACGGGCAGCCATGGCTGCTATTTCATCCATCGCCTATTTTCATTTATTTACACTTTCTCGATCTCTCGACGTCCCTCGAAACCTAACATTGATCCCCATTTCCCATGAGTTTTGGGGGTTTCTCTTTAACCGCTAAAACCATTGATCCCTGTTGCCGCAAGGAAGAAGCCCAGTGTTAAAGAACTGTCTTTTGAGGGTTTTGGCACTTACCCTTTTACTTATTCAGTTTCTTGTAAACTGGGTTGCTTTTATTCTTTGCTGTTTGGTTGTCTATGATTTTTTTTTTTTTGAGTTTTGTGGTATTTGTTTGAAGAGACAAATTTGAGCTGGTAGTTGGTTGATGTTGTGTATTGTTAGTTCTATGGCTAATTGCAAGAAACTGCGTTTGAAAGATGCAGCTCTTAAACGTTTGCTATCTGTAGTTGTAGTTACCTTATTAGGAGTTTTACTTTTGATAGTTTCTCTTAGGACCAATACAACCCCAGGTTTAAGTGAATTAGATGAAGATTTAAGTGAAATCGCTGATATTCAGAGCTTTAGTGAGAAACTCAACCTTCCTAAACAGAATGAGTTTTCGATTCGATTGGCAAAGCAAAACCAGATGCCCCCAAGGAATAGAGATCTGTATCCTAAGTTAGCTAAAGATCATATAACCATTGTTTTATACGTGCATAATCGGCCGCAATATCTCCAAGTGGTTGTTAAGAGCTTGTCCAAGGTTGTGGGCATAAGTGAAACATTGTTGATAGTTAGCCACGATGGCTACTTTGAAGAAATGAATAAGATTGTGGAAGGGATCAAATTTTGCCAAGTGAAGCAGATATTTGCCCCGTATTCGCCTCATGTGTTTCCCGACAGTTTTCCAGGTGTTTCATCAAATGACTGTAAGGAAAAAGATGATGCTGGGAAGAAACATTGTGTTGGGAGTCCTGATCAGTATGGGAACCACCGGTCTCCGAGGATAGTTTCTTTGAAGCATCATTGGTGGTGGATGATGAACACTGTGTGGGATGGGTTGAAGGAGACCAGAGGGCACAATGGACATATTCTTTTCATAGAGGAGGATCACTTCATTTACCCCAATGCATATCGCAACCTACAGCTTCTTGTTTCGCTGAAGCCTATCAAATGCCCAGATTGCTATGCTGCAAATCTGGCACCTTGTGATGTGAATTTAAGAGGGGAAGGATGGGATAGTTTGATTGCAGAGAGAATGGGAAATGTAGGTTATGCCTTCAATCGGACTGTTTGGAGAAAAATCCACAAGAAAGCTAAAGAGTTTTGCTTCTTCGATGATTACAATTGGGATATAACAATGTGGGCGACAGTCTATCCTTCGTTTGGCAGTCCAGTGTACACGTTACGAGGTCCAAGGACTAGTGCAGTTCACTTCGGGAAATGTGGTTTGCATCAGGGCCAAGGGCAGACTAATGCTTGCATTGATAATGGATCAGTAAACATGCAAGTAGATGACATTGATAAGGTTGCTAATATCAGATCAGAATGGGGTGTGCATGTGTATGACAATCAACCTGGGTATAAAGCCGGGTTTAAGGGCTGGGGTGGCTGGGGAGATGACAGAGATCGTCAATTATGCTTGAATTTTGCTCAAATGTACCATTCGCACAACACTTCTCTTTCAGCTGTGACGATGAGTTGAGACTTGAGCATCTCAGATTTCCCACTGTTGTAACTGGTGAGAGCTACATTATTTTCTTCAATAGTTTATAGAAACACGTATAAATTCAAAGTTGTTATAGTTTTGTATCATCGAGATCGTTTCTCATTCTTTCTCCAAATTGGCTGCTTGTCTTTGGAGCAACACGGAGAGCAATAAGTTTGTGTTGGCAGTAGTGGATTCTTTTGAGCTCAGATTGCTTTGTAAGTTGGTTGACATACAAAATTTTCTTTACCATATTAGTAAATGGAAACACACACCAACAGCTATGTGATTCTGTCAATATCGTGTGTTTCTTCTATTTTCATACACACCATAGAATTGAAAATTGCTGCATTGCCTATGATAAGAATCTATTTTCTCCTTCCAGATGTTGATACTACTTTTAGGCTTTTAATTGTATTCTGCTTGAAGCTCTGTTAAGTCAAGATCTTTGTTTATGGTGAATTATTCAGCGATAAATTGAAACTCAAAGAAGCTTGATCTACACCAAATTTAACGTCAATACAATCAGTTAACAGTTTTTTTCTTGATTTGGAAAGGATGCATATCCAATCACAGTTTTTTCCCTGACTTAATATAAATTATTTTAAATTTAAAATGAATTAAAATGGCTAATTGAATTCGATTGATATGGGTATTATTGCCAATGTGGGAGGACACGAATTTGAATATGTTGAAAGATATTATTCTCTTATTTTTTATAATATAAATAATAAACATTCTAGCTTGAATAAGATTAATTTTAGATGGTAAAATACATTTGATTAGGATTTTACTTTAATATCATCTAGACTCCAATTTGATTTATCTTAGACTGTAAAATTGAATTAGAGATGTGTTATTAGGATTTTATTTGAATACAACTTTGATTTAAATATGATTAGTCCTAAATTGTAAAATTGACTTGAAAATTTAATATACCGAATATTTTAGTGAATCAAGTAATTAATATTATTTAAGATTTAAAAAACTTATTTTATTTTAATTAATGTAACAGCCTCTAATTTACTAGCAAAATATCAAATAGAGGAAACATTGTAGTGCGAAAACACCGAGACAGTTGGGAGCTCGGTAACAGTACAGACAGCAACCTTAAACAGATACACGTGTCAATTTGCCTTCTCTCCCGTAAGTGTCACGACCACGCACGTGATGACGGTATTAGCCTGTTTGGTAGTTAGCTGTGAGTTGTGGCGGTGATGATGATGATACCAGCACGCAAAATCCGAATTCATTGTTTTTTTTTTCCTTTTAAATAAGGAAATTTATTTTATTTTAAATTAGATTATAAGATTGAAAATAAGATTATTTTAAAATTTTAAAATAATATTTATTATTTTATAAAAAATAAGTTTTTGTTAATTTTAAATTGAAATCGGAGAGATAGATTGAAGTCTAAATAGATAATATATATTAATTTATAATTATCATTTTAAATAAAAAAGAAAGGAAATGAAGAGAGAAGTTGGATCTTATCCTACACCCTTGTCAGTGTTGTTCATTTCTTTATTTAGCTTTTAAATTGGCCTTTTAACGCACTTCCCACTTATCATTCAACTACAATTTTGGTGGGGGAAGGAGGATTGTAAGGGCTTGTTGCCTTTGAACTACCCAGCTAATTTATTATTTTCTCATGTAAATTATTTTGTGATACTAAATAAATAAAAAGTTTTCATAACAATAGTTAGTTAAAAAAAAAAAAAACAGGTTGTGCATAACATATTAAAATACAAGGTAGGCAAAAAGCCATTTCTAAGCTCCTCATAAAATTGCGTAAACTCAGAGCCAGAAAAGACGGGACCGAACCCAAGCCATATTAGGTAGTCGCTGGAATTAAACCCCTTGTGCGCCATCTTGGGTCTCAATTGTCAATTGTCAATTCTCAATCAGACAGCAGCAGGAGTTCCTCCTGAAATTCATCGCTCTGCTCCTGGAGCCTCCTCCACTCTCTCTATATAATAGTTGCCGTAACTATTTTTTCCTTTCATTAAGTCCAGCACTCTTTCCCAGTAATACGCAATTTTTCTTTCCTATAACTACGTCTTCAATTCACATACCGGGTCATCATTTTATTAGTTTCTTCAGTATCGGCTTTTTCTTCTGGGGCTTGGGCTTTGTCAATGGAAACAGTTTAGAATAATGAGTTGATTACTTGGTTTCTTTTTGTTTAGGATTTTGGAGGGGCAAATTACGAGGAACCTGCCCAAGGTGGTGGAATCTATTTTTCTGGCGAGCCTTTTGATTTCATTGGTGCCTTTTTATTTTGGGATTGAGAATGGAATCATCAGAATTATCTATCTGAGAGAAAAAGCTGGTAACTTTTTCTTCTTTTTTTAATGGTTGTTGAGGGATTTTTACTTTGGTCATGATTCCCGGGTCCAGTAGATTCGTGCTGGCAACAAATAGGATTCTTTTAGTATGGGAATTTCAATTTAGTTACGGACTATGTTGGTGAAGTCTCAAGTTTTGTCCTGGCATTGGCTGTACAAACATTAACGGATTCCATATAGAGCTTTAGGTTTTTCTTTTGGTCATGCTGATTTTGAGATATTACATTTATATGGGTTGAAGAAGAAGCAGAAGAAGAAAGAGGAAAAAAAGGGTGTTTGAGAAAATGTCATCCAGGTCAACAAACAAGAGTAACTGTTCTAGGAGCAGTTCGGCACGGTCAAAGCAAAATGCTCGTGTGATTGCGCAAACTACAATCGATGCCAAGCTACATGTGGATTTTGAAGAATCCAAGAGGCTCTTTGATTACTCCACTTCTATCGACTTCAACATTTCAAGTTCAACCAGTAATGTTCCATCTTCTACTGTGTCAGCTTACCTTCAAAAGATGCAAAGAGGGAGTCTAATTCAGCCCTTTGGTTGCTTAATTGCTGTTGATGAGCAAAACTTCACTGTTCTTGCTTATAGTGAAAACGCTCCAGAATTGTTGGACTTGGCGCCTCATGCTGTTCCAAACATAGAGCAGCAAGAGGCTCTTACTTATGGAAGTGATGTGAGAACACTGTTTAGTTCTCCTGGTGCAACGGCCCTGCAGAAAGCTGCTAATTTTGGGGAAGTTAACCTTCTCAATCCGATATTGGTTCATTGTAAAACATCAGGCAAGCCCTTTTATGCTATTTTGCATAGGATCGAAGCTGCGCTAGTTATAGATCTAGAGCCAGTTAACCCAGCCGAGGTGCCAGTAACAGCTGCTGGCGCATTGAAGTCCTATAAGCTGGCAGCCAAAGCCATTTCAAGGTTGCAGTCATTGCCAAGTGGGAACATATCTCTGTTATGTGATGTTTTAGTTAAGGAAGTTAGTGATTTGACAGGTTATGATAGGGTAATGGTTTATAAATTTCATGAAGACGAACATGGAGAAGTAATTGCTGAAAGCCGTAGACCTGATTTGGAACCTTATCTAGGCTTGCACTACCCAGCTACCGACATACCACAAGCCTCAAGATTCCTTTTCATGAAAAACAAAGTTAGAATGATATGTGATTGTTCTGCCCAACCAGTTAAGGTGATTCAAGACAAAGGATTAGCTCAACCATTAAGTCTCTGTGGATCCACGTTAAGATCTCCTCATGGGTGTCATGCACAGTATATGGCAAGTATGGGATCAATTGCATCTCTTGTGATGTCAGTAACTATCAATGAGAATGATGATGAGATGGACAGTGAGCAAGACAAGGGAAGAAAATTATGGGGATTAGTGGTCTGCCACCACACTAGCCCCAGATTTGTTCCATTCCCACTGAGATATGCCTGTGAGTTTCTTATACAAGTATTTGGAGTGCAAATTAACAAGGAAGTGGAGCTGGCAGCCCAAATGAGGGAGAAGCATATTCTGCAAACCCAGACTGTGCTTTGTGACATGCTGTTGAGAGATTCCCCTGTAGGAATTGTTACTAAATCTCCGAATGTTATGGATCTTGTTAAGTGTGATGGGGCCGCACTTTACTACAGACAGAAATTTTGGTTGCTTGGAGTTACCCCTACAAAGGCACAAATTAGGGATATAGCAGAATGGCTTCTTGAGTACCATAGGAGTAGTACGGGCTTAAGTACTGATAGCCTTATGGAAGCTGGCTATCCAGGTGCTTCAGTTCTTGGAGAGGCAGTTTGTGGGATAGCTGCTGTTAAGATCACTTCTAAAGACTTCCTGTTTTGGTTTCGGTCCCATACAGCTAAAGAGATTAAATGGGGTGGTGCAAAGCATGATCCTGGTGGCAAGGATGATGGAAGAAAGATGCATCCAAGATCATCATTCAAGGCTTTTCTGGAGGTTGTCAAGTGGCGTAGCCTGCCTTGGGAGGATATAGAAATGGATGCAATTCATTCCTTACAGCTGATATTGAAAGGATCCTTGCAAGACGAAGTTGCTGATGATTCCAAAATGATTGTGAATGTACCATCCATTGATGACAGGATTCAGAGGGTGGATGAACTGCGTATTGTCACTAATGAAATGGTCCGCCTGATTGAGACTGCTGCTGTCCCAATCTTCGCCGTTGATTCCTCTGGTAACATAAATGGATGGAACTCTAAAGCGGCAGAACTCACTGGCCTGACTATTGAGCAAGCAATTGGCATGTCATTGTTTGATCTTGTTGAGGATGATTCAGTTGATGTTGTCAAGAACATGCTTTCATTAGCCCTGGAAGGTGATAGTGGGATTTATCTTTTGAACTCGCTGCTTATTAGATATTTCTTTCTTTTTTTTTTTTTTTTGGTCTAGAAATTATATCCTTATTTAATTGAACATTGCATTTCAGCATTGTGGATATTTTTTGTTTCTTTCATATATACCTTTGGTTAAACTGTTTCACTTGCATTTGCATCCACTATTTTAGATAGCGCAATCATATTATGGAGTGCATAACTGTGTTATTTACCAGTGACATGTTTGTAGGCATACTGATCAGAGTATTGGGATTGGGATTAAGGTTTTCTGCATCGTTCAGCACGGGTTGTTTACTTAGTGCTATCATGCTGACTAATTTTTAGATCTTGTCGGTTTTCATTGAACCATGTAATTGGACATTTCCTTATGCAGGAAATATCACTTTAGCTTTGTCCATAGGGCTCCTCATATTCAATCAATTTCCTTTACACTGTTTAGATGTTTCCTGAATTTATGCTTACATTTAATGTTGATGAGAAATGGCAGGTATAGAAGAACGAAGCATTGAAATCAAGCTTAGGACTTTTGGTTGTCAGGAAAATAATGGACCTATCATCTTGGTTGTTAATGCATGTTGTAGTCGAGACTTAAAGGAAAATGTTGTTGGAATTTGCTTTGTTGGGCAAGATCTCACCAGCCAAAAGATGGTCATGAACAAATATACGCGTGTCCAAGGTGACTATGTTGGTATTATGAGGAACCCATCTGCTCTTATTCCCCCAATTTTTATGATTGATGAGGTTGGCAGATGCTTGGAGTGGAATGATGCAATGCAAAAGTTGACTGGTATGAAGAGGGAAGAAGCCATTGATAGAATGCTTCTAGGGGAGGTTTTTACAGTAGACAAGTTCGGCTTTAGGGTGAAGGATCATGACACATTTACCAAACTCAGGATATTATTCAATGGGATAACTGCTGGTGAGGATGCAGATAAACTATTATTTGGGTTCTTTGATCAGGAGGGTAAATTTGTTGAAGTATTACTCTCAGCAAACAGGAGGACTGATGCTAATGGAAGGATCACTGGGATTTTGTGTTTTTTGCATGTGGCTAGCCCGGAGCTTCAGTATGCTTTACAAGTGCAGAAGATATCTGAACAGGCAGCAGCTAGTAGCCTCAATAAGTTGGCTTACATCCGTCAAGAACTCAGGAAGCCTTTGAAGGGGATTGTATTAATGCAGGGTCTGATGGGGGCTACTGATTTGAGTAGTGATCAGAGGCAGCTTCTGAGGACAAGTGTAATGTGTCAGGAACAAATGGCCAAGATTGTCGATGACACAGACATTGAAAGTATTGAGGAGTGGTAAGAGTGCTTAACATGCTTCTTACCTTAGTTAGCGTCATATTTGTTCATTGTTACCATCAGTCTTTCATGGATTGAACATTTCTCATTATTGTATGGTGTTGTTCATAAGCTGGCCTTATCTCTTCTCTCTCTCTCTCTTTAACGAAAGGTTGCTCCGTGTGCAGCTACATGGAAATGGACTCCGGGGAGTTTAACCTTGGAGAAGCCTTGGAAGCTGTCTTGAAACAAGTTATGTTAATGAGCCAAGAGCGGCAAGTTCAGGTGATCCAAGATTTACCTCCTGAAGTCTCATCCATGTACTTGTATGGAGACAATTTGAGGCTTCAGCAAGTCCTATCAGATTTTTTGACAAATGCACTCCTCTTCACTCCTGTGTTTGAGGAATCATCGGTTTCATTCAGGGTAATTCCTAGGAAGGAACGTATTGGGACAAAGATACACATTGTTTATCTTGAATTTCGGTAAAATCCGTTTCCTGTATGCTTTATCATGTTCATAGCTGATGCAATCTGGCAAGTTCTTTAATATTAAAAAGGAAGAAATGACTCAACCACCACATTTCCACATGCCTTATAATTTCCTTTTTCCCTTTTTTGCAGAAGTAAAATAGGCGAGTGGGGGGAGTGACTAGAGTAGTCATAAACTTTAGTATGGTTAGCGACATTAGTATTGTTTACATCCTGAAAATGATAAATTTATTGTTTTCGTTCTCTGCTTGGGTTCTTTCCTCGCTTTCCTTTGTTTACCTAATTTGAATGGTCTTACTTTTCCACCTTCTTTTAGCCATTTTAAGGATGCATTTATTGTACTTATGGCATGTAGAAATAAATTATTTTTAACTTCTCTTTGGGTGAGTATTCATACTCTCCCATGCAGTGTGGCAATCATGCGGTGTTTCTATATATCCTAATATAAAGAATCAATATGAAGCTGTTAACTTTGAGTGATTATGTTGCAGGATCACTCATCCAGCACCAGGTATCCCCGAAGATTTAATTCGGGAGATGTTTCACTATAGGCAGGGTGTCTCAAGGGAAGGTCTTGGCCTATACATCAGTCAGAAGCTTGTAAAGATTATGAATGGTACTGTACAATATCTAAGAGAGGCTGAAAGGTCATCCTTCATTATCTTTTTAGAATTTCCATTGGCTCGCCAGCTTGGCCACCATTGAAAACCCATAGCCAAGTGAAGCTTATAAGCATCGAAACAAGGCTACTGCAGCTTCCATATGAACCGTATCAGTAGCTTGTCATCTCAAGCAAACAAGCACCTTAACACCCCGGGGTGATCATACCGAGTCTGGATGATACCGGGGGCTGCTCAGCCTGTTGAAGAGCATTGTCCATTACAAGTATGTAAAGCAGGCAAAAAGTTTGATGCAGAGTCGAGGCTTTGGTAATGGGAACACTCGATAAAAGATTAGCTAATATCTTAGAAACCCCCTTTTATTAGGTATCTTTCTTGCATTACAATTCAGTTAACCGAGGTAATATCTAATTTCTTGGACATATAGTACCAATGTCGCTGCTTTTGGTGTATAAGAGGCTACTGTACATTGAAACCTCCAGATGATCTATTGACTTGATGAGAAACCCTTTTCTAGCTATGGGGGAGAAACAGATTCAAAGACATTGGTGCGTCGTGCTTGTGAATGCAGAAGAATTAGATGAGTTCTCGAACAACTGCAGAAATCTCCTTCAAGCCATTGGTACCGCAGACAGTTCCATAGTTTTCAGTCGTCCAAAGTTGCAGTTCCAGAATACCCGTAGTAAGAGTTAATATTGGGAGGATTGGCGACCGACTTTTGTGTTTCTAAAATTGCTGTTCCCTCCATTGATAGTATTTATGTTGTCTTGTTTGTGTTCTTTGATGTTTCTGTTTGTAAATGGCGGAGGCCTGTCTGTTTGTTTGTAAGCAGCTGTATCATTGTGTTGGTAAAACGGCTGTAAACCTATCGTGTTCTTTTTTGTTCAATGAACTTATATACTTAATTTACGTGAAAAGGGCGGATTCAGTTTATGTTTTTGTACCATAATAATAATAATAATAATAAACGAATCTTTATGCATGAATGTTAATATTAATGAATTGTCTGTTTCAATGAGAGTTCGTTTTTCAGTATAACATTTTTCGACTCTTCACTCTTAATATGCATTTCCATTTGTTCGTCAAAAACTGATAGTTTTGAGCAACACAAAGGAGGGCGAAAAAGCATGAACCAGAAAGGTCGACCTTCAACGTCGTTATGCTCCGGTTTCTCTTCCCATCTACTCAAATTCCCATGCGTGTTACCTGCAACTCAACACTTGCTTTTACTTCATTCGCCCCTTCACTTTTTACCAGGAGCGCCACTAACCAGCATTTTTGCAGACCCCAAGTCCTCCATTCCTTAATCAACCCTTCTCTTCCTTCTCCAATCCCATTGGAAAAGTTGTTTTCTCACTATAAATCGTCTCAATCTCAACTCTCCTCCCCGCCCTTTTCAGCTTCAAGTTTCGAGCTACGCGAGTCTTTGGTTACGCGGTACAGAGATTCTCGTAGCTTAACCGATGCTAAAGAGTTTCATTTGCAGGTCCTGAAACATGGGTTTAACGAGGATTTGTACTTGTCCAACTCCGTCATCAATGTTTATGTAAGAGCTGGTGATTTAATATCTGCGCGAAAAGTGTTCGACGAAATGCATGAGAGGAATCCGGTTACCTGGGCTTGCTTGATCTCAGGGTACAACCAAAATGGGATGCCTAATGAGGCGTGTGAGGTTTTTAAAGAGATGATTTCTTTGGGTGTTTGGCCTACTCATTATGCCTTTGGCAGTGTTCTTCGAGCTTGTCAGGAGCTCGGACCATGTGGTCTTCAATTTGGTTTGCAAATTCACGGGATGATTTCGAAATCTAAATATTCGTTTGATGTAGTTGTTTGTAATGTGATGATATCAATGTATGGGAGTTGTTTGGGGTCCATTGCCAATGCACGTCGCATTTTTGACGACATACAGGTTAAGAATTCAATATCTTGGAACAGTGTTATATCAGTTTATTCACAAACTGGAGATCCAGTGTCTGCATTCAAGTTGTTCACGAGGATGCAAACAGAGTGTATAGGGTCCAGTTTCAAGCCTGATGAATATACATTTGGGAGTTTGATAATTGCCGCTTGTTCTTCCATTAATTTTGGTTTATGTTTGCTCGAGCAATTGCTTAGTACAATTACAAAATCTGGGTTTCTTTCAGATCTCTATGTAGGTAGTGCTTTGGTGAATGGATTTGCAAGTTTTGGTTTAACTAACAATGCTACGAAGATTTTTGGGCAAATGAGTTCGAGAAATGTAGTCTCTATGAATGGTTTGATGGTTGGATTAGTAAGGCAGAAATGTGGTGAAGCAGCAGCTAAAGTTTTTATGGAGATGATGAACTTGGTTGATGTAAATTTTGACTCTTACTCTATATTGTTAAGTTCTTTTTCCGAATTTAGCGAGTTAGAACATGGGAGAAGAAAAGGTAGAGAAGTTCACAGTTATTTAATTCGTAGGGGCTTAGATGACACTGTGGTTCCACTTGGAAATGGACTTATTAAAATGTATGCTAGATGTGGTGATATTACTGCTGCTACTTCTGTTTTTAGACTTATGGTTAATAAAGATTTGGTCTCTTGGAATACCATGATTTCTGGTCTTGACCAGAATCAGTGTTTTGAAGATGCTGTCTCAACCTTCTACGCAATGAGAAGAACTGGATTAATGCCTTCGAATTACACTGTAATAAGTGCCCTGAGTTCATGTGCAAGCTTGGGGTGGAGGATAAACGGACAACAGATACATGGTGAAGCTCTAAAATTGGGACTTGACGTGGATGTTTCGGTCTCAAATGCTCTTCTTGCATTATATGCCACTATTGGAGGTCCTCCTGAGTGCAAGAACATTTTCTCCTTGATGCTGGACCATGATCTAGTTTCATGGAATTCTGTGATTGGAGCATTAGCTGATTCAGAGTCTTCAGTTCCAGAAGCAGTTAAATGCTTTTTAGACATGATGTATTACGGGTGGGTTCCCAACAAAATAACCTTTATAAACGTTCTTGTGGCAGCATCATCTCTTTCACTCAGCAAATTGAACCATCAGATACATGCTCTAGTAATTAAACACTTTCTCGCAAATGACAGATC
Source organism: Gossypium arboreum (assembly GCF_025698485.1). Classification (NCBI taxonomy): domain Eukaryota; kingdom Viridiplantae; phylum Streptophyta; class Magnoliopsida; order Malvales; family Malvaceae; genus Gossypium; species Gossypium arboreum. The sequence goes on from NC_069080.1 coordinate 18,785,690, forward strand.
TATCGAGAATGCACTTTTGGCTTGTTATGGAAAGTGCGGGGAGATGGATGAATGCGAGAAGATCTTTTCCAGGATGTCTGAGAGAAGAGATGAAGCTAGTTGGAATTCCATGATTTCTGGGTTTATACATAATGAGCTATTGGACAAAGCTGTTCATTTAGCCTGGTTTATGATGCAGAAGGGTCAAAAACTGGATGGTTTCACTTTTGCCACTGTTCTAAGCGCCTGTGCTTCAGTCGCAACATTAGAGCGTGGCATGGAAGTTCATGCTTGTTCTGTAAGAGCTTGTTTAGAATCCGATGTTGTGGTTGGAAGTGCAATTATTGACATGTACTCAAAATGTGGAAGGATAGATTATGCTTCAAGATTTTTCAACATGATGCCAGTAAGGAATGTATATTCTTGGAATTCTATGATATCAGGCTATGCTCGTCATGGACATGGAGACAAAGCTCTTGAGCTCTTTATGCGTATGAAGCTAGATGGTCAATTACCAGATCATGTAACCTTCGTCGGTGTTTTATCAGCTTGTAGCCATGTGGGATTGGTTGATGAAGGGTTTTCTCATTTCAGCTCTATGAAGGAAGTTTATGGGTTGGCTCCCAAGATGGAGCACTTTTCATGTATGGTGGATCTCCTTGGCCGAGCTGGTGAACTTGACAAAATAGAAGATTTTATAAATACCATGCCAATGAAGCCTAATGTTCTTATTTGGAGGACAGTTTTAGGGGCTTGCTGCCGAACCAATGGCCAAAAGACAGAGTTGGGTCGGAAGGCTGCTGAGATGCTCTTTGAATTGGAACCTCAAAATGCAGCGAACTATGTCCTCCTTGCCAACATGTATGCTTCTGGGGGGAACTGGGATGGTGTAGCAGAGGCCAGGGTGGCAATGAAAAAGGCAGCCGCAAAGAAAGAAGCCGGTTGTAGTTGGGTCAAGATGAAAGATGGCGTCCATGTATTTGTGGCTGGTGATAAATCACACCCGGATAATGATATGATCTATGCAAAACTCAAGGAACTTAACAGAAAAATGAGGGATGCCGGATACGTGCCGGAGACAAGATTTGCGTTGTATGACTTGGAAGTAGAGAGTAAAGAGGAAATCCTGAGCTACCATAGTGAGAAACTGGCAGTGGCATTTGTTCTCACACGCGATTCCAGATTACCGATTAGGATAATGAAAAACCTTCGTGTTTGTGGTGATTGCCACATGGCATTCAAGTATATATCGAAGATTGTTGGTAGGGTAATTATACTACGGGACTCAAACAGATTTCATCATTTTGATGAGGGTAAGTGTTCATGTGGAGATTACTGGTAACTGACTTGGGAATTGCATGCAACACTTGGGGTGAATCTGAGGAATATCATCAACTCCTGAGGTTGAAATCTGACTATTGCTTGGCTCACAGCGGGGTTCAGTATGCTCTACTCCATTCCAATACATAACATGGTTTGGTGATTTGGCAGCTGTTGACTAGTAAATGCTCACCCCCTTCCAATTATTTTTCTTCAATCGGAATAAATACTGGGATAAAAATTTAGAAAAAAAACTGAGTTTGCCCACAGTCTCACACTAACATTTGGAATTCATATTCAGCGTCGCAGAGAATTAAGTACTGATGTTAAGATTCTTGGAATTTTGAACAATGTCAATCAATATTACATGTGGGTAATATACAAGTTGTTTTGTATCATTCTTCAGCTATATCAGGTTTCTGGTTTTTTTTTTCTTTAATTCAAATTTTAACGTTGATTTCATGCACCTTTTGATTTAGAATTATTCCATTTAGCCCATATGTATTAGATTTTATTTAGTCATTAAAATAATAGATTATTAGTTGAATATTTGGTTGAATTGGTATAGATTGAAAAAAAAGTTTATGGTTTAAGCTTATTCTTAATTTATTAAAAAAATTAATTTTAAAATTATATATAAATTTTGATTTTGTTATGAATGTTATTCAATGGATATTTAACATTTCATCTTGTAACCCCTTTTTCTTATTTTTGTATTAAAATATGAAAAGTCTAATCTCCATATATATATATATATATATATAGTGGAGTTTATTATTGTAAGTATGATGATAAAGTATAGGATGCAATAGAAATCCTTATATTCTTATATCCATCTTTTATCTATTAGTTTTGTTTATAATACGTTATCAACACGAGCGTTTACATCAATCCAAGAGTTGTGTTTTTCGTTAGTTTGGATCAATGAATGTAATACATTTTATAAAGATGTCTATTATGATAAAATTACTTATAATACAGTCAAATTACTTGTAATTTATTTTATGACAAAATTTTGTTTGTGAGAATAAAAAGATGATTATGGCATCGTTAGTACAACTCATTTGGAAGCTGTTGATTTCTTCACCACCCTTAAAGGGAATAATTGATCTTTTAATTTTATTATTATAGTTTTAAAGAATAAATTTTATGCAAGTTTGTTATGTTTTTAACAACATGGTTATTATATTTTGTTTTAAATTATTTATGAAAATTTTATATATTTTGAAAAATTTATATGACATTTATTTGTTTTCTTTGAAGAATATAAATATCTCTCAAATTCAATTAGCGACAAATAGTGAATACTTATGCTTAGTAGACAGTGCAACTACTCATACTATATTTAAGAATAAAAAATATTTTTTTCATTTAATAATGCAAAAAGCTAGTGTGAGTACTATATCTAGTAGTACCAAAATCATAGAATGCTGTAGAAGAGTAAATATATTGTTGCCTAGAGGAACTAAGTTTCAAATTAATGATGCGTTATACTGTCCTAAATCTTAAAGAAATTTGTTGAGTTTTAAAGATATTTATCGTAATGGATATCATTTTGAGACAATAAGTGAAGGGAATGATAAATATTTTCAAATTACGAGTATAATTCAAGGAAATAAAATTATTTTTGAGAAATTGTTTGCACTTTCTTGTGATTTGTACTACACGAGAATTAATACAATTGAAGCACATACTATAATAAATCAGAAGTTTACTGATGATTTTATTATTTGGCATGACTGGTTAGGTCATCCTAGTTCAGTTATGATGCGAAAAATTATTGACAATTAATGTGGACATTCATTGAACAGCCAGCAGATTCTTCAAGCTAATAATTTTTCATGTGATGCTTGCTCTCAAGGAAAATTAATCATTCGGCCATCACCAGCCAAGATAAATTATGAATCTATCACTTTTCTAGAACAAATATAAGGAGATATATGTGGACCAATACACCCTTCGTGTGGACCATTTAGATATTTTATGATTTTACTTGATGCTTCAACTAGATGGTTGCATGTATCCTTTTTATCAACTCAAAACATGGCATTTGCGAGGTTACTTGCTCAGTTAATCAAATTACGAGCACATTTTCTAGATTTCCCTATCAAGACTATTCGTTTTGACAATGCTTGTGAATTTACTTCCCAAGCTTTCAATGATTTTTGTATGTCTATTGGAATAAGTGTTGAACAACTTGTAGCACATATTTATACACAAAACAGTCTTGCTGAATCATTAATCAAACATCTTCAAATGATTGCAAGACCATTACTTATGAAGTCAAAACTTCTAATTTCTGCTTCGGGGCATGTCATACTACATGCAGCATCACTAATTCGAGTCAGGCCAACAAATTTTCATAAGTTCTCCTCATTACAAATGGTTTCTTTGTCAATATCCAAATATTTTCCATCTGAGAACTTTTGGCTATGCTGTATATGTTCCGATTGCTCCACCACAACACTCTAAGATGAGTCCTCAAATGAGGTGATGAATATATATTGGATATAAATCTCCATCAATAATTAAATATCTCAAGCCATCAATGGGGAATTTATTTATGGCTCGATTTGCTGACTGTCATTTTAATGAGTCAATTTTCCCGACGCTAGGAGAAAAAAATAATCAGCTGGAAAAAGAAATAGATTTGAATGAATTATCATTGTTACATATTGATCCTCATACACAACAATGTGAATTGGAGGTTCAAAGGATAATTCATTTACAAAGTTTAGCAAATTAATTGCCAAACGCATTTACTAATCCAAAAAGAGTGACAAAATCACATATACCAGTTATAAATGCTCCAAAAAGAGTGAAAAAATTACACATACCAGTTGTAAATGCTCCAATCAAAATTGATGTCCTTGAAGGACAAACTCTAGCTACTAGTGAGTCTAAAGCACGTTTGAAGCGTGGTAGACCAGTCAGTTCTAGAGATAAGAATCCTTGAAAAAGAAAAGGAGCAAAAATAGATAATGGACAGATCGAGGAAGTAATGAATTTAAAAGGATCTCTAAAAGAGATTTTAGACATGACTGAAGTTCAAGAAAAATCTCAGGTACCTAATAACGAAGAGATCTCAACAAATTATGTCATGTCAAGAATTAAATAGAACTGAAATCAAATCGACATCGATGACATATTTGCATGCAATGTAGCATTTGATATTTTGAATGAAAATGTGGATCATTAACCAATGTCAATTGAAGAATGTAAACAAAGAGATGATTGGCCAAAATGAAAATAAGCAATTGAAGTGGAGTTAAAATCTCTTGCAAAGAGAGATGTATTTGGACATGTAGTTCGTACACTTGAAGGTGTAAAACCTGTGGGATATATATGAGTTTTTGTAAGAAAAAGAAATGAAAAATGAGAAATTATGAGATATAAAGCGCGTTTGGTTGCACAAGGATTTTCACAAAGACCTGGTATTGATTATGAAAAGACATACTCCCCTATGATGGATGCAACTATTTTTAAGTTCTTGATTAATCTGGCAATAAGACAAGTGTTTGATTTATGTCTATTGGATGTAATTATAGCCTATTTATATGACCCACTTGATAATAACATTTACATGAAACTCCCGGAAGGTTTTAAATGGCTAGAAGCAGCTAATTCATGTTCTCGAGAACATTACTCCAAATTAAATAGATCCCTCTATAGATTGAAACAATTTGGGTGCATGTGGTATAATCGCCTTAGTGAATACTTATTGAGGGAAGGCTATAAGAATGATCCCATTTCCCCATGCATTTTTATAAAAAATTTTGGATCAAGATTTGTTGTAATTGATGTGTATGTTGATGATTTAAATATCATTGGGACTCCTGAAGAGATTTTAGTGACAATAGAGTGCTTAAAGAAAGAATTTGAAATGAAAGACCTTGGAAAGACAAGATTTTGTCTAGGGTTACAAATTAAGCACCTAAATAATGGAATCCTTGTGCATCAAACAACATATATAGAAAACGTGCTAAGAAGATTTTACATGCATAACGCACATCCGTTGAGCACCCAATGTTTGTTAGGTCACTTGATGTAAATAAAGACCATTTTCGTCCTTGGGAAAATGATGAAGATTTTCTTGGTCTTGAAGTACCATATTTAAGTGCTATTGGTGCATTGATGTATCTTGCTAGTTATACACGACTTGATATATCATTTGCTGGCAACTTATTAGCAAGATTTAGCACTTGTCTAGCCCAAGGACATTAGAATGGGGTTAAACATGTTTTTCGTTATCTTCAAGGTTCAAAAGATATGAGTTTGTTTGATCCTCACAATACTCGATCACAATACTCACAATACTTGGTTGGTTTTGCAAATGCAGAGTACTTATTTGATCCTCACAATACTCGATCACAAACTGGTTATGTTTTCACATATGGTGGTACTACAATTTCTTGGCGTTCTATGAAACAAAAAATTGCTATTACTTCTTCTAATCATGCTGAGATTTTGGCAATCCATGAGGCTAGTCGTGGATGTGTGTGGCTAAGGTCTGTAATTCATCACATATGAAAAGATCGTGGTTTATACTGTAATAGCCCAAATTTTAGCGATGTCGAAAATAGTGGTTTGAGACCACCAAATCCAAAAAATGAACTCGTATATTATATTATTTAATATTTATGAGCCAAATGTAGCTTTTAAAAGATTTTTGAAATAGTAAATTGTGTTTTATAAAGATTTATTTGGTTAAGAAATTGAGAAAAAAAGTATCGAGATCTTGGTGTTATAAACCGAGCCATAAATATTTTTATAAATATTTACGGAGTGTCAATAAGGTAGCATTAAAATATCGTTAGAAAATTTTGACGTTTGGATGATTAATTAAATAAAAAGGACTAAATTAAAAAAGGTGTAAAACTTGCTAGAAGGATTAAATAGCTCAATTGTCAAATGAGGAAGGACCTAAAGTGAAAATAAGCCCAAAAGAGATATTTTGGGCAGCAATAGCTGAGAAAAATCAGGAAATGGGTGAAATAAGGGCAAAATTGAAAATTTGCCAAAATTAGCTAAATAAAAATGGGACCAAATTGGAATATCTAGAATTCTCTTCATTTTCATCAGCTGAAAAACAGCCATGGAATAGGGTTCAAGCTAGTTTTCATACTCTAGCTTCATGTAAGTTTAATTCTTGCTTTCTCCTTGAAATTTCTAAGATTTTAGACTTTTACAATTGGGTCCAACTTAATATGTCATTACTTTTTGATTCCATGACTAATTTTTAAAGTTGCTATCGATGAGTGCTGGAAGCATATGATGAATAAATATAGAATTAAAACTTTAATTTTGATATATGATGACTTTATCAAGTAAAATTGATGGAAATTGATTTTATGACCTAATTATGAAAGAGTTTGGAATTAAGGTCTAGTGCTAAAGTTTTGATTTTCAGGGGTTATGAAGTAATTTAAAATGATAGACTAAAGTATTAATTGAGAAAAATTAGCTCAATTGAGGGGTTAATTGAGCAATGACTGAATTGTATGAACTGTGAAATTTGGGGTAAAATGGAAATCAACATTTTTCATTAAAACTGTTTTGGAAGCAACAGTAGTCTAATTTTGAAAAATCACCAAAAATTTTAGAAATTGAATGTGAGGATGAATAAAATATGAAATTAAAACTTATTGAGTCTAGTTTCTTATAGAAGAAACGATGTAAGCAATGGAATTGTAAATCATGAGATATAGTAAATTTTGTGAGACAATGTCAGAATGATTTCGGGTTCCCCTATTCTGACTTTGTAAAATCATAAAAAATTTAAAAAAAATAATCAGTGGCTTAAATTTATATGTTTAGAATCCTGAATGAGTCTATTTTCAAAAGAAAAAATGGGAACATCATTCGAATCCTGTACGAGGAGATAATTAATTTTTAGTGAAGAAGGGTCAGAACTGTCAGGCAGCAGAACAGGGGTGACTTTAAAGAATAAATTGTACTTATTGGCTAAACCAAAAATTTTAAAAATTTTATGGTAAGAAGATATATAAGTCTAGTTTCAGGAAAAATTAGCAGATCTTAATTTGGAGCTCCATAGCTCAAGTTAAAAATAATTTAGTGACTATGACACGGATGGACAACTTTGAAATATAAATATAAGTAAATAGTTAATGTTACTTATAAGCGTGTTATATATATTAAGGATGTAGAATGGAGAGGAGGAGGAGAAAAATATGTGAGTGGCTTATGCATAAATTGATCACATGCTCGATTATATTTGGTAAATGTTAAACTTTGTTAAAATGAAAAATGTTATAAATTCATGTTTGAATTAAATGTTATATATGTTAAAGAATAATTTGAATATTTGATATTGCCTAATAAATGAATATCCGATATTGCTTACTAAATGTCAAACCAAATATATATATATATATATATATATATATATATATATATATATATATATGTTATAAGTGGAACATGTGTGAAAAAATGTGGTAAGTATTTTCATGGTTATTATTGAGCTCATTCACATGAATCTATCATTTGAAATTGTGATAGATAGGAAGAAATAGTGAATGTCATGCTTATGTATGGTTATATGTATTTATTTGAGACACAAGAAAATGATGGTTATATATTTGATATATGGAGACATGAGACTATGATATATGAACATGGAATATATATTTTATAAATGTGTTCGTTCATAATTATAGAATTGTGCAACTCAAGTGTACTATTTGTATAAAGATAGTATTTCAAATGATTTGATGAGTAAAGCTCCAATGTGAGATAGTCTGAAATCAAGACAAATTGTTATGAAAGCGTACTTAAAATACATAGATATGATTGTTATAAGTTATGTGAATAAATGATGTCTAAAAGTATATGCATATGAGAAATTTAATGAAAGTTGAGCCCATACATGTTTATTGATATTCATATGAATTATATGACTAACAATGTGATAAGAATAGGTATTAGGGCTCATGATCAATTCGAATAATTATGCTTTGCATAATTATGTTGAATATAGAGAAGTGGTAAGTTAATTGCCATGTTTTATAAATTTATTAAATATTACATGTTTACTTTGTTTTATTTTTTCTCCTAATTAATAATGATTCGATAAGCTCAGGTAATGCCTCGTACCTTGTTCCGATGACGGATATGGGTAGGGGGTGTTACATATACTCTAAAAAAGAAGCTCCAACAGTTTTATATGAAGATAATACAACTTGCATTGCACAACTTAAAGAAGGATATATTAAGGGTGATAGAACAAAACATATATCATCAAAATTTTTCTTCACTTATGATCTACAAAAGAATAGAGATATAAATGTTCAATAGATTCGTTCAAGTGAGAATTTGATAGATCTTTTTACTAAGGCGCTCCCTATTGCTATAGTTGAGAAGTTAATTTTCATTATTGGATTGCGACGTTTTAAAAATCTTAAGTAATACTTACATGAGGGGGATTAAATTCGTTCTTTTAAGGTTGTGACATACAGTGTATCAAAGGATTATGTACTCTTTTTTCCTTCACTAGGTTTTTGTCCCACAGAGTTTTTTCTAGTAAGGTTTTTAACGAGACATATCATTTATACAATGAACATTTAATGGGAAGTGTTATGAATGTTATTTAATTGATGTTCAACTTTTCAATCTTTTATCTCCCTTAGACTTTCCACCTTTCATCTTCTTTAACCATCTTCCTTAAACATTTCATCTCATTGTAACCGATTTTTCTTATTTATGTATTAGAATATGAAAAGTCTAATCTCTCAAAATATATAGTGAAGTATACTACTTGTAAATATGACGAAAAAATATACAATGCAATAGAAACCTTCATATTCTCATATCCATATTTTTATCTATTAGTTTTGTTTATAATAGATTTTAATTTATTTTTAATTATTATGTGCAATTTTAATTTTGATTTTAAATTTTAGATCCCACGAACACTGTTACTTACATTATAATATTTTATATTATTTCCACATAATTTTAAGTGAAATAAACGCTTTTATCACTATAGTCACGTGGAAAAAATTAATTTTGTAGAAATAATTAAAATTATTTTTAAAAATAGCACAATTTAGATTTATTAATTCATTTTCTAATTTAATAAAATATTTCATTAATAAATTTCCCATAACTTAAATAAAATTAAAAGCAAAATTTAATATATACAATTATATCAAATAAAAATTATTATAATATTATACATTAAATTAAATCAAAATTTACATGTAATTTTAAATTCATCCGTAAAAATATCATATACACATTGAAGGTAAAACATTAAAAAGTGAAGACCATAAATTTGATTAATGCTATTTTTATTTAATACTTGCCATATTTAAATTACTTATTTAATATATTTTTCAACCTATCTAAACCTATTACTGTTTCGTTAAAAATTATAATTTTATAATCAGCAGTTATAGTTTTATTAATAAATAAACTTTTATTTTAACTAATTAAATCTTAATTTATTTGGAACCGATATTGTTGTCAATATAAAAAATATAAGTTTCTAACATATCAAGCGCATTATCCTCCTATAATCTATATTTGTTTCTTAGATTATATAAAATTAAAATTAAAAATAAAAATATTGTTGCTTGTTGATTCCTTTCTTTGGTCCCTCCCCGGATCATTACACAAACTTGCATCATATATTTCTTTCCATTAGTTTTTTTTTTTTTTTTTGTTGAAGTTCCATTGTTTATTGATTTGAATTCAACCCAAGAAAGGAATCCTGAACGCTGAAGTTGATGAAATAGCCGCTTTTAGCGCCACTACATATATAATAAAAACCTGATAAGATTAAAACAGAATCTAAAAGAGGAAATGTTCCTGACCTCACATTTCAGATTTCATTAGTATTTTTGAACAACTCTAAAGGGCAAGGATATTTTTCTAACATTCTTTTCCAAAGTACCCCAAACATCTATCTCCTTACTCGTATCATAATCCAACAATGCACGCAACATGCTTGCTTTAACATTTGTTTAGTTTTTTCTTTTTTCTTTATTCCCTTATTTATTCATCATTTGCATGGCTGCACAGATTACTCCTCCTTCTTCATCTTCTTCTTCACTTGCCTTCTCTTCTGAATTCAATGTTTGGAAGCCAATGAGATGTTGTTTCTTTAAATGGGTTTCTCAAGTTTGTCCCAGAATCCGTCCAAGCAACCATTTCCGGATCAAATCCTCTAATGGACATCCATTAAATGCTATTTCTATGCAGGGTGGTCAGTCATTTTATTACTTTAAAAAAAAAACCGTTTGATTTGTTCATAATATGCACTGAGTTGTATTTGCAAATGAAATTTAGATAATTGATTTTTAGTTGGTAATAATGTAACCTGTTATTTACAACTGGCAAGCATTCTAGTTGTTGGATTTTGGAATTGTTGAATGGAATAAGCTGCTTTTACCTTTCAAGATTCGAGATATGAATACTTTGACTTCACCTATGTATGATTTCTGGGAAGCTTTGATTTTGTGTACTAATATGATTTTGGTGGATAATTATCAATTTGTCAAATAATAAACTATTTAAAGAGGTTTTTAGATTAGTCCAAAGCGGTGCAATAGTTTCTTTTACCATGTATTCGTAATTGTGATTTGAAAGTATTTTTTGGATTCTGGAAATCATGTGATTTTGTGTATTCTTCATCAAGTTTGTGGTTGGTTTAGTTTCTCACTCGAGGGCTTTTGGGATTAGGTATGGACGGTAGCCCTTTGGCGAAAGGGATCAACCCTGAAGAACAAGAAGAATTTTTCATCGACATCTTGGACAAAGAGGAAGCACTGTCTACACTCAGCATAACTGTTGTTGGAGCTTCAGGGGACCTTGCTAAGAAGAAAATTTTCCCTGCACTTTTTGCTCTTTACTATGAAGATTGCCTTCCTAAGGTAAAATCTTCTTCATTTCTTTCTTAAGATCGAATAATTTTCTTTGAATGGAGCCTACATAATTTCTATATGGCAGAAAAATAAGACATTGGCAATGACTAGTGAGTTTGTGCTATGTTTCCTCTTGTTATGCAGAACTTTATAGTTTTCGGTTATGCTCGTACTAAACTCACAGATGAAGAGCTCAGGAACATCATTAGCACAACTTTAACTTGTCGAATCGATAAGAGGTAAGATTATTATCATGCTGGAGTAACTTGACTAATCTCTATCATGTTATATCTAAAAAGTCTGTATGTTGTTGTGTTGATTTATTACATGGTATGACTTGTAGGGAAAATTGTAAACATAAAATGGAGCAGTTCTTGAAGAGATGCTTTTACCATTCAGGTGAATATAATTCCGAGGAGAATTTTGCTGAACTAGACAGCAAGCTGAAAAAGAAAGAGGTAAGGTAACATGTTAGCTTGCATTTTTTCTCGGTTTCCTCAACCTCCAATCAATCTTACTCTGTTGTTTTCGTATTTACTTTTAAGACTAGCTTAAAAATGTACATGCAGGTACAGGAGCTGGATAGGTTTTAGCAATGCATATCTAATGGTATTAGATTTGCTATCTTTTTGGAGTGGGATGAAACAGACTTGAGAATCTGAGAAATTTCCTTCAGATTTATGGAAAATTTACTTTTGAAAACGAACTATTGCAATCACAACATATAGCATTTTCTAACATTTTACAATTTGTTTCACCTACAAATTGTGATACCCCTACACGATCCTCCCATTGAAGTCCTGACATTTTTAGAATGGTGCAATAGTGGAAGGTTTTTCATGTTTGTTCTTGTATGATAATACCGGGGAATTGGCCTTAGAAAAGATCGATTAAGATCTGATACTTAATAAAGTATAATACAGAAGGTTAGAAAATGATATCAAGGATTATTACTCATTGGGATGTCTTATTGAACCTAATGATGGATTTCATTGTTTGCCTGCTAAACACGCAATACATGCACACTGACATAGAAATGGCTTATTTTCCAGGCTGGAAAACTGTCAAACAGGTTATTTTACTTGTCGATACCTCCAAATATATTCGTGGATGTGGTGAGATGTGCCAGCATGAAGGCCTCTTCAGCAAACGGCTGGACAAGGGTCATTGTTGAAAAGCCATTTGGCCGTGATTCAGAGTCCTCGGCTGAGCTAACAAGATGTCTGAAAAAGTATCTAACTGAGGATCAGATATTCAGGTACATCTTGCTTTACAGTTTTTAAAATGAAAATGTCGAAGTTAATGAAACTAAACGAACATCTTAATTTTAATTATGCTTTTCTAGGATTGACCATTACTTGGGTAAGGAGCTTGTTGAGAACCTCTCAGTGCTTCGCTTCTCGAATCTTATTTTTGAACCTTTATGGTCAAGGAATTATATCCGCAATGTGCAATTCATATTTTCTGAAGACTTTGGTACTGAAGGACGAGGAGGGTGAGTTGCTGTTCATCTTTTTGTATTTAAAAACACGGTTCTTTTCAGTGACCAAGATCACTTATGTGTTTCTTATTGATTTCAGTTATTTTGATAATTACGGGATCATACGGGACATAATGCAAAATCATCTGCTGCAAATACTGGCACTATTTGCAATGGAGACCCCTGTCAGCTTAGATGCTGAGGACATTAGGAATGAAAAGGTAATGTTATTACCTTTGACATGATTTACTTTTACATTGTTTTTAGTTTTCCGGAAATTCTATTTATTAAGAATCTAACATGGTGCGCATTTTCAGGTAAAGGTTCTGAGATCAATGAAACCATTGGAACTAGAAGATGTCATCATTGGTCAGTATAAGGGCCACAACAAGGGTGGTAGAGCATATCCAGGTTACATCGATGACTCAACTGTACCTAAGAACAGTATAACGCCTACATTTGCAGCAGCAGCTTTGTTTATCAATAATGCTAGATGGGATGGTGTCCCTTTTCTCATGAAGGCCGGAAAAGCTTTGCATCGGAAGCGGTATGTGGATATTTTTATTCTTTGATTTTTATCGCGGGCCTATGCCTTGTAATCATTCTTATAATTGAATGGATTGAAAAGTTGTGGACTTGAAAACTCAGGGCAGAGATCAGAGTTCAGTTCAGACACGTTCCAGGTAATTTGTACAAGCGTAATTTCGGAACTGATTTGGACAAGGCTACAAATGAGCTTGTGCTGCGTGTGCAACCTGATGAAGCCATTTATCTGAAGATCAATAACAAAGTTCCTGGTCTTGGAATGAGATTAGACCGCAGTGACCTTAATTTGCTTTATCGAGCCAGGTACAGGGTTAAATTAACTGTTTTTCAACTCTATATGCTGCTTTCTTTCATTGACCTGCACTTAACGAGCTTGATATTGGAAACTATAATGTTCTGCATAGTAAAAACGATCATTGTCGGCCATTTTTTTCTAGTTCAGCGGCATCTTTAGACCGGCAAACCCATCGGTTTTCACTTAAAATCACAGATTTTACAACTACCCTTGGCAAAACAAAGATTTCTTGCCAGAAAATGCATATCTAACAGGATTCAATTTGAAAATTAAAGATAATTTTTGTCTGAAACTCCTTATTTCCTTCCAAGATTCTCTCATTGCATGAACTTAAGACTCCGGTTATGATATTCAGGTATCCAACAGAAATCCCAGATGCATATGAGAGGTTGCTCTTAGATGCTATAGCAGGGGAGCGAAGGTTGTTCATTAGAAGCGATGAGCTCGACGCTGCTTGGTCACTGTTTACGCCATTGTTGAAAGAACTTGAAGCAAAAAAGATTGCTCCAGAGCTATACCCTTATGGGAGCAGAGGACCCGTCGGAGCACATTATCTTGCAGCCAAGTACAATGTCCGGTGGGGTGATCTCGGGGGTGAAGACGACTAGTGCTCCAAAAGTATCAAACAATTGAATCCTGTATACTCATTGTAAACCATAGCAGAGCTGTTTCGTTCAAGTGTGTCGTGCATTTCAAGTGATACTTGTATTCACAAATCGAAATCATTATTTCACATGCTGATGCATTTGGCATGTATCAAAACTGAAGATGTGAAAACTGTTAGTAGTCTGCAATTATACTTAATCAATTTAATACACCAAGTTTTAGTTTAATATGCATAAACCAATTTCATTAAAATTTTAAGCTACATTTGTTAATTGATGTTTCAAATCGAAAGACATCATTTTATACGCATAATCTTTATTTGTGCAAAAGATAACTAGATTACTAACATCTCAAATTAGTGGGAGATTATTAATAATTTGCAATATTTAGTAATCCTCCATTGTTAAGAAATATATGTGTTCCTTAAAACTAAGCCAAATGAGTCTACATGATTAGCTCATGTATATATATTCTCAGATTGACACTTGGGATAAGTTTATCATATATTTCTAACAAAAACTATTATACTTATTATTTATGTTGTTTATATATATGTTCTTTCATTACTTATTTTTATTTTTAGGGTTAAATCACTATTTAAGTTTGAATTTGGCAACTTTTATCATGTTGGAGTCTGAAATTTTTTTGGTCAAATTTTGAATTTGACAATTGTTCACACATTAGGAGTTGTACTTTGCAATTTTTTTCATACTGAGACTTAAACTATAAAGCTTTCAAAGACTAACTTGAACAAAAAAAATTCAAGTCCCAATATAGGAACATTTGTCAAGTTCAAAGCCTACCTTGAATAAAAAAAAAATCATGTCTTAATATAGAAACAATTATCAAATTTAAAATCTAACTTGAAAAAAGAAAATCCAGACCTTTACCAAAATCAATTCTTAAAATATGAATTAACCCTTATTTTTATAAACTATTATCTTTTTTGAATTACATATCCATTCCAGTATTAATTTGATTTTTAGGGTTCCTATAATACCACTGTTGGTGCATAGGCTGAAGTGTACCACAATATGTTGAAACTAATGTTGGTATATCTCATGCCACAACTTCAGTCAAACATGTGCCAATATCAGTCAAATTGATCTACATATTGTCGGTAGTTTTTTACGACAAATGTACCTCTTATTTTAACAGATAACTTGACAGCAAAATTTGTGATAATTCAGAGCAGATAGTGGTTATTTTTATGATGGATATATTTTGGTGATTATCTTAGCTGATAATGAATAGCTTGTGTGACAAGGCAACAAGGACTTGATCAACTAATGTGAAGATTATATGTTAAGGTTTAATAATCATATATTTCTTTAAGATAATGCAAGTCATAGTTGATGAACATATTGAAGATAATATGGATGATTAATAAGAAGATAATGTGGTATTTTTGGTAATAATATGTAAAAGCTTATTAGTGTACTAATTAGTGTAACCACATTTTTTGATACACTTAACTACTAGATTTTTTTTTTTTGGGTTTGGTATTAAAATCATCCATTTAAAGTATTTGGTAAGATTATATATCTAATAGTTCTAAAAATGAAATGAATGAAAAAAAAAAAAGGTTGAACTCAATGTCCATTACTATTAGTGGTTCAAATTAGGCATATTGATTGAAAGACTAGAATAAGAGTTTTAGTCAAATCAATTGATGAAAAGGTGTTTTGGTGTATAGTTACTAGATGGGTACCTCTCTATATTGAGGCAAATGGTGTACGAACTCCTATAGTTGAGACAACATGGACATCAAAAGAAGATAAAACAGTAAATTATAACTCAAAACCTTAAATGTTATATTTATAGCTGTAGATCTAGAAAAATTTAGATTGGTCTCAAAATGTGTATCCACACGTGAAGCATGGATCGTACAAGAGACCATGCGCGAGGGGACACCATAAGTCAAGCTCTCAAAACTCTAGATGCTCACTTCTAAGTTTGAATCGTTACGAACGAATGATAGGGAAACTATTGCTGAATATTATGCCAAACAATATGATATTACTAATGAGGCATACTCTTGGTGAAGTGTATCTTAATGAGAAACAAGTTTGAATAATGCTAAGATCACTCCTTGAAAAGTTTACAATGAAAGTCAAAACAATTGAAAAAGTCAAAGACATGAGTACCATACGCATGGGTGAGCTAATTGAATCACTACAGACTTTTAAAATGAAACTACATGAGGCACAGAAAGGGCAACACGAAAATAAAAAAGGCAATAGCATTAAATGTAAATGCGGTAAAAGAGCATACGAAGATGCTTAACATCAAGGTTTAGTCGAGGCATTTGAAGCAAAGCGGTGGCGACCACATTTCTAAGCCACTTCATCTTTTCCAGGCATTGCTGGTAATATCGGATCTTGTAAACGTTATTTAGATGAAGAGTGTTACTGTTTTTATGTGACACCCTACACAAGATCCGTTGGTCGGATCCGAATGGATGATATCACAATACGTTGTCAGAATAACTCAAATTGCTTTTATTCATTTTGCTAAGTAATTTAACATATAATCTTAATGAATCTTGTACATTTCCAATTTCAGTCATAAACATGTACAATAGAAGTTCACTAGTTTCATTTAAAGCATTTTGAGATTATATGGGATCATACACAAAGTTAGGATTCAAATCTAACTCAAAATATTAAAATTCAACAATGTGTCTCGAGACATTCCTCCCATTTTTTTTTTGAAATCGATTATCTCAAGACAATTGTCTAAAGACAATGGGGTTCATGTCTCGAGACAATGACTTCCTTGTCTTAAGACATAAGTTTATGTCCTGAGGCATGTTCATTCTGTCTCGAGACCATTGACCAGAAAAATCCTAATTGATCATTTTTGTTCTTAATGTCTTAAGACATGCTCTAGATTGTAAGTGTATACAAGGAAATCAATAGAAAATGAACTGACTGAAATGAATTGAAAAATGATTTATTATTGCCTACCTTGATACAGTTTTAACTAGTGTATTTATATACAATTTATAGAGAGATAATTGCTACTAACAACATGTGAACAACTCACTAACGATACTAACAACCTAACAGATTCTTTACTGATAGAAAACGATGAAAACGAACAAACGTGGATGCAGACAAAGGCTTTGTGAGAATATTGGCAACCTGATCGCAGACTGGAACCTCACCAACAATAAGATAACCATCAACCACTTTCTCCCGAACAAAAAACAAGTCAAGCTCAACATGTTTGAACTTAGAATGCAAAACTGGATTAGCAGTTACCGCAACAACACTAGAGTTGTCACATTAGATAGTTGGAGTATCAGCAGAGTAAAATCGTAATTCATTCAATAAAGAAGCCAACCAAGTAACATAAGAAGCTGCAGCAACCAAACTTCTGTACTCAGCCTCAGCAATGGAGCGAGACACAACTTGTTGCTTCTTAGAGCATCAGGAGATAGGAGTAGTTCCAAAAAACACGTAATCACTAGTTTCCAATTGTCTATCATCAAATTCAAGCCTTAGTTAGCGTCAGCATAGCCAACCAGAGACAATCTGTCAAAGGGAAAAAAACCAACCCATAATCAATAGTGCTACTCAAATATCGTAAGATTCGTTTTAACACAATCAAATGAACACTAGTGAGCGCATGCATGAATTAACAAATCCGATTGACTGCATAAGCAATGTCAGGTCGAGTGAGAACCACATATTACAATGCGCCAGCAAGACTTCTATATTCAGTAGGATCATCTAGAAGAACTCCTTCATCTTTAGACAATATAAAAGAACTGATCATGGGTGTGTGGACACCCTTGGCATTAGCTAACGAACTTCTGCTAAGAAGATCCAGAATATACTTATGTTGGAAAATATGAGGACTCTCAATTGACGAACGAGTAACCTCAACGTCCAAAAAATAATGAAGGGCTCTCATGTCTTTAAGAGAAAACTCATCGTGCAACTGTTGAACAAAAGCATCAATACTTTCAGGTGCATTTTTTATAATGATAATATCATCAGCATAAACTTACATGCACATACTCGAGTCATTTGTAATCCGAACAAATAGTGAAGCATCATATTTTGATAAAACAAAACCTAAAGAGACAAGAAACTATTTTAATTTATCAAACCATGTTCGTGGAGCTTGGCGTAGCCCATACAAGGCTTTCGTCAGGCGACACACCAAAGGCTCACCATTCACACCACATTGAACATACCTTGGAGGTTGTTGTATGTACAATTCTTCAGTAAGATCACCATTCAGAAAAGCATTGTTAAAATCAACTTGACGTAGCTGCCAACTCTTCGAGATAGCAACAGATAAAATAGTCTGAATAGTAGCAGGTTTAACCACTAGACTAAACGTTTCTTTAAAATCACAGGTTCACACGGTCGCGTGGATTTGGGGATTAGGGTTTTTGGACAAAAATTCATGCCACACGACCGTATGGCTGATTTGGGAAAATCAGTCAATTTTCACACGGTCGTGTCCCCTGGGCATACGGGCGTGTGTGTTTGGGAATTAGGGTTTTAGTGATTTGGTGCCACACGATCATATGGGTAATTTGGGGATTTAGAGATTCTACACGGGCGTGTGTTTTAGGACACACAAGGCACGCGGGCATGTAAGACCCTTACACGGTCTTGTCCTCCCTGAACCCTATTTTAGCACAATTGGACAGAGAGTTACACGGCCATGTCACTGGCTCACATGGACGTGTGCCTCCTCCTCACGTGGGCTTGTTGACCTCCACACGGTCAGAGAACATGACCGTGTGACCCTAAGTCACCAATTTTAGTTCCATATATGTTTTTTATCTGAAATTGTGTCTATGTGTTCTGACCCTTGGCTAGGCTTTAATGAGGGTAGTTAAAACTCTGATCTGAGCTCTGGTTTATGTGTTATTTTTTATTGATATGCGAGATATCTGAATATGAACCCAGTTAGCCAAATGTGTGCATGTCTATATCTGTCTGACTATCTGTTGATGTGTTCATGGTTTTTGCGTGGTTGTAAGTATGCTTGTATTTGCATAAAGTAATTTTTGGGTTGGTTGTGAAGAGAAAGAAGACTGATTTTGATCTGATCTGGCAATTTTGACTGCAACATATTTGTACAGCGGTTACCGCATATACGTCAACTTTGCTGCGTATTATTTTTTTGAGTGGCTTAGTCCACATATATGGTCTGTAGGGTTGGATGGGTCTTTCGAGGTCTTATGTGGTGTGTTTAGTTGGATGAGCTTGTGCAGATCTTTTGGGGTGTAATCGGGGGACAGAGAGGTGTTGGCTAGATAGGTGGGTTTTTTATTACTTGGTTACATTCATCCGCATCTGTTTAAGTGACTGGATGTAAGATTATTTGACTGTATTCTATCTGACTGAATAAAATTTGTGATTGAGTATATGTGTATGACATGGTGTGCTTGAATTGCTACGTTCTGTTGGGACGTTAGTTTCAAGTTTGCTTTCTAATTCTGTGTATCTCTGTAAGTATGTTTCGCTATCAAACTGATTTCTGTAATTCTATTATTAGTCAAGTGTTGAACTCACATTGAGCTCGTGTAGCTCACCCCATTAGTGTTTTCCCCTTTCAAGTACATTTACATGTTCTCGGTATACGAAGATCTCAGACAGTCACGATTTAAAACAGGCTTTAATAGTGTTATTATAATTTTTGAGATTATAACTAAACAGTTTGTGTTGTAAGTACTATTTGAAAATTGTGGTACGAAATTTTATGTTTTATGCTCGTAAGTGTCGTTGGGACTGCATCTTCTTTTGAAATATCAGAATTTTATAACTAAGAGTATTTACACAACTTAAATACTATTATGTTTTTCGATTTGTAAAACTAAAATTTTCCTATTATCACTTCGGTGGTCAATGTGACCTCCGGGATTCGGCCTAAATGCAATACCTCTAACCCGTATCCATCACCGAAATAGGGTTACGGAGCATTACCAGACTTATCACTTAAACAATCATACATTTCATATTCATTTCTCATATCCAAACAAAAGTCATTCAAATTCAGTCATATAGTCCTTAACACGAGTCCTTGGAGCCCAAAACAAGCATTAAAAATAATTCGAGACAAAACTAAGAACTCAAGGAAATTTTGGGAAAACATTAAAAATTTTCAAAATGCAAGGGACACATACCCGTGTAGCCAGACCGTGTGTCTCACATGGCGAAGAGACACGCCCGTGTCACAGGCCGTGTGGGCATTCGAAATGGGATCACATGGTGATGTCCCAGCCTGTGTCCCACCCCGTATAACTCACTGACTTGGGTCACACGGTCAGACCACATGCCCATGTGCCAAGTCGTGTACCCTTCGAAATGCCCTCACACATCCGTGTGGTAAGCCGTGCGAAAACTAAAGAGTATATTGACTTCTGCCACACGGCCAAGCCACACGCCCATGTCTTAGGCCGTGTGAAACTACTAACTTGATTTCTAAAGAAGTATCAGGGGACACACGACCGTGTTACCTGGCCATGTGTCACACACGGCTAAGACACATGCCCGTGTCTTTGCCCTTGTAGACAAAAATAGGCCATTTTCCAAGCTTTATTTCTCACCCAATGTGGTACCAACCTACACATACCAAATAATATCAATAGGCATTCAAACCAATCACAACCAAGTCTAAATCATGCAATTTCATTATCACCAATCATAAGCTCTTAGGCATCTCAAATGATCATTTTAAAAACATGCCAAAATCATCTACAAAAACTACCTAAATGGTCAATTACATATATGCACTATCTTGCCTAAACATAACATGCATACCATTTATCAAGTTCACCTATTAAGTACCAATTTACCAATACACAATCAAAGCATTCTCATGGCAATCATAAATCATATAAGATGAGGCTATCCACACATATATATACATACCAATATATACCAAATCAAGCCACATTAAATGGCTAGTTACATAACAAAACATATAGGCTTCCATTAGCCAAATGACCTATACATGCCATATAACCAAAATACATAAAGTCCAAAAGTACTAAAAGGAAAGTTTGATAGTGCGATGCAATCTCCGACAACTTCCAAACCGAGCGAGCTTTCGAATCACTATAAAATGCAAAAAAATTAGATAGAATAAGCAATTAAGCTTAGTAAGTTCAAATATTTTAACACTTAGCTTACTATTTAATCACAATTTAAGTAAATAAACATAGCATAATGAAACTCAATTTGATCCAAAAGCCTAACACATACTCAATCACACGATTAGACATGAATTCACGAATCTCATAGATTCAATTAGCATATGATTCACATACATACATGTACTGATACATGTCAACCTCTTACTCTTTCATATTATCAGTATGCCCATTGAACCATTTGGAATAATATCTGATACTCGGGAATCTCGCACACTAAGTGCCAATACATGGTCGAAACCATCTCAATCTCATATCTCATATAAATGCTCACTCTCAAGCTATCACTGGGTCTGCTCACACAAGCTAATGTAACGCCCCTTACCCGAGACCGTTGCCGGAGTCGAGCACAAGGCACTACTAAACTTATTTGAGCACTTAACCAAATTTAGATAATTTATATAATACTTTTCAGACAAGCTGTCCAACTGTGTCATAGTTGCTAAATAATTCATATCTCGAGTTATAAAACTCGAAATCCAAATCCGTAAATTTTCTATGAATTTATACTCATATATCTACTTACCAATTTTTTTCTAGAATTTTTGGTCAAGCCAATTAGTACAGTTTATTATTTAAAATCTCCCCTGTTTTAGGGTTTGACTACTCTGACCTTTGTGTATTACGAATCAGATATCTCTCTGTACAGAGCTTCAATGACTATTCCGTTTGTCTCTAATAAAACTAGACTCAATAAGGAATCTGTACATATAAAGTATGACTTCTAATTATCTTTGTAAAATTTATGGTGAATTTCCAAAGTCAGAACAGGGGATCCAGAAATAGCTCTGGCCCTGTTTCACAAAAATTTAAACATCTCATAAAATATAGCTCATATACCTGTTTTGCTTCTTCCATATGAAAATAGACTCATCAAGATTCGATTCCATAATTTATTCATTATTTAATTCCATTTCTACTATTTTTAGTGATTTTTCAAAGTCAAACTACTGCTACTTACCGAAAACTGTTTTAGTACAAATATTGTTAACTAGTTTATAACATCTTTACTTCAATTCATTCAAACTCTATACATGCCATATAAATCTTTAAACATAAAACAAAAACTACATGAATTGATCTGAATAGTGTGCCCTGTTGTGTTGATCCGATCTACCCACTTCACTTCAAGTCAATCTTCATAAAAATATTAAACACACACAAGTAAGCTTATTGAAGCTTAGTAAGCTCATAGGCATATAAACACAAATCATATCAAATATCGTACACAATCATATATCTATTAGTTTAACTATTTCATCCTCCAAATCACAATTTCATTAATAACTCATTGGAATAATTTCCATATGGCAACTCACAATTTAACTCCCTTAGGCCCATTTCTCATTTTACTTCATTGTCAAATTAGGGAACAATAAGGAATTGAGTGCTTCATTATCACATTGCCATAGTAAACCATGGACTTTCACATTGATACGCATCACACACGAAGCCATAGCCTTTCCATGGTCTTACACGGTTCACATATCATACCGAAGCCATATCCCGACATGGTCTTATACTAATCACATTATCACATTATACCGATGCCATAGCCCAGCTATGGTCTTATACGGAGTCACATTATCACATTGCACCGATGCCATAGCCCAGCTATGGTCTTAAACGGGCACACTTGTCACATATGTTTCGTCAACTCATCAGGGTCACAGAATAGAAGCACTCAAATCCATTGTTCCTACTAATTTGTACTTTTAGTTACACATTATTCATTAGTTAATGCAAATTGATAGTATTCATCAACAATAAAATACTTTAACAATCATAATATTTTCATATCAAAACATTGAACTTTGCCATATGAACTTACCTGGACTAATTTGTAAAAGTCGTAGAAATTCGTGGACTATTCTTGAATTTTCTCCTTTCCACGATTCGATTGCTTTTCTTGATCTATAATTATAAAATCATTCCTTCATTAGCATCCATTTCAATTCTATTTCACTTCACAATTTATGCTGTTCAAATTTCGAAATTGCACTTTTACCCCAAAATTTACAATTTTCACAATTTAGTCCTTCTCAATTCACCCATCAATTGAACTAATTTTTCTCAATTAACACTTTATTTTATCATTATAAACTATTTCAAAACCTTTTATATTCTTAATTTCAACAGCAACCTTCAATGCACAACTTTTTCACAATTAGGTCCTAAATATCATTTCCTATCAAAATCACTTAATAAAACCACCTTAATATGAAATTAGAACTTAAATTTCATAATAATTCATCATAAAATTCCCTTATCCATCCAGGGTAACTTCCAATTTCACCCATAAAATCAAAAACTAATGAATTCTACAAGTGGACCTAATTGTAAAAGTCATAAAAACATAAAATTATCAAGAAAAGTAAGAATTAAACTCACATGATGTAAAATATGAAAACCAGCTTTCTCCAGACCTTCTATGGCGTTTTAGCTGAGAAAATATGAAGAAATGTCTAGATTTTTCAATTACATCATTATTTAACTATTAACTTTTATGCTATTTCCAATTTTGCCCTTGTTCACATTGTTTTCTTGCTTATTTCATACCCAAACCGTCCAGCCATTAACCTTTGGGTCTAATTGCTCTTTAAATCCATCTTTTAAATACTTAAGCTATTTACTCACAATTTAACAAATTTTGCGCTATTTTCAATTTAGTCCTTTTTAATTAATTAGCCTACCAAACGTTAAAATTTTCTAACGAAACTTTAATACTAACTCAATGACACTCCATAAATATTTATAAAAATATTTATAGCTCGATTTTCAACTTTGAGGTCTCGATACCTCATTTTTGACCCGCTTGACCTAATAAATTCTTTTAATTCACTAATTTCACCATTTCACAAATTCTTCTAAATTCTTACTTGACTCATAAATATTAAATTACTATCTTGTTCAATCTTATTTGTCGAATTTAGTGATCTCAAATCACCATTTCCGACACCACTAAAAATTAGGCCGTTACAGCTAACAGTCAAGATGTAGCTACACAGTGCTACTCACACAAGCTAACAAGTAACAGCAACACATGCCAGAAAACTCAGCCACTGGTAGAACGTACGAAACCAACACCCAAAACACGGTAACCCCTAATGACATGTCATTTGTATCCTATCTATTCCTAAGGTTCAATCCGAATCTCATACATCGCCAAATCTTTATCAAGTATATCCGTGAAATCATAATCATCAATAACGCAATATTAAAGCATTTAACACACAATTATTTAATATTTATTAACATACGAACTTACCTCGAATTAGTACGAAGACAATTGACCAATCAATCTACTACTTTATTTTTCCCCCGATCTAATTCCGAATGTGGCTTTTCTTGATCTATATAATCAAATTTAACCACTTTAATATTTATTCTATTCAATTCAATCCAATTTCATAATTTGACAAAATTACTATTTTACCCCTAAACTTTTGACTTCTTTATAATTTAGTCCCTAGCTCATAAAAATGTAAATTCATGCAATTTAGTCCACAACCATGCTAGCCGAATATTATCTAAGCTTAAAGCAGCCTATACATTTCATCAGTTCACACATTTCACCACATAATTTTCACATTTTACAAATAAATCCCCATTTTACAAATAAATCCCTATTTTACGTTTTCAACCAAAATCACTTTACAAAGCTTGTTTAACTATCACTAAAATTTCATTTTCATCCATCAAACATAAAAAAAAACCCACACATATTCATGGCAAAACTCTAGACTTTTAACAGTTTTACAAATTAGTCCCTAGGCTAGCTAGGTTAAGCTACAACGACTCCAAAAACATTTAAATCAGTAAAAACGAGACCAAGAATCACTTACTTGCACAAGGAGACTTGACTAAATGTTATGAACCCTAAAATGGTGTTTTTCTTCCCTTTAATTTCGGCAAAAAAATGAAATGAAGAAGAAAATTTGACTTTGTTTTACTTAATTTGTTTTTATTTATTAAATTACACAAATAACCTTTATTATAAAACCTTTAAAACACTTAATAATGTGTCCATATATGTCCACTCACATTATGGATGGTTTAATTACAACATAAACCCTCCAACCTTTTATTATCAAAGCTATTTAATCCATTTAGCTTATAGAACTCAGGTTTTGCACCTTTTGCAATATAATCATTTTTATCAAATTAAGCATGCAAACGATAAAATTTCTTAACGAAATTTTCATGTGACTCTAGTATCATGCTGTAGACATTAAAATAATAATAAAATAAATATTTTCACTTTAGATTTGTGGTCCTGAAACTACTATTTTGTCTTCACTAAAAATAGATTGTTACACTAAACCTCTAGGCCGGGTTTTAGGGCGTTACAAAAATTTATCATCCTAATTGCAAATTGTTGAAAATTAAAAACTAAATAAATTTGTTATAGAAAAATGTGTTAAATTTCCGAGAGACAAGTGTTATTAAATTGCAATCCTAAACAGTCATTTGTAAGGATTTGGACTCGTATTATCTAATAAACATTAAGCAATATTCCAAATATTTAACCAAAACTTTATTTGATATTATATAAACTTCTAAAAAATATAGCATTTAATAATATTTTTTACACCACATCGTCAAATATCATATATACACACGTACACACCCACACACGATCAAATAGCATTTAACGTAGGATGAAAGAGAAAGGTGGACAAAAGAGAGATACGCCGATAAAAGCACCTGAAAACGTTGTACAATCAAAACCTCCACCAATTTCTTCAGTGAAACTGAAACTATGCCCCCCTCTCCCAGCCGCCTGTGCAGGGCGAGAAAACCTCTAATCTAAAACCAAACATATTTACTTTTTAGATGTATTTATAGATGTATGGTACTGATTCATAGTGTAATTATATCAGTATAAAAACAATGTACGAATGATAGCTTAAAATAAAAATTAAAATTCTTGTTTTCTTTTATATATATTATGTCCAAGATTTTCAAACACCATCATTTGGGTCCCTCATTTCTTGTCTTCATCCACTGCCTTCTTTGTCGTTTCTTTGTCTGCTCTCTCTTTCTTTTCTTTTCCTTTATAGCTTCTCCACTTACTTATTTGATGTCTTCATCTTCCGCGGATGGTAATGGCAATGGCGGTGCAAGAAGATGCGGTGATTCCGAAGGACCATCTTTGACTCGTAGATGTACCAATAATGAAATCTGGCAAGGGCCTTTTCTTGAAGACCTTGTCCTCCAGGTCGCCATTGATGCTTCTCGTTCTTCTGGCCGCCTCGCCGCAGCTGTTGCACTTGCCAATGTGTTTCAAGTATGTCTTTCATCTTCTTCCTACTCCTCGTTTTGGTTTGATTCTTCTAAGAGAGAATTTTGATTGCATTAGATAATCATTTCCTTTTAGAAGCTAGCTAGTCAAAAATATCATTTTCAACCCTGAAACTGCACTATAATTTTACAGACACTGGCAGCTCAGATATTTAGTGTCAACTGTCAAGTCTTAGTAAGGGTGAAAACTGCTTTTGGGAAGGGAACTGACTTTGGATTGGTCTATTTTCTAACTAATATATGTCCCTTTCGAATGATGTAGCTTCGGGCAATGTTAGTTATTCATTTCCTTTTTACCACTTTCGAAATGTCTACTTTTCGGCCTCTTTTTCACATATTGAATCGTGGGAGGGGAAAAAAATAAAGAAAGGTTGTTTTGGTTTTTGAATTCCCTTTCTTGGAATGGTCCTTTTTAAGCTCTCTAGATTTTTCCAACTTTTTTGACTGAATTGTTAAGGCGCCATAGCTGCTAAAACTCCATGGGATTCTTTCTTTAGTAGTGCTAAAATGTGCAAACTGACCCTTTGAGTGCCTACTTTACTTCTTAAATGTGCTGCGAATCATATATAGCTTTTAGCATAATTTAAGGCCATATGCTCTCTTTTTGTACTTTGTTCTCTTACCTTCCTCATGTTCTGCATTAGATATGTCCCAAACTTGTTAGATATTTCGCATTATTTATGATTTTGAATCTTTTGACCATTGAGAAATGTGACCAAAATACATTAACGATTATTATTTAAAAATTTCTGGGTTGCAGTGCAGCATAATGAGTGCTTCATGCTTACCTCCCCTTGATTTAGTAATAACATCTGTCATTTTATGTAAGGCGTCAAAGTACAGTTACCCTACTCAAGCCATAGTAATTTTTTATTGCAGGAGCATGTTAATGAGAAAACAGAAGCTTTGGTATGTATATAATCAAGAGACTTGAAATTCAAGTGAAAAAAAAAGTAACAGATTTTGTAACATTTAAATAATATTACTACTAATTTCCATTCAAACGCGTATTATTGTCAATTTTTACCCAAAAAAATGATTACAGGGTAAGAAAATGATAAGTAATTTACAAGCAGCAAAGAGTGAAACAGGTAAAATTTTATATGATAATTGAGAAGGGATTGTATGAAACTGTGATTTCACGTCATTCTTATCATTTTTCAATAGGAAAATGATAAACTAAATTTTCTCCCTAATTTTTATCATTTTTAGTTGGATTTAGATTTTTTAGGAGGAAAATACTGAAAATTAAGAAGAAAAATTTGATTTGTCATTCTCTTATTGAAAAGGAATAGGGATAACGTGAAATCATAGTGTCATACAATACTTTCTCATTATAATTATAAGCAAAGATTGGTGTTTAAAATAATAAAATATTAAAAATTTCAAGGCTTTATGGTTATGTAGATGTAGCTGATGATGGTTTTTGTAGTAAAGGCATGGGGGGATATGGTTCAAAAGTTAGCATTGGCAAATGACCAAAAGGAGATGGAACCCAATGCTTGTTTATATTGAATTTCATTGTAAACATTAATTCATTATCTGAAATTTAATTAATATAAATTTATTATGTATTAATTCATAAAAAAATTTATCCAAGTGGAATATAGTAAATATTAATAAATCAAATGTATGGTGATGAAGCCTAGTGGAGATGCATCCCGATTCCCAAGTCCCAATAGTATGGGGTAAGTAAGATTGACTGAAATTCAGAGTGAAACAAGGGGCAGAAGAAATTAGTGAGGTAGGGAAGCCCCATTCAGGATTTAAACCATGAAAAGAAAATACGCAAGAAAAAGAGCAGCCTGACGGTTGAATTATGTGATTAGGTCTTTGTGTCTATGCTTCAATTCAAGACAAGTCAGTTCAACGCCGATATTCCGAAAAACAAAACAGCCACTATTTACTTTCTTCTCTTCTTTTATTTATTTATCAAGAGCTGTGTTTTTCTATCTCATTTTCTGACATCTGAAACCTTCTCCTCCCATCTCTATCATCTCTAGTGCCTACTTTTTCCCTACAAGTTATTCACGCGCATGCACTTAGCTTCCCATTTGGAATTTATTATCATATTTTCAGTACTCATAGATCTCAATGAAATGATTTTACATTGCAAACACACCTTTCTTCTAATACCCTTAACCCTTATCCATCACCAGAATAGAGTTATGGAGTATTATCGGACCTAACAGATCAAATAAATTAGTAAATTAATTAAATTGTCTCTTTTATTAGCCTTCGAGGACCAAAATATGTATTAGAAACAAATTAGGACTAAACTGGGTACTCAAGAAATTTTTCCAAAAACATCAAAATTTTTCAAAGAAACATAAGACACACGCTCGTGCTTCTAGGCCGTGTAGCTCACACAGTCAAGAGACACATCCATATCTTAGGCCGTATGGGTATTCGAAGTAGGCACACACGGCCGTGTCCTAACCCGTGTCCATACCCGTGTAACTCTCTAACTTAGGTCACATGGCTGAGACACACGCCCATGTCTATGCCCATGTGAAAATACCTGGGCATTCTGTTTTGAAATTTTAAGGTTGCAGGGGACACATGGCCAAACCACACGCTCGTGTATTAGCCGTGTGGACTCAAAATGAACCTTGAACATCAAGTTTACCATTCCCTGCAATCTTAAACACTAAGCAACTCAAAAACTATTCGTTCAATCCATCCAAAACACGATCAATTACCTTTTAAACATGCCACAACAACCAACCTAGTTACCTAACCAATGTACCATTATAGATACTTCAAAAACATTATCAAAATATTTCAAATAACATCTATCAAAACCAATTTAAAACCATGCCAGGATCAACCTAAATTTTGCCTATATTATGTTCATTCATGCATCAACCTAAACATGTCATATTATAGCCTCAATAACACATATATTCATATATATAATCAACTAATATCAACTTATAATATTAATTACAATCACTCCACAAAATGATAAGCTTTAAACAACCTAGGTACATGCCAACACAAAAAGAAGTATACATCACCACGTTTTGAGTTTGGGATCGTTGATGGATACTGATTTGGCAATCAGAATTAAGTACTTAACCTGTGCACGGAAAACAAAACCATTCGCTGAGTATAAACTCAATGGTATTTCTATAATCCGAATACTTTAAGTAAAATTATATAACATGCACATTTAATCATACATTAACAATAGTCATTCAATTGATCAATTTAATCATACTACAATCAATTCTCATCATTTGCTATCTAAATTAGATTTTCACAATATGTCACACAATCCATATGTATCAATTTCATTCCACATTCGGTATTTCCAAATACTTTTCATAATACCACTTCTTTCAATTACTCCTATTAACATGACTCGGACTCTAACAGATACGAGGATCCAACCAAAACACACTAGTTTGGCACCCAGTGCCTCATCGGATAATTCAAAGTAATAAGTTGACACCCACTGTCTCATCGGTTAAACCAAATTGGTACCTAGTACCTCATCGAATTAATCCGAAGTAATAAATTGACACCCAGTGTCTCATCGACTCGAAGTCTATGTAATCCCTGAACTTTTCCAATCTTATGGCATGCCATCTATATCCGACTCAGCCCAATACAGTTAATACGGTTTCAATTCACAATTCAAATGCAACAATATCCAATATTCAAATTTCACATTATTCACATATTCAAATAATTTCAATTAAATATCAAAATGCTAAATACTCATCTCAATCACTTACCATAAACATTTAATCAAAATACAACAATTAATAATTAAATTCGGATTATAGAAATACAAACCGGAACTTTCAAGCTATTCCTCGTCAACTTTAACTTTTCCTTTCTTAGTTGAGGTTTCCGATACAATGTTGGCTAAAATTAAAACAATTAAAATTCATCAATACAATACAATTCAATTTCACATTAAATATTTCAATTTTTTATTCAGCATTTGCCTAAATTCCAATTTAGTCCCTAAACAAAGACTATATTTATTTCTTAAAACTAATTCCATATTTTCATTCAATTTCTACTTTAAACTAAATTCAACTCTATATTTCACTTAAATCCCTAAACTTTAAAATTTTCACAATTTAGTCCCTATTACTCAAAACTTATAATTTATTTTACAATTCAATCCCCTTTTTCATTTCTAACTTAAAATTCTAGCAATTCAATCCCAAATACTTAAATTATTCAACATGAACAACATCTAAAAATTCAATATTTTCTAAAATTTCAGCATAGGTTAAGTAGTATTTAATACTAGGATTCTAAAAACATAAAAATTATAAGAAAATGGACTACATTGACTAACCAATTGAGCTTGGAACCTTGAAATCCCTAATTCTCCTTCTTTTCTTTCTCTTTTTCTTTCTTTTTCTTTCGCTTTACTTCTCTGTTTCTATTCTTTTGTTTCTTTTCTATTCTTTTTCTTTTATTTAAACATTATAATATAATATATATACTTAAATTTTAAGTTTTAATAATATTATAATATATATTTTACACGTGTTTTTAATGTTATGTCGCCTCAATTATGGCCATTGGCATCATTGCTCCTTTGGTCCCTTTAATTTTTCTTTAATCTATAATTCAACTTTTACTCTTTATGCAATTTAATCCTTATACCTAATTTCTCTCAATTCAAGCTAATTCACCTAACTAAAACCTAATTAATTACACAACTAATTAATATTTACGATCCATTTTACGAAAACGGAGACCCAAAAATACACTTTTCGATGCCTCTGACTATCAGGTCGTTATACTTCTATTTGATCCTACCCTAATCCTAATTTTCTTTACTGCATGAACTCTATTTTTGTACTTCGACTTCGGGGGTTTTTTTTTCCCTTTACGTACAAATGATTTTGCATGCAGGTTTGTTCGACGTGGCAAGCTATTTTTCAATCTTGTCCACTCTAATATCGTCTCACAAGCATCATATGGGGTCGTGCTCGCCACATGCACACGATGTGGCAAGATAAATACACATATCATCATCGGACGACTCAGAATTTTTGTGCTAAGAGATCAGTTCACGTTACCCTCTACTTCGATCCTTCCGACGTTAACTTACCGGATGGGCTGACGTGCCGTTGCCTCACCCTATCTGACATCCACCTAACTTGCGGCTTTGATGATAGTTCCATTTGCCTTTTTGAGCTTGCCACTCGCCAACATGTCAACATTTTCCTCCCCTAGCACCGTAACCGTTTCGATCGCTTCTCACGCGTTGTATCTGGCATTGTCATCACCCACCCCAGAATCATTTTCGATCCCTTGGATGACAACATCCACCTGGCCATAATAGATGGGCAGCCCCTTGCTCGTCGAGCCCACATGGGCAACGTCCTGGATGACGGTGCATTGGTGGACTTCACCAGATGTTGGCGTTGGTGGGTTGGCCTTTATGCAAGCGTCCCTGGTCGTGCTTTCCACATTTGGGACTGTAATGCTGAAGAGCTAGTCTACCTGAATGCATCATTGACAGACCCCGAAGCCATGATGGGGTGGCATATGTTGACTGAGTTCACTGAAACCATAGGCTAAGTGAGGATGATAAGTCAGGAATCGGTTGTGGCATGTACGGATTTGAGTTACATGATTCTGGACTTGATAAAATAAGAGTTCACATTGTACGATCAACAGCATAGAAGAGGACTTGCTTCGACACCAACAACGAGTCGTTTATCACTGTTGACAACCGTGGGCTGGCTACCGTCCGCTATGTTGGTACGTTAGAGGAGGTGTGTAGATTCCACACACGGCATAATAACGCCATTGGTTGCGTGAACTTAGGGTACGCGCTAATGTGCGGTGCGAGTGTGGTAAGGACGTGGGAGATAGAATAGGGGCAATACTTGTATAGTTTGAATGAGAACATAGGGGCTATAAACGCGATGGTGGCGGATGATAGGCACGTAGCAGCTACAAGTAGGGACACCACTATACACCTATGGGATTTTGGTGCACAGTAGCGTATGGTGAAGCCAAGGGTAGTGATGTTGTTTAGGGCGAAGGGAACTAAGAGAGGAATGTAATCTAGCTTGGGGAAGTGACAGGCGTGTTTGTTTTCGGTACTTTTTTCTGGTTTTAAACATAATTAGTGGGGGAAAGTATTGGGTATTCACTTGCCTAGGGGATACTGCTTTAGTTGGTGTATTTGACCTAAATTAACAAAGA
Source organism: Gossypium arboreum (assembly GCF_025698485.1). Taxonomy (NCBI): domain Eukaryota; kingdom Viridiplantae; phylum Streptophyta; class Magnoliopsida; order Malvales; family Malvaceae; genus Gossypium; species Gossypium arboreum. The sequence continues at coordinate 18,818,482 of NC_069080.1, forward strand.
AATCAAAACATAACCCATTGGCTATTTTTTAGAAGAATGAAATGAGAGGAAGAATTTTGTATTATATATTTTGTTATTTGATATATAATTTCATGTAGTTTTTTTTATTTAAGTTAAACGGCTACATTAGATCCATAAACTAAATCTCTATGATGAGATATATTTAAATTCAAATATAGCAACGAGTGCTAAAATAAAAAGAAAATGTTTATATATTTAAAAAATTTAAATTATAGTGACTTATTTAGATAAATTCTTATAATAATTTTGTACATAAATAAGCCCTAATTACAGGGACTTATTTAAATAAACCTTATAATTTGTATTTACATAAGCTCTTAAGCTATAATCACTTATTTCAATAATATTCGGTTAAAATAATATTAATAAAGTATAATTATTCTGAAGTTATAGATTTACATTGAAAGTTTATCACCACTAGATTTGTGATAAACTTTAAAAAAGGTAATAAAATAATTATGTGCCTACCCAAGCCAACAATTGATTTCCATGTAAAAAATGTCTAAGTAATTAAATATAAGGGCTTTTATGAGTATAGATTAAAGAAAAGGGACTTATTTATAAAAGCTTATTCAAATAAGTTATTCAAATAAGTTTTTATTAATATATAAGACAAAAGAAAATGACTATTAGGTGTGTTTGGGTGAGAAATTTTATTTGTATAAGGTTTTACTTATTTGGATAAATACATTAGAGAATTTCAAAGTTTGTAATTAATTTCTAGAGAAGATTTTAATTGCTCAATTTCTTTTTTCAAATTCCATCTAAATAGGTGATTTTTTTTCAAATTCCTTATAATTTTATTTTATTTAATGCACATGGTCCCATTATAAGATAAAAAAATTTAACTTCAAAAATCATTTTTATTTAATTAAAATTATTTATAGAAATTTACAAATATAATGATATCCATATTGAGTATTTTTTTATATTATTTATTTTATATACTTATTTTTAATTGGTAAAATTCCAATAACAATTTTTGCTATTTTCAATTAGCTATGATTGATGAGAATGTCAAGATGGAAAAGTTACTTTACGATGTTTGATATATACTTATAAGTACTGAATATTTTTTTTATTTTCCTATGTTAAGATTTCAATGGATTGTGATTTTTTGAATTGTGATCGAGGAGAATGTCATTATTGTGAATGTTACTTTATAACGTTTGTAAGTATTGATTAAAATCTCTTGTTTGGCACATTCAACACATTCACGAGAATGAAATGATACTTTACAAAATTATCCTTATTAAATAAAAATAATATTAATATATTGCTAATATTATTTTAATATTTTTATTATTAATAAATATTTAATAACATTTTTCAATAATCTTTATTATTAACCAATATTTGAATTAATCCAAGATGATTTTCTCATATTTTGATCTAATCCATTATTTGAATACATTTAAAAAAAACAACTTGCTTATTAACTTTGTGAAGATATACAATTTGCAAATTTTTCCTCGTTACATTATAGGTATAAATTCAAATATATTCATATAGTGCATATATGACTTGAAATTATCTTAATATTAATTTTAAATTAGCAGCTTGATTTAGATGCATGACATTTTATTCAATAGCTAGCAGATTTTTCATTTTTAACTCCTGAATTTTCATGTAAGCTTTGTTAGGATGGCATGCCATGCGTCTTCTTTTATTAAAAAATTGGGCAATAAACTAGTTTAAAATTAAATTTGAGAGTAGGTGATGCCAATGTTATCATTGGAGCAATGGGATATCATCTATGAATAGACTTGTTTTTCACACAATGTATCTTTCATGAATACGTTTGACTAATAGTTGGACTAATGGAGGTATTAACTTGGAAAAAAAGTAGTTTAGGAATCAAGATGGAAAAATGATATAGTTTAGGTACCAATTTGTGTGTTAAGCCTTTTTCTTATATGCTAAGTTAACAAAGAATTTAAAAATTATGTCACACCTGGGAATGTTAGGTTTAAGTCGAAATCTTGATTTTGGTTATTAATTTGAAAAGCTTACAATTTGAGTGGGCTCTAGTGGGGAAAAAAGGGAATCGGCGGACATGTTGAGGAAAGGTTGGATTTCAAACTTTAGTTCGGTTAATTTTGAACTAGAATTTCTTTAGTGGAGGTATGATGATTAGGGATACCTACAGATTGTTGTTGAATTGGTTTTGGTTAAGGTAGTGCAAGAGGACTATATAAAGGGGGAAATTATTCTCCGGTATTACTTTTCATTTTTTTGTTCTTTCTTCATTTTCTTCTTTGGTTTGTTCTAGAAGAGAAAAAGATTAAGGTGCGTCTGTTATTATTTTCTATGTATTTAAACGATAAATAAATAAATAAAATTAATTTCATATTTCACTATTATGTCTTTTATTTTTCTGTCTTTCATATTTTACATGCATAGCAAAATTGTGAGCAAATATTATCTCATTAATTATGTAAGTTCAATCTGATTATAACTGGCACTGTAAGAACGTTTACATTGCGAGAAGGAAAACTTACTTTAGTAGATAATCTTCACGGATCTGTAATCCCGTAAAAGAATCAAAGTGAGCATTTGATTCGAATACTTGGAAGGACTATTATGTTGTCTACAATTGCAATTGGAGAGATGACTAGTCTTGGCTATCGAAGTAGTTGACTCCATAGGTAGAGGCATAGATGTACTCATTAGAAGAATGATACATTGGACTGGACCCAAGATGAATTAATTCTGAATCCATTTGTAAATTAATTCACTTGTGACGTTCATGGTGTGATTTATCTAAATCCTGAGTTAGCCACTGACCATGCGTAAGTAACTCATGTTCTTTAATATAAGTGGAAGCTTTTGATATGTTGGGTATATGACTTGTGTACGGTATGGTTTTACTAACAATAATGGAATTCATAACCTGATTAAAAAGCTAACGATATCCTCTCATTGGCATTGTGTGGATTGATAAATATGGAACGTGACCATGGGTTGCTTATTCTCGAACGAGTAGTTTATCATAGTCATTTGTTGATAGTGATCGTATTACTCATTGAAAAGACATAATGGTGACAATGAGATAAAATAAGATTGTATTGAGTGAACGAATTTAACTTAAAGGAATCAAGGATATCATATGAGAGTAACACACACATAACGATGTCATTAGACAAAACAATTGGTTGAATCTCTTTTGTAAATAGTATATAATAAGGAATTTTCAATCATGGTACTTCTTATGAACTTACTCCATGATTAAGTAAATCGCAAATTATCGGAATGATCATTCTGGATATAATTGCAATTACTTGAGCTTAATTCTATATATTTGGTTGGTCCCTCCGCTAGCTCAACAAAAACTTGATCAAACTACATTTGAATTAGAAGAAAATTCTATGACTTTGTAAATAATTTAATTAAGTCGATTTATTTGATGTGGAATTAAATTAAGCAGTCATGAGAACTGTTCAACTAAAAAATTTGATTCAAGAATTTTCTTGAAAAATTCATTTGGAAAATCTAAGTGATTTTTTGGAAAATTAATTTTGATCAAGTAAAATTAAATTAATCAAGTTAATTAAAATAAATATGATGTTTTGAAAATTAATTTTCAAGTTAGACAATTGGTCCAATGGATAATTAAACTTGAAAATTAGACCTTATATCAAAAATTGGGCCCGAGAATCCAAAATCGAGACTGAGACAAAAAAACTGATTGAATCAGGCCTGGTATGTGAAACTGGATCGACAGTCCAATTGGTGGTAGGATCGGACCATTCGAGTCGTCACTAGCCCTGACCGAATAGGCAACAGTCGAACCGACTCGATGTGTTGTGAGGGTATCACACCTGCAATGGCACCGTCGAACACGATGGGTGGTCCTTCGACAGTTAAGCAGTGAAGGAATCACACTCCTATTGGGACTCTACTGGATAATTTGATTTCAAATTAACTATTCCAAAAATAATATTATTTTAATAAATTTAATTTAATTACTATCTTAATAGTATATTATTAATTTAATATTAAAGTGATTATCTTAAAATTAATTTTAATTTAATAATTATCTTGATAAGTATTATATTAATTTAATATTAAAGTGATTAAGTTGAATCAAAGTTGAACTCTCTAAACTCTTCCTATATAAAGAGAGCCTTGGATCATTATTTTTTACACACTTGAATTCAAGAGAAAGTTGTAGAGAGAAAATTCTCTAAAGAAATTATTTTAATATTAAAAGTTCCTTATATAAAAAGTATCGTTATATTTTTAATGGGTATTGACACTTTTGTTAGTTTTTGAAAGATCATAGAATGCAAAAATGGTATCGATAAAATTTAGTATCAATATAAATCAACAGGTATCGATACAATTTTAAAAGATCAATACTTATTGTTTTCGTTTAACTTTTTTTTTCAAGTCAAAGTGTAGTTTTGGTATCGATAATAAATGATGCATCGATAGAAATTATGGTAATATCGATACATATTGGAAAATATTGATGCTTTTTGTAGGGGTAGTTTTTAATTGTTTTAAGATAGTTTAAATAAATTTTAAGACTTTAACATTTTTTTGAACTTAGTTCAAAATATTCTAAGTGTTCAAAACATTTTCTACTATGTTTAGAAGTCTTGAAATAATTTTTATGCTTTGAACGTTATTAATTCTTTGTACTAAAACAAATTTTACATTTAAAAACATTTTTATTTGTTATATCAAAATAATTTATCAAATAAAGCTAATTTAATAGATGAGATTGAATGTTACCTTATCAACAAAAGGAGTTGTAGCTCGTGGAACAACAATAGTTTTTCTACAAAACTTAGATGAAGTTTCTTCAATCCTCGATAAATCTTTAGCATGGTCACCATGATTTGCAACATCATGTTTCACACAAGCATCAGTCAAATGTCGGTCTTCATTACTCATATGTGCTCGATCCTTCGTTACCTAAATCTGCCTATACTATGATCTTCTTATTTCATTCATTGTTCTAACAAGTTTTGCAGCAGAATTGAACTTTTTTCAATCTCACATCATTCTATAACAGTTGGGTTTGATATGTCCAGCTTTCTCACAACAATAGCATATAGTCTTTCTAATATTTTTATTCATAACCTCATGACAAAAAGAAGAATTCACATATTTAACTTTAACAAAAATTTGGAGGAGCGATAAGTTCCTTACTTTTATTAATATAACCAAGTCTTCTTAGGTTTGGTTCAATTCTCCCTGAAGCCAAAATTTCATCAAGCTTCTCAATTTGGCCTCCAAACTTCTTCAAGATAGCATTTCCATAATCTAACTAGCTTTTGGTTTCTTTTAAAGCATTACCCTTTTCTTGGACCACAATTTCAAGCTTTTCTTTTTCTCCTTTAAGGAGAATAATTTCTTCCTTCAAGGAACATATGGCTGTAAGCATCCTCCAAAGATTTAAAAGGAACATCATCATTATCCAAATCTTCTTCAAAATCTGTTGGAACATGGTTTGAAGTAGTAGTAGTAAAAGCAACATAGTTGCTCACATCTTCATCTACATCGAAACTTTCTTCATCACTCCAAGTGACTGTGAGGGACTTCTCATTCTTCTTAGTATTAATATGTTTTGATTGTTAATGACCAAGTCCTTTGCATTCATAACATTGAACATCCTTCTTCCTTATCTCATTGATATCTACTTTGGTTCACTTCCTAGCAAACCTCTTCATGCTTTTTGTGAGCAAGGCTAATTGCTTTTTGGTCTCATCAATTTCCTCCACCATCTGTTCCACTGTCGGGATAGCCTTTTGAGCATTGAATGCTACGTTCTTTGTAAACTCATTTTGTCAATTTTACTTACTTTATATTCAGCTCAAAGGTTTAGAGTGAGCCTGTAACGCCCCAATTTTCGGGAATTCTGTGAATATTGGCAAAATTTCATGCTTTGATTTTGTCATTTGTGAGTGAAATTATGAAATAGAACCTATGTGAAAATGTTTGAAAATGCTATAGGCTAAATTGAAGTGGCCAAATAAATAGGAGTGCAAAATAGGAGGATTTGCATGACAAACCTCCCATTTTACATGAAGTGGCCAGCTATCATGTTGTTGTAGACAATATGAGCACTTGATATCCATAATTCATGGTACAAATTGATAATGGGTTAGGTAAATGTTCCATGATAATGGATTAGGTAAATATTCCATGATAATGGGTTAGGTAAATGTTCCATGATAATGGTTTAGGTAAATGTTCCATGATGGGCATTTCATGTCTTTTGTATTAAAGAATTAAATGGATGAAATATGAAATTTTATTAAAAGAAAAAGGGGTGAAAAGAACAAAGTTTTGTCCATCTTTGTTCATCATATCCTAAAGTTAGAGAAGAGAAAGGAGAGGAGAAAACTCTTGAATGTTCGGTCACTTGGGGAAGAAAATTGAAGGTAAGTTCATGGTAGTTTGCTTTTATCTTGAAGTTCATGAGTTCTTCTTGATTCTACCTTAACTCTTGAAGCATATTTTGGTTTTTAGTTGTGTTGTGAGCATTTAGTCGTGAATTAAAATGAAGGAAATGGTTGTTGTTTCATGTTCTTTTGATGAAAAATGGAAGATAGGTGAAGTTGAGCCAAACAAATGAGCATGCATGTGCCTTAGATGTTAAAGGGAAAAATCAGCTAGCATGTTGTGCTTTAAAATGATGAAATGGAGATTATACTTAAGTAAAATCATAGATATGCGATGATTGATTGGTGATATACATGTTTAAATAACAAGCATGCAAGTTAGGTGTGAAAGAGTGATTTGGTAATAAATCTGCTTGGGATAGCAGCAGTAACGTGACTTTGGAAAATCACCATAAATTGTGGGAGATGAGTTAGAAGCTGCATAAATTATGTAATTAAATCTTAATGAGTCTAGTTTCAAATGAAATAAACTAGAACATATTTTGAGTTCTGTACAATGAGAAATTTTATTTGTAATGAAGAGTGGTCATATTAGTCAAACAGTGAAACATGGGAAACTTTAAGAAAAATCTGGTATTGATTGGCTAAACCAAAAATTCTGAAAATTTTATGGATAGAATATATATGAGTCTATTTTCAAGGAAAATTAACGGAACTTGATTTGGAGTTTCGTAACTCCAGTTATAAATAATTTAGTGACTGTTGCTCAGGAAGACAGCTTGCAGTGAAATTATGATTATGTGGTAAACATTGACAAAAATTTGTTAATGAGTTGCTTATTGATTTCTTATAAGCTTACTATGATCTGTAGGTGTGGTTGGCCGAATATTGTAAGGGGTTAATACGTGGTTTGTATTTGAATAGTTAGATTAACGTGTTAGTAATCCAATTGTAGGCGGTTCGTGTGTGGATCTCGTCAGCATATCGTCGCAAACAGGTGTGTAACTAACACCCTCTTTCTTAGTCTGGATCGGCAAAAGTCGAAAAGCCGAAATGCCGAAAACCGGTATTTTGTAGATTTGCGAGTGTGCGAATGCTCGTGAGGTAAATCGATTAATGTTTTTGGTAAGCTGCAATGTTTGGACTGCAAAGTGCATGATTTTTGTGCCTTCGATATTTTTGGGCTTAATGGGCCAAAATTGGAATGATGGGCCAATCTGCCCAATCAGTAAGAACCCTCAGTAGTGATTCGTTAGTACGTGAAAAGTAGGAATATGCATGAAAAACCCTAAAATAGATAAATTATGAAATACCTTTAAAAGTGGAAAATTTACGTTTACCCCTAGTAGATAAATTACCAAATATCCCTAGGGTTAAATTGACCTAAATGCATGTTTGATGTTGTTATTTATTGCATGCCATGTTGTTATTATCTGATGCATGGGATTGGGATATTGACGGAGGAAGTACTGAAAGTGGCTTGTCCACGTCTTGGAAGCTTTGCCTCAATTTATCGTTAATCGAGCAAGCAAAGGTCAAGAATGTGGAGTGTTAATGGGTGGGTTGAGCTATCCCACATGGAGTGTATGGCTGGTACGGTGGAGTGTAGTGGTTGGTGGGTTGAGTAGTCTCCCAAATGGGCTTGCATATGTTATTGATGTTGCATGTATTTTGAAATGGGCCTATGGGCCATGTTATTATCTGAATAAGGGCTAAGGCCCGCTTATTGTAATCTGAAAAGGGCTCGCCCAAGACCATCATTACTGAATGGGCTTAGGCCCAATAGGCTTGAGCTGACTTGGGTTTTGAATGGGTTTTCCTTGCACACCGAGTTTCCCCAAACTCACCCTTTTATTTTCATCCACGCAGAAATCCCCAACCATAGCGGGCTTGGAGTCGTGAGGGAATTCGGAGTGGCCACCCGCTCAAAGTTTGATTTTCTTCCGTGAACTGGACATCCTTTTAATTACGTTTGAGGTTTTGGGCTTTTAAATGTAATAAGGCCGCTTATTTATTTTTGATGGTTTTTATATGTTTTATTAAGATAGGTAATATTTATATTTTAAATGTTGAAATTAGATAGCTTTAGGGCGCGTTTTCAAAAACAGTAATTGATTTCAAAATAACACGAAAATAAGCAAAGCTTCCGCAATAAAGATATTTTTCAAAATTAATCACTTTTCCTAAAAAGGACTTAATCAAATCGGTTTCCTAGAAATATACATGACGTTAAGGTATGGCAATAGCGGTTTGCATGTCTAGGATTGGATCCGAAGGGAGTTTGGTACTTAAGCAGTCCGATGGACTCACCTCCTCTTTCCCGGTTTCCTACCTGGTGCACAGCTTCCATTCACTTTAACCCTTAATGAATTAATCTTTTGAACATCAAGTACGATTTTCTGGACTTAGAATGGAAATTTTTTTTAACGTTTTTGATGTGGCATGCCGGATCCGGCCATGACTTCTGGGCCGGGTTTGGGGTGCTACAGAGCCTATTAACTTGTACATCTTGAGAGCTGTAATATTTTTGGCCTCCTCCATTGCTGTGACTTTAATGGCGAATCGTTTTGGTAAAGACATCAACACTTTGAGTACCAATTTATCATCAGAAAAATGTTCATCGAAACAGAAAGCCACATTAGGAATCTTACATAATCTTGCATAAAACTCAAAGATAGTTTCACTCTCAAACATTCTCAAATTTTCAAACCTAGTTGTTAAAATCTAAAGTTTTGACATGCGTACGATATCATTTCCTTCATTTTGGTTTTTTAGGATTGTCCATGCCTCCTTAGCATATGCACATACATAACTGACTTTAAGTTGGTCTAGGTCAACTCCATTGAAAATGGAATTTAAGGCTTGTGAATTTTCATGAAAAGTCATTCTTTCTACATCAATGTATTTGCTTCTTTCTTTAGGGCGTGTGGTGCCATCAACAACAATTACAGTGGGTTGAGTCCACCAATTTCCAATAGCTTCCCAATTTGCTTCGTTGACAAACATAATGGAATCTCTCATTGAGTAATCGAACTACCTTTCTTCATGGATTTCATGGTTGTAGATCGGACAAAGGATCACCTTCAAATAACTTTTGAAATCTGCTCTATAACAAATTGAAAAATAATTAATCTGTATATATGATAAATCAACTTTGCTTAACGTTAGTTATAATGACAGTTAGAATGAAAACAAGTAGAGTAAAAAATAAGAGCAGAAAAGAATTGACACAATCGATCTTTGTTAACACTATTTAGACAGAATGATCCTACATCTGCGAAGCCTCGTCCAATGAATGATTTTATACAATAATCGTCTGAATCACATATTAACTTAAGTCCAATATATCCTTACACAAAAAAGTAACCGCAGCCCCAATACCGACCAAATTGTCACAAATCAATCACTCAAATACCTCACAATACAATCAATAAGCTCCCTGTAATGACCCAAAATTTAAGGGCATCGAAAAAGTGTGTTATCGGGCCTTCGTTTTAGTAAAGCGGATTCGTAAATATTTATTTAAAATATTTATGAAGTTAGTTTTGTGTTTAATTAAGCTTTGGTTAGGTGAATTAGCTAGAATTAAGAATAATTAGGAAAAGGGACTAAATTAAAATAGGTGTGAAAGCTTAATTAAAGATTAAAGAAAATAAAAAGGACTAAATAGGAATTATGCCCATTACTAATTTTGAGTGGCATAAGCATAAAAATCTAAGATTTTATGTGTTAAAATATATTATTAAATTATTATTATTATTAAATAAAATAAATAGAGACAAATGTATGGTAATGAAACCATAAATGTGTAATAGTAATAATAAATATATGTACACTTGTAATATAATTATATATTTACTTATTATATAAGTAAAAGATATTTATATTATTATAATATATTATTATTAAATTAATAAACAAAGGAATTAAAATAAAATAAATGAAACAAATGAATAAAAAGAAATAAAGAACAGAATTGGGGACGAAAACAGAAAAGAAAAGAAGGAAAGAAAGGAAAGAAAGGAAAAAAGAAATTAGGGATTTTAAAGTTTGAAGTTTAATTGGTAAGTCAATTTAAGTCATTTTATTGTAATTTTGAGTTTTATGATCCTAGAAAAAAATACTACTATGTATATGTTGAAATTTTGGAAGTATTAGATTTTAGATACTAATTTTGTTGAGTAAAAGTGTGAATTAGAGATTGAATTAATAGAATTTCTAATTAGAATTGGGAGAAGGATTAAATTGTAGAATAGGCTATAAATTTTTGTGTAATAGGAACTAAATTGCAAGAAATTCGAAATTAGGTATTTATGATGAAAATTAGAGAGTTAAGTTTAAGTTTGGTTGAAAATTGAATATAAATAAGGTATGAATTGGGATGGAAAAATAGATGATTTTGGTTAAGGATTAAATTGGAATTAAGGTATAAGTTAAATAGGAAATTCAAGTATTTGATATGAACAATTGTTGTATTAATAATTGTAAATTATTTTAATTTTCATAGCTAACATTGAACCGGAGACATTGGCTCAGAAGGGAAAGAAAAAGATTGCCGGAGAGTAACTCAGGATAAATTCTAGTTTGTATTACTATAATTCAAATTTATTTATTATTGATTATGAATAGTGATTAATATGCATGGTAAGAGAAATTAAGGTAAGTATTGATATTGAATTGAATGAAAATGTATTGAATTGTGAAAATGTGTGAATATATGGATTGAATATTGATTGAAAGGTGGAAAATGATTGAATTGAAAATGTGAGAAATATGAAAATTGAATTAAGTTGAATTATGAGTTTATGTGATTTTTTGAATTGAAATGTGTATTGATTGAAAATTTAAGAGTGATTTGGAAACCCTATTAATTGTATCAAGCTGAGTTGGATATAGTTTGCATGCCAAAGGATTGGAAGTGTTCAGAGATACTTCAACTTCTAGTCGATGAGACACTGGGTGTCACTATATTACTTCAGATAGATTCGATGAGGTACTAGGTACCAACTTACTTCGGCTTGGCCGATGAGACACTGAGTGCCAATTATTTGCTTCGAACTATCCGATAAGGCACTAGGTGCCGTATTGGAGTGTTTGGTTGGATCTGTGTATCCGCCAAAGTCCAAGTCTTGTTAATAGGGGTAATGAATGAAATGGTAAAATTGAATAAAAGTAAATGATCTTGATTGAGAAATGAAATAAGAAATTAAAATTTAGAAATGAGAATGAATGAATGAACCAAAGGTTCAGGGAATGATTGATGAACCAATGAAATGAGATTATGAAAAATCATAGTATGAATCATTGTTCACGAATAGACAATAGTGTATTGATGAATGAAATGAGTAAAGAAAAGCTATTTAGAATGGCTATGGTTGTTATGTAATGAATAAGTATATTTTGTTGATTTGTAAATTTTAATAAGCATCATTTGTATGTTATATCATGTAATTTGAATTATAGTAATACCACTGAGTATATCTATACTCAGCGTACAGTTGTTTTCCATGCGTAGATTAGTTAAAGTCAAATGTTCCGGTCCAGTATCCAAAGCCAATCTCGATCTCAGAAAACTTTTGTGATGTATATTTCTTTTGGTAAAAGTGACATGTACCTAGGTTATGTATGAGTCATTTTTGAATTGGTAGTAAATAATGTGTTTGAATGGTTATGTGAAATGATAAGACTATGAAATGGTACTTTTGATATAAAGTTTAAAAATGGAAATTAATGAAATTAACTAAATTAATTTGAATATTATATGTAAAATTCTTATGATTCAAGTGTAATTGTATATAAAATTGTATTGGTTGTTATATTGGTTTGAATTGGGTACATTTTAAGTTTGCAGGGTTGGCAAGATGATTAAAAAGGGGCTATATTGAGTTCGCACAACCTGGTCCACACGGGTGTGTGAGCCCTGTATTTGAGAAAAATTTTGGAATTTCATGAAAAATTTCTTGAGCACTCGAATTGGTCCCGAATCACTTCTAACACGTATTTTGGGCCTCGAGGGTCCTTAAAAGGGACATTATGAATGTTTTACAATATGTATGTTATTTATTTGTATAATGTTCGTAATATATCTGAAAGGTCCGGTAATGCTCAGTAATCCTGTTTCAATAACAATCTAGGGTTAGGGGGTGTTACACTCTCTCAAATATACCTAAAAAAGTCCCACAAAATAATCATAAGAACAAAATAAAGTTGCTGACAAAGACACTTTAAAAACTACTCTTGATGTGTGGCATAAAACAACTTATTTATAGATCTCTTCAAGTGATCAATCTATAGTTTTTTTTTTATAAGCTTTAAACTTTTATTCCATTAATTATCCTAAATATTTATCACATAAAAGTCTTTATAAATCAGTCTTCCAACTGCTCCAAAATTCTTTTGAATAAATATGATATTTATCTCTAAAAATAACACTTTGATAATAAAACTTTCGTGCTTATCCAATCATCTCAAGCAATTTATTTAGGAGTCTGAGCACCTTAGTGAACCCATGTATCTAGTTTTGTCAAATATGTTAAATTTAAACGGACTGAACTCAACACAAACGAAAATTATTGAAGGCCCAAGAAAAGAAACAATTTCGACATAACAAAACATAAAACGAGCAGCAAGTTTCCCAATAATATAAAATTTAAAATGTAAACTATATAATTTTAATAGTTATAATAATAGGAGAATAATATATTTCACATTGAATTAACGTGAAATTTCCGGGGGGAAAAAAAAGAAAACTGATCTTGAAATCATGAATACAGAAGGTTTGGTTACGGTTGAATTTGTGTAAGCATTCATTCAATGTATATTTTGGTTTAAAATATTTGCTTTTGAAATTTTTAATACATAGTTTTCATTATTATTAGTAGGGTTAGAGAAAAATAATGTTAAATTGGAGATATTTAGATGACCTATAAAATATATGTTTAGAAATTGTGATTATTTGAAATCGAATCAATTTTTATTTATTTAATATATATTTAATCTTATTTTTCTATGATATAAAAATAGATATTTTATATTTAAAATAGTAAAAGTGATTTAAAATTCTTAAAATTTTATTTTTAAAAATATTTATGAAAAAACCTTACAATTTTATAAAATAATATTTAAGAATTATAAAAAATTATTTTATCAAAATAAATTTAAAAATTAACATAAAAAAGTGAAAATCAAATCGAGCTAAAACCAACTTATAATCAACTATTAAAAATTTAAAAAGCTGGACGAAATCAAACTGATATCTCACCTAATTATTTGGTCATTACGTACTAGCAACTTACAGAATATTTTTTTCAGTATCCTTTCCGAATAATTACGTTGCTAACCTAAAGTCAAAGAATGCAAATTCTTACTTTGTAAATATATATATAATGTAAGACCCCGGGCCCATGCACATACAAAAACCAAAGAATAAAACAAAATATTAAATGTCTATTTACAAATAATAAAACCAAAAAGAAAACCCAGCACAATTACATTAAAATAGCCTGGTGACAGAAGGCTCAAATTCAGAAACCCTCAGTTCCTTTCTTCCCCTTGCGCCGCAGCCCCCCACGTTCAACGCCCCACTCACGTCAATACGCCCACACACGACCACTAGCTCGCGCGTCCATGACCCACGATCGTGCACTCTCCCACGATACCTGCAATTTGAACAAAGAAATAGGTAGAAACGGTTTTTGTATTTGGCTATAAAGTTTTTGAATTTCGATTGTAAAAGGGTTGGGTTTTTTTTTTACCTTTTTTTGGAGAGAATATAGATTCAAAATCAAAAGCAAGCAGAGATCTATAATAACAACATTTGTTAAAGGTGATTCTTTTAGTTTTTTTCTTTTTTCGATTTTTTTATTTTTCTTGCTTTATTTTTTTTCTTTTGTGTGTAAAAAACAATATAAGAGAAAGAGGGAAACTCACCGGAGTTATGTCGCACTCGCATCACGGGAAGGCCCTGCTCCGGTCGTCGCAATCAATCACGGAGGTAGTTGAAGGCTTGGTGTTGGCCTTGTTTGCGGCTGGAAGAAAGAGGAAAGTGGGGGAGAAGAAAGAGTTTAGGGTTTTTTTTAAAAGAAATCAAAGTTAAAATGTTTTTTTTAGCAAAAGAATGACTTTAAAACAAGCTTTACTTTTAATAATACAATAAAGGTTCTTGACTTTAAAACGTTTGACCCAATTGCTAGGCTGGGTCCGTGCATTTTACTTTAAATGGGTAATTTCGCGGCCAGTCCTTCCCTTTTACGCTAGTGTTCGATTGGGCCCTTTCCATGCTTTCTTTAATTCTTTTAAATTATCCCAGGAATTTGTGCGGGTGTTCATCTTAGTCCGTGCTGAAACGGTTCGTTTTAGGGTTTGGTTAATTTTCAGTTTTAGTCCCCAAACGTTGGAGCACGTTTTACTTTGGCCCAAAATTCTGTTTAAATGGTTTGCTTTGTTCATAAATTGTCCCTTTAATTTTGTTTTTCTTCCAGTTAAGTTTTTTATTCATTTTTTCTATAAAATAAGAATATATTATTTTAACATATAGTTTTGTTTAACAAAATTGATATATATATATATATATATATATTTGTATATATTATTTTAACAAAATAAGAATATACTTTTTTTCATGTGGATATTTATTTGTTTTTCTTCCAAAATACTTTCATATATTATTTTGTATTTATATACTTTACTTATATTAGTTTTTCTTTATTTTATGTATATACGTAACTTATACTAAGTTTTTTTTACTCTAAGTGTACATTATTGACTTCCTTTTATTTTATGTAAATATTTCCTTTTATTTTATTTTTTCTATATATATTATTGATTTTATATTATTCTATGCATATTTATTTTCTTCTAAGGACCCTATTTTAAATGGTATATTTTATTTATTTTCATATACTAGTACCTTTGTTTTTTTATGTATAAATTTTCATTTCAAGTATTATTTATTTAGATTGACAAATACTATGCTATGTATTACTTACTCTTTTATATATACATTATGTGTCTTGAAATCTCATTTATATATTATTATCTCATACATTATTTTTATTTTTATTATTTTTGACCTATTCAATTGTCATGTATGTTACCTTAAGATTTTTATACATTTGTTTGATTGCATACTAATGATTCCAAATTGCATTTCTTCTATATTATCTATATATTATTTGTTTTAAAACTTGCCACATACTTTTATCTCATGTACAAAACTAAGCTTGTATACACGTTATTGCATCATGATCTTTAAATTCCAACTCTTTGCCCAACATCAATCGTTTTTACCCTAAAGTGAACCAAATAAATATACTTTGAGCCGGTATTACAATTGTTTATTTGAAAAACTTTCAAAACAAAGGTGATATTTGATGTTTTTGGGAATTCAAGAAATCGTGCCCTAACGTTCTGGGTTTCGATCTTTCCGTTTGTCCAAATAAACAAATATCCCTTTGAAATTTCATCTGTGTTATCTAAATTTTAGAACAATGCAATGTTCTATATTTAGAAATTCGAGAAATCGTGCCCAATCGTGTTGGATTTTATTTTTTTCGTTTGGCCAAATAACGGGATACCCTTTTAGATTTCATTGCGTGTTTTGGAAATTATAAGGTGATCTCAATTTTTGAAGGCTTAAAATATCATGTCCTAGCGTGCTGGATGTGGTATTTTATTTCTTTAAACGAGTGAATCTCAAAACCCAATTCGAGTTGTTCATATTTTTTTAAGAGGGAATCGTATTTTAATGGTTTTCTTCAAATTTTCAACGATAGGACATTAAACAATCAATTGGTACCAATTTTGGGTGTCACGAGGGTGCTAACCCTTCCTCGTACGTAACCGACTCTCGCACCCTTTTTCTTGATTTTCATAGACCTAAAATTATCGTTTTAATAAATCAAATGTTTTATTAAAATGATCAATCTCTAGGTGATCCGATTACACCTCAAAAAAGATCGATGGCGACTCCAAAATTCGTTTTTAAAGTCGATCCCCATTTTTTTCAAAATTTAAAAATGGTTTCGACATAAGAGAGTCAAGCCGTAAAATTGATTATTTTCTGTCCTTTTGCTGAAAATTTAAAATTTGGTTTTTGACATACGATCCTTTTAATTGGTGTTATGGTTTCAATCATCTTATTCATATTTTTATGTTGGAGTTTTTTAGGTCCCCTCGCATTGCATTGCATGACCATCATGGTCACACCTTTTAAGTAGGAGTGAGAAACTATGCCTTCGTGAGGTTTTCACCTCCGCATGGGCTAGTGGACTGCTTCTGGGGTACATCCATACCTATATCTTCTTGAGGTTTTCACCTCCATATGACCATAGGGAAATGTATTCCCCTGAACCGAACTCGATCCACATGAGCCTATAATAGGTGAGGGTTGAGGAATCTGCTGGTTCAGGAACCATTTTCTTAGAACCGAGCCACATATAGTGAACTCTAGGAGCTTGCCCTAGGTAGAGCTATGTGGAACCCTAGCAATTACCCAATTAGGTGTTTGATTATTTTCTATTTGCTTTGATTTTATATTTTTCGATACTAACTTGGTGTGTTTTGTTGTGGTTATGTTTGCATGTCATTTCATATTAAAGAGGTATTGATTTCTGTTCGATTGCTAAATTAGAAAGCTTGTTATGGAGAGCGAATTCCTTGATAAAGTAGAGGATAATGCGGCTGTCCGTATGTGGTTAGAGAAGATGCAACTTGAGAAAGGGGATAGCCTAGCTGAGGGGTATACATCGGGGTTGTTAGACTTCACTCGCATCAATGTGACCCAAAACGAGTTCCAGGAATTGAGGGATATATGAGCTCGTTGGGATGATGAGATTAAGCAGCTGTTCTATCAAAGTTATGGCGACTTGCCCTACTTGCTCGATATCAAGGTGGACAAGTACTTGTTTCGGGCTATGGCTCAGTTTTAGAACTCGGTGTATAGTTGTTTCACCTTCGGGAAGGTGGACTTGGTGCCTACTGTGGAGGAGTATACAACTTTGCTTCATTGTCCAAAGGTTCAAGTCAACAAAATTTATTCCAAGGCTGCTAATACCCCGGCTTTTGTAAAGAAGTTAATGAGTATCACCAGGATGAGTGAACAATGGGTTACAGCCCGAATTCAGCAAAAGGGTGATGGTAAGTGTATTCCTTGGATGAGTTTGAGGTAACTGATCGTAGCACATCTAGATACAAAGAGGAAAGTTGACATTTTCGCCTTGAGCATCTATGGTTTGGTAATTTTCCCGAAAGCTTTAAGGCATATAGATAAAGCAGTTGTCGACTTTTTTGATCGACTTAACAAACGGGTCACACCAGTACCGGTAATTTTGGCCGAGACATTCAGATCTTTAAATGCGTGTCGGAGGACAGGTGAAGGTAGATTTATAGGGTGTGCACAGTTGTTTTTGGCTTGGTTCCACAGCCATTTCTAGAAGGTGGATAAGGTTTCTTATAGGGTTTTCTCCAAGAGTTACTCCCCGTTAAAGGAAATAACAACCATGTCCAAGAGAGATGACATATCATAAGAAAATTGGATTGCGCTCCTCCGAAATCTTCAGGAAGAGGATGTTGAGTGGAGAGCTCATTGGTTTGTTCCTGATGAGATCCTCTATTGGTGTGGGAGTTTTGATTGGGTACCTCTACCTGGAATTTGGGGAGCTGTTGGATATGCCCATTTGCTCGTTTTAAGACAATACAAGTCAAGGCAGTTTATATCGATGACACATGGACTAACCCAGAGTGAGTTCTCGTATAGGGAGAATAATTATAAGAAGAAGGTTCGAGAGATTCCTGATGCTTGGAAACAGATACGCCGGATGAAGAGATTGGCTGTAAGGTCAATGACAACCCCTGAATACAAAGGGTGGTTGAGTAAAAAGGTCAACGATAATGTCCCTAGGCTGAATTTGGAGAGTATTCAATCGATAAAGGAATACTTGCAAGTAATCCCCTCTGAGTTAGAAATCATAAAACAGGACTTCGAAAAGAGAAATTTGGAGTTAGGGAAAAAGATAGAACAATTGGAGGAGGAAAAGATGCATTTAAGGTTAGATGTCGACGTTCAAAAACTCGAGGCTGAAAAGTTGAGGAAAGGAAAAAGGAAGGTTGAGGAAGACCTGGACAGTTTGAAAACTGATTACAAGAAGCTACATATGTCGATGAGAACTACTGGATTGGGAAAGACGTCAGAGCAGTGGCGACAAGAAGTTCAAAGGGAAAAAGCTAAGGCTGATCAGCGGGAGAAGAGGTTTCATGATGCTCGAGCACGTAAAAATACCTTGAAGAAGAGCTTGGTTGAAGGCCAAGATGAGAGGGAGATGTTAGTAGCTCAGGTAGCGGAACTAGAGAAGACACTACATCAACACTGTGGTTGTAACTCCGACATTGAATTAAGAGCTAGCCTGAGCAGGATCAAGGATTTAAAAAGGAAGGTAGAAGAACTCGAGTCTGCATTACAGAACTGTGAATTTCGAATCAAATTTCTTGAGTCGAATAAAGAGCAGTGGAAGGAACAGCTCCGTCAATCGCAGGACCAGGTCAGGGATAGAGATCATATCATAGGTGAAGCCATGGCTCAGATTCGAGAAATGGCTGATCATTTACATACCTTAGTGGCTCAAGCTGATGTGCTGAGCGTGAAGTATGAGTTAGAGTCAAATCAGGGTCGTGAGCAAGCTCGCCTTCTTACGAAAGTTAAAACTTTGGGCATTAGGGCAAAGTCGTATATATGACCTGTTTTATGTAAAGGATTTTGCTTTTTAATAAAGTTTTTTAAATGGAATTGAATCAGAATTGACGTCTCTTTAGTTTTGTATTCATTTCATGCATTTGCATTTCATCGCATCATGTGCATTAAATTTCACAAAAGAATCCTGATTAATTCAAAATCGCGTTATAGTTACCCTGGGACATCAATACTACACACGAAAAAAGACTAAAGCTGTGGATCAAAGGTTGGAAAAATTAGAGCAAATGCAGAAAGAAATGCAAGAACGGATGCAAGCGCAAATGCAAGAGCAATTAGCTAAGATCCAGCAAGATATGAAAGATCAAATGCTGGAATCTCAGAAGAGTATAATGAGCCAATTGACTCAGCTACTAGTTGGAAGGCCGAAAAAAGGGAAGAGTCCTGTTACCAATAATGAGGACGATAACGAGATCCTTGCTTACCCTCCGGGTTTCACCCCAACAAATACCCAGTACCTCCGCAAAGAGTGTCTGTCTGTATTAAACCCCAATATCAAGCTGGTACTTCGGCACCAATAAATGTCCTGACAGGCTTGTATTCTAACCCTGAAGACAATCGGGCAAATCCTGTAGTCCCTGACTTTGATGAAGTAGCGAAAGTAGGAAAGGTAAGAGTGGAACTTCCAAAGTAATTGAAAGACCAATATAAATGGTTGGAAGAGAAATTCAAAGCGTTGGAAAGCACTGATTATCATTGTGGAATGGATGCTAATAAGTTGAGCCTAGTCTCGGATTTGGTACTCCCTCCGAAGTTCAAAATGCCAGAATTTGAAAAGTACAACGGAACCAGTTGCCCTGAGGCTCATGTCACGATGTTTTGTCGGAGGATTACTGGTCATGTCAATAATGATCAGTTATTGATTCACTGTTTCCAAACAGTTTGGCTGGGGCTGCGGCCAAGTGGTACAATCAATTAAGTCGTACCCAATTCAAATCATGAAAAGACTTAGCACAGGCCTCTATGAAGCAATATGGCTATGTGACCGACATAGCGCCTGATAGAATCACATTACAGAACATGGAGAAAAAGTCGAATAAAAGTTTCAGGCAATACACTCAGAGATGGAGAGAAGTTGCTACACAAGTCCAACCACCATTGTTGAAGAAAGAAACAACCATGCTTTTTATTAATACCCTGAAAGCACCTTTTATTAATCACATGCTGGGAAGTGCAACTAAGAGTTCTGCGGACATAGTTATGTCTGGTAAAATGATAGAGAATGCGATAAAGTGCGGAAGGATAGAGGCTGAAGAAAGCACCAGGAGGTCTGCCCCGAAAAAGAGAGAAAATGAAGTCAGCAATGTGAGCATTGGTTATACAAAACCAATCACAGTAAATTAACCGAAAACGGTAGCCACGGGCCAGCAAGCGTCGACAAAGCAAGAACCCAATAGAAAGCAGAACACGGAGAAGCGTCAATTTACTCTCATTCCTATAACGTATCGAGAAGTGTAGAAAAGCTTATTCGATGCACATATTGTATCCCCGTTTTACTTAAAATCGTTGCAACCCCCATAACCCAAGTGGTATGATGCAAGTGCCTAATGTGAATATCATGCAGGAATCGTAGGACACTCGATAGAGAACTGCACCTCGTTCAAAAAGGGTAG
This sequence comes from Gossypium arboreum, assembly GCF_025698485.1. NCBI lineage: Eukaryota > Viridiplantae > Streptophyta > Magnoliopsida > Malvales > Malvaceae > Gossypium > Gossypium arboreum. The sequence continues at coordinate 18,839,217 of NC_069080.1, forward strand.
TCAAAAGGCTCATCAATAACGATGTTGTGAAATTTGATAAGGCACCTGGTGTAGGAAATCCGTTACCTAATCATACTGATAATGGGGTAAACGCGATAGTGGAAAATATGGGGAAGAGAATTAAGTTGGATGTGGCAGAAGTGAAAACCTCGATGAGAGAGGTTTTGAAGAAGATGGTGGAGAAAGGTTTAATCATGCGAGGCTTTGGGAGTAAATTTCAAGAAGCAGGGTACTATTGTGAGTTCCACAGAGAAGAGGACTATGAGATTGAAGGGTCTAATAGACAACAAAGAGCTGGAGTTCTTTAAGTTTACTGAGGAGAAGGATGTATGCACCTCGGAAGAGGGGCCAACAGAGAAGGTCTGTGAGGTCAATCACCTAGTGGTGATCATTTCACGACCGAGAATCAATGAAGCTTGAGCAAGAATTGCGCCAAGAGTTATGATTCATAAACCCGCGACTTTTCCTTACAAGGATAGCAAAAGGGTACCTTGGAATTGTAACTGTAATGTGACATCATTAGGAGATGGGAGTCTAGTCAGCGCACCAGCTGAGCCTGTAACAAGGAAATCCTTGATGTTTGAATAGGAGGAAGAGAAGACAAAACCACTAGTTAATGAACTGGTAACGGACGATGAAGCTAAAGAATTTTTGAAGTTCCTAAAATACAGTGAGTATAGTGTTGTGAAATAGTTGCACAAGTAGCCAGCACGCACATCAGTACTAGCTCTGCTCCAAAATTCAGAGGTACACCGTAATGCATTGATAAAGATGTTGAACGAAACCTATGTCGCTGAAGACATCTCGGTGAACAAGCTAGACCGTCTTGTCAGCAACATAAGCGACGATAACTTTATCTCCTTTAGTGATGATGAAATACCACCAGGGGGCATGGGATCCACCAAGGCTTTACACATCACCACTCGCTACAAAGGGTATACATTACCGGGGGTATTAATTGATAATGGATCAGCGTTGAACGTTTTGCCCTTGTCCACATTGAATAGGTTGCCAATAGACAGCTCTCATATGAAGACATGGCAGAATATAGTGAGGGCATTTGATGGCACTGAGAGGAAAGTGATAAGAAGGATTGAGGTACCTCTGCTGATCGGACCAAACACATACGAGGTAGATTTCCTTGTGATAGACATTACGCCTTCTTATAATTGCTTGTTGGGAGGCATTGGATTCATTCGGCGAGGGCAGTACTGTCATCGTTGCACCAAATGCTAAAGTTGGTGACAGAGGGCAGGTTGATAACGATAAATGCGGATGAGGATATTATTGCATCCGTTACTAGTAGTGCACCGTATATAGAAAATGATGATGAAGCAATTGAGTATTCCTTTCGGTCATTGGAATTTTTCAATGCGACTTTCATCATCGAAGGAAGAATGATCCATAGGGTAAAAATATCAGAGGCCATGAGGATGGGCTTACAACTTACAGCTAGAAAAGGGGCGTTGCTTGGTAGAGGACTTGGAAAATATCTACATGGACGGATTGAAGTGCCAATTTTGGCTGACAACCAGGATCGCTTTGGCTTATGGTATAGGCTAGATGCAAAGCAGAAAAGAAAGGAGATGGAAAGGAGACAGGAGAGACGAAGAGCACGATTGAGTGGGGCAGAGGTCAAGTGGGAATCAATGACTTTTCCCCATATATCCTATACGTTTGTGTCAGGTGGAATTATTTATCCTGAATTGAAAATGACAAAAATAGGAACGGCTGAAGTCATGATGGAAAATTTGAGTATCAATGTCATATCTGAAGAGAAAGTGATGAAACGCAACCTAGCAAGCATTCGCCCTTATGAGCCTGGAAGTGTTCTGAACAACTGGGCTGTAGAAGAAATTCCTATAGTTTTTAGAGCTAATACAAAGTAATGTTCAAAACACACTTGTTGTTTAAAGCCTAAAAGTAATAAGAATCTTTTGTGAAATAGGTTTATGTTCAAAACGTTTATTTCAATATAAGTACATATTTATGTCTTATTTTGAGAAAATATTCTTATATCTTAAGCAAATTTTCTTTTCCTGCATTTCATTTATAATCATACCATACAAATAAAGCTATACTTAGATTCATTTGTTTGTTGGATATTCTTTCGTGCCCATGAGTGACGCTGTTACGAACCCAGAGTTCCTTTTTGAGCGAGACATGTGTCTGAAGGGATCTCAGGATTTTGAAGATGATGGAGACTATAACTTACCTCTGGATTTGTTAAAGATGGTAGATCAAGAAGAAAAACAGATTCTACCCCATAAAGAGACAATCGAAAGTGTGACCTTGGAAGAAGGAAAAAAGTAAACATTAGAACTTGCGTAACTGAGGGAACAAGACGAGACCTCATTGAATTACTATGAGAGTTCAAAGATATATTCGCGTGGTCGTATCAGGACATGCCTGGGTTAAACGCTGATATTGTAATACATCGCGTCCCCAAAAAAAAGAATGCAAGCCTGTTCAACAGAAGCTTCGAAGGATGAAACCTGATATTGGAGTAAAAATAAAGGAAGAGGTCAGAAAACAATTTGATGCTGGGTTCTTACAAGTTGTTAATTACTCAGAATGGGTAGCCAAAGTTGTCCTTGTTCCTAAGAAGAATGGAAAAGTACGGATGTGTGTAGATTACAGAGACTTAAATAAGGCTAGCCCAAAGGAAAACTTCTCGCTGCCTCATATCGACACTCTAGTGGATAATACGGCTGGTTGCTCACTGTTCTCTTTCATGGATGGGTTCTCTAGGTACAACCAGATAAAGATGCATCCTGAAGACATGAAAAGACCACATTCATAACCTTGTGGGGAAATTTTTGTTATAAGATGATGCCATTTGGGTTGAAGAATGCAGGGGCAACGTATCAAAGGGCTATGGTAACCTTGTTTCACGACATAATACACAAGGAAATTGAGGTCTACGTTGATAATATGATCGCAAAGTCCCGAACAGAAAAAAAGCACATGTAAGTTTTGAGAAAATTATTCTTGAGGCTGAGAAAGTTTCAGCTAAAGCTCAATCCAACAAAATGTACTTTCGGGGCTAGATTAGGAAAGCTACTCGGTTTCGTCGTCAGTGAAAAAAGAATTGAGGTCAACCCTGACAAAGTTAAGGCTATACAACAGTTGCCCCCGCCACACACTCAGAAGGAAGTTTGAGGTTTTCTGGGAAGACTAAATTACATCGCTTGGTTTATTTAGCAACTAATTGAGAAATGTGACCCCATATTTCGTCTTCTCAAGAAACACAACCCAGGTGTGTGGGATGATGATTGCCAGAGAACCTTTGACAAGGTTAAACAATATTTGTCCAATCCCCCAGTACTAATGCCACCTAGTCCTGGTAGGCTATTGATACTGTATTTGACAGTATTTGATAATTCAATGGGAGGTGTGCTCGACCAACACGATGAGATAGGAAAGAGAGAAAAGGTGATATATTACCTCAGTAAGAAATTCACTGAGTGTGAGATGAGATATTCGCCAATTGAGAAATTATGTTGTGCCTTGGTTTGGACTATTCGGAGATTGAGGCAATATATGTTATACCATATGACTTGGTTAATTTCAAAACTGGACCCTCTGAAATAAATGATGGAGTCAACTGCTTTGAGTGGAAGGCTGGCCGGATGGCAAATTCTGCTTTCTGAATTCAACATAGTGTATGTGAACCAAAAGGCTGTGAAAGGGAGTGCAATAGCAGATTTTCTAGCCAGTAGAGCTTTGGAAGATTACGAGCTTTTGAATTTTGATTTTCCTAATGAAAATCTAATGTATGTGGCAACTACGGAAGAAAACATTCCAGAAGATCATCCTTGGAAACTAAATTTTGACGGGGCATCAAACGCTGTTGGTAACGAAATTGGGGCAGTCCTGATATCCTCAAATGGGGATCATTATCTATTCACTTGCAAATTGGATTTTGATTGCACAAACAATATGGTAGAGTACGAAGCATGTATCATGGGAATCCGGGCGGCCATTGAACGAAAAATTAAAGTACTAGAGGTGTATGAGGATTCTGTGCTCGTAAGATATCAGCTTAAGGGTGAATAAGAAACCAGGGACCCTAAGTTGATTAGTTACCGGAAGCTTGTCCTGGAGTTAATTAAGGGGTTCGATGATATCGTTTTCTATTATCTCCTGCGAGATGAAAACTAGATGGCTGATGCCTTGGCTACGTTAGCTTCTTTGATTAAAGTAAATAAACAGGAGGATATGAAGCAGATCTAGATGAGTATTTGTAAGGCTCCAGCTCATTGCTGCAATATCGATGAAGAAGAGGAGAGAGATGATTATCTTTGGTATCATAATATTTTACAATACATGAAGAATCATGAATACCCTGATCAGGCAACTGAAAATGATAAGAGAATGTTAAGGAGGCTGGCTAGCGACTATGTCTTAGACGAGAAGATCCTGTATAAAAAGAAGAAAGATCAGGTGCTACTAAGATATGTTGACGCTGTTGAAGCTAAAAAAATCCTGGAAGAAGTCCATGAAGGTGTCTGCAGGACGCATGCCAATGGGTTCACAATGGCTAGGAAAATCATGAGATTCGGGTATTACTGGTCCACGATGGAAGGAGATTGCATCAGTTACGCAAAAAAATGTCATAAATACCAAATTTATTGAGACAAGATCCATGTGCCTCCTTCACCTCTTCATGTTATGATGTCTCCATGGCCTTTCTCAATGTGGGGTATAGATGTCATTGGGCCAATCTCGCCGAAGGCTTCTAACGGACATCAGTTCATCTTTATGGTCATCGATTACTTTACCAAGTGGGTAGAGGCTATTTCATATGCCAATGTCACAAAGTCGGCAGTCAGTAAGTTCTTGAAGAAGGAGATCATATGTCGGTATGGCATGCCAGAAAGGATCATATCTGACAACGCATTGAATTTGAATAACAGCGTGATAGTAGAGGTCTGTAGGCAATTCAAGATTAAGCACTACAACTCGTCACCATATCGCCCAAAAATGAATGGTGCAGTTGAGACAGCTAATAAAAATATTAAGAAGATTGTGGGGAAAATGACTGAGACCTACAAGGATTGGCATGAAAAGTTACCATTTGCTCTGTATTCCTATCGAACATTTGTCAGAACTTTTACCGGGCAACACCTTACTCATTGGTTTATGGGATGGAGGCAGTTTTGCCCATTGAAGTCGAAATTCCTTCTCTCTGAGTTTTATCAGAGTTGAAGCTTGACGAGGCAGAATGGACCCAGTCCCTGTATAATCAACTGAACTTGATTGAAGAAAAGAAGCTGAAGGCTATTCGTCATGGTCAAATGTACCAAAAGCAAATGATGCGAGCTTACAACAAAAAGGTTCGCCCAAGAGTTTTCCGGGAAAATGGATCCTCCTTATGCAAAAGGATTTCAAGGGAAAATGGATGCCAAACTGGGAAGGACTTTATGTGGTAAAGAAAGCTTTTTCTGGAGGGGCACTGATATTAATTAAGATGGATGGTAAGAGCCTGCCTAACCAAGTAAATTCAGATTCAGTCAAGAAGTATTTCGCTTAAAAGGTGAAAACCCGCAAAAGGCGCCTTGAGACCAAAGGGGTTTTGAATTGAAAACCCGGAAAGGGCAATTCAAATTTAGACCAAAGATGGGACAGGTGGTAATCTTGCGATGGTGGAATTAACGAAAAGGAAGTACGCATGTCTTGGGGCATCGACAGAATACACTAGATCTCCTAGGCACATGATAAGCTCAAAATGGTTCTCGTGGAGTTCATACGGAGGAGCTTAGGCTGTGATATCTGAGGCGCTCATTTTTGCTCCCCTTTACCTATTTTTGTACTTTGGCAATATTTGCTTCCTGTAATTAATCCATTTTTCTTGAATCTTGTTCCTAATAAACTTCAGTTTTGTCCATCTTTATTTTTATGTTCACGTGCTTGTATTGAAATAACGATTAATGGACTAATAATACTTTTGCAAAAGAGGTTTTACATATTATTCTGGAAGTTTCTAAATGGTACAAGAACCTGAAACAGGACTATCGTTTAGAACTTACCCAGCTTAGGGGTGGAATATTTGTGTTCAAATTGGGATTATCTCTTCAGTCAAAGATATTGATTGAATAAGAAAATAGGATATTATGTCAACCAAAGCATAAGAGGGGATCATGATATTCCTCATTAATACAAATGTCGGGCGTACACATCTGGTCATGATGCTCGGGGCGTGGTGTAATAGGCCGAATTGATGAAAGTTTCTAGGTGACAAGAGGGGGTTTGAAGATGGTACAAACCTTAGGTTCTAGAAATACAGTGAAATAGACCCTGAAGTTGCAATGGGGCAAACCAATTGCGCAAAATGGGTTGTTTCTACAGGTTTTTGTTGGGAAGTTCTAGTTGAGCAAGAAGACAGCATAATACGATAGTGATAAAACTCTGATGAATAATAAGGAATGACACTTTAAGCATTTAAAAGGAATCATTCTCATGACATTTCTACATTCATATCATTCATAGCACATTTGGTTAAGAGCATTTGATTCGTTTTGTTCATAGCATTCTAATCATTTGGGCATAAACATAGACATATGAAACTGAGTCTACAAGGCCTGTTCCCCAAGGGGACAGTGTAGCGACGTCAGTGAAATTGTAGATCTTATCTCTATGTATCGGCTATGGAGCAGATCAAAGATGACGAATCTTATCTCCATGTATCGGCTATGGAGTAGATTTTAGCCACCAGCCTTATTTCTCTGAGGTAGCAAGAGAGCAGGTTAAAGGTACAAGTCTTATCTTCCTGAGGTAGCAAGGAAGTAGACTGAAATTGCAGATCTTATCTCCATGTATCGGCTATGGAGCATATCGAAGATGGCGAATCTTATCTCTATGTATCGGCAATGGAGCAAATTTTAGCCACCAGCCTTATCTCTCTGAGGTAGCAAGAGAGCAAGTTGAAGGTACAAGTCATATCTTCCTGAGGTAGTAAGGAAGTAAACTGAAATTGCGGATCTTATCTCCATGTATCGGCTATGGAGCAGATCGAAGATGGCGAATCTTATCTCTATGTATCGACTATGGAGCAGATTTTAGCCACCGGCCTTATCTCTCTGAGGTAGCAAGAGAGCAGGTTGAAGATACAAGTCTTATCTTCCTGAGGTAGCAAGGAAGCAGACTGAAAATTACAAATCTTATCTCCATGTATTGGCTATAGAGTAGATCGAAGATGGCAAATCTTATCTCTATGTATCAGCTATGGAGCAGATTTTAGCCATTGGCTTTGTCCCCTTGAAGTTGTAGTGGAGTAGGTTGAAGTCACAAACCTTATCTTCCTGAAATTGCTATAAGACTACTTGAAGAAGAAGAGCACTAAAGAAGTCAAAGATTCGGCAAGACCGGGCAAAATTGGTCCTTTTAGGGTCTTTGTTACGTTCTCGTTACACAATAACGGGAAAAGAAGGGCAGCTGTAAAACCCAATTTTGGCCCAGGCCTATGCACATACAAAAACCAAATAATAAAACAAAATGTTAAATGTCCATTTACAAATAATAAACCCAAAAAGAAAACCCAGCTCAATTACATTAAAATAGTCTGGTGACAGAAGGCCCAAATTCAGAAACCCTAGGTTCCTTTCTTCCCCTTGCGCCGCAGCCCCCCACGTTCAACGCCCCACGCACGTCGGCACGCCCACACACAACCCCTAGCTCGCGCGTCCATGACCCACGATCGTGCACTCTCCCACGATACCTGCAATTTGAGCAAAGAAATAGGCAGAAACGGTTTTTGTATTTGGCTATAAAGTTTTTGAATTTCGATTGTAAAAGGGTTGGTTTTTTTTTTTACCTTTTTTTGGAGAGAATATAGATTCAAAATCAAAAGCAAGCAGAGATATATAATAACAACATTTGTTAAAGGTGATTCTTTTAGTTTTTTTCCTTTTTCGGTTTTGTTATTTTTCTTGCTTTATTTTTTTTCTTTTGTGTGTAAAAAATGATATAAGAGAAAGAGGGACACTTACCGGAGTTACGTCGCACTCGCACCACTGGAAGGCCCTGCTCCGGTTGTCACAATCAATCACGGAGGCGATTGAAGGCTTGGTGTTGGCCTTGTTTGCGGCTAGAAGAAAGAGGAAAGTGGGGGAGAAGAAAGAGTTTAGGGCTTTTTTTAAAAAGAAATCAAAGTTAAAATGTTTTCTTTAGCAAAAGAATGACTTTAAAACAAGCTTTACTTTTAATAATACAATAAAGGTTCTTGACTTTAAAGCGTGTTAACCAAATTGCTAGGCTGGATCCGCGCATTTTACCTTAAATGGGTAATTTGCGCGGCCAGTCCTTCCCTTTTACGCTAGTGTTCGATTGGGCCCTTTCCATGCTTTCTTTAATTCTTTTAAATTGTCCCAGGAATTTGCGCGGGTGTTCATCTTAGTCCGTGCTGAAACAGTTCATTTTAGGGTTTGGTTAATTTGCAGTTTTAGTCCCCAAACGTTGGAGATTGTTTTACTTTGGCCAAAAATTCTGTTTAAATGGTTTGCTTTGTTCATAAATTGTCCCTTTAATTTTGTTTTTCTTCCAGTTAAGTTTTTTATTCATTTTTCTATAAAATAAGAATATATTATTTTAACATATAGTTTTGTTTAACAAAATTGATATATATTTTTGTATATATTATTTTAACAAAATAAGAATATACTTTTTTTCATGTGCATATTTATTTGTTTTTCTTCCAAAATACTTTCATATATTATTTTGTATTTATATACTTTACTTATATTAAGTTTCCTTTATTTCATGTATATACGTAACTTATACTAAGTTTTTTTTTACTCTAAGTGTACATTATTGACTTCCTTTTATTTTATGTAAATATTTCCTTTTATTTTATTTTTCTGTATATATTATTGATTTTATATTATTCTATGCATATTTATTTTCTTCTAAGGACCCTATTTTAAATGGTATATTTTATTTATTTTCATATACTAGTACCTTTGTTTTTTTATGTATAAATTTTCATTTCAAGTATTATTTATTTAGATTGACAAATACTATGTTATGTATTACTTACTCTTTTATATATACATTATGTGTCTTGAAATCTCATTTATATATTATTATCTCATACATTATTTTTATTTTATTATTTTTGACCTATTCGAACTGTCATGTATGTTACCTTAAGATTTTTATACATTTGTTTGATTGCATACTAATGATTCCAAATTGCATTTCTTCTATATTATCTATATATTATTTGTTTTAAAACTTGCCACATACTTTTATCTCATGTACAAAACTAAGCTTGTATACACGTTATTGCATCATGATCTTTAAATTCCAACTTTTTGCCCAAGATCAATCGTTTTTACCCTAAAGTGAACCAAATAAATATACTTTGAGCTAGTATTGCAATTGTTTATTTGAAAAACTTTCAAAACAAAGGTGATATTTGATGTTTTTGGGAATTCAAGAAATCGTGCCCTAATGTGCTGGGTTTCGATCTTTCCGTTTGTCCAAATAAACAAATATCCCTTTGAAATTTCATCTATGTTTTCTAAATTTTAGAACAATGCAATGTTCTTATTCAGAAATTTGAGAAATTGTGCCCAATCGTGCTGGATTTTGTTTTTTTCGTTTGGCCAAATAACGGGATACCCTTTTAGACTTCATTGCGAGTTTTGGAAATTATAAGGTGATCTCAATTTTTGGAGGCTTAAAATATCATATCCTAACGTGCTGGATGTGGTATTTTTTTTCTTTAAACGAGTGAATCTCAAAATCCAATTCGAGTTGTTCATATTTTTTTAAGAGGGAATCATATTTTAATGGTTTTCTTCAAATTTTCAACGATAGGACATTAAACAATCAATTGGTACCAATTTTGGGTGTCACGAGGGTGCTAACCCTTCCTCGTACGTAACTGACTCCTGAACCCTTTTTCTCAATTTTCATAGACCTAAAATTATAGTTTTAATAAATCAAATGTTTTATTAAAATGATCAATCTCTAGGTGATCCGATTACACCTCAAAAAAGATCGGTGGCAACTTTAAAATTCATTTTTAAAGTCGATCCCCGTTTTTTTTAAAATTTAAAAATAGTTTAGACATATAACTTAGATAATTATTTGAAAATCTAACGTAAAAGGTAATATAAATTTAAATAAATAACTGTAAATAAAAATATTTATATTTGACCCACAAATTATGGTAATCGTAATTAAATGTTATATGGACACAATTAAACCTAAGTTATTCATTCAAGAAAAATAAAATTATAAATGGAGACAAGATTATTTGTTAGGGATCAACTCATATAAACAACGAGAAAAAAAAGAATAGAGAAATTTGAGTATACAAACTTACATGAAAAACCTCATTCGAGAGGATAAAAAATCAGATAAAAAAAGACTTCCCTAATAAACAAACAAACAAAGAGTACAATATGAAAAAATTCAAAACAAGCTCTAACCCTAAAAACAAAACTCTTTGACTACAACACAAAATTCTCTTAAAGCTCTCTCTTTATCATCTCTCAAAATCTTATGTTAAGAATTTGTTTATTTTAAGGTTACTATGGCCTTTTTTATAGGCTAAGATTAGTATAATTAGAATTCAATTGAGAAAAGTACCCTTACTAAGAATCTAATTTCGTGATTGCTTTAAGTTAGAATTCGTCATGACGCCACCTTTGCTTTGCTCTATTTCGAACATCGTCGTGTCACTGCAAAGTCGTGTGATTCCTTATCGCAATGTTGCTTCTGCTTTGACTTTGATTCAATCGAAAAAATGCGAGAAATTATTAGATGTAAAACTAGGAGTAAGATTTTGTCCATTTCAATTTCATCTTCATTAACAATATATTTATTTAACCTTCCTTAATGTTGATACTTGATGGGATTCAGGTGATAATATATTCAAGATCTAGCGGGTTATAAAATAATTCTGCATGAATCAGATCTCAACTTTATAAATTTTTTTTTTTTTAAATCTGAAAATGAAGAATATTCCCAGGGTCCGTTTTAATTCCTTACTGAAACTCAATATGAATCATTTTCATAATAGAAAAATTAGGCAAATATCATCATTAGTCCTTTTAAATTTTATTTCCTTCTTAAAATGACGTTAACTATTTATTTAATTTCAAATTTACATCCCAATATTTAAACCCTTATAAATGCAATTTCATTTCAAGTTTAATGCCACTTCTACATCCATATTTAAAAATTCAATTTATAATTTTTTCAGCTACTTTAATCAATTTACATTATTACAATTTTTAAAAAATAATAATAAAATAAATACAAAATCTATTTCACTCAACTATCTTGAATAAACAATTACTAAATTAACTTACTTATTTTTAATGAATTACAAGAATGCGATTCGAACCAGACCATATCTATACATCATTCTTTTATACCTGAAACATCTAATATATTGCATGAAAAATATTAAGTACATTCATTCCAACGACAAACCTATGCAAATGTTAATTTCTTTAATAACTATTATTTAAATTTTAATGATTTTAATAATCTATATATTCACCCGTTAACAAATCATAAAAATCTTAACTTAAAATTTGGGGATTTTGATAGCAAAAAGGAGTTAGAAGCGTTAATGGGGTGGAGAAATGTTGAATCAAATCAGGTCCACTTATCTTATCTTATCAACCAACATCTAATCCTCCTATCTTTACTAATTCTCATTGCCTCCTCCCTACTTTATTTTTCATTCCTTGGCCCCACCCAAGGCGACATCATCCACCACTAATCATCATTACACATTTCAATCTCCACAATCAAATGATACATGCAACTATGTATATTACAATTATGATGATATATGTAAATACTGATAAAAAGCAGAGATTTCTACATCTTCTCTTTCATCTCAACCTTCTACGATATTTTTACCTTTGGTTTCTTCTTTTCAACTAAAGAGAAAAAAAATACTGTATATTACAATTCTCTTCTAAAACATTCACAGCTCTCTGCCTGCTTTCCTGTGATTTTTAATTTAAAAAAAAAAAATAACTTACCCTTTTAACATATTAGGTTTCTATATTAAGTTTTGTTTGGAATCTTCTCCATTGGAAGTAAAAGTGGAGAATTTCTAGTGTTTCTCTCCTGCGGTTGGTATGAACTATGAAAGATGCTGCTGTCGAACGATGATGTTTAGGTAGTGAACTTCAATTGTGATTAGAAAAGACAAGGAAATGGGAAGAAAATGAAACTCTTGTTGTTGTTGGTATCCACTTTCCTGGATTTGCACTTGTTCTGGATCTGAAATCTCAGTCTTCTCTCTATATAACTGTTGAAATGCCGCTCCCTATTGGAGATGCAAATGGACTCTCCGGAAGATTGAGTCCCTGGCTGCTGCCAACATAAAATTTATGCACTTTAATGCCTCTCATGCACCAAAATTGCATGGAATATTGGCTATTATAGGATGCAAAACCTTTTATTATTGCTTTATTCATTTAATGATTGCAGTTCATTAATTATGGTTTGAATAAGTGAAAAGACTGAGGTTTCGGAACGCAGAAACCAGATACGTACCTATCCTGGTCATTATAATTGGTACTAATATGCTTCACTTTGTCCTCACTGGTTGAACCAGTATTCAGAACATCCAAAAGATAGTTGAAACGCTCCGCGGTCGGGAAATCCACCGCTTGGTCTGCACAGGCTACAACTGTAGTTTTCCAATGGTTAGAAACACATACAACGAGACTTGAAGAATCGGTTGTTTCACTAAGAGAATCCGGTTATATACCATCAGTGTGCTTCAGCTCATCCATTGAGTAGCCAAAATAGAAGTGATTGGTCATAGACTGCTTTGGTGCTAATTGCAACTCCGAGAAACGCCTTCTCTCGAACTCCAGTGTTTGCTCGCGATCGTTGATTAGCTGTTTCCGAAATGGTCTCGAGTTATCACAAACTCTTGGCACTGTAAAACGGGCAGGCAATTTGGTGTTGAATCAGAATAAGCTACCAATATGTTACCGGAAATAAAGAAGGATATAAAACAAAGCATAAAATGAAAAGGTAGTAACTTGATTGAAGTTCAGAATCCCCGTCTATGAAGTGTGGACCGTAATACATAGGAGGATGCTGTAATTTCTCGGGATACTTCCTGAAAAAACCGAGAGGGAAATAATCGATGTGTCATTGACAAGAACATCAATAAGATTAATCACAAAGCAAATTATTTCACCAACCAGTTTATTTAAGAAGCAAAACAAAAAGTTGCAGGCTTTGGTGACTACAAATGTTTTGGCAATTAGACAGATACAAAAGGTTCATTTTCAACAATCATCCATTCGCAATTGCAAATGGAAGCCATGCAATGTCTGCATAAGGCGGTCGCACCAGTTGTAGCATTCATTGGAATGAAAAATATGTTGATTTTACCATATGAAGACGGCAACCAGGTCAGGGAGAACATAGGAGTCAAGCACACACCGTACATCTGGCCTTTGAGTTTGAACCCCCAAAGTTTTTAATATAAACAATATCCAACTAAATATAGACGAGATGAAGTGCTAGAGAATATGATCATTTAATATGCTATGAAACTGGAAACTTTACCTATCAACAAGCCTTGATTTTTCCCTATATGGTTTCACCAGAACACGAGCCCCACATACGAAATGAGGATTTCCTTTAGCCAGAATTTGCTTCACTGTCTCAGCATAAACAAAAGTGACAAATCCAAACATCCTCTTCTGTTGGCATGGAATCCTAACATCTTGCACCGGTCCGAATTTGCTATAGAATAATTTTAATGGAAATATAAGATCAAATACAACAGAAGATAAAAATGGACAACTTAAATGATCTTCATAATGATTTCCTTACTTGAAGTAGTGTGAAACGTCTTGTTCGGTGAAGGTACTCTCAGCTGGAAAGGTAAGGTATATCTGCCTAGAACCAGCAACTATTGCACCGGGATCATTCCTCTCGCTGGCATACTCAAGGTACTTGGGAGCATCTTCTGCCAATATCACCGCGTGCTGCCCATGGGGCCTGCAAATCAATATTGACAGTTAAATCCAAACATTTCTTTTTTCAGCTAATTGTGTAAATGCAAGGTCCAACATTAACACCATTCGCATTCCGCACCTGTCAATGAGACGAATGCTGCTCTTCAATCGAGCAAGAAGCTTAGTCAGACTATAACCAGCCTTACCATGTCGTTGGCTCTCAGTAAGATACCCCTCAGCTTGAAGTGTCCTCCCATACTTCTCATAATATAATGTAGGCAAAGAGGCAATAGAAACAGGCAACCCTCTCCTTGCTTTTAGAAGCTCGGTGAGCTCCAACTCTAGCTTTTCAAGAGTCCCAGGAGAGACAACATTATCTTCATTACCGGCCTCGTTCGAACTTAAGCTGAAAAGCTGTGAAAAGCTCTCCGGCATAGGCTGGCCATGGAAGTACCTACAATTGTTTCCATGCTTGCAAAACCCCTTGTTGAAGTAATGGCAAATCTTAACAGGGAACTCAGGCAAGCTAGGGGACTTTCGGCTGGTTCTTGCACCCAATGCAGGTTCAGAATAATAGTAACTGCTCGAAAATTCAGAACCAACAGAATTGGGAAGTTCTAACTGGTCTTCAATGTTCAAGAAATGCATTTGGCTTTGGAGGCTATAATCTTCGGCAACAGCATCCGAATACCCTGGTGGGGCGAATTCCAAACTATTCACATGTTGCTCAGCAGCAGTCACTGGGGGATCCCAGAAAGGAGTAGCGGCAGCTCTTTGGGTTGAAACTGCACGGGAAAATGGAGTTAACTGCATGGGGAAGTCGACCACAGGGGTTGGACTCACCTGAGAAACAGGTGGTTTGTTTAAGCTGAGTTGCGATTTAGCCTTGTGGATCAAAGAGTGGAGCAAAGCGTCAGGGCTAAAGGCCAAACGGATCATGTCCAGGTCCCCATTGTCTTGCAAAAGAAGATAACCGATAATTTTAGAAACATTCTCAGGCTCCAATTTTTGGATCCTATTGTACACAATTTTGGTGGATTCAGTAAAATCCATGGGCAGGGCAGATTTCTCAAAAAGACCCTGCAAGTGCAAGCAAAGATTGGAGAAAACACACAATGAAATAATCGCAAATGGAAATAAGATTTGAAAAAAGATAGCAATATATGTGATTCTAGGACAGGGAAAACATTAGCTGTAGGAATTATTATGAAGGACCAAAAATAAAAATAACATTAATACCTAGAGAATGAACCACAAAGTTCAAACCAAAATGGGTAAGAAAAAGGGACGGATGCAGGTCAATTGTAAATGACTGACAGCACAACCAAAGCCTAATCTTAGTAGACAAAAGCTGGAATTTTTTTTTCCAGTTACAGAATAGCTAATTAACTTCATCAGTGTCTGATTATAGCAAAACATGTAACATTAATTGGCTTCAAAGTTCAAACATTAACCATAAAACCAAAAGCAATATATATGAATGAAACATTAACCCTTTCCTCTTCTTGTTTTTTTCTTAACCTTTCTGTTTATCTTCTGTTTGTTTGTTTGTTTGTTTATTATCATTCATGGAAACATATAGTTCAGCAAATTGAACACTTTGCTTTATTAATTTACAAGCTGTTTTTTTTTTTTCCTGAAGCAAGAACAGTTTCAAAATTCATGAGCATTAACCAGTAAGGAAAAGGGGGGCCACAAAAGTCAAGAGTTTCTGCTTGTTTTTTCTATTTGAAAATACCCAATGAAACTGAAGATGTGTTTCAAAAAGCAGAAAAACAAAGTTAAACACAGTTGTAAGACAAAAACATGAACCGAAACTTAGTATCCTGTCATTTTAAAAACTCATAACCACATTTCCGTGAAAACCAATGTCGGAAAAAACATCGTTTTTACCAGAACTAACCATTACAAAGAAACCCCATCAAATAAAAACAATAAAGAAAACACACACACAACTTTGTTGAGCAAAGATCTAAGATACCCACCAAATCTAACAGGCTCCAGAAGATGAAGAAAACTGAAGAAAAAAAAAATCAAAAGAAACAATCCAAGGCCTCAAATTCTTCCATGCCCATCATTATTGTTCCTTTTCTCTCCCTTCCTTTCTATGGAGTTCTTTTTTAGCTACTTCTATAATTCTATCTTCTTTCTGGTTTTCTACAATTCTTATTTCTCCCCAGAAACGACACTGCTTTAAAAATATTGCCAAAATGACAGAAAGGATAGCCTTTAAAGGGCGCCTTGTCTTTAGTTCAAATCAACACTCACTTAAATAAATCAATATATACTCATTTTCCCATGTCTTTCTCTCTCTCTGAAAAAGAAAATACACATAAAATATTTATACATATTTCTAATTACAGTAAAGAGAAAAAAATAATTTTGATTTGACTTTATTTATTTAATTAAAAAAAAGTCACTACTTTTCCAGTTTATGTTGTTGTTGCTGTTGCTCTTATCTTTTCTCTTTATAATATTTATAAAAAAATTCAAATGTTTTCTTGTTGCCACATATTTTTTAATGTACAAAAAGAAATTAATTAGTCAATTAATTATTATAAAATTCCAGGTTGTAGTTGTCGTTACAGAAAGTTGCGGGAATTTTATTGAAAATGCGCCTGGATTTCCGAAACAGTTTAGTGATTTTTTGTAATGTCGTAATTACCCTTTTCATTTCATGAAATTCCCCCATTTGCTGCTTAATTATTTTAATTTTAACAAGAAAATATAATAATAATTAAAAAGAACTTGTTCGGAAATATCTATGCGGCTGAGCTCTTCATACAAAAAAACTCGAACTTCGTTTTTGTCTTCTTTTTTTTTTTTTTTTTTTAATTATTACTAATTGAGAGGAGAAAAAGATCAGATGTTGAACACTGTAGTGGGGTCAAGTAAGTTAAAACAAACGGCTGTGATGGAAGATTATGAAAGCTAATCGAGAGCATGTTAGCCACGTGGCTGATATACAATCTGATTCGCGGGAAATACGGGACAATCAGAGGATAAGGTGGGGCCCACATCATCCGGTTAAGTCCATATCTTACCTGGCACGTGTGGATCCCACTTTCCTACCTAAGTTCGCTTCTCCGTGATTGGTGCTCGAGCTCAGTCCCGCCTCAGTAACTTTTTTTATTTTTTGACTGAAAAAAAAAACGACAAAATGGATTCTTTTTAATTTATTTATATATGTATTCGTTTAAAATTCGGCTACTGAATTATGAAGTTAAATAAAAATAGAGGGAAAAAAAAAAGGTGGGAGTCAAAGGAGGAAAAAGGAAGACAAGGGTAGTTAGGGTAAAAAGCGGGAAAAATGGATGCTGTGGAGAGCGGTTCAAACGGCAGGAAAATCGGATTGCTAGTTACCGTGAACCGCTGACGGAAAGTAACCTAGATTTTCAGGAATCCAATCTGATTTGGCGTTTCAGATCGGCGGGGAAAAATGTCGGGTCGTTATGGCTCTCCGTTAGAACCGGGACTTCTCGTTAAACTTCTGGTCATTTAATTATTGGTTTCAAACTTGTACTTTCTAGTTCCGATTTATGTCTGTCTTTTTTCCACCTTAATTTAATCCAAAAAATGAAAAGAGGGTTTAATATTTTGTATGGACAATACTAAAAATGTCCTAATCTACCCCACTATTGAAACAATGACATTTTTGTTGCCCCTCAAAAAAAAAAAAAAAAGCTTTAAATGTAATAAAAATCAGTACAATGAAGCGAATTCTCCATCCTCCAAATAAGTAATTTTCTTATGCTTTAATCTTGTATGTACATTTGAAGTGTTTAATTATTGAAACATGTTTGTATGTTATATTATGAATATATCACACCAATTCGTTATGTATAGATGATGAGATTCTATTGATTCAGAGTCAATTTCAAATGACTTATTGGAAGGTCTCATTATCACTCGATCATTATCAAACAGATCGTAATCTTTTTCTGTCCGTGAGAATTCTCCAGAAGGCCTTGAATCATGTATGATTATCTCATCATCCAAACAATAATATTTTTATTCTAAAAAATTAAAAACCGAAATTCTTGATTTTTGGTAAGTAATTTTCTCATAGTTAATTGAAAATAGGGAGGAGCAGTTATGGAATATTTAAAATGGTTGAAATGGCGTCGTAAATAGGGATGGGGTTGAGAAATCCGAGAGCATTTATAAACAACAAGTTTTGATTTATTCCGTGTGTAAAACGTTACTTAATACATCAACTTCGATAAAACATTTAAATTAGAGAACAAGTTGAGGTTAAAAGGAGTCCTCAACTCACGTGGGCCAAATCTAGACAATACAATTAACTAAAAGGCATTTTTTATGATTTAATTAAGGCTTGAGTGATTTATACACCTTTATCATTGTCAACCTATGTATTTTACCACATTTTGATGCGTGATGGAATTATTTTTGTCGCCTTGCGAGATAGGGTGAATTCTTTTTTTATATTTTTAATAAAGTAACTATTTTTCAATTAATATTTTATTTTAAGGATAATTATTCGGGTTTTTTACCCCAATATTATAAAAAAAAATTTATACACAAAATAGGTTGTCAGTCAGATTAATTACGAAAATGGTATCTTTTTGAGGTTGTGCCTACCTCATGAGGCACAACCTATTATTTATTATTATTATTTTTTGTTTTAAAAATTATTATTATATTATTTTAATATTTATATTAATATATAGATAAAATCGGGTTTTTACGGATAAAAAATAAAGCAGAATTGAAACTGTCGGTTAATACGACTAGTAGTGCACTGAAAATAAACTAATTTCTACACATTTCCTTTTTTTCTTTGCATTTTACAAAAATTGGTCTTATATCACTTTTGATCCTCTACTAGGCCTAAAATTAAAATTTAATCTTTATACTTGAATTTTTACAATAATATTTGGTCCTATTTTTATAATTTTTTCCAAATAATTAATATTGTTAATTACTCTGTTAAAGTTTTTAACGTGTTTTTTAAACAAAATATTAGTTTAACAAAATAATGATATGTTAAGTCGTAATAAGTTTTAAATAATAAAATTTCTAACAAAATGTATTCCAACTTAACATATCATTGTTTTGTTAAACTAATATTTTGTTTAAAAAACACGTCAAAATTTTATCGAGTAATTAACAAAAATTTTAATACAATTTTGTTAGAAATTTTATTATTTAAAACTTATTCCAACTTAACATATCATTGTTTTGTTAAACTAATCAAAATTTTATAGAGTAATTAACAAAAATTTTAATACAAGTTTGTTAGAAATTTTATTATTTAAAACTTATTCTAACTTAACATATCATTATTTTGTTAAACTAATTTTTTGTTTAAAAAACACGTCAAAAATTTTATCGAGTAATTAACAATATTAATTATTTGGAAAAAATTATAAAAATAGAACCAAATATTATTGTAGAACTTCAAGTATAAAGATTGAATTTTAATTTTAGGCCTAGTAGAGGACCAAAAGTGATATAAGACCAATTTTTGTAAAATGCAAAGAAAGAAAAGGAAATGTGTAAGGTGTTGTGTTTACCTGTCAGTGCACGACTAGTCGTGCCTACCCGATGTGCTCAATTGCTTCGGTATTTTTTATCCGTAAAACCCGTATTTTTATCTATATATTAATATAAATATTAAAATAATATAATAATAATTTTTAAAACAAAAAAATAATAATAAAATAATAGGTTGTGCCTGTCAAGTAGGCACAACCCCAAAAAGTATACCATTTTCGTAATTAATTTGACTGACAACCTATTTTGGTGTATAAATTTTTTTATAATATTGGGGTAAAAACCCTAATTATTCATTAAATTTTAAAAGTTTATATGCCTATAGAGATAATATATATATATTGAACAAACTATGCATGGGTAATTATGAGTGAGAAGTTATTGAGAGAAGCAAATAGTGTTTCAAAGGATTTTATATCAAGTTATTGTCACTTTAACTAGTGACTTGCATAAAATTAATTACAGAATATACTTAAAATATCTGTTAAATATATATTTAAATTATAAAATTTATATTATATATTTATTCTTAATTTTAAATATTTCATTTTATTTTTTTTAAAAAGTCAAATTTTAAATGTAAATTTTGTATAAGATAGTATACTATTAAAATAAATAAAATAAAATTGACTTAATTGAAAAATTCTCTATTAAGTGATAAGTAGCTCTTATCTATTTATCATTTTCTACATTTTATATGAAAACAATCTATCAAATTATTTTTATTTTGAACTATTAAATATGTATAAAAGTTAAATCATTAAAAATATTAATTTTACATGTTTACCAAATAAGCCATTGGTGAAGCATATTATATATTATTAGAATAGGTATCAACTGAATTCAATTTTCTTTTACAAACAAAAAATATTAGACTGCATTAATGCCCTTACTATTTTGCTATTTAACTTATAATTTATTGACTTTATTGTAATTTCTTTAAATTAAGCCAACGTCTCTTTAATCGTGAGTTATGACACTAAACACAACTAAATATATGTGTATGTAGCCACGTATTTAAAATAATATATAATAAAAATGAAACGTAAAATTTGAAACTAACAATAATAAAAATATATATATATAAAATGAAAAATTAAATTAATTATGAGTAGAAAATCAAATATATATTTGAGAGAAAATATTTTAATAAATTATAATTTTAAAAGATAATATGTAATGTACTATCTGTATGTAATTCCTATGCACCATCAAGATATCACACATTGCTACATCGTTAATGAATAAATTAAAAGTTGAAAGATTTTTAATAAATGACTAACTTTATTTAATTATAATTAAAATTAGAGATTACATTTTGATACATTGTTAGTACAATTCGCCATAAATAAATAAAATTGGAAGAACTTTTGAATAAACACTTAAAGTTGTATTTAAATATAATTATAACTTCTCCTTTTGTAAATTTTATTATTCTCCCTCTTTGTGTATGGGTCCAAAACTAATTAGGATTGAGTAAAAATATGTTAGAAATGATTTTGGTTTGAAATTAAAGTTGAAGATAATTGGAATTTGAGAAATCATAAAAAATTGGAGACAATGAAGCAATGGTCCTCTCCAAATACAGTAATAAGTTGTTTGGAAATGAAGTTTAGTAAGTTAAAACTGAGCATATATAACTTTAATAAAGCACAAGAAGGTACGTTTTGATATTGATTTCATTTCTTTTACTCTACATACCCTCTCTTTTTAATAGAACAAATTGGTTGCATTCAACACAATGAAGGTATGAATCTTAGAGTAGGGTAAACTATACTCATTTTTACTCTAAAATAATCTCTGTTTTATTTATGCTTTTACCTCGCACACTGCATCAAATATATACATTTATTTCCAGGCAATAAGTGATTAGGATTCCATCCAAATTTTCTCAACATGGTGCAAGATATATTATAAAATTAAAATTTGAGCTTATAACTTAATCCCTTATATTTGAAGAAAATGAATTTAAAAATAAAAGAAATGTATTTACCTAAAATTTACGGGCATCGAAAAAGTATATTATCGGGCCTCTGTTTTAATAAAATGGGTTCTTAAATAATTATTAGAAATATTTATGAGTCTAGTGGTGTGTTTAATTAGGTTTTAATTAAGTGAATTTAGCTTAATTTAGAATAATTAGGAAAAGGACTAAATTGAATAAAGGGCAAAAGTTTAATAATAGATTAAAAGAAAATAATTAGGACCAAAATGACAATTAAGCCATTAAAGAGGAATGAGGCAACATATAAGTAATAAAATCCAAGGTTTTATGTATTAGCATATCTTATTATGTTATTGTTATTAAATTGAATTATATTATTATTGATATTATTATGAAACAAAATATGATTTTGACAAATGGATGGTGATAAAATATACAAATGTAACAATTTATTTAATTACCTTTTATTAAAGTAAATAGATATTTATCATTATTTATAATTATTTAAATAGATATTTATTATAGTATTATAAGATTATAAGATTTTTTATATGACAAATAAATTAAATGGTGACAAGTGTAAGGTGATGATGAATCCAAGTGTACTAAATAAAATATATACATTTGTAATTTATATATGTATTTACTTAATATCAAAGTAAATAGATATTTATTATTTTATTAAATTAAAAGATAGTTATTAATTAAATAATTATTTATAAGATTTTTATGAAATAATTAGATAAAATCATGACAAATGTATGGCATTGATCATGTACAAATGTAGAAAAGTAAATCTCTACATTTGTATTATATTTTAATTATATGATAAATATTTATAATAATTAAATTATAATACATTAGGTTAATAAAATAAATAATAAATGAAATAATAAAAGAATAAAAAGAAAGACAAAAGAAACAAAAGGGTAAAAGAACAGAGAAGCTTTCGAAATAAAGCGGGGAAAGAAGAAAGAAAGAAGAAAAAGAAAGAAAAAGAGGAAATAGGGAATTTGAAGCTTGGAGTTTAATTGGTAAGAGAAAATAGGGAATTTGAAGCTTGGAGTTTAATTGGTAAGCTTAATTAAGTCATTTTCTCTTAATTTTGATGTTTTAGAAGTCTTAAAACAAGGTTTTGATGAAATTAAGTTGATTGTTTAGAAGTTTATAGGTTTTCAAGTATAATTTATGTTGGACAAAAAGATGAATTAGGGATTTAATTGAAAGAATTTCAAGTTAGAATTAATAAATGGATTCAATTGTGAAGTAAGTTATAAGTTTTATATTGTAGGGACTAATTTGAGGAAAATTTAAAATTAGTGAAATATGCTGAAAATTCAGTAGTTAAATTTGAGTTTGAATGAAATTTGAATAGAAATAGTGTAACACCCCCTACCCGTATTCCGAGCCTAGAATAGGGTACGAGGCATTACCAAACTTAATATGATCAATCATGTAAAAAAATCAGCCATAAAATTTTTTCTAAATTAAAAACTTTCATACATATGTTTAACGTCCCTTATATGAGCCTACGGGCCCAAAACATACATTCAGGGTGGTTCGGGACCAAACCGTAAACATATGAAACTATTGCAACACTTACAAAATTTTCACACTTTGGAGAGTCACACGCTCGTGTTTTCAACCCGTGTAACTCTCTGTTTATAATTTCATCACCATTGTCAGCCGTACACTTCATATAAATAACAACAAACGTGTATGGGCTTAATTCTCATTCAATTTCTCATATATATACACAATTTCACGTTGTGTAATCATACAACATATATCAGCCATATCTCTGTAATCTAAATATATTTTCATAACAACTTATCTTGATTTCAGACTATTTCATATTTAAGCTTAAATAACCAAAGTATTTGAAATATCATCTTTATGCAAATAGTACACATGAGGTATATAATTCTATAATTATGAATAAACACATTTATCAAACATTTTCCATATTCATATATCAATGTCTCATGTCTCTATATATCAATAACCGTCATTTTCATGAATTTCGAGTTCAATTTCATAATTATTTGTCTCGTGTTCAATTTATTTCATATCGAAATTTTATTCATTAAAACATTTGAATTATCAATACACATGGACAGTACATTCAAGATGAACAATTATATAATCACAAATGAATTCATTTATCAACCAAGTTCTATACTCGTATCTTATCAACTCGTACTTCCTTGTATCACATAATTCCATGTAACACTTACCAAACTTTGTCAAATTAGTGAACGTCTTACGAAATTGAGTACTTCGTTTTCTCGATGCCATAGTTCAACTATGGTCTTACACATCTTCACATAATGATGCCATAGCCCAGCTATGGTCTTACACATATTCATATATCGATGCCATAGCCCAGCTATGGTCTTACACGAATCACATATCTCACTGATGTCATATCCCAGATATGATCTTATACAGTAGCATATATCACACCGATGCCATATCCTAGATATGGTCTTATACGGAAATCACTTGTCACTTGTCACTTGTAGCCGAAGCTACCACTATTCACTGATCAGGTAGTCGGAGCTACCATTTTTGTAACACCCCTAACTCGTATCCGCTGCCAGAACAGGGTTTCGGAGCATTACTACCATTTACAGATCACTAAAAAAAAATTTAAATACTTACCGATTCAATGCATCATATAAATAAATATATTACCATTCAATCAACAGTTTGACAGTTGTATAAGCATCAAACAGCAACATTGTTAGTATACTTGCACATATCTCATATAAATTCAACACTGATATATCTATTTTCTCGACATATCGCACTTGAGTTTAATAATAGTCTCAATTACATAATTTCCTTGTATCAACATATCAAAGATAATCATATATGTACATGTCATGAAACATATCATGCTCTTACCGTTTCTTCATAAGCATATATCATTCATTTCATTATATCAATTTTCATGCTCCATCATTTCTATATATTTTATGTATATTTATTAGGTAATAGCTTATATCAAACTTAACATAAATTATATTTCATGTACTTGTACTTATTTCGTTTATCTATCTTCATAATTATTTCATATAACCATTCGTCATCGATACATATTACACGAATATCAATTGTTCAACAGATGCTAGGCGTCTCCCATCCACGGTCTTATTTATCTTTGACATGATGCCATAGTGTCTTTCAACTATGGTCTTACTCATTTTCTGTCATGTTGCCATGGTATCTTTCAACCATGGTCTTGTTCATTTCATATCACGTTGCCATGGTATCTTTCAACCATGGTCTTACACATTCATATCAGTTGCCATGGTATCTTTCAACCATGGTCTTACACATTTTATATCGAGTTGCCATGGTATCTTTCAACCATGGTCTTACACTCAAAGTTGCCATGGTATCTTTCAACCATGGTCTTACATTTCATATCGAGAGCACACTCCATGAACCTCATCCTTGCAGCGGGATTACCGGTCCGAGCTAAATCCTCGCAATATAAACTCATAGAGTATTGTCGGGATTACCGGTCAAAGCTAAATCCTCGCAACGACAATTACTCTAATGAGCTTGGATCCGAATTACCAGTCCGAGCTAAATTCAGACCCTAATTCGGATTATCCGTCCGGCTAAATCCATTTTACACATATTCTTGGAGGGCTATATCAGATAGGATCACCCATCCGGCTAGATCCTTTTACCGTCAATTTCTTTTTAGAGATCCATCGAATTTTCCTTTCATTCAACCGGATTTCTTCCCATTTTATCAAATATATCAATGTTTTATAAATTTTGATACAATGAACATTCAAATCATATTCACATCAATAACATACAATCTCAAGCATTTCGAATATAATTCAAGTTACGAACTTACCTCATTGATTGCTCGTGTTTATTATTTCATTATTCGATATATTTTCTTTCCATGATCAAGTCTCGTATTTGTGTCGTCCGGATCTTTATAAATAAATTTGATCATAATTTTCATTCATTTAATATTCTAATACATTTAATTAATGCTTTAGGCAAAATTACCATTTTGCCCTAAACTTTAATTAATGACGATTTCATCCTTAGGGACAGGAAAGTAAAATTCTTGCAATTTAATCCTTATTTCCAACTATTATTCTCATATATAATGATAACAGTCCATGAATTCTATAAAATATCAAAATTTTCCATAATTTCAACACTTTTCAATTTAATCCCTAAAACATGTTTTCCCCCGATCTTGAACTAAATTGATAATTTCGTTAAATTTTTGTAATTTAAATAATAAAATAATCTATTTCATGCAATTTAGTCATTTCGACATTTTTACAAAATTGCCCATAAAATTTTACTTTTATTCAATTTAGTCCACGAGCCTAAAACATGCAAATTAGCCATGCTAGATGAATATTCATACATATTTTCCTCCTCCTCCTCTCCATTCCACATCCTTAATTTATATAACATACAACAAGTAACATTATCAATAATTTCACTATTTACTTATATGTACATTCAAAATTGTCCATTTGCGTCATAGTCACTAAATTATTTATATATTAAGCTACAGAACTCAAAATTAAGATCCGTTAATTTTTCCTGAAACTAGACTCACATGTATTTTTATCATAAAATTTTCAGAATTTTTGGTTTAGCCAATTAGTACAGTTTATTCATTAAAGTCACCCCTGTTCTGCTGTCTGACAGTTCTGACCCTTCTTCACTAAAAATTAGTTATCTCCTTTTACAGAATTCAAATGATGTTCTAGTTTGTTTCTAATAAAACTAGACTCGTTCAGGATTCTATAAATATAAATTTAAGCCTCTAATTATTTTTCTTCATTTTTTATTATTTTCAAAGTCTGAACAGGGAACCTGAATTCATTCTGACCTTGTCTCACAAAATTCATTATATATCAAAATTTACAAATTCATTGCTTACACTGTTTCTTCTATGAGAAACTAGACTCATTAAGATTTAATTCCATATTTTTTCATCTTCTAATTCAATTTATAAAATGTATATTGATTTTTCAAAGTTAGACTACTGCTGCTGTCCATAACTGTTTTAGTGCAAGATATTAATTACCATGTTATAACACCCTTATTTTCTTTTTCTACACCATTTCTCATCACTTTCTCTTATTTTCTCTTCACTAACATATCAAGAACATAGGACCTTATGTAATAAAACTCTACTATAACATTATTTCCATGATTTATCAACAATAACAAACTTAAAAACATATTGAAATCTTGATGTACTTACCTTATTCTCTTGATACCAATCTTTAACTTGATTTTCTCTCCTCCAGCTTCTATTTCTTGAATCCAACTTGATATTCTAACTCCCCATGTTCTCCTTAACATTTTCTCTCTTGGTAGCTATGGAAATTCATTTGATTTTTGGGTGAAAATGGTGAATTTTTGGTAAAACGACCAAATTGTAAAGAAAGTAAAACTTTCTTTCTTCCTCTCTTTCTCTCACGTTAGTTTGTATGGAAAGGAAAGATGATGAAAATTCTTCATCTTTCTTTCCTTATATACTAAATAAATAATAATAAAATAATATTAAATATCTCATAAAATATTAATAAAATAATATTTATCTAATTAATTAATTTAAAATATCATTAACATAATCATTACATTCTAGAATTCTCTCTTACTTAATTGACCATTTTGCCCTTCATGATCTTTTAGAATTCCATCCTTGAGTCATCATTTAATTTGGTAAAATTGTAATTTAGTCCCTCATAGTTCTTCACTTATTCAATTTGGTCCTAATTCATCCATTTTCCTTAGTTTCTAGATCATTCTACCCTTAAAATATTTACACTATTGGTCCTTCAACTTTTTTATATTTACACTTTAACCCTTTAAGTCTTGAGTATTTACTCTTAGGCAACAAAACTTTTCTAACTTTTACAATTTAGTCCTTTCCTGAATCAAGATATCATAATTTACTTCCCAATGTTGCCATAACTCAAAACTTCCCTTTTATCACTTTATTTCCTTATTTTATTATATCAAGGGTAATATATTACTGTAAAAATTTTCAGGGTATTACATTTCTCTCCCTTAAAATAAATTTCGTCCTCGAAATTTTCTTGTTTTCTTTGATCATGAATTTCATTATTTCTATAGTTCTATAATTTCTTTCTGTACATATTTACCCGTTTATCATTTATATCCATTCTCTATCTTTTCATTTCATAATTTATTTTCAATACAATATTTCACATTTACCTTTCGAGCTTCTACCAATAGAAATAGAAAATAATATCATATGAATCTTATTATCAAGTGTTCTATCACATATATTGGCTTGAAAACCAAAGAAAGATAGAGTAGTACCACTTGTGAATCAATCGGACTTGCGATAATTTCTGTCTATTAGCATATTTATCCAACCTTTTCATATATTGATTATAGCATCCAAACATGAACAGTTCTATATGCCTCTGAAAATATCAATATATATAAGATACCCATATAAAATCTCAAAAATTTACTATAATATACCCAGTTATAACGGCTATATTCAAATATTTTTGCAATCTATTCACCAATCTATTGACTAGTATAGTCATCAATAATTTCACATCATTTACTCCACTCAAAAAAACTAATTCAGAAGAAATTTTCAGTTAACTATTCTGTAAATACCATATTTAAATAAATCGATTTTGCCATAAATAACTTCTTTCTTTAACAGTGATACTGTATATCTCAACTAGTTTAAGAAAAATCTGATATCTTTATTCAAAAACCATATTTACTTATTAACTCATTCTCGATTCATTGCATTATCAATTGTTCAACCATTGAGTTTTTCACTTTCCGCTTCGAACTTAATCAATATAAATCTCATGAATTTCATTGCATATAATTGTACTAGTAAAGGGTATAGATCGTAAAGTCTCATAATTTAATTGTCATATATTTACTCATATAACATTTATCTTTCTCAAGTACTATAAAACATTTATTCGTACTTTTACGAGTTCTACTTCATCATAACTAACATTTTTACTCGAGATAATCCTTTACTTCAGAATCTAAAATTGTTTACTTTTTACTTAGCAGAGGCCCAAGAGACTAGATAGAACACTTCGGATATATGGGACTTATATAGAGGTGCATTATTATGCACTATTAAACGAAGAACACTGAAGTGCTATCTGAAAGTACAAATGTCTTTGAATGTGCTAATAATCGAAAGCATCTTGAGGTCCCTTAATATACTAGTAGTTCCAATCTTGTCTACTTGGGCAAATTATTTCATGCACGCATATCACTTTTACACCTTTCGCATGATACTTTTACATGCTTTACAATTTAATCCTTGTACCAATAATTCATATACTTATATCTTCTCGTATCTTCCATACATGTAATATATTTCAAAATTCACTATTTATTCATAATTCTCTAATAATCCTTATCATGTACTTCATATATTACTTTTATATATTTTGTAATTTAGTCATCAAGACAATATTTCATGTAGTAATATAATTTGCTTTTAATAATACATATAGCATCATATTCATCATCGACATGTATTATAAAACATTTATTCATACCATTTTTTTTATACCGATTCATCATAATCAACTTTCTACTCATATACTTGAGTATCGCTTTTAACATTATCGGAATTAGCTTGGTTGAAAAACATCTCTTTCTATAAATAAAACAAATCTCATCAGAGTCGAAAGATATCACACTATCACATATTATAATGACATGTGTTTTTAGACTTCACATGTACTACGTTTGGTCCGAGAATCGACTAAACCATAGCTCTGATACCACTAAATGTAACACCCCTAACCCGTATCCGCTGCCAGAACAGGGTTTCGGAGCATTACTACCATTTACAGATCACTAAAAAAAATTTAAATACTTACCGATTCAATGCATCATATAAATAAATATATTACCATTCAATCAACAGTTTGATGTTATATAAGCATCAAACAGCAACATTGTTAGTATACTTGCACATATCTCATATAAATTCAACACTGATATATCTATTTTCTCGACATATCGCACTTGAGTTTAATAATAGTCTCAATTACATAATTTCCTTGTATCAACATATCAAAGATAATCATATATGTACATGTCATGAAACATATCATGCTCTTACCGTTTCTTCATAAGCATATATCATTCATTTCATTATATCAATATTTCATGCTCCATCATTTCCATATATTTTATGTATATTTATTAGGTAATAGCTTATATCAAACTTAACATAAATTATATTTCATGTACTTGTACTTATTTCGTTTATCTATATTCATAATTATTTCATATAACCATTCGTCATCCGATACATATTACACGAATATCAATTGTTCAACAGATGCTAGGCGTCTCCCATCCACGATCTTATTTATCTTTGACATGATGCCATAGTGTCTTTCAACTATGGTCTTACTCATTTTCGTCATGTTGCCATGGTATCTTTCAACCATGGTCTTGTTCATTTCATATCACGTTGCCATGGTATCTTTCAACCATGGTCTTACACATTCATATCGAGTTGCCACGGTATCTTTCAACCATGGTCTTACACATTTTATATCAGTTGCCATGGTATCTTTCAACCATGGTCTTACACTCAAAGTTGCCATGGTATCTTTCAACCATGGTCATCGAGAGCACACTCCTGAACCTCATCCTTGCAGCGGGATTACCGGTCGAGCTAAATCCCGCAATATAAACTCATAGAGTATTGTCGGGATTACCGGTCCAAAGCTAAATCGCAACGACAATTACTCTAATGAGCTTGGATCTGAATTACCAGTCGAGGCTAAATTCAGACCTAATTCGGATTACCCGTCCGGCTAAATCCATTTTACACATATTCTTCGGAGGGCTATATCAGATAGGATCACCCGTCCAAGCTAGATCCTTTTACCGTCAATTTCTTTTCGAGATCCATCGAATTTTTCTTTCATTCAACCGGATTTCTTCCCATTTTATCAAATATATCAATGTTTTATAAATTTTGATACAATGAACATTCAAATCATATTCACATCAATAACATACAATCTCAAGCATTTGAATATAATTCAAGTTACGAACTTACCTCATTGATTGCTCGTGTTTATTATTTCATTATTCGATATATTTTCTTTCCATGATCAAGTCTCGTATTTGTGTCGTCCGGATCTTTATAAATAAATTTGATCATCATTTTCATTCATTTCATATTCTAATACATTTAATTAATGCTCTAGGCAAAATTACCATTTTGCCCCTAAACTTTAATTAATGACGATTTCATCCTTAGGGACGGAAAGTAAAATTCTTGCAATTTAATCCTTATTTCCAACTATTATTCTCATATATAATGATAACAGTCCATGAATTCTATAAAATATCAAAATTTTCCATAATTTCAACACTTTTCAATTTAATCCCTAAAACATGTTTTCCCCCGATCTTGAACTAAATTGATAATTTCGTTAAATTTTTGTAATTTAAATAATAAAATAATCTATTTCATGCAATTTAGTCATTTCTGACATTTTTACAAAATTGCCCATAAAATTTTACTTTTATTCAATTTAGTCCCTGAGCCTAAAACATGCAAATTAGCCATGCTAGATGAATATTCATACATATTTTCCTCCTCCTCCTCTCCATTCCACATCCTTAATTTATATAACATACAACAAGTCATATTATCAATAATTTCACTATTTACTTATATGTACATTCAAAACTGTCCATTTGCGTCATAGTCACTAAATTATTTATATATTAAGCTACAGAACTCAAAATTAAGATCCGTTAATTTTTCCTGAAACTAGACTCACATGTATTCTTATCATAAAATTTTCAGAATTTTGGTTTAGCCAATTAGTACAGTTTATTCATTAAAGTCACCCCTGTTCTGCTGTCTGATAGTTCTGACCCTTCTTCACTAAAAATTAGTTATCTCCTTTTACAGAATTCAAATGATGTTCTAGTTTGTTTCTAATAAAACTAGACTCGTTCAGGATTCTATAAATATAAATTTAAGCCTCTAATTATTTTTCTTCATTTTTTTATTATTTTTCAAAGTCTGAACAGGGGAACCCGAATTCATTCTGACCTTGTCTCACAAAATTCATTATATATCAAAATTTACAAATTCATTGCTTACACTGTTTCTTCTATGAGAAACTAGACTCATTAAGATTTAATTCCATATTTTTTTCATCTTCTAATTCAATTTATAAAATGTATATTGATTTTTCAAAGTTAGACTACTGCTGCTGTCCATAACTGTTTTAGTGCAAGATATTAATTACCATGTTATAACACCCTTATTTTCTTTTTCTACACCATTTCTCATCACTTTCTCTTATTTTCTCTTCACTAACATATCAAGAACATAGGACCTTATGTAATAAAACTCTACTATAACATTATTTCCATGATTTATCAACAATAACAAACTTAAAAACATATTGAAATCTTGATGTACTTACCTTATTCTCTTGATACCAATCTTTAACTTGATTTTCTCTCCTCCAGCTTCTATTTCTTGAATCCAACTTGATATTCTAACTCCCCATGTTCTCCTTAACATTTTCTCTCTTGGTAGCTATGGAAATTCATTTGATTTTTGGGTGAAAATGGTGAATTTTTGGTAAAACGACCAAATTGTAAAGAAAGTAAAACTTTCTTTCTTCCTCTCTTTCTCTCACGTTAGTTTGCATGGAAAGGAAAGATGATGAAAATTCTTCATCTTTCTTTCCTTATATACTAAATAAATAATAATAAAATAATATTAAATATCTCATAAAATATTAATAAAATAATATTTATCTAATTAATTAATTTAAAATATCATTAACATAATCATTACATTCTAGAATTCTCTCTCTTACTTAATTGACCATTTTGCCCTTCATGATCTTTTAGAATTCCATCCTTGAGTCATCATTTAATTTGGTAAAATTGCAATTTAGTCCCTCATAGTTCTTCACTTATTCAATTTGGTCCTAATTCATCCATTTTCCTTAGTTTCTAGATCATTCTACCCTTAAAATATTTACACTATTGGTCCTTCAAATTTTTCATATTTACACTTTAACCCTTTAAGTCTTGAGTATTTACTCTTAGGCAACAAAATTTTTCTAACTTTTACAATTTAGTCCTTTCCTGAATCAAGATATCATAATTTACTTCCCAATGTTGCCATAACTCAAAACTTCCCTTTTTATCACTTTATTTCCTTATTTTATTATATCAAGAATAATATATTACTGTAAAGATTTTCAGGGTATTACAATTTTTCACTGATCAGGTAGCCGGAGCTACCACTTTTCACTGATTAGGTAGCCGGAACTACCACTTTTCACTGATCAGGTAGCAGAAGCTACCACTTTTCACTGATCAAGTAGCTGGAACTACCACTTTTCACTGATCAGGTAGCTAAAGCTACCACTTTTCACTTGTCATTTGTCATTGATCAGATAAGTGTAGCCGAGCTATCACTTATCACTTTCACTTTTCCTTGATCAAATAAGTGTAGCCGAAGCTATCACTTATCACTTGTTGCCATGGTCCAACCATGGTCTTTTCCTTCAATTCATCTTATCACTGAACTGAAATGCTCAATTTGATCATTTATTCAATTTTCATGCTTTTACATTATTCACGATTTTATCATCAATACATATGAAATAACACATCATGAAATTCATAAAATTAACAAATAATCACTAAAATTTAGCCATATAAACTCATAAGTTCAATTTTTGTATTATAACAATAATTATAATTTCATAATAAATATACCAAATAAAACATTATATCATTTCTAATCCAACACTTATCGATTATAATTGGGCATGTGATCAATTTATACATGAGTCATTCATATATTTTTGTATACTTTCCTCCTCCTCCTCTCCATCCACATCCTTAGTATAAACAACACACTTGTAGGTAACATTATCCATAATTTTCACTATCTATTTATGTGAATATTCAAGTTGTCCATCTGTGTCATAGTCGCTAAATTATTTTTATCTTGAGCTACAGAACTCCAAATTAAGATCCATAAATTTTCCCAGAAATTAGACTCATATGTATTCTTACCATAAAAATTTCATAATTTTTGGTTGGGCCAATTAATACAGTTTATTCATTAAAGTCTCCCCTGTTCTGCTGTCTGACAGTTTCGACCCTTCTTCACTAAAAATTAATTATCTTCTCGTACAAGATTCGAGTGATGTCTTCGTTTATTTCTCTTGAAAATAGACTTATTCAGGATTCTAAACATATAAATTTAAGCCTCTAATTATTTTTATCCAATTTTTTATGATTTTCTAAATTCAGAACAGGGGAACACGAAATCATTCTGACCTTGTCTCACAAAAGTTATTGTATCTCATGATTTACAATTCCATTACTTACATAATTTCTTATATAAGAAACTAGACTCAATAATATTTAATTTCATATTATATTCATCCTCTAATTCGATTTCTACAATTTTTGGTGATTTTTCAAAGTTAAACTACTGCTGCTGTCCAAAATAGTTTTAGTGCAAAATGTTCATTTCCATTTTACCCCAAATTTCACAATTCATACAATTCAGTCCTTGCTCAATTAACCCCTCAATTAAGATAATTTTCTCAATTAATACTTTTTCTAGACATTATAAGTTATTTCATAACTATTGAAATTCATAATTTCCACATAAAACTCTAACTTCAAACTCTTTTACAATTAGGTCCCAAACATTCACTTTTTATTCAATTCTTTCAATAAAATCAGAATATAAACAATTTAAAGCTCTAATTCCATGCAAATCATAATATACTTCCAGCACTCATCCATAACAACTTCAAAAATTAGACATGGAATCAAAAACTAATGAAATAGTAAGTTGGACCCAATTGTAAAAGTCCAAAAACATAAAAATGTCAAGGAGAAAGCAAGAATTAAACTTACATGAAGCTAGAATATGAAAACCAGCTTGAACCCTCCTCCATGACTATTTTTCAGCTGATGAATATGAAGAGAAATGAAGAGAATTCTAGATATTCCAATTTAGTCCCATTTTTATTTAGCCAATTTTGTCAATTTTCCAATTTTACCCTTATTTCACCCATTTCCTGATTTTTCTCAGCTATTGCCACCCAAAATATCTCCTTTGGGCTTATTTTCACTTTAGGTCCTTCCTCATTTGACAATTGAGCTGTTTAATCCTTTTAGCAACTTTTACACCCTTTTCAATTTAGTCCTTTTTATTTAATTAACCACCCAAACGTCAAAATTTTCTGACTAAATTTTATTACTACCTCACCAACACTCCATAAATATTTCTAAAAATATTTATGGCTCGATTTATGAAGTTGAGGTCTCGATACCTCATTCTCGACCCAATTTACCTAATTAATTCTTTTAAATCACCAAATTCACTAATTCAAAAATGCTTTTATATTCACATTTGACTCATAGGTATTAATTTATTAAATTTTCAACTCACCCGTTGGATTTAGTGATCTCAAATCTCTATTCCCGATACCACTGAAAATTAGGCTATTACAAATAGAGTGTGAATTAAATTAGAAAAGTAGATAAATCTAGTTAGGACTAAATTGGAACTAAAATATAAATTGGATAGAAATTCAATTATTATTATAAATTAATGCTGTAATTAATGGTATAATTATTTTAATTTCCGTAGCTAACATAATACCGGAGACCTCGACAAAGAAAGGAAAGGAGAAAGTTGACGAAGAGTAATTCGAGAATTACGGTTTGTATTTCTATAAGTCGAACTTAACATTTAAATTGTTGTTTTTTTTATTATATGTGTATGGAAAGATATTAAGGTAAGTATTAGTGTTTTGATATTGAATTGAATGTATGTGAAATTGTGATTATTGTGAAATGAATATTGAAATTAATGATTAATTATTGTGAATTGAGAAATGAATTGAATACCCTATTAACTGTATCGGACTAAGTAGGATATAGTTGGCACGCTATAAGATTAGAAGTGTTCAGGGATACTTCGACTTCGAGTCGATGAGGCACTATAAGTATCGTACTGTTACTGTTACTTCGGTTTAATCTGATGAGGTACTAAGTATCGCACTACTACTGTTTACTTCGGCAAAGCTGATGAGGCACAATGTGCCATACTGGTGTGTTGGTTGGATCTGTGTATCCGTCTAGGTCCGAGTTATGTTAATAGGGGTAAACTACTGTATTGAATAATTGATAGTTACTGAATAACTAAATTACTGTATTGAATAATTAATAGTTACTGAATAACTAAACTACTGCACTGAATATTTGATAGTTACTGAATGACTAAATTACTATACTGAATAACTGATTGTTATTGATTGTTTGATACTGAATAACTGATTATTGTTGAATAACAATAAACAAATAACTGTTATTGAAAAATAATGATTGATACTGAGTTTGAAATAAAATAGAGTACTGGATTAAAAGGTGAATATTTAAATAGTTATTGAATTTGAGTAGTGTTAAATATGTATTTTATAATTATTTAAGTGTTGG
Organism: Gossypium arboreum; assembly: GCF_025698485.1. Taxonomy (NCBI): domain Eukaryota; kingdom Viridiplantae; phylum Streptophyta; class Magnoliopsida; order Malvales; family Malvaceae; genus Gossypium; species Gossypium arboreum. The sequence goes on from NC_069080.1 coordinate 18,875,202, forward strand.
TTTATAGAAATACCACTGAGTGCATACTCAGCGTATGGTTTGTTTCCGTGTGCAGGTTAGGTACAAAAGTGACTAACGACTCAGCATCCAAGTCAATCCTGAACTCAAATACGTGGTGATGTACTTTTCTCTTTTGAAAATGGCATGTACCTAGGTTGTAATTTGTTATTATTTTGATACATAAATATTAATGATAAATGATGATAATGGTTGTTCCATACAATTACATATGTTTAAACATAGTCTATATCATAGCTTTGGGCAATTTTGTTGAATGATAATTTAAATGAATCAATTAGACATCTTATGTTAGATTGTTATAAACATAAAAATGTTAGAACTTTATATTATTAGTTTGTTATAATTAGAGATGTATAAATTCATGAATTGAATTGTTTGGATTGGTCTCGATTTGAATTTGAAGGGAATATTAGATATTTATAAAAGGGGTTATATTGAGTTCGTACAAAAAAATCGGAGTATCCGAACAAGTCTCGATTCGATTCTAACGTGTGATTTGGACCTCGAGGGTCCATTATAGGGACTTTATAATTAAATCAAAATATGTATGTAATTTATTTTGAATTAATTTTAAATTGTCCGATAGATCCAGTAATATTCCGCAATCCTATCCCGGCGACGATTTGGGATTAGAGGGTGTTACAAGAAGATTTAATAGTGGGTGAATGTATAAATTTACCCTAAAACAGTCCATCCCTCAAACTCACCTCATTAAATAATTAAACTTCGTAAGCAATATTCATACACTGAATTAAACATAAACATAAACAAAGACATGAAACATTGGGAAAATGATGAATGAAGAAAATAATTAAAGGAGGAGTTGCATTAATTTGGATGTGATAGCAAGACGGTCAAATGTTGGTACCAAGTGTAACATCGTATCTAAAACAAATGCATGGTAGGTTCGGGTGTCTCTACACCTACACACACTCATATCTTTCTCCTGCTTTCTGACTACTCTTAGGACACACTACTGTTCACCTTCTGATGTCCCTTTTTTACAATAATGCGTGTGTTAATCATCAATTTTCAACTTCTTGTAGGTTACCAAATTTACTGATAAAATATGTAATGGGTAGACCGAATGCAGTTATTTATTTTTCTCCAACCTTTTATCTATTTTGGATCTCTACATTTCTTTTTCTACTTCTTAATCCCTTTCCTTTTGAATCTATTTCACCCACGGATTAACTCTGTAACACACTAACACTGCCATTGCATCAGCTTGTCGGATTAATCTATTTGTATGAGATCAAAAATCAAGGTAGGTTATAATGTTTCATAATAATTTTTTTTAATTGAGTTTGTGCTACAGATTAATTAAATATCAATTTAGTTAAAAAATTATTAATATATTTTTTTATTAAACGACTATTATCAGAGGCGGAGACATGTAGAGGCCTCATGCCCCCCTCCAATTTTTTTTTTCAATTTAGTTCTTTGAAAAATATACTATGCCCTCTCAAAAATATAAACAGCACCCAAATTTTAATATTTTTGCAATTTCCCTTTTGTATATATATTATAACCTTCTTAAAAATATAAGTAAGCCTCCTTCAATATTTTTATAGTATTAAAAATAATATAAAAATATAAGGAGACCCCTCCTAACAATCGATTGTTACATAGCACTTCTAATTTCACCTTGACCCTCTAAAAGTGACATCTTGACTCTACCACTGACTACTATTATTATTTTCATTGTATATTTAATATTCTTAATATCATGTGTTTATTTATTTTAATTTTCTTTTACTAACATCTTAAACTGTTTTTATTTTTATTTTTTAATTTCGTATATATTGCATGTGTATTATTATTATTAGTTTCAAACTTTACATTTCATTATTTATTGTATGTTATTTTTAAACACACTTGTGTTATAAATACTTGGTTTCAATGTGCATACTCATGTGATAGGATTTCTAGTTATTAATAAAATCTTTAATTGAGTTGGTGTCATGAGTCAACCGGACACTAACTCGGTTAAAAAATTACGGAAATATCTTTCGCAATTAAATTTCTGTAATTAAAATAAGCTATATTATTTTAGGGTACTTTAACCTTTTGTGTTAACAAAATAAAATTATAAATATAAATATGGTGGTATTTGAACCCATGCTAAATGGATTAATAGAACCTTAAATTTACCAATCAATTGAAGCTTCATTTTATTGTTTTTATACATTTTATTTTAATATGCACAATTTATTACCATTATTTTTATTTTAATATGCACAATTTATTTTATTGTTTTTTATACATTTTTATTTTAAAATGCACAATTTATTACCATCATCAATTGTATATTTATACTATTAATACTCATTTAGTACTCTGAATCCACTATATTTATGTGTTTAGATTTTTTTACTCATAATTTAATCTAAATTTTTGATTTAATAATGTACATATTTTGTTTTTTTTATTAATTAGCTCACACTGTATTTTATTATTTATTGTATGCTATTTTCAAACACACCTATGTATTCTAAATCGTTATCTCCAAATACATACGTATGTGATAGAATTTCTAGTGTTAATGCTTTTGTTAATTGAGTTGGTGTTATAAGTTAACTTGACACTAACTTAGGATTGATAACAATACCATGATAAATAATGGTATTCATTAAGTATTCTTAATATGATGTATTTACATATTTAAATTTTGTTTTATTCACAATTTAATCTTTTTTAAATTTTAAAATCGTACATATTTCATGTGTTATTATGATTAATTAGTTTCAAACATTACATTTTATCATTTAATGTATGTTATTTTTAAATACACACATGTGTTATAAATCTGTGGTTTTCACATGCATACGCGTGTGTTAGGATTTCTAGTTATTGTTAAAAGTGTTTTTAAATGGTTTGTTTGGACAACACTAAGTAATTAAATGAAAGTATAATTATTACGGTAGTAATTTCACTCTCTTGTAATTATAAAGAATTGTAATTCTCTAAACGTGTTTGACTAACAAAGTGTAATTATATCGTAATTTCTTATGTCATGTTTGATAGTACAAATTGTAAATTCACAGTTACAAACAATTATAATGGTTATCAAAATATATCACCGTTGTGTAATTGCAAGCAATTACCCTTAAATCTAATTATTAGGTGACTTTCTAAACACGCCTGAAAAAATATTTTTTTTTTAAATTTGATCTTGTATATATATATTTAAACAATAATTGAATTCGTTAGTACTTTGACTCAAATATATGCTTATTTTTAGGTGTTTATTATTATCACGATGCCATATTACTGTTTTGATATTAACAAATATACAACTTATATTATAGTTTAACATATATAATAAATTAATTTATGGTATTAATAAATATATATGAAATATAAATTTTAAATACTAAGTAATTATATAAATTGTTTCTAAAATTTAAGTAAAATATATAAATCATATTTAGAATTTATAATTAATATATATAAGGAGAATTTATAATTAAGAGCTCAAAATAGTTTTGAAAAATAAAAGCTATATTTTTAGCTTCTTTTATTTGACTTGAAAAATTAATCCAATTTGAAAAATTAATTTAACTTAAAAAGCACTTTTATAACATAATAATACACACGTTCATATATATATAAATCAAAAGTGATATTTATTAAGATTTAGGTCTATTTTTTTTTTTTGCATTTGGTGTTTCAAAAGTATTTTTTATCGCAAAAGCAATGAAAAAAATCTGATTTTGGAATCAAAATGGCTGTAGTCAAGTGCTTTTTCGCTCAAATGCCAATACAAAAGCTAAGATTTAGCTGCTTTTAATTTTTAGCAGTGAAAATTATTAAAATATATTTATTTATATTAATTATTTAAAAGTATATAAAATAAATTAATTTATAGTTTATGTATTATTATATTAAATTATTTAAATATAATTTATTATATATAAATTTTCAAAATATTATGTAACATCAATTTTACAAATAATTTATATTAATTATTTAAAAGTTTTAAAATTTATACATTATGTACTATTATATACTATCATATCTAACATTTTAACATTTAATAATAATTTTTGACAGCAATAGGAAAATCGAAAATTTAACGAATCAACTTTTTAAAGTAATTTTCTATCACACTTTTAAAAATAACTTTTCAACCGCACTAATAATAAAAATTAATATTAAATAAAAATTGAGTAATTACATATGGATTTCCAAAAGTAATGGTGCGAATGGCGGGGATATAGTGATTGTCTCATTGCCACCAAAATACAAATCAGGGAATGTCATGTCTCTTTCCATTTCCACTTCTTAACCATGTTCACATGTTCTAGAGTGAGAAACCCAGAAAACATGGAACCATCAATCCCCCGTCTCTGTGTTATATATATATATATCTCAAATTTGTGGCTTCCCTTGCTTTCACATGATCTTCGCATCACTTTTAAAAGATTCAATATTTCATATTTCGCATTCAATTGTTATAATTATAACAATTTATTGAAATTTTGATAGTTTTTATTTAAGTTTTATATTAAAATTTTATTTTAAATTAATTCGTTTAAATTTTATTTAAATTTAAGTTTAAATATATTTTGATTATTAATTAATTATTTTTTATAATACTTATAGTTATAATCATCTAAAGGGATTTTGAATCACATAATTATACATGTAATTTAACTTTACTTTGAATCGTAATTCTCTTAAAACTTAATTCAAATTTAATAAAATTAAATAGAGTACAAACATAAAATCAGCAGGTACATTAAAATGTAATAAATAGATTCTAAAACAGTTTTAAAATAAATTTTCCTTTTTTTGTTGGACCACAGTTCTCAATTACATTCAATTAATAACATTGTTCTTCCTTGCAATTTATGGCAGTGGGCGTGGGATGAAGGTCAGAAGATTGGTGGCGACTTTAACCAGGTTTTATAGAAAGAAGCCCTCTGGTATGCAAGCAGACATGACATTAGGTTAGGTTTGTATATGAGAAGAATTGTAACGATGAGCACATTGTTAAGTGTTAACCTTAACTGCTAATATCAACCATTGGTACAACATTCTCATACACTTGTACAATATCAAGTAATTCAATGCAACAACATCAACCGACACAAGTGGCAACAACCACATCTATATCAAACATTCATTTTAGGCGTTTTAGAAAATTTAATATTTTTGTGTTTGAATAATAATACATAAAATTAATTTTAACTATTTTTAAAAGTTATTTTAATGAAATAAACCTAGTATAAATATATTTCTTACAAAATATTGTAATAGAATTTACTTTCGCCAATTGAAATTTATTATTAAAATAAATTTACAATATAAAATAATTAATTAATATAATAAATTATATTTATTGCATTATTAAATATAATTAATTAAATATTAATGTTAATAATGTTGAACATTATAATGTTTTTATATATTTTTAAAATTAAAATTAAAATTATTAATATAATGATATTAGGTTTGATTCAAGTTAAATTTTATATAAAAATAAAATTACTCATAAATGACCCATTTTCTGAAAAATGATTTACACTTTTCAAACTGGTAAGTTAGCTTACAAGAAAAATATGTTATTTTCTATTGATCTGTAAGTCATTTTCCATTGACCAATATGTTTTCCATGAAAAAAAAAAACACATGAGTTATTTTCCGTGAAACAAACACACCCTTAGATTTTTGTAACTATTTATTTTGTTGACTCGAACTGGTTATTAATATGCTAAGAAAACAAATTATGTAAGGAAATGAAGGCAGAAGTGGGCACTTTTGATATCATTACCTAAAACACAATAAAAACAAGGGACGAGATATTATTTATGCAGTTCGATTTCTCTACACCTATAAAGTCTAGCTCAGTGAGATAAATCCACTATTTTAAAGTTAAACTTAGCTCAGGTAGATGAATCCACTATATTTGAACTCAATATAACAAGAGACCTTAGCCTTGTCACATACTGATATAACAAACTCACCCTTGTATCCAATGACTAGATTTTTCACATCTAATTTTTCCCCTTGAGAACTTAAGTTGTAAAACCACACAACAAACTATTTAACTATCTCTATTGCACTCTCAAAAAAAAAATTCTCCATGAACTCATAAATGTTCTATAGCACCCCTCGCCCTACCTAAAAAGCAGAAAATTACAGACATTTAACAAACAATTCAAAATGAAAATCATTAAATTCCATCATTTCAATCATTTAGTACAATTTAAAACCTTTACGAAGTCTTATTCGAGTTTGTGTAAGATGTAAAGTTGACCCGAAATCAAACAATGACCAAACTGCAAAGATTTCAAAAGTTCAGAACGACGTTGTGATGTGAGGGAATTCCTCTCAAGACATGATAAACTGAATTGGCTTTGTTGGGATAACGGAGTTTCTCATCATACTGTGACCTGAAGTCTCAAACTCATCGCGACGAGCTCTACATGATGTTACGACATGAACCCTATTTCTTGTGCAAATTATGACATTCATCATATATATTTTGAAGTAAGTGCATCCATCATATATGATGGATATCATATAATGTGAGTATAAAAAAGATGGTGCAGTGTATATGTATTCAATCAATGCAATATCTGTTTTAAGAGAATTAGGATTATGCATATTTTAGTGTAGATTCTTTATATCTACTATTCATACAACTAAAATAGTAAAACGATTGTAGTTCCAAACAAAGGATTAAGCCTTTTACATTTTCTTCTAGAAATTTGAAGGCCCAAAATCTGGATGATCCAGTTAGGCTAGGGTTGAAAACGTGAAGATCCCAAGTTCGGCTCAAAAACACATGAAAGAAACCCAAAGGGAGACTATGACCCAGACATTATTCCTTTCTCTTCTAAAACTACGGGTATTGGAAAAAGCAATATAAGCCGATAAAAACTAAATTCCCACGGAAGGAAAAGGCTAGAAGGAAGGAAACTAACTAGTTAGGGGTTTTGTCGTGGGACTGTGATTCCGAATCCGATCCATCGTCGAGAAGGGGAAATGTATCAGTGGAGGAAATTCGAGTTCTTCGAGGAGAAATTGGGAGGAGGCAAATGCAAAATCCCGGAGGAAATCAGTGGAAAAATCGAGTGTGCTTCCAGCGGAAGAGGAAAGCTCGTGATCGGCTGCGATGACGGCACTGTAAGCCTCCTGGATCGCGGCCTTAACTTCAATTTCGGCTTCCAAGCTCATTCTTCCTCCGCTTTCTTCCTCCAAATGCTCAAGGTAAAATATGACTCTCAAATCTTTGCGATTCAACTTTATGTTTTAATAATAATTAACAATAACTTTAATTGATCGAGTGTTTTTTTTTTTTGATTGATTGATGACTTTAATTAGCAACGGAATTTTTTGGTGAGTATTGGAGAAGATGAACAAATATCACCTCAGCAATCAGGGATGTGCTTGAAGGTATTCGATCTTGATAAAATGCAGCCGGAAGGATCGAGTACCACTAGTCCTGATTGTATTGGAATTTTGCGTATTTTCACCAATCAATTCCCTCAAGCTAAGGTCTTCTTCTTCCTTTCTCTCTTTTTATTTTTTCCTAAAACGTGTTTAGAGTTAGCTGTTTATTTCATATTATTGCAAATTTGCTCTCTTTAAATTCAATCTCGTTGTAAAAAAAATCAAAGCTGTAACTTCTGCTATTCTTTCTACTTTCAGAAGCAATTATATGCATAAACGGTTTGCAGAGAAAAGCCAACGATTTTTTTTGCATGAATGTCAAAAAAAAAAAAACCTTTTTGTCTAACAATCATGTCTTGATTAGTTGTTTCATTTTTATTATTTTATTTCTTTTATATGCAAATAACCTCTAGTAATAAAAGGCTAAACCAACTTGTGGAATACCTGAGACTAGAGTTTAGTGTATTTCTAAACTCTTAATGGAGTCCTTACACATTGCAGATCACATCATTTCTAGTCTTAGAGGAAGCTCCGCCGATATTACTTATAGCTATTGGGTTAGACAATGGTTGCATTTACTGTATCAAGGGAGATATTGCACGTGAGAGAATAACCCGATTCAAGCTCCAGGTCGATAGCTCATCTGGTGAAGGGAATTCATCAGTTACTGGACTAGGTTTTAGACTGGATGGTCAAGCCCTTCTATTATTTGCTGTAACTCCAAATTCTGTGAGTTTGTTCAGCATGCAGAACCAACCTCCTAGGCGGCAATTATTAGATCAGATCGGATGCAATGTCAATAGTGTCGCAATGAGTGACCGCTCGGTATGCATTTTTGTGCCCTTTACTTTTCTTTAACGTGCCTTAATAACCATATATATTTATCTAAGAAGATAAGTGTTTCTCTGTTGTTTTGTCATTAGGAGTTGATAATTGGTCGACCTGAGGCCGTGTATTTTTATGAAGTAGATGGGCGTGGTCCCTGTTGGGCTTTTGAAGGAGAGAAGAAGTTCTTAGGGTGGTATCGTGGATATTTATTATGTGTTATTGCTGATCAAAGAAATGGAAAGAATACCTTCAATATTTATGACCTGAAGAACCGGTTAATAGCACACAGTCTAGTTGTTAAAGAAGTTTCTCACATGCTTTGTGAATGGGGCAACATAATACTTATAATGACTGACAAATCAGCTTTATGTATTGGTGAGAAGGATATGGAAAGCAAGTTAGATATGCTCTTTAAGAAGAACCTTTACACTGTAGCTATCAACCTGGTTCAAACACAGCAAGCTGATGCTTCTGCAACTGCTGAAGTACTTAGGAAGTACGGTGATCATCTTTATAGCAAGCAAGACTATGATGAGGCTATGGCACAGTACATCAACACCATTGGTCACCTTGAACCTTCTTATGTAATACAAAAGTTTCTGGATGCACAAAGAATCTACAACCTTACAAATTACTTGGAAAATTTACATGAGAAGGGGCTTGCCTCTAAAGATCACACCACCCTTCTGTTAAACTGCTATACTAAATTGAAAGATGTTGAAAAGTTGAATGTGTTCATTAAGAGTGAGGATGGTGTTGGGGAACATAAATTCGATGTGGAGACTGCTATAAGGGTTTGCCGAGCAGCAAATTACCATGAACATGCCATGTATGTTGCTAAGAAGGCTGGTCGCCATGAATGGTACTTAAAGATTTTGCTTGAAGACCTTGGCAGATATGATGAAGCTTTGCAATATATCTCTAGCCTTGAACCAAGTCAAGCTGGGGTGACAGTGAAGGAATATGGGAAGATTCTCGTAGAACACAAACCGGCAGAGACAATTAATATACTTATGAGGCTGTGCACTGAGGATATAGAGTTGGCTAAACGTGTAACTTCAAATGGTGGTTACTTATCTATGTTACCATCTCCTGTTGATTTCCTCAACATTTTCATCCATCATCCACAATCTCTTATGGATTTCCTTGAAAAATATGCTGACAAGGTAAAAGATTCTCCTGCTCAAGTAGAGATTCATAACACACTCTTGGAGTTGTACCTGTCCATTGATTTGAACTTCCCATCAATCTCCCAAGTTAACAATGGAACGGATTTTAATATTAAAGCAAGAACAGTGTCCAACGGGAAGTTAGCAGTTGATGGTAAGAATTCATCCATAGAAAAGGACACGCTGGAAAGACGTGAAAAGGGGCTACGTTTGCTTAAGAGTGCATGGCCAGCTGATCTGGAACATCCACTTTATGATGTTGATCTTGCTATCATCCTATGCGAGATGAATGCATTTAAAGAAGGCTTATTGTATCTCTATGAGAAAATGAAACTTTTTAAAGAAGTGATTGCTTGCTACATGCAAGTCCATGACCATGAGGGATTGATTGCATGTTGCAAAAGGCTAGGGGATTCTGGTAAAGGAGGGGACCCTACTCTATGGGCAGATCTTCTGAAGTATTTTGGTGAACTTGGGGAAGATTGTTCTAAAGAAGTGAAAGAAGTATTGACATATATTGAGAGAGATGACATCTTGCCTCCCATTATTGTTCTTCAGACACTTTCCAGGAACCCATGTCTCACATTATCTGTTATTAAGGATTTCATTGCCCGAAAACTTGAACAAGAGTCAAAGCTGATTGAAGAGGACAGACGAGCTATAGAGAAGTATCAGGTCGGTACTAAGTTATTCTAATGATTTTTTTTATATATTGCAATTGTGTTACTGGTCTTTTGGTCACCTAACCAGGTTGCAATGGCTGTGCATATAGTTTCCCAATTATGTAACTGGAGAGTTTCACCAAAAAACATTCCATAATATAACCAGCGCCAGAGTGTAGAAAAAATGTTATAGTATTGTTAAGAGATTAAAATGACAATTTCTGAGCATGTGAGACAAGAAGATTAATTAATTATAATTCAAAGCTGCAATAATGCAAAAGGTAACGTTTACTGCCCTTTTTGATAAAATCCATTTGTTTTCTCAATTGTTTCAGCTTTGATGAAATATGGATTTTTTCCCCATAAAATTTGCCATGATAGTCATACAAAATCATGTTTTTTGAGCATTTTTTTTTAATTCAGTGAGTCTTTGGATTGCACAGGAAGACACAATGGCAATGAGAAAAGAAATTCAGGACCTTAGGACAAATGCCAGGATATTTCAGCTGAGCAAGTGCACTGCTTGCACTTTTACCCTTGACCTACCTGCTGTGCATTTCATGTGTATGCACTCATTTCATCAGCGTTGCCTTGGTGATAATGAAAAGGAATGCCCTGAGTGTGCTCCAGAGTACAGATCTGTAATGGAAATGAAAAGAAGCTTGGAACAGAATTCAAAAGATCAAGATCAATTCTTCCAACAAGTCAAGAGCTCAAAGGATGGATTTTCCGTGATTGCTGAATATTTTGGAAAGGGGGTCATTAGTAAAACGAGTAATGGTTCCACAGGAACTGCTAGATCAGACAGCGTCTCTTCCAGCAGTGGCTTCTGATTTTCTTGATTGTTGTAATTTGTAAGTGTTCTTCCTTAAGCATGTCTCTTCTTTTCCATTGAATTGCAAGGTCAATATTGTGCAGAATCACAAAGACTAGAGGTAAATTAATCTATGTGGGATCATGGCTTTGTTTGGGGCACTCGCCCATGTGACTGGTTGCTCCTTTTCCAAATTGGACTGGTTCAGATGATGAGACTGCATTGTTGGTCCTGTAGAAAGTAAATTATAAGAAGGATACAACCTTCGTGATATTTCAAAATGGAATACTCATTTGTTGTTTCCACTCAGAAGGTACAACATCACATCTATACGCATTTCACGATTGTAGCAGACTGGTGAGTTATTGCAGCATCTATTCCTTGTTTGTTTGTTTGTTTGTTTGTTTTTTTTTTTTTTAACTCTGAGGTTGCATGCTAGAAGTTTTCTTGATTACCTGGCAACAAAAGTTTAGGCATTGAACAGTTTCACTAAGGCAGGATCTAGCTTTTAGAGGTGAAGGAATTGTAGTTATGATCATAAAAGTTGCAAGTTGTAACCTACCTATTTGATTTATGCAAGTCTAATGTATTGTTATTGGGTTATTTGGTACTCGAGGAAACCTAATGTATGTGAGCTTTAGATGCTGTATTTACAGTTAAATTGCCATTTGAATTTGTTTTCTGAATGAGCTTTGCTGTTCGTTCAGTGGTATGCTTAAGCCATGGATCCGGCTTGGATGTGGATTATTACATAAATTGAAGGTCATTACGTTTTTTGTGTTAAGTTCCTATTAGATGATATGCTACTGTGAATAGTGGTAAAGGCCAGTACAAAAGTTCTTTGCCAGCTAATTGCTGGGGAATCAATAACTAAACGACGTAAGAACATCGTCAACTCGGGCTCTTAAATCAAGCTTTTTTTTGCTACCAAAATATATGAGGTGGTGGTGCTTTTCTTGAATAAACCAAGTCTCACTTTGGGCAAATACTTGTCATAGGATTGGGTTTTTTTTTTTTTGGGGGGACCTACAGAAAGGCAAGGTTCCGAAGCCAACAAAACCATCTACTTTGTTTCTGTGTCATTCGTCCTTTTGATTTTTCAGAATCTTGTGTTGCGCAACACTGTCCAGTCCAAAAGCGCTTGTATTTTTGTTTTGCGTCTTGTGAGGGTTGGCTCTTTAGACATTGCTTTCGCTTGTTTGTTTATCAATTGTTAAAAAGTTATAGCTCTAACTAAACGTTAAAATTGTATTGAAGGTGGGATTAGAATCTGAACCACCAAGTTTCTTAGTGCATCAACTTTGTTATTTAATCAATATCTGGGATCCTATTTTTCAACAGCCAATAGGGCGTCTTTCTTGGATTGAACTGTTGTCTGGGAACATGACCCGTGGAAGAAAGGAAAAAAACAGATGTTGATAACAACCGGGAATTATAAGAAAATAATGAAGTTTGTCGTTAAGAGGGTAAGCCGATAACATATCAAATCATGCGGGTTTTGATTGTGGAAGCATGAATAGTTAGAAGGTTAGGCTAGTTTTAATCAATCAATAATGGCAATTTGTGGGACCATCATCAATACAATTTACCAAAAAGATCATAAAGAGAGCCTGAAGTAAAAGAAAAGATTCGAGGCATAAAATCCCATTACTTGCACCATAGCAGGTTTTCTGTTGTTTAGGACAATCATAATCCTACAATAAAGCTCGACTTATTTATATTCACTTCGTAGAATATCAGATTCATCCTTTCTTTAAACTGAAGATTTCTTTTTTTATTTTTTGATAATCCTTTAAAACTGATTGTTTTCTTCATCTTAAATCAAGGAGAATCTACGGGTTCATCAGCCAAGATTTTTACTCCACAAACGGAACACAAAAGGGTATACTCAAGTCAGCGGCTATACCTTACCGACCCATCAACTTTCCATGTCCAACCATACAAATAAATATACCTCCCCAACTACCATATATTTTTCCTACATTATGCATTACTGCTGTCATTAACAAACACAAATATATATTTACACCCGTGCAACACTTTCAGAAAAGGGAAATGCCCGAGACTGAATTTCTTCAAGAAAAACAAACCGAATTATCACCATTTCCTTGATATAAACATAAATGGCACTCTGTTTCAAAGAACAAGATGCATGATACAACTATAATAATTAACATATACCATATATGTATATCAAAAGAAAGGCTCGTATACGTAAAAGAGTTCTTGAAGGAAGAACTATCAACAACACCTTTAACAGATTTTAGGACAAAAAGTTCAGTTTTTCCCCTACTTTTTGCTCCCTCAACGAGAAGAAAAAACAACATATACGTAGATAAAAAAGCATATTTTGCATCAAGGTTCCAGCTTCAAGGAAACAACACGTGACTGTCTGTTGCGCTTTGCTACCTTAACAAAGAATATTGAAAGGCACGAAGGAGCCCACCATGGCCTGCGAACTTTTTGCTCTCCTTTCAGGCAAGCCACTGAAGGATACATTTTCAATATATCAATCACAAAGAAGCATATCTACTTCTAAGAATGACTTACTCTTGTTTCACCAGACAACAAAGAGAGAATAAATCCATGCTGTTGTGCATGAAAGATATTGTTTTCTAGAATAGCATCCAAATACCATTAAACCGTTATAAATATACTGCAAACAATAGAGGATAGCCTACCTATCATGCAAAAAAGCATCGACAAATCTCAACCAATCAATATTCCTATTTACCAATTCATGCATAGAAGGCATTGCTCCCACAAAACTTGGATACCAAAGGAAGTTGTTTGAAGAAAACGGGCAAAATGTTTATGCTTCATTGGTGATAATGCATGCAGCTGAGAGAAGTGCCCATGTTCTAAAATACGGTTCAATCAGAGAAATACTACTAATAGAAATATGTCTCTTAGCACAAGAATAAGGAATAATCAAGCAAATCTAAAGATTGAAGTCACTTCCAAATCTAGAGGCAAAAGCTTTGTGTGTGGGTGTGCATGTTTACGTATAGAGAGAGAGAGAGAGAGAGAGAGAGAGCACCGAGAGAGAGACCTTTTATTCGTCTGAGTTCCTTACATAGCGTGATAAAGTCCCCCCATTTCATATGACACCGCCTTATAAATCGAAGAATCTGCTCAGTTGTGAACATAGACATGCCTTCCAAGTATTCTCCATTGACACCATTTTCTTTGAAAATCTGACGGTAGCTACCAAGATTTATCTCTTCCAACCACATTCCAACATCCTACCAGAACAAAAAGATAAAAGTGGAAAAGTATGTTACCAAATCAAATGTCCATGCCAAAAGCTTTCATGTTGAAGAACAAAAAACAAAAACATGTTCCAAAAGCTTCACCTACTGCTTCAAATTCAAAACCTGTTGCTTTACTTAACATCATAAAGTAAACCACCTTTTGCAGCAACTTTTTCACTAGTAATGGCTCAAGTTATGCACAAATTACCTTGTTGCTCAATTTCCGTTATCAGAGTCATCACTATCAGTTTCTGTTATCAGAAATGAATGATACTGATAATGAAGAGAGAGATTGTTTGCATATTTACCATACAATATCTGCAGTCACCTAGACCAAGCTACTCACATTGTAGTTACAGTCGGGCAGCCATAAATCTAGACATTTTATTTATCTACACAAACAACCTCACCAACTTTCAATAGGAATGCTCAACAACGTAAATGAAAGTTCTAACAGAGACAAAAATATTGCAGAGAAGTTCAAGCTATCTTAAATTCGTGAAACCACGATCCAGTAACAAGAAAAAACAAGTGGAATCACCAGAAAAAAATACCAATATGTCTAACCCCATAACTGAACTATTCATTCCAAACACCCCAACAGAAGGAGGGTGAAAATGACAACCTTAAACAAACATTTTAAATGGAATGCTACTAAGCCATATATAAGCAAGAGAGCAGACTCTAAATCACCTAAATTAGAGCCAACACAAAATGTGTTCATCAAACAAATGATTTTTATCTATACCTGGAAATAGATAAATAAAGAGAGATGGGAATATATACCAAATTGATAGCAAAGGAAGCAAAATAAATCTTTCACTAGTTAAGATAGGCAATAAAAAGTGATCACCTTTTTGGTCAAGTCAATTCACTTTAATAGTTTCCAAAAATCATAAGATCAAAAACCCAATATCTTACAATCGATAATAAGTTTTGACGAACAATTTCCAAGTGGAAAAAAAAAATACAACATAATTAGCAGAATTCCACAATTAAGTAGCAACACTAAATCTCACGAAAAGAAAAACTAAAGATCTAAACTTCACAGGAACAAGATCCAATTAAAATCAAAAGTAAAAACAAACAAAAGAGAGAAAGAAATACCTCAACAGTCCAAATGAAGAAATCGAGTGGCTCAGGCGGGTGTTCTTTGGTCATCTCCTCTATTATTTCAACAGAAATTCAGCTTTTATATTGATCACCAATTTCCCATCAAAATTAACGCTGCTTGAAACGATAATCAAATTAAAACGGACCGAAAGAATAACTGTCCCTTTGATTCCCGGGAAATTAAAAAGAAAAATGGAGGACAACAGTTTTGAGGTTAGAGTGACAGTTGTTGAGATCCCAATCCTTCTCCACTTTTTCCTCTTTCTCTTTCTTGGTTTATTTTTATTTTCACTTTTTTTTCTCGGGAAACAAACACGAGAGCAAAAAAGAGTGAGAAATGGAAAACAGGGAAAAAAAGAAAAGCGGTACCGTGTGAGAAAAAAAAAAGAAAGAGCGAGAATTTTAGGGTTGGATTTGTTTTTCACTTTTTTTCTACATTTTAGATTTTTTTGAGACATTGAGATTGAGATTGTAAATTTGTTTAAATATTGGAAAACAAACTGTAATTATCCACTTTTATCTCATTTCTCTATCATTAAAAACTTCATTTAAATGTTTAATTTTATCTTTTCATAATTAATTTTTGGATTATTTTTCAAAAAAATTGTTGTTTGGAATTTGTTCTCAAAATATGTGTTTTTCCCTTAACACATGAAACTTGAACTCCTGGAGCTTTGTCCTGAAATTGCAACTACAGTTTGACCTACCTAAGTCAACCCTAAGACATTCATTCCAATTCCAATTTAACCCAACCATCCCCACTTAACTTCAACACTCTACATGTTGATTTTCACATTCTATATTTAATGCTTTCAAATAACTTTTTAGCTTTTCAAACTTTTAAAAAATAAATAAATTATTTTAGCTATTTATTTAAATTGTTATATGAATAATATGTTCACATTTAATTAAGTTTTAAAATTTAAAAATATTTTCTTATATTTTTAAAATAATTTTAATGATTTTAATTTTTAAAAATAAGTTTATAATTTTAAAGAATCAATTAAATGCTGATGTGTCATCCACGTGTATGCGATGTCAATGAAGTTAAAAATGTTAATTTTCTTATTCATTTTGAGGTGATTTGATAAAAAAATGCAAGTTTAAGGATTAAAAACTAAAAATAAAATAAATGAAGAGTTAAAATAACTATTTTTATAAAGTTGGAGGACCAAATAAATAATTATGCCGATGTTGGTATCATGAAATTCCACAGTCCATTATTTAGATTGTGTAATGAATGCAAAGTAATGTGGTGTGATAAAAACTCAAATTATAAGATAAAATTTGATACTTGGAAGCATTTGAGTATCACTAAATTGGATTATTATGTGTTATATCATATAATTAGAAAATTACCATTTACACATATCTATATGAAAAGAGCTTTTTAAATAAAAGTTTATTTTTGTTTCCAAAAAATGATTTTTATAAGTGAATATCTTATCAATCACAAAAATTGAATGGTATGTTAGAATGATTTTGGTCCATCCTCACCAAAATTCATACCAATTACTTTTTAGACTTCAACTCATACATGAAATTGTTTACGTTTTACATAAATTCTTCCAAAATAAAAAATATATTTAGGGTAGATTAATATTTTCTATATTCATATTTTGTCTTTAATTCTTAGACTTGTGAAGAAATTAAAATCGATTCCAATAATAATTATATGATTAAGTTGATAAACACATTAGGAATATATATTAAATTATGGGGCACTCATAAAATGATGAAATAAATAAAGTTTTGATTGAAATGATAAAGTTAGAATATTAAAATAATTTTATTTTAGGTTTAAATCGATCAAATTTTACAATGATAAAAATACCCTTATTTAATTTATTATTTTAAGTTCCCAAAATGGAGATAAAAGTGATCCTAATATCTTAAGCAATGTCTTTTTTCTTCTACAACATGATTAGAGTGTTATATGCCCTTAATTTCATATTTGATTTAACTTCGTCCGGGTGTTAAAAATTAAGCTAACTCTATTAGTCCAACCACCCACCTATAAATATCCTTCATTTCTTTATCCCCAAAACCCTAAACCTTACTAAAATCCCTCAACTCACCTTTCAAATATTAATGGCACGTTTGATTAATTAAAATAGAATAGTCATTCTGTGGGAATAAAATAAGGTTGTAATGAAATTAAACAGACATAACAGTAGTTTGATTAAATAAAATAGAATGAATGTTATAATAAATATATAATAAAAAAAATTTCGAATGAAGAACATGACTTTTGTCGAAACTATTTTTATTTTGAAAAATGGAGGTCGACTTTAAAATAAAAATAGAGTCGCCACCAATCCTTTTTGTTTAGGTGTGATCGGGTCACCTTGTGATCGATCATTTTAATAAAGCATTTCGGTTTATTAAAACAATGTTTTTGGTCTATGAAAAACTAGAAAACGGATTCAGGAGTCAGTTACGCGTGAGGAAGGATTAGCACCCTCACAACACCCAAAATTGGTACCGTATTGATCAATTAACAACTGTAAAAAATTTGAAAAAGATTTTAAAATACAGTTCCTTTAAAATGTTTGGATAACTAGAATTGGATATTGAGATTCTCTCGCTTAGAAGGAATAGAATATCATATCCAGCACGATAGGACACAACATTTCAAACCCTCGATACAAGATCATCTTATAATTTCCAAAACTCATGCATTTGAAATTTCAAAAGGATATTTGGCTATCTGGTCAAACGGTAAGTCGAAACCCAACACGATTGGAGAAGATTTCTTGAATTTCTAAACACAAAATATTGCCTCATTTTAATCTAAGAAAACATAGATGAAATTTCAAAAGGATATTCAGTTATTCGGTTGAACGAAAAATCGAAACCCAGCACGGTAGGGCACGATTTCTCGAATTTCCAAACATGAAATATTTCCTTATTTTGAGAGGTTTTTTAAAATGAGGATGATTATAAAAGCGATCTAAAGTATATAAAATAATTTTAAAAAATAGTATCCATTCAAGATAAAATAATATATAAAACTCTTTAAAAATAATATATAAACAATTCAAAATATATAATGTGTAAAAAAAGTTTGAAATATATAATATATGAAAATATTAAAGTAAATAATGTATAAAAATTTGAAATGAGCGTTATATAAGAAGTTAAAATAGATAATAACAAAAAAAGTAAAAAATAGATAAATAAATAGAATGTTAATAACAAGAGTGAAAAACATATATGAGAAAAACAATAATGAAAATAATATTAGTATATAAATAGAAATAGAAATATAATAATAGTAGAAATATAAATAGATAAATAAAAATTAGATAAATAATAATAGTATTAGAATAACAAAATAAATATAAATAGAAACATAAAAATAATAGCAATAATATATTAAATTAGTTAATTTGATAATAAAATAACAAAAATAAAAAAGGATTAAATCGAACTTTAAAGCAAAATTCTGGGGCAAATCAGAAATAAATAAAAGAAAATGGACCAATTTGAACATGCGAATAACAAGGAGGGACCAAAAGAAAAATAATCCCTACCCTCCAAAACACACAGCTTCAAGAAAGACCAAAATGTAGTCAAAACAAATTTTAGGGCCAAAATTAAGAATCATGAAAACTTAATTGCAAAACAAATAAAAAAACAAAAGGGTTGAAAGCAATCAGACGAATTTAGAAAAAAACAAAGAAATTGAAATGAAACGGGCAAAATTCCTACGTAATTGAAAGAGAAAAGAAAATAATTCAATTCCAATAGAAATAGGAAAAGAGAGAATAATCCAATTCCAAATTGAAGTAGGAATACCAAAAGTCTTCCAAAAGTAATTGGTTTTTTCCAAAGAACAAAATACCCCTATTTATATACATGAGGTTTACTAAAAATAGCCTAAATAATTTAATAATAAAATAAAATAAAATAAAAATCATATCTTCCTATTTTTAGCCTTTTACCAAGTCAACAAATTTTGATAACTCCTTGGCTTTCTCAATCTTTTTTATTTGGCCACAATTTAATGATTGTCTTTCAATTTGGCCCTTTTTTAACTTGTTTCCGACTGATTGCATCATTTGACTTCGGTTATTATTTTTTGGGGGCCCACGCAAAAATTTACCTATTACACCTTTTAATAAATTAAATTATGTAATATAAAATATTTACCCTTAACCAAAGTTAATAATATTTTATTTTTGTATACATTACAAAAATAATCAATTATATGTATTAAAATTCAAAACAAAATAATAAAATTTTAATATCGATAAATATAATTAAGAAATAATATCTATAAATATAATAAAATAGTATTTTGAATACATAATTAACAAAACAATACTAATAAATGTATTTTTCACATCAATTTCATATTAAAGAATAATATTTTATTTTTATGTTTTCTAAAATTTGAAAATAATATTTTCTATTAAAATATTTGAATGATTTTTGCTCTTATCATTTCTCTTTTCCTTTTTTCTTTTAAAATGGAAACTAGCTAGCATTAAAAAAAAATAAGGGAAAAACACAAAATGTGTCCCATACGCATATACATCGGGACTCAAAAAGTCATAAAGAAAAGTGCAAATCGAATTCAAAGTAAATGCAAAGCAGAGAAGAAAAGTAAAGAAAGAACAAAAAAAAAATGCCAACCATTAGAACCACTTTCTCCCAAAAAACTCAACATAAAGAACCAACTAAAACTCTCCAATCTCTAGAAACCAAGAATGCATGAAGCCATCAACAAAACCCAATAGAGAGTGGAGCTTCAGTGTCATCATCGGAGTGAAGTATAAAATTTCCCATGAACCAAAGCCAAAACAACCTAGGGCAAAAAGGAACAGTTTGACGTATCTATCTCCGCGACTCACTCCACCATCTCTACTGCTTCCTCAATCCAGAATCGTTCCTTAGGATAGCGACACCCCTCCTTAGCCAAGGTGTGAGTCGCAGTATTTGCTTCTCTCTTAACATGATGGAAAGTAATCTGCTCAAGAAAACCCAACATGTGTTTGATATCAACTATAATTGGACTGAGAACTGATCTATCATTCGTGTTTGTATGTAATTTCTTTATAATCATCAATGGATCCCCCTCAATCTAGACGTAGTGGAAACCAATCTCCTGCGCAAACCGAATTGCCTACTCGCATGCCCAGGCTTCCACAAAAAGGCATCTGCAATATTAGTATAAGGGTAAGTACAAGCCCCCAAAATCAGCCATTTTCCATTTCTTGCAATAATTCCTGAGATAGATGTTTTCTCTTGAAGATTAAAAGATGAATTAAAGTTAAATTTAATAAAGTCCGGACTAGGTGGTCTTTAATAAATTTGTGTAGTGGGGTAACTACGGTATCGAGCTATTTCTAGGGCTTCGATTTAGTAAGGTAGCCTAAAATGAACACTACTAAATCATTCATTGTTTGTCTTATACCCCATGGATTATTTTATTTCGTGCCAACCAAATAGACCAAACAATTAGAGTCACCAATTTTCTATTTCTGTCATCTGTTGTTTGGAAAACCTCTACTAACCAAGATTTGTAATCTAGATGATTCGACATAGGGGGCACTATAATTTGCAAAAATGTCAAAATCTGGCTTGTTACTGAGCAGAAACCTAGCAGGTGATCAATAGATTCCAAATCTATTTGACATAATAGACAAAGAACATGAATAGTAATATGACGTTTGTTTAGATTAGCATACATAGGTATAAAATCATTGTATATTTTCCACGTTGTAATTTTAATCTTATCTGGAAGTTGTAATGCCCATAAATTCGAGAAGAAATTATTTGCAAAGGTAGTCATATGAGTAGGCAAATTTTTTTGTAGTTTAGAGTTTCCATGTACAAGTAGCTTGTAACCAATCTTCACTATATACACCCTCGATTCGTCCAGCCTCCAAATATTAGAATCGGATAGTCGATCCTGGCTAAAGGAATAGACAGAATGGCTTGCACTTGATCCTCGTCTGTAATATCACGGAAGGTCGCTTCATTCCAGGTACCACTTTCCTAATTAATTAGATGAAACACCTTTGTATACCTTATATCAATTTTTTGACATCTAATTCGACCATCTCCAGGTCCCAGAATCCAAGGATCATTACATATATTCACAAACTCCCCATCATCAATGTAGCAGCCTAAGCCCATTTCCAATAATCCCCTAGCACTTATTATGCCTCTCCAGGTAAGGGAAGGGTCAGAACTTAATCCCGTGGATAAGAAATCAATATGCAGATTAAATAACCCTATTAAAGGAAAGTTTCCAAAGTCCAAAAAAGGAAGTTGGAAAAGGAAGGTAACAGGAAGTTTGATTGCTAAAAAAAATTAAATTTCTTGGTTGGGAAGAGGAAATTAGATTCAAAAATGAATGAGGAATTTCAAAATTTTGATCATGAGAAAACCGAAAAAAAGAAGGCTAGGACGAATTTAATGCCTTAGAATGTTCAATGTTAGATGACGTGATGATGAAGACCATGATGCAAATTCTTGCATTTTCTCAATTTTGATCAACAGCTGACAAGAAGTCAACTGACCAAGCACAATGAAAACAATATGTTGAAATGTTAGTGGGCTGGTGAACCCACGGACAATGTGGAGACTTCGGCTTACGTTGAGGTTATATAATCCCCGTATAGTCTTCTTTATGGAGACAAAATTGGATAATAAAAGAATGGAAAAAATAATGAGCGGCGTAGATTTTTGTGTGGGATCAAAGTAAATGCAGAAGGTTCTAGAGAAGGTCTTTATTTAGTTTGGAAAGATGATGTTTCGATTAACTTAAGGAGTTTTTTTAAGAATCATATCGATGTATTGGTCAAGGATGATCATAACAACAAGGAATGGAGATTCACTGATTTTTACGGAGCATCTAGTATTATAGATAGGAATGATACTTGGAATTTATTACGACGGCTTAGACAAGACCATAATTATCCTTGGCTCGTTAGTGGTTATTTCAACAAAATATTGTTTTCTTTTGGAAAGGTAGGTGGCATCCTGTGGGAGGAAAGGTAGATGGAGGTTTTTAGGGAAGTTTTGGAAGAATATCGGTTAATGAATGTCAATTTCTCTGGGGCATGGTTCACTTAGGAGAGAGGCAATCTGGTGGAAATAAACATAAGAGAGAGACTTGATAAAGGGGTTGCGAATGATCAACGACTGACAAATTTTCCTCATGCACATATTTGGCACTTACCACACTTTTTCTCAGGTCATTGTCCATTTTTGATAAATTTGGATCAAATGAGAGAAACGATAGGGGTAGAAAGGTTTAGGTTCGAGGCTTGTTGGACAAAAGACGAGTCATTAGAACGGGAAATTGAAAGGTTATAGGAGGCTTCTTTGAGGTCAATAATAACTAAGTTGGACAACTTACAACATGCTTTGACAGTTTGGTCTAAGTTAATCAAAGATAGAAGGGCAGGGTTGAAGAGGGCTCTTATAAGGAAACTTGAAGGTTTGGTGAAAATAGAATGTAATGATGAGACATTATTTGAATTTATTGATCATAAAATTCAGTTAAATTGGGAGATTGATAAAGATGAAGTATTTTGAGAGCATCGAGCTAGGGCAAACTAGCTTCACTTAGGGGATAAAAATACCTTTTTTCCATAAATTTGCTATTGCTCGTAGATGTATGAACACAATTTCTTGATTAGAGTGGGAGGGTGGACATGAAGTGTTTGACGATGAGGGGATTGGGGAAGCAACAGTTGATTATTTTCAAAGTCTGTTCACATCGAGCAGGATGGGGGATATTTCTAATATTTTATCTGGAATTGAAGTTAGTATTAAATCTGATATTACTGTGATCCTTTTGTCTATATATATGATAGATGAGGTTTTTACAGCTTTGAAGGAAATGGGTCCAACAAAAATGCCTGAGATTGATGGTTTTTTGGCTATATTTTTCCAACTATATTGGTATATAGTTGGAAGTAGAGCTGATCATGGTTTGGCGACTGGCCTACCAAGAGCCGCCTAGAAAAATGGGTTTAGGCAAAAAACGAGGCCGTTTAGAAAATGAGCCGCCTCGGTAAGAGTTTTTTTTGCTGGCCCTACCGAATAATATATTAATATATTTTTATTTTATTTTAATTATTTTAAAATTTTAATATAACTATTTTTATTATATTGTCAATTTGTGTATTATTTTAATAATTGTTTTAGTATCATTTTTATTTGTTTTAATATTTGTTTTTATGTTTTTAATTATATTTGATTTATTATATTTTTAAATTTTTTATTTAATGAAATAAGCAAAAAAATTAATATGGATCGGTAGCCGAGCTCAGCTTAGCAATTTTATTTCAGGCGGGCTTGGACAAATTTTAGGCCCATATTTCAGGTGGGTAGGGCCCGGCCTAGTAGACGGGCCTAAAATTTTGTCTGGGCCAGACCCGAACCCGTCCCGGCCCAGCCCATGATCACCTCTAGTTGGAAGTGATGTTATCGGGTTTTGTTTGGGCATACTGAATGAAAGTAAATTGTTGGAGTTTGTTATTGTTACTGATATAATATTACTTCCCAAAATTTCAAACCCAACAAATTTGATGAGCTTGAAACCCACCTTTGCACCGTCATTTACAAGCTTGTGGCTAACGTAGTGGCAAACAGGTTTCATGTAACACCCTTAATCCGTATCCATCGCTGAAACAGGGTTACGGGGCATTACTGAAACTTCAAAACATTTAAGATAAATCATGTCAATCACTGTTCATTTTCTGATATTATTCAAAATGTCCTTTAAATGGACCCTCGTGGCCCAATATGAGCATTGAGATCGAGTCGGGACTAAATCGGGAACTCTAAAAATTTTTCATGAATTTTCAAAAAAAATTCTAAGTTACAGGGCTCACACGCCCGTGTGGTCCAATAGACACGAACGTGTGAAACTGGGATACGTCCGTGCTATAGGCCATGTTCGACCCCGTGTAACTCTCTGACTTGTGCACACGGTCATGCCACACGTCCATGTGCTAGGCCGTGTGGTTAATTAAATTCTTTCGAAATTAGGTACAGGTTTCACATGGCGAAGACACATGCCCGTGTTCTAGGCCATGTAGCACACACACCTGAGACACACACCTGTGTATCTGCCCGTGTGCTCAATTCTGAGCATTCTATTTTCTCGAAGGTGCAAGGGACATACGGTCTAACAACACGCCTATGTACTAGGCTGTGTGTTACACATGGTCTAAACACACGCCCATATGTCTACCCGTGTGGACAAAATAGAGCCATTTCTAGCTTCATTTCTCACCCAAAATCACACCAATAACCTGCACTTAAACTCACATCCAAATACCAACCATTTCAAACATTCAAATTAAGCAAATCCTATCATTCAACATGGCATATAATTACATGCATACATGTTTATAATTTTACCTTGGTATATTCCATATGTTAGGCATAATTTGAACAACCATTTAACATGTATGTAGCTACCATAGTATGACATTACAAGTATATAAAAAACAACCATTTCTAGCCATTCCAATGGCTAGATTACAAACCACATATTTAAGCCATCTATGGCCAAGTTAGCCTATACATGTCATTATATCAAAATGATTTTACTCTATATATACCCAAAATAAGCTAGCGGATAGTGTGATGATGCTCTAATGATCTCCAACCTTCGCGAGCTTCCAAGCACTATAAAATAGGGGAAAATAAAATGGAGTAAGCATTACATGCTTAGTAAGTTCGTATAACAAAAACTAAACTTACCAATCTCGTTTATTAAATCGAAGCATACAATATCATGGTTTTCATCAACTTGGCAAAATTGCCTAAACACATGCATTCAATCAAACTTGTTAGTTACAAAATTTTCATATACATCAAGTAAACATAGATGAGCTCATCATGCAATATTCTTTGAAGACATTATCATTTTCATCTCATAATTCACTTATCATGCCAAGAGTTTTTTCCGTTGAAACATTGAAATTTCGATGGATATTCAAGTAGTACACTCAAGGTGTACAATTCAATAACCCGTCAATTTTTATTCAAGAGTACCAATTAGGGCATTTAATCAAAAAACACACTCTTAAGCCACCTATCGTATTACAGGATTACCAGTTTAGGCTAAATCCTACTTGTAACATATGCTCGAGAGGGATTATATTAGAATTACTCATCTGGGCTAAATCCTTTTCACAATGAGATCAATAGGATTACTCGTCTAAGCTAAATCTTGTCAGTAACAAATGCAGGACCTTATTTTATAAGGCAATCACATTTATCCATCGAAATTTAATATTCAAACAAGACTTTACCCTTTTTTTTTCCAACATTTCCGAACATGTAATCATTTCACACATTTAAAATATTCACATAAATATAAATCATATTACATACAATCATAACATTCAAGTTAACATATTTACATGCTCGATTAAGTTACACGAACTTACCTCCACAATGGTTCGTGTATAAAATCTTACTAATCCGAAACATTTTCTTTTCCTCGATCTAAACTCGAATTTGTGTTGTCCAGATCCAATTAAGCCATGAAACTTTCTTCTCTCTCTTTTAGGGTTTCCATAGAATTTTGGGGAAGAAAAAGAGAAAAATAAAATGATATCTTTATCATCTTTTTAATTAATTAAATATATTTCAATTTCTAATTTAGTCCTTACCCTTTTTTTCTAAATTTTCATGGATGAGTCACTAAAATATATACATACTTTTCTTTAATGGTCTAATTACCATATAAGGACCTCTAGTTTTAAATTCCATAGCTATTTAATCTTTCTAGATACTAGAATTCAATTTTTACATTTTATGCGATTTAGTCCATCCCGTATTTAAGCACTTAATCGATAAAATTTTATTATCAGAATTTTCACATGAAATTTATAACATATTACGGACCACGTAATAAAATTAAAATAAATTTATTTTCGGATCGGATTTGTGGTCCAGAAACCACTATTCCGATTTCACTTAAAGATGGGTTGTTACACTTCAAGGCGTTATTGAAAAATGTAGTGATTGTACGCAACGTGTATTTGTTTTGGGTCACTTTGTAACACCCTTAACCCTTATCCGTCGTCGAAATAAGGTTAAGAGTGTTACATTTATTGGTATCAGAGCTACGGTTTAGCCAATTCTTGGAATGAATGTGATGTGTAAAGTGTCTAGAAATACATGTCATATAAATCTGTGATAGTGTGATATGTATGATCCGATCTAATCCTTGTTTTTCTTATAGAATGTGAAGATGTCAGATAAATCTGAACATGCTGAATGTGATGAAGCTAATAACAGAATACAAACATTTGAACATGGGGAAAGTAGTAGTGTTTTAATTTCTCCAATGCAGGAGCAAGAACTTAAAATATATGTTCTATGAGTTTATGAACAAATGGTTTTACGACTTTATGCAAGAAAGAAATCAGGCTCAACAACCTCCTCCCCCTACTGCACCATTTGTAGCACCCTAGTTGCACCTCCACCTCCCCTAGTAACTGAATCTAGTAAACGTGCACCTATAGAAAAAAAGTTTGGGGCAGAAGGATTTCGGGGAAGATCAGATAATGATCCAGTTAAAGCTGAATATTATCTTCAGAATATAGTAAGAGTTTTTAGAGAAATGGTTTGTTCCTTAGATAATTATTTGAGATGTGCTATTTTCTTATTGAAAGATGAAGCATATAATTGGTATATGATTATAGAGGCTGTCATGCCAGAAGAGAAAATTACTTGGGAATTTTTTCAGAATGAATTTAAAAAGAAATATGTTGGCAAAAGGTATCTGGATAAAAAGAATAGGGAAATCCTCGATCTGCGACAAGAAAATCAGTTAGTAGCTGAATATAAGAGGAAATTTGTATATCTCAGCAAATATACCTGAGAAATTGCTCCAACTGAAGAAGAAATGTGTATTCGATTTGAGAAAGGGTTAAATGATGAAATTAGAATGATGATTGGGGGTATAGAAATACAAGAATTTTTTGTTTTGTCAGATCGTGCTCAAAAAATGGAAGAGGTAGACGAAATAAAGAATCCTACAAGAGAAGCTCCTCCAAATCATTTTTAACATTTCCAGTTAAAAAGCCTAGAGAGGAGTCTAATCGAGCCACTTCAATGTCTGAGTGATCAAATAAGAATAGAGCAACTCAATAAGAATTCAGGGTAACTATTAAACCTATAGCTAGTGTGGGTAGTGTACAGAATGTCCCGAGGCCGAAATGCAAATATTGTGGAAAGCATCATCTGGGTGAATGCAGAGGCAAAGTGGAAGCTTGTTATAAATGCGGAGCCATTAACCATTTCATTTGAGACTGTCTTCAATTGTAAAAAGAAGAAGATGAACAAAAAGAAAATCAATTAGCCACTTCCCAAAGAAGTAAACATTAAGGCCAAACAGTACTACTAGGGCTACCCATTCAAATATGAGAGATAAAGCTGCTCGGTTAGAGACTAAAGTGCCAGCACGTACTTATGCTATTCAAGCAAGAGAAGAAGATACAACTCCAGATGTAATTGCTGGTTCATTTTATCTTTTAATGTTATTGTATATGCATTGATCGACCCTGGGTCTACACATTCTTATGTTTGTACTATATTAGCATCAGAAAAGAAATTGCCTATTGAACCCACTGATTGTGATGTTCAAGTCACTAATCCATTAGGCCAAAGTGTGATAGTTAATTTAATGTGTCGAAATTGTCCACTGGAAGTAAAAGGCTATGAATTCCCTACTGATTTGATGTTGCTACCCTTTCTAGAATTTGATGTTATTTTAAGGATGGATTGGTTAACAAAGCATGATGCTGTAATAAATTGTCGAGAGAAACGGATTGATCTAAAAGGTCAAATAGGGGAAGTGATTACTGTTGAGTCTGTAAATCCAAAAGAAATTGTCAGAATTATTTCAGCTTTTTCAGCCTAGAGATTAATGCAGAAAAGTAATGAGGCATTTTTAGCCTACATTCTTGATACTCGAGGTTCTGAATCAAAGTTAAAACAATTACCAATTTTTAATGAGTTTACTTATGTATTTCCTGAGAAATTACTTGGTTTACCACCTGATCGTGAAGTTGAGTTTGTAATTGATGTGGTTTCGGGAACAGCTCCAATATCGATAACACCATACCGTATGGCACCAGTTGAGTTAAAAGAATTAAAGACATAGTTGCAAGAGTTGTTAGACAAAGGATTCATGAAACCGGGCATATCTCATTCGGTGCACCTCTATTATTTGTGAAAAAGAAAGACAGTTCTTTGAGATGTGTATAGACTACAGATAGTTAAATAAGGTCACAATTAAAAATAAATATCCATTGCCTCGTATTGACGACTTGTTTGACCAACTGAAAGATGCTGCAGTATTTTCAAAGATAGATCTCAGATCTGGGTATTATCAGTTGAAAGTAAAAGAGTGTGATGTGTCAAAGACTGCTTTCAGAACTCAGTATGGTCATTATGAGTTTTTAGTAATGTCATTCGGCTTGATTAATGCACCTGTTGCTTTCATGGATTTAATGAATCAAATTTTTCAGCTTTATTTGGATAGATTTGTGGTTTTGTTTATAGATAATATATTGATCTATTCAAAGACAGAATCCGAGCATGCATAACAACTGAGACTTGTGTTACAGACTTTGAGAGAAAAGTTGTTGTATGCAAAGTTTAGAAAATGTGAATTTTGACTACATATGGTTGGATTTCTGGGTCACATTGTATCTACCGATGAGATTCGGGTTGATCCGAGTAAAGTTTCTACTGTGGTGAATTGGAAAATTCCAAAGAATATTTCAGAAGTGCAAAGTTATCTAGGTTTAGCAGATTATTACCGACGATTTTTTAAGAATTTTTCGATGATTGTTTCACCTCTGACCCGTTTACTACAGAAGAATGTTAAGTTTGTTTGGTCTAATTTGATCAGTTAAAGAAAGTGTTGACTGAAGCTCCAGTATTAACCCAACCAGAATCAGGAGTTATGTATGTTGTGTATAGTGATGTATCTCTAAATGGATTGGGTTGTGTCTTTATGCAGTCAGGAAAAGTAGTAGCTTATGCTTCTCTGCAGTTAAAACCGCATGAGAGGAATTATCCTACACATGATCTGGAGTTAGCTGCAATTGTATTTGCTTTGAAAATCTAGAGACATTATTTATATGCTGAAAAATGTTATGTGTACATAGATCATAAAAGCTTGAAGTATTTGATTACTCAAAAAGAGCTAAATTTGAGACATAGACGATGGTTATAGTTGCTAAAAAATTATGATCTGATTATTGACTATCACCCAGGAAAGGCTAACGTAATTGCAGATGCACTTAGTCGAAAGTCATCTTTATTTGCACTTCGGGCGATGAACGTTCATTTATCTCTTAATGAAGATGGTTTTGTAATAACAAAATTGAGAAAGAAAACTTTGTTCCTTCAACGGATTCGGGAGTTGCAAGATGATGATCTAAAATTGGTGTTGAAAAGACAAATGGTACAAGACAATATGAGTTCAGAGTATACCATTGATGATAGCGGTATGTTACATTATCGCAATAGAATTTGTGTTCTGAATAATTCAGACTTGAAAAATGATATTCTTTCTGAAGCTCATAGTAGCATGTATTCTATTCATCCGAGTAATACAAAAATGTATTGTGATTTGAAAAAGATGTATTGTGATTTGAAAAAGATGTATTGGTGGTCGAGTATGAAATAGGAAATCTTTGAATTTGTGGCAAAGTGACTGATTTGTCAGCAAGTCAAAATGGAACATCAAGTACAAACGGGTTTATTACAACCTGTCATGATTTTTGAGTGGAAATGGGAGCATGTCACGATGGATTTTGTATCTGGATTACCTGTGACTCTGAAAAAGAAAGATTCTATTCGATTGATTGTTGATAGATTGACTAAGTCAGTACATTTTATCCCAGTTAGAACAAACTTTTCACTTGAGAAGTTATCAGAATTATATATGTTTGAGATTGTAAGACTACACGAAGTTCAAACATCTATTATGTCGGATCAAGATTCGAGGTTTACATCGAGATTTTGGAGTAAACTACAAGAAGCCCTGGGTACAAAGTTAAATTTCAGTACAGTATTTCATCCTCAGACTGATGGGCACTCTGAACGAGTGATTCAGATTCTAGAAGACATGTTGAGATGTTGTATACTCAAGTTTAGAGATAGCTGGGAAAGGTACTTACCTTTGGCTCAATTTGCCTACAATAATAGTTATCAATCCAACATAAAAATGGCACCATTTGAAGCTCTTTATGGTAGAAAATGTAAGACTCTATTGTATTGGTTTGAATTGAGTGAATCCAAGTTAATGGGAGTCGATTTGATCCAGGAAACCGAAGAAAAAGTTCGAATCATCCGTGATAGTTTGAAAGCTGTTTCAAGCTGTCAGAAATCATATGCAGATTTGAAAAGAAGAGATATAAAATTTGCGGTTGGCGATCGAGTATTCTTAAAAGTTTCACCGCGGAAGAAAGTATTACGGTTTGGCAAAAAAGGGAAACTGAGTCCAAGATTTATTGGACCGTATGAAGTTATTGAAAGAATTGGCCCTGTGGCTTACTGGTTAGCTTTGCCTCCAAAACTTGAGAAGATTCATAATGTATTCCATGTGTCTATGCTAAGACGGTACAGATTTGATCCTTTACATGTAATTCCTCATACCGAAATAGAAATACAACCATACATGACGTATTCCGAACAATCGGTAAAGATTTTAGCTCGAAAAGTTAAAGAATTGCGAAATAAACGGTACCGTTAGTAAAAATATTATGGCGTCGTCACGGTTCGGAAGAGGCAGCGTAGGAAACTGAGGAATCAATGAGGTTACATACCCGAACTTATTCTCAGGTAACAAATTTCGAGGATGAAATTTCCCAAATGGGGCATAGTTGTAACAATCTAATTTTCAGTGGTGTCGAAAACAGTGATTCGAGATCACTAAATCTGACGAGTGATTTCAAAAATTTTATTATTTATGAGTCAAGTGTGATTTTAGAAAGATTTTTGAATTAGTGGTTTGTGTTTTAGAAAAAATTATTAAGAAAAATGGTTTTGAAAACGAGGTATCGATACCTCAATTTCATAAACAAAGCTGTAAATATTTTTATAAATATTTATGGAGTGTCAATAAGCTGGTATTAAAGTTTCGTTAGAAAATTTTAACGTTTTGATATTTAATTAATTAAAAAGAACTAAATTGAATAAGGTGTAAAATTTACTAAAGTGATTAAATAACTTAAGTGTTTAATAAGGGAGGACTAAAAGGGCAAATTAGCCCAAAATAGAAGGCTTGGACTGC
Source organism: Gossypium arboreum (assembly GCF_025698485.1). Lineage (NCBI taxonomy): Eukaryota > Viridiplantae > Streptophyta > Magnoliopsida > Malvales > Malvaceae > Gossypium > Gossypium arboreum. The sequence continues at coordinate 18,906,764 of NC_069080.1, forward strand.
ATGGGTGTAGAAAAATCAAGAAAATTTGATGAAATAAAGGCAAAATTGGAAATTTTTTAAAATAAACAAATAAAACAATAATTAAAAGATTTTCTAGACATTTCATCATCAATCTTCAGCCAAAAAATCCATAGAAGAGTCCCTCTATGCTGGTTTTTTATATTTTTGCTACATGTGAGTTCAATTCTTTCTCTTTTCTTGAAATTTTTGTGTTTTTGATACTTTTACAACTAGGTCCAATTATCTCATTCATTAGTTTTTGATTTCATAGGTAATTTTGAAAGTTACCATTAATGAGTGTTGAATGTTTATGATAAATTATCATGGATTTGAAGTTTTAATTTTTTTATATGATGATTTTATTAAGTAATTTTGATAGATATTGATTTTAGGACTAAATTGTGAAAAGGTTGAGAATTAGGGTTTGGTGTTGAAAATCTGAATTACAAAGTCTATATGGTAGCCTAAAATAATTAGATAAATTGTCAATTGATAAAAATTAGCTCAATTGAAAGGATAATTGATGAGGGACTAAATTGTAATAACTATAAAAGTTGGGGTAAATGTGTAATTTTGAAAATTTAAGGGTATAAATTGTAAAGTGGAGTGAGGCTTAAAATATGTGCTAATGGATGAATAATTTTATATTTTAGATCAAGAATCTGTAGATTAACGAGAAAAAGAGAAATTAGAAGAATAGTTCCCGAATTACTACGAATTTTACAATTTAGTCCAAGTAAGTTCATATGGCTAAATTTAATGTCATTTGATAAATTAATGAATGGCAATATGTATTTATTCATATTATTTTTTCAAAATAAAACTATTGTAAGAATTATGAAATTAAATCAAATATTCGAAATGAACGGAACGTAGGATTGAGTACGATCGTTTAGTGCAAAAGAGGAATTGATCGCAAATTACCCAAGTAAATCGATGATCAGCATTTTTTGCGAACTTTCATGTTTTCTTTCCGTTTAGCTCTCATGAGCTTCAGTTAACTCATATGAGTTTTTGTTTAACCCTAATGGGTTTCCATTTAGCTCTTTTGAGTTTCAGTTTTATCCCTTTTGGGTTTCCGTTCAGCTCTTATGAGCTTCCGTTCAACCTTTATGGGTTTCAATTTAGCACTTATGTGTTTTCGTGCAGCCTTCGGGCTTTTGTTCATGATGTACTCAAATTCATAAGTCGTTCTTGATTGACAAGAAGTGGCAAGTGCTACATGGAATTTGTAACACCCCTATACCATGTTTGACTCAAGGAATGTAACAACCCATATTTCACGGGCACCGAAAAAGTGAATTTAGGGCCTCCGTCTTAGGAAAACGAGTCCTTAAATATTTATTAAAAATATTTCCGAAGTTAGTTATGGGTTGAATTAGATTTTAATTAGGTGAATTTATTTCTAATTAGAAGCAATTAGTAAGAAATGACTAAATTGAATAGAGTATAAAACTTAATCATAGAATAGAGAAAGGATAAATGATTAAATTAGTAATTAAACCAAATTAGTGACATGTGTAAGATAGAAAATAAATACATGTGTATTTAAATTACTAGTACAAATGTATGTTATATATATATATATATATTTACTTATATATTAAGTAAAAGATATTTACTTATTATTATTATTATATTTTATCTATTAATTGAGAAAATGACAAATGTATGGTGTAGGATTAATACATGTGTACATATGTGTATGAATACACATGTAATATTTTTATTGATATTAATTAGATATTTTATTAAATATTAATTAAGTAAATAAGGTAATAAAATAAAGAATGAATAAAAGAAAGAAAAACAAGAAAAAGTTACAGGGAAACAAACGAAATAGAAAGAAAGAAAGAAGAAAAGAAAAGAAAAAGGAGAAATTAGGGTTTGAAAGCTTGGAAGTTAAATTGGTAAGTCAATTAAGTCCCTTTCTTTGTGATTTTGATGTTTTTGGAGTCTTAGAGTAAAGTACTCTTGAATTTGTGTGGAAATACTGAAAGTTTATAGACTTTTGAGTATATGTTGAATAAATGATGAAATTAGGGATCAAATTGATAAAAGTGTTGATTAGAATTGATTAGAGGACTAAATTGTAAACTAGGCTATAAATTTTGAGTTTATGGGCTAAATTGAAAGAATTTTGAAATTATGGTAAAATAATAAAAATTTAATGGTTATATTGAAGTTTTGATGGAAATTGAATAAGAAAATGATGTGAATTGTAAAAAGGAAGAAGATGAAAATGATTAGGATAAATTTGGGATTTAGGTAAAAGTTGAATGAAAAGTTATTATTTTATATAAAATATGTGTGTTATTAATTAATTGTACTTATGCTAATTTTCGTAGCAAACAAGGAAACCGAGACGTTGAATACAAAGGGAAAAGAAAAGGTGATTGAGGAATAGCTCGAGAAAAATATCGGTTTGTATTATTATAATTCAAGTTATTTCTTATTAAATGTTTAATTTTAATATATGTGTATGGAATTTGAATGTGAGGTAAATATTGATACTTAAGTTGAATGTGAATTAGATTTATTTGATGAACAAATATATGTATGTGAAATTGAATTGTATGATTGAATTGAGTAATGTTGGTATGCATATGAATGTGAATTGAGAAATATGTGAGAAAATGTGGTCAAAGTGCAATTGATGTGAATTTCTTGAAATAGAGGAAGTAATCCGATACCCTATTAACTAGTCGAGCTTAGTGGGTATAGTTGGCATGCCATAGGATTGGAAAGGTTCAGGGATACTTCGACTTTGAGTCGATGAGACACTTGATGTATCATTATTGCTTCGGATAGATTCGATGAGGTGTTGGTCGCCACTTTGCTTCGGCTTAGCCGATGAGACGTTGGTCGTCACTTATTTACTTCCCGATGAGGCGTTGGTCGCCATTCTGGTGTGTTTGGTTGGATCCGTGTATCCACCAAAGTCCGAGTCATGTTAATAGGGGAAATAAGTAAAATAATAAAATCAAATGAATTTGATTAATTGAGTGGTTGAATGAAATGAGAAAGTGATATTGTAAGATAGGATGTCCAGATAAAACTTGTAAAGAGATTGAAGGTATGAACCAAAGGTTCATGAAGCGTTCATATTTGAAATGTGAATTGAATTATTATATGTGGTTGAAAGATGAATTAAAGGTTCATGAGTTATTTGAAATATCACTGATGATTTATTGGATCTATCATTGGAAATGATATAATGGAAATATGATAGTTTGGTATGAATTTATATATATGATTTGTATGCATGATTTGCTAATTATCTATGTATGTTATGATATTTTATTGTTGTTATAATTTGAATTATAATAATACCACTGAGTATTTCCAATACTCAGCATACGGTTGTTTCTCGTGCGCAGGTTAAGTAAAGTTGAAGTTCAGTCAAGCATCCGAGTCAATCCCGACCTCAGCTCAATTTTGGTGATGTATCTATCTTTTAGAAATGTGGCATCTACTAGGTTTGGTGTTTGTCACTTGCAAATGTTTTATATTTTGAATGTAAATGTGGTGCATAATCTTTAAGAGGTAATGAAATGAATGAATAAATATTTGCTAAGTTTGAAAGGTTAGATGAATGTTACTTGATCAAGATTTATAAGTAAATGTATTGGGCATGAATTAGGTGTGTTTAGTATGTGAAAATAGCTTAAAAATGGTCAAAAATCATGTTTTCACATGGCCAAGTCACATGGGCGTGTGCCCAGGCCGTGTGGCAAAGTCAGATTTGCCCACAGATTAGTCTCACGGCCGTGTGAGAAAAACAGATCTGCCCACGGGCTAGCACCACGGCCATGTTGAGCCCCACGGGCAGGCCACACGGGCATGTCCCAAGCCACACGGGCGTGTGCCCCTATTTTCAAGGAAAAGTTTCCAAAGTTCCCGGTGTTCCCGGTCTAGCCCCAAATCACTCCCTAAACATATTTTGGGCCTCGTAGGTTAATATTAGGGACTTAAAGATGGAATTTGAGAAATTTTTAATTGAATTACAGATTTATGACTCGGTTTTGTATAATTTCTAGTGTATAAGTCCGGTAATGCCTCGTAACCCTATTTTGGTGACGGTTTGGGGTTAGAGGGTGTTACAGGAACCTGATATAGGAATATTACATTTGGTGCCAAAGTAATTCCTAGCTAATTACTAATACATTTGAGCATAAAAAGGGACACTTGGAACATACTTAATATTTTTCCTAAGTACATGCCATTCTATTCAAAATTTTAAAACATACCCTGTTGTTGCTTGAAGATGTGATGAGATGAAAGCTTGCAATCTCAAAATTCAACCTTTCAAAAATTTATATACCTAATTTGTGCACGAAAACAAACCGTACACTAAGTATACACCCAGTGGTATTACTATAATTCAAATACTTAAGGTAAAAACAATAAATATGCACAATTAATCTTACCACTATTTTACTTTCAATAAATCATTCATGCATTTAAAACTTTAAATTTTCTTAGTAATATGTATCTTAAATAGCTTTTCTTCATTTTAATTTATATATCTTCCTACTATATTAATATTCATTTCATGCATTTCATCAATAACCATTTCATAAAATCATTATTTCACATATTTCATTTCTATATCTCAATTAATAACTTATTTTATTTCATATCTAAAACCATACAACATTAGTCTTTCAATAATTATTTAAACCAACATTTTTCAATAAAATAATTATAATTAATTCATATGATTATATTCAATTAACTCATACACTATTTCATTATTTCCAATTCATTCTATTTTCACTTCTTATTTCGATATTTTAACAAATTCATTAACCTTAAGTTCATGCTTCAAATCTCATGTCTCAATTCAATTCACATTCAACTCATAATTTTTTTCTCATATTTTAATAGTACTATCAATCAAATTTATTTAATTTTTTCATTTCAGTTATTCACCTTATTAAGAAACTCAGACCTTGGCGGATACACGAATTCCAACCAAACACACCAGCATGACACATTGTGCCTAAAACGGTACTCAATACCTGATCATTATGTCAAAAACAGTATACGACACATAAAGTGCCTGAAATGAAACACATGGTGCGTAATATGACACATATAGTGCTTGATCGGCAAAGCCGATAAATTCCCGTACTCTTCCAATCCTATGGTATGCCAACTATATCCGACTCAACCCGACTAGTTAATAGGGTATTCAAATCATTTTTCTATTTCAAATTCATTTTCAATTCAATCACAATTCAATTCAAATTCACTTTCCACTTTCCACTTTCTAATCAATATACAATTCAATACCAATACATATTTCAGATATTCACATATAATCATACTTTGATTCAATTCAAACCACTTTTCAATCAATACACAATTCACATATTCACACATATTCATAATTTAATTCATTTTATTCAATTCATATTTTTAATTCATTTTCGAATCAAATTCAAATCACTAATTACTTTTCAATCAATATACATTTCAAATACTCACATATTTTCTTCATTCAATTCAATTTGATTCAATTCAAATCACTTTTAGTTTCTAATCAAAATACTTTCAAATATTCACATAATTCATAATTCAATTACTTAATTCAAATCACTTTTAATTTCCAATTTGTTCACATTCAATTTCAATAGCCATAAACATTTTGGAATCAATTTCATTCAAATCAATATTATCATTTCAATTGCTTAGCTAATTTTACTTACCATGCATTTTAATTAAAATATAAAATTAATATTAAATAGATTTGAATTATAGAAATACAAATCGTGATCCTCGTGTCTACTCCTCGTCCACTTTTTCTTTTCCTTTCTTCGTGGATGCCTCGGGTGCGATATTAGCTACGAAAAATTAAGATAATTTTCATAATCATTAATACAATATTAATTTATGTTTAATATTTAAATTTTCCTATTCAATTTCTATTCAATTTCTACCTTAAATTCAATTTTGTCCTAATTAAATTCACTTAATTTCCTATCTTAATTCATACTTTATTTCTACTCAAATTTCAACCAAACTTAGACATAACTATCTAAATTTCCTCATAATACCTAATTTCAAAATTCTTGCAATTTAGCCTCTACTATGCAAAACTTATAGCTTACTTTATAAATTTAATCCTTTAATCAATTCTAACTAGAATTTCTATCAATTAGACCCCTAATTCATCAATTTGTTCAACATGAACTATATTCAAAAACCTAAGAATTTCCAAAACTTCAACTTGATTTCAACAAAACTTTGTTCTAAAGCTTCTAAAATATCAAAATTAAGTAAAAAGGACTTAATTGACTTACCAATTAAAGCTTTAAGCTTCAAAACCCTAGTTTTTCATTTTCATTTTCTTTTCTTTTTTTCCTTTCCCCCTGTTTCGAATTGCTCTTTGTTTCTTTTCTTCTTTGTTTTGTTTTGTTTCTTTTTTTTACTTTATTATATATATATTAGTTAACAATAATAATAATAATAATAATAATAATAATAATAATAATAATAATATAATAAGTATTTATTTACTTAAAAATTAATTAAATAAATATATTACAAATATATAAATTCTATTATTACATTTGTATATTTTTATCACCATACACTTGGCTTTAATTTAATTCAATTCATAATATGATATTTATAATAAATTAATTTAATAATAATTATTATAATAAATATCTTATTTTGAGCCCACGGCGCGTCGGGCCCATTTAGCCCATTCTGGCCCAGATGGCCTAAGTACGGCCCAGATCCATGAGATCGCTTATAGAGCCTCTGTCAACGTATCGATTTTCCCCTTACGAGTGTTCGTGCACTTACAAGACTATCGTAGCCAGACTTTCGGCTTTTCGACATTTCGACTTTTCGACATTTCGAGATTTGTCGATCTAACGTGTGTGCAGTGTATGTACACACCTTCGGCTTTATATCAAGCTATCATAGGGTAGAAGTACACACCTTATCACCTGGAGTACTAAGTATTCATAATCGCCCGAACCTATATTCAACACTATACTCCATTAGTCACATCCCATTAATTCAAAATAAATCCACTACTTACCGAATAATAACCTATACTTACCTTGACTAGATTGATTGGCTGCGATCTGCCTACGTAACTCGAAATCTGATGTAGTCCCCCTTCTGCATCCAAACGAAAAGTCCCTAACGGCTGACACCTTACGTCATTTAAACTTATGAGCCTCTATCTCAACCTCTCTGCTAGAATCCCCTTTTTCCATCAACTAATACTCAGCCAGCGATCACACTCTTAAATGGAGGGAGAAAAAGAAATAAATGGAGAAACCATAGGTTAACAAAAGTAATGGTATTGGAAAGGATAAAGAAACATCAACTTTTAAGAGTGTAGAAACGAAAGAACTTAGAAATATTTAACAAAAGCCGAAGTAGATCTAATTCACTTACCGATCGCGGGATCGCTTGCCAACAAAGTGTATGAATCGACTTTTAAATGAAAAAGAAGCAATCGGCTAAGTTAAAGGGAGAAGAGGTTGATTCGATTAAAATAGGGAAGAAAAGATCAAGAGTTTGGCTTAAAGAAAAGAAGAGGTGAAGGGTTTGAGATTACTCAGGTATTTGCAAAAAAAAAATAAAAATAAAACAAAAGAGTCAAGAGGTTGGAAGAAATTTCCCCAAAGAATGTGCAACTGAAGCACACAAAACAACAAATGCCTTTACTTGCCTATACGACACACATATATATACTAAAAAAATAAAAAAATAAAATACAAACCTACACTCCCCAATCGACTTAAACTCATCAAGCTAAATTCCCTTCAATTTTTCAAATTTTATCACCATCATATCTACACTTAATCCTGATCTTTATCTCCACCATAACCTTGATTTTAGCCAATAATTCCAATTTGAATTGCATTCAATTGCTTCCACCGAATGACAATCCTCCCTTGTGTTGAGCAGCAAAATTAAATTCCCTTTTGCGCATGAAACCACTCAAACTCTAGCCCTCCAACTTCCCTAACATATTGCTGGCCACTGCACCGCCACCCATCTTGTGCTACCATTCGATCACAATTAAATTTAAGGCTTATATGCCTAAGCCTCAGTTTCCTTAAAGAATAAAATTTTAAAACTTTGCCAAGCCTGAGATTCAAACCTGCAACCTCTCAAATCTATAGCACGCTTCTTGCCACTACCCCCCAGGTGCTCTTGTGCCATATTCCATCCCTAACTATTTTTAAAGCCTATTAACCGCAACCAGGTTATCCTAAAAATATTTGCTACCATTTAGATTCGAACCCCCAATCTCTTGGCTGCGCTATACGTCCCTTGCCACCACGGCACCTACCTTATTTGTGTCGTTTCTCCTCCCCAATTAATTATAAAATCTTTCTGCCGACCTCTAGGTTGTTTTAAAAAAACCTACCACAACTTTTGCTCATGCTGCAACTTAAACCCAATGCCTCTCCTTACTCCTAACGCCACCATACCACTGGGTCAAGCGTATCCTTTGTGTCGAATTTCCACCAAGCAGATTTATAAGGCCTAAACGCTAGCTTCCCTACTAATCATATGCGCAATAAAAATTCTCGCCAAGGCCAGGACTTGAACCCTGGACTTCCTACTTGCTACCAACACCTTTTACCATTAGGCCAAGTGTTTCCTTATGTCAAATTTTACCAGGCCTTATTAATAAGCCCTACACCTAATGCTTCGAGTCCTTTAGAAAAAAATATGCAAAATTTTGCTAAAGCCCTAGATCGAACCCAAAACTTTTTCCACACTATCAACCCTTCCTAAATCACTTAACAATTAAACTAAACATGCAATTTAAACACATTCAAGTTATTTAAGCTGCCTTCTAACTGATTCCAAACTTAAGGCCCATTACTTTTAGGCCCAAAATTTAGGGTGTTACAAGCAATGCCTATAATCTGGTTGAGTGGGGTTTTTTGAAAGAAGTGATACTACGTATGGGATTTAGAAAGAAATGGGTGAGTCTTATTATGCAATGCATTATTTCGATGTCTTATTTGGTAATCATCAATGGAAAGCGACAGAGGATTTTCCACCCAACTCGAGGGCTTCGTTAAGGTGACTCTCTTAGTCCCTTTCTTTTTCTAGTATGCAATGAAGGACTACCATCTTTAAAGCAATTGGCAATTAGTGGAGGATTGATGAAAGGTGTTAAAGTGAGTAGGCGGGGTCCGGAGATATCACATATTCTCTTTACAGATGATAGTATTATTTTTGGGAATCCAACTGATAAGGGCAACTTTGTTAAAAGATATCCTCAATGAGTACGAAAGCTTCTCAGGTCATTGTGTAAATTATCATAAGGCTACAATCTTTTTTAGTACAAACACATCTCTAGAAGATAGGATGCGTGTATCGGGAATGTTAGGAATGAGGTATTTGTCAAATTTGGAAAAAATATTTAAGGCTTCCTAATATGGTGGGAAAGGGGAAGAAAGTTTCATTCCAAAACCTTAAAGCTCAGATCAAATTATGGATTGAAGGTTGGAGCACAAGATTTTTATCACAGGGCGATAAAAATGTATTTATTAAGTCCGTCTTAAAGGCTATTCCTACTTATGCCATGATATACTTTTTATTACCTAAATATTTTTTTGGTGAATTGAAAAGTTTGATAAGTAGGTTTTGGTGGAAGAAAGGGCAAGGTAAGAGAGGTATACATTGGTGCAGTTAGCAATAAATGTGTTTAATAAAAGAAGAATGGGGTTTGGGCTTTCATAATATAAGTACTTTCAATGTTGCTTTGTTAGCAAAGTAAGGTGGAAACTTATCAATTACCCATATTTATTAGTTGCTTGAATTCTTAAAGCTAAATACTTCCCTAATTTTGATTTCCTTAATGCAAATTTGGGTTATGTGCCATCGTCTAAGTGGAAAAGCATTTGGGCAACGAATGAGGTATTGCGTGTGGTATTTTGTTGAAGAGTGAGGTCGGGGAAAATATTTCAATTAATAAGGATGTATGTATCCCTGGGACAGTTGATTATTGTCTATATAATGTCAATAAACACATGTATAATCATAGAGTTGTCGATTTAATCGATGTCGCTACTAGAAATTGGAAAAGAGAGTTAATTTTCAATACCTTTTCGGAGGAGGATGCGAATTGGATTCTCTGAATACCTCTAGCATTGTTCAACCTTGATGATATGTTGGTGTGGCATCCCCCATTGAGTGAATTTTCAGTCCGCAGCACCTGCAAACTATTACAAAACCTTTCAATGAGCCTTAACGCTTATGATTTACAGAACCATTTCCGAAACTTCTATAAACAATTGTGGAGCCTTAAACTATCCTTTAAACTTCTAGTTACATTATGCAGGTTATCACGACATTTTATTCTTAATCTTGTTACCTTGCAGCGACAAAGATTGGTGAGTAATGTAGTCTGTCCACGACATGCACAAGAGGTAGAGTCAATGGATCACATTTTTCGAGTTTGTCCTGTATCAATTGAGACATGGTTAGTCTTAGGTTTTTTTCATATATTGAGTAAACCTAAGTTGGATTTTGATCATTGGCTTACTTGGGTTTTCGATGTTTGTTCATCTTAGTAGAGGCATCTAGATAGCATAGCTCTTTAGGCCATCTGGGGAGACAGGAATGTCATAGTTCATGAACGTAAGGTCAATACTGGTCATGATATTGCTCGTTTCATCAATAGTTATAGCATTGAGTTAGAGGTAATGGAAAAGAGGAAACTCACACAAGAGTTTATAGCAGCAAATTGGAGGAGATCTTCAGGATCAATTATAAAGATAAATTTTGATGGTGCTTTTAAAAACAGCATGTTCAGATCAAGAATGGGGTTAGTAGCATGGAATATAGATGGGTAGGTGTTATTTTCCTGTTCAATGCTCCATGAAAACACTTCATCGAGCTTCACCATCGAAGCGATTGTTTGTTTTCGTATAGTGCAAGTGGGTTTAGAGAGAGGTTGGCTGGAAGTAATAGTAGAAGGGGATGGGTTAGTTATCATAAAATAATGTCAGTCATCAACCTTAGATAAATCTCAATTAAGTGCTTACATTCATTATATTCAAAGCTTAAGAGTTAGATTTCAGCATATTGACATTCTTCACACACCTAGACCGGCAAATAGCCAAGTGAACCTCTTAAGGACAGAATCATTGAAAAGAAATGAGGAATATTACCTGGAGGGAGGAGTTCCAATATTTGTTGAAAGGTTGATGGTAGCGGAAAGGTTGCTTGAGCCAAAATGAAGTAGATCGGAGAAGGGAAAGGAAGAAAATGATAGAAATTATTTTTTGGATTAAATGTAAGTTGTTTTCTCTCTGTGTATTGAAGCATTTAAGACTAAAATGATTGAAATGTTGGAATGGATGCCTGGCGCAAACTGATTGGGTAACATATCAATGGATTTCTAGATTGTTCCTTTTTTGTTTTGGGCCTCTAGTTTGGCCCATTTATTTAGTCTGTTTGCTTTTGATTGTGGACTTATTTTATTTTGTCTTATTTAATAAAATAGCCCAACCTGTTTTCTTTCAAATATATATAATATCAGAGAAATCATGAGTTAAAAAATGATAAGAGACATTTAAGTCAATTAATTTGTGAGAGATGTTGGTTAATATGTTTAGTCAATTTTGAGAAGATTGGTTTCAAATATATGTTTATATAAATTAATTAGAAGAAGAATGAAAAGTCAAATTTGAGAAAGATGATTCAATTCATCTTTCCTTTTAATCATTCATATTGTTAAAATTTTCACAATTCCGTCAAATTTTTCATTAAATAATTGACAATTTCATTAATTTGAAAGATTGAAAATCAAGTAATAACAACATTAATTAAAATCAAAATGAAAAAATATATGAACATTAGAGATTAAGTTTAGGGTAAATTACACCAACAGTTACTCAACTTTGGGGTAGCTGACAAAACAATCACATTGGTCTTTTTTCAGTCACTCAACTTTAGAAAAATAACAAAATAGTCATTAACGTTTTCAAAAAGTGACAAATCAGTCACCAACTAACATTTTCCGTTACAAACCTAATGTGGCATGTGACGTGGCCAATTAACTAGTTGACGTGGGCCAGTAAACCCATCCAATTTAAGAAGAAATTGAAAAAAAAAACCCCTTACTAATAGAGAAAAAGGAGAAAAAGAGATTGTAAAAAAAATAAGTCTTCTTTGCCTAATTCGGCGGGGCCTAATTCTTTGCCATTGAAACACCATGCTTTGCTCTCCTTCTTCTTCTTCTCCTTAGCTCTTTTCTTCTGTAACATTCCGCCATTGTTTTCCCAGCAAGACTGATCCTTCAATTTCTCGGATTTCCGATAGAGTCCATCTTAAAACAAGTTTCTTATCTCTCTAAACAAAGTCTTCATTGTTGGGTTTAAGTCAATGGGTTCTTCTACAAAACTTTACACTTTTTCTGTTTGGTATTACAACTTATCTAGAAATAACACCCTTGTTTGGTTGGCTAATGATGATTCTCCGCTGACCCGAAATTTGTCTCTTGTCATCGGCGGCAATGGTGAGCTTCGTTTAATAAACTCTTCGGGCCAAAACTTGTTACCGGGACAACCATCAATGATTGGTAATTAGAATTCGATGAGGCTGGTATTGGAAGATGGGGAATCTCATTTATGGGAATTTGTAGAGTTTCGATTTTCCAACCGATACCATTTCACCCAGCTAGACAATGAAAACAAATGGGACGACTATTCGTTCAAATAACGATAAATTCATCTTCCAGAACAGTAAAAGGCTAGTTTTCAATTCATCTCAATACTAGGCCACTAATAATTCGCTTCAGAATTTGGAATCAAGTGGGGAAGTGGTTCAAGCTAATTGGGCGACTTTGGTTTCTTCTGATTTTGGCCATTGATAATCCCTTCTTTCCTTTTGGTAGCCCATTTGCCTTAGACAAAAACCATCCCAAATCCCCTTTTCTTCTTCTTCTTCTGTTTTTTCTTCTTTTTTTTTCTCTTTTGATAAACCCTAAATGGCTATTGATATGGTTGTTTAAATTGGTGCTAACTTGCCAGTTGTTAGGTTAATGGCACCAAGCAAGCCATCATCTACCACGTCACTTTGTTGTTACGTCTGTAATGAAAAACGACAAAAATGATTGTTTTTTAATTTTTTTAAAGTTGAGTGACTGAAATAAAACCAATGTGATTGTTCTGTTAGCTACCCCAACATTGAGTAACTGTTGGTGTAAGTTACCCTTAAGTTTATTGTAACTCCCCTAACTCGAATCCGTCACCGGAATAGAGTTACGGAGCATTACCGAAGTTACCAATTTATTTATAAGATATTTTATTTCATCTAACGTTCATATTTGGAACTAATTAAAATCAAACATATTGTCCCTTAAACGTACTTATTTTTCTCGACATGTTTTACTTGAATTTATTACTTGTCTCAATATACTTAATTTCATTATATCAACGTATCAAAGATAATCACATATTTACATGTCATGATAAATATCATTCTCTTGCCAGTTCATAAACATAAATCAAATAATTCATTATATTGATGTTTCATGCATTTAAAAATACAATTCAAATTACATTAACTTACCTCGTTACTTGTTCATGTTTATAATTTCATTAATCCAATATCTTTTCTTTTCCACGTTCAAGTCTCGTATTCGAGTTATCCGGATATTTATAAATAAATTTGATTGTCGTTTTCATTTATTTCATGGTCTAATACATTCAATTAATGCTCTAAATAAAATTACCATTTTACCCCTAAACTTTTAATTAATGACGATTTCATCCTTAGGCTCAAAAAATAAAATTCTTGCAATTTAATCCTTATTTCCAGCCGTTATTCTTATACAAATTGCTAACAACCCATGAATTCTATAAAATATCAGAATTTTCCATAATTTCAACACTTTTCAATTTGATCCTTAAAACATGTTTTTCCCCGATCTTGAACTAAATTAATAATTTCATTCGATTTTGAAATTTTAAATAATAAAATAATCCATTTCATGCAAATTGGTCATTTCTAACATTTTTACAAAATTGCCCATAAAGTTGTAGTTTTATTCAATTTAGTTCCTGAGCCAAAATCATGCAAATTAGCCATGCTAGCTGAATATTCATACATGTTTTCCTCCTAATCCTCTCCATTTCACATCCTTAATTTATATAACATGCTACAAGTAACATTATCAATAATTTCACTATTTACTTATATGTATATTCAAAATTGTCTATTTGCGTCATAGTCACTAAATTATTTATATCTTGAGCTATAGAACTCGAAATTAAGATCTGCTAATTTTCAATGAAACTAGACTTATGTATCTTCTTACCATAAAAGTTTTAGAATTTTTGGTTTAACCAATAAGTACAGTTTATTCTTTAAAGTCACCCTTATTCTGCTGTTTGATAGTTCCGACCATTCTTTACTAAAAATTAATTATCTCATTGTACAGGATTCGGATGATGTTCTCGTTTGTTTTTGTTGAAAATAAACTCATTTAGGATTTTAAACATATAACTTTAAGAACCTAATTATATTTCTCCAATTTTTTATGATTTTCCAAAGTCAGAATAGGGGAACCCTAATCATTCTGACCTTGTCTCACAAAATTTATTATATCTCATGATTCACAATTCCATTGCTTACACGGTTTCTTCTATAAGAAACTAGACTTAATAAGATTTAATTTCATATTTCATTCTCTAATTCAATTTCTACAATTTTTGGTGATTTTTGAAAGTTAGACTACTGCTGCTGCCCAAAACAGTTTTAGTACAAAATGTTAATTATTAAGTTTATAACACTTTTATTTCCTTTCTCTACAATATTTCCCACCACTTTCTCTTATTTCTCTTCACTAATATATCAAGAACATAGAATCATATATAAGAAAATTCTACTTTAGCTTCATTTCCATGCTTTTTCAATAATATCAAACTTAAAAATACATGGAAATCTTGATGTTCTTACCTTGTCTTATTGTTTCCAATCTTTAAGTTGATTTTCTCTCTCCTCCAGCTTCTATTACTTGAATCTAACTTGATATTCTAGCTTCCCATAGTCTCCTTATTAGTTTTCTCTCTTGGTAATCATGAAAATTCTTTTGATTTCTAGGTGAAAATAGTGAATTTTTGGTGGAAGGACTAAATTGTAAAGAATGAAAAGTTTCTTTCTTCTCTTCTCTTCTTTCTAACGTAGGATGCATGGACAATGATGGATGGTGTGTGTTGTGTTTTTTTTGTTTCTTTTTTTCCACACACACACATACACATATATATAGACTAAATAAAATAATAAAATAATAAAATATCTTATTAAAATATTAAATAAATAATAATTATATAATTAAATAATTATAAAATATCACCAACATCATCATTACTTTCTAAATTTCTCTCTCTTCTAATTGACTATTTTGCCCTTTAAGATCTTTTAAAATTTCATTTTTGAGTCATCACTTAATTTGGTAAAATTGTAATTTAGTCCCTTATAATTCTTTACTTATTCAATTTGGTCCTAATTCATCAATTTTTCTTGGTTTCTAGATCATTCCACCCTTAAAATATTTACTCTTGGGCCATAAAAATTTTCTCACTTTTACAATTTAGTCCTTTCTTGAATCAATATGTCATAATATACTTCCCAGTGACATAACTCAATTTTCCTCTTCTTGTCACTTTATTTCCTTATTTTAACTCAATTTTCCTCTTCTTGTCACTTTATTTCCTTATTTTACTATATTAAAGATAATATATTACTGTAGAAATATTCGTGGTGTTACATTTTATTATTGTACTTATTATAAAAATAATTTTTTCTTTTGGACAACTATATATATCCGATGTTGAGATTTATTTTTTGATTTATTTCAAATCATATAGTGTAGAACTATCCATAATCCTTTATCAACCCTTAAATAAGAGTATAATGTATTTCAGTGCATTTGAACCTATGTCTTATTGTACTGACAATAAAACCAATGCCAATTAAACTAATACTAAATCAACTGATGTTGGGATTTTATTTTATTCCAAGTGTTGTAGTTTCTGAGCTTTGGTGTGTGCTTATACTGAGACAAGTATTCAATCAATTATGTAAGCTCTGATTCAATTCAATAGTTGCCTAGCACTACCATTCATATATATGACTTAGTAAACAACTAGGATTTATTAGACTTTCAGAGTTGAGGAGAGTCAAACTTTTTCTCCTTTATGATTTGGTAAAAGTCCATTTTTCTTTGTTATATACATGTCTCTTTAAATAGAGATTGTTTATATTATTAACTGTTGCACATTATATTTTCTTAAAGGGAGATATAGATTCAAATTTTAGAGATGACATTGTTGGAAGGAATAATCATTAACTCGAACATAAATCTTAAAATAAACATAAAGAATACCAAAATAAAAATATTTATTAGAAAGTAATATCAAACCGCTATTATATATATAATAAATAGTATAACTCCCTCGTAAAGAAAAAGTTAGTCCCTTCACTCCTCAAAAGTGAAATACAAATCATGTACCCAAATAAAATATTCATTCAATAACTCATCTAAAGCGGAGCCATATCAAAATATAAGAAAAGCCCAATAGCTTAAACATGGCACCTCAAAACATAAATAGAAGATTCTACAGTAACGGGCAGCATTTGGGCCCCACACATGCTTGTACTCTAATATCATTTTTAATTTTACTTTCTCATTAAGCATTAAAAACATCTTCAATCCGGCTTAGCAACTCACTCCATTTTCCATTTCAACCAATCTCAACTTTAGTTTCAAAGTTATGACTAATTCTAACCCTATATCACTTCATCAGCATCAGCCCTTTCTTTCTGTCACTTGTGCTATAAAAAGGGTTTGCTTCACTCCTTCAACCTCTTACTACCTTTAGAGGGTTGCCATGCCCACACTACCATATTGGAGCTGCCCTCACTTAACTCCCTTTTTTTTTTTTTTATATTTATAATGGCAATGTGAAAGTACAAACAACTCATAGGTACGACAAGAAAATTTAGAGAGAGAAGTTAAAAAAAAAAAAAAAGCATAAATATTGAGCGTTAGAGCAAATAATTTTTGAGGAATTATTACAAGTAAAATCTAATTGCTTTCTACGCAATCTTTGAACAAGTCCTCCGTGGTTTTGTAATACATAATTTAAAGGCACCTTCACCTTTTTATAGCACTAATATGCAAATACAATGGGATTCCCAACCTGTGCTTTTTCTTAATTTTATCATCATTAAAATGTGTAATATTTAAGTTCAAATTTTAAATTATTTTTTAATCTCAGACCAATATATATATATATATATATATATATATATATTTATATAAAATAAATCCAATGAATTGGTGATAGTGAAGATCATTTTACTGAAATAATATACTAAAAATCACTAACACACAATTCATAAGGATTTTTCAATTAATTGCCTTCAAACTACAATATTTAGATAATATTTTAACTTAAAATCTCAAATTTTCATGCCTCAACTGTAGTATTCAGCTTAATTCAACGATAAAGGAAAGATTTATGTTTTTTTAAATGCAGACCAAGATTAGATTATTAACTACAACATTTTATTTAAGTCATCGAGCTATTAAAATTGATGTTGTATGGCTTTTTTTCTTTGCACCGCCTATACCAATAGAAAGCTCTCATTCCCCTTCTCTTCCGTAGTTCAATTTTTATTTATCGAACTTATTTAAATGTTAAGAATCTGTGAATCAAAATCCAAATCACTTTTTCCTTTGATTTTCGATAGTGACCATTAATTATATTAGATCTAAGGTATATTCTCCTACTCACCAATAGGTATTGATTCACTGTACAGATTGTCGAGCCGTCGCTTGAAGCTCGCTAGTCAGATTTAAAAAAAAAAAAAACCTTAACAAATAGTGACTTAACTAAAAACTTTTAAATAATTCAGTAATTTAAATGAAAACTTATGAATTATCAAGTTAATCTGAGCAAACCAGTTGAATGAGTTAATTTTGATTTTAATAGGTTGAATTATTTAATCTCGGTTGTAGGTTAAAGTGAAAAGGTAGGATAAAATAATTAAGTCGAATTGGTTTCAATTTTGAAAACCAAAATCGAGTTAATTACTTGATTTTGATATATATAATTTATATTTATATAATTTTTAAAATACTTATATCCAAACTCACTAATAATTTTTATATATTATACTAAAATTAAAATCAGTTAATAAATTAAGAGTAATTATTTGATAAAAGGTGATTGAGTTTTTCAACTCAACAAACAAGATTAAGAAAACATCACTTGTCCTTAATTAATATTTAAAATGATAATTATCTAGTATATTGGCAATGAAAAATAAATAAATAGGACATGTGGCAAAATTTTAACCCTCTCACGGAGTTAAAATTTCCACCTTTTGTATATTATATAATTATACATTTATGCCTCGTTTGGTTACTACAAGAGGAAAATACTTATTCATTACATATGTATTACAATTGTTAAACAAAAAAAAATAGTTGTAAAATTTTAAACTTAAAATTAGATAGATGAGTAAAAACTCTTCAAAATAAGTGGAAATTTTCCTTCTCTTTAATAAAAATAAGTTATGGAATGGCTACATATTACCAATTGAATTAGTTTATTGCTCACTCTTATACTAAAACATGAGTAAAATAATAATATTCGTACCAAACGTATTAAAAAATAAAGATTAAATATCAATTGTATAAGCCCAATTTGCGAGCCCAACTAACCCAACTAAAACCCAACCTAAAACAGGTTCAAATAACCCCCAAAACCCAACAGCAGCCCAACTCAAACACAAAACAAAAAAAGGAACTAAAAACCCTAGCCTAATCACTCATCGTCAGCCCGTGCAGTGTGCCACCGCCACACATCACGTCCACCGCCCATTTCTCTGCAAGGATGACAAAGCAATTAATTAATAAGCAAGTTGTAAAGGAATATGACTATAAGAAGCCATGTCAAAACCGAATGAGGGTTGGTTTTTTTAGTTTTGGTTTTTGAGTGAAAAAAGAATCATCAATACAAACGATAGGTTTTTCAAACACAAAAAAACAAAATAGAAATATAGCCATAGCATTCAAGCATACCAAACAATTAAAAAAAAGCAGCCAGCAGTTGAAGAGGGGATCGATTCGTTGCTAAGGCTCCTTCTTGTCTATATATTCTTTTACTTTTAAGTCCACTTATACATTATATATATTATATATAAAAAATAATAATAAAGAAATTACTAAAAAAGAAAAAAGGCACCCTTTGTGGCCGGCGACAATGGCCGGTGGCGATCCCACGGCGGTCTCCTTGCCGGATTTTGGCTCTGGCCAGAGAGAATAGAGAAGCCATCCCCCTCCTTTTTTTTCTGAAGCAAAGAAAAAATGAATTTTTTTAAAAGAAATCTGCCTTAAATAGCCGATCAAAACGATGTCGTTTTGGTCGGCCTCATTAAGGCCAAAACGATGCCGTTTTACGTGACCCGTGCGAGACCCGACCCGACACCTGAGGATTCGCGTGTTTTCGTTACAAATGGGATATTTACGCGCGTAGTCCTTCCTTTTTTGTGACTTTGCAATTAAGTTTTGATTCTTTTTAAATTCGCCTCGAATTTGTGCATGGTTTTCATTTTGGTCCTAGGCAGTGCTGCGCGTTTTAGAGAGAGGGATCATTGCCCGATTTGGTCCCTCCTTTTTGTTCGTGCTTTCAAATCGGTCCCTTTCCTCTTTGTCTATTTTTAAATTGGCCCCGAATTCCTTTTTTAAGTTCAATTTAGTCTCTAGTTTGAATATTTAACTCCTTTATTATTAAATTAATTTATTTTATTAATTTATTTTATTATTATACTCTACTATTATAGTTATTTTTCTTTTTACTCTCGTTATCACTTTATTATTACTGCACTATTGTTATTATTTTTCTTATTATTACCATTAAAGTTGCATTTCCTTTCTATACTTATTTATTTGTATTATTTTATTTTTTTATATTATTGTATCATTAATTTTATGCTGTCATTATTACAGTAGTTATTATTATCACTTTTATTGTTATGTTTGTTTTTGTTTTGTTACTAATATTACCATTAACATTATTACTATTAATTTTATTTACTACTATTATCTCTATTTATATACTATTGTTTTTACTACACTATCATTATTCCTTTTTTACTCACTAATATTATTGATATCAACATATTTTAATGTATTATTATTATTATTATTATTATTATCATTATATTTATATTTATACTTATATTTATTTTATTCTAATGCCATTTTTATCACTATATCCATTATTATTATTATTATTATTATTATTATTATTATTATTATTATTATTATTATTATTATTATTATATACATACCCTATTACTACTGTTTTATATACACATATATTTTAAATATTATTTCTATTATTATTATGACCTAACCTATTGTTATTACCTTTACTATCCCTACTATTATCATCTTATTATTAAACTAAATAATTTCATGTAGATATTATATACCTTCTTTTTCATATTTATTTACTTATACTTCTTTATCAATTAACTTAACTTATTATTATTATTATTTATTGTTATTACGAATATATTGTTTTTCTTCTTATTAATTGTATCATTACTATTAATATTATTATTCTTATCATTGTTATATTATCATTTTTTAGTTTTACGTAATGAGTGTTTATTTATTACTAGTTCCTTTTAATTTGAATATTTCCTAGTTTATTTATTATTTTATTCGTTAATTTTATTTTGCTCTTATCATTATCCTTTACATCTACATCTATGGTTATTCTGTCATGTCTATCAATATCAAACTTGTATCCGTTTACGCGCACCTTTTATTATCCCATTTTATTACGACTTACGTTATACTAATTTTACTTAACCCAAAATAATTCTTTCATAAAAGTAAATACTCCGTATTTGATAATTCGAGACAATCGTGCCCTAACTTTCTGGGTTTCGACTTTTCTCTTTTAACCTAAATTACGGAATATTCTTTTAAATCACAATACGAATTTTTAAAAAATGCTTATTTTCGGGGATGCGAGGTGTGGTGCCCTAACTTACCGGGTATGATATTTTGTTACTTCGAAATAAGATTTTTCGCAAATAAAGGTGATATTTGGTGTTCGGAAATTCGAGGAAACGTACCCTAACTCACTGGGTTTCGATTTTCCTCGTCCACCCTAACTAACCGAATATCCTTTAAAATACGTTAATTTTAAATAAAGGCAAGCTTGTTCTCAAAGTTCAAGATGTCGTGTCCTAACTTACTAGACATGGTGTTTTATTACTTCGAGACAAGAAGGTCTTTAACATTTGAGCATTTTTTTGCAAAAAGGGATCGTATTTCAAAGTCTTTCAAGTTTTCAAATTTTCGACACTAAGACACTAATTAACCAACTAGGTACCAATTTTTGGGCGTATCGAGGGTGCTAATCCTTCCTCGTGCGTAACCGACTCCCGAACACATTTTTCGATTTTCGTAGGCCAAAAATTATTGTTTTTGTAAGTCTTAACTTTTATTAAAATGATTAATTTGAGGTGACCTGATCACACC
This sequence comes from Gossypium arboreum, assembly GCF_025698485.1. Taxonomy (NCBI): domain Eukaryota; kingdom Viridiplantae; phylum Streptophyta; class Magnoliopsida; order Malvales; family Malvaceae; genus Gossypium; species Gossypium arboreum. Next base: position 18,928,341 of record NC_069080.1, read on the forward strand.
TCATCAAAAAGGATTGGTGGCGACTCCTCTATTCGTTTTCATTTTCAAAATCTAAGTCGATTCTCCCGTTTTCAAAAATGGTTTCGACATCAATTAAAGACATTTGTTAACTTTTTAACCTTGTTTGTACAGTTAAAAAACTCCAATACCGATGTATCAAATAATTATCTATAAAAAATGCATAATAATTTTTTAATCTAATTTATGGAATTAAAAGATTGTATGATTTGTGTACTAAATCTTTTTTGAGAAATCGATATCTTACTCCATTACTTTGAAGGAAAAAAAAACAAGAGAACAATAGCCTGACAAATGGTTTGGTCCGATTCAGGTGCCGTTTAGGCAAGATCCGAATCGGACCCATCATTGATTTGAGATATTGATAGGGTGAATACCCGGTCTATTCAATGCTAGGCATAATGAGTATAAGGACCTCAAAAATGCTCTTTTCGTCCTATGAATCTTAAGGTGTATGAAGTTTCATGTTTGATTTTTTAATCAAAATGATAGAGACTCCATTTAACTTAGGTTGATCTAGGCCATAAGTAAACTTACATCAAGTTAACCCTTCCCCTCTTTGAAACACTTTGGATCTATAACTTATCTGCCTTGCTTTGTTTTGCTTCTATAAGAATTTGGTGTTTTTTAATTTAGTTTAATTTGTTCAATAGTTTACCATTTGCATAATTTTTTATAAAATTCCCATATTAATGTAAGTTAAGTTGAATAGCTAAAATAGATGAATTTCATTTTTTTAATTTTAAGAATAAATCAATTCAAATTAAATTTTATAAGTTTTATGAATAAATATTTAACACTTAATTTTTCTTTAGAATTGAAAGATAAAACTTATAAAATATATTCCTCACGATATAAAAAAATTAATAATTTCTTATCATCAATCGATCGTCTAATATTTAGATAAATCAAAATTAATATGTAATTTTAAGATTTATCAAAATTTAGTAAAAGTACATTTTGTATGGAGCAGCATAGTCTTTCTGTTAAATTTTCTTTCTTTCTTTTTTTTTGTTAAATTCGATGTAGCATTTTCATATAAATTTTTGAGGTGAAAAAATGTGATGGTTAAGATAAAAAATGATTGTATATAATTTTATTGAGTCAATTACTCAATTACCCATTACCCATTCATCCAATTCATTAACCTCTAAAATCAAAACCCTTTTTCTTCTTCCTTCAACCTGGATATCACTCTCTTTATCTAATTGCTCTACCGATTTCTGACCTCTAAATTCAACAGAGGGAACATTTTGCTCCTTACGTAATTTACAGAGATTCTTTTATTTATTTTTTCAGTCAAATGATAAAATGCAACTGAGTTATAGTACTTTAACCATCAAAGTTCCTATGTAATCTGTCATGAAAGTTAATGAAGGAAAGGCAAACTATGTAACGGCCTAATTTTCAGTGGTGTCGGAAATGGTGATTTGAGATCACTAAATTCGACAAATAAGATTGAACAAGATAGTAATTTAATATTTATGAGTCAAGTAAGAATTTAGAAGAATTTGTGAAATGGTGAAATTAGTGAATTAAAAGAATTTATTAGGTCAAGCGGGTCAAAAATGAGGTATCGAGACCTCAAAGTTGAAAATCGAGCTATAAATATTTTTATAAATATTTATGGAGTGTCATTGAGTTAGTATTAAAGTTTAGTTAGAAAATTTTAACGTTTGGATGGCTAATTAATTAAAAAGGACTAAATTGAAAATAGTGCAAAATTTGTTAAATTGTGAGTAAATAGCTTAAGTATTTAAAAGATGGATTTAAAGAGCAATTAGACCCAAAGGTTAATGGCTGGACGGTTTGGGTATGAAATAAGCAAGAAAACAATGTGAACAAGGGCAAAATTGGAAATAGCATAAAAGTTAATAGTTAAATAATGATGTGATTGAAAATCTAGATATTTCTTCATATTTTCTCAGCTAAAACGCCATAGAAGGTGTGGAGAAAGCTGGTTTTCATATTTTACATCATGTGAGTTTAATTCTTACTTTTCTTGATAATTTTATGTTTTTATGACTTTTACAATTAGGTCCACTTGTAGAATTCATTAGTTTTTGATTTTATGGGTGAAATTGGAAGTTACCCTGGATGGATAAGGGAATTTTATGATGAATTATTATGAAATTTAAGTTCTAATTTCATATTAAGGTGGTTTTATTAAGTGATTTTGATAGGAAATGATATTTAGGACCTAATTGTGAAAAAGTTGTGAATTGAAGGTTGCTGTTGAAATTAAGAATATAAAAGGTTTTGAAATAGTTTATAATGATAAAATAAAGTGTTAATTGAGAAAAATTAGTTCAATTGATGGGTGAATTGAGAAGGACTAAATTGTGAAAATTGTAAATTTTGGGGTAAAAGTGCAATTTCGAAATTTGAACAGCATAAATTGTGAAGTGAAATAGAATTGAAATGGATGCTAATGAAGGAATGATTTTATAATTATAGATCAAGAAAACGAATCGAATCGTGGAAAGGAGAAAATTCAAGAATAGTCCACAATTTCTCGACTTTTACAAATTAGTCCGTAAGTTCATATGGCAAAGTTCAATGTTTTGATATGAAAATATTATGATTGTTAAAGTATTTTATTGTTGATGAATACTATCAATTTGCATTAACTAATGAATAATGTGTAACTAAAAGTACAAATTAGTAGGAACAATGGATTTGAGTGCTTCTATTCGTGACCACGATGAGTTGACGAAACACATGTGACAAGTGTGCCCGTTTAAGACCATAGCTGGGCTATGGCATCGGTGCAATGTGATAATGTGACTCCGTATAAGACCATAGCTGGGCTATGGCATCGGTATAATGTGATAATGTGATTCCGTATAAGACCATGTCTGGGATATGGCTTCGGTATGATATGTGAACCGTGTAAGACCATGGCAAGGCTATGGCTTCGGTGTGTGATGCGTATCAATGTGAAAGTCCATGGTTTACTATGGCAATGTGATAATGAAGCACTCAATTCCCTTATTGTTCCCTAATTTGACAATGAAGTAAAATGAGAAATGGGCCTAAGGGAGTTAAATTGTGAGTTGCCATATGGAAATTATTCCAATGAGTTATTAATGAAATTGTGACTTGGAGGATGAAATAGTTAAACTAATAGATATATGATTGTGTACGATATTTGATATGATTTGTGTTTATATGCCTATGAGCTTACTAAGCTTCAATAAGCTTACTTGTGTGTGTTTAATATTTTTATGTAGATTGACTTGAAGTGAAGTGGGTAGATCGGATCAACACAACAGGGCACACTATTCAGATCAATTCGGTAGTTTTGTTTTATGTTTAAAGATTTATATGGCATGTATAGAGTTTGAATGAATTGAAGTAAAGACGTTATAAACTAGTTAACAATATTTGTACTAAAACAGTTTTTGGTAAGTAGCAGTAGTTTGACTTTGAAAAATCACTAAAAAAAGTAGAAATGGAATTAAATAATGAATAAATTATGGAATCGAATCTTGATGAGTCTATTTTCATATGGAAGAAGCAAAACAGGTATATGAGCTATATTTTATGAGATGTTTAAATTTTTGTGAAACAGGGCCAGAGCGATTTCTGGATCCCCTGTTCTAACTTTGGAAATTCACCATAAATTTTACAAAGATAATTAGAAGTCATACTTTATATGTATGGATTCCTTATTGAGTCTATTTTTAATAGAAATAAACGTCTTGGTTATTTGAATTCTGTACATGGAGAAATTTGGTTCGTAGTGAACAGGGGTCAGAGCAGCCGAACCCTGAAACAGGGGAGACTTCAACTAATAAACTGTACTAATTGGCCCAACCAAAAATTCTAGAAAAAAATTAGTAAGTAGATATATGAGCCTAGATTTGGGGAAAATTTACGGATTTAGATTTCGAGTTTTGTAACTCGAGATATGATTTTTTTTTCATCTGTAACGCAGTTGGACAGCTTGTCTGGAAAGTGTGATATAAATTGTTTGAATTTGTTTAAGTGCTCAAATAAGTTTAGTAATGCCTCGTGCTCGACTCCGGCGACGGTCTCGGGTAAAGGAGGCGTTACAAACTACGAGGATCACTTAATTAAAAAATATTATAATTTAGTAATTAAATTATTCAAAAGTTTTCATTTAAGTAATTGATTGTAAAATCGATGTTATATGATTTTCTCTATTTGTATTGCTTGCACCAATTGAATGTTCTCTTTTCCCTCATCTTCTACAGTTCAATTTTTTTCATGAAATAGCTTTGGACGTTACAAATTTGCAAACCCAAATTCAAACAATTTTTTTCTCTAATTTCTGATCTTTGACACTAATCGTTAGATTGACTTGAATTTTAAGTTTATTCTTCTACTCGTCAATGGGTACTAATCCACCATACTGAACATCCAATTGTTGCTTGGAGCTCATTGGTAGAATTTATTTTAAAAACTTAACAGCCAATGATTTAAATAAAATTTTTTAAATAGTTCAGTAACTTAAATGAAAACTTTTAAATAATTAAGTGAACAAAATTAAAATTTACTTATAATTAGTGACTAATGGTGTAGTTTACCCATAAAATAAAAATAGAAGAAAAAAGAATTGTTAGATGTAGCTGTCATAGGGTCCACATGTTATTGTCACGGCCCCATAATATTTAAAATTGAAACACTGGGCCGATTTGGAACTTTTTGGCTGGCTCGGCCTTGTTAAATTATAGTGTGTGGCGTAGAGACGTTACATGAAAATGAAAGTTCCTATTCATTTTCAACCCCATTCATTTTATTTTTTAAATAATAAATATTCAAATAAGTACAAAATATATTAAAATAAATCTTACAAAATCACACTTAATAAAATTTAATTTTAAAATTTTAAAATCCTATCATTAAACCAAAACCTAATTCATTTATGCTTACTAATTTAAAATTTATAGAAAACACACGTGCACACGTTAAACAAGGCCATTTAACTTCTAATAACACTTATTAAAAATTCAATCTGTTTTGCACATTACTTGTACCTCATATCTAATTCCTTAATCAACTGTAACATAAATAAAATTATATAAATTTAAATTCAATTTTAATGTTGATTAAGTCTTAATTCAAGTGACATAAATATTGTTGTTAATGCAGGAGACAGCGGGTTCGAGTGTATTGAAGTGTATTATCTTTCTATTTGCGAGTTGGAGAGGGGTTACGAGTGATTTTAGCTATTGTGTCAAAAAAAGTAGATATATCCAAGAAATAATAAAAATTTTAAAATTTATAAGAATACAAGTTATTAAAATGATAAAATATATTTTTATTATTGTAAAAATATACAATTTAATTCCAATCCTCTACAATTTTTTTTTCTAACTTCACTCTGTCTCTATCATACAAACTATTTATCCACTTTATAATTTTCAGAATTTTAGAGATTTACCAGTCAAAACAGTACCTCTATAAGCTTCTTTTGATTATGAATAAACATATTGTCTTGATTTAATTTTTAAATTTTATATTTAGCCTTTTTTTTATCAATTTATTCAACTGAATTTAAAGATTACAATATGAATTTATATTTAGTACAATCATCCATATATGAATCACGTGCCACCTCATAGATAAAATAATTTACAAGCAGTGAAAAATAAACACAAAGATTTATCAAATTTTAAAAGAAAAGAGCATCCTTCAAAGAAAAAAGTTAACTACTTTTGAGGGTTTATAATTTATTTAATGTGATATGATTTTCTCTGGATATAGTAATGACTATTTTTATTTACGTAATATGAATGTGTCAAATATAAATATTTTAATTTTTATAAGAAATTATAATTACAATTAATATATCAAAATAATAATAATAATAATATTGATTATTACAATGAATTATCAAAATAATAATCTAAATATATTTAGATAATAATAAAACTTGATAGTTTAATTTTTCTTTTAATACAATATTTACAACTTGTTAAAATTATTCCTCTTTTTCGACTTTTTAAACTTAATATCATTTTAATGCTGATATAAAATTATAAGAGGAGAAATTATATTACAAAGTAAAACTTCCCTCAAGCACAAGCATGTCTAATAAGGCATCATTATTAATTATGAAGATGACAAACAGGACATTGATTGGGCATTGGCCAAGTTTAGTACATATTATACCCTCAAAAGGAAAGAAAGAATAATTAAGTAAGCAATTATATTGATTCATATCAAAGCCCCCAATGCTTAATCATACTCTTTCCCATTTAATAGTTTCCTCACCAACTTCAACAAATCTTGATATAAGAGATAACCCTCCCTTCCTAAACTTTTTTCATACAAACAAACTTAACAAATGTGTTTGTTGTGAATCAATGATGTTCCAAATCCTATCATGATTTTGCTTACTAAAAGTGAACAAATGGGTTGGCCATGAATTTAAAATTAAACTAATAATATTCATCGATAATCTAATTATTAATTTTATATATTCTTTTAAAAATTTATCTTATATATAGTGATAACTGAACTTTTGGCATATCATTAATATAAGCATTATTTTAAGACGTGATTAGAATTTATGTTTGGTATATAAATGATACAGGTTCAAACTTTGATATTCTTTTTCAATAAAAAATAAATCCAACCCATTTAGTTTATTATTTATTTAGTTATAATCTGATGATTTAAACAATTGGATGTTTAATCCAGTTGTTTTTACTTTCAACATGATTAGTTAAAAGGAAAAAGAAAAGAGAGGTGGGTCAATGTCCAACTGGATTTTGCAATAATTGAACCTAAATGTTGTTGGCCCATTCATTGAGGCACTTCAAACTTTGTGCATCCGAAGTTCCCATCGCCATCTATCCTCCGCTGATGAATAGTTTATTGTTCTCCCGATACGCTTCCACAAACCATCCTTTTGATTCGTTTTCAACTCGACTTAAATCATCTATATAATCAACTTCAATTTTACATTTTCTTATATAATAATAATAATAATAATAAGTAATTGCAATAAACTCTTTTAATAATAATCTTATTTGTTTCTCTAGATTTTATATATTCTAATGAGGTAATTGTTATACAATTGTAACAACATTTTAATACAGGAAGATAATTGTTGTAAATTTATTTTAAAATTTATATACTTAATTTTTATAAAATAAAGAAAGTGTGACTTATATTCAAAAAAGAAAGATAGTGAGAATTAAATTAACAAAATTAAAAGACGCACGACAAGTGCACATGTTATTACTTTTATGCATATTTTATTTTATATTTTTCACATGACTAATTATAAAGTTCATAAATCTAATAGGTTCAATTAGTCGATATGAGTTACTAAATTCAAGTATTGTTAAAATATTTTTTAAAAATGCTTCTATCTTATTTCATAAGAATACAATTAAATATTTATAGTATCTCAATACTTAACTAATCCTAAACAGAAAAACAAAATATTCTACCAGCTTATAATTCTTTCTACACTCCTCCTCAAGTTGGAGGTATAAAAATATTTTTTTAACCCCAACTTGGAAATTAGATGACTGTGCTGTTGTGACCCCAAAGCTTTTGTCATAACATCTGCAAGTTGATCTGCGGTCGGCACATGTTCAGTAGCTATAAGCCCTTCTTGTATTTTTTCTCTTATAAAATGACAATCAATTTCTATGTGCTTAGTCCTTTCATGATACACAGGATTCGCTGCTATTTGAAGAGCTGCTTTATTGTCACAAAACAGTTTCATTGGTTTACCTACACTTATCTTCAGTTCCTTGAATAAACCTGAAAGCCAAACCAGTTCTGATGTTACTACTGCCATACTTCTGTACTCGGCTTCTGCAGAGGATTTTGATATTGTGCATTGTTTCTTCGATTTCCAGGAAATGAGTGAGTCTCCTAAGTGTACACAAAAGCCAGAAACTGATCTTCTTGACATTGGACAAGAAGCCCAATCTGAATCACAATATGCTACCAACTGATGTTTGTTGAAAGCCTTCAAAAAAATTCCTAGCCCTGGCTCTTTCTTTATATACCTTACAACTCTTAACGTTGCTTCCATATGTGACTGTTTTGGACTTTGCATGAACTGACTAAGATGAGTAACAGCGAAGGTGATATCTGGCCTTGTATGGGTCAAGTAGATTAGCGTTCCAATGAGTCTCTGATAAACTGCTTTATCTTCTAACAACTTGTCGTCTTGATGCTGTTGAACTACTTTATCAAACTCTGCTGTTGCTAGTTTCTGATTCTGTTCAAGTGGTGTAAGAGCAACTTTTGCTTTACTTAAACCAGTATCCTTGATAATGTCTTGTGCATATTTCAGCTGATTTAACAAAATCCCCTCTTGAGACCTTAAAATCTCAATCCCGAGAAAGTACCGTAAATCTCCTAAATCTTTAATCTTGAAATTTTGATTTAGGACTCCTTTCAAGTCATTGATCATATCCATATCATTTCTAGTAATAAGAAGATCATCAACATAGACTAGTATTATGACCATCTTGCCTTCTTTCTTTTTAACAAAAAGAGAATAGTCAAACTTACTCTGCTCAAAACCAGCCAACATAAGAGCTTCAGTAAGCTTAGCATTCCATTGCCTGGATGCCTGCTTCAACCCATACAAAGATTTCTGCAGCCGACATACCATATGCTCCCCCTGGCTGCGGAAACCCTCAGGTAAGATCATAAAAACCTCTTCATGAAGGTCACCTTAGAGAAAAGCATTAGACACGTCCATTTGACAAAGAGACCAGTTGAGAGAAGCCGCAAGAGCCAAAATGGTTCGAACAGTGACCATTTTAGCAACAGGAGAAAAAGTGTCCAAGTAATCGATCCCTTCTTTTTGGTTGTAGCCCTTGGCAACCAACCGAGCTTTATATCTCTCTATTTCACCAGAAGCTCAAATTTTGACCTTGTACACCCATTTACAACCAATAGGAACCTTCCCTGGAGGCAAAGGAACAACAGTCCATGTATGATTAGATTCTAAAGCCCGAATTTCCTCTTGCATGGCCTGAACCCAGTGGGGAGAGTGGTGAGCCTCAAAATAAGAAAGAGGTTCAGTAATATGGGAAAGGGAAGAAACAAATGCCTAAGTTTTGAGAGGTAAATGGGATAAAAAAAAACAGAATTAGAAGAAGAAGCACCTGGGGATGAAGGAGATTGATAGGGATGAATAAAATCTTTTAGCCAAGAATGAGGCTTAAGAGTTTGACCAGACCGCCTAGGTTCAACAATAGGTAAAGTAAGAGAGACAAGAGGTGGAGATGTACTTACTGAAGTTGGAACAGGATGTGGTGAAGCGCTTGTTAGAGGAGTAGGAGTGGGAATAATTAAGAAATCTAAATCCGAAATGTCAGGAGTAGGGGGAAACATAACAGGAAATTCAGAAGAAGAAGATTTAAAAGGAAAGACATCTTCAACAAAATGAACATTGCGACTAACAAAAAATTTTCGAGAGTACAAACAAAACAAAATATAACCTTTCTTGGAAGGAGAATAACCCAAAAAAACTGAGGGAAGGGATTTGGAAGAAAATTTATCAGAATTATGGGGGTTAACTGCAAAACAAAGGCACCCCAAAACACGAAAGTGAGAAAAATCAGGGGACTTTTTATAAAGCAATTCAAATGGCATTCGCCAAGCTAAAACAGAAGAAGGGAGCCGATTAATGATGTAACAAGTAGTTAAAATGCAGTCGCCCCAAAATTTAAGAGGAACATTGGATTGAAAACATAAAGCACGAGTAATTTCGAGCAGATGCCTATGCTTTCGTTCAGCAATACCATTTTGCTGAGGTGTATCAATACAAGAACTTTGATGAATAATGCCTAAAGACTCAAAGAAAGAAGAACAGGAGGAGTTAAAAAGTTCAGAACCATTATCACTCCTGACAGTTTGAATGACAGCAGAAAATTGAGTTTTGACCATGAGAAAAAATTGTTTGAGAGCTATCACAACATCAGATTTAAGCTTCAGTAAGTACACCCAAGTCATGCGAGTATGATCATCGACAATGGTTAAAAAGAAACGATGGCCATAATGGGTAGACACCCTATAAGGCCCCCAAACATCAAGATGTAATAAGTTAAAAGGAGTTGCTGCCCTAGAAACACTAGTTGGAAGAGGCAATTTAGATTGTCTAGCCATGGGACAAACAGAACAAGTAAAGTCTTTATTAATTGGCAAATTATGAAAAAAAGACAAACGATGTAATTTGTTGACAGGCACATGCACGAGTCTAGCATGCCATAAGGAAATCGAATTAGCAATAGAAGTCATACAAGAAGTAGAAGTAGGGGATCTAACCAGGGTAGAAAAAGGCTCAAAAAAATAAAGACCATTCAGATGCCTACCAATCCCCTTCATCCTGCCATTGGAAAGATCTTGTAGGATGCAGAAATCAGGGTAAAAAAGGACTGCACAATGCAAATCAAGGGCCAATTTAGAAACAGAAATCAAATTATGATTAAAGTGTGGAACACAAAGAACATTGGTAAGGGTAATGTCAGGAGATAGTGACAAAGAACCAGAATGAGTTATAGTAGAGTGTTTACCATTCGAAAGCTGAACAAAATGGGAATTAAGAGGGTAAGCAACAGGCAAATTCAGAAACGTAGAATCAAAACATATATGATTAGTTGCACCAGTGTCCAAAATCCAAGAAAAAATATTATTAGTTGAAAAAGGAGTACGAGAAGGGATACCTGCACAATTGACAGCAGGTGCAGGCACAGGTCGGCTTTTATTCAACAACTCCAAGAGCTCAGAATACTATTGAGGAGTAAAGACAGGGGCACTCTAAGAATTGAGCAGGGAATCGTCGGATGAGACTGCAAGAGCAGCCGGAGAAGCCTTCTTACGGTTGACTTGAATTTTTTATGGTTGCCAGAAGCGGTAGAAAGTAAAGCGATAGGTTCGAAAGCATGAGGTAGAACAGAGGAAAGACTCTGTTGAGCTTCTTCTTGGACGATCATGGAATAAGCTCTATTTACCGAAGGTAAAGGCTGCATTAAGAGGATCTGACTACGAACGGTAGCATAGGTCTCATTGAGACCCATCAAGAACTGAAACAATCGTTGTTGATGAAGATGGCTCGAATTTTGCTGGGCGACCTCGCAATTACAAGTGAAAAAAGGGACGAGAGCAGTATATTCATCCCAAAACAATTTCAATTGCGTGAAATAAGAAGAAACAGTAGCATCACCTTAAGTGAGATGTGCAATAGAAAGAAAATACGGGAACCGTCCACCTTGCTAAAGCGATCCTTGAGATCCGTCCAAACCGCAACAGAATCAGAAGCAAATACAAGCCCCGCATATAAATCTGGACTTACTGTGTTTAGAATCCAAGAAAGGACAAAAGCATTGCAGCGATCCCATTGAGCACGAAGAGAGTCCGGATACGTCGAACGGCGGCAATCACCATCAACGAACCCGAGCTTGTTCTTTGCGAACAAGGCAATTCGAAGCGAACGACTCCAAACAGAATAGTTCTCAACACCGGTCAAACGATGAGAAATAAGAATGGTGCTCGGTGTATCCGACGGATGAAGGAACAAAGGATGATGAAAATCAATATCCTACATGAGTAAAAAAAAAACAGCAGAGAATCACGAAGAAAAAGAAACGATAATGAATCGAAAGAGAAAGGAAAAAAAAATAGAATTTGTGCCCTAAACAAATTAGAAACAAAGAGAACAGGAACGAGCCCAAGAAGAAAAAAAAGTGGCCCAACTGCCCAAAGAAAAATTGGCTCACATGATACCATGTTAAAATATTTTTTTAAAAAATGCTTCTATCTTATTTCATAAGAATACAATTAAATATTTATAGTATCTCAATACTTAACTAATCCAAAACAGAAAAACAAACTATTCTATCACTATAATTCTTTCTACAAGATTCAGTTTATATGTTTATAATGTTCCAAATTCATAGTAGAATATTTAATTAGGAAATGTAATAGTTTATTGAATTGATATCTTTAATTCCACTAATTGAAAATTATTTTAATTTAATAAAATATGATTAATAAAATTTTTCATGTAAAATTTAATATTTTATTAAAATAATATTTTAATTAAGATAATTTTATTTAATAAATGATAATTAATAAGTTTGGTGTATGAATACCTAAAGTTTAAAAAATATATTGTAATAGAGAATTAATTTAATAAAAAATGTACATAAATAATTATGGATGCTTTATAAAAGTTAAATAAATCATAAAAATGGGGTTTACTAAAATTTGACTTATTAAGGGAAGGATTTAGCTCACAGTCGGTATACTTATTGACAAATGTGAGTTGCCATTATTGTAAAAATAATTATAATTATTATTCTTAAAATATTAAAACCCTAAACTTTAGATACTAAAATTTAGACCTTAAATTCTTAAACATAGCTTTTAAATCTAACTAAAAAAAAACAATAACAGAAAACAGATAGTGTATTCACATACTGTCAACCTATAATTTCCCTACTTATTAATCATGTAAAATTTTAAATTAATCTGATATTTTTAATTTATTTATTGAAAATACTATTTTTATTAGTATTTATTTGACCCTTGATTTTTATATGAAAAAAAATTAAACATTCTCAAATTTTTACATAATCAATATTAATATAATATAATATATAAATATCAAATTATTAAATATTATGAAAACTCATCATAAATCCTATTAGTATGATGAATAGGTGGACCTCTCCTTACTCATCATAACTCCACCTAATCTTAAATATCCTATTTTGAACTAATTAAATTTGTGAAGATGAGTTTCATAATTTTAAAGATAGGATCTAAAATCACTTTTGTAAATAAAATTATTATGATTCAAAATTAATTAGTCAAGAATTGTGAATTGAATTGTAGTTCGATTGATATGTATATTATTGTCAATATAAAAGGATGTAGGTTCAAATGTAATGAGTTGAAAATAAACTATGCATTATATAAAAAAAAAATAGCAATGAATTGAAGAGTAATCATTCATATGGTTTCTGAAACGAGAATCATAGCCACATGTTTAGTTTGGGAATAAAAAAGATGTGGTAAAAAGGTTAATAAAACAAAAAACGAAGCGAAATGTTTGAAGCTAAATTAGTTGCACCAACAAAAGAAAACATGTTCCCCATTTCTCAAGACAAATAAAAACTAGTAGATATTAAATACAAATTGGTTAAATTAATTAAGAGATTGAGTAAATTAGTTTGATGTCTAAAAGCTTTCTAATCTATCACATGGTCAAGCCAATTAAGCAGGGGTGGGTATGCAGCATATAGCCCACCAACATTTGGGTTGCTGCCTATATCATTAACTAATAATATTACTATTACCATAAATTATGAAACTTCAACCTTTCCGCCACCTTTCTTTTTTCCTTTTGTTTTTTTGTTCTTAACTTTGCTGCAGAAAGTCATGGTTTCATTCCTGCTTTGATCCCTTTATTGTGAAATATGATTTAATTTTACTTAAATTTGGATCCTCCTACTTCTTTTGTTGTTAACATAAAATAATATATGCTTGCACTGTGATTATATTAATTGAGCCTGAGGGACTCTATTCTGTAACATAAAAGAGAGTCTTTTTTCATATTAGAAACTTGTTACATGCTTCATTGAGAGAGATGTGATTTTCTAGATTGGCAGAGCAAACGTTTTTTACCGCCATTTCCATTGAAACAACTAAGTTACTGTTGAGGGTTGAGTTAGAAGTGTGAAGCGGAAACCATGGTTAGGTGACGTCACTTGAAACAGGGGGATGTGCAATACCAAGTTTAGCCTTCACGGTGTCAGACTCTGACTCCTTCTTTTGTTACAGTGTCTGATTCAGTCCGTATACCTGAGCTTAGCTCAGCTGCAAAACAGCAGAGGATACAAATTATCTTCCCTCTTTAAGCTGGTGCAGTCTCTTTTTACTCGCAAAAAAAGTAAAACCCAGAAAATAAAAATTAAAAAATGGATGTGGTGAAAAGGTTTACAAACTTTGATGTGATACTAATAATAAAATACTTTTTAAAAAAAATAATAATGAAGGCTTTTATTTTAATTAATTTTTTCTTCTTGTTGGAAGGGTGGTTTGTTTGCTTTTGGGACCTAAACCTTCCCCACTTAGATGATGAGATAATCATGTAACCCCCCTAAAACCTCAGTTTCAAATGCTGGGCTCCGTGACTGTGTTTAAAAGGGCCAAAATAAAGAAAAAGAAAAGAAAGACAAGTTACTGACCTCCTTTTTTTATCCAAAGTGTGATGATTGATTCCAGTTGGGTTAACTCAGAAACCAACCCGGTTAAAGTCTAGGAATTTGGGTTTCAATATGAGGTTTTTATTAATCAAGTTGCATTCTTGATACCACCTTTTTTTTTTTTTGTTTCTACAGACATTGAAGGAAGGTCGAGAGAACTTGGAATAGGAAAAAGCCAAATTTTTTCAACTTAGTCCATTTAATGATTCCCTCACAGGTTGCCCAAAAAGACACTGGGTTGGGTTCAGGTTGTTTGTTTTGGCATGATTGCTGATCTTGTTTTGGTGGTGTTTCAAAAGAAAAGCATGTCTTTTGATGCGAGCATATGAACTTTCAAGTGGATGGTATGGAGTTTGGACCACTTTGGTTTCTGGGTAAAGTGGATAATTGGAGCTTGTTTTTGTTGAGAAATGAGCTGGATTGTCTCCTGAGTTGTGCTGTCGGTTAGGTGAATGAATTTTTTCTCTGTTTCATTTTGACAAACTTGAATCTGTTTTGAATTTTGGTGTTGGGGTCGCCTTGGTGGTTTTACTTTCATGAATTTGTTCTTCTTCTGGAACTGGGAATTTTGAGAAGTTCTTAAGGCGCCTTGGGGAAATACATAAGTTTGCTTTGCTCAAGATGTCTATGAACGGCAAGCTTTCTGGTTCTAATTGTAGATTATCAGCAAATTTCAGGCTGAAGAAAGCTAAGGAGACTATGCATGGACCCAATTCTTTCAGAAAATGGAAGAGGAACCTTCTCTTCCTCTGGCTTTTAGGCTTCGTTTCCACTGGGATTATTTGGTTCTTGTTGAGTTTCAACAGTGTAGCTTTGGGCAGCAATAAGAAGACAGCCGATTCTTGTGAGGAAAAGGCAAGAATCTTGCTTCAACATTTCAATGTTAGCAAGAACCAATTTCTTGCTTTAGCTTCTTTCTTCTATGAATCAGATCAGGTAACTTTTTGTATCTTTCTTAGCTTTAGACATCCCTAGCTGCAATTAGTTTATATACCGACAAAGCTGTTGCTTTTAAGGTCTGATTTTGGTTTTGAGGGCTGAATTTGGTCAATATAATGTGATAAGACAAATGTGGCTTTGTTCTATCGGATTTTTCCTTTCTGGAAGATAATGTAGAATAAATATATTATGTGGTATGTACTGTTTTTTTTTTTTTTTTTTTCTGCTGGAAATCATAGAAGATATTCATCTGAAAATAGGGTCATGATATGATTCTGTAACCTATTTTCGAATCTTGTTATTGCCTTCTTCACTCCTTGTATGGTTGGATAATGAGTCACAGAAAGTTGCTCTCTTCCTGTTTTTGAAATATATTATTAAATTGATGCATTAGTCCTCATTCTCATTCAAGCATTAAGGGCCAGATCCCTTTAAATTGTTCTTGTGCTCAACTAATATGTGATTCTTCAAAGAATATTCTTATTTAGACTGGAAATGTTCTCTAAGTTCCTTCCCAGTTACATTTCTTTGGAGTGAAATCGTATGAACATGTCTTATTATTTAATGGCAGCTAAACGTCAATGAAAATGAAGTTTATATCCTTTTCTTGATAGGAAATGCTATATGATACTATAACGGTGAACAGAATTTAAGATCTAGATATGTGGTTAAGATCAAGAGTATTCCAAGATTCCTTTGACAAGGCAATCACATCTTCGTGAAGATAGGATTGAGTTCTCCATGTCTCATTTTAAATAAATTGTTTGTTGTGAAGTTGCATGAACAGTCTTTCCAGCTACGAATATGGTTGCCAAAATGCATGTCTTAAATTTTCTATATGAAAATTTTATCATGCTCTCATTCCTCTGCATATTACAGATAGCATTTCTCGAATGTGGCAAACATTCAGGACTTGAAAAGCCATGGAGTGATGATGTTACTTGTGCTCTTAAAGTACTGTGTCCAGAGAAGCAAGACTCCAGAATGCAGCAGGTGCAGATCGTAAAAACTATGGAACTTAAGGATCAATGTCCAGTCCAAGTTGAAAATATTCACAGCGAGCATGACTTGTCGTTGCTGGATCACCATACTTATGTCCCACAAAAATCTGTTTCATCAATATCATGGGAGCATCATAGTGGTGGAAAGGTAGCATCTAGATGTTAGAAAACACCTAACAGTAGTAAATATTCAATCTTTTAACTTCGTAAAGCTTAGTTAATGCTGTACAATGCATTCTTCAGACTGATGGCTAAAACTTTGCAACATAATTTTGCCCCTTCCTTTACTTGATCACTAAGTAATGTTATCAGAAAAAAAAAAGTTGTCTGTTTACACTTGTGGAGCACACCACTGGCTGATAATAATTTTGGCTGCAAAGATTTCTGAAAAGAAGCTGATAAATATATTCTTCTTTTCTTAGGTATATATGTGCTCATAAAACTACAATGTGTAAATGAACATTGAATGTTAAAGACAATTCAACTTAGAGAATGCAATGAATTTTTATAATTCTTGGTTAATAGATTCTGGTATTCGTTAGGAGTGATATGATGAAACTTACAGTCTCAATTGCAAGCTGAACTGTCAGGATTATACATGTGATATAATGATGGACCCTTTTCCATAATCAGATAATTTCACTCATATGCATATATATAATCTTACTGAAGTTGCATGCCTCAAAGTGCTCCATGAGTAATGCTATTAAAATAACCATCATTTATGTTGTTTTGGCATAAGCAGAACATCTTGCAAGGAAGTGCATTTGGAGGCCAACCAAAAGACAATTTCAAGAACTTGTCTTTCTGTATGGGGAAAGGATGTTGGTTGCTTCTTGTTGGAGTGCTACTGAGCTGTAAGATTCCAGGATTTTGTTTGAAGCTCAGGTGGAAACAAAAGAATGAGCCAGCTCCATTGCAACCTGCAACTCAGCAACTACAGCTGCTGTTGCAACAGAAGCAGCAGCAGCAGCAAGACCAGAGCCCTCCCAAAGGTGCTGGGAAGTGGAGAAAGAAACTCTTAACAGTTTTCGTACTTCTGGGGATCCTTACATCCATCTGGTTATTTTGGCATTTAAACCAAAAGATCATTCTGAGGAGAGAACACACACTTGCCAACATGTGTGATGAGAGAGCACGGATGTTGCAAGATCAGTTCAATGTTAGCATGAATCATGTTCATGCCTTGGCAATTCTTGTATCCACTTTTCACCATGGGAAGCATCCATCCGCCATTGATCAGGTCATATTCTATGTGCTTATATCTGAATAAGTAATGTGTTTCTATTTTTACTTACATGGATTAGTGTATGGCTTTGCTAATGAAAGATGATGGCTTGCATCACTTAACTTGTTGGTCATCTATGGAACCATAGTTCTTGGCTTAAAATTGTATATGAATTCCTAGTGCTTACAATGTAGACAAGTTTGGCTCTTGTTTTATGTCTATCTGAACTACTATTTCATGTTTTCTAGAAAACATTTGGTGAGTATACCGAGAGAACAGCTTTTGAGAGGCCGCTTACCAGTGGTGTTGCTTATGCATTGAAAGTTCTTCACTCAGAGAGGGAGCAGTTTGAGAAGCAGCATGGATGGACAATAAAGAAAATGGAAACTGAGGATCAGACTTTAGTCCAAGATTGCCGGACTGAAAATTTGGACCCTGCACCCATTAAAGATGAATATGCACCAGTGATATTTTCACAAGAAACTGTGTCTCATATTGTCTCTATTGACATGATGTCTGGACAGGTATGTTTTGCTTTATCTCAGGCTGCACTAAATATTTTATAGCATTCAGTTTCAGCCGTAGTAGGAACTAGAGCAGGAACCAAAGTAACTCAGCACATACCCTCCCTACTGAAAGTGGGACTACCATTTAGTGGGGAAATCGTGCAAATTTCCTTGAACTTCAAGTTTTTGAATGATGAGAAATGATTTAATTGGTTATAGCATTCAAGTTTCATTTCAGTGATTTTGCAAACATTGAGGATGAGTGTACTGTGAGACTTGCTAAATTTAAGTTGCTTAGTTACAAGTATATAATCCACATTTTCCCCAATGTTATGTTTGATTTCAACACTAAAACATCAAAGTATTAGGCAAAGGGATCAACAAGCACAGAAACACAAAGTAATAGGAGTATGATATTTATAATCACAGCAGTGAATTGGAAATCTTCTTCAATACCAGGTTAAAAGAAATTAAAGAGCCAACACCAGATCCTCTTTTATCATGTTGTAATAGTCTGTCTACTTATTAGGCAATTAGTAGTTATAATGTTGAATACAATTCCCTTAGAATTGTTCCTATTTACGTCTTCTTACTGCATCTTCATTTAGCAAATAATGTTATGTTAATTTGCTGTTTATGCTGTTCACAGCAAGACCTTGAGAACATCCTGCGAGCAAGGGCAACCGGAAAGGGTGTATTGACATCACCTTTTAAGCTATTAAAATCCAACCACCTTGGTGTTGTGCTCACATTTGCAGTTTATAACAAGGATTTGCCTCCAGATGCTACACCTGAGCAACGTACTGAAGCGACCGTGGGGTAATTATCTCTTAAACTGTTATTGGAATTTCTATACATCTGACAAGTACTGTTGTTGTCGCTGTCAGTTCAGTTTTACATTTGAATAGTCTGTTTCAATTGCAGGTATCTGGGTGCATCTTATGATGTCCCCTCCCTGGTGGAGAAGCTTTTGCACCAACTTGCTAGCAAGCAAACGATTGTTGTCAATGTGTACGACACAACCAATGCATCTGCTCCAATCAGCATGTACGGTGCTGATATAGCCGATACTGGTTTACTGCATGTTAGCAGCCTTGATTTTGGCGACCCATTAAGGAAGCACGAGATGCACTGCAGGTTGGTGTTTTTTTCCCCTAAAATATAAATAAGAAGTTTTAATGTTAGCAAAAAGATGTGAGATGTTATGTTTCCTCAAAAATGGAATTTTTTGCTCTTGTAGGTTCAAGCAAAAACCTCCATTACCTTGGATGGCAATCAATGCATCTGTGGGAGTCTTAGTTATTACTTTGCTTGTTGGTCATATCTTCCATGCAGCTATATGTCGAATCGCAAAAGTGGAGAACGACTGCCGAGAGATGATGGAGCTCAAAGCTCGTGCTGAAGCTGCAGATGTAGCTAAATCTCAGGTTCTTTCGCTACTACTAGCAAACAAGTCTCTACTATAAAAAAAAAAAAAAAGGATTGGCTTAACTTTATCCAAATTCATTTTGTTAGCGATTGTTGTCTTAATGTAAAATTTTCTCCTGAAAAAAATGACTATAATGGAATAGTTCTACAGTGTTTTCTAACTTTATGGTTTTCTATTTTGTAGTTTCTAGCTACTGTTTCCCATGAGATCCGAACTCCAATGAATGGTGTTTTAGGTGATTAGAAAGCCCTTCAACTCTCCAGTCCAGCACAAATAATTAAACTGTGGTATTTACATTTTGTTGTTATAACATTCACAGGTATGCTGAAAATGTTGATGGACACTGATCTTGATGCGATCCAAAGGGACTACGCCGAGACTGCTCATGCTAGTGGTAAAGATCTTATATCGCTGATAAATGAAGTTCTTGATCAGGCTAAGATAGAATCAGGCAGGCTTGAACTTGAGGATGTGCCCTTTGATCTACGCAACCTTCTCGATAGCATTCTCTCACTCTCCTCTGACAAATCTAATGATAAAGGAATCGAGGTAAAACGAAGATATGTCTCTAGTAACTCATCTGGTTTCCTTTCTTCCGTTTTTCTTCTTGTTCTTACATAATCCTGTTTGTTTGTCTTATTTGAACATGAGAAGTCGGCGGTTTATGTATCTGATCGGGTTCCTGAAGTTGTTGTTGGTGACCCTGGGCGGTTTCGACAAATAATTACTAATCTTGTTGGAAACTCAATTAAGGTTTGTTATGTTTGAATTTATATGTTTCTTCCCTGTTTGTTGCATCATACCTCTAAAACTTATATCGCCCAAAGACTTGGAAAAGGATGTATGGCTTCTGAACTTGATGCATTTTCTTGCGGATAATTGAGTGGGGTTATCACCTTGTCCTTTTATTCAGAAACCTATATCAACATACATGCAGCATTATGGAAACTTAATGTAAAGATTTGTTTTCAACTCTTGAATGCCGGGAATTCACAGTTCCATGGTTCTTTCATGTTTAACTTGCAGTAGAGATCCGGGAAATCAGATGAACATTTAAGTTCCATTCTTTTCCCGAAATCTTTCGAATTTGTGCATGTTCTCCAACTTAGAACTTGAAATTGCAGTTCACGCAGGATAAGGGACATATTTTTGTCTCGGTGCATCTGGTAGATGAAATGAAAGGCACATCCGATGTGGGGGACAAGGTGCTACAACAAGGCTTGAACTTAGTTCAGGACATGTCAAGCAAAACCTATAATACATTAAGTGGCTTTCCAGTGGTAGACAGATGGAGAAGCTGGGAGAATTTCAAATTGTTAAATGGAAAAGATGCAAAGGATGACCCTGAAAAGATTAGATTACTTGTAACAGTGGAGGACACAGGCGTCGGGATTCGTTTAGATGCACAAGATCAAATTTTCACTCCTTTTGTGCAAGCTGACAGTTCCACTTCACGACATTATGGTGGGACTGGAATAGGATTGAGCATCAGCAAACATCTGGTGGAACTCATGCATGGGGAGATTGGGTTTGTGAGTGAACCTGGCGTTGGCAGTACTTTCTCATTTACTGGAGCTTTTGGAAAAGGCGAAGTAAGTTCTCTTGATTCCAAATGGAAGCAATATGATCCAGTGGTTTCAGAGTTCCAAGGATTGGGAGCACTTATTATTGATAATAGAAGCATCCGCGCTGAGGTCACAAAATACCATCTTCGAAGACTGGGAATATCTGTTGATATAACTTCCAGTTTGGAGTCAGCATGCACCTACGTGTCAAGCATTTTCACCACAAGGTAGCTAGAATAATTGTGGTGGTACTTTATATATAAGAATTTGAGGACAATTAATTTTCAACCGCAGCATTCAACTTACATTGGTTTTGCTGATTCATTTTTATTATTTCTTCTGCAGTGCATTTGCACAATTGGCCATGATTCTTATTGACAAAGATGTTTGGAATCAAGAAACAGTTCTTCAGCTACGATCTTTGCTCGAACAACATAGGCAAAATTGCAAACTAAATGTTTCAACAAACCTTCCGAAGATTTTTCTTTTGGGTACCTCCATGAGCCCTGTGGAGCGCTCCAAGCTTAAGACTTCTGGTTTTGTAGATAATGTGCTGATGAAACCTCTTCGGTTGAGTGTCTTAATTGCCTGTTTCCAAGAAGCCCTTGGAAATGGTACAAAGGGCAAAGTACGTAGAAAGAAAATCTCTACACTCGGGAGCTTACTTAGAGAAAAGCGGATTTTAGTCGTCGATGACAATAAGGTTAACAGAAGAGTGGCAGAAGGTGCTTTAAAGAAATATGGAGCAATTGTCACCTGTGTGGAAAGAGGCCACGATGCACTCAACAAGCTTAAGCCACCCCATACTTTCGATGCCTGCTTCATGGATCTCCAGATGCCAGAAATGGATGGGTAATCAATCCATAACAACCCTTTAACTTTTTTTTAGCATTTACTCGGTTAATACATCAAAACTACGAGGCAATATTATTATCAAGTATATCCAGATGCCAGAATGTTGATTAGCTTGATAGACCTTGGTCTTAACATCTCCAAAATATGTTTTAATGGAAAGAGATCCTTGATCCTGATACTTAAAATATTATTTGCAGGTTTGAAGCAACTAGGCAGATCCGCAGTGCAGAGAGTGAGGTGAATGAAAAACTTGCTTCTGGAGAAGCATCTATTGCGATGTACGGAAACGTGTCCCACTGGCACATTCCAATATTAGCTATGACAGCTGATGTGATCCAGGCTACATATGAAAAGTGCCTGAAATGTGGGATGGATGACTATGTATCGAAGCCTTTTGAGGAAGAGCAACTTTATTTGGCCGTTGCACAGTTTTTTGAGTCTGGCTGATAGAGTGGTAGGTGGTTCAACTCTCTTTGCTTTGGTCGACCCCCCTATGACTTTCTGTTGTCTTGACAAGTGACAAGCCTCGACTGACATGAGTCTACGCAGGCCTATGTCTTGCCTCATGATGGTGGACGACTGAAATATGGTAATTTATGGCTTCACTCCTTATCTATGATCTATAATCCATAAACTGGCGACTTAAAGTGATGAAAGAAGCTTCTTGATATGATGAATACATAGTATTTGATGAAATGCCGAAGCCAAGATATGATCGTAGGATGTTTACCATGCGGGATTTTATCTTCAGGAAATGCCGAGCTTTCATCCAAGAAATTGCTTCCAAGTGTGTCGAAAGAGTACCCGAAATCTTCTGATTGTCTTCCATTTATACAATCAGCCAAGTTCAAGGAACAAAGTGGTGGCATTTCCTGTACATAGCAATTTTTATTTAATTTGTAATTAAGTGACCTCCATTCTTTTTGGCCTCTCATCTCATATCATATATTTTTCACCTAAGCAATAAAAATTAATGTACGTTCTTTTCCATGTTTCAATTCTTCGAGTATTTTTGCCTCTCAATTTCTTCTATTTAATTTTGAAGCTCACCAAACTTTTTTCTTTAGGAAGTTTTTATTTCATTTTTTTGGTCTTTCTTCTACTCTTGGATATTTCTCCATTTTTCTTTCGTTTTTGCCCTATATTCATTAATAGCTGGCCCATTGAAGAAAATTGGTATAGGTAAGGTGAAGATATGAGGACATCCTTAACACTGCCACGACAGAGGACATGCGGCAATTCCTTCGATTGAGGGGGATTAAGGATCTCCACCATTGGTACAAATATTCAGATAAAAACAACGAGCACCGGTAAAAACGACATCGTGGGCAATGGGAAGGTCATATTCTTGTCCTAGTACCTTTTTTTGTTGGGTTTTCATTTACCCTTGCATCCTTCGGTTGTGAGGGTGTTGCAACATAATCTTGATAATTCTACTCTATCTTTTTATTATTATTATTATTATTATTATATATTTCTCTTAATCATAACTGTGTCGATAATATTTCCTTTAAATCATCATAATATGATGTCAATTATTCTAACAATTAAGTTTTAGATGATACTGGAATTGACAATGATGGTGGTTCACATCGTATATGATGCAGAAAGTCACTAAGACAGTTTATCTAAGTTGAGAGGGTGTTTAAGTACAGTGTAAATTATATATACGATCTTGTTTATCTCTCCTGAAAGAAGGGATATTTATAGGTGAAGAAGGATTTAGAGTGAATATTTCATTACATGATTAGATAGAATCCAATTTAGGCATATAATAAAATATGATTAGGATGTTAACAATTTTAAAATTAACGAGCTTAGAGAGAGAAAACATTAATAAAATTGAATTTGATATGATGATGATTGATTTTAGTGACATTATGATGATGCTCTCTTGATAATAGTGCATAGTATTCATATATGAGAAGTACTTCAACATGTGGTACACTAACTATTCCCATTAACACTTTTAATCAATAACAATTTATTATTATACAATTTTATTTGATATAAACCTCATCCATGCACAAAATACTCACTTCCAAACATGAGACGCTAAAATATACTAACAAAACATGAAGGCACGAATTCCGAAGTTTAGACAAAACAGAAACATGCAGATGCAAATGGAAGGCCCCCTTTGTCCTAAAATTTCAAGCATTTTGTCGGAAGATTGACATAGATTTGAAGGCAAATAGAACTCGTTTTCACCCATCGCTTGTCTTTTTCCTTCATCAAACTTTGCAAAGCTTTGACAAATTTAGAGACATGGTTACATCGGTGTTAAAATAATTTATATGTTGGAGCCATGCGTGGAAATTTGTATATGAACTCTTGAGGGTTGATTTCATCTTTTATTTTTCTTTAAAACAGCGAAGCAGTCAGAATTTGAGACCTTTTGTCTTAGGATAGGAATGTTGAGTTTATGGGATAGGACAAACGAAAATATTGGATGACACTTTTTATATTTAAATTTTTTATAAAATATTTAAAATTATTTATAATTCGTCTTTAATTTTTAAATAATAGATAATAGTATTTTAACGTACTCAAATTCACATATTTTCATATTAATAATAATATCGATATCAACTAAATTAAAATCCAGTCAACCTCTTATATATAATTTAAACTTTTAATAATTAGCCAAATAATTATATATATAAATTATTTTGAGTCAAAAATGTTCCCCTGCACATATATTTTGGATTTTGTAGCCATCCACTTGTTTCATTTACTACTTACCATGTCAAACCTATGTTTTTGGCTGCATGTTAAATCTAAAGACCAAAGTTGATGACTTTTTACTCATCTACACTTTTTTTTGAGGGAATATAATGCTTTAATTGGTGTCACTCACTAATCAGATTTTAATTTAGTTGTGAATTTATTAAAATTAATTTATTTTACAAAAATATTATTTAAGAGTATTTATATCTTTTTATATATTGGTAAAATTAGAAAATTATATGCATGAAATGGGATTTATAAACCTAAAACAATTTAATATTCATTATTTCAATTTTATCATTTCAACTAAAAAGCATATTTAATTTTTATGTCATTTTGAATAATATTTTTATATAATTGTTTTAACCCACATAGTGAATGTGCCCTAATCTAGTTAATATTAATTAATTTAAATTAGGATTAATATGCAAATTTACTTATAAGTGGAAATTAAAATTTTCCATTATACTCCTCGTTGATTAGTATTTGCCATTTTCTTATAAACTAAAAAAATTACCATTAGACTTTAATTCTATATTGAATTTTGTTACTTTACTTTTATTTGATTGACTTTTCTTATTCAATTTTAATTTAAAATAATTTGAAGACAAAATTTAATTAAATAAAATTTATATTTTACTTTATTATTTAACAATAATAATTTAATTAATATGTTATTGAAATTAAATAAATATAGTTATTTTATAAAAATAAACTTAATTTTTCTTTTACAATATATATATTTTATTTCATTAAATAAAATTATAATTTAATTTATTAATTTTAATATTTAAAAGTTAAATTAATGTGAACTATTAAAATAAAATATTTGAAATAAAATTCTTGTTAAATTATGTTTTCAAATAATCAATATTAACATTTATTGTAAAATCAATTAAAAATCAAAGTTGGTGGCTAAATTAAATAAAATTCAATCATATAAGAGTTGAATGGAAAATGTAACATCCCTCGCCCTATCCTATCGCTGGGTCCAAGCTACGGAATGCTACATTCATTATTAGAACAATAACAGACAATTACGTGGCATTTAATCATTCAACATGTACAATTAAGCCACAATCACATTCAATTTATGTTAAACAATCATCTTCAGGTCTTATATGAGCTTACGAAAGCTTTTTTGTTAATCTGAGTATGAAATAGGACCAAATTGCAAAGTTTAAAAAATTCAGAAGCGACGTTGTGACTTCATCACTTCCATGTCGTGACGTTGTCAAAACAGTAAGTCACATCACGACTTCATGTCGTTCGACGTTGTGATGCCACTTACTGTTGGCCAACGTTGCGATCAGGAGGGTGGTCGTTGAGACGAGGACACTATTTTTGGCAAAAATGCACAATTTGGTACTTAATCCAAAGTTTCCAATCAAACCTTTCAATATATTCACCTAAAACATTTCGAACTCATAACATTTAATACCAAAATAAGTCATTTAGCCGTTTCTAATCAAAACCAATTCAAATTGAGTTCAACCTGTTCAACCTATTACAAAACTATTCACATTCAATCAAATGCCAAATGAACCTATGTTAACGTGAATCAAATCAACCATACACCAACACATATTTCAAGCATGACAATCAAACTTACCATTTTTAACTAGGGACCAACTTAGCCATTTTACTTATCAGATCCTACCAATATTAACATATCCAAGTTTAAAATAGATTCATATCTCTCCTTCCCAAGAGCATCAAACATTATGCATTAATTAAATCAAATTTCATGCCCAACATGCAAAATCATCATATACCGTAGTCATCACAATTTTCAACTCATCACAGTATTGCGAGAGGTGAGTTGAGCCTCGGGGCACGCTGAGGTATTTTCAATTTCTACTTTCCAATTCCTGTTTTTCAAAAATCAACTCATATTGCGAGAGGTGAGTTGAGCCTTTCAATTTATATTTTTCAAAAATCAACTCATATTGCGAGAGGTGAGTTGAGCCTTTTAATTTCTGTTTTTCAAAAAGCAACTCATATTGCGAGAGGTGAGTTGTACCTTTTTGTTTTTCAAAAATCAACCCACATTGCGAGAAGTGAGTTGAGCCTTGTGTCATATGTCGAGGTATTTTCAAAATCTGCTTTTCAAATTAAGCTTCAAAAGACCAGCTCATGTTGTGAGAGATGAGTTGAGCTTTGGCTCACGTGCTGAGTTATTTTCAATTTCTGTTTTTAAAGAGTCAATTCATATTGCGAGAAATGAGTTGAACTCAGGATCACATGCCGAGTAAGAATAAAGATTGAAGCTGATGAAAGACACCAGACTTGGTCTCCCTGAAGCTGCAGTGGAGCCGGTCAAAAGTTGCAAGTCTTGTCTCCCTGAAGCTGCAGTGGAACCGGTCAAAAGTTACAAGTCTGGTCTCCCTGAGGTCGCAGTGGAACTGACCGAGGATATCAAATCTTGTCTCGCTAGAGTTACAGAAGAGAAGATCACGAATCTCATCTCACTGAAGTGATAAAAGAGCAGATTGAAGCTGTAGATCTTATCTTTATGAAGCTACATGGAAGCAGATCAAAGCCACAAATCACATATCTTTAAAGTCACATTGGAGTAGATTTAAACTACAAGGCATATATCAGAAGATGCAATGAACCAAGGCTATCTGAACGAGAAGAGCACCAACGAAGTCAAGACTCAGCAAGACTGGGCAAAATTGGCCTTTCATTGTGTCTTTGCTCCATTACCGTTGCACGGCAATGAGCAAAGAGGGGCAGCTGTACATACCCAATTTTGCCAAACCCAAATACATTTACCCCTTTTACAACCCAACCCCGGATGACCCATTTAATAACCCCTAAACCCTTACAAATCCAAAAACTAATACACAGAAGCCCAAACCCCTTACAGGCCCAAAACCCTAAAAAAATTTTGGAAAGCCAGAAACCCTAGGGTTTCGGCGCATGTCTCCATGTCTTGACCACTCATTTCACGCGAGTGCCAAACTACTTCCTCCTCTCGCCGAGACCGAGCCTTGCCCATCTTGTCGACACTCCCATCACTTGCACCTCCACACCTGCGAATAAACAAAGGAAGACAGGAAAGGAACAGAGAAACATGCAAAGCAAAAGCAAAACAAGCAGAAAGTAGTGGAAATCACATGTAATCGGCTATAAAGCCGAAAGAGAATCAATGTAATAGGGGGTTGGCCTTTCTTTCTCTTTTCTTGGCAGTTTAAAAATAAAAAAAAATAAGAAAGATCATCAAAAAAATCCAGAATCAAAAATAGCAGTCCATTAATCGTTTGAATTCAATAACAACGTTCAAAGCATACAAGCAAATCGAATACCAAAATCAAAGAATCAGAAGCTAAGAAAAACTAAAGGTTATTTCTTTCTTCATTATTATTTCATTTTCGCTATAAAACCCATTTTACTGCATATATACATAAAATATAATAAAAATATAAAAGCAAAAAAAAAATAGAAAATCATTTTTCCGCCATCATGCATGTGGCTTTAAGGCCGCATGACCGTCCGTGACCGGACCCATGGCCGACCCATGGCCGAGCTCTTCTCTTTCTCTC
Source organism: Gossypium arboreum (assembly GCF_025698485.1). Classification (NCBI taxonomy): domain Eukaryota; kingdom Viridiplantae; phylum Streptophyta; class Magnoliopsida; order Malvales; family Malvaceae; genus Gossypium; species Gossypium arboreum. The sequence goes on from NC_069080.1 coordinate 18,956,379, forward strand.
CTTCCTCCCTTCTCTCTTTCTCCTTCTCTTTCTTCTCTTTTCTCTCTTGGTGCCAAATGAGATTTTTAAAAAAAAAATTTTGACTTATATAAGGGTCCAAAACGCACCGTTTTGGACCCCCTCTGTTTAAACTAAAAACGACGCCGTTTTAGTGCGGGTCGGGTTGACCCGACCCGCTCCAGCTAGGGTCCGCGTGTTTTTTAAGAGAGGGGCTATTTGCGCAATCAGTCCTTCCGCATTTTTTATGTTTTAAATCAGACTTATATTTATTTAGAAATTGGCCCTATTAATTGTTGCGCTTCGCAATTTGGTTCCATTTGATGCGCACCGTTTTAAAGGCGTTGGAAAATTTCTCTTTTGGTCCCCACTACTTGCACGCGTGTTCGAATGAGTCCCCCTCTTCTGTTTTTATTCTAAATTCGCCCCAAAAATTTCGATTTTAATCCTGTTTAGTCCTTTTTCTTACTTTTTCTCATTTTTAATGTATTGTATTTATTATTATTATAGATCTTATCATTTATGTATATATCTTAATATGTATATGTATGTATGTACGTATATAGTATTATTGATTTTACTTTAATGATATTATTATTTTCCTATCATGTTATGATGTATATATTTCAATATTATATTATATATTCAATTAACACCATATTGTATATTATCGCTTTTAAATCTATTTTTACTATTATTTTATCTATTCTTTTTATATTAGTATTGTCATCATTACTATCATTATTACATTATTATTATTATATTATACTTAGTATTACCTTTAATATTATATTTCTATTATTATATCTATTATTACCTATTGCTTTATTCTTATTTCATTTTAATACCTTTGTATATTATTCACTTTCTATATTTTTATCATCATTATATTATTTTTGTTACTATTTCTTATCTTTACTTATATATACATACCTATTTTTATGTACATATAACCTTTATATAGTTTTTATACTTCATTTTAAAATTATCATTATCTTATTTTATTTTTATGTTATATCATTATTTTTTTTATTAGTAATATATATAATATTAGTATTTATGTTACTATATATGCATACGTTATATGTGTTTAATACCATACTTTTATAACTATCATATGTATATAATCTGCATATTGCCCGTATATTTATATTTTAATGTTATTAGTTTTTTTCATCTTTTATACTATTTTTATGAATATTTCTAACATCATTCTTATTTATATAGGTATGTATTTATATAGCATGTGAATAGTTTTTTTACATATTGTTATCAACTCTAATATGTATATTATACATATCATATATGTATTTTCAATGTTATTAGTTACATATATTTCTTATACTACCTCATGTATGTATTTTTATTATTATATCATTCTTATTATTGGTACTTGATATAGTATATGTTTATATATATCTTTAATATACGTATATACTCTTAATTATCTTCATATGTATATTCATTGTATTTTCGTTATTTTCTCGTATTCGATACTATAATTACATCTTGCATGCCTTATTAGTGTTATCCTTCAACATTATTGTAATATTTGTTATTTGTTTCAAATATGTTTATAGTTTTTCCACTTATTTATTCTTATTTCGTATCAACTTTGTTTCACATTATTTCGAAAATCATATTCTTGTTTTGCTAAGTAATTTCAATAATCGAGGCAATGTATCGATTTAACATTAAGTCATCGAGTTTATCGCTATGTTGGGTGAACGTCAATTGACTCGTGTTAAAGCGATATACCCTTCTCAAAAACCAAAATAAACTAAAATCTCTCTTCTTTTTAATCAGACCACGATTAAATTTTACATTGAACTCGTATTTTTGAAAATCAAGACAACATGTGTTTATGAGATACCAATTTTGGGCGTCGCGAGGGTGCTAATACCTTCCTCGAGCGTAACCGACTCCCGAGCCCTATTTTTTCTCTGGATTTCGACGTAGACCCGAACTTAGCCTTCTTTTGTTTTAAAAATAGATCTAATAGGTGTCCGATCACACCTATAAAAAAGGATCGGTGGCGACTCCTTTTTATTTTAAAATCGAACTTCAGTTTTCAAACTTTCTCACTAGATCGCCACAATTAGCGACCCTAAACCGAAATTTTTACGTCGCTACAAAGACTTTTATACATTAAGGATTACACCAAGATACTTATATGCATGCCACAACCCTAGACTCAAAATGATTATATAATTACTGATTTAGTGATAGTGTGAGCTTCGAGACAATTTGACTTGTGACGATCTACAGGAAAAAGAGAAAACTAACAAGGTAAGCATATAAGATACTTAGTAAGTTCATATGTATAGTATAAGACTTACCTCAAAACTTTTGACACCTTTATGATTTAAACCTTACTTTAATTTAGTATCCCGCAACATACTTCTCAATCTTTTCTTTAATCATCTTTATATCATTTTTTTCATTTTACCGAAAAATTAATTTTACAATATTCATTTTAATACTACTTTTATAATCTATCAATTTCAGGGGTGTTACATCCTAAGCCATTGACCAATTAAAAACCTATAGCGATTGAAATTTTACAATTTAATCATTGGACCTTAATTAACTACTAATTCAACACAATTATCGGACCAAACTTTAATTCGCTAATATAACATCCTCGTAAGTATTAATATTTAATAATTATGAGCTTAGTTTACTAAAATGGAGTTCTAAAACTGTATTTTTGATACCACTAAAAATCGGGTTGTTATAGGCAAATTTACTAATATTTTTCAAAATATAATGGATAGTGTAAATTAAAACAAAGTATAGTATAGTATGATGACAAATTTGCACTTTAACTCATTAAATTATTAAGTTAGATGAAATGAATTTGAAGTTTAATTTAGACCTTGTTTGATAGACCATTGAAAAAAATCTATTGAAAATTAATATTTAATGATTTAATTTTTACACATGTTTGATAATCCACAATAAAATAATCTGATAAAATTTTTTATAAAAAAGTGTGAAAAATAATAAATAGATAAGAGTTACTTAACACTCAATGTAGAATATTTTCATTTAATTATATTCTATTTTATTTATTTATTTTAATATTATGTTATATTATAAAAATTTACCTGCTTTCATTTGGAATAAAATGAAATGCTTAAAATTTAATGATAAAATGTAGAGTTTTATTTTATTTTATAATTTAAAATCTATATTTATCAAACAATCTAATTATATTCCTTAATTAATTTTAAGTAATATATCAAACCATTTTATAATTTAAATTCACTATTTAAATTTTCAATACTTAATTTTTCTAACTCTTAAATTTTTAATACTTAATTTTTCTAATACTTACTTTTTCAGCACTTAATTTTTAATTTAACAAATAATACATTAATTAGTTTATTCCATTTAAAAAGGTCCGCTTTTGTAAGCTTGAAATTTAATATTGTTATACTTACACTACATATCCTAACACTTGTCCTTTAGAGGAGTTGATAAGCTTTTTTATATAAATGACCTTAAAATTTCGATTAATTATAAAAATGACTCATTTTTCTGATTATATACTTAAATGACCTGAAATTAATAGTAAAAGTTGGTGGAACCAAAGAGAATGGTGCCACCAATATGCCACGTCAGCCACCAAAATAAAAAAAATTAATTTTTTGGTGATGCCAAGAAAAATGGTGCCACCTATATAAAATACAAAGGGAATACTGCTATTTCTTAATAATTGGGGGTTTTAAAAAAATCTATTTTTTAGTGGAGCCATTAAGTATGGCGCCACCACTTTTTTAACGTGTCTCGGGATTTTTTCTTTTTTTTTTTGGTTTCTAAAATTAAAAAAATTTGTTATTTTATTTAGTGGCTCCAGAATGGCGCCACCACTTTATTTATTTTGTATTAACCTTTTTTTTAAATGTGTATTTTAATTTAAATATAAAAAATATATATTTTATTTGATGGAGCATTCTCTTTGGTATGATCAAATAGTTATATATAATCCCCAGTCGCAGATAATCTAAGTTGAAGAAATTTTTTAATTATATTTTGTTAGAGGATGAATGAGAGAGAGATGATGAGCGTTTTTTATTATTATGTATTTGTATTTTTGTTTCTTTAGTAAGTTTTTTTAATTTGAATGTATGTTTTGTTTAACGATAATCCGGTAGAGCTTCAACATCGGTAAATTTAATTGTTATTTTCGGATGCCAGTTTTTTATTCAGTAACGAGTTCAAATTGGTTATGTAAGTGTTTTCGTTAGCTGTGGTAGGACGATAACAGTTTAAATTGGTTATACAGCCAACAAGTGGATTATTTGGGATTCTTTAGGTCATTGGGACGTCTGAAGGTTTTAAGGAATCCCAAATCGAACTGCACGGGTGAGATCATCAATATCGATAACATTCAAGCTACAATTTAATAGCACTGAGAAACTTGCTCGTACTGCGATAACGGGTTCAACTAGCTCCACCTAATAAAATAACATTTTTTTAATTTTAAAAAAGCTAAAAAAATAAAAACTATAATAAAACTAAAAAAATAATAACTATAATAAAACTAAAAAAAGGGCTAAACATTTTAAAAAAAAAGGTTGACGAAAATAAGAGTGGTGGTGTGATTCTAATTGGAACCACCCAATAAAATAACATTTTTTAAATTAAAAAAAAATCTTGACACATTAAAAAAGTAATGATGTCATACTTAATGGCTTCACTATCAAATGGATTTTTTAAAGCCCTTTAATTACTGAGAAATAGATATTTATATAGGCGGTGTCATTCTTTTTGATGCCACTAAAAAATTAATTTTTTTTATTTTAGTGGTTGACATGGTATATTGATGGTGCAAATCTCTTTAGTTTTACTAACTTTTACTATTTATTTCAAGTTATTTACGTATATAATTAAATAAATGGGTTATTTTTATAATTAATAAAAAATTTAGGGAGTTGATCCCTTAATGAGTCATGTGTATCTAGTAAGACTAAGCTAGTGTACCATCCACCCTTTATCACAAGCGAACCTAAACATGATGAATCTCACACAACAGCATATCTTCACTAGACACATGTATAAAATTTAAAATCATTGATTATCTATTTATTATAAAGTATTATATATTAATACGTGACATCACTGTTATTACTAAAAAATCAAATCGAATCTTAATGTCAATGATCCTTAAATATGTAAATAATCTTATCTCCTATTATAAAAGAGCTAATGCAATAACTCACACGACTCTTCTCAACTCAACCAACATAAAAAAACCACCAATATTCAATAACTCACCGCGTAGAATCACCAGTCTAACCCCCATTTGTTTTCCTACTAATCCAACTCGTTAATAAATCAAAAATTTTGCAAAAGTGCTGTTTTTTTTTTTCTTTTTTTCTTTTAGTCTTTTAGATTTTCGTGTAAAATAATTCATAAATGGGACACAACGACTTTTGACCAATTGATTTAGGGTTGTTATTAAATTTAATATTTCAATATAAATATATAGAGAGAGACTAAGTTCAAACTTTAAGTTTTCAATGACTATGCATGAGAAGACTCTTAAATATTAAATCTTTATATAATTTTCAGTCTATTAACTTTTGAATCCATGAATAGAAAATTTATAATTCCTTAGTGGACAATTTTGTTGTTTATAAAAAGAAGATATGTATCAATTAAGATATCAATTTCAAAAATACTTCATTAACAAATTTCTATTGGAATAATATATTTAATTTTGCTCTTAAATTTTTCATTTGTATTTAGTTGGCCCCTAAATTTTTTTTTGAATTTAGTTGATCTCTGAACTTGTATTCCATTAACTAAGTTGGTCTCTCTATACTAACACCATTAGCTTATGTTGACATGATATTTTTAACCAATCTAGTGCTACCACGTGGTAGCCTCTTAAAATGTCACACACAAACATCATTTATATATTTATATATTAATTTATGTTTGCCATGTGGCACACAAAGAGGTTGCCATGTTGTACCACCAGATTGGCTAGCAATGCATGTCAACACAACTAACGGTATTAGTGCAGAAGTACCAACTTGGTTGACAGAATATAAGTTCAAAGACCAACTAAGTTGAATTTTTTTTTTAAGAACAAAATAAGTACAAATAGACAAGTTCAGGGATTAAATTATATATTAACCCATTTCTATTTATATTTTTGAGGTAATAATTTTATCATACATCTCTATCAAATTATAAAATTTTATAGACAACTCATTAATGTTTATATTTGGTTAAAATGAAGATTTTGTATTCTTGAAAATTTAAAATTTAATTTGTATACTTTTAAAAATAAAGAGTTCTACTTTTCGATTCCAAAATTTAGGTCTAACAATTGACGATGGTAAAGATATTTTGTTAAATTCAAAATTATCGCAACATTATTTTTTAGTTACATATTTACAGAGTGAATTTTTTTTTAATTTTAAAACGTCACTCTAAGAAATGTAACAAAAGAAAATTAATAGTGTTAATAATAGAATTTGAATTTTGAAATTTAAAAATAAATGAACTAAATTATTAGAAATAAAAAGTAGAAAGAAGAAATTCTGAATTTGTGAAGACAATATCAACTTATAACATATTTTAATCTTAATTTTTAAATGAGAAATTTATTTAATTATTTATAAAATCTAATAGTTTTCTTATTTCATTCAAATTGGAGCGGTGCTATGGGGAAATAGGGACGTTAGCACTCTCGAAAATAGAAAAGACTGCTTTTATTCTCCTTTGAAAATGAAAAGTTTTAAGCAACACTACATTTTACCCTTTAGAATTTATAATTTAACTTAATCCTTAAAATAATTATAAATTATAAATTATTTTTAAAATTTATATAATAATAAATTTATACTTTTGACTCATTCAAAAAAGTTATAAATGAATTATATATACTAAGTTTGTCCCTCCTAAGCTATACCCTTTTTAACTCTCCTTCCTTAATTTGAAAGTTGCTTTTGATGTGATATATACATATGCTTCTAATTTTACTCTTACTTAATTCATAGCTTAGCATAGTAGAGATTGAGGATTAGTAAATTTTTAATTTAAATTTTTATAATTTATAAAATTTTAAATTAATAATAATAAAATTACACTTTAACTCATTCAAAATAATAAAAAATAATTTAAGATGATAAAATTATATTTTTATTATCATAAAATATACTATTTAATTTCACCTTCTAAAAAAATTTCAAAACTCATAGTATATGTTAAAATTTAATTTCATTAAAATTTGATGATAATTATGGATGATGAGTCACCAAAACATAAAGAAGTAAAATAGGAAGATCATGGTTAGGTTGACAAGACTCATAGTATCCTCCAAACAATGAATGATTTAGAAAATGTGACTTTAACTTAGACTTAAAGTCACATTAACTTCTAATGTAATGGACAAATAATATTTTAAGTAAGAGAAAGAGATAAAAAGGGGAGTGGGCCACTAACTTTGGGGAGGGGACAAAGAAGAAACAACATGCCCTTTTCCTTAAATTTGTTTGATTCCTTTCAAAATACCTCAATGTTGGATTATCTTTTTGTAAAACTAATTTCAACGAAATACATTACTTCTTCCCATTCTTACCAAATAAACAACAAAATTGACTATTTTCAAAGTTGCATGCAACTAAATTTATTCATGGTTAAAATCTTAACTAATACTTTTATCATTGGAATTAATTTTATATTAATCAAAATATTTTGCTCTAGTAGTTAATTGAAACAATAGAATTTAAATTCCACTATGGTAAAATTTTCAATTGAAACCAACTCTGCCAATAGATTTCATCTATATTCAGGGGTGAATTTAAGGGGCTCGCAGGCCCCGGTCTCCCCTAAAATGTAAAATTACTATTTAGTTTCTTGAGATTTTTTAAAAAATTTAAATTAGTAAAGATAAAATTACACATTAGCCCTCTTAAAATTATAAAATTCAATTTAATCTTATAAAATTATAAAGATATAGACTATAAAAATTAAAAATATATTAACTATGTACTAGTTGGTATAGAAAAGAATATTGATAAATTTGGATTTATTGAGGTGTGGGTTTGTTAAACATTGAATAGTATTTTGTATTTGAATTTTAGTCTTTCATATTTCTAAATATGATTATGTAGGTGTTTTCATTTTATTTATATTTTTATAAATAAAACCTTTTCAAAGAAATTTTAATTTTATTTCAAACTTTAATAAGTTATATCTATGTTCTAAATTTTTATATATTTACGTTCATACATTTCATTATTTATTATATATTAATTTTAAACACAAATATATATTTTAAATAATACATGTTTTCCACATGCATAAGCTTCTAATAATAATAATAATAATTTCAAAACAATATATTTAGTCATTAAATAAATATTCATTTTAACCTAAAAAAAAAAAGGAAAATTGCATCTATGAAATAGAGTTTGGAATTGAAAAAGGTAAAAGCCTGGCTCTCTATAATTACAGACAATTTTTCTTTCCTTCTTTCTTTAAATAAGTTAAATAAGTCGATTGAATCTTAATTTGATTGACATGAATATTATTGTCAATATAAGAGAAGATGAGTTTAAATGTACTTCAACATATTATCCTCCTATTTATATGTTTAGTATTTTAAATATAACAATCAAATAGAATATTCCGTTAAAGGAAAATCCAAAATTAAATATCAAAAGATAAAAAGAGAAGATCAAATGAGGAGATCATGTTCAGACATAAATATATGTTATCATAATCTTGTAATGTTATTTTAATGTATGGAGGTGATCACTTTGATTTGGGGTTTTGAAATTACAAATATATAATTTCTTATAAATTATAACACCAAGTTTAGGAGAAGGTACCAAATATTCATAAATTATTAATTCGTTATTCAAAATAAAACACAATTATCAAGACCAACATCATGTTTTTCATTCATTCACATGTTCTAATTTTTACTTTCTAAGTATTGTGGGTTTCAATTTAAAAGTTTAAATACTCTAATTTTAAGTGATACTAATTCAATAATTACAGAAAATTGATAATTTTATTTATAATATAAGTACACAAACCATGAGTATTCTTACTTTATTTTTCATATTAGTTAAATAAATATAAAATACTTTTGGGGGGACATTTGACCAAATGTGAAATTAAGAAGGGCATTATGGTACATTCAACAAATCCAATAATAATAGTATAAGTAACTTGCAAGACAACTCACAGTGTATGTTTTAATTGTTATGTGAAGGGGTTTGATAATGCATCCCTTTTTCTTTTAGTTAATAAAAAAGAATGCACATGCTGATGTGACTCTTTACAAGAAAAAAGAAATAAAAACAAATCATATGCTGTCTCATTTCCAACCTCCTTTCCATCTCTCAAACCCTCTTGTTTTCTTCAACTTCAATTTCACCAAAAGCTGAAGATTCCTTAGAATAAGGTGCGGTGCCCCCATTGATTTGATGTTGGAATTGAATTTGTTCTTTTATTGAATTTAAGGTTTGTTCTTCTTCCTTCATTGATTTTTTTTTTTGTGGAGTTCTTGAATTCTGTTTTTTTTTTTTGGGTGTAGCTTTGTTTTGGTGATTGAACTTGTTTTGAGGGTTCCTTTATTGGGGGGGAGGGGGGAAGTGTGTATTTTGGGGAATGTATTGAGTTTTGTGGAAATGGTTTGGTGAGGATCAACTAACAGTAAGATGGTTTTCAAGAATTTCTAGTTTTTATTTGTAAGTTTAGTTGTTTATACTCCAAGTAATCTGCTCTTTCAGATGTTCAACGTTTTGGGTTTTTTTTTTTTAAAAAAGAAGCTTGAAATGGCTCTGTTTTTGTTCAGTTTTCAAAGATCAACTTCCTTCAGTTCTGCAACTGCTAGAACAGGGTGCCTAATGAATAATATGATCTAGTGCTGGAAATGTGTTTTTTAGTTACTTATGAAGTGCTAAATAAGTCGAACTCTGACTTTATGGAGCAAAACTGAAGCTATAATTGGAGTAAAAGTCATTTATGTGTAGACTGGAATTGAAATGTTGAGTTGTGATGGTGGATTTTCATTTGGCTAAATCTTGTTCAAGTATCTAACTGATTTACTTATTTAATGATTTTGTCTCCTTCTGCTAGAAAGTTGTGTTGAATAGGGAGGTCCCTCATGTATCAACCTAAGAAAAGAATGTAGCAGGTAGAGTAGGTTGGATCATTCGATTTTGTTTCGTCAAGAATCATCGCATCCTTCTTTTTTGAAGGTTTAGGAACCTATTATCGAAGTGGTTTTAAGTAACAAAATTTGCATCTCTCATCTTTACGAATCTGGTTAATGAGGAAGTGTTTTGAAGATGTCTGAGATTTCATCTCTGATCCCATCAATATGGAACTGTGTCTTGATTTCTTGATACAGGTTTGTAGATGTCAAAATTTTCATATCTGTCTAGCTAATCCATGGGGGAGAAAAGGGAGATAATTTTAGCACTCTAGAAGGTACATAGAAATATCAGTATGATTTTCAGTACTTTAAGTTTACGAGTCTGAATCACTTCATTTGAGTTGAATAAAGCCTGGCAAAATAGGAGAGAAATAAAAGCTTTGTTTTGTTTGCATATATACATACATATATATATATGTATACGTATATAATATTCACTGCTTATTCTGTGCTTTAAATCTACAGCAAAAGTATATGGAAGAAATAAAACCTTCTGGATTGTGATTATCTGTATTCACTGATACGTTCTGTATATTATGAACCTTAGTGTTTCCTTCCCCACTTTGCAAATAAAGTTCGATACTAAAACAAATGTTTCACTTAGGGTTCCCTGAAATTGACATTGAATGTTATTGTCGGTCGGCATGCTGAATCTCGAACTTCTGTTACAACCTCAGTGCTGTCATTCGGTCTTGCTCAGCTTGTTTCAATATTTTGCAGATCATAAAGAGACAGATGGAAAGAATCTGGGCTGTCAAGGCTGAAGGATCATGGTAATGTTCATTTGTCTCTCATATGTTTGCAAGCAGCATTTAGCTTATAAAGAGAATGCAAGGTTTCTTAAGTTACTGCTATTATGACCATGAAGAAAATACTGAATTCTGACTGTTTGGAATTTTCATTTTAGTTGGAAACAGTCCTGCCAGTCTCGAATCCTTTGATTGCTCCAACCCCCACAAGGGGACAGAACCTGTTCTGGCAAGCTGTCCATCAATGCAAGCATCCCAGCAACACAGAAGCTCAGTCATGGCTAGCAGATTGTACCGTCAAATAAAGCAAGAAGTCGAGCCTGAGCCCTACTGGTTCCCTCAACTCCCACCTATTGACCCCTCTCTCTGCTATAGTGACAGTAGCCACGAATTCCACTTCACTGTTGAGAGTTCCAATGAAAATTTTTGCACTTTGGAGTCATCCTCTGCAAATGGCAGTTATAATGCCTACAACTCTACATCACTTGTCGGTTTCTCACCAAATGGAAGCCCAACGTCACAGCAAGATTCTCAGTCATATCCATCCGACTTGCATCACTCTCCTGACAATAATGGTGGCTCTCCTATTAGTGGTTCCTGCGTAACCGATGATGTAAGTGATTTGAGGGATAAGCTGAAAGAGCTGGAAACTGTGATGTTGGGCCCTGATTCTGATGTTATTGACAGTAAGACCTCACCAGAGATGGGCACATGGAGACTTGTAACAGATGCAATCTCCAGAGGGGACTTAAAACAGGTCCTTGTCTTTTGTGCAAAAGCCATGTCAGATAATGATCTCTTGATGGCACAGTGGTTAATGGATGAATTACGCCGAATGGTGTCGGTTTCTGGGGAGCCAATCCAGAGGTTGGGAGCCTACATGTTGGAAGGGCTAGTGGCACGACTAGCCTCATCAGGGAGCTCAATCTATAAGGCTTTGCGATGCAAAGAACCAAAGAGTGCTGACCTATTATCTTACATGCACATTCTTTATGAGGTTTGCCCCTACTTAAAGTTTGGCTACATGTCTGCAAATGGAGCCATTGCAGAGGCCATGAAAGATGAAGATAGAGTTCATATTATCGATTTCCAAATAGCTCAGGGGAGTCAGTGGATCACTCTCATCCAAGCATTTGCAGCTAGGCCTGGTGGACCACCCTATATCCGAATAACTGGTATTGATGATTCCACATCTGCATATGCCCGTGGAGGAGGCCTAAACATTGTGGGAAAGAGGCTGTCTAAGCTTGCAAGGTATTTTAAAGTGCCATTTGAATTCCATGCTGCCGCCATGTCTGGTTGCGAAGTCCAGCGGGAACACCTTCAAGTTCGACCAGGAGAGGCTCTAGCTGTAAATTTTGCTTTCATGCTTCACCACATGCCTGATGAGAGTGTCAGCACTGAGAATCATCGTGACCGACTCTTGAGGCTAGTTAAGAGCCTGTCTCCAAAGGTTGTAACCCTTGTGGAACAGGAATCTAACACAAATACTGCTCCATTCTTCGCAAGGTTCCTGGAGACACTAAACTATTACACAGCCATGTTTGAATCAATTGATGTGACTCTCCCCCGGGAACATAAAGAGCGGATCGATGTTGAGCAGCAATGCCTGGCAAGGGATGTCGTTAACATCATAGCTTGTGAGGGGGCTGAGAGAGTTGAACGACATGAACTCTTGGGGAAGTGGAGGTCAAGGTTCAGAATGGCAGGGTTCACTCCTTATCCTCTAAGCTCCTTGGTTAATGCCACCATAAAAACCCTACTTGAGAACTACTGCGATAGATATAGGCTTGAAGAGAGAGATGGGGCTCTGTACCTTGGTTGGATGAATAGGGATTTGGTTGCTTCCTGCGCATGGAAGTGATTTACATTTTTGTCCTTTTACTCTCTTTAGTATTGTCCTCGCACATTTGAGAACAGGGGACTTGAACTGAGGGCCTCTTAGTACCCTGTTCTTGTACCATTAATCAAGGCCTCTGGCATGCATGGAAGTGACAATGATGCTTCTATTGTTAGTGTTAATTTTAGGAGACTGGGCACTACCTTTGGTGCAAAGTCCTCTTTCTCTTAGCTGCCGGGTTTCTTTTTAACCATGTACTTCTTATAAATCACGGGTTATCCACCTTTGCAGTCATCTCATTCCATTGTTTTCTTTGGATCGCAAGCTGTCATGGAGATCCTACTGACAATGGAGAAAGAAGATTAGCAGCCATAAAACCACAAATATGTTATTAACCAATAAATGTAAACAATAACTGCAAGGATGCCCTCGATAAAAATTACCAGTAACAAACTATTTTATATCAAACCATATTGTCAGATAAAATTACTGCACCTTTAATCTCGCATTATTTAACAGGTTATATTGTTTTACACATATGGTTTGCCAATATGGCTACAAAAGTGCAGCCTCAACTCCAATACCCCAAATAGATCCATTTGAATACACTGCCATTTGCGACCATGATTATAATTTATAACTATCAGCCCCAGCTCAGCTTTGAACGGGTTCTGCGCTAGGCATTCGTTGCTCATTGAAAGTACACTCGGAACGTGGAGTGATATGGACCATCTTATCAATGCAAACAGTATCTTTTTCCGATTTCATTTCTAATTTGCTACTCAGTTGCTCGCTTGATGTATTCTGAGAATTTGATTTACTATGAACAATCGTACCACAGTCAACCGCATCGCTTTCTTCACTAGGATCCAACTTCTCAATCTGTTGCTCATTTGATCGACTTGCAGGACCTGATATAGGTGCATCTATCAGACTGACGCAAACAGTACCGCTAAAATCTGACTTGGTTCTCAACTCTCCATTCAATTGCTCACTTGATTTATTCTCAGCTACAGAACCAGAATAAACAACCATGTCGAGGCAGATGGTCTCACTTTCTTCTACCTTGGTCCTTGATTCGCCACTATGAGCTGCCGAATGAACATTTACTCCCGTTGTATTGTGGGTAACACTCCTGGTTGGAGGCAAATCATGATCATGTTGTCCCTCATAAGTAGTTATAACCAATTTTGCATCATGCGAGGCCCTCTCAACATGTTTCTTGACAGGGCACCCAGGACTAGAGCACCTGTAATAGCTCCTACATCACAAGTGAGAAGAGCAAGTCAATTAGTTTTAAAAGCCACAATATGACATATATGTAAAGGAAGGAAAACTTTCTAAGATCAGAAAGTGTTAAGTAAAATGCATTCACTCTCTGGTTATTATAAGAAGATATCTGCAGCTGGGAAAACAGTGTAATCATCAGCATAGCTAATGAGCTGAGATAAAAATGTGCGCAAAAGACCTTAATACATACCTTGGATTTGGATTGCCTTTAACTAACTTTTGCCCATATTTGCGCCAGCGGTACCCATCATTTACAATATCAACCTCACTGAAAGTCTTGATAACCATACGTGAGTCATTGGTTGGCTTCTCCACTGGAGATGCATCAGCATTGCTATTTTCTTTCTTCCTATTTATATTTGATGACTGTTAAACAAAGATTGAGAGATAAACTAACACACTACAGAAAGAAACTAAGGTACCTTCGTTTTGAGACGAGATGATCATCATCACTGTCGGCAACATTCTGAATCTTATTTGATTTTGAAGCTGCACCCTTAACATCTTCGCTGACAGCACTAGATAAAGGTTGAGAACCACTTCTTGGCTCAATTTGGTGAGGCATTTGTGCATCCAATGACTTGTCTTCAAATATGAGGCCAGTTAAAAAACAAGATTTACACTTCATTCGATTAGACTAGACGCAACTGATTAAGATGTTTACTTACCTCTGACAACAGTTTGCAATGACTTATCTGGTTGCTCTTCAACAACAGAGACAGCAAAACCAACAGCTAGTGGAAGGTTCAGTGGCTTTGGATGATCATGCTGACCAACATAAACAGTGTCAACCATTTTCCCATCGTGTGAACGTTCTAGTTGCTTTTTTGCTCGGCAGTTTGGATGTGTGCATTTGTAATAACTTCGAACAAATTCATTTCCTTTAACAAGTTTCTGCCCATATTTACGCCAGTTATATCCATCCTGCGATGCTCTCTCACATGCTACAGGACTGCTTCCTTCCATACCAGGCAACAGAGAGGGAGTCTGCTTGGTTATCACAGAGGAAGTATTTCCTAATTTCTCCGATTGTGAAAGTGGGTCTTTCTCTGATTTAATCAAGGGGGTTTCTCCTCCTTGATCAGATTGTGACGAGGGAATTTTACCATCAGTGTTATGTTGCAATGCATGACTCCCAGTATCTGGGCTCCGTAATTTATCTTTACCAACTTCATCTGTTACACACTCCCCTGACGGAACCATCTGAAGTAAAGAATCTTTTATCAGTTAAAAGTATTTCAGCAAAACCCTAGCTACCATTAAATTAGCAGGCCCAAACATGAAAATGGCATTTGAAAAACATCTTATGTATACTAACACAATAATGCGTGCATAACTTAATGGGGATCGGATTATTCTGAAGTGAACCATCTGAAGTAGAACAATCAGCCGTTAATACTGAATTGCTAATAAATTTAGAGAACAATAATCCTATCATATTGCATCAGCTGATGACTGCCATGCTTGATTAAGAATTTCAAAATTAACAAACCTTTGCGGAAAAATTAAGCATTTCAAAAGCTTTTTTTTTTTTTTGTTTATCTTTTCCTGTTACGATTACGTTCAGCACGACAAGAAATGCTTCAAAACGCCAACCAAACAATTCCTAATTCAGATAGTAATACAACTATGAAATTTAAGAGGTTAAATTAAGAAATGTTCGTCCTATCCTTAAAACTAAAGCTAAGAACCATCTAATAAACTGAAAAATATCTCACTTTAAGAACGAAACTTAAACTTTATTTTCCAACTATTGAAAATTTAATTCAAAGAGTATGGCTTTCAAAACTCTGTCGCTCTTTTTCTTCGAGTTTCTAGGCAACCAAACAGAACAAACAAATTATGAACCAGAATTTCCAGAATTACGCGGGAAAACGATAAAGGCAATTCAATTAACTCCAGAAAAAAAAAAATTAGGTACAATAAAAAAAAAACTGAACCAAGTAAATAAAATAATTTTTTTATAAATAAAAAAGGTTTACCTATGTAGGTGTTTAAGAGAGCCGCAAGGCAGATCAAGTTGACAAAGGGGGAGTTGAGGATTGGATCAGAGGCGTAGATCAGAGCGGTGATGGAGGTTGGATCCGGGTAGCGAAAGTTGGTTAGCTGAAGGATGGAAGTTGTAGAGTGGGGAAAGAGCGTTTCAGGCTGTTATTCTGATTAAAGAAACAACCAAAAATAAGTCAGGAAAGGAAGAAGAGCGTTGGGACAATAATCCACTACGGTCGGGAACAATCCAGCATCTATGTCTCTTTTGTCTTCGTAGGCTATTAATTTTGTGTGTTTAAGGGTAAATTTACTCAATATGACTAAACTATTACGTAGTTTACATTTTAGTCACTCAACTTCAAAAAGTTACAAATTAGACACGAAACTATTTGAAATTTACAAGTTGTTAGATATTCTTAGTTACAATTTCTTATGATTGAGTTTAGAATTTTATTTTATTGTTCTTTCATTATTTAGACTATATAGACCTATATATAAACATGCCAATTCAAGAGATGAAATACAAGCAATTTCTCTTGACTCTATTTTCTTATATTTCCTTTCTTTGTTTTTGATAACATGGTATCAGAGTCTCTTGGCTTGATTTAGTGAGTTCGTATTTCATTGTTTTGAACGCGAACGATTTGAGTTTATTGTGGGTCACTTGTTCAAAGTAATTTTTTGGGTTCATCGTAGGCAAAAGGAGGTGCACCATTGCCTTCGCCATCGATTTGAAAATTTTAGTCACTAGAGACCTTGTGCGTGAGGCTCACATGCCACTTGAAAGAAAGTAACTCACATTCATGTGCCAACACGTATGAGTGCGTGGAGCGTTGTTCGACCATCAACTTCTATCTGTGACATCAATTCTTTGGTCCGACCAAAGCCTAATGGTCAGCTTGCTTATTGGAGGTGGTTTGGGGGATGTTTTGAGGTTTTCGCTAATATTTTGTACTATTCACTGTTTGGTTGCTTTTTGGGTGTTATTTGGTCTCTATTTGGTTGTTGTTTGGTGTTGTTTCAGCACTATTTTGTTTTTTGTTTTCTTTGCTTAAATGAGTCACTTTGCTTCCTTTTGGAGTTAGGCAATTCTAATACAGATTTTATTTTCTTTTCATCCAAATGGATAATTGATTCAGGAGCTATAGATCATATGACAGGTAATCCCAACATTTTCTCTACCTTTTGATCACATAATTCACCATGCTCTGTTACTATTGCTAATGGTTCCACTTATTAAGTTGTTGGTTTTGGAAATATTGATCTAATTTCGTCTATCACCTTATCATCGGTATTAAATTTACGTAACATTGCCTTCAATTTAATCTCTGTTAGTAAACTTATTAGTGATCTAAATTGCTCCATTTGGTTTTTTTCCCGATCATCGTATTCTAGAGGATCTTGTGACGAAGTGCACTATTGGTAAAGGGCATGTATCTAATAGTCTTTAAATTTTTTACTTGTGGGTTCCTTGATTCGTGGCGCATCCTACTGTTCTCTCATTGATGGAAGCACATTGCTGATTAATACATCCGTCTCTTTATTTGTTGAAGAAGTTATGTTTAAAATTTTAAAACCTACCTTTCTTTTTTTTGGAATGTGAAGCATGTCACTTTGCTAAGCACTGATGGAGGCCCTTGAGCCCAAGAGCTAACAAACGAGCTAGTTTCACTTTTAAGTTAGTACACTCAGACATTTGGGGACCTTTCCAAATTGTATCTAAACTTGGATTTAGATACTTTGTTATGTTTGTGGATGATTATTCTTGAATAACATGGATATACCTAATGAAAAATCGGTTAGAGGTGTTTTTCATTTTCAAGCTTTTTGTGCTGAGATAAGAACTCAATTTAGTGTTTGTCCAGGTTTTGTGAAGTGATAATGCTAAAGAATACTTCTTTCTTACTATTGTAAGGCATTTTTGAACCAAAATGGGATCCTTTATTAAACCTCTTATGTTGATGCACCATCTTAGAATGGAAGAACAAACATCTCCTTAAGACAGCTAGACCTTTTTCATTTCGAATGAAAGTTCCTAAAGAATTTTGGGTTGATGTTATTTTAACAACTTGTTTTTTGATCAATCGTGTGCCTTATTCTGTACTTGATGGTGATGACCCATATAATGTTCTATTTCTATCCAAACCATTATTTCCAATGAAACCAAGAATTTTCAGAAGTACCTGTTTTGTTTGAGATGTTCGGCCTTATGTCACTAAGTTGAATCCAAAATCCTTAAAGTGTGTGTTTCTGGGCACTCTCACCTTCAAAAGGGGTACAAGTGTTATAGTTTAGATTTCAACAGGTATTTGGTGTCTATCAATGTTGCATTCTCAGAACAAGTGTCATTCTTTTCGAAAGAAATGTCTTCAAAATTTCTGAAATTGGGGTAAGAAGATGATTGGTTAATTTACACTATCACTAGTGAACCAAAGAATTCTAATTCTTTGAATTTTTCTCTGACAAGACCATCAATTACTCAAGTTTATTCCAAACTAGAGAGAGTCATGATGCATGTCCTACACCGATGTCTTCGTCATCTGATCTAATCTCAAGTGACCTTAACCTTGACCTTTTTCATATTTCTAATTTTGTTTCATATAACCATTTGTCTCCTTCTTGTTCTTTAATTGCGTCCCTAGATTCCGTTTCATTGTATAGAAACACATTAACTCAAGAGATGAAATACTAGCATTAATCTCACATTTTTAGTTTGGCTCAAATCTATTACTTTTGTGTTAATTATATCGAATGCAATTTTAGTCAATGTTTACAATAATAACTTGGATAATTTATGGATGTATCATACACATTTAAATGGTGAACTGATGATTAATTTATTAGGAAACAATGAATGAACAAATATATTGGACAATATCATGACCCCAAATTTGTGGGTAATAAAAGATTTTGGAATAACAAATTTTTATTTGAATTATAATAGCTTGTGCAGGTAGTTTTAAGAGATATTGGGTACGATAGAAAATTTTCATTTAATTAGTTGAAATGTGCATAAAAAGATAGTTTATTTTAAATAACATTCTTTTAAAATTATTTTCTCATGAATATTAATATAAATGGTAAAACAAAACTACTAATCTTTTATTTTGGTTTAGGTTACTAATTTTGGAGGTAAAAATTACAACTGCTCTCTAATCTTTACCATTTGTTATTCATCGACTTTAATTAATTCTTTTAAAAGTAAAAACTTTAATTAATTCTTTTAAAAGTAAAAACTTTAATTTTATTTTTATATGCTATGATGAATATACTCTAATCACTACATTATATTTTGCTACTTTAATCAATAAAATTTATCAACGTTATACTTCGCTACCTATTCTAACCACTTATTATCTTTCATCAATATATATTGAGACGTACCATTCATGTAAAAATCAAATTAAATTAAATATGAATATTAAATTGGACAAAAACACAAGTATCAAATAATGCATTAAGCCTATATAAACAATAAATAAAAGCTGTCACAAATGCATGTGATAGCTTAATTTAACATTGTGAATGATTAATATGAGTCACATGTGATTATTGTTAAAATTGTTTTGAGTAGGACTAAGTAAAATAAAATAAAATAAAATAAAATTGATAAGTCATAAAAGTTACATATTTTTAATCATATTCTTGATGTGTTTTTGGATGATTTATTATATAAATTAGTGAATTTGATGCTCCTAATCCTTTAAATTCATGTTTCTATACTTAAGTGAGCATAGGGGAGTTGAAGGAGCGAAAAACAAGCCAAAATCGGGCAAAAAGAGCTGTTTTCAGTATCCACACGGCCTAGGCATTTCCACACGGGCTAGCTACACGCCCATGTACCAGCCCTTGTCGATATTGTTCCCTGTTTCCCAAACATGCGGAAAAGCCTAACTTTTAGGCTTTCTGAGCATTCTAAAGTCTATAAATATCAATTAGAAGAAGATCTAAAAGGGGCACTCAGAGAAGATTGAAGAAATTACTCGAAGAACACCATCGAAGCCAACTCAGAAGCGAATCTCCTTTAACATTGCAGATCTCCTTTTAACTTCTTTCAAAGTTTTAGTGAATTTCTTTATGTCTTGTAGCTTTTTTGATTTTGAGATGTTTTCACTTCAGATTATGAACTAAATTCCCTAGATACCTAGGGAAGATGAAATCTATAATAAATCTTATTATTTGATTTCTGAATTACATGATAAATACTTGATTCTTGTTCTCAATTATGTATGCTTATTTTGTGCTTTAATATTTTAGAGATATTAATTCATATTTAATGTTCTTATTTCAGTAGAGCAAAAGCCCCTATTTAAGAGTAGATCTAGCATAATTGAGTAGAGTTGCATGCTGTCCTAGAAATAGGACGACATAAATCTATCGGATTAGAGTCAAATCTAATAGGGGAATCTATAGATCGAGTTAATGTGACAATAAGGGTTTTAATTAGAAAGAAATTTCGATTAATCAACCTAGAGTCAGTTGTTCTTATTCTCGAAAGAGATATTAACATAATTTAGGATATACCTAATGAAAAATCGGTTAGAGGTGTTTTTCATTTTCAAGCTTTTGTCTTTGAGATAAGAACTCAATTTAGTGTTTGTCCAGGTTTTGTGAAGTGATAATGCTAAAGAATACTTCTTTCTTACTATTGTAAGGCATTTTGAACCAAAATGGGATCCTTTATTAAACCTCTTATGTTGATGCACCATCTTAGAATGGAAGAACAAACATCTCCTTAAGACAGCTAGACCTTTTTCATTTGAATGAAAGTTCCTAAAGAATTTTGGGTTGATGTTATTTTAACAACTTGTTTTTGATCAATCGTGTGCCTTATTCGTACTTGATGGTGATGACCCATATAATGTTCTATTTCTATCCAAACCATTATTTCCAATGAAACCAAGAATTTTCGAAGTACTGTTTTGTTTGAGATGTTCGCCTTATGTCACTAAGTTGAATCCAAAATCCTTAAAGTGTGTGTTTCGGGCACTCTCACCTTCAAAAGGGTACAAGTGTTATAGTTTAGATTTCAACAGGTATTTGGTGTCTATCAATGTTGCATTCTCAGAACAAGTGTCATTCTTTTCGAAAGAAATGTCTTCAAAATTTCTGAAATTGGGGTAAGAAGATGATTGGTTAATTTACACTATCACTAGTGAACCAAAGAATTCTAATTCTTTGAATTTTTCTCTGACAAGACCATCAATTACTCAAGTTTATTCCAAACTAGAGAGAGTCATGATGCATGTCCTACACCGATGTCTTCGTCATCTGATCTAATCTCAAGTGACCTTAACCTTGACCTTTTTCATATTTCTAATTTTGTTTCATATAACCATTTGTCTCCTTCTTGTTCTTTAATTGCGTCCCTAGATTCCGTTTCATTGTATAGAAACACATTAACTCAAGAGATGAAATACTAGCATTAATCTCACATTTTTTAGTTTGGCTCAAATCTATTACTTTTGTGTTAATTATATCGAATGCAATTTTAGTCAATGTTTACAATAATAACTTGGATAATTTATGGATGTATCATACACATTTAAATGGTGAACTGATGATTAATTTATTAGGAAACAATGAATGAACAAATATATTGGACAATATCATGACCCCAAATTTGTGGGTAATAAAAGATTTTGGAATAACAAATTTTTATTTGAATTATAATAGCTTGTGCAGGTAGTTTTAAGAGATATTGGGTACGATAGAAAATTTTCATTTAATTAGTTGAAATGTGCATAAAAAGATAGTTTATTTTAAATAACATTCTTTTAAAAATTATTTTCTCATGAATATTAATATAAATGGTAAAACAAAACTACTAATCTTTTATTTTGGTTTAGGTTACTAATTTTGGAGGTAAAAATTACAACTGCTCTCTAATCTTTACCATTTGTTATTCATCGACTTTAATTAATTCTTTTAAAAGTAAAAACTTTAATTAATTCTTTTAAAAGTAAAAACTTTAATTTTATTTTTATATGCTATGATGAATATACTCTAATCACTACATTATATTTTGCTACTTTAATCAATAAAATTTATCAACGTTATACTTCGCTACCTATTCTAACCACTTATTATCTTTCATCAATATATATTGAGACGTACCATTCATGTAAAAATCAAATTAAATTAAATATGAATATTAAATTGGACAAAAACACAAGTATCAAATAATGCATTAAGCCTATATAAACAATAAATAAAAGCTGTCACAAATGCATGTGATAGCTTAATTTAACATTGTGAATGATTAATATGAGTCACATGTGATTATTGTTAAAATTGTTTTGAGTAGGACTAAGTAAAATAAAATAAAATAAAATAAAATTGATAAGTCATAAAAGTTACATATTTTTAATCATATTCTTGATGTGTTTTTGGATGATTTATTATATAAATTAGTGAATTTGATGCTCCTAATCCTTTAAATTCATGTTTCTATACTTAAGTGAGCATAGGGGAGTTGAAGGAGCGAAAAACAAGCCAAAATCGGGCAAAAAGAGCTGTTTTCAGTATCCACACGGCCTAGGCATTTCCACACGGGCTAGCTACACGCCCATGTACCAGCCCTTGTCGATATTGTTCCTGTTTCCCAAACATGCGGAAAAGCCTAACTTTTAGGCTTTCGAGCATTCTAAAGTCTATAAATATCAATTAGAAGAAGATCTAAAAGGGCACTCGAGAGAAGATTGAAGAAATTACTCGAAGAACACCATCGAAGCCAACTCGAGCGAATCTCCTTTAACATTGCAGATCTCCTTTTAACTTCTTTCAAAGTTTTAGTGAATTTCTTTATGTCTTGTAGCTTTTTGATTTTGAGATGTTTTCACTTGATTATGAACTAAATTCCTAGATACCTAGGGAAGATGAAATCTATAATAAATCTTATTATTTGATTTCGAATTACATGATAAATACTTGATTCTTGTTCTCAATTATGTATGCTTATTTTGTGCTTTAATATTTTAGAGATATTAATTCATATTTAATGTTCTTATTTCAAGAGAGCAAAAGCCCTATTTAAGAGTAGATCTAGCATAATTGAGTAGAGTTGCATGCTGTCCTAGAAATAGGACGACATAAATCTATCGGATTAGAGTCAAATCTAATAGGGGAATCTATAGATCGAGTTAATGTGACAATAAGGGGTTTTAATTAGAAAGAAATTTCGATTAATCAACCTAGAGTCAGTTGTTCTTATTCTCGAAAGAGATATTAACATAATTTAGGGATTTCTACGGATCAAGACACAAGTGAATAAATTATTTAATTCAGATTAAGAATAATAAGTGAAGTACAGGTGGATTCTTTCTTGGGTATTATCTTTCTCTTTGGTTATCTTCAAATATTTTCCTAATTCATTCTCCGTCGTGTTCTTAGTTAATTTAGATTAGTAAATTTAGATTAAAACAACCATCCCAATTTATCAGCTAAAGAATAGAAAAGTAGTAACCACTAGTATTTTTAGTCATCGTGGATATGATATTCCTTACTCACCATAAATATACTATTGTTCGATAGGTGCACTTGCCTTTGAGTGACCATCAAGTTTTTGGCGCCGTTGTCGGTGACTAAAATATTAGGAACACTTGATTTTTATTAATTTAGCCATTTATTTTTATTCCATTTTATTTTTATTTTGAGTTTAATTTTTGTTCTATAATTTTTTCTTTTATTTGCTTCTGGCAGGTTCCTTTAGTTTATGACTAGAAGAAATCTGTCAAGACTATTAGTATTTGATAGTGAAATTGAAAGTACAGCTCGTAGAAACCGTAGAGAAGCAAGACAGAGTCGACAGAATATAGTGGAAGAGTAAGAGGATGCTGTTATTATTACTGAGGAAATGGATGATAATTAGAATAATTAGCTACCTCCTATGGTTGCTGTGAATCCTATAAATCCGAATCCTATTTCTCGTACTATGCCAAGCCCACTCTCACTGGGGCTGAATCGAGTATTGTGAGACACACCATTATTGCGAACAATTTCAAACTAAAGTCGAATACTATTCAGATGATACAACAATTTTTTCAGTTTGATGGTTTGCAAGACGAAGATCCAAATACTCATTTGGCTAACTTTCTGGAAGTCTGTGATACTTTAAAGATAAATGGCATTTCTAACGACGCCATTCTCTTACAGTTGTTTCCCTTCTTGTTGAGGAACAAAGCTAAACAGTGGTTGAATTCCTTACCACGAGGTTCTATCACTATATGGGATCAAATGACTGAGAAATTCCTACTAAAGTACTTTCTACCGGCTAAAATAGCTAAATTGAGGAATGATATCTCTTCTTTCGTACAGATGGACTTAGAGACCCTATATGATGCATGAGAGAGGTATAAGGATTTATTGATAAGATGCCCTCACCATGGGTTACCTCTGTGGCTACAGGTTCAAACCTTCTACAACGTTTTGAACCCCTCAACTAGGCAGTTAATTGATATAGCAGCCGGTGGTACTCTGAACAATAAAACACCTGAAGAGGCTTATGAGTTTATAGAGGAGATGTCACTGAATAATTATCAGTGGCAAGTCATGAGGACAAAGCCAACAAAAGCAGCTGGTGTTTTTAACTTAGATGCAGTCACCATGTTATCGAATAAGGTAGAACTTTTGAATAACAAAATTAATGGTTTATGTGTTTCTACACAGGTACATCTAGTAATGTAATGTGACGCAAATGGAGATGGAATAAATAATTCAAAATATTTACCCTTCGGTCCTAGTATGGAGAATGAGTAAATAAATTATATGGGTAATAATTCTAGACTTCAAAATAATCCTTATAGTAATAACTATAATGCAAGATGGAGGAACCACCCAAATTTCTCATGGGGTGGTCAAGGAAACCAAATATCACAACCCCCTCCAGGCTTTCAACAACAACCTTATCAGTAAGAGAAGAAACCGAACCTTAAAGAGATGTTGGAAAAATTTATTTCGATGTCAAAGACCCGTTTTCAAAACACCGAGACAGCTTTGAAAAATCAGCAAGCACCAATTTAAGGGCTCAAAAATCAAATTGGACAGCTTGCTAAATTGGTTTCAAAAAGGCAGCAAGGTAGTTTACCTAGTAACACCGAACCCAACCCAAAAGAGCATGTGAAAGCAGTTACACTAAGGAATGGGAAAGTGTTGGCTGAACCTGAAAAGAAGCTGCAATAGGAATTTCATACGAAAAATGACGAGCGGATAAATTCCAAAGTGATTGAAACATCGGTGCTTAAAGAATATAAACCACTGATCCCATATCCAACAAAGTTGAAGAAAGACCGCATGGATGCACAATTTGGTAAATTTCTTAAACTTTTCAAACAGTTGCATATTAACTTACCTTTTGTTGAAGATGCCCACATATTCAAAATTTATGAAGGAGCTATTAACAAATAAAAGGAAGTTTGAGGAGCTATCCATTGTGGAACTCAACGAGGAATATTCAGCTATTCTCCAAAATAAACTACCAACTAAGCTGAAAGATCTAGGAAGTTTTACTATTCCCTATTTTATTGGTAGTTTAAACATTGAGAAGGCATTAGCTGATTTGGGTTTTAGCATTAATTTGATGCCTTATAAAATGTTCAAGCAGTTTGGTCTTGGGGAACCAAAACCCACTAGGATGAATATTCAGTTAGCTAATAGAGTTGTTAAATATCCTAGGGGTTTTATTGAAGATGTCATTGTAAAAGTAGATAAATCCATATTCCCTGTTGATTTTGTTGTGCTTGACATGGATAAGGATGTTGAAGTGCCTTTAATTTTAGGTTGTCATTTTCTAGCTACTGCTAGGGCTATCATTGATGTGGGCGATGGTAAACTTGTGCTTAGGGTAGATGACGAAGAGATTATTTTTAAAATCTATGGTGCCATGCGATTCTCTAGTGAACAAGATGATTCCTGTTAATTTATTGACTTTATTGACCATGTTATTCAAAATTCATTACAGGAAATTATTCATAAAGACACGTTGGAACTGTGTCTTATTTAAGGGGAGGAGGTAAATGATGATACTGCTGTAATAAATCAGACAAAAATTGATTTAAATTCTAATGAGTCTTCACTACGACAAAAGAATTATGAGGGCATTGAGGTAAACGATGAATTAAAATTAAAAATCTCTATTGAAGAACCTTCCAAATTAGAATTAAAGCAATTACCAAGTCACTTAGAGTATGCGTTTTTTGGAAACAATTTTACATTACCAATGATTATTGCTTCAAATTTGAAGCCAAATGAGAAAGATAAGTTATTGCAAGTATTAAAGGAGCATAAAAGAGCTATAACTTGGAAGATTTTTGGCATTAGAGGGATCAGTCCTTCTTTTTACACCCATAAAATTTTGATGGAGGATGAATACAAACCATGTGTGCAAGCTTAAAAACGACTAAATCCTAGCATGAAGAAAGTCGTTAAGGCTGAGATAATTAAACTTCTAGATGCTGGAGTTATTTATCCTATTTCTGATAGTATTTGGGTAACTCCTATACAGGTTGTTCCTAAGAAGGGATGTATGACTCTTATAGCCAACGAGAAGAACGAGTTGATTCCAACGAGAACAGTCACGGGATGGAGAGTTTGTGTTGATTATAGGAAGTTAAACGATTCCACGAGAAAATATCACTTCCCTCTACTATTCATTAATCAAATGTTGGAAAGATTATCTGGGCATATGTATTATTGCTTCCTAGATGGACTCTCTGGTTACTTTCAAATCTCGATGGCTCCCGAGGACCAAGAAAAAACAATATTTACATGTCCATATGGTATGTTTGCTTATCAAAGAATGCCTTTTGGATTATGTAACGCTCTTACTACTTTTCAGCGTTGCATGTTAGCCATTTTTGATAAACTTGTAAAAGACATTATGGAGGTATTTATGGATGGCTTTTCAGTATTTTGTAATTCTTTCCATCTTTGTCTTAAAAACTTAAAACGAGTTCCAATGAGATGTGAGAAAACGAACCTTGTGCTTAATTGGGGAAAATGTCACTTTATGGTTCGAAAAGGGATTGTGTTGGGCCATAAAATTTATAGTAAAGGGATTGAGGTTGATAGAGCAAAAATTGAAACCATTGAAAAATTAGCTCCCCTTAGTTCAGTTAAGGCTATTTGAAGCTTTTTAGGACATGCTCGGTTCTATAGAAGGTTTAATAAAGATTTTTCTAAAATAACTAAGCTTTTAACGAATTTGCTAGAAAAAGATGTGCCCTTAGATTTTAGTCAGGAATGTTTAGAAACATTTAATACTCTTAAAGAAAAATTAATTAATGCTTCGATTGTGGTTGCACTTGATTGGAATTTACCCTTTGAGTTAATGTGTAATGCGACTGATTTTGCAGTAGGTGCGGTTCTTGGACAGTGAAGGGACAAGCATTTTCAACCAATTTATTGTGCCAGTAAGACATTGACAGATGCACAAGAAAATTACACTACTACAGAAAAAGAATTGCTAGCTGTGGTTTTTGCATTCGATAAATTTAGACCATATTTCATATTATCTAAAGTTATTGTTTACACTGACCATTCAGCTCTTCGTTATCTCCTAACTAAATCAGATGCAAAACCTCGAATTATAAGATGGATTTTATTATTATAGGAGTTTGATTTGGAAATCCAGGATAAGAAGGGAGCCGAAAATCTTGCAGCAGTTCACATTTCCAAACTAGAGAATTCACATCTTAAGGAGCTTAATGAGAATGAGATAAATGACTTGTTCCTTGAGGAACAACTTTTGGTTATAACCAATTCTAAAGCCATTTGGTTTGTAGATATCGCAAATTACTTAGTTGCTAACATTCTACCGAAAAGGGTTGACACATCATCAAAAGAAGCATTTCTTTGTCGATGTGAAAATTTATTTTTGGGAGGATCTTTTTCTTTTTCATGTATGTACAGATCAAGTAATTCGGAGGTGTGTTACAAAATCAGGAGTGAGTAAAATCTTGGAACACCGTCACTTAGGACCAACAAGAGAATATTACAGTGGAACTAGGACAACACATAAAACACTTGAATCAGGTTTTTATTGGCACACACTGTTCAAGGACGCTAACAGGTATGTTACTTCTTGTGATAGATGCTAGAGAACAGGTAATATTTCTAAACGTGATGAAATGCCTTAAACTTATATGCTCTCATGTGAAATTTTTGACATTTAGGGCATTAATTTTATAGGCCTATTTCCTAGCTCGTTTGGTAGTAAATACATCCTAGTAAAAGTTGATTATATGTTAAAATGGGTAGAATCTCAAGCTTTACCTAACAACGATGCTAGAGTGGTAGTTCGATTTCTTAAGAAGTTCTTTTCTCGATTTGGAACACCTAGAGCTATTATTTGTGATAGGGGTATGCATTTTTGTAACGCTCAATTTGATAAAGTTCTTAAGAAGTATGTGGTGCATCATAGAACAGCTACCCCTTATCACCCTCAAACTAGTGGACAAGTTGAATTTGCAAATCTAGAACTCAAAAGTATCGTAGAAAAAAATGTAGAGTCAAATAGAAAGGATTGGGTGATAAAAGTAGATGACACTTTATGGGCTTATAGAACTGCCTTTAAAACACCCATAGGAACATCTTTTTACAAACTTGTTTATAGAAAAAGTTGTCATTTACTGTTTGAACTAGAGCACAAAACATTCTGGGCAATAAAATTCCTAAACTATGATCTTAAACTTGCAGGTGAGAAGAGATTGATGCAGCTTAACGAGTTAGATGAGTGGCAAGTGAATGCTTACAAAAACTCGCGACTATATAAAGAAGCAACAAAGCGACGCCATGATACTCATTTGAAGTAGCCCAAACAATTCGCAGCTAGAGATCTTGTCCTTTTATACAATTCTAAGCTCAAGTTGTTTCCCGAAAAGATGAAATCAAGATGGTCGGGTCCATTCATAGCCCAAACGGTCTTCCAATATAGTACAATAGGGTAACCAATCCAGCATATGGCACATTCAAGGTAAACAATCATCGACTCAAACTTTATAGTGGTGACGATTTTAGAAATGATAAAAAGGAACTTCGGCTCCGCAAACTTCCGTAAGTGTGCATATAAGGTAAAGTTGAGCTTAGACTTTGAATAAGCGCTTCTCGGGAGGCAACCTGAGTGTTAACACTGCTAATTTTCTTATTTTAATTTCATGGTATTTTTAATTAATTTTAAAAAAAAGTGTGTTTTTGACCCACACGGCCTGGACACACTGGCGTGTACTTGGTCGTGTGGATCTTAAGAATTAGTTTTAAAATTTTAATAAAATCGACAATAAGTTACACGGCCTAGCAACATGGCTATGTAACCCACATAGCCTGGACACACGGGCGTGTCCTTGGCCGTATAAATCCTGGTACTTAATTTTTAAAAAAATCGACAGAGACACGGCCTAAAATAGTCCACATGGGCGTGTGACACAGTTGTGTGGACCACAAGGGCGTGTTCTAGGCAATGTGAAACCTGGAGCTAATTTTTTCATTTTTAAAATAAGTCAGTGAGTTACACGGGAAAGGCACACGGCCATGTGCAAGACACGGCTAAGCCACACGGGCGTGGGAGAAGAGAAGGAGGTTGCACACGGCCATTCAACACGGCCGTGTGAAGACTGGGTTAAAAATTTTAACGCATACGGGCTGAACAGGAACCACACGATCGTGTGAGATGGTCGTGTGACACGGCCGTGTGGCCCAACACGGGCCTCACACGATCGTGTCACATTTAAAAAACCTAGCCCCCTTCTCATTTTTTATTTTGTCTTTTTCTTCACACTCTCCAACCTTAGCCGTCGTCAGCCTTCCTCTCACCATTTTGACCGGCCACCTCTCTCTTACCTTCCCCATGCTCGCACCTCCTTCACCGTCCTTCAACTACACCCCTAGCCACCAATAAATCTGCCCCTTTTCCATTCCTCTCCCCTTTCCTTCAACACACACACGAACTACCCCTCACAACTCCCATATCTCCCTTGACCTCCCTCTTCTCCTCTTCACCCTCTCTCAACCCCGCGCCACAAGCCTCGACCCCTATTTCCGTACCTCCTAACACCCTCCTCACCCTTTTTCATTCCCTTCTTCCCTATCGAACCACCCCCATTCCACCCACTCACGTCGCACAACCCTGCCTCAACCTCTTCCATCGCTGTCGCATACCTTCGACTATCTCATTGGAACCACCACCGTCGATTATATTTCTTTTGACCTATTATTATTATTATTATTATTATTTCTTTATTTATTTCTTTGTTAATATTATTTTACTTTATTATTTTTACTACTTTTACTTATTTCTTTATTTATTCTTGATTATTTAGTTTTTTAATTGTTGATTTTTTTATTCTTAATATAGTTCGGACATGTTTATTATTTTCTTTTACTTTATTTATTTTATTTTATTTTATTCCTTTCATTCGATGTTGTTATCCATTTCTTTTGTTTTAATTGATTTTATTTTTATTTTATTGTTGCTAGTCTTAATTATTCATTTTATTATTTCTCATTATTAGTTTCATTTATTCTTACTATGTTTTTGTTTGGTATTGGCATTTTACTTATTAGTTATATCATGTTAATAGTTAATTTCGTTATTAGTCCAATTGTCGAGCTTAACTTTGATTTTGATTTCCTATTAGCTTATATCTATCATCTTGGTTCATCCATTTAAGTTGTTTGAATGCTTTATTGTAGATTCATTATGATGAACATATGCGGCAAGTGTAAGGTCGCCGTCCCTGCTTTGAAAAAGCGGAAGACCCTTGGTGCGACCTCTTCCTCGAGTACCTTCACCGAGGTTCGTTCCCTTATCTCTGATTTTTGGTGGGTCTTCAGGAGGATTTATTTCAACTCATTCGACAGCGCCCACTAGGCCTAGGCCAATGTATTGATTGGGCCGCGTTGGAGCAGGTCCACCTAGCTAATCACGTGCGCGTCTTTATCACTACAGGCCTATGAGACCGATTTTTCTCCATCATTGAGCCCACATACGTGGAGCTTACTTTGGAGTTTTATACTACATTTATTCTACAGCAGGTGATGATGACTCATGACGAACTAGCACAATCACTTTAAGACACGGTAGCCTGGTGCGCTAGATGAGTGTCATTGAGTTCGGCAATGCTATGAGACTCTACACTGAGGAGTTTATGAGTGCTGAGAACTTCTTCTGCCTACATCGAGACATCAATTACTTACCATCTCATTTTTGGGCAGAGCTTACAGTGAGTAGGCAACTTTATGACGTGAGTCGCTCGAAGGCGACTTTTCTCTCTCAGGCCTTACGGTATCTTTATGCCCTTTTAGCTCACACTTTGACTGGTAGGAGAGAGAGCACCAGAGTCATCAGTACTACTGATGCTTATTATCTATGGAGCATGGCCACCGGACATATCTTTGATTTGGCATACTTCATCGCCTTAACCTTCCGTCATCAGACTGACCGCCACAAGAAAGTCCCATCAGTTTAGGCCCTTATGTGACTCGATTTGTTCAACACTTCGGTCTCCTCGACACACCGGAGCAGTCCTTTACACTTACATTCGTCGGCTAGATATCCCCACAAGGAATCTCGAACATGATCCATATGAGGATGATTGAGCGGCTTCGTGGACTGGATCCTTTTCAATACCAACTATTTCATTCTGACGTTCAGAATGAACCTGAGGACTTCACTAATGATGTTCCTCTCCATCACGAGGACTCACCTCAACCTTCACCTTCGAGTCACCATCCTGTTTCTTCTGCTGCTACTTTAGCGGACCTCTCTGAGCTGTTCACTCGTTTCGAGCAGCATTACTTTCAAATGTTTGACAGTATTGATGCGATATTGCAGTAGATCTATGAACATCTCCATATCTCCTCCTCAGCGCTGACGACTCACAACACCGACACGTCTGATGATGAGGACCATTAAGTCCATTCGTTTTTTATTTTTATTTTTATGTTTATTGTTATTTTCTTAAACTTATTTCATTTTTATATTTTGAACTATACTTTTATTTTTATGGTTGTTTCTAATCGAGTTTTAATCTCTTAATCTTTTTCACTATTTGTGTTTATTTTCTTATTAGTTTATTCGAAATCGTGCTCTACGTTTAGATTTGACTACAATCCCTTTTTTTTACTATTATGGGGCTTTCATCCAATATTCAAGGCAGTTTCAGTTTTCTCCCATTCTTATGACATTCTTTTTATATGTGATAATCTATGTTTGTACATTGGAGAAAATGTACATCTTAAGTATGGGGAGGTTATTTATACAATTAATAGAAAATCCCAAAATTATGTCTTATGTTTAAGTAATTTTCTCATACTATTATTAGAATGAATTTTTATTAATTTGTGATTTTTATTGATATGTTTTAGATTAATTTGCTGATAATTGTGTATTGGTTGATTTAAACTTTAAGAAATGAAAAAATCAAGCATGATAAGTTAATTTTTAGAATTCAAAATTTTAGGTTGTTTCTATGATTTGAGGTATTATCTTGAAGTTTTAGATTTGCAAGACTGACATAAAAAACCATAATTTTTTGTGAGATTTTGAGCCTTTAGAGCATACATTTTTCTTGTTCATTTTTATTATTGGTTATGAGTGTGTCAATATTGATTTTTTATTCTAGAACTTGCTTCGATTATGCATGTCGAGACCGCACCTTTGATTTGATATGCTGAGATGATAAAGATACTTAGGTTTTAACCCACTTATCTCATAAAAAGTCTACCTACATAATTAACCCTTAATGAACCCCTTTGAGCTTAACACACCGTTTCTTGATTCACCCATTAATTTTAACCCATAACTCATTTTTTTTGTTCATTGAGAATTTTTCCTGTTTTATTGACTCTATTTTTTATCGATATTTGATTTGGTTAATTACCTGATTAAGCCTTTTATTTAAGTTGCTGAATTATTTCTTCTTATTCTCAAAAATAAAAAATAAAAAAAATAAAAAAATACATATATACTGATTATTATTTAGTTCTATGTTAATTGAGCTTGAACAGTTAAATTCATATTTTGAAAAGAAGCTCGTGTTATTCTTGAATAGGTTTCGATTGATGTAATTGTTTTTAATTCAGCATTTATTTATTTTTCTAGTTTGGTAATTTATCAATTTAATCTCTATTTTAACCAACTTTTTCAGCCTTTCTCCACAACCTTTAACCTAAGCCTCATTACAATCTCTTAAAGACCTTTTGATTTGTATATCATCTCATTTAATAGTGGTGGAGATTTGATTTTCATGCAAGTCTATGGTAATGACTTTTCATGTTTAACTATTGAGTGCTTATTTTTGGACCTTAAACACTTTGAGTGATTTGAGTGAATTTTTAGGGATGATGTTGATTCTTGTCAATTTTGAATTAAAGGTAATTACTTAGATGAGGGGAAATAACCATGTTTTCATGCTTTAAAAATATTCGACTTGGATTGTTTGAATCTTTAGTACTCTTTTAGTTAAATTATCAATGTATGATTATTTGTAAATTATGACGAAACATTATTGATGAGAATTATAAGTTGAGAAAGATTAATTTTTAATTATGAGTTGAGGATTTTGCTTGAGGACAAGCAAATGCTTAACTATGGGGATATTTGATAAGCCATTAAAGTAACATATTTTTAATCACATTCTTGATGCGTTTTTGGATGATTTATTATGTAAATTCGTGAATTTGATGCTTCTAATCCTTTAAATTCATGTTTTTATAGGTGAGCATAGGGGAGCGGAAGGAGCGAAAAATAAGCCAAAATCGGGCAAAAAGAGTTGTTTTCAGTATCTACACGGCCTAGGCATTTCCACTCGGGCTGGCCACACGCCCATGTGCCAGCCCGTGTCGATATCGTTCCCTGTTTTCCAAACACGCAGCAAAACCCAATTTTTAGGTTTTCTAAGTATTCTAAAGTCTATAAATATCAATTAGAAGAAGATCTAAAGGGGACACTCAGAGAAGATTGAAGAAATTACTCGAAGAACACCATCGAAGCCAACTCAGAAATAGATTTCCTTCAAGATTGAAGATCTCCTTTTAACTTCTTTTGAAGTTTTAGTGAATTTCTTTAAGTCTTGTAGTTTTTTTGATTTTGAGATGTTTTCACTTCAGATTATGAACTAAATTCTCTAGATACCTAGGGAAGATGAAACTTATGACGAATCTTATTATTTAATTTCTGAATTACATGATAAATACTTGATTCTTGTTCTCAATTATGTATGCTTATTTTGTGCTTTAATATTTTAAGGATATTAATTCATGTTTAATGTTTTTATTTCAGTAGAGCAAAAGTCCATGTTTAAGAGTAGATCTATCATAATTGAGTAGAGTTACATGCAATACAAGAATTTAGGACGACATAAATCTACCGGACTAGAGTCAAATCTAATAGGGGAATCCATAGATCGAGTTAATGCAACAATAAGGATTTTAATTAGAAAGAGATTTCAATTAATCAACCTAGAGTCAGTTGTTCTTACTCTCGAAAGAGATATTAACATAATTTAGAGATTTCTACGGATCAAGACACAAGTGAATAAATTATTTAATTCAGATTCGGAATAATAAGTGAAGTCCAGGTGGATTCTTTCCTGGGTATTATCTTTCTCTTTGGTTATCTTCAAATATTTTCCTAATTAATTCTCTGTTGCGTTTTTCGTTAATTTAGATTAGTAAATTTAGATTAAAACAATCATCCCAATTTATTAGCTAGATAATAGAAAAATAGTAATTACTAGTACTTTTAGTCATCGTGGATACAATATTCCTTACTCACCATAGCTATACTATTGTTTGATAGGTGCATTTGCCTTTGTCATAATTCTAATTAGTTTAGTGACCATCAATAATAAAGCTGACGAAATCAAGAAATCGAGTTGAGCTGACAATTCCATTTGATTCAGTTCAATTTCGATTAGATAATATCATTAAACCATAATTCAATTTAAGTTTATTCCATTGATCACCTAAAAGTAAAAAAAGAACATTTGGAAATTTAAAAAAAAAAAAAACCCAATATTGTTTGAACATATAAGTTCAATATATAGACCCATTTAAAACCCAAAACAAAACTTATTGCTTCTAAATTCTAAATATGACTTTGGTTTAAATCTAATTCAATGTCAGCCTCTCATGAATTCATTGTTTATTTATTATTGTTGCTATAACTTCAAAGAATTTAAGTGTTCATCTCTTTTTACTTACTGTGTTCTTTTTTATTATTATTGTTCTTAAGACTTCTAATATTATGGTTATGATTATTAACATTTGATTATGTTCAATAAAATTGAGAATGATTAAATTAACATTTAATTACATTTTTAATAAACATTTATAATTATTGTACCCCACATCCAACTCAGTTATCGTGTCCAAATGAAGAGTACTATATTAGTTGTCAAAACAACTAAAACTAGTTTTTCTTTTAATAACAACTCAAGCATCATACATTTATCATATTATACAAACCATTCATTTCAATGTAAACAAGTTAAAAGCATTAAAATACTTTAGAATCACTGGAAAACAAGTTGAAGTGATATTAATTAAAACAACTAGAACTAGTTCTCATTAAACATCAACATAATATCCTCCTTTTATCACACTTTAAAAACATTTATACCCATTAAAAATAAATTGTGACGCTTTCTTGCATGTGAATAACGGTTTTGTTATTATTCTATGTTTATTATATTATGGTATTAAAATTAAATATAAATGAAATGATAAAATTTAACACATTCATATATTATTTTAGATTTATTATAGTTATAAACAACTTAAAGTAATATTTATTTTTTATAAAATAAATAAAATTTTAATAAATTTATAATTAAATTAAGACTCGATTACTAGACAATACGAATTCAATGAAAGAGATTATATATAATATAGATATTTCTTATTGTACCGTATTTTCATGTTATTTCCTCATTCATTGTATTTTTTCAGTAAAATATTTATGCGACAAATTTTACACAATGTAATATTTGTAACCCCTAATAAATTTTATGTGTAAATATTATAATATATTTTTGCATATTAATAGTTTATTTTACATAAATTTTGATACCCCATGTATTCATTTTATCTGAAATAATATTTTAATTATTTGTAATTTGTATAATATTATAAAAATTAATTAAATTAAAATTTAAAACCGAAACGTATTTAAAAATGAAATTATATTTTACAGAAGGAAGCCAGCGACGCATTCTGCTGTATAAATAAAAGATAAGAGATAAAACAATGGAATCCCTAAAACCAAATTTCAATTTCTCTGAAAACCCTATTTCTGAGACACGATGCTTCGATCTCCAGGCCACTCTCCCCGTCACGTTTCGTCACCGTCTCCGTCTCCGTCTCCATATTCTGACAACGCTCTTCGATTTCCTACCTCTTCTTCCTCAATCACCCCAAGTGGTCCTACCAAGAAACGCTCCCGCGTCCTCGACGAAGATTCCTACGTCGCCGCCATCGAGAAGATCGTTGAACGCGATTTCTTCCCCGATATTTCCAAGCTCCGAGACCGACTTGATTGGCTAGAAGCCGTCAAGACCGGCGATCCGATTCAAATCCGTGATGCCCAATTGAAGATCATCGAGCGCCGCGGCAAAAAGGTAAATAATGCAAATTCCGAGGGTAGAGGCCTAACGCAAACCCCTGGTTCTACTTTTACGAGGAATTTTACTCCTTTTGATGGAATTGATGGCAAAACCCCCCAAACCCCAAGTGTTTTAGGTAGGGGATTATCCGGTGAGGGTGATTGTAGGGAAAGCGAGGAAGAGGTTGATACGAATTTGTCCTTAGATGAGTTTTTTAGGAGGTATACGAGCGAGGATAACGATAGTTTTTCTAAGATTTTAGAGAAGGTTAACAGGAAGAAGAAAGAGAAGTATGGGTATTTAACCCAGAGCGAAAATACGGAGGGGGATGTTGAATTAATCGAGGATGTGAATAGGGATAGGATCACTGATGGATATGGAACGTCTGATCAGCCAACGAGCACATTGGAAGGGTGGAAATATACGGCCAAGAATTTACTGATGTATCATCCTGCTGATCGGGGTGAGGCCCCGTTGACTGAGGAGGAACGAGCAATAAGATTGAAGGGTTTGACAAAGGAGATAAATCGTGGTAACACACGATTTCATGGTAAAGTGATGGATTCTAGGCCAAGAGATGATGGATCCGTGGAGGTGTTATATACTCCTGTTGCCGGTGCGACTCCAATGCCTATGTCAGGTAGGGATCAGGATAAGGGCAAAAAGTATGATTTGGAGGATTTGAGGAAGACCCCAAATCAGTTTTATGTCGAATCTGGGAAGAAAGCCGAGAATGGTTATAGTTTTGTAAGAACACCTTCACCTGCACCAGGTGTCGATGAATCCCCCTTTATTACGTGGGGTGAAATCGAAGGGACACCTTTGAGGTTGGAAGCTGAGGATACACCAATTGATATTGGTGGTAGCGGTGATGGGCCTCATTTTAAGATTCCTTGTCCTCCTGCCAGAGATGTGAAGGCACACTCCTTATCAAGGGATGCAGCTCGGAAATTGAGAGAGAGGTCAAAGATGTTTAAGAAGCCACCGTTGCCCTCACCTTATAGAGGGGGTAGTGCTAGTCCAAGTGTACGTACGCTTTCCCCTGCTGCCCAGAAATTTGTAAGAAGTGCAATTGCAAAGTCCTCTTCATCAGTGGATGAAACTCTTCGTGCCAGTTATCGAGGTGCAAGCCCTGGGGTGTCTACTCCTAAAAGCGTAAGAAGTGTTTCAAGGTTTGGAAGGGATGGCAGCATGAATTCCAGATCACCTTCTGTAAGGGAGGGTTCTAATCCTCCATGGTAATAGTTGTCTTAAAGTACCAATGGTATTATAGTTTGATGCTACTGACTTGTTTGTACCCATTTGTGTTTAAACGGTAGATGTATGTACTACCATTTCAGGGTTTTTTATCATCTTAGTTTTGGTTTTTTTCTTTTTCTTTTAATGAAAATATAAGACATTCAAATATGAAATGTGCTCCATTTTGTTAC
The DNA here is from genome assembly GCF_025698485.1 of Gossypium arboreum. Lineage (NCBI taxonomy): Eukaryota > Viridiplantae > Streptophyta > Magnoliopsida > Malvales > Malvaceae > Gossypium > Gossypium arboreum. Next base: position 18,994,463 of record NC_069080.1, read on the forward strand.
ATAAAATCTTATTATCTGGCATTGACTTGGATGATTATAATCCATAAAGCTCTCTGATTGTTGGGATATATATTAGGAAATGGGATAGGATGGCTCCGTTACTGCCCATGGCAAAGGGTATAAAGATGAAAGTACCTATATGCTCTACATGATTTTGTTCTGTAAGATTAGAATAGCATCTTATGCGACATAAGTCTATTTGAGAATCTCAAAAGATTGATGTATGACTTGACCCTTTTGTATGAAGAGATGAATGAGGCACTTTCTGGGCTAAGCACAACTGTTCAGAGAGGTAGTGAATTCGGACCCAATGTTTTACATAGCTGGGAGGACAGCTATTGACTACTATAAATAGTGTTAATGTCAAAAGTGATTGAAGGTCTGGATGTAACGAGATCATGGTTTTAGGTTTCTGATGCTCTGCAAGGAACCACCACTATCTTCTGACGGTGATGCAGAATTGGCATTGTGTTTAGAACTTAGAAGAGCATATAGAGGAAGGGAATGAGATATCCCTAAATGGTACTTGAACTAATGTCTGCATAGCTAAAGCAGCAGTTAACTAGTAATGGATATGGGAATGGCAGGCTAGTATATTTGATAGGAGAGGAGCCCGTGAGGTAGATCAGGAGCGATGCATCCTTCTCTGGTTTAAATTACAAATATATTTTCTTACCCATACGGATATTTGAATTATATTTTTTAGTTAAATTATCCTAGCATTTAGGAAAAAAAAATCTTTTAATCAAACACGTTACACTAACTAATTCAAAAAAATTAATTAATAACGAAAATGATTTAGGAGAAAAATTATCTACGAAAATGGACTATTTTCAACCGTATCCAAATGCGTTGCTACTATGTTAGGCGGCATCAACTTGCTTTTCCCTCAATCATGCTTTAATCATTGCTTAACACATTAATGTTATCGGATTGAAGTGTTGTTATATAAAACGTTTAAGGACTTGATTAAGCAATTATCCTTTTTAGATTGGCCGAAAAAGGAATGTGGTCGAATCAAATTAAATGGTTTTCAACCTTTGATCTATTTGTATGTTAGGTTTGTCTCTTTTAAAGTTAAAAATATCCCTTAAAATATATGAATAATAAAAATAAATCCTTTTTATTTTTTATTTTTCTAAAATAAATTAAATTAAAAAATATATAAAATTCTTATTTAAAATTATCCAAATATATCCCTAAAAAATTTCTTCAAATTTATCTAACTTTAAACATTCAATTTATTCCTAGCATATTTGAATTTAAAATAAATAAATAATGAGAAGAGTTTATTTTTCAATTTATTACCTAGCATATTTGAATTTAGATAAATTGAAAATAAAAAAATGTCTAATTTAGATAAAATAGACATAGTGGCGGAACCATTGGGCACGGTTGAAAACAATCTATTTTCGTAAATAATTTATTTTCCAATTTATTTTCATAATTAAATGATTTTTATATTATTTATATAAAAAAGTCATTTTCTTTGCAATCCTCTTATTATTATTTTACTCAACTTCTTCAGTATATAGATTTCATGATTTATCTAAATTTTTAATATTATTATAGAGGTTCACTCAACATTAACTATTAGAGAAGAATGGAGAAAGTTATTTATAAGAAAAATATTACAAATATTTATAAGAAAAAACGAATATAAATTTTTAAAAAGAAGAAGCTAAAGGACATAATATTTAACTTTTTTGGATTTTTAATTAAAATTGCCGCATGTCAAAAAAATGATAGCTTAAGAGATTTTATTTAATGGCTAAGATAATTTAGGTAACAGAATATAATTTAGGTTTCATTTTAGATAACGATAAATAATTTTAGATATAACTTGTGATAATAATAAAAAAAGTTGATATATCAATTTAAAAAAAATAGTATAATTTAGATATTAATTTGTAATTTAAGCATATTTTATTAATATATTTGGGATGGAGTGTTTTGAACAGATTTTGATAGCCTTAAGTCCCCAACGGAACATAGTGATCCTTTTCAGAATGATCTTCGAGGACCTGGATTTTTCTGGAAAAAGAAAACAGGGATGTGATCCTGGTTCTCTTTGGTTTTGAAAAAAAATGATTTTACCTCACTTTATTTTGCTTTTTCCAAAATCAATTTGGCACCAAACCCAATTTTATCGTTTTGGATTGGTTGGATCCATCAATTTTAAAATATTTTAATATATTATTTTAAAGCTTTTTTCTCTAATTTAAATATAAAGCATTTGTTTTTATATTATAAAATATTATAATTAATTATAAATTAACAAAAAATAATCAAATTGATTCTAATTACGGTTTTTGAACTTATGTGCTAGAAATTAAACCGAATTGAATATATTTAAATAATAATTGACCTAAAATCAAACCTAATTCAATAATATCTAACATTATAATTCAAATTAAATTTTATTTTACTGATGAGGCTTTAGTTTATTGGGAAAACGGAGGTCTTGAATATTAAAGTTTAAAATCTATTATTCGTAATATATGTGGGTTTCGAAGTTTTACCATGTGCTTATGTTATGAGTGGATTTTAGTCCGAGTTAATTAACTTTGTTTGAATTTTTATAGTTTTTACTCCATTTATGTTGTAGTTATTTAATTTTACTTATTCGAATATCTTTGTATTATGTTGTGATGTAATAATTTAATTTTACTAATTTGTAATATGGATTTATAGTTTAATGGTAGCATATCCTATATTTTTACATTTATTGAAAATTTTCCAAAAAATTGAATTTTCTTTTCCAAATTTCACACTAAAAAGTAGTAATGGATATGGAAGTAGTGAAAGTACCTAGTAAAGGCATAATTAGAAAATTGCGAGTTTAGTTTGGTGGTGATGGGTAACTAAGTAATTTTAAAATTTACAAGGTAAAAAGGGGTAAGGATTACAAAGAAAGGGGCAAAAATCCGGTGTACTCGTCATGAATTAATTAATATGAGATTGGTCTTTTCACTAAATAGCAGAATAAAAGACAATGGATCGTTGTTTCAGCTTTGGTGCTTTTTCCAACTTTACCTTCTTTTTTCTCCCAATAACAAATCATCCTATTGATTATGTTTGTGTCATATGGCTACAATTTTAGTACGATAAAATTCGTGGTTTTAGGTTATTTTTTATATTTAAATTCATTTAAGTCAAACTCTGAAAAAAAAGAAAAAACTTATATTAAATAGAAAAGTCAAAAGAGAATAACAACACATTAAGTGTTATAAATACAATTGACTGATCATAAATAGTTGAGCTCTCCTAATTTAAAGGTACAAATCGAATTACATCAACCATTGAGATTAATACCTATTTACAATATAATTCTAAGGTAATTAATCTCTATACAATTTTATCTTTTAGGATTTCTAATAATTATATTGGTAACTCTAGTTTTATTAGAGTGTTTCATTGGATCACTGAGACTATTAGTAAGTGAGTTTTTTCTTATATTCCACGAATCGAGCCAGTTCAAGTCGGTTAAATAAACTCTATTTAATTAGTTGACCTCTATAAGACATTTTGCGTATATTTATCATGAGCTTATATACGTAAACGGTGACATATGCCTCACCTATTCTCTAGTTAATTAGTTTATTGTCTTATTTCACACTACAATTTTCATTTTCATTTTCAATTTATTTATTTATTTATTTATTTTGCTAAAAACTCAAACAAATGGTAAAACTCACATCTTTTTAACAAGAAAATATATAAAACCTATTCCGCAACCTAAAATAAAAATTAAAGCCTAATGTTTGTTAGCACCAATAGTGAAATATGAGGAAAAACCAAGAAAGAAAATGGACACTTTTCCTTATTTTCTGGAAAACCCAGTTTAGGATTTTGAAGTGCTTAAAAGTAAATAAAAAACAAATGTCTTTTTTTTTTTTTTCCAACCAGAAGCAAATGTCGAAGTCCGGCTAAGGGAGGAGAAAATGAGGGTTTTTTTTTATTTAAATAATACGAAAAAATGTGTTATTTACGAATTTCAGGTAGGAAAAAATTTATTTATGAAAATGAATTGAAAAAAGTGATGACGCTAACTTGTTAAACAACAATAAAAAACATTTTAAATTAAAAAGGATGTCGTCAACATGTCAAGCCACACCCCTTTTTTACACCACTCCTACCTTTCTTTTTTTTTTAGTTTTATAATTTTATAATTTATAGTTTTCATAATTTAATTGTATTTCATAAAAATGGTTGAGTTATTTTATCTTTATAATTTTATTTTTTAATATTTAGAATAATAACCGAGTTGATAATGTATACACATTGAGAACGAAATATATTGAATTTTTAAAAATAGAATCAATTTGATAAAATATGTAAAATATTAAGGACTGAATTTATTATTATACCAATAAAAAAAAAAGTCACATTGGCATTCCGTTTAGTGACCAAATACATTTTAATGACAGAGTGACTAGAATTAGAAATTCAACTAACGAGAGTGGCGAAAATAACAAAAAAAAAATTTTTCGATGACCAAAATAGGAACTCGCTAAAAAACTATAGTGACTATTTAGGCAGTTTATACTAAGGTAGTATTTGGTATGATTGAGAGTGATCACTTTCTTAAAAATTTAACTAGTTGGATAGTAATTTCAATGTTTAGTATGTCAAATTTTATTTACTTTTCTTAAAATCTAACTTTCTCTTGAGAGTTATTTTCCATCAACATGAAAATGTGATTTCCATAATAAAATATGGGAAATTTACTTTCTCATGTAGTTGAAAAGTTAAAAAAATTTAAAACTAAATTAACTTTATTTTATATTGATATAGGTGTTACCCTATTAATAAATATTAAAAAAGCTATTACCGTTTATATATTATACCGTTTACAAGAAAAATTTTTCTCCTAATTTTATTTTTTACATGTGTATTTATTCATTTGTATATAATACTATTTACATATTATATTTATTTTCTATTGTTTTTCTTTGTTTTTCTTTTGATATATTAATTGAAAATTTAAATTTATTATAATATTTGTGAATATTTGCAAACAATAGGAAAAGAAAAAAAATTTAGGTTTAGCTCTAAGATTGATTTGATTTAAGACTATTTGATCATAACTTTTTATTTATAACATTATAAATTTATTATATCTCTTGATTATTTTATTGAAAAATCACTTTTGGTATCTACTTGCCAAAAACAACAATGCTTTTATGAGAATTAGATCATAGGTTAAGTTTAATTCATTACAAAATTGGGACTTCTTTGAAACACTTTCACCCTTTTTGAGATTTAACGTCCTTCAAATTTGGAATAAGTGGCCTCTCAGTTGGCTTGAATAGGTTCGCAAGTATCAAATCATGAATGATCAGATAGAGAACCACCATGAAAGGTGTGGAACAGAAGGCCACCTATGGGTACTTGTCTGGGCAAGTAATTCTTAGTTCTATCACGTATCATTATTGGGGTTGGAGTATAACAATGTCAAAATTTCATTATCAAATATTTAAATTATTTCACTCTTTTTTTTTAAGTTCATTGAAAATTATCAATTCAAATGTAATAGTATTGTGAAATGCAGGCATTTATCTGGTAGATATGCTTTAGGAAGTGGGAGGTTTGGAAGAATACAAGATACAGTCGTAGGAAAATCATTAAGCCATAAGGTCGAGTAAGAAATCCAATGTATCATGTTTCATAAAATCACACCCAGAAGATGAGGCAATGCCTCCATATATAGTTTATCTGATACTTTTGTAGGCTTACTTCTAACTTCTTTGATATTTCCATTTAATTGCTCACGCCTAAGGTGAGGACTGTGGAGTCTCATTGTTTCCCCGTGAAATACCAGCCTGCCTGTAAATTGTTACCACCATCAAAAGCGAATCAACAATTTTATTCTCAAAATTCAGTGGTTTAGGGTGCTATTTTGGGTGTTCCAAACGTGGGAAGCAAAAAGGCAAAAGGCAAAGGAGATGAACCTGTCATCTATACCTTGATGGAACTCCTCAAAGATCCCACAATCGTAGCCAGGTTCTGATTGGGATGTATGCATAAACTACCAAGTTGACCAAATTTAATCCTAGCAGTTGCACCGCTTTTCCATGACGTTGTTGAGATTTATAAAGTGTTATCTGACGGTGATTCGCCCACGGCTATTTCATGAATTTATAATTTTTCTCTCTTTCCTTTTTCTTCACGAGAGAAGCCAGCTTTCCACAGTAGACACCCACTTCAGCTCTACAACTCTCTGTCTCTTCTCTTTTTTGTGAACAAAATTGTGACTTTCCTTTTTCTCCACTTTATTTCACTTTTATGTTCTCACAGTATTAATTTCCCCAACCACGGAAAGCAATGGCTATATTGCTATTCAGAAGCTTCTTTTCTTGTGTAATTTGACTTTGGTTTGTACTATGTATCACTATCACCTTCATTTTATTTTATTTTATCTTGCTTTTTGAAGGCAATAGTTAGCAAAAAAGTGGGGCTTCTTTTTCCCCTTTTTTGGGTTGGAAAATTATATGAATGGTTAAGTTAATTGGTCTAACTGATTCATCTTTATCAATAGGGTGAGAAAATTTTGGTTCAAAACAAATTAATCTCATAATTTCTTTAATTCGATTCAAAATAAGCCACTTAATTGATTTATGTCACCATTTTTTAAAATAAAACAATTAATTCAACTCACATAATACTTAATGTTTTTATATTATTATTAAATTATGATAAATCTTAATGTTTTTATATATAACTATGTAAATGATAAATAGAATTTTGGTTGCGACGTAAAAAGTAAATATATATTTATATTTGTAAGATTGTATTGCTAGAAATTACCCTAAGTTCAAATCCATGATTATTCTTCTAAATTATTATTATTATTGTATAAAAATAAAATAGTGGGTTGGACTCTTTCAAAACATATAGTCCCTTGGATTCTTTCATTAAATATTAGTTTTGAGATAAAATATCAAACAAAGAAAATATTTTTTTGTATGTGCCTGTAATTGTAAATGAGAATAAAAAAAGCGGCGAAAATGAGTGTTGACTGTAGACTAGTGAGTAAGGAGGGAAGGTTTCTGGTTCTCCGTAAATGGCATAACAGAAAAAGATTCGAACAGCATCCCTCCCTTGACCTTCCTTTCCCTTCGGGATTTTACCCGACGCGCGCCCAACCTTAACAACCTCCACGTCTTTCTTTTTACTTATTCGCCTTTCAGTTTCCACCACCCCGGACGCCATCGTTTCACCCTCCATTTTTTAAACATACTGCTTATGCAAAACGCGGCAACTATAAATACCTGCCTCACCCTGCACCCTCCTCAACTCCCACCTCAAAGGAAAGCAAAGCAAACGAAACTCCTCTCTCTCACCTCACTCCTTACCCAAAACAACTTTTGCTTTCACCTTGTTTAAATTTTTTTCCTCTCTTCGTCCAAGGTAATTTTCTCTCACTTTCTCTGCTCCCCCTCCCATTTTTTTGTCTTTTAACTTTATGCGTGCATCTCAAATTCCTTGTATTTTCTTAGTATTTACGTTTGATCAATCGGGAAAAAAGAAATACGTATTGGAGATGATTAAAGATGCTTCCGTGGCCTGGATCAAATTTGGACTGATTAAATCCTATCCACGAATTGGAACTATTCTAACCTTTGAATTCTTTGTAACTCTTTTCTTTCTTTTTTTGTTTACTTCCTCACGTTTCTTGCTTATAACCTGGCGTCATTCTTTTTTTTTTTTTTTCGAATTCCGTTTCCAACTTTGATTGCTTAATTTGCGTCTCTTTTGTTGATCTTTCTTTCTACATTTGACACAGCATTATATCTTTTTATTTTTCCTTCCTTTTTTTGTTTTAATATGCACTTGTAATCAATTATTTCAATTTTATTCTTATTTTTATTAATTATACTTCGCATGCTTCTAGAACGCCCTATGAGTTTAGGAATAAATTAGGCTGCTATTCTGCAGAATTTTTTTAATTGGTGCAAAATTCTGGATATTGAATTGAAGTAGTTCAATGGTACTAATGCTTTTTCATTCTTTCTTTTTGTTCAAGCTCTAGTCATTTCTCATTTCCGTTTCTCCAATCATATTGATTTTGTCATAAAGAAAATTTAATTGCATGTTTTTTTTACCCATATTTCAATAGAAGATTACTTTTTCCTAATCATACTGTACGTTTGATAATGCAATCTCAGTTCTGAATCAAAGAACAAAATTCACCGCTTGAATACTTTGGTATGATCAATGCCTTAACCTCAAACATGTCTCTGACACTGAATTATTGTTCCAGTTCTGTACTTCTCTGAATTACTTTGTCGTTGCTAATTGGCATGTTTTTCCCCCCTTTTAATTTACTGCTAATGTTGGATTTTGTTTCAATTTGATCAGGGTTTTTCTCATGTTATGTTTTGCCGAGATTGAACTATTTTTGGAAAATTCTTTGTTTGGATAATAATTTTTGCAAGTTTAATCTGTAAATGTTATCTCTTGTTTCTAATCTTTGAAGATGCCGGCTGCTAGCACAAATATGTCTGACCGAGAGGGAGAATCATTTGTTGAGGTTGATCCCACTGGTCGCTTTGGGCGCTATAATGATTTGCTTGGTGCGGGTGCAGTAAAGAAGGTTTACAGGGCATTTGATCAGGAGGAAGGTATAGAGGTGGCCTGGAATCAAGTGAAATTGACTAACTTCAGTGAAGACCCTGTGCTTATCAATAGGCTTCAATCCGAGGTACAGTTGCTGAGAACGTTGAAAAACAAGTATATCATTGTTTGCTACAGTGTCTGGAGGGATCGAGAACATAACACATTAAATTTTATCACTGAGGTCTGCACATCGGGAAACTTGAGATCTTACAGGAAAAAGCATCGCCACGTGTCCATTAAGGCCTTGAAGAAGTGGTCAAAGCAGGTACTTGAAGGATTGGAATATCTCCATACACATGACCCTTGCATTATTCACAGAGATCTAAATTGCAGCAACATCTTCATCAATGGGAACATTGGCCAAGTAAGTGGACTTATTCCCTTTTGATGTGTAAAACTGGCTTCCAACTTTTATGAGACATTACCTCCGCTGTCATGTTATTTCCTTGTAACTACAACTTCATAGATGATTATTTAGGCAACTAAATTGTTCTAACTTTCCAGGACTTAAAAACTGGATCCAAATTGCACTGAAGTAATCTATAACCAAAAATATTTTAGCAGCTGAAGGCTAAGGCCTTTTGGCCATGCAATCTAATTTTAGATAACCATTTTATTATTAAGCAGCTTGCTGAGTCACCTAATGGTTTTTAGTTGTGTGGGGGAAAACAGATCCAAGAAAAGATGTATACGCAGGCAATGTTGGATCCATATTGTTTCCTCTAGTCATTTGAGGAAGTGACATATAGCAGAGAAGGATGTCAACTGTGGAGTTCTCTTCTTCATTTACCAGTTACCCATAGTAACTTTTAAGTAATTCTTTTAGGGATTAAGAGCAAACAAACTAATTAATATTTTCATCTGTGTTCCTAGAAGAAAGTTAAAAATTTTGAAGTGGAAGTTCCTGGATATAACGGGGAAGTTGTTGAGACATTTTGAAAGGAGAACTGCAAACTTGAATTGTTTTAATTTTATCTCCAGGTGAAAATTGGCGACCTGGGACTTGCGGCAATAGTTGGGAGAAGCCATTGTGCACATTCCATAATAGGGACACCGGAATATATGGCACCGGAGCTTTACGAGGAAGATTACACAGAGATGGTGGATATATACTCCTTTGGAATGTGCTTGCTTGAGATGGTGACAATGGAGATACCTTATAGCGAATGTGACAGTGTTGCAAAAATATACAAGAAGGTCACCTCTGGCGTGAGACCCCGAGCCTTGAACACAGTCCCAGATCCAGAAGTGAAGGCATTTATCGAGAAATGCATAGCCCAGCCAAGGGCAAGACCTTCAGCTTCTGAACTTCTCAAGGACCCCTTCTTTTCTGACCTCAAAGATGATGAGATAGAGTCAGTGTCCACTTGATGGGTTTTTGAGTGAAGTTTGCTGCCTAAAAACTAGCGATTAATTTTCTTTTAAACAGTGTGCTAGTTGTAAGTGAATTCATATATGCCTTATTCCTAGTTTTAACTACTTCCCCAACTGATATCCATAAATGCTAATGTACAAATTGGTAGGCTGAACAATGATAACAGTGCATGTACCAAAAAAAAAAACAATGATAACAGTGCACTGCTGTCTTTCTTTTTTTTCTTTTTTTTTTTGGTGAAAAGTGCACTGCTTTCTTTAATGCTATTTGATTTGTTGTTGTGGATTGTGGGTGATGCACTACTTTTATCTTAATATTTAACTTCACTTCCTCCTGTGAATACAAAGGTATGGTACATCAAGTGCCGTTAACTTGTTAAATCTGGCTTCAAGGTTTAGGCAATTCCAGCAATTATAAGGCTTTGACCAAAATCATTCATGATTTTAATGGTTAGGGTTAAAGAATGGGATTTTGATATATACGAAATTTGTTAGTTAACTCCTGCATCGTCAAAGAGAAAGTTAACGAGTGAAGGCATCAAATTTCAGTATATTAGACTACATAATCATCAGTATCGAAATTAGTAATATTGTTGCCCTTTTTTAGCTAAAGCATAGGTGAATTTGGTTGTCAATCTGGTCTTACAATCAATCAAGAATGAGAGAATCAACTACATCAATGTTTACTAATTATCTCTAAATATATAATGGAGATTCCTGCCAAATCGGATCATATTAGTCTTTTGTTTTATTAAATAGATTGATTTAATTTAAATACTAGTAAAAATTAAATAGGACTAAATTAAAACAAAATTAATATTTACTATGTAAAAAGACATCAAATTTATTTTTTATCATTTGTATCTGAACTCCAAATAAAATATTTCATCTACAAATCATAAAGAACTTCTAAAATATAACTTACTAAATAATAAATGATATCCTTTTAAAAATAACCGTTAATATTTGATTTGATTTTATTCTTTTTAGTAGTGCAAGTATAGTAAAAGAATTAATTTTATTCAATCGGGACGTATAAATTACATTCACCCAAGTATACACTTTGGTTACCCATTTCCCTCAATTGCTCAAAATTGATTATTTAAGTCACCTTACTGCAAACTAACTTGAGCCTTCAATTCACTATGCCTCAAATATATTTAGGTAAATTATATTGTTAGTCAGAAGTAAATTTTCGTTTTAGGCACTCAATTATAAAAAATTTAAAAATTACTCAACAATGGAAATAATTCAACAAATTCTAAAATATACATATTTACGACAAAATAAGGGAAATATGCCATTTTTTGTAATTGGCTTTTCTTTTTTAAATTAGGGAAATGGGCCGATTTTAGAGAGAGCTAAACGTGCTTTCCTCCAACTATCATTTCCCCAACGGCTTTTTGAATGTTGGCAATGGTAAATTTTTTTAAGGGCCAACTGTAAATTTTTTTCCTTATAAATATCAGGTCATTTTTTGTTCTTTTCACTCAAATTCAATTCTCTCTGTTCTCTCAACTCTCAGCTCTCTCAATTTTCTCAAGTTTTGTTCTATATTTTTCGATAAACCTGTTTAAAAATATTATAGTTTTATTTAATTACTTCGTATATTATTCATTTTATTAATTTTCACAAATGGAAAGCTCTCTGATTCATTTCGACGACAAGCACACCGTCGCTCAAGCGGTAATGGTAAGATGAAATTTTAAATTTTGTTATTTTTAATTAAGTTAAATTTAAATTTTTTTATTTTTAAAATATTTTAAATTAATTTATTTTGTCAATATAAATAAGCGGATGATCATGTTTTGGGGAGTTCATACATAACTTTGTCAAGCAAGACGCGGGATTCTTACACGCGTCTCGTATACTCGAGAGCTGCAAAATCGATCCTACACTCATTAGCATGTTGGTGGAAAGATGAAGGCCTGAGACGTACATTTTTCATCTTCCATGTGGCGAGTGTAAAATCACACTTGAGGAGGTAGCTTTACAACTCGATTTACCTGTGGATGGCCCAATCGTCATGGGGTTAGCGGTCATTCCCGATAAAGATGATCTTTATGAGACATTTTTGGGGAAGGTGTCGAACAAGTTTCAAGGTGGTCAGATAGATATGAAGTGATTGGAAACCAATTTCAAAGATCTTCCTCTTAACACGCCCGAGGTCGTCAAAGAAAAATACGCCCGAGCATTCATCCTGAGGTTAATCAGGGGCATTCTAATGCGCGATAAATCTCAAATTTTGGTACACATAAGGTGACTACTACAACTCAGTAATGCAGATAACTGAGTTGGGGATCATCGTGTTAGCAACGTGTACTGGGAGTTGTGTTGGGCAACAGAACTGGATAAAATGTCAATCGAAGGTTGTCCACTTACGTTGTAGTCATAGGCGTGGTGGCAACTACCATTTCTACGTCCTTGAGTGAACAACCCATATACGTTCCCATTGGTGACAGGTAAAAATCATTTGATAATAATATATAGTTAGTATAGTAAATGTTGTTTGTTTATTATATGTTTGAATTAACATATCACTTGAATAAGTGGAACCATGAACCAAGTTACATGGGACTACCGGAGCAACTTGAAGATATCCGGCTGCTGTTAGATCAACCATCAAAAATCGAGGTTAGTTATTAACTTTTCAAACCTATAATAATTACGCAATGATTTTTAAATTAAAATTTCAGACATAATAGAATTTACAATTGCACACTACAATCTGAATGGATGTTATACGTCGATTCGACTATTATAGAATGCATCTCGTCGAAATTTTTGGCCATTTAGAGTATGTAGGACGCGAAGGTGCCATTGATAGTGTACACAACGGTAGAGATGCATGAATTGGAACAAGTGATGCGATAGTTTGGGTGAAGGCAAAAATTTTTGCCGCCACTGTAACACTCCTTACCCGATACTGTTGCCAGAATCGAGCACGAGGCATTACTAAACTTATTCTATCCCTTAAATAGGTTTAAATTGTTTATTTAAGCATTTCGGAATGTACTGCCATTCTGCATCGTAGTCGCCTAAAAATTCATATCTTGAGTTCCGAAACTCGAAATTAAGATCCGTAAATTTTTCCTGAAACTAGACTCATATATCTATCTACTAATTTTTTTCATAGATTTTTGACTTGGCCAATTAGTACAGTTTATTAGTTAAACTTTCCCCTGTTTCAAAACTCGACTGCACTAACCTCTTGTTACTACGAACCATGTTTCTTCCTGTACAAAATTCATATCACTAAGCCATTTGTTTCTCTTAAAACTAGACTCAACAAGGATTATAACCATATAAAGTATACCTTCTAATTAGTTTTTTACAATTTATGGTGAATTTCCAAAGTTGAAACAGGGGTTCCAGAAATCGCTCTGACCCTGTTTCACTAAAACTCAGATATATCATGAAATATAATACCTTTACCTATTTTTCTTATTCCATAAGAAAATAGACATAATAAGATTTAATTTCATATATTATTCATCTTCAAACTATGTTTATGCAATTTTAGTGATTTTCAAAGTTACATCATTGCTGTTACTTGAATCTGTTTTAGGTTACTTTCACATTTTCATAATTTTCATGTGATAATCACCATTCAATCATACATATTAATAAACATGCATATCATCGGCCATTTTATTAGCTAATCACTAGCAAGTATTTACACATCATTCATTGTTCATATTATACCAAAAGTGGCTAAGTTTCTATACATGCCATACACAAAACAAAACGTCTAATTATACCGAGTTATTTCTTTGATAGTGTGATCGGCCTCCGACGTTTCCTTCGATCCCAGTGGCTAGATAAGTACTATAAGAAGAAGAAAATAAAGAGATTAAGCACTAGGCTTAGTAAGCTTACAAGCAAATAAATCACAACATTCAACATAATGGATAATTATGCATAATATCATCTAACATCATAAATTTCTTTATTTCTCAATTTCTATCTTCTTCTTTATTCCCTTACCTTCTTTCTTACCGACCTTTCCTTTTTCATAAGTATAATTTACTTTTCCTTTGCTGTTAATTCACTGTAATTTAACTCGTATCCTAACCCGTTGAACCACTTGGAATACTAAGGATACTAGGGTCGTTCTGTCTCATCAATATCTCGCCAATGCCATGTCTTTGACATGGACTTACATGAATTATTCTGTCTCCAATGCCATATATAATATGGACTTACATGGCTCAATCCTGTCTCCAAAGCCATATTTCTAATATGGACTTACATGGCTCATTTCGTTGCATGCTCACAACCCTAATATCCTAACATTCCTAGGGTTCAACCGGCTTTCTAACACTTTTCCTCTGTCACTTCACCTTAAATTTGACTTTAAATATTTTCATAACATAAATATATAAATGCTGGAAATTGAAAATAATAATGTAAAATAAAAGAATATTGCATTTATTTCTGTAAACTTACCTCGATACAAAATGTGACTAAACTTTACAATTTAGTCCTTTACTTTTCTTTTCCCGATCAACTCTCGAATTTCTCTCTTCTTGATCTATAATAGCAAATTTAGCTTATTTAATATCAACATTTATCAAAACAACCCTTTACTCAAACTTTGGAAAAATTACTTTTTGCCCCTAAACTTTCATATATTTGCACTTTTGCCCCAAGGCTCGTAAATTAAACTTCATCCTATTTTCTTATGTTTTATGACATGCTGATCATTTTTCCTTCTATGGCAACATCAAATTCACACACTAACATGTACTTATGACTATTAGGTATTTTTACCGATTAAGCCTTTTACTCGTTTTCGCTTAAAACCAAGTAGCACAAGTTGTCTAACATAATTTAAAACCTCATATTCCATCATAAAACATCAAAATACACAAATTTCACCTATGGGTATTTTTCCAAACTTGATTCCTAACTTAAATTATTGCTAGCATAAGCTTTATCGAGCTAGGGACTTCAAAACGTAAAGATCATTAAAAGCGGGCTTGGAATCACTTACTATGAAGCTTGAAAGTTGAAGAAACCCCAGCTATGGAGAGAGGTAAGGTTCTGCTGGTAACTTGAAGAAGATGATACAATTTTATCATCTTTTTACCTTTTATTAATGTTAATAACCAAATGACCAAAATGCCCTCCTTACTAAACTTTCAAAAATTCCTTCCATGTCCTAATTTTGTCCATGAACTTAAAATTGGTCAAATTACCATTTAAGATCTCCTAATTAATATTCCAAAATAATTTCATACTAAAACTTCTAGAATGCAAGTTTTGCAAATTATTTGATTTAGTCCCTAACCTCAATTTAAGCACTTTATGCATAGAATTTTATCACGAAATTTTCACACAATCATGTAATCATACCATGAACCTCAAAATAATAATAATATATATATATATATATATATATTTTTTACCCTGAATTTGTGGTTTCGCAACCACTGTTCCGTTTAGGCCCTATTTCGGAATGTTACATTTCTCCCCCTCTTTAGGGATTTTCGTCCCGAAAATCTTACCTGTGAAGAGATATGGGTACTGTTTTCGCATAGCCTCTTCAGGTTCCCATGTAGCCTCGTCTACCCCATATCTATTCCATAGTACTTTCACAAGTACAATACTTTTGTTCCTTAATTGCTTTACCTCTCGAGCTAGAATCTTTCTGGGTTCTTCACCGTAAGTCATGTCCGGTGAATCTCAACCTCTGTTTGAGAAATCACATGTGACGGATCTGAACGATAACGACGTAGCATAGACACATGAAATACATTATGAATCTTCTAACTCAATCGGTAAAGCTAACCGATATGCTAATGGTCCGACTCTCTCAATCACTTCAAACGGTCCAATAAAACGTGGACTTAGTTTGCCTTTCTTGCCAAATCGAGAACTTTCTTCCACGGGATACTTTCAAAAAACTTTGTCACCAACTTGATATTCGATCTCTTTTCTTTTAAATGCATCGACTTACACCGTCTGTCTGTTTTTAAACAATTTCGATAACTTTCACTTTTCTTCCGTTTTTTAACTAGATCAACCCCAGAATCTGGCTTTCTTTAAGCTCATCCAATATAAAGGTGTGCGGCATTTACGTCCATACAAAGCTTTATAAGGTGCCATCTTCAAACTTGACTGATAACTATTATTGTAGGCAAACTCTACCAATGGTAAGTATTTTTCCCAACTACCTTGAAATTCTAATACACAACATCTAAGCATATCTTCAAGTACCTGAATAACTCTCTCTGACTGACCATCGGTCTGAGGGTGAAAAGCAGACTAAAACTCAACTTCGTACCTAAAGCCTCTTGTAACTTCTTCCGAACCGTGAAGTAAATCTTGGATCTCTCATGCGAAATGATCGATAATGGCACTCCATGTAGTCTAACTATCTCTGAAATGTATAACTCGGCCAACTTGTCAAGTGAATAATCCATACGGATTGGGATAAAATGAGCCGACTTAGTTAGCTTATCAATCACAACCCATATTGCATCTTTCTTTTTCAGTGTTAACGGCAATCCTGTCACAAAATCCATAGTAACTCTGTCCCATTTCCATTCCGGAACTAGCACAGGTTGCAATAATCCTGAGGGTACCTGATGTTCGGCCTTTACCTGTTGACAAATCAAGCATCTAGAAACAAACTCTGAAATATCTCTTTTCATTCCTACCCACCAATACAATTTCTTCAAATCATTATACATTTTTGTACTGCCTGGATGAATAGATAAAGAAGCGCTATGTGCTTCTGTAAAATCTTCCGAATAAGCTCATCATTCTTTGGTACACAAATTCGTCTCTAAACATCAAACAACCATCGAACCAATCCAAATCGATTCTATGCCCGACTCACATTGAACTCTTTTAGCTTGTAACTCATTATCATCTTTCGAGCTTCACAAATCTCTTCAAGAAATCTTGGTTTAGCTCTAAATTCAGCTAAAATAGAACCATCATCTGACATGGCTAAATTGGTATTCAAAGCTCGCAATGTAAATAAAAGTTCCCTGCTTAACTACATTTGCCTTACCTGGGTGATAATCAATCACTAACTCATAATCTTTAAGCAATTCCAACCATCTTCTTTGCCTCAAATTCAAATCTTTTTGAGTCATCAAGTATTTCAAGCTTTTATGATCGGTAAATATCCGGCACCTTTCACCATACAAATAATGTCTCCAAATCTTCAATGCAAATACAATAGCAGCTAGCTCTAAATCATGTGTCGGATAATTTTTCTCATGTGGCTTCAATTGTCTAGAGGCATAAGCAATTACCTTTCCTTCCTGCATGAGTACACAACCGAGCCCATTCAAGGATGCATCATCAGTAAATCACAAATTCTTTACCGGTTCCTATTTGTACTAAGATAGGAGCTTCCGTCAACAATGCCTTTAACTTGTCAAAACTTTGTTAGCACTTCTCAGTCCATTCAAACTTAACATCCTTCCATAGCAGTCTAAATCAATCGGGTAGCTATCATGGAAAATCCTCCACAAATCGTCTATAATATCCGCAAGACCAAGAAAACTTCTAACCGATACATTTCTAGGAGGCTTCCAATCAACAATGGTTGAAATCTTACTCGTATCAACCTTAATACCTTCACCGAGACAATATGTCCAAGAAAACCAACTTCTCGTAACGAACTCACTTTTGCTTGAACTTGGCATACAACCGATTATCTCTTAGAATTTGTAAAGCGTTCTCAAATGCTCGCATGCTCGGTCTCATCATGAGAATAAATCAAAATATCATCAATGAACACAACTACAAACTTATCTAAGTATGGTCTAAAAATTCGGTTCATTAAGTCCATAAAATGGCAGGAGCATTAGTCAAGCCAAATGGCATCACAAGGAACTCATAATGACCATACCTAGTCCGGAAGCGTCTTGGGACATCGACTCTTTAACTCATGAATCGATAGTATCCGGATCTCAAATCTATCTTGGAAAACACAGTAGCTCCCTTCAATTGATCAAACAAATCATCAATTCTAGGCAATGGATACTTGTTCTTTACTGTTACCTTGTTAAGTTTCCGATAATCTATGCACAATCTCATCGATCCGTCTTTTTTTTCACAAATAGCACTGGTGCACCCATGGTGAACTCTGGGTCTTACAAAGCCTTTATCTGTTAATTTCGCAATCGAGCTTTCAATTCTTTCAATTCCAATAGAGCCATTCTATAAGGAGCAATAGAAATGGGCGTGGTACCGGAATCAACTCAATACCAAACTCAACTTCTCTAACAGGAGGCAAACTGGTAGTTCTTCCGAAACACATCGGAAACTCACATACCACGTAATCGATTCAATTTTCAATTCGGATCTTTAGTGTTCAACACAAAAGCAAGATAAGCTTCATACCCTTTTCTCAAGTATTTCGAGCGCATATACAGAAATTATAGGAAATGAACTATCGACTCTTCCGAATTAACCCGAAGAATTTCACCATTTTCACACTTCAACTCAATGATTTTTTTTCCACAATTCACTATCACATCATGTGTAGTCAACCAATCCATACCAAGAATCACATCAAACTCATCAAATGGCAATAGCATGAGATTGGCCGGAAAACAGTAGCCTCTAATCATTAAAGGACAATTTCTACATACCTTATCTACTAATACATGCTTGCCTAATGGATTCGATACTTTAATCACAAATTCTGTAGATTCTATAGGCATACTTATACTAGGCATCAATTTCATACAAACATAAGAATGAGTTGAACCCGGATCAATCAGAGCAATGACATTAATATCATGTAGAGAAAATGTACCCGTAATCACATCGGGGGAGGATGGCTCTTCGCGTGCACGAATAGCATAAGTCCTTGCAGGGGCTCTAACATCTGGTCTCACAGCCGAATCTCTAGAGGTACCTCTGTTACTTGCTCCTACTCCCAGTTGCCTCGGTGATCTGCCTCTAGTAGGAGCATTTTCGGATCTAGCACTCTGTGTTACCTCTCGGCTAGCCACTTCTGGACATTCTCGTACAAAATGATCTGGAGCACCACATTTATAGCAAACATTTTCGCCTGCCCGACAAGGACCATAATGAAGTCTACCACACCGTGGACACCCTGATCTACCCTGTCTAACATTACCTACACTCGTAGTCTAGGTGGTCTGAGCCTTCGGATCCTTAAATCTGCTACCTCTATTCTGACTAGATTGCCCTGCCTAAAAGCTAGATCTGGTAGAAAACTCTCTGGGCCTCTTGGATGTAGCCTGAAATGATCTGTTCATCTGTCTCTTCTTTGTATCTTGTGTCTCTGTCTCAACTTTGCCTTTTCTTTTTAATAGCTCCTCTGCCTTACAGGCTTTCTCAACTAAAATAACGAACTCTTTTATTTCTAGGACACCCACTGACAGTCGGATATCATCATTTAACCTATCCTCAAACCTTTTACACAGGATAGCCTCTGTGGACACACATTCTTGAGCATATTTATCGAGCCCGACAAATTCACGCTCATAATCGGTCACCAATCATATTGCCTTGTTTCAATTCCAGAATTCCTTTCTCTTCGGTCAATAAACCTCGATGATGTACTTTTTACGAAATTCTTCCTGAAAGAAATCCCAAGTAACCCTCTCTTTCGGTACAACTGATACAAGTGTCTTCCACCAATAGTAGGCTGAGTCTCTAAGAAGTGATACTACACATTCCATACATTCCTCGGGTGTACAAGATAACTCATCAAAGACTCTGATAGTATTTTCTAACCAAAATTCTGCTCTTTCTGCATCATCATCTTTTGTTGCTCGGAACTCTTCGCCTTGTTTCTGATTCTATCAATGGTGGCTTTTCTCTTATCACTGCACTGTGATTGGGGAGCTTGAGCTACATGGGTAGCCCGAGAATCATGAGGGGTGGAGGTCTAACTGCCGGATTCGCATTTAACGAACTCGCAAACAAATCATTCAAAGCTCGAAGAGAGCTTTCGAGTCACTCTTCCCCGATTAACTCACATTCGCCTATTCTCAAATGGCGCGCCCTTCGTGGAAGCAAGCATTACTTTTACATCATCATCACCGGCTCACCCGGATCCATTACTATAAAACAAAATATTTAAAAAATCGTCAGAGTCGTCACACTATCAAAATACAAGTATGGCATGTATAGCTAGACTTTTCTCACACTAACTGCTCCGAGAACCGACTAAACCTGCTCGATACCAATAAATGTAACACTCCTTACCCGAGATGTTGCGAGAATCGAGCACGAGGCATTACTAAACTTATTGTATCCCTTAAATAGGTTTAAATTGTTTATTTAAGCATTTCGAATGTATCGCCATTCTGCGTCAGAAGTCGCCTAAAATTCATATCTTGAGTTCGAAACTCGAAATTAAGATCTGTAAATTTTTCCTGAAACTAGACTCATATATCTATCTACTAATATTTTTCATAGATTTTTGACTTGGCCAATTAGTACAGTTTATTAGTTAAACTTTCCCCTGTTTCAAAACTCAACTGCACTAACCTCTTGTTACTACGAACCATGTTTCTTCCTGTACAAAATTCATATCACTAAGCCATTTGTTTCTATTAAAACTAGACTCAACAAGGATTATAACCATATAAAGTATACCTTCTAATTAGTTTTTACAATTTATGGTGAATTTCAAAGTTGAAACAGGGGTTCCAGAAATCGCTCTGACCTGTTTCACTAAAACTCAGATATATCATGAAATATAATACCTTTACCTATTTTTCTTATTCCATAAGAAAATAGACATAATAAGATTTAATTTCATATATTATTCATCTTCAAACTATGTTTATGCAATTTTAGTGATTTTTCAAAGTTACATCATTGCTGTTACTTGAATCTGTTTTAGGTTACTTTCACATTTTCATAATTTTCATGTGATAATCACCATTCAATCATACATATTAATTAACATGCATATCATCGGCCATTTTATTAGCTAATCACTAGCAAGTATTTACACATCATTCATTGTTCATATTATACCAAAAGTGGCTAAGTTTCTATACATGCCATACACAAAACAAAACGCCTAATTATACCGAGTTATTTCTTTGATAGTGTGATCGGCCTCCGATGTTTCCTTCGATCCCGAGTGGCTAGATAAGTACTATAAGAAGAAGAAAATAAAGAGATTAAGCACTAGGCTTAGTAAGCTTACAAGCAAATAAATCACAACATTCAACATAATGGATAATTATGCATAATATCATCTAACATCATAAATTTCTTTATTTCTCAATTTCTATCTTCTTCTTTATTCCCTTACCTTCTTTCTTACCGACCTTTCCTTTTCATAAGTATAATCTACTTTTCCTTTGCTGTTAATTCACTGTAATTTAACTCGTATCCTAACCCGTTGAACCACTCGGAATACTAAGGATACTAGGGTCGTTCCTCGCTCATCAATATCTCGCCAATGCCATGTCTTTGACATGGACTTACATGAATTATTCCTGTCTCCAATGCCATATATAATATGGACTTACATGGCTCAATCCTGTCTCCAAAGCCATATTTCTAATATGGACTTACATGGCTCATTTCGTTCGCTCGCTCACAACCCTAATATCCTAACATTCCTAGGGTTCAACCGGCTTTCTAACACTTTTCCTCTGTCACTTCACCTTAAATTCGACTTTAAATATTTTCATAACATAAATATATAAATGCTGGAAATTGAAAATAATAATGTAAAATAAAAGAATATTGCATTTATTTATGTAAACTTACCTCGATACAAAATGTGACTAAACTTTACAATTTAGTCCTTTACTTTTCTTTTCCCGATCAACTCTCGAATTTCTCTCTTCTTGATCTATAATAGCAAATTTAGCTTATTTAATATCAACATTTATCAAAACAACCCTTTACTCAAACTTTGGAAAAATTACTTTTTGCCCTAAACTTTCACATATTTGCACTTTTGCCCCAAGGCTCGTAAATTAAACTTCATCCTATTTTCTTATGTTTTATGACATGCTGATCATTTTTCCTTCTATGGCAACATCAAATTCACACACTAACATGTACTTATGACTATAGGTATTTTACCGATTAAGTCTTTTTACTCGTTTTGCTTAAAACCAAGTAGCACAAGTTGTCTAACATAATTTAAAACCTCATATTCCATCATAAAACATCAAAATACACAAATTTCACCTATGGGTATTTTTCCAAATTTGATTCCTAACTTAAATTATTGCTAGCATAAGCTTTATCGAGCTAGGGACTTCAAAACGTAAAGATCATTAAAAGCGGGGCTTGGAATCACTTACTATGAAGCTTGAAAGTTGAAGAAACCCCAGCTATGGAGAGAGGTAAGGTTCTGCTGGTAACTTGAAGAAGATGATACAATTTTATCATCTTTTTTACCTTTTTATTAATGTTAATAACCAAATGACCAAAATGCCCCTCCTTACTAAACTTTCAAAAATTCCTTCCATGTCCTAATTTTGTCCATGAACTTAAAATTGGTCAAATTACCATTTAAGATCTCCTAATTAATATTCCAAAATAATTTCATACTAAAAACTTCTAGAATGCAAGTTTTGCAAATTATTTGATTTAGTCCCTAACCTCAATTTAAGCACTTTATGCATAGAATTTTATCACGAAATTTTCACACAATCATGTAATCATACCATGAACCTCAAAATAATAATATATATATATATATATATATATATATTTTACCCTGAATTTGTGGTTTCACAACCACTGTTCCGTTTAGGCCCTATTTCGGAATGTTACAGCCACCGCAAGACATGGAAGCATTAAACAAGTTAGATCTATGAGGGAAGACCGACGAGAATTGGCGAGATTACAATAAGGAGTACATCGACATTTGAGATAGTAGGATGAAATTCTTACCCACCTGTAAACCCTTTTTCTTATCGAACACGGTGGCCTTTTTGGAGTACATGCTTTAGTTCAGAGTCGTCAACAAACCATATCTATTACCGGTGGAGGCGAAGAGTAGGCAACTTCATCAAAAGAGGTTACGATGACCGCCACAACAACGTAGGTCCAGAGGAGGTGTCGCGACGAGTTTGTCCCCGACTTTGACCAAACAAGCACCACCAATGTTTACGCCATATCTCGGTTAATTCACTCCACTTATTCTTATTCATTTCATTAACTCCATGTACGTTGCATCTACAACTCCCACATGTACCACCAACAAGCGTCACACTATGCACCACCGCAGCACCTTGCATCTACACCTCCCACATGTACATTTTTCGAGGCACCTCCGTCCTTAGAATTCTACGCCCCCATACCGATGTTGATGTCGACATAAATGTCGACACATGTACCGACACTAATGGTGAGACCAATGTTAACTACAATGCCCTCATCAATGCCAATATCGATGTTTGAGTCAATGCCAACATATTCAGGTTTTACGACATCATACGGCTATTCAACGATAATGTCACAAAAACCCAACGCATCGTTGTTTTATCGAGGTGGGTCATTGCGTAACATTCGGATATTTGCAGTTTAAAAAAAATAAAGTTTAAACATTTTCAATCATTAGCAAAACACATAAATATAATACAAAAGCATGCAAATCACAATAATATCGTTAAAAAATACTAAATTGTTTTATTCACAAAAAAAATATTATCATTACAAAAATAAAATTATTATCTTATTATACATACAAAAATTTAACATGTAATCTCTAAATCATTCAAATAACATTAAATGATAAATTTTCAACACAAAAATATAAAACATGTAAAAATTTAATGTTAAAAATCTCAAATGAATTATAATTACATAAAAACCTTGAAAATTAAAAAGAATTTTTAATATTAACTAACTAAAAACAAACAAATACATAATATTTACAAATAAAAATTAGAAAACATCACATATTTTTGTCATACCATTCCAATATATAATAATTCTCTTTATACTAGTTAACTAAATAACAAAAAATAAAATAAAATAAATAAAAAACACAAAATACCTGCTTCATTTCTTCCTAACACCATTTCTACAAACCAAACTCTCAAAAAATTCAAATAACATTAAGGGTCTATTTGTTTACATATAAAAGATTTTATGAAAAATATTTTCTGCATCTTTTTATGTTTGTTTCACAGAAAACAGTTTGGTCAATGAAAAATGGTTTACAAGTCAATGTAAAATAAGTCTATTTTCTTGTAAAATGGCTTACCCTTTTGAAAAACATAAGCCATTTTTCAGAAAATAGTCCATTTATAGGTAATTTTATTTTTATACAAAAATTAACTCAAATCAAACCTGTTGTTTTTTTTGAAAAATATTCTCTGGATTTTTATTCAAAACAGGCCTAAAAACAAAACCAAAAGCAAATAAAACAGAAGACTAAAAAGACAAGTCCAAAGATAAAACAGACTAAGGAAACCCAAAAAAATAAACGAAAGCCCAAACAGAAATCAACAATAAACCAAAATCAAAACAACACAACAGCCCGAAAGAGATCCAGCAGAACGTCAAAGGGGAGCTCTAGAGTCTTCTCACTCTAGTTGTATTCCAATAAAAGAAAACCCCTCTTGAAAGCAACAAAAAACGCATAGGGAGGAACAACATATCAGATACTTTAATCATCCATCAAATCCACCCTTTCCATTAACCCTGAGGCACTTTGGAGATAACACCCAAATTGAGATTGAAACTCACAGCAAATTCAATTTCTTCAAAAAGCACTCCCACCTACCTCTTCATTTCCCCTCTCTCTTGACTCTCTCGCCTCATCCATCCACCGTCTATCTTCAGCCACCACTTCTGCAACGCCAGAAGGGACCAGACTCGACAGATAAGTAGACTCTCCTTTCTTAATTCCTTCAGATGCTAGTAAATGGGCTACCTTGTTAGCCTCCCTGTTAGTAAAAAGAAAGACACATAAACTGAATCTTAAACTCAGTTTCAAAGCATTGTTGATATACACTGAAATCTACGATCTGTCATTCATCTTCTCTTGCAGCTTCCGAACTACCGACCAAGAGTCTCCCTCAGTCTCCACCTCTCTCAAACCAAGTTGTAACCCAAGATTCAACGCCTGAACACACGCCACTGCTTCTGCTGCAAAGACGAACAATATGTTCGTGTTCATTACAGTTTTTGAACAAATGACCCTTGCTTCCTCATTTCGAATCACTAACCCAAAGCACAACTCTTTTTTATGGTTGTTAAAAGCTGCGTCAAAGTTTATTTTCAACCTCGATCCCATCAGCGCAACCCATCTGTCCACACACACCCTTCTTTCAGGTACATAACTATGCAAACTATCAAGTTCCTTTAAATAGTTTTTCACAAAAACAACAATTTGAGCACTTGATTTGATTTCCCCTCATGAATAAATCTATTTTAAAACACATGCTATCATTCTACAATTAGTCATAGATCTAGACTCAAAAGTACTGTTTAACCAATCTCTGATATTTGAGGTTTCATCTGAAATAGGCCAAAAAATACTTTAACTGCTCCCATGTTTCCTTTGTAGAAGGGCATTCACGAAACAGATGCTCCCTTATTTCTGCTCCAGATTGACACCGTCGACAAGTAGGAAAAGCCAGCATCCTTCGATAGTGTAGGTTACTGAAAGTAGGCACATATTTAATTATTTTATTTTATTTTAAATATATTTAAAATTATTAAAATATTAATATAAAAATATTATATTTTTCAATATTATTAAATATACATATTTAATTATTTATATTTAATCATATAATAAATTATTAATATAATTAATATAATTTATTAAAATTTAATATTTCAATTTTATTTCAATAATAAATTTTAAAATTAATAATTTTAAATAATATTCTTCACATATTATTAAAAATAATTAATAGTAATATTTTAACAATAAATATTTATTACAATAATAATTATATTAATAATAAATATTTTGTAGTATAAAGGTTAAAAGATGTCATAAGTTTATGTACTCTTCACAAATTTGTAATTTAATTTTTGTACTTTTATGATTTGAAAATGAAGTCTAATTAATGACTTTATTAATTTTTTTGTCAATTTTATTGATGTCATATTTTTAAATAAAAATACTCACTTGATAGTTATGTAGTTAAAAATAACGTTGTAATGAACCTGAATTTAGTAAAATATTTTTAATATATACAAAACAATGTAAAATGTAAATTTATAATTATAAAATAAATTTAATTAAATAATGAAAAGATAAAAAATTTCAAATATATGTTTGCTTAATTGAAAATAATTTTTATGAAATATTTTTAAAAATTTATCAAACAATGAAAAATATTTTACACAGATTTATTCAAAAAATATTAACTTTTCCAAGAAAATAAGTTATTTTTAAAAGTTATTTTTAAAATTATTTTTAGAAGTCATTTTAGTGAAATAAACATGCCCTAAATAAACATACCCTAAATGATAATTTTCAACAGATAAAATTTAAAACATGTAAAAATTTAATTTTAAAAATCTCAAACAAATTATAATTACATAAAATTCCTCAAAATTAAAAAAGAATTTTAATATTAATTAACTAAAAACAACCAAATACATAATATTTGTAAATAAAAATTAGAAAAATCACATATTTTTGTCATACCATTTCAGTAGATAATAATTTTGTTTATATTAGTTAAGCAAATAACAAACAAAATAATAATAATACAAGTAAACACAATATACCTGCTTCCTTTCTTCCCAACACTGTTTCTACAAAACCATACTATCAAAAAATTCACCACAACATCACCATTTGTTAAGTAAATAAAAAACAAAAAAATATATATATATATATATATTAGAAAAGGAAAACACGAACATATCTACTTCCTTTCTTCTCAACACACCCTCTCTACAAAATCAAAATTCCTTTTTTCAATACAAGGGGAGGGACCATCTGTTTGAAGGCATATACATGCCTTAAGGGAAAAAATTGGGGCTGAAACGACTGTTTCAGGGGGTGAGAATCACCCCGTGACCGCAGGGTCATGTTTGCTGCAAGCGGTCAGACTGCCAAAGTGGTGTCACCACTCCCCAACCCTCCTTCCTTAGGTGTCACCTAATAACAACCCTCCTCTCCTTAAATTAGCCATTTTCTTTTACGGACCGTATATGGTCTATATTGTGACCAGGTGTTCTTTCAACTTGCATACCGGTGCCACCACCCCTTGTCCCTCCACCATTTAAATGTGTTTTTTTTTCCTAGTCCAATTATGGCCTAATGTTGGCCTAATGAATGGCTGTTGGAGGAGAAAAAAATAGTGGTGCCGTCACCCCTCGATACTATTCACTTTATACCATTTTGGTAAATAATGTAATGGGAAAACTGTTTTGATAGTTAATTAATTTTTTTTATTATCTAAGTAAAAAAGGTCACCTAATTCAAAGCTTAAATTGCATAATAGTAGATTGCCGGTTTCAACTAATTATGGTTCAAAAGAATGAAGGTAGAAAAGTAGATTGATTTTTATTTTTTATTTTTTTGGTTTAGAAGAGATTGATTATATTTTTATTAAATAAAACTAAGCTAATGATTCTAGCAAGATTTTAGAAAAACACTTTCGAAGAGTCTTCACTCTTTAAACTTAGGCTTTTTATTTGTATAATACAAATTAAAAAATTAAATATTGAAATGGTATGTTAATATTATTATTTACCAAAATGAGATATTTGAAACAATTCTAAAGAGTGGAGGAAGAGAGATGGGTGGCACCTATTTTTTTTTTTTTACACAATAATTGAAATAATATTACAAATTGATATGTTTTTTTTAAAAAAAATTAATTTTTTAAGGGTGGAGAAGGAGAGATGAGCAGCACTAATATGAAAAAAATATTTTTGAATGTGGAGTGAGAGAGATTGGCATTCTTCAAAAACTAACAAAAACGGTACAAAATTCAAACTCTACTATTTAGACGGTATTTTTACACTAAAAAATACTAGTGCCGTCTATCTCTCCCCCTCCAACCTTAAAAAATTATTTTTAAAAAAAAATACATCATTTTGTAATGATTTTCAATTATTGTGTTTAGAAAAACATGAGTGCCACCCATCTCTCCCTTTAAATTCTTTCAAACACTCCATTTTAATAAATAATTATATTAACACATCATTTCAATATTTAATTTTTAATTTTGTTTTATACAAGTAAAAATAAGGCTGAAACTTAAATTTGAAAATCAAATTTATTTTTAAAAGTCTCAAAATTTTTAAAAATTCTATTTAAATCAACAAATAATGAAATTTATTTTTGGATTTTTAAAAGCCCTATTGAAATGAATCTTCCTTTGAAATGCCTCATTCAAACACAATGGAAAAGTTTTTAACTTTTTTTTTTTTTAAAAAAATACCTACAATCCTATTGCCATGTTATAAGACTTTCTACTGTATTGTCGATTCCTTCAATTCACTTGAAAATGACCGTCTTCTTTTTGAAAAGTTTGTTTTTTTCCTTAATTGATAATTCAGTATACCCCATATGTATAAACTTCGATGAGAGCCAAAGCCAACTTTAGATTTATGCCAGGTAATCATATCTGTAAATTACTATCAAAAGATTCAGGAACAAAACCAAATCAACAAAAACCAAAGTACTTTAGAAACTGTCCTTGTAAAATCATTATCTATACTATACATAATAAGAAGTGAAATCCAGATAACTTAGGTAACTCAATAGTACAAGCACGACAGCTATGACGAATTATGAAACATGGTAAAAATACACTACGCCGACCAATGACCCCATTCCGCACATTTCTATTTATGATGTTTAAAAGGAATAACTTATCCATTACTGAGATTGAAGTACTGCTGCTTCAAGGCAAGATAGTTGAGTTGTTTGATGATGAACAATATTTGTTGATTCAAGAACAATCCTCGAAGTTTCAACAACCGTTTGTCCATTGACATAATGCTGTCGACAAACAGGCATGTATAAATCTGCCCCTCCGATCAGTTCCGTTTGGGTCGCTGCTGTTTTCCTGAATGTGAAAAATGCCTTTTTCCCACACACTTCGCATCTTGCGGTTAACTTTGTTACTGTATCAGCTAGCGGAATTATGTCCAGAACTGACCCAAAGCTCCTTCTGAATATCATTTCTAAATTAGAACCTTTTTTATATACATAAAATGAATTTGCCAAAGAAATATTGTGAATGATCATCACCTCAAATAATCCCCATCTAAGCCAGATAAAATTACTGTTTTGCCATCATTGTCTGCAGCATTGCAGCAGAAATCGTACAGATCTTCGAAAAATTGTGCTTCGTCTATGCCAATCACATCCAGCTGCCGCAACCCCGCCCATCCAAAAAATATATATATAAATTTTCAAAAAAGAAAAAAAAATAAAATGTGCATTTTGATGGGGGAAAGAAAAAAGGAGGATTTGTTGATAAAGTTGAAGTGCGGGTATTTACCTTTTCATAAGCATCTTCTCCGACATTGTGTCGAAAAGAAGTGAGATCCGGCAATGCCCAACATGGGAATTTCACTCCGTCGTGAGTTACCACTGAGTCAATAGCGTACCTTGTATCCTTGCTCGACTTTATCATTGCGACATTTCTACAAAATCGCCCAAAATAAAATTTACCAATAAACTAAAAAGGATGAGACGTAAAGAATATTAAAAAAGAGAAGAGCAAGTACCGGCCATTGTTGCGTTCAGATCTGATCCGACGGAGGAGAGAAGTAGTCTTGCCGGCAAACATGGGGCCGATGATGACGTGGATCTCGCCGGAAACACGTGGAGGATGGGAAGATCCGACGCGATCTGTTGAGTTTAGTGCAATAGAAGACTTACAAGAGGCCATCGAAATGGATTAACTTAGAGGAAGAAAAACACAGAGAGATCAGAGAAGTGGTAGTTGAGAAATAATGGCTTTGACTTGGAAATATAAAGGAAAGAAAAATGGCTCGAAATTTTAAATTGAAATAATTTTTGGAGGGTAAAATTGGGTCATTATTGGAGGGAATGAGAAGTGCTTGAGAGGGTTATTTTATTTTCTTTTTGCGTGGACCCAATTTGAATATTAAAATAACTAATTAACTCCCCGCTCCCTCCTTTTTGTTCTTGTGATGTAACCCCAATAAAACACACCCATAACCACTTTTAAAAATATTTGGATAAATTTCATTAATTTTATATTTTGTTCATTTTAACTTCAAATATTATAAAATATTGTTAAATTATTTAAAAATTTTTATTTAAATCACTAAATTATTAAAATTGCTATTATAAGTTTTTTTTATTCGTATCACCTGCTGCTCTCTCGTCTTTTATTTTCTATAGTTTAATTTTAATTCATGAAATAACTTTAAATGTTATGAATCTATAAATCAAAACCAAAACAAATTTCTTTTCCGATCTTCGGCATTAACTATCAAATCAACCTAGATCTAAAGTATGTTCTTCTACTTATCGATGAGTATTGATCCATCGTACCGGTCATTATATTGTCATTCGAAACTCACTAGTCAAACTTTTAAAAAATAGATTTAACAATCCAGTGAATTAAATAAAATATTATGAATAGATTAGCGATTTAAAAAAAAACTTTTGAATAATTCAGCGACCGTTTTGTAACTTTTAAAGTTGAGTAATCAAAAGTTAAACTCACAAATAATTTAGTGATATTGGGAGTAATTTTTCAAAAAAATGTGTTGATAATTCACTAATTAATTTAAGAACTAAATTTGAGTACTAGCTATAAACCAATAAACATTATTAATTGGAAATGCTTTATTTTCTCTAATCTAAAACGAAATTTAACTAACAATTATTTCATTAATGGATATCTATAAACACTAATTAATTATTTAATGATTAATTAACCAATTTTTTATATAAATACTAACTAATTATTTAATTATTACTAGAGACCCAAAATGCAATGTGAAGATTTATTTGCAAATGAAATGTTATATTGTCGAAAAAAAAAGACCTTGTTGGAGGCATCGGAAAAATACCATCATCTTCATTGCACTATCGATAGCATTGTGTATTAATTGACAGACTCACCATTGTCACCAACCCCATGGATTTATAAAGGCTACAGATACGCATGTTCAACATTGATTCAATACTGTATATCATATAATCTAACACATACATAAACATACATAACATCAATTCAAGCATGCAGGTGAGTCAAACAAAATGCATGGAGCTTCCATTTTCATTCCAAATCGAATAAGCGAAACATATTTCCTCGTGAAAAAGAAACCATGATGCAAAATTCAAAGTTCACAGGACTCCTACTTTGAAGCCATTCAGTAGCTAATCTGAAATAAAGCTTACAGCAGATTGAATCTGATAGTTAGAATCAAGTGCTCCATCTTCCCAAGAATCACGAGATGCATGCAGGTCTTCCATCTCATCTGGGACCATTGTTCTGTCTCATCACAAATTCGCTCTACTACCCGTTCCACTATGGCCTTGCAATGTCCTGAACACTCTCTTGCGTCATGCCCCATTTTCTTCTCCTGCATAACTATTACAACTTTTCTTTATTAATACAAAAAAAAAAAGAAAAAAAAAACTATTTTGCTTGTTTTCTTAAACACGGTGATGATCCAAGGAATTTACTTTGTTTGATTGCTACAAAAGATGAAGAAACTAAAAATTTAGAACAGGACAAGTGAACCTTTATATTAATAGTGTAGTTCTACAGAGTAAGATATCACTCACACAAAGATTAAAAGTATTAGTAATTATCATCTTTTATTATTTAACTAAATAATTTGAGCGATAAATTAAAAACTAAAATTAAGTAAATTAATTAACTAATGAACGACAAATAACAAAACAATATAATCGATTAATAACCAACAAATGAAACAATACCCAATAAAAAAGTCACTTAAATTTTATCTATCACTACCAATCTAAATTATGGGATTTATTTACTTAATATCTTTATCTGTAGAAATCCTTAAATTATACTAATATCTCTTTCGAGCATCAGAGCAACTGAATCTAGTTTGATTAATTGAAATTTTTTTCTAATTAAAACCCCTATTATCACATTAACTCGTGCTATGAATTCCCCTATTAAATTTGACTCTAATTCAGTAGATTTATGTCGTCTTATTTCTAGAATTGCATGCAACTCCACTCAATTAAGCAAAATTGATAAATTCCAAAAGTAACATATTTCAGCCTCATTCTTAATGTGTTTTTGGATGATTATTCGATTTAAAATAACAAATTTTATGCTTCTAATCTTTTAAATTCATGTTTCTATACTTAGGAGAGCATTTGGGCGAAAAACAAGCAAAAATCCGAGCAAGTTTCAAGATTTAGAGTAATTGAGTGGAGTTGCATGCTATCCTAAAAATAGAACAACATAAATCTACCGGATTAGAGTCAAATCTAATAAGGAAATCCATAAATCGAGTTAATGCGATAATAGGGGTTTTAATTAGAAATAATTTTCAATTAATCAATCTAGAGTAAATTGCTCTAGCCTTAAAGAGAGATGTTAACATAATTTAGAGATTTCTATGAATCAAGATTCTAAGGGAAGAAATAACATAATTTAGTTTGATAATGACAGATGAAGTCTAGGTGAATTCTTTCGTAGGTATTATTTTGCTTTTTGGTTGTTAATCGGTTATTTTCCTACTTTGTTCTTCGTTGTGTTCTTTAGTTAATTTTAGTTTTCAATCAATCACTCCAATTTGTCGGTTAAATAATAGAAAGACAGTAATTACTAGTACTTTTAGTCTTCGTAAGAACGATATTTTTTCTTACCGTAGCTATACTATTAGGTGCACTTACCTTTGTCGAAATTTTAGTTGGTTTACGACTGCAATCAAGATCTACTCTTAAACAAAGTTTATTCAACTATCAGTTTAAACACGTCAAACATGGATCAATAATCTAGAAATATCAAACCAAGAATTAATCATATATAATTGAGAACAAGAAACTCAATATTTATTGCGTAAAATAAAAATCAAATAACATAATTCATCATAGGTTTCATCTCCCCTAAGTATTTCATGCTTGAAAATAAAAATATCCTAGATATACCATAACTGAAAGAAATAAAGAAACTTATGATAACTTCCTAAAAAATCAATTGGAATTTTTCAATCTTAACAGAAATTTGCTTCAAATGTGTTTTTTGAGTTGTTTTATTGAATATTCTATGTTGGCTCTCTCCTATCTTCTTATTTTTGTCATATATACGTCTTAAAATGCTCGAAAAACTTAAAAATTGTGATTTTCAATTGTTTGGTGTACAATTTCGCGAAATTGACACGGGCATGTGGTCTGACTGTGTAGAATGATTCACCTTGTATGGCTCATACAACTTACTCAAACGCTCCGGTTTTCGCTCTTTTTGCTCCTAATTGCTATATTAAGCATTAAAATATGAATATAAAGGACTAATAGTATAAAATTCAAGTTAACTTTGAATAATCATCAAAAAATGAATTAAGAACAAGACTATTAAAACATGTTACTTTTAACACTTATCAAAGTTTGCTTGTCCTCAAGCAAAATTCTCAACCCACATTCAAGTTAACTTCCCTCAATTTATTGTTAAAAAAATCATATTTTAGGATAATCTATAAATAATCATGCATTGGAAATTCACACTAAAATGACACTATATAGTACAAGTAATCCAAACAGAAATTTTTAAAGCATAAAAACATAAGTGTTTCCTCTATCTCAACAATTACCTGAAATTCAAACTAAGCAAGAATTGACACCCTCACTAAGGTTCACTCAAAGCACTCAAGGTGTTTAAGGTTCAAGTAATGTGTACTCAACAATTGAACAAGAAATGTTATTACCATAGGATTGCTTGAAAATCAAATCTTCACCATTATAGAAATGAGATAACACACTAATCAAGAAGTCTTTACAATGTTGTAATGGGGCTTAGGTTAAGGGTGCGAAAAATGTCATAAAAGTTAGTTACAATCGAGAGTCGAGTTGATAAGTTACCAAATAAAAAAATTAGTTGTTGAATTAAAAGAATTTACACCAAAAATAATTGAAAAGTGAGTATGAGCTTTTATACAAAAGATGAGACTAATGATTCAAGCTCAATTTAAATTTTTTTATATTTTTTAGAACAAAGAGAAAATTCAGCAATATAAATGATAAAGCATAAGTAGGCAACTAACCAAATCAAATCTCGACAAAAAGGAAGTCATTAAAAAGAATGATTTACAAAATTAGTGTGGTTTACGAGTTAACACAAATGGTTGTTAAGTAAAAAAAAAATGTGTTAGGATCAACAGGGTTTACTAGAGGTTAATTCAACGGGTAAGCTATTTAAATGTTAAGCGGGTTAAATCTTAAGTTCCTCTATCATCTCAGTATATCAATTTAATAATGTGGTCTCGACATGCATAAATGAAGCAAGTTCTAAAATAACAAATCAAGTTGACATACTCACAACCAAAAATAAAATGAGTACAAAATAATAGATGCTCTATAGGCTCAAAAGCTCACAAAAAAAATATAGTTTTGATGTTAAACTTGTAAATTTAAAATTTCAAAATAATGTTTCAATTCAGGGAAATAACCTAAAATAATAATTTCTAAAAAACGACTTATTATGCTTGACTCTCTTGTGTCTTGAAGTATAAAAAATACAATGCATAAAAGTTCACAAATTAATCCCAAATAGAATCAATAAAAACTCCAAACTTAAAAAATTTAACTTTAATGTTAGGTTTGAGAAAATTACTTAAACACAGAAAACAATTCAAGGATTGTATCGCATAAACATATAAAATCCTCCCCACACTTAAGATGTACATTGACCTCAATGTACAAATAAATGTAAACACAATAAGCAAAATATCATAAGTGAGGAAGAGAATTAAAACTGCCTTGAATTTGAATGATTTCGCCGGAATAGTGAAATCCGGAAACATAGGAGATCTTAAATTAAGTACTTTCAAGCATACAAATAAGAAAGTAAACAAAAAAAAAAGGTAAAAAGATGACAAAATAAATAGAAAAATAGTCGAAAAAATAACAATAAAATGCATAATAA
Organism: Gossypium arboreum; assembly: GCF_025698485.1. NCBI lineage: Eukaryota > Viridiplantae > Streptophyta > Magnoliopsida > Malvales > Malvaceae > Gossypium > Gossypium arboreum. Next base: position 19,029,484 of record NC_069080.1, read on the forward strand.
ACATATAAGTTTGGAAAATAAAATAAAAATAAAGATAGTTCAGGAGACTTTTGGATACGTGATAGTGGCGAAGATAAAGCGGCAATTAGAGTTTGAGTTTAGTGAAATAGGGTAGGAAAGAAACAAAAGAAAATAGAAATAAAATAATCTAGCTTTAAAAAAAGGGTACATGGCCATGTAGGCTGGCGTGTATCTCACTAAGGCCGTGTGGCTTATAAAAAACTTTTAAAAATTGTTTGTTCACATGACCTGGGACACGCCCGTGTGCATAGGCCATGTGCACCACACAACCATGTCGTCATGCCATATGAATCCACTCAAACCATGTGTGTCAAAAGAAAATTGAAAAATTGGCTCCAGTATTCATACTGTAGCACCCCGAACCCGGCCCAGAAGTTATGGCCGGATCCGGCATGCCACATAAAAAACGTAAAAAAAAAATTTCCATTCTAAGTCCAGAAAATCGCACTTGATGTTCAAAAGATTAATTTCATTATAGGTTAAAGTGAATGGAAGCTGTGCACCAGGTAGGAAACCAGAAAAGAGGTGGTGAGTCCATCGGACTACTTAAGTACCAAGCTCCCTTCGGATCCAATCCTAGACATGCATACTGCCATTGCCACACCTTAACGTCATGGATATTTCTAAGAAACCGATTTGATTAAGTCATTTTTAGGAAAAGTGATTAATTTTGGAAAATACTTTCATTGCGGAAGCTTTGCTTGTTGTCGTGTTATTTTGAAATCAACTGTTGTTTTTGAAAATGCGCCTAAAGCTATCCAATTTCAATAGTTAAAATAAGTATTACCTATCTTAGTAATACATATTAAAACCATCAAAAATAAATAAGCGGCCTTATTACATTTAAAAGCCCAAAACCTCAAACGTAATTAAAAGGATGTCCAGTTCACGGAAGAAAATCAAACTTTCGAACGGGTGGCCACTCCAATTCCTCACACTCCAAGCCCACTATGGTTGGGGATTTCTGCGTGGATGAAAATAAAAGGATGAGTTTGGGGAAACTCGGTGTAAGGAAAACCCATTCAAAGCCCAAGTCAGCTCAAGCCTATTGGGCCTAAGCCCATTCAGTAATGATGGTCTTGGGCGAGCCCTTTCAGATTATAATAAACCGGGCCTTAGCCCTTATTCAGATAACAATATGGCCCATAGGCCCATTTCAAAATACATGCAACATCGGTAAACATATGCAAGCCCATTTGGGGGACTACTCAACCCACCAACCACTACACTCCACCCGCACCAGCCATACACTCCATGTGGGAATAGCTCAACCCACCCAAATTAACACTCCACGCTTGCTTGGCCTTGCTTTGCTCATTATCAAAGAATTGAGGCAAAGCCTCCAAGACGTGGACAAGCCACTTTCAGACTTCTCCGTCAATATCCCAGTCCATGCATCAGATAATAACATGGCATGCAGTAAATAACAACAATCAAACATGCATTTAGGTCAATTTAACCCTAGGGGTATTTCGGTAATTTATCTACTAGGGTAAAGCGTAAATTTTCCACTTTTAAAGGTATTTCAATAATTTATCTATTTTAGGGTTTTTCATGCATATTCCTACCTTTCACGTACTAACGAATCACGCATCGAGGGTTCTTACCGAATTGGACCCGTTGGCCCATCATTCCAATTTTGACCCATTAAGCCCAAAAATATCGAGGGCACAGAAATCATGCACTTTGCAATCCAAACATTGCAGCTTACCAAAAACATTAATCGATTTACCTCACGAGCATTCGCACACTCGCAAATCTACAAAATATCGATTTTCGGTATTTCGGCTTTTCGACTTTTGCCGATCTAGACTAAGAAAGAGGGTGTTAGTTACACACTTGTTTGCGACGATATGCTGACGAGATCCACACACGAACCGCCTACAATTGGATTACTAACACATTAATCTAACTATTCAAATACGAACTACGTATTAACCCCTTATAATATTCGGCCAACCACACCTACAGATCATAGTAAGCTTATAAGAAAACAATTAGCAACTCATTAACAAATTTTTGTCAATGTTTACCACATAATCATAATTTCACTGCAAGCTGTCTTCCTGAGCAACAGTCACTAAATCATTTATAAATGGAGCTACGAAACTCCAAATCAAGTTCCGTTAATTTTCCTGAAAATAGACTCATATATCTTCTATCCATAAAATTTTAAGAATTTTGGTTTAGCCAATCAATACCAGATTTTTCTCAAAGTTTCCCATGTTTCACTGTTTGACTAATCTGACCACTCTTCATTACGAATCAAATTTCTCATTGTACAGAATTCAAAATATGTTCTTGTTTATTTCATTAGAAACTAGACTCAATAAGCTTTAATTACATAATTTATTCAGCTTCTAATTCATCTCCCACAATTTATGGTGATTTTCCAAAGTCACATTACTGCTGCTGTCCCAAGCAGATTTATTACCAAATCACTCTTTCATACACCTATCTTGCATGCATGTTATTTAAACATGTATATCACCAATCAATCATCACATATCTATGATTTTTACTTAAGCATAATCTCCATTTCATCATTTTAAAGCACAACATGTTAGCCAATTTTTCCCTTTAGCATCTAAGGCACATGCATGCTCATTTGTTTAGCTCAACTTCACATATCTTCCATTTTTCATCAAAAGAACATGAAACAACAACCATTTCCTTCATTTTAATTCATGACCAAATGCTCACAACACAACCAAAAATCAAAATATACTTCAAGAGTTAAGGTAGAATCAAGAAGAACTCATGAACCTCAAAATAAAAGCAAGGTACCAAAAACTTACCTTCAATTTTCCTCCTCCTAATGACCGAATACTCAAGAGCTTTCTCCTCTCCTTTCTCTTCTCTAACTTTCAGCTATGATGAACAAAGATGGACAAAACTTTGTTCTTTTCACCCCTTTTTCTTTTAATAAAACTTCATATTTCATCCATTTAATTCTTTAATACAAAAGACATGAAATTCTTATCATGAAACATTTACCTAACCCATTATCATGAAACATTTACCTAACCTATTATCATGGAATATTTACCTAATCCATTGTCATGAAACATTTACCTAACCCATTATCAATTTGTATCAATTGGTACCATAAATTATGGATATCAAGTGTACATTTTGTCTACAACAACATGATGGCTGGCCACTTCATGTAAAATGGGAGGTTTATCATGCAAATCCTCCTATTTTGCACTCCTATTTATTTGGCCACTTCAATTTAGCCTATAGCATTTTCAAACATTTTCACATAGGTCCTATTTCATAATTTCACTCACAAATGACAAAATCAAAGCATGAAATTTTGTCAACATTCACAGAATTCCCGAAAATTGGGGCGTTACACATACGGTCCATGACACACTCGTATATCTAGACCGTGTGTACCACACGACTGTTTCGACAGGCCATGATCCATTGTGCTCATGTGGGTGTATTGTTCTCTTCTCCCACGGTCGTGTATAGGGGTGTGTGGGTCATATGGTCGTGTGGTCTACCCCAGACCATGTGGACCATTTTTTATTTTTTATTTTTTAGGTACCATATGAACATTGCTTTAAGAGTTGTGAATTGAAATTCATAGGATTTAAGGAGGCAGAACACACGTCGCGACTCACATCCTTTTGCATTGGCAATAACAGAGGCAAATTTAAGAGTGTTGACAGGGCTCGCCCCCCTAAAATGGAAAATTACTATTTAGGCCTTTTAAAATTTTTAAAAAATTTAAATTAATAAAAGTAAAATTGCACTTTATTCCCTTTAAAAATTATAAATATATAAACTATTAAAAATTAAAATTTCATTCGATTTTGACTTTGCCACTGGACAATAATATATATCTAAATCAAGACTCAATCGACTAGAGATATAAGATTTAAATGAAAAATGTGTTGGTGTTAATTTCATAAGAAAATGGTAAAACTGTTAGGCTAAGGACCCCACCAGAATCAGAGTCAATCAAACATATCAACGGTCTCTACTAAATTCCATTGACGAAAGAAATGAAAAAAGATATGATGAAGATCAGAGGGTTTGATTTATTAGAAACTACGCCACAATATCACAGTGAAAGTGCATAGGGTTGGAAACTTTCATGCATGCAAAGGAGAACCATCGAGGGGTATGAAGATGCGGCGTAGAGTAAAACATCGCCAATAAGTATAAAACTAGGAGGACAAGCAACTCTCCTCTTGCCAAATTTATTAGATAAAAAAAATTCCTAGAAAATTTGTAAAATATACAAAATAAAAATAGAAAAGAAAATCAATCTGTATTTCGCTATATATATTCCTCACAGGAATCTTTGCAAAGCTTCCATTTTTCTCTTTCTCCATAAAGTTTTATTTTTCCTATTTTTTATTGGTTGAATGTAAATTTGTACAATTACTAAATTTGAATTCTGGGTTGCAAAGAAAAAAATGGATTAGATTTTTTTGTAAGAAAGGACACAATTGACAAGAGAACATATTATTTGAAGGGGGCAAGGAAAATAGAAGAGAAGAAAGGGGATGAAATTAACCTCCTCTATTCTTATTCTTATCAAGCCTCCTCACAGATCATAGATTTTTGCAAGTTTTGGCACTTGAGTTTCATTTGATTGGTGGGTTTCTATTTTTTTTTTTTGCGACGAATCTGGGTTTGGATTTTATGTTCTGCTTAAATTTCCAATAAATATATAAAACTATATCAAGTTTCTGATTGATCGTCCATCTGTTTTTTTTTTTTTGGCCCTCTCATTTCTAGATTCCTGGTGAAGTTAAATTCTGGATTGGTCGATTGATTGATCGTGGAAGGATCTGTTTGTTTCTAAATTTTGAATCAGAGAGAAAATTTTCATTCAGAAAATTTTCATTCTGTGTCGAATTACACTTTTTGTTGTTAAAATAAAAGGTAGTGAATGGTATCTGCATTATTGTGATTGGATGGCTTTAGTCAATAAAATGCGCAATTTTGATTCTTTATTATTAATTTGATTTTCCAAGAAGGAATGGTATGCTATTGGTTTTTGATTGGTCCTTGTTGTTGCAATGCAATTTTCATGGATTACTTTGGATCCAGTATGGAATTTGGCCTTTTATGTTGAAGTTAGCATTTGATTTGCATTTGCGGATAGATTGGACTTTGTAATGACAGAACTAGTTCTATATTGCAGAAAACGATGTCTGGGAATGGTAAGCTATTTATTGGTGGGATATCTTGGGACACCAATGAAGAGCGTCTCAAGGAGTATTTCAGTACCTTTGGTGAGGTGGTCGAGGCAGTGATCATGAAGGATCGGACCACAGGGCGTGCCCGTGGTTTTGGTTTCGTTGTTTTCTCTGACCCAGCTGTTGCTGAGAGAGTTATATTGGAGAAACACAACATCGATGGTAGGATGGTAAGTTGTTGATCTTTAAGCACTACGTTTTAGATTAATGTTGTCCAATGTACTTTTCATTGGTGCTATTAGCTTATTGAAGCAAGAAGTGAAGATTCAATTCCTTATTGGTGTTATGAACCAGATATCTAATTGCAGGAATTCGTAAAATTCCGGTTCTGAGTCCAACTAAATTTCAAAATTGAGCCAAGAGTAATTGTGCTTCCTCTTTTTTTATCTTTTTCTTTGCGATTGCTATTGGTTATGTTTGTAGTTCTCTTAATTTGGTATAATTACTTATTTTTAGCTGAAAGAATTTGAGCTGTTTAAGATTTATTTTCATCATTTAGTTACCTGTGCTCAGGTGGAAGCAAAAAAGGCAGTTCCTAGGGATGACCAGAACATTATGAGTAGAAGCACCAGTAGCACCCATGGTTCACCTGGCCCAGGTCGCACAAAAAAGATTTTTGTTGGTGGTTTAGCATCTACAGTCACAGAGAGCGACTTTAAGAAGTACTTTGATCAGTTTGGAAATATCACAGATGTTGTAGTGATGTATGATCACAACACCCAAAGGCCTAGGGGTTTTGGATTCATCACTTATGATTTAGAGGAGGCGGTGGAGAAAGTGTTGCTAAAAAATTTCCATGAACTGAATGGTAAAATGGTTGAGGTTAAACGGGCAGTTCCCAAAGAGTTATCTCCTGGCCCCAGTCGTAGTCCCCTTAGTGGATATAACTATGGTCTGAATAGAGTTAACAGCTTTCTTAATGGCTACACTCAGGGATATACTCCAAGTAGTGTTGGTGGCTATGGACTTAGGATGGATGGTAGATTTAGTCCAATTGCTGGTGGTCAAAGTGTGTTTCCTCCTTTCGGTTCTGGTTATGGAATGGGCATGAACTTTGAGCCAGGGTTGAACCCAAGTTTTGGAAATAGTGCAAACTTTACTAGTAATATGAACTATGGGCGGGGATTGAGCCCTTACTATATTGGCAATAACAATAGATTTGGTAGTCCTATTGGATGTGGTGGGACTACTGGAGGTAATACTTCCTTTTTCAGCTCAGTGACCCGTAATCTTTGGGGAAATGGGGGGCTCAATTATAACACAAATGCTGCTAGTTCTGGTGCATATATGGGATCTGGAAGTGGTAGTATAGGAGGAAGTTCCTTTGGAAATAGTGGAATTAATTGGGGTTCTGCAATTTCTAGTCAAGTTGGAGGGAATAATGTTTCTAGCAATAGTGCGAATTTTGCCTATGGAACTGGTGATAATAGCTTTGGGTTGGGGACCGCAGGGTATGGGAGAAACAGTGGGACCAATGTGGCACCAACATCATCATATGTAGCATTAAATGGTGGTTATGATGGAGCCTTTGCAGATATTTATGGTGGTGCTTCAGTTTATGGGGATACCACTTGGAGATCATCAACATCTGAGCAAGATGATTCTGGTTCCTTTGGGTATGTACTTGGTGGTGCCGCTTCTGATGTTTCGGGTAAAAGTTCTCCTGGGTATGTTGGTGGTTATAGCGTTAATAGGAGACAATCAAATAGAGGTAAGACTTCATACTTAGCATCTAAAATCTCTCTATAAATAATTTTCAGCTTGAGAAAAATTCATTGTAAATGTTTTAAAGAATCAGTATTGATATTAATAGGAGTTTAGTAGCACAATCTTTTTTAAGTGTTTCAGAAGCAGAACGAAAGAAAATAGTTTCGTACGAGGACTCTTTTAGCTAATATTTGGGTTAGGTCTTAATTTGGCAACACCATTCCTCTTAGTGATATGATCTTTCATTTCTTAGTAGCTGCATGACGTGCTTGCTAGTTTTAGAAGAACCTTCTCTGTCAAGATTGATATACAACTTTCTGTACATAATGACCATATGATTCATTCATTAATTAATTGAGTGTAGTTGTGTATATTAAATGTGTATATCATCTACAATTGACAGTTCATGTGACGTCTCGGAATAATTTGGTAACTTTTGATAAATTGAATCTCTAAGAACAGAAAAAAAAAGATAACAAAGTTTTCTGTTGAGTCAGGAATGCTACTAAAAATTTAAGGTATGATATTAATATTGGTCAATGAAAGTAATTGTTGGCTTTTACAAAGATACTTATCTTAATGTAACAATAGCATAAACAAACTTGAACACTTCTGACCTATCTTATTGTTTAGCAGTTCTGTTGTTAAAGTGTTTGTCCTTGGACAAGTTGAGTTGGTTATTTTTGGCTGTCAATTACTTAGTGTTTTCCATTTCCAAGCCCCTGGTTCGAGGGTTTTGAATGCACAACTTTTTCCTAAAATTAGTTTCACTTTTAGCTTTATTTTCATTATTTTGTATGTATGTGAGGATTTACAGGTATTAAACTATATGCGCTTAAATTTATAATTTTCTTAAAGAGTTTGTGTTGGTGCATTGTTTAGATATTCAGTTGTTGAATTACATTCTCTCTCTACTCATTCTTCCATGTGATTCTCTTTCCCTCCTATTTGTATATCTCTTTTTCACCTTCTCTTCAGTTTTCTTGTCCTTCTAACTTTTCCACACCATTCATAGTCTTTTCAGCCGCTTATTGGTTATCTTATGTTTTTATGATCTTCTAGCCCTGACATTACTTGAATTGTGATCAATCATTCATTCCTTGATATCTCCTCAGTCTTTTTAAAGTTTAAAGCATATTAATGATTTACAAACTTCTTCACTAGACATTTCAGTTTCACCTTTGCTTGAGCATATTAAGTTCTGGTATATTCTAAGTGGAAGTTCCATAATAGTTGCACTTTGATATTTGATTTATAGATACGATTATTGTGAATATGTCAATTTATTATTTTGGACAGACATTTTGTAGTGATTGCATGCTATTAACTTCAAAAGTCAAATTACTTGTTCGGGTTTTGCCTAAGCAATTTGAAAAAATATGTAACGTTCACATCAGTCCATACAAACTAACACACATAGATACGATTCCCTGATAACTGGTTGCAAGAGTTCTATGTTTCTGTCACATTCATTTTTCATGGCACCTACAAATCTTAACGTTAATATAATCTTAACAATTACATGATTGCCTTGGAAAATTACTTCTCTCCTTTAAACTTTCACATGCCTCTAAGTGCTACCTTTGCCCTCTTCTCTTGTAATTTACCCTAAAACTTTGTTTGTCCTTTCGTTCTAACCATATTTGGTGGTCTAATGCCCATTTTACAATCTTTCCTCTTGATTATGGTGTTGTCGGGTTTGTAAGCATAAAATTGGTGAAGTGCTTAAAGAAGGATGTCAGAAATTGAATGGAAAATAGGAATGAGTCGAGTTTGGGCCTTGCATTAGTGTGGTTTAGCATTGTTTTTTCTGTTATGACATGGATCATGAACTTCAACCAATTTTCTTTTGATATTGACAGAGGTGTATCACTCTGTTTTCCTGACTTGTCACTAGTATCTAGTCTTTTCTTTTTTTTTTTCCTTTTTCTGTGAGACCCCATAATTTGCTTATGGGACTCTTTCATTACTCCTTGCTTCCTCATTTATTTAATTTAAGGTCACAAAAACGTGGGAGGTACTAATAAGAGAGCCAGATACAGTATATTTTGTTGTAAAAAAAGCATTAGTTTGTATCTATCCATTGTATAATATACTCGAACTAATATCTTTTCAAAAGGTAGAAGACAAATAAGGGGATGCCTTAGTCAAGTATCTTTTCTGTTTGTTCTAGTTATATTTGTTTAGAACCCATGCTTTTAATTCAATAGAAGAAGAATACATTTGTCTTGGAGTATAAAAGGTGTGCTTTTTAGAAATAGAGCTGCCCTGTCAAATTTAGGATAAGGACATCCATCGAGTAAGCTTAATAGTTACTGTATTCTTTTAAAAGAATTAGCATTGGGGAAGACTTGGGCTAACAAGTAATTAATAATACATTTTTTCTTCTTAAGAAAAACCTAAATGTACATTATCATTTGTTTCATTTAAGGTGAAAAATTTTTCATTGCCTTGTTTTGAAGGCTCCAGCGCTGTGAAGTAGCCTTATGTCTCTTAGAAAACTCGTCTTCACAAATGTTGTAAAACACCCAAAAGATGCTAGGTAGCCACTAGAAAAACATCAAACCAATTATTATTATTATTATCATCATTATTGTTACCTGTATTTGGGTGCAACTTGAATTTGCACTTTGTTCATTTTGTGGAGGATTGCTGGTTTGATTTTACTTTACACATATTAATTATGAAATTTGTATTAACAAAAGTAGAATGAAAGTTATCAGTTGATGTAGGACATCAATGCATATTTGTTAGCCCTGTAATTTACTTTGAATGACAATTTAAATGAGCTAAAAGTAGTATGATTAGACTGAAGAAGTAGATTGATATTTGGGATGATCATTAGAGGAGCCAAAATGTAAACCATACTTGCACAGAGGTGGAATGTTCTAAAGTTTCACTTTTGGCTTTCAGCAACAATCGGAGATTTATAGATTTGAAGGATTGAACTCCTTGGATACAAAAGAAGGGAAAAAAAGAAAAGAAAAGAGAGGATTATTTTGACATTTGGTTTTGAAAAGAAAGGGAAAAGAGAGATTCTTTCATGATCATCTAGGGAAGAAACTACTTGAGAATCTAATCCAGGAATAGAATCAAGCATATTATTGAAAAAGTGGGCTGGCAATTCTAAAGTTCTTTTAGAATTGGATCTTTTTGATGAGCAGGAATTCTACAAGAATTTGCTTGTTGGCTAATGAAAAGGGTCATAGGCTCAAAGTCTATTATTGGTTTATTATGTGCAGAGTTTCATAATTAGATTGCCTTCTGATGTGTATCATTGCAATAAATGAGCTTCACCAACTGGCAAGTGGAAACCATTGTTAGTTCCATCATAATTTAAGTTTGAAATCTCTGATGCACTTGTGATTGCTTTAATACTATCTTTGTTACTTAGAAATTAACAAAACATGTTTCTCAATAGTTTTAAAAAAGGATTAAGCGTGAAAAATGTCCTTAGAAAAAAAGATAAAAATACAATTAAGTCTATAGGTAAAAAGTTCATCTTATTGAGCCTCTAATGACCTAAAAAATTAATTAGGTTTTTCCGTTAACGGAAATTATCAATAGACCGATTTAATCATTAACGATGTTTACATTGCATATCAAATCAGTAAAAAAATAAAAAAAAAAGTGGTGTTGATGTGGTATGTTGACGTTAAAAAAGTAAAAATTATAAAAATTAATAAAAGTATATATATCTAGAATGAATATAGACAAAATATATATATCTAAAATGAATTTAGACAATTGTTTGTCCAAATGCATTTGAATATGGATATATAGTTATTTGAGTGAAAAGCTATAAAATATTTTAAAATTATAAAATTAATAAAAGATTATAAAAATTTAAATATGTAAAAAATAAAAATATTAATAATTTAGAAATATTTCAAAAATTATAAACGCTAAAATTTATAAAAGTTTCTAAATTTTAAAAAACCTTAAAATTAAAAAATATGAAACACAACAGTTTCATGTTTCAAGCCATAAAACATGAATGTATACAAAATTTCATCTTTCAGTTTCATATTTTATAATTTTTAAGATATTTCGAAAATTCGGAAACTTTTTTATAATTTTTGAAATATTTATAAATTATTAATAATATTTTATTTGAATTTTTACATATTAAAATTTTAATCCTTTATTAATTTTTATAATTTTAAAAATGTTTTTTTATAGTTTTGCATTCATCTTGAATAAATCTGGATAATAATATATTTAGATTCATTGAATTTGGACCTTATTTTTTTTTACTTACGTTAGTGCAATAGATTTTTTTAAAAAATTTTGTTGATGTGGCATGTTACATCAACATCATTTGCCATATCAATATGTCATATTAGCATTGTTAACAGTTAAATGGGTAACATTTAATCAAAAAATTTTTTTAGGGATTATTAAGGAATCAAGAATTTTTTTCCAAGAGTTTTAATTGCATTTTTATTTTTTTACTAAGGTGTTTTTAAAAACATATTCTTGAGTTGGTTTCTTTACTCTTACACAAATTTTATTTTGTATTGGATCCAGGAATCGCTACCTAAAAGATGATTTCAGTTTATGGCAATACTGTAGGTGAAGATATGTTGTGAAGCAGGTGATCTGTGAATTCCCTCACTAATACAAAGTTGGTTATCTAGAGCTAACTAGAGTGCCTGTTTTGAAGAAGAAAAATTAGAGTTAGAGATAAGAAGGGATTTTGTGTCAAGGCTTGAGATTTGAGTTAGAGCTGCTTTGGTATTTTTTTTTTTTTTTGATATAAACAGAAATGTGTGATGCATTTCATGTGAGGCTAGGTTTTGTGTTCTGTAACGGTTGTGGCAAAGTATGCCTTGTTTTCTTCTCTTCCATTATTTGAGTTTGTGTTTCAGTCAGATTGTACGTGAGGTATTAGTGTGAAACATTGAAATAGTCTGCTGCTTTCTTCATGAAATACTGAAATGGAAGATTTGAACCAGAGTTTTGATGTTATAGTTTTTTGTTTGTAATAATCTCATATTATACCCCTCCACATGTTCACCAATTAGACGATCATTAATCATAGGAGAGGATGTGGATGATCCGAAGTTACTCCCTCCTGCATTTACCTATGAGTAAGGTTGTAAACCAGCTTAACGGGTTTCTGATTGAATTTTCTTTTTCTCCTTTGGGGAAGGGAATGGGAAACAACACATAATTTATGGGATTTGACGATCGAAGGAATGTCTCACACACTGAGGTGGTGAGTTTCATAGTTTGGTAGGGATCTTTGGCCATGCCTGGAGCTAATGATTTGCGCCGTTGATTGCTGTTTTTTTTTTTCTTTTCTAAACAAAAAGAAAGGAAGACTCAACATGAATATACGAAATCTGTTTAAAAACAAGTTAAGCATTGTACATGAAGGTAGTCCGAAGACCCAACATGGTTAAGGGTGGAACGTTGTTTGAGCAATTTAACTACATTATATATAATAATTATATCAGATAAAATTAATTTAACCCCTACACCTTTACATTGATAAAAAAAGAAAAACAAATTTACGTTCTTCATTTTTTTTTCATTTTACAAATGAATATATATTTTTAAACTCTTTCAGTTTTTCGTAAATATCGTCACCTGAACTTAATCTAAAATTTCTCTCAAATATGTCAATTATTAAGAAAATTGAAAGCACATATATTTTATATTTTTGCCACCCTGTATTTTTTTTATTCTCTAAATTTATATCTTTTACTGAAACATATATATATATATACACACACAAACACACTATTTTTATTTTAGGGGCCAGGGCCTTGAAAGCACCTTAAATTCGCCTATGTAATAGTTTGGAACATTACACTATTAAAAAAAACAATATTTATTCAGCTTGTGGAGATCTTAATGAATTTTATAAATGTAGAATATAATTTATTGATGAACTATTTCTCACAAAATGTAGTTTCATGTGGGTATTCCATAATAACAATTCCGCTAAGAATGTCCGAATTTTAATCAAAATGATAAAATTAGAAAGCCTTTGGTTGGCTGTAGCTTTCTCAACTTCACTATATAAATGGTTTCAAACAGACACTAAATCCATACTCACTGCTTCTCCACAACAATTTCTCATTTAAAAATATAAATAAAGAGAAAAAAGATTATGGGTGTAAAAGAGATTATCACTGTCATCTCAGTATTATTATTGCTTTTCCCTTCAACCGTTAAACCCCGAGCTGTTGGTGGTGCTCAACCTGCTGGAAGTGCTCAATCTGCTGGAGGTGCGCAGGGTGGAGCGCAGGGAGGTGCACCGGGAGGTGGAGGAGGTGGTACTTTGGATGTAGTTGCCCAATTTGGAGCAAAGCCCGATGAGAAAACAGATTTGAGTCAGGTAACTAAGCATAAAACGCACTTCATTTTATTCGTCAGCGGTGGAATATATAGATTTTAAATGGTGTGTGTGTGTGTGTGTGTGTGTTTAGCCATTGCTGAATGCGTGGAAAGAAGCATGCGCATCGCCAGCTCCGTCCAAAATAGTGATTCCTGCAGGGACGTTCCTTTTAAGTCGAGCAGTCCTGGAAGGTCCATGCAAGGGTCCTGTCGATATTCAAGTTCAAGGCACCATAAAGGCTCCGCCTGATCCTAGTCATTTCAAAGACGATATCTGGGTTATGTTCAACCACATCGAAGGGTTTACGATGTCCGGCGGTGGTATTTTCGATGGCCAAGGAGCCCTTGCTTGGTCCAAGAACGACTGTCATAAAAATAAAAAGTGTACTTTATTTCCCATTGTAAGGTTTTCTTTCCCTACGCAGTAATTTGTTCTTTTTACTCTAATCCTACTATTCATGTTTCTCTGTTCTGATTTGAGACAGAACATAAGATTCAATTTTCTGACGAACGCCTATATACATGATATAACCACCAAAGACAGCAAACAGTTTAATGTTAATGTTTTGGGATGCAAAAACATTACTTTCGAGCATTTCACCGTCACTAACCCCGAGCATAGCTTAAACACCGATGGAATTCACATCGGGCGATCAGATGGAGTCACTATTCTGCACTCGGAGATAAAAACGGGGGACGATTGTGTTTCTTTGGGTGATGGTTCTAAGAATGTGGTCGTCAATGGAATTAGCTGCGGTCCTGGTCATGGTATTAGTATCGGCAGTCTCGGAAAGTTCCAAGGTGAAGAACCGGTTGCCGGAATTAAAATCGCGAACTGCACCATCACTAATACTATGAATGGTGTTAGAATCAAAAGTTGGCCAGCCTCTTATCCCGGCACAGCATCGGATATGCATTTTGAAGATATAACGATGGATAATGTTAGCAATCCTATCATTATCGACCAACAATATTGCCCATGGAATCAATGCGATTTAAAGGTATGTACTTCACCAAATCTTTGATAGAGTGGAAAGGGTTAAATGGGTATCTAACGCATTATTATTGTTGCGTTAATACAGAATCCATCACGAATTAAGCTTAGCAATATTAGCTTCAAGAACATCCGAGGCACTGCTGCAGGTAAAGAAGCTGTGAAGCTTTTTTGCAGCGCCGGATTCCCATGTGAAGGTGTGGAACTCGCAGACATTGACCTTACTTACACTGGACCCGATGGACCTGCCATATCCCAATGTTCCAATGTCAGTCCCAAACTTAGTGGCAAGCAAAACCCTCCTATATGTGCATCCCCTGCCGCAACAAGCCCCGGTGGCCAAGCAGGCCCCGCCAAAGCAAGCCCTGGCGGCAAAGCAAGCCCCGGTGGCCAAGCAGGGCCCTCCAAAGCAAGCCCCGGCGGCAAAGCAAGCCCCGGTGCAACTGCTTAATCAAATATTGGAGTAGAATATGAAATTGTTCTTGTAAATAATGGGAGAAAACATATCCCCAGACATTTATTTTAATTTCTTAGTCTTTTATTTATTTAGATTATTTTTTTATAAATACCACGTAAGAGTCCAATTTTTGTCATGTAATTTACACGGGTACTTGTCGTTAAACCTACAACTACTTGAAAAAATATAATTAAGATTAATAGAAACCAGTAAATAGGTTTGTATCCACCGAGATTAATAATAATTTTATTTCTTTAATAAATAAGTAAAATAATAAAGATAAAGGGTTGCAATTAAAAATTAAAATAAAGTAAAAAGAAACTCATAAAATAAAGAAAATAAAATTAAATTAAAAGTGACTATGTTTAAGTTCTCCAATCTTAATCTGATAATCTCTATTTATAGTGCAAAAATAATATATTGGAGAAAATATAAAAGTATAATTAATTATATAAAAGAAAAAATTTCAAGATATTTTAGCAATTTTCGCATCAAACTTCCAGGTCGTTTATGATGTCTTCTTAATGTTTCTGGGCTTCATCCGTGAAAAAACTTTAATTAGAATTTTCAATCTTCTTCGAATCGACATATTATGGGCCTAAAATGGAGGTTTATAGCTCACTAATGTTGCACTGTGTTAAAGACCAAACCGCAAAACTTTTTAAAAATAAATTTTTTCTCCCGTTATGCCCTAAATCAATAATAAATAAAATGTAAGTATAAATAATATAATTAAAAACATAAATAGCATAATTCAAGAAGAGAACTATCACAAAAGTAAATAGAGAAATTACATGTGTATCAATACTCAAAATTTTGATCAAAATAGTCTTTATTGATTTTTTTTTTCTTTAGCTTTTATTTGATAATATAATTACACACAATAGGTCATCTAAAATAGCATCCTTCTTGTTAAAAATTCCGTTAATCTAGTAATGGATTTTGATGTGGTACATTAGTCCATTTGGTGATTGACACGTGATTTTTTTTTTGATTTTTGACTAAACTTAGGGGCATCTATATAATTAGTCCAAATAACTTTTTTCTTTTCTTGGAATATGAATATTTCAATGGTGGCATCATCAACATTTGAATCCTCTTTAAGAAGAGAGAATTGAATAACGGCAATGATAAACTATGACCATGACTCCACTATTTCTTATGAGCCTACCTACCAACATTACACAATCAACCAGTATAACAATTTTTAGTGGTGTCTCCAAAGCATGGATCTATTCCTTAATTTCAAATGTGTGTGAAAATATTGAATTATGGAGTACTAATTCTGAAACTGAAAGAATGATGTTACAACGAAAGGAACAAACACTTCATATAGAAAATTTGTTTGTATGATTCGACAAAATTTTCTACAATATTTTACAAATCAATTGTTGTGATTATATCTTAAATAAAATGAAAGATTAAAGAGAAAAATGTCAGTGGTGATAACTACCATGAACAATTTTGAAGCCTTTAATCAACATAAGAAACATTCCCTCTTTGATTGCGTGGTGTCTCGGTCTTCACAACATTTCAAGAATGACCTAACTACAAGATGCTCTGAAGCATATGCCGTAAAAGATGCTGATATAATTCCTCCAACTGCCAATTAGACCCAACCTGCTCTGAAAATGTCATGGACCATGAACATTAATCAGACTAATTCAAGAATATTTTAAAGAATTTCAAACATTTCATTCAAAAGTTTAACTGCTAAAACCATTGTTGAGGCCCAATTTTGACCCAACATTAAAACCCTTACAAATAAACCTTAAAATCCCAAACCCATTTACAACTATTAGCCCAAGTAACCCAAACAACATAACCTAAATACCAATTACCTAAACCCCTTAACCCATTTTCAAACCCATACCCGGAGCTCAATAATCAAGCCCAATAAATCTAGACCTAGCCCAACATCAAAGAAAAACCAAAACAGAATGGTATGAAACCCTAGCCACCTACCCCATCGACAAAGTCACCTCAGCGCCGCAACACCCATGCCGTCTGCCACATCCACCACCTGCTCCACCTGCAAAACAAGAAGGACACGTAACAACAACAAAAAGAAAACAGACAGTGTGACAAAATAGGCTATAAAACCGAATGAAAATTTGTAAAAGGGGGGGATTTTTTGCTTTCTTTCTTTTGAAACATAAGAGGAAAATAACAGCAAAAGGCTTCAACAAAGCCCGAACCTACAGCAAAAAGTATAAAAGACCGATCTAAAGGTCTATTTACCGTTTGGATTTTACTCTTTTCTTTTGTTTTTTTTCTTGAATTTCTTGGCATATATCATCTATATCTCATTAGAAACAACACATACACATATTAAATAAAGATAAATAAAGAAAAGGGAGGAAAAATTACCTGAGGGAAATTTCTGGCCACCGTACAGTGGAGCCACGGCGGGACGATGACCGGACCCAGGATCGGTGCTGGAGCCCTTGCAGAGAAAAAATAAATTTCTTTCTTTTTTTTTTCTTC
The DNA here is from genome assembly GCF_025698485.1 of Gossypium arboreum. Lineage (NCBI taxonomy): Eukaryota > Viridiplantae > Streptophyta > Magnoliopsida > Malvales > Malvaceae > Gossypium > Gossypium arboreum. Next base: position 19,046,720 of record NC_069080.1, read on the forward strand.
CCCATGCAGAAATGATGTTTTTTTCAAAATTTTTTAACTTTTATAGGGGTCTGAAACGGCGTTGTTTTAGGCCCTGCACTTAAGCATTGAAACAACGTTGTTTCATCACTGATCGGGTTGACCTGACCCTACCCGCTAGGATCCGCGTGTTTTTGTGCTGAAGGGCTATTTGCGCTTTCGGCCCTTCCGTTTTTTCATTGTTGTGCGATCAAGTTCCCATAATTTTTTAAATCGACCCCATATTTTCACTTGAAATTCAAGTGGATCCTCATTGATACGACGTAGTTTTAAGAAACTGGGGTTATTGCACTTTTACCCCTTTGCAGTTGCACGCGCATTCAAATGGATCCTCTTGTTTACCTTTATTTTAATTTTGGCCCCAAAACTTTGTTATTAGTTCTATTTTAGTCCTTTCTTATTTATTTTCATTACTTTATTAAATATTATTACTATTTTTCTAATATTATTAATGTTATCACTATTATTATCATTATTACTATATCTTAATGTAAAATCTTTTATATATATGTATATGTATTTAATATATTTATGTACATACTTTTGTGGCATTATTATTAGTCGTTTTTTCTAATATGTATATATTATGCAAATATTTTAATGTTATATTTATATATATATATATATATATATATATTCCATATATTATTAACATGTGTTTTAATATTATATTTTATATATTATCATATATATTTTAGTATATATATATGTTTATGAAGTATTATCAATAGTTTTTTTATTCTTAATACGTATATATTGTGTATATATTTTAATACTACATTATATATAAATATTTTTATATTATGAATATATTTCAAATATTACATATCAAGTATTTCTAATATCCTTATTATTTATACCCATATACGCACGTATCTATGAAACGTATTAATAAATTCATTTTATATTGTTATCATTTCTAATGTATATGTATATATCATATATATTATGTATATATATTTTCAATATTATTAGTTATATTTGTTATATACTATTCTATGTACATATTTCCATATCATCTTATGTATATATTATTAAATACTATTATATATATATGTATTTTTAATACCATATTGTATATATATATTATTATTACATTTATTTAATTCCTACTATATTTATTATTAATATTAGTACATATATTTTATTATTCTTGCATACATATTTTATATCTAGTATTATTTTCAGTATATCATTTTATTTATTACTATACCTATTATTTTCATTATTATCACTTATTATTTTATTTTACTATTATGTATATATTTTTCATATATGTTACGTACATACTCTTAATATCATCATTATGTATATATCGTTCATTGTTTCCTTTCATGCTTAATTCTAGTATTACGCTTAATATCGCATACATCTTTACCGCTTTTAATATTATTGTCACATTTATCATTTGCTTCAACATATTTCTAGCTCTTCCATTTATTTATTTTTATTTCATATCAATTTCGCTTTGCATTATTTCGAAAATTTTATTCTTGTTTTCTAATTAATTTTAATAATCAAGGCAACATACCGATTTAATATTAAGTCATCGATTTCATCGCTATGTTGGGTGGACATCAATCGACTTGTGTTAAAACGGTATGTCCTTCTCAAAAATCAAAAAAATTAAAATTTCTCGTGTTTCAACCGGATCACGACTAAATGTTACATTGAACTCGTATTTTTGAAAATCAAGACAACATGTGTTTTACAATATACCAATTTTGGGCGTCGCGAGGGTGCTAATACCTTCCTCGCGCGTAACTGACTCCCGAACCCTAATTTTTCTCTGGCTTTTGATGTAGACCTAAACTCGGCCTTCCTTTTGTTTAAAAAAAATAAATTTATTAGGTGTCCGATGATCCTAGAAAAAAGATCGGTGGTGACTCCTCTTTATTTTTAAAACCAAACTTCGGTCTTTAAAAATCGCCACAATTAGCGACCAAGCTAAATTTTTACGTCGCTACAGCTGGCGACTCCACTGGGGACTCGTTTTTTATAGTCAAGTCGAATTAAATGCGTGTTGTCAAAATTTTCAAAATTCCTTGTTCAAATTGATATTTGGTCGTGATCCCAAAATTTTGTTTTCAAAAAGTCATGCATTCGCATTATGTTGTAAATGTTTTTTTAACTCGTTTTGTCCTTTTGATTTTTAGCTTTAAGTTTTATGGTTTTAGTTTAGTAGTTGTTCAAATAAAATGAAAGGTTTGTGAGTTTCTCCCCACACACCGTGCACGTGTATCTTTGCATAACATGAACTCTATACCTAGGCCCCGTCCGTTTAAGTGAAAGTAAATAATATGCCTTCGTGAGTTAACTCGTTCCTCCGCACAGGCTAGTGAATACTTTCGGGTTACATATGACTTATGCTTTCGTGAGTTAACTTATCCCTCCGCATAGGCATAAGTAAATGTAATCCCTCGAATTGAACTCGTGAGCCTGTGATGGGCTACGACCGAAGCTTCGTACTAATCTTAGTAGATGACAGTACGGACAATTCGAGTGTCTGTATAGAACCGAAACCGCATATAGTGAACTGTACGAGCCACCTAATTAGAGCCATGCCGAACCTCTGTCCGTTAATAGTCACCAAAATAAGTACATGGGAAAAACGCCTCTTACCTTTTATTTCTTTGACATTTACGCTTTCTATTTTGATTTTCCGTAATTCATATTTGTTGTACTAACCAAGATATTTGTCTGTGTTCTTATTTTGCATCATGCATTATAGGCATCATGTTAGGAAGGTGTTGACTAGAGATTGGTTGCCAAAAAAATGAGTTTCTAATGGAAGAGTCAATTATACAAACAACTGAGAAGAATGCCGTGGTTCGGGACTGGTTTCTAAAAACTCAGAAAGAAAAAGGGGATAGTCTAGTGGAGGGATGTATTGCCAATCTGCCCGAGCACGTAACTGTGAATGTTCGCCAGAATAACCTTGAAATTTAGTTCGGGTTTGGAATCAGTGGGATTTAGACACTAGGGGCATTTTCACTGAAAGATATGGGGACATAGCCAACTTGATTGCTGTCAACGTAGACGAACGATTAATCCAAGCCATGGTCAGATTTTGGGATCCGGCTTACAATGTTTTACCTTCAATCGAGAAGATATGACTCTGGCTATAGAGGAGTACGTTGCTTTGCTTCATGTTGAAAATGCGCAATTCTATAAAGTATATGTGAAGGAGCGTAAGTCGATGACCTTCAAGAAAAAGTTAGTGAGATTGACAGACATGACTGACGCATGGGCCGAAAAATAGATAAAGAAGAAGAATGAAACCATTTGCATTCCATGGTCTTCTCTACGAGATTTGGTTCTGAACCATCTCAACATGTTGAAAAGGGTAAATCTATTTGCTTTGGCCATTTACGGTTTGATCATCTTCCCGAAAGTCCTTGGACACATAGAAGTTGCAGTGGTGGATTTCTTCGAAAGATTAAAACAAGGAATCAACCCTGTCCCGACTATCCTAGCCGAGACTTTCAGATCCCTGAGTAGTTGTCGGAGGAAAGGGGAAGGATGATTTATTGGATGCGCGCAGTTGCTCAATGTTTGAATCTTGAGTCACTTCTGGAAAGTAGAGCGCACACCGTTCCATATGTTTTCAAAAACATTTGCCCCGTTGGAAGCTTATCTCAAGAAAGAATGGCCAAAGAAAGTCACTGAACAATATTGGGTCTCAGTTTTCCAGAACCTTCGCGTTGAGGATATAACGTGGAGAGCACCGTGGATACGCCCTTCGGTTCTGCTATACAAGGTCGGAGATCAAGACTGGGTGCCACTACTCGGATTATGGGGAGGAGTTGGATATGCCCCGCTATTAGTCCAAAGGCAATTTTCTTCATGACAATTCATACCCGCCACTGGAGGATTAGCACAGTCCGAGTTTGCTTTTGCGAGCGAGGGATATATGAAGAGGGTCTAAGATACCGCAAAGTCTTGGAAGAGAATTTATCTCATGGAATTAGCTCTATATCCTGATACCCTTACCCAAGATTACGACATATGGAGAAAGCAAAGGGTGAATAGTCAGCACGTCTCGTCGACAAATTACACCGTCCAGAATCCTTTCTCGGAAGAAGTGCCATTTGAGCTAGAAATGACAAGACAAGAATTTGAACGAGAAAAGGCCAAGATGTCTCGAGACCTTAGTGCTCTTCAAGAGGAAAACTACCAATTGAAGATCGACGTTCAGATTGAAAGATCCAGAACCGAGAAAGTACAAAAAGAAGCTAAAGTCGTAAGAAATGACTTAAGGGACCTCCATCTGGAAAATAAAAAGTTAAGAGGCACAATAAAGAACAGTGGGTTGGGTAAGTCATCAGCAGAATGGAAGGAGGAAATTAGCAACATCAAAAGAGAGATGGAATTCTGGAAAGGGAAAGTGAAGAAAGAAGAAGAAAAGGCTGCACGAGCTATGATGGAGCTAAGGAAGAAGAACGCCGAATATGAAGCTGTATCTGCCGAGGTAATGACTAGTCGATCTAAACGTCAAGAACTAAAAGAGAGGATACGAGATCTAGAAGACATGCTGCAAGATCGTCAACAATAGCTAGATACTCTCTTGGAGGCTTTAGGAGAAAAGAATAGCCAATATGATAGAGACATTCGTACTTACGAAGAGGGCCTCTAAGAAAAAGAAATGCAACTTAGATATTTGATCAATGAAATTCGTGGGGTAGCCATGTACGTAGTACAACTATCAGATGAAGCAGAGAATCTCAGTTGCCAATTTCCGCCGAGCCAACGATCGAGTATATCGGAATTCTTAGAGCGAGTAAAGAAATATATCGATATAGCTAGGAAGTTCGTGTAATGTCCGAATCAAAAATGGCGAAATGTTTTGTAATAAACTTTTTTGATGAATGAAATGCCTAAATAGGGGCTATCTTGAAATCAACACCAATTTCTTGCATTTCTTTCATGACTAACATTCATTTGACATTTATACATTCATTCATTCATTCATTGCATCCCATAATCGTTCGCTGAGGTTAAAACATACAATTCGCAGTTGTAATACCATAAGATTGGAACCACGTCATTCGTATAGGACATGCCGACAAGCTAAAGTAATGAAGGCTGAATTCAATGAAAGGGTTGAAAGAATTCAAAGGGAATTACAAGAGCAGTTGGCCAAGTCGCAGCAAGAGACAAGAGACTTAATGGTGAGATCTCGAGAAGAATCGCTCGAGCAAAGGGACCAAATAGCCAAGATGATGGAAATGATGTCCGCTTTAGTTAAGGGAAAGGGACCCATGCAGAGCCTTGACGTCGAGAAACCTCGGTCAAGAGTTAATCACAGTCAAGATCCGCTCTATCCCCTAGGATTCACTCCACCGCATGCCCACGCAATACAAAGAGGGTACACCCAAGGGGAACCCACAGACCTGGAGCAAGGCCGGTGCCACCTGCTCATTTGGGGCAAGGAATGTTTGTATCAAACCCGGGGGCTAGCCCTGCTGATCCACTCGTTCCAAATTTGGATGACCCAGCAGAGATAGCCAGGTTGAAATTGAATGATCACGATGCAAAGGAGAAATATAGGAGCCTAGAGAAAAGGCTCAAAGTGATAGAAGGCACTAAAGTCTTTTCTGCATTGAGCGCTAAAGAGCTCAGTTTGGTACCCGATTTAGTTTTGCCTCCAAAGTTTAAGGTACCAGATTTTGAAAAGTACGATGGGACAAGATGTCCTAAAGCGCATCTCATCATGTTTTGCCGAAAGATGACCGGCTATGTGAATGAAGATAAACTGCTCATACACTGTTTTCAGGATATAGTCTGATCAGCTCTTCGATGGTACAACCAGCTTAGTAGGGAAAAGATTCGATCCTGGAAGGACTTGGCATCAGTATTCTGTGAGCAGTACAAGCATGTATCGGATATGGTGCCTGATCGAATGACTCTACAAATGATGGAAAAGAAACCAGCAAAAACCTTTAGACAGTATACGCAAAGGCGGAGAGATATCTCGGCCCAAGTGGAGCCTCCACTGACTAAGACTGAGATAACGGTCCTTTTCATCAACACGTTGAAAGCGCCATTCTATGACAAGTTGGTAGGAAGTGCCACAAAATACTTTGTGGATATTGTGATATCCAGGGAACTTATTGAAAATGCTATAAAGAGTGGAAGGATGGAAGGTTCTTACAGTTCAAGAAGGGCAGCACCCGTAAAGAAAAGAGAGCCAGAAACCCATATGGTGAGAGCTGGAAGCCATTACACTCCAAACCTATATCCAAACCAACCCCGACCTCAAAATTATCTACCTCCGAATTTCTATTTCCCTCCTCAAAACCCTTACTATCAAACACCACCTCCTTACCCATCCTACCCTGTATATGCCACGAACAACCAAAGACCAGTCACTGCACTCCCAAAAAATACTATACCCTCCCAGGGCCAGCCTAAAAACGAACAAAGGCCAGCAAGACCCAATCTTGAGAAACTGCAATTTACTCCTATTCTTATGTCGTATGGGGAACTGTACCCAAAACTCTTGGAGAAGCAATTAATATCTTCCCATTACATAGCACCCCTTAAGCCTCCATACCCGAAATGGTACGATCCAAATGCTAGTTGTGCATACCATGCTGGGAACCAGGGGCACTCTACGGAAAACTGCCTTGCCTTTAAAAGGACGGTTCAAGGACTCATCGATGCGGGCATTCTGCGATTTGATGGTGCTGGCGGTACGGCCGGGAACCCATTCCCAAACCACACCGAAGGGAATGTGAGCGCAGTGGGAGAGGAAGACAAACAGAAAAGTAGAAGATGGGTTTCTGAAATAAGAACACTTTTGCAAAAAATCTGGGAGGTACTAGTTGAAAAGGGGGTGCTCTGTCATCTTAATAGAGTATTCGAAGGAAGAAATGCAAAAGATCAAAGTTTTTACGAATTCCATGGTATTGAGGGGCATGACATTCAGTCATGCGAGGAGTTCAGGAGATTACTGCAAAATATGATGGATAATAAGGAGATTGGGATTTTTTTATAAAAGCGAAGAGGTCGATAGAGGAGAAATATGCGCCTCTGACAATCAATCGTCAGATTTCCCGTATAGCACCGACCGACCGTTAATAATTTATTATGACGCGAAGAAGGAACCGATGAAACCAAAAGTGATAATCGAAGTACCATCTCCTTTCCCTTATAAGGACGATAAGGCGATACCGTGAAAATACGATGTCAACATTGTCATACCTGAAGGTGAAAAGTCCGAAACCGCAATTGAAAGTGTTGGAGAAGTAGGTCATTTCACCCGCAGTGGGAGGTGTTATTTTAAAGAAGTCGAGCCGACAAAGAAAAAAAGTGACTTAAAACAGAAAGGGAAAGCACCGATGCACGTGATCGAAGATGAGCATGAAACTAGGCTTGAACAAGAAGTTAAAAAGCCTGTGGACGAGGAGGAAGCACAGGAATTCTTAAAATTCATCAAGCATAGTGAGTATAATATGGTAGAACAATTGAAAAAGCAACCAGCATGAATCTCGGTTTTATCTCTACTGTTAAATTCAGAGCCACACCGAAACACTTTGTTGAAGGTGTTAAATCAAGCTTACTAGCAAACAACATATCTGTTGATAAGCTGGATAGGTGGGTGAATAATCTGAACGCGGACAATTTCATTTCTTTTAGTGATGATGACATACCGCCAAATGGTAGAGGCTCAGTGAAAGCACTGCATATTACGACTCGCTGCAAGGGCTACATAATACCGAACGTGCTCATCGATAATGGGTCGGCTCTCAACGTCATGCCTTTGGCCACGCTTTCTAGAATTCCAATGGACCTGTCCTATTTAAGGCCCTGTCATTCCACGGTAAGGGCATTCGATAGGACAAGGCGTGAGGTCATGGAAAAGATTGAGATCCTTTTAAAAGTGGGCCCTTATATATACGATGTTGAATTTCAAGTCATGCACATTACACCATCATACAATTGCCTTTTAGGAAGACCCTGGATCCATTCTGCTGGAGTGGTCCCATCATCCCCCTATCAAAAGGTGAAATTTATCATGGATGGCTGTTTAGTCACTGTCGAGGGAGAAGAAGACATTGTAGCATCTATTTCTACCGACACACCATACATTGAAGTGAGTAAAGATGATATAGAGTGTTCCTTCCGATCTCTTGAATTTGTCAATGCCATATTCGTCGCTGAGGGAAACAGGATTCCCGTGCCAAAACTGTCGAGAAATACCATGATGGGTATCAAGCTGACTGTGGGGAGAGGAGCCCGAGCAAGGAAAGGTTTGGGAAAATTTCAGCAAGGAATAGTCAGGGCTTTAAAGCTAGTGCACCACAAGGCCCGATACGGTTTGGGATTCCAGCCTTACATGTGTCAAAGAAGAAAACAATGGAAGAAAGATCAAGAAAGAAGGATCGCAAGAACCTTAGCACGAGAAATAGAATAGGAGCCCATGACATACCCTCCTTTGTCAAAAACATTTACATCTGCAGGGATGATATACCCCGGACCGGATAATACACAGAGCACGCTGTTATTAATTGAAAGGGGTCTTCAGAATGTCAGTATAAACGTTATTGACAAAGGAAGTGAGGCAATTAAAGATGTTTCAACGATACGCCCTTGTCCTCCTGGTTTCATGTTGAACAATTAGACTGCCGAGGACCTTCTTGTAGTTTATAAATCTTCAGAGTAATGCTCAAACATTAACCCTCTATTGTGTCCTTAGATATAATAGAATTCTTTTGTAAGAGCTTGCATTCGCTCTTTATCATTTAAATGAATATCAGTGAAGATGCATTTTGTCACGATCTTTCGTATTATCACTAATTTCATAATCATTTTCTCATTTCATAGCCTATCCTTACATTTTTCTCATACCATGCCATAACATTTCGTTTGTTGGTTCCAATACTTGGATGCCCCTCTATAGTTTCCTTTTCCATTCAACTTTCAGGTGTTCAGATATCAACAGCATGAACAAACCCGTTACGAGTCCTGAAATCGATTTTGAGAAGGATGTTTGTTTAGGAGAATTCGAAGCTGAAGAAAATGCTGAAGACTATATCTCGTCTCTTGACTTGCTAAGAATGGTGGAATAAGAGGATAAACAGATTTTTCCTCATCAAGAATCTGTTGAAATAATAAATTTGGAAACTGAAGAAAGGAAGCAAGAAGTGAAGATTGGGACCTCTATTTCAGGGGGCACTAGGCATAATTTCATGTCTTTGCTCCGCAAGTACAAAGACGTATTCGCATGGTCATATCAGGACATGCCAGGATTGGATGAAGATATAGTGGTTCATAAGCTTCCATTAAGGCCAGAATGCAAACCCATTCAACAAAAGCTAAGACAGATGAGACCTGAGATGTTGTTGAAAGTAAAAGAGGAAGTCAAAAAGCAATTTGATGCTGGCTTCCTACAAGCTTCTAAATATCCAGAATGAGTGGCTAACATAGTCCCGGTACCAAAGAAAGACAGCAAAGTATGAATGTGCGTGGATTATTGTGACCTGAATCGAGCAAGTCCTAAAGATAATTTTCCCTTACCACACATTGATACGTTGGTGGATAACACAGCAAAGTATTCATTGTTTTCTTTCATGGATGGATTCTCGGGGTATAATCAGATCAAGATGACCCCTGAGGATATGGAGAAAACTACCTTCGTAACAATGTGAGGAACTTTCTGCTACAAGGTGATGCCATTTGGGTTAAAGAATGCTGGGGCAACATATCAGAGGGCTATGGTGACGTTATTTCATGACATGATGCATAAAGAAATAGAGGTCTACATCGACGATATGATTGCTAAATCCCGAGGGGAAGAAGAGCATGTAGTGAACCTTAAGAAGTTGTTCGGAAGGCTGAGAAAGTTTCAACTAAAGCTTAATCCAGCCAAATGTACGTTTGGGGTTACCTCGGGAAAGTTGCTAGGCTTCATTGTCAGCGAAAGAGGTATTGAGGTTGATCCAGATAAAATAAAAGCCATTCAAGAGTTACCACCTCCGCGCACGCAAAAGGAAGTCAGAGGATTTTTAGGGAGGTTAAACTACATCGCCCAATTCATCGCTCAACTTACCAACCAATACGACCCAATCTTTCGGCTTCTTCGAAAACATAACCCGGGAGAATGGAATGAGGAATGCCAAGTGGCCTTTGATAAGATAAAACTGTATTTGTCTAGTTCTCCAGTGCTAGTACCGCCAACTCCGAGAAGACCATTGATATTGTATTTGACTGTGTTCGAAAATTCAATGGGTTGCGTACTGGGGCAACACGAAGAGTCAGGAAAGAAAGAAAAGGTGGTCTACTACCTTAGCAAAAAGTTCACTGAATATGAGGCAAAGTATTCGTCCATTGAAAAATACTGTTGCGCTTTGGTTTGGGTAGCTCGGAGACTCAGGCAATACATGTTGTATCATACAACATGGTTAATTTCAAAGCTGGACCCAATAAAGTACATGATGGAATCACCAGTACTCTCAGGAAAAATAGCACAGTGGTAGATCTTACTATCGGAGTACGACATCATCTATGTGAGTCAAAAGTCAATAAAAGGAAGTGCAATAGCTAACTTCTTAACAACTCGAACAACAGAAGAATACGAGCCATTGAGGTTTGATTTCCCTGATGAAGACTTGATATATATTACAGAAAAAGAGGGTGAGTCATCAAAAGAGAAGTCATGGAAGATGAGCTTTGATGGTGCATCGAACGCATTGGGGCATGGGATTGGAGCAGTCTTAATATCACCAGAAGGGAACCATTATCCATTCACTGCCAGATTAAACTTCTTCTGTACCAATAACATAGCGAAATATGAGGCTTGTATCATGGGACTTCGTGCAGCAATCGAACGAGACATCAAAGCTTTAGAGGTATACGGAGACTCAGCATTGCTGATTTACCAAATCCGTGGAGATTGGGAAGTACGAGATTCAAAATTAGTCAAATACAGCAATCTAGTGGCAGGACTAATTAAATAATTCAAAGAAATAACTTTTAATTACTTCCCACGAGAAGAAAACCAATTGGCTGACGCCCTGGCCACTTTGGCTTCAATGTTCAAAGCAAACAGAGAAATAGAAATAATGCCTCTTCAAATGAGCATATATGAAGTCCCTGCACATTGTTTCAGTATTGAAAAAGAGCCAGATGGACGACCATGGTTCTATGATGTCTTAGAATATATCAAGAATCAAAGGTATCCCGAACAAGCAAATGAGAACGACAAAAGAACAATCAGAAGAATGGCAGCGGGATTCGTTCTTGATGGGGACATCCTGTACAAAAGAGGAAAAGATCAAGTGCTCTTGAGATGCGTAAATGCTATTGAAGCCAGAAAAATACTTGAATATGTCCATGATGGAATCTGTGGGACACATGCCAATGGTTTCACTATGGCCAGGAAGATTATGAGACTCGGTTACTACTGGTTGACGATGGAAAGCGACTGTATTAGTTTTGCAAGAAAATGCCACAAATGTCAAATTTATGGCGATAAGATTCATGTAGCCCCTTCGCCCCTTCATGTTATGACTTTTCCGTGGCCTTTTTCTATGTAGGGCATGAATGTTATAGGGCCAATTTCCCCTACCGATTCATTTTTGTGGTCATTGATTACTTCACAAAATGGATAGAAGTCGCTTCGTTTGTCAATGTGACGAAGACTGCAGTTTGTAGGTTTTTGAAAAAGGAAATCATTTGTCGATATGGTTTGCCTGAAAGAATCATTTCAGATAACGTCATGAATCTGAACAACAAGATGATGGAGGAGGTGTGTGAGCAATTTCAAATAAAGTATCATAACTCATCACCCTGTCGCTTGAAAATGAACGAAGCTGTTAAAGCGGCCAACAAGAATATTAAGAAGATTATTGGGGAAATGATCGAGACATATAAAGACTGGCACGAAAAGTTACCATTTGCTTTGTATGCATATCGCACATCTGTGCGAACATCTACGGGAGCAACTCATTTCTCTCTGGTCTATGGAATAGAAGCTGTGCTACCTATCGAAGTCGAGATCCCCTCTCTACGAGTCTTAATAGAGTCGAAACTAGAGGAAGCAGAATAGGTTCGAGCTCGACATGACCAGTTAAACCTCATCGAAGAAAAACGTCTAAAGGCAATTTGTCACGGGCAGATGTACCAGAAGAGAATGATCGTGGCCCATGACAAGAAAGTACGGCCAAGAGAATTTCACGAAGGAGAACTCGTGCTGAGAAAGATTCTCCTAATACAAAAAGACTTCCGAGGAAAATGGGCACCAAATTGGGTAGGACCATATGTTGTAAAGAAGGCATTCTCGGGTGGAGCTTTAATTCTCACTGAGATAGATAAGAAGGAGTTACCCAATCCAGTGAATTCAGATGCTGTGAAAAAATATTATGCCTAAAAAAAAATAAAAAAAGGAGAAAAAGATCAAGGTGAAAACTCGAAAAGGGCGTCTTGATGAACAAAAGGATCAAGGTAAAAACCCGAAAAGGGCGTCTTGATTAACACGAAAGATTAGGATGAAAACCCAAAAGGGCATTCTAATGAGGCAAACACTGGGTTTAAAAAGCAAGGCGTTTTGAATGGTGGGTCAGGCAGCAAGACTACAGTATTTGGAGCATTTTTAGCAGCTCGAAATCTTCTACGCAAGAAGCCATGCTCGAAAAGATTCTTGATTAAGAAACATTGAAGAGTTCATGTGTTGAATATCTAGAGCATTTGTATCCATTGAATGCGATCCCATTTCTCTTTATGAGACTTTTTCTTACTATCATTGGTTAACTTTTTCGTTTGCTACATTTGAAATAAATAAATGTGAGGTACCTTTTTTTGTCCCTACTTGACCAATTTCATGCACCTCATTGTATGATTTATTTACCTGATAAATAGTGAAATGACATACTCTAAACAAAAGAAATGTTAATCATTACTCAGATAAGAATTTGATAAGTACAAGAGCCCCAACGCAAGGACAAAGTTCAACCAGGGGCAAAAGAGCGATATCTGAGAAACGCAGATTATTCGTGAAGCTTGAAGACGGGTACAGGGCCTGAAGAGAAAGTCAAGAGTCGAAGCAATGAACGCAGATCATCAAAAATCATGATAGAAAGGGCATACGACAAACATGCCTAAGGCGCATAGCATAATCATGTAGGCATAAAGACATTTAAGACAAACATATGCATATCATGATAACATCATGCATGACATATACAGGTACTCTAGTAGAGTAAGAGGATATGATGATAGCTGTACTGAATCAAAGGAAAAGACACTTGAGTTCCACCAGATGACAGGTTCTGGTATTTTGATATTTTTATTTTTGTTTTCAAAATTCAACTCATATTGCGAGAAATGAATTGAACCTCAAGACACATTGAGGTATTTTTAATTTCTGTCACCCCCCCAAAAAATCAATCAACTCATATTGTGAGAGGTGAGTTGAGCCTCAGGCCACCCTGAGGTATTTTTAATTTCTGCTTGTCAAAAATCAACTCATATTGCGAGAGGTGAGTTGAGCCTCAGGGCACGCTGAGGTATTTTCAATTTCTGATTTTCAATTTTCGTTTGAAATCAACTCATATTGTGAGAGGTGAGTTGAGCCTCAGGGCACGCTAAGGTATTTTCAATTTCTGGTTTTCAATTCCTGCTTTTCAAAAAAATCAACTCATATTGCGAGAGGTGAGTTGAGCCTCAGGGTATGCTGAGGTATTTTCAATTTCTATTTTTCAATTACTGCTTTTCAAAAAAATCAACTCATATTGCCAGAGGTGAGTTGAGCCTCAGGGCACGCTGAGGTATTTTCAATTTCTGCTTTTCAATTCCTGCTTTTCAAAAAAAATCAACTCATATTGCGAGAGGTGAGTTGAGCCTCAGGGCACGCTGAGGTATTTTCAATTTCTGCTTTTCAATTCCTGCTTTTCAAAAAAAATCAACTCATATTGCGAGAGGTGAGTTGAGCCTCAGGGCACGCTGAGGTATTTTCAATTTTTGCTTTTCAATTCCTGCTTTTCAAAAAAATCAACTCATATTGTGAGAGGTGAGTTGAGCCTCAGGACACGCAGAGGTATATTCAATTTCTGTTTTTTTCAATGTTTTTCAAAAAATCAACTCATATTGCGAGAAGTGAGTTGAGCCTCGGGTCACATGTCGAGGTATTTTCAAAATCTGTTTTTCAAATTCAGTTTTCAAAAATCAACTCATATGGCGAGAGGTGAGTTAAGCCTCGGGGTACGTTAAGGTATTTTTAATTTTTGCTTTTCAATTCCTGCTTTTCAAAAAAAAAATCAACTCATATTGCGAGAGGTGAGTTGAATCCTAGGTCACACACTAAGTTCGCAGGCTGATCTATTTTGATGTTTGTTTCTCAATAAAGAATAAGGATTGGAGCTGATTGAAGACACCAGATTTTGCCTCTTTGAAGTTGCAATGGAGCAGGTTGAAGTTGCAAGTCTTATCTTCCTAAAGTTGCAGCGGAGCTGATCGAGGATATCAGATCTTACCTTTCTGAAGTTGTAGAAGAAGAGATCACAAACTTTATCCCATTGAAGTGGTAGAAGAGTGGATTAAAGTTGTAGATCTTTTCTTCCTAAAGTCCCGGAGAAGACCGAAGCCATAAATCTCATATCCTTGAAGTTACATTACGTCATATTGAAAGTTACAAGTCAAATCTCTGAAGTTGCGGTGAGATAGATCAAAGATATAAGACACAGTGCACTAGAATGAGGCTACCTGAAGAAGAGAAGCATCAAAGAAGTCAAGACTCGGCGAGACCGCCAAAATTGGCCCTTTTAAGGTCTTTGCTCCATTCCCGTTACACGACAATGAGCAAAGAGGGGCAGCTGTTGAGGCCCAATTTTGATCCAACATTAAAACCCTTACAAATAAACCTTAAAATAACCATTAGCCCAACTAAACCAAACAACATAACCTAAATACCAATTACCTAAACCCCTTAACCCATTTTCAAACCCATACCCGGAGCCCAATAATCAAGCCCAATATGTAACACCCCAAACTCGGCCTAGACGTTACGACCGGATCTGGCGTGTCACATTGAAGCGTTATTAGAGAAGTCATGTTTTATCTAAAATCTTTCTTAGTGTTTAAAGAATATTTTCATTTTAAATTAAAGTGAATGGAAGCAACGCACCAGGTAGGATTCAAGAAAAGAGGAGGTGAGTCAATTAGACTGCTTAAGTACCTAGCTCTTTCATGATCCAATCCTAGACATGCACACATCCATTGCCACACTTTAAGCTTATTACTTGTCCACGAACAACAAATTAAGTTTAAGTCCATTTAAAATATTTTTTCCTTTGAAAACATTTACGTTGTGGAAGCTTTGCTCAGTTATCGTGATATTTTGAAAATAAGTAACTTTTATAAAACGCGCCCTAGAGCTAACCAATTTTAAGGAATCAATTTACGTGATGTAAATCTCAAGTTGAAAATGATTTAAGTAATTTAAAAACCCAAAATAGAAATAATCAAAAATAAATGCAAAATTTAAAAGGAAGCTAATTGAAACCTATTTAAAAACCAGAAATTTAATCTTCGTGGCCACTCTAAATCCCTTGACTCCAAGTCCACCAACTAGGGCTCACCGCAAGGATGGAAGAGAAAGGGGGTGAGTTTGGAAAACTCAGTGTGTATGGAAAACCCATCCAAAGCCCAAGTTAGCTCAAGCCAATTGGGCCTAAGCCCTATTCAGATAAAAGTGGGTCTGGGTCAAACCCTTTTCGAATCTGAGAACTCGGCCTTAGCCCTTTTCAGATAACAAGATGGCTCTGTAGGCCCATTCCGTAACGTAAACAGACATATTCGTGTATGCAAGCCCTTGACCTATAACCAACCGCTACACTCCACCGTATCACTCTACACTCCATGTGGGAATAGCTCAACCCACCCAAAGACTACACTCCACAGATAAAAGATCTGCTGCTCAGATATCAGTAAGTTGAGGCAAAGCCTCTAGTACGTGGACAAGCCACTTTCAGTACTTCCTCCATCAATATCCCAGTCCCATGCATCAGATAATAATAATAACATGGCATGCAGAAAATAATAGCAGTCAAACATGCATTCAGGTCAACCTTAACCCTAGGGGTAAATCAGTAATTTTACTCCTAGGGATAAATCTGTAAATTTTCCACCTATGAAGGTATTTCAGTAATTTACCTATTTTAGGGTTTTTCATGCATATTCCCACTTTTCACGTACTAACAGAAACACTTACCGAGGGTTCTTACCGAATTGGGCCCGTTGGCCCATTATCCCAATTTTGGCCCATTAAGCCCAAAAATATCGAAGGCACAGAAATCATGCATTCTGCAGTCTAAACATTGTAGTTTACCAAAAACGTTAATCAATTTACCTCACGAGCATTAGCACACTCGCAAGTCTACAAAATACCGGTTTTTTGGCATTTCGGCTTTTCGGCTTTTGTCGATCTAGACTATGAAAGGGTGTCAGTTACACACCTATTTAGACGATATGCTGACGAGATCCACACACACGAACTGCCTACAATTGGATTACTAACACGTTAATCTAACTATCAAAAACGAACTACGTATTAACCCCCTTACCATATTCAGCCAAAAACACCTTAGGCACTAGCGATCCTACCTTTGCCAAAATTAGCGACTAGGTTTAGATCCAGTCGTTCCACTTGTCCAAGCCTTTGATCAGCAGCCTCTAGATCACACAATTATCAAAATAAAACAATTATAACATCCCTTAGAGCTACAAGCCCAAATCGATAGCCTCCCTAACCTTTAGGGACTTCGGCTTTTCCTAACTTTAAAGAAATAAGACTAGATCTGAAGTAATGAGCACTTACCACTTATTCCTCTTTGATTTCTACGCATATCTGATGTAGATCTATCCTCTAAACAATGGCAGAACCTGAATCCAGGAGATCTGAAGTTTCGGCTATAAGCCCCTAAGTCTTATGGTATTTCGGCTTTTTAAGTGAAGAAGATGACGATTTGAGGCTATAACTTTGAAGTAATGTTGCCGACAGATACTAAGGGTTTAGAGAAGATGAAAATTGATCAAAAAGAACAAAAATAACTGAAGGATTTTGGCTTGGAGAAATCGTCACAAGAAGTGAGTTTTCGGGATTTCGGCTTTTATGGCAATCGGCTATGGAGGTTTTGTGGAGGATGGGATTAACAGAGGACGTGGGTAAGGTGATCAGAAGGTTTTGGCTAGAAGAAAAAGTAAAAAGGAAGAAAGAAAATGAAGGAAAAAGAGAGGAAGAAGAAATCAGCACCAAGGAGAAGGAATTTGCGTTTTTGGCTTTTGTGAGAACTCAGAAAGGATGAATGACAGCGAAAGCTTTCAGGTGGCTAACCCTAATTCTCCAAGACAGAAAAAGAAAAGAACCTAACCCTAATATCAACTAAAACAATCGGCCCAACCTCCCAAAGGCCCTTGCCAAAATTCACTTAAGTGATAACATGCCCGGCACATGCCTAAAATTAAAAAGTAACAATATGCCTACCTTGCAACTTGAACCCTAGACCTTTAATTCCTTCCCAGACGCCATTTTTTTAGGAACTTAGTGGCACCACCTTGCCACTTTACCAAGGCCTTATTTGTGTCCTATTTTACCACCTCAACTTTAAAAGCCCATATCGCCAGAACCCTCTCTCCCAAAATTAAAATTCAGGAATTGCCTCGAATTAAATTTACTCTTGGGCCTTTTTTCCCACACCATAAACCCTTCGTAATTTATTTAATTACTAAACTAAACATACGAAATAATAATAATAACATTCAAATTATTCGGGCTGTTTTCCACCCAAACCCAGACTCAAGGCCCAATACTTCCAGACCCAAAAATCAGGGCGTTACACAATAAATCTAGACCTAGCCCAACATCAGAGAAAAACCAAAACAGAATGGTATGAAACCCTAGCCACCTACCCCATCGACAAAGTCACCTCAGCCACGCAACACCCATGCCGTCTGCCACATCTACCACCTGCTCCACCTGCAAAACAAGAAAGACACACAACAGCAACAAAAAGAAAATAGACAGTGTGACAAAATAGGCTATAAAGCTGAATGAAAAATTGTAAAAGGGGGGGGGATTTTTTGCTTTCTTTCTTTCGAAACATAAGAGGAAAATAACAGCAAAAAGCTTCAACAAAGCCCGAACCTACAGCAAGAAGTATAAAAGACCGATCTAAAGGACTATTTACCGTTTGGATTTTACTATTTTCTTTTGTTTTTTTTCTTGAATTTCTTGGCATATATCATCTATATCTCATTAGAAACAACACATACACATATTAAATAAAGATAAATAAAGAAAAGGGAGGAAAAATTACCTGCGGGAAATTTTCGGCCACCGTACAGTGGAGCCACAACGGGGCGATGACCGGACCCAGGATCGGTGCTGGAGCCCTTGCAGAGAAAAAACAAATTTCTTTCTTTTTTTTTCTTCCCCATGCAGAAATGATATTTTTTTCAAAATTTTTTAACTTTTATAGGGGTCTGGAACGGCGTCGTTTTAGGCCCTGCACTTAAGGACTGAAACGGTGTCGTTTCATCATGGATCGGGTCGACCCGACCCTACTCGCTAGGATCCGCGTGTTTTTGTGCGGAAAGGCTATTTGCGCTTTCGGCCCTTCCGTTTTTTCATTGTTTTGCGATGAAGTTCCCATAATTTTTTAAATCGACCCCATATTTTCGCTTGAAATTCAAGTGGATCCTCATTGATACGACGTAGTTTTAAGAAACCGGGGTTATTGCACTTTTACCCCTCTGCAGTTGCATTCGCATTCGAATGGATCCTCTTGTTTACCTTTATTTTAATTTTGGCCCCAAAACTTTGTTATTAGTTCTATTTCAGTCCTTTCTTATTTATTTTCATTACTTTATTAAATATTATTACTATTTTTTCTAATATTATTAATATTATCACTATTATTATCATTATTACTATATCTTAATGTATAATCTTTTATATATATGTATATGTATTTAATATATTTATGTATATACTTATGTGGCATTATTATTAGTCGTTTTTCTAATATGTATATATTATGCAAATATTTTAATGTTATATTATATATGTATATTTTTCATATATTATTAACATGTGTTTTAATATTATATTTTATATATTATCATATATATTTTAGTATATATATATGTTTATGAAGTATTATCAATAGTTTTTTATTCTTAATACATATATATTATGTATATATTTTAATACTACATTATATATAAATATTTTATATTATGAATATATTTCAAATATTACATATTAAGTATTTCTAATATCTTTTTATTTATACCCATATATGTACGTATCTATGAAACGTATTAATAAATTCATTTTATATTGTTATCATTTCTAATGTATATGTATATATCATATATATTATGTATATATATTTTCAATATTATTAGTTATATTTGTTATATACTATTCTATGTACATATTTCCATATCATCTTATGTATATATTATTAAATACTATTATATGTATATGTATTTTAATACCATATTGTATATATATATTATTATTACATTTATTTAATTCCTACTATATTTATTATTAATATTAGTGCATATATTTTATTATTCTTGCATACATATTTTATATCTAGTATTATTTTCAGTATATCATTTTATTTATTACTATACCTATTATTTTCATTATTATCACTTATTATTTTATTTTACTATTATGTATATATTTTTCATATATGTTACGTACATACTCTTAATATCATCATTATGTATATCGTTCATTGTTTCCCTTTCATGCTTAACTCTAGTATTACGTTTAATATCGCATACATCTTTACCATTTTTGATGTTATTGTCACATTTATCATTTGCTTCAACATATTTCTAGCTCTTCCATTTATTTATTTTTATTTCATATCAATTTCGCTTTGCATTATTTCGAAAATCTTATTCTTGTTTTCTAATTAATTTTAATAATCAAGGCAACGTACCGATTTAATATTAAGTCATCGATTTCATCGCTATGTTGGGTGGACATCAATTGACTTGTGTTAAAACGGTATGTCCTTCTCAAAAATAAAAAAAATTAAAATTTTTTGTGTTTCAACCGGATCACGACTAAATGTTACATTGAACTCGTATTTTTGAAAATCAAGACAACATGTGTTTTACAAGATACCAATTTTGGGCGTCGCGAGGGTATTAATACCTTCCTCGCGCATAACCGACTCCCGAACCCTAATTTTTCTCTGGCTTTTGACGTAGACCTAAACTCGGCCTTCCTTTTATTTTAAAAATAATAATAAATTTATTAGGTGTCCGATCATACCTAGAAAAAAGATCGATGGCGACTCCTCTTTATTTTTAAAACCAAACTTCGGTCTTTAAAAATTGCCACAATTAGCGACCAAGCTAAATTTTTACGTCGCTACAACCATGATGTCAAGTACACATGAAGACTCAAGGACATTCCAATAGAAATGATCTTAAGAATGATCGTTTCCTTCTTTTTTTTTTCCCTTTAGATTTGAACATATTATTTTTTATATGAGAAAACAAGGATATACCGTTAGAAATTACCTCAAGAACAAATCAAAGATCTTGAAAATACATGGCAAGGGTGGGGCATGGTGGTCAGTGGTATCATGCTGGAAGGTGGGCTCATTGAAAAGAGTGGGTCAATCTCATGGTTTGTCATGACTACTGGTAGATTCTTTCTTCTTAAAAAGGATTCAATTGTTGATAATATCACTATTGAAATCTTTAGATTGTGAATAAACCAAAAAAAAGAGAAGGTTTTGAACTAATTATATAGAGGTCCCTAACTTTAGTCAAAAGTTAAAAACTATCACGTGTCATCACTCAATGGGCTAATGTGCCATGTTAGCAATCCATTAGTGGATTAATGAACATTTTAACAGAAGTGACTAATTTGAACAATTATCTTAATTAGAGTGATCAAATTGATAAAAAAATTAGAGTGACCAAAATAAAAATAACGCTATTTTATGGTGACCTACGGTGTAGTTTACCCTAGTATTATTTTTTCAAAGAATATATTGCCATTAATAGAATTTTTGGTTATCTTTTTTTTTTTCATTTTTAAAGTCAGTCCTATCAGCTTTTTTTAGATAAATAATCCAAAAATATTAAAAAATGATGAAAATGACATTAGTACTAGTTTATTTAGAAAAATGACCTAGTTCTAGTGGCAATGGGTGCCTCCACTTCTCAAGGCAGCACCACCCCAAAATGTGACCTAATCATTACTTCATAATTACAAAAATCATAGGATGAAAAAAAAATTATTTTCTTTGGTGCTGCCATTTCCCAAGGTGGCACGCTTATAAATTTTTCATCCCATTGTATTTTCACGCATATTTCTAGAGGCAAATGAAAAATAAATATATATATTTTATTATTTTTGGTGCCGCCTCCTTTAATGGAGGCACTAAATTACCATGTTTTTGTTGGTGCCGCATCCATCCATAGAGTCACCAATTTCTGTAAAAAAAAAACATTTCTCTTTGGTGACTACTCGAGATGTGGCGGCACTAGTAATTTTTTTTTGGAATTTTTTTAGGTCGCCACTTATCTTCAAAAACAATAATTTTTTTTTTGGTACCTACTTTAGATGTGGTGGCACCACCAAAGATATATACCCCTCGCGCCGACTTAACATAAGTAAGGGTCTTAAATTTTTTTTTTATGTTGAGAGGAAAAAAAAAGTGTTATGTTGAAGGAATGAGAGATATTTATTATTATGATGTTGTTTAACGGAAAAATTATTACGTCATGACCATTATATATAAACGTGTAAAATATAATGTCATTTTTAGGGTAGCAGTTATGTAGTTAAGAGATTTTTTTGGCAGTGGTTACACGGTTAATAGTCCGTCTCCTATCGAAATACCCCATTTAATACTAAAGGAGATGGGGCTTCTAGTTGGCAGTGGTTACGCAGTTAAGAGTTTCTGTTGGCAGTGGTTATGCGGTCACGACCACAAATTGGTTATGCTGTCAAGGGAGAAGCGTCGGCGTGAAAAGTGCTTTCAAGCAGGGGAAGTGCTAGCGGAATGTCGTACTCCAAGAGAAACCAAAGATGAATACCATGGGGTTCCTGATGGACCTGATTCAAGCAGAAGTTAATGGAATTGGGTAAAATATTGATTTTACTAGATTCTCAACTCTATAATGTGATGATGGGGGGTACTGATGTCACTATTTAAATGGAATGGTCCCCCACTGTGGATGTTAATAGAAGAAAAAAAAATTGTCTCCGCAGCCACCACATTCGGGAGTTAAAAATCAATTTGAAAAGTAATTTTTTTAAGTTTAAGTTTATATTAAAAGTATGATTTGTTTGTTTTATTATTTTTTTATGACATCTTATAATATTTTTTATATTTAAAAGAAATATTTTTGTTGTTGTTGTGTTTTATTTGATTTAAGTTTGTTTTAAATGTATAATTAGTCTATTTTATTAATGTTATTGTCGTATCTTATATCATTTTTTTAGTTTGTATTAAAGATATTTTTTGTTGTGTTTTTTATTTAGTTTTAGATTTGTATTAAAGGTATGATTAATTTGTTTTATTAATGTTTTGTGGTATCTTATATTAGTTTTTGTGTTTACTTGAAATGTTATTTTTGTTGTTGTGTTTTATTAGCTTTAAGTTTGTATTAAGGTTTGATTAATTTATTTTATTAATTTTTTGAAGAATCTTATATCAGTTTTTTGTATTTAAGGTATGAACATATTTTTTTATAATTGGTTATTTGAGTTTATTTAATGTTTGGGGAATTGTGTTTATTAATATAATTGATATGTTATATTAATTTATTTATTATTTTAAAATAATGATTAACAATATTTTAAATAATAATTGTGACAGAAATCAGGATGAGTACTCTTGTCAAATCAGATCACACGGCACGAAAAATCAATGAGAAGGTAAAAAAACTAATTATGTCTTACCGAAAATTTAAAATGCTAAATTTGTGAATTATTTTTTAGTTGATCAATTTTTTTTAATTGACAGTGTGAGTATTGCATTTTGAGGGAGCGTAGCCATGGGCCGATCTACCATCCTAACGATTGTATATGCCATAGTTGGAAATGGTTGGATTTGGATCAGCTAGTTTAATCGAGATGTTTGAGTATTGTGACTTGACTTAATATCTGCATTGGTTGAGAGGTGATGGCTGGAGACCTACACATTCCATTTATCGTGTGGGGGTGCACCATTATGCTCGAGGACATCGCATTACAACTCGGGCTACCAGTGGATGGTTATGCGATCATCGGTTTTAGTAAGGTGGCCAAACCTGTGATTTTGTGCAATCGTTTGCTTTGTCGATCTCCAGGTGATGAGGAGAATAAATTTACCAATTTAAAATTTTGCTGGTTAAAATAAAATTTTGAAAATGTATCGACTAGTGCCATAGAGTTGGAGCCTATGTACGGTGCTCATGCATTTATTATGCAGCTGATGGGGGGTATTGATGTCGAATGCGAACAATAATAGAGTCGTTACATTCCCAATTCGTATCCTAATCAACCCCGACCTCGAAATTATCCACCTCCGAATTTCTATTATCCCCCTCAAACCCCTTACTACCAAGTACCACATCCGTCCTACCCCGTATACACCACGAACAACCAAAGACCCGTCACCACTTTCCCACAAAACACGGTACCCGCCCAAAGCCAACCCAGAAACGAACCAAGACCAGCAAGGCATAATCCCGAGAGACCGCAATTTACCCCCATCCCTGTGTCGTATGGGGAATTGTACCCAAAACTTTTGGAAAAACAGCTAATTTCTCCCCATTACATGGCACCCCTTAAACCTCCATACCCAAAGTGGTACGATCCAAACGCTAGTTGTGCATACCACGTAGGGAACCAGGGGCACTCTACTGAGAACTGTCTTACTTTCAAAAGGAGAGTTCAAGGACTCATTGACGCGGGTATCCTACGATTCGATAGTGCCAGTAACGCCACGGGGAACCCGTTCCCTAACCATACCGAAGGGAATGTGAGCACAGTGGGGAAAGAGGATGAATGGAAGGTCAGAAGATGTGTTTCAGAAATAAGGACGCCTCTGCAGAAAATCTGGGAGGTATTGGTTAAGAAAGGATTGCTCTGTCACTCTAATAGAATTTTTGGAGAAGAAGGTCAAAGTTTTTGCAATTTTCATGGGATTGTTGGACATGACATTCAGTCATGTGAGGACTTTAAAAGGTTACTTCAAGACCGGATGGATAATAAGGAGATCAAGGTCCTTAACAAGAGGGAAGATGCCAATGAAGGAGAAGTATGTGTCTCTGATAGCCAATCATCAGGGCCCCCTTATAGTGCTGATCAATCGTTGGTAATTTATTACGATGCGATGAGAGAGCCGTTGAAACCACAGATGGTAATTGAAGTACCGTCTCCTTTCCCGTATAAGGACAACAAAACAGTACCGTGGAGATATGATGTTAATATCGTTACACCGGAAGTTGAAAAGTCCAAAGCCATAACTGAAGATGTTGGGGAGGTAGGTCATTTTACTCGAAGTGGACGGTACTATTCTAAAGAAGTTGAACCGGTAAAGAAAAGTAGCGACTCGAAGCAAAAAGGGAAAACAGTGATGCACGAAGTCGAAGTCGAGCAAGAAATTCCACCCGTGCAAGAAACTAAAAAGCCTGTGAATGAGGAAGAAGCTCAAGAATTCTTGAAATTTATTAAGCACAGTGAGTATAGTGTGGTGGAACAATTGAGCAAGCAGCCAGCGCGAATCTCAGTTCTATCTCTACTGTTAAATTCAGAGCCACACCGGAACGCTTTGCTGAAGGTGTTAAATCAAGCTTACGTAGCTAACAACATATCCGTTGAGAAGCTTGATACGTGGGTTAACAATCTGAATGTGGACAATTTCATCTCTTTTAGTGATGATGAGATACCGCCAAATGGTAGAGGCTCGGTGAAAGCGCTGCATATCACGACTCGCTGCAAGGGCTACATAATACCAAGCGTGCTCATCGATAATGGGTCAGCGTTAAATGTTATGCCATTGGCCACGCTTTCCAGAATACCGATGGATTTGTCCTACTTAAGACCTTGTCATTCCACGGTAAGGGCATTTGACGGGATAAGGCGAGAAGTTATGGGAAAGATTGAGATCCCTCTGGAGGTGGGCCATTATATTTATGATGTTGAGTTCTAAGTCATGGACATTACGCCCTCTTATAATTGCCTTTTGGGAAGACCCTGGATCCATTCTGCTGGAGCAGTCCCATCATCCCTCCATCAAAAGGTGAAATTTATCATGGACGGCTGTTTGGTCACAGTCGAGGGCGAAGAAGATATTGTCGCATCTATTTCTGCCGACGCACCATATATTGAAATGAGTAAAGACGCTCTGGAATGTTCCTTCCGATCTCTTGAATTTGTCAATACCACATTCGTCTCTGAGGGAAACAGAATTCTCGAGCCAAAACTATCGAGAAATACCAAGATGGGTGTCAAGTTAACTGTAGGAAAGGGAGCCCGAGCAAGGAAAGGTTTGGGAAGGTACCTGCAAGGAATAGTCAGGGCTCTAAAGCCAGTACATCACAAGGCCCGATACGGTTTGGGGTTATATCCGAACATACGTCAAAGAAGAAAACGGTGAAAAAAAGATCAGGAGAGAAGGATTGCGAGAACTTTGGGCCGAGAAGTAGAATGGGAGCCCATAACATACCCTCCTTTGTAAAAAACATTTACATCTGCGGGAATGATATACCCCGGACAGGATAATATACAAAGCACGCTATTTTTAATTGAAAGGGATCTTCAGAATGTCAGTATAAATGTCATTGACAAAGGAAGTGAGGCTATTAAAGATGTTTCAACGATACGCCATTGTCCTCTTGGTTTCATGTTAAACAATTGGACTGCCGAGGACCTTCTTGTAGTTTATAAGTCTTCAGAGTAATGCTCAAACATTAACCCTCTATTGTGTCCTTAGATATAATAGAACTCTTTTGTAAGAGCTTGCATTCACTCTTTATCATTTAAATGAATATCAATGAAGATGCATTTTATCACGATCTTTCGCATTATCACTAATTTCATAATCATCTCCTTATTTCATAGCCTATCTGTACATTTGCCTCATACCATGCCATAACATTTCGTTTGTTGGTTCCAATACTTGGATGCTCCTCTATAGTTTCCTTTTCCATTCAACTTTCAGGTGCTCAGATATCAATGGCATGAACAAACCCGTTATGAGTCCTGAAATCGATTTTGAAAAGGCTGTTTGTTTAGGAGAATTTGAAGCCGAAGAAAATGCTGAAGACTATGTCTCGTCTCCTGACTTGCTAAGAATGGTGGAACAAGAGGATAAACAGATTTTGCCTCATCAAGAATCTGTTGAAACAATAAATCTGGGAACTAAAGAAAGGAAGCAAGAAGTGAAGATTGGGACTTCTATTTCAGGGGGCACCAGGCATAATTTGATTGCTTTGCTCCGCGAGTACAAAGATGTATCCGCATGGTTATATTAGGACATGCCAGGATTGGATGAAGATGTAGCGGTCCATAAGCTCCCATTAAAGCCAGAATGCAAGCCCATTCAACAAAAGCTAAGACGGATGAGGCCTGAGATGTTGTTGAAGATAAAAGAGGAAGTCAAGAAGCAATTTGATGCTGGTTTCCTACAAGCCTCCAAATATCCAGAATGGGTGGCTAACATAGTCCCGGTTCCAAATAAAGACGGTAAAGTACGAATGTGCATGGATTATCGTGACCTGAATCGAGTAAGTCCTAAAGATAATTTTCCTTTACCACACATTGATACGTTGGTGGATAACACAGCAAAACATTCATTGTTTTCTTTTATGGACGGATTCTCGGGGTATAATCAGATAAAGATGGCTTCTGAGGATATGGAAAAAACTACCTTCGTAACAATGTGGGGAATATTCTGCTACAAGGTGATGCCATTTGGGTTAAAGAATACTGGGGCAACATATCAGAGGGCTATGGTGACATTATTCCATGACATGATGCATAAAGAAGTAGAGGTCTACGTCGACGATATGATTGCTAAAACCCGAGGGGAAGAAGAGCATATAGTGAATCTGAAGAAATTATTCGACAGACTGAGAAAGTTCCAGCTAAAGCTCAATCCGGCCAAATGTACGTTTGGGGCTACCTCGAGAAAATTGCTGGGCTTCATTGTCAGTGAAAGAGGTATCGAGGTTGATCCGGATAAAATAAAAGCTATTCAATAGTTACCACCTCCGCGCACACAAAAGGAAGTCAGAGGATTTTTAGGGAGATTAAACTACATCGCCCGATTCATTGCTCAACTTACCAATCGATGCGACCCAATTTTTCGGCTTCTTCGAAAACATAACCCGGGAGAATGGAATGAGGAATGCCAGGTGGCCTTTGATAAGATAAAACAATATTTGTCTAATCCTTCAGTGCTAGTACCGCCAACTCCGGGAAGACCATTGATATTGTATTTGACTGTGTTTGAAAATTCAATGGGTTGCGTACTGGGGCAACACGACGAGTCAGGAAAGAAAGAAAAGGCGATCTACTACCTCAGTAAAAAGTTCACTGAATATGAGGCAAAGTATCCGTCCATTGAAAAATACTGTTGCGCTCTAATTTGGGTAGCTCGGAGACTCAGGAAATATATGTTGTATCATACAACATGGTTAATTTCAAAGCTGGACCCAATAAAGTACATGATGGAATCACTTGCACTCTCAAGAAGAATGGCACGATGGCAGATTTTACTATTAGAATACGACATTGCCTATGTAAGTCAGAAGTAGATAAAAGGAAGCGCAATAGCTGACTTCTTAGCAACTCGAACGACAGAGGAATATGAGCCTTTAAGATTCGATTTCCCAGACGAAGACTTAATGTGCATCACAGAAATAGAATCCGAGTAATCAAAGGAGAAGTCATGGAAAATGTGCTTTGATGGTACGTCAAATGCTTTAGGGCATGGAATTGGAGCAATCCTAGTATCACCAGACGAGAATCATTATCCGTTCACTGCAAGACTGAACTTCTTCTATACCAATAATATCGCGAGAATATGAGGCTCAGTATCATGGGGCTTCGATGCGACTATCGAAGCGAAACATCGAGATCTTGGAGGTGTACGGGGACTCGACCTAGTGATTTACCAAATCCGTGGAGAGTGGGAAGTGAGGGACTCAAAATTGATTAAGTCAATGATTTAGTGGTGGATTGATCAAGGAATTCAAAGAAATAACTTTTCATTACTTCCACGAGAAGAGAACCAACTGGTGATGCCACAGCCACTTTGGCTTCAATGTTCAAAGCAAGTAGAGAAGCGAAATAATGCCTCTCAAAATGAGCATATACGAGGTCCCTGCACACTGTTGTAGCATTGAGAAAGAAGTAGACGGATGGCTTGGTTCCATGATATCTTAGAATATATCAAGAATCAAAGGTATCCCGAACAAGCGAATGAGAATGATAAAAGAACAATTAGAAGAATGGCAGCGAGATTTGTTCTTGATGGGGATATCCTGTATAAAAGAGGAAAGGATCAGATGCTTTTGAGATGTGTGGATGATGTTGATACTTGAAGAGGTCCATGAGGGAATTTGCGAAACGCATGCCAATGGTTTCAATATGGCCAGAAAGATCACGAGACTCGGTTATTATTGGCTGACAATGGAAAGTGACTGCATCAATTTTGCCAGAAAATGCCACAAATGTCAAATCTACGGTGATAAAATTCATGTAGCCCCTTCACCCCTTCATGTCATGACTTCTCCGTGGCCTTTTTCTATGTGGGGCATGGATGTCATAGGGCCAATTTCTCCAAAAGCTTCAAATAGACATCGATTCATTTTTGTGGTTATCGATTACTTTACAAAATGGATTGAAGCCGCTTCGTTTGCCAATGTGACGAAGACTGCAGTGTGCAAGTTTTTGAAAAAGGAAATCATTTGCCGATATGGTTTGCCTGAAAGAATCATTTCAGATAATGCCATGAATCTGAACAATAAGATGATGGAAGAAGTGTGCGAGCAATTCCAAATAAAGCATCATAACTCCTCGCCCTATCGCCCAAAGATGAACAGGGCTGTGGAAGCAGCCAACAAAAATATTAAGAAGATCATTGGGAAAATGACTGAGACATATAAAGATTGGCACGAGAAACTACCATTTGCTTTGTATGCATATCACACATCTGTGCGAACATCTACAGGAGCAACTCCTTTCTCTCTGGTTTATGGAATGGAAGCTGTGCTACCTATTGAGGTTGAGATCCCCTCTCTGCGAGTCTTAATGGAATCAAAGTTAGAAGAAGCAGAATGGGTACAAGCTCGATATGATCAGCTGAACCTCATTGAAGAAAAGCGTCTCAGGGCAATTTGTCATGGACAAATGTTCCAGAAAAGAATGATCACAGCCCATGACAAGAAGGTACGCCCAAGAGAATTCCATGAAGGAGAACTCGTGCTGAGGAAAATCCTTCCAATACAAAAAGACCTGCGAGGAAAATGGGCACCAAATTGGGAAGGACCATATGTCGTAAAGAAGGCATTCTCAGGAGGAGCTTTGATCCTTACCGAGATGGATGGGAAAGAGTTGTCGAATCCAGTGAACTCAGATGCTGTGAAGAAATATTATGCTTAAGATGAAAACCCGAAAAAGGCATCTTAAAAAAAAAATAGAAAAAAAAGGGATCAAGGCGAAAACCCGAAAAGGGCGTCTTGATTAGTACAAAAAGATTAGGATGAAAACCCGAGAGGGCGTCCTAATGAAACAAACCTGGTGGTCGAACGATAGGTCAAGCGGTGATGCTACTGAGATTGAAGCATTTCTGAAAGCTCGAAATCTTCTACGCAAGAAGCCGCGCTCGAAAAGATTTTTGATTGAGGAACGAGGAAGAGTTCATGTGTTGAATATCTAGAGCATTTGCATCCGTTGAATACGATCTTTTCTTTCTTTTTGACATTTTTTACTCTCATTGGTTAACTTGCTTTGTTTGCCACATTTGAAATAGATGAATATGAAATATCATTTTTGTCCCTATCTGACCTTTTCATGCATCTCATTATGTGTTTATTTACATGATAAATGGTAAAATGACATACTCTAAACAAAAGAAATGTTAAGCATTACTTGGATGAAAATTTGATAAGCACAAGAGTCTCAAAGTAAGAACAAAGTTTAATCGGGGGCAGAAGAGTGATATCTGAGAAACGTCGATTACTTGTGAAGCTTGAAGACAGGTATAAGGCTTGAAGAGAAAGTCAAGAATCAAAGCAATGAACACAGATCCTCAACAATCGTGGCTAAAGGGACATACGACAAACATGCTTAAGGAGCACTGCATAATCATGTAGGCATAAAAGCATTTAAGACAAACATGTGCATATCATGATAACATCATACATGGCATATACAGTACTCCAATGAGCAAGAAATCTTGAATGAGAGTCGACTTGAATTAAAGGAAAAGACACCGAGTTCTACCAAAGGACGAGTTTTGGTATTTTGATGTTTTTAATTCATGCTTTTCAAGGAAAATCAACTCATATTGCGAGAGATGAGTTGAGCCTCAAGACATGTTGAGGTATTTTTAATTTTTGTTTTCAAAATCAACTCATATTGCGAGAAGTGAGTTGAGCCTCGGGGCACGTTGAGGTATTTTTAATTTATGTTTTAAATTGACTCATATTGCGAGAGGTGAGTTAAGCCTTTTAATTTCTACTTTTTCAAAATCAGCTCATATTGCGAGAGGTGAGTTGAGCCCCAGGTCACGCTGAGGTATTTTCAATTTCTGTTTTCAATTTATGTTGTTCAAGAATCAACTCATATTGCGAGAGGTGGGTTGAACCTTTTAATTTCTACTTTTTAAAAATCAACTCATATTGCGAGAGGTGAGTTGAGCCTCAGGACACGCTGAGGTAATTTCAATTTCTGTCTTTCAAAAAAATCAACTCGTATTGCGAGCGGCGAGTTGAGCCTCAGGTCACACGCCGAGGTATTTCAATTTCCGTTTTTCAATTTCTGCCTTTCAAAAAAATCGACTCATATTGCGAGAGGTGAGTTGAGCCTTGGCTCATGCGCTGAGCTATTTTCAATTTCTGTCTTTCAAAAAAAAAATCAACTCATATTGCGAGAGGTGAGTTGAGCTTCAGATCACACACTAAGGTATTTTTTTTTACTTCAATTTATATTTTTCAAAAATCAACTCATATTGCAAGAGGTGAGTTGAGCCTTGAGTCACATATCGAGGTATTTTCAAAATCTGCTTTT
Organism: Gossypium arboreum; assembly: GCF_025698485.1. Lineage (NCBI taxonomy): Eukaryota > Viridiplantae > Streptophyta > Magnoliopsida > Malvales > Malvaceae > Gossypium > Gossypium arboreum. The sequence continues at coordinate 19,078,008 of NC_069080.1, forward strand.
CAAGTTAAGTTTCAAAAATCAACTCATATTGCGAGAGGTGAGTTGAGCCTCAAGACACATTGAGGTATTTTCAATTTCATCTTTCAAAAAATCAGCTCATATTGCGAGAGGTGAGTTGAACCTCAAGACGCCGAGGTGTTTTCCATTTCATTCTTCAATTTCGTGTTTCAAAAAATCAGCTCATATTGCAGTGGTGAGTTGAGCCTTGACTCACACGCTGAGGCATTTTCAAATTCATTTTTCAAAATTTTGTTTTTCCAAAAAAATCAACTCATATTGCGAGAGGTGAGTTCAGCCTCAGGACACGCTGAGGTATTTTCAATTTCTTTTTTTTTTCAATTTATGTTTGTCAAAAAAAATCAACTAATATTGCGAGAGGTGAGTTGAGTCTCAGGTCACACGTCGAGGTATTTTCAATTGATGTTTTTTATTTATTTATGCTTTGCAAAAATCAACTCATATTACGAGAGGTGAGTTGAGCTTCGGGTCACATATCGAGGTATTTTCAAAATCTGTGTTACAAATTTTGTTTTAAAAATCAACTCATATTGCGAGAAGTGAGTTGAGCCTTGGCGCAGCTATTTTCAATTTCTATTTTTAATGTCTAGTTTTAAAGAGTCAATTCATATTGCGAGAAATGAGTTAAGCTCAGGATCACATGCCGAGTAAAGAATGAAGACTGGAATTAATCGAAGACACAGATTTTATATCCCTAAAGTTACAGTGAAGCTAATTGAAGTTACAGTGGAGCTGATCGAGGATATCAGATCTTGCCTTTCTAAAGTGGCAGAAGAGAAGACCAAAACCTTATCTCACTGAAGCGATAGAAGAGCATATTGAAGTTGTAGATCTTATCTTTACGAGTTACTGATGAAGCGGATCGAAGCCACAAATCTCATATCCTTGAAGTTACATTGGAATAGATTGAAGCTACAAGGCATATCTCCGAATTTGCAGTGGATTGAACCAAAGCTACAAGATGCGGTGGACTGAAAAGGGACTAACTAAACAAGAAGAGTTCTAAAGCAAGTCAAGACCTAGCAAGACCGGGCAAGTTTGGTCTTCCTTGAAAGTCTTTGCTCTATTATCGTTGCACGACAATGAGCAAAGAGGGGCAGCTGTAGAAGCCCAAATTGCCCGGGCCCGATTATATCAAAACCCAACCAAACCTCTAAACCCACTAAAACCCTTAACCCATGACCCATTTACATCTACCCAAACCCATTACAAAACCCAAATATTAAACCCAATTCAAAAGCCCATTAAGCCCCCCCAAAAAAAACCTAACCCAAAAAAAAAAAAAAAAAAACCTAACCCCCCCCAAAAAACTAAGAAACCCTAGCCACCTAGCCACTTTCCCACTTGCCCCATTTTTCCTCCCATTTTTGATATCCATTGTCTACCACCACCACCTACAAAATAGAAAAAGAAATAATAGAAAATCATGTAAAAGATGGCTATAAAAAGCCATTCAAAAATCATGTAAGAAGGAGGAGGGGGGATTTTACAAAGATTGAAAAAAAAAACACAAAAATCCCTTCAAATTTTGAACACAAAAGAAACATCAATAAAAAGGTTGCATCTTTTTCTTTTTTCCTCTTCTTTCGAATCTTTTTTCTCTTTTTTTTTGTGTTGTTTTTTCTTTCTTTATATATACATATATTGTTAAAAAATTTACCTTTTCCTACCATAGTGGTAGTGTGTGCCCCCATGGCGGATTTCCTTTCCCCCTCCCTTCTCCCTTCTTTCCCCTTCTTTTTTAGGTATTTTATATATATTATGTATATATTTTTAAAGCCATTAGTTATATATTTCTTATGTATATATTCTTAAATACTATTATATACATATATATATATATATATATATATTTTAAATACCATATTGTGTATATATTATTATTACAAATTATTACTATTGCTAGTATTATTATAACTATTATTATATTAGTGTATATTTTATGTACATATGTATATATATATATATATTTGCACATATCATTATTTTATATTATTGTTGTAAATTTTTATGTATATATTTTTTATGTACGTTTCCTAATATTTTCTTTTATTGTAGATATTATTATTATTATTATTACATACTTTTATTATATGCATATATATATATGTATTTTTATGTACATATTATTATTTTATATTATTATTACCAAATATATCATTTTTCCTATTTTATTATTAGTACATGATTTGTTTTATTTTGTAAATATCATTATTATTGTTATTCTAATATTCTAGTATTCCATGTTAATATTTTTCATTAATGATATCATTTTTTTGCGTCTTTTATCTATTTTAATTTCTCACTTTAGGAATATTTTTCTCATGTTTTAATTAATTTCAAAAATAAGGCAATGTACCGATTTAATATTAAGCCATCGATTTCATCGCTATGTTGGGTGAAATTCGTCGGCTTGTGTTAAAAAACGGGACACCCTTTCTAAAAAAATCGAAAACTAAAAATTCTCATTTTTCAATCGGATCACGATTAAATATTATATTGAACTCGTATTTTTGAAAATCAAGTCAACACATGTTTATGAGATACCAATTTTGGGCATCGCGAGGGTGCTAATACCTTCCTCACGCGTAACTGACTCCCGAACTCCAATTTTTCTCTGGACTTTCATGTAGACCTAAATTTGGCCTTCTTTTTGTTTTAAAATAATTTTATTAGGTGTCCGATCACACCTATAAAAAAGGATTGGTGGCGACTCCCTTTGTTAATAAAATCGAAAGTTGGTTTTCAAATGTTTAATAAATCGCCACAATTAGGGACCAAGCGAAACTAAATTTTTTTTACGTCGCTACACATTCTATCATAAGCTTTGTCGGGCTACAAAGTACAATACGCAAAAAATAGGTGGTTGTATAATACTGTTGCAATCATGAGCGTTGTATAGGATGTCGCTTTTGACATCAGTGGACCATCAACCACTAGTGTGGTCGATTGTAAATAGGTAAGTAAATATTAAGAATAACCCAGTCAACAGTTAATTTTTTTTTTGCATTAATTTATTTGTTAACAATTTTTCTTTGATGGCAAATGGTCTAAGTGTCCCGCTATAGGGAGGTCCGCACAACTTGGAGTATATTGTCAAATGATCAAGGCTTATTCTAGGGAGGAGGTGAAATTTTTATAAGAAAATATCAATAAAAAATGTATCATGTTAATAAAAAGATCACCTTTTTTTTTTCTTCTCTCTTTAACAAATAGCAATAAACATAAATAATGAACTGTGCCTAGAATGAGGGCTTATATAAACATACTGATTTTGGTGCCGCCACATTTACAAGTGGCACCTAAAAATAAAATAAAAATTACTTAGTATTGCCACATCTGGTGTAAGGACCAAGAAAATAAATTTTTTTACTTGTTCTGGTGACTTTATATGAACTAGTGGGAAAGAAAAATTCAAAAAAAAAAAAATACTGTTGCCGCCACATCTATAATAGGGACCAGGGATTTTTTTTTTATTATTTTTGGTGACACCACATGAAGTAGCGGGATAAAAAAATTCAAAAAACAATTATTGGTGCTGCCACATGTATAGTAGGGACTAAGGAAAAAAATTAACTGTTTTTGGAGACACCATGTAACGGCACCAAAAAATTCAAAAAAAAAATACTAGTGCCGCCACATCTAAAGTAGTCACCAGAGATAAAAAAATTTTTATTGGTAATTGCCGCACCAAAAAATATTTCTTTAGATTCAATTTGGTGCCGCCACTTAAAAGAACGTAACTAGAATTTTTTTAATCCAATTTGGTGCCTCCATTAAAGGAGGCGGTACAAAAAATAATAAAAAAAACATATATTTCTTTTCATTTACCTCTAGAAATACGTGTGAAAATATGGCGGGGTGAAAACTTTATATGGGTGTCGCCTCGAGAAGTGGTGGCACCGACAAAATGATTTCTTTTTTCATCCCATGATTTTTGTCATTATGAGTCAATGATTTTGTCACTTTTTGATGTGGTGCCGCCTTGGAAAGTGGAGGAAGTCATTGACACTGTAGAAATTAGGACATTTTTCTAAATAATCTAGTACTAGGGTTATTTTCATAATTTTTTAATATTTTTAGGTTATTTATCTAAAAAAACCGATTCCTATCTTTTAAATTGATGTATGTTTTTCATTTCAACTTTTGACAAAAAAAACTATTTGGTGTTTGGTACCTAATTTTTTCTAATTTGATAAATGGGGTTTTTTTTTTTAATTTAGTACTTAAGTTTGATTTCAACATTAAATTGGTATTCGACTTTTTTTTATCCCAATTAAATACCAATGTTATTTTTAGAGCATACATATTAAACATTCATTGGACCAGATGATGTCATTTGGTCTAGATGTCAAATTAAACCTTGAAATCAAATTCAAATACCAAAATTGAAATAAAAAAAAAAAACTCAAATACTAAATTAAAACTTGAAAGCAAATAAAAAAACTCCAGTCCTATTTGTGCCCATAAGTATGGCTCATCAATAAAAAAAAAATTGACACCTAAATTAAATAATTTTATTCCGCTAAATAAATAAAAACAAGGTTTCGTTTTAAAAAAGAAAAACTGTTGAAGCCATTAACCTCTCAAAACTCAAAAGTGACTGCAATATTTAGTCTTTACCCTAGAGTTTTTGTTAGATTGTTAGATATCAAGAAAGAAAAAATGTATCAGAGAGGTTTTTTTTCCCTTATCCAATCCTTTTCCATGGCAGGTAAGTATTTCTTTTTCATTCTTTTATTTTGTGAATATATACATAATAGGATTGAAGTGTTTTTTTTTTCTTTAAAGAAACTTTCTACTACAATTACTTTGCATATGACACAATTAAACATGACGTTGGTTCATGGATATAATTTTACTTAACACAAACAATTAGATGTCAATGCTATTTAAGAAAAGATCAAGGGGTTAAAATTTTGATCTTTTTATACCATATTCTTCAATTCCTTGTCAAAAAAAAAAATTCTACTCCATTTAAAACACAACAATATAAGAGTCCATCGATCCTAAACCTTAAACACAACAATAAAATCACTTTGTATCTCAAAATACCCCTCCAATGAAAGCAATAAAACCTATAATAATATCCTTTGTTTGTAATACGTCACGAAATTAACTAAAAATATGACTAAGGTAAGTGCACCTAACAACTAATATTATAACTTCGGTAAGCAAATATATTGTTTCGACGAAGACTAAAAGTACTAGTAATTACCATCTTTCTATTATTTAATCGAATAATTCAAGTGATTGATTAAAATTAAAATGAATAATTTAATTAACTAACGAAAACATCAAAGAATAAAACACGAAAATAATCAATTAACAACCAAGAAGCGAAACAATACCCAGCAAAGAATTCACCTAGATTTCATCTATCGCTATCAATCTAAATTATGCAATTTCTTTACTTAGCACATTGATATGTAGAAATCCTTAAATTATGCTAATATCTCTTTCGAGCATAAGAGCAACTGATTTTAGGTTGATTAATTAAAATTTCTTTTTAATTAAAATCCCTATTATCGCATTAACTCGTGTTATGGATTCTCCTATTAGATTTGACTCTAATCCGGTAGATTTATGTCGTCCTATTTCTAGAATTGCATGCAACTCCACTCAATTACACAAGATCTACTCTTGAATAGAGTCTATTCAACCATCGATTGAAGCACATCAAACATGGATTAATAATTTAGAAATATTAAACCAAGAATTAAGTACACATAATTGAGAACAAGAAACTATGTATTTATTGCGTAAAATAAAAATCAAACGACATAATTCATCATAAGGTTCATCTCTCTAAGTATTTAGAAAATTAACTCATGCTTGAAAATAAAAACATTCAGGAGACAGTATAACCGAAAGAAATAAAGAAACTTAAAATAACTTCCTAAGAAATCAACTGACAATCTTCAATCTTGACAAAAATCTGCTTCAAAGTCGGCTTCAATGGTGTTTTTCAAATTATTTTTTTGAGTATTCTCTAATGACTCCCTCCTATCTTCTTATTTTTGTCACAAATACATCTTATAATGCCTCAAAAACATAAAAACCGTAATTTTTTGTAGTTCGGTGTGCAATCTCGTGAAATCGACATGGCCTATCACACGCCCGTGTGGATTACATGGCCATGTGGTCTGGCCGTACGTGTGAAATGATTCAGCCCATGTGGCTCCTATAGCTTGCTTCGACTCTCTGATTTTTGCTTGTTTTTTGCTCCTTTTGCTCCAAAGTGCTCTATTAAGCATTAAAATATGAATTTAAAGGATTAGGAGTATAAAATTCACAATTAACATCTAATAATCACCCAAAAACGCGTTAAGAATACAATTAAAATATATTACTTTTAGTACTTATAATTTGACAAAAAAAAATCCAAAAGACCTAGCAAATTTTAAAAGCATTCATAAAAAAAATATACAATCACTTTGAAATATTATTTAATTTAGTGTTTCTCATGTTTTCTAGCGGGAATTTTGCAGATGATAAATAGAAAAAGCAAGACCAAAGCTAGACTTGAGAACCTGAGAGGACCAAAGCTGTAACTACAATCTTTGATAATCTAACAAACAAGAGAAGTAGAACAATAGAAGGAAATATTGCAGGCATGGGCTTGTTTAAGTAGAAGCAACTTTGATCATTAATCTTAGTCACTAGCTTTTGCTTTTCAAAGTTGAGGCTTTGAAAACTACCTATTCCACTTTTTTGAGCGTCTTTTGCTCCGCCGTTAAATAAATGAAAGAAAGTATGAAATGGGCTAAATTGTCTGCCATTTTTTTTAATTAATTAAGTAAGTTTTTCTTAAAAAAGGTTTAAAGAAATAAATTAATTTTAGAGAGAGTGTGTAAAAGAGAATCCAACTAAACTTAAGAACCTGTACAAAAAGCGTGCATAGTTGAACACACTTTCATACGTGACAGGAAAGCACGCCCAGTTGGATGTGTTTTCCTTTTAAGATACATTTTTTTGACTATTTTAATATAATTAGTTTCTTTAGAAGGTTAAATATTAGTGATTTTGTATTTGAGTCTTAAATTTGATTCCTCTCTCTCTCACATTTGTATTTTTTATTTTATGTTGTTTTAAGCTTTATATTATTTTTAATTTAACTATTGTCGAAACCATTTTTTGAAAAACGGGGTCGACTTTGATTTTGGAAATGAAAACGAAAAAACGGGAGTCGTCACCAATCCTTTTTGATGAGGTGTGATCGGGTCACCTTAAATTAATCATTTTAATAAAAGTTAAGATTTACTAAAACGATAATTTTTGGTCTACGAAAATCAGAAAATGAGTTCGGGAGTCGGTTATGCATGAGGGAGGATTAGCACCCTCGATACGCCCAAAAATTGGTACCTAGTTGATTAATTAGTGTCTTAGTGTCGAAAATTGAAAACTTGAAAGACTTTGAAATACGATCCCTCTTTTATAAAAAAACACTCAAATGCTAAAGACCTTCTCATCTCAAAGTGATAAAATGTCACATCCAGTAAGTTAGGACACGACATATCGAACTTTTGAGAATGAGCTTGCCTTTTGTCGAAACCAATTTTCACATCGAGTTTTAGAAAATGGGAATCGATTTTAAAAAACGAAAACGGGAGTCGCCACCAATCTTTTTAGGTGTGATTGGATCACCTTTAAAACATTTTGTTTTAAAATCATTAGTTTTGGTCACGAAATAAAAGAACGAGTTCGGGAGTCGGTTACGTACGAGGAAGGATTAGCACCCTCGTAACGCCCAAAAATTGGTACCTAATTGATTATCAAATGTCTTTAATGTCGGAAATTTTAAAAAAATTTTAAGGTGTAATCCTCTTTAAAATACTTTGATTTTGAAAATTTGGGTTCACTCGTATCAAAACATTGACACTAAGTTAACCTTTTGGAAATCCCTATCTTGAAACAACAAATCACCACATCCAATAAGTTAGGACACAACGCTTTGAAGTTCCAAAACAGTTGCTCGTATTTTGAAAATCTTAAAAACTTAGAAGGGTACTTGACCATTCGAACTCAACGAGAAAAATTGCAACCCAATAAGTTAGGGCACTACTTTTCTCGAAGCTTTCAAATACTAAGCATTGCCTTTATGTTTTTTTTTTGAAAAAACTTTTGAGCCTTATTTTTTAAAAAATGATGTGTTATGAATGGTATTATATTATAAATCACACATAATAACACATTATTGTAGTAGGTAAATGATACATGCATTTAAATAGAATAGAGACAATAATATAAAGATCGTGCTAGATGCATAAAGATCATATATAATTGGCAAATGCATACAAAGATATATATATAGCATGTATTGAAAATGAATAAACAAAATATACAAACATATAAAGTAATAATTAAATAATGCATGATATACAAAAATAATGAAATATCAATGTACATGTTCATGAAATGTAATATCAAATAATAAATATAAAATAACTTATAATACATGATATATAAAATGAGTTATTATTAACAAAATATACATATAACACAAATAATAACATAATTTAATAATAATCTTAAAATAGTATTTGCTATACAATATAATAACAAAATATTTATAAAAGAATGATAAAAATATATTGGTTTTTTTAAAATACATAGAAAAGAGTATGTAAAAGAATTTATAACACATAAAATATCATTTTAAAATAAAATAATACATAATAAGTAAATAATTAATAATTTAATGTGTGTATAATATGAGTTAGAAATATAATTCAATTTACAAATTTTGAAATTTTAAGTAATATAAGGAATAGCAAAAATATAATAAATAATATATACATAACATATATATAAAAAATAATAAGTAATATAGAATAAAAATAATAAACGTTATAGAATAAAACATAATTTGAATATATAGGAAATAAGAATTATAATAGATATAAAATAACAAAAGTATATATGTAAGGGCAATATATATATATAATTAATAAATATATAATACAAGTAAAATATATTAAAATATATAAAAATAATGTTAATAATAATAATAATTTGTGAAAAATAATATATAATAAATAATAATGTATGATAAAAATAATCTTATAGTATATAATATAAAAGTAAGGTTTTTAAAAAACAATATCTACATATAAGAATATAATAATAATAATAATAATAATAATAATAATAATAATAATAATAATAATAATAATAATAATAATAAATGAATATATAGGGCTAAATTGAAAGTGCAGCAAAATTACGAGACGAATTTAAAAGAAATAAAAATGAATTAAGGCCCAATTTAAAATGCGCGTAAAACGAAAAGGACTCATTGAGCAAATCGCCCTATTCTCAAAACGGCGTCGTTTCCCTTAATATGGTTTCAAAACACTGTGAGGGTTAAATTGAAATGGAATTGAAACATTAAGGCTAAATTACAAATAAGTATTAATGAAATTATGAATAATTAAAAAAAGGAGGACCAAATGAGCAATTAGCCCAATTTTCAAAGCATGCGGATCCTCCCCGGGTAACCGGGTCAACACGCGGATCCTGGGGGCTTCAAAACGTCATCGTTTTAAGCTTATTAGACTAAGCTAAAACGATGTCGTTTCGTTAGGGTTATTTAATCCAAAACTAAGGCCTAAAAATCATTTGAAATATCGTTTTAGGAAAAAAAAACAAAAATCCTCTGAAGAGGACTAGGGGCCCGTCATCAGAGTTCTGTGGATTCTCCATCCACCAGTCCCCACACGCCTATGCGCCGCCACGTACGACAGTCGGAGGGTTAAAAACCCTCCCTTTTTCAAGCATAATACAGGTAACTTTCTTTCCTTTGTAAAACCTCAGTAATTTTTGCTTAGAACAATTTATGCATGCATGCTAAAAAAAAAAGTACATGATTAAATCACCTTTTGGAAACTGTTTGTATTTCTCTCTGAGTCTAATATATAAGTATATTTCTATTTTCAAAAATCCGGTCTTTTACAATGGTTTGATTTCGGGCTTTTATAGCCACGATTATTATTACATAAACTGGAAAGAAATCAAAGATTTCTTTCCATTTCTTGTCTGCTGTATCATATCTTTGATTGATCTGCTGAAATCTTTTTAGTTTCCTTTTGTTTGCAGGTAACCTACTAGAATCTCGCTTAATCACTGAGGTTTGCACGTTGATGGAACTAACACCAGATTCTGGCGTATCTTACGCGTTGATGGTGGTGTGTCGATTGATAACAGAGTCGAGAAGTCACGGCGTGCTTGGTGGCGATGATTGAGATGAAAGGTCATGCCGTTTGAAGTGCCCAAAGCTTCTAGAAACTCTTTGCTGCGCGAGGAGGGAAGAAACCCTAGGGTTTGATTGTGTGTTTGGGGTTCATTGGGCCTGCTAAGAATTTGGGCCATGACTGTATTGGTGTATTGGGTCACTGTAACGGGCTATGGGGTTATTGGGTTTATTTGGGTTGCTAGGTAGTAGCAGTGGGTCTGCTGGGTAGGATCTTGTAATTTGGACTTTTTAAATGGATATTTTTAATTTTTTTTTTTTTACTTTCAGCCCGGTCAAATTTGGGCTATTACAGCTGCCCCTCTTTGCTCATTGCTGTATAACAGGAATCGAGCAAAGACTCATAGAAAGACCAAATTTGACCGGTCATAGTCTTCAATCTTCTTGACTGTCATGTCAATGCTTTCCGCCGAACACAGGAATGTCAAAACTGCTTCTTCGATTTATTCTCTGACAATACAGAGGTGCCAAATTATCTCAGATTTGTTTCATCGTAAGCACGTGAAAGCCAAATCAGCTAGGTCATCAATTTGTTCCTTATAAGCACAAGGATGCGAAATCATCTTGGATCTTGCTTCAGTCTAATCGTTTGAAGATCAGATATGCCGTGTACTTGTTCCCCATTGAATGTGGAGATGCCAGACTTCGATTTGTTCTCTGACAATACAGAAACGACAAATCATTTGCTTTATCGTAAACACGTGAAGGCCAAATCAGCTATATCTTCGATCTGCTCCTCGTCGAATACAAAGAGATAAGATCTGTCATCTTGGATTTGCTTCAGTGTAAACATCTGAAGGTGAGATCTGCTATGGGTCTGCCTTCCATCAAAGTGGAAATGCCAGACTTCAATTTGTTCTCTGACAATACAAAGGCGACAAATCATCTTAGATTTGCTTCATCGTAAACACGTGAAAGCCAAATCAGCCATATCTTTGATCTGCTCCCGCGAATACGAGAGATAAGATCATCATCTTGGATCTGCTTCAACAGTAAACATCCGGAGGTGAGATCTGCTATGTGTCTGCCTTCCATCAAAGTGGAAATGCCAGACTTCGATTTGTTCTCTGACCATACAAAGACGACAAATCATCTTAGATTTGCTTCATCGTAAACACGTGAAAGCCAAATCAGCTATATCTTTGATCTGCTCCCCACCGAATACATAGAGATAAGATCTGTCATCTTGGATCTGCTTCAGCGTAAACATCTGAAGGTGAGATCTGCTATGTGTCTGCCTTCCATCAAAGTGGAAATGCCAGACTTCGATTTGTTCTCTGACTATACAGAGACGACAAATCATCTTAGATTTGCTTCATCGTAAACACGTGAAAGCCAAATCAGCTATATCTTTGATCTGCTCCCCACCGAATATAGAGAGATAAGATCTGTTATCTTGGATCTGCTTCAGCGTAAACATCTGAAGGTGAGATCTGCTATGTGTCTGCCTTCCATCAAAGTGGAAATGCCAGACTTCGATTTGTTCTCTGACCATACAGAAATGACAAATCATCTTAGATTTGCTTTATCGTAAACACGTGAAAGCCAAATCAGCTATATCTTCGATCTGCTCCCCGCCGAATACAGAGAGATAAGATCTGTTATCTTGGATCCTTACGATAATGGTTAGATCGCACGCTGCTGCATCGTTACCCTACTGTTTTGGGTTTTAAAGCACACTGTCTCCTGTAAAATGATTATGCCTGATAATTTAGGATGCTATGTTTGAAGTGAGTAGAATGTTCCTAATTAATCATGTTATGATGCAAAATGTTGTGAATATGACCCCTATCCTAGACGTCATCATTCATTCCTTCATTCATCTTTTCTTTTCTCAAAGTTTCATTCATGCTCAGCCTGTAAGCCGTCCTCCAATGCTACGATCCACTGAGGATGTCTGTAAGAACTAAATTATTGACTTTGTCTATTTTCCTTTTGGACTGGAAGAAAGGAATTCCACAAGTTCTTTCGTCCCTTACTTACGCGAATTTCTCGAACAATTGTCCTATCTTAGTTTCTTGTATTATCTAGAAATTCCAGAGTAATGCGCAAAACCTTGTTTGTGAACATATTTAATTCATCTATTATTATTTCAATGCAACATACTTAAAGAATAATAGAAGATGAATAAACTTTTAAGAACAATTGGATTTGAATGAATTGTCAAAAAGATACAAAAGGGAAGTAATCTGCTAGCCTATCTTTTAGAAGAAATAGAATCTAAGGATAGCCAACAAGATAGAAGTTAGATCCTCTAGATATCGCCGCTTGAGCACCTATACACCAACTTCATGAAGTCTTTCTTGAGTTCAACATATGTTTAAAAGATCCCAAGTACTCTGTTGATGCCCTAGTTTATGACATTCTTCGCTCTTTGTAGTAGGATCATTGTGTACTCTTCAAAATTTGAGCTGCCCTCTCGAGTTTTTAACTCAAAACCCCTTTGGTCACAAGGTGCCCTTTGCGGGTGTTCACCTTGGCCTCTCTGTTTTTTTTTTAATCTCAAGGTGCCCTTTGCGAGTTTTCACTTTAGATTCTCTTCTTCTTTAAACAAAGTATTTTTTAACTGAGTCCGAGTTCACTGGATTGGGTAAACTTTTCCCATCCATTTCTACTAAGATCAATATACCACCGGAGAAAGCTTTCTTTACAATATACGGCCCTTCCCAATTTGGCATCCATTTTCCTCTAAAATCCTTTTGAATAGGAAGGATCTTTTTCAGTACAAGGTCTCCCTCATGGAACTCTCTTGGTCGAACTTTCTTGTCATAAGCTCGCATCATTCGCTTTTGATACATTTTACCATGTCGAATGGCTTTTAACCTCTTTTCCTCAATTAAGTTCAACTGGTCATACCGTGATTGAACCCACTCAGCTTCGTCTAACTTTACCTCCGTCAAAATTTGAAGAGAAGGTATTTCTACTTCAATAGGTAACACTGCTTCCATCCCATAAACTAGCGAGAATGGGGTTGCCTGAGTAGAGGTTCTGACAGATGTTCGATAGGCTAAGAGTGCAAATGGAAACTTCTCATGACAATCTCTATAGGTCTCAGTCATCTTTCCCACTATTTTTTTAATATTCTTGTTGGCAGCTTCCACTACCCATTCATTTTTGGACGATAGGGAGAAGAATTATGATGCTTGATCTTGAACTGGTCGCAAATCTCCACTATCATTTTGTTATTTAAGTTCAATGCATTGTCAGATATGATCTTCTTAGGCATTCCATACCGACAAATGATCTCCTTCTTTAAGAATCGACTCACAGCTGCCTTAGTAACATTCGCGTAAGAAGCTGCCTCTACTCATTTTGTAAAGTAGTCAATTACCACGAAAATGAACCGATGTCTATTCGAAGCTTTCGGTGATATTGGTCCAATGACGTCCATGCCCCACATGGAAAAGGGCCATGGAGAAGTCATAACATGTAAAGGTGAAGGTGTTATATGAATTTTATCCCCATAAATCTGGCACTTATGGCATTTCTTGGTGTAGTTGATACAATCCCCTTCCATAGTGGCCCAATAATAGCCGAACCTCATGATTTGCCTTGTCATCGTGAACCCATTTGCAGGTGTCCCACATACACCTTCATGAACTTCTTCTAAAATTTGGTTAGCTTCCACAGCATCAACACATCTCAAAAGTACTTGGTCTTTTTGTCTTTTGTACAGGATATCTCCATCTAAAACATAGTTACAAGCTAACCTCCTCAAAGTTCATTTGTCATTTTCACTGGCCTGCTCAGGGTATTGACGATCTCTCACATATCGCAATATATCTCGATACCAGGGGTTATTGTCATTCCCTTCCTTCTCAATGTTACAACAATGAACTGGAGCCTCATAAACACTTATTTGAATTGGTTTCATTTCTTTTTCTTTATTCGCCTTGATCATTAAGGCCAAGGTTGCTAAAGCATCTGCCATCTGATTTTCTTCTAGCGGGAGATAATTGAAAGTGATGCTATCAAATTCCTCAAGTAACCCCAAAACTACCTTTCGATAACTAATCAATTTAGGGTCCCTTGTCTCCCATTCACCTCTGAGCTGATAAACGACCAACGCCGAATCTCCATATACTTCTAGGGTTTTTATACCTCGCTCTATAGCTGCTTGAAGTCTCATGATGCATGCTTCATACTCAGCCATATTATTCGTGCAATCAAAGTCCAATTTGCACGTAAAAGGGTAATGATCGCTATTCGGAGATACCAAGACTGCCCCAATTCCATTTCCGACTGCATTAGAAGCCCCATCAAAATTGAGCTTCCAAGAAAAATTTTCAGTTATTGCTATACACATCGACTCCTCGTTCGGAAAATCAAAGTTCAAAGGCTCATAATCCTCTAGAGCCCTACTGGCCAAGAAGTCTGCTACCGCACTTCCTTTTATAGCCTTCTGACTTATGTAGACTATATCAAACTCTGAAAGCAAAATTTGCCATCTCGCCATTCGCCCATTTAGAGCCGTTGACTCCATCATGTATTTCAACGGATCAAGTTTTGAGATAAACCAAGTGGTATGGTATAGCATATACTGTCTTAATCTCTGTGTTGTCTAAATCATCACACAACACAACTTTTCAATTGGTGAATATCTCATCTCACAGTCAGTGAATTTCTTACTGAGGTAATAAATTGCCTTCTCCTTTTTCCCTGACTCGTCATGCTGGCCAAGCACACATCCCATAGAATTACTGAACACTGACAAGTACAGTATTAATGGTTTATCTGGGCTTGGTGGAGATAATACCGGAGCATTCAACAAATATTGCTTGACCTTTTCAAAAGCATTCTGGCATTTCTCATCCCAAGTTCCTTGATTGTGCTTTCTGAGAAGGCGAAAGATAGGATCACATTTCTCGGTTAGTTGTGAAATGAACCGAGCAATGTAATTCAACTTTCCTAGGAACCCCCAAACTTCTTTCTGAGTACGTGGTAGAGGTAATTCTCGTATGGCTCTGACCTTGTCTGAGTCGACTTCAATTCCTTTTTCACTGACTACGAAGCCTAACAACTTTCCTAATCGGGCTCCAAAGGTACACTTTGCTGGATTGAGCTTCAACTAAAATTTTTTCAACCTTACAAACAATATTCTCAAGACCTCAATATGCTATTTTTCCGTACGCAACTTGGCAATCATATCATCAACGTATACCTCAATATCCTTATGCATCATGTCGTGGAACAAGTTCACCATGGCCCTTTGGTACGTTGCCCCTGCGTTTTTTAATCCAAATGGCATTACTTTGTAGCAAAAGGTGCCCCACAAGGTTATAAAGGTGGTTTTATCCATGTCCTCTGGATGCATCTTTATTTGGTTGTATCCTGAGAAACCATCCATAAAGGAGAACAACGAATATCCCGCTGTGTTATCTACTAAAGTGTCAATGTGGGGTAAAGGAAAATTATCCTTTGGGCTTGCTTTGTTCAAGTCTCTGTAATCAACGCACATTCGTATCTTCCCATCCTTCTTAGGAATAGGCACAATGTTAGCTACCCATTCGGAGTACTTCACTTCTTGCAAGAATCCTGCGTCAAACTGTTTCTTGACTTCATCCTTTATTTTCAAAATGATATCTGGCCTCATTCTTCGCAACTTCTGTTGGACTGGCTTACAATCCTGTCTTATCGGAAGACGATGTACTACAATGTCAGTACTTAACCCAGGCACTGATATGACCAGACGAAGATATCCTTGAACACTTGAAGCAATTCAACCAGACCATGCCTTGTGTCCTCGCTAATTAAGGTTCCGATTTTCAACTCTTTCCCTTCCTCTAGGGCTATATTCTCTATTGCCTCTTTCTCATGTGGTATGATTTGTTTCTCCTCTTCCTTAACCATTCTTAATAGAGTGAGAGATACGTCACAATCTTGAACATCTTCAAAATCCTGAGGTTCCCCTAAACACATGTCTTGCTCGTCAGAGAAATTAGGAGCCGTAGTATCAGCGTTCATATTATTGATATCTAGGGACCTGTGAGGGTATGAAAGAATATATAAAGAATGAATGAATCAAAGAATGATTGTTTATGTGCTATGAATAAAAGAATAAGAATTGCTAGAATTTGAAGGAATATTGGTCGATAAAAATGAAACAATACTCGTTTAAATTGATAAAAAGTTATGTTTTATTTAAATAATTATAGATGAACATGGGCCTCTTTTCACAAACATAATATTATTACTCTTAGGCCCTAGGGTAACGAACATGTTTCGAGAATTACTCTGAAAAACTCCTAAAGACTACAGGAAGGCCTTCCACGGTCTAATTGTTCAGAGAGCTCCCCGATTCGTAAGGGCGAATGCCCTCGAGGTTTTCTTGTTCCAATCCCTCATTGTGTACAACATTAACCTGATGACTTTTCTCTATCAGGAATCCTCCTGACCTAAAGGATTTGGATATAGGTGGGAATGTCATCGGTTCCCACTCCACCTCTCTTCCATTCAAAAGCGTCTTTCTTCTCGCTTGGCGCTTCTCCATTTCTTACCTCCTACGCTTATGGTCTAGCTTGAAACCCAAACCAAAGCGATTCTTCTTCTCATTCAGTTTTGGGATTTGAACCCCTCCTTGCAACTGTCTTCCTAGCCCTTTTCTCGGCAATGCTCCTTTCCCCAGCATTATTTGCAGGGCCATCCTCGTGGCTCCAGACATTTTGGGTACCGGCACTTTGCTTCCTTTCAAAATGAAGGTGGCATTAATAACTTCTAAAGAGCGGAAAGAACATTCAATAGCCTCTTCATTTGCCTCAATATAATGGGCCTTGCTGGTAACTGCCGCTATAATGTCCTCCTTCGCATTGATGGTTATTAAGCGACTATCTGTTACTAACTTCAATTTTTGGTGTAGTGATGAGGGCACCGCTCCTGCCGAGTGTATCCATGGTCTCCCCAACAAACAATTATAGGAGGGTTTGATATCCATCACCAGAAAATCAACTTCATACGTATTCGGCTCAATCTCCAGAGGGATGTCAATTCGTCCCATTACTTTCCTTTCAGTTCCATCAAAGGCTCTTACCACGTTATGACATGTTTTCATATGAGAACTGTCAATGGGCAATCTGTTCAAGGTGGATAGCGGCAGGACGTTCAAAGCAGACCCATTATCCACGAGTACACTTGGAAGTGTGTATCCTTTGCACCAAGTAGTGATGTGTAGGGCTTTGGTTGACCCTATGCCCCCAGGTGGAATTTCATCATCATTAAAATAGATGCAATTGTCAGCACTGATGTTGTTTACTAACCCGTCCAGCTTGTTAACGGATATGTCATGGGTGACATATGTTTCGTTAAGCACTTTTAACAACGCATCTCAATGCACTTCAGAACTCAAGAGTAGGGCTAACACTGATATACGTGCCGCTGCTTGCGCAACTGCTCAACCACACTATACTCGCTATGTTTCAGGAATTTCAGAAATTTCTTAACTTCTTCCTCCTTTACCGGCTCATTAATGGGTACTTCAGTCTCCTTCTCTCTTTCAGCCTCAACATCTTTCGTCTTTGCGGGCTCCACTCTGGTATTCCCCCCGTCATAACATTTCCCACTTCGTGTATGAGAACTTTCGTTTTGCGTAACCCTGGCCGCGTTAGCTATACTCTCCACCTTAGGTATTGTTATATTGCAGTCATAGCTCCATGGCACCCTCCTATCATCCTTGTAAGGGAAAGGATTGGGTTTATAAATGACTATTTTGGGTCCAGTTTGCGACCCCGCCTCATTATTCCCTGGCAAGGAAATAATGATTCTTGGTTGGCTGGTTCTTTGTTGTTCATTCTCCAGCACACATATTTGTCCTTCACAAGAACTACCCTCAGAAACCTGTAGCTCTTTGTTAACCAGAAGGCCTTGTACCATGGCCCTGAACTTTTTACAATTTTGGATCATATGACCCACCTCTCTATGGAATTCACAATGGTTCTCTATTCCTTCTCCTCTTTTTCTGGAGGTCAGCATACCTCTCTTCACCATTTCTTCCCATATTACTTTCATAGGTATCTTCACCTCAGCAATATCTTCCTTGACTTTTCCTTTCTTTGTTTCCTCAATTGCATTCACCCCTTATTACCATGATCCAGTAACAGGTTTTCAGTATTAGGGGTACTATCAAATTTCACAACCCCCAATTTGATAAGCCTCTCCACGACCTTCTTGAACCAGTGCAGTTTTCAATTGAGTGCCCTGATATTCCTGCGTGATATTCACATTTAGCATTTGCATCGTACCATTTGGGGTACGGTGGCTGCAGTGGTTTCAAGTGAAACGGAACAATGACATGTGCATCGTATAAGCTTTGGTAAAGCTCACGATATGTCACAGGGATAGGAGTGAATTGTATCTTCTCCGAATTCGCCTTTGTACCGATTCACGCCCTGAGTACTTTGTTGCTCACCGGTAGCTGCTTTAGGTTGTCCAAATGTGATTGCCCTGGAGTTAAAACTGTTCATGTTATTCACCTCATTATCTTTTCTCCTTGAGGCCGATCTTTTAGCCACTTCCCCCTCGATTTTACCGCCCCTTACGACATTCTCAATCATCTCACCTGCCATAACTATATCCGCGAAACTTTTCGTTGTACTTCCAATCATATGTGTGATGAATGGCGCCTTCAAAGTATTAATAAATAACATGGTGGTTTTCTTTTCCAACAATGGTGGTTGTACTTGCATTGCCACCTCTCTCCATCGTTGTGCATATTGCCTAAAACTTTCATTAGGCTTTTTCTCCATGTTTTGAAGTGTGATCCTATCTGGCGTCATATCAGTCACATGGTTATACTATTGCATGAAAGCCTGTGCAAGATCTCTCCATGAACCGATTCTTGCATGGCTCAATTGATTGTACCACCTAGCAGCTGCTCCCACTAGGCTGTCCTGAAAACAATGGATCAATAGTTGATCATTGTTCACATAACGAGTCATTCTCCTACAAAACATTGTTATGTGTGCCTCTGAGCAAGTAGTCCCGTTGTACTTTTCAAACTCTGGCATCTTAAATTTATGAGGAAGCACTAAATCTGGAGCCAAACTTAAGTCTTTGGCATCAATCTCATGATGATTGCCAGCGCCTTCCAAAACCCTAAACTTCTCCTCTAACCACCTGCAACGATCTTCCAATTGTTTCGCAGATTTCGTGGCCATTCTTTCCTTCTCCATTAAATCTAGATCAGGAGTGATAGGGTTGATCGAGCTATCACCCAAATTATTTCCCAACCCAGATGGGAAATTTACGGGGATTCCGGCATCCACTGGCCCATGTTGAGGTCTCACGGTGACAGATGGCCTTCTAGGAGGTGCCTCGGTTTGTAGGGGCACATGAGGTGGAGTAAAACCCGGAGGAGGACCTTCATTTTCCTCTTCAGTGATTGCCATGGGAACTTTTCCTTTATCAGTGGCTCTCAGCAATTGAGCCATTTCAGCCATCATGTTTCTCTGAGCCTCTAGCATCTGCTCTCTCATTTCGTTCTGCATTTTGACCAACTGCTCTTGCATTTGATCTTGCATATCTTTTTGTAATTGCTCGAACCTTTGATCCATACTCTTAGTTTTAGTACGAGTGTCGTAAGGATGTGTAATTTCCAGATTTTCTTTTCTACCTTTTGAAATAAACTTTAACTAATCAGGGTCTTTCTATAACTTTGAATGCAAAGGATGTGATGAAATGCTATGAGATGTAAACGCATGAATGCAAAAAGAATATCGATTCTAGTTCAATTTCATTTAGAAAATTTTATTTAGAAAAAGAATATCTTCACATATAAGAGGATTATAAATACGCTTTCGCCCTAAGGCCCAAAGCTTTAACTCTATCTAATAAAAGGGCTAACTCTTGTCCTACATCCGACGATGATTAATACATCAGACTCAATACATCAGCTCAAATTTCTAAGTCTTGCACATGTTCAGTGACCTCTCGAATCTGGGCTAGGGCGTCGCCAATGACATGATACCTTTCTCTAACCTGTCCCCTAGCCTGATGAAGCTCTCCCTTCAAATAGTCTTCCTGCGCCTCGAGCTGCTCAACCCGGAGTTCACCATCATGCAATGCCATTTTCAAATCCTTAACCTTACTTTTTAGCTCTTTTAACTCGACCGTAGAGTCATGGTTTTGGTGCCAACGCAAGGATCTTCCAAGCTCAATTACCTTAGTCTTCAATCCTTTATTCTCTTCCTCTAATGCCAAATTCTGCACTTGCATCTCTTGGAATTTCCTCTCCCAATACTCAGCTTTAGCCTTTTCCTCTTGGACCTCTTTCTGCAACTGCTCTGAAGATCTTCCTACTCTCGCCTTCCTCAATGATACCTGTGCTCTTTTGTAATGCTCCTTTAGATCATCTCGATCTTCCTCAATCTTCCTCTTTTCTTTTCTCTCTTTCTTGACCTCCATTTTTTGAACCTCGACGTCCAAACTCAAGTACATCTTTTCTTCTTCGAGCTTTGCTGCCCTCTTCTCGAACTCCAAGTTTTTTCTCTCGAACTCCTGCTTCATAATTTCTAACTCTGAGGGCCTTACTCGCAAATATTCCTTCATTAGTCGAGCTCCTTCCACACTTGGCTTAGGGATATTATCATTAACCCTTCTACCTCTCCATTCAACGTATTCCGGCGTGGTTGCAAGGCTAATAGCTACTCCTTTCAATTGACAAATCTTTTTCCAAGCACTAGAAACTTCACTAACCTTCCTCTTGTAATCGGCTCCTCTATATACGAACTCACTTTGAGCCAACCCCTGAGTCGCTGGTACGAACTGTCTCAATCCCTGCTACCTCAGCACGAGTAAAGGGGCATAACCAATGGCACCCCAAATTCCCAACAGGGGGACCCAATTCTAACTGGAGGTTTTGAAGTAGCGCAATCCAATTCTCTTCTAGAAGATCAACTCTCCTAGTTGAAGCTACTATGTCTTTCAACGGTGAATAATCCTCGAAGAAGACCTGACAAACCACCCTATCTATCAACCGGAAATGACTGTAGAACTAAGCCAAAAGTAACTGAGCACTCCCTATAAACCTCCCAGCACCAGCCCTCCTACATGTACCTAAAGACCTGAATGTTTCCACCAAAATTGCAGGGACAGAAGTGACCTTTTTACTGAGTCGATGAAAAAGATCTGTGGCTGCCTCATCCACATATCCCAAAGCCCTAGGGAAAACCATCAATCCATACAAACTTAAGGCAAAAACATCTACTTTCTTCGCCTCATCAGGGTGTGTCAGAATCAAATCTTTTAAAGCGTCCCACGAAATGCACTTGCACTTACCCTTTTCTTTAATTCGGGCCGTGGCCCACTGCTCGCTCATCCCCGTAATAATCATCAATTTCTTCCAAAAGGTAGAGACACAAGCAGCTCGAGAATAAATCCTATCGTTCTGAAACCTGGGACAACGAAGCAAGGCAGTGCACTCCTCTACAGTAGGTACCATATCTACTTCCCTAAAAGTGAAGCAACTGTACGCCGGGTTCCAAAACTGAGCAAGGGCTGGGAATAAGTGCTCGTCTACCTGAACATCAAGCAAGTAAGGTAAGTCTCCGTAATTGCTGTAGAATAACTGCTTGGTCTCTTTACCCCACTGATCCCAAATTTCCTTAAGCTCCTGGAGATTATTCTGCGTGACACTAATACGAGTTTAATCTGACAACTCCGACACGTATCCCTCAGCTATACTATCTCCCTTTTCTAGTTGAGTTTGCTCAGACCATCTATGGATGTTGGCGTTGCCCTCCACTCTATCAAGAAGTCCGTTCTCCATAATAAAACTTCCTAACTTAGAAACTGACCATGAATCGATACCTTTGTAAATGAAAAATGACATGCAAACAAAAGAAAAGAAATAGTTAGTATCACATGATATTAATAAACTCAAGAATAATATGTGAGGGTACTATCTAAAGTATAATTCTAACTAAGTTAAGGTCTTACGGTTTTTCTATATGAGGTTGGTTCTAAAGTTTGAGGTACCTGAACCAGCAGATTCCTCGATTCTCACCCATTATAGGCTCATTTGAATTGAGTTCAGTTCAGGGGAATAGATTTCCTTATGGCTACACGGAGATGAAAATCTCACGAAACCATAGGTACGGATGTATCCCGAAAGTGATCCACTATCCTGCACGGAGGCGAAAACCTCACGAAGGCGTAGTTTCTCACTCCCACTTAAGGGTGTGACCACAACGGTCATGCAAATGCAATGCTCATCAGAAAATAGCAACACATGCAATAATACAAACACATGTAATGCAAATAGGATTAGATTTTAAAATTTTTAATTTTCGACATTAAGATAAGAGATAATCAATTACACGGCTTGACTCTCTTATGGAGTCCCCAGTGGAGTCACCAAGCTGTCGAAACCAATTTTCACATCGAGTTTTGGAAAATGGGAATTGATTTTAAAAAACGAAAACGAGAGTCGCCACCAATCTTTTTAGGTGTGATTGGATCACCTTTAAAACATTTTGTTTTAAAATCATTAGTTTTGGTCCACGAAATAAAAGAACGGGTTCGAGAGTCAGTTACGTACGAGGAAGGATTAGCACCCTCGTAACACCCAAAAATTGGTACCTAATTGATTATCAAATGTCTTTAATGTCAGAAATTTTAAAAAAAATTTAAGGTGTAATCCTCGTTAAAATACTTTGATTTTGAAAATTTGGGTTCACTCGTATCAAAACATTGACACTAAGTTAACCTTTTGGAAATCTCTATCTCGAAACAACAAATTGCCACATCCAATAAGTTAGGACACAACGCTTTGAAGTTCCAAGACAGTTGCTCGTATTTTGAAAATCTTAAAAACTTAGAAGGGTACTTGACTATTTGAACTCAACGAGAAAAGTTGCAACCCAATAAGTTAGGGCACTACTTTTCTCGAAGCTTTCAAATACTAAGCATTGCCTTTATGTTTTTTTTTTTTGAAAAAACTTTTGAGCCTTATTTTTTAAAAAATGATGTGTTATGAATGGTATTATATTATAAATCACACATAATAACACATTATTGTAGTAGGTAAATGATACATGCATTTAAATAGAATAGAGACAATAATATAAAGATCGTATAGATGCATAAAGATCATATATAATTGGCAAATGCATACAAAGATATATATATAGCATGTATTGAAAATGAATAAACAAAATATACAAACATATAAAGTAATAATTAAATAATGCATGATATACAAAAAATAATGAAATATCAATGTACATGTTCATGAAATGTAATATCAAATAATAAATATAAAATAACTTATAATACATGATATATAAAATGAGTTATTATTAACAAAATATATATATATAACAAAAATAATAACATAATTTAATAATAATCTTAAAATAGTATTTGCTATACAATATAATAACAAAATATTTATAAAAGAATGATAAAAAATATATTGGTTTTTTAAAATACATAGAAAAGAGTATGTAAAAGAATTTATAACACATAAAATATCAGTTTAAAATAAAATAATACATAATAAATAAATAATTAATAATTTAATGTGTGTATAATATGAGTTAGAAATATAATTCAATTTACAAATTTTGAAATTTTAAGTAATATAAGGAATAGCAAAAATATAATAAATAATATATACATAACATATATATAAAAAAAATAATAAGTAATATAGAATAAAAATAATAAACGTTATAGAATAAAACATAATTTGAATATATAGGAAATAAGAATTCTAATAGATATAAAATAACAAAAGTATATATGTAAGGGCAATATATATATATAATTAATAAATATATAATACAAGTAAAATATATTAATAATATATAAAAATAATGTTAATAATAATAATAATTTGTGAAAATAATATATGATAAATAATAATAATGTATGATAAAAATAATCTTATAGTATATAATATAAAAATAAGGTTTTTAAAAAACAATATCTACATATAAGAATAATAATAATAATAATAATAATAATAATAATAATAATAATAATAATAATAATAATAAATGAATATATAGGGCTAAATTGAAAGTGCAGCAAAATTACGAGACGAATTTAAAAGAAATAAAAATGAATTAAGGCCCAATTTAAAATGCGCGTAAAACGAAAGGGACTCATTGAGCAAATCGCCCTATTCTCAAAACGGCGTCGTTTCTCTTAATATGGTTTCAAAACACTGTGAGGGTTAAATTGAAATGGAATTGAAACATTAAGGCTAAATTACAAATAAGTATTAATGAAATTATGAATAATTAAAAAAAGGAGGACCAAATGAGCAATTAGCCTAATTTTCAAAGCACGCGGATCCTCCCCCGGTAACCGGGTCAACATGCGGATCCTAGGGGCTTCAAAATGTCATCGTTTTAAGCTTATTAGACTAAGCTAAAACGATGTCATTTCGTTAGGGTTATTTAATCCAAAACTAAGGCCTAAAAATCATTTGAAATATCGTTTTAGGAAAAAAAAAATCCTCTGAAGAGGACTAGGGGCCGGTCATCAGAGTTCTGTGGAGTCTCCATCCATCAGTCCCCACACGCCACGCCGCCACGTGATGGCGATCGGAGGTTAAAACCCTCCCTTTTTCAAGCATAATACAGGTAACTTTCTTTCCTTTGTAAATCCTCAGTAATTTTTGCTTAGAACAATTTATGCATGCATGCTAAAATAAAAAAAAAGTACACGATTAAATCACCTTTTGGAAACTGTTTGTATTTCTCTCTGAGTCGAATATATAAGTATATTTCTATTTTCAAAAATCCGGTCCTTTACAATGGTTTGATTTCGGGCTTTTATAGCCACGATTATGATTACATAAACTGGAAAGAAATCAAAGATTTCTTTCCATTTCTTGTCTGATGTATCATATCTTTGATTGATCTGCTGAAATCTTTTTAGTTTCCTTTTGTTTGCAGGTAACCTACGAGAATCTCGCTTAATCACTGAGGTTTGCACGTTGATGGAACTAACACCGATTCGGCGTATCTTTGCGTTGATGGTGGTGCGTCGATTGATGATGAGTCGAGAAGTCACGGCGTACTTGGTGGCGATGATTGAGATGAAAGGTCATGCCGTTTGAAGTGCCCGAAGTTTCTAGAAACTCCTTGCGGCGCGAGGAGGGAAGAAAACCTAGGGTTTGATTGTGTGTTTGGGGTTCATTGGGCCTGCTAAGAATTTGGGCCATGACTGTATTGGTGTATTGGGTCACTGTAACGGGCTATGGGGTTATTGGGTTTATTTGGGTTGCTAGGTAGTAGCAGTGGGTCTGCTGGGTAGGACCTTGTAATTTGGACTTTTTAAATGGACATTTTTAATTTTTATTTTTTTTTGCTTTCAGCGCGATCAAATTTGGGCTATTACACCTTTTACTTAAAATTCGTGTATTTTAACTTTTTAAAAGGGTATTCGATTATTTAGGGTAAACGAGGAAAACCGAAACCCAGTAAGTTAGTGCACGATCTCTCAAACTTCCAAATACCGAACATTGCCTTTATTTACCAAAATCTTATCTCGAGGTAATAAGATGTCATACCCGGTAAGTTGGGGCACAAAACTTCGTATCTCCGAGAGTAAGCATTTTTATTCAAAAAGCCGTATTACGGTTTAAAGGATATTCCGTTATTTAGGTTAAATGAGAAAGATTAAAACCCAGTAAGTTAGGGTACGATTTTCTTGAATTCCTAAATACAAAATATTGCCTTTATGAAAGAATTAATATTGGGTTGGATAAAACATAAATTCGTAAAGAAATGAGATAATAAAGAATGCATAACAAATAAAAATTTCGGTATTGACATGCATAATGTAATAAACATAAGCACGAATATGAACGATAATCATGATAAGAGCAAAAAATAAAATAAATGATCAAAATGAATAAAAGGAAATAATGAATATGCTAAGAAATGTTAGAAATTAAAAGGAACTAGTAGCCAATAAATAAACATTATGTAAAACTAAAAAATGATGGTATAGTAATGATAATAATAATATTAATAGTAATAATACAAGTAATAAGTATTTTAAAGTTTGGAATGATATGTGAAAATGTATATATGTATGTGTATATATAAATAAATAACGGTAATGTGAGGGAGGAATAAAATGAATGAGAGTGTCTAAAGAATAGTAGATGATAATAATAATAATAATAATAATAATAATAATAATAATAATAATAATAATAATAATAATAATAATAATAATAATAATAATAATAATGTAACAAAAAATGAAAAATATAAAAATGATAATAATAATAGTACAATAACGACAATGGTAGTAAAATAAAAATAAAAATAAATATAGTAATAGTGGTAATAATAGTAAGACTACAATAAAAGAGAAAGAAATAATAACAAGTAAATAGTAATAATAATATAATAATAATAGTATATGTTAATAATGACAATAATAGAAAATAATAAAAATAAAAAAATTAAAAAACTATGTCAATAAGGATAATAGAAATAACAATAATAAAACAATAATAATAAATATAATAATAGAAAATAATTAATTTGAGAATAAAACAGCAAAATAATGAAAAATGGACTAAATTGGGCTTTAAAACGAAAGTTTGGGGCAAATTCAAAATAAAAAAGAAAGGGGTAGACCTATCCGAACATGCGAATAACATGGAGGGACTAAAAGGGCAATAATCCCTTCTCTCCAAAATGCACAGCTCAAAGGGGGGCTAAATTAAAAAGCGAAATAACTTAAAGTGCCAAAATTAAAATTTTAAAAAAACTTGATTGCATAGTCATGAAAAAGCGGAAGGGCCAAAAGGGAAAATAACCCTTCCGCTTAAAAACACGTGGATCTTAGGCCGGACCAGTCGGGTCAAACCGGGTTAGGGAAAAACGATGCCGTTTTGGCATCTGAACTACAATCCCAAAACGACGTCGTTTCATATGGGTATAAAAGCTAATTTTTTTTTTTAAAAAAAACATTCTTCCTTCATTTTCTTCAAAAATTTCTAAGGGCTCACCCTCTTTTCTCTACAGCAGGACTAGGCCGGCCAGACTTTCGATCAGCCGCCGTCGAGCAGTCCGCCGATTGCCGACGTCGGCGCCGTCGTGCGCAGCGGCCGAAAGTTGAAAAATTTCCTTTTTTTCAGGCTAATCGAAAAATTGGTACGTTCCTTTCCCTTTTTTTATCTTTTATGTATATATATAAATAAAAGAAAAGAAATAGATTTTAAAAAATAAAAATAAAAAAAATAATAAAAAGATGAAACCACCTCTTCTTTCTCTGATTTGATTTTTGGTTATTCTCTTTTCAATATTCAAGCTCTGTTTTTCTGTTTTTGAAATCCCTTTTTTTTTATTTATCATCCCCATTTTACATTCATCCTTTAGGCTTTTTGAAGTCGATTTACAGATCTTATTTTTACTATTTCAACCGCTCTTGTCTTTTCTTTCTTTTCCTTGCAGGAGGCGACGATGGCAGAGTGATGGTGGCTGGCGGCGACGTCAGGCTCTGACAGTGGTAGGTTGCGGCTCCACTTGTTGTTAGGGGGCTAGGGTTTTGTCCTTTTCTGAAAATAGGTTTAGGTTGTGGGCTGTTAGGTATTTTTTGATTTGGACTTGTTGGGTCCAGGCAAATTTGGGCTTGTACAACTATTTTAATATATTAGCTCCCTTGGTCAAATAATAGTGATTTTATCTTTGATTCGTAGGTTTAATTCCTCCTCTTCTAAACACATTTGTAATTTTATTTCAAGTTTTTTAATTTTTAATTAATAAATATATTGTTTTCAATTTTTATTTTATTTCATCTTTTAATTAATAACTCTTTTATTTATAAAATCAAATAATTATTAAAAATATCATTATTTTTATTAAATATAATTTTATATATGTAATATTTTTTTCAATCCATATCATGAGTATAGTAAATTTTGGTATTATATATTTTTGTATGTGCATTTAAAATATTTCGCATATAAACATAATGATATTTGAAATATTTTACATATAAAGATAATAATTATATTTGAAATAATTATTTCATTTTAAAATATTAGAAATCACCTTACCCACAATATACGTGGAGAAAATAAATATTTGACATATAAATATTATAAAGAAAAATTTATCAAAAAATTAGTTGATGTTTTATATTATATATAAAAGAGTTATTAATGTCAAATATTTTAACATAATTATATATGTGAAATATATATTTTTATTATATAATTACATATTTATCATTTGATTTTATGAATAAAAGAGATATTAATTAAAAAGATGAATTAAAATAAAAATTGAAGACAATATACTTATTAATTACAAATAAAAAAGTTTGAAGTAAAATTACAACTGTGTTTAGAAGAGAAGGACTCAATGATAAAATCATTATTATTTAACCATTTAAACAAAAAACTAATATGTTAAAAACATTAATTAAAAAATAATAAAAGTTTAAAACAACATAAAATAAAAAATATAAATGTGAGTGAGAGAGGAATCATACCCATGACTCAAGGACAAAACAACTAATATTTAATCAACTGATCAAAGAAACTAATTATATTGAGAAAGTAAAAAAAAAAGGTTTTAAATGAAAAGCGCGTCTAGTTGGGCGTGTTTTCTTACCACCTAAAACACGCCCAACTGGACGCCCTTTTACACACTCTCTCCAAAATTAGCCTATTTCCTTAAATTTTCAAAAAAAAAAAACCGACCTATTTAACCAATTAACAAAAAAAGAAGAAGAAGACATATTTAAACAATTTTGCCTTTGAAATGAAATTATTTTAGGTGTTAATTTTTTGTTGATAAGGTATGTATAAAGACACAATGAAGGGTAGAAGATTTTTATTTGTTAGGGATCGACCGGTATAGTCAATGAACAAGAACGAAAAAGTGAAAAAGAAAATCGGGCACATATATTTTACTTGAAAAACTCCTTTGAAAAGGAAAAAAAATCAAGAGCAAAGAAAACTTTACTGATTCGACAAACAAACGAACAATACAAGATAAAGAAAATAGTCTCAAAGAGCAAAACCCAAAACTCGAATACAAAACTCTCCCCAAAACTCTTTATTAAATCTCATGCACGAGATATTCTGTTAACTCTGAACATGATTACAAAGATCCTTTAAATAGGTTAATATTAAAATTCTAATATTAAAATACTAATATAACTAAAAAATTTCTAGATTAATTAAATTAGAGTCCAATTAGAAAAAGATAGTAGAGTTTAACTAGAAGAAGAAACTCGATTTAAGTTGAATACAAGTCGCCACGTCGGGACGTTGTCTGTCGCGATGTCTTGCTCCTCTTAATCATGACGTCGATTCTATTTGGTCTCTGATTTGCCCGAAAAGGCGAGATACACCCACATTATTCAACTTAGGTACGTACATTAATAAAACAAAATATCATTATCATACATAAATTTTATAAATAATTAAAAGCTATGGAGAAACGCGTTGGCATATCACAATCTCACCTTGCCTTATAGGAATCACCATACATTTTTACTTTATCATCGATCACTTTCTCTTCGTCCTATTAAATATTGTTTTCAAATTTAAAAAGCTTTCAATATCAACGTTGTTTTGATCTCCAAATGTAATATATATTCTTTTACTTTGTGTCATTGTTAATCATGGAGGAATCGACAATGAAAGAGGGCAAACTTATGAAGAAAGGGAAGGCAGCAGCAAATATGATGGATCGTCTTCCTCGGGAAGTCGTCGTCCATATACTATCCAGGCTTCCCTTACCATCGTTGCTGAATTCAAAGCTGGTTTGCCGAGGCTGGCGAACCCTAATACGAGATCCATTTTTTATTAGTAAGCACTTGTCGAACTTGGCCGAGGCCGGCAACGATCCCAGCTTCATCTTGGAAAGCAATTGGCCTATCCCCGATCAACGCCACTTCATTGATTTCTTTTATCATAGTGAAGGAAAAGTGATCTCCAAGAAGCTCCCGAGTTCTCCTATGCCCATGTACTTGGTAGATTCATGCAATGGGTTGCTTTGCATGCACGATACATCGCGTAGCGTATACATTTGCAACCCTTTTACCAGGCTTTACATCGAGCTCCCCAAGCTCATCAAGTATCCAACACTGGTGGGAAATTTGGGGTTGGGTTTTCATCAGAAAACAAAAGAATACAAGGTGATCCAGATAGTGTTTCGAAGAAAATTGAGAAGAGTCGACTCCAGTACTACATCAACCACTTCGAGTGAATCGGAGGTTCAGATTTTGACTATCGGCAGCCCTTCTTGGAGGGATCTAGGAACGATACCATACCGTTTTATTCATTCGAAAACCAAGGCTTTGGTCAATGGGAGACTCCATTGGCTTTCCAAGCCTAACAGGTACACCACTGCTAGCTTGCTCGTATCCTTCGATCTCGAAACAGAGCAATTCCAGGAGGTGCCGAAACCTGATTGTTGCGGCTCAGAGAGGTGTTTGCGGCATCTTATGGTTGTACGAGGTTGTCTCTCGGCTGGTGCGTTTCATGAGAATGATGAACGAGTGGAGATTTGGGTAATGAAGGAGTATGGTGCGAAAGAGTCTTGGATCAAGGAGTTGAGCATCGGAAGGTACATGCCTCCGACGTTGACGCAACAAGAGAGTCGCCACTTCATCTATTCAAAGCGTAATTTATTTGTTCGAGTTCTATGTGTGTTGAAAAATGGCGAGATCTTATTGGAGTACAAAAGCAGGGCTCTTGTTATTTACGATCCACAGCATGAGACGTTCAAGGAGTTTACGTTTCCAGAAATGCCTCGTTGGTTCAAAATAATTATTCATGTTGGAAGCCTGAATTGGCTTCATCATTAAGTCTATGTTTTCCTATTAAATTTCATGATTTAAATAGCTGTTTGCTTCTATTTGCGTTGTTTCTTGTAATTATTGGTTGGCTTTGTTTCATGATGTCTCTTCTTCCTGTTCTTATGTCATGACTAATTTAAGTCACTTTTGGGGATGCAAAATAACAGTGAGGGTGAGGTATTTTTAAATAACTAACTTATATTGAGAATGAGAAGAGATTGTATGAAATTGTAATTTTACATCATTCATATCCAAAATGCTAAAAATTAGAAGGAAAAATCTGATTTATCATTCTTCTATATGAAAAAGGATAGGGCTGGCGTGGAAGAATATATAATAAAATGTTTATCTTTTTAAAATTGATGATGTGGTAATATAAGTTATTTCCATAAATAAATTGATTGAAAAATAGATCATGATAAAAAATGGCTTAATATATCATTTTGTACATGAGTTTGACAAATTTTTTAATGTGATACATGTGTTATTTTTAGTCTATTTTGTTACTTGTATTTGACCAAACTTATATATTTTAGTACCCAAAGGTAACAATGTTATCTTTTCAATGTTTAATTCAATTTTGGTTGATTTGATGAAAGTTAATTATTAATATTATTAATTAATTATGAATTAGCATTAAATCATTTCAAAACCTGAATTAAACACTAAAAGTTAATATAATCTTCAAGTACTAAAATGTTTAATTTTTGTCAAATGAACAGATACCATATTAGACTAAAAACAATAAGTACCACATTACAAAAAGTGTCAAATTTAAATACTGAATTATGTATTAAGTCAAAATTATATAGAAATGATACTGATGAAAGAAAAAAAAAAAAAAAAGAGGATAGAAAAGTAAAAGTGTAGTTGTGGTGAGTATATTGCAGCTTCTCCCTTCAGTTAAATTTATTATTATTATTTTTTAAACGTAATAATCCTCTTGGAAACAAGCTGAGTTCTGTTTATGCTGCATGTGTTTTTCATAATCAAGATATGCGAGAATCCTTGATTAGGAATTTGGAAATAAAAAAGAAATGAAGTATCACAAGTTGTTTATAAATTTTCATGTTTTAAAAAAATGGTATATCGAATTTAATTGAGTCTTGATTTTTAAAAATAATATGGAAATCAGTCGGGTAAAATTCTTGTCTCCAAAAACTTCAAATAATTATTTTTCTATCCTATATAGATTAAAGGCTAGGGTGTATGGTGTTTTCAAAGGCTCAATTTATAATTTGGGTCATCTATCAGCTAATTTTAGATGATTAGTATATAAACCATTTTATATTTGGAATGTGCACAACATTTATCTTTTGTTGTTGTCTTCTTCCATCGGCACGACCAAAACTATATTCGTATAGAATAATAATATTCCGCCATCATTGATGACTTCGTTTTCTTTGTTTTATCAGCTTGTATCAAAGTGCAAGTAAAATTATGCTCCGGTACCTTTGCTTTGATCGCCCAAACTCGTCTTTTACATCTCCATCTTTGCAAGACAGTGATGAATTCAAAATATGAGCAAACTTGTGAAGACTTCAGAGCAACAAACCTCCAACATAATGGAGAAACTTCCTCAAGAGATCATCCTTGGTATACTATCCAGGCTTCCATCAACATCTCTGCTACAATCGATGTTGGTTTGCCGAGCTTGGCGAAGATTAATACGAGATCCGCTTCTTGTTGCTACCCATTTCTCTCACATGGCCGACAAAGATGGTCCAAGCTTCATCTTCCAAAGCAATCGGCCTAGTTCATCGTATCAGCTTTTCTTTATAGATTTCTCCGACTTCCATAGCCAAGGAAAGGTGATGTTTAAGAAACTTCCCCATCTCATGTCTATTTATTTGCTAGATTCATGCAACGGCTTGCTTTGCATGCGGGATGCAAGATGGATATACATTTGCAACCCCTTTACTAGGGTTTACTTACAGCTACCGAAATTGGTTAACTATCCAGCACAAGTGGGACACATTGCATTCGGGTTTCATCAAACTACAAAACAGTACAAGGTAATCCAGGTAGTATATCTTAGACAACAGGTTTTACTAGGTGGTCGGATCAATGTTGCTACCTCGACTTTGGTACAATCTCAGGTCCATGTTCTAACAATCGGAGATCCCTCTTGGAGACATATAGGAACCTTGCCTTATGATTTGGCTCGCCCGATCCCCAAAGCTTTGGTCAATGGGAGGCTTCATTGGCTTTCAAAGCCTAACAATGACAACACGGCTAGCATTTTCATCTCGTTTGACCTCGAAACTGAGCAGTTCCAAGAGATGGCTAAGCCAGATTGTTGTGGCTCAAACAGGTGTTTTCATCATCTCATGGTTCTGCGAGGTTTTCTCTCAGCTGGTGCGTATCATGATAACGACGAGTTGGAGGTTTGGGTTATGAAGGAATACGGTATAAAAGAATCTTGGATCAAAGAATTCACTATCGGGAATCACTTGCCACCAACATTGCAGCAAAATGATCTTTTACACTTCAATATGGCAAAGGCTCGTTTCCCTAATTCATCTGTCAGAGTTCTATGTATTCTGAGGAATGATGAGATCTTGTTGGAGTACCTAAACCGAGTAGTTGTTGTCTTTGATCCCCGACATGGAACATTCAAGGAGCTTACGTTCGATGCGATGCCGCATTGGTACAAATTAGTTGTTCATGTTGGCAGCCTGAACTGGATTCACATCCCTGTATGTTAATTTGTAAACAACTGCAATACGCCAAAGAAGAAACTCACTGTTCCCTTTCGAGTTTTAATCTTCTTTGACTGTAATTGGTTGGCTTTGTATAATGTGGATATCTATTTTTCATGTTCATATAGAATGATTAATTAAATCCTATTGGAATCAAGCTGAGGTGCTGTTTATGTTGCATATATTTCTCATATTTCTTTCACTGTGGATTGAAATTTCTGAGATAGTTAGGATCCTTTTTATTTTTGAGTAAATTACATCCAGAAATATAGTATTTGCACCAACAAAAAAACTCTTCTTCTCTTCCTTTTTATTGTTAGATTTTTTTTATGAAACAATTTTTAAAATTTAAACAGTTTTTTATTTTTTTATTTTTATGTTTAACTTTCATCGTTAAATTAACTTTGATCTAAGGTATGTTTAATTCGTTATGGATATTGATCCACCATAATTATTATTAAATTATCGCTGGAGCTTTACTAGCTGGACTTAAAAAATACTTTAACAACTTAGTGAGTCTAATAAAAATTTTAAATAGTTAAATAATTATTTTATAATTTTTATATTTGAGTGATTAAAACGTAAATTGACTAATATATAGTATAATGACCTAGTTTACCTTTTTTTTTTTTCTCTCCAAGCAAAAAGAGTTTCATTAATGTAAAGCGATATAAAAGGTGTAAAACGCCTTTACCACAAGTGGAACACCTAAAGATCTTCCCTTCCTACAAGCAAATAAAGCACACCATTTAAATCTGACCACTTCAAAGGAAGAAAAACCAAAACAATAGAATCTCTCTAACTCCCTAAAATTATCACCATAAAGCATGACTTCCATATGCATTGTCCTTTGCTAACTCGTCCACCACCAAGGTAGCATTTCGTGAAATAAGTATTAATTCCACCTTATCGATTGCATTGCAAAAAGAAGTAAACTTTTTTCAATTAAAAGCACTTATTGAATGCTAAAGGATGATACTTGGAATACTGTTTAGAAAATCTCGGGCCCTCAAAGAGTTAGACAGTTCATCTGGTTAATTCTAAAACGGAGATTTTTAACTAACTCTGGAAGGGTTCGAAGGGGTATTAGCTTTATGGTCATAACACTGAGGATGCTTTACATGTTCTTAGGGACTATCCTTGGGTGAGGGACATTTGGAATCAAGTCATTCCTCTTAATCAAATTAGATGGTTCTTTGAGGGCGATATATCGGAATGGCTACTCTCGAATTTGCAAGACCAATCAGAAAATAAGATAAGAGATTCAACTTGGGCTTGTTTCTTCGGCTTAATACTGTGGTGTATTTGGAAAAATCGTAACTTATTCATCTTCCAAGGAAAATCAGTGAATCTAGAGGAAATTATTAAGGTTTCCTACAGTTAGGCGAAACAATACTCCTTTGTCCAAAGTAAAGCTTTGGTGATGGAGACATAACAGAGTTCTGAACATGCGAAATTAGGTATGTGTTTTCCCTTAATACTAATGGTGCTATTAATTCTGTTTCGGTTTCTCTGCTGCAGGTGGAGTAATACGTGATGGGAAAGGGAATTGGGTCTTGGGCTATAATCGCTTCTTGGGAAAGTGTTTAGTTGTTGTTGCTGAGTTTTGGGGTATATTGGATGGCTTACTTCTACTGCAAGAACAAGGATACGATGAAGTCACCATCCATTCCGATAATCTCGAGATCATTATAAGTATTAGCAATAGCATACTTGAAGAATTGTCCTTTAATTTAATTAGAAGGATTCAACAAATTCTAGCTAAGGAAGAGAAGCGGTCGTTGAGATATATTCTTAGAGAGGCTAACAGAATTGCAAATGCACTTGCAAAAATGACCCTCCCAAATGATGAAGTACTGCACATGTTTGATGATTCACGGTAGAGATTCAAGAAGTCTTACAAGAAGAAAGCACTAGAGGCAATCTAGCTATGAATATATTTATGTAATTTGTTGTTTACTTAAACAAAGAAACAAAGAAAGAAAGAAAGAAAACTTTTTCCATTAGTATGCTGAAAAATCTCAAAGGCAGTTTTGATCGCGTTTGGCTAACACAAATGAGCTAACTGTTTCATTGAGATTAAGCAAACAACTCCAGATTAACCAAATCTTATTTAAAAAAAAAAAACTACCAAATCTATGGCATTACTATCCTTTCCTGCAAGAGCGTACCCTGCCCCCTTATGACATCTAAGTCCATATTTGACACATGACCAAAAATAAATAAATACATAGATGAAGGAACGTGTATTTGCCAACAAAATTGGGGGCCCGGGGGGTGGGGGGTTCTGAATTTAAGGAAAAATCTGATATCAACCAAACTTTCTACTAAAATTAAATTTTGGGTTGGCACTCACCACCCCTCTATGTAGTGCACGATAGAATTCCCATTATCCGTTGGAGCAGTTGACTTGTTTTTTTTTTCTTTTTCTTTCATGCCCCACCATTTGTTGGATTTTTTAATATTGTTTTTGACATTGTCTTTAAAACTTTTTCTTTCTTAAAAAAAATTATAATAATCACGAATTCTGAACATAAAAAAAATAGAACTAAAAAAAAGAAAATTCACTATTAAATACATAAGAATAATTTGGTTTTACGGTTAAAATGATCCGATAACTCAAGAGAAAAGAAGAAAGAGAAGGCATTTTTAGGGTTTGCAAATTAATGTTTTAGATAAAATAAATTTACTATTTTCGATCTTTAAACATTTTAATTCCTGACGATAATATTAATTACTGAAAAAAGTTATTAGATCACATTTATCATTAAGGCAAAAATTTGGTTTGGACCCGAAACTAACCGACATAAACCCAACAACATCATTTCATCTTTGAGTGATTTCTGAACAGTCTTATCTTATTTGCAAATCCATTAAACCCGTATGATTATTACGACAGTGTTGAAGGGGTTTCCTTCTTCCGGAATACGGAATTTCGATATTAACTTAAAATTTATAATAATCAAATAAAAATGATTCAATCTAAACTTATTAAATTTCATTGGTTGAATCTGAAATATGGTTTTAATTATAATTTTATACTATTAAAAGAAAAGTCTAAGGTCATGGAGCACTATTTTTATTTTTGCTATAATTTTATCTATTCATAGTGACATTTAACAAATATTTTAAAATCCATGTTTATAATATTCTCAAATTTATCTTTTGTAACTCTTAAATAATGAATGTCCATAACCCCTAAATTATTTATGTAATGCCCTAAAAATTTCGAAACCTAAAAATCCCGAAATCTTGAATTTTTTTTCCTTTTTGTGCTTAGCAATTCCGGTTAAGTGTTAATTACGCGAAAGTAGGTCTTGGTCAAGGTTTGAGTTCGAATCTAGGGGTAGAAGAAATTTTAGTTTAATAATTAAAAGGACCTTGTTGGCAAGTGGTTGGGCTTTTAAATAAAGATAAGGGAAAATGACATCAAAAAGCCTTGTGGAAGAGTGGCTAAGTAGAGTGTAGGGAGGTGGCGTTAGTAGCCAGCAAGGAGATCCAAGGTTCGGATCCTAGCTTAGTGTTTTTAGAAGTTTAATTTTGGCCTTCTAGAAGGTTGGAAGTGGCGTGAAGATGGACTCCGAGGGGAGTGTTCAGAAGAGAAAATTAAGGAAAGGATCAAGGGGTTATTAGGGAGAAAAACGAGGAGATAAGAAAGAGGGAAGTGATGGAGTCGAATGGGGAGTTAAGGGCTAGAAAATTCAGCTATAGGGGCTATAAATAAGTGCTGAATGCAGGGTTGCCAGGCTAATGCCGAATTTCCTTCACCCTGTTACCGAAAACTCTTTTCCCTAAAAGTCGAAAACCCTTTTGTTTTACTCTCTTTTCTTTGTGCCGATTTCTATTCTTTCTCTACACAATTTTTTTTGTTTCGTTTAGCCGATTCCTTCTTCTACTCTTCTTCTTTAATCTGTACCAAATAAACCTTATTCACCATACTAAGTTTGAAAGCCAAAAAGCCAAATCTTTGAAGGGCCAAATAATCTTCGGTCAAATCTAGTGTAAGTGTTTGTTCTCCCAATCGGTTTTGCTAAGAATCTATTACGATGTTCTTCCCTCACTCTTTCTAATCAACTGTGGTAGGGAATTAGTATCCGATCTCGGATCTTAGCTCTCTGCCGAAATTGCTCCTTAGGTGTTTGCGGTTTTGGTAAGTATTCCTCTCCCATTGGCTAAGGTGGCCGAATGTTCATAGTTAAGGTAAGGGGACTTGTGTTGGATAGGAGTCATCTATTATTATGGTTTTAATAGTTAAGATTGATCGTGGTTAGTGATTTAAGAAGGAACTGTTATACTTATCGTGCAAGGTAAGGTTAAGGTGAGGTTTCGGTTTTTAGTAAAGATATGTATTAAGCATGCGATTAATTGAAGGGTGATATAGTTTGTAGGTTGGTGACTAAGGGAATCGCAGCACGCTTGCTTACCAGGTGTGTACTTACACTGCACACACAAGTAGATCGGCAAAAGCTGAAATACCGAAAAGCTGAAATGCCGAAAAGCCAAAAGTTTGGCTACGGTAGTCTTGCGAGTGCGCGAACACTCATAAGGGAGAAACCTATAGGTTGCCTGAGGCCCATGGGTGATTCCATGGACTTGGGTTGTGAATAGGCCAAATGGGCCGGAATAGGCTAAATGGGCTCGATGGGCTATTGGGCCCATAATAGGCCAAAATTTGATAAGTGATGCTATGTGATAGAAAATTTGTGTGTGAGCATGAATATAATGTGATTTGGGTCGGATGGACCATATAAATGAGATTGGGCCTAATGGGCCATATGAATGTGAATTGGTCCTGATGGGCCATATGAACGTGAATTGGACCGGATGGGCCATATAAATGAGATTGGGCCTAGTGGGCTATATGCATGTATATAGGGGTTCTGGGCTTAGTATATGATGACTACATAAAACTTAATTAAATTGTTGAGACCGTGGACAAGTCATAGGGTTAAGGTGTGGCAACGGGTATATGCATGTCTAGGATTGGATTTAGGGAGAGCTTAGTACTTAAGCGGTCTTATTGACCCACCTCCTCTTCTCTGGAATCCTACCTGGGGCATAGTATTCGTTCATCTTAGCTCACAGGATTTGTTAACGGGCCGAGGTAAGTGGAAACTGTATTAAAGAGAAAATTACTGAAATGCCCCTAAGGGCGAAATGACCAAAATACCCCTAGGTGTTGAATGTAAATTTTATGGATGTGACATGCATATCTGTTGCATACATATGATATTTTGCTTAGGTTGCATACGGGTTGGGAAGTATGGAACGGAGGAAGTATATGAGGATCGCATGGTTGCTTGACAATCGTGGATCCACCGACGGCTTTTAAGCCCAATATGTAAATGAAGGTAGTTCCGCAACCGGGCTACCATTGATGTGTCGGTTGGGTGGGTCGATATTTATATCTCCATATGATGTGATGGGGGACGGAGCTGGTGTGTAGCGGATGGGTTATTGGGATGGGATTTCATTGCATGTTTGATGTATGATGATTTTTGAATGCTTGTTTTTCGTAGAGGGTTGTACACACTGAGTTTGTAAAAACTCACCCCCTTTTTTATT
Source organism: Gossypium arboreum (assembly GCF_025698485.1). Taxonomy (NCBI): domain Eukaryota; kingdom Viridiplantae; phylum Streptophyta; class Magnoliopsida; order Malvales; family Malvaceae; genus Gossypium; species Gossypium arboreum. The sequence goes on from NC_069080.1 coordinate 19,117,323, forward strand.
TTATTTTCAGGTGAAGCTCAGTAGAAGGTTCGATGTTTGGAAAGACTCTGGAAGGCCAGCTAGCAAGACAACATGGACTTGTGTTTTGTTTTTTTTAAAAAAAAAAAGCATACGAGATTCTATTTTATTAAGTACTTTTCAGTCTAGATTGTAATAAGGCTTCCTTTTTTTATTATTGGGTTATTATTTTTATGCGATGTAATTATGAGAGGTTAAACATGGTTTCTTAAATTATAGCATGTTATTTTACGTTTCCGCAACAATTTTTTTTTAAACGATAAGTTTTCCTAAATCAAATGTTTCAAACAAAACTTTCGCAACTGAAAAGAGAGTTTTCATAAGTTAACTACGATTTTATATCTTGAAGACGGGCTTTCAATGAAAACAATGTTTTCATTAAAACACTTCAATCTGACACACCAGATACGGCCATAGCGTCCGGACCGGGTTTGGGGTGTTACAATTTATAAGGTACCTTAATGTTGGTCCTTAATACTTTGTAATTTATGGTACTTGAAGTCCTATAAATAGAGGACATGTACAAGCTTATGGAAATCCAAGTAAAAAAAGGTTGAATTATCTTTTCATTTCTTTGTCTTTTTTTCTCTTTTAGTCTTTGTAATTTTCTTTTAGTTTTTGTACGAAAATATAAGTTCATATGTAGTATTAATATGTCTGTAACAATAATAATGCAATACAATGCAATAACAATAATACAACATAATAACTATAATCGGACAAAGTTGAAAATTAGAAGAAGAATTTTTTTTAGGCCTATATGAACAATTTCCTTAATACAGATTCGACCTCTCCTTGGTGTTTTGAGAAACATTGGACGTCTATCTCCCATGATACAAAAACAAATGATCACAGTAGTAGCACAACAACAGTGATCAATCGAACACAATCTTGTCTTTTTCTATCACTAGGATGAATAAATTTAGAAGGAATTTTTGATATTGATGGTTTTTGATGATGTGTTTTGGAAGTCTCCTAACTTGGCTTTATATAGAGGAGAGGAAATGAATGAAGAGATTTAGACTAATTCATGAAGAGTTTTACTGAAAAGTTAATAGATAAGTGAATAGACACAATGAATGAAAAGATGCAATATTAAACCAAAAGCAATGAATTTGTTCACCAAGAGATACAATTGTTCAAAAGGTACAACTGCTCATCAAGAGACAAAACATTGTTTAATTTAAGCATCAATTTATCATTCATCATTCAATAATTTTAAGCATATTATATAGAATATAAATTCATAATTTATTATTTAAACCTTCAATTTTATCAATAAAATAATATGCCTCAAAATTTCAAAAGATCCATTAATTTCTAACAATCCTCCACATAAATGAAATTGATGGATCAATGAGACTCAAAGACTCAAAGAGGTGATAGATTCTACATTCGATATTTGCATAAGACACGTAGGCATCAACCCTTGAACCTTCCCTTGTGAAAGTATATTTACTTTACTAGCTGACCAATAGATGCGATGTCCTTGAACAATTCTGTTGTTTGTGTAAATAATGATATACCTCACTGGCAAGATTTTGGTTCTCATGGGTATGTTCATATGGCCGTGAACATCCTCCTAGTTTTGCAATAGCTTGGAGAACTATGCCCAATAGTCTCCTTGAAGTGGCCCCACTTCACTTTCACATAGGTGACTTTTGTTGTTCGTTTCATTAAAACACACAATGGTCATTAAAGGCATTGTTTAACCTTTTCCACATTTTAATCACTATTTTCATCTTAGGAATAGACTTGAAGAACCCCACAGTGACCTCACAAGGTTTATGCAAGTAGGTTGTCCTATTGAACCTAGATCTTGTGATATCTAGTCAACTAGGTTGGGTTTTCCTTCACATAACGCCTTAAATATTCATGGGATTTAGTCTCATTCCTTTCAATTTTTTATCAACTTGATCTCGATTTAACCCTTTGGTTAGCGAATCCGCAGTGTTATCTTTTGATCTTACAAAATCAATAGAGATAACTCTAGTTGAGATCAGTTGTCTAACGGTATTGTGTCGATGACCCATGTGTCTCAACTTACCATTATACATTACGTTCTGTGCTCTACCGATTGTTGCTTGGTTATTACAATATATGCATATTGTGGGCATAGGCTTTGGCCATTTATGAATATCCTCTAAAAAGTTTCATAGCCATTCCGCTTCTCCAAATTTGTCTAGAGCTACAAACTCAGATTCCATTATGGATTTAGTTATAATTATTTACCTTGAGGATTTTTATGACATAGCTCCTCCTCCCAATATAAAAATATAACCACTTGTGCCTTTGGTATCTTGAATATCAGATATCCAACTAGTATTAAAGAATCCTTCTAACATAGCAGGATATTTGGAATAATGTAATCCGTAGTTTTGAGTATATTTGAGATATCCCAGTACTCTCACAATTGCTTTCCAATGATTCTCCCCTAAATTGCTTGTGAATCTGCTTAAACTACTTACAGTGAAAGCAATATTGGGTCTAGTGCAACTCATAAGGTACATTAGATTGCCCATGACTCTTGCATATTCCACTTGGTCAACACTTTTACCTTTGTTTTTGGATAGATGTTGACTTATATCTATTGGAGTTCTGCCTGTACCAAATCATCCTTACCAAATTTCTCAAGAATCTTGTCTACGTAGTGTAATTGAGTCAATACGAGACCTTCAGATGACCTTTTGATTTGGATGCCCAAATCATGTCAGCAAGTCTCATATCTTTCATGTCAAATCTTGAATTTTACACGTTTTTCGTACGTTTTACCATTTCATTGTTACTTCCAACAATGCATATGTCGTCAACATACAAACATAGAATTACATATCCATCAATAGTGGTTTTGACATACACACATTTTTCATGCTCGTTAATTTTAAATCAATTTGATTTCATAACACTATCAAACTTTTCATGCCACTGCTTTGGTGCTTGCTTAAGTCCATACAAAGACTTCACCAATCTATAGACTTTTCTTTCTGGCCTTGGAGCTACATGACCTTCAGGTTGTTCCATGTAGATCTCCTCATCAAGATCTCCATTTAGAAAAGTTTTCTTAACATCCATTTGATGAACTTTTAGATTTCGTAAAGCGGCAATAACAAGATTTATCCTTATAGAAGTTATTCTTGATACATGAGAAAATGTATCGAAGTAATCAATGCCTTCCTTTTGTTTATATCCTTTTATAATCCATCTGGCCTTATACTTATCAATTGTTCCATCTAATTTCATTTTTCGTTTGAAAATCCATTTAGAATTTAGTGGTTTAATTCCCTAAGGTAGATCTACTAATTCTCACGTATGATTTTTCATGATGGAATTAATTTCGCTCCTGATAGCATTTTTCCAAAAAGTGCTTTCAGATGAGCATATAACTTCACTATAAGTTTGAGGTTCAGTCTCTAGCATATAGGTTAGGAAATCTGATCCAAAGGACTTTTCCACCATTGCCCTTTTACATCTTCTTGGCTCTACCTCGATTTCAACCTCTTGTTGAAAGTCTTGACTATCAATAGTCTCTAAAGTTCGTTTTGTTGAACTTGACCTAACTTCCCTAGTCTTACAAAGGAATATATTTTCAAAGAATGAGACATTTTTAGATTCCAATATCGTATTCTTGTAAATTTCAAGATTTTTTGATTCATGCACAAGCAATCGAGATGCATTGTTATGGCATGCATAACCAATGAAATTACAATCCACTGTTTTAGTACCTATTTGCATTTGTTTCGGTAAATGAACCATTACTTTTACAAGACACCCCACACTTTCAAGTAGTTGTAGAAAGGTTTTCTGCCCTTCTATAACTCATATGATATCTTGTTCTTTTTCTTCCGGGACACCTTATTTAAAAGGTAATTCGTTGATAAAACAACTTCCCCCCATATGTTTTTTGACAACCCAGAACTTTCTAGCATTGCGTTCATTATTTTCTTTAGGGTTCAATTTTTTCGCTCTACTACTCCATTGGATTGAGGAGAGTATGGTGGTGCCACTTCATGAATAATATCATGTTGTGCACAAAATTTACCATATGGTTCAACATATTTACCACCATGGTCACTTCTCACCCTCTTAATTCTTTTATTAAGTTAGGTTTCAACTTCTTGCTTATAGAGAACAAATTTCTCTATAGCTTCATCCTTGCTTTTAAGCAAATATACATAGCAATATTTTGTGCTATCATCAATGAATGTAATAAAATATTTATTCCCTCCTCTAGTTTGAATAAACTTTAAGTCACAAATATCAATATGTATTAGATCAAGTGGTTCAGTATTTCTCTCAACAAATTGAAATAAAGACCTTGTTAGTTTTTCCTTAACACACATTTCTTATTATGATTATAATTAATGTGAAATGAATAAATATGCTTTAAGTTAATTAATCTACGTAAAGTATCAGAATTAACATGTCCAAGTCGACCATGCCATAAATCAAATGACTCAAGCATATAAACAGAAAAAGAAACATCATTTTTATTCATAATATTAGCTTTTACAAAGGTAGCATTGAGTTTCCACATATCATTTAATACATATCCTCTTCCCACAAACATCCCCCTTTTGACAAAACTAAATTTTGGGATTCAAATATTATCCTAAAGCCATGCATACTTAGGAGGGTCCCAGAGACAAGGTTTTTGCGTATGTTAGGCAAATACAACACATTTTGAAGTTTCAACTCTTTGCCAGAAATCATCTTCAAAATCATAGTGCATTTCCCCTTGATCTTAGAAATTGTAGCATTGCCCATATAGAGCTTCTCCGTTTTCTCGCAAGGAACCAACTTAACAAAGAAGTCCTTGTCACAGAAAATATAGTATCAAGCCACTATTCTCTTAGATTTGAATAAACCAAGTTGACTTCAAAAATCACAACGCAAAAGTCAAGCTTAAATACTTCCTTAGAAATATTTTCCACAATGTTGGCCTCGTTTATTCTAACCCATTTTTGGAAGCCTACAATCGGATGACTTGTGTCCCATCTTATTGCAATTAAAAAATTTTCCTTGGGATTTTGGCTTCTTGAAGACACCGTCTTTTGGTCCTAGTTTAGACCCAATCTGAGAATATTTTATTTTCTTAGAGTCCTTCTTCAATTCCACTACGTCTGCTTTGGCAAAATTAGGATTGATAACTTTGTTTAGCCTTTTAGTTGCACCTCTGTTGTCTTTTTCAATTCGAAGTCTGACAATTAGATCTTACACTATCATTTCCTTTCTCTTATGCTTAAGATAGTTCTTGAAGTCATTCTAAGCAAGGGGAAGTTTTTCAATAGTGGCTGCCATCTGAAATGATTCACTTATAATCATCCCTTTTATGAGAATGCCATTAATGATCAGTTGGAATTCCTTCACCTGGTTTACAATAGCTTTAGAATCAACCATTATAAAGTTTAAAAACTTGGCAACTAAAAATCTTTTCGCACCAACATCTTCAGTTTTGTATTTATGGTCCAACTATTCCCACAATTCCTTAGTTATTTTCTTGATATTGTATAATTCATAAAGTCATCAGATAAACCATTCAAATGTAGTTACGTCATAGGAAATCAGAGTTGTTTCATGCTTCAGTAATGTTGAAGGCGGTAATAGCATCTTTCTCATCCTCTCTAAAAATAGGAGGATCACCATTCAAAAAAATTTTCATATTCAACATGATCAAATAAACAACATTTTCTGTTGCCATGTTTTAAAATTATCTCCAGTGAATTTCGTAGGCTTTAATTTTGACTCATAGTCACAGGTAACGTTTGGCTCACAGCCTGAGCCTGAGCAGCGATAATTGCCTTAGCCTTTGAATTGGATGAGTTGTTTGATGTATGAGACGTTTTCCTGTATTCAGAATGAAAAATTAGAATTCGTAAATGAATTAAAATCCAAAACAGAAGTATAAATCAACTTAAATAAGTTATGATGGTAATCTATACACCGTAGATTAAAACTACAACAAATCATCTTTTTAAAGATTATAAGAAAATATAAGATCGTATGTAGTATTAATATGCCAGTAACAATAATAATGCAATATAATGTAGTAGCAGTAACACAACAGAATACTTGTAATCGAACAGAATTGAAAAGTAGAAGAAAAATTTTGTGTATGAATAGTTTCCTTAATATAGATTCGACCTCTCTTCGGTGCTTTGAGAAACGTTAGACGTCTGTTTCCCAGGATACAACAACAAACGATCACAATAGTAGCAAAACAACAATGATCAATCAAACCTAATCTTGCCTTTCTCTGTCATTAGGAGGAATGAATTTAGAAGGAATTTTTGATATTGATGGTTTTTGATGATGTGTTGTGGAAGTCTCCTAACTTGGCTTTATATGGAGCACGTGCTTGAAAATAATTTTTTGAAATTCAACATTTGAAAACCCAATCCACAGTCGAGTTGTTGCAACCCAGGCTCTGATACCACTCAATGTAACACCCCAAACCCGGCCTAGACGTTATGGCCGAATCTGGTGCGTCACATCAAACCATTTTTCAAATTTGATCCTTCCGGTGAAAATCCATTACTGAATCTAAATTTATTATTAAACTACAGTTCCCATCAAAACGTTTACCAATTTGTTTGCCTTTAGTATATTACCTCATTTAAAATCGAGGTAGCATTTTGAAAACTTTGTTGTTGGAAGCTCGTATTCCTTAGAAAAATCATGCCATTTTGAAATCTCGAGTTTTCCTAGACTAGCAGTTTAGTATAAGAAATCACAATCCAAATTAAAACTTAAAACCCACCAATGCCCTTATTATATAAAAAAAACCCAAAACGAAATCTAATTGCAATCAAAAGAAACAGAAACAGTAGTGTGGCCATCTCCGAGCCCCTCGCAGCTCCGATCCGTCTAAGGCTGGAAATTACCTGAAAGGTTAATAAACAGGGTGAGTTTACGAAAACTCAGTGTGTAATCCCAATAACAAACAAACAGTGAATAACACGGTATCAGTACAAACTGGGCCAAAGCCCTATTTAGTATTGACATATACTGGGCCGAAGTCTTTTCATAAATCATATCACTGGGCCGAAGCCTTTACTGTAAACAGTATGGCCCATAAGCCCATTTCAATATCACATGTAATACCAATGGATATATGCAAGCCCATTTGGGGAGACTACTCAACCCACCATCCGCTACTCTTCACCTGTACCAACCAAGCTCTCTATGTGGGGAATAACTCCGCCCACCCAGCCAAACTCTCCACTGGCAGCATAGCTGATTTATCATATAATTGGAGGCCTAGCCTCTTTTAATAACTGGGGCAAATCCCTTTTTGGTAAACTGGGGCAAAGCCCTTTTCGCACTTCCTCCATTTATATAAAACCCCACCCATGCAACATGTCATGTATGCAGAATGTCATGCCCATATTTGAATTAAACAATCACAGTCAAGTCATTCATATCACCAACATATATTCACAATCAAATCCGTCAACCATACAGTCCAAGTCAGTCACTTGCCCACAAGGGCAAAACAGTCATTTAACACCCTAGGGGTAAAATGATAATATACCCCACAAGGGTATCTCGGTAATTCTACCCTACAGGGATATTTCAGTAATTCTACCCTACAAGGGTATTTCGGTAATTTTACCCTACAGGGGTATTTTGGTAATTCTACCCTACAGGGGTATTTCAGTAATTCTACCCTACAGGGGTATTTCAGTAATCTACCCTACAAGGGTATTTCAATAATTTCACAAATTAGGGGTATTTTGGTAATTTCACAAACTAGGGGTATTTTGGTAATTTTATAAACCAGTAGTATTTTGGTAATTTCACAAACTAGGGGTATTTTGGCAATTTTACAAGCCAGGGGTATTTTGGTAATTTTGTTAATTGAGGGTAAAACGGTAATTCTGTAAATCAGAGGTACTTTGGTAATTTGGTAAACTAAAGTATTCTAAACAGAGATAACAATATGAATGGGCCTAAAGCCCATTCTTGGCCCAAATGGGCCCACACGCTCGTGTGGCCCTTTTAGCCCAAATCTAGCCACAGATATGAGATTCACCTAGCCTAGTCCAATATTTACTACACAATCAAACAACTTATCCAATTGGGCCCGTACCATTGGGCTCAGATGGCCTCTTTCAGCCCATCGCGGCCCGAAGTAGCCATCCTACAGCTAGAGTAGTGAGAAATACACACATGATAGGAGACTGGAGTTAATCCACGCTCCGAACACTCTTAGCCGACACCCAACCCAAACGAGCACGCCATAAACCGAAAGAGATCAGCCAAGAAAGGTACCTTTACTCTCCTCATGTTTCTCTCTATTTAAAGCTAGCTTCGCAACCACTCTTATGTTAGTTTCCCGATGTGGGATCCCTTCAACATCAAAGTTTAAATTCAACACCAACTCTTGCCGCCCCCTGTTAGCAAAATAAATGCTCTTTGTTTGCCATGGGATTTGAACCCTTGTTCTCCCCAATAGTTATGTCACGCCACTTCCACCAAGCCACAAGGCTTTTTGTGTCACAATTTCTCCAACAATATTCTTAAGGCCTACATACTACACCCAGGGTTTGATTCACCTTAAACCAAAATTTTTGCTAGAGTCTAGGTTTGAACCCAGGACTTCTCCAACACTTCTCAGCACACTTAACCACTAAAACAAGCCTTCATTAACGAAATTTACATGCACAAAAAAATATTATAAGCTGCCTTCAACCGCTTCCATGCTCAAGGCCCAAAACTTCTAGGTCCAAATTCAGGGTGTTACAGAAAAGATTTAGATCGATTCATGAGAGTGTTATTGAAAAGTTAAAAGATATAAGTGAACAGACACAATAAATGAAAAGATTAAATATTAAACCAAAAGCAATGAATCTGTTTACCAAGAGATACAATTGTTCAAAAGATACAACTGTTCAATAAGAGACAAAACTATTGTTTAATTTGAGCATTAAGTTATCATTCATCACTCAACAATTTTGAACATATTATATAGTATATAAATCCATAATTTATTATTCAAAACTTTAATTTTATCAATAAAATAATATGGCTCAAAGTCCAAAATATCCATTATTTTCCAACAGTTTTATAATACGTTATTAGCACGATCTTGCTCAAAGTGACCCTTTTATTGACGATCAAAATTACCCTCTATGATTTTGAAGATCTTAGACAACAAGATGCTAAGTTTTTACAAAAAGTTTCTTTTATTTAATATTTAATATTTGATTATTTGTTTTAGTTAATTCATGATCATTTGTGATTATTTTGATTAACTTATTTTATTTTTATATTCTTAAGGATGGTGAAAGATATGATAACACTATCTATATGAAATTGAGAAATAAGATCCACTTTCAAAGTTTACTATTGATAAATTTTGAATAGATTCAAAATCTACTATTGGAGTTTAATTTGCTTATTTCTTGATAAAATGATCAAGTCTTAACATTGAACAATAAAGGTACATCAACTTAATTAGATCTCTATTTTTACATTTTCTTCTCAAACAATAGCATCTTTAAATATTAAATCAACTTGATATATGGTTTAAATATTTAGATGGTCTTATTTATAAGTTTTATTTTCATGGGTTACTTATTGTTTTAAGCATATTATTTGTTCATGAAAATAAATATTGATTAGCTTATTTATGTTGTTATAGTAGGTTCTATAATTAAATAATATATTTGATAAAACATATTTACTATGCAAATTTGTGTTGATAAACTAATGAATTTTATGATTATTCGGATTTGATTTAGTTCAAATATAAATTATGCTCTGTTATGTCTCTTTTAATTTGATTATTCAATTTAAAATTTTTCAACACTTATACATGCGTAGTTCTAAAGATAATTTTTGAGGAATACCTAAATTAATTTTTGGGTTGATTCTAATATAGAATTTCAAGTTTAACTGTTGTCATTTTTAATTCTTGAATTATTTTATTTGAAAACATTTTTATAGACTTAAAATTGATAATTTCTATATTAAATTGGTCATTGTCATTTCTATGGACTTTGTTTGTATTAACCAATTTTTGTTTGATAAGAAGTATAAAAAACTCGCGTGGTTTGATTTTGCAAATGACTTATATTTTTCCTACTTTACAACCTTAAGAAACTTGTTATTTTTGTAGAATTGTTGAAGGTAGTTCACACGCTTTACATTATTCCATTTGTTAATTATTCAAAAAAATGTTATGAGCAATTATAAATGGAAAGGTTTTAGTGAACATGAATTGTACTATTTTGAAGTAAATTTCATGCATGTTTACACTGGTTTATGAAATTTTTGCTAACACTAGCATTATATCAAGTTTGATATTTGAAATGTCAATTTTATCCATACATTTGATTTACAATAAACTCCATATATGACTTTGACTATTTCTTTCTAGTTAATTTTTTATGCAAAACTCTTGTGAAAAAGGTTTTAAAAGTATTTTGAATTGATCTCATACCTTCTTATGGCTAAAGAAAATAACAAGTTATTCATTCCACTGGTTCTGCTCCATTCCCCAAAGTAAATGCAACAATACATAACAATTATAAAAACGTAACATATTGTTATTCAAATAGATAAGAAGAAGACAGATGATTTGAAATATTGCTAAATGTTCATTCTTAGAGCAAAATGATAAATTATTTACACTAATTTATCATTCTTTGAAGCAAATGATATCTATATAATCTTATTGGTAAGGAATATGATACATGTTTACATTTTGTTTAAATTACTTTTTGCACATTCTTTGAAGTGAATGTCTGCAATAAATTTTATAAATTTTGATCATTAAAGTCAAATTGGATATTTGAACATTTTGGCATATTCCCTTAAGCAAATATTGCATATAATTGTTTGCAAATTATGTTTCTTTTATTCAGTTAATGACATTATGGACTTCAGATTGATTTAGACATTTTCGAAGTAAATGTCATAATACTACTTATATAAGGATACATAGTAAAATGAATGAAAATAAAATTATCAATTGTCACAATTTATATTGGCATTATTAGTACAATTGAAAATCATGTTAAAATAAACCAAAAGTTTAATGATACAAATACATTTACTACTTGTTGTGACCAGTTAGATCATCTTGTATGATATATGATACGAAAATTAATTGAAAATTCATATGGACATTCATTAAAGAACTAGAAGATTCTTTGATTTAAAAAAATTATCATGTGTTGCTTGTTCTTAATAAAAAATTAATTATGAAAAACCCATTAGCTAAAGTTGAGATTTGATGTCTTGTATTTTGAAATGAAGGTGGGTCAATTCATCCACCACGTGGACCATTCAGATATTTTATTGTATTGATAGATGCATCTAGTGGGTGGTCACATATGTGTTTATTATCGACTCGTAATCTGGCGTTTGTGAGACTACTTGCTCAAATAATTTGATTAAGAGCAAAAATTCTAGATTATACAATCAAAACTATCTGTATTGATAATGTTGGTGAGTTTATGTCCCAATCTTTCAATGATAATTGTATGTCAATTGGAATAAAAATTGAACATTCTGTAGTTCATGTTCACACACAAAATGGTTTAGCTGAATTGTTTATCAAATGCCTCTAACTAATAGTTAAGTCATTCCTTATGAGAACAAAATTCCCTGTTACAGCTTGGGGATATGCTATTTTGCATGCAACAACACTTGTGCTCATCAGGCCAACAAGTTATAATAAATACTCCCCATTATAATTGGCTTTTGGTCAGGAGCTAAATATTTCCCATCTTAGAATTTTTAGATGTACGGTATATGTTCCAATGGCTCCACCACAACGCACAAAGATGGGTCCTCAAAGAAGGTTGGAAATGTATGTTGGTTATGAATCTCCTTTTGTAATTAATTATGTCGAACCATTAATTGGAGATTTATTTACTGCGTGATTTGTTGATTGTCACTTTGATGAAACAACATTCCCAACATTAAGGGGGAGAAAATATAACTGGTAAAAGAAATTACAGAGAATGGGTTATCATTATCTTAATTAGATCCTTGTAGAAGTCAATGTGAACAAGAAGTTCAAAAGATAATACATTTGAAAAACATCGTCAATCAATTTCTAGATTCATTTATTGACTTAAAAAGAATTATAAAATCTCACATACCAGCTGAAAATGCTCCAATATGAATTGATGTCCTAATCGGCCAAACTGTTAGTGCAAAAGAAAGTAATCGACGCTTTAAGTGTGGAAGACCAGTTGGTTCCAAAGATGAAGATCTTTGTAAAAGGAAAGAGGCAAATATTCAAGATGGTTATATTGTAGAGGCAAGTGCCCAAGAAGAGGTCAAAGATATAAAAAAAAAGCCCTAGATGATGTCCAAGTACCTAAAAGTTAAGATAACAAAGATATCTCGATACTTTAAAAAAAAGATGGAATCGGAAAAATATAGTTGTCGACAAAAAAATTGCTTATAATGTTTCAAAAGAAAATGAGGATCCTAAACCTAAATCTATTTAGGAACGTAGAAATAGAAAAGATTGGCCAAAATGGAAAAACACAATTCAAGGATAATTGAACTCACTTTCTAGACATGATGTTTTTGGATTTGTAGTCCAAACATCTAAAGATGTAAAGCTGGTAGGATATAAATGAGTATTTGTGCGAAAGCGAAATGAGAAAAATGAAGTCATAAGATATAAAGCACAGCTTGTAGATGGTTTTTGTAAAGGTTCAGCATTGATTACGTAGAGACATATTCTTCCGTGGTGGATACAATAATGTTTAGATATCTTATTAGTCTGGCAGTACGTGAAAAACTTAACATGTGTCTAATGGATGTTGTTACAGCTTATTTGTATGGTAAACTTGATAGTGAAATTTATATGAAAATCCTTGAAGGATTTAAAGTACCAGAAGGATATAGAGTTTCTCATGAAAATTGCTCGATCAGATTAAAAAAAAAGGGTTTATACAGATTAAAATATTCTAGATGTATATGGTACAATCGTCTTAGTGAATATTTGTTAAAATAAGGTTATAAAAACAATCCAATTTGTCCATATGTTTATAAAAAGGTCTGGATAAGATTTTGTGATAATTTTTGTTTACGTTGGTAATTGTAGAAGGTCCATTTCCCCCGGGCCTTTAAATTTATAAACCAAATAAAGAATAATAAAATATAGATTATTAAAATTGTTTATAGTCCATAAATACAAACCCAAAATTATAGCCTAATTTATAAACCCACTTTACAAATAGACCTAAAGCCCGATCATAAAATAAACCTAACCCAAACATTTGGACTCAGTAGTCCAATTTTAGCATGGATCTAGTGGCCCAATCCTAAAGCAAAACAATTTCAGCTCTTGGAAACCCTAGCAGAGACCGTAGCTGCCCAAGAATGGCCTCTCCATTTCCGTACACAGTGCCACGTCCGCAACCTCATGCTTCCGTACGACCTCCACGTCAATCGAACCTACGAGAACAAAATAACAGCAAGAAGGGCGCAACAATATACAATAAATAACCAGCAAAAATAACAGAAAATAATAGCAAAAAAATAGGGAAAATGGGGATGTAATTTCATTTTTATTTTCGGTTATAAAAAGCCGAATGGAATTTGTGTAAACCTTATGCATACTAAATGCAAGAAAAGTAACCAAAAATTATCATAAGTGATCTCAAATTCCGTTTCATTTCCTTTGATTTTTTTCTTTTTGATTTGCATGGAATTTTTAGCGTGAGAAAACGAAAGGGACTTACCTGAGTCGACGCCGATGAGAGCCCAAACACCTAAAAAATGTGGAGGTTTGTCGAATGGTGTTTAAATCCTCTTCATTCTATGAATTTGGCTTTGTATTTTTTTTAAAAGGAATAACATAGGATTTAAGTTTTTTTTCTTTTTAAGTATAAAAAAGAGAAGGAGACTTTCCAAATCTCCATGGGCATAGTCGAAGTTTTCCGCCGTTGGCAAGTTCAGGCCATCGTCTGTGCACTGTCGGCCACCGGATATGGTGGTTGTTCGGCTGCTGCAATTTTATTGATTGAAACCTTAGCTGAAAGGGTTAAGAATTTTGGGGATTTTTGCTTAGAAAAAGGGATTTGTAAGCTTTTAAATATATATATATATATATATATATATATAATAATAAAAGCTATATTAAAATTTTAAAGCGGCGCAACTAAGGAGGGGAGAAAAACCCGCGCGTTGACCTACTCCTTAGGCTGGATTTGCGCATTTTCACCTTAAAGGGGTAATTTGCGCGGCCAGTCCCTCCCATTTGCGCCACCTTTAATTTAATCCTATTCTGTTTCTTTCATTTTTCCCTGAAGTTTACGCTCCATTCCAATTTAGTCCGTGCCTGGGTGCTGTTTTTTGGGGTTAGGAACATTGGCATTTTTAGCCCTTGTACATTCGCGCGTATTGCATTTTGGTCCTTATGTCAGTTTCAATGATTTATTTTATTTATTAATTATCTCGTTAGTTTAATTTTATTTCAATTAAGTTTTCTTTACATTTCAATATATGTAATTTATTATTTTCTTAAAAAATTCATTGAGTATTCGTCTTTAAAAATTTATTTAAATATACATTTGGAATTACTTTAATAATTTTACTTTGTTTATTTATTTATTTATTTGTTTAAATTCTAAAATTATTGTTTTAAACTTCTCTTTTATATTATATTGTTTTAAAAATTTGTATAATATTTATTTTAAATTACCTTTATATTATATACATATGTATAGTTTATGTTAAAATTAGCTTTATTCTATGTACATTATCAATTCCATGTTGTTCTATGTATATATATATTTTAAAAAAATCTATTTAGGTATATATATTTCTTTTCAAATCTATTATGTATATAGTTCATTCCTTAAAAGTATTTTATTATTTATCTTCATTATTTAAAACCCTTTCATATATTATTATCTCTTTATATATTATTTAAATTATTATTTTTTCATTATATGTATATTATCAATTTTAAATGGACATGTTTTGTTTTTAAAATATTTTGTATGATTATTTGCTCCAAATTTCTTCTTTCACAATTTTTATTTTAATACTCGTTTACACTTTATCGCTTTTATTTGTATATATTTCAAACCCTAGCATGTGTAGTTCATTCTAATTTTTTTATATAATTAATGATTTTTGAATTGTTTCACATTATATTGACTCCTAGTTTCCGTATTGTTTTGTATATTATGTGCTGTTTTTTGGTTTTCATTTCATTTCATATATTATTGTTGCATATTGTTTATTCGTCCTTAGTATTATCATTTATCCATGTTTGAAAATTTGTTATATTTCATTCTAATATGTTTCTTTGATGAGTTATATTTTAGTTTCTTGTTAATGTTTTTAATTAAGATATGAGTGTATTTGTTAATTTGTCTTTTATGTTTATACTATTATTCTTCACTAAGTATAGTACCTTATTCATGTATGTTGTCCCATGCTTATAATTTCGCCTCCTATTCACGAGTATCACATTACAATTGAAATTTTCAACTTATTGATCCAAAATTAATTATTCTATTTTATTTCAAGTCAAACTAATATATTTTGAGCCGGCTTTATAAAACAAAGATGATGTTTGATGTTTGGAAATTCGGGAAATCGTGCCCTAACGTGCTGGGTTTCGATTTCCTGTTTGTCCAAATAATCAAATATCCCTTTAAAATTTCACCCGTGTTTTCTAAACTTCAAAACAAGGCAATGTTCTATGTTTGGAAATCCGAGAAATTGTGCCCTAATGTATTGGGTTTTGGTTTTTCGTTGGACCAAATAATCGAATATCCTTTTTTTAATTTTCAAATGTATGAGCTTTTAGAAATAAAAAATTGATCGTGGTTTCGAGGGTTTAAAAGATCATGTCCTAACGTACTGGATGTGATATTGTATCCCTTCGAAACAAGAGAATTTTAACGTCCAGTTCAAGTTATCCAAACATTTTAAAAGGAGTCATATTTCAATTTTTTTTAAATCTTAGACATAAGGACATTATTTAATCAATTAGATACCAATTTTTGGGCGTAATGAGAGTGTTAATCCGTCCTCATACGTAACCGAACCGACTCCCGAACTTATTTTCTCAAATTTTGTAGGCCAAAATTAATATTTTAAAATAAAATGTTTTATTAGGTGATCTGATCACACCTACACAAAAATGATTAGTGGCGATTTCATACATTGTTTTAAAGTCGATCCCCATTTTTTCAAAATAAAAAAATGGTTTCGACAGCTTGGGGACTCCACTGGGGACAATAAGAGAGTCAAGCTATAAAATTGATTATTTTTTGTCCTTTTGTCTAAAATTGAAAATTTGATTTGAAAATCATGATTCTTTGGTGCATTTTTTTGTTGTGGTTTGAGTCTTGTAGAATAATATTGCATTGCATTGCATGACCGTTGTGGTTATACCTTTAAGTGAGAGTAAGAAGCTATGCCTTCGTGAGGTTTTCACCTCCGCATGGGCTAGTTGATAAACCGTAATTTATACATATTTTTACCCCATGTTTAACACATTTTATGGATGATTTCCTATTATAATTGGTGAATTCGATGCTCCTAATGCTTTAATTTCATGTTTTATACTTAGGAGAGCATAGGAGAGCAAAAGGAATGAGAAACGGGCAAAAAAAGGGAGAAAATGGGCCAAAGTACGAAATCAACATGGCCTGGACCTCCTCACAGGCAGTGCACCACACTAACAGTGTCAATTTAAGGTGCTCGAGCACTACCAAGTAATCGCACATGGGCGTGTTACATGGGCTTGTCCCTGCCGAGCCCAAGTTGAGTCTAATTCAGAAAAAGCTAATTTTGAGGGCTCTTAGGCATTCCAAAGCCTATAAATACACCCTAGAGGAGGAAGAAAAGGGAGGCACAGAATAAGGAGTAAGGAATTACTCCAAGGAAGCCGATTGATCCATCTCAGAAGCCGGATTCACCCTCAAGACTGACGATCTCTCTTCAATTTCCCCTTCAGGAGTTTTGGGTTTTATTTATATTTTGTATTCTTTATTATTCAGAGATGTTTTCTTATTTAGTTATGAACTAAAACCCCTAAATACCTAAGGGGAATGAAACCTAAGACGAATCTTGTTATTATTTTCTGAATTGTATGATAAATATTTAACTTGTTCTTAATTATGTGTTCTTAATTCTTGTTTTGATATCCCAGGATACTGATTCAAGATAAGCTCTTATTCAGAGGAGGAATAGACCCTGTCTAAGAGTACATTTGTCATAATTAAGTGGAGTTGTTTGTGCGCCTAGACATAGGGTGACAAGATTTTGCCGGATTAGGGTGAAACCTAATAAGGGGATCCATAGATTGATTTAATGCAACCCTAGAGTGTTAATTAGAGAAAGGTCTCAATTATTCAATCTAGGGATTCGACGTTATTAGTCTTGAATAGGGATAATAACATAACTTAGGGATTTCTACGGAACAAGTTAAATGAATAAATCGTCCGATTCGGAGCCAAAATAACAAGTACAATCTAGATGGATTTTTCCTTAGGTATTGTCTTAATTCAACCGATTTTCCCAAAAGCAATTCCCCAATTCCATTATCTGTGAATTCTTAGTTTAGATAATTAGTTAGTTAAAATAAAAACCTCTTTATTCTTAGGCTATATAATAAAAAGACAGTCATTACTAGTACTTTTAATTCCTTTAGGTACGACAATACGGTCTTGCTAAAACTATACTACTGTTCGATAGGTACACTTGCCTACATCACGATAATAGTTAGTTTCAAGGACAATTAATTATAAATATTTAAAACCTATCGCAAAATCACGCGATCACTAGTCGATTGCTTCTGGGATACATCCGTACCTATGTCTTCGCGAGATTTTCATCTCCGCATGGTCATAGGGAAATGTATTCCCCTGAACTGAACTCGATCCATATGAGCCTATAATGGGTGAGGATTAAGGAATCTGTTGGTTCAGGTACCCTTTTTTTAGAACAGCACCTCATATAGTAAACCCTAGGAGCTCACCCTAGGTAGTGTGATGCTAAATTTTAGAGATTTTCCAGATAGGTGTTTGATTATTTTCTGTTTTCTTTGAATTTTATTATTTGATACTAACTTGTGTCTTTTGTTTTGGTTTTGACTGTATGACATTGCATATTTAAAGAGGTGTCGATTCGCGTTTGGTTACTAAGTTAGAAGACTTAGTATGGAGAATGAATTTCTTGATAAAGTCGAGGATAATGCGGCCGTCCGTACATGGTCAGAGAAGTTACAATTAGAGAAAAGGGATAGTCTAGCTGAGGGATATACATTAGAGTTGTGGGACTTCACCCGTATCAGTGTAACACAAAATGAGCTGTAGGAATTGAGAGACATATGGGCTCATTGGGATGAGGGAATTAAACAGTTGTTCTACCAAAATTATGGCGATATACCCTTTTTGCTTGATATCAAGGTAGATAAGCATTTATTTCAGGCTATGGCTCAGTTTTGGAACCTTACCTATAGTTGTTTCACTTTTGGGAGAGTAGACTTGGTGCCCACTGTGGAGGAATATACTACCTTGTTGCGTTGTCTGAGGATTCAAGTCAACAAAGCTTACTCTAGGGCCGCTAATGTCCTAAATTTTGTGAAGAATTTAATGAATATTATCGGGATGAGTGAGTCTTGGGTTACGACTCAAATTCAGCAAAAGAGGGATGATAAATGCATTCTTTGGGTGAATTTAGGAGACCTAATTTTAGCACATCCGGATGAAAAGAAGAAAGTTGACATCTTTGCTTTGAGCATTTATGGTTTGGTGATTTTTCCTAAAGCTTTAAGGTATATAGATGAAGCAGTCACTAATTTATTTGATCATCTTGATAAAAGAGTCATACTGGTACCTGCAATTCTAGCTGAGACGTTCAAATCTTTAAGTATGTGTCGGAGGGCAGGTGAAGGCAGATTTATTGGATGCGCGCAACTGTTATTAGTATGGTTTCATAGGCATTTCTAGAAGGTAGACAAGGTTTCTTACTGGGTCTTCTCTGAGAATTATTACCCATTAAAAGAGATAGTAGCTACGCAAATGAGAGACGACATTTCAGAAGAAAGGTGGATGGCAATTCTTCAAAATCTCAAAGAGGAAGATATTGAATGGAGAGCCTTTTGGATGGTCCCCTACGAGATCCTTTATCGATGTGGGAGTTTTGATTGGGTACCTTTGCTTGGAATTTGAGGAGCCATTGGATATATTCCTTTGCTTGTATTAAGGCAGTATAAATCAAGGTAGTTTATACTAGTAACTTATGGGCTTGCTCAATGTGAGTTCTCGTATAAGGGGGACAATTATAAGAAAAAGGTTCGAGAGATCTCTGATGCTTGGAAGCAAACTCGCTGGATGAAGAGGTTGGCTGTTGGTTCTATGACGACTTTTAAATAAAATGAATGGTTTAATAAAAGGATTAATGATATTGTTCCTGGGCTGAGTTTAGAAGGTGCTCGATCAATGGAGGAATATTTGCAAGTTGTCCCGTCAGGATTAGAGATCATAAGACGGGACTTCGAAAAGAAGAGTTTCGAGCTCGGGAAAAAGATTGAGTAGCTAGAAGAATAAAAAATGCACCTAAGATTAGATATGAAAGTTTAGAAGTCAGAGGCTGAAAAGTTAAGAAAAGGGAAAAATAAGGTCGAAGAGGATCTGGATAGTTTAAAGACAGACTATAAGAAGCTGCGTCTATCAATGAGGATTGTTGGGTTAGGGAAAACTTCAGAACAGTGGCGTCAGGAGGTTCGAGAGGAAAGGACTAAAGCTGATCAATGGGAAAGGAGATTTCAGAAGGCTCAAGCATGAAATGAAGCCTTGGAGAAAAGCCTGTCAGAAAGCAGAAATGAATTAGGCGAATTAATGGCTAGAGTAGCAGAACTCAAGAAATCTCTTCATCAATACTGGAATCGTAATTCTGTGATGGAGTTGAGAGCAAGCTTATGTAAGTTAGAAGAAATGAAAGGAAAAATAGAATAAATAGAGGCAGCATTACAGAACTGTGAAATGCAGATTGAATTCTTTGAAGCAAGTGAAGAACGTTGGAAGGAGCAGCTTCACTATTTGCAAAATCAAGTTAGAAACAGGGATTACATTATGGGAGAAGCCATAGCGTAGATTCGGGAGGTAGCCTACTACTTACAAACTTTGGAGGTACAGGCAGACATGCTGAGCGTGAAGTATGAGTTGGAGTCAGATCAGAGACAGGAGTTATCTTCATTGCTTAGGAAAATTAAAGCTTTGGGCATTAGGGCAAAGCCTTATTTGTAACTTGATTTTATGTAAAGAATTTTGTTTTCTAGTAAAGTTTTCTAAATGAAATTGAATCAGAATCGACGCATTCTTTACATTCATCTCATGCATTTACATTTGCATTCATTTTCATTTCATTCATTTAAGGCATATGCATTAAAGGCTATCAAAAGATCCTTATTAATTAAAAATTATTTCAATAATCTGGAAACTGACAAAACTTACCAAGTACACATCCCTACCGTACAAGGAAAAAGACCAAGTCAATGGATAAAAGACTAGAAAAATTGGAGCAAATGCAAAAGGATATGCAAGAACAAATGCAGGCACAGATGCAAGAGCAGCTAGCTAAGATCCAGCAAGAGATGATGGATCAAATGATGGAGTCCCAAAGAAACATGATGGCTCAATTGTCCCAACTGCTGGTAGGAAGGATAGACAAAGAGAAAGGCACCATGGATAATGTCGGGGAAAATAATGAAGACCCTCAATATCCTCTTGGTTTTACTCCAACACATGTACAAACACAACTTGAGATAAACCCACAGAGACCATCTATTATGATCAGGCCTCAACAATTTCAGGTTAGAGCTTCGATACTAATGAATTTCCAAGCTGGCTCAAGCTCTAACCCTGGTAATAACTCAAATAATCCAGTTGTTCCTGATTTGGATGAAGTGGCAGAAGAGGAAAGGGCAAGGACAGAATCATAAAAGTAATTAGAGGAATGGTGTAAATGGCTAGAGGAAAAGGTTAGGAAAATGAAAAGGGTTGATAGCCATCATGGAATCGATGCTAAGGATCTAAGTTTAGTTCTAGACTTGGTACTTCCCTGCAAGTTCAAAATTTCAGAATTCGAGAAGTACAATGGGACAAGCTGTCCAGAAGCTCATATTACTATGTTCTGCATAAGAATTATTGGGTATGTTAACAACGATCAACTACTGATTCATTGCTTCCAAGATAGTTTGGTGGTAGCTGCGTCTAAATGGTACAATCAGTTGAGTCGAAGTAGAATTAGTTCATGGAGAGATCTAGCACAAGCATTCATGAAGCAAAACAGTCGTGTGACGGACATGACTCCTGACAGGATCACTTTGCAGAATATGGAGAAAAAATTGAATGAAAGTTTCAGACAGTATACACAGAGATAGAGGGAAATGGCTATCCAGGTCTAGTCGTAACTTCTGGAGACGGAAACCACGATGCTCTTTATTAATTATCTAAAGGCCCCATTTATCACTCACATGTTAAGAAGTGCCACAAGAAGTTTTTCAGATGTAGTAATGACTGGAGAAATTATTGAGAATGTAATAAAAAGCAGAAGGATAGAGGTAGGGGAGAATACCAAAAGGTTAGCTCCACGGAAAAAGGAAAATGAAGTGAATAATACAAATGTGATGCACTTAAAATCAGTTACCGTGAGCCAACCAAGGGGCTCATCAAAAGAAGAATCTGGTGTGAAGAAAAATGTTGAGAAGTTTCAATTTACGCTAATCAAAATGATGTATAAAGAGCTATATCAAAGTTTATTTGATGCACATGTGGTGACCCCTTTTATTTAAAGCCATTACACCCCCATATCCTAAATGGTATGATGCCAATGCTCAATGTGAATATTATATAGGGATCACAGGGCATTCGATAGAAAACTGCACTACTTTTAATAAATTAGTTAAAAGATTTATTCAAATGGGCATTGTAAAGTTTGATAATGCGCCCAGTGTAGAAAATCCGTTACCTAATCACACTGATAGTAGGGTAAATGCGATAGATAGAACTATAGGAAGAAGGATTAAGGCAGATATTATAGAAGTAAAAACCTCTTTGAAATGGGTATGGAAGGAGATGGCAAAAAGAGGGTTAGTTATTTCGAATCCAGAAGAAAGTTGCGATGAGATAGGATACTACTGTGAGTTTCATCACGAAATAGGACACAGAATTCGAGAATGTGAAGAGTTCAGAGCTTTGATTCAAGGCTTGATAGACAATAAGGAGATAGAATTTTGTGAAGAGGCTAAAGAGGAAGGGTGTATATGCACGTCAGAATCAACGACGAAGGGCCCAAAAGTCAATTATCCTGTGGTCATTATTTCACGTCCTAAAAAATAAAGTAGGGATTCAGATGACACCGAAGATTATAATTCAGAAACTAGCAATTTTCTCTTATAAGGATAGCAAAAGGGTCCCTTGGAATTACAATTGTAATGTGATAGTCCCGGGAAAGGAGAGTTCAACCAGCACTGAGGATCAAAATATAGGTTCTCACACGCGTAGTGGAAGACGCTATGATTTGGTAAATGTTCGAACAGAACCTGTAAAAGGAAAAAGGTCAGACAGTGGAACAAAAGAAGGGAAAAGCAGTCGAACCTGAGTTGCCTGTTAATAAATCAGTAAAAGGGGAAGAAGCTAAGGAATTCCTAAAATTTCTGAAGCATAGCGAGTATAGTGTGGTGGAACAATTGCATAAACAGTCAGCTCGTATATCTATACTAGCTTTGCTCCTAAGTTCAGAGGTATACCAAAGCGCATTGATGAATGTGCTAAATGAGACGTATGTGACTAATGATATCTCTGTCAATAAACTGGATCAACTGGTTAATAACATAAGTGCTGATAATTTCATCTTTTTCAATGATGACGAAATACCACCAGGAGGTACGAGATCTACTAAAGCCTTGCACATAACCACCAGATGTAAATGATACACATTGCCAGGAGTTTTGATAGATAATGGGTCAGCATTGAATGTGTTACTCTTGTCTACACTAAATAGATTACCCGTAGATAGCTCGCACATGAAGGGGTGTTAGAATATAGTGCGGGCATTTGACGGCACAGAAAGAAGAGTCATGGGGAGAATAGAAATACTTTTGTTGATTGGCCTAACTATATATAAGGTGGAGTGATGGATAATAAGCCCTTATACAACTGCCTGTTAGGGAGACCTTGGATACATTCGGCAGGGGCAGTGCCTTCATCATTGCATCAGAAGTTGAAGTTAATATTAGAGGGTTGGCTGATAACGATAAATGCTGAAGAAAATCTCATTGCAACTGTAACCAGTGATGCACCGTATTTGGAAACAAATGATGAAGCGATTGAATGTTCTTTTCAATCTTTGGAATTTGTAAATACAACATTCATCACTGAAAGGAGCAAGATTTTGGTGCCGAAAATATCCAAAACTACAAGGATAGGTCTACAGTTGATGGTTGAAAGGGAAGCTTTACTAGGAAAGAGACTTGGGAGGCTTCTTCAGGGAAGGGTTGAAGTACCTATGCTGAAGGACAAATATGGCCGTTTTGGTTTAGGGTTCAAGCTAGATGCGAGACAAAAAAAGTAGGAATTAGAAAAAAAAAGGCAGGAAAGAAGAAAGGCACGTGCGAGTGGTGAAGAAATCAAGTGGGAACCCATGATAATTCCTCACATCTCCAAGACTTTTGTATCAGGAGGGACTATTCATCCTGAACAAAGGACGCCAGAGGAAAAAGACATTGAAGAAATGTTGGAAAATGTTCACATCAATGCCATATTCGAAGAAACAATTGAAGAAGGGACCTCGTCAGATATTCATCCTTATGAACCTGGGAGTGTTCTAGACAACTGGATTGCAGAAGACATTCTTGTAGTTTTTAGAGCTTACTCAGACTAATGTTTAAAACAAACTTATTGCTTTAAGCCTAGAGGCAATAAGGATTTCTTTATGAAATAGGCTCATGTTCAAACATTATTATTTCAATGAAGCATATTTTTGCTATAATTTCGAGCAAATATTCTTTCATTCTTTCGACAAGTAATTATTTTATTCTTTCCATTTGAGTAATTATTTTAGTCTTTTTTTTTACTTTCTACAAGTAATTGTTTTATTCTTTCCATTTGAGTAATTATTTTAGTCTTTTTTTTACTTTCTTCAGTCATTCTTTCATTTCATTCATAATCATACCATATAGGCAATAATTTTTAAATTCATTCTTTGTATATTTTTGTACCCATAATAGGTCCCTGGATATCAATGCCATGAGTGACGCTGCTACTGACTCAGAATCACTTTTTGAGCAAGACATGTGTTAAGAGGGATCTCAGGACTTTGAATATGATAGAGATTGTGACCTATCTCCGGACTTGTTAAGGATGGTAGAACAAGAGGAAAAGCAAATTCTACCTATAAGGAGACAGTGGACATGGTGACCTTAGAAGAAGGAAAAGTTATAAAAATTAGAACATGCATAATCGAAGAAACAAAGTGAGCCCTTATTGGGTTGTTTCAAGAATTCAAAGATGTTTTTGCATGGTCATACCAGGATATGCCCGGGTTAAGCACCGATATTGTAGTACATCGCTTTCCCATAAAAGAAGATTGCAAGCCAGTTTAGCAGAAACTTTGAAGGATGAGGCCAGACATTGTGCTAAAAATAAAAGAGGAAGTAAAAAAGCAATTTGATGCTAGATTCCTTCAGGTGATCAAGTACTCAGAATGGGTAGCCAATGTTGTACCTGTTCCTAAGAAAGATGGAAAGGTGCGAATGTGTGTGGATTATAGAGATTTAAATAAGTCTAGCCCAAAGGAAAATTTCCCCTTGCCTCATATTGATACTTTGGTAGATAATATGGTAGGGTACTCGTTGTTTTCCTTTATGGATGGCTTCTCGGGATATAATCAGATAAAGATGCATCCTGAAGACATAGGAAAGACAACCTTCATAACCTTATGGGGTACCTTCTGTTATAAGGGGATGCCGTTTAGGCTGAAGAATGCAGGAGCGACGTATCAAAGAGCCATGGTGACCTTGTTCCATGACATGATACACAAAGAGATTGAAGTGTATGTCGACGATATGATAGCCAAATCTCGAACTGAAGAGGAATACATCCATGTTTTGAGAAAGTTGTTCTTGAGATTGAGGAAATTTTAGCTAAAGCTTAATCCAACGAAATGTACCTTTGGAGCTAGATCAGGAAAGTTGTTGGGCTTTGTAGTCAGTACAAGGGGAATTGTGATTGACTCAGACAAAGTTCGGGCTATACAAGAACTGTCTCCACCACGTACTCAAAAAGAAGTTCGAGGCTTCCTGGGAAGACTAAATTACATTTCTCGGTTCATTTCACAATTAACTGAGAAATGTGATCCCATATTTCGCTTTCTCAAAAAGCACAACCCAGGAGAATGGGATGATGAATGCCAGAAAACTTTTGATAAAGTTAAAAAGTACTTGTCAAGTCCCCCAGTGCTGTCACCTCTAAGCCCAGATAGGCCATTAATACTGTATTTAGCAGTGTTTGATAATTTTATGGGATGTGTACTTGGTTAGCATGATGAGTTGGGAAGAAAAGAAAAGGTGATATATTACCTCCATAAGAAATTCATTTAGTGTGAGTTGAGATATTCGCCAATTGAGAAATTATGTTACGCTTTGATTTGGACAGCTCGAAGGTTGAGGCAATACATGTTGTACCATACGACCTGGCTCATTTCGAAGTTGTACCCTCTAAAATATATGATAGAGTCAAATGCCTTGAATGGAAAGATGGCTAGGTGGCAAATTCTGCTTTCTGAATTTGACATAGTCAATGTGAGCCAAAAGGCCGTGAAAGGGGGCGCAATAGTAGATTTTTTGGCCAGCAGAGCTCTAGAAGATTTTGAGCCCTTGAATTTTGATTTCCCCAATGAAGAATTAATGTATGTGGTAGCTACTGAAGAGGACGTTACAAAAGGCCACCATTGGAAATTGAACTTTGATGGAGCCTCAAATGCTGTGGGTAAAGGAATCGGAGCAGTTTTGGTATCCCCAAATGGAGATCATTATCCATTCATATGTAAATTGGATTTTGATAGCACAAATAATATGGCAGAATATGAAGCATGAATCATGGGACTTCGTGCAACCATAGAACACAAGATCAGGGCACTGAAAGTATATGGAAACTCTGCACTAGTGATTTACCAACTTAGGGGTGAATGGGAGACAAGAGATTCCAATTTGATCAATTATCAAAGGTTAGTGCTGGGGTTAATTGAGGAGTTTGATGATATTACCTTCAATTATCTCCCGTGAGATGAAAACCAGATGGCAGATGCTTTGGCTACTTTGGCTTCCATGATTAAAGTGACCAAACAAGAAGATGTGAAGCCTATCCAGATGAGTATTTGCGAGGCCCCATCTTATTGTTACAATATAGAGGAAGGAGAGAGAGATGATCACCCTTGGTATCAAGATATATTGTGATATGTGTGAAATCCTGAGTATCTTAACTAAGCAACGGAGAATGAAAAAAGGACGTTGAGAAGGCTAGCCTATGATTAAGTGTTGGATAGGGAGATCCTGTACAAAAGAAGAAAGGATCAAATACTATTGAGATGTGTGAACGCTGTTGAAGCTAATAAAATCTCGGAGGAAGTTCATGAGGGTGTTCGTGGAACACATACTAATGGTTTCGCAATGGCTAGACAAATTATGAGATTTGGATATTACTGGTTTACCATGGAAGGAGACTGCATCAATTATGACAGGGCGTGTCATAAATGTCAAATTTATGGTGATAAAATTCATGTACCTCCTTCGCCTTTGCATGTTATGACTTCCTCATGGCCTTTCTCTATGTGAGGCATGGATGTCATAGGGCCAATCTCGCCGAAGGCTTCAAATGGGCATCGATTTATTTTTGTGGTCATTGACTATTTCACCAAGTGGGTGAAGGCTACTTTATATGCCAATGTGACTAAATCGGCAGTCAATAGATTTTTAAAGAAGGAAATAGTATGTCGATATGGAACGTCTGAGAGCATCATATCTGATAATGCATTAAATTTGAACAATAGTACGATAACAGAGGTTTGCAGGCAGTTCAAGATCGGACACCACAACTCATCGCTATATCGCCCAAAAATGAGTGGGGCAGTGGACGCAACTAATAAAAATATCAAGAAGATTGTGGGAAATATGATCGAAACCTATAGAGATTGGCATGAGAAGTTACCATTTGCTCTCTATGCTTATCAAACATCTGTCAGAACTTTTATTGGGGCAACACCTTTCTAATTGGTCTATAGAATGGAGGCAATTTTACCCATCGAAGTAGATATATTTTCCCTCTGAGTTTGTTAGAACTAAAGCTAGAGGAAGCAGAATGGATACAGTCTCGATATGATCAGTTGAACTTAATTGAGGAAAAGAGGCTAAGGGCTATCCAGCATGGTCAGATGTATCAAAAATAAATGATGCGGGCTTATGAAAAAAATGTTCGCCCAAGAGAATTTCATGAGGGGGATTTGGTTTTGAAAAAGATCCTTCCTATGCAAAAGGATTTCAGAGGAAAATGGATGCCAAATTAGGAGAGCCTTACGTGGTGAGGAAAGCTTTCTCTAGAAGAGCGTTAATTCTGGTTGAAATGGATGGGAAAAACTTGCCCAATCCTATGAATTCGGATTCAGTTAAGAAATACTACATTTAAAGAGGGAAAGAGGCCAAAGTGAAAACCTGCAAAGGGCGCTTTATGACCTTCTAAAAAAAAGGAGGGGGCTAAAGTGAAAACCCGTAAAGGGCGCTTTGAGACCCAATAAATAAATTAAAAAAATGATAAAGAGGAGAGGCCAAGGTGAAAACCCGCAAAGGGCACATTGAGACCAAAGGGGATTTGAGTTGAAAACGCGAAAAGGGCGGCTCAAATTTTGATCAAAGATGGGGAAGGTGATGATCTTGCTATGCTTGAATTAACAAGGAAAATGGGGTATGCTGCATCTTGGGGCATTAAATTGGTCTTCAAGAAGTTCATACAGCGAAACTCAAGTTGCGATATCAGGGGTACCTAGTCTTCATCTTGTTCATAATAAATTGGCTATCTTTGAAATATTTCTCCTTTTCAATATATGCATTCCTAATTGATTCCCATTTTTATATTTGATAATATATTTCGAGCAATGTTCTAATTCAATTCTATTCCTATCCATTGCTTTGATTTGTTGCAAGCATGTTGCATTGAAATAATGATTAATGAACTAATAATATTTTCACAACAGAAGCTTCACATATTACTTTAGGGGCTTCTAAACAATACAAGAACTTAAAACAGGATTGTTGTTTAGAACTCACCAAGCTCAAGGAAATATTTGAGTAGGAGGGGTTTAAATTGAGAACAATCTCTTTGAATTTTTGTCTAAAATGATGGCATCGGTGATATAATGATCAGTATAAGAGGGGGTCATTCTCGAGAAAAGGAAAATGATATTTTACATTCGTTCAAATATGAGGCATGCGCGTCTAGTCATGACACCCAGGGAATGGTGTAATAAACTAAATTGATGAAATGTGTAGATCTTACACCCATGAGTTACAACGAGAAATATAAACTCTGTGTTCCAGAAAGAACAACAGAAGGGATTCTGAAATTATAGTAGGGCAAGCTTGCTAAGCAGAATGTGGTTGTTTCTTTGGGCGCTCTATCAAAATATCGGCTGAGCAAGATGGCAGCGTAATACGTCATTGACAGCATCCTGATGAACAACGATCTATGATACCTTAGGCATTCAACTAAGGATCATGCTCATTGCTGCATTCATATATCATGCATGACACACCTAATTAGGAGCATTCGGTTCATCTTAATCATAGCATCCTAATCATTTGACATGAACATAGGCATATAAAACCGAGTCTATAGGACATGTCCCAGAAGACAGTGTAGTCACATCGGTGAAGTCAGATCTTATCTCCCTAAGAAGTAGTGGAGCAAATCAAAGATGGCGAATCTTATCTTCCCGAGGTAGCAGGGGAGCAGATTTTAGCCACCAGCCTTATCTCTTTAAGGTAGCAAGAGAGCAGGTTGAAGATTATAGTCTTATCTTCCTGAGGTAGCAAGGAAGCAGACTGAAGATTGAAGATCTTATCTCTCTGAGATAGCAGTAGAGCAGATCAAAGCAAGTCTTATTTCCCTGAAGTTGCAGTGGAGTAGACTAAAAATTGTAGATCTTATCTCCTTAAGCAGTAGCGGAGCAGATCGAAGATGGCGAATCTTATCTTCCCGAGGTAGTGGGGGAGCAGATTTTAGCCACTAGCCTCATCTCTCTGAGGAAGCAAGAGAGCATGTTGAAGATTGTAGTCTTATCTTATTGAGGTAGAAAGGTAGCAGACTGAAGATCAAAGATATTATCTCCCTAAGCAGTAGCAGAGCAGATCGAAGATGGTGTATTTTATAGCAGGGAAGTAGATTTTAGCCACCAATATCATCTGTTTGAGGTAACAGAAGAGCAAGTTGAAGATTATAGTCTTATCTTCCTGAAGTAGCAAGGAAGCAGACTGAAGATTGAAGATCTTATCTCCCTGAGATAGCAGTAGAGTAGATCAAAGCAAGTCTTATCTCCCTAAAGTTGCAGTGGAGTAGACTCAAGATTGTAGATCTTATCTCCCTAAGCAGTAGTGGAGCAGATCGAAGATGGTGAATCTTATCTTCCCGAGGTAGTAGGGGAGTAGATTTTAGCCACCAGCCTCATCTCTCTAAGGTAGCAAGAGAGCAGATTGAAGATTGTAGTCTTATCTTCTTGAGGTAGAAAAGAAGTAAACTGAAGATTGAAGATCTTATTTCCCTGAGATTGCAGTGGAGCAGTGGGATAGAATGGGGCTAATTAAAGAAAAGATCTTCCAAGAAGTTAAGATTCAGTGACATCGGGCAAAGTTGGCCCTTTTTAAGGTCTTTGCTTCATTCCCGTTACAAGACAATGAGCAAAGAGGGGCAGCTGTAGAAGGTTCATTTCGACCGGGCCTTTAAATTTATAAACCAAATAAAGAATAATAAAATATAGATTATTAAAATTATTTATAGTCCATAAATACAAACCTAAAATTATAGCCTAAGTTATAAACCCACTTTACAAATAAACCTAAAGCCCGATCATAAAATAAACCTAACCCAAACATTTGGACTCAGTAGTCTAATTTTAGCATGGATCCAGTGGCCCAAACCCAAACAATTTCAGCTGCTGGAAACCCTAGCAGAGACCGTAGCTGCCCACGAATGGCCTCTCCATTGCCGTACACAGTGCCACGTCCGCAGCCTTATGCTTCCGTACGGCCTCCACGTCAATCGAATTTGCGAGAACAAAATAATAGCAAGAAGGGCGCAACAATATGCATCAAATAATCAGCAAAAATAACAGAAAATAATAGCGAAAAATATAGGAAAAATGGGATTGTAATTTCATTTTTATTTTCGGTTATAAAAAGGCGAATGGAATTCGTGTAAACCTTACGCATACTAAATACAAGAAAAGTCAACCAAAAATTATCAGAAGGTGATCTCAAATTCTGTTTCGTTTCCTTTGATTTTTTTTTTGGTTTACATGGAATTTTTAGCGTGAGAAAACGAAAGGGAGTTACCTGAGTCGACACCGATGAGAGCCTAAACACCTCGGAAATGTAGAGGTTCGGGCGAGGGGTCAAATGGTGTTGAAATCCTCTTCGTTCTATGAATCTGACTTTGTATTTTTTTTAAAGATATAACATAGGATTTGAGTTTTTTTTTCTTTTTTTTTAAGTATAAAGAAGAGAAGGAGACTTACCAAATCTCCATGGGCATAGTCAAAGTTCTTCGCCGTTGGCAAGTTCAGGCCATCGTCTGTGCGCTGTTTGCCACTGGATATGGTGGTGGTTCAGCTACTGCAATTTTATTAATTGAAACCCTAGCTGAAAGGGTTAAGAATTTTGGGATTTTTGCTCAGAAAAGGGGATTTGTAAGCTTTTTATATATATATATATATATATATATATATATGATAAAAGCTATATTAAAATTTTAAAGCGGCGCAACTAAGGGGGGGAGGAGAAAAACCCGCGCGTTGACCTGCTCTGTAACACCCCGAACCCGAGACCATCGCCGGTGTCGGACGCGAGGGGTTAACGAGCTAAATCCTCTTAAAGCACCGACCAATTTGGCATTTCCAGACAGGCTGGAAAACTGCGTCACTGTCGCCTTAAAAATCATATCTCGAGTTTCAAAACTCGGAAACTGGTTCCGTAAATTTTCCCTGAATTTAGACTCATATATCCTTCCATGGATTTATTACTAGAATTTTTGGTCAGGCCAATTGGTACAGTTTATTAGTTAAAGTCACCCATATTACAGGGATCGACTGCTCTGACCTTCGCACGTTACAAATTGAATATCTCTCTGTACAGGGCTTTAATACTGGTGCCGTTTGATTCTAATGAAACTAGACTCAAAATAGAATCTGTACATATAAGGCATGACTTCTAATTCTTTCTGTATGATTTATAATAAATTTTTAAAGTCGCGACAGGGGACCCAGAAACCGTTCTGGCCCTGTCTCACAATAACTTTAATAACTCTTAACAAGTAACTCCTATGACCGTTTCGTTTCTTCCATATGAAAGTAGACTCATCAAGGTTCATTTACATAACTTATTCACTATTTAATACCATTCCTACAAATTTTGGTGATTTTTCAAAACCACACCACTGCTGCTACCAGCCTCTGTTTTCAAGGTAACCTTTACCTATTTCATGATTTCCACGATTCAATTGGCCCTTTTTGCATACATAGCACAAGTGTGATCATGATTAACCATTCCAATGGCTAATCTTTTCAAAACCATTCCATACCCCATAATGATCATCATACAAACGATTATAGAATCATACTAACAACGTATATAAGCCATTTTCGCATGGCTATCCAAGCTTACATAAAACCGAAAGGTACATGACCTTCTACAATAGGGTAGTCCTATACATGCCATTTCAAAGTTCAACCAAAATTATACCCAAAATGGAGGCTTTGATAGTGTAGATGACTTCGACTTTAATGATCCCGAATCCGATCGCTAACGAGCAAAATCTATAAAACAGAGAGCCAAAGCAACGGGGTAAGCATTTTTATGCCTAGTAAGTCTCAAGCAATAAAATCAGCTTTAACTAAAGCATTACATTCACATAGCCAAATGAATCATTTCATTAATACACATTCACATAATCCTACTTACTTCACACTTCATCATTGTATACTTTCACAAGATATCAACCAATTCAATAGCTGAAAATTCGTTAGTCGATTGAACGAATGTTACTCAAACATATCGACTTTTCCAATGTACATATAAACATACCTTATCCTTTGGGCTTTTCGAGCGTACTAATTAAATTTATTACAGCAAACAACGCTCACCTTTGGCCCAAGCTTCTTTGGAATACAACCGGATATAACCACATGCACGAATGCCTTCGGGTCTTAGCCCGGATATAACGAGTTGCACAAATGCCTTCGGGTGTTAGCCCGGATTTAACAACTTGCACGAATGCCTTCGGGTCTTAGCCCGGATGTAGTCACTAGCACAATTGCCTTCGGGTCTTAACCCGGATATAATTATTAGCATAAATGTCTTCGGGACTTAGCCCGGATGTCATTCAATTGTTCATGCACACATACATCGATAATCATTACACATCCATGTTTCATTTTCGTTACTAAGGCTCAAACATATCACTAGCATAATCGCCTTCGGGACTTAGCCCGGGTATCATTCAAATACTCATACACACATATATCAATAATCATTACACATCCATATTTCATTTCACATAATTCGAGTAGGGTCATTTCTTGAGGACTTACCTCGGATGTTGTCGAACGGCTTCGACGGCTAATCGATCACTTTTTCCTTCCCCTTATCCAATTGTGGCCCTCTAAGCTCTTGAGCTAATTCAAACAAATTCAATTCATTAAAGTCTCGCTTGCTAGCCTTGGCCGAATACACATATCATTGACTCAACATCACATAACTAAGCACTTTAGTCAATTTTCTTTAATTACGCACACATTCGGCCTTAGCTCACAACAAGGTAGCCGATTACCTAAGTCAAGAATAGGCATCATTAAGCTTGCCTCTAACCAAATGCATGCACAATAATTCCCCTCATGTGGCCGATTATACTTAGTCATACTTGCACAAAATCAACAATAAATTGCAAGATTTTCACATCATATGTGTACTAGGCCGATTGTACATGCAAATTTCACAACATTCTTCAACAAATTTCTTCTTTAAACAACATATTTATCACTTTCTTCATAATCAAAATATCATGTGCAATCATATATACACATATAGGTGCAAGGTCAATTTCAAGGTGTCCATAGCCATCCAAAACACAAATTTTAACTAACATGCAAGAAGCATGAACCATGCTCATGAATGCATCATGGCCGAATACATCACAATCATGCCCTTTCAACTTCAATCATGGTTAAACAAAAGAAAACTCAATATCTTACTCAAGATGGCTACAAAGAAATTTCAAGAGTAGACAATCCATCATTGCATGCATCATTAGCAAGCTTCACATTTAGCATGCAACGGCTTTAACACAATAACAACTTTGGCCAAATACCATTCCCATGGCATAACAAGGATTTGAACCATGGCTAACATGAACATCAAGTTAGCAACTAAAACATGCATGAAACTCATAACACAACCCCATACATACCTTACTCTTGATGCAAGTTTAGCCAAATTTCCTTCTAGATCTCTTCTAAACAAAGAAAATGAAGCAAAAATCTCTTCTTCCTCTTAGTATTTTCGGCCAAAAAGGAGAGAACAAGGATGAACAAAAATTTTTTTTGTTTTCTTTCTTAGTTGCACGGCAATGGGGGGGGGGGGAGTGCTACACTCTCACACACATTTTTTTTTTGTTTCTCTTCCCACATCTAATTATTAATCATTTCTTTCATGCTCCATTAACAAAACATGTTTCAACATGTTTTCTTTGCCCATAAACCATGTCATGGCCGCCACCACCTATAAAGGGGAATTTGACATGCAAGTCCATTGTTTTGCATGCATGCTTTAATTAGTCATCACACATTTCCCTATCGTACTTTCAAAGTTCACTACTAAGTCCTTTCTAGTGGAATTCACCCTTATAACACTAAATCAATCATCAAAAATGTCACACATGAGCACACACATATTATAGGCATCAAAATAAATTTTAAATTATTTTTATGCCTCGGTTTTGTGGTCCCAAAACCACATTCCGACTAGGGTCAATTTTGGGCTGTCACATGCTCCTTAAGCTGGATCTGCGCATTTTCACCTTAAAGGGGTAATTTGCGCGGCTAGTCCCTCCCATTTGCACCACCTTTAATTTAATCCTATTCTGTTTCTTTCATTTTTCCCTAAAGTTTGCGCGCCATTCCAATTTAGTCTGCGCCTGGGTGCTGTTTTTTGGGGTTGGGAACATTTGCATTTTTAGCCCTTGTACATTCGCGTGCATTGCATTTTGGTCCTTATGTCAGTTTCAATGATTTATTTTATTTATTAATTATCTCTGTTAGTTTAATTTTATTTCAATTAAGTTTTATTTTCATTTCAATATGTGTAATTTATTTTTTTAAAAAATTCATTTAGTATTCGTCTTTAAAATTTATTTAAATATACATTTGGAATTACTTTAATAATTTTACTTTGTTTATTTTTATTTATTTGTTTAAATTCTAAAATTATTGTTTTAAAATTCTCTTTTATATTATATTATTTTAAAATTTTGTATAATATTTATTTTAAATTACCTTTATATATATATATATATATATATAGTTTATGTTAAAATTAGCTTGATTTTATGTACATTATCAATTCCATGTTGTTTATATATATATATATATATATATATATATATATTTAAAAAATCTATTTAGGTATATATATTTCTTTTCAAATCTATTATGTATATAGTTTATTCCTTAAAAAGTATTTTATTATTTATCTTCATTATTTAAAGGCCTTTCATATATTATTATCTCTTTATATATTATTTAAATTATTTTTTCATTATATGTATATTATCAACTTTAAATGGACATGTTTTGTTTTTAAAATATTTTTGTATGATTATTTGCTCCAAATTTCTTCTTTCATAATATTTATTTTAATACTGCGTTTACGTTATCAGTTTTATTTGTATATATTTCAAACCCTAGCATGTGTAGTTCATTCTAATTTTTTATATAATTAATGGTTTTTGAATTGTTTGATTATATTGACTCCTAGTTTTCGTATTGTTTTGTATATTACGTCTTGTTTTTTAGTTTTCATTTCATTTCACATATTATTGTTGCATATTGTTTATTTGTCCTTAGTATTATCATTTATCTATGTTTGAAAATTTGTTATATTTCATTCTAATATGTTTCTTTGATAAGTTATATTTTAGTTTCTTATTAATGTTTTTAATTAAGATATGAGCTCATTGCTATTGTGTATTTGTTAATTTGTCTTTTATGTTTATACTATTATTCTTCACTAAGTATAGTACCTTATTCATGTATGTTGTCCCATGCTTATAATTTCGCCTCCTATTCACGAGTATCACATTAATAATTGAAATTTTCAACTTATTGATCCAAAATTAATTATTCTATTTTATTTCAAGTCAAACTAATATATTTTGAGCCGGCTTTATAAAACAAAGATGATGTTTGATGTTTGGAAATTCGGGAAATCGTGCCCTAATGTGCTGGGTTTCGATTTCCTGTTTGTCCAAATAATCAAATATCCCTTTAAAATTTCGCCCGTGTTTTCTAAACTTCAAAACAAGGCAATGTTCTATGTTTGGAAATCCGAGAAATTGTGCCCTAATGTATTGGGTTTCGGTTTTTCATTGGACCAAATAATTGAATATCCTTTTTGTAATTTTCAAATGTATGAGCTTTTAGAAATCAAAAATTGATCGTGGTTTCGAGGGTTTAAAAGATCATGTCCTAACGTGTTGGATGTGATATTGTATCCCTTCGAAACAAGAGAATTTTAACGTCCAGTTCAAGTTATCCAAACATTTTAAAAGGAGTCATATTTCAATTTTTTTTTAAATCTTAGACATAAGGACATTATTTAATCAATTAGATACCAATTTTTGGGCGTAATGAGAGTGTTAATCCGTCCTCATACGTAACCGAACCGACTCCCGAACCTATTTTCTCAAATTTTGTAGGCCAAAATTAATATTTTAAAATAAAATGTTTTATTAGGTGATTCGATCACACCTAAACAAAAAGGATTGGTGGCGGCTCCATATCTTGTTTTAAAGTCGATCCCCATTTTTTCAAAATAAAAAAAAATGGTTTCGACAATAATCTAAATATTATGGGAACACCTGAAGAGCTTCAAAATATAGTAAATTGTTTAAAGAAAGAATTTGAGATGAAAGATTTTTGGAAAAACAAAATTTTGCCTTGGCCTGCAGATCGAGCATTTAAAAGATGGAATTCATGTCCATCGGTCAACTTATACGAAAAAGATCTTAAAGAAATTTTACATGGATAAAGCACATCCATTAAGTACCCTGATGGTTGTACGATCGTTAGATGTGAATAAATATCAATTTCGTCCTTGCGAGAATGATGAAGAGTTTCTTGGTCCTGAAGTACTATATCTAAGTGTCATAGGGCATTAATGTATCTTGCAAACAACACAAGACCTAATATAATTTTCGTTGTAAGCTTGTTAGTAAGATTTAGTTCTTTTCCAAATTTTAATGAAATTAAACATGTATTTAGATATCTTAGAGGGATCATTGATGTAAGGTTATTTTATTCAAATGATTCAGAATCCCTATTAGTTGACTATGCTGAAGCTGAATATTTATCGGATCCACATAAATGTCGATCTCAAATAAGATATTTATTTACATGTGGAGGTATTTTCATATCATGTCGTTCAACAAAGCAGATATTAGTTGCTGCCTCTTCAAATCATGTAAAAATAATTGCAATGCATGAGACAAGTTAGGAGTGTGTTTGACTATGGTTAGTGACCCAACATATCTAGAAGATATGTAATTTGCCTTTACAATAAAATATGTTAACTATATTATAAGAAGATAATGCAACATGTATAACTTAATTAGAATACATTAAAAGTGATAGAACAAAGCATATTTCACCAAAATTATTCTTCACTGATATTCTTGAGAAGAAAGGTAATATAGAAGTTTAACAAATTCGTTCTAGTGATAATTTAGCAGATCTTTTTACCAAAGCATTGCCAATTTCAACGTTTGAAAGACTACTACATAAAATTGGAATGCGTCAACTCAAAGATGTAATATGATGTTGCCATTAGGGGGAGTCAAAAACATGTTACACTCTTTTCCTTTAACCAACGTTTTGTCCCACTAGATTTTCCTAGTAAATATTTTTAACGAGACAACTTGTAATAATAAACCCAAACTTATGAGATTTCAAGTAAAAAAAAGTTGAATTATCCTTTCATTTTTTTTGTCTTCCTTTCTCTTGTAATCTTTATATTCTTCTTTTTTAGTTTTATAATACCTATATATATATATATATATATATATATATATATATATATATATACCAGTTTTATCATTCCATAAAATATTACACCTATTCCATTTCGAATTGGGATTAAATGTATTTTATAATTAATTAAGTGGATCACACATTATTATGTGTGAATTGTGTATAAATACGTTTCAATATTCAATTCATTTATATTTTCTATCAATTTAATTTTAATTATAATTATTCATACCTATATTATTTCGATTATATAGTTAATTTTATGGAAATGGGATTGTAAATTCAACTTTTAAATATATTTTTTAACTTCATTTATTATTTAGCAAAAACAAAAATAATGAATTAGAATCGAGGACGTGGTAAAAGATAATTGGTATATGAGAAAGTATAAAATGTGTACGTTATATAACTGATTCGATAAAAATTCACGTTAGGCTGGAGCATCCCAGCTTTAAATTTTGCTAATGACAAGACACACACTAAATTTTAAATTAAAAAAACATTTATATAAAGTGTACAAGCCCAATTTTGGGCCCAAATAAACATAACCCAACTACCGAATTAAAACCCAATTAAAACCCAATACAAACCCCAAACCCTTAGCCCAAAACACTAACCCAACCCAAAGAAAATCAGAAAAAGAAAACCCTAATCCCACTTAGCCTCACCTAGGACCCTCTGGCCGTCTGCCACCTCCTGCCTGTTGCAGCCACCGCCCAAAGCTGTACCTGCAAGCATTAACGAGACAAGACAGAAAGCAAGAAGCAAGTTGTAGAAAAAAATGCCTATAAAAGGCCAAATCAAAAAACCATTGTACATTGGGCATTTTTGAAATGAAAACAACACTAGATTTTAAGCATAAACCCTAGCAATATCAAATAGCAAAAAGTAGTCCAAACCGAGGAGCCAAGTTTAACAACCTAAGGTGATTGTTTTTATTTTTTTCTGTTTTATTTTAGTTTTTTTTTTTGAATACATCGACAGACATTAATACATATATATTATAGATACATATAAAACATATATAAAAAACAAAAAAAAAATATATAAAAAAAGCACCTTTTTGGAATTCCGCGGTGGCCGGCTACGGCGGACGCCGGCTACCGACGCCGGAGTCCTGGCCGGATACTGGAGAGCAGGAGAGAAGTTGAGAGAACCTCCCTCTGTTTTTGGTTTTTTGAAATGAAAAGGTAAAAATGAAATTTTTGTTAAAAAAAATAACTTTTATACCTTATATAAAACGGCGCCGTTTTGGGCCAATGCGCAGACGCTAAAACGGCGCCGTTTAGGCCATGACCCCTACGACCCGACCCGGCTGAGGGAGATCCGCGTGTTTTCTATCTGATGGGCTATTTACGCCTGCGGTCCTTCCACATTTTTGATTCTTTTAATTTAGTCTCTTTGTCTACTATTCTATTTTATAAATTTGACCCATAAATTTGTTGAGCTTTCCAACTGAATCCCTGACCCATCAGCTCGCTGGAATACGGACACGTGTCCAGATATTGGTTTTTTTGCTCGATTGGTCTTCAAACCTCGTGCGAATTTTCATTTTTAACCCCGTATTTTTATTCTGTTTCAGTTTTCATCTCTAATTTCATTTTTATTTCAATTTAACCCCTAATCAATTTGATTTTAATTCTCCTTTCTTATCTTTATTCACTTATTTATTTTATTAGTTCATTATTTTCATTAAGTCATTTAATTGTTACTTTTTTCTCACTTAATACTTATATATATATGTTATATAATGTTACTATTAGTTTAATATTATTGTTTTATTAACTAATTTGTATGATTATATATTCATCTAATGTATATACATTATACTCCATATTATGCATATATGTATTAGTATTATTACGTATATTTATTTTTTAACATTATGTATATTTTACGTATATTATGTATACATTTTAATATAGTATGTGTATATTTTATTTTGTATATTACGTATATATTGTGTATAAGCTTTTAATACTATTATTTTTATTCGATCTTTATTTTCTTATACACATATTTATTTGATATTATTAATTGTATTTTCTTTCTCTTTTCCATTTTATATTATTATTATCATTTCTAATATACACGCGTGTCGTATATTCTTTTACATCTATTATGTATATATATATCGTATTTTATCATTTTAATTTAATATTTAATATATTTGCTTTTCATATTGCTATATTTCTTATTACTTCTATTATTACGTGTGTTTCGTTATCATCGTCATTTTATTTTGTCATCTTTTTATATTTATTTATTAATTTACTTGCGTATTCGATCATTTCATTTTCCTCATGCGCTTGTTTACTAGCCTTGTTATTATTTCACCTTTCATAATTGCTCGTATTATTACTGTCACACTTATTTTTACGCATTAGCATCATGGTTTGCTTTTATATCGCATCATGCTTTTTATTCGATACCATAAAATAATTCTTTCATAAAAAATGAGATTCCGTATTTGGTAATTCGAGACAATCGTGCCCTAACTTACTGGGTTTCGATTTTTCTCATTTAACCTAAATAACGGAATACTCTTTTAAATCACTATACGAGTTTTGAAAAATGCTTATTCTCGAAGATGCGAAGTGTTGTGCCCTAACTTACCGGGTATGACATTTTGTCATCTCGAAATAAGAATTTGTTTTGAAATAAATGCAATATTCGATGTTTGAGAATTTGAGAAAACGTGCCCTAACTTACTGGGTTTCGATTTCTCTCGTTTACTCTAAATAATCGGATACCCTTTTAATAAAATACACAGATTTTATAAAAGGCAAGCTCGCTCTCGAAAATTCAAGATGTCGTGTCCTAACTCACTAGATGTGACATTTCATATTTTGAGACGAGAAGGTCTTTAATATTTGAGCATTTTCTTTACAAAGAGGGATCGTATTTCAAAAGTCTTCCAAGTTTTCAATCTTCGACACTAAGACACTAATTAATCAACTAGGTACCAATTTTGGGCGTATCGAGGGTGCTAATCCTTCCTCATGCGTAACCGATTCCCGGACTCATTTTCTGATTTTTGTAGACCAAAAATTATCATTTTAGTAAATCTTAACTTTTATTAAAATGATTAATTTAAGGTGATCCGATCACACCTCATCAAAAAAGATTGGTGGCGACTCCCGTTCTTTCATTTTCGAAATCTAAGTCGATTCCCATTTTTCAAAAAAATGGTTACGACATAACGCTTATTAAAAAATGGAGTTATAAGTACAGTTATAAACAATTTATCAATAAATTTTATGAAATAATATTTGGTGCACTATAAGTATAGTTTTTAGACTTCGTAAGTAAGATTGGAGGTTGATAAGCATTCTATAAGGGTATAATAAAATATTAAAAAATAAATATCTAAAAGAGACATGTGATAATTTTTAAGGCAACTTATAGAATAAAAAAATACACAGCTAGTATACTAAATACTAATCCAAATTTTATTTAGAGTCGATCATTAGTTATTTTATTTTTAGTTGTTTAATTCAAACATTTTATATGAAAATACTAAAATTGAAAATACTAGGATAAATCTTAAAATTATATATGAATTTTGATTTAATGTGTAATTGTATATATAAACTTTAATTTGGTGAAATTATACACGTGAAACTCTAATTGTAGTTCAAATATATATTTGAAACTCTAATTTTCATATAATCACACTTGAAACTCTAATTGTAGTTAATATATATTTTAAAAATAAAATATATTAATATTTTTTTCAAATTTAAAATTTCACTTTCAATCTTTTAACAAATAAACTATATATGTTAAATGATTATAAAATTAATTCTAAATACAAAACATATATAGACTTTTAAGCCCATGATGGAAGTGTTGTTCTAATACATACTGTTTGACTCTGAGTTGTGATTATCTATTCAAAACGTCTTATAAATTTTTTAAAAAGTAAATAAAATATAATTAATAACTTTTATGTAGTATTTTCTAAATACATATTTTTATATAAAACTTTTAAGTTATTTTTATTATTTTAAATATAAAAATATTTTTATACCATAAACAATTGAAATTAATTATAAGTTAAAATAAAAGCAGTACTCGGTTCAGGTTGAGTAATTGTAAATTTTAGCTTGTATTTTATAAATTGTCCAAATATTTCGATTTAGGTCAATTTTCGTTTTTCAATTTTTTTTAATTAATTCTATATGGTGGGAGTTTTTATCTCTCGACCCTATTGAGACTCGAGTCCATATAAAAACAACAAGTTCACATAATGGTAGTATTTTTACCTATTAATACCTTATAAGCTATAGGGCAAGGGTTTGAGTCCAACATGGTTTGCCTTATTAGGCACTTGAGGTGCTCCTACCACCATTTCAAAAATGCCATTTTAGGTAATTAAGCTTTCGGAAGAGTCAAGAGACAAAATCCTTCATCAAAGACAATATTTATTGGTTGAGAAGTTTGTCGGCTCTTAACGAATAATACTTTACAAATTTTTATTTGACTCCTTCAATAATAATAATAATAATAATAATAATAATAATATATACAATGTGATATAAAAAAAACAAACAATTTGAAAATTTTCAGTAGAATTTATACATCCTTTTAACATTTTCTGTTTGTATCACTAATTATTTACTCGTTGCAAGGATACCGGGCAGTGGATAGCCGTATGAAGAAATTGAAAACCACAAATCACCCTTCATCACTCCATTCAAGCTTTTTTTTCCCTTAAGTTTCTGGGAGATTTTACTATTCCACCATAAAAACAAGTATTTGAAGATATTTTTTTGTACATCTTTTTTTTTTTTTTGTAATTTCTGGAAACAAATCCTTGTTCTTAAAGAAAAAAATTAAGAGAAAATGGGAAGCAGAGTAAATTAATGAAAGCAATAATTAATAGCCCAATAAACCAAAGAAAACAAATCTATGATTTAGTACTTACATTACATCCTTGTCTAGTTTTTTTGGTTTGATTACATCAAGATTGCATACCGCATACTATCTCTGACCATAAAATGATTCATCTCTGATATTTGAGCAAAGTCAGTGGACACCCAAACTCCATCAGCCCCATGTCCATTAACATGTGGCTGAGAGAAGCAAGACACCAAAGAGAAAGGAGCTCTAACAACGCTGCCAATCCCAGAAATACCACGAGACGTGTCACCACCTCCATTAACATCATTATTGTTATTCCCTCCTCCATACATGCTTTCATCCGCTACTCGAGGACTTTTCTTCATGTTCCGCAGATTTCGTCGCAAAACCACGAGCATACGCCACATTTTTCTTTTTGCCTTGTTTCGATGTTTCTGGGAATGGTAATATGAGCTTCGGTCAATTTAAGGAATTTTTTAGATTCTTGAATTTGGGGTAGGAGCTAGGAATTTAAATTGAAGACCACTTTTTTTTTTTTGTAAATTAGAGATTTTTTATAATGGCTAAGGTAGTGGTGGTGGCGTTAGTGCTAGTGTTTATCACCAAAGGGTTTTGTTGGGTTCCTTTTTAAAGGGGCCAGTTTTTTTCTATATTTGTGGGGTCTGGTTAAGGCCAACATGCCGACAAGCTTGCCTGCATTGTATACAAAGCTTTCTATTCAGAAATTCTTCTTCTTCTTCTTCTTCTTCTTCTTCATCTTTTATTATTGTTATTTTAAAAATGGATGGTAAAGGCAATGAAATTGTCCTTAAGGTTCCCTTTCGAGATCAACTAAGTACGTACGAATTCATTCATAGAAAAGAAAAAAAAAAACAAAAACCAAAGAGAGGTACCAAATGTATGATTATAGAGACAAAAAGTTCAGCCCAAGAAGATCTTTTATTCAATTGGTGTTGAGTTGTCCCAGTTATTGCCTAATGTTATCATATATATATATCATTAGAGTCATAACAATACCATTGGAGGAGTTTCTAAGATTCAACCCCTCAATAATTTGTCATAGATATTTGCATTTGCAGGATACATAGATATACATGTATGAAAATACATATCACAAGATTTGTTTGCAGAAAATATTCCTAAATTCTAAAATAGTGACACTAATGATAATGCATGGTTAATTAGACAAGGACTCTTTTATTTATGGGACCCAAAATTGGAGTCTATCTAAGGAGTAAGAATCAATTCCCTGTATTTACATCCCTTGATGGAGACCCATCACCCTTAGTTCCACTCATAGTGTTTCTCTTTCTTTCTTTTCATTCAATTTACCAGCAACTTGCATCTGCAATTATGCATAGTTGCATTATAATATGCATGGATATACCCAGAAAGAAACAAAACAAGACAAAATCAATCCAAAATGATGACCAGTACATGAATTTGGTTATGAAAACGAAATGGACTGTTGAACTCTAATAATGAAATAGTAGCCATGGCAATTAAGATTTGTCTCACTTGTTCAATGTGTATATGTACAATATATTTTTAAGAAATTTAAAATTATTGCACGGGTCAACTTTAGACATCATTTAATCATAAATATACTTGTTGTCACTTTCATGGCACCATGTGGTATTAGCCCACAGTTAGGAAAAAGAAAACAAAGGTTCAATGTAAATGGATGATTTTGTTTTCCTTGTCAATGTATTTAATTTGCTTTTCCTTTTAGTTCATGGGAATATTTAATTGAGAAAGTGATTGACCATAAAGCAATTCATTCTTTTTTGTTTTAATTGATATTAATTATTGACGCCAACTTTTATTTTTATTTTATTTTTAAATAAGCTCAATAATTAACCAGAAAAAAAAAACCCGTAAAAAAAAAAAAAAAAACCACCCGTGGTTTGCTGCACATTAGTTGGTGGATGGAGACTCATTTAACATATTGTAAAAAGCAGGAGGAAAATAACTTTGGAGTCTTTCACATTTTTTGTTATCTTCAATCCTCCAAATGGAGTTTTTTTTTTCCTCAATTACTTTTAATCTTATTTTTATGAATAACAAGAGTCACGCTTTGCCTCGGAATTTATACATATATATTATTTTATTATTTAAGTTATAAATATATTTCCAATTTCACTAAATTAATTTTAAATGATTATCAATATTAAATGATTCATTCATTCACTTTTTATTGTTATTAAATATAAATAAAAATAAAAATAAATGTTACATTTGGTAACATTATCATATCGTCTCTCCAATTTGCTAATTTTATACAACTATAAATAAAATATTTCATTACTTAAATTCTTGAAAATATATGAATTTATCAAATTATTTAAAAAAGGAAATTTAAATTTAAATTTAAATTTAAACAATAACTTTATATATAAAATGATAGTGAATTTGACTATGTATAATTTTATTGTTATGGGTAATTCAATTTCAGCAATGAATTCAAATATAAAATATATTGAATTAAAATCAAAACGATTTTGGATAATTTATATTATTTGATTCTCACGATAAATT
Source organism: Gossypium arboreum (assembly GCF_025698485.1). Lineage (NCBI taxonomy): Eukaryota > Viridiplantae > Streptophyta > Magnoliopsida > Malvales > Malvaceae > Gossypium > Gossypium arboreum. The sequence goes on from NC_069080.1 coordinate 19,162,302, forward strand.
AACCTCAAACAATAAATCTAATATTTGAATATGTAATATATATATACATCCTTAAAATAATAAATCGAATGTTATATATTTGATGATGGATTGGTATGTGATTTTATGTATTTAATATTTAATTAATTTTAAATATTATATTTTTAATTACATTAATTAACTTAAAATAATATTTTTATTTAAATTTTGAATATAATTATAATATATATTAATTTATCAATTCAATATTATAATAAAAATTTTCAAATTAATATATTTTCTACTTTAGATAATTAATGCAAAATAACATTATTAAAAAAATAGGTAATAATTAAAATGTTTAGAATTCTATTAAAGTAATAACTCTATTTTACATTAATGAAATTAACACAACTTTTTTTATACCAAAATTTTAACTAATAATTGTAATTTAAATTAAAATCATCACAACTTTTTTCCTATATTTTATGATTAGACTTATATTTAAGTTGTAACTCTATTTTAAAATTAGCAAATACTTTTTAACTAATAATTGTAAATTAAATTATAATATTTTGTAATGTGTAATAATTATCATAGCTTCTATTAAATTATAATTATTTTTAAATGATTAATCATCACAACTTCTATTTTATTTCAATTTTTTATTTTAAAATATGAATTTAGTAATATGATAAAAATAAATGCCATTTTATTAGTTCAATAGTTACTTCAAACTCGTACTTTTATATATATATATATATATATATATATATATATATATATATATATATATATATATATAGTATCGATTATAGATAGATAATAGGATAATGTAAATAAAAACATATATTGTCTAGCATTACCGTCTTAGGTATAAACTGTTTTATGCCAAGTTATGGTTTTGGTCATTTACTTTTATAATAGGGATAATGTAACTTTTGGCCCCTAAACTTAGGAAGTAGGTCCACATTGACCTCTGAACTTTTTTTATTCACTTTGACCTTTGAACTTGAAAATCATTATTCATTTAAGTCTATTTTGTTAATGACTGTGAAAAAAAAGGGATAATGTAACTTTTGGCCCTTAACTTGGCAAGTAGACTCACATTAGTCCCTAAACTTGACAATTAAGTTCACTTTGGTACTTGTACTTTTTTTTTTGTCTATTTTGAAATTGACAACTAGGTTTATTTTGATCCTTGAACTTGAAAAATCTAGAAGTTTGATGATGTGACACTATAAGATTATGCTGCATCATCACTTAAAAATACAAATTGTATAGATGATGATGTGGTACAATCTTAGAGTGTCATATTTAGTGTTTTAATAACCGAATCGATGATTGAACAGGTTAGACCACAAGTTCTCAATTTAACTAGTTTGATCGGTTTGACCACCAGACCAACAATAATTAAATAAATAATTAAAAATTCATAAAAATCTAAAAGTACAAGTAAAACATGTTATATATATATATATATATATATATATATATATATATATATATAAGATTTCTATGAATTTTTAATTTATTTAATTATTTTTGGTCCGACGATCGAACTAGTCAAACTAGTTGAATCGAGAACTGGTGTTCTAACTTGTTCAACCATGAGTTTGGTTATTAAAACACTGAATATGACACTTTGAGATTATACCACATCATCATCTAAAAGCTTTTTATTTTTCAAACTCAGAGTGCCACATTATCTAACTTTCAGAATCTTCAAGTTGAAGGATTAAAATGGACCTAGTTGTCAAGTTCAAAATAGACAAAAAAGAAGTATTGGTACCAAAGTGAATCTAATTGTCAAGTTTAGGGGCAAATTTGGACCCACTTGCCAAGCTCAGGGGCCAAAAGTTACATTATCCCCTTTTTTTCACGGTCATTAACAGAATGGGCTTAATGAATAACGATTTTCAAGTTCATGGGTCAAAGTGGATAAAAAAAATTTAGGGGCCAACGTTGACCTACTTGTCAAGTTCAGGGGACAAAATTTACGTTATCCCTTTATAATATCATTGGTTAGTACAAATAAGTAACACATTTGACGATTTCGATTAGAATGCTTATGAGGATTTTTTCATAAAAACACTAATTCAAACTCATCATGTTGAAATATATGTATTTTGTGTGTGTTAGAATGGTGTTTTAAGAAAAAAAAATCAAATTAACATTCTAGCCGAAATAGTTTCCGATATTAACTATTCAGACTAATTAATGACATTATAAAAATAATGGAATCAAGTTATACCAAATTAAAGTGCAGGAACTAAATCTTAAATTTGAACATAGTAGAGACACCAAGAATGAAAGTCAACCATTGTCTTATAATAACTAAAACTAGTTAGACTAAGTAATGACATTATAAAAGTAAGAGAATTGACATACGTAGGGACTAAATCTCAAATTTAAACATAACAAAGGCACCAAAATTAAAAATAAACCATTACCTTGTAATGACTAAAAAGAGACTGTATCACTACCTCCTCTAATGGGGATAGTTTTATATAAAAAATGTATTTGGAATTGGATTGATGGTTGAATTACTAAAACATCAATTCTTAATTCAACTGATTTAATTAGTTCGAGCAATTCAAAGTAAATAAATTATTAATTTTTTTAAAAATAAAAGAATTGTAAAAATTAATTCAATTTATTTTAAATTCAATTTAACTAATTTGTATCAATTCAAGAATCAACCAATTTTATACCTTTTATCATATCATCACGTCAACTAAATCTTAATTCAATTGATGCACCCACCGGCCGGTGATTCAAACAACAATGCTAGGTATAGATATCTCAAACCACGTACAACGTATTAATGATGAATTCGCCTAAACGACCATTTAGGTTTTGTATGTGTTTTTTCTCTTCCTCTCAGTTCATCTCCACGTATTATTTCATTTATTTAGAGGGATTTTGTGATAGTTGATATGAATAGGTGAATTTTCATCGAGATTTGCATTTGGATCAGTGACTTTAGTTTTGAATGCAGTGGCAGAGATCGACGCAACCAATTCCTCATTCCTCCAATCATCTTGGCATGCCTAGCCAGGACAAGGTCAAAACTCACAACCATATATACGATTCTTCTCAATTTCTCTAGAAGCTTTTGAAGAAGGTTGAAAAGAAAATATAAGCTTCCTAATCTTCAGGTTTCAGAGAGTAAAGTGGTGGGGTTTGCATGTGTGGTAGGAGATATGCAATGTTGTTTAAATGGTGGTGGCAGGTCTATTGGACTGTTTAGACCGGAAATCAATTAAATATCGGTTCAAAAAAAGATGTTAGATTAATTGATTCGTGAATTATTTGAAATAAGTCGATTTTTTATTTTAATTTTTAATTTTATATTTTGTAAAATTTATTTAATAAAATTAAATGAATTAATTAAAACAAAAATCTATTCACTTACTAATCTAATTTTAAAATTCTTAAAAGATACTTAGATTTGAATGCAAATGAAAAATTAAGTCACGCAAGTCATTAAATATTTAATTTACAGTATGATTTAATTAATACAGTGTGTTATTGGTTTGAATAAAATTTTGAATAAAATTATAAGAGAAGGATCTACCAGAAAAGAAATTATTAGATATAAGAGAAAGGATTATATAATCAATATTCTTTTAAAATATATATATATATATATTCTTTAAAAATCTCAAACTCTTTTATATTATTTAATCATTACTTAGATGCATCTAAATAATTTTTCTAAAAATAATTAAATGAAATGAAGTGATATGAATGAAAATGATACATGGTATAACAATTTTATATAATAATATTTACAAATGTTATACTTGTATTTAAGAATTATACATGACTTTCTCTGTATTTATAATTCATAAAACCTCTAATTAAATAAAAAGCATTGATATTTGTGTATTAAAATATATATTAGATTATGGTACATTCACATTGTGGGTAAAAATTTTATTAAATATAACATAGATTTATAAATAATTTATATAAAAATTAAATGTGATTTTGATTGAATTGATTAAAGTGAAGTTTTAACATTCATTGTTCTTTGTTGGAAAATATACTATTGTAAAACCAAATTTATTAGCACTGATTGAGAAAAATAAACAAAAAAAATTAAGAAATCAAGATTTCTTGCGCCGTGAAAAAATCATCGCCTTAGAAATAAATTCGCCTTGATTAGTGTAATCATGCAAGGACGTCGTTCCTCAAGGTTAACATGGTGCTTCAATATCCATACACCCAAATAAGGAAGGTGGAACACAATCGGTATTGTTCTTCTAAGGGAAATCACACCAGGATCAATTCACAGGAAAGTTTGGAGGGGTCATAGTTGGTTCCGTTTAAAACCCAAATTCTTAGACAGAATTTCCTCTAATGTAATTTAGGAAAAAAATGACAGAATTTTTAAAAGGAAATGGAGAAAGAAGCGAGGAGGAGAAAAGAGTTATTTGATTGCTGTGTTTGCTTTCCGTGTAAAAACTGAGAAAAACATTCCTCTATTTATACTAGTAACAAAAGGATAAAATAGTAAATATGTAAGGGCAAAAGAATAAAGAAAAGGAAAAAAATTGTTTTGAAGAAATTATTTTCTAGAAGTAAAGACCTGTGTTACCATGGACACGGGCCGATGACAGCACGTGTGTTAGGCCTATAGCCCAATTTCTCAATTAAAGTAAAAAGTAAGGTTATATAAACCCTGTCAATAGCCTATATTTAACTAATGCGAGATATACCCACCTACCAACAACCCTTTGCATTACCAATAGTATCTAAATATCACCATGTGGGATTTTTTAGATTTATTTAATTAAAAAAATATATTTATTATTTGTTGGACAAAACACATTAGAGAACAAATAAAATATAAATAAACAAATATTTATATATAAAATAAAATAAAATAAAATAAAATAAAATATATATTTATATTTAAAATATCAGATAAAAAATTAATTAAATAAATAAGATTATGAAAACCAGAAATAGAATAAAAGAATTGAGTTTTACTAGATGTTGATGCCTATTTTACACAGTTTCCTTAAGATAGATTTAGCCGCTCTTATGGTACTTGGAGAAACGTTGGTCGACTGTCTCTTAGGATATAACAACAAGATGATCGAAGCAATAGCAATTCTGCAGTGATCAACGAACAAACCTTGTCTTCTTCTATCACCAAAATATTGGAAAATATGGAGAGGAAAAAGAGAAGAACTTTGAGAGTGAAATAAATTTGTTGTGGTTTGCTGAGAAAAATAAATTTCATGTTGGGCTAAAATATTTATAGGCCAACCGTTCCAAACATTTTGTGTTGTTCATGTCATGCAAGTGCACCCCAACATGGATTTACACTCTCTCTACGCACAAGGCAAGGCTTCAAGGTTAATTATTCAATAACTTTTTAAGTGGATTCTCATATATATACACACCTCACACTTAGTATTTAACGAATGTGGGATCTAAGCTTTTCTTTTTCTCAACAAATATTCAAAAGTAGCTTACTTTGAGCATCAATTTCTCATTCATCACTCAACCATTTTGAACATATGATATACCATTGTAAAGATCTCATGAAGTAGATTATAAAATCATAATTTTATGGTTCAACTCTCCACTTTTACCAATCGAAAATATGCCTCAAAGTTTCTAAAATTATAATTTTTCCAATATTATTTTGTAAAAAGAATGTAATTTTTTATATTATTTTGCATAAGTTAAGAATAAAAACAGTAAAAAAATCGATCTCATAAGAAGAAGAATTTAAGAAAAATCATTTGCCATGTAACAGTTTTGATAATATAATCATAGACGTATAGTTGATGTGATTTAGAAAATGCCATAATCGAAAATAAAGATGATCAATTAATTTATGTTGGATAGGCAATGATTGTAATCTTATCTACAAAATTAAAATAAAAAAGTTATCTTTCCCCAGCTCTGATATTGGATGAGACGCGTTAAGTAGGTTAAGTGATGTAAAAAGATTTCCAGTTCAACGATAGGTTCACATTGCTTTCAATAAATATAAATACCCACCCGTAATCTAGCTGCGCTTGATAATGAATTACGTGTGGGAGTGGAAACGATTCTTGACCAAGAAAAGTTGTTGGCGGAAATAAAAAATTCGATTGTATCATGGGATCGAAATATGCTATTTTCACGGTCGCTTGTTACATCGGAGGGAAGATAATTAAATTAAAGGTGACATCTATCACCATATTTGTATGTGAATGTGATGAAGAGACCGGGCCATTTGATTGATGGCACTATTATTAAGCGTGGTGGAAACCGTTTAGGTTGTTGAGGGGTGGGTCGTTTTTTTTATATTGATGATTTGGTGTTGTTCTGTGAGGTAGATGTTACACAAGTAGAGTATGTGAATAGAGGTGTTCTAGGATTTCCAAAAATACTATGATCATGAGGTTAATGTGAAGAAAATTATAAAATTATAGTTTTCTTCTCAACGAATATTGATCCAACCATTTTTGTTTCAATTGTTGATAACTTGGGTTTCAGAAAGTTAATGACTTGAGTATGTATTTGGGTGTATGCATAATAGAGTGATTAAGAGCACCTTCTAGTATCATAGGGATAGAACTTTAGTTTGACAAACAGTGCGACCTTAGGCGATTTTTTTTGCTTCAAATCTATGTAAGTCAACCTAACTCTTGAAAGATGAGAAATCTCACGGAAATTCTCACCGAATTATAGCGGAAGTAATTAAAGCAAATGAGCAACAAAAGAATTGAAAAGCCACAAGAAAGTAATGCATACAAGGTGTTTGAGTAAATGCTCACAAATATATTCTTTAACTTAAGAATGAAAAATGAAGTACAATAAAATGATTACAAATTAGGGGGAAGGTCTCTATTTATAGTTGAGCTCCCCTAGATCCAACAGTACATATTGACTTACATCAACGGCTGAGATTAGTGCCTATCTACAAGATAGAGTCCTATGTGATTTAAACTCTATTCATCTTTATCCTTTAGGATTTACAATAATTGCCTTGGTAACTCTAGCTTTAATAGAGTGTTTCACTCGACCACCAATGCTTCAAGTAGATGGGCATCTCCATGTGTTCCATGAATCAAGCCAGTTCAAGTGAGTCAAATGAGCCCCATTTAATCAGTTAACCTCCATGCGACAGTTTGTGTGCATTCTTCATGGGCTTTGATCCGCAACCCGTGAATTCCTCCCCCATCGATTCTCATAACGCACTTATCGTGTTCTTGGAATTACATTGGTTTAACTCGTCTCGGAACTGCCTCAATACCTTGGTTGATTCCCAACTAGTCTCTCTGTCGAGTAGTTTTCCCCTTGAAACATTTGCCCTAACTTATGTCTCTATTGTCGCTTAACTCGAACTATATTTCTCTTTTGTACATCTCGATCGTAAGAGCTCATCACTCTTACTTGCCTCCATTTTGACTTGCCTCGATCAGGATCCCATTGATCCTCACAAATAGGCTTTGGCACACCCACATAAAACACCAAGTTAACCTTAAGTATTGTCGGTAACTCTTGTTTGTAAGTCCCTTGGCTTACCCGCTTTAGAACTTTAAAAGGGCCTCTGTGTCTTTGCCAAGTCAACACTAAATCATAATGTAAAATACTAGATAAGTGTTTGAGATGTACCTTGTGTTGGATCTAGTGTCCTAAGTGTAGTATTTTTCATTAATATACACTTATAATTTTTTCGAACAGTTTGGTTAATAAAACAAATTCATTGATTACGACTAATATACTTTATATTATTGTCCTCACATGGTTTTTTCATACAAAGCAAAATAAAAGAAAATGTTGCTCATTAGTTGTCTAAATGTTTAACTAATACTAAGAGGTATTATGTGGTCAGATGGTAATACAAAAAGACAGCTTGTATTAGTAGACGAACCTAAACATGTCCTTAGTCTAATCGAAAATTAGCAAACCGATTGAAAGTCTAATATGTCATCTATCAATTCCAATTGGGGAGATGTCTTGTCTTAGGCATTGAAGCGGATGACTCCCAAAAGATAAAAACATAGATGTGGTTGATTGGACTAACAGTACATCAGACAAGACCTAAGCAAAGATCTTGAATCCGTTTATGGATTTATTCACTTGTGATGTCCATAGTGCAACATACTTAAATCCTGAGTAGAGGACGGACTATGTATGTGTGACTCGTACACTTTAATGTAAGTAAAAGTCTGAGTTCAAATAGATAAGGAACAAAAAGTTGATGCGTTGGGTGTACGACTTTTGTAGTATGTAGCGTCATTCACAAAGTGGAATTCATAGCCCAAAACATGGGGTAAATGATATAGTCTCATTGACATTACATGGTTGATGAAAAGTAAACGTGGCCATGGGTCGTCCGTTTTTGTGATGGATGACTTGATCACTATTTGATAGTGATTGACTTTTCATGAAGGACGATGTAATGTTTATCATGAGATAAAATAAGATCATATTAGGAGAACTAATACTATCCCAAAAAGATTAAGGATATGCTATAAGGGTAACACATTTATGGCAAGGTCATTGGATGAGCACTGAGTAGTTGTTTTCATAATGGTATGTGATTGGGGAGAAATTATTCATGATACTATAGTGGAATGAATTCATGATTAAATAAGTTTATAATTAATAGGCGAAAAGCTGAAACTTAATTATAAATTATTTAAGCCTCAACTATATATGTCCAATCGATCTCTCCGCTAGCTCGTGGAAACTATAAATGAATTGCGCATTTCAATAAAATTGAACAGAATGAATAAAAAAAATGAAATGAGAAATATTTATGAATGATTATGATTTTCTCCGAAATGGAGAAATGGAATCATTTGGAAATAAATGTAGGTTTCCAAAAATAAAAATGGAAATGGGAATGAAAATTTGCAATCCTATATAGGATTACTTAAAAAAATGATGGAAGAATGAATTTATGTTTTTGGATTGTTTTGAAGCCCGAAAATGAAAATAAACCATTTTCAGAGTGAACATGTTGAGTTGTGACATATTGAATGAATTTTTTCAAAATTTTACCGAGGCAAAATCGTTAAAATTTTACCAAATGGTCTAGTAAAATCATCAAAATTTTATTGGGGTAAATTTGGGTATGAAAATGATTTAATATGTATATTTTAAATTTTATTTTGTGAAATAGAAAATATGAATCGGGTTAGATCATATTACAGAATACTAGGTCAAAAAGGCCTTGGAAGTACTCGTAATTGGACCTGATGTGAGAGAGGCCCAAAACCACTTCCATAACATGAATGGGGCAGAAATACAAGGGTGATTCGTTCACCACTCTCCTACTCTAAGTATGATGTTGTTTTTATATTTAAAATAAACTCTACAACTCTTCAAGGGTTGTACCTTCTCTTTTTATAAATAAATGACATCGGTAGAGCTATTAACAAAACTTTTGAGAGATTGTTATTTTGCCGAAAAATAGAGAGAATTTATTTTCAACTTATAAACAAATTTTTAAGAAAAAACAAATTTATCAATTTCTATTAAAGAAGAGAGAATTTCCATTTTCACTACAAAAGGAAAACTTTTTCTTGTTCCGTGTTTTGATTCAATTGGTTCGAACCCACACTCAAAGCAATTCGTGGTACCAAAATAAGGAAGAAAATCATTTGGTTGAAAGTTGAAAAACAAAAAAGATCCACTTACCCAAAATCACAGGTATGAATTTAGTTAAGTTTTATTTCTATAAATATCACAAACTAGGTCAGTTTTTAAATTTTTAATTTTCCACAGTGCAAGAAAACTATTTTCAAACTGGGTTTTTTCCAATACCTAACTCGTTGCATTTACTTGTTTTAACTGCCCAATTTATATCACCACTTTTCCCACAAATTTTGATGCACAACCCACCTCTTTCTTAGGTGGTAGCCCCATTGATAACTCAACGAGCTTCATATCGATTTTCTACACCTCTAGCATTTCCAAGGGGGTTTTCATAGCATTCCGATTTACTAAGTCAATATTCCCACCACACGGAACATCACTAGCTAGTTGGGTTGTTGGTAATACCTTGGTTCCACCCCTCATGTCTCGACACGTCAGCATAATGTATTGTTGTTGTCGAGTATCCATGATGCATATACAGTCGACAAAAGGTATCAACAGAGCATTAATCCGGTCAAGAAAATTCAAGCCAAACATGAAGTGTTAATCATCTAAGTGGATTACCTTGAAGTCACCCTTGCCTTTCCATTTATCGATCTATAGCTCAAGTCATTGTGCTACTACCACAATTGAGACCTCTTTGGAATTAAAAGTCTTGATCTTCTTAGTCAATTTACTTGTAACACCTAAATACTAAACCTGATCCTCGGATTTGAGTTACAAGGTGTCACATTCGTTGTCGATGTAACTACGATCAATCAACTAAATTCAATTTATATAATTAAATGATCAAATTCAACTCAGTTATGTATACAATATAATATACAATAGTTTTTGGGTCTTATACGAGCTTACGGAAGCTCTAAAACTAACTTAAGGTCGAAATAGGACTAAATTGTAAGAATTTTGAATTATTGGTTTCATGTCGCAATGTCAGGGGGTTCCTTGTCACGATGCAACTTACTGAGTAGGTCTCATTACAGTGCTAAAGCCTGACATTACACCGTGGCATGGCAACCTAGTCTCGTCGCAACGACAGACATTCGACATCGCAACATGACATACTTGACTTCAAATGGTTAAGTTTTGGAACCTGTTTGCAAACACCTAAAAACTTTTTAAATTTAATTGCAAATATGATTTCATCCAAATCTAAGTACCTAATGAATTCTATTAAATCTATAGTATCATTTTTGCACACCTACATTCATACTTTTCAACAATTTCATTCAAGTCATTTATTAAACTAATTGACATTTACATACCTATGCTTATAAACACATTACCAATTATACTATTAATATGCCACAAAATATGTAACAGCACGGTTTAGACCCTAGTCGGAACAGTGGTTTTGGGACAACAAATCTGAGTTAGAAAAATATTTTAATATTATTTTGTGTTTACAGTATGTTATATGATATGTGTGAAAATTTCGTGAATTAATTTTATCGTTTGAGTGCCTAATTTGATAAAAGGATTAAATAACAGAAAATGCAATAGTTGTGTGCTACATGAATAAGTGCCGAATTGCTTTGATATATTAAATGTGAGGTCCTTATGTTGTAAATGGACCATTGGATTAATGCATGGACAAAGTTAGACATGAGTTAGTGGATTATTAATGTTATAATTAAGGTTAAATTGGTAAATGGTTTACTAATATGCATTAAATAAAACAAAACATTAAATTAGCTAATATGTTTATCATCTAGCCTAATTTGAAGAAAGAAAAATAGGGTTTCTAAGACTTCAAACATTCGACACTTATCTTGGCTAATTGGTATGTGATTTTTGATCCATTTTTGATGATTTCTATGTTTTTGTGATTATTGCTTAGTACTCTAGCTAGCCCATGCTTGAATTTTTGAATTTGATGATGATTTTGAGATATGCCATGGATGAATCCATGAGTTTTGTGTTGTTAATTGGTGAAAAATGAATGATATGTGCTGAGTTAATATGTTTTGTATTGGGATTTTTGATGAATTTGATTATTATGGGCTAATTTGTGAAAATGAGAAATTGAAGGGTTAAAATGTGAATAAGTGAAAGTTATGGGCTGCTAGAGACTATATGAAAATTTGGTTAAGCATGAGAAATGTGAAATTATGTGTATTTTATGATTTTATGAAATATGAACTAAAATGTCAAAATGTGAAATTTTAGGGGTTAAAGTGTAAAATTCCCTAATTATGTGTTTGTGGATTGAAATGAATAAACGTGTGATTAAATTAGTGAAATCTGAATTTATATAGATCAAGAACGAAAGAAATCAGAATTAGATCGGGGAAAATTGAAGGTTGTAAAATAATCGACTCGTTTAGCCGCTCTCATTTCCGAGGTAAGTTTATATGCAAATAAATGTATTTCAATTGAATAATATATGTTTGATTGTTTTGGAAATGTATTGAATTGCTATGAAAGCTGAATAATTGAATATGAGAAAGTATCGACAAAGTTACGACATCTGAAAGCCTCGTACGAACCATAGGAATAGTATAGGATACATATGTCATGACATAGGATTCTGAGGTGTGATATCGTATAAGACCACGTTTGGGACGTTGGCATCGACTTGAGATTTACGTGTAAGACCATATCTGGGACATCGACATCGTATATGATTTCGTGTAAAACCCTGTCTGAGACAGTGGCATCGATATTTGATTACATGTAAGACCACGTCTATGACATTGGCATTGTACGAGCTTTCCTAGCTATCTGAGTATCCTTATTGCTTCCGAACTGTTCAACAGGAATTATTGAGAAATAAATGATCAAGTGAATGTGTATCCAATTCAGGTATGTACTAAAGGTATATAAAATTTGGCAATAAAAAGTAAGAATGAATATGATCATTTGAGATGTGAACTATATGAAAAATGTGATGTGTTTATAAGCAAGTGATTATGAACAATTAAGCTACATAAGAAATATGATCTTGCAATTGTGTTTTCCCATGATTCATATGTATGAATTGGTCTATAATTGTTTATGTGATAAGTTTATTTGTATATGGCTTGCTAAGCTTTGGAAAGCTTACTTTGTGTGTTTTTGAGTTCGTGGATCGTCATCACACTATCAATCGATATTTTGGTACATTTGAAGTTGTAAATATTGGTGTAAGGCATGTATAGGCTAGGAGGAATATGTTATGTTTTGTTTAGTGAATTTTGCCATGTGATATGGCTTGAGATGAAGAACTTATTTTGGTTATGATATGTGATAAAATTAGATGTTCATAATGTGTTCATATATGGCTTAGTGAAAATGGTTAATTTGGTAAGTTTGATATGAGATTTAGTTGAGAATTTGGTATGATTTTGGCATAAGATTTGATGTGGAGATTAGTAATGTTGATCATAGATGAATGAATAGATTTGTTATGTGAATTAAGTATGTTTTGGCTACAAAATGGGTATGAATTATGTGTCATTTGATGCTTGTAGGTATGCTTGAGAAAGGTGTGAAATGTGGCATTAATCAAGCCTATTTTTATGCCACACGACCTGAGCACACGGGTGTGTGATTCGACCATGTGACCTCTGCATCTTAGTCAAAACAAGTTAGCGAGTTACATGACATAGACACACGAGCGTGTCTATTGGCCGTGTGTGGCACACGGGCTGACCCACGGGCGTGTCATATGGCCGTTTGGATAAGTCAGTATGTATGCCCTGCTTTACCACGGCCTAGACACACGGGCGTGTCTAATGCCGTGTGAGGCACACGGGCTACCCATACGGGCGTGTGACCTCTGTAACTTTGAAAAATTTGTTAAGTTTCAGAAAAATTTTGTATGTGATCGGTTTAGTCCCGACCCCTTCCTAAAGCATGTTTAAGGTCTCGTTGACCTAAAAAAGGGACTTTGTGATGATGTTTGACTATGATGTTATGAGGTGTGGATGATGTTTGTGAATTGATCATAAAATGTTTCGATACGTCAGGTAATACCTCTTAACCTTAGTCTGGCGATGGATACGGGTTAGAGGTGTTACAAAATATAACTATCCATAAGTTAAGACATTGACCATTTCATATATATACATATATATATAACATATGTCCAATTCAAAATACTAATCCGACTCAACCTAGGTACATGCTGTATAACCAACAAAAGAAACTATAAAAATGTTGTTGAGTATGGGATCTTTGTCTAGATGTTGAAATTGATGCTCGGGACCTTGATATGAATCTAAATTGTTCATTGAAAACAAAACCATACGTTGACCGATAGAGCTTAGTGAAATTTCCATTATTCAAATCAATATAATACAAATTCCAAACCAATCGCTACAATTTATTTCAATTACAAATACCAAATAATTCTTATACAACTCATGCAAATATTCAAATAATATAACAATATGCATATGCCATAACAAACACTAATTATGCCAATTGAAATGAGCCTTTCTTGTTCCCAAGGGCATTACCGATGAAATGATTTCGAGAATGAGAAACTTTTGGTGGGCTAGCGAAAATAAGGAGTGTGGATGGGCAATATTAGTATAGGATAGGATGTGCATGCCGAAAGGGATAGGTGGCCTTGGTTTTAGAGATATTAGAATTTTTAATATTGCACTTTTGGAAGACAAGTATGGCGCCTTATTAACAACCGTGATACCTTATGTTTCTAAGTCCTTAGTTCTAAGTACTTTTCAGATGGTGATGTGTCCACCCTAAAAGAGTTAATAAGCCTTCATTCTCTTGGATGAGTATTGCCTCTGCGGTTAAAGCTTTTGAAAGTGGGTGATGGGAAAAAAGTTAGAATTGGGGTGGATAGGTGGGGCTTTGAATACCTTGATGGCAATTCTTTATGTGTGCCTAATGATGATATTTGTGAGAGGTTTGTGCGCGATTTATCGATTCTGAATTAGCTTGTTTGGGATAGGGACCGTGTCTGTGAGCTTTATGGTGAGATTATGGGGTATCAAATATATGAGCTTCCTATCATTCCGAATGACCTGAGTGACAGATATATTTGGTTCCATAACAGTTTCGGGTGTTACACCACAAAGTCGGCATATTCATGGCTATTGCTTAAGAATATAGGTTATTGTAACAATATATTTTTTAATGGTGTCAGAATAGTGGTTTCAGGACCAGAAAATCTGACGAGTAAGTTCGTATAATTAGTATTTAAACTATATGAGTCAATAATAATTTTTATATTGAATTTCGGATTGATGAATTCAATTATCGAATTAAAAGTTAGTATAAGTGGTTCAATTCAAATGTTTAGTGGTTTTGGAAAATGAGGTACCGAGACCTCGTTTTTTTAATTTACAGTTGTAAATATTTTTATTAAATATTTACAAAGTCGTATTATAGGTGAATTGAAGTTTGGTCTAGTAATTTTGATGATTGTTTGCTTAATTAAGGTAAAAGGATTAAACTGTAAAAGAGGTAAAAGTTAATTGCTATAAATTTAAAATAACAAAGGGACCAAAATGGTGATTAGCCATGGTCAAAAAGTCCAAGCGTTGGTGATTGATGTGATGTCTCATGATAAGTTTTAAATTTATGATTGATCGTACTTGAAAACTAACTATTATCACGATGAAGGCAAGCGCACCTATCCAACTGTAGTATAGTTTATAGCAAGACCGGAATGTCGAACCCACAGGAACTAAAAGTACTAGTATTAACTTTCATTTTATTATCTAGCCTAAAAATAAGAGGATTCTTTTTATCTAAACTAATTAACTAAACTAAGAATGCATAAGAAGTAAATTGGGGAAATACGTTTTGGAAAACTGATTGATTTAGACAATACCCAAGGGAAATTCCCCCTAGACTTCACTTGTTACTTGACTCTGAGTTAGACAATTTATTCACTTGACTTGATCCGTAGAAATCCCTAATTTATATTATTACCTCTCTCGAGACTAACAATGTCTAACCCTAGGTTGATTAATTGAAATCTCTTTCTAATTAAAACCCCTAGTGTTGCATTAATTCGATCTATGGATTCCTTTACTAGGTTGACCCTAATCCGGCAGATTTATGTCGGCCTATGTCTAGGGGTGCAATCAACTCCGCTTAATTATGCTAGATCTATTATTAGACAGGGACTTTGCTCCTCTGAATAAGCACATCAATACTTGAATCAATATCCTAGAATATTAAAACAAGAATTTAGAACACATAATTAAGAACAAATCAAATATTTATCATATAATTTAGAAAATAATAACAAGATCCTTCTTAGGTTTGATTCCCCTTGGGTATTTAGGGGATTTAGTTCATTAGTGTAAAAGGAAACATCTCGGAAGAGTAATAATAACAAAACATAAAGAAAACCCAAAAACCCCTGAAGGAAATTGAAGGGAGATTTTCAGTCTTGAAGGAGATTCCGACTTCTGAGATGGATTGGTCAGCTTTCTTCGAGTAATTCCTTGCCCCTACTCTGTGTGTTCTTTCTAGGTACCTCCTAGGGTGTTTATATAGGCTTTAGAATGCTTCAAAGCCCTTAAGAGTGGCCTTTTTCGAATAGAACTAGACTTGGACTCGACAGGGACACGCCCGTGTGGCACGGCCGTATGGGGTGGCTTTGGCCATGTTTAGAGTCTATTAAATAGACATGACCGTCTGGTCTACCCGTGTGAGGAAGTCCAGGCCGTGTTGATTTCCCACATTGACTCATTTTTTCTGTTTTTGTCCAATTTCTCGTTCTTTTTACTCTCATATGCTCACCTAAGTATAAAACATGAAATTAAAGGATTAGGAGCATCAAATTCCGCAAATTTAATGATAATTCATCCAAAAATGTGCTTAAGCATGGGAGAAAATATGTATAAATTACGACTTATCAAATACCCCCACACTTAAGCGTTTGCTTGTCCTCAATCAAAATCCTCAACTCACAATCAAAATAAATTCTTCTCAACTTATAATTCTCATCAATAGTATCTCAAAATAATCCATAAGTAATCATACATTGAAAATTCAACTCGAAGAATATCAAAGTTTCAAACATTCCAAGTTGAGCATTTTATCATGAAAACATAGGTGCCTCCCCTCATCTAAGTAATCACCTTTGATTCAAAATATCACAGAGTTTCACATCCTCACTAAATATTCACTCAAATCACTCGAGGTGTTTAAGAACAAGAAAATTAGCACTCAACAGTCAATATAAAAAGTTATTACCATAAGCTTGCGCAAAAATCAAATCTCCTCCACTATATATTGAGATGATACATCAATCAAAAGGTCTTTAGAGGGTTGTAACGTGGTTTTGGTTAGGGGCTGTGGTCACAAGTTGAAAGAAAAGGTTAGAAACGAGATTGAATTGAAAAATTACCTAACTAGAAAAAAATATTAATACTGACAAATTACATTCCTAATTAGAAGATCCTAGAATTGTGCTTTTCTTCATGGGATATGGAATTAAATACTTAAGCTCAAAAAGAATTACTACTAATATGTATGTATATATATATTATTATTATTTTTAAGAACAAATCAAATAGAACTTTGCTAACTATCAAAAATAAAACATAGCTAAGCAATTTATTCAAATCAAATCTCGACAAAAATAGGGATCAAATGAGGGGATTTCAACAATAATGGGTTATGGGTTAATATTGAGGGTAAATCAATGAATGGCTTGCTAGGCTCAAGGGGGTTCACTAAGGGTTAATTATGAGGGTAGACTTTCGTAGAGTAAGTGGGTTAAACCTAAGTTCCTTTATCATCTTGACATATCAAATCAAATGTTGTGGTCTTGACATGCATAATTGAAGCAAGTTCTAGAATAACAAACCAATATTGATGTACTCATAGCAATAATAAAAGAGAGCATGAAAGAAATAATATATGCTCTAAAGGCTCAAGATCTCACAAAATTTATGGCTTTTGGATGTTAAACTTGTGAATTTCAACTTCAGATAATACCTAAACTTGGGGAAACGACCTAAATTTTTTTTTAATTCTAAAAAATCAACTTATCATGCTCGATTCTTTAATTCCTTAAGTTTAAACAATCAATGCATAAATGCCTATGTTTTAATTCAAGACATATCAATAAAAATCATAAATTAATCAATATTCATTCTAATAGTGATATGAGTGAGTTACGTGAGAATAAGACAAAATTCAGGGATTTTTCTAATAGTGATATAAATAACCCCCCACACTTAAGATGTACATTGTCCTCAATGTACAAAGATAGATTTACTGAAAATTATAGATATAAGATCATAAGATAGGGAGAGAAGTGAAACTTCCTGAATGCTAAATGGAATCCTTGAATTGGATTCATGGAGAGTAGTCAGCTAAGGCAAGTGTGAGATTGGAGGGCGATACTCCAGTGGTGGTAGAGGTTCGTTAGTCCACAAGTCCTGCACCAAAAGAGTATTATATTTGGTGGTAGCTATGGTCGTGGTCGAGCAGGACATGACAGCTGTGGAGAACCTTTTCCAGTGGAGTTGCAAATTCCTAAGTAATAGTGAGCTTTGGAGCTCTTCATAACTGCAATAGAATCATTAACTCTTTAGGAAATATAAAGTAACATGATTACTCGTAAAGAAATGGTCGAAAATATAAATTACTTGATATAAATTATAAAACCTAAAGATGAAGTAAAAATAGTATTAAAGAGAAATAAAATAAAATAAAAAGTAAGTTAAAAACAAATAAAGATAAAAATAAAAACATAGAAATAATAAATAGTAGGGGGGAATGAAGATTTCGGCGGTTAGGGTTAGGGTTTTGGGGAGAGGGATGATGAATAGTGGGGGTTTATATAGAGTTTGAGGCACACGGCCGTGGGGCACGCCCGTGTGACCTTATTTCAGCCTGTGTATTTTGTTATTTTCAAATTTGGGTTCGTCTGAAATTCAGCCCACGCCCATGTTCTTTAGGCCTGTTGGTGCACACAGCTGTGTCGCACGGCCGTGTCCTACTTCATTCGCTTCTCCCACACCCGTGTATATGTGCAAACACCAGTGTTATTTTGACTGTTTCGACCACGAGTGGTGGGCACGGGCGTGTCGCACGCCCGTGTTAGTTTCCTAGTTTCAACCATGGCTTATAGACACGGGTGTGTCACAGGCCTGTGTTGATTTAGCAAAATTTCCCACGGCCATGTCGCACAGCCATGGTAATGTGTCGAATCCTATGTTGGGGAAAAATCTTGCTCTATTTTCATACGGCCATATCGCAAGGCTGTGTCCTCTCCCGTGGTATGAGCACGACCTAAGGTACACTCGTATGCCTGGCCGTGTGAATTACGAAAAACCTATGTTCAAGGACTGAATTAATGATTTAAATGTTAGAAACTAAAATAAGAAATCAACACTGTTACTGCTCGGGTTGCCTCCCGAGAAGCGCTTATTTATAGTCTAAGCTCGACTTACCTCGATTTTGCATAGTCATGGTGGTTGAAGGAGTTAACACTCCTCATTTTTGTTATCAATTATATCAAAATAAGGTTTAAGTCGAGTACTGTTTACCTTGAAAGTACTGACTTTGGGATGTGTTACCTCGACTGTACCATACCAGAAAATATTCATTACCGTAAAGGGAGTCACTCTGTCCGTATTGTGCTCTAAAGTAGTAACTCGGGGGTCATTTTCATCTAACAATACCTTTTCCCCAACTTTAATTTTCTTTGTTTCATCCCTATGTTCATCGTGGTGTCGCTTCGATTTTTCATGCTTTTGGTTTCTCCTTGACAGGTGTTTGCCATTCATCTAGTTGATCGACCTGAAGTCTTCGATTTTTAATAGATGGGTCCTTTGTTGTTACTTGAACATGGCTCATGTATGCTCTTCGAACGTGTTTCCTGCAAAGAATGTTGCACCACATGATTAGTATTAGCAGAATGATTCATACAACCACCCTCAATATTCGATGTGTTACTCGAATTATGAGCTTGAAGAGTGATTGTTTCATCACCCACACGAAATGTGAGTTCACCTGTACCAACATCAATAATGGTTCTAGCAGTTGCTAAAAAGGGTCGTCCTAAAATCAAAGGTATGTTACTATCCTCTTCCATATCTAGAACAACAAAGTCTACTAGGTATATAAATTTATCGATTTTAACAAGAACATCTTCAATGATACCCTTAGGAAATCTAATGGTTTTATCAGCCAATTGAATACTCATCCTAGTTTGTTTGGGTTTCCCAAGACCCAGCTGTTTAAACATTTTATAAGGCATAACATTAATGCTTGCCCCTAAATCAGCCAAAGCATTTTTAACGTTTAAACTACCAATTAAACAAGGAATCGTAAAACTCCCTGGATCTTTCAACTTGTTGGGTAGCTTATTCTGTAGAATGGCTGAGCAAACTGCGTTCAACTCCACATGCGACGCCTCATCCAACTTCCGCTTGTTTGCTAAAAGCTCTTTTAAATATTTAACTGTGTCCGGTATCTGCGAAAGAGCTTCAATAAACGGTAAGTTAATATGTAATTTCTTTAATAATTTAAGGAATTTACCAAATTGTTCGTTCGTGTGGTCTTTCCTTGTCGCACTTGGATATGGCACACGAGGTTTGTACTCCTTACTTACCGATTTTTGCTCATTGTGGTCCATCTCACCTTTACCTTTACTTACCACAATTCCTTGCTTGGTTTAGGTTCAGGTTCGACTAACCCTTCCTTATCTCGAACGGTAATCGCATTGAGCTATTCCCTTGGGTTAGATTCAGTATTACTTGGCAATCTACCTTTTGGTCGTTCAGAAATCAATTTGGCAAGTTGGCCTATTTGAGTTTCGAGCCCTTGAATTGACGCTTGCTAATTCTTAAGTGCTGTTTCAGTATTCTGAAAAAGAGTTTTTGACACCGAGATAAACTTTGTGAGCATCTCCTTAAGGTTCGATTTTTTTTTTGCTGGTAAGGTGGTTGTTGGAAACTTGGGGGATGTTGTGGCCTTTGATTTCCTTGGCCACCCCACGAGAAGTTGGGATGGTTCATCCAACCTACATTATAAGTGTTACTGTATAGGTTATTTTGCGATCTAGAATTATTATTACCCATATATTGAACTTGTTCCTCCTCGGTGCTAGGGTTGAAGGATTGATATTCTGTGTGTACTCCTCCTCCATTTGAATCGCACCTCATCACGAGATGTACTTGTTAATCTTGTTATTTAAAAGTTCTACCTGGTTAAATAGCATAGTAACCGCATCGAGGTTGAAAACACCGGCTGCTTTCGTCGGCTTTGTCCTCATGACTTGCCACTGATAATTATTCAGTGGCATCTCTTCTATAAATTCATAAGCCTCTTCAGGTGTCTTATTATTAATAGTTCCACCAGCAGCTGTGTCAATCATCTGTTTAGTCGAAGGATTCAGGTCGTGGTGAAAAGTTTGAACTTGTAGCCAAAGTGGTAACCCATGGTGAGGGCACCTTCTCAATAGATCCTTGTATCTCTCCCATGCATCATAGAGTGTTTCTAAATCCATCTGCACAAAAGAAGAATAATCATTCATTAATTTAGCCATTTTAGCCGGTGGAAAGTATTTAAGTAAAAATTTTTCCCCAAGTAGTAATTGACCCTCGTGGTAACGAGTTCAACCATTGTTTAGCCTTATTCCTCAATGAAAAGGGAAACAACCGAAGGCGAATGACATCATCAGAAACGCCATTGATCTTAAAAGTGTCACAAAACTCTAGAAAATTTTCCAAATGAGCGTTTGGATCCTCGTCCTGCAAACCATCAAACTGAACAAACTGTTGTATCATTTGAATCGTGTTAGGTTTCAGTTCAAAATTATTTGCAGCAACAACAGGTCTAACTATACTCGATTCAGTTCCTGTTAAATTAGGTTTAGCATAATCATACATAGTATGAGGAGCAGGATTCTGATTTATTGGATCTGTGGCAACAATAGGAGGTAGCTGATTATTCTGATTTTCAGCCATCCCCTCAGTTGTAGTTTGACTATCGTCCTCTTTCCCTTCCTCTATGTATCGTAGGCTTCACCTTATTTCTCTTTGGTTTCTGTGGGTTGTGCTTTCGTTCTCACTATCAAAAAGTAGAGGTCCTGATGGGTTTCTTCTAGTCATAAACTATAAAAAAACCTGCCAGAAGCAAATAAAAGAAAAATTTAATAATTTAAGCAAAAATAAATTTAAATTGCAATAAAAATAAATGGCTAAAATAATAAAAATTAAGTGTTCCTAATATCTTAGTTCCCCGAAAATTACGCCAAAAACTTGATGTGATGTCTCGTGATAAGTTTTAAATTTATGATTGATCGTACTTGAAAACTAACTATTATCATGATGAAGGAAGCGCACCTATCGACCAGTAGTATAGTTTATAGCAAGACCGTAATGTCGAAACCACAGGAACTAAAAGTACTAGTATTAACTTTTTTTTTTATTATCTAGCCTAAAAATAAGAGGATTTGTTTTATCTAAACTAATTAGCTAAACTAAGAATGCACAAGAAGTAAATTGGGGAAATACTTTTGGGAAAACTGATTGATTTAGACAATACCCAAGGGAAATTCCACCTAGACTTCACTTGTTACTTGACTCTAAATTAGACGATTTATTCACTTGACTTGATCCGTAGAAATCTCTAATTTATATTATTATCTCTCTCGAGACTAACAACGTCTAACCCTAGGTTGATTAATTGAAATCTCTTTCTAATTAAAACCCCTAGTGTTGCATTAACTCGATCTATGGATTCCCTTATTAGGTTTGACCCTAATCCGACAGATTTATGTCGGCCTATGTCTAGGGGTGCAATCAACTCCGCTTAATTATGCTAGATCTACTATTAGACAGGAACTTTTGCTCCTCTGAATAAGCACATCAATACTTGAATCAATAACCTAGAATATTAAAACAAGAATTTAGAACACATAATTAAGAACAAATCAAATATTTATCATATAATTCAGAAAATAATAACAAGATCCGTATTAGGTTTCATTCCCCTTAGGTATTTAGGGGATTTAGTTCATAAGTGTAAAAGGAAACATCTCAGTAGAGTAATAATAACAAAACATAAAGAAAACCCAAAAACCCCTGAAGGAAATTGAAGGGAGATCTTCAGTCTTGAAGGAGATTCCGGCTTCTGAGATGGATCTGTCGGCTTTCTTCGAATAATTCCTTGCCTCCTACTCCGTGTGTTCTTTCTAGGTACCTCCTGGGGTGTTTATATAGGCTTTAGAATGCTTCAAAGCCCTCAAGAGTGGCCTTTTCCAAATAGAACTAGACTTGGGCTTGACAGGGACACACCCGTATGCCAGGCCCGTGTGGGGTGGCTTAGGCCGTGTTTAGAGTCTGTTAAATAGACACGACCGTGTGGTCTACTCGTTTGAAGAAGTCTAGGTCATGTTGATTTCCCACGTTGACCCATTTTTTCCATTTTTGGCCCGTTTCTCGTTTTTTTTACTCTCCTATGCTCACCTAAGTATAAGACATGAAATTAAAGGATTAGAAGTATCAAATTCCGCAAATTTAATGATAATTCATCCAAAAATGTGCTTAAGCATGAGATAAAATATGTATAAATTATGACTTATCAGTGACATGATTAAATCTATTAACTTTTGGATTATTTATTAATTAAGTCCTAATTAGTTTAAGGTTAAATTGAAATAATGTTTGTTTAGTTGGAATTTAATATAATTGAAGGACAAATTGTGTAATTGGACCTTCCTTAAATGGCCTAATAATAGATATGATGTGGAATTATCTAAATTGTGGTAAATTGCAATTAAATCCTAAATAAATAAGGAATTACTAATTAATTAGTTTTTTAGTGTAATTGGAAATGGTGGGTTCGAGGCCACAATCTCGATGTGTCAGGCCTTAAATATTAATTTTTTAATATTCACAAGGTTATTAGTGTCTTATGAAAATTTGGTTTAGAAATTTTAACATTTGGATGATTAATTAAAGAATAGGACTAAATCGTAAAAGCTACAAAAGTCCTTTGCTATGTGTTTAAAAGGGTTAATAGAGTATAGAGGGGATCTAAAGGATAATTAGACCCTTAATATTCATAATGGACAATAATGGGTTCATGATTTTTGAAATTTGAATGAAATAATAAAATGGCATAATAGTAATTAGGTAAATAGACGTTTTTAAAGTAAAATATGATGAAATTTCTAGTCCATCTTCTTCTATCATCCTTTCACAAATCGAATGACCATTTTTTGGGAGAAGAAAGCTTCAGCCAAGCTTGAGTTCTTCGATTGAGTGAGTAAACCTCATTCATTTTTAGTAATTTTTATATTTTTGAACTCGTTTTAGCTCGATCTAGCTAACCCGAGGACTAATCCATAAAAATCTCAAATGTTAAGAATTTTACCATTGATGAGTTTGGGTTATTTTTGAAGATTTATGAAAGATTATTGAACTTTGTTGTTAGTTAGGGCTATTCTGTTAAGTAGTTTTGATGATTTTAATATTTAAGGACTAAAATATGAAAATAGTAAAAGTACAATGATTAATGTTAAATAATAGTAAATATGGGCTGTAGAGAGACCCAAAACAATTCTGTAGGACTTAGTTTTAATGAAAATCGGTTAAATTGCAAGTTTTGGACTTATAGACTAAATTGCATAATAGCAAAATATTTGGGGCAATTTTGTAAAAATAAAAAAAGACTTTATTGCCCAAAAAGAGTTAATTATAATGTTGAAATCAGCTAATTGAATGAAATTATTATTTTAGATCAAGAATGAGTTGAAAATCGAGGCATAGAGAAGTTGCTGAATAGTCCTTGCACTTTGGCAATTACTGCAAATCAGTCCGGTAAGTTCATACTGTTATTTCTTTACTATAATGATTCTATGTATACATTCCTTGGTTGTAATAATTAAATTCATTGTTACACTTAACAATTGATTGATTGAAATACATGATAAATGAATAAAGTGACTAGTTATCAAGTATTAAGCCGATGATATAGATCGTAATGATGGCTGAGATCCTGCATATGTCGCGGATTCTCTACAGCTTGTGTGAGAGCACCGTGAAATGGTGATGACTTAGCAGGTACTATGTATTGGTGATACAGACCGTAGCGATGGCTAGGATCCTGTATATGTTGTGAATTCTCTACATCTTGTGTGAGCAGCATCGTGAGATGGTGAATATTTAGCAGGTACCATGTACTAGTGTTACAAACTATAACGATGACTAAGATCTTACATATGTTGTAGATTCTCTGCAGCTCGTGTGAGTAGTATCGTGAGCCGGTCAAAATTCTGAAGCTAACTTGAATGGGCAATATGCTGCGATTACCAAGATAAGACCTTAACTATATGACGACTAGAAATATGTTTTGAATTAATGTACTTTGTAATACTCACTTGTTATGAGTTGTGATTGACAGAAATTCTGATGATAACCTTGTTGATTATTTATGTTTATTCAGTAAGCTCTATCGTTTTAATCGACGAACTTACTAAGCTATATGAAAGCTTACTCGTGTTATTGTTTGCTTCTTTGTAGATTACATTTGGTAGATAGGAGACCGGATCAATTTAAGGAATCACACTATCTTGAGGAACACTTGGTAGATTTTCTAAACAATTTGGCTTGTATGGCATGTAATAGGCAAATGGTAATGTTATAATGTTCATAGCTAAGTGTGGTGTCTTAGTATGTTGATGTTGTTGAATGGTAGGCTATGAAGTATGATATTGGGTGTTTGATGTTTGAATATGGATATTAATTGGTATGCTTACTAAAGGTTACACCAAACTTGTGTGAATAGTGGTGGAGTGGTATGTGCCATTTTAGCTTGGTATAAAATGGTTGAATTGGCTTGTTATGTATATGTTAGAGCTTGTAAATGATAATTAGGTTAATGCTAGATGTGAGCATTATAAAGTGTCATTATAGAGGTTACTTGAATGTAATCTTAAGTGGATGAATGTGGTATATTTTGGATGCTTTCAGTGTGTTTTAAGGTGTTACTAAGTTGTGGTATGGGTTGATTTAGGTACTTATACAATTGGTTGAAGGTTAAGTATGATTTTGGTTAATTTTGGGCACATACGGCCTGGGGTACGAAATGTTACATGACCATGTGATGCACACGGGCGTGTGCCTTGTGCATGTTAGGTGTGTTACACAGGTGGACAGACGAGTGGACACACGGGCGTGTAGGAGAACCACACGGTCGTATGACCCCATGTAGATGAAAATTTCTATTTTTGTTTGAAATGTTCTGATTTGTTTCGCTTTAGTCCCTAATTGTTCGTAAGCTATTTTTAGGGCCTTGGGGGCAGATTCAAGGCCTGTAAATGTATGTCTTACTCATTTGGATTTTTAACAGTATTAAAAGAATTTATCTAATATTTGAATGTTAATTGATGTGAGTAATTCTGATAAATATTGTAACCCTCGTAACCTTATTTTTGGTGACAAAAACATGATATAAATTTTATAGTTTTACTCCTCATCGATTTTTCTGGAGATTTATATGGAAACTTCAGATCCTCTCTAAAATCTGAATCTTTGCATAGAGATTGGGCCATGAGATGCTCCCAACGAATGTTAAAATTTCTTCTATTAAACAAAATGTTGAGAAAGGATGCTTGAGGTGTAGGGGAGGGGAGGAGAACGTCATTCATACGCTTAAAGACTGTCCGAAAGCTCACGCTATTCTTACCATTGGTGGGCTTGATGGGAGGATTCTTGATAACACTTATGAGAGATGCATCGATTGGTTGGAGGATGCTAATTCTTATATACGAATTTTGCACCTAGTGCCTTATTGGAATGTCCAAAGCAAATGGATTATGCCCAGTGCTCAATGGTATAATCAAAATAAAAGTTGTGCCCTCACTCATAGGAACGTTTAAAGGAAAATGCGCCTAATGCTCATCGACATATAACCGAAGTAACCTGTAACAACTCGTTTTTAGTGGTGTCGAAAATAGTAGTTTCAGGGCCACGATTTCGACAAGTGAGTTAGTTAATATTTTTAATTTAATATTTACGATTATTATTAAGGTCATATTAAATTTTGGTTAAGAAATTTTAATGTTTAAATAGTTAATTAAATAAAAAGGACTAAATCATAAAAGCTGCAAAAGTTAGTTCTAATAGTTAAATGTGTTAAATGGCTAAATCAGTCAAGGTATAAGGGTTGAAGTAGAAATTATGCCATATTCAAAAAGGCTTACATAGTTACTGATTGTTTTTAGTTAAATTTTATGTTATATATAATTAAAAGAAAGTAAGTTCGAATAAAATAAACAAACATATCACCTTATTTTTTTAAGTTCATCTTCTTCTAACAGATAAAAACACCATTGTTGAGGCCAAGGAGGTTCAGCAAGCTGTCTTCCTTATATGTGTGTGTTTTGAGATCAAGAAGCGCAATAACTAGATTGAAATCGAAGAAAAGCTAAGGTTTTGGATTAGTTGTCGACTTTGAGTTCACAACCATTTTGGTCGAGGTAAGTTCGTAAGTTAATTTAGTAGTTAATTGTTTGATGTTTTGTAATTTAATGCTTATCTATATATATGAAAGATATCATGACATTTTAAACTGTAAAAGCATAAGACCATAGTTGAAAGATACTATGGCACTAAATCAAAAAGGCATAAGAACATAGTTGAAAGATAATATGGCACTAAACTGTAAAGGTATAACACCATAGTTGAAAGATACTATCGCACTACCTCGGTAAGCATAAGACCATGATAGGAAGATACCATGGCCCTTTTTTTGGAAAGGTGAATTATTCGAAAAGGTACATCATTATAGTGAATACTTAATTGATCTTTCAAGGTTTGTTGTATGAAAATGTATCAATGAAATATAAATTTTTTATTACTTAATGCATTAAGTTAAATAAACTTGTAATAGCTAATTATGTTACATTTTATATGAGCTTATTAAGTCTAAATTGCTTACGTTGTTTATATTTTTCCTTGTAGATCCTAAAAAGCTTTGACCATTGGAAGATCGAGTTGGAGTACACACACTATCTGTTCATCATCTTGGTAGATGTTTTGATCTTTTGATGTTGGTTATATATGGCATGTATTAGGAACCTTTAAGCTATTTTTGTTAATGTGATGATGTTTTAGCTCCCTTTTAGCTATTTGTACATATGTGGCTTGGTGTTGGATTGAAGTTGTATAAAAGATGGTGTTGGTATCTTAATTTCATCTATCTTTATATATATGGTCATAATAAGTTTGTGGTAGACATAAATGGTAATAATGAATTGTAACACCCCTAACCCATCACTGTCGTCAGATTAGGGTTACGAAGTATTACAATACAATTCAGAGCATTTAACTTTAAACAGAAACAGTTATACAAATTACATAATAACATCTAATAATTTATTTTAATCAAGGTAAAAATACACTTATGAGCCTTAAATCAAACCTACGGGGCCCTAAAAATAGTTTGGAAATGTTCGAGGATAATTTTGAAACAAATCAGAAAAGTTTGAAAAATTGACAATTTTTAAAAACAAGGGTCACACGACTGTGTGGCCACCCGTGTGGCAGACCATGTAACTTTTGAAATAATTGCACATGGCTGTGTCGCAGACTGTGTGCCAGACTATATGCTAGACCATGTGTGCATTCGAAGTTTGGTCACACGGCTGTGTCGCCAGGCCGTGTAACTCTCTATAACCATATGTATTTTCGAAATATGATCACACGATCGTGTCGTAGGCCATGTGAAACCTGCACTTAAAAATAATAATGACACAAGCCATTTTCTACCATTTGCTTACACACCATGGCAACCCAATTCCATATACATTCATATGACTAAAGCACATTCAAATACACTAAAAAACATGTCAAATTCACTCAACCTATATCTAACTAATATGCCATCATTTGACACCTCAATTCATATTCCAAAACTAACCAAATTTAAAGTTATACTCCATAACACATTCATGCACTAATCACATTAACAAGTGTTCATTCAAACTCTCAAATCATAAATCATATCATACTAAAACTTACCATTTCTTTTCTCTTTCAAGCATATATTCATACCATAATTTCAAACACCAAAATAAGACTTATACCAAATGACCAAATAACATGACATGAACATAAACACTTACAAGTTAATACTAAACATAGGCATCATTCAACACTTCCATAATTGCCACATAATTTACAATTAAACAACTACACATTTCACCTATTACATGCCATATAATCCAAAAGTTAACTTCAAAACTACCAAAATATGTCTGGATAGTGTGATCCTCAAGTTGATTCGATTGCCTGATTCCACAAAACGCTTTCTACAAGGAAACAAGAAAATAACATGAATAAGCCTTTATAGAGCTTAGTAAGTTTAATGGTTAAAACGATAAATCTTATCGAATTAAACATAACATTTATAATAACAAGAGTAATAAACAATGTTTCTTGTCAACCACAATCATTAACAGGTGAGTATATACATACAATCATGTACAGGTTACATTTTAATATAATCATATGAGATCATTCAATTTTAAGCCACAATGCTATCAGAAAATTTATAAGCAACTTTCAAACAATTCAATAATAAGTCATTTAACATTAGAGATATTATTCAATGAACGATTTACATATATGATTATACAGTTATCCATTTGAAACATGCCTGGGCACCAAATGTCAAGCCTAAAGACTTTACATCCGTCCCCAATAATATGCAAGAATCACTGTAATATAATATGATAGGTCACAACAAATGTTAAACCTCGATATATTCCGTGTATAAACACAAATCAGTAATAACTGGAATGGAATAAGGGATTGTGGAGACTTATTCGGTTATCAAGCGGTGGTGGACCTCCACTATGCTATTCATTGTTTGCAGATTATTTAGTTTTATTTTGTGAAGCTTGTATTGATCAAGTCATAATTATACATAATGTTCTGTAACACTTCCGCCATTTCTCAGGCCACAAAGTCAATGCTCGCAAGTCAAAGGTATTCTTTTCTGCTAATACGTCAGACTCTATTGCTTCCACTATTTCTCAACAATTGGGTTTTCAAAAAGTAGACGACTTCGGTGTGTACTTGAGTATGCCACTTTTTTTACCAAAGAGTTAAGAATGCCACGTTTCAATTCCTTATTGATAAAATTCGTAACAAGCTCGCAGGTTGGGAAGCCAAGAAGCTTTCTTTAACAGGAAGAGTGATTTTAGCTAAGATTGTTCTAATTACCATTTCTAGTTACTTCAAGCAGACTACTGTGATTCCAGTTGGGATGTGCAGTGATATAGAAAAGTTGATTTGTGGTTTTATTTGGGGATCTACTAATGGGAGGAGGAAAGTTCCCCTTGTTACTTGGGACTCTAATTATCGGCCTATGGTTAATGGGGGATGAGGCCTTTGAAAATTGGGTGATCAAAATAAAGCTTTTCTTTTTAAACTCGGATTTTAAGCTATGTGGGTTCAAGTTTTAAGATGAAAAAATAAAGTTGAGGGAGTGTGCCCTATTTCGATTGATCAACCACTTTACTCCTTTGTTTGAGGCCACTCTCTAAAACTTGGGAGTCGCTTCGTAAATGTATTCATTCGGTTATACGGGATGGTAGATCAACGAAAATTTGGGAGGATAGTTTGATACCAGGTATGGGTCCTTTGATGGAACAATTTCAGACTCCAACGATGCCGCATGGATTAACTTAGTTCGGAACTGGAATAGTTTTCTGCCTTTTTTTGATTATCAAATACCGGTTAAATTTGCCTCGGTAATGCCACTCTCAGTGGCTGCAGGTTCGGACATTTGCATTTGGCGAGATACATCGCATGGATTGTGCACAGTGGGATCTGCATATTGTAAGCTTGCTGGTGCTAATTGGGAGCCGAAAGATGGGAAATGGAAGGTGATTTGGAAAGTTCTAGGACCTCAGAGAGTTAGACAATTCCTCTGGCCAGCTGTTAAAGAGCGTTTATTGACGAATAACGACTGATTGAGGAGAGGCATTTCGGGTTCAAATCTTTGCTCCATTTGTAAGTGTTTTCCTGAATCACCTCTTCATGCCTTAGAGAGATTGCTTCGGCGCTAAAGATGTTTGGGATCAAATTGCTCCAATTGGAGTGAGGAACAACTTCTATGCTATGGACTTAGAGCCTTGGCTTTTAGGACGAATTCAAAACTGCTTGAACATCTTGAGGAGGGGGATGGATTGGGGAACATATTTTGCTGTCGTTTGCTTCAAAATATGGAAGTAAAGGCATTGGTTTATATTTCAGAACAAAGGTTTAAATCCGAGGGAAGTGGTATTAAGAAGTTTGTGCATGGCCAAGGGCTATTTTAGTTCTACTAATAACACTGTTGGCTCCAAGAGGTTGACCGACTCTGTAACTGAATGGTCTAAGAATCCTTGTGGTGCTGTCAAAATTAATACTGATAGAGCTAGAGCTGATTCGGGTATGATGGCATCAGCAGGTGGTGTTATCCGAGATGATAAAGGCCAGTGGATTCTAGGCTTCTCTCAAAATATTGGGGTTGGTACTGTACTGCAATCTGAACTTTTGGCTATCTTTGATGGATTTTCGATTGCTTGGAGTTGGGGCTACCGAGAGGTGATCCTTGAAAGGGATTGCAAGGAAACTGTGGATTTGATCAATGCTGGTGTATACTTTCTTCCTTCACTGGCATTGGTTAAGGATATACAAAATATGTGTAAAAGAAACTAGATCATTAGTATTAAATATATCTCAAGAGAGATCAACAGAAATGTGGATTTTCTAGCTAAACAGACTTTGCGGTACAGGTCTAGCCTCCATCTGTTTGAGGAACCTACGCCGGCAATTCTAAAGCTGCTGGAACTTGATGCTCCGGGGTTCATTTCTGATATTGTTTCGCTTAGTTAGGCAATTTCTCTTTTAAATGCATTCCCTTTTGTTTCCATATATATATATATATATATATATCATACCACTATTTGTTTAACATTTGAACGATGAAATTTTTTAAGCAAATTGCATCTGCTGTTGTTACTTTATCCATGTTGAATGGCAAAATAAATAAGCCTCCACCAACTTGAGTTATTATATTCGTACTGTTAATTCATTTTACAACCTAAATTTCTTCCATCAAAATTAACACAAATACAAAATTTATTAAATTAGTTCATTTGGGTTCCTAAGATTGGAGAACTCATTGTTTACCTTGATGGGAGAAGAAGGAAAAGAAATAATTTCCAAAGAAGAATTTGGTGAAGGATGAGAAACAATTTTGTGAGATTCAAGAATTTTAAAACTCACCTCTACTATTTTGAATTTATTTGTTTTTTTCTTACATCCATAATTTATTGATGCTGCTCAAAACATATGTAGAACCTTATTTAAATTTAAATGATTGGCAGGATTTTGATCTAAGCCTTCACCATAATCTACAATTCTATCTTTATTCATATTTATAAGATTGAATAGGATCACACGAATTAATAACATGATACACACATATAATTAATATCCATCAAATCATACTAACTAATAACATTTCAACACATTTAAGTTTCAATATCTTTGTACATATCTAAAACTAAACACCAACAAATAATATGCTAACACGTAACTAAGTAAGATTTTGTGCTAGCTCCCTTTGTGAGCCTAGCTCCCTATGCTAGTTCTCTATGATAAATTTTTGTGCGTGCTTCTTTCCGAGCCATGTTGGATATATTGGTATATCAAAAGATTGTGAGTACTCACCATTCTATTAATGTGATGTTGGGCTTTGCGGCCTTGGGACATGTGGAGAGATAAGGGAATGTGGAGCTACGCTCGATTCACTAGGACATGTTAGTATATAGTAGAGTGTATTGCTTCGCATTGCACTTATGAGATATGTTATAAGGACTCTATGAGTTATTCTGAGGCATTATAAGGAGATCCGTATGTCCAATGAGACTAAGATAAGTGTGGGGGCGAGAACATATCTTATGTTCCTTAGCCCTTTTGATAAGACAAGTTTGTGAGCGTGTTTCGCACTATATAAGACTTGTTTTTCGTACAACCAGAAGCTAAGTTTTTAATATTGACTTTTAGTAACACATGTGAAATTGTTTTACAAACCTATTTTTTCTGATAGGATCTGTGAACTGGGTTTCACAACCTTACCCACAAACCTAGTGGGCGAAATGATTTTTAAGACTAAGTTTTCTTTCAGTTTTAAGCTTTGTTTTAAAGCATACCTTGTTGATTCCTGATTATTCATCGAGTTCACAATGAACTCACCCACTCCTCTCTTATTTTGTAGGTAAGTAGGTTGCGGATTGCAGTGACGAGGTAAATGACTGGGCAAGGCTTGCCCTGACTAGATATTGGTAAACTTGTGAAAATAGGCGATGGGGTTTATTTTATGAGGGTTTTAGACTTATTATGTTTTGATATTGTTATTCAAATAGTTTCTATAAAGTTTTAGTTATATTGCTTTGCTAACCATGACTTAGAATATTTGATTATCTTTTGTTATGAATAAAATAAATGTTTTTCATGCATAAGTATTATGTCGATTTACTTTTAAAATATGCGAGTCAAATTTATTGCTAAATATTGTTTCC
Source organism: Gossypium arboreum (assembly GCF_025698485.1). NCBI lineage: Eukaryota > Viridiplantae > Streptophyta > Magnoliopsida > Malvales > Malvaceae > Gossypium > Gossypium arboreum. The sequence goes on from NC_069080.1 coordinate 19,195,390, forward strand.
TGCGACCTTTATATGGTTGGGATTTCAAAAATTACATGCATAACCCTGTTAGCGATAGTCTTATTACTTAGCAAACCTAAGTGAATTATGCGAACCCATGTATTTATGCGAATCCTATTAAAGTATGAAAACCTATGCATGTATGATACCTCTAGTTGCAAAGTTAGTTTGTTTGCAAACTTAATTATTTTATGAAATCTTAATATTTAGCAAACCTATACTACAGTATGTGAACCTATACTTTTGTATGGAATCATACCTTGTTTCTTGTGAATTCATGTTGAATGTTGCTAAATGAGCTTATGTTATTTGATGTATGCAAATTCTTAAGTCTTTTTAATATTTATCATATTAACCTTTCCTTTGATGTTTTATAAGCTCGCACATTTACATTATGTGTATGAAAATAATTTTGCTACAATATTTTAATTTAACACATTATTATCGTAAGTAAGTGGTGTGTTAGAGGTTAGGTTGGGAGTTAACGGAGAGTTACATTAGTGGTTAATATGGCATACCGAATTTGGGTCGAACTTACTTGGTTGGGTTTGGGGTGTTACAAATGGAGTAGAGAGTGATGAGTTGACCCAAAATAGAATTGAAGACGGTAAGGACACACAATAAATAATAAGAAAAGTGAAGAATCTTGGAGATATTAAGGATGCTTTTTATCAAGAGCAACTATAAAAAAAATTAAAAGGGATAGAGTAGGTAGAGGAAAGTTTTGTGATTGATTTTTGGTAAATTATGACGATAACATAGTCATTAACAAATTAGTAATTTATCTTGAAACCATGAATAGAATTGGGTAAAGGAAGTGGTTATTTTGTGGGTCTATACATATTTCAAACCTATGTTTTAGTGATGAATTACAAAATCATGTGATTCTCTCATTGAACATTAAGGGTGTAAATAGTGAAACTAAGTTGAATGCTTCATGGAGGTGGTTCTTTCTTCTCTCATTATTTTCTTGATAGGGAATTGAAAATAAATGATGCAAAAATTTGGGTTGATGGTGTAATGCCCCAAAATTTATATTTTTGTTTTTGTTAAAATTTGACACAAGTGTGTATCTGCTTTAGTGGTTAAGTGTTCTGGATGTGTGTGGAAGGGCCTAAGTTTAAGCCATGACTTGGGCAAATTTTGGCTTTTTCCTTAATTAAGCTTTAACTTCTAGTCAGCATGCTTATATTAAGTTATTTGTAATTTTCCATTAGAATGGGTCTGCCTGTCTGGTGGTTAAATGGAGTGATAATATGATGGAGGTCTTGTGTTCGATTCTTTGTGATGACAAGGGGTAGTATTTTTGCTTCAATTTCGGATAGAGTTGTATGGAAAGGGGATTCTGAGTAGTGGGTTGTTAATGGAATAGTGGTGAGAGATTTGAGGAGATAATAGGGGAAGTTATCAGAATTTTTTTCTATTCTGATTTTTTATTTTCAAATTTTCGGCTCTCTCTCTCCTTTTCCTAAAATTCTGACGGTAACTTCCCTTTGTTGTCGAAATTTTCTATTTCTTTTTCATACCTCTTTCAGTTTTCTTGATTCGTTACTCTTTGTGCAAATCCTGGTCGTGTCCGTTTGGTAAGTTCCGTTTTGCTTAATTTTAACACTTTTCGGCAAAGTGCTGATGATGGATTGGATTTGATGTTTTCAGTTAGGTGAAGATTTGGAGGCTCGTAATCTCTGTTTGGAGACTTAGGTTTGTGGAATCCTAGTTGCTCGATCGAAGGTAAGGTTTTGAAGGTTTAGGTTGAACATCTCATTATAATTTTATTTAAGTTTCGTTAGTAACATTGAGCTTGAGGGATGGAATATCGATTATAGGTTCTGGAGTGCTCGGGGATTGTTTTAGCTTCAAACGGAAGTAGGTGTGTACTCGGATAGCAAGAAAGTGTGTTTTTGGCAAAAGCCAAAAACCTTTATGTTGATGCCACACGGCTATGTGGTTGGCCATATGGTAGGCCGTGTGCTATAACACAGGCGTGTGATCGACGAGGCCAGGAGTGCGCACAAGACACGGCCGTGTGATGGCTAGGCTGGCCGTGTGCGACATACGGGCTGGACTGAGTTGGGCCGTGTAGGCCATACGAGCGTGTGGGATTTTGGGCCGGGCTGTGTGATCCACACGACCAAGGGAAAGTTGGGCCGTGTGGGCCACACGGGTGTGTAGGCCCACACGAGCAAGCTACATGGGGGTGTGAGCCCATTTATTTGAAATGATTGCTAGGGTTGCACTGGTCACCCAAGTCGACTGTGAATCTACTGTAGGGTCGGTAAGCATTACCTAGACCCCTAAATATATAATTTAAGTGTATATGATGCATGATTAACTATGCATGATTATTGATATGTGTATGTATATGTATGACCAATAGTTCCATAAAAGCATCGCATATTGTATGTTTGCATTGCATTGGGTGGGGATGATGATATTTGGAGGAAGTGTATTGAAAGGCTCTCAAGCCTAATTTACTGGCAACTCAGCTGCAAACTACTGTCTAGTGCCGCATTCGGTACTACTTGGAGTGCAGGGATGGGTGGGTTGATTATATCCCTACATGGAGTGCAAGGTTGGACGGAGATGGTGTGTAGAGGCTGGTTGGGTAGGATTTGTGATTGCATATTTGTTACTATTACTGATATTGTGTTGGGATAAGGCCCTACTGCATGACTGTTTCTGTACTGAGATGGGCTAAGGCCCAAACTAAAACTGATATTGTTACCATAAAGGGCTTAGACCCAGACTGTGATTATCTGTTTACTGTTTGTTTGTAATGTATGGGGTTTACACACTGAGTTTATGTAAACTCACCCTTTCTGTTCAATCTGTATAGGTAATCCCCAAACATAGGCGGATCAGTGCGATGGAGGACTTAGTGGTGGCCACATGACTTGTTTTACATTGTTTATTCCCCATTTATGATTTTACTTTTATTTGGGAGGATTTTGCTATAAATATGGCCTCTACAGATTTTTACTAATTTGGGTTTTATTCTGTTTTATGATTTATTTCTGCTAGTAGTAGGAAAACTCGAGTTTTCAAAGGAACCAAAAGTTTTATCAAAACACCATGAATTCGCGATCTGTTTTAGAAGCTTCCGCATAGAATAAACGTTTTGAAAACTTTTGACTGAGTAAATAATAAGACTTTAAAATTAATAAGTGATAATGAAAAGTTTCGAAGTGGGAAATGTTTTAAGCAAAGTTACGATTTTCCAACACAAGCTACAGTATTCAAACACACTACCATGTGACATCGCCAGATTCGGCCATAACGTCTAGGCCGGGTTTGAGGTGTTACATTTAGTGGTATCAGAGCCAGGTTTCAAAACTCAGCTGTGGATTTGGATTTTTAAAGAATTGATTTTTGATGATTGAAATTGAAAGTACTTTTATTGAACGTGTGGTACATTGAGTCTCCGGCGCCGATCCTGTAAGTCCTCTGAATTGTTATTTGTTTATAAACTGAAATGCTATAGATAGTATATACCGAGAATACTATAGATAGATTGTACTGGAAACACTCAAGTTAGTGTATACTGATACTGTAGTAAAACCTATAGACACTGATAGACACTGCGATGTACAAAACAAATTATACACTTCTGATACTATTTTCATAAAATATCTATTAATAAACACTGGAACTGTAAACTGATGCATAAACCTATTAATACAGATAAAACACGAATAGATAATGAGCATGAGAGGTACCTGTGGATGGGGTACAAGTGGCCGTAGAGGGGTTAGAGCAGGGTCCTCATGATAAACCATAAATTATACATATTTTAACCCCATGTTTAATGTATTTTATGGATTATTTCTCATTAGAATTGGTGAATTCGATGCTCTTAATGCTTTAATTTCATGTTTTATACTTAGAAGAGCATAGGAGAGCGAAAGGAACGAGAAACAGGCCAAAAACGGAGAAAATGGGCCAAAGTACGAAATCTACACAGCCTAGACCTCCTCACACGGGCAGACCACACGACCATGTCAATTTGGCAGGCTCGAGCACTGCCTGAAGTAATCGAACACGGGCATGTGCCACGAGCGTGTCCTTGCCGAGCCCAAGTTGAGTCCAATTCAAAAAAGGCTAATTTTGAGGGCTTCTAGGCATTCCAAAGCCTATAAATACACCCTCGAGAAGGAAGAAAAGGGGGACAGAGAATGGGGAGTAAGGAATTACTCAAAGGAAGCCGATTGATCCATCTCAAAAGCCGAATTCATCATCAAGACTGAAGATCTCTCTTCAATTTCCCTTCAGGAGTTTTGGGTTTTCTTTATGTTTTGTATTCTTTATTCTTCTGAGATGTTTTCTTATTTAGTTATGAACTAAAACCCCTAAATACCTAAGGGGAATGAAACCTAAGACGAATCTTGTTGTTATTTTCTGAAGCGTATGATAAATATTTAACTTATTCTTAATTATGTGTTCTTAATCTTGTTTTGATATCCCAGGATACTGATTCAAGACATGCTCTTATTCAGAGGAGGAATAGACCCTGTCTAAGAGTACATTTGTCATAATTAAGCGGAGTTGATTGCGCGCCTAGACATAGGGTGACAAGATTTTGCCAGATTAGGGTGAAACCTAATAAGAGGATCCATAGATCGAGTTAATGCAACCCTAAAGTGTTAATTAGAGAAAAGTCTTGGTTATTCAATCTAGGGATTAGACGTTATTAGTCTTGAATAGGGATAATAACATAACTTAGGGATCCCTACGGAACAAGTTGAATGAATAAATCATCCGATTCAGAGCCAGAATAACAAGTAAAGTCTAGGTGGATTTTTTCGTTAGGTATTGTCTTAAGTCAATCGATTTTTCCCAAATACAATTCCCCAATTCTTTTTTCTGTGCATTCTTAGTTTAGATAATTAGTTAATTAAAACAAAACCTCTTTATTCTTAGGCTAGATAATAAAAAGACAGTCATTACTAGTACTTTTAGTTCCTTTGGGTTCGACAATCCGGTCTTGCTAAAACTATACTACTGTTCGATAGGTACACTTGCCTACATTGTAATAATAGTTAGTTTAAGAACGAGTAATTATAAATATTTAAAACCTATCACGAAATAACGCGATCACCTCATCTACTGGAAACCTACCTAATCTAGATACTAGTGAGACACCGGCTTCACTTGTGACTGAGGCTGGATCTCATGATCGAGCGGCCGGAGACGGCGCACTGTCCCAAGCCATGTTAAGGATTTTAGAGAGGGTTGCTGGGCCCAATATTAAAGTTGGAGGCTGTAGGTCGGTTACGGAACAACTCCGGTCTAACGGAGTTGAGCTTTTCAGGGGTATTGCTGGAGTTGCCCCTAATGTGGCTGGGTACTGGATAGAGGCCACAGAGAGGATTATGGACGATCTGGACTGTACCCCCGAGCAGAAATTAAAGGGTGTTGTGTTGTTGCTACGTGATGAGGCATATCAGTGGTGGCTCACTGTTAAGGAGGGCACCTAGCTTGAATGACTGACCTGGGAGTTCTTTAAGACCGACTTCCAGTGGAAATATGTGAGGGCCAGTTATGTGGATGCCCATAGGAGAGAGTTCCTAAATCTAACTCAGGGAGATAGATCGGTGGCCGAGTATGAGGTCAAATTTCTGAGACTAAGCCGTTATGCTCGAGGTATGGTGGCGACTGAGTACTAGCGATGTGTTCGTTTCGAGGATGGCCTCAAGGATAATCTGAGGGTTCTGATAGCTCCACAAAGGGAGTGAGACTTTGCTGCACTGGTTGATAAAAGCGAAGATCACCGAGGAAGAGAAGCACGCTGAGCGCCAGAACCGAGAGAGAGGTAAGGGCAAAAGGGATTATGAGCCCTCGAGTTCTATTTAGAGGCCTAAGAAAAAGGCCAGAATTGATGGGCCGATTAGAGTTGGGGCTCCTATTGCTACTACTAGACAGCTGTCGTGTACTGACTGTGGTAGACGCTATCAGGGTGAGTGTTGGAAAAGAACTAGGGCTTGTTTGAGGTGCAGTTCATTAGAGCATCGTATTAAAGAATGTCTGCGGAGGTCCGATCAGATGCAAGCTCCTGGTACGGGTACTGAGCCACCGCCGAGAACAGCTCAGCAGCCACTAAGAGGCCATGGTCAAGCCAGAAGTGGTAATGGGATGGGTCGTGGTCAGAGAGCACCAGGTAGAGGTGCAGGTCATACTGAGGAGAGGCAGTCAGCTCTAGTTTATGCTGTACGTCGCCGAGAGGATGGAGATGCTCCGAATGTTATCACAGATACTTTTTTTTATTTATAATGTACCTTATATTGCACTGATACATATAGGATCCACCCATTCCTATATAGCCTGTACTGTGTCTGAGAAATTGGGTATCTTGGTGGAGAGCATTGCGAGTGAGGTGACTGTATTGAGTCTACTGGGACAATCAGTAAAGGTGAATAAGTTGTTTAGAGATGTTCCTTTAGAGGTTCAAAGGGCTATCTTTCTAGATGATCTGATGGAACTGCGTTTTGGAGAGTTTGATTTGATACTAGGAATGGACTGGTTGGTCAAGCACTGAGTGAGCTTAGATTGTGCCACGAAAAGAGCTGTATTAAGAATTAAGGAGGGCAGCGAGGTAGTCGTAATTGAGGAACGTCGGAACTACTTATTGAATGTGATTTCTAAACTGAGGGCAGAAAAGTTGGTTCGCAAGGGATGTGAGGCGTATCTGGCCTACATCAATGTTTCAGATTCTAGGGATTTTTCAGTTAAGGATTTCAGGACGGTTAGGGATTTTCTAGATGTTTTCCTTGAGGAGCTACCTAGGTTACCTTCGAGTCGTGAAGTAGAGTTGGGATTGAACTCCTTCCTAGTACAGCTCCGGTGTCCATCGCTCCCTATAGAATGGCACTGAAGGAGCTTGTGGAGCTTAAGGCTCAAATAAATAACTAAGATAAATAAAATAGAATAGTAAACCAAAGATTAGAACAATAAAGAAGATAAATTGAAAAGATGGAATGTGGCATATAGAAGTCCTAAGGAGACTTGTAAACAAGAAGAATCCACAACCCCCTTTAAGCGGCTCTAATTTCCCTTGCAAAAAAGAAAACTTGGCAAGAAAAAGTTTTAAAATGATCACCACAATCTGAAAAGATTTTTAAAACTCTTCTAAAAGAAAACTCAAGAAAAATTCTTAAAAAGAAAAAGAGAATTTAGTAACTCAAAAGAGAAGTTGTTGAATAATTATGAATTAATTGAATTAGCTACAATGCAAAAGTCTTTATATAGTCTAGCTAAATAAATCTAATAAAACTCTTAAGTATACTAGAACTCTAATTAACCTAAATAAGAGGTAGTTTTAAACTAAATTTTTTATTGACATAAAACTCCTAAATAACTTAAGATGCTTAATAATTATAAAAATTAGAATAATAAAATAATAAAATAATAAGAGCTGATAAATACAATATTGGACTCATATATAATAAAAATTAAGTGTAAAATCCAAACCCAATATGATTTGAACTCAAATTAAAAGCCCGAAACTTGTAATTTTCACAATAATCTCATCTAGAAATTCTTCTTGGATAGTTGTCACTGAAACGGTCATAACATAGGTTCCCTAACATGAAATCGAATGATTCAAAGTGTGTTTCGAAGCTAAGAAATATATGTTCAAACACTATGAGGACATGTTAATCCAGAAATGTTTGGATTCCATCCAAAAATTTGTTGCAAGTTGACTAATATTTTCTACTTGAAAATTGATAGCTTGCTTGAATTGTCTTTAATACATTTCACTTATTCCGTGCATGTATGATTCCTTGTTTCCTAGAAAAGATTCATCCTCACCTTCTGGCTTTGGTCAAATCTTGGTTTGATTTGCTTGACCTTTGACTTTGTTCTTGGGCCTTGAGGTAGTGTAAGCCCATCACATCCATAGGTCTGAAATTGGGTCTTGAGACTCTTGTTATTACCCCATTCCTCAAGAACATTTGCCATTGAATTTTTAGCTGTAAAAAAGAAAAAAAAAGACTAGAATTAATGATAATTAAAGCAAACAAATGCTTACCTAAGCTTTCCTATGCACCAAAACTATCTCCAGATAAAAGATATGATTTTGATCCCCCAAATCAACATAGATCAAGTAAATCTCCTTCAAAAATAAACCATCAATAATAAACAAAGAAATATTAGGCACATGAGTGATCAAGTAAAAAATAACCTGTAACTTTTTTTTTGAATTTGCATGGTTATCCATAAGAATTTCTAAAGATTAATTAATAATTTCACAAAATAATCAAAATCCAGAAGTTTAATATTGTTATGTAAAAATTCATATTTAAAGTCTAAAGTAGAAAATTTTGTTGCAAGATCAAATGCATAAGGTTCTTTAATAAATCTATCAAATGCAATAAAAGTAACCTTTACATACGTAGATAAACTCATAAAATTAACTGAACTTTTGGACCATTGTTTATTGAAACTTGACTAATGAGAAAGCATGTTATACGGAAAAATAAAATTGGTGGCATACTTAACATTTCAAGGTATGCCTACATATTTCAATTTCCAATGTATCCTTACTTTTCTTACCTTCTAGCACTTGTGGAGAATTATCAATGTTCAATTTACCTTTTTCCTAAAAGTAAAATTGTCTATCGATGATAGAGTAATATAATTGAGAGTCCATCAATAGATCATTGAAATCCTATAACAAATAAACACCACTGAAAAAAATTGAGTTATAGTTAGTTAAAACATAATCATTTATCACTTTTGTATTAGTATTTTCTTACTTTTAATTTTCTTTTTCTACTTTTACTTCATATGGATTTTCACTCACCAAATTTGGACCATCAAGTAGACTTTTATTACTCAAGGCTTTTTTTCTCTCGGTCTTTCCACATGATTCTTATTCACTTCCCATATCCCCTTTACAAGTATTATGAATATTCAATTCAGTACAATACATCTCAGTAGGAAAACATGACGCTTCTATCTCATCTAACTCTATAGATTCGAGGAAAAAATTCTCATTATCATTTTTTTCCGGTTCACAAAGTTTGCCATCACAAATCTCTTTTCCACTAGAGTATGAGTCAATAAAAGGTATAAATTCATACTTACTTTCTTATCTAGTTGGATATTTAATTGGACATTGGAAACCCTTATGATCTTTTGAACTACACCAATAACATTTCACAACAGGTGAGAGATTAGTTGTACTCCTCATTTCATTTGGCCATCTCTTCTTGAAGTACTCATCAACTGATTGATTAACTTGAACATGATGTCGATGTTTTATTTTGACCTCTCTGTAGTAATAAGAAGGAATGAAACAATTTCATATCGCTTGCTTCAATTCGTCCCATGTTTCAATTTCCCTCTCGTAGTTTCTTTGATGATTAATTCACAGTTGAATCCACCAACTCAATGCATAATACTGATCTGCCATGAATTACACTATTATTTACGTAATTTTTACACATAACTTTAGCTTGTTTAATAGCTAAAACAAAACATCTTAGTATATATTTAGGTTTTCATACTTAAAGTAGTAATTTATGCTTTCTAAGTAATTTTATTACATTTTATATATCTAAATAAAGTTATATGGTCTTGTAGGTCAAGTCGGGAGCTAAAGATGCATATTCGAGCCAAAACTGATGCTTATGTCACAACACCAAGACACTGATGTCTCAGCATCGAAGACAAAAGCCAAAAACAAGTTCTAGAGCGAAACTGCCTTCGATGTCACGACATGACCCTTTAATGTCGTGACATACCCCCTGTGTTCGGTTGCAACATTGTAGGCTTATAACACCCAAAACTTGACCTAGAAGTTTAGACCAAATCTCGAACGTCACATTGATCATCGAAGTGATTGTAGGTAAATTTCTACAAAATTTAGTTATCACGTTGTATCAAGATGTTTAATCATATGAAACCCGATCAGTAAAATTTTGGTTAAGTTTAGTATATAAAACCGGAATAAAACGAGTAAAACTTAAAACATAATTTTATCACAATTTTTATAAAATCTTACATTCAAAACTGATTAACAACCTAGTAACCAAAAACCCAAACTGATAATTTATATTCTACCGGGACTGTCTGAGACCTCCGCATACCGAGTCCGGTGTCAAAATTCAGAAAGGGTACATGAAAAGAAACACTAAGAAGGGGTGAGCTACTTGAACTCAATATGAGTCCGAAACAAGTTTAAAACAAAGATACTAACTTCAAAACAGTAGCACAATATATTTCAATTACTCACAGAGTCAAAACGCACACTTGGGACTAATGTCCCAACAGAATTTATTAACCAGAGCACATCAAATTCACTCAAATACTCAGTTTAATTTCTGATCAGACAAACAGATCAGCGGCAACTAGTCTTGCAGTCAGAACACTCAGACAGATTCAGATGAAATGCAATAAAAAAAATATAGACCATCCATCCAGCCAACACACCTCTCCGTCCCTCGATCACACCTCATAAGAGCTGTTTAAGCTTATCCAACGAATCACACCAATTAGGACCTCAGAAGGCCCATCCAAACCTACACCCCGTATATGTGGACTCATCCACTCAGATGATAATACGTAGCAGGGGTAGCGTATGTGTTGTACTGTGCAACGTCATAGACTGCAGTACAGGCCAAATCAGATAATAGTACGCAACATAGCTGATGTACGTACAATATAGTGAAATGAGGTAATCCACTGTATAGTTATGTTGCAGTTACACTGCCAAATCAGATAATAGTACGTAGCATAGCTAACTTACGTATGGTACAGTGAGATGCAATAAACCGCTATACCAGTTATTTGCAGTTAAACTACCAGATCAGATAAGGGTATGCAGAAGAGCTTACATAAGTACAGTACAGTCTTCCTTCCATTCACAAACCAACCCAAAACAACTTATGCAAGTGCATGTATCCATCCAAGCTCACAAAACAGAGATAGTTACACAGTCAATCAAATGGAATAGATAACAACACACTCCACAGACCAGATCCAAATTCACACATTACACGCAATCATCATAGATATCCAGTTTTGTATACCCTTACTAAAATTAGCTAAGGGTCAAAGCACACAAAAATACATTTTCGGTCAAAAATGCACTTGAAACCAATATAAGTGTCTTAAGATCACACGCCTGTGTGCTCAGGCTATGTGGTAATGCCTAGACTGTGTGGGAGATCAAAAGATCGTGTGAGGAGGGGCACTCGCCGTGTAAAGAGAGGCACACGGCCGTGTGACTAAAGCACAAGCCCGTGTGGACCAGGGACATGATCGTGGGTCAGGCCGTGTAACTCTCTATCCATTTACACTAATTTTGAATACTGGGCTGACAAGACTGTGTGAGGGTCTCACATGCTCGTGTGCCCACCTAACACAGTCGTGTGTCCATAACACACACGCCTGTGTGGAATCCTTAATTCCCCAAATTAGCCACACGGCTATGTGGCCAAGCCGTGTGACATCAAATCACTCAAACTCTAATCTCCAAACTCATACGCTTGTGTGCCCTAAGGACACGATTGTGTGAGAAACGATAAAATCCCTAAGTCAGCCACATAGTCGTGTGGCACCCAAATCAGCCCAAAAACCCTAATTCCCAATTCCACACGGTCTGTGCACAGGAATACGCCCGTGTGGCTGCTCTAGTGGTCACAAAACCACCCCTAAATAGCCTGAAAAACCAATTTTTTCGGTCACTAATGCGACCTCCTGTCGCACTACTTCCAAAACCAACCCCAACGCACTATTCTCAAAACAATTTCAATCAACACGAACCTAACATGCCCGATTAGCAATATACTAAAGTATTATTGAAATTCCATAGTTTTGCACATAAAATAATAAAGAAGAGAAGTTTTGAATCCCACACCTTATTTGACGACGGAGGGTTGAAATTCTTCGCTATGTGCGCGGTGATACTGATTCCCAAGAGAAAGAGGAAGAAAAATCAAAGAACAAAACGAAAAGGACAAGAAACAACCACCCGAATGTTTAGGAAAGAAGGAAAATCAAAATAGATTCAAAATAAAAATAAAAATAAAATAAAAATATATAATTAAAGAAAATATAACTTAAACTTAAACAAAATAAATTACCTCTCCAATTAGCTCACAAAAAGAATTGAACCCTAACCCTTGAGGTTCACTAAGAACCACTCAACCACCAAACTAGCAAGCCCATTCTGTTACCTAAACACGCAACCAAATTCAATAGCACAGCCAACTTACTACCCCTAACCACAAAACCCAAAACTTCTAGCCCCAAAATTCAGGGCGTTACAACTCACCCCTCTTTAAAGAAATTTCGTCCCTGAAATTTCCAGCTAACAAATCACTAGTGTTTCACAAGCTACACCACCATGCTCCCGATGTGAACACTAACTCGAGCAAAACCAAATCAACCTAAGACCTTTCACATACACCCAGAACACTTAACCACTGAAGCAGATACACAGTTGTCCTTTCACACACACAAACATTATCCCACAAACAATCATCAGCATCATTCAAATAAATCACACATAGATTTAGAACAATCTACAACCATACTTGTCTTAATGTTGTCGTAGACACTCCCTAATTCGATGCTCCGTGGAGCCATATCTAAGACACACTCCTAACTTCCTCCAACAGTCACCCGGATGGCACTTCTTACAGTGCTCGCATAGCGGAGCGTTTTCACCACTACCAGCACCCTTTGTAAAACCAATATTGCCACTCACATGCATTCTAACACGCTTAGCAGAACGAGAATTCAACCTTGGAGGACTACGATCTCTTTCCTTCCCACAATCCATACACTTAGTCTGAAGCATTTCACTAGTCTCCCTTATCCTAGCCTCGAATACCTTCTCTAATACTTCTCTCACTACCCAAGCCAGTGCCTCAGTACCGAGCTCCAAGTTATTGCTACCCAAATTGGTGGAATCACGTCGACCTCTGGCTCCTGAACAGACACACGTCTCGGAGAAGCAGCAACTCGAGATCTTGCTCACCGTTAGAACCTATATCCATCCTACGGCTAACTTAAGGTATCTAAACTTTGAAAAGAAAACACAAGATAAATACAGTAATCTATATTTTTGATCTTACGGTTTCGAATTTCTACCTAGACCAGCATCGGAGTCTCAGACAATTCATCTTCGTAACACATTTCTGGAACGCAAATCCTTTTAACTTACCGTGGTAAGGTTTTTTCAAAAATCCCTTTTAAAAACAAACACGTACGTACATAGATACGTAAAAACACAGGCTGAGTTTTTGCAAACCTTGATCTGATACTATTAAATGTAACACCTAAAACCCGACCTAAAAGTTTAGACCAAATCTCAGACGTCACGTTGATTACCGATGTGATCGTAGGTAAATTTTTACAAAAATTAGTTATCACGTCAGATCAAGATGTTTAATCATATGAAACTTGATCAGTAAGATTTCAGTTAAGTTTAGTATATAAAACCGGAATAAAACGAGTCATACTTAAAACAGAATTTTACCACAATTTTTATAAAATCTTACATTCTAAACTGATTAACAACCTTGTAACTGAAAACCCAAACTGATAATTTATTTTCCACCGGGACTATCTGAGACTTCCGCATACCGAGTCCAGTGTCAGAATTCAGAAAGGGTACCTGAAAAGAAACACTAAGAGGGGGTGAGCTACTCGAGCTCAATGTGAGTCGGAAACAAGTCTAAAACGGAGATACAGAATTCAAATCAGTAACACAATAGATTTCAATTACTCACAGAGTCCAAACGCACACTTGGGACTAATGTCCCAACATAATTTATCAACCAGAGCACATCAAATTCACTCAAATACTTGGTTTAAATTTCGATCAAACAAACAGATCATCGACAACTAGTCTTACAGTCAAAACACACAGAAAGATACAGATGAAATGCAATCAGAAAAATATAGCCCACCCATCCAGTCAACACACCTCTCCGTCCCCCGATCACACCTCATAAGAGCTGTTTAATCTCATCCAACAAATCACACCAATTAGGACCTCAAAAGGCCCCCATCCAACCCTACACTTCGTATATGTGGACTCATCCACTCAGATGATAATACACACCAGGGCTAGCATATGTGCTGTACTGTGCAATGCAGTAGACTGCGATGCACGCCAAATTAGATAATAGTACGTAGCGTAGTTGGCGTACGTACAGTACAGTGTAATTCGGTAATCAGCTGTACAATCATGTTGCAGTTACACTACCAGATCAGATAATAGTACGTAGCATAGTTAACGTACGTACGGTACAATGCAATACGGTAAATCGCTATACCAATTATTTGCAGTCAAATTGCTAGATCAGATAAGGTACATGGTAGAGCTAACGTATGTGCAGTACAGTCTTCCTTCTCTTCACAACCCAATCCTAAATAGTTTATGCAACTGCATTTATGCTTCCAAGCTCACAGAACAGAGACGGTTACACAGTCAGTCAAATGGAACATATAACAATACACTCTATAGACAAGATCCAAACTCACACATCACATGCAATCATCATAGATATCCAGTCATCTACACCCTTACTAAACTTAGCTAAGGGTCGGAGTACACACAAATACATTTTCGGTCAGAAACGCACTTGAAACCAATATAAGTGTCTTAAGACCATATGCCCGTGTGCTCTAGCCGTGTGGTAATGCCTAGGCCGTGTGGGAGATCAAATGATCGTGTGAGGAGAGGCAAACAGCCATGTGACAGAGGCATACGCCTATGTGAAGAGAGGCACACTGCCGTGTGATTGAGGCACACACCCGTGTGGACCAGTGACATGGCCGTGGGGTAGGCCGTGTAACTCTCTGTCCATTTAGACTAATTTTGAGTATCAAGCTGACACGACCGTGTTAGGGTCTCACATGCCCATGTGCCCACCAAACATGACCTTGTAACCATGACACACACGGCCATGTGGAATCTCTAAATCCTTAAATTAGCTACACGACCGTGTGACACCAAATCACTCAAACCGTAATCCCCAAAATCACAAGCTCGTGTACCCTAAGGACACGGTCATGTGAGAAACGATAAAATCCCCAAGTCAACCAAACGACCGTGTGGCACCCAAATCAGCCCGAAAACCCTAATTCCCAATTCCACACGACTGTATGCACAGGCACACACCCGTATGGCTGCTCTAGTGGTCACGAAACCACCCTTAAACAGCCTGAAAGACCAAGTTTTGCAGCCACTAACGTGACCTCCTATCAGGCCACTTCCAAAACCAACCCCAATGTACTATTCTCAAAAGGATTTCAATCAACACGAACTTAACATGGAAAATTACCAACACTCTAAAGTGTTATCGAAATTCTATAGTTTTTCAAATAAAATAATAAAGAAGAGAAGTTTCGAATCCCATACCTTATTTGATGACGGAGGATTAAAATTCTTCGATATGTGTATGGTAAAACAGATTCCCAAGAGAAAGAGGAAGAAAAATTAAAAAACATAACAAAAATAAAAAGAAACAGCCACTAGAACGTCCAGGAGAGAAGGAAAATCAAAATAGATTCAAAATAAAAATAAAAATAAAATAAAAAATTAAAGAAAATATTAACTTAAACTAAAACAAAATAAATTACCTCTCTAATTTGCTCACAAAAAGAATTGAACCCCGACCCTTGAGGTACACTAACAATCACTCAACCCCCAGACCAGTAGGCTAATTCTGTCACCTAAACATGCAACCAAATTCAATAGCACAGCCTAAAAACTCTTGTACATTTTAATTTCATTTTTTAGAGAAATAATGAGTATTTGTCCTAGTCAAATTCTAAGGACTTCAAGAATATTTTAGGAACTTTAATATTTCGAGTTTAGCATATATAAATGCCATTATAATCAGTTTAAACTCATAATTGGAAGGAGACAAAAAATATACTTAGGGTTTTTTTATTTCATTCTTATTTTTTAGTCCATCTTCTTCCACTGAAAAATAAAAGAGAGAAATGGGTACATGCTAGGGTTCAGCTACTTTAAGGCTTATTTGATCAAAAAAAGTGAAGTTCGGATCTAGATCGGGGGAAAATAAAGTATTGGACTAGTCGATCCTGTTTAGTCGTTTTTGCAATTGAGGTAAGTTTGTATGTTAATAAGCATAAATATAATTGTGTTTTAAATGAATTATTATTGAATTAATTGAGAATACTATCTTACGGATATGTTCAACGAAGATTCAGTAATGCGAAATCCCAGTTGAACCATAGGAATAGATTGTCATTAGGGGTTATGTGTTTGGGTGTTGGTCCATACGTCCTACCTGTGGCTGAGTTATCCAGCATGTGTTGCGGATTCTCGTTAGCTTGCGTGAGCAGCACCATGTAGCTACGTCATGACCGTTAGCTTGTGTTAGCAGAATTGTTGATAGCTCAAAAGTGAGCATTATATGAGATATGAGATTAAGATAGCTTCGACTATGTATTTGGCACTTAAAGTGCGAGATTCTTGGGTATCCGATGTTATTCCGAATGGTTCAATGGGTAAATCAAGGATATGGATGAGTATGAGATTGATATGAGTTAGTACAGGTATGTACATGAACCATACGAGCATTGAATCAAAGAAACTTGTGAATTTTAATGTTTGGTTATGTGTATAGCCATGTGATTTGGCTTATTTTGGTATATTTTGTGATGTATATATATATGTGAAAATGTCCTTTTGTTATGTGGTTGATAATTACTATGTAATGCTTGTTGTGGATTGATATTCTAGGTATCATATGGTTGAAAGTTGAGATTGATATGCTTGTGGTTTTAGGCAAAATAGCGTATAATTGAAAGTGACCATTTAGGTGATTTGAGAATGTGAAATTGGTATGAATTGAATGGCTTATCGTGATATTTGAGTGTCTTATGGTTGTTGGTATGGAATTAGCATAAATTAGGCTTGGTTGAGATTGGTTTGAATGCATATTTATGCCATGTTATATGCCATTTGAATTGTGTAGGTGAATGCAAATTTGAGTGAGCAAGATGGCTTGGTAAATAGCCTATTTTTGTCCACACGCGCAGAGACACGGGAGTGTGTCTTACCCGTGTGTGAAACACAGTCATGTGACACATTTGTGTGTCCCCTATTGTTTAATTAGAAACCAAGTCAGTATGCTCCACACAGGTGTGTGACTTGGATGTGTAGCATAAGTCAATATACCCTACAGCTTTGGTATAGCCTAGCATACAACTTGGCACAAAGACATGTGTGGCCATTTCGAAGGGTACAGGGCTACTCATACAGGCATGTGGTTGGCCGTGTGACTTGATAACCATAATATATACATATTTTTACCCCATGCTTGGCATATTTTTGGAAGGATTATCATAAGATTTAATGAATTTGATCCTTCTAATCCTTTAATTTCATGTTTTATACTTAGAAAAGTTTAGGATAGCAAAAAGAGCAAGAAACGAGCCAAAAATGGACAAATTGGGCCTAATTCAGTGTTTCACACGGCTTAGGCACTTCCATAAGGTAATCCACACGCCCGTGTGTGACACACGGGTAGTCGCCACGCCCGTGTATCATGGTCGTGTCGTCATTAAACCAAGTCAGAATTGCACACAGCCTGAGCACCTTTACACGGGCAGGGCACACGGTCGTGTCCCTGTAGGGCACAAGTCTAATTCTGTTCGAAAAAGGCTAATTTTGGGCTATTTTGGGCATTCCAAAGTCTATAAAAACACCCTAGAGGAGGATCGAAGTAGACACGGAGAGTAGAGGGTAGAAAATACTCAAGGACAACCATTGGAATTAGCTTGGAAGTAGGATTTACTTCAAGACTGAAGATCTCCATTCAAGTTCTTTGGGTTTCTTTATGTTTTGTTGTTTTCTCAATTTTGAGGTGTTTTCCATTATTATGAACTAAACTCCCTAAACACCTAAGGGAGATTAAACCTAAGACGAATCTTATTACCATTTGAATTATATGATAAATACTTGTTCTTATTCTTAATTGTGAATTTTAATCCTTGCTTTAATATTCCAGGATATTATTCAGGTTTTTGATTTACTTATTCAGTAGGAGCAAAAGTCCCTGTTTAAGAGTAGATCGTTCATAATTAAGCAGAGTTGCATGCAATCCTAGAGATAAGACGACATAAATCTGCCAGATTAGAGTCAAATCTAATAAGGGAATCCATAGGTCGAGCTAATGCGACAATAGAGGCTTTAATTAGAAATAGATTTGGATTAATCAACCTAGAGTCAGTTGTTCTTTTTCTCGAGAGAGATATTAACATAAATCAGGGATTTCTACGGATTAAGTCAAGTGAATAAATCATCTAATTTAGAAGTGATAAGTGAAGTCTAGGTGTATTCTTCCTTGGGTATTGTCTTCTCTATCGGTTTTTTAAAAAGTATTTTCCAATTTTTTATCTCTGTCGTAATTTTAGTTAATTAGATAATTAGTCTTAGTTTAAAACATTCTCTTAATTGTTAGCCTAGATAATAAAAAGATAGCAATTACTTGTGCTTTTAGTCCTTGTGGATATGATATTTCTGGTCTCACCATAACTATACTATTGTTTGATAAGTGCGCTTGCCTTAGTCGAATTTTTAGTTAGCTTAGCGATCATCAAGTTTTTGGCACAGTTGCTTGGGACTAAGATATTAGGAACACTTGATTTTTATTACTTTAGCCATTTTTACTTTTATTGCAATTTACTTTTTACTTTTAGTTTAATTTTTATTTTCTAAATTTTTCTTTTTAATTGCTTTTGGCAGGTGTCTCTAGTTTATGACTAGAAGGAACCCGTCGGACATTTGCTTTTTGACAGTGAGATTGAGAGCACAGCTCGCAGAAGCCGAAGAGAAATAAGGCGAAATCTACAATACATAGAGGAAGAGCGAGAGGACAATATCCATACTACAACCGAGGAGATGGCTGATAATCAGAATAATCCGCTACCTCTTGTGGTTGCTGCAAATCCAGTAAATCAGAATTCTGCTCCTTGTACTATGTATGATTATGCTAAACCTACTTTAACAGGAACTGAATCAAGTATAGTTAGACCTGCTGTTGCAACAAATAATTTTGAACTCAAACCTAACATGATTCAAATGATACAACAGTTTGTTCAGTTTGATGGTTTGCAGGACGAGGATCTAAACACTCAGTTAGCGAACTTTCTAGATTTCTACGACACTTTTAAGATCAATGGCGTTTTTGACGATGCCATTCACCTTCAGTTGTTTCCCTTTTCATTGAGGAATAAGGCTAAATAGTGGTTGAACTCGTTACACGAGGGTCAATCACCATTTGGGAACAAATGACCGAAAAATTTTTACTTAAATATTTTTCACCGGCTAAAATGCCTAAATTGAGGAATGATATCTCTTCTTTTGTACAGATGGATTTAGAAACTCTTTATGACACATGGGAGAGATACAAGGACTTATTGAGACGGTGCCGTCACCATGGGTTACTCTATGGCTGCAAGTTGAGACTTTTTACAACAGTGTGAACCCCTTAACAAGGCAACTGATCGATGCAGCTGCCAGTGGAACTTTAAATAAGAAAAAACCTGAAGAGGCTTACGAAATTATTGAAGAAATGTCACTGAATAATTATTAGTGGCAAGTCATGAGAACGAAGCTGATAAAAGCAACAGGTATTTTCAGCCTCGACGCGGTCACTATGCTATCTAACCAGGTAAAACTTTTAAATAAAAAGATTGATGGTTTGTGTGGTTCTACTCAGGTACATCTAGCGATGATGATTCAAATGGAGGAGGAGTGCACAGCATAGATTATCCATCCTTCAACCCTAGCGTCGAGGATGAACAAGTCCACTATATGGGTAATAATTCTAAACCTTAAAATAACCCGTATAGTAACACTTATAATGCAGGTTGGAAGAACCATCCCAATTTCTCGTGGGGTGATCAAGGAAATCAAAAACCACAACATGCTCCAGGTTTTCAACAACCACCTTACCAACAAGAGAAGAAACCAAACCTTGAAGAGATGCTTACAAAATTTATCTCGATGTCACAAAACTCGTTTTCAGAATACGAAAACAGTGCTTAAGAATCAGCAAGAGTCAATTCAAGGGCTTGAAACTCAAATAGGACAGCTTGCTAAGTTGATTTCTGAATGACCACAAGGTAACATGCCCAGTAACACAAAAACTAACCCAAGGGAGCAACTTCATGCCATTACTGTACACAATGATGAAGAGTTAGTTGAAGATGAACCAGAACCGAGGTAAGACAATAAGGTAGATAAAGGTAAGGTTGATGTAAGCAATGATAAACAGAAACTGGTAAGTAAAGAGTATAAACCTCGTGTGCCATACCCTAAGGCGACAAGGAAAGACCACACGGACGAACAATTCGGTAAATTCCTTAAACTGCTTAAAAAGTTACATATTAACTTATCGTTTATTGAAGCTCTTTCGCAGATGCCCAACTCGGTTAAATTTTTAAAGGAGCTTTTATCAAACAAACGGAAGTTAGATGAGTCATCACATGTGAAGTTAAATGTATTCTGCTCAGCGATTCTACAAAACAAGCTACCTAACAAACTAAAAGATCTAGGGAGTTTTATAATTTCTTGTTTAATTGGTAGTTTGAATGTTAACAATGCTTTAGCTGATTTAGGGGCAAGTATTAATGTTATGCCTTATAAAATGTTTAAACAACTAGGACTAGGGA
This sequence comes from Gossypium arboreum, assembly GCF_025698485.1. Lineage (NCBI taxonomy): Eukaryota > Viridiplantae > Streptophyta > Magnoliopsida > Malvales > Malvaceae > Gossypium > Gossypium arboreum. Next base: position 19,216,057 of record NC_069080.1, read on the forward strand.
AACCCAAACAAACTAGGATGAACATTCAATTGGCTGATAAAACCATTAGATTTCCTAAGGATATAATTGAAGATGTGCTCGTTAAAATTGAAAAATTTATACTCCGAGTCAATTTTGTTGTCTTAGACATGGATGGGGATAGTGACGTACCTTTAATTCTGGGTAGACCCTTTTTAGTAACTACTAAAACTATTATTGATGTTGGTATAGGAGAAATAACGTTTCATGTAGGTGATGACACAATTAAACTTCAAGGTTGTAATTCTGTTAAACTATCTAGTGATCAAGATGATATTACACGCTCTTTCCATGAGAACAACATGTTGGCTCAGACTGTTGTGCAGGAAATCCCTAGGGATAAAGTGATGGAGCCACGAACAACTCTTGAGGAACAAAGATTACAAATCGAGGAACTAGATGAATGGCGAACAACAGTTAAGAAGAAACCGATGATACACGATGAACCAAAACAGTGTCATGATAAACTTAAAGGTGAATTGAATCAACTGAAGGTTGGAGACAAAGTACTATTAGATGAAGTAGACCCTCGTGTTGCCACTTCTGAACCTAATGGAGAAATCCCTTTTACAGTACTCAACGTTTTCCCATATGGTATAGTCGAGGTAACTCATTCCAAATTCGACACTTTTAAGGTAAATAGTACTCTTCTAAAAATTATTTTGATAAGATGGATAGCAGGGGCGAGGAGTTTCAACTCCTTGAATTACCATGACTGTGCAAATACGAGGTGAGTCGAGTTTAGACTATAAATAAGTGCTTCTTGGGAGGTAACCCGAGCACTAACATCACTAACCTTTTTATTTTATATATTTTTCGTGTCTTTTTATACAGGTACAGTGACCCACATGGCCTGGACACAAGAGTGTGTCCTTGGCCGTGTGAAAACAGTGCTAAAAATTCCCAAAAATCGACATGCACACGACCTGCGATAAATCCACACGGCTGTGCGACACGGCCGTGGGAAGTACACAGCCTGGAAACACGGGTGTGTACTAGGCCGTGTGAAACCTGGAGCTTAATTTTTCAAATTTTAACAAGTTAGAAAGCCGCATGGGCAAGGCACACGGCCATGTGTTCAGACACACAAGCTTGTGGGATACCACACGGGCGTGGGAGAAGCGAACAACGAAGCACACGGCCGTACGATACGGCCATGTGTACCACACGGCCTAGACACATGGGCGTGTCCGTGGCCGTGTGATAAATGGTCATTAAATTCTAGTGAAGCACATGGGCAATACTTGAGCCACACGGGTGTGTGACACGGTTGTGTGGCCCAACACGGGCCTCACACGATCGTGTCCCTTTTAAACCCCCTAACATTAACATTTTATTTTTGTCTTCTTCTTCTCAAATCTTCCCCCCAGGCCTTAGCCGCCGCAGCCCCCCTTGCCGTCTCCCCTTATTCCGGCCACCACTCTTCTTTTTCCTTCCCTTTCTTTCCTTTCTCCTCCCTCCTTCCTTTTCTTTCCCTTTCTTCCTCTTTCTTTCCTTTCTCCCTTCTCCCCTACCCACATGGCCGCCAGCCGCTTCCCCTCCCACCGTAGCCTCCTCCTCGCGTAACCTCCACCCTTGTTCCACCGTCCTCCGTAACTCCGGTCACCACTTTTGGTTTCCCTCTTTCACCCCTAACATTTATTATTTTTATAATTATACCAGTTAATTTTTGTTAGTTATTTATTATGCTTAGTATTTATTCCATTTCTTTGTTATTTTATTATCTTTTCATTGTTTATTATCATTAGCATGTCACTCACTGTTCGATTTCTACTTGGCATTTTATTGAATTTGTTCTTTTTTATTCTTACTTCTTTCTTGTATTTTTAATATGACTATTCTCTGTCAATTTTTCTTTTTATTCTTAGTTACTATTATCAACATTTTTTTTCATATAGCATACTTTTTCCTTTAGTTCTGATTCATGTTTCGGCTGGATATTTATTTTTTTTATGTTACTTATTTACTTTCTACTTAGAGTCACTTTATGAGGTCTTGCATATTTTGATTGCGAATATTCTATTTTAGGAGTAAATTGTTATTTATAATTATTTTCTTTTATTTGGAGATACATTTTTTATTGATGAAATCTTTTATTTTTGTAGGCACGCAATGACAAACACTCGTGGGTAAACTAAGATTGTTGTTCCCGCCTCAAAAAAATGGAAGGGTCTTGGCGCAATCTCCTCGAGCGCCTCGACTGAAGCTCGTCATCCTCTACTTTGATTCTCGTCAGGCCCATAGGACGACTTGTTTCAGCTTCTTCGAGTATGAATATTAGGAGTGGGCCGTTGTATTGACTGGGCCGCATTAGAGCAAGTCAGACTAGATGATGAACATGTGATGAATACCCATGACGAGGCCGGTACTATCGCCTTCTGACTTGGTGGGTTGGTGCGACATATGAGTGTCCCTGAGTTTCGAGTAGCTTTGGGCATCTACACCGATGAGGTTATAGGTGCTGATAACTTTCTTCACCTTCACTATCACATCCATTATTCACCTTCGTGCTGTTGGACTGATTTCACAGCTAGTCAGATCCATTATGATGTGAGTCGCTCGAATGCGACATCTCAATCTCCAGCTCTACGATACATCCATGCCTTATTATCTCACACATTGACTGGTAGGAGAGAGAGCACAGGAGTTGTAAGCACTACTGATGTATACTATTTTTGGAGTATGGCGACTGATCACATCTTTGATTTGGCATACTTTATAGCGCTTACTTTTCGCCGTCAGACGAGTTGCCATAGGAGGGGTCCCATCTGTCTTGCGCCCTACGTAACTCATCTCACTCGACACTTCAGCCTCTTCAACACTCTAGAGATGTCATCGACACTCACACTAGTAGGCCAGATGGCTCTTCATGGAATTTCTAGTATGATCAACATGAGGATGATAGAGTGACGCCGTGGATTCGACCCCCTTCAGTACAGAATCATTCACTCTGATGACCAGGATGAGCCAGAGGACATTACTGATGATGTCCCTCCTTCTCACGAGGATCCACACCCACCGACACCACCACCACGTCATCGACCTCTTGCTGCCACTTTGACCTATATATCCGAGCGACTCACTCACTTCGAGCAATAGTGTTTTGCGAGGTTCGATAGCATCGAGGTAACTCTGCAGTAGATCTACTAGCACTTCCACATCTCGCCTCCACCACCACCACCTTGTGACGCTGACCCATCTGATGATGAGGACCTCTGAGTCCATTTATTTTATTTATTTTAATTTTTTTATTTATTTTTTCTTAAGACTTATGTTTTATATTTTGAACTATGTTTATCTTTATGGTTATTATCAAGTAATCCCTTAATTCTCTTCCACAGTTGTGTTTATTCTCTTATTAGTAACTCAGAATCATGCCTTTCATTAGCCTTATCTACAACTCTAGCTTTCACTATTCCAAGGATTTCATCCAAAAATTCAGGGCAGTTTCACTTCTCTCCATCTCTTCTGATATTATGCTTATATTATTATTATTATTATTACCTATCTTCATACATTAAGGACAATGTACATCTTAAATGTGGGGAGGTTATTTATATGTTTATTAGAAAATCCCTGAATTTTTATCTCGTTCTCAAATAATTTCCTCATACTATTATTAAAGTGAATTCTGATTGATTTATAATTTTTATTAATATGTTTTGAATTTAATCATAGGGAATTGTGCATTTATTGTTTAAACCTTAAAGGCATTAGAGAATCAAGCATGATAAGTTGACTTTTTAGAATTAAAATTTCTAGGTTGTTTCTCTGAATTGAGGTATTATCTTGAAGTTTTGAATTTACGGGATTGACATCAAATATCTATAATTTTCAGGAGATTTTGAGCCTTTTAGAGCATATAACTTTCTTGCTCACTGATTTTATTGGTTATGAGTGTGTCAACATTGATTTGTTATTCTAGAACTTGCTTCAATTATACATGTCGAGACCACACCATTGATTTGATATACCGAGATGATAAAGGCGCTTAGGTTTTAACCCACTTACCCCATAAAAAGCCTACCCACATAATTGACCCTTAGTGAACCTATTTGAGCCTTAACCATTGTTTCTTGATTTTCCCCTTAATGTTAACCCACAATTTAACCCTTTTTGATTCGTTAAGAATTTCTCCCTTTTCATTGACTCCTTTTTATCGAGATTTGATTTGATTAGTTACCTAACTAATGTTCATTCATTCCAGTTGCTAATTAATTTCTTATTATGTACTTTCCATTATTGTACTTGTTCTTATTCTTTAAAAAAAACCGTATACTTATATTCATATAATTACTTATTGTTATAAAGAGCTTGGATAAGTTAAAGTTATTATATTGAGGGAAAGCTCATTTCATCTTAGAAAGTTTTATTTCTGGCACCTGTTTGTAATTCAGTAATTAGCTTTATTCTTCTAAGTTGGGTAATTTATTAAATTAATCTCAATTCTAACCCTCTTTTTCAACTTTTATCCACACCTTTAACCCAAGCCCTATTACAACCCTGTTAAAGACCTTTTGATTTGTGTATCATCTCATTTATAGTGGTGGAGATTTGATTTTTATGCAAGCCGATGGTAATAACTTTTCATGTTTGACTATTGGGTGCTTAATTATTGAACCTTAAACACTTTGAGTGATTTGAGTGAATCTTTAGTGAGGATGTCAACTCTTGTCAATTTGGAATTAAATGTGATTACTTAGATAAATGATTAAAATGCTCAACTTGGATTGTTTGAAACTTTTATGTTCTTTTAGTTGAATTCTCAATGTGTGATTTTCTGTGGATTACTTCGAAACATTATTGATGAGAATTATAAGTTAAGAAGAATTAATTTTAATTGTGAGTTGAGAATTTTACTTGAGGATAAGCAAATGCTTAAGTGTGGGGATATTTGATAAACCATAATATATATATATATATATATATTTAACCCATGCTTGACATATTTTTGGAAGGATTATCATAAGATTTAATAAATTTGATGCTCCTAATCCTTTAATTTCATGTTTTATACTCAGGAAAGCTTAGGATAACAAAAAGAGCAAGAAACGGGCCAAAAATGGACAAATTGAGCCTAATTCAGTGTTTCACACGCCCTAGGCACTTCTACATGGGTAATCCACACGCCCGTGTGTGACATAGGGGTAGTCGACACGCCCGTGTGTCATGGTCGTGTCGACATTAAACCAAGTCAGAATTGCACACGACCTGAGCATCTTCACACAAGCATGACACAAGGCCGTGTCCCTATTAAGCACAAGTGTAATTTTATTCGGAAAAGGCTAATTTTGGTCTATTTTGGGCATTCCAAAATCTATAAAAACACTATAGAGAAGGATCGAAGGGGACATGGAGAGTAGAAGGCAGAAAATACTCAAGGACAGCCATCGAAATTAGCTCGAAAATAGGATCTACTTCAAGACTGAAGATCTCCATTCAAGTTCTTTGGGTTTCTTTATGTTTTGTTGTTTTCCCAATTTTGAGGTGTTTTCCATTATTATGAACTAAACTCCCTAAATACCTAAGGGAGATAAAACCTAAGACGAATCTTATTACCATTTGAATTATATGATAAATACTTGTTCTTATTCTTAATTGTGCATTTTAATCCTTGCTTTAATATTCCAGGATATTATTCAAGTTTTTAGTGTGCTGATTCAGTAGAAGCAAAAATCCCTGTTTAAGAGTAGATTGTTCATAATTTAGCGGGGTTGCATGCAATCCTAGAGATAGGATGACATAAATCTACCAGATTAGAGTCAAAGCTAATAAGGGAATCCACAGATCGGGTTAATGCGACAATAGGGGTTTTAATTAGAAAGAGATTTCAATTAATCAACCTAGAGTCAGTTGTTCTTAGTATCGAGAGAGATATTAACATAAATCAGGGATTTCTACGAATTAAGTCAAGTGAATAAATCGTCTAATTCAGAAGTGATAAGTGAAGTCTAGGTAGATTCTTCCTTGGGTATTGTCTTCTCTATCGGTTTTCCAAAAAGTATTTTCCAATTTTTTTTCTCTATCGTAATTTTATTTAATTAGATAATTAGTCTTAGTTTAAAACAATCTCTTAATTGTTAGGCTAGATAATAAAAAGATAGCAATTACTAGTACTTTTAGTCCTTGTGGATATGATATTTTCAGTCTCACCATAACTATACTACTGTTCGATAGGTGCGCTTGCCTTAGTCAAATTTTTAGTTAGTTTAGCGATCATCATGACCCAAGTCAGGGAGTTACACGGGGTCAGGAACGGGCTAGGACACGACCATGCGATCCCATTTCGAATGTCCCCACGGCCTTTGACACAGACGTATCTTTGACCATGTTAGACACACGGCCAGGCCACAGGAGCGTGTGTCCCCTGTATTTTGTAAAATTTTCTATGTTTTCCAAAACAAAATTCCTAAGTTACCAGTTTAGTCCCGAACAACTTCTAATACATGATTTGGGCCTCGTAGGCTCATATTAGGGACATTATGATTGAATGTGAATGATTTATATTTGAATACGAAAAATGTATGAGAAGTTATGATTGTTTAATTGTTAAGTCCAGTAATGCTCCGTAACCCTATTTCGGCGATAGATATGGGTTAGGGGTGTTACAGACTAGTTGACTGATTAGCACCCTACATCAATTATTAATTAGGTAAAACAATTGGATCTAGGCTAAAGGAACTCGCGTGGCTGAAACAAGGGATAAGAGAAGCCAATACATGAACACTACTAATTTGTGACTCAAGTAGATTAGTAATTATTTCCAATAATTGGCGTGGCAGCAGTTTTCCCCAAACTGCAATTTCTTGGGTATGATCCTCGGAGTACTTACCAATTTCGTTGCAATTATATTACAAAATGACCTGTATACTTGCGGACACAACCTCAAATCTATATATTTAGTTGCAGCATTCACACTTTGGACGTTAGTATGTTCAAAGGCTATCAAATTTGAAAATTGAATGGTCGTCAATGAGACTTTTTCCCCTTCTAGGCATTTATAGTAACGAAACATAAGTTCAATTTTTTATTCTCACTCACAATATGCTTCAGAATCATTCTTTCCATGAAATTGTGGAATTGCGAACTTTGGTTTAGCCAAAGAAGGTTGTCCATGATCATTATTGATGAAAGTCTCATCATTCGTGTGAGGTATACATCTAACATTATTTGCACGAAGACGAGGCTGGTCAACCTTATCTCCCCAATAATGATATTGACGCTCAATTTGGGTACTTAGACATTCCAAATTTTTGTTGATCGTGTCTAGAATAGTGTCTTATTGCTGATCTTGAGCATGTTGAACCTCTTGATCCCTTTGCAACTTTCTGATCATAGTATTGTGAATCATTATGAAAACCTTATTGTTATGCACTCAGAAATAAAAACCAAATTCTCAATGAGGTAAAAATTAATTTTGTGAGTCTTTTAAAAGTGTTTATATCAACTAATCAGAATGTATAGTGGCACTAGGAGTCTAAAATCGGCTAGACACTAAAGAATTGTGTTCCATGGAGGAAGGAATGTGCAACGTACTTTAACCTACTAACATAAGAAACAATAAAGTGTTAGAATATGTAAAGGAATAATAATGTAACACCTCTTACTCGTGTCCGATGCTGGAACAGGGTATACGAGGCATTATTGGACTAAATCGTTCACAAACATGCAAAAACTGGGCTACAAAATTTCATTTGTATCAAAACTTTCCATACACATGCATAATGTCCCATTCATGGGCCTACGAATCCCTCAACATGCATTGAAAGTAGTTAGGGACTAAACTAAGAACCTGAGAAAGTTTTGGGAAAACATAGAAAAATTTTCCATAACACAAGGTCGCATGCCCGTGTGGACTCAAGGACACGCCCGTTTCCTCAGGCCGTGTAACTCTCTGACTATGACATTAGCGGATAATTTGAACTACACGGCCAAGCCACACGCCCGTGTACTAAGGCCATGTCCCCCACACAGTTGAGACACATGGTCATGTCTCAGCTCGTGTGGCCAACACTTAGGCTATTTTCCAAGCCTTTAAGTTACCCTTAATCCTTCACATCTTTATTTCCATATTACACAATTAATTCATGGCCATGACCATTTAGATTTGGTCATAAAACATTCATCATGCACATATGTCTTAATACCAATCATGCATGCCTTACAAGCAAAATCACATCACAAGCACTAGAACTTAGCATGGATAGATAGATTTACAAACCATAATCACTATGAGCCACACCTCATGGCGATATATAAGTAGCTCAATGTAAGCCAATACCTTTGGCTAATCATAATAATGGCTAACATAAAAACTAAGTCCCTATACATGCCACTCACACGAAAACGCTTAACATATATGAGTCAATACTTCAAAGGCGATGGCTTGATAGTGTGATGCTGCCTCAGACGATCTCCAACCCCAAGCTAACCTATCAACACTAAAAAAAAGAAAGGAAGGGAGTAACCTTTATAGCTTAGTAAGACCGCATAAAAATAATAAGCAATTTATCAACTTTCTTTTCAAGGTAATACAACCATATTTGTACTTTTATTTATGTTTAGGTTAAGTTATTTTCTCGAGTCACAGCCATTAAATTATTTATATCTGGAGCTATGAAACTCCAAATTAAGTTTCACTAATTTTCCCTAAAACTAGACTCACATATCTTCTTACCATAAAATTTTCAAAATTTTTGATCCAGCCAATAAGTACAGTTTAATATTTAAAGTCACCCCTATTTCGCTGTCAGATAGTTCCGACCCCTCCTCACTAAAAATTAATTATCTCCTCATAAGGGATTCAGATGATGTTCCCTTTTGTCTCTTTTGAAAATATATTCATTAAGGATTCTAATAATATAAATTATAACCCTTAATTATTTCTGTACAATTTTAATGATTTTCCCAAATTGGAATAGGGGATTTTGAAATCATTTTGACTCTGTCTCACAACAATTCAAATACCTCATAACATGGACTTATTTTGCTTACACTGTTTTGCTTATATGAAACTAGACTCAATAAGCTTTAATTTTATATTTTATTTAGCCTCTAATTCGATTTTCACAATTTTTTGGTGGATTTTTAAAGTTGGACTATTGCTGCTGTCCAAAATTGTTTCAATGCTAATTTTACCTCTTCATAATTATCTTTAAATAGGCTTTTATGCCAATCAATTTCTCTTTCCATATTCATTAGGCCACAAGGTGAAGGGGTAAACATATCATGTCCCAATTTAATTCGACCTAAAAGCCTCATACATAATCATCAATCAAATTTACGACATAATTACCCACCATAGGCATCGACCTAATATTTACAAGGTTGTCAAAAAGTCATTCTCATAAGTATGACTTACTCATTTACATTCTTACCAAAAGTCCAACATGCATCGAGCTCATCACTCTTGAATTTTTAGTACATACCTGTACCCTTTCAACATGATCATAAACATAGCTTACTCATTTTCATAGCTAGAACTTACTCATATCATTCTTACCATCAGGGCAACATAACTAGACTCATATCTCATGAGTTCGAATAAGAACCTGTACCACTCACAACATGATTATATCCTTCCATATCATTATCATGAGCCTTAAAATAACCTGTGAACCCTTTTGGAATACTAATGGATATCCGATAAGCCTCATACAAGAGAGTGAATTACCGATGCCATGTCCCAAACATGGTCTTACACTGGCTCACATGTTGAGGCCGATGCCATGTCCCAGACATGGTCTTACACTAGCTCTCATCTCAATGCCGAGGCCATGTCCAACATGGTCTTACACTGGCTCTCATATGGTGGCCAACGCCATGTCCCAGACATGGTCTTACATTGGCTCACAATCAACGCCGATGCCATGTCCAACATGGTCTTACATTGGTTATCATAATCAACGCCGATACCATGTCCAACATGGTCTTACACTGGCATACGAAATGTGTCCGATGCCATGTCCCTGACATGGTCTTACTCTAGCTCATATGTTACCCTAAATGTCATGGCATGGATATCCAATCTATTCCTCGGTTCAATTGGGACTCTACTACATTAAATTTCATCATGCATTTTCAATCATATTATGCAAAATTAATCATTCAAGACATAAAAATGATAAAGTTACCTTACTTACGTACAAATTACACGTTTCAATGGAATATCTTATTTCATCCAATTTCCAATGTATTCAATCATCACATAAATGTTATTAGCATTTGACATCACTTTCTCATACTCAATATCATCAACATATAATTTAATACAATCATAGCAAGATAGATTTCAAGTATATTAACAATAACATGGATAACATGCTTATTTAGTCACATGGACTTACCTCGAATGAAATTTTGGTTAATTATTCCATTTTAGTCCATAACCTCGTACCTTCCAATTTAAGCCCGAATCTCGATTTTCTTGATCTAAAATAATAAAATCCACTGCTTTAATCATCATATTAACCAATACATTTCATAATTTATACTTTTCAAAATGACTATTTTGCCCCTAGGCTCGTAAAACGGTTTTTATCAAATTTTCTCACTAACCAAGCCTAGCCGAATTCTTTTTATACTAGAAGCAGTCCAAAATTTCAATTATTTCTCACACTTATCACTCATTTTATAAACTTTACAAAATGGTTCATTTGAGGTGTTTTCATGAAAATCCTTCCAAAAAAGTTGTTTATTAACCAACCAAGATTCATTTTCTTTCACAAATTTTCAGCAAATATTACAAATTCTCTCATGGAAAAACCCTATACTTTCAACTATTTTGTAAAATAGTCCCCTCATTAGCTAGCTCATGCTACAAGGGTCTTAAAAATGCAAAAAAAAAAAAATCAAGAAAGGCTATCTAAATCACTTACTTGCAAGGGATATAAGTGGCTGATATTTTGAGCTTTCAAAACCTCCTATTTTCTGGTATTTTCGGTGGAGAAGAAGATGAGAAAAAGATGATATCATTCTCTCTTTATTTTATTTTATTTCTAGTCAATTTAGTCACCAAAACTCACCTAACTTTGACAACTTTCTTCTTTTTGTCTCTATGGCCGACCACCACTAATTTAAAGGCCTATTTGCACTTTAAAGACCCATAATTATGGTTCTCTAGCTATTTAACACGTTTTGCTAGCAAAACAAAACCTTTTCCCTTTATGCGATTTACTCTTTTTTCTCAATTAAGCTCACAAACACTAAAATTAATTCACTAAAATTTTCATGCACTTATATAGTCATGCTATAACACATAAAATAATATTAAAAATAATTTCTCAGACCTTGGATTTGTGGTTTCGTAACCACTGTTCCGACTAGGCCCAAAATCGGGCTGGTACAAATAAAAAGCAAAAAAAAAAAAGAAAACCTAAGGCTAAGGATCAATGAAAATCGTTGAAATCTGAAAACTTGAAAAATTGCGAAGCAACTTGAGAAACTTCGTTCGAGGTGATCCCAACTTCCAAAAATCACGAAATTTAAACTAGAGCCTACTCAAATAATGTAGATTTGACCTGAATAGTTTCGGTACAAAATTCAACCCAAAAAAATATTTTTTTATTTTTCTATTTTTCCACTATTTCGATCACTTTTTTTGTAGGAAATATATATATATTTTTAATTTTCTAAAAGAGTGCCAAGAATCAGTATGTAAAATTTTAGATCGTTTGAAAAACGTTTGCTCACAAAAATATGTTTTTTCCCAAAAAAATTCTGGGTAAAAAAATTGTTTTGAGGTTGTTTACTGGAAATTAGTTTAACAAAGAACACCTAAAATGCCCAAGAGACTGATACCAAATGATATGGATGAGTTTGAAAATAGGATCATAAATTTGTCCAAGTTGCAAATTTGACTTAGGGCTCTAGACATTCAGAAAGAAACTTGTATTTTGACACAACCTATAACGCAAACGAACCTAAGTCAGATAAAATTTTTTTAAAAAAAACAATTAAAATCAATAACTAAAATAAAAAAATATAAAAATAAAGAAGGAAATAAAGAAGATAGATGAAAAAGATGAAATGTGGCATGTAGAAGTCCTAAGGACCCTTGGAAATAAGAAGAATCCACAACCCCTTTCAAGTAGCTTTAATTTCCCCTCCGAGAAAGAAAACTTGGCAATAAATAGTTTCAAGATGATCGCCACAATCGGAAAAGATTGTTAAAACTCTTCTAAAAGAAACCTTATGAAAAATTATTGACAATAAAAACTCAAAGAGAATTTATTAACGCAAAAGAAAAGTTGTTTAATAATAATGAATTGACTGAATTTTGTACAATGCAAAGGCCTTTATATAGGCTAGCTAAATAATATAAATAAAACTTTTAAGTATACTAGAACTCTAATTAACCTAAACAAGTAGTTGTTTTAAACTAAACTTTCTTGTTGACATAAAACTCCTAGATAATTTAAAATAATTAATAAATTATAAAAATTTCAAAATAAAAAATAATAAAATAATAAGAACTGATAAAATACAATATTGGAATCAAATATAATAGAAATTAAACCTAAAATCTAAACCCAATATGATTTAAACTCGAATTAAAAGCTCATAACTCATAATTTTCATAATAATCTCATCCAGAAATTCTATTCCCATAGTCTTCACTAAAACGATCATTGCATGGGTTCTCGAACTCAAAATTGAGTAATTCAATGTGTGTTTCGAAGCTAAGATATACATTTTCAAACACTATGAATACATATTAATACAAAAATGTTTGCATCTCATCCAAAAATTTGACACAAGTTGACTAATATTTTCTGCTTCAAAATTGATAGCTTAGTTGAATTGACTTTAGTACATTTCACTCATTCCGTGTATGTATCATTCCTCGTTTCCTCGAAAATATTTATCCTCACATAATGCCTTCGTCGAATATTGGTTCGATTTTCTTGACCTTTCACGTTATTGTTGGACTTTGAGGTAGTGTAAACCCATCACATCCATGGGTCTAAAATTGGGCATTGAGACTCGTATCAACTAGTTTCTATATTAGTGTTTAATAACATTTTGTTATCCTATTTCTCAGGCATTTTTAATTCTCAAGTATTATGGAGTTGGAAGCTATCAGGTCAGGTCTTTTTGCATATTGTTTATTAATCTGCTACAAATTACACTATTATTTACATCCCCTTTTCACCTAACTTTAGCTTGTTTAATAGTCAAACCAAGTCATTTTAGCACGTATTCATGTTGTCATACTTGAAGTCATAGTTTATGCTTTTCAGACAGTTTTCTTATACTTTAGATACTTAAATAAAGTTACATGGTCTTGTAGGTCAAATCAAGAGTTAAAGATGTATACCCAGGCTAAAATTGATGCCCGTGTTGTGACACAAGAATGCTGGTGTGCCAACACCGAAGATAAAAGCAACCAGGGATGAAGCAAGGGTGACGTCGCAACATGGAAAACAAGGACGTTGCAATGATGTGACAATAACTTGGATAATTCAACCACGTCTCTAGCAGCCAATCAAGGGTTCTTTCCTAGTCAAACTTTAAGTACTTTAAGGATATTTTAGGTACTCTAGTATTCCAAATTTAGCCTATATAAAGGTCATTGTAATAAGATTAAACACACAGATTTAGGGAGACAAAGATTATTATTCAGACTTTATTTCATTCTTAGGTTTTACTTAGTCTATTTTATGTTCACTTAATCGGAGATTTCTATTATGACGTTGAAACAATTGCGATGAAAATGGCTCTGGATCCACACTTCCATGAATCTATTAATGAGTATTCCTTTTTTTTTTCCTTATTCCTTTATTCATATCGCTTTCATTAATATTTTTAATTGAATGTTTGCATGAATAGTAGAATAATTTGTGATTTATCAATATCTTGTATGATTCAGTTGATAAACTGATTAATTGGCTAAGTAAATAATCATTTAGGATTAAGTATTTATTCGAGAGTATTTAGTATACTAGGAAGTGTCGCCCCTAGTATTAGATCTAGATAGGTGAGACCGAGAGGGTGTCTTACGTGGTAATCCTTAGTAAAGATGAGACCAAGATGGTATTCAAAGCTAAGGGTGGTAAGTACTAAAATTAAGGGTAATTGTTGGTTTAGTGAATAATTAGGGATTCAATTAATTCTGGGCTAATAGCTCGCATTGTCAAAACTATGAATAGGCAAACCCGAATAACTTAGGATTAGATTTAGTCTTAGTTGATTTAATTAGTTTTATTATTATCTTAAATTGGAATTAACGCTACTAATTCGTAACTCTATCATATTAGCAATTATTTTTGGTAATTGATTTAAGAGTGATTTTCCCCAATCTGCAATTCCTTGGGTATGATCCTTAGAATACTAACCCAGTATTCTGTTGTATCACAACTATATTACAATTTGACCTGTATGCTTGCAAAAATCGCACTTAATTTTTATCTTTCTATTTTTTCAATACATACACCCTTGACGTTCGCTAGTTGGGAGAGAACTATTTATCTTATTCAATAAAGTGGACTATTGGCTAAGAAAAAAAAGAATTATAATATTAAAATAAAATTATTTTTTTGCATTTTTTCTTAAAAATTTAATAGAGGATTGTAGTGTACTGTTTTTAGATGTGGAATGATGAAAGCTAATCCACCAATCGACTTGGGGCATTGATTGATGCGAGACGAGGCAGTAGCCCAAGCTTGGGTGTTTGATACACCCATGAAGATGGCATTGCCTTGATCGTGAGATCTAACACACATCGTCTCAATGTGTTTTGACAACAACTTTCTCTAGTTGAAGGCACTCATTTCCATGAACCCGATATGGCTCTTGCCAGATAAAAGAGACAAAGTGCAATAATAAAATCAAGCATATACGCCCCAAGCCCAATATTAAACTTGTTGAGGGGATACCTTGATCCTGAAAGGACGACGATTTGAAAGCTTCTCTTCAGGAGGTCAAAATCTCCTCAATGAAAAGGTAAAGTATTGAATTTAAAATTAATTGAGTAAACAAAGAGTCATTTTCAATGTACTATCTTATGTAATTTAAATTCCTCAATAGGGTTATAAGGTGAGCCTACGTACTTTGCTTCTTATTAATAAAATTTCTATTTGGCTGAGAAAAAAATAATTTAATGATATTTACAAAAAAAATATATGTTTTTTCTTATTTAGTATATACTTCAATAAAACTTTTGACTGAGTTGGTGTCACAAATTAATTGGGCATCAACACGGTTAGGAAATGGCTAATATGCTATTATATTAAATAACTACCATTATTATTTTGATGGTCTTTTTTCTTTTCATACTTTTATATAAGTTTTAAATAAAAGACCTCAAATTAAATAACTTACATTTTAATTTTTAGTTTGTTTGATTTTGACAGCTTCTTGTGGTTTATGACTAGAGGAAACTCATTGGAACCGATAGTTTCTGATAGTGAGATCGAGAAAACTGCTCACCAAAATCAAAGAGAAGTTAGAGAAGCAAGTCAAAGTCAACAACTTTTAATAGACGATCAAGAGAAAAAGGATATTACTGTGGAGATGGAAAATAATCAGTAGCCTCCTGCACCTCCTACTCTACGTATTATGTATGATTATACTAAGTGATATACAGTAATTCAGTGTAGCAGATTAAATTAGTTTTTGCACTTAAGGAGCCTGAATACAAGCATTTCTGTTATATTTTAATTAAGTTTCTTTAGTTTTACTTATATCTAATAAAATATGCAAATTGAGTCTTTTATTAACCTTAAGGGCCGAATGAGGCCTAAGAGTCAACTAGCGTACTTTGTAAATATGCAGGAGACCATTAGAAGGCATTTTAGTCTGATACTGGGCAGTATGTCGTAACACGGGATGCTCGATGTTGCAACATGGAGAGCAAAATGGAGAAAGTATGAAATTGCCTTTAATGTCGTGACGTCGTAACACTGATTAAGGGTGTCACGACATACCTCAAAACACATCCCAAAGAGGAGCATATTGACTTCTATGTCACAACACAGGTCCTGATTTGTCACGACATCGGCTCTGGGATGAAAACTACACACGAAGTAGGGGCATTTTGGTCCGCACAGTTAAACTTAATGAAAACAACCAAAGGCGAATGGCATCATCAGAAACACCATTGATCTTAAAAGTGTGGTAAAACTCCAGAAAATTCGCCAAATGAGCGTTTGGATCCTCATCCTGCAAACCATCAAACTGAACAAACTGTTGTATCATTTGAATCGTGTTAGGTGTCAGTTCAAAATTATTTGCAGCAATAGCAGATCTAACTATACTCAATTCAGTTCCTGTTAAATTAGGTTTAGCATAATCATACATAGAACGAGGAGTAGGATTCTGATTTATTGGATCTACGGCAACCACAGGAGGTAGCTGATTATTCTGATTTTCAGCCATCCCCTTAGTTGTAGCTTGACAATAGTCCTCTTACCTTTTCTCTATGTATCGTAGGCTTTGCCTTATTTCTCTTTGATTTCTGCGAGCTGTGCTTTCGATCTCACTATAAAAAAGTAGAGGTCCTGATGGGTTTCTTCTAGTCATAAACTATAAAAAAACTTGCCAGAAGCAAATAAAAGAAAATTTTAATAATTTAAGAAAAAATAAATTTAAATTGAAATAAAAATAAATGGCTAAAGTAATAAAAATTAAGTGTTCCTAATATCTTAGTTCCCCGGCAACGGTGCCAAATACTTGATGTGATGTCTCATGATAAGTTTTAAATTTATGATTGATCGTACTTGAAAACTAACTATTATCATGATGAAGGCAAGCGCACATCGAACAGTAGTATAGTTTATAGCAAGACCTGAATGTCAAACCCACAGGAACTAGAAGTACTAGTATTAACTTTCTTTTTATTATCTAGCCTAAAAAAATAATGGGATTTGTTTTATCTAAACTAATTAATTAAACTAAGAATGCACAATAAGTAAATTAGGGAAATACTTTTGGGAAAACTGATTGATTTAGACAATACCCAAGGGAAATTCCACCTAGACTTCACTTGTTACTTGACTCTGAATTAGATGATTTATTCACTTGACTTGATCCGTAGAAATCCCTAATTTATATTATTATCTCTCTCAAGACTAACAATGTCTAACCTAGCTTGATTAATTGAAATCTCTTTCTAATTAAAACCCCTAGTGTTGCATTAACTCGATTTATGGATTCCCTTATTAGGTTTGACCCTAATCAGGCAGATTTATGTCACCCTATGTCTAGGGGTGCAATCAACTCCGCTTAATTATGCTAGATCTACTCTTAGATAGAGACTTTTGCTCCACTGAATAAGCACATTGATGTGAACAAATCGTGATAATTTTTATAATTTATGAATGTCCGTTCTTGAAAACTAACTATTATCACGACAAAGGCAAGCGCACCTTATTGAACAGTAGTATAGCTTATGGCAAGACTGGGATGTCGAACCCAAAGGAACTAAAAGTACTAATATTAACTTTTTTATTATTATCTAGCCTAAAAATAAAGGGGGTTTGTTTTATCTAAACTAATTACTAAACTAAGAATGCACATGAAGTAAATTGGGGAAATAACTTTTGGGAAAACTGAATGATTTGGACAATACCTAAGGGAAAAATCCACCTAGACTTCACTTGTTATTGACTCTGAATCAGATGATTTATTCACTTGACTTGATCTGTAGAAATCCTTAAGTTATATTTTTATCTCTCTCGAGACTAACAACATCTAACCCTAGGTTGATTAATTGAAATCTCTTTCTCATTAACACCCCTAGTGTTGCATTCACTCGATCTATGGATTCTTTTATTAGGTTTCACCCTAATCCGGTAAAATCTTGTCACCCTATCTCTAGGCATGCAATCAACTCCGCTTAATTATGCTAGATCTACTCTTAGACAGGGACTTTTGCTCCTCTGAATAAGCACATCAATACTTGAATCAATATCCTAGAATATTAAAGCAATAATTAAGAACACATAATTAAGAACAAGTCAAATATTTATCATACAATTCAGAAAATAATAACAAGATCCGTCTTAGGTTTCATTCCCCTTAGGTATTTAGGGGGTTTAGTTCATATTATGAACGAAAACATCTCAAAAGAATATTGATAACAAAACATAAAGAAAACACAAGAACTCTAGAAGGGAATTGAAGGGAGATCTTCAGTCTTGAAGGTGAATCCGGCTTCTGAGATGGATCAATCGGCTTTCTTCGAGTAATTCCTTACCTCTTACTCCGTGTGTGTCCTCTAATCCTCCTATAGTGTGCTTAAATAGGCTTTAGAATGCCTAAAAGCCTTCAAGAGTGGCCTTCAAGAGTGTCCTCTAATCGATAGGGACACGCCCATGTGACACGCCCGTGTGCGATTTCTCCAATCCGTGTTTAAGGCTGTTAAATAGACACAAGCATGTGGTCTACCCGTGTAAGTCGTGCTCAATTCTGGTAAATAGACACGGGCGTGTGGTCTACCCGTGTGAGGAAGTCCAGGCCGTGTTGATTTCCCACGTTGGCTCATTTTCTCCGTTTTCGGCCTGTTTCTCGCTCTTTTTATTCTCCTATGCTCATCTAAGTATAAAACATGAAATTAAAGGATTAGGAGCATCGAATTCACCAAATCTAAGGATAAATCATCCAAAAATATGCTACGCATGGGGTAAAAACATGTATAAATTATGTTTATCACACATCAATACTTGAATCAATATCCTGGAATATTAAAACAAGAATTTAGAATACATAATTAAGAAGAAATCAAATATTTATCATATAATTCAGAAAATAATAACAAGATCCGTCTTTGGTTTCATTCCCCTTAGGTATTTAGGGGGTTTAGTTCATATTATGAATGAAAACATCTCAATAGAATAATGATAACAAAACATAAAGAAAACCCAAGAACTCTAGAAGGGAATTGAAGGGAGATCTTCAGTCTTGAAGGAGATTCCGGCTTCTGAGATGGATCAGTCGGTGTTCTTCAAGTAATTCCTTGCCTCCTACTCCGTGTGTTCTTTCTAGGTACCTCATAGGGTGTTTATATAGGCTTTAGAATGCTTCAAAGCCCTCAAGAGTGGCCTTTTCCAAATAGAACTAGACTTGGGCTCGACAGGGGCATACCCGTATGGCACACTCATGTGGGGTGGCTTAGGCCGTGTTTAGAGTCTGTTAAATAGACACGACTGTGTGGTCAACCTGTGTGAGGAAGTCCAGGCCATGTTGATTTCCCACGTTGACCAATTTTCTCCGTTTTTGGCCCGTTTCTCGTTATTTTTACTCTCCTATGCTCACCTAAGTATAAGATATGAAATTAAAGGATTAGGAGCATCAAATTCCGCAAATTTAATGATAATTCATCCAAAAATGTGCTTAAGCATGGGATAAATATGTATAAATTACGACCTATCAAATACCCCCACACTTAAGCGTTTGCTTGTCCTCAAGCAAAATCCTCAACTCACAATCAAAATAAAATCTTCTCAACTTATAATTCTCATCAATAGTATCTCAAAATAATCCATAAGTAATCATACATTGAAAATTCAACTCGAAAAATATCAAAGTTTCAAACATTCCAAGTTGAGCATTTTATCATGAAAACATAGGTGTCTCCCCTCATCTAAGTAATCACCTTTGATTCAAAATATCACAGAGTTTCACATCCTCACTAAAGATTCACTCAAATCACTCGAGCTGTTTAAGGACAAGAAATTTAGCACTCAACAGTCAATATGAAAAGTTATTACCATAGGCTTGTGTGAAAATCAAATCCCCTCCACTATATATTGAGATGATACATCAATCAAAAAGTCTTTAGAAGGTTGTAACATGGCTTTCGTTAGGGGGTGTGGTCACAAGCTGAAAGAAAAGGTTAGAAACGAGATTGAATTGAAAAATTACCTAACTAGAAAAAAATACTAATACTGACAAATTACATTCCTAATTAGAAGATCCTAGAATTGTGCTTTTCTTCATGGGATATAGAATTAAATACTTAAGCTCAAAAAGAATTACTACTAATATGTATGTATGTATATATATTATTGTTAATTTTTTTTAAGAACAAATCAAATAGAACTTTGCTAACTATCAAAAATAAAACATAGCTAAGCAATTTATTCAAATCAAATCTTGACAAAAATAGGGATCAAATGAGGGGATTTCAACAATAATGGGTTATGGGTTAATAGTGAGGATAAATCAATGAATAGCTTGTTAGGCTCAAGGGGGTTCACTAAGGGTTAATTATGAGGGTAGAATTTCATGAAGTAAGTGGGTTAAACCTAAGTGCCTTTATCATCTCGACATATCAAATCAAATGGTGTGGTCTTGACTTACATAATCGAAGCAAGTTCTAGAATAACAAATCAATATTGACGCACTCATAGCAATAATAAAAGTGAGCATGAAAGAAATAATATATGCTCTAAAGGCTCAAGATCTCACAAAAATTATGACTTTTTGATATTAAACCTGTGAATTTCAACTCAAGATAATACCTAAACTTGGGGAAACAACCTAAAAATTTTTTAATTCTCAAAAATCAACTTATCATGCTTGATTCTTTAATTCCTTAAAGTTTAAACAATCAATGCATAAATGCCTATGTTTTAATTCAAGACATATCAATAAAAATCATAAATTAATAAAAATTCATTCTAATAGTGATATGAGTGAGTCACGTGAAAATAAGACAAAATTCAGGGATTTTTCTGATAATGATATAAATAACCCCCCACACTTAAGATGTACATTGTCCTCAATGTACAAAGATAGATTTACTAAAAATTATAGATATAAGATCATAAGATAGGGAGAGAAGTGAAACTTCCTGAATGTTAAATGGAATCCTTAATTGGATTCATGTAGAGTAGTCGGCTAAGGCAAGTGTGAGATTGGAGGGGGATACTCCGGTGGTGGTAGAGGTTTGTTAGTCCACAAGTCCTGCACTAAAAGAATATTATATCTGGTGGTAGCTATGGTCGTGGCCGAGCAGGACATGGTAGTCGTGGAGAACCTTTTTCAGTGGAGTTGCAAATTCCTAAGTAATAGTCAGCTTTAGAGCTCTTCAAAACTGCGATAGAATCATTAACTCTTTAGGAAATATAAAGTAACATGATTACTCGTAAAGAAATGGCCAAAAATATAAATTACTTGATAAAAATTATAAAACCTAAAGATGAAGTAAAAATAGTATTAAAGAGAAATAAAATAAAATAAAAAGTAAGTTAAAAACAAATAAAGCTAAAAATAAAAACATAGAAATAATAAATAGTGGGGGGGAAATGAAGATTTCGGCGGCTAGGGTTAGGGTTTTTGGGGAGAGGGATGATGAATAGTGGGGGTTTATATAGATGTTGAGGTACACGAATGTAGGGCACGCCCATGTGTAACACCTAAATGTAACACCCCAAACCCGGCCTAGACGTTATGACCGGATATGATGCGCCACATCGAAGCATTCAAAACATTCCGTATTACTTAGTTGGAAAATCTTAGTTGGTGATTGTATAAGACACTTTTAAAAGTAGGTTAAAGTGAACGGAAGCCGTGCACCAGGTAGGAAACCAGAAAGGAGAGGAGGTGAGTCCGTCGGACTGCTTAAGTACCAAGCTCCCTTCGGATCCAATCCTAGACATGCATGCCGCCATTGCCACACTCTAACATCTCGTATGATTTGGAGAAAACCGTTTGGTTATGTCTCATTTTAAGAAATTGATTAAGGTTGAAAAACGTTTGCTGAAAACATTTATTTTCTTGGGAAAAACATTTACTTTGCGGAAACTTTGCACGTCATCGTGATCTTTTAAAACAAGTAGTTTTTATAAAACGAACCCTAGTGCTAACCAGTTTAATAATCCCCAAAATAAAATTAATTAAAAAGAGCGGCCTTATTACAACTTTGAGCACAATAAAATAATCCAAATTAAATGCTAAATTTATTTAAAATCGGCAATCAATCTTCATGGCCCTCTGAATCCCCTTGACTCCAAGTCCACCAACTAGGGCTCACTGCAAGGATGGAAGAGGAAGGGTGAGTTTGGGAAAACTCGGTGTATCTGAAACCCATCCAAAGCCTAAATCACTTGAGCCTATTGGGCCTAAGCCTATCTGAGATAACGATACATAGTGGAACAAAGCCCTTTTTAGAATACAGTAGCAAGGCCTTAGCCCTTTTTAACATAACAGTATGGCCCATAGGCCCAGTTCAGTAACATATGTAACAATATCAGTAATGAATGCAAGCCCAACTGGGGAGACTACTCAACCCACCAACCGCTACACCGCCTGCATCAGCCCTACACTCCATGTGGGAATATCTCAACCCACCCAAACCCTACACTCCACAGTTAAAGACAACACTCAATTATCGATCGATTGAGGCAAAGCCTCCGAGACGTGGATGAACCACTTTCGATACTTCCTCCATCAATACCCCAATCCCATGCAGCAGATATCAATAAAAGCATAATATGCAAAATACGATATCAATTATTCATGCATTTGACCATTTTAAACCCTAGGGGTATTTGGTAATTATGCTCTTTAAGGGTAATTTCAGTAACTTACGTAACTACATAAGCTATTCCATAATTCTTAACAATTTTATGCAATTTGATTCTACCTCTAACCGACAGGCTACTTTGCCCATCTCTTACCCATATTGGTCCGTAAGCCCATTGGGCCCAGTTTTGGCCCATCGAGGCCCCTTTTTCCGAAATACGCTAAAATGTCACACGAACCTCCTTACCACTTTGCGGTGCTAGATCTAACAATTACTCTATGTCTTGAGAGCATTCGCATACTCACAAGCCTATGAAATGCCAGAATTTCGGCATTTTGGCTTTTGCCGAATTGAACTAAGGAAGGGTGTTCGGTACACACCTGATTCGCGACGACTGCTACCAAGATCCCCTTTCGATGTCCTACAATTGATTAGCACAGTTCTTATTTACAAACCATAATCACTAAACCCCAAAACTTATTCATCCATGCTCAAACCATATCCCTAAAAGCCTTTGAAACCTTACCTTCTTTGCCAAAAACGGTAGCTAGCTCCGAATCCGATTGCTCCAACAACCCACGCCTTTAATCCAACACTTAAGAAGACACTAATCATTGATAAAAACGTCGATTAAAACCTTTAGAGCCACATGTCCAATTAATGACCTCTCTATATTTTAGGGATTTGGCTTTTCTTAACTTTGCAAAATAAGAACAGATCTGAGATGATAAGTACTTACCCCTTACTCCTACTTGATTTCCTCGCAATTCGGTGCAGATCTATCTATCAAACGACGGTAGAGCTCGATTCCCAAAGTCTTGAAGTTTCGGCTATAAGCCCCCAAATCTATGGTACTTTCGGCTTTTGGGTGGTGAAGAAGATGATAATGTGGAACTATAACCTTGAAGTAGAATTGCTGTCAGGTATCTAGGATTAAGAAAAGATAATCGTAGATTAGTAAAAATAAAGAACATAGAAAAAAAACCTGGCTTTGAAGAAATCGGCACAAGCAGTGATCACAAGATTTCGGCTTTTATGGATTCGGCAACAGTATTGATGAATAGCGGTATGATGAATGGTTGTGAAGAAGAAAATAGAAAAAGAAGAATAGGGAGGTGGTAGTTTTGCTAGATAGGAAGAAGAGAGAAAAGAACAATCCTAAGGTGCAAAAGCGAAGAAAAGCGGCACCACTCAACACCCTAAGTGCGAAATACTAACCTAATACCCCTGCCGATTTTCCTCTTTAATTCCCACCATTCGGCTAACTCCTAGCCTCATCCCAATCCTTAAATCTCTCCCTTATCACTCCTTAATCCAAGCATTTAAACTGATCCAACTCTCCTCTAGCGAATCCACGAACTCCAACACTTACCCTCCTGCACTTAAAAATAAATGCATCCATTTGCCAACACAGGAATCGATCCTTGCCTTCCCCAAAGCTCCACAGGCCACTTTTCTAGGAGCCTAGTGGCATCACCCTTACCACTTTACCAAGGCTCTTTTTGTGATGCAACTTACCCACCACTCTACTTAAGGGCCACTTAGCCGAACCCCTAACTCCTAAGTCTAAAATTCCAAAAATTCAAGCTGGGTTTGGCCAACTCATGGGCAGATCCATAAGCCCATTTACTTACTCAAAATATTAATTTCACATCCAAATACAATAATTTAAAGTCTTTATAAAATATTGAAAACCACGAATAAATCCGAAAAATCAGGATGTTACACCATGTGTCCTTATTTCAGCCCGTGTATTTCGTGATTTTCAAATTTGGGCACGTTTGAAATTTGGCACACACCTGTGTTCTTTAGGCGTGTTGGTGCACACGATCGTGTCACAGGGCTATGTCCTACTTCGTTCGCTTCTCCCACGCTCGTGTATATGTGCGTACGCCCATTTTATTTTGACAATTTTGACCACGTGTGGTGGGCACGGGCATGTCGCATGCCCATGTTAGTTTCCTAGTTTCAACCACGGCTTATAGACACGGGCGTGTCGCACGCCCATGTTGATTTGGCAGAATTACCCATGGCCATGTCGCACGGCCGTGGTAATATGTTTAATCCTGTGTTAGGAAAAAATTTTACTCTGTTTTTACACGGCCGTACCGCATGGCCGTGTCCTCTCCCTTGGTATGAACACGGCCTAAGGCACGCTCGTATGCCTGCCGTGTGAATTAGGAAAAACCTATGTTCAATGACTCAATTAATGATTTAAATGTTAGAAACTAAAATAAGAAATCAACACTGTTAGTGCTCGAGTTGCCTCTTGAAAAGCGCTTATTTATAGTTTAAGCTCGACTTACCTCGATTTTGCATAGTCATGGTGGTTCAAGGAGTTGACACTCCTCATTCCTTCTATCAATTATATCAAAATAAGGTTTAAGTCGAGTACTGTTTACCTTGAAAGTGCCGACGTTGGGATGTGTTACCTCGACTGTACCATACGGGAAAATATTCATTACCGTAAAGGGAGTCACTCTGTCCGTATTTTGCTCTAAAGTAGCAACTCAGGGGTTATTTTCATCTAACAATACTTTTCCCCAACTTTAATTTACTTTGTTTCATCCCTATGTTCATCGTGGTGTCGCTTCGATTTTTTGTGCTTTTGGTTTCTCCTTGACAGGTGTTTGCCATTCATCTTGTTCATCGACCTGAAGTCTTCATTTTTCATAGATGGGTCCTTTGTTTTTACTTGAACATGGCTCATGTATGCTCTTCAAATGTGTTTCCTCCAAAGAAGGTTGCATCACATGATTAGTATTAGCAGCATGATTCATACAACCACCCTCAATATTCAATTTGCTACTCGAATTACGAGCTTGAAGAGAGATTGTTTCATCACCCACACGAAGTGTGAGTTCACCTGTACCACTATCAATAATGGTTCTAGCAGTTGCTAAAAAGGGTATTCCTAAAATCAAAGGTATGTTACTATCCTCTTCTATATCTAGAACAACAAAGTCTATTGGGTATAGAAATTTATCGATTTTAACAAGAACATATTCAATGATACCCCTAGGAAATCTAATGGTTTTATCAGCCAATTGAATGCTCATCGTAGTTTGTTTGGGTTTCCCAAGACCTAGCTATTTAAACATTTTATAAGGCATAACATTAATGCTTGTCCCTAAATCAGCCAAAGCATTTTTAACGTTTAAAATACCAATTAAACAAGGAATCGTAAAACTCCTTGGATCTTTCAACTTGTTGGGAAGCTTATTCTATAAAATGGCTGAGCAAACTGCGTTCAACTCCACATGTGACGCCTCATCCAACTTTCGCTTGTTTTCTAAAAGCTCTTTTAAGAATTTAATTGTGTTCAGCATCTGCGAAAGAGCTTCAATAAATGGTAAGTTAATATGTAATTTCTTTAATAATTTAAGGAATTTACCAAATTGTTCATCCGTATGGTCTTTCCTTGTCGCACTAGGATATGGCACACGAGGTTTGTAGTTCTTACTTACTGGTTTTTGCTCATTGTGGTCCATCTCACCTTTACCTTTACTTACCAAAATTCCTTGCCTTGGTTCTGGTTAGGTTCGACTAACCCTTCCTTATCTCAAACGATAATCGCATTGAGTTGTTGCCTTGGGTTAGATTCAGTATTACTTGGCAAGTTACCTTGTGGTCGTTTAGAAATCAATTTGGCAAGTTGTGTAACACCCCAAACCCGGCCCAGACGTTATGGCCGAATCTGACGTGCCACATTGGAGTTGAAAACCCACGTTTCGTTTTAATGTTTTAAAAACCATATATTTTATTGAGTTAACAAAGTGTATGGAAGCTGGGCACCGGTAGGTATCCGAGACAGAGGAGGTGAGCCATGAAGGTCGCTAAGTACCAAGCTCTTTGATTGGAACCAATCCTGACATGCCCACAACCATAGCCACACTTTGTTATATCGAGTTTAAATTTGTTTAAGTGGATGTCTTTGATAAATCGATTAATCGTGATGTTGAGATATTTTAAAACAAATATCGTTTTGAAAACACGCCCTAAGTCTAGCCCATTTGAATAATTATTAACCAATTTTTTAAAGTTATTAAAATTAAAATAATCCAAAAAATGAAAGGAAAGTTAAAATTGGCCTTATTACAACCCAAAAGTAAATAATAATTAAAGTAATTAAAATGAAAACCAATACTTGTTTAAAAGCCCAAAGATGATCACCGTGGCCACTCAAGAATCCTCTCGGCCCAAGTCCTCACATCAAGGCTCACTGCAAGGTTAAGGAAGGGGGTGAGTTTGGAAACTCGATGTGCAACAAGCCCCTTCGAGCCCAAAACAATAACGGCCTATTGGGTCTAAGCCCAAATCCAATCTCAATCATGCCTCGGGTCAGTAGCCCTTTTCATATTTCATATTTCATATCTTCGGGTCAAGCCTTTTCATGTTTCATATTTCATAATACTCGTAGAAGCCTTTTCATATTTCATATTATTGGTGAAGCCTTTATTTAAATGGTATGGCCCTTAGACCCATTTCAATGTCACATATAATTTCAATGAAAGAATGCAACCCATTTGGGAGACTACTCAACCCACCATCCGCTACTCTCCACCGTACCAACCAACACACCATGTGGGATTAACTCGACCCACCCCGCCAAACTCTCCAATTGGCAAAGATAGTGCTTTATCATATAACTTGGAGGCCTAGCCTCTTTTAATAATCAGGGCCAAAGCCCTTTCAATAAGCGGGGCATAAGCCCTTTTATAAGCGGGGCATAAGCCCTTTCGATAAGCAGGGCATAAGCCCTTTTCACTTCCTCCATCCATATAAAACCCAACCCAATGCATTTATGATTACCTCATGTGCATATCATACATATCATGTGCGTATCATACATTTCATGTGGATATCATACATACCATATTTATCAAAATCCCATGTATTAAAATCATACATAAACCCTAGGGTATAATGGTCATTTTACCTAGGGGCAAAACGGTCATTTTCAAATTATAAGGGTAATCTTGTAATTTTACCAAAAATTAGGGTTTCCATGTTTATTAATGATTACTTAACAATTCATGGGTGTAAACAGTGATTCTGGCCCATTTTTAGCGAAAACGAGTTATTGGGCCTAAAACCCTTAATGGGCCCTACTTAGCCAATTTCGTCATCTCGGCCCATTTAGCCTATATTCCATAACGGTTTTAACAGTCTTATCATGCCATATAATAGATTTCTGTTTACTACCAATTTTTCCCAAATGGGCCTGAAAGCCCAATGGGCCCCACTTCGACCCCTCGAGGCCCAACTTACCAAGAATGCCAAAAATCACACTCTTACCGTTTCCATCGTTCTCGATCATCGTCTCATCGATTCTAACTAACTAGTGAGCATTCGCTTGCTCACAAGTCCTCGAAATGCCAGAATTTTGGCATTTCGGCTTTTCGGCATTTATCGCTTTAAGCTATGAAAAAGGGTTCGTTACACACCTGATTTGCGATATTCCTTGACGAGATCTCCTATGCGATTTCTCCTATAATCAATTGTTTAACTAGATCAGCTCGCAATAATTGAACCAAAATAAGAACTTTCCAATATTAACACTTACACATTCGGCCACCATCCATAATGGCCTTAAGCACCTTACCTTTGTCGCGATTGATGACTAGGCCTAGATACTCCGGCGATCCAAGCTACTCCAAAATGACACTACACCTTGCTGCTCCTTCAATAAATAAACCAAAAATATTAAAAGAAGACCCCATAAAGTCTATGCCCATATTCGGCCATCTCCCTAAATTAGAGAGGTTTCGCTTTTCTTAAACTCCTTAATATTGAATTGATTAAAGCTACGAGCACTTACCAAGGTTCACTTACCCAAACGGTTTCAATCCGTGTTAACTCCGATTCAACGCAATGCACTCTAAAACACTAGCGAACCCGTACCACAAGGATCCTACGAATTGGCCACCAAGTCACCCAAGGGTCTTTGTGCTTTTGGCTTTTGGGTCACTTTATAGAGCAATCGACTTCCTTTGACTCCTTGATTTGGCTTATTGATATTCGGTTAGAAGCGAGAAGAATGATAGGTTCGGCTTTTACTATAAACGAAAGAGAGGAAGAATAAGAAGTAGAGAGTTTGTGGAAGAAATAACGAAAGAGAAAAGAGAGGATTAGCTTAAGAACAATCGGCAAGAGGAGAAAGAAAAAAGAAGAAGGCTACATACCAAAGAAGAAATCGGCACACTCGGACCCTAATGCCGAAATTAACTAGCCTAATACCCCTTACCGAAAATCCCTCTCAAATCTCCCTTCCAAACGGCTAAGCTCTATCCTTCTCTCAAATCCTAAAATCTCTCCCTTATCCCTCCTTAATTTATGCATTTGACTTGATCCAACTCTCCTCTTACGTAATCCACTTAGGTTCCAACACTTACCCTTCCCGCACATAAAAATAAATCCTCTTATTTGCCAACACAGGAATCGAACCGGGACTTCCCTTATGCTCCACACGCCACCTTTTTAGGAGCTTAGTGGCGTCACCCTTGCCACTTTACTACTGCTTTTTTTTGTGATACATTTTACCCACAACTTAATATAAGGGCACCTAGCCGAACCCCTAACTCCTAAGTCCAAAATTTTAAAAATTCTAGGGTTTTGGCCAACTCATGGGCCTTCCATAAGCCCATTAACATACCCACATTATGAATTCCATAATCACATACCAAATTTTAGAAATTTACTTAAAATATCAAGAATCGCGAAACCCGAAAATCGGGATGTTACAACTCTACCCTCCTTAAAGAAATTTGACCTCGAAATTTACTGGTCCAAACAGTTGAGGGTATCACGACGATTGCCTCTTCGGTCTCCCAAGTAGCTTCTTCCTTGCCATGGTTCCTCCAAAGTACCTTCACCAACGGATGACCTCCTTCTCAACACCTTGACATCACGATCAAGTATTTGCAGGTTCCTCTTCAAAGGTCAAACCGATTGTACCTCAATTTACTGAATCGCACGATATGAGTTGGGTCGAACGATATCGCCTTAACATGGACACATGGAAGACATCGTGAATGCGATCCGATTCGGAGGTAACTCGGTTGATAAGCCACCGCCCTATCCGCTTAATGATTCGATAAGGTCCAATAAACCGTGGGCTCAACTTACCCTTCTTTCCAAATCTCAAGATCTTCTTCCAAGGCGAAACTTTCAAAAAGACCATGTCTCCTACCGCATATTCAATATCCTTACGCTTCAGATCGGCATAAGACTTTTGTCGATCCTCGCCTCTTTAACCGCTTCGACCACCTTAATCTTGTCTTGAGATTCGCCACCAACTCTGGCCCAAGTATTTGCCTTTCCCCAATTACGCCCAACAAGTAGGCGGCGACACCTTCGCCCATATAGTGCCTCATATGGAGCCATCCGAATACTTGCTTGGTAGCTGTTGTTATCTGCGAACTCCGCTAAGGGCAAATGGTCCTCCCAGTGCCTTTAAACTCAATAGCACAACCCTCAACATATCCTCTAAAATCTGAATAACCCTCTCGATCGCCCATCCGATTGAGGGTGAAAAGTCATCTTGAAATCAATCGCGTTCCCAATGCCTCATGCAACTTCGCCAAAACCGAGATGTAAACCTTGGGTCTCGATGCGAAATTATCGATCTTGGCACACCATGCAATCGCACTATTTCCACCACATACAATCCGCCAACTTCAAGTGAGTAATCGGTTCGAGCGGTATGAAATGAGCGATTTCGTGAGTCTATCCACAATCACCCAAACCGAATCCTTCCTAGAAGGTGTCAACGGCAACCCACTTACAAAGTCCATAGTTACCCTTTCCCACTTCCAACGTGGTATCTTTACCTACATTGTAACAATCCGAAGGTAGTTGATGCTCGGCCTTCATTTGTTGACATGTCAAACATCTCCCAACAAATTCGGTCACTTCGCTAAGCCCAGGCCACCAATATTGCTCTCGCAAGTCTCGATACAACTTACTCCTCCCGGATGCATAGCACAAGGTCCATTATGTGCCTCTTTCAAAATCATCAATCTCAAGTCGAGTCTTTCGGCATACAAATTCTTCCTCGAAAACAAAGAACTCCCTCACTATTTAACCCAAAGTCAGGATTCTCCCCCTTCTCAACTTGCCGAACTCGAGCAACCAACGACTCGTCCTCCAACTGTTGCTTCTTAATCTATTCTACCCAAGTCGGTCTTACCTGTAACTCCGCCAATAAACTTCCGTCGTCATACAAACTTAGACGAGCAAACATCGCCTTTAATTCTGCCACCATCCTTCGACTTAGCGCATCAGCCACGACATTCGCCTTACCTGGATGATACTCGATCGAACAGTCATAGTCCTTTAACAACTTTATCCACCTTCGTTGCCTAAGATTCAGCTCCTTTTGAGTCAACAAGTACTTAAGACTCTTGTGATCCGTATAGATGATGCATTTCTCCCCATACAGGTAATGCCTCCATATCTTAAGTGCAAAGATTATTGCTGCCAATTCCAAGTCATGAGTAGGGTAGTTCACCTCATGTGGCTTAAGCTGTCGTGAAGCATAGCGACCACTTTACCCTCTTGCATCAACACGCAGACCTAAACCTACATGTGACGCATCACAGACACAGTGAAATCCTTACGGACACTGGTGAATCAAAGCTGGCGCTTAGTCAAAACCTTCTTCGATCTCTCAAAAGCCTCTTCTGCTTATTTGTCCAAACAAAAGGTGCTCCCTTCCTTATAAGTTTAGATTAGCGGTCGCCAACACGTAAAATCCTTCCACAATTTCCGATAATAACCCGCCAACCCCGAAAACTTGAATCTCCGTTATCGACTTGGTGGCTTCCATTCAGAATTGCTTCAATCTTTCGAGGGTCCACCTTGATCCCTCGACAGACACAACATGCCCCAAGAAGGTAACTTCCTTCACCAAAACTCGCACTTACTAAACTTTGCATAAAGTTGCTTCTCCTTAACACTTGCAAGACTACACGAAGATGCTCATCATGCTTCTCTTCCGTTCCGAATACACCAAGATATCATCAATAAAAATGACTACGAACCGATCCAAGTATGGTTGGAATACCCGATTCATCAAATCCATGAATGCCGCGGTGCATTAGTCAACCCAAATGGCATTACCGAAACTTCGTAATGTCCGTATCGAGTCTGAACGCCGTCTTATAAATATCCCCCTCTTTAACTCTTAATTGATGATATCCCGACCGAAGGTCGATTTTAGAAAACACCAAGGCTCCTTTTAGTTGGTCGAACAGATCATCAATTCTTGGTAACGGATACTTGTTCTTAATAGTCACTTATTCAACTGCCGATAGTCAATGCACATGCGCATAGTCCCATCTTTCTTCTTTACGAATAGTCCGGGTGCACCCCACGGGAAACACTTGGTCTTATAAACCCTCTATCCAATAGCTCTTGAATCTGAGCTTTCAATTCTACCAACTCCTTTGGTGCCATCCGATAAGGTGCAATGGACACAGGAGCTAGTCGTTCCGGTAGTAAGTCGATTCCAAACTCGACTTCTCTATTCGGGGGTAATCCAGGAAGTTCATCTGGGAATACATCCTGAAATTCCCTAATAGTCCTAACCGATTCCACCGTTATCTCCTCAAGTCCCGTTTGACTCACAAAGGCCAAGCACCTCACAACCTTTCCGGATCAACTTCTCGGCTCTTAACGCCGAAACAACATTGGATAAATAATCCCTTCGTTCCCCTATGACCATTATCTCCTCATCTTCGGTAGTTCTTAGTACCATCCTCTTTGCCGCATAATCCAACGTCGCCTTGTGCTTAATTAACCAATCCATTCCTAGAATAAGATCAAAATCCCGAAATGGCAGCTCCATCAAATCTCCTTCAAAGATTTTATCTTGTGTCCCTAACGGTACTGCCCTAAAAATTTTATCTACCTTAACCGAATGTCCTAATGGACTTATTACTGATACCCCACTCACGGTCTTCTCGTGAAGCACATCCAAAGCCCCGATACATCACAAGCAACATACGAGTGGGTGGAGCCCACATCAATCAAAGCAGTGTAAGGTATACTATGAATGAAGAACGTATCAGTTATAACATCAGGAGCGTCACCCTCCTCACGACGTCGTGCAGCATAAACTAACGCCGGTTGTCGAGCTTCAAGATGACCAGCACCTCCGCCAGGGCCCCACGTCCTCGTCCATTACCATTGCCACCTCTACCTTGCCCACGACCCTCGTGGTGGTGGTCCTCCTCATTGTGGTTGGACATCCCTTTGCTCGCTGCCAGCTTGACTCGAGGCTGTCCTCCGAGGACACTCTCTCGAACTTATGCTCTTTTGACCCACATCGAAAACATGCTCCGATTCGCTTCAAAGACTCCCCATATGCACCCTACCACAGTCCCTGCAAGCCTGCGGTCTATAAGTATTTACTGGAACTGCTCGAACCGGTTCCTCCATCCTTGCTCTTTTAACACTTCGATTCGTGGCACTCGAGGGTCTGAAATCCCTCTTGAATCTGGGTCGATCCTTCTCACGATTCTGTCGCTCACTCAGCTTCACCTCCTCGGCTATCTTAGCCTTTTCTACCAACGCAGCAAAACCACGCTCCCTCTGTGGAGCTATCAATATCCTAAGCTCATCGCGGAGACCATCCTCAAAGCGGACACTGCGCTCATATTCGGTTGCCACTATACCACTAGCATATCGACTCAGCCTCAAAAATTCTGCCTCATACTCTGCTACAGTCTTATCACCTTGAGTCAGATTCAAGAATTCCTTTCGACGAGCATCCACATAGCTTGCTCCAACATACCTCCCTTTAAAGCGCTTTGAACAATTCCCGTGTTACTTGCTCAATTGGGGTACTCTCCCTTACGGTGATCCACCATCGGTATGCCTCGTCACGTAGCAAATGACACAGCTCCTCTCAACTTTTGCTCCACCGAGGTCTAGGTCGCCCATGATCCGATTCTGTTGCCTCCACCAATATTACGCCACATTTGGGGCCACTCCAGATACACCCTAAATACCTCCGCTCGTTGGTCGGAGTCGCTCCGATATAGACCCTTATTCACCGTCCCAAGACTAGCTCCACCACTCTTTCTAAAACCCTTAACATGGCTTGGGATAAAGCGTCATCCCCGCACCCGATCATAAGACCGGTCTCCGTTGCTTGCGGCACGGTGGCTCCTCGGTGGCCTATGCCCCGAGGATGAAGATTCAACTTGCACCCTTCGCGACCACGTCCGCGGCCTCGCCCTGAGCTCCTCTAGTACTCATATTGAATTATCTAATTTACGAATTTTAAGCAATTAGTATAACGTTCCACTGTTTATTAAGAAAATGTCTTATGTAGATATAGCAGTTCAAGGATTTTTCGTATCATCGTAGCCTAGCTACGTCTCATTCCTACCGTTTACTGACTCTACCCTAGCTAAAGTCTCATAGTAGGGTCTCAAGACTATTCATAATATCAATATCATATATTGTAAGGAAAATATACTTACAGACTTGGTGCCGGGATTCAGCATCGCCACTTCTTTCTCCAATCCATTTAGAAAAACATGTTTTTGATTATCGAAAATAGAAATTGAAAACTTTGATTTGAAAACTCCTTTATTTTGAACTCTTGATTTAAAGCAGAAAAATTGGTACCCTTTTTACCTATATTTCTCATAACCATATTTAAAATGAACTTTTCAAAACTATTTTCCAAAAATACCCTTCTTAGGCCTAAGTTTTCGAAAACATTTTGGACCCAATCCACGGTGAGTTGTTGCAACCTAGGCTCGATACCACTAAATGTAACACCCTAAACACGGCCAGACGTTATGGCCGAATCGACGTGCCACATTGGAGTTGAAAACCCACGTTTCGTTTTAATGTTTTAAAACCATATATTTTATTGAGTTAACAAAGTGTATGGAAGTCGGGCACCGGTAGGTATCCGAGACAGAGGAGGTGAGCCATGAAGGTCGCTTAAGTACCAAGCTCTTTGATTGGAACCAATCCTAGACATGCCCACAACCATAGCCACACTTTGTTATATCGAGTTTAAATTTGTTTAAGTGGGCGTCTTTGATAAATCGATTAATCGTGATGTTGAGATATTTTAAAAACAAATATCGTTTTGAAAACACGCCCTAAGTCTAGCCCATTTGAATAATTATTAACCAATTTTTTAAAGTTATTAAAATTAAAATAATCCCGAAAAAATGAAAGGAAAGTTAAAATTGGCCTTATTACAACCCAAAAGTAAATAATAATTAAAGTAATTAAAATGAAAACCAATACTTGTTTAAAAGCCCAAAGATGATCACCGTGGCCACTCCAATCCTCTCCGCCCAAGTCCTCACATCAAGGCTCACCTGCAAGGTTAAGGAAGGGGGGTGAGTTTGGAAACTCAGTGTGCAACAAGCCCCTTTCAGAGCCCAAAACAATAACGGGCTATTGGGTCTAAGCCCAAATCCAATCTCAATCATGCTTTGGGCAGTAGCCCTTTTCATATTTCATATTTCATATCTTGGGTCAAGCCTTTTCATGTTTCATATTTCATATCTTTGGGTCAAGCCTTTTCATATTTCATATTCTTGGGCGAAGCCTTTATCAGTAAGCTAGTATGGCCCTTAGACCCATTTCAATGTCACATATAATTTCAATGAAAGAATGTAACCCATTTGGGGAGACTACTCAACCCACCATCCGCTACTCTCCACCCGTACCAACCAACACACCATGTGGGATTAACTCGACCCACCCCGCCAAACTCTCCATTGGCAAAGATAGTCGCTTTATCATATAATTGAGGCCTAGCCTCTTTTAATAATGGGGCCAAAGCCCTTTCAATAAGCAGGGCA
This sequence comes from Gossypium arboreum, assembly GCF_025698485.1. NCBI lineage: Eukaryota > Viridiplantae > Streptophyta > Magnoliopsida > Malvales > Malvaceae > Gossypium > Gossypium arboreum. The sequence continues at coordinate 19,251,385 of NC_069080.1, forward strand.
TAAGCCCTTTTATAAGCAGGGCATAAGCCCTTTCGATAATCAGGGCATAAGCCCTTTTCACTTCCTCCATCCATATAAAACCCAACCCAATGCATTTATGATTACCTCATGTGCATATCATACATATCATGTGCGTATCATACATTTCATGTGCATATCATACATACCATACTTATCAAAATCCCATGTATTAAAATCATACATAAACCCTAGGGGTATAATGGTCATTTTACCTAGGGCAAAACAGTCATTTTCATATTATAAGGGTAATCTTGTAATTTTACCAAAATTAGGGTTTCCATGTTTATTAATGATTACTTAACAATTCATGGGTGCAACAAATGATTCGGCCCATTTTTAGCAGCGAGTTATTGGGCCTAAAACCCTTAATGGGCCCTACTTAGCCAATTTCGTCATCTCGGCCCATTTAGCCTATATTCCATAACGGTTTTAACGGTCTTATCATGCCATATAATGATTTCCGTTTACTACCAATTTTTCCCAAATGGGCTGAAAGCCCAATGGGCCCCACTTCGACCCTCGAGGCCCAACTTACCAAGAACGCCAAAAATCACACTCTTACCGTTTCCATCGTTCTCGATCATCGTCTCATCGATTCTAACTAACTAGTGAGTGTTCGCTTGCTCACAAGTCCTCGAAATGCGAATTTGGCATTTACTTTTCAAACATTTATCGCTTTAAGCTATGAAAAGGGTTCGTTACACACGATTTGCGATATTCCTTGACGAGATCTCCTATGCGATTTCTCCTATAATCAATTGTTTAACTAGATCAGCTCGCAATAATTGAACCAAAATAAGAACTTTCCAATATTAACACTTACACATTCGCCACCATCCATAATGGCCTTAGGCACCTTACCTTTGTCGCGATTGATGACTAGGCCTAGCTACTCCGTGATCCAAGCTACTCCAAAACGACACTACACCTTGCTGCTCCTTCAATAAATAAACCAAAAATATTAAAAAGACCCCATAAAGTCTATGCCCATATTCGCCATCTCCCTAAATTAGAGAGGTTTCGCTTTTCTTAAACTCCCTAATATTGAATTGATTAAAGCTACGAGCACTTACCAAGGTTCACTTACCCAAACGGTTTCAATCCGTGTTAACTCCGATTCAACGCAATGCACTCTAAAACACTAGCGAACCCGTACCACAAGGATCCTACGAATCGGCCACCAAGTCACCCAAGGGTCTTTGTGCTTTTGGCTTTTGGGTCACTTTATAGAGCAATCGACTTCCTTTGACTCCTTGGATTTGGCTTATTGATATTCGGTTAGAAAGCGAGAAGAATGATAGGTTCGGCTTTTACTATAAACGAAAGAGAGGAAGAATAAGAAGTAGAGAGTTTGTGGAAGAAATAACGAAAGAGAAAAGAGAGGATTAGCTTAAGAACAATCGGCAAGAGGAGAAAGAAAGAGAAGAAGGCTACATACCAAAGAAGAAATCGGCACACTCGGACCCTAATGCCGAAATTAACTAGCCTAATACCCTTACGCGAAAATCCCTCTTAAATCTCCCTTCCAAACGGCTAAGCTCTATCCTTCTCTCAAATCCCTAAAATCTCTCCCTTATCCCTCCTTAATTTATGCATTTGACTTGATCCAACTCTCCTCTTACGTAATCCACTTAGGTTCCAACACTTACCCTTCCTGCACATAAAATAAATCCTCTTATTTGCCAACACAGGAATCGAACCAGGACTTCCTTATGCTCCACACACCACCTTTTAGGAGCTTAGTGGCGTCACCCTTGCCACTTTACTACAGCTTTTTTTGTGATACATTTTACCCACAACTTAATATAAGGGCACCTAGCCGAACCCCTAACTCCTAAGTCCAAAATTTTAAAAATTCTAGGTTTTGGCCAACTCATGGGCCTTCCATAAGCCCATTAACATACCCACATTATGAATTCCATAATCACATACCAAATTTTAGAAATTTACTTAAAATATCAAGAATCGCGAAAACCCGAAAATCAGGATGTTACAACTCTACCCTAGTTGAGTTTCGAGCCCTTGGATCGACACTTGTTGATTCTTAAGTGTTGTTTCAGTATTCTGAAAACGAGTTTCCGACACTGAGATAAACTTTGTGAGCATCTCCTCAAGGTTTGGCTTCTTTTCCTACTGGTAAGGTGGTTGTTGGAAACTTGGAGGATGTTGTGACCTTTGATTTCCTTGGCCACCCCACGAGAAGTTGGAATGGTTCCTCCAACCTGCATTATAAGTGTTACTGTATGGGTTATTTTGCGATCTAGAATTATTATTACCCATATATTGAACTTGTTCCTCCTCGGTGCTACGGTTGAAGGATTGATATTCTGTGTGTACTCGTCCTCTATTTTAATCGCACCTCATCACTGGATGTACCTGAGTAGAACCACACAAACTGTCAGTCTTTTTATTTAAAAGTTCTACCTAGTTAGACAGCATAGTAACCGCATTGAGGTTGAAAACACCGGCTACTTTCGTCGGCTTTGTCCTCATGACATGCCACTGATAATTATTCAGTGACATCTATTCTATTGATTCATAAGCCTCTTCAAGTGTCTTATTATTAATAGTTCCACCAGCAGCTGTGTCAATCATCTGTCTAGTCGAAGGATTCAGGCCGTTGTGAAAAGTTTGAACCTGTAGCCAAAGTGGTAACCCATGGTGAGGGCATCTTCTCAATAGATCCTTGTATCTCTACCATGCATCATAAAGTGTTTCTAAATCCATATACACAAAAGAAGAAATATCATTCCTTAATTTAGTTGTTTTAGCCGGTAGAAAGTATTTAAGCAAAAATTTTTCGGTCATTTATTCCCAAGTAGTGATTGACCATCGTGGTAGCGAGTTCAACCATTGTTTAGCCTTATTCCTAAATGAAAAGGGAAACAACCTAAAGCGAATGGCATCATCAGAAATGCCATTGATCTTAAAAGTGTCACAAAACTCCAAAAAATTCGCCAAATGAGCGTTTGGATCCTCGTCCTACAAACCATCAAACTGAACAAACTGTTGTATCATTTGAAACGTGTTAGGTTTCAGTTAAAAATTATTTGCAGCAACAGCAGGTCTAACTATACTTGTTTCAGTTCCTGTTAAATTAGGTTTAGCATAATCATACAGAGTACGAGGAGTGGATTTTGATTTATTGGATCTGTGGCAACCACAGGAGGTAGCTGATTATTCTAATTTTCAGCCATCCCCTCGGTTGTAGTTTGACTATCGTTCTCTTGCCCTTCCTCTATGTATCGTAGGCTTCGCCTTATTTCTCTTCGATTTCTGCGAGCTGTGCTTTCGATCTCACTATCAAAAAGGAGAGGTCCTGACGAGTTTCTTCTAGTCATAAATTATAAAAAAACTGCCAGAAGCAAATAAAAGAAAACTTTAATAATTTAAGAAAAATAAATTTAAATTGAAATAAAAATAAATGGCTAAAGTAATAAAAATTAAGTGTTCCTAATATCTTAGTTCCCCGGCAATGGTGCCAAAAACTTGATGTGATGTCTCGTAATAAGTTTTGAATTTATGATTGATCGTACTTGAAAACTACCTATTATCACAATGAAGGCAAGCGCACCTATCGAATAGTAGTATAGTTTATAGCAAGACCGGAATGTCAAACCCACAGGAACTAAAAGTACTAGTATTAACTTTCTTTTTATTATCTAGCCTAAAAATAAGAGGATTTGTTTTATCTAAACTAATTAACTAAACTAAGAATGCACAATAAGTAAATTGGGGAAATACTTTTGGAAAAACTGATTGATTTAGACAATACCCAAGGGAAATTCCACCTAGGCTTCACTTGTTACTTGACTCTGAATTAGACGATTTATTCACTTAACTTGATCTATAGGAATCCCTAATTTATATTATTATCTCTCTCGAGTCTAACAAAGTCTAACCCTAGCTTGATTAATTGAAATCTCTTTCTAATTAAAACCCCTAGTGTTACATTAACTCGATCTACGGATTCCCTTATTGGGTTTGACCCTAATCTGACAGATTTATGTCATTCTATGTCTAGGGGTGCAATCAAATCTGCTTAATTATGCTAGATCTACTCTTGGACAGGGACTTTTTCTCCTTTAAATAAGCACATCAATACTTGAATCAATATCCTGGAATATTAAAACAAGAATTTAGAACACATAATTAAGAACAAATCAAATATTTATCATATAATTCATAAATAATAACAAAAACCGTCTTAGGTTTCATTCCCCTTAGGTATTTAGGGGATTTAGTTCATAAGTGTAAAAGGAAACATCTCAGAAGAATAATAATAACAAAACATAAAGAAAACCCAAAATCCCCTGAAGGAAATTGAAGGGAGATCTTTAGTCTTGAAGGAGATTCTGGCTTCTGAGATGGATTGGTTGGCTTCCTTCGAGTAATTTCTTACCTCCTACTCCGTGTGTTCTTTTTAGGTACCTCCTGGGGTGTTATATAGGCTTTAGAATGCTTCGAAGCCCTCAAGAGTGGTCTTTTCCGAATAGAACTAGACTTGGGTCGATAAGGACATGCTCGTGTGGGGCAGCTTAGGCCGTGTTTAGAGTATGTCAAATAGACACGACCGTGTAGTCTACCCGTGTGAGGAAGTCCGGGCCGTGTTGATTTCCCACGTTGACCCATTTTCTCCGTTTTTGGCCCGTTTCTCGTTCTTTTTACTCTCCTATACTCACCTAAGTATAAGATATGAAATTAAAGGATTAGGAGCATCAAATTCTGCAAATTTAATGATAATTCATCCAAAAATGTGCTTAAGCATGGGATAAAATATGTATAAATTACGACTTATCAATTATGGACATTTTTCCATTAACCTACTTTTTTTCTTTAGATTTGGTGTTGTTTTCTATCTTTCTTAGGTTTTCTAGAGTTTAGTTTATTTGCTTGTTGTTTTCTTTCAAGAAATTTGATTTGTGAAGATATCAACTTCTGTGGATTTGTGTTATTATTTAATATAAATCAGGCTTTTCTTAAACTCTCAACTTCGATTCATTCACCATGTTTTATTCTTCTATCTATTCCATATTGTTTATAAAAGTCATAAGGAACTAATTCTTCTATGGGGAATTAGTGAGTGAATGCATGATCTATTAACTATTTTGTAGGGTTACCCAATAGATCAACTATTTGGGAAAGGAAGAGTGTGAAACAAACCCTAGGCCTCACAACCCCAGAAAGCCATCAAGGTGGGAATTAACCCAAAATTGGTATTGCCTATCCGTGAACACCTTCACCTCGAACTAGTCTGGATTGTGAGGTTAGAAAATAAGTAGTCCTTGTTGACTCGTTAGGTTAGTTGAGGATCAAGGGATCTTGTTATGGTAGTGACTAGTTGGTTGACGAGGAACCCAAAACAACAGTTGATTGGGATTGCCAAAGCAAGTTAATCACCTATCATCAGATTTGATTCCTTCTACCTTTTCTCTTTTGAAATTTAGTTTTCTTTTATGTTATTTTGTTTTATTATTAGTACTATAAAAATTCCCACAAATCTCTTATTTACATTTTCATATAATAACTTAATTAAAGTATTAATTAGATCTTTTAGTGTGTAGGTTAAAATTGATCTAGTTTTCGCCTCACTTGGGTACGATCCTCGGAGTACTCACCCACGCTGTTGTAAAACTATATTACGACTAGACCCATATATTTGTGGATACCACATCATAATTTTATATTTTATGATAGTATTCACACTCTAGATGTTAGTACGTTCGGAGGTGGTCAAGTTGTTAGCACCGTTGTCGAGGAGGTAACGTCACTAGGTTAATTTTAATTTTTGCACCTTAAAGAAATAATTAAGAAATTAGTAGGTTATAGATACGATTTTATTTCATTTATTGTTACTAATCTCTTATTTTTAGGTTTACTGTTTGACTCACTGTAGGGGCACACCTATTGTAGCAACCATAAATCCAAAGAGAATAATCTGAAGAAATTACCAACAACAACAGCAGTAGTAGATGTAAGATCCACCACCACCAGCTGCAGGTAATGTGCACGTGAAAATCACATGTTTAACGATGATGACAATAACGCCCTAGGAAACCCACCAGCACCAAAGCTTCCTGCAAATATTCAGATGGCTCGAAATGAAGGAACTTTAAGGGATTATGCCTTACCAAGTCTAGATATGGTACAAGAAAGTATAGCAAGATCGGAAGTTACAACTAATGATTTTGAAATAAAATCGGCTATGATTCAAATGATCCAGAATAATTTGTGTAACACCCTAAAATCTAGCCCAGAAGTTTCGGCCAAATTTTGGAGGTCACATTTGCCATCAAAATAACCCAAAACAAAATTTTGGTCAAATACCAAAATTCCATTTTTGAAAAACATTTTCTTTTTATGACAAATGAAAGTCCGATAAAACCTGATTTGTGCTTTGCAAACAGTGTTATTGTTATTTTAAAAATTAGGATTAACCAAATTGTTATCTTCCAAATCAATTTGCAAACATTTGTAGCAATAGAAAAACCATAATTTAGGTCTAACTGAAAACTCTTTGAGTAACTTAGACTCAAAAGTAAAAAACAGTTACTTTCAACCCATACATGAAGTTCAAATCTAATTTGAAAAAATAAAAGAAAATGTGAAAACCCAAAACTCAACAAAAGCCCCCCCCAAAAAAAACTTATACCAGAATTTAATAATCTTCCTTATAACCAAATAAAACTATTAGACTGAAATTTTAGAAAAAAAATATATTAAACCAAACAAACCAAATTATTTAATCTCCAAGACTATCGATTGTCGAGCCCAGCTTCAAAACACAAGAATTACCTGAAAGGGGAAAATCTAAAGAGATAAGCTACACGAGGTAAAGTGAGTTCGGAACATAAGGAATTGGCAAAAGACAGAATAACACAACAAATATTTTAGAAATATATATATACAAACAACATACGAAAACCGATAATCCAATATACTAATTTTTTATTTCATTAATAAACATAACACAAATATATTATTCCAACATATAGTCAAATGTGTACTGAATGCAATGTATCAAAATCCCACCCAACCAACCAAATACCACTTTAGCCACCTTGCACACCACAAAGGGCTATGGTAAACTCGTCCACCCTACACACCATGGTAGTGGATTTAAACCACTCAAATAAAAGGAATATGCAGATGAGCTAACATATATATTCATAGCAAACGTACCGTTATTAGAAGAATTTGCAGTTTGACTTCTCAAAATAGGCTACCTTTTCTTCACAACCAAAATCCTATATTTTTATGCAAATGCAAAAAATGCACACAATATGCTAACGGACATACAGAAGTAGGAGTACGCATATTCAGTTGAATAGATTCAAAATCATTTAAACTTGTATTCAATTAGTAAGTAATGATAACATCAATAAACTCAAATTCATTCATCACATCATATCGACACTTATATAGAAAGCTAAATTTAATTAAAAGTACACATACATACATAAATCCAAGCTGTACTAGAGTCCCAAACACATTTACAGAGGCTTAAAAGAGCGTTGGATTACACAGGAACTAAAACGAGTCAGTTTATGAACAAAGAATAAAAACTGCCCGTGTAAGTAAGATACACAGTCGTGTGGCTAAGACACATGCCCATGTGATTGAGGTACACGGCCATGTGGTTAGGCTGTGTAACTCACTGACCTGTGTGACCAAATCAAAACATTAAAGGAGTAGGAAAGACATACACGTGTGGTTCGCATACATGCCTGTGTGACTAAATGACACGCCCATGTGTGATTAACTAATTTTCACCCCAGACTGTGTGTCACAAAACTTACCTAATTTCCAAATGGCAAACGACTGAGTGAACCACTCGTGTGCCTTAAAACCACTCCCGAACATTATGCATAGCCAAAAAAATTCACAAAAAAATAACTCCAAAATACAAATATTTAGGAAATCACACCTTATTACAAGTTCAAAGGCACCAACAAATGATTGATTCCCACTGATGAACCAAACTGAAACCAGATTACAAGATCACACAAGTCATTCCTCCTATACGAATCCAAATTGAATTTAGATGTGAAAAGAGATGAACCTCCTTAAAATAGAATTCAACAATGTTGTTGAAATCAAAAAGAAAGAAAAACTTAAAGAACAAAATAGAAAGAAAAAGGAAAATGTTGGAGCAGAGGGATTTTGAAGTCAAAAGGAAAAATCTCCAATTGGGAAAAAATTGAAAACTAACATGAGAGGAAATAAAGGAACGTGTGAAGAATTTTGGGAATTTTCTAAATTTTCTAAAAATGTCAAAATAAAATAAAAAATAAATTAGAAAGATTTTTAATAAAAATTTAACCTATTAGAATTTTCAGAATTGAAACCAAAAACAATTCCCATATTGCAAACAGGAGGACTCAAACCAAAAACCAAAGGTAAGCTACCCTAAAGAGCTAGCCACTGAGCCAATAGGCTCATTCTGCTCCTAAAATGCAAAAACCAACTTAACAGTCCCACTGAACCACTGAACCAACCAACTAACCTAAACCCTAATTTTGGGGCATTACAATCTACAATTTAGGGGCATTATGACAAAGGACTCTAATTTACACTTAAAATGGTTTCTTCAAATCTGTAATACTTTTAAGTATCACGGGGCCAATAATGACGCTATTCGTCTTCATTTTTTCCCCTTCTCCTTGATTGATAATGTTTTTTCTTGGTTAAACTTGCAGGCACCAAGGTTTATCACGTCATGGAATGGACTCGCTTGAAAGTTCTTATAGAAGTTTTTCCCGATTAGCAAAGCAGTCCAACTAAGGAGAGAGTTTTTTTTCTAGAAAAATGGTGGGAGAAAGTTTTTTTGAGGCATGGGGACATTTCAAAATTTTGATTCAAAAATGCCAGCACCACGAATTTCTTAAGTGGATGCGACTATAGGTTTTTTATAATGGGTTGGATACAAATGCACGATCTAGATTAGAATGATTAGCAAGAGGAGCCCTTATGAACAGAACATACGAGGATGCATACGAGATCATTGAGAACATTGCATTAAACTCCTGTCAGTGGCCAATTGAACGCTTCACATTTGGCCAAAAACCTATTATGGTGAAAGTTATCCAGGAGGATGATAAGTATCAGCCAATTGCGGATAGACTTAATCGTATTGAATATGCTTCTACACCCTCTATGCATGAAGGAGATAAGCCACTTTTCCATTATATTAATAATCCTACCGAGGATATAAATTACATTGGGAATAGAGGTGGAAACCCTTATTCGAATACATACAATCCCAACTGAAGAGATCACCCAAACTTGAGATGGGTAGGATACCAAGGAGGAGGTAACAGTTCAAATCAAGTTAAAGATACTAATTACCAACCTCCTTATTTGCAGAAGCCTCAGGATAGGACCAACCCGAGTGACCATACTGCATGTGGCCAACAACTGGATAGAATTGTAGGATAAATGCAGTCAATGAGAACTGATGTTAAATAAGTGCAGTCCAAGTGCACCAATCCAATAAGAAAATTGACTAAACTCGAGGATCAAATGAGCCAATTGAAGAGCATGATGGGTGACATCAAAATAAAAATTGGCACAGGTATTCCTAGCAACATGGAAGATAATCCACGGAGAGAAGGTAATAAGCATGTGAAAGCAATTACGCTCCAATAGGGCAAAGTACTAAGTAGCCTAGAAACCACTACTCCAGAGATAATTGCGGAGAAGAATGATGATCCTCAAGAAGTATCCCTAGAAGTAGAAGATGAGTTAGAACCAGAGGAGGTAACCACATCGGCAGTGGAGACAGACAAGGAACTAACTTCTAAAGAGTCTGCTGATGCAAAAATCCCATTCCCTTCAAAACTAGATGAAAAACAAAAGCGGGATGAGGTTGAAATTGTAAGTTTTCTAAACTTGTTTAAAACATTAAATTTTAACCTACTTTTAATTGAGTTAGTTTAAAAGGTTCGCAAATATGCTAAGTTTTTAACGAAAATGATGGCTAGGCATAAGAAAATTAAGGTAGGAGAACAAGTTACTTTAAATGCTTCCTATAGCATGACTATTTCAGGATAAGTACCTCAAAAATTGAAAGACACGAGAAGTTTTACTATTCTTATAGAGATAGGGATTATTCATTTTAATAGAGCTTTATGCTATTTAGGAGCTAGTATTAACTTAATACCTCTATCAATTTTTGAAAAACTCGAGTTAGGGATCTAAAAACTACTCAAATAACATTACAGTTGGTTGATAGGTCTTTGGTACGTCCAAAAGGGGTATTGGAAGATGTGTTAGTCAAAGAGCAAAGTTTTATTTTTCTCGTAGATTTTGTGGTACTTGATTTTGATGAAGATTGTGAGATACCGATCTTATTAGGAAGACCTTTCCTGGCTACTTCTAGGTCTACCATTGATTTAGAGAAAAACAAATTAATTATGAAATTCAATGGTGAGATAGAAACGTTTAAATGTGGTCATCAATCGAGCGAGGAAGATAGGAGAAAGTTAGGGGAGTAATGTAAAAAATTATTTATTTCTCACATCCCTAAGTCAAGGGACACGCTTTCTTATATGCATATAGAAAGAATAAACATGTTTAAGGAAAGGGAAAAATGAGTACGGGTGGAATGGAACAATAGAAGATAGACCAATATCGAGAGAACAGGAAAATCCTCCATCAGTGAATTGATGACACTGTAGGATGAATCTAACAGTAAAACTTAAAAAATACTTGAATTGCTGCTTAACTTTTGTAAATTGTTTTATATTTAACTAACCACCTAGTTTAGATTTTGACTTTTATTTGATGTAGGTTCATCTCTATTAAACTAAGCCTTATTGGATTATATGTTTTGATATAACAAATTAAAGTGTTTTTGAATAAAAAGTAAAGTTGAGAAATTTGATAAAATCAAGTTGAAAAAGTTTCAATTGAGTCAAATATTTTCAAATATGTTTTAACCATTTTCAAACAAGTCAGAACTACTCCAAGACAAAAAGCATTGATACTTTTTGTCTAAGTATCGGTACTTTACAAGATATCGATACCCCTCTAATAATTGATACCAAATTGACATTCTGTCATTTTCAAATCCCTCTTAAAGTATCGATAGCTTTCCTAAGGTATCGATATTCTTGCTCCAATGATCACTGAAATCAGCATTAATTACAAAAAATATCGACACCCTTTTAGTATGTATCGATACTTGTTGCTACAGGTGAAGTTAATGACCTGGTATTTCATCCCCAACGGCTACATTCACTTCTAGAACAACCGCAACGGTTGGAAATCAATTAGAGGGTATATATACCATCTTCTAAAGGTTTAGCAACAACAAGAAACATGTGCAAGGCTTAAAGATCAATCAAAACAACCTAAAGTTTAATTCTTTCATAGCTTTTCTTGTAAAAACTTGTGAGCTTTCATTGTATTTATTTAGCTCAAGTGTTCTTCTTTGTCTTAGTGTTTAATTGGCAAACATCGTGATCTTGTAAGGATTATTTCTTTGTTTGCTTGTTTGTTTCTCTTTGAGAAAGGGTTTATTCTTAAGGTTTGGGTAGAAACCTTAAGAGAGTTGTATCTTAAAATTTTGGGGTATAAGTCTTAAAAGAGATTGTAAGGTTAAATCTTGTCCTCAAAGGTTTCAAAATTAGTGAGTTTGGAGAAAATCCTTAGTTGTGGAAAGCTAAGGTAGTGGAGCAAGAAATTGGGGCCAAACCATAATAAATCATTGTGTTCTTTGCTGCATATTTTTCTTTGCTTCCACCAAAATTTTTAGAGGCCAATTCACCCCCTTGGCATTTTTGGTTTGTTCCATCGATTCAACAATATCTAAACTGGAACATCTTTAAAGCTAGAAGTTTTTAGCTGAAACAGAGCCAGTGTCACGACATCGCCCTAGTAAGTCTCAACATAGCAAATAGTTTCCTTCAGGCCTCCAAATTGATGAACCTGTCATGACATCAGTGTACTACTAAGGATGTCACAACGCAAAACCCCTGTGTGGTGACATCTTTGCAATTTTTTGTATGGTTAACCCAACTCATTCGTACAACTTGGTGGCTTACTCTTTATTTAACCCAATTTTATTTAACCCGGTGGCTTACTCTTTATTTAACCCAATTTTTAACACTATAAAACCCAATTTTATAACCTAAAACCATATCTACTTCTAATTAAAACACCTCTTAACCTTTAATCCCTCAAACTCTCTCAAAACCTCTTAAACCCTAAAACTTCAATTTCTTAAACTTTATATTTATTCTTCACAAACTCTTCAACCCTATTTGGGGCAACAAGGATTGGAAACATCATAGAGAAGCAAGGAATTCGATCGAACTTGGACTATATATTACAGGTTATGCAACACCCAACCCGTATCCCTCACTGAAATTGGGTTACAGAGCATTATCAGAGTTTACAGATCAAACAGATAGAAATTTCAAACATTTTATATCATCAAAACAAGTCATCAAAGAATCATTTTAATCCAAATTATAAACATACCAAATACAAATCAATTTGCCTATAGTTCATGAGCACTTAAACATAGAATTAAATTCACATGCACCTATCTGGATTTAGTTCAACTTACCATGCTATAATATGGCTTCAAAAACAAACACATATTTATATGTATAAAACCAACCAAAATTACACTTATAACCTTATTTACAATCAAACCAAAAAATAACTATTATTTAGACACCCTAGGTACATGCTGACACAAAGGATAAACATCACCACATTTGAGTTCAGGATCGTTGTTGGATGATGAATCAGTGATCAAAAGTTAAGTTCCTAACCTGCACATGGGAAACAAAATCGTACGCTGAGTAAAACTCAGTGGTATTTCTCTAATCCTAATATTTAAAGACAAAATAATATAATAGGCACAATTAAATATTAGGCACAATTGAATATTTAAAATTCACATTTATTTATACAATAGCATTAACCATTCAATACTCAAAATCACAAATACATCATTTTATACCATGCTCAATCCTCTTTATTTGCCATAAAATAGCTTCTCACAATATAATAGACATTTCACTAAAACAACAATAATGTTCATTCCATGTCCAATTCATGAATACACAATTCATGTGTCTCAATCCATATTTCAATTCACAATCCCATTTTCATTTCACATATAATATCATCCAACATCGATCATAGTGTCATTTCATTTAATTACCCCTATTAACACAACTCAGACTCGAACAGATACACAGATCCAACCAAAACACACCAGTTTGACACTTAGTGCCTTATCAGATAATTCGAAGTAATAATTTGACACCCAGTGTCTCATCGGCTAACCCAAAGTAAATTGGCACCCAGTGTCTCATCGAATTAATCCAAAGTAATAATTTGACACCCCGTGTCTCATCGACTCAAAGTCGAAGAAATCCCTAAACTCTTCCAATCCTATAGCATGCCATCTATATCCGACTCAGCCCGATACAGTTAATAGGGTTTCAATTTCACAATTCAATAATAATAGTCAATATCAATTATCAATTTTCCATAAAATCACATATACAATGAATTCAATTCAATTCAATATCAAAATTTCATATACTCACCTCAAATACTTACCATAAACAATAAATAAAAATACAACAATTAATAACTAGTTTTGGACTATAGAAATACAAACTAGAAATTCTGAGCTATTCCTCGTCGATTTTATCTCTTCCCTTATTAGTTAAAGTTTTCGGCACAACATTAGCTATGAAATTAAAACAATTAAAATTCATCTATACAATACAATTCAATTTCACATTGAATATTTCAATTTTTATTCAACATTTGCCTAAATTCCAATTTAGTCACTAACCAAGACTAACTTTATTTCTTCACAATTAATTCTATATTTTCATTTAATTTTCACTTTAAACTAGATTTAACTCTCTAATTTCACTTAAATCCATAAATTTTAAAATTTTCATTATTTAGTCCCTAATACTTAAAATTTACAATTTATTCTACAATTCAATCCTTTTCATTTCTAACTTAAATTCTATCAATTTAATCTCTAATACTCAAATTATTCAACATAGACAACATTTAAAAACTCAATAGTTTCTAAATTTTGACATAGGTTGGGTAGTATTTAATACCGAGATTCTAAAAACATAAAAATTACAAGAAAATGGACTAAATTAACTAACCAAGTAAGCTTTGAACCCTTGAAACCCTAATTCTCCTTCTTTATTTTTTTCTTTCTTCTCTGTTTCGTTCCTATTATTTGTTTCTTTTCTATTTCATTTCTTTTATTTATTTAGTTATTATAATATAATATAATATAATATAATATAATATATATACTTAACTTTTAAGTTTTATTATTATAATATTATAATATATATTTTAACTTTAAAATTTTAAATAAATACATACTTATGCCGCCTCAATTTATGTAATTGGCATAATTGCTTATTGGTCCTTTTAACTTTCTTTAATCTATAATTTAACTTTCACTCTATATACAATTTAGTCCTTTTACCTAAATACTCTTAATTCGAGCTAATTCAACTAACCAAAACCTAATTAACTACACGACTAACTTCGTAAATATTTTTAATAAATATTTACGAGTCCATTTTATGAAAAGGGAGTCTCGAAAATACATTTTTCGACACCTGTGACTATCAGGTCGTTACAATTCTCCCCCTTAATAAATTTTGTCCCCGAAATTTACCTGAAAAAAGGTGGGGGTACTGAGATCTCATTGTTTCTTCTAGTTCCCAAGCCACTTCTTCTACACTATGAATACACCACAACACTTTCACTAACAGAACTCGTTTATTGCGCAACTCTTTTACCTCTCATGCTCAAATCTCAACCGGTTCTTTTTCATATGACAAATCGGGTCGAATTTCAATATCCTCTATCAAAAGAACATGAGAGGGGTCTGATCGATACCTTTTAAGCATTGATACATGAAAAACATCATGAATTTTCTGTAATTCTAGAGGTAAGGCTAAACGGTAGGCAACTATTCCAACTTTTTCCACAATCTGATACGACCAATTTCCCTTTCCGACCAAATCTCAAAATTTTATTCCAAGGCGAAACTTTGAGAAATACTTTATCTCTAATAGAATACTCAATATCCCGACATTTCAAATCTGCATACAATTTCTGTCTATCAAAAGCTGCCTTCAGTCTATCTCGAATCTTCTGAACAGTGTCCTCTGTTTCTTGAATTAACTCTGACCTAATCATTTTTCTTTCATTCAATTCCATCAAACACACAAGTAATCGACATCTATGACCATATAAAGCTTCATATGGAGCCATTTGAATATTTTATTGGAAAATATTATTTAATATAAACAAATTCAGCCAACGGTAAATAACGTTCCCAACCTAATTCAAAATCAATAACACAAGCTCGAAGCATATCTTCTAAAATCTGAATAACTCACTCAGATTGTCTGTCAGTCTATGGATGAAAACCTATTCTAACGATGAGTCGAGTACCAAGAGATTCATGCAATTGTCTCCAAAATCTCGATGTGAACCGTGGATCCTAATTAGAAATTATCGACATAGGAATACCATGTAATCTTACAATTTCCCAAATGTAAACCTCAGCAAGTTTTTGAAGTGACCAATCAGTTCTGACCACTATAAAATGAGGCAATTTCATAAATCGATCAATAATTACCCAATTAGCATTTTTCTTACTTTTCGATAATGGTAACCCCGTTACAAAATCCATCATGATATAGTCCCATTTCTATTCAGAAATATTAATAGGCTGAAGTAGTCCAGTCGGAACCTGATGCTCTGCCTTTACTCTTTGACAAGTCAAGCATTTAGCTACGTGCTCAACTATATCTCTTTTCATTCCTAGTGTAACGCCTCAAAAATTTCAATTTTTGTTTTTGCGTATTTGTGACACACAATTGAGTATCTACTTCAGTGGTTAAGTGTTTTGGGTGTGTGTGTGAGGTCCCAAGTTCAACCCATGACTTGGGAAATTTTTGGTATTTTTATGAATGTAGCCCAACCTTTGGTTGCTAGGCTTTTAAATAAAAGACGGTAAATAATTGACAGAATGGGCCTGCTGGTTTAGTGGTTAAGTGGAGTGTTAATAGGCTGGTGGTCCTGTGTTCAAATCCCTGCACGAGCATGGATGATGTTTTTACTTCAATTTCAACTAGAGTTGTGTAAAATTGGGTTTTTGAGTAGTTGGAGGTTAGTGGGAGTAGTGGTGAGATAATTAAGGAATTTTGGGATTCTATCAAAATCTTTTTGCTAATTTCGGTTCATCCAAAATTTTTGCTCTCTCTTCCCTAAAATTTCTTCCACCGTTCTAACATTTGTTCACCCTTTTTGCTGCCGAATTTTCACCTCTCCCTTCCTCTTTTCTTTTTTGTTTACCTTGCTAAATGAAAAACCTCCCTTTTTGGTGCAACGTTTTATCGTGTTGGTTCGGTAAGTGATACTTCCTCTTAGTTCTGTCATATTTTGATTAAGCGATTAATATGAGGGTTCGTGCTACTCTCGTTTAGGTGTTGTTCGAAGGTTGTAAACAGATATTTCAATGGTGATGGATATTATCGTTTTCGTCGTGGTGAGTTTTTCGAATTGTTGTTGGATTAGTGCCCCAGGTTTTTCGTTTGGGGGTTTTTTGTTTAAATGATGAATCAAATGATTAATTAAGTGTTATGTTGGTCAAATATAGGTTCCTGAAGGCTCAAGTTACTTTTCACAGCGAATCGACACCAGATATGTACCCAAAAATATAGAAAATGAGATTCAATAAAAGCCGAAAAAGTAAACTAAAGACGCCACACGAGCGTGTGGTCACCCATGTGGTAGGCCTTGTGAGGGGACACGACTGTGTGATCGATGAGTCAGGCCGTGAGTGCGCGAAAGGGTCATGTGATGGCCAGATGAGGTCGTGTATGACACATGGCTCGACGAATTAGGCCATGTGGGGCACCACGGGCATGTGGGCCAACATGGGTAGTCTACATAGGCGTGTGGAATTCTGGGTCAGGCCGTGTGGATCACACGGCCAAGGCCTGTTTGGGTTGAGTGGGCCACACAAGTATGTGGGCCCACATGGGTAGGCCATATGGGCATGTGAGCCCATTTTTTTGAAATATCCTGTAAGGTTGCACGGGTCGCCCAAGTCAACTGTGAACCTACTGTAGGGTCGGTAATCTTTAGTTAGACCCCTAATTATATTATCTGATTGTATGATATTTGTATTAACCAGAATGTATGTTCTGTTATTAGCATATTTGCATGTCATTTATGGTATGTTGCATTACATCGGGGTGGGTTGATGATGTTTGGAAGAAGTATCTGAAAGGCTCTTAAGCCTGTTCTCTAGCAGCTCAGTTACAAATTTCTGATTATTTGTTGCATTTTGGTATAGCATGGTGTGTAAGAATGGGTGGGTTGATTTAATCCCCACATGGTGTGTAGGGCTGGACGAAGATGGTGTGTAGAGGCTGGTGGGTAGGATTCTGATTTACTGTATTTGTATTTTTTGACTGATATGGGCCAAGGCCCTAATATAATTTTGAGACTGTATCTGAATGGGATAAGGCCAAATTGATTCTGTAATGGGCTCGGGCCCGAACTGTAAACGACTGTATTCTGATGTGTTTCTGTATCCATGTTTTTTGGGGGGATTACACACTGAGTTTCGAAAACTCACCCTTTTTGTTTAATCTGTACAAGTAGTCCCCAGACCTGAGGGATCAGTACAGCGAAGGACTCGACAGTGGCCACTCTTAATATAGATAATTTGATTAGATATGAGCACGAGGTATCCGCAGACGGGGTACTAGAGCCCGTGGTAGAGGCCGTAGAGAGGCACAAGCTAGATCTTCATCTTCTAGCAACTTGCCTAACTTGGATACTAGTGAGACATCAATTTCACCTGTGACTAAAACTGGGTCTCAAGACCACATGGCTGGGGACGACGTACTGTCCCGGGCTGTGCTTAGGATATTGGAGAAGGTTGCTAGGCCCAATACTAGATCTGGGGGCCGAGGATCAATTATGGAACGACTCTGGTCCAATGGGACTGAGTTATTTAGGGGTGTCACTATAGTTGCCCCTAACGTGGCTGAGTACTGGATGGAGGCCACGGAAAGAATTATGGATGATTTGGATTTTACACCCGAGCAAAAACTAAAAGGAGTCATTTCCTTGCTTCGCGGTGAAGCATACCAATGGTGGCTGACCGTTAAGGAGGGCACTCAACCTAAACGACTTACATGGGATTTTTATAAGTCTGCTTTCCAAGGTAAATATGTGGGGGCAAGCTACATCGACGCTAGGAGACGTGAATTTTTGAATCTCACGTAAAAGGATCGTACAGTGGCCGAGTATGACGCTGAGTTTTTGATATTGAGCATCTATGCGTGAGGTATGGTAGCCACTGAATATGAGTGTTGTGTCCACTTCGAGGATGGACTCAGGTACAGTTTTAGAGTTCTGATAGCACCCCAGAGGGAGCGTGACTTTTCAGCACTGGTGGAGAAAGCGAAGGTCGCCAAGGAGGTGAAGTGCGCTGAGCGCCAAAACTTGGATAAGGAGAGAAGCAAGAATAAGAGGGATTTGGAGCCCTCGAGTTCTGCGTTGAGGCCTAAGTAAAAGGCCAGATCTGATGGGCCAGTTAGAGTGGGGCCTCTGTTGCACTTATTGGGAATATGCCTTGTGGGCATTGTGGTAGACGCCATCCAGGCGAATGTTGGAGGACAACTGGGGCTGTTTGAGATGTGGGTCTATTGACCACTGCATTCGTGAGTGTCCGCTAAGGGCCGATTAGATGCAAGCTCTAGGTTCTGGTACTACGCAGTTGCTGAGGGTAGTTCAGTGATCGTGTGACTCGTAACAAGTAATAAATATTTATAATGAAGATCAAACCTAGACTAACTATTATTGCGATGTAGGCAAGTGTACCTATCGAACAGTAGTATAGTTTTAGCGGACCAGATTGTTGAACCCAAAGGAACTAAAAGTACTAGTAATGACTGTCTTTTTATTATCTAGCCTAAGAATAATGGGGTTTTGTTTTAATTAACTAATTATCTAAACTAAGAACGTACAGAGAAAACAATTAGGGAATTACTTTTGGGAAAATCGATTGACTTGAGACAATACCTAAGGAAAAGTCCACCTAGACTTTACTTGTTATTCTGGCTCTGAATCGGACGATTTATTCATTCAACTTATTCCGTAGAGATCCCTAAGTTATGTTATTATCCCTATTCAAGACTAATAACATCTAATCCCTAAATTGAATAACCGAGACTTTTCTCTAATTAACACTCTAGGGTTGCATTAACTCGATCTATGGATCCCCTTATTAGGTTTCACCCTAATCCGGCAAAATCTTGTCACCCTGTTTCTAGGCGTGCAATCAACTCCGCTTAATTATGACAAAAGTACTCTTAGACAGGGGTTATTCCTCCTCTGAATAAGAGCATGTCTTGAATCAGTATCCTGGGATATCAAAACAAGAATTAAGAACACATAATTAAGAACAAGTTAAATATTTATCATATGATTCAGAAAATAATAACAAGATTCATCTTAGGTTTCATCCCCCTTAGGTATTTAGGGGATTTAGTTCATAACTAAATAAGAAAACATTTCAAAAGAATAAAGATTACAAAACATAAAGAAAACCCAAAACTCCTGAAGGGAAATTGAGGAGAGATCTTCAGTCTTGATGATGAATCCTACTTTTGAGATGGATCAATCGGCTTCCTTGGGGTAATTCCTTACCCCCTTCTCTGTCTCCCCCTTTTTTTCCTCCTCTAGGGTGTATTTATAGGCTTTGGAATGCCTAGAAGCCCTCAAAATTAGCCTTTCCCGAACTAGACTAAACTTGGGCTCGGCAGGGACACGCCCATGGCACACGCCCTTGTTTAATTACTTCAGGCCTTACTCGAGCCTGCCAAATTGACACGGCTGTGTGGTCTGCCCATGTGAAGAGGTCCAAGCCATGTTGATTTCGTACTTTAGCCTATTTTTTCTATTTTTGGCCTGTTTCTCTTTTCTTTTGTTCTCCTATGCTCTCTTAAGTGTAAAACATGAAATTAAAGCATTAGAAGCATCGAATTCACCAATTATAATGAGAAATCATCCATAAAATGCATTAAACATAGGGTAAAAATATGTATAATTTATGGTTTATCATTCAGCAGCCATCTAGGGGTCATGGTCAGGCTAGGGTGGTAACGACATGGGCCGTGTGCAGAGAGCACTGGGCAAAGGTGCTTAACATACTGAGGTGAGGCAGGCTACTCTTGTTTATACTACTCGTCGACGAGTGGACAGAGATGCTTCAGATGTCATTACGGGTATATTTTTAATTTATAATGTACCTTATCTTGCATTGATAAATATAGGCTCTACACACTCATACGTAGCAAGTACTATGTCTGAAACTTTGGAGGACTCCAGTTGAGAGTACTGATAGTGAGATAATTGTATTGAGTCCTTTGGGGCAATCTGTCCGGGTTAGTAGATTGTATAAAGATGTCCCATTAGAGGTTCAAGGGACAGTATTTGTGGCTGATCTAATGGAGCTTCTATTTAGGAAGTTCGATTTAATTTTAGGGATGAACTGTTTGGTCAAGCACTGAGTAAGTCTGGGCTGTGCAACCAATAGGGTCGTTCTGAGAACCGAGGTGGACACTGAGGTAGTTGTGATTGGGGAACACCAGGATTTTCTGACTAATGTAATTTCGGTGTTGGTGGCAGAAAAGTTGGTTCGAAAAGGATGTGAGACATATTTGGCCTATGTAAGTGTTTTTGATTCTAGGGATTTTTTTGTAAAGGACATCAGAACTATGAGGGAATTTCTGGATATCTTTCTTGAGAAGCTACCGGGTTTGCCTCTGAACCTAGAGGTGGAATTTGGGATTGAACTTATTCTGGGTACAACTCTGGTGTCTATCACCCCTTATCGAATGACACCAAAAGAGCTTACAGAGCTTAAGGCTCAGATTCAGAAGTTGTTGGATCGTGGGTTCATCCGTCTGAGTGTGTCTCTATGGGGAGCACCAGTACTATTTGTAAAGAAAAAGGATGGATCCATGCGGATGTGTACCTTTTATTAGTAGTTGAACAAGATGACGATCAAGAATAGGTATCCACTTCCGAGAATTGATGATTTGTTCGACCAGTTCAGAGGGGCTTCTGTATTTTCCAAGATTGATCTACATTCGGGTTATCATCAATTGAGGGTTACGAAGGCTGATGTGTATAAGATGGCATTTAGGACTTGTTATAGTCATTACGAGTTCCTAGTCATGCCCTTTGGTTTGACTAATGCACCAGCAGTATTTATGGACTTAATGAACTGAGCGTTCCAGCCCTACCTGGATCGATTTATGGTGGTGTACATCGATGATATCTTGGTGTTTTCAAGGTCTAAGAATGAGCATGATGAGCATCTGAGAGTGGTACTATAGATTCTTCATAGGAAACAGCTGTATGTGAAGTTCAGCAAGTGTGAGTTCTGGCTCCGAGAAGTAACATTTTTGGGACATGTGGTCTCTGCTGAGGGGATACGAGTTGATCCTTGTAAGATTGAGGTAGTGTTGGATTGGAAATGAACGAAGAACGTGTCTAAAATCCACAATTTTCTAGGGTTGGTGAGGTACTATCGGCACTTTGTAGAAGGGTTCTCCTTGATTTCAGCCCTGTTGATTAAGCTTCTGCGTAAGGGATTTCCTTTTGTATGGACTGATGCACAACAAGAGAGCTTCGAGAAGCTCAAGACTGTTCTGACTCAGGCTCCTGTTCTGATTCAGCCTGAGCCCGGTAAGGATTTTGTGGTTTATAATGATGCATCACATGTCGGTTAGGGTTGTGTGTTGATGCAAGATGGTAAGGTGGTGGCATATGCATTTTGTCAGCTCAAAACTCATGAAGCGAACTATCTGACACATGATTTGGAATTGGTTGTCGTAGTTTTCGCTTTGAAAATTTAGAGGCAATATCTGTACAGTGAGAAGTGTATTATCTACACTGATCATAAGAGTCTCAAGTATCTCTTCACTCAGAAGGAGTTGAATCTTAGGTAGCATAGATGAGTTGAGCTGCTTAAAGATTATTATTGTACCATTGAGTACCATCCTAGCAAGGCCAATGTGGTGGCTGATGCATTGAGTCGTAGGGCTATGACTGATCTGAGAGTGATGTTCGCTTGACTTAGGCTGTTCAACGATCGAAGGTTGGTGGCTGAACTTCAGGTGAAACCGACATGGATCGAGTAGATCAGAGGTAAACAGATGGGGGATATGTCTTTTGAGTTACGTTTTTTTCAGATTGAGAATGGTAACACTACTGATTTTAGGATAAACAGTGATGAGATACTTTGTTTTCGTGGTCGGATTTGTGTACTGAATGATGAGGATTGAAGACAGTCGATTTTGAGGGAAGTGCATAGTAGTCCCTATGCTATGCACCTTGGTGGGAATAAGATGTACTGAGATCTCCGAGAACTATACTGGTGGCCACGGTTGAAGCCTAAGGTTACTGATTTCGTTGCTTGCTGTTTGACTTGTCAGCAGGTTAAGGCTGAGCATCAGTTGCCTTCGGGGTTGCTGTAGTCAGTTAAGATACCGTTATAGACATGTGAGCGAGTAATGATGGACTTTGTTAGTGGGTTTCCTCTAACACCCACTAAGAAGGATTCTGTCTGGGTCAACGTGGATCGATTGACCAAGTCTGCTCACTTCATCCCGGTTAGGGCAGACTTTTCTCTTTAGAAATTAGCCAAGCTCTACATATCAGATATAGTAAGATTGCATGGGGTACCTGTCTCAATCATTTCAGATAGGGATCCTCGCTTCATGTCTTGATTTTAGCAAAAGCTACATGAGGCTCTAGGTTCAAGGTTGGATTTCAATACTGCTTTCCATCCTCAGACAGATGGCCAATCTGAGAGGGTAATTCAAATATTGGAAGATATGTTAAGGAGCTGTGAAATTTATTTCCAAGGTAGTTGGGAGGAGTACTTGTCGTTGGAAAAGTTTGCCTATAATAATAGCTTCCAGTCTAGCATCCAGGTGGCACCTTACGAGGTACTGTATGGTCGTAAGTGTCGCACTCCTTTATGTTGGGCTGAGTTGGGCGAGCGACGTGTTTATGGTCTTGAGTTGGTCTCCGAGATGGAAGATAAGTTTCGACTGATTAGGGATCGACTTAAGGCAGCTTCTGACAGGCAGAAGTCTTACACTGATCTGAAGAGACGTAAGATTGAGTATTTTATGGGGGACTTCATGTTTCCGAAGGTCTCGCCATGGAAGAAGTTTCTAAGGTTCGATCACAAATTCAAGTTGAGCCCTAGGTTTACTGGGTCATATCAGATTCTGAAACAAGTGGGACCGGTTGCTTATCAGTTGGAGCTACCTCCAGAGTTAGACCATATTCACGATGTATTCTACGACCATACTCACGATGTGTTCCAAGTTTCGATGTTGAGGCACTACCGTTCTGATCCCACGCACATCGTCTCTGTTGAGGAAATTGAGGTTAGACCAGATCTGACCTTTGAGGAGGAGCCGGTTCAGATTCTGGATCGCGATGTAAAGGTCCTTAGCAGGAAATCCATTCCTTTAGTAGAGGTGCTATAGTGGAATCATAGCACTGAGGAGGCTACATAGGAGCCTGAGGATGCCATGCGTCAGTAGTATCCTCATCTGCTCTGATTAGGTAAATTTCGAGGCCGAAATTTTCTTTTGGGTGGGTCGAGTTGTGACAACCTAAAATTTTAAATTTTTGTTTTTGCGTATGTGTAACACACAATTGAGTATCTGCTTCAGTGGTTAAGTGTTCTGGGTGTGTGTGAAAGGTCCCAAGTTCAACCCATGACTTGGGAATTTTTTTGGTATTTTTATGAATGTAGCCCAATCTTTGGTTGTTAGACTTTTAAATAAAAGACGGTAAATAATTGACAGAATGGGCCTGCTGGTCTGGTGGTTAAGTGGAGTGTTAATATACTGGTGGCCCTATGTTTGACTCCCCGCGTGAGCATGGATGATGTTTTTGCTCCAATTTCAGCTAGAGTTGTGTAAAATTGGGTTTCTTAGTAGTTGGAGGTTAGTGGGAGCAGTGGTAAGATAATTAAGGAATTTTGGGATTCTATCAAAATCTTTTTGCTAATTTCGGCTCATCCAAAATTTTTGTTCTCTTTTCCCCGAAATTTCTTCCATCATTCTGACGTTTGTTCACCCTTTTTGCTGCCAAATTTTCACCTTTCCCTCCTTCTTTTCTTTTTCGTTTACCTTGCAAAGTGAAAAACCTCCCTTTCTGGTGCAGCGTTTTATCGTGTTGGTTCGGTAAGTGGTGCTTCCTCTTAGTTCTATCATGTTTTGATTAAGCAATTAACATGAGGGTTCGTGTTATTCTCGTTTAGGTGTTGTTCAAAGGTTGTAAACAGATATTTCAGTGGGTGGTGATGGCTGTTATCACTTCCGTCGTGGTGAGTTTTTTGAATCGTTGTTGGATTAGTCTCTTGGGTTTTTTGTTTAAATGACGAATCAAATAATTAATTAAGAGTTATATTGGTCAAATATAGGTTCTTGAAGGCTCGGTTTACTTTTCAAAATAAATCGACACGAGTCAGGCCGTACGTGACACGACCGTGTGATAACTAGATGAGGCCATGTGTGACACACAGGCTCAACCAATTGGGCCATGTGGTACGAGCGTTTGGAATTCTAGGCCAGGTCGTGTGATCCACACGATCAAGGCCTGTTTGGGTCGAGTGGGCCACACAGGCGTGTGGGCGCACACGGGTAGGCCACGTGGGCTTGTGAGCCTATTTTTCTAAAATATCCTGTAAGGTTGCACGGGTCCCCCAAGTCAACTGTGGACCTACTATAGGGTCGGTAAGCTTTACTTAGACCCCTAATTATATGATTTGATTGTATGATATCTGTAAAAACTAAATGTATGTTCTGTTATTAGCATATTTGCATGTCATTTATAGTATGTTGCATTGCATCAGGGTGGGTTGATGATGTTTGGCGGAAGTATCTAAAAGGCTCTTAGGCCTTGTAACATCCCTAACTCACGTCCATCGTCAGCGGGGTTACGAGGTATTACCGAAGAAAAACATAGCATTCGTACATTCACATAATTCCATAGATTTTATTCGTAAAATAAAATATTAAATTATTAATCACACTGTATGCACGGATTATAATTCCCAAGTTCAAACGAATTCAAATCAAATATTAAACCTTTGACTTCATAAGTATTTACAAGTATTATTTAACCAAATAATACATTTCACATAGCTTACTATTCCAAATCATGTGCAGCATTAGAATTGGCTAAAAAATAAATAAATAAATAAATCAGACTTGACAATTCATTTAAATACCAAACATAACATATAATAACTAAGCCAATTTCGCATGGCTTAAATACATTTCTCATTCAAAATGGAATCAAAAGATAGAATAGCTTATACATGCCATAAGTTTAAGCTTAAGCTTTCAAGGGTACCAAATTATAAACGATAGTGTAACGAGCTTCACTGACGATCCCCAAGCACGTAACGATTACTAAAACCCATAAATCAAAAACAATTATCCAAACACAATATAAGCTAATTTAGCTTAGTAAGTTACAAGCAATTAAACTCTAAAATTAAACTTGATCTCTTAAATATCATTTAAGTAGTTCATACTACTAGATCGTATAATCACTAGCTTACCATATTATAAGGCACTTATAAAAAATACTATGATTCAACTAAAATTAATATATAATTATTCCACCATAAAGAATTTCCTTAATTCCAATTACAAGGCCGAATACATTATGGCATTCCATCATTATGTAATATAAAAGAAAAATATATATGCATAATACATTTCATCTCATTTTGCAATTTAACATATATCTTCCAAACACAAACACCATCTTATTCGAAATTCAAAATGATTTTAGCACAAAGCTATTCACACATTTATCATTACATGCTCTCGACTAGCCAAGTCTCCATTGACATTTTATATAATATTCAATATGATATTTGATGCATTTCCACATATCATTTTATTTTCATTTAAATTATACAACTAAATAGCATTTCATCTATTCCCCAATTAATCTTATATATTTGATTTCAAATATAATCACCACATAGGTTCAAGACTTACAAAGCTCAATTTCAAATATAAACATAAAGTCTATTCCTCATGAACTCAAAGTATTCACTCATTCCACTGTCCACGATTTACTCGATAAAGTCGCACACTTAATTTTAATAGTTATTCGAAAATATATAGTAAGTCTGCACACTTAGTGCTTAATAATCAAACTCGCACACTTAGTGCTATACAATTAAACTCGCACACTTAGTGCCAATCTCATAATCGTAAATATTTATACCCGCACACTTAGTGCCGAAAATCAACAACTCAATATATCTCACTTCTTTTTACATTCGATAATTTCATCACTACATGCATATATATATCATTCCATTCAGCATAATTACATAGGTATTATGATTATTTAAATCGATACAAAATATATGCTTAATAACTTACCTCGGATATCGACAGACGATTAAATTCAACTACTCAATGATTTTTTATTTTCCCGATCCACGTCGATCTTTTTGGTTCTTGATCTAATTGAACATGCAAGGATCGAAAATATCAAAGCTGAAACTTTCTTTTCTTTCTCTTAGTTTCGGCCAAAGAATCCCCGAAAGATGAATACTTTCCTCTCTTCTTAAACATAATATATTAACATATATTAAAGTATACCATAATGCAATAAAACATAATAAACAATTCAAGTCATTAATCCATGCATATTGGTCGGCTACTTTCATCTTTTATAATATATTAACATATATTAAGTATACCATAATCCCATAAAACATAATAAATAATTCAAGTCATTAATCCATGCATATTGGTCGGCTACTTTCATCTTTTATTAAATATAATATATTAACATATATTAAAGTATACCATAGTGCCATAAAACATAATAAATAATTCAAGTCATTAATCCATGCATATTGATCGGCCGTTAATTCCTATTTATGGCCAAACTACAACCTTAATATTCCATAATATAAAAACAATCATAATTTACCCTTATACATTAACTCTTAAATTTTCCATTTTACGCGATTAAACCCCTTTTTCATCAATCGACCTCCAAACACTAAAAGTTTTAAACGAAACTTTCACAAAAGCAACTCCACACATTTTAAACTTAGAAAATAATATCTAAATATTATTCTAACTCGAATTCATGGTCCCGAAACTACCGTTCCAATTAGGGTCCAAATCGGGCTATTACAACTCTCCCCCTCTTAGGGATTTTCGTCCCCGAAAATCTTACTGATGAATAGGTTTGGATAATGTTCTTTCATCAGATCTTCAAGCTCCCAAGTTGCTTCCTCAACCCCGTGCTTATGCCAGAGCACTTTCACCAATGAGATTTTCTTATTTCTCAGTTCTTTCACTTCGCGAGCCAGAATACGGATCGGTTCTTCTTCATAAGTTAAATCAAACTGAATCTCAATCTCGGATGGACTAATCATATGAGAAAGATCGGATCTATACCGTCGGAGCATCGAAACATGAAAAACATTGTGGATCTTTTCTAGCTCAGATGTTAATGGTAAACCAGATACAAAATCCATCGAGACTCGATCCTATTTCCATTCAGGTATTATAATTGGTTGAAGTAATCCCGATGGTACCTGATGCTCGATTTTTACTTGCTAACACATCAAACATTTCGACACAAAGTCTGAAATATCTATTTTCATACCGTGCCACCAGTAGTACTGTTTCAGATCATTATACATCTTCGTGCTATCCGGATAAATAAACAATCTACTATTATGAGCTTCATTACAAATCATCTGAATCATCAGGGGGTAGTTCTTACACACTTTATCAACTAACACACATTGACCCAAGGGGTTTGATACCCGAATAAAAAAAAAACTCAGTAGACTCAACGGGCAAAGTCTTACTAGAT
Source organism: Gossypium arboreum (assembly GCF_025698485.1). Classification (NCBI taxonomy): domain Eukaryota; kingdom Viridiplantae; phylum Streptophyta; class Magnoliopsida; order Malvales; family Malvaceae; genus Gossypium; species Gossypium arboreum. Next base: position 19,279,411 of record NC_069080.1, read on the forward strand.
ACTAATGTTTCATACACATAAGAATGAGTTAAACCAGGATTAATTAAAGCAATTACACTAATATTATAGAGAGCGAATATACCGGTAATAACATCAGGGGATGAAGCATCCTCTTGAGCGCGAATGGCATATGCTCGGGCAGGTGCACGAGTCTCGGATCGAAGCGCATGTCAAAGCCCCTTCGAGTACCACTCCTACCTCCGTGTTCTGGGTGGTCTACCCTAGCTCTGATGCCACTCGGTCTCACACTCTGAACATTATCTTTCTCGGTGGCTCTGGGCAATCCCGAATGAAATGATCTTGTGAACCACATCTATAACAGACTCTATTGTTGTATTTGCCCCAACATTCACCCACATGCCGTCTTCCACATTGCTGACACTCGGGTTTATTCGGTCGAGTATTACCAATACTGGCAATCGAAGTGCCTGGTGAACTCACTAGTGGTCGATCTCGTATAGAAAGTCTAGCAGTCATCTTAGATCGGTTGCTATCATTTCAAAACTTCTTTGATGCCGACTGAAAAGTATTACTCGTTGATCTCTTGCGGAAATCTCTAGCTTCAAACTCAGCTTTTCTTTTCTCTTTTCCAAGCTCTTCAGCTTTGCAAGCTCGTTCGACAAGTACTACAAACTCTTTAATTTCAAGTATGCCAACAAGCAATTTTATGTCTTCACTCAGCCCTTCTTCAAATCTTTTACACATAGCAGTTTCAGTCGAAACGCACTTTCGAGCATATCGACTGAGTCTCACAAGTTTTCACTCGTATTCAGTGACAGTCATACTACCCTATTTAAGCTCGAGAAACTCTTTACATTTCTGATCTATAAATCTTTGACTAATATATTTCTTACGGATTCAGTCTGAAAGAATTCCCAGTGACCCGCTCTTTCGGTATAACCGAAACCAAAGTATTCCACCAATGATAGGCAGAATCGCGTAACAAAGACATGGCACATTTTAAACACTCATATGGAGTACATGATAGTTCTTCAAATACTCGAATAGTGTTATTAAGCCAAAATTCAGCCATCTCAACGTCGTCATCATCTGTGGCCCTAAATTCTTGGGCTCCGTATTTTCGAATTTTATTAACAGGGGGGTTATTTAATCTCACAGGATCAATAGTCAGAGGTACCACATGCATCGGAGGTGGGTTATTCGGGTTCGGGGGTTGTTGAACAGTCGTATTTGTCCGAATATATTGAGTAAACCACTCGTTCATCACATTATAAAAGGCTTATTTAGCCCCATCATCATGGCTACTTGCATTCTGCCGAGAATCAATTAGCGCTGTCCCTTGCACGGGAGCAGGCGCTACACTCTCAACATCATCCGCTACGGCTCGATCGGGATCATGATCCATTTACTATACGAAAAAACACATTTCAAGCGTTAGGAGTCATCACACTATCGCAGTATAATTTATGGCATGTATAGCTAAACTCAAACACGCTACGTTAGTCCGAGAATCGGCTAAACCGTAGCTCTGATACCAATAAATGTAACATCCTTAACTCACGTCCGTCGTCAGCGGGGTTACGAGGTATTACCGAAGAAAAACATAGTATTCGTACATTCACATAATTCCATAGATCTTATTCATAAAATAAAATATTAAATTATTAATCACACTGTATGCACGGATTATAATCTCCAAGTTCAAACGAATTCAAATCAAATATTAAACCTTTGACTTCATAAGTATTTACAAGTATTACTAAACCAAATAATACATTTCACATAGCTTACTATTCCAAATCATGTGCAACATTAGAATTGGCTAAAAAATAAATAAATAAATCAGACTTGACAATTCATTTAAATACAAAAAATAACATATAATAACTAAGCCAATTTCGAATGGCTTAAATACATTTCTCATTCAAAATGGAATCAAAAGATAGAATAGCATATACATGCCATAAGTTTAAGCTTAAGCTTTCAAGGGTACCAAATTATAAACGATAGTGTAACGAGCTTCACTGACGATCCCCGAGCACGTAACGATTACCAAAACCTATAAATCAAAAACAATTATCCAAACACAATATAAGCTAATTTAGCTTAGTAAGTTACAAGCAAATAAACTTAAAATTAAACTTGATCTCTCAAATATCATTTAAGTAGTTCATACTACTAGATCGTATAATAACTAGCTTACCATATTATAAGGCACTTATAAAAAAATACTATGATTCAACTAAAATCAATATATAATTACTCCACCATAAAGAATTTCCTTAATTCCAATTACAAGGCCGAATACATTATGGCATTCCATCATTATGTAATATAATAGAAAAATATATATGCATAATACATTTCATCTCATTTTGCAATTTAACATAGATCTTCCAAACACAAACACCATCTTATTCGAAATTCAAAATGATTTTAGCACAAAGCTATTCACACATTTATCATTACATGCTCTCGACTAGCCAAGTCTCCATTGACATTTCATATAATATTCAATATGATATTTGATGCATTTCCACGTATCATTTTATTTTCATTTAAATTATACAACTAAATAGCATTTCATCTATTCCCCAATTAATCTTATATATTTGATTTCAAATATAATCACCACATAGGTTCAAGACTTACCAAGCTCAATTTCAAATATAAACATAACGTCTATTCCTCATGAACTCAAAGAATTTACTCATTCCACTATCCACGATTTACTCGATAAAGTTGCACACTTAATGTTAATAGTTATTCGAAAATATTTAGTAAGTCCGCACACTTAGTGCTTAATAATCAAACTCGCACACTTAGTGCTATACAATTAAACTTCGCACACTTAGTGCCAATCTCATAATCGTAAATATTTATACCGCACACTTAGTGCTTAGAAAATCAACAACTCAATACATCTCACTTCTTTTTACATTCGATAATTTCATCACTACATGCATATATATATCATTCCATTCGGCATAATTACATAGGTATTATGATTATTTAAATTGATACAAAATATATGCTTAATAACTTACCTCGGATATCGACGGACAGTTAAATTCAACTACTCAACGATTTTTTATTTTCCCCGATCCACGTCTGATCTTTTTGGTTCTTGATCTAATTGAACATGCAAGGATCGAAAATATCAAAGCTGAAACTTTCTTTTCTTTCTCTTAGTTTCGGCCAAAGAATCCCCGAAAGATGAATACTTTCCTCTCTTCTTAAACATAATATATTAACATATATTAAAGTATACCATAATGCCATAAAACATAATAAACAATTCAAGTCATTAATCCATGCATATTGGTTGGCTACTTTCATCTTTTATAATATATTAACATATATTAAGTATACCATAATCCCATAAAACATAATAAATAATTCAAGTCATTAATCCATGCATATTGGTCGGCTACTTTCATCTTTTATTAAATATAATATATTAACATATATTAAAGTATACCATAATGCCATAAAACATAATAAATAATTCAAGTCATTAATCCATGCATATTGGTCGGTCGTTAATTCCTATTTATGGCCAAACTGCAGCCTTAATATTCCATAATATAAAAACAATCATAATTTACCCTTATACATTAACTCTTAAATTTTCCATTTTACGCGATTAAACCCCTTTTTCATCAATCGTCCTCCAAACACTAAAAGTTTTAAATGAAACTTTCACAAAAGCAACTCACACATTTTAAACTTAGAAAATAATATCTAAATATTATTCTAACTCGAATTCATGGTCCCGAAACTACCGTTCCAATTAGGGTCCAAATTGGGCTGTTACAGGCCTGTTATCTGGCGGCTCAGTTGTAAATTTCTGATTATATGTCGTATTTCGGTACAACATGGTGAGTAGGGATGGGTGGGTTGATTTAATCCCCACATGGTGTGTAAGGCTGGACGGAGATTGTGTGTAGAGGTTGGTGGGTAGGATTCTGATTTACTATATCTACATTCTGTGTCTGATATGGGCCAAGGCCCTAATATAATTCTGAGATTGTATCTGAATGGGCTAAGGCCAAATTGATTCTATAATGGGCTCGAGCCCGAAATATAAACTACTGTATTCTGATATGTTTCTGTATGCATATTTTTTTGGGGGGATTACACACTTAGTTTGTGAAAACTCACCCTTTCTGTTTAATTTATACAGGTAGTCCCTAGACCTGAGGGATCAGCGCAGCGGAGGACTCGATGGTGGCCGTACATAAATTTTAGACCGTTTTTCGCAAATTTTCGAATTTTATTACTTATTTGGGGTTTTGTTGTAATTTATGGACTTTGGACTGTCTGATTTTAAATTTTAGATTTCTCAAATTGTTTTATGATTTATTACTGCAAGGCATGATAAAACACGATTTTCCCTATGATCAAATGGCTTTTTCTAATAAGTATTTTTAAAGCTTCCGCTAAAAAGATATGAATTTAGACATTTTGAAAAACATGCTTTTTTATTTCGACATTAAAATAGAGGCTAATTAACTGGAACGATTTTTAACTCGATAAAATAGTTTTCGAATTCCATTCCATGTGACATCACCAGATTTAGCCATAACGTCTAGGCTAGGTTTAGGGAGTTACACCCGGCTACTAGTGTGATTCTCGTAGATTTCTATACATTTTCGTTTCTATTGCATGTAAAACAAAAAGACTATTATGAGCTTCTTGAAGTATCAACTCTTTTAATTCAGAAACATTTGGAACACAGATCCTATTACGAAATCTCAAACAACCATGTTCATCAATACTAAAATTCTCTAGCATACCATTCTGAACCATTTCTTTTTTCTTCATTAACTTGTCATCTTCTGACTGTGCTGACTTGATTCCATCAAACATCACTGGTTTGATTCTTAATTCGGCCAATAAGCTTCCATCATCATGGATACTGAGCTGTACAAACATTGCTCGCAATTCAATTGCTGCTTTTCTACTCAATGCATCAGCTACAACATTAGCTTTACTAGGATGATAATCAATAACACAATCAAAATCTTTTAAAAGCTCTGTCCAACGATGCTGTCTCAAATTTAGCTCCTTTTGAGATAGAAAATATTTAAGACTTTTATGATCAATATATATATAACATTTCTCACCATACAAATAATGTCTCTATATCTTTAAAGTAAAAACCACAGTAGCTAACTCTAGATCGTGCGTTGGATAATTGCATTCATGCGTTTTCAATTGATGAGACGCATAAGCAATCACTTTCCTATATTGCATCAAAACACAACCAAGACCGCTTAAAGAAGCATCACTATACACAACAAAATCTTTTCCCGATTCTGGTAAAGTCAAAATCAGCGCTTTAGTCAACATTTGCTTCAACTTCTCAATACTTTCCTGAGATTGATCATTCCAGAAAAACTGAACATTCTTAGGTAACAATTTGGTGATCGGCAAAGCTATCTTCAAAAATCCATTTACAAATCTTCAGTCATAACCAGCTAATCCAAGGAAACTACGAACCTCTGACACATTCTTCGATGCTTTCTATTGAACAATTGCCTCAATCTTTTTTGGATCAACCCTAATTCAATCTACTGAGACAACATGCCCCAAAAATACAACCTTTGATAACCATAATTCACATTTACTAAGTTTCTGTAACACCCCGAATTTTGGGCCTAGATGAATTGGGCTTTGGGCTTAGGGTTTTATAAAATTTTTAAGTGAGCAAGAAAATGAAAAATGACATGTTGGCTTTAAGGGTTTAAGGAATTTGAAGTGTCTAGGTGTGTTGGAGAAGTTCTGGGTTCGAGTTTTGCGGTGGAGGAATTTTAATTAATTTATTAAAAGAATTAGGCCTGGGAGTAAATGGGCTTTTAAATAAAGATAGGGGAAAATGGCATCAAAAAGCCTTGTGGAGGAGTGGCTAAGTGATGCCACTTAGGGTGTAGAGAGGTGGCGTTAGTGGCTAGCAAGGAGATCTGAGGTTCGAATCCTAGCTTAGTATTTTTAGGAGTTTAATTTTGGCCTTCTAGAAGGTTGGAAGTAAGATGGACTCTAGGGGGAGTGTTCAGAAGAGAAAATTTAGGAAAAAGATTGGGGAGTTATCAGGGAGAAAAACGAGGAGATGAGAAGAGGGAAGTGATGGAGCTGAATTGGGAATTGAGGTTCAGGCAATTTGGCTAGAGGCTATAAATATGTGCTGAGTTTGGGATCCTAGGCTAATGTCGAATTCTTCATTTTTTTTTAGTGCCGATTGGCTTTTCCATCTTTACTAGCTGATTCTTTTGCCATTCTTTCTCTCCTTAGACCTCTTTTGATTTACCCTTTGCATTAGCCGATTCCTTCTTCTACCCTTCTTCTTTAATTTGTGCCAAATAAACCTTATTCACCATATTAGTTTGAAAGCTGAAAAGCCGAATCTCCCTTGGGCCGATTACTCTTTTGGGGTAAGTACCTTATCTCTTTTTCGGCTAGTATTGTCAATACCGATTACTCCCCTCCCTCACTCTTTTTAATCAACTTTGGTAGGGAATTAGTATCGGATCTTGGATTTTAGCACTGCCGAATTGCTCCTTAGGTGTGTTGCGATTTTGGTAAGTATTCCTCTCTTATTGGGCTAAGGTTGACCGAATGGTCTTAAGTGAGATAAGAGGGTGAATTATGTTGGATGCTAGTCCCCTAGTATTTGGTTTTAATGAGTAAGATTAATGCAGATTTAGGGAGTACATGATTGATAAATGCCAAATTATACATAGTTTTACCCCTAAATACTTAGAGTATTTATGGATGTTTACTACTAGATTTGTGGATTTTGGTGCTCTTAATCCGGTTATTTTATGTTTTGTACTCAAGAGAGCACCAAGAGTCAAAAGGAGCGAAAAATGAGCTAAAAAGGGACAAAATGGACCAAATCGAGAAGATCACACGGCCTAAGCCTTGCCACACGGGCTGCTCACACGCCCGTGTCCTTCGAGGGCGTCGACCAAGGCTCTCACGATTCACACGGCCTGGCCATTGACCCACACGGCTGTGTGTAATATTAACGGATCGAACACAGCCTAGCAAACATGTCACACGGCCGTGGCACACGGGCGTGTCCCTTTTTCAAAGAATTGTATTTTACACGAAAAAGGGTACTTAGGGAGGAAGAAAGCCAATCCAAAACCTATATAAACACCCTAAGTATGACCTAGAAATGAGGCCTCTTCCAGAAATTTTCTGGAATACAGAACCACATGCCAGGAATTACTTGGAAAGAAGCCAGACAATCCATCCCAAAAGCTGGAACTACTCCAAGACTGAATATCTCTCTCAGAATTCCTTCAGGGGTTTTTATACTTTTGAGATGTACTCTTATTTTATTATGAACTAAACCCCTTAGATACCTAAGGGGGATAAAACCTATGATGGATCTTGTTATTATTATCTGAACTGTATGATAAATACTTGATTTGTTCTTAATTATGTGTTCTTAATGCTTGAGTTAATATTCCGAGTATTAATTCATGATTTGATGTGCTTATGCAGAGGAGGAAAAAACCCTGCCTAAGAGTAGATTTGGCATAATTAAACGGAGTTGATTGAACGTATAGAAATAGAGTTACGAGATTTTGCCGGATTAAGGTGAAACCTAATATGGGAGTCCATAGAGTGATTTACTGCCTCCCTAGGAGTTTTAATTAAGAAAGAAATTTCGATTAATTCAATCGAGGGCTAGACGTTATTATTCTTGAAAGGGATAATAACATAGGTTAAGGAATCTCATGGATCAAGTCAAGTGAATAAATCGTCTGGTTCAGAGTCAAATAACAAGTGAAATCTAGGTGGATTCCTCATTGGGTGTCGTCTTTATCAATTGCTTTTCTTCAAGTCTTTTTCCAAATTTTCTCTTTGCTTTAATTAAATTAGTTAATTAGTTTAGATAAATAGTTTAATAAACAAACCCTTTTATTTTTAGGCTAGATAGTAAAAAGATAGTTATTAGTAGTACTTTTGGTTCCCTTGGGTATGCTATCCCGGTCTTGCCATTACTATTCTATTGTTTGATAGGTGCGCTTGCCTTTTTGTCGTGATAATAGTTAGTCTAGGTTTGATCTTCATTATAAATATTTATTACTTGTTACAAATCACGCGATCAGTGATCAAGGAAAAGCTATTAGGGATTGGTGTTCAAGGTAAGGTTAAGGTGAAGTTTAAGTTTTTGGGTAAAATAAGTATTAAGCATATGATTAATTGAAGGGTGATATCGATTGTAGGTTTGGGGCTAAGGAAATCACAGCATGCTTTATTACCAGGTGTGTACATACACTGCACACACAAGTAGATCGGCAAAAGCCGAAATGCCAAAAAGCCGAAAGTTTGGCTACGGTGGTCTTGCGAGTGCACGAACACTCGTGAGGAGAAAACTGATAGGTTATCTGAGGCCCATGGGTGACTCCATGGACTTGGGTTGTGAATTGGCCAACCAGGCCAGAATAGGCTTAATGGGCCCGATGGGCTGTTGGGCCCATAATAGGCCAAAAATTGATCATTGATGCTATGTGATAGAAATTTGCATGTAAGCATGAATATAATGTGATTTGGGCCTAATGGGCCACATAAATGTGATTTGGGCCTAAAGGGCCATATAAATGTGATTCAGGCCTAATGGGCCATGTGAATATAATTGGGTCTAGTGGGCCATATACAGGTATGTGAATTTGTCCGGGCTTTGTAAGGGGATTTGGGTCTAGTATATGATGACTACATAAAACTTAATTAATTTAATGCGACCGTGGACAAGTCATAGAGTTAAGGTGTGGCAACGGGTATATGTATGTCTAGGATTGAATCTAGGGAGAGCTTGGTACTTAAGCGGTCTTAATGACTCACCTCCTCTTCTCTGGAATCCTACCTGGTGCATAGTATTCATTCATCTTAGCTCACGGGATTTGTTAACTGGCTAAGGTAATTGAAAACCGTAATAATGGGAAAATTACCGAATTGCCCCTAAGGACGAAGATGACCAAAATACCCCTATGTGTTGAATGTAAGTTTTATGGATATGACATGCATATCTACTGCATACATATGATATTCTATTTAGGTTGCATACGGGTTGGGAAATATGGAATGGAGGAAGTATATGAGGATCGCATGGTTGCTTGACAATCGTGGATCCACCGACGGCTTTTAAGCCCAATGTATAAATGAAGGTAGTTTCGCAACTGGGCTACCATGGATGTGTATCGGTTGGGTGGGTCGATATTTATATCCCCACATGATGTGTATTGGTGGATGGAGTTGTTGTGTAGCGACTGGATTATTGGGATGGGATTGCACTGCATTACATTACATGTTTGATGGATGGTGATTATTGAATGCTTGTTACTCGTCGAGGGTTGTACACACTGAGTTTGCAAAAACTAACCCCCTCTTTTATTTTATTTTCAGGTGATGCTCAGTAGAAGGTTCGATGTTTGGAAGGACTCTGGGTGGCCAGCTAGCAAGACAACTTTGGCTTGTTTTTCTTTTAAAAGCATATAAGTTTCTATTTTATTAAGTACTTTTCAGACCGGAAGGCTTCCATTTTGTTGTTATTTGGATTATTATTTTTCTGCATTGTAATTACAAGAAATTGAACATAGACTTCCCAAATCATAGTATGTTTTCTACATTTCTGTAACTAAATTTTGAAATGACAGGTTTTCATAAAATCATATGTTATAAATAGGTTTTTGCGATTGAAAAGAAAGTTTAATAAGTTTATTAAGGTTTCATATTTTTTTTCAAGGAAGGGTTTTCAATGAAAACAAGGTTTTCGCTAAAACACTTCAATGTGATGCGCCAGATCCGGCCATAACGTCCGGGCCGAGTTTGGGCTGTTATAGTTTCCCATACAACTGCTTCTCTTGTAACACTTGGAAAACAATTCTGAGACGTTGTTCATGTTTGGATTTAGATATTAAATAAACCAAAATATCATCAATGAAAACCACCACAAACTGATCCAAATATGGTTGAAAAATACGGTTCATGAGATCCATAAAAGCTGAAGAAGCATTTGTCAATCCAAAAGGTATTACTAAGAATTCATAATGACCATTCCGTGTACAAAATGTTGTCTTCGGTACATCACTTTCTTTCACCTTCAGCTGATAATAATTTGATCTCAAATCAATCTTATCTCTATTTTCACTTAGAATAATAAACTTCTTTTTACAACAATCTAAAATCACCCTGTGCTCTGAAAGCCAATCTATTCCCAAAATTATATCAAAATCGCCAAATGACATTACCAACAAATCAACAAAGAATATTCTATTCTGTATCATTAACGGACATCTTCGACATACTGGATCCACTAGTACAATTTGCCCCAATAGACTAGACACCGCTATTGGTACTCTAGACATTTCAGATTTTAAATTTCCCAACTCAACAAATTTTGTATTAACATATGAGTGTGGAGATCCTAGATCTATTAAAGCATAAACAAGTTCTCAATGCAATAAAAATATACCTGCCACCACATTATTTGCATCACCCTTTTCATGAATATGCTCGAGCTGGTATTCTAGCTTTTAATTGTTAAGTAATAGCATCATTTCCTTTTCTAGCACCACCTCTCGAAAATGAACCACTTTGACTTGACCCACAACCTCAAGAAGTAGGCATAGATCTCTGAGAAGTAACAACTGTAGCATTTTCATTCTCCGGACAATCTCTAACAAAATGTTCTATAGATCTACAGCGAAAAAACCTCGAGTTAATTTCCAGCATTCACCATGATGCTTTTTCCTGCAATGTTCACAATTCAAAATTTCAATATCCTGAGATGGACCTCATACACTACTAGTAGACACTGTCGGTTGTTTATCACGGTTTCTATCAGTTCTATCTGATTTAAAATTTGGTCTCTAGCTACCACAGAATTCTTTTGATCTCTTCAGTTGTAGATTTGAACTAACAGCTCTAGGACACTTTCCAACAATACGAGTATTCTCTGTCTTTTTGTTAAAACCCAAAACTTATTTTACCATTTTTTCCCTTTCAACTAAGTTTGTAAATTCAGTAGCTCTATGTGATACCAACTGTACTCATAATTCAATAAGTAAACCAAATAGAAATCACTTACAACTGTCAGCTTCAGTCGGTACAAACTCAACAGCATACCTACTAAGTCGTGAAAACTCTCGTTCATAATCAACCACAGACATTTCACCTTGTCTCAAAATCAAAAACTCTTGTCTTTTGTCTTCAATATACAATTCACCCACATATTTCTTCTGAAATTCCTTTTGAAAGAATTCTCAATTTACCTGATCTGCAGATACATGACGTGTCACTGACTGCCACCAGGCATAAGCTTCTCCTTGTAGTAGAGAAACAACACATAATAAACTTTCTTGTTGATTACACTCAAGTTGCTATAAAATTCTTTTTGTAGATTCAGTCCAAATTTCAGCTGTAAAAGGATCAACTCCTTTCAAATCCAAAAATTTAATTGCGCCATACTTATGCAATTCTTTAATCAGAGCTCGACGAACAGTAAGGGTAGATGTCATAACAGATGCAGTCCTTGCTACTCATTGAAGAGCATCAACAAAAGCTCTAAGTAATTGTGAATCATTCTTTTCTCTAACATTACCTCGTTCAACATTAAGAGGTTGATTACCTACTGGGTTTACACTCGGTGTTGCAAACTCTGTCTCATCTAATTCATAAGATTCATCGTCTCCAGTATACATTTCTTGATCTGTGTTATCAATATATTCATCTGACGTCTTTAACTATAAAACAGAAACAAACAAATATATATCATAGTGTCATTTCATTTAATTACCCCTATCAACACGACTCAGACTCGGATGGATACAGGGATCTAACTAAAACACACCAGTTTGGCACCCAGTGCCTCATTGGATAATTCAAAGTAATAATTTGACACCCAGTGTCCCATCGGCTAAGCTGAAGTAAATTGGCACCCAGTGCCTTATCAAATTAATTTGCAGTAATGGTTTGACACCCAGTGTCTCATCGACCCAAAGTCAAAGAAACCCTTAAACTCTTCTAATTCTATGGCATGCCATCTATATTTGACTCAGCCTAACACAGTTAATAGGGTTTCAATTTCACAATTTAATAACAGGCAATATCAAATATCAATTTTCCATAAAATTACATATATAATGAACTCAATTCAATTCAATATCAAAATTTCATACACTCACCTCAACTACATATGTAACACCCTAAATCCCGAAAACCATGTTAGTATTTTTCTTTGTAATTGTGACGTGAAAGTATGTTTGGCTTAGTGATTTAATGCTCCGAGAGTGTCTGTGGAGCTATGGGTTCAAGTCCTGGCTTGAGCAAAATTTTGGTCTTTATGTGAATAAACCCTTGTTGGTTGCTAGTGGACTTTTAAATTAATATTTGTAGGACATGACAAAGTGAGCATGCTAGCGTAGTGGTATGTGGCATGTGGTGTATGCAAGGAGTCTGAGGTTCGAATCTCTACTCATGCATAAGGGAGATTATTTTTATTGCTTACTTTGGAGAGGTAGTAGTGGTTGATTGAAACACTGATAAGGAGAGGGGAATTTGAATCAGTCAAGTGAGGGAAAAGTTGAGAGATTTCTAGAGAGATAGGGGAGTGGATCAAGGAGTGAGGGAGAGGGAGTAGTTGGCCGAAAATAGGAGTCTCTACTATTCCAATTTCGGTCATAGTCTAGCCTAATGCCGAATTCTCCCCTCACTTTTCAGGTTTTTCAACTGTGTGTTTTGCGTTTTCCTTCTTTTGGTTTCGAGTAGTTCCTAAAAAGGTCCCCAAGTGTACTGCCAACTTTTCCTTTAATCTTGGTCGATTTCTACTTATCCTCTATCTTTTTCTTTTCTTTTTTGTGGATTTTGGTCTCCCCCTCTTCTCAACTTGGCCGATTGCCTGAATGCACTTCTTTCCACATCGTTTCTTCTTTGCCCTTTTGTTTTGAGGTCAAACCCTTATATTCTGTTCTCTTGAAGCCAAACCCTAATTACTCTTATCTGATTGTATCTGGCTCATCTCTTCCTCTCCTCTCTATTGGGCTATCTTTTCTATTGCTAAAACCGAACATCACTTTTGGTACTTGGGCATTTAGATTGGAGTCTAGGCTGATTATTGGTTAGTCCTTTCTCTTTTTAGGTTTGCAATTTCTTATTCTTCTATATGCCAAATGTGTCCTACTCATTCACCCTTATCTCATTTTAGTGATTATCACTTAACGCTGTGGTTGTCGAATGTGCTGGTTTGGGTAATGTACAGCAAGGTGGTCAGCATCCACCGAGAGGCCGTGGTCAGGCTAGGGGTGGAAATGGTATGGGTTGTGGTCGCGGAGCACTGGGCAGAGGTGTTGGTCATACTGAGGTGAGGCAGTCAGTGCTAGTCTATACTGCATGTCACCGTGAGGATAGAGATGCTCTAGATATTATAACGGGTACGTTCTTTATCCATAATGTACCTTATGTTGCATTGATTGATGTTGGGTCTACACATTCATATATAGCATGCTCTGTGTCTAAAATATTGGGTATAATGGCTGAAAATACAATGACTGAGATCACTGTTCTAAGTCTATTAGGGCAATCTATTTAGATAAATAAGATGTTTAGATATGTTCCCTTGGAGATACAAGGAGTTGTCTTTTTGGCCAATTTTATGGAGCTGCCTTTTAGGGAATTCGACCTGATACTGGGCATGGATTGGTTAGTCAAACATTAGGTAAGCTTGGACTGTGCTACTAAACTGGTTGTATTGAGAACTGAGGTAGATAATGTAGTAGTGGTAATTGGGGAGCGACGGAACTATTTGAGTAATGTAATTTCTGCACTAAGGGCCGAGAAGTTGGTTCGCAAGGGTTGTGAAGCGTACTTGGCCTATGCCAGTGTTTCAGATGTTGGGGACTCTTCGGTAAAGGATATCAGGACTGTTAAGGATTTTTTGGATGTCTTTCCTGAAGAATTACCGATATTACCTCCAGAACGGGAAGTGGAGTTTGGGATTGAGCTCCTTCTTGGTACAGCTCTGGTGTTCATTGCCCCTTACAGAATGGCACCAAAGGAGCTGGTGGAGCATAAGGCCCAGATTTAAGTTATTGGATCGTGGATTTATCTGACCAAGTGTGTCTCCATGGGAGCTCCAGTCTTATTTTTGAAAAAGAAAGACGGATCCATGTGTATGTGCATTAACTACAGGCAACTGAATAAGCTAACCATTAAGAATAAATATCCCCTGCCAAGGATTGGTGATTTGTTCGATCAACTGCAAGGAGCATTGGTTTTCTCAAAGATAGATCTGTGGTCGGGGTATCATCAATTGCGGGTTAAGGAGGCCGATGTACACAAGACGGCTTTTAGGACTGACCAATGCACCGGCAGCTTTTATGGATTTGATGAACAGAGTGTTTCAACCCTATCTGGACCAGTTTGTTGTAGTATTTATTGAAGACATACTGGTGTATTCAAGGAATGATGATAAACATGATGAACATCTCCAGGTAGTTCTACAAACCTTGAGAAAGAAACAATTGTACGCCAAGTTCAGCAAGTGTGAATTTTCGCTACGTTAGGTAACGTTTCTTGGTCATGTGGTGTCTGCTGAGGGGATTAGGTTGATCCTCAGAAAATTGAGGCTGTGGTGGATTGGAAACAGCCTAAGACTGTGTCAGAAATTCGCAGTTTTCTGGAACTGGCTGGGTACTACCGAAGGTTTGTAGAGGGGTTTTCATTGATTGCCACGCCCTTAACTAAGTTGCTACGTAAGGATATGCCATTTGTTTGGACAGATTTGCAACAAGAGAGCTTTGAGAAGCTCAAGAAAGCTTTGACAGAAGCTCCTATTTTGATTTAGCCAAACTCTGGAAAGGAATTTACAGTTTATAGTGATGCATCACATGTCGATTTGGGTTGTGTGTTGATGCAAAGGGGTAAGGTGGTAGCTTACGCATCTCGCCAGCTTAAGACTCACAAGAGGAATTACCCAACATACAACTTGGAGTTGGCCGTAGTGGTATTTGCATTAAAATTTTGGAGGCATTACTTGTACGGTGAGAAGTGTATCATTTACACTGATCACAAGAGCCTCAAGTATCTCCTCACTCAGAAGGAGTTAAACCTTAAACAACATAGATGGATTGAGCTGCTTAAGGATTATGATTGTTCAATTGAGTACCACCTTGATAAGGCCAACATGGTGGCTAACGTACTGAGCCGTAGGGCTATGGTTAATCTAAGGGCAATGTTCGCTCATCTTAGCTTATTTGATGATGGTAGCTTGTTGGCTGAGCTCCAAGTTAAACCAGTGTGGGTTGAGCAGATTAAGAGTAAACAGTTGGAAGATGAGTCGTTGAGTCTTCGATTCCGTCAATTAGAAAACGGTGATACTTTGGATTTTAGGCTGAATAGTAAAGGGTTTCTTTGTTTTCGAGGCAGAATTTGTGTATTTAAGGATACTGGGTTGAGGTAGTCTATATTGCGAGAGGTGCATAGTAGTTCCTATGCCATGCACCCAGGTGGAAATAAGATGTACATAGATCTCTGTGAGATATATTGGTGGCCAGGTCTTAAGCGTAAGATTACTGAGGCTAGGTCTTAAGCGTAAGATTACTGAGGCCAGGTCTTAAGCGTAAGATTACTGACTTTGTGAGGAAGTGTCTGACATGCCAACAGGTTAAAGCAGAATATCAATTGCCTTCTGGGTTACTTTAGTCGATTAAAATTCCAATGTGGAAGTGGGAAAGAGTAACTATGAATTTTGTGAGTGGGCTACCCCTAACGCCTTCTAAGAAAGATTCAGTGTGGGTTATAGTGGATCGATTGACTAAAACTGCCCATTTCATACCAGTTCGCACGGATTATTCGTTGCAGAAACTGGCTAAGATGTATATATCCGAGATAGTGAGACTGCATGGGGTATTAGTTTCTATAATACTAACAGGGATCCTCACTTCACGTCACAATTTTGGAAGATGTTACATGAAGCTCTGGGCACACGGTTAGACTTCAATACTGCGTTCCATCCTTAGACAGATAGGCAATCAGAGAGGGTGATTTAGATAGTGGAGGACATGTTGAGGAGTTGTGTGATTGACTTCCTAGGCAGTTGGGAGGATTACTTTCTGTTGGCAGAATTTACTTATAATAATAGCTACCAGTCCACCATATAGATGGCACCCTATGAGGCATTATATGGTCGTAGGTGTCGTACTCCTTCGTGTTGAACTGAGTTGGGTGAGCGACGAGTTCTGGGTCCTGAATTGGTTTCTGATACCGAGGATAAAGTTTGCTTGATTCGAGATCGACTTAAGGCAGCATCTAACAGACAGAAATCTTATACAGATTTGAAGCGTAAGAAGATTGAGTATTCTATGAGGGATTTTGTCTTTCTGAAGGTCTCACCATCGAAGAAAGTACTAAGATTTGGGCGTAAAGGCAAGTTAAGCCCAAGGTTTATTGGGCCTTACCGCATTTTGAAACGAGTAGGACCGGTTGCCTACCAGTTAGAGTTACCTCTAGAATTAGAGCAGATTCACGATGTGTTTCACGTTTTGATACTGAGATGCTACTACTCCGATCTTACGCATGTGGTGCCAGTTGAAGAAATTGAAGTTAGACCAGATCTAACTTTCGAGGAGGAACCAGTCTAAATCTTGGATTGAGAAGTGAAAGTCCTAAGAAGGAAATCAATATCTTTGGTGAAAGTTCTTTGGTGGAATCACTGTTTTGAGGAGGCTATGTAGGAACCTGATGAGGCGATGCGACGACAATACCCTCCTCTATTCTGATCAGGTAAATCTCGGGGCCAAAATTTTTTTAAAGAGGGTAGAATTGTAATGCCCCAAATCCCGAAAACCCAGTTAGAATTTTTCTGTGTAATTGTAACATGAAAGTATGTTTGGCTTAGTGATTTAATGCTCTGGGAGTGTCTGTGGAGCTATGGGTTCAAGTCTTGGCTCGAACAAAATTTTGGTCTTTATGTGAATAAACCCTTGTTGGTTGCTAGTGGACTTTTAAATTAATGTGTGTAGGACATGACAAAGTGAGCATGCTAGCCTAGTGGTAGGTAGCATGTGGTGTGTGTAAGGAGTCTGAGGTTTGAATATCTGCTCATGCATAAGGGAGATTATTTTTACTTCTTGCTTTGGGGAGGTAGTAGTGGTTGACTGAAACACTGATAAGGGGAGGGGAATTTGAATCAGTCAAGTGAGGGAAAAGTGAAGAGATTTGTGGAGAGATAGGGGGAGTGGGTCAAGGAGTGGGGGAGAGGGAGTAGTTGGCCAAAAATGAAAGTCTCCACTATGCCAATTTCGGTCATAGTCTAGCCTAGTGCCGAATTTTCCCCTCACTTTTCAGGTTTTTCAACTGTGTGTTTTGTGTTTTCCTTCTTTTGGTTTCGAGTAGTTCCTAAAAAGGTCCCCAAGTGTACTACCAACTTTTCCCTTAATCGTGGCCGATTTCTACTTGTCCCCTATCTTCTTCTTTTCTTTTCTGTGGATTTTGGTCTCCCCCTTTTCTCAACTTGGCCGATTGCCTGAGTGCACTTCTTTCCCCATCGTTTCTTCTTTGCCCTTTTGTTTTGAGGTCGAACCCTTATATTCTGTTCTCTTGAAGTCGAACCCTAATTACTCTTCTTTGATTGTAGCCAACTCATCTCTTCCTCTCCTCTCTATTGGGCTATCTTTTTTATTGCTAAAACCGAACATCACTTTTGGTACTTGGGCATTTAGATTGGAGTCTAGGTCGATTATTGGTTAGTCCTTTCTCTTCTTAGGTTTGCGATTTCTTGTTCTTCTATGTGCCGAATATGTCCTACTCATTCACCCTTATCTCATTTTAGTGATTATCATTTAACTCTGTGGTTGCCGAATGTGCTAGGGGCACGTTTTCCATGATTAATGGAGTTGGGCCGATTATCCTTTCGCAATAAGAAGTCCAATCACTCATGGTAAGCACTTTGGATATTATTTATTTTTGCAAGGAAGTATGATTTCTGATAAATCGGTTATTGTTTTAGTTAAAGGTTAAAGCTTTGGAGGATTTCGTGTGGTGAACAAGAAGGGCTCAGCAATTGTTGGCTTGGTAAGTAGCAATAAACCAGTTAAAGTGATTTCAATATTTTGGTTTGGGAGTTACCATGAATGTGGCTAATGGTGGATCGTTATAAATCTTAGGTGCTTTATTCTCCGAGGGTTGCGACAACAATTCTATTACAGGTGTGTGAACACTACCGATTGGTGTGAAACTACAAAGGCTGAAAAGCTGAAAAGCCGAAAGGTTGAAAAGCCGGAAAGCGGGTTGTCGGTACCACACGGGCGTGAGGTCGCCCGTGTGATAGGACATGTTACAAAACATGGCCGCGTGGTCGACGAGATGGCCATGAGCGTTCTCATGGGCCAGAACGGAACTAGGCCATACTGGGCCGAACTAGGTCGTGTGGGCCTAATGGGCTTGTGGGCCCCACAAGGAAAAATCGTACCAAGTGCGGTAAAATTGAGCTGGGCTGTGTGAACTACATGGCTAAGGCTATTTCTAGGCTTTGTGGGCTAGACGCACATGTGGGCCCACATAGGCTCGCATTAGGGGCTTTTAGGCCCATTATTACCGTTTGACTAATAAGGTTACACGAGTCGTCTAGACGACTATGGACATACTATTGGGTCGGTAAGTATCTTTAGACCCTAATATGATGAAATGACTATTATATCCCTGTGGGGTAAATTGACTAAAATACCCTTGTATTATATATGATTGATCTTGAGCATGTTATTCTGCATACACGTATGTTATTTTGTTGCATTACATGGGATGGGTTATATGATTTTAGAGGAAGTGTACTGAAATGCTATAAGCCTAATACTGGCAGCTCTGCTACAATTACTAATATAGTACTGGAATCGATACGACTTGGTGTGTAGGGCTGGATGGGTCGATCTTATCCCTACATGGTGTGTAGGGCTGGTATGGAGTTGGTGTGTAGCGGTTGGATTGGGTAGGATTCTTTGTTGCATACTATACTGAAAAGGGCTAAGGCCCAGACTGTCACTGTTACTGAGATGGGCTAAGGCCTAGACTGTAACACCCCTCACTCGTATCCAATGTCGGGATAGGGTTCGAGGCGTTAACGGACTTAAACATTCACAACAACACATAACATTTTACCAACCATGCATGGCAAACAAGCATATGCACATCACCAATATTAGACATAACATGAATAGCTAGATTTATAAGTCAGAATCATTAGCTCACTAAAGACCAATATATTTGGCCAAATTATAATAACACATGTTATAAAAACTAGGTTCCTATACATGCCACTCACTTGATAATTCTAGCATATGTGTTTATACTGTCAAGGTGTTGGCTTGATAGTGTGATGCTGCCTCCGACGATCTCCAACCCCGAGTTAACCTAAAAACACTAAAAGAAATAGCAAGGAGGGGGTAAGCTTTACGCTTAGTAAGCTTACATGAAAATAATAAGCAATTTACTAACATGCTTTCCATAGTAAAACTAACCCAATTGTACATTTACACATGTTCTGGTTAAGTTTCTTTCTTGAGTCACAGTAACTAAATCATTCATATCTGGAGTTACAAAACTCCAAATAAAGATCTGTAAATTTTATAAAAAACTAGACTCATATATCTTTCCAACATAAAATTTTTAGAATTTTTATTCTAGCCAATAAGTACATTTTATTATTCAAAGTCTCCCCTATTTCACTGTTAGACAATTTCAACCTTTCTTCACTAAAATTTATTTATCTCATAGTACAAGACTCAAATAATGTTCCCGTCTCTTTCTCCTAAAATTAGACTCATTAAGGATTCTAATAATATAAATTATAACCCATAATTATTTTTCTACAATTTTTAAAAAGTTTTCCAAGTTAGAATAGGGGATCTCAAATTCATTCTGACACTATCTCACAAAAATTATAATATCACATAATATCTAACTCTTTTGCATTCTTAATTTCTTTTATATGAAAATAGACTAATTAATATTTAATTCCATAATTTATTTGAAATTTAATTAAACTTATACAATTTTTGGTGAATTTTCAAAGTCACACAATTGCCGCTGTCCAACACTATTTTACTACTAAAATTCACTCTTACATAATTTCACTTAATCCATTTTGTCTTATCGAAGTTCACTCAAATATCGAGCATATTGCTCAAAATTTTATTAAACATATATCTACACTTATTCATCATATAATCATGTTCACATGTATTTTTACTTAATCGATTTTTTCATTGAACTCTTCGGAATAATAACTGATACTCAGTTGCCTGCACATATTTTCACACTTGTAGACAAGGCTATCTGGTACGCATAGTAGCCTGCACTTAGTACTACACATGCGACCAATTATCTGGTATACATAGTAGCCTGCACTTAGTACTACACACGTGACCTAACCATCTGATACACGTAGTAGCCTATACTTAGTACTACACACGTGATCGAAGTTATCGGGTACGCATAGTAGCCTGCAATTAGTACTACACATGCAACCAATTATCCGATACACGTAGTACCCTGCACTTAGTACTACACAGATGACTTCAAAATAGATCATTCGTATCGTTTCTACTCCGAAGGCTCAACCGGGAAATTCCTCACTTTCCAACATGTTACAATTTATTCATAGTCCTTTTTCAATTTGCAATTTACAACAAATAATCATTCTATAGGCAGCCACATTTCATATGATAACAAAATATAATAAAATAAAAAGAATTGATAAATTATTTACGTACAAACTTACTTTGGATCCAGAAATGGCAATTTACCATTCTAGTCCACAACCTTGTATTTTCTCGATTTAAGCCCAAATCTCGATTTCCTTGATCTATAATATCACATTTAGCCTACTAATTAGTCACAATATTCATATGGGTCTAAAAATCATATTTTTAAAAATTTTCATTTTGACCCCTAAACTTTTGCATATTTGCACTTTTGCCCCAAAGTTTGGAAATTAAACTTCTTCCTATTTTCTTATATTTTATGACATGCTGATCATTTTTCCCTTATATGGAAACATCAAATTCTCACTCTAACATGTACTTATGAACATTAGGTATTTTTACCGATTATGTCGTTTTACTCGTTTTCACGTAAAATCGCTTAGCAAAAGTTGTTTAACACAATTTCAAGCTTCATATTCTACCATTAAACATCAAAATACATGCATATCATTCATGGGTAAATTTTTAAACATAAATCCTAGCTCAAAATAATGGTAGAAATGAGCAGATCATGTTACCAGGATTTCAAAAATACATAGAACATTAATAACAGAGCTCGGAATCACTTACTATTAAGCTTGGAAGCTTGGCCAAACCCTAACCATGGCTGCTCTTGGTACATTCTACTGTATCAAGAAGAAAGGGACACATTTGTGGTTTAAAATTTGTCTTTTAATTCATTTTACCCCTAAATGACCAAAATGCCCTTTTTACTATTCTTTCAAATTTTATCCAAACAAGGCCATTTTTGTCCAAAAAGTTATACAATGGTTTTATTATCATTTAAGCACCTGCCATTTAAAATTTCATGACAATTAGACACCTCTAACATGTAAAACTCAACTTTTGTACTTTTTACAATTTAGTCCTTTTTACTAAATTGAGTGCTCAAACGTCAAAATTTTTGAACGAAATTTTCATGAAATCATTTTGTGAAATCGTAGACCATAAAAATATAATAAAAAATGAAATTTTCCTCATCAGATTTGTGGTACTAAAACTACTGTCCTAACTAAGCCCAAAATCAGGATGTTACACAAACTGCTACTGTTACTGGAAAAGGGGCCAAGGCCCTAACTGGAATAAAAAGGGCTTAGGCCCAGATCGCGTTTCTCTGATTATCTGCTATTTTGGGATTTCACACACTGAGTTTTTGTAAACTCACCCTTCTTTTATATGTGCAGGAAATCCCCATACTTAGATGGATCGAGGCGACGGAGAACTCAGAGGTGGCCACTCGATGTAGTACTTTATTATTGAATATGGCTAAGATTTTATTTTTGGGTTTTTCATTGTAATAAGGCCTTTTAAAGTTTATTTTATTTTGGGGATTTTATTATTTTATTTTACCTGCTAGTGATAGGACTCGGGTTTTCAAGAAAAAAGAAACAAACAAATGTTTTTCTGAAATCATCACGCTCATGTAAAACGTTTTAAAAACTTCCATAACAAGCATGGTTTTAAAAGTTTAATAATAAACCGGTATAACTAATGTTTTACTTAAATGACGTGAGTTTCCAAAATAAACTAGGCCTCTCATCCCTTTGTTAAGAACCCAATGATGTTTTACAAAGAACGAACCTTTCGACAACTCGTGTTTTGAAAAGCACTCTAATGTGACATCACAGATTCGGCCATAACGTTTAAGCCGAGTTTGGGGTGTTACAACTTACAATAAACAATAAATAAAAATACAAAAATTAATAACTAGTTTTGGATTATAGAAATACAAACTAGAAATTCTGAGCTATTCCTCGTCGACTTTATCTTTTCCCTTCTTAGTTGAAGTTTTTGGCACAATGTTAGCTACAAAATTAAAACAATTAAAATTCATCAATACAATACAATTAAATTTCACATTGAATATTTCAATTTTTATTCAACATTTGCCTAAATTTCAATTTAGTCCCTAACCAAGACTAACTTTATTTCTTCACAATTAATTCTATATTTTCATTTAATTTTCACTTAAAAGTAGATTTAACTCTCTACTTTCACTTAAATCCCTAAATTTCAAAATTTTCACAATTTAGTCCTTAATACTTAAAATTTACAATTTATTCTACAATTCAATCATTTTCATTTCTAACTTAGAAATCTATCAATTTAATCTCTAGTACTCAAATTATTCAACATAGACAACATTTAAAAACTCAATAATTTCTAAAATTTTGACATAGGTTGGGTAGTATTTAATACCAGGATTCTAAAAACATAAAAATTACAAGAAAATGGACAAAATTGGCTAACCAACTAAGCTTTGAACCCTTGAAACCCTAATTCTCCTTCTTTCTCTTTTTCTTTCTTTCTTCTATGTTTCATTCCTATTTTTTTCTTCTTTTCTATTTCATTGCTTTTATTTATTTAGTTATTATAATATAATATAATATAATATAATATAATATAATATAATATAATATAATATATATACTTAACTTTTAAGCTTTATTATTATAATATTATAATATATATTTTAACTTTAAATTTTAAATAAATACATACTTATGCCAGCTCAATTTATGCAATTGGCATAATTGCTTATGTGGTCCTTTTAACTTTCTTTAATCTATAATTTAACTTTCACTCTATATACAATATGGTCCTTTTTCCTAATTACTCTTAATTCAAGCTAATTCAGCTAACCAAAACCTAATTAACTATAGAATTGTCTTCGTAAATATTTATTATAAATATTTACGAGTCCATTTTATGAAAAAAGAGTCTCAAAAATACATTTTTTGACACTCGTGACTATTGGGTCGTTACAGGTTAAGGGTTCTTAAATTCAACCTTTTACTGTTCCATTGAATTGTTTGCTTAGCAAAGTATTAGGATTAAAATATCATTCCTCCTAGAAAAGTTAGAAGAACCAATGAACCTGAAACATCGACGAATCCAAACCCCCCTAAATTTACAAACCCTAATATTGGGAAATATTTTTTGAACTTCAAGGAAAAGCCTTTATATAAGAGAGGGATTCAATCCCTTAATGGTTTTGTGTAAGGAAAAATGGCCTTCAGTTAGGTACCATAGTTGGAAATATTTTTGGATGATCCCAAAAGAGAATGTTGTGGTCCTCATTGTTCAAGAGTTTTATAAGTCTTTATGAGACCATGAGTCTAGAAATATAGAAGGCCGTATGTGGGATATGGTACTTGTGCGGGAAAAAAGAAATGCGAGTAACTCCTCGAATTATTTGCGATTTTTATAATGCTCCATATTATAAGAATGATTTCATTGATGAAACTAATCTAGAATACTTTAGAGATACAGATATGGATAGTATTATAAACTTTTTTACTGAAGGGAGGGGTGAATGGAAATATCGCGCAGGTACCAATATTCTAATATCCTTCCATCAATCGATCATGTTTTCTGATGCTAAAATTTGGATTCAATTTGTGTGCACACAAATAGTACCTAATTTAAATGTTTCTAAATTTAATACTTTTAGAGCAATGTTACTTTATTTTATTTTGCAAAAAAAAATAGGTTTGCGTCGGTAAATGGATCCATCAAAACATGAAAAGATACATTGATAGCCAGAAGGTAGGAGTTTTCTTTCCCCATCTAGTGACGACCTTATGCAAAAAGCTGGGTGTACCTATGACATCTACTAAGCAACAGCTGAATCCGTCTAAAAGTATCACCGGAGACACCTTATTCCAACAATACATCGAGCTGCGAACTAAACAGATAAAAGATTGGAACAAGCGAAAGCAAGAAGTGACAGCTACACCAGCTTCATCTTAGAGGTTGACAAAAGCTCAACAAGAAGTTGGTGAGAGTAGTAATCTAAAGCTAGATTAGATTAGTCAGTGGATGCAGGAATTGGGATCAATTTTTGAAGAATTTTCTAGGCAAAACAACATCCAGGTTCCTAATTATACACTTGACATGCTTGGGCCAACAAATATGGAGTAAGAAGAAGAGAGGCAAGAAAACGAGGAAGATGACAGAAGTGAGGAAATGGATTTTGAAGAAGATGATTGAATAATTTTTTTTTATTTTTTGAAAACTTGTATTAAGTTTTGTATACTTCTTGAATGTTAACTGTGTAGAAGTAGGACTAATTGTAGTTTTTCTTTATTTATTGCATTTTTTTAAAAGTTTTCTATGTAGGAGCCCAACACAAAGGAGACACAAACAATTCAAGCTTAACACGGTCAAAGGAGGAAGCACCAACCATTAGCAGATGGGGCAACCATAATCAATTGGGTAACTTCTCTCATTGTCTTTTTATGGGCTCCACATTGAGGACAATGTGTCAACTAAAGTGCAGGGGGTAACATAGAAAATTGGGTTCACATCTTTACATTTTCTTTGATTTTTCTTGTCTTTTGTGTACTTGAGCTTGTAGAAATACAAGTGATTGGTTAGGAGTATGTGCACAGGTTGCTTATGGTTATAAATAAGTTTGGCATGATGATAGGAGATTTTAAAATTTTTATTATTAGACTCTTAAGTTATATATGTTACATTGTCAATAGGTATTAAGCCATCATTTGTACCAAGTGATATAGAAAATACAAGGAAACAAGCATGCTAGTATAAATAATAAATGGTTGAATTTGTATTTGTTTGGTTGATTAAATTTGTGCATGTTGAGATATTTAGGGATGACCTAAGGCATTGTTTAGAACATATCCAAAGCCAAAAAAGCTGTCATATTTATATTTCACCTTTAATACCAATTCTTGATCCTGTTGACACTTCTTGATGAACCATATTTCAAGCCCCAAACCTGAAAATGTCAATTTGTATTTGCCCTTTTTCTTTGGTTCTACACTGCACAATTATAGACATCTGGCCATAAGTATTGAGGGTTAAGTAGATATATCATGTCAGAGTTTGTAAAAATGAAATAGGAAAGATTAGTTGATATGTGAATTATAGGTTAGCCTAATGTGCGGGAAAAAAATCCAAAAAGGAAATTAGTACGAGTAGAAAAGGTCCTAAATTAGAGAAAAAGCATTCATGGGTGAGATATATTGAAAAAAAGAAAATTGAGAAAGTCACAAAAGAAAGAAAAACTCATTCATTATTGCACAAAAACTTGTAAGGCTAGCCATAGTTACTATGTCATGCTATGATTTCCTATATATAGAGAGACAAGGAGAAATAAGGTGGTGAACGGGTAAGGGTCACTAAGGGGGAGGAATAGGGATCAATACGATGTGGCAAACTATTTCCATGTGTGTAACCCTTTTTTATGCTTACTGTTTTTGAATTTCGTACCTATCTTAAGCCTCAGAATGTTACAAGCTGAAAAGTCCTGTGACCTAAAATATCCTTATACATGAATGGACATCATATTGAATATATGCATAAATGACTATTTGTATTCTGCTTGGATAATCGAAGTACTTGTATGATTTATTGATGGATTCTTATAGGTGAGACTTTTAATATTTGTATACTTAGTAATGTACTGAACTTCTATGTTTGTGGTCAAAAGTGGTAAGTCAACTACTCATCATGTTAAGATTGTTTGTAAGTATGAAATGCCTAAGCCGTATACTCCGAAGTCAATACTTGTATCATATTTCCTCAAGGGTCATCATTTTATTATCATTGTTTATGTTGCTTGAGGACAAGCAATGACTTAAGTGTGGGGGAGTTTTATCTGCCGTAATTCAATGTAGTAGATAAAACTAGTTTTCGCACTTAAGAAGCCTAAATACAAGCATTTTTGTTATATTTCAATTAAGTTTATTTAGTTTTACTTATATCTAATAAAATGTGCAAATTGAGCCATTAATTAACCTTAAGGGCCAAATAAGGCTTAAGGGAGTATTTCGTAAGTGTGCAGAAGACCATTAGAAGGCATTTTAGGCTGATATTGGATGCTATATCACAACATGAAGGGCTCGATGTCATATTATAGAAAGCAGAATAGAGAAATTATGAAACTGCCTTCAATGTCATGGCACTGACTAAGGGTGTCGCGACATACCCCTAAAGACATCCCAATGAGGATTATACTAACTTCTTTGTCACAACACAGGTCTTGGTGTGTCGCGACATTGACTTTGGGATGGAAATTAAACACGAAACATGGGTGTTTTGGTCCACACAATAGAATTTAAAGCTCAAGAACGTCAACTGACCTAAGGTTAAGGATGACAACCACTTAAAGGCTATAAATAGGCTCCTTTGGCACATGTTATGGACTCCTTTCCATTAACCTGATTTCTTTCTTTAGATTTAGTTTCGTTTTCTATCTTTCTTAGGTTTTCTAAGGTTTAGTTTATTTGTTCGTTATTTTCTTTTAAGAGATCTGATTTGA
Organism: Gossypium arboreum; assembly: GCF_025698485.1. NCBI lineage: Eukaryota > Viridiplantae > Streptophyta > Magnoliopsida > Malvales > Malvaceae > Gossypium > Gossypium arboreum. The sequence goes on from NC_069080.1 coordinate 19,306,429, forward strand.
AAAGATCAACTTTTATGGATTCGTGTTATTATTTATATAAATCAGGCTTTTCTTAAACTCTCCACTTCGATTCAATGACCATGTTTTATTCTTCCATTTCTTCCATATTGTTTATGAAAGCCATAAGGAACTAATCCTTCTATAGTAGATTAGCAAGTGGAGGCATGATATATTAACTTTTTTGTAGGGTTACTCAACGGATCAGTTGTTTAGGAAAGGAAGAGTGTGAATGTAATCCCTGAAAATTTTTACAGTTATCGAAAAAGTGCATTTCCGGGTCTCCGTTTCTGAAAAATAGATTCGTAAATATTTATTAAAAATATTTACGAAGTTAAGAGAGTGATTAATTAAAGTTTAATGAAGCAAATTAGCTTAAATAAAGGATAATTAGATAAAATGATTAAATTGAATGAAGTGTGAAAGTTTAATTATAGGATAAAGAAATTAAAAGGACTAAATAAATAAATAAGCCAAAGGAGTGCCAAGTGTATGGCAAAAATAAAATACATGTGTAATAAGTATTATACATACATTTGTAATAAGTAAATAATTAATGTATTTACTTATTATTTAAGTAAATAATTAATGTATTTATTATTATTAAATTGATATTATATGATGAATAGATTAAATAAAAATAAGTGTATGGTAATGATTTGGTACAAATGTATTAATAAAAAAATACATACATTTGTAATATATGTATTTGATATTAAATGGATATTTATTATTTAGTGAAAGATATTTATTAAATAAATAATTATATTATAATATATTTATATGATAAATAAATGTAAAATGACAAGTGTATGGTGAGGATGAAATACAAATGTAATAATATATGTATGCCCAAGTGTAAAATAAATATTTGATATTAAGTAGATATTTAATAAAGTCATTATTATCATTATTGTTATTATATATTTATATATATATAAAGTAAAACAAAAGAAAAAGAAACAGAGAATGAGACGAAACAGGGGAAAGAAAGGAAGGAAAGAAAAATAAAAGGAAAATTGGGGTTTTTGAAGCCTTAAGCTTTACTAGGTAAGTCAATTTGATCACTTTTCTTGCAATTTTGATGTTTATGGAACTCTAGAGAAGAGTACTACATGAATTATATCAAAAGTTAGGAAGTTAATGAATTTTTATGTGTTGATTAAGTTGAACAAAAAGATGAATTAAGGGCTAAATTGATAGAAATTCAAGTTAGAAATGAAATAAGGATTGAATTGTAAAGTGATTCATAAGTTTTATGCTGTAAGGACTGAATTGAAAGAATTTCGAAATTATGGTTTTATGATGAAAAATAGATAATTATTTCTAAATTTGGTTAAAAATTGAGTAGAAATAAAGTATGAATTAAGATAGAAAAGTAAGTGAATTTAGTTAAGATTAAATTGAAATTAAAAGTAGAAAATCAACATTTTGCACCAAGACTATTTTGGACAGCAGTAGTAGTCTAAGTTTGAAAAATCACCAAAAATTGTAGAAACTGAATTAGAGTATGAATAAAATATGGACTTAAATCTTATTGAGTCTCATTTCTTATAGAAGAAACGGTGTAAGAAATTGAGTTGTAAATCATGAGATATAATGAATTTTGTGAGACAAGGTCAGAATGAATTCGGGTTCCCCTATTCTGGCTTTGGAAAATCATAAAACATTGGATAAAAATAATTAAAGGCTTAAAGTTATATTTTTAGAATCCCTAATGAGTCTATTTTCAGGAGAAATCAACGGGAATATTATCTGAGTTCTGTACTATGAGATTATTAATTTTTAGTGAAGAAGGGTCAGAACTGTCAGACAGCAGAATAGGGGTGAATTTAAAGAATAAACTGTACTTATTTGATAAACCAAAAATTCTGAAAATTTTATGGTAAGAATATATATGAGTCTAGTTTTAGGGAAAATTATAGGATCTTAATTTTGAGTTCTATAGCTCCAGATATAAATAATTTAGTGACTATGACGCAAATAGACAGCTTGAATATTCATAAAAGTAAATGATAAAAATTATGGATAATGTTACTTACAAGTGTGTTATCTACATTAAGGATGTGGAATGGAGAGGAGGAGGAAAAATATGTATGAATATTGATATAGCATGGCTAATTTGTATATTTTAGGCTCAGGGACTAAATTGAATAAAAGTAAAACTTTATGGGCAATTTTGTAAAAAATGTCAGAAATGACCAAATTGTATGAAATGGATTATTTTATTATTTAATTACAAAATTTAAATGAAATTATTAATTTAGTTCAAGATCGGGGGAAAACATGTTTTAGGGATTAAATTGAAAAGTGTTGAAATTATGGAAAATTCTGAATATTTTATAGAATTCATGGACTGTTATCAATATATATGAGAATAATAGCTGGAAATAAGGATTAAATTGCAAGAATTTTATTTTCCTGACCCTAAGGATGAAATCGTCATTAATTAAAAGTTTAGGGACAAAATGGTAATTTTGTCTAGAGCATTAATTAAATGCATTAGAATATGAAATGAATGAAAATGATCAAATTTATTTATAAAGATCCGAACGACTCAAATATGAGACTTGATCGTGGAAAAGAAAAGATATCGGATTAATGAAATTATAAACACAAACAAGCAATAAGGTAAGTTCGTGTAACTTCAATTATATTCTTAAATGCTTGAGATTGTATGTTATTGATGTGAGTATGATTTGAATGTTCATTTTAAATGTTTACAAGAACTAGTCATATAGAAATATATGTACAAAATAGTTGTATGAAATAATTATGAAGATAGATAAACGAAATAAGTACATGGAATATAATTTATGTTAAGATATAAGCTATTAGGAATAAATATACATAAAATATATGGAGATGATGGAGCATGAAATATTGATATAATGAAATGAATGATATATGCTTATGAAGAAACGGTAAGAGCATGATATGTTTCATGACATGTACATATATGATTATCTTTGATATGCTGATACAAGGAAATTATGTAAGTTGAGACTATTATTAAACTCAAGTGCAATATGTCGAGAAAATAGATATATCAATTTGAATTTATATGAGATATGTGCAAGTATACTAACAATGTTGCTGTTTGATGCTTATACAAGTGCCAAACTGTTGATTGAATGGTAATATATTTATTTATATGATGCATTGAATCGGTAAGTATTTAAATTTTTTTAAGTGATTTGCAAATGGTAGTAACACTCTGAAACCCTGCTCTAGCAGCGGATACGGGTTAGGGGTGTTACAGTGAAACAAACCCTAGGCCTGACAAACCTAGGAAGTCATCAAGGTGAGAATTAACCCAAAATTGGTATTTCCCATCTGTGAACACCTTCACCCCTAAACTAGTCTGGACTGTGAGGTAGGAAGATAAGTAGTCCTTACTGGCTCATTAGGTTAATGGAAGATCGGAGGATCTTGCTAAGGTAGCAACTAGTTGGTTCATGAGGAACCTGAAATAAAAGTTGATTGGGATTCCCAAAGCAACCTAATCACCCATCATCAGATTTGATTCCTTCTACTTTTTCTATCTCTTGAAATTTAGTTTTCTTTTATGTTATTTTGTTTTATTATTTGTACTATAAAAATTCCCATAAATCTCTTATTTACATTTCTGTATTATAACTTAATTAAAGTATTAATTATATCTTTTAGTGTGTAGGTTAAAATTGATGCAGTTTTCTCCTCCCTTGGGTACGATCCTCGAAGTACTTACCGACTCTGTTGTAAAGCTATATTATAACTAGACTCGTATACTTGCAGATACCACCTCATAATTGTAATAACCTGATTTTCATTGGTAACTAAACAGTGGTTTTGGACCACAAATTTCCATCGTATCTACTTGTAAATATTATTTTTAAAATATTTATAGAGTCGGTATAGTCGTATTAAAATTTGGTTTAGAAATATTAACGTTTAGATAGTTAATTAAAAGAAAATGACTAAATTGAAAAAGGTGCAAAACTTGTTAATTAATGCATTTAGGTGATTAAATGGTTTAATTATTAATTGAGGAAGGATTAAGGGATAATTAAGCCTTAATAAAATTAGTGGGTTGAAAAATTAAAAGAAAATAACAAAATAATATGTTAATGGTAAATTTGTAATTATAACAAAATTAATTAACAAATAGTAAAACAATACCTTTCTTCTTCATTTTTACTTCCTCCATAATCGAAAGTATCTTAAAATGGTGGTTTAAGAATTGGCTAGGCATAGAAACATTGCATGTAAGTGAATTTCCTCTCCGTTTCTTGTAATTTTTATGTTTTTGATATCGTTGCAACTAGGTTCAGATAGCCTGTACCTTCGTTTTTGATTCTGTTAAAAATTTTGGAAGTTTCCATTGATGAATATTGAATTTTTTTTATGAATACCATGTATTTGGAACTTTGATTATGTTATTTGATAATTTTGTAAAGTGATTTTTGTTAAAATTTGATTCTAGGATTCAATTATGAAAATGTCAAAATATAGAGTTTCATCATGAACTTGATATTCATTGAGGGCTTTTTAAGGGCCTAGTATATTTGGATAAACTATTGATTTGAGAAAATTGTTAATTTAATGAATTTTGAGTTAAGGGACTAAATTATAAAAATTGTAAAAGTTTAGGGTAAATGTATAAATTTAAAAATAAAAGTGTATTAATTGTAAAATGGATTGGAAATGAAATATATGCTGATAAATAAATAATTTTATTGGAAATGAAATATATCTTGATAAATAAAGAATTTTACATTTTAGATCAAGATCTATAGATACTCGTGGAAAAGGAAAAATTACAGAATACCCCTACACTTCTACAACTTCCACATTTTGGTCCAGGTAAGTTTGTACGGATTAGAATTTAATATTAAAATAAATTATTGAATAGAATCACATGATACAATTTATGTAATTAGTCTAAATTGGTGATGATGAACGGTAATTTGAGGATTAATATTGAACTTGATCTTTGGCTTGATTTGAACACGAGATAGAGTACGGTTGGGATTTGGTGTGAGATGGTGGTTTGGAATGGAGATGGTAGGAGTGGAGATGGTATTGGAGGGAGATAATTGTATATTGCCTGAGTAAACCGAGGTTTAGCATTTGTTGCAAACTCTCGTGTTATACTTTCTTTTTGGTTTGCTAGTTGGATTAGCTCTTATGAGCATTGGTGTGATGGTTGGATTAGCTCTTATGAGCATCGGTGTGATGGTTGAATTAGCTCTTATGAGCATTGGTGTGGTGGAGGGATTGGCTCGAGTGAGCATCTTACGTGTTTGGTTGGATCGACGATGTACTTCTATCCGTAAGCCGTTCTTTGAGTAGATAATCTTTATAAGTTATATTGTGGGGCATCTCTAATGAATTTATCATATATATATATACTTGGGATTTCAATTGTTTAGTTATGAATTACCATTTGGGATTGTGGATGATAGGAAATTTGCACAGTTGTTATATTATTGTTTATGAATTGTTGTATTCACTTCGGTAAGATTTGTCCATTTAATACGTTGAACTTACTAAGCTTCATTGAGTGTACTTGTGTTAAAATTTATTCTTGTAAATACTTAGAAGGTTGGACGATTGGGTTTGCACTCAAGTTACACTATCCAGCTTATTTTGGTAGCTTTTGAACATTTACTGCAGATTATATGGCATGTAATAGGTTGATTGATGATATTAATGTTTTGGATATATAAATAGTTAAGTATGAAATTGGTTGTACAAACTGCTTGGTATGATCTTCTTTTGGTGCCTTATCATTATGTATATATGGCCATTTGTTACTTGTTGGAATGGTTAAAAGAGTATGTGATGAATTGGTTGTTAAGTAGCTAAGATATGGTATGTTTGAGTTGGTATTGATAAGTGATATCTTAAATGAATTAATAGATTGAATATAATGTTATGTTTTGATATAAATGTATGTATACTTGTGGTAACAATGAGGGTACATTGGTTAGGCACTAAATTAGGTTGATTTTGGTATGTTTTGGCGTGATTAAAGTCAATTTGGATAGGTATTTTGATTGGTAAATGATTTGCTTAGGTTTCAAGTAGCTTAAAATAGTAAACTTGTTGATTATGGCACATTTTAGGTCCACATGGCCGTGTGTCCCCTGTAGGTTCAAGGCATGCAAGTTAGGCTGTTACACAGCCTAGCATACGGGCGTGTGAGATCATTTCGAGGGGTACACGGCCTGGCACACGAGCGTGTGGCTTGGCTATGTGACCAAGTCAGTGAGTTACACAGGCATGGACACAGGCTGGGACACGGACATATGTCCTTATTTCAAATGTCCACATGGCTTGAGACATGGGTGTGTGTCTCAGTCGTGTGAGTTACAATACTTGGCCACACGGCCGTGTGAGCCTGCAGTCTAAATTTTGCAACTTTTTCTTATAATTTCCAAATGTGTTCGATTTAGTCCTAGATTGTTTCTATAGTATTTTTAGGGCCTCGAAGGCTCGATTAAGGGACATTATGAATGTATTTGAATGAAATTTAATTATATTTGTATTAATGTATGGTTTGAATGGTTTACTATTATGTTGGTCCAGTAATGTTTCGTAACCCTATTCCGGCGACTGATACGGGTTAGGGGTGTTACAATAATTTTATATTTTATGGTAGTATTCACAATCTGGACGTTAGAATGTCCGAAGGCGGTCACTAAGCCTACTCTGATTAAGGCTGAATCGAGTATCGTCAAACTAAATGTTACTACAAATAATTTTATGATCAAGTCGAACATAATTCAAGGGTGCAACAATATGTTCAGTTTGATGTGTTGCAAGATGAAGATCCAAATGCTAATTTGGCTATCTTTCTAGAGTTTTGCTACACATTTAAGATTAATGGCATTACTGATGATGTCATACACTTACGGTTGTTCCCATTTTCTTTGAGGAGCAAAGCAAAACTATGGTTGAATTCACTTCCTCGGGATTTTATCATGACTTGGGATCAGATAACTGAAAAATTCCTATTGAAATATTTTCCATCGGCCAAAACAACTAAGTTGAGGAGTGACATCACTTTGTTTGCCCAAATTGAGCTGGACACAGTATATGATGCATGAGAGAGATTTAAGGATCTCTTAAGAAGATGCCCTCATCATAGGTTACCTTTGTGGTTACAAGTTCAAACCTTTTACAACGGTTTGAATCTCTCGACTAGACAAATGATTGATGTAGTAGCTAGCGGAACATTGAATAACAAAACACCTGAGGTAGCTCGAGAATTTATTGAAGAGATGGCACTAAATAATTATAAGTGGCAAGTCATGAGAACAAAATCGATCAAGGCAACCAGTGTTTTAAATATGGATGTAGTTGTTATGTTGACAAGTTAGGTTTAAGCACTGAGTAAAAAGATTGACGGTTTGAGTTGCAGTAAAAATGGGAATTCAGTAATGCAATGCGATTGGAGCGAGGATGATTAATTTAGAATATTCACCCTCCAAGTCTAACATGGAGCATTAGCAAGTCGACTTTATAGGTAATAATTCTAGACCTCAGAACAATCCTTATAGCAATAATTATAATTCAGGATAGATGAATCATCCAAATTTCTCTTGGGTGGTCAAGGTAATCAAAGGTCATAATCCCTTTCGGGTTTTCAGCAACCTTATCAGCAAGAAAAGAAACCAAACCTTGAGGAGATGTTTGCTGAATTTATTTCGGTGTTCAAAACTAGATTTTAGAACACTAAGACAGCTTTGAAAAATCAACAAGCATTGATTCAAGGGCTTGAAAATCAGATTAGACAACTCGTTAAACTAGTTTTGGAAAGACAACAAGGTAGCTTACCCCGTAATACTAAAACTAACCCAAAGGAACAAGTCTACGCAATCACTGTTCGAAGCGTGGAAGGGTTAGCGAGCCTAAAAAAAGTGGAATCTAGAAGCTATTGAGAAAAATGATAGAGTTGAGGAAAGCAAGAAAGAGCATAAGCCAGTGGTCAGAGAATACAAACCATGAATTTCATATCCGGCAGTTGTGAAGAAAGACTGTATCAACAAACAATATGATAAATTTCTTAAACTTTTGAAAAAATTGCATATTAACTTACCTTTTGTTGAAGCTCTTTCACAGATGCCAAAGTATACAACATTTCTAAAGGAGTTGTTAACAAATAAAAGGAAGTTAGACGACTTGTCAACTGTAGAGCTCAATGAGGATTGCTCGTTCATTATCCAAAACAAACTACCCACCAAGCTTAAAGATCCAGAGAGTTTTACTATTCCTTATTTGATTGGTAGTTTAAATGTAGAAAAATCATTGGCGGATTTGGGTGGTAGTATAAATTTCATGCTTTACAAATTGTTCAAACAACTTGGTCTCGGGGAACAAAAACCTACTAGGATGAGTATTCAATTATCTAATAGATCAATTAAGTATCCTAGGGGTATTATTTAGGATGTACTTGTCAAAGTAGATAATTTATATTCCCTGTTGATTTTGTTATATTGGACATGGATGAAGATATTAAGGTACCCATTATCTTAGGTCGACCTTTTTTAGCCACTGTTAGACCTGTTATTAATGTTGGTAATGGTGAACTTGTGCTGAGGGTAGGTGATGAAAAGGTTACTTTTCAAGCACGTGATTTTATGAGAGTTCCTAGTGAGCGAGATGATGCTAGTTATTTTGTTAATACGAGTTATCATGGAGCTTAATGTTCTTTGTAAGAAATCACCCATGAAAACGTGTTAGAACCATATCTTGTTCAAAGTGATAGAACTCGAGGGACAAGCGAAGAGAAAATGTTGCAACTCGATGAATTAAATGAATGTGAACAAAGTTTGATAAGTACCCAAGAACAGTTAAAGAAATAACTAAGCAATGCCATAGTGTGCATTTAAAAAATACAAATCAATTCAAAGTTGGTAACAAAGTGCTGCTAGACAAGTCAGATCTACGAATGTTCACTTAAATCAAGAGGGTCGAACCCATTTGTGGTAGAAAATGTATTCCCATACGGAACCATTGAGGTAACACATCCTGAATACGACACATCTAAGGTAAACAATCATTTACTCAAACTTTATTTTGGTGGTGAAATTAATAACGAGAGAGAGGAGCTTCAACTCCAAGATCAGCCTTAACCATAAGTTTAAAAGGGGAAGTCAAATTTAGACTCTAAATAAGTGCTTCTCGAGGCAACTTGAGCATTTTATTTTATTTTATTTATGTTAATTCAATTTTATTTAAAAAAACAAAAAATATAAAATATAAAAATTATTACATTTATTTTTATTACTAAAAAAGAAAGAAAAAGAATTTGAAAAAAATTGAAAAAAATTAAATTAAAAAAAAATAGTGGTCCACGTGGTCTTGGGTGATCCACACGCTGTGTGAACATTGGAGATAATTTTTCAAAATTATTTTTTAACCTACACGGTCGTGTGACCTACACGCCCATGTATATGAGCGTGGGAGAAGCGAATGACAACAACACACGGTCTGGCCATATAGCCGTGTGAACACTAAAGCGGTGAGATTGAGAGGGAATTAGTAACTAAGGGTGGTAAGTATTAAAATTAAGGGTAATTGTTGGCTTAGTGAATAATTAGGGCCTCAATTGATTCAGCCGTGTGAACACTAAAGCGGTGAGATCGAGAGGGAATTAGTAACTAAGGGTGGTAAGTATTAAAATTAAGGGTAATTGTTGGCTTAGTGAATAATTAGGGCCTCAATTGATTCTAGGCTAATAGCTCGCATTGTTGAAACTAGGAATAGGCAAGTCCAAATAACTTAGGATTAAATTTAGTCTTAGTTAATTTAATTAGTTTTATTATTATCTTAAATTGGAATTAACACTACTAATTCGTAACTTTATCAAACTAGTAATTAATTTAATTGTTATTTTCCCCAATCTGCAATCCCTTGGGTACGATCCTCAAACACATTTATATTACAATTTGATATGTACGCTTGCAGAAACTGCACTTAATTTTTATCTTTCTATTTTTTCAGTATTTACACTCTTGACATTCGTACGTCAGGAGGTGGTCATTTATCTTATTCAATAAAGTGGACTATTGGCTAAGAAAAAAAGAATTATAATAATGAAGTAAAATATTGTTTCTTTTGCATTTTTTTTCTTAAAAAATTAATAGAGGTATGTAGTGCACTATTTTTTATGTGGAATGATGAGAGATGGTCCACCAATCGACTTGAGGGCGTTGATTGATGCGGGACGAGGCAGTGGCCCAAGCTTGGGTCTTTGATAGGCTCATGAAGATGTCATTGCCCTGATCGTAAGATCTAACACACATCATCTCAGTGTGTTTCAACACCAGCATTTTCTAGTTGAAGGCGCTCCCTTCCATGAACTTGATATGGCTCTTGGCAAAGGAAAGAGATAAAGTTTGATGATAAAATCAAGTATAGACACCCCAAGCCCAATATTAAACTTGTTGAGGGGATCCCTCGATTTTGAAAGGACGACGCTTCAAAAACTTCTCTTCAAGAGTTCAAAGTTATCTCAATGAAAAGGTAAAGTATTGAATTTAAAATTAATATTGTCGAAACCAATTTTTGTTTTGAAAAACGGTCGACATTTGAAAACGAAAATTAAAAATGGGAGTCGCCATCAATCTTTTTTAATGAGGTGTGATCAGGTCAACTCGTAATTGGGTCATTTTAATAAAACGTTTTGATTTACTAAAATAATAATTTTAGCTTACGAAATTCGAGAAAATGGGTTCGGGAGTCGGTTACGTACAAGGAAGCATTAGCACCCTCGTAACGCCCAAAATTGGTACCTAATTGATTAATTAATGTCTTAATGTTGAAAGTTGAAAACCCAAAAAGAATTTAAAACACGATCCTCTCTTTTTGTTATTGTTGATTAAAAAAAAAGCTTGAGTAAATTAAAACGAGCATTAAAGACTCTCTTGTCTTGAGACGTCAAAATGTCACACCCCGTAAGTTAGGATACATCATTTGAACATTCGAAAATAAGCTTGCCTTTTAATCATTTTACTTAGAAATTATACTTTGATCTTTAAAAGGATATTCGGTTATTTAGATCCAATGAGAAAGATCGAAACCCCGTAAGTTAGTGCATGACCTTCTCAAGTCTCTAAACGTGGAATATCGCCTTTATTTTTATTAAGAAAACATATTTTTGAAATTTGGATGGATATTTGACTATTTAGATTTGACGAGAAAAATTGAAACCCCGTAAGTTAGGGCACGACCTTCTCAAATTTCCAAAATGCAAAATATTTCTGATTTTTAGAAGTTTTCTTTTTTATGAATGAATGTAACTTTTAAAACGATATGCAAATGAAATGTCATATTAGCAAAGGACAATAATGAATATATTAATAAAACAACGCATAAGAATAGCATAATATACACCACTTTAACATTAACAAGAACCATAAAAAAATGACAACGATAGTATTATCAATAGTCATGTATAAAGAACAATGCCAATATAATAATGGAAACAAAGAAACAATTATACAAATAAATATAAGGAAAAATAATTTATAAAATATCACAAACAAGGATTCAAGTTAAAATAAAAAATTAAGGACATAATTTGTAATAAAATATATAAATAAATAATAATAGTAATAATAATAAAATATAATAGCACATAAAAACATAAAAAATGAACCTTAATTATTAAAAAAGTTAAAGAAAATAAATAAATAAGTAGGATAATAAATAAAACAATTTAGTTGGAAATCACGAAAAGAATATAGGTAAATAAAACAAAAGTAACTAAAGTAACAAATAATATTAATGAAACAAAAAAGAAAATATAATAATAGTGACAATAATTTTAAACTAACTAATTTAATAACGAAATAACCAAAATAACAATTAAAATAGAGATTTGGGGTGAATTCTAAACAAATAAAAAGAGAGAGGACCAATCTGAACGCGCGCATAACAAGGAGAGACCAAACTGGGAAATAATCCCGCCCTGCAAAACACGCAGATTAGGGAGGACCTAATTGAGATCGAATAAAATCATGGGGTAAAATTGAAAATAAAAATAAACCGTATTGAAAAGATAGAAAATGCGGAAGGACTAAAAGCGCAATAAGACCATTGTTTAGAAAACAAGCGGATCCTGCTTGCAGGTCAGGTCAAAGCGCGGGTCATGGCCTAAAAGGACGTCGTTTTGGGGTGTTTTGTAGCTGAATGAAATGGCGCCGTTTTAGTAGTATTATTAAAGGCAAAATTTTTACAAAAAATTTCATTTTCCCTTCCTCACTAAAAAAAAAGCTAAGAACCTTTTAAACTCTCCCCTCCCTCTCCGATTTCCGGCCAAGCTCCGGCACCAGCCCACCGCCATTTTGCCGCCGTATACTGCGTCCGGAGTTCCAAAAAAGAGCCATTTTTTAGCCTATCAGGCCTTTTGGCACCCCAAACGCCGATCTAAGGCCGTTTTTTAGAAAATAGCCGAAAATCGCGAAAAGAGAGAACTTTTCGATGTTTTGGTTTATTTTTTAAAAAACTTTTCTATGTGAAAATGGGGTCACTGTTCCTCGGTAGTGACAACCTCGGTTGCTAGCGGAGTTGGAGGATCGACGCTTGGTAAGACACGTCTCCGTTCTTTACTTTTTAAATGTTTTTCAATATTTTCGAAGGAAGAAGAAAAAAAGAAAATAAACGTGATAAATAAGGAAATGGACCACCTTTGAATTTTTTTGATTCTCTGTTTCCAATTTGATTTGCTTATTTGCGTAAAAAAATACATGTGTGTTCTTGCGGCTTTTATAGCCGAAAAGAAAGAAAAATACATTTTGTTTCTATTTTGTTTTTTTTTGCTACGATTTTTGTTGTTCTTGTCCTTCTTGTAGGTACGGAGGACGTGGAGGGGCGACGTGGTGCGCGGTGGTGCGTGGAGGCAGCTGGAGCGTACGGAGGTGAGAGCAGCGATGCAAAGGGTAAGTTAGGGTTCTGAGACATTTTTTGATTTTGGGCCAATGGCTGTTACAATTTGGGTTAGGGTTTGTTTGGGTTTAGGGCTAATGATTTGGGCCTTTGGGGTACTTGGACATTTGTAATTGGGATTTCTGATTTGGGTTGGTTATTTGGGTCTGTAATATTTTGGGTTTTAAGTTTATGTAATTTGGACTTTAAAAATTTGGACTTTATTTAATATTTATTTTTATTATTTTGCGTCTATTGGGCCCGGGTGGATTTGACCCATTACAAATAGAGTAAACAAATAATCATTTTCAGTATACTATTTCATGTAATTTAAATTCCTCAATAGGGTTATAAAGTAAGTCTATGTATTTTGCTTCTCATTAATAAAATTTCATTTGGATGAGAAAAAATAATTTAATGATATTTACAAAATTGTATGTTTTATTTATTTATTATATACTATTAATAAAACTCTTAATTGAGTTGGTGTCATAAATTCATTGGGTATCAACACGGTTAGGAAATGACTAACATACTCTTTTATTAAATGATTACCATTATTATTTTGATGGCTTTTTGTCTTTTCATATTTTATATGATTTTTAAATAAAAGACCTAAAATTAAGATGCCTAGGGATGGAACTCATATTTTATGTACATATAAACAAATTCTTTACTTCTACACCAATAATAAATTTGCGTGTATATACTATTAATAACACCTCTGACTGAGTTGGTGTTACGGGTTAACCGGGTACCATCTTGATTAAGAAATGACTAATATACCCTTTAATTAAATGACTATTACTATTATTTTGATGACTTTTTGACTTTTCATTATTTTATATAGTTTTTAAATAAAAGAATTAAAATTAACATGTTTAGGATTGAACTCATGTTTAATAGATTTATAAACAAATTCTTTATCATTGCACCAATAATAATTTTTAACTTTAAAAAATTAACTTTTAACTTTTATTTATGTATTTATAGTTATTAATGAAACTCCTTATAGTTTTTAAGTAAAATAACTAATATTAGCATATTTAAGGATTGAACCTATATTTAATGGATTTATAAATAAACTATGTAATATTTAAGGATTGAACCTATATTTAATGGATTTATAAATAAACTATGTACCACTACATCAATAATAATTCTTGAGTAAACTTAAAAATGATAATAATGTTTAACATAAATGTTTTCTCTCATCAAATTTGTGTTTCCATACTATTTATTAAGTATTTTCTTGAGTTGGTATCACTCTCAATCGGGTCATCGACTTGTTTAAGAAATTACAAAATGTTCTTTTGTAATTATTATTTTAAGGTAATTTAGTCTTTTTATTAAAAACCAATAAATATATATATATGATGGAATTTGAACCCAAACCAATTGCATTAATTAAACCTTTAATTTACTACTCAACCAAAATTTTATTTTGATATGTTTATACATTTCAATTGTCATTATGGAGTCTTTATTAATTTTATTTCTATATTATTATATTTGATTGAGTTGGTGCCAAAATTAACACCGACTTAAGATTGATTACAACACCATTATAAACAATTTTATGTAATTTTTTTCATTTTAGCATCGTACATATTTAATGTGTTATTATTAATTAATTTCAAATCATACTTTCATTATTTATTGTATATTATTTTCAAATACATATTTGTAGTTTCCACACAGATACGCTGTATGACAAAATTTTTAATATTCATTATATATTTTATATTTAATCGAATATATAATATTTTGAACTTAAAAGGTAGCATTTTTATTTTCTTAAATAAGGATAGAATTATTTAATATGAAGTGATTCATAAATTTATAAATTATATAAATTACTTTATTTTGTAAAATATTAGTTATAGCTTTTAATATTTTTAATTGTTACATTGGATGTGAGTTAAAACTAATATATTTTATAAACTTCAAATTACAGTATCTAATGTAGATAACTTATTAATAACATTAATTTGGTTGTTGACTAGGTTTCTAAGATTGAAAAGCTCAGCTGTTGTTAAAGAGAAATGTAATCCAAGTCTCCTCATTGTAGTCCTCTTGATTTCTTTGATTTGTTTTTTAAGGAATCTGAACCCGATCCCGTCATTTTTAGCAGAAATTAAAAACAAATCCCTTCAATTTTTTTGAATGTTATGTAGTTTAACTTTGCAACAAGATGCTACCCATTGATAAATGCAAAGGACACTTGGGACCACAATGCAACTATTAGAATTAGAATCATGACGTTCCTTTGGCTGGATTCGCACATGGCGCTGACGAAAAAGGAAATCTATACCACAAGCACGTTATTTTCTTCTCTCCCTTGCCACAGGACGTATGGAGAATCTCCCTTTTAGGAATCACCCTTTTAGCTACACTCCAGAGACCGGTTTCACATTCTTAGCGATCGGTAGGCCCTAATTGTTATTTTTAATATGCTCTTCAAATCTTTTTGTTCTTTTCTATCTGTTTGTTATTAACATGGAATTTGCCAATATCAAGGTGTCATATTCTATTCAATTTTAATTTCGTTTCCATCGTCCAGCCATCATTAATAATACAACCTAATCTTGTACCTCTCTCAACACTAGTTCACGAAGAAGAAGAAAGCACAGAACAAACTTATTAGCGAAATGGATCGTATTCCTCAAGAGCTTGCACTTGATATACTATCAAGGCTTCCAATCCCAAGCTTAGTGCAATCCAAGTCCGTGTGTCAAGACTGGCGTATCTTAACACATGATCAACTACTTGTCAACAAGCATTTCAAGCTGATGGTTGAGAACGATCCAAGCTTCATTTTGCAAATCATGGGTTGTTCCAGCCAAAACCAGCTTTATTTTGGAGATTTATCCAGCGACCCAAACGATGGAAACGTGATGATGATAGCAAAGAAGCTTACCATACCACCATTGCTTAACTTCCATTTGGTGAGTTCATGTAATGGATTACTATTGTTGCGTGCCACTCACCCAAGCTTTGAACTCTGTATTTACAATCCATTTATCAGGGATTATATAGAGTTGCCGAAGCTTAGTCATCATGATGGGGTGAGAGGATTTGGCTTCGATCCCACAACAAAGAAATATAAGGTTGTCGAGATATCATATAAAAGAACAACTCCTTTCACTTTTAGTCGCCGTGTTGTTAGATTTGGCATGCGTCGATCTCATCAGACGGAAACATCTTCTTCTTCTTTAATTGAATCTAAGGTTCATATATTGACTGTTGGTAGCACCACTTGGAGAAATTTGGGATGTTTTCCTTTCCGTTTTATGTGGCAAAAATCTCAGGTTTTGGTCAATAGGAAACTTCATTGGAGAACTACTACTCACCTTATTATGTCCTTTGACTTGGCAACTGAGCAATTCAAGGAGGTCCCTAGGCCTGATGTCATCACTTCGAACTCGGACAGGCGATTTCATGAACTCGCGGTTCTACGAGGTTGCCTTTCGGCAGTTTCTTTTGATGGCAACAATCAAGAACTGGAGATTTGGGTTATGAAGGAGTATGCTGTGAAGGACTCTTGGGTCAAACAATTTAATATTGGAGCTTACGTACCAAAGATATTTCAGTCAAATTATCAGCGTCATTCCTCCGGCAATTCAAGGTTTTATTTGCCTAAAAAATGCATCCAAGTACTTTGCCTGTTGAGGAATGGAGGAGTTTTATTGCAGTACGGAAACAAAGCAATTGTTTTTTATGATTCACATTGTAGGACTTTCCAAGATATTCAAGTAACATTTGAAGGAATTTCAAGTTGTTTCACTGCAGTTGCTCATGTTGCTAGCCTCAATTCCACAGATACATTTGTGGATACCTAGAAGAAAAGTTCTAATTTGATTTTATGTTATTTGAAACGGATATTTGAGAATAAAAATCTTAAATAAATTGATGATATTGTTCTAATGAAGTTTGTACAGGGTCGCTGAACTGCTTAGAGCAACAGCATGTTTCACTTGTAATGATGAAAACGATCCAATGTTTCACTTGTAGAGCTGAAAACGATCCAAGTTTCGTTTTTATGAAAGGTTACTTCCTATAGAGAGGAAAATGATCGATGCCACGTGTGAAGGTGCATTGATCAATATGACTCTTCAAGCCACTCAAGATCTAATATCTACTATGACTACGAACTCTCAATAACTTTGGACTAACTACAACTCTAAAATTGGTTCATGAGTAATGTCTTGTCTGTTTTTCAATGGTTTAAAAATCTTGTTTTGTAATGATTAAGTCAGTAAATATTATTTATTAATATTTACGAGTTAGTTATAGTGTTATATTGAATTTTAGTTCGGTAATTTTATTGGATGGTTAGTAATTAAGATATATGGGATAAATCGTAAAAAAAATCATAAAAATTAATCGCTATTGATTTTATTAGTTTAAAAGGCTTAAAGAGTAAATGTTCAAGGATTTATGTGGGAATTATCCACTTAAAGTGGACGGTTGGTAATTTTTGTCACAATTTTAATGTTACAATATTATTAAATAACATTTATAATGATTAGGAAAAAAAATTCGGCCACCATCTTCCACATTTCTTTCCCCCCGTTTGAAACAAGAAAAGAAAGAAAAGAAGTCATTGTTAAGCTCTTAGAATTCAAGCAAACTTGTGTCCTTGAATGGTATGTATATTCAGTTCTACTTTTCATAAATTTTATATTTTTGAGATCGTTGAGTTTAATCTAACCAATCAAGGTATTAAATTGTAAATTTGTTAAAGATTTTAAAATTTTTCATTGGTGATTTTTGAAGTTTTTTTTATGTTAAATGGTAGGATTTCAAGCTTAGAAATGAAATAGGACCAATTTGTAAATTGAAATTTGTTAGTTTTAAGAACATGGGCTAAAATGAAAATATTTCAAACTTGACATGAAATTTTTATAATTATTGAATTTAAAGGGATGTAGAAGGATAGATTTGAAGTCGAATTGTAAAATGGAGCTTAAATGTGAAATTTATAATAGTTTCAAATATTATAAATTCACCATTTAAACAGAAAAATTGAAATCGGTTAATGCAAACATTGTCGTTTTAGTTTGGTGCAAAAAGTTGTTTTGATATGTGTATTGAGCTCGGATGAACATAGGATAAGACACAATTGGTATGCCAATAGAGTTAGTTGTATGCTTGTAATAGATTTCACATTGGTGCCATTGTTTGCATTTCGATGCCATTGTTTGCACTTTGGTGCCATTGTTAGCACTAGGTGTCTTTGTTTAGCATTACGATGCTTTCTGGTGTGGTGTATTTAACTGCGTATCTGTATCTATTTATTTGGTTCTTCAGGCTAACTATTTTAATTTATATGTATGGACTGATTCGATAAGATGATTGGGAATGTGTGAGTTTATATGAACATATTTTCATACATGCTTGGATTGAGTAAACAATGTGTATGATCAATAGTTTTGATAGATGGTACTGACTTGAGTTGTACAAAACAGGTTGTTAATTATATGCCTGTTCTATGAAATACTCACCTTGTGATTGTGAACTGTTACAATGGGAAAGTTAGCTAAATTTGTTAATTATGTATGTTTAATTAAGAATTGAGGTAAGTTTAAAGTTTAATTACCTATGAGCTTACTAAGTGTGTTAAAGCTTAATTACCTATGAGCTTACTAAGTGTGTAAAAGCTTACCCTGTTTTGTTATTATCTATTCTGTAGTTAACATTTTGTGAAACATGGTAGATCAAATCACTCCAGAGCTTACACAACCCTGCGTCAATCTCAGTAGACTTTTTAATTGTTCAAAACTAGGTTTTATGGCATGTATATAGGCTTGACATGTATAAGTGTCATTTTGTATGTTAATGGTTATGATGTGCATATAATACTTGTACTTGATGACTATATGATATGTGTATAAGTTTTGTTAAGTGTTTATATTCATTTTGGATCTCGCTTGTGCTAGCATTTTAAATGTTTCTTGCTTTAAAATTAAAGACACATAAGTATGTGTCTGCCTCCAGACATACTAACGTCCAGAGTGTGAATATTGCAATAAAATATAGAAGTACGAGGCGATATCCGCAAGTATACTGATTGAGTTGTACTATAGTTTTAAAGCAGAGTAGGTGAGTACTTCGAGGATTGTACCCAAGGAAGGCGAGTGCTAGATCAATTCTAACCTAAACACTAAAAAATCTAATTAGTACTTTAAATTAGTTATAGTACGAAACCATTAAAAAAAAAGATTTTTAAGGTTTTTATAATAATAATAAAATATCATAAAACAAATAAACTTCAAGAGATAGAAAAGGAGAATGAATAAATCTTGATTGTAGGTGATTCACTTGCTTTGGTAATCCCCATCAACTGTCGTTTCGGGTTTCTCATCAATCAACTAGTGCTACCCCAGCAGGATCTTCCTGTCCTCCATTAACATAACGAGTCAGCAATGACTACTTATCTTCTGACCTTACAATCCAAATTGGCTTGGGGTGAAGGTGTTCACGGATGGGTCATCCCAATTTTGGGTTAATTCCCACCTTGATAACTTCTCAAGGTTGTCAGGCCTAGAGTTTATTTCACGTTCTTCATTTCCCAAACAACTAATCCATTGAGTAACTGTACAAAATAGTTAATAGATCATACCTCTACTTGCTAATCCCCTATAGAAGGATTAATTCCTCATAGTTTTCATAGACAATATAGAATCAATATAAAGAGAAAGCATGCTAATTAAATCGATAGTATGGAGTATATGAAAAAGCCTGATTATATTGAGATTAATCGTGAACCCACAAAGTTTGAATACTTTCCATAATTCAGATCTCTTGAAAACAATGAAGAACAAATGAAATAAATTCTAAAACCTAAAAATGAAAGAAAACTAAACTAAATTTACAAAAGAAAATCTAGGCTAAGTAAATGATGTCCATAACATGAGCCAAATGAGCCTATTTATAGATTTTAGGTGGCCATCGTCCTTAACCCTAGGTTAGCTGATGTCCTTGAGCTTTAAGTTTGATTGTGTAGACTAAAACACCCCTATTTTGTATTTAATTCTCGTTCCAGAGTCGATGTTGGGACACATAAGGACTTGTTTCATGACATAAAAGTCAGTATACTCCTTTTGGGATATCTTTAGGGGTGTGTTGTGACACTCTTAGGCTATGTCGTGACATCAAAGTCAATCTTGAGCTTTCTCCATTCTACTCCCTATGTTGCGACATCGAATATCCTGTGTTGCAATATAGCAACCAGTAGCATTTAGTATGCCTTCTAAAAGTCTCCTACACAGTCATAAAGTGCATTAGCCTTCCTTAGGCCCCATTTGGCCCTTAAGGTCAATAAAAGATTCAATTTTCACATTTTATTAAATATAAATAAAAATAAGAAAACTTAACTCAAACATAATGAAAATGATTGTATTCAAGCTCCTTAAATGTGAAAACTAGTTTAATCTGCTACACCAAATTACAGTAGATCAAACTCCCCCACACTTAAGTCATTACTTATCCTTAAGAAACATAAACAAAAACAAGAAATAAAAGTGGTAACCCTAGAGCAAATATCATACAAGTATTGACTTTAGAGTATTTTACTTAGGCATTTCATGCTTACTAACAAATTTAATATGATGAGTAATTGACTTACCACTTTTGATCACAAACATCTAAGTTCAGTATGTTACAAAATTTACAAGTATTAAGGGTCTCACCTATAGGGATCCATCAATAAATGATACAAGTACTTTGATTATCCGAGCAGAATATTGATTATCCGAGCAGAATATTATGCGTATGTTTAGTATGATGTCCATTCATGTATAAGGATATTTAGGTCACATAGCACTTTTCAGCTTGTAACGTTCAAAGGCTTAGGACAGGTATGAAATTCCAAGATAGTAAACATCAAGAAGGTTACAAACATGTAAATAGTTTGGCACAGCGTATTGATCCCTATTCATCCTTGTAACAGCCCAGTTTAGACCCTAGTCAGAAAAGTAGTTTCGGGACCGTGAATCTGAGTCAAAAAAATATTTTAATATTATATTCCATGCTTAAAGTATGTGAATTGATATGTATGAAATTTTCGTATGAAAATTTTATCATTTGAGTGCCGATTTGTGAAAAAGGACATAATCGCATAAAATGTAAAAGTGACACGCTAGTTGTTTAAAGTGCTTATGAGCTATGATTTATTAAATGAGAATTCCTTATGTAGCAATTGGACCACGGATAGTGGAAATGGACAATAATGGCCATTAAATGGATTATTTTTGTGTTATTTTAGTAATGTTATTTTAGTAATTATTTAATTAATGTTTAATAAATAAAACCAAAATCAATTTTTGGTTCATCTTCTTCATTAAATGACTGAATATCACAATGAAAAATAGGGTTTTAATGCTCAAAATAGTTCGACACTTTTGGGGGAGCAATTGTAAGTCCATTTTGACCCGGTTTTTAGTAATTTTTACGTTTTTGAAATCGTTGCTTCGAATATTAGTAAACCCATGCCTTAATTTTTAGATTTAATGAAGAATTTGAGATTTTCCATTTTTTTAATGTGATGAATTTTTTGTTTGATGATGAAAAATAAATCTTTGTTGATAGATTATTATGTTTAATTAAGTGATTCTTGATAAAAATGTGTATTAAGGACTAAATTGAGAAATTTGTAAATTGAGGGGTCAAAATGTGAAATAAATGAAAGAAATGGGCTGCTAAGGACCTTGTGAAATTTGGCCAAGCATGGGTATGGTCAAATTTTGAATATTTTTCTGTTTTGTGAAATATGGACTAAATTGCAAAAAATGTAAAATGTTAGGGACAAAAGTGTAATTAGCCCATTTATGTGTTTTTAGATGAATTTTATTGAATATATGATTAAATAAATTGAATTTGTATTGAATTAGATCAAGAAATGAGGAATTCATATTTGAATCAGAGGAAGTCGAGAATTGTCGAATAGTCGTTCCGGTCCATTCGTGTTCGTACGAGGTAAGTTCATAAGTAAATAAATGTTGTTAAATTGAAATGTATGTGCATTATATATGCTGAATTGAGTTGTAAAGGAATATATATGTGATGCTGAATTGAATCGAGCTTTGGAGAATCTGTTTCTATCATGGATTGTTCGAATAGGTGAAATTGAGAAAGTTCCGATAATGTGCCGATGTCTGAAAAGCCCTGTATGAACCATAGGAATAGTTAGGATACATATGTCATGACATAGGATTCTGATATGTGTTATCATGCAAGACTACGTCTGGGATGTTGGCATTGATTTGTGATTTACGTGTAAGACCATGTCTGGGACATTGGCATCGTATATGATTTCATGTAAGACCCTGTCTGGGATAGTGGCATCGACATTTGATTACAAGTAAGACCACGTCTGGTATGTTGGTATTGTACATGCTTATGAGCTATCCAAGTATCCTTATTGATTTCGAACGGTTCAACGGGTATTTTGAGAAATAAATGAGTATCTGAATGTGCATCCGAATCAGGTACGTTGCGATGTATATGAAATTAAGTAATGAAAGTGAGTATGATTATAATCAGTTGATATATGATGTATGTGAAAATGAGATGTTGATACTAGCAAATAAACTATGATCAAATGAATTATATAAGAAATGTGGAATTATAATTATGTTTTGCCATATATGATTCAGGTACATATGATTTGTATATGAAATTCTGATATGAAATGTGAGTATGATTCAAATGACGATATGTGAAATATATGATGATGAACAATGTGTTATATATATATCGTTATATGAAATTATGGTCCTATGTTTTGTACATGAGAATTACGAAAAATGGAACATGGTTTGAATGTATGATTTGTTATGATTATTCGGGTTTTGAAACGTATAAAAAGAAATTGATATATTTTTATGCATGAAATGTAATAAATGACCATGTTTCGGTGGGTTATGTAATGAAATTGTGCAAGCTTAATTTATATGAATGATTTAATGGTCATTATTTGAAATTGAAAGCATGGTTTATATGTTCACCGATAAATAAGCCTAATGAAGATACTTAATTTGGTGATGTTGGATTATATAAGAAAAGTGATTGAATATGTGTAGGAAGTTAACTAAATTTGGCTTATACAATTTGAATTATATACATGATATTGTGAAGATTTATTTGCTTATGGCTTACTAAGATCTCGAAGCTTATTCTGTGTGTTTTTCCTATGTTTATAGATTTTGGAGACCTACTCAGGTTAGAAGTCGACGGAGACTTCATCACACTATTCGGTTATCATTTCGATAAATAATGTTTTGAGATTTGGTTATGTGGCATGTATAGGCTAGAAGTATGTGAATATGTTTTGAGATGTAAATATATGTTTTGCCAAGTGATATGGCTTGATAATGGATTGATTTTGTTATGGTTTATGTGATGAGAAAATGGTATGATTTGATGCATATGAATGACTAAATAAAATGGTCAATTTGGTATAAGTTTGGCATTGAGATGGATAAGAAATTGAGATGTTGGTAATATATGATTGAATGAATTTGGCTTATGATTTTGGTATGTTTTGGTATAGATATTGAGCATGAAATAGATTGATGATTACATGACTTGAATAGTGTATGTTTTGAGATTAAAATTGGCTAAAAATATGGTATATTGATGCTTGAATGATGCTTGTAGGGAGGACTCAAAATGGATGGCATATTGGCCTTGTAAATGGCCTATTTTTGCCCACATGGGTAGGGACACGGGCGTATGTCTCTGCTGTGTTGCTCGAGGGACATTTCAAAATGAGCTTGGGTAGACCACATGGTCGCACACACACGGACGTGTGCCACGCCATGTGGCCAAGTCAGTTTCGACCACAGGCTAGACACACGTGCGTGTCTTGTGGCCGTGTGGATAAGTCAGTATCTATGCCCTGTTTTGCCACGGTCTAGACATGCGGGCGTGTCTAATGCCGTGTGAGGCACACGGCCTGTTTACCCGTGCGTGTGACCTTTGTAACTTAGAAAATTTGTTAAGTTTCAAAAAAATTGTGTATGTGTTTGGTTTAGTCCCAACCTATTCCTAATGCATGTTTATGGTTTCATTGACCTGAGAAAGAGAATTAATGTTGATGCTTGACTATGACATGATGATGCATGATTTTTTTATTTTGAAATGATTGCGAAATGTTCCGGTATGTCTGGTAATGCCTCTTAACCCTAGTCCGGCAATGGGTACGGGTTAGGGGTGGTACATTTAGTTGGTATCAGAGCTATGGTTTAGTCAGTTCTAGGACTACTATAGCGTATTTGATTCTAGTTATACATGCCACATTTAACCTGCGATAGTGTGATATCTCCCAACTTTGATAAAAATTGTTTTGATGAGATAGATATGTTTTCTAACAGAGCTAATTCTGATAGTATGGAATGAGTACTCAAATGTTTGAATGGAAATGTGTTGATAATGAGTTAAAAATCATAAAGGTAAGGATCAAATTTTATGACATGTTGTTATTGATAAATGTTATAATTATATGAGCATATGGGTTATGATATTTGGACTATGATTACTATATGAAATGTTTTGATTGTGAATTAGTGATTTGAGTTGGTATATGAACTATGTGTTAAGAAAAAAAGTGATTAAAAGCAAATGTTTATTAAATGTTCTGAGATTGTGAAATGAGAAATGAATTGACTAGTTGTGATAGTATGTGTTAAGGGCATGTATGAGAGTGTTAAATTTGAGGCTTTACTACCCTCACCCCCTTATCCGTAAAATGCTAAAATGAAATTTGTAAGATTTGGGTTAAATAAGCCTACAAGTTTGGAATTACAGAAGTCCGTGTTTGGAAGATTAATAATGTGGTCAAAGAAGTGAATGAACTAGCAAATGAAGATAGTACTAAAGAAAATATTGAAAAGTTCTGAAGACTACTCAAATTATGTAAAGTCACTATTAATGAAGAAGTTGAATTTGATGAAATAAAAGTATTCAGGTATGATATCTAAAGAAATGTATTAACTGAAAGTTCTTTTGAATTGATTTTTGTTATTGATGGGATAATATGGACTTAATGATGAAAAATTAGACAGTTGAATAATGTTTGAATTATACTGATGGCTGAGTACAGTGGTTATAGTCGGGCAGTTACTATAACTTCTTCTGGACATTCTATGTGTACATTTATCCTCAGAAGTATATGTGACTATTTAATTTCAGAAGGAATTCTTATTGTATGAGAAAATTAGCTAAACATGCTAATAGACGAAAGTATCGTTGGTTCGTTTGAATTATGTTCGACATTACTATGTCTTTCTCTGGTATTTATTCCATTGAGTGGATGTAAAAATCGACAGTAAAAATCTATATGATGCTAATACTCTGTTTCTACTGGCTATTTTTCTGTTGAAAATATGTGAAGATTATATTGATTTTGTTACTATGGGTTCTAGTATTTATGAGTGATATTATTCTTTCTGGATATTTTCTAGGATATCATCGGAGTTAATATCATTCTATAGGGGTTGTAACTTTTCCGATATTCTATGTAGCTTCAGATGTTGAAAATTTCGCTATTCTAGTTTTCTTATAATTTTATGTGATTATCTATACGAGATATCTATTTGATGGAAATGGCTATATCTAGTATAATCATAATTTCTATTCTGAAACTTGGGAGTACTACAGTACCTTTATCAAAGTTATAAAAGTTGTGTTTCTGTATTGGTTGCTGTTCAAATCATATTTGATTTTCTTTTGGGTTCAAATGCTTTATTAACAGCCGGGATATTATCTATTGTTACGGGTGAGACATTGATCTTATTATGACATTATGATTTCTATCTGAAAAAGGCGACTTCAGTATAATTTAGAACTTCGATGATTAATATATGAGACGACTTTATTATAAAATCTTTTCTAGTTCTCGTGAAAGGTTCAAATAAACAAAAGTGAAAATGATAGAAGATCAAGATCAGATCTGTAAAATGATATGTTTGGGGCTATCCTTTTAATGAGAAGAAAAGACTTCTTCGAAAAGACCGACTCAGTGGTTAGTCTGATTTGAATTATTTGATTGAAATAATTGGGTTATATGTGTTTGAATCTATCCACCGGATTCGAAATAAACTTTAAACGCACATGTGTAAATTCAAGGATAGTTTAGAGGAAGAATTCATATTCTTGAAGACTTGATACAAAATTATATCTATTGAAACAATTCTATCTGAGAAATGTTGTGGAAAATTAAAGTTAGTTCGATTGTTGAAGTTTTCCTTTTTGCATGAAGATATTGTCAACCAAAACATCAGTACTAGTTCAGTCTAATTTGAAGAAAAAGTTTATGATCTTCAGTCATGCGTCAATGAACGGTTTGAAGTGTGTTCTAATAATAGAGTGTACAAAAATATCATTTGATTCCATACGGTTGAAGCTGCATGAAAAGAGTCATGTGATATATTTGATGATTACAAGAGTTTAAAATATTTGACATTGCAGAGTGAGATTTGAACTTGGCACAGCAAAACTAGCTCGAACTGTCGAGCAACTTTTGAGTCTGTAAGTAAATATTATTATCCGAGATAAATGATTATAGTTTCAAATGATTTAAATAAGAAAATTTTGTGTGCTTTATTAACAATGAATACGTGATTGATCTTATCAGAGGATAATTATATGTTAGCTAGATTAGAAGTTAAATTGATGCTTACTAAGTGAATTCATAAAACTTAGAAATGTATTATCAAATTATAAGTTAAAAAGGGATTCAGCATAAATTGATTTCTGATTCAGAACTTTAGATGTGGAATTGATGATTGCTTGTTGCTTTGAAATAGAGCGTGTATACCAAGAAGCTCTGAGAATGTATAACCAGTGTTGTAAGAAGCTCACAGTGTTAGTTAGACTGTTCATACAGGAGTAACAAGATGCATGATAATTTGAGAAAGTGGTATTGATAATGAGTATAAAACTTAATATTTCTAACCTCGCGTTTAAATGTCTGAGCTATCAACAGGTTATAGTTAATTATTAAGCATATTCAGGATTACTTCAGTATGTTTTGATATCTGAGTAATGGTGAAAATAGAATTTTGATGAATTTTGTATTGGGATTATCTCTTATCATTGAAAAAGATAAATGTTATCTGAATTATTGTTAACTGTCTAAATAAGTCTTTCCGTACGCATGGATTTCTCTTTTGATAAATCAGCTGAGATATTCGTTCAGAGACTGTCAGTTTGTACATGGTGTCAAACATCATTGTTTCAGATGAAAATCTAAAAAAAAAAATATCTGGTAATTCTGGGAGAAACTACAGTAAGCTATGAGTACGAGGTTGTTTTGAAAATTTTTGAAATATTTATTTGTCACTGTGTTTTAGAGTTTGGAAGTAACTAAGAAAGATTATTGCTGTTTGATAAGCTATCATGTGATTATAAAAATGGCATTGTATGAGCGATCGTATGGTCGTAGTTACCGAACTCTGTTGTTTCGGGACCGAGTTTTGTGAGAAAATAATTCACGGGATTAATGCCAACAGAAAAATTGAGTAAAAGATGAAAGTAATTCAATACAGTTAGAAGCAGTTTCAACTTGATATGTCGTATAGTGAAAGATAGATCGGAATTTCAGTTGTGAGATTAAAGAGATTGAAATCCAAAGTTATGTGTGAATTTGAAATGTACTATGTGGAAGCAAATCCTTAATCTATTTTCTGGTAAGATTTCAGGGACGAAAATCTTTAAGGGGGGAGAGTTGTAACAGCCCGGTTTAGACCCTAGTCGAAACAGTACTTTTGGGACCACGAATCTGAGTCAAAAAAATATTTTAATATTATATTCCATGCTTAAAGTATGTGAATTGATATGTGTGAAATTTTCGTATGAAAATTTTAACGTTTGAGTGCGATTTGTGAAAAATGACTTAATTGCGTAAAATGTAAAAGTGACATGCTAGTTGTTTAAAGTGCTTATGAGCTATGATTTATTAAATGAGAAGTCCTTATGTAGCAATTGGACCATGGATAGTGGAAATGGACAATAATGGCCATTAAATGGATGATTTTGGTGTTATTTTATTAAGGTTATTTTAGTAATTATATAATTAATGTTTAATAAATAAAACCAAAATCAATTTTTGGTTCATATTCTTCATTAAATGACTAATTATCATAATGAAAAATAGGGTTTTAATGCTCAAAATAGTTCGGCACTTTTGGCGGAGCAATTGTAAGTCCATTTTAACTCGATTTTTAGTAATTTTTATGTTTTTGAGATCGTTGCTTCGAGTATTAGTAAACCCATGCCTTAATTTTTAGATTTAATGAAGAATTTGAGATTTTCCATTTTTGTTAATGTGATGAATTTTTTGTTTGATGATGAAAAATAAATCTTTGTTGACAGATTATTATGTTTAATTAAGTTATTTTTGATAAAAATGTGTATTAAGGACTAAATTGAGAAATTTGTAAATTGATGGGTCAAAATGTGAAATAAATAAAAGCAATGGGCTGCTAGGGACCATAGTGAAATTCGACCAAGCATGGGTATGGTCAAATTTTGAATATTTTTGTGCTTTGTGAAATATGGACTAAATTGCAAAAAATGTGAAATGTCAGGGGCAAAAGTGTAATTAGCCCATTTATGCGTTTTTAGATGAATTTGATTGAATATATGATTAAATAAATTGAATTTGTATTGAATTAGATCAAGAATTGAGGAAATCGAATTTGAATCGAAAAAAGTCAAAAATTGTCGAATAGCCGTTCCGGTCCGTTCATGTCCGTACGAGGTAAGTTCATAAGTAAATGAATGTTGTTAAATTGAAATGTATGTGCATTATATGTGCTGAATTGAGTTGTAAAGAAATATATATGTGATGCTGAATTGAATCGAGCTTTGGAGAATCTATTCCGATCATGGATTGTTCGAATAGGTGAAATTGATAAAGTTTCGATAATGTGCCAACGTCTGAAAAGCCCCGTACGAACCATAGGAATAGTTAGGATACATATGTCATGACATAGGATTCTGATATGTGTTATCGTGTAAGACCACGTCTGGGACGTTGGCATAGATTTGTGATTTACGTTTAAGACCATGTCTGGGAACATTGGCATGTATATGATTACGTGTAAGACACTGTCTGGGACAGTGGCATCGACATTTGATTACATGTAAGACCACGTCTAGGACGTTGGCATTGTACATGCTTATGAGCTATCCGAGTATCCTTATTAATTTCGAACGATTCAACGGGCATTCTGAGAAATAAATGAGTATCTGAATGTGCATCCGAATCAGGTACGTTGCGATGTATATGAAATTAAGTAATGAAAGTGAGTATGATTATAATCAGTTGCTATATGGTGTATGTGAAAATGAGATGTGGATACTAGCAAGTAAGCTATGATCAAATGAATTATTTGAGAAATGTGGAATTGTAATTATGTTTTGCCACATATGATTCAGGTACATGTGATTTGTATATGAAATGTGAGTATGATTCAAATGACTATGTGAAATATGTGATGATGAACGATGTGTTATATATATGCTCGTTATATGAAATTGTGGTCCTATGTTTCGGATATGAGAATTACGAAAAATGGAACATGGTTTGAATGTGTGATTTGTTATGGTTATTCAGGTTTTGAAACGCATAAAAAGAAATTGATATATTTTTATGCATGAAATGTAATAAATAAGCATGTTTCGGTGGGTTACATAATGAAATTGTGCAAGCTTAATTTATATGAATGATTTAATGGTCGTTATTTGAAATTGAAAGCATGGTTTATATGTTCACCGATAAATAAGCCTAATGAAGATACTTAATGTGGTGATGTTAGATTATATAAGAAAAGTGATTGAATATGTGTATGAAATTAACTAAATTTGGGTTATTCAATTTGAATTATATACATGATCTTGTGAAGATTTATTTGCTTGTGGCCAAGTCAGTTTGACCACGGGATAAACACACGGGCGTGTCTTGTGGCCATGTAGATAAGTTAGTATGTATGCCCTGTTTTGCCACGGTCTAGACACACGGGCGTGTCTAATGCCATGTGAGGCACACAGCCTATTCACACGGTCGTGTGACCTTTGTAACTTAGAAAAATTGTTAAGTTTCAAAAAAAATTTGTATGTGTTCGGTTTAGTCCCAACCTATTCCTAATGCATGTTTATGGTCTCATTAACCTAAGAAAGGGAATTAATGTTGATGCTTGACTATGATATGACAGTGCCTGATTTTTTATTTTGAAATGATTGTGAAATATTCTGATATGTCCGGTAATGCCTCTTAACCCTAGTCCTGCGATTGATACCGGCTAGGGGTGTTACATTCCCCCTTTAGTGACCCTTACTTGCTCATCGTCTTATTTCTACTTGTCTGGCCTTCCTTGCCTCACCATATATAGGAAGTCATAGCATTGCATAGTAACTACGACTAGCCTTACGAGTTTTTGTACACTGATGATCGAGTTTTTCCTTCTTTTGTGATTTTTTCACTTTTATCTTTTTTAATACATCTCACTCATGAATGCTTTTTTGTCGATTTAATACTTTTTTTTCTACTTGTACTAATTTTCTTTTTGGACTTTTCTTTTTGTTTTGCATATTAGGCTACCTTATAAATCCTATATCACACCAATCTTTCCTATTTCACTCTAATTTTACAAACTCTGCCGTGATGTATCTACTTAACCTTCAATATGTATAGCCAATTGTCTATAGTCGTGCAGTGCAAGACCAAAGAAAAAACGCAAATACAAATTAACGTTTTCAAGCTCGAGGTCTGTAATGAGGTTCATCAAGAAGTGCCAGCAGGCTCAAAAATTGATACTAAAGGTGAAATACAAATGGTCAGCTTTTTGGCTCTAGATGTGCTTGAAACAATGCCTTAGGCCATCCCTAAATATCTCAATATGAGCAAATTTAATCAATCAAATAAACTCAAACTCAAATTCAACCATTTATCATTCATACTAGGATGTTTATTTCCTTGTATTTTCTAAATCATTTGGTACAATTGATTGTTTAATACCTATTTACAGTGTAACATATAGAACTTAGTAGTCTAATAATAAAAAAATTTAAAATCACCTACCATCAAGCCAAATTTATTTATAAACACAAGCAACCTATATACATGCTCCTAACTAATTACTTGTATTTCTACAAGCTCAAGCACACCAAAGAAAAGAAAAATTTAGAAATTGAAATTAAACAAGTTTTCTATATTACCCTCTACACTTTAGTTGACACATTGTTCTCAATGTGTAAACTACAAAAATATAAGGAAATTAGTTACCCGATTGATCGTGGTCGCTCTAATTGCTAATGGTGGTTTCTTCTTTCTTTGATTATTTAAATCTCGAATTGTTTGTGTCTCCTTTGTGTTCGGTTCCTACATAGAAAACTTAAACAAAATGTAATAGAACTAAAAATCTACTTATTAATCCTACTCCTACAAAGTCTAAATCAAAATCCTCCAAAAATTAATACAAGTCTTCCTAAAAATAAAAATGTTCAATCATCCTCTTCAAAATCCACCTCCTCACTCCCGTCATCCTCGCCGTTTTCTTGCCCTTCTTCTTCTTGTTCCATATTTGTTGGCCCAAACATATCAGCTGTACAATTGGAGACCTAGATGTTGTTTTGCCTAGAAAATTCTTGGAAAATTGACCCCGATTCTTGCATCCACTATATCATCCAATCTAGCTTTGGATGACTACTTTCACCAACTTCTTGTGGAGCTTGTGTCAGTCTCTGGGATGAAACTGGTGTAGCCATCATGTCTTGTTACCACTTGTTCTAATATTTTATTTGTTTGGCTCTCAACTCAATGTATTGTTGGAATAAGGTGTCCCCAATGATACTTTTGGAAGGTTTCAGCGGCTGCTTAGTGGATATCCTAAGTACACCCACATTTTTGCATAAGGTTGTCACTAGATGGGGAAAGAAAACGCCCACTTCTGGCCACTAATGCATCTCTTCATGTTCTAGTGGATCTATTTACCGATGCACACTTGCTTTTTCTGCAAGATTACATTTAATAAAACTACTCAAAAAGTATTAACATTAGAAACATTTAAAGCAGGTACTTTTCACGTGCACACAAATTGAATCCACATTTTAACCTTCGGGAACATAATGGCTTGATGAAAGGACACAAGAACATTGGTACCTGAGTGATATTTCCATTCACCCCTACCTTCAGCCAAAACGTTTATAATGTTATCCATATCTATGTCTCAAAAATATTCCAAATCAGTTTTATCAATAAAATATTTTTCATAGTGTTGAACATTATAAAAGTCGCAAATAATTTGAGGGGTTAATCACACTTCTTTCCCTCACATAGGTACTATATCCTAGATATAGCCTTGAATATTTCTAGACTCTTGGTCCCGTAAGGATGCATACAACTCTTAGACAACAGATACCACAACATCATCTTTCGAGATCGTTCAAAAATGTTCCCACCTATGATATCTTACTAAAGGTCATATTTCTTTACACAAAATCACCAACGAATCAAATCCCCTTTCTTGGATAAAGTTTTTTCCTTATAGTTCAATAAAATATTTTCCAGTATCTGGGTTTGCAAAATTAGAGGGTTTGGAACCGTCGATGGTTCGGGTTCATTGGTTTATCTAACTTTTCTAGGAAGCATGATTAAACTAAGAATCAAATCAATTTATCAAGCAATATTTAATAGAACAGTAACAAGTTTGAGTTAGGAACCCTTAACCTCCAAGAAAGCTTTGAAGTCCTTGCCATACGCGTTGGTGTATCGTTCCTTTGAGTGCTCCTTTTATTTGCCACATCGAAAGATTTTAAATGACAAGGGATTTCACATTAATTGCAAGAAGAGAGTGAGAATTGGGATTTTACAGTTTAAAAGGTTTTAAAAGATTTAAAATGTGTGAGGAGTAAATGGGTGTTAAATATGTTTATAAGGTGTATTAGGGTTATAAAAGAGGTGTTTTTAATGGTACAAATTGTGTAAGAATAAATTTTTAGCCGTCGGGTTACATAATTGGGTCGGGTCAACGTTGTTGAAAATTTTAGCGGTGTCGCGACACAGGGGTTCCGTGTTGAGGCATCTTTGACAGTTTACTGTTGTCGCGAGATAGGGGTTTCGTGTCATGACACATCTTTCAGTGTGGAAATTTTGAGAGATAGTCATCCATGTCATGACATTGGAGTGTGGTGTCACAACATTGAGTTGGTTTCTTTAGTTCCTGCATTTTGTTGTGACACGTGGTTGTCGTGTTGTGACACTGACTTTGTGTCAACCTAAATTTCCATATTTGAGGACGTCCTGATCTTGATTGAACATCTATCAAATAAGATTTAACATCTAAACTCTACAATTAGTTAAATATACAATAATTTACAACAGTTATGCAATTCACATAGTTTTTAAGTTTTATTGCCGGATTCATTTAACAGTATCATAGTTCACTGATTGATGATTCTTTTGTTCCATCAGTATTAGTCCATCGTCCATCGTGCCATTCCACCTGTGCTCACTTGTCTCTTTCCTTAAACACGTTTATTCTTTGTACATGCATAAAAGGAAGCATGTCCCTTGACTCGGAAATGTTAGAGATAAATATTTTTTTGCATTGTTCCCCTAACTTTCTTCTATCTTCCTCGCTTGGTTGATGGTCACATTAAAAAATTTCAATATCACCATTGATTTTCATAGTCAAATCATTTTTCTCTAAATTAATGGTGGATCTAGATGTGGCCAGGAAAGGTCTACCTAATAACATCGGTATCTTATGATCTTCCTCAAAATCAAGCACCACAAAATCTGCTGGAATAATGAAATTACGCACTTTGACTAACACATTCTCTAGTACACCTTCTAGATGAATTGAAGATCTGTCGGCCAGCTGTAGTGTTATATGAGTATTTATAAGATCCTCTAACCTGAGTTTTTTAAAGACAATAAAAGGCACCAAATTAATACTAGCTCCTAAATCACATAGAGCTCTATTAAAATAAATACTCCCTATCTCTATGAGAATAGTAAAACTTCCCAAGACTTTTAATTTGTGGGGAACCCATCTTGAGATAATAGCGCAACAGGAAGCACTTATACAAACTTGTTCACCTACCTTAATTTTCCTACGCCTAAACATAATTTCCTTTTAAAACTTGGCGTACTTAGGAACTTTCTCTATTAACTTGATTAAGGGTAGGTTAACATTTAATGTTTTTAACAAGTTTAGGAAACTTACGAATTCATCCTCATCTTGCTCTTTTTTTCCTCTAGTCTTGAAGGGAATGGGATTTTTGCACCGGTAGAATCTTTAATTATTTCTTTCCTTGTCTCCGCAGCCAGTGTGGTTACCTCCTCGGGCTAATTTTCAGCCTCTAAGGATTTCTCTTAAGGATCTTCATTATTTTCCACAATTGTGTTCGGAGCAATGGTTATTGGGCTACTTAGTACTTTACCCAATCAGAGCACAATCACTTTCACGTGCTCATTACCTTATCTCCATGGATTATCTTCCGTGTCGCTGGGAATACATGTGCCAATTTGTCTTTTGATGTCACCTATCATGCTCATCAATTGGCTCATTTGATCCTCAAGTTTAGCTAATGTTCTTGTTGAATTGGTGCACTTAGACTGTACCTACTTGACATTCATTCTAATCGACTACATCTCTCCCTCAATTTTATCTAGACGTTGGCCACAAGTAGTATGGTCACTTGGGTTGGCCTTATCCTAGGGTTTCTATAAATAAGGAGGTTGTAATTAGTGTTTTTAGCTTGATTTGAATTATTACCTGCTCCTTGGTTCCCTCCCCATCTCATATTCAGGTGATCCCTTCAGTTGATATTATATGTATTTGAATAAGGGCTTCTACCCCTATTCCCGATGTAATTTACATCCTCAGCAAGATTGTTGATATAGTGGAAGAGTAGTTTGTCTCCCCCATGCATTGATAGTGAAGAAGCAGATTTGATACTGTTGAGTCTATCCACTAACTGTTGATACATGTTAACCTCTTGGATAGCTTTTACCATGGTGGGTTTCTGGCCATATGCAAACCGTTCAATTGGCCACTAGTAGGAGTTTAATGCCATGTTCTCAATGATTTCGTACACATCCTCATACATTCTATTCATAAGGGCTCCTCCTGTTGCTTCGTTTAATCCAGATCATGCATTTGCTTGCAAACAGTTATAAAATACATGTAATTGCATCCAATTAGGGAATCTGTGATGCAAACATTTCTGAACCAACATTTTAAAATGTTCCCAAGCCTGATAGAAACTTTCTTCTTCCATCTATCTAAAGACAGTAATCTCTCTTTAGATTTGAATTGCTTTGTTGATAAGGAAACACTTTAGTAAGAATTTTCTAGCAAGTTTATCCCATGTCATGATAGACCCTGGTCCCTAAAAATCTAACCAAGAAAATGCATTGTCAATTAAAGAAAATAGGAACAACCAAAGATGAATAGCATCATCAATGACTCCATTATAATTAAAAGTATCACACAGTTGGAGAAACTATTTTAAATATTGATACGGATCCTCTGTCATTGTGCCCCTAAATTGTAAGTTATTCTTGATCATCTAAATCATTGCCGGCTTGATATCAAAATTATTTGCTATAATAGATGGCCTTATTATGCTTTCCTGAACCATATCTAAACTTGGCAATGCATACACTTTTAA
This sequence comes from Gossypium arboreum, assembly GCF_025698485.1. Taxonomy (NCBI): domain Eukaryota; kingdom Viridiplantae; phylum Streptophyta; class Magnoliopsida; order Malvales; family Malvaceae; genus Gossypium; species Gossypium arboreum. The sequence goes on from NC_069080.1 coordinate 19,342,030, forward strand.
GTTTCTCTTGTTATGATCCATCTGCACATTTGTGGCCAACTGTGATGCTAGTGGGTTTCCTAAAACGTTATCGTCAACGTCGCCAAATAGCAGATTTTCACATGGTACGTTACCTGTAGCAGGTGGGGGTGGATCTTGCATCTATTATTGCTACTGTTGTTACTATCGGCTATTTCTCTGGATTAGTCTCTTAAGATCTGTGGCTGCTACAATAGGCGTGCCCCTACTGCGAGTCATACACTAAACCCAAAAATAGAGGATTAGTAACTAAAATAAAATCGTATCTATTACCTAAAAATTGCCTAACTATTCTTTTCATATTCAAAAATTAAAATTGAACTCGTGATGTTGTTTCCCCAGCAACGGCGCCAACAACTCAACTACCTCCAGACGTACTAACGTCAAGATTGTGAATATTGCAATAAAATATAGATGTACGAGGCGGTATTCGTAAGTATACTAGTCGAGTTGTAATATAGTTTTACAACAGAGTAGGTGAGTACTTCGAGGATCGTACCCAATGGAGGTGAGTGCTAGATCAATTCTAACCTAGACACTAAAATATCTAATTAGTACTTTAAATTAGTTATAGGACAAAAATATAAAATAAAGAATTTTTAGGGTTTGTATAATAATAAAAAATATCATAAAAGAAATAAACTTCAAGAGATAGAAAAGAAGAATGAATCAAATCTTGGTTATGGGTGATTACCTTGCTTCGATAATCCCCATCAACTTTTTTTTGGGGTTTCTTGTCAATCAACTTGTCGCTACTTCAGCAGGATCTTTCGATCTTCCACTAACATAACGAGTCAGCAATGACTACCTATCTTTCGACCTTACAGTCCAGACTGGCTTGGGTGAAGGTGTTAACGGATGGGTCATCCCAATTTTGGGTTAATTTCCACCTTAATAACTTCTTGGGGTTGTCAGGCCTAGAGTTTGTTTCATGTTCTTCCTTTCCCAAACAACTAATCCATTGAGTAACCATACAAAATAGTCAATAGATCATACCTTCACTTGCTAATCCCCCATAGAGGGATTAGTTTCTCATGGTTTTCATAGACAATATAGAATCAATATAAAGAGAAAGCATGCTAATTAAATCGATAGTATAGAGTATATGAAAGTGCCTAATTATATTGAGATTAATCGTGAATCCACAAACTTTGAATGCTTTCCATAATTCAAATCTCTTGAGAACAACGAAGAACAAATGAAATAAATTCTAAAACCTAAAAATGAAAGAAAAACTAAACTAAATTTACTAAAGAAAATCTAGGCTAAGTGAATGATGTCCATAACATGTGCCAAAAAAGCCTATTTATAAATTTAGATGGTCGTCGTCCTTAACCCTAGGTTACCAAACATCCTTGAGCTTTAAGTTTGACTGTGTAGACCGAAATGCCCTATTTCGTATTTAATTTTCGTTCCAGATTCGATGTCGTAACATAGAAGTAAGGATACTCTTCTTGGGTTATCTTCAAGGGTGTGTCGCGACACCTTTAAGCTATGTCAAGACATCGAAGGCAGTCTTGAGCTTTCTCCATTTTGCTCCCTATGTTACAACATCAAACATCTCATGTTTCGACATAGCAACCAGTATCAATTTTGTATGCCTTCTAAAAGTCTTCTGCACAATTACAAAGTGTGTTAGCTCTCCTTTAGGCCTCATTCGGCTCCTAAGGTCAATAAAAGACTCAATGTGCACATTTTATTGAATATAAATAAAACTAAGAAAATTTAACTCAAACATAATGAAAATGCTTGTATTCAAGCTCCTTAAATGCGAAAAATAGTTTAATCCGCTACACCGAATTATGACAAATCAGTATGCATAGTGGCCAATGTTGGCTATGGTTTTTTTTAGTTAAGTTGGAATACTAGCTTGTTAGCTATTATAATATTTTGTTTGAATGGTGTGGAAGACTTATAAATTTTTATGTAGTCTTTGTGTTTGTGGTGCCAATTATGACATATTGGTTGAATGAATATTTGCACATGTTTTTGGAATGTTTTTATGAAGGTTTGAATGCCATTATATGTATCATTTGAGCCATTGATTTGTTTTGACATGAAATAGGCATATAATGGCATATTTTATACCACAGGACCGTGTGTCACATATGGGCTAGTGACACGACTATGTATCCATTGGAAATTAGGAAGAATTGAACCCACATGGTTCCTAATTGTCACACGAGCTAGGCACATGCTCGTGTGAGTATTGTATATTGGTTATTTAAGTTTCACATGGTCTCAGTTTGTTACAAGGCCATGTGACTTTTGATGAAGTTTTGCAATTTGAGTCACATGTCTTCAGAGAGTTATACGGCCTAAATACACAATCGTGTGATTCCTATTTTGCATTATTACCTTTATCTTTTGAAAATGTTACAATTTGATCCCTGTTTGTTTCTGGGTCAATTTTAGAGCTTTCATAATCTCGAATTAGACTCAGTTTCATTTATTATGCATGACATATGTAAGAATTGCATGTTAATTGAGAATTTGAATTTAGTTTTGAATGTAATTATTGCATTGGCTATCGTAACATCCTATAACTCAGGCCCGACAACCGAACCGGGTGAAGGGTGTTACATGTCTCTTCCTTAAAACTTAAGATTGATAAAACTGCTAATTTGTTAAATACTTGGCCACAAGTAAGGTGCCAAAAACCTAATTTTACGGCATTTGTGTGGTTCCTTATCATCCGAAAGATGCATGCCTAATGCTTCAAAATGATTCTTTGGTATAAGTGGGTGTTGCTAGAAACTTTCAAGGTTCACCACAGAAATAATTCGCCGGGTCTAAATTTCGGGTGTTAAAACACACAATTCTTAAAAATTTAAGAAAACATGTTACAAATTCTCATTTCTTTAAATATTTTAATTGTCATTTTTAACTGAAAAACTTAACATCTAAAAACAAGGAAGCTTTTAAAATAACTTATTACTTGAGACATCATATGGATAATTAAAATATAAAAGTTTTACAAATAACAGATACTTAAGGTGTATTCTAAAGCTACATCAGACTTCTACTATATACATAATATTCCACTCCGCCCCATCCTTGGTATAGTCCTGACATTGCCTTTCCAAGTGTAGGCTCTTAACATCAAAACTTGAAACATAAACACAACATAAATAAGTTCAAGAAAACTTAGTGAGCTTTAACACAGAATTACCTTGGCGGATAATTTGTATTTTTATAGGAACTTCTCTATAGAACATATCCACGGATCCCACCTTAAACTAATCATACCTTGACACATATACTTATCTCAAACAGTGCTCCACAGACATTCATCACAGTGGATACATATAATTTTGGCTAATACTATAGCAAAACTAGATACCATCTCAATATTGCACAAACACATACTAATAATGTATTACATAGACCATTCAGATGAATTCCACATGATTTTACTTTAGAACCCCATAACTCAAAATAACCCCAACTCAAATTCAAAATAATTTTAGAATAAGATACAATACAACTCAGATATAGTGGACTCCACATAACTCAGATTCAACCCTCACATAACACAAATAAGCTTATATTAATAATTTCTTAAGTCTCTTAACTACGAATACACCCATTTTCAATATTTATAGATCATCATGGTGAATACCCTTCTTATAATATAGATACACATCTATTTTCACAAAAACCCTTAAGACTTATTTAACTATACAAGATATCTTATTCAACTCTTAACCTTGAACATATTGATACTTTATCTTAGCCATACATTTTACAGAACTAACAGAATTAATCCATAATTTACTATAAAAGTTTATGTTCATATCTTACCAGACATATATGATAGATCACGCTACAAGGGCCAAACAGAACACACCATAAAAAAATCATACAGAAATCTTGTGTTTATTGTCCCGACGAACTTTACAGAATTTCATGTATCGTGATCAACCGTTTTAATTTACACATTACCGAAGGCTATACCATGAACATACATACAGACATATCATATCATATCATGTCATGGGTCTTAACCACATGGTCTTACACACATTCATGTACCGTGTTCTATTGTAACGCCCTGAATAATTTAATTTTGTTTTTTTGAAATTTAATACAAAATGTGTATTTGCTTCAGTGGTTAAGTGTTCTGGGCATGTGTGTGAGGTCTGGGGTTCAAGTCTCACATTTTCAATTTTTTTTTTTGATCCAAGCCTTATCCCTGTTGGGTGGGCTTATATAAGATTGTTTGTAAACTTATATTAGACTGAGCCTGTTGGTTCGAGTGGTAAGAAGTTAGCTTGCTAGAGGTCTTGTGTTCAAATCCTAGCATGAGCATGGGGGATATTTTTTACTCTGAATGTGTGAAAGAACTTCGGTAGAAGTGGGATTCTGAGTTACTTGTTAATGGGAAGTTGAGATATATCTAATTTTGTTGTTAATTTTTTGTTCTTTTTCAAACCATTTTCTCTCTCTTCCCAATTCTCTCTAATGTTTCTTTTTTGTGTTCCTTCCCCATCAAAATTTTCTTCTTTCTTTTTCCTTATTCTGTCAAATGTTTTGTTCCAAATCACTGTGAACGAACCCTTGGTCTCTTCATGTGATTAGGTAAACGAAGGTGGTGAGCTCTTGCTCGTTGTAGAGGCAACGGTTTGTGATAATATTTGTTGATGTTACTTTTCATAATTTGATTTTTAGGTTTTGGCAGTAGTGAATCGTGAAGAACGGGGCTATCCTCTTGCAGAATTGTCGTCGGAATCGTTCAATTTCACATACTTTACAGATTTTCATTATGCATAAATAACACCCTTTTCAGTATACAATATAACAAACATTTCATGCATTTAAATCATACATAAGTTTAATATCTCAACACATTATATCATTCACTCAAACATTTTCATATCTCATAACTGAAATATGCAATTACAAGCTCAATCAAACATTTATACTATCAAACTAGCAATTTTGCCGACATGTCAATCTTTTAAGGCTCGAAACATACCTAGTTTGGCCACTCACAAAATAAAAAATTTGGATATTAAGTCAACCTAATAAAAAATCTAATTTATCAAATATAGCATGACATTTAACATTTTCAAACAATTGTATGAGTTTAGGACCCGCATCTTATTTTTTGTTTCCTCGCAGCACACTAGCAAATCTTCTAATTTTTCTTAATAATTTCTTAAACGTACCTAAACCAAAATTCAGTATAAATTTAATCAATTTACTATTAAACCAGCTTCCAAACACCCACTCATGAGTTCAAACCAATCGTTGAAATTTATAACTATTTTATGAATCCAAACTAGTTAGATTCCTTACACTATATCGATGCAAACCGTACGTACATTCGTTCTTCGCCTTTACAGATGATTTGGGGCATTTGGGTCAGCACCTAACTAAATAATATACTAGAAAATTAGTATCTAATTAATTATTAAATTCCATCATTTAATCAATTCATAACCGTTACCCAACAACTATGTCGAAATAACAAACTAGTTACCCTTAATTGCACTTACGCTTCATAATTTGTATGATCTGAATGACCAATCGATCAAGAACATTTTTCCCTATTTGAAATAGGTTTAAAAGCTGATTAGGAGGGTTCAAGAACTCAAATTAGTAATGGAAAAATATAGGCAAGAACCAAGAAATAAAACAGCCCCCTTCCTTGCACATAGGCGCACACACCACCACCCATGGTGGCCAAAATTGGGGATGAATTTTAAAATGGTTTGAGATCTCATTAAATTCTATAAAAATGCCTTTGAAATCATTTAAAATCCCCCATATTCCAGATCTATAATTTTTTTTTAATTGACAAGATTAATCAAGAAATTGACTAGAAAATAAATCTTTCCTAAGCTAGTTAAGAGAAAAGGCAATGATAATTTCTCAGCAATGTTCGGGATCGATTTTGGGGTTCAAGATTTTAGATTTGGGGATGATTTAGATGGGAATAAATGGAAAAAAAATAGTAAAGGAGATGGTGCAAAATCTTGATGCAAAAAGAAGAAGAAAGAGATGGTAAAATGGGAGGTGTAAGCGACGACAACAATGGGAGAAAGAAAGAAAACTAAAGAGAAAAGAGGAGAGGAAGAGGGTGAACGGCTAGGGTAGGGAAAAGTTGAATTAAATCCTGAAAAATATGATAAAATTTTTATTTATACTTAGGGTTCAAGGGTATGAATGGCACATACATTAAAAAAACAAAGGATTTTGCAAAATTTAATTATTTCGAAAAGGAAAGGATTCGAACTTGGGACCTCATTTAATTTCCATGCTTTCACATATTTCTTTTAACCATTAGGATTTTTTCTCATTCTTGAAATAATTTTGCAATATTATTTTAAAAAAAAAGACATGTCATATACTAGAGTTTAAGGCAAAATTTGCAAAATAATAAAAATCGTGCGAGAGAAGGGTTTCAAGAAAAGTTTCACTAACACTTAACCAACAAACCAATACCTCTTTTTTTTTTTCCAAAAAATACATAGATAATCTAAAAAATTAAGGCATGACAACTCTCTCTCGATTCACAAACCCGATTCTACTAACCTCCAATTTTTGAGATGTTACAATTCTCTCCTCCTTACAGAAATTTCGTCCTCAAAATTTTCTTAGTCACAAAATCTATTACCTTTTTTCCTTCAAACTAAGCCATCAAGCTTTCACTGCGCAACTTTGACTCCAACACTATTCCATACAATACGTCTCTTTAAATTCCTAACATATATCTTGTAGATTTAATTATAGAAATGTTACTAACATATTCTTCTACCACAATTCCCAATTTTAACATAAACTCTACTGAATGACGCTTACCATAATATCTACAAACCGGAACCCTAGCTGATCTAACATATTCTCCAATAATAACTACTACAACCTTTCGTTGAGGTCTAACTCCTCTAGCCCACTTTAAAGGTCACGAATTTGGACCAACAAAAGTATACCCTTTCCTTTTTCGAACTTTATTCTTTTCCTCTCTATTGCAATCTAAGTATCTACTTCCTCCCTCCATATTAGTCCTTTCAACCATAATCTTGAAAACCTTTTCTAAGACTTCCAAAATCACTTGGGACACTGCACCATCCCCAAACTCCTAGTTTTCACCTTCAAAAGTAGGCACAATCACAATGTCGCACAATTCCTTGAAAAGCAAATGACACAACCTGGCAGCTCGACACTGAGCCCCATGGTTCCTTATTCTACGGTTGTTCATTATGTATCCTACGGTCTTAAATTTGGTCTACAATTTCAGGGAAAAAATCACTAGCTAACTTCAATCAGTTTTCAGTTTCCTATTTTACAATTTCAAAGAAATATTAAATACTAACTATTTCAATTCTATGTCTACAGTAATACACCTCAAGTGTTTACCTATAACATAATAGTATCTTTTCTATGGCAACAAACATCAGAGTCTCAAACTTGATTTTCTTTCTAGAATATCATTTTCAAAACTCTCTATGGTTTGCTTTTCCCAAATTTCCCCTTTTTCACGTATGCATGCATACCAACTTACTTAAGTATATTTAAAAACTCATTCCAAAGTTTTGAACCAAAGCTTTATTACCATTAACTGTAACCTCCCAAACCCAACCTAGACATTATGGCTAGATTAAGAAGGCTACATTAGCCACCGAAATAGCTAAGCTAACTTACATTACTTTTAAAGTTGATCGACTGAGGACAATGCGCTGTCCCAAGCCATGTTGAGAATGTTGGATAGGGTCGCTGGACCTTATTCTAGACTTAGAAACTGTGGGTCAGTAACTGAATGACTTCGGTCCAATGGCACTGAGTTGTTTAGAGGTGTTACTGAGTCACCTCTAGTATGGCCGAGTATTGGTTGGAGGCCACTGAGGGGATAATGAACGACATTGACTGCACTTCTAAGTAGAAACTGATGTGTGTAGTCTTTTTGCTTTGTGACAAAGCTTATCAATAGTGGTTGTCGGTTGAGGAGGGTATTCAACTGGATTGTCTGAACTAGATTACTTTAAGACTACCTTCTCGAGGAAGTACATGGGCATGAGCAATATGGATGCTCGTAGACATGAGCTCAGGAATCTCACACAAGGTGATAAGTTTGTGGCCGAGTATGAGGCTGAGTTTCTGAGACTGAGCCACTACACTTGAGGTATGGTGGCATCCGAGTATAAGAAATGTGCTCATTTCGAGGACGGTTTGAGGGATAGTCTGAGGGTTCTGATTACTCCGCAGAGGGAACGTGAGTTTGTTATTCTGGTAGATAAGGCAAAGATCACCGAAGAGGTTAAGCGCATGGAGCGCCAAATAGAGACTGAGAAAGAGGCAAGAATAAGAGGGATTCGGAGCCCTCTAGTTTTGTTCAGAAGCCTAAGAAACTAGCCAGACCTAATGGGTATGCTAGAGTAAGAGTTCCTATTACTCCTACTAGGAATAGGTGCCACCCGGGCGAGTGTTGGAGGATATTATGGGCTTACCTGCAATGTGGGTCTTTGGAGCACCATTAGAGAGTGTCTGCATCATACTGATCAAATACAAGCTACATGATCGGGTTTTGTTTAGCCTCAGAGGGTAGTATAGCAGCCACCTAAGGGTCGTGGACTAGCTAGAGGTAGTAATGGTATGGGCCGAGGATAGAGAGCATCGGGTAGAGGTGCTAATTAGGTTGAGGCAAGGCAACCTATACTAGTTTATGCTGCTCGATGTCGAGAGGACAGAGACACCTCTGATGTGATCACAGGTATGTTCTTTATTTTTGATACCTTATATATTGCTTTGATAGACAATGGTTCTACACACTAATATGTAGCTAGTATTGTTTCCAAAAACTTCGGGATTCCTATTGAGTGTACTTCCGGTGAGATTACTGTACTGAGTCCGTTGGGGTAATCTGTTTAGGTTAGTAGACTATATGGGAATGTTCCATTAGAGGTACAAGGGATTGTGTTTCTGGAAAATTTGATGGAGCAACTGTTCAGGGAGTTTGACTTAATTCTGGACATGGAATTGTTAGTAGAACAACGAGTTAGTTTGGATTACTCAACTAAAAGGGTCATACTGAGGACTGAGGATGATAAGGAAATAGTTGCGATCGGTGAGCGTCGCGATTACCTATCTAATGTGATCTCCGCTCTTGTGGCCAAGAAATTGGTTTGGAAAGGGTGTGAGGTGTATTTGGCCTACGTTAGTGTTTCAAATTCTGGGGACTCTTATGTCGAGGATACCTAAACAGTGAGGAAATTTTCAGATGTTTTTTTCGAAGAGTTATTGGGTTTACCTTCGAATCAAAAAGTTGAGTTTGGCATTGAGCTTTTACTGGGTACAGCTCTGGTGTCCATTGCTCTGTACCGTATGGCATTAAAGGAGCTTACAAAGTTTAAGGATCAACTCCAAGAGCTTCTGAATCATGGTTTCATCTATCTTAGTATGTCTTTATGGGGGGTACCGATGCTATTTTTAAAGAAAATGGATAGTACCATGAGGATGTGTATCGACTATCGGTAGCTGAATAAACTGACTGTGAAGAATAAGTACCCACTTTTGAGTATCGATGACCTGTTTGATCAGTTCCGTGGGGCTTCTTTATTTTTGAAAATATATCTCCGTTCTAGGTTAAGGAAGCTGATATACATAAGACGACATTAGAGTCGTTATGGACACTATGAGTTCCTAGTCATGACCTTCGATTTGACAAATGCTCCGGCTACATTCATGGATCTGATGAACTGAATTTTTTAGCCGTATTTGGATTAGTTCGTTGTAGCCTTTATCGATGATATTTTAGTGTACTCTAAGACTGAGGATGATCATGATAACCATCTTAGGGTAGTGCTCTAGATTCTTCGAGAGAAACAGCTCTATGCTAAGTTGAGCAAATATGAGTTCTGGTTGTGGGAAGTAACATTTCTGGCGCACGTGGTTTTTGCTGAGAGGATCTAAGTTGATCCTAAGAAGATTGAGGCTGTGCTTGATTGGAAACAGCCTAAGAATGTTTTCAAAACTCGCAGTTTTCTAGGTCTTACGGGTTATTATCAGAGGTTTGTTAAGGGGCTTTCACTAATTGCGACTCTTCTGACTAAGCTTCTACACAAGAATGTTTCTTTTATCTAGACTGATGTGCAACAATCGAGCTTCAAGAAACTCAAGTCTGTTCTGACTCAGGCTTTTGTTTTGATACAGTCAGAATCCAGTAAGGAGTTTATGGTGTATAGTGATGCATTTCACGTTGGTTTGGGATGTATGCTGATGCAAGATAGCAATGTTTTGGCATATTCATCCCATTAGCTTAAGTCACACAACAGAAATTATCCGACGCATGATCTCGAGTTAGTCGCTGTGGTGTTTATGTTAAAGAACTGGAGGCATTATCTATATGGTGAGAGGTGTATCATTTACACCAATCACAAGAGCCTCAAGTACCTCTTTACTCAAAAGGAGTTGAATCTTAGGCTGCATCAATGGATTGAGCTGCCAAAGATTATGACTGCACGATAGAATATCATCCTGGCAAGGCCAATGTGGTGGTCGATGCTCTTAGTCATAGAATGATGACTAATTTAAGGGCGATGTTCGCTTATTTCAGTTTTTTGATTATGGGGGTCTGTTAGTCGAGTTGCAAGTTAAGTCGACTTGGATTAGGTAGATTCGGGAAAAATAGTTAGGGGATAAGTCTTTGGGTCTGCAGTTTTGTCAGGTTGAGAGTGGTAGTACTTATGATTTTGGACTGAATAAGGATGGAGTTTTTTTTTCTGAGGACGGGTTTGTATACTGAATGATTCTAATCTAAGACAGTTGATTTTAAGGGAAGTTATAGTAGCCCTTTGCTATACATACTAGTGGCGGGGTTTGAAACGAGAGGTAACGAATTTTTTTGCTCATTGTCTGACGTGCCAGCAACTTAAGGCTAAACACCAGTTGCCTTCGGGTTTACTTCAACCTATTAAGATTCCCTTATGGAAATGTGAATGAGTGATGATGGACTTCGTTAGTGGGTTTTCGTTGACACCCACTAAAAAGGATTCTGTTTGGGTCATCGTGGATCAATTGACCAAGTCTGCTTATTTTATTTTGGTTCAAACAGACTATTCTCTGCAAAAGTTGGTGAAGCTTTATATTTTTGAGATTGTAAGACTACATGGGGCTCCGATTTTGATAATTTCTGATAGGGATTCACTTCTCGCTTCTGGAAGAAACTTCACAAAGCTCTAAGTTTGAGATTTCACTTTAGTACTGCATTCCATCTTTAGACCGATGATCAAACTGAAAGGGTGATTTAGATACTAGAGGATATGTTTCAAAGTTGTGTGATTGATTTTCGAGGTAATTGGGAGGATTTTCTGCCGTTAGCTAAGTTCACCTACAATAACAGTTTCTAGTCTAGCATCCAGATGGCACTCTACGAGGCTCTGTATGGTCGTAAGTGTCGTACTATGCTATGTTGGACTGAGTTGGGTGAGCGACGGGTTTTGGGCCCTGAGTTGTTTTTCGAGACTGAAGCTAAGGGTAGACTGATTTGAGATTGTCTAAAGGTGGCTTCTGATAGACAGAAGTCTTATGCGGATCTAAAAAAGAGAGATATCGAGTACTTTGTGAGGGACTTTGTATTTTTTAAGGTATCTCCGTGGAAAAAAGCTCTGCGGTTCGGTCGTAAGGGCAAGTTAAGCCTTAGGTTCATTGGGCCGTATCAAATTTTGAAGGGTGTGGGACCGATCACTTATCAGTTAGAGCTACCTCCAGAGTTGTATCATATCCATGATGTGTTTCACGTCTCGATGTTGAGTTGATATCGGTCTGATCCATCTCATGTTGTCTCTGTTGAGGAGATCGAGGTTAGACCGGACTTGATTTTAAGAAAGAACTAGTTCAGATTTTGGATCGAGATATTAAGGTTCTAAGGAGGAAGTCCGTTCCATTGGTTAAGGTTCTATGGCAGAATCATGGCACTAAGGAAGCCACATGGGACCCTGAGGACACGATGTATCAGTAGTATCCTCATCTATTCGGATCAGGTAAATTTCGAAGCCAAAATTTCTTTTAGAGGGTAGAGTTGTAACGCCCTTGATGCATGATATTCGTGACAGGTTTTAAATATTTATAATGGATCGTTCTTGAAACTAACTATTATCATGATGAAGGCAAGTGTACCTATCGAACAGTAGTATAGCTTTAGCAAGACCAGATTGTCGAACCCAAATGAACTAAAAGTACTAGTAATGACTGTCTTTCTATTATCTAGCCCAAGAATAATGGGGTTTGCTTTAACTAACTAATTAATTAAACTAAGAATTCACAGAAAATAGAATTGGGGAATTACTTTTGGAAAAACGATTGAATTAAGACAATACCTAAGGAAAAAACCACCTAGATTTCAATTGTTATTTGACTCTGAATCAGATGATTTGTTCATTTGACTTGATCCGTAGAAATCTCTAAGTTATATTATTATCCCTCTCGAGACTAAAAACATCTAACCCTAGGTTGAATAATTGAAATCTCTTTCTAATTAACTCCCTAGGGTTGCATTAACTCGATCTATGGATCCCCTTATTAGGTTTCACCCTAATCCGGCAAAATCTTATCACCCTATCTCTAGGCGTGCAATCAACTCCGCTTAATTATGACAAATGTACTCTTAGACAGGGTCTATTCCTCCTCTAAACAAGAGCTTAACTTGAATCAATATCCTGGAATATCAAAATAAAAATTAAGAACACATACTTAAGAACAAGTCAAATATTTATCATACAATTCAGATAATAATAACAAGATCTGTCTTAGGTTTCATTCCCCTTAGGTATTTAGGGGTTTTAGTTCATAACTAAAAAGGTAAACATCTCAGAAGAATAATGAATATAAAACATAAAGAAAAACCCAAAACTCCTGAAGGGAAATTGAGGGGAGATCTTCAGTTTTGATGATGAATCCAGCTTCTGAGATGGATCAGTCGGCTTCCCTTGAGCAGTTTCCTGTATCCTTCTCTGCGTGAGTCCTTTTTCCTCTTCCTTTAGGGTGTATTTATAGGCTTTGGAATGCCTAAGAACCCTTAAAATTGGCTTTTTTCAATTTGGACTCAACTTGCACTCGACAGGGACACGCCCGTGTGCGATTACTTCAGGCCGTGGTCAAGCCTGTTAAAGAGGTACGGGCGTGTGGTCCACCCGTGTGAGTCGTGCTTTGATTCTTCCAAATTTACACGGTCGTGTGGTCTGCCCGTGTGAGGAGGTTCAGGCCGTGTTGATTTCGTACGTTGGCCCATTTTCTCTGTTTTTGGCCCGTTTCTCGTTCCTTTCACTCTCCTATGCTCACCTAAGTATAAAATATGAAATTAAGGCATTAGGAGCATCTAATTCACCAATTTTAAGGAAAAATCATCCATAAAATATGCTAAGCATGGGATGGACTTATGTATAAATTACGGTTTATCATATACCCTCACACTTAAGCATTTGCTTGTCCTCAAGCAAAATTCTCAACTCATAATCAAAATAAATTCTTCTCAAATTATAATTTCTATCGTTAATATCTCAAAATAATTCATAGGTAATCATACATTGAAAATTCAACTAAAAGAACATCAAAGTTTCAAACATTCCAAGTTGAGTATTTTATCATGAAAACATAGGTATCTCCCCTCGTCTAAGTAATTACCTTTGATTCAAAATGTCATAGAGTTTCACATCCTCACTAAAGATTCACTTAAATCACTCGAGGTGTTTAAGGACAATAAATGAAGCACTCAATAGTCAATAATGAAAAGTCTTTACCATAGGCTTACATGAAAATCAAAACTCCACCACTATAAATTGAGATGAAACACCAATCAAAAAGTCTTTAGAGGGTTGTAACGTGGCTTTGGTTAGAGGGTGTGGTCACAAACTAAAAGAAAGGGTTAGAATCGAGATTGAATTGAAAAATTGCCTAGCTAGAAAAATGGCTAGTCATCAATTGCGTACAACAGAGCTTTTTCTCAGAATATGGAATTTAACTTCTTTAGCTCAGAAGATCACTACTACTAATATTTATACATGTATTTTTTTTTAAGAACAAGTCAAATTACAAAATAGAATAAAACATAGTTAAGAAATTATTACAACTCAAATCTCGACAAAAATAGGGATCAAATTAATTTAGGGGATTACAACAATAATGAGTTATGGGTTAATATCGAGGGTAAATCAATGAATGGGTTGTTAGGCTCAAGGGGGTTCACTAAGGGTTAATTGTGAAGGTAGGCTTTTATGGAGTGAGTGGGTTAAACCTAAGTGCCTTTATCATTTTGACATATCAAATCAAATGGTGTGGTCTTGACATGCATAATCAAGCAAGTTCTAGAATAGCAATTCAATACTGACGCTATAAAGGCTCAATATTTCACAAAAATTATGGCTTTTTGATGTTTAGACTTGTAAATTCCAACTCAAGATAATACCTAAACTTGGGGAAACAACCTAAAAGTTTTTAATTCTTCAAAAATCAACTCATCATGCTTGATTTCATAATGTCTGAAATTTTAAACCCTCAATGCATAAATGCCTATGTTTTAATTCAAGATATATCAATAAAAGTCATAAATCAATCAAAAGTTATCCTAAACATGTATGAGATCTTTTCAAGTGAACAAGGATATCATTCAGGGATTTTTCTGATAGTGAAATGAATACCCCCCCACACTTAAGATGTACAATGCCCTCAATGTACAAAGATATATATGTAGAAAAGAATATAAATATAAGAAAGGGAGAGAAGTGAAACTTCCTGAGTGATGAATGAATTTCCTTGAACTGGAGTTTTAGAGAATAATTTGCGTGAGGGTGGAGGAGGATACTCCGGCGGTGGTAGAGGTTCATTAGTCTATAAATCCTATGCCAAAAGAATATTATATCTGAAGTTGGCCATGGCCGTGGTCGAGCAGAACATGGCAGTCGTGGAGAACCTTTCCCGGTGGAGTTTTTAGTTCCTATGTGATGAAGAGCTGAGGAGATCTTTATAATTGTGATAAAATCAAGAACTCTTTAAGAGGTATACTAAACCATAATTACTCATAATGAAATAGTCGAAGAATAAAAATTGTAAAAACTCAAGATAAAATAGTATTAAAAGGAAATTAAATAAATAAAAATAATAATTTCAAAATATTGAGATAAAAATAAAATAAAATAAATAATAAGTGTTTATAGAGAAATTGGGGCACGCCCGTGTGCTCTAAGCTCAGCCCGTGCGTTTCGTAATTTTTGAAATTAGGCGTATTAGTGTACACGGCCATGTTGCACGGCCGTGTCGATCTCCATTTGTTTCTCTCACACTTGGTGTATGAAAGCGCCTTTTGTGTTAAATTGTGAGTTTACCCAGTTTCAAAACACAGGCGTGTCGCATACCCGTGTTATTTTGGCAGTTTCGCCCACGGCCATGTCGCACGGCCATGGCTACTTATCGTATCACGTGTTGGGGAAGAAACTTTTGCCCTATTTTCACATGGTCGTATCACATGGCCGTGTTGCATCCCGTGGTATGTGCATGGCCTATGGCACGCCCTTGTGCCTGACCGTGTGGTTCTGAAAAGCCTGTGTTCAATGATTTGGTTAGTACGTTAGATTTTAAAAACTAAAATTTAAAAAAAGTAATATTGTTAGTGCTCAGGTTGCCTCCCGAGAAGCGCTTATTTAAAGTCTAAGCTAGACTTTACCGTGTAAGTGTACTTAAGGAGATTCGTGGAGCCGTAGCTCTTCCCTGTCATCTTTAAATTTCTCACCGTTGTAAGGTTTGAGGCGATGTCCATTTACTTTGAAAGTACCTTGCGATGGGTGACTTACTTCTACGGTGCCGTATGGGAAAACTGTTTTGACTATGAACGGGCCTGACCATCGTGATTTAAGCTTCCCAGGGAACAATTTGAGTCTCGAGTTATATAATAGTACAAGATCTCCAACTTCAAATTGTTTATTTTGTTTTAACCGAGCCTCATGGCATCTTTTTGTTGCTTCTTTGTATAGTCTTGAATTTTCATATGCATAGGTTCGCCATTCGTCTAGCTTGTTCGACTGCATCAACCTGTTTTCACCTACAAGTTTGGGATCAAAGTTTAGAAATTTTATAGCCCAGAATGCTTTGTGTTCTAACTCAAAAGGTAGATGAAAACTTTTTCCATAAACGAGTTTGTATGGTGATGTTCCTATTGGGGTTTTAAAAGCAGTTCTATAGGCCCATAATGCGTCATCTACTTTCATTGCCCAATCTTTCCTGTTTAATCCTACCGTCTTTTCTAGGATACATTTAAGTTCTTGATTTGCCACTTCGACTTGGACACTAGTTTGAGGGTGGTAAAGGTTAGCTGTTTGGTGGTAAACTCCATATTTCTTGAGGGTCTTTTCAAATTGGGTGTTACAGAAATGAGTCCTCCTATCGCTAATGATTAATCTAGGTGTTCCAAATCGAGAGAAAAGTTTTTTAAGGAAACGTACCACTATTCTAGCATCATTTGTAGGCAGAGCTTGGGCTATAACCCATTTAGACATATAATCGACAGCTACTAAGATGTATTTATTTTCAAATGAACTAAGGAATGGACCCATGAAGTCGATACCCCAAACATCAAATATTTCACATGAAAGCATATATGTCTGAGGCATTTCATCATGGTTAGAGATATTACCTGTCCTTTGGCATTTGTCACAAGAAATAACATACCTGTTGGCATCTTTGATTAAGGTGGGCCAATAAAAACCTGATTCAAGTATTTTATGTGCGGTCTTATTTTCACCGTAATGTCCTCTAGTTGGTCCTGAGTGGCAGTGTTCCAGGATTTTTAATTCTTCTGTTCTTGTAATGCATCACCGAATGACTTAATCTGCACATATACAAAAAAGAAAAGGATCTTCCCAAAAGTAGTTTTTCACATCAGTAAAGAATCGTTTCTTTTTCTGATGTGTCAACCCTTTTGGGATAACATTAGAGGCTAAAAAATTCGTGATGTCTGCAAACCAAGGTACCTTGGAGTCAGAAATAGCAAAAAAAAAATCTTCAGGGAACGAATCATTTATTTCCACTTCATCTCACTCTTTAGTACTTGAATTTTCAGGCCTGGATAAATGATCAGTTGCGAGATTTCTACTCCTTTCTTATCTTGAATTTCCAAATCAAATTCCTACAATAACAAAATCCATCGAATGAGTTAAGGTTTTGCATCAGTCTTAGTTAACAGGTAGCGAAAGGCAGAATGGTCAATATAAACGACGCATCAGTCTTAGTTAGCAGGTAGCGAAAGGCAGAAAGACAACTTTAGACAATATTAGATATGGCCTAAATTTATCGAATGCAAAAACCACAGCTAACAATTCTTTCTCCGTGGTGGTGTAGTTTTCCTGTGCGGCTGTCAAAGTTTTGCTAGCATAATAAATAGGTTGAAAGTGCTTGTCTCTTCGCTGTCCCAAAACTGCACCTACTGTAAAGTCACTCGCATCACACATTAGTTCAAAAGATAAATTCCAATCAGGTGCTATTATAATTGGAGCATTAATCAATTTATCCTTTTAGAGTATTAAATACTTCTAAACATTCTTGATCAAAATTAAAGAGTATATCCTTTTCTAATAATTTGGTCAAAGGCTTAGCTATTTTAGAAAAATCTTTAATAAATCTTCTATAAAACCCAGCATGTCCTAAAAAACTTCTAATAGCCTTAACTAAACTAGGAGGAGGTAATTTTTCAGTGATTTCGACTTTAGATTTATCAACCTCAATCCCTTTACTAGAAATTTTATGTCCTAGCACAATACCTTCTTGAACCATAAAGTGACATTTTTCCCAGTTAAGTACAAGGTTTGTTTCCTCACATCTTATTAGAACTCGTTTTAAATTTTTAAGGCAAAGATGGAAAGAGTTACCGAATATCGAGAAATCATCCATAAATACCTCCATGATATCTTCTACGAGTTTGTCAAAAATGGCCATCATGCAGCGCTAGAACGTAGCAGGGGCATTACATAATCCAAAGGGCATTCTTCGATAAGCAAATGTACCATATGGACATGTAAATGTCATTTTTTCCTAATCTTCAGGAGCTATTGGGATTTGAAAATAGCCAGATAGTCCGTTCAAGAAGCAGTAGTACATGTGCCCTGATAGTCTTTCCAACATTTGGTCAATAAATGGCAGGGGGAAGTGATCTTTTCTCGTAGCATCATTTAGCTTCCTATATTCAATGCAAACTCTCCAACCTGTGACTGTCCTACTTGGAATTAGTTCATTCTTCTTATTGGCTACCACAGTCATGCCTCCTTTCTTAAGAACAACCTACATTAGACTTACCCAAGAACTGTCAGAAATAGGATAAATAATTCCAACATCTAGAAGTTTAATTACCTCGGCTTTAACAACTTCCTTCATGTTGGGGTTCAGTCGTCTTTGAGCTTGCACAACTAGTTTATATTCATCTTCCATTAAGATTTTGTGGGTGCAAAAAGAAGGGCTGATCCCTTTAATGTCAGAAATTTTCCAAGCTATGGCATTTTTATGTTCTTTTAATACTTGGATTAATTCCTTTTTCTCCTTAGGTTGCAAGTTAGACCCAATAATAACTGGTAATGTAGAATTATTTCCAAGGAATGCGTATTCCAAGTGATTTGGTAATTTTTTTGAGTTCCAGTTTGGGAGGTTCTTCAATAGAGGGTTTTTGCTTAAAATCATTGTTCCCTTTAATGTCCTCATATTCTGCTTGTCTTTGGAAAGATTCATCTATCTCCTCTTCTTGGGCATGGACAATTCCAATGTGTCTTTATGTATGATTTCCTGAAAAGAATCTTGAGCAGCATGATCAATAGAGTCAATTAAATAACATGAGTCATCTTGTTCCTTAGAAAATCTCATGGCATCATAAAGTTTAAAAATGATTTCTTCGTCACCTACTCTAAGTACCATTTTACCATCACCCACATCAATAACAGCCTTAGCAGTGGCTAAAAATGGACGCCCTAAAATTAAAGGCACTTCAACATCTTTATCCATATCAAGCACAACGAAGTCAACAAGGAATATAAATTTATCTACTTTTACAAGTATGTCCTCTATAATACCCCTAGGATATTTAATAGATCTATCAGCTAGTTGAATACTCATCCTAGTGGGTTTAGGTTCCCCAAGACCAAGTTGTTTAAACATTTTATATGGCATCAAATTAATGCTAGCACCTAAATCGGCTAGTGCCTTATCGACGTTAAAACAACCAATTAAGCAGGGTATAGTAAAACTTCCTGGATCTTTTAGTTCGGTTGGCAGTTTGTTTTAGAGTATAGCCGAACATTCCTCATTAAGTTCCACTGTAGATAAGTCTTCAAACTTCCTTTTGTTTGTTAGGAGCTCCTTTAAAAATTTTGCATATGTAGGCATCTGCGATATAGCTTTAACAAAAGGTAAGTTAATATGTAGTTGTTTAAAAAGTTCAAGGAATTTACCAAATTGTGGATCCATGCGGTCTTTCTTCAACTTTTCTAAGTATGGAATTGGTGATTTATATTCCTTCGGCATTGGATTGGCATTGCTTTCAAGTTTTACCTCCTCTCTTTTGCTTCTGTAAGCTTCTTGTTGTGGCTTCTTTTCCGATTCAGCTAACACTTTCCCACTCCTCAGTGTAACTGCTTTCACATGTGTTTTTGGATCAGGTCGGTGTTACTAGCTAGATTTCCTGGTGCTCTTTCTGAAATCATCTTAGCCAGCTGTACAATTTGAGTTTTGAGCCCTTGGATCGATGCTTGTTGATTTTTTAGTACCGTCTCAGTATTCTAAAAACAAGTCTCTGACACTTAGATTAAATTGGTTAGCATCTCCTCAAGGTTCGACTTTTTCTCCTACTGGTATGGTGGTTGCTAAAAGCCTGTAGAGGGTGGTGGTTCCTGATTTCGTTGGCCTCCCCATGAAAATTTTGGGTGATTCCTCCAACCTGCATTGTAAGTATTGCTATAAGGATTGTTTTGAGATTGAGGATTATTACCCATATAATTTAACTACTCGTTCTCCATGTTGTGACCATAAGGTGGATATTCTGAATTGCTCGATCCACCTTCATTTGCTTCGTACTGCATTACTGAGTGAACTTGTGAAGAACTAAGAAAACCATCAATTTTCTTATTCAAGAGTTCTACCTGATTAGAGAGCATGGTGACCGAATCAACGTTATAAATGCCGGCTGTTTTCGTTGGCTTTGTCCTCATGACTTGCCACTGATAGTTATTCAGTGACATCTCCTCTATAAATTCATAGGCATCTTCAGGTATTTTATTATTGATGGTTCCGCCAGTAGCTGCATCCACCATTTGTCGAGTCGAAGGGTTTAGGCCATTACAAAAAGTTTGAACCTGTAGCCAGAGTGGTAACCCATGGTGAGGGCATCTTCGCAAAAGGTCCTTATATCTCTCCCATGCATCGTAGAGTGTCTCTAAATCCATCTGCACAAACGAAGAGATATCATTACATAATTTGGCTATTTTAGCCGGTGGAAAATATTTTAATTCAAATTTTTCGGTCATTTGTTCCCAAGTAGTGATTAACCCTCGTGGTAACGAGTTCAACCACTATTTAGCCTTATTCCTCAATGAAAAGGGAAATAACTGAAGACAGATGGTATCATCAGAAACGCCATTAATTTTAAAGGTATTGCAAAATTCTAAAAAATTTGCCAAGTGAGCGTTGGGATCCTCGTCCTGCAAACCATCAAACTGAACAAACTATTGTTTCATTTGAATTGTGTTAGGTTTTAGTTCAAAATTATTTGCAGCAATAGCAGGTCTAACTATACTTGACTCAGTTCCTATTAAATTAGGTTTAGCATAATCATACATAGTGCGCGGAGTAGGATTCTGATCAACAGCAATCGCAGGAGGTAGTGGATTTTCTTGGTTTTCAAACATCTCCTTAGTTGGGGTTTGAATATCATCCTCTTGCTCGTTCTCTCGCCTCATTTCTCTTTGGTTTTTGCAAACTGTGCGATCGATCTCACTATCAAAAAACAATGGTCCTGATGGGTTTCTTCTA
Source organism: Gossypium arboreum (assembly GCF_025698485.1). Taxonomy (NCBI): domain Eukaryota; kingdom Viridiplantae; phylum Streptophyta; class Magnoliopsida; order Malvales; family Malvaceae; genus Gossypium; species Gossypium arboreum. The sequence goes on from NC_069080.1 coordinate 19,363,045, forward strand.
GTCATAAACTATAAGAACCTGCCAGAAAAAGGGAAAAAGAAGAATTAGTAATAAAAATTAGAAATAAATTTAAATTGTAGCAAAAGTAAATGGCTAAAGTAATAAAAATTGAGTGTTCCTAATATCTTAGTTCCCCGGCAACAGTGCCAAAGACTTGATGCGTGATATTTGTGAGAGGTTTTAAATATTTATAATGGATCATTCTTAAAACTAACTATTATCACGATGAAGGCAAGTGTACCTATCGAACAGTAGTATAGCTTTAGCAAGACCGAATTGTCGAGCCCAAAGGAACTAAAAGTACTAGTAATGACTGTCTTTCTATTATCTAGCCTAAGAATAATAGGGTTTATTTTAACTAACTAATTAACTAAAATAAGAATTCACAGAAAATAGAATTGGGGAATTACTTTTGGAAAAACGATTGAATTAAGACAATACCTAAGGAAAAATCCACCTAGACTTCACCTGTTATTTGACTCTGAATCGGACGATTTATTCATTTGACTTGATCCGTAGAAACCCCTAAGTTATATTATTATCCCTCTCGAGCCTAACAACGTCTAACCCTAGGTTGAATAATTGAAATCTCTTTCTAATTAACTCCCTAGGGTTGCATTAACTCGATCTATGGATCCCCTTATTAGGTTTCACCCTAATCCAGTAAAATCTTGTCACCCTATCTCTAGGCTTGCAATCAACTCCGCTTAATTATGACATATGTACTCTTAGACAGGGTCTATTCCTCCTCTGAATAAGAGCTTAACTTGAATCAATATCCTGGAATATCAAAACAAAAATTAAAAACACATAATTAAGAACAAGTTAAATATTTATCATACAATACAGATAATAATAACAAGATCTGTCTTAGGTTTCATTCCCCTTAGGTATTTAGGGGTTTTAGTTCATAACTAAAAAGGTAAACATCTCAGAAGAATACCAAAACTCCTAAAGGGAAATTGAGGGGAGATCTTCAGTCTTGATGATGAACCTGGCTTCTGAGATGGATCAATCGGCTTCTGAGATGGATCAATCGGCTTCCCTTGAGCAATTCCCTGCCTCCTTCTCTGTGTGAGTCCCTTTTCCTCCTCCTTTAGGGTGTATTTATAGGCTTTGGAATGCCTAAGAACTCTCAAAATTGGGCTTTTCCGAATTGGACTCAACTTGGGTTCGACAGGGACATGCCCGTGTGACACGCCCGTGTGCGATTACTTCAGGCCATGGTCAAGCCTGCCAAATTGACACGACCGTGTGGTCTGCCCGTTTGAGGAGGTCCAGGCTGTGTTGATTTCGTATGTTGGCCTATTTTCTCTATTTTTGGCCCATTTCTCGTTCCTTTCACTCTCCTATGCTCACCTAAGTATAAAATATGAAATTAAGGCATTAGAAGCATCTAATTCACCAATTTGAAGGAAAAATCATCCATAAAATATGCTAAGCATGGGATGGAAATATGTATAAATTACGGTTTATCAGCCCTAAATAATTTAATTTTGTTTCTGTAAAATTTGATACAAAATGTGTATCTGCTTCAATGGTTAAGTGTTCTGGGTATGTGTGAGAGGTCTGGGGTTCAATTCCCACATTTGTAATTTTTGTTTTTTGATCCAAGCCTCCCTGTTGGGTGGGCTTATATAAGATTGTTTGTAAACTCATATCAGAATAAGCCTGTTGGTTTGAGTGGTAAGGAGTTAGCTTGTTGGAGGTTTTGTGTTCGAATCCCGGTGTGACCGTGGGGTATACTTTTTGCTCCGAGTGTGTGCAAGAGGTTCGGTGGAAGTGGGATTCTGAGTTAGTTGAGGTGGAGTTGTTAGTGGGAAGTCGAGATATATCTCATTTTGTTTTTATTTTTGGTTCTTTTTCAAAAAATGGTTTGCTCGCTCTTTCCAATTCTCTCTGACGTTTCTTTTTTTGTGTTCCTTCCCCATCAAAAGTTTCTCCTTTCTTTTTCCTTATTCTATCAAATCTTTTGTTCCAAATCACTGTGGTACGAACCCTTGGTCTCTTCGTGTGATTAGGTAGGCGAAGATGGTAAGTTCTTGCTTGTTTTAGAGGCATCAGTTTGTGATAATCTTTGTTAATGTTACTTGTTTGTAGTTTGATTTTTGGGTTTTGGTAGCAGAGAATCGTGAAGAACGGGGCTCTCCTCTTGCAGAATCGTAGCTTGAATCGTTCAGGGAAGTGGGTAAGTGTTGAACATTTAAGTTGCACCGTTGTCAATTTTATTGGTTCGGTTTAATTGAGAATTAAAATTGATTGTAGAAGCGTGTGATATTGATCTATAGATTTTGGTGGTCTCAGGATTGCTTACCCGTTAATATTAAACCAGGTGTGTATTCCTAACGTGAGAAAATAAGGCTTGATGAAAGCCGAAAACTAAGTCTGTTGACGTCACACGAGAATGTTGTCGGCCGTGTCCGAGACCCGACCATGTGACTGAAGAAGGTGTGGCTGTGCACATGACACGATCGTGTGACAATGTGAGTGTGGTCTTGTGGGCTATATGGGTTAGTCCAGTTTGGGTGTGTGGGCCACACGGGCTTGTGGGTTTTGGGTTAGGGCGTGTAGGCCCACACGGGCATGTGGGTCCAAAATTCTAAAATTTTTCCTAAGGTCGCACAGTCATTTCAATCGACTGTGAGTCTACCATAGGGTCGGTAAGGGCTAACCAAACCCTATTTATGTGATTAGACATTCTGATAAACTGATCTAAGTAGGATACTGATATGTATGTCTAACTGTACTGTTTAAGTATGTATTTATCTGTACGCAAGCATGTTAAGCATGTTTATTCTGATACTTCTACATTTTTATTTTGTATCTATATTGGGGTGGGATTGATATATGTAGAGGAAGTGGTCTCTACGACGACCTTTCGCCTATATTTTGGTAGCATGGCTGCATATTATCTGTTACGTGTTGCATCGACACTATAAGCTGTTATCTAATTCTGATATTTGTTTCTGATAAGGAATTAGGTCTAGATTTGTATATGATTTTATATGTAATTTTGTGTAAATTGCATGACTATCTTTATTGGGTTACAAACTGAGTTTACGAAAACTCACCTCTATTCTGTTCGGTTCAGGTAACCTTCAAACATAGGCAAGTCGGTATGACGGATGTAACAGCTCATTTTTTGGTCAAATCAGAATAGTGGTTTTGGGACCACAAATTCGAAGTAGAATTATTTATTTTATTATTTCTTTAATGTCTATAGCATGATAAAATAATTGTGTGAAAATTTCGTTAAGAAATTTTATTGATTCAGTACTCAATTTAGCTAAAGGTGATTAATTATTATGAATCTTTAAATTGGAGGTCCTTAAATGGTGATTAGACCATTATACTTTTGGATGGACAAAAATGGACATGGTTAGGTGAAATTTTAAAGTTATGCATAAGGGTAAATTGGTAATTTGGAAAATAAAGACAAAATTAACTAAATAAAAGATGTCCATCTTCTTCAATTTGGTCGCTCTAGCCGAAATTTTGGAGGAAGCCATAGCTAGGGTTTTGGCCAAGCTTTCAAGCTCGATTATAAGTCCGTTCTTGTCCCACTTTTAATGATTTATATATTTTAGAGGTCGTGGTAACTTGATATAGCTATTTCAAGGACTAATTTGAGATAAAGTTAAAGTCCAAAATTTTACCCATGTTGAATATGTTTGTATTTTGATGTTTGATGGTAGAAAATGTATGTTAGTTTTTGGTTAAACAACATTTGTAAATAGATTTTTGGTAAAAACATCAAATAGGGACTTATTTGTAAAAGGTTTAACATGTTTAGAAAAATGTGAATAAGTGAAAATTTTCGGCTATTATGAGTACAAGTAATATTCGGCTAGGCTTGAATTGTGATGATATTGAATGAAATTCATTTTACGAGCCTAGGGACTAAATTGTAAAATGTTGAAATGTTAGGGGAAAAATGTAATTTTTGCCATAATTTGTTTTTGGACTACATTGAACAATGTAATGATTAAATAAATTAAATTTTATGTTATAGATGAAGAAAAACAAAGTTCGGATCTAGATCGGGGGAAAAACAAAATAATTGACGAATAGATACATTTTTTCCGTTTTTGCATTCGAGGTAAGTTTGTATGTTAATAAGCTTTGTTAAATGCTTTAATATTGCATAAATTGTATGAAAGATTCTACGAACACGTTTGACGACGTTTTGGCAAGCGAGAAATCCCAATCAAACCTTAGGAATAAATTAGGATACAAGTAACATGTCACTAGGGTATTATGTTATGTGATCCGGGCGGTGGTTGAGTATACTAGCATATGTTGCGGTTACTTGAAAGCTTGTGCGAGTAGCATCATGTAGCTACGTATTGACTGACAGCTTGTGCGAGCAAGCCCGTTGATGGCTCGAGAGCGAACATATATGTGTTATGAGATAGAGGTAGCAATGGCTACATATGTGACACCTTGTGTGCAAGGTTTCCCGAGTATCCGATATTATTATTCCAAGTGAATCATTGGGTATGCCAGCAATGAGAATAAGTATGAAATTATTACGAGATGGTACAGGTATGTGCTAAAGCTTATGACTATTAAATTCGTGAAATGATGAATCCAAGGTAAGTTTTTAATGGAATGAATTATGGTTATGAGGTTATGGTAAATTACATCGTCTTATATTATATTACTTGAATGTTAAATGTATGGTAAGATTTGCTTATTTCTTTTGTAACACCTCTAACCAGTATCTGTTGTCGGATTAGGGTTATGAGGCATTACCAAACCATACACAGCTTAAGAGACGGTCAATCGGTACATTTCATGTTTAAGCTAATGTAAACTCAATTATACGAATCATATGTACATCTCCTTTATAGCATTAAAATAATTGAATTATAGCATAGCTTAATACATGACAAATTCCATGCGCATACCTTAAGACATTCAAATACATATATCGAGTACATGCCAATATCTATATTTAATGCACATTTTAACATATCACTATGAACCATTTAATAAGCACAAAATATAAACCATAGTACACCCCATTCGCATACTAATTATCATACATAAATAGCACTCACATAACTATGTACACATGCTCATACCATTGGTATGTACACTTATTTTACTTATGACTATCCGATTATAAACATTAACTTAACATTTTTAACTATCCAAATGATCATAATTTCAATCATCAAATATATACACATTAATCATACTGTTCCATCACATAAAATATGTCATAAAAACACTTCTAAAATAATTTAGTAACATGGCCGAATATACATTATGCTTATTATTACCCCTTTACCGAATCTTATAACAAACATAACAAACAAATATACTTTGTATTAAGCTTACTAGCTTGAACTAATTGATAATACAAATCATGCCTTCCAAATAAGCCAATATTAAGCCACAACCAAAATATATATATATGTATCCATCAATCATGTTTACTTCATTTGAGCTGAATCATAAAAATAAACATATACAAAACATACCAATATGACAAGCTTACCATAATGAATGGTCATAGGCTATACATATCATTACTTTAAACCATAAGCATATACCAAGCACACTACATATATATGACATACATTTTACTTAACAAGAATATCTATTTGCAAATTTCACATCATACCAATATACCATACACATATACTTTGAAATAACTTCATCATCATTAGCAAATATATCAAACATGATTCACATATAAATATATATATACTTATATATATATAAGCCATAGCCGAAACATCAAAACCAATCATAACCATCACTTGATCAAAGCATAAAAATCCAAGCTTAACAAAATAATAAGCCATTTTTGCATGGATCATATTTACATACCCCAAAGTCAAATGTATAAACTAGCCTATACATGCCATAAGTTCAAGTTCAACTTATAAAAGTACCGAAACAATCGATAGTGTGATAGACTTTGCTGACGATCCCCGAGCTCGTAACTAGTCTCCAAAACCTATAAAACAGAGGCAAACATTCAAACATAGTAAGCTATCATAGCTTAGTAAGTCATAAGCAAATAAATAACTCAGTAACATTTATAATTCATTATAACAAAATTGAATCATTATATCATATTCATATACATTTTCAAACTTGCAAAATAATGTATTTATCAAAATAAAACTATGCATCAAATCTAAATAGACCAAAAACACATGTAGTTAATATCATAATTATTTTTCACTTCTAAGATCACATATATACACTTGGCCGAATATACTCATTCATATATGAATACATATAAATCACAATTACAAGGTTACATATACTATACATTTGGCCAATTATAGATTTTCATATACACATATACTTTCATTTGCATCATGAATACACCATTTAACCGAATGTATACTTTCACATAAGCATACTTGTAGTTCACATTAACAAGTAACATTTATATCATCAATTCAAACATCTAACTTACCATAATTTCATAACTCAGTATGAATACATACCTGAACCTTTTAACTCTATTTTTCATTCGGTCTTAACTTATTATTGCCCGTTAAACTATTTGGAATTGAATAGGATACTCAGACAATCACGCATATCGTACAATGCCAACGTCCCAGGCGTGGTCTTACATGCAATCACATATCGATGCCACTGTCCCAAACAGGGTCTTACACGAATCAAATACGATGCTAATGTCCCAAACATGGTTTTACATGTAATTACATATCGATGCCAACGTCCCAGACGTGGTCTTACACGAGAACGCATATCGAAAATCCTATGTCATGACATATGTATCCTGCTATTCCTAAGGTTCGTATGGGGCTTTCAGATGTCGTAACTCGATTGAATCAAACTCGTACACATAGCTTTTAAGATTATACATATTCGGCTTCCACATATATAATATCAAATTATTCATTTCAACATATATAGTTCGTATTTAATCAAATAAATAACATCTATTTGCTTATAAACTTACCTCGGACAACGATAATCGAAACGGGACAACTAATCGACAAATTTGGTTTTCCCCCGATCCAATCCAATTTCTTTTATTCTTGATCTAAACATATTCAAATTAAACTCATTCAAACATAATTTCACTCAATTTAGTCCATATACACATAAATAGGCAAATTACCATTTTACCTTGACATTTCACACTTTTTACAATTTAGTCCAAATTGCACAAAACACAAAACATGCAAAATTTGCACACACCATGCTTAGGACGAATGTTCCTTATATACATACAAGTCCATAAATTTCATTTATTTTAAATTTTAGTCCCTCAATTTATTATTTTTACAATTTAGTCCTAATTACTCAAAATCATAAAAAATTCCAATACAAAACATATTAATCCAAAACATATCTTTCATAATTCATCAAATAACATCATAAAACTCAATTATTCATCAATGGAATAACTTAAAATATTCATCAAAATCAGAAATTCAAGCATGGGCTTTGTACATTACACTGCAGCGATCTCAAAAATGTAAAAATTATCAAAAAACCGAACAAAAACTAACCTTGAATCAAGCTTCCAAAGTGTCAAATACCTAAAGCTTTATTTATTTTCTTTCTTTTTGTTATTCAGTCATGTAAAACAAAATGAATGCATGATATGTTCTAGTATATGTTTTATTATATTAACATACTTAACATTTTACATTTTAACCTTTACTAATTAATATAAAACCATTATAAACCATGCCTTTAACCGTCCAACTCATTTAATTATGGCCTAATTTCATTATAAGTGCTTCATATTAATAAGACAAATTCAATTAAGAACTTTCATATTTAACTATTAACTTTTCACTTTACGTGATTAAGCTCTTTTTATTAAATCGGCACTTAAACGAAAAAATTAAAACACGAAAATATTACGGATATAATTTCACACATAATAAACACAGAATAAAATTTTAAAATATTTTTCTGACTCGAATTCGTGGTCCTGAAACCACCGTTCTAAATAGGGTCTAAATCAGGCTATTACAGCTTACTAAGCTATATAGCTACTCCGTTTTACTTTCCATGTTTTATAGTGTTACCAAGCGAGCTCTGTAACAGTCCGATTTATACCCTAGTCGGAATAGTGGTTTCAGGACCACAAATCAGATTTAAAAAAATATTTTAATATTATTTTGTGTGCTTATTATATGTGAATTGACATGTGTGAAAGTCTCGTATGAAAATTGGATCATTTGTGTGCTTAATTTGCAAAAAGGACCTAATCCCCTAAAATGTAAAAGTTGACTTCTATTTGTTAAAGTGCCTATTTGCTATGTCTTTATAATTGAGGCGTCCTTATGTTGTAAATGGAACATTAACATGGTTAATGGACTTTTATGGACAACCATTATAAGCTTTTATTAATATTTCATTAAGGTTAAAAAATGGTATTTGATAATTTATGTTAATATTAATAAAAGAAAACATGTAAATGGATGATTCATTCATTCTTATTGCCGAAAATCACAAGAAAAAGAAAGAAAATAAGCTTCTTAGGGTTCGGCCAAGCAAATTGTTTATTGAGGTATGAGTTTTGTTCTGTTTTTGATAATTTCTATGTTTTTATGATCGTTGCTTAGAGTTTTATCAAGCTCATGTCTCAATTTCCAATTTTGTTGATGATTTTAAAATATGCCATTGATGAAATTGTGAGCTTTGTGAAGTTAGTTGATAGAAATTGAAAGATATCTGTTGGGTTAATATATTTTGTATTTGAACTTTTGATGAATTTGAGTAATTTGGACTAGATTGTGAAATTTGTAAATTGAGGGACTAAAATGTGAAGTAAATGAAGTATGTGGACTTGTATGAGTGCTATGAATATTTGGCTAAGCATAAGTATATGCAAATTTTGTGTATTTTGTGATGAAGGACTAAATTGTCAAAATATGAAAATATGAGGGCTAATTTGTAAAATGCCCTAAATGTATGTTTGTGGATTGATTTGAATGATTTGGTGAATAAAAAGGTTAAATTTGAATTTATATAGATCAAGAACTAAAGAAAACGAAATTAGATCGGGGAAAGTCGAAAGTCATCGAGTAGCCGATTCTGTTTATCCTAATCCATACAAGGTAAGTCAATATACAATAAACGTGTTTGAGTTGATTTATTTATGTTTATGACATTGAAATGTGTTTAATGGCTATATGAGAGCTTAATATGTAATATCTGAGAAAGTATTGACAAAGTTCTGACGTCCGAAAAGCCCCGTACGAACCCTAGGAATAGTTAGGATACATATGTCATGACATAAGATCCGATATGTGTTTTCGTGTAAGACCATGTCTGGGACATCGACATCGTATTTTATTTCATGTAAGACCCTATCTGGGATAGTGGAATCGATATTTGATTAAATGTAACACCACGTCTGGTACGTTGGCATTGTGCCAGTTTTCTGAGCTATCCGCGTATCCATATGATTCCGAACGGTTCAACAGGCATTATGAGAAACGAATGATTATATGAAATGTATATCCAATTCAGGTACATTTGAAATTGTATATGATGTTTGATGTTGAAAGGTAAGTATATGTATCATTGTGATCAAGTGATTATATGTGACAAAAGTATGAGAAAATATGCTATATGTGCAAATGAATGGTGAATATGTGAAATGTATTTGAACTATGTGTTTGTGATAGCATTTGGCTAAAGAGTATATATATATTATGATGCTTATATGTTTATATTGTTAAGCTTATTTTTATATGGCTTACTAAGCTTTTGAAAGCTTACTCTGTGTGTTTTTCTACTGTTTCATAGATATTGAAGCTACATAAAGCTTGGGGATCACCGAGGATCATCACCTCACTATCGAACTCTATTTTGGTACCTTTTGAAAATGTATATATTGAAGTATGGCATGTATAGTCTAGAGGATTTTGTTTATGTTTTGTGATGTGTATATTTAGCCATGTGATATGGTTTAATTATGGTTGAACTTATGGTTTGATTTTGGTATATGTTATATGATGCAAATTATGCTTATGTGATGTGTTTATGAATGACCAAATGAAATGGTCAATTTTGGTAAGTTGTGATATGTGTAAATTTTTGAAATTGGTAAATTTATAGTATATGATTGAATGATAATAAAATGAGGTTATGAAACAAATGTTTAGATATGATTTTATCTTATGTTTTGAAAAAAATTGGTATGACTATTAAGCGTAAAATTGGTTGATAAAAATATGGCTTGAATGATGTATGTTTTGGTATTGAAATTGGCTGAAATTATATTGCAAATGTGCTTGGTTTGATGCTTGTAGGGTTGACCTAAATTGGGTGGCAAATTGGCTTTTCAAATAGCCTATTGTTGTCCACACGGGCAGAGACAAGGGCATGTGTCTCAACCGTGTGCGACACACGATCATGTTGCAAGGTCATGTGTCTCCTAGGGTACCCTGCGATTTTAAGTCAGTCTTGAGCTTGACCAAGGCACACGGGCGTGTGGCTAGCCGTGTGACCCAAGTCAGTAGCCTCCCTAATTTTCACACTGCCTGGCATATCGGCTTGTCTTGTGGCCTTGTGGACAAGTCAGTATGTATGCCCTATTTTGACACGGCCTGTTCACACGGGCGTGTAATCTGGACAACTTTGAAAAATGTTTAAATTTCGAAAAATTTTGTATGTGTTCGGTTTGGTCCCAACCCCTTTCTAATGCATGTTTAAGGTCTCGATGACCTATATAAGGGACTCTATTGTGATGTATGACTATGATTATGGATGAGGTTTATGAATTGTTAGTAAAATATTCTGATTCGTCTGGTCACGCTTTTAACCTTAGTCCGGCTACAGATACGGGGTTAGGGTTGTTACATTTAGTTGGTATCAGAGCTACAATTTAGTCGATTTTAGGACTAACGTAGCCTATGTGAGTCTAGCTATACATGTCATATTTATGAACTGCGATTGCATGATGAATCCTGACAATGAAAATGTATTTTTATATAGTAAATGGACCCCAAACAAGCCGTAGCTAACGATGTTAAGAGTAATGCGCCTACTCCCACGCAAAGGACAACGCCATCCGATTCTAGACCGGCTACAAGTAGCCATGATTGAGAGGCTAGACAAGCCTTCTATCAAATGATAAATGATTGGTTTACCCAATACATTAGAACTAATCTGACTGTTCAACAACCCCCAACTTCGGTTAATCCTCCTCAAGTCCCTATTATGCCACAAGTTAATCCAACTCAGTTAAATAAGCCTACAGTTGAAAAAATTAGAAAATATGTGACCGAAGAATTTCGTGCTACTACGAATGATGATGTAACACCCCAAACCCGGCCCAGACGTTATGGCCAGATCTGATGTGTCACATGGACTTACGACTTAGTAGGAATTCGCTGCTTTAAGTGATTGGGGTGATCTTTGTAAAAACAGCGGTTGAATGAAAAGCCGGTTTATCAATCTTTAGGCTATCCATTTGTTGTGCTTGTTGAGTCTTGAAAAGCGTTCATTAATTTTGAAAAGCCATGACCTAACTTTGGCAGTTTCATCATAGTATAAATATAATCAGAAAATAAAACCATAGCGGAAAAAAGAAATTTAAATAGCGGCCTTATTACAACTTAAAACCCAAAATTAAATTAGAATATAAAAATAATAAAAATAAACTAACTTAAAAAAAGCAACTTTGCAGATGATGTGGCCACTCCGAATCCTTCAGAGCTCCAAGCCCACTATGGTTGGGGATTTCCTGCAGAGATGAAAATAAAGGGTGAGTTCGGTAAACTCAGTGTGTAACATAACCCAACCATAGCCCAAAACAAATCAAACCTCAAAGTCAGACTTATCTGGGCCTTGGCCCAGTACAGAAATCAGAATGAAACCCATAGGCCCATAGCAGATATAAAACAAATATATCATGAATGTAGAAATCCCAACCCAGAGCCATCCATAACACCCCCGTACTAGCCTAACACCATGTGGGGAGACTACTCGACCCACCCAACCACTACACACCACGAAATTGCGGCGAGGCGCGGATATTGTGTGAAGTCACTAGATCTGAATATTGTGGCTAGGCCACGAACATATATATATATATATATATATATATATATATATATATGAAACCACCAGATTGCAAATGAGGTGCCGGATATTGTGTGAAGTCACGGAAACGATATATGTGGCGAGGCTACAGTTGTGGCGAGGTGTCGAACGCTTCCTCCATCAATATAAACCCATGTCCCATGCAATGAAATAATATGTCATGGCATCATTATCTGAAGCAGAACATCATGCTTTTGGAAAAAATAACCCTAGGGGTAAAATCGTAATTTTGCATGCATAAGGGTATTTCAATAATTATTACCTATTGCTAAGGTTTCATGCTCATTTTAACGTTTACCAAGTAATCGAAGTACTTACCTCGTCTTTTTACCAAAGTGGGCTGTTGGCCCATTGGCGTTCGACCCATTAAGCCCAAAAATACCGTTTTGCGAAAATGCACACTGCACTCTAATCATCCAAATGCACCATATTCATTAACAATTGTCTCCTGACGATCTTGACGTCATGAGTTCTAAAATACCAACGTTTGGTATTTAGGCTTTTCTGGATTCGATCTAAGGGAGGGTGTCGTTTACACACCTGGTTGATGACAATATCTCCCACGCGATAATCCTACAATTGATCACTAACACATTAGAATTACAAACTAACGATAACTAACATAAATCCACGTCAACTAACCCAATCATCACACAAGTTAGTCATTTACGCATGAGGGCAAAATAGTCATTTAACACCCTAGGGGCAAAATGGTAATTTTACCCTACAAGGGTATCTCGGTAATTCTACCTTACAGGGGTATTTCGATACTTCTACCTTACAGGGGTATTTCGATAATTCTACAACTTATCCACTTGGGCCTACGGACCCATTGGGACCACATGGCTTATTTCAGCCCATCGCGGCCCGAAATAGTCGTCCTACTGCTAGAGTAATGAGAAATACACACCTGTTAGGAGACTGCAGTTAATCCGCGCTCCAAACACTCTTAGGTGATGCCCAACCCAAACGAACATGTCACAAAGCGAAAGGGATCAACCAAGAAGGGTATGCCTACACTCTTCCTGGTTTGCTCTATTTAAAGCCAGTTGTCCATCTACTCTTCTGTTAGCTTCCCGATGTGGGATCCCTCCATCACTAGAGTTTAAAACCAACACCAACTCTTGTTGTCCCAACATAGCAAAATAATTAACCTTTGCGTGCCAAGGGATACGAACCAAAGTCCTCTCACATGCCAACTCACGCCACCACCACTAGGCCATCAACTCATTTGTGTCATAAATCCAACACATTAAACTTTAAAGCGCACCTACTTGCTTCCAGATTTATTGAAAAGAAAAACCAAAATATATTGCAAGAGCCAAGACTTTAACCTTGGACCCCTTGCTTCCTCTATGGCGTCACTTCCTTGTCCCCTAAGTGGCGCCACCTTGCCACTACACCATACTCCTTTTTGTGTCATCTTTTACCCCTTTACTCTTAAAAGCCAAAATGGCAATTGCATCACTTGTTCATAAAATTAAAATGCCGAAGACTACCACGGATTTAACTTAAGTTTGGGCCTTCCAAAGGCCTACTAACCTACTAAAATATATATTTTAACCAACCAGAACACACATAAATTTTAAAAATCACAGAAACACAAAAAACCCGAAAATTAGGGCGTTACAACTCTTCCCTCCTTAAAGAAATTTCATCCTTGAAATTTTACCTGAATCAAACAGATGAGGATATTGTTGACGTATCGCCACTTCTGGCTCCCAAGTAGCTTCCTCTCTGCCATGATTACGCCATAGCACCTTTACTAGCAGAACTGATTTCCTCCTCAAAATCTTAACATCTCGATCCAAAATCTGCACAGGCTCTTCCTCAAAAGTCAAGTTTGTTTAGACCTCGATCTCTGCAACCGGCACAACATGAGTAGGGTCAGAACGATACCGCCTTAACATGGAGATGGGAAAGACATCATGAATCTTATTCAACTCTGGAGGTAGCTCCAACTGATAAGCCACTGGACCCACTTGCTTAAGAATCCGATAAGGCCCAATGAACCGCGGACTTAACTTGCCTTTCCTCCCAAACCTTAATATTTTCTTCCAAGGCGAAACCTTCAAGAAGACCATATCACCCATAGAGTACTCAATTTCCTTGCGCTTTAAATCTGTATATGACTTCTGTCTATCAGATGCTTCCTTCAACCGAACTCTAATAAACTTGACCTTATCCTCAGTATCTGCCACCAACTCAGGTCCAAGAACCTGTCGTTCACCCAACTCATTCCAACAACTAGGTGTACGACATATTCACCTATACAGTGCCTCATAAGGAGCCATTCGAATACTTACCTGATAACTGTTGTTGTATGCAAACTCTACCAACGGTAAGTAATCCTCCTAACCGCCTCGAAAGTCGATAACGCATCCCCTCAACATGTCTTCCAAAATCTGAATAACCCTTTCCGACTAACCATCAGTCTGAGGATAAAAGGTTGTACTAAAGTTCAACCGTGTACCCAACGCCTCATGCAACTTTTGCCAAAATCGAGATGTGGATCTAGGATCTCGATTAGAAATAATCGACACTGGCACTCCGTGAAGTCGCACTATTTCTGCCACATACAATTTGGCTAACCTCTGAAGTGAATAATCAGTACGGACAGGTATGAAATGAGCAGATTTGGTCAACCTATCCACAATTACCCAAATCGAGTCCTTCTTCGACGGTGTCAAGGGTAACCCACTCACAAAATCCATGGTTACCCTCTACCACTTCCAAAGTGGTACTTTCACTGGCTCCAAAAGTCCGGAAGGTAATTGATGTTCAGCTTTCACTTACTGACAAGTCAGACATTTTCCCACAACTTCCGTTACCTCTCGCTTCAATCCAGTCCACCAATGCAACTCCTTTAAGTCGTGATACATTTTATTCCCTCCAGGATGCATAGCGCACAGACCTCCATGAGCTTCTTTCAGAATTGCTTGCCTCAAGTCAGAGTCCTTCGGAATACAAACTCTACCCCAGTAACACAGAACTCCCTCACTGTTCAGTCTGAACTCAGAAGTATCCCCATTCTTAACCTATCAGAATCGAGAAATCGGGGACTCATCCCTTGACTGTTTTTCCTTAATCTCATCCACCCAGGTCGGCCTAACTTGCAGTTCTGCTAACAGACTACCGTCGTCATACAGACTCAAACGAGAAAACATGGCTCTCGGATCGATCTGTTCTCGACTTAGGGCATCAGCCACCACATTAGCTTTGCACGGGTGATACTCAATCGCGATCATAATCCTTAAGCAACTCTATCCATCTCCATTGCCTAAGGTTCACTCCTAATGAGTCGACAAGTACTTAAGACTCTTATGATCTGTGTATATAATACACCTTTCTCCGTCTGAGTATTGTCTCCAAATCTTAAGTGCAAAGATTACAGCTGCCAACTCTAGATCATGAGTAGGATAGTTAACTTCATGTGGTTTAATCTATCGCGACGCATAAGCAACCACTTTACCCTCTTGCATCGACACACCCAACCCTACATGCAATGCATATTTGCATCTGATAAAATCTTTTCCGGACTACGGCTAAATCAAGACAGTGCCTCGGTGAGAACTTTCTTGACTTCTCAAAAATTCTGTTGTTTCTCGGTCAAACAAAGCGGTACTCCCTTCCTTATAAGCTTTGTCAAAGGTCTGCCATCACGAAAATCCTTCCACAAAACTTCTATAGTACCCACTAAACCCGAAAACTTGAATTTCCGAAATCGACCTCGGTGGCTCCCATTCGAATCGTTTCAATCTTCGAGGTCCATCTTGAACCCTTGGCGAGACAACATGCCCCAAGAAAGTTACCTCTCTCAACCGAACTCACACTTACTGAATTTCGGATAAAGCTCATTCTCCCTCAGCACTTGCAGCACAATACGAAGATGCTCATCATGCTTCTCCTTAGTTTCAAAATAAACCAGAATATCATCGATAAAGATGACCACGAATCGATCCAAGTATGACTGGAACACTCGATTCATCAGATCCATAAATGCCGCAGGTGCGTTCGTCAACCCAAATAGCATAACCAAGAACTCATAGTGACCATACCGAGTTCTGAATACTGTTTTGTGAATATCCACCTCCTTAACCCTCAACTGATGATACCTAGATCGAAGGTCAATCTTGGAAAATACTGAAGCTCCTCTAAGTTGGTCGAATAAATCATCGATTCTCGGCAGTGGGTACTTGTTCTTAATCGTCAGTTTGTTCAACTACCGATAATCGATGCACATCAGCATTGACCCATCTTTCTTCTTTACGAACAACACTGGTGCTCCCCACGGAGACACACTTGGTCTAATGAAGCCTCTATCCAATAACTCTTGAATTTGGGCTTTCAACTCCACCAACTCCTTTGGTGCCATCCTATAAGGTGCAATGGACACCGGTGCCGTTCCAGGCAACAAGTTGATTCCAAACTCAACCTCTCGGTTCGGGGGCAAACCCGGAAGGTCCTATGGAAAAACATCCTGAAAATCCTTGACGGTTCTAACTTTATCCACTGTCAGATCCTCAGTTTTCGATTGGCTTACAAATGCCAAATAAGCCTCACATCCCTTTCGAATCCATTTCTCGGCTCTCAATGCCGACACCATATTAGACAGATAATCCCTACGCTCGCCTATCACCAAAACCTCCTCATTCTTTGTGGTCTTTAACATTATTCGCTTAGCAGCACAATCCAGAGTAGCACTATGCTTAACAAGCCAATCTATTCCCAAAATGAGATCGAATTCTCTGAAAGGTAGCTCCATAGATCCGCATCAGAAACAAGTACCAGAACATTTTCGACACTCGCCCATATGCATCTTCCCATAATTCTTACAACCCTACGGTCTAACAGCAGTCATCAGTACTGCTCGAACTGGCTCTATTACCCTTGCTCTCTTAACATTCCTGTTCATACCACATGAAAGTCCTGAATCTCTCCTAAAACGGTTCTGATCTCTCTCACGATTCTGTCTTTCTGTATGCTTCACTTCCTAAGCTACCTTAGCTTTCTCCACTAAAGCAGCGAAGTTACGCTCCCTCTGCGGGGTAATAAGCACCTTAAGTTCTCTCAGACCATCCTCGAAGCGTACGCTACGCTCATACTCTGTAGCGACAATCCCAGAAGCATACCGACTCAGTCTCAAAAACTCAGACTCATACTCAGCCATTGACTTACTCCCTTGGACCAGGTTTAGAAATTCTTTCTGCGAGCGTCCACGTAACTAGCCCCAACATACTTTCCGTTGAAGGCTGTCTTAAATAGCTCCCAAGTCACACTGTCAGCAGGAGTTCCATCTCTCACCGTGAGGCACCACTGATAAGCCTTATCCCTGAGTAACGATATGGTTCCCTTCAGCTTCTGTTCCATAGAGCAATCCAGATCATCCATAATCCGCTCTGTGGCTTCTAACCAATGCTCAGCCACATTTAGAGCTACACCAGATACGCCCCTAAATATCTCTGCTCCATTGGCCCAGAGCCACTCAGAAATAGACCTCTGAATTTTGTTTCCCATACTTGCCCTAGTAACCCTTTCCAAAACTCAGAGCATTGCTTGGGACAGAGCATCGTCCCCGGCACCTCGATCATGAGACTCTACCTCTCATTCTTGATGGTACGGTGCATCTGCTTGCCAAGACATGTCACGAAGATGAAGATTCACTGAGCATTACCTCGGCCACGTCCACGGCCTCTTCTATGAGCTGCTCGTATACTCATTTCGTATTATCTGATTAAGAATTTTATGAATCAGTTTAATATTTTAGTGTTTATTACAGATGTCTTATGAATAATATTAATTCAGAGTTTGAGTTTGTTTCCTTTTGCAGTAGCCTAGCTACATTCTCAGTCTACTTATCAGAATTTCTATAGTTCCAGTGTTACCTTAACTAAAGTACCATGATAAGGTTTTGTACAAGCATATAACAGATATTTTAGAAACAATCAGAAAGGCTCAAAAAACTTACACACTTGGGCCGGAGATTCGTTATGCCACCTTCTAAAAAAACCTAATTTCAGAAAATCGATTTTAATCTTTAAAATCATTTATTTGTAAAGAGAAAATATTGGAAACATTCTCGAAAACAATTTATAATCAAGTTCCAAAAAAATGATTTTCGAAAACCTTTATTGGTGTTTCTTTACAAACTCTGTTTTTAGACCCATTCCACGGTAGAGTTGTTGCAACTTGGCTCGATACCACTAAATGTAACACCCCAAACTCATTTCGGGCGTTATGGCGGATCGGCGTGTCACATAGACTTAGGACTTAGTATGCATTATTTGGTTTAAATGATTGGGGTGGTCTTTGTAAAACAATGGTTGAATGAAAAGCCGGTTTATCAATCTTTAGGCTATCCATTTGTTGTACTTGTTGAGTCTTGAAAACGTTCATTAATTTTGAAAACCTGCACAGCCTAACACTAATAGTTTCATCATAGTATAAATATAATCAGAAAATCAAACCATAGCGGAAAAAAGAAATTTAAATAGCGGCCTTATTACAACTTAAAACCCAAAATTAAATCAAAATATAAAAATAATAAAAATAAACTAACTTAGAAAAACCAACTTTACAGATGATGTGGCCACTCCGAATCCCTCACAGCTCCAAGCCCACTATGGTTGGGGATTTCCTGCAGAGATGAAAATAAAGGGTGAGTTTGGTAAACTCAGTATGTAACATAACCCAACCATAGCCCAAAACAGATCAAACCTCAAAGTCAAACTTATCTGGGCCTTGGCCCAGTACAGAAATTAGAGTGAAACCCATAGGCCCATAGTAGATACAGAATAAATATATCATGAATGCAGAAATCCCAACCCAGAGGCCTCCATAACACCCTCGTACCAGCCTTACACCATGTGGGGAGACTACTCGACCCACCCAACCGCTACACACCACAGAAATTGCAGTGAGGCTACAAGATATTGTGACGAAGTCACCAAATACAGATATTGTAGCTAGGTCACCAGAACAGATATATATATATATATATGTGGCGAAGCCACCAGATTACAGCGAGGCTGCCAGATATTGTGACGAAGTCACTAGAACAGATATATGTGGCGAGGCCACCAGATTGCAGCGAGGTTGCCAGAACGCTTCCTCCATCAATATAAACCCATGTCCCATGCAACAGAAATAATATGTCATGGCATACATATACAGAAACAGAACATCATGCTTTTCAGAAAAAAATAACCCTAGGGGTAAAATCGTAATTTTGCATGCATAAGGGTATTTTAGTAATTATTACCTATTGCTAAGGTTTCATGCTCATTCTAACATTTACCAAGTAATTAGAAGTACTTACCTCGTCTTTTTACCAAATGGGCTCGTTGGCCCATTGGCCCGTTTTCAGCCCATTAAGCCCAAAAATATCGTTGTACACGAAAATGCACACTCTGCACTCTAATCATCCAAATGCACCAAATTCATTAACAACTGTCTCACGAGCGCTCGCACGCTCGTAAGTTCACAAAATACCAACGTTTCGGTATTTCAGCTTTTACAGATTCAGTCTAAAGGAGAGCGTCGTTTACACACCTGGTTGATGATGATTGATGACGATATCTCCCACGCGATAATCCTACAATCGATCACTAACACATTAGACTTACAAACTAACGATAACTAACATAAATCCATGTCAACTAACCCAATCATCACACAAGTTAGTCATTTACGAACAAGGGCAAAATAGTCAATTAACACCCTAGGGGCAAAATGGTAATTTTACCCTACAAGAGTATCTCAGTAATTCTACCTTACAGGGGTATTTCGGTATTTCTACCTTACAGGGGTATTTCGGTAATTCTACAACTTATCCACTTAGGCTTACAGACCCATTGAGACCACATGGCCCATTTCATTTCATCGTGGCCGAAATAGCAAATCCTCTTGTTAGAGTAATGAGAAATACACACTGTTAGGAGCTGCGATTAATCCGCGCTCCAAACACTCTTAGCTGATGCCCAACCCAAACAAACACGTCACAAAGCGAAAGGGATCAGCCAAGAAGGGTATGCCTACTCTCCTAATGGTTTGCTCTATTTAATGCCAGCTCTCCATCTACTCTTATGTTAGCTTCCCAATGTGGGGTCCCTCCATCGCCAGAGTTTTAAACCAACACCAACTCTTGCCGTCCCAACATATCAAAATAATCAACATTTGTGTGCCAAGGGATTCGAACCAAAGTCCTCTCACATGCCAACTCACGCCACCACCACTAGGCCATCAACTCATTTGTGTCATAAATCCAACACATTAAACTTTAAAGCGCACCTACTTGATTCCAGATTTATTGAAAAGAAAAACCAAAATATATTGCAAGAGCCAAGACTTGAACCTTGGACCCCTTGCTTCTTCTATGGCGTCACTTCCTTGTCCCCTAAGTAGCGCCACCTTGCCACTACACAACACTCCTTTTTGTGTCATCTTTTACCCCTTTACTTTTAAAAACCCAAATGCCAATTGCATCACCTGTTCATAAAATTAAAATTCCGAAGACTACTACTGATTTAACTTAAGTTTGGGCCTTCCAAAGGCCCACTAACCTACTAAAATATATATTTTAACCAACCAGAACACACACAAATTTTAAAAATCACAGAAACACAAAAAACCTAAAAATTGGGGCGTTACAGATGATGCTGAAAGAGCCGAGTTCTGGTTTGAAAACACAATACGAGTGTTTGATGAATTGTCTTTGAATCCGGATGAATGCATAAAATGTGTCGTTTCACTTCTGAGAGTGAGGCGTATCACTGGTGGAAGACTTTGATATCGGTGGTTCTAAGAGAACGAGTCACCTGGGATTTCTTCCAAGTTGAATTCTGAAAGAAATACATCAGTCAGAGATTTATCGACCAGAAACGTAAAGAGTTTCTTGAACTTAAACAAGGTCGTATGTCTGTTACAGAATACGAGCGAGAATTTGTGAGATTGAGTCAATATGCACGAGAATGTGTATCTACTGAGGCAATAATGTTTAAAATATTTGAAGATGGTTTGAATAAAGATATTCGTTTGTTATTCAGGATTCTTGAGATTAAAGAATTTGTATGCTTGTTGAACGAACATGTAAAGCTGAAGAGCTCGGAAAAGAGAAAAGAAAAACTAATTCAGATGCTAGAGAAGTACGAAAAAGATCATCGAGCAAGCCATTTCAATCTACATCAAAGAAGTTTCGAGATGATTATAGCCATTCAAAGGCTAATGTGGGACATCCGAGTAGAGATTGTACGAGATCGCATTCTAGTTTCAGAGCTCCAGTTACATCTGTTGTCAGTGTTGGAAATGTTCGATCTGATCACCCTGAGTGCAAACACTACGGTAAAAGACATCCCGATAATTGTAGATTGTATGATCGGGCTTGTTTCAAATGTGGATTGTTAGACCATTTCACCCGTGATTGCCTTAAACCTGTCAGGCAAGAGATTGTGCAAAATACGAGGCCAAGTGGCAATGCATCTCGTGGTAGACCACCTAGAAATACGGGTAATGTGAGTGGCAGTCAGAGGGGAACAAAAGACATTGCTGTTAGATCTGAGGCTTGTGCACCTGCCAGAGCTTATGCCATTCGAGCTCGTAAGAAAGCTTCGTCTCCCGATGTTAGAACGGGTACATTTACTCTTTACGATACTTTTGTGATTTGATAGATCCTGGATCAACACATTCGTATATATGCATGAATTTAGTATCTAGTAAGACTTTGCCTGTAGAGTCTACTGAATTTCTGGTTAGAGAATCCAACCCCCTAGGCAGATGTATTTTGGTTGATAAAGTCTGAAAGGAATGTCCGTTAATGTTTTGAGACATTTATTTTCCAGTCGATCTGATGTTATTACCTTTTGATGAGTTTGATATAATTCTGGATAGGGATTGGTTAACTTTGCATGATACTATTGTGAATTACAAATGAAAAACTATTGATTTGAGATGCAAGAATGATGAAATAGTTCGAATTTAATCCAATGATTTAAATACGTTACAGGCTATGATTTCGTCAATGAAAGCTCTAAGTATTGTGAGAAAAGGTTGTGAAGCTTACTTTGCCAATGTGATTGATTCAAAAGTGTCAAAAAATAGAGTTGAATCAGTGTCTGTTGTCTGTGAATTCCTTGATGTGTTTCCTAAAGAACTTCTGGGATTACTTCAGATACGAGAAATTGAATTTGGCATTGAGTTAATACCGAGAACTACTCCAATTTTGATATCTCCGTGTAGAATGGCTCCATCTGAGTTAAAAGAATTAAAGTCTCAGTTGCATAAGTTGACCGATAGAGGGTTTGCTAGTCAAGTTTTTCACCTTGGGGTGCACCTGTCCTGTTTGTGAAAAAGAAAGATGGCACTATAAGAATGTGCATTGATTATCGTCAGTTGAACAAAGTGACTATCAAGAATAAATACCCTCTGTTTCGAATTGATGATTTGTTTGATCAATTGAAAGAAGCTACCGTGTTTTTGAAAATAGATTTGAGATCAGGCTATTATCAGTTGCGAGTAAAAGACTCAGACATACCGAAAACTACTTTCAGAATGAGGTACGGCCACTACGAGTTCTTAGTTATGCCTTTCGAATTAACTAATGCACCTGCTATCTTTATGGATTTGATGAATAGAATTTTCAGTCCGTATTTAGATCAATTTGTTGTTGTATTCATTGCTGACATTTTGATTTATTCGCGTGATGAATCCGAGCATGCCAAGCATTTGAGAATAGTGCTACAGACTTTGCAAGATAAGCAACTATATGCGAATTTTAGCAAATGTGAATTCTGGTTACGAGAAGTTGGCTTTTTGGGCCATATTGTATCAGCATCTGGTATCCGAGTTGATCCAAGCAAAGTTTCGGCTATTCTGGATTGGAAGCCTCCGAGAAATATCTCTGAATTCTATAGTTTTTTGGGATTTGCCGGTTATTATAGACGGTTCGTAAAAGGCTTTTTGATGATCGCAACTCCATTGACGAAATTGCTTCAGAAAGATGTGAAGTTTGAACGGTCTGAAAAGTGTTAGAAAAACTTTGATCAGTTGAAAGCGCTATTGACTGAAGCTCCAGTGTTAATACAACTCGAATCGGGTAAAGAATTTGCGATTTATAGTGATGCTTCATTGAACAGTCTGGGATGTGTTTTGATGCAAGAAGGTAAAGTTATAGCTTATTCCTTGAGACAACTAAAGCCACATGAAAAGAATTATCCGACGCACGACCTTAAGTTAGCTGCAATTGTAATACCCTGAAAATTTTTACAGTGAAATATTATCCTTGATATAGTAAAATAAGGAATTAAAGTGACATAAAGGGAAATTTTGAGTTATGTCAATATTAAGAAGTATATTATGATATATTAATTCAAGAAAGGACTAAATTGTAAAAGTGAGAAAAGTTTTGTTGCACAAGAGTAAATACTCAAAATTTAAGGGGTTAAAGTGTAAATATGAAAAAGTTGAAGGACCAATAGTGTAAATATTTTAAGAGTGGAATGATCTAGAAACTAAGGAAAATGGATGAATTAGGACCAAATTGAATAGGTGAAGAACTATGAGGGACTAAATTGCAATTTTACCAAAATTAAATGATGACTCAAGGATGGAATTTTAAAAGATAATAAAAGGGCAAAATGGTCAATTGGAAGAGAGAAATCTAGAAAATAATGATGATGTTGATGATATTTTATGATTATTTAATTAGATATATATTATTTTAATGAGATATTTTATTATTATTTTATTATTAATTATTTAGTATAAAAGGAAGGAAAGATGAAGAATTTTCATCATCTTTCCATGCATGCAACCAACGTTAGAAGAGAAGGAAAAGAAATAAATTTTCTTTTCTTTACAATTTGGTCCTTCCACCAAAAATTCACTATTTCCACCTAGAAATCAAAAGAATTTCCATTGCTACTAAGAGAGAAATGTTAAGGAGGCCATGGGGAGTTAGAATATCAAGTTGGATTCAAGAAATAGAAGCTGGAGGAGAGAAAATCAAGTTAAAGATTAGTATCAGTAGAACAAGGTAAGTATATCAAGATTTCAATATGTTTTTAAGTTTGTTATTATTGATAAAACATGGAAATAATGTTATAGTAGAGTTTTCTTACATAAGGTATTATGTTCTTGATATGTTAGTGAAGAGAAAATAAGAGAAAGTGATGAGAAATGGTGTAGAAAAAGAAAATAAGGATGTTATAACATGGTAATTAATATCTTGTACTAAAACAGTATTGGATAGTAGCAGTAGACTAACTTTGAAAAATCACCATAAATTGTATAAATCGAATTAGAAGATGAAAAAAATATTGAATTAAATATCATTGAGTCTAGTTTCTCATAGAAGAAACGGTGTAAGAAATAGATTTGTAAATCATGAGATATAATAAATTTTGTGAGACAGCATCAGAATGATTTCGGGTTCCCCTGTTCTGACTTTGAAAAATCATAAAAAATTGGATAATCATAATTATGGGCTTAAATTTATATTTTTAGAATCTTGAATTAGTCTAGTTTCAATATAAATAAACGGAAAAATCATTCGAATTCTGTACGAGAAGATAATTAATTTTTAGTAAAGAAGGGTCACAACTATCAGATAGTAGAATAGGGGTAACTTTAAAGAATAAACTGTACTTATTGACTGAACCAAAAATTATGAAAATTTTATGGTAAGAAGATATACGAGTTTAGTTTGAGGGAAAATTATCAGATCTTAATTTAGAGTTCTAGAGCTCTAGATATAAATAATTTAGTTACTATGACATAGATGGACAGCTTGAATATTCATAAAAGTAAATAATAAAAATTATGGATAATGTTACTTACAAGTGTGTTATCTACATTAAGGATGTGGAATGGAGAGGAGGAGGAGGAAAATATGTATGAATATTCATCTAGCATGGCTAATTTGCATATTTTAGGCTCAGGGACTAAATTGAATAAAAATAAAACTTTATGGGTAATTTTGTAAAAATGTCAAAAATGACCAAATTGCATGAAATGGATTATTTTATTATTTAAATTACAAAATTGAATGAAATTATTAATTTAGTTCAAGATCGGGAAAACATGTTTTAGGGATTAAATTGAAAAGTGTTGAAATTATGGAAAATTCTGATATTTTATAGAATTCATGGACTGTTATCAATATATATATATATATATGAGGATAATAGTTGGAAATAAGGATTAAATTGCAAGAATTTTATTTTCCTGACCCTAAGGACGAAATCATCATTAATTAAAAGTTAGAGTCAAAATGATAATTTTACCTAGAGCATTAATTAAATGCATTAGAATATGAAATGAATGAAAATGATGATCAAATTTATTTATAAAGATCTGGACGACTCAAATATGAGACTTGATCGTGGAAAAGAAAAGATATCGGATTAATGAAATTATAAACACAAACAAGCAATGAGGTAAGTTTGTGTAACTTGAATTGTATTTTAAATACTTGAAATATGTGATTATGTGATGAAAATATGATTTGACTATTCAATTCATGATATTTGATAAAATATTGATAATACTCGATATAAATTGAAAATAAATCCTGGTTGAATGAAAGGAAAATTCGATGGATCTCTGAAAAGGAATTGATGGTAAAAAGGATCTATCCCGGACGGGTGATCCTATCCTGATATAGCCCTCCCGAAGAATATGTGTAAAATGAATTTAGCCGGACGGGTAATCC
Source organism: Gossypium arboreum (assembly GCF_025698485.1). Lineage (NCBI taxonomy): Eukaryota > Viridiplantae > Streptophyta > Magnoliopsida > Malvales > Malvaceae > Gossypium > Gossypium arboreum. Next base: position 19,388,819 of record NC_069080.1, read on the forward strand.
GAATTAAGTGCAATTTAGCTTCGATAGTAATTGAGATCCAAGCTCATTAGAGTAATTGTCGTTGCGGGATTTAGCACGGGTGGTAATCCGATAATACTCTATGAGTTTATATTCTGAGGATTTAGCTTTGGTGGTAATCCCTTTGTAAGGATGAGGTTCAGGGAGTGTGCTCTCGATATGAAATGTGTAAGACCATGGTTGAAAGATACCATGGCAACCTGATATGAAATGTGTAAGACCATGGTTGAAAGATACCATGGTAGCCTGATATGAAACGTGTAAGACCATGGTTGAAAGATACCATGGCACCTGATATGAAACGTGTAAGACCATGGTTGAAAGATACCATGGCAACATGACGGGAAATAAATAAGACGATGGTTGAAAGATACCATGGCAGCATGACATGAAATGAATAAGACCATGGTTGAAAGATACCATGGCAACATGACAGAAAATGAGTAAGACCATAGTTGAAAGACACTATGGCATCATGTCAAAGATAAATAAGACCGTGGATGGGAGGCGCTATGACATCATTGAACAATTGATATTCGGTAATATGTATCGGATGACGAATGGTTATATGAAATAATTATAAAGATAGATAAACGAAATAAGTATAAGTACATGGAATATAATTTATGTTAAGTTTGATATAAACTATTAGGAATAAATATACATAAAATATATGGAAATGATAGAGCATGAAATATTGATATAATGAAATGAATGATATATGCTTATGAAGAAAGCAGTAAGAGCATGATATGTTTCATGACATGTACATATATGATTATCTTTGATATGTTGATACAAGGAAATTATGTAAGTTGAGACTATTATTAAACTCAAGTGCGATATGTCCGGAAAATAGATATATCAATGTTGAATTTATATGAGATATGTGCAAGTATACTAACAATGCTTTGTTGTTTGATGCTTATACAAGTGTCAAAAGCTGTTGATTGAATGGTAATATATTTATTTATATGATGCATTGAATCGGTAAGTATTTAAATTTTTTTAGTGATCTGTAAATGGTAGTAATGCTCTGAAACCCTGTTCTGGCAGTGGATACGGGTTAGGGGTGTTACAGCAATTGTATTTGCTTTGAAGATTTGGTGCCACTATTTGTTTGGTGAGAAATGTCATGTATATTCTGATCATAAGAGTTTGAAATATCTGATGACTTAGAAAGATTTGAACTTGAGACAAAGAAGATGGTTAGAATTTTTAAAAGATTACGAGCTTGTTATTGATTATCATCCGAGAAAAGCAAATGTTGTTGCTGATGCTTTGAATCAAAAATCATTGTTTGCATTACGTGCTATAAATGCTCAATTGTGTATGTCTGATGATGGTTCGATTTTAGCCGAATTAAAAGTAAGACCGTTATTCATTCAACAGATTATTGAAGCTCAGAAGATTGATAATGAGAATTTAGCAAAATGAGCTCAGTGTAATTTAAATTCGGATTCAGAATTTAGAGTTGATAATGACGATTGTTTGAGATTTCGAGATCAGATTTGTGTTCCGAGAAATCCATAGTTGATTCAGATGATTTTGATTGAAGCTCACAACAGTGGTTTATCTGTTCATCCAGGTAGTACGAAAATGTATAATGATCTAAAATAACATTACTGGTGGTCTGGAATGAAAAGAAATATCTCTAACTTTGTTTCTTAATGTTTAACCTGTCAACAAGTTAAAGCTGAACATCAAGTGCCCTCTAGTTTGTTACAGCCAATTATAGCTCCAGAATAGAAATGGGATAGAGTAACAATAGACTTTGTTTCGGGTTTGCCCTTATCTCTGAGAAAGAAAGATGCAATCTGGGTTGTAGTTGATCGATTGACGAAATCATCCCATTTTATTCTGGTACAATCCGATTACTCACTTGATAAGTTAGTAGAGTTATACATTTTTGATATTATGAGATTGCATGGTGTGCCATTACCTATTGTGTCAAACAGAGATCCGAGATTTCACATCACAATTTTGGAAGAAATTGGAAGATGCTTTAGGTACGAAATTGCATTTCAGTACTACTTTTCACCTACAAACAGACGGTCAATCTGAGCGAATTATTCAGATACTCGAGGATATGTTGAGATGTTGCATTCTTGAGTTTGAAGGTACGTGGGAATAGTATTTACCTTTGATTGAATTCGCTTATAATAACGGTTTTCAATCGAGCATAAAAATGGCACCGTACAAAGCTTTTTATGGTCGCAAATGTCGTACACCTTTGTATTGGACTGAACTCAGTGAAAATAAAATACACAGGGTCGATTTGATAAAAGAGACTGAACAGAAAGTAAATGTGATTCGAGATAGTTTGAAAGCATCTTCTGATCGTCAAAAGTCTTATGCGGATTTGAAACAAAAGGTTATTGAATTTGAAATCGGTGACAAGGTACTTTTGAAAGTCTCACCGTAGAAGAAAGTACTTCGATTTGGTAGAAAAGGCAAATTGAGTCCGAGGTTTATCAGACAGTATGAGATTATTGAGCGTATCGGGCCGGTTACTTATAGATTATTATTGCCACCTGAGTTAGAAAAGATTCACAATGTATTTCATGTTTCAATGCTTCGACGATATAGATCTGATCCATCACATGTGATTCCTCCGTCTGAGATAAAGATTCAGTCGATATGACCTACGAAGAAGAACCGATCTGTATCTTAGCGCATGAGATTAAAGAACTGTGCAATAAGAAAATTTCGTTAGTAAAAATAATGTGGCATCAACAAGGTGTTGAAGAGGCTACGTGGGAGCCTGAAGATGCTATGAGACAACAATATCTGAATCTGTTCAACGGTAAGATTTTCAGGGACGAAAATCCCTAAAGGGGAGAATTGTAACAGTCCGGTTTAGACACTAGTCAGAATAGTGGTTTCGCGACCACAAATCTGAGTCAAAAAATATTTTAATATTATTTTTCATGCTTATTATATGTGAATTGACATGTGTGAAAGTCTCGTATGAAAATTGGATCATTTGTGTGCTTAATTTGCAAAAAAGACCTAATTGCCTAAAATGTAAAAGTTGCCTGCTGTTTGTTAAAGTGCCTATTTGCTATGTCTTTATAATTGAAAGGTTCTTATGTTGTAAATGGACCATTAACATGGTTAATGGACTTTTAAGGACAACCATTATAAACTTTTATTATTATTCCATTAAGGTTAAAAATGGTATTTGATAATTTATGTTAATATTAATAAAAAACATGTTAATGGATGATTCATTCATCCTTATTGCCGAAAATCACAAGAAGAAAGAAAATAAGCTTCTTAGGGTTTAGCCAAGCAAATTGTTGATTGAGGTATGAGTTTTGTTCCATTTTTGATAATTTCTATGTTTTTATGATCGTTTATTAGAGTTTTATCAAGCCCATGTCTCAACTTCCAATTTTGTTGATGATTTTGAAATACGTCATTGATGAAATTGTGAGCTTTGTGAAATTAGTTGATAGAAATTGAAAGATATGTGTTGGGTTGATATATTTTGTATTTGAATTTTTGATGAATTTGAGTAATTTGGAATAAATTGTGAAATTTGTAAATTGAGGGACTAAAATGTAAAATAAATGAAGTATGTGTACTTGTATGAGTGCTATGAATATTCGGCTAAGCATAAGTATATGCAAATTTTGTAATTTTTTGATTTTTGTGATGAAGGACTAAATTGTCCAAATATGAAAATATGAGGGCTAATTTGTAAAATGCCCTAAATGTATGTTTGTGGATTGATTTGAATGATTTGGTGAATAAAAAGGTTAAATTTGAATTTATATAGATCAAGAACTAAAGAAAAAGAAATTAGATCGGGGAAAGTCGAAAGTCGTCGAGTAGCCTATTTTGTCTATCCGAATCCTTACGAGGTAAGTCAATATACAATAAACGTGTTTGAGTTGATTTATTTATGTTTATATGACATTGAAATGTGATGAATGGCTATATGAGAGCTCAATAAGTGATATCTGAGAAAGTATAGACAAAGTTCCGACATCCGAAATGCCTCGTACGAACCCTAGGAATAGTTAGGATACATATGTCATGACATAGCATCCGATATGTGTTTTCTTGTAAGACCACTTCTGGGACGTTGGCATCGATTATGAGTTACGTGTAAGACCATTTTTGGGACATCGATATCATATTTGATTTCGTGTAAGACACTGTCTGGAATAGTGGCATCGATATTTGATTACATGCAAGACTACATCTGGAACGTTGGCATTGTACGAGTTTTTTGAGCTATCCGCATATCCTTATGATTCCGAACGGTTCAACGGGCATTCTGAGAAACAAATGATTATATGAAATGTAATCCGATTCAGGTACATTTGAAATTGTATATCATATTTGATGTTGAAAGGTAAGTATATGTATCATTGTGATCAAGTGATTATATGTGACAAAAGTATGAGAAAATATGCTATATGTGCAAATGAATGGTGAATATGTGAAATGTATTTGAACTATGTGTTTTTTATAGAATTTGACTAAGGAGTATATGTATATGTAGCACCCCGAACCCGGCCTAGACGTTATGACCGGATCCGACATGCCACATCAAAGCATTCAAAACATTTTATATTGTTGATCTAGAAAAACTTACTTAGTGTTTTAAAAGATAATTTCATTATAGGTTAAAGTGAATGGAAGCTGCGCACCAGGTAGGAAACAGGAAAAGAGGTGGTGAGTCCATCGGACTGCTTAAGTACCAAGCTCCCTTCGGATCCAATCCTAGACATGCATACCGCCATTGCCACACCTTAACGTCATGGATATTTCTAGAAAAACCGATTTGATTAAGTCATTTTTAGGAAAAGTGATTAATTTTGGAAAATACTTTCATTCGGAAGCTTTGCTTGTTGTCGTGTTATTTTGAAATCAATTGTTGTTTTTGAAAAGCGCCTAAAGCTATCCAATTTCAACAGTTAAAATAAGTAATACCTATCTTAGTAATACATATTAAAACCATCAAAAATAATTAAGCGGCCTTATTACATTTAAAACCCAAAACTTCAAACGTAAATAAAAGGATGTCAGTTCACGGAAGAAAATCAAACTTTGAGCGGGTGACCACTCGAATTCCCTCACAACTCCAAGCACACTATGGTTGGGGATTACTGCGTGGATGAAAATAAAAGGGGTGAGTTTGGGAAAACTCGGTGTGTAAATTAACCCAACCATAGCCTATATCGGCTCAAACCACGAAATAGAATAAGTTGGCCTTAGCCCGAGCAATTGAGAATAAAGCCCATAGGCCCATAATGAGCGTAAGCAGATATTACATGTTTATGCAGAGAACCCAACCCAGATTCATCCATAACACCCCGTGCAGTCTTACACCATGTGGGAGACTACTCGACCCACCCAACCGCTACACACCATAAAAATCACAATGAGGTGCGGATATTGTGACGAAGTCACCGGATCTGAATATTGTGGCGAGCCACCGAAGCAGATATATGTGGCAGAGCCACCAGATCAGATAATCGTGGCATAGCCACCAGAATAGATATATGTGGCAGAGCCACCAGATCAGATAATTGTGGCATAGCCACCAGGACGCTTCCTCCATAATATAACCCATGTCCCATGCAACAGATATATAATCATGGGATACATCATACAGAATCAGATCGTCATGCTTTTCAGTCAAAATTAACCCTAGGGGTATAACGGTAATTTTGCACCTAGGGGTATAACAATAATTTAGCTAATTTTAGGGTTTTCATGCATATCCTAACTATTTACGTACTATCAGAACATTTACCGCGCATACTTATCGAATTGGGCCCGTTGGCCCATGAACCCGATCTTTGGCCCATTAAGTCCAAATTATCAAAATGTACGAAATCACGCGTACTGCAGTTTATTACTTTAGATTACCAAATTTACAAACCCAACTATCTTACGAGAATTCGCACACTCGTAAATTCCCAAAATACCGACTTTTCGGCATTTCAGCTTTTCGGCTTTTGCCAATCTAGTCTATGAGAGGGTGTCGATTACACACACTTTTTGCGACGATATCTTGTGAGATCCACACACGAACCGCCTACAATTGGATTACTAACACGTTAATCTAACTATTCAAATACAAACTACGTATTAACCCCTTACAATATTCGGCCAACCACACCTACAGATCATAGTAAGCTTATAAGAAATCAATAAGCAACTCATTAACAAATTTTTGTCAATGTTTACCACATAATCATAATTTCACTGCAAGCTGTCTTCCTGAGCAACAGTCACTAAATCATTTATAACTAGAGCTACGAAACTCCAAATCAAGTGACGTTAATTTTCCCTGAAAATAGACTCATATATCTTCTATCCATAAAATTTTCAGAATTTTTGGTTTGGCCAATCAATACCAGATTTTTCTTAAAGTTTCCCATGTTTCACTATTTGACTAATCTGACCACTCTTCATTACGAATCAAATTTCTCATTGTACAGAATTCAAAATATGTTCTCGTTTATTCCATTTGAAACTAGACTCATTAAGATTTAATTACATAATTTATTCAGCTTCTAACTCATCTTCCACAATTTATGCTGATTTTCCAAAGTCACGTTACTGCTGCTGTCCTAAGCAGATTTATTACCAAATCATTCTTTCACACCTAACTTGCATGCTTGTTATTTAAACATGTATATCACCAATCAATCATCACATATCTATGACTTTACTTAAGTATAATCTCCATTTCATCATTTTAAAGCACAACATGTTAGCCAATTTTTCCCCTTAGCATCTAAGGCACATGCATGCTCATTTGTTTGGCTCAACTTCACCTATCTTCCATTTTTCATCAAAAGAACATGAAACAACAACCATTTCCTTCATTTTAATTCATGACTAAATGCTCACAACACAACTAAAAACCAAAATATGCTTCAAGAGTTAAGGTAGAATCAAGAAGAACTCATGAACATCAAGATAGAAGCAAACTACCATGAACTTACCTTCAATTTTCTTCCCCAAGTGACCGAACATTCAAGAGCTTTCTCCTCTCCTTTCTCTTCTCTAACTTTCGGCTATGATGAATAAAGATGGACAAAACTTTGTTCTTTTCACCCCTTTTTCTTGTAATAAAATTTCATATTTCATCCATTTAATTCTTTAATACAAAAGACATGAAATGCCCATCATGGAACATTTACCTAAACCATTATCATGGAACATTTACCTAACCCATTATCATGGAATATTTACCTAATCCATTATCATGGAACATTTACCTAACCCATTATCAATTTGTACCATGAATTATGGATATCAAGTGCTCATATTATCTACAACAACATGATGGCTGGCCACTTCATGTAAAATGGGAGGTTTGACATGCAAATCCTCCTATTTTGCACTACTATTTATTTGGCCACTACAAATTAGCCTATAGAATTTTCAAACATTTTCACATAGGTCCTATTTCATAATTTCACTCACAAATGACAAAATCAAAGCATGAAATTTTGCCAACATTCACAGAATTCTCGAAAATTGGGGCGTTACAGTATATCATGATGCTTATATGTTTATATTGTTAAGCTTATTTGCATAAGGCTTACTAAGCTTTTGAAAGCTTACTCTATGTGTTTTTCTATTGTTTTATAGATATCGAAGCTACATAAAGCTCAGGGATCGTCAAGGATCATCACTACACTATCGTACTCTATTTTGGTACCTTTTGAAAATGTATATATTGAAGTATGGCATGTATAGGCTAGAGGATTTTGGTTGTGTTTTGTGATCTGTATATTTAGCCATGTGATATGGCTTAATTATGGTTGAACTTATGGTTTGATTTTGGTATATGTTATATGATGTAAATTATGCTTATGTGATGTGTTTATGAATGACCAAATGAAATGGTCAATTTTGGTAAGTTGTGATATATGCAAATTTGTGAAATTGGTAAATTTATAGCATATGATTGAATGATAATAAAATGAGGTTATGAAACAAATGTTTAGATATGATTTTGTCTTATGTTTTGAAAAAATTCGGTATGACTATTAAGCATAAAATTGGTTGATAAAAATATGGCTTGAATGATGTATGTTTTGGTATTGAAATTGGCTGAAATTATATTGCAAATGTGCTTGGTTTGATGCTTGTAGGATTGACCCAAATTGGGTGGCAAATTGGCTTTTCAAATGACCTATTGTTGTCCACACGGGTAGAGACAAGGGCATGTGTCTCAGCCGTGTACGACATACGATCATGTTGTACGGCCTTGTGTCCCCTGGGGTACCCTACGATTTTAAGTCAGTCTTGATCACGGCAAAGGCACACGAGCGTGTGGCCCAAGTCAGTAGCCTCCCTAATTTTCACACAGCCTGGCACACAAGCGTGTCTTGTGGCCGTGTGGACAAGTCAGTATGTATTCCTTCTTTTTACATTGCTTAGACACACGGGCGTGTCTAAACCCGTGTGAGGCACACGGCCTGTTCACACGGGTGTGTGATCTATACAACTTTGAAAAATGTTTAAATTTTGAAAAATTTTGCTTATGTTTGGTTTGGTCCCGACTCCTTTCTAATGCATGTTTAAGGTCTCGATGACCTATATAAGGGACTCTATTGTAATGTATGACTATGATTATGGATGATGTTTATGAAGTGTTAGTAAAATATTCCGATTCGTCCTGTAATGCCTTTAACCCTAGTCTAGCGACAGATAGGGGTTAGGGGTGTTACAAGCTCGAATTAGAGATCGTCGGAGATAGCATCACACTATCAAACTATCGTTTTGGGTATTAATGTTCTTAGACATTTTGAGTATATGGCATGTATAGGGACTTGGTCATTTTGGGTATATGTGTCATTATGAATTTGGCCAAATGGGTTGGCTTATATTTGTTTAAGGTGATTTGATATTTAGCCATGTAATTGGCTTATTTTGGCTAAGTTGTTGTAAGCCTATTTATATAAGTATATTTGCTAATGCCTTTTGTTTATGTGTTTTGTAATGGTTCTCTATATGCTTATTTATGGCAATATAGCTTTGTTGTTAAATGATTGAGTTTGGTTCATTGGTATGCTAGGAGATCTATATGATACAAGGTATATTAATGGTAGTCATATTGAAGCTTGTAGAATGTGAGTTTGGTATGATTTGATTTGGTAAAATATGATGTTGTAAGTATGCTAGGTATTGAAATGACATGTTTTAGCCTTGACTATGGATGTTTTGGTTGTCTAAGTATGCTATGATTTGTGCCATTTGATTTTGTGTATGTGTGTGCAAATGAGGGTGGCAAATTGGCTTGATAGATAGCCTTTATTTTTGTCGACACGGGTAGACACACGGGCGTGTGTCTAGGCCGTGTGTGACACACGACCTACCCCATGGACATGTGTTTCGGCCGTGTGTCCTCTGCACTTTAATTTTGAGAAATAGAATGCTCAGAATTGAGCACACGGATAGAGACACGAGTGTGTGTCTCAGCTGTGTGAGTGACACGGCCTCGGACATGGGTGTGTGTCTTGGCCGTGTAAAGTCTGCACCTATTTTATGAAAATTAAATTAACCACAAGGCCTAGCATACGGGCGTGTGACTTCAATTTGTTCATGCCTTACAAAACAGAGAGTTACAAGGTTAAGGACATGGATGGATGTGACCACACGGCCTACCGACACGGGCGTATCCCAAACCACATGGGCGTGTGACCCCTATTTATAGCAAAAATTTTCTAAGTTTTGTAAAAATTCCCTGAGTTATCGGTTTAGTCCTGAACCACTTTTGAAGCATGTTTTGGGCCCGTAAGCTTGTATTAGGGACTTTATGATTGAATACAAGTGATTTTTAATTTGGATGCAAATTTATGACTCAAAATTGTATGATTGTTGTGATGTAAGTCTGGTAATGCCTCAGAACCCTGTTCCAACAACGAATACAAGTGAGGGATGTTACAACGGAGGCTTAGTGGTGACCACTAGTTTAAATTGCCTTTGATTTTTTTTTTTTTGGTATTCTTAAATTTTGGATTTATTTAAGAGTTTGTAATTTTTAGGACTCTCTGGACGTAGGGTTTTTATTTGTTGGCTTTGGTTTTGGTTTTTGGATGTTTTCTATCCTGCAATGGTTAACTAAAACAATTTACGAAAACAAAGGTTTTTCTAATAATACGAACTGGATTTCCAAAATATATGTTTTTTTAATATTTTCACTGCAAATTATGTTTTGGCGAAAGAACAAATTAACGACGGTTTTTGCAATAAATAAGCAAATGAATATGTTTTGTAAAATTCAGATACTTTTAAACAAGTAAATTTACAAGGTTTTTTCGAAGTAAAATTAGTTTCAAAACCCTTCTTCGTAACACTTCCGAATTCGGCCATAACGTCTAGGTCAGGTTAGGATGTTACATCTACCATTCTAGCTCCATCTTACTGGAGGCTACACCGTCAATGGTTCTAAATCATAACAAGCTGTCATGGGCATCTACCACATGATCTTACACTCATTTTCAATCCGTAATATGCCAATCTGGTTAGCAATGACACTATTCTACCAAAGGCTTTACAATGGGACATTTCTCATTTCTTACTTACTCAGATGTGATTGTATTTCTTACCGACCCATACTTTTCATATCACAACTGTAACTGCATTCTTACCAAGTCAGTATTCTTCTTAGCAGAATCTTATACATATCATTATAACACTTACTTCTTCTTCACTATGTTCATACATTTATCAATTACAATAGATGTCATTATCCTTTAAATATAACTACTTCTATTTGTAAAGTTTACACAAGAGATTTGGGGTATGGACTCACCTAAAATGTATTTCGAAGCTCTATACATGGACATCCAACACGATCTAGCAATAGCAACTGTTTACATAACATAAATTCACCACTACAACTTATTCTTATACTGTTTACTATCATTTCAAATGTTGAAAACCTTCATAAAAATGTAACACCCCGCAAACGAGCCTAGAAGTTTTTGCCATGAGAAGAGAAGGTTTGCAAGGAGTTATACCAGCTATGGATTCGCCAAGATTTATGCAAATCGGTGTTCTCCAAGAGTTATGTGAGCTGTGTGTTCGCTAAAACAAATCAGCAAGGGTGTTCGCCAATTTCACTATAATGCATGTTCACTAGTGTGTTGGCGAGCTAAAAGTTCACCAGTCTATTTGGCGAGCTGAGGTTCGTCAGCCTGTGTGGTGAACAAGGTTCGCTAAGTAAATGCGAACTACTTTTGAGGTCAAAGATATAGTTAGACTTAAATTAGGAACAAGTGATTTGATATATCTCTTTACGTGCAAGTAACAAATTTCCTAAGTCAGATAGGGTATCCAAATGTAACACCCCAAAATAGGGCCTATAAGTTTTAGGGGTATTTTAGGAATTTTAGCCTTAGAGTGTTTGAAATTTTGCGACTTGGTATATCAGTAATGTTTCTGACAATGGTTTTTAGAAAATTAAATCAATTTTTGAACATGAGTTGTAAAAGAGTCAAAACTTAGAGTTTTTAAGAGGCAATTAGACCATATTTTAAAATCCAACCTAAAAACCTACCATTTAGTCTTATTTTTCACATTATTTTTCTCCATCAACTGTTTTGTGCCATCCCTATGCTCTTCCAACTCTCCTATTTGATTTTAATTTCCAAATCTTGATTCCTTTTAATTTCTATCACCTTTTAAGCCATAAACCTCCATAGAAACCAAGCAAAACACACAAGAATATCATATATTCCTTTATTGTCGAACTTGTGAGTTTCTCGAGTTTTCGATCAAATGCTCAGTTTTTTATCAACTAAGGTAAGGATTCAACTCCTAAATAGTTTTAAATGTTATTTAGTCTTTAAAACTAAGTTTTTAGCCATTAAATCGCATGTTTTGAAAAAAAGTAAAAAATTGGCTTGTTAATGGTGGATTTTGAGATTTTGGGTAAAAACGTGGTTTTAAAGTATTTTTCAATTATTTTCGACATATTAGAAAGTTTCTAAACTTACTTTGAAGTTTCGTTAAAAATTTCTTGAGTTTTAATGAATTTTCATTAAAATTGCCATGAACATGTTGAAAATTTTGATATCATGAATTGAGTAGTTTAGTGTATTTTAAAGGTTGAAAATCTGTCCTAGGTGAATAATTAGATGAACAAAATCAGTTTTAGATGAAAAGATTAACTATAGACTGAGATAGTTGAATTTTAAGTTTTTTAAGTCTAAGGTTTCAGCCAAAAGAGAACCTAGCTTAGGCTTGTACTTTTGGATTGCTTGATGAGAGTCTTTGGTTGAATGTTGATTGTGTTATTGTGTGATTTACTTTGTTGAAGCATTGGAATCGATAGAACCTTCTTCGAACAAGGCGAAAGGGAAGAAAAATTAGTTTAAACTTTCAACTTTTTGGCGAAAGCTTAATCAGTGAATGCTTGGAATCGCTGCTAGTAGACAATTCATAGTGTTAATTGGGAGCTTAGGAATAGCCTAAACCCCTATCCTAAGTTTCGAGTGTAAGCTTTCTATTTCATTTATTTTATTTTTGGTAAATTATGTGATTATGAGAATATTTATGGATTGATTATTATGATGCGGTATTGTGATATGAGACATGTGTGATGACTATTGTGATTGTGTTGTGGCATATTAAATATGACGAACAATAGTGATGATGTTGTGTTAGCAATATAATGTGCAGTGAAAGTGTGCAAAAATCGATAAGTACTTACGTGTTGAATTATGGAATGTAATAATGTAACAGGTTATGTATGTGATAAACTGATTTTAATGCACTCATATGTGGTTGGATATGTGATGGCTCTGTGAGCATTATTATGGCACTTTAAGTGCAGTTAAATGTGAATTCAATAAGCATGCATTGTGTACAAGCTTGTGATGTGAATTGAAGAATATGAACAAAGATGATGTGCATTAAATCACTAATTAAAATTGTGTAATTGTGGATATTTTGGCCTTGTGGCCATATGAGACCATTGGATACAGTTGGAATGTCATAGGATTGTGAGTACTCACTTATATGTGTTTTTTGATTTAGGCGTCGAGGCCTTAGGACATGTTGGAGAGATAAGGGAATGTGAGCTTTATACTTCACTTTTGGGATATGTTCGACTCTATAAGTCATTTGGTGTGATGGAGATCCGTGTATCCAATGTGTGGTGATAGAGCCCACTTTTATGTTTCATAGCCTTAAGTTCCAAATTATCTTAAAATGTATATATGTGTAATGTGATGTATACCTAAATGAGTATGTGGTTGCTATCCAAATTATCGTTTAAATGTGATCCTAATTATTGTGATAATATGATGTGAGATGGACGCTTAAACATGTGAATAATATGCTAAATGTAGTTGATTTAAGTTTCATGAAAATATTAGTATGTTCTCATAGTAAATTGCACATCTAATTGTGGTTTGAATCATTTCCATTTAATTTGTGAATGCACGTGAATATATCAACTAGACTTATGGGTTATTAAAGCATGTATAGGTTGTTTAGTCTTGATGAATTGTTGTTAAACGAATTATATATTACTGAGTTGACTGTAATTGCATATAGGAGTATATGTTAGTTTTATGATTTAATGAAACATGAATATGATATTATGTTAGTTTTATGATTTAATGAAACATGAATATGATATTTTGACTTGATTAGAATATGGTTGTGAACATGTTATAGTTTGCTCTTGTTTAACCTTTGATATTGTGTGCACATTGTGGTTGTTTGATGTTTATTTGATAATGGTATGATAGCATGATGAACTGGTACAAGTGGGAATGACTTATATGCTTAAAATATTGTATTTTTCTAGTCTGAAGCAGAGGTATCGATATTCATGTTGCAAAAAGGATGCTTCTGTGATTTTGAAAGGTGTAGGCTGTTAGAATCGTAAATTGGTATCGATATCCTATCATGAGTATCTATACTTCGGATAATTTTATCGATACTTTTTTAATTGTACCGATATTTTCTTGTGTTTTGTTTTTAGATGAGAAACAAAGTACATATTTGGTACCAATTTTCCATGCGGTGTCAATACCGTGCAAGGAAAATGTCAATACGCATGTTCTAGTATCGATACCTACGTGATTGTCTTGGAAATTTTGCTAAGTGATCCTAATGCATGTTCAATTATTACTATAAGTTTATCTGAAGTATGTTTGGCATATTCTAATGATGATTGATATATGTTTGACAAAAAATTATAAGATCACTGATAAAGAGGATGATTTCTTAATAAAGAGTATGACATGAAACACTGGTGTGGCATCATGATATTCGAGCTTGGGGACCAGGCCAGTATAGGGTGTTACACCAAAGATATCTAGGACTCTTAGGTCTATAAATACAACCCTTAATTCTGTGAATTCTTCACTGAATATTCTGTCGTCAAAGTCTTTGTTCTAGATTTTTTTCATAGGAATTCGAGTAAGTCTCTATCTTTTTTCAATTGATCGTCCCAAAAGCTAGGTTCACTTGCATGTGTGATATCTGTATGCTCTATTAGTAATCTATTTTCTTATTGTGAACCAGTCATATCATCTTATAGTAAGGACAAAGGCAAAGCCAAACTCATTTAGGTTTCTCTATTTTTAGTGAGTAATCGGTAAATGTCAGATTATGTGAATTGCAATGGGCTTTCAAAAGTATTCCAATTATGTTTCGATATGAGTATGCTAACTACCGTGTTTTTCACTTTATTCTAATATGTTCTTAAGAAATATTTTTTCGGAACAAGCTTAAATATAAGTTTTTTTAAAAGCTCTATTTTAAGCTATGAAACTATGTTTTCAAAACACAATTTGAAAATATGATTTTAAGTTCAGCTTTGTGCGAGCTCCTAAGGGAGCAAATGTTTTTTAAGAATGTTTTAAAGAAACAACCCAATAAAGTTATGTATTAGCCTGGCTCCATAAGCTCTTTGTTTCTACGTGCTCCTTTACTAGCATGAGCTTTTTACACGACTCACTTTGTATTCTCCTTTGAGTGCATGAGCTTTTGTTAGTGACTCACTATGCGCGCTCCTTGAGAGCATGAACTTTTGTGAGATTTCTGTATGACACACTCTGCGTGCCCCTTTAGGAGCATAAGCTTTTGTGTGTCCCATTCTGTGTGCTCCTTTATGAGCATGGGCTTTCTGTATGTCTCATTATGCGTGTTGTGCTTTCCTGCAAGCTAGTTGGATTATGTCCAACGGGACAAAGTGACAACCAGTCTTGTGATCTAAAGGTAGAATTTGTTTGTAAGTGAGAAGTGGTCTTGTGAGCTAAGACAGACTCTGTTCTAAGAAAATTCTTTTATGAAAAACTTTTAAAGAGTTTTCAAATTGATTTCCAGAAGTTACGTTTTCTAACAAAAAGGACGAACAGGGTCTCGCAACCCGCGAACCTAGCACGCAAATATTTTTCAAACTGAAGTTTTCTACTATGTTCAAATACTATTTTAAAATAAATATTCTGTGGTTTCAGATTATTCACTAACTTCTCAATGAACTCACCCACTCCTCTCTTACTCCTTCTCTAGTAAGTAAGTCGCAAAAAGCGTAGGCGAGGTCAATGATTGGGTAAGGACGTTCCTAAGTAGATATCGATGAACCTATGTTAATGGCGATGGGATTATTGTTATGGGTTTTTAATTTATTTATGATTTCGTGATTCTGACATTGTTAATTCAAGATTGGATATTTTATTCTGTTAGATTTCCAGTTTATTTCCTCGTGAATCATGCCTTAAGGTAACTAATTATTTCATGAATAAAATCAATGTTATCCATGCATGATAGTGTTATGTTTTATTTTTATGCAAGACATATTTATGCTTAAGTGTCTGCGAACTCTGTATGTTATGTGCCACAATTACATACGAAACCCTATTATAATTTCCATATTTACATGCGCCTTTAACTCAACAATCCTATAAAAGTACGTGAAACCCATGTATTTTCATGAACCCTACTAAAGTTTAATAGCCTTGCATGCATGATTCTTTTAACTATGAAGCTTCTTTATTTGTAAAAGGCATGATATTCTTGCAAACTGATGATTATATACGACCCTTAGTTTTGTACGAAGCTCATATCTTAGGAGTTATGTGAACCTTTATGCTATGTGTTTTCATGCAAAGTCTTTTATGTATGCGAGCCCATGTGTTTTACTAAGCTACGTACTTACATGTTTACTGTTATGCGAACCATCACTGCAGCAAAATTGACTTTTAGTGGCGCTTTTAAGCCCCACTAAAACTATTTGTGGCGTTTTTACAAGCACCGCAAAAAATGCCGCTATAGATAACGCCGCTAAAGATCATGACCTTTAACGGCGCTTTTCCCACAAACGCTGCTAAAGATTAGTCCTTTAGCAGCGTTTTTCCCACAAACGCTGCTAATGATCATGACCTTTAGCGATGCTTTTCCCAAAAATGCCACTAAAGATTAGTACCTTTAGCGGCGTTTTTCCCATAAATGCCGCTAAAGATCATAACTTTTAGCGGCGCTTTTTCCACAAACGCCGCTAAAGATCATAACCTTTAGCGGCGCTTTTCTTAAAAACGCCGCTAAAGATTCGACCTTTAACGGCGCTTTTCCCAAAAACACTGCTAAAAATCATGACCTTTAAAAAATTATTTTATTTTAATTAAATAATATTTATTTCTATGTTAAATATTATATTATGTTTAATTTTGAATTTTGAACTTTAAAAGAATAAATAAAAATATTAATTAAATTAAATTTTCCATTAAAATTTAAACTTCAAAATTAAATATAAAAATAAATGAATTTAAATTTAATACTTATACATTGACTCAATATGTAATTTAATACATAAAAAAAACACACACAAAGTATTACAATTTCTAAAACAAAATTCATCATCGTCAACTCTTATTAATCAAAGGAAAAATATCAGAAAAGAAGAAGAAACAATATACAACAGACGGCTGGTTCAAGCTTAGATGAAGCCAAAGTATTGCAATGCCTGCATATATAACTTAGTGAAGTACTTTGATCTTGATCTTGGTTAAGACTTGTTCCAACAATAAAGAAAATTGTTAAACGAAATCTCAGTCACCTAATTGAGCAAAACAAGGAAATTAGCTATACCATTTATTGAAATGAAAGTGAAATCAGTAAAAAGTAAACCCATAATAAAAAAACTGATGCTAGGCTAATTGTAAATGCTAATGTCGCTATAAATAAATGACAGGCATAAGTCCAGTTTCATGTTGATGGACTTGTAAAGGCCTCAAAAAGAAACTAAGTAGCATATATAAAAAAGACAAAAAAGGTCAAATGAAGGTTAAGTGAGATGTCATGACGAACCTCACGTGTTTAATGTCTATCTCCTTTCTCGATTTCATGCGACTCATAACATGTTTCACTTTTTTTTATTAAGCTCACAAATATCACAAGTTTTTAGTTATCATAATCTTAATTTCTATGTCCAATAGCATTGATAAAGTAATTATTTTTCATTCAAACAAATTTGGTATTATCTTTAGTCACTTTGAAATGTCTAATCGTTGAATATGAGCGCAAAATGCCATAGTTGCTGAAAAACAAGCTCATGCCAAAGTTCAAACTCTATACCTCTAGCATATAGGGGATCCTGAACCCAAAGTATTGAAAATGTCAATCAAAAGGAAGAGGAGATAAACTTGACGATGAAACTCTAATGGAAAGACGTTAAACTTTTGGAAGAAAAAAGCAAAAGATGTTTAAGGGACTCATGTCAAGAACTCATGTCAAAATAAAACTGGTAATGGATAAACTCGGGACTCATCAAGATAAAAAATAAAAAAGAACCTACCTCGTGCTATTGCATCCTTTTTCCTTCTTAACTCCTGCAAAATATAAAGTTAACATTCAGTTACTACAAGAACAAATTAATCTAAGAGCAAAATGAATAGCAAAATCACCTTACATACAACACAGTTACATATTGCATCCGAACATATAAGAACAAATTATCTATTCACGTTTATTCAGTTCAGCCTCTTTTGCTTTAAGTTCCTTCTCTCTTGCTTTTAGATCATATATTTTTTAATCATATATAAGACAAAAACATCAAAAGAAGTCTATAATTTTAATCATATATATTTTAATCATTTTGTGACCAAAGAATGGATGTTGGGTAGAAAATATATAAGAAAATGCATTGAGAATCGGACAAATGTACTTCAAAGTTAACATATAAAATTAACAATAGGAAAAAAATTAACTTTTATGAATGATATAACAGCATAAAAATATCCTCTATCATATAAAAACCTCAATTATTAATGGGTTTTTACTTAATAGTTTTAATTAATCATGAGGTCTCAAAACAACCACAATTGTTACTAACGCTAAAAACAAGATAGTGGATGTACCTTGTGAAAAAGGGAAAATTATTTCTCTTGTAATTTATATGAAAATTTAAACCATTTAAACACGAAATGAAAAGTACAAACACAGTTCCTACTTAGAGGCCCCCCGGGTAAAAAATCAACAGGTTTCTAATTTCAACTTAACATTTGTCCTTCCTCTTTTGGTTTAAAACTCAAAGTTTTTATGATTTTTTTATATTTTTCTTGTCAAATTTATTGTTATTATAATATTATATTTGAAGTTTGTATCTGTCTCTTTCAATAATATTACCTTCAAAATTTAAACATACATTCTCTTTTTAAAATGTAATATAGGTTATCACTTCACTCAATATTTTTTCATCTATCAATTCAAGTTTTTATGACATAGCCAGAATCAAACTAGAAATCTTCTCATAAAATTAGCTACCTATAATTGTTTCAAAGCTACAGCTTAAGGTAAGTCAGTTTCCATATGATTAAATAGTAAACAGTAACCAATCTGAGTTAAAAAAGAAAAAAATATATAAGGGAAAAATAATAGATAACCAGATGAGAAGATTTATATCTACACAAACCTCCTTAATAACAACAAAATTAAAATTAAAGTAAATGAATCGTGCTCCTAAAGTGAGATTAAATGAGCAAATCTAGATCCATGTTAAGATCAAGATTTTTAATAATAAAAATAAACAAATTAAAGTATAGAGACAGAATATGCTATTTAAGGGATGTAAAGCTTTTTCTTTGAAAAAAAAAACTACTAGTAAGTATAGCTTTAAATTAGAGAAGTTATAGCACTATATTTAATAATAAAATTTGATTGTAACGTGATTTATTCCAAATCTAAACAATTAGCAAAAATTTTCTCACCAAGTATTCTTTCTTAAAAGGAAACCCCCCCAAGTGCAACAACACAATATAAAAAGCAAACTGACTAGATGCTATGCAAGCTCAAGAATTTGTTTAATTATTTACTGGATTTGGAAGTAATAAACACCTTTTTCTTGTTTTTCGGAGTGACGATGATTCTTTTCTTTATTTATGAAATATATAAAAGTTGACATGGCAAGTACTCCTTCAAGTTCCAAGCTTTTATTTTAAAGTCATAACTTGGATGATCACCAGACAACAAATAGCCCATAATACATCATCACCTTTGACACCTTTTGAGTCGAGTGGTAAAAAATTTAATGCCTTTAAGCAAGATTCTAAATTTAAGTTTTTTTAATTAGAAAAAAAATAGTACAAAAAGAGCTTGCCCTCTATCGACTTGATTCTAGATTTAATCAAAACCCAATGTGGCAAATGGATGCCAAAGTGTGTCAGACCAAAAAGAACACACCACCTACATTTTTATAGATGCTAAATATTAGTGCTGAGATCTTATGAAGTGATTTTCTCTGTTATATTAATTCCCTTAGCTTTAATCCATGGCCGTTGTTGCTTTTATGCTACTACCACTAATACTAGTGTATTTGATTATATATCAAATCAAAATCTCCGGTTTCCTCTTTATTAATCAAGCAGTATCTCTTTAAATATTCAGAACAAATAGAACCACTATATTCAGAATAACATCAGCAACCATGAGATCAACCTAAAAGAGAAGGGGACAAATGGACTAACCAATGAACATAATGGCAAACAACGGTTAGCCTGTGAGAGCTGAGTTTAGTGCGCTATGAACATCAATCCCAATCTGTGCTTTAGCTTTCTCCAATTCAGTTGTGGCTGAGCTCAGCTTCTGGGTAAAATCTGCAAGCCCTTTCTACACAGGACTAATATTCATGGGAGAACCTACCATGCCCCTCAGCCAAACCCACACTGAAAATAAACAAGAAAAATATAAAAAAACAAACATGCATTCCTCTCTTTCATTGTTTCATTTATTATCAATCAGAATGGCTTCTAGGGCAGGGACAGTTCAATATTGTAGCTTTACTTCATTATGTTTACCATTGCTCAAACTTAGCAAAAGAGCAAGAAAAACAACAATGAACTTAGGTTGAGTCATCCAAGTTGAATGGAAGAGCCATATAAGGTCAGATTTAGTTGAAAATAGAGGAAATTCCCTTAATGGTCTTGGTGTTGGAATTTTTTGAGAGAAAATATAGATGGAAATGGAAGAAGAATGTTCAAAATACAGTATCTTTCAATCACAGCAAGGATTACGATTAAAATCTAAACAATTTTAATAATAATACAATTTTAACCTCCTAAATAACGTCGTACGATTCCTCGATGCAATGTTCTGTGACTCCTACACAATCAATTGTTCCATGTTAATATCAAGAACTAAATATTTAATTTAAAATTAAAGCAAATGAATCATGCTCCTAAAGTGAAATTAAATGAGCAAATCTAGATCCAGAAGCAAGGCACTCGAATTAATAGATTTAAGCAGCCAAATTTTCCCAGTAAAATATCTACAAAATTAAAGAAAAAAGAAACATTTAGGCCAAATTTCTAACTTCTGAATGAAAAAAATGCTCTAATTAAAAGGGGGAGAATAAACCTGGTTGGAGGAGGTTGGAGAAAAAGAAACATGTTGGACTTCGACGGATGAAGACGAAGTGAAAGCCACCGTAGACGCAACGAGCACGGTCGCAACAAGAGGTCCAGATCCCTTCATTTTCCCGATTCTTTTCTATATCCGCGTTCGAAACTCAAATAAAGAGTTATTTTTTTGGAAGATCCGATGACGAATAGATGAAATCCGACGAACTTCGCCGGTTCCCGACCTCCTTCTTTCCCTTTTTTTCTCAGCCGAACAAATACAGTAGATGTATTGACTTGGTGTTGCCGGAAATGGGAAATTTGGGGGCAAATTTTGAGAGTTATTTGGGGGATTTAGGCGCGCGATGGAGATAAGAAGAAGAGGGAGTAACGAGCGGGTAACCAAAAAATTTGGGGATTTTGATTTTCTCTTTTTGCGGCGTTTCCATTAAAAACACTATTATAGATCAATTTTTTGTGGCGTTTTGCCTAAAAACGCCACTATTACTTAATTTAAAATTTTTTATTTTTAATATATATTTTTATTTTTTCTTTCAAAATTTTTGGGTTGAGATTATCATTTTTAGAATTTTTTAATTTTGAATATTGAACTTTTAATTGAAATATGAACTAAAATATTAAATATTAAGTTTTTATTTTTATTTTTATTTTTATTTTTAATTTTTAATTTTAAATTTTAAAATCTTTTTTGAAGATTTTATAATTTTTAAATTAACATATAAAATACAAAAGGAAACTTTAAGAGAAATAAAATGGAATCGATGAATTAAAAAATACAAAATGACACAACAATACAAGCATTATTCTTTTAAGTATGGTCGCATTAGTTGTTTAGATTTTTATATAAATGGCATTTAATTATATGTATACACCTAAATTTTGATAGAGATACATCTCGAATTATATATGAATTTCGGTTTAATGTGTAATTGTAGACGTGAAATTCTAATTGTGGTTTAAATGTATAGTTGAAACTTTAATTTTGATTTAATCATACACATTTTAAAAATAAATACATCAATATATTTTTATATTGGATAAATATAAATATTTATGTACGCAATATATAAATAAAAATGATGTTATATCAATAATTGTGTTAATAATTTACAAGAACGGGATCAAATTAAAGTTCATGTATACAATTGCACACTAAACCATTGTTAGAAAAAAGCGATTCTAGGGATTACGGATTTTGAATTGGGGAAAAAGGGGTGATTATTTTAAGGATTCGGATTAGGAAAAAGGGGAAAATTATCTCTTACATAATTTAAACTATAATCATAATTTTAATATATTAAAATTAATATTATCCCTTTTACAATTATATAATAAATTATTTAATATATAAATTACAAAACATTAATTAATCTAAGCCTTAAACCCCTAACCCTTACCCCCTAAACCCTAAATCATAAACATAATCTCAAAACCCTAAAAACCTAACACTTAACCCCTAACCCCTAAGCCTTAAACCCCAACCCTTAAACCATAAACCATAATCCTTAAACCCATAATCCATAAACCTTAAAACAATAACTCATACACTTTAAACCTTAAACCATAAACCCTAAACTATAATGATAATTAATTCAATATTTTAAAATTAATACTATCTCTTTTATAATTATATAAGAAAATATTTATCATATAAATTAAAAAACATTAATTAATCTAAACCCTAAACTCATAATCCATAAACCATAAACCATAAATCCTAAAACATAAACCCTGAACCATGAACCACTAACCCTTAACCCCTAACACCTAAACCTTAAACCCCAACCCTTAAACCACCCTTAAACCATAATCCCTAAACCCATAATCCATAAACCTTAAAATAGTAACTCATAAACATTAAACCCTTAGCCATATACCGTAAACCCTAAACTATAATGATAATTAACTCAATATTTTAAAATTAATACTATCTCTTTTACAATTATATAAGAAAATATTTAACAAATAAATTAAAAAACAATTAGTCATATACCAAAAATCTTTAAAATTACTTTAAATAATAGTATTTTAATTTTTTCATGTTTTGTGGCGTTTTTCAAAAAACGCCACTAAAGATCAAGCATTAGCGGCGTTTTTCAAAAAGCGCCGCTAAAGGTGTACCTATAGGGCGTTTCTTAAAAAAGCGTCGCAAAAGGTGTCCTTATAGCAGCATTTTTTAAAAAGCGCCGCTAAAGCCACCAAAAGTTCAATACAAAATGACGAAGTTTTACAAAACTTTTTGGGGCATTTTTCAAAAAGCGCCGTTAAAGGTGTACATATAGTGGCGTTTTTCAAAAAGAGCCGCTAAAGGTGTACTTATAGCGGCATTTTTTAAAAAGTGCCGCTAATACTTGATCTTTAGCGGTGTTTTTAAAAAGCGCCGCTAAAGCCATTAAAAGCTATACAAAATGACGGAGTTTTGCAAAATTCTTTTGCGGCGTTTTTCAAAAAGCGTCGCTAAAGGTGTACGTATAATGGCGTTTTTAAAAAAGCGCCGCCAATAGTTGATCTTTAGCGGCGTTTCTTAAAAAGTGCCGCTAATGCTCATTCTTTAGCGGCGTTTTTCATTTAAACGCCGCTAAAAACCTGTTTTGCTGTAGTGCATGATAGTGTTTTAAAAAGTCTAAGTTGTGTGGCGAACTCTTAACTATATTGTTATGTGACATGTGAACCTACTTAGGTTGTTTCTATAGCTCACATGTTTGCTTATTGTTTCCACTGTAATGTTTTGAGTTAGCGTAACTTCTGTTAAGACTTAAGGGGTTTGTTGGAGGTTAGGTTGGAGTCAACGAGAGTCACTTCAGTGGCTAATGTAGCTCGCCAAATCTGAGTCGAAACTTCTAGGCCAAGTTTGGGGTGTTATACAAAACCTTGTACTTACAGTCTTACTATTCATATACTTCTTACAGACTTACTTAATCAAAATCTAACATGCACGATCCGTTGTAAACTAACTAAAATTTTGACTAAAGCAAGTGCACCTATCAATTAATAGTATAACTACGGTGAGCAAAGATATCGTGCCCACGAAGACTAAAATACTAGTAATTATTGTATTTCTATTATTTAACTGAATAATTTGAGTGATTAATTAAAAACTAAAATTAACTAAACTAATTAACTAACGAACACGACAAAGAACAAAACAAGAAAATAAACGATTAACAACTAAGAAGCGAAACAATACCCAGGAAAGAATTCACCTAGATTTCATTTGTCACTATCAAGCTAAGTTATGCAATTTTTTTACTTAGTATCTTGATCTCTATACATCCCTAAATTATGCTAATATATCTATCGAGAGTAAAATCAACTGACTCTAGGTTGATTAATTGAAATTTATTTCTAATTAAAACCTCTATTATCGCATTAACTCATGCTACAGATTCCCTTATTAAATTTGACTATAATCTGGTAGATTTATGTCATCCTATTTCTGGGATTGCAAGCAACTTTACTCAATTATGCAAGATCTACTCTTAAAAAAGGTGTATTCCTCCTCTTATTGAACTACATCAAATATGGATCAATAACCAAGAAATATCAAACTAAGAATTAAGCACATATAATTGAGAACAAGATCTAAGTATTTATTGCATGAAATAAAAAATCAAAAAACAGAATTCATCATAAGGTTTATCTCCCCTAGGTATTTAGAAAATTAGTTCATGCTTGAAAATAAAAACATCCAAGATACAATATAATCGAAAGAAATAAAGAAACTCATGATAATCTCCTAAGAAATCAATTGGGAGTCTTCAATCTTGACAAAAATTTGCTTCAAAATTGGCTTCAATGGTGTTTTTTAAGTTGTTTTCTCGAATATTCTATGATGGCTCTCTCCTATCTTCTTATTTTTGTCATATATACATCTTAGAATGCCCAAAAAACCTAAAAATCACATTTTTTCGCAGTTCAGAGTGCAAATCCGCGCAATTGACATGGCCTACCACATGGCCATGTGGTAGCCCGTGTGGGTCACACAATCGTGTGGAATGGGTCAGCCCGTGTGGCTCCTATAGCTTGTTTTGATTTTTTCACTTTCACTCCTTTTGCTCTCAAGTGTTCTATTAACCATCAAAATATGAATTTAAAGGATTAAAAGCATAAAATTCACAATTAACATCAAATATTCACCCAAAAATGCATTAAGAATGAGGTTAAAACATTTTAATTTTAGCACTTATGAAATATCCCCACATTGAAGCGTTTGCTTGTCCTCAAGTAAAATCCTCAATCCACATTCAAGTTAGTTTCCCTCAATTTATTATTTTCACCAATGATAAACCATAATATATACATATTTTTACCCCATGCTTGGCATATTTATGGATGATTTTTCCTTGGTTTCATTGAATTTGATGCTTCTAATCCTTTAATTTCATGTTTTATACTCAAGAAAGCTTAGGATAGCAAAAAGAGCGAGAAACAACCCAAAAATAGACAAATTGGGCCTAAATCAGTGTTTCACACGGCCTAGGCACTTCCACACGGGTGATCCACACGCCCGTGTGTGACACACGGGTAGACCACACGCCCGTGTGTCATGGCCGTGTTGACATTAATCTAAGTCAGAATTGCACACGGCCTGAGCACTTTTACACGGGCATGGCACACGGCCATGTCCCTGTCGGGTCCAAGTCTAGTTTTACTTGGAAAAGGCTAATTTTGGGCTATTTTGGGCATTTGAAAGTCTATATAAACACCCTAGAAGATGATTAGAGGGGACACGCAGAGTAGAAGGCAGGAAATACTTAAGAATAGCCGTCGGAATCACCTCAGAGGCAGGTTCTACATCAAGACTGAAGATTTCCATCCAATTTCCTAAAAGTTCTTTGGGTTTCTTTATGTTTTGTTGTCTTCCAAACTTTGAGATGTTTTCTATTATTATTATGAACTAAACTCTCAAAATACCTAAGGGAGATGAAATTTAAAACGAATCTTATTACTATTTGAATTATATGATAAATACTTGTTCTTATTCTTAATTGTAAGTTTAACCCTTGCTTTAATATTCTAGGATATTAATTCAGGTTTTTGATGTGCTTATTCAGTAGAGCAAAAGTCCCTGTTTAAGAGTAGATCCTTCATAATTAAGCGGAGTTGCATGCAATCCTAGAGATAGGACGACATAAATCTACCGGATTAGAGTCAAATCTAATAAGGGAATCCATAGATCAAGTTAATACGACAATAGGGGTTTTAATTAGAAAGAGATCTCAATTAATCAACCTAGAGTCAATTGTTTTTAGCCTCGAGAGAGATATTAACATAAATTAGGGATTTCTACGAATTAAGTTAAGTGAATAAATCGTCTAATTCAAAGGTAATAAGTGAAGTCTAGGTGGATTCTTCCTTGGGTATTGTCTTCTCCATCGTTTTCTAAAAAGCATTTTTCAACTTTAATCTCTGTCATAATCTTTGTTAATTAGATAATTAGTTTTAGTTTAAAAAAATTTGTTAATTCTTAGGCTAGATAATAAAAAGATAGTAATTACTAGTACTTTTAGTTCTCGTGGATACGATATTTTCGGTCTTATCATAACTATACTACTGTTCGATAGGTGCACTTGCCTTAATCGAATTTTTAGTTAGTTTTACAACTATTAAGTTTTTGGTGCCGTTGTCGGGGACTAAGATATTAGGAACACTTAATTTTTATTACTTTAGCCATTTTTTTATTTTTATTGCAATTTAATTTTATTTTTAAATTTTGCTTAAATTACAAATTTTCTTTTATTTACCTCTGGCAGGTTTTTATAGTTTATGACTAGAAGAAACCCGTCAGGACCTCTACTTTTTGACAGTGAGATCAAAAGCAGAGCTCGTAGAAACCGAAGAGAAATAAGGCGAAGCCTACAATACATAGAGGAAGGGAAAGAGGAAGATATTCATAACACAACCGAGGAGATGGCTGAAAATCAGAATAGTCTGCTACCTTTTATGGTTGCTACAAATCCAATAAATCAGAATCCTGCTCCTTGTATTATGTATGATTATGCTAAACCTACTTTAACAGGAACTGAATCGAGTATAGTTAGGCCTGCTGTTGCTACAAATAATTTTGAACTGAAACCTAACACGATTCAAATGATACAATAGTTTGTTTAGTTTGATGGTTTGTAGGACGAGGATCCAAACACTCAATTGGAAATTTTTTTGGAACTCTGCGGCACTTTTAAGATCAATGGCGTTTCTAAAAAAGCCATTCGCCTTCAGTTGTTTCCATTCTCATTAAGGAATAAGGCTAAATAGTGGTTGAACTCGTTACTGCGAGGGTCAATCACCACTTGGGAACAAATGACCGAAAAATTTTTACTTAAATATTTTCTACCGGCTAAAACAGCTAAATTAAGGAATGATATCTCTTCTTTTGTGCAGATAGATCTAGAAACTCTTTATGATGCATGGGAGAGGTACAAGGACTTATTAAGAAGGTGCCCTCACGATGGGTTACCTCTATGGCTGCAAGTTTAGACTTTTTACAATGGTGTGAACCCCTCAACAACGCAACTTATCGACGCAGCCGCCGGTGGAACCTTAAACAACAAATCACCTGAAGAGGCTTATGAATTTATTGAAAAGATGTCACTGAATAACTATCAGTGGCAAGTCATAAGAACAAAGCCGACAAAAGTAGCCGATGTCTTCAACCTCAACGTGGTTACTATGCTATCTAATTAGGTAGAACTTTTAAATAAAAAGATTGATGGTTTGTATGGTTCTATTCAGGTACATCCAGTGATGAGGTGTGATTCAAATGGAGGAGGAGTACACAACACGGATTGTCCATCCTTCAACCCTAGCACCAAGGAGGAACAAGTCCACAATATGGGTAGTAATTCTAAACCTCAAAATAACCCGTATAGTAACACTTCTAATGTAGGTTGGAGGAACCATCCCAATTTCTCGTGGGGTGGTCAAGGAAATCAAAGGCCACAACATCCCCCAGGCTTTCAACAACCACCTTACCAACAAGAGAAGAAACCGAACCTTGAAGAGATGCTCACAAAATTCATCTCGGTGTCAGAAACTCTTTTTTAGAATATCGAAACAGCGCTTAAGAATCAGCAAGCGTCAATTCAAGGGCTCGAAACTCAAATAGGACAGCTTGCTAAGTTGATTTTTGAATGACCACAAGGTGGCCTACCAAGTAACACTGAAACTAACCCAAGGGAGCAACTTCATGCCATTACTGTGCACAATGATGAAGGGTTAGTTGAGGATGAATCGAAAATGAGGCAAGACAATGTGGTAGATAACGGTAAGGTTAATGTAAGTAAAGAGTATAAACCTCGTGTACCATACCTAAGGCGATAAGGAAAGACCACACAGACGAAAAATTTGATAAATTTCTTAAATTATTAAAAAAATTACATATTAACTTACCATTTATTGAAGCTCTTACACAGATGCCAAACACAATGAAATTTTTAAAGGAGCCTTAGCTAATAAAGGAAAGTTAGATGACGCATCGCATGTGGAATTAAACGCAGTTTGCTTAACCATTTTACAAAATAAGCTACCCAACAAGTTGAAAGATCCAGGGAGTTTTATGATTCCTTGCTTTATTGGTAGTTTAAATGTTCACAATGCTTTGGCTGATTTAGGGGCAAGCATTAATGTCATGCCTTATAAAATGTTTAAACAACTAGGTCTTCGGAAACCCAAACAAACTAGGATAAGCATTCAATTGGCAGATAAAACAATCAGATTTCCTAGGGGTATTATTGAAGATGTGCTTGACAAAATTGATAAATTTATATTCCCAATTGATTTTGTTGTTCTAGACATGGAAGAAGATAGTGATGTGCCTTTGATTTTAGGACGACCCTTTTTAGCAACTGCTAGGACTATCAGCGATGTTGGCACAGGAAAACTAATACTTCGTATAGGAGATGACACGATTTCTCTCCAAGCTCATGATTCGATTAAATTATCTAGTAAGCAAGATGGTTATAAAAGTTCTGTTGATATAAATAACATTATGGCTCAAACTTCTTTTCAGGAAACCCCTAGGAAGAACGTGATGGAGACACATTCTAGTCCGTGTGACAAAAACAAAACTAGTCATGAGGAATGAAGACTACAAATCAATGAACTAGACGAATGGTGAACACATGTCAAGGAGAAACCAAAAGCACACGATGAATCAAAGCAACACCACGACAAGCATAGGGATGAAACAACGCAATTTAAGGTCGGGGACAAAGTATTGTTAGATGAAAAGGACCCCTGAATTGCTACTTTAGAGCACAATACAAACGGAGAAATTCCCTTCATGGTACTGAAAACTTTCCTACATGGTATAGTTGAGGTAACACATACTGAATTCAGAACTTTCAAAGTAAATAATACTCGACTCAGACCTTATTTTGATAAAATTGATAACAGAGGTGAGTTTCAACTCCTCAATCTACCGTGACCGTGCAAATATGAGGTAAGTCAAACTTAGACTTTAAATAAACGCTTCTTGAAAGGCAAACCGAACACTAACACCACTAACTAGTTTATTTAAAAATTTTTCATGTTTTTATGCAGGAACAGTGATCCACACGGCCTGGACACACGGGCGTATGACTGGCCATGTGAAAACAGGGCTAAAAATCCCCAAATATCGAGACACATGGTCATAAATTCGATCCACACGGTAGTGCGACATGGCCTGGACACACGGGCGCGTCCTAGGTCGTTTGAAAACTGGACTCAAAATTTTCAATTTTCAAACAAGTCAAAAAGTTACACGGGTAAGGCACAGGGCCATGTGTTCAGACACACGGCCATGTAGGATACCACACAGGTGTGGAATAAACGAACAACGAAGAACAGGGCCGTATGACATAGCCATGTGAACCACACGAGCGTGCCCCCAGGCCATGTTACAATTGGCATTCAATTTTTGCGATAAACACGGGCTAAACTCGATCCACACGGGCGTGTGACAGGGCCCTGTAGCCCAACACGGGCCTCACACGTCCCTGTCCTCTTTTTAATCCCCAAACCCTACCCTTACCTCACTTTTGTCTTCTTTCTCAAAGCCCCCTCCCATACCCGCCGCAGCCCTCAAACCCCTCCACACCCATGCCTCCCCCAACACCGACTGCACCAACAGCCCGTGCTCCTCCGTCGGTTGACCTTCTTGCCCCCCTCTCTTTTCCTTTTCTCTTCTCTTTCTTCCCTATTTCTCTCTTAACCCTCATAGCCCACCCCAACCCCCACATATCAACCCCCAAACGTCAACCACCTTCCCCCAAAGAGCCGACCTTAACTTCTATTTTTTCTTCCTCTATCACCACCGTATCCCCCATCGCACTAGCCCCACCGCCACTCTTCGTCCACTCGCGACACTCCGGCCATCACCGTCAGTCCCATTTTACTCCTGGTCTTTAGTTTTATTATTATTATTATTGTCATTATAAGTATTAATATCATTATTATGCTATGCATTTGCTTATCTCTATCTTAGTCTGTACTTTAGCTTTGTTTTATTATGCCCTTGAGTTGACTTCTATTTTGCTGCAGATTAGCTTAGGCTAACTCTATTTTAGATTGATTGCTGCTATTCTTTTAAAAAAGCTCCATATTCAGTTCATCATTTTAGTCATATCTATCTTCTGCTAATGCGTATAGTATATTGACTTATATTATATTACACATTAATTAACAATTTACTTATTATACATATTAGGATTTTTATTGCATCTTACTTTTCGATTTTTTGTCATTTGATATTTCACTTTTGAATTTCGCATGTTATAATATTCGAATATGCTATATTAGGAATAGATTACTTTTAAGAATTATTTGGATTCTATTTAAATGCTGTATTTTTTTATTATTAATCCCTTCTTTTTTGTTTGTAGGCCTATAATGACAAACACACGAGGCAAGAAGACTGTCGTCCCCGCTTTAAAAAAATAGAAGGGTCCTAACACAACCTCCTCAAGCGCCTCGATCGAAGCTCGTCATCCTCTACTTCGATTTTCGTCAGGCCCACAGGACGACTTGTTTCAGCTCCATCGAGTACGACCATTAAGAGTGGGCCATTGTATTGATTGGGCCGCTTTGGAGTAGGTTCACCTTGCTCATCTTGTTCGATTCTATCTCGAAACTACACAGTGGGATCGGTTCTTTATAATTATCGAGCCCACCTATTCGGAGCTGACATTAGAGTTTTGCACTACATTCCATCTACAGCATGTGATGAATACACATGACGAGGCTAGTACTATCATTTTTAGACTCAATGGACTCGTAAGGCACATGAGTGTACTAGAGTTTAGAGCTACTTTGGGCCTTTACACGGAGGAGTTCAAGGCTTCTGAGAATTTTTTACAACTTCACCGACACATACACTACTCGCCCTCTTGCTGTTAGACCTACCTTACGGTGACTTCTCTTCCTCTAGTACTACGTTACATACATACCATCTTGGCTTACACCTTGACTGGGAGGAGAGAGAGCACCGGTGTTGTTAGCACCACCGACGCATACTTCTTATGGAGCATGGCGACTGGCCATGTATTTGATTTTGCATACTTTATTGCCCTTGCTTTTCTCCACCAGACAGGTCACCATAGGAGGAGTCCCATCTGCCTTGGCCCCTACGTGACTCGCCTCGCTCGACACTTCGGCCTCTTCGACACTCAGAGATGTCATCGACACTCACACTAGTAGGCCAGATGTCTCCTCAAGGAATATTTAGCATGATCCACATGAGGATGATAGAGTGATGCCATGGATTCGACCCACCTCAGTATAGACTCATTCAGTCCGATGACCAGGATGAGCCAAAAGACATTACTGATGATGTCTCGCCCCCTCACAATGAGCCACCCCTACACTACCACCAAGTCACCGACCTCATGCTTGACAGATTTTTCTGAGCGATTCACTCACTTTGAGCAGCAGTGCTTTCAGCGGTTCAACAGCATCGATGCCACTCTTTAACAGATTTGGCACCACCTCCACGTCTCTCCTTCGGCACCATCGACCCATGAGGCATCTGATGATGAAGACCTTTGAGTCCCTTTATTTTACTATTATTTTTATTTTTATTTCAACTCTATTTTGTCTCTTATTTATTTTTGAAGACTTATGTTTTCTATTCTGAACCATGTTTATCTTTCTAATGATTATTAATTAATCTTTTAATTTTCTTCCACAGTGGTGTTTATTTTCTTATTAGTAACTCAGAATCATGACTTTTATTCGGCTTTCTCCACAATTCTTGCTTGCGCCCTTCCAAGGATTACATCCAAATTCAGGTCAGTTTCGCTTCTCTCCTTCTCTTCTGATATTATGCTTATATTGCTATTATATAACTTTGTACATTGAAAATAATGTACATCTTAAGTGTGGGGAGGTTATTTATGTAATTATTAGAAAATCCCTGAATTTTTATCCTGTTCTCAAATAATTTTCTCATATCATTATTAGAGTAAATTCTGATTGGTTTATGATTTTTATTGATATGTTTTGAATTGAATCATACGTAACTGTGCATTGATTGTCTAAACTTTAAGACATTAGAGAATCAAGCATGATAAGTTGACTTTTGAGAAGTAAAATTGCTAGGTTGCTTCCCTGAATTGAGGTATTATCTTGAAGTTTTGAATTTACAAGATTGACATCAAATGCCTATAAATTTCGTGAGATCTTGAGCCTTTTAGAGCATATATCTTTCTTGCTCACTGATTTTATTGGTTATGAGTGTGTCAACATTGATTTGTTATTCTAGAACTTGCTTCGATTATGCATGTCAAGACCACACCTCTGATTTGATATACAAAAATGATAAAGGCACTTAGGTTTTAACCTATTTACCCCATAAAAAGCCTACCCATATAATTGACCCCTAGTGAACCCTTTTGGGCCTTAACTATTATTTCTTGATTTTTCCCTTAATATTAACCAACAACCTAACTTTTTTTGATTCGTTAAGGATTTCTCCCTTTTTATTGACTCCTTTTTTATTGAGATTTAATGTGATTAGTTACCTATTTATGTTCGTTCATTCCAGTTGCTGAATTATTTTTCATTATGTACTTTCCATTATTGTTCTTATTCTTAAAAAAATCGTATATTCATTCAAATTACATATTTTTCTAAAGAGTTTGGATGAGTTATCATATTGAGAGAAAAGCTCTATTCATTAGTTTTGATTAGAGTTGATTCTGGCACTTGTTTGTAATTTAGTGATCAGCTTTGTTTTTCTAAGTTTGGTAATCTATTAAATTAATCTCGATTCTAACCTTTATTCACACCTTTAACCCAAGCCCCGTTACAACCCTATTAAAGACCTTTTGATTTGTGTATCATTTCATTATAGTGGTAGAGATTTGATTATCATGCAAGCCTATGGTAATAACTTTTCATGTTTGACTATTGAGTGCTTAACTATTGAACCTTAAACACTTTAAGTGATTTGAGTGAATCATTAGTAAGGATGTCAACCTTGTCAATTTGGAATTAAAGGTGATTACTGTGATAGCCCTAATATGGCCCTAGTCGAAAAGTGGTTTCGGGGCCACAAAACTGAGTCCCGAAAATAATTAAATGTTATATTCTGTGTTTATTTCATGTGAAAGTGCATGTGTGAAAATTTCATGCTTTGATTTTGCCATTTGTGAATGAAATTATGAAATAGGACTTATGTGAAAGTTTCTGAAAATGCTATAGGCTAATTTGTAGTGGCAAAATAATTTGTAGAGCAAAATAGGAGGATTTGCATGTCAAACCTCTCACTTTTATGTGTAGTGGTCGGCCATCTTATTAATGGTAGACAACATGTGCAATTTTTTTTATTGAAGTTATGGCATAAGTATGGCATAATTAATATATGTCAGATATGTGTCATAAAAGGTTAAATAATAAGAATAACAAAAGGATGGAAAGGAAAAGTTTGTCCATCTTTGTTCATCATAGCCGAAAATAGGAGAGCAAGAGAGGAGGAAGCTCTTGAAAAATTCGGTCACTTGGGGGAAGAAGATGCAAGGTAAGTTCATGGTAGTTTGCTTCTATCTTGATGTTCATGAGTTCTTCTTGATTCTACATTAACTCATGAAGCATATTTTGATTTTTGGTTGTGTTGTGAGCATTCGGTCATGAATTGAAATGAGGGAAATGTTTGTTGTTTCATGTTCTTTTGATGGAAAATGGAAGATAGGTGAAGTTGAGCCAAGCAAATGAGCATACATGTGCCTTAGATGCTAAGGTGGAAAATCGGCTAACATGTTGTGTGTATTATGGCCGAATGTGAACTTGGACAATATTGAGTAATGTTTGTGCTTTAAAATGATGAAATGGAGATTATGCTTAAGTGAAGTTATAGGTATGTGATGATTGATTTGTGATATGCATGTTTAAATAACAAGCATGCAAGTTATGTGTGAAAGAGTGAATTGGTAATAAATCTGCTTGGAACAGCAGCAGTAACGTGATTTTGGAAAATCACCATAAATTGTGGGAGATGATTTAGAAGCTGAATAAATTATTTAATTAAAGCTTAATGAGTCCAGTTTCTTATAAAAGAAACCGTGTAAGCAAAAGAATTGCGATAATGAGAAATTTGAAGTGATGTGGGACAGGGTCAAAATGACTTCTAGATCCCCTGTTATGTTTTTATAAAATAATTATAAATTGTAAAAAAATGGTTATAAGATGAAGTTTATATTATTAGACTCCTTAATGAGTCTAGTTTCAAATTAAATAAACTAGAACATATTTTGAATTCTGTACAATGAGAAATTTGATTCATAGTGAAGAGTGGTCAGATTAGTCAAACAGTGAAACAAGGGAAACTTTAAGAAAAATCTGGTATTTATTGACGAAGCCAAAAATTCTAAAAATTTTATGGATAAAATATATATGAGTCTATTTTCAAGGAAAATTAATGGCACTTGATTTGGATTTTCGCAGCTCTAGTTATAAATGATTTAGTGACTGTTGCTCAGGAAGACAGCTTGCAGTGAAATTATGATTATGTGGTAAACATTGACAAAAATTTGTTAATGAGTTGCTTATTGATTTCTTAAAAGCTTACTATGATCAGTAAGTGTGAAATTCGAATATATATATATATTATATTTTTGAAAGTGATGCTTGAATAGTCGAATAATGACTAGTTTAAAATCTTTGAATTTAAGCTCAAGAGCATAGAGGGGCAAATTCGGATAAGGGAAAAGAGAAAATAATCGAATAGCCGTTGTAATCGTTCGGCAACATTCGTGGTAAGTTCTTAAGTGTTTAAGCTTGATTCCTTTTTATATGCCTAAGAGTTAAATTCATATGGCAAAGAGAATGTAAATTTTATTTAGTTAATGTGCCGAATATGTAATGATTTAAGTCTATAAGCCGATTATGGCTATTATGCTTAAGCTGAATTGGATTTGGAAATTTGATGCACTAAACGAGTGTTACAATGAATAAACTATGCCGTATATGTGCTGGTAGAGATATCACAATTTGTGATTATTGAATATCTAAAGGAAACCATGATGTGTATAAAATTATTATTATTAGTCCTTTGTGGTAGCCTAATGTGGCTTGGTACTAAAGTGATTAAACGTGAACTTCGATGAGGTAAACTATTAAAAGTGTGGTACTATAAGACTATGGGCTAATACGATATGTGGATTCGTTCTGTAAAGTAAATTATTCAGGTACGAACAACCTAATTAAGTACATGTGAATTAAATGAATTTGATGATTGATGTGAATCGAACATATAAGAAATGGTTTCATGTTTATGTTCAACTATGAGACCTTGTGTTAAATCGGTAATCGATTTCGTTCAATACATTAAGTTGGTCAGGTATGCGATATGTACTTATGCATTTTAAATCGATTGGAATTGAATCATGAATGTGAATTGAGAAGCATAGGTAAAAATGCCTATGTCATATATGTGAGTAAGGGTAAAACCATCGTAAATTATCGATAAGGATGGACTATGTGCGGAACCATCTTATAATTGCTAATTTGAAAGGTTGTGTGCGAATCAGTGAGCAAGATGAATTGTATTAAGATGATGCTTTAGTGAAAATATACATATGTTCTTTGTGTTGAATGAATATTAAATTAAAGTTATGAGCCGTATGTGACTAGCATATCTAGTCGAATTTGATACTATTAACTGATGTACTAAGATATGTGTTCCAATGTGGAAATTAAACCCTATATGGTTGAAAGGATGAAAATCTTTGTTCATAGACATGTGTTTCAGTTATACATGATTGAAGTATAAGTTATGAAAGTGGGAAAGAACTGGTGAAATGTTATTTGGGCCTTTGAGCCTAGCAGGCTATAATGCCGGTAAAATGTTATTCGGGCTTTTGAGCCTAGCAGGCTATAATGCCGATGAAATGTTATTCGGGCCTTTGAGCCTAGCAGGCTATAATGCCGGTGAAATATTATTCGGGCCCTTGAGCCTAGCAAGCTATAATGCCGGTGAAATGTTATTCGGGCCTTTGAGCCTAGCAAGCTATAATGCCGGTGAAATGTTATTCGGGCCTTTGAGCCTAGTAGGCTATAATGCCGATGAGATATTATCCGGGCTTTCGAGCCTAGCAGGCTATAATGCCGGTGAGATCCTATTCGGGCTTTCGAGCCTAACAGGCTATAATGCCGGTGAAATGATATCGGGCCTCGAGCCTAGCAGGCGAAATGCCGGTGATTTGAGAAAAGTTTAAGACTAAGGTACCTCGTGTTAGATTGACAAATGAATATATTCAATACGTTAAGTGGGCCAGGTACGCATTATGTACTCATATGTGAGTTTGATTTGAAGTGAATCATAAGTGTGTAATGTGATACATATGTGAACAAATGTTATAACTATATCTATGATCATGATACATTTGGTCAAGGTGTGAAAGTATGTGAAGGTATTTGATTTATTTATGTTATATGAATTCAGATTAAGTGTTATAAGAATGCTGAATGTGCATTATGTGCATGTGTATATTCGGCCAGATGGCAACATACTTAGAATATGGCCGCTTGAGAAATTGAATAATCGAAGTATAATTGCATTTATTTGTTTGCATTGCTTAAAACTTACTAAGCTTATGAAATCTTACACCGTTGTTACATTCCTCTGTTTTATAGATTGTTGACTCTAGTTACCTGCTCGGGTTGGAGTTCGCCGGAGATATTATCACACTGTCGAGCTCACGCTATTGGTGTAACTAAATCCTAGTATTTCGAGTCTATGGCATGTATAGGGTTTTAATGTTGAGTATGTGATATTATAATTTAGCCAAAGGTGTTGGCTTGTATTGATAAAGTGTTTTGGCCATGTGAATTGGCCTATGTTGGCTAGTGATGTTTTGGGCCTCGTAAGCCCATATATGGGACAGATTGCATGTGAAAAGAAAAGTTTTAAATTGATTGAAATTTTTCAGCACGGTTTTTGTGTGATTGACTGAGTTTAAGTCGGGTAACACCTCGAACCCTATTCTGGCAAGGGATTCGGGCGAGGGGTGTTACATTTACTTAGATAAAGGAGGATACCTATGATTTTATGATTAAAATGCTCAATATGGATTGTTTGAAACTTTAATGTTCTTATAGTTAAGCTCTTAACGTATGATTACTTGTGGATTATTTCGAACATTATTAATGAGAATTATAAGTTGAGAAGGATTTATTTTATTTGTGAGTTGAGGATTTTACTTAAGGACAAACAAATGCTTAAGTGTGGGGATATTTGATAAACCATAATATATACATATTTTTACCCCATGCTTGGCATATTTATTGATGATTTTTCCTTGGTTTCATTGAATTTGATGCTTCTAATCCCTTAATTTCATGTTTTATGCTTAGGAAAGCTTAGGATACCAAAAAGAGCGAGAAACGGGCCAAAAACGGACAAATTGAGCCTAAATAAGCGTTTTACACGGCCTAGGCACTTCCACACGGGTGATCAACACGCCCGTGTGTGACACACGGGTAGACCATATGCCCGCGTGTCATGGCCGTGTCAACATTAATCCAAGTCAGAATTGCACACGGCCTGAGCACCTTCACACGGGCGTGGCACACGGCCGTGTCCCTGTCGAGCCCAAGTTTAGTTCTACTCGAAAAAGGCTAATTTTGGGCTATTTTGGGCATTCAATAGTCTATATAAACACCCTAGAAGAGGATTAGAGGGGACACGCAGAGTAGAAGTAGGAAATACTCAAGAACATCTATCGCAATCACCTCAGAGGCAGGATCTACATCAAGACTGAAGATTTCCATCCAATTTCCTAGAAGTTATTTGGGTTTCTTTATGTTTTGTTGTTTTCCAAACTTTGAGATGTTTTCTATTATTATTATGAACTAAACTCCCTAAATACCTAAGCGAGATGAAATCTAAGACGAATCTTATTACTATTTAAATTATATGATAAATATTTGTTCTTATTCTTAATTGTGAGTTTAACCCCTTGCTTTAATATTTTAGGATATTAATTCAGGTTTTTGATGTGCTTATTCAGTGGAGTAAAAGTCCCTATTTATGAGTTGATCATTCATAATTAAGCGGAGTTGCATGCAATCCTAGAGATAGGACGACATTAATCTGCCAGACTAGAGTCAAATCTAATAAGAGAATCCATAAATCGAGCTACTGCGACAATAGGGGTTTTACTTAGAAAGAGATCTCAATTAATCAACCTAGAGTTAGTTGGTTTTAGCCTAAAGAGAGATATTAACATAAATCAAGTATTTTTACGGATTAATTCAAGTGAATAAATCGTCTAATTCAAAGGTAATAAGTGAAGTCTAGGTGGATTCTTCCTTGGGTATTGTCTTCTCCATCGGTTTTTGTAAAAAGTATTTTTTCAACTTTAATCTCTGTCGTAATCTTAGTTAATTAGATAATTAGTTTTAGTTTAAAAAAACATTCGTTAATTCTTAGGCTAGATAATAAAAAGATAGTAATTACTAGTACTTTTAGTTCTCGTGGATACGATATTTTCGGTCTCACCATAACTATTCTATTGTTTGATAGGTGCGCTTGCCTTAGTCAAATTTTTAGTTAGTTTCACGACCATCAACCAACAGTGTATTAGGATAATCTACAAATAATCATGCATTGGAAATTCACACGAAAATGACACTTAACAGCATAAAAAATCCAAGCGTAGAATTTTATGTTTTAAAAGCATTAGGCATCTCCCTTATCTCAATAATTACCTAAAATTCAAACTCAACAAGAATTAACATCCTCACTAAGGATTCACCCAAGGCACTCAAAGAGTTTAAGGTTCAAGTAATATGCACTCAATAGTTGAACAAGAAATGTCATTGCCACAGGCTTGCTTGAAAATCAAATCTGCATATAAATGAGATGACACACCAATCAAAAGGTCTTAACAAGATTGTAACGGGGCTTAGGTTAAGGGTATGGAAAAGGTTAAAAGAGTTGGTTACAATCAAGAGTCAAGTTGATGAGTTACTAAACTAGAAAAAATCAGTTGTTGAATTACAATAATTTACATCAACAAGAAATAAATAGAGGAAATGAACTTTTCAACAGAAGATGAAACTAAATATTCATGCTCAAATCAATTTTTTATTTTTAATTTTTTTCAATTTTTTTAATAGAGTAAAATTCGACAATACAAATGATGAAACATAATTAGGCAACTAACCAAATCAAATCTGAACAAAAAGGGAGTCAATAAAAAGGATAATTTTACAACATAAATATGGGTTACGGGTTAACATAAATGGGTGAGAGAAAATGTGATAGGATCAATGGGGTTTACTAAGGAATAATACAATAGGTAAGCTGGTTAAATGTTAAGTGTGTTAAATCCTAAGTGCCTCTATCATCTCTATAACACCCCTAACATGTGTCCATCGGTAAAATAGGGTTATAGAGAATTACCGTAAAATAGTAACTTTAAAACATACATTTAGTATCTTAACATAAACATGGAATAAATCATTCATCTACATGCATATCATCCCTTCATCAAGCCATCGATGCCATAAAAAGACCTTAGAAATAATTTGGGACTATATTGGAATCATTCGAAATGTTTAAGAAAAAGTTAAAAAATTTAAACTGCAGGGGTCACACTGCCATGTGGCCAAGCAATGTGACTCACACAGCTGAGACACAAGCCCGTGTTTGAAGCCATATAACAATCAAAATCAGAACATACGGCCGTGTTTGTGCCCATGTAACTTTCGAAGTTGGGTCACACGGTCAAGCCACGCTTTCATGTGCCAGGTCGTGTAACTCTCGAAATGGCCTCACACTCCTATGTGATAGGCAGTGTAGCTACCTGACTTACAAACCATGAAACCTACAAGGGACACACGATTGTGTCACAAGGCCATGTGTTACACACGGCTAAGTCAAACGCCTATGTCTTAGGCCGTGTGGACAAGAAATTGGCCAAAATCAAGCTATTTCCATCACCAATTCAAGAATGTACCTACAAGAAATTTGTGTCCAATTACAAAGCACTAAAACCTTACCAAAACATGCATGAAATGACCAATTCCAAAGACTAAATCAATTCAATCAATATGCCATACAAGGCACCTCAAATACATCAATTCAAATCTTACCTAAAGATGTACACTTACCACATTTCAATCATGCACAAATAATCCGATACTACTTCCAAAACATACCTTGGTTAGTATCATTAGAACTTCCACATAAAACATACCATTTAGTCACTCAAACATGCATCATATCATATCCAAATTACCACATATCAACAAAGCATCAAAAGTATTAAAAATGCATCAACCAAAATAACATATACATGTCAAACTTATCAACTAACCATCAAACACAAGTCTACCTATACATGTCATTATAACCTTGGTTAAAACATCAAAAACTACTAATATAATCACTGGATAGTGTGATAGATCTCCGACGAGCTTCCAAACCAATCGAGCTTCTGATAATCTATAAAGTAAAGGAAAGTAATTACGTAAGCAATGAATGCTTAGTAAGCTCGTATAAACTTTAAACATAGCATTCCATTTCAATAACGAACTTTATAAAGTAAATATAAACCTATACCAATGCCACAAGATTTATCAAACTATATAACCATCAACTCACAAATGAGTAAGTCCATCAACATCATATATATTTCTCATTCCTAACATCATAGGATTTTATAAAACATATTACACAATTATTAACCTTTTCATAAGATTATGAATCACTTCATTTACTTACTTACCATTCCATTTACTTTGTATAAGCTTAAATAACATTATCAATTCATGAATTAGTATATTTATCCATGACATAGGTAAACTCATCTATAGTATAAGTAAATTTCTCACATATAAATATGTCATTTAACTCATCAATCCTTTTATATCATCACATTACATCCCAACTATGAACTTACCATTTCATTTCCATTTCTTACCCATTTCATTTGCATAGTACAAAGCATAAGCATAAACATCAACCATAACCAAAAGCTTGGCATAAGCTTAAACATCATCATCAACACACAAGTTAGTGCATTCATGTAACAACCCGGTTTAGACCCTATTCGGAACAGTAGTTTTGGGAAAAAATATTCGAGTCAAAAAATATTTTAATATTATTTTTTGTGTCTATAGCATGTTAATTTATATGTATGAAATTTTCATGATTTAATTTTATCGTTTGAGTGTTCGATTTAATAAAAGGACTTAATTGCGTAAAATATAAAAGTAGCTTTCTATATGTTAAAGTGCTTATTTGCTTTGAGGAATTAATTATGGGGTCCTTATGTGGAAAATTGGCCATTAACTAATAGTATGGCTGGTTTTGGGCTTGAAATATATGGTTTAC
This sequence comes from Gossypium arboreum, assembly GCF_025698485.1. Classification (NCBI taxonomy): domain Eukaryota; kingdom Viridiplantae; phylum Streptophyta; class Magnoliopsida; order Malvales; family Malvaceae; genus Gossypium; species Gossypium arboreum. Next base: position 19,430,510 of record NC_069080.1, read on the forward strand.
TAATTAAATTTATAGGGTTAAAATGGTAATTAATATATTATAATATAATAAAATAAAATAAAATACAAAATGGCCACGAGTTCATCTTTTTTTTCAAGGACGAATCTTCAAAGGAAAAAGAAAGAAAAGAAAAAGTTAGGTTCGGAACTTTGAGGCTTTAAATTAGGTATGTTCTTTGCTCGGTTTTTTATAATTTTTACGTTTTTAAGATCATTGCTTCGAGTACTAGCTAGCCCATGCTCGGATTTTTGAATTTGATGATCAATTTGAGATTTACCATTTTTTAAAACTTGATGATTTTTGTGTTTGATGATGAAAAATAAATATGTGTTAATAGATTTTCATGTTTAATTAAGTGATTTTAGTAAAAATGCCTAATTGGGATTAAATTGTGAATTTTGTAAATTGAGGGGTCAAAATGTGAAATAAATGAAAGAAATGGGCTACTAGGGACTTTGGTGAAATTCGATCAAGCATGGGTGTGGTGAAATTTTGAATATTTTGTGTTTTGTGAAATAGGAACAAAATTGTGAAAAATGTGAAATGTCAGGGGCAAAAGTGTAATTAGCCCATTTATGTGCTTTTGGATGAATTTGATTGAATATATGCTTAAATAAGTCGAAATTATATTGAATTAGATTAAGAAAAAAGGAAATCGAATTTGGATCAAGGGAAATCTAAAGTTGTCGAATAGTCGTTTAGGTTCGTTCGTCTTCGTCCGAGGTAAGTTCATAAGTAAATAAATGTCGTTAAATTCAAATGTTTATGTAATATATGTGCTGAATTAAATTACTACCTATATATATGTTGATTTTGAATTAGTATAAGCATGGGAGAAATATATACGAGATGGAATCGATTGGTTTACGACATCCGAAAGCCTCGTACTAACCTTAGGAATAGTTAGGATACATATGTCATGACATAGGATTCTGATATGTGATTTCGTGTAAGGCCACGTCTGGGACGTTGGCATCGATTTGTGATTTACGTGTAAGACCATGTTTGGGACATTGACATCGTATATGAGTTCGTGTAAGACCCTATTTGGGATAGTGGCATCGATATGTGATTACATGTAAGTATATACTTGAGATGAATACATGAATCATGCATGATAAGAGAGAGATTTATATATGCTTATGAGCATGTTTGTATTCGGCCAAGTTTAGTATAATATGTTAATGTTTATGTGATGATTTATGAATTTGCAAGTACGATAAATGTATATGTGATTCAGGTTTGTTTGATTTGACTTAGTTTAATTGAATTATGTATGTTATTGAAATGTTTTAATTGCTTATGACTTACTAAGCTATTCAAGCTTATTGTGTGTGTGTTTGTTCATTATTTTATAGATTTTGGAAGCTAGTTAAGAGCTCGGGGATCGTCAAGGAAATCCGTCACACAATCGATCACTATTTTGGTATTTTAAAAGCTTGAATTATGAACCTATGGCATGTATAGGCTAGCATTTGTTTTGGTCGATTTTGGATTTGTATATATGAGCCATGCGAAAATGGCTTGTAATGAAGCTTATGTTTATGCATTTTCAATTGTGATATAAGTTCATGTTAGGTATATATATATGTTTTGGCATGAAGTAACCATTTATGGCTTATGTTTAGTTCTTTTGGAAAGCTTGATATATGCGGTTGATGCATGTGTTTGAGATGTGGATTGTTATTGACCTATTATTGTAACGCCCCAATTTTCGGGAATTCTGTGAATGTTGGCAAAATTTCATGCTTTAATTTTGTCATTTGTGAGTGAAATTATGAAATAGGACCTATGTGAAAATGTTTGAAAATGCTATAGGCTAAATTGAAGTGACCAAATAAATACGAGTGCAAAATAGGAGGATTTGCATGACAAACCTCCCATTTTACATGAAGTGGCCAGCCATCATGTTGTTGTAGACAAAATGTACACTTGATATCCATAATTTATGGTACAAATTAATACAAATTGATAATAGGTTAGGTAAATGTTCCATGATAATGGGTTAGGTAAATGTTTCATGATAATGGGTTAGGTAAATGTTTCATGATAAGAATTTCATGTCTTTTGTATTAAAGAATTAAATGGATGAAATATGAAGTTTTATTAAAAGAAAAAGGGGTGAAAAGAACAAAGTTTTGTCCATCTTTGTTCATCATAGCTGAAAGTTAGAGAAGAGAAAGGAGAGGAGAAAGCTCTTGAGTGTTCGGTCACTTGGGGAAGAAAATTGAAGGTAAGCTCATGGTAGTTGGCTTCTATCTTGATGTTCATGAGTTCTTCTTGATTCTACCTTAACTCTTGAAGTATATTTTGATTTTTAGTTGTGTTGTGAGCATTTAGTCATGAATTAAAATGAAGGAAATGGTTGTTGTTTCATGTTCTTTTGATGAAAAATGGAAGATAGGTGAAGTTGAGCCAAACAAATGAGCATGCATGTGCCTTAGATGTTAAAGGGAAAAATCAGCTGACATGTTGTGCTTTAAAATGATGAAATGGAGATTATACTTAAGTAAAATCATAGATATGTGATGATTGATTGGTGATATACATGTTTAAATAACATGCATGCAAGGTATGTGTGAAAGAGTGATTTGGTAATAAATCTGCTTGGGACAGTAGCAGTAACGTGACTTTGAAAAATCACCATAAATAGTGGGAGAAGAATTAGAAGCTTAATAAATTATGTAATTAAAGCTTAATGAGTCTAGTTTCAAATGGAATAAACGAGAACATATTTTGAATTCTGTACAATGAGAAATTTGATTCGTAATGAAGTGTGGTCAGATTAGTCAAACAGTGAAACATGGGAAACTTTGAGAAAAATCTGGTATTGATTGGCTAAACCAAAAATTCTGAAAATTTTATGGATAGAAGATATATGAGTCTATTTTCAAGGAAAATTAACGAAACTTGATTTGAAGTTTCGTAGCTCCAGTTATAAATAATTTAGTGACTGTTGCTCAGGAAGACAGCTTGCAGTGAAATTATGATTATGTGGTAAACATTGACAAAAATTTGTTAATGAGTTGCTTATTGATTTCTTATAAGCTTACTATGATCTGTAGGTGTGGTTGGCCGAATATTGTAAGGGGTTAATACGTAGTTTGTATTTGAATAGTTAGATTAACGTGTTAGTAATCCAATTGTAGGCGGTTCGTGTGTGGATCTCGTCAGCATATCGTCGCAAACAGGTGTGTAATTAACACCCTCTTTCTTAGTCTGGATCGGCAAAAGTTGAAAAGTTGAAATGCCGAAAACCGGTATTTTGTAGATTTGCGAGTGTGCGAATGCTCATGAGGTAAATCGATTAATGTTTTTGGTAAACTACAAAATTTGGACTGCAAAGTGCATGATTTCGTGCCCTCGATATTTTTGGGCTTAATGGGCCAAAATTGAAATGATGGGCCAACGGCCCAATTCGTAAGAACCTTGATGCGTGATTCTATTAGTACGTGAAAAGTAGGAATATGCATGGAAAACCCTAAAATAGATAAATTCTTGAAATACCTTTAAAAGTGGAAAATTTACAATTTTACCCTAAGAGATAAATTAGAAATACCCTAGGGTTAAATTGACCTAAATGCATGTTTGATGTTGTTATTTATGCATGCCATGTTGTTATTATCGATGCATGGGACTGGGATATTGACGGAGGAAGTCTTGAAAGTGGGTCTTGGAGGCTTTGCCTCAATTCTTTGATAGCTGAGCAAGCAAGGTGCAATCTGTGGAGTGTTAAATTTGGGTGGGTTGAGCTATTCCCACATGGAGTGTATGGGTGGTGCGGGTGGAGTGTAGTGGTTGGTGGGTTGAGTAGTCTCCCAAATGGGCTTGCATATGTTCTTGATGTTGGATGTATTTTGAAATGGGCCTATGGGCCATCTTGTTATCTGAATAAGGGGCTAAGGCCGGTTTATTGTAATCTAAAGGGCTTTGGCCCAGTACCTTTATTACTGAATGGGCTTAGGCCCAATAGGCTTGAGTGACTTGGGCTTTGAATGGGTTTTCCTTACACACTGAGTTTCCCCAAACTCACCCTTTTATTTTATCCACGCAGTAATCCCCAACCATAGTGGGCTTGGAGTCGTGAGGAATTGAGTGGCCACCGTTCGAAAGTTTGATTTTCTTACGTGAACTGGACATCCTTTTATTTACGTTTGAAGTTTTTGGGCTTTTAAATGTAATAAGGCCGCTTAATTATTTTTGATGGTTTTAATATGTATTACTAAGATAGGTAATACTTATTTTAACTGTTGAAATTAGATAGCTTTAGGCGTTTTCAAAAACAACAGTTGATTTCAAAATAACACGACAACAAGCAAAGCTTCCGCAATGAAAGTATTTTTTCAAAATTAATCACTTTTCCTAAAATGACTTAATCAAATCGGTTTCCTAGAAATATCCATGACATTAAGGTGTGGCAATGGCGGTATGCATGTCTAGGATTGGATCCGAAGGAGCTTGGTACTTAAGCGATCCGATGGACTCACCACCTCTTTTCCGGTTTCCTACGGTGCACTGACTTCCATTCACTTTAACCCTTAATGAATTAATCTTTTGAACATCAAGTACGATTTTCTGGATTTAGAATGGAAATTTTTTTTTTAACGTTTTTGATGTGGCATGCCGGATCCGGCCATAACTTCTGGGCCGGGTTTGGGGTGCTACAATTATTGAGATACATAATTCAAAACATGAATCAATTTGGAAATTGTTTATAATGTAAATTATGTATTCGATTATGTGATGAAATATAGGTGATGGTTTTAACTTATTTATGATTCGGCATTGGTGTTTAAATCATGTCATTAAGTGTTTAGTTATATGTTAATATTGAATTCGTGGTATTGGACATGTGTGGACCAATTGAGGCTATGAAAATTTTGATTAAGAAATATGATTTTTACGTCAATTTGAAATGGCATACTTGCATGGGTGATTTAATTTTAAATTGATAAATAAGGTGTATTTGTATATTCAGCTAAGGCTTTGGACTCATAATGATAATTATGTGATCTGGTACATATCATAAAAATATAAATATATTATGTATTGAATGTTTTTCATGAATGACCGAATGTATATTCTATGGTTGTTTTGGTTTGATCATAAGAGAATCAGCTTACGTACCGAATACTTGTTTATTGAATCAATTGTGCATTTGTTCTTCTGATAGCTATAGATCATGCACATTTGATATACCTATGATGTGATCGTTCAAGGCTTAGCTACATGGTGGCAAGTATACTTATATATTAGGCATGATTTGATTTATTATTAATAATTCAGAGTTGATTCAAATTGATATCGTTTTATGCGCATAACTTGTGATGAGAAAAGGTGTATATATATTTTGGTTTTGTTATAATGCATGTTTATGTGTATATATATATATATATCTATTATGCCGTGTAGATGTTTTACCCTAGAGTAATATGCATCATATGTAAATTTGTTTAATTATGAAATAGGAGATCGAATAAGAGTATATTGAATCAACACTTGTGTTTTAAAAATATAATGTTAGTTTTATCCTCTATATTAATAGAAATCAAGCCTTATGATTTGATCAAATGTGTGTATTATGAAAAAGTAGAAAACTTATAAACTTTGCATGTTTTGATTCAGCTATAGTACTTAGAAAATACTTAATATTAGTCAAGTGAGTGAGGCATGAATTGGTTAAAAATGAAATTTGGAATTGGTTATTTAGTGACTATAATATATTCGGCTATTGTAATATTATTAAGGTTATATATGTTTTGTTTAGTTTTAATATATATGCGTATGTGCGTAAGTTTTGAAATGGTATGTTTGTCGTTCAACTAATAAGATAGATATTTTATCACATGCTCTATTTTGTTATTTGCTAATACATGTTTGATTATGCTTAAGTGTTCAATGATAAGTTTTGTAATGGGAATGAGATATGAATTATGTAATGTAATGAATGTTCGTTTGAGTTGTGATATGACCGGTAATGCCTCGTAACCCTATTCTGGCAACGGATACGGGTTAGGGGTGTTACAATTTATATATAACTCTTTTGGGATCAACCCCATGATAAGCCATTTCATAAGAAAATATATCTTTTGATCCATACAACCTTTTCATGAACATTGGACACTTCCCATTTCAATGTATATCATTAAGAATAAACATGTATAATCCAACCATAAGCTTGGCACAAGCCTAAGCACCATCAACAACACATGTCAGTGCATCAACTTATAATTCACTTGAATTAACATAATACTCTTGAATTCATCCTTTTCATGAACATAGATATGTTTTCACTGCATATTTCCTTTTCAAACCTTTTCATAGATTCATGGCATAATTTATTTGAACACTTATCATTCCTTTCCTTTTCATGTCCTTTGAACCATTTAAAATAACATCAAATACGCTAGGAAGCTCACACAAAGTGTGCTCAACATATAACTTTTCATTTCCTTTTCCTTTACATAGTTGCTCACACGAGCTGTGAAATGGATCTACTTACACAAGCTGTAGGTTAGAATGTAAGCTACACAATACTGCTCACACAAGCTGTGGAGTATCCACAAAAAATGCAGGACCTCAACCATTAGTAGGACATTCAAGACCAGCACTCGAAATATGAAAATACTAATGACATGTCATTTGTATCCTATGTATTCCTAAGGTTCAAACAGGGATCGATAATTGTCTTGACATCGTTGGATTTTCATCAATTGATTACATGGAAAATTAACACAATAACATATAGCTCAAAATAACATTAAAACTTTATTTAATCATACGAACTTACCTAACTAAATTGCAGCAATGACTAAGTACAGGGACTATTTGGTAATTTTTCTCTTCTCCTCAATTTTTCCACTCACTCTTGATCTAAATTAACAATTTTATTCAATTTATTAATTCAAATAGCGAAATCAATTCATTTTATGCAATTTAGTCCCTAAGCCTAAAGCATGCAAATAAACCATTTTTACTCAAATTTAAGCTTAGCCGAATTTATTGTAACATTACTACAGCCCATATTTGTTGTTATTACACATTAAATCCTTGTATTTTTACTATTTCAATAATTTAATCCTTAATCGTTAAATTCATCAAAATCACTTACCAAAATACTTATAAATAACAACTAATACTTCAAATTCATCATTTAACATCTAAAATCACAAATATTCATCACTAAAAATATTCAAAATCTTTAACAGTTTCACAAACGAAGGCATAGGCTACCTGGACCTAGTTGCAACAATCTCAAAAACATAAACATTATTAGAAACGAGGCTAAAATCACATACCATGCTAGCTTTTGAACTTGTCAAAACTTCAAAGTCTAAAGATGGCTTCTTCCTCCTTTACATTTCAGTGAAGAAGACTTGTAAAAGATGATAAAAGCTTTTGTTTTATTTAATTTAATTTAATTTATCAAATTACCATTTTAACCTTGGTTCATAATTAAATAAAACACTAAATTCATGTCCATATTTGTCCACTAACTCCTTGAATGATTTATTTACCATTTAAGTCCATTTACTTTTATTCATTAAGCCATTTAATCATTCAAATCTAATAGTGATTAAATTTTACATCCTTTACGATTTAGTCCTTTTAATTAATTAACTATCTAAAGATTAAAATTTCTTACCGGAACTTTAATACAACCTTATTAAAACCCCGTAAATATTTATAAAAATATTTACGATTCGGTTTATAGAAATGAGGTCCCGATATCTCATTTTCTAAAACCACTTAACTTTCGGGTCATACCACTTGAACCTAATTGTTCTTCCATTTAACCAAAAATCAATAAATCAAAATTTATCATTACACTATATATTATTTATGAATATTAAATAATAATATTTATGGACTCACACATCATATTTGTGGCCCCGAAACCACTATTCTGACACCATTGAAAAACGGGATATTACAATCTCAATATATCAAATCAATAATGTGATCTCAACATGTATAACCAAAGCAAGTTCTAGAATAACAAATCAAGCTGACATACTCACAACCAAAAATAAAATATGCACAAAAAAACATATGCTCAGTAGGCTCAAAAGCTTACAAAAAATTGTGGTTTTAATGTTAAACTTGCAAATTTAAAATTTCAAGATAATGCTTCAATTTAGGGAGACAACCTATGTAACACCCTGAATAATTTAAGTCTGCTTTTGGTGAAATTTGACACAAATGTGTATTTGTTCCAGTGGCTAAGTGTTCTGGGGGTGTGTGTGAGGTTTGGGGTTCAAGTCTTACTTTTGGCAATTTTGTTATTTTTATCCTAGTCTTATCCTTGTTGGGTAGGCTTATGTGATATTGTTTGTAAACTCATATCAGAACGAGCCTGTTATTTTGAGTGGTAAGGTGTTAGCTTATCTTCAGTTCTAGTGTTTAAATCACTGTGCGAGCGTGGATGTTAATTTTTGCTCCTATGAGTGTTTCGGTGGTATAATAGAGGTTCAGTGGAAGTGGAAGTCTGTGGTAGTGGATGAGAGTAATGGGTCAGTTTTTGGGGGATTTGTTAGTTAGTGGGATAATGAGGAGCTAGGATAATCTTTTTTATTATTTTTTATTATTTTATTTTTCCTCTCTCTCCTAAAAATCAATCAGTTATTTTCACGTTCTTTTTCTTTGGGTTTTCTTTCTTTTGTTTTTATTTGTCTACTTTTCTGTTCAAGTATTTCAAGTTTGGTTTGGGGAAATCTTTGTTGTACAAGTTCGATTGCTATTGTTTTGGTAAGTAAGTGACTTTCTTTAAGTTTTTGTTATGGAAATTGATGAATAGATTGGTGGTTTTCGTTTGTGTTGTAATGTGTTTAAAGGGTTTTCTTTTGACCATTTTCCCCTTGGTTTATTGTTTGATAATCGATTAAGGGAGAATTGTGGGTCAGTGGGTGTTTCTCCGGTAGAGTGATTGTTGTGGTTCATTGTCTTCGAGGGTAAGTGAGCCCACCAAATTCTATGTGGTTACTGTTGTTCAGGTTTTTCAACATGTTAAGAACATCGATAATGTTGAATCAATAATTCGAGAGTTTATGTGGTTTAATTTGTTAAAGTATTGATGATTATAGGTACTGGGATCATCACATTTGGAAGTACTTCAAAATCAAACCAGTGTGTACCCTAAACACAAAAAATCGAGGACTCAATGAAAGCCAAAAAATGGCACTGTCGATGCCATACAGGCGTGTGCCCGGCTGTGTGGCTAGCCGTGTGCGAGACACAGTCGTGTGAATGTTGTAGGGGTGGCTGTGTGTGAGACACAACCGTGTGACAGTGTGACTGTGGTCGTGTGGGCCACACAGACTAGGCTAAGTTGGGCGTGTGGGCCATACGAGCGTGTGGGTCTTAGGCCAGCCATGTGGGCCACACGAGCAAGGCCATTCTTGTGGGCCAGATAGGCATGTAGGCCCACACTGGCTTATGGGCCCAGGATTCTGAAATTTTCCCTAGGGTTGCACGAGTTGTTTCGATCGACTGTGGGCCTATCATAGGGTTTGTAAGGGCTAACCAAACCCTAATTCATGTGATTTGATAATCTGATAGTCTAATCTGAGTAGGACACGGATAGGTATGTCTGACTGTTCTGTTTGAGTATATATGTTATCTGTATACGAGCATGTTAAGCATGTTAATTCTGTTAATTCTATATTTTGTACCTGTGTTTGGGGTGGGATTTGCATATGTGGAGGAAGTGATTTGTACGGCGACCTTTCGCTTATATTCTGGCAACTCGACTGTATTATCTGTTATGTGTCGCATCAACACTATATGGTGTGTAGGAATAGGTGGGTGTTTTTAACCCCACATGGTGTGATGGGATGGACGGAGATGGTGTGTAAGGGATAGGGGTAGGATTCTGTACATCTAATCTGCTATCTGAATCTGATACCTGTTTCTATTGTGGACTTAGGTCTGAATTTGTATCTGACTGTATATAAAATTCTGTGTATGCTATCTCTGTTGGGTTACACACTGAGTTTATGAAAACTCACATCTTTTGTCTATTCTGTTCAAGTAATCCAAAAACATAGACGGGTCAGTGTGACAGAGGCTTAGCAGTGACCACTTGGTGGGAACTGTTTTTATTATTATTAATTAATGGTTTTACTGAGATTTCCAATTTTCGTGAAGGTTTTGTAATTTTTGGACACTCCAGACTTTCTCGACTGAATGGTTTTAACTTTTGGACTTTGGATTTCGTTTTTCTTTCTTTTCTGCAATGTTAACCAAAACACTTTACTCAAACAAATGGTTTTAACAAATAGTTTTTTTTGGAAACATAAGCTTGGTTTTGGTTTAAAATAATTTCAAACTTCCGATGTGAAATAATTGGTTAACTTTAAAGAACAACTTGTAACGGTTTCATTAATATATATAAATGAATATTTTTTTTATAAAACTTGGACATTTTATCAATTAACTAAACATTGTTTTATTGAAGTATCATCGGGTTCATAACCCTTCTTCATAACACTCCCGAATTCGATCATGCTTATCATACTTGACTCTCTCATGTCTTAAAGTATAAATCAAACAATGCACAAAAATCTACGATCATTATCAACATTCTGATATTGTCTCTCACAAACAATAAGACCCTCTCCCTGATAGTCGGGTTTAACCACAGGATGTTTCATCTTATCATATAAGGTTAAGGAATCATAAACCTCATCAATTATAAGAGACTCATGGCTATCTAAAATCATGTCTCTAAATGTTGAATAAGATGGGGGCAACGAACAAAGTCGAATCAACCCTAGATCTTCATTATCATGCTGAACCGCCATGGCCTCCAAGTCTAAGAGAATTTCTTTAAACACTGTTAAGTATTCGTACACAGACGCACCTTCCTTCAAACCATGAGCATAAAGGCACTGCATCATATGCTGCTTGCTGGTTAGAGTTTTTGACATACATATTTGTTCCAGCCTCTTCCATAATGTAGCAGCGGTCTTCTCCTTTATCACATCCTGCAAAATTTCGTTAGACAAATACAGATGTAACTGTGTTAACACCTTTCGATCTTTACACCTCTTCTTTTCCTCTATCAATGTCGAAAGCATCTTATCTATCCCTAGCAGGGCATTCTCTAAGTCTATCTACTCAAGAACTGCCTGCATCTTTATCTGCCACAACGCGAATCTGGTGTTGCGATCCAACAGCAAAATTTCATACTTCAAAGATGTCATTACCGTGATTGAGATGAATAACTCGGAAGCTCTGATACCAATTTATGAAAAATAGAACATCGATAATAATACTATATCGCAAAGAAAAGAGAAAGAAAAATAAAGAACACATAGAATTTTACGTGGAAACCCTTTGAGGAAAAAAACCAGGGGTAGAGGAGAAGATAATTTACTATGTCAAATTCGAATGATTACAAGAGGAGTAGACTATGTCTATTTATAGGCTTGTATAGTCATATTCTAATAGAATGACTGTAGTAAGGTTGAAACACCTTATTTTAAAGAATATCAAATAGATGAAGTGTAATAAGGTTGAAAACCTTATTCTAAAATAAAATAAAAGAAGTGTAGTTCTATATGGATTTTACTTTCATTTTATTTTACCATTGTATTTTATTTTAACAAGGATTCGGGTTACTCAATTCTAACACCATTAGTCAAACACGTTTAAGAAATTGGAATTCATTGTAATTACAAAAGAGTGCAATTACTACTCTAACAATTATATGTTCATTTGACTACTCAATGATATGTTTGCTGAGGGAAGTTTTTAATGTGTCTAGCTAAATGCCAAAAGAAAATGGCCACTTCCATAACCACCTCGATAGTTGCTACTTGTCATATTTAAAGTTGAAAATTTATTTAAATAAAATATTTGGGTTTTGGATGATGTTGATATTGTAGATATATGCAAGCCTAACTTTGAAGACCAATCCTATAACACCCCACACACGTGCCCCATGCCGGGTCGGAATATGAGGCATTACCTAACTTAAACTTAAGCATATAAAATTTTTCATAACACCAAAACAAGGTTAAATTAAAACTTTTTCAATTTTACATATAAACTCCTTAATAAGAGCCTACTAAGCCCAAAACATTCATTGGAATCTATTTGGAAACAATCCGAGTCCTTTAAAGAACTCTGAAGATAATTCTTAACATAGGGGCACACGCCCGTGTAGAAGGGGCAACACGCCTGTGTGACATTTTAACATGGTCGTGTAATTGGCCCGTGTGGCTCACACGGCCTAAACAATACAGGGACACGCCCTTGTTCTATACCCGTGTGGAATTAATTCTAAATGCATATCTACAGGGGTTTTCACACGGCCTGGAACACACTCGTGTCTCTGGCCCGTGTCCTTCACACGGCCATGACACGCTCGTGTCCTAGCCCGTGTGCAAAAACCTGGACATTCTGTTTTTGACGTCAGCAATCCTTAAGGGCCACATAGTCAAGGTACACGCCCGTGTGCTAGGCTATGCCCTTCACACGGCTGAGACACACGGCCGTTTCTCTGCCTGTGCGTTTACTACCATGCATACTGACTTACAATTCTTACGTACAGGGGACACACGGCCAAATCACAAGCCCATATGGTGGACTGTGTGTCACACACTGCCTAGACACATGCCCGTATGCCTTCCCATATGGACAAAATAAGGCTATTTACCAAGCCTTTTTTGTCACCCTTACTTATGTAACCTGCACAAAAATCACTCTATACTAACATAAGGGCACATCATATAGCCAAAATAACCATAATGAACAACATTTCACTTATAAATCAAAATAAGTATTGACCATCATCCATGGCCTTATACAAAATGAGTATCGTATTCATCATATAAGCCAACACATTATGGCTAACTAACAAAACACTAAACAAATACTCGAGTCCCTATACATGCCAGGAAACAAAACAATGAAACTAGCTATACCAAGGTCTTGAGTGATAGTGTGATCGAAGCTTTTAATGTCACTGTATCCCTGATGCTAGCTTGGCTGCACTATAAGGAAAGAAAATAAAGGAGGGTAAGCGTGGGAGCTTAGTAAGTACATATATGCAAATAAAATATAATTATAAGAAAATCATATTCATCCAATGGAAGCTTGTCATGCTTAAAAGATAAAAATCACTTAACGTCTCTATCTTACTTCTCCGTTCATTTATGTATACTTAGTACACCTCATTCCTTACTCAGGTCCTAACCATGAGTTTGATATACATACCTCATCAAAGTATTCACCAACTAAATCTTCGGGTTACCCGTTGAACTCTCGAAATCCATATGGATACACGGGGAATTTGAGTCTAAATGCCATATAAGAAATCAGGGCTACCTCGTACTATGAAACATTCACATTTGAGCTACTCACGGGCCTTTTTATTAAGTCAGGACCCAAACCCATAGCTATCATGTAACGTTTGCTTATTGAGCCACTCACAGGTCTGTACAGAAAGTCAGTACCCGGACCCACGTTACCTATAGCATTTATCTCATGAACTCAGACTTAACTCATGAGTTCAGACCACATAATTTTTATAACATGCCCATTTGTATCCTATGCTATGTCTAAGGTCCAACGGGCTTCATACCCAATCGAATAGCATCGCATTTGCTCACATAGTAATTTACTCGCATTACATGCCGTTTATACATTCATGGCAACAATTAGAATTTAGGTACATAACAACAATAAGATAGTTATAATGTATATTATTAAAATATACCAAATTAAACTTCGATAACACATTATTTACATATGTATTTACCTCGATACAAAATGATGAAAACGAGCTTAATCCTCGTAAACTTTGTTCTTACCCCGATCAAGACCCAAATCACGTTTCTCTTGATCTAAATTAATAAAATTCATTTATTTCATCAGCATATCAATTTAGACACCCGAAAGTTTATTATTAGGCAAAATGACTATTTTGCCCCTAAACTTTCACAAAATGACCATTTTACCCCTATGCTCGAAAATTGATTTTTATCAAATTTCTTCATATTATAAGCTTAGCTGATTACTTTTTATACTAGAAGAAATCAAAAATTTCCATTATTTCTCACATTTATCAACAAATTTCCAACTTATGCAAAATAGTCTCTATTAGGGTTTTCATGAAAAATCCCTTCACAAAAGTTGTGTATCACTCATCTAAGACTCATATTCTTCCATAAAAATTTAGAAAACAACCTAAATTCTCTCATGGAAAAACCGTATACCTTCAACCATTTTGCAAAATTGTCCTCTCATTTAGAAGCTCTTACTTTAAAAGGTCCAAAAATGTAAAAATCATCAAGAAAAGTCATGAAAATCACTTACTTGTGAAGGCTTAAAGTTGCTGAAATTTTCAAGCTTAAAAAACCCCTCTAATGGCCAATTTATCGGTGGAAGAAGAAAGAGTGAAAAAGATGAAACCTTTTGTTGTTTATTTTATTCAAACTAGTCAAAATTGGTGACCAAACACCACCTAATTTTGACTTTCCCATCAATTTGTCCCCTATGGCCAGCCAACCTAAGAATTATGGGGTCTAATTTCTCTTTAAGGCCCCCAAATTAGGTTCTTTAGCTAATTGACACCTTTATCTAACAAAATAGGACTTTTGCACTTTATGCGATTTAGTCCTTTTTCACAATTAAGTAAGAAATCGCTAAAATTAATTCACCAAAATTTTCATGTACTTATCTAATCATGCTACAATACATAAAATGATATTTAAAATAATTTCCTTGACCTCGATTTAGTGGTTTTGAAATCACTGTTTTGACTAGCCCTAAAATCGGGTTGTAACAATTCTCCCCCTTTAGGGATTTTCGTCCTCAAAAATTTTACTGGTTAAAAGGTTTGGATATTGGTATTTCATGATCTCTTCGGGCTCCCATGTGGCCTCTTCAACCCCATGTCTCTACCATAACACTTTTACAAGGGGAACGTTGTCATTTCTCAGTTGCTTAACCTCTCGAGCTAGGATCTTAATAGGTTCCTCACCATAAGACATATCCGGATGAATCTCAACTTCTGTTGGCGAAATCACATGCGAAGGGTCTAATCTATATCGACGTAGCATGGAAATATGAAACATGTCGTGAATATTTTCCAATTCTAATGGTAAGGCCAATCGATAGGCAACTAGCCCTACTCTTTCGGTAACCTCATAGGTCCTATGAAACGAGGACTCAACTTGCCTCTTCTACCAAATCTAAAAACTTTTCTCCATAGGGACACTTCCAAAAACACTCGATTGCCAACTTAAAATTCAATCTCTTTCTGTTTCAAATCCGTATAGGATTTCTGCCTATTCGAGGCGGCCTTCAAACAGTCGCAAATCACTTTAACTTTTTCTTCAGTCTCCTTGACTAGATCAACCCCGTGAATCTGACTCTTTCTGAGTTCAGTCTAATATAAGGGCGTTCGACACTTTCGCCCATATAAAGTCTCATAAGGCGCCATCTTCAAATTTGATTGATAGCTATAATTGTAAGCGAATTCAACCAATGGTAAGTACCTTTCCCAACTACCTTGAAATTCGAGAACACAACACCGCAACATGTCTTCTAAAATCTGAATCCCTCTTTCCAACTAACCGTCGGTTTGCGGGTGAAATGTCGTGCTAAAACTTAACTTTGTTCTCAATGCCTCCTGTAACTTTTTCCAAAACCTCGAGGTAAATCTCAGGACCCTATCTGAAATAATCGATAAGGGCACCCCGTGAAGTCTCACAATTTCAGAAACGTACAAGTCAGCCAATCTCTCAAGGGAGTAGTCAATATGCACTGGTATAAAATGTGCCGACTTTGCTAGCCTATCCACAATAACCCAAATAACATCTTTTTTTGGGGGTAACCGACAAACCCGTCACAAAATTAATAGTAATTCGATCCCACTTCCACTGGGACTGTGATAGGCTGAAGTAGACCTGAAGGTACTTGATGCTCGGCTTTCACTTGTTGACATACTAGACATTTGCAGACGAATTCCAAAATATCTTTTTTCATCCCCGGCCACCAATATATTTTCTTCAAATCATTATACATTTTCGTACTCCCGAGGTGTATTGATAAACAACCACTATGTGCTTCAGCTAATATCTTCTGAATCAATTCGGTCTCTTTAAGAGCACAAATCCTATCCCGAAATCTCAAGCAACCGTTGGAACCAATCCAGAAATTCGATTCAACATTCGATTCGCACAAGGTTTTCTTGGATAGTAATTCTCTATCACTCTTCTGAGCCTCAAAAATTTCTTGAAGAAACATCGGTCTAGCTTTTAGCTCAGTTAGAACCGAACCATCCTCTGACAATGCCAATCGGGCATTTATTACTCGCAAAGCAAACAATGATTTTCTACTTAATGTATCGGCGACCACGTTCACTTTTCCTAAATGGTAATCTATAATCAACTCATAATCTTTTAATAGTTCCAACCATCTATGTTGCCTCAGATTTAAATCCTTTCGGGTCATCAAGTACTTAAGACTTTTATGATCGGAGTATACATGGCATATCTTTTCGAACAAATAATGTTTCTAAATCTTCAGAGCAAATACTATGGAGGCCAACTCTAGGTCGTGTGTTAGATAGTTCTTTTCGTGAGGTTTCAATTGTCTCGAGGCATAAGTCACAACTTTTCCCTCTTGCATAAGTACACATCCCAACCCATTCAAATAAGCATTGCTATAAATCACAAACTCTTTTCCTGATTCGAGTTGTACTAGTACGGGAGCCTCAGTCAACAACATCTTCAAATTCTCGAAACACTGTTGACACTTATTCGACCATTCAAACTTAACTCTTTTTTGAAACAACCTTGTCATGGGAGTCGCAATCATAGAGAAATCCTTTACAAATCATCTGTGATAACCGGCCAACCCTAAAAAGCTTCTAGCCTCAGTCACACTTTTTGGTGGCTTCCATTCAACAATAGCAGAAACCTTGCTGGGATCAACCCTAATACCATCACTCGAGACAATATGACCCAAAAAGCTGACTTCTTGACGTCAAAACTCACTTTTACTAAATTTGGTATACAACTGATTGTCCCTCAAATTTTAAAAAACGGTTCTCAAGTGTTCGGCATGTTTTACCCTGTCTCTAGAGTATATCAAGATGTCATCGATGAATACAACTATAAACTTATCTAAATATGGCCGAAATACCCTATTCATTAAATCCATAAACACGGCGAGAGCGTTTGTTAAGCCGAAAGGCATGACAAGAAACTCATAGTGGTCATACCGCATTCTAAAAGCGGTCTTAGGCACATCTACTTCTTTATCTCGTAGTTGATAGTAGCCAGATCTCAAGTCTATCTTAGAAAACCATGCTGCTCCCTTCAGTTGGTCAAACAAGTCATCAATTCAAGACAACGAGTATTTATTCTTGATCGTCCTCTTATTTAACTACTGGTAATCTATGCACAACCTCATAGATCCATCTTTCTTTTTCACAAATAACACCGGAGCACCCAACGGTGAAAAGCTTGGTCTCACGAAACTCTTGTCAGTTAATTCTTGCAACTATGACTTTAGTTCTTTTAGCTCAATCGGGGTCATCCAATACAGAGCAATCGAAATAAGTGTGGTCCCTAGCATTAGCTCTATACCAAATTCAACCTCTCTATTAAGGGGTAACCCAGGCAATTCTTCTGGAATACATCCACATATTCACTGACAACTGGTACTAACTCAACATTGAACTCTAATTCCTTAGTATTCATTACAAAAGCCAAATAAGCTTCACATCTTTTCCTCAAACATTTTTGGGAAGACATGAAGGATATCACCATAGGCAAGTTCCATGGCTCACCTGATTTAACCTAAAGGGTTTCACCATTTTCACATTTTAATCTAATAACCTTTTGTCTACAATTTACTATAGCATCATGGAATGTCAACCAATCCATACCCAATATGAAATCAAACTCATCGAATGGTAACAGCATCAAATCGGCTGAAAAACAATGACCTTTAACTATTAAAGGACACTTATTACATACTTTATCGACTATCACATGTTTGCCAATGGGTTTGACACTTTAACCATAACTTTCGTAGACTCAACAGGTATATTCGTGCTAGACACCAACTTCATGCACACATACAAATGAGTAAAACCAGGGTCAATCAAAGCAATAACAGTATTATCATAGAGAGAAAATGTACTAATGATTACATCAGGAGAGGATACATCTTCACGCGCACGTATGGCATAGGTCTTAGTCAGAGCCCTAACTTTGGACCTTACGGTGGTGTCTCTCGTTACATTCTTGTTGCTAGCCCCAACTCCAACATTCTTCTAAGGTTTTCCTTTAGCATTGGGGCTGCTTGGCCTTATACTTTGAAATTTTTCTTTATTGGTCATTTCGGGGCAATCCTTAATAAAGTGGTCTTAAAAACCACACCGAAAATAAGATCCATCATTCATTCTACACTTGCCGAAGTGATTTCTACCACAATGTTGGCACTCGAGTTTGGAGGATCTGACATTGCCCAAACTATCCACTGATGTAGTCCGAGACTTAAAATTTGAATCTTGTTTCTTACAATCTCGGTATGAATGTTCAGCTGATGCATGAGAATGAGAGTAGGCGTCTATGGATTTCTTAGACTGTGATGGAAATGACTTACTCGTATGTCTCTTCCTTACATCTCTAGTTTCTGCTTCGATTTTCTTCTTTTATTTGATTAATTCCTTGGTTCTACAAGCCCGATCAACTAGTATTATGAACTTTTTTAACTCAACGACACCCACTGATAGTCTAATATCCTTATTAAGCCTGTCATCGAACCTTCTACACATTTTGGCCTCAAAGAACACACACTTCCGAGCATACTTACTAAGTTGGACGAACTCTCTTTCATATTCAGTATGCATGGTAGTAAACACACGAGCAAAGACACGGCTGTGTGTTTTAGCTGTGTGAAGGGCATAGCCTAGCACACGGGCGTGTGCCTTGGCCGTGTGGCCCTTAAGGATTGCTGACGTCAAAAATAGAATGTCTAGGTTTTTGCACACGGGCTAGGACACGGGTGTGTCATGGCCATGTGAAGGACATGGGCCAGAGATATGGGCATGTTCCAGGCCGTGTGAAAACACTTGTAGTTGTACATTTAGAATTAATTCCACATTGGTATAGGACACGTGCGTGTCCCTGTATTGTTTAGACCGTGTGAGTCACACGGGTCAATAACACGACCATGTTAAAATGTCACACAGGCGTGTTGCCCCTTCTACATAGGCGTGTGCCCCTGTGTTAAAAATTATCTTCAGAGTTCTTTAAAGGACTCGAATTGTTTCCAAATGGGTTCCAATGAATGTTTTGGGCTTAGTAGGCTCTTATGAAGGAGTTTATAAGTAAAATTGAAAAATATTTAATTTGACCATGTTTTGGTGTTATAAAAACATTTATATGCTTAAGTTTAAGTTAGGTAATGCCTCATATTTTGACCCAACGTGAGGCACGGGTGTGGGGTGTTACATTTAGTGGTATCAAAGCTACGGTTTAGTCTATTCTTGGACTAACATAGCATGTGTACGAGTCTAACTATACATGCCATAAATAAATTGTGATAGTGTGACGACTCCTGACCTTTCTAAATTGTGTTTTCATATAGTAATGGATCCTGTCGAAACCATTTTCAAATCGAGTTTTGAAAAAATGGGAACTGATTTTAAAAAACGAAAACGGGAGTCGCCACCAATCTTTTTAGGTGTGATTGGATCACCTTTGAAACATTTTATTCTAAAATAATTAGTTTTGGTCCACGAAATAAAGGAACGGGTTCGAGAGTCGGTTACGTACGAGGAAGGATTAGGACCCTCGTAACGCCCAAAAAATTGGTACCTAATTGATTATCCAATGTCTTTAATGACAAAAATTTAAAAAAGAAAAAAAAAATTTAAGAAGTAGTCCCCTTTAAAATATTTTAACTTTGAAAATTGGGATTCACTCGCGTCAAAGTATTGACATTAAGTTAACCTTTTGAAATTCCTATCTCAAACAGAGAAAACGCTATATCCAATAAGTTAGGACATATTGCTTTGAAATTCCAAGATATTGGCTTGCATTTAGAAAACCTTTAAAAAACTTAGAAGGGTGCTTAATTATTCGAATTCAACGAGAAAAGTGGCAACCCAATAAGTTAGGGCACTACTTTCTCGAAATTTCCAAACACCAAGCATCGCCTTATTTGCAAAAAAATCTTATCTCGAGGTAATAAGATGTCATATCCGATGAGTTAGGACACAACACCTCAAATATCGGGGAGTAAGTATTTTATTTAACACTCGTATTATGATTTAAAAGAATATGCCGTTATTTAGGTTAAGCGTGAGAGAAAAAAAATCGAAATCCAAGAAGTTAGGCACGATTGTCTCGGATTACCAAATAGGAAATATTTACTTGATTGAAAGAATCACTATCGGGTTGGATAAAACCTAAATTAAGTAATGAAACGAGATAATAAATAATGCATAACAATTTTTTTTCGCCTTCACTCTCTTTTTTTATTCTTCTTTTTTTATTTTTTTCTTGGATCTATATTATTATTATTATTATTATAATAAACTTTGAGACGAAAAAAGAGGGAAAAATACAAAAGAAAAAAATAAAAGAAAAAATTATATCAATATATATACATATAATGCAAATACACACTACCATATTATAATAATAATAATAATAATAATAATAATAATAATAATAATAATAATATAGAAATACAAAGAGCAAATAAAATATTAAATTTAAAAAACAATACTATAAATAAAAGTATATACATACATATATATACATAAAAATATACACTAATATATAATAATAATAATAATAATAATAATAATAATAATAATAATAATAATAATAATAATAATAATAATTTTAAAATGAAAAAAGTAAATGTGATATAATAGTAATATTAAAATGACGTAATAAAAATAATACTTATATATAGAAATGTACATACATACATATATAATAAACATCCATTAATTAATAGTAAAAACAATAGAAGTGCTAATAATACTAGTATTAGAATGAAATAAGAGATAAATGTAAACATAATAATATAAATAAGGTAAAAGAAACAATAAAAAATAATAGGAAGGACATAATCGAATCTGAGAGCAATATTTTGGGGCAAATTAAGTAATAAATAAAAGAAGAGGGGATTAATTCGCTGCACGCAAATAACAGGAAGGACTAAAACGGACAATAGCCCTTTGACTCAAAACGCGCAGCTTTGATTCTATCCCTTATTTCTTACTACGATTGGAGTGAATATAATGAAACCCTTTGAACCTTTTTTATTGCTATTGATATATTGATTTTTTTTGTTCTTGAATCTCAAAAAAAGGAAAAATCCCCTCTTGAATCTCAAAAAAAAAAAATCTCTTCTTGAATCTCAAAAAAATCTCTTCTCTCCAAAATACAATAGATTCCTCTCTCCAATCCCCCCCTCCTTTGTTACAATGAACATAGGGCTCTTTTATAGCCCAAAATCCAAAGAAAAAAATACAAAGAATTTCATTTTCTATTGTTTTTCTTTGTTGCCCTTTTTTTGTCTTCTTTTGCAGGTATGGAGTGGTGGAGAAGTGCTATTTGCACTTGTCAATGCAACTAAAGTAGTGGGATTAGGTGATTTAGGGTTTCTTTTTCTTTTTTATTTTTTTTTTGTTTTTTGTTTTGGGTATTGAGCTAATTGGGCTAGGGTTAGGTATTAGTTTTGGGTTTAGTATTTATTTATTTGGTTTATGGGGCCCCGGGCAAAATTTGGGCCATACAGCTGCCCCTCTTTGCTTGTTGTTGTGTAACAAGAACAGAGCAAAGACTATAAAAGGACCAATTTTGCCCGGGCTTACCGAGTCTTGAGTTCTTGATCTGCTTCTTCGATCTGTTCCCCATAAACACAGGGATGCCAAATCTGCTGTCTTCAACTTGTTCCTTATAAACACAGAGATGCCAAATCTGTTATCTTCAACTTGTTCCCTATAAGCACAGGGATTCCATGCTGAAATCTTCGATCTGCTTCACCGTAAGCACAGGAATGTCAGTTCTGCTATCTTCGATCTGTTCCCTATAAGCACAGGGATGCCAAATCTGCTGTTTTCAACTTGTTCCTTGACAATACGGAGATGCCAAATCATCTTAGATCTGCTTCAGTGAAATCATCTGAAGGTTGGATCTGCTATGTATCTGCTCTCTGTCGAAATGGAGATGCCAGATCTATTATCTTGGATCTACTTTGGTGTGGGAACATCCGAAAGTCAAATCTGCTATGTCTTCGATTTGTTCCTTGTAAGCACAAGGATGCCAAATCATCTTGGATCTTGCTTCAGTATAAACATCTGAAGGTTAGATCTGCTATGTATCTGCTCTCCATTGAAGTGGAGATGCCAGACTTCGATTCGTTCTCTGACAATACCGAGATGACAAATAATCTTAGATTTGCTTCATCGTAATCACGTGAAAGCCAAATCAACTATGTCTTCGATTTGCTCTTTGTAAACACAAGGATGCCAAACCATCTTGGATCTGCTTCAGTGAAATCATCT
Source organism: Gossypium arboreum (assembly GCF_025698485.1). Taxonomy (NCBI): domain Eukaryota; kingdom Viridiplantae; phylum Streptophyta; class Magnoliopsida; order Malvales; family Malvaceae; genus Gossypium; species Gossypium arboreum. The sequence continues at coordinate 19,453,062 of NC_069080.1, forward strand.
GAAGGTGAGATCTGCTATGTGTCTGCTCTCCATCAAAGTGAAGATGCCAAACTTCAATTTGTTCTCTGACAATACAGAGACGACAAATCATCTTAGATTTGCTTCATCGTAATCACGTGAAAGCCAAATCAGCTATGTCTTCGATTTGCTCCTTGTAAACACAAGGATGCCAAACCATCTTGGATCTGCTTCAATATAACATCTGTAGGCCAGATCTGTTATGCTGCGGCTTATTACCCTACTGCTTAAGGGATTAAGGCCCATCATCCTGTAGAATGATTATGCCTGATAATTAGGATGCCATGATCAAAATTAGTCGGATGTTCCTAATTAAACATGTTATGATGCAAAATTTTACGAATATGACCCCCAATCCTAGACGTCACCACTCATTCCTTTATTTATTTTTTCAAAGCATTATTCTTGCTCAACCTGTAGGCCTGTACCCTTCCTCCAATGCTACGATCCACTGAGGATGTTTGTAAAACAATCTTTTCTTAAAATTGAATCATTGATTTTGTTCATTTTCCCTTTAGACTGGATGAAAGAAATTCCTCGCATTCCTTCATCCTTTACTTACTTGAATTTCTCGAACAATTGTCCTGTTTTAGTTTCTTGTATTGTCTAGAAATTTCAGAGTAATGCGCAAAACTTCGTTTGTAAACATATTTAGTTCATCTATCATTATTTCAATGCAACATGGAAGATGAATAAATCTTTAAGAATAATTAGATTTGAATGAATTAAGAAGAAAGAATACAAAGGAAATTAATCTGAAGGCCTATCTTTAGGAAGGAATAGAATCTAAAGATGGAAAACAAGATAGAAGTTAGATCTTCCAGATATCACTGCTTGAGTGCCTATACACTAGCTCCATGAAGTCTTTCTATAAGTGGGAAATGTTACGACGGGGGGAATATCATAGTAGAGCCCGCAAAGACAAAAGATGTCGAGGCTGAAAGGGAGAAGGAGACTGAAGTACTCATCAATGAGCCGGTAAAGGAGGAAGAGGCTAAGGAGTTTCTAAAATTCCTGAAACATAGCGAGTATAGCGTGGTCGAGCAGTTGCACAAGCAGTCGGCGCGTATATCAGTGTTAGCCCTACTCTTGAATTCTGAGGTGCATCGAGATGTGCTGTTAAAGGTGCTTAACGAAACATATGTTACCCATGACATATCCGTTAACAAGCTAGACCGGTGAGTAAACAACATTAGTGCTGACAATTTCATTTATTTTAATGATGATGAAATTCCACCTGGGGGCATAGGGTCAACCAAAGCCCTACACATCACTACTCGGTGCAAAGGATACACACTTCCAAGTGTACTCGTGGATAATGGGTCTGCTTTGAACATCCTGCCGCTATCCACCCTGAACAGATTGCCTATTGACAGTTCACATATGAAAACGTGTCATAATGTGGTAAGAGCCTTTGATGCAACTGAAAGAAAAGAAATGGGACGAATTGACATCCCTCTGGAGATTGAGCCGAATACGTATGAAGTTGATTTCCTAGTAATGGATATCAAGCCCTCCTACAATTGTTTATTGGGGAGACCATGGATACACTCGGCAGGAGCGGTGCCCTTTTCATTGCACCAAAAATTAAAGTTAGTGACAGATGGTCGCTTAATAACCATCAATGCGGAAGAGGACATCATAACGGCAGTTACTAGCAAGGCCCCTTATGTTGAGGCAAATGAAAAGGCTATTGAATGTTCTTTCTGCTCTTTAGAGGTCATTAATGCCACCTTCATTTTGGAAGGAAGCGAAGTGTCGGTACCCAAAATGTCTGGAGCCACAAGGATGGCCCTACGAATGATGATGGGGAAAGGAGCATTGCCGGGAAAAGGGCTAGGAAGGCAGTTGCAAGGAGGGGTTCAAATCCCAAAACTGATTGAGAAGAAGGATCGCTTTGGCTTGGGCTTCAAGCCAGACCACAAGCACAAGAGGCAGGAAATAGAGAAGCGTAAGCGAGAAGAAAGCGCGTTTGAATGGAAGAGAAGTGGAGTGGGAGCAGATGACATTCCCACCTATATCTAAATCCTTCAAATCGGGAGGGCTGGCGATAAAGGAAAGACATCAAGTTAATGCTGTGCACAATGAAGGATCAGAGCAAGGAAGCCTCGAAGGCATTCGTCCTTACGAACCGGGGAGCTCTCTGAATAATTGGACTGCGGAAGACCTTCCTGTAGTCTTTAGGAATTTTGAGTAATTCTCAAAACATGTCATTACTCTAGAAATAGGCTTATGTTCATCTATAATTATTTAAATAAAACATAACTTTTATCAATTTAAACGAGTATTGTTCTATTTTTATCGACCAATATTCCTTCAAATTCTAGCAATTCTTATTCTTTTATTCATAGCACATAAACAACCATTCTTCGATTCATTCATTCTTTGTATATTCTTTCATACTCCCACAGGTATCTAGATATAAATGATATGAGCGCTGATACTACAGCTCCTAATTTCTCTAGCAAGCAAGACATGGGTTTAGAGGAACCTCAGGATTTTGAAGATGTTCAAAATTGTGACGTATCTCTCGATCTGTTAAGAATGGTTAAGCAGGAGGAGAAGCAAATCATGCCACATGAGAAAGAGGCAATAGAGAATATAGCCCTAGAGGAAGGGTGTCCGTTCTCCATAATAAAACTTCCTAACTTAGAAACTGACCATGAACCGATATCTTTGTAAATGCAAAATGACATGCAAGCAAAAGAAAAGAGATAGTCAGTATCACATTATATCAATAAATTTCAACGATAACTTATAAGGGTAATGTCTAAGTTGGGCTCATACAGTCCTTCGACATGGGGTTGGTTCTAAAGTTTGAGGTACCCGAACCAGTAGATTCCTTGATCCTCACCCATTATAGGCTCATTTGAATCGAGTTCAGTTTAGGGGAATACATTTCCCTAAGGCTACACGGAGATGAAAATCTCACGAAACCATAGGTACGGATGTATCCCGAAAGTGATACACTATCCTGCACGGAGGCGAAAACCTCACGAAGGCATAGCTTTTCACTCCCACTTAAGGGTGTGACCACAACGGTCATGCAAATGCAATGCGATCAAAATATAGCATGTAATAACACAAACACATGTAATGCAAAGAGGATTAAATTTTAAAATTTTTAATTTCCGACATTAAGACAAGAGATAATCAATTACATGGCCTGACTCTCTTATTAGTCCCCAGCGGAGTCGCCAAGCTATCGAAACCATTTTCAAATCGAGTTTTGAAAAAATGGGAACTGATTTTAAAAAATGAAAACGGGAGTCGCCACCAATCTTTTTAGGTGTGAATAAAAGAACGGGTTCGAGAGTCGGTTACGTACGAGGAAGGATTAGCACCCTCGTAACGCCCAAAAAATTAGTACCTAATTGATTATCCAATGTCTTTAATGACGGAAATTTAAAAAAGAAAAAAAAATTTAAGATGTAGTCCCCTTTAAAATATTTTAACTTTGAAAATTGGGATTCACTCGCGTCAAAGTATTGACATTAAGTTAACCTTTTTTGAAATTCCTATCTCGAAATAGCAAAACGCTATATCTAATAAGTTAGGACATATTGCTTTGAAATTCCAAGATACTGGCTTGCATTTAGAAAACCTTTAAAAAACTTAGAAGGGTGCTTAATTATTCGAATTCAACGAGAAAAGTGGCAACCCAATAAGTTAGGGCACTACTTTCTCGAAATTTCCAAACACCAAGCATCGCTTTATTTGCAAAAAAAAAATCTTATCTCGAGGTAATAAGATGTCATATCCAGTGAGTTAGGACACAACACCTCAAATATCAGAGAGTAAGTATTTTATTTAACACTCGTATTATGATTTAAAAGAATATGTCGTTATTTAGGTTAAACGTGAGAGAGAAAAAAATAGAATCTAAAGATGGACAAAAAGATAGAAGTTAGATCCTCCAGATATCACCGCTTGAGTGCCTATACACCAGCTCCATGAAGTCTTTCTTGAGTTCAAAATGTGTTTAAAAGATCCCAAGTACTCTGTTGATGCCCCAGTTTGTAGCATTCTTCGCTCTTTGCAACAAGATCACTGTGTACTCTTCAAAATTTGAGCTGCCCTTATAGGTTTTCAACTCAAAACCCTTTTGGTCACAAGGTGCCCTTTGCGGGTTTTCACCTTGGCCTCTCCATTTTTGATTTTTTTTTTCAAGGCGCCCTTTGCGAGTTTTCACCTTAGATTCTCTTCTTCTTTAGACAAAGTATTTTTTAATTAAGTCCGAGTTCACTGGATTAGGTAAACTTTTCCCATCCATTTCTGCTAAGATCAATGCACCACTGGAGAAAGCTTTCTTCACGACATACGGCCCTTCCCAATTCGGCATCTATTTTCCTCTAAAATCCTTTTGATTAGGTAGGATCTTTTTCAGTACAAGGTCTCCCTCATGGAATTCTCTTAGTCGAACTTTCTTGTCATAAGCTCGCATCATTTGCTTCTGATACATCTGACCATGTCGAATGGCTTTTAGCCTTTTTTCTTCAATTAAGTTCAACTGGTCATACCGGGATTGAACCCACTCAGCTTCATCTAACTTTACTTCTGTCAAAATTCGAAGAGAAGGTGTTTCTACTTCAATAGGTAATACTGCTTCCATCCCGTAAACTAACGAGAATGGAGTTGCCCCAGTAGAGGTTCTGACAGATGTTCGATAGGCCAAGAGTGCAAACGGTAACTTCTCATGCCAATCTCTATAGGTCTCAGTCATCTTCCCCACTATTTTCTTAATGTTCTTGTTGGCAGCTTCTACTGCCCCATTCATTTTTGGACGATAGGGGGAAGAATTGTGATGCTTAATCTTGAACTGGTCGCAAACTTCTGCTATCATTTTGTTGTTCAAGTTCAATGCGTTGTCTGATATGATCCTTTCAGGCATCCCATACCGACAAATGATCTCTTTCTTCAAAAATCGACTCACAGCCGACTTAGTAACATTTGCGTAAGAAGTGGCCTCTACCCATTTTATGAAGTAGTCAATTACTACAAAGATAAATCGATGTCCATTCGAAGCTCTCGGTGATATTGGTCCAATGACATCCATGCCACACATGGAAAAGGGCCATGGAGAAGTCATAACATATAGAGGTGAAGGTGGTACATGTATCTTGTCTTCATAAATCTATCATTTATGACATTTCTTGGCGTAGTTGATACAATCCCCTTCCATGGTAGACCAATAATATCCAAATCTCATGATTTGTCTAGCCATCATGAACCCATTTGCATGTGTCCTGCATACGCCTTCATGAACTTCTTCTAGAATTAGCTTAGCTTCCATAGCATCAACACATTTCAAAAGTACCTGGTCTTTCCTTCTCTTGTACAGGATATCCCATCCAAGACATAGTCGCAAGCTAGCCTTCTCAACGTTCGTTTTTCATTTTCATTGGTCGGCTCAGGGTATTTACGATCCCTCACATATCGTAATATATCCTGATACCAAGGGTTATCATCCTCTTCTTCCTTCTCAATGTTGCAACAATGTACTGGAGCCTCGTAGACACTCATTTGAATTGGTTTTATCTCTTCTTCTTTATTCACCTTAATCATTGAGGCCAAGGTTGCTAAAGCATCTGCCATCTGATTTTCATCTCGTGGGAGATAATTGAAGGTGATGTCATCAAACTCCTCAAGTAACCCCAAGACTACCTTTCGATAATTAATCAATTTAGGGTCCCTTGTTTCCCATTCACCTCTAAGCTGATAAATAACCAACGCCGAATCTCCATATACTTCTAGGGTTTTTATACCTCGTTCTATAGCTGCTTGAAGTCCCATGATGCATGCTTCATATTCAGCCATATTGTTTGTGCAATCAAAGTCCAACTTGCACATAAAAGGATAATGATCACCATTCGGAGATACCAAGATTACCCCAATTCTATTTCCGACTGCATTAGAAGCCCCATCAAAATTGAGCCTCCAAGAAGAATTTTCAGTCATTGCTATACACATCAACTCCTCATTTGGAAAATCGAAGTTCAATGGCTCATAATCCTCTAGAGCCCTACTAGCCAAGGAATCTGCTATCGCACTTCCTTTTATAGCCTTCTGACTTATGTAGATTATATTAAATTCTGAAAGCAAAATTTGCCATCTCGCCATTCTTCCATTCAGAACCGTTGACTCCATCATGTATTTCAATGGATCAAGCTTTGAGATGAGCCAAGTGGTATGGTATAGCATGTACTGTCTTAATCTTCGAGTTGTCCAAATCAGAGTACAACATAACTTTTCAATCGGTGAATATCTCATCTCACAGTTAGTGAACTTCTTACTGAGATAATAGATTGCCTTCTCCTTTTTTCTTGACTCATCATGCTGACCAAGCACACATCCCATAGAATTACTGAACACTGATAAGTATAGTATTAATGGTTTATCTGGGTTGGGTGGAGACAATACCGGAGCATTCAACAAATACTGCTTGACCTTTTCAAAAGCATTCTGGCATTCCCCATCCCAAATACCTTGATTGTGCTTTCTGAGGAGGCGAAAGATAGGATCAAATTTCTCGGTTAGTTGTGAAATGAACCGAGCAATATAATTCAACCTTCCTAGGAATCCTCGAACTTCTTTTTGAGTACGTGGTGGAGGCAATTCTCGTATGGCTCTGACCTTGTCTGTGTCGACTTCAATTCCTTTTTCACTGACTACGAAGCCTAACAACTTTCGGATCTGGCTCCAAAGGTACACTTTGCTGGATTGAGCTTCAACTGAAATTTTCTCAACCTTACAAACAATCTTCTCAAGACCTCAATATGCTCTTTTTCTGTACACGACTTGGCAATCATATCATCGACGTATACCTCAATATCCTTATGCATCATGTCGTGGAACAAGTTCACCATGGCTCTTTGGTACGTTGCCCCTGCGTTTTTTAGTCCAAATGGCATTACTTTATAGCAAAAGGTGCCCCACAAGGTTATAAAGGTGGTTTTATCCATGTCCTCTAGATGCATCTTTATCTGGTTGTATCTTGAGAAACCATCCATAAAGGAGAACAATAAATATCCCGCTGATTTATCTACTAAAGTGTCAATGTGGGGTAAGGGAAAATTATCCTTTGGGCTTGCTTTATTCAAGTCTCTGTAATTGACACACATTCGTACTTTTCCATCCTTCTTGGGAACAGGCACAATGTTAGCTACCCATTCGGAGTACTTTACTTCTTGGAAGAATCCCGCATCAAACTGCTTCTTGACTTCGTCCTTTATTTTCAAAATGATATCTGGCCTCATTCTTCGCAACTTCTGTTGAACTGGCTTACAATCCTGTCTTATCGGAAGACGATGTACCACAATGTCAGTACTCAATCTAGGCATATCCTGATATGACCAGGCAAAGATATCTTTAAACTCTCGAAGCAACTCAATCAGACCATGCCTTGTGTCCACGCCAATTAGGGTTCCGATTTTCAACTCCTTCCCTTCCTCTAGGGCTATATTCTCTATTGCCTCTTTCTCATGTGGCATGATTTGCTTCTCCTCCTGCTTAACCATTCTTAACAAATCGAGAGATATGTCACAATCTTGAACATCTTCAAAATCCTGAGGTTCCTCTAAACCCATGTCTTGCTTGCTAGAGAAATTAGGAGCTGTAGTATCAGCGCTCATATCATTTATATCTAGATACCTGTGGGAGTATGAAAGAATATACAAAGAATGAATGAATCGAAGAATGATTGTTTATGTGCTATGAATAAAAGAATAAGAATTGCTAGAATTTGAAGGAATATTGGTCGATAAAAATAGAACAATACTCGTTTAAATTGATAAAAAGTTATGTTTTATTTAAATAATTATAGATGAACATAAGCCTATTTCTAGAGTAACAGACATGTTTTGAGAATTACTCTGAAAAATTCCAAAAGACTACAGGAAGGTCTTCCGCAGTCCAATTATTCAGAGAGCTCCCCGGTTCGTAAGGGCGAATGCCTTCGAGGCTTCCTTGCTCCGATCCTTAATTGTGCACAGCATTAACATTCAACGAGAAAAGTGGCAACCCAATAAGTTAAGGCACTACTTTCTCGAAATTTCCAAACACCAAGCATCGCCTTATTTGCAAAAAAAAAATCTTATCTCGAGGTAATAAGATGTCATATCCAGTGAGTTAGGACACAACACCTCAAATATCAGAGTGTAAGTATTTTATTTAACACTCGTATTATGATTTAAAAGAATATGCCGTTATTTAGGTTAAACGTGAGAGAAAAAAAATCAAAATCCAGTAAGTTAGGGCACGATTGTCTCGGATTACCAAATACGAAATATTTACTTCAGTGAAAGAATAACTATCGGGTTGGTTAAAACCTAAATTCGTAATGAAACGAGATAATAAATAATGCATAACAAATAAAAATTGATAACTATAACAGGATAAACATAAACACAAATATGAATACTAACGATAAATACGAATGTAAGATAAATGGGTCGAATAAATAATAAGAAAGGAAATAATGAATAAGCTAAATGTTTGAAATTATTTTAAAAAAACTATAAATAGAATAGATGATGAAATAATAATAAAAGTAATGATATGTAAATAAAATAAATATGCTAAAAATATACAGTTATCAAATTAGTTAATATAAAATAATAACGTATAAGTAAATACAAAAATAAAGGAAAATATAATAACAATAATAGAAAAATACAACAATAATAATAGTAAAAGATATAATAACCTAATAATATAATAGTAATAGTAACAATATGACGATAATAGTAAAAATAATATATTAAATAATAGTAATAAAAGTAGTGATAATAATAATAATAATAATAATAATAATAATAATAATAATAATAATAATAATAATAATCTATTAAGTTATAATGAAAATAATGATAATGATGATATATTAGATAATAATAGTAAAATAATAAGTAACAATGATAAATTATAATAATAGTGATGAGAATAACAAGTGATGATAATAACAGTAATAATAGTAGTAATAATATATTAGTAATACATAATAGAGTAGTAAAAAAAATATAGTAGTTATAGTAATAATAATATAAGCATTAGCATATATCATTATGAAAAATAATGATAGTAAAATATAATAATAGTAATAATAATAATGGAATGAAGGTAATAATAATATTAAAGTAAAGTAAACAAAAATAATACTATATATCAATATATATATACATATAATGCAAATACACACAACCATATTATAATAATAATAATAATAATAATAATAATAATAATAATAATAATAATATAGAAATACAAAGAGCAAATAAAGAAGGAAAAAAGAAAAGAAAGAAAGAAAAAGAAACCCTAAATCACCTAATCCCACTACTTTAGTTGCATTGATAAGTGCAAATAGCACTTCTCCACCACTCCATACCTGCAAAAGAAGACAAAAAAAGGGAAACAAAAAAAAAAACAAGTGGGTTCAATCCCGGTATGACCAGTTGAACTTGATTGAAGAAAAGAGGCTAAAAGCCATTCGACATGGTCAGATGTATCAGAAGCGAATGATGCGAGCTTATAACAAGAAAGTTCGATTAACAGAATTCCATGAGGGAGACCTTGTACTGAAAAAGATCCTTCCTATTCAAAAGGATTTTAGAGGAAAATGGATGCCGAATTGGGAAGGGCCGTATGTCGTGAAGAAAGCTTTCTCCGGTGGTGCATTGATCTTAGCAGAAATGGATGGGAAAAGTTTACCTAATCCAGTGAACTCGGACTCAGTTAAAAAATACTTTGTCTAAAGAAGAAGAGAATCTAAGGTGAAAACCCGCAAAAGGCTCCTTGAAAAAAAAAATCAAAAACGGAGAGGCCAAGGTGAAAACCCGCAAAGGGCACCTTGTGACCAAAAGGGTTTTGAGTTGAAAACCTATAAGGGCAGCTCAAATTTTGAAGAGTACACAGTGATCTTGTTGCAAAGAGCGAAGAATGCTACAAAGGGCATCAACAGAGTACTTGGGATCTTTTAAACACATTTTGAACTCAAGAAAGACTTCATGGAGCTGGTGTATAGGCACTCAAGCGGTGATATCTGGAAGATCTAACTTCTATCTTGTTTTCCATCTTTAGATTCTATACCTTCCTAAATATAGGCCTTCAGATTAATTTCCTTTGTATTCTTTCTTCTTAATTTCCATCTTCGAATCAGTGGCAGAAGGAGGTTCAAGAAGAAAAGGATAGAGCCGAGTACTGGGAGAGGAAATTCCAAGAAATGCAGGGGCAGAATTTGGCATTAGAGGAAGAGAATAAAGGATTGAAGACCAAGGTAATGAAACTTGGAAAATCCCTGCGTTGGCACCAAAACCATAATTCTACGGTCGAGTTAAAGGAGCTAAGAAGCAAGGTTGAAGATTTGGAGGTGGCATTGCATGACGGTGAACTCCGGGTTGAGCAGCTCAAGGTGCAAGAGGATTATCTGAGGGGAGAGCTACATCAGGCTAAAGAACAGGTCAGAAAAAGGGAACATGTCATTGGTGAAGCCATAGCTCTGATTCGAGAGGTTGCTGAGTATGTGCAAGACTTGGCAATTTGAGCTGACGTATTGAGTCTGATGTATTCATCATCGTCGGATGTAGGACGAAAGTTAGCCCTTTTATTAGATAGAGTTAAAGCTTTGGGCTTTAGGGTGAAATCGTATTTGTAATCCTCTTATATGTAAAGATATTCTTTTTCTAAATAAAATTTTCTAAATGAAGTTGAACCAGAATTGATATTCTTTTTGCATTCATGCATTTGCATCTCATAACATTTCATCACATCATTTGCATTCAAAATTATAGAAAGACCCTGATTAGTTAAAGTTTACTTTCCAGAGAGGTAGAAAAGAGAGAGGTAGAAAAGAAAATCTGGAAATCACACATCCTTACGGCACTCGTACTAAAACTAAGAACATGGATCAAAGGTTTGAGCAATTACAAAAAGATATGCAAGATCAAATGCAAGAGCAGTTGGCCAAAATACAGAATGAAATGAGGGAGCAGATGCTAGAGGCTCAGAGAAACATGATGGCTAAAATAGCTCAACTGCTGAGAGCCACTGATAAAGGAAAAGCTCCCATGGTGATCACTAAAGAGGATAATGAAGGTCCTCCTTCGGGTTTTACTCCGCCTCATGTGCCCCTGCAAACCGAGGCACCTCCTAGAAGGCCATCTGTTACAGTAAGCCTCAATATGGGCCAGTGGATGCTAGAATCCCCATAAATTTCCCATCTGGGTTGGGAAATAATTTGGGTGATAGCTCGATCAACCCTATTACTCCTGATCTGGATTTAATGGAGAAGGAAAGAATGGCCACTGAATCCTCAAAACAATTGGAAGATCGTTGCAGGTGGTTAGAGGAGAAGTTTAGGGTTATAGAAGGCGTTGGCAATCATCATGGGATTAATGCCAAAGACTAAGTTTGGTTCCAGATTTGGTGCTTCCTCATAAATTTAAGATGCCAGAGTTTGAAAAATACAACAGGACTACTTGCCCAGAGGCACACATAATAATGTTTTGTAGAAGAATGACTGGTTATGTGAACAACGATCAACTATTGATCCATTGTTTTCAAGCCAGCCTAGTGAGAGCGGCGGCTAGGTGGTACAATCAGTTGAGCCGTGCAAGAATTAGTTCATGGAGAGATCTTGCACAGGCTTTCATGCAACAGTATAACCATGTGACTGATATGACGCCAGATAGGATCACACTTCAAAACATGGAGAAAAAACCTAATGAAAGTTTTAGGCAATATGCACAACGATGGAGGGAGGTGGCAATGCAAGTACAACCACTATTGTTAGAAAAGGAAACCACCATGTTATTTATTAATACTTTGAAGGCGCCATTCATCACACATATGATTAGAAGTACCACAAAAAGTTTCGCGGATATAGTTATGGCGGGTGAAATGATTGAGAATGCCGTGAGAGGCGGTAAAATCGAGGGGGAAGTGGCTAAAAGATCGACCCCAAGGAGAAAGGACAATGAGGTGAATAGTCTCAACTCGAGGGCAATCACAGTTTGTCAACCCAAAGTAGCTATAGTCGAACAACAAAATACCCAAATACAGGAATCGGGCATAAGACAGAATTCGGAAAGAATGCAATTTATGCCTATCCTTGTGACGTATCGTGAGCTTTATCAAAGCTTGTATGATGCACATGCCATTGCTCCATTTCACTTGAAACCACTACAGCCACCGTACCCTAGATGGTATGATGCAAATGCTAAGTGCGAATATCATGCGGGAATACCGGGGCACTCGATCGAAAACTGCACAGGATTCAAGAAGGCCGTAGAAAGGCTTATCAAGATGGGGGTTGTGAAATTCGACAGTACCCCTAATGCCTAAAATCCGTTACCGGATCATGGCAATCAAGGAGTGAATGTCATTGATGAAACAAAGAAAAGAAAAATCAAGGAAGACATTGCTGAGGTGAAGACACCTATGAAGGTAATATGGGAAGAGATGGTGAAGAGAGGTATATTGACCTCTAGAAAAGGAGGAGAAGGAATAGATAACCATTGTGAGTTCCATGGGGAAGTGGGTCATATGATCCAAAATTGTGAAGAGTTCAAGGTCATGGTACAAGGCCTTATAGTTAATAAAGAGTTGCAGGTTTTTGAAGGTAGTTCTTATGAAAGAAAAATATGTGTGCTAGAGAATGAACGACAAAGAACCAACCAACCGAGAATTATTATTTCCTTGCCAGGGAATAATGAGGAGGGGTCGTTTTTTTTTGTCTTTCCTAGGTCGATATGGAAGGAGAGGACAAACGAAAAAAAAAAAAAGATTCAAGAGATTTTTTTTTTTTGAGATTCAAGAGGGCATTTTTCTTTTTTTTTTTTGAGATTCAAAAACAAAAAAAATCAATATATCAATAGCAATCAAAAAGGTTCAAAGGGTTTCATTATATTCACTCCAATCATAGTAAGAAATAAGGGATAGAATCAAAGCTGTGCGTTTTGGGTCAAAGGGCTATTGTCCATTTTAGTCCTTCCGGTTATTTTGTGTGCGAATTAATCCCTCTTCTTTTATTTATTACGGATTTGCCCCAAAATATTGCTCTCAGATTCGATTATGTCCTTCCTATTATTTTTTATTGTTTTCATTTACCTTATTTATATTATTATGTTTACATTTATCTCTTATTTCATTCTAATACTAGTTTTATTAGCACTTCTATTGTTTTACTATTAATTAATGGATGTTTATTATATATGTACGTATGTACATTTCTATATATAAGTATTATTTTTATTACGTCATTTTAATATTACTATTATATCATATTTACTTTCTACATTTTAATATTATTATTATTATTATTATTATTATTATTATTATTATTATTATTATATATTAGTGTATATTTTATGTACATATATGTATGAATATACTTTTATATATAGTATTGTCTTTTAAATTTAATATTTTTATTTGCTCTTTGTATTTCTATATTATTATTATTATTATTATTATTATTATTATTATTATAATATGGTAGTGTGTATTTGCATTATATGTATATATATATATTGATATATAGTATTATTTTTGTTTACTTTACTTTAATATTATTATTACCTTCATTCCATTATTATTATTACTATTATTATATTTTACTATCATTATTTTTCATACGTATATATACTCTGTTTTTATTATTATTACTATAACTACTATATTTTTTTACTACTCTATTATGTATTACTAATATATTATTACTACTATTGTTACTGTTATTATCATCACTTGTTATTCTCATCACTATTATTATAATTTATCATTGTTACTTATTATTTTACACAAGACTGACCCTCCTAAAAGCACCTAAAGACCTAAATGTTTCGCCAAAATTGCAGGAGGACAGTGACCTTTTCTTGAGTCGATGAAAAGATCCGTGGTTACGTCATCCACATATCCCAAAGCCCTAGGGAAGACCATCAATCCATATAAACTTAGGGCAAAAACATCTATCTTCTTTGTCTCATCAGGGTGTGTCAGAATCAAATCTTTCAAAGCATCCCACGAAATGCACTTGCACTCACCCTTTTCTTTAATTCGGGCCGTGGCCCACTGCTCACTCGTCTCCGTAATAATCATCAATTTCTTCCAAAAGGTAGGGACACAAGGAGCTCGGGAATAGATCCTATCATTCTGAAACTGGGGACAACGAAGTAAAGCAGTGTACTCTTCCACCGTAGGTACCATGTCTACTTCCCCAAAAGTGAAGCAACTGTATACCGGGTTCCAAAACTGAGCAAGGGCTTTGAATAAGTGCTCGTCTATCTGAACATCAAGCAAGTAAAGTAAGTCTCCATAGTTACCGTAGAATAATTTCTTAGTCTCTTTGCCCCACTGATCCCAAATTTCCTTAAGCTCTTGGAGATTATTCTGTGTGACACTTATACGAGTATAATCTGGCAGCTCCGACACATATCCTATAGCTATACTGTCTCCCTTCTCTAGTTGATTTTGCTCGGACCATCTGTGGACATTAACGTTGCCTTCCACTTTATCAAGAAGTCCGTTCTCCATAATAAAACTTCCTAACTTAGAAACTGACCATGAACCGATATCTTTGTAAATGCAAAATGACATAAAGAAAAGAGATAGTCAGTATCACATGATATCAATAAATTTCAACGATAACTTATAAGGGTAATGTCTTTTGTTTTCTTTTCTTTTTTTTCAGTATCACTCTCTTGTTTACATTTATATTATTTGGGTGAGAAAGAGATAAAAGAAAAAAAAGGAAGATCCTCCTACTCTCGCCCTCCTCAAGGCTATTTGTGCCCTTTTGTAATGCTTCCTTAGATCATCTCGATCTTCCTCAATCTTCCTTTTTTCTTTCCTCTCTTTCTCGACTTCCATCTTTTGAACATCAACGTCCAAACTCAAGTACATCTTTTCTTCTTCGACCTTTGCTATCCTCCTCTCGAACTCCAAGCTTTGTCTCTCTAACTCTTGTTTCATAATTTCTAACTCTGAGGGCCTTACTTGCAAATATTCCTCCATTGGTCGAGCTCCTTCCATACTTGGCTTAGGGGTATTATCATTAACTCTTCTACCTCTCCATTCTATGTATTCCGGTGTTGTAGCGGGGCTAATAGCTTTTCCTCTCAATCGACAAGTCTTCTTCCAAGCACTAGAAACTTCACTAACCCTCCTCTTGTAATCGGCTCCTCTATATACAAACTCACTTTGAGCCAACCCCTGAGTCGCTGGTATGAACTGTCTCAATCCATGCTGCCTCCGTACGAGCAAAGGGGCATAGCCAATGGCACCCTAAATCCCCAATAAGGGTACCAAATCAAAACTACCGCATCGGTAAAGAACCTCACCAGGTATCATCCACAGAGCCCTCCACTTGACATCTTTTGACTGAAGGTTCTGAAGTAATGCTATCCAATTCTCTTCTGGAACATCAACTCTCCTGGTTGAAGCTACTATATCTTTCAACGGTGAATAATCCTCAAAGTAAACCCGACAAACCACCCTATCTATCAACCGAAAATGACTGTAGAACCAAGCCAAAAGCAACTGAGCACACCCTATAAACCTGCCAGCACCAGCCCTCCGACATGCACCTAAATACCTAAATGTTTCCGCCAAAATTGCAGGGACAAAAGTGACCTTTTTACTGAGTCGATGAAAAAGATCCGTGGTTGCCTCATCCACATATCCCAAAGCCCTAGGAAAGACCATCAATCCATATAAACTTAGGGCAAAAACATCTATCTTCTTTGTCTCATCAGGGTGTGTCAGAATCAAATCTTTCAAAGCATCTCACGAAATGTACTTGCACTCCTTCCAAGCGAGTGAAAGAGAGGGGATTAATTCGCACACGCAAATAACCGGGAAGGACTAAAACGGACAATAGCCCTTTGACCCAAAACGCGCAGCTTTGATTCTATCTCTTATTTCTTACGACGATTAGAGTGAATATAATGAAACCCTTTGAACCTTTTTTATTGCTATTGATATATTAATTTTTTTGTTCTTGAATCTCAAAAAAAAGAAAAATTCCCTCTTGAATCTCAAAAAAAAAAAATCTCTTCTTGAATCTCAAAAAAATCTCTTCTCTCCAAAATACAATAGATTCCTCTCTCCAATCCCCCCCTCCTTTGTTACAATGAACATAGGGCTCTTTTATAGCCCAAAATCCAAAGAAAAAAAATACAAAGAATTTCATTTTCTATTGTTTTTCTTTGTTGCCCTTTTTTTGTCTTCTTTTGCAGGTATGGAGTGGTGGAGAAGTGCTATTTGCACTTATCAATGCAACTAAAGTAGTGGGATTAGGTGATTTAGGGTTTCTTTTTCTTTTTTTTTTCTTGGTTTTGTTTTGGGTATTGGGCTAATTGGGCTAGGGTTAGGTATTAAGTTTGGGTTTAGTATTTATTTATTTGGTTTATTGGGCCTCGGGCAAAATTTGGGCCATACAGATCCCGATCGAACTATGGCGGACGATGTAGAAAGTAACGCGCCGCCCCACTTATTGTTGTTATGTACCTAAATTCTAATTGTTGTCATGAATGTATAAATGACATGTTATGCGAGTAAATTACGATGTGAGCAAATGTGATGCTATTCGATTGGATATGAAGCCCGTTGAACCTTAGACATAGCATAGGATACAAATGGGCATGTTATAAAAATTATGTGTTCTGAACTCATGAGTTGAGTCTGCGTTCATGAGATCAATGCTATAGGTAACGTGGGTCCGGGTACTGACTTTGTGTACAGACTCGTGAGTGGCTTAATGAGCAAACGTTACATGATAGCTATGGGTCTGGGTCCTAACTTGATAAAAAAAGGCCGTGAGTAGCTCAAATGTGAACGTTTCATAGCACGAGGTAGCCCTGATTTCTTATATGGCATTTAGACTCAAATTCCCCGTGTATCCATATGTATTTTGAGAGTTCAATGGGTAACCCGAAGATTTAGTTGGTGAATACTTTGATGAGGTATGTATACCGAACTAATGGTTAGGACCTGAGTAAGGAACGAGGTGTCTTAAGTATACCTTAATGAAAGAAAAAGTAAGATAGAGGCTTTAAGTGATTTTTATCATTTAAGCATGACAAGCTACCGTTGGATGAATATGATTTTCTTATAATTGTACTTTATTTGCATATATGTACTTACTAAGCTCCCACGCTTACCCTCCTTTCTTTTATTTCCTTATAGTGTCGCCAAGCTAGCATCGGGAATCCAGTGACATCAAAAGCTTCGATCACACTATCACTCAAGACCTCAGTATAGCTAGTTTCATTGTTTTGTTTTCTAGCATGTATAGGGACTCAAGTCTTTGTTTAGTGCTTTGTTAGTTAGCCATAATATGTTGGCTCATATGATGAATACGATACTCATTTTGTATAAGGTCATGGATGATGGTCAATACTCATTTTTTATTTATAAATGGAAGATGATATTTTAATGGATGAGTAAATTGCATAAATGAAATGTTGTTCATTATGGTTATTTTGGCTATGAAATGTGCCCTTATGTTAGTATAGAGTGATATTTGTGCAGGTTACATAAGTAAAGGTGACAAAAAAGCTTGGTAAATAGCCTTATTTTGTCCACACGAGTAGGCACACAGACGTGTGTCTAGGCCGTGTGTGACAAATCCATTTGAATCAAGTTATCTTGAAGATTGGATTGGATTAGATCAAGTAATTTGGATCTCTTGGATTATAGAGAATGGATCTAGATAGCATTAAAGATAGCATTGAAAAACAATCTCCAACAGTCCATTTTACATTGGCCTTTATTAGTATATTGTATTTTGCTATTTTATAGATACTATTTAATAAGGACTAGATTGTAATTAATCTCTAGTATGTTAGCAAGTCTCAAACTTCTATATATTTGAGAGAGTTGTATAGGCATTGTAACTAAGGATTGAGAGCAATTAGTTGTTCACTGAAGAAAGTATTTTGTGAACGCATTTGAGAGTAAACAAGTTGTGTTTATAACCTAGGTTCTCAAGGGGAGAACTTAGATATCTAGGTCTTTAGATACAAAAGTGAGGTTGCTATGCTAGGAGAGTGATAGAACTTGATTCACTTATTATATTAGGATTAAATATAATGAATTTACTCACAGAGCTAAAGTCAACAAACATAGGGAAACCAAACTGTGTAAGCAATCTTTTATGTCATTTGTTTACTCTATTTTCAGTTAGTTCATCATAGAAGCAACCAAAGTAGTCACTGTAGCTAAACATTTCTATTCAACCCTCTAAGCAATTAGTAATTGTTTAATTCAACAATGTTTGGTTGATATCTGTTAGCAACTAGTGTATCGGTTAACTATTTGTAACCTAAAATTTGTAACAAAGTATTTACTTTATGATAATTCTGATTAATATTTTAATCTAGAATTTTACAACAATTAAACAAAATTAATCTCAAAACAATATTAAAAAAACTCATAACATTTTTAAATAATAGAATAAATTAACATTAAAATTAACCAAATAACAACAATAATTACAAAAGATAATAATTAAAGCAAAATAATAAATATATCAACAATTAATTAAATAAGAAATCTCAAAATTAAAATGTAAATAAATATCAAATAAAATAAAAATTTAAAATAAATAAATCAGTCTTAAACTTATAAATAAAAAGTTCCAATAAATTTAAATTTTATTTTATTTATCTAATGTTTGAATTTATTTGTTATTGGCTGATATTATTATTTAAACTCTCTTACAATTTAGATAGTAACTTTCTTAGTCATACAATGCACGAGTTTAATTGTATGTATCAATTAAAATATATTATATTTATTTTTAAAATTGATTTCAAAATTTGTAATATTTTAGAAATACCATGATTGAAAAAGTAAATACAAAATAATATAAATATTTAAGTATATTTGATTATTATGAAATTAAAACATAATAATATGTAAGTTTAATTTTTAAAACATTATAATTGATGCTAGAACGAATTCAAAAACAATAAATGTTTTTAAAAATTAAAATTAAATATTATAAAAAAACACGATAAATATTTTTAGGAATTAAAATTATTAATATCAACATGGCCTAAATAAGTAAATAAACTATAAGGAGTTAATAAACGTCATATAAAAGCCAACTTTTTTGTTAGGGTTTCGAAACCTTAGACAGTTTCTCTTCACACCACAAAAACAATGCCTTCTCTCCATCATCTCTCTTCGTTTTTTTTTTCAAGAAAATCTCAGTAACATTTTATCTAAAACAAAGATTTTAAACTCGACTCACAACAAATCCCTTTGATGTTCTACTTGATCAATCTAAAAAAAAAAAGCAATCTTTTTTATTTCTTTTTCCATTTTAAAACCACAAATAATTCTTATTAACAATATATCTTGTTCTTGTAAAGTTCAGGACATCATGGACCTTCTTCGGCAAGAGTTCTAAATAATAATATGGCCTAACATGACTTTATGTTCATATTTACATGCAACCAAAATAAAATAATTAACATTAAAATATAAATCAAAATATATTCAAAATTTGAATATAAGCCTCAATTATTCACCATCAAGTAGTTTAAAAAAGTGAAATTGAATTTTCTTCCCAGGAATTTGGACTAAGTTTAAATTTTCGAGTCAAAGTTTTTTAGAGGGCTTTACTTGAATACCACCCCGTTCAAATAAAATTTTGCTCAAACAATAAAACAAATAAAAACATATCTAGTTATAAAAAAATCTCAATTACTCAAAAATAGTCCTTAATAATAAATTAAAAATCACAATTAAGTGAAACAAATAAAAGTAAACACTCAATTTAATGAGCTTTAACTAAACCACAAATCAAGAACATGTAAGTATCACGGAAAAATAATCGCCAAATTAAACAAGCAATTTCACAATAATTTTAACTCAAGACTATTTTTAGGGTAGAATTGTAAAATTATTAAATTCAACGGTACAGTTTAAATTATAATGCCGGTCGAGATCATAGATAATATACAATATGATAGTCCTAAAGGATTTAAACAGTACTATACAATCTTATCCCTTAGGATTACAAAATATTCACAATGCTAACTCCAATTTTATTGGAGTATTTCACTAGACCACCACGGCTTTAAATAAATCGGTTTTTACATATGTTTTCTCAAACTGGGCCAATTCAACTAGGTTAAATGAACCCCATTTAATCAATTAACCTACATGAAATATTCTGTGTGCATATGTCACAAGCTTTGATCCGCGACCTCTAACATAATAACATTTATAATTAAAACTATATAGAATCAACATTTAAATTTAAACCTACATAAAAAAAATAGCATTGTTCAAATTGAATGTAATTAAAATTAAATCGAGATCAAATTAAATTAATTAAAACTAAATTAAGGATCAAATTCCATAAGAGGCAAACTGAAAAGGAAAATAAAAACGAAATTAAACCATCACTAAAAAAAATGGTGGATGGACTAAGTACGGGTTCAAGCGTGGACCCCTAATGTAGAAACCATGTTTTTTTTTTTAATTTTAATTATTTCATATACTTTTTTATATAAACCTTCAAAATAAACTTTTATCATTCCCCTTAAACCAACTAAAAATTTGACAAAAGCACTGTACACTTATCAATTAATAGTATAGTTGCAGTGAGTAAAGATATCTTTCCCACGAGGATTAAAAGTACTAGTAACTATTGTCTTTCTATTATTTAACCGACAAATTTGAGAGATTGATTAAAACTAAAATTAACTAAATTAATTAACTAAAGAACACAACAAAGAACAAATCAAGAAAACAAAGATTAACAACCAATAAGCGAAATAATACCCAAGACAGAATTCATCTAGACTTCATCTGTCATTATCAATCTAAATTAAATAACTTCTTCATTCAGTATCTTGATCTGTAGAAATCCCTAAATTATGCTAATATCTCTCTTCAAGAGTAAGAGCAACTGACTCTAGGTTGATTAATTGAAATTTCTTTCAAATTAAAACCCTTATTATCTCATTAACTCGATTTATGGATCCCCTATTAGATTTGACTCTAATCCGATAGATTTATGTCATCCTATTTCTGGGATTGCATGCAACTTCACTCAATTACGCTAGATCTACTCTTAAACAGGGTCTATTCCTCTTTTGATTTAAGCACATCAAATATGGATCAATAGGTTAGAAATATTAAACTAAGAATTAAGCACACAATTGAAAACAATATCTAAGTCTTTATTGCATAAAAATAAATTAAATAACAGAATCCATCCTAGGGTTCATCTCCCTAGAAAACGCATTAAGAACAGAATTAAGATATGTTACTTTTAGCACTTATCACTCCCTTATTCTTCCATTTTCGACTTTAATGATCGGAAAATTCAAATACTCACTAGAAAATTTAAAATTTTTCAGAGTGTAGTGAGCTTTTCCAATAAGATTTAAATTAAAATTTAAATAGATATCAAATTCAAAATAAAATTATAAATAAAACAATCAAAATTAAAATCATAAATAAAGAGCTCCAATAAATTTAAGTTTATCTAATTTACAAGAAGTTTGAATTTATTAGTTATTGGCTTACCATGCGGATAGTATTATGATTTAAATTCCCCATCCAATTTAGATCGTAATAATAATATTGACATGAAAGGAAAAATGAACAATTCAATCCTTGACCATGTTAAATTTTATTTTGATTTTTTGATATTACTGTTTTTTGTTCCTGAAGTTTAACTATTTTTGTGGATTAAAATTTAAGCTCTAAATCAAATCTATACGAACTAAATTGCTCTGCGGCCATATTACATAGATCTAATAGGTAATAAAAGGAACTATTCTCATCTCTACATGAAATAGCAGCTTTAAAGAAGTTAACACCAATCGGCTCAGTTAGGGCAAATACAAATCTCCATATTGGCTGCCTGTGTAAAAAGAAAACGGACCCTTTACTTGGTTAATCATGCCTTCAGTTTCAATGTTTCATCTTACATATTATACTTTAAATTCCCCATCCAATTTGTTTTTATCTTACATGTTATGTTTTGTAAGATGTTTTATATAATATTTAAAAAAAAATTAGGTTCATTACGATTACTTAGCACGGCATCAATATGCTTTCTTTTTCATTTCTATTTTTTTGTTATTAAGATCGAATTTGTCATTGTCAAGGTATAATATTCTATATTCAATTTCGTTTACATCGCCAAGCTTTCTTTAATAATACAACCTAATCTCTTCTATTAAACCTCTCAACAATACTTGACGAAGAAGAAAATATAGAAGAAAAAAAAAAACAATTAGCAAAATGGATCGTCTTCCTCAAGAGCTTGTCATTGATATACTATCAAGGCTTCCAATCTCAACCATAATGCAATCCAAGTCCGTGAATCGAGCCTGGCGTATCTTAATACGAAATCAAGTGTTTGTCAACATGCATTTCAAGCGCATGGTTGAGAATGACCCAAGCTTCATTTTACAAATCAGAGATCAACCCATCCAAAACCAACTTTACTTCGGAGATTTCTCCAGCCATCCAAATGATAGAAACGTTACGATCATCACAAAGAAGCTTACCATGCTACCATTGCTAACTAATTTCCATTTGGTGAGTTCATGTAATGGATTGCTATGCTTGCGTGGCACTCACCGAAGCCTTGGACTGATCTGTATTTATAATCCTTTTACCAGGGATTCTATGGAGTTGCCAAAGCTAATAGCAAAGGGACCTAGTCATCAAGTGGGGGTATTGGGATTTGGTCTGGATGCTACCACAAACAAATATAAGGTTGTAGAGGTATCATATAAACGAATTTATAGAGCTTCTCCAAGCCATGTTGTTAGACCTGTCAATCGCCTAGCTCCTCAGATTATAGCACCTTCTTCAATTGACTCTGAGGTTCATATTTTGACTGTTGGTAATGGTAGCCCCACAAGGAGAAATTTGGGAAGTTTCCCTTTCCATTTTATGTGCCAAAAATCTCAGGTTTTGGTCAATGGAAAACTTCATTGGATTTCTTATCCTCGGGGTAGTAAAGCTTACCTTGCTATTATTTCGTTTGACTTGGGTAATGAACAATTCAAGGAAGTCCCTAGGCCTGATTGTATCAGTTCGGACAGGCAATTTCACGAACTCGTGGTTCTACGAGGTTGCCTGTCGGCGGTTTGTTTTGATTACGATAATGAAGAACTGGAGATTTGGGTTATGAAAGAGTATGATGTGAAAGAGTCTTGGGTCAAAGAATTTAGCATTGGAACTTACCTACCAAAAATATTGCAACCGGATGAACGTGAATCATTGGATAGTTCTATGTTTTATATGCCTAAGACATGCATGCGAGTCCTATGTCAGTTGAGGAGTGGAGGGATTTTATTGGAGTACAAAATTAAAGCACTCTTTGTCTATGATCCTCATTGCAGAACATTCCAGAATTTTCAACTTACATTTGAAGGAATTCCCAGATGTTTCACCTTAGCCGTTCATGTTGCAAGCCTCAACTGGATCGATACATTTATCGAGGCACCATGATACTGATTTCATGTTATCTAAAAAAAAAAAAAAAGAATGAGATGTCTTTATCGGAGTTTTTATAATCAGTTTATGCAGTTGTTGAGATGACTGCTGTTTAAGTCCCCTCGATCCAGTCTTGATTTCTTTGAATTATCTTGAGACATTTTATTCAAAAATTAAAAAGAAATCCTTTCTATGAATTATTTTGACTAAAGGGTAAAAAAACTTACTAAAAAATAAATAAAAAATTAATTTAACTGAAAAAAGTAACCCTAAAGAAATTGTTCAAGTTTGACCATAATTGAGTTAATATGACTGACTAAGTCATCAGAAGTTGTCACATGGCATACCATGTCAACAAAAAGTTGTTTTTCAAAAAATAATTAAAATGTGTATATAAAATGAATATGAACAAATAGTTATCTAAATTCATTCAGATACATGCAAAACTAAAATACTTTAAAAATTATAAAAATTTTATTAATGATTATTTTAAAATTCTAAATATGTATATATAAATTTCAAATGTGTAAAAACTTAAAAAATTATTTATTCTTAGTGTATATATATAATTACATTTAATTTAATTATATATATTTATGCAAGAAACTAAGAATTTAATGTTAAGTAGTTGAAATAAAATTATAAAATTTTGAAACATCATGATTAAAAATTCTAGAATAAAGTATAAAGAAATTATAAAAAAAAATTCAACAATGCATCAAAATATGAACAAAAATTTTATAATTATAAAAATTCAAATAATTTCTAAAATATTATTTTTTTAGTTTTTTTACATTAATAATATGACATTTATTTTTATATCTTTTATATCTTTAAATTCATGTTTGAAATATTGTACCCAAAATTTGACCCGTGATTTTTTTCTTAAAAGTACCATTTATATTTTACCATTGTTTTCAACAGTGATGAGTGCATCAATACAATTTTTTTTGCTTTTGTATTTTTTTCTTCTTCTTCTTCTTTTCTAATTGTTTGTTATTGCGACCGATTTGGTCATTTTCATAATGTAATATTCTATTCAATTTCAATTTTATTTTCATCGCCGTCGAAATCATTTTCAAATCGAGTTTTGGAAAATGGGAGTCGATTTTAAGAAAAATGAAAACGGGAGTCGCCACCGATCTTTTTTAGGTGTGATTGGATCACCTTATAAAATGTTTTGTTTAAAAATCATTAGTTTTGGTCTACGAAATCAGAAAATGGGTTCGGGAGCCGATTACGTACGAGGAAGGGTTACCACCCTCGTAACGCCCAAAAATTGGTACCTAATTGATTATCAAAATGTCTTTAATGTCAGAAATTTAAAAATTTTAAGATATAATCCTCTTTAAAATATTTGAAAATTTGGGTTTACTTGTATCAAAGTATCGACTATAAGTTAGCCCTTAAATATCTCTATCTCAAAACAGCAAAATGTTGCATCCAGTAAGTTAGGATATATCACTTTGCAATTCCAAGACAGTCATTTATATTTCGAAATCCTTTAAAAACTTTAGAAGGGTACTTGGTATTCGAACTTAACGAGAAAAGTTGCAACCCAATAAGTTAGGGCACTACTTTTTGAAATTTCCAAACACCAAGTATTGCCTTTATATTTTTGAAAATTTTAGAGCCTTGTCTTTTAAAGATGATCGTGGAAAATCGTATTACATTATAAATCATAATAATATATTATTGTACTAGGTAGATAAAAAATGAATACTATGATATAAAGAATAATACATACGAAGCAAAAAATGCAAACAAAGATATATGTATAACATGTATTGAAAATGAATAAACAAAGTATATAAACACATGAAATAATATTTAAATGATGCATGATAAAAAACATAAATCAAATAATGTATGATATACAAATAAAAGAAATATAGTGCATATTATAAAATAAACTTAACACATACGTGATACATACAATATAAAACATGTGAAAAGAAACTAATATATAAAAAGGAGTAATTGATTGCTAACAAAATATACATACAATTAAAAACAAGACATTTCATAACCATTTTAAAATACTATTTAATAGATAATATAATAAAAGAATAATAATTATATGATAATATATTGGTTTAGAAGTATGTAAAAGATTTCATAATATAACAACATTAATTTTAAAAGCAATAATATATAGCAAATAAATAAATAATTAATAAGAATATGTATATAGTGTGAGTTAAAAATATGATTTAATAATAACGCTTTACATTTTTAAAATAATATATATATAATAATATAATTTGCGATACATGATATACATAACATATATATAAAAACAATAAATAATATGAAAATAAAACATAATAAAGATTATATAATAAAATGTAATATAAACATATAAGAAAAATAATAAATATAAAGTAACATATAAAACAATATATATATATATATGTATAAGTAATTAATAAATATAGTATATGTGAAAATATAATAATATATAAAAAGATGTAAAATGATAATTTAAGGAAAATAATATATATAATAAGTAATAACAATATATAATTAAAAATAATACTCCTAATAAAACAATTTTATAATATATAATATAAAAGTAAAATTAAAATAAACAAATAATACAATATATATATATATATATAGAATAATTTAATAAATATAGGACTAAATTTGATGTTTAACAAAATTATAGGGCAAGTTCACAAAGCTAAAACTGAATTAAGACCCAATTTGAAATATTCGCGAAATCAAAGGGAGTCATTAGGCAAATAGCCTTATTCCCAAAACGTCACCGTTTCCCCTAATACGATTGTAAATCATTGGGAGGATCGAATTGAAACGGAATTAAAATATTAATACCAAATAAATAAATAAAATGAAATTATAAGTATAAAAATTGCCAGAGGACCAATTGGGCAATTAACCCAATTTTAAAAAATGCGCGGATCCTCCCGGGGTAATCGGGTCAACACGCGGATCACGGGGTCATGAGAATGACCAGATTTTGTCAAGGCTATAAAAGCCAATTTCTCACCTTAAAATCATTTGAAATCCTTTTTAGAAAAAAAATTCTCTGAAAGAGAGAAAGGAGAGAAACTCAAGGCTCGGCCTCCGTCGGCCTCACATCGGTCACGCTACAGCGCCACCCCTAGGACCACCGTACACGGTGGCTAGGGTTTAAAAACCCCTCCTTTCCCTCGTTATTTATCAGGTAAATCCCTTCCTTTTATTTTTGTAGGCTAGATTTTGCTAGAAAAGTATAAACATATATATGCTACGAAAAGAAATATGCGGTTAAATCACCTTTTCTTTGAAACTGCTTGTATTCTCTTTTTATTTCTGTATGAGTATCTGTGTGTGTGTCCTCGTTACAAGAGTTACAAAGGCTTTTATAGCCTACTGATTTATTACATAAGGAAAGAAATCTCTGATTTCTTGTCTATGGTATCTTTGACTGATATGCTGAAATTCTTTTAGTTTCCTTTTCTTGCTCTTCGTGTCTCATTGTGTTTCCTTTTCTTGCAGTATCCCAATGATCTCGGCGTTAACGGTGGTGCCAAGGCTAGAAGGAGGCTCGAGATCGCGGTGCTTGGACGGTCACGAGAGGGACGGACGCATTGATGGCGCGTCGGTATGCATTGATGGCCTCAATCTGGGAGTTGTACCGACACCCCGAAGCTTCGTAAACTGCTTGCGCTGAAGGAAAGAGCTAGGGTTGAAAACCCTAGCTGATAATTTTGGGTTTTATGGGCCTCTGTTATTCAGGTCCAGTTTAGGTCTGGGCCTTGGGTATATTTGGGCTAAGGTTGTAAGGGTGTAAACGGGTTAAGGGATAGTTTAAATGGTATTTGGGCTACCGAGTGTAAGTTTTAACTTTTGGGCTGTAAAGGGACTGTTTAACAAATAAACATTTATTTATTTTGGTTTTGGACTCCAAGGCCCGGTCAAATTTAGGTTATTACAGCTGCCCCTCTTTGCTTATTGCTATGTAATAGGAATTGAGCAAAGACCATAAAGGACCAAATTTGCCCGGCCTAGCCCAATCTTTGCGATCTCTTCCTCGAATGGTCTTCTACCTTCTCCCTACGACCTCAAGAATGCTATGCTGATATTTTGATCTGTTTTCTGCCGAACACAGAGATACTGAGTCTGCTTCTTCGGTTTGTAAGGATGTCAAATCATCTTGAGTCTGCTTGAGAACATTTGAGAGTCATATCTGCAATGTTCTCGATTTGTTCCTTGTAAGCACAAGGATGCCAAATCATCTTGAGTCTATTTGAGAACATTTGAGAGTCATATCTGCAACGTCCTCGATTTGTTTCTTGTAAACACAAGAATACCAAATCATCTTGGATCTGCTTCAGCATAAATATCTGAAGGTTAGATCTGCTATATTTGAGAACGTCTGAGAGTCAAATCTACTATGTCCTCGATTTGTTCCTTGTGAGCACAAGGATGCCAAATCATCTTGGATCTGCTTCAAGATAAACATCCGAAGTCTAGATCTGCTTGCCTTTGAGAACGTCGAGAGTCAAATCTACTATGTCTCGATTTGTTCCTTGTAAGCACAAGGATGCCAAATCATCTTGGATCTGCCGGTATAAACATCCAAGTCTAGATCTGCTGCCTTTGAGAATGTCTGAGAGTCAAATCTGCTATGTCCTCGTTTTTTTCCTTGTAAGCACAAGGATGCCAAATCATCTTGGATCTGCTTCAGTATAAACATCTGAAGTCTAGATCTGCTGCCTTTGAGAACGTCTGAGAGTCAAATCTGCTATGTCCTTGATTTGTTCCTTGTAAGCACAAGGATGCCAAATCATCTTGAGTCTGTTTAAGAACATTTGAGAGTCATATCTGCAACGTTCTCGATTTGTTTCTTGTAAACACAAGAATACCAAATCATCTTGGATCTACTTCAGTAATAAACATCTGAAGTCTAGATCTGCTGTCTTCAATTTGTTCCCCATAAGCACAGGGATGCCATGTTGAAATCTTTAATCTTCATTGTCCCCTAGAGGACATGACCTGTAAGATGAGTATGTGTCTATGCCTAAGTATGCTATGATTGGAATGAGTCGAATGTCCTTAACATGTTATGATGCAAAGTGCTGGGAATATGACCCCTATCTCAGGTGTCATCATTCATTCCTTCATTTGTCTTTCTCAAAATTTTATTCTGTAGGCCTTCATCCAATGCTATGATCTACTGAGGATGTCTGTAAGAATTGAATTATCCATTTCTTTTTGGATTGGAAAAAAAAGAAATCCCTCGAGTTCCTTCATCCCTTACTTATGTGAATTTCTCGAACAATTGTCCTGTTTTAGTTTCTTGCATTATCTAGAAATCCCAAAGTAATGTGCAAAACTTCGTTTGTGAAAATATTTTAGTTCATCTATCATTATTTCAATGCAACATACTTTAAAAATATCGGGAGATGAGTAAATCTTTGAGAATAATTGGATTCGAATTGTTAACAGTACAAAGGAAATAAGTCTGATAGCATATCTTTAAGAAGAAATAGAATCTAAAGATAGCAAACAGGATAAAATCAGATGCTCTAAATATCGCCGCTTGAGCATCTATACATTAGCTCCCCGAAGCCCTCTTTTTTGTTCGACATGTGTTTAAAAGATCCAAAGTACTTTGTTGATGCCCCAATGTACACCTTTGTGCCTCACTTTACGTTAAGTCAAATAAGGTTCTTGTGTGCCTTTCAAAATTTGAGCTGCCCTTTCGGGTTTTCAACTCAAAATCCCTTTGGTCTCAAGGTGCCCTTTGTGAGTTTTCACCCTGGCCTCTCCTTCTTCTTCTTTTTTTTTTATTTTTTTTTATTTTTTTGTTTCTTTTTTCAAAATTTAAGGCGCCCTTTGCGGGTTTTCACCTTGGATTCTTTTCTCTTTTAGACAAAGTACTTTTTGACTGAGTCTGAGTTCACCGGATTGGGTAGGTTCTTTCCATCCATTTCTGTCAAAATCAATGCACCACCAGAAAAAGCCTTCTTCACGACGTATGGCCCCTCCCAATTTGGCATCCATTTTCCTCTAAAGTCCTTCTGAATGGGAAGGATTTTCTTTAGCACAAGGTCCCCCTCATGGAATTCCCTTGGACGAACCTTTTTATCATAAGCTCGCATCATACGCTTACGGTACATCGACCATGTCGGATAGCCTTGACCTTTTTCCTCAATCAAGTTTAGTGGTCATATCGAGATGAACCCATTCCGCTTCATCCAACCTTATCTCTGTTAAAATTCGAGAGAAGGTATTTCCACTTCAATAGGTAAACTGCTTCCATCCCGTAAACTAACGAGAACGGAGTTGCCCAAGAGAAGTTCTAAGATGTCCGATAAGCCAAGAGTGCAAGCGGTAGCTTTTCATGCCGGTCCCTATAAGTCTCAGGCATCTTTCCCACTACTTTCTTAATGTTCTTATTGGCGGCCTCCACTGCCCCATTCATCTTTAGACGATAGGGTGAAGAGTTGTGATGTTTGATTTTGAACTGGTCGCAAACCTCTGCTATCGTTTTGTTGTTCAAATTCAATGCATTGTCGGATATGATTCTCTCAGACATTCCATACCGACAAATGATTTCCCTCTTCAAAAATTGACTTACAGCTGTCTTAGTAACATTTGCGTACGAAGCAGCCTCTACCCATTTTGTAAAGTAGTCAATAACTACGAAAATAAACCGATGTCCATTCGAAGCTTTTGGCGATATTGGCCCAATGACATCCATGCCCTACATGGAAAATGGCCATGGAGACGTCATGACATGTAAGGGTGAGGGTGGTACATGAATTTTGTCCCCATAAATCTGACACTTATGGCATTTTTTGGCATAATTGATACAGTCTCTTTCCATAGTGGCCCAGTAATAGCCAAACCTCATGATTTGTCTTGCCATCGTGAATTCATTTGCATGCGTACCACATACACCTTCATGGACCTCTTCTAGATTTAGCTTGGCCTCCACAGCATCGACACATCTCAAAAGTACTTGGTCTTTTCTTCTCTTATACAGAACATCCCCGTCCAAAACATAGTCACAAGCTAATTTTCTCAGGGTTCGTTTGTCATTTTCGGATGCCTGTGTTGGATATTTACGATCTCTTACATATCGCAATATATCTAGATACCAAGGATTATCATCCTTTTCTTCCTCTTCAAGGTTACAACAGCTAGCTGGAAATTCATAAATACTCATTTGAATTGGTCTCATCTCTTCCTCCTTGTTTTCCTTAATCATTGAAGCCAAGGTTGCTAAAGCATCTGCCATCTGATTTTCATCTCGTGGGAGATAGTTGAAGGTGATGTCATCGAACTCTCTTAGTAACCCCAAAACTACCATTCGATAATTGATCAACTTAGGGTCTCTTGTCTCCCATTCGCCTCTTAGCTGATAGATTACCAACGCAGAATCTCCATATACTTCTAGGGTTTTTATGCCTCTTTCTATGGCCGCTTGGAGCCCCATGATGCATGCTTCGTATTCAGCCATATTATTTGTACAGTCAAAATCCAACTTGCATGTGAATGGGTAATGGTGACCATTTGGGGATACCAAGACTGCCCCAATTCCATTTCCGACTGCATTAGAAGCCCCATCAAAATTTAACTTCCATGGAGAATCTTCAGTTGCTGCTATACACATTAACTCCTCATTTGGAAAATCAAAGTTCAATGGCTCATAATCCTCCAAAGCTCTACTGGCCAAGAAGTCTGCCACAGCACTCCCTTTGATAGTCTTTTGACTTACATAGACTATATCAAACTCTGAAAGCAAAATTTGCCATCTAGCCATTCTTCCATTTAAAGCCGTTGATTCCATCATGTATTTTAATGGATCTAATTTTGAGATGATCCAAGTTGTATGGTATAGCATGTACTGCCTCAATCTCCGTGTGGTCCAAATCAACGCACAGCACAACTTTTCGATTAACGAATATCTCATTTCACAGTCAGTGAATTTCTTGCTGAGATAATAAATTGCCTTTTCCTTTTTCCTTGGCTCGTCATGCTGACCAAGCACACATCCCATAGAATTGCTGAACACTGACAAGTATAGTATTAATGGTTTATCTGGACTAGGCGGTGATAACACTGGAGCATTCAACAAATACTGTTTGACTTTTTCAAAAGCATTCTGGCATTCTTCATTCCAAACACCTTGATTGTGCTTTCTGAGGAGACGAAAGATAGGATCACATTTTTCAGTCAATTGTGAAATGAACCGGGCAATGTAATTCAACCTTCCTAGGAATCCTCGAACTTCTTTTTGAGTACGTGGTGGAGGCAACTCTCGTATGGCTCTGACCTTGTCTGAGTCAACTTCAATTCCCTTTTCACTGACTACGAAGCCTAACAACTTCCCCGATCTAGCTCCAAAGGTGCACTTTGCTGGATTGAGCTTCAACTGAAATTTCCTTAATCTTAAGAACAATCCTCTCAAGACCTCAATGTGTTCTTTTTCTGTTCGCGACTTGGCAATCATATCATCAACGTATACCTCAATATCCTTATGCATCATGTCGTGAAATAAGTTTACCATGGCTCGTTGGTATGTTGCCCCTGCGTTCTTCAACCCAAATGGCATTACTTTATAACAAAAGGTGCCCCATAATGTTATGAAAGTAGTTTTATCCATATCCTCTGGATGCATCTTTATCTGATTGTATCCTGAAAAACCGTCCATAAAAGAGAACAATGAATATCCCGCCGTGTTGTCTACTAAAGTGTCGATGTGTGGCAGAGGAAAATTATCCTTTGGGCTTGCTTTGTTTAGATCTCTGTAATCAACGCACATTCGTACCTTCCCGTCTTTCTTAGAGACTGGTACAATATTAGCTACCCATTCAGAGTACTTCACTTCTGCGAAATCTGCATCAAAGCGCTTCTTGACCTCGTCTTTTATTTTCGTGGATAATGTCCGGCCGCATTCTTCGCAACTTCTGTTGTATCGGTCTACATTCTTGTCTTATCGGAAGACGATGTACTACAATGTCAGTACTCAATCCGGGCATGTCCTGATAAGACCATGCAAAGATATCTTTGAATTCCTGAAGCAACTCAATCAAGCTACGCCTTGTGTTATTAGCAATCAGTGTTCCAATTTTCACCTCCTTCCCTTCCTCTAAGGCTATATTTTCTATTACCTCTTTTTCATGTGGCATGATTTGTTTCTCCACCTGTTTTACCATTCTTAATAGATCGAGAGATACGCCACAATCTTGAACATCTTTAAAATCCTGAGACTCCTCTAAACACATGTCTTGCTCACAAGAGAAATCAGGAAGGCAGTATTAGCGCTCATATCATTGATATCTAGAGACCTGTGAGGGGTATGAAAGAATATACAAAGAATGAATGAATTTGAGAATGATTGTTTATGTGCTATGAATAAAAGAATAGAAGTTGTTAGAATTTAAAGGAATATCGGTTGATAAAAAAATGAGACAATACTCTTTTAAATTGGTAAAAGTTAAGCTTTATTTGAATAATAATAGATGAACATAAGCCTATTCTCACAAATGTAATCTTACTACTCCTAGGCTCTAGAGTAATAAACATGTTTCGAGAATTACTCTGAAAAATTTCTAAAGACTACAGAAAGATCCTCCGCAGTCCAATTGTCTAGAGAGCTCCTCGGTTCGTAAGGGCGAATACCCTCGAGGTTTTCCTGTCCAAACCACTCACTATGTACAACATTGATCTGATGGCTCTCTTCTACCAGCAACCCTCCTGACTTAAAGGTTTTGGATATAGGTGGGAATATCATTAGTTCCCAGTCCACCTCTCCTCCGTTCAGACGCGCCTTCTTTCTCGCTTGACGCTTTTCCATCTCCTGTCTCTTTTGTTTATAATCTGGCTTAAAACCCAAACCAAAACGATCCTTCTTTTCTATCAATTTTGGGACTTGAATCCCTCCTTGCAACTCTAGTCCTTTTCCTAGCAATGCTCTTTTCCCCATCATTATTTGCAAGGCCATCCTTGTCGCTCTAGATATTTTAGGAAGCAGCACCTCGCTTCCCTCCGAAATAAAGGTGGCATTAACAATTTCCAAGGAACGAAAAGAACACTCGATAGCCTCCTCATTTTTCTCCACATAAGGGGCTTTACTGGTGACAGCTGCTATGATGTCCTCTTCTGTATTGACGGTTATCAAGCGTCCGTCTGTCACCAACTTTAATTTTTGGTGCAGTGAAGAAGGCACCGCTCCTGCTAAGTGTATCCATGGCCTCCCCAACAAACAATTATAGGAGGGCTTGATATCCATTACCAGGAAGTCAACTTCGTATGTATTTGGTCCAATTTCCAGAGGGATGTCAATCCGCCCCATTACTTTCCTTTCAGTTCCATCAAAGGCTCTTACCACATTATGACACGTCTTCATGTACGAACTGTCGATGGGTAATCTATTCAATGTAGATAATGGAAGGACGTTCAAAGCGGACCCATTATCAACGAGTACACTTGGAAGCGTATATCCTTTACAACGAGTGGTGATATGCAAAGCCTTAGTTGACCCTATGCCCCCAGGTGGAATTTCATCATCATTAAAGTAGATGAAATTATCAGCATTAATGTTATTTATCAACCGGTCCAACTTATTGACAGATATATCATGAGTGACATATGTCTCGTTGAGTACCTTTAACAACGCTTCTCGATGCACTTCAGAGCTTAGTAGTAAGGCTAAAACTGATATGTGTGCTGGTTGTTTATGCAACTACTCGACCACACTGTACTCACTATGCTTAAGGAACTTTAGAAATTCCTTAGCCTCCTCCTCCCCTACTGGCTCGTTAATAGGTACTTCACTCTTTTTCTTAATTTCAACATTCTTGGGTTTTGTGGGCTCTACTCTGACGTCCCCCATATCATAACGCTTCCCACTCCGCGTATGGGAACCTTCATCTCGTACATCTTTAGATGCACTGGCTATGTTTCCTTCTCTTGGCATCGTCACGCTACAGTCATAACTCCATGGTACTTTCTTGCTATATTTGTAAGGGAAAGGAGTAGGTGTATGGATAATAACCTTGGGCGCTGCTGGTGTCCCCATTTCATTATTCCCTGGCAAGGAGATAATAATCCTTGGTCTACTGGTTCTTTGCTGTTCATTTTCCAGCACACATACCTGCTTTTCACTAGAGCTACCTTCATAAACCTGTAGTTCTTTGTTGTCTATAAAGCCTTGCACCAAGGCCTTGAATTCCTTGCAATCTTCACGGAACTCACCGTAGTCCCACGCATTTTTAGAAGTCAACATACCTCTCTTCATCATCTCCTCCCAGATTACCCTCATAGGCATCCTTATCTCCTCAACATTTTCCTTTTCCCTTATTTCACCGGCTTTACCAATAGCATTTATTCCCTGATTGTCATGGTTTGGTAAAGGATTCTCCGTACTTGAGGTATTCTCAAATTTTAAAACCCTATTCTTGATCAACCTCTCTACGGCTTTCTTGAATCCAGTACAATTCTCGATTGAGTGCCCCGATATTCCAGCATGATACTCAGATCTAGCATTTGCATCATACCATTTAGGATACGGAGGTTGTAATGGTTTTAAATGGAAAGGGGCTATAGCATGTGCATCATATAGATTTTGATAGAGCTCTCTATACGTCACAGGTATAGGTGTAAATTGTATTCTCTCATGCCTAGTGTTGGATTCCTGCTTTTGAGAGCCTTGTTGTCCAACTGTGGCTACTTTGGGTTGGCTAACTGTGACTGCTTTTGAATTGAAATCACTTGTATTGTTTACCTCGTTGTCTTTTCTTCTTGGGGTTGATCTTTTGGCTACTTCCCCCTCAATTCTTCCCCCTCTTATGGCATTCTCCATCATCTCTCCTGCCATAACTATGTCCGCAAAACTCTTAGTAGTGCTTCCAATCATATGAGTAATAAATGGGGCTTTCAGAGTATTAATAAATAACATAGTGGTCTCTTTCTCCAACAGTGGTGGTTGGACCTGCATCGCTACCTCTCTCCACCTCTGTGCATATTGCCTAAAATTCTCATTAGGCTTCTTCTCCATGTTTTGTAAGGTAATTCATGGGGTCATGTCATTACATGGTTGTCTTGTTGCATGAAGGCTTGTGCAAGATCCTCCATGAACTTATTCTAGCCCGCTCAACTGATTGTACCATCCGTCTGCCGCCGCTTATTAAACTATCTTGAAAACAATGAACCAACAAATGGTCATTATTTACATACCCGTCATCCTTCTCGCAAAACATTGTGATGTAAGCCTCGGGCAAGCAAATGCCATTGTACTTTTAAATTCGGCATTTTGAATTTGTGAGGTAACACTAGGTTTGGGACTAGACTTAAGTCCTTGGCATCAACCCCAGGATTATTGCCAGTGCCTTCCAAAGCCTTGAACTTTTCTTCTAACCATCTGCAACGTTCATCCAATTGCCTTGTAGCTTCAACCTTCAAATCCTCTTTTTCCACCATATCTAGATCGGGAACAAGAGGATTAGTAAGATTGTCACCCATATTAAGTCCTGAACCAATCGGGAAATTCACATGGACACCAGCATCAATCGGCCCATGCTGAGGCCTCACAGTAGAAGATGGCCTTCTAGGAGGTGCCTCAGTTTGCAATGATACAGGCGGCGGTGTAAAACCTGGAGGAGGACCCTCATTTTCCTCTTCACTGATGGCCATAGGAGCTTTTCCTTTCTCAGTAACCCTCAGTAACTGAGCCATTTCGGCCATTATATTCCTCTGAGCTTCCATCATTTGCTCCCTCATCTCATTCTACATTTTAGCCAACTGTTCTTGCAATCGGTCTTGCATATCCTTTGTAATTGCTCAAACCTTTGATCCATGTTCTTAGTTTTAGTGCGAAAGCCGTAAGGATGTGTAATTTTCAGCTTTTTCTTTTCTACCTTTATAAAGAAACTTTAACTAATTAGGGTTTTTCTATAACCTTGAATGCATATGATATGATGTAATACAAAATGTATGAATGCAACAAAGGCATCAATCTCGATTCAATCCCATTTAGAAAACTTTATTTAGAAAAGAATATCTTTACATATAAATGGATTACAAATACGCTTTCGCCTAATGCCCAAAGTTTTAACTCTACTTAATAAAAGGGCTAGCTCTCTTCCTATGTCCGACGACGCCCCACACATCATACTCAATACATCGGCTCAAATGCACCAAGTCTTGCACATATTCAAGAACATCTCGAATCTGAGCTATGGCTTCTTCCATGACATGATCCCTTTCTCTAATCTGGCCTCTAGAATGATGAAGCTCTCCCTTCAGATAATTTCCTTGCATCTCGAGTTGCTCGATCTGAAGTTTACCTTTCTGTAATGCTGCTTCCAAATCTTCAACTTTAATCTTTAGCTCTTCTAACTCGATTGTAGAATCTTGGTTGCGATGCCAACGAAGGGATCTTCAAGCTCGATTACTTTAGACTTCAACTCTTTATTCTCTTCTTCCAATGCCAAATTCGTGATTGCATCTCCTGAAACTTCTTTTCCCAAGACTCACTCTAGCCTTTCCTTCTTGGACCTCTTTCTGCAACCGATCCAAGACCTCCTATTTTCGCTCTTCTCAAGGATACTGTGCCTTTTGTAGTGTTCCTTCAAGTCATCTCTATCCTCTTCAATTTTCTCTTTTCCTTTCTTTCTTTTCAACCTCCATCTTACGGACATGAATATCTAAACTCAAGTACATCTTTTCTTCTTCAAGCTTTGCTATCCTTTTCTCGAGCTCCAGATTTTTCCTCTCAAATTCTTGTTTCATAATTTCTAACTCCGAGGGCATCACTTGCAGATATTCCTCCATTGGTCGAGCTCCTTCCATATTTGGCTCAAGAATATTATCATTAATCCTTCTACCTCTCCATTCAACATATTCTGCAGTCGTAGCAGGGCCAATAACTACTCCTTTTAACCGACACGTCTTGTTCTAAGCGCTAGAGATCTCACCGACCTTTTTCTTGTAGTCTGCTCCTCTATATGCGAACTCACTTTGAATTAACCCATGAGTTGCTGGCACGAACTGCCTCAAACCGAATTGCCTTAACACGAGCAAGGGGGCATAACCAATGGCACCCCAAATTCCCAATAAAGGGACCCAATCGAAACTGCCGCAACAGTAAAGAATCTCACCAAGAATCATCTACAGAGCTCTCCACTCAACATCTTTCGGCTGAAGATTTTGCAGTAGTGCCATCCAATTCTCCTCTGGAACATCAACTTTCCTAGTCGAAGCAACTATATCCTTCAGCAGTGAGTAATCCTCGAAGAAAACCCGACAAACAACCTTATCTATCAACCGAAAATGACTATAGAACCAAGCTAGAAGCAATTGTGCACAACCAATAAACCTGCCTGCACCAGCTTTTCTACATGTGCCTAAGGACTTCAATGTCTCTGCCAAAATTGCAGGGACAGAAGTGACCCTCTTATTGAGTCTATGGAAAAGATCTGTGGTTGCCTCATCCACATATCCCAAAGCCTTAGGGAACACCATCAATCCGTACAAACTTAAGGCAAATACATCTACCCTTTTTGTTTCATCGGGATGCGTCAAAATCAAGCCCTTCAAAGCGTCCCATGAAATGCACTTGCACTCACCTTTCTCTTTAATCCTGGCTGTAATCCACTGCTCACTTATCCCTGTAATAGCCATCAATTTCTTCCAAAAGGTAAGGACATTAACAGCTCGAGAATAGATTCTATCCGCTTTGAAACACAGGACATCGTAATAAGGCGGTGTACTCCTCTACGTGAGGCACCAAGTCTACTTCCCAAAGTAAAGCAATCAGTCTGTTGGATTCCAAAAGCGAGCTGTGGCTCAAACAAATGCTCATCTATTTGAACATCGAGCAAGTAAGGTAAGTCTCCGTAATTACCATAGAATAACTGTTTAGTCTCTGCCGCCCATTGATCCCAAATCTCCTTAAGCTCTTGGAGATTATTCTGCGTAACATCGATGCGAGTATATCCCGACGACTCGATATATATCCCACACTATACTATCTCCCTTTTCTAACCGAGTTTGCTCGGACCATCTATGGACGTTGGCGTTGCCTCCACTCTATCAAGAAGTCCGTCCTCCATAATAAAACTCTCTAATTTAGACACTGACCGTGAATTGATACCTTTGTAAATGCAAAATGTCATGCAAACAAAAGAAAAGAAATAGTCAGTATCACATGATATCAATAAATCTCAACAATAATTTATAAGGGTAATATCTAAAGTTTAACTCTAACTAAGTTGGGCTCTTACGATTTTTTCTATATGAGGTTGGTTCTAAAGTTTGAGGTACCTGAACCAACAGATTCCTCGATCCTCACCCATTATAGGCTCATTTGAATCGAGTTCAGTTCAGGGGGACACATTTCCCTATGGCTACACGGAGATGAAAATCTCACGAAACCATAGGTACGGATGTATCGCGAAAGTGATCCACTATCCTGCACGGAGGTGAAAACCTCACGAAGGCATAGCTTCTCACTTCCACTTAAGGGTGTGACCACAACGGTCATGCAAATGCAATGCGTATTAGAATATAGCAACACATGCAAGAACACAAACACATGTAATGCAAAGAAGATTAAATTTTAAAATTTTTAATTTCCGACATTAAGACAAGAGATAATCAATTACACGGCTTGACTCTCTTATTAGTCCCCAGTGGAGTCGCCAAGCTGTCGAAACCATTTTCAAATCGAGTTTTGGAAAATGGGAGTCGATTTTAAGAAAAATGAAAACGGGAGTCGCCACCAATCTTTTTTAGGTGTGATTGGATCACCTTATAAAATGTTTTGTTTAAAAATCATTAGTTTTGTTCTACGAAATCAGAAAATGGGGTCGGGAGCCGGTTACGTACGAGGAAGGGTTACCACCCTCGTAACGCCCAAAAATTGGTACCTAATTGATTATCAAAATGTCTTTAATGTCAGAAATTTAAAAATTTTAAGATATAATCCTCTTTAAAATATTTGAAAATTTGGGTTTACTTGTATCAAAGTATCGACTATAAGTTAGCCCTTAAAAATCTCTATCTCAAAACAGCAAAATGTTACATCCAAGAAGTTAGGACATATCACTTTGCAATTCCAAGACAGTCATTTATATTTCAAATCCTTTAAAAACTTTAGAAGGGTACTTGATATTCGAACTTAACGAGAAAAGTTGCAACCCAATAAGTTAGGGCACTACTTTTTGAAATTTCCAAACACCAAGTATTGCCTTTATATTTTTGAAAATTTTAGAGCCTTGTCTTTTTAAAGATGATGCGTGGAAAATCGTATTACATTATAAATCATAATAATATATTATTGTACTAGGTAGATAAAAAATGAATACTATGATATAAAGAATAATACATACGAAGCAAAAAATGCAAACAAAGATATATGTATAACATGTATTGAAAATGAATAAACAAAGTATATAAACACATGAAATAATATTTAAATGATGCATGATAAAAAACATAAATCAAATAATGTATGATATACAAATAAAAGAAATATAGTGCATATTATAAAATAAACTTAACACATACGTGATACATACAATATAAAACATGTGAAAAGAAACTAATATATAAAAGGAGTAATTGATTGCTAACAAAATATACATACAATTAAAAACAAGACATTTCATAACCATTTTAAAATACTATTTAATAGATAATATAATAAAAGAATAATAATTATATGATAATATATTGGTTTAGAAGTATGTAAAAGATTTCATAATATAACAACATTAATTTTAAAAAGCAATAATATATAGCAAATAAATAAATAATTAATAAGAATATGTATATAGTGTGAGTTAAAAATATGATTTAATAATAACACTTTACATTTTTAAAATAATATATATATAATAATATAATTTGCGATACATGATATACATAACATATATATAAAACAATAAATAATATGAAAATAAAACATAATAAAGATTATATAATAAAATGTAATATAAACATATAAGAAAAATAATAGATATAAAATAACATATAAAACAATATATATATATGTATAAGTAATTAATAAATATAATATATGTGAAAATATAATAATATATAAAAGATGTAAAATAATAATTTAAGGAAAATAATATATATAATAAGTAATAACAATATATAATTAAAATAATACTCCTAATAAAACAATTTTATAATATATAATATAAAAGTAAAATTAAAATAAACAAATAATACAATATATATATATATGTAGAATAATTTAATAAATATAGGACTAAATTTGATGTTTAACAAAATTATAGGGCAAGTTCACAAAGCTAAAACTGAATTAAGACCCAATTTGAAACATTCGCGAAAT
Organism: Gossypium arboreum; assembly: GCF_025698485.1. Taxonomy (NCBI): domain Eukaryota; kingdom Viridiplantae; phylum Streptophyta; class Magnoliopsida; order Malvales; family Malvaceae; genus Gossypium; species Gossypium arboreum. The sequence goes on from NC_069080.1 coordinate 19,493,872, forward strand.
CAAAGGGAGTCATTAGGCAAATAGCCCTATTCCCAAAACGTCACCGTTTCCCCTAATACGATTGTAAATCATTGGGAGGATCGAATTGAAACGGAATTAAAATATTAATACCAAATAAATAAATAAAATGAAATTATAAGTATAAAAATTGCCAGAGGACCAATTGGGCAATTAACCCAATTTTAAAAAATGCGCGGATCCTCCCCGGGTAATCGGGTCAACACGCGGATCCTGGGGGTCGCAGAACGACGCAGTTTTGTCAAGGCTATAAAAGCCAATTTCTCAGCCTTAAAATCATTTGAAATCCTTTTTAGAAAAAAAATTCTCTCTGAAAGAGAGAAAGGAGAGAGAGCTCCGGGCTCTGGCCTCCGTCGGCCTCACGCTGGTCACGCGCCCACGCGCCACCCCTAGGACCACCGTACACGGTGGCTAGGGTTTAAAAACCCCTCCTTTCCCTCGTTATTTATCAGGTAAATCCCTTCCTTTTATTTTTGTAGGCTAGATTTTGCTAGAAAAGTATAAACATATATATGCTACGAAAAGAAATATGCGGTTAAATCACCTTTTCTTTGAAACTGCTTGTATTCTCTTTTTATTTCTGTATGAGTATCTGTGTGTGTGTCCTCGTTACAAGAGTTACAAAGGCTTTTTATAGCCTACTGATTTATTACATAAGGAAAGAAATCTCTGATTTCTTGTCTATGGTATCTTTGGTGATATCTTTGAGATTCTTTTAGTTTCCTTTTCTTGCTCTTCAGATTCTGCTGTGTTTCCTTTTCTTGCAGGTATCCCAATGATCTCGGCGTTAACGGTGGTGCCAAGGCTAGAAGGGAGGCCTGAGATCGCGGTGCTTGGACGGTTACGAGAGGGATGGACGCATTGATGGCGCGTCAGTATGCATTGATGGCCTCAATCTGGGGAGTTGTACCGACACCTCCGAAGCTTCTAGAAACTGTTGCGGCGCGAGGGGAAAGAGCTAGGGTTGAAAACCTTAACTGATAATTTTGGGTTTTATGGGCCTCTGTTATTCAGGTCCAGTTTAGGTCTGGGCCTTGGGTATATTTGGGCTAAGGTTGTAAGGGTGTAAACGGGTTAAGGGATAGTTTAAATGGTATTTGGGCTACCGAGTGTAAGTTTTAACTTTTGGGCTGTAAAGGGACTGTTTAACAAATAAACATTTATTTATTTTGGTTTTGGATTCCAAGGCCCGGCCAAATTTGGGTTATTACAAATACAAAATTAAAGCACTCTTTGTCTATGATCCTCATTGCAGAACATTCCAGAATTTTCAACTTACATTTGAAGGAATTCCCAGATGTTTCACCTTAGCCGTTCATGTTGCAAGCCTCAACTGGATCGATACATTTATCGAGGCACCATGATACTGATTTCATGTTATATAAAAAAAAAAAAGAATGAGATGTCTTTATCGGAGTTTTTATAATCAGTTTATGCAGTTGTTGAGATGACTGGTGTTTAAGTCCCCTCGATCCAGTCCTCTTGATTTCTTTGAATTATCTTGAGAGAGGATTAGTTCCCCCATTTTGTAAAGTTCTAGTTACTGTCCATTTTATTCAAAAATTAAAAAGAAATCCTTTCTATGAATTATTTTGACTAAAGGGTAAAAAAACTTACTAAAAAATAAATAAAAAATTAATTTAACTGAAAAAAGCAACCCTAAAGAAATCGTTCAAGTTTGACCATAATTGAGTTAATGTGATTGACTAAGTCATCAGAAGTTGTCACATGGCATACCATGTCAACAAAAAGTTGTTTTTCAAAAATAATTAAAATGTGTATATAAAATGAATATGAACAAATAGTTATCTAAATTCATTCAGATACATACAAAATTAAAAATACTTTAAAAATTATAAAAATTTTATTAATGATTATTTTAAAAATTCTAAATATGTATATATAAATTTCAAATGTGTAAAACTTAAAAAATTATTTATTCTTAGTGTATATATATAATTACATTTAATTTAATTATATATATTTATGCAAGAAACTAAGAATTTAATGTTAAGTAGTTGAAATAAAATTATAAAATTTTGAAACATCATGATTAAAAATTCTAGAATAAAGTATAAAGAAATTATAAAAAAAATTCAACAATGCATCAAAATATGAACAAAAATTTTATAATTATAAAATTCAAATAATTTCTAAAAATATTATTTTTTTAGTTTTTTTACATTAATAATATGACATTTATTTTTATATCTTTTATATCTTTAAATTCATGTTTGAAATATTGTACCCAAAATTTGACCCGTGATTTTTTCTTAAAAGTACCATTTATATTTTACCATTGTTTTCAACAGTGATGAGTGCATCAATACAATTTTTTTTGCTTTTGTATTTTTTTCTTCTTCTTCTTCTTTTCTAATTGTTTGTTATTGCGACCGATTTGGTCATTTTCATAATGTAATATTCTATTCAATTTCAATTTTATTTTCATCGCCCAACCATCTTTAATAATACAACCTAATCTTCTATTGTATCTCTCAACACTACTTCGCGAAGAAGAAACCATAGAAAAAAAACCAATTAGAGAAATGGATTGTCTTCCTCGGGAGCTTGTCCCTGAGATACTATCAAGGCTTCCAATCCCAAGCTTGGTGCAATCCAAATCTGTGTGTCGAGCCTGGCGTATACTCATACAAGATCAAGAGTTTGTCGACAAGCATTTCAAGCGGATGATTGACAATGATCCAAGCTTCATTTTACAAATCATCGGTAATGCCATCCAAAACCAGCTTTATTTTGGAGATTTCTCCAGCCATCCAAACGGTGGAAACGTTATGATAACAAAGAAGCTTACTATACCACCATTGTCAAACTTCCATTTGGTGAGTTCATGTAATGGATTGCTATGCTTGCGTTTCACTCGCCCAAGCTTCGGGCTCTGTATTTATAATCCTTTTACTAGGGATTACATTGAGTTGCCAAAGATTATAACAAAGAACCCTGCTAGTCATCATGGGAGCGTGTTGGGATTTGGTTTGGATCCTACTACGAAGAAATATAAGGTTGTTGAGGTATCCTATAAAGGAATAACTTGTAGAACCCTGCCTAGGCGTGTTGCTATATCTAGCATGCGTCGACCTCCTCTGACTGCCGCATATGCTTCTTCAATTGAATCCGAGGTTTATATTTTGACTGTTGGTAGCCCCACATGGAGAAATTTGGGAAGATTTCCCTTCCATCTTATGTGGCAAAAATCTCAGGTTTTAGTTCACGATAAACTTCATTGGATTTATTATCCCGACACAATCAATGCTACTGATCTTATCATGTCTTTTGACTTGGCTAATGAACAATTCAATGAGGTCCCTAGGCCTGATTTCGTCAGTTCGGACATGCGATTTCATGAACTCGTTGTTCTACGAGGTTGCCTGTCGGCAGTTTCTTCCGATAATGAAGGATTGGAGATTTGGGTTATGAAGGAGTATGATGTGAGAGAGTCTTGGGTCAAAGAATTTAGCATTGGAACTTACGTACCAAGAATATTGCAGCCAAACGATCAGTGTGAATCATGGAATAACTCGAGGTTTTATTTGCCTAAAAGAAGCATTCGAGTCCTATGCCAGTTGAGGAGTGGAGGGATCTTATTGGAGTATAGAAATAAAGCACTTGTTATCTATGATCCTCATTGCAGGATATTTCATGATCTTCAAGTTACATTTGCTGGGATTTCAACGTATTTTAGAATAGTCGTTCATGTTGCAAGCCTCAATTGGATCGAGACTACCTAAATGCTAAATATATGTTCCCTTCATGATATTGTAATTTGATTTTATGTTATTTGTAATGAATATTTGGGGAAAATCTTAATTATAATGATGAGATTTTTTTCATTGAGGTTTGTGTACAATAGCAATTGTATGTTTATTGAGTAATTTTCTGTGTGTTTCAATAAATGGAACCTTTGGATATTTATACATATTATTACTCCACTGCTCATAAACTTAACCCCACTACTTATAGAACTGATATTTTGAGCATGCCTTCGGCATGCTGGACATTTGTATCATTCAAATTAAATTGGATTTTTTAATAAAATTTTATTTTTTTCATAATTTCATTATAGGAGGATAATGCGCTTCAATATACTTAAACTCGTGTCCTCTTGTATTGACAACAATACTAGCATCAATTAAATTAAAATTTAATCAGCAATTAAATTAAAATTTTAAAACTCTTAATTTACATTTTTCAAAATCCAATTTCGCGGATGTAACAGAAAATTTCTATCAAGTCAAAAGTAAAATATAAATATTTTTGAAACCAAAATGTAGTTTTATTACTACAATACCGTATGATCTTATAATTTTTAGAAGGACATTGAAGCAATTATACGATTTGCAAGAGCCAAGTACATTGTTTATCCCTCTAACTAGAGTTTGAGTATAAATTATAAATTTATCCTTCATTTATATTAATTATAAATTATAAAAAATAAAAATAATTTATATATTGAAATCAAGTTTTACAAATAATTTAAATATTTAAACTACATTTAAAAATTGTATTTCATATTATATAAGTGTCAACTTCAAAATAACTACTAAAAATGAATGTTGTAAATCTCCTTTAAATTTTTAAAATTAACAAAATTATGCTATCTAAATATGTATTTTTATTTGTAACACCGTTAACCCGTGTACGTCACCGGAATAGGGTTACGGAACATTATCGAAACTTTCAAAAAAATTTCAGATAATTCAAATAGTTACTATTTATTCCTCGAGATTTATTCATAACATCCTTTAAATGGACCCTCGAGGTCCCATACGAGCATTAGAATCGGGACTTAATCTGAACCTCTAAGAATTTTTTGCGAAATTTCAAAAAATTTCTAAGGTGCAGGGCTCACACACCCATGTGGTACAAGGGACACGCCCATGCTAGAGGCCATGTTCGACCCCGTGTAACTCTCTGACTTGTGCACACGGCCATGCCACACGCCCGTGTGCTAGGCTGTGTTGTTAATTAATTCATTTCGAAATTAGGTTCAGGTTTCACATGGCCAAGACACACCCGTGTCTCTACCCGTGTGCTCAATTCTGAGCATTCTATTTCTAAAAATTAATGTGCAAGGGACACACGGCCTAACTACACGCCCATGTAACTGGCCGTGTGTCACACACGATCTAGACACACGCCCATGTGTCTGCCCGTGTGGACAAAATAAAGTCATTTCTAGCTTCATTTTTCACCTAAAATCACAATCATAACCTACACTTGAAACACACATCCAATACCAACCATTCCAAGTATTCAAATTAAACAAATTCTATCATTCAACATGGCATACAATTACATGCATACATGTTCATAATCTTGCCTTAGTTTAGTCCATATGTTAGACATAATAGATGTAACAGGCCACTTTCAGTGAAGTTGGAGCAGTGGTTTCGTAACCATAAATCCGACCTGAAAATATAAATTATTTTAATATTATTATATGATTAGTAATATGTTAAAAAGGTCACATGAAAATTTTGACTGAAAAATTTTACCGATTAGGTGTCTACTTATGAAAAGAACCAAATGGGCAATTATGCCAATTTGTAAAATTTGAGGCGTTATAACCATAAAAATCGAAGATTTCTATGTGTTAAAATATATTACTAGATCATTATTATTATTATTATTATTATTATTATTATTATTATTATTATTATTATTATTAAATAAAATAAATAGAGACAAATGTATGGTAATGAAACCATACATGTGTTATAGCAATAATAAATATATGTGCACTTGTAATATAATTATATATTTACTTATTATATAAGTAAAAGATATTTGTATTATTATAATATATTATTATTAAATGAATAAACAAAGGAATTAAAGTAAATAAATAGAACAAAATAAAAAAACAAAGATAAAAAAGAAGAACAGAAAGTTGAAACAAAAAACAGGGGAGAAAGGGAGAAAAAGAAAAGAGAAAAGAAAAGGAAGAATTAGGGTTTTAAGGTTCAAGCTTAATTTGGTAAGTTAGTTTAGCCCATTTTCTTGTAATTTTGATGTTTTTGGAATCTTGGAACAAAATAATACTTAGTATATGTTGAAATTTTGGAAGTTAGTAGATTTTTGGACATGGTTTATGTTGAATTAATTGATGAATTAGGGGTTAAATTGATAGAATTTCAAGTTAGAGTTAGGTAAAGGATTAAATTGAAGAATAAATTAAAAGTTTTGTGTAATATGGACTAATTTGTAAACTTGTGAAATTCAAAGAAAAATTCTAAATTTTATGAAATATAAGTGTTGTGAATGTGAGATGTAAAAATCAAATAGGCTTGGAACAAGGATTAATTTACATGAATATTAATTTCCGAGCCTAGGGACAAAAATGGAATTTATGAAAAGTTTAGGGGCAAAATATTAATTTTCCCTAGAACAAGAGTTGAATTCAAATGAGTATGAAATATGTTGAATTGATGTTAAATTTATTTATATAGATCTGAAAAGATCGAAAAAGGAAAGTGGTCGTGGAAAAGAAAAGATATCGGATTAGAAGAATTTCGATTACAAGCTGCTATCGAGGTAAGTTCGTATAACTTGAATGAGTATGAAAATATGTTAATTTAAATGTTGTATTGTATTGTATATGATGTATGAAATTGAATATATGAATTATATAGATGTGCAATGAAAGAAATGATACAGGTTTGGAAATTAATAAATGGGTGAAATTCCGTTTAAATATTGGTGATCGATGGATAAATGGAAATTTCCAGAAATAAATGAGGTTCTGCATGTGTTGCAGAAATGGATTGAGCTTGGATGAAAAATCTGACAAAAGCCTTCTCGAGAATTAAAAGTGAATAGGATTTATTCCTGATTCACTAAAAGAAATTAAAGTGAATAGGATTTATTCTTGATTCACTATAAATATATAAAGTGGATAGGATTTGTTCTTGATTCACTATGGTAACTTAAGGTGGATGGATATTCCCTAAAATGGCAATCCTGATTCGCTACGGTTACTTGATATGTAACTCGAGAGAGTGCTTGATGATTTAACATCCTAAGGGCTAAATCCTGGATATGAATTGATGAAATATGGAAATGTACACTTTGTGTGTGCTACTAGAAAATCCATCAATAATTCCAATGATTCAACAGATGAGATAGTAAAATGAGACATAAGAAATATGAGATTGAATGAGAAAACAACATGATGAGCTCATCTATGCCTATTGGTACGTTTGTTACTAACATGTTTGATTGAAATGTTTATGAATAGGCAAATAGCCAAAATGAATGGAAATTATGCTTTTATATGGTTTAAATGTTAAATATGATTGGTAAGTTTAATTCATGTTATATGAACTTACTAAGCATAAATATGCTTATTAGGTTTTATTTTCCCTATCTTATAGTGCTTGAAAGCTCAGAAGAAGTGAGAGACGGGTCGGAAACTTCATCACACTGTCATGCTATCAAATTTTATATAATGATTTACTTATTTTGAAAATGGCATGTATAAGCTAAATTAGTGAAATGATAAATGTTACACAATGTTTGGAAGTTAGCCATTGGTATGGCTAGCAATGATATAAATATATATATAAACATATGAGTTCATAAGGTTATAAATGGTTCTCATACACACATGGATGAAATAGTATAAGCATGGTAAAGAAAATATGTTTATTAAGGTGCCATATGGTATATTAGTTATATGGATATATGATATTGTGAATGTGGTTACTTTGGTAAGTTTGGGCAATAGGTTTTTGTGATGTTAAGGTAGAGTTTACTTACATGAGGTACTATGTTCTTAATTTGTTAGTGAAGGAAAATAAGAGGGAGTGATAGGAAATATTGTAGTGAAAGGAAATAAAGATGTTATAAACTTAGTCATTAATATTTTGCACTAAAACAATTTTAGATAATAGCAGTAGTCTAATTTTGAAAAATCACTAAAAATTGTGGAAATTGAGTTATAGGTTGAATAAAATATGAAATTAAATCTTATCAAGTCTAGTTTCTTATAAAGGAAACGAGCATAAGAATTTCATATAATGAGATATTAGAATTTGTGTGAGACAGAGTTAGAATGATTTCGAAATCCGCTATTTTGATTTGAGAAAATCATTAAAAATTTTACAAAAATAATTATGAGTTATAATTTATATGCTTAGAATTCTTAATGAGTCTATTTTCAAAAAAAAATGGGAACATCATTCTAATCTTATACTAAGAGATAATTAATTTTTAGTGAAGAAGGGTTGGGACTATTGGACAGCAAAATAAAGAATAAACTGTGCTTATTGGATAAACCAAAAATTCTAAAAATTTTATGGTATGAAGACATGTGAGTCTAGTTTTAGGTAAAATTAGCAGTTCTCAATTTGAGTTCTGTAGCTCAAGATATAAATAATTTAATGACTATAACTCAGGTTGACAGTTTTGTTATGAACATAAGAAAATTGTGGAATTATGTGTAGTTATTCTGTAAACTTCGGTAACATCCTGTAACACTGTTCCGGCAACGGATACGGGATTAAGGGTGTTACAATAGGTCAGCTACTTAACACATATGTAGCTACCATAGTATGACATTACAAATATATCAAAACAAACCATTACTAGCCATCCCAGTGGCTAGATTACAAACATCATTTATATTTACATGCCAATATGGCCAATATAACCTATACATGCCATTACGACCATAATTGATTTACCATATTGTACCGACATGAGTCGATAGATAGTGTAAGTGATCTCTCCCAAGCTTCCAATCCAACGAGCTTCCGATTTACTATAAAATAGGGAAATAAAACTAAGTAAGCATAAAATGCTTAGTAAGTTTGTATAACATGGTACTTAACTTACCATTCATTCTATTTTGAGGTAACTATGTAAGGCATATTCAATCAATTTGACCTCAAGCCCTACACACATCCTCATTACCCTTGTTAGTCATATATTCTATAATAACATCAAAATATATATGGGCTCAACAACAATCAAGTTTCCAAGCACATAGGCTTTGCACAAAATGTATTCATTCAACATGCATAATTCATCTCATTATTACAAGTATAATTTCATACTAGTTCATTTCAAGTTCAAATCATTTCATATCAGAACTTTACTCATATTACTCGGAATATCAAGGTCATGGTTAATACACTCAAGGTGTACAAGTCAATAATCAAGAATGAACATATATTCATCAAATAAAGTCCATGTACAATTATCACCATCTCATGTTTTCATATATCATTTGTCATGCATCATCATTTTCTTGTATTTCAAATGGATACGTGTAATAACTCATTTCTTATTCATATCTTCTCATGTCAATATTTTTACCCGTTGAATTTATTTGAAATATCGATGGTTACATAGGGAGTACACTCGAGGTGTACAAATCAGGATCCATCAATTCATTTCCAATGGTACCCATAAGATACTATATCAGAGAGTACACTCTCGAGCCACACATGTATACAACAGGATTACCAGTTCAGGCTAAATCATTTTTATGACATATGCTCTAAGGAGCTTGATCTGGATTACCCGTCCGGGCTAAATCCAATTTATAACATACGCTCGAGAGGACTTATATAAGGATTACCCATCCGAGCTAAATCCTGTCTATCATGAGATCAATAGGATTACTCGTCCGAGCTAAATCCTGTCCGCGACAAATACAGGACCTCATTCATTTCGGGAAATCACATATCCGTCAATTTTCCATTTATTTAATCGGGATTTAAACATTTTTCTCAAGATTTATCGGGCATGTGATGATTTCATACATTCATAACATTCATATAATTCAAATAAACACATTCCACATTCATTTCAAGCATACAAGTAACATTCTCATCATTTATCCTTTATCATCTATCGAACATTATCATTTAATTTAAACATTTTTATTTATCGGGCTTGATCGAATATCTAATCATCTCACATATTTATGAAATTTATTCAATTTACATAAACACAATCAATGCAAGCATTTAAATAAACATAATTTAGTTACACAAACTTACTTCGACAATGTTCGTGTACATAACATCTACAAATTCGACATTTTCCTCTTTCCTCGTTCTAGCTCTGAATTTGGTTTATCCGAATCTATACAAGTAAATTTAACATCAATTTATCATTTTTCACATTCAAGTGAACTTAATTTTCATCCTAGGGAATATTATCATTTTGCCCCTAACTTTTTCATAAATTCTCATTTCGTCCCTAGGCTCAGAAAATAAAATTTGTGCAATTTACTCCCTATTCCAAGCCTAACCAAAATCCCATTACAAAATTTACAGCACACTATTACTAAAAATTCAGCATTTTTCTTCAATTTCAAAACTTTACATTTTAGTCCCTAAATCATGTTTTCATCAAAAATCACTTTGTAAAAGTTGTTTATCTATCAACAACCTTTCATTCTCTACCATAAAATTCTAATTTTTAGTATATACATCCATGACTCATTTTTCATACTTTTATAACTTCTCAAATTGATCCCCCAAATAGATAGATTAAGCTATCACGGTTTCAAAAATATCAAAATTGCTAAAAATAGCCAAAAAAACTTACCCAATTTGGCCATGAAAGTTTATTCTCTCTCTCCTAGGGTTTCCATGTATTTTTGGGAAAGAATATGAGAAAAATAAAATGATATTTCTTTTTATCATCTTTTAATTACTTAAATTATTTCACTTTTCAATTTAGTCCTTACCCTTTTTCTAAATTTCCATGGATGAGTCAAAAAAATATCTACATACTTTCTTTAATGGAATAATTACCATATAAGTACCTCAAGTTTTGAATTCCATAGCTATTTAATCCTTATAGCTACTAGAATTTAACTTTTGCATTTTATGCGATTTGGTCCTTCTCGTAATTAAGCACATAATCGATAAAATTTTCTTATCAAAATTTTCACATAACATTTCTATCATATTAAGGACCATGTAATAAAGTAAAAAATAAATTTTAGTTTCAACTCGGACTTGTGGTCCCGAGACCACTATTTCGATTTCACTGAAATTGGGTTGTTACATTATTATTTTATTTAGACTTTAATTAACTATTACTTAAAATAGATTTCACATTAATCTAATTCAAGATTCAATTTTTTAAATATGAGATTTTAATTTTAAAATTAATGAAGTTATTCTACCTATATATGTAATTTTATTATTTTATTTAAATTTAAATGAATTGTTATTTTAAAATAGAGTTCGCATTGTATTAATCTACTTCAAAGTTCATAAATATAAATATGAAATTTTAATTAATTTTTAAATTTAAAAATAATAAATTTTCCCTATTTAAATATGTTAAAGTCAAATAAATCAATTTAATTAAAATATATTTCATTAACTCACAATTAAGTCATTAAATTTTAAAGTTTTAAATTGATTTTTATAAAATATGTTACAAGAAGTTTTTGACAACTAATATTTTTGAGATAAAAGTATATTAAAGGAATGTATTAAGTAATAATTACATATAATTTTAAATTTTTACAAATTCTATTAATATAAATAATAAAGAAATAAATTTTAATTTTAATAATATAATCATTTTTAAGAAAAAAAATATTATAAAACTAAATTTCATCATGTTTAGTTACAATACGAAATGTGTTGACCGTAAGGCAATTAGTAATGTTGTGGGTGTCAATGTTTCTTTCTTTAGATCATACCAAGTACCTGGGATTACCTTCTTTAGTAGGAAGAAACAAGAAATAGATTTTCTCTTTTATTAGGGAGTAGTTGAGTGAGCGAATTTTTAGTTGGAAGAATAAATTGCTTTCATGTTCTGGTAAGGTAGTGTTACTAAAAATTGTAGCTCAACCTCTTTCAATCTCAGTCATGAGTGTATTACTGATCCCTCATACTACTTGAGATGATCTTCAGAAAATGATGAATTCATTTTGGTAGAGTTCCAGGGTTGATGGTCATAAAAAGATACATTAGGCTTGTAACTCCCCAAACCTGGCCTAGACGTTATGGCCGAATCTGGTGATGTCACAAGGATTGGGTTTTGGAAACAGTGTTGCTCGATAAATCATCCAAGTTTTATAACTATTACTGATAACGTTATTTAATTAATTCAGTTACCAAAACAATATTTGCAGCGGTGGTTTTAAAACCATTATATTTTTAAAAAAAATCCAGTTCGTACTTTTGGAAAAACTTTTGATTTCGTAAAACCGTAATTTTAGTCGAACGGTGCCATAAAAGTTAAAACATAACCAAAACCAAATAAAAATTTTAAATAGTCCAGAAAGTCCAACAATTACAAAACTCCCATAAATAATCTGAAATTAAATAAAACCGTTATTTATAGTCAATTCACAAACTTGTGGTCACCGTGAGACTCCATCGCACCGATCCACCTAAGCCTGTGGATTACCTGACAAGATAGACAAACAGAAGTGAGTTTACGTAAACTCAGCGTGTAACCCAATGGAATTAAGCATGCAAACATACAGTTTTATAAACACAGTCAGAAGCAAATACAGTTCTACATTCAGAATCAGATCCAGAAGTAGACATACATAAATCCTACCCCTGTCCTCTACACACCATCTCCGACCATCCCTGTAATAGCCCAAAATTGGGTCTAGTTGGAACAGAGGTTTCGGGACAACAAAATCTAAGATATAAATAATTATTTTATGATTATTTTGAGGTCTATGATATGATTGCATGATTGTGTGAAAATTTCGTAAAGAAATTCTATGCATAAAGTGCTTAATTCGAAGTGAGGGACTAAATTGAATAAGTTGCAAAACTTGCATTCTAGAAGTTTCTAGTATGAAATTGATTTGAAATATTAATTAGGAGGTCTTAAATAGAAATTTGACCAATTTCTAAGTTATGGACAAAAATTGGACATGGATGGAATTTTTGGAAAGTTTAGTAGTAAGGGTATTTTGGTTATTTAGGGGTAAAATGAATTAAAATACAAAATTAAAAGCCAATTTTGCTCATCTTCTTCACCATAGACGTGTATACCAAGGGAGATTCCATGTCTAGGGTTTTCAAGCTTCCCAAGCTCAATTGTAAGTCCGTTTTAACCCCGTTTTTCAAGTTCTTTACGTTTTTGGAGTCCCAGTAACTTGATTTAGCTTATGCTAGCAATAATTCAACCTAGGGTTCATGTAATATCCTGATTTTGGGCCTAGTCGGAATAGCGGTTTCGTGACCACAAAATCCAAGATAGAAATAATTATTTTATGATTATTTTGAGGTCTATGATATGATTGCATGATTGTGTGAAAATTTCATGAAGAAATTTTATGCATAAAGTGCTTAAATTGAAATTAGGGACTAAATCGAATAATTTGTAAAACTTGCATTCTAGAAGTTTCTAGTATGAAATTGTTTTGAAATATTAATTAGGAGGTATTAAATAGAAATTTTACCAATTTCTAAGTCTATGGACAAAAATTGGACATGGATGGAATTTTTGGAAAGTTTAGTAGTAAGGGCATTTTGGTCATTTAGGGTAAAATGAATTAAAATACAAAATTTAAAGCCAATTTTGCTCATCTTCAACCCCATGGCCGAATATAGCAAGGAGGAACCATGGCTAGGGTTTTCAAGCTTCCAAGCTCGATTGTAAGTCCGTTCTAGCCCGCTTTTAATGATTTTACGTTTTTGGAGTCCCTAGCTCGATTAAGCTTATGCTAGCAATAATTCAACCTAGGGTTCATATTTGGAAAAATACCCATAGGTGAAATTTGTGTATTTTGGTGTTTTATGATAGAATATGAGGTTTTAAATTATGTTAGACAACTTGTGCTACTCGGTTTTAAGTGAAAACGAGCAAAAGGGCTTAATCGGTAAAAATACCTAATAGTCATAAGTACATGTTAGAGTGAGAATTTGATGTTGCCATAGAAGGGAAAAATTATCAGCATGTTATAAAACATAAGAATAAGGAATAAAGTTTAATTCCCGAGCCTAGGGGCAAAAGTGTAAATATGCAAAAGTTTAGGGGAAAAATTGTAATTTTTCCAAAATATGATTTTGGGTCAATTTGAATAATGTGAGTCCTAATTAGACTATATTTTAAATGATAGAGCAAGGAAAAGCGAAATTGGGCTAAAATGGGAAAAATACCAAGTTGTGGACGAAATGGTAAAAGTAGCCATTTTAGCATACGAGGTAAGTTCATGTGTAAATGTAGTAACATAATTGTTGTTTTAAGGAATTTAATGTTGTTTATATGATATGATGCTTATTATTATCATGAAACGTTATGTTTTGTGGTTATTGTTGAATAATATGTAATTATATGAATTACTTGATGAGTATGAACTATCACCGAGTATCGGTTCCGATATTCCGTGGAAGACGGAAAAGATGTGAGATCGAGGAAAAAATCCCGTTTGAACCTTAGGAATAGATTAGGATACAAGTGACATGTCACTAGGATGGTTGAGCATCCGAACTCGTTGAGTTGAGTCCGAGTTCACTTATGGATGCGAATGTCCGAACTCGTTGAGTTGAGTCCGAGTTCGAGAGATGTAACTAGGCATCCGAGCTCGTTGAGTTGAGTCCGAGTTCACTTATGGATGCGAACGCCCGAGCTCGTTGAGTTGAGTCCGAGTTCACTTATGGGCGGGTTACATGGTAGCTTGGCTACATATGTGGCACTTATGTGCAAACTTTCCATGTATCCGAATTATATTCGATGTGTTCAACGGGTAAAGTTCTCTTGAAATGGAGGAATACTCAAGATGAAAGGGACGTATTGGTAAGTGTTGTGAAATGGATACTTTGAACAGGTATGTACTTAACCCTCGGGTTGAAAAATCGATATAACAACAATATGGTAAGATGATAAATGAAAATGTGATATGAATGTCTTGGTGATGATTATGCAAATGATGTTTTATGTTTGCTTATATGGTTATGTTACTTGCTATTTGCATGTGAACTTATTAAGCATTTATGCTTACTCCTCCTTTTCATTCATTGTAGTTTTGACAAGCCAGCTCGAAATCGGGAACGGTCGGAGGTTCGCTCACACTATCCGTATACCATCTTGGCATAATGGCTTGTATATTTTGAGTATGGCATGTATAGCATTATAATCATTTTGTATATATGGTCTTATGATATGGTTATTGAGTGGTATGGAAATGCTTGGTAATGATTAGCCATTGGAATGGCTAATCATGATCATATTTGGTGTTATGTATGCTAAATTGCTAGCTAATCCATGGACACCATGAAATAGGTAAAATTTACCATAAAATAGATTCAGATAGCACCAGTGACGTGAGTTTGAAAAATCACTAAAAATAGTAGAGATACAATTAGATGATGAATAATATATGGAATTTAAGAATTATGAGTCTATTTTCATATGGATGGAACAAAACAGGTATATGAGTTATATTTTATGAGATGTTTAAATTTTTGTGAAACAGGGCCAGAGCGATTTCTAGATCCCCTGTTCTGACTTTGTAAATTCACCATAAATTTTACAAAGATAATTAGAAGTCATGCTTTATATGTACAGATTCCTTATTGAGTCTAGTTTTATTAGAGACAAAAGGAATAGTCATTGAAGCTCTGTAGAGGGAGATATCTGATTCGTAATACACAGAGGGCAGAATAGTTGAACCCTGAAATAGGGGAGACTTTAACTAATAAACTGTACTAATTGGCCCGACCAAAAATTCTAAAAAAAAATTAGTAGATAAATATATGAGTCTAGTTTCAGGAAAAATTTACGGAATTGGATTTCCAGTTTCGGAACTCAAGATATGATTTTTAAAGCGACTGTGATGCAGTTAGTCAGCTTGTCTGGAAATTTTAAAATGAATTGTATGAGCTGTTTAAGTAATGAATTAAGTCTATTAACACCTCGTGTTCGACTCCGGAAATGGTCTCGGGTACGGGGCATTACATTTAGTGGTATCAGAGCAGGTTTAGTCAGTTCTCGGACTAACCAAGCATGTGTAAAAGTTTAGCTATACATGCCACTGATTTGGGATAGTGTGATGTCTTCCGACGCGTATGAGTACCGTCTTATTTAGACAGGGTACTCTCCAACTGAGCTGTGCCGACCATGTTCAATGTTATGTGAAGGTATTTGAGTAAAGTTATGATTATGATAAGTCTCGGTTCAGAAAAGTATGAATAAAAGTTTATGATACATATGTGATAATATGTGAGATGAAAGTTCATGTTGTGATAAATATTCATATTTGCTTAATGCTCATATGATGTAGTGTATGTGGCTTACTTGATAAGATGAACAGAATAAATAGAAAGTAATAGAGGTATGAATAAAGGTCATAATATTATGATACGAGTGAAAATTTCCTTGTCTTGATTTGGACGTCGAATGTTGATAAATGTTAATGATATATAATTTTTATGAGATAAAGGATTATAATGAAATGAACTTATCTATGTTAAATTGTTGGACTGAATTATATGATTGTAATGATATGTACATGATGATGCACGAAATGAAAGTTGTGATTGTGATGCAAATATCTATGTTTGTTTGGCCTTATATAATGTCATGAGCATGAATTAATTTAATTAAATGAATGGATAAGTAAAGCTGTCTAGAAAACATAGAATGTATGCATAAGTATATTGTCTAAATGGGACAATAGGAAAATTGGTGTAAGCCAACATGAATGAATGACATGATTTTGATGATGTTACTATGATGATGGAAGTTGTGTCATATGTGTATGTATAAGAAAGTCGAGTCAGAGGTCCTACAACCCCTCCCCCTTACCGAAGCGGTACTTATAATGGAATTTCATGAGATTTGTATTGAATAAGTTTTCGGTTGAGAACCCAAAGAGTACAGTGATAGAATAATTATAAGTATGATTAGAGATTGAAAATGAGCTGATAAGTAAAGTCAGAGCCAGTAAAGTATCGGATTGACGTAAAGATTATTGGAGTTATGCACTGTCCCAGTTAGAAAAGGAATTCTCCTTGGTAAACCGAAATACTCAGGTGCAAGGTCGAGAAAAGTGTAAATCGAAATTTATTCAGAATTGGTCTTCTTTAGTGAATGGTTTAATATGAAATTTGTGACGGCAAAACTAGTTGGGGAAATGATAATTGAAATGTGAACTATCTGAGTGTGACAGTTATGACTAGACAGATTTAACAGTCTCTTTTGAGATGTTCTATGTGTTTACCCGTTCTCAGAAATATTTCTATGGCTATTGATCTTCTGAAGAAATTCTTGTTATATGGGAATGTCTTCTAATTCTGGTGTTGGATGAAAGCATTGGTAGTCTGACTGGTTTATAAATTATATTGCTCTATTTCATCGGGTATTCTATTTCATTTCGTCTTATAAGAATTGATGAGAGAATACGTATGATATTATGATTCTGTTTCTTCTACTTGATGCTTCATCTGATATATATGTATGGGAAGATATATTGATCTTGTTATATTTGATTTCAGTGGGATTAAATGATGTTTTCTTCTGGACTTTCTTTCTTTGAAGAATTATCGGGGTATTCTGTATTTTCTCTATGAGTTTGGTTTTCGATTCTCCGGCATAGTATCGTATCTTGGGTTTCTTTATTATGGATTTCTTTATTCTGGATTTCTCTATCTTGGATTTCTTTATTCGGTTTCCTTGTTATCTTTGTTCCATAATTTGTCAATTATGACTCGTGTTCGAAATGCGTTCTTCAGCTCGTGATAATCATGTCAAATATGACTATACTTCTAATTTGATCTTAGTAATGTGGTGATTTTAGTATTGGGATTTTTTCTAATTTCTGTGTAAGGATTTGACATCAGTAAAGGCATAGGTGATAAAAGCGCGAGTTTCAGTCGGTATGGTAAATTATTTATTTGAAAGATTTCATGTGACAATTATGTCAGGATTATTTTTCCCAAGTCTGATAATAGAATTTCATTTTGTACGGATAAAAGAGTAAATAGTTTGAACGAGAAGTGTATATTTATTAGAAAAGAGTTGGATATTAGTTTAAGTCACTACGAAGGATAAGGTTTCCATCTTGTGAAGGCTGAAAAGTTTATTACGTGTTGACAGAGTTCGGATAGATGAGAATATTGGTAACTGAAGCGTCTGAACTAGACTAGTCTACATTGAGTAAAGACTTCCTGACTTTCAGTAATGTACTGTTGTATGAATTGTGATGTGTTTCAAGACAGTGAGGTAATGTGATAGTTTAGAGCATCCGATGTTACATAAAATCGGAGTTGTTAAAGGGGTTAAAGCTGAGCATTGGGATCTATCAAAATTATCCTTGTCAGTGTTGATATTGGGATGGAAATGAGAAGGATTATTCTTGAGGCCATATCAGAATTATTTCTATGGCGGAAAGAGGAAAATGTGATGTATCCTATTGTTAAATGTTTGGCGAGATCTATAAATCATATCTGTATTGAATGAATTCCTACTCATCAGATTCATGGAATTTTAGGTCTCTTTGATTGTTGGATTTCTTGGAATTCCGGTCTCCATTAATCAAGTTAAGATCCGAGTTTTATGTCATGATATCATGGGAAACTGAGAAGGGTTGAAAATTTAAGAACAGTTGAGAGTTGAGACTGTAAGCTTTCAGATCATATGAGGAATTAAAGAGATGAATTGGAGGTACAGCCTAAGTGAAAGTTCTTCGGCACCGACTATGAGATTAAAAGTGAAGACCACTTTTCTGGTAAGATTTTCGGGGACGAAAATCCCTAAAGGGGGGGAGAGTTGTAATATCCTGATTTTGGGCCTAGTCAGAATAGCAGTTTCGTGACCACAAAATCCAAGATAGAAATAATTATTTTATGATTATTTTGAGGTCTATGATATGATTGCATGATTGTGTGAAAATTTCATGAAGAAATTTTATGCATAAAGTGCTTAAATTGAAATTAGGGACTAAATCGAATAATTTGTAAAACTTGTATTCTAGAAGTTTCTAGTATGAAATTGTTTTGAAATATTAATTAGGAGGTCTTAAATAGAAATTTTACCAATTTCTAAGTCTATGGACAAAATTGGACATGGATGGAATTTTGGAAAGTTTAGTAGTAAGGGCATTTTGGTCATTTAGGGTAAAATGAATTAAAATACAAAATTTAAAGCCAATTTTGCTCATCTTCAACCCCATGGCCGAATATAGCAAGGAGAAACCATGGCTAGGGTTTTCAAGCTTCCAAGCTCGATTGTAAGTCCGTTCTAGCCTGCTTTTAATGATTTTACGTTTTTTGGAGTCCCGGTAGCTCGATTAAGCTTATGCTAGCAATAATTCAACCTAGGGTTCATATTTGGAAAAATACCCATTGGTGAAATTTGTGTATTTTGGTGTTTTATGATACAATATGAGGTTTTAAATTATGTTAGACAACTTGTGCTACTCGGTTTTAAGTGAAAACGAGCAAAAGGGCTTAATCGGTAAAAATACCTAATAGTCATAAGTACATGTTAGAGTGAGAATTTGATGTTTCCATAGAAGGGAAAAATTATCAGCATGTTATAAAACATAAGAATAAGGAATAAAGTTTAATTCCCGAGCCTAGGGGCAAAAGTGTAAATATGCAAAAGTTTAGGGGCAAAATTGTAATTTTTCCAAAATATGATTTTGGGTCAATTTGAATAATGTGAGTCCTAATTAGACTATATTTTAAATGATAGAGCAAGGAAAACTGAAATTCGGGCTAAAATAGGGAAAATACCAAGTTGTGGACGAAATGGTAAAAGTAGCCATTTTCGCATACGAGGTAAGTTCATGTGTAAATGTAGTAACATAATTGTTGTTTTAAGGAATTTAATGTTGTTTATATGATATGATGCTTATTATTATCATGAAACGTTATGTTTTGTGGTTATTGTTGAATAATATGTAATTATGTGAATTACTTGATGAGTATGAACTACCACCGAGTATCGGTTCTGATATTCCGTGGAAGACGGCAAAGATGTGAGATCGAGGAAAAAATCCCGTTTGAACCTTAGGAATAGATTAGGATACAAGTGACATGTCACTAGGATAGTTGAGCATCCGAACTCGTTGAGTTGAGTCCGAGTTCACTTATGGATGCGAATGTCCGAACTCGTTGAGTTGAGTCCGAGTTCGAGAGATGTAACTAGGCATCCGAGCTCGTTGAGTTGAGTCCGAGTTCACTTATGGATGCGAACGCCCGAGCTCGTTGAGTTGAGTCCGAGTTCACTTATGAGCGGGTTACATGGTAGCTTGGCTACATATGTGGCACTTATGTGCAAACTTTCCATGTATCCGAATTATATTCCGATGTGTTCAACGGGTAAAGTTCTACTGAAATGGAGGAATACTCAAGATGAAAGGGACGTATTGGTAAGTGTTGTGAAATGGATACTTTGAACAGGTATGTACTTAACCCTCGGGTTGAAAAATCGATATAACAACAATATGGTAAGATGATAAATGAAAATGTGATATGAATGTCTTGGTGATGATTATGCAAATGATGTTTTATGTTTGCTTATATGGTTATGTTACTTGCTATTTGCATGTGAACTTATTAAGCATTTATGCTTACTCCCTCCTTTTCATTCCTTGTAGTTTTGACAAGCCAGCTCGGAAATCGGGAACGGTCGGAGGTTCGCTCACACTATCCGTATACCATCTTGGCATAATGGCTTGTATATTTTGAGTATGGCATGTATAGCATTATAATCATTTTGTATATATGGTCTTATGATATGGTTATTGAGTGGTATGGAAATGCTTGGTAATGATTAGCCATTGGAATGGCTAATCATAATCATATTTGGTGTTATGTATGCTAAATTGCTAGCTAATCCATGGACACCATGAAATAGGTAAAATTTACCATAAAATAGATTCAGACAGCACCAGTGACGTGAGTTTGAAAAATAACTAAACATAGTAGAGATACAATTAGATGATGAATAATATATGGAATTGAAGAATTATGAGTCTATTTTCATATGGATGGAACAAAACAGGTATATGAGTTATATTTTATGAGATGTTTAAATTTTTGTGAAACAGGGCCAGAGCGATTTCTGGATCCCCTGTTCTGACTTTGTAAATTCACCATAAATTTTACAAAGATAATTAGAAGTTATGCTTTATATGTACAGATTCCTTATTGAGTCTAGTTTTATTAGAGACAAACGGCATAGTCATTGAAGCTCTGTAGAGTGAGATATCTGATTTGTAATACACAGAGGTCAGAGTAGTCGAACCCTGAAGCAGGGGAGACTTTAACTAATAAACTGTACTAATTGGCCCGACCAAAAATTCTAGAAATAAATTAGTAAATAGATATATGAGTCTTGTTTCAGGAAAAATTTACGGAATTGGATTTCGAGTTTCAGAACTCGAGATATGATTTTTAAAGCGACTATGATGCAGTTAGCCAGCTTGTCTGGAAATTTTCAAATGAATTGTATGAGCTGTTTAAGTAACGAATTAAGTCTATTAACACCTCGTGTTCAACTCCGGCAATGGTCTCCGGTACGGGGCGTTACAGTTCATATTTGGAAAAATACCCATAGGTAAAATTTGTGTATTCTGGTGTTTTATGATACAATATGAGGTTTTAAATTATGTTAGACAACTTGTGCTACTCGATTTTAAGTGAAAACGAGCAAAAGGGCTTAATCGGTAAAAATACCTAATAGCCATAGGTATATGTTAGAGTGAGAATTTGATGTTGCTATAGAAGGGAAAAGTGATCATCATGTCATAAAACATAAGAATAAGGGATGAAGTTTAATTCCCGAGCCTAGGGGCAAAAGTGTAAATATGTAAAAGTTTAGGGGCAAAATTGTAATTTTTCCAAAGTTTGAGTTAAGGACTGTTTTGAATAGTACATTAATTAAATAAGTAAAATATGATGTTTTAGATCCCGGAAAACGAGATTTGAACCTAGAATGAGAGAAAATCGAAAATTGGGAAAGTAGGTAAAATGGCCGTTTTAATATCAAGGTAAGTTCATATGTATAATAAGCATTAATTTATGCATGTTTCAATGTAAAATTGATATATTTACTATGATCTCCGAGGTGTTGAAAGTATGTAAGTCGGTATGATAATAATACAACAATAATGTCAGTAATTTATATTTGAAAGTTAAATTTAGTGAATTAATTGAATTATGTTAAATTAAATGATTATGGTGCCAAGTTTATGAATTGATTTAAAAATATGTCTATGGTACATGAAGTGCATTGAATTATCATACATAAATGTGATTTCTATGATTATGGATATTATGGGAAATTGTAAGTTCATATGATTTTTAATAAGACAATGTGTAATTTATTGTTATTATGTTGATATTAAATGAGATGTAAGTTTATATGTAAGTAATACATCACTATTACTTGTATTATGATATTTTATAAAAATATTGGAAATATGTTTGTGTATAATTACTTGATTGGTGAAATTGTTGGAAAAGAGAGAGAAATCCCAGTTGAACCTTCGGAAAGATTGGATGATACAGATGGTATGTAGCTAGGTCACATGTATAGTGCTGAGTGCACATCATGTGTACAAGAGAGCTACAAGACATTATGATGTAGCTAGGTCGCATGGGTGATACTATGTGTACACCATGTAGACAAGAGAGCTACGGGATATATGTAGCTAGGTCGCATGCGTGGTTCCAAGTGAAGGACACCATGTAGACAAGAGAGCTACGAGATAAACTGGCTAGGTCACATGGGTGGTACTAAGTGTTCACCATGTGTACAAGAGAGCCGAACTATATGATGGGTGGAGCTATGTGCTGAAACCACCAAGTATCGAGGATTGATCCGAAGTGTTCAACTGGAGACTCTCTATGTATTGCTTTGTGAGTTTTGTGATGAACATGTGCAGGAACTTGGTTATGTGAATGATGTGTTCATTAAGTGACCAGGATGTGGTAAGGTTATAAACAAGTAAGTTATACATGAGGATGATTTTATGGTGACATTGTGATCATGGGCCTATACTTGTGATGTATGAAATGTGGTGAAAATGATTTGTGATATGTATGTTAAAATGAGGTTAATACAAAGAAAGTGTGAAATAGTGAATTAGCAATAAAACTGTTTTGGACAGTAGCAGTGATGTGATTTTGAAAAATCACCAAAAATAGTGTAAATTTAATCAGAGAATGAATGAGATATCAAATTAAATCTTAATGAGTCTATTTTCATATAAAAGAAACATAGAAAGCAAAGGAGTTCTATATTTTTAGATATTTATGTTTTCGTGAGACTGATTTAGAATGATTACGTGATCCCCTATTCTGACTTTGGAAAATCACAAAAATTTGGATAAAAATAATTAGAGGGTCAAAATTATATTTTTAAAATCAATAATGAGTCTATTTTCAAGATAAATCAACAAGAACATTATCCGAGTTCTGTACTGTGAGATAATTATTTTTTAGTGAAGAGAGGTCAGAATTGTCAGAAAGTGAAACAGGGGAAATTTTAATGAATAAACTGTACTAATTGGCTAAACCAAAAATTATGAAAATTTTATGGTGGAACGATATGTGAGTCTAGTTTCAGGGGAAATTTACGGATCTTAATTTGGAGCTCTGTAGCTCGAATTATAAATAATTAAGTGACTATGACTTGTGTGGACAGTTTGATGTGAACAGTTATTAGTAAATTGTGAAATCGTACTTACAAGAATGCTATATACATTAAGGATGTGAAATGGAGAGGAGGAGGAGGAAAATAAATATATCTGGAATACATGGAAACTATGGTATATGAAATATTGATATAATGAAATAAATGATATGTGTTTATAAGAAAACAAAAAGAGAATGTTATGTATCATGACATGTATATATATATGACTAGTCTCAATGTAATGCTTGTTGGGTATGGAATTGAATTGAAATGTTTCAGGCAAACATGTTATTCTACGTATCTGAATCGTGGTATTTTATAAAGATATGATCTAGCTTTAAATATGAATGCTTGATGATTAAGCTGAAGATATTTGGTAAGATGATAATCTTGGTATAAATGTATAAGTGGTACTATAATAAACAAGGTAAAATGAGAATGAGAGACACATGTATGATGACATACAAATGCTATGTTTGTGGTTTAATTGAGGATGTTTAATCATTAAATGAATACCATGTTATATGCTTTTGATTTTGTATAAGTGTGTAAGAGATCAAGGTTGACCAAAGCTTGGAAAATAGCCTAGGTATATTCCACACAGGCAGAGACACAACCATGTGTCTCAGCCGTGTATGGAACACGACTTTGGGACACGGGCGTGTGGAGCCTTAAAGCATGAAATTTTCAAGATTTTCGTAAGTTCTCGGTTTAGTCCTAAACCCTTTCTAAAGTATGTTTTGGGCTCCGTAGACTCAAATAAGGGACTATGTGTAAGAGAATGAACGCTTTGAAATATGAATAAAATTTTAAGGCTCATATTTTAGTTTAATGTTTGTATGTTTGTCTGGTAACGCCTCGTATCTTAGCCCGGCCTCGGATACGGGTAAGGGGTGTGACAATCCCATCATACCATGTGGGGTTAAAAACACTCACCCATCCCTACACATCAACTTGTGCCATTAAGACACGTATCAGAAAATATGCAGTCATACTGCCTAAGTATAGGCGATTAACGCCGATCAGAATACTTCCTCCTCAAATACAAATCTCACCTCAAATCAGATACAAAATTATCGGATTAAACATCCTCGACATGCTTTTATACAAATAAAAGATATGCATATGACAGTACAGTTAGGCATACATTTAGTATCCTACTCAAATCAGTCTATCAAAGTATCATATAACATTCAAAATAGGGTTTAAATAGCCCTTACTGATCCTATAGTAGGCCTACAGTCGATCGGAGCGACCCGTGTGACTCTAGGGAAAATTTCAGAATTATGGGCCCACATACCAGTGTAGCTTGCCCGTATAGGCCCACACGCCCGTGTGGCCTACCGTGTGGCCCACATTGGCGGCCCCAAAGTCCACACACTCGTGTGACATACCCGTGTAGGCCCACACGCCCATGTGGCCTACACACCCAACTTAGCCATACCCGTGTGGCCCACACAGCAACACTCGAGCCACCACACTACTGTGCCTTGCGTATAGCCATGTCTACGTTGATCACACGGTCGTGTCTTGCACACGGCCATCCACACGGGTGACCACACTCCCGTGTGGCGTCGATAATGTAGTTTTTTGGCTTTTGTCGAAGCCTTGTTTCCTGCATTTTGAGTACACATTTGGTATCGATTTGATGCAAAAACACATCTGAGGCCTTGAACCTAAGACAAAAGCACCCAACAGTCGTTTTAGCAGTCAATTTTACGAATTGCTACAGAACCCGAAGAACGCTAAAAACTTACCGACGACGAAAACACCCACTTAAATCGTTAGAGCAACCAGTGACATTGTCCTACACCCAAAAAAAACCACAGAAAAATTAACCTTACAATTATACTAATAGAAACTAACGCAAAAATAAAATTATCTCAAAAATTATTCGAAACCTTTACCTACTTGACAGCACAGACGTACCACAGTTAGGAAGGAAAACCTTAATGAGAATCAAAAATAAAAAACCAAAAATAGAAAAACAAAGAGAAAATGCTAGAGAGAAAAGAATTTTTTAGGAAAAAGAAAATTGCTAGCAAAATCCCTAATTTTTCTCTACTAACCCACTAACAAGCCACCACTCAGAATCTCAACTCCACCAGAACTCTATCAGTTCATAGAGCAAAAATCTAACCCCCTTACTAACACAGAGATTCAAACACAGGACCTCCAACACATTGACTCCCTTACCACTTGAACCAGTAGGCTGATTTTGATATCAGTTTACAAGCAATTTAATATAACCCACTGAACAAGGACAAAGCTTAGTTCCAAAAAGTAACAAAATTTAACAGAAGTCGGATTTGAACCCCAGACCTCTCACACCCCACCAGAACACATAACCACTAAAGCAAATACACGCTTGTGTCATATTTTACCGAAGCAGGAAAGAAAATTATTTGGGGCGTTACAAGGCTTCTTAAGATCAGATTTTTGTTCTCAAACCTTGTGGAGGTATGGGTTTTAAAGAGCTTCACTATTTCAATTTAGCAATGTTTGCTAAACAGTGTTGGAGAATTCTTATGCATCTCGACTCTCTTATGTCTCATATTTTCATAGCTAAATATTTCCCGAACTGTGGATGTAACGGCTAGATTTTAATGCTATAAGAAAATGTGCTTTTAGAAATTCATTTTTGTTAACCGAGTCTATTAATATTTACATTTCTAGTATATTGTTACATCAAGGTCTGGTCAAGAAATTTTTTTGAATTAATAGTTAATAAACGCTTAGGGACTAAATCGTAAAGTCCAATCGCTATAAGTTTTTAATTGGCCAAAGGCTTGATGACTTAAATATCAATTAACTATAGGTTCAAAATGATAAAAAGAAACTATTTTATAGCATAAGATAGTGGATGATGATGGTAATTTCCACCAAATTTAGCTAATGGTGATTAATGTAATATAATTAAAGGTTTAGTTAATTAATTAAGGTTAATTAAAGTTTAATCAATGTATAAAAGGGTAAGATAGTGGAGATCTGTCATGTTTTTCTTCTTCTCTACCGTCCAAACTTAAGAAACCGAAGGAGAAATGGATTGTTGCTTCAAAAGCATTTGGTCATTGATATTAAGGTGATTTCAAGTACTTTTCTTCTAATTTTTATGAATTTGGAGTCATGGAAACTTGATTTAGCTAGCCCAATGTACTAATTTGTAAAACTGTTAAAGTTTTAGAAAGTTTCCATTTTTTATTTCTTGAATAATTAGGCTTGAAATTGATATATTTTAAGCTTAGAATATAAAAAGGACTAGATTGTAAAGTTAATTTAGCTTGCTGTGAACTTTATTACATTAGGGACCAAATTGAATAAAAGTAAAACTTGTTATGAAATTATGTTAGAAATAGAAAGTATAAGGTTCCTAATGTGAATATATGAAATCAGACTTTAATTTGAAACTAGGTAATAGAAGTTATAAATATCCCGAGTTCAGGGACTCAATTGAATAAAATGTAAGATTTTTGGTATATCATTAAGTCGAGTTCATATAGGCTCATGCATATCATATCATAGTAAAGAGACATTTGTTATTGATTGATGACATAAAATGATTGTTTAAATCAAGAATGTGGTCGAAGTGGAATTGATTAGGGAAAAGCTAAAATTACAGATTAGCTCTTGAAGTATCCACTTTACATATTTTGAACATGTAAGTTCATATGGGACTTTCCACCCTATTTTATTTTCTGTTTGAATTTGTCTATATGTTAGATTTAAGTAGAATTTAGTGAATTTGGCAAGTATGGTTAAATTGGACTGAATTGAAAAGTTATATAAATACGAGATATTATGAGGTAGTACATAGTAAAATGTAAATATTGGTTGATTACTGGACTGGTAAATGGAATATACAATTATGTTCAAATATTGGTAATGATATATGTATACGGAAATGATGCCTATGTGAACTTAGTAAAAGGTTAGAATATATATGACATATCATTAGGGTTATACACGTGTTTGATAGGTATTTTACATGTTATTGCAAGATCTAGAATTTGTTGCAGATTCTCAAGTTATATGTATCGTAGGTTTAGCCACGACGGGTAAACTTGATACAATGTCAGCTTGTGTGAGCAATTATGTTATAATGTCAACTTGTGTGAACAACTTCTTCCCGTCTATTCGATTGCATTTTACTATAGTTTCGTCAAGTGATGTTCAAATAAATAGAAATGGGAATTCAAATGCAAATTGGATATGTGATGGTATGTGTTTGATATTTGATATGGGATAAGTATTTGATTGCATTAATGTCTTAAATATTCCTCATGATTTGTAAATGAGATTAACCTTTTTAGTTGATAATGTTGACATGTACTTAGATGTACTAGTATGTGCCAAGAATAGCCACTTTTGAATGCCAAAATGTAAGACATTTTTCTTTATGCCTTAATGGATCAAGGTATAAAGTCGGATCAACAAAGGAGAACACACTATCCCTAGATGGTAGTTATGAATTCATTTTGAATCTAGACCTTATGGAATGTACATAAGGACCATTGTTGTAACACCCTGGAATATGGGGTTGGAAGTTTTGAGTTTTGTAGGTAGGGTCAGTGGCTAGACCGGACAATTGGGTTTGCCGTTGTGTTTTAATGTCAGAATGGGCCTATTGGTCAGGTGGTTGGTAACGTGTTAGTGTAACACCCCTAACCCGTATCCGTCACTGGAATAGGGTTACGAGGCATTACCAAGCAATACACAAAGTTCACATACAAAACATATACATTTATATATTCATATATATATAATCCATTTAAATCATTCACATTGTCCCTTATAAGGCTCTATGAGACCTTAAAACATGCTTCGAAGTGGTTCGGGACTAAGCCGATATCATTTGCGAACTTTGAGAAACTTAGAAAATTTTTCAACATTAAAGGGTCACACGCCCGTGTGTCATGGCTGTGGGAAAACTAGAAAGGTTACTGACTTGGGTCACATGGCCGGCCACACGCCCATGTGCAAGCCCATGTAACACACACGGCCAGTAGACACGCCCGTATGTCTAGGCTGTGCCAAACCTGTAGGGTATACTGACTTAATTCGAAAGAGTACCCCAGGGGACACACGGCTGTGTATCATGACCGTCTGTCGCACACAGCTGAGACACATGCCCGTGTCTCTGCCCCTGTGGACAAAAATAGGCCATTTGCAAAGCCAATTTGCCACCCTTTCTCATGTTTACTTAAACCACCAAAATGGTACCAATTCATCATACAATAGGCATCCCAAAATCATCAACCAAATGCATAATTCGTACCATATCCATTTCAATCAAATTCCATAATCAATTCAAGCTAAATACCTATTCAAAAACTTATATCATCCAATATTAATTCACAAGCATATATCATCTCAATTTATCAACTTCAATCATGCTATATAAATCATTTACTAAACTCAAAACATTACTATTAGTACAACTATAAAACCTTCTTCACTTTTATACCAAAACTTATCAAACTAAGCCATCACACATGGCTATCTATACAAATCAAAACATATACATTATAAGCCAAATCTCATGACTATATTCACAACCAAAGTACCATAACTAGCCTATACATGCCATATACCATATTTACAAGGTTTCAAAAATACCAACAAAGTGATCGATAGTGTGATGACGGTTCCTGACGATCCTCGAGTCCAAGCTAGCTTTGATTATTTATAAAACATAGACAAATAACACACAGTAAGCTTCATAGCTTAGTAAGTTCGTAAGTGAATAACTCAATTCATTAAATAAATATAATTTAACTATTTTCACATTACCAAATCAAAATCACATTAATCACAAACCTTTTTCATGTCTTAAAACATGATCAAATACCATCTCATTGAACTTTCTCAATATAATACTCAAGTAAGTTCCATATGTACCTGTATCACCTCATACTAACCTCTTTCTCAACCACGTCATTTCTTTTACCCGTTGAACCATTGGGAATAGAATTCGGATACTCAAGATCACAATCGATAAGTACCTATACCATGGCCCGTAGCGAAATCAAGGTAACTTATCCCAGAGTACCTATACCATGGCCAATAGCCAAATCAAGGTATTGTTCACACCCGTAGTGTCAATATCATGGCCCGAAGCTAATACATTAACCTAATGGCATGTCACTAGCATCCTAAACTATTCCTAAGGTTCAACCGGGAGTTTCACTTGTTGATTTCATCGTCAAACACATCTGATATCTCATACTCACATTTTATGCAATACCCAAGCATATAACATACATTTATAATGAAATTACCACATACGAACTTACCTGGTACTCGAAATTGATTAATCGGATCGATACTCGATTACATTCGATTTTTCCCAATCTAAATCCGATTTCTTTCTTTCTTGGTCTAATAAATTCAAAATTAACTCATTTAATCACTTATTCATTCAATTTCATCAAAAAAAATACCTATTTGGGCATTTTTACACTTTAGCCTCTTAAATTTCACATTTATTCAATATAGTTCATTATTTCATAAAATTACAAATTCATGAAATCTAAAGACAACCCACGCTAGCCGAATTTTGTATAGCTTCATAGCAACCTATATTTTCATTTATTTGACACATTTAACCACACATTTTCATCTTTTCACAAATTGGCCTCTTTTATGCAATTTCACTGAAAATCACTTTATAAAACATGATAATCTATCAACAAATACTCATTTTAAATCATCAAAAATTCAAGAACTCAAGCATTCATCAATGGCACTTAACAAAATCATCAAAATATTCAAAAATTAAAGCACAGGCTAGCTAATACTCAAAGCAACGATCATAAAAACATAGATATCATCAAAAACTGAACTCAAAACTTACCTCAATTAAGCCACACAAGTGCCGAATGGTTTAAGCATTCAAAACCCTATTCTTTTCTCTATTTTCGATCAAGAAGATGAACAAATGAACATCATTTGTTTTTTTTTAATTTTTATTAACTTAATTACCAAATTACATATTTAACCTTAGTAAAATAAATGCATAATTCACATTTTATAAGGTCATTTATGACCAACACCACTAATAATGGTTTAATTACATTATAAGGACCCTTTATTTAAGAAGCCATGGCAATTAAGCACTTTTAACAAGTAAAATGCAACTTTTGCATTTTACACAATTAAGTCTTTTTTCTCAACTTGAGCTATTAAACGATAAAATTAGCTTACAAAATTTTCACACATATATATTCACATGTTGTAAACACTAAAAATAATATTAAAATAATTTTCCAACCTCGAATTTGTGGTCTCAAAACTACTATTCTGATTTAGCTAAAATAAGGCTGTTACAACTCTTCCCCCTTAGGGATTTTCGTCCCCGAAAATCTTACCAGTGAATAGGTTTGGATATTGCTTTCTCATAGCATCTTTGGGTTCCCACATGGATTCTTCAATCCCATGTCGATTCCATAATTGTTTTACTAATGCTATTCTTTTATTTCTCAGCTCTTTGATCCAACAGGCTAGAATTGGGATTCGTTCTTCACTGTACGATAAATCTGGTTGAATTTCAACCTCAGTCGAGAAAATGACATGTGAAGGGTCGGATCAGTATCGTCGAAACATCGATACATGAAATACATTATAAATCTTTTTTAACTTAGATGGCAATGCTAGTCGATAAGCAACTGGTCCGACTCGCTCGATGATTTCATATGGTCCGATGAATCTCGGACTCAATTTGCCTTTACAACTGAATCAAAATATTTTCTTCCACGGAGATACTTTTAAAAACACTTTATCCCCAATCTGAAACGCAATATCTTTCTGTTTCAAGTTTGCATATGATTTTTGTCGATCTGACACTACTTCCAGACACGAATTACTTTCACTTTCTACTCGGTCTCTTTAATCAAATCGACACCAAAAATCTTATTTTCACTATGTTCAGTCCAGTACAACGGCGTTCTACACTTACAACTGCATAAAGCTTCGTACGGTGCAATTTTAATACTCGATTGAAAGCTGTTGTTATATGCTAATTCAATCAACGGCGAATACTTTTCCCACGTAACTTCAAACTCAAGAATACAACATCTCAAGATATCCTCAAGTATCTATATAACTCGCTCGGATTGAACATCCATCTATGGGTGAAATGCAGTACTAAAATGTAGTTTTGTACCCAGTGCATCTTTCAGTTTCTTCCAAGACATCGATGTGAATCTCGAATCTCTATCCGAAACAATAGAAATAGGTACTTCGTGTAACCTCACAATCTCAGAGATATACAACTCAACTAACTTTTCAAGCGAATAATCCGTTCGTACCGGAATGAAATGAGCCAATTTTTTCAATCTGTCAACAACAACCCAGATTACATATTTCTTTCTCGGAGATAGGGGTAATCCTGACACAAAATCCATAGTCACTCTATCCAATATCCACTCGGGAATCATGATAGGTTGTAATAAACCTGACGGCACTTGAAGTTCAGCTTTTACTTGTTGACAAATCAAACATTTCGAAACAAATTCTGATATATCACTCTTCACACCATGCCACCATTAGAGCTATTTCAAATCGTTATGCATTTTTGTGCTTCCCGGATGAACAAATGAATGACTACTACGTGCTTCGTTCAAAATCATTTGAATCAAATCTGAATTTCTCGGA
This sequence comes from Gossypium arboreum, assembly GCF_025698485.1. Classification (NCBI taxonomy): domain Eukaryota; kingdom Viridiplantae; phylum Streptophyta; class Magnoliopsida; order Malvales; family Malvaceae; genus Gossypium; species Gossypium arboreum. The sequence continues at coordinate 19,526,149 of NC_069080.1, forward strand.
ACACATATTCGGCCTCTGAATCTTAAACAGTCATCTGAATCAACTTGAAAATCAGAATCAGGGTTTGAATCACATAGAGCTCGTTTTGCTAACATTTCATTATCAACTTTCTTCGCTTCGCAAATCTACTGTAAAAATAATGGTCTCGGTTTCATCTCAGCCACAATTGAACCATCATTACACAAAATTATCTGAGTGTTCATCGCACGTAGAGCGAATAGGGATTTTCGGCTCAAAGCATCAGCAACAATATTAGCCTTTCCTGGATGATAATCGGCTACTAACTCGTAATATTTTAGTAATTCTAGCCATCTCCACTGTTGCAAATTCAGATCTTTCTGAGTCATCAAATATTTTCAACTCTTGTGATCGAAATAAACATGGCATTTCTCACCGAACAAATAATGACGTCAAATCTTCAATGCAAACACAATGGCTGCTAACTCTAAATCATGCGTTGGGTAATTATTTTCACCCGGTTTCAACTGTCTTGAAGCATAAGCTATGATTTTTCCTTCCTGCATAAAATGCAGCCCAGACCATTCAATGATACATCACTATAGACCACAAATTCTTTACCCGGTTCTGGCTGTACTAACACTAGAGCTTCAGTCAAAAGAGTTTTCAATTGATCAAAACTTTTCTGACATTTGTCAAACCATTCAAATTTTCCATCTTTCTGAAGCAATCTCGCCAACAGAGTCGCATTCATTGAAAAGCCTTTCACAAATCGTCTATAATAGCCGACGAGTCGCAGAAAACTGCGAACCTCAAAAATATTTCTCAGAGGTTTCCAATCCATTATTGCAGAAATCTCGCTTGGATCAACTCCTGATGTTGACACAATATGCCCTAGAAAACCAACCTCACATAACCAGAATTCACACTTACTGAACTTTGGATATAATTGCCTATCACACAAAGTCTGCAATACAACTCTCAAATGCTTGCCATGTTCAGATTCATTTTATGAATATATCAATATATAATCAATGAACACAACAACAAATCGATTTAGGTACGGTCTAGAAATTTGATTCATTAAATCCATAAAGACTGCAGGAGCATTCGTTAGTCCAAAAGGCATAACTAAGAATTCATAGTGTCCATACCTTGTTCTAAAAGCTACCTTCAGCACATCAGAGTCTCTAACTCGCCACTGGTAATAACCTGATCTCAAATATATCTTTGAAAACACTGTAGCCCATTTTAACTGATCAAACAAATCACCTATTCTGGGCAGAGGATATTTATTCTTGATCGTCACTTTGTTAGTTTGTCGGTAATCTATACACATTCTCATCATGCCATCTTTCATTTTCACAAACAACATGGGAGCACCCAAAGGCAAAAAACTCGGTCTTTCAAATTCTTTATCCATTAGTTTTTACAATTGATATTTCAATTCTTTTAACTCAGTCAAAGCCATTCTGTATGGAGCTATCGAAATTGGTGTTCTACCTGGCATTAATCCAATGCCAAACTCAACCTTTTGGATCAGTGGTAAACATAGCAACTCTTCGGGAAACACATCTGGATACTCACACACAATTGGCACTGGTTCGATCTTGTTTTTAGTCACTTTCGTATCAAGCACATGCGCAAAATAAGCTTCGCAACCCTTTTTCACATATCTCTGAGCTAACATCGACGAAATCACTGTTGGCAAACCATTCAGATCATCTGACACAATCCGAATAATCACATTATTCTGACATCTCAGATCAATCTTATTTCGTTTGCAATTCACAATAGCATCATGCAACGTTAACCAATCCATACCCAGAATTATATCAAATTCATCAAATGGTAACAACATCATATCAGCCGAAAAACAGAAATCTTGAATCATCAACGGATAAATTTTGCACACTTTATCAACCAACACACGCTTGCCTAAGCGGTTCGATACTCTAATTACAAATTTAGTAGACTCTACAGGAAAAGTCTTACTAGATACTAAATTCACACATATATACAAATGAGAAGATCCTGGATCTATCAATGCAATCACATTAGTATTATAGAGACTGAAAGTATTGGTAATGACATCCGGATATGACGCTTCTTCGCGAGCACGAATAGCATAGGCTCTAGCAAGTGCTCTCGCCTCGGACCTTACAGTAGAATCTTTAGTCACTCTCTAATTACCAATCACATTTCCTCTCTTTCTAGGTTGTCTACCCCTGTTTGCAGTGTTACTCAGCCTCACATTCTGAACATCCTCTTTTTTCCATCAACTCTGGGCAGTCTCGCATAAAATGATCCAACGATCCACATTTGTAACAGACTTTATGTCTTTTGTTCCAGTATTCTCCAAAATGTCGTCTCCCACACTACTGACATTCAGCTTTGTTATCTCACACTGCCAACACTCGGTACTTATGTAGCTTGAGCTTTAAAACCAGAGTATTGTTTAGCAAAATCCTTCTTCAGATATCCAATCAAAGCATTCGGGTGAGTATACAAATCTCTGGATTTCTTTAATGAAGACTGATACGGATTACTCATCAATCTTTTTCTGGTGCCTCTAGCCTTTGAATCTACTTTCCTCTTTTCTTTGCTGAGATCTTCGGCTTTACAAGCCCTTTCAACTAAAACAACAAATTCTTTGATTTTCAGAATCCCGACTAGAAGTTTTATATCTTCATTCAACCCATCAACGAACCGCTTACACATAATCTCTTCGGTAGAAACATATTCCCGAGCATATTTGCTCAATCGTACAAATTCTTTTTCGTACTCGGTCACAGTCATTCGACCCTGTTTCAATTCTAGAAACTCTTTATGTTTCTAATCAAGAAATTGCTTGTGACAGCCCAAAATAGACCCTAGCCGGAATGTGGTTTCGGGACCACAAAACCGAGGCATAACAATAATTTAAAATTTATTTCGATGCCTATAATATGTGAGTATTCATGTATGACATTTTTTGATGATTGATTTAGTGTTATAAAGGTGAATTTCACTAGAAAGGACTTGTGTGAGAAAATTTAGAATTGAGATAGGCAAATGTGGAAGTGGCCTATTGATGCACACTAGGAAATGTTGTCCTTGCATGTCAAATTCCCCAAATTTGACTATAGTGGCCGCCATGGTGATGAATATGGGCAAAAGAAAACATGTCTTAAACATGTTTTGCTAGTGGTGCATGTTAGAAATAATAAAATAAGAGGATGGAAAAAAAAGGAAAAAAAAGTGTTCATCTTTCACCATAGCTCTTGGTCGAATGTCCTAAGGAAAGAAAAGAAAATTTTGCTCATCCATTTTCACTTCTTGGCCGAAAATACTAAGGAAAAGGGGAGGATTTTTGCTTCATGCTTGGTTTGGAAGAGATCTAGAAGGAGATTTGGCTAAGTTTGCATCAAGATTAAGGTATGTATGAGGTTGTGTTAGGAGTTTCATGCATGTCTTGGTTGCTAACTTGATGTGCATGTTAGCCATGGCTCAAATCTTTGTTATGCCATGGAAATGGTATTTGGCCAAAGTTGTTATGGTGATAAAGCCATTGCATGCTAAGTGTGAAGCTTGATGATGATGCATGCAATGATGGATTTTCTACTCATGAGTAAGATTTTGAGTTTCTCTTTGTTTTATCATGATTGAAGTTGAAAAGGAGCATGATTGTCATATTCGCCATGATGCATTCTTGAGCATGATTCATGCTTCTTGCATGTTAGTTAAAATTTGTGTTTTGGATGGCTATGGACACCTTGAAAATTCGCCATGCTCATATATGCATATATATGATTGCACATTATGTTTTGGTTATGAACTAAGTGATGAATATATTGGTTTAAAGAAGAAGATGTGGAAGAATGCTTGTGAAATTGCAAGCACAATTCGCCTAGCACACATGTAGGTGCTTGATGCTATATTATAAGTTTTGGGCCACAATGTGCAAAGCATTAATTAGTAAATTGCATGCTGTTTTTGTGAGGTATTAAGTGCAAAATTGACCTCAACATGTACATGAATATTCGGCCTTGGGTAGCCTATTGAAGGCCTTAGCATTTCCTTGATGCTCGAATAAATTGTATTGAATTGCTTGATGTAGTATAAAATATGCATGACCATTGTGTATTCAAGCTAAAGGGTGGCCATATGACCATTTAAACTCCTTGTCATATTCGCCAAAAGCTAGCACAATGAGGTTTTAATAAATTGAATTTGTTTGAATTAGCTCAAGAGCTTAGAGGGCCACAATTGGACAAGGGAAGGAGAAAGTGATCGAATAGCCGAAAAAGCCGTTCGACAACATCCGAGGTAAGTCCTCAAGAAGTGACCCTACTTGAATTGTGTGAAATAAAGTATGGATGTGTATTGATTATTGATTATGTATGCATGAGTATTTGAATTCTACCCGGCTAAGTCCCAAGGCGAATATGTTTGCGACTATAATTGCGTTTGAGCCTTAGTAACGAAAATGAATTATGTATGTCCAATGATAATTGATGTATGTGTTCATGGGAAATTGAATGATATCCGGCTAAATCAAGACAATTATGCTGAAATTATATCCGGTTAAGACCAAGGCAATTGTGCTAGTGGCTACATCCGGCTAAGACCAAGGCATTCGTGCGAGACATTCTATCCGGCTAAGACCAAGGCATTTGTGCACGTGATTATATCCGGTTATATTCAAGAATCTTGGGCTGGAGGTGAGTGTTGGTTGCTGTAATGAATTCAATTAGTACACTCGAAAAGCCCAAAGGATAAGGTACGTTATATGTGCATTGAAAGTCGACATGTATGAGCAACATTCGCTCAATCGACTAATGAATTTCAGTTATTGAATTGATTGATATTTTGTGAAATCATATAATGATGAAGTGTGAAGTAAGAATGTGTATTAATGAAATGATGCATTTGGCTATGTGAATGTATTGCTGTAATTAGAGTTGATTATATTCCTTGAGACTTACTAAGCATAAAAATGCTTACCCCGTTGCTTTGGCTCTCGCTTTTTTTTAGATTTCGTCAAGCAATTGGATTTGGGATCGTTGAAGTCGAAGTCATTCACACTATCAAGCCTCCATTTTGGTATAAATTTTTTGATTGAACTTGAGATGGCATGTATAGGACTACCTCTTGTTTATTAAATATGTTGTAATGTAAGTATGTACGGCCATGCGAAAATGGCTCGAAAAGGAAGCATGAACTTAGACTAATTGTGGGTTGTATGTATATATTTGGTGTCATGATGTGGCTATGGCTTGAAATGGGAATGTTGGTCATATGATCAGCCATTTGCATGGTTAAAATGATCATATATGAACCTATGTATGGCAAGACTAGTTGATTCATGGAGACTACCAAATAGGTAAGTCCTACCTTAAAACAGATGCTGCCAGCTGCAGTGGCATGAATGTGAAAATCACCAAAATTCATAGGAATGGAATTAAATAGTAAATAAGCTATGTAAATGAACCTTGATGAGTCTATTTTCATATGGAAGAAACGAAATGGTCATAGGAGTTACAGGTTAAGAGATATTAAAGCTATTGTGAGACAGGGCCAGAATGGTTTCTGGGTTCCCTGTCGTAACTTTAAAAATTCACTATAAATTATCCAAAAAGAATTAGGAGACATACCTTATATGTAAAGATTCCATTTTGAGTCTAGTTTCATTAGAAATAAACGACACCAGCATTAAAGCCCTGTACAGAGAGATATTCAAGTTATACTGCGCGAAGGTCAGAGCAGTTGATCCCTGTAACATGGGTAACTTTAACTAATAAACTGTACCAATTGGCCCGACCAAAAATCCTAGAAATAAATCCATGGATGGTTATATGAGTCTAAATTCAGGGAAAATTTACGAAACCAGTTTCCGAGTCTTGAAACTCGAGATATGATTTTTAAGGCGACAGTGACGCAGTTTTCCAGCCTGACTGGAAATGTCAAATTGGTGGGCAAAACATGTGAACTTGGCTTGTTAACCCCTCGGGTCCGACACCGGCGATGGTCTCGGGTTTGGGGTGTTACATTGCTGACTTATATACTTCTTTCAGAATTCAGATTGGAAGAACTCCCAGGTAACCTGTTCCCTAAGAACCACAAATATCAACGTTTTCCACCAATGATACTCATTATCTCTCAACAAAGATACCACACATTTGATACATTTATCAGGAGTGCAAAATAATTCGTCGAATACCCGAATAGTATTTTCAAGCTAGAACTCAACTCTCTCAGCATCATCATCAACAGTAGCCTGGAACTCTTAAGCACCGTGTTTACGTATCTTATCTACTAGCGGCTTATTCAATCAAATCGAATCGAATCTATCACTTGTGACACAAGTGGAATTTTTTAAGGAATAGGTGGGGGTAGAGGTTGTTGAGCAGCCAGATTCGTTCGAACGAACTCCAAGAACCACTCCCTCATCATTTAGAAGAATGCTTGCTTAGCCTCTCCGTCTTGACTACTTAAAATCAGCCTAGAATCAGCCGGCGTTATCCTTTGAGCGGGAGGGGGCACATTACTTTCAACATCATCTAATATTGCTCGATCGGGATCCATTTGCTATACCAAAAACACATTTTAACTATCAGGAATCATCACACTATCGCAGTTTATATATATGGCATGTATAGCTAGACTCTCACTCACTACGTTAGTCCTACAATCGGCTAAATCGTAGCTCTGATACCAATTAAATGTAATACCCCTAACCCGTATTCGTCACCGGAATAGGGTTACGAGGCAATATCAAGTAATACACAAAGTTCACATACATAACATATACATTTATAAATTCATATATATAAAATCCATTTAAATCATTCACATTGCCCCTTATAAGGCTCTACGAGACCTTAAAACATGCTTAAAGTTGTTCGGGACTAAACTGATATCATTTGTGAACTTTGAGAAACCTAGAAAATTTTTCAACATTAAAGGGTCACACGCCCGTATGAACAAGTCGTGTGCCTCACACGGCCACCAGACACGCCCATGTCACAGGCTGTGTGCAAATAGGGCATAATGCTGACTTGCACCACACGGCTGAAGACATGCCCATGGGGAAAACTGAAGAGGTTACTGACTTGGGTCACACAGCCGGCCACACGCCCATGTGCCAGCTGTGTAACACACACATGGCCAGTAGACACACCTGTGTGTCTAGGCCATGCCAAACCTGTAGGGTATACTAACTTAATTCGAAAGAGTACCCCAAGGGACACACGGCCGTGTATCATGACCGTGTGTCACACACGGTTGAGACACACGCCCGTGTCTCTGCCCGTGTGCACAAAAATAGGCCATTTGCAAAGCCAATTTGCCACCCTTTCTCATGTTCATGTTTACTTAAACCCCCAAATGGTACCAATTCATCATACAATAAGCATCCCAAAATCATCAACCAAATGCATAATTCATACGATATCTATGTCAATCAAATTCCATAATCAATTCAAGCCAAATACCTATTCAAAAACTTATATCATCCAACATTCATTCAAAAACATATATCATCTGAATTTATCAACTTCAATCATGCCATTTAAATCCTTTACTAAACTCAAAACATTACTATTAGAACAACTATAAAACGTTAGTCACTTTTATACCAAAACATATCAAACTAAGCCATCACACATAGCTATCTATACAAATCAAAACATTAACATTATAAGCCAAATCTCGTGACTATATTCACAACCAAAGTACCATAACTAGCCTATACATGCCATATGCCATGTTTACAAGGTTTCAAAATTACCAAAAAAGTGATCAATAGTATGATAACAGTCTCTGACCATCCCCGAGTCTGAGCTAGCTTTGATTATCTATAAACATAGACAAATAACACACAGTATGCTTCATCGCTTAGTAAGTTCATAAGTGAATAATTCAATTCATTAAATAAATATAATTTAACTATTTTCACATTACCAAATCAAAATCACATTAATCACAAACCTTTCTCATGCCTTAAAACATGATCAAATACCATCTCATTGAACTTTCTCAATATAATACTCAATTAGGTTCCATACATACCTGTATCACCTCATACTAACCTCTTTCTCAACCACATCATTTTTTTTACCCGCTGAACCATTGGGAATAGAAATCAGACACTCAAGATCACAATCGATAAGTACCGATACCATGGCCTGTAGCGAAATCAAGGTAACTTATCCCAGAGTACCTATACCATGGCCCGCAGCCAAATCAAGGTAACTCCTCTCTAAATACCTATACCATAGCCCGTAGCCAAATCAAGGTATTGTTCACACCCGTAATGCTGATATCATGGCCCGAAGCCAATACATTAATCTAATGACATGTGACTAGCATCCTAAACTATTCCTAAGGTTCAACTGGGAGTTTCACTTGTCAATTTCATTGTCAAACACATTTGAAATCTCATACTCACATTTTGTGTAATACCCAAGCATATAACATACATTTGTAATAAAATTACCACATACGAACTTACCTGGTACTCGGAAATGACGAATCGGATTAATTACTCAATAACCTTCGATTTTTCCCGATCTAAATCCGATTTCTCTCTTTCTTGATCTATATATATTCAAAATTAACTCATTTAATCACTTATTCATTCAATTTCATCCAAAAATACCGATTTGGGCATTTTTGCACTTTAACCTCTTAAATTTCACAATTATTCAATTTAGTCCCTTATTTCATAAAGTTACAAATTCATGAAATCTAAAGACAACCCATGCTAGCCGAATTTTTTATAGCTTCATAGCAGCCCTTATTTTCATTTATTTCACACATTTAACCACACATTTTCATCTTTTCACAATTTAGCCCCTTTTATGCAATTTCACTAAAAGTCACTTTACAAAACATGATAATCTATCAACAAATACTCATTTTCCATCATCAAAAATTCAAGAACTCAAGCATTAAGACGTGAGATTTGAATCCTTTTTTTCTTAACTCCTTGATAAAAAGTCAAGTTTCATTCAAATTAATCACTTTGACTGACAGTTTTTACGTATATTATAAGTAAAAAAGTGGTGCTAGCTAGTACTCAAAACAACGATCACAAAAACATAGATATCATCAAAAACCAAGCTCAAAACATACCTCAATCAAGCCACACAAGTGCCGAATGTTTAAGCATTCAAAAATCTGTTCTTTTCTCTATTTTCGGTCAAGAAGATGAACAAATGAACATCATTTGTTTTGTTTTATTTTTATTAACTTAATTACCAAATTCCATATTCAACCTTAGTAAAATAAATGCATAATTCACATATAAGGTCATTTATGACCAACGCCACTAATAATGGTTTAATTACATCATAAGGACCTTTCATTTAATAAGCCATGGCAATTAAGCACTTTTAACAAGTAGAATGCAACTTTTGCATTTTACGCAATTAAGTCCTTTTTCTCACCTTGAGCTATTAAACTATAAAATTAGCTCACGAAATTTTCACACATATATATTCACATGCTGTAAACACCAAAAATAATATTAAAATAATTTTTAACCTCAAATTTGTGGTCCCAAAACTACTATTTTGATTTAGCTAAAACGAGGTTGTTACATTTAGTTTAGCTTGGGGTCTTGAGTTCGAGTCCTCATGTGCTCTTTGAGGAATTAGTTTTATTTTTGTTTCTTTTAAGTTTTGAGTATTTATTTATTTATTTATTTATTTATTTATTTATTTATTTATTTATTTATTTATTTATTTATTTATTTTTAATTTGGTTATGATAAATTTGATAAGTAATAAAAATAGAAAGAAAACACTTTTTTCTTCTTCTTCTTCTTTCTTCTCCTCTCCCTCTCTTCTCACGTTAGATTTCCTTTTCTTTTCTTGAAACTTCTTAATTCATTGTTTTGTTCCTGCACCGTATTCGTCTTTAATCGTTGTGGTTCATCGATGGGGTAGGGTTTTTTTATTTCATGGGTGTTGGGAATCTTCCCCTTTATTGTTGAATTTTTGGCCTGTTCTGTGGAATTTTTCACTATTTGTGTGTTGGGAAATAGACATTTTGAAAGGTCGATTAATATGGTGATGACTATAAATTGGGTGTGATATTGATATGCTTTTGGGTTGTTAAGGTTTGGGGTTCATGTTGACGTTGTAAAATCGAGTTTTTGACCAATTTTAGGGTGGTTTTGTGACCATACGAGTGACCACACAAGCGTGTGTCCCCTCCACACGTGTCTCATCTATTCTTAATTTTTAGCACTTTTCGATAGTGAGTTACACGGGCTGCTCACACGGGCATGTATCCCCTCCACACGGGCGTATATGGCCTTTACACGGGCTTGTAGACCCCCACAAGACCTGGGCACTTCCACACGGCCGTGTGGCCTTATGTCGCCAATTTTTGTACTGTGTCTGTTTTTCACTTGTTTGTGATCCTGTGTGTTCTGACCCACGGTTAGGTCTTAGAAAGGGTGGTTGAGACTCTATTTTGGCTCAGACATATATGTTATATGCAATCGTTGCATTAGTTAAGTGACTCGTTAATGTGATATTGCCTAATAAATGAGTATCTGCTTCAGTGGTTAAGTGATGTGGGTGTGTATGTGTGACTATTTGGAAACTGTGTACATTAATTTTGTAATTGATTGACTGGTTACAAGCTTCTAGGCCTATGTAATTGTCAGTGTTTGGTGTGTATTCTTGCATTTGCATTATGATTTTAGGCTTGGGATATGAAGAGAAGGAAGTCTGATCTGCTTTGGAAGTTTTAACTGTAATATGTCTGCATAGTGGTTTACCGCACAGTACGATACTTCTGGCAACTCAGTTGTATACTATTATTCACGTGACTTTGTTCTACATGTATGGTGTGCAGGGTTAGATGGGCCTTTTGAGGTCCTATGTGGTGTGTAGGGCTGGTTGAGTTTCTTATAGCTCATTTGTGGTGTGAATGGGGGACGAAGAGGTGTTTAGCTGGATGGGTGGGTTTCATGCTGATGCATTTGTTCCCCATTTTGTCTGTCTGTCTGTCTAATTACGAGATTAACGGTATATAGATCAATGTGTTCGGTCCTAATGGTTCTGTTTTGGTTGTGATAATTATTTAGATATCCGATTGTCATTGTGATTTTTTTTAACTGTGACACTTAATTTTCATTTTTCTGTCATTTCGAACTCACATTGAGCTCGTGTAGCTCACTCCCCTCAGTTTTCTTTTTTCAGGTATTTCCGTATACTGTTGCTAGACTCGGTACGTCAGAGGTCTCGGACAGCCACATTTAGAATCAACTTTAAAAGTATTTTTATAAATAAATGGTTTGAACTGTAAATTTTATTTTGAATATTGTGGTATGAGTTTTGGATTTTACACACGTAAGTGTCTTTTGGACTAAAATTTTTGTAATATCGAGATTTTACAACAAATAGTTTTATGTAACTTAAATACCATTTGCTTTTTAGATGGTGAAACTAAAATTTTTCTTACGATCACTTCGGTGATCAATGTAACCTCTGAGGTTCGGTCTAAACTTCTTAGTCGGGTTTTGGGGCGTTACATTTGTTGTGCAAATGGTCAATTTGGTGTTAATGTTATGTGATAAGTTGATAATGGTTGGAACCTATGTAATTAGCTTGCTATGTGATCAAATTGGTATAAATTTTGACCATGTGTGATGCTTGTTTGCATAATGATCTTAATTGATAGGTGTTGGCATGATAAAGATTATACGTATGAAAGTTGGAAAGGATAAGAAGCATAATGGCATGTAAAGTGATAAAAATGATAGCCATCCTTGAAATATAGGTTATGTGTATGGTTGATTTGGTTCTTTCCATTGTCATTTGGTTACTAGATACTCAAAATGAGGAGTTATGCACATACTGATCTATGGTAAGAAAAATTGTAATGATTAGATAAGTAAATGGTGAATTTGAACTTGAATGAATGACATGGATTGTATCTTAATTTAAATGGTTAATTTCAGATTGTTACAAGTTTATTTTGGCATCTTTTATTAGGTTTGGCATAAGTGAAATGGTTAAATAAATGTTGGTAGCATAATGATTTGATTGAAAACATGTAATTTATGTACCAAAAGGAGATAAGTACCCAAAAATAGAGGCCATGTCGCAACCTCAAACTTTTGGAGTCGCAACGTTGCCAACTCAGAGAGTGGCATCACAACGAGTATATGTTTGTCGTCATGATATGACATACTGGATGACCACGCGGCGATAAGAAAATGATGAAGTCGCGACATTGGTCTAAGAACTTTTAAAACTTTACAATTTGGTCTTAGTTCGAGTGCGGACTAGTATAAGAGTATTCATAAGCCCGTATAAGTCCCGAAATTGATTGTATATTATACCATATATGTGTCATACATGTGTTTAAATATATAATGACATGAATTGGATATTTATTTGATCATTTTTTCTCCGATAATTAGTGTAGCATTCTATAGCTCATACCCGACGATCAGGTCGGGCAATGGTGTTACAGTGAGCTTCTTAAAGTGGAAGGACATAATCCTTATTTCATTTGGGAGAGTGTGGTTTCTTTTTAAAATGGGTTTTTTTAAAAGGTATGCGTTGGCGATTAGGTGATAGTACCTTGATCAAGGTTTTACAGATGCTTGGATCCTTAATGAAAGCATATTTTTCGTTAGTTTGGATCCCTTACCCAAGTTAGAAGATTTGATGGCTAAGGAACTTTTCAATGTTAATGATATGGCTTGGGATAAAGAGCTTTTGGAGGTCATATTGGCCCTTTATAATGTTGGTCATATTTGTACTATTCCCATTAGTTCTCATAAACCAAGTGACTTGTAAGTTTGGCATTTTATAGATGATAGAAGATACTTTGTTAAGAAAGGATACAAGATACACTTTTTTAATATTCTCTTTAATAGGATCAATAACCCTTGGTCTGTGATTTAGGAGCTAAAATTACCTCTTAAAATTAAACAATTTACATGGTGGTTGTTACATGATTTTATTCCCTATAATAAGCTCCTAATTGATAAGGGTGTGCCTATTAATCCTGATTTTCGGCGTTGTGATGGGACAAAAAACCTTGATCATGTTTCCCTTGGGTGCATTAAATTTAAGGATGTGTGAAAACATGTTGGGTTCATAGTCCATATGTTTCAGTCATCAATTAGGTGAAGGAAGTCTTAGAGTTTCAATGATGATATCCTTGCTAAAATTCTTCCTCTCTTACGGAGCATTTGATTTAATTGAAACCTTTGTGTTTGGCAACATCAAGGCTAGGAAGTTGCTAATGTTGTGCATCTTGTTGTTTTGTGCGTACAAGATTGAATGGAAGCACAACTTGGTTTTTATTGTTGTTCAACCAGTTTTTTGGGTTGTTTCTATTGTTTTTTTATCATTGGTTGTGCCACTGACAAGTTGGGTTAAAGGTAATGCAAATATTCCTATGTTTAAGGATAAATTGTGTTCAATGTGGGCAATATTTATTCGAGAAAGTACTAGTTTCACGGGCCATGAATCAAAGCTCGTGACCATTGCACACGAAACGTCCTGTAGAGGTCAACTGATTCAATGGGGCTCATTTGACCCACTTGAACTTGTCTAATTCGTACAAGATATGGAGAAGTTCATCTACTTGAAACATTGGTGGCCTAGTGAAACACTCCAGTAAAACTAGAGTACCAAGGCAATTATTGTAAATCTTAAGGGATAAAGATGTATCTTAAGACTCTCATCATGTTGATAGGCACAAATCTTGATCGTCGATGTAACTCAATCCGCATCGTTGAATTTGGGGGAGCTCAGTTATAAATAGAGGTTATAAGTGTCAAGAGTAACATATTTTAGCCTCATTCTTAGTACATATTTGGGTGATTATATGACATTAATTGTGAAATATATTTTATTTTCATGTTTTGATGCTTAATATGGCATTTGGAAGCAATAGGAGTAAAAAACGATGGAAATTAGAACATTGGAACATTTCAGAAGTTGTACATATGCAGCAAAATTTCACAAGGCCAATCCACATGGCCTTGTGATCCACACAGTTGTGTGTCTAGGGAGTTTCAATTTCACAAACCATGTGCGCTAATAGCTAAAAGTTACGATTTTTAGTTTTTTGGGGATTTTAAGAAGGTATAAATAAGGAAATAAAATAGGAAGAAAGCAGTCGTCATAGGATAGCACGAAAATTACTAGAAGAACACCATTGAAGCCGATTTCCAATCAATTCTCCATCAAGATTCAAGAGTCCAAGCTTATTTTGAATGAAGTTATCATGGATTTCTTTTATTTTGGTGGTTATATTTTTTTTTTTTTGTGTTTGTTCTTGCAATTATAAACTAAATATCTTAATACCTATGGGAAATGAACCGTACGATGGATCCTATTATTTGATTTCTAGTTTTATGCAATAAAATCTTAACCCTTTTGTTTTCAATTATGAATGTTTAATTGTTCTTGGGTTGATAATTCTAGAGTGTCGATCCATATTTGATGTGCATAAGTCTGAGGTTGAATAGACCCTTCTTGTGATTAGATCTTCCATAATTGAATGAAGTTGCATACAATCCTAGAAATAATACGACATAAATCTACTAGATTAGAGTCAAATCTAATAAGGGATCCATAGAGCAAATTAATGCAATAATAGGGGTTTAAATTAGAAAGAAATTTCAATTAATCAACCTAGATTTAGTTCCTCTTATGCTCGAAAGAGATATAAGCATAAATTAGGGATTTCTACAAATCAAAGAGCTAATAAAAGAAATTACATAAACTAGATTGAGAACTATAGATGAAATCTAGGTAGATTCTTATCTAGGTATTGTTTTGTCACTTGGTTGATATTTGGTTGTTTTTGTGTTTTATTCTTTAGTGCATTTCATTAGTTAATTTAAATAGTTTGATTTAATTTTAATCGATTTTTTAATTTATTAGGTTAAATAATGGAAAGGTGATAATTACTAGTAATTACAATCCTCAAGGGAACGATATTTGTGCTCACCATAACTATACTATTAATTGATAAGTGCACTTGCCTTAGTCAATTTATTAGTTAGTTTAGTGGACATCAAGGACTAAAATATTAGGAAAATATTATTTCTATTAATTTAACCATTTTATTTTATTTTTTCTATTTTTTTATTTAATTTTGATATATTGGCTCATTTTTATTTGGTTTGTGACAAGTTCTTTTAGTTTATGACTAGAGGCAACCCATTAGAATTAATAATTTTTATAGTGAGATTGAAAAAATTGCTTGCAAAATTGAAGAGATGTTAGAGAAGCAAGACTAGATCAACATCGAACTATCATAGACAGTCAAGAGGAAGAAAACATTATTAAAGAAATTATAAATCCCTTCATTGACTATGTATGACTATGTCAAGCCAACTCTGAATTGGGTTGAGTTTAATATCATTAGGCCAAATATTGTTGCAAATAACTTTGAAATCAAGTCGAATACAATTCAGATTCAGATGGTGTAGCAGTATGATCAGTTTGATAGTTTACGAGATGAAGATCCAAATGCACATCTAACAAATTTCTTAAAGATTTGTAACACTTTTAAAATCAATGGTGCTTCTAATGACTCCATACACTTGAGATTGTTCCTATTTTCTTTAAAGAATAGAGAGAAGCATTGGTTGAAATCACTACCACAAGGTTCCATCACTACTTGGGCTCAGATGATAGAGAAATTTTTGTTGAACTATTTTCCACTAACCAAGATAGCCAAGTTCAGGAATGGTATCTCTTCTTTTCCTCAATTTGAGCTTGAGACACTTTACGAAACATAGGAGAGATTTAAGTATCCTTTGAAAAAATGCCCTTTGTTGGATCTGGTGCACTGAGTGTATTATATTCATTTGTAAACTAGTAATTTTTTCGAACAGATTGGTTAATAAAACAAATTCATTACATTAATATACTTTGTATAATTGTGCTCACATTGGTTTTGCATGCAAAGCAAAATGGAAACAAATGTTGCTCATTGGTTGTCTAAATGTTTAACTTATACTAAGCAGTATTATGTGGTCAGATCGTAGTATGAAAAGATAGCTTGTATTAGTAGACAAACCTAAATATGTCCTTAGTTTAATCGGAAATGAGCAAGCCAATTAAAAGAATAATATGTCGTTTATCAAATCCAATTAGGGACATACTTTGTCATGGGCTTTGAAGCGGATGACTCCCAAAAGATAGAGACATAGATGTGACTGACTAGACAGACTGTACATCAGACAAGACCTAACCAAAATAGATCATGAATCCATGTATGGATTTATTCACTTGTGACGTTCATAGTATGGAATACTTAAATCCTAAACGGATGGCGAACTATGTATGCGTGACTTATACACTTTGACGTAAGTAAAAGCCTGAGTTCAAATAAATAAGGAACCGAAAGCTAGTACTTTGGGTGCATAACTTCTATAGTATGTAGCGCCATTCACAACAATTGAATCCATAGCCTAAAACATGGGTAAATGATATCCTCTCATTGGCATTACATGGTTGATGAAAAGTAAACGTGACTACAAGTCATCCTTCTTTGTGATAGATGATTTGATCACTTTTTGATAGTGATTGACTTTTCATGATATGTAATATTTACATATACTTTTTTGAAATAACAATTCTATTGGTTTCTATTAAAAAGAAACAATTTTTATTTTCATCCTAAAATGAGAGAAAACTTTTTCTAGTTCTATGTTTCGATTCAATTGGTTCGAGCCCACACTTGAAGCGGTTCATGGTACGAGAATAGCGGAGAAAATCATTTAGTTGAAAGTCGAGAACAATGAATGTCCACTAAGTCAAAAATACAGGTACGAATTCGATTATGGTTTATTGCTATAAATATCACAAATCAAGTCGGTTTTCAAAATTTTAATTTTCCACTATAGAAGAAAACCATTTTCAAACTGGGATTTTTCGAACACCCTCATTATGGTATACCTTTGTGGCTACAATTTCAAACCTTTTATAATGGTTTGAATCCCTCAATTAGGCAACTAATTGATACAACAACTAGAGGAACATTGAATAACAAAAGACTTGAAACGGCTCAATAGTTTATTGAGGAGATGACATTGAATAATTATCATAGGCAAGTTACGAGAGCAAAGCCTACCAAGGCAGTCGGTGTTTATTATGTAGATGCAATTACTATGTTGGCAAGTCAAGTTGAAGCTCTTGGTAGAAAAATAGATTGTTTGAGTTTAAGGAATTAGATGACTCCGGTGAGGCAAAGTGATGTGACTGGAGCGGGTATAATTAAACAAGAATGCCCACCCTTGAAGTCTAACATAGAGCATGAACAAGTTAAGTTTATGGTTAATAATTCTAGACTTTAGAATAACCCTTATGGCAAAACCTATAACCCAAGATGGAGGAATCATCCAAGCTTCTCTTGAGGTGGTCAAAGGAATCAAAGTTCACAACCCCATCCAGACTTTCAGCAACCTCAACAAAAAGATAACCCAAGATGGAGGAATCATCCAAGCTTCTCTTGAGGTGGTCAAAGGAATCAAAGTTCACAACCCCATCCAGACTTTCAGCAACCTCAACAAAAAGAAAAGAAGTCAGATCTTGAAGAGGTGTCGGTTAAATCCATCTCAGTTTTTGAAACTAGATTTCAGAACACTAAAGCAGCTTTAAAGAATTAACAAGCATCTATTAGGGTCTCGAGAATCAGATTGGTCAACTTGCTAAATTGGTTTCAGAGAGACTACAAGGCAGTTTACCTAGTAACACTGAAACTAACCCAAAAAAAAGTCAACGCACTTACTTTGGGAAGTGGAAAGGTGTTTGTTGAGTCTGAAGAGAAGTTGAACCAAGAATCTAATGAGAAAGGTGATAATTACTAGTAATTGCAGTCTTCGATGGAAAGATATTTGTGCTCACCATAGCTATACTGTTAATTGATAGGCGCACTTGCCTTAGTTAATTTATTAGTTAGTTTAGTGGACATAAGAGGCTTTCCCCCTCTGTAACAGTCAGTTTTTAGGGTTAATCGAAACAGTGGTTTCGGGACCACAAACCGACATTGAAAAATTTATTTTATTATTATTTTAATATTTACAGCATGATATTATAGTTTTGTGAAATTTTCGTAAAGAAATTTTATCGTTTAAGTGGTTAATTCGGTAAAAAGGACTTAATCGCGTAAAATGCAAAAGTTGCATTCTATTTATTAAAGGTGTCAATTGGCTTTGGCTTTGAAATATGATGGCCTTAAATTTCAATTATACCATTAATATGTTAGTGGATGTTAATGGTTTGGCATAAAGGAAATTATGCATTTTTTTAAAGGTTAAAAAGGTAAATGGTTAGTAAATGATATATTTAATAAAACAAAAAAAAACCATGATTTTAGTCCATTTTCCGTCATATAGCCGAATGTAAGAAAATGAAAACATCCATTGTTGCAAAATGAGGTTCGACAATTGCATGTTAAATTGGTAAGTCATTTTGGACTCGATTTTTGATAATTTTTACGTTTTTTAGATCGTTGCTTCAAATACTATCCAACCCATGCTTAAATTTTTTATTTTGATGAATATTTTGAATTATGCCATTGATGAGAGCTTGTGATTTTTGTTTTTTGATGATGAAATATGAAATATATGTTTTAGATTAGCATGTTTTGTACTGGAATTTTTGATGATTTTAAGTAATTAGGACTAAATTGAAAAAATAATAAATTGAGGGACTAAAATGTAGCACCCCAAACCCGGCACAGACGTTATGGTCGGATCCGACATGCCACATCGAAGTGTTCAAAACATTTTATATTGTTGATCCAGAAAAAACCTACTTAGTGTTTTAAAAGATAATTTCATTATAGGTTAAAGTGAATGGAAGCTGGGCACCAGGTAGGTATCCATAACAAAGGAGGTGAGCCATGAAAGCTGCTTAAGTACCAAGCTCTCCGATTGGATCCAATCCTAGACATGTCCACATCCATTGCCACACTTAGTTATAACAAGTTGAAATTTCTTTGGTAAATCGAATATTCGTGACGTCGTGTTATTTTAAAAAAAAACAAGTATCGTTTTGAAATCACGCCCTAAGTCTAGCCCATTTGAATTAGTATCCATCAATTTAAAGTTGTTTTAATAATATAATCCCGAAAAATCAAATAAGAAAATAAAGTTAAAATGGCCTTATTACAACCCAAAAATTAAATAGTAATTAAAAATAACTTAAGAAAACCAGTCTCTTTTTTCAAACCCAAAAGTATTCACCATGGCCACTCTGAATCCCTCCGGCTCCAAGTCACCCACATCAAGGCTCACTGCAAGGTTAAAGAAGGGTGAGTTTGGGAAACTCAGTGTGTAAGGAAAACCCATTCAAAGCCCAAGTCACTCAAGCCCATTGGGCCTAAGCCCATTCAGTAACAGTGGTCTTGGGCGAGCCCTTTTCAGATTATAATAAAGCGGGCCTTAGCCCTTATTCAGATAACAAGATGGCCCATAGGCCCATTTCAAAATACATGCAACATCAGTAAACATATGCAAGCCCATTTGGGAGACTACCCAACCCACCAACCACTACACTCCACCCGTACCAGCCATACACTCCATGTGAGGAATAGCTCAACCCACCCATTCCAACACTCCACGATTGCGGCCTTCTTGCTTTCGATTAACGATAAATTGAGGCAAAGCCTCCAAGACGTGGACAAGCCACTTTCAGTACTTCCTCCGTCAATATCCCGGTCCCATGCATCGATAATAACAACATGGCATGCGATAAATAACAACAATCAAACATGCATTTAGGTCAATTTAACCCTAGGGGTATTTGGTAATTTATCTCCTAGGGGTAAAAGCGTAAATTTTCCACTTTTAAAGGTATTTCAGTAATTTATCTATTTTAGGGTTTTTCATGCATATTCCTACCTTTCACGTACTAACAGGATCACTATCGAGGGTTCTTACCGAATTGGGCCGTTGGCTCATCATTCAATTTTGGCCCATTAAGCCCAAAAATATCGAGGGCACGTAAATCATGCACTTTGCGGTCAAACATTGCAGCTTACCAAAACATTAATCGATTTACCTCACGAGCATTCGCACACTCGCAAATCTAAAAATACGGTTTTCGGCATTTCGACTTTTCGACTTTTGCCGATCTAGACTAAGAAAGAGGGTGTTAGTTACACATTGTTTTGACGATATCTTGTCGAGATTCACACACGAACCGCCTACAATTGGATTACTAACACGTTAATCTAACTATTCAAATACAAACTACGTATTAACCCCTTACGATATTCGGCCAACCACACCTACAGATCATAGTAAGCTTATAAGAAATCAATAAGCAACTCATTAACAAATTTTTGTTAATGTTTACCACATAATCATAATTTCACTGCAAGCTGTCTTCCTGAGCAACAGTCACTAAATCATTTATAACTGGAGCTACGAAACTCCAAATCAAGTGTCTTTAATTTTCCCTAAAAATAGACTCATATATCTTCTATCCATAAAATTTTCAGAATTTTGGGTATGGCCAATCAATACCAGATTTTTCTTAAAGTTTCCCATGTTTCACTGTTTGACTAATCTGACTACTCTTCATTACAAATCAAATTTCTCATTGTACAGAATTCAAAATATGTTCTCGTTTATTTCATTTGAAACTAGACTCATTAATCTTTAATTACATAATTTATTCAGCTTCTAATTCATCTCCCACAATTTATGGTGATTTTCCAAAGTCACGTTACTGCTGCTGTCCCAAGCAGATTTATTACCAAATCACTCTTTTATACACCTATCTTGCATGCATGTTATTTAAACATGTATATCACCAATCAATCATCACATAT
Organism: Gossypium arboreum; assembly: GCF_025698485.1. Classification (NCBI taxonomy): domain Eukaryota; kingdom Viridiplantae; phylum Streptophyta; class Magnoliopsida; order Malvales; family Malvaceae; genus Gossypium; species Gossypium arboreum. Next base: position 19,546,924 of record NC_069080.1, read on the forward strand.
CTATGATTTTTACTTAAGCATAATCTCCATTTCATCATTTTAAAGCACAACATGTTAGCCGATTTTTCCCTTTAGCATCTAAGGCACATGCATGATCATTTGTTTGGCTCAACTTCACCTATCTTCCATTTTTCATCAAAAGAACATGAAACAACAACCAAAAACCAAAATATGCTTCATGAGTTAGGGTAGAATCAAGAAGAACTCATGAACATCAAGATAGAAGCAAAGTACCAAGAACTTACCTTCAATTTTTCCCCATCCTAGTGACCGAATATTCAAGGGTTTCCTCCCCTATTTGCTCTCTCTCAAATTGGCTATGAAGAACAAAGAATGAACAAAACCTTCCTTTACTTCCTTTTGTTATTCTTATCACTCAACATTTTATGACACATAAATGATATACTAATATTTGTGCCATACTCATGCCATAATTCCAATAAAAATATGCCCATAATGCTTACCATGCCCATCATCCATTAACTATTAAAATGCTAATGCCCATCATCCATTAACTATTAAAATGCTAAAATGCATACATTATCAACTATCCATCACCTTGGCCGGCCACTACATTAAAAGTGGGGAATTTGACATGCAAATCCTCCTATTTTGCACTACTATTTATTTGGCCACCACAAATTAGCCTATAGCATTTTCAAACATTTTCACATAGGTCCTATTTCATAATTTCACTCCATTTTTCTTATGGAACAAAAATTAACTAAAATTATCGGGTTCTATCTTAAGCTTGGGCCTTCTAGAGGCCCACTAACATAATTAAACCTATGCCAACATTCACAGAATTCGCGAAAATTGGGGCGTTACATAAAATGTGAAATAAATGAAATATATAGACTAGCATGAGTATAAGGAAAATTTTGCATAACTATTTTGTTGTGAGATTTTGCATATTTTGTGTTTTATGCAATAGGGACTGGATTGTGAACAATGTGAAATATCAAGGGTAAAAGTGTAATTTGCCCATTTGTGTGTTGGTTGAATATTTGATTTAATAAGTTTCATTTATATTAATTTAGATCAAGAAAAGAGAAAATCAGATTTAGATCGGGAGAAAACTAAAGTTGTCGGCTAGCCGATCCGTACCGATTTTTCATCGTCCGAGATAAGTTTATAAGCAAATAGACATACTTAATTTTAATTAAATGCAAAGTATATATGCTGAAATGAAATATATGAATCAATATATGCTAATGTCAAATGTGTATAAGCATGGTAACTATGTCCATGCATTCGTTTTGACTGAGTTATAACATTTGAAACTCCCTATGAACTATATGGAATATCTAGAATTTTTTATATATGAATTGTTTATGAGACAACTTTATAATAGTGATATTCGGGCTTTGAGCCTAGCAAGCCTTGTGCTAGTGAATTAAATAGGGCTTATGCCTAGCAGGCTTATTGCCTGTGTATAAAATCAAACTTTGAGTCTAGTAGGCTTTGTGCCGGTATGACATTCAGGCTTAGGCCTAGCAGACTTTATGCCGGTGAATTATTATAAGTTTATGCCTAAAAGACCTTATGCTGATGTGGTAATCGAATACGTTAAATGAGCTAAATGATCAGGTATAAGTTAGCTTGTTGTTTCCTTGAAAATAAGGTAAGCTGATTATTTGTTATGTGATACAAACATATGTATGATGTTAGTTTCAATTTGTGAGTAATTGTGAAGTATATTCGGCCATAAGTTAAGTGTAATTATGTGGTATTAAGGTTTAATACATGAGTATATGTAAACAAGTGTTTAAAGATTCGGCTTTATGCATTGATATTATGATTTTAATAGTGTATGATACTTTGGTATAGACATATGTATATTCGGCTACATAATAAGTATAAGTACGAGATATTAAAGTTTGATTCAAGAATATATGTTTATGGGTGTGTATATATTCGATCATATAATGGTACTATGGTTTTGAAATTGAATGTTACCTTGATAATAGATACAGTACATTCGTCCAAAAGTTAATTATACTGATATCATATTGTGACCTGTGTGCAAACTTATATAAATGATTATGTACGGCCTTAATGATATAAAGTAAGAATAATTATGCAATGATCCATTAATATCGTATATGAGTTTATGTATATTAGGTTAATTATTGATATCGTGGCTTTAGCAATTTGAATGATATATTATTCTTAATTGTATGGATATTTGGAAAAATGAAAGTATATGTATTATATGAAATTGTAAGTTTGAAGTTAAACGTGATTATGATAGTATAAATTGGTTTGGTAATTGAATTGTTATTGTTATTGAGTTATTTATTTGTTTATAGCTTACTAAGCTCTCAAAGCTTATTCTATGTGTTTTTTTCTATGTTTATAGATTTTCGGAGATCTGCTTGGGTTGGAAGTTGATGGAGACAACATCACACTATCTGATTATCATTTCAGTAAATAATGTTTTGAGACTCGGTTATGTGGCATGTATAGGCTAATCTTGGAGTTAATTATTTTAAATGAGTATGTATTTAAAGCCATGCGAAAATGACTTGATTATTATGCTTAAGTTTGGTTTTACATGTTCTTAATTAAAATGTTTAATGAGTTTGGTTTTGGTAGTCATTTCAATAGTTAGCTCATTTTGGAAATATGAAATGAGGTATAATTAGAGTAATGGATGATGGTATATTAACTTAACAGGTTCGGTGGCTAAGTGGTAAGTAATGAATATGTTTTATGATTATTTTGGCTTATTGTTTTGGTATGGGTTCAAATGGTAAATGATGGTTATGTTTAAGTATGTTTTGGGTTAGTTTTAATGGATAGTTAAAAATGTCAAGTTGTTGCTAATCTCAATATAGGTATACATTCATGTGTGTTTGTAAATTCGAATATGATATATTGTAACACCCCGAACCCGAGACCATCGCCGGTGTCGGACACGAGGGGTTAACAAGCCAAGTTCACATGTTTTGCCCACCAATTTGACATTTCCAGTCAGGCTGGAAAACTGCGTCACCATCGCCTTAAAAATCATATCTCGAGTTTAAAAACTCGGAAACTGGTTTTGTAAATTTTCCCTGAATTTAGACTCATATATCCATCCATGGATTTATTTCTAGAATTTTTGGTTAGGCCAATTGGTACAGTTTATTAGTTAAAGTCACCCATGTTACAGGGATCGACTGCTCTGACCTTCGCGCGTTATAACTTGAATATCTCTTTGTACAGGGCTTTAATACTGGTTCCGTTTGTTTCTAATGAAACTAGACTCAAAATGGAATCTGTAAATATAAGGCACGACTCCTAATTCTTTCTGGATAATTTATAGTAAATTTTTAAAGTTGCGACAGGGGACCCAGAAACCGTTCTGCCCCTGTCTCACAATAGCTTTAATATCTCTTAACATGTAACTCCTATGACCATTTCGTTTCTTCCATATGAAAATAGACTCATCAAGGTTCATTTACATAGCTTATTCACTATTTAATACCATTCCTACAAATTTTGGTGATTTTTCACATTCACGTCACTGCAGCTGGCAGCATCTGTTTTTAAGGTAGGTCTTACCTATTTTGTAGTCTCCATGAACCAACTAGTCTTGCCATACATAGGTTCATATATGATCATTTTAACCATACCAATGGCTGATCATGTGACCAACACTCCCATTTCAATCCATAATCACATCATGACACCATATATATACATACAAACCAAAAATAGTCCAAGTTCATGCTTCCTTTTACGAGCCATTTTCGCATGGCCGTATACATATACATCACCACATTTTAAACCAACAAGGGTAGTCCTATACATGCCATTTCAAAGTTCAACCAAAATTTATACCAAAATAGAGGCGTTGATAGTGTGGATGACTTGACTTTATTGATCCCGAATCCGATTGCTATCGGCGAAATCTATAAAACAGAGAGCCAAAGCAGCGGGTAAGCATTTTTATGCTTAGTAAGTCTCAAGGAATATAATCAACTCTAATTACAGCAATACATTCACATAGCCAAATGCATCATTTCATTAATACACATTCTTACTTCACACTTCATCATTATATACTTTCACAAAGTATCAATCAATTCAATAACTGAAATTCATTAGTCGATTGAGCGAATGTTGCTCAAACATGTCGACTTTCAATGCACATATAAACGTACCTTATTCTTTGGGCTTCTCGAGTGTACTAATTGAATTTGTTACAGCAACCAACACTCACCTCCAGCCCAAGATTCTTCGGAATATAACCGGATATAACCACGCGCACGAATGCCTTCGGGTCTTAGCCCGGATAGAATGACTTCGCACGAATGCCTTGGTTCTTAGCCGGATGTAGCCACTAGCACAATTGCCTTGGTCTTAACCGGATATAATTTCCAGCATAATTGTCTTGGGGCTTAGCCCGGTATCATTCAATTTCTCATGCACACATACATCAATAATCATTGGACATATATATTTCATTTTCGTTACTAAGGCTCAAACACAATTATAATCATTAGCATAATCGCCTTGGGACTTAGCCGGATAGAATTGAATACTCATACACACATAAATCAATAATCAATACATCCATATTTCATTCCACATAATTCAATTAAGGTCACTTCTTGAGGACTTACCTCGGATGTTGTCGAGCGGCTTTTACGGCTATTCGATCACTTTTCCTTCCCTTGTCCAATTGTGGCCCTCTTAGCTCTTGAGCTAAGTCAAACAAATTCAATTTATTAAAACCTCATTGTGCTAGCTTATGGCGAATATGACAAGGAGTTTAAATGGTCATATGGCCACCCTTTAGCTTGAATACACAATGGTCATGCACATTTTATACTACATCAAGCAATTCAATACAATTCATTCGAGCATCAAGGAAAAGCTAAGGCCATCAATAGGCTACCTTAGGCCGAATATACATGTCCATGTTGAGGCCAATTATGCACTTAATACCACACAAAAACAGCATGCATTTTACTAGTTAATGCTTTGCATATTGTAGCTCAAAACTTATAATATAGCATCAAGCACTCATATGTGTGCTAGGCCGAATGTGCTTGCAATTTCACAAGCATTCTTCAACATCTTCTTCTTTAAACAAACATATATATACATATATGAGCATGGCCGAATTTCAAGGTGTCCATAGCCATCCAAAACACAAATTTTAACTAACATGCAAGAAGCATGAACCATGCTCATGAATGCATCATGGCGAATATGACAATCATGCCCTTTTCAACTTCAATCATGATTAAACAAAAGAAAACTCAAAATCTTACTCAAGAGTAGACAATCCATCATTGCATGCATCATCATCAAGCTTCACACTTAGCATGCAATGGCTTTATCACCATAACAACTTTGGCCAAATACCATTTCCATGGCATAACAAAGATTTGAGCCATGGCTAACATGCACATCAAGTTAGCAACCAAAACATGCATGAAACTCCCAACACAACCTCATACATACCTTAATCTTGATGCAATTTAGCCAAATCTCCTTCTAGATCTCTTCTAAACCAAGCATGAAGCAAAAATCCTCCCCTTTTCCTTAGTATTTTCGGCCAAGAAGTGAAAATGGATGAACAAAATTTCTCCTCTCTTTTCCTCTACTCACGGCAACAAGGGCACCCAAGCTCATCTTTCTCCTTTTTTTCATTTTTTATGCTTATTTTATTATAATACTTCCTACATAACTCACTAGCCAAACATGTTGGAAACATGTTTTCCCTTGCCCATCATACCCACCTTGGCGGCCATTATAGTCAAATTTGGGAATTTGACATGCAAGGACAACATTTCTAGTGTGCATCAATAGGCCACTTCAACATTTGCCTATCTCATTTCTAAGTTTTCTCACACAAGTCCTTTCTAGTGAAATTCACTTTTATATCACTAAATCAATCATCATAAAATGTCATACATGAGCACACACATATTATAGGTATCAAAATAAATTTTAATTATTTTTATGCCTCGGTTTTGTGGTCCCGAAACCACATTCCGACTAGGGTCAATTTTGGGTGTCACAACTCTCCCCACTTAAGAAATTTTCATCCCGAAAATCTTACCGGTAAATAGGTTTGGATATCGCTCTTTCATAGAGTTCTCGGTCTCCCAAGTAGCTTCTTCTATCCCGTGCTTGAGCCATAACACTTTCACTAGCGGAACCCGCTTGTTTCGCAACTCTTTCACTTCTCGTGATAGGATACGAATCGGTTCTTCCTCATAACTCATATTAGCTTAAATTTCAATTTCTGATGGACTAATCACGTGCGATGGATCGGATCTATAGCGTCGAAGCATCGAAGCGTGAAAGACATCGTGAACCTTTTGAGTTCGGGGCAAAATCAAACGATATGCCATGGACCGACTCGCTTCGGATACTCATATGGCCCAATGAACCTCGGGCTCAACTTGCCCTTACGGCGAACACGAGTATCTTTTTCCAAGGCGATACCTTGAGAAACACTTTATCACCCACGATACTCGATATCCTTACGCTTCAGATCCGCGCACGACTTCGACGATCGGAGGCTATCTTGAGACTTTCACGGATTACTTTCACTTTCATTCAGCATCCCTAATCAAATCCACCCGAAAATCTTGCTTTCACCAAGCTCGGTCCAAAACAATGGTGTACGGCATTTACGACCGTACAAAGCCTCGTAGGGTGCCATCTTAATACTTGATTGAAAAGTTGTTGTTGTAAGCGAATTCAATCAACGGCAAATACCGTTCCCATGAACCACTAAACTCGAGGACGCAACATCTTAACATATCCTCAAGTATCTGAATTATCCGCTCGGATTGACCATCGGTTTGGGGTGAAAAGCGGTCTTGAAATGCAACTTGGTACCCAAAGCTTCTTGCAACTTTTTCCAAAATCGCGAGGTAAATCTCGGATCTCTATCCGACACAATGGAAATAGGCACCCGTGTAATCTCACAACTGAGAAGCGTACAATTGGCTAATTTGTCCATTGAAAAATCCAGACGTCACGGGACAAAGTGGGCCGACTTAGTCAATCTATCTACCACGACCTAAACCGCATCCTTCTTACTTGCGACAATGGCGGTCCGGATACAAAGTCCATTGTGACTCGATCCCATTTCCACTCGGGTATCGTGATTGGTGAAGTAATCCGAAGGCACGATGTTCCGCTTTCACTTGTTGACATATTAAACATCTCGAAACAAAGTCGGAGATGTCTCGCTTCATACCATGCCACCAAAGCGGCGTTTCAAATCATTGTACATCTTCATTACTCCCGGGTGGATTGCCATTCGGCTACAATGGGCTTCATTGAATTATCGAAATGAGTTTGAATTCTTTGGAACACAGACGACTTTTGAACCTCAAACAATCGTCATCGTCGATTTGAAATTCGAGTCCTTGTTGAACACACTCGGCCGTTTTGCGCCAACTCGTCGTCGACTTTACGAGCTTCTCGAATTTGATGTATCAATAGTGGTTTGGCTTTCAATTCAGCTACTAACACACTATCGGATCGAGCAGACAAGTGCACGTTCATCGCCGTAAAGCGAATAATGATTTACGACTCAAGGCATCCGCAACCACATTCGCCTTTCCGGGTGATAGTCAATGACCAGCTCATAATCCTTTAACAGCTCGAGCCAACGTCTTTGTCGCAGATTTAAGTCTCTTTGGGTCATCAAATATTTGAGACTTTTGTGATCCGAGTACACATGGCACCTTTCACCAAATAAGTAATGTCGCCAAATCTTTAAAGCGAACACGATGGCGCCAATTCGAGATCATGAGTCGGATAATTTTTCTCATGTGGCTTTAATTGCCTCAACGCATAGGCCACAACTCGACCTTCTTGCATCAATACACAACCTAACCCAAGTAGGAGGCGTCGCTATAGATAACAAACTCTTTCTTGGACTAGGGTTGCACTAGAATTGGGGCTTCAGTCAAATAAGTTTTCAGTTGATCGAAACTTTTTTGGCATTTCTCCGTCCATTCGAACTTAACATCCTTTTGGAGTAGCTTCGTCATCGGTGTGGCTATCGTTGAGAAACCTTTTACAAATCGTCGGTAATAACCTAAGCAAGCCCCAAAAACTCGAACCTCGGTAATATTTCTGGAGGCTTCCAATTAAGTATGGCTGAAATTTTATTGGTCGACTCGAATACCGTCTGATACCACATGACCCAAGAAGCTAACCTCTCTTAACCGAACTCACACTTTGAACTTAGCATATAATTGCTTATCTCGTAAAATTTGCAGACTAACCTCGGTGTTCAACATGTTCGGTCTCATTTCTTGAATAGACCAAGATGTCATCAATGAACACGACTACGAATCGATCCAAATATGGTGCAAGATCCGATTCATTAAATCCATAAATACCGCAGGGCATTAGTGAGCCCAAGCGGCATCACTAGGAACTCATAGTGACTATATCTCGCTCAAGGCGGTCTTGGGTGCGTCCAGAATCTCGGATTCGCAATTGATAATAGCCCGATCTCAAATCTATTTTTGAGAACACCGAGGCTCCTTCAGTTGATCGAACAAGTCATCGATCGTGGTAACGGATATTTGTTCTTTATCGTCGCTTTATTAAGTCGACGATAGTCGATGCACAACCGCATGGTTCCATCCTTCTTTTCACAAACAACACCGGCGCACCCCAAGGCGAACAACTCGGCGAGCAAAACCTCTATCCACCAATTCTTGCAACCGAGCTTTCAACTCCTTTAATTCCGTTGGTGCCATACGACACGGAGCTATCGAAATTGGAGTGGTACCGGTACCAATTCGATGCCAAATTCTATTTCCGACGGTGGTAAACCCGCAATTCTTGAGGAAAACATCCGGTATTCACAAACCACCGACACGATTCGGGTTTTTTCCGATTCCTTGTCATCGAAAGCACGACGCAAGGTACGCCGCGCACCTTTTCTTACATATTTTCGGGCCAACATTGCGATATTACGGTGGCAACCCTTTAAGTCCGTAGACTCAACCCGAATTATCTCATTATTCGCGCACCTCAAATCGATAGTCTTGCTTTTGCAATTTACAACCGCATCGTGCATGGTCAACCAATCCAAACCAAGAATAACGTCAATTCATCGAGCGGCAAAAGCATCAAGTCCGCGGAAAACAAGAACCTCGGAACACTAGGGGACTTTTCTTGCACACTTTGTTGACAAGCACGTAATGACCCAAGGGGTTTGATACCGAATTACAAACTCGAGAGACTCAATAGGCAAAGTCTTCTTGGATGCTAAGGTTTCGCATATATATGAATGAGTAGAACCAGGTCAATCAAAGCAATCACATTTGTATTGAAAAGAGTAAAAGTACCGTAATGACATCCGGAGGCGGCATCCTCACGTGCGGCGTATGGCATAAGTCCTTGCAGGAGCACGAGCCTCGGATCGATGGTAGCATCTCTAGATCCTCTCGACCGCCACCGACATTGCCCATATTTCTAGGTGGCCTACCTCGGCGATGGTAGCACCGGGTTTCCACTCGACTTACATTCATTCATGCATCCTCGGGCAATCCTTCATAAAGTGGTCGGCCGACCCACACTTATAGCGAGAGCGATCACGAAACCAACAGCTCCCGAATGCCATTTGCCACAATGTGGACACTCCGCCTCTCTCGGCGATCATTTCCACCATGGTGATCGAAGTGACTCATGTGGTCACAGGGGTCGATCGCGTCCTCGTCTAGAAAAGCCCGAACGCCTCTAGACCGACTCGCATCATCTCGAAATCTCTTTGATGCTTGTTGAAGAGACTTTCCGAGGACCTCTTCGAATTCTCCGGTTCAACATCGACTTTTTGTTTCTTCTTTCTAAGCTCTTGACTTTACAAGCTCGCTCAACAAGTACTACGAACTCTCGTATCTCGAGAATGCCAACGAACATCCTTATATCATCATTCAGCCCATCCTCGGCGTTTACATAATGGCTTGGACGAAATGCATTCTCGCGTCTGGCTAAGCCTCACAAATTTTCGTTCGTAGTCGATGGCGACATAGAACCTTGCTTAAGGTCAAGGAATTCCTTCGCTTTTGGTCGATGAATCTCGATCGATATACTTTTTTGAACTTCGGTTTGAAAGAATTCCCAAGTCACTTGCTCTCTAGGTACCACAAGTCGAGTACTCCACCAATAGTAGGCGGACTCACGTAGCAAGGAGATGGTACACTTTAAGCACTCATCGGGGTGTACAGGATAGCTCATCGAGCACGGATAGTGTTATCCAACCAAAATTCAGCTCGCTTCGGCATCATCATCATCCGTAGCCTTAAATTCAGTGGCCCCATGTTTTGAATCCTATCGATTGGGGCTTACTTGACCTTATTTGGTCAGTCACGGAGGTATTGTAGGTCTTGGGGTTGCATTTGTCGGGAATGGAGGTTGTGGAACAGTAGTGTTAGTTCGATTGTATTGATTAAACCATTCGTTCATCACACTATAAAAGGCTTGCCTAGCCTCGTCATTCGGATTGCTGGCCATAGGTTGAGAGTCCGCGCGCTGTCCCTTGCGCGGAGCAGCGCCACACTCTCCACATCATCAGCTATCGCTTTCGGTTGGGATCGGGATCCATTGCTATAAACAAACACAAAGTCAAATTGTCGAAATCACCACACTATCGAGTCATCATTTAATGGCATGTATAGCTAGACCCCATACACATCACGGTAGTCCTAGAATCGACTAAACCTGGCTCGATACCAATAAAATTGTAACACCCGAACCCGAGACCATCGCCGTGTCGGACACGAGGGTTAACAAGCCAAGTTCACATGTTTTGCCCACCAATTTGACATTTCCAGTCAGGCTGGAAAACTGCGTTACCGTCGCCTTAAAAATCATATCTCGAGTTTAAAAACTCGGAAACTGGTTTCGTAAATTTTCCCTGAATTTAGACTCATATATCCATCCATGGATTTATTTCTAGAATTTTTGGTCAGGCCAATTGGTACAGTTTATTAGTTAAAGTCACCCATGTTACAGGGATCGACTGCTCTGACCTTCGCGCGTTATAACTTGAATATCTCTTTGTACAGGGCTTTAATACTGGTGCCGTTTGTTTCTAATGAAACTAGACTCAAAATGGAATCTGTAAATATAAGGCACGACTCCTAATTCTTTCTGGATAATTTATAGTAAATTTTTAAAGTTGCGACAGGGGACCCAGAAACCGTTCTAGCCCTGTCTCACAATAGCTTTAATATCTCTTAACATGTAACTCCTATGACCATTTCGTTTCTTCCATATGAAAATAGACTCATCAAGGTTCATTTACATAGCTTATTCACTATTTAATACCATTCCTAAAAATTTTGGTGATTTTTCACATTCACGTCACTGCAGCTGGCAGCATCTATTTTTAAGGTAGGTCTTACCTATTTTGTAGTCTCCATGAACCAACTAGTCTTGCCATACATAGGTTCATATATGATCATTTTAACCATACCAATGGCTGATCATGTGACCAACACTCCCATTTCCAATCCATAATCACATCATGACACCATATATATACATACAAACCAAAAATAGTCCAAGTTCATGTAACATCCCGAAATAGGGCCTAAACGGAACAGTGGTTGCGAAACCACAAATCCGAGGTAGAATGTAACGGCCTAATTTTCAGTGGTGTCAAAAATGGTGATTTGAGATCACTAAATCGGACAAATAAGATTGAACAAGATAGTAACTTAATATTTATGAGTCAAGTAAGAATTTAGAAGAATTTGTGAAATGGTGAAATTAGTGAATTAAAATAATTTATTAGGTCGACGGGTCAAAAAGAGGTATCGAGACCTCGAATTTAAAATCGAGCTATAAATATTTTTATAAATATTTATGAAGTGTCATTGAGTTAGTATTAAAGTTTAGTTAGAAAATTTTGATGTTTGGATAGCTAATTAATTAAAAAGGACTAAGCGAAAATAGCTCAAAATTTGTTAAATTGTGAGTAAATAGCTTAAGTATTTAAAAAGATGGATTTAAAGAGCAATTAGACCCAAAGGTTAATGGCTGGACGGTTTGGGTATGAAATAAGCAAGAAAACAATGTGAACAAGGGACAAAATTGGAATTAGCATAAAAGTTAATAGTTAAAAAATGATGTAATTGAAAATCTAGACATTTCTTCATCTTTCTCAGCCGTAAACGCCGTAGCAGGTCTCCTATGGTGGTTTTCATATTTTTGCACCATGTAAGTTCAATTTTTACTATTTCTTAGTAATTTTTATGTTTTTGTGACTTTTACAATTAGGTCCAATCATCTAATTCATTAGTTTTTGATTTGGTGGGTGAAATTGGAAGTTACCCTGGCTGAGTAAGGGTATTTTATGATGAATTATTATGAAATTGAAGTTCTAATTTCATATTAAGGTTGTTTTATTAAGTCATTTTGATAGAAAATGGTATTTAGGACCTAATTGTGAGCAAAATTGTGAATTAGATGTTGGTGTTGAAATTCAGAATATCAAAGGCTGTGAAATAGTTTATAATGATAAAATAAAAGTGTTAATTTAGAAAAATTAGTTCAATTGATGGGTGAATTGAGCAGGACTAAATTGTAAAAACTATAAATTTTGGGGTAAAAGTGAAATTTCGAATTTTGAACAGCATAAATTGTGAAGTGAAATAGAAATCAAATAAATTCTAATGAGTAGAAATATTTTATATTATAGATCAAGAATCCAAAGAAGAACGAGGAAAAGAAAAGTAAAGGACTAAATTGTAAGGTTTAGTCACATTTTGTATCAAGGTAAGTTTACAGTAAATAAATGCAATATTCTTTTATTTTACATTATTATTGTCAATTTCAGCATTTATATATTATGTTATGAAAATATTTAAAGTCGAATTTAAGGTGAAGTGTGAGAGGAAAAGTGTTAGAAAGCCCGGTTGAACCCTAGGAATGTTAGGATATTAGGGTTGACAGATGAATGAAATGAGCCATGTAAGTCCATATTAGAAATATGGCTTTGGAGACAGGATTGAGCCATGTAAGTCCATATTATATATGGTATTGGAGCAGGAATAATTCATGTAAGTCCATGTCAAAGACATGGCATAAGCGAGATATTGATAGACAGAGGCGACCCTAGTATCCTTAGTATTCCGAGTGGTTCAACGGGTCAGGATCTGAGTTAAATTACAGTGAATTAACAGCAAAGGAAAAGTAGATTATACTTATGAAAAGGAAAGGTCGGGTAAGAAAGAAGGTAAGGGAATAAAGAAGAAGATAGAAATTGAGAAGTAAAGAAATTTATGATGTTAGATGATATTATGCATAATTATCCATTATGTTGAATGTTGTGATTTATTTGCTTGTAAGCTTAGTAAGCCTAGTGCTTAATCTCTTTATTTTCTTCTTCTTATAGTACTTATCTAGTCACTCGGGATCGAAGGAAATGTCGGAGGCCGATCACACTATCAAAGAAATAACTCGGTATAACTAGGCGTTTTGTTTTGGGTATGGCATGTATAGAAACTTAGCTACTTTTGGTATAATATGAATAATGAATGATGTGTAAATACTTGCTAGTGATTAGCTAAGAAAATAGCTGATGATATACATGTTTATTAATATGTATGATTGAATGATGATTATCATATGAAAATTATGAAAATGTGAAAGTAACCTAAAACAGATTCAAGTAACAGAAATGATGTAACTTTGAAAAATCACTAAAATTGTAGAAACATAGTTTGAAGATGAATAATATATGAAATTAAATCTTATTATGTATATTTTCTTATGGAATAAGCAAAACAGGTAAAAGTATTATATTTTATGATATATCTGAGTTTTAGTGAAATAGGGTCAGAGCGATTTCTGGATCCCTGTTTCAACTTTGAAATTCACCATAAATTGTACAAAACTAATTAGAAGGTATAATTTATATGGTTAGAATGCTTGTTGAATATAGTTTTGAGAGAAACAAACGAATTAGTCATATGAATTTTGTACAGGAATAAAAATGGTTCGTAGTAAGAAGAGGTCAGTGCAGTCGAGTTTTGAAATAAGGGAAACTTTAACTAATAAACTGTACTAATTGGCTAAGTAAAAATTCTAGAAAAAATTAGTAGATATATATATGAGTCTAGTTTCATGAAAAATTTACGGATCTTAATTTCGAGTTTTGAAACTCGAGAAATGAATTTTTAAGTAACCATGATGCAGAAAAACAGTTTATTCCGAAAATTAAAATAAGTGATTTAGAGTTGTTTAAAAGGTAAGATAAGTTTAGTAACACCTCAAGCTTGACTCCGGTGATGGTTTCGGGCGTGGGGGCGTTACAGTTCATGCTTCCTTTTACGAGCCATTTTCGCATGGCCGTATACATATACATCACCACATTTTTAAACCAACAAGGGGTAGTCCTATACATGCCATTTCAAAGTTCAACCAAAATTTATACCAAAATAGAGGCGTTGATAGTGTGGATGACTTGACTTTATTGATCCCGAATCCGATTGCTATCGGCGAAATCTATAAAACAGAGAGCCAAAGCAACGGGTAAGCATTTTTATGCTTAGTAAGTCTCAAGGAATATAATCAACTCTAATTACAGCAATACATTCACATAGCCAAATGCATCATTTCATTAATACACATTCTTACTTCACACTTCATCATTATATACTTTCACAAAGTATCAATCAATTCAATAACTGAAATTGTTAGTCGATTGAGCGAATGTTGCTCAAACATGTCGACTTTCAATGCACATATAAGCGTACCTTATTCTTTGGGCTTCTCGAGTGTACTAATTGAATTTGTTACAGAACCAACACTCACCTCCAGCCCAAGATTCTTGAATATAACCGGATATAACCACGCGCATACGAATGCCTTGGTCTTAGCCGGATAGAATGACTCACACGAATGCCTTGGTCTTAGCCGGATGTAGCCACTAGCACAATTGCCTTGGTCTTAACCGGATATAATTTCCAGCATAATTGTCTTGGGGCTTAGCAGGGTATCATTCAATTTCTCATGCACACATACATCAATAATCATTGGACATACATATTTCATTTTCGTTACTAAGGCTCAAACACAATTATAATCATTAGCATAATCGCCGGGACTTAGCCGGATAGAATTGAATACTCATACACACATAAATCAATAATCAATACATCCATATTTCATTCCACATAATTCAATTAAGGTCACTTCTTGAGGACTTACCTCGGATGTTGTCGAACGGCTTTTACGGCTATTCGATCACTTTTTCCTTCCCCTTGTCCAATTGTGGCCCTCTTAGCTCTTGAGCTAATTCAAACAAATTCAATTTATTAAAACCTCATTGTGCTAGCTTATGGCGAATATGACAAGGAGTTTAAATGGTCATATGGCCACCCTTTAGCTTGAATACACAATGGTCATGCACATTTTATACTACATCAAGCAATTCAATACAATTCATTCGAGCATCAAGGAAAAGCTAAGGCCATCAATAGGCTACCTTAGGCCGAATATACATGTCCATGTTGAGGCCAATTATGCATAATACCACACAAAAACAGCATGCATTTTACTAGTTAATGCTTTGCATATTGTAGCTCAAAACTTATAATATAGCATCAAGCACTCATATGTGTGCAGGCCGAATGTGCTTGCAATTTCACAAGCATTCTTCAACATCTTCTTCTTTAAACAAACATATATATACATATATGAGCATGGCCGAATTTCAAGGTGTCCATAGCCATCCAAAACACAAATTTTAACTAACATGCAAGAAGCATGAACCATGCTCATGAATGCATCATGGCGAATATGACAATCATGCCCTTTTCAACTTCAATCATGATTAAACAAAAGAAAACTCAAAATCTTACTCAAGAGTAGACAATCCATCATTACATGCATCATCATCAAGCTTCACACTTAGCATGCAATGGCTTTATCACCATAACAACTTTGGCCAAATACCATTTCCATGGCATAACAAAGATTTGAGCCATGGCTAACATGCACATCAAGTTAGCAACCAAAACATGCATGAAACTCCCAACACAACCTCATACATACCTTAATCTTGATGCAATTTAGCCAAATCTCCTTCTAGATCTCTTCTAAACCAAGCATGAAGCAAAAATCCTCCCCCTTTTTCCTTAGTATTTTCGGCCAATAAGTGAAAATGGATGAACAAAATTTCTCCTCTCTTTTCCTCTACTCACGGCAACAAGGGCACCCAAGCTCATCTTTCTCTTTTTTTTCATTTTTTATGCTTATTTTTATTATAATACTTCCTACATAACTCACTAGCCAAACATGTTGGAAACATGTTTTCCCTTGCCCATCATACCCACCTTGGCGGCCATTATAGTCAAATTTGGGAATTTGACATGCAAGGACAACATTTCTAGTGTGCATCAATAGGCCACTTCAACATTTGCCTATCTCATTTCTAAGTTTTCTCACACAAGTCCTTTCTAGTGAAATTCACTTTTATATCACTAAATCAATCATCATAAAATGTCATACATGAGCACACACATATTATAGGTATCAAAATAAATTTTTAATTATTTTTATGCCTCGGTTTTGTGGTCCCGAAACCACATTCCGACTAGGGTCAATTTTGGGCTATCACATATATAATTCATTTTGATATGTTTATGATATTGATAATGGTGAGATCGAAATAAAGATTAGTTATTAGGATAAAATATGAAGTTTAGGTATATTAATATAGATATGAATTAGGTGCACACTGGAGTGTTATTTGTGTTCAAGTGTTAAGTATGGCTTTTATTTTTAGGATGAATTGCACACTTGTATATATGCATTATTAGTATGTTCGGCCATGTTATAATGTATTTAAGTTTCATATGTGATTGCATAATAATTTATGTAATATGATTCAATTGGTTTTATTATGAGCTTGTGTAGAAGTTATCAAATGATATGTTTGATATCGATTAATGAGATAGAAATTGACATATATTCAAGTATGAAGTGTAATGTAATGATATATAATGGAATATGATTTAATTATGAAAATGGCATTAATGTGATGGATATAGGGAATTGAATATTGGAATTATTAAATATGTGAACATGTCTTTGATATATACAAGTTTGGTTCGAATTTTAGTAATTATGGAACATGATCAGTTGGGTTTTGGTATATGTTTGAACTGAATTAGTTAGAATTTTTGAAATGTGCTTATTTACGATACATATTCAGTAAAGTATGATTATTTTTTAATTGAAATTAGAACTCATGTATTCGAATTTATAATTAGTGAATTGTGGATATTTATATTTGATAAATTTTAAATGTTTATTAATTCTTTGGTGTATGAAAGGTGAGGAATGATTGTGTTGAGCTGTGTTTTATACAGTAATACCTCATAATCCTAATTCGATAATGGATACGGGTTAGGGGTGTTACACCCTCATTTGTGATCACTCAGTTGTAAACCTTTAAAGTAATAAAATACTTTTGAGAACATTTGCTCAAACACTTGGTGTGTGTTATTTTTCTTTGTGGCTTTTTTGTTTGTTCGTTGCTCTTTTTTCATTTTGAGTTTGCTTCTGCTTTGATTCGATTCCTTAGAGAATTTTTGCAAGAATTCTTGTCGAAACCATTTTTTTCGAAAAACGAGGTCGACTTGATTTTGAAAATGAAAACGAAAAAAAAATGGGAGTCGCCACCAATCCTTTTTGATGAGGTGTGATCGGGTCACCTCGTAAAAATGGTTGTTTTTAATAAATGGTTTGATTTATTTAAACAACGATTTTGGTCCACGAAATTCAAAAAGACGGGTTCTGGATTCGGTAACGCACGAGGAAGGATTAGCACCCTCGTAACGCCCAAAATTGATACCTAGTTTATCAATTAGTGTCTTAGTGTCGAAAATTGAGAACTTTGAAGAAAAACACGATCCATCGTTTAATTATTAAAAATTTTCTGAGAAAAATGACGTATTTTACGTTAATCAAGGAAAAGAATTATATCCCGTAAGTTAGGACACAATGTCTTAAATTCCCGATACGCAAATAAATGCTGAAAATTTTATTTATTTTGAAAGATATTTGATTATCTCGATTTTAAAAAGAGATCATATTCCGTAAGTTAGAGCACGATCTTTTCATAATTCCCGAGATCATTTAAAATTCTATGCTTTAACGTTCGTTTATTCAAAATTATCGAGAAAATCGAAACCCCGTAAGTTAGGGAACAACATTTTCGAATCTCGAATTACGAAAAATTGCTTAAAAAAACAAAATTTTATATATCGAGCAAGGATTAATGTAACACGATTTTATAGTAAAAATGTGAAAACAAATCACAGTGTTAAAACTCGTAATAACATAATAATGGATGCGATAATATGAGCAATAATAATAAAGTGAAAATAAATGACAATAAAGTAAATGAATAAATGACAAGCAATCAAATTGTAAAATAAAATAAAATAAAAATAAAAATATTAAATAAAACAAAATAAGAAATAATAATAATAATATAAATTTTGAAAATATATATAATATATACATAAGTAAATAAATAATGAAATAATAATAATGAAAAAATAAACAGACCAAAAATAAAAAGGATAATTAAGTAGAGAAACAAATAAAACACAAAAAAAAAAGTTAAAGTAAAATAAAACAAATGAAATAATAATAATAATAATAATAATAATAATAATAATAATAATAATAATAATAATAATAATAATAATAATGATGATGATGATGATGATAATGATAGTAATAATAATAATAATATTAATAATATTAATTAATTTAATAATAATGTAGCTAAAATAACAAAAAATGACTAAAATTGGACTTAAAACAGAAATTTGGGGCAAATCTGGAATAAAAATAAGGCGAAAAGGACCGAATCGAGTGCGCGAATAACAAGGAGGGACTAAAAGGGAAAATATCCCCGCCCTCCAAAACGCAGCACTTTACACGGGACTAAATTGAAATCGAAGCAAAATTTTAGGGCAGAATTAGAAATAAAAGAAACTTAATTGCAAAACCATAAAAAAAGCGGAAGGGTTAAATACGCAAATAACCCATTTGTTGAAAACACGCGGATACTACTAGCGGGTCGAGTCAACATGCTGATCCTAGGGGTAAAACGACGTCATTTTGGGCATTTGAGGCGAGTCCCAAAATGACGTCGTTTTGGAGGCCTATATAAGTCAAAATTTTTTGAAAAAAGTCATTTCATCCTTCCCAACTCCAAAAAAAAAAGAAAAAAAAACTCTCAACACCCCCTCCCTCCTTCCAATTCCCAGTCATGGGTCCAGTCATCGGACCGCGACGTCGGTCTCTCAACACCCTCTCCCTCCTTCCAATTTTCGGTCATGGGTCCAGTCATCGGACCGCCTCCGTGCATGGGGGCTGAAACAAAAAAAAGGTAATTTTTTTATTTTTTTATTTTTGATATATTTTAAATATATGTATATATAAATTAGATTCGAAAAAAAAAGAAGAAAATAAAAATAAAATAAAGAGATACCCTTAATATGTTTTTAAACCTTGTTTCTCTTTCTGTTTGCCTACTGTTTTTCTTTTGTCTTCGACTGCTTCTTTTTTTTTTTTTTTTGAATGCTAGAATCAGTCTTTTTTATTCAAAAAAACATCAGAAAAAATTACAATCCTTTGAAAGGCTTTTTATAGCCGATTTTGATACAACTTGTTAGATATCATATCAATCTAATGTCTTTTCTATTAATGTTTTGCAAGTGGCGGTGCAAGTGGAGGGAGCCATGACAGTGGCGAAGCTGCAAGCGCATTAGTGGCGGTGGACGTGACAAGGGCAGACCTAGGTGAGGCGTACCTAGGGTTTTCTTTTG
Organism: Gossypium arboreum; assembly: GCF_025698485.1. Taxonomy (NCBI): domain Eukaryota; kingdom Viridiplantae; phylum Streptophyta; class Magnoliopsida; order Malvales; family Malvaceae; genus Gossypium; species Gossypium arboreum. The sequence goes on from NC_069080.1 coordinate 19,566,762, forward strand.
TTTTTTCGTGTTTTATGGTTTTGGGCTTAATTGGACTTCAGGTTAGGTTTAATTGGGTTTAGTTTTTTTTGGGTTTGGTTTTTGGTCTTATAGATTGTTGGGTCAGGTTTGAGGTTGTATTAGTTTTGGGCTGATGGTTTTTAATTGGGTTTGATTTGAATCTTGGGTTTGGTTTGGGTTGTTTGGTTTTGGGGTCTTATTGGGCCTCGGGCTAAATTGGGCTTATACAATTCTCATTTTTTTAAAGTAAGACTGAGTTAGACGGATTTAAACTCAAGAAATCACTTAAGACCGTGTGGTTTTTCAAACTTAAGTTCTAGCCCTGCGACATTGAGAAGCTGTTGAGTTGCATTTTTAGGTTTTACGACTCCTTTTTTCTGTTTTAAAGTTGCCCTAGCATTATCGGGCAGGGAAGTTTTTTCTTAGCTGAAGAATAGTAGGTTGGATATTATTATCTTAGAATCGGATTGTAATCCACTTATACACGCGTTGAATAGAGGAAAGTTTGTGAATTTAGAAGTCGGTTGACTGGTTCGTAATCGTATGATACTTCAATCTCATTTTGGCTTTTTGTCCTTTTGATGGATTCGTAGATATGCTATCAAATTTGGCCATAAACTTGCAAAGGTGGCCTTATTTCATGTGGACTACTTGATTTGAAATGAACTTCTCGGATGTTTCTCACGCTAATACCTCCGGTGAAAAAAGGCACTAAGTATGGTGTATGGGGTAAGATATTAATTTGAATTTGTTTTTGCCTTTGGTTTTTTAGTGGTATGTCTATATTTATTTAGTCATCGTATTAATGATTTGGTTTTTCCTTTAAAAAATTGATCATAATAGTTAATATTTTATTGTAATAAAATAATATGTAATAGTTGATTTATACATTATCAGTTATAACTTATAAGGGTATATATTATATAATGGAAAATAAAAAGCTAAATAGTAAATGAACAACTTAAATCTATACTATTTATAAAAAAGAACGTACATTACTTCTCTGTAGAAGTTTAGCCTTGAGAATTTTACACGTCCCTTTTTCTTTTGATTACTCTTTTTTGCTCAAGCCAGAAGGCTGGGTAGCAGGGGTGAGATGAAATCCTTTCATTTATATTACTTTTATTTTCGGTTGCAAGTTAATTATTCTTTTAGTATTATATTTGTGCAATATATAATTTGATTTAATATTTTTAGTTTATTATCTCAATTAAATTTAGAAAAAAATTATGTTCATATTTTGGATCACATTTATATGATTTTATATCATCTAAATAATTTATTATAATGAAAAAATTCTGTACCAAAACAATTAGCATGCACATTAATTGTTAGTCAATTTAAGGAAAAATAAAAATAAAATTATCCAAATATTTATTTTATTTTACTTTTAAATGTGGATCACATTTAAATGATTTTTTTTTGTAGAATGAAGACTTGCAATTGAAAAATAAAAATAAAATTTTAAATGATTAGAAATAATTAATTAGGATTAATATTTGATTTTATTTATTTATTTATATTTAAATAAGTTAATTTATACAATCATTCACAGCTTGGTTCGTAATTCAAATTATTTATAGATCAACAGTATGCAAAAAGCTCATATAAATCATATATTTATTTCATTTTATTGTTACTTTTTGTACCGTGTCATGTTTTAATTTTCTCATATGTTATTTTTCTATATTTCAATTTATATAAGATTTAAATATAAATCATAATTTATCATAATTACTAGACCGTAATCTTAAATTTATTTAGATAAGATTAAATATTAAATACTTATATAATAATTATTTAATAAAATTAAAATTTTATTTATAATTAATTCTTTTAAACTCAGGCGTAGCCGGTAATAATATCTAATTTTGTTAACAACGATTTATCAATTTATGTATTGAATAATTTAAATAATAATAATAATAAACATGGGCGACAGGCAGCGACTGTTCTCCCAAAAATTAGAATATTATATTTGTATAAAATTATAAATTAATAAAAATAATATTATATTTTTACTTCTAAAAATATAATATTTTAATTTAGTTTTTTAAATTATAAATATATTAATTAATTATGAGTGAAATTATATTTTAATTCTTATTAAAATTTATAATTTACTTCTGTATCCTAAACTTTTTCTAGCTTATCATAATATTTAAAATTATTATATATTCATATAAAATTTAACTAATTATAATTAGTATCATATATAAATTTTGATATTTTTATATATTCACATTCATGTTATTTATTATTTCACGCGCACCAATGATTCAATTGGGAATTAATTGGGTACCTTTTCAAAATAAGAAATTGGATTAGTTGACATGTAAACCAGTTGAAATTGTTAGTTGAAGTGATTTTCTTTTATTTTAATAAATTATTTAATTAAACTAAATAAATAAATTAGACTAATCAAATTGAAAATCGATTGTTTTACTCAAAAACATTATCTTTTGAATCATATTATTTAAAGTAATCTACAAAAATAGTCACTTTTGTTTGCCTCAGGTTACATTTTAGTTACTTATGTTTGAAATGTTAAGTTTTAGTCAGTTATGTTACTATTTTGTTACTATTTTGTTACGAAGTGATCACTCTACCGTTAAGTTCCGTTATCTCTCTAATGGTAATCTTATGTGGCAGTCCAACTAGATTTTAGATGCCAACTTAGATTTATAAATGAGATGAAAATAGATTTCTGATTAAAAATTTAATTAATTAAAATTTTTAAACCTAAATCTTAACTAAAAAATCTGTTCATCTCCCCTTTTTAATTTTTCTTCAGTCCCTTCTTTTTTTAATGGTTTTTTTTTATTTGATTGGAAAAACTATTATTAAGATCAAAATAGTTAAAATTAAATTGACTACTTCATAAAGATGGATTCGATGGAGGGTTCAGGTTTGTCTTCTTTGCATTTCTCTATCTCTTTTATTTAATACTGAAAAACAAAAGATTGGATTTTTTATTATTTAATGAAAACCCTAAATTAAAATTCTTGATATGAATATTAACAACTAAAATAATTTCAGATCAGAAAAAAGGGATACCCACAAAGGGATTGTGAAAAAACAAGCCGATTTAAATCAGAAAAAATCGGATTGAGAAACTAATTATTCAAGAACGTGAAGAATTGAAAATAATAATGATTAGGAAAAAAAACGATTATCATCTTCTTATTTTTCGACAGCCACTTCATTTTAAGTTTTAGAACATAAATTTGTCTGTGAAGAAGACATATCTGGACCCTCTATTGAATCCTCTTTTGTTTTTGTACGTGAATAAAAAAATTTGATGATAATAGCTTTTTTAGTCAATTGAAAAAGAAAACTAAAAAAAAGGGGGAGATGAACGATTTTTTAACTAAGATGTAGGGTTTAAAATTTTTAATTAATTAAATTTATTTAATAAAAAATCTATTCTCATCCCATTAGTAAATCTAAGTTGGCATTTAAAATCTAGTTGGACTGCCACGTAGGATTATCGTTAAGGAGATAACGGAACTTAACGAAAGAGTGATCACTTCGTAACAAAATAATAACATAAGTGACTAAAATGTAACTTGAAACAAACAAAAGTGATTATTTTTATAGTTTACTCTATTATTATATATATATATATATATATATATATATATTTGTCGGAGTATGTTGCATTCTTGGACTAACTTAACCAAAAACGCCGTTTAAAAAAAATTGAGACAATAGGTCGATTTCTAGATATTTATTAGAATAAGCAGATTTTGAAGAAAGAAAGTAAAAATACATATTAAAAAAGTATAGACAAAACCTAAAATAAACCTTCCCTCGGGGAAAAAAAACTCACCATTATCAACATCTGGGTTTTCTTTCTAGTTGTGGAACCTTTTAAGTTTTAAATGCTTGGAAAGAAAAAGACTTTGGCAAGATAAAAAAGTTGAATTGAATTCCTAATTTGTTTAACACTGAATCCCATGAAACTAAAAGCTGAATTCAAAAATCCACCACCGTTGTTGCCACTTCCCGTTGACCCTTCTACCATACTTTGACTCCCCATCATACAACTTACCGATTACAGCACCAAAATATGAAGGAGGAAGAGAGGTATCAATACATGGTCAAAGGTATTGATACTTTTTTTATGGTATCGATACATAGCGAAAGGTATTGATTCTTTCTTTAAGGATATCGATATTTTTGGTCAGACAATAAAAAAAGCATCTTGTTGAGTGCTTTTTCTTGTCAGCAAAATTTTTATATTCTCTCTCTAAATATGGCCTATTCTAATAAATATCATAAAAATCGATCTATTCTCTAACTTTTTTTCTTTTTTAACCGGAGTTTTTAGCTAATTTGGCCGCATTCTTGTGGGTATAAAATTACTTATTACCATGTCTAATACTTGGTTACTTTTTTCTTTTTGTTTGTTCTTTTCTATTTGTTTGTCATTTGTTATTAACATCGATTTAGCCGATGTCAAGGTGTAATATTCTAATCAATTTCAATTTTGTTTCCATCACGAAGCCATCTTTAATTTGACAACCTACTCCTACTATTAAACCTCTCAACACTACTTCACGAAGAAGAAATTATAGAAAGAAAAAAAACACCCATTAGCGAAATGGATCGTCTTCCTCAAGAGGTTGCACTTGAGATACTATCAAGGCTTCCACTCCTAAGCTTAGTTCAATCCAAATCTGTATGTCGAGCCTGGCGTACCTTCATACAAGATCAACTGCTTCTCAAAAAGCATTTCAAACACATGGTTGAGAACGATCCAAGCTTCATTTTACAAATCATGGGTCATTGCATCCAAAACCAGCTTTATTTTGGAGATTTATCGAGCGATCCAAACGATGAAAACGTGATGGTGATAGCAAAGAAGCTTACCATACCACCGTTGCTAAGCTTCCATTTGGTGAGTTCATGTAATGGATTGCTATTGTTGAGTGCCACTCACCCAAGCTTTGAACTCTGTATTTATAATCCATTTACCAGGGATTATGTAGAGTTACCGAAGCGTAGTCATCATGCTGGGGTGTTAGGATTTGGCTTTGATCCTACCACAAAGAAATATAAGGTTGTCGAGATATCATATAAAAGAACAACTCATTTGTATTTTCGTCGTCGTGTTGTTAGATTTGGCATGCGTCCAGCCTCTCAGACTGCAGCATCTTCTGTTGAGGTTCATATTTTGACTATTAGTAGCAACACATGGAGAAATTTGGGAAGCTTTCCTTTCCGTTTTGTGTGGCAAAAATCTCAAGTTTTGGTCAATGGGAAACTTCATTGGAGAGCTACTACTAACCTTATTATGTCCTTTGACTTGGCTACTGAACAATTCAAGGAGGTCCCTAGGCCTAATTTCATTGCTTCGAACAGGCGAATTCATGAGCTTGTTGTTCTACGAGGTTGCCTGTCGGCAGTTTCTTTTGATGACGATAATGAAGAACTGGAGATTTGGGTGATGAAGGAGTATGATGTGAAGGAGTCTTGGGTCAAACAATTTAGCATTGGAGCTTACGTACCAAAGATGTTACAGGCAAATTGTCAGTGTCATTCCTCGAATGATCCGAGGTTTCATTCGCGTAAAGAATGGATCCAGGTTCTGTGCCTATTGAAGAGTGGAGGGCTCTTACTGCAGTACAGAAATAAAGCACTTGTTGTCTATGATCCACATTGCAGGACGTTCCAAGATGTCGAAGTTCCATATGAAGAAATTCCGAGGTGTCTCACAACAGTAGTTCATGTTGCAAGCCTCAATTGGATCGATACCTAAAGCCTAGAATTATGTTTCTTCACCATAAGATCGGTTTAAATTTGAATTAATGTTATTTGAAACCGATATTGGGAGAAAAAGTCTTAATTATAGTGATGAGATTATTACATTCAAGTTTGTTTGCTGTCCCTTGAACAGCTTTAGAGCCAATTCACCTGCAGACCTGAAAATGATTCCAAGTTTCACCTTCTCAATATCTAATTCAATAACCAGCTCGACAATTTTAAGAACTTCCATACACAAAAACAAGAGGGAAGTGAAGAGCATAGCCCATGATGTTCAAGTTGCTCAAACCGAGGAAGGGACTTTTCAATCTTAAAGAGCAACACTTGTTTCTTTTCATACTAGTTATTCTTTTCTTTTTCTTTTTGTTATTCTTTTCCTTTTCATAAAATAATTTATTATTCTAAAAACTAAACTTTTAGAGAACAATAAAATTTTATCACATCATTAAATTTTAAAAATATAAAATTATTGTTATATATCCATCCATATTCAACCTACTTTCCAACTCTAATTAAATTATTTAAAAATAAAATAATTAACTAAAATTAAATCAAATAACATAAAAACTTAAAAATTACACAATTCTTACTACTAAATATTCAATACAATAAAATTGTTACTTTTACTAACGTAAAATAAAAGGCAATTCTTCACTTTTGCAACACAAAATTATTATAAAATAAATCTCATTAAAACAGATACAAATTCTTGCAAATAGTAAAGAAACACCAATAAAATAAAAATAAAAATAAAAAAGTAAAAGAGTAAAGAGAAAGCACATGTTTTAGATTGTAGATTTAACAGAAATCTTTTCACCAAGTATGCGTTTTAATAATATCATTATATTCTAATTTTTATTACGAATGAAATTGTTGATTGAGAAACTTTACAATAATATAAAATTATATAAATGATAAGGTAACAAATTGTGGGATAAAAAATTGTAAAAACCTTAATTTCAAAATCATATAAATTATTTATAGATGATTTTTATGATATAATGTCAAATTTAGTTTTAATATTTACATCTTTTGTCAATTTGGCGTATATTTTTAAGTTAAATTTGACCGTTAACTTTCTAAAGATAATCAATTTTGACCATCACCTTTTTAAAAAGAGTCAAAAATATTCTTTTAACAAGAATGTTAATTAAAATGTTAAATTTTTTAACATGATAGCCTGCATGACAATCTACGCGCATTTCATGCTAATTTTTTAAGATCTTATGAACCTTTTATATTTTTTAATTTTAATTTTATTTTATTTTATTTTATTTTTGTAATATTTGAATTATTTATTAACGATATATATGAAACAAATGGTGTTATGTTAGCATGTTGTGCACATAGACTATCACGCGAGTTGCCAAATCAGTAACGTTAAAAATTAATGTTTCAGTCAATATTTTTGTTAAAAAAACGATCAAACTCCTTTTTAAAAGGTTAAAGGCTAAATTTAGCTAAAAAATTAAGGGTCAAATTGACAAAAAAAAAATATAAACGTTAAGAGCTAAATTTAACATTATACCATTTTTTATTGTAATTACTTATGGCAGCCTTAGATATGAGTCCATTTTGGATAATCAATAAATTATTTGATTTTTAAATTTTAATTACTTATGTTTTAAATAATTTAATTAGAGTTCGAGTGAATGTTGAATATGGATGGATGTATTATAGTTATTTAAACTCTCGATTGAGTCGGCCTCCTCCTCAATTGGGTCACCAACTTAGTTAAAAAAATACATAAATATATTTCCATAATTAAAATAAGCTATATTATGCAAGGATGTTTTAGTCTTTTAATTAAAAAAACCAATAAAAATATGCATATAATGATATTTGAACAAGAGTTGTTCATAGGTCAAGTCGGGTCGAGGTCCATTTCAAAAATAAATTCATATTTAGGCCCATTTTTTGTTGGCTCATCCAAAAAGTTTGTTTTACTATTAAAAAAAAGAATATTTTTAATTGATATTTTATATATTTTATAATTAATTTTAAATTTATAAAATATTTTTTATATTTAAATTGAATTCGGGCCAAATCGACCTAAGATACAAAAATTCTTATCCAAACCCGGCCCAAGTCAAGCCAAGCAAGCTACCCAACCTTGGAAAGGTCTAATTTGAATCCAAATCAATTGCATTACTAAAACCTTTAATTTACCACTCAGCTTTTTTTAATATTATTATAAATTTTATTTTTATTATGCACATTTTATTACTTCCATAAATTGTATATATTAATAATGTATTTGATTGAGTTAGAATCACAAGTTAACTCGACTCCAACTCAAGATTGATGACAACACAATAATAAACAATTTAATCTCTTTCTTTTTAATTTTAATGTCGTACATATTTCATGTGTTACTATTAATTAGTTTCAAATCATACGTTTCATTATTTATTGTATGCTATTTTTTAGCACACATTTGTGTTATAAATTTGTGGTTTTCACACGCATACGCATGTGACAGGATTTCTAGTATTATTTATTATATTTTTAGTATAGCATAAATTTATTTTAGTAATTTAATTATAAAACATAAATAAATAAAATTAGAAAAAAATAAAATATATACTTCATTAAAAATATAAGGGTAAATTATGCTAGTAGTCACCCAACAATAAGTTTCTTTTTTAGTCACTCAACTATGAAAAATTACAAAATATCACCCAGCTATTCAATTATGTCTTTTTTTATAACCAATTGGATGGTATTAGCTTTTAAAATTGACATAACAGCAACTTTAACACTCAATATTTACACATTGCGTAATTTGGTCTCTTTTGTAGTTTTGCTTTTTTTTTTGTTTTTTTTTACCCTTTCACCTGAAAAGCTCAAAAATCAAATTTATCAACTAAATTTTTGAACATATACGAAAAATGAAAGCACCCAAAAATTCAAGATAATAATTTTTATCTTTTCTTATTCTTTTAAAATTAACCCTCAATGTTACAAAGAAAAGCAAAATTATTTTAAAAAGGACTAAATTTATGTAAATGTGGAGGACTGAAGTTGCTATTATGTCAATTTTAAAAGTTGCCACCATTAGCTAGCTAGTGACCAAAAAAAGAACAAATTGAATAGTTGGATGGTCATTTTGTAACTTTTTTATAGTTTGATGATCAAAAAAAATTTACTAATAGTTGGGTAAATCTGAATATAGTTTACCCAAAATGTAAAGGCAAAGTTTGTCATTCGTAAATAATTTATTCTTTATAAAATCATTTTTTGTAAAAATAAAAAATTAATGTGTATGAATTTATTTTAATAAATTATTTGTTAGAAAATAATTTACTGTATTTTTTATGAAAGGAAAAGGAAAACTAATATTTTTTATTAAATAAATACTAATAAGTGATTTGTATTTATAATAAAATTTAAAAATTTTAATTATAATATAAATTATTATTTATTTTATTTATTCAAAATAAGAAAAGAATAAAACTAAAATAAAAATCACTAACATTTATAACAACCAAATAGTAACACGTGTAGTAAACATACAAAAGAATTTAATTGAAATAATATGTAAGTGAAATAAAATATTTTGATGTTTATAAATCACTTAAATATTTTGGGTTGGGGATATAATTCTCTCCTATAGCGCTTGTTGGTAATTATTGAAATATTTTATATGATATTTTAAATTTGGTAATTGTGTTGCCCTAAAATTACTTAGACCACATCAATTTGTCTTTCTTTTATCTTCTTTTCTTTTTGTTTGTTACTAAAATCAACATTGTTAACTTTCTTTCTAATTTTAGGGTCCGATTGTTTACATGTAAAAAATTTTACAGAAAGTATTTTTTGATTTTTCCTGTGTTTGTTTTACAGAAAATAGTTTGGTCAACGGAATGACTTACAAGTTAAGGTAAAATAAGCCATTTTTCCTACAAAATGATTTACCATTTTGAAAAGCGTAATTCATTTTCCGGAAAAGAGCTCATCTATAGATAATTTTATTTTTTTATAAAATTAACTTAAATCAAACTTAATATTATTATATTGATAATAAATTTTATTTTATTTTTAAAAATATTTAAAATATTATATTTTTCAATATTATTAAACATACATATTTAATTATTTATATTTAGTCATATAATAAATTATTAATATAATAAATATAATTTATTATTTTAATAAATTATTTAATATTTCAATTTTATTTTAATAATAAAATTTAAAATAATAATTTTAAATAATATTATTCACATATTATTGAAAATATTCAATATTAATATTTTAATAATAAATATTTTTACAATTATAAATATATTAATAATAAATGTTTTGTAGTATAAAGGTTAAAATATGTCATAAGTCTATGTACACTTCACGATTTGTAATTTAGTCTTTGTACTTTTATTTTCAAGAATTTAGTCCTTTACTTTTCAAATTTGAAAATCAAATCCAATTGTTGATATCGTTAATTTTTTTGTCAATTTTGTTAATGTCACGTTTTTAAATAAAAATGCTCACTTAGTAGTCATGTAATTAAAAATGACGTTGTAATGAATCTCAATTTAACATATTATTTTTAATATATGCAAAAACAATATAAAATATAAAATTATAGATAAAAATAAATTCAATTAAACAATGAAAAAATAAGAAAATCTCAAATGTATGTTTGTTTAATTGAAAACAACTTTTATGAAATATTTTTAAAAAATCTACCAAACAACAAAAATATTTTATACAGATTCATCTAAACACTAAAAATATTAACTTTTCTAGAAAAATAAATTATTTTCCAAAAATTATTTTCCGAAAGTCATTTTCAGTGAAACAAACGGAGTCTTATATTATATTTGTTTGTTACTAAAATCAAACGTGATATTGTGAAGGTGTAAATGTTTTTTCAATTTCGTTTCCAACGTCAAGCCACCTTGAAAATTACAACCCAAATCTTCTATTAAATTCCTCAACAATGCTTCACGCTGAAGAAATTATATATAAAACAAAACAACTAGCCAAATGGATCGTTGGAGCTTGTCATTGATGTAGTAGCCAGGCTTCCAATTACAAGCCAAGTCCATGAGTCGAGCCTACCGTATCTTAATACGAGATCAAGTGTTTGTGAACAACCATTTCAACCACATGCTAGACAATGACCCAAGCTTCATTTTATAAATCACTCAAATCGAAAATTGTGACAGATTGATTAATAAAATAAATTAATTGATTAAATTAATATATTTTATATAATTGTTCTCATATAGGTTTTACACGTAAAGTAAAATAGAAGTAAATTTTGCCCATTGGTTATTTAATATTTAACTCATATTAATTTGTATTACGGGCTCAGATCGTAATACGAAAACACAATTTATATTAATAAACGAACCTAAACATATCCTTAGTCTAATCAAAAATTAACAAACCGATTGAAATATTAATATATCATTTATCAAGTGCAATTGGGGAGATATTTTGTTTTGAGTGTCGTAGTGGATGACTCTCAAAATATAGAGACATAAATGTGACTGACTAAACTGACAGTATATTAGGCTGGACCCAAAAAGAATAAATCTTAAATCTGTTTATGGGTTTCTTCACTTGTGATACAAATAAATAATTTGTAATCATTATAAAATTTGAAAATTTTAATTATAACATAAGTTGTTATTTGTTTTATTTGCTTAAGATAAGAAAAATAAAATAAAAATAGTGAAAAATAAAATAAGTCTTTAGCATATATAATAATCAAATAGTTACAATGTCATAGTGACATCTAAAGGGAAAGTTGACATAATATTGACAAAAATTTTAATTGGAATCATATTTGTTTTTTTGAAAAGTCATTTAGAATGTTTTAAAGCTTATAGACCACTTTAAGATTTAACTCATATTGTTAGGTTGTGATATGCCGAAATTCATTATAGTAGATTAAACTAGTTTTCGTAATTAAAGAGCTTGAATATGATCAATATTATTATGTGTTATTTAGTTTTTCAATTTTAGTCTTTAATTAATAAAAAGTGTGATTTGAGTTGTTTATATAACCTTAGGAGTCGAAATAGGCCTAAAGGAAGGCTAATGTATTTTATGAGTGTGCAGGACAACATTAGGAGGCGTGAGAACACAAGGCTGGTCACCATGTTGCAACATGGAGGTTCGATGTTGTAACATAATGAGCAGGAAGCCAAAATAGTAAGACTGCCTTCAGTGTCGCTGTCGAAACCATTCTTTTGAAAACGGGGATCGACTTTGTTTGAAAGTGAAAATTAAAACGGGAGTCGCCACCAATCTTTTATCGTGTGATCGGATCACCTTTTTTTAATAAATCAATTTTAGTTTACTAAAACAGGCCTTTGGTCTACTGAAACTTGAGAGAATGAGTTCGGAGTCGATTACGCGAGGAAGGATTAGCACCTCGACACTCCCAAAAATTGGTACCAAATTGATTAGTTAGTGTCTTAATGTCGAAAATTAAAAATCGGAAGGGACTTGAAATACGATCTTTTCTATTAATACTGATTTTAAAATTCTTGAATTAGCTTAAATCGATTTGTTTAAAGATTTCCTTATCTCGAGATATCGGAGTATCACATCCCGTAAGTTAGGACACAATACCATGAATTCCCGAGGACAAGGTCGTCTTTTAATTTAAATTGGAAATCCGTGCATTTCAAAACTCAAAAGGATATTTAGCTATTTAGAACCAACAAGAGAACCGAAACCCCGTAAGTTAGGGCACAATTCTTCGATGTTCCAAAATGCGAAACATTGCCTTATTTATTAAAACTAGTAAAAATATGAATAAAAATCTTTAAAGTAATGAACAACAGAATGATATAAAATAGGCGGAGACAAAAATAAACAAGTTGGAAATACATTGAAACAAATAATAAATATGACAACAATATTAAAACAATAACAATACATGCGATATATTAAACGTAATAATAGTATCCAATGTGAAATAAAAACAACGAATATATACATAATAAAGATATTAAGAGTATGTACGTAATATATATATATATATTTATAAATAGTAATAGTGTTAGAAATATACTATATATAGTGTTTGAAGTATATACATAAAATAGTGAAAATATAACTAGTAATGTTAAGATATATATAATATATACATATGTATGAAATAGATATAAAAAAATATGTACATAATATAGTGTAAAAATACATATATAATATAATTAAAATATATACATAAGATAACATGTAGAAAAAATATATATAAATAATTAGTATTAAAGATATATACATAAAATAGTATAATATATATATATAGGTAATATAGAATTTAGAATATACCTAATATATTAAAAGAATATATATATAATATAATATTAAAAATATAATAATAATAATAAAAGAGGGAGAGAGTAGGTGATTTTTAGGCCACAAGGTCGTGCCACCGTCCGATCATCGGACAATACAACGGCACACCACCATACACACTGACACTACAAATGGACCTCAAAAAAAATTTCGGTAAAAATTGGAAAGCTTCCTCCTTTTATTTTTACTTTCGTATAAAAGAAACAAAATAAAACTGAAAGGAAAACAATAAGCAAATAAAGAACTTAAAACGAGAATAGACCAAGAAACCTCTTTTGCTTTGATATTTGATTAATCTCCAAAAAAAAAAAACTAGCCTATCCAATAACTAGCCTTTACAATAACTCTTCTCCTTGATTACTCTCAAAAAACCTCTCAAAAATCCTTTACAATAACTTTCTCCCCCAAAACTTCTTCCTCCCCTAAATATAAAATATGAGAAGGCTTATATAGCCATTTACCAAATATTTTTTATTGTTTATGTCTTCATTTGTAGGTACAAGTGGTGGTGGAGCAAGTGTGGCTAGTGGAGTAGGTCGTGGAGCAAGTGTGGCTAGTGGAGTTGGTGGTGGCAAAGGCTAGGATTTAGTTGAGAGAAGTTTAGGCTGTGGGCTAGGGTTTTTTTATTTTGATTTGGGCTTAGGGTTTGGGCCATTGGGGTTTTGATGTAAATTGGGCTTTGGGTAGTTAAGATTTTGGGATTTGGGTTTAATTTTGGTGGGTTAGGTAAGGTTAAATTGGGTTTTGATGTAAATGGGTTAAAATTGGCCTACAACAGCTGCCCCTCTTTGCTTATTATCGTGTAACGGGAATAAAGCAAAGACACAAAGAAAGGCCAATTTTGCCCGGTCTTACTAAGTATGGACTTCTTTGGTGCTCTTCTCATCCAGGTAGTCTCTTTCCAAACCACTGTATCTTGTTGTCTTGATCAAATCCACTGCATCTTCTGATATATGCCTTGTAGCTTCGATTTACTCCAAGGTGACTTCAAAAAGATAAGATCTCTGACTTCAATCGCTCTTCCATCGCTTTAGTCGATAAAATTTGTGGTCTTCTCTTCGCAACTTTTAGAAAGGTAAGATCGATATCATCGATCAGCTCCTTTGCAACTTCAATTAGCTTCACTGTAACTTCAGGATATAAAATCGTGTCTTCGATTAATTCCGGTCTTTATTCTTTACTCGGCATGTGATCCCGAGCTTAACTCATTTCTCATAATATGAATTGACTCTTTAAAACTAAACATTAAAAACAGAATTGAAAATAGCTCAAGACGTGAGCCAAGGCTCAACTCACTTCTCAATATGAGTTGATTTTAAAACAAAATTTGTAAAACAGATTTTGAAAATACCTCGGTATGTGACCCGAGGCTTAACTCACCTCTCGTAATATGAGTTGATTTTTAGAAAGCATAAATTGAAAAAAAAAATCAATTGAAAATACCTCGACGTGTGATCTGAGGCTCAACTCACCTCTCGCAATATGAGTTGATTTTTTTGACAAACATAAATTGAAAAAAAAATTGAAAATATCTCAGCGTGTCCTGAGGCTGAGCTCACCTCTCGCAATATGAGTTGATTTTTTGGAAAAACAAAATTTGAAAATACCTCAGCGTGTGAGTCAAGGCTCAACTCACCACTCGCAATATAAGTTGATTTTTTTTGAAACACAGAAATTGAAGAACAGAAATGGAAAACACCTCAGCGTCTTGAGGTTCAACTCACCTCTCGCAATATGAGCTGATTTTTTTAAAGATGAAATTGAAAATACCTCAACGTGTCTTGAGGCTCAACTCACCTCTCATAATATGAGTTGATTTTTACAAACAAAATTGAAATTACCTCGGCGTCTTGAGGTTCAACTCACCTATCGCAATATGAGTTGATTTTTTGAAAAAGAAATTGAAAATACCTCAACGTGTCTTGAGGTTCAACTCACCTCTCGCAATATGAGCTGATTTTTTTAAAGATGAAATTGAAAATACCTCAACGTGTCTTGAGGCTCAACTCACCTCTCATAATATGAGTTGATTTTGACAAAAAATTGAAATTACCTCAGCGTGTCCCGAGGCTCAACTCACCTATCGCAATATGAGTTGATTTTTTTGAAAAACAGAAATTGAAAATACCTCAACATTTCTTAAGGCTCAACTCACCTCTTGCAATATGAGTTGAGTTTTGACAAACAAAAATTGAAATTACCTTAGCGTGTCCTGAGGCTCAACTCACTTCTCGCAATATGAGTTGATTTTTTTAGAAACATAAATTAAAAAAATGAAAATTGAAAATACCTCAGCGTGTCCTGAGGCTCAACTCACCTCTCGCAATATGAGTTAATTTGAAAAGCAGAATTTGTAAGGCAAAAATTGAAAAACAGAAATTGAAAATACCTCAGCGTGCCCTGAGGCTCAACTCACCTCTCTCAATATGAGTTGATTTTTGAAAAACAGAAATTAAAAGTAGAAATTGAAAAAAAAAATTAAAAATACCTCGGCGTGCCCCGAGGCTCAGCTCACCTCTCGCAATATGAGTTGATTTTTGAAAAGCATAAATTGAAAAAACGGAAATTGAAAATACCTCAGCGTGTGACCTGAGGCCCAACTCACCTCTTGCAATATGAGTTGATTTTTTTGAAAGATAGAAATAAAAACATCAAAATACCAAAAGATGTCATCTGGTGGAACTCAAGTGTCCTTTCCTTTGATTCAGTACAGCTATCATCGAAATCTCTTGTTCTGCTGAAATACATATATATGTCATGCATGATGTTATCATGAAATGCACATGTTTGCCTTAAATGCCTTTATGCCTACATGATCATGCTATGTGCCTTGGGCTTTCTTGTCATATGTCCCTTTCCGTCATGATTTTTGATGATCTGCGTTCATTGCTTTGACTCTTGACTTTCTCTTTAGGCCCTGTACCCATCCTCTAGCTTCACGACTAATCTGCGTTTCTCAGATATCGCTCTTTTGCCCCTGGTTGAACTTTGTCCTTGCTTTGAGGCTCTTGTACTTATCACATTCTTGTCCTGGTAATGCTTAGCACTTCTTTTGTTTAGAGTATGTCATTTCACTATTTATCATGTAAATGAACCACATAATGAGATGCATGAAAATGGTCAGGTAGGGACAAAAGGATACATCACATTTATTCATTTCAAATGTAGCAAACAAAGAAAGTTAATCAATGATAGTAAAAAAAGTGTCATAAAGAGAAAGGGGATCGCATTTCAACAAATACAAATGCTCTAGATATTCAACGCATGAACTCTTCCACGTTCCTCAATCAAGAATCTTTTCGAGCATGGCTTTCTTGCGTAAGAGATTTCGAGTTTTTAGAAATGCTTCAAATAATGTAGTCTCTCTGTTTGACCCACCATTCAAAACACCTTGCTTTTTAAGCCAGTGCTTGCTTCATTAGAACGCCCTTTAGGGTTTTCATCCTAATCTTTTGTGTTAATCAAGACGTCCTTTTCGGGTTTTCACCTTGATCCCTCTCTCTTTTTCTTTTTTCTTTTCTTTTCTCTTTTTTTTAAGATGCTCTTTTTCCGGTTTTCATCTTGATTTTCCTTTTTTAAGCATAATATTTCTTCACAGCATCTGAATTCACTAGATTCGGTAACTCCTTCCCATCCATCTCAGTGAGAATCAAAGCTCCGACCGAGAATGCCTTCTTTACGACATATGGTCCTTCCCAATTTGGTGCCCATTTTCCTCATAAGTCCTTCGTATTGGAAGAATCTTTCAAAGACGAGTTCTCCTTCGTGGAATTCTCTTGGCCGTATTTTCTTGTCGGCGCGATCATTCTCTTCGTACATCCGTCCATGACAAATTGCCTTTAAACATTTTTCTTCGATGAGGTTTAACTGGTCATATCGAGCTCGAACCCATTCGCCTCCTCTAGTTTGAATCCATTAAGACTCGTAAAGAGGGGATCTCAACTTCGATAGGTAGCATGACTTCTATTCCATAGACCAGAGAGAAATGAGTTACCCCCATAGATGTCCGTACAGATGTGCGATATGCATACAAAGCAAATGGTAGCTTCGTGCCAATCTTTATATGTCTCACCATTTTCCCAATAATCTTCTTAATATTCTTGTTGGTCGCTTCATGACTCGTTCATTTTCAGGCGATAGGGTGACGAGTCATGATGCTTTATTTGAAATCGCACACACTTCCTTCATCATTTTGTTGTTCGATTCAAGGCGTTATCTGAAATGATTCTCTCAGCAAACCATATCGACAAATGATTTCCTTTTTCAAAAATCGCAAACCGCAGTCTTTGTCACATTGGCAAGCAAGCGACTTCTATCCATTTTATAAGTAATCAATAACCAAAAAACTAAACCGGTGTCCATTAGAAGCTTTTGGGGAAATTGGCCCTATAACATCCATGGCCCACATAGAAAAGGGCCACGGAGAAGTCATGGCATGAAGGGGCGAAGAGGCTACATGAATCTTATCGCCATAAATTTGACATTTGTGGTATTTTCTTACAAAACTATTGTAGTCGCTTTCCATCGTCAGCCAGTAGTAACCGAGTCTCATAATCTTCCTGGCCATAGTGAAACCATTGGCATGTGTCCCACAAATTCCCTCGTGGACATCTTTAAGTATTTTTCTGGCTTCAACAGCATCTACGCATCTTAAGAGCACTTGATCTTTTCCTCTTTTGTACAGGATGTTCCCATCAAGAACAAATCCCACTGCCATTCTTCTGATTGTTCGTTTGTCATTCTCATTTACTTGTTCGGGATACTTTTGGTTCTTGACATATTCTAAGATATCATGGAACCATGGCCGTCTATCTGGCTCTTTTTCAATGCTGAAACAATGTGCAGGGACTTCATATATGCTCATTTGAAGAGGCATTATTTCTGTTTCTCTGTTTGCTTTGAACATTGAAGCCAAAGTGGCGTGGCATCACCAATTGGTTTTCTTCTCGTGGGAGGTAATTAAAAGTTATTTCTTCGAATTCTTTAATTAGCTCTGCCACTAGATCACTGTATTTGACCAGTTTCAAATCTCTCACTTCCCAATCTCCACGGATTTGGTATATCACCAAGGCTGAGTCTCCGTATACCTCTAAAGTTTTGATGTTTCGTCCAATTGCTGCACAAAGTCCCATGATACAAGCCTCATATTCTGCTATGTTATTGGTACAGAAAAAGTTCAGCCTGGCAGTGAATGGGTAATGGTTTCCTTCTGGTGATACTAAGACTGCTCCAATCCTATGCCCCAATGCGTTCGATACACCATCAAAGCTCATCTTCCATGACTTTTCTTTTGATGACTCACATTCTTTTTCTGTAATGCACATCAAGTCTTAATCTGGGAAATCAAATCTCAATGACTCGTATTCCTCCGTTGTTCGAGTTGCTAAGAAGTCAGCTATTGCGCTCCTTTTTATCGACTTTTGGCTCACATAGACGATATCATATTCTGATAGTAAGATCTGCCATCGTGCCATTCTTCCTAAGAGTGCAGGTGATTCCATCATGTACTTTATTGGGTCCAACTTTGAAATTAGCCATGTCGTATGATACAGCATATATTACCTGAGTCTTCGAGCTACCCAAACCAAAGCGCAACAGTATTTTTCTATGGACGAATACTTTGCCTCATATTCAGTGAACTTTTTGCTGAGGTAGTAGATCGCCTTTTCTTTCTTTCCAGACTCGTCATGTTACCTCAGTACGCAACCCATTGAATTCTCGAACATAGTCAAATACAATATCAATGGTCTTCCCGGCATTGGTGGTACTAGCACTGGAGGACTAGACAAATACTGTTTTATCTTGTTAAAAGCCACTTGGCACTCCTCGTTCCATTCTCCGGGATTATGTTTTCGAAGGAGTCAAAAGATTGGGTCGCATTGGTTGGTAAGTTGAGCGATAAATCGGGCGATGTAGTTTAATCTCCCTAAAAATCCTCTGACTTCCTTTTGCGTGCGCGGAGATGGTAACTCTTGAATGGATTTTATTTTATCTGGATCAACTTCAATGCCTCTCGCTGACAATGAAGCCAAGCAATTTTCCTGAGGTAGCCCCAAACGTACATTTGGCCGGATTGAGCTTTAGCTGGAACTTTCTCAGTCTGTCGAACAACTTCTTCAGGTTCACTACATGCTCTTCTTCCCCTCGAGATTTAGCAATCATATCGTCGACATAGACCTCTATTTCTTTATGTATCATGTCATGGAATAACGTCACCATAGCCCTCTGATATGTTGCCCCAGCATTCTTTAACCCAAATGGCATCACCTTGTAGCAGAATTTCCCTACATTGTTACGAAGGTAGTTTTCTCCATATCCTCAGGGGCCATCTTAATCTGATTATACCTCGAGAATCCATCCATGAAAGAAAACAATGAAGGTTTTGCTGTGTTATCCATTAACGTATCAATGTATGGTAAGGGAAAATTATCTTTGGGACTTGCTCGATTCAGGTCACGATAATCCACGCACATTCGTACTTTGCCGTCTTTCTTTGGTACTGGAACTATATTGGCCACCCACTCTGGATATTTGGAGGTTTGTAGGAATCCAGCATCAAATTGCTTCTTGACTTCCTCTTTTATTTTCAACAGCATCTCAGGTCTCATCCGTCTTAGCTTTTGTTGAATGGGTTTGCATTCTGGCTTCAATGGGAGCTTATGGACCACTACATCTTCATCCAATCCTGGCATATCCTGATATGACCATGCGAATACATCTTTGTACTCAAAGAGCAAAGTAATCAGATTATGCCTGGTGCCCCCTGAAATAGAGGTCCCAATCTTCACTTCTTGCTTCCTTTCTTCAGCTCCCAAGTTTATTGTTTTAACAAATTCTTGATGAGGCAAAATCTGTTTATCCTCTTGTTCCACCATTCTTAGCAAGTCAGTAGACAAGACATATTCTTCAGCATTTTCTTTGGCTTCGAATTCTCCTAAATAAATAGCCTTCTCAAAATCGATTTCAGGACTTGTAACGGGTTTGTTCATGCAATTGATATCTGAGCACCTGAAAGTTGAATGGAAAAGGAAACTATAGAGGGGCATCCAAGTATTGAAACCAACAAACTGAATGTTATAGTATGGCATGAGGCAAATGTAAAGATAGGCTATAAAATGATTATGGAATTAGTGATAATGCGAAAAATCGTGACAAAATGCATCTTCATTAATATTCATTTAAATGATAAAGAGCGAATGCAAGCTCTTACAAAAGAATTCTATTATATCTAAGGACATAACAGAATGTTAACGTTTGAGCATTACTCTGAAAACTTATAAACTACAAGAAGATCCTCGGCAGTCCAATTGTTTAACATGAAACTCGAGGGAAAAGGGCGTATCTTTGAGACGTCTTTATTCGCGTAAGCTCCTTTGTCAATGACATTTATACTGATATTCTGAAAACCCTCTTCGATCATTAACATTGTACTTTGTGCACTATACTGCCCTGGGTATATCATTCCCGCAGACGTAAATGTTCTTGACAAATAAGGGAATTCCTTGGGCTCTTATTCTGGTTCTCGGCCTAATGTTCTCGCGATCCTCTTTTCCTGATCTTTCTTCCACTGCTTTTTTCTTTGACGCATGTTCGGCTAGAACCCTAAACCGTATTGATCCTTGTGGTATACTAGCTTTAGAGCCCTGACTATTCCTTGCAGATATCTCTCTAAACCTCTTCTCGCTTGAGCTCCCCTTCCTGTAGTCAACTTGACACCCATTCTGGTATTTCTCGACAGTTTTGGCACCGAAATTCTATTTCCCTCAACGACAAAAGTGGCATTGACAAATTCAAGGGATCGAAAGGAACATTCCACTGCGTCTTTGCTTACTTCAAGATATGGTGCATCAGAAGAGATAGATGCGATAATGTCTTCTTCTCCCTCGACAGTGACCAAACAACCATCCATGATGAACTTTACTTTTTGATAGAGAGGATGGAACTGCTCCGTGAGAATGGATCCAAGGCCTTCCGGAAGGCGATTATCTGAGGTGTGATGTCCATGACTTGGAACTCGACATTGTAAATGTAAGGGCCCACTTCTAAAGGGATATCAATCTTTCCCATAACTTCACGCCTTGTCCCATCGAATGCCCTTACCGTGGAATGACAGGTCTTAAATAGGACAGATCTATCGATTCGGAAAGCGTGGCCAAAGGTATGACATTGAGTCTTGAGCCATTATCGATAAGCACATTCGGTATTATGTAGCCCTTGCAACGCGTCGTAACATGTAGTGCTTTCACGGAGCCTCTACCATTGGGTGGTATTTCATCATCACTAAAAGAAATGAAATTATCCGTATTCAAGTTGTTCACCCATCTGTCCAGCTTATCCACGGATATATTGTTTGCCACGTAAGCTTGATTCAACACCTTTAGCAAAGCGTTCCGGTGTGGCTCCGAATTTAGCAGCAGAGATAAAACTGAGATTCGTGCTGGTTGCTTACTCAATTGTTCCACCATATTGTATTCACTGTGTTTGATAAATTTCAAGAACTCTCGTACTTCCTCCTCATCCACAGGCTTTTTAGTTTCTTGCACGAGTGAAATTTCTTGCTCGACTTTGGCCTCATGCATCACTGCTTTCCCTTTTTGCTTCCAGTCACTATTCTTCTTCACTGGTTCGACCTCTTTCGAATAACATCTTCCACTTCGGGTAAAATGACTTACCTCTCCAACATCTTCAGTTATGGCTTTGAGCTTTTCATCTTCCGGTGTGACGATATTGATGTTATATTTCTATGGTACGGCTTTGTTGTCCTTGTACGGGAAATGAGACAGTACTTCGATTATCATTTTTGGTTTCACCGGCTCTTTCGTCGAGTCGTAATAAATTATTAACAGTCGATCCGCGCTATAAGGGAGACCTGATGACTGGTTGTCAAAGGTGCATACTTCTCTTTCATTGGTCTCTTCTCTCTTGTTAAGGACCTTAATCTCCTTATTATCCATCCAGTCTTGAAGCAACCTTTTAAATTCCTCACACGACTGAATGCCGTGTCCTACAATTCCATGGAAATTGCAAAAACTTTGACCTTCTTCTCCGAGAATTCTATCGGGGTGACAAAGCAATCCTTTCTTAACCAGTACCTCCCAGATTTTCTGCAGAGGCGTCCTTATTTCCGAAACACATCTTCTGACTTTTTATTCATCCTCTTTCCCCACTGTGCTCACATTCCCTTCAGCATGGTTAGAGAACGGGTTCTCAGTTACGTTACTGGCACTATCGAACCGTAGGATACCAGCGTCAATGAGTCCTTGAACTCTCCTCTTAAAGGCTAGGCAATTCTCCATGGAATGCCCCTGGTTCCCCGCGTGGTATGCACAACTAGCGTTTGGATCGTACCACTTTGGGTATGGAGGTTTAAGGGGTGCCATGTAATGGGGAGAAATCAGCTGTTTCTCTAGAAGTTTTGGGTACAATTCCCCATACGACACAGGGATAGGAGTAAATTGTGGTCTCTTGGGATTAGGCCTTACTGGTCTTGGTTCGTTTCTGGGCTGGCTTTGAGCGGGTACCGTGTTTTGTGAGAATGTGGTGACGGGTCTTTGGTTGTTCGTGGCGTATACGGGGTAGGAAGGAGGTGGTGCTTGGTAGTAAGGGGTTTGAGGAGGATAATAGAAATTTGGAGGTGGGTAACTTCGAGGTCGGGGTTAGTTTGGATATGGATTAGGGGCATAACGACTTCCCATTCCCACCATGTGGGCTTCTGGTTCTTTCTTCTTCATGGGTGCTACCCTTCTTGAACTTTCTTGACCTTCCATTCTACCGCTCTTGACGGCGTTCTCTATAAGCTCACCGGATATTACAATATCCGCGAAGTCCTTCGTGGCGCTTCCCACTAGTTTGTCATAAAACGACGTCTTTAAGGTGTTGATAAAAAGGACGGTTATCTCCGTTTTCATTAGTGAGGGTTCCACTTGGGCTGAGATGCCCCTCCATCTCTGCGCGTACTGTCTAAAATTTTCTGAAGGCTTTTTCTCCATCATTTGTAAAGTCATCCGATCAGGCACCATATCTGATACATGCTTGTACTACTCACAGAATACCGATGCCAAGTCTTTCCAAGATCGGATCCTTTCCTTACTGAGCTGGTTGTACCACCGAAGAGCCGATCCTACTAGACTGTCTTGAAAACAATGTACAAATAGCTTATCTTCGTTCACGTAACCGGTCATTTTTTGGTAAAACATGACAAGATGTGCTTTTGGACATCTTGTCCCATCGTACTTTTCGAAATCAGGCACCTTGAACTTCGGAGGCAGGATTAGGTAAGGTACCAAACTGAGTTCTTTAGCACCTAGTACCGAGAAGACTTCAGTACCTTCTATTGTCTTGAGTCTTTCTTCCAAATTCCTATACTTCTCTTGAGCCTCGTGATCATCTATTTTCAACTTAGCTATTTTGACTGGATCATCTAAATCTGGAACTACAGGATTGGCAGGGGTTGCTCCGGGATTTGACATAAATGTTCCTTGCCCTAGATGAGCAAATGGCATAGATCGTTGTTCCGAGCCTGTGGATTCCCCTTGAGTATACCCTCTTTGTGCTACGTGGGCATGTAGTGGAGTGCATCCTAGAGGATAGAGTGGATCCTGGTCATGATTAATTCTTGATTGAGGTTTCATACTATCGGGGTTTTGCATGGGTCATTTTCCTTTGACCAAAACTGATATCATCTCCATCATTCTAGCCATTTGATCCTTTTGTTCAAGTGATTCCTCTCAAGATCTTACTATCAAATCCTTCGTTTCTTGCTGTAACTTAGCCAGTTGTTCTTGTAATTCCTTCTGGACTCTTTCCATCATTTTGATTCTTTCATTGAAATCAGCCTCCATTGCTCTAGCTTGTCGACGCGTTTTATACGAATGGCGTGGTTCCAGATTTGAAGTGTTGCAACTGCGAATTATATTATTCTAACCTTAGCGAATGATTATGGGATATGTATATGCAATGAATGGATGAATGGATGCAAAAAGAGGCGTTGATTCCAATTTAATTTCATTAGAAGAACTTCACTAGAAGAAAAATTTCTTTACATAGAACGGATGATTACATATACGATTTCGCCCTAATACCCAAAGTCTTCACTTTCTTAAGAAGCCAAGCTAAGCTTCAGCCTCGGTCTAATTCCGACTCGTACTTTCAGCTCAATATATCAGCCTGAACTGCCAAGGTTTGCAAGTGATCAGCTATCTTCCAAACCTGAGCTATAGCTTCACCCATGACATAGTCTCTATCTGGTTTTGATTGTGGTGAAGCTGTTCTCTGTAATGGTCGTTGTTTGTCTCAAGAAGTTCCACTCGAATTTTGCTATCTCGCAGTGCGGTCTCGAGTTCTTCTATTTTCCCTTTCAACTCTTCGATCCTGCTCAGACTAGCCTTTAGCTTAATTATCGAATTATGGCTACGATGTTACTGAAGTAATCTTTCTAATTCAGCCACCCGAGCTTGTAACTTCTCCTTTTCGTTTTGGGTTTCTAACAAACTCTTCTTCAGAGTGTCCTCTCGTACTCGGGCATCTTAAAATCTTTTCTCCCAATGGTCGGCTCTAGTCTTTTCTTCTTTAATCTCTTGACGCCATTGCTCCGACGTTTTACCTAATCCGACAGTTTTTATTGTTATACGAAGCTTCTTGTAATCAGTTTTCAGACTATCTAAATCTTCCTCGGCCTTGTTCTTTCCTTTCCTTAACTTCTCAGCCTCTAGCTTGTGGATATCGACATCTAACCCCAACTTCATTTTATCTTCTTCTAGCTGCTCTATCTTCTTCCCCAACTCCGAGTTTCTTTTCTCAAAATCTTGCTTAATGATCTCTAACTCGGATAGGATGACCCGTAAATGCTCCTCTATCGGTTGTGTGTTCCCTTGATTCTGCCTAGGGATATTGTCGTTAACTCTCCTACCCCACCACCATTCATACTCGGGGGTCGTCATCAGGCCTGCAGTGAATCCTTTCATTCTTCGAGTTTGGTTCCATGCATGTGATATCTCACAAACCCTCTTTTTATAATTGTTGTCTTTATAGGGGAACTCACATTGTGTCAACCCTTGTGTCACCGGTATAAACTGCCTTGATCGATACTGCCTTAACACCATCAGTAGAGCGTATCCAATGGCTCCCCATATTCCAGCCAGAGGGACCCCGTCAAAATCACCGCACCTATATAACATCTCGTCAGGAATCAACCACGGAGCCCTCCATTCAACGTCTTCGGTCCGTAAATTTTGGAGAATAGTTATCCACCTCTCTTCGGAGATGTCGTCCCGCCTCGATGTGGCCACTAATTCTCTTAATGGGGAATAATCCTTAGAGAATACCCGATAGGAGACCTTCTCCACCTTCCAAAAATAACTGTGGAACCAAGCCAAAAGAAGCTGTGCGCAACCAATAATTCTTCCTTCGCCCGCTCTCCGACATGTACTCAAGGACCGGAAAGTTTTTGCTAGGATTGTCGGGACGGGTGTGGTACCTTTATCAAGTCGATCGAATAAATCTGAGACGGCTTCATCTATGTGTCCAAGTGCTTTAGGAAAGACGATCAAACCGTAGAGACTTAAGGCAAAAACATCAACCCTTTTCTTCGAATCCGAGTGTGCAAGAATAAAATCCCTCAAATTCCTCCAAGGAATACATTTACTATCCCCTTTTTGCGTGATGTGGGTCGCAACCCATTGCTCGCTCATCCCTGTGATATTCATCAATTTCTTCAAAAAGGGAGGGACATTAACAGGTCTTGAATAGGCCCTATCGGCCTGAATCTTCGGGCAATTAAGTAACACCATGTATTCCTCCACCGTAGGTACTAAATCAACTCCTCCAAAAGTGACGCAACTGTAAACGGGGTTCTAAAATTGTGCAAGGGCCCGGAACAAGTACTTGTCCACCTTTACATCGAGCAAATAGGGTAGGTCACCGTAGTTACAGTAAAAGAGTTGTTTGACTTCGCCATTCCAACTATTCCATATATCCCTTAACTCTTCAGGTCGTTCTGAGTCACACTAATGCGAGTGAAATCCCACAACTCCGATCCATATCCCTCGGTCAAACTATCTCCTTTCTCCTGTTGCATTCTCTCAGACCACACTCAGACGGCCGCATTATCCTCCATTCTATCAAGAAATCCTTTTTCTATGCTAAACTCTTCTAATTAGTAACCGAATGTAAATCAACACCCTTTTATGATGAAATGTCACGCGAAAATGATCAAAATACAACAAGTTAGTATTATATACAAAGAATAGAATTCAAAGCAAATAGTGAGTAAATAAGCACCTAATCAGGTAACCACTAGGGTTTGGTGTGGTTCTACCTAGGGTAGGCTCCTAGGGCTCATTACATGTAGTTTGGTTCTAAAGTAAAGGTACCTGAACCAGCAGATTCCTCGACCCTCACCCATTATAGGTTCATATAGACCGAGTTCGATTCAGGGGAATACATTTCCCTACGGCTATACGGAGGTGAAAACCCCACAAAGACGCAGGTACGGATGTATCCCGAAAGTGATCCACTATCCTATACGGAGGTGAATACCTCACGAAGGAGTAGTTTTTCACTTCCACTTAAGAAGGTGAAATCGACCAATAATGCGATGCGATATGCAAAGATACCTCAAAGAATTAAACCACTTAAAGCAAGCATATTATGAAGAGAGTCGCGAAAATAACAGACAACATGCAATGCAATAAATTTAAAATCGATTTTTGATTTTTGACAAAAGACAAAAAAATAATCAATTTAAGGCTCAACTCTCGAATTCCCCAGTGGAGTCGCCAAGCTGTCGAAGCCATTCTTTTGAAAACGAGGATCGACTTTGTTTGAAAGTGAAAATTAAAACAGGAGTCGCCACCAATCTTTTATCAGGTGTGATCGGATCACCTTTGTTTTAATAAATCAATTTTAGTTTACTAAAACAGGGCCTTTGGTCTACAAAACTTGAGAGAATGAGTTCGGGAGTCGGTTACGTGCGAGGAAGGATTAGCACCCTCGACACGCCCAAAAAATTGGTACCGAATTGATTAGTTAGTGTCTTAATGTCGAAAATTAAAAATCGGGAAGGGACTTGAAATACGGTCTTTTCTATTAATACTGATTTTAAAATTCTTGAATTAGCTTAAATCGAATTGTTTAAAGATTTCCTTATCTCGAGATATTGGAGTATCACATCCCGTAAGTTAGGACACAATACCATGAATTCCCGAGCACAAGGTCGTCTTTTAATTTAAATTGGAAATCCGTGCATTTCAAAACTCAAAAGGATATTTAGCTATTTAGAACCAACAAGAGAACTGAAACCCCGTAAGTTAGGGCACAATTCTTCGATGTTCCAAAATGCGAAACATTGCCTTATTTATTGAAATTAGTAAAAACATAAATAAAAATCTTTAAAGTAATGAACAATGAATGATATAAAATAGGCGGGAGACAAAAATAAACGAGTTGGAAATACATTGAAACAAATAATAAATATGACAACAATATTAAAACAATAACAATACATGCGATATATTAAACGTAATAATAGTATCCAATGTGAAATAAAAACAACGAATATATACATAATAAAGATATTAAGAGTATGTATATAAAATATATATATATATATATAAATAGTAATAGTAATAGTGTTAGAAATATACTATATATAGTGTTTGAAGTATATACATAAAATAGTGAAAATATAACTAGTAATGTTAAGATATATATAATATATACATATGTATGAAATAGATATAAAAAAATATGTACATAATATAGTGTAAAAATACATACATAATATAATTAAAATATATACATAAGATAACATGTAGAAAATATATATATATATATAAATAATATAGTATTAAAGATATATACATAAAATAGTATAATATATATATATACGTAATATAGAATTTAGAATATACCTAATATATTAAAAGAATATATATAATATAATATTAAAAAATATAATAATAACAAAAAAAGAGGAGAGAGTGGGTGATTTCCGGCCACAAGGTCATGCCACCGTCCGATCATCGGACCACATCCCTTATCGCTTGCACACAGTACATATATGACCGGACCTCAAAAAACTTTTTCGGTAAAAATGGGAAAGCTTCCTCCTTTTATTTTTACTTTCGTATAAAAGAAACAAAATAAAACTGAAAGGAAAACAATAAGCAAACAAAGAACTTAAAACGAGAATAGACTAAGAAACCTCTTTTACTTTGATATTTGATTAATCTCAAAAAAAAAAACTAGCCTCTCCAGAAACTAGCCTTTACAATAACTCTTCTCCTTGAGTACTCTCAAAAAATCTCTCAAAAATCCTTTACAATAACTTTCTCCCCCAAAACTTCTTCCTCCCCTAAATACAAAATATAAGAAGGCTTATATAGCCATTTACCAAATATTTTTTATTGTTTATGTCTTCATTTGTAGGTACAAGTGGTGGTGGAGCAAGTGTGGCTAGTGGAGTTGGTGGTGGCAAAGGCTAGGATTTAGTTGAGAAAAGTTTAGGCTGTGGGCTAGGGTTTTTTTATTTTGATTTGGGCTTAAGGTTTGGGCCATTGGGGTTTTGATATAAATTGGGCTCTGAGTAGTTAAGATTTTGGGTTTTGGGTTTAATTTTGGTGGGTTAGGTAAGGTTAAATTGGGTTTTGATGTAAATGGGTTAAAATTGGCCTACAACAGTCGCGACATAGTAAGAGGATGTCGCGACACAACCCTGAATCCAAGCCTAAGCTAAGCAAACTGTCATTAGTGTCACGACATAAAGCAGAGGATGTAATAGCCCGAATTTTAGTGATGTCGGAAATAGTGGTTCGAGACTATCAAATTTGACAAATGAACTCGTAGATTATATTATTTAATATTTACAAGCCAAATGTAGTTTTTAAAAGATTTTTGAAATAGTAAATTGTGTTTTATAAAGATTTATTTAGTCAAAAAATTGAGAAAAAGAGGTATTGAGATCTCGATGTTATAAACCAAGCCATAAATATTTTTATGAATATTTAAGGAGTGTCAATAAGGTAGTATTAAAATTTCGTTAGAAAATTTTGACGTTTGGGTGGTTAATTAAATAAAAACGACTAAATTGGAAAATGTGTAAAAGTTGCTAAAAGGATAAAATAACTCAATTGTCAAATAAGGAAGGACTTAAAGTGCAAATAAGCCCAAAGGAGATATTTTGGGTGGCAATAGCTAAGAAAAATCACGAAATTGGTGAAATAAGGATAAAATTGGAAAATTTCCAAAATTAGCTAAATAAAAATGGGACTAAATTGGAATATCTAGAATTCTCTTCATTTCTCTTCATATTCATCAGCTGAAAAACAGCCATGGAAGAGGGTTCAAGTTGGTTTTCATACTCTAGCTTCATGTAAGTTTAATTCTTGCTTTCTCCTTGAAATTTCTATGTTTTTGGACTTTTACAATCGGGTCCAACTTACTATTTCATTAGTTTTTGATTTCATGGCTAATTTTTAAAGTTTTTATGGATTAGTGCTGGAAGCATATGATGAATAAACATTGAATTTGAAGCTTTAATTTTGATATATGATGATTTTATCAAGTAAAATTGATGGAAATTGATTTTAAGACCTAATTGTGAAAGAGTTTGGAGATAAGGTCTAGTGCTAAAGTTCTAATTTTCAAGGGTTATGAAGTAGTTTAAAATGATAAAATAAATTATTAATTTAGAAAATTTAGCTCAATTGAGGGGTTAATTGAGCAAGGACTGAATTGTAGGAACTGTGAAATTTGGGGCAAAATGGAAATCAACATTTTGCACTAAAACTGTTTTGGACAGCAGCAGTAGTCTAACATTGAAAAATCACCAAAAATTATAGAAATCGAATTAGAGTATGAATAAAATGAAATTAAAGCTTATTGAGTCTAGTTTCTTATAGAAAAAACGATGAAAGCAATGGAATTGTAAATCATGAGATATAATAAATTTTGTGAGATAAGGTCAGAATGATTTTGGGTTCCCCTATTTTGACTTTAAAAAATCATAAAAAAATTGTAGAAAAACAAGTATGCGATTAAATTTATATGTTTAGAATCTTGAATGAGTTTATTTTCAAGAGAAACAAACTAGAACATCATTCAAATCCTGTACGAGGAGATAATTAATTTTTAGTGAAGATGCGTCGGAACTGTCAGAGAGCAGAACAGGGGTGACTTTAAAGAATAAACTGTACTTATTGGTTAAACCAAAAATTTTAAAAATTTTATGGTAAGAAGCTACGTGAGTTTAATTTCAGCGAAAATTAGAGGATCTTAATTTGGAGTGGATGGAGAGGAGGAGGAAAAATATATGAATGACTCGTGTATAAATTGATCACATGCCTGATTATAATCGATAAGTGTTGAATTAGAAATGATATAATGTTTTATTTGGAATATTTATTATGAAATTATGATTATCGTTATAATACAAAAATCAAACTTGTGAGTTTATATAGCTAAATTTTAGTGATCATTTGTTAATTTTATGAATTTCATGATGTGTTATTTCATATGTATTGATGATAAAATCGTGAATAATGTAAAAGTATGAAAATCGAATAAATGATCAAATTGAGCACTTCAGTTCAGTGACAAGATGAATTGACGGAAACGACCATGGTTGGACTATGGCAACAAGTGATAAGTGATAGCTTCGGCTACACTTATCTGATCAAGGATAAGTGAAAGTGATAAGTGATAGCTTCGGCTACACTTATCTGATCAAGGACAAATGAAAGTGATAAGTGATAGCTTTGGCTACACTTATCTGATCAAGGATAAATGACAAATAAAAAGTGGTAGCTTCGGCTACCTGATCAGTGGAAAGTGGTAGCTTCCTGTACCTGATCATCGACTACTTGATCAGTGAAAAATGGTAGCTTCGGCTACCTGATCAGTGAATAGTGGTAGCTTCGGCTACAAGTGACAAGTGATTTCTAGTAAGACCATATCTAGGATATGACGTCGGTGTGATATGTGTATAAGATGTAAGACCATAGCTGGGTTATGGCATTTTAGTAAAAAGTGATGAATTGACGAATAAGTCTATGGTTTTATCATGGCATAATGATAGTGAAGAGGTAAGACCATAGCTGATCTATGGCATTCTAGTGAAAAGACCATAGCTATGCTATGGCAGCAGTGATTATCAGTGAAATTCAGTGCATACTAGTGCAGACCAATTCCGTAAGATGTTCACGAATTTGACAAAGTTTGGTAAGTATTACATGGAATTATGTGACATAAGGAAATACGAGTTGATGAGACATGAGCATAAAACTTGGTTGATGAATGAGTTTATTTGTGATTATATACTTCTACACCTTGAGTGTATTATCCATATAAATTGGTATTCCAAATGAGTTAATGAGAAAACTTCTAATATGAAATAATCTGAATTCGAAATGAAATATCATGAAAACGTACTTGAAATACATTGGTATATCTTGTATATGTTATTTGAATTCATAAATGTGGAAAGTAAATGTATGTGGAAATATGAGATGATGATATCTGTACATGAAATTTATTGATGAATACATACATCCAAATTTATATGATAGATTTTAGTGAACATTGAAATTGGGCTCAATAAGTGATTTGTCAATTTAAATCGTGATTGGCAGGAAGAGTTAGTGAATTGCATATTTATGAATTGTTACACGTATTTGTCTAAAATACGAGGAAGTGATAGTAATTGATACATGGAAATATGTAACTATGATATATGTAAAAACATGGAATATGTTTGATAAATGTGTTCATTTATAATTATAGAATTGTGCATCTCAAGCACACTATATGTGTGAAGATGATGTTTCAAATGATTTGATGAGTAAAACTCAAATATGAAGTAGTTCGAAACTAAGACAAATTGTTATGAAACTGTATATGAAATACAGAGGTATGATTGTTATATGTTATACGAATATATAATGTGAAAAAGTATAAGTACAAGAGTAATTTACTGGGAATTGAGTCCATATACGTTTCTTGTTATTTACATGAAGTGTACGACTAACAAATGGCATTAAGTGTAAGGCTCAATTGAATATCCTAAATTGGTTTTTGTATGTATTAAATGTGAGTGAAGATAAATGATCAAATAAGTGAGAAATATGGCTGGAAAATAGCCTAATTTTTGTCCACACGGGTAGACACACGAGCGTGTGTCATAACTATGTGTGACACACGGCTTGGCAACACGGATGTGTACTAAGGCCGTGTAACCCGAATTTCTTCATAGATGTAAGTTAGAGAATTACACGTCCCAGAGACACGACCATGTGAGCCACACGGTCACACCACACGGGCGTGTGACCCTTGCAAATGAGAAAAATTTTGGGATTTTGTGAAAAATTTCAGACAACTCCGATTTAGTTCCGACCCGAACCTAATACATGATTTGGACCTCGAGGGTCCATTAAAGGAACTTTTATAATCAATCTATTTGAATGATAAATGATTTAAATTATCTGTAAGTGTTCCGTACTCCTCGATAATACCTTGCATTCTATTCTGGCGACGGATACGAGTAGGGGTGTTACAGAGGATGTCGCGACACCGACCTTGTATGTGAAGAATTAACGAGCTGAGGGTGTTTTGGTTCGCATAATGAAATTTAATGTAAAAACGTTAGCCAAACTAGGGCTAAAGACGACGACCAACCCTAACATTATAAATAGACTTCACTAAAACACTTGAAAGATCTTTTCTATAAATTAGAATTTTCCTTTCAGTTTAGTTTTCAGTTTTTAGTTTATTTTGTACTTAGGATTTTCTTTCAATTTATTTTCGTTAGTGTTCTTTGGAGAATTTGACTTGTGGATTCAACAAACTCTTTGTGGATTACGACACTTCAATTGTTTAATACAAATCAGGATTTCTCTAAACGTTTACTCTTGATTTATTTTTCATGTTTATTTTCTTGATCAAGTTTATATTGTTTATGTGATCGTTAAGGAACTAATCATCTTATGGGTGATTAGCGAGTGGACATAGTAGTAATTAATATCTATATAGGGTTTCTTAGCGGATAAGCTGTTTGGGATAGGAAGAACTTAAACCTTAGGCTTGACAACTCTAGAAAGTCATTTAGATGAGAATTGACTCAAAAATGGTATTGTCTATCCGTGAACCCCTTACCCCAATCCGATTTGGCCTATGAAGTCGAAAGATAAGTAGTTCTTGCCGACTCATTAGTTTAGTGAAAGATCGAGAGATCTTCCTAGGTCAACAACTAGTTGATTGAATAGAACTCAAAAGAGGAATTAGTTATGACCACCGAAGCGAGTTAATATCCCATGCTTAGATTTGATCGAGTCAACATATTAGTTCTCCAATTTTATTCTTTTATGAGATTTTATGTATTTTCTTATTAAAAACAAATTATTTTCCTTTGATGTTTTATCCTACTATAATTTATTTAAATTACTAATTAGATCTATTAACATTTAGGTTATTATTAATTTATCAAGAACTAAAAGTGTGATAATATATATATTTGAAAAATATTTAAAAACATCAATAAACTCGAAACGGTACAACGAAACATGTCGATACCAATACATACCAGTTTCAAGACACAAACGATATGTCAACTGATATGGTACTGACTACCTTGTCCTGTATAATATAGAATATAGATGATGAAAGTTGATAATTTGAATGAATTTCCAAGAATATTTTATCAAAATTAATTTATTTAATATGTAAATAAAAAATTAAGACACGATGATATATAATTGAATCATACTAAACAAAGTAAATGATATAAATGTTTTGAGAAGATTCAATTAAAAGAATCTGAAATCTTCTCATCAAAGACAGGGAAAGTTGGGAATAAAATGCTGATAAAAAATATGTAAACACAACCATTACTTTTCATCTCATCTTAATAGATTTTTTCCTTATTCCTAAATAATGTAATAGTAAAAGAAAAAAACATCTCAAAAGAATTTATTAATTCAATTATGTTATAGCAATAAAATACTAAAAAAGTGAATGTGAAAACATTTCATTGATATAATTTGCAAAATAATATTTTGAAGAAAAAATTCCTCTGAAATAAAAAGGCTTAAAATCAATGAGTATACATTAGTTCTTTTATTAGGAAAACAAAAGAATTTAATTAGTTTTTTTTCTTTTAACCTTTTAAAATTTTAGGAAATATAAATACTTAGTAAATCCTTTTTTATGCCTTTTTTTTCAAATATTTAATGTATTTAAAAAGCAAAATCATGAAGAATAAATCTTGCCTTTTACTCCTCAAAATTTCAAATCAAAAATTTATTTTTCTTTTAAAGCTTCATCTTTAACTTCCTACAAATATATAGATTAATGATAATAAAAAGTAAAAAGATTATATAAAGGAAAATGACTATTATAACTCTATTTACTCTTAAAGAATGAGAATCCCTTAAAAGTTAGTTTTATATTTATATATAGATTTACGATATTATTATTTGGATACGCATTTTTAATTTGCAGCATGCTAAAACCCCTGACATAAAATTATGTCTCACACTTTTATAGAATTTTCATTAATAAAGGTCAAGTGGTTAACCACTCAAACATGGGCGGAGGAGGCCCCGCTCCATCATTTTTGTTTTGGTCTTTCTTATATATAAAATTTTAAATTAATAAGAATGAATTATATTAAAATAATAAAAATTTAATTTGATTTTAATCTTTTAACCCTACACTAAAATTATATGAATGAAGGTAAATTTGGTTATTAGATACAAAGAATAAGACTTATGACGAAAATATTTTAATCTCATTGTGTATGTTCCAATCAGTAAGTTGGCAACAGACCGTCATTATATGAATGATATTCTTTGATATTGTGAATATTCTAGACTGACATTGGAACAACACATATCCTCATCTATTATTGAACAGTAGACAAAATGTTAAACAAACGCACTATGATTTATTATTATTACTTGTAAAAGACAACATGCAAACTGCCTCTTCTAATAAAAACATACAAGCACAAACACTAAATTTAAACGACCTGCTTGGGACCCAGGAACCACCCATTACAGAGAACAGATTGAACATGAAAAATGCCTCCCCCCCCCAAAATGCCTGCTTGAACCTTCTCTAAACTCTCTCTCCCTGCCATATGCCAATTGCATGTTAGTTTAGCCAATAGGCAAGCTATCATTGGTGGGTCATTTCCATGCCCCAGTCCCAAGCCTCATCCACCTTAATACTATCACATCCTTATTCAACTAGAATTGAAACTAATTGATTTCAACATGCAAACTTAGCTAACAGTAAGCCCACTACACAAGCTTCCATTGATTCCCCATCTTACAAGCTTATTTACTCGGTAGTAGTATTCTCAGCTTGAGCTTCAGCTGGTTTCTCTTCTTCCTTTGCAGCTTCCTCTTTGGGTGCTTCCACTGGGGCGGCTTCGGCTTCTGCTTTTACTTCTGCTGCTGCTGCTGCTGCTGCTTCTGTAGACTCTGTGCTTTCTTTGGTTTCTTCAACTGTTGGCTCAGAAGTCTCCTTGGACTCCTTGGACTCCTCGGCAACTGGCTCTGCTACCGTTTCCTTAGGAGTCTCTTCTTCTTTTTTCTCAACTTCTGGCTCCTCAGTCACAGCCTTGGGCTCTTTAATCACCTCCTTTGATTCAGTTTCAACTGTGGCGTCAGTTTCTGGAGCCTGGGGTTCTCCGAATGCTGCTTCAGGCACTGCTTCCTTTGGTTCTTCAGCAACAGGTTCTGCTGCAGGAGCAACAGCCGGTACCTCTTCTGTTGCAATTTCTCCAACCTTGACCACTTCTTCAGGTTTCTCCTCATGGATTGCAGTCTGAGCTGATACAACCTACACGACACATCAAATTAAGCATATATAATATATATTTATATACGTAACTTATTCAGTACTATAACTACGACAATTAATGTACAGTACATAAAACTATAAAAGTTAGCATCTAGTTTGTCAAGGATGAAACCCGAAAAGAAAGCATGGAAGTAAAAGAGAATTCGATAAATAATGTGAAGATTATGATCGTTTGATTTGATCTTCAATTTCACTGTTCTAATGAGCTCCATCTATAAGCCAAAGATCGCATGACAAATGGTATAATAAACTAGGTGCAATGCAAACAACAATTAATCGACACAAAGGAATTGATGAATCAAACCAAGCTCAAATCGAAAACTTAATAAGAATCCAATACCTCTGCAGTAGCCATGGAATTCAGCGCAAGTTTAGTCGGAAATTAAATAGGAAGAGGTTTTAAAGAAAGAGGAAGATGATTAAGGCAAATGGCAAACAGAGAAAACAATGCTTAATGTTTTTATGCAGAGATGATCAAAGGAAAGTAGCTTATATAGAGGTGTATTAGGGGGGGGGGTAAAAGTTGATGAGAGATAAGGGTAGTGGGTGCCATTGAAGAATCTTGGGATTTGACACCTCATACCACTGATTACAAGGTAAAAGTTAGCATGTTTGGCCATCATGTTTAAGCTTTAAAATCTCTCTTAGAGGTGGGGTTAAATCAATTTTTAATTTAACACTTGTCCGTAAACTTTTGATTGGAAAGGCCAAATAATGGAGGCCATTTTTTCAGCTCAGCCATAATCTTTTTCTTTTTGGTTTTGTGAATGTGTGCTTTGTGCAGTCGGGTTTGGAGGTGACCTGATATCATCCTTTCATGTTCTTAGTGCTTCCCTATGTTAACTTTGCCCATGTAAATATCTTGTAAATCGACTTCCATTGACCATTTTTTTTTATCGATAGATCAAATTCTCTTATAGTTTTTAAATTAATTCTAACCAATTTAACATTAAAAAAATTTAAAAAATGTATTCCCAAAAATCTCTTCATCTATTGTGTTGCTGAGTTGAACTAATCATAATTAAGTTTTTCTTTTCTATAAACAAAAACCTAAATCTTTGGAAGTCCTTTACAATCACCATTGTGTTTAAGTAAGAATGCTGCATTTACAAGTTATCTAAGCTTGAAAAAATTAAATTAAATTAAATCATTATCAAGTACGTTTAAAAATCATCCTAATACCTACTTCTAGTAACTCGTCAACCTAATTAAGATTTTTATTATTATTTTAATATATTTTTAAATTAGCGAACAACTAATCAAGTTCATTTTAACTAGATAAATAAATCTAATTGACTAATACCTTATTTGATAGACCATTGAAAATATTAATTTTCAATGGTTTAGTTTTTTGCATGTTTGACAATCAAAAATAAAAACAGTTGATAAAATCATTCTATAAAAAGTGTGAAAATAATAAATAGATAAGAGCTACTTATCATTTAATGAAGAATATTTTACTTAATTCTATTTTATTTATTTTAATATTATATTATTCAATAAAAATTTCCATTTAAAATTTAATTTTTATTTAAAATTAAAGATAAAATGTAGAATTTTATTTTTTTATAATTTACAATCTATATATATCAAACCCTCTAATTATATTTCATAATCAATTTTAAATAATATATCAAACAATTTTATAATTTGAAATTTTAAAACTTAATCTTACAACACTTGACTTATCATTTTATCCTATATTTGAGTAATGAATTGTTTTTTAAATAGTACACTTAGATTGAAGTTAAATGAAATTATAAATTAACCTAAACTCATAACAAGGTAAAAAAGATTAGAGTACTTTTTTCTTGCTTTTCCAACTCATGAATTGAAGGAGACCCTTTTCAACTTTACAACAAAAACGGGTGGGCAAAAAAATTAATAGTAGCCAATAATTCAGAGGAGGAATTGATGAAGAAAGGGGAAGATGTGCTGATATGGAAAGTTGGACCGACCATTGTCCCCCATGGGCCCACCCTACACACTCAAAAAGATGAAACCAATGGTTATAATTTGAAGTTTTAATTTACTTGAAAGAAAATATTCAAACTGTGGTGTGGCAGATTACATGGACCATCACTTTGTGCCTCTTTTTTGGGTTCAATAGTTCAAAAGTGGAAAAGCTTTCCACATCTGACACGATAGCAATGGGACCCCTATTTGGAACTTCTTGGGCATGCCACTGCTTCTGACTCACACTTAACCTGTCGTCTACACTGTTGTTTCCTCTATGCCAACTTGGCTGTCTGACTTGGAATTACCGCCATCACTGGCAATTACATTTTACAATTTCTCATTGTCTTTTTTTTGTTTGAATCAATACAATTTCTCATTGTCGTTCCAACAGTATAAGGGTATCGTTTTATATAAATTTTTATTTTGAATAATTTAATATATGAAATGTTTTTTTTAATTTTGACAAATTACTATTACTATTATCAATATAAAATTATTATATATATTACATATACACAATGACGTATTTTGGAGGTTGGCAGAGTTCTAGTCCCTCTAAAATAGGAAATTATCTATTAAAATTTTTAAAATGTTAAAATTTTAAATTAGTAAAGATAAAATTATATTTTGTCCCTTAAAATAATAATAATTTAATTAAATTATTTAAAATTATAAAATATAAACTATTAAAATTATAATTTAATTTAGCCCTAAAAATTCTCGACTTACCCTGCATATATGAGATAATAATATTTATTTAATATAAAAATAAATTGATATGCTAATTTTTTAAATATGTGTAATTAAATAAAATTAAAATTTTATGTATATATTTAAACTGCTATCAAAATTTCATACCTATAATTATACTAAATCACAGTTTAAGTGTCAAATTATATATTTAACTAAAATTTTATGTATAACTTTAAAAAAATGTATGTAATTAAATATATTAAAAGTGGTAGACTCACTCCCACCGTCCCTATAATGGATGGGCTGGTTTCCAATTAGGGTGGGAGGTATTTAGTTTTTACCCCATCTACAGTTGAAAAGAGAAACAAAAACGTAATTGATTATCAACTTTGAAATAGTGTGTGTGTAAAGGTAAGAGATGATTACAAGTACATGCATTTCAAAATTTAAAATGTATTAATTGATATGATATAGAAAGAAATGTTAAGCATGGTCTAGTGCTAATGCCAGCCTTAACTCTATATACTTATATATAAAAGGAGGATAACCACACTTTCTATATTATTTTATTTTCAGTTTTGATTGCTTAAATTTAAGATTCATTATATTTTAATTTTTAATACAAAATATTCATTATATTTTTATAATGTTATTAATTAATGCTAATAGTTAATATTCTTAATTTTCAATTAAAATATAATATGGTTTTATATAATTTAAAAACTAATTTTAAATCTAAAAGTTAAATGAATTAAATTTTGAAAATAAAAATAAAAGACTAAATTCTAAATATACGAAGTGTAGTGACTTAGGATCATGATTATTTGAATTGGACTAAACTAACAGATTAGACTGATAACTGGCCGAGGTATTCCAATTTATCTGCAAATTGGTACGAACTAGTTGAACCAAGCTAAAAAATTAATTGAACTGATTTTTTATTTTTTTAAAAGTTATTTTTTATGATTTATTTAATCGAACTAACAAATTCGTGGCTTAACTAGTTTAACCACTGATCCGATTCTAAAAATCTTATATAAAGTATATTTTATTTTATTTATTTACTATGTAATTTAATAAAAACAAATAATCAAATTAGGATGAAGCGTGAGGACCATATACTATCTGTAGAAGGACCCTAAGACCTTCCTTATTTGACACCTGATATTACTGCTTCTTCTTTTACGTTTTTAGTAATGGTTAAATTTCAATTTTGATCCTCTTATTTTTTTTTAAATTATACAACGGTATATAAAAGAAAGATTTAACATCTTCTTTCTTTGACACCTACTCTTGCTTCTTCCTTTTACATTATGAATAATAACGGTTAATTTTCAATTCTCGTCTTTTATTTTTTACATTATATAAAAATGATCAAATTTTATTTTTGATCCCTATAATATGTTCAATTTCAAATTTAATCTTTATACTTTAATTTATGACATAATTTGGTACCTCAATGTTTATAATTTCATTAGTTAGTCTAAATATTTTATTTTAATTAAAATACTTATGTAAATTTTAAGAATTGATAACATCGTTAAATACTTTGCCAAATTCAAATTCATTATAATGTCATTTTTTTTGTCACATGATTATCGAGTGGGTAATTTTTTTTAAAAATTTTAGAATGTCACACTAACAAATTTAACGATATTACAAATGGACCTAAACTCTTAAATTCAAGAAATAAGACTTGTTGAGAGGGGTCGACTACTTCGGGAGAAGTCTCCGAAGTATCGTCTGTTGGGCAGTCAATACAGCCCCCAACAATCGCAGGTATCATCCCAGGGCTCGAGTTTTGTCTCATGTCTTCGCGAAGAGCCACGAGGGTTTACGGAGTGGGAGCACCTCGATTGGTGGAAAAGTACGTACCTAAATGATACATAGATAATTAATCGGTGAAGTCATGCGCAATGTGGATTGAACTACCAACCAAGGCATAACTAGCCTTTTCAATGAGACACAGTACGACTTGAGTTAGGGATTGTAAAGGGCCTAGTCGACTACCCAGCGGACGACACTTTAGAAACTTCTCCCAAAAGGGTCACCCTTTATGGTTGAGGGGTGTCGACCCTTTCGAAGATCCTTCGGAAGAAGTCTCTAAAGTGTTATCCAACGAGCAGTCAATATGACCCCCAACAATCGTAAGTATTGTCTTGGGACTTGGTTCTTGTCTCCTAACTTCGCCGAGAGCCCCAAGGGTTCACGGAGTAGGTAGCTTAAGGCATAACTAACCTTTTCAAGAAGGCATGGTACAAAGAGTTAACTACCCTCAACAAAATTAAATTATTAAAAATAAATATATAAAAATTAAATTTTAAATATATAAAAGCACAAAAATTTGGAACATATTTAATCTTTAAAATTTAACTATTTAATCAATAATATCCTCACATGTATATTAACTAGTAAATAAACACGTAAATTAGTAATATTGTGATCATTAAATAAATAATTCTATAGGCATTACTAGGTGAACTCGCATATATATATATATATATATATATATATATATATATTAATCAATTTGTATTCTCTTGTAATATATGAGTCATGTTAAATTTATAATATTTTTATAGTATTAGTTTTAGTAAAAATCTTAATGGATTTCTTAAAAGGATCATTAATAAGTTGAAAAAGTAATGTAATTACAAAGTAGTTAACTAATTTAGAATAATCTATATTAATTTTATTTAATTTATATTTAAAATGTGAAAATTATAAAGAAAATTTTAAATAAAAAAAGTACGAAATAACTTAAAATCAAAAGAAATTAAGTAAAAAAGTAATTTATTCAATTTATAAATAACTACTTCAAGTGTAATATATTAAAACTGTACTGTAAATCTAACTTTTCTGTAACCTTATTTGTACATATACGAGAATGAATTTTTTTAACTCTACCTTAATCAATATCAATAGACATTAATTAAGACAATCTTGGAACACAGCAAGCTATCGGCAACAGATTATTCATTTCAGTCAGGAATATTGAGTGCATGTTGTGGATCCCAAAAGCAACATGTTTGATAACTCAAAACTTCGTACGCTAGCAGTCATTGTACCTCGAGATTTGTTCCAAAAGAAAAAAAATTGCCCCCTGCCTTTTGTCCAAGTCCTTTTGCCTTTGGTTCCCCCATTTCTCTTCGAAACTGGCTAATTTACTCCTTCCATCCTTCGGCTTCTCTGTAAAGTTGGTAATTTGGACTAGGACGGTGGAGGCCGGTCCCCCCGAGCCCACGTGGGACGTTTGCGGATTCAAACACCGACCACGTGCCGTGATGTTCATCCCGTACCCTCTCTCATATCATTTTTTATGTTAGTGGGAGAGTGGGGCCATACATCATGCATATGCGTTCATGATGAACCCATCGACAGATTTTAATATCATGTCATGGGTAATCTTGATTAATTCTTGGGATTATATTAACCTTCGTTTGTTCAACGCTTTCCATGATTATCATCAACGTTGTTCCATTTGGACTTCCATCGCATTCGATAAATTCAAGGCCATTTTAAGTTTTTTGACCTTCCAATTACAGTGTGCCCTGCACTTCAAATTCTCCAATGCTGTAGTTACAATTGCAGTTGCAGTTATGTTATGCATACCTCACCGAACGATTTTTATGCTAAACAATTGGAGTGTATGAAATTAGTTAAATATTTGCATGATTAAATCTTATATGGATAATTCTATAAGTGTACTCTCAATTTTATAAAAGGTTTTATTAAATATATTATTAAATTTACGATTTAGTCCTTAAACTTTACTTTAAAAAATTAAATGAGTTTTACTTATTAGTTCTATTTTTTTTCAATTATTATCCTTATTAAATTGTTTTCTATTGTACATATGATTTAATTGTTGAATTACGAGTGTTACTTATGTCATATGTTAAATGATGATTTCACCCCTAATGTCGGTCTGATCAAGAGTAGCGTTGCAAAAGCATGTAATTGTATGTTTAACTTGAACTATATGATTGATGAATATACATGAATATAAATTTGTGTGGTGTGATTGGTGGTTGTACGGAGGTCACGTAAGCTATAATGTAACATTTTATATTTGGGCCGACCTGTCCCGACCAGATTTGGGGTGTCACATTTAGTCAAGTTTGTGAAATCGAGAGTGGCCACGTCCTAATTTATAAAGTTATAATTGTGCACTTGTTAAATAAGAAAGTTACTGGCCTAATGGTTGTGTGGCCAGACTGTGTGACTCACACGGTCAGGAGATATGCCCGTGTCTCAGGCCGTGTGGGCATTCGAAATAGGATCACACAGTCCTTACCTGTGTAACTCTCTGACTTGGGTCACACGGCTGAGTCACACGCCTGTGTGTTAGGCCGTGTGAGTATACTGACTTTCCTTCTTCAAGAGATACAGAGGGCACATGGCCGAGTCACACACAGCTGAGACACACGCCCGGCTGAGACACGCACCCGTGTCTCTACTTGTGTGGACAAAAATAGGTCATTTTATAAGTCACATTTCTCACCCAAATTAATACTAACCTAACCTCAACAATTTGCACATCGATAAGCCATAACAAAACATTCAAAACAAACTAAAAATCAAGTCTCAAACATTTATTATCACCACACACAACAATTAAACCTTTAGGCATCTCAAATATCAACTTAAAAAAAATGTCACCCAAGTCTCTAACCTTACCTAACTAGTTTATCTAACCAAGTTACCAAAGTTCACTATAACTCAATTACATACATACATATATCACTTATACTAACATCACAATCATACCTTAATTTCATACCAATATGTAAGTTAGTTATATAAACAAAATATTATTCATAATATTTACATAAGCTAAACTTTGACTAAGTCCATACGAAAGCCTATACATGCCATATAAATCATATTTAATGTTTCAAAAACTACCGAGTTAAGCTTGATAGTGTGACTTGACCGCTAATCCGATCATACAACCTTCTGAAAATTTACAAAAAACATTAAACAATACAAATAAGCTTAATAAAGCTTAGTAAGTTCGATAAGTTAAACAAAATCTTACCAAACCTACTATAACAAGTCAAATAAATAAAATCATTCATGTCAATTCCCTGTCATTCACTGTCAATTTCCTGTCATTCACAACTTCCATTGATAAATACATCCGTATTCAAATCAATATAAAAATAAATAACATGTTTTTCAAATTCATTTAATAAATCACCTTACCGAAATTTTTCCATTCGAAGAACGACTTATGGATAAGAGTACATCGTCAACAGAAGCTCATAAGAGCTGGTCCATCTGTATATGCTAACAGAAGCTTAAAAGCTGAACAAAAGCTCGTAAGAGTTGATCCACCCAATTACGCCAAACAGAAATTAAAACACGAGAGTTCGCAACAAATGCTGAACCCCGGTTTACTTGGGAAAAATGATGATATTTCCCTGCAATACCATCATACACCAAATTACGAATATACTCAAATCCTGCGTTCCATTCAAACCGAATATCCAATTCAATATTATAATCCCAACAATAATTTATTTCCAATAATAGAATAAATACATGATACCATTCATCAATTTATACAGATGTTAAATTTTTAACCATACGAACTTATCTGTATTGAATTGTAGTAATTGTAAACGTTCAGGGACTATTCCGCTATTTTTCCTTTTTCACGAGTATCTAAGAAATCTTGATATAAAGAAAAAGTATGAAAAACCAGCTTAAACTCTCTCTCCTATGGTTGTTTTGGCCTAAAATTGAAGAAGAAATGTCTAGAAAACTATCCAAATCCAATTTGTTTTATTTTAATTTCATCAAAATTACCATTTTACCATTAAATCCTTTTATTTTATTATTTTCTTTTCATATGGGGCCTCATCACTTTATTTTAGTTATAATTGTTTCTTAGGTACTGCCTCATTTATTAATCAATCCATTTAATCACTTAAATATTATAATTAGTAAGTTTTGTACTTTTTCAATTTAATTCTTTTAATTAATTAACTATCGAAATGTTAAAATTTTTCAACAAAACTTTAATACCACCTTAATGACACTCTGTAAATATTTATAAAAAATTTTACGGCTCATTTTATAGAAAAGAGGTCCCGATACCTCACTTTCTAAAACCAATTGACTTAATAAATCATTATAAAACACAAATTACCAATTCAAAAATATTTTTAAAACCATATTTGACTCGTAATTTAATATTTTCGACACCACTAATTTCGACATCACTGAAAAATCAGGCTGGTACAGGTTAAATGTTAGTGAATCTGTCCTTGAAACCCAAGTTTGAATTTCTTTCCTTACATTAGTTTTATTTTGTGTAATTTTGCTTCAAACCCTAGTAAGTGTTATGCCTTATTTTAAGAATAA
This sequence comes from Gossypium arboreum, assembly GCF_025698485.1. Classification (NCBI taxonomy): domain Eukaryota; kingdom Viridiplantae; phylum Streptophyta; class Magnoliopsida; order Malvales; family Malvaceae; genus Gossypium; species Gossypium arboreum. Next base: position 19,611,735 of record NC_069080.1, read on the forward strand.
ATGTTGTAAGAGTTAAAAAAAAAATTAGGTATTTGGCCTAGCGATCAACTAATGTAACTATCTTTAGAAATCCAAGGTTTGAGTTTCCTTCCTTCCATTTTATTATTTTCGACAAACTAGGATAAAACTACACCCAAAAAAAAAAAATATATATATATATACTTAAGAATCTAGCTTAAACAAGAAAGGAGTTATGGGCTTAAGAGTTAGGAGATCCATCCTAGAAACCCAAGTTGAAGCCTTTCATTCCACTCATATTTTATAATTTTCGGCCACACACCAAAATATATATATAGATGTTAGGTGTTTAAAATAAGAAAAAAAAAATAGTAAGGCATAGGTTGAATGGTTACATGTACATCCTCCTTTTCCTTTAGGAAATACGTGTGAAGGGATTTATGCTTGCTTTTGACTGGATTATTCTAACTATGGGGCTACTTATTATTTTTCATCTAATTAGGGGTATTGGTTACTTTCTCTTACTTTTTTAGGGTCAATTGTATTATGCTTTTCGAGATCAAAAAATTAGTTCTTGGTTTTTCTTGTAGTGAAATAAATCTTAAAAGACCACAAACGGAGCCACTTAACAACCATTAAAATTACAACTCTTCCATCATCAGTGACTAGAGAAGACTACCAAAGATGTATTGGCGCTGGCGGTAGTTAGGGTTATGAAAAAGAATAAAGAAAACAAGAAAGACGAAAGAGGAGAGAAAAAAGTAATATAACAAGAAGGAAAATTAAAAGAATTTTAAAAAAATTAAGCTTGCTCAAAAGAAAAAAAAATACACGAATTAGACAAAAAAAATTTTATCTAAATTCAAGACATTAACATGCCATATCATTTTGTGGCCTGCCGCCTTGACAAGCAGCCAAGTGGCTATAATATATAAATTGATAATATTAGTCATCATATAATACTTTTTATAGTTTAATTACTGAAACATAAATTTACTCTTCGTATTTTTAATTTTTTTTATCATGCCTCCTTAAGGATATTAGCCACTTTTTTTAATCTTATTTACAAAATTAAAATCTTTCTGAATTTATCAAATAATTCTTTTAGTAACAAAAAAATGGCTCAAAGGAACCTAAGACTCATTAGAACTAACAATAGACATGCTGTGCAAAACAAGACTGTCCATTGCATACCCGGTGATCCATCGAGCTTTGGAATCTCCAAGAACTCCTCCTATAGCTGTAATTTTCAATGACAGATCCATTGAAGAATCATAATTAATTTTGATCCAATTCTCCTTAGGCGGCTGCCAAGCAGTGCTGAGATCTTTATACAAACTCAAAGAACGACAAGCGTTACTTGATGCCATGGACTTCGCCCAAGACAGACTTTTCATAATAATCTCCTTGCTATTGATATGGCTGCCCTAAAAACTGAAGCCATTCTTGTTCTTCCATAGGAACTAAATAATTATAGAAAATAAAGACAGCCACTTGGTTCCCTCATAATCGATATTCCCCTTATTTTTCAAATTCCAAACAAGCCATTGTTGCAAATTCATACTGAAAAAAAATACATGAAACAGCTGTGGGTATAACTGCACTCCAAATACACTTCACAATGTAACATTCACGCAACACATGAATACTCGACTCCGAATCAACCCCACAACGTGTACAGTGTCCATCGTCGGATATATGTCTCCTAACTCGTTCCTCTTTAGTCAATAAGCACCCCTGGCTAACAATCCAGAGAAAGTGTTTTAACTCTCTAAGGAGCATAACTTTTCCAAACCAAGTCCCAAGTTGAACTCACTTCTTCCCAGTGAACACCAGCTGTGGCATCATAGGTATCGGCTATAGAAAAAGCCCCATGTCGCACCATATTATCATTTTCCAGTCCATCCGAAGGTGGGATTATTTCCGTAATTCTCTTGACAATAATTTCAGGTAGTATCATACGAAGTCGTTGAACTGACCAACCTCCTGAGGCGTCAACCATGTGTCTCACACGCAAGTCCTCCCTCAAAGTATCATCACTGGTAAACTAGTTTCGTAACGGACCAATATATCTAGGCCAATGATAATTCCAGAAATTCACTAGTTTACCATTACCAATAGACCATCCAATACCTCGTAGAACGTCAAGCCACACCTTAGATAAGGCTCGTCAAATGTAAGAGCAGGAGCTATGACTAATTGACACCGGACACGAACCATGCACATTATATTTATTTAGAAGCACTTGAACCCAAAAAGCATCACGTTTGGAGATCAGAGAAAACCCCACTTTAAGAAGCAAGATTCTAATTTGATGGTGAAGATTTCTCAGACCCAACCCACTAGAGTATAGTCTACAACACTTCTCCCAACTAACTGACGCTGGCCTCCTAGATTTAACAATAATTAGCTGAAATTATTACAAGTTTATATGTAAAATTTCAATAAAATAAGAAGAAATATCGAATGACTAAAGGTACAATTTTGTTGTAATGAACAACCAATTTATCATTCGCTAATCAAGCTATTCCATTATGGTCAAATGTTGAGTGGCCAAAGCCCAACTTCAAAATACTCAATTCCTATTGAAACCAAGGATTCTAAGGCCATTAAAAGTATAACAGCTCACTATGCGGCAAGCCCATTTTAGTGGGTGAAGTATGAGTAATGTCTAAATGTATGGGTCTTTAGTTCTTGGTTCGTACTAGAATGTCTTACAGTTCTATTCTATTAAAATTTTATTCCATTTCAGTGAATTAAACGCGTTATTTTCGTTCCTAGTTAAAGCGTTACACAAACACATATATATATATATATATATTCTGTTTTTCGGCAAACCATCATATGCTGCGAAATCAAAGGTTCATTAATCTATTATTTATAATTTAATGAAACTTGAAGCCTGTAAAAGTAAAAGAGAATAATTTTACTCACTTTCATAATTATTTATATAATTAATATTTTAATAATTTTATCATTGAATTTATTAATATAATTATATTTTTCAGATATGTAAAATAAAATACTATAAACTTAAACTGTTGTATAATAAACGAAAAAGAATAGAAACAAATTCTATAAGGATAATTTAATAAAATAATTTTCAAATAATCTTGTATTTCATATATTAAACAATAGAATCTTATATTACAGTCAAATAAATCAAATAAGGTAATGTCAAATTTTTATTACATGTGTATTTGTGTAGAAATCATGTATTTAAAATTTAGGTGTGCACTTAAAATAACATATAGTAAATAACATAAGATTTGAACTAATAATAATAATAAATATACAAAGTCTACAAAATTAAAATGAAAAATTAATTTAAATTGGGAGTAAAAGGAAATTTAAATAAGTAAATACATCATATTAAGAATATTAAATGCATGTAATTGTTTATCATTTTATTTTCATTTTACTTGAGTTGATATTGAGTTGATTAAACAATTTGTATAATAAAATTGAAATTTATAAAAATATCACAATAATTTTTTTGTTGAAGTGACAAGGAATAAATTTCATACATGCGGGTGATGTGGGTTCAAATCCTATGACTCGCAACTTTTTTTTTATTTTTTTAAATAAGAAAAAGATAAAAATACCCTCATTATAATATAAATTATTTAAATATATAAGGTTAGGATAGTAATTTCATTGATTGATTTGGTGTCGAATTTACTCGTGACGCCAACTTAGTCACACACTTAAATGGTAGTATAGGTCCTACTATCCATATCAATGATGTAATATACATCCCATATAAATAACATGCAATAAAACTAAAAATAGCTCAATCTAGCACCGATGCCAACAATTTGACTGCCCTCTTGTCACCTTCGCAAACGACGAGAGGAAATCAACAAATAAAGGCAACAATCAAATAAAATACTAAGTGCGATGTCTGCAAGTGTGACAGGTCAGTTATAATACAATTGTACAATGAGGTACGAAGTACTCCAAGAATCGAACCCAAGAGAGTTAGTGATTGAGCAAATTATAGCTAGAAGCATGTAAAATAAAGAGTCTAACTAACTAATCACTAAACACTATAGTACGACAAGCCATGAAATCGAGAATAATTACACTAATTTATCAACTAATTAACACAATGACTAAATTGTAAGATATGCAAAGTTACTAAATTAACCAATAAATAACAAACAATGGTTGATTGATTCCAATGTGGTTCTCTAATCTTCGAATTAGGGATCTAAATTACTTAAACTCCTAAAGTGGTTCCGTTTTACTTCTCGATCTCAACTTTACCAAATTAGACAAATTAGTCTAGTTTATCTCTCGATTTCACCGGCTAACTCGAGGCTAAGGAATTGGTGCTCAAGAAGATTATTTATCGGTCTCACTTGCCTAAATATTCCCTTAAGGGTGTCAATCTTAAGTTTTTAGGTTTATTTAATTTAGTCTGGTTTATTTGTAACTTAGAGTTTAGTTATCCACATCTCCATTAACCAACCCCTTTAGAGTTTAGTTATCCATGCTAAAAACTAAGCTAGCAAACATGTAAGAAAATGAAATGGCAAACATTGACATAAAATTTGAGAAAAAGATGAAAGTTTGGATTTCTTATAATAGCCTGTTTTTGAGTCAAATCAGAACAATGGTTTCGGGACCACAAATTTGAAGTCAATATATTTATTTTATTATTTTATTAAAGTTGAAGTCAATATATTTATTTTATTATTTTATTAAAGTTTACAGCATGATAGAATTATTATGTGAAAGTTTCGTAAAGAAATTTTACTATTTGGATGGCTAATTTGGTAAAAAGGACTAAATCGCATAAAGTGTAAAACTTGAGTTCTAATAGTTAAAAGCATTAGATAGCTATGAAATTAAATTTTGAGAGTCCTTCTGTTGAAATTTAGACCATGAATAAGGTTAGTGGACATTTATGTCCATGATTTATGTGTTATATTAAGATTTTATTAAAGGTTAGTTTGGTAATTATATGGTAATTTAAGTTAAATAAAATAAAAAAAAATCAAGGTTTCATATTCATCTTTGTTAGCCAAAAATTCAAGGAAGAAGAAACCATAGAAATTTTTCTAGGGTTCAATCAATTGAAGGTTAAATTGGTAAGTCATTTTGACTCGATTTTTAATTATTTTTACGTTTTTGAGATCGTTGCTTTGTATTCTAGCTAGCCCGTACCTTAGATTTTGAAATTGTTAAAGATTTAACATGCTGCCATTGTCGAATGCTTGAGTAATTTGATGGTTAATGATAGATTATGAAGGTTTATTGATAGTTGAACCAGTTTTGTAAAGTGGTTTTTGACAAAAATATCAAAAGGGGGATTAAATTGTGAAAATATAAAATTTTGTGGTTAAAAGTGTGAATAAATTGAAAATATGGGCTGCTAATGACATGTAGTAAATTCGGCTAAGCATGGGTGGTACTAAATTACATGAAATTTGTAATTTTATGTGATAAGGACTAATTTGTAAATATATAAAAGTTTAGCGGCAAATGTCTAAATTTTCCAAAATATGAATTATGGGCTAAATTGAATTGATTGAATACTAAATTTACTAAATTTGATAATATATAGATCAAGATAAGCCAAGATCAGAATTAGATCGGGGAAAGAGAATCCGAGCAACTCGAGGTAAGTTCATATAATTAGAATCAAACTTTTAAATACTTGTAATTATTTGAAATGAATGTATGTAATTGAATAAATGATCTACTTCAAATACGAATGCCTTATGGATATAGTCTGATGGTTACCGAGCCCCGTTTAAACCGTAGGATTTCGTAGGATACGAGTGACATGTCACTAGGGTTACTATTTTGGTCGAGCTCCTGTATTTGTTGCGGACTCACCACAACTCGTATGAGCTTATTGATATATCAGCTCGTAAGAGCTAATTGATTTAGCTCGTCAAAGCTTACTGTTCATCATCTTAGGAAGAGCTTACTGATCATGGCTCAAAAGAACAGAAATGATAATGAATTGACAGAAATACTGATATATATCACCCGAATATCCTTTGAAGTTCTAATGGGTTCAACGAGCATAAATACTGTTTGTACTGATTAGTACTATTATTCAGTGAATTATTGATTATATGATTTAATATAAATTGTAAGTTTAATTTTGAATGATACAGGTTTACTAAGCTATAAAGCTTATTCTGTTTCTTTTTCTATGTTTTATAGAGGTTCGTTAGCTCGCTCTTTTCAGACAAGTCGGAGTTTTACATCACACTATCCAGTTGTCGATTGGTACTTTTGAACTTGTAGATATTTGTAAATATGGAATTTATAGGCTAGTTATAATGGTGATAGTTATGGTTACTTGAGATTATGGTTTGATACATTTTGTGTATAAGTTAAGCCATGTGATTTGGCTAAACTTAATGTTATATTTTGGTATGTTTTGACAAATAATTGATGGAATGAAGATGTGCAAATGTGTTTGTTATAAGGTAAACTTATGAATGGAAAATGTATGATATTAGTTACACAATTGAATATTATGTGGAATTGGCATTATATGTGTATGAAATGTTATGAAGTGGCTGCCTGTTGAGTTATGAATTGATGAAATTTTATGCTTGTGCATGTATGTGAAAATAGGGTGGAAAAATGGCTTTGCAAATAGCCTATTTTTGTCCACACGGGTGTGTGTCTCGGTCGTCTGTGAAACATGGTTATGTTACATGGTCGTGTGTCCCCTGGTGTTGTTGTTAAATTAAAGTTAGTATGCTCTACACGGTCTCACACATGGGTGTGTGACTGGCCGTGTGGTACAAGTCAATATGTCCCTTAATTGGCACATTGCCTAGCACACCGGTGTATGACTTAGCCGTGTTGCATAAGTCAGTATACCCTATAGTTTTGGCACGACCTAGCACATGGCCTGGCACACGGGCGTGTGTGGCCATTTCGAAGGGCACACGGGCTAGAAACACGGGCATGTGGTTGGCCGTGTGACCCAAGTCAGTATGTATGCCCTGTTTCCACACAGGCATGTCTATTAGCCGTGTAAGGCACACAGCCTGTTCACACAGGTGTGTGACCCCTGAAATATTGAAATTTTTCTAAGTTTCCAAAATTTTCATATATTATTGGTTTAGTCCTGAACCACTTCTAAAGCATGTTTAAGGCCTCGTATGGCTCTTATAAGGGACAATATGATTGTATTGAATGGTATTATTATATGAATGCATAAATGTATAAGTTATGAATGTTAAATGATGTGTATTGATCAGTAATACCTCATAACCCAACTTCGGTGACATATACGTATTAGGGGTGTTACATTTTTAATCTATAAAACTTAAAAGAAAAGTCCAAATGAACATTCAAAAATAAAATGAAGTATAATAAACATAAAAGTTTGAGTTTTTAATAGATTAAACTAAAAGAAACTGAGATAACATTAAGCTAAAGGCTGACATGTCATCACAAGCAAAGGAAATAGACTAAAAATGCAAATAAACCCTAGCTACAGTGTTAACTAACTTAAAGAACAACAAGAACAATAAGAAGAGTTGTGAAAAATAACTCTACAGCCAAGAAAAAACCCTTAGAAATGAATAAGAAAACCTAAAAGAACTAAAGAGAAAACTAAGTTAGACTAAGTCTAATGTGTGTATCCCCCTCTTCTCAGCCAAAATTGGTTGTTTTAGCAGCAATTTCTAACCTTTTTTGACCAAAATGCCCTTGAACGTGCCTTCATTTATTGGTACTTCAGTTAGAAAAAGACTACCCCTAGCATAATTTTTTGACCCCCTATGATAGTGATATCGCAATACCTAGGGTTAGATATCGCGATATCGTTGACAATCTTGAGATGAGGTGCTCATTGGCAAGTGGGTACTGCAATACCAAGGAGGATACCGCAATACCATTGTAGGTTACCTGAATCTCGAGCCTGTTAGGGGTATTGCGATTCCCATGCATTGATGTCGTGATACCCTTTTATTCAGTGATGTTTTTGCACAATTTTGAGTTAATGTCGAGTACTTACAACACTCAATCATACGTTAGGGCCCCAATGACACAATTAGCCAATTTGGATATAAAAAATGAGTAAGAAAAAGTATTTTCACCTATTAAATTGGAATTCTAAAATCTACACTAAACTACGGAAAATGTGCTAATTTGCCTGAAAACTGGCTCATTAAGTATAATTGGGAAGCCTAATTTGACATATCAAATTACAGTATATCAAACTCCCCCACACTTTAGCCTTTTCTTGTCCTCAAGCAAACACACTAAACATGTGACAGATGACCCTTGGACTAAATCAGACAATTAGGTCACATAGTAGTAAAATATCAAATTTCCACGACAACTACTTCACATGCAACATAAGAATGATATCTAGCTAACTCGGGCATACTCAACGCAAACACAATTAGTTCAATAAGCTAAAGTGCTAACAGATTTAGAGGCAATTAAAATGAATGTATGTACAAGTGTTATCCATCAAAATGAATTATGTAGATAGCTTATAGATATGTAAAATGAATTGGTCATATTAATCATGATATATGCAAGCAAATCAAGAATCATTGTGTTAGTGGATTTCCCGAGCCTCAAAGGCCTTTTAGGCTTTTAACATTCTAAGGCTTAGGACAGTTTGGAGTTTAAATAAAAGGTAGCTTAAAACGGTTTCAAGCACTAAAAACAGTTAAGCACATGACATCGTTTCTCATTCGCCCTCAATTTATTCATAAACTCACCTTCTTATTTCTACTTCTCTCACTTACCTTATTTCTCCAGAAATCTAGAATATACTACTATAACACCCCTAATCCGTCTTCGTCATCGGATTAGGGTTACAGAGTATTACAGTACATATTGCATCACTTTTGATCATTCAATCAATTCTTTATTAAATAAATGTCAAGTATTAAAAAAAACATTATTCATTGATAACACTCTAGAATGACATATTTTTATGTATTAATTATATGTTTATTTTGAGTATGATCCTACTAATTTGAGCTATTTATGGTTTTTTTATCTTACAATGACTAAATTGAAGGCAAAAGGAAATTTAGGGGCAAAAAGCATGAATTTAAAGTTAAATTGGGCCAGCATGAAAAGTAGGAGAGAAGTGGTGCCGAAAATGCGAAATGTGGAAGATTTTGGGAGCAAAAATGCAAAAGAAAAGATTTTATAGCACAAGACTCTATTTAATTTTAAATTATATTAGGAAAATTATTAAGGATTATTGTTTAAATTTAATTTTAGTTTTATATTTATTTATCCTTATTTATCTTTAATTATTTTATTTAATTGTATTTATCTTTTAGAATTTAATTAGAAATAGACTAGGTTTTCTAGTACTATAAATATGGGATAGAGTGACACAAATTTCACTCATCTTTTTTGAAAGCACTCTCTCCCCCATAAAGTTTAGCCTTTGTTCTTTCCATATTTTTCAATAAAAATTCTATTTCCATTACACTTATTTCCTTTTACCTAGAAATCATGAGCCACTAAACTTATCTAGCCAAAGGTTGTCGAAAATCCCCAAAATGGTTCATGAGGCTTAGAATTCACGCTTAGCTTTCTCAAACGAGTATTCATCATTTTTTCGCATTACGGGGCTGACGCTTTCGTCCATGTCCCTTAAAAAGTGATCTTTTCAATGTGTGCAAGGAACAATTGCTTTGTATATTTTGGGAAGGTTGCACAGTTGGTTTGTTAGCTTACTGTGTCAGAGGTTGGTGAGCCTAAGTGACAAAGTGGCGTGGTATTTGTCATTGAGAAATGATGATCTAGCATAAGATGATCCTACAAAAGCGATTGTTGGCTAGAGTTAGGTTCCGCTAAATTGTAAGTCTAAAATCTTGGAGCTGGTGGTCGTAGGCGTCCTCTTCCACTATAATTAGCTTATTCTGTTTTAGAAGGATCACCTAAAAGCCGAGGACTGAACCCAAGGTGGATCGAGATAACCGGAGGCTGGAATCTCTTCATAAGAACTCTTTTTCTTGAACTTTATTTATTTCTATTATTTTAATTTAAATTTTCAAAATTTTAGTCAAAAAATTTAATTCTATTTTTATTTTATTTTTTTCCAGATCAAAACTTTTAATTCTGTTTTTTATTTTTTTTCTAGGTACGCACGTTTTCTTGGGCATGATTTTGTCTAGGATTTCGAGGATCAAGCAATTGTACAAATCCAGTCCCTAAGGATTTGACCCTACTTCCCTTATACTATTATTTTTATTATTTTCATTATTTGATAGGGATAAGATATTTTTTGTGCTCTCAACGACCGCATCAAATTTTAGCGCCGTTACCGAGGACTGGTAACGTACTAATCTTGTTTATTTGTTTCTTATGACCAGATCTACTCCAGGTATTCTTGTGTTTGATTCAGAAATAGAGAAGACTGTGAGAGCCAACCGCAAGGAGACAAAGTTACGAAAAAAGCAGTCAGGAGTGGTTGGGACTCAGAACAACCCACCACCAGAAATCGAAGTAGACGATAAAGTTGAGTCTAGGGTTAACGAAAACCCTGCTTAAACACTTGAAAGCAAAAAAATAGAAGTTGACTCACCAGAAGAAGTTCTTAATGTTAGGGTTAACAAAATCCTAAATCTAGCACATTAACCAATGGCTCAAACGATTCGGTAACTGGCCAAAGCTCCGACAGAACAACCGCCATTGTGCATCGCGTATCCTACTATAGATACTAATTTTAACCTGAAGTCAGGTTTAATCCAGCTACTGCCAACTTTTTGTGGGTTGCAAAATGAAAATCCCCACAAACATTTGAAAGAGATTCATATGGTTTGTCTTAGTATGAAACCTCAGGGGGTAACTGAGGATCAAATCAAATTGCATGCTTTTCCTTTTTCCCTAGCAGATTCAGTTAGGGAATGTCTATTTTATTTACCTCATGGATCCATTACAACTTGGGCTAATCTTTCTCGTTTGTTTCTCAACAGGTTTTTTCTAGCATCACGTGCAGCTGAGTTAAGAAGAAAAATCGTTGGAATAAGGCAAAACGAAGCAGAGTCTCTTTACGACTATTGGGAGCGATTTAAGTAATTGTGTGTGAGATGCCACAACACCGTGTAATAGAACAATCTCTTCTCCAATATTTTTATGAAGGCTTAGAACCTATAGAGATGAACATGATGGACACCGTTAGTGGAGGAGCATTGGTTAACATGACTCCCCAACAAACAAGGGACTTGATATCCATGATGGCTGCAAATTCTCTACAATTTTGAGCTAATCCTGAACCTCTTAGAAGGGTTCACCAGCTAAGTAATTCAACCTTAGAAGATAAAGTTGATAGACTTACTAATATTGTGAATTCTCTTGTTGCTTAAAAAGTGAAACCAGTCCGATTATGCGGAATATGTGTTACACCTGAACATACAACTGATGTATATCCTAGTTTGTATGATGATACTATAATTCATTTGGATGCTGTGGGAAATTTCCCTAGACCACCACAGAAGTGATATAACCCCTACGCTAATACCTACAACTCAAGATGGAGGGACCACCCCAACCTGAGTTATAGAGCCAATCCACGGTATAACCAACCATACCAAAACCGGGTTCCACAATAGCCACGAGATTTAGGTAATTCTCTAGAAACTTTTGTCAATAAATTAGCAACTAATATGCTTTATTTTCAATAGAAAACCGAGGCATCTATAATAGAATTGACCATATCAATTAAGAAAATGAGTTCTCAAGGGAAGCTACCGTTACAAACAAAACTGAACCTGAGACAAAACACGAATGTAGTGATGTTACGAAATGGAAAGGTGCTGGAACCAAATCCTAGCAAGAACCTTGGCAAAGAAATCGCCTAGGAAAATCCCAAAAATGACGAACAGGTCCGACCAAAACCTCCATTGCCTAAAATTCAACCTTCATTTCCAGGACGATTGAATCAATGTCGAAAAGGTAAAGAGGATAATGAGATCCTTGAAACATTCAGAAATGTCGAGATCAACATACCACAGTTGGATACCAGCAGACAAATTTCGCGTTATGCCAAATTCCTTAAAGAGCTCTGCACCAACAAATGGAAGTTCATAGGTAATGAAAAGGTAAGTGTTGGTGAAAATGTATCTGCAGTGTTACAACAGAAAATGCTAACGAAATGAAAAGATAAGGGATTGTTTGTTATACCTTGCAAAATAGCCCACTTAGGAGTTAAAAGAGCTATATGTGATTTACGGGCCTCCATAAATGTAATGCATTTTTCTATTTATAAATCACTTATCGTGGGTTTTTTGATGAAAATAGGAGTTATCATTCAGTTGGCAGATAGGTCTATTGTGCATCCCGAAGGAGTCTTCGAGGATGTATTGGTAAAAGTTAACGAACTTATTTTCCCTGCAGATTTTTATGTGATAAAAATAGAGGAGGATAGCACTCCTGGATCTTCAGACCTCTTATTGGACCGATCTTTCCTTAGTACCACTAGCACTAAAATCAACGTTCGAAGTAAAACTCTCACGATGGAATTTGATAGGGAGATCGTAAAGTTTAATTTTTACAAAGCTATTAGTCATCCAAGTGAAATCTTGAGCATAAACCGTGTCGATATAATTGACTTATTAGTAGAGGAGACTTTTGAGTCCATATCTGAAGATAAATATGAATTTATATTTGACGATTATGAATCTGTTAATGAATTATTGTCTCCATCAAACACTAAACTTTTACCTTCTGTTGTGTATGCTCTATATTTGGAATTAAAATCACTTCTCGAACATCTTAAGTATGCATTTTTGGGGAAAGGTAATACCCTACCGATCATAGTTTCGAATAAACTCTCTAAACTCGAAGAAGAAAGTTTGATCCAGGTACTAAAAATTATAAAGAGGCGCTTGGCTGGACCATTGCCGATTTAAAAGGGATAAGCCCTTTGACATACACACACAGAATCTACTTGTAGGAAAATACAAAACCAAGGTGAGAGGCATAAAGAAGGTTGAACCCGAATATGATGGAGGTGGTAAAAAAGAAAGTAATCAAGCTACTGGATGTTGACATAATCTACCCCATTTCTGACAGCAGATGGGTAAGTTCGATACAAGTCGTGCCTAAGAAAACGAGCGTGACAGTAAAGAAAAATGCTGAAGGTGACTTAGTACCAACCCGAGTGCAAAATGGGTGGCATGTCTGCATCGATTACAGGAAGTTGAATTCTTACACTAGAAAAGATCATTTCCCTCTTCCTTTTATAGATCAAATGCTTGAACGTTTAGCTGGTAAAACTCACTTTTGTTACCTTAATGGATACTCAGGATTCTTCCAAATCCCAGTCGCACTAGAGGACCAGGAAAAAACCACTTTTACGTGCCCATTCGATACATTTGCGTACAGAAGGATACCATTTGGACTTTGCAACGCACCGACCACCTTCCAGATATGCATGATGCGTATATTTTCTGAATATGTGGAAAAAATTATCGAAGTTTTTATAGATTATTTTATTGTGTATGGAAATTATTTTAATGAATACCTTAAAAATCTCACGATAATTTTAAATAGGTGCATAGAATTTAATCTTGTCTTGAATTATGAAAAGTGTCATTTTATGGTAGACAAAGGTTTGATTCTAGGTCATATAGTTTCAGCTAAGGGAATTGAGGTCGATAAGGCCGAAACTGACATTATAAACTCTTTGTCATATCCCTTTTACTGTAAGGGAGATACATTCTTTCTTTGGCTATGCAGGATTTTACAGGCTTTTTATAAAGTACTTCTCAAAAGTAGCTGAACCACTGTGCGAGTTATAGCAGAAAGATAAGAAATTTGAGTTTGGCCTAAAATGTAAGGAGGCTTGTGATATGCTTAAGCAGAAGTTGGTTTCCGCTCCTATAGTTCAACCACCAGATTAAAATTACCTCTTTGAAATTATGTGCGATGCAAGTGAACACAGTGTGAGAGCCGTGTTGGGGAAAAAGGTAGAAAAAGAGCCTCATGTTATTTATTATGCTTTAAAAACCCTAGATGCTGCACAAAGCAACTACACCACCACAGAAAAAGAACTCTTAGCTGCTGTATTTGCTTTAGATAAATTTCGGTCATATTTATTAGGATCTAAAGTAATTATTTTTTCCGACCATGCAGTTCTCAGGTACTTGATCACGAGGAATGAAGCAAAACCAAGACTCATTAGATGGATTTTGCTGCTCTAAGAGTTTGACATCGAGATTCAAGACAAAAAGGGGTGCGAAAACTTGGTAGCCGACCACTTGAGTATTTTAAAAATACCTGATGAAAGCCTATTTTAGACCGAGGCGCATTTCCCATGGTATGCAGATATGGTAAATTTCCTAGCCACAGGTTTGTTGCTATTAGGGTTAACACGGTCCGTGAAGGACAAGCTTAGACGAGAGGCTCGATATTACATCTGGGATGACCCATACTTATGGAAACATTGTTTATATCAGATAATAAGATGATGTGTTCCAGAATTTGAGGTAACCTCTATCCTTACTTTTTGTCATACGGAAGCTTATGGAGGTCACTTTGGCCCTAAACAGACTGCTCACAATGTATTGGAGTGTAGGCTATATTGGCCCAAAATTTTTCGGGACGCATATAATTTCTGTAAGTCTTGCGATAAATGTGAACATATAGGTAACATCACTAAACAAAATCAAATGCCCCTATCCTCGATTCATGTATGTGAGATTTTTTATGTATAGGGCATCGATTTCATGGGCCTATTTATTTCCTCATTTAGAAACATATATATAATTCTTGCAGTAGACTATGTTTTTAAGTAGATAGAAGCAAAGCCTACTCGCAATGATAATGCTAAAACTATTGTAGAGTTTCTAAAACAAACTATTTTTTCTAGGTTCGGCACACCTCGAGATTTGATCAGTGATCGTGGCACCCAATTTTCTAATAAATTCATGGAGGCACTGTTGATAAAATACGGAGTTCACCACCGTATAGCTACAGCTTACCATCCCTAAATGAACGGCCAAGTAGAACACTCAAAATGGGAAATCAAGACTATTTTGGAGAAAATAGTTCGGCCCAACCGAAAGGATTGGAGTCTTCGGCTTAATGACGCACTTTGGGCTTATTGAATAGCGTATAAGGGACAAATTAGCATGTTTGGAAAAACTAACCATCTTCTGGTAGAGTTGGAACATAAAGCTTATTGGGCTATTCGACAATGTAGCATGGAGTTAGAACCCGTAGGAAAGGCAAGAAAATTAGACATATAAGAATTAGAGGAAATTCATAATTATGCCTATGAGAATGCTCGCATTTATAAAGACAATACAAAGTTGTTTCATGATAAGAAAATAGCTCAGAAGCATCTTTCGATAGGATAAAAAGTTTTGTTTTATAACTTCGTATTAAAATTATTCCTAGGTAAGCTTCGGCCTCGATGGCAAGGACCTTTTATTTTGACCAAATTATTCACAGATGGTGCGATTGAAATAGAGAATGAAGAATCAAGAAAGCAGTTCATAGTCAATGGCCAACGACTGAAGCCGTTTTATGAGAATTTTCAAGCTCATACGGTTGAAAAAATCCATCTGAAACCACCATAGAACCATTCACAGCGTCGAGCTAATGACATTAAACAAGCGCTTATTGAGAGGCAACCCAACCTTTATTTTTATTTATTTTATTTTATTTATTATTATTTATTACTTTATTTTTGATATTTATAAAATTCTCTTCTTCTGTCTAGGTAAACCAAAGCGAAAATAGGGAGAAAAAATAAAAAAAATAAAAAAAAAAATTGCATGCAAACAACCCTTATCCTATCCCTATTTCAACTAGGAATAACCTATCCCTACTCCATGACTACCTTAATCCTGTAGCCAAAGGCCCACCTCTCAGCCAAATACAACCCAAAACCCTAAAAAAAATTTAACTTGTTTTTTTTTTTTTTTACAAAATTTCCCCTTAGCTGCCGAACCCTCTTTCCCCTTCCCCCTTCTTCCACCGGTGACTTTTCAACCACCATGGTATGAACCCATAACCGTACCGTCGACGAGCCATTCTTCACCGTCAACCACGCCAGCATCATTTTTCGGCACCCCAAAACATTGACTTAGCCGACTTGTCATTCCTCTCATTTTCTCCACTGCGTGCCTTTCCATCACCCTAGCGTGATTCGCCCTTCTCGGCATCTTCCTCCTCCTCTTCTTCGCATAACTGGCGCGCCTCGTCATCCCCTTCTTCTCCTCTGCTTCGCTTGACACCAGCGCACTTTTCCTCTCTACCATGCGCCGAGGCCGATCCTTCTCCCTCTTCTCCACTTATTGACCACTCACCCACACTCTCCTCTCCTCAACGCCACTCATTTGCTGCTCTCTCTCCCCCTTCACGCAGCATTATCCTTTATGTTGCACCAATGCCACCGCCACCATGTTCACTGCTCGAGCCATTGCACCGCTGGTCTCGTAGTCGACTACACCCCTCAGCCCAACCAAAACCATCAAGTGCTGGTTCTTCTTCTAACATTACTGTTGACACTCTTGAATAGCCCACATCTGCCAACTCCTCCAATACTCCCGACAAGCATATCCCAATACCTACACGTGGCTGAACCTACTAATCTCGTGTCAATATCCTACCATCGGAGTGCTATTTATACGGTAATCTAACCTTTACTTTCGCCACCGATCGGGAAAGGTATGATCGTCTCAGACACAAACAGATAGTTCCTTGCAAATGTTTATCCATATCTTTTTTGGCTGCATTGAATATTGAAACTGTTGTTACAGATTATTTTCGCAATATTGGTTGGGTTGAAATCTTTGATATTACTCACTGTGCTTATTACGAACTAGTCTTGGAGTTTTATTCTACCTTTCATTTTCAGCGGCACAGACACGTTTCATTAGACACACCGGGTATTATAAAATTTTGGTTTCTTGGCACCATGCATAGTTTATCCATTACTGATTTTAATATTGCATTAGCTTTAATATTAAAAGAGTATGCTATGTTCACCGCTTGTGAGAACAGTTTGTGTACTTTTCCTGCAGATTTTAAGGCTGTTGAGGCCTTTGCTTTATTAACAAATAATGTCGAGACCATGTATAGCCCTAAAACATCAAAAGATTTATGGTTTCGTAACCCTGCCTTGTGTTACATACATCGTTATTTAGCTTATAATTTTTCAGGTCGACGTAATGCTCTAGCTACCGTCTCAAAGACGAAATTATTCTTATTATAGTGTATGTACACTGGTCGTCCGGTAAATTTGAGCTATTGGTATGCGCTTCAATTTGAACATGTTATAAATGCAAAACGTCCTCTAATTTTAGAATATTTTATTATACAACTGTTATTATCTTTGCATGGATCTAATGCCCCTATTTCGGACTTATATGTTACTTGCCAGGCCGGTCCATTAGATGCTCCTTACCTTTACTCAATAGGATTGCTTCTTGACACCCCATCTTCGTTTCGTTTTGTCCCCCCAGGTGTTTGCTCTTCGCTGGCTAAATGAATCTTTTCGCAGCAAAATCAGTACGATGTACCCAATCAAGAACGACCTCCCATGACCATCGAACAATGTTTGGAGCACATTGAGGCACAACTCGGCACCCTCAGCCAGTAGATGGTTGATCTCATCGCCACTTTGCGCCAATAAAAGTAACTACATGGGGAGTTTTTTTCTGAATTTTTCTCCTTTTGCCTATTTATTTCTTTATTATATTCCACATTGAAGATAATGTGTTTTAAGTAGGGGGAAGCAGTCTTCATTACTTCTGTCATTTTAAATGTTGTTTTTGTTGTTGCTGCTTCTTTGATTGTTGCTACCTGTATAATTTTTTTTAAGAATATTCTACCTCTTTTCATGCCGAAGAATTTGACCACGACTTGCCCACTGTTTGACCCACATGCATGCTTCTTGTTTACTATGTTAGTTATGATTTTGCATGTTTGATTTCATCTCCACTGTTTTATTCCTTTGAGGTTGAATAATTGTGATCAATAAAGTTAACACTATCTTGCTTATAGTATAACTGATTAAGTCTAAATTTAAAGAGAACACTTAACGAAAATTGCATGCTGAATTTCTGTTCATAATTGTTAGATAGTTGCTAAAACTTATTTTTGACACATAATTGTTTTCCCTCGTCTTTCAAATTAAAATTCTATTTATTATAATAAATTATGATGTTTCCGTGGTTATGAGTACATCTTAAAACATGACTGACTAAGTAACCAGGGTAGGGTGCTTGGGTTGTCATCCTATTTCGCGTCAAAAGGTTGCGTGACGTGTTAGGTAAATCCGTTGACCAGAATTAAATAAATTTTTTAGGAATATGTTGGGCTGAGTAACTAGGGTGGGGTGCTTGGCTGTCAACTCTCTTCGCGTCAAAAGGTTCGATATGTTCTTAGGAAAAATATAATAAATTAGGAGTATGTTGGGCTGAGTAACCGGGGTGGGGTGCTTGGCTGTCGTCTCTCTTCGCGTCAAAAGGTTCAATGTATTCTTAAGCAATTGTAACACCCCTAATCCGTATCCGTCACCGAAATAGGGTTACGAGGCATTATTGATCAAATCACAACATACAACATACATTTTTCAAACGTAAAGCCATTACCATATAAACATCAATCAAACATAATCACATTGTCTTTTATAAGGCTCTACGAGACCTTAAAACATGCTTGAAAGAGGTTTGGGACTAAATCGATAACATTTGAAAACTTTGGAAAAATTATAAAATTTTCATGCATACAGGGATCACATGCATGTATGAACACCAGACACACTCGTGTCATAAGTCGTGTGGAAACAGGGCATACATACTGACTTGTGCCACACGACCGGATACACGCCTGTGTGCCATGGCCTTGTGAAATCTGTAGGGTATACTGACTTGGTCACACAGCCGACCACACGCCCATATGCTAGCCCGTGTGCCACACACAGCCAGTAGACACGGTCATGTGCCTAAGCTGTGTAACTCATTGACTTGTTTAATTAAGTTACAGCAGACATACGGTCGAGTCATATGTCCGTATGCTCAACCGTGTAGGGTGAAATTAGGTTTGGTTTAAGCCACATTTCTCACCCTCCTTAAGCATACCTAAACCACATCATTTCATACCATTTCAATGCACTTTTAGGCAACCAAAACATGCCAATTCATATACAAATCATGTCATTTTATCTTCAACCATTTCACTACTCAAATCATAACCATAAACATACCACATCAATATGTCATAACCTACATTTTTCACTTATCTTCCATATGTAAGTTCTCACCATATTATCATCTAATTCGTGCCACAAAATATACCAATTCATCATCATCAAAATGTACCAATTCATTATCCCTATATGATACCAAACATGCCAAAACGCAAGGCTATATATATATATATATATATACACATCATATATCACTTATAAAACTTATAAATGAAGCCAACCTAAATGGCTAAATACACACCAACATTTATATCATATACAAGCAAAACTCACATTTCCACATAACTCAAGCCTATACATGCCATATAACCAAGTCACAAGTGTATAAAAATCGAAATAAAAAATCGGATAGTGTGATGCGATCTCCGCCAACTTCCAACCCGAGCGAACGTCTGAATCACTATAAAACATAAAAAGTTAACACAAAGTAAGCTATGAAGCTTAGTAAGCTCGTATGATATCAAACTTATCTTATTGAATAAGCACATATTAAGCATTTACATATATTATAATATAAATTCATTTGATTTCACCTTTATATCATAATTCTAATCACATATAATTAAAAAAGCTTCACAAGTCTATTTATTTCTTTGCTCGTGTGGATCAATTACATTCTTATCCAATCATTCACATTTACATACACATAAGCGAATATATATGTAACTTTATTCAATCCAATATCAATCACATTTTATTTAGTAAAGATAAATCATGTGAAATATCATCAAATAACGGTATTTCGCACACTATGTGCCATATGTATATTTAGTTAAAACATCTATAACTCATATCTCACACATCATTCAATTCATAAGTCATTATAGCCAAATAAACACCTTTTTGGCATGAAACATACTTATACATAATTCTTTCTCATTTTATACACATAATACACTAAGAACTTACCAAATTGCCTTCATTTGATTCTCATATAGGTTTTGTACGTACCTGTTACACTTAATTTGATTGTACTTTCATTCTCGTCTTGACTATGCCTGTTGAACTATTCAGAATCACTAATGATACTCAAGAATCACACATAAGTCGTACAATGCCATATCCCCGATATGGTCTTACATGTAATCTCATATCGATGCGAATAGCCCAGCTATGGTCTTACACGAAATTTCGTATCAGTGCCATGTCCCAAACATGGTCTTACACGTAATATCATACCGATTCCATGTCCCAAATATGGTCTTATACGTATTCTCATCTTGGTAACCTTAATGTCATGACATTTGTATCCTATACTATTCTTAAAGTTCGTACGGGACTTTCAGATATCGTAACTCTGTCGATTTCTGCTCGTAATCATGACCATTCAGCATTCAATTCAATTCAATAATAAATAAGAATTTATAACACAATTTAAGTATGTTTATTAGCATACAAACTTACCTTGTTCGCTGTAACGACGAATTAGGTTGACTAATCTGATACTTTGTTTTCCCCCGTTCTAGATCCGAATCTCATTTTTCTCAATCTATGTAATAAAAAAATTAATTTTTTAGTCATTAATTCATTCAATTTAACACAATTTACACATTTGGGTAAAATTAACTTTTTCCCCTATTATTTCACATTTTTGCAATTTAGTCCTTATCACATAAAATCACAATTTCATGCAATTTCATCCTACCCATGCTTAGCCGAATTCTTCTTATTGCCTTAGTAGCCCACATTTTCCAAATAATCACACTTTTAACCATATAATTTCAATATTTCATTATTTAATCCCTAATTTGCATTTTCATAAAAAATCACTTTATAAAACATGAAAATCTAACATCAAATATTCATATTTCACCATTAAACATCAAAGAACACATAATCTCGTTAATGGAAACTATCAAAACCTTTAAAAATTTTGAAATTGAAGACAAGGACTAGCTAGTACTAGTTGCAACGATCTCAAAAACGTAGAAATCATTAAAAACGGAGCTAAAATCGTACCTAATCTAGCATTTGAAGTTTGGCCGAACCAAAAGCTTCTCCCATGGCTACCATTCTTTCTAATTTTCGGTGGAGAAATGGTGAAAAGATGATGATTTTAATTTTTTTTATTAAACATTAACTTTATTAACTAATTACCAAAATATCCTTTAAAAACATTAGTAATTACACCAACTGCCACTCCACTATCATCCACTAACTCATAAATGGCCTATTTACCACTTAAGGACCTTTACCTTAATTTTCTATAGATATTTGACACTTTTATCTAATAGAACATAAGTTTTACGTTTTACGCGATTTAGTCCTTTTTACCGAATTAAGCATTCAAACAGTAAAATTTTTTTACGAAACTTTCACACAATAATTTCATCATGCTGTAAAGTTTAATAAAATAGTAAAATAAATATTTTTACTTCAGATTTGTGGCTCCAAAATCACTATTCTGATTTGACCCGAAAATGGGTTGTTACAGATAATAATAATAATGATAAAAGAAAAAAATAATAATAGAAAAAGAAAAAAGTGATGTATTAATAATAAAGTTGAATTTGGGGACTAAAGATGGAAACAAATAAGATGTCTTGATAAGTTTAGTAAATTACCTATTTTCATGAAATAATCCAAGTCGATTTTAATTTTTGTGTGTATTAATTGGAATACTTTTTCAATTTTACTTAAAAGAAGCTAAAGGTTCTCTTTATTTTTCATATGCATTATGCCTACTTGTTATAAAACTTTGGAGTAGTACTTCTTTCATGGCAAGATCTGAATTTCACAGTGGATAAGAATCACACTTGAGGGCAAGCATGGGCTAAGTAGGGGGAATTTGATAATACTCTAGAATGATATATTTTTATATATTAATTATATGTTTATTTTGAGTATGATCCTGCTAATTTGAGTTATTTATGGTTTTTTATCTTACAGGGACTAAATTGAAGGTAAAAGAAAATTTGAGGGCAAAAAGCGTGAATTTAATGTTAAATTGGGCCAGCATGCGAAGTAGGAGAGAAGTGGTGCTGAAAATGAAAAATATGGAAAATTTTGGGAGCAAAAATGCAAAAGAAGAGATTTTATAGCATAAGACTCTATTTAATTTTTAATTATATTAGGTTAATTATTAAGGATTATTATTTAGATTTAATTTTAGCTTTTATCTTTATTTATCCTTATTTAACTTTAATTATTTTTATTTAATTGTATTTATCTTTTAGAATTTAATTAGGAATAGACTAGGTTTTCTAGTACTATAAATAGGGGATGGAGTGACACAAATTTCACTCATCTTTTCTGGAAACACTCACTCCCCTATAAAGTTTAGCCTTTGTTCTTTTCATATTTTTCAATAAAAATTCTTTTTTCATTACACTTATTTCCTTTTCACCAAAAATCATAAGCAACTAAACTTATCTAGCCAAAGGTTATTAAAAATCTCCAAAAGAGTTCATGAGGCTTAGAATCTACGCTTAGCCTTCTCAAACGAGTATTTATCGTTTCTTCGCATTACGGGGCTGACGTTTCCATCCATGTCCCTTAAAAAGTGATATTTTCAACGTCTGCAAGGAACGACCGCTTTATATATTTTGGGAAGGTTGCACAGTCAGTTCGTTAGCTTACTGCGTCAGAGTTTGGTCAGCCCAAGAGACAAAGTGGTGTGGTATTCGCCATTGAGAAGTGATGATCTAGCATAAGATGATCCCACAAAAGCGATTGTTGGCTAGAGTCAGGTTCAACTAAATCGTAAGTCTAAAATCTTGGAGCTAGTGGTTGTAGGCATCCTCTTCCACTATAACTAGGTTATTCTGTTTGAGAAGGATCACCTAAAAGCCGAGGATTGAACCCAAGGTGGATCGAGGCAACCGGATGCTAGAATTTTCCCATAAAAACTATTTTTCCTCAACTCTATTTATTTCTATTGTAACGCCCCAAATCTTAAATAATTATTTTTGTATGGTTGTGACACAACTGTGTGTCTGTTTCAGTGGTTATGTGTTTTGGGAGTGTCTGAAATGTCTTGGGTTCAAGCCCTGACTTGTGCAAAAAATTTGTTTCTTACTTGAATAAACACTGTCTCTAGTCAGTAGGCTTTTAAATAAATATGGGTGTTTCATTATAGGAAGGGCCTGCTGGTCTAAGGGATAGTGGCATGTTGTTGATGCCTGAGGTCTTGAGTTCAAGTCCTGCTTGGTGCAAGGGAGTGTTTATTTTGCTGCTCTTAGTGTGTGGGTAGTAGAAGTTGACCGAAACACTGCTGAGTAAGGGGAGTTTGAATGGGTAGTTGATGAGATTGTGATGGAAGGACTTTAGGAGGAATGTTGGGATATGGATGGTGATCATCAGTTGGAGAGATTAGAAGAGCCAAATGAGAAAAGTGTTTAGGGGTATGCAGATTGTGAGAGTCCTATTTTGGCAAAATCGGTCATAGGACCTTTTACTCTTTGGTGCCGAAATTGTATTCTAGTTTTGCTCTCTATTTCGGTAGCTGTTACCTTTTTGATTCCTTTCATTTTTGTTGAGACCGATTATTGCTTTGACCATTCGGGTATTTTTTTCTACTTTTCTCAATTTTGCTCTCCTATTTCGACCTTTTTTCTCCTGTTAGTCGATCCCCTTTTCCTCTACTCTTTCCCTTTCTCCCTTACTTTTCTTTTTTCAATTATTCTCATTGTTTTTCCCTCACCCTCACTTGGTTTTGTGTAGCCGAATACCTCTATAACCCTTTGCCGAATTCTTACTAGCTCTCTCTCAATTGGTTCTGGGCTGTCACCATATTCTTTTGTCCATTGGCAGAATACCCTTGTCTCTTCTTCTTCTCTACTTTTTTGGCTTTCTTCAAGTTTCCCTCCTACATTGCTAGAGCCGAATACCCTCTTCTCTTGTTGCCGAATATCTCTTTCTACGCTCGATTAAGATATTCATCAAGGAGCTTGTAATCGATCTTTGTCAGCGAGATAAGTGGGCTAAACCACACTTCTTCAATCAAGGTTTAGTGCTCGTGGATTTTTGCGCTCTTTCGCAATAAGGAATTACTGCCCAAATCGTGAATCGACAAAAACCAAAAAATGTGACCACTGACGCTACACAGGCGCGCGTTCGCTCGTGTGGTAGTCCGTACTCTCAAACATGGGTGTATAATCGTTAAGGCCGGCCATGAGTGATATCATGAGCAGATGACGTTATGGGCCATTTTGGGCCAAAATAGATCGTGTGGGCCCCATGGGTATGTATGCCCCACACGAGTAAACCACATAAACGTGTGGCAATAATCGGGCCAAGTTGTGTAATTTACACGGCCAGGGCCATTCCTGGGCTATGTGGGCCACACGACGTGTGGGACCACATGGGCCCGTATTTTGGGCTTTGGGCCCATGTTCACTATATGACTATTAAGGTTGCACAAGTCGCCCGAGACGACTGTGGACCTACTATTGGGTTGGTAAGTATACCTAGACCCCCAAATTAATAAAATGATTGTTATGCCTATGTGCTAAAATGACTATTATGCACTTATGAGATTTATGACTGTGATTGAACATGTCATATTATATATATTGCATACATGTATGATATTATGACATGACGCATGATATGTTGCATGGGGACGGGTTTATTATGATTGGAAGAAGTGTACTGTACTGGCAGCCCTGCTGCAAATACTGTTAATGCCGTAACCGGTGCTATTTTGAAGTGTAGGGATGGGTGGGTTAATTTTATCTTCACATGGAGTGTAGGGTTGGACAGAGTTGGAGTGTAGAGGTTAGTTGGGTAGGATTTCTGCTTGCATATCTGTACTGCTACTGCCACTGAAATGGGCTCAGGCCCACATTGATACTGGTACTGTAATGGGCTAAGGCCCTAATTGAAACTGGACTGTTACCAATGTGGGCTTAGGCCCAGACTATATTTGTTTACTGCATGATTGACTGATTGTTTATTAAGGGATTACACACTGAGTTTCTGTAAACTCACCCATCTGTTTACCTGTACAGGTAATCCTCAGGCTTAGGAAGGTCGGTGTTGCGAGGGACTCGAAGATGGCCACATAATCGCGCATGCTTCCATAATTGACTTTTAATTTATAAGTAACTTAATTTGGGAATTTTTATGTAATAAGACCTCTTTAAATTTTTAATCTTTAATTTGGGGTTTTGTTATTTTGATTTATATATTCTAGCATTAGGACATGGGCTTTTAAAAAGATAAATGCTTTTCAAAACACCACGTTTACGCAACATGTTTTAAAAAATTTCTGCAAGGAATAATGTTTTAAATTATTAACAATTTAATACGTTTAATCGTTCGACAAACGACTCGCATTTTTTAGGTTAAATGACATATTTTGAAATTATCATTAAGAACTCATGACAAAGGTAAATATGGAAAAGGGTTTTTATTCGACGATATCACCTTTTGCGAAAAACACTTCAATGTGACATCGTTGGATTCAGCCATAACGTCTAGGTTGGGTTTGAGGTGTTACATCTATTATTTTAATTTTAATTTTCAGAATTTCAATCAAAACTTTTAATTATGTTTTTATTTTATTTTTTTCTTGATCAAGACTTTTAATTCTGTTTATTTTTATTTTTTTCCAGGTACGCAGGTTTTCTTGGGCACGATTTTGTCCAGGATTTTGAGGAACAAGCAATTGTGCAAATTCAGTCCCTGAGGATTTGACCTTACTTCCCTTATACTGTTATTTTTATTATTTTCATTATTTTATAAGGATATGATATTTTTGGTGCTCTCAACGATCGCATCATTCATAGCATAAGTACAAATACGGGTCTTAAATTGAGCTTAAATGACCTTAAAAATAGTTTGAAAACGATCAGAGATCATTTTGAAATAAATTAGAAAAGCTTGGAAAAATTGAAAAAAAATTTAAACAAGGGTCACACGGTCATGTCCCAGCCCGTGTGGGTATTTAAAATAGGGCTACACAATCGTGCCACAGGCTGTGTGTCAAACCGTTTGTATATTCGAAATATGGTCACACGGTTGTGTCACAGGCCATGTGAAACCTGTACCTAAAATAATATTGACACACGGCTGTTTGGAGTGACCGTGTGTAGTACACGATTGTGTGATAGCCTGTGTCATAGGCCGCGTGCTTCGTAAGTTACCCCTAAAATAAGCAAAATTAAGCACCAATTCTTCCACACCGTTCTCACATGCATTCATATGACCAAAATACATTCAAACACACTCCAAAACATACCAAATCAACCATCCTATAAACCTAACCAATATGCCATCAAAAGGCACCAGAATTCATATATCAAAATCAATCCAACCAACATCTCAAGTCCATTCATTAAGCACAAATCAAACATGCTAAAACCATTTCAAACATACATATCATTCAACCATGATTTACCTACCATCACATGGGCATGCATAAATGTTCCACAACACACCTATTTACATCATTATTTACGAACCATCAATTTGCTTGGAACCACTCAAACATACCAATTTGCTAAGTTAACAATCAAGCCCTATTACATGCCATTTATGACCTTAAACCAAAGTAACCAAAAACTACCAAATTGATGATTGGATAGTGTGATCATACTCCAACGCGACTTCAATCGATCAAGCTTTCTGATGATTTATAAGACAGAAAAAACAACTTGTGCTTAGTAAGCTCGTATAAAGGAAACTTAAACTTTCCGAATATAAAACGATTAAACCATTCAAAATTGCTCATCAGTTCATATAGATATTTTTCTTTCCTGTCTACAACACTTCACATAGTTAGTAGATATATTTAAGAATATATCAACTTATGAAACATGACACATATCATGAAAATGATTTCAATATAGAAACCATCTATCACATATTCCATTTGTTACCTTTTCAATCCAATTAAACATATTACATTTTTCATTCCATATTCTCAATAACATAACTCATTTCATATACGTACATTTTCGTTTAAACCTTAATTACCCGTTGAACCAAATTGAATTACATCAAATACTCGGGAAATGCTCACACAAAATGTGCATTTACATTTAACTATAATCGTATCTATAATGCTCACACGAGTTGTGAAATGGGCCTGCTCACACGAGTTGTGGGTCGAGATGTTAGTTACACGAAGTTGCTCACATGAGCTGCGGAGAATATGCAACAACTGCAGGACCTCAGCCACCGATAGGACATTTAGGACCATCACCTAAAATCGTATAATCCCTAATGACATGTCATTTGTATCCTATGTATTCACAAGGTTCAAACGGGAACAATGTACATATTCAAATCTTTAATTTCATTACATTATACCAATTCAAACATACTTACATGAAATGTATATTTTTCAATTGTAACATTCAATTTAACTAACATTACGATTTAATCCAAAATACCAAAATATCGAATAACTATCAATCTGATCTATACATAGTATAATATTTATCAAAACTACATTCAAAACATCAATTAATGAATTTAAATCCTTATATTAACTTACTTCAACAAAAATAGCTATAAAAATGAAGTCGACGACTAATTCGACACTTTAGCTTTTCCTCGATTTAAATCCGTTTAGTTTGTTTCTTGATCTAATTTATAATTTTCATTCAATTAAACCATTAAAATAACTTAATATAATTAATTCAACTTATAACCCTTATCAATAAAAATTAATACAATTACCCCCAAAGTTTTACCTTTTATGCAATTTAGTCCCTAAACCCGAAACTCGCAATTTAACCACTTTTAACTAAAATTTATGCTAGTTGGTTTTCCTTTAGTCTTATAACAACCCATATTTTTTCTCATTTCACACAATTTACATTGAATTTTACTATTTTAACAATTTAATCCTAAACATTAAAATTATTAAAAATCACTTAACAAAATACATATATTTAACTACCAACTTTAACAATCTATCAATTAAAATAAAAATACTTCAAATTCATTCATGACAAGTCTCTAGACTTTTAACAATTTTACAAATTAACCCTCAGTTAACTAAATTAAGCTAAAACGATCACAAAAACATAAAAAATATTAAAACCGAGTGCAAATGAACTTACATGTATGAAAATTAGCTTGGTCGAACCTTGGTGGTTAAGAACCATGGATTTTTCGATGGCGAGAAACCAAATGAACAAGATGATCTCTTTCTTTTTATGTTTTTATTTATTTAATTATTTAATTTACCATTATAACCTTCTAATTTAACTAATTTCTCAAATTTACACCTTTAAACTCTCCACTATTAATAAACAAGGTATATTTACCTTTTAAACTCTTAATTCATAGATCCTTAGTCATTTAGTACAATTAAACTAATAGCAATTGACTTTTGTAACTTTTATAGTTTAGTCTTTTTTAATTAATTAACCATATAAACGCTAAAATTGGAATGACTAAATTGGAAAAGGTGTAAAAGTTGTTAGAATGATTAAATAGCTTAAGTGTCTAATGAGAAAGGATTTAAAAGAAATTAGACTCAAAATTTATTTGGGCTGGATGGCAAGGGCATGAAATCAGTAAGAAAATTAATGATTTAAGGGCAAAATTAGAATATTGCATAATTAACTAAATAAAGATAGGACTAAATAGGAAATATCTAGATTTCTTTTCATTTTTTTTCATTCTCATTAGCCAAAACACCATAGGAGGGGTTCTTTAACTTGGTATTTCATAATTTTTGCATCAAGTGAGTTAATCCTTGCCTTTTTCTTATAATTTTTGTGTTTTTAAGACTTTTACAAGTAGGTCTTACTATTAAATTCATTAGTTTTTGATTTCATGGATAAAATTGAAAGTTGTCAGAGTTGAGTGCTGTAAGTTTATGATGAAATAGCATGAAATTGAAGCTTTAATCTGTTTATGAGATGATTTTATCAGGTAATTTCAATAGAAATTGATTTTTAGGACCTAATTGTGAAAATATTTAGAATTAAAATCTAGTGCTGAAATTCAGATTCCTAAAGGTTATAAATTAGTTTAAAGTGATAGAATAAAGTGTTAATTGATAAAAATAAGCTCAATTGAGAGGTTAATTGAGTAGCAATGAAATTATCATTTCTTAAAAGCTTAGAGGAAAAATCGTAATAAGCATCTTGCACTAAAATAGTTTTGGACAGCAACAGTAGGCTAACTTTAAAAAATCACCATAAATTATGGAAATAAAATTAGAAGATGAACAAGATATGGAATTAAATATTATTGAGTCTAGTTTCTCATAGAAGAAACGGTGTAAGCAATGGAATTGTAAATCATGAGATATAATAAATTTTGTGAGACAAAGTCAGAATGAATTCAGGTTCCCTTGTTCTGAATTTGAAAAATCATAAAAAATAATTAGGGGCTTAAATTTATATTTTTAGAATTTTGAATGAGTCTATTTTAAAGATAAATAAATGGGAACATCATATGAATCCTAAATGAAGAGATAATTAATTTTTAGTGAAGAAGGGTCAGAACTGTCAGACAACAGAATAGGAGTGACTTTAAAGAATAAACTATATTTATTGGCTAAACCAAAAATTCTGAAAATTTTATTGTAAGAAGATATGTAAGTCTAGTTTCAGGAAAAATTAGCGGATCCTAATTTGGAATTCTGTAGCTCAAGATAAAAATAATTTAGTGACTATGAATCAAGTAGACAACTTTGAATGAACTATAAATAATAGTGGAATTATAGAGAATGTTGCATATGAACATGAAATGTATTAAATTGATGATTAAATTTATATATTTAGATCTAGAAAATTCAAATACGAAGCTAGACCGAGGAAAAGAAAAAGTTCAGGATTAGTAGATTTGTGTATATGAACAAGTATCGAGGTAAGTTCGTGTAACTTGAATTATATTCTTAAATGCTTGAAATGTATGTTTTTGATGTGAATATGATTTGAATGTTCATTGTATGAAAAATTAATGAAACATTGATATATTTGATAAAAGGGGAAGAAATCTCAGTTGAATGGAAGGAAAATTTGATGGATCTCTGAAAAGGAATTGACAGTAAAAAGGATATAACCCGGACGGGTGATCCTATCCTGATATAGCCCTCCTGAATAATATGTGTAAAATGGATTTAGCCTGGACGAGTAGTCCAAATTAGGGTCTGAATTTAGCCTAGATTGGTAATTTAGATCCAAGCTCATTAGAGTAATTGTCGTTGCAAGGGATTTAGCTTGGACTAGTAATCCCGACAATACTCTATGAGTTTATATTATAGGGGATTTAGCCTGAACTAGTAATCCCGCTGTAAGGATGAGGTTCGCGAGAGTGTGCTCTCTGAAATGGATTGTCGGACCCGGAATTGTACACTAAAAGTGTACCTTTGAAAATCCATCGAAATTCCAAGAAATTCAACGGGATAAATATGGAAAAATAACAAGAGAATGGAAATCATGGTATTGATGAGCTCATCAATCATGGTATATATATTATTGATACATGGAAATTATTGGACTAACCTGAATGTTGAGTTTGTGCATGTTAGGGTAATAATGCATTGAATGGATATATGAATGTTTATTGCATTGTATTGAAAATATCAAGTAAGTATAATTCTTGTTACATGAGCTTACTAAGCACAAAGTGCTTAACCTGTTTTCTTTTCCCCTATTTTGTAGTGTTAAGAGCTCGGAGGTCGGATTCGGTTGGAGACACATCACACTATCAACCTCAAGATTTCGGTATATAAAGAAACTTTATTTTGGAAATCAATGGCATGTATAAGCTAATATAGTAAATGTTAATGTGAAATGATTGTAAGGTCAGCTATTGGTATGGCTATCAAATCTTAATTTTGGTATATGATGAGGTTATCTTATAAATATGTATGAATCTATCTTGAAAATATGTTGGATTGGATTGGTTGATGTGGATTGGTCTCAGTTTAAAATGACAGGGAAGGTTAGATATCTATAAAGGGGTTATATTGAGTTAAAAAAAAATTTTAATTCGTAAACTCCGGTAATGCCTCGTACCCTATTCCGGCAACGAATAGGGTAGGGGGTGTTATAGGCATATACAGAACTAGCAAATGTTAATGCACTAAGACTTGGAAGATTTTCTTTCCGAGCTCAACTTTGATTTAAAGCTCTTTTCTACTTTTTGCACTCCTTCATTTACAATGCTTTTAACTCTCACATTGCTTTTGTGCACTCAACATTTCTCTCTCTCTCTCTCTCTCTCTCTCTCTCTCTCTCTCTCTCTCTCTCTCTTATAACTCTACTTAGCAAGGTTCTATATGTACTATATCGCGTAGTCTCTTCTTTTTCCTTTTTATTCTATATGAAGCCACTGTAACATCTCTACCTAACCCTCAATGTCCATAGTCCGATGTACATTATATAGTGCATTTTAGCATTAGAAACAATGAAGGATTGAGTTCTCAACTCATTTAGGCTCAAGCTGTAATAGCCTGAATTTCAACGATGTCGAAAATAGTGGTTCGAGACCATCAAATCCGACAAATGAACTCGTGGATTATATTATTTAATATTTACGAGCCAAATGTAGTTTTTAAAAGATTTTTGGAATAGTAAATTGTGTTTTATAAAGATTTATTTGGTCAAGAAATTGAGAAAAAGAGGTATCGAGATCTCAATGTTATAAACCGAGCCATAAATATTTTTATAAATATTTACGGAATGTCAATAAGGTAGTATAAAAATTTCGTTAGAAAATTTTGACGTTTGGGTGGTCAATTAAATAAAAAGGATTAAATTGGAAAATGTGTAAAAGTTGCTAAAAGGATTAAATAGCTCAATTGTCAAATGAGGAAGGACCTAAAGTGAAAATAAGCCCAAAGGAGATATTTTGGGCGGCAATAGCTAAGAAAAATAAGGAAATGGGTGAAATAAGGGCAAAATTGGAAAATTGCCAAAATTAGCTAAATAAAAATGGGACTAAATTGGAATATCTAGAATTCTCTTCATTTCTCTTCATATTCATCAGCTGAAAAACAGCCATGGAAGGGGGTTCAAGCTAGTTTTCATGCTCTAGCTTCATGTAAGTTTAATTCTTGCTTTCTCCTTGAAATTTCTATGTTTTTGGAATTTTACAATTGGGTCCAACTTATTATTTCATTAGTTTTTGATTCCATGGCTAATTTTTAAAGTTTTTATGGATGAGTGCTGAAATAATATGATGAATAATCGTAGATTTGAAGCTTTACTTTTGGTATATGATGATTTTATCAAGTAAAATTAATGGAAATTCATTTTAGGACCTAATTAAGAAAGAGTTTGGAATTAATGTCTAATGCTAAAGTTCTGATTTTTAGGGGTTATGAAGAAGTTTAAAATGATAGACTAAAGTATTAATTGAGAAAAATTATCTCAATTTAGGGGTTAATTAAGCAAGGACTGAATTGTATAAACTATGAAATTTGGGGCAAAATGGAAATCAATATTTTTCACTAAAACTGTTTTGGACAGCAGCAGTAGTGTAACTTTGAAAAATCACCAAAAATTGTATAAATCGAATTAGAGAATGAATAAAATATGAAATTAAAGCTTATTGAATATAGTTTCTTATAAAAGAAACGATATAAGCAATGGAATTGTGAATCATGAGATATAATAAATTTTATGAGACAAGGTCAGAATGATTTCCGGTTCCCCTATTTTAACTTTGGAAAATCATAAAAAATTGGATAAAACTAATTAGGGGCTTAAATTTATATGTTTAGAATCATTAATGAGCCTATTTTCCATAGAAACAAACGAAAACATCATTTGAATCTTGTACGAGGATATAATTAATTTTTAGTGAAGAAGAGTCGGAACTGTTAGACAGCAGAACAGGAGTAAATTTAAAGAATAAACTGTACTTATTGGCTGAACCAAAAATTCTGAAAATTTTATGGTAAGAATATATATGAGTCTAGTTTCAGGGAAAATTATTGGATCTTAATTTGGAGTTATATAGCTCCAGATATAAATAATTTAGTGACTATGACACAGATGGACAGCTTGAATATTCATAAAAGTAAATAATAAAGATTATAGATACTGTTACTTACAAGTGTGTTATATACATTAAGGATGTGGAATGGAGAGGAGGAGGAGGAAAATATATATGAATATCCAGCTAGCATGGCTAATTTGCATGTTTTAGGCTTAAGGACTGAATTGAATAAAAGTAAAACTTGAGGATAATTTTGTAAAATGTCAAAATGACCAATTTGAAGGAATGAATTTTTTTATTATCTAAATTAATAAATTGAATGAAATTTTCAATTTAAGATCGGGTGAAAATTGGGAAAATGGTAAATTACCAAAATGCCCCTTAATCTTGATGTTTCTATAATTTCGCCAAGTAAGTTCGTGTAACTTGAATTATATTCTTAAATGCTTGAAATGCATGTTTTTTTTATATGAATATGATTTGAATGTTCATTATATGGAAATTTATGAAACATTGATATATTTGAAAAAAAAGGGAAAAAAAATCCCGGTTGAATGGAAGGAAAATTTGATGTATCTCTAAAAAGGAATTGACGGTAAAAAGGATCTAGCCCGGACGAGTGATCCTATCCTGATATAGCCCTCCCGAAGAATATGTGGAAAATGGATTTAGCCCGGACGGGTAATCCCAATTAGGTCTCAATTTAGCTTTGGCTGGTAATTGGATCCAAGCTCATTAGAGTAATTGTCGTTTGAGGATTTAGCTCGGTGGTAATCCCGACAATACTCTATGAGTTTATATTCTGAGGATTTAGCCTAGACTGGTAATCCCTTTGTAAGGATGAGGTTCTTGCGGGAGTGTGCTTTCTGATATGGAATGTGTAAGACCATGGTTGAAAGATACCATGGCAACCTGATATAAAATGTGTAAGACCATGGTTGAAAGATACCATGGCAACATGATATGAAATGTGTAAGACCATGGTTGAAAGATACCATAGCAACAGGATATAAAATGTGTAAGACCATGGTTGAAAGATACCATGGCAACATGAGGGGAATGAATAAGACCATGGTTGAAAGATACCATGGCAATGTAACATGAAATGAACAAGACCATGGTTGAAAGATACCATGGCAACCTGACAGAAAATGAGTAAGACCATAGTTGAAAGACACTATGGCATCATGTAAAAGATAAATAAGACCGTGGATGAGAGACGCAATGACATCTATTGAACAATTGATATTCAGGTAATATGTATCAGATGACGAATGGTTATATGAAATGGTTGTGTGAAATGTTTACAAGAACTGGTCATATGGAAATGTATGTACAAAATAGTTGTATGAAATAATTATGAAGATAGATAAGCGAAATAAGAATAAGTACATGGAATATAATTTATGTTAAGTTTGATATAAACTTTACGGAACAAATATACATAAAATAAATGGAAATGATGGAGTATGAAATATTGATATAATGAAATGATTGATATATACTTATGAAGAAAGCGGTAAGAGAATGATATGTTTCATGACATGTACATATATGATTATCTTTGATATGTTGATACAAGGAAATTATGTAAGTAAAGACAATTATTAAACTCAAGCATGACATGTCGAGAAAATAAGTATATCAATGTTGAATTTATATGAAATATGTGCAAGTATACTAACAATGATGTTGTTTGACGCTTAGGCAAGTGTCAAGCTATTGATTGAATGATAACATGTTTAATTATAATAAGCATTGAAATGATAAGTACTTAGATGAAAATATTTAAGATTTTGTGAAATTTTTTATGATCCCGATTTAATTCCGGTTGGTTTTTAATGTATGTTTGGGGCTTCAAGGGCCCAATAGAGAGACGTTATGATTATTTTCAAAATATGAATAATAAATGACTCAGAATTATCTGAAAATGTTAAATAAACTCAGGTAATGCCTCGTACCCTATTCCGGCAATGGATACGGGTAGGGGGTGTTACACAAGCTTTCAAGATTTAAAGCTTATTAAGAAAAAGGTACTTAAGGCTCAAAGTACAGAAACTAATGGTATATAATAAACCATAATATATACATATTTTTATCCCATGCTTGTCATATATATGGATGATTTATCATTAGTTTTATTGAATTCGATGCTCCTAATCCTTTAATTTCATGGTTTATACTCAAGAGAGCATAGGAAAGTGAAAAGAGCAAGAAACGAGCCAAAAACGGACAAAATAGGCTGGATTTTAGTATTCCACACGGCTTAGGCACTTTCACACGGGTAATCCACAAGCCCATTTTAGACACACGGGCAGGCCACACCCCGTGTGTCATGGCCGTATCGACTTAAACCAACTCAGAATTTCACATGACCTGAGCACTCTCACACGGGCGTGTCACACGGCCGTGTCCCTGTCGAGACCTATTTTAATTCTACTCGGAAAAGGCTAATTTTGGGCTATTTTGGGCATTCCAAAGTCTATTTAAACACGCGAGAAGAATATCAAAGGGGGGACGCAGAGTAGAACACAGGAATTACTCGAAGAACGCCAACGTATTCAGCTCGGAAGAAGGATCTCCTTCAAGATTGAAGATCTCCCTTCAATTTCTCTTGAAGTTTTTGGGTTTCTTTATGTTTTGTTATTTTCCTATTTTTGAGATGTTTTCCTACTACATTATGAATTCAACTCCCTAAATACCTAGGGAGGATGAAACCTAAGACGGATCTTGTTATTTAATATTCTGAGTTTAATGATAAATATTTGTTATTGTTCTTAATTATGTTTTTTTTTTAATTCTTGTCTTAATATTCTCAGGAGATTAATTCAAGTTGATATGCTTATTCAGTGGAGCAAAAGTCCCTGTTTAAGAGTAGATCTCACATAATTAAGCGGAGTTCATGCAACCCTAGAAATAGGGCGACATAAATCTGCCGGATTAAAGTCAAATCTAATAAGAGAATCCATAGATCGAGTTAATGCGACAATAGGAGTTTTAATTAGAAAGAAATTTCTATTAATCAACCTAGAGTCAGTTGTTTTTAGTCTCGAAAGAGATATTAACATAATTTAGGGATTTCTACGGATCAAGACAAGTGAATAAATCGTTAGATTCAGAATCGGAATAATAAGTGAAGTCTAAGTGGATTCTTCCTTGGGTATTGTCTTTATTATTGGTTATTCGATTACTTTCTTCACTCTCTGTCATGTTCATTAGTTAATTAGTTTAGTTAAATTTGATTAAAACAAATCCCTTTTATTTTAGGCTAAATAATAGAAATATAGTTAATACTAGTACTTTTAGTCCTTGTGGATACGATACTCTGGACTCACCATAACTAATACTATCATTCGATAGGTGCGCTTGCCTTAATCGTGATCGTAGTTTAGTTTAGTGGTTCATAAAACGATCATCAGTATATAGTAAAAGGTAAGGGTTGGCTAAGTAAACAATGTCTAAGGTCTTTTTTGAAATATTCACAAAACACAACTTCTATCATGCATGCATTTATTCAAATGAACAATTGACAATTCAATTGATTTATTTATAAGTATCCACACACTTCATTCATCATATGACAGATTTTATACATTTTCATTAACGATTATTAACATCTTCCTTAAAGATCTCAAAATCATCATCATGCTTAAAGATCTTGACATATTCCTTGAAGTCTCAAGAAAAGGTCCAGTGGAAAAGATCTTAACATCTTCCTTAAAGATATCAAAATCATCATCATCCAACAATATTCTCTCAAGCCCCATTTTCTGCTTTGTATTTGTAAGAAGTTTACCTTTGAACTACTCATTATAAGGATTTTTATCCTCTATTATAGCATCTTCAAGATTTAAACTATCTGAATCATTATTTCAAAACCTTCTTCGTTTTCGACTCAAGTTCCGTTGAAATCAGAGACCCAGGCCATTCAAGTTGTTGTATAGAGTAGAGTGGGCGTTCGATCGAATCGAGTGAAATTTTTTTAGTTAATCGAGTTGGCAAGTCCTATTTTATTATCTTAACTCGATTTTAAATTTTTTCGAATTAAGTCAAGTGAAATGAAATTTAAGTCAAGTCGCATCGAGTGAAATTGTTCGAGTTAAATTTAAAAAATAAACATGTAAAATTAAAATTTTGTTATAATATAACTAATTCTTTGGTAAATCATTAACAAACTTTTTAGGTTATAAAATTTTTATTTTAGAAAATTTTTAAAATTTCAAGGTTTTTTATACATTCTTTAGAATTA
Source organism: Gossypium arboreum (assembly GCF_025698485.1). Taxonomy (NCBI): domain Eukaryota; kingdom Viridiplantae; phylum Streptophyta; class Magnoliopsida; order Malvales; family Malvaceae; genus Gossypium; species Gossypium arboreum. The sequence continues at coordinate 19,648,982 of NC_069080.1, forward strand.
ATTTTTTTAAAATTTTAAATTATTTTTTGTAATTTTTATTAAAAAATCAATTTGCTAATTTTGATAAATTTGAACTAATTTTGCTTTAAGGGCAAAAGAAATTTAATTGAAGGTGATTAAATAAGGGCGTTTTAGGAATATCCAATTAGAGAAAAAAAGCTCATGATAAGACGTAAACTGTACCAGTAACTGTTCTTGCCAGAAACTGTTCATGTAGCCAGCCCAGTTTCTGCCATTTTTGTACATTTTATTTCAAGCACACGCTTCTTACATTTCCAGCAACTCACTCTCTCTTCTTCAACATTTTCCCAGCTTTTCTCCCTTTCCAAACAAGATTTTAGGGATTTGTTTTTCCACTGAAATTTCAACTCCCTCCTACACCATCTGTCCTTTACGTCTCTCATTTCGAAGTTCATACCCTCCTCACGTACGTGTTAATTTAATGTTATTGTAACTGTCTTTTTTTCCTTTTTTGTCGAGTTTCGTTCTTTTGGGTTGTTTATGTGGTTTTGTTTGTCGTTAAGGAAACAAAAGGTAAATGAGTACGGGATTTTAGGTTCTTGGAACTCTAGAAAGCAAATGGAAAACTTTATGGTTTTCTAATTTAACATTTGATTTGCTATATGTTATCACTATTTTAAGGCGAACTGTGAGAATCTGCTTGAGTTTCACTTGATAGTTTTGTGATTTACTTCTTGCTCATGGACCTATAAAGAAAGTGCATTTGTATTCAAAAGTAACTATTTCTTTTAGTTATTAAAAAAAAAAACCTGATCTTCTTTTTTTCTTTTCTGAAATAAAAAATAGGTGGTTTTTTTTTTGTATGAGATTAACTTCTTTTATTTTCACTACTTTCTCATTTTCAATCAACCAAAATAACCAGCAGTATGCTTTAACACTCGAGTTTTTTCTAAGTTTTAGATATGACTTGTTTGTTTATTTATTTACATGTATTTCGCTGCAGTTTTCGCCCCTTCTTATTTTTCAGATAAGTAAATGTCATCCTCTGACGAAGAAGGTGAGTTTACTCCAGAAATTCATGTCTCGGAATATGTTTTTGTTGATCAAAACGGTGAGCCAATTTCATTTTCGGTCTTGCCTCTCCTATGGAACGAAAATGAGGTCATTGGCAACAGTAAAGCCCAGGTTTTCTTAGAGGGAGTTGCTGACGATGGTCGTCTGAAGATTTACCAGCAAGTTGTCGCATGGATGTTTGATCTTTCCTATGCGCTGCCTGAAATTTTGGTGTTCTCCAAGAACAAGAAACGGATGACACTCCAGAAGCCTAGGAAGAGTTTCGTAAGTACCATTAGGACAATCCTAATCACAATTCATTGGATGCATTTCCTGAAAAAGAACACAGAGACACCAGCAAAATCTGTATGGAACCACTTGCAAAACGTCTTCAGGTTGCTCCTCTCCAAGTCACTCTGTTGTACTCTTTGTTGCGAGAATTTTAATATTTTCTCTGTTAGTTAATTGTTAAATGGCGTGCATTTTTCTTTTCATATTACTTAAGTTTTTATTTTTATTTTTGTCATGCAGCTTATATGAGTTTGAGCCTTCTGAGCATGAACTTTTGCATCACAAGCTGTTAATTGGTGAAGCTATGAAAAGGGATAAAGACTTAGCCAAGTCTAAGGTTTGTGCTACTATGGACTTTTTTATGCGTTTCGTGTCATGACAATAATCTCTTATTGGGTTTGGGTACATAATAACATTACCAAAGTGATTATACTGTAGCTAACCTGTTAAAATCCATATATGCATGTGACATTCATGTGGATGGGGTATCTCATAAGCACCTCTTGAGTCATCAATCTGAGGATGTAGCTTAAAATATGCTAGTTCTGAGACTCAAATCTTTGGTGTTGGCCAAAAAGAAAGAAGTTACTAATTTGGAGTTAAAAATCTTGTCAATGATACGGTGCAGTTTTTTTCTGTCTGATGTTTCCTTTTCTTTTTCTTTTATTTGATATTTGTCTCTGATAGTTGTAACTGTTGGAACACTCATGTTAATGTTTGTCTTGTTCATCATGACCTAATTATCTTTTTTGTGTCAAAAGTTTCGAAGTTTCACTTTGTTAGAACATATGGATCTTGGAAACATATTTAGTTTTAGTTTTGTGAAACCTATTTTAGCTGAGTGAAGGGATCTGTCTTTACTGGTAAATTTGCCTTCTGTAGAAGTGTTGTTCAATGTGCAATACCATTACTCAACCAAGAGAAACAAGCTTTAGGATTCAATGCAACTAGGACTGATAAAGCTTGTTTGCTTACTTCTTGCACTTTCTTGTTAGATAGTTCCCTTTTGTGAGGTTTAGCTGGAATTACTACCCATATAACCTCCTAATGTTTGCTCCCTTCCTAAATGAAACTTGCATACCAAGCTTTTGAAGTAGAGCTTCTTAGCTATTCTCAAATCTTTTTTTTTCCCCTATAATCAATTTAGCAAGTTACTTCTAACATGATTGTACACAGTGAGTCATATTAGAGCTGCAGTATCTGCAGCCTTTACAAGCATATGTATGAACATATGCATGCATGTATATACATACGCCAACTTAATTTGTCCAAGTCACATGCTCTAATAAGTAAGCACATGGACAATGTGATAGATGAAAACTGATTAACTATTTATCTGGAACAGAATGTACTTAACTTTGTGGAGGTACCTCGGACAAATATAGCACCTCATCAGGTTTGTAAATATGTTTTTCCTATTTTGTGGCTTATTCCCATTTCGTGCTTTTACCTTTTAAAGTCTTTTATTTTTCATTTTCGTCAAATGTACCGTAGAATTTGGCCATGATTTAACAGGATATACCCAAGAAGAATAACTTTATAAATGATGGAGATGTAGACGATGAAGATTACAATGATGATGACATAGGTGAAGAAGTTGATGGTGTGAGGAAGTCCATTTTCGATCCTGTTTGTGCAATTTGCGATGATGGTGGCAACGTTCTACCGTATGCCCTAACTTTTTGGTTCTGGAATTTTTTTTGTGTACTTTTTTTAAAAAATTATTTTTACCTTAACTTGGCCTTTTCTTTTGGGTGGTGTGTGGCAATATCATGCATAGGTTTGGTGTTCCTTTAGAAACCAATAATTTTTAATTCACTTGGAATTCTGGAAGGCTTTTTAAAATGTACTACTACACTTCTTTTATAAGATTTTGGGATGGTAGCGAGATTTGAACCATTGGTTCAACCCTTTTGACATAAAATAGCATTGACAGTAAGGAGAAAATTGGAAAATAAGAAAGAAAGACAAGACTTTACTGTATTTGATCAACAACTTTGACGATATTTTAAGTCAAGACTTTTAAGTCGTGAAGATATAAGGTTTGTCGAAATGTTATGCATATTTCATGAAATCATGGAGTATTCTTTTGGTTCAAAGAGTAATGTACTTCTAGTGAATTATTCAGGATTTAATTTTTTTTCCTAAAAAAATTCCTTCCATTGTAGTTCTGGATTTATTTATTGAGGAAATTCCTTTCAGTTGCATTTGAACTTTTAATTGAATATTAAAAGTTGCTTCTTCCAAACTAAGGGATAATGGCTCCAAAGTGGAAAATGTCACTTGGACACATTCAGGCAAGGTGTATTTGATTAGGCGTATGCCTGGTGCGATTAAGATTTAAGCATGCTTTTTGTAAAAACTGTAGACCAAAAAATTGTCTACCTGATTGAGGTGCCTTCAATAGTAAAATAGGGACAACCGAACTCTCTATTTTTCAATGTTTGACTATTCCACAACAAACATGAGATGTAAAGAAATCATGAATTTGGCCAATAGGAATAAAAGGGAAAATTTTTCAGGTCTTTGGGATAAACTATGCCACCGTATAGAGATTATTGAAATATGTACTTGTAATATTTGAAATTGGCTGTTTATTTGGCATCCATATTTGATGTGGCCATTATTTAGTGCATGAATTATACTTTGAGCAATTTCTTTTCTTTCCGAAAACGTCATTACTTTTATGTTGTTAATAATCTTAGCAAAGGTTAACTTTCCCATGTTCACATGTGAGTTTGGTTGTCTAGGTTTAGGATGTAAAAGAGATGTATTAATGGAAGATTTAAAAAACCCTTAACTCAGGTTTTAGGATTCAAATATATCAACATGTATGCATTGGTACTTTTGGCATGCTCCTGTGGTTTTGAGGTCTGGCTTCTCTACGACATCTTTGCTTGCCTACACATTAATTTGATTATTTACTTGGTTCTCTTTGTTTATTGGAATTGATATAGCTGTGAAGGAAGGTGCTTGAGGTCTTTTCACCCAACAAAAGCTGCTGGGATTGATTCTTTCTGTGAATCTCTTGGCTTTGTCAATGACGCTCAAATTGATGTATGGGCATCTTTGTTTCCTTAAACATGTGTTTTTTCAGTTCATTTGCTCCGCTTTCTAGTGACTTGCATATTGTCATGATTTTTTTACCTGTAGGCTATTCCATCTTTTTTGTGTAAAAATTGTCTATATAAGCAGCATCAATGTTATGCCTGTGGTGAATTAGGCTCTTCTAACAATACTTCTGATCAAGAGGTAACTGTTTTTGAGCTTTGAAGGAACCTAAAGATTGTCTCATCATTAATTTATAAGTCCTTCCCTTGGATTCAAGGATCTTTTTGTTGTTTTCCACCATTAACTACTTAGTATTTTTATACACAACATTTACGTTGTATTTAAATATTGCAAGTGTATTGTCTTTTTTTGTTAGACATCAGTGTTGATAATTTAAATTTATACTATCATCAATCAGAACTTCTTTTTTCCCCCCTAGGTTTTTCCTTGTGTTTCTGCAACTTGTGGGCATTTCTATCATCCAAAGTGTGTGGCAAAATTGCTCCATGCTGACAATGAAGCTGAGGCAAAAAAACTTAGAGATAAAATTACTGCAGGGGATTCATTTACCTGTCCTGCCCACAAATGCTTTGCTTGTAAGCAAAGTGAAGATGCACAAGTTTATGATTTGCAATTTGCTCTATGTAGGCGTTGCCCTAAGGCTTACCACAGGAAATGTTTACCCAAGTACATTCACTCTTAAGTTGCTATTTTCAGTTTTCAAGAACCTTTTCTCTGAGACTAGGGGTGAGCAAATGGTTAAATCAGATGGTTCTATCAGTTTTTAACAGTTAACTGACTTAACAGGACCATCTTCCTACTATAACTGAACCAATTGACGTTCTCGGTCTTAACCATCCTAACTGGACTGGCTTAACATCGGTTGGTTATGCCAGTTAAGTGACTTATATTATATATATTATAAATATATTAAAAATTATTACAAATAATGTATGATATATTTTAAATTATTAAAAAATAATATATACTAAGAACTAATTTACCATTGAAGTTGAGTAGTGTTTTTGAAAAATGCCGTGAAAAAGTGCTTTAAAAAAGTTTGATAATGTTTACCATTGTTGTCAAAAAGTGCTTTTCAGTCTGTTAAGTTGGTTCGGTTATGAATTTTGATAAATGATAATTGATAAAAAAACCATCCTAATCAAGACCTTAACAGATTAACCGAGGGAACTGAATTAACCAAAGCCGACTGAATCGAATTAGTCGGTTAAGTAAATTAAGTCAGTCGGTTTTAACCGACTTATGCTCTCCCCTATCCATGACTTAATGCCTAGGAAAGGTTGATTTCGTCTGATGCTTTTTCTTTGTTTTCAGGAGTATTTGCTTCCAACATGACAAGTATACAAATAGTTTCGGAAGGGCATGGGAGGATCTCTTGCCCTATAATCGGATTCTAATATACTGCATGTAAGTTTTACTTATTCTTTTAGTTTGCCTATTTGGATAAGCTTTTTCTTTTTACTCATGCATTATTTATGAATGGTGATATTGTTGCTAAATGTGCTTACCAGGGAGCATAAGATTATCAAAGAGCTTGAAACTCCAAGCAGAAACCATTTGATTTTTCCTGATTTTGGAGTCAAAGAAAAGAAATGCAAATTGGAGCTATCTTATAGAGGAAAGAATTTGGCCTCAAAGCAAAGTGATGTTTCTGAAGTTTTTGTGACAAGTAGGAATGTTTTGAAGAAGCCAACGCTGGTTCAAAAGGCCTATGGTGATACTCATGCTGGTGGATCTAGTGAAAGAACTAAGAAGCCTTGTTCTAGACAAGAATTTTCTCCTTTGAAGGATCCAAATACATGCGTCACTAGTAGAAAGTTCTTGAAGCAAAATGCTAGACCAAACTTTGATAGGTCACTTTCCAAAGAGAAAACCAAGCTAACCCAGACAAAAGGTAACATAAAAGTGAACTTACAATTAAATCAAACTGGCCTTAAGTCCAAGAATACCAATCAAAATATGCATGCGGAGAAAGGGGAAAGCATTAGGCCTTTAATTGATGCGGAAATAGAGAAAGGGTAATTTACTGCCTTTATAATTTTAGTAATACTTAATTGGAAAATTTCAATGTTGAAGTGCTTTTTGGTTTTGGATTTGCATTTTTTTTAATAACAGCATTTCAGTTCTCATCAAAGAGGTTGATTCTTCATTCAATGCTGAGGAATTTTTGAAGAATCAGCAGCAAATCTCTGGTACAAATGCATATAGCTTCCAGGGTGCAGGTGACAAGAGTATTACATTGGGTAGGGTGGAAGCCTCAGTTAAGGTATATCTTCTTGCTCAAATATGATTGATAAATGGTCTGAAATAGCTAGATTCTTTTTATTGACATTATAGAAATTTCTTACTTGTTTTAGGCTGTTAGAGCTGCATTAGAGAAGTTAGAAGCGGGAGCTTCGCTTGAGGATGCAAAAAATGTCTGTGGTCCAGAGGTGATCAAGCAAATATTCAAGTGGAAGGTTTCAAGCCATTTTTCCTTTAATTGTAACTATTTGTTCTCAGAGCTATGCTCGCGTATTAAGCTTTGATGCTGGAAGGTTCTGAGTATATGTTTTCATGTTAAGGATTTTTTAGGTGCTTGTTTCTTAAACCGTAAAATCTTCAACTCAACTTAATTGGTCAAGTTGAGTTTTATTATTATTATTTTTTCACCACCTTGGCCTTAAGACTTTGTTCCTTTATCATGTGATGCATCTTTGGTCACTTGGAGAGAAAGTACCATTTTCCAAGCAAAATGGTAAAAAGAGAAGCTCTCTGATGTTGAAAGCATAGGCTTTTTACTATACCTGTGTGATAACCAATTTCACACATGATATAAATGAGTTTACTCACATCCCTAATTGGTTAGCTTAAAATCCTTCAAATAATAGATCAGCAGGACTTCTCTAAATCCCAGTGTCAGAGAGCCTTTTAATTATTGGTATTATATTCTTTTTGAGTAATTATTTGCATTTGAAAAGTTCTAATCAATTGTAGGAAGTGGCATTATGGTTGCTAGCTGCTTATCTCTTTTTGCCAATCTATGTAATGTGTATGATGTAAAAATGTTTGAGCATAAAATGTATAAATATTGTGGACAACAATATATTAAACTCACTACTAAAAGTTTGTTTGACAATTTAAATGCTTATATGTTGCATTCTAATTCTATAGGAGAATCTTGCTGTCTATCTTGGACCTTTTCTCCATGGAATGAGGTATACATCTTTTGGTCGCCATTTCACAAAAGTGGAGAAGCTTATAGAGGTATTAATGCTTGCTTTTCTATCTAAGCAAATAAATTAGAGTTAGAGTTGACTTCTTTCTAAGAACCGAACTTCTTAGAACATCTTTTGCCTACTAATTATAGTTTGAGTCATTTTCAAACCACTGTCTGGAAGAAAACAGCACAACTGTAAATTTATAAGTAGTCTTAAGTTTTCCTGAAGATTTATATTTTATTGATGAATAGATGTGGTGTTAACTATTAAGTTGATGTTCTTGGGGAATAATCCCGAATAAAACATAATAGGAGAGCAAGTGTTTTACTTTTTTCTTTATTGTTATTTCATTATTTTTCAGCTATCTTACAGCTGGTCATTCTAGAACTTTGTCCTTTGCAACTGAAGGAGAAAAGTAAAACATTCCACAAAAAATGGTTGCAGTTCTATGCTACTATCAACAGTGTGGAGATTTAGTTTACTATTAGGCTCTATCTAAGTTTTCATTGGCATTTGCTATGTAAATATGTTGTGGTTTGGTTCTGTTCTTGCTTCATGAATATGTCGATGCTTGGTTGAGATACATAGCGGAGCTAATAGCACTTGTTTATGCTGCAGATTGTCAACAGGCTCCATTGGTATGTACAACATGGTGATACTGTAAGACTATTCTTCTCCGTTTTGCTTTAGTTCACTAAATTTCCATTCATTATTGCACGTAATGTATGATCTTCTGGTGAAGAGCATAATATAATGGATGATTTTCTAGTGAATAAACGTAACATAATGGGCACATTTATTTTGTTTCTAAAAGATTGAACGAAATTCTACCGTGATCTTATGTCTTGTATTTGCAACTGTGAATGCTTCTTTTTTCTTTTTTACATTCTTCAACATGTATCACTTGAAGCAATTCATAGAATGATCACATTTTTTTTTATTGTGCTTCATGTTTTCATTCTCAAAGTTTACAAAAGGTTTGGATTATATAGTGGGAGGGCATTCTGTAGTATGAGATCACACAAGGACATTAATTCATAAAGAAGTGATGTGTTAGCATCATGCATCTTAATATGTGAAACTGGGAATGCAACGATTTTGATTTGATCTTCCGATTCGCACTTGCTATTACTTAGAAATTGGCTACTCATCTAGAGATGAAAGACCATAGTATTAGGTAAGAGATGCCACTGACTTGAAATTTTAAAATGTTCAATAGTCTTATTCTGGTATATATTTGGTGGTCATGGAAATGGCATAAGAATCCTGATCCCATTTTAGTGTTTTTTTTGTCGTTCCAGATTATGACCTGAAATTTGATTCTTGCTAACTATCCGATTTGATTTTTATATTTATTATGGTTCTATTAATATGGTCATCTTATTTACACAATGAACACTTCTTGAGCAGATAGTCGACTTTTGCTGTGGTTCCAATGATTTCAGTGGTTTATTAAAAGAGAAGCTAGAGAAGGTTGGGAAGTCGTGCTTATTTAAAAATTATGATCTTTTTCAGCCAAAGGTATGGTTAGTCTTTCCTGCATCTAAGCTCCTTTTGACTGGTGATGCTTTTTGGTTTGTGCCTTTCTCCATTTTTTATGAGTTCTAAAGTCTCAGTTGCAACTTCAAGATCTTGATGAATTGTTTCTATCTAAAATCGTTGTTCCCATCCTATAAAATTATTCATGTGGCAGAAAGAAACGTAAATTGTCTTGTCATTTGATCCACAAACTAAGTTTTGAAAATCATTTTGATAGAAGGCAAACCAAAATCCTTTTTCTTTAACTCCAATTTTTGTCAATCATATTATAAAAAAGTACCCATCAGATTGTCTTGTTAAAAATAGTGTATTGACAATTAATAAATACCCGGTGTTTCATTTGTGTTGGGTTGATGATACATAAGAAGGCATGAGCCAGACCTCACATTTCCTGGATTTGAACTGAGATCTTTAATCTGAATAAGGTGTTACTCTTATCATCTAAACCAAAGAATATGAGCGAAAAAGAAACTCACCCTGCAACATTTCCAAACTGCTGTAGTAAGTAATACTACTTGTAATTTATGTGCTTGAAGGAGTTGAACATGGCCTTATTTCTAGCATATATATTTTCAACTACTATATGAGTAAATTGGGCACTATGCCATCATTATGAGCCATCTTGGGGTTGAGTTGCTACCATCATTTTTAACTCTAAACTGAAAGGAGTTCTGGGTAGTGGTCTTGTAATTAAACTATTTGTTGTGCGGAAACGTGTGAAAGAGTAAAATTATTGTACTAAAAAATCACACTAAGTTCAATTCCCAGGAAAGAGAGGTGGATCACGAGGATCACTTAAGTACCAAGTCTTTCCTAGCCAGAATATCCCTCTATCGTAATTTAATAGCACAATAAATCACTACAATCACATTCACAAAATATGAACAATAAATAGTAAAGAACACGAGAATTTTAACGAGGTTCGCAAATCTTGCCTACGCCCTCTGCACTACCAACTATATTTCACTCCAAAATACAAGTGAAACTTTACAAATAGGAGAGAGAATAATGCCTTAAGTAGAGAATGGCAAATGTGGGATGATGAGAATGAGCAATGGTTGGCCTATTTATAGTTGAGGTTTAAGGGCCACCTTGCAAATTCCCTATTCACTTAGGGACCAAAAATTGCTATTATCCCATGCCCAACACTAAATAAATATTTAGTGCCCATAACTTTGACCTTTCCAAGGTATGGGTAGGTATGGGAAAGGTATGGGCAAGGTATGGGATATATTCTAATAATCTCCACCTTGAAGATTTGATTAGGATAATCTTTTCTTCACACAATTCTTTCGCCTTTGACAACAATACTTGATAGTGCCTTCTTCAACTGTTAAACTTGCGGATATTGATCAAGTTCAAACAATGTTCGAACTTGGTTCTTTATTACCACCTTGGTCATCATATCTGCGGGATTATCTGCAGTCTTGATCTTCGAAGACAAATTTTCCCTCTTCAATAATTTCCGCACAAAATGGAATCGTGCGTCGATATGCTTTATGCGTGCATGATAGACTTGATTCTTTGCTAAATGAATAGCACTTTGACTATCACAATACACGTTAATATGCTCTCGAACCAACCCCAAGGTTTTAGCCATACCTTGTAACCAAATAGCCTCCTTTACGACCTCTGTTACAGCCATGTACTAAAACACGTGGTTGACAACGAATCAGAGATCGTAATGTAGACTTCCAACTTATTGGTCCTCCAGCAAGTGTAAACACATAACCGGTGGTTGATCTTCGCTTGTCCAAATCACCGCATAGTCGAATCAACGTATCCAATAACACCTTTACCAAGTGTATTATCCTCGCTTGAACAGTAATCCAACATCTACGGTCTTCGAATATACCGTAGAATCCATTTCACAGCTTGTCAATGTCTTTTTCCAGGATTATGCATATACCTGCTCACTATACTAACTGCCTGTGAAATGTCGGGTCTTGTACACACCATTGCATACATTAAGCTACCATTGCATTAGAATACGGAACTTGTAACATGTATTCTCGTTCCGTATTCGTCGAAGGAGATAGTTGTGCGTAAAGCTTGAAATGAGAAGCCAACGGGTACTTACGGGTTTTGTATGCTCGTTCATGCCAAACTAACTGTAGTACCTTTTTCAAATCATTTTTCGAGTCAAGCTAACTCTATCATGAGCTCTATCTCTCCATATTTCCATGCCGAGAATCCTTTTAGCTTCTCCTAGATCTTTCATCTCAAACTCGAGATTGAGTTGAGTCTTCAATCTTTCAATCTCAACTCGCTCTTAGATGCTATTAGCATATCATCAACATATAAGAGCAAGTATATGAAAGTTCCATCTTGTAAGCTTCGAAAATATACACAATGATCAAATTTGCTTCTTGTGTACCTCTGCCCTTTCATGAACTGATCAAATCGCTTGTACCACTACCTCGGAGATTGCTTCAATCCATAAAGCGACTTTGTCAGTTTGCAAACCCAATTTTCTTTTCCAAAGAACCTTGAATCCATCCATTTGAGTCATATAGATTTCTTCTTCCAAATCACCGTGTAAAAATGCGGTCTTCACATCAAGCTGAACTAGTTCAAGATCATATTGCGCAACCAAGGCTAGCAAAATCCGAATAGACGAATGCTTCACAACAGGAGAAAACACTTCATTGTAGTCTATTCCTTCTTTCTGAGCGTAACCCTTTGCTACCAATCTAGCCTTGTATCGAATTTCATTTTTACCAAGAAATCCTTCCTTCTTTGCATATACCCATTTGCATCCAATTGCCTTCTTTCCTTGGCGGTGTCACCAACTCCCAAGTCCTATTTTTATGAAGAGATGGATTTCTTCATTCATTTCTTGCTTCCATTTTACACCATTAGGGTTACTTATTGCTTCGTGTAAGTAGAAGGAACATCATCATCTGCAATTGGAAGTGCATAGGCCACTATATCATCAAAGCGAGCAGGCTTACGAATCTCTTCTTGGCCTCCTATATGCAATTGAATCTTGTTCTTGTAGAGGTTCTTGGGTAGGAACCTCTTCATCATTTGTCCCTCCAATATTAGGCGGATCATCGTTAACCTTTTCAAGCTCCACTGCTGCAAAGTACTCTGGTTTTGTCTTTCTTTGTGAATCCTTGTACTTTAACATGGTTGATTCATCAAAAGTCACATCTCATGAAAACAATCTTCCTTGTATCGGGACACCGAGACGGTATCCTTTTACTCCATCAGTTATACCCAAGAATAATGCTTTCTTTGCTCTTGGGTCTAACTTTGATTCTTTTACATAATAATATGCAGTGGAACCAAATACATGTAAAGAATCATAATCGAGAGTGATTTACGAGTCCACATCTCCATAGGAGTTTTTCCATTTATTGCAGCTGATGGCAAACGGTTAATTAGATGCCACGCATATGTAACTGCCTCAGCCCAAAATTCCTTGCCCAATCCAGCATTGGACAACATACATCGAACTTTTTCCAGTATAGTTCGATTCATGCGTTCTGCCACCCCATTCTGCTGTGGTGTATCCCGAACAGTGATGTGTTGCACAATGCCCTCATCTTGGCATACTTGTAGAAATGGATCGTTTTTGTACTCAGTACCATTATCTGATCGAAGTCGTTTGACCTTTCGACCAGTCTGAGTCTCCACCATCTTCTTCCATTTCAGAAATGCATCCAAAACTTCATTTTTTCTTTCCATTAGATACACCCATACTTTTCTTGAATAATCATCAACAAAAGTAACAAAATAGTGCATACCTCCCAAAGAAGCCACTTTGGTAGGTCCCCACACATCACTGTGAACGTAGTCTAGAATTCCTTTTGTATTGTGAATTCTTGGACCAAATTTTACCCTCTTCGCTTGCCCGAACACAATGTTCACGAATTCCATTTTGCAAGAATTTGCACCTTTCAACAAGCCTTGCTTCGCCAATGTCTGCAACGCTTTTCACCAAAGATGTCCCAATCGCATATGCCATAATCTGGTAGCCTCGAATCTACATCTTTGTAGAAAGCTGTTGATGTTGATCCAATAACTGCACTTCCATTTAAAAAGTACAAGTTATTTCTTCTTGTGCCTTTCATCACCGTCAATTGCCCAGCTACTACCTTTAGTAATCCATCTCTCAAAGTGATTGTGAGCCCTTTAGATTCTAGGGCCCCTAATGAGATGAGATTTTTCTTCAGGCTATGTACATAGCGAACATCTGTCAAGACTTGGATTGAGCCGTCGTGATTCTTCAATTGGACTGTACCCACTCCCATTGTCTTACAAGCACTATCATTGCCCATAAGAACAATTCCACCTTCTAGCTCTTTAAGACTAGAAAACCAGTCCTTATTAGGACACATATGGTAAGTACATCCTGAATCCAAAATCCACTCATCCGTTTGACATGCCATTGTCATGCCAACCAAACTAAAGTCTGACTCCTCATCATGCTCCGCTACATATGCATTAGAAATAGTCTTGCCCTTTTGTAGCTTAGGACAATTCTTTTTCCAATGCCCTTTTTCACGGCAAAAGGCACATTCATCTTTGGCGGGTCTCCCTTTGGACTTTCCCCTTCTACCAGATTTGCTGCTGTGTGAACGACCTCTTACTGTTAAGACTTCTGCAGTTGTATCTCTGTGATCTCTTTTATCTTTCTTTCGAGTCTCAGATCTATACAACGCACTACAGACTGCATCAAATGTGATCGTGTCCTTCCCATGAAGCAATGTGGTGGTAAGATGATCATATTCATCAGGAAGGGAATTCAACAACAATAATGCCTTGTCTTCATCTTCAAATTTCTCATCCAAATTTAGCAAGTCTGCTAAAATTTTATTGAATGAGTTCACATGGTCATTCATCGACATACCGGGTGCATACGTGAATCGATAAAGTTTCTTTTTCATATAAAGCCTATTTTCAAGACTTTTCGTTAGAAACTTTTCTTCCAGTGTATCCCATAACTTCTTCACGATGTCTCCCTCATGACAGTAGTACTTCGCTCTTTGGCCAAACATAGGCGGATTGTACCATACTACTGTCTATTGATCTTGGCCCACTCCTTGTCATCCATCTTGTCGGGTTTTTCTTCAAGGGCTATATCTAGCTCTTGCGACATAAGACATCCAGATCTCACATTGCCACATACCAAAATTATTGGTACCGTCAAATTTTCTACTTCAAATTTTGCATTTGTTACTGAGAGTCCTTGCGATGACGATCTCGCTGCCATTTTTTCTCCTCAATCCCACTCATCAGATATGTGAACAAAGATGAGTATCGTGAATAGTGTAGTAAACGGTCGTATTCCCCAAGTACGAATCTAGCTCGATACCAATTGTTGTGCGGGCGTGTGAAAGAGTAAAATTATTGTACTAAAAATCACACTAAGTTTAATTCCCGGAAAGAGAGGTGGATCACGAGGATCACTTAAGTACCAAGTCTTTCCTAGCTAGAATATCCTCTATCGTAATTTAATAGCACAATAAATCACTACAATCACATTCACAAAATATGAACAATAAATAGTAAAGAACACGAATTTTAACGAGGTTCGCAAATCTTGCCTACGCCCTCGAGCACTATCAACTATATTTCACTCCAAAATACAAGTGAAACTTTACAAATAGGGAGAGAGAACAATGCCTTAAGTAGAGAATGGCAAATGTGAGATGATGAGAATGAGCAATGGTTGGCCTATTTATAGTTGAGGTTTAAGGTCCACCTTGCAAATTCCCTATTCACTTAGGGACCAAAAATTGCTATTATCCCATGCCCAACACTAAATAAATATTTGGTGCCCATAACTTTGACCTTTCCAAGGTATGGGTAGGTATGGGAAAGGTATGGGCAAGGTAGGGGATATATTCTAATACTATTCCTAGCACTGTTAAAAGCTCGAGTCGACTTGAAATTAGAGGCTCAATGTTTGGATTGAGCTCGACTTGAGGTAAATGTCAAACTCCTCAAACTTGCTTGTTTAGGCTCATTTACCTAGTAAAAAGATAAGCTTGAATTCAAGTTTAAGCTTGATTATTTTGCTGAGCTTGAATTGAATTTTTTCAATATTGATTAAAATAAAAAACTTGATCAGGCTTGTGAGCTACTTGCATAGAGTATTAGGATGCTCAAATTCGGCTTGATCGCTTGAGCTCGGCTTATAATAACTGAGCCTAACCCATGTAGCTTGTGAGCAAAAATGTCAAGTTTACATCCCTAGTTATGAGGATTCAGATGATCCAGAATTCCTAATGTGATCTGAGTGTAAAGGATTCAGATGATGTAGAACAAACAATAAATACGGTTAAATTTTAACCATGGTTGCATTTCAATAGTGTAAATGTTGCATGCTCTGAGTTCGCTTCCAGCTTCTGCAAGAATGATGGCTAAAACTTGTGCTTAGTTGAGCATTTCGTGTGGCCACCCGTGGAGCTCTTATAATGGATCCTCTTTTGGTTGTTAAACATATGTTTTGATGCTTAGGCACCGTTCTTAGATGCCAAAACTTTTTTTTTACTGTATTGTTATATAATCATCATTGACTTGTATTGTTTTACTTTCACTAACACTTGAAATAGTTAAAAGTGTTGAAATATGTTTATATTTTAAATTTATTTAGGTAGATAAATCTTATTTAGGTAGATAAGTTTTATTCATATTTTATTTTATCTTTTAGTAGTTTATTAGAATAAGGGAATTATTTCCTAATTAGGATTAGGACTCTTTTCTCTATTTAAATCCAGATCTTTAGTTAATAATAATAAAACAATTTTATTAAATGTTCTCTTGAAAACTTTCATGGCATCTGAGCTAGGTTATCTCTAGTAACATCATGGTTAAAACAATCTTTATTGGAGATAAGAGATCCAACAATCAAACAGAGAAAGAAAGTTAAGTTTTATTGTTGAAACAACTAATGAAAATTATGAGGGTCAAAGTTCTCTAGAAGGGTCTCCATTCACTAAGGAACAACTAGAGCATTTACACAAGCTTTTTCAATCACCACAATTTCGAATGAATTCATATCTTCCTATCTGATCTAATGATCCTTCTTCCTCTTTTGCCCAATCAGGTACTGATTTTTCTGTTTTTTTCAGTGCAAGTCTTGTAAAACAAACACGTGGATCGTTGATTATTGAGCTAGTGATCATATGACTAGTAGTCATTTTTTTTTTTCAACTTACACACCTTGTGCAGGAAACAAAAAAATCAAAGTAGCAGATGGGTCGTTCTCTGTAATAGCCGAGAAAGGCACTGTTAAAATTTCGCCTTGGTTTTACATGATGTTTTTACATGTGCCAAATCTAGCTTGTAATCTCATATCGGTCAGTAAATTATCCCAGTCCTTGAATTGTCATGTTATATTTGACTCCTCTATGTGTCAATTTTAGGACATAGTCTCGGGGAGGATAATTGGCAATGCTAAAGAATCTGGTGGAATTTACTTTATTGACGACGACCATCTAAGTATACCAACAACTACTTTATGTTTAAATTCTACTTCTATTTTTGATAAGGTTATGATTTGACATTATAGGCTTGGACATCCTAATTTTTACTATTTAAGATATTTATTACCTGATCTATTTAAAAATAAGTCTTTCATATCACTATGAATTTTGTGAATTGGCTAAACATTATCGGCCGTTTTTTCCACCTCAAAAATATAAAGCTTTTAAACCTTTTTCATTAATTCATACTGATGTTTGGGGATTTTCAAGAGTCAACTTTTTCAAGAAAACGTTAGTTTGTCACATTTATTGATGATCATGCTTGCATTTGTTGGGTGTTTTTATTAAAAGATAAGTTTGAAGTTAAAAATGTGTTTCAGCCTTTTTATGCTATGGTGAAAACACAATTTGGTGTGAGAATAGAAGTACTTCGGAGTGACAATGGTGGGAAATTTTTTAGTAATCAATTAGGTGTTTTCTTAACCAAACATGGTATAGTCCACTAAAGCTTTTGTACAAATACACCACAACAAAATGGGGTTGCAGAAAGAAAAAACCGACATCTTTTGGAAGTAACTGGAGCCTTATTGTTCATTAGTCAGGTACCACATTATCTTCGGGGTGAAACCTTGTTAACAGCCACATATCTTATTATTAGAATGCCGAGTAAAACTCTAAAATATAGAACTCCTTTCAGTCTTTTTAAAGATAACTTTCCTAACTATAAATTGATCACAGATTTATTCCTCTGAGTTTTTGGGTGTAGTGTTTTTTGTTATCTTCACAACCAAGGTAAACTAGATCCTGGAGCAAAAAAATGCGTCTTTGTTGGTTATGCTTCTAATAAAAAGGGTTACAAATGTTACGATCCAATTGATAGGAAGATTATTGTTACCATGGATGTCACATTCGTTAAAACGCAATCTTACTTTGATTCTAATCTTTAGGAAGATTTTATAATTGATCAAGAAAACACTAGGAATATACAATATAAGGATTCTAATAATGTGGAAAGTGAATTTATGATTAACACAACAATTAATGATGTTAATGTTGTTAATGAAAAGGACTATGAAGGTGTAGGGTTTGATCATGAGAATAAAGAACAAACAAAGGAGTTAATTATTTACTCAAGAAGAAATCGAAATCAAGAAAGTGGAACCCACCAGATTTATCACCAAGAATCTGACTTGCAAGATCTTGTTAAGAGTCCAGGTAAAGCTCATAATCCAACCAATGAATTTTCTGATTTAGATATTCCAATTACTAAAAGAAAAGGTGTTAGAAATGTTGTAAAATATCTCATGTCTAATTTTGTGTCCTATAAAGCTTTGTCTTCGACATTCTTAACCTTTGTTTCGTGTTTCGATACTGTGAAAATACCCAAAAATGTGAAATATGCTTTACAAGTTCTTGAGTGGAATGAGGCTATTTTAAAGGAGATGTGCGCTTTTGAAAAAACAGGTATATGGGAAACAGTGGAATTACCTGTAGGGAAAAAAATTGTGGGCTGTAAATGGGTGTTCACAACCAAATTCAAACCGGATAGATCTTTAGATAGATACAAAGCCCGATTGGTGGCTAAAGGGTACATTCAAACATACGGGATAAATTATCTTGAAACATTTGCTCCAGTAGCCAAATTAAATTTTGTTAGAGCTTTTATCAATTGCTTTTAATCTTGATTGGTCCTTACAGAAGCTAGATGTGAAGAATGCTTTCCTAAATGGGAAACTTGAAGAAGAAGTTTACATTTATCCTCCTTTAGGTTTTGAAGAAAAATTTGGAACTCGAATATGTAAACTCAGGAAATCTTTGTATGGTCTAAAGCAGTCTCCTTAAGCTTGGCTTGAACGGTTTACTCAAGTTGTTAAAAAATAAGGTTACTCACAAGGGCAAGCTGATCACATAATGTTTTATCGACACTCACAAAGAGGTAGAATAGCAGTTATTATAGTTTATGTCGATGATATCATTCTTACAGCAGATGATGTGGATGAAATAAGGCGTCTTAAGGAGCATCTAGCATTGGAGTTTGAGATCAAAGCCTTGGGTCCTTTGAAATACTTTCTTGGAATGAAAGTTGCTCGATAAAAGAAGGGTCTTGTGGTCTCTAAAAAAAATATGTGATTGATCTTTTAAAAGAGGCTGGGATGAGTGGTTGCCGCCCAGCTAAAGCACCAATTGATCCAAATGTAAAATTCGAAAATAAAGAAGGTCAATTAGTTGATAAAGGGCAGTACCAAAGATTAGTTGGTAAGTTAATTTACTTATCACATACAAGACTAGGCATAGACTTTGCAGTGAGCTTATTGAGTCAATTTATACACTCTCTAATAGAGGAACATGAAGAAGCAGTGTTTCAAATTTTAAGATACTTGAAGAGTTCACTTGCAAAGGGCTTATTCTTCAAGAAATTCGAACAAAAAGGAATTGGGCAAGCTCAATAATAGATAGAATATCTACATCAGGATACTATACATTTGTTTGGGGGAAACCTTGTGACTTGGCGAAACAAAAAACAAAGTGTTATAGCAAGAAGTAGTACAGAGGCTGAGTTTAGATCAATGGCTCAAGGGATTTGTGAAATGATGTGGTTAAAGAGAATTATGGAAGAGTTGAGGAAACCAATAACTTCGCCAATGAAGTTGTACTGTGATAGCAAAGCTGCTATTAGTATTGCTCACAATCCAGTCCAGCATGACAGAACTAAACATATTGAGATTGATAGACATTTTATCAAGGAGAAAATTGAAGAAGGCCAAGTGTGCATGCCGCTTGTTCCTTCAAAACAACAGATTGCTGACATACTCACTAAAGGGCTCTCTAAGACAAACTTTGATTTTCTTGTAAGCAAGTTTGGCATTATTGATATATATGCACTAATTTGGGGGAGGACGTTGAAATATGTATATATTTTAAATTTATTTAGGTAGATAAATCTTATTTAGTTAGATAAATTTTATTCCTATTTTAGGAATATTTTATTTTATCTTTTAGTAGTTTATTAAAATAATGGAACTATTTTCCCATTATGTTTTAGTAGTTTAGAATAAGAGAATTATTTTCAATTAGGATTAGGACTCTTTTCTCTATTTAAATTCAATTTTTTAGTTAATAATAACAGAATAGTTTTATTAAATGCTCTCTTGAAAACTTTCAAAAAGCATACCTGGCTGTTGCAGTTCAATTTTTTTGGTTTGCTCTTTTTGTATTGCTTCTCTAGTCTTTTGCCAGTGTATGCCATTCTAAAGGTTTCCCAATCTTTTTTTTTCTTTTTGCAGAATGATTTTAGTTTTGAAAAGAGAGATTGGATGAGTGTGAAGCCAAACGAATTACCAGATGGTTCTAGACTGGTAAGACACTTCAAAAAAGGATTAAATAAATTGACAAAGATGTCGCATGTGCTTCCTCTTTTGCTCTTTGATATTCTTGTTTTAACATTTTAATTAGATTATGGGACTGAACCCCCCTTTTGGGGTCAAGGCATCTCGTGCTAACAAGTTCATCAACAAGGCTCTTACATTCAGACCAAAGCTTATCATACTTATTGTTCCAAGGGAAACCAGAAGGTAAAGGCTTCCCTTGTAACCCTATTCTTATTGTTAAAAATTTTAATCAGAAGGTAATATTGCTCTCTTTCTCTATGTTGCCTTCTCATTTTAACAGACTTGATGAGAAAGATGCTTATGATTTGGTTTGGGAGGATGACAGAGTTCTATCTGGCAAGGTATGTAAAGATTTTAGTTACTTTTCTCTCACCGATTTTAGATATAAATGAACGTTTTACATTGCTCACATGTTCCTTATTCTTGTTTATTTCCCCAGTCATTTTACCTCCCAGGTTCAGTTGATGTAGAGGACAAGCAGTTGGAGCAATGGAATGTAAAGGCACCTCCACTTTATCTTTGGAGTCGCCATGATTGGACAGCCAGGCACAAGGCAATAGCACGAGAGCAACATCATGCATACGACTGGCTGGAAGAGTTGCCTGGAAATGGAGAAAATGCGAAAGAAGTTGAATTTAATTACCTTATGCAGGACAAACATGATTGTTATGGCGATTTCTCGAAAGACGTATATGCTTGTGGAGGTATTTCCAGCATATTGGATGGTGTTCCCGAAATGAATGATGGATTTGAATCCGAAGGCAGCAGAGGAACTGTCCATGGAAAGAACATGGAAGGCCAGTTTCCTGGAAGCAGTAGTATTTGGAAGAACAATGACTTCCCAAAGAAGATACATGACAAAGTAATTGAGATGCAACCTGAAGGACATGGCCATATGGATGCATCTCCAAAGGCAGCATCAGATAATGGGATAGCTTTGGAAACTGATGACATGTGCATTGATATGGAAATATCATCTCCAGACAACAGAGCCGGATATTATGAGGTTCCTGGAACTAAAGGAGGAGATGGGGTCTTCCAGAACCGTGGACAAGGTCCTCTTAATTTGGGGTTCAAAACAGAGTATAGGTTTAGGGATATCCAAAACCCTGTCTCAGCTCCTCGTCAAGAAAGCAAAAAACCCAGTGAGTATCAGAAGTGGAAATTACATCAGTGAATGTGATTGATGGTTCCTGAGTTGTTCAGTGGACTCAACTGATCTTCCCTCTTAAACTGGAACTAAAACTACATAGCAATAGTAGTAGGAATAAGAATAGGATATCTTTCTTAGCCTTTGAAGAACTAATTCCACTGCTCTTATTAGATGATGACGATGAGTTATAGTGCACTGACCCCATGATATGACATTGTTCCTTGCATTCGTATCTTTCAAGTACTAATTTCACTGCCCTCGTTATGATGTGATGCATTGCAGTGCGTGACTCCATAAATTTCCCAAAGTTCTTTCGTATAAATCAACGTTCATCTCAATCTGGAGTTTGAGACTAGGGAAAGGAAGAAATTAAGGCAATTAGATTTTATTTATGACAATTCAGATTATAAATTTTAAAACAAGAAAACAATTTAAAGAAAACAATTTAAGGAAAATTTTTATGTATATTTGGTTCCCAAGGTAACCTGCACCTTTTTGACGTATGTTCATGGTTTTTATGGTTTTATTTGTGTATGCATTCTCTTTAGACGTACTTTTGAGAAGAAATTTTACATTAATGAACCCAATTTTTTTAATAAGCGAAGTGTTTAAATATTTTAAATAAATCATTTAAAATGTTATTTATAATATAATTTTATATTTAATGTAATAATTTGAAATTTTTATTCATGATTTTTGTTAAAAGGAAAGGAAAGGTCATAGGTAAAAAAGTTTATATGGAACTTATTATTATTTGAAATAGAGGAACTTTCATTACTAAGATTTAAAACGAATAAGTAGCATGATAAACAGTCTTCAGCAATATTGGCATTGACAAAACTGTACATAAGAAAAAACTGTACATAAGAAAAGGTAGTTCGAAATACACAATAAAGTGATTAACGCTAGAATGTAAATTATAATTCCGTAAAAAACTTGAGTTGATTGATGGGTCGGGTTATCTGTTTAGGTCTAAAAGTCTACTTGAAATTTGAAAGGATTTGGACAAAAATATTAGG
This sequence comes from Gossypium arboreum, assembly GCF_025698485.1. Classification (NCBI taxonomy): domain Eukaryota; kingdom Viridiplantae; phylum Streptophyta; class Magnoliopsida; order Malvales; family Malvaceae; genus Gossypium; species Gossypium arboreum. The sequence continues at coordinate 19,671,098 of NC_069080.1, forward strand.
CTCAAAAAATGAGTTTGGAAAAAAAAAGAATGAGTTTGGGAAAAAAAAAGGCCCATTTAAAATATGGGTCGGGCCTGAACATTCAAGGCTAGAATCCGGCTCGACTCTGCACGTTTTTAAATTTATAATACTTTATATTATATTATTTTTATATATTATGTAATTTAAAGTACATTAAAAATATAAACATGTACTAAATATATAATACTACTCTAATATAAACATTAAAATAATGTTAAGATGACTATATAAAAACTTTCAATAAATAAAAAAATATAAATATATACTTTTAAAAATTTTTAAAAATAATATGGACGGGCCTAAAATGAGATTGGGCTAGTCTTTTGCAAATTTGGGCGGGTTTGAATAAAATTTTAAGCTCAAATTTTAGGTTGGATCGAGCTTAGAAAAACATAAAGTATGTTAATATCATGCTTAGGCCCGACACATGAGCACCTCTAGTTGCTGCCCATCCTTACGAGAACATCAATACAACAATTACCCTTCCGAACAATGTGAACAAGATGGCTATGTTGGAAGGTTGCCAATAAAGTCCTACAATCCAGAATCAAGGAGCGAAGAGATAAGTTACTACAAATATCTATGTGCAATAGAGATGTAATAGCCCGTTTTTCAGTAGTGTCAGAAATAGTGGTTTCGGGACAATGACTCCCACGTATCGATCTGTAAATATTATTTATTTAATATTTACGAGGTCATTAAGGTAGTATTAAAATTTGGTTATAAAATTTTATCGTTTAGTTGGTTAATTTAGTAAAAAGGACTAAATTGTAAAAGCTGTAAAAGTAGAATTCCATTAATTAAAGGTGTTAAATGTCAATTAAAGCGGTAAGGTAAGGTATCCAAATGGTAATTATACCATTTATGAGTTTAATGGACGATTCTGAGACTTAGTTAAATTTAAGTGAAATTCATTAAGGGCAAAATAGTAAATTGAAAAATAAAATGGAATTAAAGAAAATTAAAAGAGAATAAAACAAATGTTTCATCTTCTTCATTGAACTCAAACAAGAAAACCCTAAGGGAGAGCTTGAATATTTAGCTAGCTTAAACCTCTTGATAGGTATGTGAAATTTTGTTCGTTTTTAGTAATTTGTATGTTTTTCAACTCGTATTAGCTTAATTTAGCTAACTCGAGGGTTAATTTGTAAAATTTTCAAATGTTTTGGATTGTGTCATTAATGAGTTGAGTTGTTTTCTTGAAGCTTTTGAAAGATTTCTAAGCTTAGAGGTTAGATTAGACTGTTTTGTAAAGTAGTTTTTGATGATTTTAATGTTCAAGGACTAGATTGCTAAAAAAATGAAATTACTTGTACTTGAAAGGAAATAAATACAAGCTGGGGCTAGTATGAGGCCATGGAAGAATCGGCTATGTTTGGGTGTAAAAGAAAATGGGTAATTTGCATGTTTGGGGCTTAGGAATTAAATTGAATAAAGGTGAAAAGTTAAAGGTAATTTTGTAAAATGTCAAAAATGACTAAATTGTATAGAATGATTGATTTTGGTTGTTGATTTCATTAATTGAATGAAACTGTTGTTTTAGATCACGAGTTCGTTGACAATTGTGGAAAAGAAAAGATCGCGAAGTAGTTCCTGTACTTTTTGCGATTACTGTAAACCAGTGCTGTAAGTTCTTTTTTTTTTAAGTATGTTATAATTTATTTCATTACATTTGCCTTACTAGTAATTTTAAATATTTTTGTATCTCTAAACGATGGATTTAACAATGTTCGATAGTGAAATTGAACGTATTGAATATACTAATACAGGCCTCGTGCCTAGCAAGCTATATGTCGGTGATTTAAACAAGCCTAGTGCCTAGCAGGCGCTATAAGTTGGTGAAATGTTTCGGGCCTTGTGCCTAGCAAGCTTCATGCCGGTGAACGATTCATTCTGAATATTGATAATAGAGAATTCGTCAAATGACGACTTGAAAAAGGATCGAAATCACTGTACTGTTCATTATTCACTTGTTGTGAATTGTGTCCGACAGGATCTGGGATGTTCTAAATGAGTGTTTGTTCTGTTATGTTTAATTTGGTAAGATTATCGTTTGATTTACGAACTTACTAAGTTTCAGGTAAACTTACTTTTGTTTGTCCTTTGTTTTGTAGATTTCATTTTGTGGTTGGGGAGAATCGGATCAAGCTCAAAGAAACACACTATCTCAAGGACTCTTTGGTAGATTCTGAATAACTTGGTTATATGGCATGTAATAGGGCTATTGAGTATTTGTGATTGTGTATGTGTAATGGTTGTGTGTTTTGATTGCCATAGATATGTGGTCTAAGTTAAGAAAATTTTGACTGGCATAAGTTGTATTGTGTTGTGGCATATGCAAGAGTGTGAATGAGTAAGGAAATTGGTGTGGTTTGTTCATGAATGAGTAGGGTACTTTTGTTGGGAAAGCAAGACTATGAATGTGCTTTGTGGCTTGTATGTTCAAATTAAGAAATGAATTGTTTAGGTGTTTGAGTTGTGGTGTCATTATGGCACATTGGTCTGACACAGAGGCTATTTGCTTTGGCATGTGTTGAACATATTTGATTGCATTTTGAAGGTTTTTATGCATGTGTTTTGATAAGTCTAGGTATATAAACATTTAGGTATGAAAAAGGGCAAGATTTTAGGTCAATTAAGGTTGCAAATGATCTAGACATGGGCTATCACACAGCCATGTGTCTCACACGGGCTGAGACATGGGCATGTAGCCCAAGTCAGTGAGTTACACGATCTGGCACACGATTAGGTACATGGGCGTGTGGAATGGCCACACAGGCGTGTGGGAGAGCCATACGGCCGTGTGACCCCTGTAGATAAAATTTTCCAATTTTGTCCTTAATATTCTGATTTGTATCAATTTGGTCCCTATTTGTTCATAAACCTATTCGAGGGCCCAAAGGCCCGATTTAATTGTGATCAAGTATCAAGCTCCGTAATAATATGACCAACATGAAGTTGTTGAGCTAATTGTAACCCATCACGAAGGGCCCAAAGTTCGAAAATAATGTTAGAGGAGGAGCCAAGAAAACGATGACAGCTTGCTACCCAAAAGCCTTTTGAATCCTGGATAATCACTCCGCTCCGGCTAAACTCGGATTGCCAATGGATGATCCGTCACAATTTAATTTAACACATCCTTTATTAGGCGGATACCATTTGATACTTATGAAGTTTGGGAGTTTATAGCATTTGATGCGACTTGAAGGTGCAAAGAACTCGGTTGCACTTGCAGTTGAGAAATGAGCCAACAAGCTAAGATTATAGGATTTTCCAAATTTGTTTGCATTCCTAGCAAGCCAAAGATTTCGAAGGTAGAAAATGAAAACCAAATACCATGGTAGCTAAAGCCTCGAATAAAGGCATTTTGAGGTGAAGTTTGCATGCAGCCAAGTAGAAAAGGGATCATGAAATGTGTAGAATTAGTTTAGTTGTTGTAAATATGGTTAGTTGTTTAGAAAGTTAGTTTAGTTTAGTAAACTTTGTATATAAACAGAGCTGTGAATTTATTCAGTATGGCATGAGAAATGAATCATTTCAGTTCTCATTTCTTGATTGGTTTCATATTAGTTTCCTTTGTGCATCTTCCAGTTGCCACGATATACTTCCGGTCACCATCAATATGGCATCAGAGCCACTGTACACGGTGGTGGGCTGAACAATCAACTGTTAGCAGATTCAATATTGGGTTTTTGTTCTTTGTTTTCAGTTTCGAAATTTTTTCATTCGCTTTCTACTTCAGTTTTTTGGGGTTTTTCTTCTCTTATTCTTTCATTCCAGTTTTCTTTGGTTCTTTTAGATATCTTTGTTGTTGTTTTCGGCTTTTTCTCTTGTTTCTTTAGAAACTTTTCTGGGTTCTATTTTGGAATGACAGTTGCAGATCTTACGATTGATTTCAATAATCCAATTTATCTTCATCCTTCAGACACACCAGGTGTTCCATTGGTTTCTAATCCCTTGACCGGTCATGAGAATTATGCTGTTTAGAGTCGTTCCATGTGAATTGCGTTGTTAGCCAAGAAAAAGCTTGGCTTTATTGATGAATCTTGCATAACAGAATATGTATCACCGACCTTGCAGTCACAATGGGATCGTTGTAATGCAATAGTTCTATCATGGATTTTGAATAGTGTTAGCCCAGATTTATCGGCTGGGATTGTATTTGCCACTAATGCAGCTCAGGTATAGAAAGATTTGAAGGAACGTTATGACAAAGTCGATGGAACTAGAGTTTTTTTCCTTCATCAACAAATCTCTTCTCATGTTCAAGGTACTGGTTCTATTTCAGTATTCTTTACACGGTTGAAATTACTTTAGGATGAGTATTATGTGCTTGTATCAGTTTCTTCATGTGGTTGTGAGATGTCTCAAAAATATTTGGAGTATGTTCAACAACAAAAATTATTTCAGTTTTTAATAGGTCTCAATGATTCTTACGTTGCCATTCGTAGTAAAATCTTGATTATGCAACCTCTTCCCTAGGTAAATCTTGCATATTCTATGTTAGTTCAAGAAGAATCTCAGCGACTGCATACTTTCGTTGTTTCTCTTAATGATCCTACAACTTTGTATTTGTCTAATATGCAAACTCGAAAGAAATGGTTCAATGGGGTTTGTGACTATTGCAAAGTGAAAGGGCATAAACGAGAGTCTTGCTACAAGCTAATTGGCTTTCCTCCAAACTTTAAGTTTACCAAGTGTAAGTCAACTGGTTCCATTGCTTATCAAGTTGGGTCAACTAAGTTGCCTTCTGGTTCTTCTTCCACATCTATATCTGCTTCTCTTCATTCGGCACCAGTATTAACTTCAGAGCAATATCAACAGATATTGAATTTGTTAAAAATAAGGTAATAGTTTCGGGTGAAGGAGCTGCACATATGGCAGATATGGTTACTAAACTATCTTCCTTCCAGTGGATTTTAGATACTAGGGCTACAAATCATACGATATCTGATGGCCAATGCCTGGAGTTTATTGCTTTATGTGCTTCAACTTCATCTTTTGTGCAATTACCTACTGGAAAATCGGTTCCAATTTCTCATACTGGTTTATACACTCTGTTTCCTCTTGCTAAACTTACCAATGTTTTTCATGCACCAAATTTTAATTTCAATTTGCTTTATATTTCCAAATTAACACGTGATTTACATTGCTTTGTTTCTTTTTACCCTCAATTTTGTTTACTCTAGGACCTGTGCAGTGGATAGGTGAAGGCGATTGGTAAGAACAACATGGTCTCTAGATCCTTGTGTCACCATCCTCTCCTCATCAATCAACTTGTTTTACTCCACCATTTATTGCTTCTCTAGCTACACAAGATTCGTCATTCCTTTGGCATGCTCGTCTTGGGCATGTTTCTCTTTCTAAACTCAATAAATTAGATTGTTTACCATGTAAAAATTTGAATACTACTATTTCTCATTGTCATGTATGTCCTTTGGCTAAACAAACAAGACTTCTGTTTTCTGCTAGTCATTGAAGGAGCTAATGCACCCTTCGATTTAATATATCTTGATTTATGGGTCTATATAAAATTCCAACACATTTAGGGCATCGTTTTTTTTTCACCGTTGTAGATGATTTTTCAAGAATGACATGGGTTTTTCTAATCAAATTAAGAAGTGATACTATTGTTTTTTTAAAACAATTCATTGCTTTTGTTCGTACTCAATTTTCTTTGTTTATTAAAATTTTTTGCAGTGATAATGGAACCAAAATTTTTAATTCCGAAGGTATTTCTTTGTTTAATTCCTTGGGAGTCATTCATGAAAGCTCTTGTGTTCAAACACCACAACAAAATGGTGTTGTTGAACTCAAGCATAGACATTTGTTGGAAATAGTTTGAGCCATTAAATTTGAATCAAATATTCCGGCTCGATTTTGGGGAGAATGTATTTTAACAACATGCTATCTAGTAAATTTGTTGCCTACGTATGTGTTAAATTGGAAAACAGAAATGATATATCATGAATCTCCTTCTTTGTCTCATTTAAGGGTTTTTTGTTGTCTTGCCTATGCTAAAAATCTCACCTCTTCATATAAGTTTTCTCCATGTTTTTTTGCCTTCTATTTTAGTGAGATGTTCAACTGTCCAAAAGGGTTATATTTTATACAATATTGCCACTAAAGTCTTGTTTGTTAGACGGGTGTATTTTAATAAATTATATAATAAAGTTAGTAATATAGAAGAACAAGTAAATCATTTAAAAATATTTAGGAATTAGATTTGAACAATAAATCTAAAAAAATTATTTGAAGTTAATAATAAATTAAAACAGGTTATTGTTAATAGTAATATAGAGCCCGACATAGATTTAGATCCTTTGTATTATGGTAACAGTAATATAATTTTAACTTTATCGATGAAGAAGAAATTTCTTCGAAGAGTCATTTTCTACTATTAATAGAAATAAAAAATCAAAAAATGAAAAGAAGATATATTACTCAACAAAATATGATTTTTTAAAAGATAATTAAAAGGTTATCCTTTTATAGTAAAAATATAAAATAGTTTGGTTTAATTTTAAAACATATTACACCAAGATGTAAATTAGACCAATTCCTCCAATATGTGCTTTTATTGGATTTTCAAATCTTTATCTAATAAAACTGCTATTATAGGTATATCATGACCTTTTCTAAATAAAACTTTAATTGTTATCATAATTATAATTATTATCATAATTATATCTAAATGTATATATCTAACTTGAGGATATTTCTTTTAATCCTCTTAATTTTATCTTTAGTAAATAATGGGATTTTTAATCCTCCTCTAGTATCTTTAGTGACTGTATTGCAACTAATTTTCTATATGTCTTTGACTCCATATTTTAAACTTAGATATTTTATATATTTCTTCTTTTGAAATATGATTTTATTTATTTTCCTATCATTTCATCAAAAAGTCTTTTTCTTCTCAAATTAAATTTTCTAATTTTATATTTTGTTGCTTTAGGAATTTTTCTAATTGATTTTTAGAACTACTTCCAATAAATATATATTTTTCATCACATATAAAACATTTACATATTTGTTTTTAGGTTTTTAGAAGTTTTTCTTCTAATAAATTTTTCTTTTTCTTTTTATATATCTTTTATTTCCTGGTTTCCATCTAATTAATTTATATTTTCTATTTTTTATAAGTATTAGGACGTGTTATTTTACATCCAAACTCCCATTCATTTTCTAAAATTTTTGTACAGTCACTATAACTTAATTTTTTTTACTTGTTTAGAAGCTTTAGTTTGTAAACAATGTAAAGTTATTCTTTCTTTCGTAAAATTTATCCTATTTCCTTTTCCTAGAGAATCTATATTTTCTTTTGCTACTCCTCCTTCTTTACTATGTTTATCTAAATAAGATACATATTTTTTATACATATCTCATCCCATAGTGGGGTAATTTATGAAAATATTAATTTTCTAAAATTTTATATTTTCATTTTTAGCTTTTAATATTTATGAAGAATTTTTTGAAAATTCTTCGGATATCTTATATCACATAATTTAATTTTTGACAAAGTATAATTAGATATACTATTTTGATCTTTTTATCAAAATAACCACTAAATTCTATTTTTAAAATATTTATTAATCATTTTAAAAGATCTTAAGAGTACTTATCTGATTAATTAATTATATTTTTGGATAATATAACATATTTATTAAATATATATTTATGTAAATCATCCAATTTTTATTCACGTTTTCTTACTTTGGAATCTCCTGGCAATCAACTTTTTTCACAAACACCATCACCTACATCACCTAATGGTCAGCCTAATTTCAGCTTTAATTAGCCCATTGTCTCATCCACAACGACCTCTGGTTCATATACTTTTGACCTTTTGATCAACCTTATATCTACTCCTTTACCTGACACTTCTTTTTGACCCGCCGTATCACCGCATGATTTTACACATTTATCTGGCTTTTTTATAAAAATAATTTAAAAAATTTAATTAATTATTGAAATGATCTAATTTTTTAATTAAATATAAAAATAAACTAAAGTCTACCGTTGGTGGAGTCTAATAGTTTGACTCCACCAACATGCCATGTCAGCGATCAGGGAAAAAAATTAATTTTTTAATGGAGTCATATAAAATAATACTATTTATATAAATATCAAGAAAATACTGTAATTTTTAAAAATATGAGAGACTTTTAAAAATATTTTTATTTTGTGGTGGAGCCATTTTATTTGACACCATCAGATTACGACACCCTTTTACTTTTTTTTTTTACTTTTTTAACTTTTATCCTTTTGTCCTTTTTCTTTTACTTTTTTAAATTTTATCTTTATTCTTATTTATTTTATTTATTATTAATTTTAAAAATTTGAGTTATATATTCGAAATATTTTATAATATATATTTTAAAATTTTAAATATATATTTGAAATTATTTTTTAATATTAAATATATTTTTAATAATATAAAATATTTAAATATTTTAAAGATATGACCTTTAAATTTATTATTAATTTTATAATATTTTAAATATTTTTTAGTTTGTTTTATAATATTTTAAATTATGATTTTAAATTATTTTAAAGATATTCAAACCTCTTTTTAAATTCTATTTAAAAGTTAAAAATAATATTTTATTTAAAAATATATTTAATATTTAAAAATAATATTTAAAATTTTAAAAATATATATTATAAAATATTTTAAATATATATTTTAAATTTTTAAAATTAATAATGAAAAATAAATAAAATAAATAAGAATAAAGTCAAAAGTTAAAAATTTAAAAAGGGACAAAAATTAAAAAAGAAAAAAAAGTAAAAGGGTGTAAGGCAATGTAGTGGAGCAAAATGAAATAGCTCAATACAAAATGGATTTTTTAAAAAATTTTTATATATTTTTAAAATTACAGTATTTTTTAATATTTATATAGATGATACTATTCTATATGACTATACCAAAAATTATTTTTTTCTTATTGTTGAGTGACATGTTGGTTGAGTCAAAAACTTTTATTGTAAATTTTAAATTATTTTTATATTTAATTAAAAATGAGTCATTTGAATAATTAATTAAATTTTTAAGGTTATTTTATTAAAAAACCCATTTATCTTCTACCAGTTCCATACCTTTAACTTCTGTTACGACTTTTGAACCAGTCTGCCGTAGTACACGCCCTTCCAAGCCTCCCACATGGATGTAAGATTATGTTTGTTGCTCTCAATCGTCTTCATGTCAGAACGGTCAGTACCCTCTTTCATCTTCTCTTATTTATCATCATTTTCCTTCTCATACTCAATTTTTTGTTACCTCTATTACTCATATAACTGAACCTAAAAATTATATTGATGCCCTTTGAGATGAGAGATGTGTTGAGGCTATGAAGCAAGAGATTCAGGCATTGGAATCAAATGTCACTTGGGATGTAGTTCGTTTACCCTTTGGTAAAACGCCTATTGGTTGAAAATGTGTTTTCAAGGTAAAATATAATGTTGATGAAACAGTGGAGCGCTTTAAAGCTCGTCTTATTGATCAAAGATTTACTAACAAGAGGGTGTTGATTTTCACGAAACTTTTTCTCTGGTTGCCAAACAAGTTACGGTGCGTACTGTTATTGCACTTGTTGCGCAACATGACCGGCCATTGTTTCAAATGGACGTTTACAATGCATTTTTGCAAGGGATTTGCATGAAGAAGTCTACATGTTGCTTCCTCCTGGTTTTCACACTCAGGGGGGAACTTAGGTTTGTCGACTGCGAAAATCCATGGAACATGAAGCTCACTGAAGCCCTTCTACTCGATGGTTATTCACAAAGTAAACATGATTATTCTCTGTTTACTAAGAAGGTTGAAAATCGGGTGGTCACGATGCTTATATATGTGGATGATTTATTAATAATTGGGAATGATGAAGATCTTATTCGTGAGCTGAAACAAGTGTTGCACCAAAGTATCAAAATGAAGGATTTAGGGGATCTTAAATATTTTCTGGGCATTGAGGTTTTCAAATCCAAGGCAGGGATTGTTTTGACTCAGCGAAAGTATGCTCTTGAATTAAGTTAAGATATGGGGCTTACCGGAGGAAAAGTGGTTGTTACTCCTTCGGAACAGAATCTAAAGTTGACATAGGTAAACTATGATCAAGCAATGCAAGTCAATCAAGATGATGAAATTTTAACAGATATATAGTTGTATCAACGGCTCATTGAAAGGTTATTGTATTTGACTCATACGAGACCAGATATAGCTTTTGCAGTACAACATCTGAGTCAGTTCATGCAACGACCAAAAAGATCGCATTATGAGGCGGCACTTCGAATTGTACGACATGTAAAGAAGGATCTAGGTCGAGTTTTGTTTTTTCCAACGAAAGGGTCTTTACGGTTAGTAGCATATTGTGATTCAGATTGGGCCTCCTGTCCAATGTCAAGAAAATCGGTAACAGGATTTTGTGTGAAAATGGGAGATTCGTTGATCTCATGAGAAAAAAAACAGAATACCATATCAAGATCGTCAGCTGAGGCAAGAGTATAGAAGTATGACCTTGACGGTTTCAGAAATTGTTTGGTTAAGTGGATTACTGGATGAAATTGGTTTTAAAAGCAAGGAATCAGCCATATTGTTTTGTGATAACAAGGCAGCAATTCAAATAGCAAACAATAATTTATTTCATGAGAGAACAAAGCATATAGATATTGATTGCCATTTTTGAGGGAAAAGATACAAAAGGAATTGCTTCAAACTGAGTATGCATCAACAAAAGAGCAACTTGCAGATGTTTTAACAAAAGGACTTACTATTCAACAACATATTAGCATTTGGTAGACAAGTTGGGGATGAGAGACTTGTTTCATCCACCAACTTGAGGGGAGTGTAGAATTCGTTTAGTTGTTGTAAATATGGTTAGTTGGTTAGAAAGTTAGTTTAGTTTAGTAAACTTTGTATATAAACAGCTTTGTAAATTTATTCAGTATGGCATGAGAAATGAATCATTTCAGTTCTCATTTCTTGATTGTTTTCATATCAATTTCCTTTGTGCATCTTTCGATTGCCATTGATATACTTCCGGTCGCCATCAATAAAATGATTTGAGCAAATGAGGAGGAATAACCAAGGCTATCCAAAGTGGTTTAATGGAGCTGCAAGATCTTAGAATGTGAGTAAGATCATTGGAACCAGAATCACAAAAATAAGTCTGGTCTCTAGGTAAAATAATAAAATAGAGTTTTAAGTTCCTTAAAAATTAGAGAATTTTTTTTTAAGTCTCTTAAAAGAAAAATTTGGGCCCTTAAAAGTTGGTAATTTTTTTAATTTTAAATGTTAAAAAAAATATTTTGAACCACTAAAAATCGAAAAACAATATTTAGCACCTTTTTCAGCTTTGGGCCTTGGGCGGCCGCATGTCCAACAACCCTAGGGTCGAGTCTGCACAAAAATGACAAGTATGGACAATGTCCATCCCTCTTTTGTTGAGAAAGGTGGTACTCGAAAGAATGCAGTGAAAAAGCTCCCAAATGAAGAACTTCAACTTGGGCAGTAATTGCAATTTGCGAACCCAGTTCCAATTTAAGATACATATTGGTAAAGGCTCATTTACAATGTTACAGGCTATATTGTAAGCATAACTTAGAGAGAAAGAACTGGAGGGGGTACCATTCCAGCTAAGAGTATCCAGTAAGTCAGGAAATAAAGAAAGTGGGGTGGCTTTTAACATACAACCTATCGAAACAAGTAGTTTGAAGGAAATGGAGCTCGATCAGGTCCAGGAGAAAAGATCAGACATCTAATTTTTCTTCATTAAAATTAAGAGGTCCCTCAATGAGTGACCTTAAATGACCGAGACCCGTCCAATTGTTCGACCAACAAATGGTATTTAAACCGGAAGAAATCAACCAACGAAAACATTTCGGTAAAAGGCTTTGAATGTCATTGAGACATGCCAAGTGGGAGAAGAGCGAGAAGAAGTATCACGAGTAAGATATTTAGCATGAAGAACGGAAGTTAAAATTGATCTTGAATGGTGAATAAGCCGCCAACAGAGTTTAAGGAGGTGAGCTTGATTAAGAGCCTTAGTTTGATGCAAATCAAGTCCACCATTATATTTTGGACGAGTGACTTTGCACTAATTAAGACGAGGAATGTGAGAGTATCAAATATATCTAGTAACTTTTATTTACTTTTTAACTTTTCTTACTCCGACGTACCAAATATATTTCTCCCCTATAAGTAGATTTACCATTTTTGATATAATTTAATACAATTAGTGATGTTAAGGGTGTTGGGATGCTTTGGAATCTTGATCCCGATGTTTTAAGGGTATTTTTAACATATTAAAATCCATATAAATGATTATTAATTGTTGAACTTAATATATTATATAAAAATAAATTACTATATAATTAATTTTAACAAGTATCTCAAGATTTTGGTAAATAAAATCTTCATTTAAAAAAATCATCTTTCAATAATTGGTTTTAGGTACTAAACGAAGTCGATCCAAACCTAGTTACCAACCTACTCATTATGTAGAGTTTTGTTAATTAATTAAAAATGGTTGGTAAAGGTTCAAAGAAGAAATTATTTGTGAAAGCGACGCCGCTTACATAAAATAATGTATTGATTTTAACACTATACCAACCTACCAATTATATAACATAGAATTGTTGAAGTTCAAATGGCATTAATTTTTTCCTTTTAAATTGTAATTTATTTTAATCGTATTAGTCTGTATTATTTTTTATAAGTCTATTAATTTTAATTTTAAAATAATTAGATATAATGAAAACTATTATAAAAGATAAAATAAAAAATAAAAAATAATTTTATAAAGAAAACTGATTATATACCAAATGGAAACAAAACAAACATTAAGAATATATTATGAAATGTATAAAATATATATTATGAAAATAAATATACATAATTAGAAAAAAATAACTTAATTTTCTTGAGTTAAATTTAATTATAAAATATATAAATATTGATAGAAATAATTTTAACATTTTAACTTCAAGATATTTAAAATAGTAATGACATGGGAAACCCATCATTGCTATAAATCAACTAAATGTTAAGAGCGAAGTTAGATAAACGGCTTCTTTCTCAATACCATCACATTCCATCAATTAAAAGGGAAAAAAAAGAAAAATAATCACGTAAAAATTTTATATATAAATAAAACAGCATGAACAAGAAAACGAGAAGAAAACAATAGAAAAGAAATGCCTGGCTTTCCCATGTACGCCGCTGAAAATTTTTTTTCTAGCAAGCAAACCTTATATGTCGACGACGCCTTCGGAAGTGCCCCACACGCCGTGACGGAGAACTTTCAAGGCTGCCGGGATATACTTGATATATACTTCAATCCCTTGCGAGCAACCGATAATATCATACAATAATTTCTTCCTCTTCTTCATTGCTATCTGGGGCTTCTTCAGCTGATATCCTTTATTCCTTCACAAATCCTATTAATGTTCAAAAGGAGAGAAACAAAAAAGGTGAAAAAGAAAGAGAGTTTGCTAAGAACATGGAAGAGGGTTGCTCCGAAGAAGATGACGAGCAATTCCCTTTAATGTTGTTTTCAAAGGTGAAATCGAAGGGTTTTTGTTTTTATTTGTCTTTTGGGGTTCGAGGGCCTTTTTGTTTCACACGTTGGGGTGGTTACATTTTGTCAAATATGCATCATTTTTAATAACTTTAAATAATACTATGTGGTGTAAAAAAAAATCGTATATGCTTTACGTTTATAATAATTTTTAAAAAATTACATTTTAAATTTTGAATATCTTTAATAATTTTTATTATAAGAATTTTGATTTGAAATTGGTTTTTTATATGGGATATCAAAATCAGTCATATTTTTATTATACTAAAAATTTTGCTATACGCATATGCGTGTGTAAACCACATATTTAGAATGTAGATGTGTGTTTAAATTAAAAATTAAAAATCCTCAAATAATATAACTTATTTTAAATATAGAATAACATTTTGTAATTTTCTTAATCGAGTTGGTGCCTGTTGACTTATAACACCAATTCGTTAGGGATTTTATTAATAGTATAGATATACATATGATAGAAGTAATAAAGTGTGCATAATAAAATTAAAACTTAAAATAAATTAAAATAAATTCTTGGTTGAGTGGTAAATTAAGATTTTCTCAATATAATTAACATGGATTCAAATCCCACCATATGCATAATTTTTGTTGTTTTTTAATTAAAAAGACTAAAGTGTCATTGAATAATATAATTTAGTTTAAATATGAAAAGACATTTTGTAAGATCTCTAACCAAGTTATTGTCCAGTTGACTTGTGATATTAACTCAATTAGAGATTTTATTAATAGTATAGATACTAGATTATGGCACATGAAGATGTTGGTAAAAAAATTATGTAACAAATTTATAAAAAAAATTTAGTATAAAAATTAAATGTGACTTTGGTTGAAATAGTAAAGATTAATATGTCTTGGGTTCAAATCCCATGATTCTTATCATGTGTATGTATTTTCATTTTAGATTTATCAATTCATTACTTTATTAAAAACAATTTTCAATACCAACTCAATGAAACACATTATATATGATAAGTATAGATTATAAACATGACTAGTCATTGGTGTAGTCACATTGTCACTATAAGAAAAATATAAATTACTAATGTTAAAAGTCGTTATAAAACGTTAAACAACAATTTATAGTAGTTTGCCTTCAATTGTCTACTTTCATTACTTTTAGTATCCCCGATTAAAAATTTTCCCCAATTCACTAATTGATACATTTCAATGAGAATGTAAATCTTTACAAATTTAATTTCTTTTGAGGGCAAAAGTATAACTTTTAAAATTTCTCTTAATTACAAATGAGCACTTGAACAAATAATAACAACTCAACCTAACAAGTGTTTATAAATAAAATATGAATATAAGAAGAGTAAAAGGATAAAATCTTGAATATTTGCTCTTTGATATTTATGAGCTTGTTTCTTTTCTTTCCTATTTATACACTCATTCATTTGTAGTTGTTTATGTTGCTAAAGGAGTTTCTAGCCATTAGAATTTGGAAGCATTAAATTCGAGCATTTAAGACATACAGTAAGTAATGATATCAATACCTCAAGTAAAAATAGCCGTTAGAAATGTTTAGGTATTGTACTTCAAGTGTTTGTATTGGTATCGATACTTTAAGTATGGGTATCGATACATTGCATTTCTAGTTTATATTGTGGCTTCTAACTTCTTTATGTATCGATACCTTAAGGCCGAGTATTGATATTTAGGGTTAAGTGTTGATACCTCAAAATTGGATATCGATACTTTACTATTTAAAAAATGTTTTTAAATCTTGTTTGAGGGAGGTTTCGATTTCCAAGCCATAGGCATCAATACTAAACCTTAAAATTGCTTGGAAAATACTTTAGAAACATTTTGAAGGGCCTTGGAATTACTAAATATGCTTATAATAATTCAAGGTATTTTGTAAATGAAAATATTTTAAAAATTATCAATTTAATTTTCACTTATTTAATTAGGGATTAAAAATCTAATTTATTTATATCAAAATATTTTGAAAATTAAAATTGAATTTTATCGCTTTTAATGTAATGATTTTTTTTTGGCAATGACTTAATTTATATGCAAAATAGTTACCATAAAATTTGTTACGATATCTTAAACACAATCATAATATTTTGATTCCAAAATTTTCACATAATAACAATATATTGGTTGCAAAATAAAATTTATAGCCATGTAAATTTAGATGCTAAATCATTAGGAACATTATTATAATGGTTGTCAAATATTATTTTGTGGTGACAGTTTAATTGGTTATTACATTATGCAACGACTATTTGTCATTGAAAAAAATATTTTAACAGCCATAAAATTTGGTTGTCAAATTGTTTACATAACAATAATAGTATTAGTTACCAAATATTATTTTACAACAATATTTCAACAGATTGTGTATTATGTGCCTTGAATATGTCATTACCAAAAATTTGTTTTAACAACCATAAAGTGTGGTTATCAAATATTATTGTTAAATTTTTAACATAATATTATTGATATAAATGTGAAATATTAAATTACAAAAGCGTAATATTTGATTATGTCTTATGTTGCACAATGACTAAATGTCATTGTGTAAAGTCAATTTAACAACCATAATATTTGATTAATTTTTTTAACATAATGATAATATTATGGATATTAAATTTATTTTGCACCAAAGTTTTATATGTTTGTAATAAAAATAGGTAACGAGTTATCTATTTAAAAAATTAATAAAATAAATGTAATAAAAATTAATATTTGATGCAGTATAAATTTCATGCACTATCGTTAATAAGAAAATGACACGACATTATTGCTATAAAATGAAAAAATATTGAAGGACATGAAAATAAATACTATTAACTTTATTAAATATAAATAAATATTAATTATAATTATTTTATTTTTCTTCTTTTCGGTTTTAGGTTTTAGGTTTCAAGTTTCAGGTTTTAGTTATTGGGTTTTGGATTACGGATTTGGAATTTTGAATTTTGAGTTTCAGATGTTATGTTTATGTATTTATTTATGTTTAACAATTATAATTAATGTTTAATTTAAAATAAAATTATTTATATTTATTTTAAACCCTTAATTATCTTTTGTCTTACACAAATGATGATGTGTTATCTTATACATAAGGCCTATGCACTGGTAGGGTATCAAATATTCTCCTATAAATAATCTAATAAAAATAATTTCACAAGTAAAGTTAAATAACCCATAAAATTTAAAGTCTGAAATTTGATGCATTAT
The DNA here is from genome assembly GCF_025698485.1 of Gossypium arboreum. NCBI lineage: Eukaryota > Viridiplantae > Streptophyta > Magnoliopsida > Malvales > Malvaceae > Gossypium > Gossypium arboreum. The sequence goes on from NC_069080.1 coordinate 19,687,906, forward strand.
TTTCTCCTATAAATTATTTTATATATTTTATAAATAATCTAAATTACCCTACCTTGATTAAAAAATAGATGCATTATTTTATATATATAATATTTATATTATCCACATAAGACATAACAAATATAAGTTATTTTTGAATAAATTATCATATAAGTTAAATGGGGTCAATAATTTTGAGGGTTAGGTTTAATTTTTGTTTTTTTCCTCTACAGACTTCAATACTGGCCTTTATTCGGGGGAACAATGTTAAGACATCCAAGGTTTTGACAAAAGCATTTTCTAAATATACGCATAGTAAAGAATCATTGTTATTGAATAAGTATTTTCCCTACCTAATTTAATTCTAATCTAATAATTTTATAATTGAATTGCTTCAAGGTTAAATGCATTGTTAATTGGATTTAATATTTTAATGTGACACTCGTCTTCTGTCTTTTCTTAAACAATAATTTATGCACTAAATTAAAACATCATTTAATAATAAAGTTACTTGCATAATTACTACTAATTTAAGCATGCATAGTGTATATAACCCTAACCCACCTCCAAAAAACATAGATAAGATTTATAAGACTTTAAAATCTTAACAAAGTATAAAAATAATTATTTAATAATATATAGTAGTGAGTGAAGTTTAAGTTGTTTATTGCTCTTTGTTTATCACCCCACAAGTCACCTACCTCATTTCATATGTGTGTTTTTGATAGGTAGATTTCATATTAGGCGGATCTTAGATATCGAGCAACCCCGTGATAATGCCACCTCTGTTGAAAACACATAGGATTGCTTGATATGATGAGACGTCCATCTATCAAGAACACACATACAGAACAAGGTTTGCTTGATAGGTGACACCATGTTCCCCCAACATTCGAGTTCCCCAATATGCTTTATGATGTGAGTTGAGATCCTCAAGATCATTTAGCCTATTATACCAATCATATGAATATTTTAGTAAAGTGCAAGGCATTTTCAATCACCTTGAAAGACTCATCACAAGCTTGGTATCTAGCACTTTCGCAACCTTATGTTTCTAATTTTGAACAAAACTGTTTTACAATCACCAGCATACTTGATGTCAATTAAACAACAAGAAGATGAATCCTTGAGAAATTTTGCAAAGAGATTCAATGTTGTAACAATGATCACCACAATTGTGCTGGAAGATTTTGCAACTTAGGCCTTCATTTCAAGTACTAATCATTAGTTATTGAAATATAATTTAGTCAAAAAAACCACCTGCAAAGTTGTCTTCCCTTTATGAGATGGCTCATAGGTTTGCCAAAAGCAACAAAATTCAGAGAGTAAACACTCGTGTGTAACGAAATCCTCGGTAAGCCTCGAGAAACTTTAGCAATCCCACTTGAGCCAGGCTACCGCAGAGAGTTAGGCCCAAAAGAAACCTCTTAAACTAGCCATACTTAGGGGGTAACAAACTTATAGCCCTAATAACTCACCTAGATATCAGAGAATTGTTAGGGATGATAAGCCCTGCCAACACCAATAGAAGCAACAACACAGAGCTCCATTTAATAAGTTTCACTCTTATCATGATTTGACAACTTCTGCAACCCATATTCTAGTCAGATTGAAAATTAAGGGATACTTGAACCTCCGCTCCCTCTAAAACTCTGTGTTTATAGAGAAGACTCAAGTGAAAAGTGTCAATTTCACCATGCACCTGATCATAGAACTGAAGATTGCATTAATTTAAAGGATGCGATTGAGTCTGTAGTATGCAAGGGCTAGCTGAAGCAATTTGTAGCTCGTCCCAAGCAGTTCGCAAGATATAGAGGTTTTGATGGGAATGCATGTTCCTTAAGAACTTGTAGGGATAACAGAGGAAAGGGTGAACAAGTAGTTAAGGGAGTTATTAATGTTATTATATGATCTACTGAGGAATGGACCAAGCCCAATACTAAGAGAAAGGCATATCTTTGCGGTGTCTACTCTATCAAAGAAACCTCACTCCTCAACAGTGTGGAGATTGGGTTTTTTTTAGCTTGATGAGGCATAGTTGCTTGATTTTGAGGGAAACGATCCCTTGGTTGTTTCATCCATGATCTTAAGTTTTCAAGTTAAAAGGATTTTGATCGACACATGTAGTGAAGTTGAGGTATTGAGTTAGCAGGATTTCAAACAGTTTGGTTTGAAAGATTCAATACTGAGACAAGCTAGTTCTATCTATGGATTTAGCAATCAGCCAATATAAGTCAGGGGATTTATGGTATTGCCCTTAGTGTTAGGGGATGATGAACATACAATGATGAAGATGGTGGAATTTTCAGTGGTAAATAATACAACTCCATCTAACATCATCTTTGGTTGGCCATTGATGAAAATGGTAAAGATGGTTGTGGCAACATTCTGTTTGAAGGTTAAATTCCCAACTTCAACAAGAGAAGGATTTATGAAACCTGACCAACAGTTGGCATGATAATGTCATGTACTTTACCTGAAGTTAACATCGAAGGAAAAGGGTCACTCTCTGTTGAGTTTATAAATCACAAAACAAGAACAAAAGAAATAAAGTTTGTGCTTGAAAGATTAAAATAGAAGCAAAAAGGATGTTTAAGGAGAAAACAAAGATGACTTCTTTCATTCATTTTTTCAGCTAAAAAAATGTACATATATTAAACTATTACATTGAAAGAGCATTAAATTTGATTAAAAAGAACATGCTAAAAAACGGCTGAATGATAACCTAGGACCTGTCTAAATCTGTTAAGTACAGATTAACTTTATCCTTCAAAAAGTAGCTATCAAATCAAATACAGGTCGGTTGTTACAAAAACGTACTTCATCTGGATAACCTACGGTACATTTGTCTGCTGCTATATTTCATCCGCGTAACATACATATTGCTATTTGTTGCCACCTTTTAACACTCCTCATTGGCTACAAAACAGCAAACTCCAATTTCTTTCCTTAAACACTCAAACCTTGTAGCAGCCAATGGTTTGGTCAAAATATTAGTAAGCTGATCCCTTGAACAACAATGAACAAGACTGAATTCTTTTAATTGCTCAGCCTCTCGAACAAAGTGAAATTTAATCTTGAAATGTTTTTTTTTTTGCCATGAAAAACTAGATTTTTAGCTATGGCAACTACTAATTGGTTATCGACCCTGATTTCAGTGGCTTCAACTTGTTCTTCATTCAAGTCACTTAGCAGCTGTCTAAGCCAAATTGTTCGATTAACAGCTGCAACAACTGCAATGTACTCTGCTTCAGCTATTTATTGAGCAACAGTTTGTTACTTCTTTGAGCTCCAACAGAAAACTCTTGATCCAAGAGTAAAAAAAGTAGCCAGTAATGCTCTTTATGTCATCAATGGACCTTGCCTAATCACTATCAGAATAGCCAACCAACTTCAGTTCTTCAACTCTCTCAAACTTCACACCATAGCCTAAGGTTCCTTTAACATACGTTAAGACTCTTTTAGCAACCTTAAAATGAACAATATCGCAGCAATGCATAAATCTGGACAGTAAGCTAACTACATACATGATATCAAGTCTGGTAGCTATTAAATAAAGCAAACAACCTACTAGGCTCCTGTATTCCTTCTAATCAACCTTGTCACAACTACTATTGCTTGTTAATTTCTTATCTTGAGCCACAAGTGTACTGACAGTTTTGCAATTTTCTATGCAGAATCTGTTGAAAATCTTCGAGGCAAAGGCATGTTGGCTAATGAAAATGCCTTGATCAGATTGGTTTACTTCCATACCAAGGAAGTATGTCATGACTCCCAAATCTATCATCTCAAAAACTTCTTGCATTTGCACCTTGAACTCACTAATCAACTCATCTTTACTTCCAGTCACAAGTAAGTCATCTACATAAAGTGAGACAATCAGAAGAGTTTTATGTTCTGACTTCTTTACATAAAGTGTAGGTTGACTAACACTTTTCTCGAACCCGAGCTTAGATAGGTGTGTATCAACCTTGTCATATTATGCCCTTGGTGCCTGCTTAGGGCCATACAAGGCCTTTTTCAACCTATAGACTTTGTCCTCTTCACCTAGGACCTTAAATCTATCTAGTTGCTCAATATAAATCTTCTCCTTGATGAAGCCATTTAAGAATGCTGACTTGACATCAAGTTGATGAATTCTCCATTCCTTCTGTACAGCTAAGGCAAATAGAAGCTTAATTGTGCCTAGCCTTACTACTGCTACTGGAGCAAATGTATCCATGAAATCAATGCCATATTGCTGACTGTAGCCTTTCACAAAAAGTTTTGCCTTGTACTTGTTCAATGAGCCATCAGCATTGTATTTGGCTCTAAACACCCACTTGACACAAATGACTTTCTTCTGGTCTGATCTGTTAACCAATTCCCAAGTGTCATTTTTATGGATCATTTCCAATTCAGTTTCCATGGCCTTTTTCCAGTATTTGTTCCTGGCAGTCTCTTCAAAATCTGAAGGTTCAACTATTGTAACATCACATTTTTGGTAGATGTCTGCAATGGTTCTGGTGCCTCTCACAGGAGCATTATCAAAATCTTCATTGCTAGGCTCATTTTCAACTGGTTTCAAGCTGTTGTCAAGCTGATCTTCTTCAATCAACCTTGCATCAGTATCATTCCAGCTTCAAATCTTCTCTTCATCAAATTTGATATCCCTACTTACCAAAATCTTCTTTGTTGAGGGATCATACACCCTGTAGCCCTTCTTGGTGCTGTTGTAGCTAACAAATATTCTTGGAACAACCCTTCTTTCAAGCTTAGTTCTCTTTTCAGCTGGAATGAGGGCATAGCAGACACAACCAAACACTTTCAGGTGTGAAATAGTAGGCTTGAGTCCATGCCAGGCTTCAAAAGAAGTTTTGTCCTTAACAGCAGTAGTAGGCAGCTTGTTGAGCAGGTACACTGAAGTATTGATAGTCTCAGCCTAAAATTTGTTTGGCAACTTGCTTTCAAATAGCAAACATCTGGCCATATCCAGCACTGTTCTGTTCTTTCTTTCAGATACTCTATTTTGCTGAAGAGTATAGATTGTTGTTAGCTAATGATAAATCCCAACTTGCTCACACAGTTTCTAAAACTTTTCAGATAGGTACTCAGTGCCATTATCAGTTCTCAAAGCATTGATCTTGCAACCAGACTGATTCTCAGCCAATGCCTTGAATTTGCTAAAGGCTTCAAACACTTCAGACTTCTACTTCAAGAAATAAACCCAACAAAACCTAGTCAGATCATCAATAAACAGCACAAAATATTTGCTTTCATTCAATGAAGAAGTCTTCATTGGTCTACAAACATCAGAATGAACCAACTCAAACCTGTCTCGAGCCCTCCATACTTTGTTAACTGAAAAAGGCAATCTAGCCTGCTTACCAAGCTGGAAGACTTCACAGACAGTGTCTTTGGATTCAATTTTCAACATGTCTTTAACCAAGTTCGACTTGTGCAACTGATCAAGTGACTTGTAATTAACATGGCCTAATCTCCTGTGCCATAGACCAGCATTATCAGCAAGATTGGTGTAAGCCTTCTTCTCAAGTTGATTCATATCAAGCATAAAATACCTTTCAGTCATTGCTACTGTGATTAGGTCCTGACCATGTGAGCCTTCAACAATACATGAGTCATTTTTAAAAGTAAGGGAGTAACCTTTTTCTACAAGCTGAGCAACACTAGCAGGTTTTGGTCTATGTCAGGTACAAAAAGCACATCAGAAATCACTTTGTTACCTGACTGTGTGTTGATCACCATATTGCCCCTTCCTTTGGCTTCAATCAGGTTTCCATTACCAATCCTGATCCTTGAGACAAAGCTTCTATCGAGCTCCTTGAACAGTCTTTTATCGGCTGTCATATGATGTGTGCAGCCACTATCCACTAGCCAGTCATATCTGACCTTGCTTGAGGTTGCAAAACAGGAGGCTGTAAAAACATGCTCCTCCTGAGCTTGAAGGTCCTCAGCAACTTGAGCTTGCATTTGCTATTGAGTTTGTGCCTTCCTTTTGTTTTTTCAAACCTTCTCAACATGTCCAAACTGTTTACAGCTCCTGCACTGAACATCTAGTCTGTACCAACAGTACTTCTCCAAATGTGTGGTCTTCTTGCAGTGAATGCATGGTGGAAAGCTCTTTTTCCCTGCATCTCTCATTGGTTTCTCCCTTCTATTGAGCTAAGGCTTCTTCCCTTTCTGGCTAAAACTTGAGCCTTCTTTGGCCTTTGCTTGAAAAGCTCCTCCAGGGTGCTCTTCCTACCTGTTGGCCCTCCTTTACTCAAGTGCATACAAGGAGTTTTCCAACTCAGATAATGAGATGGCTGATAAGTCCCTCGAGTCTTCCAATGAAGAGATCTTTTACTCAAATTTTTTAAGGAGAGTTGTAATGACCTTTTCAACAACCCTGCTCTCACTGAAATAATCACCAAGGAGCCTAATGTTGTTGACTATGGTCATTATCCTATCAAAGTACTACTTGATGGTCTCTGACTCTTTCATCTTTAGGTTCTCAAAATCTCTCCTAAGGTTGATCAGTTGTTGCTGCCTCGTCTTGTCTGACCCCATAAACTTCTCCTTTAACTTCTCCCATGCTTTCTTTATTGAGTTACAAGCCATTATCCTAGTGAAAACCACATCAAATACCCCATTCTGCAAGCAAGCCATTGCTTTATGCTTCTTGGCACACTCTTCACTGTGTTGCCTCATCCGTGAAATGGTTGGATTGGCCTTCAATAGAGGTGGTTCAGCATTATTCTTCACCACATTCCACAAATCATGTGCTTGGAGATAAGTTTCATCTTCACTACCCAAATGTGGTAGTTCTCTCCAGCAAACACAAATGGTGGTGGTGGTGGTGGTGTAAAACTCATCTTGCAGTAACAAAATAAGCCAACAAAAAATAGCTTCTGCTTCTTTTCTTTCAAGGTACGATTCACTCACAAACAATACAAATAAGGCCCTCAAAGACAACAAGCTCTTGATACCATTTGTTGAGTTTATAAATCACAAAACAAGAATAAAAGAAATAAAGTTTGTGCTTGAAAGATGAAAACAGAAGCAAAAAGGATGTTGAAGGAGAAAAACAAAGATGACTTCTCTCATTCATTTTTTAGCTAAAAAAATGTACATATATTAGACTATTACATTGAAAGAGCATTAAATTTGATTAAAAAAGAATATGCTAAAAACAGTTGAAAGATAACCTAGGACTTGTCTAAATCTGCTAAGTGTAGATTAACTTTATCTTTCAAAAGGTAGCTGTTAAATCAAATACAAGTCGGTTGTTACAAAAACGTACTTCATCCGGATAACCTACGGTACATTTTTCTGCTACTGTATTTTATTCGGGTAACATACATACTGCTGTTTGTTGCGACCTTTTAACACTCTCACACATTCGCGAGATTAGGTTCTTCTAGTGAGGAACTTGAGGTGAACCTCATCAAGAAGTCAATGATGAATTTATAGAATTTGAATGTAAGGTCCAAAGATAGACTCAATAAAGTTGAACCTACGGAATAAATTGAGTTTATTAAGCTTTTTCACAATGACTCGGAGAGGGCTTCTAAGGTGGCTTCTATATTGTTGAAATCTTAAAAGCAAATGTAGATTAATTTGTTGAGAGATAATGTAGACGTGTTTTCCTATACAGCGGATGACATTTTAGGCATCCATCATTCAATCATTCAACATTCCTTGAACATAAATCTAGTGGCCAAGCCATTTAAGCAAAAGAAAATGAGGTTCACTTAGGTTACATTTGAAGCAATGAGACAAGAGACAGAAAAATCATTAGTAGTGGACTTCATCAATGAAGCGTCATATTCGAAGTGGGTATCTAATGTGGTCATAGTTAGGAAACCTAATGGAAAATGGAGAATGATTTTGGGTTTCACACACCACAACAAGACATGTTTTAAATATAGTTAATTCGTCAGTTGGGCACAAGTATATCAGCTTTATGAATTCTTTTTTGAATTACAACTAGATTATGATTGTCAAACAAGATCAAGAAAAGACATATTTTATAACCAATGATGCCCTTGTCATACCTGATTTCCTTTAAATCCAAAAATTAAGAACAATTAGGGTTAATTGAAAAAAAAATTGTAAGTTAGAGGCCACTACTAAAAAATAGGAAAATTTAGAGACTGAATCAGATATAGTTGAGATCCAATTCTGGTTCGGTTGGGTTGGAACTAACAGGTTTTTTAGTGGGAGAAAAATTGATTGTCAATGGATGGTTTCTATGCAATTGAAGACTATGCGTAAAGAAGTATAAATAGTTGAGAAGTGACTTCTAAGAAAGATTTCTTCTCAATCCTATTTCATTTTTTTCTCTTTTACATCTTCTTCCTTGATTGTTCCAAAGAAGATATAGTTATGGAAACTTTGTATGGAGCAGTGATCCTGTGGTTTGAGTCGAGAAAGTAGATAATCCAGTAAGCTGGTAAGGTTCTTAGCCCTTTGGTATATATAGAGTTAAGAAAATGAAGTTAAGAATTTTCAAAACATTTTTAAGGGTTCTGCATTTTTCTGGAAAATTGAGTTTTTAGCTAAAAACTTTAACTCATGAGTTTGGTTATATTGCTTAACTGCTAGTGAGGCAAAAAAGTATCAAGTGAGTTTTTGTACTCCATCCCTAAAATGTTGTGTGACTGTCATGTTTTGTAAGGATATAGGAACTCTATTGATTGTGAATGCTAAGCATGCATAAGGTTGAGTAGATTTATGAGTATCCATCAGTGTGTCGGCATGAATAAAATGGTTATGATTTTATGCCTGAAAATTAGCATATCCCATGAAAATATGTTAGGCATATATGTATTGCTTGTTTTTTACAATGGAGTACAGAGGGGAAATTTTAATGGCTTAGACAAAGTTAATATTGATAAATGGTGTTTCTATATACCATCATATGGTGCTACTAGGTACAAACCATGATGTGCAAAACTTCAAGCCTTGCGAAAGGTATATTGCGGTGTTCGAGCATCAAGATATAGAAATGGCGAAATGTATGAATGGGCGGGTGAATAGGGAAATTAGAGTTCCGTTAAGATTCCGCCATACAGTGTTGCTAAGTGCAAACCGTGTATCACATCCAAAAAATAGGGCTAGAAGAAATAGGGATAAATTTTAGATTTTATTTTTTTAATCAAAGGGTAAGAGAATTTAGTATGCCTTAAAATTTATTTTTATTAAAAGTTGTAATGAATGAGGCTGTTGGTTTAGTGGTAAGGCCTTAGCTTACCAATAGGTCCTAAGTTCTAAATCCCTTGTGTGCATTCAGCTAAAATATTTTATTTTTACCCTATGAAAATGTCAAATTTGCAAAACAGACTAGCCAAAAATGTTTATTTAATGTAGTCTTTATTTTAAAATAGTCTTAATTCTACATGAATTCCCGAAAACCTAATTAAATTGGGGAAAATAGTTTATAAATAGCTGACCCTTTTCAAACCCTAGAATAGATATCTAGAGAATTTTTCAAGAAAACTCCCAAAGTTCCTTCTTTGCCAAATCAATTTTCAACCAAGAAATTCAAAGTTTTCAAAATTGGCCCTTTTCTTTCGAGTAGATCATTAATCTCATAATTCAATTAAGGTTTTTGTGCCTCCAAATCAAGTGTGGGATCTAAACTTAAAATCATTGTGTATAGTTAATTGATGTACTAGAAAGTAAGAAATCAGTATAGGTGAACCCCATAAGAATTGTTATACGAACCTATAGGAAATAACATGCGAACCCTATAGGAATTGTAATGCAAACCCCATTTTAGGCGAACCCTTATGAGATGCAACCCCCAGATAGTGCAAACCCCTATCGTGAAACCATATGACAAACCCTATAGGAATCAATATGCAACCCCTTAGTATATTACATGCAAACCTTAAGAAATATGCAAACACTAGGAGAAATTTATATTAACCCTATGCATTTAAAAGTCTAACATTTGTGCGAACCCTCACGAAAGTTATTGTATGACAACTGTATATGCGAAACCTCGTAAGTAAACCTTGAATGTGCGAGCTCATCTGTGTAAACCCTAGATGCGAACCCATCCGTATAAACCCCTTGGTGTGCGAACCCTAGGTGTGAGAACCCTAATATGCGAACCCTCTAAATGTGATCCATAATGAGCGAACCCCTAGGTGTGACCCCTAAAGTGTGAACCCACATGTGCTAACCCTTGTGAGTGAATCTCATATGTGCGAACTCATCTATGTGAACCCTAAGTGCGAACCCATCCATCTGAACCCTTGGGTGTATGAACCCTAGGTGTGAGAACCCTAATGTACGAACCCTCAGGTGTGATCCCTAACGAGCGAACCCTTATGTGTATGAACCCATATGTACAACCTTATATGTGTGACCCTTGTATGTGCGAACCCGACTTATGCATATGTTAACTAAACTAAATGCGTTAGACCACACGAAAACACTGTATATGTGGAACTATTTTAATTCTAAAGTTAATTTTATAAATGAAACTGCTGAGAATGGATGCATGTTTACATGCCATTAAATGTGAGAATGAAATACTGAATGTAAGCATCAAAAGATGATAAATAACATGATCTGCTAAGAATATGTGCATAATTATATGAAAAACGGGTATAGAGGATAGAAGAGTTCCATAGAAGATAGTGGCAATTTAAATCCACACCGAAAGTCAGTACTACACGAAGTAGGCGACAATGTCATCAAAATTAAATAAGCCAGTATGGTAGTTTAAAAATCCATCAAAACCGGGTAAACCAGAATAATAATTTATTGTAGTAAAAAGCCATCAAAATCGAGCAACCAGAATGATAAGTTATTGTAGTAAAAGTTATTATCACAAATGACAAGTGAATGATTATCTTCAACGGGAAATCTGGGATAGTTAGTTTTTTATACGTGTTTTGCTGTGTCGATTGATGCTCGAGGGTGATTAAGATAGACAGGTGGGAAATTTGCATATGCATTGCATCATACATAAATTGTATATACATTGATTTACTATTTGTTCCATATGTTATGCTTAACTCTCTATTAGGCTATCAATTCTATGCTTTTCTGTTTGTGCAATTATTTAATGATTTATAAGTTAGTCTCACACTGAGCCGTTGTAAGCTTATTCCCCATTTTCTTTTACCTCTTAGGTAACACAGAAAATTAAGACTCAGTATGGCATTTAAAGACTCTTGGATTAGTAGCTTGTTTTATTATTTAAAAAGTTTCCATTTATCATTTATTTTCAGGATTGTAATTATTAATTTCTTGATTTTATATCTTAAAGTTTGGGATTGATTAGTTATCTATTTTAAAGCATGACACTTAGTTAATACTTTGATATTTGTATGTTATTTGGTTCAGAAAAATTATGTTAAATGTTTTTCGCTGCTTTACAAAATACTTAAAGTTTTGATAAGTAATTTCTTTAAAACCTCATCAGTTTTCAAAATGCCACGATAATAATATCATAATTAAATTTATGAGAAAATGCGGTTTAATGAATGAATGTTTTACTAAAAACAAAAGAGCATTTTCCATTAAAAATCAAGTGCACTTAAAAAAGTAGCTTTACATGATCACTTCGGTGATCGAATGTAACGTATTAGACTTAGCCAAAACTCTTAGGCTGGATCAGGGGTGTTACATCGTGATGTGCAAATCTATAGGCCTTACGAAGGGGACACTTTGGTGTTCAAGCATCAAGGTGAAATACGAAAAGGAATGATATCGACTGGTTTTTCGGGACAACATCACGACGATGGTATTTAGGTTCCATAGAGTAACATCGCGATGGTGGTTAGCAGGCTCTATGGGGCAATATTGCGATAGCGATAAAGTCATTTAGGGTGACACCTCTAAGATGTTTAGGGTGTAAGACCATAACCCGACTATGGCGATTAATAGAGTTCGTTAGGACATTAAACATCAGATATATTGTGAAAGACCATAGCTCAACTATAGTAGTATAGAAAGTCTGTCGGGACAGTAAATATGAAACCTGATAAGTAAGACCATAGCTCGGTTATGGCAACATATAAAGTCCGTTGGGACACTAAACATGAATTAGTCCGTCGGGACATTAAAAATAGGGTAGTTTGCTAGGACGTTAAACATAGGATCATGCTGCGTGAAACCATAGCTCGATCGTGGTAGTATAATGTAGTCTGTCGGGACAATAAACATAGGTGGATAACCAGGACAAAAATCATTGGAAATCCCGCAAATAAGGAAAAGGGTTAGAAGGAAATAAAAGTGTAGATAGGAAATAGTTAACAAGTGGGTCAGAGGAATATGCCAGTGAATGAAATATATAATAGAAATTGGAAAAGGCTGCTAAAATAATAGCCGTAAAAGTTAATAGGGCACGTGGATAGTAACCTAACAAGATTCAAACGAAGAGAATAATGTGCCAGAAATGACTAAGGTAAAGGTAAACAAGAGAAGATGTACCCAAGGATCATAGATGAGGAATCCGCCATTAAGGATCACTAAAAGGCGTTCAATAAAATTTGGTATGCGGGAAAAAGTTACCAATAAGGTGTACTAGGTGCCAGATATGTCTGTCAAGACTATTCCTCTTAGAAGAGGATCTATCACGAGTATAATCGTCATGGAGATGGTTCCATAAGGAAATGCTCACATAAGATCGTAAGCTCAAATGTTCATTGAGATAACTGTTTGAGGGAAGCTGTTGGGCAGAACGATTCTCTACAGACGAATATGTCTCACCTTAAAAGTAAGGTATAGTGAGTAAGGTGGATTACCAATGAGTAATCCAAACAACATTACAATCCGAGTGTAGGGTGGAAGTAGAAAGGATGAAACAAGGTTAAGATCGTCAATGCGGCGTTTCCCTTTTTTAAAAAGCCTTATGAGTAGATGGGCATTATGGGTAGCACATCTGTATATCTGTCGGAGCTATGACGTTGGCGGGCTAGAATAAAACTAAAAAGGATGTTTTTGATAGGAAGTATGTAAGGAAAAGTGAGAATCTACAAGTATGACGAAACATTTAAGAAATCGTTATAACATGATGGCTGATCATAAACTTGACCAAGTAATGATTGTAAGTGACCGAACCATCAAGAAGGAAACCCAAAATTTATCTCAGAGTCCGCCACTTCGAGTAAAACGCGAACGCCTAAGTAGAATAGGTAGTTGGCATATTTTAATTTAATTTATTTTTAAGTTGGCTGACGTATACAAGACTCGTTGGAGGTGTAAGGATCTTGGGAAGGGACCCAACCAGACCTAGACAGATCAATGATCACCATCAATAGTGTCATGCACATAGGAATAAGGTAACTTTAGAGGTTTCGTCTCGGGGTCAAAATTTATTGTAACTAAATAGTTCCTTAGAGTCTAAAAATTTAAGATAGTAAACTTTTATTTTAAATTTTAAGGTTTGATCGTAAGAATGTTTATTAATAAGTAATAAAGTTTGTCTGTAAAAATAGTTCAAATTAAAACTGTGGATAAGACCAATTCGATTCAGTTGTGACACTCCATACTCAGATTAGGCGATCGGATTAGGTGAGGGTATTACAGCCTTCTTCTATTATAAAGTGATGCCTTTTGGTCTTAAGAATACAAGGGCAACATACCAGAGATTGGTTAATAGTATTTTTAGGAACATTGAGATATATGTGAATGATATGCTAACCAAAATTCCCTCGATGGAACATGTGGTGGATCTCTAAGAGGCTTTTAATATTCTACGAAAATATGGTATGAAATTGAACCTAGTCAAATGTGTCTTCAATACCGGTGCAAGTAAGTTTTTGGGGTTGATAATCTTCTAAAAAGGAATAGAAACAAATCCAAAAAAAAAAAATTAAGGCCATTTTGGATCTTAATCCACCCAAAAATACGAAGGAGATTCAGAGGTTGAATGGCAAAATTGTGGCATTGAACAAGTTCGTCTCTAGAATGACTGATAAATGCCTACCACTTTTTAAGATGTTGAAGGCCCTTTTTAAATAAACATAGGAATTCTAAGAATCTTTTGAGTAGTTCAAAATGTATTTGGCTTGCCCCCCATTGTTAGCTTCACCTTCACTAGGGAATTCATTATGTATGTATCTCGCAGCTTCTGATGAAACTATAGCAGCAGCACTAATCAAAGAAGACATGGCTCGTCAGAATCTATTGTACTACATCAACAAGGTTCTCCAAGGTGGCAATTTTGTTATTCATATAAAATATTGTTATATAAATAGATATGGTGAAAAATTATAAAAAATATTAAAATTAATAATAGTAAACTTAAAAAGCACAAAATTATAATTTTTTGGCATTATCAATTTTATAACTTTTAAGAATTTTTAATAAAGTTATGTTTCCAACAGGACATTGAGTATTTGGTTAGAAAATTACGTTTTCATTAAGGATTTGAGCAAATAGTTGATAGTTTTGATAGTTGTTAAAGGGTATTGGTATTTAGGGAGATATTTTGGTATGTATTATATAAATAGAATTTTTTAAAAGAATTTTTACAAAGTTGAGTTTTCAATAGGATTTTGAGTATTTTGCTAGAAAAATAAGTTTTCATTAAAAATTTGAGTAAATAATTTATGGTTGTGATAATTGTTAGAAATTTATGAGAATAACTGATTAAAAGTTGTCTTTTACAAAAGTTCACCAAGAATTTTCGATTAATTACAAGAGAATAACCAAGAGTAAATTTTTTGTTGTACCATCTAAATAGCTTATGACTCAAACATAGTTTCCAGTTTTCATGGCCCATTCCATCCTTCCTTTCTTCAGCTTCAAGCCCACTTTAATTAGTACATTATACAACAATTCATCAAAAAGTAGTCCGCAAACACCACTATCTCTTCTTTCTTTTTCTTTTTTCAATTAAGATATTAATTTTGGATTCCATAGTCGGATAATAACAAAGAGTCTATTTTCGAATAGACCATGAAATTCATTCAATAAATTAAAAATAATTACAATGAAGTTATAACATCTTAATAATTATTAGTAAAGTCCAACTTAAATCTAGATCAAACTTAAATACAGAAAAACTTAAATCAAATTCAAATTCAAATGGATAATCCATATATATATATATATATATAAACTCAAAATTTCTAAAACTTTTATAGTTAGAATTTTAGCATTAAATTAAGATCCAAACATAGCAAATGATGAAGATAGATGGATCCTCAAAGTTACTTTAATCGAACCCACACAAGCACGAAAATGATGAAAGATGGATGGTTCCACTTTACCACCACAATGCATGAGAAAAGCTTGATCATCAAATGACTAATTTTTTCTTTTTCCTAATTCACACATTTGGAATGGTGAAAGCACATGAGAAAACCTTCTATTATTTCTCGCTATTATTAAATAAATTAAATAAATTTTTGTGTTATTAAAAAAATCAAATAAAACCAAATTGAAACCACAGTTTAAAAATCATATGAAAATTGATTTATTTATTTACAGTTTTAACTTCAAACAAAAAAATTATTTGTATAATTATAAAAGCTTTCAAACATAACCCAATTTAATTGTAAATGATATTTATTTTAACCGTAAATATTAATTCTATTAAAACTTGATTTTAATGATACATGGACTCAATTAATTCATTTAAGATTAATTTAACCCAATCTCATGTCAAGTACATTCACCCCTTTGAAATGGTTTTGGAATTGTCGGAAACCTTTAGAAATTCATGGTATGAGAAATCAATCCAATCCAAATTCAACCAATTCCAAACAACAATATTTTTAATTCCAACCAATTCGAATATTTATAATTAACAATCAAAAGAATCAAATTACCCAAAATAGTACAATGCATTTTAATTATCAATGGTTTGCACCTACAGATTCCATTCACCAACATCTCTAGCTTACTTAAGCTAATTGACATGTTTTTTAAGGTTGGTTTTTTCTAAATAAATAAATAAATAACAGCCGAATTTCGAAATGAAAAAGTGAAAAGTAGGAGCAGTAACCAGAAAGCAACAGACGTAACCCCAGTAGCAAGCAAACTTTTTTAAACCAATCTGATGCAAGACATGTGCAAAAAAGTGCTTGAAAATACATAATTAAATAAAAGAACTATGCAGTCCTTCAAATGCCAATCTTTTCTATCTATTCTTCACTTTTATCAGTTTCCATTATTTTCTGAATTTAAAGCACTAATTTCCAGCTCTAAAGCTCTGAAAACCCATCAGATTTTTCCTTTTCTTTTTTAATCTTCAATTACAGCTAACATATGGATTATTGTAATACAAAAAAGTGGATTAGCTGTTTATTTGCTAAAATTATTGTAGTAGTATTATCCACTCGAGCCTGGCCTCTTCAGAATTTAACTGACTGAAGAATGTCACAAAGCATTTTTTTTCAGCTTTATTTTTCTTTTTCTCTCAAAACCAATAATGACTCATGGAATCTCTAGTGGTTGTCAATATAATTGCAGACAACCATTTGAGAATTTCACTCATTGAATTACTCAGTTTAGAAATTGAGAGATGGGTATCACTGGAGAACTGGTTAGAAGTGTCTTCTCTAGGAACAGGTCTTTTGGGACTCCCCGAGACACCAGCTTAGTAAGTTTATATATCGTATATATATGCCTTGTAATCAGTGAATTCCCATAGCAGTATTTGCTTAAATTGAGATATGGCTATCTTGTCTTGATCCTATTAGGCAAGAAGTAATGTGACCGACAAGAAAAGATGGAGTTCAGTCAGATCATACCTTTGTGGCGATGAATTTAATTCAGTTGTTGCAGAGGAAGATTCATGTTCAGTTAAGAGCTCTGAAGCCACTGTTACTCAGCCTATACCACAAGGTTTAAGGGACCATCCAGAAAACCAGGGTGATGATGAGACCAAGCCAAACATGCCAGAGGAAACGCACAACTCAATTTCTAAACTATTCCATGCAGAAGATGCAGCCATTGTTATTCAGTCAGCATTTAGACAATTTCTGGTTTGATTCTCCTGCAAATTCATCAATTCACATCTTTTCTATTTTAATGACAGTATATGTAGTTTCATGCAGAAGTTCAGGATCCTGGCATGCTTGAGTAGCATTATGTTAATGAATTTGCAAGTCTGAAATCTTTGGTATTTTGGTTCTTGAATTTTAGGCCCGGCGTCGAGATACAGAGATCAAAAGAAAGGATGATAAACAGGAGACACTCACAGGGAGTGAAAGTCCGAGCAGGGACACTATCGGTACTTCGATTGAAGTTCAAACTGGAAACTCCGTGGAAATTTTCTTAGTTCAAGATGAAAGCAAAGGAGTACATCACCGAGTTCAACAAAAACCAAAAGCTCAGGTTCTGAGGATAAAGGTAACACAAGCAATAATCCAATAGTTGGCGTTCCAAATTCCACTAATTCATGAAAACGATTAGAACACAGTGTCAGTGATGATCTTGATATTCTCAAATACACAGCTCAGTTGTGTTCTAATCTCGATATGCGGATTTTGCTTACCATTTTTTGGACAAAAAAACAGCATCCTGCAAACTCCGGGATTCAAACCCCACATTCGCTGGATGCTCTTAGAGTAACTGCATGCACTAACGGGGCTATGCCCCAGGTTCAGATTTTGCTTATTATTTTCTACTTCGATACCTGAAATAACAGGAAGACTGGGATGATAGCACGGTGAGTAGTAATATATCAAAAATGAGGATTCAGAACAAACTAGAAGCGATGACTAGGCGTGAGAGAGCACTGGCCTATGCTTTTTCGCAACAGGTAAAGATACAAATTTGCCTACAGAACAAAAGAGAAATGCAAGTTTAAGATTTGAACTGGTCTAACTTTATCCAAACTCCTTTGGTAGCTTCGAATCTGCTCCAAGAGAAAACAAGGAAAACCTGATGGCATGGAACAGAACATGAGCTTAAGCTGGAGCTGGCTAGAACGATGGATGGCAACCCGTGTTCCAGAGAGCTCACTGGGTGAAAACAATAACAAACAATTTGAACCTGTAGACCACAATCAAAGATTTGTTATCAGGAAAGGAATTATAGACGGAGCAGGTGAAGAGAAAGAAAGTTGTGGATCTAATGAAGTATCTATCCAGCTAGAAACCTTACCAGCACCAACTTGTAAGGAAAAACATCAATACAGTCCATCAAAGAACAGGCTTAAAGCTACAAGAATTATATCGAGGAGGAAAACTGTACCAAGCTATCAACCATCCAAGGAATCCAACAAGGTTAGACGCTAATAGTTGTATGTGTAGTTTCTGGCTTCTATTAGTGCTTTAATACTCCAATGTAACCAGATCATTTAATACTGCTGCAGGTGAGCAAGAAAGATGGTTCAGGGGAGTGTGTAAAATATAAGAAGGCACAAGAGCAAGCAATCAAGAGGCCAGAAAGAAATTAATGCAACAGTGCTAACCATCAACTCTCACCAGATCTTTTAACCGCTTGATCTTCGGATTTTTATAATGTTAGGAGAGAAATAAGTTGCTACAAGGACTAAGGCTTACTCTGTTTAATATGTGGCTTCAACAAAATGGTAGGTTTCCCTGTAAATGCTGTCACTAAACTATTGTTCATTCTGTAAACTCCTCGAGTTTTGGTTGTTAAGTATCAAATAATAAAGGCTGCTTAAGTAGCTGAACTTGCAACCCAAAAGATTCCATATTCATGGTCCAAATGATTGAAACCTACATCTGGATCACTCTCTCAAACAGGCCAGGAGCAAATGCATACTGTATATAACTATGCATCCCACTTCTCAGTCTCACAAGGCTGCATTTAACCTACAGCTCCTACTGAAGCATTAGTCGCCTAGATCAAACATATGTTACTTGAACGCAGATGAGAGTGAGGGTTGAATATGGGTCTTTTTCTGACTTTTTATTCCTCCACTAGATCATGAATACAGTTTTCTTTCCATGTAATTGGAAGATCCTAGGAAAGTCATATCCCCATATCTATGCTAGATGTGTAGACACAGATGTTGAACGTGAGTAAATCAAGAAGCATGATTACTTCAAGAACAATTAAGAATCGGAGAAACATAGAATCAAACACCGAGGAAAATGCTCAAAATAAGCTTAACTGTCATTAGTAAATTTGAGATATGGAACACAGTTTGAGCAAAATTAACATTACATCTAAGAATGAACATTCACCTCTTACAAATGCAAACTTATGCATTCTGGGATAAATCCCAGGTATTTGCAGGCTTCTTAGCAGCATCCATCAACATTAACAATATCCCTTTTCTAACATTTAAACACATTATTCAAACATAACCAATTCCAAAACCCTAGATTTTGTCTATATCTTCATCTTCGAACTCAACATAATCATCTGCACCTCCTTCATCCTCCTCATCGACAATGCCTTCATTGAGACGCGTATTCTCTGGGAGCTCACCATAGGCTTTTAAGAGCCTCGCTTCATCAGGCATGTACTTGAGGATCACATCAGCCTTATCATCCTGATAGTCACGAAGCCCAACAAGGATTATATCACCAGCAGCAATCCAAACCTTCTTATGCATCTTCCCACGGATGTGGCAAAGGCGCTTAGTACCATCGATGCACAAGGCTTCACACCGGCCATTGCCTAGCATTCGAAGCACTTGGGCATACTCTTGGCCGTCTTCCTTGAACACGAGTTCGCGCTTTTCATCATCAGCTTCATTCTTCCCTCTCTTTCTGTTCTTTCCTCCCTTCCCCTTGTTCTTTGGCATGGTCTCTTCTTATAGCCTTGTGCCTAAGAAAAAAACCAAATACTTCACATAAGCCAAAATATCAAGATGCTTGAAAATATGAAATCAGTTCAATATAAATCAATTTAATTTAATCAAATTGGAACATAAACAAGTGTAAACAAAATATAGACATAAAATCAATATGTAATTTCTATCCAAACCTTGAATTCCAATAATTCACAAATATCAGGATCAAAATTTCTGATGCTATTAAAATTAAGCAATTTATTGATTAAAATTGTAACAAAAAATTATGTTTTTGATTCAATGACCAAAAGTACAATCACAGTCAAACTAAAAATACATAAAAATAATAATTTCAATAAATAGAAAACAAAAAAGGAGGGAAAAGTCAGGCTTTAATCAGTTAAAGCAATCAGAATTACATGATCAAGAAATTAAAACTACTAAAAAAAAAAGAAACTAAACAGAATCTCAATCATTATAACATAACCCTATAAGTTAATTTTTTTGAAAAAGCAAAAAAAAAAAGTAATTTTACCAAGAACAAATTACGGTATTCTTTCACAGAGAATGATAAAAAACTAATTATCGGCAAGTTGAAGTAAAAATAAGCGTCAAAATAAAGAGATATAAAAAAAAGGGTAAAACACGAACAGAGAAAATAAAAGAAAACCTTTTTGACTTCTGCTTCTGCTGCGTAGAGTAAAACACTTGAGAGTCAAGAGTTGAAGATGAGAGAAGCTTATAGAACCAATCTGATTCTTCGTCACCAAAGGCCAAACACTAGCTTCGAAACGAAGAGTCTACAAAAGTTTTATAGTAATTTTGCCCTGCCCGAATTTTATTAGATCCGACTGGACTTTTCTTTTAGCGGATATGATTGGAATATTAAGGTTTTTGTTTACATTATTTTTCAAAGTCACTTTAATTAAAGTTAAATAATTTTTGGAGGGGTAATTTACTAAAAAACGTTGATTTTTAAAATTATTTACAAAAATAGGCCAATTTTTTTATTATTTACTAAAAAGGTCTGAATTTCCTAAAAGTGCATCCATGTTAACGTGAAGTCAGGGAATATGTCAGTAAAATATGTCTCTGGGGAGCGTTTTGTCCACGTCAGCACAAAGTACTTCCTTGAGGGTGCGCTTTGTGCTGACATGGACAAAACGCTCCCCCAAGGACGTGTTTTGCCTTGTTTCTTAGGGTTAGAGTTTTTTTTGCTTGATTTAAGGTTTAGGGTTTTAAGAGTTTATAATTTTATTATGTTTAGGGTTTTAGGGTTAATTAAATTAGAGTTTAGGGTTAATTAATTAAATTAACTATTAATTTAAAAATCAATTAAATTAGGGTTTAAAGTTTTTAGGATTAATTAATTAAAGTAGGGTTTATGGTTTAGGGTTAAGGTTTAAAGAGTTTAGAGTTTTATCGTGTTTAGGGTTTTATTATTAATTAAATTAAGGTTTAGGGTTAATTAATTAAATTAACTATTAATTTAAAAAATTAATTAAATTAGGGTTTAGGATTTTTAGGGTTAATTAATTAAATTAGGATGCACTATCAGCAAAATTACTGAAAAAAGCTTCCACGTGGACGCTCTTTTGATACAATAGTATCTGAAAAAATAATTTTGAGAAGACATTTTTGAACAAATAGTGTCCAAAACGCTTTAAGCATGATGCACTGTCAACAAAATTACTGAAAAAAGCTTCCACGTGGACACTCTTTTGCTACAGTAGTATCTAAAAAAATAATTTTGAGAAGACGTTTATGAATAAATAGTGTCCAAAATGCTTCAAGCAGGATGCACTGTCAGCAAAATTACTGAAAAAAGCTCCCACGTGGACGCTCTTTTGCTATAGTAGTATCTGAAAAAATAATTTTGAGAAGACTTTTTTGAACAAATAGTGTCTAAAACGCTTTAAGCAGGATACACTGTCAGCAAAATTACTGAAAAAAGCTCCTACGTGGACGTTGTTTTGCTACAGTAGTTTCTATTTAGCCTTAGACTATAAAGAAGTCAAATTTCATTCTCAGGTTGCATAAGTTACAGCAAGAGAAATTGAGGCTAAAGTAGAATAGAAACTAAAGATGAGTGAACGTATTAGTGTTGTTATTTACTATGATGGTGAGGTCCGTGACACGGAGAATGGTGTTATTTTTTATCGGAGAGCATAGCACAACTGGTTTTTAACTAGAACATAGATTTGACAAAACTTCGTAAAAGACTTAGGCGTAAAATCTTCAAAACGACGCCAATGAAAGTTTTGTCTATTAAGTTTCGATTTTGTGCTTTGGTTGATCCCGTGATATATGACTCATTCGACATCAAAGGTCCTAGTAGCTTGGAGGCAATGGTGCAGACTTATATTGCTAGTGGATCACCCTATCTTGAGTTATATGTACAATTTTCCTCACCAAATTATGCATTTGCGACTTCAACATCTACTATTTTTCGAAAGGAATACACGACCCATGCCCGACACTCTGTTAGTGAGTGGCAAAACACGGAAGCTCCCGTGTTTGGTAACAGTATGGAATACACAACCCCTGCACGACACTCCGTTGGTGGATGGGACATGCACTTCGGTGGGTCAATGTTTGATATTGGAAATACGTACTGGGGAATGAAATCAACTTCTAGTAGTTGGCAATCCACATCTGATTGGGGACGTTATGAAACGTCTACAAGAAGGGATGATGTACTCCCTACGACATCCACCGGCGAGGGGACCTCATTCGTTGTAGATGATGGTGGGTCAGATGATGAGTCCGATGTGGATCTACCTCAAGAACCCGGCCCCGATGGTGTAGAAGTTGCATTATTTTCTTAATCGGAGCCTGTTACAACCATACCTGAAGATGTTGAAGGGGTTTCAGATGAAGAAAAAGAAGATCCGCGATTCAGGGCATACTTGCCTCCAGCCCACATGCATAATGTCGATATATCTCAAGATGATGCGTTGGAGTTTCCAGATCTACCACACAGAAGGCGTGACTATACAAGTTCGTCATTAGATTCAGTCAAATTGGAAGTTGGTAGGGAGTTTTCCAATAAGGATAGTTTTCTTAGTGCATTGAAAAACATAGCATCATGAACGTGATTAACTAAAACATAGTTAAATCCAAATCTAATAAGTTCGAGGCCTAGTGTGCAGTACAAGATGGTACATGTTCATGGAAAATCATGGCCTTGTTGAGGAAAAGGACAGGCTTGTGGGAGATAAAAAAGTACAAAGGTCCACATACATGTGTTGGCGGTACAATATCACTAGGTGTTTAGAGTTTTTGAATAATACTGTTATTACGTAATGTTGCATTATTTAACGTACTTCGTTGATAGGTGTTTCACAATATCATCCCAAGATGGATTCAGATATGTTAGCTAGCTTAACACTACCAACGGTGATGGCAAATCCCAAGACTTCAGTGCCGGTCTTAATTGCCAATATTCGTAGCCAATTGAGGTACACGCCTTCTTACCGCAAGGTTTGGATAGCTAAGTAGAAGGCATTAGAGAAGATGCATGATAAGTGGGACGCTTCATATAATGAAATGTGGCAGTGGTCTCAGGTGTTGGAGAGATATGTTCCAAGTTGCATAATAGACCTTAAAACGGCACCTGCGTACTATAATGACCGATTGCTCCGTGGATGCCAAGTGTTCAAGCGTCTGTTCTGGAGCTTTAAGCAATGACGGGACGCATTTCTATACTGAAAGCCATTGGTACAAATTGATAGTACATTTATGTATGGTAGATATACCCATCGGCTATTACTAGCTGTGGCACAGGATGGTAGTGAGAGAATCCTTCCAATTGCGTTTGCAATAACACCGAGGGAGTCAGCTGATGACTGGGATTTCTTTCTTTCTAGGTTAAGGACGCATGTCTGTCCCTAACCTGATATTTACGTTATATCAGATCAGGGCACTGGAATACTAGTCGCAATTGAGCGACAGGGAAGCCAATGGCATCGCACAAACCATCAGTATAGCCTAAGGCACGTTGCGTCTAACTACTACAGACAATATCGATCTACAACTGAACGACGGCAAGTGATCGACATTGGTTTTTAATATCTATTAATATAATTTTGTTTGTAATATTCAATTTATTTTGAATGGAAGAGTGGTATGTAATTTTCGCTATCAACCTATATTGGCAGGGTATGATATGAGTAAGGACCGTTTTCATGAGATGTTGGCGGCTTTGCGTTCAATTAACAAAAAAGGCGCAGACTACCTCTGTAACATACCTTTTGAACAGTGGACACAAGCATACGACAGTGGCCTACGATATGGTTATATGACTTCAAACCTGACTGAATGCATAAATTGTGTTCTAAAAGGAACGCGTCATTTGTCAATAACATTGATTGTGAGAGAGACATATTTTTGTTTAGCGACACTATTTCCAAATCGAAATGCGAGTTATAAAGGCCAAATGCAAGGAGGCCATGTATGGTGAGCGAAGGTATTGCAAGAAATTAACAAGGCGAAGGCACGAGGCAACACCATGCACACAGTATGTCACGATCGCGACAACTTATGGTTTCGTGTGACGGAGTTTGACAGACCGAACCAAGGTATTATTGACGGGCAATATCGTGTACACTTGAGAAATAGGACCTGTAACTGTGGGACATTTGACGCACTACGTTATCCATGCGCTCATGTAATTGCAGCTTGTCAAAATTTCCGTGTAACAGCCCGGTTTAGACCCTAATCGGAACAGTGATTTCAGAACCACAAATCCAAGGTAGTAAAATTATTTTAATATTATTTTATGTGTTTACAGCATGTTAGAATGCATGTATAAAATTTTCGTGAATTGTTTTTTTTACCGATTGATTGTCTAATTTGATAAAAAGGACTTAATTGCGTAAAATGTAAAAGTGACTTCTATTTGTTAAAATACTAATTTGCTATGGCTTATTAATTGATAAGTCCTTAAAATGATATTTGGCCACTATCTATGTAAGTGGACGGTAATGGACCACCATTAAAAGGTTTTGTTATTAAATTACAAAGGTTAATTTGGTAATTGGCTTATTAATATGAATTATAATAAAACAAAGCCACATTAGTGTTCGTCTTTTCTTCATTCTCTTCAACCAATAAAAAAAAAGAGTATATGGAAGCTAGAGAAGAGGCCAGCTGCATACAGTGGAAAAACCGTGAAATTGTTTGCTTAGAAGCTAAAATTTTGAAAGGGCAGGGTAACACTTCTAAACTCTCCATTATCTATAGCTTTTTATTGATAAATTCTTGTTAAATTGTTGTTTTAATTTTGACCAAATGTGTAAGGGAAGGAACAAATTGAATTGTTATAATCGATGTTGGGAAATATTAGCAAGCTTTCCTTGAATATTTTTTTATTCTTTAGTGTTTGATAATTTTTGGAATCTATTGAATTGTTGTTTGAATTTTACCCCCATTAATATTGTTAATTGCTACTCTGTTTATACTATTCGGTGAAGGTATAAATGCTGTTAAATATTGCAGTGATAAGGATGTTTAAAAAAAGGGTGTATGTATGTTGTTTTATGGATTGTCGTTTGGTGTGTTAAAGCAGCAGTAAATTGTTGTTTAGATGTCAATAAATATGGTCTGAGTGACTTTAAATTATATTAATAATGGTTGAAGTTGCAAATGAATAAATGATGATGTATTTATTATGTCTGAAATTTGAGATAAGGAGTGTTTGATGCTGCAGATGTATGACCGAATGCCAATTGAGGTGTTAAAGGGGTTAATGCAATCATTATTGAAGTTATTAAATGAGAATTTATGTTTTAACTGTTAGTTAATGAGTTAGTTACATGGTGATAAATAGTCGTATGTTTATAATATTTGGGTGGTTTGTGGATTACTAATTAATGTTAATTAATGTTGTCCAAATTGATGTCAAATTAAGCTATTGAAGAGTGTAATTAGTAATTAGTATGTACTACATCAATAAGTTAACTGTTAATTATTATTAAAGTTGGTTTTAGTAGATTAATTGGGCTGCTGTAATGCAGGATTTGAATGCTGTCTGAATTGATACTAAGTACTTAATTATACTGCCATATTTTGTATATTAATGTTGTTTATTAAAGAGTAACTTAATGTTATCTAAATATGTAAATATTTAAGACTTTAAATTTCATGAACTAATATAAATTTCTACTATATTCATGTTGTCCAAATTGGAATGAATTGGATAATGGTTGTGTTTGTGTTTGTGTTGACCATTTGTGAGGAATAAAGATGTTTTTTTTTTTACTAATTGTAATTAAATGATAGAATGGTTTGAGTTTGAACTTGAGTTGATATTTGAGTTAGTTAATATATTGATTTATATTATTTTTTAATCGTAAAACAAATAGATCGATTATTAAATCAGGGAAGAGAGAAGGCCGTGGAATAATCATCTGCGACTTGAGGTAAGTTATAAGTAAATAAATGTTGTTAAATTGAAATGTATATGTATTATATATGCTGAATTGATTTGTGAATAACTATATGTATATCCCGAATGGTAATGCAAATGTATGTATTAAGAATAAGTTATATATGTATATATGTTATTATGATATTGAATTGTTTGAGAAGCAGAATATATGAATACGAGAAAGTTTTGATAACGTGACGACATCCAAAAATCCTCGTACGAACCCTAGAAATAGTAGAGGATACATATGTCATGATATTGGATTCCAAGATATGATTTCCTGTAAGACTATGTCTTGGACGTTGACATCAATTTGAGATATCGTGTAAGATCGTGTCTGAGACACTAGCATTGATTAGAGATTTCGTGTAAGACCCTGTTTGAGACAGTGGCATCGATATGTGATTACATATAAGACCACGTCTAGGACATTGGCATTGTACGATATGTGTGTGCGAGTAAGACCACGTTTAATACGTTGGCATTGATATGTGATTTCGATATGTGTTTACGAGTAAGACCATGTCTGGGACAGTGGCATCAATATATGATTACTTGTAAGACCACGTCTGGGACGTTGGCATTGTGCAATATGTGTGACTATCCGAGTATCATATTTAATTTCGAATTATTCAACAAGCAATGTTAAGTAAAGACCGAATACGAAATCGAATTAAAAGGTTCAGGTATGTGTTAGCTAATGTATTGCAATTAAGGTAAGTTTTGGTATTTGAAGTAATGATATGAATCATGTTATAAAGTTGGTTATATGTATATTGAATGCAAATCTATATTCGGTAAAATGATATAAGTATGTGATATTAAAGTGCGAAACATATGTATAAATATATGATTTTTGGTACGTGTGAATTGCATGTGAATTCAGAAATGGTAGGTGAATATGTTTCTAATGACGATATGTGACATATATTATTATGAATGAAAGAAATGTATATAAATGAATGTGTGTTATATGTGCTAGTTATATGACCTTGTGATTCTATTATTCAAATATGACAAATATGAAACAAGAAACATGGTTTTGAGATATACTGTTTTGATTTGAAAATTTGATATGAAATAGATATAGAGACAATAGTGTTATGATGTATGGTTTGTATATATGTAAATCGGCTTAGTGATATTAATCTATAAATATTATTGAAACGAATTATTTGTTCATGGTTTACTAAGCTTTTAAAGCTTACTCTGTGTGTTTTTCCTATGTTTATAGAGTTCGAAGACTTGCTCAGGTTGGAAGTTGTAGGAGACTTTATCACACTATCCAGTTTTCATTTCAGTAAATTAATGCTTTGAGATTAGGTTATGTGGCATGTATAGGTCAGTTTTGATATATTTCGTTTTGAAATTTGTGTATATATATATATAGCCATGCGAAAATGGCTTGTTTAAGATGTTAATGTTGTGTATATTTGGTCAAGTCTTAAGGTTATTATGAAAGTATGTTTTGTGTGGTATTTGCTTATATGGTTTGGCATTAAGAAATGCTAATGAGGATGAATAATCAGCCATGAAAGTAGTTCTTTTTGGAAAGTATGAAAAGTGTTATGTTTTGAGTATGCTTGATGGCCACTTAAATAAACAGAAGAGACATATTTGTTATGATATTAAGTTTTGAGATAGTATATTAGCTTCAAATGTGGGTGATGAAAATGTTGTGACTTATTAAGGTTGAAATTGATGTCCGAATGGTTGTTTATTTAATTGGTTAGATATATGATATTTAAACATGATAATTTTGTATGCTAAAAACGGATAAATTTGAATTATTATTTGGGCTCAAATTGGTATATTTAGCTTATGAAATGGATATGTACAAAGGGATGATGTGATATATGCACTTGTATATGTAATGAAATATGCTTAACCATAATTTATGTATTCAATTATTATTAAGGTGGTGATTATATGGTTCGAATTTTGTAATTATGAAGCATGTACAATTTGGTTTTGGTATTTGATAGCTTGGTTTCAAATTTCTAAGTAAGCAAATGGTATGAAAATGGTTAAATATTGAAACATAGTTTGTATAAGAGAATGTTCGATAAGCATGATTGTGTGTTTGAATATGTGATTCAAATATATGAATTTGACTTGTATGATTAAGAGGTCGGTTATTAATTTATTTTTGAAAAATAACTTTTATAAAGGAAATTATATTACAAGGTGCATGATTTGTAATGACTGTCTGTTCTGAATTTTGTTTTGATCGGTAATGCTTCGTAACCCTAATCCTGCAACGGATACGGGTTAGGGGTGTTACACTCCATCTGGATCCCATAAGCTATGTCAACGAAGTGTACAAAATAGAATACATGTACAACGTGTGGAGACACATATTTCTATCGGTCTCAGATGAACGTAAGTAGCCGTTTGTATCACTTGCTCGATTTAAGCTATTACCAGATAGAGAATTGCGTCGTAAACCAAAGGGTCGACCTTGCTCGACTAGAATACGTAGCAATATGGATATCCGAGAAACAACAAACCAACATAAGTTGTGCGGATGGTGTAGAAACTCAGGTCATACAACTCGATCATGTCCAAATCGGAATAACTGATAGTTGTTGTAATAAAATTATGTTGCATTATTTATATTTTATTAAAATATAAAAATATTAAAAATATTGCCTTATTAAAAAAAACATTTATTTTATTAAAATTATAAAATGCAAATTACAATTAAAATATTAAAAACAACTTTTATTTTATTAAATGAAACAATATAAAAAAACTTTGTACAAATATATTTAAAAAATCAATATTGGTGCCGGTCGGAATTAGTGCCACATGGGGGTCGTCGTAGGTTACGCGTATGATTCCTTCTTGGTTCAGCTTCCAGTGGGGGTTGTGGTTGCTCTGGCGGGGATTGTGGTTCCTCCGGCAGGGAATCTGGTTGTGGCTGTTGTGAGGATGACCCACATTGATAGAATAATGAATGCAAGGGTGTTTGCATCACCTATTGCGAAGGTGTTTGAATCCCATAAGGCGATGAGGATTGGTAAAAAGAATGGCTCTCCGATGGCGCCTCATGCGATCTCACATACGATGACGGCCTATTGATCGGCGGTTAACTCGGAGTAATTGGGAACGGAGATTAACCAGGCCATACATTCCAACCTGCCATAGGACTAGGAAAATGAAACATATAAGTGTTAGGATACGCACCTGGCATAATCTAAAAAGACTGTGATATGGGTGTCGTCGGTTGAAGTGTTGGGCCCGCTGACTGTGTGGGCACTGTTGATGGGCTCGGTGATTGTGTAGGCGCTGTTGATGGGCCCGCGTCGTCATCCATTCTTCTTGGATTTAAAGGGCCCCGTCGTTTCCTTTGGACACGAATTTGCCGTCGCCTCTTCTCTTTCGACAGTAAATATAGCTTGTCATGGATCCTAAATCATGGCATGTATTCTGGCACGCACGCTAACTCAAGAACGATGATCGGTTCCCGAGTAGGTAAATAATCATACCGATTTTCTCACATTTCGATATATTCTGACCAATATCTCGGCCAATGTAACACCCCTAACCCGTATCCGTCGCCGGAACAAGGTTTCGAAGCATTATTCTGATTTACATATCATTTAGCAAAAATTTCCGTTAAATACTTACCGATTCAATACATCATATAGATAAATATATTATCATTTAATCAATAGCTTGGCACTTGTCTTAGCATCAATCAACATTGTTAGTATACTTACGCATATTTTATATAAATTCAACATTGATATACTTATTTTCTCAACATGTCACACTTGAGTTTAATAATTGTCTCCACCTACATAATTTCCTTGTATCAATAAATCAAAGATAATCATATATGTGCATGTCATGAAATATATCATTCTCTTACCATTTAAAATAATTTATTTCATTATATTAAAATTTCATGTACCATAATTTTCATATATTTCACGTATATTTATTCCGATAATAATTCATATCAAACTTAACATAAATCAAATTCTATATGCACATACTTTCCACACCATGTGTCCATATAACATGTACAAATCATTATACATATACTTCAAGCATATATGGTAATAATTCATTTCAGTATTCATATTGTTTCATATTATATGAATGTACTAATATTTCACATTCAACCCAATATAACATACAATTTAACATATTTTCATGCTCAATTATGATACACAAATTTATCTGACAAAATTGCAAAAATACCCAGATTTAAGGGAATTTTAGTAATTTTTCATTTTCCCTGATTTTCATCCGATCTTGATTTAAATTGATAATTCCATTTAATTTATTAATTTAGACAATAAGTCAATTCATTTCCTTCAAATTGGTCAGTTTTGATATCCTTACAAAATTGCCCCTAAAATTTTACTTTTATTCAATTTAGTCTCTAAGCCTAAAACATAAAAATTAGCCATGCTAGCTGAATATTCATACATATTCTCCTCCTCCTCCTCTCCATTCCTCATTCTTAATTTATATAACATGCTACAAGTAACATTATCAATACTTTCACTATTCACTTATATGTATATTCAAAACTATCCATTTGCGTCATAGTAACTAAATTATTTATATCTTGATCTATAGACCTCAAAATTAAGATCAGATAATTTTTCCTAAAACTAGACTTACATATATTCTTACCATAAAATTTTCAGAATTTTTGACTTAGCCAATAAGTACATTTTATTCTTTAAAGTCACTTCTATTCTACTGTCTGACAGTTCTGACCCTTCTTTACTAAAAATTAATTATCTCCTCGTAAAGGATTCAAATGATGTTATCGTTTCTTTATCTTGAAAATATACTCATTTATGATTCTATACATATAAATTTAAGCCCATAAATATTTTTATCCAATTTTTTATGATTTTCCAAATTCAGAACAGGGGAACCCGAAATCATTCTGACCTTGTCTCACAAAATTTATCATATTTCATGATTTACAATTCCATTGCTTACACCGTTTGTTCTAGAAGAAACTAGACTCAATATTGTTTAATTTCATGTTTTATTAAACCTATAATTCAACTTCCACAATTTTTGGTGATTTTTCAAAGTTATCTTACTGCTGCTGTCCAAAACTGTTTTAGTGCAAGATATTATTTACCATGTTTATAACACCCTTATTCCCTTTCTCTACAATATTTTCCATCACTTTCTCCTATTTCCCTTCACTAACTCATCAAGATCATAGAACCTTATATAAGAAGACTCTACTATAACATTATTTCCATGTTTTTTCAGTAATAACAAACTTAAAAATATATTGAAATATTGATGTACTTACCTTGTTCTATTGATTCCAATCTTTAATTTGATTTTCTCTCTCCTCTAGCTTCTATTGCTTGAATCCAATTTGATATTCTAACTCCCCATATTCTCCTTAACATTTTTCTCCCTTGGTAGCTATGGAAATTCTTTTGATTTCTAGGTGAAAATGGTGAATTTTTGGTAGAAAGACTAAATTGTAAAGAATGAAAAGTTTATTTCTTCTCTTCTCTTCTTCCTAATGTGAATGCATGGAAAATGGATGAGAATTTCCTCATCTTTCTTTCTTTATATATACTAATAAAATAATAATAAAATAATAAAATATCATATAAAAAATCAAATTAAAATATTAATAACTAATATTTAATTAATTAATTAATTAATCTAAAATATCTCCAACATCACCATTACTTTCTAGATTTCTCTCTCTTCCAATTGACCATTTTGCCCTTCATGATCTTTTAAAATTCCATTATTGAGTCATCACTTAATTTTGATAAAATTGCAATTTAGTCCCTCATAATTCTTCATCTATTCAATTTGGTCCTAATTCATCAATTTTTCCTTGGTTTCTAGATCTTTCCACCCTTAAAATATTTTCACTATTAGCCCTTCAAATTTTTCATATTTACACTTTAATCCCTCAAATTTTGAGTATTTACTCTTGGGCCACAAAACTTTTCTTACTTCTACAATTTAGTCCTTTCTTGAATCAATATGTCATAATATACTTCCCAGCGACATAACTTAATTTTCCTTTTCTTGTCACTTTATTTTCTTATTTTACTATATTAAGAGTAATATCTTACTGTATAAATTTTCAAGGTGTTACAGCCAATCTGTATTCAATAGCCGTAAGTCAAATTTGTGCTCATCATCGAACACCTCAGGTTCCACGGGAATCGGTTGTCGGAATCCAAATTGCCGCAATACTCTATCTGACTAGTGCATCTCCACGATAGCATAGTTGACCAATAGGACCTTCATATGCCAAATGTTCAGATTTTGAAAAAATTCATCTAGAATTACTTTCCAAATTGCCGGATCCTTGTATGGTGTCCATTGAAACTATATGAAATGATAAAAATATGAGTTATATACATAATACTAAATATTAAATACTAAATACGAAATGACTATTTTTATTATGTATATATATTTTATTTAATACTTACTTATGCTTCCAATCGTTGGTCTAATAGAAGTCGTATATATTCAAGAGAGGTGGGTATTCCAACATAACTCGCCAAATGGTTCTACCTAATTAAATAAATTTTTAGCATACAATTATATTATAAATCTACGTAATAATTGTAAAATCTAATATAAAATTTACCTAGTTATCAGTGGGAATGTATATGGGTGGTTCACTCGAGGACGTAAAAATGGAAAGTGAAATTGTGCCCATGATTGCAGTAGTGATAGGCAACCTCAAATTTTGGCTTTATTCGGTCGCGTCGCCCCACACATCTCCCGGTACAATATTGCCAACATAGCAGACTCAAACCTAAATTCATCAGCTGCTCTAAGATCAACGAGTCTCAACAGCCACCTTAGATATACGAGGTTTCGTGACAAGTCCACCATCAGATAACCTCTAATCATCTCAAGAATGTATGCCCGAGCATATCGTATTCTTTCTAGTTCAGTCAAATCATTATCCGGCTCTGAGAATGTGTCTTGTAACCAGCCCATCTCGATCCGACCTCCGTTAATATTATCCGGAATAGCACCCAAAAGCTCGTAGCATACAGCTCCTCAATCAGCAGATTGAGCGGACCCGGTGACTATGTACCCATCTATCGACAATCCCAATTGCAATTGCACGTCTTCAAGAGAGGTGGGTATTCCAACATAACTCGCCAAATGGTTCCACCTAATTAAATAAATTTTTAGCATACAATTATATTATAAATCTACGTAATAATTGTAAAATCTAATATAAAATTTACCTCGTTATCAGTGGGAATGTGTAATACCCTGAAAATTTTTACAGTATGATATTATCCTTGATATAGTAAAATAAGGAAATAAAGTGACATAAAGAGAAATTTTGAGTTATGTCAATATTAAGAAGTATATTATGATATATTAATTCAAGAAACGACTAAATTGTAAAAGTGAGAAAAGTTTTGTTGCACAAGAGTAAATACTCAAAATTTAAGGGGTTAAAGTGTAAATATGGAAAATTTGAAGGACCAATAGTATAAATATTTTAAGAGTGGAATGATCTAGAAACTAAGGAAAATGGATGAATTAGGACCAAATT
Source organism: Gossypium arboreum (assembly GCF_025698485.1). Lineage (NCBI taxonomy): Eukaryota > Viridiplantae > Streptophyta > Magnoliopsida > Malvales > Malvaceae > Gossypium > Gossypium arboreum. Next base: position 19,721,533 of record NC_069080.1, read on the forward strand.
GAATAGGTGAAGAACTATGAGGGACTAAATTATAATTTTACCAAAATTAAATGATGACTCAAGGATGGAATTTTAAAAGATAATAAAGGGCAAAATGGTCAATTGGAAGAGAGAGAAATCTAGAAAGTAATGATGATGTTGATGATATTTTATGATTATTTAATTAGATATATATTATTTTAATGAGATATTTTATTATTATTTTATTATTAATTATTTAGTATAAAAGGAAGGAAAGATGAAGAATTTTCATCATCTTTTCATGCATGCAGCCAACGTTAGAAGAGAAGGAAAAGAAAGAAATTTTCTTTTCTTTACAATTTGGTCCTTCCACCAAAATTCACCATTTCCACCTAGAAATCAAAAGAATTTCCATTGCTACTAGAGAGAGAAATGTTAAGGAGGCCATGGGGAGTTAGAATATCAAGTTGGATTCAAGATATAGAAGCTGGAGGAGAGAGAAAATCAAGTTAAAGATTAGTATCAATAGAACAAGGTAAGTATATCAAGATTTCAATATGTTTTTAAGTTTGTTATTATTGATAAAACATGGAAATGATGTTATAGTAGAGTTTTCTTACATAAGGTCTTATGTTCTTGATATGTTAGTGAAGAGAAAATAAGAGAAAGTGATGAGAAATGGTGTAGAAAAAGAAAATAAGGATGTTATAACATGGTAATTAATATCTTGTACTAAAACAGTATTGGACAGCAGCAGTAGACTAACTTTTAAAAATCACCATAAATTGTATAAATCGAATTAGAAGATGAAAAAAATATTAAATTAAATATCATTGAGTCTAGTTTCTTATAGAAGAAACGGTATAAGTAATGGATTTGTAAATCATGAGATATAATGAATTTTGTGAGACAAGGTCAGAATGAATTTGGGTTCCCCTATTCTGACTCTGGAAAATCATAAAAAATTGGATAGAAATAATTAGGGGCTTAAATTTATATGTTTAGAATTCTGAATGAGTCTATTTTCAATATAAACAAATATTAACATCATTCGAATTCTGTACAAGGAGATAATTAATTTTTAGTGAAGAAGGGTCACAACTGTCAGACAGCAGAATAAGGGTAACTTTAAAGAATAAACTATACTTATTGAATGAACCAAAAATTCTGAAAATTTTATGGTAAGAATATATATGAGTCTAGTTTCAGGAAAAATTATCGGATCTTAATTTAGAGTTCTATAGCTCCAGATATAAATAATTTAGTGACTATGACATAGATGGACAGCTTGAATATTCATAAAAGTAAATAATAAAAATTATGGATAATGTTACTTACAAGTGTGTTATCTACATTAAGGATGTGGAATGGAGAGGAGGAGGAGGAAAAATATGTATGAATATTCATCTAGCATGGCTAATTTGCATATTTTAGGCTTAGGGACTAAATTGAATAAAAATAAAACTTTATGGGCAATTTTGTAAAAATGTCAGAAATGACCAAATTGCATGAAATGGATTATTTTATTATTTAAATTACAAAATTGAATGAAATTATTAATTTAGTTCAAGATCGGGGGAAAATATGTTTTAGGGATTAAATTGAAAAGTGTTAAAATTATGGAAAATTCGATATTTTATAGAATTCATGGACTGTTATCAATATATATATGAGAATAATAGCTGGAAATAAGGATTAAATTGCAAGAATTTTATTTTCACGACCCTAAGGGCGAAATCGTCATTAATTAAAAGTTAAGGGCAAAATGATAATTTTACCTAGAGCATTAATTAAATGCATTAGAATATGAAATGAATGAAAATGATGATCAAATTTATTTATAAAGATCCGGACGACTCAAATATGAGACTTGATTGTGGAAAAGAAAAGATATCGGATTACTGAAATTATAAACACAAACAAGCAATGAGGTAAGTTCATGTAAATTGAATTATATTCTTAAATGCTTGAAATGCATGTTTTTATATGAATATGATTTGAATGTTCATTATATGAAATTTTATGAAACATTGACATATTTGATAAAAGAGGAAGAAATCCGGTTGAATGAAAGGAAAATTGATGGATCTCGAAAAGGAATTGACGGTAAAAGGATCTAGCCCGGACGGGTGATCCTATCTGATATAGCCCTCCGAAGAATACGTGTAAATGGATTTAGCCCGAACGGTAATCCGAATTAGGGTCTGAATTTAGCCTAGACGGTAATTGGATCCAAGCTCATTAGAGTAATTGTCGCTTGGGATTTAGCTTTGACCGGTAATCCCGACAATACTCTATGAGTTTATATTCTGAGGATTTAGCCTGACCGGTAATCCCATTTGTAAGGATGAGGTTCATGGAGTGTGCTCTCGATATGAAATGTGTAAGACCATGGTTGAAAGATACCATGGCAACTCGATATGAAATGTGTAAGACCATGGTTGAAAGATACCATGGCGACTGATATGAACGTGTAAGACCATGGTTGAAAGATACCATGGCGACTGATATGAAATGTGTAAGACCATTGTTGAAAGATACCATGGTTGAAAGATACCATGGCAACATAACGGAAATAAATAAGACCATGGTTGAAAGATACCATGGCGGCGTGACATGAAATGAATAAAATTTGCATATTTTAGGCTTAGGGACTAAATTGAATAAAAATAAAACTTTATGGGCAATTTTGTAAAATGTCGAAATGACCAAATTGCATGAAATGGATTATTTTATTATTTAAATTACAAAATTGAATGAAATTATTAATTTAGTTCAAGATCGGGGGAAAATATGTTTTAGGGATTAAATTGAAAAGTGTTAAAATTATGGAAAATTCTGATATTTTATAGAATTCATGGACTGTTATCAATATATATATGAGAATAATAGCTGGAAATAAGGATTAAATTGCAAGAATTTTATTTTCCTGACCCTAAGGGCGAAATCGTCATTAATTAAAAGTTAAGGGCAAAATGATAATTTTACCTAGAGCATTAATTAAATGCATTAGAATATGAAATGAATGAAAATGATGATCAAATTTATTTATAAAGATCCGGACGACTCAAATATGAGACTTGATTGTGGAAAAGAAAAGATATCGGATTACTGAAATTATAAACACAAACAAGCAATGAGGTAAGTTCATGTAAATTGAATTATATTCTTAAATGCTTGAAATGCATGTTTTTTATATGAATATGATTTGAATGTTCATTATATGAAATTTTATGAAACATTGACATATTTGATAAAGAGGAAGAAATCCGGTTGAATGAAAGGAAAATTCGATGGATCTCTGAAAAGGAATTGACGGTAAAAAGGATCTAGCCCGGACGGGTGATCCTATCCTGATATAGCCCTCCCGAAGAATACGTGTAAATGGATTTAGCCCGAACGGGTAATCCGAATTAGGGTCTGAATTTAGCCTAGACTGGTAATTCAGATCCAAGCTCATTAGAGTAATTGTCGTTGCGAGATTTAGCTTTGACCGGTAATCCCGACAATACTCTATGAGTTTATATTCTGAGGATTTAGCCTGACCGGTAATCCCACTGTAAGGATGAGGTTCAGGAGTGTGCTCTCGATATGAAATGTGTAAGACCATGGTTGAAAGATACCATGGCAACTCGATATGAAATGTGTAAGACCATGGTTGAAAGATACCATGGCGACTGATATGAACGTGTAAGACCATGGTTGAAAGATACCATGGCAGCCTGATATGAAATGTGTAAGACCATTGTTGAAAGATACCATGGTTGAAAGATACCATGGCAACATAACGGGAAATAAATAAGACCATGGTTGAAAGATACCATGGCAGCGTGACATGAAATGAATAAGACCATGGTTGAAAGATACCATGGCAACATGACAAAAAATGAGTAAGACCATAGTTGAAAGACACTATGGCATCATGTCAAAGATAAATAAGACCGTGGATAGGAGACGCTATGACATCATTGAACAATTGATATTCGGTAATATGTATCGATGACGAATGGTTATATGAAATAATTATAAAGATAGATAAACGAAATAAGTATAAGTACATGGAATATAATTTATGTTAAGTTTGATATAAACTATTACCGGAATAAATATACATAAAATATATGGAAATGATAGAGCATGAAATATTGATATAATGAAATGAATGATATATGCTTATGAAGAAACGGTAAGAGCATGATATGTTTCATGACATGTACATATATGATTATCTTTGATATGTTGATACAAGGAAATTATGTAAGTTGAGACTATTATTAAACTCAAGTGCGATATGTCGAGAAAATAGATATATCAATGTTGAATTTATATGAGATATGTGCAAGTATACTAACAATGCTGCTGTTTGATGCTTATACAAGTGTCAAAACTGTTGATTGAATGGTAATATATTTATTTATATGATGCATTGAATCGGTAAGTATTTAAATTTTTTTTAGTGATCTGTAAATGGTAGTAATGCTCTGAAACCCTGTTCTGGCAGTGGATACGGGTTAGTATTTAAGTATTTAAATTGATAATACAGTCGGAACTGAGAATGAGTTAATAAGTAAAAATGGGTTCTGAATAAAGATATCAGATTTTTCTTAAACTAGTTAAGATATACAGTGTCACTGTTAAAGAAAGAAGTTATTTATGGGAAAATTGATTTATTTAAATATGGTATTTACAGAATAGTTAACTGAAAATTTCTTCCGAATTAGTTTTTTTTAGTGAAGTAAATGATGTGAAATTATTGATGACTATACTAGTCAATAGATTGGTGAATAAATTGCAAAAATATTTGAATATAGTCGTTATAACTGGGTATATTATAGTAAATTTTTGGGATTTTATATGGGTATCTTATATATACTGATATTTTCAGAGACATATGGAACTGTTCATGTTTGGATGCTATAATCAATATATGAAAAGGTTGGATAAATATGCTAATAGACAGAAATTATCGCAAGTCTAATTGATTCACAAGTGGTACTACTCTATCTTTCTTTGGTTTTCCAAGCCAATATATGTGATAGAACACTTGATAATAAGATTCATATGATATTATTTTCTATTTCTGTTGGTAGAAGCTCTGAAAGGCAAATGTGAAATATTGTATTGAAAATAAATTGTGAAATGAAAGGATAGAGAATGGATATAAATGATAAAGCGGGCAAATATGTACAGAAAGAAACTATAGAACTATAAAATAATGAAATTCATGATCAAAGAAAACAAGGAAATTTCGAGGACGAAATTTATTTTAAGGGGAGAGAAATGTAATACTCGAAAATTTTTACAAGAAGATATTATCCTTGATATAGTAAAATAAAGAAATAAAGTGACATAAAGGAAATTTTGAGTTATGTCAATATTAAGAAGTATATTATGATATATTAATTCAAGAAACGACTAAATTGTAAAAGTGAGAAAAGTTTTGTTGCACAAGAGTAAATACTCAAAATTTAAGGGGTTAAAGTGTAAATATGGAAAATTTGAAGGACCAATAGTGTAAATATTTTAAGAGTGGAATGATCTAGAAACTAAGGAAAATGGATGAATTAGGACCAAATTGAATAGGTGAAGAACTATGAGGGACTAAATTACAATTTTACCAAAGTTAAATGATGACTCAAGGATGGAATTTTAAAAGATAATAAAGGCAAAATGGTCAATTGGAAGAGAGAAATCTAGAAAGTAATGATGATGTTGATGATATTTTATGATTATTTAATTAGATATATATTATTTTAATGAGATATTTTATTATTATTTTATTATTAATTATTTAGTATAAAAGGAAGGAAAGATGAAGAATTTTTATCATCTTTCCATGCATGCAGCCAACGTTAGAAGAGAAGGAAAAGAAAGAAATTTTCTTTTCTTTACAATTTGGTCCTTCCACCAAAAATTCACCATTTCCACCTAGAAATCAAAAGAATTTCCATTGCTACTAAGAGAGAAATGTTAAGGAGGCCATGGGGAGTTAGAATATCAAGTTGGATTCAAGAAATAGAAGCTGGAGGAGAGAGAAAATTAAGTTAAAGATTAGTATCAATAGAACAAGGTAAGTATATCAAGATTTCAATATGTTTTTAAGTTTGTTATTATTGATAAAACATGGAAATGATGTTATAGTAGAGTTTTCTTACATAAGGTCTTATGTTCTTGATATGTTAGTGAAGAGAAAATAAGAGAAAGTGATGAGAAATGGTATAGAAAAAGAAAATAAGGATGTTATAACATGGTAATTAATATCTTGTACTAAAACAGTATTGGACAGCAGCAGTAGACTAACTTTGAAAAATCACCATAAATTGTATAAATCGAATTAGAATATGAAAAAAATATTAAATTAAAGATAATTGAGTCTAGTTTCTTATAGAAGAAACGGTATAAGTAATGGATTTGTAAATCATGAGATATAATGAATTTTGTGAGACAAGATCAGAATGAATTCGGGTTCCCCTATTCTGACTCTGGAAAATCATAAAAAATTGGATAGAAATAATTAGGTGCTTAAATTTATATGTTTAGAATCCTGAATGAGTATATTTTCAATATAAACAAATATGAACATCATTCGAATTCTGTACAAGGAGATAATTAATTTTTAGTGAAGAAGGGTCACAACTGTCAGACAGCAGAATAGGGGTAACTTTAAAGAATAAACTATACTTATTGAATGAACCAAAAATTCTGAAAATTTTATGGTAAGAAGATATATGAGTCTAGTTTCAGGAAAAATTATCGGATCTTAATTTAGAGTTCTAGAGCTCCAGATATAAATAATTTAGTGACTATGACATAGATGGACAGCTTGAATATTCATAAAAGTAAATAATAAAAATTATGGATAATGTTCCTTACAAGTGTGTTATCTACATTAAGGATGTGGAATGGAGAGGAGGAGGAGGAAAAATATGTATGAATATTCATCTAGCAGCTAATTTGCATATTTTAGGCTCAGGGACTAAATTGAATAAAATAAAACTTTATGGGCAATTTTGTAAAATGTCGAAATGACCAAATTGCATGAAATGGATTATTTTATTATTTAAATTACAAAATTGAATGAAATTATTAATTTAGTTCAAGATCGGGGGAAAACATGTTTTAGGGATTAAATTGAAAAGTGTTGAAATTATGGAAAATTCTAATATTTTATAGAATTCATGGACTGTTATCAATATATATATGAGAATAATAGCTGGAAATAAGGATTAAATTGCAAGAATTTTATTTTCCCGACCCTAAGGCGAAATCGTCATTAATTAAAAGTTAAGGGCAAAATGATAATTTTACCTAGAGCATTAATTAAATGCATTAGAATATGAAATGAATGAAAATGATGATCAAATTTATTTATAAAGATCCGGACGACTCAAATATGAGACTTGATCGTGGAAAAGAAAAGATATCGGATTACTGAAATTATAAACACAAACAAGCAATGAGGTAAGTTCATGTAACTTGAATTATATTCTTAAATGCTTGAACTGCATGTTTTGATATGAATATGATTTGAATGTTCATTATATGAAAATTTATGAAACATTGACATATTTGATAAAAGAGGAAGAAATCCGGTTGAATGAAAGGAAAATTCGATGGATCTCGAAAAGGAATTGACGTAAAAAGGATCTAGCCGGACGGGTGATCCTATCTGATATAGCCCTCCGAAGAATACGTGTAAATGGATTTAGCCCGAACGGTAATCCAATTAGGGTGCAATTTAGCCTAGACGGTAATTCAGATCCAAGCTCATTAGAGTAATTGTCGTTCTGGGATTTAGCTTTGGTGGTAATCCCGACAATACTCTATGAGTTTATATTACAGGATTTAGCCTGGACCGGTAATCCCTTTGTAAGGATGAGGTTCATGGAGTGTGCTCTCGATATGAAATGTGTAAGACCATGGTTGAAAGATACCATGGCAACTGATATGAAATGTGTAAGACCATGGTTGAAAGATACCATGGCAACTCGATATGAAATGTGTAAGACCATGGTTGAAAGATACCATGGCGACTGATATGAACGTGTAAGACCATGGTTGAAAGATACCATGGCAGACTGATATGAAATGTGTAAGACCATGGTTGAAAGATACCATGGCAACATGACGGAAATAAATAAGACCATGGTTGAAAGATACCATGGGCGTGACATGAAATGAATAAGACCATGGTTGAAAGATACCATGGCAACATGACAAAAATGAGTAAGACCATAGTTGAAAGACACTATGGCATCATGTCAAAGATAAATAAGACCGTGGATAGGAGACACTATGGCATCTGTTGAACAATTGATATTCGTGTAATATGTATCGGATGACGAATGGTTATATGAAATAATTATAAAGATAGATAAACGAAATAAGTATAAGTACATGGAATATAATTTATGTTAAGTTTGATATAAACTATTACCTAATAAATATACATAAAATATATGAAAATGATAGAGCATGAAATATTGATATAATGAAATGAATGATATATGCTTATGAAGAAAGCGGTAAGAGCATGATATGTTTCATGACATGTACATATATGATTATCTTTGATATGTTGATACAAGGAAATTATGTAAGTTGAGACTATTATTAAACTTAAGTGCGATATGTCGAGAAAATAGATATATCAATGTTGAATTTATATGAGATATGTGCAAGTATACTAACAATGTCTTTGTTTGATGCTTATACAAGTGTCAAAAGCTGTTGATTGAATGGTAATATATTTATTTATATGATGCATTGAATCGGTAAGTATTTAAATTTTTTTTAGTGATCTGTAAATGGTAGTAATGCTCTGAAACCCTGTTTTGGCAGCGGATACGGGTTAGAGGTGTTACAGAATGTATATGGGTGGTTCACTCGAGGACGTAAAAATGGAAAGTGAAATCATGCCCATGATTGCAGTAGTGATAGGCAACCTCTGATTTTGGCTTTATTCGGACGCGTCGCCCCACACATCTCCCGGTAAAATGTTGTTAACACAGCAGACTCAAACCTAAATTGATCAGCTGTTCTAAAATCAACGAGTTTCAGCAGTCACCTCAGATATACGAGGTTTCGTGACAAGTCCGCCATCAGATAACCTCTAATCATCTCAAGAATGTATGCCCGAGCATATCGTATTCTTTCTAGTTCAGTCGAATCATTTTCCGGCTCTGAGAATGTGTCTTGTAACCAGCCTATCTTGATCCGACCTCCGTTAATATTATCCGGAATAGCACCCAAAAGCTCGTAGCATACGGCTCCTCAATCAGCAGATTGAGCGAACCCCGTGACTACGTACCCATCTATCGAAAATCCCAATTGCAATTGCACGTCTTCTAGAGTGATAGTACACTCTCCGCATGGAAGATGGAAATTGTGTGTCTCGGGTCTCCACCTCTCTATCAACGCACTGATTAGTTTCGGGTCCAACTTGCACCCCAGGCCTATCGTGGCCACGTGCCAAAAACCCAGTCCCGCAGGTAATTCTCTATCAACGGCAATAGAGGACCAGACATATTATGGATATAGCATTGCAACACCAAATCTACAGACTGTTATAAAAAATTATAAAAATAAAAATTAATTAAAATTGCATAAATGAAAAAACATTAAATAGTATTGAAAAATTAATTAAAATTATCACTTACCATTGTCATTTAATCGACGAAGATGTGTTTATTATCGACACGAATTAATTTTTCGGCCATTGCTAACACGATCAAATATTTTTTAATGTAAAAAAATAATTCAAAAAAAAATTAAACAAAGCTTTTTTGCAAAAATTAAAGAGAGCTTTGAAAAAATATGAGAGAAACTTGAGAGAATTTGGAGAGAATTTAAAGAGAATTTAAAGAGAATTATGAGAGGACTCTTATGTGAAAAAAATGAAAAGGGGCCTTTTATAGTTTTTTTTTTGACCGTTGGAGGTCAAATGGTCAAATGACCGTTGGAGCGGGACAAAACGCTCCCCAGGGATGCATTTTGCAGACACATCCCCTGACTTCGCGCTGATATGGACACACTTTCAGGGAATTTGGACCTTTCGGTAAATAATAAAAAAAATTAGCCCATTTCCATAAATAATTTTGGAAATGGGCGTTTTTAGTAAATTATCCATTTTGAAGTAAAAAATTAATTTTTTGTTTTAAAAATATTTTAGAATCAAATAACGTTTTTATCCTTTACTTATGATCTAATATATTTTGTATAATATTTGTATGAATATATAATTATTTTTTAAAATTTGTTTCAAAAATATAATATTATATATTTTAATTGAATTTATAATGACTATATTTTAATATTTAAATTATAATTTATACAATTAAATTAAATTTTACAAATAATTAATATTAATTTTTAAAATATTTATATATAAATATTAATAAAGACTTATAATATTTTTATATATTTATTGAAATACCATAATGTTAATAAAATTTTAACATCATTTAAATATACATTTTTACATTTCAACATTTTATTTAAAATGGTAATTTTTTAAAATATAATATTAACCAGTTAAATTATAAACCGAAAATTTCAAAACCACTCCTTAAAAAAATTCCAATTATAAATTAAAGTCTATTAATTTATATATGAGATTATATTTAGTAAGCATGTGATTGAATTTTAATTTACTCTTCCCTTTCATCAACATGTATATTACTTAAATCCTAAAATCAACATGTATATTACTTAAATCCTAAAACGGCACATGATTAGTAGTTTTTTTAGTTAAATATTATATAGTTAAAAATTTTTGCTTTATTTTAAATTTATAAAATAGAGATATCGGATCAATTTAAAATTTTACATAAATGATAAGTATAAATATATTAATAAATTCAACAATTTTCCATTCAAATATATATATATTAATAAATTCAACAGTTGAATTGTTAAAATATTTATTGTATAAAAATTATTTAATGGTGTAAAACCACTTTTGGTTTATACAATTAATATTTCAACAATCCAACCGTCATACTTCATAATCTATTAATATAGATCATACATGTCAAGTTTGACATAAATTAAAATTTTGAACTATTTATTTTATGTAAAAACTTTCAACTATTAAATATATATTAATATAGACTATTTTTAATCGATATAATAAAAATATTGGATTGATTTAAGAATTTACATGCATGACAAGTACATATATATTGACTTGGAACAATTATACACATGAAACTTTGATTGTGGTTCAAATATATATATAAAACTTTAATTTTGATTCAATCATATATATTTAAAGAAATAAATACAACAACTTATTTTCATATTAGATAAATATAATTATTTGTGTATGTAATATATAAACGTAAAATAATATTATATTAATAATTGTGTTACTAATTTATGAAAATTGGATAAATCAATTTTTCATATATAAAATTTACAAAATCAAACCAAAATTTATGTATAATTTTGAAATTCATCCCAATAATTTGTTTTCGACATTTTTAATGGATTTTTTTTTTTTGGTTACGAGATTTATTTATATACTTTAGTTTAAATTAAACAATTTGATCAATAATAAATGGCCATATTCGTGACTGTAATTCAAATCGTTGTTTCCTCAGATTTGTAGAAAGGAGTAAGGCATAAATATATCAATCTACAAGTTTATTTTTTTTATCATTATACTTTGGATTTCAGAATAATTCTTTTTCTTCCAACATCACCTTTGGGCTCATTTTCTGATTGCAAAATAGCTTCAAAAATAATATTTTATGGAATAAAGATGGGACAGCAAATTCACTATAGTGATAAGATTGTAGTAAATATACTATAGCTTTGATATCACAAAATAAACCCAGATATTATTTCACTTAAAAATAGAATAAACTAACGAATATCTTAAAAGGAATATCTGACAATAAACGATATGTTATGGTCCTGCCAACATGAAAATAAATATTCATCCATGAAGAATAAAGAAGCTATATTGAAACTGCTTGACCTGAAGTTATCAGGTTATCAAAATACCAACATCATTTCTGCTTATTTTGTACATCTAATGAAAATAATAAAACATTTTAATAGCCCATCCAATGTCGAAAAAAACCAGAATGGAATGCCCGGTCAAACCACTGTAGGCTACTATAGAATACAATAACCCCAACATTCACTCTCACCCTTAACAATATAGAAATACACAGATTATGGCATGGAAGTAAATTCGAAGAACAATGCTCAATTGCTCATGCATCATGAGCAAATAAATGGAGAAAAGTCTATTCACAAAACTGATCGTATAAGAAACTGGAAAATCATGTATCAGACCCTATGATATCCCTGGCCCAGGAAATTCCAACTGGATATGATCTGTGTACCTTCGTTTTCATGGTAGGCACTTTTTTGACAGGGGAATCTACATCGGTTTTGTCAGGGTCTACTGTTGGTTTCTGATTTGGGGCTGACTCATTGGTTTCGGTAAGGAATTGTAGTCCCTGAAATTGTAGCCTTGGACAATTTAGTTGGAGAGAGGATGTATATTTGTGATAAAGAAAACAAGGCTTGACTTCAAGTACCTTCACCGATTTCTCCTCATATTTCACAGCTGAATCGATTGCAAGCTTTGCACCAACATCCTGCCAACAAGCACAAACAACTAATTAATAACGAGTACATAACAAAGTCACTGAACATATAGGTGGCTGCTCAGAGCAAGAATGTTGAATCTGAAGAATACTATTGTCTTATACAAGATGACAAATGAGAACTGGATATGTTTGCAAGGCAATACAATTAGAACAAAATCAGTAACTCTTGAAAATATAAAAGTATGACACGCTCAGAATTTTAGCCTAAAGCTAATGACAAAAAACACGATGACAATAAACTCTTATAACCACATTTTTAGTTATAAATTACCAATTAATTTTTCTGCAACTAGACTAAGCAATCTAAGTAACAAATCAAACAATCAGAGGAACAAAATATAAAACCAAAGTTCCCTCTAGCATACACATTTATCTCCAAATGTGACCAAAACAATCTTTTATGTTATTTGCTCCACATTTTTGGAACGCTGAGTGTATATATATTTTAACATGGATAGAATAGAAGTACTATAATCATATGGAAATGAAAGTTTAGCATCTGGTTTTCTAGAATAAAATGCACAATAATCGCGATATACACGCTAACCTCAGAAAAGGTTTAGTTTTATGTATCCATTCTGTATTTGGGCATAGTAAGCACATCTGTTCCCAATATGCATATATATGATACCAATATGGGAGTGGGTTCCCAGCATCATTATTTCATGGAACATAACGCATAATAAAAACAATATAAAGAGATTATTTAACCTGAAAAAATTTAGTATTCACTCCATCTTTAACTCCTTCAGCAAATTGGCATAGATACCAAAGACCTGAATTAGCTACATCCTGCATGGCAAAGAATCATACTTAACACTTCTGCACAATTTCGTAATTTAGAGAGTAATATTTAATAACAGTATCAGAATTAACCTGTTTGCTTTCAAGAAGCTCAATTTTTCCTTCCTGCAGAGTTCAGTAACAAATGAAGCATCAGATAAGTTGCAAATAAGTACGAAACCGGCACACCTAAAGATCGAACATAAGAAAAGAAATGCATCTTACCAATCCAGCTACCATTTTATTAATCATTTCCACATTAAAACCAATTTCGGAAAGGTTTGATTTCATGTCGTCAACCTGCATGCAAATAATGCTTCATGTCATTATGAGCAGATCAACGGTTTCTCCCTTTTCTCATAAACAAAATAAGCAAACCAAAGGTCAGCTGGAAGAATGGATGTTGATTTGAAGATCTATAAGGCTGCAACAGCCATAAACTTATATGCTAGAATTTCATTCTATTTGAAAAAGTTATCGACATAATAAAACAATGCACCCTCATAAACTCTCAAATGATTCTCCATAATGCCAACTATGGGCTCTTACTTACACAATGTCAAGAATAAGAAAGACTGACAAAGCGACTCTGATTTCAAACTCAGGTAAAAGTATCTAAAATCAGAAATCGCAAATCAAAAAAGAAAATATTCATTATAGCTGGGAAACCTCAAAAACTTTAAATCAATAACGAAGATTTGCAATAAGCTTCTAAAAGCAACGGAACTCAATCTTTGGAAAGTTCTAATCACTGCTCCAGAAAGAGAATCATCAGTAAAAGCAAAGGGAAAGAGGGAATGGATTACAACTCAAACTAAAATACAAGAAAAACATTTTAAAGGTTGGAGGGGAAAAGGCCAAGGCTTAAATATTTCCTCAAATGCAGCTGGAAAAATATCAAAAGATTCATGGAAAAATGATATTTGATCTTCTACTGGTATCCAATATCTACTGCCCCTATGAATAACTGATAGTTCAAAATAAAAGTAGTCTTTGAATACATTTTTTGCGATGAGAAGGGATGTTTCCTTCTGCTCCTCTACTTTCCAGTCCAAGCCTTCCAATCTCCTGGATAGATGTCTTTTTGTTGTCTGCATGAACGAAGTAAGAACAAAATCAAACACTGAAAACCGTGTCAAACAAAGAATTTGTTTCCAAGGATTAGTACAATTACATAAAAGAAACACCAATATTACTCACATTTAATGTTTCAGATACATTATCTAATTGTTTTGACACAGCTGCTACAGCATCCATCATATTTTGCTTTGTGACAAACATCACATCAGAGATTGACAAGCCCTACATAATAAGGGATAAGAACAATACATCAGAAATTTAGGAATGTTAAAAGTAAAATATTTAAAGCACTTTGGACAAAAATGATATTTCATTTTTTGATTCATCAATAAAATAGTTTTACCTTCCACCACATATAACAATATCCTAATGCTCCAAGTGCTGCAGCTGGCACAAGATAAGAAGCAATGCCCCCTGTGTGCATCAGGAAAAAAAAAGGAGTGAGCAAGCACCCTACAGCTATATTACTGTTTTAATAATAAGCCACAAAGTTCAACTTCTAATTCTTCACAGTGCAGCATATTTGCAACTCATACTTTCTAAAATATAGGCACAGATACACATAAGCTATCCCCCATATAACCAAAGTACTCTAGAACATGAGACCAAGAAATTAATAAATTTAATAGACCAAGTAAACCATTCAAAGAAATTAGAACAGGTCAAATCTAAATGAAAAGATGCAAAACAGGAAGTAGATATATATAATTTAAATTATATAGACATATTTCAAAAGATATAGATGCACATACCGCCGGAGCCTGAGTTCCCATTAAGAATGGTTACCGGATTGGACGTTGTCAAATCCTTGAGCTCTTGCGCCAATTGTCTAATCTAAAAGTACATAAACCCAAAAGCATACACACATAGTTAAATACAATCTTACAGAGGAAAATGATTGACACAGATAAAGAGAACTCCAACCTCATCCCCCCACCTAGAGAAAGAAACAAAGCTGCAAAATTTCATTGACATTTACCCAAATCTGGTCTAACAAGTTCTATACTATTAACCCGGCATAAAAGGATATGTGTCCAAAACAAGTATGTTCAATTTTTCTAAGTTTTTCCTTGAAGAATCACACCGATACCCATGTTCAAATATTTGTCAAACACAGGTACCGGGCATGCGTACTTCAGGAAAAATGGAAGTTCAAATAACATAGATTCTATATACATATTCAGCACTTGAAAAATAATATAAAACGCCGAAAACTTGTGCACTTAAAGTAAACTAAAAGGCTAGATTTTGACTGGAAAGGATTGAGAGTACCTGAGCAGCAAGAAGGGTGTGATCATACTTATAAGGCGAGAATTGGACATCATCAACGCCTTTCAGTAATTCCTGAAGCTGGGAAATTAGTTCAGATAAACGCCCACTCCTCAAAACAATTGAACCAGTTAAACCTAAACCCAAAATTTTAAAAAACCCGAATTTCAAAACTATGGGAAAAAAGGTAAGGAAAATCAGACCAAAAAAGAAGAAGAGACATTAGATAATAGGGAAAGTATGATAACCAGCGCCCATCAGAATTAGAACTTTGGAGGTCTGAACCCCTGCCTGCATCGCCATCGCTCTTTCTTCTTTTGGGCTTCCTGTTTGAATCGAAGAGGAGGAGGCGCAGACTTCAATTGAAATCCACCTTCTGTGTTCTGGTACGATACTATTTAATCTCACTGTTAATTGCTAAAGTTTGGGTAAAACTAAACCATTCAATAAAGCTTAATTCTCGATTTGGCCCTTTAAGTATACTAATTTTTTCATTTTAGTACCTAATCTTTTTCCCAATTTAATACATTAAGTATCATTAATTAAGGTTTTTACTCCATTTTTTAATTGACATTAAAAAAAAACTTCAATGAATAAAAATATGACACATGGCACTCCATCACTATTTTGACCAAAATAATATATATTAGTTGAAAACTCACCACTCTCTTTGCTTTCTTTCATATCCTTATCATTTAGCATCAAAATTTAAACTTTTTTCTTCTCCTTCCACCCATCAAACTCCTCTCCCTCCGTAATTTATTATTTTTCCATTCTTTCATGTTCTTCATTGTGTATTCAAGGGCAAGGTAGATAATCACAATACATATTGGCAAGCTTGCTCAACTTCTGATAGAGAAAGAAACTGTTGATGGAGAGAAGTTTATGAGCCTCTTCATTGATGGAAAAGCTGAGCCTAAGCTATATATTTCTTAGTTCGAGACTGTTGATTGCACATATTTTACTTAAGTCTCTATTAAGTTTTTGTTCTCGTACAAGAATCAATTCAAATCTTATACTTTTTTATTCTGTAATTAACAAAAATCACAAGGCTGATTGAAAAAGAATAACACACAACAGTTGGTGTCACTACATTGTGACATTTTATTTATTATGGAATTTAAGGATCAATAAGAAATGCAAAGACTTGAAAAAAAAACAGAAATGTAAGGACAATAGAAGTTCATATTAATAACAATGACCATGAATCAAAATGGAATGATTGTACCATTACGTTTTTGCATTTTTCTTTAAGATACAATAAAAAAAAAAGAAAGATGTGATAAGTGATGACAAAGCCAAATAGGAGGGCTAGTGCGAAAACAATTCCCTCATCGAGGAAATATAACATTATGTAGGGTGTGATTCTTATTTATCGGACAGTTTGTAGGCATTTAACGAAAACAGAGGTGAAATAGGCATAACATCGAGGACATCGACATCATGACGAGAGGTAACGTCATGATGAGAGACGTCGTGACGACGCAACAATTTCTCAAATTGACGAATAGATTGGCATCGTGACGAACATGCATAGGATGTTATGACGACGTGACGTATTCCTCAAGTAGTACAATCGTGTTTTGACAGCCAAACAGGACTTTTTCTCCCAATCGAATTTTGATTACTTTTGGGATATTTTAGTTGTTTTAGCCCTTTAAACTTAGCCTATTTAAAGGGGTCTTGTGGCCCTATTTCGATGAGGCAATTAAAGATGTGGTACTATAGGACTTTTCTTTTAGGGAGGACAAGATGTAGTTGTAGATGAGTTTTGGTGAGAGTTTTCATGGTAACTATGGAGAAAATTTTGTACTCCTTTTGAGAGAATTATATGAGAGTTAGGATTTTATTTTCGGGTTTACTCTATGAGAGTACGGGCCAATCCCCAACAAACTGGTATCAGAGTAATTTATATTTCCTCAATCAATCTATTAGGGATGGTGATAACGAATTTCGATATCAAGCAGTTCGATAGAATCACAAATTTCAAATTATAGCAGTTTTGTGTAAAGCATAGTGTTTAAAGTAAGGTTAGTCACAAAGGGTGACAACCAAGTGGAGGGAGTTGATTTCCTCGATGTTTTATCTTCTATTGTGAAACACATATCCGTTCATGTATTACTGGCCCTGGTTGCATTATACAACCTTAATTTGAAGACTAGGAATATTTCAGTTTCCAAGTTCAAGAACAATTTGGGCTTGGTTGACATTCTACAAATATTGAGTTCGACCTGTGACATGGCTTGGAAAGTAGGTATAGTAATTACAAAAGTGGAGATTTGTATCGTGTGCCTCGCATTTATCGGACATTTTGCAGGCACTTAACAAAAATAGAGGCGATATAGGCATGACGTCACAATGTGAAGGACATAGACATTACGACGATGGACGTCGTGACGATGGGACAAGTTCTCCAATTAACGAAGAGGGAAATGTTATGGCGAGCATGCATGAGACATCACAACGACGCGACATATTCCTTAAATAACACAATCACATTTTGACAGCCAAGCAGAACTTCTTCTCCCAGTCGAACTCTGATTACTTCGAGGATATTTTAGTCATTTTAGCCCTTTAAATTTATCCTATTTAAAGGGGTCTTGTATACCTATTTCGATAAGGCAATTAAAAATGTACTACAGGGCTTTTCTTTTGGGGGCGATAAGATGTTGTCGTAGATTAGTTTTGGTGAGGAAGAGTTTTCCATGTAAAATTTATGTTCTTAATATTCTCTATTTTTCTCTTTCATTGTTTATAAGGGTCGATCCTTAACACATTACATACTTTGAAAAAAAAAACAACATAATTCAAACTTTCTACTATACATGAACCTCACATGTTTAGTTACAATAACCACTGTCGAAACCATTTTTATTTCGAAAAACGGAGGTCAACTTTAAAATGAAAATGGAGTCCCCACCAATCCTTTTTGTTTAGGTGTGATCGGATCACCTTGTGATCGATCATTTTAATAAAGTATTTCGGTTTATTAAAACAATGTTTTTGATCTACGAAAAACTAGAGAACGGATTCAGGAGTCAGTTACGCGCGAGGAAGGATTAGCACCATCGCAACGCCCAAAATTGGTACCGTATTGATAAATTAACGTCCTAATGTTGAAAATTTGAAAAAAGATTTTAAAATACAATTCCTTTAAAACGTTTGGATAACTTGAATTGGATATTGAGATTCTCTCGCTTAAAAGGAATAAAATATCATATCTAGCACGATAGGACATTTCAAACCTTCGATACAAGATCATCTTATAATTTTCAAAACTCATGCATTTGAAATTTCAAAAAGATATTTGGCTATCTGGTCAAATGGTAAGTCGAAACCCAGCACGATTGGGCGCGATTTCTTGAATTTCCAAACAAAAAATATTGCCTCATTTTAATTTAAGAAAACATGGACGAAATTTCAAAAGGATATTCAGTTATTCGGTTGAATGAAAAATCGAAACCCAACACGGTAGGGCACGATTTTTCGAATTTTCAAACATGAAATATTTCCTTATTTTGAGAGGTTTTTTAAAATGAGGATGATTATAAAAGCGATCTAAAGTATATAAAATAATTTTAAAAAAATAGTATCCATTCAAGATAAAATAATATATAAAACTCTTTAAAAATAATATATAAACAATTCAAAATATATAATGTGTAAAAAAATTTGAAATATATAATATATGAAAATATTAAAGTAAATAATGTATAAAAATTTGAAATGAGCGTTATATAAAAAGTTAAAATAGATAATAACAAAAAAAAGTAAAAAGATAGATAAATAAATAGAATGTTAATAACAAGAGTGAAAAACATATATAAGAAAAATAATAATGAAAATAATATTAGTATATAAATAGAAATAAAAATATAATAAATAGAAATATAATAATAGTAGAAATATAAATAGATAAATAAAAATTAGATAAATAATAATAGTATTAGAATAACAAAATAAATATAAATAGAAACATAAAAATAATAGCAATAATATATTAAATTAGTTAATTTGATAATAAAATAGCGAAAATAAAAAAGGATTAAATCGAACTTTAAAGCAAAATTCTGGGGCAAATCAGAAATAAATAAAAGAAAATGGACCAATTTGAACGTGCGAATAACAAGGAGGGACCAAAAGGGAAATAATCTCCACCCTCCAAAACACACAGCTTCAAGCAAGACCAAAATGTAGTCAAAACAAATTTTAGGACCAAAACTAAGAATAATAAAAACTTAATTGCAAAACAAATAAAAAAACAGAAGGGCTAAAAGCAATCGGACGAATTTAGAAAAAACAAAGAAATTGAAATGAAATGGACAAAATTCCCACGTAATTGAAAGAGAAAAGAAAATAATTCAATTCCAATAGAAATAGGAAAAGAGAGAATAATCAAATTCCAAATTGAAATAGGAATACCAAAAGTCCTCCAAAAGTAAATCCCTTTCAAAGAACAAAATACTCATATTTATATATATGGAGTTTACTAAAAATAGCCTAAATAATTTAATAATAAAATAAAATAAAATAAATATCTACCTATTTTTAGCCTTTTACCAAGTCAAAAAATTTTGATAACTCCTTGGCTTTCTCAATCTTTTTTATTTGGCCACAATTTAATGATTATCTTTCAATTTGGCCCTTTTTTAACTTGTTTCCGACCGATTGCATGCTTTGGCTTCGGTTATTATTTTTTGGGGCCCAGGCTAAAATTTGCCTATTACAACCACCATAATAGTGGTTTTAAAATCTTTTCTCTTCAAGAGAAATAACATACTGTCACGGTATGAAATCTTCATGTCAGAACGCTTTCTTGCCTCCAACATATCTCTCACTTGTTTAGTCCACTCTTGAACAATAGTTGAAACCAATCCATATCAAATGGGATTTAGAACAACATTGTTAGAGAGTTTTAACGTGAGAAAGAGAGAAATATGTTGCGGTTGAAGGATGTTGTTGGTGGCGACATTGCGTGCTGCTGTAGTGATCCTTGATGGTGGTGGAGCTGGAACATGCTTGGGGAATGCCCTGGTTCAAGCATTAGGATAGTGCGATGGTGTTGCAAGACAAAGTTATTGTGAGTTGTTTAAGGAGGGTTTATTGAGTAGTTAATAGCCAAGGTGGAGAAGAGAAGTGAAGAAAATGAAAGTAGGGAAAATAATAATAAATTGTGGAGGGTGAAGAGTTTGATTGGTAGAAAGAGATAATGAAAAGATTTTGATTGATTGAAGGAGATGAAAAAAAATATGGAAAGGAATGAGTTTTCAATCCGATATTTTTTTTATTTCAGTCAAAATGGTGAGGGAGTGCCACGTGTCTTGAAATTTTTTTAACTCAATTAAAAAAAGGATTAAAGACTTTAATGGAATCATACTTTAAGAATCAAATTGGGACAAAAAAATAGGTACTTAAGTGAGAAAATAAGTATATTTCAAGGACCAAATATGAATTAAGGCTAAAAAGAATAGTAGTGTGGAGAAGTATGAACACGTGTTATCAAACATACCCTTCATAGCATCTGATGAGAGAAAAACGATTGAAGTTCTGTATATTATAGTAACTAGATCAAATTAATCCCTCTATTATTAAATGGATCGATTTAGTCCTATATTATTAAAAAGGATTAAATAAGTCCAAATTGTAACATAATTAACATTTTCGTATAAAAAATGACTTGAAAATTATTTGTATCAATCGTAGTTAAATTCTAAACAAAAGATTCTATTTATAGATCCATAAAAACTTTAAAATGTTAACTCTTTTAAACAGTAAATGTTAACTCTATTCCAATTTGACATTTATTAATTCTTTTTAATAATACAAGCGTAACGACCCAAATTTTAGTGGTGTCGGAACAGTGATTCAAATCGCTAAAACCGACATATGAGTTTAGTAATTTAGAAATTTATAAGTAAAGGTTAGGTGTGATTTTAGAAATATTTTTTTAAATTAGTGAATTTTGTGTTTTAAAAGAAGATTGTTAGATAATTGGGTCAAGAAAGAGGTATCGAGACCTCAAATTCATAACCTGAGCCATAAATAATTTTAGAAATACTTATGGAGTGTTAATAAGTTAGTATTAAAGTTTCATTAGGAAATTTTAACATTTCAGTAGTCAATTGAATAAAAAGGACTAAATTGAATAAGTTATAAAATTGTGGGAAATGATGAAATAGCATATGTAATGAATAGGAAGGATTTGAGGCATAAATATGCCTAAATGAAAAGCATGAGACAGCATAAAAGAAGAAAAATCTAAAATTAGGTGAAACAAAGGGTAAAATTGGAAATAAGGTAAAAATTTAATTGTAAAAGATGATGTAATTAGTAATTCTAGAGAATTCATTATTTTTTTTCATCTTCATCAGCTAAAAATACCATTAGAGAGCTTTTAAGAAGCTGGTTTTCTTGATTATTTCTTGAAATTTTTGTGTTTTTGAGACTTTTACAACAAGGTCCTACTATTTAATCCATTAGTTTTTGCTTTTATGAAAGATTTGGAAAACTGCATGAGTAAGTGCTGGAAGTTTATGATGATTTAGCATGGAATTGAAGTTTTAATTTTATTATGTGATGATTTTATGGAGATAATTGAATGGAAAATTATTTTAGGGCCTAATTGTGAAAGTTGTTAAAATTAAGTTTTTGTGTTGAACTTTTGAGTGCCAAAGGCTGTGAAGTAGTTTATTATGTCTAGATAAAGTGTTATTTGAGAGGAATTAGTTCAATTGATGAATAAATTGAACATGAACTAAATTGTAAAAGCTAAAAAGTTTGGGGTAAAAGTGTAATTTATAAAATTAAAGAGCATAAATTGTGAAGTAGAATAAAATTGAAATAGATGCTAATGAGAGAATGATTTTATAATTATAGATCAAGAAGTAAAGCCGAATCGTGGAAAAGAGAAATTGCAAGAATAGCCCTTGAAATTTCTACAACTTTTGCAAATCAGCCCAGGTAAGTTCATATGGCAAAATTCAATGTTTTGTTATGAAAATTTTAAGAATACTATGGTATATTATTGTAAATGAATATTAAAAAATTGTAATAATTATGAAATAATATATAAGTAAAAGTATAAATTAGTTGGAACAATGGATTTGAGTGCTTTCGTTCTGTGACCAAGATGAATTGATGGAAAAGACCATGGTTAGACCATGGCAACATGTGATATGTGCTTCCATATAAGACCATAGCAGGGCTATGACATGGGTGTGATGTGATATGTGCTCCTGTATAAGACCATAATAGGGTTATGGCATCGGTGAGATGTGATTATGTGCTTCCATATAAGACCATATCTGAGATATAGCATCGATAATATATGTGCTTCTGTGTAAGACCATATCTGGGATATGGCATCAATGTGATATGTGATCCGTGTAAAACCATGGCTGGGCTATGGCTTCGGTGTGTGATATGTGACTATGTGCAAGTCCATAGTTTTACTATGGCAATATGAAAATGAAGCACTCAATTCCATTATTGTTCCTTAATTTGACCATGAAGGTAAAAGAGAAATGGGCCCAAGAGATCTAGAATTGATTAATAGTGAGATTGAAATCAATCAAATGAACTTATTAATGATTTTGTGATTGACAGGAGGAATTAGTGAAATTAAATATTAAATGATTGTCTAAAATGTTCAGTAAGATTTATTTTTTATGCCTATGAGCTTACTAAGCTTCTATAAGCTTACTTGTGAATGTTATTTGTTCTTGTAGTTTGACGTGCATACATTCTAAAGATCAGATCTATATCAAGGATCACACTATCCAGATTTACTCTGGTAGATTTTGTTAAACAACTTTTTGATTTATATGGCATGTATAGGGGTTGAAATGATAATGTAATAGAATGAATGTTTAAGTATGCAAAGTAAATTGAATTTGATGGTTGTGTTAGATAATTAAATATATATATGTTTTGGCTTGAAATGGTTGATTGGTTGGACTTAATTAGTATATAAATGTGATTTTGTGTAGGAAGATATTATGAGGGTGAGAAAAGTGGTCTTAAATGCCCTATTTTCGTCCACACGGGTAGACATACGGGCGTGTGTCTCACACACGGCCTGCCATATGAGCATGTGTTAAGGCCGCGTATCCCCTGCATCTTAAAAATGAGAAACAGAATGTCTAGGTTTAGACACACGGCCTAGCACAGAGGCATGTGGCTTGGCCGTGTGACACATACGGGCTCTAACATAGCCGTGTGATATGGCCGTGTGAAGTCTGTACCTAAAATGTGAAAGTTTAATTACCACATGGCCTAGAAACACGGGCGTGTGCTCAGGTCGTGTGACTTAAGTTTCGTCATGGATGCAAGTCAGAGAGTTACACGCCCTAGAGACACGCCATGCCACACGGACGTGTGACCCCTTTTACATGAAAATTTTTCTAAGTTTTCTAAAAAGTTTTTGAAATTCTCGATTTAGTCCTGAACCATTTCCAATGTATGTTTTGAGCCTCGAAGGCTCGTAATAGTGACCATATGTATGTTATTGGAAAGTTTTAAATTTGAGTGGAAATTATTGTCTCGGTTTTGAATGTTTGCTTGTGAATAAGTCTGGTAATGCCTCATACCCTATTCCGGCGTTGAATACATGTAAGGGGTGTTACAACAAGCCTTTTTGATAAACTGTTGAAAAAATCAATCAACTTAAAATTAATCTTTTTGGCAACTTAATTTTTTAAACACATTTGATAACTCGTGATGAAAACTACTAAATAGAATTTTTTTTTTACAAAAAAATGTAGAAAATGATAAGTAGATAGGGAGCTACTTATCACTTAATAGAAAATAAATTCAATGATTTTTATTTTATTTTATTTAAGATTATATTATTGTTTATTGTAGGGTGTGCCTCTGACCCGTACGCGCTTGTGCACAAAAAAAATAAATTATTTTATAAAACAATTTAAAAGAGTGGGTTTTTAACTGCAAGCATATAATGTCAGTTGTAATATTCATAGTTCTGATGGAACACCAAGTGTTCCAAGAGGTCGAACCCAAAGGATTGCCAAGTGGGTAAATGTGTTTATCAAGTTAATTACAAGTTAAGCAATTACTAATTTAATCAAGTCATAAATTATTAGTGCAAGTCCAGATAAAATGGCTTATAAACTAAAATTAAACTATTAATTAACTAATTAAGGTAAACTTTCTTTCTAATTTTTTAGATAATGTAAATGATTAAACGATGGTCTATTGATTAGTTGAGTGTTAATTAAACTAATAAACCTACATTGATTATATTAGTTGCCACTCTTAGTTAGGAATCTCCTCTAGGTCTCATTTTAGACTAAAAGATACAACCTAAGATTACCTCTCGGTCTCACTACTCGGCACAATTATATTAAAATATCTAAGGATAAACTCTCTTCTTGGTCTCGTTTATCTAGGTTTTCCATTAGAGACGTCAATTCTAACGTATTAACTATTTCAATATAATTGAACAACCAATCAATCAAGAATATATATTAACTTAAGCTAACAAACAACCAATCAACTAACCATCCAATAATTTAGCACATAATAAATCTTAACATCCAAATAAACATTTCATCGAACAATTAATAAGCACAATAAAGAGATAAGGATAAAAAATGCTCATTTAGATGTGGAACCAATGGCAACCAAAAGCTTCATTCATCTTCATTTACAAAGTTATTTACAAGAAAGAATAAAGAAAACTACAAGAATAAAATCTACTCTAAAAAGAAAAGAGAAAACCTAAACTAAAAATGAAAAGAAAAAAAAGAAAAAAAAAAAGAGAAAGAAAACCTAACCTAAAAACTATAAAACCTAAAGAAACTATTCAACCACCAGAAGTCTAAATGAAAGGTTTATAAAGTTGTATTTATAACCTACTAACATTTAACCTAACATTGACCATTTTACCCTTAAATAAAAGAAGATATAAGCTTGTTTGGACACAAAATTGTCTCTACGATTTTTTCACTCATCAGGCATGGGTATCACGATACCCACAACAGTCTTAAGATTGAAATTCTTGGGGGGTCTCGATATCGCGATACCTATGGTATAGTATCGTGATACTACTATAGATGGCATCTATTCTTCTCATTTTAGCATTATCAGGAGTATCATCACTTTCATGTTTTGATATTGCGATACCCCCTTCTAGGTGATGTTTCTTCACATTTGGGCCACAGTCGACTCCCTACAACACTTAATCAACTTGTTAGGTTTTCTAGGCATGATTAGCCAATTTGGGTTTCAAAAATGGCTTAAAACTAATAGAAAGCAATTTATTAATGACAAAACTAAAAATCGACAAAAACATATAAAAGCCACATAAATTGCTTGAGAATATGCTCTTTAAGTGAAATGGGAGCCTAATTTAATGTATCAAATTACGACAGATCATCCTTGCATTTATTGGACATGTTGCAGGCACCTTAGAGGAGAATCAACGAGTAACCGAAGAAGGGCCAAAACAGGCCCAACATTGGGACAATGAGCGTCAGTTCGTCGGGATGACACGATGGACAACGTCATGATGAGGCGAATGGGAGATTGCGATGTCACAACGTGTTCTCCTATTTGGTAATCACATTTTAGACTTCAAGCAGGACTTCTTCTCCCAATTAGACCCTGATTATTCCAGGGATATTTTAGTATGATTAGAACTCTAATCTAAGCCTATTTAAAGTAGTCACTGTATCCCTGTTTTGTTAAGCCAATCAATATGTAGTCCTAGGTTTTTTCTTTGAGGGCGACAATATGCAGTC
This sequence comes from Gossypium arboreum, assembly GCF_025698485.1. NCBI lineage: Eukaryota > Viridiplantae > Streptophyta > Magnoliopsida > Malvales > Malvaceae > Gossypium > Gossypium arboreum. The sequence goes on from NC_069080.1 coordinate 19,748,012, forward strand.
GCATATGAGTTTTGTGGAGAGTTTCATGGTAATTATGGAGAGTATTTTATACCCCTTTTGTAAATGTCTTATGAGATTTAGGGTTTTGTTTACCGGTTTGCTCTTTGAGATTTTGAGCTTTGTATTCGGGGTTTTGGGTTATTTTTTCCATATTGTACTCTTGTTTGTTTCTTATTTAATGAAAAGTTGAAGCTTCATTTGCCCATGGTTTTTCCCTCTTTGAGGGCTTTCCACGTAAAATATTTATGTTCGTTCTTCTCCACTTTTACTATCTCGTTGTTTATACGGGTTGATCGTCAACATTTATCAAATAATCTAATTATATTAGATATTTAATTTTAAATAAAATACCAAACATATTTTATAACTTAAACTCAACACTTAATTTTTTTAGTAATTATTTTTTTAACACTTATTTTTTCAGCACTTAATTTTTTAGTTTATCAAACATAGTCAAAATAAATTTAATCTCTTCAAGGGATCAATTTGATCATGTCCCTATCATAGTGGGATCTTTCGGGTGCGTTTACCAGAGAAAATAGTGAAAGAAGTAAAGAACAAACATTATAATTGATGATCGAAGTGATAGAATTTGTAAATATAGAAGATTAAATTTATTGAATTTTTTAAAATTAGGATAAAATTAATAGAATGTGTAAATATTGAGGATAAATATGTTATTATATTAGTTAAAAAGTCACATTATTACTTTTATTAAACAGAGTGAGTAACTAAAATATAAATAATTTAAAATATTAGTGACGAAATTAAAAATTTTATAATTTAATGACAAAAAATGCTAATATTTAAGTGACAAATTCTATAAATTACCCTTATAAAAAAGTCTAGTTGTAGGTAAATCAGACATTTGAGCAGAAACAAAATATTATTTTGCGTGACGTGGCAGCCAACTCTACCTCAAGCAAACAAAAATGGCACAACCTTCCACGGCACCGTTTGCATTTCCAATCATGGCCAATAAATGACAGTATTTATGGAGTAAAAACGTCAACCGAACCCCTTTCCCTCTCCCGCCATGGCATCCCTAGCTTTCTTTTTCGTCTTAATCTTCTCGACCTTCCTATCATCACAAGCTAACAATCTCCATAGAACCCAAGATGAATCCTTTACCTCTATCCTCGTGTCTCAGAACGGCCTTGATTTCGTCAAGGACTTGCTCGTCAACGAAGCCATCTCTTCCATCATCCCTTTGCAGTTGCCTGCCACCATCGAAAAATCTGCCCGAATCCCATTTCTGGGAAATGTTCATATGGTTATCTCCAATGTTACTATTTATAAAATCGATGTTTTGGCGTCTTATGTTAAGCTTGGGAATTCTGGGATCGCGATTGTTGCTTCGGGGACTACTTGTAACTTGACCATGAATTGGCATTATTCTTATAGTTCCTGGCTTGTTCCTATTGAGATATCTGATGGAGGAAGGGCTTCTGTTGAGGTTTTTTTTTCCCCCCTTTTTTTTAAAAACTGTTCATAATTTTTTTTGTAAAAAATAGACCAATACGAATTTCAATTTAAAATTGCTTAATATTTGCGACAGTTTCATTGTAGCTCTAGGCCAAACAAGCTCTAGAAATGGGTTTTCTTTCAATTTTGTCTTTGCTCTTGGTTGGTTTGTCCGCTTTGGATTTTGGGTAAAATATATGGTAGTCTTTGGCTTTTTTGTTCTCATGCTAGTGGGTTTCATTTCTTATGCTGGAACTGAGTTTTGTGTTATATAGTCGTTTACTAGTTCATTAAATTTACTCTGCTGATTAAGGACATGGGATAAAGTTATTATATTTGCAGTTAAGCTTCATTTACTTCATAAAATTCAAGTATGAACTTTATGGTTCCTGCAGTGCATTTACTGTTGGGTTGTTATAGAATGTTATGTTTGTATCTGGATTTTTACATATGGTTGTTGTGTAACATGTTTCGTTCATTATCGTTTTTTTATCAACAAGCGGGTTGCTTGTTGATAGCAGCCATGCATGAAGTTCATGCACCAATGATTCTTTTGGCTGTTCTGAATTTATGCTTATTTGCTTATTTGTAATATGCTTGTAACAAAGGGAATCTGATGAGTAATGCCTCTGCAATCTGCATAAGGTTGAAGGAATGGAGGTGGGGCTTACATTAGGCTTGGAGAATCATGAAGGAACTTTGAAGCTGTCCCTCTTGGAGAGCGGTTGTTATGTGAAAGAAATCACCATAAAATTGGATGGAGGAGCTTCTTGGCTTTATCAAGGGTATGTTAATTTATATCAATTGACTAATTTTGTCTTAGTTGTATCCAAGGTTCGTTTTGTGGTGACCTAAATCATTTTGCATTATCAGAAGTTTTTAAAAGAACTGTTCTTCTGTATGATTATATCATCATTGGGCTGCTTTTCCTTTCACTAACAGAAAAGGATTCTGGTGTTGGTTTATGTCTTCAACTTTCTTCAGTGAGAAAATAATGGCCTCACCTATGCACATTTAGTTACTTTTCTTTGCAAAGCTGGATCTATGTTTCATTTTATGGTGATTCATTGCTACTGTTTCATTTTTCAGGATGATTAATGCCTTTGAGGAGCAAATAGGATCTGCAGTGGAAAGTGCTATTACCAATAAACTTAAAGATGGAATCTTAAAGCTTGATTCATTTCTGCAATCCCTTCCGAAGGAAATTCCTGTGGATGATAATGCTTCTTTGAATGTATCTTTCGTGGAAAATCCTCAGTTGAGTAGTTCTTCCATTGAATTTGACATCAATGGGTTATTCACAGATGGTAAAACGGTTCAACCAGTTTCTAACCATTACCGGCAGGCGTCGCAACCTTCAGTTTTCTGCATTGATCAGTCTAAAATGCTAGGGATTTCATTAGATGAAGCCGTCTTCAACTCTGCTTCTGCTTTATACTATGATGTGAGTTTGCAAAACTATGCAGAACTGTTGAATTATGTCTGCTTTAGCTTCACGATAATTTGTAGCTAATATAGAAATCAAGTTATTCAGGTTAAGGAATATAGATTATACCAATATGAAGATTGATTTACTCAATGAGAATCAAAGTTGTTGACTTCTTAGTTCTGATTGCTTTGAGGTGCCTTAGTGTGGCATCTCCTGTATTATATATTGTTAAATTAATGGTTTCTATATGTGTCAGGCTGAATTTATGGAGTGGATTGTGGATAAAGTACCAGATCAAGCTCTCTTAAATACCGCCGGATGGAGATTTATCATCCCTCAACTGTACAAGAAATACCCAAATGATGATATGAATTTGAACATTTCTCTGTCTTCTCCACCTGTCATAAGGATTTCTGAGCATAATATTGGTGCCTCCGTTTATGCAGACGTGATAATTGATGTGGTTGAAGGTAGTCAAGTAATACCGGTTGCCTGCATTTCATTGGTAAGTTTGTTGATTAGAACATAATGGTCAGAAATTTCGTAATATTCCCATTGCATCTTCATTTGTTTATTGAAAAACACCTCTCACTTCCCACCTCTGCCTGCTTGCAAAGAAGAAAATGAAAGGAATACAAAAGAAAAACCATGGCTCCTTGGTCTGTTAATTTTCCCCTTTGGCTTGGCACTCTTGAGAGTCTTTATCATTTGTGCTTAATTTCATTAACCAAGTTCGTCATTCTGCATCCCCGAAAATGGTTCATCAATCTTGTCAACTGTGGCTGGTATATCTGGCAGTGTAGAGATGGTTTTCTCTTCTTATGCTGGTATGAGAATCACCAAATTGAATACTTAAGGGAGCAGGTTAAGGCTCTTTGTTGGCACCCCAAAGATTAGGGTTCAAACTCTATCTTTATTATCCTTGTCCCCAATTTGTAGATTGTAAGACGTACTGAAAAAAAGCAGCGGCAAATTTTAAGCATGTTAACCTGTGGTAGTATAGTTCACTACTGAATTATTCATTTATATCTACTAGCATTCAGCATTTTATGTAATAAACATAAAAGCTTTAATCCATTATAATAGATGAGAACACCAAAATCAAGTTTCCTAGAGGGCAGCCCAATGATATGTATCTCAAGTATGGATTCTTTATATGTTCTTCCTCTTCTGACTTGAGTAATTATTTGTTTTGTGTTTATATTGATGTAAAATAGCATTTCTGAGGGTTGCATTTTGGATAGGAAACTGCTGAAATTTTACCGGACAGAGATAGGCAACTTGTTTGTTATTTGACTGTTAAGTTTATGACTTTTGAAGAGGCTAGGTCTCAGAGTTCCATTTCTGTGTTTCCCTTATCCTTCTTCATAGGTTTTATCGCATTATGCATGGTTTCTTCTCTAGTTTTTCTTATTCCAAAGGTTATGGATTAGAAAAAAAGGACTGTTTTTGAAGCTTCATAATGAAATATTATGTCCCTTTTCTGTGACCAATATAGTTGCCTTTGTCATGACAGGTGATCCGTGGCACAGGTTCAGTTAAAATCATGGGGAATAACCTCGGCAGTAGTGTGAAGCTAGATGACTTGGCAATGTCATTGAAGTGGAGCAAAATAGGGAATCTTCGAATGTATTTGATTCAGGTTGGTATGATCTTAGTATTCAATCAGATTGATGTTTATAATGCATGGTTACCAATAAAAGGTCTAATGTGTATTTTACTCATTGCAGCCTGTGATGTGGACGCTCGTCCAGACCGTTGGCATACCATATGCCAATTCCTACCTTGGAAAAGGTTTCCCATTGCCCATCATTCATGGCTTCACTCTTCAGAATGCTGAAATTATTTTCTCTAGTTCACAAGTCACCGTGTGCAGCAACGTGTCGTATTCAGAATCTGACGATCTTAATCAGGTTCCAATCCACATCAAGTAAGATCACTGTTCATATCATGCAACCTTGAGATGTCCTCAAAATGGGCTTACAGGGAAGAGAATGAAGCAAATTGTCAACTTCCCACTTCCCATTGTACAGTTTTTACTTTAAGATTCCAACTCTTTGGTCAAGAAAATGCAGCAATGTGATAAAAGTTTGTTGAATGCACAAATATATGACCAAAGGTACAGTTCAATTTGTATCACTTTCTTTGATGTTTATCTAATCATAAATGTCTCATAAATCACGGTGCAAAGAGAACCATCATTACATTGTCCTCGGCTCTATGGCAGCTATTGCTGACTGTTGATCTTAAAGAATCTGAAGCTCAAAATTTTCCGCAGTCACATAATGAAGTTGTTTCTCTGCAGTTAACGGTTGCCTACAAAATAAGAGAACAAGAAAATAAACAAGAGTCTGCCACAATGACCTACTTGATCGGCTTTATATCTTTGATAGTGGTTCTCAAAGTGCAGATGCAATCAAACCAAAGAAATGGCATCGAATACCCACCAATACCAAAAAGTTTGGCCAATCAATCTGTTCTAGGAGGGGGATGCAAAAAGTAAGGACGCATTTGTTCCTCCAAAGCCAAAAGAATTAGACAACGCAGCTCTAATTGGCATTTCCTTGGAAGCAGTCAAAGGCATGAAAGCATCATTAAACATGGGATCAGGTTTAGTGAGATTTAATGTCAAAGGTGCAATCCCCTGCAATAAGACACCACCACAATGATCATTTACTACAGTTCCAAACTTTCTCAAGACTACTAAACAGAATCTTTTGTAACATTAATCAAGCGCGGGCAAAAAAATGAGTAGATAGGGATCACAAATAGGTTCATACAAGTGGGAATTCCTATTGAACCATTTCAAAAGCCTTTTGAAAAGCTATGTCCCACCAAAAAGAAGAAAGGTGCTTTCATTTGAATCATTAAGCAGCATGTAAACTGAAATACTTACATGGTGTACGGTTAAAACAGTAAAAATTGCTTCAACAGCTCCGGCTGCACCAAGAAGATGACCGACAGCACCCTGCGTATGTAGGTGATTGTAGCAGTTTAAATGGAAGGAAATGGTTGGTAAGTGGATGAAAGCTATCAACGGTAAAAGAAAACTTCATGAAATTACAGCAAAGTAGAATGGTCCAATACTGGAAAAGTTAACATTGCTTTTTTTTTTTTTCTCGCTAATTCGCTCCCCCTCCTTTTCCCGCACATCTTTGCATAATAGTAAGAAAATTTATAGTAGAAATTTGAATGCACATCTCTTTAGATAGAGATGTGAACAGCTTTATAGAGAAGGCTCTCTCTCTCTCTCTTGGGCAAAGAAAAAGCAAGTTGAGGTTAGCAGTAATCACCTAAGATACTATATCTTGGACAGAGTTTTATCCCTTTTGAAGTTTTCCTATTGTTTTTGTCTCCATTGCACTTTAGTCCTCTCTAGATTGTGCATATTGGTTGAAGAAGTAAAAATGATATCAAACTCCAACCAGACTAAATTCAAATCATCTAGTCAGTTCTGAAGATTGATGCATAAGTAACCGAGTGTGATTTTGCCTAGAAAATTTTAATTATCGTTGTCGTACATATGGTCTGAAATACTGAATTTTACCTTTGTCGAGGAGAAGGCCAAAGAACCTGATGTTGCATGGTCAGTGAACATGGCTTTGATTGCATTTGCTTCAATTGCATCACCTAAACAAGGGGTTCCAGAGACATGAATCAGACAAAAACCAGATTTAACAGAACTTAGAACATCAAATAACAGAAACTTACCCAAAGGTGTAGAAGTAGCATGAGCATTCACATAGTCCACTTGGTTAGGATGCAGACCAGCCTGAAACAGCACACTAAGTAAGTACATAATAAACTTAATCTTCTGATTATGTATTAGAGAAAAATTAACAATATTTAGCAGGCAACTTGTCAGGGTACCGACAGGTCAAGTGACAATGGAACCAATGAACCAACTACTAGAATCCAGAATTGCACATTTAATTGTGAAATAAACTATCATGCAGCTCTTTATGTCACGAATCACTAAAGTTCAGTGATAATTTTTTTCCACATTTTCAAGTGACATATTTTCAAGCACAATTGTTTTATATGCAGCCACATATAACTTGCACGGCTGCCTCACACGCTGCCAAGACCAAAAGATAACAATATCAACATAAGAAGCTGAGAATCCTGTATTTTACTCAGACATGACCCATGGGAGCAGAAAAAGGAATCCCCTTGATGTTGTTATAGATGCTAAACATAACTGTTAACAAATCAAGGGTCAAAAGTACACAGCGAATATTACTTGTTTCAAAGCACGTGCCATGGCCAAAATCGCACCTCTTCCATCAGTATGTGGTTGAGTAATGTGATAAGCATCACCTAGAAGTCATAATTAGTGTTCAGAAAATAAATATTACTGAAAAATTACTACCAAAGTTAATGTAGAAAATTTTCAGATCTTTGACAACAACCTGACATCCCATATCCACGGACCTCTGCATAAATTTTTGCTCCTCTACTTTTTGCATGCTCAAGTTCCTTAATACAGATCGGGTATAATCATAATGATAAAATAAATAGCATCATAGACAACAACAGTGGGAAGGGGTTTGTGATTGAAATATAGAAGAAACACCATAACTCAATTTACCTCTAATATCAAGACACCAGAACCTTCACCTATCCTGGCAATATATGATAAGTTAGGAAGTAGCATAAAGAAAATAATTGCAAGCAATGAGCTTGACACAATTAACCAGTCAAACTTTACTCACACAAACCCATCCCGGCCACAGTCAAAAGGTCGTGAAGCTTCTGAAGGGGAAGAATTATACTTGGTAGTCAAAGCTCTAGCTCTGGAGTCGAAAAGAAAAATGTTATCAGCTAAGTAGAATATGGAAAGAGTAAAACAAAGTAATAGAGCATTCAAAAGGATTTGGGGAGGGGGGGGGGTTGAGTTATCAGCATAATGAGCTAACCACCCTAATTTTTTACTTCATGGTCTGCCTTAATGAAAGAAAGCTAAAGAGAGTCAAGCATTAACTTTTGGAAACTTAATAACAATCAAAACATTAAATGTCTCCTAGAGCCATTCCTGCTGAAGCAATTCTATCAAAATTTCATTTTAAATAAGAGCCGCTTTAGTTAAATGAACGAGAGAAATGTCCCTAAGGGTCCACTAACAAGGAGAAATGACATGGAATCAAAAGTTTTGTGAATCATATCTAAACATAATACTATTTTCATATTGGCCTTTAATAACCTTTCATCACTCTACTGAACTTTTATCAATATTTTAACTAGCCAAAATGGATATTGCGGCAAAAAAAAAAAAAAAAAAAAACTGTAAGTTTTTATCATTACTTGCAAAATCCAGCTATTGACAAAGCATCAATGCTAGACTCTGTGCCACCAGCAACCATAACATCAGCATCTCCAAATTGAACCATCCTCATAGCATCACCAATAGAATGAGCCCCAGTTGCACAAGCAGTCACTGCAGCATGGTTTGGTCCCTATATTCAACAGGGCAATTAAACTACACAAAAATAACTTTTACTTTAGGAGTATGTTTATTTTCTGTAATTGCTACATGTTTATTTTCTGTAATTGCTAACATTCTGCAATATTAATATTAATTTTAAATTTGATAACTAAAAATGACCTTACAGATGGAACTAGAATCACCATGGTGATGAAGCACCATTTGTAATCACAGTAGTAACTGGCCTTAAATAGAAATTGTTGCTTGACTAGGTTTAGGTCATCATAAGGTGACAAGCATGCCATATATGAAAAATATAATATATACACACCTGGAATCCATATTTCATGCTCACGTGACCAGATGCCATGTTGATGAGTATCCTTGGTATGAAAAAAGGACTTAGTCGACGAATACGCTGCATTAAAAGAGCAGAGATTTCACTTGTCTTATTAATTTTCTCCATATTCAAGTAGTTCATTTTCCAGCCCATAGCTGACACGAGGAAAGGAATGATGATGACACTATGAGCTAGTAATGACAATAGAAATACTTACAATCATAATGAAAAAATTCGTGGCTGCAAGAAACCAACCTTCTCACAGATCATTTGCGCTGCATCTAAGATATCACTAATACTTCCAGTCCCACCACCTATAGAGACTCCCTGGTTACCCAAAAATTAATAAAGAATAAGATAATGAAAAGAAACTAGAGAAGATCTCACATATTATAAGCTATTCAAAAGTGCTTACCGTTCTTTCCTTCTGTTCCTGATCTGCGGGTGCCCATTTTGCATCTTTTAAAGCTTCATCAGCAGCACATAATGCATAGCTTATAAATCTCGCAATTGATCGATGATCCTGATCAACAAGAATCATTAATAGTAGTATGCAAAGAATAAGAAAAAAAAAATCTATTGCACATTGATTAGTCTTACAGAGAGAACCTAACCTAATTTTCATTAGCATAAATAAGTAATATAGCATCGGATTAGACACTGCACACCGCCTTAAAATGATAAAACAACTTGGGATTCTGAGATGTAAAAATCTAGAACTCACATCAAGGCATAATGAGAGACCACTTTCCAAGCAGACAGAGCTCCTTTGATTGAGAATACAGTTCATATTCAAACCCTGGACAGCTTGCAAAATAAAACATCCTTCGCAGTTGCGAGGAATCAATGTACTTTGTTCCATCTTCACATCTTTTAATTGCCCAAGTTTCTTGCTAGGAATGAAAATTCACTAAGAACTTGGAAAGTAGCATTCAATATAATGTTACTATCCCTTTCAGTATTTACTCGAGACCATGTTCCAGAATCCATAGAGTTCTAGAAACTAAATAGTTGACCTCAAAAGCATCCAGCTTTACATTCTTAACCCAAATTTATCTATGTACAACTCCAACGACAAAACAAAAACATTGACCCAGCTCAATATACCACATGCCAAAGTAACACACAGAGCACAATACAATTATTGGGTCATCAACCAAAATCACAAGGGGGTTACCTTAGCATTAAACCAAAGGTCCTCATTGAATTCACCAGGGGCAGTCCCACAAGGCACAATTGCAGCAACTTTAGAAGTTAACTGATCGAAGGTAAGCGTCAGTGTCTCTTTATCAAAAGCATTCATCTTCAAATCCTCTGTGGTTACTGCCCTTATTCCACACTTGCCTTCTATCAAATGCTTCCAAGTTGTTCCTACTCCGCACCCGAGTGGAGTCACCAGCCCAAGCCCTGAAACCCGAAAACAAGTAACCAACCAGTCTAAGAAAGTTTTCTTTCTGATCTAATAAGACCCTCCCGTACCAGTATAGAAAAGCTCTCCCGAAAGTTGTCTTTTTTCCTTTCTTAATACTGAAAATCGAGAAGTCGTCAAAGCATCATAAGCGAATAAATGAGACTGGAGAAAGGTACAGTACCGGTGACGACCACCCTCCGGGGAGAGGAAAGAGGAGGTGGCGGGAGAGAGGTTGAAGAAGAAAGGTGACGAGACAGTTGGAAACGACATGTCGTTTTCAGTTTATGCCAACAGCGCCTTGCCATGTCCACCGCGTTGGTTTGTCCGTACAGGCGAAGGGTTCAACTTCAAAGTTGAGCGACTGCGATTGCGAAGTACCAAACTGATCTTCATAAAAAGTGCAACTCACACGGTTAAACTTGGGTTCCAAACACTTAACCGCTACTTTTTACTAATTTACTGCATATTTTTCCTCCAAATTTGAGGTGAATATATATATATATATTATATTACTATTTGAAAATAAAATATTTTACCAATTTAGAAAACTCAAAATAACAACTAAAAAAAAGTATTTATGTCTTTACTTTTTAAATTAAAAGAAAATAAATTTCAATTAAAAGACTACATGTACTTTTTAACCATTTCTAGCCACCAATCACTTCTTTTATTTAAATTATTCTTAATAATTTCTTTTTGGAAATAAAAGATTTTATATTCTTGATATGACACTAATTATGTTTCCCATCAGAATGTGAATTTATTTATTTTCCTAACATATGAACAAATTTCTACAAAAACAAATTGTGAATTTAACATTTTATAACTTATGAATTTTTTCTACAATAATTTTTTATTAAATTTTATGATTAAATTATATATTAGTCATTGTACAAATATAAAAATTTATAAATTTTATTCTTATCTAGTGATTTCAATTTAAAAGTTCGATAAGAAAATGTTGAGATAATATTATTATATTAAATATAAAATATGTTATTTGTAATATAAAAGATTTCTTATAATGAATATGATATGGTAATTTTATTATGAAAATATGTAGAATTTTATGGATAATAATATCCAAAATTTAAATATATTGTAAATATCTCTGAACCAATATTAAATTAAAATGTTATAAAATAAAAAGACATCATCTAATAAAATATAATATAAAATAGTAATAATAATTATTATTATGTAAAAATTCAATTTCTTTAAATTATGTTAAATATTTAATTCAAATTTATGTCTAAAATTTAGACAAATAATAGAAAAAGGAAAAGGAAGAGGGATAAATTCTCTACCGTTTGCATTCTAAATTCAGTAAATTAAGACACAATATTAAGAAAAAAACTCAATTGAATGAATGTATAAATCAACTTTCTCCCTATTAAAGAAAAAAGCTCTTTCACTCTCTCCTTCTCTCGATCAAGCAAAATCTGGATTCAACAAGGACTTCCCTTCAACTAAAACCCTTTTGATTCGAGAACAAAACTCCGGGTCTTTTTTTTTCTTTGTGTTCTTGACCAGTGTTTAATCGAAAATTTGTAGCTTTTTTTTTTTGGGGGGGGGTGGTGAGTGGGGATGAGGAAGAGGGAGAGGGAGAATCCGTGTGGGGTATGTGGGCACTATCACAAGTACGAGGAAGGGGAAGTTTGTGGGATATGTGGGCACCGCCCTCCCATATCTTCCGATAGAACATCGCTTCAACTCAGTGCCTTTCCATCGGTGATCTTGCCTGACTTTCTCTATTTGGGTAGCTATGATAACGCCTCTCGCTCTGAGCTTCTCAAGACTCAAGGAATTACTCGCGTCCTTAATGTAACCCCCTTCTTGTTCCTCACGTTTCCTTTTTCATTGTTATTTATTTATGTTTCTTTATAGTATTAGTATCAACTTACTGTTTTTACTTTTGATGTTGGGTTTATGGATATTTGGGAAAAAGTTTATTTTTGATTGTTCACTAGACGAGATTTTTGTGTTGTATTTGTTAAGCTTTCTATTACGCTGTTTGAACTTTGATGGGATTTCTGCATTTTAATTATTTTAACCAATTCCTTAAATAAGAAACATCTTTTAACTTTATTGATCTAGAAAATTCCCATGTCAGTTTCCCAATAGAAGTTTTATTGTTATCGGTGGGGTTAGAGATGTGATGGAAAGATTAAACCCAACTTTTGGAATGGAGTATGAGAACTATCCTAATCTGAGTGTATTTTACATTTAGACTCTACTTGAGGCCTTTACCTTTTGGCTAAACTCATGGATGAGCTAAAAACATGGGGAAGAAGTTAAAATCAAATGGGCAATTTTGGCAGGAGGCAAGATCAGAATGGGATGTTGAGTAAAGTTAGAACTAGGAACAATAGGAAGATATGATCGGCAGACAGTCCACAGAGTGATACGTTTGTTTTCTTTGTCATTTGTTATAAAAATGAAGTTGTAAGATCTTCGTAGTGTTTACTTGAGAATTTCTAATTAGGATCATTGTTATTGCCATTTGCTTAGGTATATAGGCATAGAATAGTGGACAGTTTGAAGATAAAGGGTAAACCTTGCACGTTGTATCAAATTATCATAACTGGAGAGCAATTGTGATGGGATTTCCTTTTGATAGTAAATTAAGATTCTATGAGAGCCATTAGACATTTAGAATTAACCAGCATGTGCAAAACACTGCAGCGAGTAAAGAACTTGTTTTTTACACATTATGGAAGTTTATATAATCCGTTTGCCTTTTCTAAGGGCACAAAACTGTTTGAATGGGTCAAAGATATAAAAACTTTTATCAAAAAACGGTGAGATGATTATGTTTTAAACCTAATTTAATTGATACTAATCAAACAAATAGTTGCTATCGTCCAATTGCTATCAGTGTTGAGATTGAAAGATACATCTTAGAAAGTGGTAAGACTGATGGTGTCAAGATTCACTCTTTTTCATTCTTTATCATGCATTTTGCTTTGTTCCTCTTTGTTGGATGTTGTGACTGCTAAAATGCATACTGATGGCCGTCAAGTGTCAAAATTTGTAGATTGCTTATATGGCATATCCTTACGTAATTTACATTCTCTCTTGCAGACCGTACCTGCATGTCAAAACCTATACAGGAATTCATTTATCTATCACTGCCTGCAAGATGACAAAATTTTACAATTTGATGATGCAATACAATTTTTAGGTGCGTTGACCTTTGTCTTGCAATTGAGTCTATTGTCAAAAGCCTGAGTTTGATATCTGTTCTCATGTGCATGACTTTGGTATTTCCTCTTTCATTCATTGGATTCTTTTTACCTGTGCAAAATTCATCAAGTTGGCCCAAGCAGAAGTGAATAACATTCACACAGTTTTTTTTTAATGTCCTGAGTAGCATTTATATGTATGTTTTCTCTTTTTATTTTGCATAATGAGATGCTTCTTAATTTTATTGATTCACATGGCCAACTATGAGCATTCTGCTGTCAAATGCATGTGCTTCCCTAGGGCTCTACACATCACAATGTAGAAAAATTGCTAAGATATTGAGCTTACAGCTCAAACAAATTTTCTCAACTTGACATTTTTCTTATGGTTTGCTTTGCTTAAATCATGATGCCTTTGTTACCCTTGTGAAAAATGGCTTTTGGGAAGTTTGCTTAATTAATGTTTGTCAGTTGCACTGCAATATCTCAGAGACTGCCACTTGACATGTTGCATTTGTTTTATTTTCTCATTGGCATATTATGACCTGTAGTTCTTTTCTGAATTCTGCAGAGCAATGTGAGAAGGATAAGGCTCGAGTTCTTGTGCATTGCATGTCAGGAAAAAATAGGTTGATTTTATTGTTTCTTCATTCTTTTTCATCCTAGAAATACACAGTAAGACAAACATGAGTATATTAAAGTGGTTTTTTTTCCTTCCTTTTTTTATATCTTATTTTATACCTAAAAGTTTTTGAATGCTGAAAATAAGATTCTCAATATTGTAAGAACCTGGTTGGACCTTACCCGAGAATCTTTCCCATAAGATGCCCTTCGGAAAGGCTTTGCAAAACCTTGTTATTTTGCACACAGGAGATAAACTGCTTTGTATGTGTGTGTACACCTTTTTCTTTTTCCTTTATTTGAGGAAGTTGGATATTTCATTCCTTGAAATGGGATATACATGCCCCTATCATTGATCCAAATGCTCAGGCAGGCATGAGTTTGCCCACTTAAACTTATAAAATTGTTTGCGAGGATGATTATAATCTTTCGGACAGGTCACCAGCTATCGTAATAGCTTACTTGATGAGGTCTAAAGGATGGAGGCTTCCGCAGAGCTATCAATGGGTGAAAGAACATAGATCGTCTGTTGAGTTGAGTGAAGGTAGTGTTGTTTATGATGCTTAATTCTAAAGAATATAGGAAAGCCGTGTAATAGTTTTTGGAATAGGAAAAATGAATGTCAGCCAAATTGTCTTTTTTCCTGCCATCCAAAAGAGACTTCACACTAGAGATGCTTCATTCATGAGTAACTATTGTGTGATGTGCTTGTTTAAAGTAAATCTTTTTTTAAATGTGATTCCTTTGGTGTGATTGAAATCAAGTTTAGAGATTGTAGACTTGCAGTTGTAATGTTTATTCAAGTACGACCTTGTCAATGTTATTAGTTTTCATATTGTACGTATAATTGCTATTTCTGACTTTCATTCACTGCATGTGATTTGTAGCTGTCTATCAGCAGTTGCAAGAATATGAGCAGAAGCTCTTCGGATCATCTGAAAGTACCAATCCTTCTTTGCCTGCATTCCCACCACCTGCTGGAGCTCTATTCAACTTTGGTTTCTCAAAGGTAAACGATGCAGTTCCTGCTCCTGTTCCTATACCTGCCTTCAATAATCTTGGTGCTACTTCTATTTTTGCCCATCCGCCCTTAGAAGTTCCTCCGCATGGGTTCACATTTGGTGCCGGTCAGACTCAGAGAAGTATGTCCGAAAGCCTAGGGAACCATAATGCCAGTGATATTCCAATGGATAGCACTTAAATTCCCAAAGTTTGTTTTGCAAAACCAACCGTTTCACCAGAAAATCAAACGGAGACCGACTTTTATGAGGTTCTATATGATATGTGGGTGTAAATTGGGAGTAAATCTTAAAAAAGTTTTCTGGTCTGTAAGATCCGATGAGTTGATACATTCATTATGTTAATTAAGCGCACGCTATCTGGGCTGTTCCAGATTTCATATACAAAGATAATTTCAAGTAGGATGTTCTTTTTTGCTTTTCATAATAAAAACAGTGTATTTTGGAACAGTAGATGCAGCTTCCGGTCCGAGGGGGAGTTTGTGTTGAAGGTTAATTTGCTTTGCAAAGATCATACACAAACTTGATTCTTTTCGTTACAAATATTTTATCAAATCATTGCACCATTGAGTATAACTATGATTTTATCTTTGACTAGTTCACTTATCCTTAGTATTTGAAGGGATGGCTTGGCAAACAGAAGGCAGCTACAACTTAATTTTTGTATATCTCGTGTATTTTCTAGATTGTAGTTTTGTTTAAATTATTTTATTATTTATATATATTTTTTGCTTAACTTGTATTATAAAAAGTTTTTTATACAATAATAGGGGTGTGAATGGGTAACACGACAAGAGTTTAATCAGTGTAAACCTCATTTTTATATAATCATATTATTATAGTCAATATTTCCATGAATATTTACAAGTTTTTTTTTACTTATAAGTATTGCTTGAGGAGTCCAGCCACAGTCTATGCTTGCTTAGATAACTAAATATACTTCTGAGTTTTAACGCTTACATTAATATATTTATATCTATATTTATATCTATACTTATTTATCAATAAAACATTTGATTAAGATGCGAACTCAGTAATCCAATTATCTATAATTAAATTTTAAGATAATATATTGATCAAATAAATAAATATGATTATAAAAAATGAACATTTTATTTACTCTTCAAAAGAAATTACCTACCAATTTATTTTTGTAAATATTACCATTAAGAATATTATGTGATTTATTTCTTTTGTGTTTTAATATCATACATTAAATTAGTTTTAAATTAAATGTTTCATCATTTATTAATGTCATTTTTAAAACATACATTTGTATTCTACATCCGTTTGTATTTCTATGGAGGTATCTGACCCGACAGTGGATTTTGCAGACAGTGCAAGAGGAGAGCATGGCCAAGGATTCGTATAAGGCTAAGTTGATGGGTGATTCATCGATTCCACATGGGAATGTTTGTATGAAAGAAGATTTTGAGTGACAGAATGTGGTTGTGACGACGGAGACAGTGAATGAAATTCCTTCCATCACGTTTTCGGATCGTGTTCATAGGTTTATTGAAAAGAAAATAGCTTTATCAATTGTGATCAAATTACTGGGGAGGAAGATAGCTTTCAACAATTTACTCAACAAGTTGTCTGCTCTATGGTATCAAGGGTAGGTTTCAATTAATGGATTTGGAAAATGGCTTTTTCTTGTCCAGTTCCAAGATAAAAGATGATTTTGACAAGATGTTAAATCTTTCCCAACAACCAATAATGAGGTAGACACTCAGATGGTATCATTATATAACTTTTTAGATTATCTATGAATTAAATGATTATATAATCTAAAGATGATGATGTATATAGTTACACCTAAATGGTATATTAACAACCATAATATTTAAAAAGAAAAAACAAAGTGAGAAATGAGAAATGCAGTTTTATAAAAAAGCATGCAACAACCAAAACAAATGCTAAACCCTTCCAAATCCAAACACGAGAAAAACAAAAAAAGAAAGAAACTGCAACAACTGGTAAATTAAAGGATGCCAAACTGAAAGATCTCAGAAAGCATGGAAGACAGAGATAGAGCTTCGCAACCACCCATTTTTATTGAGTGAAGAACCAAAGAAATGGAGTCCGGGCGGCGCCCAACTAGATCCTTATCTTGATGTTGTTGACGAGCTTAAAAGTGTCATCGAAGTCGTCTTCATCTTCGGGGGTATCTTCGCAACGTTGGCTATCGCCAGGCTGAGCACCGCCATGGTTGCACCCATGATCGTTTTGACTGGCGTTGCTGGCTTTAACTAAGAAAGAACACACCACCAGCGTGATGAAGCAGAAAACGATCATTCGTCTGGATACGGCCATTGTTGTTTGTCTTTGAGATGTATGCCCAAAGCACAGTGAGTGATATCCCTTTTTATCAGGTGAAAGAGGGGAAGTATGGGTTAATGGAGGAGTGTGATTTTTCCTTTCTCTGCTGATTGCATTTTGTTGTGGGGTATTTAAAGATTGATTAGTTCTACTATTTGGGGAGTTCCGTCGGGAGTTGAGGAATGCTGTTAGGAGTGGTGTGCATCTTTGAGCTGGTCTTTAGGCAACAACCTTATCTTACTAACACTTGGATTACTTCAATACACTAATACCCTAACATAATTGATTAACATTAATTTGTAATTTGTAAAATACGCTGTACTCTACTATCAACTTCACTATTCATCAACTAAATTTCGTTACTATCTTTTTTTAATACCATTACTCCTATATCTATTATTATTATCAAACCCTTAAGATTTCTGTCAGTTCCATGCCTGTGGTATACAGTTTGGTATATTTTTTGTGAAGAAGTAACATTAAGTTTTAAAATAATTAATGAATATTAAAAGCTTATTTTATATTTCTAAAAAAAATCTTGGTTGTTCCATCTTATTATTAATAAAAAATTGATGCATGAACTATGCTAGAAAGGCCCACCAACAGGTTCATGCCAATTGCCCTGGCACAATCTTGCAAGCGTTAAACATTTCGATGAAGAATGGGCGGAGCGAAGATGGAACATTGCCTCCAAGGCATACAAAGACATGAAGAATGTTGGCCCTTCACCCTCACCACCCATAACAGTTGCACTCAACAAATTCTCTCCATGGAGAAAGGAAAACTCAAACTCGTAATTATCTAGTAGAAACTTGTGACACTCTAAAAAGGTCTGCATCTCCTCCTCCATTGTTGTACATTCAAAGGACCCGCTGCTGATAAACATATCCACCGATCTCTTTCTTACCCCAATCCATCTTCTTCCCTGCAGCAACCTTACCTTTACTACCATCAACCCTTTTACCACCAGTGGTGGAACTACTCGAAGTGTAAAAGCAATATTCAAATCAAAAAGAGAAAGGAAAAAGTGCTTACCTAATTCACTAAAAAGAAACCCAAAGAACACCAATAACCTCAGACCACGAAAAACCAAGGTAGAAGAAAACGAATAAAATTTGCAGAAAATATAGATGGAAAGAAAGCGGAGAATTTGCAGAGGAGGAAAGATAAGAATTTTCAGAGCAAAAGCAAGAGAATTTAATAAATTTATTTAGCGTAGGTGAAGGAAACAAAGTCCCCTCTTTACAGAGAAAACTGAGCCTAACATCCAAACATGTGACATTTGCACCCTTAATGCATGTTTCCCACAAAAAAAAAAAAAACAATAACAACCATTGAAAAGTGCCATAACCCCATAATTTATTATGACGCTTGTAACGCTCACAACCTAAATAATAGCTAGCACACATCTTCATAAATCATGTCTGGTCATCAAATCAATAATTAAGTCATTGATTATAAAATTCAATATTTCAAAAAAAACCTTTATTTGTATATTACGTATATATAAAACGCATCGCCGCACGCTTAACCCTTAAAGGAAACTTTATTAAACGCCTTGTCTTAAAAGGAGGTCACTTTATAACCCTTCCTTCGATGAGAGAGAGGGGAGCCAAGGACACTATGCCTGGCCAAACATGACAACTTGCCAAGGGCACAACTCTGCCATATTCAACCACACTAACAAGGCCACAGTTACACATCATCAGCATACCCTACCACTCCATGTTAAATCCAATAATCCACCTAAAGGGCAACCTGCACTGAATGAATGGCCTACGAATCCAAGGAAGATATATGGCCAATACATTGCCCTCCCTCTTATATAATCTTCCATACCTCATAACAAAGAAGACACTTAATCTATCAACCACCACTTCTCTCTTTCAACTGATCTCTCTTAGGATGTGTAACAAAGAAGACACTTAATCTATCAACCACCACTTCTCTCTTTCAATTAATCTCTCTTAGGGATATGTAGTCGGTTAACCGACCCGAAATAACATTAACCAAATTAACTGACCTTTTAAAATTTTTAAATTGAATTAAATTTTTTTCAAAAAAATTAACCGAACCGAAATTTTTTCAGTTAATTTGGTCGGTTAACCGAATTATTCGAATTAACCGAATTACCCAAATTAACAGAATTACTTGTATAAAATTATATGTTTTTTTATTTTTATTTTTATTTATTAAATTATTTGTAATTTTTATGATTGGGTTAATATATATTGGATTGAGTATTTGGATTTATGTTGGATTGGGTTTAAGTGAATAGTGGGCTATTAATATATTATAATTTTATTTATTATTTTTTCGGTTAAACCGAAAAAATTCGGTTAATCGACAGATTTCGAACCGAATTAACTGTTAACCAAAAACTCAAAAAATTATTAACAGACCCCCGACCGAATTAATTCAGTTAACCGATCGATTAACCAAATTCGATCGGTTAACCGAATTTTTTCGGTTTTATCCGAATTTTGCACACTCCTATCTCTCTCCAACTCTTTACAATCTTCCCTTCCTCACTTTAGTCACTTGTAGTTCTCAACCCACTAAGTGTATCACTTTTGACCTTCTTATTACATTCTTGTATCAACAACTTTCAACACAAAAAAATCAAATAAGTTAAATATATTAGTAGTATGTGATATATATTTAACAAAATGATATATTATTTTATCTGTTAAATATATACAACGTTTATGAGATATATGTAATTATAAGTTGTTTGAATTTCAGTTAGAAAATCAAATTATTTTGATTAATTTTAGCTATTGAATAAATTAGAGCTTAATAATAAATTTTTTAATTTATTTTTTATGATTCTCATTTAGTATTGAAAAAAAAGTAATTCAAACTCAAGTTTAAACATAGGATATAAATTACATAGTTGAGCACTTAATTTTCATATATTTTCATTTTGGTCATTAGAAAAATACAAAATTGCAAATAGGGCACTGCCATTACAAAACATTTTCATTTTAGCTTCCGTTATTAATTCAATATTATTGTTCACTTATTTTAGTCACGTGACTTTAATAAATTTTCATTTTGGTTACTCATTTCTTTTTTTAATAATTTTTTAAAAAATGGATTTTTGCACAGAAATGAGTTATTCATTAGCGAAGATGAAATCAAGTTTTTCCTTGTAACTTAATTCCCTATAAAAATTTAAGAATTTTCTAATAAAAACCTTTTCTTGAAAAAATAAAATTAATTCTAAAAATAAAAATAAAATGGTTTTCTCTGTAGAAACCCAAATTGGTCTATAAAAATCCAAGCAATTCATTTTAAAACTTCAAGTTTTTTTGGGGGGACAAAATTAAAATTAAAAACAATTAAAAGGATAAAGTGATCTTTCCCGCATAAAATAAAAGTTTTTCATAAACTCAAGTAATCTCCCATGTTTTTCCTTTTACTAAGCAAAAAATTAAAATTAATTTTAAAAATTAAAAGGAAATTTTCTTGTAAAAATAAATAAACAAATAAAATAAGTGATTAAAATGAAAATTTACTAAAATAAAGTTACTAACTGAAAAATAATTAAAATAAAAACGTTTTATAACCACAGTATTCTATTTACAAATTTTTATTTTTAATAACAAAATGAAACTTATAAAAATTAGCCAACCAATTTACCCATAAAGCATCACATTTAAAGTGGAAGTAAAAGATATAAGCAATAATAACTTGGTGTCATGACATGGTATAAAATGATGATAAGAATGTTGTTTCAGTATTACAAAAATCTTGAATGACACAACATTTCTAGTTATGCATACCTTTCATTCCTATCTTCTCGTAGTCCCCCTTATTAACTGCGCCGCTATTTTGAGGTATATGTCTTGTCTTCTTTATTTTGAATTTAAGACTTCCATGTATATTTGATTATTGTTATGTTAGGTTAATGTAAAATTTTATATTCGTTTTTAGATTTGATTTAAAAATAAATTTAAAATTTTATTTAAATTCTACTCATATAATAATATTAAATCCGAGTCTTTCTTACTTTTATTAATTTTTTACATAAATATAAATTTAAAAATATAATATATCAATTACAATAAATGTCTCTAAAATATAAATTAAAAATACATTAAAAAATCATTATAACAAATGTCTCTAAAATAGTAGTAAAATTAAAAATAAAATAAGAGTTATACAATATCCAAACAATAATGACAAAAAATAGCAGAAAAAAAATAGGTAGATTTGGGCCAGACCCGGGTCAAAAAATCTTACCCGAGGTCCAATCCGTTTAGAAAATAGACCTTATTTTTTGTTCAAACCTATATTTTAGGCCTATATTTTTACCCGAACTCTTCCACTTTTTAAGTAAGCCTTCAGGATTAGGCGAGTAGCTCAGCCCATAATCAGGTCTACTAAGATGTTACAATTGTTATTTTGGTTAATATGTAATTGCCCTGAGCTTGTCCAAAAGTATATAATTGGTATTTAATTTTTTTTATTTAATTGGTATTTGAACTTATATTTTGTTGTCTAGGTTAGTATTTTTACACTAACACAATTAGTTTGTGTTGACGTGACATTGATGACTAATCTAATGGTGACACGTGGTAGTCTCTTAGTATGACATGTCGTGGACATAAATAAAAAATTAAAATATTTTTAAAAGTATAAATTAATTTTAATAAGTGTAATTTTTTGGACAAGTTCAACTAGGTATTTTTGGATAAATTCAAGGGGCAAACTATATATTAACCCTAATTGTTATTTTGGTTAATTTTTAGGATAACTATTTGATATATACGTGGTTGAAAGTTTTAATTCCATAAGTGGGTTAAGATTTTATTGTTATCACAAGTATTCTTTATTTATTTTCATTTTTCTAAAAATAAACTTAAGAGCATGTGATAAAATCTAAATGTAATACCCCGAAAATTTTTGCAGTAAGATATTATCCTCGATATAGTAAAATAAGAAAATAAAGTGACAAAAAGGAAAATTTTGAGTTGTGTCAACCTTGGAAAGTATATTATGATATATTAATTCAAGAAAGGACTAAATTGTAAAGATGAGAAAAGACTTGTTGCACAAGAGTAAATACTCAAAATTTGAGGAGTTAAAGTGTAAATATGAAAAAATTGAAGGACCAATAGTGCAAATATTTTAAGGTAGAATGATCTAGAAACTAAGAAAAATGGATGAATTAGGACCAAATTGAATAGGTGAAAAATTATGAGGGACTAAATGATAATTTTACCAAATTAAGTGATGACTCAATGATGGAATTCTAAAAGATCATGAAGGGCAAAATGGTCAATTAGTAAGAGAGAGAATTCTAGAATGTAATGATTATGTTAATGATATTTTAAATTAATTAATTAGATAAATATTATTTTATTAATATTTTAATGAGATATTTATTATTATTTTATTATTATTTATTTAGTATATAAGGAAGGAAAGATGAAGAATTCTCATCATCTTTCCATGCATGCAAACGTTAGAAGAGAAGAAAAGAAAGAAAGTTTTCTTTTCTTTACAATTTGGTCCTTCCACCAAAAATTCACTATTTTCGCCTAGAAATCAAAAGAATTTCCATAGCTACCAAGAGAGAAAAATGTTAAGGAGACTATGGGGAGTTAGAATTTCAAATTTGATTCAAGGAATAGAAGCTGGAGGAGAGAGAAAATCAAATTAAAGATTGGAATCAATAGAAAAAGGTAAGTACATCAAGATTTTAATATATTTTTAAGTTGTTATTATTGAGAAAGCATGGAAATAATGTTATAGTATAGTTTTCTTACATAAGATCCTATGTTCTTGATATGCTAGTGAAGAGAAAATAAGAGAAAGTGATGAGAAAATAGTGTAGAAAAAGAAAATAAGGGTGTTATAAACATGGTAATTAATATCTTGCACTAAAACAGTTTTGGACAGTAGCAGTAGTCTAACTTTGAAAAATCATAAAAAATTTTATAAATATAATTATAGGATGAATAAAATATTAAATTAAAGCTTATTGAGTCTAGTTTCTTGTAGAAGAAATTATGTAAGCAATGAAATTGTAAAGCATGAGATATAATAAATTTTGTGAGACAAGGTCAGAATGATTTCGGGTTCCCCTGTTCTGACTTTGGAAAATCATAAAAAATTGGATAAAAATAATTATGGGCTTAAATTTATATGTTTAGAATCCTGAATGAGTCTATTTTAAATAAAAATAAACAAGAACATAATTTGAATTCTGTACGAGGAGATAATTAATTTTTAGTGAAGAAGGGTCAGAACTGTCAGACAGCAGAATAGGGGTAACTTTAAAGGATAAACTGTACTTATTGGTTAAACCAAAAATTCTGAAAATTTTATGGTAAGAATATATATGAGTATAGTTTCAGGGAAAATTATCAGATCTTAAATTTGAGTTCTATATCTCCAGATATAAATAATTTAGTGACTATGACACAGATGGACAGCTTGAATATTCATAAAAGTAAATAATAAAAATTATAGATAATGTTACTTACAAGTGTGTTATATACACTAAGGATGTGGAATGAAGAGGAGGAGGAGGAAAAATGTGTATGAATATTCATCTAGCATGGCTAATTTGCATGTTTTAGGCTCAGGGACTAAATTGAATAAAATTAAAACTTTATGGGCAATTTTGTAAAAATTTTAGAAATGAAAAAATTGCATGAAATGGATTATTTTATTATTTAAGTTACAAAATTGAATGAAATTATTAATTTAGTTCAAGATCGGGAAAACATGTTTTAGGGATTAAATTGAAAAGTGTTGAAATTATGGAAAATTCTGATATTTTATAGAATTCATGGACTGTTATCAATATGTATGAGAATAATAGCTGGAAGTAAGGATTAAATTGCAAGAATTTTATTTTCTTAAACCTAAGGATGAAATCGTCATTAATTAAAAGTTTAGGGGTAAAATGGTAATTTTGCCCAGAGCATTAATTAAATGCATTAGAATATGAAACGAATGAAAATGATGATCAAATTTATTTATAAAGATCCGGATGACTCAAATATGAGACTTGATCGTGGAAAAAAAAAGATATCGAATTAATGAAATTATAAACACAAACAAGCAATAAGGTAAGTTCGTGTAACTTGAATTATATTCTTAAATGCTTGAAATGTATGTTATTGATGTGAATATGATTTGAATGTTCATTGTATGAAAATTAATGAAACATTGATATATTTGATAAAATGGGAAGAAATCCTGGTTCAATGAAAGGAAAAT
Source organism: Gossypium arboreum (assembly GCF_025698485.1). Lineage (NCBI taxonomy): Eukaryota > Viridiplantae > Streptophyta > Magnoliopsida > Malvales > Malvaceae > Gossypium > Gossypium arboreum. The sequence goes on from NC_069080.1 coordinate 19,772,464, forward strand.
TCGATGGATCTCGAAAAGGAATTGACGGTAAAAGGATCTAGCCAGACGGGTGATCCTATTCGATACTGACCCTCCGAAGAATATGTGTAAATGGATTTAGCCTCGACGGGTAATCCGAATTAGGGTCTCAATTTAGCCTGGACTGGTAATTCAGATCCAAGCTCATTAGAGTAATTGTCGTTGCAGGGGATTTAGCCTGGACTGGTAATCCCGACAATACTCTATGAGTTTACATTACAGGAGATTTAGCCTGGACTGGTAATCCCGCTGTAAGGATGAGGTTCGCGGGAGTGTGCTCTCTGAAATGAAATGTGTAAGACCATGGTTGAAAGATACCATGGCAACATGACATGAAATGTGTAAGACCATGGTTGAAAGATACCATGGCAACGTGACATGAAATGAATAAGACCATGGTTGAAAGATACCATGGCAACGTGACATGAAATGAACAAGACCATGGTTGAAAGATACCATGGCAACATGACAGAAAGTGAGTAAGACCATAGTTGAAAGACACTATGGCATCATGTCGAAGATAAATAAGATCGTGGATGAGAGACGCCAAGACATCTGTTGAACAACTAATATTCAGGTAATGTGTATCAAATGATGAATGGTTTTATGAATTGGTCATACAAAATGGTTGTATGAAATGTTTACAAGAATTGGTCATATGAAAATATATGTACAAAATAGTTGTATGAAATAATTAAGAAGATAGATAAATGAAATAAGTATAGGTACATGGAATATAATTTATGTTAAGTTTGATATAAACTATTACCGGAATAAATATACATAAAATATATGGAAATGGTGGAGCATGAAATATTGATATAATGAAAGGAATGATATATACTTATGAAGAAACGGTAAGAGAATGATATGTTTCATGACATGTACATATATGATTATCTTTAATATGTTTGAAACAAGGAAATTATGTAAGTAAAAACAATTATTAAAACTCAAGTGTGACATGTCGAGAAAATAAGTATATCAATGTTGAATTTATTTGAAATATGTACTAGTATACTAACAATGTTGCTGTTTGATGCTTAGACAAGTGTCAAGCTGTTGATTGAATGGTAATATATTTATTTATATGATGCATTGAATCGGTAAGTATTTAATTGAATTTTTTTTAAGTGATCTGTAAATTCTAGTAATGCTCTGAAACCCTATTTTGATGGCGGATACGGGTTAGGGGTGTTACACTAAACCTCACTTGCAAAATTAAAATTTTTCACAACTATTGTACTAAGTAATTGTCTTAATATTTAATGAAATAATAGTGAAATTTTTAAATTCTACAAATAAGGTTAAGAGGTTGATAAGTATTCAAGGCACATAACAATATTTTAAAGCCGCTTGTGAAATTTTTTTAAAAAGTACACTTCGATATATCAAATACTAACTCATATTTAAGACATAAATAGTGGATAATTCTATAAATTGTTATTATTTGGTTAAAATACTATCACAAATTGGTTCAACATTGATTCAATTAAAAAATTAATTTTTACATAAGTATAATAATTATTATTAAAAATTATTGTATTTCTATATTTTTATATAAAGTTTGTAAAAGACAATTTAGGCCTAAAATAAATTTAAAAGCACACACTTATCATGAAACTTAAACCTAGGACATTATGATGTCTAAATTCCAAGCATCAGCATCCTAATTTGCTTTTACATCAACTTGTTATAAATGTATCTTTTAACATAATTTTTTCACCTATATGTAAATATGTCCTAATATAGTATTATGTTCAAATAATTTAAAAATAAATTCACTTAATTTCATTTTGAATGATATTTCATCATTTGATTTACTAATAATTGTAACGATTAGTTAATGAAATCTTGGTATTGTTTATAAAGCTTGAATTTTTGAGTTATTAAGTATTCAAGTTTGAGTCTTAAAATACGCAATTATCATATGTGGTTAAGATTTTTAAGTGGACAATTTTTAAATTATTGAGTAGAATTTTGAAAAGTAAATATTTTTAGAAAAAAGCATAATAAAAATTTGAAATGACATTGTACCCTTTAACCTTTTTGTTTTTATTAATTTTTTGTTTTTTTAACATCTACTAATTGAATTTGTGTAACTTCAATGATGGGCGTCAAAACCACCAAATATAATTTCTTATGTTCTAACTTAATTAAACAATAGTAAAGAGAAGTAGGATCGATCCCACAGGGACTGAGACTCCTAATTTTCCTGTTTACGTAACCAAATTCCTGTGTCTAGGTAGTTGTCGTACCCACAACCTATACGTGCAGAGCTAAAAAATAAATAAAGGGGGAATTTAGTTGATAAAGAAAAAAATAAAATAAAATGAAATAATAACATAATAAAGGTTGCAAAATAAAATCGAATAATTTAAATTAAATTTGTACATCAAATATGTGAATGCTTAGCCTTAGCTTCGGTACACTCCGAACTTGAATTGATTCTTAAAAATATATTCTTTCTTCTTAACGATAAGTTGGTTATAGCAACCAATGACGCCCCAATCGTCAACTCTTCCTTGTGTAGTTGGTCCCGGTACGACTTGTAAACCAACCTTTATCGATTATCTAACCATGTAACATGCGTTCGTAATTCAAGATCTCAGTAGCCTTGCGATCTAAAAAAGTCCATTTCGATTTAATAGCATCAACTGCATGGGTTGTTTAAATCCAATCATATCTCCCTTGACGGAACGCAACTAACTTTTTCCAATTGAACATACCAATTTGTTCGTGGGAACTCAAATATGGCGGACGACCAACTCGTTTTCCAATTATACGCCAAAACAACTCCCTCCCAACGTGCACTTTGAGCTGAAATTAGATTAACTTCAAGGGACAAATGTGACTATCCCATATACAGGAGAGATAATAAATACCATGTTGTAAGGTTCTAGTGCAGGTTCATATCTCACCATTTTTTATTGGAACTACAATCGGCCTAAGACTAAATGAGGTTTGGTTGAGTATAAAATTAATCATACTCGATTGCGATTTAAAAGTGGATTTGAATGTAGGAGTGATAAGTGAAAAGGAGAAATGACTTAAAAATAATTGAACCAAAAAATAAGGAAATGAAAAAAAAAAAAAAAAGAAGTAAACTTGAATAGCTACTACGCATGAGAGAGAAAATATAAGAATTGTTTTTAATTCTATTCTAGTGTGTCTTTTTCAAGCCACCATTATAAGGTATTTATACACTTTTCATATGCCAAATTTTGCATGATTGCTCTTAGGATTATGCTTAACAAGCAACTAAAATCAGATTTTTTTTTTATTCATAGAGTTTGATAAAATCACAATCCGATTTTTATTCAACCACAAATTCTGTAACTTTTTAATTTGGCCCTTTTTATTGGTTTTTGTTTCAATTTAGTTGAATTTACTTGTTTACTTGAACTTTGGTATTCTAATTGCATTCTGACAAAATTAAAACAAGAAATCCCAAGCTTAGTAGCATTCTATTCAAAATTTGACCAGAAATAAATGCATTAAACACACAAAATTAACTTGTTATCATCCAAATACATTATAATAATATAAATGTTTACTATAGTATCCATCCTTAATGGTGAAAAAAAATAAAGAAGGTAATTATATAATGAACACAATGATATAGAAATTAATAATCCCTATCAACAATATTACTAGTTTAATGAAAAAGAATTTTGTTAATGTAAGTGTTGTTAAAATAGAATCAATTAATAGATCAAATCGATATATTGATCTAAACAAAAGATTTGAATAACCCACTAAACAACCACTCAAAACTAATAATAAAAAAAACTCAAAATAAACACAAAACAAACAATTAAGTCCATTTATAAATTTTTTTTCATAGTTAAACCAATTAATCTGACAACTGATATAAACTCTACATTAAGTTCAATATCCAAATTTCGACAAAGGTCCCAATGGTAGAGTAAAAACCTTGTAATTGAATTGATTGTCGCAAAGGGATATACCAATTAATGTGGTTGAGGACCAAAAAGAAAATCATAGAAAAATATAATAAATGAGGGGTTAGTTGCAGGTAAAGCACCACCTTTCTAGTTGGGAAAGCCCTTCCAATTCAAGGCCTTGACCTACACACCAACGACTTGCATGTGTTTCTACTAATAACACCACCAATAATAAATCTCTCTCCACATTTTTTTTTTCTTTTTAGATAATCTGAATTATTTCCCACATTTTAATTTAAGTAGTCCGTATGCTTTACGGGTTTAGTTGATTGCTTTTGCTATTAATTTTAATGATGCCTTTATTAAATTAATTTCAAATTTTATCAATAAATTATTAAAAATGTAATACTTCTACTCCAAATATCTTAATTCGGTTTGAATCATAAAGTCATCAAAATAAATTTTGTTATATTTAAAATTATTATATCATATATTGTTGATGGAGTTTAATTTCACAAAAGTTAAACCATCATGTATCTTATTTTTTAAATATAAATTAAGGACGCTAACTGTTTTTTAATTAAATTAAAAATTTTATTGTACATAAATTTAAGGTATAAATCTCATAATTAGACATAAATTTTGGTCTAATGTATAATTTTATACATGCAACTTTAATTTTTATATTTTTATAAATAAAATTTTGGTTTGATCCATTTCTCACAAATTGTTAACACTATTATTGATATATATAGGTAAATGACTTAAAATGAACAGTAAAAGTTGATGACGTTATTCAAGCAAAGAGAGTGACGCCACCAACATGCCACGTCAGCTACCAGAATAAAAAAAATATTTTTTTGTGGTGCCAAGGAGAAATAATAGTATTTTCCTAATATTTATTAAGTTGAACCATTCTCCTTGGCACCACCAAAAAATTAATTTTTTTATTCCAGTGACTGACATGACATGTTGGTAGTACCATTCTCTTTAGCTTCGCCAATTTTTATTGTTAATTTCAAGTCATTTATGTATATAATAAAAAAAAACAGGTCATTTTTTTAATTAATCAAAATTTTAAAATTATCTATATAAAAAATCTAAATAACACATTAAATTAAAATTAATGTATTATTAATTTATCTTTAAATTTAATAGCTTGTATTTATGAAAGACATTAAAAAGCTTTAATTATGATACAGGACTTAGCTAAAGCCTGAAGCAATAAGAACCATTGTCTCAAATGTTTGGACGACTTTAGCCAACCTGGCCATTATTACATCACCCAAGAACAGCGCTTACTCCTGATTCAAGTAGCTATTAAATCTTTCACCAACATTCCATCTTAATTATTATATATATATATATATTTTTTTGGAATATATATTACCATATCATAGTTACATACAATTATAGTGTTTTGTATTTATATAAAATTTTAACATTTTATTTATTATTATCATTTTCTGTGTCAGCTTGTCAGGTCGCATCATACTAATATTTATGCATATAAAAGCCCTCCTCCAACCATTTGATCATCCGAAAGTTAGAAAATAAGAAATAAGAAAGTTAGCTCGATCCCTCCCCTCCCCACCCCTACCACATTTGTATATATATATATATAGTCTGTTTGAAAATCTATGGAATTGAAGCAAATGGCGCCATCGATACACATCTTATGGCTCCTTTCAATTCAATTTTTGGTGTTGGTTAATGGGGGCAAAATTCCAGCAATCATAGTGTTCGGGGACTCCTCAGTTGATTCTGGGAATAACAACTACATCCCCACCGTAGCTAGGAGCAATTTTCAACCTTATGGTCGAGACTTCAACGGTGGGCGTCCAACGGGAAGATTTTCCAATGGCAAAATCACAACCGACTTCATCTCCGAGGCTTTCGGCCTCAAACCGGCAATTCCTGCTTACCTCGATCCTTCCTATAGTATATCCGATTTCGCCACCGGAGTTACCTTTGCTTCTGCCGCAACCGGCTACGACAATACCACTTCCAATGTCCTCGTAAGTTCCAGCACTTCATCTTCTTCTTCTTTTTTTTTTCTAATAAAACGATGCGTATTCAAATTTTAATTTTCAGTCAGTGATACCACTATGGAAACAACTGGAGTACTACAAGAACTATCAAAAGAAACTGAGAGCCTATCTGGGAGATAGGAAAGCCAACGGCGTAATCAGCGGGGCTTTATACCTGATAAGCGTGGGAACGAACGATTTCCTGGAGAACTATTACGCAATCCCAGGCCGTTCATCGGAATACACCATCGAAGAATACGAAAGCTTCCTGGTTGGGATCGCCGCAAGTTTCACAGAGAAGCTGTATGAACTTGGAGCCCGGAAGATATCGTTAGGAGGGCTGCCTCCGATGGGGTGTATGCCGTTGGAGAGAACCGGGAACCTCATGGGTGGAAGCGAGTGTGTAGATAGTTTCAACAATTTGGCAGCCGATTTCAATGGGAAACTGAATGCTTTAGTGATTAAACAGAATAAAAAGTTTCATGGAATGCAGATGGTGTTTTCAGATCCCTATGGTATTTTGATGAAAATCATTCAAAAGCCTGCAGTTTATGGTATGGCTTTTGCCTTAATATTGTTAAATTATGTTTAAGTAAACTGATATCAGATTTAATGTTATTTATATAAATAATTGGATGGGCAGGGTTCGAGGTAACGGCGGTGGCATGTTGTGCAACAGGGATGTTCGAAATGGGATACGCATGCAGCCGGAGAAATCCTTTTACATGTTCCAATGCCGACGAGTTTGTGTTTTGGGATTCTTTTCACCCCACTCAGAAAACCTGTTCTATCATAGCCACTTACATTGTCCAAAATGCTTTGGCCAAGTTCCTTTCACTTTAATTGTATGCTCCACTATATGATATAAGCCAAAAAAAAAAAATCTGTATAACTCTAGAATTTTTTTTACCATTTTATATTTAATCTATTTGTTATTTATGTCATCTTCAATAATAATAATTTAGATTAGAATTTTAAGTTGTAATTTATTTACCTTCAAAAAATAATTTTATTTAAATTTATTTTTGTACTTGTTACTCATATGCAAAATCTTTAAAATTATGTACGCTTTTATTCATAACTTATTTATATATGACCAAAGTGATTTGAACCAAGGAGTTAGTCCTTGGCCCTATTAAAATGAAAAAATTTATTTACACCTTTTATAATTTATAAAACTTTAAATTAGTAATGGTAAAATTGTACTCGACATCAACAATGATAAAAATTTGATTTAATCATTTAAAATTATAAAGATATACACTATTAAAATAGTCAAATTATATTTTTACTATCATAAAATATACAATTTAATTTCAGCCCCCCAAAATAATTTTCTAGCTCTGCCATTATGTATGACATTGCTGATATTGATTAATAAATTTGCTTATGTTTGAGTTGTGTGACCTAAATTCTAAGAGATTGTTTGCGAGTAAGGTTAAACAAAATATATTTTCTTTCTAGAAGATTTAGTATTTATGAGTATAATATATTTAGCATTTATTAGCATAATATATTTGACATTGATTAAAATTAGGGTTTTTTTAACTTATAAATAAATGTAGTCGAAACTCCTCTTTGTATCATTCGAATTCGACATTAGTGAATTTTCTTCTCTACCTGTGGTTTTTTCCCCGAAAGGTATTCCACGTAAAATTTGTGTGTTCTATTTTTTCTTTCTTTTTCTTTGTGATCTTTCTATATTGCCAGTATTGACGTTTAATTTTTTAATAAATTAGTATCAGAGCTTTTTCGGGTTGTTTGTTTCGATCACAGTAATGACGAAAATAAAGTATTATATTCCGCTATTGGATCACAACACCAGATTCTCGCTGTGGCAGATAAAGATGCAGGTAGTTCTTGCGCAGATGGATTTGGAGGATGCCCTGCTAGGAGTAGATAAGATGCCTTCGACATTGACAGAGAAAGAAAAGAAGCGTAAAGATTGAAAGGCTTTAACGCAATTACATCTGCATCTATCGAATGAAATTCAACAGGACATGATGAAGGAGAAGACTACCGCTGTATTATGGGCAAAACTACAACAATTATGCATGTCAAAAACCCTAGCAAGTTGCATATGAAGCAACGCCTTTATGCTCATCGTTTGGAGAAAGGTACGTCTATGCACAAACACTTAATTGTGTTTAAAGAAATTCTCTCAGACCTAGATGGCATAGAGGTTCAGTATGGTAAAGAAGATTTAGGGTTAATTCTACTTTGTTTGTTGCCCTTGTCTTATTAAACCTTTAGAGATATGATTTTTTATAGTTGTGAATCTCTCATAGTTGATGAAGTCTATACTTCCTTAACATCGTATGAAAAGATGAAGCATCTTGTGTCTAAATCGACTCTCAGGGAGAGAGTCTCATTGTTCGTAGGAGACAAGAACGAAATATTGATGATAATCATAGGAGGACATAGAAACTAAATCCTCGCAGTAAATCTATGGGTAGATCGAGATCTTCAAATAGAGGTAAAACTTGTAACTTCTGCAAGAAGAAATGACACATTAAGTCTGACTGTTATAAGTTGCAGAATAAGATTAAAAGGGAGATAGCGAATCAAAAGGGAAAACAACAAGAATGTAATACCCCGAAAATTACTATAGTAAGAAAGTAAGATATTATCCTTGATATGGTTAAGTAAGGAAATAAAGTGACAAAAAGAGAAATTTTATTATGTCAAAATTGGGAAGTATATTATGATATATTACATTATTAATTCAAGAAATGACTAAATTGTAAAAGTAAAAAAAGTTTTGTTGCCCAAGAGTAAATACTCAAAATTTGAAGGGTTAAAATGTAAATATGAAAAATTTGAAGGACCAATAGTGTAAATATTTTAGGGGTGGAATAATCTAGAAACTAAGGAAAATGGATGAATTAGGACCAAATCGAATAGATGAAGAATTATGAGGGACTAAATCATAATTTTCTCAAATTAAGTGATGACTCAATGATGGAATTTGAAAAGATTATGAAGGGCAAAATGGGCAATTAGTAAGAGAGAGAATTTTAGAATGTAATGATTATGTTGATGATTTTAAATTAATTAATTATATAAATATTAATTTATTAATATTTTAATAAGATATTTATGATTATTTTATTATTTTATTTAGTTTATATATATATATATATATATATATATGTTTGTGTGGAAAAAAAAAACAACAACACACACACACCATCCATCATCTTTCCATACATTTCACGTTAGAAGAGAAGAGAAAAGAAGAAAGAAAGTTTTGCTTTCTTTACAATTTAGTCCTTCTACCAAAAATTCACAATTTTTATCTAGAAATCAAAAGAATTTTCATAGCTACCAATAGAGAAAAATGTTAAGGAGACTAAGGGGAGTTAGAATATCAAGTTGGATTCAAGAAATAGAAGCTGGAGGAGAGAGAAAAATCAAGTTAAAGATTGAAATCAATAGGACAAGGTAAGAACTTTAAGACTTCAATATATTTTAAGTAGAGTTTCTCATGTAAGGTAATATCAAAAGCATGAAAATGATGTTAAGGTAGAGTTTTATTATATAAGGTTCTATGTTCTTGATATATTAGTGAAGGGAAATAAGAGAAAATGGTGAGAAATATTGTAGAGAATGGAAATAAGGGTGTTATAAACTTGGTAATCAATATGTTGCACTAAAACAGTTTTGGACAGCAATAGTAGTTAAATTTTGAAAAATCACCAAAAATTGTGAAAATAGAATTAGAGGTTGAATAAAATATAAAATTAAATTTTATTGAGTCTAGTTTTTCATAGAAGAAACGGTGTAAGCAATGGAATTATAAATTGTGAGATATAATAAATTTTATGAGACAAGGTCAGAATATTTCGGGTTCCTCTGTTTTGAATTTGGAAAATTATAAAAAATTGGAGAAAAATAATTAGGGGATTAAATTTATATGTTTAAATCCTTCATGGGTCTATTTTCTAGAGAAATAAACTGAAATATTATCCAAATTCTTTACTAAAAGATAATTAATTTTTAGTAAGGAAAGGTTGAAGCTGTTAAACAGCAGAATAGGGGTAATTTTGAAGATTTTACTGTACTTACTGGCTAAATTATAAATTCTGAAATTTTTATGGTAGAAAGATATTTGAGTCTAGTTTTAGAAACATCAATAATTTCTTAATTTATAATTCTATATCTCAAGATATAAATAATTAAGTGACTATGACTCAAGTGGACAACTTGATATGAACATATGAGAAAATAGTGGAATTATATATACATTAAGGATGTGGAATGGACAGGAGGAGTAAGAAAATATATATGAATATTTAGTTACCATGGGTTACATTAAAGTGGTTAAATTGCATGTTTTAGGCTTGGGGACTAAATTGAATAAAAGTAAAACTTTAGGGGCAATTTTGTAAAAATATCAAAAATGCCCAAATTGATTGAAATGAACTATTTTATTGTATAAATTAATAAATTGAATGAAATTATTAATTCAGATCAAGATTGGTTGAAAAATCGAGGAAAATAGAAAATTACCAAAATGCCCCTGAATCTTGATATTTTTGCAATTTAACCAGATAAGTTTGTGAAACCTAATTATGTGATATAAGGAAATACGAGTTGATGGTACATGAAATATTGATATAATGAATTAACTAATTTATGTTTATGAAGAAACGGCAAGAGAATAATATTTATCATGACATGTAAATATGTGATTATTTTTTATACGTTGATACAAGGAAAATAAGTATGTTTAGAGGGCAATATGTTTGATTTTAATTGGTCCCAAATATGAATGCTAGATGAAATAAAATGTCTGATAAATAAATTTGTAACTCCAATAATGCCTCGTATCCTGTTCCGGTGACGGATATGGATAGGGGGTGTTACAAGAACAATTTGATGAAGTTGATGTTGTAGAAGACTAGAACGATGGTGAAATCCTAGTTGCACCGTCAGTTTACCGTTACACTGTTAAAGGCTTGGTGACTAAAATGTTACAACGCGATAACATAAATAACTAAAACGTAACATTTCAAACATAATTGACTAAAATGTAACTTGAGGTAAACAAATGTGACTATTTTGATAGTTAACCCATTATTTTGATATTATATTATCCTATAAAAACTTTATGCTTAAAATTTGATTTTTATTTTGAATAAGGTAAAATATTTAAAATTAAGGATAAAATGTAGAATTGTTTATAATTTATATTTATCAAATAATCTAATTATATTTCGTAATTAATTTTAAGTAATATATCAAGTAAATTTTATAATTTAAACTCAATAAATTTTATAATTTAAACTTAAATAACTCAATATATTTATCAAGTACTTAAATTTTTAATCCTTATTCTTTCAACACTTAATTTTTCAGTTTATCAAACAACACTTAAATTTAGTGTTACAAGTTAATCTTTATTATTATAAAAGTCTTACTGAATTTACCAGAAAACATTCTTCTTTCTACAAAAATTCAATCACATAATAGTGCACATAAGGATAATTGTGTAATTTAAAATTTTATATTGTGAAAACGATTTTTCTGACCATCAAACGAATTTTGAAAAACAGACCATGGAACTAACCTTCTTTTTTAATTAGTGTCATTAGTCACTTATAGAATCATTTTGTAAAAAAGAAAAAGTAAAAAAGTAAAAATAGTAAAAAAAAAAAGACAATTTAGTGTACATTGAAATCCAAAAGGAAAATATTTACTTGGAATGGAGGTTAAAACAACTTATCACATTAAAAAAGTGATAACTTATTAAATAATTGTTGTTTAAATAGATTCAAATTCTGGTATTTAATTATGATATTATTATATCTCTACTTGATTCGGACACGTGGCATCACGAGAAATTGACTGAAGAAATCTATGGATGGCCCTCTGTCTCATACCACTCAACTAGTTAGTGGGTGACTAGCAACCCACAATATGCTTCACATCGCTTGTGGGAAGATCACCCATCCTTGGCTACTCACTAATAGCGGACGTCCTATTAAACCACCCGCTATTAGTGGGTACGCACTCATAAAGAGGAGACTACTGTGAGACCAATGAGGCCTAATAACCTTATAATTACCTCAGTAAAAGGAATGTCAAAGTCGTACTACACTTGAAGAAAATTGCGTATAATAGTCTTACCACCTAGCTGACCACACGTTTGCCATACTTTGAGATTGTTGATGACGTGCCGTAATTGTATAGGAGACTCGCCTATAAATATCCCAATACACAATGAATGAGGGATCTTCTTCCCTCTTCAGCAACCCTAACAATATAACTTAGCACATAGCCCCCTCCTCCTCTCTTTGTCTCCCTTCCATTTCCTTCCTTACTTTGACTCTCCGCTTGTCATAAGTAAAATGACTTTTTTTTCTAATCACCATAATCTCCTCCTTATTTTACCATTGTTGATACCCTATATTAACAAATATCATTTAAAAATTAATTAAAAATTAGAGGTTGGCTAAGGATCCATAGTTTTATCTCGTTCATATAATCTTATTCCTAAAACTTCAAAATTGATTTTATTAACAATAAGGCTTAAATCAACAAACACTCCAGCAGTATGAAGAAGATGAGTGCATCACATAAGCATATAATAAAAATTATTAATAATATATACTTTCGAAACTAAAAACAATTGTGGGAATAATTTCGTTGGTAGAGCATTAAAGTAAACAAATTTATTTGTGAGGTCACATGTTTGATCCATGTTCACACATTTTTCTGATATTTTTCCTTTTATTTTGGGTTGAAAGTCTAACCCATTTTTAAAGCGCACAACATCTACTTTTTCTCATCTAGATTTGACCCATTTTTTTAATTTACAAATTACTTACCTTTTTATCAAGTTAGCCTTAGTCCATTTACTTAAGCTTTGGATTCACAAATTATATAAATGATAAAAGTACAACAATAGCCTCTTCCTTAATTTTTAGATTTAATCATTAAATCTTTTAAAATTAAATATTTTAGTCACTCTTATTATTAATTTAGCACCAAGAGTCTAATGTAAGCTTTTTATTAGCCTAATACCAAATTTAGCTCTTCAATATTTACACATTCTATTAATTTGATTTTAAATCTAACAAATTCAACAAATTTAGCCATCAATATTTACAAAACTATCATTTTAGTTCTAATTTAAAATTCTAAAATATATTTAAAAAGCTTTAAAATATTTTTATATTTAATTTTTATAACCAACTATGCTCATTTTCTCATCAACCAAAATGAAAGCAATTTTTTATTCAATCTCTTTTGATTTAGTCTTTTTTTTTCTTTTGCTACATTGTTTGTCTCATGTGTTTAATTAAAACTTAAAAAGAAGCCCAAAATTAACAAATTTATAACCTTAGAAAAATAGTTGGGTTGACGACACCAACTCTAATGACCTTACTATTTGCTACAGAGATAGTACTGTTTTCAGGCTCCAATATCCTCGTGTCTTTATCATTTCTAGTTCTAGCATTGGATAGATATTGCACGTCAAGGCCAAGGAATTTGATATTTCCAACTTCGTTTAACAAAAGCGGAAGATACTATTGAAAGTCATTTTGGATACAAAAATTTTAAAATATTTTAATGTTTACTTTTAAAATATTTTATAATTTATAATTACTTATTTAATTTTTAAGATTTTAATTTTTTTTAAAATAGGATTATAATGAAAAATCTTGTAAACATTGAATGCTAAATTTATTGAATTTTATATATCTAGGATCAATTTGATAGAATGTGTAAATATAGGAGGATAAATTTATTATTAGGCCAGTAAAACAAAGCTCACGTTAGACTTTCATAAGATAACTAAAATATTTAATTTTAAAATATTGAGTTACTAAAACAAAAATAAAATTAATAGTTGAATGACCAAAATAAAATAACTGAATAATTGAGTGACAATTATTCTTCTATAAATTATATATTATATATGAGTTATATTATATCCAATTCTTTAAATTTTTGTTGAATTAATAATTAATTCTTTTAATTAGCCTAATATATAACAGCAACTACGAATATTTCGGCCTCGATTGCCTGTATAGTAGTTTGTTTTTTTTCTTTTGTTTGTATATAATACCAATTAGAATTGAGTTAAAATTATATGATTTTATCATATATTCGAAAAAATAAAATTTCTTATACACTTTTTGGTATCCGGATAAAATAAAATTGTGCATGATTATTTTGAAAATTAAAATAAAATAAATTGAATCCATGGCTAAGGAAAAGATTCCGCATTTTTGTTTGGTATTTGATGATTTTTATTTGTTGAGTAATTTTTTGTGTGTAATATTCGAGTATTTATATATGTTATTATTATTCATGATTTGACCCCATTATTAATAGGATTGACATTCTGAGCAGACCTTAGGCATGTTGGGCACGTGTACCGTTCCAGCTCGTATGCTAGATTTCGCAGTTCCTTACATGTGAACTCCTTGAGTATATGCAAGCTAGTTCCCCTCGACTCCTGTGAGTTGATACCGTGAGTTGATATCGCGAACTTCCCTGACTGTCCTCTCATTGTACGCCTCGCATGCATCCATCTGGTGGGGTCTGACTAGGTCACAGTTAGACAACCCGTATCTTATCTAGAAATCGAATTGGTGACTATTGGTGTATAGCAGTATTTATTAAATTTACCAAGTATAGGAGCCTTTTATTAATTTTTATTGAGGGAGCTTTCTTTTAATTTATAAAATAACATGGTTTTTAATTATATGCTGATATTAAATAATTATTGCTACTAATTAGAATACCAATTAATTTGACTCTCTTAGAAGAAGTTTAACCGTTCAAAATTATGCACATTATTAATTCAAATAATAGACCGTTTATATTAATTTAAAAACTTTATAGTTGATTTTTGAAAATATTTTTATAAAATCTTATCAACCAACATTAATTTTTCGTTTTCACCCATCAATTTTGTAATAAAACACCATTTCAAATAAAAAGTAGACAATATTTGTTGAGAAATGAATTATTTTATATAATTAGAAAGATGATTAAAAAATATTTTTATAGAGGAAGAATTTGTTTATGTAAAAGCATTAACTTGTAATTGTAAAACAATTAGGCCACAACAATTACTCTTAAAAAATGAAATATGATCAAATAATTATATGTTTTGTAGTCGTATATAAGCACTTTTTCTTTTTCTAGAATGCGTTTCAGAAATATATTTTAAAACTAAAAATATTATCCGCAACTATATTTGTAGTTCTCGAATAGATCTTAAAGTTCCACCATGTGTGATTATTATCTACAAGTTTAGTCTAGTTTGTTGACTTTAATTTAGATTGTACCAATTCTTAGTACGATCATACTCTAATAGTTTGATTTAACTTTATAATTTCTTGAACAGTTTGTATTTTAATATTTAGACCTTAATTGTATTTGTAACACTTTTAAAAAATATTTTATCTCCACTTTTTTTACTTTATATTTTTAAAACTTTTTCGCTTACTCAACATACTTGATAAAAATAAATAAATTTTCATCACTATATAAAACATATAAAAAAAAGAAAAAAACTAGAGAATTATATCACACACAAAATATAGTTCTTTTTATAATTTTAACTGAAATAAGAGTGCCATATTCATATTTTAAAATTAATTGAACAGTTGCAGGCACTATCAATTAAATGTCTAAACAATAAAATATATGATTTGAAAAATTAAAACGGAGAGCGTCAGGCTTAAGTTATATCTGTAATCTGAAGGTCGCGTGTTCGATCCACGCTCACCGCATCATCTTTTTTTCCTTCATTTTCTTGGCCGGCACAGGTTAGCTGCGTTTTTTGCTCTTTCAAAACTCAAGCGGGGATAGCTCAGTTGGGAGAGCGTCAGACTGAAGATATATCTGTCATCTCAAGGTCGCGTGTCGATCCACGCTCACCGCAATTTTTAATTTTTCCTTCATATTTTGGGCTGCAACAGGTTAGCTCCTTTTTTTGCAATTTTAAAACACAAGCGGGGATAGCTCAGTTGGGAGAGCGTCAGACTGAAGATATATCTGTAATCTGAAGGTCGCGTGTTCGATCCACGCTCACCGCAATTTTCAATTTTTTCCTTCATATTTTGGGCTGGAACAGGTTAGTTCTTTTTTTGGCTCTATTAAATCACAAGTGGGGATAGCTCAGTTGGGAGAGCGTCAGACTGAAGATATACCTGTAATCTGAAGGTCGCGTGTTCGATCCTCGCTCACCGCATTATTTTATATTTTTCCTTCATTTTCTGGATTGGAATAGGTTAGTTTCTTTTTCTGCTCTTTTTAAAGTCAAGTGGGGATAGCTCAGTTGGGAGAGCGTCAGACTGAAGATGTATCTGTAATCTGAAGTTCGCGTGTTCGATCCACGCTCAGCGCATTATTTTATATTTTTCCTTCATTTTCTGGGGTGGAACAGTTTAGTTTCTTTTTCTGCTTGTTCTAAACTCAAGCGGGGATAGCTCAGTTGGGAGAGCGTCAGACTGAAGATGTATCTGTAATCTGAAGGTCGCGTGTTCGATCCACGCTCATCGCATCATTTTATTTTTCCAGGTTAGCCGCTTTTTTTGCTCTTACTTTGTAATGTGCCAAGTCCTGCCCATTTCTAAAGCCCACAACCTCAACTTTTTCTTCCTATTTTTATCTTACAATTTCCTCAATTTAGCCCCCAGTAAATTCTATTTATTTATCTATACCTATATTATAATTAAATCTGTTCCAATTCAACGTCACATTTACTCAATTATTAAATATTTAAAAATTAAAAATAATTAAAACTAAATTTTTAAAAATAACAAATTTTATTATAATAATATTTGTTCTATCTATTTATCTATACTTATATTATAATTAAATATCTAATTAAAATAGTTTTACAAGTCAACGAAACATTTACCCAATTATAAAATATTGAAAAAAATAAAAAGATTAACATATAAAAATTTTAATTATAAAAAATATTTATGATTCTCAATAATTTTATAAATTTTGTTTTAAATTTAATAACTTAAATTACAATCTATTAAGAAAAATCTTGAAATTAATGAATGGTTAAGTTAAGTGATTTAAGACTTTTTGGACGTGAGTTTGATTATTGGCATTTGTGTTTGATTTTTTATATAATATTTTTCCTTCACCCACAATTTGGATGTTGCATAATTTAATAATTACAATATTATATCATATTTACTATGTATATGTAAGTTCTTTTATCTAAAAGTATATTTATAATAATTTTATATAAATATAAACTAAGATTTTATGAAATTGTTCTTCTTGTGTTTGATTCTCAAATAATGTTTTTAGTTGTTTTATTTAAAATTATATAAAAGTATGAAAAGATGAAAATACTTCTATAATAATATCAATTACCCCTTAAAGTAAGGGTATTCTAGTAATTTCACAATTGAGTTGGTGTCAAGTTAATTAATTCGTGACACCAACTCAGTCAGACACTTTATATATGGCAAGTATAGATACAAAAATTTGGTGAGAGGAAACATTTTAAGTTAAAAGTTATTTTTTTTTTAATTTTACTTATGAATTGTTATCGGTGCAGTGATAAAAAAATTGTTTATAAATTCATTAGGCATGGGTTCAATTCTTAGACATGTTAATTTTAGTTATTTTATTTTAAAATTATATAACAGAATGACAAGACGAAAAAACCATCAAAATAAATATAGTAGTCATTTAATAAAAGGATACATTAGCCATTTCCTAATCAAGTTGGTACCCAGTTAACTCGTGGTACCAATTCAATCAAAGAGTTTATTAATAATACTAGAAATCCTATCATACGCATATGTGTGTTGTAACACCCCACACCCATGCCCTACGCCGGGATGGAATACGAGGCATTACTAAATTTAAACACATGCATTTCCAACGTTTTCAAATCATCAAGGCTTGATCAAATTTGAAACTTTTTTGAACATTGTCTAAACTCCTTAATATGGGCCTATGAGGCCCCAAACATCCATTGGAAACCATTCGGGACCATTTCGGGTCCTTTAACTAACTTTAGAAAAATAATTTATAAAATAGGGCACACGCCCGTGTGGAAAGGCAACACGCCCGTGTGGAAAGGCAACACGCCCGTGTGGAAAGGCAACACGCCCGTGTGGTCATTATAACATGGCCATGCTGATGGCCTGTGTGACACACACAACCTAAGCATCTAGGGACACGCCCATGTCCCATACCTGTGTAAATTAAATTCTAAATTTGAACCTACAGGGGTTTTCACACAGCCTGACACACACCCGTGTCTATTGCCCGTGTCCCTCACACAACCATGACATGCCCGTGTTCTAGCCCGTGTCTAAAAACCTTGACATTCTGTTTCTGACGTCAGCAACCCTTAAGGGTCACACGGCCAAGGCACATGCTCGTATGCTAGGCCATGCCCTTCACACGGCTGAGACACACGGCCATGTCTCTGCCCGTGTGTTTACTACCATGCATATTGACTTGTAAAATTTACGAGCAAGGGACACACGACCATGTAACACGCCCATAGGGCTGACCGTGTGTCACACACGGCCTAGACACACCTCTTGCGTCTATCCGTGTGGACAATATAAGGCTATTTACCAAGCCCTATGCCACCCTGAAACAAAATTTTATACCAACCAACATATCAAAGTTTAACTTAATATGATTTCTCAACCAACAACCATAGCTAAGGCCTATATACATTTCATATATTCAACTATGCCAACAATTTCACATTTATGAAAGACTATCTTGTATTCATATAATGACTTTAAAAATTAGCCATTTTCATAGCCATATACAAAACGAGTCAAATACTAAAACAAGCCAACACATTTGGCCTCAAAACAATGTGACACCAAAATAAAATCAAAAGTTCTTATACATGCCATAATCAAAATGATAAAACTAGCTATATCAAGTGCTTCAAGGATAGTGTGGCTGGCTTTCCCGACGTAGGCAATGATCTACAAGCTATTTTGGCGGTACTATAAAAAAATGGAAGGGAAAGAGGTTAAGCATGGGAGCTTAGTCAGTACATATATGCAAATAAGTGTAATTAAAAAAAAAAAACACATTCATCAATTAATGGCTTATCATACTTAAATGATATATCATTTTAAGCTCACTATCTTACTCTTCACTTCCTTTATACATACTTCTACATCTCGTCCCACACTAAGGTCTTGTGTATAAATACTTGTAATTATCCGTAAAATATCTCAATTTCATTCTCTCTAATAACGTACCTCATTTGAAATTTTCCCCAACTCGTTCTTAAAACTACCCTTTGAACACTCGAAATACTAATGGATACATGTAAAATTTACACTTAAGTGTTATATGAGTAGTCAGAGCTACCTCGTACTTTATAATGCGCGCATTTTGAGTTACTCACGGGCCTTTTTTCTATGTCAATACCCAGACCCCATAACTCTATCATGTAATGCCCGCTCATTGAGCTACTCACAGGTCTGCATTCAAGGTCAGTACCCGGACCCACATTACATATAACATTTATCTCATGAACTTAGACATAACTCATACGTTCAGACCATATAGTTCCTCATGACATACCTTTTGTATCCTATACCATTTCTAAGGTTCAACGGGATTTCATATTTAACCTGATGTCGTCGTACTTATTCATTATGTAGATTACTCGTATATCACAATGTTTATGCTTCTATGGTAACAAGTATATTATAATACATGATAACCATAAAACATTTAAAAATAAGTTACAATGACACATTATTTACATATGTACTTACCTCGGTACAAAATGATGGGAACAAGCCTAATCCTCGTAAACTTTTTTCTTCCCTCGATTAAGACCCGAATCACATTTCTCTTGATCTAAAATGTCAAAATTTAGCTTATTTAAAACACAAATCATTCAATTCAACTTGAGACTCATACTTTGGTAAAATGACCATTTTATCCTTAAACTTTGCAAAAATTACAATTTTACTTCTAGGCCCGGAAGTCGATTTTTATCAAATTTCCTTATTAGCCAAGCCTAACCGAATTCATTTTATAACATTTATCACATATTTAATAACTTATTCAAAATGGTCTTTAGTTAGGGTTTCCATGAAAAACAACTTTACAAAAGTTGTTTATTTCACAATCATGATTCATTTTCTTCCATAAAATTTCAGAAAACAAAATGAATACTCTCATGGAAAAAACCTAGGCTTTTAACCATCTTCAATATAGTCCCCTCATTAGCTAGCTCATGCTACAAGGGTCCTAAAAATGCAAAAATCATAATAAAAACCATCTAAATCACTTACTTGCAAGGATGAGAAGTTGCTGAAATTTTGAGCTTCTAAAACCCTTAGAATGGCTGAAAATTTCGGTGGAGAGGTGAAGAAGATGATAGCCCTTTTTCTTTTGTTTTATTTTAATCAATTAAGTCACCAAATATCACCTAACTTTGACATTTTGACCAATCTTTCCCCTATGGCCGGCCACCTCTATTGAAAAGAGTCTAATTGCCCTTTAAAGGCCTTAAATTTTGGTTCTCTAGATATTTAACACATTTGGGTAGTAAAACAAAACATTTGCCCTTCATGCAATTTAGTCATTTTTTTACAATTAAGCATGAAATAGCTAAAATTTTCTCACCAAAATTTTCATGCATTCATATAATCATGCCATAACACATAAAATAATAAAAAAATAATTTCTTCAGCTTCGAAATACTGGTTTCTGAAACCACTTTTTTGACTAGCCCTAAAATTGGGCCGTTACGTTTCCCCCATAGAAATTTTTGTCCTCGAAAATCTTACCAGTGAATAAGTTTGAGTATTGATCTCTCATAGTCTCATCGGTTTCCCATGTGGCCTCTTCGACTCTATGTCTCTTCCATAACACTTTCACAATGGGGATGCTCTTATATCGCTTAACTTCTCGAGTTAGAATCTTAATGGGCTCCTCTCCATAAGACATGTCCAATCTAATCTCCATTTCAGTCGGAGAAATCACGCGTAAAGGGTCAGAGTGGTATCGGCGTAACATGGACACATGGAACACGTCGTAGATTTTTTTCAATTTTGATGGTAATGCTAACCGGTAAGTTACCGGCCTTATTTTCTCTATCACCTCATAAGGTCCGATAAAACGCAGACTCAATTTACTCTTTTTACCGAATCTGAAAACTTTTTTCCAATGAGTCACTCTCAAAAATACTTTATCGTCGACTTAAAATTCGATTTTTTTATCTTTCAAATCAGCGTAGGATTCTGTCTATTCGAAGCGGCCTTTAAACAATCACGAATCACCTTAACTTTTTCTTCAGTCTCCTTGACTAAGTCGACCTCGTGAATCTGACTCTCTCTAAGCTCGGTCCAATAAAAGGGCTTTCGATACTTACGCCAATACAAAGCTTCGTAATGTGCCATTTTCAAACTCGACTGATAGCTATTGTTATAGGAAAATTTGACCAGCGGTAGATACTTTTCCCAACTGCCTTGGAATTCCAGAACACAACAATGCAACATATCCTCAAGGATCTGAATTACTCTCTTAGAGTGACCGTCAGTTTGCGGGTGGAAAGCTGTGCTAAAATTCAACTTTGTCCCCAAAGCTTCTTGCAACTTCTTCCAAAACCTCGAAGTAAACCTTGGGTCCCTATCTGAAACAATCGACAATGGTACTCCATGAAGCCTCACAATCTCGAAAATGTATAAGTCGGCTAGCTTATCACGTGAAAAGTCCGTTCGCATCAAGATAAAGTGAGCCGACTTTGTTAGTCGATCGACCACAACCCATATTGCATCTTTCTTCTTCGGAGTTACTGGCAAACCCGTCACAAAGTTTATAGTAATTCGATCCTACTTCCACTGGGGGACTATGATAGGCTGAAGTAAACCCGAAAGTACTTGGTGTTCGGCTTTCACTTTTTGGCATACTAAGCATTTCGACACAAACTCTGAAATGTCCCTTTTCATCTCCGGCCACCAATATATTTTCTTCATATATCATTAAACATTTTTGTACTTCCGAGGTGTACTGACAAACAACCACCATGTGCTTCAAGTAAAATTTTCCGAATCAACCCAGTGTCCTTAGGAACGTAAATCCTACCCCGGAACCTCAAGCAACCATCGGAATCAATCCGAAAATCTGATTCAACACCCGATTCACACTATGTTCTCTTGGCTAGCAATTCACTGTCACTCATCTGAACTTCCCAAATTTCTTGAAGAAATGTCGGTCTAGCTTTTAACTCGGCTAGAATCGAACCATCCTCTGACAAGGCCAATTGGGCGTTCATTGCGCTCAGTGCAAATAATGATTTTCTACTCAATGCATCTGCGACCACGTTCGCCTTACCCGGATTGTAGTAAATAATCAACTCATAATCTTTTAATAGTTCCAACCACCTCCGTTGTCTCAGATTTAAATCTTCTAAGTCATCAAGTACTTAAGACTTTTATGATCGGTGTATATATGGCATATCTCTCCGAACAAATAATGCCACTAGATCTTCAAGGCAAACACTATAACGGCCAACTCTAGGTCATGTGTCGGATAATTCTTCTCGTGAGGTTTCAATTGTCTCGAGGCATAAGCTATAGCCTTGCTTTCCTACATAAATACGCATCCCAAGACATTTAGAGAAGCATTGCTATAAATCACAAACTCTTTTCCTGATTCGGGTTGTACTAATACTGGAGCCTCAGTCAACAACTTCTTCAACTTCTTGAAACTCTGTTGACACTTATCCGACCATTCAAACTTAACTTATTTTTGCAGTAACCTCATCATGGGAGTAGCAATCATGAAGAAGTCCTTTACAAATCGCCTATAATAACCAGTCAAACCCAAAAATCTTCTAACATCGGTTACATTCTTTGGTGGTTTCCATTCAACAATAACAGAAACCTTGCTGGGATCAACCCTAATGCCATTACTCAAGACAATGTGACCCAAAAATCTAACTTCTCGACAAAACGCACTCTTACTAAACTTAGCATACAACTGATTGTCCCTCAGAGTCTACAAAACGGTTCTCAAGTGTTTGGCATGTTCTACCTTATCTCTAGAATAGATTAGAATATCATCGATAAATACAACTACAAACTTATCTAAATATGGCTGAAATATTCTATTCATTAAATCCATAAACACGGCAGGAGCATTTGTTAATCCAAAAGGCATGACGAGGAACTCGTAGTGACCATACCTCGTCCTAAAAGCAGTCTTAGGCACATCTGATTCTTTAACTCTCAGTTGGTAGTAGCCGGATCTCAAGTCTACCTTAAAAAACCATGCTACTCCTTTCAATTGATCAAACAAGTCGTCAATCCGTGACAACGGATATTTATTTTTGATTGTCATCTTATTTAACTGCCGGTAATCTATGCACAACCTCATGGATCCATCTTTCTTTTTCAAAAATAGCACAGGAGCACCCCGCGGTGAAAAGCTTGGTCTCACAAAACCTTTGTCGGTCAACTCTTGCAATTGTGACTTTAGTTCTTTCAACTCAGTTGGAGCCATTTGATACGGAGTAATCGAAACATGCATTGTCTCTAGCATTATCTCTATACCAAATTCAACTTCTCTATTAGGGGGTAACCCGGACAATTCTTCTAGAAATACATCCACATATTCACCTACAACTGGCATTGACTCAACCCTCAACTCAGACTCCTTAGTATTCATTACAAAAGTCAAATAAGCCTTACAACCTTTTCTTAAACATTTCTGGGTAGACGTTGAGGATATTACAATAGGCAAGTTCTCCGGTTCATCTGATTTAACCCAAAGAGTTTCATCATTTTCACATTTCAATTTAATAACTTTTTGCCTACAATTTACTACAGCATCATGGAGTATCAACCAGTCCATACCCAAAATGACATCAAACTCATTGAATGGTAACAACATCAAATCGGCCGGAAAACAGTGACCTCTAACTATCAAATGACATTTCTTCCATACCTTATCGACTATCACATACTTGCCTAGAGGGTTCGACAGTTTAATTATAAACTCCTGAGACTCAACATGTATGTTCATGCTAGACACCAATTTCATACACACATATGAATGATAGAACCAGGGTCAATCAAAGCAATAACAGTATTATCATAGAGAGAAAATGTACCGGTGATCACATCAGGAGAAGATGCATCTTCACGCGCACGTATGGCGTAGGTTCTAGCTGGAATTCTAGCTGCTGATCTCACTGTGGTGTCTCTCGTCACATTCTTGCTACTAGCCCCAATTTCGACATTTCTCTGAGGTATTCCTTTAGAATTTGCGCCACTTGGCCTTACACTTTGAAATTTTTCTTTCTTGTTCTTCTCGGGGCAATTCTTGATAAAACGGTCTTGAGAACCACATCGGAAACAGGATCTATCGTTTATTCTACACTTGCAGAAATAACTTCTACCACAATGCTGGCACTCTGGTCGAGAAGATCTGACATTACCCACACTAGCCACTAATGTAGCCCGAGATTTAAAACTCGAATCTTACTTCTTACGATCTCCGTACGAGTGTTCAGCTGACACATGAGAACAAGAGTAAACATCTCTAGGTTTCTTAGACTGAGATAGAAATGACTTGCTTGCATGCCTCTTCTTTGCATTTCTAGTCTCAACCTCAGTTTTCTTCTTTTCCTTGATCAACTCATCGGCTTTACATGCCCGATTAGCAAGCACTACAAACTCCTTCAATTCAAGGGCACCCACTGACAACCTAATATCCTCATTAAGTCCATCCTTAAACCTTCAACACATCTTAGCTTTGGAGGACACACACTCCCGAGCATACTTACTAAGTCGGACGATGTAATACCCCGAAAATTTTTACAGTAAAATATTATCCGTGATATAGTAAAATAAGGAAATAAAGTGATAAAAAGGGAATTTTTGAGTGATGTCAATATTGAGAAGTATATTATGATATATTAATTCAAGAAAGGACTAAATTGCAAAGATGAGAAAAGTCTTGTTGCACAAGAGTAAATACTCAAAATTTAAGGGGTTGAAGTGTAAATATAAAAAAGTTGAAGGACTAATGGTGAAAATATTTTAAGGGTGGAATGATCTAGAAACCAAGAAAAATTGATGAATTAGGACCAAATTGAATAGGTAAAAAAATTATGAGGGACTAAATCGTAATTTTACCAAATTAAGTGATGACTCAAGGATGGAATTCTAAAAGATCATGAAGGGCAAAATGGTCAATTAGTAAGAGAGAGAATTCTAGAATGTAATGATTATGTTGATGATATTTTAAATTAATTAATTAGATAAATATTATTTTATTAATATTTTATGAGATGTTTATTATTATTATATTATTATTTATTTAGTATAAAAGGAAGGAAAGATGAAGAATTATCAACACATTTCCTTTCCCATGCAAACTAATGTAAGATAAGAAGAAGAAAAGAAGTTTGCTTTCTTTACAATTTAATCCTTCCACCAAAAATTCATTATTTTCACCTAAAAATTGAAAGAATTTCCATAGCCATCAAGAGAGAAAGATAGCAAGGAGATGATGGGGAGCAAGAATATCAAGTTGGATTCAAGAAATCGAAGCCGGAGGAGAGAGAAAAATCAAGTTAAAGATTGAAGTCAATAAGAAAGGTAAGTACATCAAGATTTCAATATGTTTTTAAGTTTGTTATTATTGATAAAGCATGGAAATAATGTTATAATAGAGTTTTCTTACATAAGGTCCTATGTTCTTGATATGTTAGTGAAAGAAAAATAAGAGAAAGTGGTGAGAAATGGTGTAGAAAAAGAAAATAAGGATGTTATAACATGGTAATTAATATCTTGTACTAAAACAGTTTTGGACAGCAGCAGTAGTCTAACTTTGAAAAATCATAAAAAAATTTAGAAATCTAATTATAGGATGAATAAAATATGAAATTAAATCTTATTAAGTCTAGTTTCTTATAGAAGAAATTATGTAAGCAATGGAATTCTAAATCATGAGATATGATGAATTTTGTGAGACAAGGTCAGAATGATTTCGGGTTCCCCTGTTCTGAATTTGTAAAATCATAAAAAAATTGGATAAAAATAATTAGGGGATTAAATTTATATGTTTAGAATCCTGAATGAGTCTATTTTCAATAGAAACAAATATGAACATCATTCGAATTCTGTACAAGGAGATAATTAATTTTTAGTGAAGAAGGGTCACAACTGTCAAACAGCAGATAGGGGTAACTTTAAAGAATAAACTGTACTTATTGACTAAACACAAAATTCTTAAAATTTTATGGTAAGAAGATATATGAGTCTAGTTTCAGGGAAAATTAGCGGATCTTAGTTTGGAGTCCTATAGCTCCAGATATAAATAATTTAGTGACTATGACACAGATGGACAGCTTGAATATTCATAAAAGTAAATAATAAAAATTATAGATAATGTTACTTACAAGTGTGTTATATACACTAAGGATGTGGAATGAAGAGGAGGAGGAGGAAAAATGTGTATGAATATTCATCTAGCATGGCTAATTTGCATGTTTTAGGCTCAGGGACTAAATTGAATAAAATTAAAACTTTATGGGCAATTTTGTAAAAATTTCAAAAATGAAAAAATTGCATGAAATGGATTATTTTATTATTTAAGTTACAAAATTGAATGAAATTATTAATTTAGTTCAAGATCGGGGGAAAACATGTTTTAGGGATTAAATTGAAAAGTGTTGAAATTATGGAAAATTCTGATATTTTATAGAATTCATGGACTGTTATCAATATGTATGAGAATAATAGCTGGAAGTAAGGATTAAATTGCAAGAATTTTATTTTCTTAAACCTAAGGATGAAATCGTCATTAATTAAAAGTTTAGGGGTAAAATGGTAATTTTGCCCAGAGCATTAATTAAATGCATTAGAATATGAAACGAATGAAAATGATGATCAAATTTATTTATAAAGATCCGGACGACTCAAATATGAGACTTGATCATGGAAAAGAAAAGATATCGGATTAATGAAATTATAAACACAAACAAGCAATGAGGTAAGTTTGTGTAACTTGAATTGTATTTTAAATACTTGAAATATGTGGTTATGTGATGAAAATATGATTTGAATGTTCAATTCATGATATTTGATGAAATATTGATAATACTCGATATAAATTTAAAATAAATCCCAGTTGAATGAAAGGAAAATTCGATGGATTTCTGAAAAGGAATTGACGGTAAAAGGATCTAGCTTGGACGGGTGATCCTATTCGATATAGCCCTCCAGAAGAATACGTGTAAAATGGATTTAGCCGGACGGGTAATCTGAATTAGGGTCTAAATTTAGCCTGGATGGTAATTCGGATCTAAGCTCATTAGAGTAATTGTCGTTAGGATTTAGCCGGGTGGTAATCCCGACAATACTCTATGAGTTTATATTCTGAGGATTTATCTGGGTGGTAATCCCTTTGTAATGATGAGGTTCATGAGTGTGCTCTCGATATGAAATGTGTAAGACCATGGTTGAAAGATACCATGGCGACTGATATGAAATGTGTAAGACCATGGTTGAAAGATACCATGGCGACTGATATGAAATGTGTAAGACCATGGTTGAAAGATACCATGGAAACACGATATGAAATGTGTAAGACCATGGTTGAAAGATACCATGGCAACGTGACATGAAATGAACAAGACCATGGTTGAAAGATACCATGGCAACATGACGAAAATGAGTAAGACCATAGTTGAAAGACACTATGGCATCATGTCAAAGATAAATAAGGCCGTGGATGGAAGACGCCTAACATCTCATTGAACAATTGATATTCGGTAATATGTATCGATGACGAATGGTTATATGAAATAATTATGAAGATAGATAAACGAAATAAGTATAAGTACATGGAATATAATTTATGTTAAGTTTGATATAAGCTATTACCGGAATAAATATACATAAAATATATGGAAATGATGGAGTATGAAATATTGATATAATGAAATGAATGATATATGCTTATGAAGAAAGCGGTAAGAGCATGATATGTTTCATGACATGTACATATATGATTATCTTTGATATGTTGATACAAGGAAATTATGTAAGTTGAGACTATTATTAAACTCAAGTGCGATATGTCGAGAAAATAGATATATCAATGTTGAATTTATATGAGATATGTACAAGTATACTAACAATGTTGCTGTTTGATGCTTATACAAGTGTCAAACTGTTGATTGAATGGTAATATATTTATTGATATGATGCATTGAATCGGTAAGTATTTAAATTTTTTTTAGTGATCTGTAAATGGTAGTAATGCTCTGAAACCCTGTTCTAGCAGCGGATACGAGTTAGGGGTGTTACAGACGATCTCTCTTTCATTTTCAGTAATTATCATGCGACACTGCTTCAAGTCAAGAAACTCCTTATACTTTTGATCCATGAATCTCTCACTAAAATATTTCATCTGGAATTCTTCTTAAAAGCATTCCCATGTGACTCTCTCGTGAGGTGCCACTGAAACTAACGTTTTCTATCAGTGGTATGCCAAGTCCCTCAACAAGGATATGACACCCTTCAAGCCTTCTTCAGAAGTACAAGATAAGTCATTGAATACACTGATGGTATTCTTAAGCCAGAACTCTGCCCTTTCAGGATCATCATCTTTATAAGCACGGAACTCCTCGGCTCCATACTTTTAGATCTTGTCCACTGGGGGTCTATTTAATCTCACAAAATCCATACCCTGGGGTGCTATAGGGACTGGTTGAGGAATAAAGGGAGGTGGAGAGGGTTGAGCATTTGGGTTCGCTCGGACAAACTCCGCGTACCATTCATTCATCATGTAGAGAAAGGCTTCCCAAGCCTTTTCTCCCCCTCCCCGACTAACCGTGGGAGGTCGATTATCGAAGGGCATCGCCCCTTCAGCAGGAGCTGGTGTATTACTTTCTACATCGTCTACCATAGTTCGATCGAGATTCATTATTATAAGAAAACATAATAACAAAATCAAGAGCAATCACATTATCACAATTTATCTATGGCATGTATAGATAGACTCGTACACATGCTACGTTAGTCCGAGAATCGACTAAACCATAATTCTAATACCACTAAATGTAACACCCCACACCCATGCCCTACGCCAGGACAGAATACGAGGCATTATTAAACTTAAACACATGCATTTCTAACATTTTCAAATCATCAAGGCTTGATCAAATTTAAAACTTTTTTAAACTTTGTCTAAACTCATTAATATGGGCTTACGAGGCCCCAAACATCCATTGAAAACCATTCGGGACCATTTCGGGTCCTTTAACTAACTTTAGAAAAATAACTTATAAAACAGGGCACACGCCCGTGTGGAAAGGTAACACGCCCGTGTGGTCATTATAACATGGCCGTGCTGATGGCTCGTGTGACACACATGACCTAAGCATCTAGGGACACGCCCGTGTCCCATAAGCGTATGAATTAAATTCTAAATTTGAACCTACAGGGGTTTTCACACGGCTTGACACACACCCGTGTCTATTACCCGTGTCCCTCACATGGCCATGACACTCCCGTGTTCTAGCCCTTGTCTAAAAACCTTGACATTCTGTTTCTGACATTAGCAACCCTTAAGGGTCACACGATCAAGGCACATGCCCGTGTGATAGGCCGTGCCCTTCATACGGCTGAGACACACGGCCGTGTCTCTGCCTGTGTGTTTACTACCATGCATTTTGACTTGTAAAATTTATTTGCAGGGGACACACGACCATGTAACATGCCCATGAGGCTGACTGTGTGTCACACACGGCCTAGACACACATCCGTGTATCTACCCATATAAACAATATAAGGCTATTTACCAAGCCCTATGCCACCTTGAAACAAAATTTTATACCAACCAACATATCAAAGTCTAACTTAATATGATTTCCCAACCAACAACCATAGCTAAGACTTATATACATTTCATATATTCAACCATGCCAACAATTTCATATTCATGAAAGACTATCTTGCATTCATATAATGACTTTCAAAATTAGCCATATTCATGGCCTTATACAAAACGAGTCAAATACTAAAACAAGCCAACACATTTGGCCCCAAAACAACGTGACACCAAAATAAAATCAAAAGTTCCTATACATGCCATAATCAAAATGATAAAACTAGCTATACCAAGTGCTTCAAGGATAGTGTGGCTGGCTTCCCCGATGTAGGCGATGATCTATAAGCTACTTTGGCAGCACTATAAGAAAATGAAAAGGAAAGAGGGTAAACATGAGAGCTTAGTAAGTACATATATGCAAATAAGTGTAATAAAAAAAAAGTACATTCATCAATTAATGGCTTATCATACTTAAATGATATATCATTTTAAGCTCATTATCTTACTCTTCACTTCCTTTATGCATACTTCTACATCTCATTCCACACTAAGGTTTTGTTCATGGGTGTAGTATATATACCTGTAATCATCCGTAAAATATCTCAATTTCATTCTCTCTAAAAACATAGCTCATTGAAATTTTCCCCAACTCGTTCTTCAAACTACACATTGAACACTCGAAATACTAATGGATATACGTAAAGTTTACACTTAAGTGTCATATGAGTAGTCAGAGCTACCTCGTACTTTGTAATGCTTGCATTTTGAGTTACTCACAGGCCTTTTTGCCATGTCAATACCCGGACCCCATAACTCTATCATGTAATGCCCCCTCATTAAGCTACTCACGGGTCTGCACTCAAGGTTAGTACCTGGACCCACATTACATATAACATTTATCTCATGAACTCAGACATAACTCATGAGTTCAGACCATATAGTTCCTCATGACATACCTTTTGTATCCTATACCATTTCAAAGGTTCAACGGGATTTCATATTTAACCTGATGTCGTCGTACTTATTCATCATGTAGATTACTCTTATATCACAATGTTTATGCTTCTATGGTAACAAGTAAGATTATAATACATGATAACCATAAAACAATTAAAAATAAGCTACAACGACACATTATTTACATATGTACTTACCTCGGCACAAAATGATGGGAGCGAGCCTAATCATTGTAAACTTTGTTTTTCCCTCGATCAAGACCCGAATCACATTTCTCTTAATCTAAAACGTCAAAATTTAGCTTATTTAATACATAGATCATTCAATTCAACTTGAGACTCATACTTTGATAAAATGACCGTTTTGCCCTTAAACTTTGCAAAAATTACGATTTTACTTCTAGGCCCGAAAGTTGATTTTTATCAAATTTCCTTGTTATCCAAGCCTAACCGAATTCATTTTATAACTATAAAATCTAAAAATTCTCATTATTTTACACATTTATCACCTATTTCATAGCTTATGCAAAATGGTCCTTAGTTAGGGTTTCCATGAAAACTACTTCACAAAAGTTGTTTATTTCACAACCATGATTTATTTTCTTCCATAAAACTTTAGAAAAAAACATGAATGCTCTCATGTAAAAACCCTATACTTTTAACCATATTGCAATATAGTCCCCTCATTAGCTAGCTTATGCTACAAGGGTCCTAAAAATGCAAAAATCATCAATAAAAACCATCTAAATCACTTACTTGCAAGGATGAGAATTTGCTCAAATTTTGAGCTTCTCAAACCCTTAGAATGGCTGAAAATTTCGGTGGAGAGGTGAAGAAGATGATAGCCCTTTTTCTTTTGTTTTATTTTAATAAATTAAGCTACCAAATGTTACCTAACTTTGACATTTTGACCAATCTTGTGGTCGTCCACCTCTATTGAAAAGAGTCCAATTTCCCTTTAAAGGCCTTAAATTTTGGTTCTCTAGCTATTTAACACATTTGGGTAGTAAAACAAAACATTTGCCGTTTATACGATTTAGTCCTTTTTCGCAATTAAGCATGATATCGCT
The DNA here is from genome assembly GCF_025698485.1 of Gossypium arboreum. NCBI lineage: Eukaryota > Viridiplantae > Streptophyta > Magnoliopsida > Malvales > Malvaceae > Gossypium > Gossypium arboreum. The sequence continues at coordinate 19,804,290 of NC_069080.1, forward strand.
AAAATTATCTCACCAAAATTTTCATGCATTCATATAATCATGTCATAACACATAAAATAATAATAAAATAATTTCTTTGGCTTCGAAATAGTGGTTTTGAAACCATTTGTTTGACTAACTAAAATCGAAGTTACGTGTGAAACAACAAATATAGAATAATTTATGGAAATAATAAAGTGTGCATAATTAAAATCAGGCATAATGCCAATAATAGCCCCTAACGTTGTTTGGTCACTTTGGCCTTTTATCAATTTTTTGGAGCACTTTAACCTCTAACATATTTTTTTTGTCAAATTGGTCTATTTTTAATGGACATGTTGACATGGTCGTTAAATGTAACGACACTGATGTGGATTTTTTTTATTCCACCTAGGTGCCAACACATTTCACATGTAATTAAAATAAAAAGTAATTCAAAAAAAACTTTTTCATTAAAAAAATTAAAAATAAAAAAAAACGTAAAACATGCAGACACTAAATCATTTCAGAAATGAAAAAGTCGATCCTAAAAGAACAAACACTTGAATCAGATAATCTAAAAAAAAGGAGCAAAAATTGAATCCTAACTCGAGAAAGTAAAAAAATTGTGCGAAAGAAGACTACCCAAAGCTTGTTATAGAATCACATTTTGATTTTTGATGATATTTATGTTGGTTTCTATTTTGTGGTATGTTTTTAAAAGTGTTCACATTGAAAACGCTATACATGTTATTTCAATTTTGGTTTAGGGTTTAGAGTTTGGGGATTTGGTTTAGAGTTTTTATTTTGGGTTTTTTATTTAGGGATTCTCGTTTTGGGGATTTTAGTTTAGGGTTTTTAATTTGCGAGAAGTTGGTTTAGGGTTTTTTATTTGGCTACAATTAGAAGAGGAGTTTTTGGTATTTTAGTTTTTTTGTTTTGGGTTTTCGATTTGGTTACTAAAAAGAAGAGGACTTTTTGGTTTTTAGGTTTCTTGGCTTAGGGTTTTCAATTTTGTTAGTGATAACGGTCTACTCCAAAATTTGACAAATTTGCATGTTCCGTTATATTTTTTTGTTCAATGCATGATTCTTATCTGGGGGTTATAGTGTTGGTTGGTGGGGGCACTAGTTCTAGGCAGAGTTTAGTAGGTGAACGTATTGAAGTGGTCCCTCCATCTTTTATTGTTGTTCTGTTATTATATATAAAAATTTTTATAAGATTTGATTATATAATTATTAAATTATCTAACTTTATATGCATTTTGTACTATTTATATTATTTAATATTTTGTTTGTCTACTTATTTTTTTGCTGCACTTTGTTTGTCTGTTAGTATGAAATCTTACTGTTCTCTAATTTTTGTAACATATTTTTTATTGTTTAAACTGCAGATGTTTATAGAGGAGGAATACTATATAAACGTGTATGTTAGGGGTATATTTGTACGTGATCCCCATGTTGGGTATTCAGGTGGTCAGATGCTGAGGATTAAAGATGATCGAGATACGATATCATATTCTGAGTTATGTAAAATACTTAAAAAAGGGTTAGGGTTCAATACAATACAACTAATTTATTTTCATGTACCTAGTAGTGGGACTTTGCATGATAACCTTAGGTTTGTGTGGAATGATAGTAGCACTATTGACATGTTGAACTAATGGGTTAAGCATACGAAGATAGACCTGCATGTAAAGCATGAGATTGACACTGATGTTTTTGTTGTTGATGATTAGTGTTAACTGCTGTCACATCTCAAAGGTTAGGTAAGTAGGATTGGGATTGTGCATTTGGTAAAAAAATGATTTAGTGGTTTGATGATTAAGTGTTAGTGAAATTATCATTGAAATCCAAGTTTGAAACCCTTCCCTCGAACCATCTTTATTTTTTTACAAAATTTGTTTTAAACCTTAGTGTATGCCACACTTTGTTTATAATTACACCAAAAGTATTTTTGAAAATATTTTTATAAAATCTTATCAACAAATAATTAATATATTAATTTTTCATTTTCACTGATCAATTTTGTAATAGAACACCATTTGAAATTTTCAAAAGTAGACAATAGCTATTGAGAAAAGAATTATTTTATATAATTAGGAAGTGATTGTTGATTATAAAAGGATTTTTATCGAGGAAGGCTTTTATAAATAATTTAATTTTATTTTGTGATTCTCGAACAATTTATGTTGTAATAGTTTAATATTTACGTTTGTTTATATATATTTATATTTGTACCTTAAATATATTTGTAACACTTTTAAAAATATACTTTCATCAAAACATTCTTGCTAAAAACATTAAATTTTCATCTCTATACAAAATATAGTTCATTTTATAATTTAAATTGAAATAAGAGTGCCGTACTTTTAAAATGAATTGAACACCTGCAGGCGCTATCAATTAAATGTATAAAAATAACTATAATGTGAAATTTAAAAACGTAAATACACAAGCGGGGATAGCTCAGTTGGGAGAGCGTCAGACTGAAGATATATCTGTAATCTGAAGGTCGCGTGTTCGATCCACGCTCACCGCATTTTTAAAATTTTTTTCCTTCATATTTTGGGCTGGGACAGGCTAGCCGTATTTTTTTGTTCTTACTTTGTAAAGTGCCAAGTCTAGCCCATTTTTCAAGCCCACAAACTCAACTTTTCTTCCTATTTTAGATCTGAAAATATCACACAATTTCCTCAATTTAGCCCACAGTAAATTCTGTCTATTTATCTATACCTATATTATAATTAAATTTGTTCCAATTCAACGTCACATTTACTCAATTATTAAATATTTAAAAATTAAAATAATTAAAAACTAAAATTTTTAAAAATAACAAATTTTATTATAATAATATTTATTCTATCTATTTATTCTATACCTATATTATAATTAAATATCTAATTAAAATAGTGTTACAAGTCAATAAAACATTTACTCAATTATAAAATAATTAAAAAAAGCCAAAAATTAAAAATTATTTTTAAAAATAAAAAATTATTATAAAAATATTTATGATTTTCAATAATTTTATAAATCTTGTTTTAAATTAAATTACAATATATTAAGAAAAATATTAAAGTTAATGAATGGTTAAGTTAATGATTTAAGACTATTTTGGACGTGAGTTTGATTATTGATATTTGTGTTGATTTCTTTTATATAATATTTTTCCTACACCCGCAATTTGGATGTTGCATTTACTATACTATATAATATTTTTCCTACACCCATAATTTGGATGTTGCATTTACTATATTATATCATATTGTAAATGGAAATTCTTTTATCTAAAAATATATTTATAAGAAATTTATATAAATATAAACTAAGACTTTATGAAATTATTCGTGTTTGAATCCTAAATGATATGTTGTTTTATTTAAAGATTATATAAAAATATGAAAATATGAAAATATTCTTATAATAATATTAATTATCCTTTAAAATAATGGTATTTTAATAATTTCACATTTGAGTTGGTATCAAGTTAACTCGTGACACCAACTCAATCGGGCACTTTATATATAATAAGTAAAGATACACAAATTTAGTAAGAGAAAATATTTTAGATTAAAAGTTATTTTTTATTAAAATTTTACTTATATATGAATTATAATTGATGTAGTGATAAAGAAATTTTATTATAAATTCATTAGTCATGGGTTCAATTCTTAGATATGTTAATTTTAGTTCTTTTATTTTAAAATTATATAAAAGTAATGTTCAAAAATTTTTATATAAAAGTATGACAACAAAAAAGCTATCAAAATAAAAATAATAGTCATTTAATAAAAGGATACATTAATCATTTCCTAATCAAGTTGGTACCCAGTTAACCCCTGGCACCAATTTAGTCAAAGAGTTTATTAATATTACTAGAGAGTTTATTAATAATACTAGAAATCCTATCACATACATACACGTGTGAAAACGCAAATATAGAACAATTGATGAAAGTAATAAAGTATGTATAATTAAAATTAAAATGTATAAGTATATCAAAATAGAGCTTTAGTTGAGTGGTAAATTGAAGGTTTACTAATGCAATTGGTTTGGGTTTATATCCCCACATGTGCATATTTTTATTGGTTTTTAATGAAAAAGACTAAATTATCCTCGAATAATATAAATTAGTTTAATTATAGAAAGACATTTTTGTAATTTAACAATTAAGCTGGTGACCCAGATAATATAAAACACTTAAATAATACTAGAAATCCTATCACACACGTATGTGTTGTGGAAACCACAGATTTAGAACACAAATGTGTGTTAAAAATACAATAAATAATACAATGTATGGCTTGAAACTAATTAATCATAATAACACATGAGATATGTGCAACATTAAAATAAAAAAATAGATTAAACTCTGAGTAAAACAAAATTTAAATATATAAATGCATCATATAAACAATACTAAATGCACTACAATTATTTTTCATGATTTTATCATCAGTAGTGAGTTTGTATTAAGTTGACTTTTGAGACCAACTCAATTAACAATACTAATCTAATTAGTGAGAATTCAAATCCCATCATACACATATTTTTCTTGGTTTTTGTTAAAATTAAAAAAACTAAAATACCCTCGAACAATATGACTTTAATTATTAAAGGACATTTTTGTAAATTCCTAACTAAGTTGACACCCAGTTAACCCGTGACACCAACTCAATCAGAGGTTTTATTAATAGTATAGAAGTAGAGATATACAATTGATGAAACTAATAAAGTGTGCATAATTAAAACTAAAATGTATAAATGTATTAAAATAGAGCTTTAGTTGAGTGGTAAATTAAAGATTTTATTAATGCAATGAGTTTGGATCCAAAATCTCACCATATGCATTTTTTTTAATTATTTTTTAATAAAAAAACTAAAGGTAAAGTATCATCGAATAACATAAATTAGTTTAATTACGAACTGTCATTTTCATAACTTAACAGCTAAGTTGATGACCCAGTTGAGTGTGACACCAACTCAGTAAACACTTAAATAATAGTATAGGAGTATAAATATACAATTGATGACAGTAATAAAATATGCATAATTAAAATTAATATTTGTAAACATATTAAAATAGAGCTTTAACTTAGTGGTAAATTGAATGATTTACAAATGTAAATAGATGGGGTTCAAGTCCCATTATATGGATATTTTTATTAGTTTTTTTAATGAAAAGGAGTAAAACACCCTCGAATAATATACCACAGTTTAATTATGAAAGGGCATTTTCATTTATATAGTAGGATTAGTTTGTTAATTAACCTTATTTTAATTAAGCAAAGCTTAATTTACTTAAGCTAATGACTATATAATCATACCGTCCATTAACACACACTTTAACATGGTCTAATTGTTATTTTAAATATTTGAAAATAGCAATTTAAGTCTCCAAGGCATTTCCTAATTAAAAATCTATAGCGATTGAACTTTACAATTTAGTCTTTAAGCCTTAATTAACTAGAATTTTGTCCAATTTGGCCATCCAAAATTTAATTTACCTAAATAATAACTTCTTAAATATTCTTATTTAATATTTACAGACTTGATTTATATGAACAAGGTCCCGAAACTGTAAGTTCTGATACCACTAGAAATTGGGTCGTTGTAAATAATATTGCATGCAGGAGGCACTCCCTCTAGCTACACGTTTGTGTATGCTTTTGAGAATACTAATGATGAGGACATTGGACATGATGTTGGAGATGTCGTATAGTCTTGATTTATTTATATTAGTATGTACCTTTTTTATTTTCCACGATCTAGGTTGTTATTTACATCCCTTTTTCACTAACTTTAGGTTGTTTAAGAAGCTAAATTAGGTCATTTTAGTAGTTATTTATGTTTTTACCTTTGATTAAGTAATTTATGTTTTTTTACAAATTCTATTACACTTTTGATACTTAAATAAAGTTACATGGTCATGTAGGTTGAACCGAGAGCTAAAGGTGCACATTTGGGTTGAAACTGCTACCAATGTCGCGATAAAGAAGTACGAAAGTTGTGACATCAAGACAGACTCGAAAATAGTCTCAAGGAGGAAACTAGTGTGGATGTCGCGGCACCAAAGCTAGACATAAGGAAGGGCTGAAGTAGGGATGACGTCGCGATGTGGAGTCCTTTGACGTCGCGACGACGCGACAATTTCCTGACTTAAAGCAATCGCATTTTGACAACCAAACAGGGTTCCTTTTTCCAATCGAACTCTAAATACTTCAAGAACATTATAGGCAATCTAATATTCCAAATTTAGCCTATATAAAAGGGCCATTATAACTAGAATTACACATAGATTTAGGGGAGAAAAAAGTTATTACTTAAGGATTTTATTCAGTTTTTACTTAGTTTTACTTCATCTTTCCTTAATCGGAAGATCCTACTCTGAAGTAAGACTATGGCAAGCGAATATTGTTCCAGAATTGCGCTTTTGGATCGATTAATTCATGAGTATTCTCAATTTATTCTTTTATTCTATTATTTATATCTCTTTATTTAACCCTGCTAATTGAATGTTTGTGTGAATAGTATAATAATTTTATGCTTTACACATATCTCTTTTGTTCAATTGCTTTCACCTAATTAATTAACTGAAGAAAAGAGTTTAATCTGGATTGATTGAATCAGATTAAGAGTACATAAACTTTAGGATTGACGACCCTAAGAAGTAACAAAGGTAAGATGAGGTTGGAAGATAAGTCTGCCAAGAATCCTTTAATCTAGCTTGGTATAATATGTGAGGTCGGGAGATAAGTAGATTATGCTGACTAGTTAATTTAGTTAGAGGCTGAGAGGTAACAACTAAGTTAATTACTAGCCAATTATTTGAAACCATAACTAAAAGTTAATTAATGATCAGGTAACGCAATTGGATTTAGGCTAAAGTAGCTCTTATAGTCAAAACTAGGAATAAGAAAATCGATAGTATTAACTTAGGGTTAGTTCTAGTTCTAGTTTAATTTAATTAGTTTATCATTATTATCTTGCTTTGGAAATCACATTACTAATTGGTAACTTGAGTAAATTAAAAATTATTTTCAGTAATTGGTTTAATATTAGTTTTCTCCAAATAGTAATCCCTTGATTCTTGAAACACTTTCCAAATATTTTGTTGTAAACAAATTATATTACAACTTGACCTATTCACTTGCAGAAATTGTATTCAACTCTTATATTTTTATTTTTGCAATATTTACACGGTTGACGTTCGCACCTTAATTTTCTATTTTTCATTTTTATCTAGGAAAGGAAAATTTTCATTTTTTTATTTTCCACCCTTCAATTTTTATATTTTCAATTTTTTTCACTCTACTAATCACACCTTAATTTTAATTTTTATTAGAAGAGTTGGATAAAGAAAATTGAAATAAAATTTAAAATTTTTTCTAAAAATTATTATAAAACATATATTTCTACCACACGTTTAAAAAGATAAAACGAAAACAAAAGACTATATTTAATTTATTATTTTTCTATCACTTGTCTCCTAATATATTGTGATTAAAATTATGTGAACACTGACCAAAAAATCTTATTTTTTACAACACATCTTTGAAATGAAATTATTTATCTCTAATTTTCTTAAATAATAATTTTAATTCAAACATTTTCGCACATTTTCATTCATTTGTGTGCTTATTTATTTATTAGTCAACCTTTTCACTTCCATTGACCCAAAAACCCTTTTCACCATCCTAAATGCGCGTGAATCATTGCTATCCTTTTCGGGTTAAAATACTTTTCAGAAATTTTAAATTTAATCCTATTAAATTTTTTTTAAAATTTTTTAGATTTTAAAATTCAAACCTAATTATTAAAATTATTATTATTATTTTTATGTAACATTTTGAAATAAAAAAATTAATAGTTTTAAAGTTAAAAAAATAATGTTATAAGTAATTTGAATTTAATAAAAAATTAATAATGTTAATAAGTTAACCTGAATTTTAATATCTGAAAACTAAAAGGATTAAAGTTTAGAAAATAAAAGTCCAGGGACTAAGTTTCCAATTTTGGGAATTATGGCCTGTTTTAACCTTTTCTTTTCCATAGAAACATCCAGATTTGGAACGACAAAACATGAAATGAAACTTCGGAGTTCATAATACAAAATCCGACGTTCAAACAAAGCACACAAGTTAATCACCAACAACAAACACAAAAAAACCAGACCAGACCTGACCATAGGATCCATCCACCGAACAAAATATTCCCAACAACCATGGAAAAGCTTTACAATAAAGACAAAGTGCACCCTTCTCCGCCATCACCAACCGTCCGCGACCACTTGTCTTTGCTCCCAGCCACGATTCTCAGCCTCGTCGCCGCCCTTTCTTTCCAAGACAAAGAAGTTCTAGCCTATCTCATCTCATGTTGCAACACCAACAGCAGCAGCGGCTTCTCCGCCGTAACCATGGTTTATGATAATAAGAAAGAGCATGATCCTAGGTTTGAGTGCAAATGTTTGAGGTGTTACATGTGTTTCTGGGGACGTTGGGACAAATCTCCAAACCGTGAACTGATACATGAGGTTATCGAGGCGTACGAGGAAGAGTTGTTGAAGAAACAAGCTAAGAAGAAGAAGAAGAAGAAAAAAGGTAGGAGAAAGAGAGTTGCAGTAGCTGAGAAAGGATCGGCTAAGGTGAATAAATATGTGAAAAAGAATTGCCAAATTGGTGATGATGAAATAATTAGGGAAGTCGAATCCGAAAAGGGTTCCATTAGGAAGATGGCTCGCTTCATTGGAGACAGTATTTGGGGAGTTTTGAGTTTGTAGAAACTAATGTGAGTTTTTGCATCAGCAAGATGTAATCTACCTTTTTCCCTTTTTTCTTTTCTGTTTGATTTTTATTTTTATTTTTCCAGGTGCTGAATCTGTTATAATCCATGAAACTTCTCTCTATTTTGTATCATACCTCTGCTTTTTCTTTATTTCTTCTGTTTTTTTTTCTCTGGATGTACGAATAATTTTCATTGCATAAAAGAAAGATAAGAATGTGAAGATTTATTTTGTCCCAGAACTTTCAAATTTTGATTTCTGGTGAAGATTCTTTTGAAATTTGAGAAAATTTAAGTAAAAATATTAGGTAAAAAATGAATTTAAATAAAAAATTGTAGTCATTTAAAATATAAATTGGGATTGAATTTGAACATTTATAGGTGTTTATATTCTAATTTTATAATATATTATATTATTATTATTTATATATTATATTACTTTATAACATAAAATATCTAAATTTTAATAACATATATAAACACTAAAAAAATTAAGTTAATTATATATAAAATTTTAATAAATGAGATATATATAATTTATTAAGTTTTAAATTAAAATAATATAAATATATTTTTAAAAATTAAAATAATATGGATGAAGATAAAATAGATTTGAGTTAGTCTTTTATAAACATGACTGAATTTATACAAAATTTTAAGTCTATATTTTAAGTTGGATTGAGTTTAAACAAGCACAGAGTATATAAATAATACTATGCTTAAACCAACCCGAAATTAATCCGATCATTAAACACCTCATTAAGAATCAATTAAATTTGAATTCGAAACAAATCATACTCTTAAACTAAATATAAAACTCTTCTAACACTGATTTGCTCCATTTAAAAGACTCATACTTGATACCTTCTTAGAAAGATCAAACTTATTATTATTCAACCAAGCAAAAATTAGTAAAAAGTTCTTTTATATTAATATTTATATAAAAATAATTAAAAATAAATAAAAAATTACTCATTGGTGAAATAGTGATTCACGTCTGGCGAAAACAGTATAATTACAGAACCATTGAATTAGTCGAATAATGAAAGATTTTATACAAAAAAGTAATAATAGTCCAAAAACCTTAAGCAAAGTAGTATGTATTGGGACAAATAATAGTGTTCGTAATTTTGTAACCAATGTCGGCCTAAGATTAAAAACTTTACATTTGTGAAGCTGGAGTTAAGTTTGGTATAGCAATTTTGACTTTGTCTAGTTTGAAAGTTTCAAAGTCAATATTCTTTGGGCGTTGATCAACCAACATAAACAGGAACTTGCATTTTGGGACTGAAATTCTTCCTAGCATGTATGTATGTATTTCTCTGTTTGATTGCCAACCCTATTTCTCTTCCTTGTTGAAACGTAAGTCATTAAGTCGGGTCAAGTGAATTCAAGATTAATAATTACGTTGTTGATTAAGTCTTAATTCGGTTGGTATGAGCTTTGTTGTTAATACATGAGAACGTGAATTTGAATGCGTTAAAGCGTATTATCTTCCTATTTATAGGTTAAAGAGAGGGTTATAAATAATTATAGACACTATATCAAAAAAGAACAGATGTAATCCAAACTTATAATGAGATTCTATATAATTTCATAAAAAAACATAAAAGTGGTTAGATAAACAACACAACACATTCTTTAAGATTGTCTTTGGATGATGTGTATGCAAGTTGCCTTCTTTGCCCATTCCCTAGCTTCTTTTGTTCGGAGCCTATTTTCTTGTGTTGATTTTATCATTACGAAGTCTTCGACTAAGATTTTGATATCGTTGAAAACAAGGGCGATTTTCTAATCTGTTCTTGATTTCGCTTCTTCAATATTACTCTATTTTTCTCCCTATTAATTAATCTAAATTTGTTGCTTCCTTATTCTCACATGAAAAGTAGGATAAGGCATACAAGAATGATTCTAGCCTGAAATTGGGATTCAGCTTGTAATTTTTCACAAGCACTATCAAATTATTATTCTATCTTTGACAACAACTCCATTGGACTAATTCCTTTCTCTAACCTTGATAAGTGCTATGGGGAGGTTCCAAATAACACCTATATTTCTTGTAACTTTTGTTTCTGTTGAATGAGGATTGTTTACTAGAAAGTTTTTTTTTTTAATTTTTATGGAGAGGAAGCGTTGCAAACAAGTGAACAAAATATATCGAAAGAAGATGGAGAGGAAGACTAAAGCAAATCTGGTAACACTAGGTGTAGTGGCAGGCAGGGGCGAATCTAGGGGGGCTGGCAGGGGCCCCGACCCCCCTAAAATGTAAAATTGCTATCAGACCCTTGAGATTTTTTAAAAATTTTAAATTAGTAAAAGTAAAATTGCACTTTGGCCTCCCTAAAATTATAAAAATTCAATTTAATCCTTTAAAAATTATAAAGATATAGACTATAAAAAATTAAAATTTTATCCGGCCCCCTACAAAATTGTTCTGGTTTCGCCCCTAGTGGCAGGTGGTGATTGGTAATGTGAAGAAAGGGTAATATGGCTAACGATAAGTTTAAGCAAAAAAAAAAAAGTTGAGAGAATTTTAGAGTGAGCTTTGAGAGTCCGAATTCCAAAGTGCCAAAAGTTTTTTTTACTAATTGTGAAAGACCCCTATTTATAGTGTTTCAAGAATAGGAGTCATAAAGTTGATAATTAATGATAGTAATAATAGATATTTTCAGTTAAAATTGCATTAACGGTTAAGAAGATATAATAAAAGGTTTTGTTAGTGATGGTGAATAGTGAAGAAGAAATCACTATATGTTTCAAAGGATGGAAAATCATTCAACGTTATAGGAAAATGTTAGAAGGAAAACTCTTAACTGCCTTCATATATTAATTCACCAAGCCAAGATCTCCAGAACATCCTAAAAGTGAAGATAAACCAAGAACTGTACCATATTTTGGGGTTACTTTCATTTCTTCTACTTTGGTGAAGTGGTACCATGTGAAATATCTTTCATAGAACATCTTTTGAAATGCAAGATGATAGTTCTCGTATGAGAGTTGTTCTTGAATAATGATTTTGACTTGTTCCAAATGTGAGTTGTCCTCAACAGAGTTGTTTTCAATGTATAGGTTGTTCTGAATAAGAGTTGTTCAATGGTGATACTTTTATTGACAAAGCTTGTTCTAAATAATGACTCTTTCAAAAAAACACAATTGTTCTAAATACAAGTTGTCCTCGATAGAGTTGTTTTCAATGTAAAGGTTGTTCTGAATAAGAGTTGTTCAGTGGTGATACTTTTATTTACAAAGCTTGTTCTGAATGATGACTCTTTCAAAAAAACACAATTGTTCTAAATACAAGTTGTTCCAAATAATGGTTGTTCTAAACATAGCTATTCATAAAATGTCATTATTCTAAACAAGAATTGTTTTGAACTTTAGCTGTTCTCAACAGGAGTTGTTCTCAAATAACAACTACACTAGATGACAATTGTTCTAACTACAACTCTATTCTGAACATAACTATTTTCGAAAAACATTTGTTCTAAACAACAACTATTCTAAACAAGAATTGTTGCTCTGAAGTAAATACGCTTGATAGCACAATTTCCTGAAATATAATATCATTTTATCTTAGTAGCCAAAATTAAATATCTACATTTATTATTTGTTCTCTACTTTCAAATATCAATATTTCTTGGGGCGTTTTACCCAAAAAGGCCCTTTAAATAATATAATTATGGAAATGGGTAGTTTATTGCATTATTTACCAGATTAGGCTGTTTCCCACGAAAGCGCGTCCAAGTAAGCGCAATTTCAGAGTACGTGTTAGCAAAACGCTTACTTGGGGGAACGCTTTGTCCAAATCAGCAGAAAACACGTCCTTGAGGGTGTGCTTTGCTGACATGGACAAAGCGCTCCCCCAGGGAAGTGTTTTGCCCTTTTTTTAGGGTTAGGGTTTTATTATTTAATTGATTTAAGGTTAGGATTTTTAGGGTTTAGGGTTAGGGTTTTTTAAGTTAAAGGTTTTTTTGGGTTTTAAGGTTTAAGGGTTTTAGGGAAAAATTAATTGAATTAGGGTATAAATTAACTATTAATTTTAAATACTAAATATTAAATTAGAGTTTAGGGTATTAGGGTTAATTGATTAAATTATAGATTAATTTAGGGTTTAGGGTTAATTGATTAAATATAAGGTTAATTGATACATAATGGTTTAAACATACTATTTTAATATTTTATTTCTTACAATATTTTAGTATAAAACCTTTAAATAACTCTTAACGTGTAAACAACAACTTGGTAATTCGATTACTTCAGCGTTTAGTTTTTTTTCCTTTATCAATGGCTTAGATCATTTTATTTTTGATCACCGACTAAGTTTCTTTTACTTTGTAACAAGCTCATTTATGATTTTTTAATTATTGATTTCCAATATACATACACGAAAAAAACTTCTCAAATATAATATGATTGCAGCATATATACATACTGGCGCTATGCTAAGTTTAGGGTTTCGAGAAAAAATTAATTGAATTAAGATTTAGGGTTTTAAGGTTAATTCATTAAATTAACTATTAATTTTAAATACTAAATACTAAATTAGAGTTTAGGGTATTAGGGTTAATTCATTAAATTAGGGATTAGAGTTTAGTTTTTTAAAATAAATTTGTATTTAGGGTATTAGAAAAAACGCTTCAAGCAGGATGCACTGTCAGCAAAATTTCTGGAAAAAGCTCCCACATGGACGCTCTTTTACTATAGTAGTTCGTAGAAAAATAATTCTGAGTAGACGTTTCTGAACAAATAGTGTCGGAAACGCTTCAAGCAGGATGCACTGTCAGCAAAATTTCTGGAAAAAGCTCCCACGTGGACGTACTTTTGCTACAGTGGTTCGTAGAAAAATAATTCTGAGTAGACGTTTCTGAACAAATAATGTCGAAAACGCTTCAAGCAGGATGCACTGTTAGTAAAATTTTTGGAAAAAACTCCGACGTGGACCCTCTTTTGCTACAGTAGTTTGTAAAAAAATTAGGCTATAAATGAGCCAAATTTTATTCTCAGGTTGCATAATTTACAACAAAAAAATTAAAGAGGCTAAGAAGAAAAGAAATTGAAGATGAGTGAACATATTAGTGCTGTTATTTACTATGATGGTGGGGTCTGTAACACCGATAACGGTGTTGTTTTTTTTATCAGAGAACACAGCAATACTAATTTTTAACTAGAACATAGATTTGATATAACTTCGTAAAAGAATTAGGCGCAAAATCTTCGGAACGACGCCAATGCAAGTTTTGTCTATTAAGTATCGATTTTGTGCTTCAGATGATCCTGTGACATATGACTCATTCTACAATAAAGGCGCTCGTAGCTTGGAGGCAATGGTGCAGACTCATCTCGCTAGTGGATCACCCTATCTTGAGTTATATGTACAATTTTATCGCCAAATGATGTATTTGCAGCTTCAACATTGACTGTTGGTCGAGAAAAATACACGACCCCTGCCCGACATTTCGTTAGTGGGTGGCAAAACACGAAAGTACCCGTGTTTAGTAGCAGTATGGAATACCTAACCCCTGCACGACACTCTATTAGTGGATGGGACATGCACTTCAGTGGGTCAATGTTTGATGCTAGAAATACATACTGGGGAATGACATCAACTTCTAGTGGTTGGCAATCTACAACTGATTGGAGATGTTATGAAATGTCCATAATGAGGGATGATGTACTCCCTATGACGTCCACTGGTGAGGGGACCTTTTACGTTGCACATGATGATGGGTTAGATAGTGAGTCCGATGTGGATCCACCTCGAGAAGCCGGGCCCGATGGTGTAGAAGTTGTATTATTTTCTGAACTAGAGCTTGTTCCAACCATACCTGGAGATGTTGAAGGGGGTTCAAATGATGAAAAAGAAGATTCGCGATTCAGGGCGTACTCGCCTCTAGCCCACATGCAAAATGTCGATTTATCTCAAGATGATGCGTTGGAGTTTCCAGATTTACCACACAGAAGGCGTGACTGTACAAGTTCCTCATTGGATTCAGGTGAATTGGAAGTTGGTAAGGAGTTTTCCAATAAAAATAGTTTTCTTGGTGCATTAAAACAACATAGCATCATGAACTGGGTTAACTACAACATGGTTAAATCTACATCCAATAAGTTTGAGGCCAAGTGTGCAGTGTAAGACGGTACATGTTCATGGAAAATCATGGCCTCGTTGAGGAAAAAGACAGGCTTGTGAGAGATAAAAAAGTACAAAGGTCCATATACATGTGCTACCGGTACAATATCACTAACCGTTTAGAGTTTTTTAATGGTACTGTTATTATGTACTGTTGTATTTTTTAATGTACTTCGTTGACAGGTGTTTCAGAAGATTATCCCAAAATGAATTCAGATATGTTAGCTACCTTAATACTACCGACGGTGAAGGTCAATCCCAGAAATTCAGTGCTGGTCTTACTCGTAGCCAGTTGAGGTACACGCCCTCTTACCGCAAGGCTTGGATAGCTCAGCAGAAGGCGTTGGAAAAAATTCATAGTAGGTGGGACGCTTCATATAATGAAGTGTGACAGTGGTGTCAGGTGCTGGAGAGATATGTCTCAGGTTGCGTAACAGACCTTGAAACGGACCCTGCATACTACAACAACCGACTGCTCCGTGGATGCCAAGTGTTTAAGCGTCTGTTCTGGACCTTTAAGCAATGCCAAGACACATTTTTATATTGCAAGCCATTGGTACAAATTGACGGTACCTTTATGTACGGTAGATATACCCATCGGCTATTGCTAGCTGTGACACAGGATGACAGTGGGAGAATCCTTTCAATTGCATTTGCAATAACACCGGGAGAGTCAGCTGATGACTGTGAGTTTTTTCTTTATAGTTTAAGGAGGCATGTCTGCCCCCAACCTAATATTTGCGTTATATCGGATCAGGGCACCAAAATACTACCTGTAATTGAGCGACAGGGAAGCCTATGGCATCGCACACACCATCGGTATTGCCTAAGGCATGTTGCGTCCAACTATTACGGGTAATTTCGATTTACAAGTGCAAAATAACAAGTGACCAACATGGGTATTTAATATCTGTTCATGTAATTTTGTTTGTAATATTGAATTTATTTTAAATGGAAAAGTGGTATGTAATTTTAGTTATCAACTTTTATTGGTAGGATATGAGATAAGTAAGGACCGTTTTTATGAGATGTTGACGGTTTTGTATTCAATTAACGAAGAAGGCGCAAACTACCTCTATAACATACCTTTCGAACAGTAGGCACAAGCATACGACGGCGGCCTATGATGTGGTCATATGACCTCAAACCTAGCTGAATGCGTAAATTCTATTCTAAAAGGAACACGTCATTTGTCGATAACATCGGTTGTTCGAGAGATATATTTTCGTTTAGTGGCACTATTTTCGAAGTGAGCAGCGAGTTATAAAGGCCAAATGTAAGGAGGCTGTGTATGGTGCGCAAAGGTATTGCAAGAAATTAAGAAAGGGAAGGCACGGGTGAATACTATGCACACAGTCTGTCACGATCGAGACAACCTATGGTTTCGTGTGACGGAGTTTGACATGCCGCACGAAGGTATTATTGGTGGGCAATATCATGTACACTTGAGAAATAGGATTTGCGACTGGGGGAGGTTTGACGCATTTCGTTATCCATGCACTCATGTAATTGCAGCTTGTCAGAATCTCTGTCTAGATCCCATGAGCTACATCGACGAAGTGTATAAACTAGAAACCATGTACAACATGTGGAGATACGTATTCCCATCTGTCCTAGATGAACGTAACTGACCGCCTGTATCGCTTGCTCTTTTTAACCTGTTACCGGATAGAGAATTACGTCACAAATTAAAATGTCGACCTTTCTCGCCTAGAATACCTACTAATATGGATATCCAAGAAACAACCAATCATCAGAAGTTGTGCGGATGGTGTAGAAACCCAGGCCACACAAGTAGATCATGTCCAAATTGAAATAGTTGATAGTTGTCGTAAAAAAATATGTTGTATTATTTATATTTTATTAAATGAAACTATGTTGTATTACAATTGTCTTATTCAAAAGAACTTTTATTTTTATTAAATGAAACAATATAAAAAAATTTGTACAAATATATTAAAAAAATCAATATCCGTGGCGGTCGGAATCAGTGCCACATGGGAGTCGTCTACGGGTCCGTGATGGATTCCTCCTTCGATCAGCTTCTGGCGGGGGTTGTGGTTTCTCCGGCAGGGGATCTGGTTATGGGTGTTGGGAGGGTGACCTACATTGATAGAATAATAATTGCAGCGGTGTTTGCATCACCCATGACGGAGGTGTTTGAACCCCGTAAGGTGATGGGGATTGATAGAAAGAAGAGCTCCCCGATGGCGCCTCGTGCGATCCCTCATGCGACAGCAGCCTATAGATCGGAGGTTGACTCGAAGTAATCAGGAATGAAGATGAACCAGACCATAGATTCCAACCTGCCATAGGACTAGGAAAAGGAAACATATAAGGGTTAGGATACATATAAGGGCTAGGATACGCACCTGACATAATCTGAAAAGGCTGTGATGTGGGTGTCGTCGGTTGAACTGTTGGGCCTGATGATTGTGTGGGTACTGTTGATGGGCCTGCATCGTTGTCCCTTCTTTTTGGATTTAAAGGGCCCCGTCGTTTCCTTTGGGCACGAATCTGTCGTTGCCTCTCCTCTTCCGACAATAAATATGGCTTGCCATGGATCCTAAACCATGGCATGTATTCCAGTACGCACGCTAACTCTGAAACGATGATTGGTTCCCGAGTAGGTATATAATCATATCGATTTTCCTACATTTCAATATAGTGTGACCAGAATCTCGGCCAATCCGTATGCAGTTGTCGTAAGTCGATTTTGTGCTTATCATCAAACACCTCGGGTTCCACAGGAATTGGTTGTCGGAATCCAAATTACCGTAATACTCTATCTAACTGGTGCATCTCCACGGTAGCATAGCTCACCAATAGGACCTTCACATGCCAAACGTTTGGATTTTAAAGGAATTCATCCAGAATTACTGCCCGAATTGCTGGATCCTCCTATGGTGTCCATTGAAACTATATGAACATGATAAAAATATTACTTATATACATAATACATAATACTAAATACTAAATACGAAACGACTATTTTATTATGTATATATATTTTATTTAATACTTACTTCTGCTTCCGATCGTTGGTCTAATAGAAGCCGTATATCTTCGAAAGAGGTAGATATTCCGACATAACTTGCTGAATGGTTCCACCTAATTAAATAAATTTTTAGCATACAATTATATTCTAAATCTACGTAATAATTGTAAAATCTAATATAAAACTTACCTCGTTATGAGTGGAAATGTATATAGGTGGTACACTCGAGGACGTAAAAATGGAAAGCAAAATCGTGCCCATGATTGCAGTAGTGATAGGCAACCTCCTATTTTGGCTTTGTTCGGTCGCGTCGCCCTACACATTTCCTTGTACAATGTTGCCAACACGGCAGGCCCCCAACTCAATCCGCTGGCTGCTCTAAAATCTACGAGTTTCAGCAGCCATCTCAGATGTACGAGGTTTCATGACAAGTCCGGCATCAAATAACTTTCAATCATCTTAAGAATATATGCTCGAGCATATCGTATTCTTTCAAGTTCAATCGAATCATTATCCGGCTCCGGGAATGTGTCTTGTAACCATCCTATCTCGATCCGACCTCTGTTAATATTATCCGCTATAGCACCCAAAAGCTCGTAGCATACGGCTCCCCAATCAGTAGATGATACGGACCTGGTGACTGCGTACCCATCCACCGGCAATCCTAATTGCAAATGCACGTCTTCCAGAGTGATAGTACACTCTCTGCATGGAAGATGAAAAGTGTGCGTCTCGGGTCTCCACCTCTCTATCAATGCACTAATTAGTTTCGGGTCCAACTTGCACCCCCGGCCTATTGTGGCCACGTGCCAAAATCCCGCTTCCCGCAAGTAATTCTCGATCAACAGTGATGGAGGACCAAACATATAAGTAGCATTGCAACACCCGATCTACAAACTATTATAAAATTTATAAAACAAAAATTAATTAAAATTGCATAAATTAATTAATGCAAATATCATAAACGAAAAAAACCAAGCAGTATTGAAATTGTAATTATAATTGCAAAAATGAATAAAATATCAAATAGTATTGCAAATTTAATTAAATTTGCATAAATTAAAAAAATATCGAATAGTATTGAAAATTTAAAATTATCACTTACCATTGTCATTTGATCAACAGAGATGTGCTTATTGTCGAGACGGATTAAATCTCTGGCCATTGCTAACACGATCAGATTTTTTTAATTTAAAAAAATTAAATTCAAAAAAATTTTAAACAAAGAATTTTGATAAAAATTTGATAGAATTTTGAGAAAATTTCAATGAAATTTGATAGATTTTTAAAGGGAATATTGAAAGAATGTTGAGAATTATGAGAGAATTGTGTGAAAAATAATTAAAGAGAAAGGAATTTTGAGAGAATTATAGAAATTATGAGAGATTTGTGTGAAAAATGATTTTTGGGGGTTTTTATATATTTTTTTTGGACCTTTGGAAGCCAACGGTAAAAAATTTGACCGTTACACGGGCAAAACGCTCCTCTGGAGGAGCACTTTGTCCACGTCAGCAAAGCGTGCCCTCAAGGACGCGCTTTTTGTTGACCTGGACAAAGCGCTCCCCCAGGGGAGCGTTTTGCTGACGTGGGCACTAAATCGTATTTACGTGGACACGTTTTCGTAAGAAACAACCTAATTTAGTAAATAATACAATAAACGGCTCATTTCCGTAATTATATTATTTAAAGGGCCTTTTTGGGTAAAACGCCTATCTTTCTTGTCCCTTATTTCCTTAAGGGAGCTATAAAGGCTTCTTCTCAATCCAAGTGTTTTATGTGGAGTGGGACTAATATGTTCCTCATTTTTGTTTTCCAAATTCTCTACAAAGTAAAGTAAAGTGAGAATAGAAACCTTTTACCTTTGTGCTCTTTAGATTCTTTCTTTGCCACCATTAAAAGATTAAGTTAAAGATTGGCTCCAGATTAAATGATTGAATTTTTATAGATAAAGATTCCTCAAATCATATGTATCTTGTAAATTCACATTTCCCAAAAAGACATTTCATGAACTCAAACTCCTTCCCACGAAAAGGGCACATTGTTGTCACATTGATAGATCTCCTTGTCAATTCCTCCTTGGATACTTTTGTGGCACACTTTCCACAAAAATACAATTAGTTTAAAATGAGAGTTTTAGCTTTCAAAAGTTCATCTCAACGAATCATTGAATTATTTTTATTTTAGTTAAAATTCCAAAAAAAAATAAAAAACGGTAATCAAACTTAAATGAGAAGTATACCATTAGTGTCAAATTTCCAAATAATTTTATCCTTGCATCCCAACAGAGAAAAGGATCAACTTGTAGACTCATCCCCAAATTTGAGCCAACTTCACTTTTGTTCGTCTCCAAATTTGTGTCTTTTTCCAGCAGACATATCAGTCCCACTTAGCATACCTTTCCAGATCCATGAATTTGTGGGCTTTTTCACAACATATTGAAAATAATAGTTTTTATGGCATTTTGCCTTAAACACTGATGCAGTAATTGCCCCTTTTATCAATTAATCTTCATGCTTGTTTTGCCAGAAATGCTTCATTCATCACTGCTATTCTTTCAATGCTATAAATGATATGATATCATTTAAAACTCCTTTCAGACCACAACTTTAAAAATAGTCTTATAAATCACATTACAAAAGCTAAAGCTAATTGATCGACTGCCTTAGTTTGCATAGCTCCTTTTGGTATGAGGGCAATATTTTTCTTGTTGAGCTTCTTTAACAAGTGTTCCAACTCTAGAAATGTTCTTTAACAAGTGTTCCAACTCTAGAAATGTCATTGTGGCTTCAGTAGTTAAAGGCTCACAATGTCCCAGAAAGCTTGGTAAAATATAACAAGTTTTCAATCAATATCTTGTGCATTTTAGAGTGCTTGTCTACAACTTTGCCTGTCTCACCTCGTCTGCCAAAAAGGTTTTATTTTGCATCTCCAAATGTTGTTTTGAGAATCTTGGGAGACAAAAATAATTTGATTTTTTGCTTTGATATCTTCTGCATTGTTAGAATCCCTTTTGCAATAAATATCTAGGAAATGGTTCAAGAAAACTTGTTTGAATTGAAATATTAACATTTTGTAGAATTTTACATAAATACTTTACTACGTAGATTTATTTATTGGTTCGGTAACCTTCTTCACTTGACAATACATTTTAAATAATAAAGAAACATTTAAATTTTATTATTATTATTAAAATTATAGTTATAAACATTTTATTTCTTTATTATTAGTTTGAAAAGTTAATAAACTTTTGAGCTAGTTCGACCCATACTTTACTTATATACATTTTTTTTTAATATTTTTCAAGATCATTTTATAATTCATATTCGGGATTTGTGATTGTCCCTCTCAATAATGCCATCTCTAAGATTTGAACTTGCATTCTCTCATGGGAATGCAATGTTATGCATAATAAAGTAAAATCTAATCAATGACAATAATTAGCCATTACCATACCATGAACAGATATTGAAGAATACCAAAATGTTTGTATTAGCTTATACATAGAACACTAACAGAAGGAAAAAGAATTTACCTATAATAATAATAAATTGAGAAGCCATTCTTCATAAATTATCAAGCAGAGACGATTAAGTTAGAAACGCAATCTAGGTTACTTATCTGTGAGGTTAAAGTTTTTAAGTTGCTGTAAACCTCTGCAGTCTCCGGCTGCATTGGCATATTGGACTGGAAGCAATGTAACTGATGTCCAACTTCAATCCAGCTGCACCCTGGTTGCTTCTCCGCTTCAGTGTATTTCATTGATAGCCTTGTGTTTTCGACCTCATCCCAACTACCAGCATCAGCTTGCATGTTTGCCAACAACACAAAGTTTGATGTTTTACGAGGTTCAAATTCTGAAAGCTGCTCTGCAGCAATCTTACCAAGCTTCAAATTCCCACGAGCCTTGCAAGCAACCAACAATGCACCCCATATTCCGGCATTTGCCCTGATCTTCAATCCCCTCACCACTTCAAAGGCTTCAGATAACATCCCAGCACGGCCTAACATATCAACAATGCAAGCATAATGTTCAACCAAAGGTTCCATAGAGTAAATTTCCGTCATGTGTTTAAACAATTTTAAGCCCTGGTCAACAAGGCCAATGTGACTACAACCAGATAAAACCCCAATGAAGGTGATATGATCGGGTTGCACACCTTTTGACACCATTTGTTGGAAGAGTTGAACGGCTTGTTTTCCATAGCCATTTAACGCATACCCAGTAATCAGAGAATTCCAAGAAATAACATCAACTTCATCAAGATCATCGAATATGAGTTGAGCACACAAGATGCATCCACATTTAGCATACATGGTGATCAACGCATTCCCTACAAACAGATCATTTAAATGACCACTCTTCAAAACCTTATTGTGCATCTGCTTTCCAACTTGCGAAGCTGCGAGATTGGCACATGCACTTAGACTACATGCAAAAGTTGAATGATCAGGTGTTATTCCTTCATGAGCCATCAGTTTGAAAGTAGTCAATGCATCCATTGATAAGCCATTCTGCAAGAAACCTGTTATCAATGAATTCCAAGAGACTACATTCTTTATCTTCATTCCATTGAATATCTTAACCGCTTCTTCCATTTCTCTGATTTGAGCATAACCAATGATCAAGGTGTTCCAAGTGACTAAATCTTTATCTTTCATCTCCTTGAATAGATTGAGAGCCTTATCCATTCTTCCCATCTGTGAATACCCTGCAATCATTGTGTTCCAACAAACAACATCTCTAGCAGCTATCTCATTAAAAACCTGACAAGCTTCATCCATTCTTTTATTCTTAATGTATCCAGAAAGCATTGCAGTTTGCGCTGCAATATCCTTGTAAGGCATTTGATTCAGTAATTCCCTTGCCTTATCAAGCTGGCCAACATGAACATAACCATCAATCATTGTGGTCCATGAAAACGAATCCCTGTTTGGCATGTCACTGAACAACCTGGCAGCCTCCTCAATTTGGTAATCCTTCACATAAGCACTAATCATAGCATTCCAAGAAACAACATTCTTATTCTGCATCTGATCAAATAATCTCCTTGCCTCCAATATCTTACCACTTCGTGCAAGCCCACATAACATTGTAACCCAAGAAACAACATTCGGATGGGGAGTCTTCTCAAAATACTCCCAAGCAGAATCCAAATCACCAACCTCAATAAACCCATCGACCATCAAATTCCATGAAACAACATCCCTTAGCGCCATTCCTTCAAAAAACTCCCTCCCCAAACGCATTTCGCCATTCCGGGTATAACAGGATAACATCAAATTCCACGAAACAACAACCCTAAGTGGCATTTCGTCGAACAATCTCCTAGCTTCAACAATCCTTCCTTTCTCACCATACCCTCGAATCATAACGTTCCAAAAAGCCACATCACGCTTGTGAGGAAATAAGTCAAACAGTTCTCTAGCCTTTTCAAGCTCCCCTTTACGTGTAAAATAAGATATCATCAGAGTCCAAGAGAATCTGTCTCTTTTAGGCATTTTAACGAACAGTCGATAAGCTTCATCAATTCTATCGGAGTGTAAATACCCTGCAATCATTGTGTTCCAAGAAACTAGGTTTCTACGGGGCATGTTGTCGAACAGGTGACGTGCATCGTTGATTTTGCCGTTTTTATTGAAGGCAGAAATCATGGAGTTGTATGTTACAGTGTTCTTACGGGTCATTTCGGAGAAAAGTTTGACGGCTTCATGGATTTGACCAGATTTTCCCAACTGGGTAATCTGGGTGTTTTGCTTGAAGATATGATTGGTGTGTTCACCGATTACTTTCAAGTTTTGTTTCATCTTTCCATTGCTAAAATTCACTTCTGGGTTAGCCTCATTAGAGAGGCTTTCGTAGTACCTTCAATTTGTTCATATTGGATTTTAATATTTCTTCAAAACAAAAGTATTGCATAAAAAATTATCAATAATACAATAATTTTAACTGGATTTCTTTTTCCAAAACAAAACAAACCTTTAATTATTTGGTGAAATTTTTAGACCCATTTGGACTGGGCAAACACATGTAATTTTTTTTTATCTTACTTTCGGAATAAAAAAAATTATACCAAATTCTGACTTTTTCATTAAAATGATCTTAAAATTTTAATAAATTACGAAAATGATTCACTTATGTAAATGACCTTAAATGAATAGTAAAAGTTGACATTGCTAAAGAGAATGACGCTACCAACATGCCACGTCAACAATTAAGATTAAAAAATTAATTTTTTTGGTAAAGCTATAAAGAACGACACTACTTATATAAATACCAGGGAAATATTGGTATTTCTAAATAATTAGGGGGCCAAAAAATAAATAATGGTGATGAAGCTATAGAGAATGATGCCACCACTTTATTGTGTCAAGGTTATTTATTTATTTAGTTTTTTAATTTAAAAATATTATTTTATTTGGTGAAGTTATTAGTATCGAATTTTTATAATTTTAAAAATGTTATTATATTTGGTGAAACCATATAGAATAACATCACCAATGTAATCTGTCTTTTTTAATTTAAAATTAAAAATAATATTTTATTTGATGAAGCTATATAGAATGGTGTTATCAATGTCAAGATTTTTTTAGTATTTTAGTGAAATTATTATTTTATTTTGGTGGAGCCATTCTTTTGGCATGACCACATTAGTGGTGCTATATATATAAATCTTGTTAACATTCTTGTAACAATTGAACTAGAAAAGAAGAAAAGAAAAAAAATTATTGTGTTTAGTAGGAGAGCTCAGAAATTGTGGTGAAGATGAATAACTCGGTGTTTTACGTTCTTTTTTATGGTAAAATTGTAGAAGGTGAGGTTGGTTATGTAATTTAAGGTCAACAGAAAGTTGGATTACGAATCAATAAAACTGTGAAGCTGGAAGAAATGAAAAGAAAGATCTATGTGAAAATAGCTATCTGTTGTGGAAGGATGATGTCCAGACTATTTTTCAAGTTTCCAATCTCTACAGATCCATTGAAATTTTATGAGATACAACTATTAGATGATAATGACTTGGACACTATGATAGAAATATGGTGGTTGGCCGAGAATGAGAACCTCTAACCAGTTGAATTATTTTTTGAGTTAGCCGGCTTAGAGCCCGTTGAGAATGTCAGTCCAATAAGCCAACATTGTGGGTTTGACTTTGATCTTAATGTTAGATTGCAGAGGGACATTGATAGCAAGATAAATTCGTATTTTTAAAATATTTATTTTTTTCTAATTATCAAATAAAATGCTATTAAATTTGAATTTTTCTTATTAGGAATGAAGTTGATGTGTCGAATTCAAACTCTTACAAAAAAGGAGCTAAATTGGAACAAAAAGTAAAAAGGAGTGCTTGATTGAAAGATTGAAGGATTTTTGATATTGTTACAATTCTGTAATTAGTTTAAATTCTAGTTTAAATTTGATTTTTAAATTTTAAATTATTTAGTGATAATATTTAGGATTATTTAGTGATAATATTTAGGAAAAATCTAGCTAAATTTTAGCACTAAAAGTGTGTATAAATACCTAGTGGCTACAAACATTGAACACACACTTAGCCTTTGGCATTTAATAAATTCTTTATTTTTTTCATTACCTCCGATAGTGCTATATTTTGCCATTTCAATTTTTTTCTTTTACTTTCAATGGTTTAATTGCCTTCCAAGGCCTTTCCCCTTTCCATCATCCACAATTCTACAAATTTATTTTCAAAGTATGATTTTTTCTAAGATTAGCTAAACCCTTTTTAGATTTAGCCCAGAAATTGCTCTAATAAAATAATCGTGAGATACTAGCCTGCTAAAAAAATATCTCAACGCAGTATTTTCTATCTCTCCGTTATATGAGATAGTACAAATTCGTCCTTTAAAGTTGTTTCAGCTTCGATTCAAAAAGTGCATGTTGGGTTGAGTTGTTTGGCGTACTGTTGGGAAGACGAATCAGCTGTGTTGTGTTCGAATTCCCGCGAACTCCCGCGAACAAATTGGTGTGTCTAGGTGGGAAAAGCCAATTGGATTCCGTCAAGGGAGATAGAGATCGGATTTAAACGACTCATGCGGTTGAGACCGTTGATTCTAGTTGGGTTTTTCAGATCGCAAGGCTATCGAAATCTTCAATTGCAAACACATGTATCGCAGTTAGAAATTTGGCAAGAGTCAGTTTGCAAGTAGTACCGGGATTGACTACATAAGGAAAAGTTGGTGATCAGGACGTTCTTGGTCTCTATAGCTAGCTTATTGCTTGAAGGGAAAATCTATTTTAAAGATCAATTCAAGATTGGAGTACACCAAGGCTAAGGCTAAGCTTAAAAAATATTTTATTTATCCATTTATTTTATTTTCTTAAATTTATTTATTTTTTTCATTTCTGAATCTGTTTTATTTTATTTTTCGCATTTTCTTCTTTATTTATCTTAACCAATTTAAATCCCCCATTTTTATTTTTATCTTCAGCATTTCTATACATAGGTCTTGGGCACGACTATGATCGTAACATTGATTCTAGTCACGAAAAAAGACGAAATTAGATAGCTGGTCCCTGTGGATTTGACCCTACTGCTCTATATAGCTAATTACTGTTATTTTATCATAGGAATTTATATTTGGTGGTTTCGACGCCTATCAAATTTTGGCGTCATTGCCGGAGATTGGTGAAAATTTTTAATTTTTGTTTGTTTACTTTATGACCAGGTCGGAATCGGGGACTCTTAACATTTGAACTGGAAATAGAAAAGTTGGCTCGAATACTTCGAAGAGAAGCTATTCGGCGCGGTAAATAACCACAACCCTACTTTGAAGAAGGATCTTACACAGAAGATATTTACTTATCCGAAGATTCAGACGAAATGGTAGATCGAACTATACGCCAACTTGCAGTTGTACCAGATGAACAACAACTGCTATGCATAGCTTATCTAGCGGGTGAAACACTATTCGAGTTAAAGTCTGGATTGATATGTTTATTGCCTACTTTTCGCTGTTTGAAAAATGAAAACCCTCATACTCACCTGAAAGAGTTCCACATGGTTTGTCTAAGCATGAAACCAGAAAGAGTAACTGAGGATCAAATAAAACTATGAGCTTTTCCTTTTTCATTAGCCGAATCTGCTAGAGAATGGATGTTTTATTTACCTCCGAGATCTGTTAATACTTGGACTGATATGTTTCGATTGTTTCTTGACAGGTTTTTCACAGCAGCTCGAGCAGTCGAATTAAGGAGTACAGTCGAAATACAACAAAAAGAAGCAGAATCACTCTACGGATATTAGGAGCGATACAAAAAGTTGTGCACAAGTTTCCCACAACATGGCTTGTCTGAACAGTCGCTCTTACAATATTTCTACGAGGGGTTACTCCCAATGAAAATTAAGATGATTGATGCTGCCAGTGGAGGGGCTCTTGTGAACATGACTCCCCAAAGAGCTAGGGAATTAATTTCGACTATGGTTGCAAATTCTCAACAGTATCGCCACCTATGGAACCTATAAGAAGGGTTCATAAGCTAAGTACTCCTTCTATAGTAAATAAGATTGATTAACTTACTAATGCAGTTAAAAATATGCTTGCAGGACTGACAAATGTAACTCGGTTGTGTGGGATTTGTGCTAAACCTGATCATCCTACTGACTCGTGCTCGATTTTACTTGAGGACACAGCTATACAACTAAACACTGTTGGGAACTTTCCAAGACCACCTCAAAGGTGTTATGATCCATATTCAAGCACGTACAATGTAGGGAGGAGGGATCACCCAAACCTGAGCTATGTGTCGAACCCTCAATACAATCAACCATATCAACTAAGACCACTTCCGCCTCAACAGTATCAACCTCCAAAGTCAGCTCTCGAAGCCATAGTAGAGAGGGTTAGCACTGAAAAGTTCCAACAAAAGACTGAAGCACATTTCCAAGAACTAGATCAGCAAATAAGTAAGCTAGCAGTTACAATTAGTCATTTGGAGAACCAAGGAAAATTGTCATATCAAACCGAGCCAAACCCACGTCAAAATGCAAGTGCTGTGACCATAAAAGATGGAATAGAGTCAGAACTAGTGCCTGGCACGAACCGATACCTCATAAACCATTTGTTATACCTCACCTATACCCTGGAAGGCTCGCCCAAGTTAAAAAGGAATGAGAGGAAAAATAAATCCTTGAGACATTTTAGAAAGTAGAAATAAATATTCCTTTACTTGATACAATTAAATAGGTTCCACGTTATGCAAAATTTTTGAAAGAACTATGTACCGAAAAAAAGAAGCTCCAAGGAAATGAATGGGTGAATGTGGAAGAAAATGTTTCTACAGTGCTATAAAGGAAAAATCCCGCATAAGTGTAAGGACTAATGTATGTTTTTTATATCTTGCAAAATAGGTAATATTAACATAAAGAAAGTCATGTGTGATTTGGGAACATCTATTAATGTAATGCCTTTATCTATTTTTAAATTGTTAAACATGGGTCTTTTGAAAGAAACATGGGTGATTATTCAATTGGCAGATAGGTCATGCGTACATCCAAAAGGGGTGCTGGAAGATGTCCTCGTAAAGGTAAATGATATAATTTTTCCTACAGACTGTTACATCATTGGTATGGAGAACGACTACTTAAAAAATGCTTTTGATATTTTACTCGGGAGACCATTCCTAAGTATTGCACGTACAAAGATTGATGTTCGAAATAGAACCCTCACTATGAAATTCGATAGTGAGGTGGAAAAATTTAATGTTTATGAGGCAGTGGGCCAACCTAGTATAATGTCAAATATTTCTAATGTTGATGTTATTGAACCACTAAGAAATTTCATTTTGAGTATGATGAGGAGGATGGGTTACAAATTGTGTTTTGTAAGAATTTAAACCTTAATACAATGGATAAACTGGAGGAATTAATGACATTCAAAGAACCAATTCGTGAAACTGTCATTTTTATGGAGGCACCACAATTTCCTAAAAGTCAAGATAAAGAATTTGAATTGTCTCATTCAAACTAAACTTTTCCTTCCATTTCGCAGGCCTCGGAATTGGAACTTGAACCGTTACTGGAACATTTAAAGATTCAGATAGAGGAAAAGGAAAACCCAAACGGAGAAGCTCGAATATGTTTCAATCCACCAATGATGAAGGAATCTGGAAAATACTTCAAGGTTAAAGAACAAAAGTTGAAATCTTTCTATGAGAACTTTCAAGTACACGTAATGGAAGAATTAATTCTCGGGGAACCAAATGAATAATACTCAGGTCGTCGAGCTAACGACGTTAAACAAAAGCGCTTTATGGGAGACAACTCATATTTATCTTTATTTATTTAATTTTATTTTGAATTCTAGTTTAATTTGAGAATTAAATAACATATTGTTTAGTGCATTTTCTCGAGTTATATTTCAGGTACATGAATCGCTCAAAGCAATAAAGTCTTTCGACGAAGACACGATCCGACTACTAGAGAATAGGAGGAGCAACCACCTTCTACTTTAGATGAATGACTTCATTGCATTGAAGCTCGCCTCAAAACAATAGAAGCTAACATCTCAAGCATCCTCAACAGGCTGCAAAGTGATCCCTCCCACCGTCCACTGACCCATTGAATATATATGGAGAGTACACTTGACCCTTCTATTCATTATTGTTTTAAAATTACATATTGAGGACAATGTGGGCTAAGTAGGGGAAATTTTAGATCATACCATACTTTCTTTTTGCATGTGTTTTGCTAAGAATAATTTTTTAATTCATTTCGGAAATAAACTTCTAATTCTTATGTTTTGTTTACTTAAATAAGTGGATGAATCATGAGTAACTATTGCTTGCTTGATCAATGAATATTTTGTAGAATTGAAAATGTGATGCCTTAGTCAATATTTCATGAAAATTGTTGGTTTTATTAAACTTGCCTAATGAAAGTACCCGTTTAAATAAATAAATAAGTTTGCTAATAGCTTGGTTAAGAGTGAAGATTCGGAAATGTGACCAAGTTGAGTAACCGGGATGAGGTACTTGGGTTGTCATCTCATTTCACGTCTAAAGGTTTGGTGATGAGTCGAAGCTTGTAACACTCTGCTAACCGAACTGCCTTAAGAAAGGAGAAATAAAATGATTAGGGACATGTGAAATTGTGTAACCGAGATAAGGTGCTTGGGTTGTCATCTCGTTTCGCATCAAAAGTTTTGATTATGTCTCGAATTCGTTTAAAATAAAAATTAAATAAAGAGAACGTGTCAGGTGAGTAACTGGGGTGAAGTGCTTGAGTTGTCATCTCACTTTGCGTCAAAAGACTTGACTACGTTTGAAAATAAATAAATAAATAAATAAATAAATAAATAATATATATAAATGAAAGTATAAATTGGGTATGATCGTTTCGCATGTTTGATTAAGCCTAAATCTAGTGAAATAGTTGAATTTGACATACCGTTCGAGTTCTTATAAAATGCTTATTGATTGAGTTTAGCAGTTGCTTATTTTTGATTCACCTAATTGTTTGAAGTATGCTTGACTAGGAAAAGGGGTTTTGGTTTTGAAAATGATTGATGAATTATTTTTAGTAGATATCATGCTTGAGGACAAGCATCGGCTAAGTAGGGGAAATTTGATAGTAAGATAAATTTGTATTTTTAATATATTTATTTTTTGCTAATTATCTAATAAAATACTATTAAATTTGCATTTTTCTTATTAGGAATGAAGTTGGTGTGCCGAATTCAAACTATTACAAAACGGAGCTAAATTGGAACAAAAAACAAAGAGGAGGGCTTGATTGAAAGATTGAAGATTCAAAGATGACTGGCTAAAAATTGAAGGGTTGAAGTTTTTTTTCCTTTAAAAGTGGCTGGATAAAGATTGAAGGATTTTTTATATTGTTACAATTCTATAATTAGTTTAAATTCTAGTTTAAATTTGATTTTAAAATTTTGAATTATTTAGTGATAATATTTAGGAAAAAACTAGCTAAATTTTAGCACTAAAAGTGTGTATAAATACCTAGTGGTACAACCAATTGAACACAACACTTGGCCTTTGACATTTAATAAATTCTTTATTTTTTTCATTACCTGCCTCAGTGTTATATTTTGCCATTTCAATTTTTTTCTTTTACTTTCAACCTTTTGGTTTAATTGCCTTCTAAGGCCCTTCCCCTTTCCATTACCCACTATTCTACAAATCTATTTTCAAAGCATGATTTTTTCCATGATTAACTAAACCATTTTTAGCTTTAGCCCGAAAATTGCTCCAATAAAATAATTGTGAGATACGAGCCAGCTAAAAAACCTCTCAACGCAGTATTTTCTATCTCTCAGGTATATGGGATAATACAAATTCGTCCTTTAAAGTTGATTCAGCTTCGATTCAAAAAGTGCACGTTGGGTTGGAGTTGTTTGGCGTACAGTTGGGAAGATGAATCGGACGTATTGTGTTCGAATTCCCACGAACAAATTGGCTTGTCTAGGTGGGAAAAGCCAGTTCGATTCCGTCAAGAGAGATAGAGATCGGATTTAAAAGACCCATGCGATTGAGACTGTTGATTCAAGTTGGGCTTTTCAGATCGTAAGTCTGTCGAAATCTTAAATTACAAACACATGTATCGCAGTTAGAACTCTGGCAATAGTCAGTTTGCAGGTCGTACTGGGATTGACTACATAAGGAAAAGTTGGCGATAGGGATGTTCTTAGTTGTTATAACCAACTATTGCTTGGAAGGAAAATTTTATTTCAAGGACTGATTCAAGATTAGAGTACACTGAGGCTAATACTAAGCTTAAAAAAATATTTTATTTATCCATTTATTTTATTTTCTTAAATTTATTTA
Source organism: Gossypium arboreum (assembly GCF_025698485.1). NCBI lineage: Eukaryota > Viridiplantae > Streptophyta > Magnoliopsida > Malvales > Malvaceae > Gossypium > Gossypium arboreum. The sequence continues at coordinate 19,835,954 of NC_069080.1, forward strand.
TTTTTTGCACTTTTGAATATGTTTTATTTTTTTTTTCGTATTTTCTTCTTTATTTATCTTAACCAATTTAAACCCCCCCATTTTTATTTTTATATTCAGCATTTCTACACATATGTCGTGGGCATGACTGTGATCGCGACATCTGGTCACGAAAAAAGGTGAAATTAGATAGCCAATCCTTGTAGATTTGACTCTACTATTCTATACTGCTAATTACTGTTATTTTGTCGTAGGAATTTATATTTGGTGGTTTTGATGCCCATTAGACATCGTAGATGCCCGAAAATCTAAATTATGGTGGGAGTTCGTATAATAATCATGTCCTAGGTCCTCGTCTACAAATACATCTGAAGGTGATAAGTATCGATGCAAACATCGAAGAAGGGTCCAATAATGGTGAAGATTCTGATCACGACGTTGAAAATTATAGTGACCCCAATTTTGATAAGGTTCCGGAGGATATTGACGATGAAAGCCTGAAGGAGGTTGTAGATGTTCACACCCCTTCTTTTAGTAACCCAAGTCGTGGCATTATTTTATGGAATGACCCTATAGGCGACATGTTAAGTGTAGATTTAGATGCAGTGCATGCACCTAAGTTCCTGAGTACGCCAGTATAGTCTCTGCTCATAGATTGACATCAAATTCACAGTTGAAAGAGTTGTTTGTTGGCAATAGTTCGAGAACAATGCGGATTGTGTGTTTGCCATCAAACAGTACAACATGAAGGTGCCAATTGATTACAAGGTCACAAAGTCTACATCGACATTATATGTTGGAGAATGTTTGAGAGCTAAAGAAAGGTGTGACTGGTGAGTTCGAACTATATTTATACAAAGGACTCAAAAGTAGCAAATATGAAAATTAGAAGGGTGCCATACATGCACTGTTGCATGTATGACTTTAGACCACCTAAATCTGGATGTCAAAAGTATGTGCAACTGTATCATGGCACTAGTGAAAGATAGCCTAACCATTCCTGTGTCAAAATTTATTGCAGACATGCAAGCCTGATTCCAGTATAGAGTATCGTACATGAAAGCATGATGGGCGAAACAAATGACCATAGAGCAGTTGTACAACAACTGGGATAACTCATACAATGAACTTCAAGGGTAGATTTCAGCGATGGCAAAGTACGTGCTAGGAACTCTTGTGGACTTGCAAACGTTGCCTTATAGAGGCTTGAATGGACAACTTGAAACAGGGAGAAGAGTTTTTTGTCGATTGCTCTTGACGTTCAATCCATGTGTTAGGTCCTTCCCCCAACTTTGCCATGCTTCTAGCTCCAAATAGTTCTACTCTCTCCAATATATGATATTATAATATAAAAATTTAAAAGTCACTACCATAAATTAATTTTGGAATAAATTTTAATTTTTTAGCAAAATTTACACAAATTGAATGAATTAATTTTAGAATTTTTATTTCATATAAATAAATATCATATATAAGGTGTTGAATAAATAAATTGTGATTTAACAAATTTTACTATTTCGTTAACACTCGATGAAGTGTAATTCGCATTTACTTGAGAATGCATTTTGATATCTGTATAATTAAAAAGTACACAAAATAAATTTAATTAATTATTACACTACAATAACTACTTTAATATAATACATGCATATCAAAATATATTTACATACCTTAATCGTATTTATTAACTTCGAAACAAAGACAACTCTTTTTTTTTTCCTCTTCTCTTCTCTTTTCTTTTTCTATTTCACTCAAAAATTTGAGAAGGACCAAAAACAGCCCCACCCTCCCTTTTAAAAGAAAACCAGCCGGCCTCTTCCTAATTTTTTTTTCTTTTTTTTAAATATTAAAAGGCCTAAAAAGTGACCTTAATCAATCACGCTGCTAACGCGGCTGTCACAATGTGATCAGTCAATATATTTAATTTTGGGCCCTTTGGTTTTTTTATTTCTATTAAAAATGCCCCAGTTTATTTATTATACAAATCAACCCTTTCTCATCCTTTTCTTTTTTCAGTCAATTCTCTCTCCCACTTTCGTTTTTTTTTCTTTCTTTCTCATTTTTCCCAAACTTTCTTTATTTTTTGGTCCTCTATTTCTTGATTTTTATTAAAATGCCCTATCAAACGATTAATTCACATTACATAAATGATTTATATGAAAATTATTTTATATTGATAACATTTCAAATAATTATCAATTTACATAATTCAAAAATTTTATTTTACAAAATATAATTTTGGTTTGCAACATTCAAAATAATTTCATTTAACTTGCAATATGTAATTTTACAACACGAGCAACTTTCTCTATTCTAAAAAAAATTAAACGATTTTGTTGAAGACCGACAACTTTGTGTCTTATAAATAAAACATAATTAAACGATTTTGTTCAAGATCAACAACATTGTGTCTTATAAATTGAAAATTACAATTGTCGAAACCATTTTAAGTTTGAAGAACGGGGATCGACTTTAAAATGAAATATGGAGTCACCACCGATCTTTTCTGAGGTGTGATCGGATCACCTTGAGATTGATCATTTTAATAAAATATTTTTGATTTATTAAAACAATGATTTTGGGTTTACAAAATTCGAAAAAAAGGGTTCGGGAGTCGGTTACGCACTAGGAATGGGTTAGCACCCTCGTAACGCCCAAAAATTGGTACCTAATTGATTAATTAATATCTTAATGTCGAAAATTTGAAAAGATATTAGAATACGATCCCATTTAAAAATGTTGATATTAGAATACGATCCCATTTAAAAATGTTTGAATATACTCGAATTGGATGTTAAGATTCTCTTGTTTCGAATAAATAAAATATCACATCCAGTACGTTAGGATACAACAATTCAAACCCTCGAAACCAATATCATCTCATGATTTCCAGAATTCATGCATGGAAATTTCAAAAGGATATTCAGTTATTTGGTCAAACGGTAAATTGAAACCCAGCACGTTAGAGCACGATTTCTCGAATTTCCAAACATGAAATATTGCCTTATTTTCAAAAATTTTTGAAAAATAACACCAAGTGCTTTGCTTTCAAGAGGTGTATTTTTCACTTTGAAACCCTGATATGCGAATGCAATTGCCATGTAAACAAGATCAAATGCACTAATAAAACAATTTGTGATGGTCACTTAATATACATTATTTACAATCTAACATGATAATCAAAGGCAAATGAATTAAAAGACATATATAACAAATTAAAAATATAAAGCAAATCGAAATAGAGTGTAAGACAATTTGAAAATGATAATGAATGAGTTCAAAATAATAATGTGAGAAAAGAATTTGAAAATCAATAATATACAAAATGATTTTTTTAAAAAAAGAAAATAATAATAATAAATGACAAAATCTAAAATAAGTACTGTATATTCATGTATAAAAAGAAAAATAAATCACATGAAAAAAGTTCAAAATAAAAATAAATACATTTAAAATAAATAATATGTATAAGAGTTGGAAATAAATATTATGTAAAAACTTGAAATAAACAAATAAAATAGAAATTTGAAAAAAATAAAATGAATTTATATATAAAATAATAAGTAAATAAACAAACGAATAAATATTAAATATTCAGCTAATTTAATAGTATGATAATAATAATAATAGTGGTAATAATACTACTAATAATAATAACAATACTAATTAAAATAATAGTAATAATAATAGAAATAATAATATTAGAAATATTAATAAACATAATAATGATAAATATAAAACTCAAATTAATTAATTTAACAATAAAATAGTCAAAATAATCGAAAAGGGATTAAATTGAATTGAAAATAGAAGTTTTGGGGCCAAATTAGAAATAAAAGATATGGGAAGGACTGAATTAAAACGTGTGCAAAACAGGGAGGGACCCAAAACCATATATCCCTTTCCCCTAAACCCACCGTTGCCACGGGAACCAATTTGTAATTGCAGTAGATCCGTGGGGCAAATTTAGAAATAAAAAATAATTTTAGTTGTAAAATAATAAAAAAGCGGAGGGACCAAACTGGCAATTAGACCATCACTTAAAAAATACACGGATCTCCTAGTGGGTCGGGTCGGTCGGACGGGCAAGGTTCAAAACAATGCCTTTTTTTGGCCTATATGCATTAGCACCAAAACGGCGCCGTATGGGGACACTATAAAAGCCAATTTTTGGTCAAAAACCTCATTTCCCTTCTTCAATCTAAAAATAAAAAAAACTTTTCCCCACAAAACCTTTCAAGCCATTCCCCTCCAGTCCAAAGCTCTGTCACGGTGGTCGGAGATAAAAAAAATTGGTCATTTTTGTTTTTTTAAAACCTCGACCCTGAAAATGCCATCTTTCATCGGAGATGCCGGCCTCAATCTTCCCCACTACGGCGCGAAAGCAAAGAAAGGTAAGATTTTTACCCTCTTTTCGTTTATTTCTTTTTTTAAAAAAAAGTAAAGGAAAAAGAAATAAATAAAGAAAGCAAAGTGAACAATCTTTTCGAAATCTCTTTCGATTCTTAGCCTTTTAATATCATGTCTATATTCGTAAAACAAAAAAAAAAACTCCCATTTACACTGTTGAGAATGGCTTTATATAGCCTAAATACAACAATTTTGGGTCTAATTTTTAGGTTCATTTGAACTTGATTGAATTGGGTTTGAGGGTTGGTATTTGGGTTTTAATTGGTTGTAAATAGACTTTGTATTTTAAGACTGTTGTTTATTGGTCCCCGGGCTAAAATTAGGCCTTATAGTTGCCCCTCTTTGCTTATTGTCATGTAACGAGAATGGAGCAAAGACCTCAAAAGGGCCAATTTTGCCCGGTCTTGCTAAATCTCAACTTCTTTATGTTCATCTTCTTCAAGTAGCCCCGTTCCAACCTACTGTATCTTCAGGGGTATAGGAGTTGTGATTTCAATCCACTCTACATCTTCAGTTTGCTCCACTACAAATTTAGGGAGATAAGATATGTTAACTTCAGTCTGTTCTACTGCAACTTTAGGGAAATAAGACTGGTGACTTAAATCTGCTCCACTGCCGCTATATGGAGATAAGATTTACCGCCTTCGATTTGCTCCACTGCTACTTCAGGGAGATAAGATCTACAATCTTAAATCTGCTTCCCTACTTCCTCGAGAAGATAAGATTCGCCATCTTCGATCTACTCCACTACTGCTTAGGGAGATAAGATCTACAATCTTCAGCCTTCTCCACTACTGCTCAGGGAAATAAGGCTACTGGCTTAAATCTACTTCCCTACTACCTCGGGAAGATAAGATTCACCGTCTTCAATCTGCTCCACTATTGCTTAGGGAGATAAAATCTGTGAATTAACTGATGTTGCTACACCGTCCTCTAGGGGACATGTCCTATAGACTCTGCTTCATATGCCTATGTTTATGCCAAATGATTAGGATGCTATGATCAGAATGAATCAGATGCTCCTAACCAAATGTGCTATGAATGATATGAATACAAAAATGTCATGAGAATGATTCCCTTTTAAATGCTTAAGGTGTTATCGCTCGTTGTTCATCAGAGTTTTATCACTGACGCATTATGTTGCCTTCTTGCTCGGCTGGTATTTTTCGATAGAAAACCCACTGAGACAATCCATTCTGCTTAATTGGTTTGCCCCATTGTAACTTCAGGGTCCATTTCACTATACCTTTGGGACCTAAGGTTTGTACCATCTTCAAACCCTCCCTTACAACTCAGGAGTATAGATTCTGAATCTTTTTCATCAATTTGGTCCATTACACCATTCCTTGGGTGTTATGACCAGATGTGTACACCTGATATTTACATGAATAAGGAATATCATTTTTCATTTCTTGAGAATGATCCCATTTTATGCTTCGGTTAACATTGCTCGCTTTCGGCATTGACGTGATATCATGTCTTCTTGTTTAACCGATATCTTTGACTGAAAATCTGAAGAGATAATCTCAATTTGGACTCAAATATTTCCAACCCTTAAGCTTGGTAAGTTCTAAACAATAGTCATGCTTCAGGTTCTTGCACTGCTTAGAAACTACTAGAGTAATATACAAAACTTCTTTTATGGAAGTGATTAGTCATTATTTCAATATGAAACGCTTAAAAGAGATTATAAAGATGGATAAAACTGAAATTTATTAGGAACAAAATTCGAAAAGAATGGATTAGTCAAAGAAAGTAAATATTGCAGGAGTACAAAAAAAATAAGTAAAGGAAAAAAATGAGTACCCCTGATATCGCAGCCTGAGCTTCTCCGTACGAACTCTTCGAGAACCATTTTGAGCTTATCATGTGCCTAGGAGATCTAGAGTACTTTTTCGATGCCCTAAGACGTAGCATACTTTTTCTTCGTTAATTCAAGCATAGTAAGACTACCACATGCCTCAACCTCGATCAAAATTTGAATTGCCCTTTTTGGGTTTTCAATTCAAAACCCCTTTGGTCTTAAGGCGCCCTTTGTGGGTTCTCACCTCGACCACTCTTTTTTTTTCGTAAGCACCCTTTGCGAGCTTTTGCCTTGGCCTCTCTCTTTTTAGGTGAATCACTTCTTGACTGAATCCAAATTTACTGGGTTAGGCAGACTCTTACCGTCCATCTCAGTTAATATCAGTGCTCCTCTAGAAAAAGTCTTCTTTACCACATAAGGTCCTTCCCAGTTTGGCATCCATTTCCCTCTAAATTTTTTTTGCATAGGGAGAATCTTTTTCAATACCAAGGTCCCCTCATGGAATACTCTAGGGCGAACCTTTTTGTTGTAAGCTTGCATCATTCGCTTCTGGTACATTTGATCATGACGGATAGCCTTCAGCCTCTTTTCTTCAATCAAGTTCAGCTGATCATACCGGGATTGGATCCATCCCATAAACCCGGAGAGAAGGAATTTCAACTTCAATGGGAAAGACTGCCTCCATCCCATAAACCAAAGAATAAGGTATTGCCCCGGTTGAAGTTTTGACAGATGTTTGATAAGCATGGAGAGCAAATGGTAACTTTTCATGCCAATTATTGTAGGTCTCAGTCATTTTCCCCACGATCTTCTTGATATTTTTATTAGCCACCTCAACTGCACCATTCATTTTCGGGCAATGTGGTGACGAATTGTGGTGCTTAATTTTGAACTGACTGCAAACCTCCACTATCATGCTGTTATTTAAATTTAACGCGTTGTTAGATATGATACTTTCTGGCATGCCATATCGACATATGATAAATTTCAAGAACTTGCTGACCGCCAACTTTATGACATTGGCATATGAAGCAGCCTCTACCCACTTGGTGAAATAATCGATGACCACAAAGATGAATCAATGTCCGTTAGAAGCCTTCGGTGAAATCGGCCCAATAACGTCTATGCCCTACATTAAGAAAGACCATGGGGAAATCATAACATGAAGAGGTGAAGGAAGCACATGGATCTTGCCTTTATAAATTTGGCACTTATGACATTTCTTGGCGTAACTGATGCAATCTTCTTCCATCGTGGACTAGTAATACTTGAATCTCATGATTTGTCTGGTCATTCTAAACCTATTGGCATGCGTGCCACAGACACTTTCATGGACTTCTTACAGGATTTTCTTAGCTTTAACAACGCCAACACATCTTAGCAGCACCTGATCCTTCCTCCTTTTATACAAGATCTCTCCGTCTAAGACATAGTCACTGGCCAGCCTCCTCAATGTTCTCTTATCATTTTCAGTTGCCTGATCAGGGTATTCACGGTTCTTCACATATCGAAGAATATTATGATACCAAGGATAATCATCTTTCTCCTCTTCTTCGATGATATTACAGCAATACGCTGGAGCCTCGTAAATACTTATCAGGATCAGTTTCATATCCTCTTGTTTATTTAATCTGATCATAGAAGCTAATGTAGCCAAGGCGTCGGCCATCTGGTTTTCATCTCGTGGGAGGTAACAGAAAGTGATATCATCAAACACATCAATTAACTCTAAGACCAACTTCCGGTAACTAATTAGCTTGGGGTCCATTGTTTCCTATTCACCCTTAAGCTGATAGATCACTAGTGCAGAATCCCCATATACCTCTAGCACTTTAACTTTTTGTTTGATAGCTGCACAAATTCTCATGATACATGCTTCGTACTCTGCCATATTGTTTGTGCAATCAAAGTCTAATTTGCAAGTAAATGGATAATGATCTCCATTTGGGGATATCAGGACTGCCCCAACTCCGTTGCCAACTGCATTCGATGCTCCATCAAAGTTCAATTTCCAAGGATAATTTTTTGGAGTGCCTTCTTCAGCAGTTGCCACATGCATTAGATCTTCGTTAGGAAAATTAAAGTTCAAAGGCTCATAATCTTCTACAGCTCTACTGGCTAGAAAATCTGCTATTGCACTCCCTTTTACAGCCTTCTAGTTCACATAGACAATGTCAAATTCGAAAAGTAAAATTTGCCATCGAGCCATTCTTCCACTTAAAGCAGTTGACTCCATCATGGCAGTTGACTCCATCATGTACTTTAGAGAGCCTAGTTTTAAGATTAACCAAGTCGTATGGTACAACATGTACCACTTCAATCTTTATGTTGTCCAAACCAAGGTGCAACATTATTTATCAATTGGCGAGTATCTCACTTCACACTCAGTGAATTTCTTACTAAGGTAATATATCGCCTTTTCTTTCTTTCCTGTCTCATCGTGTTGGCCGAGCATACATCCCATTGATTTGTCAAATACCGTCAAATACAGTATCAATGGCCTACCAAGACTAGGTGGCGTTAGTACTCGGGGATTGGACAAATATTGCTTAACCTTGTCAAAGGTTTTCTAACACTCATCATCCCACGCACCTGGGTTGTGTTTCTTGAGAAGACGAAATATGGTGTCACATTTCTCGGTTAGCTGTGAAATGAAACGAGCGATGTAATTTAGTCTTCCTAGGAAACCTCAAACTTCCTTCTGAGTATGCGGTGGAGGCAATTCTTATATAGCTTTGACTTTGTCTAGGTCAACCTCAATTCCCTTTCACTAACTATGAAACCCAACAATTTCCCTAACCTAACTCCGAAAGTACATTTTGTTGGATTGAGCTCTAGCTGAAACTTTCTTAGCCTCAAGAACAATTCCTCAAAACCTGTACATACTCCTTTTCTGTTCGGGATTTTATGATCATATCGTCAACGTAAACCTCAATTTCCTTACGCATCATGTTGTAAAACAAGGTTACCATTGCTCTTTGATACGTTGCTCTAGCATTTTTTAACCCGAATGGCATCACCTTATAGTAAAACTTTCCCCACAGGGTTATGAATGTGGTCTTTTCCATATCTTCAGGATGTATCTTTATTTGATTGTATCCAAAAAAACCATCCATAAAGGAGAACAATGAGTAACCTGCCGTGTTATCTACCAAAGTGTCGATGTGAAGCAGTGGGAAGTTGTCTTTTAGGCTGGCCTTGTTTAAGTCTCTGTAATCTACACACATCTGCATTTTTCCATATTTCTTAGGGACGGGGACAACGTTGGCTACCCATTCTAAATAATTAACTACTTGTAAGAACCCAGCATCAAATTGCTTCTTGACCTCTTCTCTTATTTTTACTGCAACATCGGGTCTCATCCTTCGGAGCTTCTCTTGAACTGGATTGCATTTCTCTTTTATGGGGACACGGTGTACCACAATATCCATGCTCAACCGAAGCATATCTTGATACGACCATGCGAAGACATCCTTGAACTCTTACAATAATTCAATGAGGTCCAATCTTGTTTCTTCGGTTATGCAAGTTCTAATGTTCACCTCTTTTCCTTCTTCCAAGGTCACATTCTCTATCATCTCCTTGTGAGGTAGGATCTGTTTCTCTTCCTACTCTACCATGCTTAACAAATTCAGAGATAAGTTACAGTCTCCATCATCTTCAAAATCCTGAGATCCCTCTAGACACATGTCTCTCTCAAAAGGAAATTTTGGGTCCGTAACAGTGGCACTCGTTTCATTGATATCTAGAGACCTATTGTAGTCACGAAGGGATATACAAAAAACAAATGAATCTAAGAGTAGCTTATTTGTATGGCATGATTATGAATAAAATGCAAGAAAAGAATATTTACTCAGGATTAAAGAATATTTGCTTAGAATAAGACATAAAAGTGTATTTTTATTGAAATAAAGACGTGTTGAACATGAGCCTATTTCACAAAAGATTTTTATTGTTTCTAGGCTTTAAAACAACAAGTGTGTTTTGAACATTACTCTGTATTAGCTCTAAAAACTGTAGGAATTTCTTCTATAGTTCAGTTGTTCAGAAAACTTCTAGGCTCATAAGGGCGAATGCTTGGTAGTTCTCCTTCCATCACTTTCTCCTCAGATATGACGTTGATGTTCAGATTTCCATTGAAATCTTTGGCCGTTACTTCTCTTGTCATCTTTAGTTCAGGATAGATAATTCCTCCTGACACGAATGTATTGGATATATGGGGAAAAGTCATTGATTCCTACTTGACTTCTGCCCCACTCAATCGTGCTCTTCGTCTCTTTTGCTTCTTTTCCACCTCCTTTCTGCTTTACTTTCCGTCCAGCCTATACCCTAAGCTAAAGCGATCCTGTTTATCAGCCAAGATTGGCACTTCAACCCGTCCATGGAGATATTTCCCAAGTCTCCTCTCAGACAATGCCCCTTTTCCAACTGTTAGGTGCAAGCTCATCCTCGTAGCTTCAGATATTTTTGGCATTGAGGCCTTGCCTCCTTCGATGATGAAAGTTGCATTTACAATTTCTAATGACCGAAAGGAACACTCTATTGCCTCACTATCATTTTCTATATATGGCGTATCACTAGTAACGGATGCAATAATGTCTTCCTCCGCATTTAGCATTATCAGCCGGCCCTCCGTCACTAACTTTAGCTTTTGGTGCAATGATGATGGTACTGCCCTTGCTGAGTGAATCCAAAACCTCCCTAATAAAGAATTATAAGAAGGCCTGATGTCCATCACTAAGAAGTCTACCTCGTATGTGTTTGGTCCGATCATAAGAGGTACCTCAATCCTCCCCATTACTTTCCTTTCGGTGTCATCGAACGCACTCACTATGTTCTGGCATGTCTTCATATGAGAGCTGTTTATAGGTAACTTGTTCAATATGGACAGGGGCAAAACGTTCAGTACCGATCCATTGTCAATTAGTACCCCCGGTAATGTATACCCTTTGTAGCGGATGGTAATGTGCAGAGCCTTGGTGGATCCCATGCCCCCTGGCGGTATGTCATCGTTACTGAAGAAGATGAAGTTATCGGCCCTTATGTTAATGACAAGGCGGTCTAGCTTGCTTACCAAGATGTCGTCAGCGACGTAAGTTTCGTTCAATACCTTCATCAGTGTATTACAGTGTACCTCCGAGTTTAAGAGTAAAGCCAGTACAGATATACGTGCCGACTACTTATGCAATTGTTCCACAACACTATACTCACTATGTTTTAGGAATTTCAAAAACTCCTTGGCTTCATTCTCTATTATTGGTTCCTTAACCAGTGGTTCTGACCTTTTTCCCCCTTGTTCGATCATCAAGGATTTCCTTTTTATAGGTTCGGCTTTTGTGTTTGTCGTAATGTTCAGACTTTCTTCTCCTGGGACTGTCACATTGTAGTTATAATTCCAGGGCACCCTTTTGCTATCCTTATAAGGAAAAGCCATGGGTTTCTGAATTACAACTTTTGGTGCCATTTTGGCTCCGGCTTCATTGATTCTTGGTCATGAGATGATCACCGCCGAGTGATTAACCTTAGGGACCTTCTCTATCGCCTCTCCCTCCGAGGTGCATACATATTCTCCTTCAGTAAATTCAAAGAACTCCAACTCTTTATTATCCATTAGACCCTGTACCAGGACTCTGAATACATTGCATCTTCCAATCTCGTGATCTCCCTCATTGTGGAATTCACAATAGTTTCTTGCATCTCGAAATTTGCTCCTCAAATCCTACGTGATTAACCCTTTTTCCCCCATTTTCTTCTAGACCTCTTTCAACGGGGTTTTCACTTCTGCAGCATTCAACTTGTTTCTCCTCCTCATATTCTTGACTATCGCGTTTACATCATTACCAGTATGATTGGGTAACAGATTTCTTACATCAGGTGCATCATCAAATTTGACAACACCCATTTTGATGAGCTTTTTGACTAACCTTTTGAAAGAGGTACAGTTTTCTATCGAGTGTCCCGTGATTCCCGCATAGTATTCACATTGAGCACTTGTGTCCTACCACTTGAGGTATGGGGGTTGCATTGGTTTTCAGTAAAAATGAGGTACAACGTGTGCATCAAATAGACTTTTGTACCGTTCCTGATACGTTATTAAAATGGAAATGAATTGGGGCTTCTCCGTGCTTTGCTTTGTATTGAGCTCTTATCTTGGCCAGGCTTGCTGGCTTGTGGCTACCGTTCTTGGTTGATTTACCGTGATTAGTTTTTCATAACCCATGCTCACATTGCTGACCTTATTTTCTTTCTTTTTCGGGGCTGACCTCCTGGTGTTTTCTCCAGCCTCTATCTTTCCGCACCTTATCTTATTCTCTATCATTTCACCAGACATCACTATGTCCACGAAACTCTTAGTTGTGCTTCCCATCATATGATTAATAAAATGTGCCTTCAAGGTATTAATGAAAAGCATGGTTGTTTTTTTTTTCTAACAGTAGCGGTTGGACTTGTGTAGCGACTTCCCTCCACCTCTGAGCATATTGCCTGAAACTTTCACTCAAATTTTTTTTCCATATTCTGTAACGTGATCTTGTCAGGTGCTATGTCCATCACATGGCCATATTTCTTCATGAAGGTCTGTGCTAAGTCCTTTCATGATTTAACTTGGGTGCGATTCAGCTGATTGTGCCATTTGGCATCAGCCCCAGTCAAACTGTCCTAGAAACAGTGAATTAACAACTGATCATTGTTAAAATATCCCGTCATCCTTCAACAGAACATTGTAATGTGGGCCTAAAGGCAGCTAGTCCCATTATATTTTTCAAACTCCGGTATTTTGAACTTCGGAGGGAGCACCAAATCTAGGACCAGGCTCAACTCCTTAGCATCCACTCCACAATGATAATCAGCATTTTCCAACACCGTGAATTTCTCCTCCAGCCATTTGTATCAATCTTCCAGTTACTTTGGGAATTCCGCTCTTGCCCTCCCGCTTCCGCTACATTATCAAGGTTAGGGACTACAGGATTTGCCCGATTGTCTTCGGGGTTAGAACTCGAGCCAATTGGAAATTTATCAGGGTCGAAGTACCAGTCTGACATTGGGGTCTGATATTGACAGATACCCTTTGTGGTGGTGCTTGGGTATTCGTTGGAGTGAAACTTGGAGGGTAAGCAAAGTCCTCACTGCCGTCCCCAGAATTGACCATAAGGCTCTTTCTTTTTTCTGGCCCTTCAAGCAGCAACTGGTTAACTGATTCACCATGTTCTTTTGTGATTCTAACATCTGATCCTTCATATCCTGCTAAATTTTAGGTAGTTTCTCTTGCATCTGTATTTGTAGTTGATCCTGTATTTCCTTATACATTTGTTCGAGTTCCAACCTTTGATCCATGGCTTTGGTTTTTCTCCGTGTGTAGTAGCGATGTTTCAAGGTAACTATAATACGATTTCTAATTAATTAGGGTTCTTTTGTGAAATTTAATGCACATGATGCGATGAAATGCAAATACATGAGATGAATGTAAAACTAAAAAGGCATCGATTCTGATCCAATTTCATTTAGAATAACTTTATTAGAAAATAATATCCTTTACATAAAACAGATCATTTATACGGTTTTGCCTTGATGCTCAAAGTTTTAACCCTCTTAAGAAGCCAAGTTAGCTCACGACCCCGGTCTGACTCTAACTCATATTTCACACTTAGTACATCAGCCTAAACCGCTAAGGTCTGTAAATGATCAACCACTTCTCGTATCTGAGCCACAGTTTTACCCATGACGTAATCCCTATCCGTAACCTATTCTTGCGATGGACGAAGTTGCTCCTTCCACTGCTCATTATTCGACTTACAGAATTCAATTCGAAGTTCGCAGTTCTATAGCGCAGTTTCAAGTTCTTCAAATTTTTCTTCCAAATCCTTGATCCTGTTTAGGCTAGCCCTTAATTAAATGTCAGAGTTATGCCACAACGCTGATGTTGTGCCTTTTTTAGTTCCGCTACCCAAGCTACTAATATCCCCTTCTCATTTTGGCTCTTAACCAAGCTTTTTTTTAAAGCGTTTTCTCAAGCTCGAGCATCATGGAACCTCTTCTCCCACTGATCAGCTCTAGCCTTTTCTTCCTGAATTTCTTATCGCCACTGCTCCGACGTCTTTCCCAATCCGATAGTTCTCATCGACATACACAGCTTCTTGTAATCAGTCTTGAAATTGTCCAAGTCTTCTTCGATCTTCCTTTTCTCTTTTCTCAACTTCTCAGACTCTAATTTCTAAACATAGATATCTAGCCTCAAATGCATTTTTTCTTCTTCCAGTTGTTCTATTTTCTTTCCTAGCTCTACATTTCGTTTCTCAAAATCCTGTTTTATGATCTCTAGCTCAGATGGGACCACTTGCAGATATTCTTCCATCGGCTGCGCTACTTCTTGACCTGGCCCGGGGATATTGTCATTGACCCTTTTACTCCACCACCTATTATATTTAGGGGTCATCATCGGACCTACAGCAAACCTTTTCATCCGGCGGGTCTGTTTCCAAGTGTTAGACATTTCTCAGACTTTTTTCTTGTAGTTATTCCCCTTATATAAAAATTCGCACTAGGCTAGCCCCTGGGTTGCTAGTATGAATTGTCTTGATCTGTACTACCTCAACACGAGTAAAGAAGCATACCCAATGGCTCCCCAAATTCCCAACAGAAGAACCCAGTCAAAACTCCCGCATCGGAAAAGAATCTCATCAGGAACCAACCAATGAGCTCTCTACTCAACGTCCTCCTCCTGGAGATTTCGAAGGAGTGCGATCCAATTTTCCTTTGATATGTCATCTCTCTTGGGCATGGCTGCTATCTCTTTTAACGGGGAGTAATTCTCGAAGAAAACCCGATAAAAAACTTTATCCACTTTCTAGAAATGGTTATGGAACCAAGCTAACAATAACTACGCACACCCTATAAATCTTCCTTCGCCGGTTCTCCTGCATGCATTCAAAGATCTAAACGTCTCGGCCAAGATCGGAGGAACATGTGTAACCTCTTTGTCAAGTCAGTCGAAGAGATCCGAGATCGCCTTATCTACATACCCTAGTGCTATTGGGAAAACAATCAACCCATAAATGCTCAAAGCAAACACATCAACCCTTTTCTTCACATCTGGGTGCGTCGAAATCAGATCTCGCAAACTTTTCCAGGGAATACATTTACTTCCTCCTTTTTTCTTGATACGAGCCGCAACCCACTGTTCACTCATTTCCGTGATATTTTTTAATTTCTTCACGAAAGTCGGGACATTAGTGGCTATGTAATAGACCTTGTCAACTTGAAAATTTGGAAAACGAAGCAAGGCTGTATACTCCACAACCGTAGGCCCCAAATCCACATTCCCAAAGGTAAAGCAACTGTAGGCAGGATTCCAAAATTGATCCAAAGCTCGAAGTAGGTACTTATCCACCTTGACGTTGAGTAGATAGGGCATGTCACCATAATTACTGTAAAATAGCTACTTAACCTCATCGTCTCAATTGACCCATATCTCCTTCAATTCCCGGAGATCATTTTGTGTCATGCTGATACGGGTGAAGTCCCATAATTCTGATGCGTACCCCTCTGCCAAGCCATCACCCTTTTCTAATTGCGTTTTCTCTGACCATACACGGACGGCCGTATCATCTTCTACTTTATCAAGAAAATCATTCTCCATTGTAAGCTCTCTAGTTAGTAACTGAACGTGAATTGACACCTCTTTTTTATGATGAAAATGTCATGCAATCAAAGTAAACAAAATAAGTGAGTTATACAAAACTAGAATTCATAGTAAGCAAAGAGTAATAGAGCATCTATTCGGATGACCACTAATGGTTCGACGTGGCTCTATCTAGGGCGGGCCTTTATGGCTCACTATATGTGGTTCGGTTCTAAAGAAAGGGTACCTGAACCAGTAGATTCCTCGATCCTCACCCATTATAGGCTCATATGGATCGAGTTTAGTTCAGGGGGATACATTTCTCTATGGCTGCACAGAGGTGAAAACCTCACGAAGACATAGGTATAGATGTATCCCGAAAGCGATCCACTATCCTACACGGAGGTGAAAACTTCACGAAGGAAATAGCTTCTCACTCCCACTTAAAAGGGTAACCACAACGGTTATGCAATATGATGCAGGAATAACTTACGAGACTCAAATCACAACAAACTTATGACATGACACAAAATGAATGTGAAAAAAAAAAATTTCAAATCAAATTTTTGATTTCCGATAAAAGGACAAAAAAAATCAATTTTACGACTTGACTCTCTTATGAGTCCTCAGGGGAGTCGCCAAGCTGTCGAAACCATTTTAAGTTTGAAGAACGGAGATCGACTTTAAAATGAAATATAAAGTCACCACCGATCTTTTCCGAGGTGTGATCGGATCACCTTGAGATTGATCATTTTAATAAAATATTTTGATTTATTAAAACAATAATTTTGGGTTTACGAAATTTGAAAAAAAGGGTTCGGGAGTCGGTTACGCACGAGGAAGGGTTAGCACCCTCACAATGCCCAAAAATTGGTACCTAATTGATTAATTAATGTTTTAATGTCGAAAATTTGAAAAAAATTTAGAATACGATCCCATTTAAAAATGTTTGAATATACTCGAATTGGATGTTAAGATTCTCTTGTTCCAAATGAATAAAATATCACATCCAGTACATTAGGATACAACAATTCAAACCCTCGAAACCAAGATCATCTCATGATTTCCAGAATTCATGCATGGAAATTTCAAAAGGATATTCAGTTATTTGGTCAAATGGTAAATCAAAGCCCAGCACGTTAGGGCACGATTTCTCGAATTTCTAAACACGAAATATTGCCTTATTTTCAAAAAATTTTGAAAAATAACATCAAGTGCTTTGCTTTATAGAGGTGTATTTTTCACTTTGAAACTCTGATATGCGAATGCGATTGCGATGTAAACAAGATCGAATGCACTAATAAAACAATTTGTGATGGTCACCTAATATACATTATTTACAAACTAACATGATAATCAAAGGCAAATGAATTAAAAGACATATATAACAAATTAAAAATATAAAGCAAATCGAAATAGAGTGTAAGACAATTTGAAAATGATAATGAATGAGTTCAAAATAATAATGTGAGAAAAGAATCAAAACCAATAATATACAAAATGATTTAAAAAAAGAAAATAATAATAATATATGACAAAATCTAAAATAAGTATCTGTATATACATATATAAAAAAGCAAAATAAATCACATGAAGAAAAGTTCAAAATAAACAATAAATACATTTAAAATAAATAATATGTATAAGAGTTGGAAATAAATATTATGTAAAAACTTGAAATAAACAAATAAAATAGAAATTTGAAAATAAAATAAAATAAAATGAATTTATATATAAAAATAATAAGTAAATAAACAAAGGAATAAATACTAAGTATTTAGCTAACTAATTTAATAGTATGATAATAATAATAATAGTGGTAATAATACTAATAATAATAATAACAATACTACTTAAAATAATAGTAATAGTAATAATAGAAATAATAATATTAGAAATATTAATAAACATAATAATGATAAATATAAAACTCAAATTAATTAATTTAACAATAAAATAATCAAAATAATTGAAAAGGATTAAATTGAATTGAAAATAGAAGTTTTGGGGCCAAATCAGAAATAAAAGATAGGGGAAGGACCGAATTAAAACATGCACAGAATAGAGAGGGACCCAAAACCAAATATCCCTTTCCCCTAAACGCGCCGTTGCCAGGGGGACCAATTTGTAATTGCAATAGATCCGTAGGGCAAATTTAGAAATAAAAAATAATTTTAATTGTAAAATCATAAAAAAACGGAGGGACCAAACTAGCAATTAGACTACTTAAAAAACACGCGGATCTCCTAGCTGGTCGGGTCGATCGGACTGGCAAGGCTCAAAACGGCGCCGTTTTGGCCTATATGCATTGGCACCAAAACAACGCAGTATGGGGACACTATGAAAGCCAATTTTTGGTCAAAAACCTCATTTCCCTTCTTCAATCTAAAAAAAAAAAAAAACTTTTCCCCACAAAACCTCTCAAGCCATTCCCCTCCAGTCCAAAGCTCCGGCGCCGGACCACCGTGACGACCATCGGTCACCGGCAATGATGCCGCCATCCACGGTGGCCAGAGATAAAAAAAATTGGCCATTTTTGGCCGTTTTAAACCCCGACCCCGAAAATGACATCTTTCATCGGAGATGCCGGCCTCGATCTTCCCCACGACGGCGCGAAAGCAAATAAATGTAAGATTTTTACCCTCTTTTCGTTTATTTCTTTTTTTTTTAAAAAAAAAGTAAAGGAAAAAGAAATAAATAAATGAAAGCAAAATGAACAACCTTTTCAAAATCTCTTTCGATTCTTAGCCTTTTAATTTCGTGTCTATATTCGTAAAATAAAAAAAAAACCTCTCATTTACATTGTTGAGAATGACTTTATATAGCCTAAATACAACTATTTGCTGCGTGCTTGTAGGTGTAGAGCTAAGATCACGGAGGCGTGGTGCGGACGTGGCGTGGTAGAGTAGCGCACGACGTGGAGGGGCGCCCGATGTGCGACGCCTGGAGGCTAACTTGGCTGCGGCGCAATAGAACCCTAGGGTTCCTGAGGATCATTTGATCTTTGGGCCATTTAGGCCGATACAATTTTCAGTCTAAGTTTTAGGTTCATTTGGGCTTTGATTGAATTCAGTTTGAGGGTTGGTATTTGGGTTTTAATTGGCTGTAAATGGACTTTGTATTTTGGGACTGTTGTTTATTGGGCCCCGTGGTTAAATTGGGCCCTACAACAATGTTTAACCACAATATGAGCAAGTTTCTTGGTGCTATTATCTTGCACCTCGGATGTTGCTGATATTGATGATCTCACCTGTGCGGTTCGATTTGGGATTCCATAAAACCTTCAAACATCCTGTTGACCCAAAGAATCCCAAATAATCCACTTGTTGGCTACATAACCAATTTGAATCCGTTATCATCCTACCACAACCAACTGAAAGATTTACATAACCAATTTGAACCCATTACCGAATAAATAATTGGCAACCAAAAATAACCATTAAACATAAAAGCATAAAAAACACTCTTCATCTCTCTCCCGTTCATCCTCTAACATTATATAGTTAAAAAAATTCTTTAACTAAGACTGATCTACCATTGGGGTTATATATAACTATTTGATCATGCTAAAGAGAATGGCTCCCTTAAATAAAATATTATTTTTAATTTTAAATTAAAAAATTTAAAAAAAGTGATTGATTACACTGGTGGCGCCATTCTATATGGCTCCACTAAATATTGATTACACTGGTGGCGCCATTCTATATGGCTCCACTAAATAAAATAATATTTTTTTAAATTAAAAAAAAAACTAAAAAAAAACCCTTACATAGAGTGGTGACACCATTTTATATAGCTTTACCAAATAAAGTAACATTTTTTTTAAAATTTAAAAAAACTAAAAAATAATAATAACCCTACATAAAGTGGTGGCGCTATTCTCTATAGCTCCATTATCATTATTTATTTTTTGGCCTTTCAATTATTGAGAAATACTAGTATTTCCCTATTATTTATACAAGTGGCGCCATTCACTATGGCTCCATCAAAAAATTGATTTTTTAAATTCCATGGCTGACGTGGCATGTTGGTGGCGTCAATCTCTTTAGCTTCACCAACTTTTACTATTCATTTCAGGCCATTTACTTACATAATCAAGAAAATGAGTCATTTTTGTAATTTATTAAAATTTTAAGGCCATTTTAATAAAAAAACCCCCTCAATTTCTCACATTTTTTTAACACTTTAAAACAAATGGCAAACTACACTATCAGTAAGTTTATGGTTTGATCATTCAACTTCAAAAAATTACAAGATGGTTATCAAAATATTTTAAAGTTTTCATTTATATCAATGAATTATTCGAAAATTTTCATTTAAATCATTGAATTGTTAAGTTTTTATTTATTTATATAAATTTATCTAATGAACTCCAAGCAACGATTTGATTCGTAATTCGGTACTCTACCTAAAGTTAAAAATGTGGAATAGTCTTAAATATTTCAATCTTTTTTAAGAAGTAGTTGGGTGCGGTAATGAGAATACCAAAAAAATATTTCAATCTTTTTTTGAAATTGTAACTTTCAAATGCTTTCATATAAATCATGTCAGCTGATGATGATGATGATAATAAAGTATTAATATGTATCGGTGTACTATTTTTGATTTCTCATTATTTTAAAAAAATTTAATAAATGTATATAAAAATATTTATAAATATTAAATAATAAAACTAAATAAATTTTAAATATAAAATATTAATCAATAATATAAAATATTAACAAGTTTTACAAATACAATTCATCATTAAACAAATTCAAAACAAACAAAAATATGATGAATTCATCTCGCAAGTGATAATCCTTAATTCATCAAATTCAAAAATAATAATGAAAATTTTAATTTTAATTTAAAATATTTTTATATTTTTATATTATGGCCAATACTCTATATTTCAATCAATATAAGTGAAATCAATCAAGACACATTGATATGGCTGGTATGACCAAAATTTACATCAGGATGGAACCTACATTTTATTGTTTTAATTTATTATTAAAACAGAGTGTTTCGGTCAATATTAGCAATATCGAAATGGAAGCCATGATTACAATACCAATAATTCAAAAAGATAAATGATGCAGTGGTATGGTGTATTGCATTCCAAAGGGCAGACAAAAATTCGAACTATGTGAATAACATTGTTGGGATGGATAATACAAACCCCAAATTTAAACGGCAAAATATACATAGAATACAATTTGTCTTTCAAGTTGAGTTGATTACAATTTATACATTTGAAACTTAGCTCATCTACTTGTATTTTTAAGAATTTAGTTTTTTATTTTTTTAGATTTAAAATTGAGGTATAACTATTACAACTATTAAAATTTTTTATTAAATTCTTTGATGTGACATTTTAAAATTAAATATATATTTACTAATCAAGTAATAATAAAATAATATTAAAAATACTGATTAAAATTAAAAAACACTAATTCAAATTAGTCATAATAAAATATAATTTTTTAAAAAACTAACATTGATGTAAGCATTAACTGTGGGAAGCAATAATGTCTCTATTTCTAAAATTAGACATATAAATTATATATAATTATAAAATATTTTAATAAAATTAATGAGGATAATTATTTAAATTAATTAATAAAATTATAAAATATATAAACTAAATTACCTTAAAAATTAAAATATAAAAATTAAATATCAAAACTGAAATTTAACCATATATCCACGGAAAATAATATTAAATCTTTTGTGGAGGGATTTGATTTTAAAAATTTAAATTTTATCAATCAGTAAAGATGGTTTAAGCATGTACCTTTTATTCTTTTGGCTTATTATCAATGAAATTATTTTGATAATGTATTATTTTTCAAAACCTTTTTAATAGTATATCTAACAAAACAAGTTATTAAACATTGTTGGTAGATGAAATAAGACTCCTTAAATATTTGGATCATCTCTAATAATCTGTTTCACTTGGGATAATTGTTTCAATCAGTAAAAACCAAAATAAACGACACGACCGAACATCAAAACCCTTCTTTTTACCCTAAACTAATTCCAATTTTATTACAACTCATCTTTACTTGCTGTAAAATCTCCCATGAGTTCTTCAAGTGAGATCTCATCCTCTTCCATGATTTCTCCATCTTTACCGTCCCATGCTTCTGTCTTTGCAATCTCGGGTGTGCCCTCCAATGGTAAATTTCCCTTGCCTCCGCGCCCTGCTTCCTTCACAAACTCACTGCCATGGACAAAATTTTTGCATGTTCTAAGTTTCCTTTTGTTCATTCGTAAAAGAGCGGCAGTCAGTGCAGAAGTCGGAAAAGAAATACTTACATGATATGCTCGAGCTCAAATGCACTTATGAGTGGAGCAGATGCTCCTTTCTTGACGTTCAAGGCTACAAGAGCTGGATAACCATATCCGCCAACACCTACACGGTTTTCGAGATCTGGTTGCTTACCGGCAGCAGCCCAAACATAGCTATAGGAGATAAAATTGTCGTTAGAACAACACACACACATACAAATTGAGATCTCAAGAGAAAATTAGCTTGCATGTACTTGCCTGTAAGGACTCCTTTTAAATTTCTCTGCAACTGACAATAACATGTCCAAGTACTTGTTCCTTCCTTCAGCCTTCGAGTCTAGAATGTCAGGCAAGAAAGCAACGAAGCATATGGCAGCTGAACTACATTTCTCCGCCATCACATCCTATTTTGAATAGATTATACTTTTCAGTAAACAACAATATAGTTTAGAAAAGACTGCAACTATTCTTGAAGCACGAGTGTGAGACTTACTGGGCCAGTCAGCTCTGTCACTTCAGCCGGTCCGACATTAGTTTCTAGTTGCTCTAGAGCAAATGATTCAATAGCAGAGGCGGTTCTAGCACCCTCGTAAGGAACTGGGCTGTCTTTGTCAGCACCAAATACTAAGATGGTAGGGAACCCTTGAACGTTGAACCTGCTCATGAGAGACTGCAAACCACACATCCCATTATTAAACCAACAATATAAAACAAATACATCTAAAAGTTCCAATATAAATATATATGAAAAAGAAGGAAAACTCGCTTCTCTAATTTGAAAAATATTTGTTAGGAGTGGAAAAGTGATGTCCAAAATAGAAAAGCATCTTATTCCGTTCTAATAAGATTTCATAGAGTGATTTCTAGGTATGGAAATATTCTCAGAAGGCAGATGCCTCGCAATATCAAGTTTGACAACACAAGCAAATTACCTTCTCAGAATCGCAGTCAACATGACCAAGCTTCACCTTCCCCTTCAAGTTATTAGCAGCCCTCTTCCACTCAGGAGCAAGTCTTTTACAGTGTCCACACCTTTACAGAAGTACTTACAAGGTATTAATCATCAAAATCAGAAGATAAGAACTAGAAACTTACTATGTTAGCAAGCATTAGGTTATGTGCAAAATTTTATGTAACATAGATGACTGCATTGAGATCGATTTAGTCTCATATATGATATACTCTGCAGAAGCATGTTTTCTATATCAAATTTTACTTCTTTAGAGATACATACAGATTTCATGTAGGACAAAAGCATACCGATTGCTTTCATCAGTTGGAGCACTGGTCTTTTAGTAAGTTCAGTATCATATGTTCTAAAGAACATTTAAAAAGTTACACACACACACACAATTAATATCTTCCAAAAAGGTCACTATATCATATTCTTGAATTAACTTAAAATATAAGGCTATTTTGAACATATTCTTTAACTTCTTCAGTAACAATATAGCTGCACAATAATATCATGATGCTTTGAAGATTTGATTTATTCTTATTCGTTAAAAGTTCCTAAATGCCTTTATACCTAGAAATCATCCATTATCAGTTCAATTCTCATAGGAAACACAAAATTAAAACATGTCATCATAAGAAACATAAACAGCATTTAACAGTTTCATGTACATGAATCTACAGTGATACTGGTGAAGCACCATTTCTTGATGAGTGTTACTAAAATTAAGCAAGCTTACCAAGGAGCGAAAAACTCCAAAATCCAAAGTTCTTTACTTTTGAGCACCAATTCATCAAAGTTGTGGGAATTCAATTCTACAGATGCACTAGACTCAGATTTCTCACTTGATCCTCCAGATGCTTTCCCAGCGAGACGGTCTTTCAAAAGTGCCTTTACCTGTACAATTCACAAAAGTTTGCAATAATTCAGCTCAAGTCTTAGAAAGAATGTTTTAGTATAAAATTGATACACTTTAATTTCAATTTCAAATTTTAATAATGACTTATCAAATTCATAAATAATGAGAAATCCTAACTGATAGAGAAATAAGGCCATGAGAGACAATTTTTGACAGTTATCAGGTCCATGTCCATGTTTGGCAGCTACTTCAGTTACATAAAGACAACTTTAGCAATGTAGTATGGTCTCATATTGCTTGGGATCAGATTCTGTAGGAATTGGAATGTGCCAGAGAAGTGAGAAAGGATTTGTTCAATTTTCCTAATGTTAGAATCTACAATATCATTACATGTCCATTGCAAATACACGTCCCAAAAAAAATGGCATTTGTAGCAGTTGCATAGCACATGACATGAAAATAATCTTCCCTATTCACAACATATTATCAGATGTCAGTAAGTCTTGTCTTAAGGTGAATCTATGAACTAATGCATATTAATTAACACTACAAGATCACTCCTATCTTACTCGATATACAATGGCCTAAAAAGTAAGAAATGAATCATCTTAACATGGAAACAGATTCAGTACTTGATAACAACATCATGATCTAATAAAATCTTGATACTTCAATCAATCAACATACTGTAACAAACCTGCTGGAGAGCAAATTCGGCAATAGGTTTGACATCTCTAGCTCCCATATAATCTACAGGTGGCTTTCCAGGGACGAACACTTTTATTGTAGGAAATCCTCTAATCCCGTATTCCTGTGTAGCAATCACAATGCTTTATAAGCACATAAAATTAACAGTGAACAAAAGAATTTCCAGTCAGCTGCAAGGCATTGTGCGTAAATGACAATCCTGTACATAATGGGATGGAAACTATTCCTGCTAGTTGAACAACAATCAGCACACCAACAAAATAGAACCTAAATTACATCTCAGATTTTTGAAAAGGTATGGCTGATAGATTTGCCAAACCTGGGAAAGAGACTTATGAGCATCAGCATCGAGGGCTGCCACTGTAGCGACACCTTTCAAGACATTGGAGGCTTTCTCCCATGTAGGTGTTAAAGTTTGGCAATGGCCACACCAAGGCGCGAAGAACTCAACCAAAACAACTCCGTTAGAATTTAAAACCTGCCACAATTAAAAAAGACTCAATAAGCTATTCTTCTCGATATGCTTGTCTCTTACCCTTCTTGAATTACTATAATAAGCGAAAGTCAGATCAATGAAGAGATGTGTCATCATGCAATGAAAATGCTATGGTCCATTTGTATCCCCGATATGGAATTTAATCAAGAGTATTGAATAATGTAAACTGAAATCATTGCTTAAACTCAAACAAAATTTTAAGGTGTAGAAAACCTGAATGTTTAATGCACTTAAAATACATTAAACCGTTCATCTAAATGACCTATTTCTAAATTAACTAGTAAACTTAACACTTCAAAATCAAAACAAAATAAAGGCCTTTTATAATAAAATATAGTTAAGTGACAAAATTCCAAAGAACTAACTCATTTCTAATCGTATTTAATTTCTTCAATTGTGATCCAACAGAAAGATGCATTTCATATAACTTAACAGAAATTTAGATCCTCCTTATTCTTTTCGATTCTGTTCTTCGACATATTTTTTTTTCTAATCAACGGAAAATGATGAAAAGTTTACCTTGGACTTGAAATTAGATGGAGTGAGCTGAACCACTGGCGACGACGGCCCGTAAAGAGCGTTAGAGATGGTGAAGGATGTGAAGAGAAATGATAAAGCTATTAGCAATGGAGATCGCGATCTATGCATTGTATATATTTTCCGTCACTTTATCAGGAATTCGTGATTTTCCTCTATCGCTCAGATTGATTAAATCTCTCTGATGGAGAAGAAACCTCTGGAGTGGCGAGACAGTCTAGAGAAGACTACTAAAACCCCTCGTCTCAGAGGAAGCTACGTGTGCTAGCCAATGAGCTTTCAGCACGTCAGCTCGCCACGTTGTAAATAGCCAGAAGAAAGTTCTTATTTGTTGGAGGATGTGGAAAATGGAGTTACAATGCTTTCAACGCCCATTGGTGACACGTGTACACTTATCAACTTTCATTTTTATTATTCTTCTTTCTTATGGATTCCATTTTACTCCGAGATTGCAGTATAGGTAGTTAAAATTTTTGATTGGATTGATTTATTAAGTTTAATTAAATAAATTATTAAAATTATAAAAAAAGAAAAAAATTAAGATATAAAAAAATAATTTTGATTGATTTTAAATTAAATTTGTATAAATTCGCTAATGAATTAATCTAACCCCTTATTTCGAACTAACATCTCAATCATTCCTTAATTTTTTATTGAACCCATCAATTTTATTATGAAAATACTGTTTTTATTTTTGCTAGTGATAGAAAACTCCTCTAACTTAATCAAAGTATATATTTGATGACTTTCTCACATCGCAATAATTTTTTGGTAAAAATCGCAAGAAGAAAGACAAGCAGATTATGGCCAAGGGAAGGAGATATTGAAACAAGAGGTGTAGATTTATTTATTTATTTATTTTTGCCTCCTTTTTGAGATGTCAATGATCGCGGTAATCTTGGACTAGCTTAATCATGTTGAGAAGGGATTGTGACTCTTGTAGTGTCGAAACGAGTTTCCATCCCACCTACAAATTGCCAGAATAATGTCAACTTACTTTTGGATGTTGGTTAACTTACAAGATGTGATACTTAGGTCCATTTTAACAGGATCAAAGAAAGTAAAAGTATGAGAATTTTGGCAGGTGAAAAGATTTCTTCAATCCTTTTTAATTTTGATATTGATCAAATTAGTTTCTCTAAAAAAATTGAAATAATTTAGTTCTTATCAATTTTAAAATGAGCAACTAAGGATTTTAATTACATCGTTAATATTTTTCATTAATTTTACATAAATTTAATTGTTATAATAACAAATTTAGCTCTCATAATTTACACATCTATTTATTTTGTCATAATTTAATAAATTTAACCTATAATATTTTTGTAAAGGTGGAAATGCTAAGGCTAAATTTGTTGATTTTTTTTAGAATCAAGACCAAATTAACAAAATTTGTAAACATCGAGAGCTAAATTTATTATTATACCAATCACAATTATGCACAATTGTTTAAAAACATTTAACGTCATGATTAATTGTCCTTAATTATTCACTTTCAAAATTGGCAAGGGTTAAATTGCTCTAAATTTTTTAAAGGGACTAGTTTGCTCAAATTAAAATTTGAGGGAGATTGGAGAGATCTTTTTGTTATTATTATTGTTTTTGCATACATGAAAACTATGTCTCCAACAAGTATTGCCATGTCCCATATCAGTGTGCGAGGGGGGAGTCACAATGTGGAAAGTATTGTAGTTAAAGCATTAAAATGGTTTGAATTATTGTCAAATGAATGCAAGATTGAATTGCAGAGGTCATTAAGCCTTTTTACCTCTCGTATTGGGTTGAGGGATTGTTGAAGATAAAATCATTTCTTTGATTTCCAGATTGTTTAGAGTGTAAGTGAAAATTGTGTAAAAATTTCTTGCTTTTTTGTTATTGATATCTTCAATAAGGAGTAATGTGTCGTATGATTACATGCAAGTGTATACGGTTGTACAAATAATAAGTAGTAAGTAAAGAGTTATTGTCTCCATAGGGACTGTTGTATAAGTTAATTGTAAAGTTAATTATAAAACAATTTGGTAGAAAATAAGTGATAAGCCATAAAAGTAACATGTTTTAATCCCATTCTTGATGCGTTTTTGGATGATTTATTAGGTGAGCATAGGGAAGTGAAAGGAGCGAAAAAAGGGCTAAAATTGAAAAAAAAAGAGCTGTTTTCAGTAGCCACACGGCCTGGGCACTTTCACACGAGCTGACCACATGCCCATGTGCCAGCCCATGTCGATATCGCTCCTTGTTTCCCAAACACGCGAAAAAAACCAATTTTTAGGGTTTTTGAGCATTCTAAAGTCTATAAATGCATACTAGAAGAAGACCTAAAGGGAGCACGCAGAGAAGAACGAAGAAATTACTCGAAGAACGCCGTCGAAATCAACTCAGAAGCAAGATCTCCTTCAAGATTGAAGATCTCTAGTCAACTTATCTAGAAGTTTTGGGGTTTCTTTAAGTTTTGTTGTTTTCCTGATTTTGAGATGTTTTCCTCCCAAAGTATGAACTAAATTCCCTAGATACCTAGGGAAGATGAAACTTATGATGGATCTTGTTATTTAATTTCTGAATTATATGATAAATACTTGATTTCTTGATCTCAATTATGTGTACGTATTCCATGTTTTAATGTTTTTAGGATATTAATTCATGATTGATGTACTTATTTCAGTGGAGCAAAAGTCCCTGTTTAAGAGTAGATTTGGCATAATTGAGTGGAGTTGCATGCAATCTTAGGACAACATAAATCTACCAGATTAGAGTCAAATCTAATAGGGAAATCCATAGATCAAGTTAATGCGATAATTGGTGTTTTAATTAAAAATATATTTCAATTAATCTACCTAGAGTCAGTTATTTTTACTCTCGAAAGAGATATTAATATAATTTAGGGATTTCTATAGATCAAGGCAAGTGAATAAATCGTTTAATTCAGATTCAGAATAATAAGTGAAGTCTAGGTGGATTCTTTCCTGGGTATTGTCTCTCTCATTGGTTCATTCGAATATTTTCTTACTTAATTCTTTGTTGCGTCTTAATAATTAGTTTAGATAAATTTTAGACTAAAAACAACCCTTTCAATTTATAGGCTAGATAATAAAAAGATAGTAATTACTAGTACTTTTAGTTTTCATAGATACGATATTCCCGACTCGCCAAAGCTATACTACTATTCGATAGGAGCGCTTGCCTTTGTCATGATTTTAGTTAGTTAAGTGAATCATCATTAAGTTTTTGGCACCGTTGCCGGGGACTAAGATATTAGGAACACTTGATTTTTATTACTTTAGCCATTTTTATTTTATTGCATTTTATTTTTGTTTTTAGTTTAATTTTTGTTTTCTAATTTTTTTTGTTTATTTCTGGTAGGTTATTTTAGTTTATGACTAGAAGAAACCCGTTAGGACCTTTACCATTTGATAGTGAGATCAAAAGCACAGCTCATAGAAACTGTATAGAAGTAAGGCAGAGTCAACAAAGTATGGTAGAAGAGTAAGAGGATGTTATTGTTAAAACTGAGAAGATGGTTGATAATCATAATTATCAGCTACCCCCTGTGGTTGCCGCGAATCTTGCAAATCTGAATCTTGCTCCTCGTACTATGTACGATTATGTCAAGCCTAATTTAACTGGGATTGAATTGAGTATTGTGAGACCTGCTATTGCTATGAATAACTTTGAACTGAAACCGAACACCATTAAGATAATTCAATGGTAAACTATAATATATATATATATTTTGGCATATTTGTGGACGATTTTTCCTTGGTTTCATTGAATTTGATTCTCCCAATCCTTTAATTTCATGTTTTATACTTAGAAGAGCTTAGGATGGCGAAAAGAGCAAGAAACGGGCCAAAAACAGACAAATTAGACCTAAATTAGTGTTTTACACGGCTTGGGTACTTTTACACGGGTGATCCACATGCCCGTGTGTGACACATGGGAAACGCCCGTGTGTCATGGCCGTGTCAACATTAATCCAAGTCAGAAATGCACACAGCCTGAGCACTTGCACACAGACGTGGTACATGGCTGTGTCCCTGTCGAGCCCAAGTCTAGTTCTACTTGGAAAAGGCTAATTTTGGGCATTCAAAAGTCTATATAAACACTCTAGAAGAGGATTAGAGAGGAGACGGAGAGTTGAAGGCAGAAAATACTCAAGGGCAGCCATCGGAATCACCTCAGAGGCAGGATCTACATCAAGACTGAAAATCTCCATCCAATTTCCTAGAAGTCTTTGGGTTTCTTTAAGTTTTGTTGTTTTCCAAACTTTGAGATGTTTTCCATTATTATTATAAACTAAACTCCCTAAATACCTAAGGGAGATAAAACCTAATACAGATCTTATTATTATTTGAGTTATATGATAAATACTTGTTCTTATTCTTAATTGTGAATTTAACTTTTACTTTAATATTCTAGGATATTAGTTCAGGTTTTTGATGTGCTTATTCAGTGGAGCAAAAGTCCCTGTTTAAGAGTAGTTCATTCATAATTAAGCGAAGTTGCATGCAATCCTAGAGATAGGACAACGTAAATCTGCCGGATTAGAGTCAAATCTAATAAGGAAATCCATAGATCAAGTTAATGCGACAATAGAGGTTTTAATTAGAAAGAGATTTCAATTAATCAACATAGAGTCAGTTTTTTTTAGTCTCGAGAGAGATATTAACATAAATCAGGGATTTCTACAGATTAATTCAAGTGAATAAATCGTCTAACTCAAAGGTAATAAGTGAAGTCTAGGTGGATTCTTCCTTGGGTATTGTCTTCTCCTTTGGTTTTCCAAAAAGTATTCTCCAACTTTAATCTCTGTCGTAATCTTAGTTAATTAGATAATTAGTTTTAAATAAAACATTCTTTTAATTTTTAGGCTAGATAATAAAGATAGTAATTACTAGTACTTTTAGTCCTTGTGGATACGATATTTCCGGTCTCACCATAACTATACTACTGCTCGATAGGTGCGCTTACCTTAAGTCTAATTTTTAGTTAGTTTTACGACCATCATTCAACAATTTGTTCAGTTCGATGGCTTGCAAGATGAGGATCCAAATACTCATTTGGCCAACTTTTTGGAATTCTGTGATACTTTCAAGATAAATAGCGTTTCTAACAATGCCATTCGCCTTCGGTTGTTTCCATTCTCATTAAGAAATAAGGCTAAATAGTGGTTGAACTCCTTACCACGAGATTCTATCACTACATGGGAGTAAATGGCTGAAAAGTTTTTATTAAAGTATTTTCCACTAGCTAAGACAACCAAGCTGAAGAGTGATATCTCTTCCTTCTTACAAATGGATTTAGAGACTCTATATGATGTATGGAAGAGGTATAAGAATTTATTGAGAAGGTGCCCTCACCAACACCTGAAGCGGCTTATGAGTTTATAGAGGAAATGTTACTGAATAATTGTCAGTGGCAAGTCATGAGGATAAAACCGATAAAAGCAGTCGGTGTTTTTAACGTTGATGGAGTCACCGTGTTATCGAATCTAGTAGAACTTTTGAATAAAAAGATTGATGGTTTATATGGTTCTACGCAGGTACACTCGGTGATACAGTGCGATACAAATAGAAGGATGAGCAATCCAGAATGCCTATCCTATAATCCTAGCACAGAGAACAAAGAAATCAACTATATGGGTAATAATTCTAGACCTCAGAATAATCCTATAGTAACACTTATAATGTAGGTTAGAGAAACCATCCTAATTTCTCTTAAGGTGGTCAAGGAAATCAGAGACTACAACCCCCTCCAGGCTTCCAACAACAAACTTACTCACAAGAGAAGAAGCCAAACCTTGAGGAGATGTTGACGAAATTTATTTCGACGTTAGAAACTGATTTTCAAAACACCGAAATAACGCTTAAAAATCAACAAGCTTTAATTCAAGGGCTCAAGAATCAAATAGGTCAGCTTGCTATGCTGATTTCAGAAAGACCACAGGGTAGCTTTCCGAGCAACACTGAAACTAACCTAAGGGAGTAGCTTCATGCAATTACGGTTCGAGATGAAGAAGGGTTAGTTAAACCTGAACCAGAATTAAGGCAAGAAAGTGTGGTAAGTCAAGGTAAGGTTGAGGTGAGTCACAATGATCAAAAACCGGTAAGTAAGGAGTATAAACCTCGTGTGCCATACCCAAATGCGATAAATAATGACCATACAAATGAAAAATTTGGTAAATTTCTTAAATTTTTAAAAAAAATTCATATTAACTTACCATTTATTGAAGCTCTTTCGTAGATGCCAAATTCTGTAAAATTTTTAAAGGAGTTTTTAGCAAACAAGCGGAAGTTAGATGATTCATCACACGTGGAGCTAAATGCAGTTTGCTCAGATATCTTACCGAGTAAACTACCTAATTGGTTGAAAGATCCAAGGAGTTTTACTATTCCTTGTTTAATTGGTAGTTTAAATGTTAATAATGCTTTGGCTGATTTAGGGGCTAGTATTAATGTCATGCCCTATAAAATGCTTAAACAACTAGGTCTTGGGAAACCCAAACAAACTAGGATGAACATTCAATTGGCAGATAGAACCATTAGATTTCGTAGGGGTATTGTTGAAGACGTACTTTTAAAATTGATAAATTCATATTTCCAGTTGATTTTGTTGTTTCAGACATGGATGAGGATAGTAATGTACATTTAATTCTAGGTCGGCCCTTTTTAGCAACTGCTAGAACCATCATTGATGTTGGTACAGGTGAATTGATACTTCGTGTAGGTGATGACACGATTAACCTCTAAGCTCGTGATTCTGCCAAGATATCTAGTGATCGAGATGATTTTACGAGTTCTGTTAATATAAGTAACATTGTGGCTCCACATTATGTGTAGAAAATGCCTCATAAAAATGTGATAGAGCCACGGTCTAGCTTATATGACAAAAACAAATCAACTTATGAAGAACGAAGGCTACAAATCGATGAACTAGATGAATGGCGGAACCATGTCAAAGAGAAACCGAGAACACATGATGCAAAACCAAAGCTACTCCATGACGAGTTTAAAGATGGAACGAACCAATTTAATGTTGGGAACCAGGTACTGTTAGATGAAACGGACTCTCGAATAACTACTTCAGAGTTTAACGCAAACGGAGTGACTCCTTTTACAGCACTCAATGTCTTTTCATACAGTACAGTCGAGGCAACTCATTCTCATTTCAGTGCTTTTAGGGTAAACATTACTCGACTTAAACCTCATTTGAATAAAAGAATTGACAGCGAGAAAAAGGAGTTTCGACTTCGCAAACCACCATGACCCTGCGAATACGAGGTAAGTCGAGCTTAGACTTTAAATAAGCACTTCGAAGGAGGCGACCCGAGTGCTAACACTGTTAATTTCTTAATTTTATCTCGTGCTATTTTTTTAAAATTAAAAAAAAAATTGAGTATTTAAAAACCCACATGACCGAGACACACAGGAGTGTCCTTGGCCATGTGGATCTTTTGACTTAGTTTTAAATTTTCAAAAAAATCGACAGTGAGTTACACAGGTGTGTCCTTGGCCTTGTAGATCCTGGGACTTAATTTTTCTAAAAATCGATAGAGACATGGCCTAAGCCAGTCTACATGGGCATGTGATACGGCCTGGACACATGGGCGTGTTATAGGCCGTGTGAAACTTGTAGCTAAAATTTTCAATTTTAAAACAAGTCAAAGAGTTACAGGGCAAGTGATCGCGATTTTCGTGACAGCTAAGTTTTATATATTTATAATTACTCGTTCATGAAACTAACTATTATCGCGATGTAGGCAAGTGTACCTATCGAACAGTAGTATAGTTTTAGCAAGACCGGATTGTCGAACCCAAAGGAACTAAAAATACTAGTCATGACTGTCTTTTTATTATCTAGCCTAAAAATAAGGTGGTTTTGTTTTAACTAACTAATTAACTAATCTAATAATTCACATAGAATGGAATTGGGGGATTACTTTTGGAAAACGATTGAATTAAGACAATATCTAAGGAAAAATCCATCTAGACTGTACTTGTTATTCTGGCTCCGAATCGGACGATTTATTCATTTAACTTGTTCCTAGAGATCCTTAAGTTATGTTATTATCCCTATTCAAGACTAATAACGTCTAATCCCTAGATTGAATAATGGAGACTTTTCTCTAATTAACACCCTAGGGTTGCATTAACTCGATCTATGGATCCCCTTATTAGGTTTCACCCTA
Organism: Gossypium arboreum; assembly: GCF_025698485.1. Lineage (NCBI taxonomy): Eukaryota > Viridiplantae > Streptophyta > Magnoliopsida > Malvales > Malvaceae > Gossypium > Gossypium arboreum. Next base: position 19,869,779 of record NC_069080.1, read on the forward strand.
ATCTGGTAAAATCTTGTCACCCTATCTCTAGGCGTGCAATCAACTCCGCTTAATCATGACAAATGTACTCTTAGACAGGGTCTATTCCCCCTCTAAATAAGAGCTTATCTTGAATCAGTATCCTAGGATATCAAAACAAGAATTAAGAACACATAATTAAGAACAAGTTAAATATTTATCATACAATTTAGAAAATAATAACAAGATTCGTCTTAGGTTTCATTCCCCTTAGGTATTTATGGGATTTAGTTCATAACTAAAAGGCAAAACACCTTAGAAGCATAATGAGTACAAAACATAAAGAAAACCTAAAACTCCTGAAGGGAAATTGAAAGGAGATCTTCAGTCTTTATGATGAATCCGGCTTCTGAGATGGATCAATCGGCTTATTTCTAGTAATTTCTTCCTTTCTCCCTGTGTGTCCTCTTACTTTCCTCCTCTAGGGTGTATTTATAGGCTTTAGAATGCCTAGAAGCCCTCAAAATTGGCCTTTTCTGAATTGGACTCAACTTGGGCTCGGTAGGGACACGCCTGTATGACACGCCCGTGTGAGTCATGCTTCGAATCTGCCAAATTGACACGGCCGTGTGGTCTGCCCATGTGAGGAGGTCCAGGCCGTGTTGAATTCGTACTTTGGCCCATTTTTATCTGTTTTTGGCTCGTTTTTCGTTCCTTTTACTCTCCTATGCTCTCCTAAGTATAAAACATGAAATTAAAGCATTAGGAGCATCGAATTCACCAATTCTAATGGAAAATCATCCATAAAATACGTTAAGCATGGGGTAAAAATATGTATAAATTACGGTTTATCAAATACCCCCATACTTAAGCATTTGCTTGTCCTCAAGCAGAATTTTCAACTCATAATCAAAATAAATCCTTCTCAACCTATAATTCCTATCGATAATATCTCAAAATAATCCATAGGTAATCATACATTGAAAATTCAACTGAAAGAACATCAAAGTTTCAATTATTTCAAGTTGAGCACTTTATCATGAAAATATAGGTGTCTCCTATAACATCCTGATTTTCGGGTTTTTCGCGATTCTTGATATTTTAAGTAAGTTTCTAAAATTTGGTATGTGATTATGGAATTCATAATTTGGGTATGTAAATGGGCTTATGGAAGGCCCATGATATGGCCAAAACCCGGGAGAATTTTTAAATTTTGGACTTAGGAGTTAGGGGTTCTGGCTAGGTGCCCTTATATAAAGTTGTGGGTAAAATGTATCACAAAAAGAGCTTTAGTAAAGTGGCAAGGTTGACGCCACTAAGCTCCTAAAAAGGTGGCGTATGGAGCATAAGGGAAGATAGGGGATCGATTCTCTGTGTTGGCAAGTAAGAGTATTTATTTTTATGTGCAGGAAGGGTAAGTGTTGGAATCCAAGTCGATTCTGTAATAGGAGAGTTTGGATCAAGTCAAATGCATGGATTAAGGAGGGATAAGGGGAGATATTTTAGGGATTTGATATGAAGATAGAGTTGGCCGAATAAGGGAGATTGGAGGGGGGAATTTCGGCAGAGAGGTTTAGTTAGGGATTTTCGGCACTTAGGTATTTTTGTGCCGTTTTCTCCCTAGAGGATTAGTCTTTTTCTCTCTTTTTCTTTTGCAGCCGAATCTACCATCTCTTCTTCCATATTTTCTTCCTTCTCCTTCTTTCAAACCAGCCCACTATTCCCTCCATTCACCCATTGTTTCTTTCCTTTATCTCTACTTCTGCCGAAATATCGCAAAAAGCCAAAATCAGTGAAGATAGGGGGTGCCGATTCTTTGTGACCAGCAACCTTTTCTTTCCTTTTCAATTGTTGGCATTCAATTCCTTTACCTTTTAGGTGTACAGATTTAAGAGAAGAAAGACTGTGGTAAGTGCTCGAACTCTAAACGATTCCTAGAGTAACTTTTGGCCAAAAGCCGAAACCCCTCTAGTTTAGGGAGGTGGCCGAATATGGGTATAGGCCTTATGGGGTCTTCTTTTAATATTTTTGTGGTTTATTTAGTGGAGGGGTAGAAAGGTGTAGTGTCGACTTGGAGTAGCTTGGATCACCGGAGTGGCTAGACCTAGTCATCAATCGCGGCAAGGTAAGATTCCTAAGGCCACTATAGATGGTGGCCGAATGTGTAAGTATTAATATTAGATGATTTTTGGTTTGGTTCAATTGTGGGAAGCTGATTATTAACGATGGATTATAGAAGAAATCGTGTAGGAGATCTCGTCGAGGAATATCGCCAAACAGGTGTGTAACGAACCCTCTTTCATAAGCTTAAAGTGATAAATGCCGAAAAGCCGAAATGCCAAAATTCTGGCATTTCGAGGACTCGTGAGCAAGTGAATGCTCATTAGTTAGTTAGATTCATTGAGATGATGATCAGGAACATTGGAAACGGTAAGAACGTGATTTTTGGCATTCACGGTAAGTTTGGCCTCGAGGGGCTGCAATAGGGCCCAATAGGCTTTTGGGCCCATTTGGGTAAAATTGGTAGAAAATGGAAATCTGTTAAATTGCATGTTAAGACTGTTAATACTGTTATGGATATAGGCTAAATAGGCCTAGATGACAAAATCGGCTAAGTAGGGCCCATTAGGGGTTTTAGGCCCAATAACTCGGTTTATTAAAAGTGGGAAGCTACTGTTTAAACAAATGAATAGTTAGTAACTGATGATGAACATGGAAAAATCCCTAATTTTTGGTAAACTTATGATATTACCCTTATAATATGAAAACGACCGTTTTACCCCTAAGTAAAAATGACCATTATACCCCTAGGGTTTAAACGTAAATTTTAATACATGGGATTTTGATAAACATGGTATGTATGATATGCACATGACACGTATGATATGCACATGATGTGTATGATATGCACATGATGTATTCATAAATGCATTGGGTTGGGTTTTTATATGGATGGAGGAAGTGTAAAAGGGCTTATGCCCCAGTTATGATAAAAGGCTTATGCCCCAATTATGATAAAGGGCTTATGCCCCAGTTATTAAAAGGGCTTATGCCCCAGTTATTAAAAGGGCTTTGCCCCAGTTATTAAAAGAGGCTAGGCCTCCAGTTATATGATAAAACAACTATGGTGCCAGTGGAGAGTTATGGCGGGGTGGGTTGAGTTAATCCCCACATGGTGTGTTGGTTGGTACTGGTGGAGAGTAGCGGATGGTGGGTTGAGTAGTCTCCCCAAATGGGCTTGCATTCTCTCATTGACATTACATGTGATATTGAAATGGGCCTATGGGCCATACCGTTTACAGTAAAGGCTTTGGCCTAGTAATATGAAATATGAAAAGGCTTCGGCCCAGTGTTATGAAATATGAAGTGTGAAAAGGGCTATGGCCTAGTACATGTTGAGATTGGATTTGGGCTTAGGCCAACAGGCTGTTATTGTTTTGGGCTCTGAAAGGGGCTTGTTGCACACTGAGTTTCCAAACTCACCCCCTTTCCTTAACCTTGCAGGTGAGCCTTGATGTGGGGACTTGGGCTGGAAGGGATTCAGAGTAGCCACGGTGATCGCCTTTGGACTTTTAAATAAGCGTTGGTTTTCATTAAATTTCCTTTAATTATTATTTATTTTGGGGTTGTAATAAGGCCATTTTAACTTTCCTTTTATTTCTTTTCGGGATTATTGTAACGCCCCCTTTACCCGAGACCGTCGCCGGAGTCGAGCACGAGGCATTACTAAACTTATTTGAGCACTTAAACAAATTCAAACAATTTATATCACACTTTCCAGACAAGCTGTCCAACTGTGTCATAGTTGCTAAATAATTCATATCTCGAGTTATAAAACTCGAAATCCAAATCCGTAAATTTTCTCTGAATTTATACTCATATATCTACTTACCAATTTTTTCTAGAATTTTGGTCAAGCCAATTAGTACAGTTTATTATTTAAAATCTCCCTGTTTCAGGGTTTGACTACTCTGACCTTTGTGTATTACGAATCAGATATCTCTCTGTACAGAGCTTCAATGACTATGCCGTTTGTCTCTAATAAAACTAGACTCAATAAGGAATCATTACATATAAAGTATGACTTCTAATTATCTTTGTAAAATTTATGGTGAATTTCCAAAGTCAGAACAGGGATCCAGAAATCGCTCTGGCCCTGTTTCACAAAAATTTAAACATCTCATAAAATATAGCTCATATACCTGTTTTGCTTCTTCCATATGAAAATAGACTCATCGAGATTCGATTCCATAATTTATTCATTATTTAATTCCATTTCTACTATTTTTAGTGATTTTTCAAAGTCAAACTACTGCTACTTACCGAAAACTATTTTAGTACAAATATTGTTAACTAGTTTATAACATCTTTACTTCAATTCATTCAAACTCTATACATGCCATATAAATCTTCAAACATAAAACAAAAGCTACCGAATTGATCGGATAGTGTGCTTTGTTGTGTTGATCCGATCTACCCACTTCACTTCAAGTCAATCTACATAAAATATTAAACACACACAAGTAAGCTTATTGAAGCTTAGTAAGTTCATAGGTTAAAAGTAATGCTTACCAAACATAATATTTCCAAACAATACCAAAACATTTACTAAAGTTTCTGCGATTCACAACCATTGTTATAATAATTCACATAGTTGAGCTCAACAAGAACAACTACTCAATCTCTTTCATTTGGATCACTTCTCTTTATTTCTTATAATCAAATTAGGAAACGGCTTACGAAATTGAGTACGTCGTTGCTCAATGCCACGATTCACAACTCAGTATGGTTTTCCTCATTGAAATACCATACCTACATTTTTTAACTTCGGTATGGGAAATGCCATACCTACATTTCTTAACTCAAGATGGATTTGATAATACCATACCTACATTTCATGACTCAAGTATGGATAATACCATACCTACATTTCACAACTCAGTATGGATGATACCATACCTACATTTCACACTTTGCCATGGAACAACCATGGTCTTATCCAATCAATTCATCACACGTCACGATACGAGCGTACTCAATCCTGCGTTTTCCTAATTTGCATTTCCACATTTATTCTTTCATTAACAAAATCTACACAATCCCACAACAAATTAGTATATAATAACACATTATATACTTCAATCATTCACAAATAAACATCTAATTTCAACCATATGAATTTACCCGGCTAATTTGTAGAAGATATTGAAATTTAGGGACTATTCGCAACTTTTTCTTTTCCTCGTTCTTCTTTGGATTCTTGATCTATAATATAAAATATTTCTACTCATTAGCATTTATTTGATTTCTATTTCACTTCACAATTTATGCTGTTCAAATTTCGAAATTGCACTTTTACCCCAAAATTCTGATTTTCACAATTTAGTCCCTACTCAATTCACCCATCAATTGAACTAATTTTTCTCAATTAACACTTTATTTTATCATTATAAACTATTTCAAAACCTTTTATATTCTGAATTTCAACAGCAACCTTCAATTCACAACTTTTTCACAATTAGGTCCTAAATATCATTTCCTATCAAAATCACTTAATAAAACCACCTTAATATGAAATTAGAACTTAAATTTCATAATAATTCATCATAAAATTCCCTTATCCATCCAGGGTAACTTCCAATTTCACCCATAAAATCAAAAACTAATGAATTCTACAAGTGGACCTAATTGTAAAAGTCATAAAAACATAAAATTATCAAGAAAAAGCAAGAATTAGACTCACATGATGTAAAAATATGAAAAACCAGCTTTCTCCAGACCTTCTATGGCGTTTTGGCTGAGAAATTATGAAGAAAATGTCTAGATTTTTCAATTACATCATTATTTAACTATTAACTTTTATCTATTTCCAATTTTGCCCTTGTTCACATTGTTTTCTTGCTTATTTCATACCCAAACCGTCCAGCCATTAACCTTTGGGTCTAATTGCTCTTTAAATCCATCTTTTAAATACTTAAGCTATTTACTCACAATTTAACAAATTTTGTGCTATTTTCAATTTAATCCTTTTTAATTAATTAGCCATCGAAGCGTTAAAATTTTCTAATGAAACTTTAATACTAACTCAATGACACTCCATAAATATTTATAAAAATATTTATAGCTCGATTTTCAACTTTGAGGTCTCGATACCTCATTTTTGACCCGCTTGACCTAATAAATTCTTTTAATTCACTAATTTCACCATTTCACAAATTCTTCTAAATTCTTACTTGACTCATAAATATTAAATTACTATCTTGTTCAATCTTATTTGTCGAATTTAGTGATCTCAAATCACCATTTCCGACACCACTGAAAATTAGGCCGTTACAATTATTTTAATTTTAATAACTTTAAACCTGGTTGATAATTATTCAAATGGGCTAGACTTAGGATGTGTTTTCAAAACGATACTTGTTTTCAAAATAGCTCAACGCCACGATTAATCGATTTATCAAAGATGTCCACTTGAACAAATTTAAAACTTGTTATAACAAAGTGTGGCTATGGTTGTGGGCACGTCTAGGTGTAACACTCCTAACCCGTATCCGTTGCCGGAATAAGGTTATGAGGTATTACTTGACTGAACAAAACTTCTATAAGGTCAAAGATATTTACCAGACATAAATTATCAACAATGCAACCTGTCTCATTGATTTTTCATAAGAGCTCTTATAAATTTCCAAAATGACTAATTATAAAAAATAACCGAATATCTAATAACAAATTAACTACTATCAAGTTTTAACTAAAACATTTCAACACATTAGTTCAATTATAAGGCTTCTCTAAACAAAATAAGCGAGCCATATTCGCATGGCTATAATGTATACAAAGTCAAAATATCATTCTACCTATAGTCTATCCTATACATGCCTTAAATCATGATGATATACCATCTTCTCAACTCACATAATGACTCGATAGTGTGATGATATCTCCGGCTCTTCCAACTTGAACTAAAGGATAAACCTATAAGGAATGGAAAAGAGAACACGGAGTAAGCTTCAATGCTTAGTAAGTTTTAAGCAATGCAAACAATTAATTTACTTATAGATCGATTATTTCAAATTTTCAAGAAATCATTCCTAGGTAATTGCCATTTCGGCCAAGTATCCATGAACATAATGCATATTTAGCAAATTCACCTCACTTGAATCTTAACTCAATTAAAACCAAATATTGAAATCACAAATAAGATCATAAGAACTCGAAAAGTATCTCATTAACTAGTTTTAACCATGTTTGCAACAAAATCACAAATTCACTACAAGCTATTTTCCTGAGCAACAGTCACTAAATTATTTATAACAGGAGATAAGAAACTCCAAATAAAGTGCCGTTAATTTTTCCTGAAAATAGACTTATATATCTTCCATCCATAAAATTTTCAGAATTTTTGGTTTGACCAATCAATACTAGATTTTTATTGAAGTTTCCCCTGTTTCACTGTTTGACTATTCTGACCACTCTTCACTACAAATTAATTTTCTCATTATATAGAATTCGAAATATGTTATTGTTTACTTCATTTGAAACTATACTCATTAAGGAGTCTAATAATATAAATTTTATCTTATAATCATCATTGTACAATTTACAATGATTTTCTAAATACAGAACAGGGGATTTCAAAGTCATTTTGACTCTGTCTCACTCCACTTCAAATATCTCATTATCAAAAATTCTTTTGCTTACACGGTTTCTTTTATAAGAAACTAGACTCATTAATCTTTAATTTCATAATTTATTCAGGTTCTAATTCAATTTCCAAAATTTATGGTGATTTTCTAAAATCACGCTACAGTTGCTATCCTAAGCAGATTTATTACAAATTTGCTCTTTCACACATTCCTTGCATTCAAATTATCTAAACATGTATATCATGTCATTCAAGATCGAACTCATATAACATAGGCATTAAAATGCTTCACTATTAGCTTTAGTTCAATTAAAACTAATGAAATACAATATCATATTCACATTTAATTTTCCAAGATCGTAATCACCTAAAAATAAAATCATATACTTCCACAAACCTTTCCACAAGGACCAAGTGTTTATATTTGAATATAAACATAGAATCACTTCACACATTTACCGAATATATCACAATCACATTTATAGTCATAACACTTATTCATAGATGCATCACTTTATATATTTATAATTTAATTCAAATCAAAATCGCATACGAGTACATGATACATACCTTGGCCAACTTAATATGTAATGCACTTTCAATTTGTCAACTTAGTGTAGGATCTTGTAATTGTATACTTTTATCAAATTCATCGGCACTTGGCCTACTAGGTATAAAATCCGAAATTATATTATCAGCACAAAGCCTGCGGGACTTTAACCTGGATACATTTCCAGCATGAAGCCTGCGGGACTTTGGCCCGGATACATTTCCAGCACGAAGCCTGCGGGACTTTAGCCCGGATACATTTCCAGCACGAAGCCTGCGGACCCTAAGTCCGGATATAATTCCAGCACATAGCCTGCGGACCCTAAGTCCTGATATAATTCCAGCACATAGCTTGCGGACCCTAAGTCCGGATATAATTCCAACACATAGCCTGCCGACCCTAAGTCCGGATATAATTCCAGTACATAGCCTGCGGACCCTAAGTCCGGATACACATCAAATATCATGCATATTTAATCATATATTAACACAATTTATTCAACATATCACATTAGTAGTCATTTGCTACGTTCGGATATAAGCTTCATATGAATATCATCATTTACATTTTGATTCGAAAGTCATACATAAATATCACATATCCATTTCACCATTCAAGCTTAACACATAGTGACCATTCGACTATAAGTCATATACATAAATTATTTATCACACCACTTAATTCAAGTAGAACCAAAAGGTCACAATTCATCTAATATACACATATCAAGGCATCATCAATTATATACTAAAGGTGACTACTCAAAACTTACCTCGAATATTTTCGAATAGTCTCGGATCGGCTATTCAACTACTTTCTCTTTTCCCTTGTATCAAATGAACTCTTCAACCAAAACCGTAAGTAGGAAAATATAGAAATTTAAGCAATTAAAATTTGACAAAGGCCAAGAAAGGCTCACAATTAAACATGATTGAGTTCTCACTAGTAGGGCATTTCATTCTAAACACACAAATAAACATCACATTACATATAAAATTTCAATATTTTATACATACAATACTAAATATATATATTGTCTTATAGTTTGATAATGATATATCAAAGGCATCAAAAAGCATTTAATTAATCATTCAAGATCATGCAATGTACTAATTTAATTTTTTTCATGTTTTATACAATCGCAACTTTAATTAAGCAAGCATTTAAATTAGAAACAGATAACAAAATGTCCTGTCTCGACAGACATTACACTCTATTATCTCAAGCATTTAATTTAACAAACATGGTAAGACTGTCCACTTTGGACAACATTTAATCGAGACAATATACAATTGTTTAATGTGTAATAACAAAATTGACTTAACCAAACTAACCAAACATCAGTATTTTAGTATTCAAACCTCATAAATGGAACATTATTTCTTTCAGACGAGAAAAGGAACGCACAAATTTGGGCAGCGATAGAAAAGGATTAAATCGGATAGAAATAAATTCTTATTTGTTCGAATAGCAGCGAAATTACTCAACTCGGAGATTAATAACATTAAATACATAAGAAATCAATCAAGTTTGTGGCTCGATTTTAATTTACCTTCCTTATGTCTATACTTGGAGATAACATTTAACATGTGAAGCATCCATGCAAATACATATTACATCCGTCCAAGAATAAGTTAGCAAAAAAATGCAACCATCATTCTTACCGAACCACATTCAATCCATCCATTTTTTTTAACAACATAATTGCAGCAGAAATCTAAAATAGTGCATGAAATTATAAAACAAAAAAAATTAATCTCAAGGACTTACCCAAATTCTCTCCCAACCATACGTATCTTAAAGCAAGCTTTTTCCCCTTCTTACTACCTTCGTCTCCCTCTCTTTTAGCTAATTGCTTGAAGAACTAATAATTGCTTGAAGAATTTAGCTTCTAAACAAGCCAAAACAATGGTTTTTCCCTACATGCAGCCGGTGTCATGGTCTCTCCCTCCATTCGAATGAACAGCAAAAACAAAGAAGAAGATAAAGCTCTCTTCTCTCCATTTTTCTTTTATTCCATTCTATGATTCCTCTTATAATATCATTAAATATTATATTACTAACATGGAATCATATAACATTCATTAGGTTATTATTTTACAATACAAAATACATATTTTTCCTGTCAACTTTCATCATTGTCGTCCACTAATTTAATAGTGGTCCATTTGACATGCAAGTCCTCCTTGTTATATACCATGCATTATTCGGCCCTCTAAATTCTTCCTATCACATTTTTAAGTTTTAACACACAAGTCCTTTTTAGCTATTTCCACATTCAAATGACAAAGTTAAGGCACGATACTTTCACACATACACTTTCACATATAATAAGCATAGAATATAACGTTTAATTATTTTTATGACTCGATTTTATGGTCCCGAAACCACTTTCTGACTGGGGTCAAATTAGGGCTGTCACACTAGGATTGGATCCAATCAAAGAGCTTGGTACTTAAGCAGCCTTCATGGCTCACCTCCTCTATCTCGGATACCTACCTGGTGCCCAGCTTCCATACACTTTGTTAAGTCAACAAAATATATGGTTTTTAAAACACTAAAATGGAACGTGGGTTTTCAACTCCAATGTGGCACTTCAGATTCGGCCAGAACGTCTGGGCCGAGTTTTGGGTGTTACATTTAGTGGTATTAGAGCCTAGGTTGCAACAACTCGGCTGTAGATTGGGTTCAAAAATTTTTCGAAAACTTAGGCTTAAGAAGGGTATTTTTGGAAATGATTTTTGAAAATTCTTTTCAAAGGTGTTTTACAGAATATACATGTTAAAATGGTCCAAGTTTTTCCGTTTAAATCAAGAGTTCAAAATAAAGGGTGTTTTCAAATCAAAGGTTTCAAATTTCTATTTTCGGTGATCAAAAACATGGTTTTCAAGTTTTAAATGGATTGGAGGAAGAAGTGGCGCACTGAATCTCCGGCACCAAGTCTGTAAGTATATTTTCTTTACGATATATGATAATGATATAATATTATGAATAGTACTGAGACTCTACTATGATACTGTAGATAGGGGAAAACTGTGAAACGGTAGAAATAAGACTGTAGATAGACTACGACGATACGAAAACAATTCTTGAACTGCTATATTTCCATAAGATATTTTCTTAATAAACAGTAGAACATTATACTAATTTCATAAAATTCGTAAATCAGATAAGTCGATATGAGTACAAGAGGAGTTTGTGGACGAGGCCGCGGACGTGGTCGCAGAAGGGTGCAAGCTGAATCTTCATCCTCAGGGCATAGGCCAGCTGAGGAGGCATCTGTGCCACAAGCAACGGAGACTGGGTCTTATGATCGGGCTGTGGGGGATGACGCTTTGTCCCAAGCCATGTTAAGGGTTTTAGAAAGAGTTGCTGGAGCTAGTACTGTGGCAATGAATAGGGGGTCTATATCGGAGCGACTCCGGGCCAACGGAGCAGAAGTATTTAGGGGTGTATCTGGAGTAGCCCCAAATGTGGCAGAATATTAGCTAGAGGCAACAGAACGGATCATGGACGATCTAGACTGCTCAGTGGAGTAAAAGCTGAAAGGAGCTGTGTCGCTGCTACGTGACGAGGCATACCGATGGTGGATCACCGTAAAGGAGAGTACCCCAATTGAGCAAGTAACCTGGGAATTGTTCAAAACTGCTTTTAAAGGGAGGTATGTTGGAGCAAGCTATGTGGATGCTCGTCGGAAGGAATTTTTGAATCTGACTCAGGGTGATAAGACTGTAGCAGAGTATGAGGCAGAATTTTTGAGGCTAAGTCGATATGCTAGTGGGATAGTGGCAACTGAATATGAGCGCAGTGTCCGATTTAAGGATGGTCTCCGCGATGAGCTTAGGATATTGATAGCTCCACAGAGGGAGCGTGGTTTTTCTTGCATTGGTAGAAGGCTAAGATAGCCGAGGAGGTGAAGCTAATCGAGCGATGAGAATCGTGAGAAGGATCGACCCAGATTCAAGAGGGATTTTAGACCCTCAAGTGCCACGAATCGAAATGTTAAAAGAGCAAGGATGGAGGAACCAGTTCGAGCAGTTCCAGTAAATACTTATAGACCGCAGACTTGTAGGGACTGTGGTAAGGTGCATATGGGGGAATGCTGGAAACGAACTGGAGCATGTTTTCGATGTGGGTCTAAGGAGCATAAGTTCAGAGAGTGTCCTCGGAGGACAGCTCAGGAGCTAGCTGCAGAGCAAAGGGATGTCCAACCACGGCGAGGAGGACCACCACCACAGGGGGGTCGCGGGCAAGGTAGAGGTGGCAATGGTAATGGACGAGGATGTGGGGCACCTGGCAGAGGTGCTGAACATGCCAAAGCCCGACAGCCGGCGTTGGTTTATGCTACACGACGTCGTGAGGAGGGTGACGCTCCTGATGTTATAACTGGTACGTTCTTCATTCATAGCATGCCTTACACTGCTTTGATTGATGTGGGTTCCACTCACTCATATGTTGCTTGTGATGTATCTAGGGCTTTGGATGTGCTTCCTGAGGAGACTCTGAGTGGGGTATCGGGGATAAGCCCATTGGGACATTCGGTTAAGGTAGATAAACTTTTTAGGGCAGTACCGTTAGTGACACAAGATAAAATTTTTGAAGGAGACTTGATGGAGCTGCCATTTGGGGATTTTGATCTTATCTTGGGAATGGACTGGTTAGCTAAGCACAAGGCGACGTTGGATTGTGCTGAAAGAGGATGGTACTACGAACTGCTGAAGATTGGGAGATAATGGTCATAGGAGAACGAAGAGATTATTTGTCCAATGTTGTTTCAGCTTTAAGAGCCGAGAAGTTGATTTGGAAAGGTTGTGGGGCGTATTTGGCCCTTGTAAGTCAAATGAGACTTGAAGAGATAACGGTAGAGTCAGTTAGGACTATTAAGGAATTTCAGGATGTATTCCCAGATGAACTTCCTGGATTACCCCTGAACAGAGAAGTCGAGTTTGGAATCGACTTACTACCTAGAACAGCTCCTGTGTCCATTGCGCCTTATAGGATGGCACCAAAGGAATTGGTGGAATTGAAGGCTCAGATTCAGGAACTGTTGGATAGAGGGTTTATAAGACCAAGTGTTTCCTCGTGGGGCGCACCGGTACTGTTCGTAAAGAAGAAAGATGGGATTATGCGAATGTGTATTGACTATCGGCAGTTGAATAAACTGACGATCAAGAATAAATATCTGTTACCAAGAATCGATGATCTGTTCGACCAATTAAAAGAAGCCTCGGTATTTTCTAAGATCGAACTTCGGTCAGGATATCATCTTAAGAGCTAAAGAAGTGGATATTTATAAGACGGAATTCAGGACTCGATATGGTCATTACGAGTTTCTGGTAATGCCTTTTGGGTTGACTAATGCACCGACAGTATTCATGGATTTGATGAATCGGGTATTCCAGCCATACTTAGATCGGTTCGTAGTCGTTTTTATTGACGATATCTTGGTGTATTCGGAAATGGAAGAGAAGCATGATGAGCATCTTCATGTAGTGCTGCAAGTGTTAAGGGAGAAGCAACTTTATGCAAAGTTTAGTAAGTGCGAGTTTTGGCTGAAAGAAGTTACCTTCTTGGGGCATGTTGTGTCTGCCGAGGGGATCAAGATGGACCCTCGAAAGATTGAAGCAATTTTGGAATGGAAGCCACCGAGGTCTGAATGAGATTCAAGTTTTACGAGGTTGGCAGGTTATTATCGGAGATTCGGGGAAGGATTTTCTATGTTGGCAGCACCGTTAACGAAACTTATAAGGAAGGGAGTACCTTTTGTTTGGACAAATAAGTAGCAAGAGGCTTTTGAGAGGTTGAAGAAGGTTTTGATGGAAGTGCCAGTATTGATTTAGCCAGAGTCTGGTAAGGATTTCACTGTGTACAGCGATGCGTCACATGTAGGTTTGGGCTACGTGTTGATACAAGAGGGTAAAGTGGTCACTTATGCTTCACGACAGCTTAAGCCGCACGAGGTGAACTACCCTACGCATAACTTGGAATTGGCAGCGGTAATCTTTGTACTTAAGATATGGAGGCATTACCTGTATGGGGAGAAATGCATCATCTATACGGATCACAAGAGTCTTAAGTACTTACTGACTCAAAAGGAGCTAAATCTGAGGCAGCGAAGGTGGATAGAGTTGTTAAAAGACTATGACTGTTTGATTGAGTACCATTTAGGTAAGGCGAATGTCATGGCTGATGCGCTAAGTCGAAGGGCTGTGGCGGAATTAAAGGCGATGTTTGCTCGTCTAAGTTTGTATGACGACGGAAGTTTATTGGCGGAGTTGCAAGTAAGACCGACTTGGGTAGAACAGATTAAGAAGCAACAGTTGGAAGACGAGTCATCGGTTTCAGGGTTTCAGTAAGTTGAGAAGGGGAGAATCCAGACTTTGGGTTAAATAGTGAGGGAGTTCTTTGTTTTCGAGGAAGAATTTGTATGCCGAAGAACTCCGATTTGAGATTGATGATTTTGAAAGAGGTACATAATGGACCTTGTGCTATGCATCCAGGAGGGAGTAAGTTGTATCGAGACTTACGAGAGCTATATTGGTAGCCTAGGCTTAAGCGAGAAGTGACCGAATTTGTAGGGAGATGTTTGACATGTCAACAAGTGAAGGCCGAGCATCAACTACCTTCGGATTATTACTGTAGGTAAAGATACCACTTTGGAAGTGGGAAAGGGTAACTATGGACTTTGTAAGTGGGTTGCCATTGACACATTCTAAGAAGGATTCGGTTTGGGTGATTGTGGATAGACTCACGAAATCTGCTCATTCATACCTGTCCGAACCGATTACTCACTTCAGAAGTTGGCCAAATTGTATGTGGCGGAGATAGTACAGTTGCATGGTGTGCCAGCATCGATAATTTCAGACCGAGACCCAAGGTTTACATCTTGGTTTTGGCAGAAGTTGCATGAGGCATTGGGAACGCGATTGGATTTCAAGATCGGCTTTTCACCCTCGATCGGATGGGCGATCGAGAGGGTTATTCAGATTTTAGAGGATCTGTTGAGGGGTTGTGCTATTGAGTTTAGAGGCAGCTGGGAGGACCATTTACCATTGGCGGAGTTCGCGTATAACAAAAGTTACCAAGCAAGTATTCAGATGGCTCCATATGAGGCACTATATGGGCGAAGGTGTCGTTCGCCTACTTGTTGGGCAGAATTGGGGGAAAGGCAAATACTTGGGCCAGAGTTGGTAGCAGATACTGAAGACAAGATTAAAGTGATCAAGAATCGGTTAAAAGAGGCGGCGGATCGACAAAAGTCTTATGCCGATCTGAAGCGTAAGGATATTGAATATGCGGTAGGGGACATGGTCTTTTTGAAAGTTTCGCCTTGGAAGAAGATATTGAGATTTGGTAAGAAGGGTAAGTTGAGCCCACGGTTTAGTGGGCCTTATCAATCATTAGCGGATAGGGCGGTGGCTTATCACTAGAGTTACCTCGAGCTGGATCGTATTCACGACATTTTCCATGTGTCCATGCTAAGGTGATATCGTTCTGACCCAACTCATATCGTGCCAGTTGCAGAAATCGAGGTACGGTCGGATTTGACCTTTGAAGAGAAACCTGTGCAAATATTTGATTGCGATGTCAAGGTGTTGAGAAGGAGGTCAGTTCCATTAGTGAAGGTACTTTGGAGGAACCATGGTAAGGAAGAAGCTACTTGGGAGACCGAAGAGGCAATGCGTCAACAATACCCTCAACTGTTTGGATCAGGTAAATTTCGAGGCCGAAATTTCTTTAAGGAGGGTAGAGTTGTAACATCCTGATTTTCGGGTTTTTCGCGATTCTTGATATTTTAAGTAAGTTTCTAAAATTTGGTATGTGATTATAGAATTCAAAATTTGGGTATGTAAATGGGCTTATGGAATGTGACAGCCCTAAATTGACCCTAGTCAGAAAGTGGTTTCGGGACCACGAAACCGAGTCTTATAAGTAATTAAAAGTTATATTCTGTGTTTATGATGTGAGTAAATGCATGTGTGAAAGTTTCATGCATTAATTTGATCATTTTTATGTGAATTTATTAAAATGGACTTATATGAAACATTGTTGGAAAGTGATAGGTTAATCTTACAATGGTCTATTAGTACATGCATTGAAAAGAGTGGTTTTGCATGTCAATTTACCCATAATAAACATAGTAGCCGGCCAAGAAATGATAATGCTTCACTAATTCAAATTTAAAATAATTTTATATTAACAAATGATTTAATAATTGTAATAAAATGAATTAAATAAAAGAGAAGAAAGAGGATGGTGTTCATCTTCTTCTCTTACCTCTCTCAAAGTCGAAACAAAGATGAAAAATAAGGGAAAATTTACCTAGAGCAATTCGGCATTCATCTTTAGCTATTAGGAGGTAAGCTTTGAATTTGTTGATTTGGTTTTATAATATGCTAAGTTAAATTGTGGATGCACTCTTGGTAATGTCAAGAAAGTTGAGATTTCTTATGGTGATTTGGGCAATATGCCGAATGATTAAGTGTTAGAATTAGGGGTTATTTTCATATTGTATGGAACAATAGGGGAATGACTAGAATGGGGTAAAGATTTTCGGATGAGTAGTTTAGAGGCACCTTGTACATTCGGTCAAAAAAAATTGAGTTTATTTAGAATGTTGATTTCTTCCCCTATGATTATTTTCCTTGCATGTTAAATGGTTCTTGATAGGGGCGAATGAGTTATGAAAGTTTTTATAAATGTATGAAGTTCAAGGTGCAAAATTTTAGTCTTGATGTTATGAATAATTCGGTTGACATATGGATAATGGGAGTTGTCATTTAGGTTAAGATCAAAGGAATGATAAATAGGCACTAAAAGGTTAAATGGGTGAAATTTAAGGTATAAGAACCTATAGGTAATTACATAGGTAATGTTAAAAAAATTAATGTGGTATATTCGGCCATGTAGAGTATATCCTAGAGATATTATATTTAATTCCCTATAATTGGCTAAATGGGTGATAATGGTTTATAATGTTGAATTGAATTATGATTATGTACATTAGAATTAGATATAATGAAACTATGTGAATTTGGATGTAATATTACATTCGACCTAGAGGCATTAGATGAACATTTGTGGAAATTTCAAAGTCTTGAATAATGGTGATTGTAAGATGATGTAAAAATCATTGAATTATATGTATAAGTATTTAGAAAAGTGATTAAACTACCGAATTTAATTATCTTAGATCAAGAACCCAAAGGAGGGGAGTCAAGCAAAGGCAAAAAGAAAGAATATTGAGTAGACGGTTGGAAATCATTTCGAACTATATAAGGTAAGTCCATAAGCTTTCATGAGATTGATTATACATATATATATATATATATATATATATGCATTTATAATTGTGGTCGTATGTGCCAATTGAGTTAATTAAATTGCCTTACTATAAGGAATCGATACTAGCACTACGTGTGCGTAGTTGAAAGGCACTATGTGTGCTGATTTGAATGTTAAATTCGTGATTGAATTTTCGGGGCACTAAGTGTGCGGTGTATCTTGGCACTATGTGTGCGAAAATCCTTGTGCACTATGTGTGCGAATTCGGTTGATGGTTTAAGTAGCATATGAAAAGCATATAGTGTTTGTGCTATTAATCGAAATATCAAAATGAGGCTTGAAACGAATATGCATGAGTGTATATAATTTGACATTGTTTTATACATTGAGAGAAGGTTTTAAAGCATTTGGTTGGTTGATAGTTGATTTGATAGTAAGCCTTGGCCTGTGGTTGGGTCAGTAAAATATGTGAATGTAACATAATTCGGCATGATTGAAATTGATTGATTTTATATTATTTTTCTCGTAATCTCATATCAATGGTATGTATATTATTGCTTATGACTTTTTGGGTTGAATACTCATTTTTTTTGTTTGTTTGTGTTTGTTTGTTTTCTATTTAGATTTCCTTGACCCATTTTGCGTGTTTGGATCATCGTCAAAGTCATGACACCAGCTTGCAACGTTTTGGTATATTTTCTTAGTTATATAGGTGAACATTACGGCATGTATAGGCTATTATGTTTTGTTTGAACCTCAATATGTAAACTTTTAGCCATGCGAATATGGCTTAAATGCTAAGTTTGAATTTAGCCTTATGGGTGCTTAGTTATAAGGTTCAGTAGATTTGGCCTTGATAATTCGGTTTTGATGGAGTAATAGTCTAAAATTCGGTTTTGATGGAGTAATAGTCTAAGTCTATTTGATTATTATGCCGTATGCCATGGCTGATCATATTTAGTGTTATGTATGTCAAATTACTAGCTAATCCATGGAAACCATGAAATAGGTAAATTTTACCATAAAATAGATTCAGACAGCAGTAGTGGTGTAAATTTGAAAAATCACTAAAGATAGTATAAATGGAATTAAATAATGAATAAATTATGGAATCGAAGCTTGATGAGTCTATTTTCATATGGTAGAAGTAAAACAGATATATGAGCTATATTGTATGAGATATTTAAAATTTTGTGAAACAGGGCCAGAGCGATTTCTGGATCCCCTGTTCTGACTTTGTAAATTCACCATAAATTTTACAAAGATAATTAGAAGTCATGCTTTATATGTACAGATTCCTTATTGAGTCTAGTTTTATTTTAGACAAACGACATAGTCATTGAATCTCTGTACAGGGAGATATCTGATTCGGAATACATAGAGGTTAGAGTAGTCGAACCCTAAAACAGGGGAGACTTTAACTAATAAACTGTACTAATTGGACCGACCAAAAATTATGGAAAAATTTTAGTAGATAGATAGATGAGTCTAGTTTCAGGAAAAATTTACAGAATTGGATTTCGAGTTTCAAAACTCGAGATATGATTTTTAAAGCAACTGGGATGCAGTTAGCCAGCTTGTCTAGAAAATTTTAAAATGAATTGCATGAGCTGTTTAAGTAATAAATTAAACCCGTTTACACCTTGTGTTCGACTACGGCAACGGTCTCGGGTACGGGGTGTTACATTTTAGTGGTATTAGAGCTATGGTTTAGTCTGTTCTAGGACTACCATAGCGCGTATGAGTCTAGCTATACATGCCTTAATGTTAGTATTTGATAGTGTGATGACTTCTGACGGTTGAAATTATTGTTTTGATTAGTAAATGGAACCCAATCTAGAGAGAACCTTAGCGGATGTCGTTGAAAGTGTAGCGGCTGCTCCTGCGCAAGGGACACCGCCTGTTGAACCTCAATCATCCGCGAATAATCAAGATGATGGTGGAAAACAAGCCTTCTTTACCATGATGAATGAGTGGGTCGCATAATTTGTCCGAACTAACCCTTGCGCTCAACCATTTTCGAATTTAAATAATTCGCCTCGGTGCCTATAATACCATCGATCTCGATCCTGTAAAAGGTTGAGTAAACCTCCCGTGGATTTGATTAGGAAGCGGGCCGAGGAATTCGAGCCATAACTCATCGATGATCTTTGAAAAAATTTGAGTTTTGGCTTGATAACACCATCCGGTTTTTGATGAGCCATCTTGCACACCGATTTAAAGTGTGCCATATCTTTGTTACGAGACTCAGCCTACTATTGGTGGAGAACCTTGATTGCTATAGTCCCGAAGGAACGAGTTACTTAGGATTTCTTCTAGACGAAATTTCAAAAAAAGTATATTAGTCAGCGGTTCGTCGATCAAAAGCATAAAGAATTTTTGGAACTTAAGCAAGGCCGTATGACAGTATCTGAATACGAACGTGAGTTTGTAAGACTCAGTCGATATGCTCGGGAGTGTGTAGCTGATGAAATTACTATGTGTAAAAGATTTGAAGAAGGATTGAATGAAGATTTAAAACTACTAATGGGTATTTTAGAGATAAAAGGAATTTGTAACACTAGTTGAACGAGCTTGCAAGGCAGAAGAACTTGGAAAGGAGAAAAGGAAGGCTGAAGTTAAAGCCAGAGACTTTCGTAAAAGATTGGCGGGTAAAACCTCATTCTCGGCTGTAAAGAAGTTCAGGGAAGATACTAATAAATCGAAGACGACTGCAGGGATTTCTATTAGAGAGCGACCCTCAGCAGACTCTCGAGCTACTTCGGTTGCTATGTGGGTAACAATCGCCAAGAAAAACCTGAATGTCCACAATGTGGAAGACGACACGTAGGTGAATGTTGGGGTAAGTCTACTAACAGGGCCTGTTACAGATGCGGTTCGAAGGATCACTTCATTAGAGATTGCACGAAACTCGATGAGAAAAATAAGATGCAAGGTGCAAGACCTAGTGGAACAATGACTAGAGGTAGACCACCGAGAATTTCAGGAGGTAGAGGTGGTAGTCAGAGAGGGACTTCGACACGTACTGTTCGATCTGAGACTCGTGCTCCTGCTAGAGCTTATGCCATCCGCGCACGAGAGGAGGCATCCTCCCCTGATGTTATCACTGGTACTTTCACTCTCTTTAATGCTGATGTGATTGCATTGATTGACCCTGGTTCTACTCATTCATATGTATGTGAGACTTTAGCATCCAAAGTAAGACTCTACCAGTTGAGTCTCTCGAGTTCGTAATTCGAGTGTCAAATCCCTTGGGTCGATATGTACTTGTTGACAAAATGTGTAAGAAATGTCCTCTGATAATCCGAGATTCCTGTTTTCCGGCCGATTTGATGATCTTACCGTTTGATGAATTTGATGTTATTCTCGGTATAGATTGGTTAACCGTGCATGATGCAGTGGTGAATTGCAAAAGAAAGACCATTGATTTGAGGTGTGCAAATAATGAGATAGTCCGAATTGAGTCTACTGACTTGAACGGAGTGCCAGAAATAATATCCTCGATGATCGCTCAGAGATATATGAGAAAAGGGAGTGAAGCATATCTTGCGTATGTACTTAGTCACAAAGAGTCAGAAAAGAAACTTGAAAAGGTACCAGTGGTTCGTGAGTATCCAAATGTTTTTCCGAGGAGTTACCGGATTACCACCCGTCGAGAAGTAGAATTTGGCATCGAAGTTGTACAGGACTACACCAATTCGATAGCGCCGTCATTGTATGGCACCAACCGAATTAAAGGAATTGAAAGCTCGATTGCAAGAGTTGATGGATAGAGGTTTCGCTCGACCGAAGTTTTTCACCATGGGTGTACCAAGATTGTTTGTGAAAAGAAGGATGGAACCATGAGGTTGTGCATCGACTATCGCCGCTTGAATAAAGTGACAATAAAGAATAAATATCCGTTATCACGTATTGATGATTTTTTGATCAATTGAAGGAGCCTCGGTGTTCTCAAAGATAGATTTGAGATCGGGTTATTATCACCGCGAGTTCGAGACTCGGATATACCTAAAACTACTTTCAGGACGAGATACGGTCACTACGAGTTTTTAGTGATGCCGTTTGGGCTCACTAATGTCCCTGCGGTATTTATGGATTTGATGAATCGAATCTTCAGGCAGTATTTGGACCGGTTTGTAGTTGTGTTCATAGATGACATCTTGATTTATTCACATGATGAAACTGCACACGTTGAGCACCTGAGATTAGTGTTACAGATTTTACGGGATAAGCAGTTGTATGCTAAGTTCAGTAAATGTGAGTTCTGGTTGAGAGAAGTTAGCTTTTTAGGGCATGTAGTATCTGCATCGGGAATTCAAGTTGAACCGAGCAAAATTTCAGCTATACTTGATTGGAAACCCCCGAGAAATGTTACTGAAGTTCGAAGCTTTTTGGGGCTTGCTGGTTACTATAGATAGTTTCTAAAGGGTTTCTCGATGATAGCCACACCAATAACGAGGCTACTTCAAAAAGATGTTAGGTTTGAATGGTTAGAAAAATGTCAGAAAAGTTTCGATCAGTTGAAAACTTATTTGACTGAAGCTCCAGTACTAGTGCAACCCGAATCAGGCAAAGAGTTTGTCATTTACAGTGATGCATCCTTACTTGGGTTGGGTTGTGTATTGATGTAAGAAGGTCGAGTTGTAGCTTATGCGTCGAGGCAATTGAAGCCACATGAGAAAAATTATCCAACCCATGATCTCGAATTAGCTGCCATCGTATTCGCTTTGAAAATATGGCGACATTACTTATTTGGTGAGAAGTTTTCGGATCACAAAAGTCTCAAATATTTGATGACTCAAAGAGATTTGAATCTGCGACAAAGACGTTGGCTTGAGTTGTTAAAAGATTATGAGCTTGTCATTGACTATCACCCGGGAAAGGCTAATGTGGTTGCGGATGCTTTAAGTCGTAAATCACTGTTTGCTTTACGAGCGATGAACATACATTTGTCTGTTCTATTCGATAATGTGTTAGTAGCAGAATTAAAGGCCAAACCATTGTTGATTCATCAAATTCGTGAAGCTCAGAAAGTCGATGATGAATTGGTTGCAAAACGGGCTGAATGTGTTTCGAATATGGAATCAGAGTTTCAAATTGATGATGACGATTGTTTGAGGTTCAGAAGTCATTTATGTGTTCCAAGAAATTCAGAACTTATTTCGATGATTTTGAACGAAGCTCATTGTAGCCGAATGTCAATTCACCCGGGGAGTACGAAAATGTACAACGATTTGAGACGTCAGTTTTGGTGGCATGGTATGAAACGAGACATTTTTGATTTTGTTTCGAAGTGTTTAATATGTCAACAAGTGAAAGCGGAACATCAAGTGCCTACAGGTTTACTTCAGCCGATCATGATACCTGAATAGAAATGGGATCGAGTCACGATGGATTTTGTATCTGGGTTGCCATTGTCGGCAAGTAAGAAAGATGCGATTTGGGTTGTTGTTGATAGACTGACTAAATCGACTCATTTTATTCCCGACGCACGGATTATTCCTTTGGATAAACTAGCTGAATTGTATGTTTCTCGATTGTAAGATTACACGGGTACCTATTTCTATTGTGTCGGATAGAGATCTGAGGTTCACCTCACGATTTTGGAAGAAATTGCAAGAAGCTTTGGGTACCAAGTTGCATTTTAGCACCGCTTTTCATCCCCAGACTGATGGTCAATCCGAGCGGATAATTGAGATACTCGAAGATATGTTGAGATGTTGCATCCTTGAGTTTAGTGGTCCATGGGAGCAGTATTTACCTTTGATTGAATTCGCTTACAACAATAGTTTTCAGTCAAGCATTAAGATGGCACCTTACGAGGCCTTATATGGTCGTAAATGCCGTACACCGCTGTTTTGGACCGAACTTAGCGAAAGTAAAATCTTCAGAGTCGATTTGATTAAAGATGCTGAGCAGAAAGTAAAAGTAATCAGTGAAAGTTTGAAGGCAGCTTCAGATCGTCAGAAGTCGTACGCGGATTTGAAAAGAAAAGACATTGAATATCAGGTCGGAGACAAGGTGTTTCTTAAAGTCTCACCTTGGAGAAAGGTACTCAGATTTGGCCGTAAAGGCAAATTGAGTCCGAGGTTTATCGGACCGTATGAAATATCTGAACGAATTGGACCAGTCGCATACAGATTGATTTTACCCCCTGAACTTGAAAAGATTCACAACGTTTTTCATGTTTCGATGCTTCGACGTTATAGATCCTATCCATCACACATAATTAATCCAGCAGAGGTTGAAATTAAATCCGATTTGAGTTATGAAGAAGAACCGATTCGTATCCCAGCTTGCGAGGTGAAAGAGTTGCGAAACAAAAAGGTTCCGTTAGTGAAGGTATTATGGCTCAAACATGGGATTGAAGAAGCTACTTGGGAAACCGAGAACTCTATGAAAGAACGATACCCAAACATTTTCACTGGTAAGATTTTCGGGGACGAAAAATTCCTTAAGTGGGGGAGAGTTGTGACAGCCCTAAATTGACCCTAGTCGGAAAGTGGTTTCGGGACCACAAAACCGAGTCTTATAAGTAATTAAAAGTTATATTCTGTGTTTATGATGTGAGTAAATGCATGTGTGAAAGTTTCATGCATTAATTTGATCATTTTTATGTGAATTTATTAAAATGGACTTTTATGAAACATTGTTGGAAAGTGATAGGTTAATCTTACAATGGTCGATTAGTACATGCATTGAAAAGAGTGGTTTTGCATATCAATTTACCCATAATA
The DNA here is from genome assembly GCF_025698485.1 of Gossypium arboreum. Classification (NCBI taxonomy): domain Eukaryota; kingdom Viridiplantae; phylum Streptophyta; class Magnoliopsida; order Malvales; family Malvaceae; genus Gossypium; species Gossypium arboreum. Next base: position 19,893,954 of record NC_069080.1, read on the forward strand.
AACATAGTGGCCGGCCAAGAAATGATAATGCTTCACTAATTCAAATTTAAAATAATTTTATATTAACAAATGATTTAATAATTGTAATAAAATGAATTAAATAAAAGAGAAGAAAGAGGATGGTGTTCATCTTCTTCTCCTACCTCTCTCAGAGCGAAACAAAGATGAAAAATAAGGAAAATTTACCTAGAGCGATTCGGCATTCATCTTTAGCTATTAGGAGGTAAGCTTTGAATTTGTTGATTTGGTTTTATAATATGCTAAGTTAAATTGTGGATGCACTCTTGGTAATGTCAAGAAAGTTGAGATTTCTTATGGTGATTTGGGCAATATGCGAATGATTAAGTGTTAGAATTAGGGGTTATTTTCATATTGTATGGAACAATAGGGAATGACTAGAATGGGGTAAAGATTTTCGGATGAGTAGTTTAGTGGCACCTTGTACATTCGGTCAAAAAAAATTGAGTTTATTTAGAATGTTAATTTCTTCCTCTATGATTATTTTCCTTGCATGTTAAATGGTTCTTAATAGGGCGAATGAGTTATGAAAGTTTTATAAATGTATGAAGTTCAAGGTGCAAAATTTTAGTCTTGATGTTATGAATAATTCGGTTGACATATGGAGAATGGGAGTTGTCATTTAGGTTCAGATCAAAGGAATGATAAATAGGCACTAAAAGGTTAAATGGGTGAAATTTAAGGTATAAGAACCTATAGGTAATTATATAGGTAATGTTAAAAAAATTAATGTGGTATATTCGGCCATGTAGAGTATATCCTAGAGATATTATATTTAATTCCCTATAATCGGCTAAATGGGTGATAATGGTTTATAATGTTGAATTGAATTATGATTATGTACATTAGAATTAGATATAACAGAAACTATGTGAATTTGGATGTAATATTACATTCGACCTAGAGGCATTAGATGAACATTTGTGGAAATTTCAAAGTCTTGAATAATGGTAATTGTAAGATGATGTAAAAATCATTGAATTATATGTATAAGTATTTAGCAAGGTGATTAAACTACCGAATTTAATTATCCTAGATCAAGAACCCAAAGGAGGGGAGTCAAGCAAAGGCAAAAACAAAGAATATTAAGTAGACAGTTGGAAATCATTTCGAACTATATAAGGTAAGTCCATAAGCTTTCATGAGATTGATTATACATATATATATATGCATTTATAATTGTGGCCGTATGTGCCAATTGAGTTAATTAAATTGCCTTACTATAAGGAATCGATACTAGCACTACGTAATGCGTAGTTGAAAGGCACTATGTGTGCTGATTTGAATGTTAAATTCGTGATTGAATTTTCGGGGCACTAAGTGTGCGGTGTATCTTGGCACTATGTGTGTGAAAATCCTTGTGCACTATGTGTGCGAATTCGGTTGATGGTTTAAGTAGCATATGGAAAGCATATAGTGTTTGTGCTATTAATCGAAATATCAAAATGAGGCCTGAAACGAATATGCATGAGTGTATATAATTTGACATTGTTTTATACACTGAGAGAAGGTTTTAAAGCATTTGGTTGGTTGATAGTTGATTTGATAGTAAGCCTTGGCCTGTGGTTGGGTCAGTAAAATATGTGAATGTAACATAATTCGGCATGACTGAAATTGATTGATTTTATATTATTTTTCTCGTAATCTCATAACAACGGTATGTATATTATTGCTTATGACTTACTGGGTTGAATACTCATTTTTTTTTGTTTGTTTGTGTTTGTTTGTTTTCTATTTAGATTTCCTTGACCCATCTTGCGTGTTTGGATCATCGTCAAAGTCATGACACCAGCTTGCAATGTTTTGGTATCTTTTCTTAGTTATATAGGTGAACATTACGGCATGTATAGGCTATTATGTTTTGTTTGAACCTCAATATGTAAACTTTTAGCCATGCGAATATGGCTTAAATGCTAAGTTTGAATTTAGCCTTATGGGTGCTTAGTTATAAGGTTCAGTAGATTTGGCCTTGATAATTCGGTTTTGATGGAGTAATAGTCTAAGTCTATTTGATTATTATGCCATATGCCATGGCTGATCATATTTAGTGTTATATATGTCAAATTACTAGCTAATCCATGGAAACCATGAAATAGGTAAATTATACCATAAAATAGATTCAGACAGCAGTAGTGGTGTGAATTTCAAAAATCACTAAAGATAGTAGAAATGGAATTAAATAATGAATAAGTTATGGAATCGAAGCTTGATGAGTCTATTTTCATATGGAAGAAGTAAAACAGATATATGAGCTGTATTGTATGAGATATTTAAAATTTTGTAAAACAGGGCCAGAGCGATTTCTGGATCCCCTGTTTTGACTTTGAAAATTCACCATAAATTTTACAAAGATAATTAGAAGTCATGCTTTATATGTACACATTCCTTATTGAGTCTAGTTTTATTTTAGACAAACGACATAGTCATTGAATCTCTGTACAGGGAGATATCTGATTCGGAATACACAGAGGTCAGAGTAGTCAAACCCTGAAACAGGGGAGACTTTAACTAATAAACTGTACGAATTGGACTGACCAAAAATTCTGGAAAAATTTTAGTAGATAGATAGATTAGTCTAGTTTCAGAAAAAATTTACGGAATTGGATTTCAATTTTCAGAACTCGAGATATGATTTTTAAAGCAACTGGGATGCAGTTAGCCAGCTTGTCTAGAAAATTTTAAAATGAATTGCATGAGCTGTTTAAGTGATAAATTAAACCCGTTTACACCTTGTGTTCGACTCCGGCAACGGTCTCGAGTACGGGGTGTTACATGGAAGGCCCATGAGATGGCCAAAACCCGGGGGAATTTTTAAATTTTGGACTTAGGAGTTAGGGGTTCTGGCTAGGTGCCCTTATATAAAGTTGTGGGTAAAATGTATCACAAAAAGAGCTGTAGTAAAGTGGAAAGGGTGACGCCACTAGGCTCCTAAAAAGGTGGTGTGTGGAGCATAAGGGAAGACAGGGGATCAATTCCCTGTGTTGGCAAGTAAGAGTATTTATTTTTATGTGCAGGAAGGGTAAGTGTTGGAATCCAAGTGGATTCTGTAAGAGGAGAGTTTGGATCAAGTCAAATGCATGGATTAAGGAGGGATAAGGGGAGAGATTTTAGGGATTTGATATGAAGATAGAGTTGGCCGAATAAGGGAGATTGGAGGGGGGAATTTCGGCAGAGAGGTTTAGTTAGGGATTTTCGGCACTTAGGTATTTTTGTGCCGTTTTCTCCCTGGAGGATTAGTCTTTTTCTCTCTTTTTCTTTTGCAGCCGAATCTACCATCTCTTCTTCCATCTTTTCTTCCTTCTCCTTCTTTCAAACCAGCCCACTATTCCCTCCATTCACCCATTGTTTCTTTCCTTTATCTCTACTTTTGCCGAAATACCGCAAAAAGCCGAAATCAGTGAAGATAGGGGGTGCCGATTCTTTGTGACCAGCAACCTTTTCTTTCCTTTTCAATTGTTGGCATTCAATTCCTTTACCTTTTAGGTGTACGGATTCAAGAGAAGAAAGACTGTGGTAAGTGCTCGAACTCTAAACGATTCCTAGAGTAACTTTTGGCCAAAAACCGAAACCCCTCTAGTTTAGGGAGGTGGCCGAATATGGGTATAGGCCTTATGGGGTCTTCTTTTAATATTTTTGTGGTTTATTTAGTGGAGGGGTAGAAAGGTGTAGTTTCGACTTGGAGTAGCTTGGATCACCGGAGTGGCTAGACCTAGTCATCAATCGCGGCAAGGTAAGATTCCTAAGGCCACTATAGATGGTGGCCGAATGTGTAAGTATTAATATTAGATGATTTTGGGTTTGGTTCAATTATGGGAAGCTGATTATTAACGATGGATTATAGGAGAAATCGTGTAGGAGATCTTGTCGAGGAATATCGCCAAACAGGTGTGTAACGAACCCTCTTTCATGAGCTTAAAGCGATAAATGCCGAAAAGTCGAAATACCGAAATTCTGGCATTTCGAGGACTTGTGAGCAAGCAAACACTCATTAGTTAGTTAGATTCGTTGAGATGATGATCAGGAACATTGGAAACGGTAAGAACGTGATTTTTGGCATTCACGGTAAGTTGGGCCTCGAGGGGCTGCAATAGGGCCCAATAGGCTTTCGGGCCCATTTGGATAAAATTAGTAGAAAATGGAAATCTGTTAAATTGCATGTTAAGACTGTTAATACTGTTATGGATATAGGCTAAATGGGCCTAGATGACAAAATCGGCTAAGTAGGGCCCATTAGGGGTTTTAGGCCCAATAACTCGGTTTCGCTAAAAGTGGGCCAAAAGCACTGTTTAAACAAATGAATAGTTAGTAACTGATGATGAACATGGAAAAATCCCTAATTTTTGGTAAAATTACGATTTTACCCTTATAATATGAAAATGACCGTTTTGCCCCTAAGTAAAAATGACCATTATACCCCTAGGGTTTAAACGTAAATTTTAAAACATGGGATTTTGATAAACATGGTATGTATGATATGCACATGACACGTATGATATGCACATGATATGTATGATATGCACATGATGTATTCATAAATGCATTGGGTTGGGTTTTTATATGGATGGAGGAAGTGTAAAAAGGCTTATGCCCTAGTTATGATAAAGGGCTTATGCCCCAGTTATTAAAAGGGCTTATGCCTCAGTTATTAAAAAGGCTTTGCCCCAGTTATTAAAAGAGGCTAGGCCTCTAGTTATATGATAAAGCAGCTATGCTGCCAGTGGAGAGTAATGGCAGAGTGGGTCGAGTTAATCCCCACATGGTGTGTTGGTTGGTACGGGTGGAGAGTAGCGGATGGTGGGTTGAGTAGTCTCCCCAAATGGGCTTGCATTCTCTCATTGACATTACATATGATATTGAAATGGGCCTATGGGCCATACATTTCTGAAGAAAGGCTTCACCGAAGAATATGAAATATGAAAAGGCTTCGGCCCAGTGTTATGAAATATGAAGTGTGAAAAGGGCTATGGCCCAGTACATGTTGAGATTGGATTTGGGCTTAGGCCCAATAGGCTATTATTGTTTTGGGCTTTGAAAGGGGCTTGTTGCACACTGAGTTTCCAAACTCACCCCTTTTCCTTAACCTTGCAGGTGAGCCTTGATGTGGGGACTTGGGCCGGAGGGGATTCAGAGTAGCCACGGTGATCGCCTTTGGACTTTTAAATAACCGTTGGTTTTCATTAAATTTCTTTTAATTATTATTTATTTTGGGGTTGTAATAAGGCCATTTTAACTTTCCTTTTATTTGTTTTCGGGATTATTTTAATTTTAATAACTTTAAACCTGGTTGATAATTATTCAAATGGGCTAGACTTAGGACGTGTTTTCAAAACGATACTTATTTTCAAAATAGCTCAACGCCACGATTAATCAATTTATCAAAGATGTCCACTTGAACAAATTTAAAACTCGATATAACAAAGTGTGGCTATGGTTGTGGGCATGTCTAGGATTGGATCCAATCAAAGAGCTTGGTACTTAAGCAACCTTCATGGCTCACCTCCTCTATCTCGGATACCTACCTGGTGCCCAGCTTCCATACACTTTGTTAACTCAACAAAATATATGGTTTTTAAAACACTAAAACGGAACGTGGGTTTTCAACTCCAATGTGGCACTTCAGATTCGACCATAACGTCTAGGCCGGGTTTTGGGTGTTACATCTCCCATCGTCTAAATAATTACCTTTGAATCAAAATGTCACAGAGTTTCACATTCTCACTAAAAATTCACTCAAATCACTCGAGGTGTTTAAGGACAATAAATGAATCACTCAATAATGAAAAATCATTACCATAGACTTGCATGAAAATTAAATCTCCACCACTATAAATTGAGATGATACATCAATCAAAAGGTCTTTAGAGGGTTGTAACGAGGCTTGCTTAGGGGGTGTGGTCTCAAGCTGAAAGAAAAGGTTAGAATCGAGATTGACTTGAAAAATTACCTAACTAGAAAAATAGCTAGTTATCAATTGCGTACAATAGAGCTCTTCTCAGAATATGGAATTTAACTTCTTTGGCTCAGAAGATTACTACTACTAGGATATATACATTTTTTTTAAGAACAAGTTAAATCAAAGTAGAATAAAACATAACTAAGCAACTATTTCAATTTCGATCTCGACAAAAAATGGGGATCAAATTAATTTAAGGGATTTCAACAATATTAGGTTAAGGGTTAACATTAAGGGTAATACAAGAAATGGCTTGTTCGCTCAACGGGTTTTACTAAAAGTTAATCGTGGAGGTAGGCTTTTCATGGCATGAGTGGGTTAATCCTAAGTTCCTTTCTCATTTTTACATATCAAATCAAATAGTGTGGTCTTAACATGCATAATCAAACAAGTTCTAGAATAATAGTTCAATACTGACGCATTCAAAGCAATAATAAAAGTGAGCATGAAAGAAGTAATAGATGCTCAAAAGGCTCAAAAATCTTACAAAAATTATGGCTTTTTGATGTTTTAAACTTGTGAATTCCAATTCAAAGTAATACCTAAACTTTGGGGAAACAACCTAAAATTTTAAATTCTTAAAAATCAACTTATCATGCTTGATTCTCTAATGTCTTAAAGTTTAAACAATCAATGCATAAATGCCTATGTTTTAATTCAGGATATATCAATCAAAATCATAAATCAATCAAAATTTATCCTAAAAATGATATGAGAGCTTTTCAAGAGAACACGGCAGTCGTTCAGGGATTTTTCTGATTGGGAAATAAATACCCCCACTTAGGATGTACATTGTCCTCAATGTACAAAGATAGATATTTTAACAAATTTAAGTGTAAGTTCATAAGATAGAGAGAAAAGTGAAACTTCTTGAGTTAAAAATGGATGAAATTCCTGGATTAACGAGAGCGAGTTGTTGGAAATAAAGTTGGAAGACAAACATGATTCTGAAAGACAAAAGGAGAATTGGGGGAATAATTTGATAGTAATCATAAAGATAATCTGTGTTTAAAAAAAAAGAATCTTCAAAAATTAATGAAAGAAAAATAAAATAAGATAGATAATGCAATTTTTCAAGTGGCACAACCAGTTCACACGCCCGTGTAGATCGTGTCTTGCCCGTGTTTGTTGCGAAGTGAGATGTCATCATACGACCTTAAGGCACGCCTGTGTGTATAGGCCGTGTGGCTACATGATCATGTTACATAACCGTGTGTGATGTGGTTCGCTTTTCCCACGGTCGTGTAGCTCTGCGCACACCCGTATTGTTTTGACAGTGTTGTCCATGGGTTCTAGACACGGGCGTGTCGTACACCCGTGTTCATTTAACAGATTTGGCCACGGCCAGGTTACACGCCCGTGGCCACTTATTGCATCCCGTGTTGGGAAAGATAACTTTTACCTTATTTTCGCATGGCCGTATCGCACGATCGTGTTTCTGTCCGTAGTTGTCACACGACCTGAAGCATGGCCGTGTGGAGTTGGGAACTTGTGCTCAAAGGCTCTGTTAGTGACCTAGATGTTTAAAATTTCAAATTTAAATAATTTAAAACAGTTAGTACTCGGGTTGCCTCTTGAGAAAATCTTATTTATAGTCTAAGCTCGACTTACCTCTCCATTGAATGGTCATGGGGGTTCAAGGAGTTTATACTCCTCATTACTGCTATCATTCTCATCAAAATAAGGTTTTAGACAGGTGTTGTTTACCTTAAAAGTGCTGAACTTGGGATGACTTAAAACTGGGCCGCGTTGGAACAGGTCCACCTCATTAATGACGTGTGCGCCATTATCACCACAGCTCTGTAAGATAGATTCTTTGCCATCATCGATCCCTCCTACATGGAGCTGAAGTTGGAGTTTTGCTCGACGTTTCTGGTACAGCAGGTCATGACGGTTTATAACGAGCCCGGTACCATCACCTTTCAACTTGGTGGTTTGGTGCGCCATATGAGCATCCTCGAGTTTGGTACTGCCATAGGACTTTGCACATACGACTTTATGAGTGCTGAGGACTTCGACTTCATCAGCATATCCATCATTCGCCATCACATTGCTGGGTCGATCTTATAGCTAGTCAGATACCATATGACACGAGTTGCTCGAAGGCGACTTCTCTCTTTCCAGCCTTACGGTACATTCACGCACTTTTAGCTCACACTTTGATAGGTCATAGAGAGAGCACTGGAGTCGTTAGCACTCACGATGCTTACTTCCTATAGAGCATGGCGCACGGGCATATATTTGATTTGGCATACTTCATTGCTTTAGCCTTCTACCATCAGACTGACTGCCACAGGAAGGCCCCCCTCTGTTTAGGCCCTTATGTCACTCGCTTCGCTCTACACTTTGTTCTTCTCGACACACCAGAGTAGTCTTCTACGATCACACTAGTAAGCCAGATGTCCCCTCAAGGTATCTCGAGAATGATACATATGAGGATGATAGAGCGGCGTCGTGGAGTAGGTCTTTCTCAGTAAAGATTGTTTCATTCTGACGCTCAGAGTAAACCCGAGCACTTCACTGATATTGTTTCTCCCTATCACGAGGACCCGCCACAGCCTCCACCTTCAAGTCATCGACCTGTTCCTTCTGCTATTAGCTTCTGAGGAGTATCCATCGAGGAGTTCACTAGCTTCCCTCAATACTGTGTTTAGAGGTTCGACAGTATTGATACGACATTGTGGCAGATTTGTCAGCATTTCCATATTACTCCTCCAGCACTGACGACTCATGATACTGATATGTCTAATGATGAGGACCATTGAGTCCATTTATCATTTATTTTTATTTTTTTTATTTTTATTTTTAGTTTTATTTATATTTTTATAATTATTGTTATGTTTTTAGACTTCTTTTGTTTTTATATTTTGAATTATATTTTGAATTGTTATGGTTGTTTATAATCGAGTAACCCTTTAATCTTTTTCAGCATTGTGTTTATTTTCTTATCAGTTGCTCAGAATCATGCACTACATCTACATTTATCTACAATTCCGCTTTTCACTACTCTGGACATTTCATCCAATATTTAGGGCAATTTCAATTCTCTCCCTCTCTTATGATATTTTGTTTCTACTGTGATTATCTATTTTTGTACATTGAGGACAATGTACATCTTAAGTGTGGGGAGGTTATTTATATGATTATTTGAAAATCCCTAAATTATGCCTTGTGTTTAAGTAATTTTCTCATGTTACTATTAGAATGAATTCTTATCGATTTGTGATTTTCATTGATATGTTTTAGATTAAATTCATAGATATTTGTGCATTGATTTTTTAATGTTTAAGACATGAGAGAACCAAGAATGATAAGTCTATTTTCAGAATTAAAAATTGCTAGGTTGTTTCCTTGAATTGAGGCATTACCTTGAAGATTGACATCAAAAACCATAATTTTTGTGAGATTTTGAGCTTTTAGAACATACACTTTTCTTGCTTACTTTATTATTGGTTATAAGTTTGTCAATACTGATTTGTTATTCCAGAACTTGCTTCGATTATACATGTCGAGACCACACATTTGATTTGATATACTGAGATGATAAAGGCACCTAGGATTTAACCCACTTATCCTATAAAGCTTACCTACATAATAACCCTTAGTGAACCCCTTTGAGCCTAAAACATAGTTCTTTGATCTACCTTTAATATTAACCCATAACTCATTCTTTTTTATTCATTGATAATTTTTTCTATTTTATTGACTCCCTTTTTTGTCGAGATTTGATTTGGTTAGTTGCCTAACTATATTCTGTTGTTCAGTTGGTAAGTTATTTCTTATTATTCCTTATTAATTCAAAAAAGAAAAGAAAAGAAAATTATTATATTAACTTTATACGTTTATTTTTATTATTATTTAGATCCATGTGAATTAAGCTTGAACAGTTATATTCATATTCTGAAAAGAAGCTCGTGTTATTCTTAAATAATTTCGATTGATGTAATTCAGCATTTGTTTATTTTTCTAGTTTGGCAATTTATCAATTTGATCTCGATTCTAACCTTCTTTTTTTAACCTTTACCCACACCTTTAACCCAAGCCCCATTACAACTGTTTAAAGACCTTTTGATTTGTGTATCATCTCATTTTATAGTGGTGGTGATTTGATTTTCATGCAAGCCTATGGTAATGACTTTTCATGTTTGACTTTTGAGTGCTTAATTTGTGAACCTTAAATGCCTTGAGTGATTTGAGTGAATCTTTAGTAAGGATGACAATTCTTGTCGGTTTTGAATAAAAGGTAATTACTTAGATAAGGGGAAATACCTATGTTTTCATGTTTTAAAAATGCATGACTTGGATTGTTTGAATCTTTAGTGATCTTTTAGTTGAATTATCAATGTATGATTATTTGTGAATTATGACAAAACATTATTGATGAGAATTATGAACTGAGAAAGTTTAATTTTAATTGTGAGTTGAGGATTTTGCTTGAGGACAAGCAAACGCTTAAGTGTGGGGATATTTGATAAGCCATAAAAATAACATGTTTTAATCTCATTATTGATGTGTTTTTGGATGATTTATTATGTGAATTAGTGAATTTGATACTCCTAATCCTTTAAATTTATGTTTCTATACTTAAGTGAGCATAGGGAAGTGAAAGGAGTGAAAAATAGGCCAAAATCAGACAAAAAAAGTTATTTTTAGTAACCACATGGCCTGGGCACTTTCACACGGGCTGACCACACGCCCGTAGGCCAGCCCATGTTGATATCGTTCCCTATTTCTCAAACACGCAGAAAAAGCCAATTTTTAGGATTTATGAGCATTCTAAAGTCTATAAATGCATACTAGAAGAAGACCTAAAGGGAGCACACAGAGAAGAACGAAGAAATTACTCGAAGAACGCAAAAATTACTCAGCTGTCAGATTCAACTTTGAAGTAGGATCTCCTTCAAGATTGAAGATCTCCAGTCAACTTTTCTACAAGTTTTTGGGTTTCTTTTTGTTTTGTTGTTTTCCTAATTTTGAGATGTTTTCCTCCCAAAGTATGAACTAAATTCCCTAGATACCTAGGGAAGATGACACTTATCATGGATCTTGTTATTTAATTTCTGAATTACATGATAAATACTTGATTTCTTGATCTCAATTATGTGTACTTATTCCATGTTTTAATGTTTTCAGGATATTAATTCATGATTGAGGTGCTTATTTCAGTGGAGCAAAAGTCCCTGTTTAAGAGTAGATTTGGCATAATTGAGTAGAGTTGCATGCAATCCTAGAAATAGGATGACATAAATCGACCGAATTAGAGTCAAATCTAATAAGGTAATCTATAGATCGAGTTAATGCGACAATAGGTGTTTTAATTACAAAGATATTTTAATGAATCAACCTAGAGTCAGTTATTTTTACTCTCGAAAGAGATATTAATATAATTTAGGGATTTCTACGGATCAAGGCAAGTAAATAAATCGTTTAATTCAAATTCAGAATAATAAGTGAAGTCTAGGTGGATTATTTCTTTGGTATTGTCTCTCTCATTGGTTCAATTGAATATTTTCTTACTTAATTCTCTGTTGCGTCTTAATAATTAGTTTAGATAAATTTTCGATTAAAAACAACCCTTTCAATTTATAGGCTATGTAATAAAAAGATAGTAATTACTAGTACTTTTGTCCTCATGGACACGATATTCCTGACTCACCAGAGCTATACTACTATTCGATACGTGCGCTTGCCTTTGTCGTGATTTTAGTTAGTTAAGTGAATCATCATCAATAAGTAAAGAAAAATCTTGCTGATGAGAGGTAAAAATAATGTTAAAGATGTAGTCAGATTTCAAATACCTACAAAATAAAACAACATACATTGCAGAAAAATAATCACAACAAAAAGATTAAATACAAGATTTAATAAAGCATAACATGAATAGACTAGAAGAAGTATTTCACTTAACAAGAGTTCATTGAAAATCATAAAAGAAATATCATGAAGGGTCGTGGCAATATGAAAATTCATTAAACCAAATTTTAATTAAGGAGTTATTCCATGTATGTTTATGTCAAAACTAACCTAGAAATCACCATTTCGGGCCTTTATACTGTTTATGCATACAACAATCATCTTTCGATACCGACATGAGATGCACCATTTAGACCTTTTGTCTATTAACTATTATCTTTTCTCAGATTAAACAGTTAATCCATTAACCTACAAATGTTGGCTATACATTTACTAGTATTAACATGAATTAAACCTAAATGAATGAAATAATTATTTGCACAAAATATTCACAATACAAAAATCAATTAACTAAATCATGATTCATACTTAGTCTAAATAAAAAAAATTAAGTAATGTAATATTAAATTTAAAACATAAAGATGAGATGCAAACTTGTCTTTCAACACAAAAAACATCAATTAACAATAAAGAGAAAGGGAAGAAGAGTAACCTAGGGGGTTATCCAAGGCCAATTCACAATAAGAAGAGAAAATAGTTGAATTGGAAAGAGTTATCTGCTGTTGCTCATTTCGGATTCCCATGGTGGCTCTCTTTCTTTTCTTTACGTTAAACCATCAAAATGCTCTGAAGTTTCTCTCTCTGACACTGCTCTCATTTTCGGCAAGTAAATTGCCTTATTTTGTGGCAAACAAGTGTTTAACTAGTCATAAGAAAGACAAGAACACTCAAGAGATTTTTTTTTGAAAACTGGTACATTTCTGAATAAAATGAATGGCTCCTTTTATAACCTTTAAGTCCCAACATCCCTTACTATTTTTAGCAAGGGAATTCTTGATTTTCTCCCCCATATGTGTCGTCCATTGATATGTGGATGGATGGATGGTGTTTTGCTAATTTTAGCAAAAGGATTTGCTTATTTTTCTCCTTGTATGGTCGATCATTGAATTGTAAAAAAGGGTATGGTTTTGAATGCTTTTTTTAGTAAAGGAATGGAAGGTTTGAAGCTTGAATCAAAGGGAATGGTTGCTGATTTTTATTTGGTGGAGATTGGAGTCAAATATGTTATTTTTGGGAGATGAGTGGTCGGTTATGGACTACTAATTTTAGCAATGGATGTTTCCATTTTTATTTTACGGAAAAATAGATAAGTGGAACAGTTTTGGGCTTCCAATTAAACAATCCTAGGGCTCCATGTAATTGAATTTGAAACGAAGTCATTTTGAAGCCCACGTGACCACACCTTAGATCTTCCAACCTGCACTTGTTTAAGACCCTAAATACAACCAAAATTCTGTTATTCTTTTCTTTACCCAATTATTCCCAAAAAATAACAAAATAAGATCTGTTTAACATAAATTTTACAAACATAACACATTCCCATAGAGATTATAAAATATCATGAAATTAAGTGAAAAACCACAGAAAATATTATTTATTTACTTGGAATTAGCATAAAATGTACATAAAAGAGTGTTGAAATATATATTAGAGTTTACAAGTAACTAATAGTCATGTTAGATAAATACATTCATGCATGACTATTAGATTCCCTAAATACATTCATTCTAAACACATTAATTAGAAGCACACATTCATGACATCACATTATCCAACATACTCCCCTTTAATGTGATGTTCTTTGACCCCCAATAGTTCTTTGAATTGCTGGAATCTTGCTCTAGGAAGTGCTTTGGTCAAAATGTTTGGTAGTTGCTCTTGTGAAGGACAAAATTCTAGTTGGATCTCTCCTGCTTCAATAACTTCTCGAATGAATGATGTTTGATGTTAATGTGTCTAGTTTGACTGTGATAAATTGGATTCTTTGACATAACAATGGCTAATTTGTTGTCATAATGAAGTTGAATACCTTCCTTTTGCTTCTATCCAATGTCTTTAATAAATCTTCTCAACCAATTTGCTTTTTGTGTCGCTAATCTTGTTGTTAGATACTCTACTTCTACAGATGATTGAGTCCTAGTTTCTTGATTCTTTAAACACTAAGAAATTACACTAGTTCCAAGGGAAAACATATAACTTAAAGTGCTCTTCATATCATTAATACTCATGACCCAATCACTATCATAATAGCCTTCTAATTTTGTTGCTGAATGTTTTTCAAATATGATCCTATACTTAATGGTACCCATGACATGCCTTAACACTCTTTTTTCTGCTTCAAGATGTAAGTGTCTAGGTTTATTCATGAATATTGAAAGTAAACTAGCCACAAACATCAAATCAACCCTTGTAGCCATTAAATGAAACAAGCTTCCAATCAAGCTTCTATACATGCTTGCTTTTACCATTCTTCCACCATCTTTTTTTTCTTAATTTTTCATTCACCACCAAATGAGTATCAACAGGTTTGTATCTAAGCATGCCTAACTTTTTTAGAACATTTTCAGCATATTTCTTTTGACAAATAAAAACTCCATGATCATCTTGATAAATTTTAATACCAAGAAAATAATGTAATAATCTAAGATTAGTCATATCATATTTTCCCATTATGTCCATTTTAAAAACTTTAATCATCCTTTTATTATTACCGATATAAACTAGATTATCAACATAAAGTGCAACAAGAAGGATATTGGTCCTACCTTGAAACTTGACATACAAATTAGGCTTTCTTTTACTTCTTTGAAATCATTGTTGAATGAAATAGTTGTCAATCTAGTTACACCATACTCTAGGAGCTTGTTTCAGCCCATATAGAACTTTCTCCAATCTGTACAGCTTATCTTCTTGGCCTTTAATAATAGAGCCTTAAGGTTGTTGCACGAACATTTCTTCTTTCAATTCTCCATTAATGCTATTTTCACTCCAAGTTTATAGAGATTCCAACCTTTTAATGTTGCTATTGCAATGATTGCTCTAATTGTGTCTAGACGAGCAACTGGAGCAAATGTTTCATGATAGTCAATACTAGGTTATTGTGCATAGCCTTTCACCATTGATCTGGCTTTGTTTATTTGGACCAAACCATCTGGATTGTGCTTCATATTGTACACCTATTTCACACTGAAAGATTTTTTGTCATTTGGCTTTTCAACCAACTCTCATGTCTTATTCTTTTCAATTGCATCAATTTTATCTTGCAAAACTTTCTTCAAAGCTTTCTGGTTCAACTACACAATAATTTCATCTAGCATAAACAACGCTTAAACTCCTTATTTTTCTTGGAGTGGAGCTAGGTGATGAAGAGCACGAACTTGGAGAATTTGATGAAAATGGAGAATTCGATATAGGATGGGCTAGTTGCTCATCAACATTTACTGGATGCATAATCGTAGAAAGAACAGTTTTCTCAAACTTTTCTTCTTGCTAGTTCTATGTAGTCTTTTCATTAAACACGACATCATAGTTAATGATCATCTTCTTTGTCTTCAACTTGTAAATTCTATAGCCCTTTGGCATATAGCTATAGCCAATAAAAAAACACACTTCTCGCTTATTTCTTCAAACTTTTTCTTTTTTTTTTCTTTGGGGGTTTGAGCATGGCAAACAACCCAAAAAATTTAAGGTGGTTCACAGATGGTTTTCTTCTACTCCATGCTTCAAATGGAGTCATATTACACATGAATTTGGTTGGACATACATTTAGCAAATACACAGTTGTATTAACCGCTTCAGGCCAAAATTCTTTAAGCATCCTTTTATCAAACAATTGGCCATCTCCATCACTATTTGATTCTTCTTTTCAGATATATCATTTTCTTATGGTGAATACTCAACAATCAATTTACGTACCATGCCCTAATTTCGGTACACACAAGGTTTAATTAAGGTATGAATTTTGATCAGTTTTTGATAATTTCTATGTTTTTGTAATCGTTATTTAGTAATCTATCAAGCCCATGCCCTAATTTTTTATTTTGTCGATGATTTTGAGTTATGCCATTGTTGATAATGTGAGATTTACGAAGTTTGATGATAGTAAATTAAATATATGTGTTAGATTATTAAGTTTTGTCTTTGAATTTTTCATGAATTTGAGTAATTTGGGCTAAATTGTGAAATTTGTAAATTAAGGGACTAAAATGTGAAATAAATGAAATATATGGACTTATATGAACACTATGAAAATTCGGTTAAGCATATGTGTAAGGAAATTTTGTGTATTTTGTGATTTTGTGAATTAGAGACTAAAGTGTCAAAATGTGAAAATGTGAGGGCTAATTTGTAAAATTCCCTAAATGTGTGTTTGTAGATTAATTTGAATGATTTGGAGAATAAAAGATTTAAATTTGAATTTATATAGATCAAGAACAAAAGAAAACGGAATTAGATCGGGGGAAATCGAAAATCGTCGAGTAATCGACTTCGTTCATCCGAATTCGTACGAGGTAAGTCTATATACAAATAAATGTGTTTGTAATGGTTTATTTATGTTTAAATTCTATTGAACAATGATGAATGGCTTATTGAATTGAATATGAGATATTCGAGAAAGTATTGACAAAGTTTCGATGTCCGAAAAGCCTTGTACAAACCCTAGGAATAGTTAGGATACATATGTCATGACATAGGATCCGATATGTGTTTTCTTGTAAGACCACGTGTAGGATGTTGGCATCGACTTATGATTGATGTGTAAGACCATGTCTGGGACATCGGCATCGTATTTGATTTTGTGTAAGACCATGTCTGGGACAGTGGCATCGATATTTGATTACATGTAAGATCATGTCTGGGATGTTGGCATTGTACGAGCTTTTCGAGCTTTCCGAGCTATCCGAGTATCCTTATTGATTCTGAACGGTTCAATGGGCATTCCGAGAAAGGAATGAATATATGAAATGTATATTCGATTCAGGTACTTTTGTAATGTAATTCAATGTTTGAGAACAAAAGGTAAGTACATGAGCAAATGATGATATGTGATATAAGTATGAGAAAGTATGCTATATGTAAATGAATTGAGTACATGGGAATTGTATATGAATTTTGTGGTTTGTGATAGTATTTGGCAATGGCGTAGATGTAATTAGATGATGCTTATATGCTTTAATTGATAAGTTTATTTGTATATAGCTTACTAAGCTTTTGAAAGCTTACTTTGTGTGTTTTACAACTGTTTTATAGATATCATAGCTACCGGGAGCTCGGGGATCATCGAGGATCTTCAACACACTATCAAACTTCATTTTGGAAAATGTGTATATTGAAGTATGGCATGTATAGGCTAGAAGTAATTGTATATGTTTTGGCAAAGTGTAAATCTAGCCATGTGATTTGGCTTGATTATGGTTGTGTATATGAAAAAGTTTTTAGTATGAAATATATGATGCAATATGTCAATATTATGTGTTCATGAATGGCCAAGTGAATAGGTAATTATGGTAAGTTTGTGGTAAGTGCTTATATGAGAAATTCGTAAGTTCATGGCATGAGAATGAATGAAGTGAATTGAGATTATGAAGTATACGTTTGGTATGGTATTAGCTCATAATTTGGCATGTTTTAATTTACATATTGAGTATGAAATAAATTGGTGATTATATGATATGGTTAATGGATGTTTGGTGATTGAAATTGGTTGAAAATAATTTGTAAGTGAAGTGTATTTGATGCTTGTAAGGAGGACCCAAATTGAATGGCAATTTAGCCTTGTAAATGGCCTATTTTTGCCCACACGGGTGGAGACACGGGCGTGTGTCTCAGCCGTGTTGCTCGAGGGCCATTTCAAAATGAGCCTGGGCAGACCACACGGTCGCGCACACACGGGCGTGTGCTAGGCCGTGTGACCAAGTCAGTTTTGACCACCGGCAAGACACATGGGCGTGTGGTCAGCCGTGTGGCTATGTCAGTAGCCTCCCTAATTTTTCACACGGCCAGGCACACGGGCATGTCTAGTGGCCGTGTAGACAAGTCAGTATGTATGCCCTGTTTTGACACGGCCTAAACACACGGACGTGTCTATAGTCGTGTGAGGCACATGGCCTATTCACACGGGCGTGTGACCTCTGTTACTTTAAAAAAATGTTTAAGTTTTCGAAAAATTTTGTATGAGCTTGGTTTAGTCCTGATCCCTTTCTAATGCATGTTTAAGGTCTCAATGACCTATATAAGGGACTCTATGGTAATGTTTGAATATGATTGTGGATGAGGTATATGAATTGTTCATAAAATGTCCCGATTTGTTCGGTAACACTTTTGACCCTAGTTCAGTGACTGATATGGGTTAGGGGTGTTACACTCCTACACCTTATTTTGTTGAGCAAGCAACTTGTGAACTTTGTAGCTCAAGTTTCCAAGTCCCTTGTGCCACAACCAAGAGTCATTTTTTTCTTTGGCCATAAAGCTGATACTTTTTTGGTACTGAAAAAACAATGGAAAGTTTCTAATTTTGGTTATTTTGATTATTGCAACAATTTTCCTTTTCAAAATCAAGGATTTTGCACTCTTGATTATCAAAGGTTAGAGAATAATTATGCTCCAAAAGTTTTCTAATGCTAAAAAAATTTTCATCTTATACTGGCACATAAAGTGTATCATGGATAACTTTACTTCTTTGTCTTGTTTTGACTCCAATATTGCATTTTCCTTGAACTTCAACATATTCACCATTATTCAAATTCACCTTTAAGCGAAATGTGGAGTCCATGCTGAGAAAAGCTTTTTTTTATCTCCTATCATCTGGTTGCTACAACTGTTATCCGAATACCACACGTTCTTTTGCTCTTCAGACACCTTATGGCAAGAAAAAAACTAATTCCCATAATTCTTTTCTTATTCAGTAAATGTTGCTTGTTATTGATTATTGAGACGATAATCTTTTTGTACATGTTTAAACTTCTTGAAATTGTAGCATTGTGGCTTGCCTCTATTCCAACAATCCTTCTCTTCATGACTATTCTTTTTACAAATTCCACACCATTTATTGGATCTACCATCATTGCCTTGTGTACCATTGTTGTTGCTTCTACCTCGTCCATGTGAATTTCTTTCTCTACCTCTACCTCTTCCAAATTTGTCACCTCTAGAAGGCTCGCCTTTGTTTTGTATTAAAGATCTCCCATCTGTAACACCCCTTGTCCGGTCCGATCGTCGGACCCAAATAATAGAATGCTACAAACAAATATCAAACAGTTGCATGCAATTTATTTATCAAAATCTCAAATAAATATCAATTCATCACATACAAGCAAGTATATTGTGTTATTCAATCTATTTACATATCTTAAGCTGAATTATCATAGTTGCAGCATATACATTTTTCTCTATCTCAATCGAATTGATTAAACCGTACAATATCAAATCCCTAATTTCGAGCTTATAAACTAATATCCACTATCAACTCTTGTTTCAATTTCATTATGCTCAATTTCTCAGTTCTATAATATAATTTCATCAATCAATCATTAAATCACATATGTGACAGCATAATTCATCACTAATTGAACTCAATTGCACGATTATAATAATATATCATATTTTCAAATCTATGTCCTTATCACAAACAACTAATTTGAATCGGTTCAATTCATCTCGTCCTATTATTTCCAGCTTACATCATGTTATTACCATGTAGCGCAGTTCGTGAATGCAGCAATTGAAAAGGTTCATGTTATAGAAATATAAATTGTAAACTCCGAGCTATTCGTTGACGACCTTATCTTTTCCTTTCTTTCTCGAGGATTCCGAGTTGATGTTTGCTATGGATTAAAAAATAATAATAAATTAACATTAAATAGCCCAATTCACATTCAATTACTAAATTATACAACTTTTGCATATTATTCAATTTAACCCCTGAAACCGGGACTAACATAACTTTCACTATTAACCCCCAAACTTTATGTCAAATTTCTTAAAGTTTCTATAGGACTTCTTATTTCTCAATTACACCCCAAATTTTGAAATTTTCACAATTTAATCCTTATTGTACAAAATTATCAATTGACTTTACAAATTAGTCTTATTTCATTTATAACCTTAAAATCTATCAAAATAACACCTCAAACTTCAATTATTTAACAATAGTAACATCTTGAATCTTGAATAACACCGAAAAATACTATATGGGTTAGCCAGCTCGTATTACTAGGGTTTCAAAAACATAAAAATTATAAGAAAATGAACTAAATTGACTAACCAATTAAACCTTGAACCTTTTGAAACCCTTA
This sequence comes from Gossypium arboreum, assembly GCF_025698485.1. Taxonomy (NCBI): domain Eukaryota; kingdom Viridiplantae; phylum Streptophyta; class Magnoliopsida; order Malvales; family Malvaceae; genus Gossypium; species Gossypium arboreum. Next base: position 19,913,973 of record NC_069080.1, read on the forward strand.
GTGTTGTTCATCTTTCTCCATTTTCTTTTTACTTCGAACGGTTTTGATGAAAAGAGAACAATGTTTCTTTTTCAATCCACTATACCATCTGTTTATTTTATTTTATTTTTATTTTATATCTTTATGTTTTGTTTTATTTATTATTTTTATTACATTTTCTTTTATAAAATCATTCATTACCGTCCACTTTCGTTAAACCAATGGTTTAACCTTATGAGTCACTTAGTTATGTTTTACTTTATGATTTAATTATAATTCAACTTTTGACTCTTATACGATTTAGCCCTTGTACTTAAATTAAGCACTAATTCAACGAAATTATCTAATTGAAATTCAAATCGCTTCTAATATAACTCTATAAATATTTAATAAAAATATTTACAAGTCAAGTTTACAGAAATGAGGTCCTGATACCTCAATTTCCAAAACCACTAACTTTAGAACTGATGCACTTGTACCTTGTCTAACTTTCCAAATAACTGAAATTATTAGACCGAGCTTCAATTTAATACTGTAATACCCTTGTAAATATTAATAAACAATATTTATTGACTTTATCATCGAAAAACAGAATTCTGAAAGCACTGTTTCCAACACTACCGACTTTCAGGTCGTTACATCATCATTCTTAAGATCAATGGTAAGCTTGGATTGAAACATGCTCTCAATGGATTTTTCTAAGCGACGTAACAATCTTTGCTCATAAGATCTTAGTAAACCCATAAATCGTTGAACCATCATAGTTTATAGATCTTTAGTTTCTTCAATAACGATTATCATTGGATAAAAAAAAATTCTAGCTTATTAGAATTTTATCAACAAGTCTATAATCATCAATTGTGTCTCCATGTGCCTTCATCTGATTTACCAATGCGGACAATCTATAATGATATTCATTTATGCTTTCATGTTCTTTCATTTTTTTCATTCTCAAAATCTCTTTTGAGAGATTGAAGTTTAACAACTTTCACTTTTATCTTATTCGAATTCTTGTTGTAGAATATTTATGCTTTTTTAGATTTTTTTGCTCTTTATCATTCTAGGAAATATGGAATGAGACTTATCTTTGAATCATCCTGAAAACTTCGGCCTCTGTGATCTTATTATTCTTTAATTCTTCAAGTTATTCTTTTATAGCATCTTCTGGATCTTCATAGCCCTCCTTGAACAATCCTAGGACATTCTAGGAAGTGAATAATGTCTTCAATTTAACTGCTCAAAAATTATAATTTTCGCCATCGAATACAGAAACTTGAACATTATTGTAGGTTGTGCTTTTGGAAGTCATGATTAATTTTATTTTCACACACTCTCTCACTTTGTAAGGATCTCTAGCTCTTGATACCACTTTGTTGGAGAGAATTCTACAAATGATGAAGGGAAGAGACACTTAACATAGAATGAATACTTTTCTCATATCATATTCTTTTTATTTCTTACTTTCTTACAATGGCTTCATCACTTACAACCTTTATGTAGTTGTTATATGTGACTATTAGTTTCAATACATGCATCTAATAATAAATATGTATCTAGTACATACATACATCTTAGATAAATACATTCATGCATGACTATTGGATTCCTTAGATTCATCCATTCTAAAAATTTTGATTACAAGAAAACATTCATGGCACCATATTATCCAACACTAGCAACGTTGCAGTGGACAAAGATATGCTCCAAAGTCTCAACTTCTTGACAAAGGGGGCAACTAACTGTCATGTGTAACATTCCTCCTGTATGTAATTTCTTTGACTTGCAAGAAATTGTTGCAAATTTTCAAATAAACATAATCAGTTTGAAGTGGAGACGAAGATTCAAGAAGGTTTTTCAGTAACACGTGTTTGTTTCACATGAAAAAGTTTATGATTTTTAATTCTTAACATTTTAAACAAAAAATGGAAAAAATAAGGTGACTTTGATCTGATACATAGAGATATAGTATTTGATCAACTGATCCATGTCAATGTCATTGTAATGTAAAACTATTCATAAAACTAACCTGATTTCAAAGAAATTCTAGATTAATTTTTAGTGGGCTCAATTCATTTTACTATTTAAAATATTAATAAAAATTTTAAAACATTTTTATAAATATATTTAAATTATAAAATATAATTTTATTATTTAAATCAAATTCAAACAGGATAAAACCAAGTAATGTAACGATGTGGCACCAAACATAGTAATAATGGAGGATGAGACACAAACTTAAGTGTTTAAAGATTTAAGGTGTCTGCCTCAACCAATAATAACAATGCCTCATTGGCAATAGGTGACTAGTTTTATACAAGACTAACTTTTATCCATTCTTCTATCCTTAAATCAAAGGGAAAAGGTGTTTAAGTAAACTTGAACTCATGTTCTTTTAATTGTTGCATATATAGTGATATAGTGATAATTTTATTTCTGTAAAATTAAAAAACCAAACCACAGGTTTTAAGTAACAAATGCTTAAAAAATGTATAGAGTTAATCCACAAATTACCCCCCCAAAAAAAAGTTTGTATTGCACAAGAGAACTTAAGCTTAAATTTTGTTTTGGCACAGAATCTTCATATACAAATTCTGTTAAATGTGAAGTTGAAGTTCAAGATGAATGGTTGTCGAAGAAGGAAATCATAGGATCATAGACGACTTGACTAGCATTCACACCAAGAACAAAATCTGCATGAGCATATTCCTCGCTGTATACTTCAACCAGCTCTCCATTGTCGTGATCTTTGAGGTCATTTAGCAAGGCCTTAACATCGTTAGCATCAGCAAGCATGTCTTGACCGCCATAGCCAAGGAAAAGAGGGAGCTCTTTCGGGATGTCTTTCATGTTGTATGCTGGGGGATCCGACTGCCCGTAGTGTTCCTTGTTCTCATCTTCACTACCGTAATCGTACATGGCTATGGTCCCTGTTCTTATCACTGTTCGACAACAAACCAAAAGAGCCACAGTAATTAAAAAAGACAAATGGATCAAAGATTATGGACGTTAAAGGCACTTACTTTGAGACAAGTGGATTATGTTCTTAGTTGCAGTTGGCTGGGGTTCATGTTTAAGTAACTCGCCTGCCCTTGAAGAATTTATACAGCAGTTTGGGCCTGTGATCGGCCATCATTCTTTCACCATTAAGAATAAAAAAAAGAAGAAGAAGAAGAAGAAGCAAACATTGATGTCAAGGATTTAAAACGAGCAAAGCTGGGAAAGGGACCTGTTAAAGCAGTCATTAACTCGGAGCAATTAGTGCCTGGTTCATTACATATCTTTTCCAGAATTGGGCCTAGGACGTCCCTGTTACACCATCAACCAAGAACCATTGAGATTTTACGTTCTTTCTGCAGGTTGGGAATTAGCATTCTAATCTCTTTTCTTGGACTGCTTAAAAATTAAGAACCAATGCTTCATTAATTCTCACCATCCTGGAGGAAATTGACGGTAACCCAAGCTGTATAATTCCTGTTTGTCAAACCATGGGAAACTGTTAAATTGATGGAGTTGCCAATATATGACCCCCTCTAAGACCCACTAAATACATAATAGTACTTTCAAAAGAAATTTAAAATAGACCCGTATCGGATACATACAAGTATCGGATACGAATCCGAATAAAATAAGTTCAAATTCACACTTGAAAAGGATATACTAAGAGATCTTACTTCCGCTATATGCAGCTGAGCAGCTTCTTTTGTTAATTGCGACGGAATCTGATTGAGGTGAGCAATTGGACTAAGCAAAGCAGCTGATTTGAACATGTTTATCAACTTACCTTGTTCGGAAAAGGCAGCTAAAGCGATCAAAGTTCCCTAAAATAGTATATTTTCGAAGGTTTTTTTCCTTAGCATCAGCCATTATATTCCATAATAGATGGTTTGGAACAAAAAGAAAGTTTACAGTGACTTTACCAATGAATGCCCAACATAATGCAACTTCTGCCCAGTTTTGTACTGAACATATTGGACAAGAGCTGAAAGATCATACTGGACTAATTCATCCCACGACCATTCCCAGTAAGCCTGCACGCAAAAGAATATGAGTAATGAACTCCATAGCAAAATATTCTAATCATGGAGTATGATACATATAAAAGTTCGAACCGAATCATTCCAACTCAAAGACGTATGTCCACGACTATATTTAGTTCCGCGTGTGTTCGCAAGCCACACATCGAAGCCGTTATCCGCTAAAATGAAACCTAAAGATTCATCTGGAGTGTTCAACAACCATGCTGCGGCATCCTGTCACCATATGACATGCTACGTTATTGACAATTATCATGTCATACAAGCATGGAGATTAATGTTTTACAGTGACTAACCACTAAGAGCCCATGTTGTAGCAGCACCGGCGGTTTGCTCGCTGTCTTACCAGACCGCCCTACTGGAATCCGCTGCACGCTAAGGATGTACCCATCTTTCGTAGTAACCTGGAAGAACAATTAGAAGGGTTTCCGACAGCAGTCATTGGATGTTACAAAGTTGAGGACATAATTCTAAGCTGAAATCAATATGCCATTACTTTATGTTCTTCACAGGCATAACCTTGAGTCTGCACCAGCGATTTGCAGATAATATCATCGTCATCACTGACTGAGGATTTTATTATGATATCAACATCCTTAGCATTGCCTGGAAACACCTTATCAATGGCCGAAACATTTGGTGACACAAAGAATAATACGAATAATGTCAAAACACTTGAAAAGTTAAGCATCCTAAAGTTTTCTTGTGCTCCACTGCACCACCAGCCAGTTTTTGTTTTTCTAGTTTTTATAGTGGCCAAATTACAAATGAACCAAAATAGTAGTCTTTGCTATAATCGCAGGCCTTGTTATCCTATGTTGCTAAAAAATGGGTGGAATGGATATACTTTTATGATAGGTATTTGCATGAAAATTGGAGAGCAATATTCTAGGAACAGATTTGTTTGTTGTCCAGGATGGAAGCAAGGAATGGGAACAAATTAAAGGTAATAATTAATAACTTACTAAATGTGGGAATTATGTGGCAGCAGTAAAAATCAAAGAAGTAGGTGGCGTGGAAAGAGCTAGATCGAAGAGACCATTTTTGAGGTCAAACAATGAAAGTGAATTGCGTTGATGATAAACTGGATTGATAGGGACTTGCGTTGACATGTTGATGTCCATGTTTAGATACGACCTTATTTACATGGACTCATTTGGGTTATGTATCAGTATCCGACATCGGTACTGTTCGGCCTCAGATTAAGATAAGCATGAAATCATCTCTCGTCTAAAGGCTGGTTCCGGTACTTTGCTTAGAGGAGGACATACCCATCGCCAAATATAGCGGACATCCATTAGCCTAACAAACAGAGGTCTAATCATGGGATTATGCTAACTAACAAAGCATTGCATACCCAAATATAATAGATGAATATTTGCCCATTCATGTTTTGAACTAAAAAATAAAAAAAGAATAGTTTTACCGCATTGGGGTGCCAACCTGTTCAAAGGTGGCAACTACAGCAGCAACATGCATGCAACCATGCAATCATGCACGAGCATGCAAGTGACCGAGCATCACAGCTGAAGCATGCTATTGTCCAAGGAGGAATTCAATTGGCATGTCCATGTGACAGTTGACTTTTGTTGTTTCAATGTAACCTTTTGTATTTGCTAAGGTTTAGTAAGATACTTAGCTGTTTTAGTAGCTATTTAGGAAGTCATTATGCTGATTTAACAGGTTATTTACTTGCACAAGCAAGCTTTGTTTTTTACCAATGTAATCCATCTACTTATGTACATGTAATTTTGAACTTTTTAAGTAACAAGCATAGCCAACTTGTTCTCTCAATTTTGTTCATCCGTTTTTGCTTCTATTTTGAGCTTTCAAACACAAAATTTCTTTGCTTTGTTTCATTGATCATTTGATTGAAACTTAACAAATACTTTATCCGGGTTTATTACTTTGTTGCTCCAGTTTCAACTAGAGGTTCATATTTTATCCGGGTAAAATAGATCTGTTTCTCTTCCTGTATGAAAAACTCAACAAATGGTATCAAGAGCCTGTTCTCTTTGAGGGCCGTGGGTGTGCACAGTTTGTGGCTAACTCGTGTTTGAAAAAAAGAAGCAGGAGCTGTTGTTGTTGGTCGGTTTTTTAGTTGCTACAAGTATGAGCTTCTCACCACCACCACCACCTATTTTTGCTGGTGAAAATTACAACATCTGGGCTGTGAAAATGAGGACATACCTGCAGGCACATGACCTGTGGAATGTGGTCCAAAATGACACTGAGCCACCTCCCCTAAGAGCAAACCCAACCATTGCTCAGATCTGGCAGTATAATGAAAACTGTGCAAAGAAGTATAAGGCCATGTCATGCCTTCAAAGTGGAGTTTCAGATGTGATCTTCACAAGGATAATGGCCTGTGACAGTCCCAAACAGGCATGGGAAAAACTCAAAGAGGAGTTTCAAGGATCTGAGAAGACTAGGCAACAGCAACTAATAAACCTGAGAAGGGACTTTGAGAATCTGAGGATGAAGGAGTCAGAGACTGTCAAGCAGTATACTGACAGGATAATGGCCACTGTCAACAACATAAGATTGCTTGGGGATGATTTTAGTGACCAAAGGGTAGTTGAAAAAGTCATAACAACCCTGCCAGAGAGTATGAATCAAAGATCTCTTCTCTAGAGGACTCGAGGGACCTATCAACTATTCCATTTATAGATTTGATAAATGCTTTCTATGCACAAGAGCAAAGAAGAGCAAACAGAATGGAGGAGTATTCTAAGGGAGCCTTTCAAGCTAGAGGCAGAGAATGCTTAAACTCGAGCTCCAGTTTCAAAGGCAAGAAGCCTTGGACAGAAAAGAAGGAAAAAGGCAAGAAAGAAGCCACCAAAAGAAAGTTTTCACCTTGTACTCATTGCAAGAAGACCAATCATCTTGAAAAATAATGCTGGTACAAGCCTGACATTCAGTGTAGAGGGTGCAAACAGCTTGGACACATTGAAAAAGTGTGTAACCACAACTGCACCATCAGAATCAAGCTCAGACTGCTGAAGATGTTGAAGCACAGGAAGAGCATATCTTCACAGCTTCTTGTTTTACAAGCTCGAGCAAGGTTAGCAAGATGTGGTTGATTGATAGTAGGTGTACTCATCACATGGCTTCAAACAGAAGCATGTTCAAGGAGCTAGACACCACCTTTGTGACCAAAGTCAGAATAGGGAATGGTGAGCTCATAGAGGCCAAAGGCAAAGGCAAGGCTGTAATAGGCGCAAAGTCAGGAAACAAAACTATCTCTGAGGTTCTCTATGTACCTGACATTGACCAAAATCTGTTAAGTGTTGGTCAGTTACTAGAGAAGGGATACTCTCTTATTTTTGAAGGCAAGGTGTGTGTGATCAAAGATGCTGTCGACCAAATGTTAGCAACAATAGCCATGAATGATCAAAGTTTCACTTTGGATGTAAATCAGCTAGAGCCAAAAACTCATGTGGCTCAGGCTGATGAATCAAGTTTGTGGCATAGGAGGCTAGGCCATGTGAACTACAAGTCACTTGGCCTACTGCACAAAATGAGCCTAGTTGAAGACATGTCCTGCATTGAGCCAAAGAAGGATGTGTGTGAAGCACTGTCGACTTGGCAAGGCACAGATCGTATCCTTTCTCGCCAACAAAGCATGAAGAGCTCAAGAGAGGCTCCAGTTGGTTCATACAGACATCTGTGGACCCATGAATACCACTTCCCCAAATGGGAACAAGTACTTTGCACTATTTATTGATAATTGCACTAGGTTCTGTTGGGTAACCTTTTTGAAGCAAAAGTCAGATGTTGCTGACTTCTTTTTGCAAATTCAAGGCTTTGGCTGAAAACCAAGCCAACTGTAAGCTGAAATGCTTAAGGTCAGATAATGAGACTGAGTATGTGTCTCAAAGGTTCCAAAAGATATGTGATGATGCTGGAATTCTTCATCAGCTAACAACCATCTACACACCACAGCAAAATGGTGTCTGTGAGAGGAAGAACAGAACAGTTCTTGATATGGCCAGGTGCCTTTTGTTTGAGGCTAAAATGCCTAACAACTTTTGAGCTGAGGCAGTAAACACTTCATTTTACTTGCTGAATAGACTTCCAACTAATGCAGTGAAAGGAAAAACACCCTTTGAAGCTTGGTTTGGACAAAAACCAACAGTGTCACACTTGAGGGTATTTGGTTGTTTGTGCTATGCACTGGTTCCAGCAGAGAAAATGACTAAGCTTGAAAAAAGGTCCATGCCAGGGGTGCTTGTAGGCTACAGCAGTGTGAAGAAAGGCTATAGAATCTTTGATCCATTGACCAAGAAGATCATTGTGAGCAGAGATGTAAAGTTTAATGAAGAAAGTTATTGGAAATGGGATGGAACTAATGCAAGCCTACTTGAGGATAATCAGAATAGTCCTGACATGCAGCCTACTGAAATTGAAGCTGAAGCTGAAGATAACTATGATGATGCACCTATTCGAGGCATTAGAACTCTGGCAGATATCTATAAAAGGTGTGCTATGACCATAGTTGAGCCATCCTGCTATGCTGAAGCTGTAAAAAAGAAATGCTGGCAAGAGGCTATGGAGGCTGAACTGAAGATGATTCAAAAGAATGACACTTGGGAGCTGGTCAATAGGCCAGAAAATAGAAAAGTCATTGGTGTTAAATGGGTGTTCAGGACCAAGACAAATTCAGATGGGTCTCTGAACAAACACAAGGCCAGGTTGGTTGTGAAGGGCTACAGTCAGCAGCAAGGGGTCGAATTCTTTGAAACTTTTGCACCTGTTGCAAGGTTGGATACCATAAGGCTGCTATTTGCCTTAGCAGCTCAGAAACAGTGGAAAGTGCACCAATTAGATGTGAAATCAGCATTTCTAAATGGACTTCTCAAAGAAGAAATCTTCATTGAGCAACCTGAAGGATTTGAGGCCCTAGGTGAAGAACACAAGGTCTTCAAGCTCAAAAAGGCCCTGTATGGCCTGAAACAGGCTCCAAGAGCTTGGTATGATAGAATTGATGCCTACTTGTCAAGGCTCGGGTTCACAAAAAGCATAAGTGATCCCACTTTTTATGTCAAGAATGATAAAAAGACGACCCTGCTAATTGTGTCATTGTATGTTGATGATCTGCTAGTCACTGGCAGCAAAGATGAACTGATTGAAAACTTTAAGAAGCAAATGCAAGACATTTTTGATATGACTGATCTTGGTTTGATGACATAGTTCCTTGGTATGGAGGTAAATCAAAAAGAACAAGGGATTTTTATAAGCCAGCAAGCTTTTGCACTAAAAGTTCTAAGCAAATTCTGTAAGTCAAAGTGCAAACCTGCTAGCACACTAGTTGCACTAGGAGAGAAGCTGTCAAGCACAAGTGAGCACGATCGAGTTGATGAAAGGGGGTACAGAAGTTTGGTTGGTTGCTTGCTCTACCTAACAACAACAAGGCCAGACATCCTATATGTTGTTGGCTTACTCTCAAGGTTCATGCACTGCTGCAATGTTGCACACTTTAAAGTAGCAAAGATGGTCCTAAGATATGTTAAAGGGACTCTGAATTTTGGTGTGAAGTTTGGAAGGTCAAAGGAGCTGAAACTTGTTGGTTATTCAAATAGTGACTGGGCTGGTTCAGTTGATGACATGAAGAGTACATCAGGCTACTTCTTTACTCTAGGTTCAAGTGTTTTCAGTTGGAGTTCAAAGAAGCAACAAACAGTAGCTCAATCCACTGTAGAGGCTGAATATATTGCTGCTGCTACTGCTATTAACCAAGCCATTTGGCTTAGAAAATTATTGGATGACTTAAATGCTAGACAGATGGAAGCAACTGAAATTAAGGTTGACAACCATTCTGCTGTTGCCATTGCCAAAAACCCTGTGTTCCATGGCAAAACAAAACATTTCAAGATCAGGTATCACTTTGTGAGAGAAGCTGAACTTGGTAAGGAAATCTGCTTGGTACATTTTTGTTCAAGGGATCAGCTTGCTGATGTTCTGACCAAACCATTGGCTGCTGGAAGGTTCGAGTGTTTAAGGAAAGAGATTGGAGTTTGCTGCCTTGTAGCCAAGGAGGAGTGTTCAAAGGTGGCAACTATAGCAGCAACATGCATGCAACCATGCAATCATGCACGAGCATGCAAGTGACCGAGCATCACAACTGAAGCATGCTATTGTCCAAGGAGTAATTCGATTGGTATGTCCATGTGACAGTTGACTTTTGTTGTTTCAATGTAACCTTTTGTATTTGCTAAGGTTTAGTTAGATACTTAGCTGTTTTAGTAGTTGTTTAGGAAGTCATTATGCTGATTTAACAGGTTATTTACTTGCACAAGCAAGCTTTGTTTTTTACCAATGTAATCCATCTACTTATGTACATGTAATTTTGAACTTTTTAAGTAACAAGCATAGCCAACTTGTTCTCTCAATTTTGTTCATCCGTTTTTGCTTCTGTTTTAAGCTTTCAAACACAAAATTTCTTTATTTTGTTTCATTGATCATTTGATTGAAACTTAACACTTACTTTATCCGGGTTTATTACTTTGTTGCTCCAGTTTCAACTACAGGTTCATATTTTATCCGGGTAAAATAGATATGTTTCTCTTCTTGTGTGAAAAACTCAACACAACCTCTAAAAGTATATATGATCCCAATTCTATGACCATCTACTCCGGATATGTTTCATAAAAATACTCTCTTGAAAAATCTTTAGAACTCTCGAATACTTATTCTAACACTCTTTGACCACTTAAAAAGGATTTTTACACTATTGCGTGATTGTTCAGCCTTCCCTTACACCTGAATTTTTTATTAACATGTATGCATTTACATGATTTTTTTTTGTCACAACATTTACGTGTTTTAATCTACTTATGACATTGATGGTCACAAGTGTCCACATTATAAAGTCACTTGTATCCATTTACGAATAAACGTTGGAACATATCTTATTTTCTATCTTCATCTTCTCTCTCGCTGCTCTAACCCTCTTTCTCCATCATTATAGCCACCAACCTCGAATGATAGCTTCCCATTCAGATTCTGATGACAAAACACTTCCTCTTTCTCTCCTATTTCTTTCTCTTTACTTTGGCTTTTAGCTTAAAATTTCCCCAAAACGATGCTCACCACTCACTACTCAAATTCTCTCCTGCCCGCTAAAACCCTTTCCCTCAACGCTCTATCATCTTTTTCTTTTACCCTTTGTTTTCTTTCATCAAATTCCAAGGGGTTTCACTTGCTTTAAAGCTATCTTAGATACAAATATACATATACGTACATATTGATGGAGTAGGATAGTAATTTTGATCTAAGAGACAACGATGACCCACTTTCTTTCCTTGTTCAAAACTTGCTGCAAATGGCTCTTTGTGCATTTGTCATCACCGATACCATCGAACCCAACCACCCCATCGTTTATGTCAACACCTTGAAATTTTTTACGACACCACTGGAGATGAAGGCTAGGTTGAAGACATAGATTTTTGGCATTGAAAGCTATAGAGATGAAAGCTGTGTTGCAAATGCAAGATTTCTTTTACCAATTGATATTTTATTTGTTTAGAAAAAAAAAAGTTGATTTCTAAACATTATGATGAAAATTAAAAAAAAAAACAAAAATTAAGATGTTACAAAAAAAAGTAGAAATTGTTGTTGAGATGAATAACAATATGAAATTTGAGAATTTTTTATTTAAAGTTTTATTTTATTTTGGGTAAACAACCAAAACAGTTACTTTTGTTTACCTCGGATTACATTTTAGTCACTTATATTTAAAATATTACGTTTTAGTCACTTACGTTATCTTTTTGTAGCATTTTAGTTACTGAACCATTAATTGCCATTAACGGTGTAACGGTAAGCTAATGTGTCACATTAAATTATCATTTCAAACAAAAATTTTAGGTTAAATTCTACAATTGCTCCCTATATTTTTTTCATTTTGAGCAATTTAATTTTTTTCTTTTATGTTCTTTTAACTTTTTTTTTAGTTTATTTTCCAATTATCTTCTGCTTCTCCTTTTGTTTTCCTCCCTTCTTTATTTCTTTTAACGTAATTTTTCTATGTTTTTCATTTATTAAAACTAGTCCATAAGCTTGCCTCACTCAAAAAAATTAATTTGTTCAATAAAATAAAAGTATAGGGACTAGTTTTAACAAATGGAAAATATAGAAAAACTACGTTAAAAGAAATGAGGAAGAGATGAAAACAGAGGGAGAAGCAAAATAGAATGGAAAATAAAGAAAAAAAAAGGAAAGTTAAAAAAAATAAAAGAATAAAATTAAATTACTCAAAATGAAAAAATATGGAGACCAATTGTATAAATTAACCTAAATTTTTTGTTTGAAATGATGATTTAACGTGCTACGTCAGCTTACTGATACATTGTTAACGGAAATTAACGACTCGTGACTAAAATGTTACAACGCGATAACGTAAACAACTAAAACATAACATTTCAAACATAAGTGACTAAAATATAACCTGAAGTAAACAAAAGTGACTATTTTGGTAATTTACCCTTTTATTTTTTGGGTTAAAAATAAATTTGGGATATTTAATTTTGAGGTCCCTAGCATATTTTAAAATAAAAATTATGATAAAAGTGACATGTGGCATCTTAAAATTGGGCCACATGTAAAAAACTGATAAAATCTAACACCTTTAGCTCGGAGTACCAAAAAGATAGACGAAAGAAAAGTTGAGGTACCAAATCGAATAAATTAAAAGTAGAGGTATCGCATCAAAAGATTTGTTAAAATACAAGGGATCTTTTTTTTTTGCCATTATCCCTTTTCTTAACCAAACTTTGTGGTTGGTTTTGTGAAGGCCAAGTTGTTTGACATAATTGTACCCTTTGAAGGATTTTTGTATCTCCTAATGAAACTTTGTTGATGCCAAATTGTTGGTGTTATTGCTGTGAGAGCAATTTGTGGATTGGCATAAGGCTTGTATTTGCTGTGAGACGTTGAGCAAGTTGCAAGAAACTACAAAGGGCATATATACACTTAAAAGTAACATGAAAGAAATTGTAGAAAGTTGTAGAAACCAATATAACATGTATGTTCCTCTAAAAGAAGATGTATGGAGCTATAAAAAGTTATGGAAGGCATATGTTGTAAGGTAAAGCTACATAAATTGCAAAGTAATAATAATATGTACATGAAAAAAAAGCCAAAGTTGCATGAAGCTGCAAAAAGATAGTAGAGTTGGAGTTGTGGGGAGTTGGAATAAATTGAACTTGATAAAAAAAATTACATCATTGGGCTTATAAAATTTGGGTTGTAAAGTCGTGGCTATAGAATTGTGGTGTCACAAAATTATTATCATAGAATTCTCACCATAGAATTTGTGGTGCAAAATCATCGTCACATAATATAAGTTCTATAATTTTGAGTATAACAAGATTATGTGTAGTAGAAAACTACAAGAAACATGGCGAAAAACCAAAGTTATTAAAAGATAAGATGAGTTGGAGGAAACCAACATAATTAGTGTAAAAAGTTGAAAAACATAAAGGTAATAAGAAGTTGCAAAGAACTACAAGGAACTAGAAGATACCAACATAAGATACTTACATGTAAAGTTTCAAATATTGTTAAGAAATATTGTTAAGTAACGATAAGTGCCAAAATGCCATGATAAAAAAAATAAACACAATGATTTCGCAAGGTTGAGCTGTAAAGATTGTGGACCAAAACTCACAGAGCTAGAATAAACTCAAATAACATATCTATAAAATAAAGTTGTGTAGGCTATAAACTAGAGTTACAGAAGTTAATGAGTGGGGTTTAAAAAACTAAACTACAGAGGTTGTAAGGTAGAATCTACAAAGCAAAGCTATAAAGGCTAGCAAGGTTGTAATGTGTGCATGAAGCTATAAGAACATAGAAGATATATGCACTAAAAAGTATAACATAACATAATCAAGTTGTAAGAAGTTATAATAAGTTGCAATGAAGTGGGAAGAACCAACATAAAAGCCAAGCTTAAATTTGAGCTACTAGAAGCTGAAAGCTACGTGAGCCTCGAGATGATACAAGAAGCAAGGTAAAATCAATACAACATGGGTGCATCCATAAACAATAAAGGAAAGACTATAAGATCTTACAAGAAGCATGTACACTTAAAACTACTATGAAATAGATACAAGAAGCATATTTATAACCCAAAAACAAAAGAAAATTGTAAAAAGAATGAAAGAAAACAACATACCATATTTTCATTCAAAAATAACATAAAAGAAGTTGGAAGAGCCACTACTTGCTCACTGGAAAACAACTTAAAAAGAGATATAAGAAACTATAGAAAGTTGCGGAAGTATAGCTTGATTTAAGTTATAAAAGGATTTGATAGTTGATGAAGGTAGAAGAATTTCAACAAAATCAAGCTACAAAATCGAGGTCACAGAATTACGTGCATTTCCAGTTAGACGCATTTTTTGTTTCTCTCTTTAAAAAAAGCCTATTTATTTAAATATTTAAAAATAGCCTAAAAGGCCAAATAAAAAAATTGGCATATACGGCTAATTTAGCCAAAATTATAGAAGTTGAATAATGTATGTAAATATAGAAATGCACAAATCGGATCGAGTGATGCGACAGTTCAGGTGGATGCAACAAATTCTGCCGCCATGGAAGCACTATACAAGGTGGACCGGTGAGGGAAAAACAGTGAGAATTGGAAAGACATTCACAAGAAGTACATCGACGTTTGGGATCATAGGATAGAATTCTTATCCATCTCCCTGATAGGATAGAATTCTTATCCATCAGAGTTGTTGGTAAGCCGTATTTGTTATCGATGGAGATAAAGAGTAGGCAACTTCATCAGAAGAGTCAACAACGACCGCCCCAGTAACATAGGTCCAGATGCAGTTACACAACAGGTTCATTATTGGCTTCGATTGAACAAGCATCGCCTATGTCTACGCCATATCCCAGTCAATTCACTCTACTTATTCTTGTTCATTTCATTAGCCCCATGTTTTTTCACAATCACCACACTGTATACCACCATACATCCCTGTTTCTACCCCACCCATAGGTACATATTTTAAGGCACCGACATCTCTCGTATTTTACACCCTATACCGACATCGAAGCCGACGCATGTATCATCATCGATGTTGAAATTGATCCAGTCATTGATGCCAATGTCGATGCCCGTATCAATATCGGTGTATCCAAGTTTTGTAACAACATACATCTACATGCCAATAGTGTCACAAACACCCACCACATCATTGTTTTATTGAAATGGGTCATCGACGTAACCATCTTCTTGTGAAGCGGAGGACACACGATTGGTGTAACACTTCAAACCTGTATCCATCATCGGAATAGGGCTATGGAGCATTATCGGAGTTTATGTCTTAAACTATCAAAAAAGTAAACATTTAATTCACAACATCAATCATAGCAAAAAATAATCAATAACATATATGTCCCTTATATGAGCCCTCGAAGCCTTAAAAACACATTAGAAACA
The DNA here is from genome assembly GCF_025698485.1 of Gossypium arboreum. NCBI lineage: Eukaryota > Viridiplantae > Streptophyta > Magnoliopsida > Malvales > Malvaceae > Gossypium > Gossypium arboreum. The sequence goes on from NC_069080.1 coordinate 19,929,441, forward strand.
AGTCGGGACTAAATTACAAACATATAGAATTTTTCAGAAAAAGTGAAAATTTTCAAACTGCAAGGGTTACACAGACATGTGACTCATACGGCTGAGACATAAGACCGTGCCTCAAGCTGTGTAGGCATTCGAAGCAGGGACACATAGCAGTGTCCCAACTCGTGTCTGTACATGTGTAACTCTCTGACTTAGGTCACAGGGCCAAGCCACAGACTCGTGTACCCTTCGAAATGGCCTCACACGCCCATGTGTCAAGCCATGTGCTAGGCAATGTAATTGCCTGCCTTACAACCCTTTTGTAAGCTACAGGGGACACACGGACGTGTCGCATGGCTATGTGTCACACACGATTGAGACACACGCCCTTGTCTCTGGCCGTGTGGACAAAAAATAGGCCATTTCCAAACCAATTTTCTCACCCAAACATGCACACACTTACAACCAATTTTCCACATATAATCAAGCATCCCAAAGTGCACCAAACCATGCAACATCAAGCTATTCAAATGAGATACATGTGTATACAACTAATATGCCCAAAAGGCACCTCAATCACAACAATTTAAACATGTATAACCATATGCATAGTTTAGCCAAAAGTTCAACCGACTTATTACTAAGTTTATGCCAAAACTTACCACTTTGTTTACCTATCAAATTCACACCAAAAGTATCAAATTTACCGTTCATCATTTAGCACCATTAGCCATATAGGTCAACTACATTTCACATACCAAAATGACCATGTTCAACTTCCATTATCTAATCATCATAAAGGCTATAAAATCAACCATCATAAGGCCACATACATATATCAACATATCAACCATTTCAATCATTCAAAATACCATAATTACAAGACAAAAAACGTAATGGCTAAAACATCAACCAAAACACCTATACATACCATTATAACCAAAACTTAGAAACACCAAAATCTACCAATTTAGTTGATGGACAGTGTGATAGGACTCCAACAAGCTTCCAACCCGAACGAGCTTCCAATTCACTGTAAAATATAGAAAATAACACCGAGTAAGCATAAATACTTAGTAAGTTCGTATAATATAAAACTTAACTTACCATTTTAATACATAACATTTATTAAATTAACATGGCATGATCCGACCAAAGCTTGGCCAAAGCCTAAGCATCCACACCAAACATGTTAGCATACAAGATATAAATCATAGGCACTTTAACATGAATAGCCATTTAGTCACAACATATATCACATGAGTTTATTACTCATCTCAACTTACAATATTACTGTGTATTACCATATCAAAGATTTTCATATCATGCTTTTACCATTTCCTTTCCAAATAATGTCCGTTGAACCATTTAAAATACCATTGGATACCCGAGATAGCTCACACAAAGTGTGCCAACTCATATAACTGTAATCTGTCAATTACTGTACATATATGCTCACATGAGCTTTGAATAAGTATGCTAACATGAGCTGTGAAAATAGGCCTACTTACACGAGCTGTAGGTTGGAACGTATCTAAGCGATGCAGCTTGCATGACCTGCGGAATATCTGCAACACATGTCAGACCTCAGCCATCGGTAGGACATTCAAGACCAGCACTAGAATCATGTAAACCCTAATGAAATGTCATTTGTATCTTACAAATTCCTAAGGTTCAAACGGGGCTCAGTAGTCGACGTAACATCATTGGATATGCGAAAGATTTATAGATAATAGTCCATGATACATAGATATTTCAAAACGAGACATATAAATGAAATATAATTGTACGAACTTACCTCGACGATTAAACATAGATATGGAGGCGATTAATCTGAAACTTTATCTTTGCCTCTATCTATAGCTGTACGAGGTTTATTTTTATCTAAATGAATAAATTCAACTCCATTCAATAATTATTCTATTCAATTAAACCAAAACTCATATTTTAGTAAAATTATATTTTTGCCTCTATAATTTTGATTTTATTTCAATTTAGTCCCTAGCTCATAAAATGAAAATTCATGAAATTTTCCATTAACCCACCATAGCCAAATTTCAAATAGGTCCCTAGAAAGCCCTAAATTTAATTTATTTCATAATTTCACCATGAATATTTTTCATTTTTCAATTTAATCCCTAATTGACAATTTCATCAAAAATCACTTAACAAAAGTTATTTATCTAACAACAACTAACCATTTTCTTCCATAAAACATCAAAAAAATCCTATATTCATTCATGGAAAAACCTTAATCTTTTAAAATTTTTATAAATTAGTCTCCAGGCTAGCTAGATTAAGCTACAACGATCCTGAAAACATAGAAATCATTAAAAATGAGACAAAAACTACTCACATGCAAGCAAGAGAAGTACAGCCGAATGTTCAAGCTTCCATGGGGGTTTCCTTCTTCAAAATTTCGGTGGAGTTAATCCCTTAAGGAAGATGAAACCTTTTTTTCTTTTGTTTTTAACTAAATTATTAACTTATTTACTAATTTAACCTTACATATAACCTTTAAAAATTTCATAACTAATGTCCATTTTTGTCCACTCAATATATAAATGGTATAATTACCACATAAACCCCTTAACTAACTAATTTCATGGTCATTTGATACCTTTGACTAATAGAACTCAAGTTTTGCACTTTATGCAATTTAGTCCTTTTTATTAAATTAAGCATGCAAATGGTAAAATTTCTTAACGAAATTTTTATATGGTAATACAAACATGCTATAGATATTAAAATAATAATAAAATAAATATTCTCACATCAGATTTGTGGTCCCAAAATCACTGTTTCTATTTTACTGAAAACGAGCTGTTACAATTAGAGGCTAGGACGAAGTCACACTAAAGCACGAAGGAAGGCAATGGAGATGAAGATGAAGACGAAGCTAATGGTTGAGATAAAGATGAAGATAAAGACGAAGGTGGAGACGAAGATGAGCACGAGAGTAGAGGTGATGATGAAAAAGATGAAGACAATGGTGACGATTAAGTGGATGAGTTCCTAGTACTAGTTGTGCGTAGAAATCTTACTCGCACTCATCAGTCACCGCCCTATGGCACACATTTGGCCAGACGATGCCGATGATGTATTTTTTTATTTACTTATTGCAATGTAAATATGATTGACATTAATAAAGAAACAATATTTTTTTTTAGAATATTTCTATTGCAACTCATATTTGTCTTTGTTAAAATCTAATGTAAATTATATGTAAATTTCCATATATTTAATATCTGATATAAAATATGTAACTTTGGATAGGTATTTTTATCGAACTGGTAGACCATGGAAAATATAGTTGAAATGCAAGTTAAAAAAAAAGAACAAATTTTTGGGTACAACAAATAAATGCTAGCGCCGTTAAAGCCCTAATGTACCCCTCAATATAGAATATGTTGCCTTCATATGCCTTGGGTTTCTACGGTACTTGTATAACCTCTGCTGGTTGTCCCTCTCCCGAATATCCATATTGGTGCGTATCTGAGTAGAATTTGGGCCATCTTTCGGGATGCGACACAGGTTTATGTTCGGCACCAACTCGTATGGCAAACTGGAGACTGGTGACCACATACTCTCATCTGGGACTGGTGAAAATTTAGGACTTTATACACTGTCCATGTATTCTAATCTGTACACATCGTTGATATAAGGCGTGTACTCATTTCGTAGGTTCACATATGCAGCAATTACATGTACGCATGAGAACCGAAGTGCTTGGAACCTCTCACAATCGCAAGTTCCTCTTGTTAGGTACATACGAAATGATGCATTTGACATGTCCCCTAGCGTGCTCCGTGACCCGAAATTTTAGGTTCCGACACGAGTGGCACACTACATACATAGTGCTTCCTCTCGTTGTATTTTGCCTAATTTCTTTTGTGACATCCTTGCACCAAACATGGCCGCTTGCTATCTGTCTAGCATACATCGCTGCCCGCTTTGGAAATAAAGAAACCAGGCCGAAGTATGTTTCTTTAACAATTGAGATTATCGATAAATGGCACGTCCCCTTCAATACGAAATTGACACATTCGACTAAGTTCCCCGTTATGTGCCTATACCATAGCCCCCCGTCATACGATTGTGTCCACTATTCGAAAGGTATGTCTGTTAGGTATACCATACCATAGTTTTTGATAACGTGAAAGTTGTCCAACATTTCATGGAAACAATGTTAGATGAGCTCGTACCATCTCGAGAAAATCATACCCATGAATGCAAAGAACGAACGAAATATGGTATAACATGATTGTATGGAAGTTAGATTCAACATGTCATACGTATTACCTACTATGGGTGTGATCTCAAAGGCTGCATTGTCGCTCAATAGCGAATAAGATTCTGGTTTCCCTGTCCGATATGACACATATGTCGAGTTGCAGGCAAACACAGCCACATAATCAGCTCAGAAAGAAATACCAATCATTTGGCTTTTCTCCTGGGGTTATTGCAAACACAATCGATAGAATCCTCTGATTACCATCCTAGGTAATGACAATAAACAATCGACACTAATACCTCCCATATAGCCAGGTGTCGTCAACTTGTACCAAAGGCTTGTAGTACTAAAAAGCTTCACTACATTTCCCAATCATCTAAAAGAATCGGTGAAATACTCTTTTTCTAGGGACCGGACAATCACCGAAGTACGTTGAGTGTGTTTCTAAATCGATCACGAAACCTGGTACTTATCAATCCAATACTTGAAACCATTGCCATAGATAGTTGTACAAATTGTCTCAACTGTGATACAATTTATCCATAGCCTTTTATTTTGCGATTCATACTTTGTAGTACGATAACGTGTAACCATACTAACTACGAATGTTGGCAATTAACATCGGGATGGGAATTCTAGGACTCGTCTTCACCATCTGTAGGATAATGTTAAAAATCATGTCCGAGTCTAGCCTAGGATGACCTTGACTTGTACCTGTAAATTTCAGGTTAAAGTTATGTAATAAAAAAAAAAAAAGACTCTAGACATGTCACATTATGTTAGAAAATGTAATGATCATACAATGCACCTACCGTAACACAAGTATGTGGACTGGAATGCTTTTTTTATCATCCACAATCCAGCTTTCTTCCGCAAAGATACCATGATTTTCCATTTTCACCTCCCGTCGCACATTATACACTTCCCTTCAAATTTGTCCGAATAAGACTTCATAGCATGATAGTTTACATCGTTCTTGAAGTTGTACCATTTCAGTATAGCAAAGAAAATATCTTTTTTGGGTATTCCATTCCAACTTCCAGTACCCATACATCTGACCATGAGCTTGCATGACCAGGTGTTCTGTGCGGTAACTGTCAAAACTCTAAACCACCCTCGACTGATAGGTCAATGTTGGCTATGTGGGACAAATGTTCATATACCCTAAATTATAGATCTAGATCTGGAGCATTATTCGAGCTTTCATCACCAGAACCGATTCTGTTTCGAAAAAAAGTCACTTCTGAACTATCCAGTCCACACTGCCAGATTGGGTTAAGGTCTAACTCTGATCCATCAACTGCATCCGCTACTCTTTCTTCCTCACCTGCATCTTCTACTCACTCTTCCTCACATGTATCTTTTTTTTTGGCCGCATCTTCTTCCTCATATGCACCTTCAACCAAAGAGTTCGATGTACCCTTGTCAAACCCGATCGAAAGGAGTAAGTCATCGATTCTTCTATAACCCATGTGTTCACCAAAATTTGAACTAGATTGGTGGTCACTATACATTGATGCCCTTCCAATATAAGTGCTTCCATCCTAGGACATCGATCCATCGAAGGTGAAATCGAATGCACTGATTAAATGTCAAGCCCAAGTGTTGAGATTCGAGTTATTGTTATACCCCAACTGGTAGTGGCCACTGAAGTTTAAATCCGTGTTGAAAATCGATAAACGTCTACCCATAGATGTTTTGAGTACATTATAGTAGGAGCTTTATAAAAATCTAGTTAACCCACCACACAACTATGTAGTAGGACTTTCTGCTTCAGCTTCAATTTCAACATTAGCCGCAATGGTGGATGAAGATGGGTCATGTAGCATCCCTAACATATCTCCTTTGCCGAATTAAGGTTACGAAGCATTACTAAACAAAACAAAACCTTTAACTTTAAAACAGAACAATAATACAATTTAATACTTATTAATAATAACTCAATGCAAACATAGCAATTATACACATTTGGGCCTTAAATTGAGCCTTCTAAGCCTCAAAAAACAATTTAGGAATAATTAAGGGTCAATTCGAAACAAATCAGAAAATTTGGGAAAAGTTTAAAAAATTGGAAAACGGGGGTCACACGGCCATGTGGCCAGGCCGTGTGACATAGCCCAAACCTTCTTGACATTCGAAGTTAGGATACACAGCTGTGTCCCAACTCGTGTGTCTGCCCATGTGGGTATTCGAAATAGGGTCAAACGGTCATGTCGCATGCCATGTGCTTGACCGTGTGTATATTCAAAGTTGGGTCACACGACCGTGTCGCCAGCTATGTAACTCTCTGAATCCATGTGGTTTATTCTGCACCTAAAATTTAAATGACACACGGCTGTGTGGGGTGATTGTGTGTGGCATACGGCCATGTGATAGCTTGCGTCTCAGGTCGTGTGCTCCCTCAACCACCCTTAAAACAAGCCATTTCTTACCATTAAGCCATACCATCTATAACTACTTTCACATGCATAAATCACATTCAAAGTCACCTAAAACATGTAAAAAATCATTCAATATAAATCTAACCAATGTGCCTTCATTAGACACCATAATTTATTCACCTAAAACAACATTAATTTCAACATCATAAGTTCATGACCAAAACATACATCACATACACATCATTTAGTTAATTTATTCTCAAATCATACCTCTTAGCCATACTTAAGTGACCAAATTCACCTATTAACTTAAGCATATACCAACTAATGTAAAGACATATACATATGCAACTAAGTTAAGCATAAGCTCAAAACATATTAGATGGTTAAGTTAGCAACACACTCCAATTACTTTCAAAACATACCAATTCAACCATCCAAAAACATATCAATCAACCATTTCTTTCCTAATTTCAAAAGACCATGCACAACTATTAACAAAAGGTATTAAGGCATACCAAAGCTTGACGCAATCCAAAACATACCAATTTAACATACAACCCTATACATGCCATTTATAACCACAAGTCAAAATATCCAAAAGCTACCAAAATGGATCGATGGATAGTGTGATCATGCTCCAATGTTGATTCCAATCGTTCGAGCTTTCCGATGATCTACAAAACATAGAAATACAACTACATAAGCAAATAACGTTTGGTAAGCTCGTATAAATGAACTTAAACTTACCAACCATATTAAGTTAAACAATCAAACATACTTTCAATATGACATATGCCAAATTTCCTTCCCTATACACACAACCTTACAAGGTTAGTAAGGGTACAATTCATATGTAATTCAAATCAAAGCATGGCATGTGACATATCAATATTTCAATTCCATGATTCATTGCTCATACATATATAATTAATCATCTTTTACTTACCATTTCACATACCTTTACAATCCATATCATTACCCTAAATCATGGTTCGTTTCATATATCTCCATACTTATTAAAACTTTACTTACCCATTCATATCATGAAAAGAATTTTACTATATAAATTATTCATCCACATAATTCAAATGTTACATTTTCAATCCAAATACTTAAATTCCATTTTCCATTCGGAATTTTCAATCTAAATACGTACCTTTTCATTTTAACCCTTAATTGTATGTTGAACCAAATAGAATAACATCAGATACTCAGGAACCATGCTCACACGATGTGTGCCTGTACATGTAACTGAAACCTTTTCTGTAATGCTCATACAAGCTGTGAAATGGGTCTGCTCACACGATCTATGAGTCAAGATGTTATCTACACGATGTTGCTCACAGAAGCTGTGAAGAATCCGCAACAAATGCAAGACCTCAGCTATCGGTAGGACATCTAGGACCAACACTCGAAACCATATAATCCCTAATGACATGTCATTTGTATCTTAAGTATTCACAAAGTTCAAACATGACATTTCCTTGTTTATATCCTTTGATTTCAGTCTAACATACCATTACATTATATATATATGAAATGCATATTTTCAAATATATCATTTAATTTGATTAATTTCTCTAGTTGATCCATAATAACGATTTATCACACTTTTATCAATTTAATTTAAATATAGCATAAATATTTATTTACATCTATCCAAAATATAAAATAATGATTTTAATCCTTATACGAACTTACCTTGACAAATACAGTTGTAAAAACGAAGCCGATGACTAATCCGACACTTAGCTTTTCCTTGATTTTGATCTGTTTGGCTCGTTTCTTGATCTAAATAATAATTTTTATTCAATTAAACTGTTCAAATAACTTAATATAATTAATTCAAATTATAACCCTTGTCAATGGGAAATTTAAAAAGTTACCCCCTATGTTTTACCTTTTATGCGATTTAGTCGCTAAACCCAAAACTTGCAAATTAACCATTTTTAGCTAAAATTCAAGTTAGCTAATTTTTATAGGATATCTAAACAACCTATAATCATCAAAATTTCACATTAAATCCCATGAATTTTACTCTTTTATCAAATTAATCCTTTAACATTAAAATTACTAAAAATCACTTAACAAAATACTTCGATTTAGCATCCAAGCTTAATAATCTATCAATTATGTGACATCCCTAATTTGACTCTAGTCGAGATGTGGTTTCGAGACCACAAAATCGAGTTATAAAATTTATTAAATATTAAAATTCATATCTACTATGTGTGATAGTGCATGTGTGAAATTTTGATGCTTAAATTCTGTTAGTTGAATGTGAATTTTAGTCAAAGGGCTTATGTGAGACATTTGTGAAATAGGTTAGGTAAATATAAAGTGATCTATTAATGCATGTATTCAAAAATGTGGACTTGCATGTCAAAATACCCATTTTGGGATAGTGGCGATCATGATATTGTTTTATATATAATATGTATTTTTGATTTAACATTTTATATTACAAATGAATTAATAAATAAAAGGAGATATTAGATAATAGTTAGTGGGAGGAGAAACCAAAGTTGGTTCATCATTGTCCTCCATTGCCGTAGCTTAAAGTGAGGGAGAAGAAAGTTTTGTTGTTTGATTTTTGGCTTAGATGATGGCTAGAATGAGGTATGTATTGAATAATTCTTGAAAATTTATGCATAATTGAGATGATTAGTTCAAATTTTACTTATCCCATAGATTAAACTTAGGTTTTTGAGGTTGGAAATTCGGTCAATAAGCTTGAAACTCATAGTAGATATATTTTTTTTCGTGACATTAAGATGGTTGGTTATATATTGACTTATTAGCTTTGAAAGTTGAATGACATTGGTTAATTTGTTCATGTAGGTATTCGGCCTTGTGAATGTTATGGAATAAGTTTCAATTATGTACATATGTGATTTTTGAATAATCAGTCATTTATCTAGTATATGTATAAATGGTAAATTGTTTTTAACTTGAAAGTTGAGATTAGTGTATTTAAAGAGAGTTGCCGAATGTGGTCCTTGAAGATGTTTTAATGAATAAAATGTGTAGTTGAGTTATAACATTCGGTTAAGGATTAAGGGTTCTAGCAAGTTTGGTATAATGTATAGTTGTAAATCGCCTTGTGTTTGACGTATTTTTTAAGGATAGGAAACGGCTAATTAAGATGTTGTTGGATAAAATTCTAGTTAGGTTATGTTAAAGCATTCGGCATTTCTTATAGTATTGTATACGAGAGTGGGAAAAGATTAGTAATTATTCTAAGTGAGTTATGATCTTAATAGGAGCAAAATAGAATCGGCTATAATTATGATGGAATGAAAATTTTAAATGGAGGTTAAATTTGTTTGGTTAGGGCCGAATAGGGTTTATAAGTTAATGGTATGCTATATATATATATATATAGTTAAATTTGTGTATATGAAAGCATGGTAAGTAATGTGAATTTTTGTTTGTGCATGTTAGGTATTGTTATAATAAGCATAAAAGTTAGTCATGGCATATTTTATAAACATATTATGCATTGAAGTTATATGATTGTCAAATGTGACTATTAAAGAAGTAATGTTGAATAAGTAATTAAACAAATTCATTTGTTTTAATTAAGCTCATGAGAAAAGAGGATCTAAATCAGATAAGGGAAAAGAGAAAGCAATCGAGTAGCCTATCCACAGTTGTTCAAATAAATCCGAGGTAAGTCTTTGAGTAATGGAACTTAGCTTAAGATTTGATAAACGATGATAAATATTTATATGAACATAATAAATAAAATGTGACCTAATGGTTCTACTTGAATTACATATTGAAATAAATAAGTTCCTAGCATATAAGTTTAGTTATAATGAAGAATGATATGGAATACGGGTAAAGATAGGACTATGAATTGGTACTGTAATTACCTATAGTAAAATGATAAGGAATAAGTTACTTCTATGAGCCTTAGCCGATTGGTTATTAGAAAAGTGATATTTAAATTATGATTTGTATGTGATAATAAGAAGTACTTATATATGATGATATGTTTTAAACTCAAATGGTAAGTTCTTAAGTGTTTGGACTTGGAAATTTAAGAGCAAATTGTAATAATCTGCTTAGGACAGCAGCAGTAGCGTGATTTTTGAAAATCACCATAAATTATTGGAGAGGAATTAGAGACTGAATAAAATATTTAATCAAAGATCAATGAGTCTAGTTTCTTATAAAATAAACAGTGCAAGCAAAGGAATTTCCTATAGAGGGATATTTAAAGTTGTGTGTGACAGTGTCAGAATGAATTTGAAATCCCCTATTCTATTTTTAGAAAATCATTATAAATAGTAAAAAAAAATTTATAAGATAAAATTTATATTCTTAGACTCCTTAATGAGTCTAGTTTCAAATGAAATAAACAAGAACATATTTTGAAATCTGTACAATGAGAAATTTGATTCGTAATGAAGAGTGGTCAGTATAGTCAAACAGTGAAATAGGGGAAACTTTAAGAAAATTCTGGTTTTGATTGACCGAACCAAAAATCCTGAAAATTTTATGGATAGAAGATATATGAGTTTATTTTCGGGGAAAATTTACGGCACTACATTTGGAGTTTCGTAGCTCCAGTTACAAATAATTTAATGATTGTTGCTCAAGAAAAGAGCTTGTAGTGAATCTGTGATTTTGTTGTAAACATTGATGAAACTAATTGAGTTGCTTATAAGCTATTGCTGAATTGATGTACAAGATAAATATATAGGTGGTGAGGCCAAAATGGCTAAAATATAAATGTGTGCAAGTTATCCAAATGGCTATTTTATAATCGTAAGCAATATATATGTAATATGTGTTGATAGTTTTATAAATTGAAGGTGTGGTGACTTATATGTTGTTTAGCCGAATAGTTGTCATGAGAAGAATGTAAGTCATGTCTGCATTTTCTTATTTAGTTGGAAGTTTATTGAAAGGGATATATATATATATGTATATATAAATATGTGTTGAAGTCGAATGCTATTATGACATGAAGTTAAGGTACATGCTGTACGCTTATATTCGAATGAGGTTAATGAATTACAATGGTGATAGTTTATGTGAAATGTGGTAACATGTGATTAAATATACATGGAATTTGGAAAGTATCCGGGTTAAGACTCACTGACTGTGTGATGTGGCCTAATGGCTCTTGTGAAATGAGACTAGATATATTGAGATACGAATAAGTTCGAATGAAGTGATACCTTATTAATGTGTTTCCGTGTTGGAAAAATCGAAGGTATGTGAATTGACGTGTATACAACTTTGTGAATTAACTATGATGATATATCAGGGCTTAAAGTCCCGCAGGCTTGGTACTGGCAACTGGATTCGGATTTTTTTTAAAACCTAGCAGGCTATGGCTAAGTGCCTTGAATTATTTTAAACCGAAGAACATTTGTATATCTTTAAGATAAGGATTTAATTAGTTTCATAAAAAATTACTAATTTGAGTTGTATTCGGCAGGATGTGCAAATACAAGGTCTGGATTGCGTTTGGTCATTTATGTATATGTGATAAGGAATATGTTTGGTCCTTTATATACGTATAAGAAACTTTAATACTTGTCATGATTTGATTATTTGAAATATTAATGTGAATATGAACTAAAGAACTAAGCTCCTAAATACATATATACAATTATGTATGTGCACGAAATGAGTGCATATGATTAAGTGGTTAGAGGTATTGAAAGATTGAATTGGTAATTGGTAATTATGGAAACGGTAAGTGTACAAAGGTTAAGTATATAGTAAGTGATACTTACTTGCTATGTGAACTCGATTTCGTTTGTATTACTAATATACTTGGGGAATCACTTATGAGATGGTTATAAGTTATATTCAACGAGTATTGACTCTATCAAATTGTTTATGTAAGATGAAAACATGAATATGTGCTTCCAAATATGGAAACCGAATGTGATTATAGTGTTATGTTTTAGTTCGACTGATTAAACTAAAAGTAGCATTGATGTTTTTAAATGCGAAGGGGTATGTACTCTTAAATTTGGATGAAATAGATGAATTACATGTGCATACATAGGGTTTAATCTATTTGACCGAATGGTGATATATCTTGACATTTCAAAACGTGATTTGTGTAAGGCCTAATCTTAGCGACTTAGTAATAAATCAACAATTACGGATGATCAGACATTAAGTTGGCGGTATGTATTATGTACTTGTGTAGGCTTATTAAGCCCATTGAGACTTCACTTGGATTTTGTGTAAGTTATAAATGTATTTAATCCAGCAAAGTTAATTGTTTTACTTAAGACTTACTAAGCCTTGAAAGCTTACTCTGTTGTGACGTTTTCTATTTTATAGATTATCAAATTTGGCCTTTGCTCGGGATCGTGAACAACTCGTCACACTATCACTATCCTTTGTTTGGTACTGCTATGTTTTGGATTATTTTATGGCATGTATAGAATAAACTAGTAGCGGAATAATATTCTGGTTAATGTATATAAGCCGTGCGAAAATGGCATCTTTTGAATGTGTACTTATGGAAGTTTAATTTTATCCCTAGCTGTATTTAGCATTTATCTAAATGAATGATCTTTATTTCAAGAAAAAAAAAGTTAAAAAAATTTTACTGTTCTGACATGAGTTACAAGTCTGGTAATACCCCTTTCCTATTCCAACAACGGTTACGGGATAGGGGTGTTACAAATTAAATCCAAAAACACACTTAAAACATTCATGGAAATCCCTAAAATTTTAATATTTTTACAAATTGACCCCCGAGCTAGCTAGATTAAGCTAATACGAGATCAAAACATAAAAATAACTAAAAACTAACCTCAAAAACACCAACATGTAAGGAATATGTTTGGACGAATCTTCCAAGTTCTCCCATGGAGTTATCGATTCTTCATATCTCAAGAAAGAAGATGATCACTTGGTTTTACTATTAGTTTATGTTATTATTTTATCAAGTTACCAATTTGTCCTTTAAAAATTATCCAAATTTCATTCATTTAATCACCCAAAACTGTCTATTATAAAATCAAATGGTATATTTACCATTTAAGTCCATTAGTTAAGAATTTCATATGTAATCGCCCGTTTTTAGTAAAATCGAAATAGTAGTTTCGGGACCACAAATCTGAGTCCGTAAGAAAAGTCATTTTAAAATTATTTTATGGTCTACTGTATGATAGGAATATCGTATAAAAATTTTGTTAAGAAAATTTTACCGGTTACATGTTTAATTGATAAAATAACCAAATTTTATAAAATGCAAAAATTGAGTTCTAGTAGCTATAAGTAACAAATAGCTATGGAATTCAAAATTGGAGGTCCTTATATGGAAAATAGACCATTAAGAAGAGTTAGTAGATAAGTATGATTAGTCATCAATGGAAAATTAGAAAAAATAAAAGACTAAATTGGAAAGTGGAAATAATAAAAGATGATAAATAATTAAATAACAAAATATCATCTTTTTCATCATCTTTCCCAAATTATTTTACATGGAAACCCTAGCTAAGAGAGAAGAATTCAAGCAATATTATTTGGCTTAATTAGGTAAGTAATATTGTTCCGTTTTTAGTAATTTTATATTTCCGAGATCGTAATAGCTTAATTTAGTTATTTCGGGGATTAATTTGCAAATTTATCAAAGTATTAAAGTTTTTCATGGATGAATATGCATGAATTCTGAAATTTATGGTAGAAAATGAAAGGTTGTTGATAGATAAACAACTTTTGTAAAGGGAATTTTGATGAAATTATGATTTAGGGACTAAATTGAAAAGTTGTAAAATTCATGAAAAAATTCTAAATTTATGAAATACATAGGCTGCAAATGTTACATGTAAAAATCGACTAGGCTTAGAATAAGGATTAAATTGCATGAATTTCATTTTTCGAGCCTATGGACGAAATCAAAATTAAATAAAAGTATAGGGGCAAAATGGTATTTCTGCCTAAAATGTGAATTGGATTGAATAGAGTATGAATTGTATTAAATTGAGCTAAATTTACTTGTATAGATCCGGATAAACCAAATACAAAGCTAGATCGAGGTAAAGAGAAAGTATCGAATTAGTAGATTACAAATATACGAATACTTGTCGAGGTAAGTGTAACACCCCTAACCCGTATCCGCTGCCAGAACAGGGTTTCGGAGCATTACTACCATTTACAGATCACTAAAAAAATTTAAATACTTACCGATTCAATGCATCATATAAATAAATATATTACCATTCAATCAACAGTTTGACACTTGTATAAGCATCAAACAGCAACATTGTTAGTATACTTGCACATATCTCATATAAAGTCAACATTGATATATCTATTTTCTCGACATATCGCACTTGAGTTTAATAATAGTCTCAACTTACATAATTTCCTTGTATCAACATATCAAAGATAATCATATATGTACATGTCATGAAACATATCATGCTCGACCGTTTCTTCGAAGCATATATCATTTATTTCATTATATCAATATTTCATGCTCCATTATTTCCATATATTTTATGTATATTTATTAGGTAATAGCTTATATCAAACTTAACATAAATTATATTCCATGTACTTATACTTATTTCGTTTATCTATCTTCATAATTATTTCATATAACCATTCGTCATCGATACATATTACCGAATATCAATTGTTCAATGATGTTAGGCGTCTCCCATCCACGGTCTTATTTATCTTTGACATGATGCCATAGTGTCTTTCAACTATGGTCTTGCTCATTTTCTGTCATGTTGCCATGGTATCTTTCAACCATGGTCTTGTTCATTTCATATCACGTTGCCATGGTATCTTTCAACCATGGTCTTACACATTCATATCAGTTGCCATGGTATCTTTCAACCATGGTCTTACACATTTCATATCAGTCGCCATGGTATCTTTCAACCATGGTCTTACACATTTCATATCGAGAGCACACTCCATGAACCTCATCCTTACAAAGGATTACCGGTCAAAGCTAAATCCTCAGTAATATAAACTCATAGAGTATTGTCGGGATTACCGGTCAAAGCTAAATCCTCGCAACGACAATTACTCTAATGAGCTTGGATCTAAATTACCATCCGAGCTAAATTCAGACCCTAATTCGGATTACCCATCCGGCTAAATCCATTTTACACGTATTCTTCAGAGGGCTATATCGAATAGGATCACCCGTCCGGGCTAGATCCTTTTTACCGTCAATTCCTTTTCAGAGATCCATCGAATTTTTCTTTCCATTCAACTGGGATTTATTTTCAATTTATATCGAGCATTATCAATATTTCATCAAATATCATGAATTGAACATTCAAATCATATTTTCATCACATAACCACATATTTCAAGTATTTAAAATACAATTCAAGTTACACAAACTTGCCTCATTGCTTGTTTGTGTTTCTAATTTTATTAATCTGATATCTTTTATTTTCCACGATCAAGTCTTATATTTGAGTCGTCCGGATCTTTATAAATAAATTTGATCATCATTTTCATTCATTTCATCTTCTAATGCATTTAATTAATGCTCTAGGCAAAATTACCATTTTGCCCTTAAACTTTTAATTAATGACGATTTCGTCCTTAGGGTCAGGAAAATAGAATTCTTGCAATTTAATCCTTATTTCCAGCTATTGTTCTCATATATATTGATAACAGTCCATGAATTCTATAAAATATCAGAATTTTCCATAATTTCAACACTTTTCAATTTAATCCCTAAAACATGTTTTCCCCCGATCTTGAACTAAATTAATAATTTCATTCAATTTTGTAATTTAAATAATAAAATAATTCATTTCGTGCAATTTGGTCATTTCTGACATCTTTACAAAATTACCCATAAAGTTTTACTTTTATTCAATTTAGTCCCTAATCCTAAAATATTCAAATTAGCCATGCTTAATGAATATTCATATATGTTTTCCTCCTCCTCCTCCTCTCCATTCCACATCCTTGATGTATGTAGCACACTTGTAAGTAACATTATTTATAATCTTTATTATTTACTTTTATGAATATTCAAGCTGTCCATCTGTGTCATAGTCACTAAATTATTTATATCTGGAGCTATAGGACTCCAAATTAAGATCCGCTAATTTTCCCTGAAACTAGACTCATATATCTTCTTACCATAAAATTTTCAGAATTTTTTGTTCAGTCAATAAGTACAGTTTATTCTTTAAATTTACCCCTATTCTTCTGTCTGACAGTTGTGACCCTTCTTCACTAAAAATTAATTATCTCCTTGTACAGAATTCTAATGATGTTCATATTTGTTTCTATTGAAAATAGACTCATTAAGGATTCTAAACATATAAATTTAAGCCCCTAATTATTTTTATCCAATTTTTTTATGATTTTACAAATTCAGAACAGAGGAACCTGAAATCATTCTGACCTTGTCTCACAAAATTCATCATATCTCATGATTTAGAATTCCATTTCTTGCATAATTTCTTCTATAAGAAACTAGACTTAATAAGATTTAATTTCATATTTTATTCATCCTATAATTAGATTTCTAAATTTTTTTATGATTTTTCAAAGTTAGACTACTGCTGCTGTCCAAAACTATTTTAGTACAAGATATTAATTACCATGTTATAACATCCTTATTTTCTTTTTCTACACCATTTCTCATCACTTTCTCTTATTTTTTCTTCACTAACATATCAAGAACATAGGACCTTATGTAAGAAAACTCTACTATAACATTATTTCCATGCTTTATCAATAATAACAAACTTAAAAACATATTGAAATCTTGATGTACTTACCTTTTCTTATTGACTTCAATCTTTAACTTGATTTTTCTCTCTCCTGCAGCTTCGATTTCTTGAATCCAACTTGATATTCTTGCTCCCCATCATCTCCTTGCTATCTTTCTCTCTTGATGGCTATGGAAATTCTTTCAATTTTTAGGTGAAAATAATGAATTTTTGGTGGAAGGACTAAATTGTAAAGAAAGCAAACTTCTTTTCTTCTTCTTATCTTACGTTAGTTTGCATGGGAAAGGAAATGTGTTGATAATTCTTCATCTTTCCTTCCTTTTATACTAAATAAATAATAATATAATAATAATAAATATCTCATAAAATATTAATAAAATAATATTTATCTAATTAATTAATTTAAAATATCATCAACATAATCATTACATTCTAGAATTCTCTCTCTTACTAATTGACCATTTTGCCCTTCATGATCTTTTAGAATTCCATCCTTGAGTCATCACTTAATTTGGTAAAATTGCTATTTAGTCCCTCATAATTTTTTTACCTATTCAATTTGGTCCTAATTCATCAATTTTTCTTGGTTTCTAGATCATTCCACCCTTAAAATATTTGCACCATTAGTCTTCAACTTTTTTATATTTACACTTCAACCCCTTAAATTTTGAGTATTTACTCTTGTGCAACAAGACTTTTCTCATCTTTGCAATTTAGTGCTTTCTTGAATTAATATATCATAATATACTTCTCAATATTGACATCACTCAAAAATTCCCTTTTTGTCACTTTATTTCCTTATTTTACTAAATCACGGATAATATTTTACTGTAAAAATTTTTGGGGTATTACAGTAAGTTCGTGTAACTAAATTATATATTTATATGTTTGAAATAAATTGTATGTAAGTGATTGTAAATGCTATGTATATGAAATTGATTACATATTCGACAATGCCCGACAAATGTTAAGTCTCATTTGAATAAATGAAATTTGATGGATATAGGATTCCCGTATTGGTTGTGGTCCTGCATATGTTGCGGACACACCACAGCTCGAAAGAGCGTCCTATTATTAGCCCTCTCGAGCTTCCCGTTATATGGTTCTTGCGAGCTTCCCGTTAATAGCTCTTTGGAGCATCTCGATCGGTTGTGATCCTGCATATGTTGTAGGCACACCACAGCTCTTATGAGCGTCCCGTTATATGGCTCTTCGTAAGCGTCTCAATTAAAGGTTCTTTGTGAGATTCCTGAATAATGGCTCTCCGGAGCTTCCCGATAAGGCTCGCTTGAACTTCCCAATATATGGATATCAGGAGCTTCCTAATTAATGGCTCTTCAGAGCTACCCGTTATTGACTCACATGAACATCCTGATTATGGCTCTTATGAGCTTCCTGTTATACAGCTCGGATAAGCTTCCCGTTACATGGCTCACATGAGCTTCATGTTATATGGATCGAGAGAGAGCTTCCTGATTATGTACTCTAATGAGTACCCTCGAATATGAATTGACGAATTTCAGATTCATACACTTCATGTGTACTACCCTTGTATCTATCGAGATTTTACATGGTTCAACGGGCAAAGTTCTGAACTG
Source organism: Gossypium arboreum (assembly GCF_025698485.1). Lineage (NCBI taxonomy): Eukaryota > Viridiplantae > Streptophyta > Magnoliopsida > Malvales > Malvaceae > Gossypium > Gossypium arboreum. The sequence continues at coordinate 19,948,342 of NC_069080.1, forward strand.
AGATAATATAGATTCAGAATGGATTATTACACGAATGCATCTAAATTACATGGAAATGGTTTGTATATGTTATATGATAATTCTGTTGTTATGAGCTCATATATGTTCTTTGATACCTCTATGAAATACATGATTAACATGTTTAATGAGGATATGTACTTATGCAATTGGCCAAATTGCTTTGGATATATTGTGTGTGCTTACCTTAATGAAATTGAATGGTAAGTTAACTTACCGTTATACGAACTTACTAAGCATTAAATGTAATGACCCGAATTTTACCGTTACCGAAAAAATGTATTTTCGGGTCTCCGTTTCTGAAAAATAGATTCGTAAATATTTATTAAAAATATTTGCGAAGTTAATTGAGTGGTTAATTAGAGTTTAATTAAGTGAATTTAGCTTAATTAAGAGTAATTAAGTAAAAAGACCAAATTGAATAAAGTGCGAAAGTTTAATTATAGATTAAAAGAAAATGAAAAGGACCAAAATGGAAATTATGCCATTTCTCCTAAGTGAGGCTGCATAAACATAAAAATCTGAGATTTTTATGTGTTAAAATATATTAAATTATTATTATTTATTATTATAGTTTTATATTTAATTATTTAATTGATATTATATTATTAAATTAAATAAATTAAAAGTTGACAAATGTATGGTACATATGGTTACATTTGTAATATTAATATACATACAATTGTAAAATACATGTATGTTTACTTACTATATAAGTATATTATTAAATTATATTATATATATATATATAAAGTAAATAAATGAAAAGAAAACAAAAAGAAATGAAAAGAGAAACAAGCAAACGAAACAGAGAAGAACAGGGGAGAAAGAAAGAAAGAAAGGGAGAAAAGGGAAAATTTAGGTTTTGAAGCTTTAAACTTTAATAGGTAAGTCAATCAAGCCCTTTTTATTTAATTTTGATGTTTTGGAAGCCTTGAAACAAGGTTTTGATGAAATTAAGTTTATATTTTGAAAGTTATTAGATTTCTAGATATTGTTCATGTTGAATAAAATGATGAATTAAGGTCTAAATTGATAGAAATTGAAGTTAGAAGTGAAATAAGGATTGAATTGTAAAGTAATTCATAAGTTTTGTGTTGTAAGGGTTAATTTGAGGAAATTTCGAAATTAATGAGATAAGCTGAAAATTTAATAGTTAAATTTGAGTTTGGATGGAATTTGAATAAAAATGGAGAATGAATTAAGTTAGTAAAGTGAATGAATTAGTTAGGACCTAATTGGAAATAAGGTGTAAATTGAATAGAAATTCAATTAATTGTTATAATGAGTGCTGAAAGTTAATGGTATAATTATTTTAATTTCCGTAGCTAACGTTGTCTCGGGAAATCTCGATTAAGCGAGGACAAGGCAAAGACAACGAAAGTTAGCTTGGAAACTACGGTTTGTATTTCTATAAACCGAATCTAATAATTATTTTTGAATTTATTATTTACATGAATGGTAAGTATTATTATTATTATTATTATTATGGTATTGAATTGAATAAAAATTCGTGAATTATTAGTGATTATTGATATTGAATAGAATATGTGAATATTGAGTGGAAAATTGAAAAATGTATATTGCATTGAAATTGATTTGCATGTGGATTGATATGGAAAAATGTATTAAATTGAATTGAAATTAAATTACAAATGAAATTGAAAATTTGAAAGTTTATTGAATACCCTATTAACTGTATCAGGCTAGTTGGATATAGTTGGCATGCCATAGGATTGGAAGTGTCCAAGGATATTCCGACTGTGTGTCGATGAGACACTGTATGTGTCGACTACTATGACTGTTTCGGATTCGTTCCGAAGAGGTACTCTGTACTTGACTGTTACTGTTATTGCTCCGGATTTGTTCCGATGAGGTACTTTATGTACCGCTACTGTTACTGTTACTATTACTGTTACTGTTACTGTTACCCTTGCGGTGTATTCCGGCTTCGGTCGATGAAACACTGTATACTATCATTGGTGTATGGGTTGGATCTGTGTATCCGTCCAGGTCCGAGTCATGTTAATAGGGATAATGAAAAGTATTAAAGACTGTTTGCTACTAAATAATTGACTGTTACAGAATAAACGACTGATACTGAATAAATGAATATCACTAATTAACCGATTATTACTATTGACTAACTGGTACTGAACGATAAAGATCAATTGGTTGTTACCAAAGAATATTGACTGTTATTGAAATGAGATAGTACAGAATATTGAATGAAAGGTGAATAATATTATTACTCAAATAAATTGTAAATAAAAGTTCTGAAAAACTAATTGTTACTGAATAATGGACTGCTACTGAATGTTTGAATGATACTGAACACAGGATATTACTGAATAAATATGAAAAATCGACGGATAATGAATAAACATTGAAATTGTATACATTTCATCGAAAGTGATTAACAAGATCTTAGCATTATATATCATAAACAAATGATTGAACTATTAGGAGTAATAGATTGAATTATCAAGGTTCATTGATATATGGTTTATTATTAACTTAAGTATCGGTTTATAGAAATACGACTGAGGAGTTCATACTCAGCGTACGGTTTATTTCCATGCGCAGGTTAAGTTAAAGACAGATCGTCGAATTAGTATCATAAGCCGATCCTGAACTCAAAAAGGTAAAGCATGTTAAATTAGCCACATGGGCGTGTGGTACTGTTCAAAAGAAGAAAATTTAAAATTTTAAGAAAAATTTACTAAGCTTTAAGATTGAATCCCGGTTTGTTTTAATTACACTTGTAAAGTACTGTGGACCCATTAAAATTATATTTAGATGGATATATTGCATTTATACTAGTTTATGTGCAAATGTACTGTAATGACTGGTAATACTCTGTAATCCTGTTTCGGTAACGGGACGATGTTAAGGGTGTTACATTAAATGCTTTCTCTGTTTCATTTCCTCTATTTTATAGTAATTCGGAAGCTTGTCAGATTGGAAGCTTGCCAGAGATATCTCACACTATCCATCAGCTTGTTTCGGTATATATATAGTAAATTGCATTTTGGTTATAATGGCATGTATAGGCTAAATTTGGCCAATGATGGCATGTAAATATTGAGTTGAATCTAGCCATAGGCATGGCTTGTGGCTGATATAGTTTGATATATATATATATAAGGTCTTAATATGTTTGATATTGATTGAAATGGATGAATAATATAAATTCACATAGTCATATTGAGAAGTGATTTGAGATAACATGATTTATGAAAAATGCATATATGTTTATATGAACAATTAGGTAAGATTGAGTACTTGGACATATGAGGTGTTATGACATGTATTAAACTTGAGTTTGGCTTGATATGAGTGTTTGGTATTGGTTTGTGAATGTGTTAAAGTTTTAATGCAGGTGGAAAACAAGTTTGGGTAAGAAATATGGCTTGGAAATAACCCAATTTCATCCACATGGGCAGAGACACGGGCGTGTGACCCAGCTGTGTGTAACACACGGCCTAGCCCATGAGAGTGTGAATTGGTCGTGTGTCCCCTGCATTTTTAAAATTTCAAAACAGAATACTCAGAATTGATCACACGACTTGGCACACTAGCGTGTGGCTTGGTTGTGTGACCCCTACACCTACACACAACCTAGCACACGGGCTTGTGACCTAAGTCAGAGAGTTACACAGGTACATACACAGGCTGGGACATGGCCGTGTGAACCACACGACCTGACCACACGGGCGTGTGTCCCCTGTACCTTAGAAAAATTTTAGGATTTTGCGAAAAATTCTCTGAGTACCCAGTTTAGTCTCGATTTGATTTTAATGTGCGTTTTGGGCCTTTAGGGCTTATATAAGGGACGATGTAACTGAATTCTGATATGATTGATAAATTATATGAAATGTCTGTTATACATTCTGTAAATTTTGGTAATACTTCGTAACCCTATTCCGGTGACAAATACGGGTTAGGAGTGTTACATCATAGCCATTTTATCCTTTTATCACATTGAATTCAACTTTTTCATCTTTTACAATTTAGTCTTTTTCAATTAATTAACTATCTAAATATTAAAATTTCTTAACCAATTTTTAATATGACCGTAATAACACTCTCGTAAATATTAATTTATAGAAATGAGGTCCCAATATCTCATTTTCTAAAACCACTTGACTTCCAGAACCAACCATTTATACTTTATGATTTGCTCAATTAGCAAATTTTATCCTTTTCAATTAGCACATTTGGGCCGTTCGAGGTATTCTTATGTCATTAGTGATACGATATTGCTCCGAGACGTACACATTTCATATATCCTGTCGAGATGGGACCATTACCTCCAAACTTATCCTGGGGAAGTTGGGCTTCGAAGTGATTTTACTTTATACGGTTACAGGTGAAAGTTTACGTAGAACTATCAATCGATGACCGTTACGTGGTCATGGATCGAGGTATAACGGGGGAACCAGTTGACGTTGTTATGTGACCACGAGCTCAAACTTTTCAGATACCCATAAATGTTGCCTTATAAATAACATACAGAAGTTAGAGGCATAATCATACAGAGAAACTATAGGGCTTCCTACTATAATCAACGCAATTTTTTTCTCCATTTCCAGACAGTTGGAATCTTTTACATTCCTTCTTATTCAAAGGTCAACATTGTTGTGTACATAAGAGGACTCTCAGGCAAGGAGTGGCTATTGTGGTGCAGTAAAGGTGATGCTCCTTTCGGGGTGATAATGATTGCCATTATTAAACAACCCATTAATAACTACAACCGCTGCCGCGCTGACTCGAGTTTAACTTCAACTTTGCCGAAACATCTGCTCTCCACCTAAGAGCTCTCTTGTGTCCACCTTGGTGTCAGCGTTCGGATAAGAATGAAAGGTTAAAGATACTGACTGCTTGAAAAGGAGAAAAAAATTACGTTGATTACACCAAAATTCCCTTCGTTTTTCCTATGATTATGGCATCAATCTTATTTATGGTATATATATAAGGCATCATCTGTGAGTATCCAAAAGCTTGAAATCATGACCGCATAACGACCGTCAACAGGCCCCCGATTATACTCGAGCCCATGACTGCATCACAATCATTGACTAAGACCTCCACCTAGGCTTTGATTTGTGACTATATCAAGCATTGTCACCCCAAAATCTAACTTTCCCAAGATGGGTTTTTGATGTAATGGTCTTATTCTGCCATGAAATATGAAATGTATATACTCTGAAGCCCGTTATCACATCATCGACCCCTCAAATCTACCTATAAACATTCGCAGTGTCAACCCTAAACCCTTAAAAAAACTTAACCCTAACAAAAACCCTAAAACTAACATAATTAAAAAATCTTGGACATACTTTCTTTTTTTTTCTCTTCAAAAACAACATGTTTTTCTAATTTTAAAAAAAAATGGACTAAAAGGCGAAATAAAAAAAATCGACATATAGTTTAACCTATAATTTTATAACAAAAATAAAAGCAATATCGAGGGATTCAAAAATTAGTTCTCCCCCTGAATAGGTAGCCCTATCCAATTACAAGATAAAAAACCAAAAGGTCTAAAAGCCCACTTCCACTGATGGCGTGGTCTGTTTTTACCCTCAGAAAGGAAAACCGCTCATTTGGCTCTCTATCTCTCTCTCTAAATTTTTTTTTACTCTAAGCAGAAATTTTATTTATTTATCGCTACACACATTAAATCCAAAAATGTAATACCAAGAAAACGGTAACTAAAAACATGGAAGAATTCTCAACTGGTACCGACCCTCGTGTGCCGGCGGTCAAGCCGGACTCTAAGCCATCTTCCTTCGAGGGAGTTCCACTCGAAGCTGCCTCCGCTGCTGTTTCAGAAGATGCCGAGGTGGATAAGGACTTGCTGTGTCCGATTTGTATGCAGATAATTAAGGACGCCTTCCTCACGTCTTGCGGTCACAGCTTTTGCTACATGTGTATAATTACCCATCTTCGAAACAAGAGCGATTGCCCTTGTTGCTCTCAATTTCTCACTAATAATCAGCTTTTCCCCAATATTTTGCTCGATAAGGTTGGTTCTATTTGCTCTTTATTAGCTCCAATTTGGATTTAATTATGTTTCGAACATACATGATTGAATCAATTTTAAATATCATGGTTATTTAAGGTTCTGTTTTTTTTTTTTTTAATTTCTTTGAAAATAAGGCTTGACTTGGATAAGATTGGAATCTTCTTGTTCCTAGAACACACCAACCCTTTTAGATGTCTTGTATTCAGCGACGATTTACTTGTATGAATCAAGTTTAGCTTCTATGTGGATTGAAAGTGAATCTTAATCGCCTCAGTGATAACTGGCACAGCTATTATCTTGCTTGTCTCTCTTTTATCTTACAAATATTTTCCCTATGCTTTCACGGTGTACTTGGTGGAGTCTTAGTGGGTTTAGAATTTTTATACCCAGTAGTCAGCGCTGAAAACAGTTCAACAGAGGGTCCCAGGAGTTTATTTCTTGGTGATTCCCACTCTCTATTTCCTGGAATATCATATTTCAAGATATTCAATGTCTTAGATCAAAATGCTTCAGATAATGATCCAATATCAAACTTGAACATTTAAAATTTAGAATACGAAATTTAATGGGGTAACCTTGTCTTGGTTTTATTTAGATCATCTTAGTTGTCTTGTTATGACTGACTATATGATTTCCTAAATAGTGTAGACTGTTTTATGGTCATGTAATTATATCTTGAAATGGTGTACTCCTACTCCAGAGTTGAGCTTATGATTATATAATTTCTCTGTACCACATTTGTAGCTTTTGAAGAAGACTTCAGCTCGTCAAATATCAAAAACTGCATCCCCTGTGGAACAGTTTCGTCAGGCGTTACAGCAGGTTAGTTGTTTTTTTGGAAGAAATCTAAAATTTTCATTTTGTTATATCAAGGAATTTATGCATTGGTGTTTCTAATTCAAGTTCCCCCCTGGGGTGATTTGCTAATTATGTCGCTCCCTCTATCTTTCACACACACAGACTCAGACTAACAACAAAATACATCTTGAGTGCTGCTTTTTTTACCATATTTTTGGAATGACATGCTCAAAGAAGGCATACTAAATTAAGTGCATCGGTTTATTCATTGACCTGATCTTTCATTACAGTCAATATAGTGTTTTACTTGCGGCATATTTAAGGTACTTGGATTGTGATTTCTAGGTATAGTGGTGCAGATGCATGAATGTCTTAGAGGTGCTAGAATGATCAAAAGTGGGAATCGGGATTACTTTTTATCCCAAAGCTGGGAGCAGGTCCAGCTTTGTTATCTATAGATGTATGTGTAGTTACTCTATAGATGGCATAATATCCTTGATTACCAAGAATTGTTGCTATTACTTTTCTCACTTTAGGGCACCGAATGCCCCCTTCCATAGTATTTAAGTTGCCTGATAATGATAGTATACAATTGGTCTTAAGCTTCCAGCTGTGAGCTTTCAAGAGTTTATAGTGAATTTTCATGAATAGTATTTTTAATATATTATTTATTTCCTCCCGCGGCTGTCAACCAAGAATTGCATTTGATGTCTCTTTAAATTGAACAGTAGTGGATGAGCCCGTAATTTCTTTTACTTAGCAGTTTTTCCAACTAAATTTGATTCTTTACAGGGTTATGAGGTTACAATCAAGGAGCTGGACAGCCTTTTGTCCCTCCTTGCAGAGAAGAAGAGAAAAATGGAACAGGAAGAAGCTGAGAGAAATATGAAAATACTGCTGGATTTCTTACACTGCTTAAGGAAGCAAAAAGTTGATGAACTAAATGAGGTCTATTGCATTTACGTTATGCCACTTTTTTTTTTCCTGTTCACTATTTTTGAACCATCATTATGTTCTATCCAATTCATTCTTCAGTTTGACTGATCAGTTCTGGGTGTGTTATTTTTTCCCTGCTCATATATATTTCATTAATTGTGATATTTGTTCTTCATTAGCTCTAGTAAATTCCCTCTTACTTTAATTTAACCGTTATGTGCACATATTTGTACAAATAGCTGCATTAATTGATAATTACTTTGATCTGATTTTTTTTGCTGAAAATATTCACTTTTCTTTTTCGGTAGGTCGCTGACAAGATTCGTTTCCTTTCTGTAGGTACAAACTGATCTTCAGTTTATTAAAGAGGACATAAATTCTGTGGAGAGACATAGAATGGATTTGTATCGTGCAAGAGATAGATACTCTGTGAAATTGCGGATGCTTGGAGATGACTCTAGCACAAGAAAGCCATGGTCTTCATCCATGGACAAGAACAATAGTGGAATTGTCTCTAGTTCTCTAAATATCAGGGGAGGGATGCCTGCAGGGAATCTTCAAAACAAGAAAATAGATGGAAAGACACAGTTGAGTGGCCATGGTAGTCAGAGAAAAGATGCCTTAAGTGGAGCGGACTCACAAGGGTTCAATCAATCTGGTCTCTCTGTTGCAAGAAAAAAGCGGATTCATGCCCAGGTTTGTGATTTTAGAAGGTTTCAGTAGCAAATTTTTGTTTGGTATATGCTTTAATCTTACATAGTTGCAATTGGCAATAGTGCAAAATAACTTTAAGAGCTGAATTTCATTTGGTTGCTGAAAAAAAAAAAAGGTGTCCAAAAACCTATTAAGGATTAACAGTAACACTTCTGCTTGGTTTGATTAAACTTAGTATGAACTAGTTGGAGTTTGCTGCAAGTACTTTTCTCTTGCTTCATAGAGCTCTTTGAATCACATAAAAGACTGATTTGTTCTTTACGTTAGTGGTTTCTGATAGAATGTTATAATATCATAGATGGATGCCTTGCCATTTACAGTTAGATGCTCCAGCTAATGATCTTACAGGTTATATTTGAAGAACAATTTGCCATTGAGTGATTTTGTTGTTAATAGTTGAGCCTGGCAATTGGCAGATGTAACTTCAAATTTTCATCATTTTATATGATAGGTCAATCATCATGAAAACGTGTTCTAATTGGTTTATTGTGCAATTGTTTTTTGTCTGGAGATGTTATTTATAGTTGACTCAACTTAAAACATTAATCCTTTATTGATTCATTATTCTTTTCAGGCCTAAATTCACTTTAGTTTTTCACCCTTGGCCACAGTTTAATGACCTACAAGAGTGTTACCTGCAAAAGCGACGTCAGTTGGCAAACCAACTGCATATTAAGCAAGAAGGTGATAAAAATGTCATTCATAGAGAGGGTTATAATGCGGGTCTTGCAGATTTTCAGTCTGTGCTGAGTACTTTTACTCAATACAGGTATGGATGCCACTTTTCAATTATGTAGTGGACATAAGTTGACATTAACACCTTCCATCCCCTTCCTCTCCCTTTTCCTTTCCCTGTTGTACTTCAGTTTATCACCAGATTTTCCTTTTGATTCCTCTCTACCAGTCGACTAAGAGTCATTGCTGAAGTGAGGCTTGGAGATCTCTTTCATTCAGCCAATATAGTATCAAGGTGAGATTCTTGCATCTAAATGTTGTTTTAATATTGTAGAAAAATGTATTATTATGTTGATTTAAAATTGTTTAAAAAATGTATTATTATGTTATGTTACACTGTACTGCTAAAAATGGAATTGAATATCATAGTTGGATGTGTTAATGTTTTTGTTCAATACTAGTAAAATTTAAAGTTCAATCTGATTTCAATCAGCTCTACAGAAATCGGAACTTCATTTTTATGAAACTGCACACTAACATGTGGACCCCACTGATTGATGGTTTGATTCACCATTTTCCAAACAAGTTTTATATGCTTGTACCTTTTACAAGTTATTCTATAATCTAGATGATTTTGGCATTTAAGTAAAACCATATGGTCTGGACTCCATAAGTCATCATCAAGATGGAACTGTGTGGTTTTAAATCCTTCCTTATCTTCTATGGGCCAACAGCACTCTTTTACCTTCTTCAAACAGATAGGTACTTTTAAGAGTGGATGATATGTACTCTCAACTGCAATTTCTGTCCACAAGGATCCCACCAAAGTACCCTCTACTTCTAAGTTCTATTAGGCTGTGAACTCGATTCATATAATATTCAATACATAAGAAGTTATTCTTTTCCAAGAGTGTTGTGATTTATTGGGCAGAAAAACTAAAAGTTAAAGATGCATCATTAATATATTTATTCTCATTCCAAGTTCAAGCTATGATTTGTATGTAGAAGAATCCTTTTGTTACATGTTATCTTCTTCAAACAAATGGAAATAGGATCACAATTACATAGTATTATGTTTTGTACAACAGTCCTTTCTGATTGAAAATGATCCTAAGATCCTGAAGTTGATATTGGGTATGGATCAGAAATCCATGGTTTGTCTACAAAGAGCAGATTTTAATTGTATTAGCATCTACAAAGACCAGAGTCCAAACTACATTTATAAAGTAACAAAGAGCTGGCTGAAATGAATATTAGTCACGAAGGAAAGTAGCTTCAAAATACAGGCATTACACCCAAAGAAAACAGAGGCTGGTGACCATTGTTAGGGAGTAGCCAGGATGTTCTGAATTCCTTTCTTTCTTCTCTCAGGAATGCCTGATTTCACTTTCACTGAAATATAGTGTGTCTAAGACAAAGCAGTGGATTTTTTTTCATTCTGGATTAGGAAGCTTAGTCTGTGAATCTTGGTATTTTTCTTGCAAATAAATCAACTCCAGAATCTGTTTAGTGCTCATTTTGTGTATATATGCAAGACTGCTGAATTTGTTTTGAATGGATCATGGTAATTGCAGCATAGAATTTGACCGTGATGATGAGTTGTTCGCTACAGCTGGAGTGTCTCGGCGCATTAAGGTTTTTGATCTCTCAATGGTAAGATCCTGAATTTCTGAAACCTTTCACAATTGGCTCTGTTTACCATTATTGTTGGTCACAATTGACAAGGGAAATGTACTACAGTATAGTACTGTTCTCCGCCCCCATTTCATAGAGAAGCAGGAAAACAGTAAATGTTGTTTTAGAGCATTTTCTATGGATGGCTTTTCTGTTCATTTAACAACCATTTATATTCTGGGTTAGTCTTGCACCCACTGTTGTTTTCTCTAGTATTGATTTGTAACAACCTTGAGAAGGAGGCTGGTATTTTGTTTAAGTTATTGATGTCATATTAATGGATCTGCATACTGACAAGGAAAGTTCACAGTTAATAATTTGCTACTTTTCCTTCCAATCTTTAGCTATACCGACTCTTATTGACTACGGAGTTGTTTTCTAGGTCCTAAATGAACCAGCGGATGTACACTGTCCTGTTGTGGAGATGTCCACACGTTCTAAACTAAGTTGCTTGAGTTGGAACAAGCATTGGAAGAATCATATAGCTAGTAGTGATTATGAGGGGATAGTAACCGTGTGGGATGTAACAACACGTCAGGTAATGAGGAATTGTTATGGTTTACTAATTGACCTGACAATATAGTCCATTTCTTAGACTTGTTATAATTTTCATTTCAAACTAGATTTTCCAACCTTATTATTTTATGTTTCCTACTGTTTTAATCGCTTTCACAGAGTCTAATGGAATATGAAGAACATGAAAAACGAGCATGGAGTGTTGATTTCTCACGGACAGACCCCTCAATGCTTGTATCTGGTAGTGATGATTGCAAGGTACACTGACATATTCCATATCCTATACCGAGTACTACTGCTTTACTTAATCAATTTACAATATATTATCATTGCATCTTGGAAGGAGAGATTCAGGAGATAATTATTCATTATCTCCACATGGGGCTGTAACATTGTCAATTATATTTTAGCTAGTCTTATATCTTATCATGTGAAGACAAGGGTGTAATAGATGAATGGGTTGACATTTGCAAGATATGGTTGAGTAATCTAGTCAAGGTTCTTGACATGAATACTAGATGTTTATTTACGAGTTAAATGAAGCATTTATCTTTAACCATATCATGGTTTTATTTGCTTTAAGCTTTCATCATCAGCAAGGGAAAGTTCATTGTTGATTAATCATAACATGGATGTGTTTTTGTTAATTGACCAGGTGAAAGTTTGGTGCACAAAGCAGGAGGCCAGTGTTATTAATATTGACATGAAAGCAAATATATGTTGTGTCAAGTATAATCCTGGATCTAGCGATTTCATTGCGGTATGGACTTATTTGTTTCAGTTTCATAATGGTTGAAAGATTGTGTGTTGCAAAAAAAAAAAAAAATGCATTTTCTTTTCTATTTTCTTTGAAGCTGGAATATTTTTCCCAAATTAAATTACTCTTAATGTTTGTAACTACGCCAAGAAATTCTGTCATAGATAATTTATTTAAGTTCGTCAGTATTTTAAGAAAGCTATTTCACAGTCACCTGGCCAATTTTGAAGGAGTTAAACTTTGAAATTGCTTTATATGCATGTTTTCTGTTTTTACAGACTGCATTTACTAGTCTTGCTAGCTTAGGCATGCTAAATAAGAACTACTTTTCTTTTATGGAAAGAAAAACTGAAAAACTATGAAACTTTGTGGCTTATGCAGGTTGGTTCAGCAGATCATCACATCCACTATTATGATTTGAGAAACATCAGTAGTCCACTTCATGTGTTCAGTGGGCACAAGAAAGCAGTCTCATATGTGAAATTCTTGTCTGAAAATGAACTTGCTTCTGCATCTACAGATAGCACACTAAGGTTATGGGATGTGAAGGAGAATTTGCCGGTGAGTAATATGTTTATATTGGTTCATTATTTCATAATTATGCCTTATCCCAGATAATTTTTTTCTTTTTGCTCTTATTGATTTAAGTTAAAATTTTCTAGTCTCTAAATTGATGCTTTCAATGCTATGGCTTCTCGAAAAGCAGTGAAACTTGACCTACTCTACATTTTGAGAAGCCGGTTCAGAAATGTATAATGTAACATGTTAAGGATACTTTGCTTTATATGCTCTAAATGTTGACTAGAGTCTTCCAAATAAAATGATCTGTTTAGCATTGGAGGATTTAAGAATAGGTCTCCATTAATTTACACCTAGAGTTAGGGCCCATTTAGCATTGCATTTGGCTGTCTAAAAGCACTTTTTGACAGCAAAAGCAACGCTGAACAACTAGGTATCACCTTTGGCTTTGAAATCGAAACAAAAAACTGGATTTAAGTGCCTTTAGCTTTTGAGAATAGCTAGCTTTTATGAGAAATTATAAAATTACCGCATTTATATTAGTTATAGCATATACAATTATATTAGATATAAAATTCATTTTAAATTTTAATATTTAATATATGTTTTTCTGTAATTATTATATTGGGTATGCAATTATTTTTCTTTTTGAAATTTATATCAAATACACAACATTTTATATTTAAATTTGTAAGGGTTATGGTTGTATGTGATTTTAATATCTATAATATGTTTATTTATTTATAATTTTACAAAAAATTGTATTTAATTGCTTAAAAAGTATTTAGAATATATATTTCATATATTGTAATATTAACTAATTTGATGGTTATTTAAATTGATTTGTTTTATAATTTCAAATGTCATATCTAAAATGGATATTTTAATTTTTCACTATATATATATTTTTTTACTGTAATGTTGAACGCTTAAAACTAAGAAACTATATTTTTTCATAGCATTGCTTTCCCAACACTTCTCAAAAGCATATATTTTAAACTAAGCTTTTATAATTGCAAAAATAATGCTAAATTAGCTCTTAGTACTGTGCATTTTGAGCTGTTAGTCCGTTTCCATGTTTTCCTTTCAGTTTTTTGTTTGTTCATTTCATATTGTAATTTTCTTATTTTGCTCATTTATTTCCTTGGTGGGTAAAAATGCGGTGATTAGTGGTAGGAAAGCCTCTGTGGTGTTGTTCTGGAGATGTAAACCTAAGCCATTTTTGTTTACGTAATGAGTTCTGGAATAGGAGCTAGAAAGTATACAGGCAAACATTGATTTAAGAGGCTATTTGTCTTGTACTTGTGGAATCTTTTTCATTGATATCAATGTGGTTTGCTTGCAGCTTCGAACTTTTAAAGGCCATACAAATGAGAAGAATTTCGTAGGCCTTACTGTAAACAGTGAATATATTGCATGCGGCAGCGAAACAAATGAAGTGTACGTGTACCACAAGGTTAGGAAAACCATCAAATTGCAATCTTCATGGGCTATACTGATTTATTGAGATTTGTGGTTGTGGAGGCTTAATCGTCGGTTAGTTCTATTGTTAGGGGTTTTGAAGTTTCATAATCTTTGGGTAATAATTGCAGGAAATATCGAAACCGGTAACATGGCATAGATTTGGTTCACAAGAGATGGAGGATGCAGATGAAGATGGGGGTGGATCGCACTTCATAAGTGCGGTGTGTTGGAAGAGCGATAGCCCTACCATGCTAACTGCTAACAGTCAGGGAACCATAAAAGTGCTAGTCCTTGCGGCTTGACAAAATCGAAGTTCAAAGAGAGTATTGTTTTTCGGTTCAACTGTATATAGGTTGTAAGGATAAAATATGATTAGTGAATTTACCTCTGTTGTTTTCCCTCAAAATTATGATTGTTATACTATTATTCAACCAGCTTTAACGAAAACCAATGTTGCACTCTTTTTTTCTTTTTTTTTTTATTAGTTATTTTTAATTTAATTTTTGTAAAATTATTTGTCAAAAGTCGGTTTTAGTTGGATTGATGTAACGTCATTGATTCAGCAGTGGTCCAGTAGTCAAAAAGTGTGGACTGTGCTTGTTCTTAGTTTGAGCGTAGGTTAAAAATAATTTCTCACCAAGACTGAAAACTATCGAATCGCACTCAATCTTGTTTTTGTTTTAAAAGAAAATGCTAAAACATTAACTCTTATTCAATACAATTATTGATTTTTTGTTGTTGAAATCAAATAATATCTCATTTTTTTTGACCTAGTATTTTTGCAAATGGCAGGTATATTCTTCTCCTTCAAAATTTCTCTTCCCCTCTCCCTGGTTTAATTGGAAGCAATCAAATTGTGAAATATATAAGATTAAGGTTAGTTTGTTTTACTGAAAATAATTTTGAAAAATAATTTACTTGTTTGAAAAAGTTAATATTTTTTATATTTGGATGAATCTGTGTAAAATATTTTTGTTATTTGGTAAATTTCTTAAAAATATTTCATAAAAGTTGTTTTCAATGAAACAAATATACATTTGAGATTTTTTTTCATTGTTTAATTGAATTTATTTTATCTATAATTTTATATTTTACATTGTTTTTGCATATATTAAAAATATTAAAAAGTTAACGATGTCAACAATTGGACTTGATTTTTAAATTTGAAAAGTAAAAGAACTAAATTGTTGAAAATAAAAGTACAAAGACTAAATTACAAATTTATGAAATATACATAGACTTATGACATATTTTAACCTTTATATTACAAAACATTTATTATTAATATATTTATATATTGTAATAAATATTTATTATTAAAATATTAATATTAAATATTTTCAATAATATGTGAATAATATTATTTAAAATTACTATTTTTAAAATTTATTATTAAAATAAAATTGAAATATTAAATAATTTATTAAAATAATAAATTATATTTATTATATTAATAATTTATTATATGACTAAATATAAATAATTAAATATGTATGTTTAATAATATTGAAAAATATAATATTTTAAATATTTTTAAAAATAAAATAAAATTTATTATCAATATAATAATATTAAGCTTGATTTAAGTTAATTTTTATATAAAAATAAAATTATCTGTAGATGAGCTCTTTTTAGGAAAATGACTTACACTTTTTAAAAGGTTAAGTTATTTTACAGAAAAAATAATTTATTTTACATTGACTTATAAGTCATTTTTATTGATCAAACTATTTTTGTGAAACAAATATAAAAAATATATAAAATATTTTTCATAAAACCTTTTATATGTAAAGAAACGAAACCTTAAAATGACTTGTTTCATAATTTTATTTGCCTTACATTATTGTGGTTCAAAGGAGAGATGCATTGAACCTGTTCTCATTTCTCAACTTGTGGCAGACTCTTTTTACGTAAGATCTGAGCATGCAACTTCCACCGCATTTGTTTTTTTCCTACTTTTTCATTTCTTTTAAACGTTTTACTTAATACTAATCTATAATTCGTGGTTCCATGTACGACCATTTATGTAAAAAAAGCAAAACAAAAGAATTTTAATACCAAACAAGAGACAATATTTAGATTTTGAAAATCCTCGAAATATAATACATCATATTTAACTCTGTTGATATGATTGGACTGTCATCTTTCAAAAACGCTGGATCTTTGAGGGATTCCATTGTCATTATAGCAGAGCTCCACTAGTTGAATCCACTACAATCCATATCAAACATCTTAAAGAAAAGGATTTCATCTTTGATGATAATGATGTCGATTTCCAACATTTCATCATATCACCCCCCGCAAAGGAAAAGAAATTCATTTTCATTCGGAAAAAGAATTAAAAGCAAAACAATATATTGTGGAACTTCCATATATAGTAGACAATTTGACAGATGGCCATCTCATTGTTGCATTTGAAGCTCACTTGGGAGAGAAAAGAATAACATTAATCATTCTTTAAATGGTGTTTGTTGACGAATATTGGAGGTGCATGAGCCTCTTCATCTTCATCTGCCTTCTTTTCCAAATTTTCCTTTTTTCTTTGTTTCATAAAACAAGATCTAATGGGATTTCAATATTATTAGTTTCACTATCTCTCCACTTATCTCCATTCATTATAAATAATTTGAAAAATATAGCATATTATTTTACTAATCTCCGTTGGAATAAGTTTTTTAAGTGTCATTTACCGTATAGTTGATCGATCTCATAACAATCAAAGGTATTGTCCCCATGTTGGGACTTTGTCTTTGAACTCCGCGAAGAGTTGTGTACAATTCACGAAAATACACCTTGATTGGTAGAGATATGACCTGTAAAACTCGGGAGAGGTGTTAGTACATAACGTGTGAATAGTAATTGTGCTACCTCAGGCTTATATTAGTACATGACGTGTGAATAGTAATTGAGCTACTTAAGGCTTATATGGCCCTTACCAATAACCATGGTACCACTTGAGCTACGTGAATCATACGACATTTCGAAAACCTCTTTCGAAAGAGTCAACCCCCTCAACAATAATCTTGTTCTAATTCAATAATGGAGTTAATAAATCTTAGTTAATAACTTTCTTTATTTATATCTATACTATATATAATGCTTTTTACCGAGTTTAATGTCACTCAACTTAATGACGCCAATTCAATTAAAAAATTACATATTATGTATTAAATGCAATACATTTATAAGGTTGTTTTAATAATTTAACTTTTCTTTTAAAAAATAAAACTATTTTTATTTCCCACTTCTTTCGTTTCCACATTTGAAAAAACTACTTTTAGTCCTCCAAACTATAACTAAAATTACTTTATTTTTTTAAAATTTTAATTTAATTATTTAAAAACAGAAATAAATAATCATTAATTAATTCCACCCAAACTTGTTTTAAGTACAAAATTAAAAATCTAAACTTTCGAAAAACTCTAAACCCAAATTTAGTAATAAAATAAAATAATCAAAATAAAAGCTTTAAATACTAGTTTTTTCAATGATTTTGTTAATAGTTTATTTATTTATTTTATCTATAATTAAATAATATTTTTGATAAAATGACAGAATCACCATTACACAAACATAAAAAATCTATGATATTAATACCTAGTTTTCAAGTTCTTTTCTTTAATTATTTTTCAATATCGCATTTAGTTTGTAATTCTTAGAATATATATATATATATATATATATATATATATTTATATTCAAATTTTAATTCTTGACTTAGACCTAACAAATATTTATATATTAACATATTTTATTTCAACTATTAATAAAACAATTAAAGAAATTATAATAATAACAAAAACAAAAGTTACATTAAATTTTAAACTTTTATGTTATCAAAAGAAAAAGAAACATTTTAACTTGACATAGTATCAAATTTAGCCTTCAATATGTACATTTTTTATCAACTTAACCCTTGTTTTTTAATTAAATTTGCCCATTAACTTTTCAAACAAGAGTCAAATCGTTTTTTAATAGAAGTGCTAACTAAAATATAATTTTTTTAACAATATTAGTGTGTCAAAGTTCACATATACTTTCATGCTGACATGACATTTTTGTCTTATATATCAAGTCAACAAATAATTCTAAAAAATATAAAAATTCAAAAAGAATTAGCTTGAAGTATATGCAGATTGTCATTCGAGCTAACATGTTTAAAAATATACGTTTTAGTTAGTGCTTCAGTAAAAAATAAATGTTGTTTTTGAGGTTCAGTAACTATATTTTCCATAGTGTTATTTTTAAGATTCAAATTTAAATTAGGTATTTTATTATTGTACTCAATGTTTGTTGGTATAATCTCTTCAATTTATTTCATGAATATTTTATATGTAAGTAATATATTTAATGCTTAATAATATATTTAAGATTGTACTTGAAAAATTAAACGTAAAATTAAATAAATTTACAATTAGCATTAAATCTATTCTTTAAAAAATCAAACCTAATAATATTAACAATTATCTTTCATTAAATCAATCTTAAAATCCAAATCAACCTTTCGAATTGAATATCAAAATATAAATGTTTTGTCAAATACAAATACTGCATTGGGCAAAAAATATCAAACTCATACACCAAATGATATATTGAACTTTGATTGGATGCAAAGTAATTAGTGTTTATTATTTAAATATAATTTTATAAAAGATATAAATAAAATAAGTATTCCTTTCATTCCATTTGTTTCTTTATTTGTTAGTAAGGTTTTTTGTTGGGTACAAAATGGATAAAATAAATAATATAAAGAATGGCATGAAATAGAAATATTATTATTTTTAAATAGTTTAATGTTATATTAGTAATTTGGTGTGAGAATGAATAGATGGTGTAATGTGATGTTACTGTTTTGGTATAAAGCATTTACTCAGTTTGTGAACGTAATAGGTTGTGATAGAATGTAGTCGGCAATTAAAAACATGAAGGAAAAAAGAAGAAGATGGTATGAATATAAGATAAATACTATTGTAATTGATGTTGCTGTTTACAAGACAAAATCTACTTCATACCAAACTTCCTTTTTTTTTTATTTTTTTATTTGTGAGCTTTATTTTTTAACCAAATACTAAAACTTGAAAACTAGATACGTCCTTCATCGTTATTTCTGTTTCCAACTCCAGTATATTAAGCAGTTGCAGTGGCTTTCATGGCTTCAAACCTTGGTTCTTTGGCCTGGAATTTCATTCCAGCATATAGCTTCATATAATCTTCGAACACAAATTTAGGGTACCATTCCTTCTTCTCTTCTGCTTCATTCTCCACCACAGCTGGTGCCGGGTAGATAATGGCGTCACTACCTGGGTTGTAAAACGAAGCTATCGACATGCGAGACCCTTGGGTTTGGGTCATCACACGGTGCTCCACACTCCTGTATCTGCCATTGCTGATCACCTGCAAATTCGACATTCCAGTTTTTCAAGTTTCTAATAAAATAAAATGCACTGGGCTAGCTAGAGATGGTTGGTGAGAAATTGAGATGCAGACCTCGAGCTGATCCCCGAGGTTGATGACAAAGGAGTGACGCATAGGAGGAACATCCACCCATTCTCCGTTTTTAAGAATCTGGAGGCCGCCCACTATGGGGTCTTGGAAGAGTAAGATTATGCCACCAGCATCTGTATGAGCGCGGAGTCCCTTGATTTTGTCTGGTGTGGGGCATGGTGGATAGTTGCTAACTTTGGTGCCAAAGGTTGGACCCTTTGAACCATTGAAGGCCTTTTTCAGGTATCCCTTCTCTAGTCCAAGATTCTCGCACAACAAGTCTAGCAGTTCCTCGGCTAGGTTCTCCAATTTCACTGCGAATTCTTTCATCACGTTCCTGCAATTTATTTATTGGACTAAAGTGTCAGCTAAAGCGAATGATAATATAATAATCATGTATATATATATTGACCTGTATTCATCGGTGAGATCTGGGATTTCAGTCACGTTGGATTGAGGGAGATGGCGTATGAAAAATGTGCTCTCCCAGTCCATATCAGTGACCTCAGCTTGGAGACCCTCAAGGGCCTTGCTTCCTACCAGTTCCTTGAACCTCTGCTCCATGCACTTCTTGTAATGCTCTTTTGTCAACCTTTCCACAGTATCCAGAAAATCATGGGGTATTCCATGGTTCAGCACCTGAAATCCAATCGACATATTAATACCCCCCCCCCCCCAAAGATTACCAGTATCTCCAGGCAAAAGAAAAAAAAAGTAAAATTCTTTTGATACATATACCTGAAAGAAGCCCCAGTTTTCACAGGCATCATTGATTTTGTCCATGGTTCTTGATCGCTCAGCACCATTGAGCTTCTCCAAGTTGATCACTGGGAAAGTTGCCATCTCTCTTTCCTTAAAATTCTCTCGAAACTCTCACTGATCTTTTAGTTTCGAATGATGTTAAAACCTAGCTCAAGACTTTCTTTAATGCGGAATGGAAGGAAGGTGTAGGGGGATATTTATAGAAGTTTCACAAGTGAGGTTTTGAGGGACTAATAATCCAACTGGAAAAATAATAGTAAAAAGTAACGAAACAAAATTCAAAGGTCAAATTTTGTTACTGGAACTTGAGTTTAATTTTATTTTGAATTTTCAAAAATTAAATCAAAATATTTTTATTTTTTAAAAATAAAAAAAATAAAGATTTATTTTCAATAAGATCAAAACCTAAAAACATATTTGGTACATATTATAAAACATCTATTTTTGAAACAAAATGAATTTTAAGTGTTTAGTTTTAATATTTAATTAATATTTTTAAAATCTTTTGATGTATTATTAAAAGTTAAGTATTATAAAATATTGATTTCGCACTATAAACTTTAATTCCTTTCACATTAAACAAGTCTTAACCTTTTGTTACCTAAGCCGCTTCACAGCCTTTGATAATTAAGAAACCATGTTTCATATGCTTCGTTATTGACATAAATACTAGATACATAGTCCGTAATTCTTATGGGGTTTTATTTTAACATGTTTAAAACGGATTTATTCAAGAAACAGATGGTTTCATCACCAAACCGATAAGTATGACAAATACATGTAATTTACACAATGAATTCTATTAGCATTCCAAGGACACACTTGATTGAGTTGAATAACCAATTTTCGAATAAGGAAGCCATCTTCACTCATCTTCATATTATCACTTAACCCAACATGATTTTAGTTTTTTTTTTTATATATTTTTAAAAATTATAAATTTTGTTATAAAAGTTTTATATGTTAATGGCTAATTGAGAGTTGATGTTACTCATCAATCGGGTCCTTACTCAATTAGAAAATTACTAAAAGTTATATTTATAAAACAATAAATATTATTTCAAGAGTATTTACGTCTTTTTCTATATTTTGTTAAATTTAGATCAAATATATATATACACTTAGAAATCGATATTGTTAGGAAGAATAACTACAAAATCCGAACATAGATAGTAAAACATACATGAAGAATATTAAAAAAATCTAAAAATATATATACATTTAACTAAAATTATGGGATAAAATAAGGCATATATGCCAAAAAGAAATTTATTTGGGCTTTTAGGCCATTTATTTTTAAATTTAGGAAAATATGTCAATTTTGGAGAGAAAAGAAAAACGCGTCCAGTTGTGCACACTTTCCGCTAACGGTCAATTCTAACGGTTTTTTGAATGTTTTTTGGCAATGGTAAAAAATTTAAAGGGCCCAACGGTTATTTTTATCTATAAATACCATGCCATTTTCATTTTTTCACTCAAATTCAACTCTCTCAATTCTTTCTAAACTCTCTTAATTCTCTCAATTTTCTCAAGTTTTGTTCTAAATTTTCTGATATACTCATTTAAAAATATTATTTTTTAACTATTTCATATTTTATTTGTTTCGATTAAATTTTCACTAATGACAACCTCTCTAATTTGTTTCGACAACAAACACATTTCTGCCACTCAAGCAATAATGGTAAGACAATTTTAAATTTCACTATTTTCAATTAAGTTAAATTTAATTTTATTTTATTTTTAAAATATTTCAAATTAATTTATTTTGTTGGTATAAATAGACGAATGATTTTGTTTTAAAGGGTTCAAACATAACTCGTCAAAGAGCCCAGATATCGAAATTTGTGGTTACTTGCAAGACGCGAGATTCTTGCAGGCGTCTCACATGCTCAAGGGCTGCAAACTCGATCCTACACTTATCAGCACGTTGGTGGAAAGATGGAGGTCTGAGCCACACACTTTTCATCTTCTATCCAACTAGTGTACAATCACACTCGAGGACGTAGCTTTATAACTGGGTTTACTAGTGGATGGGCCAGTCGTCACGGGGTCAGTAATCATTCTCGATAAAGAGGATCTTTGTAAGGAATTTTTTAGGAAAGGTGTCAAATAGTTTTTACGGTGGTCGATACATATTAATTGGTTGGAAAGGAATTTCAAAGATCTTCCCAAGGACACGCCCAACGTCGTCAAAGAACAATACGCCCGAGCATTCATCTTTAGGCTAATCGGGGGCATTCTAATGCCCGATAAATCTCAAATTTTGGTACACGTAAGGTGGCTACTTGATAATGCTCTAGAATAACGTATTTTTATGTATTAATCATGTGTTTATTCTGGGCTTGATCCTACTAATTTGAGCTATTTATGTCTTTTTATCGATTAGGGACTGATTTGGAGGCAAAAGCAAAATTAAGGGACAAAAGTATGAATTTGGAGACACAATGGGCTGATATGCGACACAGGAAAAAGATTGTGCCAAAAGTGCAAGCATGAAAGACACAAGGACTAAAAACGCAAAAAAGAAAAGATTTTATTTTTTAAGACTCCATTTTATTTATATTAGGATAATTAATATTAAGATAATTTTTAGGATTATTTAAATTTAGGATTTTATTTTAATTATCTTTATTTATCTTTAATTATATGTATTTATCTTTTTAGAATTTAAGTTCAATTAGACTATCTCCCTAGCACTATAAATAGGGGGTAAAGTCACTCTTTTGGGTGTTCATCCTTTTCTGTAAACACTCTCCCCCTAAAAGTCTAGGCTTTTGTTTCTTCATATTTTCTTTCAATAAAATCCCATTTTCCATTTTTATATTTATTTTCTTTTCCACCATTATCATGAGCCACTAAAACCTATCTAGCCGAAAGTTGTCAATATTCCGCAAAAAGGGTTCTTGAGGCCTAGAATCCGTACTTAGCCTTCTCACCAAGTATTCATCGTTTCTTCGCACTACGGGCTGACGCTTTCGTCCATGGCCCTTAAGAAGTAAGCTTTTCAGCATATGCAAAGGCGGCCACTTTGTATGTTTTGGAAGGATTACACAGTCGGTTCGTTAACTTATTGCGTCAGAGGTTGGCAAGCCAAAGAGACAAAATGGCGTGGGATTCACCATTGAGAAGCGTTGATCTAGCATAGATTACTGGCTAAAGTCAGGTTCCCTAAAAATCGTAAGTCTAATATTTGTAGCTGGTGGTCGTAGGCGTCCTCTTCCAGTATAACTGGCTTATTTGAGTTGAGAAGGGTTATTTAAAAGCCGAGGATTGAACCCAAGACGGAATGAGACAACTGGAGGCTGGAATCTACCAATAAGAATTTCTTTTCCTTTAACTCTCTTTATTATTTTTATATATTCTCCATCTCAATTTCCGTCATTTATTTAATTTCGCAATTTCAATTTAATTTAAATACTATTTTTATTTTTCCAAATCAAAATTCTTAATTCTGTTTTTTTTTATTTTTTCAGGAACGCAAGTTTCTTGGCCAAGAAATTGTCCAAGATTTCAAGAAACGAGCATTCGTACAATTCGGTCCCTGAGGATTCGACCCTACTTCCCCTTTACTGTTATTTTTATTATTTTACACGGAATAGGATATTTTTGGTGCTCTCAATGACCGCATCACTACTACACCTAGTTGACTTCAAAGAAAGCGAATAAATGAGTTGGGGATCAGCCGTGTTGGTCATGTTGTACCGGGAGTTTTGTCGGGCGACAGAATCGAATAAGATGTCAATCAGTTGTTGTTGCTTCTGCTGCAGTCACGGGTCTGGTGGCGGCTACCATTTCTTTGTCCCCAAGTAAACGAACCATATACATTCTCATTTGTGACAAGGAAAAAATTATTTTATAATAAATATGGAGTTTGTATAGTAATTTTTATTTATTTATTGTATGTTTAAATTAATGTATTGCCTGAATATGTGGAACCATGGATTGAGTTACGTGGGACTACTGGAGTAGCTCGAAGATATTCAACTACTATTAGATCAACGCTCGGAACCCAAGGTTAGTTATTGATTTTTTTCAAACATATAACAAATACACAATTGATTTTAATTTAAAATTCCGTAAATAATAGAATTTACAATTGTGCACTACAATTTGTATGGTTGTTATTCGTCAATCCAGACATCATAGAGTGTGTCCTGCTAGAGAATTTGGCAATTTGGAGTATGTGGGACGCGAAGGTGGAGTTTCACGAATTGGATCGCGTGATACGACAATGACTCATATTGAGCTTCTTAAGCTCACTCCTTAGTTTACTGCCTTTTCAAAAAACCAGCGAGGTTAGGATTCGAATTCGACAATCGGAGGAATATCTTGGATAATTTTTAATAAACCTATTATTTTTAAACTTAATATTTATACTTTTTGTTTTTTGGGACTATAATGTTTTATTTGGATTGAGGCATGAGATTTTAATTTGGGATTATTTTAGCATATGCATGACATTTAAGTTTTAAACTGTTTAAACTTGAAATTTTATTTAATTATGCAAGCAACTTGGTTTTTAATTAAAAATATATCAAATATCACTTTTTTTTCCACCACAATATGAAAAATGAGTTTTGGAAAGTAAATAAGTTGGAAATCAACTAAGTTTTCAAAAGTATATATTATATTTAAATCAATTGTTTTATGCTTAAAACTCATTCGTTATTGCAAAACTAAGAGATTCAGACAACTTTATATAGAAAGATAAGCAAATGGTTTTAAAAATATGTGGTTTTACTATGCTATTTTGGTGGTCAATGTAATCTTTAGAATTTGGTCATAACATCTAACCCGAGGTTGGAAGGTTACACCACAAGCAGGATCAAAGGATTGACAAGTATTCTATAGGAATATAGTAAAATATTAAAAAAAGAAACACATGACAATATTTTAAGTCTGCTTGTGGAATAAAAAAAGTACAACGCCAAAATATCAAATACTAACCCTATTTACTAAATTAAAATTAATATAACATCAAAATTAAAACTTGAAATTAAAAAATTAACACACTTAAAATCCAAAATTAAAACCAAAATTATCTTAAATTTTAAAATAAAATAAAATAAACAGAATTAAAATAAAAATAAAACATATAAAATGAATTTTTTATTAGACATATAAAAAACATACAAAATGACTTAAATGTAAATATGTAAATAAAAGAAGATAACTATGTGAAAAAAATACTAAAATGAAATTATTTAAATGAAATAAGAACTTGAACATAACCGTGTAGGATTTTTTTCTTTTCTTTTCTTTTTTTTCTTCATAATTTTTAAAAATCATTCTTTTTCTTTGTAAGTCTTTCTCTTTTTTGATGAGATCATCTACTGTCAAATATGTACCATTTATCATCATTTTTAACCCTTCGTACTTTGAAAAATCCTACTCTCACGATGAGATTATCTCTTGATCTAAATCAGACTCCCTCCTCGACGTCCACCATGATATGATTAAGAAAAACATTTTGTCCGCTCCATCTTCCTTAAACATTTAGTCAGAAATTAATTTATTAAATACTGGAACATATTTGTATTAAGAAAAGCACATGGAATTTCCTCAAAAAAGGAAAAAAGGAAAGCACATGGAATATGATATTAACGTGAGATAAATGATAGTATGCCGCCATGCATGTTGTGGTCGTCGGGCCAAAACGTGGAATTCCTAAGCAAATATAAAACAAAATTGACAACTCTATCTACTTTAATATGTACACGCTTGTATTGTATCTAAAACGTCATGCTTATTTAATCATCCATTAATTGAACTTCCCATTTTCTATCTGTTTCTGATGTATATTTATTTTATTTTATTTTATTTTATAATTTGAAATATATTATATAAACTTTAAACAAAATATAAGAAGATGTCACTGCTAGATAATGGTAATTAAAACGAACCCCCCAATATCTTTCAATTTTTATCAATGTAAAAGGCGTAAAACACCCTGCTTCTACGTTCATATTCCTTCTTGTCTATGAAAACCCTCTCAACAATTTTAAGATACGTCAGGTTAACGCCTTACTTACCCCGATTTAACGCCTTACTTACCATTTTACGAATATTGCATACTTTTTTTATCATTAATTTTATTATATTTGTTTTTTATATAATGTCTAAAACTATTTATAATCCCTTCTCAAACCTTAAATAAGAAGATAATGTCTTTTAGCGCACTTAAACCAACGTTTTTCTGCATTGGCAATATTGCTGATGTCAATCGAATTAAAATTCAATCGAATCTTGCATAATCAAAATTATACATGAATTTTAATTTTATATAATTATACACATAAAATTATAATTGTGATTTAAATATGTATTTAAAATTTTAATTTTGATTTACTCTTAAACTTTCAAAGAAATAAATACATCAATTTATTTTTATATTAGATAAATATAATTATTTACGTTTGTAATATATAAATATAAAATGACGTTATGTCAATAATTGTGTTAATAATTTATAAGAATTAGATCAAATCAAAATTTCATGTACAAAACTATATAAAATCAAAATTTATATATATAATTATACACTTATATATAATTTTAAGATTTATTCCTACGCAATAAATCTAGAAACTCGATAAGTATGAAGGGAGCCAAGAAGCAAACAAAACGATAATGTCTGTATTTGATGAAATTAAAAGAAAGCATTCTTTGAATGGTCTTTTGTTTTTAAGTGGTAGTGGGAAGTTTCATATTTCTCACGTTTTCTTAAACTTCAAAGAACAAATTCTTAGTTAAGGAAATACAAAACGCCACGCTTTGTCTTGATAAGTTATAACATAAGTACCAAAATTCTACATCAGATTAATACCGATAGGCTATAAAGTGTGTTTATCTCTTTGTTGTTTCACATGCCCAGTAATCGTTACGACTTTTTCTTTTGTGAATTATGGTAAAGTTTAAATAACAAATTTAATAACATAATTTGAATCTAAATCACACTTAAGAAGGTAAATATTTTTGATTTGCAGGCTATCACATAGAATTCGTGGCAGCTATGATTTTAAATCTCTTTTTTTTTTTTAAGTTTATATTTATCATGGGATTTCTTTTAAAATAATGGTTATCCATCAATTTAACTTGAGACTCTTATTAATTAAAATTTTCAACACAAATATTGTATCAATTTCCACCTACTTATTGTTTGTTTTCTTCTTTGATTTTAGGTGAGAGTTGCAAATTGTATAATATATATATACAAATATATCTCAATTATATTCATATAAATATATTTATATACAAAATATAAGTTTTAAAATTATTAATTAGGTTCAATAATTTAATTTAATATCTACTAATTTTAAATGAAATTATAGAAAAAAAAATTTAAAATTAGTTTAAAATATCAAATTTGGTCTCAACCAATATAGGCTAGTACACACCGGTACAAGCCAATGTTGATTGAAATAAGTCGAAACGCATCGAAGTAGTCAAAAAACACCGTAATTTTAACCAAAATGGAACATAGATCAGTTGATATCAGTTTAAGACCAGAACAATACATACTAACCAATATGACCAATACTGATACAGTATTGACTACCATCGCTTCAAAACTTCATGGGCATGAAATGTCTTGAATTACATAAATATTTAGGGTAAACTATAGAATTAGCCAACCAACTATTAGCGTGTTTCTATTTTGGTCACTCAACTATAAAATTTTTTATTTTGTCACTAACGTTTTAGATCATTTCTATTTTGGTTACTGACATTTTTTATTGTTTCTATGTTGGCTACTCTCTGTTAAATGATTAGCGAAAATGATGATATGGTCTTTTTCTAACTAGTATAATACACATTTAGTCCTCAATACTTACACATTCTATCAATTTGAACCTCAAACACATATGCTTAAATATAAATTATATATTATGAAAAAGTACAAAAATATAATATTATATATATATATATATATATTATAAGTGCTTATATTTAATTATAATTATAAGGATCAAATATGCATTTACTCTCTCCCAACTTAACACCTTCTTCCAAGTTGGTATTTATAATTTTTTTGTCCCAAGTTGGTACCCAAATTTTCATTCTATCATGAGTTTTAGTACTTTTTTACAACAATGTTAAATATAGGACACATGACACTCTCAAGTTGTGACACATGGCATTGATGATGCCACAATATATTTTTATAGAAATATGTATCTAAATTTAAAAAAAAAATCTAAAATTCAAGTTAGAAAAATCAAAAGCCTAGAAAATTTACATCTTTTTAAAAATAAATTGCAAACAAATTAGATGAAGATAAATTTTACCAAAAAAAAATTATGCTTAGAGATGGGTTTCGATTATTGCACGATTCTTTAAGTTGATAAGAATGCAAAAGATGATGATTTGAAAAAGGTTTATAAGAAGCTTATTCGTATTTCTTTTTTTTCTTTTTATTTGTTAGGTTTTATAGGAAAATTTGATTTTTTCTGTTGAGAATGCTATTAGCACGATCATGAATAAAGTTCATAAAAAAACACAAATTTATTGAGTTTTGGAGGGTTCTAAGTTTTGGGTTTATCAAAATCACAAATTTACATATAAGTTTATCAAGATCTAATTATATGTATTTAAATATAGTTATATTTATATTTAATTATATGTGTTTGAGGATCAAATTGATAGGATTTGTAAAGCGTAGAGGGTTAAATTTATTGAATTGTTAAGTAAAATGTATAAGTATTGATAACTAAATGTGTTATTATACTAATTAGAAAAAGCTACATTATTACTTCTGTTAACTATTTAAAGAGAGTGACCAACATAGAAACGAATTAAAACATGAGTGGCCAAAATAAAAATGATCTAAAAACAATAGTGACTAAATTAAAAATTTTCTTAATTGGGTGACCAAAACAAAACACACTAATAATTGGGTGACTAATTTTATAATTTACCATAATATTTATATGAAATTACATATTTAGAACATTAACGAGTGTTTAAAATAACATACAATAAATAATGAAATTATAGTTTAAAATTAATTAAGAATAATAACACATGAAATATATACGATATAAAAATTAAAAAATTATATTAAAATTATGAGTAAAACAAAATTTAAACACGTAAATATATGAAAATAAAAATACTAAATAAAATTATTTATTATGGTGTTGTTATCAATTTTAAATTAATGTTAAATTAACTTATGATACTAATTTTTCATGCAAAAGATATACATAAAGATTGGGATGTGGGCATATGTAGTGAATGGAATGAAGAATTGATGATGCAAATGAAGATGTTATTGTGGTAGAGTGCATGTAAAATTCAAAAGAATATTTTCAGACCCCATCTCAATTAATCTAGAAAATATCAAGAATATCCAGGATGGAACGGTTGCAAACAGGGCAGGATCCACGGTTAAGGCACACTTCCCTGGAACATACCCTGCAAAAGGCGTGCCCACATGGAATAAAAGCCGCTCCTTTCTTCCTCTCCATGCACACGCAGCACATCCAATCGCAGCCTCCTCCTCCTCCACCTTCATTTTCCACAGCCTCTTTCCTCTGCTTCTTATTCAGTTGCTCTTCTTGTTGTGTCCAACAATCTTCACCCTCCGTTTCTTCAATCAATCTCATCAATGTCTTTACCTGCACCGGTCTGGGACCCACGTTGTTGGTGTTGTCGTTGTTTCCCCGCAAATTACGCTCCGCGGCCAGCGCCATTGCTAAGTTCATCCCCGAGGCGGATGTCGGCGGGGTGGGTACCGCTTGCTGTTGTTGGTGGTGGTGGCGGGCCAGCAACAGGGGGACGGTGGCGCTGTTTACGACATTGAATCGGGTGGTGGTCCTGGTAATGACTTGTTGTGATTGAGGTGTTTCTTCATCTTCGTCGAGGATTGAAATGGTGGAAATTCTGGGTCTGGGATTCCATGTGGCTCCACAGCAACCCATCCACATTGCCTTCAAACCTAACCTTTGTTTCAGATTTTTCCACTTGGTTATTCTGCTCTCCATTTCTTCCACTCGGTGTTTCTACATGCACAAATGTTTAATATGATGATCACTCACTGCAAATTTAAAATATATATATATATATATATATATATATATATATTCAAATACCAGGAAAATCAAATGTATAGACGAGCATATGCTAATTCATTTCAATTAAAAAAAAAATGGAAAGTAGAAGCAAAACCTGAGAGTGGAGATGGAGTGAAGAGTGGAGAGATGGGAATGTAATTTAAGGAGTGATATTGAGACATAAGAAAAGAGTGGGTCCATTCTCCCCAAGCTTTCCAGAAAGAAATTGAAAAAGGAAACATTGCACGCTTTGACATGGCTAAGCCTCTCTCTCTCTCTCACCCTTTTTAGTTACTGTACTCTCAAATTATTGCTTAACTTAAGCTCTCCTGCATCTTCAGATTCATTTACAGTATTGCAAATATTAATAAAAACATATGACAATAATTTAATTCTATAATAATGGAAGTAATCTTTCTTGATTATATTAATTTTTGTTCGATGGATAGTGAATCAAATGTTCAATTATATACTTTGGGTCATACAACGAATGTTTTACATTTGTTAATTAGATACAATCAATTAGTCACTACTAACTTTACGATGGATGCTTCTTGGAGCCAACAAAGTCGTAATACTTTATTATTATCAAACAATTTTTTATACACAACAACTTTCAAACATTAAAATATAATTACAATTATATTAATAAATTTAATTATTAAATTATTAAATTATTAAATTATTAAAATATTATCATATGTAAAACTAATAATTTTACACTTACACAAGTAAATCTTTGATATATATATATATATATATATATTCTTTGAAAAGGAGATAAATGGGACATCCTTTTAATTTTTGCTTCTCAAAGTCAAAAAGCCATGAAATCCGGGCATTATGAGTTAGGTACTCCAACACCTAAATTAATCATGGAAAACCAGGGCTCAAAACTTTATCAAGTATACAATCTCTTAAGCACGATTATGGAAAAAAAGAAAGAAAAATATGATATCAACATATATAGTTAATACATTTATAGTCAAAATTAAGGTATATGTTAAATTTAGTTTTCAATGATTATATTTTTTTTGTTATTTTTATTTTTATTCTTTTTTATCTAAGTTCAATCATTAGTCTTTAGAAAAAGAGTTAATTTATTATTATTTTAAATAGAAATATTAACTAAAATATTAATATTTATTAAAGTTGGCATAGTAATCCGAGTGATAATCCACGTCTACTCAAGACTAGCGTGTCACTATTCATCTTATATGCCAAGATATCAAATGATTTAAAGATTATAAAATGTTCAAAAATTTTAAATAAAAAGTTGAAAAGTTAAAATTTCTTTTTATAAAATTTAAAATAAAAGCATCAAATACATGTGAATTACCATGCGAGCTAACTATGTTTTAAAATTTAACATTTTAGTCAAGTATTTCTTTTGAAGAACAATAAAAATTTAAATCTTTTAAAAGGCTAATGATCAATTTATATTATTTTTAAAAGTTTAAGAGTTAAATTTAACTTAAAAAATAAGAGTTAAATTAATAAAAGATATAAATATTGAATACTAAATTTGACATTATGCCAAAATTTAATGTAAGTTAGCGTAGTATTAGACCCATTTTTTTGGTTTCTAAAATTAAGGCGATGAACTTCGAATTCTTGCTTTTGGTTTAAAAAGGAATGTAAATGATTACGAGCAACATGCAATGATGATTAGTGAGTTCAGACTTTGGATCTTCCAGGGCCCTTCCCAAGTCTGCCTTTTTACAATTTCCCCCTAATATTTTTGTCGAAATTATTTTTTTGAAAAACGGAAATCAACTTTTTAAAACGAAAGTCTGAAGTCGCCACCGATCTTTTTCTGTTTAGGTGTGATTGGATCACCTAATAAAACATTTTATTTTATTAAAATATCAATTTTGGCCTACGAAATTTGAGAAAAACGGATTCGGGAGTCGGTTACGCATGAGGAAGGATTAGCACCCTCGTTACACCCAGAATTGGTATCAAATTGATTAAACAATGTCCTTATGTCTAAAATTTAAAAGATATTTTAAAATACGATTTCTTTTAAAACATTTGAATAACTCGGATTGGACATTAAGATTCCTTTGTTCCAAAGGAATAAAATATCACATCCAGCATGTTAGGATACGCAACTTAAACCCTCGAAATCAAAATCACCTCATGGTTTTCAAATCTTACACATTGAAACTTTAAAAAGGGTATTCGGTTATTTGGTCAAACGGTAAACCGAAACCCAGCACGGGCACGATTTCTCTAATTTCCAAACACAAAACATTGCCTTGTTTTGATGAGTTTCCAAATAAATAATTATAAAACCGGCTCAAAACATATTCGTTTGGTTTACTTAAGGGTAAAAAAGCAATGATTTGGGCGAAAATTTGAAATTTAAAATTCAATAAAATAACAATCATACAAGCATATTATTGAGCATGAAATAAAAATACGTGACAATAATATTATGAAAAAATCAAAAATAAGAAAACACAAAGGAACAAACTAGGATACATGCAATGGCAACATATCATATACTATATAAATACAAACGCTAATATCCGAAGGCTAATGAATTAGAAGCCAATTTAAAAGAAATTCCAAGCAAATTACACAAATGAAATATAACAAGTTTTAAAATAAAATAAAATGAATAAGAAAGAAAATTTGGAAACATTACTATACAAACCATACAAAAATTTTAAAACAAGTAATAGATATAAGAATTTAGAATAAATAGAAAAATAAAAATAAATAATATATTAAATAGCAATATAAAAATAAATTTTAAAATAAATACTATAAAGTTAATAATATATAAAGTAATACATATATCAATTTACATAAAAAATAACTTAATATAAATAATTGGTACATAAGAATATAAATATATAAAAGTATTTGAAATAATAAAAATGATAAAATAGGGTTTTTATAGGAAATAAATTATATATAAATAGATTTTTAAAGGAAAAATATTTACATAAAATAATATAACATCAATAATTTATACATATAAAAAAGCTAAATTATGTGTAAATATAAAAAAATGTATAAGAATATTTAAACACCGCATAAATCTTTAAAACATAGAAATATATAAAAGAGAATTTAAAATAAGTGAA
This sequence comes from Gossypium arboreum, assembly GCF_025698485.1. NCBI lineage: Eukaryota > Viridiplantae > Streptophyta > Magnoliopsida > Malvales > Malvaceae > Gossypium > Gossypium arboreum. Next base: position 19,981,840 of record NC_069080.1, read on the forward strand.
ATAAAAAACAAAAATAACAAAGGAAAATAAATAAAATAACAAAAACATATTGAAATGAAAAAACTCAATTGAAATAAAATCAAACTTAAAGGGATAGTTAATAAATAAAATAGAACATTGAAATTAAAGCCAAGGACCAAAATACAATGCGCGCGGATTCACAGGGATGAAAAAAGCAAATAAACCATGCCCCAAAACGAATCGTTTCAACACGGGCTGAAATAAGTATACGCGCAAATTCCAGGGACAATTTAAAAGAATCAAGGAAAACATTAATAGGGCCCGATTGAATAGCTCAACCAAGGAAGGGACCACGCACGCATATCTACCATTTAGGGGGAAAAAGCGCGGATTCGGGCCACAAACAGTCAACGCGGATCCCCTTCTTCAAACAAGGCCGTTTCATAAAAGGCAAAAGAAGCCTTCCTCCCCCCCCCCCCTTTCGAAGCTGTTTTAAAATTAAATAATTTTTTTTAAAACATAAAAAAAAACTTTTAGAAAACCCAAAGCCTTTTCCTTTAACCCTTTCTGCTAGGGTTTCATTCCAAAAACATGCAGCCGCCGAACCACCATCGTATGGTGGCTGATGATGCACAGGCGAAGGCCGATTTCGCCAATGGAGGAGAACTCCGACTTTGCCCACGGAGGTTTGGTAAGTGCTCTTGCTTTGTCTTCTTTTTATTACTCTTTGCACACCAAAATAAATAAAAACTCAACAAACAGAATTAATCAAAAAAAACCTTTTAAATTTCCTTTGCACTAGATTATTTTCTATCTTTTTTTTGTATGTATTTCGTCTAGATCTCGTAACAAAAAAAAAAAAACAAATGAATATTCATGGCTTTATATAGCCATTTTACAATTGTTTTTGTGCACATTTACAGGTATAGCGGACATGGCTTGGACGTGGTACGTGGGGATGTGTGTGGTGAACGGTGGTGGAGGATGTGGGTAGTGCGTGGAGGTGGAAGCGGCGCCGGCCAAAGGGAGAGCCTCAATATTAGAGTTTGTTATTCCTGAAAAAATTTGGGGCTATTGAGCTTGTGTAATTGGGCTAAAATTATATTTTGGGCCAGCATTTAAACTTGAGTTTTAAAATTTGTATTGGACTGTTGTTATTTATTTTTAGTTTTTTTTTGTTTTGTATGTATATGGGCCCGGACTAAAATTGGATATTACAATTTTTATCATGCATTTATTATCGCTACTTACTCTGTTGTTTTATTCGGTTGGTTTTGTTATTAATATAATAATTTAAAAGATGTGAGTTTGAATGCATTTAATTTTATAATATCTTTGGCTTTAAAAATTGAAATGTTGTTATGCATGAACAAATACTTTGGAACAAAGATCAAGTACACTTACCACTGCATTTCTTTATCCAACAAAAGAAATCAATAAACTACAAACACATTTCCTCTACCTATTATATATAAACAAAAGAAAACTACACACTTGGTTCAAGTTACATAATCTATCTCTATGACCCATGATTTAACACTGGATCTATATCCTGCGTATGACATAAACAAAAGGTCATACACAATTCATATAGAAGAAAATAAAAAGGATGACCAGTTTACATGTATCTGCTTGACAGTCCAATTGCCCACTTGAAACAATGGTGTGGAAGAAAATAAATTGCATTGAAACATGCATGATGGGCAAAAACTCACTTTTTTACGTCTCTGGCTGTGGTATTAAAGTTTAAACATGTTCAAAATTTATGATTTTTAAATTATTATAATAATAAATTCGCTTGATGAAAAAAATGAGTGTTATTCACTTTGAGTTAAAATATAAGTGTTATTTGTTAATGTATCGTCTTATTTTTAATATATTTATTTTTTATATAATTTAAAATGAAATACAATAGAATATTAAAATAACAAAATATTAAAATATTTAATTTTATATTAATATTAAAAAATAAAATAAAAGTATTGTTGTTTAGAAATAATATATTAATATTATTACTTTTAAATAATAAAATATATAATTTTAAATTAATATTAATATTAACATTAAATTAATATTAAAATGTATACTTTTAACATTAATATAAGAAACCTAAATATGGACATAAAAGCGAACATAGAGAATACCAATAAAATAAAATAATTATATAATTTTATAGTTTTATGTATTTTACAATTTTATATTAAATATATAAAATAACAAAATATTACTATTTAAAAATAATAAAATATATAACTTTATATTAATATTTATATGTTTATATAATTAAATTTAATATTTTTAAAACCATTTAATTTTAAAATTGGACCGAGTCAAGATAGACTAGGTGACCTAATCAAGCGACCCTTTGGACCCATGAACGGTTGTACATATAATATGTAGTTGTTGGGTGAGGATTAGATGTGTCCATGGGTCAAACCGAACTCAACCAATATTTTAGGCCTGACCTAACCCGAAAAATGAGCCTAAAATTTTACCCAAATAAAAATGATAAACCCGGCCCGCCTGTATTATTTTTTCATATAATTTTTTTATAAAATATAATATAATACATTAAAAATACTAAAAACATTAAAATAAATGTTTCCCAACAAATTAAAAATAAATTAAAAATAATATGTATATTTAAATAACACTAACAAAGGTACAACTTAACAAGCAAATGCCTCTAAAATAGTAACAAAATTAATAATAAAACAAAATTTATACAATATCCAAACAGTAACAACAAAATAGTAGCAACATAATAGTGAAATGATAGCAAAAATAGAGAAAAAAAGAATAGAGTAAAAAAAAGCAAGAAAACAGTAAAAAAAATCAATTTCTTTTGCATATTTGGGTTGGGCTCAAGCCAAAAAGCCTTACTCGATGCCCGAAACATTTTCTAAACGGGTCTTATGTAACAACCCGTTTTTAGGTCAAATCAGAACAGTGATTTCGGGACCACAAATCTGAAGTCAAAATATTTATTTTATTATTTTAGTAAGGTCTATAGCATGATAGATTAATTATATGAAAATTTCGTTAAGAAATTTTATTGTTTAAATGTTTAATTCGGTAAAAAGGACTCAATTGCATAACGCGTAAAAGTTGAGTTTTATTGTTTAAAAGTATTAAATAGCTATGGTTTATTAAATTAGAAGTCCTTAAGTTATATTTCGACCATTGGTTGTTTAAAATGACAATTATGGACATTATTATTGTAGCACCCCAAACCCGGCCCAGACGTTATGGCCGGATCCGACATGCCACATCGAAGCGTTCAAAACATTTTATATTGTTGATCCAGAAAAACCTACTTAGTGTTTTAAAAGATAATTTCATTATAGGTTAAAGTGAATAGAAGCTATGCACCAGGTAGGAAACCAGAAAAGAGGAGGTGAGTCTATCGGACTACTTAAGTACCAAGCTCCCTTCGGATCCAATCCTAGACATGCACACCGCCATTGCCACACCTTAACGTCATGTATATTTCTAGGAAACCGATTTGATTAAGTCATTTTTAGGAAAAGTGATTAATTTTGGAAAATACTTTCATTGCGGAAGCTTTGCTTGTTGTCGTGTTAATTTGAAATCAATTGTTTTTTTTTTTTTTGAAAACGCACCTTAAAGCTATCCAATTTCAACAGTTAAAATAAGTAATACCTATCTTAGTAATACATATTAAAACCATCAAAAATAATTAAGCGGCCTTATTACATTTAAAAACCCAAACCTCAACGTAGATAATAGGATGTCCAGTTCACCAGAAGAAAACCAAACTTTCAGAACGTGTGGCCACTCCGAATTCCCTCACAGCTCCAAGCCCACTATGGTTGGGGATTTCCTGCATGGATGAAAATAAAAGGGGTGAGTTTGAGGAAACTCAATGTGTAAGGAAAACCCATTCAAAGCCCAAGTCAGCTCAAGCCTATTGGGCCTAAGCCCATTCAGTGTGATGGTCTTGGACCAGAGCCCTTTTCAGATTACAATAAACTAGGCCTTAGCCCTTATTCAAATAACAGTATGGCCCATAGGCCCATTTCAAAATACATGCAACATCAATAACATATGCAAGCCCATTTGGGAGACTACTCAACCCACCAACCACTACACTCCACCCGTACCAGCCCTACACTCCATGTGGGGAATAGTTCAACCCACCCATTAACACTCCATAGTTGCGTACCTTCCGCTTCGATTAACGATAGAATTGAGGCAAAGCCTCCAAGACGTGGACAAGCCACTTTCAAGACTTCCTCCGTCAATATCCCAATCCCATGCATCAGATAATAACAACATAGCGTGCAATAAATAACAACAAATCAAACATGCATTTAGGTCAATTTAACCCTAGGGGTATTTGGTAATTTATCTACTAGGGGTAAAGCGTAAATTTTCCACTTTTAAAGGTATTTCATAATTTATCTATTTTAGGGTTTTTCATGCATATTCCTACTTTTCACGTACTAACAGAATCACGCATCGAGGGTTCTTACCGAATTGGGCCTGTTGGCCCATCATTCTAATTTTGGCCCATTAAGCCCAAAAATATCGATGTACGTAAATCATGCACTTTGCAGTCCAAATTTTGCAGTTTACCAAAAAATTAATCGATTTACCTCACGAGCATTCGACACTCGCAAATCTACAAAATACCGGTTTTGACATTTCGCTTTTTGACTTTTGCCGATCCAGACTAAGAAAGAGGGTGTTAGTTACACACATGTTTGCGACGATATCTCGATTTGAGATCCACACACTAACGCCTACAATTGGATTACTAACACATTAATCTAACTATTCAAATACGAACTACGATTAACCCCTTACAATATTCGGCCAACCACACTTACAGATCATAGTAAGCTTATAAGAAATCAATAAGCAACTCATTAACAAATTTTTGTCAATGTTTACCACATAATCATAATCTCACTGCAAGTTGTCTTCCTGAACAACAGTCACTAAATCATTTATAACTGGAGCTACGAAACTCCAAATCAAGTGCCGTTAATTTTACCTGAAAATAGACTCATATATCTTCTATCCATAAAATTTTCAGAATTTTTGGTTTAGCCAATCAATACCAGATTTTTCTTAAAGTTTCCCATGTTTCACTGTTTGACTAATCTGACCACTTTTTATTACGAATCAAATTTCTCATTGTACAGAATTCAAAATATGTTCTCGTTTATTTCATTTGAAAATAGACTCATTAAGATTTAATTACATAATTTATTCAGCTTCTAACTCATCTCCCACAATTTATGGTGATTTTCCAAATTCACATTACTGCTGCTGTCCCAAGCAAATTTATTACCAAATCACTCTTTCACACATAACTTGTATGCATGTTTTTTTTAAACGTGTATATCACCAATCAATCATCACATATCTATGATTTTACTTAAGTATAATCTCCATTTCATCATTTTAAAGCACAATATATTAGCCGATTTTTCCCCTTAGCATCTAAGTACATGCATGCTCATTTGTTTGGCTCAACTTCACATATCTTCCATTTTTCATCAAAAGAACATGAAACAACAACCATTTCCTTCATTTTAAATTCATGACCAAATGCTCACAACACAACCAAAAACCAAAATATGCTTCAAGAGTTAAGGTAGAATCAAGAAGAACTTATAAACATCAAGATAGAAGCAAACTACCATGAACTTACCTTCAATTTTCTTCCCTAAGTGACCGAACATTCAAGAGCTTTCTCCTATCCTTTCTCTTCTCTAACTTTCGGCTATGATGAACAAAGATGGACAAAACTTTGTTCTTTTCACCCTTTTTTTTTAATAAAATTTCATATTTCATCCATTTAACTCTTTAATACAAAAGACATGAAATTCCCATCATGGAACATTTACCTAACCCATTATCATGGAACATTTACCAAACCCATTATCATGAAACATTTACCTAACCCATTATCATGGAACATTTACCTAACCCATTATCAATTTGTATCAATTTGTACCATAAATTATGGATATCAAGTGCACATTTTGTCTACAACAACATGATAGCCGGCCACTTCATGTAAAATTGGGGGTTTATCATGCAAATCCTGTAACGCCCCCATGCCCGAAACCATCACCGGATTCAAGCTTGAGGTGTTACTAAACTTATCTTACCTTTTAAACAACTCTAAATCACTTATTTTAATTTTTAGAATAAACTATTTTTCTGCGTCATGGTTACTTAAAAATTCATTTCTCGAGTTTCAAAACTCGAAATTAAGATCCGTAAATTTTTCATGAAACTAGACTCATATATATATCTACTAATTTTTTCTAGAATTTTTGACTTAGCCAATTAGTACAGTTTATTAGTTAAAGTTTCCCCTGTTTCAAAACTTGACTGCACTAACCTCTTGTTACTACGAACCATGTTTCTTCCTGTACAAAATTCATATCACTAAGCCGTTTGTTTCTCTTAAAACTAGACTCAACAAGGATTATAACCATATAAAGTATACCTTCTAATTAGTTTTGTACAATTTATTCTGAATTTCCAAATTTGAAACAGGGGTTCTAGAAATCGCTCTGACCTTGTTTCACTAAAACTCAGATATATCATGAAATATAATACCTTTACCTAGTTTTATTATTCCATAAGAAAATAGACATAATAAGCTTTAATTTCATATATTATTCATCTTCAAACTATGTTTATACAATTTTTAGTGATTTTTCAAAGTTACGTCATTGCTGTTACTTGAATCTGTTTTTAGGTTACTTTCACATTTTTCATAATTTTCATGTGATAATCACCATTCAATCATACATATTAATAAACATGCATATCATCGGCCATTTTTATTAGCTAATCACTAGCAAGTATTTACACATCATTCATTGTTCATATTATACCAAAAGTGGCCAAGTTTCTATACATGCCATACACAAAACAAAACGTCTAATTATACCGAGTTATTTCTTTGATAGTGTGATCGGCCTCCGACATTTCCTTTGATCCCCGAGTGACTAGATAAGTACTATAAGAAGAAGAAAATAAAGAGATTAAGCACTAGGCTTAGTAAGCTTACAAGCAAATAAATCACAACATTCAACATAATGGATAATTATGCATAATATCATCTAACATCATAAATTTCTTTACTTCTCAATTTCTATCTTCTTCTTTATTCCCTTACCTTCTTTCTTACCTGACCTTTCCTTTTCATAAGTATAATCTACTTTTCCTTTGCTGTTAATTCACTGTAATTTAACTCGTATCCTGACCCGTTGAACCACTCGAAATACTAAGGATACTAGGGCCGTTCTCGCTCTATCAATATCTCGCCAATGCCATGTCTTTGACATGGACTTACATGAATTATTCCTCTCCAATGCCATATATAATATGGACTTACATGGCTCAATCCTGTCTCCAAAGCCATATTTCTAATATGGACTTACATGGCTCATTTACATTACATCTGTCAACCCTAATATCCTAACATTCCTAGGGTTCAACCGGCTTTCTAACACTTTTCCTCTGTCACTTCACCTTAAATTCGACTTTAAATATTTTCATAACATAATATATAAATGCTGAAATTGACAATAATAATGTAAAATAAAAGAATATTGCATTTATTTACTGTAAACTTACCTCGATACAAAATGTGACTAAACTTTACAATTTAGTCCTTTACTTTTCTTTTCCCGATCTACTCTCAATTTCGCTCTTCTTGATCTATAATAGCAAATTTAGCTTATTTAATATCAACATTTATCAAAACAACCCTTTACTCAAACTTTGGAAAAATTACATTTTGCCCTAAACTTTCACATATTTGCACTTTTGCCCCAAGGCTCGTAAATTAAACTTCATCCTATTTTCTTATGGTTTATGACATGCTGATCATTTTTCCTTCTATGGCAACATCAAATTCACACACTAACATGTACTTATGACTATTAGGTATTTTTACCGATTAAGTCTTTTTACTCGCTTTCACTTAAAACCAAGTAGCACAAGTTGTCTAACATAATTTAAAACCTCATATTCCATCATAAAACATCAAAATACACAAATTTCACCTATGGGTATTTTTCCAAATTTGATTCCTAACTTAAATTATTGCTAGCATAAGCTTTATCGAGTTCTAGGGACTTCAAAACGTAAAGATCATTAAAAGCGGGCTTGGAATCACTTACTATGAAGCTTGAAAGTTGAAGAAACCCCAGCTATGGAGAGAGGTAAGGTTCTGCTGGTAACTTGAAGAAGATGATACAATTTTATCATCTTTTTACCTTTTATTAATGTTAATAACCAAATGACCAAAATGCCCTCCTTACTAAACTTTCAAAAATTCCTTCCATGTCCTAATTTTGTCCATGAACTTAAAATTGGTCAAATTACCATTTAAGATCTCCTAATTAATATTCCAAAATAATTTCATACTAAAACTTCTAGAATGCAAGTTTTGCAAATTATTCGATTTAGTCCCTAACCTCAATTTAAGCACTTTATGCATAGAATTTTATCACGAAATTTTCACACAATCATGTAATCATACCATGAACCTCAAAATAATAATAAAATATTTTTATTTTATTTTATTTTTTTACCTCAATTTGTGGTTTCGCAACCCTTTGTTCGTTTAGGCCCTATTTGAATGTTACATTTGTCCCCTTTAGGATTTTCGTCCAAAATCTTACCTGTGAAGAGATATGGGTACTATTTTCAGCATAGCCTCTTCGGGTTCCCATGTAGCCTCGTCTACCCCATGTCATTCCATAGTACTTTCACAAGTACAATACTTTTGTTCCTTAATTGCTTTACCTCTCGAGCTAGAATCTTTACCGGTTCTTCACCGTAAGTCATGTCTGGCTGAATCTCAACCTCTGTTTGAGAAATCACATGTGACGGATCTGAACGATAACGACGTAGCATAGACACATGAAATACATTATGAATCTTCTCTAACTCAATCGGTAAAGCTAACCGATATGCTAATGGTCCGACTCTCTCAATCACTTCAAACGGTCCAATAAAACGTGGACTTAGTTTGCCTTTCTTGCCAAATCTGAGAACTTTCTTCCACGGGGATACTTTCAAAAAAACTTTGTCACCAACTTGATATTCGATCTCTTTTCTTTTTAAATCGCATCGACTTACATGCATTCAAGTCGCTTTTAAACAATTTCGATAACTTTCACTTTTCTTCCGTTTCTTTAACTAGATCAACCCAGAATCGGCTTTCTTTAAGCTCTGTCCAATATAAAGGTGTGCGGCATTTACGTCCATACAAAGCTTCATAAGGTGCCATCTTCAAACTCGACTGATAACTATTATTGTAGGCAAACTCTACTAATGGTAAATATTTTTCCCAACTGCCTTGAAATTCCAGTACACAACATTAAGCATATCTTCAAGTACCTGAATAACTCTCTCTCGACCGTCGATTTGAGGGTGGAAAGCTGTACTAAAACTCAACTTTGTGCCCAAAGCCTTCTGTAATTTCTTCCAAAACCGTGAAGTAAATCTTGGATCTCTGTCTAAAATGATCGATAATGGTACCTTGTGTAGTTTGACTATCTCTGACATATACAACTCGGCCAACTTGTCAAGTGAATAATCCATACTGAACGGGATAAAATGAGCCGACTTCGTTAACTTATCAATCACAACCTATATCGCATCTTTCTTTCTCGGTGTAAACGGCAATCCTGTCACAAAATCCATAGTAACTCGATCCCATTTCCACTCGTGGACTAGCACAGTGCAATAAACTTGAAGGTACACGATGTTCGACCTTTACTACCGACAGATCAAACATCTAAAACAAACTCGAAATGTCCCTTTTCATTCCTACCCACCAAGACATTTTTTTTAAATCATTATACATCTTTATACTACACGGATGAATAGACAAAGAACTACTATGTGCTTCTGTAAAATCTTTCGAATAAGCTCATCATTTTTCGGTATGCATACCTGTCTCGGAACATCAAACAACCGTCGAATCGATCGAAAATCGACTCTACATCCGACTCAGACCGATCTCTTTTGGTTAACAACTCATCATCATTTTTTTTTGAGCTTCACAAATTTCTTCAAGAAACATCGGTTTAGCTCTCAACTCACTAAGATAAAACCATCATCCGATAAGGCTAGACTAGTGTTCAAAGCTCTTAATGCAAATAAAGATTTCCTACTCAAAGCATCAAGAACAACGTTTGCCTTACAGGTGATAATCGATCACTAGCTCATAATCTTTAATCAACTCTAACCATCTTCTTTGCCTCAAATTCAAATCTTTTGAGTCATCAAATATTTCAAACTTTTGTGATCGGTGAATATGTGGCACTTCTCACCGTACAAATGATGTCTCCAAATCTTGGCAAAAAACAATGGCGCTAGCTCTAAATCATGTGTCGGATAGTTCTTCTCATGTGGCTTTAGTTGTCTAGAGGCATAAGCAATTACCTTCCCTTCTGCATAAGTACACAACCAAGTCCATTCATGGACGCATCATCATAAATCACAAACTCCTTCCCGGTTCTAGTTGCACTAAAGCAGGAGCTTTAGTCAACAATGCTTTTAACTTGTCAAAACTCGTTGACACTTCTCGATCCATTCAAACTTGACATCCTTTCGCACAATCTTGTCACGGGTAGCTATCATGGAAAATCCTCTACAAATCGCCTATAATATCCGGCAAGACCAAGAAAACTTCTAACTTTTGATACATTTCTAGGAGGCTTCCAATCAACAATGGCTAAAATCTTGCTCGGATCAACCTTAATACCTTCACGAAACAATATGTCCAAGAAAACCAACTTCTCGTAACGGTACTCACTTTTGCTGAACTTGACATACAACCGATTATCTTTCGAATCAGAAAGCTGTTCTCAAATGCTCGCATGCTCGGTCTCATCATGAGAATAAATCAAGATATCATCAATAAACAAAACTACAAACTTATCCAAGTACGGTCGAAAATTCGGTTCATTAAGTCCATGAAAATGGCAGGAGCATTAGTCAAGTCAAATGGCATCACAAGGAACTCATAATGACCATACCTAGTCCGAAAAGCAGTTTTCAAGACATCTGACTCTTTAACTCACAACTGATAATATTCGGATCTCAAATCTATCTTGAAAAACACAGTAGCTCCTTCAATTGATCAAACAGATCATCAATTCTAGGCAATGGATACTTGTTCTTTCATTGTTACCTTGTTAAGTTGCCGATAATTTAAGCACAATCTCATTGATCATCATATTACCTTGTTTCAATTCCAGAATTCCTTTATCTTCCGGTCAATAAACCTCTCGTGATGTACTTTTACGAAATTCCTCTGAAAGAAATCCCAAGTGACCCTCTCCTTTGGTACAAGCGATACAAGTGTCTTCCACCAGTAGTAGTTGAGTCTCTAAGAAGTGATACTACACATTCCATACATTCCTCGGTGTACAAGATAACTCATCAAAGACTCGATAGTATTTTCTAACCAAATTTCGCTCTTTCTACATCATCATCTTTTGTTGCTCGAACTCTTACGCCTTGTTTCCTGATTCTATCAACTGGTGGCTTTTCTCTTATCACTGTACCTGTGATTGGGGGAGCTTGAGCTACATGGGTAGCCTGAGAATCATGAGGGGGTGGAGGTCTAACTGCCGGATTCGTACGAACGAACTCGGCAAACAAATCATTCAAAGCTTGGAAGAGAGCTTCTCGAGTCACTCCTCCCTGATTAACTGTTACTGGCCTATTCTCAGATGGCGCTACCCCTTCTACGGGAGCAGGCGCATTACTTTCTACATCATCATCACCAGCTCACTCGGGATCCATTACAATAAAACAAAATATTTAAAAATCGTCAGGAGTCGTCACACTATCAAAATACAAGTATGGCATGTATAGCTAGACTTTTTCTCACACTAACTGTTCCGAGAACCGACTAAACCTGCTCTGATACCAATAAATGTAACGCCCCCACGCCCGAAACCATCACCGGAGTCAAGCTTGAGGTGTTACTAAACTTATCTTACCTTTTAAACAACTCTAAATCACTTATTTTAATTTTTAGAATAAACTATTTTTCTGCGTCATGGTTACTTAAAAATTCATTTCTCGAGTTTCAAAACTCAAAATTAAGATCCGTAAATTTTTCATGAAACTAGACTCATATATATATCTACTAATTTTTTTCTAGAATTTTTGACTTATCCAATTAGTACAGTTTATTAGTTAAAGTTTCCCCTATTTCAAAACTCGACTGCACTAACCTCTTGTTACTACGAACCATGTTTCCTCCTGTACAAAATTCATATCACTAAGCCGTTTGTTTCTCTTAAAACTAGACTCAACAAGGATTATAACCATATAAATTATACCTTCTAATTAGTTTTGTACAATTTATGGTGAATTTCCAAAGTTGAAACAGGGGTTCTAGAAATCGCTCTGACCTTGTTTCACTAAAACTCAGATATATCATGAAATATAATACCTTTACCTATTTTTCTTATTCCATAAGAAAATAGACATAACAAGATTTAATTTCATATATTATTCATCTTCAAAATATGTTTATACAATTTTTAGTGATTTTTCAAAGTTACGTCATTGCTGTTACTTGAATCTGTTTTTAGATTACTTTCACATTTTTCATAATTTTCATGTGATAATCACCATTCAATCATACATATTAATAAACATGCATATCATCAGCCATTTTATTAGCTAATCACTAGCAAGTATTTACACATCATTCATTGTTCATATTATACCAAAAGTGGCTAAGTTTCTATACATGCCATACACAAAACAAAACGTCTAATTATACCGAGTTACTTCTTTGATAGTGCGATCGGCCTCCGACATTTCCTTTGATCCCCGAGTGACTAGATAAGTACTATAAGAAGAAGAAAATAAAGAGATTAAGCACTAGGCTTAGTAAGCTTAGAAGTAAATAAATCACAACATTCAACATAATGGATAATTATGCATAATATCATCTAACATCATAAATTTCTTTACTTCTCAATTTCTATCTTCTTCTTTATTCCCTTACCTTCTTTCTTACCTGACCTTTCCTTTTTCATAAGTATAATCTACTTTTCCTTTGCTGTTAATTCACTGTAATTTAACTCGTATCCTGACCCGTTGAACCACTCGAAATACTAAGGATACTAGGCCGTTCTGCTCTATCAATATCTCGCCAATGCCATGTCTTTGACATGGACTTACATGAATTATTCTGTCTCCAATGCCATATATAATATGGACTTACATGGCTCAATCTGTCTCCAAAGCCATATTTCTAATATGGACTTACATGGCTCATTTCATTCACATCTGTCAACCCTAATATCCTAACATTCCTAGGGTTCAACCGGGCTTTCTAACACTTTTCCTCTATCACTTCACCTTAAATTCGACTTTAAATATTTTCATAACATAATATATAAATGCTGAAATTGACAATAATAATGTAAAATAAAAGAATATTGCATTTATTTCTGTAAACTTACCTCGATACAAAATGTGACTAAACTTTACAATTTAGTCCTTTACTTTTCTTTTCCCGATCTACTCTCGAATTTCGCTCTTCTTGATCTATAATAGCAAATTTAGCTTATTTAATATCAACATTTATCAAAACAACCCTTTACTCAAACTTTGGAAAAATTACATTTTGCCCTAAACTTTCACATATTTTCACTTTTGCCCCAAGGCTCGTAAATTAAACTTCATCCTATTTTCTTATGTTTTATGACATGCTGATCATTTTTCCTTCTATGGCAACATCAAATTCACACACTAACATGTACTTATGACTATTAGGTATTTTTACCGATTAAGTCTTTTACTCGTTTTCACTTAAAACCAAGTAGCACAAGTTGTCTAACATAATTTAAAACCTCATATTCCATCATAAAACATCAAAATACACAAATTTCACCTATGGGTATTTTTCCAAATTTGATTCCTAACTTAAATTATTGCTAGCATAAGCTTTATCGAGCTAGGGACTTCAAAACGTAAAGATCATTAAAAGCGGGCTTGGAATCACTTACTATGAAGCTTGAAAGTTGAAGAAACCCCAGCTATGGAGAGAGGTAAGGTTCTGCTGGTAACTTGAAGAAGATGATACAATTTTATCATCTTTTTACCTTTTATTAATGTTAATAACCAAATGACCAAAATGCCCTCCTTACTAAACTTTCAAAAATTCCTTCCATGTCCTAATTTTGTCCATGAACTTAAAATTGGTCAAATTACCATTTAAGATCTCCTAATTAATATTCCAAAATAATTTCATACTAAAAACTTCTAGAATGCAAGTTTTGCAAATTATTCGATTTAGTCCCTAACCTCAATTTAAGCACTTTATGCATAGAATTTTATCACGAAATTTTCACACAATCATGTAATCATACCATGAACCTCAAAATAATAATAAAATATTTTTTATTTTATTTTATTTTATTTTTTTTACCCTGAATTTGTGGTTTCGCAACCACTGTTCCGTTTAGGCCCTATTTCGGAATGTTACAAATCCTCCTATTTTGCACTCCTATTTATTTGGCAACTTCAATTTAGCCTATAACATTTTCAAACATTTTCACATAGGTCCTATTTCATAATTTCACCCATTTTTCTTGTGGAACAAAAATTAACTAAAATTGCCGAGTTCTATCTTAAGCTTGGGCCTTCTAGAGGCCCACTAACATAATTAAACCTATGCCAACATTCACAGAATTCCCGAAAATTGGGGCATTACAACTCTACCCTCCTTAAAGAAATTTCGTCCTCAAAATTTACCTGATCCAACTAGTTGAGGGTATTGTTGACGCATAGTCTCTTCTGATTCCCAAGTAGCTTCTTCCCTTCCATGATTACGCCACAATACTTTTACCAACGGAACCGACTTCCTTCTTAGAACTTTAACCTCTTGATCTAAAATTTGTATGGGTTCTTCCTCAAAGGTCAAATCAGTCCTTACTTCAATCTCCTCCACTAGCACAACATGTGAGGGATCCGATCGATATCGTCTTAACATAGACACATGAAAGACGTCATGGATTCTGTCTAACTCTGGTGGTAACTCTAACTGATACGCTACTGGCCCTACCCGCTTAAGAACCCGATAAGGCCCTATAAACCGCGGACTCAATTTGCCTTTCTTGCCGAATCTCAAGATCTTCTTCCAAGGTGAAACCTTTATGAAAACCATATCCCCAACCGCGAATTCTATCTCTTTGCGCTTTAGGTCCATATACGACTTCTGTCTATCAGATACCTCCTTTAATCGATCTCTTATCAACTTAACCTTACTTTCAGTATCTACCACCAACTCCGGTCCAAGCACTTGTCGTTCACCTAACTCTGTCCAACACGTAGGCGTACGACATCTCCGCCCATAAAGTGCCTCATATGGAGCCATCTGAATACTTGCTTGGTAGCTGTTATTGTATGCAAACTCCGACAATGGCAAGTAGTCCTCCCAACTCCCACGAAAATCGATGATACAACCCCTTAACATATCCTCCAAAATTTGAATAACCCTTTCCGATTAACCATCAGTGTGGGGATGGAAAGCCGTACTAAAATTCAATCGCGTCCCCAACGCCTTATGCAACTTCTTCCAGAACCGAGATGTAAACCTAGGGTCTTAGTCGGAAATAATCGACACTGGCACTCCATGTAGTCACACAATCTCCGCCACATACACTGCTGCCAACTCTAAATCATGAGTCAGATAGTTCCCCTCATGAGGCTTAAGCTATCGTGATGCATATGCAACCACCTTACCCTCTTGCATTAACACGCAGCCCAAACCCACGTGTGATGCGTCCCGCACACGATAAAATCCTTCCTGGACTCTGCTGAATTAACACAGGTGCTTCGGTCAAAACTTTCTTCAACTTCTCAAAAGCTTCCTACTGTTCTTAGTCCATACAAACGGTACTACTTTCCTTATGAGTTTTGTCAAAGGTGCTGCCATCACAGAAAAACCTTCCACAAACCTTCTGTAGTATCCTGCCAGTCCTAGAAAACTCCGTATTTCCGACACTGACCTAGGCGGCTTCTACTCCAAAATTGCTTCAATTTTCCAAGGGTCCACCTTAATCCCCTCAGCAGAGACTGCATGTCCTAAGAAGGTTACCTTCCTCAACCAAAGTTCAGACTTCCTGAACTTCACAAAGAGTTCCTTCTCCCTTAACACTTGCAGCACTATACGGAGATGCTCATCATGTTTCGCTTCAGTTTCAGAATATACCAAGATATCGTTAATAAAGACGACTATGAACTGATCAAAAAATGGTTGGAACACAGTATTCATCAGATCTATAAATACTGCAGGAGCGTTCGTCAGTCCAAATGGCATAACCAGAAACTCGTAATGACCATACCGAGTCTTGAATGCCGTCTTATGGATATCTGCCTCCTTAACTCTTAACTGATGATATCCAGATCGAAGGTCGATCTTGGAAAATACAGAAGCTCCTCTAAGCTGGTCGAACAGATCGTCAATCCTGGGCAGTGGATACTTATTCTTAATCGTCAGTTTGTTCAACTGGAGATAATCAATGCACATCCGCATCGTACCATCCAGTGTTTATTACAGATGTTTATTACAGATGTTTTATGCATTAATTATCTTGATTACAAATTTTTATGCATTAATTAATATTCCAGTGTTTATTACAGATGTTTTATGAATCAGACAGTAGTTCAGAGTTTGTTTTCGCAGAATCGAAGTCTAGCTACAGTTTCAGTCTCTTATCAAATTTTTCTATGGTTTCAGTATCATCCTATCTAGAGTATCCTAGCAGGATTTTAGTACAGAAAGATAATTCATAAAATATTTAAAAAAATTCAGAATACTTACAGACTTGAGCCGGAGATTCAGGTGCCACCTTCAAAAGATCTAAATTTTGAAAATCGAGTTTTTTTGAATTTTTTATAAAATTTTCGCTTTCGAAAATTTTTGTTTTTGTAAACCCATTCCACAGCTGAGTTGTTGCAACCTAGGCTCTGATACCACTAAATGTAGCACCCCAAACCCGGCCCAAACGTTATGGCCGGATCTGACATGCCACATCGAAGCGTTCAAAACATTTTATATTGTTAATCCAGAAAAACCTACTTAGTGTTTTAAAAGATAATTTCATTATAGGTTAAAGTGAATGGAAGTTGTGCACCAGGTAGGAAACAGGAAAAGAGGAGGTGAGTCTATCGGACTACTTAAGTACCAAGCTCCCTTCGGATCCAATCCTAGACATGCACACCGCCATTGCCACACCTTAACGTCATGTATATTTCTAGGAAACCGATTTGATTAAGTCATTTTTAGGAAAAGTGATTAATTTTGGAAAATACTTTCATTGCGGAAGCTTTGCTTGTTGTCGTGTTAATTTGAAATCAATTGTTTTTTTTTTTTGAAAACGCACCTTAAAGCCATCCAATTTCAACAGTTAAAATAAGTAATACCTATTTTAGTAATACATATTAAAACCATCAAAAATAATTAAGCGGCCTTATTACATTTAAAAACCCAAACCTCAACGTAGATAATAGGATATCCAGTTCATTAGAAGAAAACCAAACTTTCAGAACGGGTGGCCACTCCGAATTCCCTCACAGCTCCAAGCCCACTATGGTTGGGGATTTCCTGCGTGGATGAAAATAAAAGGGGTGAGTTTGAGGAAACTCAGTGTGTAAGGAAAATGGTTGGGGATTTCTTGCGTGGATGAAAATAAAAGGGGTGAGTTTGAGGAAACTCGGTGTGTAAGGAAAACCCATTCAAAGCCCAAGTCAGCTCAAGCCTATTGGGCCTAAGCCCATTCAGGTAACAGTGGTACTGGACCAAAGCCCTTTTCAGATTGCAATAAACTGGGCCTTAGCCCCTTATTCAGATAACAGTATGGCCCATAGGCCCATTTCAAAATACATGTAACATAATAACATATGCAAGCCCATTTGGGGAGACTACTCAATCCACCAACCACTACACTCCACCGTACCAATTTCTATACTCCATGTGGGAATAGCTCAACCCACCCACCCAACACTTTACAGCTTGACTTTGCGCTCGATTATCGATAAATTGAGGCAAAGCCTCCAAAGACGTGGACAAGCCACTTTCAAGACTTCCTCCGTCAATATCCCAATCCCATGCATCGATAATAACAACATGGCATGTAGTAAATAACAACGATCAAACATGCATTTAGGTCAATTTAACCTTAGGGGTATTTGGTAATTTATCTACTAGGGGTAAAATTGTAAATTTTCCACTTTTAAAGGTATTTCAGTAATTTATCTATTTTAAGGTTTTCATGCATATTCCTACTTTTCACGTACTAACGTAATCACGCATCGAGGGTTCTTACTAGAATTGGGCAGATTATTAATCATTCCAATTTTGGCCCATTAAGCCCAAAAATATCGAGGCACGTAAATCATGCACTTTGTAGTCCAAATTTTGCAGTTTACCAAAACATTAATCGATTTACCTCACGAGCATTCGCACACTCGCAAATCTTCA
This sequence comes from Gossypium arboreum, assembly GCF_025698485.1. Lineage (NCBI taxonomy): Eukaryota > Viridiplantae > Streptophyta > Magnoliopsida > Malvales > Malvaceae > Gossypium > Gossypium arboreum. The sequence continues at coordinate 20,000,327 of NC_069080.1, forward strand.
AATTTTGCCGATCCAGACTAAGAAAGAGGGTGTTAGTTACACACCTGTTTGCGACGATATCTTGTGAGATCCACACACGAATCGCCTACAATTGGATTACTAACACATTAATCTAACTATTCAAATACGAACTATGTATTAACCCCTTACAATATTCGGCCAACCACACCTACAGATCATAGTAAGCTTATAAGAAATCAATAAGCAACTCATTAACAAATTTTTGTCAATGTTTACCACATAGTCATAATCTCACTGCAAGCTGTCTTCCTGAACAACAGTCACTTAATCATTTATAACTGGAGCTACGAAACTCCAAATCAAGTGCCATTAATTTTACCTGAAAATAGACTCATATATCTTCTATCCATAAAATTTTCAGAATTTTTGGTTTAGCCAATCAATACCAGATTTTTCTTAAAGTTTCCCATGTTTCACTGTTTGACTAATCTGACCACTTTTTATTACGAATCAAATTTCTCATTGTACAGAATTCAAAATATGTTCTCGTTTATTTCATTTGAAAATAGACTCATTAAGATTTAATTACATAATTTATTCAGCTTCTAACTCATCTCCCACAATTTATGGTGATTTTCCAAATTCACATTACTGCTGCTGTCCCAAGCAGATTTATTACCAAATTACTCTTTCACACATAACTTGCATGCATGTTTTTTTTGAACATGTATATCACCAATCAATCATCACGTATCTATGATTTTACTTAAGTATAATCTCCATTTCATCATTTTAAAGCACAACATATTAGCCGATTTTCCCCCTTAGCATCTAAGCACATGCATGCTCATTTGTTTGGCTCAACTTCACATATCTTCCATTTTTCATCAAAAGAACATGAAACAACAACCATTTCCTTCATTTTAATTCATGACCAAATGCTCACAACACAACCAAAAACCAAAATATGCTTCAAGAGTTAAGGTAGAATCAAGAAGAACTCATAAACATCAAGATAGAAGCAAACTACCATGAACTTACCTTCAATTTTCTTCCCCAAGTGACCGAACATTCAAGAGCTTTCTCCTCTCCTTTCTCTTCTTTAACTTCCGGCTATGATGAACAAAGATGGACAAAACTTTGTTCTTTTCACCCCTTGTTTTTTAATAAAATTTCATATTTCATCCATTTAATTCTTTAATACAAAAGACATGAAATTCCCATCATGGAACATTTACCTAACCCATTATCATGGAACATTTACCTAACCCATTATCAATTTGTATCAATTTGTACCATAAATTATGGATATCAAGTACACATTTTGTCTACAACAACATGATGGCCGGCCACTTCATGTAAAATGGGGGGTTTGTCATGCAAATCCTCCTATTTTGCACTCATATTTATTTGGCCACTTCAAATTAGCCTATAGCATTTTCAAACATTTTCACATAGGTCCTATTTCATCATTTCACCCCCTTTTTCTTATGGAACAAAAATTAACTAAAATTGCCGGGTTCTATCTTAAGCTTGGGCCTTCTAGAGGCCCACTAACATAATTAAACCTATGCCAACATTCACAAAATTCTCGAAAATTAGGGCGTTACAATTATGCTTGTTTTAATGATTTTTCACTAAGGCTAAACTAGTAATTAGCATAATTATTATATGTTAATTAAAACAAAAGCCAAAATAACCATATACTCATCTTGTTCAACTGAAATTTAGGGCTAAGGGAAGCTATTTCTCTTCTCTTCATTCGGCTAAGCTATACTTGTTAATTAAGGTACGGTTTTCAATCCGTTTTTGATGATTTTTATGTTTTTGAGATCATTGCTTCATATACTAGCTAGCCCGTACCTTAATTTTTGAATTTTTTCATGATTTTGTAAAGTGCCATTGTTGAGTACATGAGTTCTTTGATGTTTAATAATAGATTATGGGAGTTTGATGATAGTTTTACATGTTTTGTAAAGTGATTTTTGACCAAAAAAAAATGTTAAATAGGGATTTAATTGAGAAAATGTAAAATTATGTGGTTAAAGTATGAAATAATGAAAGATATGGGCTTCTAGGAGCCCCTATGAAATTCGGCTATCATGGGTTATGGCCTAATTGTGCAATTTTGCTTTTTTATGTGTTAAGGACTAAATTGCAAAGTAGTCAAAAGTCTAGGGGTAAAATTGTAAATTAGTCAAAATGAATGTTTTAGGCTAAACTAAATTGAATGAAAGTTTGAATGAGTTAATTTGATATTATATAGATCAGGATAAATAAATATCGGAACTAGATCAAGTAAAACAAAAAGTGGACGAATAGCCGATAGTTTTATCCGAGGATACGAGGTAAGTTCGTATAATTAGAATCGAACTTATATATTTTTGAAAATATTTGAAATGAATATTTGTGATTGAGTAATTGATATCTTTGAAATACAAATGCTTTATTGATATATTATACTTGTTACCGAGTCCCGTTTGAACTGTATGAATTCATAGGATATGAGTGACATGTCACTAAGGTCACCGATTTGGTCGAGCTCTTCCATTTGTTGCGGATCACCACAGCTTGTATGAGCTTACCGATATATCAGCTCGTAAGAGCTTACTGTTTTCAGCTCATTGGAGCTTACCGTTTCAGTTTGTATGAGCTTACTGTTCATCAGCTCAGGACGAACTTATTGATCATGGCTCGAAAGAGCATAAATGATAACGAATTAACGGATTACTGATATTATTCACCCGAGTATCCTTTGAAATTCTAATAGGTTCAACGGGAACAAATAATGTTATACGAATGAGTTACAATTTATAAATATTATTAATGTTATATATGATATATGAATTTGAAATGATGCAAAGTATTGTATTAATGGATGGTTTCATGTTTTTTTAAATGACTAACATGTGATGAATACTTGTGCCTAGGTATTTGTTAATTGAATTGGTTGCACTTTATATATTGCTTTGATTATGTATAAATGGTAAGTTTAATTTTGAATTATACGGGCATACTAAGCTATAAAGCTTACTCTGTTTCTTTTTCTATGTTTTATAGAGGCTCGTTAGCTCTCTTGTTTTGGACAAGTTGGAGTTGCACATCACACTATCCAATTTTCGATTGGTACTTTTGAACTTGTGGATATTTGTAAATATGGCATGTATAGGCTAGTTTAAAAGATGATAACTACGCTACTTGATATCATGGTTTTGGTATATTTTGTATATGAGTTAAGCCATGTGATTTGGCTTATTTTGGTATCATATTTGGTTGTGTATAAGTGTTCAATTATGGTATGTTTTGGCAAGGTAATGATGGAATGAAATTATGCAAGTGAAGTTTTGATATGTAGTTGTTAAATGAATGGATTGTGCATGATGTTAAATAGGTATTTTGGCATGTAATTGTTAGGTTTTGATATGACAAATAATGTGTATTGAAATGGTTATCTTGGTTGCCTATTGAGTTGTAAAAAATGTGGTTATCTATGCTTATGAATGATTGTGTTTATAGGGTGACAAAGTGGCTTTACAAATAACCTATTTTTGTCCACACGGGCGTGTGTCTCAGTCGTGTATGATACACGATCATGTTGCACGGTCGTGTGTCCCTTGGGGTACCTTTTCGAATTAAGTCAGTATACCCCACAGGTTTGGCAAAGCCTAAACACACGGGCGTGTATACTAGCCGTGTGTGACACACAGGCTGACACATGGGCATGTGCCCGGCCGTGTAACTCAAGTTAGTAACCTCTCCAGTTTTCACACGGCCTGGCACACAGGCGTGTCCTCAGCCGTGTGACACAAGTCAGTATGTATACCCTGTTTTCACATGGTCCAAGACATGGGCGTGTCTATTAGCCGTGTGAGGCACACGGCCTGTTCACACGGACGTGTGATATTTGAAATGTTGAATTTTTCTAAGTTTCTAAATTTTTCATATGTTACCGATTTAGTCCAGAATGCATTATTTAAACTTTGTATGCTCGATTTAAGTACATATTGAATGTGAATGAATGATATTTACTAAAATGAGATGACATTTAATAAATGATTGTTTTGAATTGAGTTACAAGTTCGGTAATGCCTCTTAACCTATTCCGGCGACGGTTACGGGTTAGGGGTTTTATATCTTATATTTTTTGTCCAAGCTCATTTTTTAAGCATATATTTTTACCCAAACCTTCTCACTTTTCGGGAAGGCTTTCATGCCGAGCTAAATGACCCGACCCTTGAATAGGTTTAATGAGGATAAAATTAAAACAAAATTAATTGAAATTGAGTAAAAATAATGATATTTAAAACATATTTTTAACGTAGATTGTTAATATTTATCGAGACTACTAAATATCTTATTATTTAAAACTCATACAATAATTACGTGATAAAGGAGCTTTCGCACTAATTTCAAGCAAACCAAATACGCCCTAACTTTACTAATTCTAGCGGACACCAATAACCTCAATGTTAATAATTTCTAATACGATAATGCCACAAATATCCACTTTATTAACATTTACGTTGCGGTAGTCAATGCCTTTTGAGGCTTAACATTTACGTAGTACTTCCCATATTTTTATTAAATTATCAAAGGTTTCGTTTTATAGTATTTTAAATTACCTTTTAGATGGTTGTTAGAATCAGATTATATCAATTGATTGAATTAATTAAATTAAAATTTAACTATCTAACCAATATCTTAAAATTAGAGAATGAGTGAATTAATGCAAAATTATTTCAACCGATAAAAAAATCGAATTTGAGAAAAGCATTAAAAAATCTAAACTAATTTAATTATTTAATTTTTGCTATAATTTATAAAACTAATTTTCATGTTTCTATTATTATTTAATTTATAATAATTGAATAAACAATAATAATTTAATCGATTAGATCATTAGTTTAATTATTACAACATTATTCCTAATATAGAAAGATAGAAAATAAAAAGAAAAGAGAAATTAGTGAAGAGAGAAAGCCCAATACTTCTCAACCCAATTTGAGCGCAAAATGAGGACTAAACCCTATTGTCTTTTATTTAGTTATTTTTAAAATTTTAAAATTTTATTGACTGAATTACATTAGTACTAGTAGTCACTAATTTTCTTTTGTCAATTTTGAAAATTTATAAAATAATCATTCTATTTAACTTTATTTTTTCACTTTATTATCTTGAATTTTTGAATATTTTCATTTTTACAATAATCATTTTATTTAACTTTATTTTTTCACTTTATTATCTTGAATTTTTGAATATTTTCATTTTTATATTAGTTAGTGACCAAAAGTATCACTTTTAACTCGCATTTAATACAAATATTTTATAGTGCCACTTTATCCCCTTTCGTGGCCAACTCATTTTCTTTATTTAAATCATCGATGAATTGCCAAAAGTGTTGGTTCTGCAAAATTCAAACAAGAGTAGCATCGATATATTTTTATTGTACTTCTACTTATATCATGTTCGATAAGAACTGGAACGAAAATATAGGTTTGTCTATGAGTCTCAGATAGAGGTGTGCATGGGTAAGCTACGGTTCTTTCAAGGTCTGTTCGAAAAATAGGAGGGTTCAGGTAAAAATATAGGCCCAAAATATGAGTGTAGGCAAAAAAAGATGCCCCTTTAGAAAAAGGGCCGAGCCTAGGGTAAAACTTTTTTGGCCTGGGCCTAACCCGAATTATATACTAAATATATGTATTTATTTTTAATCATATTTACATTTTATTTTCAATTTTAATATAACCATTTTTTATTATATTTTTAATTTGTATATTGTTTTAAGAATTGTTTTAGTCTCATTTATTTATTTATTTTTTGTTTTAATATTTTTTGTGTTTTTAAATGTATTTGATTTATTATTTTTTAAAAATTTTTATTTAAAATAAGTTAAAAAATTAATATGGGTCGGGCCGGGTCAGTCTCTGGCTTAACAATTTTATTTTAGGCAAGACTTGAATAAATTTTTAGGCCCATATTTCGGGTAAGGTCCAGCCCGGCCATGAACACCTATAGTATCAGATATGATTAAGTGTCCGACACGATTATGTTCATTCACTCTAAGCTTACGGGATTTAAAACTACCTTCTCATATGATTTGTTTCTTCAAACCCTGCAACTGCGCATAAGTTTTTTATCGGATGTCATCCACAGCTTTGAACCGGAACTGCAATTTGTTTAACTTTTCGGTTTCGTCATGGTATTTTGTCTTAGCAGCCTCAACCTTTTTTCAATTGGTTCGTTTCTTTCTTTAAAGGCAGTACAAACAGAAGAACCGAATATGCGACCGAAAGCAGTATTAACCGAGTAAGGACATGCTACCTTCAGACGCTCTTTCCTGTCCAAACCTTGTTGAATTTCGTCCAGATCACTCATGGTTGACTACAGCTTTTCATGAGTTTGCTTTAATTGCTTGATATCACGAACGAATTGCTTTTCATCCTTAAGTGGCAGAGATCCATGTATCGTATCTGCTTCCATAACAGAGGTGCTGCCAATGCTCATAAATCCAGCGAGCCAGTTGCCATTATGATCTCGCATGATATCTTCAAAAGTAATTTTTACCTCACTATCAGCGCTATAAATTTTTTTTTTAGCAAATAGATGCATTTCTACCGTATAGGGGTTGAAGTCGGCACCTCCTCTGGGAATCGACTTCACTTCACCAATCTTTCTTTCTTTTCAATTTCATATATTTGGCAATAGGTGATTGGTTTCTTCCAAGTACTTGTCAAGTCTGGCTTGTTATACAATTCTTAATCTGTTGTTTACTTTCAATGTATATGTGGGTGGTCAATGGAAGCTGAGTTGGAGCCCAAAAGCACCGCAAAGTTTTATCCCTCTTAACATAATGTTGAATAACCAAGAATACACAATTGAATGAATGGAAAGAACCAAGAACTAAGGAAAATATGATCTACTTGTTTTATTAATAAAAGGTCTATTATCTCAATAGAGACGAGCTTGATTTATATACAGAGAGAATTAGATCAGTTATAGAGTATGGTTAGTTCTAACAGTAAACCTAGACTAAACCTCTTCTGCAACTGTATCTAACAGAAAACAACTAACTGTAAAACTAAGACAAGCTTGCCAGGTTCCAGCCAAACCATACATGTCAAAGTGCATATGTATGTATGAGAGTGAGTGAGTGAGTGTGTGTGTGTTTTAACATGATGGAGTGTTACTATATAAAACTCTTACGAGGAAGCGGAGGCAAATGACACAGAACAAAAGCCAAGTTCCTGTTGTGATTATTACCATCATAGGTAAATATGGTGTTATCTAAGCAAGCATTTTACTCTGAAAATGTGGGCCGAAAGATGATTGAGAATGAAAGTAACTGGGAGTTTCAGAAGCAGTTTACTCTGAAAATTTTCATTGGCCAAGCTTCATGACATCAACTAACGCAGTGCCTATTTCTATTTTCTACAGCTCAGGTACATATTTACAGATTATTAGTTTGTATTTTTCATTCAAGGGCAACACGTTCCACTTAACATTTAAAATAATTTTCTTGCATAGCTTCTTGTTCTAAGGGAGAGGAATGAAAGAAATAGAATGAGACCCCTGCATACATCGAGTGTAGCTCAAAAACACAGGAGGTGAACTATTTTTAACGTCGTCTTCATAATCTTTGAACTGAAAATTTGTGTTGAATTCTAATTAATGGAATCGTGTGCAACTGCTTTACATGCAGAAGGTGAAGGCAGTCTTTGATGCGGCCATTAAGGTACTCCCAATAGAAATAAGAAGCAAAATGTCAGGTGGTTGCTCCAAATTATATGATGATATGAAGATTAAAGTCTGAAAAATATGGATCCATCTCCCAGCTTCTAGCTGCTCCTATCTCTATCACATTAATTGACAATCACGTCTAATATGATAAATAATTTCTGTATTCTGGGGAAAAAACCTCAAAAATATTATTATTATTTATTCCTTGTTTCTCTTATTATAAATTATCTGTTTCAGTTGACATAGAAAATATTTTCTCCCTAACAATAAAAAAAACTTTAAAAGTCTTATTTTCCTCTTATAAAAGATGTCTTCTTTTTTTGTTAAGATCTTATACAAAAGAATTGGATTGAAAATAAAACTCCTAATGATATGCACGTCCCGCCTGCAAATTTAGAGGCCCACGGTATTCATCTAAAATGATTTTTGCAAATATCCAATTCTAGTGCGGCCAAATCGAATTCATCTTCATCCCTCATCTACTCATAAAGCATCTCATTCAATATGTAGGGAGAAAATATAATAAATTGTTACATACTTTTTTGTCATATTATGAAAAACCAATAAAATTACTTAATTAATGTATCACCTTGGAAATAGTGTATATACAATATCCAATTTAGAAGTCAACCCCTCTCTCTCTCTTCAGAAAAGTCGTCGTTTGTATAAAAAAAGTATTATCTAATTTGACGTGGCAGAAAAGTGTTGAGGAAAGATATTTAGTCAACGTTCCGTAGTTGACCGACTGTTTTAGCTCAAAGCAGGGCCCAGTAAGCAAGGAAGCGAAGCCAGGTCTCCCTTCGCCTCTAACGCTTCACTCACACTGAGAAAACGGGTTTATGTCCTAGCAAACGCTTTTCTTTCCCTTCCCACCTTAACCCTAACACTTGTATGGAGGGTAATGATTATGTTGTTAATATTTAGCGATGCTTCCGATGATGGATGTAATGGTGGGGGTGGACCCCCTTCATTGTCACACTTTGTTTGCAATCTTTAATGTTGGGCTTACAAAAAAAAAAAAAAAAGTAAACTAGCTTTCATGTACGTATTATTTAATCTAAATCACATAATTACGGGCCTCTCTCCTCAAAATTTACACATCAAATAAGTTTAAAAACAAGACAAAGATTCATAATTTAAATGAAGAATTATCTATACTTATAAGTCAAAAAATACACGAACTAATTAATTACTCTTATGGTATACAATATAAGAGGACTGTAAAGAGGGGGAATGATACTCAGAATCTGAAAAAGGAAAAACGAAATGGGAAGAGGAGCCCTGCATTCAGCAAGCACAGCCAAGTGCGGAGTGAGTGAGGCTCGGCGCAGTTATAGGAAACAAAGTCTAAATTTGATACAGTAAAAAGAGACTAAAAAAGCGGGTCCCAAGAAGCAAGAGTACAGCGACATCACATTCATCTAGGAAAAAGAAACATTATAAAAATATACTACTTGACTACTCCAACACTAGATTTACCCACCCCCAAAGATTGAGTGGTCCATTTTTCTTTCATCCCCCCTCCCCAACACCTTCACATGCTAATGCTTTTGCTTCATGCTCCTTTCCTCCCTTTTCTTTAATCTTTGATGTACAGTTCAATTAGTGGTCGTTATTTCCAATATATACAGTGAAAAACTGAAAATTACTCTACCAATGCCTGCAGTCACTATGTATCAATATGCCTGCTAAGTGTTAAATGCAAAATGCTAAGCAAACTGTTCCACTTTTCTTTTCTTTTTTTATTTATTTATTGTTTAATAGTGTTGGTAAAAGGTGATAAATAATGAGCCCCTTATACCCTTTTATTTAAAGCTGCTGTGTGAACAAGCTGTAAAGCTTCATTCTGCCTCCTCTATTGCTTCTATCATTACAATTCACAATTGTGTTCAGCCTTTTCCCTCTCTCATCTCTCGCGCCAAATACAACCAACATTACTAATTTACTGTTAATGTTATTGGTATTTCTATTTTTTTCGAATCCAATGTTATTTGCCCCGTGAACTCAGTCCAGTACTGGACTTGTTTTTTCATTATTGGAACTCTCTTTCTCTCCATTTCCTTGGCTCCCCTTTTCCGTCCAACCAAAGTGCCTTTTTTTTTTCCCAAGTCTTTTCATGTTTTTCCCTTCTCAATTATTAACACCTTAAAACCTGTAGTTCCGGTCCCTAATCCGGGCTTCAACCACAAATGCATCCACCCCAACAACCGCGGCCGCTGTCTGAGCAACCAGAAACTCAACCACCGCAGACGCTTCTTGACCTAATCACCGGCGTTCTCTCTCTCCTCCTCCTTTCTTCTCTCACCGTCCGGTCTTTCGTCGGACGGTGGCAAGTCCTCCGATCGAAGCTCTGTTCCCTCCAATCATCTCTCTCCTCTATCTCCGAATCTCCTCACTGGAACGACAACTCTTTGCTTCATAATCTTTTCCCTTCCCTTCTCTCCACCCTTCAGCGTTTGAAAGCTCTCTCCGATCAATGTATCCTCTCTTCATTCACCGGCGGCAAACTCCTCATGCAAAGCGACCTCGACATAGCTTCGTCTTCTCTCTCCAACCATCTCCATGATCTCGATCTGCTTCTTAGGTCTGGCGTTCTTCACCAGTCCAACGCCATCGTTTTGTCTCACCCGGGACCTGGATCTGATAAAGACGATTTGGGTTTTTTCATCAGGGATCTTTTTACCCGACTTCAGATCGGAGGCATCGAGTTCAAAAAGAAAGCTTTAGAATCACTTCTTCAGCTTCTCAACGACAACGATAAATCTACTCCGCTGGTTGCTAAAGAGGGAAATGTTGGCTATTTGATAAGTCTTCTCGAAGTTAACAGCCAACCTTTAATTCGAGAACAAGCCGTTTTGGCAGTATCGGTACTGGCTTCTTCAAGCGAAGATTTGAGAAAAATTGTTTTCGAGGAAGGAGGATTAGGGCCTTTACTGAGAATCCTTGAAACAGGTTCCATTGCTTTAAAAGAAAAGGCCGCGATTGCTGTTGAAGCAATCACCGCCGATCCCGAAAACACCTGGGCAATTTCAGCGTACGGCGGAGTTTCGGTATTAATAGAAGCCTGCCGATCTGGCTCCCAACCGACACAAACCCACGCGGTTGGCGCTCTTCGAAACGTGGCTTCCGTGGAAGATATTAGAATGGCTTTGGGTGAAGAAGGTGCGGTTCCTGTTTTATTCCAGCTGTTAATCTCGGGTACCAGCGCTGCCCAAGAAAAAGCAGCCAATTGCATTTCGATACTCGCTTCTTCGGGCGAATATTTTCGTGCATTGATTATACAAGAAAAGGGATTGCCAAGATTAATGCATCTACTTCAAGATTTATCAAGTTCAGATACAGTCGAGCATCTTCTCCGCACGATCAGTTCGCTTTCGGTTTTAGATTCCGTTTCACGGATTTTATCATCTTCGACGGCCTTCATTATCCAATTGGGCGAGTTTATTAAGCACGGGAACTTGATTTTGCAACAGATTTCAGCTTGTTTGTTATCAAAGTTATCGATTAGTGATGGAAACAAGCGTGCCATTTCTAGTTGCATTAGTTCTTTGGTAAAATTAATGGAATCACCAAAGCCAGTAGGGTTACAGGAGGCGGCAGCCCAGGCGCTTGTTTCGCTACTGACGGTCCGGTCAAATAGGAAGGAGTTGGTTAGGGATGAGAAGAGCGTGATGAGACTGGTGCAGATGTTGGACCCCAAAAATGAGGCTGTGTCAAAGAAGTTTCCACTGATGGTGGTTACTGCAGTGTTGGGTGGAGGAAGCGGTGGTTGTAGGAAGAGACTGACGGCTGCCGGTGCCAATAAGCACCTGCAGAGTCTGGCGGAAATTGAAGTCGCCGGAGCAAAGAAAGCGCTTCAGAGACTAGCTGGAAATAGGCTAAAAAGCATTTTCAGCAGGACTTGGAGGGAATAACCAGTAAAGCTACTCACCTCCCCGCCAACTAAGGTATGTTCCTTTTACGAGGATATAATTGGTAATTCAGGATTCTGTTAGGGTTTCAGTCAAAGATGGTTGTTGGCGCGTGAAATAACTGTCCTCTATTTTAGCACCATTCTTGACCGGTTAAAGTACGATATTACCCCTGCTTTTCCCCCCTCACTACTGGTACTCAATTTTGTCACCTAAATCCGGGGGAAAATGATGGATAAACTAAAACTTAAAACAGCGAAGCCATAGATATATGTTTATCTTCACAATGATAAATTCGTTGGACCCTTCTTTATTATTTTATTATTATTATTATTATTATTATTATTATTATTATTCGTAATAATATGCTGACGTGGTAATGAAGGAAGATCAAGTAGATAACACCATGCGGTGCATAGCATAGTAGAGTAGCGTCTAAATTTAACGTAGTAGATTTGTAGATACGTCGTATGGCACGTGAATTATTTTACTGTGAATTCATTTTTTTTTTAATTTGTATTGCAGGAGGAGGTTTGGAATTTTCTAACTGTCAGAACTGCTGTGGTTGAAAACGCGGCAAACACACTTCGTATACTCCAAAACTTTACCTCAAAAGCAAAATATTAATTATTATTATATATTTTAAACACTGTGTTAATTTAAATGATGATAACTAAAGGCATGGATGCGGTTTTTAGGGAGTATCCTCGTTTTTTTTTTTTATTAGTAATATTTGATTCACTGATGAAAGCTGAGCTGTAAGAGGGAGGGTATGATGATTGTTATATGTTTCCTTCCCTCTTTTTTTTTTTTTTTCCTAATTATAATGTTTGTACTTTGTTCTATAATGTAAATTATTAAAGGTTTGTTTGTTTGTTTAATCTTTATGTGTAATGTAATTCGGTATTGAATTTTAGTTTGGTAGGTATTGTTGTGATGTTTGTTTGGATATTGATATTATGGGGTGGGACGTTAGTGATCAAATTCGGGGGGTGGTAATCATAAAGGATGATGTTAACTCATGGCATGAGAATATATGGCTGACAGTTACTTGTGGAAAGCTTTAGGGTTTTCCAAATAGGTAGGTAAATGGGAGGGAAGCAATCCAAATCGACCGTAATGATTATGTAGGTGGTACAGGTGGTGGATCCCCTAATTTCCTCACTTTGTTTGCAATCTTCAATGTTGGGACTAGGGGGGAAAAGAGGAGACGTCATGTATTCTTGGGACGGATTTTACAAAGTAAATACCATCAAATAAGTTTAAAAGTAAGACAAAGGTAAATACATTTATTTATCCGTCTTAGTTTAAATAAAATGTTTTATAATTAATGCATTAATTACTCTTATTGTTGTATTAAATAATAAATATAACAAGAGGAAAAGTGGTTTTTGAGTGTAAAACAGAAGGAAGGGGTGGGGGGGGGGGGGGACAGTGGAGCATGAGCATGAATGATGGTGAGAATGTGGAAAGGAGGATTGGTAAGATGAGGCCAGCATAGATTCAGCAAGCACAGCAGCCAGGAAATGAAAAATAAGGGTGAATGGTGCGGAGTGAGAGAGAGGGTCGGCGCAGATATAGGAAACAGAGGCTAAAAGTTGCATATATTATGAAGAGACAGGGACATAGAAAAGAAGGCAGAAAATGCGGGTCCCCAGAAGAGTGCAAGATTACAGCGACATCGCATTCACTTGGGGAAAACAAACATTATAAAATATATATATAACTACCTGACTACACCAACACTAGATATACCCAAAGATTGAGGGGTCCATTATTTTAGCTTTCTTCCTTCCCCACACCTTCACATGCCAATGCTCTGCTTGATTCTCGTTTCCTCACTCTTCTTTTTTAAAATCTTTGATTGTTTTATTAATGGACATTACTACCAATATAATATATATAATGAAATTACCTTATCATGCACACTCCTGGCAGCACTATATGCCCGCTAAATGCTAATGCTAATGCTAAGCAAACTGTTGGAAAAGGGACATAAATTACTTGGTCGTAAACTTTTTAAAGCTTTAATCTCCCCCCCCCACCTCTCTCTCTCTAATGCTTCTATCATTTACCATTGGCAATTGTGTTCAACCTTTTCCATCTTCCTTTACTCTCTCCCGCCAAACAAAACAAACATTATTATTTACTGTTATAGGGTCCTCTCTTTTTTTTAGAAGTCCAATGCTTTTGTTCAGATGTTTTATTTTAACATTGATTTTCAATGTATTTAAATCTCATTATTTGTAAATACCCTGTGAACTCAGTCACCACGAACTGGAGGCGGTTGAATTTAGAAGGTTAGCCGCTGTTGTTTGCTACGGCATAACATTGGTGGTATTACATTTAAAAAAACGAAGAAAGTGGATTTCGTTAACATTTCTTTACAAAGTTGGAGGTATTAGTTGTTCGCTACTATCAAAGAATTTCACATCAATACTTCCTAATACTCTTTAAAAAAATTAAATTATTTGAAGAAACTTAAATTTAAGGATTAATGCAGAAAAAAAACTTGAATATTTCATCTCTTTACAAATACATAGTTTTAGATAATGATTTAGTCGTGAAAACCATCAAGTACTTTGGTTGCGTTTTTAAGTCAGTTTAGTATTTCCATGAAAAAAAGTTTTGCTTTTTTTTTTTTTATTTTAGGGCTAAGTCAAAAAATTAATGTAAAAACTAAAGTGAGTAATAAATTTTAAGAGTAAAAATACAATTTTTCTATTATATTAACTAATATTTTCCTAAAAATTAAAGGAGTTAATAAAGAATCTATCATTTCGGGGCCAAGACTATTTTATCTACCTCTCCCTCCACCCTGGCTAGAATAAAATGATCTTGCGGACGTAACAATTCATTTTATCATTTTGAAAAAAAAAAAATTATCTAGACCTTCATCAATTAAATTAATCCATGTCTTTTTTTTTCTACGTCATACTCAAGGTTTAGTATAAATTTTAATTAGGCTTTTGGCGGTAGGAGTACCACAAAACTTCCTGTATTATATCTTGGATTGCATTTTAATTAATTAACCAAAAAATAAGAAAATTAGTCCATGTATGTTATATGAGTAAGTAAAATAGCCCCTTTGTTAAATGTTTGTTTTAGTGTTCATATATAAGATATAATAATAAACTTAGCCCTTATTATTTATACATTTATTCAATTTGACCCTTACTCTTTTATTGGAAGTAAATTAGAAATTTTTAAAACTAATAAGCCTTAAGGATTAACTTTAACCCTCATCCTCTCGGCCCCATGCTTTTTAATGTGAACACTTTCGAAGTGTGAATGCTCTTTTAGGAAATATTGAGCTCCACTTGAGCATAATAACCTTATAATGCTTTAATAATAAAATAGGTCTCACCATGTATGTCTCCCATGCATTCCATGATGATAACCCATTGGTATAACCTACTACATCACCACTACTAGACAAGAGGGTCTCCCCTTTAAATAACCCTCTCTAACGATGACAAAAGGGTCTTCTCCCCATTAGCAACCTAAATACTTATACTCTACACTCAGTCTCCTTTACCTTCATAGCGATCCTCCTCTTCCTCCTCTTAACCTTCTTTGACCCTCTACTTATTTTGATGAATCGGTCTCCTTTATTCCATCGCTTCCTCCTCCTTTATTGATGCCCCTCATCAATAATTCTAGTTATTATTTATATTTTGTACAATTAAATTATAGTTATAAACTTTAAAAATGATTACCGTATAAAAAATATCTATTTTATTCAAACCTTATTGTTAAATATTTTTTAAAATCAACTGTTTATTATAAGAAATAATTAATATTCATTACATGTTACTATTACATATAATAGTTAATAGTTAATTTATTCTAAAAGTATTATTCTGACGTAAATGAAATATATATATACACTAAAACATGCATGAGATACAATCTTTTCTCCTAAGATTATTTATCACTAATGCATTTCATCCGATCCTTTCTCCTCAACTCAATTTAATTTAATTTTTTGTTCCATAATCGTTTGCTTGAAATTTAGAATGATTATGAACACCTCTAAAAGTAGGTGGAATTTTAAATGGAAACTTGTTCTTACTGTTTTTTTATTTCAAAATAGATGCAAGTAGTTTATTGGTTGTTGCTTATATGTTGCAACTTCATGAAGAATTAATTAGGAAAGTCATTTTTGCAGTGAAATTTTTGTTGGTCAATATTAAATTTGGTCATATGAACGCTTGAATTAATATTTGCAATCCATTTCTCTTTATCTTTTCAAGTGATTTTGTTTTACAAAGGTATTTACAAATTGAATTGTATACATCTTCATTCAACAAATATATCAAACTATAAAGCCTTGCAACGATCATGTTTTCACTGCAACCACAACTGTCGTTGAAATAATACATTTTGTTGATCCACTGACACATTGTTGTTAGCTTTCATAGTTGGCCATGGGGCGAAAGGCTCGCCAGTTTCACCACCCTGAAACCCTGTTGTTGTCCCATTAGAATGCTGGGAAACCGAACCTGGCATCGCATGAAACGTCGGTGTTGGTATTTCATTACTGCTTTGAGCGTAAAAAGTTGGTGTTGCATGAAATGTTGGTTCCATTGGGAAGAACCTTTCATGGAAACCAGCAACATTGTCATTGGCAGTGGTGGCAATGGCTGCTGATATATTTGTTTCATCTTCGAGAAATGGATTATATTGGCGTTGAATCACTATGGGTCTGTGATCAAATAAATGATTCGCCATTGAAGGTTGGATTCCATCGGCTAAATGTTGAGAAGCTTTTGAAAGTGGCGTTGTGCCTTCTACCAACACAAGCTCCCAGCTTTCGTTACCGCCATTGTTGCTCCAATTCGAAGCTGATTTTCGTTCTTCTTGGTCTCTTTGGTTTGCTTGAAACCAATCATCGAAATAAGAGCGGCCATTGGATACGATAATTTGATTAGAGGCATACTCTGGACTTTTATCTTCTTTTAACCAGTCATCGAAACACGTATGGCCATTGGCTACATCATTCGAAGCTTGCCATTGTTGTTGATGGTGTTGTTGCAGTAGCCAGTCATCGATATATGAATGAACCATGACTCCATTTTGAGACGCTTGCTGATTTCTAAGATCTTCTTGGAGCCAGCTGTTGGTAAAGCAGACACCATTGGCTCCATTTTGAGAAGCTTGTCGGTCATTTCTTTGATCTTCTTGAAGCCAGTTGTTGGGAAAAGAGACACCAATGGCTCCATTTTGAGAAGCTTGCTGATGATTTCTAAGATCTTCTTGAAACCAATTGTTTGTAAAAGAGGCTCCATTGGCTCCTTTTTGAGCAGCTTGGTGATCATTTTGATGATCTTCTTGAAACCAACTGTTGGTAAAAGAGGCACCATTGGCTCCATTTCGAGAAGCTTGCTGATCATTTCTATGATCTTCTTGAAACCAATTGTAGGGAAAAGAGGCACCATTTGCTCCATTTTGAGAAGCTTGGTCTTGCTGAAACCAGTTGTCGAAGAAAGAGTTATTATTAGCAAAGTTTTGGGAAGCCTGTGGCACAGGTTGTGGCGACGGCGTGGGCTCTATTAAAGCAAGTTCCCAACAACCCTTGTCACCATTAGCTGAAGATGATGATGGCTCTGAACTTTGTTGTCCTTGGGTTTTATTAGCATCTACTGCTGGCCACTCATCAAAGGATAAAAAATTTAAACTCGTATTTTGATCTTGATCAATGGGTAAGGAATGGTTGGAGCCAGTTTCAGCGGCATTATACGAATCTTCTTGCTCGCGATATTGTTTTTCAGACAACTCCCAGAAAGTCCCCGTCGAGAAAGATGACCTCATTGTTACAACAGGTTCTTCATCTTGATTCATCAATTCTTCTAACGATGTACAAACAATCGAGCTCGAACCGGCCTGAGATTCTATCTCCAAAACTGAGAGATCCTTGGCGGCTGACGTTAGGAGACGAAGCAAACGAGGTGGTTTCGTAGGTGGTGATATCCCAGCTGATGGGAACGAAGCTTGGTCTTTTAAGAACACTTTCAATGTCTCAATAAGCTCCTCTGATATCCTCTGCACACTTGGATAATCCGAGGTTCTCCCAATTGGCAAGCTCTTACAATACTCGTATAAACTCGAAAGCTCTTCGAATTGTTTGCTGGCTTTGACGCAATAATTGATGGCATTAACGCATGATTGATGCTGCAAATGAAAGAAACCATCTAAGACAAGCCCAAGCCCGTTAGATATGTCCCTGTAAAGATCGAAGCTTTCTCGTACGATAGCATGGAAGGAAACCAGGATCAAGCGGTTCGTCTTGGCTGAACCTATGGGCTTTGTGGCAATAGCTTTAGCAAGCAACCGTTGCCAATAGGAAATCCGATCGAGCAACATGGGGGGCTTCATGTGTCGAACAGTTTGTTGGTTAACTCGACGTGCCCTGGGATGGCTAAGTTGTTTCTCTTTGAACGTGAATCGCCTTTGAAGCTTCCCCGTGAGGAAGCATTCCAAGCGTTCTTCGAGATAGAAGGCGAAGGACTTGACAAAAGTGGTGTAATCGCAAGGACTGGAACTGCATTCATCTCTGAAAGTGGGGAGATTCAGGATATTGGTTCGATGGTTCATTGCATGGAGGACTTCTTTAGGGAAATAAGGGTCGCCATCTTGGAAAATGCGAAGGACAAGCATCAAGCATTTGAGGGCGACGACCCAATTCTTTGTTTTGCCTAATCTTTTGGCGATGACACGGGCGGCAATCCCCGCGAAGAGCTTGTTGGAGGAGACGGTTCGTAGGATTTCATCGACGTAACGCTCGTCAAAGGGGGCTTTGTCGTGGGTGGTGGCCTTGAGGACTGCCACTTCAAGGCTGGCAGAATTGGTGTTGACGACCTTGGCAAGGCTAATGCTGGTTTGGTCTTTCACTGCACCAATTGCCTTCTTTAACTTGCTAGGCATTATTGATTTGTGTAAAGCTTTAAATTTTTTTCGTTATCTTCAATAATATCCAGAATGATTTTTTCTTTTTTCTTTAGGGAATTGTTTTCCTGGAAAATATTATGATCCTAAAAAAAAAAAAAATTTATTAGGAGGATGATTTAATTTTGGGTGGTGGAGAGGAGACTTCAACTAAAACCCTTGAGACTCTCCCTGCCGTGTAAACGTGATAAATGCTTCTACCTTAAATTGACCCTTTCCGATATATTAGTTAACCTCATATTTAGTCCCATTTTGAATTTAGCAAAAACGGGATTTCGTTTTATTTACTTCATTCAAAATAATAATAAATTAAATTAACTTACACATACTAAGTAAAATTAAGTTGTTAAGTGTCACGGGCGGCCACGGATTAAAGCCTGTAAAGAATGTGCAAAGTGTGTCCTATGGAGGTCAATCGATTAAATGACGCTCATTTAAATCATTTGCGCTGAACTGATTCGTGAAATATATTGAAAAACTCATTTACTTGAAACCTTAGTAACTCAATGGAGCACTCTAGTAAAACTAGAGTTACCAGAATAATTATTGTAATGTATATAGTTTAAATCCTCAGAAGTCTCATATTGTAAATAGACATTAATTTTAGTCTTCGATGTAATTTGATCTGTACCGTTGGATTTGTGGGAGCTCAACTATAAATAGATCCATTAGCCTCGTTCGTAATCACTCAATTATAAACCTTAAAGTAATAGAATACTTTTGAGAGCATTACTTAAACACTTGAAATGCACTATTTTTTTATGGCTTTTCTGTTTATTCATGGCTTTTTACTTCGATATCTTAAAGAATTTCTATAAAAATTCTCATTTTTTTAAAGTAAAGCTGACTTAGGTAATTTGAACCTAAGAAATTGCTTAAGGTCGTGCAGTTTACCAAACTAAAGTTCTAGTCCCGTGACATTAAAATCCTAGCCTCATGACATAAGCAAGTGTCAACAAACAAAATATATTGTGCTTATATATATAAACATCTCTGTTGGTTGTAAATAATATCTTGAGTTGAAATTTTCATGATTTTGATTTAAGTTTCACTTTGACAAGTTATCTTCTTTTTTAAAGATGTAACTTTTTTAGATAAATATTATATTTTTTAAAAAATATAAATAAAATACTAAAAGGTATACAAATTCTTATAATAATATTTATTAGTTTTTTTAAAAAAAATTATCTTTTTTATTTCAATCAATTAACATCAAATCCTTTCAAAGCTTTTTATTTATTTTGAAAGTTTTTTTTTGAAAGAAATGTTCAAAACTTTCATAAATTATGGGTTTAGGGTACTATTTAGTATTTACCTGCCTTTTGAATGTTGGCATGAACTGGTATTACAAAAAGATGTAGTTTTGCGACCGGCCAGCTGAGTACTGAAGTTTGAATAATGTGAACCAGGGTTATCACTTATAATTACATGAAAAAACTGATTTGGTTGAGCCTTGAAGATCTTTAACTATTCCATTTGTACGAGCCCAATTTGTAGGCCCAACTGACATAACTAAAGCCCAACCTAAAACAGACCCAAATAACTCCCAAAACCCAATCAAAACCCAATGCCTAACCCTAGTTCAGTTGGCCCACTACCCAAAATCAGAAAAATAATAAACAAACCCTAGGTGCACTGCACCTAGGGACCTTTGACCGGCCACTTGCCTAGCCACCGCCTTTGCTTCCACTGACAGGTCATGTGACACTCCCTACCCGTATCCGTCGCCGGAATAGAGTACGAGGCATTACCGAGGAGTACAAAAACACTTACAGATAATTTAAATATATTTTCATAACAACGTGTCTCGATTTCATACTATTTCATATTTAAGCTTTACTCACCAAAGTATTTGAAATATCATCTTTATGCAAATAGCACACATGAGGTACATAATTCCATAGTTAAGAATGAACACATTTATCAAACATATTCCACATTCATATATCAATGTCTTACATTTCCATATATCAATAACCGTCATTTTTCTTGTTTTTCAGATAATTATGTGTAACCATTGATAAGCATGTAATTCACTGTTTCTTCCTGTCAATCACAATTTCAAATGACAAATTCGTGTGAATCAGCTCAACCTCATTAGGTGTTTAAATTCTATCACTTTGATTCACATACTCATAATTTACTAACATATCTTGTCAAACACAATCTCTGAATGATAAAATCACATAATTGAGCTCAATAATAATAATGATAACATTACTTACATTTCTTTTTCCACATGTTACATTTACGACTTACCAACTTGTCCATCCAAGGAACAGCTTACGGATTTGAGTACATTGTGATCTGAAGCCCGAAATCTAGTTGAAGCACATAAGTGCGAAACGGTAGCCCAAAGGCTAACTGAAGCACATAAGTGCTAAACGGAAGCCCGGAGGCTAACTGAAGCTCATCAGAGCTGAACTGAAATCCCAAAAGAGTTAACTGAAACTCATATGAGTTAACGGAAGCTCGTAAGAGCTAAACGGAAAGCAAACACGAGAATTCGCAACAAATGCTGAATCTCGGTTTACTTGGGTAATTTACCGTCAATTCATCTTTTTCACTGAAAGATCGTACTCATTTCTTACGTTCCGTTCCTCCGAAATTCTCAGTTTAATTTCATAACTTTTGTACATAATTTACTTATTTTCAACAATTAACATACATAAATATTAATCACCATTCATAAAATAATATTGAAATTTAATAATATTAACAAATGGTCACTAAATTTTGTTATATAAACTCACAAGTTCGATTTTTGTATTATAGCGATAATCATAATTTCATAATAAATATTCCAAATAAAACATTATATCATTTCTAATTCAACACTTATCGATTATAATCGGGCATGTAATCAATTTATACACGATTCATTCATATATTTTTGTATATTTTCCTCCTCCTCCTCTCCATCCACATCCTTAGTATAAACAACACACTTGTAGGTAACATTATCTATAATTTTCACTATCTATTTATGTGAATATTCAAGCTGTCCATCTATGTCATAGTCACTAAATTATTTTTATATTGAGCTACAGAACTCCAAATTAAGATACATGAATTTTCCCAGAAACTAGATTCACATATCTTCTTACCATAAAATTTTCATAATTTTTGGTTGGGCCAATTTATACAGTTTATTCATTGAAGTCTCCCCTGTTCTGCTGTCTGACAGTTCTGACCCTTCTTCACTAAAATTTAATTATCTTCTCGTACAAGATTCGAATGATGTCCTAGTTTGTTTCTCTTGCAAATAGACTCATTCAGGATTCTAAACATATAAATTTAAGCCTCTAATCATTTTTATCCAATTTTTGATGATTTTATAAATTCAAAACAGGGGAACCCAAAATCATTCTAACCTTGTCTCACAAAAGTTATTGTATATCATGATTTAAAATTCTATTGCTTACATAATTTCTTTTATAAGAAACTAGACTCAATAAGATTTAATTTCATATTTTATTCATCCTCTAATTCCATTTCTACAATTTTTGGTGATTTTTCAAAGTTAGACTACTACTGCTGTCCAAAATATTGATTTCCATTTTGTCCCAAATTTCACAATTCATACAATTCAGTCCTTGCTCAATTAACCCCTCAATTAAGATAATTTTCTCAATTAATACTTTTATTAAACATTATAAGTTATTTCATAACTATTTAAATTCAGAATTTTCACATAAAACTCTAACTTTAAACTCTTTTACAATTAGGTCCCAAACATTCACTTTCTATTCAATTCTTACAATAAAATCAACATATAAACAATTTAAAACTCTAATTCGATGCCAAATCATCATATACTTCCAACACATATGTATATAAACTTTCAATTTCTTTCATAGAATCAAAAACTAATGAATTCAACAAGTGGACCTAGTTGTAAAAGTCACAAAAACACAAAAATTTCAAGAAATAATCAAGAATTGAACTTATTTGGAGTAAAAATATGAAAAACCAGCTTAATAGAACTCCTCCATGGCGTTTTTCTGATGAGAATGCAGAAAAATAAAGAGAAATCTAGATAATTCCACTTTAGTCCTAGCTTTATTAAGTAAATTTTGCAATTTTCCAATTTTACCCTTCATTCTCCTTATTTTCTTGCTGATTTCATGCCCTTGCCGTCCAGCCCAAATATACCTTGGGTCTATTTTCCTTTTAAACCCTCATTCTTTTATCAATTAAGCTATTTAATCATTTCCCACAATTTTGCATTTGATACAATTTAGTCATTTTTGTTCAATTAACTATCAGAACTTTAAAATTTCTTGACGAAACTTTAATAGTAACATATTAACACTCCATAAATATTTATAAAAATATTTATGGCTCGATTTAAAATTATCGAGGTCTCGATACCTCGTTTTCGATTCTAATTATTTTAATATTTATTTTTAGTACACTATTCACTATTTTCAAAAAAATTTTCCTAACTTCACATTTAATTTATACTCACTAAATTAATAATATTTTCTACTCATTTGTCGGATTTAGTGATCTCGAATCATTGTCCTAAGACCATCGAAAAAGTAGGTCATTACGGTAACATCCACCGCCACAAGCACCTGCAGGGCATTAAAATGAAAGGACAATAGTAATAAAAATGCTTGTAAAAAAATGGCTATAAAAGCCAAACGAAAATGTATTTTCTTTTTTTCTTCTTCGAAAAACTTTTTACATCAATAGACTAATACACAAAGCAGTGATCTCAATAATATCAAAGCACGAGTTTAGCGCTAAATCCGGCAACCGAATACCAAAGCCATTATCGCGAGACTAAGGTGATTTTAGTTTCTCTGTTTTCGTTCGATCTACGAATTTATTCACTCTTATATTCATACATGCATCAAATATAAAAAAAAAAAAAAGGGAAGATCAAACACCCATTTAAAACGCAAAAAAAAAGGGGTAAAAAAAGAATATATATACCTTTGGAGTTTCGGCCACCACGGGCGGTGGCCAACGGCGGCAGATCGGCGACGGCAGTGGTGTGTGGTGGCCCTCTTGGCCGGAATCTGGGGTTTCCCTAGAGAGAAAGAGAGAACTCTTTCCCCCCTTTTTTTTTTCTGAAACAGCAAAAAATGAATGTTTTACAAAATTTTTGGGTTTATATAAGGACATAATACGGCGCCGTTTTGGGCCTCAACTCACAGCGCCAAAACGACGCCGTTTCACGTGACCCGTGCGAGACCCGACCCGACGCCTGAGGATCCGCGTGTTTTGCTGCTACTAGGATAATTGCGCGCATGGTCCTTTCTCTCTCTGGGGATGTTTTAATATGGTCATTTTCGTTTTTATAATTTTGGCCACGGTTTGTTTATTTATTTCAATTTAATCCTCAAACTTCTTAATACTCAAATCAACGAACGACGTCGTTCAGGAAGTTGGAATATTTATCCTCAAGGTCCTTGTTCCTTTATGCGTGTTACATTTGGGCCCCGTGTTCACATTTTATTTCGATTTGCTCCCAAAAAACTTCCATTTTAACTTCAATTTCGTCCTTTTAATTGCTTTGGTTATTATTATTATTTTTATTATTTTGTTAATAATATTATTATAATTACACTATATTTTATCTATTTATTCATTTCATTATTAATCCATTATATTATCATTACTAATATATTCTTGTTATTTTTATTAATGTATTATTATCTGTTGCTCTACTTTTTATTGCTATTACCATTACTATATTTATTATTATTACTATTATATAGTAGTGTGTATTTCTAATACGTGACGTATATGTATATATATATAAATATTTTTACTTTACTTTGATATTATTATCATCATTATTTTTGTAATTACTATTCTTGTTGTATTATGACTATTATTATTTTTATCTATGTTTATTTTCCTATCATTCATCTATCTATATTTCTTATATATTTATATTTTCATTATTACTATATTTTAAGTACTATATCAATATTTATGTTTATGCATTAACATCATTATTTTACTATTCTTATATTTATCATGCTACTATTATTATTATCACTATCATGAATATTAGCACTATTTTTTTTGCTATTATTTAATGTATTATTTTTATTACCATCAATACTATTATTATCATATTGTTATTATTACTATTATATTATTTTATTATCTTTACCTATTACTCTTTAAATTATCTCATCTTTATTCCTTATTCATTGCATATTATTCATTTATATGTCCTTCACATCATTTCAAAATTAAAAATTTTATTCCTTGCATTTTTACCATTAATGTTATTATTACTATCATTTCTTAAATAGTTTTGCATAATGTTTATTCATTTACTACTAGTTCTTTCAAATTCGAATATTTTTAGCTCATTTATTATTTCCTCTTTTTATTATTCGTTTGATGCATATATTTTACCATTGTTTTTATCGTTATCATTCTCATTCGTGTTTATGTTTATTTTGTTAAGGCCATCAATTTTCATTTGTTATGCATCCTTTATTATCTCGTTTCATTACGAATTTTGGTTTTTATCCAACCCCAATAATAATTCTTTCATAAAAGTGATGTTCCGTATTTGGTAATTCGAGACAACCGTGCCTTAACTTACTGGGTTTCGATTTTTCTCATTTAACTTAAATAGCAGAATACTCTTTTAAATCGCTATACGAGTTTTGAAAAAAAGCTTATTCTCGGAGATACGAAGTGTTGTGCCCTAACTTACCGGTATGACATTTTATCATCTCGAAATAAGAATTTGTTTTGAAATAAAGGCAATATTCGGTGTTTGAGAATTTGAGAAAACGTGCCCTAACTTACTGGGTTTCGATTACTCTCGTTTACTCTAAATAACCGGATACCCTTTTAATAAGTCAAAATACGTAAATTTTATATAAAAGGTAAGCTCGCTCTCGAAAATTCAAGATGTCGTGTCCTAACTCACTGGATATGATATTTTATATTTTGAGACGAGAAGGTTTTAATATTCGAGCATTTTCTTTACAAAGAGGGATCGTATTTTAAATTCTTTCAAGTTTTCAAATTTTCGACACTAAGACACTAATTAATCAACTAGGTACCAATTTTGGGCGTATCGAGGGTGCTAATCCTTCCTAGTGCGTAACCGACTCCCGAACTCATTTTCTGATTTTTGTAGACCAGAAATTATCGTTTTAGTAAATCTTAACTTTTATTAAAATGATTAATTTGAGGTGACCCGATCACACCTCATCAAAAAGGATTGGTGGCGACTCCCTCTACCCGTTTTAATTTTCACTTTCAAATAAAGTCGATCCCCGTTTCTCAAAAAAATAATTACGACACCATTAAATCAATTCCGACCTGATTTTTTTTTTTAATTCTAAACAGAAATATCTCCAAACACAAATGAGTTAACTATGATTTCTTACACATTGGATGATAAACGAAAACCTTATACCTACCAACAAGATTTAACAGACTTGACAAAATATTAGAACAAGAATGAATAGGTAAGGGGATAAGGGGTCCCCTGCCTTATTCAAAGCCACTAAAGATAGCACAAATTCAATTTCTACAAACATCGTGAAAACCCAAAACTTTCGAACATCTAAAAAATGAATTTATAGTGAAGGGAGTCAAAATATTTCCCAAGGTTCACCTTTAAAGCACATTTTGGGGACATACTATACCCATGTACCAATTCTTGGGCTAACAGAAGAGTATCAGCCTAGTTTCTACCACCCAAAAAAGCCTTCTGATTACTAGAAATTAAAGCAAGTAAGCTTTGTTTAATTCTATTAGTAAAGATTTTACTGGCACATTTGTATACAATATAACATCAAGAGATAGATAAAAAAAATCATAAACCTATATAGGTTGGGGACTTTTTACATTAAAGTGAAAATGGTAGACAAGAAATACTTCACAACCTCTATAACATCTTGCCCCATAGGCCATAATACTACAACATGCTTGAAAATTTTTAGCAAAATAGCCATCCAGCCCTATGGCTTTATTACCATTCATTCCAAACATTACAAACTTAATTTCTTCAGAAGGAACAGGAGCAATAAATACATTCTTCATGTCACTAATCAAAATAGGAGGAAGTATTTCTCTAAGCAATTCATCAGAAATGCATTGTTTGGGATTTGTTTTAAAATATAATAAATTATCTCATACCCTAGGTAAAAAAAATTATGTAAAAATATATTAGTAAAAAATTATGTATTATACATAAATAAGTGGTAAAATTTATTCTCGAAAAAAGTAAGTGGTAAAATTTTAAAAATAAATGGTTGTTTTTTAAAAGAGGGTAATCTTTTTATAGAATATTTTATTTTAAGTAGTGGTTCAAATTGATTGGTCTCGCTAGAACTTCCTTTGTTAGTGGGGGTGGCTTCAATGAAATTGTGACCTCCTTAGAGAAGTCTAATTTCAAATCTTTGAACCGCAATGGTTGCCACAATAATAAGGAGTGCTACAGGATTTTCAGTTGCATGATTTAGACTTTGTTGGTTCCGAATATACTTGGGTCAGTTCTCGTAACAGTTGGCACTCTACTCAAGAAAGACTTAACAAGGTTTATTGTAGTGTTGACTAGAAGCTACTCTTCCCAAATGTGGTTGTCTTTCATCTGCCTCTGGTTAAATCGGATCATTGCCACTTCTAGTTAGTTGCAAGGTTTCTCGTCTCTGCCCAAATCAAAACGTCATTTTTGTTTTGAGGTGTTTGGCTTTTGCATAATGAGTTCAATGACTTTTTTAAGGCTAGTGAGAATTTGGGTTCCAAATTACAGGTGGCTATGAACTTGAAAGAATGATAAGCTTCTCGCTTCGGTAATATTTTGCGAAGACGTAAATAATCGGAAGGACTCTATAAGATGGTTAGCGACGAGGAAATTAAAAATGTTATGTTCAATATAGGTGCTTAGAAAGCGCTTGGACCAAATTGGTTTCAAGTTGTTGTTTTTCAGCGTAACTGTAAGATTGTAAGGGAGGATGCGAGGAGGGTTGTTAAGGTGGCGTTTACGAAAGGTAAAGTACCAACCGATATTAACAATAATTTTATTATATTAATCTCGATGGTTTCAGTACCTGAATGCATGTATCAATTGAGGCTTATAAGTCTTTGCAATGTAGTGTGTAAGTGTATCTCGAAGATTATTGTCAACAAATTTAAGGTGGTTTTATTGAAGTTGATTGCCCCTGATCAAAGTAGTTTCATCTCGAGTTTGTCGAGATTTAGTCTTAAGTATAGTTTATTCGTCATTTGTAATTGCAATTTTTTAAATAAGTTGGTTTAATAATTCCATTGTACTCATTAATATTGTTTGCATTTGTTCTCAACAGTTTTTACATACAAAGCAAATATTGGCTCACTGATTACCTGATGTTTAACTAATACTAAGTTGTATTACGTAGTCAAATTGTAAAGTGAGAAGACAACTTGTATTAGTAAGTAATCTAAAAGGTCCATAGTTTGATGAAGCAAAATTGAGCAATTTGAGTAAAGGATTATTATGGCATCTATCAATTCCAATTAGGAAGATACCTTATCTTGGATATTAGAGTGAGGGACTCATTGTAATCGCCTAGATTGACAATACATCAGATAAGACCCAAGTTGAATTAATCTTAGATCCGTTTATGAATTAATTCACTTGTAACGTTCATAACATGACTTACCTCAATCCTGAGTATGTGACTGACTATGTGTGCATAACTTATATATTTTAATGTATTAAAAGCTTGAGTTCAAATAACTAAAGAGTCGAAAGTTGAGACGCTGGGTATACAACTTCTGCATGACATAGTTTCATTTACAATAGTGGAATTTATAGCCCAATAAAGGGTAAATGATATCCTCTTATTAACATTAAATGATAAATAAAAATTAACGTCGTCATGGGTCATTTGTTTAGGACAAATGATTTAATTACCATTTTTTAGTAATTAACTTTTACAGAAGTAAGACATAACAATTTCCATGTGATAAAATAAAATTATATTGAATGAGCAGAATTAACCCAAAGATATTAATGATATCCTATGAAGGTAACAAAACACTTACGACAATGTTATTATTGAATGGAGCATCAATTAATTTACTTTCGTAATGGTATATAATAGGGAGAATTCAATCATGATACTTCTATTGGATTGACTCGATGATTAAATAATATTGTAATTAATTAATAGATGAAGAGTTGAAACATAATTACAAATTATTTGAGCTTCAATTTTTTATGCCTAAGTGGCCCCTCCACTAGCTCAGTACAGCCCTTGATAGTTTGCATTTTGAATCAATATGATCATTAAATAAAAACGACATGTTAGAAAAATAGATCGCATGTACAACTATCTACAGTGAATGCATTTTCTAGCTATGAGTAAGAAATGATTTAGAGATTAAATTAATTTCTACGAATTATTATTTAATTGATTGTAATTAAATGATTGAATTTTGAAGTGAAAGTTAAATTAATTAGTTATCATAATTTTGTTGAACAAAACAATTAAACTTATTTACTTGAATTCTAGTATGATAAAGTTGATTTAAAAATAGAAAATAAATTGTTGGTTGGTTAGATTATATGGGTTGGTTTAAAAGACCAAAGAAAAATATATAATTATACATAATACATGGAAAAAGCCCAATAGACTCACAACACATGAGATAAACGGCACATAGGGTTCTAAGATGGAATGGGCAACCCACCCCTATTAATCCTAGTAAGCCTATATGTTTTCTATTAAAATATGATTATTTTATTTTCTTCTTGTTCAATTAAGACTGTGATTTTCTCTATCAATATAGATTATGGGTTAGGTCAAATAAACAACTTGCTACCTGTTGTTACTCTATCAAATTTTAGTAAGATTTATTTCACAAATAAATTCTATTCATGAGAGAGATTTTTTTTTTTATTTCTAGTCCATAGAGAGAAATTGATTTCTCTACTGGAATATCAATAAAGTTTTCATTGTGTTTATCGGTTGAGGAATTTAGAACTCACACTCTAAGCAAGTTGAGGTTCGAGAATAATAGAGAAGATCGTGTTGGTAGAAAGCTAGGAAATAACCTAAACCACTTATTCCAAAATAGGTATGAATTTAGTAAAGTATTTATTACTATAAATATCACAACCGCTCAATTTTAAAAAAAATTAATTTTTCCCTCAAATTTTCCAATAGACTAGAATTTTTATCTAGCTTGCTTGGTGTGATCGGTTAATGACCAATACAAATCGAAAGACAAGAAACTTGACAAAGTCTGAGCGATGTAAGGTTTGTGGATGTGTAAGAGAGGACACTCTCCATATTCTCCGTGATTGTTGGGTACTCAGGGAAATTTGGAGTTTTCCATCTTTCTTCTTTGAGTGATGCGAATTGGTGGATTAATAATTTGGTTAATTCCAAGGAGAGGATGGTGGGCGATTGGAGTTGGTCCATAGTTTTTTCAATTCTGTGCTGGAGGTTATAGAAATGGCAGAATGTTTTTACTTTTGCCAGTAAAATCTGGCCTCTTAATATGAAGGTGCATAAGGTTTGCTCAAGCTTAATTGAGGCTAATTCCTTTTCTTTTAATAGTCGTTTGAACTGCAGAATGAAACGCACCATTGAAAAATGAATTAAAAAACACCTTTTATTTTATTTTCTCGTAACAGTATTATACTTTTTTTTGCTCACACCTTTATTACATTCTTCAACATGTACGTACGTGAATGATGTCTAAGATAATTTGACAGTCATCAAAGCATCATCATCCTTATTCTACGAAATTACGTATATATTATATAAATTTTTAAAAGGCAGTGTATTTCAATTATTTGTAGTGCGTGTGTAAACTTGTCAATCCAACAAATGCAAAAACAAAATCGAAAATTTTATCAGTACTCGTAAAAGTATGGTTAACTTGTTGACAAATGTACATGTGAGGTTTTACATAATCTTTACAAACCAGAAGCTAACTATTAAAAAAGAAACTGACCATTTGGATACTATGGGTAAAGAAGGAAGAAGAAGAAGCTCAGTTAATGAACATAAAGAGAAGGAAAATAGGCAACTCCGAGACACAAAACAATAAAAGAATGATATTAGTTCCTCTAACCTATAATTTCTATAATTTCTGTATCGAACTGCTCGAGTCGCTTCGATTATGCAAGTTGGAAGATCATTGCATCTTTTAAACTCAATACTCACAGTGTGGTAACACTCGAATTACTTCAGCCTCGTGCGCAGTTCTGACTGCAAAATTCCAGAATTAAAAGAAATCAGCTTAAGGAGTTGCACACCATGACCTAGAGAATTTCTAGCGTGCATCAGTCTCCACTAAAACAATCATGTCTGCCATATGAATGCAAAATATCACGTACACATGGGAGCCCTGGACTAAAAAATGGATCTAGCATATCCTTGCTTACTGGATATCGATTTCCATCTGTTGATTTGTTATGTCCAGGATTTGAGGGTTGTGATCTTCGGACTCCACGAATTCGTCCTTGAATAAAACCCTGTGCATGATTATAAATGCTGTACACCATTGCACCAAAAATATCATGCAAGATATAAGCTTAGTAAAAAAAAAACAAACAAACTGTAAACTTGAAGAATCTGACATTCAAGGGTCAAAAGTAGGTCCTTCTGCAGGATATTTTTAAGGATTGTAAACGTCCACTGGTAAAACAGTTTAATCCTTGTACTATAGAACTAAATAATTTGATTCTTGTAAGTTCTATATTGGTGCAAATAAGTAAAAACTAATAGATGTTATGACTAAATGCTGATGTGAACTTCATTATTAAGAAAGGCATTATTAAGTAAAATAAATTGTGACTTGTTTCTACTCATGTCTTG
Organism: Gossypium arboreum; assembly: GCF_025698485.1. NCBI lineage: Eukaryota > Viridiplantae > Streptophyta > Magnoliopsida > Malvales > Malvaceae > Gossypium > Gossypium arboreum. The sequence goes on from NC_069080.1 coordinate 20,031,693, forward strand.
GGGTAAGTCAACTCCATTCTTCTTATTTGATAAAACCATTCCCCCATAGGCAAGTATCAACAATCATATACATCCTGAGCTAAACAGGATGGATACACAGATAAAAACCCAACTGTTAAACTTTGGCCTGCAATGCAACATCAGACCAGCATTGAAGCTGAACCAGTGGAGCAACAGCATCCTGTTTATTTTGTTCATTTGTAATTTTCTTAGTTACTTTGTAATGTGATTTAAAGTTAATAGGATTTGTTGAAGATTTGAATGTGATGTAATAGCTGGTATGTCAGCTTCTTTTGTGTGTAATTTTAGCTTAACTTAAGTCATGTATTAGTGGTAGCAGTTAGACATTAGGTAACTATCTTATTCTATTGTATCACGTATACTTTAGCAGGATAAAATGAAAAGTAAGAAAAATTCATTTCTTCCAAAAAATTTCTGTTTTGTTGGTAGTTTCTTTCTGCAAGTCTCAAGTCTTTGAAATTCAAACTTTTTTCATTCTTCATTCGGGTTTATTACTTCATTGCTCTATTTTCAGACAGAGCTTCATACTTCATCCGGATTACTTGCTTCTGTTTTCCTCCTTTGTTGTTAAAACCCAACACCAACTTCACGAAACATTGCGTAATGACTACTAAATTTTAGTTGCAAACATCATTGGAGGAAATATGGCCAATGCTTGCATTTTAATGTGCATCATTGTATATAACCGAATGTGTCTGTCTCTGTAGTTAAATCTATAAGATAGAATGCACCAAGACCAAAATTAATTATATGACAAAAAAATATTCAGTAAGTTACAATGTGACACCTTAGGCGATGTCTGTTGCAGGCTGTGAAGAAGGCAACAAAACCATGTAATATGAGAGCATGGAATATATGAAAAGATAACGGAAAAAAAAAAGAGAAATAAGTAAAATTAAGAAACATAAAGAAATACATATTTATCAAGTTACAATAATGTCTTCCAATCTGGGAAAAAAGGTCATTCCAGAGTGTGCGCCACATTGAAACTTCATTAGCACTGCTCACTGTAGCTTCATGATAAACACATTAATTTACATAATTCTTGTGTCTAATTTGGTTTATTTCTGAATTAATCCCTGCTTAATTGGTGTTTTTATGATTTAATCTTGTCAGGGATGCAATTGGTTAAACACGAGCAAAAAGGGGCTAAATTGAAGGACAAATCATTGAGTTGGGGCCAAATCGTAAAGATGGGAAGGCCAAGGATTTAACATCAATTTTGACTTTATAAAAAGCTAAAAATAGAAGATATTATTTTATTTTATTTTATTATTTTTATTTTTATTTATTTTTATTTTATTTTATTATTTTAGGATTAAGCTATTTTTAGTAAACCCTATCTATATAAATAGGGGCTTTTAGTTCTTAGAAAAGCATCCCTTGTCTTTGTATTCCTACTTCTATTTAGAATTGAAATACTCTCCTTTTCCCTTTTCAAATTGGAGTTTAGCATTCTGTTAATTTTCATTTGGTTTTTTTTCTTTTGTCAATTGGGTTAATTGCCTTCCAAGTGCTTTTCTTTTCCAATTTCCATCACCTTTCACATAAATCCATCATCATCACTCTCAAGCATGAATAAATTCATGCTCCACTAAATTCTATCTTAGCTTTAGGCCGGTGTTCTTTCCGGTCGAGAATTGTGAGATTAGTACTCGCGCCTAAAATCCTTCCAATCGGTATTCACATTTTTCCTAAGTATCGGGATAGACCAATCATCCCTTAAAGTTCAATTCAATTTCAAGTCAAAGTGCACGTTGGGTTGGAGTCATGTTTGCTTACAGTTGGAGATTCGAGTCGACCGTGCTGTATTCAGATTTTCGAGAACAAATCGAGGAAAAGGTGATCAGGTTTAAACGACCCACGCGGTTGAGGCCGTTGATTCGAGTTGGGTTTTCAGAATGCAAGGCTATCGGAATCTTGAATCGGGAACACGTGTATTTCGGTTAGATAATCGGTAAGGGTTGGTTTACAGGTCGTACTGGAACCAGCTACTAGAGGAAGAATTGGTGGTTAGGACGTTCTTAACTGCTATAACCCAATTTAATTTCTCAACACGGAATTGACCGAGTCTAAGGCTAAGGCTCATTACATTTGACTGCAAATCCCAATTTAATTTCTGATTTATTTAATTATTTATCTTAGCAGTTTTAATTATTTAATTTCTAATCAATTACAAAATCTTCCACTTTACTTATTTATTTGCTTCTTTTTCAGCTGGTACGTTTTGAGTTATGGGCACGACTCTAGCCACGACCCTTGACACGACATCCTATTCATAAGCCAAACTCAAAAGTTGATTATCTCATCCAATCCCAGTTGACTCGACCCTACTACCGCTCTACTACTAATTAGAGCTATTTTGTAGGAATTATTTTTGGTGGATTCGACGCCCATCAAATTTTGGCGCCGTTGCCGGGGATTGATCAAATTTTCTAACTTTTGTTTGTCTACCTTATGACCAGATCAAAACCGAGAAATCTAGAGTTTGAGCCAGAAATTGAGAAATTGGCCCGACAACTACGAAAAGAAGCCATACAACGTGGTAAACGGCCAAATCCCGGATTTGAAGCTATATCTTACACCGAAGAAATTTTTGACGAACCAGACGAGATGGCCGAACAGACGATACGCCAACTCGCAGCTGCACCAAATGAACAACAGCCCTTATGTATAACTTATCCAGCAGGAGAGACACCGTTCGAGTTAAAGTCAGGTTTGATCCACCTACTGCCCACTTTTCGTGGACTACAAAACGAAAATTCGCACACCCACCTTAAGGAGTTCTATATGGTGTGCACAAGCATGAAACCTCAGGAAGTAACAGAAGACCAAATCAAACTTTGTGCTTTTCCATTTTCATTAGTCGACTCTGCTAGAGAGTGGCTATTTTATTTGCCTCCGAGATCTGTCAACACATAGTCTGACATGTCTCGTTTGTTTCTTGACAGGTTCTTCCCTGCAGCCCGAGCAACCGAACTAAGGAAGGACATCGTAGGAATCCGTCCGAAAGACACTGAGTCGCTCTACGATTACTGAGAGCGGTATAAAAAGTTGTGTGCAAGCTGCCCACAACATGGACTGACTGAACAGTCACTATTGCAGTATTTTTATGAGGGTTTACTCCCGATGGAAATGAAAATGATAGATACTGCAAGTGGGGGGCGCTTGTTAACATGACGCCTTAAAGAGCGAGAGAGTTGATTTCTACCATGGCTGCCAACTCTTAACAATTCCGACTGGTTTCAGAACCCACGAGACGGGTTTATGGATTAAGTTCTTTGTCTTTGGAAAATAAGATTGATAAGCTGACTAATTTTGTTCAAACTTTGCTTTCAGATAAAACAGGCCCAACACGGTTATACAGAATTTGCGCCAAGCTAAACCACCTGACAGACTCATGTCCGATTTTACAAGAGGATTCAGCGGAACAAGCAAATGCTGTCGGGAACTTTCCAAGACCACCCTAAAGACAGTATGACCCCTACTCGAACTCGTATAATGTGGGATGAAAAGATTACCCGAATTTTAGTTATAGGATGAATCCGCGATTCAATCAACCGTTTCAACAGAGGCCACCGCAGAATCAACAGATGCCACCCCCAAAGTCATCCTTGGAAGCCATAGTAGAAAGGTTAGCCAACAGTACTGAGAAATTCCAACAAAAAACTGACATGCATTTGCAGGAGTTGGACAAGCAAGTGAGCAAACTCGCGCTCACGGTTAGCTGTTTGGAGTCCCAAGATAAGCTGCCATCCCAAACTGAGCCAAATCCATGACACAATGCAAGCGCTATGACGCTAAGGAGTGGGAAGGTTTTGGAGCCCGTACCTGACACAAGTCGCGGCCACGACACTAGTCGCGCCCACTACGCAAGTCAAGATAAGGAGAAAGTTGACACAGAGACTCTAGGAGTGAGACGAGAAGAAGATAATCGACACTTTCTGAAAGGTAGAATCAACATACCTCTCCTCGACGCGATCAAACAGATCCCTATCTATATAAATACGGGTTTTTAGTTCTTAGAAAAGCATCCCTTATCTTTGTATTCCTACTTCTATTTGGAATAGAAATACTCTCATTTTCCCTTTTCAAATTAAAGTTTAGCATTCTGTCAATTTTCATTTGGTTTTGTTTATTTTGTTAAATTGGGTTAATTGCCTTCCAAGTGCTTTTCTTTTCCAATTTCCATCACCTTTTACATAAATCCATCATCTTCACTCTCAAGCATGAATAAATTCATGCTCCACTAAATTCCATCTTAGCTTTAGGCCAGTGTTCTTTCCGGTCGAGAATTGTGAGATTCGTACTCGTGCCTAAAATCCTTCCAATCAGTATTCACCTTTTTCCTAAGTATCTGGATAGACCAATCATCCCTTAAAGTTCAATTCGATTTCAAGTCAAAGTGTACGTTGGGTTGGAGTCGTGTTTACTTACAGTTGGAAATTCGAGTCGGCCGTTCTGTATTCGGATTTTCGAGAACAAATCAAGGAAGAGGTGATCAGTTTTAAACGACCCACGCAGTTGAGGCTGTTGATTCGAGTTGGGTTCTTCAGAACGCAAGGCTATCAGAATCTTGAATTGGGAACACGTGTATCTCGGTTAGATAATCGGTAAGGGTTGGTTTGCAGGTCATACCGGAACCAGTTACTAGAGGAAGAATTGGTGGTTAGGACGTTCTTAACTGCTATAACCAGCTTATCGATCGAATGAGAAGATTAATTTTCGAGGATCGATTCTCAACACGGAATTGACCGAGTCTAAGGCTAAGGCTCATTACATTTGACTGCAAATCCCAATTTAATTTTTGATTTATTTAATTATTTATCTTAGCAGTTTTAATTATTTAATTTCTAATCAATTTCAAAATCCCCCACTTTACTTATTTATTTGCTTCTTTTTCAGCTGGTGCGTTTTGAGTCGTGGGCACGACTCTAGCCACGACCCTTGACATGACGTCCTATTCATAAGCCACACTCGAAAGTTAATTATCGCATCCAATCCCTATGGACTTGACTCTACTACCGCTCTACTACTAAGTAGAGCTATTTTGTAGGAATTATTTTTAGTGGATTCAACGCCCATCACTTCAGAAGCTGAAGCAAGCTGAATTATGCCACTTAAAGACAGCCATATATTTCCAACATCATAGATGAAGCCACAGCTAAGCCAGAAAACTGGCTAATGCAAGGACCAGGCGTATTGGGGCACACAAAATTTCCCAGAGAATCCAAAACATGGGATACAGGACAGAAGTTGCTGCGGTAGCATGAAAAAAGAAAAGTGAATATAATTAACATATTGAATCAATGGAACATCAATCATCTAATGACCTACTAATGTTGTGGAGAACTAAGCCAATAAAACATATAGGCATCAATACAACCTCAAAGAGATCCCCAACTAGAGATATAATAAAACCAATTCCAATGCATAGACCAAAAAGAAGCTTTCAATTGCTTCACTGAACATATTCCAAACTGGAAACAGGAAGTCCAAAAATTCCATAAATTGTCCTGCTAATGGTAAATTAAAGAAAGAGAAAAATGGTCGAATAGCACGCAAAACCATCCACAAACATTGCACAGCCTTCTCAAAGTTGTGCAGAAATAGCATAGTTCCCAAGTACTAGATCCTCGATAGCATCTCTCAAGTTTCTATCCGATCAAAAAGTGGCCCACATAAACGAGAAGCAGTTGCCTTAAGAACAGGGACATTTTTGTATAGGTCATAAAATCCTATTAGAACAGTAATGACGGAAATCAAAAGATATAGAGCTCTGGCATAGGGCACATCCATGGACAATAGATATTACAAAAGCCAGGATATGATTGAAAAAAAAGGGCCCAAGATGGAAGACCAGCCTCTAATAAACGAAGTAACCTCAGATCAGGTGTTATTATTTGCTTTAGTTTAAATGGGAGATCCCTATCGTCAAACCTAAACAGAATAAGAACGTCCCTATGCTTTGTTGCTTCGACTGGATTTTTGTTAGAGTATTTTAATGAATTTTCAGCTTTCCTTTAGGTTTCCTCACAATAGACATCAACTTTAGCTCTAGGAGTAATTGCTGAAGTGACTCTCTTTCTCTTATAAGGCCCAATAGGAATAGTGTGTGGCTTAAAAGTTTCAGAGTCCACAGTTGTAGAGTACACCGAGGCATTACAGGTTTGACTAAATTAGTTGTTAAATGAAACAGCACAAGATTTTAACACATGTACTCAAGAATGACTTGTTTGGGGTGTCGACAACACTTTCTAGCACATTGTTATAGGAAAACTAGTTACAAAGGCAATCTAGCGCCACATGCTTAAGTGCCTTCTAAGTTTCAAAGACTACAAGCTCTTCAAAGCTTTCAACAAAAGTAGTGCTTCGGCAAACCTTAGACCAACAAACATCAAGAACCAACTTTTAGAAAAAAAAACAACTGGAGTGAAAATTAAAACTTCATGCAGTCACAATTCCAACTTATCATAGAACTTTCATATAGCATGTTAATAAAAGACAGTTGTTGATACTTTCAAAGACTACAAGCTCTTCAAACCTTTCAGCAAAAGTAGAGCTTCGGCAAACCTTGGACTAACTTTTAGAAGAAAAAAAAACAAGTGGAGTGAAATTAAACTCCAGCAGTCCCAATTCCAACTCATCATAGAACTTTTGTATAGCATAATAATAAAAGACAGTTGTTGATACTGATCCCCTAATAAAGGATTCAAAACATAGACAATGTAAATGTTGTAAATAGTGTTAAATATGACTCTTATTTTCAGTCAAATTTGAAAAATAGTCTTTCAGTTAAACTCTGTTTACTTGTTTCAATCAAATACTGATTAGTTTAGATTATTTTATTATTATTTGATCTATGAATTTAGCCTATAAATAGGCTCTTTTACAACCTTAGAAAATACACCCATTAGAGATTAGAACTTATAACACATTTAGAAAATTTTGTGTTTACGTTTTGAGGGTTCTTTGTTTTCGGGTTTTCGAGATTTAGTCTCAATCTCCATCTTTTGTACTCTTCATTCTTTTGTCATTATAGTAAAATTATCTTTGCCCATGGTTTTTTATCCTCTTTGGAGGGGTTTTTTCACATTAAATTTGTGTGTTCAATTTCTCAATTTATTCTGCTATTTTACTTGTTCGCTGCTTAATCGAGTCGAAATCCTAACAAATAGTGTTATTTGGAGGATATACATGTTAGATTTTTTGAAGTAAATAAAATGTGAATTATCAATGTCTGGGAGTTTTTGAAGTAATTAAGTTGTGAAAAGCATTAGAGTCAAAGTGTGAAATTAAAAGTATAAAATGATTAAATTGAATTAGAGGGAAAAAGAGGAACTAGAAGTGTTTTCCCTTGAAATGTAGCATTCCTTACCCGGGTCTAAATTCGGGCTCGAGTAAGTGGTGTTACAGACAAACCCTAGAACACATATTTAAGGAGAAAACAGAAGCTAAAACCACAGCTACTGATGCTAAAAGGCTAAAGAGTAACACAATGCTTGACTTAAGACATGGTTTGGTTTCTCACCGAACTCCTGAACAACGTAACCAAGTTATCCTTCTCAAAATTACTTTCAAGTGAAATATTACACTCATTTGTACAGTGGTTCCAAGGACGTTACTCTAGGTTGGTGACGTCAGAGAAAGTGCTAGGGCCAGTTCTCCAGTAACTCAAAACCGCCAGAAGTCTCTATTGTTAAGAAGTAACAACACATTGAGTTCAAAGGGAACAAAGTACAGAGTATATGAGAGGAAGCTGATGAGGATTTCTAAGAGTAAACAACTCTCGTTTACCTTGTTAATAAATAAAGAGTAAAGTGGAGAAGTTATGAGCTTATATTACTAAATTTCACTTAATACACCTTCAACTGGTTTTCTCTACTAATTTTGAAATGGGGTCATTACTGTAGACTTCTAAAGATTGATTTGACCCTCCATCAATTGTAATAAACCTAGAGAGACATAAAATAGCCAAACATACTCTACTCTTAACAAAACTAAGAGGTTCTAGCAAACATGCATGTCAGTTAGCATTTCTATATTTATAATTTAAGTCCTAAATGGGATTCAGTCTAGAACAATAAAGATAACTTTTATCCTAGTGTCTTTAAATATGAAGGCAAAAATATACCAATTGTTAACTTCAAGTGCTCTCTGAAACAATGCTGCTCTGAGAATGTTCCGGAGAACCAAGAAGACATACAGCTCACTGCTTATCAATGCTGTCAAACTCCCATCTTTGCATGAATTTTGTTTCTATGGCCACAGAGGTATCAGTCTGCAAATAAGAAGAAACATGCTAAAAGGCAAATAAAAAGTATCTAGATGGTGAACCACCAAAAAGAAAAGCAAATACCTGAAGCTCATTGTGGTAGTTAAGACCGCGAACATTGGACTATGTGACTTCAAATACAATGAAGCCATACAATGTACTATTCAGCTCACTGCTAAGAAGCGAAGAGGTATTTAGTTTATTAATAGGTGGCAACACCTCCTTTCCAGACAATGTTTTAGCATCAAGAAAAGGCAACCATCTCTCAAAATTATTGGAGCCTTCAGCATTTGATTTAGAAGAAGCTTCCTTTCCCTCCTTTTTCTCCCTACGGCCTTTGGTGATAGCGAAAGGAGACAATCTAGACTGTAAATAAATATAAATGACTCAAATTCAATTATACTCTTCTTGCCTTTAAAAAGAATATATACTTTATTTTCTTTCAAAAAATAGAAAGGTATTTTCAACAACCTTGGTAACCATCAATTGCCACAAGAGATCTGACCGTGAACCTAAGTCACTGAGCCATTATTGGTTGTCCACCAAAATGTAGAATTTCTTACTTTCAAGGGCCAAGAAAAGGCTAAGATCAGACTGCAAATCTCTGCAATCAGACATTAAACGACAAAAGTTCAATAGACAAAAGAAAAGCAGATTACCCTGAAGATTTATTAATGAAATAACCATATCATATTAGCCTATAGAAGTCAGGTAAACTCAGTAAGATCACATATATTCAGCATATACATAAACACACTGATTTAAACATATATTTTTCATCACCGTTTCGGCCTTCCCTATAATTTGCAAATTATAGAAATTCATCTAGAAGCTAATAATAACCAAAACCAAAGCCTCCGATAAACAAATCCAAAATTATCTGTGGATTCTATTTGGAAGATTTCCATTGAAATAGTTTTACAAAACCAGATAAAAGTCCATTCTTATTCTTCTATTGTTCCTATAAAGCAATTCCTCGGAAACGTACAGCATTGCCAAATTTAAAAAAAAAAAAAAAAGCATATAATCTCGTCAGAAAAATGTAATCAGCAATTGGAGAAAATGACAATGTACGAAGAATTTTATTCATTGAATTAAATTATAAACTAATAACTGAAGCCAAAGATTTTTAAACTAATGAAATTCAACATAGTTACCTAATTTAGAGACTGGTTAAAGGAAAAACAGAGCGTCCATCCTCGTATTTTCCCATCAAAATTATGCTCTAAGCTCTGTTCAGCAAATCACTCACGTGAGGGGAAACAAAACAAAGCTCATTAATATCCAAAAAAAGGTACAGCAATATTTAAATATATATATATATATATATAAAGAGAGGAGGAGGGTAAATTGACCTTGATGAAAGGAAGTCCATGACAATTGAAGAGTAAACGATGAAAAACAAAATATCGAACTTCGTAATGTTTTCATGCATTATGATTATGTTCTTTTCCCATGGGGGCCAAGAAACCTGGGAAATAAGCGAGACATGCGGTGGGATGAACGTTACGGCTGTTCCTATCCTATTTACCTGCGCCTTTTGTCTTCTCTTCTTCGCCAATCGCCATGCATGCATATATTAAATAAGATATTTATACTACTGCTACTTTTCTTCCAAAAAGTGTTTGTAAATTACATGATGTCATCATTTTTAAAATATAATTGAGTTAATAGTCAAAATATATTTGGTCATGCTATAAGGAATTTGATCATACACGTTTAAAAATAAATATATCAAATTATTTTTATATCAATAACTGTGTTAATAATTTAAAATGATTAGATCAAATCAAATCAAAATTTTATATATAAAATATAGATTAAACTAAAAATTCATATATAATTTTAAAATTTATTCTTAAAATTTAAATACATCCATTATAACTTGCTATTCTTGTCAATCATTTCTTGCAACCCAAACACCGTGCTCAGGGCATCACATAACTCTCTTGGGAAACACCTCGCAAAGCAATCTCTTAACCCAACAAAGAATCTCTGTTCACATCCATCCAGGAATAACCTTGTCCTATCTAAGGGAACTTGTAAAGACCGTAGCTGTGAATACGATATGCTTGCTCAACCAAACTTCAACCATAATCCGACATGAAGGAGCCCACATATATATGCTGAGCCTTACGAGAAAAGTCTTGCCAAAAGCTAAGTTACCTCCAACTCTGTTCAAACCACTCACCTATATTACCTTCTACCACCGTATAGCTCTCCGCACCTCCTTACGATTCAACCATCTTGAGACATCACAACCTCCTTTATGCATCAATAGAATCTATAACCAATTTAACCAAAATGAAAATCTCAGAATTTTCAAATTCTCAACCTTTATAATCCCAATGTTAGAAGAATTTACAGTTAAAATACGTAAATATTGAGTTTGTTAATTGTAGTTAACCATGAGTAAGAAAAATTTTACCTGAATTTTGAGTATGGAGAAAGATGAGTTGGATTTGAATTAACTAATTTTCTTTATTATTATTATTGTCGACCATCTACAAACTTAACCAACAAGACAACTAAATGCTCTACAACCTTACCCAGGACCCCTCTTACATCGGCCCACAAAAAAAAATATATTGGAACCACAGTCAAAATAAAAGGAAAATTAGGTTACTCTACTACCAATATGCTTATCTCATATGATGAACATGATCCTTCTTTTCAACCTAAAAAGAAAAACAAAAACTAAAGAATCCTTCATGTTAATCAAATCGGATTGGATCAAATTGTCAAATGTCAAATGGAAATTGGCTTGATGTTCAACTCCACTAGGTTGGTGGAAAGAACCTGTTGAGATTGAATGGTAATGTGTAAAACTCTTCATTTCTATTGTCTCCTCTGAACGTTCTGAACTTAACCCACCATGGCATTCCACGATCTTTCTTCGATTTTTCCACTTCCAACGTATTATCCAAAAACACCGCCACAATCAGACCAACCGTTGCCGGAGACAGGAATACGGTATTCAAAAATGCGTTGAACTGCAGTACCAACACTGCCTGTCATTAGGATTTTACATACCTTACCTACAATGTCAAACTGATTCTATTTGGTTTCGGAACAAGGCTTACCCATCCGGCATTTGTGTGAACGAGCCCTCGGTGCTTGAGATTCCAATATTCATTAAAGAATTGAGGGATGGAAATTCCAAGGAAAAGTGATAGCCCTATGATAATGAGGTTTCTCATACAATTCATGTTTGTGAATTGGAGAAATGATAATCCAACTGAAGCTGCAACCAAGCAGGAAATTGTGATTTAAAGTTATAAATACCATGAAAACAATAGTATAGGAACTTGGATAATCCTACTAATATAAAACATAAATACATACATACCTACAAGACCAAAGAGTACACAGTACAGTGCCGCAAAGATTGGGAAAGGTATGGATGCAAACACAGCTCCAAATTTTCCTGTAAAAAACTCATGTCAAAATACCATAAAGGGGGAAGAGCATGTCAAGATTTGTAGATTCAGAAATGCAACACCGATAAGTACGTATACTTCTCATAGCAGATATGAAATTAACTTTGGTTATCAGCACATCAAAGTTTGTAAGTACCTAAGATGGAGAAAAATATCATGAAGGCAGCAGATAACTGAACAACTCTGCGACTCCCAACTCGGCTTAGTCCAAGGAGTCCAACATTTTCCCTGAAACATAAGCAAGACGCTTATCAATATAAGGGAAGTACAACACTAGCAGCATGCAGCAAAAGCTGACCTAAAACTATATCTTACACAGAAACAGTAGAACCAGTGCCTGTTCCAAAAAGGCCATCGAGCAAGATGCCAATACCCTGTAAAATGATCATGAAAACCATCCAACTTAACAATTTAATAGAGAAGACAAGAAAAAGTACTTGAATGAAATGTCAAAGTACTACAGTATCTGAAAAAGGTTAAATAGTTTAAACAAATTGTGGATGGTTGATAGTGTGTGCAAAGCTAGAGAGATGATGCTCATGGCTGAGGGTGAAAACCAAAGCATAATTTGAAGTAATCATGGAAAGACTAATGTTCTACACCACATGCAAGCATCTTTAATTGAAAGGTGAAGCCTCTTGAACAATATGGCCCTAGGTTCAAGTTTGAGAAATTTGGATATTGGATTTTCTTCAGCTACACATTGGTTTGTTGGTTATCAGTTAGTTTTATCTCGACATGGCTTGTTTGGTTTATCACAAATGTGTTTCTTATCATACATGTACTTGTTTTGTTGATTAAAGAAAAAAGGACTGAATGAAATAGAAATAGAACGATAGTAATGTTAAAAGTTAAAAAACCACCCACCTGCCAGCCAATGCCACGGCTTAATACATAAGCTGGAGGTGGGGTTGCAATAGCCAATCGAGATGCTGCCTTGTAAGCTCCGGTCGACTATACCATGATATGTAACATTGCGAAGCAATTTCGTTAATTAAAAAATTATTCATAGTAGACTTTTCCGTTTGAAATGTATCATCAATGAGATGTACCTCAACCATAGACACTAGAACAGCAGACATCATAGCAAACGAATGGCCAGCTGAAAATGTAGGGGGTCCCCACTGAAGAGGGTATGGGAACATGAACCTGGATCATAGAACATTTACGTAGGAGCCAGCAAAAATAGAACGCGAGTCAAGAAAGTGAAGATTAATATATAAAAATGTATGTACCATGGAGCAGTAGATATGAGATTTGCTCGGTCAGTACGGCAACTAAGTTGAGTAGCATTAGGTTTGTCACGGTAAGCCCCACTGGCAGTCAGTATAAGGGAATAGATCCAAATGATTGCAACACATATCAATACAGGAAACCTTTCAAAAATAGGGACATCTCTTATGGGCCGCACATGCTTTAGATACTGCAGTTCCCATAAAGCCAAACCATGTGAAACTTAAGCAAGATAAAATAAAATAAGGAGAGAAAAATAACTAATATAACGGCAGCATCTATACGAAACACTTACTTGAGACAATCCAATAACCAACAAAAGCATTGGCAGTCCGATTTCTACACAATTTCCCAGCTGAAACAAATATTGCCAAAAATGATTTAGAGTTAGAAGTGTGTGGTACTCACATAGTAACAGGGAATTCATTATTCAGCTTAACTCAGTAAGTTTTGTTATAGTGGTTAAGTACTCAATTAAATTAGATCATATCATTAATATCAAACAGCCACTAAGTGCAAAAAATGACGGCACTTGGACAGAACTATAATACGTTACTTAACATCAACTAGACTTATGCATTACTTGCATATGTATTTCTCAATAGAATCTTAATTTCATATATGTTGACATTTTAAGAGACTCGGCTAATCATCCAAGACAATGAGGATGGTTTAGTAACTTTTCATGACACTCCTAAAATGAATTTTGATAGCACACTTAGATAACTATCGTGGTCAATGAGCTAGAATCAATATTGTAAAATTCAGATGTGATTGCAAGAGGTGCTAAACATATTGAACAGGCCTACCAAAGGAAATCCTCTCTGAAACAATCCCAGGCCTACTAATGCAACCACCGGTGCCATACCAAGAGGGCTGAAAAACCTGCACGGAAAACTCAAGCGGTGAAGAACAATATAATCCAACATTCCTGGACTAACAACTTCACATTTTAGTATGCTACCAATGTACCGTGAAAAGAGACCCCAAACTTGACTGTATCCCAGGATAATTTGTATGCTTGAGGCTACAATAAGAGCTCCTTGAATAGCTCGCATCGTTTGTATAAATCTCTGCAAACCAATCACATGGGAAGATCTCTTTCAAATTACCCCTAGCAAATGAGAAAGTTCAATTTTTGAGAAGGAAATCAAATCGACACACTAGCGGGATATAAACTTGGCATTGATGGCATACCGTACTAACAGTAGCACAGCGTTTGGTGAGTTAAAAGAATGTTAGATATATCTACTTAAAGGCATAATTCTGCAGAGTAATAAGCATCTTATTCTTTTCCCCTGGTCCATTTTTTGAACCAGAGGTGATGGGTAGGTGTAACAAGCAATTCAATACTGCGCATTTTAGCATCAGTAGTTGATGACAATGATGTCCATGATGAATGATTTTACAAGCTAATCTTGTTAGGACAATGATGTGTGCTCCCCGGAATCGACATATTGCTTTGAAAGGTTAGATTTCTGTGTCAATAATAAGTCCTGAATATTAGGGTGATGATAAAACAAATCTCACTTCAGTTAAATTGAGATGGCCAAATAAATATAACAAAGATGTCTCCACATATTGCTAATTGGTTTTAGGCTGGATGTTCATTCTAAACTTTAGCACCGCATTAAACCAACCATAATGCTTTTAAGTTGGATTTCCATCTAAATTTTCGCACTCACACTTGTCTTTCTCCAATAAAATATTGAGGTCAATAAAAGTTGCTCTTTCTCTAAGACTCACCGAAGCTCCTGCTTCTAGGTTAGGTGGCAAAATTTGACTACAATGTTTGCTAGCATGACTATGTTCACACAGTTCTAGTGTACAACTGCTAAAATTGGTTTTTTTTTTTTTAAAAAGGTGATCAACAAGGCACAAGAAACTTACCTCATGTCGATTACTAATCCGTTGTAATGAGGAATCATTTATTATATAAGCTATTGGGATGATGTAAGCAAAAGAACCTCCAACGATTGCTGGCAACCTTGTTCCGAAAAGTGCTTGGAGAAGTGTGTTAATGCCTGCTACAAAGAGCAAAGTCTGTATTACCCGTGCTTTGTCCCCCTGGTTATGAACCAAAACATAGGTAAATAAACAGAATAGGTGTTACATAAAAGAAAGAAATTTTGGCTAAAGGATAATTGTATGACCTATCATAGTATATACTGCCTCCAAGATCCTCTAGACCAAAATCGAACCACATATGATTACCAGTTCCCAATATACTGTGAAGTTGAGAAGGCAAAGAGAAGACAGGACAAGATCTAATTTCACCTCCTTAATCAATGGCATATTAACCTCAAAATGTTATACTAGTTGGGAACCAATGTACTGGTTCAAAGTTACCAGCATAGTTGCATTGACCTGGCAGCAACTTACGATATAAAATGGACAGAAAAGCAACAGAGGGTAGCCGGACCCTGAATTAAGATGATAACAAACTAATATAGTGAAGTATAGCTAGCTTACATCACTTCCACCCATTGCTGGGACGAGCACTGACGGGATCATTACACTGGTACCCAACATCAGGATGTAGTTCTGAAATGCTAGTAGGATAGTTTCAGCTGCAAGAAAAAAGACATTTTATAAGCACTGGCAAGATATTCAGGAACAAAATCGACACCTAGACATGTGAACTCGACAGGGTCAAAAAGAAGACTAGTTTCTAGTTTGATGAATAATTTACAATAACAAGGCATAGAGTGACAAAGCAATATGTGTACATTACAAAAAATAGAAGTGCATACATACAGTAGAAATGAAATTGCAATGCAGCTAGAGGTATGAATAAAATACTACAATCCCTTATCTCCTAAAATTTACACAGCATTTAGAATCCCTTAATACTTACTGTTGATCCACATTGATTAATGATGCAAAAAATTTGTTATTACGCCCTTATTTTGGGGGCACTGATGAGATATACATCAGTGAAACCGTTTATAAGACATTCTTTGTATACCAAGAGCATAATATTTCATTCATTCGCTAAAGATGGGAAAACTCATCAGATTCCAACAACTTTTTCCTAATCTGCTAGACCTAAATCGCAACCGCCATCATAAAAACTTTAACATCCATCAAAAGCGTCTTATCTTAGACGAATCTACTATGGGATGCAATCTTTAAGAAAACTTATTCCCTAAATAGACCACAAATGTGTTTTTCCTTTTGCAAATATTGAATGTTAACCACTAATTTCAATGGCCTAGTTATTCATCTAATTCTCACCTTAACTTTGTCTCTATGTCAATGTCATGCTCCTAATTTTCAAATATGAGACTAGAAGAAATACCCTTAACGAAACTGGACTAATTACTTGAATCTTCACTTCTTTAAGCTGCATATCACTTATAGCTTGTGTATAAAAGCCATATGAAATTTGCATAGAGATTATAAGAGCCAACAAAAGCACCTAACCTTAACCTATCTTTTACTACTAGGACATTTAGCTCACATTATATACTGCTATCCACATACACCAAGTTTCATATTGTATTGAAGTAGTAAACAGGCAGAACAGTTGCCGGCGGAGACCGGTTAGACCATCAGCAGTCTGAGTCACTAGCAGAGACAGTTGTGTGATATGTGGGAAGCTCGTTCTCAAGGAATGTGGCAACGATGCCCAAAGAAAAAGAACAAAATAAGGATCAAATAGGTCATAACCATCACGCAATCACCAAATAGTTCACAAATTTGGAGCCTGGATACAAATCAACAAGCCCAAAGAAACAACATATGCTAGTACAGATAATAAAAGCAAATGCACTGTGCTGCTTGATATCTTCCCAACATGGAATTGGATCATATGCTGGAATATTTAGCAATGTGTCGGCGTTAAAGATAGTTATTTTGTCAGTGCAGTCATATTGAAGAGCTAAAACTTGCATGAGTTTACTACATTCCCAAGTTGACGACTAATACCACAATAAACAAATGATACCCAGTATTTGCATTCATCAAGCATGACCACTTCTATAGGCTGGTTAGTATTATGGAAAATTACGGAAATGCCCGTAAGTCCCAATTCCCACACCGTGAATACAGAATATCGAGGAATTCTGTTTGGAACCCGAGAAAATACAGAAAGAAAACCCCTACATATAACCATTGCAAAAAAAAAAAATGTTTTCTTAATCATTTCTAACTATCTAAAGAAATCATGAAAAAAGAATCAACGTTTGCAGCAGAAGGTTGCACTGATTTAACATTACAAACAACACCGTAAACGAAACTCAAGAATCCCAATTTTTTTTTTAAAAAAAAGTTAAAAAAGTAGCGTTAAGGAGACAAAAACATTTATTTTCCATCTGTTGGGGTCAAGTCAAGTTCATAATAATGCCACAAACACAAAGTATAGCTTTACAGTCTATAACTATGACCCACAGTTTCATTCTTTTTCCTTTCATATTTTTTTCTTGTTTTTGGTTGCAGCATCCCAGTGTCACAACTCACATAGCCATAAAGCATAAAGCCATTATACCCATCCCAAAGAGAGAAAAAGAAAATGGAAGAGACCAGAAAAAAAAACACTTGAAAAGAAACTTTAAGATCAGAAGTCGAGACCCACCATCCCATTTTTCTCATTTACCGTCATTGTTTCTTTAAGTAATTAAAAGATGATAAAGAAAAACAACACCATACAAAAGAAGACGTACCCCAAGGAGGGTTAGAGTCTATGCAGTACTCAAGGTCTTGAAGCTGGTCCATAGGAGGATGGATTATTTCTGCCATTTCAAAGCTTTGGAAAAATAAAAAGAAATATGAAGAAGCAGGAAGAAGTAGCAGAAAAACAAGAAGAGGAAAGAAGAAGGGAAACTGAGAAGAAAGTAGTGAAGTACAGATATAAAGTGAAGAAGAAAAGAGGCTTCCCAAGGAAAATTAATAAAAAGTTATAAAAGGAGAATAATATGCCGCCAATGAACTAAAGCAATGCCAGCAATAGGCTCTAACACTCAAAGCCCCTCTGGTTCGATAAGCTTCAACTTTTGATTAAGTTGTTAATTTTTTTAAATAAAATTTAACTGTTTAACCTTGATATCTTTATTCATTTACCAAACAGCCATCAATTTGGCCCCCCATATCTTTTTTTCTTTAGCAGAAATCAATGAAACAAAAAAACACACACAAACACAACAATCAACAATGACAACATACAACAGTGTACCATCTAAAACTCATCTTTAAAGCTATCCCATTTGACAAAACAGAGCAGCAAATCGTCCTCTAGGCCAGGTAACTTGAGACCCATCTTTAAAGCTAAAAATTTCAGTAATAAAAAAAATCCCAAAATGTTTTTTTTTTTTGAGGCTTTAGAGTTGGAATTTGGTTTTTTTTGCCAGATTCCATAAGGAGGATGTGATTTGTGGATTATGAAATTGTGTATGTCAATACCATGATTATAGTGTTTAACTTCATTAAACAGAACCTTATATGACATGTTTGCATGCAGGTAGAATATCTAAAAGAAGGGGAAAAGGGAGGTGGGGGGTCCACTCCAATTGTATTGGGAATCAGAATTTTGAGAATGATATCATCATGTGGACCCTTACATTTCTGTTTTCCTTTTATATGCATGTCTACATGTATATACACAAAATAATTTTTTTAAAAGAACCCAGAAAGAAAAAAAGTTTGCACAGAACAGGCATAGGCAGGGCAATTAGCAGAAGAAGCAAAGGGTTGGTGGAGGGTAGGTATACAAAATGAAGGATGAAATTAAATGGTCTGACTCACTCATCATGCTATTGTGAAGTGTGTTTGTTTTTTTTTTTTTTTGGGTAAACATGTTAGATATAAGCATTAAATGTTTTGTTTAAATTTATTGCCCTTTGCTTAATTATTTTATGTTACTACTTTAATTGGTTTCTTGATTAACAAATTTCAAATTATGTGGGTAAAGGAAAATAAAGGAAAGAATATGTGCTGATCGGGTAACAATAGAATGTGACATATCAGCTTTAAAAATGTTAATAAAGAAGAAAAAGGAGGGAGGGGAGGTGACAGCAATTTAATCTTAAAATATTTATTTATTCATGATATTGGTAAATTTTATCGTTTTGCAACATCATATTTAAAATTATCAAACTTTAAAAATAAAAGGGTAAATTAGCTTTCATAAGTCCCATTTTGAGCATTCAAAATAAAAAATTACAAAAGAGTATTGTAATTACAAATTATTTTCATTTTGGTCACCCGTTAGAAAATATTATTGTGAACTCATTTTTGTCACTCATTTTATCTTTTTAATAAATTGGTATTTTAATCATTTATCTTTTATTTTTTTACTTTTAGAATTAATTTTAGTTTTTACTAAAGGAAAAACCCTGATTTTAGAGGGAAAATCATGGTATTACAATGAAAATTTGGGATTTTTACAAGAAAAAATCTGGATTTTATATAGAAAAATAAGTTTTTCTTTGTTTTTTTCTTTTTTTTTTAGTTAAATTTTTTTTCTAGTAAAAGGGTTTTACATGGAAATTAACTGAGCTTTTATTTTAAAAAAACTTGGGTTTTACATGTAAAAATCTATTTATTTTATAATTTATTTTATTTTATTTTTAGAAATAATTTAAATTTTTCAGTAAAAAAAGGAAATCTAGATTTTATACGAAAAAACATGGTTTTCACTTGGAAAAAATTTAAGTTTCATCTCTGAATAATTCAATATCTTATAAAGATTAGATTTTTTATTTTTGGAAAATAAAATTAATTATAAAAATGAGTGACAAAAATAAAATATACTAAAATTAAGTGATTAAAAAATTAAGTATACAATGATATTGCTTCATCCTAAGGTGACCAAATTAAGAACAGATTTTAACGGCGATGCTTTTCTACAAATTTTTATTTTCTGCGCCTAAAATGAAAACTTGGATTACCCAAAATAAAATGTAAAGCAAAAAGGAAAGTCTTTCGGTTGGTAAGGGCCAAAAGAGGAGATAGCGAGGCCCTTTTTCCACCCCAAAACTCGATTCCCATTGTATTTTAATTTTAAAACGTAACCAGATAGGTGCATCCCAACCCCAAAATAACAAATATCTGTTTCAAAGATATCTTCTTTTTTTTAATTTTAAATCTTAGTTTTTATACTTTAATTTTAAGAGATTAAAATCTCTATATTTTTCTATATAGAAATTTTAAAATTTTTGTACTATTTTATAATTATAAAAAAACTTTTTAACTCTTTAACATTTTATAATTTTAACCAATTTAGTCCTTACTCTTTAAAACACAAAATAATAATAATAAAAGAGGAAACACCATACTCTGTTTCTTAAAGAAAGCAAAATTACAATATTTAATTGATTTAGAATATCTTGAATTGCCTTCCAAAATACAAACATCGGATTCACCGTGTGACAACCTACAATCTCTTCCTCTTTCTATATATATTATTGTTAATCTGTGGGTCAGCAAAAAGGAGAAAGGAGAGAACACAAAAATGAAGTGGTATTTATATCCATATCTCAAATGGTTTAATTGAATATTTATCTATTTATTCCTTCAATCTTTTATTTTGTTTTGTTTTTTATTTATTATTTCTATTTTTTTCAAATTTCTTTTTTAGTGTTTCCCTTTTCTTTATTTTAAAATTTGTTTATTTCTTCTATCCAGGTTAGATCTAAATCCTTCTTTCTCAAGTTGTACAACTTGAATCGATCCTTCCCCTCTCTCTCCTTTATTATTCGGTATTAGATTTCGGCATTTTTAGTTGTTTCCTTGTGCTATATAAAGTTTTTTGTCGATTTTACTTATACAACATCTAAAAAAGATTAAACTTTTTTTGGATTAAATTTCATGCCCAACATTTTTAGATTTGATATTTATCATATAAATAGGCTTTGATTTAATTTTCGTATTTTTAGCACATCAAAAAACACCTTGAACAAAATATTTAAGTTGTTGTCCATTATTTCAAGTTTTCAGTTGATAGTTTATTTTCTTTTATTCTAACATTAGTTTTTATTTTGTTTTAGCTTGTTTTATTCCATTACAAATTCTATCACATTTCCACTTTTATAGGTACAAAAAGAGTTGTCTTTCCTTTCGCTACACAACTTACTTCATTTGAAGTCGAAATTTTTTTTAGCTTCTTAGATCCTTAAGACAACTTTATTAAATAGTGATCTCACATCTTTTTTAATGTTATTAAGTTTTATTACTCTTTAAAAGTTACTAGCAAGAAAATCTTAAACTTATTTTATGTACTTCTTAGAGTTGTTTATTTTTTATTGCGATTTAAATTTTTTTGACCAACCTTTCTTGTTTGAGTGTTCTTTTATTTCAACCTTTAATAATGGTACGTGCATATAGCATGTAAGAGGAGAATAATAAACCTTGAGCAAAGCATAGATGTTATATTTGTAAAAACCCGCACAGATATGTTGTTTCTAATGTCGTTCAACCTTCTATTGTTTATGGACTTGTTAAAAAAAGATATTGGTACAAAACACACACATAGTATCTTCTGCGAGCTTAAACAACTTATGGCAGAACAAAGAGAACAAGCTAGCAAGTGTATGTGGTGTAATGTAAAGGATCATAAGGACTCTGAATGTCCAACAAACTCAGTAGTCATTGTATTTAATTCAGTCATACAAGCCTTGCAAGTCTAAATACATAAGTATGACATAAAGCCTAGTGAGGAGTCTTCTTCTACTGCTATCATTGACAATGATTATATGAATGAACAAGAAACTTCGAGTGACACCATTTGTGAAGACAGTAAGTGTGGTTTTGTGCCTATTGTTGAGTCTTGTAACGCCCCCTAACCCTATACCGTCATCGGAACAGGGTTACGAGACATTACCAGTCAGTACGGTCCAATTTCGGTCATTAATTAAAGTAAATATTTACACACATCCTAGTTTTAAGATGTCGTCCCTTTAATGGGCCCTCGCGGTCCAATATGAACAGTAAATTCAATTCGGGACTAATTTAGAATCACTACGAATTTTTAGTAAATTTCAAAATTCATACTACATACCGTTGCCAACCATAATTTACTCATTTCATGAGTACATCTACAACCTAAATGACTCTCATAAAACATCCTAGGTACATGCCATTACCAATAATTAACACACTTTACCTTAATGAATTCGGGATCGAACTGGGATGCTGATTCAACGTTCTATCTTTACTAAACTGCGCGACGAAACAAACCGTCAATGAGTATGGTATACTCAATGGTATTTCCATAATCCGAACACTTAATAATATAACAATTAAACTTAAAATCACAATAACAATTATAAGTATTCATTTGTTTGTTTTATAGATAAATTTTCAATTACTTACCATATAAATTCTATACAAGTCATATAACAAACACAATAGCATATTTGTTCAATTCTTTTCATTTACTTACCGTATAAATTCTATACAATATATTCACAATTCACTTGTTTTCACACTTTATTTCTTAACAATATACCATCTTAATTCATTCTAACATCAATCATCATCCATTTGAACTTCACTCATTTCATGAACCTTTTGGTTCATGTTTTCAATCTCATATCTCAATTTCAATTCTCAATTCAATTTCTCATTTCATTCCAATAGCTCAATCAATCAAATTCACTCGACTTATCTTTTCACTTATTTACCCTATTAACAAGACTCGAACCTTGGCGGATACACGGATCCAACCAAACACACCAATATGGCACCCAGTGCCTCATCGGATAGTTCAAGTAATATTTGACACCAGTGTCTCATCGGCCTAGCCAAGTAAAGTTGGTACCCAGTACCTCATCGAATCTATCCGAAGAAATATAGTGACACCCAGTGTCTCATCGACTCGAGGTCGAAGAATCCCTGAACACTTCCAATCCTATGGCATGCCAACTATATCCGACTCAGCCCGATACTGTTAATAGGGTATTCAATTCACTTTCAATTTTTTTCAATCAATACACATTTTAATTAATCACATAAATTCGTAATCCAATACAATTCAATTCACTTTTCAATAACAAATATCCAAATATCACAAATCTCATATTTAAAATTTTCAAACAATTTATATTTCAATTCAATTCAAATAATCAATATATATTCAATATTCAATATATATATCTATATATATATATCGCCAATTTAATCAATATAAATTCAATAATTTCATCACATACTATATCAATCCATTTCATTTGCAAAACACAATAATTCTTACTTCAAAACACTTAATATACATATTAAGAAATAAATTCAACAATTAAGTATTAGGTTCGGATTATAGAAATACAAACCGTAATTTTCGAGCTAACTCCGTTGACTTTGTCTTGTCCTTTCTTAGCGAGATTTCGGTACCACATTGACTACGAAATTAATACAATTCATAATCATTAATACATTACTAATTCATATCTTGAGTTATAGAATTCTAAATTAAGATCCGCTAATTTTTCCTGAAACTAGACTCACAAATCTTCTTACAATAAAATTTTCAGAATTTTTGGTTTAGCCATTAAGTACAGTTTATTCTTTAAATTCACCCCTATTCTGCCGTCTGACAGTTTCGTCCCTTCTTCACTAAAAATTAATTATCTCATAGTACAGAACTCGGATAACATTCTCATTGATTTCTAATGAAAATAGACTCATTAGGGATTCTAAACATATAACTTTAAGCCTCTAATTATTTTTATTCAATTTTTGGTGATTTTCCAAAGTCAGAATAGGGGAACCCGAATTCATTCTGACCTTGTCTCACAAAATTCATTATATCTCATAATTTACAATTCAATTGCTTATATCGTTTCTTCTATAAGAAACTAGACTCAATAAAATTTAATTTCATATTTTATTCATCCTCTAATTCAATTTATACAATTTTGGTGATTTTTCAAACTTAGACTACTGCTGCTGTCCAAAATAGTCTTAGTACAAAATGTTGATTTACTTTAATTTCAATTTAATTCTAACTAAATTCACTTACTTTTCTATCTTAATTCATACTTTATTTCTATTCAAATTTCATCCATACTCTCATTTAAATATTAAATTTCCAGCATACTTTCCTAATTTCAAAATTTCATCAATTTAGTCCTTACAACATAAAACTTATAACTTACTTTACAATTTGATCCTATTATCAATTCTAGCTTGAAATTTACTCAATTAAACCCTTAATTCACTATTTTATTCAACATGAACTATACTTGAAAATCTATAAACTCTCAAAATATTAACTTAATTTCATCAAAGTCTTGTTCCAAAGCTTCTAAAACATCAAAATTTAAGAAGAAATGACTTAATTGACTTACCAAATTAAACTTTGAGCCTTGAAACCCAAATTTTCCTTTTTCTTTTTCTTTCTTTCTTTCTCCCTGTTTCTTCTCTGTTTCGTTTGCTTTCATTCTGTTTCTTATGTTTCTTTACTTATTTATATAATATAATATATAATATAATATAATATACTATAATATAATAATAATTTAATATATATATTTTAACACATAAAAAAATCTCAGATTTTTATGTTTATGCCGACTCACTTAGGACAAATGGCATAATTGCCATTTTGGTCCTCTTCATTTTCTTTTAATCTACAATTCAACTTTCATCCTTTATTCAATTTAGTCATTTTTCCTAATTACTCTTAATTAAACTAAATTTACTTAATTAAACTCTAATTAACCACTCAATTGACTTCGTAAATATTTTTAATAAATATTTACGAATCCATTTTTCAGAAACGGAGACCCGAAAATACACTTTTTCGGTAACAGTAAAATTCGGGTCGTTACAAGTCTAGATCTAGCATTGCACATTGTTTCGAAGTTGATAAAATAATGCAAACTATGATGATAGTGATAGTGAACTTTGTGAACTAAAAAAAGTTGATAATGAGAACTGTTTTTAGATTCTATGAATTTACACGGGTTAGACATTTATTTCCTCTTAAAGAGTTATATTTTGATGAATTCAATGTTACAATTTTTTGTTAGGGGTTAACAGAAAGTGAGGATGATTCATGTAAAAAAACTAAGAGGCAAGAAACCTTGAGCTTTTTATTCTATCGTTTATCTATTTATTTATCGTTTTGAATATTTATTACTTATTCTTAAATTTATTATTTTAGTTATTTTTTTAAATCTATTTTTTTTCCAAATCATATCCAAATCTTTATTTTTTGAATATGATCCTTCTTCCGCCTTTTCCTCATTTTCTTATCAGCAGGTGAAGAAAGCATGATGGAAGGTTATTGAAGGCAAGTTGGCAAAGTATATGCAGGAGAGTTAATCCCTTATTCATTGTTTGGAGGATTGTTTATAAGTGAGATCTTGTGTTTGGTGGTGTTAACGTGGTAGATTCGCCATCAAACCATCATTATGGGACGCGTAGGGCTGACATTCCTTCTGAATCATGATACGGAATGGTTAAACCCACGTGGGATTTGACGGCCAGAAGGATCATGTTCTCCATAAAAAGTCGAGCTCTTAGAAAACTCTAGTGGTGGCATCCTTCTAAGGAAATCGGTGATCAATCTTACCTAACCAAGTAGCTTAATCAAGGGGTCAAACTTCTAGAAACTACCTGGCTCACAGCAAGTGAGAGGCATTTCTCTGATGACTTGTCATGGTGCCACATGTTCTACGCTGGTGGGGTATAAACTTAAATTAAGTTTATACGTACACGCAATAGATGTAAACCTAAATTAAGTCTATGTGCTTATATAATTTTTATTAATGCAACCATGACTTTTATATTCATTAGTACATGTTATAAATATCAAATTTAGAGTTTGGTTAATAAACTGAAAATTTAAGTGTGAAAAATGAAGTGCTAAATTTTTATTGTTAAATTTTGTAAGTGTTGAATTTATATTAGAAAATGTTTGGTAAATTAATAAATATATGTGATATAATTATGTTGTTTGATAGATTATTTATTTTATTTTTAATATTATTAATACAATATTGTATATTATTTTAGATAGTTTTGAATGAGAGATAAATATGGTAATTTGAATATTTCATTCTTAAAATTAATATTTTATTTATTTATCAAATAAAATAATTTAATATTTTCTTATCTTATTCAACACTTTTAGATAAATTTATAAAATTTTAACAATTTGATTAATATAAAAAACTTTTAATTATTAAATATATATTAGAAACAATATTATTATTTATATAATAAAATATTCGATCAATTTGAAACTTTATATGATGCTACAATTATATTATTAAATCAACTTAATTGTGGATACTCTTCCATGTATAAGTATGGGATAATAACATATTTGCCCCCTGTACTTTAACAAAATGAGGCACTTAAAGTTTTTAAATGTCCAATGTGTCCCTTATACCTTGCTTCCGTCTTCCAAAAAGGCGCACACCGTTAAAATGCAACGTGACACTACACATGAACCACTATAGTACTGCCATGTGGCACTTTTCTGCCGAAATAATCAGCCAAGGACTTCAGAGCAGATATATCCTTTCATACTTTAAAAGGTCAAATAAAAAATGTTAATAAATTTTATAACCTTAAAAAATCATTATCCTAAACCATTAATTACTCTATTTTCCTTTCCTTTTATTAATTTCTGGGGGAATTGCATCTATCCCTCTTCTCAGTAGGTCCACTTAGCTGAATTTTTTCTCTATAAAAGTGCTACGTGAGCAATACTATAGTGGTCCTCCTGTATTGTCACATCGCATTTTAACAACCTTAGATTCAAGTACTTTTGTTGAAATATAAAGGTACAGTAAAAGAAATACATTGAATATTTAAAAACTTTAGGTACCACGTTAAATATTTTATTAAAGTACAAGTAACAAATATGTGATTATCCCTAATAGTATTTGTTTCGCTTAATTTTACAAAAAATTGTGGTGGGAAGTTTACATGTTAAAGTTATTTTCTCTTTGAGTACTCGCTTTTTTTTATCAAAGGTTGAAATTTTTACTAACCAATCCATTTTTTTTTTTTTGTGTATATTTATATGTGTAATGTTTCATGTTTTAGCTTTCTTTAGTTTTGGTTGTTTAATTACAAAAGTATGTTAACTATTATGGTTAGATACTCCAATTATTTCTTAAATTTTAAATTGGTTCACTCGTCAACTTATTCATCAATTTAGGCATTAAATATTAATTTAAACCTAACATGAAATATATTTAAAATCTGCAGATTGAACTATAAACACATACGTAACTTTTGGAAGAATAAATTAAATTTGGCATGCTAATATATATATATATATATATATATATATAGTTTTAATAAAATTTAAGATGATTACACATCAAATTTAAGTTGTCTATACAATGTATACACATATATTTGAAAATTTAATGAACATGTTTTAAATATATTTCACATTATATTTGAGCATATGTTTATACTCATGTTAATGACTATGGTGTCAAGATGATTCAATTGATACACCATTAATACTTTGAGCACTCAATTAGAATATTTTTAAATTTAAATATTAATTTATAAATTAATCATAATTTGAGGATGTTTGATAGAATCAACCCTTTTATTGTAAAAAACAACTAACCCTATTCCTTTCCTTATTAACCAGATTTAAAACTAACAGTTGCCAAAGGCTGCCGCCCCAAACCTTAAAGACATAGGTTTTAGTTGTGCCATCTACAACTGTAACGTGTAGGTATCCAAATCTCATGCATCTGATTTGTGCAGATTTTATCCAATTCTTTCCTAATTAAGTCGACTTTTATTTGATCCTTAAAGAATTTTATTTCATTAATTTTAAAGTTTTAACATGATTTAACTTGACTTGAAACCAACCCATTTCACCTTCAACATCTTTTTCACTGAATAAACCTTAAATTACCATGTACCTCACGTTTTAAGCTTATAACACCTAATGAACTTAATAATGGCAAGTTAAGCGAACTCATTTAATAGAAAATTCTAATTGATGGTTTAAGTAAATCAAGTTTCCTACATTAGAAATGCATGAAATTATTAAAAGAAAAGCTTACTTAGCACTTAAATTTGGTGGTCGGCCATGAAAGCTCCAAAGTTTTTCTTTTTTTCCGGCTGGGAGAAGAAAAAAAAGAAGACCATCTTGGTTCTTCCCCCCACGCTTATCAATATATATAAGTTTAATTATCTTTAATTAAAATTAATTAATCTTTAATTTATTAATAAAATTAAATTTAATTATAGTTTACTGGAGAAATGATGGAATATATCCCTATATATATTAACAACGGTTTTATTAATCATAAGTCCTTGGTAAATTTTCTCAATAAGCCCACACATTTTCTTTAAGAAAATTCCATGTGTTTAGTCTCTTACAAATTTGTCCTTATACCATTTCCAAAATCCTTCAAATAAATCATTTTATAATTCTAACTACCA
Organism: Gossypium arboreum; assembly: GCF_025698485.1. Lineage (NCBI taxonomy): Eukaryota > Viridiplantae > Streptophyta > Magnoliopsida > Malvales > Malvaceae > Gossypium > Gossypium arboreum. The sequence continues at coordinate 20,060,028 of NC_069080.1, forward strand.
ATTTCTAGTCAAAATGTAAATATTCTTGGTTTAATAATCGAACTGTCTCAGTTTAAAAAAAATTAACTTTGAATCAAATTCTCTGACAACAACAAAAATTGAGTCGTTACACCCATGCACTATAATAAACTATAATTCACTACTTCCTTAATAAGATAAAACAAATAAAAAATTTATAAATAAATATTAATAGAATTATGATAAACCATAATTCACCACTTCGTAAGTAGCAGTACTACAAAAGCATTGGGGATTCTTTTTGGTTAAATGAATTTGGCAAATCAAAAAAAAAAAAAAAAAAATTCATCTTCATCCAAACAGCCCCTCTTTATTAAGTATTTATTTAGTTAAAATATATAAATAATGAGTTTCTTCCCTTTCTACAGAGATGGAATCTGCTCATACCTCTAATTTTTTTAATTAGGTTTAAATAAATTTATTAATAAGTGTTTTAAGTTTTTTTAGGTAAATTACATTATTCATCACTTATCACATTTTTATTTTGGTCACTCAAATTTTAAAATTTCTATTTTAGTTATTAACGTTTACTCGATGCAAAATTTAAGTCACTTACCCATTAAAGCTCAATGGAAAAGTGACGTAACTTTTTTCTAACTGATATAATAACACTTTTTTTATCAATTTGATCCTCAAACACATAATTGAATGATTATCATATATTACGAAAAAGTACAAAATATAATATTATTTATATAAATGTGTTTATATTTAATTATAATTATAAAGCTCAAATATTCATTTAGTCCCTCGAACTTAACACTTTCTCTCAAATTGGTACCCAAATTTTCTTTTGGTCAAGGGTTTAGGTACTGTTTTTTTGTAAAGGTGTTAAATATAAGACACATGACACTCTAGGTTGTGACACGCGGTATTGATGGTGCCATAGTCTATTTTTTATTAAATTTTTTTAAAATTTAAAAGAAAAATATATAAAAATTATAATATAAAAGAGATTATAAATTATAAAAATAAATGTATGTAAAAAGTTTAAAATATTAGGAAAAAAATCTAAAATTAGTTGAAAACTCAAAAATGTACATATTTTTAAATAAATTGCAAACAAATTAAATAAAAATAAATTTTATGTATAGAGATGAATGCAATTAAATTTGAATTTAGGGCTTCTAATTGCTTAAAGTTGCTGAAATAAATTATGCAGCTAACCACCCTCAAAACATAGGTTCAACATTATATTGTTTTTTTCCTGTGAAAAATTCAATAGTTAAGACGATTAGAACACACAGACGTACAAAAAATGGGTGCTACCGTTTCTCATTGGATCCAAAGCACACTGCACAAGAGATTATGATTAAGCTGGCGTCCAACATCTTGACCCAATAATGTGCCCATTCCTCATGGCCCATATAACATCTAATAGGCTGTTATTTGATCAATTTAGAATTTTAAGTACAAATGTTGAATTTATATTATAGAATTATTTTTTATTTAATATAATGTTCTATACTAATTAGATAAAAGGATGGTTGAAAGAGGAGGAATTTGAAATTCAAATTACAACAACATAAGTTGATAAAATTTGAAGATGGAACTACATTTGTGTGGCTATATATATACATATAGCAAACACCAGGAGAAGGAATTTTTGAATTTTTGAATTAAAGATTGATTGAGAGGTTGAAAATATTCAGGTTTGTTTGAGGCAAATGGGTAATAGTAAAAAGTTAGCAGAATGTCGGCCAGGGAACAACGATGGTCCACTTCAAGTAAAGCTAGTCGGTGCTCCTTTCTTATTTTCATATTATACATAATTCCTACCTTTTCTAAATTATTATGAATTTTTTATATCCTTTTCATGTAAATTAAATAATTATTTTTAAAAAAAATTAAATCTAATTTTTCCCCAAATTCAATGTGTTTTTTATAAGCTGACCTGATTGATCCCAAATCGAATCTGAGTTTTGACCAGCTGTTTACCGCTTTCTTTGTACACGTGGAGGCTGGCGAGACTTCCACCGACAGAATTTGGTTCTCAAGTTCTGAGTGCAAAATCCTTGTACCTTTTTTCTTTTTTCCCTCCCTTCAATCACCATTCACCATGTTTTAGGTATGCATGCCAACTGCCAGGTGCCAACCATGTTAATTTTTACAAGTTTTCATTAATTTAAAATTTAAAACTTATTACATGAAAATTCAAAGCAAAAACTAAGATTGTTAATTATTATTAAATGATGTTTAAAAGATACTTTTGGTAAGATTACAAATATTGTTTTTATTAGTTGGAGGGTCGTGATTATGCTCATAATCAACTCCTTGAAAGAATATATAAAGAATGTTGAAGAGTTTTTTTTGTTTAATTAATTGCATGTTCATGATGGGTATAATAAGATCCAAAAGATTATGATTATATGTTCAATCATAAACAAGTGATGGTATATGATTTTTTTTTTTTAAAAAAAGAAAAGAATAGGTGATGCATGGACATCTCCCTCTATGATTAAAACTTTGGCAGCCAAAAGGAAATGTTCAATTTGTGTATATTTAAAAAATAAGGGTAATCTATAAAAATAGTCATTTTTGTTTGTCTCAGATTACATTTTAGTCATTTATGTTTGAAATGTTACGTTTTAGTCACTTATGTTATTATTTTGTTATGAAGTAATCACTTTACCGTTAAGTTCCGTTATCTCTCTAACGATAATCCTACGTGGCTGTCCAACTAGATTTTAAGTGTCAACTTGGATTTCTAAATGGGAAATAGATTTTTAATTAAAAAGTTTAATTAATTAAAATTTTAAACCTAAACTTTAACTAAAAAAACTGTTCATCTCCTCTTTTTAATGGGTTTTTTCAATGGGTTTTTTTTTTCTCATTTGACTGGAAAAACTATTATTAGGATCAAAATAGTTGAAATCAAATTGACTGCTTCATAAAGATGGATTCAATGGAGGGTTCAGGTATATCTTCTTTGCATTCTTCTATCTCTTTTATTCAATACTGAAAAACAAAAAATTAGATTTTTTATTGTTTAATGAAAACCTTAAATTAAAATTCTTGATATTTTCTTCTACTTTTTGAAATTATTTGTAAATATGTATTTTATTTTGCGTCAATATACATCTCATAAAATACAACCAGAAACATGTTTTCATGTACATGTTTCATTCAAGCTAATTTTAAAATTTTCAGAAAAGGGTTGTTACTTTCACTGTTATTGTTCCTAATTATTATATTTTCTAGTTCTTTCACAGTTCTTGAATAATTGGTTGCTCAATTAAATTTTTTCTAATCTGAATCAATTTGTATGTTCACAATCTCTTTGTGGGTATTCCAAATTATTCTTTCTTATTGATGATTTCAACTATTTTGATCTTAATAATAATTTTTCCAGTTAAATGAAAAAAAAACCATTGAAAAAAAAAGAGACAGAAGGAAAATAAAAAAGAGGAAATTAACAGTTTTTTTAGTTAAGGTTTATGTTTGAAAATTTTAATTAATTAAATTTTTTTAATTAAAAATTTATTTTCATCCCATTTAGAAATCCAAGTTGGTACCTAAAATCTAGTTGGACTACCACTTAGGATTACCATTAGAGAGATAACGGAACTTAACGGTAGAATAATCACTTCGTAACAAAATAATAACATAAGTGACTAAAACGTAACATTTTAAACATAAATAACTAAAATGTAACTTTGAGGCAAACAAAAGTGACTATTTTATAAATTACCTTAAAAATAATTAAAAATATAGAGTGACAAAATAAATATAAAATGTTATTGCATTAATTGAACATAAAAATAATTACTTTAAGTAATAGTAAATGGTTTTCGTAACAAAATGCAATACTTAGCACACTCTTTTAAGGTTAGTTAACTTACTCGTGATAATAATAATAAATTATACTAGATACAATAGTTGACCACTATATTAATAATATTATTGTTTATGTTTCCATTAGCTGTTTATTAATAAATTCACAATATTTTACTTACTATTAAATAATGCCTTTTAATATATATTACGATCTAAATCATTAGTCCTTACATTAAATACAATATCACTGCTATAAATGAATCAATTAATCTTGAAAAAAGACCAAAAAAAAAAAAAATTAAAAGAAACAAAAGGGGAAGTGCATGGAAAACATGTTGAACTTTCCCGGTCAGTGCAGATACTGTTTGCTATTATGCAATGGGATTGTCTCTTTCATGGCCACAAATTTAAAAAATAAAACAAAGAGGATTTCATATTGGGCAGTGGAATTTTCAGCACCACGCATTAAAAACTAGCACTTCCTTTCTTACCACTTAAATCATAAATTTTTTTAGAAAGATAAAATTAAATTATAATTTTTATGATAGTAAAATATTTTTTTTAAAAATTAAATTAAAATTTTATCATTTTTAAAGGGAAACAAAGTATAATTTTATTTTTATTAATTTTAAATTGGTTAAAATAGAAAATTTTCTATTTTACAGGACCGTGGCTCTCGCTAGCCTCTCTAGATTCGTCCCTCGTCATACATACATATATATTAGACATTGTAGGTCAAATTCTACAATTTGACCTTGTACTTTGCGTAAATTATGGATTTAATACTTATACTTTAATTTGATCATTTTAAATCCTTGCATTTTATTTTTAGAATTTGAAAATTTTGGTCCTATCTAAATGATAACTATAAAATCCATTAAGTTTTGTTATTTTTAAAATTGAAGTGTGAAAAATATTATCACATGTGTAATGTTATGTTTGTTTGATATTTTCATATATTATTTAAAAAAAACAATGAATAGATTTAACAAATTTTGTTTGCATTAAGACTTAAGTTTTGAAATTTAAAAATACAGTCATTACAAAATATCCAATTGATGAATGTAGATTAAATCTATAACTTTAAGCATAATACAAGACTAAGAACAAAATTTAAATAAATAGATTTACCTGTTACCAATGGATCAGATTAAATTTTAAAAAATTGAAAAATAAAGAGACTAAAATCGATTAAATTAAAGTACAAGTACTAAATTCATAATATACCCAAAGTGGAATTTGACCTATATATTATATATAAAATTGTGGGCAGCAGGCCACTTATTATGAGCCTTGTCCTCCATGATCTCATGGGAATTAGGAGCTATTGCTTAAGATGTAGAATAGACAAATAAATAAGCATTATTTTAATTAGATTATGAATTTTCCAATTTACTTGGTGCACATGATCATAAAGAATGCTTGAACCGATCATATTATTAAAAAAATAATTGTTTAATGGACCTGGAAATTTTTATTTTGTTTAATAGAATTTGATACATTCGATATGCTAGTGGTTTTTTTTAATAATGTGCTTGATTTTTTAAAATAATTGTATTTTGATACTTTAACTTTTAAAGTCTTACAAAATTTTGGATTTAAATTAAAAACATGGTTTAATATTTTCAATTTAAAAATAACATAATTTTTAAAGTGAAGGGAAGGTATCAAAATTTTGATAAATTTTAAGATGAAACTAATAATTTTTAAATAAAAATTGACTAAATTGAAAAATTAATGATTTTATGAGGGTTTTTACTAAAAATATAAAAAATAAAAATCGAAAATAATACACCTAAAAAAGTAATTACGAAAATTGTATGGTCAGGGTGGTCACGCCACTCTGACAGGCGGCAGTGACGGTGAACAGTGACCCGCAACAGTAAAAAAAAAACTGAAAAAGAAAAAAAACACTGAAAACGAAAAATAAAATAAAAAAAGGGTCATGTTGGTGCCAGAGGCTGCACCAGTGTTGCCTCTGGCAGAGGCGGCACCAGTTGTGTGGGTCTCACAGGCTTAAATACATTGAACTTAAATACAAATATTATTATTATTTTAAAATGATAATAAGTAAAATATTTTCGTATATTATTTTTTATATTATTTTAGCAAAAAATGTTTCAAATGTATTATGTAAGTATTTTTTTATATTAATTTAATAAATAACCCCGATTTTGACACTTTCTTCAGTATTTTTTTCGTATCTTATTTTTAAAATATATTATTTTCGTATTTTATTTCTTCATATTATTTTAGTACATAATGTTTCAAATGTATTATTTAAGTATTATTTATATTTTTTCAATAAATAACCCCGATTTTAGCACTTTATTCGTATTTTTTTGTATCTTATTTTTAAAAATATATTATTTTCATATTTTATTTCTTTATATTATTTTAGTACATAATATTTCAAATGTATTATTTAAGTGTTTTTTTATATTTTTTAATAAATAACCTTGATTTTAGCACTTTATTCAGTATTTTTATTTTCAGTATATTATTTTATTAAATTAATATAATAAAACACTTACATAATACATTTGAAACATTTTTTCCTAAAATAATATAAAAATAATATCTGAAAATATTTTACTTATTATCATTTTAAAATAATAATAATATTTGTATTTAAGTTGGATGTATTTAAGCGTGCGGGACCCACATTAACCTGGTGCCTCCTCTGGCACCAACATGACCCATTTTTTTTTATTTTTTTTCGTTTTCAGTTTTTTTTAGTTTTTTTTTTTTATTGTCATCATTCATTGTTACATCACATCAGGGTGGTCTGCTTTGTCGAGTGGCATGACCACCCTGACCATACCATTTTCGTAATTACTTTTTTAGGTGTATTATTTTCGAAATTTTTAAAATTTTTTATATTTTTTTAGTAAAAACCCATTTTATGACATTATTCTATTCTTTAAGCAACCTTTATTGTAAATATTTTATAAAATGTGATTTGTATATTCTTATGCGTTTATGGGTATATTATAATTATGTTTAAACCATTTTATCTTCATATAATATTTTGATAGATATATAAAATTTAAATTGTTAGTGATTTTTATTATATAGAGTTTGGTTAAAATTAAATATTACAAAACATAAATTAAGCGTAATCTACATAGATTAAAATAATTTTAAATAAGACTCACGTATAATAAGATTTAAACAAAAATAATAATCTAAATAGTATATTGAAAAGGATTTAAATCTTAGAATTAAAAGTTATTAATTTAATTTCTTTTTGTGGGTTGAAATCACTTCTAGTGTCTTATTAATTAATGCTCAAAAAAGAGGGATATGGCACATTTGCTTAAATCACGCTTTCTACGTTAAAGGGAAAAAAAGAGACAAAAAGCCGTCTATTCACATTCTAATGCAAAAACCGAAATCAGTAGAACTAGTAATTTTAGTTTTTACTAATTTAAATTTCCATAATTAAAAAAAAAACCCCAAAATTTCTTAAATTATAAAATTTGAACTAATTTTTGTAGATACACATTACCTCCTACGTAACGTAATGCTAAATTAAGCCCTCCAAATAAAGAGAGAAAGATAATGCTTTTTCTGTTCACTTCACTCCTAAAAGTAAACACACTAAATAAGTAGCCAAACAAAATGGTTGGTTTAGGAGGGAAGGAGGGGACAATGGAGAAGAAGATGATGGTGAAGAAGCAGCTAAACAACAATCATCAAAATACCCCCAGATTTGCCTCCCATTCGACCCTTCTTCTCTTCTCCGCTGCTGTTTTCGCCATTCTCACAACAACGGCAGCAGCTCAACCATTTGATTATGCCGATGCATTAACCAAGAGCCTCCTTTACTTTGAATCCCAACGATCCGGTCGTTTACCCTACAACCAACGCGTCACTTGGCGCGACAATTCTGGCCTCACCGACGGATTGGAACAAGGAGTATGTCCCCATTCATTGAATGCCCAGAAACTGGGTTTTAGTTTTTTTTTCCGAAATATTGTTCTAAGTTGAAATGTTATCTGTTATTGTAGGTGGACTTAGTGGGGGGATATTACGATGCTGGGGATCACGTCAAGTTTGGACTCCCAATGGCTTTTACAGTCACAATGTTGTCTTGGGGTATCATCGAATTCCACGACGAAATCGCCATTGCCGGGGAATTGGAGCATGCTTTAGAGGCTATTAAATGGGGGACGGATTACTTCATCAAGGCACACACCAGCCCCAATGTACTATGGGCAGAGGTGGGTGATGGGGACACTGACCATTACTGTTGGCAACGCCCCGAGGATATGACCACCTCGCGCCAAGCTTACAAGATCGACCAGAGCAATCCCGGATCGGATCTGGCCGGAGAGACGGCGGCGGCAATGGCGGCCGCCTCGATTGTGTTCAAGAAAACAAACCCACATTACTCTCTCTTACTCTTGCACCATGCCCAAGAGGTACCGAAGCCCTTGTTTTAACTTAAATATTACATCTTCCGTGATTATGAAAAATTAGATTTGGGTTTTGAAATTTGGTTCCTTTTTTCGGTGGGTGTTTAGTTGTTTGAGTTCGGGGATAAGTACAGGGGGAAATATGACGGAAGTGTTGCGGTGGTGAAAAACTACTATGCGTCGGTGAGCGGATACATGGATGAGTTGCTGTGGGCAGCTTTGTGGCTTTACGAGGCCACCGACAAGGAGGAGTATTTGAAATACGTTGTAAACAATGCTGATGCTTTTGGTGGGATTGGCTGGGCCATTACGGAGTTCAGTTGGGATGTTAAGTACGCTGGAGTTCAAATTATGGCCTCAAAGGTAAATCCCTCTCATCAGTCATCACTGCCAATTTGCTTATATTATTAGAATGTTTAATTAGGGGTCATTTCATATTTAACAAGAAAAAGTAAGATTTGAAAGTTTTGAAGAAAAAACAACAAATTTAATGATGCCAAATCGATGTCCATGTTTAACCAACGTTTCGGTGCTTTTAAAAATATTAACAGGAGCAAAACAAATTACGCTAATGTTTCTCCATATACAAAGATATCTGAATATTTAAAATTTATTAATCCGAATTGAGAGGAGATATCGATGACTCCCCAAAATCTTCATGAGATTTGCTTTTTTCTAGATTCAAAGATGTAATAATGAACATGCACTTCCACCTTTTCTTTTTATTATAAAAAAAAAAAAAACATAGCAAAGTACACTGATAGAGTCATCCCTAATCAAGGAACCCTCTTTTGATTTTATTTACTTAAAAGCATAAGTGCACCGATGCATGTGCAATTGATGCCTAGATCAGTGCCACTGAGCTTAAATCTAGTGGAAAAGCAACAGTAATTTCTCATGCTTCGCTACTACATTGTTGCCGCTCCAAAACCATAGGAGGTGTAAACTAATCCGGTAAACAAATATATAATAATATCGTAAGCATTTTGAGGTAGGGTCTTTTGGTAGATGTCTTTGCCCCACTGCCAATCAAAGTGAAGTTACAGGCTGCTCTTTCATTTATGGATGTTGGGCATACCTTCACCTTCACAAGCTTGTTTATTTTTGTAGACCCACGTATTTTCGACCTTTTATTTTTGCAGTAAATCTCTGCAAAAATCCTTGAATATTTGTTATTACGACTCATCAAACACAACTCAAAACGGTTGCATTCAATTTAAATTAAATTGGTCTGCTCCATTTTTGAATAAATCTAGCGTGGACCTATCATAGTGTGGTCAATTTAAATGTTGTTGAATTTTGGATCTTTTCTATGGAACATTCATGTTTTCTATCAAGACAATGATAATTTTTTAACTCAATTGTTTCTAATTTTTTAACTCAATTGTTTCTTCTTTCATTTTCGCTTTTAATTAACTCTAATATTTTATTTTAACTGTTAATTTTCGATTCAATCAGTTTAGTTTTTATTATATATTAAACGAAAATGGTATTAAAATGAATTCTGTTTTTTTCCTTGGTAGTTGCTGGAGAAGGAAAAACACAAGCAGCACGCTCACATTCTGAAGCAATACCGATCAAAAGCCGAGTACTACCTATGCTCATGTCTCAACAAAAACAACGACACCACCACCAACATTGACCGAACCCCAGGAGGCCTTTTATACATCCGGCAATGGAACAACATGCAATACGTGACGACAGCAGCATTCCTTCTCACCATCTACTCAGAATTCCTCCAAGATTCGAACCAAAACCTCCATTGTCGCGCCGGAACAGTGGATCATGAAGAGATCCTCAGCTTTGCCAAATCTCAAGTTGATTACGTACTAGGTTCAAATCCCATGAACATGAGTTATTTAGTGGGTTATGGATCAAAATACCCCACCAAGGTGCACCATAGAGGGGCCTCAATCGTGTCATACAGGGAGAATAAAGGGTTCATTGGGTGCACTCAAGGTTATGACCATTGGTATAATCGAGCCGAAGTGAATCCTAATGTGTTGGTTGGGGCAGTGGTCGGGGGACCTGATTCCGAAGATAATTTTTGGGACCAAAGAGATAATTACATGCAAACCGAGGCTTGCACGTATAATACAGCTCCATTAGTTGGAGTTTTGGCCAAATTGTTACAGTTAGAGGAAAACCATGAACTAGAATTGTTTGCCTCTTATTAGAAGCAAATATAAATATCAAGTGAGAGCAAAAAAAGAAAAGAAAAAGAAGAAATTAGTGTTGATGAGAACTTTAAAGCACCTTTTTTTTAGTGTGGCTGAACAAAGGCGTTCAAGCCCCATTTTTATTGTATCTTCATTTTTGTTGCAATGTTAATAATAGTAAAATATATATATATATATATATAAACTATCAAATTCAATATATAATATTGGGCTAATGCCATTCCTATGGAGCTCTCTGGTTTAATACTGTTGTTTTGACACTTTGATTGAAAAAAAAAAAATCAATATATATGTTTTAATTTTAATCTGTTATATATTATAATCTTCTCGGATGACAAAAATGCTTGGAGAACACAGTTTATGTTAAGATAGAATTGTTGTTCCTTGAGAAGATTACTGTGATACAAATTAGTCCCCATCATCTCTTCTTTTTTTTTTTTTTAAAGAATTTTCAATGTCCAATAAAAATGTCATGTTTTTATTGGCTTGTATCATGTTTTACATAGATTGAAAGAAAATTAACAATTTAAGTGCCCCTTTTAACAAAAAAAATCTTTACGTGACTAAGTGACAAAGCAGTATAATTTGACTAATTTTACATTTAAGGCAGTTAAATTTGAAAAAATAGGAATTTCAATGAAAATGCAACTTTAGACTCATAACTAACCATTTAGGTTCTAAAGTCTATCTAAAAAGTGAGGATTTAGTAAAAAAATATAAGCTCAAAAAATAGATATAGACAAAAAAAGCCCATGTGGGCATATTTTTTAGCCCAAGCCTAGTTCAGCCCAATAAGTCTATACTTTATTTTTTGTTGTTTTGTTACTATTTCGTTATTATTACTATCGAAATTGAATTGTACATCTAAAATAGTCCTTAGAAGATATGATTGCAAGCGAATACTTGACATGTCCCTCCTCTTCCAGGCCCGTCACAGGGGATATGAAAATCGAGATTTACTTTATCTGGTATCAAACGCGAGCTGCGAGCAAATAGAATACCTTTCAGAAATATCAATCCTGTCACATGAATTGTAAATGCATGAATGTGATGGACCAAAAAATCTATAGTTCCTAATGAAATAGGTAACAAAGCAACTTTACCTCCTACTGCCACTAAATCACCGCCTCCCCAGGTCAAACTGGTGCTCTCTGGTGCACCAGGAGCCGTTGCACTGAGTGCTAAAGTATGGGTGTTTTGTATTCATTGAGCAAAGACGGGTTGTAATTGTATTATTTTATTGTTATTATTTGGATATTGTATAACTCTAATTTTATTGTTAATTTTGCTACTATTTTAGAGGTATTTGCTTGTTAAGTTGCAATTACGTTAATGTTATATAATTATAATTTTTTAAATGTATTTCAATTTGTTAGGAAGCATTTATTTTAATGTTTTTAGTGTATTTGATGTATTATATTTTTAAAATTATTTTTTATTAAAAATTTAATATGGGTGGATCGGGTTAAACTCGAGTTTAGCATTTTTAATTTGAGTCAAACTTTGATAGAATCTTAAACCTATTTTTGAGCCGAATCCGAATTAGAAAACAATCTAAAATTTTGGATGAAACTTTTGTTTAGTTTGGTATTCAGCCTACGATTGGGGACAATTTCATGGTGGGGCGGAGAAATACTAGAGGCCATAAAGTGAAGGTATTGCACAGTGGGATAAAAATGTTGATATTACTTAAATAAAAGCTTTAGTTAGGGTTTCATGAATTTTTAAAAAAAAGGAAAAAGGTTTAAGAGAATTTTGTTTTTTTACTCAACATTTTGATATTTTTAATTATTAAATAATAATCTGCCTTAAATGTTATTCAAGCATAACTCTGCTACGTCAAATAGCAGCTTTAGCCTTCAGCCAGAATAAAAACCCATTCTTATTACTATTATTTTAAGTGTTTTAACTAAAATGGTGATTTGTTTGAATTCCGTCCCATCTCACCATTAAAATATCTAATGTCACAATTAATTTTACTAATATTAGTGTTTTTAATGTAACTGGATCCAATAATAACCATATCCAACCCTATTCAAGGATTAAATGTATTGATAAAGAAAATTCAATTTTTGACAAGTATTGTGAGGTTTCAATTTTTTTCAAATAAATTATTTAGAGACTTACTGATTCTAACAACTGATTGTAAAAGACGATCATTTTGAAGGACTAAAAAGTGAATTTAACCAAGGCCTTGAATCGCAAATTGACCAAAACTAGAAAGCCTATCCTATCCTAGCCGTTGCTTAGGCCAAATTAATGCTCACCATTAGATGAGAGTTAAGATAGTGTGTAGGCGTTTCTAAAGCATAGTGAGGGGAAGAAAGATGAAAGAAGATGACGTTGTGTGGAGGAAAGAATTTTGGGCACATCCTCTTCAAACCCTCTTAGTGTATAGAAGTTATTTTGATTTAAAATGTAGGAGAGCCAAATTGAAGTTAGAATATTGTCAAACCCTATGGTTCCTCATCGCTTTCTATACAAATTGAGAACCCAAGTCTAGATTGTGATCTTATGAAGGTGAGAAACTGAAATTTATATTTAATCTTGTCTCCTCCAATCGGTGGAGAGGTATGGAGTTCTATTTTTTGCTATTTAATTTGGGGTTTAATGCTAAACTCTTCCTTATTTTCATTACCCATATATATAGGTGGATCAAAATAGAAGAGCAGAAGTAGAGTTTTGGGTGGATTTATAAGGCATTCGAATAAGTAGGTAAAGGTGAGGAATGAGTTTAAAGTAAGAGGTGTCTATTTATTTTTAAATATGATATTAATATATTTTATGTTTATTTAAATTTAGCTCGGCTCAAATTGAGTTCAAAATTTTGCCTAAATTTACTTATATTTGTAGAAAACTAACTTAAACTCATTTTAGGCTCGACCATATTATTTTTTATTTTTTTAAATATTCATATTATATTATTTTAATATTTAATAATTTTATATATTTTTATTTATTAAAAATTTTTCTATAATCATCTTAACATTATTTTAATATTTATATTAGAGTAGTATTATATATTTAGTATAGGTTAATTTTTTAATGTATTCTAAATTACATAATATGTATAAAGTATTATAAATTTAAAGCGGGTTGGTCCAACCCTTGAATGTTCAAGCTCGAGCTTGACCTATATATTAAATGAGACTAATTTTTACCCAAGCCCATTTTTCAAACCTTATTTTTTTCCTAAACCCTTTCAAATTTCAAGTGAGCCTTTGGGCCTGGGAGGGTAGCTCGGTGTAACAATTCGATTTTCAGTGGTATCGAAAACAATGGTTTCAAGACCACAAAATCAACGAATAAGTTTGTATAATTAGTATTTAAATTATACAAGTCAATAATAATTTTTATATTGAATTTTGATTTAGAAATTTTAAATAATTGAATCAATAGTTAATATAAGTGGATTAGTTCAAAATTCAAGTGGTTGTTGAAAATGAGATATTGGGGCCCCGTTTTCGTAATTTAAGGCTGTAAATATTTTTATTTTAATATTTACAAAGTTGTATTATATGTGAATTGAAGTTTGGCCCGAAAATTTTGATGATTTATTGCTTAATTAAGGTAAAAGAATTAAATTGTAAAAGAGATAAAAGTTAATTACTATAGATTTAAAATAGTAAAGGGACCAAAATGGTGATTAAACCATGGTCAAAAAGTTCAAGCGGTGGTGGATGTCAATCATTCCACTAACTTTTGGGTTATTTTTCATTTAGTCTTAATTAGTTTAAGGCTAAATTGTAAATAAACTTGTTTAATTGGAATTTAATATAATTGAAGGGCCAATTGTGTAATTGGACCCTCCTTAAATGGCCTAATAATAGAAATGATGTGGAATTCTTTAGATTGTGGTAAATTACAATTAAATCCTAATTAAATAAGGATTGACCAATTAGTCCGTTTTCTAATATGATTGAAAATGGTAAAATGTCATGCATTAATTAATGGTAAAACAGCAATTAAGTAAATAAATAAAATTTAAATAAAATAAAAGCCAAATTGGCTATAAATTTTCATTTTTTTCTTCTTCCAAAGACCGAAACACCATTGTTAAGGGGACAACAAGCTTCGGCTAGCTAAGGTTCTCTATTGGGTATGTGTTTAATGTCTGTTTTTAGTAATTTTTATGTTTTTGAGCTCGTATTAGCTTAATCTAGCTAACCTTGAGACTAATTTATAAAACTATTAAATGTTATGGACTGTGCCATTGATGAATTTGAGTTCTTCTTGAAGTCTTATGGTAAAATATTAAGCTTGGTTGCTAAATAGGACTATTTTGTAAAGTAGTTTTTGTTAATTTTAATGTTCAAGGACTAAAATGTGAAAATAATAAAAGTACAAGGACTTGGTGTGAAATAAAAGCAAGTAGGGGCTGTAGAAAGGTATTGAATAATTCGGCTGAAATTAATTGTGGTTAAAAATGGTTAAATTGCAAGTTTTGAGCTTAATGACTAAATTGTATAAAAATAAAATATTGGGAGAAATTTCGTAAAAATGTCAAAAAAGACTTAAATTGCATAAAGTGAGTTAATTTTGTTGTTGGAATTAGTGAATTGAATGAAATTATTATTTTATATTAAGAATGAGTGGAAAATCGAGGAAAAGAGAAATTATCATATAATCCTTGTACCTTTGTCAATGCCGCAATTTAGTCAGGAAAGTTCATTTGGTTTAATTTTAATACAATTTAAGTGTATGTTATATGAATTTAATTGTTGAATGTTGAATAATATATTGATGCATGTAATTGAAAATGAAAATAATAAATTGATATGGTATCGATCACTGATTGAGATATTCTGAGCCGATGAATGTTTGGTTTTTGAACTAATGCTTGCATATGAAATATGAGATATTGAGATATTCATGTATTGTTCTGTGATGGAATTCTCTGAATCGATGAACTTAGGTTAGAGTACGACTGCATACCAATAGGTTATATTATGCGCGGTACGAGGTTGGGTTGAGCAATGGAGATGATTTTGTATATTCTCTGTTCATTGGATATGTCGAGGTCCTGCATTTGTTGTGAAATTTCGTGATATATTACAGTGTTATTTGGTGTGATGGATGGATTTACTCATACGAGCATTTGGTGTGCTGGTTGGTTAACCATGTACTTGTATCCAGTTATCATTCATCGGGCTATGTTTATTGATCTCTAAAAGTTATTGAAATATGGAAATTGATTTGTTCTATTGTACTGTGTAATACTTACATGTTGTGAGTTGCGATTGATAAGAACTCTGATAATAACCTTGTGACAAGAACTCTGTTCTTTAATCTTGTTATTTGATTTGTTGAGTTTTAATTCGGTAAGATTTACTGTTCAATCAATGAACTTACTAATCTTTACGAAAGCTTACTCGTGTTATTTTTCTTATTTCTTGTAGATGTGCTTTGTAGATTAGGAGATCAGATAAGCTCGAAGAAATCACATTATCTGAGGATCATTTTGTAACTTTTGAATACATCTTGGCTTATATGGCACGTAATAGGAACATCTGGTTATGTTTTGAAATGGTTTATAGTATTTGAAATGCATGTGCATTGTGCATTTGATGATGTGAAAGGAGTAATTAAGTGAAGTACACATGTTTCGTCCTGAGACCATGTAAGAAATGATAAGTTTGAATGAATATGGCATGATAAATTTGGTTTGAGTTAATTATGATATTATGGGACCCATAGTAAGTCAATTGAAATATGTTGTAGCTTAAAAATGTAATAGGCTAATAGTGAATTTTGGTGAAAGTTTTAAACACATATGTTGTAGTTTGACGTTCTTGAATCGTTGTTGTGCTAAGTAGCTATTGAAGGCTTGTATGCTTAATTCTAGTTGAGGCATGAGTAGATGATGCTAATCAAGCATGAATTGACAAGTTTTGTTATTAGTGATGGTATGCATTTATGGTTTGAAAGTTTAGCTTGATAATGGATTTGTATGTAATTGAAATTTGGTGTCAATTATGGCACATTGGTTAGGCACATAGGTTGGTTGTTTAACTTGATTCGGAGTAGTTTAAAATGTACTCTTGTGTAAGTGTATAATTAAGTACTTCAACATTTGTATATGAAATGAGCATGTTTTGGGATATTTTTGCATACACATGGTTTGGGACACGAGGTGTTACACGACCGTGTGTCACACACGGGCGTGTGCCCTGAACGTGTTAGGTGCAAGTTTCATACGGTTTAGCACACAGCCTGTAATACGGCCGTGTGAGGGCATTTCAAAAGGTACATGGTTTGGCACATGGTTGGACACACGACCATGTTTGGAACTACACAGTTTGAGCTTTGTCACACGGCCGTATGACCCATGTTTTGAAAATTTCCATAATTGCCCTAAATATTTTGATTGGTTTTGAATTGGTCCCTGATTGTTCATAAACTAATTTTAAGGCCTTGTAACTCGATTTAAGGCCCATAAATGTATGTATTACTCTTATATGAATTGTTATGAAATTCTGTTAATTAAATTGACAACTTGATGCTATCTGCTATTAATTATTCTGGATCATACGGTAATATGCCGTAATCCTAATATGGCGGTGGGTACAGGTTATGGGTGTTACACTTGGCCCATGAACAAATTTAATTTAAAGTTGGTGTATTTACAATTTGGTTGTTGAATCTCAAATTTCCATTCCCACGTATCAATACATACCCCTGTCACATTCATAAAAATATTTATTTAATTTCACCTACTTTCCAAAAATGTTTAATGTGCACTCTAGTCCTTCAACTTTTAAACATTTGCAATTTAATCATTACTAAATTTTATTATTCATACTTTCTCTTCAAATACTTAATTCATCTTTAAAATACTTTTCTTTTCTGAAAGACTAAAATTTTGGGTATGACAATTTTCTTATTTAATTTTATATTTTGTCATATTCAATCATTCATACATCATAGTTACATTGATTTTATTTTAGTCATGGTTAAATTGTTATATATATATATATTTTTAAATAGTAATTTTAAATTTTATATGCAAAAGTATTTGTATCGTGTAAATGTATTTTATAGAATATCATGATACTCGTACTAAAATTAATTGTTATTGTCTCATGTACAAAATTAGAGATTTTTGAGAAATTAGAGATGATTCATAAAATTTGGAGAAGGTGAAAATATAATTTTATAAATTTTAAAAATACTTCAAAATGTATTTATGATTTTTGAGACCAAACTCTATCAACTCTTATTTACCACCAAAATATCATACTATACTCTAGTTAATATAAATTAAAAGCTTTATTACATAATATTATATATATATATATTATATTGTTCTATGGTTCTCAGTGCTCCATGTGTGGGCACATAATCAATTTCATTTTTTTGTGTGACATGAAAGTAAAATAACTAGACTGTTGGATTGGACCGTGCCCTCTTCAATGACACGATTTTTCACGTAGAAAATTAAAAGTTGTTTTTGACAAATGGCAAATGAGAAAATGGCAGACCACCATTTATGATCATTTCTTCACATACTACTCATTTAAAGCTTGCATTAATAGATAGACCAGCATTTTCCCCCCTAGGAGGGCATCCATGATGGCTCAATTTAATGTACGGAAATAATGCCTAGAATCAAATTTATTTTATTTTATTTATATAATTATTTATAATTTTTAGTTTTACCAACAATTATGCCCACACATAATTTATGCATGTTAAACTCGAATTTAATATCTTAAAAATTTTCAATAATTTTATTCAATCTTGTGCTTATCTACTTGGTGGTAGCCATCAAATTTTCAAATATTGTCTAACTTTGCCCTTAGGGAAAGGCAATGCAAAACAAAGAAAAGACAACCACCCAAAACTTGGGAGAGAAAAAAAAAAAAAAAACAAATGAAATGGGAAATGGTTGAGTTTACAAGCCTTCTATTTTTGTTTTTTTAATAATCTATAATCTCTTTATCTATATATATATAAAAACATGAGTGAAGAAAAATATATTTTTATATTTCATCGTATTAAATTTACATTTACAAATAATTATAATATTTAATTTTAAATTATTAGTTAAAAAGTTAAAATAAAATAAAAGGTGTGATAACTATTCATTTAAAAATAATTATAATTTAGTAGAAATTGTGATTATTACAGAATTTAAACTACAATTATTAGTTAAAAAGATTGTGTTAACTTTAAAAGAGAGTTATTATTTAAATAGAATTCTAAAAATAAAATATATGAAAAAGTTGTGATAATTATAATTACAATTATTAGTTAAAAAATTTACTTGGAAAGTTGTGGTAATTTTATTATTGTAAAATAGATTTATTACTTTAATAGAACTCTAACACTACGTTTGATTCGTTGTAATGGAATAGAGTTGTAATCGATAATTCAACTGTTTGGTTAAATGAAATGATGTTGTAATAGTATAAGAAAAAAAATTGAAATGACCATAATACTGTAGCAAATTTTTTAGGTAGATGATTATCGTTATTGTTATTAAATTTTAATATAATAATTATTAAAGTAATTTAATAATAAATAATAAATAATAAATAATTTAATCATATTTTAATATAATAATTATTAAATATAATTTGATAAAAATAAAATATATAATTTAATATTATTTTAAATATAATTATTTTTATATCACATTATATTAAAATATTTCAAATATTTTATTTTACATTTTCTAAGTCTAAGTTTTAAAGGACTAACCTGAAAATTCTATTTTTTTGTTATTCAATGTTGCATGGAATAGCCTTCTTCGGTGATACCAAAGAATAACTATTACAAGAAGAAAAGTAATTGGGAGGTAAATGTCATTCCATTGAATGAGTATTAGATTCAATCAAACAAATGAATGGTTTACTATTCAATGAATAAGAGAGGAATGATATTCCGTTCTCCCAACCAAACATGGTGTAAGTAATTTAATCAGGGGCAAAACGTTATAAGGGTCTAGGGTAGACTGTTAGCCCCAAAAAATTTTGGGTTGAAATTTAAATTTTTTTAATTAAGTGCCCTCAGATTTTTTTAAAAATCTCATTAATCTTACAAAAATTTTAATTAAACCGTCATTTAAAAAATTATTAAACTTTCAAAAATTTAGAACTTTTCTAGTCTTCCCAAAACTCAGTCCCAATATTGACTAATGATTTTAATTATCACTTTATTAATGCTAGAGTTAATTATATTAATTAGTTATTATTTTGAATAATGTTATTTTGCATTAATTATATAAAGTAAAATTTTATTGTATATTGAATATATTAAAAAGTTGTAATTATTATTTGAAAATTTTTATTTATAATATGTGAATTGACAAATTAATATATTTTAATTATATTTAATAATTCAAGTAATAAATATTATTTTAAGTCAATTCCTGTAATTAAAGATATAATACTTAAAAAATAATTAAATATTAAACAGGAAAAATTACATGCAACACATATGGCATTAGAAACTTAAATTATATATAAAAAAAGGGTTTGAAGAAAATTTTGAACTAACTAATATATTATTTATTATATAATTTATTTTTAATTTGAAATATATATTTTATTATTAATAAAATATTTATCACTTTATAAATAAAAATTAAATTTATTTAAATAAATAATTAACTAAAATAATTTGATAAAAATGATCATTTTATAAATATTAAAAATATTTTTAAATAAATTTAAATAATTGCACATAAAAGATTAAATTTTATACTGAATTCTTTTATAGATGTATTTTTTCTTTAACTAGAAAAAGAAAAAAAGAAAAAAGAAGGAAAGTGTTATTTTAGTTTTAAATATCAAATTTTAATTATTTACGTTTAAATATATATATATATATTTTTATAAAGAATGCATTTCTATAGCATAGCATAATATAATATAATATAATGTATTAATACGTTATCTTTAAATTATTATGATGGATTTATTTGATTATTCAAAAAGAAGAAATAAAAATTGAAGATGGGAGTACTAATTTATAATATGTTAAAATTTTTGTAAGATACAAATCCTTTAATGATAATTAGTAATTATCATATTATTATAATATTTGATTTATCAAAATACTTTATACATTTTAATTATTTTTATTCGTTATTATTTTGACTAATGTTAGCTCTAATTACATAAAGGTAAAACTATGTTGTTTAATAAATTATAAAACTTAAAATATAAAATCAAGTATGATGTATGTGGCAATAAAACTAATCTATAATATATATATATATATATATAAAAGTACAAGTTTGAAATTATTTTGACTTGATAAAATATTTTTATATTTTATCATATTATTCGATTCATATCTAAAAAAGTTGAAGTAAAATAGAAGTAGTTATAATTATACATTTAAAAATAATTATAATTTAATTTTTCAAATATTAGTTAAACATGTTGTGTCAATTTTAAAATAAAGTTATTACTTGATAGAAATCTAAGTATAAAATATAAGAGAAGACTTAAATATAATTATTATAGATACAATTATTAATTAAAAGAATTTGAGGTAAAAAGTTATGTTAATTTTATTTATGTAAAATAGAGTTATTCTGAATAAAATTCTAAGTATCTTAATTATCACTTAATTAATATTAAAAATAAACCCCGTGATGCGGGATCAAACTTATGCTTTATTACTGTAAAAGCTTTATGATACTAAGGAAAATATGTATTGTATAATATGTAAAGTTTATAATAATAACAATAATAATAAGTAATGAAAACAATGTTAATTAAATTAAAGTGTTTAGTGTAAAAAAATATTCTTTGCACATCACAAATTTTAGGGAGGGATTGTTGTTACTAGGGATTGGATCTTGACCTTTGTGGTACCTACAAAAAGCCTTACATACTTCATTGGGTTATTGGTAATTTACAAAAAATGTATATAAAACATAAATATTAACTTTCGAAAAAATAAAATACAATTAAAGCAATTCAATACAAAATAGAAACAATATTTAAAATGTAAGTAAGAAAAAATATTATAAGTTTGATTGATGGTAGACAATCTGAAAAAATATTATAAGAAAAATATATGGTAATAATAGAAATTTAAATCAAAGGCAATCTTCGATATATGCTATCTAAATAATAATGTAGTATTTAAATTAATAAAAGAACATTATCTATAATAATTTTAAAATCATTTTAAATAAAATACGACTCAAATTTATAAAAGAAATTTGTTAAATTTTGAAAGGTTAAATATAAAATTAGTATCCATATTTATTTACTTCTCCCAAATTGGTACTTATAATTTTTATCCCTGATTGGTATTTATGATTTTTTGTCCCTAATTGATACTTATAGTTTTTTATCTTAGATTAGCACCTAAACTTTTTTCCTGCCCACTATATTGATACCCAAACCTAATTTTGTTATTTTTTTTTACTGACGTGATAGTGCTAACCATTCACGCACAATGTGTCGTCCTATTTGGCAATAGTTTGAGTTTCTATCTCTTACATTTCTTTTCCCTGTTCTTTGGTCTCTTCCTTCTCTCTCTCTCTCTCTCTCTTTCTTTTTTGTTTCTCCTTTCTTCTTCTTTCTATTTCATGAATATTTTCCTTTCACCAGATTTCTAAAATTTTCATTATTTTCTACCTCTTTCATTTTCTACCTTTTTCATCGGTTCATCCTTTTCATTAACATGGTCTTAGGAATTCTCTTAGCTTTTTTGATGAAAGACAACACCGCAAATCTTCAAAGCCCAACAAATACTTTTAAACAAATCCGACCAGGTGTAAAAACGTACAAATATAAAAATAATTTTTTATGATGATTTAAAATAATATATAAAACTCAAAAAAGAAATTGTGCCCAGAAAAGAAATCTATCAACTTTCTTACTTCTGTTTATTTATTGGTAACTTAATTACCAATAGAAAAGTAATATTTTCTGGAAAAAATAATGGAAAGGAACACATAATCGGGATGAGGAAACAAAAGATTAGAAAGAAAGTTGAAAAAAAGTGATTATTTTTTACATACAATAATGGAGAAACAAACAAAACCCAGAAACACCACCATCATAGCTTCGAGACTTTGCCATAGCTTGCTCCCAAGCTCTACCACTTCCTGTGATCTCTATCACACCATTATTACTCAACCATCACCTTAAATATACCACCACCATCTACTCAGTTTCATCATTCTTACCATACCAACCCAACGATTCAAATGCTGCCATTACCATAAATCAAACCCAAATACCAAATCCACCAAACAAAATAAGAATCAAACAACAACAATATTAAAAAGAAAACAGAGAATAGAGAAGCAAAGAAGATGAAAAAAGGTGAAAGAGACCATCTTTTTCACCTTCATTTTAAAAATGCAAAACCTCAAAATCTTCATCTTCTTTGTCTGAACAATCTTACTCCACTTCCATAACAAACAATTCAATCTTTTATTTGAAGATTCAAATACAATAAATATCGATTTTTGGGTTGTTCGGTATTGGGGTTTCAAACACAGTTGCATCAGACTTCTATCGGCGTCAAAATAAGGTGGAACAGGTGGTGATGGAAGGAGAATAAGAATCTGACGGCGGTTCGACAATGACGAAGATGAGAGGAGAACTAGACTTCTACCTGCGTTGGAGTGCAGTGGTAACAAGCGACAATGAAAGATGAATTAATACTATTAAAAATTTCTTACAGATTACCAAACATTTCTTAACAAACTTGTAATAACCCAGTTTTCCAGTGGTGTCAAAAATTACGATTTTGAAATACTATTTTTATAAACTGTGTTTGTAAATATTAATATTTACAAGGCTAGTATAGAAATATATTAAAATTTGGTTTAGTAA
This sequence comes from Gossypium arboreum, assembly GCF_025698485.1. Taxonomy (NCBI): domain Eukaryota; kingdom Viridiplantae; phylum Streptophyta; class Magnoliopsida; order Malvales; family Malvaceae; genus Gossypium; species Gossypium arboreum. Next base: position 20,083,236 of record NC_069080.1, read on the forward strand.
TTTGTTTAATTGATAGTTAATTAAGGTACAAGTGTAATAATCCTAAAGTCAGTAGTTTTGGAAAATGAGATATCAAGACCTCATTTTCGAAAACTGTGCCTGTGATTATTTTTATTAAATATTCTGAGTTATTGTATAAGTAAATTATATTTTGGATAGACTATTTTTTGATTTAGTGATTAATTAAGGTACAAGGACTAAAGCATAAAATTGATTTCTATTGATTTTATTTGATAATAGAGTTAAATAACATTTAACCCAGGCTTAAAATGACAAATTACTTTATCCTTATGTTAGTGTATGTTAAAAACATGGAATTAGGTGCAAATAAAGTTAAAATTTTATATAATAATAAAGAAATGAATAAAAATGATGTCATCTTTCACTTTCTTTATTTTGTCTCCACCGTTTGGAAAGAAAGGGGGGAATAGAGTTTTATTTTTTCTTCCTTATTTGTTCGACTGGAAAACCGATTGGAGGTAGGCTTGATGTGTTGTAACACCCCTAACTCGTATCCGACGTCAGAACTGGGTTACAAAGCATTACCGGACTTATAACTTAAACATCATACATTTCATAATTAATTATCATTCAAATAAAAAAAAACCATTCAAATACATTCACACAGCCCCTAATACGAGCGCTCAAGGCCTCAAATAGACATTAAAAGTGGTTCAGGACTAAACCGAGTACTCAAGGAATTTTTTAGAAAAAAACATGAAAAATTTTCAATGTGCAGGGGACACACGCCCGTGTGGCCAGGCCGTATGCCTCACACGGCCAAGAGACACGCCCGTGTCTCAGGCCGTGTGGGCATTCGAAATGGGATCACACAACCGTGTCCCAGCCCATGTCCGACTCCGTGTATCTTACTAACTTGGGTCATACGGCCAACCACATCTCCGTGTGCCAAGTCATATACCCTTTGAAATGGCCTCACACGCCCGTGCCAGGCCGTGTACTAGGCCGTGCAAAAATTAGAAGGTATACTGACTTGTGCTACACGGCCAAGCCACACGCCCGTGTGCTAGGCCATGTGAAGCTACTGACTTGGTTTTTATAGAAGTATCAGGGGACACACACACGCCCGTGTGGCCAGGCCGTGTGTGAGACACACGCCTGTATCTCTGCCCATGTGGACAAAAATAGGTCATTTTTCAGGCCATATTCCTTACCCACATTGGTATCAACCTATACACATCCATTTGCACATAACCAAGGCATAAATAGGCATTCAAAACCACCAATATCAAGTTTATAACATGTAATATCCACACATACTACATGATAACCAAAAACACATTCACTTGACCACTTTAACACATATCAAACATATTTCCAAAGTCTACCTAGATGGCCATGTATTTTGGTATGTATATATGTATAAATGGTCATGTATTTTGGTATGTATATTTGTTTTTTAAAAATAATTTCTTTACAATACAACGGAATTTAGGGAACAATGTCAAGTTTTACTTAAACCAGATATCATGCATTTTTTGGTTATTATGCTTAAGTAATCCATACATGTAAAAATCCTTATATGAAAACTTACCAAGCCACAGACCAAAAATAATTAAAAATTACAAACCAAAACAAATAGAGACCTATTAATAATACTTATTAAAAATATTTCGAGGTCCAAGGTGATTCTCCGCATGCCGGGTCCGGTCTTAGTTTCGAGGTTTACCTGAGAAGTTAAACACTACGGGGGGTGAGCTTATGAAAGCTTAGTGTGAGTCAAACAGTTGTTTAAATGGACTTAAAAATAAAATACAGTGAAACATATTAGCATTAACAGAAGAACACAAAACCATCATTAGAATTTCATATCATTACATAGCCATTATCAAATTCATGTCAAACAGCATATGAGCATGGGTTATCATTCATTCAAGTAACAATCATTAATGTTGATACTACTCATTACAATACAAGACAATACGTAGCATAAATCATTAACATTTGAGTATGTCGTGAGCATGATGCAATGCATCAAGGTTCTTACCCAAACCATCCACTACACACCACAAGTTCCCCAGAATTTGTCTGCCAAACTCTAACGAATGCGAGGAAAGCTCGATGTGGTAAAAACAACCATATATCATAAATGTATAAAATCTGTCGAATAACATAAAATGCGATAAAATCACCAATCCTGTTGATACTCTAGGTGCAATGCACTGACTACGTATAAATACGAACTTAATATGCCGTCAGAACTCCACGGAATTCCTCAGTCAACCACAATAATTACCCACCCCAATGCACATGCAATATGTCACACGATCTCATACATAGCCATAATTCAATACTTTAACATTTAATTGGCATGTTCAACACACCTTTAATTATCAAATACTTTCGGAGTATGGAATCAATAATCTAAATTTCATATTGCCGTTAAGATGTTATCATTCACAAATCACAATTTCATGTACATTCACAACTTTTCTGTGTGTATGTATAGCGGTCTTATGAACATTTCATAGTATTTCACTTTGTACGCATATATCATGCATAAGCTGTATTTTAATTCAAAAACATGCTATACATACAATCAATCATACATCAAATTAACCAAACATTCATGACAATGTCAATTATTCAATCCTTCAGTCAAACTAGCAACATTGCTACCATGCCAAATAGTTAGGTCTCAAAACATACCTGATTCAGCCACTTACAAATTTAATTACTTAGCTATTAAGATAAGCCCAATAAGCAAGCTAAATAACCAATTAAATGACAATAATTATCATTACCAATCAAGTTATCAAGTTTAGGACCCACACCTAATTTTATGCTATTTCACAACACACTTGTAAATCTTTCGGTTTCTCTAATGAGCTTTAAAATGAACCTAAATTAAAAATCAGTATTAAAATCAATCAATATGCCTCTTAAATAGCCCTCAAACACCCATCTATGGGGTCAATTCAACCTTTACAATTATAACAAATTTTCAAATCCAAACTAGTTAAGTTTCTTACATTGATCGAATCGGACGCGTGAATGTCTTTCGGCTTTATTGCTGATTTGGGATATTTAAGTCGACACCTAACACATTTAATTACTGAAAAATCAGTAGCTAATCTACAAACTACTCCCCTTTTGGTCTACAAATTGAGTACCTCGCAAGATAACATAAATCTTTCAAAGAATAGTGAGACATGCTCTACAAACTACTTCAACAACTACAACTAAATGAACCCTAATAAAATAACTACAAAAGTAAGATGCCAAAAAGTTTATGGGAGTAAAATGGGTCGATCCTTTGGTAGTCGAGATATGGCTAGATCCAACGAACTGAGTACTTTAACAATTAGAATGCACGGCCCGTGAATATGTTATGTGTGCCATTTTTCTTTTGTAAGGAGAAGCATATACTTGGTGGCAGACTGTTATCCGACATGTGCCCACTAATTAGATTGATTGAGATTTCTTCTGCAAGGAGAAGCATATACTTGGTGGCAGACTAAATTCCATAATTTTTATTACTGGCAGTTCATCTGCAATTACTAGTGGTTCATCCATAAAATAGAGTGTTATCGAATGAATGAGTTATAGGGAACTTTTACTGTGGAGTGTAGCAAAGTATGGGTAGGAATTTTTCTGTTTTACATGAATTGTATTGACATTCATAAACATGCACAAAAGAACTATCGAATTCTGTAATGCTATACGATTGTGATTGTTTAAAGAATTGTTATTTTACATGCTTTATCTACTATTTTGCATTGATTTTTTGTGTGTGTAGAGACTCACACTAAGCTTGTAAAGCTCACCTCCCTTTAATTTCCATCTTTACAGGTAACCCACTAAGTTAAGACGTGAACTCGACATTTGGAAGGTCTCAGCTTGGATTAATATTTTCATTAAAAGTATTTTAGACTTAATATTATAATTTCTATTATTTGGAATTGTATTGTTTTATTTGAACTGTGGCATGGGACTTATATTTTGGGTTTATTTGACATACACAACATTTAATTTGATTTTAGGATTGTTGAAACATAGAACTTGATTTAATGTTGCATGAAATTTGGTTTTCATTAAAAATATGTTCAATATCACTTTTCTGCTGCATTATTATGTGAATAATTTTTGAATAATATACATAAAATTGGAATTCAAATTTTGCGAAGGCAATCATAAAAAAATCAACCAATTTTTGAAAGAAATTGTACTTTTTGGAAACATACTACGCTTTCTACTAAAGTTAGCAAATATTTTAAAAAGACTATTTAATAAACTTCGGTCGTTTACTAGGTTATTTCGGTGGCCAATGTAATCTCCCGAATTCGGTCTTTACGTTTAGGCCAGGTTGGGGAGGTTACAAGTAGCCTCATATAGACAAAAGTCTTATGCCGATCTTAAAAGGAAAGATATTAAATACAATGTTGGTGATAAAGTATTTTTAAAGGAATCACCATGTAAGAAGATTCTTTGATTCGTGAAGAAAGGAAAACTAAGTCCTAGGTTTATCGGGCCATACGAAATTTTAGAGCGGGTTGGTCCAATTGCCTATCAATTAGCTTTACCTTAAGAGTTGGATATAATCCACAATGTTTTCCATGTGTTAATGCTATGGAGGTATCGATTTGATTCGTCGCACGTGATTACTCCAAAAGTGATAGAGGTTCAACCATATTTGACATATAAAGAAGAACCAGTGAAGATGCTCGCTTGAGAGGTAAAAGAATTGATGAATAAATGTGTTCTGATGGTAAAATTTTTGTGGAGGCATCATAATATGGAGGAGGCAACATAGGAAAGAGAGGAATCAATGAGATAGCAGTATCCGTAGTTGTTTACATCAGACAAATTTCAAGGACGAAATTTTTATTTAAGAGGGGGAGAAATGTAACATTTCGTTATGCCTTAGATCCAAGTACAAAGGGAAACTGGGTTAGGGTTTAGTGGAAAATTTTTGAAATAGAATAAATAGGAATTTTGAGTATTAAATTGGAAAGTAATAAGAGCCGATAGGAAATATTTAAATAGAATCATTGACTAAATTGTAGGAGTATAGAAATAATTGTGGAAAAAGTAGGAAATTAGGAAGTTATGAAAATATATGAAAAATATGGCAAAATAAGGAAGGAGTCATAAGAAATTTACTTAGTAAAAATACGAGTCACTTATGAGATTATTAAAGATGATGAGGGATAAAATAGTAATTAGTTAAGAAGATATTATTAGACATAATGATTAAGGGTTGAAGTGTAAAGATGTAAGGTAAAGGGACTAGTTAGCAATTTGACAATTTTTAGGTAAAAATCATGAGATTTTTTTTATGGAATTTTTTAGAAAAGTGAAGAAAAAGATGAAAAGTTATCATCTTTTCACCTTGTCAAACCGTCACCTATCCCCAAACCTCCATCAAACTTTTATGTTATTCTCAAATAAGTCCTTCCACCATTGTTGATCAAACCAAGCTCAAAACCTTTTATTTCTTTGATGTTTCCGTAGTAAAAACTCTAGAGAAGTCCAGTACGTACCTTAGTTTCATGTGAAGAGCTCCCATAGAAGTGTCAAAGGAGAGAGAACATAAGGGTTAGATTGTTAAATCAAAAGTTAAGGTAAGAGATGGTGAAATCTTCATGTCATACATGTCTATTTTCATTATCTAGCAAAGTAAAGCTATATGATTGTTGTTTTGATTTGTAAATATTATATGTTTGTTATGGAATTGAAGAAAAAGAAAAGAGGGGAGAGGACCTAATTGAAGGAAAAGGAAAAGAGAAGGTTCAAGAGTGAAGGAAGAAGAAAACCCACCATCTCAAATTTTTGTTGTAAGTACTACAAGGATTTTCAATTTATTTTCTTTAGAATTTCCTATTGTAGTATATTAGTTACCTAGAATAGTTATGTAAATATTATCATATTAAATAAAATGACTAAATTGTGAAATTATGAAATACGTTAAGAAAAATATAGGTGAAGTATATAAAATGATATACTTGGTTGAATGTCAAATATTTATGTTGAGAAAAATAAAAGTGTATAGAAAGAGCATTGCACTTGTGTTTTATGAAATGAGGACTAAATTGTAGAAGATGGAAAAATATGTAATCTTTTCCAAAATATTTATAAAATGTATATTAATGTATGAAATTCTATTTAAAGCATGTCATTACGTATTAATGGCATGTCATTAAGGATCCTTAGTACGTTCTCTGTTTTCTAGCACGTCTGTGCTCTCTGTTTAACATGCTTTAATGTGCTTTTTGTTTAGCACGCCTTTGTTTACTTATGCATATAGTTAGAGTTGATCATGGCCCGACCTGGCCCGAAGGCTCACCCTAAAAATTGGAGGGTTTGGGCAAAAATATAGGCCCGAAAAATGGGCTTGGACAAAAAAAGAGGCCCGTTTAGAAAACAGGCAGGGCCTCAAGCAAGATTTTTTTGGTCCGGGCCCGGCCCGAATTATATAATAATTTATATTTTATTTTATTTTTAATCATTTTAAATTTTTAATATAACCGCTTTTTATTGTATTTTCAATTTGTGTATTGTTTTAAGAATTATTTTAATATCATTTTTTATTTGTTTTTATGTTTTAAATGTATTTGATTTATTATATTTTAAAATTTTTATTTAATAAAATAAGCTAAAAAATTTTAATATGGGCTGGGCCGGGTTGGGCTCGGGCTTAGGAATTTTATTTTGAGCCGGGCTTGGATAATTTTTAGGCCCATATTTCAGGCCGGGCCAGGCCCAAGCCTAGAAAATGAGCCTAAAGTTTTGTTTGGGCCCAGCTCGAACCTAACCTTGCCCGGCCCATGATCAGCTCTACATATAGTTGCATCTCTGTACTTGATCCGTATATCCTAAATTGTTCTAAATAATCTACTGTGAGCAAATGTATGAAATGCAAGTTATACAAGTATTTAAAGTATCAAGGTAAGTATCAAGGTTAGTAAATTTGTTGAAATAAATGTTTAGTTATAATGATATTCATGTATGGAAGTATGATATAGATTAGTAACATATTAAATATATGTAACACCCCTTACCCGTATTCAACGCTGGAACAGGGTTCGAGGCATTACTGGACTTACCACACAAAAAATCATACAATCCCAAGCCATAAATTTGCGTCCAAATTAAAATCATTTACAATTAATCAGAAAGTTCCTAATACGAGCCTACGAGGCCCAACACATGCTTTGGAAGTGGTCCGGTACTAAACCGAGAACTTTAGAAATTTCTACAAAACTTAGAAAATTTTTAATATGAACACGCCCGTATGGCTTGGGACACGCCCGTGTGGGCAAGCCATGTGGTCGCACACACCCGTATCCCTAACCCATGTAACTTTCTGTTTTACAATGCATGAACAAATTGATATCACATGGCCAAGTCACACGCCCGTGTGCTAGGCCGTTGGTTAATTAATTTTTCATAAAATAGGTTTAGACTTCACACGTCCGAGACACACGCTTGTGCTTGAGGCCGTGTCCTTCACACGGCTTAGACATATGCCAATGTCTTTGCTCATGTGCTCAATTCTAAGCATTCTGTTTCTCAAACTTTAGGTGCAAGGGACATACGGCCAGAACACATGCCCATGGGCAAGACCATGTGTCACACATGGCCTAGACACGCGCCCGTGTGTCTACCCGTGTGGACAAAATAAAAGCTATTTACCAAGCCATTTGCCACCTTTATTCACACATACACATACACCAATTCGATGGTACAAAACATAGTATACTTAGGCAACCAAAACACCCACAATTGTGACCAACACATGCCAATACAATTGCAACATCTATCATACTCACAACATTTATTATGCCCTAAATTAATCATGCAAATTGCACATTCATTAAGCCTCAATTTTCTACTTTCAAGACACCTAATTGTGCACAAATTTATCATCTCATCAATATATCACATTTCCCAACATTTCACATTCATGTTATGAATCACATTCTATCATTCACCAAGCATACCATATAATATACTTAGGCAACCAAAACACCCACAATTATGACCAACACATGCCAATACAATTGCAACATCTATCAACTCACAACATTTATTATACCCTAAATCAATCATGCAAATTTCACATTCATTAAGCCTCAGTTTACTACTTTTAAGACACTTAATTGTGCACAAATTTATCATCTCATAAATATATCACATTTCCAAACAGTTCATATTCATGCTATGAATCACATTCCATCATTCACCAAGCATACCATGACTATATCACTAAAGACATTGGCACATATATGAATATACTTAGGCTTACAATCATGTTAGCCGAAATAAGTCAATTTACACGGCTAAATATCAAATCAAGCCTTTGAGAATTACAAGCCAATACATTGGCTAAAATCATAATGACACATGTAACAAAATGACCAAGTCCCTATCCATGCCATTACCCAAAGATGAGAGTTTGATAGTGTGATTCGAATCTCCGACGATCTCTGATCCGAGGTAGCTTAGCAACATTATAAAACATGGAAAATAAAGGAAGTAAGCTATATAGCTTAGTAAGCTCGTATGCAAGAAATAAGCAACCTTACCATGCATATAACATTTAAATATTATAACATAATTAAATGTAAATTTACTATAGTCTCATGATCATAACTTATTCCACCACAAGCTTACCTCATATTCATCGTTTCAAGCATTTAATAAACATGGGCTTTATGTACATACTTGAACCATCTCGAAATAAATTTACACATATTTTTATCTTTGACATACCCGTGAACCACTCGAAATAATAATGTCGGATACTTGGGAATCTTGCACACTAAGTGCCATATTTATAGCCCATGCTACCTCAATCTCATATCGCATAATTACTCGCTCTTGAGCTAATCAACAGGCCTGCTTACACAAGCTATCAGTTAAGGAGTAGCTACTCGATGCTGCTCACACAAGCTGTCAAGTAACCGCAACATATGCCGGTATACTTAGCCACCGGTAGGACGTACGAGACTAGCACCCGGATCACATAATCACATAACACATAGTCACCTTAGTGACATGTCACTTGTATCCTAATCTATTCCTAAGGTTCAACAGGACTTCTTACTTGTCGAATCATCGTCGAACTCATTCGTAGATTTATACTCATTCACATAATCAAACATACAATTCATGTAATATTAAAGTATTTAAGTACAATTATTCTAAAGCTTATTTTTAACATACGAACTTACCTCGATACAAAATGGCTAATAGTTCGATTTAGTCCACAACCTTGTTTTTTCCCCGGTCTAGGTCAAAACCTCTTTTTTCTTAATCTATAATATCAAATTTAACTCATTCAATCATCACATTATTAAATTTAATCCCAAAAACACCTTATGGAAAAAATTAAATTTTTGCCCCCTAACTTTTCAACTTTTTACATTTTAGTCCCTGGGCTCATAAAATGATTTTCATTTGATTTCTTCATTGCCCAAGCCTAGCCGAACCTTTTTCATGCTCATGAAATCCCACATTTTCCATTTATTCACACTTTTATACACATTTTATATACTCTTACAAATAAGTCCTTATTTGACATTTTCATCAAAAATCACTTGGTAAATATCGTTTATCTAACACCCAACATGCATTTTCTACCATTAAACATCAAAATACACAAATATTCAACATGGGTAAAATTTTAGACTTTGATTTTCTTTCAAAATAATCCTTAGAATAGCTAAATCAAGTTACAACATTCACAAAAACGTAAAAATCATTAAAAACGTGACAAAGATGGACTTACAATCGAGCTTGGAAGCTTGGCCAAAACCCTAGCTATGGCTTCTCTTCAATTTTTGGCTAAGGGGGGACTAAATTGAGAAGATGGACACTTTTATTTGATTTATTTTGTCTTTATTTACCAAATGACTAAAATGCCCTTAATGTATAACTTTAAAATTTTACCTAGCCATGTCCATTTTTTTCTATCCTTGCAATGGTTTAATTACCATTTAAGGACCTCTAATTTAAAATTTTATAGCAATTAGACACCTCTAGCTTCTAGAACACATATTTTGTGCCTATTGCAATTTAGTCCTATTAGTCAAATTGGACACTCTATCGATAAAATTTCTTAACAAAATTTTCACAAAATCATTCAATCATACTGTAGATGCTAAAGTAATAATAAAATTAAAATTTCTACTTCGGATTTGTAGTCCCAAAATCACTGTTCCGATTTGACCTAAAAACGGGCTGTTACAATATATGTTATGTTCATTTATTCTTGTAGTGCTTACTAAGCCTTCATCGGATTAACATGTTTATTTCAATGCGTAGGTACAATTAGATTTGATGGGCTAAAGTCCAGACCGTTAGCTACTCATCTCATCACATTGCCAAGTTTGAGAAATTTTAATATAAAATGACATGTACATAGGTGATGTGGTATGGAACTTAGTAAAATGGGATTAAAATGCAAACCTTTGAAACTTTACTTATTTTGGTATTTAAATGAAGTACTTTAGCAATATTGGAAATGAATTATTAAAAGTTTAAAAGTATGAATTGCATATGTGGTATGATTATTGGTTAAGCATGGTTGTCTTAGAATTGCTTGAAATAGATTTTAAGTGTTGAATTGGTTCATTCTTAAAAGAATCAATTGTAAGAGTCTAACTATCTCTAACAAATCTATTTGCAGGGGTTTTTTAACAAAATTTCCAAATTTTTTGAGCAAAATTGACCTAAAGTATCGATATCAGGGGATTAGGTATCGATACCTGGGCCCTGAAATAAAAAATTTTCAAAACATAAAGCAATTTTGGTATCGATATTAAAGGCAAGATATTGATACCTTCATTAAAAATTTGAAAATTTCGAGTTCTAGAATGCTATTTTGGTATTAATACTGATCAAGGGTATAGATGCCTTGTTATAGGTATCGATACCTTATGTTTTAGTATCGATACTTGCCCCTTGTTTTTCTTAAAAATCATTTTTAAATCACTTTCAAATGTAAACCATCAATCAATAATGTTCCCAAACATTTAAGATAATAATTAATGAGTTAAATAAGTTATAATGCTATAGTTAATGTTCAAAATTACTTAGTGTTTAGTTAAGATCACTTTAGCACCAGATGTGTAATATTCTTATATCAGTTTTCGAAGGTCGGATCAAGTATAGGAATGTTACAGTTATCTTACCAAATTGAAATCAAAATAATATTTTATTTTTAATATTAAAATTTAAATATGAAGAAAATATTTTATTAAATTTAAAATTACACTGATATTCATATTAAGTTACACTTCCAACCTCCAATATTTAAGTAAATTTATTCAATTAGTAGCTAAAAATTACAATTTTTTTCAAAATTTATTATTATTTTCATTAATATTTTAATTATGGTCTGAATTTTTATAGTTGTAATATTTTATTATAAGAATAATTAATATATTTTAATGATGTTAAATGATTTGAATAATTCTAATTTAAATTAATTACTTGAAATAAAAATATTATTTAATAAATTAAAAAATGAACACATAAAATTACTTGTAACACGTGATATTAAAAACTTAAATTTTAAAATTGATACTCTATTATTTTAGTTTTGTTGTTTTAGCCTCTTTATTCTAATTTTTGTTAATGTAATCTTTTATTTTTATTAAAAGTAGGTTTAAGTATAGCTGATAAAAGTATTAAGATTTTATCTTTTAACGTAAATGAGATGAATTTTAGTTATTAAAAAATAATTAACTGGGGAAGCTAAAAGTTTTTAGGAGGGCTGAAATTAAATTGTATATTTTGACAATAGTAAAAATAGAATTTCATAATTTTAATATCTATATTTTTATAATTTTTAAAGGATTAGATTAATTTTTTTATCATTTTTAGGGAGTGTCAAAGTACAATTTTACTTTTCTAATTTAAATTTTTATGAATTTTAAAAGAGTTTAAATAGAAAATTTTTTATTTTAGAGGGCCGGGTGACCTGCTAGGCCTGTTTAGTAAATTAATTTCATTAAGCCTTATGATAGGTAAAGTAGATAAGAAAACATTCTAAATTTGTGAAAGATAAAGATAGGCAAAAATGATGAAGAATTATCGTGTAAACAAAAATGGAGAAATCCATGATGAGATTGTTATGAGATTCCAAGCAAAAAAATATCAAGACAAATTCTGTAAACTAAGTGTTAATCCCACATTAAATAAGGAAGTGAAGGTCCTTGGACTTATATACAATGATTGTACAAGCATGCTTATAACACTTCCATACATTAATAAAAATTATATTTGTTTTAATTAAATATTAACTAATAAACTCAAATAAAATTTTAGTATACTTGGTTATAAAAAAATTGTTTTCTTTTTATAATAGTTTATATCATATAGTCGTAATTATTTCTTCATTTTAAAAAATAAAATGTTTGTACACTCAATTTTATAGTTGTGAAAGTTTAGCAGCTTAAAGACAAAGAATGTACAACTTGATATGATCAGTATTGGCTGGTAAAGACCAATAACAAAATTGAAACGGTGTGATACAAATACCTTCAATTTGGCTGTTCAGGATAGTCAACATCGACCGACCTCTTATCATATTATTATATCATATCGTATCACCGTGTAACATGTCTGAACTTGGATTGTCATTTCTTACTTGAGAGCACCCTGACCACAGGGTCATAATAACACCAAATTGACCATCATCTTCCAATTTTAAAACCTCATGCTATCTTAACTCCAACACACTACATGCAGTGGTATCCAGGTCTTTATTTATTCTACTTTGTATTTGGAGCTAAACAACACCTTTTTCCTATACCCTCTGAAGGTCATTTCAATCATGGTATAGTTTCCTCCTGAAGGAAATTTTCACTAGCATGCTTAGATAAATTTCTCATTTTATGAATACTTTGTTTCTTTTGCTTTGGATGCCAACAGGTTTTGGCTGGAAGCCATGGTGAGAAAGATGGGTTAAATGATGATGCGGTGCTTGATTACCGGGGGAACCCGGTGGACAAGTCGAAAACCGGTGGATGGCTTCCTGCAGGGCTCATCTTAGGTGCTTAAGATGAATTTCAATAGTTAGTGTGGTTTACCTATATATTATGTCATCTTTGCAAATATGAATGGAAACTTTGGTGCAGGATGTGAGCTCTCAGAGAGGATATGTGTGATGGGCATATCCATGAACTTAGTGCCATACTTGGTTGGAGATTTGCATATTTCAGCAGCAAAATCTGCAACCATGGTGACCAACTTCATGGGAACTCTCAACCTGCTTGGTCTCCTTGGAGGTTTCTTAGCTGATGCCAAGCTTAGTCGATACGTAACAGTTGCAATCTCTGCAGCAATAACTTCACTGGTGAGTTTTTCTCATAAATAAACACAGTTGTATCTTTATATTACATGAATGCAAATCAAGAACCATCACTAGACATATGTGTGTATATATATTTTCGAGACTTTTCCTTCCATAAGCTATAAATACAAGCTGAGATCATATATCATCTTGCACCAGGGAGTGATTTTACTAACAGTCGCTACAACAATTCCAAGCATGAGACCTCCTCCCTGCGATGACTATAGAAGACAGCATCATGAGTGCATCGAGGCAAACGGCCGGCAACTGGCTTTGCTGTATGTGGCACTATACACAATAGCACCTGGTTGTGGAGGAATAAAGTCTAATGTCTCTAGTTTCGGATCTGATCAGTTCGACGTGACGGATCCCAAGGAGGAGAATGCTATGATTTTCTTCATAAGTAGGTTCTACTTTGGCATCAGCATTGGATCTTTATTTGGCGTGATTGTACTGGTATATATACAAGACAATATAGGAAGAGGGTTGGGATATGGAATTTCAGCAGCAACAATGGTGATTGCACTAGCAGTTTTGCTTTGTGGAACACCCTGGTACAGGTTTAAAAGGCCTCAGGGAAGCCCTTTAACTATCTTATGGAGGGTTCTGTTTTTGGCACTGAAGAAGAGGAATCAGTCTTATCCTTCTCACCCCAGCCTTTTGAACGATTATGAAAACAGAAAGGTCCCCCACACAAAAAGATTCAAGTAAGTATGATTTCAAATAGTTTCACCCGTTTTCCCAGATTCTGAGCTTTCCCTTGAAAATTAACACAACTTCATTTCTCTGTGCATGTGTTGATTAGGTGCCTTGACAAAGCTGCAGTCTTGGATGACGATTGTGCTGCCAGCACCAACAAAAATAAACCATGCGTAGTATCAACCGTGACCCAAGTTGAGGAGGTGAAAATGGTTCTAAAACTACTCCCCATTTGGTCCACATGCATCCTCTTCTGGACAATCTACTCCCAAATGACTACTTTTACAATCCATCAAGCCACCGCCATGCACCGAACAGTAGGTTCCTTCGTGATCCCTGCAGGTTCTTTCTCTGCCTTTCTGGTTATCACCATCCTCCTCTTCACTTCCCTAAATGAGAAAGTGTTTGTTCCCTTGGCTCGAAAACTTACCCATAATGTCCAAGGAATCACATGCCTCCAAAGGATAGGGATAGGACTCATTTTGTCTATAGCTGCCATGGTGGGTGCTGCTGTTGTTGAGAAAGAAAGGAGGGAAAGGGCGATTCAGAAAGAAATCAAACTAAGTGCCTTTTGGCTATTCATTCAATTCTTCCTCGTAGGTAGCGGGGAAGCTTTTGCTTATGTTGGACAACTTGAGTTCTTTATTAGAGAGGCACCGGATCGAATGAAATCCATGAGCACAGGGCTTTTCCTGAGTACCATTTCAATGGGGTTCTTTGTGAGCAGTTTATTAGTGTATATTGTGGACCATGCGACCAAAAAGAGCTGGCTAAGGACCAATCTGAATAAAGGGAAGTTAAATAACTTTTACTGGTTACTTGCAGCATTGGGATTTATAAATTTATTGGTTTTTCTTATCCTTGCGTCAAGACATCAGTACAGGACGCATCTGCCTATTAAACCCGAGTCAAGAGAGGAGGAGCTTAAGAGCTTGAACAATGAAATGATAGAAGACGTGGAGAAGAAGGCAAGCATCCAATCATTGAAAAATATAGAGCCATAGAATTGGTTAGAAGATTGCATTAAATGTTCCATCATGTTTGTGTCATGGACAATTGTATGGTGGCATTCAATTATTCTTTCTTCTGCTCCATATGAGGTTGTCCAATTACGGAATTTTTATTTGTATTTCTTGTTAATTACTCCAACTCTAGATGTTGGACGTGATTTCCATTTCTTCTCATAGAAGTAAGCTATCGATGTATATTAAAGATAGAGAAATTTACAATGTATACCACGATGTGACTAAAAAATAAAATTATATAGTAAATTAATATAATTAATAAAGAAAATTTTGATTGAATTGTAAATTTTAAATATTGCAAATAATAGAGCTTATGTTATTTTTATTCCTATTCTTCTATATAAAATATATGAAATGGTAAAAATATTTTTAAAATAATATACTTTACTTTGTAAATGGTATTTTCATTATTACTCAATTGAATTGATGTCGGTTATCTTGTGACACTAAATTTAATAAAAAAATTAATATTAGTAGAGATATGCATGAGTGTCACATAATTTAGTATATGTGATAGTAATGTTTCTTTTTATCTTTTATTTTTGGTACTCAAGCTCATCAATATTGATACATCCTAATATTAGAAAGTGTGTTTAAAAATAATTTATGGAAAAAATTTGTGAGTTTGATTTGAGGAAATAGCTTAATGATTTACTTGTTAACTAAATATAAATAATGATTATTTGATACATTATTTGTGGAGTTTTTACATTCTACAAGTACGTTGAAGGTGTGATAAGTGTCACATTTATTTATATATATATATATTATTTTATTACACCATATAATTCACTTATCAAGTACTTAACCCACTTGTGGAGTATAAAAACTCCACAAATGATATATCAAATAATTTTCCGAAAGAAAATTTTTATTTTTTTGAAAATGACTATCTTTTAAAAAGAGTAAGTTAATTTTTGAAAAAAACAAACCTTATAACTAACATGATTTTTATGTTAAAATTATATTGAATTGACATGAATATTATTATATTCATAATAAATTTTATTTTAAGTTTGAAATCTTTAAAATATTATCCCAGATATTCTAACTTTTAATATTATTAAACATTTATATTTATGAAAAATTATTTGATACTATTGCTTACGAAGTTTTTAGACTCCATAAGCGAATTAAAGGTTTGACAAGTATATTATAAGGTATAGTAACAAAATAAAAATAATTAATCATATAAATAAATATGACACTTGTCACACTATCAACCAACTTGTAGAGTCTAAAAACTTCATGACGATGTATCAAATAAAACCATTTATTATATTTAAAATATATAATAAATTATAATTTATTATTTTAATAAAATTGTTTAATATTACAATTTTATTTTAACCTTAAGAATAATTTCAAATGATAATATTATTTTGTAGAAAATAATTTGTTTTAATATTATAATTATAATTATATAATTTATGTTATATCTCGAAAATCGGGTTAGAAGAAAATTGGGTTAGTGGACCTAGAGTTGTCACACTATATTTTTATTTATTTAAAAGTTCATAAAATTATTTCAAGATTGAGTTATTTATTTTAATGGTTAAGGGAAAATAATGAGAGAGTGTAATTGGTTTAGAGACTTCAGTTCAATTTCCTTCCCTTGCATAACTTTTATTTTTGGTATTTTTGCCTAAAAAACTTTAGGTGTCGTCCAAGCTTGTAAACCTAGGTATAAAACATATTTTTTTAAATTTTTGTTCATCCTATTTTCTCATTTTCCTCCCTTTTACTGCCCCTTCATCTTTGTGACACCTTATACCGGACTCAGTTATTGGATTTAAATATAAAATGCCACATTCTGTTGCCGAAACAACTTACTTTTCTATCTTTTTTTTTGAAAAGGAAACATAGTGGTAAAATTATTTTATAAAATTTTCGGCAGCATTTCTGCCGATTTTACATAAAACCCCTGCAAAATTTAGATTACACAAAATATCTATATTCAAATCGACCCCGTGTTTTCTTACTTCTTTAATAAAAAACCCTCTCTGTCTAGTAGGAGGTGCAGGCCGAGGTGCGATACTAGTAACTCTCTGTAACAAATCATCAACAATATGTAGTAATGGATCATCACCTTGAGCCGACTGTCTCTGTTCGAAAGTTTTTAGGGACTGATGAACACTAGTTCCCTCTTCACCATGTGTATTATGTCTATTTTCGTCTTCAATTTCTCGTTTCATACTATATCTCGATTCCTCAAATATTTTACTATACAAAATTTCAAACAAAGCAATTTCAACATTCGATTTTAGCTCAAACTCAACATTTAATACTGGCATGTACATTAGACTTCACTATAAATAATACATCACATTTTTACTTATCCGGTATCAAATTTGGATAGCTCTGATACTACTAAAATGTGACACCTTATGCCGACCCAGTTGGATCTGAATATAAAATGCCACATTCCGTTGTCGAAGCATCTTACTTTTCTATCTATTTTTTAAAAGGAAACATAGTGGTAAAATTATTTTATAAAAAATTTTGGTTGCATTTCTGCTTATTTTATATAAACCCTCTGCAAAATTTAGATTTCACAAAATATCTACATTCAAATCATCTCCCAAATCAATTTCCAGTATTTCGATAAACTAAATTTCTACGCTATACTATTTCATCAAAACATTAGTTATAAAGTATTAGCAAAGAAAACATAATGAAAATATTTAAATTTAGTTTACGACATAATATTATATAAATACAAGCCTAGGTACATGTTACATCAACTATAAAGTAAACTTTTCACCAACATTGTTTGAGCTGAGTTTCGGTTCTTCGGATGCTACTAGAATGATCTAACGAATCTAACTACCTGCACACGAAAAAAAAGACAAACTATACTTTGAGCCATTTTTATGCTCAATGGTGCTTATATCATATAAATCATTATATAAGTATTAAATATAAATTAATTGATAGAAATAAGTTAAAATATGATTATTAATAGTAACATCCCAATAAAAGAAAATTCTAATATTAGTAAACTTTAATATTTTGATATTGACAAATCGAACAAAGAAAATAAACTTTTTAATCAAATTCAAAATCACTTAATTAATTTAATCCACACAACATGGAAATTCAAATAATTTCAAATTTTGTTTTTGTTTTTTTTTTCAACTTAGACACTTTACTAAAGTTTAGACTCATAACCAGTTATACAAATCCACCATCCTGAGTTGTTTGACAATGATGGCTATCAGAGTAGTCCACGACCCTTTGGGAATTGGGACTACCCACGACTCTTTAGGAATTGGGGCTAATAATAAAAACTGACCAATTTGGCCTTTCCTCCCTCGATCCTCTAGGAATTGGGGAGTTCTAAATCCTCTGATATAAGGACTCCATGGCATGTCAATTATACATGATTTAGTCTAACATATTGTAACAGGATAAAAAAAAAACCAAATTTCATGATCCTTTTCAGTTCCATTTTCATATAACTCACATTTCAATTTGGTTTCATATTCAAATCACATATTGCATAATGTAAAATTAAACTTCCAATTTGAAACATATTAAACATTTTCTTGCTCAATCATCGAAAATCATAATACTCAAATCTAAATCATAACCATGAAACTAGTAATTTAATCATATGAAAAACATAGTCTTCATCTCGAAACATAATTTTATAATTATTAGCTAAATCATTCAAACTCATCCAAAACTCATAAAAAAATAAAATCAATATAACTAGTCATAGTAAACTAAATATTCTAAAGCTTTATGTAATGAAAATAAGATATTAGCACAAAACGAAGTTTTAATCGCTTTACTCCTTCTCTTTGCCTTTCTCCTTCAAGATATTCGATTCGTTTTCAACTACAATAGGAGCAATTCAATACGAAATAATGTTATTTATCCATTCTAATACTAAAACTAATAAAAACAAACTTAAATATGCATGTTTAATGACAACTTAAGTTTCCTAGTCCAAAATTTACATATTTTTCGACTCGATTATCCGTTTTCAATTTCGTCTTCACTAGAGTACTCTGCTTCACAAGCTATCATTTAGCACCAATATTACACAAAATGGCCAATGTTCTGTACTTCCCCTTCACCATAGCCAAATTTACAAAGTAAAATTTTCATCCATTTTTATTTCTTTTTCACATTTCTAACAAGCTAGAACTCATCTTTTAATCATTTCCTATCCAAAAATATACTTATTTCACTTAAGTTTGAAGAAATCTAGCAAGCTTCAAAGATTCAAAATCTATGAGAAGTTTGAAGAAAAACCATACCTTATACTTGAATTTGAAGGAAAATAATGGAAGCAAATTTTTTTCTTTCCCATTTTGTTTATGTGAAAAGAAGAAAAATGATAAAGATTTTATCTTTTCTCTTTTTTTCTCTTTTTTATATATTACAATATCAATTAATAAAATATTATTACTTATTAAAATATTATTATTAATAAAATATCATTTAAAATCCATTATGAAACCATTGATTTTTTTAAGTCAAGGTAAAATTGCCATTAAGTCATTTCCATCATAATAAAAACGGATTACTTGCAGTTTAGTTCCTATACTTTCCCAACTTATTCAATTTAATCATTAAACTCAATAGCAAGTTTTTAACTTAACCACATGCTCCTAGTAATAACTCTCTATGTTTTCATGTCAAACAGTTTCCTCTAGAAACGACCATAATTTCTTATACCATTATTTATTTATATATCACTTATTCAAGAACTTCTACCATAAATATTCTTCTTCTCTCTCTCTTTTTTAAAATGGGAATATTACAATCTTCTTCCCCCCTCTTCTCTTCATTTTTTCCCTTCTCACCATTGTAGTGTCATTCTTTGCTTCATAGTCCCTATCGTTTTGCACCTTTCTTTTGTTGTTCATCATTCTCCATATTCCTGTTTATTTGCTGCCATTTTTGAGTTTTTAAATTGCCTCATTGCTACCAATACTTTCAACACCTTTTGATTTGTTGAGAAATGTGTCCATATTGTAGTAAACATGTAACTTTTTTCTATTTATTTGAACGATGAATAAATAAATGAAGTTAATTTCACATTTCACTATTATATCTTTTGTATTTTTTGTCTTTCATATTTTGCATGCATAGCGAAATTGTGACAAAAAATATTAGCTTGTTGATTGTCTAAAGTTCAAACTGAAGATAAATGACATTGGAAGAATGTTTACATTGCGAGAAAGGCAACTTACTTCAGTAGATAATCTAAATGAGCCCGTAGTCTTGTAAAAGAATCAAAGCGAGCATTTGATTCAAATACTGAGAAGGATTATTATGTTGTCTACAATTCCAATTAGGGAGATGGCTAGTCTTGGCTGTAACACCCCAAACCCGGCCTAGATGTTATGGCCGAATCTAGTAATGTCACATGGCAGTGCTTTAGAAATCGCAATGACGTTAAAACCATTTCTCCATAGGTACCTCTTTTCATTATCTTATGCTATCTTCCAAAACATGTCATTAACTATTTTCAAAACATTAAACTTTGCGGAAGCTTTTAAAACCATTTCGTATGCGTGGTAATTTCGTAAAACATTTGATTCTGTTGAAAACTCGAGTTTTCTTATTACTAGCAGTAAAAACCGTAAAACCCTGCAAAATCCCAAATTAAGCAAAAATCCATAAAGGCTTTAATTACATCAAATTTTCCCAAATATAAATTAAATCATAAGAAAACAGAAAATAATCTAAGCGGAAAACCATGTGGCCATCGCTGAGTCCTCCACTGCTCCGACCAGTCTATTGCTGGGGATTATCTGAGTAGATAAAATAGAAAAGGGGTGAGTTTTCGCAAACTCAATGTGTAATCCCCACAGATATCAAACATACAGAATAATCAAACATTAGAATACAATCTGGGGCCGAAGCCCATTACAGAACTAGTCTGGGCCTTAGCCCATTCAGATATAGATGCAAAATAGATCATCAAAATCCTACCCACCAGCCTCTACAGACCATCTCAATCCAACCCTACACACCATGTGGGGATAAAATCATCCCACCCATCCCTACACACCAGGTTGTACCAAAATGCGGTACATAATCAGAAAATTACAGTTGAGCTTCCAGATATCAGGCTTAAAAGCCCTTCAGAATACTTCCTCCAATATAACATCAATCCAACCCCGATACAATGCAACATGCATTTATGGCATGCTAAAATGTAGTCTATCAGATTTACAGGTTAAGTGTCACATGCTCAAACCATACATCACATAATCAGATCACGAAATTAGGGGTCTAAGTAATGCTTACCGACCCTACAACAGGTCACAGTCGACTTCGGCGACCCGTGCAACCTTACAGAGTTTTTAATAAAAATGGGCTCACACGCTCATGTGGTCTTCCTGTGCGGCCAAAATTGGCCTTGGTCGTGGGGATCACACAGCCTAGCCCAAATTTCACATATCCGTGTGGTTCACCCGTGTCTCGCACATGGCTTCACCGGCCGTCACACGACCGTGTCACACGCTTGTGTCTTGCGTGCACAGCCTAGCTTGTCGACCACACACCCGTGTACTGCCACACGGCCTACCACACGGGCGACCACACGCCCGTGTGGTGTCGACAGATTCATTTTTTGGCTTTCACTGATTCTCGAATTCTGTGGTTTCGGGTACACACCTGGTTTAATTTCGTAGCAAAAACACTCTCGAGCACTCCAAGGCCTAAAATCAAGATACCCCACATCAATTTATGGATTTCCAAGCGAAATCGATAACCAAGAACAAATAAAAACTCGTCTTACCGCTTACGATACCCTCTGCTAAACCATGCTAAAACATGAGATACACGATTTACCCCTCAGCGCCTCTTCCTACACCATTAACAAGAAGAAACACATTACTAGAAATCATTGTCAGTCCACGGTGGAAAAGAAAGATGGGGACACTTACCGAACCCGTGACAACAACGCAGAACAATCGAAAGTAAATTGAAAACCAAAATTGATAAAACTAGGGCGAGAAAGATGGAAATTTCAGCAAAGAGTCAAAAAGAAAGAATGGTACGAAATTTTAAAAAAAAGAAGGAGAATCGAAAGCTGTATTTTCGAAAAGAGATAATCAGAATATTTCTGATAATCACCATATCTCAACTTCCCCTCACTAACTCTACTACCCCACTCCCATCAGAGTTTTAATTTTACTCAAACACCTACACGGTAACAAACAAAAGTAATTCCCCTCGCTCATGCAGGGATTCGAACTCCAGACCTCCATTAGCCTTTACACTCCACTTAACCACTAGACCAGTAGGCCCATTCTGATACATTCTTACAATCAATAATATACAAGCCCGCTGAACCCAGTTAAGGCTCTATTCATAAAAATGTCAAAATTACCGAAGCTAGGGCTCAAACTTGGGACCCCTTACACACACCCAAAATACTTAACCATTGAAGCAGATACACACTTGTGTCAAATAATTACAGAAACACATATATAGATAATTTGTATTACAAGTTTACAAAATTCAGAATTCGAGAAAATTGGGGCGTTACAACTCTACCCCCTAAAAGAAATTTCGGCCTCAAAATTTACCTGATCAGAATAGATGAGAATACTGCTGACGCATCGCATCCTTAGGCTCCCATGTAGCCTCCTCAGTACTTTGGTTACGCCATAGGACCTTAACCAAAAGAATGGATTTCCTTCTTAGAACTTTAACGTCGAGATCTAGAATATAAATCGATTTTTTCTCGAAGGTCAGATCTGGCCGAACCTTAATTTCCTTAACAGGAAAAATATGCATAGGATCAGAACGGTAGCGCCTCAACATCGAGACGTGGAAAACATCATGAATGTGGTCTAGCTCTGGAGGTAACTCCAACTGATAAGTAATTAGTCCCACTCGCTTCAGAATCCTGTACGGCCCAATGAACCTAGGGCTCAACTTGCCCTTGCAACCCAACCTCAAATCTTTCTTCCAAGGCGAGACCTTCAGAAACACGTAGTCCCCCACAGAATACTCTATCTCTCGACGTTTCAGATCCGCATATGACTTCTATCTATCAGAAGCCACTTTCAGTCGATCTCGAACCAAATGGACCTTATCTTTAGTTTTAGAAACCAACTCCGGACCCAAAATACGTCGCTCACCCAACTCAGTCTAGCATAAGGGAGTGTGACACTTACGACCATACAGTGCTTCATAAGGTGCCATTTGTATACTAGATTGGCAGCTGTTATTGTAAGCGAACTCTGCTAATAGCAAGTACTCCTCCTAACTGCCTCGGAAGTCAATTACACATCTCCTCAACATATCTTCTAATATCTGAATCACCCTCTCCAATTGACCATTTTTCTGAGGATGGAAAGCAGTATTGAAATCTAATCTTAAACCCCGAGCTTCATGAAGTTTCTTTTAGAATCGAGACGTGAAACGAGGATCCCTATCAGAGATAATCGAGATAGGTACCCCAAGAAGCCTCACTATTATAGACATATCGAGTTTAGCCAACTTTTGCAGAGAAAAGTTTGCCCTGACCGGGATGAAGTGCGCGGACTTCGTCAATCGATCCACGATGACCCAGACAGAATCCTTCTTAGTGGGTGTTAGAGGCAACCCACTAATGAAGTCCATCTTATTCACTCCATCTTATTCACTCCTACTTCCACATCGGTATCTTAACCGGCTATAGCGAACCCTGTAATATCCCGAATTAAGGCCTAATTGGAATAGTGGTTTTGTGACCACAAATTCGAGATAGAAATAATTATTTTATAATTATTTTGAGGTTTATGATATGATTGCATAATTGTGTGAAAATTTCGTGAAGAAATTTTTGGCATAACGAGTTTAATTTAAAGTTAGGGACTAAATCGAATAAGTTGTAAAACTTGCATTCTAGAAGTTTTTAGTATGAAATTGCTTTGAAATATTAATTAGGAGGTCTTAAATGGTAATTTGACCAATTTTAAGTTCATGGAAAAAATTAGGACATGGAAGGAATTTTTTGAAAGTTTAGTAGTAAGGGCATTTTGGTCATTTGGACATTAAATGAAATAAAAATAGGAAAAATAACCCAAAATGATCATCTTCTCCATATTGTTCTGCCGATTTTTGCTCTCCTCCATAGCTAGGGTTTCTTCAACTTTCAAACTTCATAGTAAGTGATTTCAAGCCCCGTTTTTAATGATTTTTATGTTTTTGAAATCCCGGTAGCTCTATTTGGCTTATGTTAACAATAATTCAACCTATGGTTCATATTTGGAAAAATACCCATAGGTGAAATTTGTGTATTTTGGTGTTTTATGACAGAATATGAGGTTTTAAATTTTGTTAGACAACTTGTGCTACTCGATTTTGAGTAAAAACGAGTAAAAAGGCTTAATCGGTAAAAATATTTAGTAGTCATAAATACATGTTAGAGTGAGAATTTGATGTTGCCATAGAAGGGAAAAATGATCAGAATGTCATAAAACATAATAATAAGGGATGAAATTTAATTCCCAAGCCTAGGGGCAAAAGTGTAATTATGCAAAAGTTTAGGGGCAAAATGGTAATTTTGCCAAAGTTCGTATTAAGGACTGTTTTAATGAATGTATGTATTAAATCAGATTAATTTGGTATTATAGATCAAGAGAAATGAGATTCAAGTCGTGATCGAGGGAAAAACAAAGTTTACGAGGAATAGGCTCGATTGTTAAAAATTTTGTACCGAGGTAAGTTCATGTGTAAATAAGGTAGCATAATTGTTATTTTTAAGTTATTGATGTTAAATATATGATATGCTGATTTTTATCATGAAATATATGCTTTGTGGTTATTTTTGAATAAAATGCAAATTAAGTGTATTATTTGTTAAATATAAAGTGCTACTGAGTATTGGTTTCGGTATTTTACGGAAGATGGCAAGGAGATGTGTTCGAGGAAAATCCCGTTTGAACCTTAGGAATAGATTAGGATACAAGTGACATGTCACTAGGATGGTTGAACATCCGAACTCGTTGAGTTGAGTCTGAGTTCACTTATGGATGTGAAATGTCCGAACTCGTTGAGTTGAATCCGAGTTCGTGAGATGTAACTAGGCATCCGAACTTGTTGAGTTGAGTCCGAGTTCACTTATGGATGCGAACGTCCGAGCTCGTTGAGTTGAGTCCGAGTTCACTTATGGGCGGGTTACATGGTAGCTTGGCTACAAATATGACACTTATGTGCAAATTATCCATGTACCCGAGTTATATTCCGATGTGTTCAACGAGTAAAATTTCTAGTGAAATGGAAGAACATTTAAGATGCAGGTGACGTATTGGTAAGTATTGTGAAATGGACACTTTGGATAGGTATGTACTTAACCTTCGGGTTGAAAATAGATACAACAACGATAAGGTGGTAAGATGATTAATGATGTTTAGAAATGTGATATATGTTTTGGTGATACCATGCTAAGGTTGTTTGGTATAATTGTATTGTTATGTTACTTGTTATTTGCATATGACTTACTAAGCATTTATGCTTACTCCCTCCTTTTCATTCACTGTAGTTTTGAACAAGCCGGCTTAGGAATCGGGACAGGTCGAAGGTTCGATCACACTATCCGAAGGACTCTTTTTGGTAAATGGCTTGTAAAACTTAAGTATGGCATGTATAGCAATACACCTATTTTGTGTAAATAATTTTGTGATATGGCCATGATTTGGTTGAGAAAATGCTTAATAATGATGAGTCATGGAAAATGCTAAGTTAGATCATGTTTGATGTCATGGAAGTTTAATATGTTATCTAGATCATAAAAACTCATGAAAAGATGAAATTTGCCATAAATGAATATTGCAGCAACAACGACATGAGTTTGAAAATTTACTAAAATCATAGAAATTGAATTTGGTGATGGATTAAATATGAAATTGAAGCCTAGTATGTCTAGTTTCATATAAAACAAATGAAACAAGTAAAGGAATTATATGTTATAAGATATTTGAATTTTAGTGAAACAGGGCCAGAGCAATTTCTGGATCCCCTGTTCCAAATTTAGAAATTTACCATAAATTGTACAAAAATAATTAGGTGGTGTATTTTATATTCTTGGAATCCTTATTGAGTCTAGTTTCGGAATAAATAAACATCATAGTTATATAAACTTTTAACAGAGAGAAATATGGTTCGTAGTAAACAGAGGTCAGTCTAGTCAAGTCCTGAAACAGGGGTAACTTTAACTAATAAACTGTATTAATTGGACCAACCAAAAACTCTAGAAAAAAATTATTAAATAGATATATGAGTCTAGATTTAAGGAAAATTTACGGATCTTGATTTTTAGTTTTGTAACTCGAGATATGATTTTTCTTGTAACTGTGTCGCAGGTAGCTAGAAAGCTGTGAATGTAGAAATAAATGATTCGAAGTTCTTAATTCGATAAATTATGTTCGGTAATACCTCAAGCTCGACTCCGGTGACAGTCTCGGGCATGGGGGTGTTACAAACCCGAAGGTAACTAATGCTCAGTTTTAACATGCTGACAAGTCAAACAGCGAGCCACGAAGTTAGTAACTTCATGCTTCAACTCTGGCCACCAGTATACATCTCGTAACCTTCGGTACATTTTATTCCCACTGGAATGCATAGCATAAGGGTTACTATGCGCTTCCCTCAGAATCTACTGTCTCAAGTCCTTACCATTCGGTACACAAATTCGACCGTGAAAACACAATACCCCATCTTTATTAATCCCAAAATCCGTAGTAACACCACTCTCCACTTGACAAAAACGCAACTCCAGAGACTTGTCCCCATCTGTTTATCTCTGATCTAATCAATCCATGTCGGTCTCACTTAAAGTTCAGCTAACAGACTCCCATCATCAAAAAGACTCAGTTGAGCGAACATTGCTTTCAGATCGATCGTAGCCCTGTGGTTTAACGCATCGGCCACCACATTGGCCTTACCAGAATGGTACTCGATAGTGCAGTCATAATCTTTAAGTAGTTCAACCCATTTCCGCTGGCTAAGGGTTTAACTCGTTTTGAGTAATGAGGTACTTGAGGCTTTTGGGATTAGTGTAGATGATACACTTCTCACCATATAGGTAATGCCTCTAGATTTTTAATGAAAATACCACGGCGGCTAACTCCAAGTCATGCGTTGGGTAATTTACCTCATGAGTCTTAAGGTGACGAAACACATACACAACTACCTTTTCATCTTGTATCAAAACACAACCTAGACCTACATGCGACGCATCACTGTATACCACAAAGTTTTTACCGAGCTTAGGTTGTATCAGAACTGGAGCCTAAGTTAAAACCATATTTAGTTTATCAAAGCTCTCATACTGTGCATCAGTCCAAACGAAAGGAACTCCCTTAGGCAGTAGTTTAGTTGTCGGAGCTGCGATCAAGGAGAATCCTTTAACGAAACGTCGATAATATCCTGCCAACCCCAGAAAGCTACGGATCTCAGACATATTTCTTGGCTATTTCCAATTTAAAACAACCTCAATCTTACAAGGATCGACTCGTATCCACTCAGCAGAAATTACATGGCCCAAAAATGTCACTTCCCGAAGCCAGAACTCACACTTGTTGAATTTCGCATACAACTGTTTCTCATGAAGAATCTGTGGAACCACTCTGAAATGCTCATTGTGATGATCCTCTATCTTAGAATACACCAATATGTCGTCGATGAACACCACTACAAACTGATCCAGATAGGGCTAAAATACTCGGTTCATTAAATCCATAAATGTCGCCGGTGCATTAGTCAAACCAAAGGGTAAATAGTATACAATAAGGAGTTTTCAATCATAGTACTTCTTGTGAACTGACTCCATGGTCAAATAATTGCGAATTATCGGAACAATGCTTCTGGATATAATTGCTATTACTAGAGCCTAATTGCATATGTCCGATTGGTCCCTCCACTAGCTCATCAAAAGCTCAACCAGATTGTCTTTGAATCAAAAGAAAATTCTACAACTTTAGAAGTAATTTAATTGAGTCGATTTATTCAATGTGGAATTAAATTAGGTGGTCGTGAGAATTGCTCAACTAGAGAATTTGATTAAAGAATTTTCTTAAAAAAATAATTTGGAAAATCTAAGTGATTTTTTGGAAAAAATAATTTTGATAAAGTAAAATTAAATTAATCAAATTATTATGATATTTTTGGAAATTAATTTTCAAGCCAGGCAATTGGCCCAATGAGTAATTGAACTTGAAAATTAGACCTGAGATTGTTAATTAGGCTCGGGAGCCCAAAATTGAGACTAAGATCCAAAAATTGATTGGATCGAGCCCGATATGTAAAATCGGGCCGATGGTCCAACTAGTGGCTAGATTGGACCGGTCGGGTCGTCACTGACCCAGACCGAATCGACAGCAGCCGAACCAGTTCTGTGTGTCGTAGGGTGTCGTACCTACATAATTGAAAATGGCAATGTAGACGGCTGCGACGGTGGTGTCAACGACATCCCTGTGGCCAACGATGGTTGGTCTTCGGATCCCCATTATTGTCCCCTCTACTCCTCCTCCTTAAGTGTTGTCGATTTATTTATTATTTATTATTTTTCCTCTTCTTTTTATTTTTGATTTATACTGCTAGTTTCAGCCTTTATCCTTATTATTTTTAAGCATTAAACTTTTCCCTAAACACCCTAAAAACCTTCTTTGGTACTACCCTAATCAACCACTTTTTTGGCCGTGAGTGGTGGTGATTCCGCCCCTTGGAACACATTTGTTTGGATGTTGTATTTTATGTTTTGCCACCTCTTTATAGTAGAGTTTTAATAGATATTTTTATGTTTTAATCAACTCTTAGCCTCTTCAATTAAGGGTGTAATTGATCCCACACATTCGACAACTCAGATTTAGATAACGAGAAGTGTAAGTGAGAAATTAAGTGAGGTTTTGAATCAATTTAGTTCCATTTAAATTTGTTGTTATGGCCGATTGTTCTAGGGCTTTAGGTTGATTTTTGGCTACTGATTTTGAATAAAATTTGGTCTTAAGTACTGATTTTAACGCCTCAGATCCGCAGTGAAGTTTGATTTAATCCACACTCTTATTTCACGTAAAAGCAATGTAAGTTCGCTAGATGTTTTGGATCTGAAAAAATCGTAGTTGTATCATTGTTTTGGCTGAACCCTTAGGGGTGTTTCAAGGATGGTCATAATCGAATTATTAATGTTTTAAGTGTTGTTTTTGGATCAGTGATCATTTAAAGCTTAAGTATGGAAGTGCGAAATTTTATGGATTAGCGTTACGAAATTTGTGAAATAAGGTGTGGGTCCTAACTTTATGTAATTGATTGTCAATTGTTAAAATATTTGTTAAATTGATAATATATACTTGCTGGTCGGGCATGGTCGAGTGGCCAAATAAGTGAATTAAAATGGTGCCAAGTAAGGTATGTAACTTAGGGGTGTGCAAATTTCGGGTAAAATCAAATTTTTTTGGTTAACCGACCAAATTCGGTTAATTGGTTGGTTAACCGTAAAAATTTGGTCGAGGATTAGTTAATAATTTTTTTGAAGTTTGGTTAACGATTAATTCGATTTAGAATCGATCGATTTACCTAATTAACTGAATTTAATAAATAACATTATAATATTATAATATATAAATATTAGCCCACCACCCACTTAAACCCAAGCCCCAACAACCACCGGCCTACCCCAAAATAAACCCAATGATTCATATATATATATAAACCCAACCCAACCCAATCCTAAAAACTACAAATAATTTAATAAATTAATAAATAAAAATAAAAATTCTAAAACTAAAACTAAAGCTAAAACTAAAAATCATGATTCAAAATTCACCTTATTCAAAATCCCTCAAACCCTAACCCTTTCAAAATCCCTAATTTGAAAGCTCCAAAAATCTCCAGTGCCAATCACCTTCGTGAAACGTTCAGTGTCCACCAGTTACATCGTCTGGCATCTACCAGTCACACCATCCAGCGTCCACCAAGTCACCATCTTAGTTCCAATTTCGACATCTGACGAGTTATGGTAGGCTTTTCCTCTCAAGCTTATAGATGTCTATACTCCTTAAATGGTTGCAAGTATATTTGAAAAAATATAATAAACACCTATAGCTCTTAATGTATAAGTTTAGCTTTCTTGAACATAAACCAAGAGAATATTGAACTGCATAAAGGGTTATTCTGAATTAAGTAAGAAAACAATTAAGCATTGAAAAACATGATTGATGGTTCTTCTTCTGTTAGTCAAATTTGACATCTATTAAATTCAGCTACATTAATATGATTGAAATGCACACTCTAGCTATGTTGACTTTCTGTGTACGCTATACCCCTACTAGGATCCTTATATATATAATACGAATTAAGTATTGAAAAGCATGATTCTTGTATAATTATGTACATGTCAATGTACTTGGAATCGTTAAATGGATAGCTATGTTTTGTTTGCAAGAGATTATCTATATTAAGGAATGTAAGGCCATTAGGATCATTCGAACTTGTTTGATAGTTGCAGTTTAGTAGTATGCATTTTGATGTAATGCAAAGATAATGCTTTTTGTCTTTTATTATCGAAGGCCAACATTCAAGTAATTTTGCCAGTGGTACTTGTTCATTGTTTCATGGTTTTCTATGGCAATTGATTAGCTCAATATTGAGTATTGACCATGCTTTGAAATATGTTAGTAATAACTTGCTTTTTGTCATTTCTTTTTTTCTAGTATACGAGGAATACAAGTTAGTGACCTGAAAGTTTTGAAAGAAAAACTTGAACAAGAGGTAACCTTTTAGGGATTTATGTTTTTGTAAGATTATTGGAATTTATAATTTACTATTTAAGAATATGTATCAGTCTTTTGTAATTTGGTTTTGTAATTCTACAAATGAATTTTGTAAGTGATTCAATTCAAATATTTGAATTTTTTTTAAAAAAAAGTTTGATTTCTAGAGTTTTTTTTTTGTTGGTTTTGTAATTTTGGAGATGATTTTTGCAACTGATTTAGTTCTAGTATTTTGATTTTTGTTTTCTTCTTAAATGTTTGAATTATTAGAGTTTCCATTTGGCTCTGTAATTTTGCAAATGGGTTTTGCAATTGATTCCCCAATACAATCGTCTAGCAGCGACAATTTTACTGCATTAATTAACTGTTTGTTGGTTTCTTAATTTGAAATTGAAAAATAAGTGAAATAGAGTAGCATCCCATGCTCTATGTTTTGAAGATAATTCATCATTGTAGTTCCATTTAGGATCTCTTCATATGCACACTTGTGTTGGTTAATTTCAATTCCCATCAATCAGCAAACAATATTTATTGTAGGCGATATTGGTCCTTTTATGAGTTTACCATAACAAATAGCTAAATGTTTGAGCATGCAAGCATGGTATTTTTGTCGTGTTAAATTATACAGATTCTGGTCATTTAATATTTGAGTGTTCTTAATAGTGTTTTATAAATTTTATTTTGGTCATTCAAGTTTGCATTTATTTTAAAATTATAAATGTATTTTAATATATTATATAATTTTTTTTCTTGTAGAATTTCCACCAAACCAACATCTATTGAGGGTAATATTACACCTCTTACTTCGATAGATTCTGAAAATTCGGTAAGTGAAGCTTCAAGCTAAACAAATGAGACTATTGGGAAAAGAAAAGTCACTCCTCAAAGGTTAGAAGTTTGGTCTCACTTCACTAAGATTATTAATAGTGAGAGTGCAAGTAAGGCTAAATGTAATTATTGCAAAAAGAAAATTTGTTGTGATATGAAAAAAATGGCACGGGGTCATTGAAATATCATATTAATTAATGTAAGAAAAATCTTAGTAATATTGTTGACACTAGCCAAAGGTAACTAGTTTTACCTAGAGAGGGAGTTGAAGGGGGAAGGGCATATTTCAACTTGGAGATTTGATCAAGAAGCATGTTGGAAAGGATTAGCACAAATGATTGTGATTGATAAATTACCTTTCAAGTTTGTTGAAAGGGAAGGTTTTAGGAAATTTATGTTCGTGACATGTCTTAGGTTTCATATTCCTTCACAAACTACTATGACTAGGGATGTTTATCAATTGTTTTTGATGAAAGGGTCAAGATAAAACAACTTTTGAAAAGTTCTTGTTCTAGAGTTTGCTTAACTACTGACACATGGGCTTCTTTGCAAAGAGTTAATTATTTGTGTGTCACTTCTTACTTATTGATAACAATTGGAAATCGAATAAAAAGATTTTAAAATTTTGTCCAATTTCTAGTCATAAGGGTGAGTCCAATGGGATGGTTATTGAGAAATGCTTGTTGAATTGGGGGATTGATAAGTTGTTTACTATTACTGTTGATAATGCAAGTTCAAATGATGTTGTTATTAGTTACTTGAGAAAGAAATTTAACCCTTGAGGGGTTTGCTTCAAAACAGTAAATATCTTCATATGATATGCATGGCACATTGTGAATTTAATTTTTGTTTAAGGCTTAAAGGAAATGAATAAATCTGTTGAACGTGTTAAGGGGTTGTTACATATGTAAGACAATTTCCAGGTAGATTACAAAAGTTTAAGGTGTGTGTTGTCGTGGAAAAGATAGATTGCAAGAAGATGTTGTGTCTTGATGTTTGTACTAGGTGGAACTCGACATACTTAATATTAGACACTGCTCAGAACTTTGAGAGAGCTTTTGAGAGATTTAAGGAGCAAGATACAAACTTTAGGGCTGAACTTGAAAGAGGAGAGGGTTGGCCTAGTGTGGATGATTGGGCTAGTGTTAAAAACTTGAGGGATTTCTTGGCACTTTGCGTATATCTGACACTTTATATGTGACGTCCGATAATTTTTTTTGACGAGCTTTCTGAAATTGATATTATTTTATGAGATGATCAGTCAAATATTAATGTTGATTTCAGTGTTATAGCCATCAAGATGAAAGACAAGTATTGGGGTGATATTGATAAGATGAATTTGCTTATGTTTGTTGCTTGTGTTTTAGATCTTAGACAAAAATTAAAGTATCTTGCATTTGCACTTAGTGAAAATGTCTAATTCTGAAAATTCTTGTGAAATGAAGCAAAAATTGAAGGAAGCTTTGTATGAATTGTTTGATGAGTATAAGCCTTCACTTCATAGTACTTGTAGCCAATTGAGTGTGTCAGCACATGTTTCTCTCGGTGAACCACAACAAAAAATGAAAAGGCATATGCAAACTTTTTATAGAAAGCGTGAATTGGAAAATGATGGTGACAAAACATTTGAATTGGATAAATATCTAGTTAGGGCTAATGAGAATTTTGTTGAAAAGTTTGATATTTTATTGAGGTGGAAAGTGAATAGCCCTAGATTTCCTATCTTTCAAAAATGGCCAGAGATGTGTTAGCTATACCGATATTTACGATTGCTTCCGAGTCTGCATTAGTATCGGGGGCGTGTGCTTGATCAATATAGGAGTTTTTTAACTCATAAAATTGTACAAGCTTTTGTGTGTACTCAAGATTGAATTCGAAAATCATCATCACAATAAGACATCAAAAAGATTGAAGAACAAATCCAAGAGCTTGACAAGATTGAAAATGATATATTTATTGTTTTATTTTAATAGTTTCAATTTTTTTACCATATCACTCCTATATTAACTTATTTAATCAATTCAATATTTAGAATTTTCTTGGAATGCATCAGAACCTACCTTAAATTCATGAGCTTTCATGAGTTGAAAGGTATGCTTATTATCTTATTCTTGTTAACTTACAATCTATTCATTTGTTTATATTATTTGATTTTCTTAAATGCATATATTTCTATTATATGCTCATTTTTTTCACTTATTTTTGTAGGTATAATGCAAATGGAGATCTTTTGGAGAGAAGAAATGGATACAAATGGAGAATATTAAAGACTTACATTTTAATTATGTGTTAATTTCAAAACTTATGTATTGTTTTTAATTATGTAGTGATTCAATACTTTAATTCGATTAATACTTTAATTCAGGTAATTCGAGTAATTCAGGTACCTTGGTTAATTAAGTTAATTCGGTTAATTTTTTCACTTGTTTTAACCAAAAAAAAATATATAAATTTGGTTAATTCGGTTAACTGGCCGAATTAACCGAAAAAGTTTAATTCGTTAATTTTTTTTGAAAAAAATTCGGTTCGGTTAATGGTTAAAGGTTTAAAATAGCCAGTTAATTCGGCTAATGGCAATTTGGGTCGGTTAACTGAATGAACACCCCTAACGTAACTTACAGTTGACCGAGTGATGAGCCCTTACTAAATTTGCTTGAATGCAAAATTTGACATGTATGACTATTTGTTTGATGCCCTTATTGATGATGATTGCATGATTGATCAGGGACGAAGCCAGAACAAATTTTTAGGGGTGGCCGAAGAAAATTTTAATTTTTTATAGTCTATATCTTTATAATTTTTAAAGGATTAAATCTAATTTTTATAATTTTAGGGGGCAAAAGTGCAATTTTACCTTTAGTAATTTAAAATTTAAAAAAAATTCAATGGCCTAAATTGAAATTTTCCATTTTAAGGGGGCCAGGGCCCCTGCCAGCCCCTCTACATCCGCCTCTATGCTTGATATTGACATACACTATATTGTATAATGTGAATTGTTGTTGTTCATTGTATGCTTATACTGCATGCGATTCACTAAGTCACCGCTTGATTTGCATATAAAGTATGCCTGACTGTAATGCTCATTGTATGTATGTTACATACCATTGATGTCATTGTTATAGGTTAGCTGAAAGTATGCAATTCATGTATTGAAAAGGACCGTAAGTGTGTTAAGCATGACATTGTACCGAAATTGATTTGAAAGCATGATTTGCTCAATTATTGTATGACATACTGCATATGCATGGGGTGGGTTATTTGAGGATGACGGAGGAGTTCTGTGGAGTCCTGGCGACATTTAAAGTCCACAATATTGTTGTTAGTGCATTGCACCGAGAGTACCGAGGAGATTGGGCGATTTTTATCGCATTACTCGTGACTTGCCCACACCATTGGTAGTTTATCTGCATTATTGTTACTGGTGGCTTGTCGACAATACTGGCAGCTTGTTTGCATATACTGGCATTTATTTGCATTATTGTACTGGTGATTTATCGACGTCGAGTTTCAGCTCACATAGTTTGGAGTTCGGTAGATGGGTTCTAGAGAACACGTGGTGTGTAGCGGATGGTTGGGTAGGAACCTTTGCATTGCAACATTTGCATCATACCATGCTCATACACCGATCCGTTAATTTCTATGTTTTGCTATGAACTTATATTGATGGCACCAATTGACGAATTGCTCTGTTTATTCTGGTCACTGAGTTGATGTTTCTACGTTTCACTGTATTTAATATTATGCCTATCTAAAACTACTATTTGACTCACATTGAGCTTTCGTAAGCTTACTTCCCTGGTTTTATACTTCTCAGGTAACCCTTGATAATAGGTTTGGACCCGACATTTGGAGCAACACCTCAAACATCGGCATCAGACTATTTTAGATAAATTATTCTTAATAAGTCTCTATTGGTTTTGGTTTATAATTTTTAATTATTTCTAATTTGTAGCTTGGTAACTTTTCATTTGAGGATTTTTGCATTGATGAATTACTTAAAACATAATAATCAGAAATGCATGATATCTGACTTAAATAAAATTTGACATTGTTCTCCAATTTATGCTGCATTGCAAAGAAACCATTTTTGAAAAAAAATCGATAAGACAACTATGTTTCCAAAATGACATGAATAATGGTTCTTCTGTTGCATTAGTTAACATCGAGTTTTTACAAAGCAAAGCAACAAATAAACTGTTTTTCTAAAACAACACTGTCAACAATAAAATGAATCTTAAGTACAGATGACCTAATAAATGAATGTTTTTAAACTAACTTAAAGAGCAACCGCAGTTTTCTCTAAAATGAGTCGATTTAAGGTCTCCATAAGTATCATAAATTAATCATTTCGATGACTAATATAACCTTTTCAATCGACCATAACATCTAGACCAAATTAAAAAATACAATTTATAAATATCTAATAATAAATATTTTAATAATTAAAGTATGAATATTCATTTAAATAGTATTTTGCTTCATTTATCACTCCAGCCAACAAAGTTCCCAACATATTCATAATAATAAATGTCAACTTCCATTCAGACATTTGAACCTATATTATATATAATATAGCAATATATAAAATTATTGATTGAATTAATGTTATGAGTTAGTTGAATATTAATTTAATAATGTAAATAAATTATATTATTTGGAGACTATTATATTTTTAAATAAAAATATAAAAATAATAAGATTTAAATTTAAAGCACTGTATTTTGATGATTTGTACTTTACCATTTTAACTAGATTCTTATTTTATAAAATAAATTATATTATTTTGAGAGTGTTATATTTTTAAACAAAAACATAAAAATAATAAAATTTAAGTTTAAAACACTGTATTTTGAAGATTTGTACTTTACCATTTCAACTGGATTCTTACTTATTTTTATATCATTTTCTATAAAATATATTTATTATATAAATTTTTCCAACCAATTAATGTGCCTAATTTTTTTTTTGGTAAATTACATTACTAGTTATCCAATTATTAATAAGTTTTTTTTTGTCATCCAACTATAAAAGTTATAAAATGGTCACTAAACAATTTGATTTTTTAGTTAGTTATTAGACGATAATCTAACGATAATATGATATGTCAACTTTTAAAATTGGTATAATGAGAATTTTAAGGCTCAATATTTACATTGTCTTAATTTAATTTTAATTTTAGAAATTTAGTAGGTTAATTGAATGAGTGGTGAGGCTCTCTTCGTTCATCAGATATGGTAACAATAACAATGCCAGTAACAAAAACAGCTTAGTTGAACAATGTCGAACAATTCAAGTATGAATCTTATGAAATCGATAAATAGTAAATCGATAAAGATTGAGTCATCAAAGTATCAAGAGAAAAGAATAAGAAAAAGTGAAAATTATGATTTTGGATTTTTGAAATTTTTTATCAAATTTAGCTGATATAATTTTTAACTTTTTAAACGAAAGTGTCACGAAAAAAATGCAAAAATTATCAAATTACTTGTAAATATTAAAATTAATTTTTAAAATTAAATATTAAATTAACACAATGCATTAATATTGAGTGTTATACTATTATATCATTTTTAGAAGGTGACACGAATTTTTTAAATTGGTTAAATCCGTTGATTATTTAACCGTCGATCACTAAAAAAATTTCCATCGCGATGTAGTTTTTAAAACCGATTCCATTCAAATTGGAGTTCTTCAGATAGAGCAGAGAACTGAGTCTTTGACAAGATTTTTCTTTTTTTTTTTTTTAAATTCCTTTTACAGTTTGATTATATGGACTTACTCAAATCCCAACTAACAATGTCAGCTATTCCTAAGTTGAAGGACGTAGCAAATGTTCATTTTGCCCTTTTCTTCCACGAACTCTCCGTCCCTCTCATATACGTACATATAAGCATCATATCCACAACTCCATTCCTCTTTACCCTTTTCTAGCTTTATACATTATTCCAGGACTTTTCAGTTAGACGTTAATCCATGTCACCCGCTATCGCCGCCACCAATGGCTTGCCTGTCTCCCGAAACGAGGAAGGCCCCAGCCGCTTCCTCCTCCCCTCCGACTACGGTGACTTCCAAACTAACCGATTGAACCACACCCCTCCCCTCCCTTCTATCCTTAAAAACCCCTTCCAAGTCGTCGATGGACCCCCCACTACGGCTGCCGGAAACCCAGGTACGTCAACTAATCAGCTTCATATACATATATGTTCTCTTTAGGCTTTTTTTTTTCCCTGATAGCTCGATTATATGCTTTATTACATTGTCTTTTCCACAAATTATGATCAGTTTTTAGTTCCCTTAAGAGGACTGTTTCTAATATAAATGTGGCTTATATGTTATACTCTGGGTTTCCATTTTCTTAACGAAGTAGTTGCATGCATGGATGGATTTGCAGATGAGATAGCCAACTTATTTCCGAATCTTTATGGGCAACCATCGGTTTCGTTGGTTCCTGGACAGCCAGAAGTGAAGGGTCAGAGTTTCAAGGTTGGAGTCGTTTTTTCTGGAGGACAAGCTCCTGGTGGACACAATGTCATAACCGGGATTTTTGGTAACTGCCTTGCTCTAATGTTACTACCAGGTCAATTTTAATGATTTCAGTCTCTGATCGTTGTGAATTTTTTGCCTTAAGATTACTTGCAAGAACGGGCAAGAGGAAGCACTCTTTATGGCTTTAAGGGCGGTCCTGCAGGCATCATGAGCTGCAAATATGTTAAACTCACTGCAGACTTAATCTATCCTTACAGAAACCAGGTGAGAACTTCTGGGTTGTATAACATATTTTTCATTAATATATGTATATATATATGCACTTCAGATGGTCAGAATGTACTGGTAAGGTCCATCAAGCTTTCATTCAGCACATTAACACATGAATAT
Source organism: Gossypium arboreum (assembly GCF_025698485.1). Lineage (NCBI taxonomy): Eukaryota > Viridiplantae > Streptophyta > Magnoliopsida > Malvales > Malvaceae > Gossypium > Gossypium arboreum. The sequence goes on from NC_069080.1 coordinate 20,121,716, forward strand.
GTGCTTGTTTTATATGGTATATGTTTATTGCCTCTGCTCTTATGATAGCCTGTATTTGACTCGAGTTGGATAAATTTATAGGGTGGGTTCCATATGATTTGCAGTAGTAGAGACAAGATTGAAACTCCAGAACAGGTTAGTTTCCACATCACTTTGGTTGGTTCTGCATTTAATCAAGTTTTGTACATTAAAGGATCTGCTGCAAAGTAAAATTCTTTAAACCGTAATTTATACGAATTAATGCTAGCAGATAATTGTGTAGATTTTGTTATTAAGTCTAGTATAGCGAAATTCAGTTAGGCTATCCCCTCAAGTTTTCGATCTTATGTAACTGATTAGCATTGCCAATTCCTTCCAGCTTAAGCAAGCTGAAGAAACAGTGAAGAAGCTTGATTTGGATGGGCTTGTTATCATTGGAGGGGATGACTCGAATACAAATGCTTGCCTTCTTGCTGAGTACTTTAGGTACAACAATATCTGTGCAAAATAATAGGCCAATTCCACAGCCATTTGCTCAATTATATAATGGCATCTTGTTCCTGTTTGATGCTGTATGGTTCATTTCATTAAAATGATGCAGGAGTAAAAATATGAAGACACAAGTTATTGGATGCCCAAAGACCATTGATGGTGATTTGAAATGCAAAGATGTGCCTATAAGCTTTGGATTCGACACTGCATGCAAGGTATTTGATATTTTACTTGGTGGAATCTTAGGGAACCCACCTAAGTCGTAGCTAAAGCCAGTCATCATAGGGAAATATCCTGATCTCTATGCGGATAATGCTGGTCTTATTTTCATTTGTATGATCGACACTTACTTGAAATATGCAGATATATTCTGAAATGATTGGAAACGTCATGGTAGATGCCCGTTCAACTGGAAAATACTACCACTGTAAGTGCTTTTGATAAGAAACATATCGAATTGGATGAGAAATGATCAGTGATAAAAAAAAAATCTTCATTTTCATTTTTATGCAAGCGTTTCATCTGCTATCTTTCCATTTTTATCAGGTTTTCAGGTGTCTCTCTAGACCGATTATGGTCATGTTTTCATTATGAGTTCCTAACATTGTCAATGATTGGTTGCAAGGATCCTAATTATCTGTTTTGTCAGTCATAAGGCTAATGGGACGTGCAGCTTCTCACATTACATTGGAGTGTGCTTTGCAGACTCACCCGAACATTGCTATTATAGGAGAAGAGGTATCTTAATCTGATGTTCTCCATTGTTTCAGATTCAAAACTAAGAATAGTCTCTATGCAGTTACATAGAACACTTTTCTGCATCATACTAGTATTAACATTATAGAAACTGCTAGTATAATTTTACTATAGGTGGTTTCCATAGATTTTCATGACACGTCTCTCAATTCCAATCATTTCTTTCTAGAATGCTTGCTCCCTATTCATAGTTTTGACAAACATTTTAACCATTGATGCAGGTTGCTGCCAAGAAGTTGACAATGAAGAATGTTACAAATTATATTGCAGATATAATCTGCAAACGCATGGAACTAGGATTTAATTATGGTGTAATAATTTTACCAGAAGGCCTTATTGATTTCATTCCGGAGGTAAAAACTTTTGAAACCAGTAGTTGTTCCTAACGTTTCATTGTTGCTATTTTCCCCACCGTTTCCACTAGCAGTGAGGTGAATGATCGTCACCTTTGAGTCAATCCGAAATATCTTGAACCATGGACTTGAAATGGTGAGATGAGTTTACTTGCAGGTAAAACAACTTATTGCAGAGCTCAATGAAATTTTAGCCCATGATGTTGTTGATGAAGCTGGGATGTGGAAAAGGAAACTTAGAAGCCACTCCCATGACCTTTTTGAGTTTTTGCCTCAATCAATTCAGGAGCAGCTGCTACTTGAAAGAGATCCCCATGGGAATGTGCAGGTAGTTTTATTTTTTGTTGTTCTTTTAATATTTTTCTGCAGCATGTATAAGAGTCCGATTAACGGGCGACAGTTAAGGATGCCATATGTTTAGGTTGCCAAGATAGAAACAGAAAAAATGCTCATTCAAATGGTGGAAGCTGAATTGGATCAAAGGAAGCAAAAAGGTGCATATGAGGGACAATTTCAAGGAAAACCCCATTTTTTCGGGTAACTGATGACATACTTTTCTATCTAGAAAATAATGATCAAGCACTTGATGAACTTCTCCATAAATGACGAGTCTTTCCGTTCATGGTGTATTGTAAACATGATATTTGACTTTCACTTCGTAGCTACGAGGGTAGATGCGGATTTCCAACGAACTTCGATGCAAACTACTGTAATGCATTGGGTTATGCTACTGGAATCCTCCTGCATTCTGGGAAAACTGGACTGATTTCATCGGTTCGTGTGATTCTTGCCTTTTTATTTCTTTACATACTATACATAATATTTTCTTGGAGAAGGATGAGATCCAACATCCTGTTTTCAAGTGACATTAAAGGCATTAGCATCTTCTGTTCAGGTGGGTAATTTGACTGCACCAGTAGATGAATGGACTGTCGGAGGAACAGCATTAACATCATTAATGGATGTTGAGCGCCGACATGGTATATCACCGTAATAATTTGTTCATATAACTAAAAAGGACAACTGATATTCCAAAGGGCACTTGATTTTGCTTGTAATAAGTGCAAACTTAGCTAATATACATGTACTTATATTTCTCATCATGCAAAAGCATCAATGAGACTTTCTTTTTTCTCACTGCCAGGGAAGTTCAAGCCTGTGATTAAGAAGGCATTGGTGGACCTTGAAGGTAAATATGCATATCATTTCAGTTTATCAGTGTTAAATTTCCTTTGCTGCAGGGTAACAATGGATTTGACAACTTAATTTTTTTGGGCATAATAATGTTTTAGTTATGATCATTATAAGCTTGTATTAGATAGGTTTTAACATAAATATAATTTAAGGTTGATTTTATTTGAATATTGAAACTTCAGGTGCACCAATGTTGAAATTTGCATCCTTGCGAGATGATTGGGCGCTTAAGAATCGGTATTTAAGCTCAGGTAATTTCTAGCAATGTATAAAAATATCAGTGTCTGTTTTTTTTTTTTTTTACATTTTATATTACCCGTGAATGTAAATTATTGTCAACACATGCACGTATCCCATCACAAATAGATAATTCTTGCTATTCGAATTTATCATATAAATCACAGAATGAACACTAATCAATGGACCAACAACAGAGGTTCAAAGTCGAGTCTATTAAGCCAAAATAATTATAAAACTTGTCGCTTGTATCTCATATAAATTTATAGTTTTTTATTTCGCCAAAATAAGCATCTAACATTTAATTACACTCACTAGCTCTCGATTAACAATCAAGTGACATGGATTCAAACCTTGTAGTCCCTTTTTTTTTCTCTTAATATTAACATTTAATTACACTTAAACTAGTCTTTAGCCTTCATTTTATACCTAGTTAACAATTCACCTATAATAAATAAAAGTTTATTTGGAACCTCGTGTAAGGCTTGATGATCAGAGCGTTCACCGCCTCAAGTGTGGTTTGAGTTCGAATCGTACTAAATACATTGTAATTAGAGTTTTACCTTTCTCTTGTAATTCATCTAAAAAAATTATAAGAGTAATGTTTATTTGAATGGAAAAAATATTAAAAGTTAGTGAAAAAAATTGAAATTCTTCAAGGACTTTTGCAATTAATAAATATAAATTCTGACCTATTCATTTTGTTTTTAAAGAAAAGAATTTTGTTTGTTAGCAGGTGAACACTAACATTATTTGATGTTAATTTTATATGTTGATGCAGGACCCATTCAATTCGTTGGTCCTTATGCAAATGACATCAACTACACTCTAATGCTGGAGCTGGGGGCACAATTTCATTTTTAATCTTAATGTCCAATTATGTTATTTCTTCCCCTAACAAAATAATAAAGTTGTAATTAGATTAAGTATTTTTTCTTTTTTTTTTTGGTAAATATGAAAAATTAGTCAAGGTTAACTGCACTAAAATTTTGATATTCATGAATATATAATTAAGTTGTGACACTAATAAATTAATTGCTAGTTTTTAAGTTCACATATAAGTTCACAAAATGATCTTTCTTGAAACCTTTGAAAGCACTCAATATTATGATTCTATATCCCAATAACAGTTTTTCATTCTATGCTATCCAAGTTTAGGTTCTAAACTAAACAAAAGGGCAGCATAGAAGCATTTACAAAGATAAATGGGTAGCTCTTCATAGAGCCATCGAAATGAAAGCTAAAAAAACAATAGATGGTTGAACGTGGTTGCCTTAGGAGTTTGACTTTCATAAAATTTGATTTCTAGAAATACAATCAACATAGTTTGATCTGTTTGTTTTGATTTTACTTGTTATACATCTATAATAATATGTTGTTATAAATAGATAATCATTATAAGCTTATCATAAATTTTATATAGAAAATTTCATAAAAAAAAAAGAAAGAAAGCTAAAAGTCAAGTGTATTATTATTGATTTTATGCATCTTTTATTTTACATATTCTTTCACATGTTGAATTATAAAGTTTATAATAATTCTAACAAGTTCAATTAATCAATAAATTATCAAATTAAATTAATTAATTTATCACTAATTACTACATTCAAATAATCAATTTATAAGTTTATGAAGTTCTAAATTCATAGTAAAATATTTAATTAAGGAATTTAATAATTTTTCAAATTGACATATTTAATTTCATTCATTGAAGAGAACTAATTTAGACCATATGCTATTATAAAGAACTAATTTAATAAAGGATGTAATTATAACTATAATTTTATTTAAAAATTTAGATTATATGTTGTTATAAAGAATTAATTTAATAAAGGATGTAATTATAACTATGAATGTTGTTATAGAGGTTGAAAATAAAACATAAAAAATGAGTTTTTTAGAAATTTGATTATTATAACAAAATATTGTTATAGCAGGTGGTTATAGAGAAAGTCGATTGTACCAACTTTATTATGTGCATTGTAAAATTTGATACATTTCTTAAATAATTTTAAAATATCATAAAATGCATCTATATTCAGTATATAAAAACGTAAATTTTATTATATTTTATAAATAGATAAGAAAATTCTAATGTGTTTCTTTGATTGGTTAATGTTTTAGTATAATAAATTTGAAATTCACATGAGTTATAATTAATATTATCACGAGTAAAAAAATGTAACTATTATTATCAATGAAAAGCACACTAAAATATGGACCTCTATTTTTAAGTGATTTTATTAGAAGAGATAGCCATAGATATTAAGAGATGAAAAATATGGCAAAAAAAAAAAAAACCACAAAAATTTAGCAAGAAAATAAAAATAATACAACTGCCTTTAATTTAATTGTCTCTTCAAAGAAGAATTACTAAAGCAAAACATAGTTTGAAATTGAACCGAAACGACCATACTTGAATCACATCAACTTGCAAGCCACACTTTTGTACTAGTGATTGCCACCCACGGATGAAGACGTAGAGGGGGGAATTTTTCCCCTTCCCCTTCCCCTTCTGCTTCCGCATCTCCCATCTCCTTAAAACCATATTACTCACATCCGAATCGGCTCAATCACCAATGCTTCTATACCCTCCTTCCCGCCTTCTTTCAGCACCTCCTTTTCTTCGTCCGTAAGAAACTCCGCTCGGACTTGATTCATGGGTATGGAGAGACGACCATGGTGCTCCGTCAAATCGATTTTTTACAATGATTTTTGTATGACCAATTGATCATCGCTTCTCCCAAGCCTTTGGTCATCTCTTTCACCCTTTCGGCCAAGCAAGGTTGAAGGGCCGAACTACTACTACTACTACTACCACTACCCTTGTTGTGCTGCTCTGTATTGTCAGGCTTATTTGCCCTACTAGTTTCATCTGGTGACTTAGAGCTACGTCATTTCTTCTTCCCCCATTCTAGTGTTCCCAATGTCGTCTCCGCCAAGTGATGTAAGTCAGACCAAACTTCCTCTTTTTCCTTGCCCTTTGAATCATTTGAATTCATCTTCTTTTCTTGCTTCTTTTAAGAAATTTGAAGGTTTTCTTTGATAAGTTATATTATTAAATAGTGAAAGGAACCAAGTTATATCATATGAGTGAGTTGTCATGACCGTAGGAATTACTGTTTTTTTTTTTTTTTTGAAGTTGGAAATTAAGTTTTCCTATGCGTACATTGTTTTGGAGATTAATTTTGAAGTTAATTAAGAAATTTGAAGCAGTATCAATTCATCCCAGTAGGACAAAACTTTATAAATATATTTTGTACATATATACTAGTATCATATTATGGACCAATGGATGATCTGGAAACACCAAAATGAAAGGATTTTTCTCAAACACATTTTTAAAATAAAAATAAAAAAGCTTTTGAGTCTGAAATTTGAATAAAAAATTAAAATTTGTGTGAATTGACTGGCGTGGCCCATGAGTACTGTCCAAAAGGACCAAAACCCTCCATTTCCTCTTCTCTTTTTCTTTCACAGAGACGAAGGATTTTATTTTATTTATTTGGTATCACTAGATATTATTTACTTATTTTATTCGAACTGGGTTTATTTAATCAGGGACTGTTTTTAGGGGCTTTAACCCATTCCTTCCTTTCAGTAAGCTTTCACCTTCATTTTAATTTATGAAGAGAAACGCATTCCATTCTGAATATTGTTTTTGTTTTCTTTAAATGCAATTCTTCAGTTCTCAGTGCTTGAATCCAAAATTATGTGTAAAAGAAATTTGTATACCATGTGGTCTTGCAAGTTGGAATCTTTCGTAACTGTGGATTAGGGCTAGGGCTATTTAGGGTTTTTCTTTCTGTAGATATGATGAAGCAGATATTCGGAAAGCTACCGCGAAAACCATCGAAATCATCCCAACATGAACCCAACGGTGATGCACTCAATGGTAATTCCTTTTTCAACTCTTCTCTTGGACCCAATTCTTTAAACAGCTCTAAACCTGGTTCCGCTTTTAAATTCTCAAATTCAGGTTCACGTTTGAACGGTGGGACTGTTAATTCTCATTCATCCAGTTCGGCCAACTCAAATCAAGGGAAGAAAACTGACCCTCTTGCAAGCCAAGCAGGTCTTATGTTAGTTTCAGGGATTTATGAGGCTTTGCCTGGTTTCCGGGATGTTCCCAGCACGGAAAAGCAGAGTCTTTTCCTTAAGAAGTTGAATATGTGTTGTGTGGTTTTTGATTTTGGTGATCCAACTAAGAACCTTCGGGAGAAGGACATAAAGAAGCAGACTCTGTTGGAGCTTGTTGATTATATTTCCTCAGTTACATCCAAGTTCAATGAGTTGGCGGTGCAAGAGATGGCTAGAATGGTTGCTGCTAATCTCTTTAGAACATTTCCATCTCCGAATCACGATATCAAACTTCTAGAAATGTATGATTTGGAAGATGAGGAACCGGCCATGGATCCTGCTTGGCCTCATCTTCAGATTGTGTATGAACTTTTACTTAGATTTGTGGTCTCACCAGAGACCGATGCCAAGCTTGCTAAGAGATACATGGATCATTCATTTGTGTTGAAATTGTTGGATTTGTTTGATTCGGATGACCATAGAGAGAGGGATTATCTGAAGACAATTCTACATCGAATTTATGGGAAGTTCATGGTGCATCGACCATTTATTAGGAAAGCGATCAACAATATTTTCTACAGGTTTATTTTTGAGACAGAGAAGCACAATGGTATAGCTGAGTTGCTTGAAATCTTGGGAAGTATAATAAATGGGTTTGCCTTGCCTTTGAAGGAAGAGCACAAGCTCTTCTTGGTACGAGCCCTGATTCCTCTTCACAAGCCCAAGTGTGCATCCACGTACCATCAGCAGCTTTCTTATTGCATTACTCAGTTTGTTGAGAAAGACTACAAGCTGGCTGATACTGTCATCCGAGGCCTACTAAAGTATTGGCCTGTCATTAATAGTTCAAAGGAGGTAATGTTTGTGGGAGAGTTGGAAGAAGTTCTAGAAGCTACTCAGGCAGCAGAATTCCAACGCTGCCAGGTTCCTCTTTTCCGTCAGATTGGCCGCTGCCTCAATAGCTCTCATTTTCAGGTACTGTCTAGATTATCATTGTTACTCCCTCTATTGACTTTTTCTGTAAGCTTCTTGCCTTCTTTTGTTGACTACTGTATGCCTGTATCACATACTTCATCACTACACATTCTTTTACAGCGATTGGAGCCTCTTACTGTTTTTTTATTCTCCATTGTTGCTGTTAAGAGATTTTCCACGCCTTTCCATCCTGAACAATTCCTACTGGTCAATGTCCATCTTTAATATATATGTTTGTTAAACCCTAAGCCCCTGTACTATTTTAAGAATCTGGTCGGGAAAAAGAGTTAGAATTGTAGAACAAGCTACAAGAAATTTTCGGCATAAATAGTAGAACATAGGATATTTTGCTGAGATAAGGATGTATTATTTTTTAGATTGATCTAAGCTGATCTTATTTTCTCGGTTAAGGGAAGGATTTATTGAATCTGGCAGTGACTGGGAAGCCACTCATACCTCACTAGGCTAGTTAACTGATGATTTTCCTTGAATTGTTTGAAAGCTACTGCTCTTTTGTTCCCCTTTATTTCTGCTCAATGCTTGCACCCGCCCAGCAGCATCTTCTTGGGGAAATATTATTTTGATGGCATTTATGGATTGAAGCATGTTGGGGAGTGTGTTGTTGTATGGTGTGGACATTATCATAGTTTTACATTTGAGGCATAAGTTATCTATATTACTTTGGCTAGCATGCTTAATTTCTTGGGAGTGAGATTTATTTGATCCTTGAAGACAGCATTGTCGTGTGGACTATGAGTATCATGTTCATGAAAAATGCGTATCTGCTCAGCTTCAATGTTACTGTTTATCCTTGAGAAAAGAATTCAATATATATTTTCTACCAGTAGTTGATGATGTTTATAGTCAAGAGAATTGTAATGGTTTTGCTGGGAAGGAGATGGCAATTTAATCCTGGTAGTGAGTTGCATGTTCATCGTTCCAAAAGGTTGATCCTGTTCTAATAGCCCTAAATGAAATAAAAATACATTCAAGTGGCCTCTCATTCCACAGCAATCAAAAAGCACTTTTGAACTGTCAAGAATAGGGCATTCTTAGTTGAGAGTAATGTAATGTTGCTATGCTGGTGGATTTGAGTTCATAACCCTAGTTTCATTCTTGCAATACCTAGAAAAGGAGATGATTCAATTTGATCACTACAGGACAGGTTAACCCTACACTTTTTCGGTAATGGCCACACCTGTTGTTGTAAGTGATTCATTTTATGTTGGCTTCAAAGGGAAAACAAAAGGAGAATAGTTATTCACTGTGGAAATTACATGATTTTAGTCATTAGTTGCCTGGTATCTAGTTTGAGACAAGTAGAGCTTTGTGCTCTCAACTTTTCTCTGTTGTAGGAGTATGATTTGGAAAATGTTCTTTTTGTTTATGGCAGGTAGCGGAACGGGCTTTATTTTTGTGGAACAATGATCACATAAGAAATCTTATCATCCAGAACCGCTCAGTAATACTCCCTATAATCTTCCCTGCACTGGAGAGAAATACCAATGGTCATTGGAACCTGGCAGTCCAGAGCTTTACACTAAATGTCAGGAAGATATTCACGGATGTTGATCATGTGCTTTTTGATGAGTGTTTGTCCAGATTCCAAGAAGATGAATTGAAGGAAAAAGAGATGCAGGAAAGGCGGGAACTAACCTGGAAGCATTTGGAAGATGTAGCTTCATCTACTACCGCAGCAAGCAATGAGGCTGTACTGGTTTCTAGATTTGTCTCTTCCATTGCCATTGCCACTGCTACTGCCACCAGCCCAACCCCAAAGGCAATGGTGGGCAGTTGAGAGATACAATGAAAGCAACTGTTAAGAAATCAGATCATATCCACCATAGTGAAATGATCCATGGTGTAACCTGAATGGTGCACCATGGGAATCCTGCAATTTTTAACAGCGAGTCTCTACTTACTGAATCATCTGTGGATATTAAGGTCGTTGCTTTAACTTTAATTCTGAATCATTCTTTTCTCTATCTTCTATACCTTCTTCCTTATCCGTGGCCTAGGAACATGTGTATCATATCATAAGGGTTTAGTTTTTATGGACAGTTCGTTGTATTTACAATCAGATACTATTTATACTGTACTATTCTTTGTAAGGATATATATATTTTGACACAAATGTATTATACGACATGTATAATAGCGAGAAAAATATAAATACACTTGTCCAGTGTAGAAAGGAAAGGCACTTTCATTCACTGGTGCTTTTCGTTTTAACTATTGCCAGGTCCATGAGTATATGCTTATCCCTCCAAGATAAAAGGAGCGGCATGGATCTAGGTTTAGATTACGTGCTTTGAATAGTGCGTTTGACAGGGATGGAGGCATGTGGACTAATGGAGTCTCAACTTTGTGCTCTTGGAACTATCAGCTTTCCATTTCTACTAATTCATCTTAAAACATCATATGATTAAACCATATGATGTATTCACTCCAAGTTCCGCTAGAAATGGGTTTCAATGCCCCCCAAGGTAAAGCTCGTGTTTTTGCATGTTTATAATGAAAAGCCACCAAATAACCATCATTCTTTCATGTAGCAATCTGACCATATATTAGACACCGATATTTCATGAGCTTCAGCAAATGAAACAAAAAATCATTTAGGATGCGATTTGCACATTAATAGAGGAAAAGTTGCAGGAAAATGTTTCCGGGCTTTTTATTTTATTCGATGAACCTGTAGATGCCAAATTTTCGCTCACTTACAAAGTCAATTGTTGGTTTTTGCTCCTAAAGTTTTAGAAAGCTCCTTTATGATGGGTTTATCTTTAATAGCTTCCTCCCTTTCCAGGTGCCATTTCTTTGATGTGTTTTCGGCCTGAAAAATTATAAAGTCCGAGTTTAGTGCAATCATAGTTGGGACTTGTAAAATACAGGAGCAAAATAGTGTTGAATTTTTTATCAACATACCCAAGTTCTTAGAGGAACAAGCTGTTCCCTAATCATGTCAAATTTAGGCTGAACCAGGTCTTTTCCTTTTGTTCTGACATCATCACTCTGCCAAAAGCAGAAGATAACAAAAATAAAAAGAAAAAAGGAAAAAAAAAACATTTCTCTGTATCAGTGCATTTCCTAACTAAATACACATGGGAAAGACTAGCATACTCAAATGGAACATGTCACGGAGAATATGGATACTCAAAAGCATGAAATAACATTGAATTACAGTTCCATCATTGTGTTAAATTAGCCCCTGATTTGGTTTGGAAGCAACTTATTTATGCTGAAATGTTACTTTGACAAGCATGTCATCAGATTAACACATAATGGCATCACACTGATGAGGGAAATTGCATTAGTGCTGAAGACGTGTCAATTAGCATGCAGATTTCAATAACGACTAAAGAGTAATCCAACCCTATCGCAGAATTTGTTAACATTGATAAGACCAAGTTCCTAAAAAACCATCAGGTGGAGAATGACAAATCTGTATAAATATGACAAGAACGGCAATAAAAAAGAAACTGGAAAAATGGTGATAAAACACTCTACAACCATAGATATCCAATAGTTTTGAGCCATATAAACAGAAATTGACGATGTATTTCATTGCGCTTTTATGCCAAAAAAACATAGAACTGAGAAAGTTATCAATAAGGGTGTAATAAGTAATGCTCACACTGTGCAACTCCAACTTGGAGGCTGCAATCCCAAACATCAAGGCGGCCCCACCGAATACCATTGTAGTTGCAACTATAAAAGCCATTCCAACTATAACACAAAAACCAAGTATTATAAGCCTTACCGAAGTTCTGTTGATACAAAAGGGCAATTAAAATTCATAATTAAAATGTTCCCTAATTCAAATTAGATAATATTAGAACTAATCAAGACTAAATTGCCAGAGTTCATATATATTAGATATGAAATGAAACTAAACAAAAAGCATTAAAAGAGAAATTGAAATGAACAAACTTCGCTTAAGTCCTTCAGCAGCAGCTTTCAACTTCTCCGGATTGAGAGGCGTATATTTGTCCTTCCGCAATTCATTAGCCGTCGATGCCATGGTTGAATGTTCCGATGTTGGCAACTCCCACCTGCAAATTCTCCACCGACATACAATAGAAAACCCAAAAAACAAGAAAGGAAAAAGAAAACCCAAAATTCGATGGAGAAGAATGGGGCAAAGCTGACCTTTTGGGGCCAAAAGTAACCTGGGGTAGAGAAACATAAGCCCTGAGAGGGTTCAAGGCATCAGGGGAAGAACTGGAGGCATTGGTTGGATGAGTATGGAGGGCCCACTTGGAGGACCTGGATAGAGACGAAGCATCGGAGGGTTGCCTGAAGATCTTAGAAGGCAAAGAATGCTTGAGGACCTCAGGAAGGACGTCAGCTTGAGTTTGTTGCTCAAGCGACGGTGGGTTTGATGAGAGGTTTTTGGGGGTTTTCTCTACCAAACGGTTGACGGCTTGTTTGGATTCCCGGAAAAAGAAGGCGCCTTCTTTTCCTGCTAGTCTTCCCGCGAGAAAACTCATGCTGTTTCGATAGCAGAATTTAGAGAAATGTAGGAAAATTATTTGGGTTTTGGATCTTATTTTGGGGGTCAGAGGTTTTGGATTGATCACCAAGTATCGACATATTTTGTAGCGTCAGCCTGTTTGAATTTAAAGAATATTTGAACACTATCTTATAAATTTACATAATTAAACTTTCTAAAACTATAATTACATCAACCATAATCAATTCAATTAACTTTTAACTTACCTTTTCTTTACCAATTTACCAAAAACATTAATTAAAATAATTTAAAAATATACATATATTCATACAACATTTAAACTTAAAATTTCAAAATTTTATTCAACAAAAAAAATTCAAACTTTTAATATCTCAATATTATAATTTATAATTAGAGTTCAAAACTTTTTTGAATTCAAGTCTACTCCAACCCAATTCATACACTTCTCTACCTAATCACGAGAATATCAACAAGAACTGGTTCCACGGTTTTGTTATATCAATTTAATATAAAACTCATATTTAAAATTTAATTTAAATTATTTTTAAAATTAATTAGCATTTAATCTAATTTCTTAACTAAGTATTTAAAATTATACAATTATTAAAACAATTGAAATCTATATCTCGTCCAAATCACCTTCCTTCTATTCAGCGCGGACGTATACATATGCTCATTTCTCTCTTTCTTTTTTCTTTTACATTTTATAAAAAGGTTAAAGTTAAGTTTTGACCCTTCCAACTTTTAACATATTATATTTTCCTCATTGTACTTTTGTACTTTTATAATATTATTAGTTAAATAGTTTATATCTTTAATTTTTAATTAATATATAATTTGAATATTCCAAAATTTTAGAGACTTTCCATTTCCTTTTAATTTTGTGTTGCTCTTTTTTACATTATAAGACAATGGTCAAATTTCAGTTTTGGCATTTAAATTGTATTAAAACTTGAGATTTAATCTATATACTTTTTAACTTTTTTTACTTAATTTAGTCTATCTACTTTTATAATAATTAACATTGTTAACTATTTCAATTAAAACGCTTACACCAATTTTTCTTAAGAACAATCTTACAATAGGAAAAAATATATTTTATCATGATGATTTTGAATGAGCAATAAATATTTTCAACGATAATTTTATTATTACATAATTATTAAGTGAATATTTGTTTTAATTTTAAAATATCACCCTAATATATTTAATAGAAATAACAACTAGACCTAAAATTTTTATTTTTAAAAGAAGAGGACTATATTCTTAAAAGTAAAGGCAAGGAACTATAGGGACTAAAATAAAAGCTTCTTTTATACAAAATTTAAATAATTCATAAATCTGAATTAGAAAATAATACATACATTAGTAGCTTTGAGTGAATAAAAATATTTTTGATATAATTAGAAAATACTTTATATTTATTTTACGATGATAAAAAATTATTTTTTTTCGAATTTTTTAATGACTTTTGGAGATTTATTGTTTCCTGTTCAAACCTTGGTAATAATTAACTAAAATGAATCGTAAGTCATTATTGTTTCAACCTTAGTAATAATGAGCTAAAATGAATTTGAATATATATTACATTGATTTCAAGCGCACACGCATAAGGGGCGGGTGCGATGTGGGTTCTCCTGCATTTGCACTTTGACACTGTGGACCATACCCACCTTCCTCGTCTACACTTTTTTTCTTTTTTTTTTTATGGGGTGAAATTTCCAAAGAATAAGCTAGCTTCAGGGCAAGCTGTTAAAAGAGGGTGGGATGTGAGTGCATGGCCCAATGGTTCGCAAGATATTCCACTTTAATTTGCACAGATGATATCCAACCTTAATTGCATGGTTGGTGTATGAAATAATGGGCAATTGAGCTGCCATTAAAACCAGGTGAGTGGAGGCTAGCTAAACCAGTCCATTTATAGATCATTCATCATAACTTTCAGAGCACCGCAGAAACAAATTACAAGTAGTGGGTCATTTTAAAATGGTCGTTTATGATGATTTTTTTCTTTCTTTTTTTACAATCAGAATTGCATTCAGTGCCAAGCAAAGATGATGATGAATTGGTGATAGTTCACTGAAATGCAATATATTGCTCCCTTTTGGTGCTGTTTAATTTCCTACCTCCCCTCCCCCCCATGAAACCACAAATTTGGTTTCATACAAGTGAACCATCCTAAAATAAAGTAAGGTTCTTACCAAAGATATGCTGAGCTGAGAAAAAGAAATATGTAATTTATATAAAAACCTATGTAGTTTAAAGCTTACAAACTATGGTTATTTCTGCCTCGCATACAAAGCCTATATGGAGGCAAATAAATATGAAATAATTCCTTTAAATTAATCTAAAAACGTGCAGGAGTTGATCCCAAAAAAGTTCATCTCTATACTTGTCACAATATCTCTAGTCTATACACAACTAACTAGGTCTATAATCTATGATATTGTCTAAGAAATCATCCAAAAAAAAAAAAAAACAATATGCTTATACGCTACACAAGAGAGAAAAGAAAGATGCTGCAATTGCAAAAAAAGCAATATACTATATTATCTGAAGTTTGAGTTCTTTTGTAGCTAGTTTCTTGAGCTATCATCGCTTGTTGTGCAAGGGGTTGGAGCCTGTTGGGACTCTTCGCTTCTCCTCGAATTGCCTGGCTTGGCCTGTAAAAGGTGGACCAGTTGACCCTGGATGAAACACCTGTTGCCCAGGTTGTCTGGTTCCTTTGACTGAAGAGTCTGAGGATACAAGGATGTTCCTTCGGATCGCTTGAATCCTGGGAGTTAAGAGGAGGAGAATAAGAACAAGGGAGAAAAGCTGAAAACGATCCATCGTTTTGTTTGAGAGAGATGGAGAGATATTGGAAAGGCAGTCATAGGCTAAGCCAGCTTCTTATTTTATATATGGGGGAGGCGTTGGTCCATTTCTGAAGTATAGATACGTGTATTCAGATTCTTAAAGTTGTAGCTTCGGTTTTGACCCATTAGCCATAGCCTTTCCCACCGTTGGATCTATAGAAAATTGTGAAAGTAGACCCACTATTATTCACATTTATTATTCAATCAAATAATAACAAAAACAATTTATATAAATTCATAATCATGTGATCACTGACCTTATAATGACGGTTGGGGTAAAGTCAACATTTAATAGGGACAATGACACCAGAAATACACGCAAAGTAATATGTGAAAACTTGGAAGGGAAGGGAAGGGAAGCGCTCGCCGTGACTTTTAAAATTATTATTCGTAAAGACCCAAATGCCTATGCATTTTCCATACCCAATTTGGAAGACTTTATCAATGGCCCTTGCATGGAAAGGGGCATTTTCGTCATAATAGAGTCAACATTGATACACCGACGACGTGACCATTCATTAATTTGAGCCGCGGGATTGGATTAACAGATTAATCAAATTTAGATCAAAAACCTGTATAGACACCTATGAGAAAGGTCGGCTACAGATATTGGAAATTTCATTCTTTCTCTAATTCAAGTAAGCCACGTGGAAATATAAAATTATTTATGATAAAAACAGGCATAAGAAACTTCGTTTCTTAATATAATAAAAAGCACAAGGAATGGCATTCCTTTGATGTTCAATAATGGTAAATTTTTAGAATTTAGATTTGATTATTATCTTGGAATTTGAATTTATTATTTATATTTTAGATTCATGAATTATTTTAAATTTTTATTTTAGGTCTAAATAGGTAACTTTTATTTTTTTAAATTATAAAATAATAGTTATATTTTAATTTTGTTCAACTTAAATTAGACATTTAATCTTTATATCAATAGAGCCGGTGTTCCAATGATATTAACTAGTGCATATTGCTCCAGTAATAAACCAGTGCAATCAACTCCCTTTTTGTACCTATCGCACGAATTCATTCTATGTAATTCTAGTCACACCAGCGTACATGAATAATATTTTTAAAAATAAATTTTTAACTTTTACTATTATAGCTATAAATAATAAAAGCTTTTACCGAAATATTGTGGATTGTTGTTGAATGAATATTTTATATTATTTATTTTATTTTTAAATGTTTTATGTACATATATTAAATATTTTTAAAAATATTGATAAATCCGAAATAATACATTGAAACAGACTCATACTAATACACATCAGTTCTAGTAAAAAGTAGAGTGCGGTACTAACTACCTTGCTTTATACTTTATTGTTTGACATAATTTGGTACCTCAACTTTTATAATATCATTAACTAATCTAAATATTTTATTCTCATTAAATGTTAATGTGACGTTTTAAGAATTGTTAACAGCATTAAAATTTTCTATTAAATTCAGGTCCATCACAATATTATTTTTTGTCACATGACTACTAGATGAATGTTTTTTTTAAATTCTAATGTCGACTAACGAATTTAATAGAATAATTTTAAATTTAAAATTAACAAGACTAATTTTCTAAAATAAAAGTATGGAGATTAAATCTCAAATCTACAAAAAGTATAGGGACTTGAAGTATATCTATTTTTAATTTGGTCAATTTTAATCCCATAACTTTCAAAATTTTGAAATTTCAATTATGTTCCAAATTGTAGCAATTAAATTTGGTATGTCTAATTTGCTATTAGTCTCATTTTGTGCATAAGTTGTTGATTTAGGACTTATTCTTCAATTTGATAATATTAAATCCATATACTTTTGAATTTTGAAATTTCAATCCTACCTCAAAAGGTAAGAATTAAACCATTAATTAAAATAATGACTTTTTAATATTATGTGTAAATAAAAAGTTGGTATAGTATTACACGTGAGATAATATGTTTGTCTCATAAAATTTTAGAAATAACATTATTTAACCACTATCGTTTGACCAAAATTAAAATTTGAAAATTTGAAAATTATAAAGTAAAAATGATGAAATTAAAATAGAAGAGGAAAATGTACAAGATACAAGAAATAATAACATAAATTTGCCTAAATTCGATGTATGAATTATAAAAGTTATGATGGGAAAAGATGGCCAAACCCATTAAAAACCCCTTATTTTTGAACAAAAGCCAAACTATATATACTTTATATTTGGAGTTGAAAAGTGGGGGTTTCTTTTTATAATTTTATTTATTGCAAAGTTAAGGAAATTTATTCATGTACTAAATGATGCAATGTTGAATATTGTAAAAAAATTCTTCTGAAAATGTAGGGGGAAAAGGGGTTAGGGTTGGACCCTTTTGGTGCACGGGTAGCAAAAGTTTCTCTTTTATGCTTTATATATTTCATGACTATGATGTATGATATTCATGCATTATTTTATATATGCCACTCCCTATCCCATTCACATTCCCATTTTCAACAATGAATTCAACTTGCTAAACTGTTTCACAAGAGAACCTTATGGAATTAGTCAACTATGATTATCAAAATATGAGGCTATTTCAATCTAACTCATCAAATCACATTTAAAAAAATAATACCATATTAGAAATTATATAATCTTAATTAATATTTGAATAAAATTTGTTATACTCCTCTATATTAAGACACGTGACAAGCTAAAAAAGCACTTGAACAGTAAGCCAGCCACCTACAAGTCGGGAGGGGACTTGCATACTCACCCTTCTGAGGTGAATTACCTGGGCAATAGGTGGCCTACTCTTCATTAGGAACATGAAATTGTTGGTTATCAAATATCATGTGGGTTCAACTGCTTTATCCCATCAAGTCAAAATGAATGACAGGATCTATCCTATCATAGACATCCTTGTCTCATCGAAGACATCCTTCCTACGCACTCAATAATAATGGGTAGATGGCAAGTCCAACATGTTAACACTATATTACATCGAATCCCTGCCTATAAATACATTAAGGAATGATGAAGAATAGATTGACACTTCAAAAATGTTAAGCCTATACCTTGTCAACACTCTTTTAGCCCTCAACATTTATGTTCTTTTTTTCCACCACTATCCATGACCTCTAGCTCTCCACTTTGACTGAGTAAATTGACCTCCATAACAGTCATCCTTCTCTCTTCCATACTTCTCCCTTGTTGTACACTATATAAAAATATTATTTTTAAATTTATTTAATTTGAATTAGGGTTTGGCCAACTTAAAGTTTAACACATTTTCTATAATTTTTATAGTTATTGATAATTTAACAAATAAAGCACTAGGTATAGTAATACAATTTCAGTCATTATGCATGTAAGGTATGAATTGATCTAATATACTTATTTCATGTCTATCCGGAACATTGTCTTTTATATGATTCAATGGTTAATGAATAAAATTAATTCATATTAAACAAAAATTAATTTTTTTTCCTTTGCTTGAAATTTAACACGCATAATAAATGAAAAAGTATATAGAAATGCATCAGTTGGATTATTCTTTTTAGAAAAGGAAATATTACGAAAACAAGTAAACTTAACTTGATTTTAAATCTATATAAATAAAACTCTTAAACATAATTAACTGTGTTAAATAAAGAGAGGGAAAAAGGTTGAATTTTATGGTTTTCTAAAAGATGCAAATAGTAAAGGTTATGATAAAAGCTCCAATTAATGTAAATTTTGTGTTTTTTTTTTATTATTAATCATTACATTGAACGTGAAAATGGGAAACCTAAAGAGTAGAAGAATGAAGAAGAGTAACAAAAGTGAAGGGGTGCCACTTTGGAAGTTTGTACGGCAAGAACTTTGAGCTAATTAGGTTTTGTAATAATCTGACCAAATTAAACCATTCATACAACATTTGAATAAGTTCATCACTATAAATAATTGTTGGATGAATTCATAATAATTACTCCTCTTTGATTAAATAATTACTTG
Source organism: Gossypium arboreum (assembly GCF_025698485.1). Lineage (NCBI taxonomy): Eukaryota > Viridiplantae > Streptophyta > Magnoliopsida > Malvales > Malvaceae > Gossypium > Gossypium arboreum. The sequence goes on from NC_069080.1 coordinate 20,141,066, forward strand.
CAATTTAAATATATAAGTTGATTGAGTCTTAACTTGATTAGTATGAATATTGTCGTCAATGCAAGAGGATATAAGTTTGAGTATCTTGAAGTGTATTATCTTCCTATTTATGGATTGTAGAGAAATTATGAATAATTTTAAATATGATTAAAAATTATAATAAAATTATTAAAATACATAAGTAAAACATAAATATAATCTTTTAAATTACTGACGTGACAAAAGAAGTTAATAGTAAATATTCAATTGATATTTCAACGCATTCACTTATTTAAAAATAAAAATAATTATTGATTAATAAGAAAAATGTTGTAAAATGGTAAGACTTTTCAGACAACATCTTTTATAAAATATACTTTTTTCATGAACCAATTCATTTTGTCGTTCACTTGGTTGATGATATAGGTTTGGTGTTGTTGTAGCTGTCTTGTCGACTATTTTATTCAAAATTCCAAGTCCAAAAAATGGCTTCAAATGTTATCTTTGAAATGTATCAAGTAATCTTTCCCTTTTCGCCCAAAATGTATCCAATTATCTTACTTAACATCAAACCAATCCTTGAATTTCTTCGGGGTTTCTTTTATATTATTACAACTTTATGTTTGCCTTTAATATTGATTGAATCAATAAAGTTATCTCCATTCAATTCCCCGTTTAATTTATTTAAAAATTATAAAAATAAAAATATTAAAAGATAGTTTAATCATTTGATTTTTTTTTTTCAGTTTAAATGGTTTGTACCAATTCTCGAATCAATTAATCTAATACCTTTCTTCGGATTAGTATCTCAGTCGGTTCCTAATCCGATCAAATAATTCGATCCGATTCAAACAACTATAGCCATCAAATTATTATTATTAGGGATTAAATAACATTTAATTTCTAAATTTGATTCCATTGAACTTAAATTTCTTTGTATTTTTAATTTTATATAAATTTTTTAAAAATTTCAAGTTATGATGTGACATAATTTTAGAGTATCACATTATTACACTTTAATAGAATTCAAATTTAAGGATCAAATTAAAAAAAAATATCAAACTTCAAAACTAAATAGGGTGTATTGATCCCTAATTATGAATGTTGATTTCATTTGCATATATAATATTGATTATGATTTAATTTTCTTTTTGCCTTGAATGATAATAGTAATCATTCTTGACCGAAAATCTTTTGATATAATTACCTATAGAATTATTGTCCGACAGATTGAAAATATTGATAACAACATCGAAAAGATAAAGTTAAATTAATTAATAATAACTAAAAATTGGAGGACCACGGTACCATTAAAGTAACTAATTTTCTTAAGAAAATACAATATTCAACAGTTTTTTTCTTTGTAAATCGAATTTTAGTTTAGTTATACCATTTTATGGTTGTAATTAAAAGATATAGGGTTAAGTATATTCAAATGTATTTTCTCCGGTTGAAGAGAAGTTATATACAAAATAGTTTTATTTAAAAAAAAAGAGTTTTTTTATCATCCATTTATAATATACTTAAAATCATTGATTGGGTTGATGTCATGAATCAAACAAAAATCAACTCAATTGAGAAATAATTAAAATGTCATTATCTACAAAATAAATTATATTATTATGAAGGTGTTTTGACCTTTTCATATTATCTACTATTTACCTTTTGTATTTTTTTAATAAATCTATTTTTATATATTTTTCATTTACACTGTAGGTGTGCCATAGTCTGATAAAATTAAAATTAATTAATTTTTATGTATTAAAAAATATTAAAAATATAATGAGGCCTTACTAAAAAATGAAAAAAAATAAATTGAGCCTTAAAAAGAATTGCATCCTATTAAATCCTTAATGGTTAAAAAAAAAAAAAAACTAGGCTCTTAACATTGCTAGCTAGCTGATGACAACCACCATAAGATGAGATGTGGCATGTCACATAAAAAAATGTTGACATGGAATGCCACATAGCAAAAGTTAAAAATAAAAATTAATAAAATAATTAATAAAATATACATTTAGAATGAAATTGGACATATGGTTGTCCATGTTCGTTTGAATGTAGATAACCATTGTCTAAATTTATACTATATGAGTGTAAAGCTATAAAAAATAGAAATTATAATATATCATACATGAATATGTGAAACAGATAATTGAACTTATATATATAAATTTATAATACTATAAAAATACAAATATGATATGTACAACAATGTATAATTAACTTTTACAGTTTATCACAATTCACCTATCAAATGAAAGAAATAAAGCTAAATTGAAGCCTAGCATTGCATGCATTTGAGGATGATCTTTTAGGTACCAAAATTACCCAAACCATAGCTAGCTAGTTTGGACGGTAATTGGTACATCATTGCTGTCCTAAACTAAAACCCAAACCCACTTACCTAACATTCCATTCGCTTGTTTCCAACACATTTCTCTCAATGGCCTCAGTTTGATTCTTTCTTCTTCTTTTAAATTTGAACCAATGTGTCTGACCTGTATCAATATTCAATTCCATTTTATAACTATGAATTCATTAATTATATAAACAAAAAAAAAAGGGTAAATTAATTTTACCCATTTGTCTTGCATTAGTCAGTCAAAAATTTTAAAATATTATTTGGTCTCATGTTATATAATTAGAGCTGGGCCGGGTTGAGTTGGGTTTGGGTCAAACCTTAATATAAATTTAGGTTCATTTTTAAGTTCAAGTTCAACCCGAAAAACGGGCCTAAAATTTTATCCAAATTCGACTTGAATTGTATAAGCCAAACCCAAACTTGGCCTGGCCCATATTATTTTTTTTAGATTTTTTATCATATACAACAAATTTAAATATATATAATATCAAATACACTTAAAAACATTAAAACAATAAATTGAAAATACATTAAAAATTCTTTATACTAAGATAGTTGCAATTAAAATAGTAACAAAATTAACAATAAAACAAAAGTTCTACAATATCTAAATAATATTAAAAATGACAAGCAAAACAACATTAAAAACAATAGTGAAACATTATAAAAATACACACAAAAAAAACCCAAAACAACAAAAATAGCAGCAGCAAAAACAACAAAAACAACAACAAAATCAGTAGCAAAAGCAACACCAAAATACCAAGAACAACAAAAAAACAGCAAGATAATTTTTATTAAAAATAATTAATTTATTCGAGCCAAAAAATTGTACCCAAGGCCCAATCTATTTAAAAAACATGCCTTTTTTTTTTTTATCTAAGCCCATTTTTTGGACTTGTATCTTTATCCAAACCCTCTTATTTTCGAGTCGAACTGTCCAGTTATATATATAATAAATCAAAATTCATTTAAAATCATTCCAATTCACAATATTTTTTTAAAAAATCAACAACATTGTTGATAATGATAAGTAGTAAAAATAAATATATTATTTATAAAATGTTATATATATCAAATATCAAATCAGTTACTATATAAATAATTGAAATTTTCTATTTAAAACAAAAGTCATATAATTTTTCTTTTTACTTTTCGGTTATTGAAAATAAAGTTTTTTTGTTTGTTTTGATATAATAAAGTAAATTTTCTAAATATAAATTGATTTAATATAAAATTTATTATTTATTTGTTATTATACAAAATTATTTAATAAAATTATTATAATAGAATAAATTTTTTATTTATAAGCATGATGAATTTTCTTATCAAGGAAATTTATTTAACCAAATATTTTATTAAAATTAAAAATTTATTTATAAATGTCATATATCTTATAAATAATAAAAATGATTCAAAATGATAAATTCAATAATATAATAAATAACAAAAGCTATATTAATCAATTCAAAAATTTCTCCAAACTCGTGTTTATATATAAATACATATTAGATGAATAGAATCAAAGATTTAAGGGTAAGCTATAAAAATAGTCACTTCTGTTTGCTTCAGATTATATTTTAATTATTTATGTTTGAAATGTTATGTTTTAGTCACTTACGTTATCGTTTTGTTACAAAGTGGTCACTCTACCGTTAAACTCTATTACTTCCTTAACGGAAATCGTACATGGCAGTCCAAATGGATTTTAAATGCCAACTTGGATGTCCTATGTGGCAGTCCAAATTAAATTTATTTAATTAAAAACATATTTTCATCCTAGCAACTGGACATCCAAGTTAGCCTTTAAAACCCATTTGGATTGCCACGTAGGACTGTCATTAGGGAGGTAACAAAGTTTATCGGTAGAGTGACCACTTCGTAACAAAACGATAACGTAAGTGACTAAAATATAACATTTCAAATATAAGTGATTAAAATGTAATTTGGAGCAAACAAAAGTAACTATTTTATAATTTACCCATGATTTAATAGTTTATATATTACTTTAGTTTGGTATATATAAATCAAGTCATAGGGTTTTTAAAGGTAATAAAGTATGAAACACAAATGGATTGATAATTAGTAAATATTTAAATCTAAAATAAATAAATTTGGACTTAAACCAAAATAAATTTACATTGAAAATTTATATATAATTTACATAAGGTGAATTTCAAATTTGAGATGTCAAAATTATTAAAGTCTTAACTTCTAACAATTGGAAATAGAAGACATTAATTTAACAAATTTAACTGTTAATGTTTGGTTAAGACTAAAATTTTAAAATTTGAAAAGTATGGAGACTAAAATTAACAAATCAAGATGTAGGTCTAAATCGCAACTTACCAAAAAAAAAAACTAATAAGAGAATATGATGTTTGATAAATTGATAAAAATAATGGTTGTTAGAATACATATAGCAAGCCAATTCATATATAGTAGAAAACCAAACCAATACAAAGGACAATAGATGAGTAGTAGAAAAATCAAATAAAACCCATACATAATATATGAAAATGATTTATTAGAAAAATGTGAAAATACGCAATAAGTCTCTATATTCTTCATAGATTTGGAATTTAATCCTTGTACTTTTATTTTAGAAATTTAGTTCTTTTACTTTTTCAATTTCAAAATTCAGGTTCAATTAGTAACATTGTTAAATAATATTGCTTGAATTTCAGAATTCAGGACAATTCATAATTTATGGAATGTTTCCCATCTGGTTTCATAAAGAATAAAATTTATAACTCGTTACTCGGTTAAAAATAAAATGTAAATATGTTTTCCGGTAAATTACTTTCAAAAGTTACTTATAAATTTTGATATTGTTTCAGAATTTTGGTATCACTTGATATACATTCTTAATATAAAAAATTAATATCCCAAAATTTAATTTCTCGAACCAAAACCAATGTTACAAGAGACTACCAAAAGTTGAGGGAATACAAAGAAAAATTATGAAAAATATAAAAAAATTGAGGAATATAAAAAATTATAAGGGAGTACTAATTTTGAGAGATACTAGAAATTTGAGCGAATCCCAATATTTTAAGGAATACCAAAAAATTAAGGGAATTATGAAAAATACCAAAAATCTGATGGAATAACAAATGTTGATTCCCTCGAAAATTTTTAATTTTTAATATTTGTAAATTTATTAACATGAATAACATAATTCCTTATATTTTTTTGATATCTCTTTCATAATAATGACTTTGGCTTGAGGAATCAAATTTTGGTATATTGATATTTTTCATACCAAGGGAATAGCAAAAGTTCTCATAGAATACCAAAATTTTTGAAGCTATTACTAATTATTGGTTGGTCTCAACAAATTTTATTTAATTTTTAATTTTAAATATTTGTAAATTTATTTGTATAAATAACATTAATCCTTAATATGTAAAAACAAATGTGGTATAGTGATCAGTCATAATTTGATACATCAAATTAAGCTCTCTAATATACTTGAAGAGCTTATTCTTAAGCAATTTAAGTGTCTTTTATATGTTTTTGTTGATTTTGTGTTTTATTATTAATGAATTATTTTTATTAGTTTTAAGCCATTTTTGAGACCCAAATTAGCCAATCGTGTTATAGGAACTTAACAAATTGATTGAGTGTTGACATGAAGAAAATATCACCTAGAGGGGGGGTTATCACGATAACAAAGCATGAAAGTCGTGATATCCCAAACAATGCTGAAATGAAGAGAATTGAGGTTAGTTATAGTGATATCGCGATACTGAGTAATGGGTATCGTGATACTGAGACATCCCAGGACCACCCATTTCAAGACTATTGTGGGTATCATGATACCCAAGCTTGACGGGTGAAAAAAAACTACAGGGGAAATTTTATGTCCAGCAGGCTTAAATCTATTTTTCATTTAAGGGCAAAATGGTCATTATTAGGTTAAATGTTATTAGGCCATAAATATAACTTTATAAGCCTTTTATTTCAGATTTTTGTTGGCTAATAGTTTCCTTTTGTTTTCAATAGTTTTAGGGTTAGGTTTTCTTTTCCTTTCATTTTGAGACTAGGTTTTCTCTTTTCTTTTTAAGTTAGATTTTAGTTTTGTTGTTTACTTTCTTCTTTATAGTAAAAGATTTTGTAAACAAGGATGGACGAGCTCTTGAATTTCAATAGAACTTCATCAATTGAATGAGTATTTTCTTAAATCCTTTGCTTTCATTTTATTCTCACAATATGTTTGATAAAATGCTTGTTTAGAATTTAAGTTTGAGTATGTGCTAAAATTGTTGGATGGTTGGTTGATTGGTTGTTTGTTTGTTAGCTTAAGTTAATGTCTATTATTGATTGATTGGTTGTTCGATTATATCGAAATACTTAATATGTTAGAATTGACGCCTCTAGCAAAAATCCTAGATAAACGAGATCGAGAGAAAAGTCTATCCTTAGATAGTTCAATATAATTGTGTCGAGTAGTAAGATCGAGAGGTAAGCTATATGTCTAAGTGAGACCGAGAGGTAATCTTAGGTGGTATCTTTTAGTCTAGGATGAGAACAAGACGAGATTTCTAACTAAAAGTGGCAACCAATATAATTGGTATAGGTTCATTAGTTTAAATAGCACTCAACTAATCAATCGACCATCGTTTAATCATTTACATTATCTAAAACATTAGGAAGAAAGTTTAACTTAGTTAGCTTAATTAATAATTTAATTTTAGTTTATAAACAAATTTATTTGGACTTGCATTAATAATTTCCGACTTGATCTGATTAATAATTGCTTAACTTATAATTAACTTGATAAACACATTTACCCACTTGGCAATCTTTTGGGTCCGATCCTTGGAATACTTGAGTGTCCCATTGACACTACAAATATTAAGTTGGATGAAATTGTAATCCTAGGCTTTTACTATTGATTGATTATTGCAATTTAATTTGTTTTGCTAATTTTTATTTATAAGATTTAGTTTGAAAATTTTATATTATTGATTTATTTAGATAGGTTATAGAGTAATAGTTGGTGATTAGCATCATAATTAGTAATAATTCTCTATAGGAACAATATTTGTATATTGTTTATCACGATACATATACTTGTGGGTGTGATATTCGTCTAACACCTAATTTGACCTGGGCTAACCTAATTTCAAAATAAAATATGACCCTAAGGGATTAGGTCGAGTTAGAACCCATCGATTTTAGGTTTCTTCACCATCCTTACCTACACCTATAAGGCATTACCTAGTGAGTAATCCTTGAAAACTTAGTTAATCCTTGAAAACTTAGTTACAAACTAAGTATAGAGAACAATTTGTTTACAACAATTTGCAGTAAAATAAGTTCCTTACAATGTACAATACAAGTGCTCTCAATCTTTCATCAATTATAATAACAAGCCTTCTCTTAAATAGGAGTCATTGGCTTGCCAAACTTCAATCTCTTTGAATTGCGGTCAAGTAGGTCTTGAATAAGGAATATGAATTGTAACGCCCCAATTTTCGGGAATCCTGTGAATGTTGGCATAGGTTTAATTATGTTAGTGGGCCTCTAGAAAGCCCAAACTTAAGATAGAACCCGACAATTTTAGTTAATTTTTGTTCCATAAGAAAAAGAGGGTGAAATTATGAAATAGGACCTATGTGAAAATGTTTGAAAATGCTATAGGCTAAATTGAAATGGCCAAATAAATAGGAGTGCAAAATAGGAGGATTTGCATGACAAACCTCCCATTTTACATGAAGTGGCCAGCCATCATGTTGAATATAGACAAAATGTACACTTGATATCCATAATTTATGGTACAAATTGATACAAATTGATAATAGGTTAGGTAAATGTTTCATGATAATGTGTTAGGTAAATGTTTCATGATAAGAATTTCATGTCTTTTGTATTAAAGAATTAAATGGATGAAATATGAAGTTTTATTAAAAGAAAAGGGGTGAAAAGAACAAAGTTTTGTCCATCTTTGTTCATCATAGCTGAAAGTTAGAGAAGAGAAAGGAGAGGAGAAAGCTCTTGAGTATTCGGTCATTAGGAGGAGGAAAATTGAAGGTAAGTTCTTGGTACCTTGCTTCTATTTTGAGGTTCATGAGTTCTTCTTGATTCTACCTTAACTCTTGAAGTATATTTTGATTTTTAGTTGTGTTGTGAGCATTTGGTCATGAATTAAAATGAAGGAAATGGTTGTTGTTTCATGTTCTTTTGATGAAAAATGGAAGATATGTGAAGTTGAGCCAAACAAATAAGCATGCATGTGCCTTAGATGTTAAAGGAAAAATCAGCTAACATGTTGTGCTTTAAAATGATGAAATGGAGATTATACTTAAGTAAAATCATAGATATGTGATGATTGATTGGTGATATACATGTTTAAATAACATGCATGCAAGTTATGTGTGAAAGAGTGATTTGGTAATAAATCTGCTTGGGACAGCAGCAGTAACGTGACTTTGGAAAATCACCATAAATTGTGGGAGATGAGTTAGAAGGTGAATAAATTATGTAATTAAAGCTTGTTGAGTCTAGTTTCAAATGGAATAAACAAGAACATATTTTGAATTCTGTACAATGAGAAATTTGATTCGTAATGAAGAGTGGTCAGATTAGTCAAACAGTGAAACATGGGAAAATTTAAGAAAAATCTGGTATTGATTGGCCATACCAAAATTCTGAAAATTTTATGGATAGAAGATATATGAGTCTATTTTCAGGAAAATTAACGGCACTTGATTTGGAGTTTCGTAGCTCTAGTTATAAATGATTTAGTGACTGTTGTTCAGAAAGACAGCTAGCAGTGAAATTATGATTATGTGGTAAACATTGACAAAAATTTGTTAATGAGTTGCTTATTGATTTCTTATAAGCTTACTATGATCTGTAGGTGTGGTTGGCCGAATATTGTAAGAGGTTAATACGTAGTTCGTATTTGAATAGTTAGATTAATGTGTTAGTAATTTAATTGTAGGCAGTTCGTGTGTGGATCTCGTCAGCATATCGTCGCAAACAGGTGTGTAACTAACACCCTCTTTCTTAGTCTGGATCGGCAAAAGTCGAAAAGTCGAAATGCCGAAAACCGGTATTTTGTAGATTTTGAAAGTGTGCGAATGCTCATGAGGTAAATCGATTAATGTTTTTGTAAGCTGCAAAATTTAGACGTAAAGTGCATGATTTACGTGCCTCGATATTTTTGGGCTTAATGGGCCAAAATTGGAATGATGGGCCAACGGCCCAATTCGGTAAGAACCCTCGATGCGTGATTACGTTAGTACGTGAAAAGTAGGAATATGCATGAAAAACCCTAAAATAGATAAATTACTGAAATACCTTTAAAAGTGGAAAATTTACGCTTTTACCCTAGTAGATAAATTAGAAATACCCCTAGGGTTAAATTGACCTAAATGCATGTTTGATTGTTGTTATTCTTGCATGCCATGTTGTTATTATCGATGCATGGGACTGGGATATTGACGGAGGAAGTCTGAAAGTGGCTTGTCCACGTCTTGGAGGCTTTGCCTCAATTTATTGATAATCGAGCAACAAAGGCAAGAATGTGGGAGTGTTAAATTTGGGTGGGTTGAGCTATTCCCCACATGGAGTGTATGGTGATGATGCGGTGGAGTGTAGTGGTTGGTGGGTTGAGTAGTCTCCCAAATGGGCTTGCATATGTTTCTTGATGTTACATGTATTTTGAAATGGGCCTATGGGTCATCTCATTATCTGAATAAGGGCTAAGGCCCAATTTATTATAATCTGAAAAGGGCTCGGCCCAAGATACTTTATTACCCAAACGGGCTTGCATATGTTTATTGATGTTGCATGTATTTTGAAATGGGCCTATGGGCCATATTGTTATCTGAATAAGGGTTAAGGCCCGGTTTATTGTAATCTGAAAAGGGCTCGCCCGATATCACTTTATTACTTGAATGGGCTTAGGCCCAATGGGCTTGAGTGACTTGGACTTTGAATGGGGTTTCCTTACACATGAGTTTTCCCAAACTCACCCTTTTATTTTCATCCACGCAGAAATCCCCAACCATAGTGGGCTTGGAGTGTGAGGGAATTCGGAGTGGCCAGATTCGAAAGTTTGATTTTTCTTCTAGTGAATGGACATCCTTTTATTTACGTTTGAAGTTTTGGGTTTTAAATGTAATAAGGCCGCTTAATTATTTTTGATGGTTTTAATATGTATTACTAAGATAGGTAATACTTATTTTAACTATTGAAATTGGATAGCTTTAGGCGTTTTCAAAAACAACAGTTGATTTCAAAATAACACGACAACAAGCAAAGCTTCCATAATGAAAGTATTTTCCAAAATTAATCACTTTTTCTAAAATGACTTAATCAAATTGGTTTTCTAGAAATATCCATGACGTTAAGGTGTGGCAATGGCGGTATGCATGTCTAGGATTGGATCCGAAGGAGCTTGGTACTTAGCGATCAGATGGACTCACCACCTCTTTTCCGGTTTCCTACGGTGCTGACTTCCATTCACTTTAACCCTTAATGAATTAATCTTTTGAACATCAAGTACGATTTTACGGACTTAGAATGGAAATTTTTTTTTACGTTTTGATGTGGCATGCGGATCAAGCCATAACTTCGGGCGGGTTTGGGGTGCTACATTTAGTGGTATCGAGCCCGATTACAACAACTCTACTGTGGAATGGGTTTACAAAATTTAGAACTTGAAAACAAAAATTTTATAAAGATTGCAAAAGCAGTTTTCAAAATTTAGATCTTTAGAAGGTGGCATTCGAATCTCCTACCAAGCACGTAAGTATTACTCGAACTTTTCGAATATTTTCTGAATTATCATGCGTACTAAAATCTCGCTAGGATACTCGGATAGGATGATACTAAAACCATAGGAAAATCGATAAGAGATCAAATCGTAGCTAGACTTGATTCTGCGAAAACAAACTCTGAACTACTGTCTGATTCATAAAACATCTGTAATAAACACTAGAATATTAATTGATGCATAAAAATTCGTAATCAAGATAATACGATATGAGTACAAGAGGCCGTGGATGAAGCCGAGGTAGTACTCAAGCTGGATCTTCGTCTTCTGAATACATACCCACTGGAGTAGCACGACCACCACCGGTGGATGAGAATGGGCCGTAAGATAGAGCCGCCGAGGATGATGCCCTGTCACAGGCAATGCTTCGTGTTCTGGAAAGGGTTGCCGGAGCAAGTTCGGGCAACGAAATTCAGGGATCTATTTCTGAATGACTTCGGGACTAACGGAACGGAGATCTTTAAGGGCGTGTCTAGTATAGCCCGAATGTGGCGGAATATTGGTTGGAGGCCACGAGCGGATTATGGACGACTTGGACCGCTCGAGGAGATTGTGAGTGGGGTATCTGTACTAAGTCCCTTGGGTCACTTTCGGTTAGGGTAGACAAAGCGTATAGGAATGTACCCTTAGAAACTCAAGGTAAGATTTTCCCGGAGATCGATGGAGTTACCATTCGGAGAGTTTGATCTCATTTTGGGAATGGACTGGCTTGTTAAGCATAAAGTGACTCTGGATTGTACTGCTAAACGAATGGTGTTAAGGACCACAAAGGATGAGGAGGTTATGGTGATAGGTGAGCGAATGGATTATTTGTCCAATATGGTATCGGCATTAAGAGCCGAGAAGTGGATTCGGAAAGGTTGTGAGGCCTATTTGGCATTTGTAAGTCAGTCGGAAGAGGAGGGACTGACAATGGATAAGGTTAGGACCGTAAGGGAGTTCCAAGATATTTTTCTGGAGGAGCTTCCAAGATTGCCTCCGAATCGAGAAGTTGAGTTTGGAATAGATTTGTTGCCTGGAACGGCGCCCGTGTCCATCGCACCGTATAGGATGGCACCGAAGGAGTAAGTGGAGTTAAAGGCTCAAATTAAAGAGTTGTTGGATAGGGCCTTTATTAGGCCAAGCGTGTCTTCATGGGGAGCACCAGTGCTATTCGTGAAAAAGAAGGATGGTACGATGCGGATGTGCATTGATTATCGCCAGTTGAACAAACTGACGATTAAGAATAAGTATCCACTACCAAGGATTGACGATTTATTCGACCAGCTTAGAGGAGCTTCTGTATTTTCTAAGATCGACTTTCGATCTGGTTATCATCAGTTAAGGGTTAAGGAGTCAAATATCCATAAGACGGCATTCAGGACTCGGTATGGTCATTACGAGTTTCTGGTTATGCCATTTGGACTGACGAACGCTCCTACAGCGTTTATGGATCTGATGAATCATGTGTTCCAACCATTTTTAGATCAATTCGTAGTCGTCTTTATTGACGATATCTGGTATATTCAAACTGAAGCGAAACATGATGAGCATCTTCGTATAGTGCTGTAAGTATTAAGGGAGAAGGAACTCCTTGCGAAGTTCAGCAAGTGTGAATTTTGGTTGAGGGAGGTAACTTTCTTAGGACATGTGGTCTCTACTGAGGGGATTAAAGTGAACCCTCGGAAAATTGAAGCGATTTTGGAATGGAATCCACCTAGGTCAGTGTCGAATCTGAAGTTTCCTAGGGTGGCGAGGATACTCTGAAGGTTTGTGGAAGGTTTTTACGTGATGGCGGCACCTCTGACAAAACTCATAAGAAAAGGAGTACCGTTTGTATAGACTGAGAAGTAGCAGGAAGCTTTTGAGAAGTTGAAGAAAGTTCTGACTAAAGCACCTGTGTTGATTCAGCCGGAGTTTGGGAATGATTTTACTGTGTACAGTGACGCATCACACGTGGGTTTGGGCTACGTGTTAATGCAAGAGGGTAAGGTGGTTGCATATGCATCACGACAGCTTAAGCTTCATGAGGGAAACTATTTGACTCATGATTTAGAGTTGGCAGCAGTGATATTTGCACTTAAGATTTGGAGACATTACTTGTATGGAGAAAGGTATATTATATACACTGACCATAAGAGTCTTAAGTATTTGTTAACTCAGAAGGAGTTAAACCTTAGGCAACGAAGATGGGTAGAGTTGCTTAAGGATTACGACTGTTCGATCGAGTACCACCCAAGCAAGGCTAATATGGTAGCCGATGCTCTAAGTCGTAGAGCTGTATCTGATCTGAGAGCAATGTTTGCTCGTCTGAGTCCGTATGATGATAGAAGTCTGTTGGCTGAGTTGCAAGTGGGGCCAACCTGGGTGGATCAGATTAAGGAAAAACAGTTGAACGATGAGTCTTTGGTCGCTCGTTTTCAACAAGTTAAGGAAGGGGAAACTTCTGAGTTTGGGAGCCAGAAGAGACGTTGCAACAGCAATACCCTTATCTGTTTGGATTAGGTAAATTTCGAGGACGAAATTTCTTTAAGGAGGGTAGAGTTGTAACGCCCCAATTTTCGGGAATCCTGTGAATGTTGGCATAGGTTTAATTATGTTAGTGGGCCTCTAGAAAGCCCAAACTTAAGATAGAACCCGACAATTTTAGTTAATTTTTGTTCCATAAGAAAAAGAGGGTGAAATTATGAAATAGGACCTATGTGAAAATGTTTGAAAATGCTATAGGCTAAATTGAAATGGCCAAATAAATAGGAGTGCAAAATAGGAGGATTTGCATGACAAACCTCCCATTTTACATGAAGTGGCCAGCCATCATGTTGAATATAGACAAAATGTACACTTGATATCCATAATTTATGGTACAAATTGATACAAATTGATAATAGGTTAGGTAAATGTTTCATGATAATGTGTTAGGTAAATGTTTCATGATAAGAATTTCATGTCTTTTGTATTAAAGAATTAAATGGATGAAATATGAAGTTTTATTAAAAGAAAAAGGGGTGAAAAGAACAAAGTTTTGTCCATCTTTGTTCATCATAGCTGAAAGTTAGAGAAGAGAAAGGAGAGGAGAAAGCTCTTGAGTATTCGGTCATTAGGAGGAGGAAAATTGAAGGTAAGTTCTTGGTACCTTGCTTCTATTTTGAGGTTCATGAGTTCTTCTTGATTCTACCTTAACTCTTGAAGTATATTTTGATTTTTAGTTGTGTTGTGAGCATTTGGTCATGAATTAAAATGAAGGAAATGGTTGTTGTTTCATGTTCTTTTGATGAAAAATGGAAGATATGTGAAGTTGAGCCAAACAAATAAGCATGCATGTGCCTTAGATGTTAAAGGGAAAAATCAGCTAACATGTTGTGCTTTAAAATGATGAAATGGAGATTATACTTAAGTAAAATCATAGATATGTGATGATTGATTGGTGATATACATGTTTAAATAACATGCATGCAAGTTATGTGTGAAAGAGTGATTTGGTAATAAATCTGCTTGGGACAGCAGCAGTAACGTGACTTTGGAAAATCACCATAAATTGTGGGAGATGAGTTAGAAGGTGAATAAATTATGTAATTAAAGCTTGTTGAGTCTAGTTTCAAATGGAATAAACAAGAACATATTTTGAATTCTGTACAATGAGAAATTTGATTCGTAATGAAGAGTGGTCAGATTAGTCAAACAGTGAAACATGGGAAAATTTAAGAAAAATCTGGTATTGATTGGCCATACCAAAAATTCTGAAAATTTTATGGATAGAAGATATATGAGTCTATTTTCAGGGAAAATTAACGGCACTTGATTTGGAGTTTCGTAGCTCTAGTTATAAATGATTTAGTGACTGTTGTTCAGAAAGACAGCTAGCAGTGAAATTATGATTATGTGGTAAACATTGACAAAAATTTGTTAATGAGTTGCTTATTGATTTCTTATAAGCTTACTATGATCTGTAGGTGTGGTTGGCCGAATATTGTAAGAGGTTAATACGTAGTTCGTATTTGAATAGTTAGATTAATGTGTTAGTAATTTAATTGTAGGCAGTTCGTGTGTGGATAAATCAAGATATCGTCATAAGCAGTGTGTAACTAACACCCTCTTTCTTAGTCCGGATCGGCAAAAGTCGAAAAGTCGAAATGCCGAAAACCGGTATTTTGTAGATTTGCGAGTGTGCGAATGCTCGCGAGGTAAATCGATTAATGTTTTTGGTAAGCTGCAAAATTTAGGCGTAAAGTGCATGATTTACGTGCCCTCGATATTTTTGGGCTTAATGGGCCAAAATTGGAATGATGGGCCAGCGGCCCAATTCGTAAGAACCCTCGATGCGTGATTACGTTAGTACGTGAAAAGTAGGAATATGCATGAAAAACCCTAAAATAGATAAATTCTTGAAATACCTTTAAAAGTGGAAAATTTACGTTTTACCCCTAGTAGATAAATTACGAAATACCCCTAGGGTTAAATTGACCTAAATGCATGTTTGATTTGTTGTTATTTCTTGCATGCCATGTTGTTATTATCGATGCATGGGACTGGGATATTGACGGAGGAAGTCTTGAAAGTGGCTTGTCCACGTCTTGGAGGCTTTGCCTCAATTTATTGATAATCTGAGCGACAAAGCGCAATCTGTGGAGTGTTAAATTTGGGTGGGTTGAGCTATTCCCCACATGGAGTGTATGGCTGGTACGGGTGGAGTGTAGTGGTTGGTGGGTTGAGTAGTCTCCCCAAATGGGCTTGCATATGTTTACTGATGTTACATGTATTTTGAAATGGGCCTATGGGTCATACTGTTATCTGAATAAGGGGCTAAGGCCCAGTTTATTATAATCTGAAAAGGGCTCTGGCCCAGTACCACTGTTACCCAAACGGGCTTGCATATGTTTATTGATGTTGCATGTATTTTGAAATGGGCCTATGGGCCATATTGTTATCTGAATAAGGGGTTAAGGCCCAGTTTATTGTAATCTGAAAAGGGCTCTGGCCCAGTATCACTGTTACTTGAATGGGCTTAGGCCCAATGGGCTTGAGCTGACTTGGACTTTGAATGGGGTTTCCTTACACACTGAGTTTTCCCCAAACTCACCCCTTTTATTTTCATCCACGCAGGAAATCCCCAACCATAGTGGGCTTGGAGCTGTGAGGGAATTCGGAGTGGCCACCCGTTCTGAAAGTTTGATTTTTCTTCTAGTGAACTGGACATCCTTTTATTTACGTTTGAAGTTTTGGGTTTTTAAATGTAATAAGGCCGCTTAATTATTTTTGATGGTTTTAATATGTATTACTAAGATAGGTAATACTTATTTTAACTATTGAAATTGGATAGCTTTAGGGCGCGTTTTCAAAAACAACAGTTGATTTCAAAATAACACGACAACAAGCAAAGCTTCCGCAATGAAAGTATTTTCCAAAATTAATCACTTTTTCTAAAAATGACTTAATCAAATTGGTTTTCTAGAAATATCCATGACGTTAAGGTGTGGCAATGGCGGTATGCATGTCTAGGATTGGATCCGAAGGAGCTTGGTATAGCGATCAGATGGACTCACCACCTCTTTTAGGTTTCTTACGGTGCCTGACTTCCATTCACTTTAACCCTTAATGAATTAATCTTTTGAACATCAAGTACGATTTTTTGGACTTAGAATGGAAATTTTTTTTTTTTACGTTTTGATGTGGCATGCCGGATCCGGCCATAACTTCTGGGCCGGGTTTGGGGTGCTACATGAATATTAGAGATCTTTTAGGAATAAAGCTTTTTTTTTAGAAAAGAAGTCTTTTTATTTAAGGAAATTTGATCACACCAAAAGATCTTTATAGAATCCTTGTTTAACCAATATTCAATGTGATCTAATCCAATAAATTACTACTTAGAATCCTCAAAGTAATGTAGAAATAAGTCCAAGGTTGTTTGGTTAAAAGATGTCAACAAATATGGCAAGTTGCACAACAACCCAATTGTAAAGTGAACTGCAGTTGACATTGCATCTTGGACATGCAACTGTCATTAGCATTTTAGTTTCTAAGTTGGATATTGTTGGTATAGGTTGTTGTAATGGCCAATTTTTGGCCTAGGCAAATAAAAATAAAATAAAATCCAAATAACCAAATAAAAGTCCAATTTACAAACCAAATCAGCCCAATAATACAATACCCAAACCCATACAAACCAAACCAGCCCAAATTTTAAAACCAAATACAAACCCAAACTACCCAGGCCCATTTCTAACCCTAACCCAACAACACTTTTAGAAAACAAAGAACCCTAGCACTGCAGCCGCTGCTCAGCCCCCCCATGCACGCCACTACTGCCATCGCTGGCCATCACGCGTGTCTGACACCTGCAAAGAAGGATTTACACGCAAACAAAAGGAAACAACGAACAAAAGGACAAAAACGATAGCAAACAAAAGAAAAAAACAACGAAGAAACAGACAAAGAATAGAAATAGAACGAGCATTTATTCGGCTATAAAAGCCATTTTCGTTCCCTTTGTATTTTTTTACGCACATTAAGCAATCAAAATAGCAAAAAACCAAAAAAGGTTGATTTTATTTCCATTTTTGTTTTAAGTTCTGAGTTCATTTATTCAGTTTTATTATTATTATTTATACGAAAATAGACAAAAGTAAAAAGAAGGAAAGGGAACTTATCGATTTATTCCGTGGTCGCGCCATCAGAGCCTCCTTCTCTGTTGCCAGACTCGAGTCCAAAAGAGGGAGAGGGGTCTTCTCTTCTCGATCCTTTTAGGGCTAAAAAAGGGAGGGGCCTTTAGGCGCGTTTAAACAGGGGCTAAAGGGCCCATTATCCCACCTCCGACCACTGCTTATGGCGGCAGGTGCGGAGGTGAACCGCATCCTCGGTGACCAGAGGAAAAGGGGAAGGGAGAGAGAGCAAAGAAGCTCTCTGTTTTAAAAAAAAAAAACTGAGGATGAAAATGAATTTTGCAAAAAAATTTGGGTTTAAATACAACCCATGGAACGGTGCCGTTTTTGGGTGTGTGTGCAGGTGCCAAAACGGCACCGTTTTGGACCACCCGTGCGTGACCCGACCCGCCACTAAGGGGATCCGCGTGTTTCATCCTTTGGGGATTATTTCGCGCGTGGTCCTTCCACTTTTGGGGTGCACCGCAATCAGGCCCTTGTTTGTTTCTTTTAATTTTTTAGATTTTAGCCACACAATTTCATTTTTGATACACCTTAGTCCTTTGAAACGCTGCGTATAGAGGGTTGGGAATATTTTCCTAATCAGTCCCTCGTTCTTTTATGCGCGCTTCACTTTGGTCCTTAATACCTTATTTATTTATTTATAATTTTTACCTCTAAGTTTCTATTTAATTTCAGCCTAGTCCTAGTCTATTAATTAATTAATTTATTTATTTATTCAGTTTTTTGGGACTATTTTTATTATTTATTTTAAGTTTGTAGTCTTACATTATTCATTTTAAAAATCATTTTATTATTATGTATATTTAGTTTTTTTTTACATTTTTGAATCATCATTCATTTTAAATTTTATATATATTGTTTACTTTAAACTATTATGCATATCTATTTTAAGGTTTTATATATATTACTCGGTTTAAATTATTTTATATGTTATTTACTTCAAATTTCTTTTACATTATTATTTTTAAACTATTAAATATTTTTTATATATTATGTATTCTAAATTTCTTTTTATATTATTTAGTTTAAACTTTTATATGTCATTTTAAATTGTTTTTTTAAATTAGTTATTTTAGATTGTCTATATATTATTTTATTCTAAATTGCTTTGTATATTGTTTTTACTAACTTAAAAATTACTTTCGTAATACCTATTTTAAACTTGTTTTTTTTATGTATTATTTGTTTAGAATTCTTATTATTTATTCTAAACCGTTTATATTATTTATTTCATTTCTTTATTATTAATGATTAGTATTTAAATAATGTATGTTGTGTGATTGTCGCCATTGTGTATTTCAATTCGCCCATTTCATATTTTGCATTATTGTTATTCATTCGTATAATGTTGTGTTCATGTATCCTTGTTCTAGGCTCATTACTATATTTCTATTTCATATCATCGCCTCATGAATCAAACCTCGTTGCGTTTATCCAATAAATCATTTAATTTTATTCCAAACAAATAACGCACGTCGTTTAGATATTGTACTCGCTATTATTCAAAAGCAAAAATTTCAAAATAAAGCAATGTTTCGCGTTTTGGAACGTCGAGGAATTGTGCCCTAACTTACGGGGTTTCGATTTTCTCGTTGATTCTAAATAGCCAAATACCCTTTTGAGTTTCAAAATATCCAAAATTCCAATTAAAATTAAAGACGAGGAGTTCATGGTATTGTGTCCTAACTTACGGGATGTGTTTAACTTTCGACATTAAGACACTAACTAATCAATTCGGTACCAATTTTTGGGCATGTCGGGGGTGCTAATCCTTCCTCGCACGTAACCGACTCCCGAATTCTTTTCTCTCGAGTTTCGTAGACCAAAAACACCGTTTTAGTAAACTAAAATGTTTTATTAAAACAAAGGTGATTCGATCACACCTAATAAAGATCGGTGGCTACTCCCGTTTTAATTTTCACTCTCAAACAAAGTCGATTCCCGTTTTCAAATAAAATGGTTTCGACAGTTTGGCGACTCCGCTGGGGAGGTTGAGAGTCAAGCCATAAATTGATTAGTTTTTATCCTTCGTCGAAAATTAAAAATTCGTTTTAAACTTGCGATCATTTCATTGCATCATTTATGTGCATTTCCTCTGTGTGGTTTCTGTCTCTTTATATGATTGGCTTTTTGTTTAACTTTTTTAAGTATACTTTTGCACATCATACTACATAATTGGTCAATTTTAACCCTTTAAGTGAGAGTGAGAAACTACTCCTTCGTGAGGTCTTCACCTCCGTATAGGATAGTGGATCGCTTTCGGGATACATCCGTACCTACGTCTTTGTGAGGTTTTCATCTTCGTATAGTCGTAGGAAAATGTATTCCCCTGAATTAAACTCTGTCCGTATGAGCTTATAATAGGTGAGGATCGAGGAATCTGCTGGTTCAGGTACCTTTACTTTAGAACCGAACCACATGTAATGAGCCCTAAGAGCCTACCTAGGTAGAACCACACGAAACCCTAGTGGTTACCCGAATAGGTGCTTAATTATTTCCTATTTGCTTTGAGTTCTATTCTTTGTTTTAATACTGACTTGTTGTGTTTGGTTGTTATTGCATGACATCTCATCATAAACAGGTGTTGATTCACGTTCGGTTACTAGATAGAAAAGCTTAACATGAAAAAAGGATTTCTTGATAGAGTGGAGGATAATGCGGCAGTCCGAGTGTGGTCCGAGAGAATGTAACAAGAGTAAGGAGATAGTTTGACCGAGGGATATGAATCAGAGTTGTGGGATTTCACTCGCATCAGTGTGACTCAGAACGACCTGCAAGAATTAAGGGATATGTGGAATAGTTGGAATAGCGAGGTCAAGCAACTTTTTTATTGTAACAAGGTGGACAAATATTTGTTCCAGGCCCTCGCGCAGTTTTGGAACCCCGCTTACAGTTTCAACTTCGGAGGAGTCGATTTAGTACCTACTATGGAGGAATACATGGCGTTACTTAATTGCCCGAAGATTCAGGCCGACAGGGCCTATTCAAGACCTGTCAACGTCCCTCTCTTTTTGAAGAAATTGATGAATATCACGGGGATGAGCGAGCAATGGGTTGCTTCCCTCATCAAGCAAAAAAGGGACAGTAAGTGTATTCCTTAGAGGAATTTGAGGGACTTGATCCTTGCACACCCGGATTCGAAGAAAAGGGTTAACGTTTTTGCCTTAAGCCTCTACGGTTTGATCATCTTTCCTAAGGCGCTAGGACACATAGATGAAGCCGTCTCAGATTTATTCGATCTACTTGATAAAGGTACCACACCCGTCCCGGCAATCATAGCAGAAACTTTCATATCCTTGAATGCATGTTGGAGAGCGGGCGAAGGAAGATTTATTGGTTGTGCATAGCTTCTATTGGCTTGGGTCCATAGCCATTTTTGGAAGGTGGAGAAGGTCTCCTATCGGGTTTTCTCCAAGGACTATTCCCCATTAAGGGAATTAGTGGCCACATCGAGGCGAGACGACATCTCAAAAGAGAAATGGATAACTATTCTCCAGAATTTGTGAGCCGAAGATGTTGAATAGAGGGCTCCGTGGTTGATCCCTGACGAGATCTTATATCGATACGGTGATTTTGACTGGGTCCCTCTGGCTGGAATATGGGGAGCCGTTGGATACGCTCCACTGATAGTGTTAAGGCAGTATCGATCAAGGTAGTTTATACCGGTGACACAAAGGTTGGCACAATGTGAGTTCCCCTATAAGGATAACAATTATAAGAGGAAGGTTTGTGAGATATCAGATGCTTGGAACCGAACTCGAAGAATGAAAGGATTCACCACGGGGTTCGATGACGACCCCCGAGTATGAATGGTGGTGGGGTAAGAGAGTCAACGACAACATCCCTAGGTCGAATCAAGGGAACACTCAACCGATAGAGGAACATTTACGAGTCATCCTATCCGAGTTAGAGATTATTAAGCAAGACTTTGAGAAAAGGAACTCAGAGTTGGGGAAGAAGATAGAGCAGCTAGAAGAAGAGAAAATGAAGTTGGGATTAGACGTTAATATCCACAAGCTAGAGGCCGAGAAATTTAGGAAGGGAAAGAATAAGGCCGAGGAAAATTTAGATAGTCTGAAAACCGATTACAAGAAGCTGCGTATGTCGATAAGAACCACCAGTTTAGGTAAAACATCGGAGCAATGGCATCAAGAGATTAAAGAGGAAAAGACTAGAGTCGACCATTGGGAGAAAAGGTTTCAAGATGCCCAAGTACGAGAGGACACTCTAAATTGGAAAGAGTTTGTTAGAAAGCCAAAACGAAAAGGAGAAGTTACGAGCTCGGGTGGCTGAATTGGAAAGATCACTACATCAACATCGTAGCCGTAATCCCGTAATTGAACTGAAGACTAGTCTGAGCAGGATCGAAGAGTTGAAAAGGAAAGTAAAGGAACTCGAGACTGTGCTACAAGATAGCAAAATTTGAGTGGAACTTCTTGAGGCAAACAACGACCATTGCAGGGAACAACTTCACCGCTCTCAAGACCAGATTAGAGATAGAGACTATGTCATGGGCGAAGCTGTGGCTCAAGTTCGGGAGGTAGCCAATCACTTGCAAACCTTGGCAGTTCAGGCTGGTGTATTGAGCTTAAAGTACGAGTCGGAATCAGATCGAGGCTGAAGCTTAGCTTGGCTTCTTAGGAAGGTTAAGGCTTTGGGTATTAGGCCAAAGTCATATATGTAATCATCCGTTCTATGTAAATAATTTTTTTCTTTTAGTAAAGTTCTTCTAATGAAATTGAATCAGAATCAACGTCTCTTTTTACATTCATTCATTTGCATTACATTTCATCACATGCATTAAATTTCACGAAAAGACCCTGATTAAACAAAATTATTTCAGTTAATCTGAAAACCAGCAAGAATCGACCAACCAAACACAGCTACAATACCCGTCGTAAAACCAAAACAATGGATCAAAGATTAAAAAGATTAGAACAAATGCAAAGGGATATGCAAGAGAAATTACAAGCACAGATGCAAAAGCAATTAGCAAGAATCCAACACGACATGAGGGAACAAATGCAAGAATCCCAGAATAACATGATAAGTCAGTTGGCACAGTTGCTGGGAAAGGAACATGAAAAAGGGAAGAGCACTGCGATCAATTCAGGGAACGATAATGAAGATCCTATCTATCCTCCAGGCTTTACTCCGGTAAACACTCAATCATAACCGGAGGTGCACCCACGAATGGTACCTGTCACTATTAGGCCCCAGTAATACCAGGTCGGTACCTCGACATAGATGAATGTTCCTATAGGTTTGGGCTTTAATCTTGGGGATAATCCAGCTAATCCATTTGTCCCGGACCTTGATGATATGGCAGAAATGGAGAAAGGAAAAGTAGACCTGACGAAACAACTCGATGACCGATGTAAATAGTTTGAAGAGAAATTTAAAGCAATGGAGACTACTGATTACCGTAGTGGGATTAATGTTAAGGACTTAAGCTTGGTCCCAGATCTGGTGCTCCCACCAAAATTTAAAACCCCAGAGTTTGAAAAGCACAACGGGACTAGCTGCCCTGAAGCTCACATAACGATGTTCTGTCGAAGGATGACAGGATATGTTAACAATGATTAGCTGTTAATTCACGATTTCCAAGACAGTCTGATCGGGTCAGTGGCCAAGTGGTATAACTAGCTAAGTCGTGCCCAAATTGGTTCTTGGAAGGATTTGGCTCAAGCTTTTATGAGACAATGCGGTCACGTGACAGACATAGCACCCGACAGAATTACATTACAAAATATGGAAAAGAAGCCAAGTGAGAGCTTTAGGTAGTTGCCTAACGATGGAGGGAGATAGCGATGCAAGTCCAACCACCTTTCTTGGAGAAGTAAACAACCATGATTTTTATCAATACCCTGAAGATCCCATTTATTAACTATATGTTGGGAAGCACTACTAAGAGCTTCTCGGACATAGTAATGTCTGGGGAGATGATAGAAAATACGGTAAGATGTGGGAAAATTAAAGCGAGGGAAAGTGCCAAGAGATCGGCTCCAAGAAGGAAAGAAAACGAGGTGAACAATGCGAGCGTATACAATAAAGGTCATTCTAAGCCTGTCACAGTGAGCCAGCCGAGGGCAGTAACTACTAACCATCAGGGCTCCGCAAGACAAGACTCCAACCCGAGGCCTAACACAGAAAGAGTTCAGTTTACGCCAATCCCAATGACGTATAGAGAGCTTTACCAGAATCTGTTCGATGCACATATAGTGTCCCCATTTTACCTAAAACCCATGCAACCTCTATTTCGCAAGTGGTATGACGCAAACGCACAATGCAAATACCATGCAGGAATCTCGGGACACACGATTGAGAACTGCACTGCTTTCAAAAAATTAGTTGAAAGGTTCATAAAGATGGGCACCTAATATGGCAGGGAATCTGTTGCCCAATCTTTTAGACAAAGTGGTAAACGTGATAATTAAAAAAGGAGGGAAGAGAGCCAAGATGGACGTAGCAAAGGTGAAGACTCTGTTGAGATGGGTTTGGAAGAAAATGGTGGAAGAAGGTTTAGTTACACAAGATTAAGGGGAAAAGCCCGAAGGAGCAAAGTACTACTGCGAATTCCACAATGAGGAGGGGCATGAGATCCAAAAGTACAATGAATTCAGGGCACTGGTACAGAGATTGATAGAAAATAAAGAGATTTGATTCTTTGAGTATACTGAGAGCCTGGAAGGAGAAAATGTATGTGCTTCAGAAGGAGGGTCAACCAACAAAGTCACCGGGGGCAATCGCCTAGTGGTAATCATATCACGACCAAGAATCAGTGAAGTGGGAGTACCAACTGCGCCAAAGGTCATAATCCAAAAACCCGTTACTTTCCCTTATAAAGATAGCAAGAGTGTGCCTTGGAACTATGACTGTAACGTGACAATCTCGGGAAAGGAGAACCCGGTTGGCACTTCAGAGGAAGGTCAAGATGAAAGTTTCTATTCACGAAGTAGAAGGCGTTATACCCTGAATACAAAAGCAGAATCAGTTAAAGGAAAATCCGTGGTTGTTGAGTAAAGAAGGGAAAAGGCAACCAGATCGGAATCACCTGTCAATGAGCTTGTGACTGAAAAAGAGGCTAAGGAATTCTTAAAATTCCTAAAGCACAGCGAGTACAGCGTTGTTGAATAGTTGCACAAACAGCCAGCTTATATATCGGTACTAGCCTTTCTTTTAAGCTCAGAGACACATCGTAGTGCATTGATGAAAGTGTTAAATGAAACATATGTTTCGGATTATATCTCTGTCAACAAACTCGATCATCTGGTCAATAACATCAGCGCTGATAATTTTATTTTCTTTAATGATGATAAAATACTACCGGGAGGTATGGGATCTACAAAGGCCCTGCATATCACCATTCGTTGCAAAGGACACACGTTGCCAGGGGTACTGATTAGTAATGGATCAGCGTTGAATGTCCTACACTTATCCACGCTAAATAGACTGCCAGTGGATAGCTCTCACATGAAGACATGTCAAAACATAGTAAGAGCATTTGACGGCACTGAAAGAAAAGTGATGGGAAGAATCGAGATACCTCTCTTGATTGACCCAAATACATACGAGGTGGACTTCTTTGTAATGAATATCAAGCCTTCTTATAATTGCCTGTTGGGGAGGCCGTAGATTCACTCAGTGGGGGCAGTGCCGTCGTCACTACACCAAAAGTTGAATTTGGTAACTGAGGATAGGTTGGTAACGATAAACGCGGAGGAAGACTTCATTGCATCCGTTACCAGTAACGCACCATACGTGGGTACGGATGATGAGGCGATAGAGTGTTCCTTTCGATCACTAGAATTTGTCAATGCTATATTCATTTTCAAAGGGAATAAGATCCCAATTCCTAAAATATCCAAAACTACGAGGATGGGCCTGCAATTGACGGTCGGTAAAGGAGCCCTTCCAGGAAAAGGACTTGGAAGATGCCTCCAAGGAAGGATCGAGGTACCAATGCTAAGGGAAAAACGAGACCACCTTGGCTTAGGATTTAAGCCAGATGCGAAGCAAAAAAAGAAAGAGCTGGAGAAAAGGCAAGGGATGAGAAGAGCGCGTCTGCGAGGTGAGGAGGTCAAATGGGAACCGATGACCTTTCCTTTTTTATCTAGGACATTCGTGTCAGGAGGGACTATTTACTCCAAAGGAAGATCGACAAGGAAAGAGTCTGCCATATTCGAAGGGAAAACTGAAGAGAATTTATCTGGAATTCGCCCTTACATCCCTGGAAGTGTTTTGAGTAATTGGACCGCGGAGGAGATCCCTGTAACTTTTAGGATTAACTCAGAGCAATGTTCAAACCAAACTTATTGCTCTAAGCCTAGGGGCAATAAGAATCCTTTTATGAAATAGGCATATGTCCAAATATCGTTATTTCAATA
The DNA here is from genome assembly GCF_025698485.1 of Gossypium arboreum. Classification (NCBI taxonomy): domain Eukaryota; kingdom Viridiplantae; phylum Streptophyta; class Magnoliopsida; order Malvales; family Malvaceae; genus Gossypium; species Gossypium arboreum. Next base: position 20,167,226 of record NC_069080.1, read on the forward strand.
AAAAAAATGCATTTTTGTGTATCATCTTGAGCAAATATTCTTTTATTCTTTCTACTTCATTCATAATCATACCACACAAATCAAATATTCTTAGATTCTTTTGTTCTTTGGATTTCTTTCTTCATCCATAACAGGTCTCTAGATATCAATGATATGAGCAACGTTGCCACTGACTCAGAGACTCCTTTCGAGCAAGATTTGTGTATAGAGGACACTGAGGATTTTGAAGATGACTGAAATTGTAACCTATCTCCTGATTTGTTAAAGATGGTAGAACAAGAGGAGAAACAAATCCTACCTCACAAAGAGTCGGAGGAAATTGTTAGCTTAGGAGAAGGAAAAGAGGTGAAGATTGGAGCTAGTATCACTGCAAAAACAAAGCGAGACCTCATCGAGTTACTCCGAGAAATCAAAGATGTCTTCGCATGGTCATATCAAGACATGCCCGGTTTGAACACTGACATCGTGGTACATCGACTCCCCATAAAAGAATAATGCAGGCCGGTTCAACAGAAACTTCAGAGGATGAGACCTGATGTTTTGTTGAAGATAAAGGAAGAGGTCAAGAAGCAATTCGACGTCGGTTTCTTACAAGTGGTCAAGTACTCAGAATGGGTAGCCAACATAGTCCCAGTTCCTAAGAAAGATGGGAAGGTTCGAATGTGCGTGGGCTATCAGGATTTGAACAAAGCCAGCCCAAAAGACAATTTCCCATTGCCTCACATTGATACACTAGTAGATAGCACGACAGGTTACTCGCTTTTCTCCTTCATGGACAGCTTCTCGGGATACTACCAGATAAAAATGCATCCTGAAGACATGGAAAAGATGACATTTGTAACCATATGGGGAACGTTTTGTTATAAGGTGATGCCATTCGAACTGAAAAACGCAGGAGCAACATATTAGAGAGCCATGGTAACTTTGTTCTATGACATGATACACAAGGAGATTGAAGTTTACGTTGACGACATGATTACAAAATCTAGAACAGAAAAGGAGCATGTGTAAGTCCTGAGGAAATTATTTTTAAGGTTGAGGAAGTTCCAGCTAAAGCTTAATCCCGCAAAGTGTACCTTTGGGGCCCGGTTAGGAAAACTGTTGGGATTCGTAGTCAGTGAAAAGGGGATTGAGATTGACCCAGATAAAGTCAGGGCCATACAAGAATTACCTCCGCCATGCACTCAAAAAGAAGTTTGAGGTTTCCTAGGAAGACTGAATTACATCACTCGGTTTATCTCACAACTAACGGAAAAATGTGACCCGATATTCCGTCTTCTTAGGAAGCATAATCCAGGTGTTTGGGATGAGGAGTTCCAGAAAAATTTTGACAAAGTCAAGCATTATTTGTCCAATGCCCCAGTACTGATGCCACCTTACCTAGATAAACCACTGATACTGTACTTGGTAGTGTTCGAAAACTCCATGGGATGTATGCTAAGCCAAAATGACGAGTCAGGAAGAAAAGAAAAAGCGATATACTATCTCAGTAATAAATTCACGAAAAGTGAGACGAGATATTCATCAATCGATAAGTTGTGTTGTGTTTTGATTTAGACAACCCGAATACTGAGACAATACATGTTATACCACATGACATGGCTCATATCAAAACTAGACCCTCTGAAGTACATGATGGAGTTAAATTCTTTGAACGGAAGGATGGCTCGTTGGCAAATTTTGCTTTCTGAGTTTTATATAGTTTACGTAAACCAAAAGGCTGTAAAGGGGAGTGCAATAGCAGATTTTTTGGCCAGTAGAGCTCTAGAAGATTATGAGCCGTTGAGCTTTGATTTCCCGAATGAGAATATAATGTATATTGCGACCATGGAAGAGGACTCTTAAGAAGGCCATCCTTGGAAGTTGAATTTTGACGGAGCTTCAAATACTGTGGGTAACGAAATCGGGGCAGTTTTAGTGTCCCCAAACGAAGATCATTATCCTTTCACCAGTAAATTGGATTTTGACTGCACAAATAATATGGCGAAATACGAGGCATGCATCATGAGCATCCGTGCAGCAATAGAATGCAAGATCAAGGTATTAGAAGTATACGAAGATTCTGTATTAATGATCTATCAGCTTAAAGGTGAATGGGAGACAAGAGACCCCAAGTTGATAAATTACCAAAGGCTGGTTCTTGAGTTAATAGAGGATTTTGATGATATCACTTTCTGCTACCTCCCGAGAGATGTAAATCAGATGGCTGATGCTTTAGCAACCTTAGCTTTTATGATTAAAGTGAACAAGCAAGAGGATATGAAGCCCATCCAAATGAGTATTTATGAGGCTTCGGCTCATTGCTGCAACATCGAAGAAGAAGAAGAAAAAGATGATCGTCCTTGGTATCAAGATATTTTGCGATATGTGAGGAATCGTGAATACCTAGACCAAGCGATCGAAAATGATAAGAGGACATTAAGAAGGTTGGCCAGTGACTATATCTTGGATGGAGAGATCCTATATAAAAGAAGGAAGGATCAGGTACTCCTAAGATGTGTGGACGCTGTTGAAGCTAAGTAAATCTTGGAAGAGGTTCATGAGGGTGTTTGCAGAACGCACGCTAATGGTTTTACAATGGCCAGACAGATCATGAGATTCGGATATTATTGGTCTACTATGGAAGGAGATTGTATTAACTATGCCAAGAAGTGCCATAAATGCTAAATTTATGGAGATAAAATTCATGTACCTCCTTTACCCCTTCATGTTATGACTTCTCCATTGCAAACCCTTCATGTTATGACTTCTCCATGGCCTTTCTCCATGTGGGGCATGGATGTCATAGGACCGATCTCGCCGAAAGCATCTAATGGACATCGATTGATCTTTGTGGTTATAGATTACTTCACCAAGTGGGTAGAGGCTACTTCTCACGCCAACGTTACCAAGTCAGCAGTCAGCAAGTTCTTAAAGAAAAAAATCATATGTCGATATGGGATGCCTGAAAGGATCATATCAAACAATGTACTGAACTTGAACAGCAGCACGATAGTGGAAGTCTGTAGCCAATTCAAGATCAAACATCATAACTCGTCACCTATCGCCCAAAGATGAATGGTGCAGTAGAAGCGGCCAATAAGAACATCAAGAAGATCATAGGAAAAATGACCGAGACCTATAAAGATTGGCACGAGAAATTACCATTTGCCCTTTATGCCTACCGGACGTCAGTCAGAACCTCTACCGGGGTGACGCCTTTCTCTTTAGTTTATGGAATAGAGGCGGTTCTACCTATTGAGTTCGAGATTCCCTCTCTACGTTTGCTGTTAGAACTAAAGTTAGATGAGGCAGAATGGGTCCAGTCTCGATATGATCAGCTGAACTTAATTGAAGAAAAGAGACTAAAGGCTATCCTTCATGGTCAAATGTACCAAAAGAGAATGATGCAGGCTTATAATAAGAAGGTTTGCCCTAGAGAATTTCATGAGGGAGACCTTGTTTTGAAAAAGATTCTCCCCATACAAAAGGACTTCAGAGGGAAATGTATGCCAAATTGGGAGGGACCTTATATGGTAAAAAAGGCTTTCTGTGGAGGAGCCCTGATTTTGGCTGAGATGGATGGTAAAAACCTGCCTAATCCCGTGAATTTGGATTCGGTCAAGAGGTACTTTACCTAAAAGAAAAACGGAGAGGCCAAGGCGAAAACCCGTAAAAGGGCGCTTTGAGACCAAAGAGGTTGAATTGAAAACCCAAGAATGAGCAATTCAAATTTTGATCGAAGATAGGGCATGCGGTAGTCTTGTCTTCTCTGAATTAACAAGAAGTAGGATGCTACATATTAGGGCATCAACAAAGTACCCTTGGTCATCCAAACACATACCAAGTTTCAAAAGTTCCTCGAGAGGATTTGTGCAATGAAGCTCATACTGCGATATCTGGAGCACTTATTCTTATCTCATTCATTTTGTATTTTTTGGCAGAATGTGCTATCTTGATTAATTTGTTAGTTTTCATTTTGTATCTTAGCAAATTTGCTATCTCGATTACCCTATTCATTTTGAGCTTTGCTCTCAATAAAATTCCATTTTATCTAATGCGGTCGTTTTTCGTTGAAATGATGATTAATGGACTAATAATATTCAAAAAAAGAGCTCTGCATATTACTCTGAAATGCTTCAAAATGATACAAGGACCTGAAACGGGATTAATTAGTTTGAATCACCCTGCATTCAAAGGTTAGAAACGTTGGGGAAAGAATAGCCCAAATTATGATTATTTCTTTAGGTTTTCTTCCAAAGATACCAGTTGAAGAAAAAGATAGAGTAATACGTCAATGATAAAGCCTCGATGCATGATAAGTGATATCAAATTAAGCATTAAAAAAATGACATTTTTGTATTCATGCAAACATCATTCATACACATTTAGTTAGGAGTATTTGACTCATTCTGATCATGACATCCTAATCATTTGGCATAAATAGGCCCATGAAATAGATTCAATAGGTCATGTTCTCCAAAGAATGGTGTAACAGACCAAAAGAAATCAAAATCCTACATCCCTAAAGATACAGTGGGACGGATTGAAATCACCATGACGAATCTTGTCTCCCTGAAGTTACAGTGGAACAGATTGAAGTGGCGAATCTTGTCTCCCTAAAGTTGTAGTGGAGCAGATTGAAGTCACGAATCTTATCTCTCTGAAGTTACAGTAGAGCAGATCAAAGCTACAGATTACAGAGTCTTATCTCCCTGAATTTGCAGTAGAGCAAACTCAATATAGCAAATCTTATCTCTCTGAAGTTACAGTAGAGCAGATTAAAGCTATAAATCCTATACCTCTGAAGTTGTAGTAGGTTGGATCAAGTTACCATGGTGAATCTCATCTCCCTGAAGTTACAGTGGAGCAGATTAAAGTCACAGAGTCTTATCTCCCAGAAGTTGCAGTGGAGCAGACTCAATATAGCAAATCTTACCTCTCTGAAGTTGCAGTAGATTAGATTAAAGCTATAAATCCAATACCTCTGGAGTTGCAGTAGGTTGGATCAAGTTACCATGGCGAATCTCATCTCCCTGAAGTTACAGTGGAGCAGATTAAAGTCATAAGTCTTATTTCCCTAAAGTTGTAGTGAAGCAGACTCAATATAGCAAATCTTATCTCTTTGAAGTTGCAGTAGAGCAAATTAAAGCTATAAATCCTATACCTCTGAAGTTGCAGTAGGTTGGATCAAGTTACCGTGGCAAATCTCATCTCCCTAAAGTTACAGTGGAGCAAATTAAAGTCACAAGTCTTATCTCCCTGAAGTTACAGTGGAGCAGACTCAATATAGCAAATCTTATCTCTCTGAAGTTGCAGTAGAGCAGATTAAAGCTATAAATCCTATACCTTTGAAGATGCAGTAGGTCAGATCAAATCTATCATGGCGAATCTTATCTCCCTAAAGTTTTAGTGGACTAGAACGATGCTACCAAAGAAGTTAAGATTCGGTGAGACTAGGCAAAATTGGCCATTATGGAGTCTTTACTCTATTCTCGTTACATGACAATGAGCAAAGAGAGGCAGCTATAATGACCAATTTTTGGCCTAGGAAAATAAACAAAAAATAAAATCCAAATAACCAAAAAAAAGTCCATTTTACAAACCAAATCAGCCCAATAATACAATACCCGAACCCATACAAACCAAACCAGCCCAAATTTTAAAACCAAATACAAACTCAAACTACCCAGGCCCATTTCTAACCCTAACCCAACAACACTTTCAGAAAACAAAGAACCCTAGCATTGCAGCCGTTGCTCAACCCCCCCTACGCGCGCCACCACCGCTATCGCTGGCCACCACGCATGTCTGACACCTACAAAGAAGGATTCACACGCAAACAAAAGGAAACAATGAACAAGAGGACAAAAACGATAGCAAACAAAAGAAAAAAAACAACGAAGAAACAGACAAAGAATAGAAATAGAACGAGTATGTATTCGGCTATAAAAGCCATTATCGTTCCCTTTGTATTTTTTTACTCGAATTAAGCAATCAAAATAGCAAAAAACCAAAAAAGCTTGATTTTATTTCCATTTTCGTTTTAAGTTTTGAGTTCATTTATTCTATTTTTTTATTATTTTTTTATACGAAAATAGACAAAAGTAAAAAGAAGGAAAGGGAACTTACCGATTTATTCCGTGGTCGCGCCATTAGAGCCTCATTCTCTGTCGTCGGACTTGAGTCCAAAAGGGGGAGAGGGGTCTTCTCTTCTCGATCCTTTTGGGGCTAATAAAGGGAGGGGCCTTTAGGCGCGTTTAAACAGGGGCTAAAGGGCCCATTATAGCACCTCCGACCACCGCTTATGGCAGCCAGTGCGGAGGTGAACCATATCCTCAGTGACCAGAGGAAAAGGGGAAGGGAGAGAGAGCAAAGAAGCTCTCTGTTTTTTTAAAAAAAAAACTGAGGCTGAAAATGAATTTTGTAAAAAATTTGGGTTTAAATACAACCCATGGAACGGCGCCGTTTTTGGGTGTGTGTCCAGGTGCCAAAACGGTACCGTTTTGGACCACTCGTACGCGACTCGACCCGCCACTAAGGGGATCCGCGTGTTTCATCCTTTGGGGTTTATTTTGCGCGTGGTCCCTCCACTTTTGGGGTGCACCGCAATCGGACCCTTGTTTGTTTCTTTTAATTTTTTAGATTTTAGCCACACAATTTCATTTTTGATACACCTTAGTCCTTTGAAATGTTGCGCATAGAGGGCTGGGAATATTTTCCTAATCAGTCCCTCGTTCTTTTATGCGCGCTTCACTTTGGTCCTTAATGCCTTTTTTTATTTATAATTTTACCTCTAAATTTCTATTTAATTTCAGCCTAGTCCTAGTCTATTAATTAATTAATTTATTTATTTATTCAGTTTTTTGGGACTATTTTTATTATTTATTTTAAGTTTGTAGTCTTACATTATTCATTTTAAAAATCATTTTATTATTATGTATATTAAGTTTTTTTACATTTTTGAATCATCATTCATTTTAAATTTTATATATATTGTTTACTTTAAACTATTATGCATATCTATTTTAAGGTTTTATATATATTACTCGGTTTAAATTATTTTATATGTTATTTACTTCAAATTTCTTTTACATTATTATTTTTAAACTATTATATAGATTTTTATATATTATGTATTCTAAATTTCTTTTTATATTATTTAGTTTAAACTTTTATATGTCATTTTAAATTGTTTTTTTAAATTAGTTATTTTAGATTGTCTATATATTATTTTATTCTAAATTGCTTTGTATATTGTTTTTACTTACTTAAAATTGCTTTCGTAATACCTATTTTAAACTTGTTTTTTTTTTATGTATTATTTGTTTAGAATTGTCTTATTATTTATTCTAAATCGTTTATATTATTTATTTAATTTCTTTATTATTAATGATTAGTATTTAAATAATGTATGTTGTGTAATTGTCGCCATTGTGTATTTCAATTCGCCCATTTCATATTTTTGCATTATTGTTATTCATTCGTATAATGTTGTGTTCATGTATCCCTGCTCTAGGCTCATTACTATATTTCTATTTCATATCATCGCCTCATGAATTAAACCTCGTTACGTTTGTCCAATAAATCATTTAATTTTAATCCAAACAAATAACGCACGTCGTTTAAATATTGTACTCGCTATTATTCAAAAGCAAAAATTTCAAAATAAGGCAATGTTTCGCGTTTTGGAACGTCGAGGAATTGTGTCCTAACTTACGGGGTTTCGATTTTCTCGTTGATTCAAAATAGCCAAATACCCTTTTGAGTTTCAAAATACCCGAAATTCCAATTAAAATTAAAGACGACTTTGCGCTCAGGAGTTCATGGTATTATGTCCTAACTTACGGGATGTGATACTCCGATATCTCGAGATAAGGAAATCTTTAACAATCGTTTTGAGCTAGTTCAAGCATTTTTAAGATCAATGTTAATAAAAAAGGATCGTATTTCAAATCCATTCCCGATTTCATAACTTTCGACATTAAGACACTAACTAATCAATTCGGTGCCAATTTTTGGGCGTGTCGGGGGTGCTAATCCTTCCTCGCACGTAACTGACTCCCGAATCCTTTTCTCTCGATTTTCGTAGACCAAAAACATCGTTTTAGTAAACTAAAATGTTTTATTAAAACAAAGGTGATCCGATCGCACCTAATAAAGATCGGTGGTGACTCTTGCTTTAATTTTCACTTTCAAACAAAGTCGATTCCCGTTTTCAAACAAAATGGTTTCGACAGTTGTCATATAGGTCACTATAACAGGTTATAAAGGTGCATGTTTGGTTGAGATTGGTTGGTATGGTCATTTTGAAAGCCTTAGGTAGAAGGATTGTTGGACGTATCTTGGTTTTAGGGATACCTTTATTAGGATAAGCCATGTCATCCACGCTCACTACACCAAATTGTTGATACAAAGTACAAAATGTAGTAGGATACAATGATTCACACAAAGGTAAAATGAAGTGTGAAGAGTTGATCTAGCTATGAATGGTAGGGAAGAATTTTGGTATGTTAGAAAAGTCTTACCCTTGATAGAGAAGAAATGGGTATTATAGTAGATGTTTGGCTACCATCCATCTCCCACGTGCCAAAGGGGTCCTGTCTAAGTAGGCAAATTAGAAAGCAAGGTATGCCTTTAGCCAAGTGACGATTGGATTGATGGGTTTGGTGACTAGATGGCAAGTGGGCTAGAGTGGACTTAATGGAGTTCCATGTGTTATCCATGCATAAAAGAGACATGACCACTTGACTTGGCAAGGTCAAATGGTGAGACTCCATTTGTTGTGTACACTATAAGTTGATGAGGTCTTGGTTGTTGAAATTAAACCGATTGATTAGATTGGGAACCAACCAATATTTTAGTTCAGGGTAAAGGGAAATTTTGGTTGACTCGCAAATTGATATAAACCACAGTCAAATCGCAAACAGTATAAACAAGTTATACTATTTTTAGACCAAAATTTTGAACAAATAGTTTTTTTTTTCATTCCAAATCCCTTGAAGAAGTTGTTGTCTTTACTAACCTAAAATTTGCACATCCCCTTTTTTTTGTTTGTCCTTTTTTGCTAAAATACCCAAATTATTCTTGGAGTATAGGGTAGTTAAATTTGAAGCAATAACAACCATAAATCAAAAGTACAAAGGAGATAGAGATAAACTGAATCATTAGAATCCTTTAAATTGTGAAGAAATGGTCTTTTTGAGAGTTTAAATTAAAAGGAAAAAAATGTGTAAAGAAAAAGAGAAAGATGAAAGATTATGGGGGAAAAAAAGAGGGAAAAGAATGATGAAAGAAGAAAAAAGAGCAAGCATTAATGGAAACTTAGAAAGTGATAAAATAATAATTATGTTTTTTTTATTATGAGCCTATCAATAGTTGGATTTATTACTTTTTTATAAATAAAAAGTTCAAAACTTATTTTAAGTTTGTCTTTTCTTTAAAGTGTTTGTTTAATAATTATTATTTTATATTATTAAATGAATTGAATCGAGAATTGATAATTTGATTGATTTAATTATCGGTTCGGTTTCAAAAAATATTGTTAAGTTTATAATCGTAATGGAATATCAAATATAAGGCAAGCTAAAGTTAAGTACCACGAAACTGAAAAATAAGTGTTGAAAAATTAAATATTAAAAATTTAATTACTGAATTTAAGTTATAAAATTATTTGATATATTACTCAAAATTAATTATGAAATATAATTAGATTGTTAGATAAATATAGATTTAATTTTTAAAAAAATACATTCTACATTTTATCCTTAATTTTAAAATATTTCACTTTATTCTAAATAAAAATAAAGTTTTAAATGTAAATTTTTATATAATCATATAATATTAAAATAAATTAAAATTGAATAAATTAAAAATATTCTTATAAATAACGCTTATCTACTTATTATTTTTACATTTTTATAAAAAATTCTATGAGATTATTTTTATTTTAAATTATTAAACATGTATAAAAAATTAATCATTCAAACATATTAATTTTTAATTAATTTAATTTTCTCAATAATTTATCAAACCGTGCCTAAGAAAGAAAATTTGTATTCCAAAACCGACAGAAATTGTATTCTATTTTGAATATGGAAGGCAAAAAGACTTGGAAGACGGTTGATAAGATATTGGGAAGAAAAAGTATTGAATTATGTATAATAATATAACTTCTTGGCGCGTCAACTCCGTTAGATTTGAAAGGCATCTTTTACTTTATATATTGCCACAAATATCACTTGAGTGAGTGGTTGAATAAATTTAGTATTTGTCCCTTCTATGAAGTATAACTATTAATCACACTTTAGGCTTCTCATCAATAATTTAATGTACCATAATTTATATTAGATTCTATAAGATAAGTGAGAGAAAATATTATCAAAATTTATCTTTATCAACAAGAGTATGTGTAATGGTAAGGTACATTATATTTTTAAGGGAGAGACGTATGTTTGATCCTTAGAGACAACATTGTTAGGAAGGGCAACCATGAACTTCAAACATAGACCGTAAAACAAGTAATATTATTAGAAGATACTTTTGACTTTTATGTCTTAAATAAAACCAGTAAAAAAGCTACATGAAGTGAAATTTGAACTTATACTACTAACATTTGTAAAACTTCGTTTTAATTTTTTTTTGTACATTTTAAAACTATAACACAAACTTTTTTCCCACATCCTTTGTAACTATACTTATATTAAGCTCATGACTAACTTGGTGTCATGAGTCAACTGAGCACCAACACCAACTCAGTTGAAAAATTACTAGAGTATCCTCTTAAATACTAAATAATAAATACTAATATAAGAATATTTTTGTCTTTTCATGAACATATTTTATAGGGAATTTAAACTTGAGATAGATGAATTATAAGCTTTTAAATTTATTCTTCACAACCAATGCCCCCTTAATTTTAATATCATATTTTTATGAACATATTTTTTACATAATGTTTTTCTACTCACGTAGTAAGTGTCTTTGTTGGAAAATAATTATGAGTGATGCATGATAATTGTATCTCTTAGTTTAATAGTGTATTTTACCATACAGTTGTATCTTTTGAAAAAATGTATATCTTGGTTTAATATTGAATTTTTTCATTCATTGCCTCTATTCACTCATGTCTATTAATTTTCAACAAATCTCTTCCTTCATTTCCTCTCCTCTATATAAAGCCAAGTTAGGAGATTTCAAAAACATATCATCAAAACTATCAATATCAAAAATTCCTTCTAAATTCATTTCTCTTGATAATAGAGAAATGCAAGATTGTGTTCGATTGTTCACTGTTGTTGTGCTACTATTGTGATCATTTGTCGTTTTATCCTGGGAGACAAACGTCCAACGTTACTCAAAGCACCGAAGAGAGGACGAATCTGTCTTAAGGAAACTACTTATACAAGCCTCGACAAAAATCTTTTTCTAATTTTTAACTTTGTCCGATTACAGGTATTATGTTGTGTTACTGCTACTGCATTGTATTACATTATCATTGTTACTGACATATTAATATTACATATGATATCAGATTTTCTTACATTCTTAAGACATATTAATTGTTGTAGTTTTATCTAAGGCGTACATATTACCATCAAAACTTATTTAAGATTGGTTTATACTTTTTTTCGGATTTTAATTTATTTATAAATTCTGATTCTTTATTCCTATTATAGAAATGTCTCATATGTCAAACAACTCATCCAATTCAAAGACTAAGGTGATTGTCGTTGCTCAGGTTAAGGCTCAGGCTGCAAGCCAAACGTTACCTATGACTATGAGTCACAATGAAAAGGCTGCGAAATTCACTGGAGAGAATTTTAAAACATGGCAACAGAAAATGTTATTCTATTTGACCATGTTGAATATGATAAAATTTCTGAAGGATGATCTTCCTATTTTTAGAGAGGATAATGAAGATGCTATTACCGTCTTCAACATTGCCAAAGCATGGAACACCTCTGATTTCCTAGGTCATAACTATATTTTGAATAGTTTATCTGATGAACTTTATGAAATATACAGTATCAAGAAAATGACTAAGGAATTTTGTGAATCATTGGACTGTAAATACAAAACTGAAGATTCTGGTGCTAAGAAATTCTTAGTTGCCAAGTTCTTAAACTTTGTAATGGTTGATTCTAAAGCTGTTGTAAATCAGGTGCAAGAATTCCAACTGATCATTCATGGTATTCTCGCAGAAGGGATGGAGATAAGTGAATCCTTTCAGGTGGCAGCCATTATTGAAAAACTTCCCCCCGCTTGGAATGACTTTAAGAACTATCTTAAGCATAAGAGAAAGAAAATGATAGTGGAAGATATGATTGTCAAACCTCAAATTGAAGAAGACAATCGAGGTGCCACTAAAAGGCTAAACAGAGCAACCAATCTTAAATTTTCCAAGGCAAACGTAGTGGAAGTCAATAAGGACTCCAAAAAAAGAAAACATTCTCAGACTGGGTCTAAACTAGGACCAAAAGACGATGTTTTCAAGAAGCCAGAATTCCAAGAAAAATATTTTAATTGCAATAAGATGGGACACAAGTCATCTGATTGTAGGCTTCCAAAGAGGGTCAGAATAAACGAGGCCAACGCTGTGGAAAATATTTCTAAGGAAGTATTTGATCTTGACCTTTGTGCTGTGATTTCTGAAGTCAACTTAGTTGATTCAAATCCAAGAGAATGGTGGCTTGATATTAGTGCCACACGTTATATCTGCTGTAATAAGTACTCCTTTGTTGAGTTGGTTCCTTGTGAGAAAGGGGAGAAACTTTATATGGGCAATGCTGCAACTTCCAATATTGAGGGGAAAAGCACTGTGATTTTGAAATTGACCTCTGGCAAAGAGTTGAAACTTCAAAATGTGTTGTATGTGCCTGACATACGTAAGAATCTTGTCTCTAGGACCCTCCTAAATATGCATGGATTTAGGATGATATTTGAATCCCAGAAGTTAGTTTTGTCAAAAGGGGGAACATTTATGGGAAGGGGATATGTATTAAATGATATGTGGAAACTCAATGCTATCTCTGTAAAAGCTAATACTATAAATAAGAATAATGCTTCTTTTTTTTTGTTTATATGCTTGATTTATTTGATTTATGGCATGGTCGGCTTGGACATGTTAATTCTAATACTTTACGTAGATTAATTAACTTAGAGTACATTCTTTCAGTTCATATTAATTATAATCATAAATGTGAAACGTGTGTTGAGGAAAAACTAACAAGGTCTTCATTTCAATCTGTTGAAAAAAATACTGAATCATTTGATCTAATACATAGTGATATTTGTAACTTAAAAGTTTATTCAAACTAGAGGAGGGAATAAATATTTTATTACTTTTATTGATGATAGCACAAAATATTGTTATGTATATTTGCTTAAAAGCAAAGATGAAGCTAAAGAGAAATTTGTTCTCTATAAGTAGGAAGTTGAAACCCAACTTAATAAAAGAATTAAGAGGGTGAGAAGTGACCATGGTGGTGAATATGTTAATCCATTTGGTAAATTTTGTGCACAAGATGGTATTATTCACGAAGTGACACCACTATACTCTTCTCAATCCAATGGTGAAAGTATTGACCAAGTGGAATATGCAAGAATCATAGGCAGTCTAATGTACCTTATGAGTTGCACTAGACCTGATATTACTTTCACTGTAAGCAGTTTAAGCATATTCACAAGCAATCTAGGGGAGAACCACTGGAAAGCGATTGTGAGGGTACTGAGATGTCTCAGATATACTCGGAACTATGGATTACATTATTCTAGAGATCTTGCTGTGTTAAAAGGATTCTATGATGCCAGTTGGATATCTGATATTCAGGATACCAAATGCACAAGTGATTATATTTTCACATTGGGAAGAGGAGCTGTGTCATGAAAATCATCAAGGCAAACAATTATAACCAGATTCATAATGGAATCTGAATTTGTAGCTCTAGGCAAGTTTGAAGAAGAGGCAGAATGGCTATGAAACTTTTTAGAGGATAGTCCTAAGTGGCCAAAGCCTGTGCCCAAAACATGCATATATTGTGATAATCAAGCAACAATTGGTAGAGCACAAAACATAATGTATAATGATAAGTCGAGACATATGCATCGTCAACACAATACTGTTAGACAATTGATCTCAATTGGAGTTATCTCTATTGATTTTGTAAGATCAAAAGATAACACTAAGGATCCACTAACCAAAGGGTTAAATCGAGATTAAGTTGATAAAACATCGAAAGGAATGAGACTAAAGCTCGTGAATATTTAAGGTGTTATGATAACATGTTAATTTGCATGAATTTTTATGTTTAATTCGGTTAATTTTTGAATTGATCCCTATTGAATTAATATTTTTATGTTTTAATCTTGTTAGGGATACAATTGGGATGCTAAGAGCCAAAAACAAGTAGGAAAAGGATCAAATTGAAACACAATCAATAAAATGAGGCAGAATAAAAAATGTAGAAAAAGCCAAGGACTCATCAGATTCTTTTGACTTTGTAAAAGCCAAAAATAGAAAAAAATCTTATTTTATTTTTATTTAATTTTAATTTTATGTTGAAGTGGTTAAAGCCAAAATTTGTAAATACGATGTATATAAATAGGGCTTTAATGTACTTAAGAAAGACACATTTAGTTCTACATCTTTGATTTTCATTTGGAACTTAATAGAAATTATTCTTCTTTTCTTCCAATTTGGGCATGAGCATTCTGTTGCTTCCATTTCCATTTCTTTGTTCTTTTAAAATTCATTTAATTGCCTTCCAAGTCCTTCCCTTTCCCAATTTCCTCCATTATCATCAAATCACCTTCCATAACCTACAAGCATGATTAAATCCATGCTTCACTAAATTCTATTTTAGCTTTAGGCCGATTTTCTTTCCGGTCGAGAATCGTGAGATATATATCCACACTAAAAATCCTTCCAATCGATATTCACATTTTTCCTAAGTATCAGGATTGACAACTTATCCCTTAAAGTTAACTCAATTTCAAGTCAAAAAGCGCACGTTGAGTTGGAGTCGTGTTTGCTAACTGTTGGAGAAACGAGTCGGCTATGCTATATTCGGATCTCCAAGAACAAATCAAGAAAAAAGTCATTAGGTTTAAACGACCCATATGGTTGAGGCCGTTAATTCGAGTTGGGTTCTTCAGAGTGCAAGGCTACCGAAATCTTGAATCGGGAACACGTGTATCTCAGTTAGATAATCGGTAAGGGTTGGTTTGTAGATCGTACTAAGACCAACTACGAGAGGAAGAATTGGTGGTTAATGTAACACTCCTTACCCGAGACTGTTTCCAGAATCGAGCACGAGGCATTACTAAACTTAATCTATCACTTAAATAGGTTTAAATTATTTATTTAAGCTTTTCGGAATGTGCTGCCATTCTGCGTCGTAGTCGCCTAAAAATTCATATTTTGAGTTTCGAAACTCGAAATTAAGATCCGTAAATTTTTCCTGAAACTAGACTCATATATCTATCTACTAATTTTTTTCTAGAATTTTTGACTTGGCCAATTAGTACAGTTTATTAGTTAAAGTTTCCCCTGTTTCAAAACTCAACTACACTGACCTCTTCTTACTACGAGCCATGTTTCTTCCTGTACAAAATTCATATGACTAAACCATTTGTTTCTATAAAAACTAGATTCAATAAGGATTCTAACCATATAAATTACACCTTCTAATTAGTTTTTTACAATTTATGGTGAATTTCCAAAGTTGAAACAGGGGATCCAGAAATCACTCTGACCCTGTTTCACTAAAACTCAGATATCTCATAAAATATAATACCTTTACCTGTTTTGCTTATTCCATAAGAAAATATACATAATAAGCTTTAATTTCATATATTATTCATCTTCAAACTATGTTTCTACAATTTTAGTGAATTTTCAAAGTTACATCATTTCTGTTACTTGAATCTGTTTTTAGGTTACTTTCACATTTTCATAATTTTCATGTGATAATCATCAATCAATCATACATATTAATAAATATGTATATCATCGGCTATTTTATTAGCTAATCACTAGCAAGTATTTACACATCATTCATTGCTCATATTATACCAAAAGTAGCTAAGTTTCTATACATGCCATACACAAAACAAAACATCTAATTATACCGAGTTATTTCTTTGATAGTGTGATCGGCCTCCGACGTTTCCTTCGATCCCCGAGTGACTAGATAAGTACTATAAGAAGAAGAAAATAAAGAGATTAAGCACTAGGCTTAGTAAGCTTACAAGCAAATAAATCACAACATTCAACATAATGGATAATTATGCATAATATCATCTAACATCATAAATTTCTTTACTTCTCAATTTCTATCTTCTTCTTTATTCCTTACCTTCTTTCTTACGACCTTTCCTTTTTCATAAATATAATCTACTTTTCCCTTGCTGTTAATTCACTGTAATTTAACTCGTATCCTGACCCGTTGAACCACTCGGAATACTAAGGATACTAGGGTCGTTCCTGTCTATCAATATTATCCTGCCAATGCCATGTCTTTGACATGGACTTACATGAATTATTCCTGTCTCCAATGCCATATATAATATGGACTTACATGGCTCAATCCTGTCTCCAAAGCCATATTTCTAATATGGGCTTACATGGCTCATTTCATTACGTCTGTCAACCCTAATATCCTAACATTCCTAGGGTTCAACCGGGCTTTCTAACACTTTTCCTCTGTCACTTCACCTTAAATTCGACTTTAAATATTTTCATAACATAAATATATAAATGCTGAAATTGACAATAATAATGTAAAATAAAAGAATATTGCATTTATTTCTTGTAAACTTACCTCGATACAACATGTGACTAAACTTTACAATTTAGTCCTTTACTTTTCTTTTCCCGATCTACTCTCAATTTCGCTCTTCTTGATCTATAATAGCAAATTTAGCTTATTTAATATCAACATTTATCAAAACAACCCTTTACTCAAACTTTGGCAAAATTACATTTTGCCCTAAACTTTCACATATTTGCACTTTTGCCCCAAGGCTCGTAAATTAAACTTCATCCTATTTTCTTATGTTTTATGACATGCTGATCATTTTTCCTTCTATGGCAACATCAAATTCACACACTAACATATACTTATGACTATTAGGTATTTTTACCGATTAAGCCTTTTACTCGTTTTCACTTAAAACCAAGTAGCACAAGTTGTCTAACATAATTTAAAACCTCATATTTCATCATAAAACATCAAAATACACAAATTTCACCTATGGGTATTTTTCCGAATTTGATTCCTAACTTAAATTATTGCTAGCATAAGCTTTATCGAGCTCTAGGGACTTCAAAACGTAAAGATCATTAAAAGCGGGCTTGGAATCACTTACTATGAAGCTTGAAAGTTGAAGAAACCCCAGCTATGGAGAGAGGTAAGGTTCTGCTGGTAACTTGAAGAAGATGATACAATTTTATCATCTTTTTACCTTTTTATTAATGTTAATAACCAAATGACCAAAATGCCCCTCCTTACTAAACTTTTCAAAAATTCCTTCCATGTCCTAATTTTGTCCATGAACTTAAAATTGGTCAAATTACCATTTAAGATCTCCTAATTAATATTCCAAAATAATTTCATACTAAAAACTTCTAGAATACAAGTTTTGCAAATTATTCGATTTAGTCCCTAACCTCAATTTAAGCACTTTATGCATAGAATTTTATCACGAAATTTTCGCACAATCATGTAATCATACCATGAACCTCAAAATAATAATAAAATAATTTTTTTTTCTACCCTGAATTTGTGGTTTCGCAACCACTGTTCCGTTTAGGCCCTATTTCGGAATGTTACATTTCTCCCCCCCTTTAGGGATTTTCGTCCCGAAAATCTTACCTGTGAAGAGATATGGGTATTGTTTTCGCATAGCCTCTTCGGGTTCCCATGTAGCCTCGTCTACCCCATGTCTATTCCATAGTACTTTCACAAGTACAATACTTTTGTTCCTTAATTGCTTTACCTCTCGAGCTAGAATCTTTCTGGGTTCTTCACCGTAAGTCATGTCCGGTGAATCTCAACCTCTGTCGAGAAATCACATGTGACGGATCTGAGCGATAACGACGTAGCATAGACACATGAAATACATTATGAATCTTCTCTAACTCAATCGGCAAAGCTAACCGATATGCTAATGGTCCGACTCTCTCAATCACTTCAAGCGGTCCAATAAACGTGGACTTAGTTTGCCTTTCTTGCCAAATCGAGAACTTTCTTCCACGGGATACTTTCAAAAAACTTTGTCACCAACTTGATATTCGATCTCTTTTCTTTTAAATCGCATCGACTTACGCACGTCTGAAGTCGCTTTTAAACAATTTCGATAACTTTCACTTTTCTTCCGTTTCTTTAACTAGATCAACCCAGTAAATCGGCTTTCTTTAAGCTCATCCAATATAAAGGTGTACGGCATTTACGTCCAAACAAAGCTTCATAAGGTGCCATCTTCAAACTTGATGATAACTATTATTGTAGGCAAACTCTACCAATGGTAAGTATTTTTCCCAACTACCTTGAAATTCTAATACACAACATCTAAGCATATCTTCAAGTACTGAATAACTCTCTCGACGGTGACCATCGATTCGAGGGTGAAAAGTCGTACTAAAACTCAACTTCGTACCTAAAGCCTCTTGTAACTTCTTCCGAACCGTGAAGTAAATCTTGGATCTCTGTCGAAATGATCGATAATGGCACTCCATGTAGTCTAACTATCTCGAAATGTATAACTCGGCCAACTTGTCAAGTGAATAATCCATACGGATTGGGATAAAATGAGCCGACTTAGTTAGCTTATCAATCACAACCCATATTGCATCTTTCTTTTTCGAGTGTTAACGGCAATCTGTCACAAAATCCATAGTAACTCTGTCCCATTTCCATTCCGGAACTAGCACGAGTTGCAATAATCCCGAGGGTACCGATGTTCGGCCTTTACCATTGACAAATCAAGCATCTAGAAACAAACTCAAATATCTCTTTTCATTCCTACCCACCAATACAATTTCTTCAAATCATTATACATTTTGTCTTGCTGGATGAATAGATAAAGAAGCGCTATGTGCTTCTGTAAAATCTTCCGAATAAGCTCATCATTCTTTGGTACACAAATTCGTCTCTAAACATCAAACAACCATCGAACCAATCCGAAATCGATTCTATGCCCGACTCACATTGAATTCTTTTAGCTTGTAACTCATTATCATCTTTCCGAGCTTCACAAATCTCTTCAAGAAATACGGTTTAGCTCTAAATTCAGCTAAAATAGAACCATCATCGACATGGCTAAATTGGTATTCAAAGCTCGCAATGTAAATAAAAGTTTCTGCTTAAAGCGTCAAGAACTACATTTGCCTTACGGGTGATAATCAATCACTAACTCATAATCTTTAAGCAATTCCAACCATCTTCTTTGCCTCAAATTCAAATCTTTTGAGTCATCAAGTATTTCAAGCTTTTATGATCGGTAAATATCCAAGCACCTTTCACCATACAAATAATGTCTCCAAATCTTCAATGCAAATACAATAGCGACTAGCTCTAAATCATGTGTCGGATAATTTTCCTCATGTGGCTTCAATTGTCTAGAGGCATAAGCAATTACCTTTCCTTCTGCATGAGTACACAACCGAGCCCATTCAAGGATGCATCATGTAAATCACAAATTCTTTACTCGGTTCCGGTTGTACTAAGATAGAGCTTCGTCAACAATGCCTTTAACTTATCAAAACTTTGTTGGCACTTCTCGGTCCATTCAAACTTAACATCCTTCCGTAGCGGTCTCGTCAGCGGGTAGCTATCATGGAAAATCCTCTACAAATCGTCTATAATATCCAGAAGACCAAGAAAACTTCTAACCGATACATTTCTAGGAGGCTTCCAATCAACAATGGCTGAAATCTTACTCGTATCAACCTTAATACCTTCACGAGACAATATGTCCAAGAAAACCAACTTCGTAACGAACTCACTTTTCTTTGAACTTGGCATACAACTGATTATCTCTCAGAATTTGTAAAACTGTTCTCAAATGCTCTGCATGCTCAGTCTCATCATGAGAATAAATCAAAATATCATCAATGAACACAACTACAAACTTATCTAAGTATGGTCTAAAAATTCGGTTCATTAAGTCCATGAAAATGGCAGGAGCATTAGTCAAGCCAAATGGCATCACAAGGAACTCATAATGACCATACCTAGTCCGGAAAGCGTCTTGGGACATCGACTCTTTAACTCATGAGCCGATAGTATCCGGATCTCAAATCTATCTTGAAAACACAGTAGCTCCTTCAATTGATCAAACAAATCATCAATTCTAGGCAATGGATACTTGTTCTTTCTTTGTTACCTTGTTAAGTTGTCGATAATCTATGCATAATCTCATCGATCCGTCTTTCTTTTCACAAATAACACGGTGCACCCCATGGTGAACTCTGGGTCTTACCAAGCCTTTATCATTAATTCACTGAATCGAGCTTTCAATTCTTTCAATTCCAATGGAGCCATTCTATAAGGAGCAATAGAAATGGGCGTGGTACCTGGAATCAACTCAATACCAAACTCAACTTCCCTAACAGGAGGCAAACCTGGTAGTTCTTCCGGAAACACATCGGGAAACTCACATACCACAGGCACTGATTCAATTTTCAATTTTGGATCTTTAGTGTTTAACACAAAAGCAAGATAAGCTTCATACCCTTTTCTCAAACATTTCTGAGCAGACATAACAGAAATTATGGGAAATAAACTATCTGACTCTTCTGAATTAACCCGAAGAATTTCACCATTTTCACACTTCAACTCAATGAATTTCTTTCCACAATTCACTATCACATCATGTGTAGTCAACCAATCCATACCAAGAATCACATCAAACTCATCAAATGGTAATAGCATGAGATCGGCCGGAAAACAGTAGCCTCTAATCATTAAAGGACAATTTCTACATACTTTATCTACTAATACATGCTTGCCTAATGGATTCGATACTTTAATCACAAATTCTGTAGATTCTATAGGCATACTTATACTAGGCATCAATTTCATACAAACATAAGAATGAGTCGAACCGGATCAATCGAGCAATGGCATTAATATCATGTAGAGAAAATGTACCGTAATCACATCGGGGAGGATGCCTCTTGGCGTGCACGAATAGCATAAGTCCTTGCAGGGCTCTAACATCCGGTCTCACACCGAATCTCTAAAGGTACCTTTGTTACTTGCTCCTACTCCGGTTGCCTCGGTGATCGCCTCTAGTAGGAGCATTTAGGATCTAGCACTCTGTGTTACCTTTCGGCTAGCCATACGGACATTCTCGTACAAAATGATCTGGAGCACCACATTTATAGCAAACATTTTCGCTTTGCCCGACAAGGACCATAATGAAGTCTACCACATCGTAGACACCACGATCTACATCGACATTACCTACACTCGTAGTCGAGGTGGTCCGAGCCTTCGGATCCTTAAATCTGCTACCTCTATTCGACTAGATTGCCTCTTTGAAAAGCTAGATCGGTAGAAAACTCTCTGGGCCTCTTGGATGTAGCACGAAATGATCTCGCTCATCTGTCTCTTCTTTGTATCTTGTGTCTCTGTCTCAACTTTGCCTTTCCTTTTAATAGCTCCTCGCCTTACTGTGCTCTCTCAACTAAAATAACGAACTCTTTTATTTCTAGGACACCCACCGACAGTCGGATATCATCATTTAACCCATCCTCAAACCTTTTACATAGGATAGCCTCTGTGGACACACATTCTTGAGCATATTCTTGAGCACGACAAATTCACGCTCATAATCGGTCACAAATCATATTGCCTTGTTTCAATTCCAGAATTCCTTTCTCTTCGGTCAATAAACCTCGGTGATGTACTTTTACGAAATTCTTCTGAAAGAAATCCCAAGTGACCCTCTCTTTCAGTACAAGCGATACAAGTGTCTTCCACCAATAGTAGGTGAGTCTCTAAGAAGTGATACTACACATTTCATACATTCCTCGGGTGTACAAGATAATTCGTCAAAGACTCGATAGTATTTTCTAACCAAAATTCGCTCTTTCGCATCATCATCTTTTGTTGCTCGGAACTCTTACGCCTTGTTTCTGATTCTATCAACTGGTGGTTTTCTCTTACCACTGCACACTGGATTGGGAAGCTTGAGCTACATGGGTAGCCCGAGAATCATGAGGGGTGGAGGTCTAGCTCACGGATTAAATGCGAACGAACTCGGCAAACAAATCATTCAAAGCTCGGAAGAGAGCTTCTCGAGTCACTCCTCCACGATCAACTATTCTGGCCTATTCTCGGATGGCGCGCCCTTACGTGGAAGCAGTAGCATTACTTTCTACATCATCATCACCGGCTGCCGGATCCATTACTATAAAACAAAATATTTAAAAAATCGTCGAGTCGTCACACTATCAAAATACAAGTATGGCATGTATAGCTAGACTTTTCTCACACTAACTGCTCCGAGAATCGACTAAACCTGCTCGATACCAATAAATGTAACACTCCTTACCCGAGGACTGTTTCGAGAATCGAGCACGAGGCATTACTAAACTTAATCTATCACTTAAATAGGTTTAAATTATTTATTTAAGCTTTTCGGAATGTGCTGCCATTCTGCGTCGTAGTCGCCTAAAATTCATATTTTGAGTTTGAAACTCGAAATTAAGATCCGTAAATTTTTCCTGAAACTAGACTCATATATCTATCTACTAATTTTTTCTAGAATTTTGACTTGGCCAATTAGTACAGTTTATTAGTTAAAGTTTCCCTGTTTCAAAACTCAACTACACTGACCTCTTCTTACTACGAGCCATGTTTCTTCCTGTACAAAATTCATATGACTAAACCATTTGTTTCTATAAAACTAGATTCAATAAGGATTCTAACCATATAAATTACACCTTCTAATTAGTTTTTACAATTTATGGTGAATTTCCAAAGTTGAAACAGGGATCCAGAAATCACTCTGACCCTGTTTCACTAAAACTCAGATATCTCATAAAATATAATACCTTTACCTGTTTTGCTTATTCCATAAGAAAATATACATAATAAGCTTTAATTTCATATATTATTCATCTTCAAACTATGTTTCTACAATTTTAGTGAATTTTCAAAGTTACATCATTTCTGTTACTTGAATCTGTTTTTAGGTTACTTTCACATTTTCATAATTTTCATGTGATAATCATCAATCAATCATACATATTAATAAATATGTATATCATCGGCTATTTTATTAGCTAATCACTAGCAAGTATTTACACATCATTCATTGCTCATATTATACCAAAAGTAGCTAAGTTTCTATACATGCCATACACAAAACAAAACATCTAATTATACCGAGTTATTTCTTTGATAGTGTGATCGGCCTCCGACGTTTCCTTCGATCCCCGAGTGACTAGATAAGTACTATAAGAAGAAGAAAATAAAGAGATTAAGCACTAGGCTTAGTAAGCTTACAAGCAAATAAATCACAGCATTCAACATAATGGATAATTATGCATAATATCATCTAACATCATAAATTTCTTTACTTCTCAATTTCTATCTTCTTCTTTATTCCCTTACCTTCTTTCTTACGACCTTTCCTTTTCATAAATATAATCTACTTTTCCTTGCTGTTAATTCACTGTAATTTAACTCGTATCTGACCCGTTGAACCACTCGGAATACTAAGGATACTAGGGTCGTTCTGTCTATCAATATTATCTCCTTAATGCCATGTCTTTGACATGGACTTACATGAATTATTCTGTCTCCAATGCCATATATAATATGGACTTACATGGCTCAATCCTGTCTCCAAAGCCATATTTCTAATATGGGCTTACATGGCTCATTACGTTACGTCTGTCAACCCTAATATCCTAACATTCCTAGGGTTCAACAGGGGCTTTCTAACACTTTTCCTCTGTCACTTCACCTTAAATTCGACTTTAAATATTTTCATAACATAAATATATAAATGCTGAAATTGACAATAATAATGTAAAATAAAAGAATATTGCATTTATTTCTTGTAAACTTACCTCGATACAACATGTGACTAAACTTTACAATTTAGTCCTTTACTTTTCTTTTCCCGATCTACTCTCGAATTTCGCTCTTCTTGATCTATAATAGCAAATTTAGCTTATTTAATATCAACATTTATCAAAACAACCCTTTACTCAAACTTTGGCAAAATTACATTTTGCCCTAAACTTTCACATATTTGCACTTTTGCCCCAAGGCTCGTAAATTAAACTTCATCCTATTTTCTTATGTTTTATGACATGCTGATCATTTTTCCTTCTATGGCAACATCAAATTCACACACTAACATATACTTATGACTATTAGGTATTTTTACCGATTAAGCCTTTTACTCGTTTTCACTTAAAACCAAGTAGCACAAGTTGTCTAACATAATTTAAAACCTCATATTTCATCATAAAACATCAAAATACACAAATTTCACCTATGGGTATTTTTCCAATTTGATTCTAACTTAAATTATTGCTAGCATAAGCTTTATCGAGCTAGGGACTTCAAAAACGTAAAGATCATTAAAAGCGGGCTTGGAATCACTTACTATGAAGCTTGAAAGTTGAAGAAACCCCAGCTATGGAGAGAGGTAAGGTTCTGCTGGTAACTTGAAGAAGATGATACAATTTTATCATCTTTTTACCTTTTTATTAATGTTAATAACCAAATGACCAAAATGCCCCTCCTTACTAAACTTTTCAAAAATTCCTTCCATGTCCTAATTTTGTCCATGAACTTAAAATTGGTCAAATTACCATTTAAGATCTCTAATTAATATTCCAAAATAATTTCATACTAAAACTTCTAGAATACAAGTTTTGCAAATTATTCGATTTAGTCCCTAACCTCAATTTAAGCACTTTATGCATAGAATTTTATCACGAAATTTTCGCACAATCATGTAATCATACCATGAACCTCAAAATAATAATAAAATAATTTTTTTTTCTACCCTGAATTTGTGGTTTCGCAACCACTGTTCCGTTTAGGCCCTATTTCGGAATGTTACAGTTAAGACATTCTTAACTGCTATAACCAGCTTATTGTCTAGAGGAGAAAATTAATTTTCAAGAATCGATTCGAAAATCTGGAATCTAACGAGTCTAGAGCTAAGGATTATTATCTTTGATTTCAAAATCCGAATTCAATTTCCAATTTAATTTCTAATTTAATTAATTATTTAATTATGATGTTTCAATTATTTAGTTTCTAAACATTTTAAAAATCCTATAATTTATTTGTTTATTTTTCAACAGGTCCGTTTAGAGTCGTAGGCACGACTATAGCCACAACTATTGACACGATAGAAATTCTGATCACAAGTAAACACGAAAGTTGATTATAACACCAATCCCTGTGGACTCGACCCTAATACCACTCTTTACTACTATTTATAGTTATTTTGTAGGAATTATTTTTG
Source organism: Gossypium arboreum (assembly GCF_025698485.1). Lineage (NCBI taxonomy): Eukaryota > Viridiplantae > Streptophyta > Magnoliopsida > Malvales > Malvaceae > Gossypium > Gossypium arboreum. The sequence continues at coordinate 20,192,711 of NC_069080.1, forward strand.
GTGGTTTCGACGCCCATCAAATTTTCACGTGTCGATAGTCGTGGCTACAGCTCCAAACGGACCTACAAAAAATAAACAAATAAATCAGGGGAGTTTGAAAATGTTTAGGAACTAAATAATTGAAACATCATAAATAATTAATTAATTAAATTAAAAATTAAATTCGGATTTTATAATCAAGAATAATAAACCTTAACCCTAGACTTAGTGGATTTTGGATTTTTGAATCGATCCTAGAAAATTAATTTTCTCCTCCAAACAATAAGCTGGTTATAGTAGTTAAGAACGTCCTAGCCACAAATTCTCCCTCTCGTAGCTGGTCTTGGTACGACCTGTAAACCAACCTTTACCGATTATCTAATCGAGATTCACGTGTTCCCGATTCAAGATTCTGGTAGCCTTGCGCTCTGAAGAACCCAACTCGAATTAATGGCCTCAACCGCGTGGGTCATTTAAACCTGATCACTTCTTTCTTGATTTGTTCTCGAAGATTCGAATACAGCACGACCGACTCGTTTCTCCAACTGATAGCAAACACGACTCCAACCCAATGTGCACTTTTTGACTTGAAATCGAGTTAACTTTAAGGGATGAGTTGTCAATCCCGATACTTAGAAAAAATGTGAATAACGATTGGAAGGATTTTTAGTGTGGATACATATCTCACGATTCCCGACCGGAAAGAACACTAGCCTAAAACTAAGATGAAATTTAGTGAAGTATGGATTTAATCATGCTTGTAGGTTATAGAAGGTGATTTGATGATAATAGAGGAAATTGGGAAAGGGAAGGACTTGAAAGGCAATTAAACGAGTTTTGAAAGAACAAAGAAATGGAAACTGAAGCAACAGAATGCTCACGCCCAAATTGGAAGAAAAGAAGAATAATTTCTCTTAAATTCCAAATGAAAATCAAAGATGTAGAATTAAATGTGTCTTTCCTAAGTACATTAAAGCCCTATTTATATACATGGTATTTACTAATTTTGGCTTTAACTATTTCAACATAAAATTAAAATTAAATAAAAATAAAATAAGATTTTTTCTATTTTTGGCTTTTATAAAGTCAAAAGAATCTGATGAGTCTTTGGCTTTTTCCACATTTTTTATTTGGCCTCATTTTATTGATTGTGTTTTAATTTGGTCTTTTTTTCTACTCGTTTTTGAGTCTTAGCGTCCCAATTGCATCCCTGGCAAGATTAAAACATAAAAACACTAATTCAACAGGGATCAATTCAAAAATTAACCGAATTAAACACAAAAAGTCATGCAAATTAACATGTTATCAAATCCCCCTACTTAGCTCATGCTTGTCCTCAATCATATTGTTCTTTCAAAAATTAGAATTCATTCTATAATTTATTAAAATCGAGACTCTTTTTCGCATCCATAATCAATGCAAACAACATAGGCAAAAATAAATGCTTAGAATATATAGTTTGATTAACAAGTGTCATAAAACTGAAATACTTAAACTAAATAATTTCATTAAATTGAGTTTGAATCCTATAATTTGCAAGGTATTATTAATTAATCACACTTTTGATAAAAAAATTTAGACATGGTCAAACCTTTTTACGCGAACTAGGATGACAACCCAAGCACCCTATCCCGGTTACTCAGTTCAAACAGTCTTTTTTTTTAAACTCAGTTAGCGGAATGTTTGTTAGTTCTCAATTTGTCACTCGAACCTTTTTACGTGAGATGAAATGACAACCCAAGCACCTCACCCCGGTTACTAAATTCAATCACGTTTTCAAAACTTTCACTCATAACTTGAGCCTTTATTTATTTATTTATTTATTTTTCATTTTATTTATTTATTTATTTATTTATGTACAAGCAAATATATTTATTTTTTCAAACAATCAATTTATATGAAAAATATAGTTACATATATCAACCTTAAAACACAAATGTCGACTAATTTAGATACTTGAACACTTTAATTCAAAAACTACCAAATTTTCCAAATTGACTAAGTAATGAGATTAGAGGCTCAATGTCAAATAAACTATCAAATAAATCTAGCATAAGATTGAACATATGCAAAAGAGAGACATGCAGCAAAAATCATACATATTTACCATTTTACTTACCAATTCAACCTGCTACTTAATCTATACTTGTCCTAAAGCATGTTTTATACGAAATAAAATACAGTAACCCAAATAACAAGTAAGAAGAAAAGTTAAGAATACTCCCTATGTGTCTTTTAACGATGTTGTCGGTGTTAGGGGTAACGACTTTGTAGGATGTCAAGGATTTTGGAGACTTGGGTTTCCATTGTTCCAAGTCCAGCTTCAATCTGGCTTAAACGTGCCTCTACAGATAGAGGTTGCTCCTCTTATTCCCTAGTAGTGAAGTGTGGATGTTGACAAAAGATTATTTTTCCACGAGTAGTTCGTGTACCTGGAGGAACAAAATAACACACAGTAGGGGTGCCGGCAAGCAAACCCATAGAATCCAAACTATATTTATCTAGGCTATGCATACTATATGCACATGTTAAGGACAAGAAATCGATTTCAGAGGGAAAAAGTCGAGAAGTTAGATTTATAATATATGACCCAAGTATTAGTGGACGATTACATCGCAAAACAACATGAAAGTTTCGTGCAAACCAATATCCTAAATTAAGTTTAAATCTAGAATGCATACACCACAAAAATAAAAACAATTCAGTTTTAGTTAAAACAGATGACGAATCATTTCGTCTTAAAAAACTAAATGCTAAAAATTGATGAATATATCTTAAAGCGGGTTCATGCACCAATAAGTCTTTTGTGGTCTTCGGATTATAAAGTTGATTTCTAGATTGAGTTAAAGCACAATAAACATCTTAAGCATTAAAATTACTTGGAATATCTAAGAGAGCAGTATGATAGGAATCAGATTGAATATTGTTAGGGTTGATGAAACCCATGGCAATGTTAAATTCAAAAATTGACATCCTAAAGTCCTTACCAAGTAGCCAAAAATAGATAGTGCTTTGTGTTTCAACAATTCGTAATGCGTTAATATTGAAGCCAAATGTGGTGTAGAATTTATAAATCAACTCATAATATACACTACATGAAATATTTTCAAATGAATTCCAACCAATAGCATCAAAATAGCTAATCACATCATCTCGAATATTTAATATATCAAGAGTGGAAAGATCGATTTACTTACAGATTGGGAGCGGACGTTGTCGGATGTCGTCGTATCTTGCGTGATGCTCCGAGGTTGAAAAGTTTAGAAACCCTCGTAATCGTTGTTTTGTAGGAATAGTGTTTGCATGACCTCGTCTATTATGTTGACCGTCTCTTAATGGTCGAACATATTCGTTAGGCGAGTCGGGCGATGGACTTGAATTTCTAGCAGTGTCAGTACTGCTGTGTGGGGGTGTCGCTGACTCATATGTTGGTTGTCGACGGGCCCGAGTGCTTGACGATCATATTCAATGTTGAGAGACATACTCGTTCATAGTTGAAGGACCTTCGACACGGTCGTTAGAAGTCTCAACCTCCATCGAGTAACTTGCATAATACGTTAGTAAATGTAGAATAGGTTGAGGATTTGGTATCGAGCTTCTGGGAGTAGCGAGGCTATTGTATGAATGTTCTGTTTCGACCGGAGTCTGACTTCGTCAATGACGAGTTCTCATTGGTGTGACCGTTCGTCTTGGAGGAGGTGGATAAGGTTCTGAGTCGTTGGCGGCTAAACTGATGACTAGAAGCATTAAAAATCGATGTCAATTTTGATTGAGTGAAGCTGAAATATTGTCGGTCGTTTGGTTCTGAGTTTGAACCATGGTTTCAGTACAAGTGTCATGAATAAACGGTTTTACTTGCTACGACAGCGTCAAATGGCCGCAGACGGTGGACGATGTTAAAGAGTGACGGTGGGGATTTTAGCTATGGCATCAGTTAAGGTGGTAGAAGTGGTGGTTTGGGTGTTTTGTTATAATGGAGAAAAATAAAAAATTGATGAGATGGTTTTTGGGGAAGTGATGAGCAGCGCGTGGGTGAGGGTTCCGATCGGCAAGAGTGCAGCATTGATGTGGTGAAGAAGGCCATTGGATGGTGGTTGAGGGCGTCGGACTGTGATTGGAGAAAGAAGACGGCGATGGTGCTTTGCGAAGTGGCATTCAGTGACGGCGGCAACAGCAGGTCAACCGTGACTCATGCACTCTGTGCTCGACAGAGATGGTGGATGACGATAGTAGCGACGGTACTTAGACGACAGCGGCGGTGGTGAGGTGTTGTGTTTTAGGGTTTTTCTTTTAGAGAAGATAAAGAGAAAAAGAAAAAAGGGTTGGGGGATTTAAGGATTTGGGTGTTTTATTTTGTTCTTTTTCTTTTTTTTTTCTTTTTTTCACTTTTCCTTGTGGCTAGTTAGGCCTTCTTGTCCATTTTTCTTTTTTTTTTCTTTTTCTTTTGGGCTTGTTAGGCCATTCGGCCCAATTTTCTTTCTTTTCTTTTCTTTTTCCTTTTTTTTCTCTTTTTAGGCTTGTTTGGGTATTGGGGTTATTTTGGGTCTATTGTGTGGTTTTTTTTCTTCATTCGGGTTGGTATTTGGGTATGGGTAGGTAGGTTAAATAGGTTGGTGGGTGGGTATTGAATTTAGGTTTTGGGCTTTTATGAAGGTTAGGAATATTGGTTTCTTTTTCTTTATAGGTAAATAATTGTTAACATTTAGCATGTCATGCCCACGCCATTATCATTATCTGACTTTTGAAAAAAATCATAACCTCCATTACGTTCTTGAAAATATCAAATTAATAGGATTAAATAAAAATTTATTTATTTACAACCTAAATCTTACTAAAACTCAAAATAAATAAATGAAAATAAATTTGGGTTGCCTCTCAAAAAGCGTTTTTGTTTAATGTCATTAGCTCGACGACCTGGAAACTTATTTAGCCGAGTTTTTGAGGACTAATTCCTCAACCATATGGACTTTAAAATTTTCATAGAAAGGCTTTAATCGCTGTCTGTTGACCTTGAAAATTTTTCTGGATTCTTCACTTTTAACCTCGACTGCACCATGTGAAAACACATGAATAATAACAAAAGGCCGACTAAACCGAGAACTCACAAAATTTCTAAGAAAATTTCTAGGTTAAAGCCTCACACGCCCGTGTGGAGGCAATGCACATGCCCGTGTGCTTGGGGACATGCCCATGTCCCACAAAAAATGTGGAATTATAGGATTTATTTTCCAATTCAAACCTACACGGGTTTTCACACGGTCGAGCACACGCCCGTGTCCCTCACACGGCTTGGGACACACCCGTGTGGTAGCCCGTGTGATTTTAGCGAGCATTCTGTTTATGACATCATCATACAAATTTGAGGCACACGGCCAAGCACACACCCGTGGCCAGAGGACTTAGTTTGAAGCTTACCTGCAAAGATTCTTAGTATAGGGTCATAAAGTAATACTTTCTGCCCTATCACAAATTGTTTACAGGTTATATTTTGTTCATGGTATGCTTTGATCTTATCTTTATAAATTTGAGCACTTTTATACGCTTCTCATTGAATTTCCTCAAGTTCTTGAATATGTAACTTACGATACTTACCTGCAGCTTCCAACTCTATGTTGCATTGCTTGACTGCCAAAAACGCTTTATGTTCTAGCTCAATAGGAAGATGACACGGTTTACCAAAAATTAGTCGATAAGGAGACATACCTATAGGTTCTTTATAAATTGTACGATACGCCCACAGTGCATCATTTAGTCACAGACTCCAATCTTTTCTATTTGGCTTAACGGTATTCTCCAAACTCAACTTGATTTCTCGATTTGACACTTTCATTTGATCGTTTGATTTGAGGGTGATAAGATGTAGTGACTCGTTGCACTACCCCAAATTTTTTTAAAAGTGTGTCGATTACTTTATTACAAAAATGTGTTCCCCGATCGTTGATCAATGCAAGCGGTGTGCCAAACCTGGAAAAAAATATAACTCTTTAGAAAATTGACTACCGTTTTGGTGTCAGCATGACGAGTAGCTTTTGCTTCCACCCACTTTGACAAATAGTCAATAGCAAGTAAAATATAATCATTACTATATGATGAGACAAAAGGTCCCATAAAAGTAATGCCCCATATATCAAATATTTCACAGACATGTATAGGGGTTAGAGGCATTTCATTTTTTTGGTTCAAGTTTCCTACCCTTTGACACTTTTCGCATGTTTTACAAAACAAATATGCATCTTGAAAAATATGTGGCTGGTATAGTCCACATTCAACTAATTTATGAGTAGTTCATTTAGGGCCAAAATGTTCACCACATGTATAAGAATGACAAAAAGATAGAATCGATTTTACCTCAGTTTTTGTAACGCATCGTCCCAAACATAGTATCGCGATTCATGTTTGATCTTATCTTTCTCAGATCGCGATATGTTAGAAGAGACTATACCTGTAGCAAGGTAATTCACCATGTCTGCATACCAAGGGAAAATTGTCTAAGTAGTAAGTAGACTTTCATTTGGAAAATCATCTTTAAGTGGTATGACATCCTTCGATGGATGTATTCGACTCAGATGGTCAGTTACTAAATTTTCGCTTCCTGTTTTATCCTTTATTTCGAGATCAAACTATTATAAAAGTAATATCCACCAAATAAGTCTTAGTTTTGCTTCCTTTTTCCCGATCAGATATTTAAGAGCTACATGGTTAGAGAAAACAACAATCCTAGTCCCTAATAAATATGAACAAAAATTTTCCAAAGTAAAGACTATAGCTAGAAACTCTTTTTCAATAGTCGAGTAATTGCTTTGGGCAACAACCAAAGTCTTAGACGCATAGGAGATATGTAATAACCTAAACTCGGCCTAGATGTTATGATTGTATCTAGCAATGTCATACGATAGTGTTTTTGAAACCTCGTTTTTATGATGAAAACATTCCATGTTATTATCTTTAGTAAGCCTTTGTTAGAACTTAGGAAGTCGTCTTTACTCATTTAAAACATTTTTTTGAAGCATTCCTCGTTGCATAAGCTTTAATAAAACAGTTTAAGTGATCATGCGTTTAGAAAATACTTTAACTTTTTGAAAGCTAAATTTCCTAATACCAGCAGGTATAAATCCATAAATAAATAAATAAAAACCCAAATTTAAAACCAAAGTCCTAGATGGTCCTTAAATTACAACCCAAATAATCAATAATAATCAAATTATAAATCGTAAATTGGAAACCATGAAGTCCAAAAATTACTGTGGTCACCGCTGGGTCCTCCATCACACCGATTCGTTTAAGTCTGGAGATTACCTATGCACATTAAAGAAAAAGGGTGAGTTTACGTAAACCCAGTGTGTAATCTCGTAGAAACAAACAAACAATCAATATTCACAGTACACAGTTGAACAGACTTGGGCCAAGCCTTTTTTAGTATCAGTGATAGTTTGGGCCTTAGCCCATCTCAGTACAGTGTCAAAAATGCAATAGGGTCTTAGCCCATCACAGTATCAGTAGTAGTAACAGTTATGCAGTAGCAAAATCCAACCCAACCAACCTCTACACACCATCTCCATCCAACCCTACACTCCATGTAGGGATATAATCAACCCACCCATCCCTACACTCCAAGTAGTACCAAATGTGGCCCAAAACAGTAGTTTGCAGCTGAGCTGCCAGTAAATTAGGCTTAAAGCCTTTCAGTACACTTTCTCCGAATAACAACCCCCAACCCAATACAATGCAACATACAATGGATGATATGCTATTATGCAATTTCAGTACATATATTCAGTTCAGATATTAACATGCTCAGTACAGTATCATTCAGTCAATTTCATACATTTAGGGGTCTAAGTAGCGCTTACCGACCTTACAGTAGGTTTACAATCGACTTGGGCGACCCGTGCAACCTTAGAAATGTTGCAGTAAAAATGGGCTCACACGCCCATGTGATCTACCCGTGTGGCCCACTCGGCCCAAATTGGCCTTGGCCGTGTGATCCATTTTTAATGTAACCCATGCTAGCTAAATATTCATATATGTTTTCACTATTTACTTATATGTTCATTCAAAGCTGTCTACTTGAGTTATTGTCACTAAATTATTTATATCATAAGCTATAGAATTCCAAATTAAGATCCGTTTGATGTTTTTAAAACTAGACTCAAATAGCCTTTTACCATAAAATTTTTAGAATTTATAGTTTATCAAATAAGTATAGTAAAATCTTCAAATTTATCCCTATTCTACTATTTGACAGCCTTAACCTTTCCTTATTAAAAATTATTTATCTCTTAGTATGGAATTTGGATGATGTTTCCTTTTTGTTTCTCTTGAAAATAGACTCATTAAGGATTTAAAAATATAAATTTAAGCCCCTAATTATTTTTTTACAATTTTTGATAATTTTCCAAAGTCAGAACAGAGGAACCTGAAATCATTCTAACCTTGTCTCACAAAATTTATTATATCTCATAATTTACAATTCCATTTCTTACATTGTTTCTTCCCTGAAAAACTAGACTCAATAAAATTTAATTACATATTTTATTCAACCTCTAACTCAATTTCCACTATTTTTGATGATTTTTAAAAGTTAGACTACTGCTGTTGCCCAAAGCTATTTTAGTGCAAAATGTTGATTTGCTAGTTTATAACGCCCTTATTTCCTTTCTCTGCAATTTTTTTGCATCATTTTCTCTTATTTCTCTTATTTCTCGACAGTAAACAATTTTGGCTTTTCACTGAATCCCGCTTTCTACGTTTCGGGTACACACCTGGTATCGTTTCTGATGCGTAAGCACTCCTAAGCCTCCAGAACCTAAAAATCGACCAACATATCTCCAGATTAATCACTTAATTCATTTTTAATCAACAAATTTCAGAAGGAACTCGACTAAAAACCTAAAAAAACCCTTACCTTGCTTGAGTAACCATGACTTCGCACAACCACATTGTCGATTCAAAATCACTAGCTCCTTGATTTACTCCTAAACACCAAAAAGGAATCCCCCTTTTAGAGATTAACCAAGAACGATGAACAATAGAAAAAACCGTTACTTACCGAACACCTACAACCAACGATGAACAACCAAATCAATTGGAAAAAAAAGAAGGAAACGAAAGGGGAAAAAATAATGGAAATTTCGGCAGCAACTAGGGGAAAAAATCGGCAGAAGAGAGAAAAAAGAAGAAGAAGAAGAAAACGTCATAAAAAGTTTGGAAAGTTGGAGAGAAAACCGAAACTCTATTATTATTAGTTTTTTTTGCAACAAAAAGATAATCAAATTATTTTCTGATAAAATCTCCCCAATTATCTCCTAAAATCACTCCCTATTAACCCACTAAAACACAACTACTCAAAATTTTGCCCAACACAACTCTCAGTCGAAATTGGACCAAAAATACTGTCTCCACGCCATCACAGAGAATTGAACACAGGACGTCCAACACTCCAACACTCCACTTAACCACCAGACCAGCAGGTCCATTCTGATATAAACTTACCAACAATTAAACTTAAGCCATTTGCACAAGGTTAAGGCTTTATTTATAAAAATACCAAAATTTTCCCAAGTAAGGCTTGAACTTGGGACCTCACACACATACTGAAGCAGATAAACACTTGTGTGTCACACTACACGAAATCGAAATTAAAATTTTGGGGCGTTATAAGATAACGTCTGGTTCTTTCTCGATTCTTTGCCCAAGGACTACTCCTATGCTATGGTCACTTGCGTCGTTCATTATTTCGAAAGGATAATTCTAATTTGGTGGTTGAGCGATGGGTACCGAAATGAGCTTATGTTTGAGCGTGTCGAATGCATCCCTGCATGATTGGTCAAACTAGAACTCCTTGTCCTTCTGTAAGAGATTACAAAGCGGTTGTACAATTTTTGAAAAGTCTTTAATGAACTGCCTGTAGAAACCTACGTGACCAAGGAAAGAGCAAATCTCCATCACAGTTGTGGGGTATGGTAGTGAGTTAATGATGTCAATTTTTGCTTTATCAACAGAAATTCCCTCAGCAGAAATGATATGACCTAAAACTAATTCTTTTTCCACTATAAAATGACATTTCTCATAATTTAGAACAAGATTAAATTCTAAGCATCTTTCCAAATTTTTTTCAAGACTTGACAAACACACCTCAAAAGACTCACCATACACAAGTCGTCTATGAACACCTCAATTATTTTTTCGACATAGTCGAAAGATATGCTTACCATACACCTTTGAAACGTGACTGATGCGTTGCAAAGTTTAAACGGCATTCGTTTGTAAGTAACATGCCAAATGGACACATAAACGTCGTCTTCTCTTGATCCTCCGATGCCACTAGAATCTGGAAAAATCCTGAGTAACCATCGAGACAACAATAATGAGATTTTCCAGCTAAACGTTCTAATATTTGGTCAATAAAGGGAAGTGGAAAATGATCTTTCCGAGTTAAAGAATTCAACTTCTTGTAAATCGATACTGACTCTCCACCTGTTTTGGAACAGGTAAAAACCATCGCACCTATCGAATTCTCAATTACGTTCAAACAGATTTTTTTCGGTACTACGTGGGCTGGGCTGACCCAATTACTATCAGAAATGGGGTAGATTATCCCAGCATCAAGTAACTTTTTAACTTCTTTCCTTACCACTTCTATCATTGGCAGATTGAGATGCCTTTGAGCTCTTTTGGGAATTGCATTCTATACAACTTGAATTTTTTGCATGCAAGTCAGGGGCTCAAGCTTTTAATGTTGGCCATCGTCCATCCAATTACCTCTTTATAGTTTCTAAGAACTCTACCAAGTTTTCCTTTTTTATCTTCGAGAGTTTACTCAAGATTATTATCGATAAAATATTTTCTTTACCAAGAAAAACATACTTCAAATGGTCTAGAAGTGGTTTGAGTTCCAACTCTGGAGCCTGTAAAATAGATGGTACAAGCTTAGTCTGTGAAAAGGATAATTCGAATATTTTACCTGGATTTTTTCATAATTTCGATGCCTCCATATGAACCACTGTTTCATGAACAAACTTCTCAAATGTTACCCACTCATTTAGTTCCTTTATGACATCAAAGTCTAGACTTCTGCAAAGAACAGTTCGTAATTCATCTTTGTCATGATATTCTAAATGTAATTCAGTTAAAGGATCGATTATATCAATGTTAGAAACATTAGAAATCATGCTAGGGCGGTTCATGGCCTCATAGACGTTGAATTTCACCACTTCCCCATCGAACTCCATAGTAAGTATCGCACTTCGTACATCAATCTTCGTTTGTACGATACTTAAAAATGGTCTCCCAAGAAATATGTCAGATGAGTTAGATGAACTGTCATCCTCCATACCGATAATGTAGAAGTCTGTAGGAAATATTAGCTCATTTACCTTAACTAAAGAACATCCTCCAACGCTCCCTTCGGATGCAGCACAGATCTATCTGCAAGCTAAATAATTACACTTGTTTACTTCAAAAGACCTGCGTTAAGTAGTTTATAAATTGATAAAGGCATAACATTAATTGATGTGCCTAAGTTACACATTGCTTTTTTTAATACCAACAATACCTATTTTACAAGATATGAAAAACATACCTCGGTCCTTACATATGGGTGGTATTTTCCTTCATAGAACGGTGGAGACATTTTCTCCGACACTTACCTTTTCATTGCCTAAGAGCTTCCTCTTGCTCGTGTATAATTCTTTTAGGAATTTTACGTATCGTGGAATCTGCTTAATCTTATTGAGAAGAGGTATGTTGACTTTTACCTTTCGAAAGGTGTTGAGGATCTCCTTCTCTTCTCGCTCCTTTTTGCATTAGACAAGTCTTCTAGGAAACGGAAGTGGTACTGCAAATAATTTTTGTGGTGCTGACTCTAGTGGAGCCTGTGTGTTAAGTTTCTTTTTATCTTGACTAGTGTCGTAGGCGCGACTTGTGCTAGGTATGGGCTCCAAAACCTTTCCACTCCTCAATGTCATAGTACTTTGATCACGTTATTTTGTGATAGGTTTTAAATATTTATAATTACTTATTCTTGAACTAACTATTCTCACGATGTAGGCAATGTACCTATCGAACAGTAGTATAGTTGTAGTAAGACCGGATTGTCGAACCCAAAGGAACTAAAAGTACTAGTAATAACTGTCTTTTTATTATCTAACCTAAGAATAAAAAGCTTTTTGTTTTAATTAACTAATTATCTAAACTAAGAACACACAGAGAAAAGAATTGGGGAATTGCTTTTGGGGAAAATCGATTGACTTAAGAAAATACCTATGGAAAAATCCACCTAGACTTTACTTGTTATTTTGGCTCCGAATCGGACGATTTATTCATTCAAATTGTTCCGTAGAGATCCCTAAGTTATGTTATTATCCCTATTCAAGACTAATAACGTCTAATCCCTAGATTGAATAATCGAGACTTTTCTCTAATTAACACTCTGGGGTTGCATTAACTCGATCTATGGATCCCCTTATTAGGTTTCACCCTAATCTGGCAAAACCTTGTCACTAAGCGCGCAATCAACTTTGCTTAATTACAATAAATGTACTCTTAGCCAGGGTCTATTCCTCCTTTGAATAAGACCTTATCTTGAATCAGTATTCTGGGATATCAAAACAAGAATTAAGAACACATAATTAAGAACAAGTTAAATAGTTATTATACGATTCAGAAAATAATAACAAGATTTGTCTTAGGTTTCATTCCCCTTAGGTATTTAGGGGTTTTAGTTCATAACTAAACAAGAAAACATCTCAGAAGAATATAGAATACAAAACATAAAGAAAACCCAAAACTCCTGAAGGGAAATTGAGGAGAGATCTTCAGTCTTGATGATGAATCCGGCTTCTGAGATAGATCAATCGGCTTCCTTGGAGTAATTCCTTACTCCCTATTCTCTGCCTCCCTTTTCTTCCTCTTCTAAGGTGTATGTATAGGCTTTGGGATTCCTAGAAGCCTCAAAATTAGCCTTTTTCGAATTGGACTCAACTTGGGCTCGACAAGGACACGCCCGTGTGCGATTACTTCAGGCCGTGTTTGAGCCTGCCAAATTGACACGGCCGTGTGGTTTGCCCGTGTGAATCGTGCTTCAATTCTAGAAATTTGACACGACCATGTGGGATGCCCGTGTGAGGAAGTCCAAGCCTGTTGGGTTCGTATTTTGGCCATTTTTCTCTGTTTTTGGCCCGTTTCTCATTCCTTTCGCTCTCTTATTCTTTCCTAAGTATAAAACATGAAATTAAAGCACTAGGAGCATCGAATTCACCAATTCTAATGAGAAATCATCCATAAAATGCATTAAACATGAGGTAAAAATATGTATGATTTACAGTTTATCAAATACCCCCACACTTAAGCATTTGCTTGTCCTTAAGCAAAATTCTCAACTCATAATCAAAAAAAATTCTTCTCAACTTAAAATTTCTATCGATAATATCTCAAATTAATCCATAAGTAATCATACATTGAGGATTCAACTAAAAGAACATAAAAGTTTCAAACATTCCAAGTTGAGTATTAATCATGCAAACATAGGTGTATCTCCGCATCTAAGTAATTACTTTTGATTCAGAATATCACAGAGTTTCACATCCTCACTAAAGATTCACTCAAATCACTCGAGGTGTTTAAGGACAATAAATAAAGCACTTAATAGTCAATACTGAAAAGTCATTACCATAGGCTTGCATGAAAATCAAATCTCCATCACTATAATTTAAGATAATATATCAATCAAAAGGTCTTTAGAGGGTTGTAACGAGGCTTGGTTGGGGGTGTGGTCACAAGCTTAAAGAAATGGTTAGAATCGAGATTGAATTGAAAAATTACCTAACTAGAAAATGAGTTAATCTTTACTTGCGTACAACAGAGCTTCTTCTTAGAATATGAAATTACTAATATATATATACATAGTTTTTTTTTTTAAAGAAAAAGTTAAATAACATAGACTATTTATTAAGAACAAGACATAGCTAAGCAATCCATTCAACTCAAATCTCAACAAAAATAGGGGTTAATTTAGAGGATTTCAACAATAATGGGTTAAGGGTTAATATTAAGGGTAATACAAGAAATGGCTTGTTAGGCTCAAGGGGGTTTACTAGGGGTTAATCGTGGAGGTAGGCTTTTCATGGCATGAGTGGGTTAATCCTAAGTGTCGTAATCATTTTGATATATCAAATCAAATGGTGTGGTCTCGACATGCATAATCAAGCAAGTTCTAGAATAACAGTTCAATACTGACGCACTCAAAGCAATAATAAAAGTGAGCATGAAAAAATAAATAGATGCTCAAAAGGCTCAAAAATCTCACAAAAATTATGGCTTTTTGATGCTTAGACTCATGAATTCCAATTCAAAGTAATACCTAGACTTGGGGAAACAACCTATAATTTTAAATTCTTAAAAATCAACTTATCATGCTTGATTCTCTAATATCTTAAAGTTTAAACAATCAATGCATAAATCCCTATATTTTAATTCAAGATATATCAATCAAAATCATAAATCAATTAAAATTTACCCTAAATATGATATGAGAGCTTTTTCAGAGAACAAGGTGATTATTCAGGGATTTTTCTAATAATGAAATGAATGCCCCCCACACTTAAGATGTACATTACCCTCAATGTACAAAGATAGGTATTATAGAATATAAAAATAAGATAGGGAGAGAAGTGAAACTTCCTGTATGATGAATTCCTCGAACTAGAGTTTTTGAAGAGTAATTGATTCGAGAGTGGAGGAGGATACTCCGGCGGTCGTAGAGGTTCATTAATCCATAAGTCCTGCGCCACAAGAATATTATATCTAGTGGTAGCTATGGTCGTGGTCGAGCAGGATATGGCAGTCGTGGAGAACCTTTCCGGGTGGAGTTTTAGTTCCTATGTGATGATGAGCTTAAGAGCTCAATATAACTGTGATAAAATCAGGAACTTTTTAGGGGATATTAAGAAGAATAATTACTCAGAAATAAATAACCGAAATTAACAATTAAAAATAGAATTTCTAAAATCTAATAAAAATAAAAAGTAGTTTCAATAAAAATTAAAAACATAAAATAATAAATAAGTATTTTTAAACATCTTCATCGCTGGATGGTTCGCGAGGTGGGACTGGCGATGAGATGTGGAGGTGCTTACAAATCTACTGTAGAGTAGCATCAATGTTGTCACATCGTTGAAAACACTGCTGCTCGAATCGGGTGAGACGCTTAGAGATGTCAGCATATGAAGCCGTCGCATGAACTGGACGAGAGGGTGGTGGTGGCTGAGTCGGTGGGTCCTCGTGCTGTGGGGGGACATCATCAGGAATGTCCTCGTAGGCCTCCTCCTCGGTAGATTGTGCAAGACGATACTGGGGAGGGTAGGCTCCTCGGCGCCTCTCGATCATCCTCATGCTAAACATGCTCGAGATGCCTTGTGGAGACATTTGGCCGATGAGGGTGAGGGATGATTCTTAAGCCGCGGTGTTGAGGAGCCCGAAGTGTTGCGCTAGCCGGGTCACGTAAGGGCCAATGGAGATGACCCCCTTCCGATGCCGCTCCGTCTGGTGCTAAATTGCAAGGGCGATGAAATAGGCAAGGTCAATGACGTGCCCTTGCGACATGCACCATAAGAAGTAGACGTCGTGGGTGTTGACAACGCCAGTGCTCTCTTGCCTCCCTGTAATCGTGTGAGCTGACATAGCATGTAAATACCTCAAGAATGGTGGGAGAACTGATGCCTTGGAGCGGCTAGGATTGTAGGAGGCCGTGTTAGGGGCCAATATGTGCCAGCACTTCGAGGGAGAGAAATGTATGTGGCGACTGAGAGAATGTAGTTCATTTTCCTCCCTGAACTCCTCCGTATATAGGCCTAGTGTAGCACCAAACTCTGGGATGCTTAGTTGGTGGATTAATCCGCCTAGGATAAATTGAACCGTGCGGGGATCATCTACCTTATCATTACGGTCTGAAGATGGAATGTTGAGCAGAGTTCCATCGTGAGCTTGAGGTATGTCGGCTCGATAATCCTGAAGAACAGCTCCCAAGGGTCGGTGGTTAGGAGAGCTCGAATCGCCTTAGCCATTTGAACTTGTTCTACGGCAGCCCAGTCGATGCAGTACCCTGTAATTAAGGGTCGAGCCTGAAGTATCTAGAAAAGCTCTTCTTGGGGCCCTCGGGGAAACTGCAGGAGAGGGGGACGAATTTTCGCGGTTGGACCCGCGAAAGATGACGCTCCTGTAACACCCCTGACCCGTATCCACTGCCAAAACAGGGTTTCGGAGCATTACTATTATTTGCAGATCACTTAAAAAAAATTCACTTAAATACTTACCGATTTAATGTATCAATAAATATATTATCATTCAATCAATGGCTTGGCACTTGCCTAAGCATCAACAACAACACTTGTTAGTGTACTTACACATATTTCATATAAATTCTTATTTTCTCAATATGTCATATTTCAATTTAATACTTGTCTTAACTTACATATTTTCCTTATATTAACATATAAAAGATAATCTCATATGTACATGTTGTGATACATATTATTCTCTTACCGTTTCTTTAATAACATATATCATTCATTTCATTATATCAACATTTCATGTACCATATACTTTCCACACCATGTGTCCATATAATATGTACAAATCATAATATAAATTCAATACAAAGATAAATGATTGATGAGCTCATTAATTCCATAATTTTCATGTTCTTCCATTTCTCATATTTATCCCGTTGAATTTCTCGAAATTTCGATGGATTTTCAAAGGTACACTTTTAATGTACAATTTAGGGTCTGTCAATTCGTACACATATGGATATACTCTTTTTCTAGAGAGCACACTCCCGCGAACCTCATCCATACAATGGATTACCAGTCGAGCTAAATCCTCGTAATATAAACTCATAGAGTATTGTCGGGATTACCGGTCCAAAGCTAAACTCGCAACGACAATTACTCTAATGATCTTGGATCTGAATTACCAGTCCAGGCTAAATTCAGACCCTAATTCGGATTTATCCGTCCGGGCTAAATCCATTTTCCACATATACTTTGGGAGGACTATATCAGGATAGGATCACCCGTCCGGGCTAGATCCTTTTTACCGTCTCGAGCTATTTAACGGGAAACTCATAAAAAGTAATATCATGAAGCTAATCCGGGCTATAACGGGAAGCTCAATAGATCCGAAATCAGGTAGTTCACAAAGAACCATATTGGGAAGCTCACGAAGAGTCTATCGAGAAGCTCTGGATAGCCATATATCGGGAAGATCAAGCGAGCACTATCGGGAAGCTCACGAAGAGCCATATATCGGGACGCTCTTAAGTGCTACGGTGTGTCCACAACACATGTGGATCACAATCTATTGAGACGCTCCGAAGAGCTATACTGGGAAGCTCGCAAGAACCATATAACGGGAAGCTCGAGAGGGCTAATACTGGGACGCTCTTTCGAGCTATGGTGTGTCTGCAATATATGCAGAACTACAACCAATTCGGGAAACTTACATCCATCGATTTTCCTTTGTTCAACGGGATTTATCATTTTATCAGGCATTATCAAATATATCCATATCAATTTCATATGCATGACAAAAATACAATTCACAAGTATAATCATGAATTCCATTCCATTCAACCGAGATTTATTTTTAATTTATATCGAGTATTATCAATATTTCATCAATTATCATGAATTGAACATTCAACTCATATTTTCATCACATAACCACATATTTCAAGAGTTTAAAAATACAATTCAAGTTACACAAACTTACCTCATTGATTGTATGTGTTTATAATTTCATTAATCCGATATCTTTTCTTTTCCACGATCAAGTCTCGTATTTGTGTCATCCGGATCTTTATGAATAAATTTGATCATCATTTTCATTCATTTCATATTCTAATGCATTTAATTAATGTTCTAGGCAAAATTACCATTTTACCCTTAAACTTTTAATTAATGACGATTTCATCCTTAGGGTCAGGAAAATAAAATGCTTGCAATTTAATCCTTATTTCCAGCTATTATTATCATACATATCGATAACAGTCCATGAATTCTATAAAATATCAGAAATTTTCCATAATTTCAACACTTTTCAATTTAATCCCTAAAACATGTTTTCCCCCGATCTTGAACTAAATTAATAATTTCATTAAATTTTGTAATTTAAATAATAAAATAATCTATTTCATACAATTTGGTCATTTTTGACATTTTTATAAAATTGCCCATAAAGTTTTACTTTTATTCAATTTAGTCCTTGAGCCTAAAATATGCAAATTAGCCATGCTAAATGAATATTCATATATATTTTCCTCCTCCTCCTCTCCATTCCACATCCTTAATGTATATAACACACTTGTAAGTAACATTATCTATAATCTTTATTATTTACTTTTATTAATATTCAAGCTGTCCATCTATGTCATAGTCACTAAATTATTTATATCTGGAGATATATAACTCTAAATTAAGATCCATAAATTTTTCCAGAAACTAAACGCATATGTCTTCTTACCATAAAAACTTCATAATTTTGGTTGGGCCAATTAATACAATTTATTCATTGAAGTCTCCCTTGTTCTGCTGTTTGACAGTTCCGACCCTTCTTCACTAAAAATCAATTATCTCCTCATACAGAATTCGAATGATGTTCCCATTTGTTTCTCTTGAAAATAGACTCATTCAGGATTCTAAAAATATAAATTTAATCCCATAATTATTTTTATCCATTTTTTTATGATTTTACAAAGTCAGAATAGGGGAACCCGAAATCATTCTGACCTTGTCTCACAAAATTCATCATATTTCATGATTTAAAATTCCATTACTTAATAATTTGGTCTATAAGAAACTAGACTTAATAAGATTTCATTTCATATTTTATTCATCCTATAATTATATTTCTACAATTTTTGATGATTTTTCAAAATTAGACTATCGTCTTTGTCCAAAACTGTTTTAGTACAATATATTAATTACCATGTTATAACACCCTTATTTTCTTTTTCTACACTATTTCTCATCACTTTCTCTTATTTTCTCTTCACTAACATATCAAGAACATAGGACCTTATGTAAGAAAACTCTACTATAACATTATTTCCATGCTTTGTCAATAATAACAAACTTAAAACATATTGAAATCTTGATATACTTACCTTGTTCTATTGATACTAATCTTTAACTTGATTTTCTCTCTCCTCTAACTTCTATTTCTTGAATCCAACTTGATATTCTAACTCCCCTTGGTCTCCTTAACATTTTTCTCTCTTAGTAGCTATGGCAATTCTTTTGATTTCTAGGTGAAAATGGTGAATTTTTGGTGGAAGGACCAAATTGTAAAGAAAAGAAAATTTCTTTCTTTTCCTTCTCTTCTAATGTTGGTTGCATGCATGGAAAGATGATGAAAATTCTTCATATTTCCTTCCTTTTATACTAAATAATTAATAATAAAGTAATAATGAAATATAATAAAATAATAAAATATCTCATTAAAATAATATATATCTAATTAAATAATCATAAAATATCATCAACATCATCATTACTTTCTAGATTTCTCTCTCTTCCAATTGACCATTTTGCCCTTTATTATCTTTTAAAATTCCATTCTTTAGTCATCATTTAATTTGGTAAAATTGCAATTTAGTCTCTCATAGTTCTTCACCTATTCAATTTGGTCCTAATTCATCCATTTTCCTTAGTTTCTAGATCACTCCACTCTTAAAATATTTACACTATTGGTCCTTCAACTTTTTCATATTTACACTTTAACCCCTCAAATTTTGAGTATTTACTCTTGTGCAATAAAACTTTTTTTACTTTTACAATTTAGTCCTTTCTTGAATTAATATATCATAATATACTTCTCAATATTGACATAACTCAAAATTTCCCTTTTTGTCACTCTATTTCCTTATTTTACTATATCAAGGATAATATCTTACTGTAAAAATTTTCAAGATATTACAGCTCCCTTCCTCTTCTTTGAGGCTGGTACGGCGGTTTTCTTTCCTCGTGACGATGACATGGTACATGCGATTAGAATCATCAAGTCATCTTGATGAGTGGTCGAAGTAAAAGGAATACAATTTTCAACTAAAACGCAGACTTTCAGCCACAACCAAACATAACTAATATAATAATTTTGTGACCTTATCATTGTATGTAGTAATGGCATGTGTAAGACAAAAGAATGAAGCTTTCCTAACAACATGAAACGTATGATAAATAATTGAAAAATACAAATTTCATGAGAGGCATTGGCATGGAAATATCATGAGAATAAGCATGGTAAAAACATGGGTTTGAAGTTTTCCTAATCACTTAATTTAACATGTCATGTATAATAACTAACTTAAGAATGCAAACTAATGATAAAATTATGAGCAAAATGAAAAATAGTTCAAAAGCAATGAAGATTATGCTAATAATAAGCATTAGTGATAAGAAAAATAGAAGTGAAAGGAGTAAACAAACGTTAAGGGAGAGAGATTGAGTGTCAAAAATGAAGTTGAAGGCGGCGCATGGGAGTGGCAGGGGGGCCGTGTGGAGTTGTAGCGGCTAGGTTTAGGGTTTTTGAATGGAGAAGAAAGTGGATAGTGCAGGGTATTTATAGATTTTGGAGCACACAGCCATGACACACGCCCGTGTTCCCCAATTTCAGCCTGTGTGATTCGCGAATTTCAAATTTGGGCGCGTCTGACATTTAGTACACGCCCTTGTTCCTCGGGCGTGTGGGTTCACACAACTGTGTTGCACGGCCTTGTCTAGCTTCATTCGCTTCTCCCACGTCCGTGTGTGCAAGCCCCACGCCCGTGTTCTTTTAACAGGTTCGACCACGGGTGTTAGACACCGGCATGTCGCACGCCCGTGCTAGTTTCTCAGTTTCAACCACGGGTCTTCTATACGGGCGTGTCGCACGCCCGTGTTATTTTGGGAGGCTCGACCACAGCCATATCGCACGGCCGTGGCGTTTAATCGTAGCCCGTGTTGGGGAAATCTTTTGCCCTGTTTTCACACGGCTTTAAGCACGCCTGTGTGCTTGGCCGTGTCTCTGTGGAAACACCTGTATTCAAGATTTCTATTAGTAAGTTAGGAGTTAGGTACCAAAATTTAAAGAGATTAATATTGTTAGTGCTCGGGTTGCCTCTCGAGAAGTGCTTATTTATAGTTTAAGCTCGACTTACCTCTCCGTTGAATAATCATGGTGGTTCAAGGAGTTTATACTCCTCATTCCTACTATCAATCTCATCAAAATAAGGTTTTAATTGGGTGTTGTTTACCTTAAAAGTGTCGAACTTGGGATGACTCACCTCCATCCTACCGAATGGAAAAATAATGAGTACCGTAAGAGGGATTCCTCACTCGGTGTGGTAGTGACAATGTGGGGATCCACGACATCTAATAAGACCTTATCACCAACCTTAAGTTGATTTAGAGAGGTATCGGGCTCGTTTTGGCATAGTTTTGGTTTGTCTGGTGTTCTTGGTTTGTGCGTCTGCCATTCATCGAGATCCTCGATTTGTAGTCTTCGATCTTCATGAACAGGTCCTCTACTATTGCTTGAGAACGACTTATGTGCTTCCTTCAGACTCATTTTCTGTAAAGTAGGTGGCACCATATTGTTAGGTTTAGTAGAATGGTTTAGATGATCACCTTTAATTCCTAATGTTTTGCCAAAATTGCAAGCTTGAAGGGTGATTGTTTCGTCTCCCACTCGGAGTGTGAGTTCACCTGTGCCAACATCAATGATGGTTTTATCAGTTGCTAAAAAGGGCCTTCCTAGGATTAAGGGAGTGTTGCTATC
Organism: Gossypium arboreum; assembly: GCF_025698485.1. Classification (NCBI taxonomy): domain Eukaryota; kingdom Viridiplantae; phylum Streptophyta; class Magnoliopsida; order Malvales; family Malvaceae; genus Gossypium; species Gossypium arboreum. The sequence continues at coordinate 20,214,503 of NC_069080.1, forward strand.
CTCTTCTATGTCTAGAACAATAAAGTCAACGGGAAATATGAATTTATCTACTTTAACTAGCACATCTTCAATAATACCCCTAGGGAATCTTATAGTTTTATCTGCTAATTGATGCTCATCCTAGTCTGTTTGGGTTTCCCGAAACCTAGTTGCTTAAACATTTTGTAAGGCATGACGTTGATACTAGCCCCTAGATCAGCTAATGCATAATTAACATCTAAACTACCAATTAAGCAAGGAATCATAAAACTCCCTGGATCTTTTAGTTTGTTGGGTAGTTTATTTTGGAGGATAGCCGTACAAACTACATTTAGCTCCACATGCGACACCGCGTCCAACTTCCGTTTATTTACTAAAAGCTCTTTTAAAAATTTCATTGCGTTGGCATCTGCGGTAGAGCTTCAATAAACGGTAAGTTAATATGTAATTTTTTCAAGAGTTTAAGGAATTTACCAAATTGTTCATCTGAGCGGTCTTTCCTTGTCGCGTTGAGGTATGACACACGAGGTTTATATTCGATAGTCATTGGTTTGTTTGTATTTTGATCTACCTCACCTTTACCCTTGCTTACCACTGTTTCTTGCCTCGGTTCTGCTTCAGGCTCAACGACTCCTTCGTCATCTTGGATATTAATTGCGTTGAGCTGTTCCCTTGGGTTGGGTTCAGTGTTACTTGGCAAGCTACCTTGTGGTCGTTTGGAGATTAGTTTGGAAAGCTCGCCTATCTGAGTTTCAAGCCCTTTGATCGACGCTTTTTGATTTTTAAGTGCTGTCTCAGTGTTCTGAAAATGAGTTTCTGACACTGAAATAAACTTGGAGAGTATCTCTTCAAGGTTTGGCTTCTTTTCCTGCCGGTAGGGTGGTTGTTGGTAGCCCAGAGGATGTTGTGGTCTTTGATTTCCTTGACTGCCCCACGAGAATTTGGGGTGGTCCCAACAACCTGCATTATAAGTGTTACTATATGGATTGTTTTGAGGTCGATGATTATTACCCATGCAATTTAATTGCTCGTTATCCATGTTATGGCTATAAGATTGGTATTCCGAATGGTTTGTTCCACCTCCATTTGCCTAAGAAAACCATTAATCTTTTTATTTAAGAGTTCTACCTGATTAAAGATCATGGTGACCGAATCGACATTATAAATACCGGTTGTTTTCGTTGGCTTTGTCCTCATGACTTGCCATTGATAATTATTTAGTGACATCTCCTCTATAAACTCATAGGTATCTTCTGGCGTTTTATTGTTGATGGTTCCGCTAGCAGCTGCGTCAACCATTTGTCGAGTCGAAAGATTCAGGCCGTTATGGAATGTTTGATCCTGAAGCCAAAGTGGTAACCCATGGTGGGGGCACCTTCTCAAAAGATCCTTGTATCTCTCCCATGCATCGTAGAGTGTTTCTAAATCCATCTGCACAAAAGAAGAGATATCATTACGTAATTTAGCCATTTTAGCCAGCGGAAAATATTTTAGTAAGAATTTTTCGGTTATTTGTTCCCAAGTAGTAATTGACCCTCGTGGTAACGAGTTCAACCACTGTTTAGATTTGTTCCTTAATGAAAAAGGGAATAACCGAAGACGAATGGCATTATCAGAAACGCCATTGATTTTAAATGTATTGCAAAATTCCAGAAAGTTTGCTAAGTGAGCGTTGGGATCTTCATCCTGCAAACCATCAAACTGAACAAATTACTGTACCATTTTAATAGTGTTAGGTTTTAATTCAAAAGTATTTGCAGCTACAGCAGGTCTAACTATGCTAGATTCAGTTCCTGTTAAAGAAGGTTTAGCATAATCATACATAGTGTGTGGAGCAGGATTTTGATTAGCCGCAATTGCAGGAGGTAGCTGATTGCCTTGGTTTTCAGCCATCTCTTCAATTGGGGGTTGAGTATTGTCTTCTTGCTCGTTCTCTGTGTATCGTAAGCTTCGTCTTATTTCTCTTTGAGTTCTGTGAACTGTACGATCAATTTCTTCGTCAACAAGTAATGGTCCTGACGGATTTCTTCTAGTCATAAACTATAAAAACCTGCCAAGAGAAGGAAAAAGAAAATTAATAAATAATAATGATAATAAAATTAAATTAAATTGCAATAAAAATAAATGGCTAAAGTAATAAAAATTGAGCGTTCCTAATATTTCAGTTCCCCGGACGGCGCCAAAAACTTGGTCCCGTTATTTCATGATAGGTTTAAATATTTATAATTACTCATTCTTGAACTAACTATTCTCGCGATGTAGGCAAGTGTACCTATCGAACAGTAGTATAGTTTTAGCAAGACCGGATTGTTGAACCCAAAGGAACTAAAAGTACTAGTAATAACTGTCTTTTTATTATCTAGCCTAAGAATAAAGAGGTTTTTGTTTTAATTAACTAATTATCTAGACTAAGAATGCACAAAGAAAAGAATTGGGGAATTGCTTTTGGGGAAAATCGATTGACTTAAGACAATACCTAAGGAAAAATCCACCTAGACTTTCCTTGTTATTCTGGCTCCGAATCGGATGATTTATTCATTCAACTTGTTCCGTAGAGATCCCTAAGTTATGTTATTATCCGTATTCAAGACTAATAACGTCTAATCCCTAGATTGAATAACCGAGACTTTTCTCTAATTAACACTCTAGGGTTGCATTAACTCGATCTATGGATCCCCTTATTAGGTTTCACCCTAATCCGACAAAATCTTGTCACCCTATTTCTAGGCGTGCAATCAACTCCGCTTAATTATGATAAATTTACTCTTAGCCAGGGTCTATTCCTCCTCTGAATAAGAGCTTATCTTGAATTGGTATCTTGGGATATCAAAACAAGAATTAAGAACACATAATTAAGAACAAGTTAAATATTTATCATACGATTTAAAAAATAATAACAAGATTCGTCTTAGGTTTCGTTCCCCTTAGGTATTTAAGGGTTTTAGTTCATAACTAAATAAGAAAACATCTCAGAAGAATAATAAATACAAAACATAAAGAAAACCCAAAACTCCTGAAGGGAAATTGAGAAGAGATCTTCAGTCTTGATGATGAATCTGGCTTTTGAGATAGATCAATCAGCTTCCGTAGAGTAATTCCTTACTCCCTATTCTCCACCTCCCTTTTCTTCCTCCTCTAGGGTGTATTTATAGGCTTTGGGATGCCTAGAAGCCCTCAAAATTAGCCTTTTTCCGAATTGGACTCAACTTGGGCTCGGTAGGGACACGCCCTTGTGACACACCCCTGTGCGATTACTTCAGGCCGTGTTTGAGCCTGCCAAATTGACACGGCCGTGTGGTCTGGCCGTGTGAATCGTTCTTCGATTCTACCATTTTGACACGGCCGTGTGAGATGCCCGTGTGAGGAAGTCCAAGCCGTGTTGGGTTTGTACTTTGGCCCTTTTTATCTGTTTTTGGCCCGTTTCTCGTTTCTTTCGCTCTCTTAAGCTCTCCTAAGTATAAAACATGAAATTAAAGCATTAGGAGCATCGAATTCACCAATTCTAATGAGAAATCATCCATAAAATGCATTAAACATGAGGTAAAAATATGTATAATTTACGGTTTATCACACTTGCATTGTGTCAAGAGTTTGGCTCAGTTTGGGACGGCAGCTTACCTCGGGACTCCAAACGGCTAATTGTGAGTACGAGCTTGCTCACTTGCTTATCTAACTGCTGTAGATTCATGTAAGTTTTTTTGTTGAAATTTTTCAATACTATTGGCTAGCCTTTCTATTATGGCTTCCAAAGATGACTTAGGAGGTGGTAACCGTTGATTCAGAGGCGGCCTTTGTTGGTACGGTTGATTGAACCGAAGGTTTGACTCATATCTTAGATTCGGGTGATCTTTCCACCCCATATTATACGAGTTCGAATAGGGTTCATATCACCTTTGGGGTGGTCCTAGAAAGTTCCCGACAATATTTGCTTGTTCTGTCGAATCCTTATGTAAAATCAGACATGAGTCCATCGGATGGTCTGGCTTAGAGTAAATTCCGCACAACCGTGCGAGCCTGTTTTATCTATAAGCAAAATTTGAACAACGTTAGTTAGCTTATCAATTTTATCTTCTAAGGATAAATAACTTAACCTATGAACCCATCTCGTGGGTTCTATGGCCGATTGGAATTGTTGAAAGTTAGTTGCCATGGTTGAAATCAACTCTCTTGCTCTTTGAGGCGTCATATTAATAAGTGCCCCCCACTTGCAGCATCTATCATTTTCATTTCTATCGGGAGTAACCCCTCATAGAAATACTACAAGAATGACTGTTCAGTCAGCCCATGTTGTGGGCAACTTGCACAGAACTTTTTGTATCGATCCCAGTTTCCATATCAAATAAAAAAAAAATACAAAGTCTGTAACGCCCCAAAAATTGGGCCTAGAAGAGTTGGGCTTTGAGTCTGGGATTCGGATAGAAGAAAACCTGAATATTGAGAAGTTTTAAATATTACTAGTGTTTAAAAAATATATATATTGATAAAATATTTATGTTATTACTAATATTTTAATTTTTATGAAAATTATTATCATTATAATTATTAGATACAAATATATTTATAAAATTATGGTTGTTAATTTAGTGTTTAAATTAAATTATTAGAAAATTTTATCTGTATCTATTTTTATTGATTTATGGAAATTATAATTATTATTAGGAAAAAAATATATATTATCGTATTTGAAATTTTCATTATTATGGTTATTATTATTATTATTATTTTAGTTTTTAAATAAATTACAATGGATTTAAAGTGTGGGAAAAATTAGGACCAAGACTCTAGCAAAAAATTATTATTTTTGCTTCTTTAGGGATCTGGGCATTAAGGTTTATTAATAAGTTAGGCTAAAATTAGACATAAGGAGGAGTCGGCCCGGTGGTTAGGAGTGTTGGGCAGTGAAAGGGGCGAGGTTCGATACCAAAGCATGCATAAATGGTTGTTTTTAGTCTGGTCGCGCTAAAGTAGGACTTAAAAGGAATTGTGAACGTAATACGCTACAAAGGAGCACTCGGTCCAAATGGCTTGAGGCGTTAGATTGATGAGAAGAGTGCACAGGTTCAAGGCACGGTGCGTGCATAAGTTACTTTTTATTTTAGAAGCCACGTCGAGCTAAGATAAAACTTAAGTATAGTTGCGACGAGTTATGCCACTAAAAGGTTTGTGGCGCATGGCAGCAGCGTTAGGAGTACCAGGTGGCTCGGGTTCGAGTCCGTGCACTGTATGTTCATTTTATTTTAAAAGAACTCGGGACTTCAGCAGTAAGGTTTATAATTAATTGTAACCATATATTACTAAAGGAGAAGTGTGGTGCAGTGGCCAGCAGCTCAAGTGTGGGCGCATGGGCAGACGAGGTCTGGAGTTCGAGCCTCATCTCGTGCAGGAGTGGCTGGGTTTTTGCTGCACGCATGGGGAAGGAGTTGGAGTCTGACCAGGACTCCTAGCAGCGTGCTGAAGCGGTGCAAGAAAGTGGATCGGTTGGGGAGTTTGAATGAAATTCAAACTCCAAACTTGGCCAAAAATCAAGGAGCAAATTAGAGAATTGAAATTTAAAAAGAATTCCTATGCCGAAATGCACTCATTCGGCCATAGCTATAGAGTGCCGAATATTTTAGGCCTTTAGGATTTATTTTTTTTTTTCTTTCTTCTATTTTTTATTCTTTTCTATCCTTCTCTCATCTCTTCCCCTCTTCTCTTTTCTTTCTCCTCTTAATTCTCATCCTATCTTTTTGCCAAACCTAAATCCTTCATATTCTTCTTCTTTTCTCTCATAAATCCTCAAAATAAACTGGTTAGCCGAATTTCCATTGAAGCCAAACCTCGTATCTTTTCTTCCAAAATCAAAATCTTACTACTTTGAGGTACTGCAAAAGCCGAACCCTTGGTTGAGTATTTTCCCTTCTTGTATGGTAGTTGGATATACAATCGATTGGGAGTAGTGTCATAACGATATAGGTAAACGCTCGAATCTTTCTTTTGTTATTCATGAATTAAGGTAAAAGCCGAAAAACCCCTATATGCAAAGGGTGCCTGTTGGTTGTACTCAAAGGGTTTAGTGGTGATATCTGATTTGTTTTCCTATAGTGTGGATTAAAGGCTACTAATCGAGGGCTTGGATATTTGGAACGACCAGAGTTAGATCTAGTCCATTTTTTTTTCGGCAAAGGTAAGAACACTAGTGTCTAAAGTGTTAATGGTCGATTTTTAGTAAGGAGTTTTGCAGATAAGTTGGTATGGATTCATAGTTAACGTATTAGTAATTGATTGTAGGCAGTTCATGTGTGGAACTCGTCAGCGTTTCCTCACAAACAGGTGTGTAAACGACACCCACTCGTAGACTAGATCGGTAAAAGCGAAAAGCGAAAAGCGGCATTTATGAACTTCTGATGCGGCGCGGCGCTTGTGAGTGGGTTGGTTGTTAATTTTGATAATCGCAAGCAGTATGATTGCAGAGTGCGTAATTCGTGCACTTGGTATATTTGGGCTTAATGGGTAGAAAATAGGTTAGTGGGCCAATGGGCTCAATTCGTAAAAACGCTTTCGGTAAGTGCTTCATTAATGTGTTAATGGTTAGAATATGTATGTAAACTCTAGAATAGTAAATTTTATTAAACTACCCCTAAGTATGAAAATTACCGTTTTACCCCTAGGTGCTAAATGACCGTTATACCCCTAGGGTTAATTTTGGTGAAATACATGATATTCGATTACATTTGTTATATGCCATGACATGTATATCTCATTGCATGGGGTTGGGTTTTGTTATGGAGGAAGAACCTGTTTCGGTGGTCGTGCCACATATTTCGATATAAGCGACTTTTGTTGCGGATTATAGTTAGTGCCGTTAATCGGTGCTAACAATCGTAAGTGTAGGGATGGCGTGGGTGATTTATTCCCCAGTGAAGTGTAGGGATGGACGGAGGCAAGTGCAGGGTTGGATGGGGTTATCATGCATTAATCATATGAGACTGTTTTATTATGGGCCAACTGTATTAAAATGGGCCCAACTGTGTCAATATGGGCAAGGCCCAATATATCTCGACTTGTAATAGGGCTACGGCCCAGACTGATACTGATATGGGCTAGGCCCAATATGCTCTGATATTGTAATAGGGCTATGGCCCAGATTAATACTGATATGGGCTAAGGCCCAGTTAACACTGATTTCTAAATAGGGCTTAGGCCCAATAAAGCTTGAACTGATTTGGGCTCTGGTTGGGATACTTTACACACTGAGTTTTCCAAACTCACCCCCCATTTTTCCCATCTTTGTAGGTGAGCCTTAGATCGATGGACATGGAGCTGGGCGGGATTCAGAGTGGCCATGAAGATTAAGTTTTGTTTTCTTTAAAATAAGTTTTGCATTTATTATTTTGATTATTTTTATTCTGGTTAAAGTTGTAATAAGGCCGCTCTTTTTATTATTTTTAATATTTTGGGTTATTAAATTGGTTAGCTCTAGGGCGCGTTTTATAAAAGTTACTTATTTTTAAAATATCACGATAACCGAGCAAAGCTTCCGCAACGTAAATGTTTTCAAAGGAAATAAATATTTTAATTAGACTTAAACTTAATTTGTTGTTCGTGGACAAGTAATAAGCTTAAAGTGTGGCAATGGATGTATGCATGTCTAGGATTGGATCATGGAAGAGCTAGGTACTTAAGCAGTCTAATTGACTCACCTCCTCTTTTCTTGAATCCTACCTGGTGCGTAGTATCCATTCACTTTAAGCCATGACAAAGAAGGTTTGATTTTTTTTTCGATACTCAACTATTTTTTTAAATAACATGTTTCTGCCACTACAAAGGTTTACAAGTTTTCAAAGTTTCCCATAAGATTTTACAAGGTTGTTAACAATGCTTTGATTATTACAATGAATCACATTTTGGAAAAAAAAATAAGGCTAAGGTTTTATTCAAGTTTAAACGGTAAAAGTTTCTAAACATCAAGAAGGGTTTTCAATGAAAACATGGTTTTCGAAAAACACTTCAATGTGACACGTCAGATTCGGTCGTAACGTCTGGGCCGGGTTTGAGGTGTTACATTTAGTGGTATCAGAGCTCGGTTGCAACAACTCGGCTGTGGATCGGGTCCAAAAAGGGTTTTCAAAACTTTATGCCAAAAAGGGTATTTTTGGAAAAACCTGACTTTTGAAAACAAATTTTTGTTTAAAGGAGATAATCTCCGAACTTGTTTCTTTTAAATGATTGAAAAATGGATTTCAAAAAGTTTAAATCTTTTGAGTTCATCTTAAAACTGAGGAGGTGGCATACTGAATCCCCGGCACCAAGTCTGTAAGTACTTCTTTTTCCTATACTGTAATGTACTGAAATAATACTGTAGTTAGAATCGAGCCTTTTGATATGAAACTGTAGATAGGGTAGAACTAAAAACCCTAAAAGATTGAAACCGTGACTAGGATACGATTCTATAAAAACAAAAACTTTAAAATACTCTCTCTGCATAAGACATATGAATAAATAGTAAAAAATTTTGCGATCTTTGTAGTTATTTGATATGTGTACTGGTAATGTAGAGCATTGATATGGATTCTGAGGGTAAGCAAAGTCTGCCAACTTCGGGTAGCGGTAACTCGGAGCTTGGTACTGAGGCACTGGCCGAGTTAGTAAGGAAAGTGGTAGAGGAAGTACTGGAGACCAAGGTTAAGGAAATTAGGGAAACGCTTCAAGCAGGATGCTTGGAGTGTAAGAAAAGGAAGGATCCTAGTTCTCAAAGAACAGAGCCTCGTTCTGTGAAACATGTTAAGACACGACCAAACTTTCCAACCTGCAAAGACTGCAACGGGCGTCATCCGGGTGAATGCCATAGGAAGACAGGAGCATGTCTTAGATGTGGGTCCAAGGAGCATCGAGCTCGGGATTGCCAAGTTTATTCTATTTGAGTGTGCGTTACACGTTTCTTTATTTCATAATTAGATGTTCGGGTCGTATTAAAATTATTTAGATCGAGTCTTGCGATAGCATATTAGCATAGTGGTTTGACTTGAGTAATCTTGTTAGTTGATAGTTGGAAATTTCGAGGACGAAATTTTTTTTTTGGGGGATAGAGTTGTAACGCCCCAAAAATTGGGCCTAGAAGAGTTGGGCTTTGAGTCTGGGATTCGGATAGAAGAAAACCTGAATATTGAGAAGTTTTAAATATTACTAGTGTTTAAAAATATATATATATTGATAAAATATTTATGTTATTACTAATATTTTAATTTTATGAAAATTATTATCATTATAATTATTAGATACAAATATATTTATAAAATTATGGTTGTTAATTTAGTGTTTAAATTAAATTATTAGAAAATTTTACTGTATCTATTTTTATTGATTTATGGAAATTATAATTATTATTAGGAAAAAATATATATATATTATCGTATTTGAAATTTTCATTATTATGGTTATTATTATTATTATTATTTTAGTTTTTAAATAAATTACAATGGATTTAAAGTGTGGGAAAAATTCGGACCAAGACTCTAGCAAAAAAATTATTATTTTTGCTTCTTTAGGGGATCTGGGCATTAAGGTTTATTAATAAGTTAGGCTAAAATTAGACATAAGGAGGAGTTTGGCCCAGTGGTTAGGAGTGTTGGGCGCGAGAAAGGAACCGAGGTTCGATACCCAGCATGCGCAAATGGTTGTTTTTTAGTCTGGTCGCGCTAAAGTAGGACTTAAAAGGAATTGTGAACGTAGTACGCCACAAAGGAGCACTCGGTCCAGTGGCTTGAGGCGTTAGATTGATGAGAAGAGTGCACAGGTTCAAGGCACGGTGCGCTATAAGTTGCTTTTTATTTTAGAAGCCACGTCGAGCTAAGGTAAAACTTAAGTATAGTTGCGACCGAGTTATGCCACTAAAAGGTTTGTGGCGCAATGCAGCAGAAGCATCGTTAGGAGTACCGTGGTGGCTCGGGTTCGAGTCCAGCGCTGTATGTTCATTTTATTTTTAAAAGAACTCGGGACTTCAGCAGTAAGGTTTATAATTAATTGTAACCATATATTACTAAAGGAGAAGCGTGGTGCAGTGGCCAGCAGCTCAAGTGTGGGCGCATGGGCGACGAGGTCCGGAGTTCGAGCCTCATCTCGCAGAGTGGTGGGTTTTCACCACGCATCGGGAAGGAGTTGAGTCGACCAGACTCCTAGCAAAGATGTCAAGCGGTGCAAGCAAGTGGATAAGGCTGCTTTGATCGGTTGGGGAGTTTGAATGAAATTCAAACTCCAAACTTGGCCAAAAATCAAGGAGCAAATTAGAGAATTGAAATTTAAAAAGAATTCCTATGCCGAAATGCACTCATTCGGCCATAGCTATAGAGTGCCGAATATTTTAGGCCTTTAGGATTTATTTTTTTTTCTTTCTTCTATTTTTTATTCTTTTCTATCCTTCTCTCATCTTTTTTCTTTCTCCTCTTAATTCTCATCCTATCTTTTTGCCAAACCTAAATCCTTCATATTCTTCTTCTTCTTTTCTCTCATAAATCCTCAAAAAAAACTGGTTAGCCGAATTTCTATTGAAGCCAAACCTCGTATCTTTTCTTCCAAAATCGAAATCTTACTACTTTGAGGTACTGCAAAAGCCGAACCCTTGGTTGAGTATTTTCCCTTCTTGTATGGTAGTTGGATCTACAATCGATTGGGAGTAGTGTCATAACGATATAGGTAAACGCTCGAATCTTTCTTTTGTTATTCATGAATTAAGGTAAAAGCCGAAAAACCCCTATATGCAAAGGGTGCCTGTTGGTTGTACTCAAAGGGTTTAGTGGTGATATCTGATTTGTTTTCCTATAGTGTGGATTAAAGGCTACTAATCGAGGGCTTGGATATTTGGAACGACCAGAGTTAGATCTAGTCCATTTTTTTTTCGGCAAAGGTAAGAACACTAGTGTCTAAAGTGTTAATGGTCGATTTTTAGTAAGGAGTTTTGCAGATAAGTTGCTATGGATTCATAGTTAACGTATTAGTAATTGATTGTAGGCAGTTCATGTGTGGAACTCGTCAACGTTTTGTCACAAACAGGTGTGTAAACGACACCCACTCGTAGACTAGATCGGTAAAAGCCGAAAAGCCGAAAAGCCGGCATTTATGAACTTGCGAGTGTGCGAGCGCTTGTGAGGTGGGTTGGTTGTTAATTTTGATAATCACAAGCAGTATGATTGCAGAGTGCGTAATTTCGTGCACTTCGGTATATTTGGGCTTAATGGGCCGAAAATAGGTTAGTGGGCCAATGGGCTCAATTCGGTAAAAACGCTCGGTAAGTGCTTCTGTTAATGTGTTAATGGTTAGAATATGTATGTAAACTCTAGAATAGTAAATTTTATTAAACTACCCCTAAGTATGAAAATTACCGTTTTACCCCTAGGTGCTAAATGACCGTTATACCCCTAGGGTTAATTTTGACTGAAATACATGATATTCTGATTCTGTTTGTTATATGCCATGACATGTATATCTGTTGCATGGGGTTGGGTTTTGTTATGGAGGAAGAACCCGTTCTGGTGGCTGTGCCACATATTCTGATATAAGCAGCTTTGCTGCGGATTATAGTTAGTGCCGCAATCGGTGCTAACACTGTAAGTGTAGGGATGGCGTGGGTGATTTATTCCCCACAGGAAGTGTAGGGATGGACGGAGGCAAGTGCAGGGTTGGATGGGGTTATCATGCATTAATCATATGAGAACTGTTTTATTATGGGCCAACTGTATTAAAATGGGCCCAATCAGGTCAATATGGGCAAGGCCCAATATATCTCGACTTGTAATAGGGCTACGGCCCGGATCGACATCGATATGGGCTAGGCCCAGTATGCTCTGATATTGTAATAGGGCTATGGCCCAGATTAATACTGATATGGGCTAAGGCCCAGTTAACACTGATTTCTGAATAGGGCTTAGGCCCAGTAAAGCTTGAACTGATTTGGGCTCTGGTTGGGATACTTTACACACTGAGTTTTCCAAACTCACCCCCATTTTTCCCATCTTTGTAGGTGAGCCTTAGATCGATGGACTTGGAGCTGGGCGGGATTCAGAGTGGCCATGAAGATTAAGTTTTGTTTTCTTTAAAATAAGTTTTGCATTTATTATTTTGATTATTTTTATTCTGGTTAAAGTTGTAATAAGGCCGCTCTTTTTATTATTTTTAATATTTTGGGTTATTAAATTGGTTAGCTCTAGGGCGCGTTTTATAAAAGTTACTTATTTTTAAAATATCACGATAACCGAGCAAAGCTTCCGCAACGTAAATGTTTTCAAAGGAAATAAATATTTTAATTAGACTTAAACTTAATTTGTTGTTCGTGGACAAGTAATAAGCTTAAAGTGTGGCAATGGATGTATGCATGTCTAGGATTGGATCATGGAAGAGCTAGGTACTTAAGCAGTCTAATTGACTCACCTCCTCTTTTCTTGAATCCTACCTGGTGCGTAGTATCCATTCACTTTAAGCCATGACAAAGAAGGTTTGATTTTTTTTTTTATATTCAACTGTTTTTTTAAATAACATGTTTCTGCCACTACAAAGGTTTACAAGTTTTCAAAGTTTCCCATAAGATTTTACAAGGTTGTTAACAATGCTTTGATTATTACAATGAATCACATTTTGGAAAAAAAAATAAGGCTAAGGTTTTATTCAAGTTTAAACGGTAAAAGTTTCTAAACATCAAGAAGGGTTTTCAGTGAAAACATGGTTTTTGAAAAACACTTCAATGTGACACGTCGGATTCGGTCGTAACGTCTGGGCCGGGTTTGGGGTGTTACAAATTCATACATATTTTAAAATTTATTCAATTTAGTCCGTAAAACCGGGACAAGCATAACTTATGATCTAAATCTTTGGATTAAAATCTGATTTCCCATATTATCATTAGGGATATTCTACTTTCTATTCCTACCAAAATTTTATAACATGTTTGCAATTTATTTAATTTGTTCCCTAATGTACAAAACTATCAATTAAGCTTTACAATTTAGTCATTTTAGTAATCTAAACTTAATTTCTATCAATTTCACACCTAATTCTTCAAGAAAGAAACAATGGAAACTTTGTAAAACTTTAAAAACGTTACAAATTGGTACATGGGCTAGCTAAATCAAGCTCCTATGACCTTAAATCTATAAAAATGACAAGAAAATGACTTAATTGCATTACCTGATTGATGGCAGATTTGTTTAAGCTTCAAAAATGGAGTTTTATTCTTCAAGAATGAACGATCGGTGGAAGAACAAGATGGATTTATCTTTATTTCCACTAAATTTAGCTTTTATAGGTTAATTAGTTTAAATCATGGTTTAACTTACTTTAATCAAAATTAATTAATCCTAATGCTAATTATCATCATAATCCACTATCCACTACTGAAAATTGGTTTATTTAAACTTTTAGAAATTTAGTTAATTACAATTTAAGTCCCCAAGACAGTCACTAATTAAGAATCTATAGCGATTGAACTTTACAATTTAGTCCTAGGGCATTAATTAACCACAATTTTGGCTAAATTACTTAACTGAATTTCAATTAATCTATACGCTAACTCCATAAATATCTCTATTTAATATTTATGGACTCAGTTTATAGAATTGGGGTTTCTGAAATCGCATTTTTAATACCATTGAAAATAGGGTCATTAAACTAATATTTATATTTAAACCCTTTATTGAGTTAATGTCAGCTTTAACTGAATCACCAACTCAATTATGAAATTATATAAATACTCCTTTTAAATGACAAATAATATTAATATTATGACATTTTTTCCTACTTTTATATCATCTTTAAATAAAACAATTAAAATTGCAATTTTAAGGATAAAACATGGGTTTAATAATATTAAAATATAATTTCATTATCACTTTACCTATATTCAAATTTTTTAGAATAATTATATTCATTATTAAATAATTTTTTTTAAAAAAGTATACTTTTAACTTGAATTAATTTCATTCATCGATATTATAAGTGTGATAAAATCTAAGGCTAACATACATATATATGCTGAAAAAAAATAAACTGAGAAAGTATGTCGTTTTAATGAAAATTTATCAATCTATGTTATTTTTGGAGAGAGATAAGAAACGACCTACATGACGGGTTTTCATTGATCTGCCAGAGAAAGCGCACCCTGTAGGACGTGTGTTACAAGCCCAATTTGCCCAGCCCAAATACAAAACCCAACTACCCCCCCAATTAAAAAAAAAACCCTAGCCCAAAACTCTAAAGTTTAAAAAAAAAAAAACCTAAAATCCCTAATGCTAGCCGCCTCTAGTCTTCTGACCCCATGCCTACCACCACTCCTCTGTCAGCCACCTGCTCCACCATCGTCAACTACTCTGCAAAGATGAAGCAAACACGCAACAACAGCAAAAATAATAGAAAATAGTAGGAAATCATGTGTAAATGGCTATAAAAAAGCCATCTAAGAAATTTTTTTCTTCTTCTTCTTCAGTTTTCGATTTTTCAACAAGAAAAATGAAATAAAAAGATAGTTAAACATCAAAATACAGATTCACAAAGCAGATTAAAGACAAAAAGAAAACAAGAACAAAGGTTACTATTATTTATATGCTTTTTCTTTTCTTTCTTTTTATTTTTTTTCTTTTCGAATCTCTTTACATAAAGCTTTCCCTATTTTATCTCTTAAAAATAGCACATATATATTTATATAAATATATAAAAAAAAGAAAAAAACGCATCTTTTGATTTTTTACCACCGTCTTGCAGTGGCCGTGATGAATGGCGACGGTGGCTGCATGTGTGGCGGTGGCGGCACCCCAAGGCGGAGTGGGCTCAGCGAGAGAATCTCTCCCCTCTCTTCTTTTTTTCCTTTCAAATGCTACAAATGATTTTTTTTAAAAAAAATTTGGCCTTTTATAGCCCCCCAAAACGACGTCGTTTTGAGCTAACCTGCGTGTTGACCCGACCTGCTCCGAGGATCCGCGTGTTTTTACTTAAGGGTTTAATTGCGCAAATGGCCCTTCCGCCTTTTTATGTTTTCGCAATTGAGTTTTTAATATTTCTTAATTTGGCCCAGAAATTTGTTGCGTTTTGTGATCTCGTCCTATACCATGCGCTGCGTTTTAGGATGAGGGAATATTACGCCTTTGGTCCCCCAGGTTACGTGCATATCGCTTTTTAGTCCTTTTCTCTTTGTTTCTTTTTAAAATTGCCCCAAAACTTCCTTTTTGTTCCGAATTTAGTCCTTTTTTTAGATTTAAGTTGATATTTATATTATCTTTGCTATTTTATTTTATTTTAAATATTATTATTCTTATAACTTTATTTATTAAATTTCTTATTATTACTATTATTTTTATTTTTATTACTATTATTACACTTATATGTATATGTATTTATATGTAAAGTTATCAACGGTTATTTTAATATTATCATCATCTTAATATTAATATGTATTATTAATAATTGTTTTGTAACATTATCATTATTATTTCTAATGTGTATGTATTATATATATTTTTAATACTATATTATGTATATATTTTATATATTATATATATATATATTTTTATTATTATATTTTTATGTATATATTTTAATATCACATTATTCATATATTTTTATATTATCCCATGTAAATACTTTCAATACTACATTATGCATATATTTTGTCTATATTATATATACTTTTAATACTCAAAACTATTATTATGAATATGTTCTTGGTATATGTACGTATACATATATATATTTTTCTTTATTCATATATTATTATCATTATTTTCCACTTTATATTATACTATTCTTATTTTTGTACATACTTTTAACATCATTATTATATATAAATTTACAATATATATATGTGTATATTTACCTAATATTTGTTTTTCAATATTATTATTATTTCTAGTATGTATATATTATGTATATATTTTTAATACTACGTATATATATTTTTATTTCTATTATTACGTATATATTTTAATACATATTTGTATATATTTATATATCGTTATTATTAGTTATTTTTTTATATTATTACTGTTTTCAATAAATATTGTATATATTTTAATCTAGTATTATATGTTTTACATATATATGTTCCTACTATTTCATATTTACATTATTACTATTATTATCATGTTTAATACCATATGTATTATTATCGCTTTATACTATTATTATTTATATTATTATTATTATTATTATCGTTTTCGTTATCATTGTTATTTTTATTTTGCCATGTTTATTTATTTACTTATGTATTCGATCATTTCATTTTCCTCATGCATTTGTTTATATTTACATATTACTAGCCTTGCTATTATTTCATCTTTTATAATTGCCCATATTATTGTTTTTGACATCGTCGCACCTATTATTATGTTATTATACTAATTAATACCATAATTTGCTTTTATGTTTTACCATAAATCACGTTATATATATATATTTATATATATATATTTACTGAATACATTAAAATAATTCTTTCATAAAAGTAATATTTCGTATTTGGTAATTCGAGACAATCGTGCCCTAACTTACTGGGTTTCGATTTTTCTCATTTAACCTAAATAACGGAATATTCCTTTAAATCACAATACGAGTTTTGAAATAAATGCTTACTCTCGGAGATGCGAGGTGTTGTGTCCTAACTTACTGAATACGACATCTTGTTACCTCGAGATAACAGCTTTCGCAAATAAAGGCAATATTCGGTATTAAGAAATTCGAGAAAACGTGCCCTAACTTACTGGGTTTCGACTTTTCTCGTTTACCCTAAATAACCGAACATCCTTTTAAAAAATTAAAATACACAAATTTTAAATAAAAGGCAAGCTCGTTCTAGAAAATTCAAGATGTTGTGTCCTAACTTACTGGATGTGACATTTTATTATTTCGAGACGAAAAAGTTTTTAACATTCAAGTGTTTCTACAAAAAGAGGGATCGTAGTTTAAATTCTTTCAAGTTTTCAAATCTTCGACACTAAGACACTAATTAATCAACTAGGTACCAATTTTGGGCGTATCGAGGGTGCTAATCCTTCCTCGTGCATAACCGACTCCCGAACCTATTTTCTTGATTTGCGTGGACCAAAATCGTTGTTTAAATAAGTCAAACCATTTATTAAAAACAACCACTTTTACGAGGTGGCCCGATCACACCTCATCAAAAAGATTGGTGGCGACTCCCGTTTTTTTCGTTTTCATTTTCAAAACCAAGTCGACCCGTTTTTTTAAAACTTTAAAATGGTTTCGACAACGTGTTTTCTTCTCTTTCCTAAAAACGCATTATAGGTGGCGCATTTTATCTGGCAGATCAGTGAAAACGCGTCTTGTGCAACGGTAACATTTGCCAATGGGTAGAAAATCCAAATGACTATTTTTTTCCTATATAAACCCTCCAATTCTCAATTTTCATAATTTGATTCTCAATTTATTTTGGTCAATTTGTTATTCTCAATTGTCAATTCTCGATTTTTTTTCCACATCCCAATTCCAACTTTTTTTTAAAAAAAAATTGCCTAAATCCTTTGATTTATTTTATTCAATTTTCGATGGTATATCAGCTTATTCATTTAGATGACAAGTACATATCCGACGTTCAATTAAAAATGGTAAGAAAATATTATTTAATAATTTAATTTTAATCCATTAAATATTATGATGTTAAGAAAATATTTTTAAATTATTTAATTTTAAATAGTTAGTTATTATGTTGTTCATATTATTAATTTTTTATGTTTATATACTTAGGCCGAAGATCAAATTTTAGAGATGTATATAAACAACTTAAGTGAGGTACACCGGAGGTCATTCATGAACTCTTGCGAGATGCAGGCTTTTTATACGCAGCTCATATACTTTGGGGGGACTAAATTGGATCCCCCACTCATCAAAGCTTTGGTCGAGAGATGGAGACTGGAGATGCATACGTTCCATCTTCCTTGGGGCTAGTGTATAATTACACTCGAGGACGTCAGTTTACAACTCAGTCTACTAGTAGGTTAGGATGTCATTACGGGGCCAGTTGTTAGCGCCAACTGGAGTGCAACATGCGAGCAACTGTTAGGGAAAGTGTCAAATAGGTTTAGCGGCAGCCAAATCGAGACGAGATGGTTGGAGGACAACTTCCAAACTATCGTGGCTTTAGCGAGTGATGTTGAAAATGAACAATTCATGCGTGCATTAATCTTGAGGTTGATCAGGGGTCTGCTAATACCGAATAAATCTCGCAATCTGGTACACTTGAGGTGGCTACTACCACTAGTCAACTTGAGAGAAGCGGGACAATTTAGTTGGGGATCGACAGAGCTAGCAATATTGTACTGAGAAATTTGTCAAGTGACTATATCAAAAAAGCTAAAATAGGCGATTGCATGCTCCTTCTTCAATCGTGGGTATGGTATTGACTACCATTTCTACGCCCCGAGTGCTAGTCCTTTATGAATTTCCACTCATAACATGGGAAAATTAATTTGATAATATTGTTACCATATAGGAATTTTCATTGTTGTAATTTTGAAATAACATATTCTTTAAATAGGTGGAACAACCCCGCGAGACACAATGGTATACCAGCAGAGCTCGAGGACATCAGACTAGGTTTAGATCAATAAACAAAAGAAGAGGTTAGTTTATTAATTTCAAAGTTATTAGTTTTTTACTCAAACATTTGAAATTAAATATTCGGTACTTGTTGAAATTTATAAATTCGTATTACAGTTTTTATGGATGTCATGCATGGATTCGAGGATTCAAGAATGCATCTCAAACGAATTTTTGGCCAATTGCAACAGTTCGCATGTGAAAGTGTCATTGGTCGTCTTTACAAAAATTGAGATGCATGAATTCAATCGAGTGATGCAACAGTTCAGGTGTACGTAACGTATTATATTGCAGTTCAGGTCAGTATAGTTCATTTATTCCTATCACAAACACACAATCATTCCCTAGATCAACATATACAACACCAGTTTATTTTACACAAGCACCACCTCACGCGCAATCGTTTCCTGCAACAACATAACAATCACTATTTTATTTTACACAAGCACCACTGCACGTGCAACCATTCCTTACACCGACGTATTCATCACCAATTTATTTCACACAAGCATCACAATACGCGCAATCATTCCCTGCACCGACACAGCCATCACCGATTTATTTTTTACAAACACATAGCACGCGTACTCATTCCATGCACCGAAACCTTCTCTAATGCTATATGTCGCACGATTGCCACCCACCATATAGTATTACACGCCTCATGCGTCAACTGCACGGACGCACTCAGTATTGCTTATAGTGTCACAATCACCCCTAGTATTGTTGTTCTTTTGAGTTGGGTCGTCCTCGCATATGCCGACTCGGTTTGGGGATGCAATATAGGCGGCTAGGACACGGTCGCAGTCATCCACAGAGGAAGGAGATGAGGTTAGCGATCAACCCCAACGTGCATATGAAGACGAGGTCCAAGTCCCAAAGGAGCAGCCAACCCCAATAGTGTAACAGAACCCCAAACATAACTGATGCACACCTGGTTCTAGCACACATTTGGGACATTCTTAATTATGCTACAAAGGGACGGAGCATAACTTTGGCCTTAGTTGGTTGTGGTTATGCAATCATGACAATGATTCTTTTATCTTCAAAAGAGGATACTATATACCATTGAAACAAAAGTACGAGGGAGGCCCAATTTATGCTAAAATGAATTACTTGATTATACTAAAATACCACTATATTTTTTTCATCGTACTTCTGTTTCTGTAGTGTATAGCATCCTCCCTTGGTGATCAGAAAATCATTGTCATGCCCGCATTACCATCGCCAACTACAGCCCCATTTATGCTTCATCCTTTGACAATATAACTTTTCTAAAATTGAAGCCCTAGTTACACTTTAACTGGAAACCGTAAAACAACTGTCAACTAGGATCTTGAGTTGTAGTGAGATCCAGTTTCTCAGTTTATGGCTCCATGCTCACATGTCATATGAAATTCGTAAGTCACCCAGCTCCACAACATCACCGTAAATTCAAACATACCTTAAAACTATAACAATTTTTATCTCAAAAACGAGAAAAGATAAATCTACAAAGTTCTCATTTCAAACCATAAGGGAAAAAAAGAAAAAAACAATTTTTACAAAGTGAAAATGTGTCCTACAAGTCGTGTTTTCACTAATCTTCTAGATAAAATGTGCCATGTATGTCACATTTTTAGGAAAGAGAAGAAAATGTGTCCTACATAATGCGCTTTCTTTGACAGATAAGTGAAAACGTGCCTTGTAAGATGCCTTATAACCATGGTCCCCCTTGTAGAAAAGAAGATAAGCAGTAAAAAAAAAAAGAAAGCAGTAGAGAAGAAGACAATAAGAAGAAAGAAATGAGAAGAAAAAAAAAGAAGAAGAAGATAAATCTGTTTGTTTTTTTAAAGAGGAAGCATAAGTTATGTTTTTTTATTAAATAAAAGGGATTAAGAATTTTATAAATTATTTTATTATTAATTTGTTTAGTTTGTTTATTGTGATTTGTTATGAATGTAATTTTTATGTTGTTTTAAATTTAATTTAAAGTTATTTTGTTAGTAACTACTATAAATTAAATGTTAGTTAGTGATGACACTAAAGAAAAATAGATAAATACTGAGAAAGTCGAAAAAAAAATTTCTGTCATAGATATTGGAATAAATGGCAATAAATATGATATTGCCTGATGAAATAATAACTTCAGCAGAAAGGGAGAAAGATGATAGGATGATGAGAAAAGTGTAAGATTTACAGTAGATTTTTTATTAAAGTAATTTTTTTTGTTCAAAATTGTATTGAGAATTTTTATTTCTTTTTTAACAAATTTAGTATTGAAGACGGATAATCAATTTTTCATAGGCTTTTCTTTTGATGGAGTAATTTTGACAATAATAGTTGGATGTATATTTGAATGTCGCAAACAAATAGCAATGAGATTTCATAGAAATTTCTCGTTTGATGATATGAAGGAAAGGATTACTACAAAAATTTTTAGACGTTGTGGGAGAAGGATCTCGATACTTTCTACAAGTTTCCAGTTTTGACAGATCCCATTAAATTCACCGAAATGGAACTTGTAGACGATGATAACCTGGAGACAATGGTAGCTTTTTATTGTGGGAATCAAAGCAACCAAAATGCACCGATTTAGTTGTTTGTTGAGTTAGCTGATGTGGAGCCAACTGAAAATCTCATTATATTAGGTGAAGAACATAGAGCTCAAGAGTCGTGTATGGTGGTTCCGATATCGTACGTTAACAGCCAATCGATTGTACGCAGGATTTATATCGATTTTAATGTAGCACTCGAGACTAATGTGGTTGGTGATAATGGATATAATAGTAGTGATCCTTCTGATCATGAGGTCGATAGTGATAGTGATCTCGATGTGGACGAGGTCATGAATGATATTGACGATGAAGAAGTGAATGATGATGAAAATGTTAACACGTCTTTGACCACGAACCACATTCGACGTATTGTGATACACAATAATCCTGGGGCACACATGTCACTCATAGACCACGATACGATGCATGTAACTGAGTTCCTAGAGTACTCTGATATAATACTTGCTCACCAGTTGGCTGTAGATTTCAATCCTGAGGAGTTATTTGTGGGCCAAAAATTTGAAAGTAAGAAAGAGTTTGTATTTTCCGTTAAGCGGTATAGCATGAATGTGTTAGTGGACTACAATGTCGACGTGTCTAAATCAACATTATACATTGGAGAGTGTTGGAGGTTGATAGAGGGCTACAATTGGCAGGTACAAGCCGTATTTATCCAGAAGTCGCAGATGTAGGAGATACAAAAATATGTTAGGTGTTACACATGCACTTCAACACGTATGACAGAAAATTATCGGAAACTTGATTCCAAAACTATTTGTACATGCATCATGCCAATGGTGAATGACATGCTGACCATTAAAGTTTCAGTACTAATTGTCAAAATGCAAGCAAGGTTCCAGTATCGAGTATCATACCAAAAAGCATGGATAGCTAAATAGATGGCAATGGAGCAATTGTATAGAGATTTCTATACGTTATATAACGAGCTATAGGGGTGGATAGCCACTATGCGAGAGTACGTACCGGAGACTATCATCGACTTGTAGACATGACTTTATTATGACCCAGATAAACAACTACAATCGGAAAAATAATTTTCCAATGAATGTTCTGGACGTTTGATTCATGCGTATACGTATTTCCCCACTATAAGTCGTTTGTGCAGGTAAATCAGACCTAGCTAAATGGTAAATATACCCAGATACTGCTTATTGCGGTTGCTTAAAATGGGAACAAGAATGTGCTCCCAATAACATTTGTCATTGTGGACAAGGAGAACATGGAATTATGAGAACTCTTCCTTACGAACCTATAGAGGTATGTTGTTAGTGACGATAATATCTGTATCATCTCTAATAGAGGGAAGAGAATAATTGTCGCCATTAGGAGTTTCGGTGTACCATGGAGATCCATTTACTTCATTCGACATATAGTGATAAACTTCCACCGATAGTATAATAATATAGACTGACGGAGACAAGTTATGAAAATGGGTAAATGATAACTTTATCTTTTCAATATATGTTTTAAATTTTTAATTCGAGACTGTAACCTATCTTTTCTTAATACATCTAAAGTATACGAGTAGAGCCACATCTTTTTCGATGGAGACATGGCAATAGGCTCAAAGTTTCGACGAGGGGTTTCGCTATGGTCATATGACCACCAACTTGTCAAGGGGTTAACTCCGTGTTGAGGAAAACATGACATCTTTCGATCTAATTTGTGTTCCCAGCTACGTTCTACAAGCTGACTCCCTTAATGCCAAAAATAGGACAACAGCAAGTCAACCAGATGGAGGCAGGACAAGTGTTTGTCGAAGATGTTAGGGATGCAATGGTTACAAATTGTCGGAGGGCGAGGTTGATGAATATAGAAATATATTTAAGACATCTTGAAATGTTTCGAGTTAAAAAGACCATCGATCATCGACTCGGTATACCACCTATGTCCTACAGAGTTTATCTTCGAAATAGACGGTGCGATTGTAGGGGTTTTAAACACTTCATTATCCTCGTACGCACGTTGTGGAAGCCTGTGCGCATGCGTCACTCAATGTTGAATAGTTTATCGATGAGGTGTACACTCTCCAGCGCATGTTGCGTGTTTGGGAGAACAAGTTCCTCGTCCTGCCTGACCTATCCACATGGGAGGTGCCTCTGACTACTTTTGAGCTTGTCCCAAACAAAGGGTCTCATAGACATTTGAAAGTTTGTTCGTAATCAACCAGAATCCATAATGAAATGGACATTAGGAAGAATACTAATGGGAAGCTTTATGGTGTATGCAGAGTAGCTAGGCATAATTAGAGTAAATACACGCAGCGAAGCTACCATATTGGACAATCGTCGTAATCAGGTAGAAATTGAACTAATGTACTTTAATTTATCTAATTTATAACAAAGTTTGTTCCAAGTTTGTTGCTATGAATCTAACTTAAATTACAATTTTTTTTCCAATGAATCTCAATTAAATAAATATAAAGTTTGTTCTAACATATGTCATTTAAAATTATATAGTTTTCATTTTTGCATTTATATTTTACTACAATTAAATAAATACAAAACTTGACTATTTAAATTGTAAAAACCTCTAAAATTGATGGTTTGATGGTGTGGTCCTAAGGGTATATTTTTGTGGTGGTCGGTGTTCACGTTGCGATTGATTGCGACAATAAACGTTCTCTTCACACGAACTTGGAGGTGTGCTAAACATAGAATAAAAATCATTTTTCCCAAACATCATCGATGAACGTGGGCTAGGAGGAGTGAAATACTATTTTTGTAGTGGATTGAAGATATTAAACTCTAAATGATATCTATGTCTTGAAAGACTCGAGAAATAGTCATCAACCCCCAAGTTCGGATGATAAGAACTATCCCCCAGAATGTGGGTTTGGCTCGGGCTCGAGCTCGGGTGATAGCTCTGGCTTAGGTGCAAAAGACGAATATAGAAAGAGATGGACGGTTGCCCTAGTCGTGTTTTTACGAGGAGACTATCACCGAATACTCACCAAATAAATATGGTTTTCCCATCTCAGTGTACCATTGTATGTACTCTAACGAGGGCTACAGATTGAAACAACAATCTATCTGAGGTATCCACCATATTGTAATATATTGTTGATGTACTACCGCCCAATTATTTCCATGTTTACCCCTTTTGTCAATCTCATGGATGTCCCCCAACTGTACTAGCGGGACCGGGATATACTGTATGTAACCAAACTGTCGGAGTACTCAATCCCAGTGATACCACTCCACTGTCTAAAAATTTATAATAGGTGCGTTAATGCACCATATATTTGAGTGGATATAGGCAAACGATGGAATAACAGCCGCAATTTCGAGGAGAGAATAGGGCACTCAGATGAACTATACAATTAATAAGATGGTTATATTAACGTGGGTCGAGCAAGATAAAGAAATAAAATATCACGAATATTGGAATAACTTACCTCATCTCCAACATGATTCTTAATCATTAGACAGTATATCGGAACTGCGTATGACCTCATAATACCCGGATTAGTACTCCATCTACGAAAAAACTTGTTAGAATAATATCATTATGCAAAAATGTCAAATAATTGCTTTAATGGGTAAAATTTTATCACCTATTCACGAGTGGCAAAACATATGTTTGGTGACTAATCGATACCAAGAATGGCATCCGGTAAAGCGCCCAAGACTATAACAATATGAGGCATTTGCCTAAGTCCACAACAGAAGGATTTGTCATCCGAAAAAGTTCGCAATACAACATAGCTAGCACTGCGAACCCTCTACTATAGGAACGATTGTTATGCAAATAAGATAATAGGGCAAGTACATCAAGTGGACCTTATTGTTGTTTGTATCCGGCATGAGTTCACCCCTTATGATATGCATAATGATGCTCGAACGACATACATCATCTCCAGTTTAGTGGCAGTACTCAATACATGTTTGAAATTGACCTTCAGCTATGAAAACCTCAAACCCGTAAATTTCCCCTCACTAGGTGATCGTCCAAATAAGTTCTAATAAAGAGCGGTCGAATCAGAGATTGAACATACTTCTGTTACCGCACTCCTAACGATGGGGAGCCGGAGTTGCAGTGCAACATCCTGTAGAGTGATGGTGCACTCCCCACCCAGTAAATGATGTAACAATCCAAAAATTTACGGGCATCGGAAAAGTGTATTGTTGGGTCTCCGTTTTAGCAAAATGGATTTTTAAATATTTATTAAATTATTTACAAAGTTAGTTGTGAGTTTAATTAGGTATTGGTTAGGTAAATTAGCTTAAAATAAGAGAAATTAGGAAAAAGGACTAAATTAAATAAAATGTGAAAGTCTAATTATAAATTAAAGAAAAACTAAAGGGACTAAAGTTGCAATCATTTTCATAATTGAGGCGGTTTACATGCATAAATATCATGAGATTTTTTTATACTATTATATTATTATATTAAACTAATTAAATAAAAGAAATAAAAGAAAGATAAGAAATGAATAACAAATTGGAAACGAAAAGAGAGAAAAGAAAGAAAAAGAAAATTTGGGGATTTTAAGGGTTCAAATTCAAATTGGTAAGTCTATTTAATTCTTTTTCTTCTAATTTTTGAGTTTTTATGATCCTAAAACAAAATAATACTAGGTATATGTCGAAAATTTGAAAGTTATAGATTTTTGATATAGTTTACGTTGAATTAATTGATGAATTAGGGTTTGAGTTGATAGAAATTCAAATTAGAATTGGGAAAAAGGATTAAATTTTAGAATAAGTTATAAGTTTTGTGTAATAGGGATTAAATTGTAAGAAATTTGAAATTAAGGTTTTGTGATGAAAATTTGAGGTTAAGTTAAGCTATAAGTAGAAATTAAATGAAAATAAAGTATAAATTGTGATAGAATTAAAAATAATTTTAGTTAGGGATTAAATTGAAATTAAGGTAAAAATTGAATAGAAAGTTTAAATATTTAATGTAAATTGATATTGTATTGATGATAGTAAATTGTTTTAAATTTTCGTAGCTAATATTCTGTCAGAGACATCGGCTAAGAAAGGAAAGGAAAAGATTTACGAGGAGTAAATCGAGAAATAATGGTTTGTATTACTATAATTCGAATTTAGTTATTATTTATTTTTGAATTTTAATTAATGTGTGTGGTAAGTGGAATTGAGGTAAGAAATGATATTGAATTATGAATTATGTGAATATTTGAATATATATTGATTGGAAATTGAAAGTGATTTGAATTGAATTAAAAAAGTTATTGTGATATTAAATTGCAAATATGAGTACTTGAGATTGGTATGAATTTGATTGAAATTGAATTGAGAAAGTGAATTGGAAACCTTATTAACTAGTCGGGCTAAGTCGGATATAGTTGGTATGCCATAGGATTGGAAGTGTTCAGAGATACTTTGACCTCGAGTCGATGAGACACTATATGTGTCATAATATTACTTTGGATAATTCCAATAAGGCACTATGTGTCGTATTATTGCTTTGGATTAAATCCGATGAGGCACACGGTGCCGTACTAGTGTATTTGGTTGGATCCGTGTATCGGTCAAAGTTTGAGTCAAGTTAATAAGGGTAAATGAACTAATTGGAAACTAGAATTGGCATTGAATGAATTGATAAACCGAATGATTATGTATATGAAATGGATTGAGATATCAGAATGAGAAGTGAGAATGAAATGAATTGAAATTAATGAAATAGTATATGAGTTTAATTGAATACAATTTATGAAATGGTTATTGAAAGATTAATTATGTAAATTGAATATGCTTAATTTACTATATTATTTATAAATTTGAATTATAGTAATACCACTGAGTGTATATACTCAGCGTACGGTTTGTTTCCGTGTGCATGTTAGTTGAAGTCAAAAGTTCTGGTTCAGCATCCAAGCAAATCCCGAACTCAGCAAAGTGGTGATGTATATTTTCTTTTTTAAAATGGCATGTACCTAGGTTGATTGTATAGGTTCTTTTGAAATATGATTGTAAATGGTGTTATAAATTGACTTTGGAAGGTTATATACAATATAAATGAAATACTAAGATTATGAAAAGTCATGTTTGGTTCATTTTAATATAGTATTTGAATTAGATGAAATGAAATCAAATGAATTGATTTGGATAATACATATGATAATGTTTATGAATAAACATTGATTAGGTCCTTAGGTTGTGGTGTTTTACATAATTTAGCTGTATTTGAACTTATATTGGATTGGTTGAAAGATTCGTTTATGAGTTACTTGTGGTTTAAGAATTGTAGGGTTAGGTTACTTGATGTAAAAGGCTTATTTTGAGTCTACACAGGCTGGCACATGGGTATGTGAGCCTTGCACTTAGGAAAAATTTTGAAATTTCACAAAAAAAGTTCTAAGGTACTGGAATTGGTCCTGATTGGCTTCTTTTACGTGATTTGGGCTTTGAGGGCCCATAAAAAGGACATTATGATTTAATTGTAATATGAATGTGAATTAACTGTAAAAGTTTGTAATTGTTTTGGAAAGTCTGGTAATGCTCCGTAACCCTGTTCCGGTGACGGTATAGGGTTAGGGGTGTTACATTTATTGGTATCAGAGATATTCAGGTTTAGCCGATTCTCGAACTAAATTGAGCTCAAAAATGAGTCTAGAGTTACGTGCCATTGTTGAGTCGAAACTGAGTCAGTATTTGGATGCTGATATAATTGTTTATTTTTGTTTTATAGTTAAAAATATCGGATGAACATATGGATGATTTAGAACAAGAAATGTATACATGAGACCATGAAATAGATGAAACAAAGTCGGATACTTCTAATGTAAATCCTGTAAGTAATCAACCCCCTAATGTGGGGCGGTAAAACGTTAAAGAAAGAGATAATTCCTAATTAATTAGAGTCATAACCGATGCCCTTCAGAGAGTGGTAGGAACTGCATCTGCCGCAACATCTGTTCCCACTACCCGGCGTAATTACAGTGCCATAGAATTTTTGGGTCTAAAAGGAGTTGATCCATCAACTGCTGAAAATTGGATGGAATCAACAAAAAGAATCCTACATCAGCTTGAATGTACTCCCAGGAAGAGTTTATTATGTGCTGTTTCATTATTATAAGGGGAAGCTTATGTATGGTTGGAATCAGTGATTTGACATATACCGACAGAACAAATAAGTTGGGAATTCTTTTAGAAAGAATTTCAGAAAAAGTATGTTGGAGAAATGTATATAGAAGACAAGAAGTAAGAGTTTTTTATGCTAAAACAAGGCAAGATGTTAGTTGTGGACTATGAACGGGAGTTTTCGAGACTCAGTAGATATGCATCTGAATTTGTACCGACTGAAGTTGATAGTTCTAAACAATTTTTATAGGGTTTACGAGATGAATTTAGAGTACAAGTGGTATCTTACAGAATCGCTGAGTTCATAGATCTGGTTGAAAGAGCTAAGATGGTTGAACAAGTTCTAGGACTTGATAAAAAGCCTAAAATTACCTGTTCAACTAGGAAACGGTCTGGGACATTCAGTTTGAATCCGTAATCTAAAAGATCAAAGGAATTTCACGGTAGTTGGAGACTAAGTTTTAGATTAGATAGAGGTGACAGAAGTAGTGGAAAATAGATGGCCATATCTACCGGTAGCGTAAGAGGTCTATCACGGAATATTAAAATATCGGAATGTGAACACTACGGGAAGAAACACCGAGGTGAGTGTTGGGAACAGACTGGAGGTTGTTTTCGTTGTGGGTCAACTGAGCATTTTGTTAAAGACTGCCCGAAAAATAGAAATGTTGTAGCAATTACATCACAGAAATCTGAATCTGTTTCTAGAGGCCGATGTTCAGGTTGAAGTGGTTCGGTTATCAGAGGAGGAGCTAGAAGAGGAAGTGATATTGTCACTCAACAATCAGAAGCTAGAATACCAGCACGAGCATATGTGGTACGGACTCGTGAAGGGGGAAATGCAAACGATGTGGTAATAGGTATATTTTTCTTGCATTCAAAACTTGTTTATGTTTTAATAGATCCAAGATCTTTACACTCATATGTTAATACAAAACTGGTTGAGTTGGGAAATTTAAAATCTAAGATGTCTAGAGTATCCATAGCAGTGTCTAGTCCACTAGGGTAAACAGTGCTAGTGGATCAAGTGTATAGGAAATGTCCATTAATGATATAGGATAAAATTTTATCCGTTAATTTGTTAATAATGCCATTTGGTGATTTTGATATAATCTTGGGAATGGATTGGCTATCTAAGCACGGGGTAATTTTGGACTGTTGTAAAAAGAAATTCACCATTCAAAATGAAAATGGAGATAAGATTAAAGTTAATGATATTCGAAGCAGAGGGTCAGTTCATATTATTTCAGCAATTCAAGCTAATAAATTACTTCATCAGGGTTGTGCAGCTTTCTTGGCCTATGTTATTAATTCAGATACTGTTGAAAGCCAATGCAGTAAAATTTGGACAATCTATGAATTTCCTAATGTTTTTTTTCTGAAAAGTTACTGGGATTACCACCTGATAGGGAAGTTGAGTTTGCAATTGAAGTTTATTTGGGTACAACTCCGATATCAATACCCCCATATCATATGTTACCTACGGAGTTAAAGGAATTGAAAGTACAGCTGCAAGAGTTGCTGGATCGTGGATTTATATGTCCAAGTACATCACCGTGGGGAGCTCCAGTGCTGTTTGTTAAAAAGAAAGATGGTTCAATAAGGTTATGTATTGATTATCGACAATTAAACAAGGTGACAATTAAGAATAAATACTAGTTACCTCGTATTGATGATTTATTTGATCAGTTGAATGGAGCTTCTATGTTTTCAAAGATTGATATGAGATCGGGTTCCTATCAATTAAAGGAGAAAGAAAATGATGTACCTAAGACAACATTTCGAACAAGGTATGGGCATTGTGAATTTTTGGTGATGCTATTTGGCTTGACAAATGCCCCAGCTACTTTTATGGATCTTATGAACCGCATCTTTCAACCTTATTTGGACTAGTTTGTAGTGGTTTTTATTGATCACTTTCTGGTTTATTCGAAGTTGAAATTTGAACATGAACAGCATCTTAGAATTATTTTGCAAATATTACGAGAGAAGCAGTTGTATGGGAAATTGAGTAAATGTGAATTCTGGTTATCTGAAGTTGTATTTTTGGGACATTTGGTATCAGTAGATGGAATTAGAGTTGATCCAAAGAAGATTGAAGCAATTTTCCAGTGGAAAGCACCGAGAAATGTGTCTAAGATACGTAGTTTTCTTGGTCTACTTGGTTATTATCGAAGATTTGTAAATGGATTTTCAAAAATAGCCTTGCCGATGACAAAGTTGTTGCAAAATAATGTTCCACTTGTTTGGGATGATTAATGCCAAGAAAGTTTTGAGAAATTGAAGCAAATGTTGACTTGTTTGGGATAATCAATGGCTAGAAAGTTTTGAGAAATTGAAGCAAATGTTGACTAAGGCACTAGTTTTGACATTGTTAGAATCAGGAAGAGATTTTGTCATTTATAGTGTTGCTTTTTTAAATGGTCTCGGGTGTGTTTTGATGTAAAACGGAAAGGTCATAGCTTATGCTTCTCGACAATTGAAACCACATAAACGTAATTATCTGACACATGATCTAGAGCTTTCTACTGTGGTTTTTGCATTGAAAATATGGAGACATTACTTGTATGGTGAAAAATGTTACATCTATACAGATCATAAAAGTTTCAAGTATCTTCTATCATAAAAGGAATTAAATTTGAGACAGCATCGGTGGATAGAACTTCTGAAAGATTATGATTGTGCCATTAATTATCATCTAGGGAAAACAAATGTTGTAGCTAATGTATTGAGTATGTAACACCCCAAACCCGGCCCAGATGTTATGACCGGATCCGACATGCCACATCGAAGAGTTCAAAACATTTTATATTGTTGATCCAGAAAAACTTACTTAGTGTTTTAAAAGATAATTTCATTATAGGTTAAAGTGAATGGAAGCTGTGCACCAGGTAGGAAACCGGAAAAGAGGTGGTGAGTCTATCGGACTGCTTAAGTACCAAGTTCCCTTCGGATACAATCCTAGACATGCATACCGCCATTGCCACACCTTAACGTCTTAGATATTTCTAGGAAACCGATTTGATTAAGTCATTTTTAGGAAAAGTGATTAATTTTGGAAAATACTTTCATTGCGGAAGCTTTGCTTGTTGTCATGTTATTTTGAAATCAATTGTTGTTTTTGAAAACGCGCCCTAAAGCTATCCAATTTCAACAGTTAAAATAAGTAATACCTATCTTAGTAATACATATTAAAACCATCAAAAATAATTAAGCGGCCTTGTTACATTTAAAAACCCAAAACTTTAAACGTAAATAAAAGGATGTCTAGTTCACCAGAAGAAAATCAAACTTTCAGAACGGGTGGCCACTCCGAATTCCCTCACAGCTCCAAGCCCATTATGGTTGGGATTTACCTGCGTGGATGAAAATAAAAGGGGTGAGTTTGGGGAAACTCAGTGTGTAAATTAACCCAACCATAGCCTATATCAGCTCAAACCACATAAATAGAATAAGTTGGCCTTAGCCGAATGTAATTGAATAAAGCCCATAGGCCCATAATGAGCGTAGCAGATATTACATGTTTATGCAGAAACCTAACCAGATTCATCCATAACACCCCCGTACCAGCCTTACACCATGTGGGGAGACTACTCGACCCACCCAACTGCTACACACCACAGAAATAGCAGCGAGGCTGCCAGATATTCTGACGAAGTCACCAGATACAGCTATTGTGGCAGAGCCACCAGAACAGACAGATCAGATAATTATGGCATAGCCACCAGGATAGATATATGTGGCAGAGCCACGAGATCAGATAATTGTGGCATAGCGACCAGGACGCTTCCTCCATAGTATAACCCAAGTCCCCATGCAACAGATATATAATCATGGCATACATCATACAGAATCAGATCGTTATGCTTTTCAGTCAAAAGTAACCCCAGGGGTATAATGGTAATTTTGCATACATAGGGGTATTCAAGTAATTTAACTATTCTTAAGGTTTTCATACATAACATAGCTATTTACGTACTGTCAGAAACACTTACCGCGTTTTCTTACCAATTTGGGCCAATTGGCCCATTATCCCGTTTTTGGCCCGTTAAGCCTAAAAATATCGAAATGCACAGAATCACGCACTCTGCAATCTTATCACTTTAATTTACCATATACATCAAACTATTAATCTCACGAGCATTCACACACTCACAAGATCTCAAAATACCAGCTTTTCGGCATTTCAGCTTTTCGGCTTGTGCCGATCTAGTCTATAAGAGGGTGTTAGTTACACACCTGTTTGTGACGATATGCTGACGAGATCTACACACGAACCGCTTACAATTGGATTACTAACACTTTAATCTAACTATTCAAATACAAACTACGTATTAACCCCTTACAATATTCTACCAACCACACCTACAGATCGAGTAAGCTTATAAGAAATCAATAAGCAACTCATTAACAAATTTTTGTCAAGATTTACCACATAATCATAATTTCACCGCAAGTCGTCTTCCGAGCAACAAATCATTAAATCATTTATAACTGAGCTACTGAAACTCCAAATCAAGTGCCATTAATTTTCCTGAAAATAGACTCCTATATCTTTTATCCATAAATTTTCAGAATTTTGGTTTAGCCAATCAATACCAGATTTTTCTCAAAGTTTCCCATGTTTCACTTGTTTGACTAATCGACCACTCTTCATTACGAATCAAATTTCTCATTGTACAGAATTCAAAAT
Source organism: Gossypium arboreum (assembly GCF_025698485.1). NCBI lineage: Eukaryota > Viridiplantae > Streptophyta > Magnoliopsida > Malvales > Malvaceae > Gossypium > Gossypium arboreum. The sequence goes on from NC_069080.1 coordinate 20,247,355, forward strand.
ATGTTCTTGTTTATTTCATTAGAAACTGGACTCAATAAGCTTTAATTACATAATTTATTCAGCTTCTAATTCATCTCCCACAATTTATGGTGATTTTCCAAAGTCACGTCTATCTTCTTTGTCCCAAGCGATTTATTACCAAATCACTCTTTCACACATACCTTGCATGCATGTTATTTAAACATGTATATCACCAATCAATTATCACATATCTATGATTTTACTTAAGTATAATCTCCATTTCATCACTTTAAAGCACAACATGTTAGCCGATTTTTCCCTTTAGCATCTAAGGCACATGCATGCTCATTTGTTTGGCTCAACTTCACCTATCTTCCATTTTTCATCAAAAGAACATGAAAAAACAACCCTTTTCTTCATTTTAATTCATGACTAAATGCTCACAACACAACTAAAAACCAAAATATGCTTCAAGAGTTAAGGTAGAATCAAGAAGAACTCATGAACCTCAAAATAGAAGCAAGGTACCAAGAACTTACCTTCAATTTTCCTCCTCCTAGTGACCGAATACTCAAGAGCTTTCTCCTCTCCTTTTTCTTCTCTAACTTTCGGCTATGATGAACAAAGATGGACAAAACTTTGTTCTTTTCATCCTTTTGTTATTTTATTACCCAACATTTTATGACACAAAATAACCTATATTATTTGTGCCATACCTATGCCATAATGTCAATAAAAAAAATGCCGATAATGCTTATCATGCCCATCATGGAACATTTACCTAACCCATTATCAATTTTTTTATCAATTTGTACCATAAATTATGGATATCAAGTGCACATATTGTCTTCAACAACATAATGGCCAGCCACTTCTTGTAAAATGGAAGGTTTGACATACAAATTCTCCTATTTTGCACTACTATTCATTTGGCCACTACAAATTAGCCTATAGCATTTTCAAACATTATCACATAGGTCCAATTTCATAATTTCACTCACAAATGACAAAATCAAAGCATGAAATTTTGCCAACATTCACAGAATTCTCGAAAATTGGGGCGTTACAGAGTAGGGAAATATCAATTGAATTACGAGCGATGTTCGCAAAGCTCAGTATCAGTGATGATGAAAGTTTGTTAGTGATCGCGTGATTTTGTGATAGGTTTTAAGTATTTATAATTAATCGTTATTGAAACTGACTATTATCGCGATGTAGGCAAGTGTACCTATCGAACAGTAGTATAGTTTTAGCAAGACTGGATTGATGAACCCAAATGAACTAAAAGTACTAGTAATGACTGTCTTTTTATTATCTAGCCTAAGAATAATGGGGTTTTGTTTTAACTAACTAATTATCTAAACTAAGAACTCACAGAGAATAGAATTGGGGAATTGCTTTTGGGAAAATCGATTGAATTAAGACACCTAAGGAAAAATCCACCTAGACTGTATTTGTTATTATGGCTCCGAATCGGATGATTTATTCATTTAACTTGTTCCGTAGAGATCCCTAAGTTATGTTATTATCCCTATTCAAAACTAATAACGTCTAATCCCTAGATTGAATAATTGAAACCTTTCTCTAATTAACACCCTAGGGTTGCATTAACTCGATCTATGGATCCCCTTAATAGGTTTCACCCGAATCCGGCAAAATCTTGTCACCCTATGTCTAGGCCCGCAATCAACTCCGCTTAATTATGAAAAATGTACTTTTAGACAGAGTCTATTCCTCCTCTAAATAAGAGCTTATTTTCAGTATCCTGGGATATCAAAACAAGAATTAAGAACACATAATTAAGAACAAGTTAAATATTTGTCATACAATTTAGAAAATAATAACAAGATTCGTCTTAGGTTTCATTCCTTTTAGGTATTTAGGGAATTTAGTTCATAACTAAATAAGAAAACATCCCAGAATAATAAAGAATACAAAACATAAAGAAAACCCAAAACCCCTGAAGGGGAATTGAGGAGAGATCTTCAGTCTTGATGATGAATCCGACTTCTGAGATGAATCAATCGGCTTCCTTAGAGTAATTCCTTACATCCTATTCTGTGTGTCCCCTTTTTCTCCTCTTCTAGGGTCTATTTATAGGCTTTGGAATGCCTATGAGCCCTCAAAAGTGGCCTTTTCCAAATTGGACTCAACTTGGGCTCGACAGGGACACGCCCGTGTGACACGCCTCTGTACGATTATTTCAGGCCATGTTCGAGCCTGTTAGAATGGCACAGGCGTGTGTTATACCCGTGTGAGTTATGCTTTGATTCTGCCAGATTGACACAACCCTGTGGGCTGCCCGTGTGGGGAAGTCCAGGCCTTGTTGAGTTCGTACTTTGGCCCATTTTCTCTGTTTTTGGCCCGTTTCTCATTCCTTTCGCTCTCTATGCTCTCCTAAGTATAAAATATGAACATCGAATTCACCAATTCTAATAGGAAATCATCCATAAAATGCATTAAACATGGGGTAAAAATATGTATAAATTACGATTTAGTTAGCTGAATTGAGAATTAAACCGGTGATGTTTGATCAGATCAGGTTAGCACAGTTAAAAGATGACAAGTTGATGAAGAAAAGAGAAAGGGTTCAAAATGACATGTTAGAGAATTTCAGCATTGATGAGCATGATTGTTTGAGATTTCGTAATCGTATTTGAGTTCTAAATGTTTCAGAACTAAAAGAGTTGATACTTCATGAAGCACATGACAACTCTTTTACCTTGTATCCCGGAGGAACAAAAATGTATAAGAATCCGCGAGAGTTATATTGGTGGCCAGATATGAAAAGAGATATAGTAGAGTATGTGGCTAAATGTTTGACCTGTCAACGAGTAAAGGCAGAGCATCAGGTTCCTACTAGATTACTTCAGCATATTAATATTCCTGAATGGAAATAGGATTGTATTACAATGGATTTTGTAACAGGGTTACCATTGTCAGCGAGTAAGAAAAATGCTATTTGGGTGATTATTGATCGACTTACAAAGTCAGCTCATTTTATAGCAGTCAGAATTGATTGGTCACTTCAGAAACTTACTGAAGTATATATTCAAAAAATTGTAAGATTGCATGGTATTCCTGTATCAATAATCTCTGACCGGGATCCACGATTCACATCGAGATTTTGGAGGCAATTGTATGAATCTCTTAGTACTCGACTCAGCTTTAGTACAGCTTTCCATCCACAGGCTGATAGACAATCTGAATGAGTTATTCAGATTTTAGAAGATATGCTCCGAGCTTGTGTCATTAACTTTGAATCAGGTTGGGAACGTTATTTACTGTTGGCTAAATTTGTGTATAATAATAGTTTCCAATAGAGTATTCAAATGGCTCCGTATGAAGCTCTATATGGACGAAGGTGTCGGTCACCTATGTGTTGGGTGGAATTAAATGAAAGAAAAATCATCGGGCCGGATTTAATTCAAGAAACGGAAGAAATTGTTAAGAAGATTTAATATAGATTAAAGGCAGCTTTTGACGGATAGAAGTCATATGCAGATTTGAAATGCTAGGACATTGAGTACTTTGTTGGAAATAAGGTATTTCTCAAAGTATCACCTTGGAAAAAAATATTAGATTTGGCCGGAAAGGAAAATTGAGTCCTCGTTTCATTGGACTGTACGAGATTGTGGAAAGAGTCGGATCGGTTGCCTATAGTTTAGCATTACCTCCAGAATTATAAAAGATTCATGATTTTTTCATGTTTTCATGCTACGGAGATATAGATTAGACCCTTCTCATATTCTTTCGACAAAAGATATTAAAATCTGACTTGATTTGAAGTATGAAGAATAATTGGTTAAAATATTAGGTTGGGAAGTGAAAGAGTTACGGAATAAACAGGTTCCCTTAGTGAAAGTATTGTGGAGAAGTCATAGTGTAGAAGAAGCAACTTGGGAATCGGAAGAGGTTATGAGGTCTCAGTACCCCCACCTCTTTTCAGGTAAATTTCGAGGACAAAATTTATTAAGAGGGAGAAATGTAACGACCCAAAAATTCACGGGCATCGAAAAAGTGTATTGTCGAGTCTCCATTTTAACAAAATGGATTCATAAATATTTATTAAAAATATTTACAAAGTTAGTTGTGAGTTTAATTAGGTTTTGGTTAGGTAAATTAGCTTAAAATAAGAGAAATTAGGAAAAATGACTAAATTGAATAAAGTGTGAACATTTAATTATAGATTAAAGAAAAACTAGAAGGACTAAAGTTGCAATTTATCATTTTCATAATTGAGGCGGTTTACATGCATAAATACTATGAGATTTTTTACTAAAACTTATTATATTATTATATTATATCATATTATTATTATTTTAAACTAATTAAATAAAAGAAACATAAGAAATGAATAGCAAATTGGAAGCGAAAAAGAGAAAAGAGGAGAAAAGAAAGAAAAAGAAAATTTGGAGATTTTAAGGGTTTAAATTCAAATTGGTAAGTCTATTTAATTTCTTTTCTTGTAATTTTGAGTTTTATGATCCTAAAACAAAATACTACTAGGTATATGTTGAAATTTTGAAAGTTAGTAGATTTTTTGATATAGTTTATGTTGAATTAATTGATGAATTAGGGATTGAGTTGATAGAAATTCAAATTAGAATTGGGAAAAGGATTAAATTGTAGAATAAGTTATAAGTTTTGTGTAATAGGGATTAAATTGTAAGAAATTTGAAATTAAGGTTTTGTGATGAAAATTTGAGGGTTAAGTTAAGCTATAAGTAGAAATTAAGTGAAACTAAGGTATAAATTGTGATAGAAATGAAAAATAATTTTAGTTAGGGATTAAATTGAAATTAAGGTAAAAATTGAATAGAAATTTAAATATTTGATGTGAATTGATATTGTATTGATGATTGTAAATTATTTTAAATTTTCGTAGCTAATATTGTGTAGGAGACATCGGCCAAGAAAGGAAAGGAAAAGATTGACGAGGAGTAAATCGAGAAATCACGGTTTGTATTACTATAATTCGAATTTAGTTATTATTTATTTTTGAATTTTAATTAATGTGTGTGGTAAGTGGAATTGAGGTAAGAAATGATATTGAATTATGAATTATGTGAATATTTGAATATATATTGATTGGAAATTGAAAGTGATTTGAATTGAATTAAAAAATTTATTGTGATATTGAATTGAAAATATGAGAACTTGAGATTGGTATGAATTTGATTGAAATTGAATCGAGAAAGTGAATTGGAAACTCTATTAACTAGTCGGGCTAAGTCAGATATAGTTGGTATGCCGTAGGATTGGAAGTGTTCAGAGATACTTCGACCTCAAGTCGATGAGGCACTATATGTGTCGTAATATTACTTTGATAATTCCTATGAGGCACTATCTGTCGTATTATTGCTTCAGATTAAATCCGATGAGGCACAAGGTGCCATACTAGTGTATTTGGTTGGATCCGTGTATCGGTCAAAGTTTGAGTCAAGTTAATAAGGGTAAATGAACGAATTGGAAACTAGAATTGGCATTGAATGAATTGATAAACTTAATGATTATGTATATGAAATGGATTGAGATATCAGAATGAGAAGTGAGAATGAAATGAATTGAAATTAATGAAATAGTAAATGAGTTTAATTGAATACAATTTATGAAATGGTTATTGAAAGATTAATTGGGTAAATTGAATATGCTTAATTTACTATATTATTTATAAATTTGAATTATAGTAATACCACTGAGTGTATATACTCAGCGTTGTTTCTGTATGCAGGTTAGTTGAAGTCAAAAGTTTCGGTTCAGCATCCAAGTAAATCCCGAACTCAGCAAAGTGGTAATGTATATTCTCTTTTTTAAAATGGCATGTACCTAGGTTGATTGTATAGGTCATTTTGAAATATGATTGTAAATGGTGTTATAAATTGACTTTGGAAGGTTATATACAATATAAATGAAATACTAAGATTATGAAATGGCATGTTTGGTTCATTTTAATATAGTATTTGAATTGGATTAAATGAAATCAAATGAATTGATTTGGATAATACATATGATAATTTTTATGAATAAACATTGATTAGGTCTTTAGGTGGTGGTTTTTTACATAATTTAGGTGTATTTGAACTTATATTGGATTGGTTGAAAGATTCGTTTATGAGTTACTTGTAATGCGCCAAAAATGTAAATCTTGTCATTACGCATGTTGTGACACAAGTTGCATGTTTGCTTTAATGGCTAAAAGTGTTTTGGGTGTGTTTGGGAGTATTAGAGAAGCCTAGGTTCAAGTCTAGGCTTTTGCAAAATTTTTGGTTTTTCCCTTGAATGAATTTGGACATTAGCATGGAGACCTTATAAATAATTGCAGTCGAAATGTTACACAAATGAGCTTGTGGTCCTATGGTAAGTAGGGTGTGGTAGTTGCTGGAGGTTTGAGGTTCAAGTCATGGCAATGTAAAAAAGCATATATGTAACACCCCGTACCCGAGACCATTGCCGGAGTCGAACACAAGGTGCTAACAGACTTAATTCATTTACTTTCACAGTCCATTTAAAAATTTCCAGACAAGCTGGCTAACTGCGTCACTGTCGCCTTAAAAATCATATCTTGAGTTCCAAAACTCGAAAACCAGTTTTGTAAATTTTTCCTGAAACTAGACTCATATATCCATCTACATATTTTTTTCTAGAATTTTTGGTCGAGCCAATTAGTACAGTTTATTAGTTAAATTCTCTCCTGTTTCAGGGTTCGACTGCTCTGACCTTCATGCATTACGACTTATATATCTCCCTGTACAGGGATTAAATACTTATGCCGTTTGTTTCTAATGAAACTAGACTCAAAAAGGAATCTGTACATATATGTCATGACTTCTAATTATCTCTGGTTAATTTATAAGGAATTTCCAAAGTCAGATCAGGGGATCCAGAAATCGTTCTGGCCCTGATCTACGAAAACTTTAACATCTGATACTATACTATTCATATGATCGTTTCGTTACTTCCATATGAAATTAGATTCATCAAGGTTCGATTACATAATTTATTCACTATTTAAATCCATTCCTACTATTTTTAGTGATTTTTCTAATTTACAACACTGCTGCTGTCAGCATCTGCCTTTAAGGTAGACTTTACCTATTTCTTAGTTTCCATGATTCAACTAGCCCTTTAGCATATATAGCACAAAATATGATCATGATTAACCATTCCCATGGCCCATCATTACCAAGTATATCCACACCTCTCAATAACCGTATACATACAAAATGATTATACCACTATGCTCAAAATACATAAGCCATTTTCGCATGGCTATCCAAATATATACAACACCAAAGTACTTGACTAATAACAAAAAGGGTAGTCCTATACATGCCATTTTCAGAGTTCAACCAAAAGTGTACCAAAAGGGCTTTGATAGTGTGGGCGATTTCGACTTCGACAATCCCGAGTCCCGTGGTGACGAGCCAAAATCTATAAGACAGAGAATCAAAGAAACGGAGTAAGCATTTAATGCTTAGTAAGTTTTAAGCAAAACAAAGTGTTCTCATTCACTATCATTGGTCATTCATTTCAACTATTCGATGAGGTTAACCTAGAGCTTCATCTCGAACTATAATATCAATAAACGCATCACTTGGCTGTCTCATATATACTTTGAATAATAATGACCTAGATGGTCAAATATTTCCAAAGCACATTCTTCATCAATTTTCAACTTTCAATAATCCTTTCCACTTGTTCATAATCACATCCATATTTTAAGTATTTCAACATGACAAGTACTAAATTACCGTAGGTACATAAAGAACCAGACATATTCCTTATCACATATACGTAAACTTACAAGACATAATCCTTACCTTGTACTGGCACATCTAGCTGAACCCAACCCATACTCAAATCATAAGGCTTTTGGGCAGAATATGCATTAATACATAAGAATATTTCATCATATACTTCATTATACAAGCATACCATTACCAATTAGGTCATTCTCATATTTGGAGTTATAATATTAATCACAGTTACCTACCTCTTTGATATTGATAATTCACCTCGAAATCATTCCGCCGATGAGTAAGTGTCGTACTGAACATCTTAAATACATAATACTTATTTGATGGTAACTTATTGCAGATACTCAATATCAAAGTCTTACTTGAATCCTAGCATTTAGCCGTCGGGTCTTTAAAGCTCGGATATAGTACGAGCACGAAGCCTACGAACATTAATCAGGATAATATTCTCGCATAAAGCCTGCGGGGTTTTAACTCGGATAAAATCTCCACACGTGGTCATCGGGTCTTACCCGGACAGAATCTCCACACGTAGTCATCGGGTCTTACCCGGAATATATTTCCAAGTTTCATGTACATTTAATCACATGTTACAACATTCACATCGACTGTCATATTTGTAATTCATTTGCCTCATCAATTATCTAATAATACACACCTTTCAAATTTGATCATTCGGCCACAATATACACATCTCCTACGTATTGCACATTAGCCATTCGGCTTTACCAAATATACATCTCTCATACATATTTCATATTAGCCATTTGGCTTTACCACATATACATATCTCATACATGTCTCATATTAGCCATTCGGCTTTACCACACATATATATATTTACCTTGTACATCAATTTCAACAATGGCTTATAAGCAATCTGAAGCAGTTTCATTAATGTTTACAACAAAATCACATATTCACTACAATCTGTTTTCCTGAGCAATAGTCACTAAATTATTTATAACTGGAGCTACAAAACTCCAAATCAATTTCCGTTAATTTTCCCTGAATATAGACTCATATATCTTCCATACCTAAAATTTTCAGAATTTTAGGTTTGGCCAATCAACACCAGATTTTTCTTAAAGTTTCCCCTGTTTCACTGTTTAACTAATCTGACCACTCTTCACTACGAATCAAATTTCTCATTGTACAAAATTAAAAATGTATTCTATTTGATTTCATTTGAAACTAGACTCATTAAGGAGTCTAAGCATATAAATTTTATCTTATAACCATTTTTGTACAAATTATAATGATTTTCTAAAAACAGAACAGGGGATTTCGGAGTGATTCTGACACCGTCTCACACAACTTTAAATATCTCTTTATAGGAAATTTCTTTGCTCACACGGCCTCTTTTATAAGAAACTAGACTAATTAATATTTGATTACATATTTTATTCAGCCTATAATTCCACGCCAATAATTTATGGTGATTTTCTAAAATCACGTTACTGCTGCTGTCCTAAGCAAATTATTACAATTTGCTCTTAAATTTCCAAATCCAAACACTTATGAACTTACCATTTGAGTTTAAAACATATCATTGCCACACCATATCTTATTAAATCAACCCATTATGTCCTATTATGATTGAATTTACTCAACATTTAATCACTTAAAACTTACCTCGGAAGTGGCCGACGACTAGATATCCACGGCTATTCGTTTACTTTCTCTTTTCCCCTATCCGACTTTGATCCTCTTTGCTCTTAAGCTTAATTAAAACAAATGAATTTGTTTCATTACTTATTCAACATTACTTGCCAAAAAAAAATGACCAACGCATACGACATCAACAATATATGTACATACCAAATACCTATTTTGCATACTTATCAATATGAACTTAAAGCCCCATCCTAATACTCATGTACATATTATCCACCATTTTCAAACCAATTCATCAATGCAATCATACCATTACAAATCAACCTAAAATAACCATATCTAATAATCAAATACCTATAGCATTGCATATTTCTCACATAGCAAGTACAACTAAATTCATTATTAATATATATATATCTAAACACTTAACTACAAGATTTAATCACCATTATCAAATCATAAAACAGCTTATAATCATCATCTATATTTACTTCACATAAACCGAAATATCCATTACATCATCTTTAATACACTTAGCATTTTACCCATTTAATCAAGCCAAATCTCAATACCATTCCATCACGCAAATTATACCATAAATCATACTTACAATTTAAGTTAATACATGACCGAAAATCACCATCATTAACATCGTTATCAAACCAAAACCAAAACACATCTATCATGCAAATGACATCAACACAAATCCACCTTAGCCGAAACTTAGCTCATCTTCATCACATAGCAAAGATTTAAACCATGGGCTAGGTAGAACTCAAGCTAACAACTAAAAACATGCATGAATCTCATGGAACAACATCAAACATACCTCCTCCTAAACACCAACCAACTGAACATGAAGCAAGAAAACTCCTTTCTTTTTCCTTTGATTTTTCGGTCAAGAAGAACAAAGAGGATGAAGCCTTTTTTTTTCTCTTTTTTTTCTTCTAGGTACGGCACAATGGAGGAGCAACCACACACATTTTTTTTTGTTTCTTCTCCTACTAACACTAATATTTTATTGCCCATGTTCTTTATTTTATTATTCCTAACATAAGGCATTAACACAACATGTTTATGACATGTTTTACCCATAACATTTTGTCCATCCTCATGCTCATGACCGGCCACTACTAATTAGGGGGGGGAATTTGACATGCAAGTCCCCCCCTTTTGATTACATGCACTAATAGATCCTTATAGATTACCCTATCACATTTCAAAAGTATCGCACATAAGTCCTATTACTAAATTCACATGCAATCGACTAAATCGAAGCTTAAAACTTTCACACATTCATATTCACATATTTTAGACAATAAATATCATATTCAAATAATTTGGTGACTCGGTTTAGCGGTCCCGAAACCGCTTTCCGACTAGGGTCACTTTAGGGTTGTCACAATATATTTTGCTAAGGAGAGTTTGAGGGTGTATGGGTTTGTACCGAATTTACTAAGAGTAAACTCATAGTTTCGACTTTGGAGGGGTGTGTTTTCATTTCGACAATTAAAAGCATTTTGGAGGTCTTTCGGGATTTGTTTTGTTCTTCTTTTCTTTTCATTTTCTCTATTTTTGTGCTACTTTGGGTTCCTTTTTGGTCAATAATTGTTGGCTCTTTACTTTTCTACTTCTTTTCAAGTGCCTTCTCTTGAAACGATTTCTTTTCCCCTCTGGTTCTCAATATTATTTCTTCTTGGCATTTTGTTTCTTGTTTGGCCGAATCTCTACTTCCCACTCTTTTCCAATTCTGGCCGAACGCTATAGGCCTCTCAGGTACCAAGCCGAATAGTGCATCCCTTAACTACTCTCTGACAACCAGCCGACTGTTCTATCATCCTTCCATATCTATCGGTTGATTTTGGAGTGAAGGGTTCTCAAGTGATTCAGGATCCTCCTTTCGGCATTCAATCTAATATTTGGGGGTAAACTGGCTTTTTTGGCCGAATGTTTCTATGGTTTTTAAGTGTTAGGGGTTTTAAGTTTCATTTTTGGTAAACAATCCTGTCTAATAAATTTCATTGCTAAAGCAGATAATCGGTAAGGACGTGAGATAGATTCTTAATCAGCGGTCTAAGGACAATAAGCTATTTTCGTTCATTCAAGGTGAACACTGAATGATGATTTGGGTTTTAGTATTAAGAATTCTAACGATTGGAAAATTGGTGGTAAATCTTGAATGAATGTAGGTTTTGGCGTGGTGGGCTATTCACTCGATTTCGCAATCAGATGTGTAATCTCACCACTTATACTGTAAATCGGCAAAAGCCGAAAAGCCAAAAAATACGGCGATTGAGGCTACATGGGCGCGCGATCGCTCGCGTGGTGAACCGTGCCCATGAAACATGAGTGTTAGACTGTAGAGGCTGCCATAAACATTCTTATATGTTGGGCCGTTCTGGGCCACGATGGGCCGAAATGGCCCGTGTAGGGCTTGTAGGCTCCACACAGATAAATGCCACAATATATAGTAATTACTGAACTGGGTTGTGTATTTCGCATGGCCGTAGTAATTTTTGGGCTTGATGGGCCACGCAGACGTGTGGCCTACTTGGGCCCATTTACACTGTAAGGACCATTAAGGTTACGCGAGCCGCTCGAGATGACTGTAGACCTTCTGATGAGTCAATAAGAGTACCTAGACCCCAAGGCAGGTAAAATGACCAAAATACCCCTATAGGGTAAAATGACTATTTTACCACTCGAGGGTAAATGATTGATTTGTATTATGATTTGACTATTCTTTCTGAGCATGACATTCTGCATTCACATATGAGGTTACGACCTGACATATTGCATGGGGTTAAGATATTGCTTATGGAGGAAGTATACTGTACTGTAGGCTTTTAGCCTTTATACTGATTATTGGCAGCTTTGCTGCGATACCGCTACTGGCAGCTTTGCTGCGATATTGATTATTTCCACAACCGGTGCTAATATTGGTGTGTCTGGCTGGGTGGGTCGATTTTTCTACCACATGGTGTGATTGATGGTACGAAGTGGTGTGTCTGGCTGGCTTGAGGTGGGTTTCACTTTTGTATTACTGCACTGACACTGTTACTGTAATGGGCTCAGGCCCGGACTGTTACTACGTACTATATTCTGACTGTTAGATAGGGGATTACACACTGAGTTTTTCGTAAACCCACCCTTCTTTTTAACTGTGCAGGTAATCCCCAGCTTTAGATGATTTTGTGCTGTATGGGACTCAGAGATGGCCACATGACCGTAGTAATGCTATGCATGATTTTACTTTTATCTGAATTTTCATTTTGGGTTTTTAATTCTGTAATAAGGCCTTTTATGGATTTAAATTTTAATTGGGCATTTGCTTTCTTACTTAAAACTACCAATCTAGGGGAAGATAAGTTTTCAAAATATCGATTGTTTGCAAAGCACTCGATTTAACCTTCAAAGTTTTAAAAAGCTTTCACGTTTAAATTAGTGTAATAAAACAATGGCAATTGAATATGACCAATGTTTTGACTAGCTGATTGGATAATAACAAGGAATTTAACATACTAAAGTTGTTATCAAACCACAAAGAGATTTTAACTATTCAAACAAGTCTTTCCCAACAGGGTTCATATTTTCCAAAAGTAGTGCAATGTGACATGCTGGATTCGGCATAATGTCCGGGCCTGGTTTGTAGTGTTACATTTAGTGGTATCAGAGACAAGTTGCAAAACTCGTCTGTCGAATGTGTTTTTTTTGGAAAATTTTAGAAAGTTATTTTTAGAATAACTTGAAATGTGTTGGAAGGTTTATAAATTGTGTGGCACAACGGGTCTCCAGTGTCGAATCATAAGTTTTCTTGATACTGTTGACTGTTTTAAACTGGAATACAGCAGGTAGAAAATACTGTGACTACTGTAGATAAAGGATTATACTGAAATCCTCTAGTTAGAGTAAACTGGAAACTGTAGGAGATTGGAAACTGTAGTGAAAACTTCGATCTGCGAGAACAAATTCTAATTACTGCTTTTCATAAGACATCTAATAATAATTTAAACTGTAAACTAATCTGCATAAAATTGATAAATCAGATAATACGAGAATCGATATGAGCACTAGAGGTACTCGTAGAAGGGGTACAAGAGGCCGCGGAAGAGGCTGTAGAAGTGCTAGGGCTGGGTCTTCGGCATCGGGCCGCATGCCTAACGTTGGGGCTAGAGAGGCACCATCTTCACCAGTAACTGAGACGGGATCTTATGGTCGAGCGGCTAGGGATGAGGCACTATCCCAAGCTATGCTCTGAATTCTAGAAAGGGTCGTTGTGACCAGTATAGGTGCTGTGGGCCGTGGGTCGATTTCAGAATGACTCAGGTCAAATAGAGCTGAAAGTTTTAGGGGTATTACTGGTGTAGCCCCTAATGTGGCTAAATACTGCTTGGAGGCCACGAAGAGAATAATGGATGATCTCGACTGCACTTCTAAGCAAAAACTAAAAGGTGCAGTGTCATTACTGTGAGACGAGGCCTATCAATGGTGCTTACCGTGAGAGATAGTACTCAAGTTGATTGGTTAACATGGGAATTCTTTAAAGCTAAATTTCAAGGAAAATATGTGGGAGCAAGTTATGTGGACACCCGAAGAAGTAAATTTCTGAGCTTGAGTCAGGGGGATAAAACTGTGGCAGAATATGATGCAGAGTTCCTACGACTTAGCCGCTACGCTCGAGGGATAGTGGCAACCGATTATAAATATTGTGTTCGTTTCGAAGACGGCCTCCAAGATGAATTATGGATATTAATAGCTCCCCAGAGGGAGCGAGACTTCGCTGCCCTAGTGGAAAAGGTGAAAATTGCCGAGGACGTGAAGTGCTTTGAATGCCAGAACCGCGAGAAGGAAAGGGTCAGAAATAAGAGGGATTTAAAGCCCTCAGGTCCTTTTGGCAGGCCTGAGAAAAAGGCCATATTTGATGGGCCAGTTTGAGTTGGGGGTTCTGTTGCTTTTACTAGATTACAGCCTTGCACAGATTGTAGGAGACAACATCAAGGTGAGTGTTGGAAAAGGATTGGGGCATGTTTCAGGTGCGAGTCAATGGAGCATCTTGTCAAAAATTATCCACAGAGGCCTGTACAGATGCAAGCTACAGGTCAGGGTTTTGTTCAGCCAGCGAGAGATGCTCAGCAGCCACCGAGAGGTCGTGGTCAGGCCAGAATTGGAAATGGTTTGGGCCGAGTTCGTAGAGCACCGGGCAAAGGTATTAGTAATGCTGAAGTGAGGCAGCCAGCTGTGGTCTATGCTACACGTTGCCGAAAGGACGGTGACACTCCTGATGTGATAATTGGTACGTTTTTTTATCCATAATTAACCTTATACTGCTCTAATTGATGTTGGGTCTACGTATTCATACATTGTATGTACTGTGTCTGGGACACCGAGTATCCTGTGTGAGAGTACTGCTAGTGAGATGACCGTGATAAGTCCACTAGGACAGTCAGTAAGGGTAGACAAGTTATTTAGAGATATGTCTTTGGAGGTTTAAGGGGTTACCTTTCCGGCGGATTTGGTAGAGTTACCTTTTGGTGAATTCGACCTAATCTTGGGTATGGATTGGCTGGTAAAATACCGAGCAAGTTTAGATTGTCTTTTTAAGTGTTTGGTACTAAAGATACCGAAGATGAGGAGGTAGTTGTGATTGGGGAGCGTAGAGATTTTCTATCAAATGTGGTTTCTGCACTAAGGGCTGAGAAATTGGTTCATAAGGGTTGTGAGGCATTTCTAGCCTATATTGGTGTCTCTGATTCTGAAGGCCCTTCTGTTGAAAATATCAGAACAGTTTAAGGATTTTTTGGATGTTTTCCCGGACGAGCTTCTTGGATTTCCTCCTCACCGTGAGGTTGAATTTGGTATTGAGCTCCTACCTAGAATAGCTTCGGTGTCAATTGCCTCTTATAGAATGGCATCAAAGGAGCTTGTGGAGTTAAAGACTCAAATTCAAAAGCTACTAGACCGAAGATTCATCCAACCGAGTGTGTCTTCATGGAGAGCATCGTTGTTATTTGTGAAAAAGAAGGATGGGTCTATACGCATGTGCATCGACTATCGATAATTGAACAAACTAACTATCAAGAACAAGTACCCTTTACCGAGGATAGACGATCTATTCGATCAACTACGATGAGCCGCAGTGTTTTCCAAGATTGATCTCCGTTCTGGTACCATCAGCTGAGAGTTAAAGAGGTTGATGTCTACAAGACAGCATTTAGGACTCGTTATGGTCACCACGAGTTCTTAGTGGTGCCGTTTGGGCTAACGAATGCACCAGCTGCCTTCATGGATCTGATAAACTGAGTGTTCCAGCCCTATCTAGATCGGTTCGTAGTGGTGTTTATAGATGATATCCTGGTGTATTCGAGAGCCGAAGATGAACATGATGCACATCTCCGAGTACTACAGATTCTAAGGAAGAAGCAATTATACGCTAAGTTTAGCAAGTGTGAGTTCTGGCTACGAGAGGTGACATTTCTGGGTTATGTGGTGTCTGCCGAAGGAATCAGAGTTGATCCTAGGAAAATTGAAGCTGTTCTAGATTGGAAACCACCTAAGACCTATCTGAGATTAGAAGTTTTCTGGGTCTGGCAGGGTATTACAGACATTTTGTTGAAGGGTTTTCTTTGATTACTGCATCTCTGACTAAGTTACTGCGTAAAGAGGTATCGTCTAACTAGACTGATAAGCAGCATAAGAGTTTTGAGAAACTTAAAAAGGTTCCGACTGAGGCCCCTGTCTTAATACAGCCAGAATTTAGGAAGGAATTCATTGTCAACAGCGATGCATCATACGTCGGTTTGGGATGTATGTTGATGCAAGAGGGTAAGGTGGTGGCATATGCATTTTGCCAAATTTAGACCCATGAGACAAATTACACTACACATGACTTGGAACTGGCCGCGGTGGTTTTTGCATTGAAGATTTAGAGGCATTATTTATATGGTGAGAAGTGTATTATTTACACAGATCACAAGAGCCTCAAGTACCTCCTTACTCAGAAGGAGTTAAATCTTAGGCAGCAAAGATGGATCGAGCTACTTAAGGATTATAATTGCTCAATCAAATACCATCCTAGTAAGGCGAATGTAGTAGCTGACGCACAGAGCCATAAGGCTATGTCTAATCTAAGGACGATGTTTTCACACCTAAGTTTGTTTGATAATGGTGGCTTGTTGGTTGAGCTTCAAGTTAAACCGACGTGTACTGAACAGATTAAGGGTAAAAAGTTGTTGGATGAGCCACTAGTTCCACGTTTCCAGCAGATTGAGAATAGGGAAACTTCTGATTTTGGGCTGAATAGTGAAGGGGTATTATGTTTCCGTGGGAGAGTTTGTGTTCTAAGGGATTCGAATTTGAGGCAGTCTATACTACAATAAGTGCATATTAGTCCTTATGCTATGCATCCTGGAGGAAACAAGATGTGCCGAGACCTTCGTGAACTATATTTGTAGCCAGGACTTAAGCGCGAGGTTACGGATTTAGTAAGTAAGTGTCTGACATACTAGTGCCTTCTGGGTTATTACAGCCAGTTAAGATTCCTCTCTGGAAATGGGTAAGGGTAACCATGGACTTTGTTAGTGGACTGCCCCTAACACCTACTAAGAAAGATTCGGTATGGGTCATAGTAGATCGGTTGACCAAGTCTGCCCATTTCATACTGGTCCATACTGATTACTCGCTGCAGAAACTGGCTAAGTTATATGTGGCTGAGATTGTAAGACTGCATGGGGTGCTAGTTTCCATAATATCTTATCGAGATCCTCGTTTCATACCTCAATTTTCGAAGAAGTTACACGAGGCATTGGGTACAAGTTTGGACTTCAGTACTGCATTCCACCCTCAGACAGATGGTTAGTCAGGAAGGGTGATTTAGATACTAGATGACATGTTAAGGAGTTGTGTAATAGACTTCCGAGGCAATTGGGAAGATTACTTGCCGCTAGCGGAGTTCGCGTATAACAATAGCTATGAGTCCAGCATTCAGATGGCACCGTACGAGGTACTATATAGTCGTAGGTGTCGTACTCCTACGTGTTGGACTGAGTTGGGTGAGCAGCAAGTCCTGGGGCTAGAGTTAGTATCTGATACTGAGGATAAGGTAAAACTGATTCGAGACAGGTTGAAAGAAGCATCTGATAGGCAAAAGTCTTATGCGGATCTTAAACTCTGAGAGATTGAGTATTCTGTGGAGGACTTCGTGTTTCTCAAGGTTTTCCTATAGAAGAAGATACTGAGATTTGGGTGGAAGGGCAAGCTGAGCCCTAGGTTCATTGGGCCTTATCTCATACTAAAACGTGTGGGACTGGTTGCTTATCAACTTGAGTTGCTTCCAGGGTTAGACCAGATCCATGATGTATTCCACGTCCCCATGCTGAGGCCTTACCACTCTGATCCCACGCATATAGTGCTAGTTGAGGAGATCGAGGTTAGGTCTGATCTGACCTTCAAGGAGGAACCGGTGCAGTTCTGGATCATGACATTAAGGTACTGAGGAGGAAGTCTGTTCCACTGGTTAAAGTGCTATGGTGCAATCACATTTCTGAAGAGGCCACGTGGGAACCTAAGGAGGCGATGCGACAATAGTACCCTCACCTATTTTGATCAGGTAAATTTTGAGGCCGAAATTTCTTTTAGGGGGTAGAGTTGTAACACCCCAAAAATGTAAATCTTATAATTACGCATGTTGTGACATAAGTTGCATGTTTGCTTTAATGGCTAAAAGTGTTTTGAGTGTGTTTGAGAGTATTAAAGAAGCCTGGGTTCAAATCTTGGCTTTTGCAAAATTTTTTATTTTTCTCTTAAATGAATCTGGACATTAACATGTAGACCTTATAAATAATTATAGTTGAAATGTGACACAAATGAGCTTGTGGTCTTGTGGTAAGTGGCGTGTGGTAGTTGCTGGAGGTCTGAGGTTTAAGTTATGGCAATATAAAAGAGTATTTATTTTGCTACTCCTGCCGTGTAAGAAGCAGATGTTGATTGAAACTCTATTGAGTGGAGTTTGACTTGGTCAAGGAGTGTTATGTGGAGGGAATCAAGGGGAGGATTGGGGAGAAAATCAAGAAGAGGATTATGGAGTGATTTTAGGAGGAAAAATGAGAGTTTGAGGGTGTGTGGGTTTGTGTCGAATTTGCTAAGGGGAAACTCATGGTTTTGGGTTTGGAGGGGTGTGTTTTCATTTCAGTAATTGAGAGCATTTTGGGGGTCTTTTGGGATTTGTTTTGTTCTTCTTTTCTTTTCGTTTTCTCTACTTTTTGTGCTACTTTAGGTCTTTTTTTGTTCAATAATTGTTAGTCGACTTCTTGTTCAACTTATTTTTCTTTTTCTCTTTTTGCAATTGTAGCCGAATTCACTTGAGTCCATTTGGGCAGTTTTGTGTTGGCTCTTTACTTTTCTGCTTCTTTTTAAGTGCCTTATCTTGAAACAATTTCTTTTCCCCTCTGGTTCTCGATATTATTTCTTCCTGCCATTTTGTTTCTTGTTTGGCCGAATCTCTGCTTCCCACTTTTTTCTAATTTTGGCCGAATGCTATAGGCCTCTCAGGTACCAAGCCGAATACTGCATCCCTTAACTACTCTCTGACAACCGGCCGACTGTTCTATTATCCTTCCATATCTATCGGTTAATTTTAGAGTGAATGGTTCTCAAGTGATTCAGGATCTTCCTTTCGACATTTAATCTAATATTTGGGGGTAAGTTGGCTTGTTTGACCGAATGTTTCTATGGTTTTTAAGTGTTAGAGGTTTTAAGTCTTATTTTTGGTAAACAATCCTGTCTAATAAGTTTCATTGCTGACGTGAGATCGATTCTTAATCAGCGATCTAAGGGAAATAAGCTATTTTCATTCGTTCAAGGTGCGTAGTGAGTGAGGATTTAGGTTTTAGTATTAAGAATTCTAATGATTGGAAAACTGATGGTAAATCTTGAATGAATGTAGGCTTTGGTGTGGTGGACTGTTCACTCGATTTCGCAATCAGGTGTGTAATCTCACCACTTATACTGTAAATCGGCAAAAGCCGAAAAGCCAAAAAATACGGCGATTGAGGCTACATGGGCGTACGATCGCTCGCGTGGTGAACCGAGCCCACGAAACATGGGTGTTAGACTATAGAGGCCACCATGAACATTTTTATGGGTTTGGGCCAGGTTGTGTGAGCCCAATGAGCTTGTGGGCTCCACACTGATAAATGCCACAATATATGGTAATTACTGGACTGGGTTGTGTAGTTCGCATGGCCGTGGTAATTTTTGGGCTTGATGGGCCACACGGGTGTGTGGGCCTACTTGGGCCGCATAATGGGCCTTGGGCCCATTTATACTGTTAAGACCGTTAAGGTTTCACGAGTCGCTCGAGGCGACTGTAGACCTTCTGATGGGTCGATAAGAGTACCTAGACCCTAGGGCAGGTAAAATGACCAAAATACCCCTACAGGGTAAAATGACTATTTTACCCATCGAGGGTAAATGACTGATTTGTGGTATGACTTGACTGTTCTTTCTGAGCATGACATTCTGCATTCACGTATGAGATTACGACCTGACATATTGCATGGGGTTGGGATATTGCTTATGGAGGAAGTATACTGTACTGTTCGCTTTTAGGCTTTATATTGATTACTAGCAGCTTTGCTGCGATACCATTATTGGCAGTTTTGCTGCGATATTGATTAGTGTTGCAACCTGTGCTAATATTGGTGTGTCTGGCTGGGTGGGTCGATTTTGCCCCCACATGGTGTGATTGGTGGTACGGAGTGGTGTGTCTGGCTGGCTTGAGGTGGGTTTGACTGTTGCATTACTGCACTGACACTGTTACTATAATGGGCTCAGGCCCGGACTGTTACTACGTACTATATTCTGACTGTTAAATAGGGGATCACACATTGAGTTTTTCGTAAATCCACCATTCTTTTTAACTGTGCAGGTAATCCCCAGCTTTAGAGGATTTGGTCCTGTGAAGGACTCGGAGATGGCCACATGACCGTAGTAATGCTATGCATGATTTTATTTTTATCTAAATTTTTGTTTTGGGTTTTTAATTCTGTAATAATGTCTTTTATGGATTTAAATTTTAATTGGGCATTTGCTTGCTTACTTAAAACTGCTAGTCTAGGGGAAGACGAGTTTTCAAAATATCGATTGTTTGCAAAGACACTCGATTTAACCTTCAAAGTTTTGAAAAGCTTCCGCGTTTAAATCAGTGTAATAAAATAATGACAATTGAATATGACCAATGTTTTGACTAGCTGATTGGATAAAATAAGGAATTTAATAGACTAAAATTTTTATCAAACCACAAAGAGATTTAACTATTCAAACAAGTCTTTGCCAATAGAGTTCATATTTTCGAAAAGCAGTGCAATGTGACACACCGGATTCGGCCATAACGTCTGGGTCGGGTTTGGGGTGTTACATTACTTGTGGTTTAAAAATTGCAGGGTTGGGTTACTTGATGTAAAAGGCTCATTTTGAGTCCACATAGGCTGGCACACAGGCGTGTGAACCTTGCACTTAGGAAAAGTTCTAAAATTTCACAAAAAAATTTCTAGGGTACCGGAATTGGTCCCGATTAGCTTCTTTTACGTGATTTGGGCTTCGAGGGCCCATAAAAGGGACATTATGATTTAATTGTAAAATGAATGTGAATTAACTATAAAAGTTTGTAATTGTTCTAAAAAGTCCGGTAATGCTCCATAACCCTGTTTCGACGACGGTATAGGGTTAAGGGGTGTTACAAATAAAATGTGTGGGTCTCCGAGCACCATCGCTCGACCAAAACGGATATTAAGTCGTATTGCCAATCAAACGTCTGGATTAATGCTGCTGATTTGAATCCGATTAACTCCAAGTATAGCATGAGACTTTCATCCGGCAGATAGCCTACACTATTCACACGACCCCTCAGTTCGCGGTATGGGCACTGACACTATTAAATTTCCAAAATAGTTAATATAACCTAATTTAATTCCGTAAATTACATAAGTAACAAATAACAATTTTATTACCATCTTATTAATAGTTTTTGATATGTGATCGTCATTATTAATCAAAGAACCCATTTAGTAATTTGCAATTTTTAAAAAAAATGAATTCAATTAGTTTGTTGCAAAAACACATTAACGTAAATAATTTGGATTTGAGCCTTTTATCTCAATAATAGGAGAATAAAAGATTTCAAGAATTAATTTCTAAAGGGTTCATTTTAAATAATTATCAAAACACATTAATATTATATAATAAATAATACGATAAATATAGTACAATAATAATATAATTACAATAAAAATCTATAAAATTCCATATTTTACCTACATAACAAAAATTTATGTTAGTCTACAGTAATAATATAATTAAAACAAACCGAAATTATCTAAACAAATAAAACATACAATTCAAAAGTAAAAGCAGAAACATACCTATTTAGTTTCTTCCAAACAACTTTGTAAAAATATATAAAAACAAAATTAATCAACATCTCAATAAATCAAAAATAATTGTCAAATAAATAAATAAATAAACAACTACATTCATAACGAATCACAATAAACATTAAACTAAACAAATAATTAACTTAATCATAAATTACTAACAAAATAACTTTAAAATAAATTTAAAAAATAAAAATTACATTCATAACCTAACAAATCACAATAAACACTAAACTAAACAAACAATGTATAATAGTTACGAACAAAATAACTTTAAAATAAATAAAAACAACATAAAAATCACAATAAAAAACTAAACAATACTAACAAAATAATTTATAACAATTCCTCATCATAATCCTTTCTATTTAAAAAAATAAACAAAAATAAATTGTCGTTCTTTTTTTTCTTCTCCTTCTCTTCTTTTTCACTGCTGTTGTTTTCTTTTTCTTTTTTTTTTCTTTTATTGTTTCTCTTCTTCTCTACAAGAGGGGTCATGGTTATAAGGTAACCCAAATCACTCTCCATCTTTCTTCTCTTTCTTCTCGAGGCTCGAGGATGTGACTAGACAATGCTGACGGACGAGACTGAAGC
Source organism: Gossypium arboreum (assembly GCF_025698485.1). NCBI lineage: Eukaryota > Viridiplantae > Streptophyta > Magnoliopsida > Malvales > Malvaceae > Gossypium > Gossypium arboreum. The sequence goes on from NC_069080.1 coordinate 20,269,715, forward strand.
ATGGCACCAGTGTCGCCTGTCAGGGAGGTGTGACTGGTGCCGCCTACCTGCCTGACATTGCCTCTTCCTGACCTATACCAATATTTTATAACCAAATTTAGTATATACCTATATATTTTGGATGCTACCAATCATAATGATGTGGCCCATTAAAATATTAATTTATTTACATGAAATCGTGCCAAAAAAAAAAAGATGGTACCGCCTATGCACCACCCTCTACCCCTTAAATATCTTATTTTTGAATTTAATTTTTTATTTTATATTATTGGTGTAAAAAAGCCACATATATATGTAAATTAGCCAAAATCTAGAATTGTATTTGCATAGTATTTATTTGAGAAATAGTATTTATATTTTCTTAAAATTCTTTTTATCATGTCTATAATATATCTAGTGATTATATCGTTATGTGAACCGCTTGGTACGACACACAACCGTACGCAATACGACAATCAATACAATGAAAAGAAAAAGAGTCAAAATGACTCCCAATAATGATTTGCCACCTCATCATCACTTTTGTTCTACTACTGTTTCTTTTCCAACGACTAAGCTCAACGGTCTCAGCTCTGAAATATCATCCAACCTCTTCCTTGACTTGGACTATCAAAACCCCCAAAATCCCAACGTAGGGATTTCACAATCCAAAATGCTACTTAAATTATTCCCAATTCCGTTGCTTTTTATCTTAACTTTCTCCATTTCAGTAGAATCAAGATGCACCAGAAGCTGCACGGCCTTAGCATCCTACTACGTTCCGCCAGAATCAAACTTGACCTTCGTATCCGAGCTTTTTAATTCGACCCTTGCTCCTTCCTCCACGTTAAATTTCGACTCAATCCTTAGTTACAACAAACAAGTTGCCAACAAAGACAGCGTCGAAAGTGGTACTAGACTCAATGTTCCTTTCCCTTGCGATTGCATCAACGGCTCATTACCCGCCCACGAGTTCAGCTACAGAGTTAGGTCCAACGACACTTACTACAAGATCGCCACAGAATACTACTCGAACTTGACAACGGTTAATTGGTTGCTGCCGTTCAATACCTATCCGCCGACGAATATACCGGATACTGGGACGGTTAGGGTGGTGGTTAATTGTTCGTGCGGTGACGCTACTATTTCGAAGGATTACGGGCTGTTTATTACATATCCGCTCCGACCGGGGGAGAATTTGAGTTATGTCTTGACTCAGGTGAATCTGTCATCGGATTTGTCGGGGTTGGTGCAGAGATACAACCCCGGGGTGAATTTCAGCTCAGGGGCTGGTCTGGTATTTATCCCGGGAAGAGGTGATTTCTTTTAACATTTTTTGTTTAATTTATAGGTAAGTGAAAATGGAATAATTTTGTTGTAGAATTTTATTGTCCATACGGAGCAGATTTGCTCTCATTAGCATTTTTGTTTGATTTTGTGTTTATAAAATAAAAAGGCTTTTTGTTGTTGGGGGGGGGGGGTAGGATTCACTCTATAGGAGTGGGGTTGATCAAACGGAAAGTTTAGCTGAAAGTCATGATTGTTCTGCTACTGTATAAAGTGATGTGGCGTTCATTGCGTTTTCTAAAAGATGGATTGTTTTCACTGTCATCAACAATTACAAGCATCTTCATTTTGCTCAGCATGCTCCGTGTCCAATAATCATTCAGGTCGATTTTTGGGAACATTTATGCCTGAGAAAATTGCAAACTACATGCAATTATTTCATTTCTAGTTTGTTCTTTCAGATTACCCACCGCCACGGGAGTTTTACAATTAGTTAACTTGTTGGTTTTAAACACCTAGGGCAAGGCATTATGCTTTGTTACGCCAACTGTCATGAATAAATGTAAATTCACCTCACTGAAGGAATTTCTTTTTCTTGTACAGATGCTAATGGTAATTTTCCACCCATCCAATCAAGGTAGTTAACGCAGCTTTAAACTTTAAAAATAGTTTGTTGTATTATTATCATTTGTTTCGACTTTGAATCTTTACATTTTCTGAATCAGTTTATTCGTTCTTTCTGTTTTGCAGCACAGGTGATTTGGCCTTCCGTGCATGTTGCTTTTGTCATGATTATGATATTGGTATTCTGATTGACCGGAAACCTTTTTATACTTTGAGCTTATATGTTGTTTTTACATAATCAGGAATTTCGGGTGGAGTTATTGCTGGGATATCTATAGCAGCCATAGTGGTATTGCTGTTGCTGGGAATTGGTGTATATATTGGATTTTTCCGAAAGAAGAAGGTAAAGGGAGAAACATTGTCCTCGACAGACTCCCAGGATTTATTAGCTCAAGTTGGAAATGGTAACCCTGCTGCTTCTCTTTCCCCTTTTTCTTATATATGTAATTGTGAGATTTTAGCCAACTAAAGATTATTTCACAAATTTATTGTTTTTTACAAGTGTTTTAGACTGTGCTGCCAGTTGAATCCCTGAAAACATAGGTGATTAATTAGCAAACCCGCTCGATGTACGGCCCTTTATTCCAGAATGTAGAGCAAAAGAACATGCTTTGTCTTATTTCTAATCCCCTAAAGTTCTCTATTCAAGAATTTGCACCTTAAATTCTTGCTGAGAGATTGGGATTATCTATTTGTTAATTACAAAAACAAAATCACACTGTACTTTGCTAGTAAATCTTGATTACGTTTATCTCAATTGCTGATTGGCCCCTGCTTTTTTTTCTTCTCTATCTTTCTTTTGTTGGTGGGAATTGTTTAGCTTTTGGAAGTAAAGCAGTGGAATCAACTCCGGCTGTTGCTGCTTCTCCAGGCCTTACTGGCATTTCCGTTGACAAATCAGTTGAGTTCTCTTATGAAGAACTTGCCCAGGCGACTGATAATTTTAGTATGGCTAAAAAGATTGGTGAAGGTGGCTTTGGGGCTGTTTACTATGCAAATCTGAGAGGCGAGGTTTGTAGTTGTGTAGTCTTTTGTTTTTATTATTAAATTATGGAAAAGAAAAATTCTATTGGGTGCTTCTGTTAACGTTAAGTAAGTAATCGTTAGCTGCCTTGTACTTATTGAATATGGACTAAGCTTTAGGGACTGTCTCAAAGTTTGGCATGTTACTTTAGAGAGAAAAATTGTAGATTGGAGAAGAGATCACTTGGGTTTCTTGCTAATATTATTGAGGGAAAGAAAAACCTTTTTCTAGCCACATATTAGAGTTTAAGAGGATGAAAATTCAGAATACCACAGTTTGGTGGATGTTCATTTGCATCTGTAATTTGCTTGCATTTCTGTCCAAGATTTTGTAATGTACTTTATGTGGATAGTTGGATATAGAGCTCAAGCCTGATTGCTATAGTTGAGCATCTAAACTGACGAGGAATGCACGTGAAAGATGCATGAATGAGATGTGTCCTATATTAGGAAGCACAACTTTGCCACTTCTTACATTTAAGAAATACAATAAAAATACATATGCACGCTAGTATTTTTTGTTGGTGTGGGGATAAAATAAACTTATGAGAAATTAATGAAGGCTTTTAAGGCGTATATCAATACTCACTTTCTTTAAGGTTTTATCTGCTGCCACCTATATTATGGTGTGTAAAAGAGTTACTAGCAAATGAACCTCGAGGATACAATGAAACCCAATGACTATCTAAGTTTTACACTAACGGAAACAGTTAACTGAGCACTGAGCGGAGCGTAACAAGGACATTAATTTCTATAAAGAATTTCTGTAGTAATTTTTTATAGAATAATCTAAGAATATAAAAGATGGTGGGAGAATAGAAAAAAAACTTTTGATGTGTTTTTCTGATATATCAGGTAAATGAAATTTGACTCCTATTTCTAAAAATTTTCATATATCTTTATAGGAACACAATTATCTAAATGTTTACCTGAATAATTATGACTATTTGTTAATAATTAAATGGCATAAATATTGACAACTTTTGGGTAATAATCAAGGTACATACCTTTTGGTTACTTATAACTTTTCATTTGTAATTATGGAAAATTATATATATTGAAAATGTTCAAACATTTTTCTGAATTGTTAGATTACTCAATGTTTTTTACAGTTAATATCCCTGCATCAATGAATCATTGCCATCTTGTGTTGATTCCATATGTCACATCTCTTTATTAATTATTGTGCAGGAAGCTGCAATCAAGAAGATGGATATGCAGGCAACCAAAGAATTTCTAGCTGAATTGAAGGTTTTGACACATGTTCATCACCTGAACCTGGTAATGTACTTTCTTTTTCTCATGCTTCGAAGGCAGATATCTTTGAATAATTGTTTTTCATTAACTAGAAAACATTTCTTAAATGTTACTTTTATCTGTGAGTCTAGAAAACATTTTGTTAATATTCTAGGTGCGGCCCATAGGCCATAAGCCAAAGGCCAGATTTTTGTTCTCTGTAGTTCAATGAGTCAGAGGAGTTGTCTATATCCACATATGGCACAGTTTTTCATGCATTATTTGCCCTAACTCTTATTTTCCTTAATGTTAAGAAACTTAATACAGATAATTGAATGGAGTTTATGGTATCATGCAGAATTAGATTCTCACTGAGTCTACTATACATTTCTTTGCAGTTGTGACAATGCACAAGTAATTAAGTTGTTTAACTTTTCAGTCATTGTAGTGGAATTCATTGGCCTTCCTTTTTTTCATTTATAAGTTTTTCTTCCTTTATAAACATCCTCTTTCATCTATGACCTTCTAAAATTCCTATTTTTGTTATTTATCTTCAAAGTGAATATTAATGTGTTTGTCCAATACAGGTGCGTTTAATTGGATACTGTGTTGAAGGCTCTCTTTTCCTAGTGTACGAATACATTGAGAATGGCAATCTAAGTCAGCATTTGCGAGGCTCAGGTGAGATTTCTTACGCTGAAACTATCCCAAATGCAATTGATTCAGAGCAGCACTAATGGGATTCTATTGTTTATTTCCAGGCAGGGAGCCACTTCCTTGGTCTACTCGAGTGCAAATTGCCCTCGACTCAGCCAGAGGTCTTGAATATATTCACGAGCATACTGTCCCTGTTTACATTCATCGGGACATTAAATCAGCTAATATATTGATAGACAAAAAGTTCCGTGCAAAGGTTATTCCTTCCTGATCTCTCATCGGGTCGACTGTTTGAAAGCTTCTTGTTATAATTGCACTTTAATAAATTTTTAACATCAATGCAGGTTGCAGATTTTGGATTAACAAAACTGACAGAGGTTGGAAATTCATCCCTACCCACACGTCTTGTTGGGACATTTGGATACATGCCACCAGAGTAAGATAAATTTTGTTCTTATTAATTCCAAGTAATTTGTAACTCGTTAGCTGCTGTTTTTTAGGACCAGCCATAAGTTCATCAACTGGCTAGACTAATTGTCTCCTCCTCAGTAGGTTTATAGGCCAATGATCTTTTGTACAAATTATTAGCTGATTTGGTGTGTCTACGTTGGTATCTTTGTTTTCCACAAATTTGTTCTAATTAATTTGAAGTAATTTGTAAGTTACTAGCTATTGTTAAGGACAGGCCATAAGTTCAACAACTGGCTAGACTCTCCTATTCAGTAGGTTTATGACCATAGAGGCCAATGATCCCTTATACAAATAACTAAGCTGCATGATATGTCTACCTTCGTATCCAGTTTAATGTTAGCAACTTAGCAACAACTGCTGTTAGAGACCATATATTTTGTAAATTGCCTCTAGTCAATGAATTTGCGACTGGAGGAGCTTCAGATAGTTTGCATAATATTTGGCTTGGATATTGTAATTCATAATCTTCTAAATTAAATCAAACAGAAGTAGGCATAGGAACCAAAACCTATAGAATTACTTCGGCTAGGTTTAATATTCTAAGTTGGTTTATTTATTTATTTATTTATTTTCTGAAACACAAAGCCCAAAAAACTTATGTTATGTATGACTCAGTATTTAAATTCTGTTTGTAAAAGGGGTCTTTTTTATAAAAATAATATTAAAGAATTAATTAATTACAAAAATAGGATGTCTACTATCATAGTTTTAAGTGTCGCTTAATACATTGACGGTACCGGTGATTTTTTTTTAAAAAAATCTAATAGTAAAGTAAAAAAAGTTGAAAAAGTGAAAAAAAAATTTGTTGTGCCGCCTGACACATTGATAGTACCGGTGAATTTTAAAAAAATTGATTGTAAAAGAACAAATGAAAAAGTGAAAAAAAAAACCCTAATTTGTGGTCCCACCACCGGACAATAGCTTTTTTCTTGCATTTAATGCCTTAATGCCTTTCCTCTACATTTAATGTCTTTTTCTTGCATTTAATTCATAAAACAATAAATTTTTTTTACCGATTGAGTTTTAACTCGATTGGTATAAGTGTGGTTATCAAGTTAGAAGGACATGAGTTTGAGTGCGCTGAAGTGCATTAACCTCCTATCTATAGGTTGAGAAAGTACTATGAGTAGTTCTAGGCATTATGTCAAAAAACAATAGATATTATCGGAACATATAATGAAGTTGTTAAAAAAAACAGTTTTTTTATTTAATCAATGGGTGCCGCCAATCAAAAAAATATTTTTTCCACTTTTTCTACTTTTTCTTTCTTGTCAAAATTTTTTTAAATTTATTGATGTTGCTAATATGTCAAGCGGCATCCAAAATTATTGTAACAAACACTCCATTCTTCATAATTAACTAATTTTTTAAAATTATATTTATAAAAAACCCTAAAACGGATTCCAAAAATGGTTTAAATGATTGTGAATCAACTTAGATTAACAATTGGTATTGAGGTTGTACAACAAAAAAGGGGGAGGATGTAGAACATAGTTCTGCAGCATTATAGACATGAATTAACATTCAATTATCATGCTTATGTTTCTAAAGCCAGATGCTATTGACAGAAAACACTAATTCTCTTCTTTATTATGGAAATGAACCAATTACTATTTGTTAACCCTTAGGTTGTCCAGTTCATATTTATTCCATATAGGATAAAATCTAAAAGTGTAGGTAGTAAAGAAGCTCTGGAAAAAACAAGAAAAAAATTTTGTTAATTAAAACTTTGTTTGCTTCCAAAGGGGTATGCCACCAAGGAGTTTGCCATCTTTCTTTAAGGTTGGTGTTTTAAAAAATGGACTAACTTTATCCATTTTGTCTGCAGATACGCTCAATATGGCGATGTTTCTCCTAAAATAGATGTATTTGCCTTTGGGGTTGTGCTGTATGAGCTGATTTCTGCTAAAGAAGCTCTTGTCAAAGCAAACAGCTCCCCCGCTGAAACGAAGGGTCTGGTTGCTCTGGTTAGTATCGTTTAAATCCCTTTATTCCAATTAATGAATAGTGATGACAGATGAGCTAAATTCCAAAAGGTACAATTTTTTTTTTTTGTTACAATTGGAATGTGATTTGAGCAAAAAACATTAAACATTATGATGCTATACGCATATCTGGAGTAATTCTTTTAGCAAATCAATTTTAATAAATGGAGACACTGTGGTTAATATTTTCTCCTTGTGCAGTTCGAGGGTGGTCTTGATGAGCCTGATCCTAAAGCAGGGCTGTGCAAACTTATTGATCCGAGGCTTGGAGATAATTACCCCCTTGACTCCGTATTCAAGGTGAGAGCAATTCCTGGGGAAATGATATGCATGTGGATTTTTTTTCAACGATTTTGATATGACAAAACAGAGGTGGCTGTTTTTATATTGCAGATGGCTCAGCTTGCCAAAGCTTGCACACAAGAAAACCCTCAACTACGACCAAGTATGAGGTCAATAGTGGTTGCCCTAATGACTCTTTCATCCACAACGGAGGATTGGGATGTTGGTACTTTCTACGAAAATCAAGCTGTTGTCAACCTTATGTCCGGACGATAGATCAGCGAACAGGAATGAATGGTAAGACCTTTGTTGCTGTGAATTACAGCTCTTTTTCTAATGGAAACACCGAGATTTACTTCTAGTCACTTTGAATCCTAGGATCTTCTATTGCCTTCCCTCGTCCCTTGTATCATAACCATAATTTTTTTATTTATACTTTTTTGTCATCTTAAAAAAATTACTTATTTAAAGTGATTTTCAAGATACATTATATATGTTGGGTATAAAGTGGATTAGAATAACATCTTTTTAGGGAAGGAGAATTGGGTTGTTCATTTTGAGCCCTTTATTTAATGTTAATTAAGATTTCAAATTTCAAATTAAGGGACTTGATTAATAAATTATGTAGAATTGATGTTATAGGTTGTGATATCAACTGCATCACTTGAGTGATAGAGATTGAATAGATTCAACATTAGTCCCTTCCATAAATTATAAAACTATCATTGCAACGTTTGGGTTTTGATCAAATATAATTCAACATTCTCACTTCCAAGGATTTTATACTTATTCGTTCTAATGGCATTGTTTTCTTTTTAAAATTATAAGGAGCTTAGGTTAGAAGGACTAGTAACTGGTGAGATAAGTTTTTTTTTCTTTTTTTTTTTTTTTAAATTTGAACCAAATCGATTTGATATTCAAACAAAAATAAATAAAATCGATATGATCTAATTATTAATTTGTAACATTATTTTTTAAAAACGATATTATTAAGAATGATAGTTCTAAGCTTTGAACATAAATAATAAAAACTTAAAAATATAAAAAAATTATAATTACTAGTCATAAATATTATTTTAATATTTTTAAAATTTTGAAATAGTTATCAAATCATCTTAAATTGGAAAATTATATTTGTATTAGGGATATTAAGTTAAAATATTTTCTATTAATATAAGTTTTATGGTTAATTCCATCCAAAGTCTTTATACCAGGAATCAAGATTATATTTATATTCAAATTTCAATATATTTTAATTCAATCTTTAAATTATAAATAACATTTCAAATAATTTTTTTTCAATCACTGTAATAAATTTTCAATTAAATGTCAATTGGTGACATGTGTAAACATCTTACTAAAACATCCTTTTATCTTTCATACTTCCCCTATTTTTTTTTTCCTTTTTCCTTTTTCCATTTTTTACTACCCTTTTATACTTTTTTTCATAAATAAATACAAATAGAAATAAATAATATTTCATCTTTTTTTTTCTCAGCAACGGTGCCAGTCTCCGGGTTGGCTATCACCCACCTTTTTCCTCTATCATCAACCCTTTCTTTCTTTCTTCTTCTCATTCACTACATATATCTTCTCTCTTTTCAGTTTGCAAATATATTTTATGGATATCTTTGTTGTCTACGCAAGTTGTGATGGACAAATGACGATGTCTGTCGTTCGCTAAAACTCTACTGGACTCTTCGTCAATTTTTTAATATGTTTCTGTTTTGAGAGTATTTTAGAATAAAAAATAATTTCACGCATCAATTTGGATCTGTGTTGTCTTAAGTTTTATATGTTTTTTGTTTATTTTTTCATTGTTTAATAAGTCTTCAGTTTTAGAAGTTTTTGTCTGCTCTTGTAGCACGTTTTTTGGTATTACTTATGCATGTAATCTTAGTTTTACAAGTGATTTTAGGGGTGATTTTGTTATTGTCCTCTCTAGTTTGGTGAATGTTCAATTCTTTTGTCGATTTTTTGCTTGCCGCTTTGGACCATCCGGGGCTGATTTCCTTATCGTATTAAGTGTTTGCAATCACTCCAGATATGTAGTGCTTGAGTTGTGATAAAGCTAATTGTCAACGTGTCATAATGTTATATTGATACTGAGGGAAAAACCTTTATTGTATTAATGGAGCTTGCCCTTCACTATTTACAATGAGTGTTTGATATTTTTTTCTCTGAATTCTATGGTTCAATTCATTGAATAAATTAATGAATTTACCTTTCAAAAAAAATTTGTGTTAGGTTAAATTATGCTATTACTTTCTGCACTTTATAAAAGTTATTTATTTAATTTTTATACTTTAATTTGGTCATTTCTAGTTCTTATACTTTTAAATTTTAAAACTTCAGTCATCACCAAAAATAATTATTAAATTCATTAAATTAAATTATGCTATTTCAATTTTGTTCCTGTCTCCAAACTTTTACTTTTAAATATATTACAGAATATAAATAGATTAGTTCTATTATTGAGTGAAATAAAATTCTAATTTCTTGTTAAGATATTATTTTAATAAAATATTTGAACCTTCCTAAAATATATTAATAATATTTTCTTAAATAAAAATAATCTGGTACTATATTAATAAATTTTATTAAAGATAAGTTTTAAATCTTACTAAATCTTATTAATATTTCATAATTTTAATTTAAAAATTTAAAATTAAATATGATCTAAATCTCCAACATTGTTACAATAACCTTCCTGTAACATTCAAAACTTTTGGTAGACAAATGGGATCATTGTAATGAGAATTGATTGTATATTATTTCTATCTGAAACATAAACTTATGGTACTCTATACGACATAATTTAACATTATATTTCAACTAAAATACATATACAACTTCTAAGTGTCACTATAAAAATTAAATTTAAATAATAATTGATAATGTATTTTTAAATTCTCATAAAAACATTATAAAATTTGGGAAATAATTAATAAATAATCACATTGATTTTAACGCCATTTAATTTTTTTATAAAAACATTATTATCCTTTTAAATAAAATTATTTTTAATTTTTAAGATTTTATGTAAAATATAAAAATATTAATATTTGATACTTTATAAAAAAATTGATATTTTTTAAACTGAATTAAAACTCTATTCATTATTGACATTAACTCAATTAACCATTTAAATAACCTTTAGTCATTTATTGAGTTGGTGTGAGTCAAACAAACCATTAATAAACCATGCAAAATAAACCATTAATTTTACCATTATAACTAGAGTAAACTGCTCAGATAATCACTTAAGTTTTAGCGTGTTCCTGCTTTGATCACTATATATATATATATATATATTTGTTAATTTAGTCACATTCTCGTTAAAAGCAATTTTTTATTTTTATTACTCCACCCTTAAAATGTGTTTGGTTATCATATGGAATGTTGACGAGTCTGGTATAATAACAAATTAGCCCTCAATGTTTACTCATTTTGTTAATTTAATCTTTGACTTTGAAAATTTCAATAAATTTAACCATTAACATTTACATATCATCAATTTAATATACAATATTCAAAAAAATTATAAAAAGAGGTATTTAAGATTTTAAATATATTCAAACTATGTGGGCAGCACCCAAAATCAATTATCTAAAAGCATCAAGCATATAAATTCAGCAAATTTGTTAACCCTAGAAACAGACAAGGCTATTGCATCGGTTCAAATCGTCCGGTACGGCTCTGGCGATGGTGTTGCTCGAGAGATCGAGGTGTTGAATTAAGACTTGTTAAAGCTGAGAAATTATGGAACATTTCCCCGGAAGTGTTGTTTCAAGACAGGTTTATACGGATGGCTCTTTGTTGTTCAATAGCGGACAGGGGCGTAGCCAGAGGGGGCTGGCATGGGCCCCGGCCCCCCCTAAAATGGAAATTTTCATTTTAGGCCCTTAAAATTTTTAAAAATTTTTAAATTAGTAAAGGTAAAATTGTACTTTGGCCCCCTTTAAAATTATAAAAATTCAATTTAATTCTTTACAAATTATAAAAATATAAACTATAAAAAATTAAAATTTCATCCGGCCCCCTAAAAAAGTTTTTTGGCTTCGCCCCTGATAGCGGACGATGAAGAACAACAGATTCCCTGCCCTGACATGCTGAAATGGATTCATCAAGGTTCCATTCTAATTATTTTAATCGGTTTACTCGTTTGTGTTCTTCCAGGAATGTATTCAGGTTCAGCAGAGCTTCCTTGTTTGTTTCTAGGGAATCTCCATTGACAACATATTAGCTGTAAATTATATTCAGACACAGAAATCAATGTCTCAAACATGTTGTATAAAAGAAAGATTTCCATGCACGCATGTGAAAATTCAGTATCAAAAGCAAGTTTTCAAGCATCTCAACTGATCAAAGAATCTCCAGTGGAGAATAGTAAACTGATAAAAAGAATATTAAAATTACATACCTGAAATCCTAAGGGAGAAAATATATAGATGAACAAAGTGAAACGCCATGAAATAGCTTGATCTCCTGATATGATGATCTTCTTCTCCATGTTTCAATTTTCAGTTATTTTTTTCGAATAATGAGCTACTTAATTAAGCACCCCATCAAATTAAAACATTTGAACAAATTTGCTGAATTTATATGCTTCATGCTTTTAGATAATAGATTCTCGGTATTACCACATAATTTGAATATATTTAAAATTTTTAAATAAATCTTTTAAATTTTTTGAATATTTATATATATATTTATATATTTTTAATTTTAATTTGCATTTTTAACATTAAAATCATGGCCAAAATGACACAATGTAAATATTAATGAGGGTTAAATTTGTTAAAATTTTCAAAATCAAGATAAAATTAACAAAATGAGTAAACATTAATCGCTAAATATGTTATTATAGCAGGCCATGCCAGCATTTTGTTTGGTGACCAAACACATTTTAACGGTGGAGTGACTAAAATAAGAAATTGACTCACTAAATTAACAAAAAAAAATCAATGATCAAATCAAAAACATGCAAAAAACTTAGGTGATTATTAGAAAAGTTTGCCCAAATAACTAAAGCATCAATTGATTATAATATTAATTCTTAATGAATATATTTGTGACCTATTTTTTCATATAGATTTTTAATAAATATATATTTATTTTATATATTTTTCACTAATATGTTGGTTGTACCCTAAGTCTAGCATTTATTTCAATTTTTGAAGGGTCAACAACTTAAACTCTAAAAACCTTTCAAAGCATTTTACACACTTCGATCAAGCTTTTACCGCCCACCCCGCAGACCTTTACATCGTCATCCCTCACCCGCTGCAAACATGGGATATTTTTATTAAGGTATGAAAGCTTGGTTCTGCTAGCTGAAGGTTTGTGTAGGTGCTTCTGTGGCTAGTTAGGCAGTTAGGTAATTTTGTTAGTAGTTAGGCATTGTAGTTGAGATAGGTGTGAGTTAAGTCAATTAAATTCAGTTTGTTTCAATGTAGTCACTTCATTTTCAGTTAACGTATCAATTGAGAATCAATTAGGTTGTTTGTTAGACTGAGTTTCTTAGCTGGTTCATTAGCAATCCTTGTATAAATACGATGCTCGATCCTTTAGGATTATTAGAGCTTATGAAATAAAATAAATAGACCCATTTTATAATTTTCCAATTTCTTATTCTATGATTGAATCAAACATGGTATCAGAGCCAGTAATTATTTTGGTTGTGTGAAAGAGCTTTTTGTTGTTACTTGGTTGTTAAGGTAGATTCTTATTGAGTGTTCTTGTGTTGATCTTTATGGATCCAAAAGTGGTCTCTAGAAATGGAGGTAGTCAACATCAATCTTCTTCAAATGCTACTAAGCAGGTACATTCTCATAGCTTAGACCCAATGTCGGCATCGCATGGAGTGGTCAAAAGAGTTCAACAGTTTCCAAAACATAAGACTGTTAAACTTAGTGAGAACAACTTTCTTCTTTAAAAACATCAGATTATGCTCATTCTTGAAGGATATGGTTTGCAAGATTATATGTTAGGTTATATTAATGTTACTTAGTTTATAGTTGATGCAAATGGAAAGTTGATTGATAATCCAGAGATATTGTTGCATAAACAACAAGATAAGTTGTTGGAATATTGATTATTATCTATTGTGTGTGTTGATGCTTTACCTTATCTGACCAGTGCTTCTACTAGTTTTGATGTATGAGTGAAAATTGAGAAACAAATTGCTACTCAGTCTAGTATTAAGATTTTAAGTTTAAGGCATATGCTTTATTCTCAGAAAAAAAAGGGTCAATTAACTATAAAAGAGTACTTGTCCAAGGTCAAAAGTATGTGTGATGTTTTGTCTACACCTGGAAGTGTTGTTTATGATAATAATAATAAAAAAAAACAAGTAAGCATCATTCTTGTAAGGCTTCCAATTGACTATGAGTCGGTTAGAGTAGTGGCCTTAGCAACTAGTGTCTCTCTTGAACTTCTTGCTAGAATGTTAACTGATTATGAATCAAGGCAACTTGAGTTTGTAGCTAATTTTCCTATACAAGCTAATGTCGTTCAACAACAGAAGTGTGATGAAGTGGATTAGTCCAAGAATACTCATATCAATAGTGTTTCGAGTAGAAGCTACACTCAATGACACAAACAACAGTTTAAAGGTGGCAGAAGGTACTATCGTTGCAGAGGATGTGGAGGTCATTTTTCTCACAACCGACTCAATGTCAAGTTTGTGTCCAGATTGGACATGTAGTGCATAAATGCTACTATAGATTTAATGAAATGTATTCTAATATATCTGATTTGAATCAATGGGGTAGATGTAAGTAAATTATCATCAGCTTGTGGATCAAGGCCAAGGCCAGTTTTCTCAAAATTACGGTGCCTTTCCACGACACTAATGTTGTGGTCATACAATGCATGGTAATGTGCTCTATCCTCCTAACCAGAGAATGTCCCTAATGCTTCTCATCAAAGTTGGTAGCCTCTCTTAGTTAAAACAAAGTTTTAGGTAAGCAGCTTTCCTCAGTCAGGGCATTCTAAGTCAAAATGTCATTTGGTTTCTACCAATATTAGTGAACAAGTCTGGTATCTAGACTTAGGGGCTACTAATCATGTGACCAATGGTCTCTCCACTTTCAATAGAGTTGTTGAATACACAGTAGTTTTAAACTAAACTTTCTTATATTTCATTGTTAATTTCTTGGGTTTTTTTGCAGAACGACTGTATTTAGCTATTCCCAAACTTTGTTGGTATGTGGTAATTGGAAAACAATTTCTATACCCTACTGATGGTAAAGCTAAACTCATTGAATGATGTTCTTTTAGGAAAAAGGTAGACTAAATTTGATGGCTATCTTTTTTTTAAGTTTTAAAATACTTTAATTTTGATAAAACTATTAAGGATTTAGGAAGATTTGTTCATTTGGATTTAGGAAGTGGATGCTTGGTTTTTATTTGATTAGTATTGGTTGTTGATCTTGATATAAATATAATCATATTTTTTTAGTCTGGTCAAAATTTGATGCAACTTATTCCAACTACGTGCTTATTGTATGACTATTAGATAGTGTGGTATGTAGGTTAGTTTTAGAGAGTAAATTTTAAAAGTTATTAATTGCATATATTATAAGTTACAACGTCATTTCAGTTTCGATTCACAAGCCATTCAAACATAATTTTGGAATTTTGGAATTTGTACAGCCATAATGATCTCTCGAAAACTCTTTGAATCATGTTTGTTTAAGTTGATTGTGTATCTATTATAAGGATATTACCTTTTAAAAACCTTTCAAATACATTTAAAAAAATACATTGGATACGAAGTCAGATAGGTTACGAGCTTTTGCAAGCATTGGTGTTACATTTGATATTTTTGATAATTGGATTATATCTCTGCATTTGACTTACAATAACTCCATGGATGCCCTGGCTGTTGGGTCACTATGATCAAAAGGCAATAGACTTGTGTTTCATTTGAATGGTAGGTGGCAAATCCCTTTCATTGCACCGTACTATAATTATGGTTTTGCCTCTAAATCATTACATGTGTGCTTTATTAGGTTATAGAGATGAATTCTATTCTTTCAGTCGTAGATCTTAAATTTGAGATTTTAAAGTTAAAGAAATTAAAATTTTAAACCCATGACCTTAAATTCAAAAGTCATAATATTTATTCATAATAGTTATGATCAATGTTTAAATAAAATTATTAGTATTTATTTACAAGTTCTTAATATTTTTTTGTTTAATTTAATGATAATATGTCATGATCCACCGATAGTACGTGTTATAGTATTCACAATACACATGTGTTTAATATAAGTGGTTAGTCAGTTAGAATTTGTTAGGCTATTCATTAATGTAGCTTTAGGCTTCTATTTCCTATATAATCATGTATTTTAGCCAAATTGGAAAGAATTTGAGTTAAGTTTGTTACTTTGAGAATATTACTTTGTTTCTTTCTAAGAATTGTTTCTAAAGAGTACCTTGATTCTTCAGTATTCTTTCATGGTATCTTTCGCTTGGTGATCCTTGGGCATGACTACTACGCACTTTGCTGACTCTGATTCTGCGGAGCTCCATGGCTCGACCTTTCTTGGTGATCGGGTGGTTACGTTGTTCCCTCGTCATGATGTTGTGAAGTTGGACAACGCCTCGTTTGTGCAGTGGCAGCAACATATCCGACTTATTCTTCGAGGCTACGGTCTGTTTGGCTTGCTTGATGGCTCCTTGACGGCTCCGACACGGTTCATTCAGTCATCCGATGGAGGTCTTGTTGTCAATCCCGCTGTGCTGGTTTTTGATCAGCAAGATAGCTTGCTTACTTCTTGGCTTCTCTCCACCATTAGCCCGTCTTTTTTATCCTCCTTTACTGATGTTAGGACTGCTCATGATGTGTGGCTCATGGCCAACAGTCTGTTTGCGGCCGATTCAAGCACGAAGCAGTCGCAATTGCGACATGAGCTTCACTCCCTTCGAAAAGGTAGTCTCTCGTTTCGCTCCTATGTGAATAAAATCACTAGTTTGTGTGCTTTGCTTGCAGCCTCTGGATCTCACATCTCGGAGGCCGAACGCTAGGCAGTTCTTCTAGCTGGCCTTTCATCTGACTTCGACTCGATTGTTTCGACCGCTTCCCTCTCCTCGAGCCCCTTACCGTTTCAACGTCTTGTAGATGCCTTGATTGAGTGCGAAGCTCGCCAAGCGCGGTCTGTCCAAGAGGTACTGGTTGCTGTGAATACAGTGGAGGGCCCGTCTCTTCCGTCCTTGGACAGTTCACTTCGTGGAGGAGGTCAGTTCTCTGCTCGTAGTCGTGGACGCTCGTTCCGTTCCCGTATTCAATGTCAGATATGCAGCCGTTTTGGGCACCTTGCGCAGCGCTGCTATTATCGATACCATCGTGATGAACCATCTCTGGTTGATGCGTCAGCGCCAAGAAGGGGTGGTTTTGTTCCTGGGACAAATGGGAGAGATGATAAGCGCATGAAAGATATGGGGCTCGGTCAAAATTAGGGGATTGCTAGTCAAAATTGGAGGCCTCACCCTTGGCCGAATTATGCAGGAGCTAGCTGGGTCCCACGAGAGACACATGTTGGGGCTGGAACTTATGGTTTTAATCCATTTGTTCCACGTAGTGATAGGCTACCTACCAATGTTGACCAACCAATTTATGATAATGGGCATGCGGTTGGCCCAAATCAAAATGCTATGGGAATTAATCATGGTGATACATCCTTGGGCCACTCTTCTGGTCAGATGGCTCTTCGGTCACGTGGGCCTAGTGGGCCGATCAAGGCTCATCCACATGATGGCACGTTTGTACCTGAGCCGTCAGCTAATTGTGTTGGTGTTGACCGGTCGTGGCAGACTGTTCATGAGGCCCCGTGGCGGACGAAATCACGACCTCGTGTATTTAGTGTTGATTTGTCACCATATCCCTCGTCTCAATTTGTTGGGCTTTCGCCTCGGGTTCTTGAGTTACATGCTTCGGATTACTCTGATTCTACGCATTATGATTCGAATTTTAATGCCACTAACTCGTATGTTCCAGTGCCAGTAGGGAATGTGTCCTGGTGTCCAGACTCAGGGGCTACCCATCATGTCTGTCGCAATGATTCCGATTTGCATGGATCCACTCCATATTCAGGTAATTCTTCTCTCTTAATGGGTAATGGCGTCTCCACTAAAATTACGTCTGTTGGGAATGTGGTTATACCTACGACGCAGAAGTTACTACATTTATCAAATGTGCTGTGTGTGCCGAGTATTCAGAAGAATTTATTGTCTGTATCTAATTTCGCTACTGATAACAATGTGTTTTTTGAGTTTCACCCCTCTTATTGTGTGATTAAGGACATCCAGACATGGGAAATCTTACTGCGGGGCCAAGTTCGTGATGGATTATATCATTTCTCGGTCAGTTCGAGTAGTTTGATTCCTTCTGTTAATAGTGCTGCTCTTCAAGATTGTTCTCCAAAGACTGATGTTTTTAGTTTGTGGCATAAACGACTGGGTCATCCAGCTGATACTATTGTAAAAAATGTTCTTCCTAGTTGTCAAATTTCTTGTAATAAAAATCACATTATTGGTGTTTGTGTGGCTTGTCAGCAGGGTAAATCACATAAGCTACCTTTTTCGCGATCTAATACTAAATATGTTGATTTGTTTGAGTTGGTAGTCTCTGATCTCTGAGGACCTGCTGCTGTTCCTTGTGAAGGGAATCTCTATTATGTTTCGTTTATTGATATGACTAGTCGGTTTACCTGGATTTATCTAATCAGTCAGAAATCTCAAGCTGTAGAGTGTTTTACTCAATTTCAGAAGATGGTTTCCACTCAATTTGGCAAGCATATCAAGCAATTTCAAAGTGATTGGGGCGGTGAGTTCCGTGCTTTCTCTTCTGTCTTAGCTAATCAGGGGATTCTTCATCGGGTTTCCTGCCCCTATACGTCTGAACAGAATAATGTTGCGGAGCGTAAACACCGACATGTTATTGAGACTCGTATCACTCTTCTGGCTCAAGCTAATCTACCAATGGACTACTGGGGTTATGCTTTTTGTAGTGCTACTCATCTCATTAATCGATTACCCACATCGGTTTTAGAAGGGAAGACCCCGTTTCAGTGTTTATTTAATCGCGCTCCAACATATGATCATCTTCGGGTGTTTGGTTGTTGTTGTTTTCCATACCTACGACCATTTGGTAACCACAAGCTCGAGTTTCGGTCTTAACCGTCTACGTTCCTGGGGTATAGTCCGCATCATAAAGGTTATTTCTGTCTCACGCCAAATGGAAAGGTTATTGTTTCTCGTCATGTCGTGTTTGATTTCTGTCTTCACTATCTACAACCTCTAGTGACCAGTTACCTCTGAATACTACTACGTATGTACCAGTTGTTCGATCATGTATTTCTAATAAGATTCGTCCAGACTCTGTTGTTGAGACTTTTGTGGATAGTTCTAATGGTGATAGCATTCAGTCTAATTTTCCTGCTACGGATAGTGTTTCTCCGCAGAGTTCCACTTCTAGATCTGCTGACCCAGAAGAGGTTCCTTCTACTATAGTTTCTCCTACTGCTCCCCCTGATGCTTCTCCTGTCTCTGTTATTAACACGCATGCAATGGTGACAAGATCTAAAGCTGGGATATTTAAACCTCGAGCCTTATGCGCCGATAAAGTTGAGGTTGAGTTGTGTACTATTGAGGAGGCTCTTAGTCATCCAGACTGGCAACTAGCCGTTCAAGCTGAGTTTGATGCCTTACTAGCTAACTCGACCTGGGAGTTGTATCCTCTCCCGTCTGGCCAGAAAGCAATCGGTTGTAAGTGGTTGTTTAAGATCAAGAAGAATCCTGATGGGATGATTAGTCGTCGGAAGGCACGATTGGTTGCCAAGGGGTGCTCACAGGTACCTGGTTGCGATTTTAAGGAGACATTCAGCCTGGTAGTCAAACCTGCTACCATTCGACTCATCCTGTCTGTTGCCGTGACCAAAGGATGGCATCTTCGGCAGGTCGATGTCAATAATGCCTTTCTGAATGGCGATTTAACTGATGATTTGTTTATGCAACAACCTCCTGGCTATGAGCAGTTTGGTCCAAATGGTGAACGGTTAGTTTGTCGGTTGACTAAAGCTTTGTATGGCTTACGGCAGGCTCCTCGGGCTTGGTTTGACAAATTAAAACAGTTCCTCATTTCTGCTGGGTTTACGGTATCAAAGTCTGATGCTTCATTGTTTGTTCGGTTGTCTTCTGATCATACTATCTACGTTCTTGTTTATATGGATGATATTGTTATCACTGGAAGTTCAGTTGATGAAATTAATTTTTTTGTTCAAATGCTCCACAACCAATTTGCTCTAAAAGATATGGGTGAGCTTCATTATTTTTGGGCATTGAAGTTAGCCAGTCTTCCTCAGGGAGTATTCACCTATGCCAGCAGAAATACATCCGTGAACTTCTTGCTTGTAGTTCTATGACTAAAGCCAGAAGTGTTCATACACCGATGATAACCTCCTCTCTGCTATTTAAAGATGAGGGTGAACCTCTTGCTAATCCAACTGAATATCGTAGTATTGCTGGAGCTCTTCAATATATCGTTTTGACACGACCAGATATTGCTTATGCAGTTAATCGGGTGTGTCAGTTTATGCATGCTCCCACTACATTACACATGGTAGCGTTGAAACGTATTTTGCGATACTTGTCTGGTACACTATCTCATGGTTTGGTTTTTCGCAAGTCTGATCGACTGTCTTTGGTTGGCTATGCCGATGCAAATTGGGGACTTGATTTTGATGATCGCCGATCTACTACAGGATATTTTGTGTACTATGGTGACAATCCTATTTCTTGGTGCTCTAAGAAACAACAAGTTGTTTCTCGCTCTACGGTCGAGGCTGAATATCGGAGTTTAGCCGCAGCTACTAGTGATGTTACGTGGCTGGTTTCCTTGTTGACAGAGTTAAACCTTAGTTCGGTTGATCTTCCGACAGTGTGGTGTGATAATTCTAGTGCTGTTGTTGTTGCAGCTAACCCGATCTTGCACTCTAAGTTCAAACATGTTGAACTTGACTTATTTTTTGTTCGGGAAAAGGTCGCTCGTGGTGAGTTGGTTGTTAGCGAAGTTCCTGCATGTGACCAAGTGGCGGATGTTCTTACTAAACCATTGTCCGCGTCAATGTTCACTCAATTTTTTCGTCGTCTTTGGGTCGTTCCACTTGAGGAAGTTAGGTGAATGTTATAGTATTCACAATACACATGTGTTTAATATAAGTGGTTAGTCAGTTAGAATTTGTTAGGCTATTCTGTTAACAGCAGTTTAGGCTTCCATTTCCTATATAATCATGTATTCTAGCTAGTGGAAAGGGCTGAGTTAAGTTTGTTACTTTGAGAATATTACTTTGTTTCTTTCTAAGAATTGTTTCTAAAGAGTACCTTGATTCTTCAGTATTCTTTCAATACATGAGACTTATGCACTGGTACATCAAATATTATTCCTAATTTTAATATTATTAATATTTTATTTTAATATTTTAATAATCATATAGATTATAATTTATAATATTTTAGTAGGGTTAATTGCACCAGACGTTCTCAAATTATGATTTACATTTTAAATTAGCATCCAAACTTCAAAACATTCTAATTGAATCTTTGTATCGATTATTTCTATTCTATTGGCCTAACCATTAGCTTGACTTGAGCATTAGATATGAGCTCAAATTGAACATGGAGCATATGGATCAAATTGTTCTTACTATCTATTTTCTTGACAAGTCAAATCCAAGTTGTTAATGCAATTAAATCTTGAATGACGTTTAGAATTTGGATGATAGTTTAGAAATGTTCGGTAGAATTAGTCTTATCTAGTAAAGAATGTCTTCCACCACTACCAGTGGAATGTTTAAACTCCACAAACATGATTAGATTTAGACAAATGTCCTATAAGGGTATAGTAAAATATTAAAAGGTTAAATGTTTAAAAAAAGAGACAAGTCAATTTATTAAGGTTGTTTATGAAATAAAAAATGTACATTGTCAGTGTAAATACTCACCCATATTTTATTATTATAAATATTAATGCAAATAATATTTAATAATTATTATAATATTTTAAGAGTTTTGATAGTATAAATTTTTAATTATAATTAAATTAGATTATAAATTATATTGTATTCTAATATAATTATATGTTAAACATAATGTATTATTTAAGGAATATGTGTAAGATTTTTCTTAAAGTTACACATATAGTCACAATTGCAATTACAAATAATACATTTAAATATCTATAATTAGAATTAATTATTATAAAGTATGTTTAGACTAGGGTGAGCAAAATCCGATTTGATTCGAAAAACTCAATAAAATTTCCAAATTTTGAATTAAATAATTCAAGTTATTTGAGTTAATCAAGTTATTTAGGTCAACTCGAATAAAAAAAATAAGTTTTTCGGATTAACTCAAATGTGAATTACACAATTCGAGTTATCCAAAAATCCGAATAAGAAAAAGCAAAACTATGTCATTTTGATAAATGTCGAAACCATTTTTAAAATCGTGTTTTGGAAAATGGGAATCGACTTAAAAAAACGAAAACGGGAGTCGTCACCAATTTTTTTAGGTGTGATTGGATCACCTTTAAAATATTTTGTTTTAAAATCATTAGTTTTGGTCTACGAAATAAAAGAACGAGTTCGGGAGTCGGTTACGTACGAGGAAGGATTAGCACCCTCGTAGCGCCCAAAAATTGGTACCTAATTAATTATCAAACGTCTTTAAGGTCGGAAATTTAAAAATTTTAAGATACAATCCTCTTTAAAATATCTTGATTTTGAAAATTGGGATTCACTTGTATCAAAACATTGACACTAAGTTAACCTTTTGGAAATCCCTATCTCGAAACGACAAATCGCCACATCCAATAAGTTAGGACACAATGCTTTGAAATTCCAAGACAGTTGCTCGTATTTTGAAAATCTTAAAAACTTAGAAGGGTACTTGACTTTTCGAACTCAACGAGAAAAGTTGCAACCCAATAAGTTAGGGCACTACCTTTCTCGAAGATTCCAAATACTAAGCATTGCCTTTTTATTTTTGAAAATTTTGAAGTCTCTTTTTAAAACCGATGCATGATGGAACATATTATCATTATGGAATAGAATATTGCAATAATAAGTGAATAAAACACGCTTTTAAACAATACAATGGCAATAATACAAAGATCATATACTATATACATACAGGTTTAAAATTACATAACATCATATATATAAAGATACACATAGCATATATTGAAAATGAATAAGCAAAACATACAAACATACAAAGTAATAATTAAGAAATGATGCATGATATACAATTTAATATATATATAAAAAAGTATCAATGCACATGTTCATAAAATATAACATCAAATAATCATTAGAAAATAACATTTAATACATAAATGATATATATACAATAAAAATATATAAAAGAATAAAAATATAAAATAAAGTGAGTAATTGTTAACAAAATATACTTATAAAAAATATGATATTTAATAATAATTTTAAAATAGTATTTAATATATAATATATAATAATAAAAATTATAAAAGATTAATAATTATGTATAAAATAAAAATATATTGGTTTAGAAAAATAATGTATAAAATATCAAATATGTGAAAGGATTTATATTCATAATAGAATAATTATATAATATATACAAATATAAATTTAGAATAATATGAAATAAGTAATTAATGATGAAATATATGTATTATTATAATATCTTCAAAATGTGTAATAATAGAATATAAGTAAAGTAATTATTAACATATAAATTTATATTTATATAACAATGAATGTAAATAAATATATAGGTTAAATTTGAAGTTCAATAAAATTACAGGGCAAATTTAAAAAATAAAGCTGAATTAAGGTCCTAATTAAGACATGCATAAAACAAAAGGGACTTATTGGGCAAATCGCCCTATTCCCCAAAACGGCAGCGTTTTAAATCGGGGTTTAAAATAGCTATTGCAGGGACTAAATCAAAACTGAAACAAAATATTAAGGCTAAATTATAAATAAAATAAAACATAATTGTAAACACAAAAAAATGGAAGGACCGATTGAGTAATTAACCCAATCCTCAAAAACACGCGGATCCTCCCCGGGTAATCGGGTCAACGCGCGGATCCCGTGCCTAGAAACGACGTCGTTTTATGCTTATTGGATTAAGCCAAAACGGCGCCGTTTCATTTATGCTATATAAGTTAAACCTTTAGTTTTAAAATCATTTGTGACCCGTGTTTTTTTTAAAAAGAAAAACTAAAATTCTCTCTGCATAGGAGAAGAGAGAGACCCCGGCTCTGTCCTCCGGCCACCGGGTTGCATTCGTGCACGCACTTCACGCGCCGCCTTTGATGCCTCGCGTACGGCGGTTAGGGTTTTCAAAACTCTATTTTTCGCAGCCAATCAAAAAGGTAACTCCGTTTTCTTTTTGTTTCCTTTGATTATATTCTAAGATCGGCGTATTCACACCAGAAAATAAACATGTAAATGGAAAATAATAATAAAGTGATTCGATTACCTTAAAAAACAAAGACTATCTTTTATTTCTTCTGTTTTTTATGAATACAACCGTCTGTAACTCCCTATCTTTCTGTGTTTTTCTCTCTGTATATCTATGTGTGTCCCCCATTTAAAATAAATAAATATTTATTTATTTATCTATTTTCATTTGGTCTTAAGGCCCGGTTAAATTTGGGCTATTACAGCTGCCTCTCTTTGCTCATTGCTGTGTAAGGGAATCGAGCAAAGATTTAGAAAGACCAAATTTGACCGGTCCTATCAAATCATGGTCTTTAATCTTCTTGTAAACTTATGACTGTCATGTTGATATCTTCGATCTAATCTCCGCCAAACACAGAGACGCCAAATCTGCTTCTTTGGTTTGTTCTCTGACAATACAGAGATGCCAAATCATCTTAGATTTGCTTCATCGTAAGCACATGAAAGCCAAATCAGCTATGTCTTCGATTTGTTCCTTGTAAGCACAAGAATGTCAAATCATCTTGGATCTTGCTTCAGTGAAATTATTTGAATGTGAGATCTGCTATGTATCTGCTCCCCGTTGAAGTGGAGATGCCAGACTTTGATTTGTTCTCTGACAATACAGAGATGCCAAATCATCTTAGATTTGCTTCATCGTAAACACGTGAAAGCCAAATCAGCTATGTCTTCGATTTGCTCCTTGTAAGCACAAGGATGCTAAATCATCTTGGATTTGCTTCAGTATAAACATCTGAAGGTGAGATCTGCTATGTATCTGCTCCCCGTTGAAGTGGAGATGCCAGACTTCGATTTGCTCTCTGACAATACAGAGATGCCAAATCATCTTAGATTTGCTTCATCGTAAACACGTGAAAGCCAAATCAGCTATGTCTTCGATTTGCTCCTTGTAAGCACAAGGATGTTAAATCATCTTGGATCTGCTTCAGTATAAACATTTGAAGGTGAGATCTGCTATGTATCTGCTCCCCATTGAAGTGGAGATGCCAGACTTTGATTTTCTCTCTGACAATACAGAGATGCCAAATCATCTTAGATTTGCTTCAACGTAAACACGTGAAAGCCAAATCAGCTATGTCTTCGATTTGCTCCTTGTAAGCATAATGATGCTAAATCATCTTGGATCTACTTCAGTATAAACATCTGAAGGTGAGATCTGCTATGTATCTACTCCCCATTGAAATGGAGATGCCAGACTTCGATTTGCTCTCTGACAATACAAAGATGCCAAATCATCTTAGATTTGCTTCAACGTAAACCCGTGAAAGCCAAATCAGCTATGTCTTCGATTTGCTCCTTGTAAGCACAAGGATGCTAAATCATCTTGGTTTTGCTTCAGTATAAACATCTAAAGGTGAGATCTCCTATGTATCTGCTCCCCGTTGAACTGGAGATACCAGACTTTGATTTGCTCTTTGACAATACAGAGATGCCAAATCATCTTAGATTTGCTTCAACGTAAACATGTGAAAGCCAAATCAGCTATGTCTTTGGTTTGTTCCTTGTAAGCACAAGAATGCCAAACCATCTTGGATTTTGCTTCAGCCAGATCTGCTATGCTGCGGCCTATTACCCTATTGCTTAGGGGATTAAGGCGCGCCATCTTTGATAACCTGTAGAATAATTATGCTTGATAATTAGGATGCTATGATCGAAGTGAGTCGAATATTTCTAATTAAACATGTTATGATGCAAAATGTTGTGAATATGACCCCTATCCTAGACGTCATCACTTATTATTTCTTTTGTTTTTTCAAAGTATCATTCTTGCTCAGCCTGTAGGCCTGTTCCCTTCCTCCAATGTTACGATCCACTGAGGATGTCTGTAAGACAATCTTTCCTTAAATTGAATCGTTGGTTTTGTCCATTTTCCTTTTGGACTGGAAGAAAGAAATTCCTCGAGTTCCCTTATCCCTTACTTACGTAAATTTCTCGAACAATTATCTTGTTTTAGTTTCTTGTATTATCTAGAAATTCCAGAGTAATGCGCAAAACTTCATTTGTGAACATATTTAGTTCATCTATCATTATTTCAATGCTACATACTTAAAGAATAATAGAAGATAAATAAATCTCTAAGAATAATTGGATTTGAATGAATTATCAAAAGAAAAAATACAAAGGAAATTAATCTGAAAGCCTATCTTTAAGAAGAAATAGAATCTAAAGATAGCAGACAAGATAAAAGTTGGATGCCCAAGATATCGCCGCTTGAGTATCTATACACCAGCTTTATGAAGTCTTTCTTGAGTTCAACATGTGTTTAAAAGACCCAAAATATTTTGTAGATGCCCCAATATGCAACGTGCTTCACTCTTTATTGAATATATCAAGATCACTGTGTACTCTACAAAATTTAAGCTGCCATTTCGGGTTTTCAACTCAGAACCCCTTTGGTCACAAGGTGCCCTTTTCAGGTTTTCACCTTGGCCTCTCCGTTTTTTTTTTTAAATCTCAAGGCGCCCTTTGCGGGTTTTCACCTTGGATTCTCTTCTCCTTTAGACAAAGTATTTTTTAACTGAGTCTGAGTTCACTGGGTTGGGTAAACTTTTCCCATCCATTTCCGTTAAGATCAATGCACCGCCAGAGAAAGCTTTCTTCACGATATACGGCCCTTCCCAGTTCAGCATCCATTTTCCCCTAAAGTCTTTTTGAATAGAAAGGATCTTTTTCAGTATAAGGTCTCCTTCGTAGAACTCTCTTGGTCGAACTGTCTTGTCATAAGCTCGTATCATTCTCTTCTGATACATCTGACCATGTCGAATGGCTCTTAGCCTCTTTTCCTCAATCAAGTTCAACTGGTCATATCGGGATTGAATTCATTCAGCTTCATCTAACCTTATCTCTGTCAAAATTCAAAGTGAAGGTATTTCTACTTCAATAGGTAACACTGCTTCCATCCCATAAACTAACAAGAATGGGGTTGCCCCAGTAGAGGTTCTGACGGATGTTCGATAGGCCAGGAGTGCAAACGGTAACTTCTCATGCCAATCTCTATAGGTCTCAGTTATCTTCCCCACTATTTTCTTAATGTTATTGTTGGCAGCTTCTACTGCCCCATTCATTTTTGGATGATAG
Source organism: Gossypium arboreum (assembly GCF_025698485.1). Classification (NCBI taxonomy): domain Eukaryota; kingdom Viridiplantae; phylum Streptophyta; class Magnoliopsida; order Malvales; family Malvaceae; genus Gossypium; species Gossypium arboreum. The sequence continues at coordinate 20,296,854 of NC_069080.1, forward strand.
GAAGAAGAATTGTGATGTTTGATCTTGAACTCGCAAACCTCTGCTATCATTTTGTTGTTCAAGTTCAATGCATTGTCGGATATGATCTTCTCAGGCATTCCATACCAACAAATGATCTCCTTCTTCAAGAATCGACTCACGACTGATTTAGTAACATTCACATAAGAAGCAGCCTCTACCCATTTTGTAAAGTAGTCAATTACCACGAAGATAAACTGATGTCCATTCGAAGCTTTCGGTGATATTGGTCCAATGACATCCATGCCCCACATGGAGAAGGGCCATGGAGAAGTCATAACATGTAAAGGTGAAGATGGTAACATGTAAAGGTGAAGATGGTACATGAATTTTGTCCCCATAAATCTGGCACTTATGGCATTTCTTGGTATAGTTGATACAGTCCCCTTCCATAGTGGCCCAATAATAGCCAAACCTCATGATTTGCCTTGCCATCGTGAACCCATTTGCATGCATCCCATATACACCTTCATGAACTTCTTCTAAAATTAGCTTAACTTCCATAGCATCGACACATCTCAAGAGTACTTGGTCTTTCTTTCTCTTGTACAGGATATCCCCGTCCAAGATATAGTCACAAGCTAACCTTCTTAAAGTTCGTTTGTCATTTTCATTAGCCTGTTCAGGGTATTTACGATCTCACACATATCGTAATATATCCTGATACCAAGGGTTATCATCTTTCTCTTCCTTCTCAATGTTACAACAATGAGCTGGAGCCTCGTAGACGCTCATTTGAATTGGTCTTATCTCTTCCTCTTTATTCGCCTTAATCATTGAGGCCAAGGTTGCCAAAGCATCTGCCATCTGATTTTCATCTCGTGGGAGATAATTGAAGGTGACGTCATCAAACTCCTCAAGTAACCCCCAAACTACCTTTCGATAATTGATCAATTTAGGGTCCCTTGTCTCCCATTCGCCTCTAAGCTGATAAACTACCAACGCAGAATCTTCATATACTTCTAGTTTTTTTATATCTCACTCTATAGCTGCTTGAAGTCCCATGATGCATGCTTTATACTCAGCCATATTATTCGTGCAATCAAAGTCCAACTTGCACGTGAATGGGTAATGATCGCCATTCGGGGATACCAAGACTGCCCCAATTCCATTTTCAATTGCATTAGAAGCCCCATCAAAATTTAGCTTCCAAGGAGAATCCTCGGTCATTGTTATGCACATTAACTCCTCATTTGGAAAATCAAAGTTCAATGGCTCATAATCCTCTAGAGCCCTACTGGTCAAGAAGTTTGCTACCGCACTTCCTTTTATAGCCTTCTGACTTATGTAGACTATATCAAACTCTGAAAGCAAAATTTGCCATCTCGCCATTCTCCCATTTAGAGCCATTGACTCCATCATGTATTTCAATGGATCAAGCTTAGAGATGAGCCAAGTGGTATGGTATAGCATGTACTGTCTTAATCTCCGAGTTGTCTAAATTAGCGCACAACACAACTTTTCAATCGGTGGATATCTCATCTCACAGTTAGTGAATTTCTTACTGAGATAATAAATTGCCTTCTCCTTTTTCCCTGAGTAGTCATGCTGGCCAAGCACACATCCCATAGAATTATTGAACACTGACAAGTACAGTATCAACGGTTTATCTGGGCTTGGTGGAGATAATACCGGAGCATTCAACAAATACTACTTGACCTTTTCAAAAGCATTCTGGCACTCCTTATCCCAAGTACCTTGATTGTGCTTTCTAAGGAGACGAAAGATAGGATCGCATTTCTCGGTCAGTTGTGAAATGAACCGAGTGATGTAATTCAACCTTCCTAGGAATCCTCGAACTTCCTTCTGAGTACGTGGTGGAGGTAACTCTCGTATGGCTCTGACCTTGTCTGAGTCGACTTCAATTCCTTTTTTACTGACTACGAAGCCTAATAACTTTTCCGATCTGGCTCCAAAGGTACACTTTGCTGGATTAAGCTTCAACTGAAATTTTTTCAGCCTCAAGAACAATCTTCTCAAGACCTCAATGTGCTCTTTTTCTGTATGCGACTTGGCAATCATATCATCAACGTATACCTCAATATCCTTATGCATCATGTCGTGGAATAAGTTTACCATGGCCCGTTGCCCTGCGTTCTTTAGTCCAAACGGCATTACTTTGTAGCAAAAGGTGCCCCATAAGGTTATGAAGGTGGTTTTATCCATGTCCTCTAGATACATCTTTATCTGATTGTATCCTGAGAAACCATCCATGAAGGAAAACAACGAATATCCTGCTGTGTTGTCCACCAAAGTGTCTATGTGTGGCAAAGGGAAATTATCTTTGGGGCTAGCTTTATTTAAATCTCTGTAATCAACACACATTCATAACACACATTCATACCTTTCCTTCTTTCTTAGGAACTGGTACAATGTTAGCTACCCATTCGGAGTATTTCACTTCTTGCAAGAATCCTGCATCGAACTGCTTCTTGACTTCACCCTTTATTTTCAGAACAATATCTGGCCTCATTCTTCGCAACTTCTGTTAGACTGGCTTACAATCCTGTCTTATCGGAAGACGATGTACTACAATGTCGATACTTAATCCGGGCATATCCTGATATGACCAGGCGAAGATATCCTTGAACTCTCGAAGCAACTCAACCAGACCATGTCTTGTGTCCTCGGTAATCAGTGTTCCAATTTTCAACTCCTTCCCTTCCTCTAAGGCTATATTCTCTATTGCCTCTTTCTCATGTGGCATGATTTGTTTCTCCTCCTGCTTTACCATTCTTAACAGATCAAGATATACGTCATAATCTTGAATATCTTCAAAATCCTTAGGTTTCTCTAAACACATGTCTTGCTCGCAAGAGAAATCAAGAGTTGCAGTATCGGTGCTCATATCATTGATATCTAGGGACCTGTGGGGGTATGAAAGAATATACAAAGAATGAATGAATCTAAGAATGATTGTTTATGTGCTATGAATAGAAGAATAAGAATTGCCAAAATTTAAAGGAATATTGGTCGATAAAAGTGAAACAATACTTGTTTAAATTGATAAAAGTTATGTTTTATTTAAATAATAATAGATGAACATAAACCTATTTCACAAATGTAATCTTACTACTCCTAGGCCCTAGAGTAACAGACATGTTTCGAGAATTACTCTGAAAAATTCCTAAAGACTACAGGAAGATCTTCCGCAGTCCAATTGTTTAGAGGGCTCCCCGGTTCATAAGGGCGAATGCCCTCGAGGTTTCTTTGCTCCAATCCATCATCGTGTACAGCATTAATCTGATGACTTTCTTCTACCAATAATCCTTCTGACTTAAAGGATTTGGAAATAGGTGGGAATGTCATCGGTTCCCACTCTACTTCTCCTCCGTTCAAATGCGCCTTTCTTCTCGCTTGGCGCTTCTCAATCTCTTGCCTCTTGTGCTTATGGTCTGGCTTGAAGCCCAAACCAAAGCGATCTTTCTTCTCAAACAGTTTTGGGATTTGAATCCCTCCTTGCAACTGTCTTCCTAGTCCCTTTCTTGGTAATGCCGCTTTTCCCATCATCATTTGCAGGGTCATCCTTGTGGCTCTAGACATTTTGGGTACCGACACCTCACTTCCTTCCAAAATAAAGGTTGCATTGATGATTTCTAAAGAGCGAAAAGAACACTCAATAGCCTCTTCATTCGCCTCGACATAAGGGGCCTTGCTAGTGACTGCTGCTATAATGTCCTCCTCCACATTGATGGTTATTAACCGTCCATCTGTCACTAACTTCAATTTTTGGTGCAATGAGGAAGGTACCGCTCCTGCCGAGTGTATCCATGGCCTCCCCAATAAATAATTATAGGAGGGCTTGATATCCATCACCAAGAAATCAACTTCATATGTATTTGGCCCAATTTCCAAAGGGATATCCATTCGTCCCATCACTTTCATTTCAGTTCCATCAAAGGCTCTTACCACGTTATGACATGTTTTCATATGCGAACTGTCAATGGGTAATCTGTTCAATGTGAATAATAGAAGGACGTTCAAGGCAGACCCGTTATCAACGAGTATACTTGGCAGCGTGTATCCTTTGCACCGAGTAGTGATGTGCAAGGCTTTGGTTGACCCTATGCCCCCAGGTGGAATTTCATCATCATTGAAGTGGATGAAATTGTCAGCACTGATGTTATTTACCAACCGGTCCAACTTGTTAACGGATATATCGTGGGTGACATATGTTTCGTTAAGCACCTTCAATAATGCATCCCGATGCACCTCAGAACTCAGAAGTAGGGCTAATATTGATATACGCGCTGGCTGCTTATGCAACTGCTCGACCACACTATACTCGCTATGCTTGTAGAACTTTAAGAATTCCTTAGCCTCCTCCATCTTCATCGGCTCGTTGATGGGTATTTCAGTCTCTTTCTCCTTCTTAATGTCAACATCCTTTGTTTTCGTGGGCTCCACTCTGATGCCCCCCATCATAACGCTTCCCACTTCGCGTATGGGAACCTTCATTTTGCTCGCTCCTAGATGCACTGGCTATGCTCTCCCCCTCAGGTACTGTTACACTGCAGTCATAACTCCAGGGCACCTTCTTGTCATCCTTGTAAGGGAAAGGAGTGGGTTTATGGATGACGACCTTGGGCCCAGTTGGCGTCCCCACTTCATTATTCCCCGGCAAGGAAATAATAATTCTTGGTCGGCTAGTTCCTTGTTGTTCATTTTCCAGCACGTATATTTATCTTTCACAAGAACTACCCTAAAAAATCTGTAGCTCTTTGTTAACCATAAGGCCTTACACCATAGCCTTGAACTCCTCACAATTTTGGATCATATGACCTATTTCTCCATGGAATTCACAATAGTTCTCTATTTCTCCTCTACCTTTTCCAGAGGTCAACATACTTCTCTTCACCATCTCCTCCCATATTACTTTCATGGGCGTCTTCACCTCAGCAATATCTTCCTTGATTTTTTCTTCCCTTATTTCGTCGATAGCATTCACTCATTGATTGCCATGATCTGGTAACGGATTTTCAGTAGTAGGGGTACTGTCGAATTTCACAACCCCCATCTTGATAAGCCTCTTCACGACCTTCTTGAATCCGATGTAGTTTTCAATCGAATGCCCCGGTATTCTCGCGTGATATTTGTATTTTGCACTTGTATCATACCATTTAGGGTACGGTGGCTGTAGTGGTTATAAGTGAAATGGAGCAATGGAATGTGCATCGTATAAGCTTTGATAAAGCTCACGATACGTCACAGGGATAGGCATGAATTGCACCCTCTCCGAATTCTGTCTTGTTCCCGATTCCTGACTTCGAGTACTTTGTTGCTCGACCACAGCTACTTTGGGTTGACCAACTGTGATTGCCCTCGAGTTGAGGCTATTCATATTATTCACCTCGTTGTCCTTTCTCCTTGAGGTCGATCTTTTAGCCATTTCCCCCTCAATTTTACTGCCCCTTACGGCATTCTCAATCATCTCTCCTGCCATAACTATATCCGCAAAACTTTTTGTGGTGCTTCCAATCATATGAGTGATGAATGGTGCATTCAGAGTGTTGATAAATAACATGGTGGTCTCCTTTTCTAACAGTGGTGGTTGTACCTGCATTGCCACCTCCCTCCATCATTGTGCATATTGCCTAAAACTTTTATTAGGCTTTTTCTCCATGTTTTGAAGTGTGATCCTGTCTGGCGTCCTATCAGTCACATGGTTGTAATGTTGCATGAAGGCCTGCGCCAGGTCTCTCCATGAACCAATTCTTGCACGGCTCAACTGATTGTACCATCTAGCCGCTGCTCCTACTAAAGCTGTCTTGAAAACAATGGATCAATAATTAATCATTGTTCACATACCCAGTCATTCTTCTACAAAACATTGTTATGTGTGCCTCTGGGCAAGTAGTCCCATTGTACTTTTCAAACTCTGGCATCTTAAATTTATGAGGAAGCACCAAATCTGGGACCAAACTTAAGTCTTTGGCATCAATCCCGTGATGATTGCCAGCGCCTTCTAAAACCCTAAACTTCTCCTCTAACCACTTGCAACGATCCTCCAATTGTTTCGTGGATTCGGTTGCCATTATTTCCTTCTCCATCAGATCTAGATCAGGAGTGATAGAGTTGATCAGGCTATCACCCAAATTATTTCCCAACCCATATGGGAAATTCACGGGGATTCCAGCATCAACCGGCCTATTATGAGACCTCACAGTGACAGATGGCATTCTAGGAGGTGCTTCGATTTGCAGTGGCACATGAGGCGGAGTAAAACCTAGAGGAGGACCTTCATTCTCCTCTTCAATGATTGCCATGACAGCTTTTCCTTTATCAGTGGCCCTCAGTAGCAGAGCCATTTCAGCCATCATATTCCTCTGAGCCTCTAGCATTTGTTCCCTCATTTCGTTCTGCATTTTGGCTAACTGCTCTTGCATTTGGTCTTGCATATCTTTTTGTAATTGCTCAAACCTTTGATCCATACTCTTATTTTTAGTGCGAGTGCCGTAAGGATGTGTGATTTCTAGATTTTCTTTTCTACCTTCGTAAGTAAACTTTAACTAATTAGGGTCTTTCTATAACTTTGAATGCAAACGATGTGATAAAATGCTATGAGATGCAAATGAATGCAAAAAGGCATCGATCTCAATTCAATCTCATTTACAAAACTTTATTTAGAAAAAGAATATATTTACATATAAATGGATTATATATACGTCTTTGCCCTAATGCCCAAAGTTCTAACTTTATCTAATAAAAAGGCTAACTCTCGACCTTTATCAGACGCTGACTCATACATTATACTCAAAGCATCAGCTCGTACTGCTAAGTCTCGAACATATTCAACAACCTCTCGGATCTGGGCTATAGCCTCTCCAATAATGTAATCCCTATCTCTAACTTGACCTTTAACTTGATGAAGCTCTTATTTGATACAATCTTCTTGCGCCTCAAGCTGCTCAATCCAAAGTTCACTATCATGCAATGCCACTTCCAAATCTTCAACCTTACTTTTTAGCTCTTCTAACTTGACCGTAGAATCATGGTTTCAATGCCAACGAAGGGATCTTCCAAGCTCAGTTACCTTGGTCTTCAACCCTTTATTCTCTTCCTTTAACGCCAAATTCTGCAACTGCATCTCTTAGAACTTCCTCTCCCAATACTCGGCTCTAGCCTTTTCCTCTTGGACCTCTTTCTGCCACTGATCTGAAGATCCTCCTACTCTCGCTCTCCTCAAGAATACTTGTGCCTTTTTGTAATGCTCCTTTAGATCATCTCGATCTTCCTCAATCTTCCTCTTTTCTTTCTTCTCTTTCTCGACCTCCATCTTTTGAACATCGATGTCCAAGCTCAAGTACATCTTTTCTTCTTCGAGCTTTGCTACCCTCTTCTCGAACTCTAAGTTCTTTCTCTCGAACTCTTGCTTCATAATTTCTAACACTGAGGGCATTACAAGTAAATATTCCTCTATCAGTCGAGCTCCTTCCACGCTTGGCTTAGGGATGTTATCATTAACCATTCTGCCTCTCCATTCGACATATTCTGGTGTCAAAGCAGGATTAATGGCCACTCCCTTCAACCGATAAGCCTTTTTCCAAGCACTAGAAACTTCACTAACCTTCCTCTTGTAATCAGCTCCTCTATATACAAACTCACTTTGAGCTAACCCCTGAGTCGCTGGTACGAACTGTCTCAATCCATGCTGCCTCAGAACGAGCAAAGGGGCATAACCAATGGCACCCCAAATTCCCAACAGGGGGATCCAATCGAAACTGCCACATCGGTAAAGAATCTCACCAGGAATCATCCACGGAGCCCTCCACTCGATTTCGACTGAAGGTTCTGAAGTAGCGCTATCCAATTCTCTTCTGGAATATCAACTCTCCTAGTTGAAGCTACTATGTCCTTCAACGGTGAATAATCCTTGAAGAAGAGCCGACAAACCACCCTATCTATCAATCGGAAATGACTGTAAAACCAAGCCAAAAGTAACTGAGCACACCCTATAAACCTACCAGCACCAGCCCTCTTACATGCGCCTAAGGACCTGAATGTCTCCGCCAAAATCGCAGGGACGGAAGTGACCCTTTTACTGAGTCGATGAAAAAGATCCGTGGTTGCCTCGTCCACATATCCCAAAGCCTTAGGAAAAACCATCAGTCCATACAAACTTAAAGCAAAAACATCTACCTTCTCCGTCTCATCAGGGTGTGTCAGAATCAGATCTTTCAAAGCGTCCCACGAAATGCACTTGCACTCACCCTTCTCTTTAATTCTGGCTGTGATCCACTACTCGCTCATCCCCGTAATAATCATCAATTTCTTCCAAAAGGTAGGGACACAAGCAGCTCGAGAATAGATCCTATCGTTCTGAAACCTGGGACAACGAAGTAAGGTAGTGTACTCCTCCACAGTAGGTACCAAGTCTACTTCCCCAAAAGTGAAACAACTGTACGCCGGGTTCCAAAACTGAGCAAGGGCTCGGAATAAGTGCTCGTTTACCTGAACATCGAGCAAGTAAGGTAAGTCTCCGTAATTATCGTAGAATAACTGCTTAGTCTTTTTGCCCCACTGATCCCAAATTTCCTTAAGCTCTTGGAGATTATTCTGCGTGACACTAATACGAGTGTAATCTGACAGCTCCGACACGTATCCCACAGCTATACTATCTCCCTTTTCTAGTTGAGTTTGCTCAGACCATCTATGGACGTTGGCGTTGCCCTCCACTCTATCAAGAAGTCCGTTCTCCATAATAAAACTTCCTAACTTAGAAACTGACCGTGAATCGATACCTTTGTAAATGTAACATGACATGCAAACAAAAGAAAAGAGATAGTCAGTATCGCATGATATCAATAAATCTCAACGATAATTTATAAAGGTAATATCTAAAGTTTAACCCTAACTAAGTTGCGCTTTTACGGTTTTTCGATATGAAGTTGGTTCTAAAGTTTGAAGTACCCGAACCAGCAGATTCCTCGATTCTCACCCATTATAGGCTAATTTGAATCGAGTTCAGTTCAGGGGAATACATTTCCCTATGGCTACACGGAGATGAAAATCTCACGAAACCATAGGTACGGATGTATCCCGAAAGTGATCCACTATCCTGCACGGAGGCGAAAACCTCACGAAGGCGTAGTTTCTCACTCCCACTTAAGGGTGTGACCATAATGGTCATGCAAATGCAATGCGTATTAGAATATATAACATATACAATAATACAAACACATGTAATGCAAAAAGGATTGAATTTTAAAATTTTCAAATTTCCGACATTAAAACAAAAGGTAATCAATTATACGGCTTGACTGTCTTAGAGGTCCCCAGTGGAGTCGCCAAGCTGTCGAAACCATTTTTAAAATCATGTTTTGGAAAATGGGAATCGACTTAAAAAAACAAAAACGGGAGTCGCCACCAATCTTTTTAGGTGTGATTGGATCACCTTTAAAACATTTTGTTTTAAAATCATTAGTTTTGGTCTACGAAATAAAAGAACGGGTTCGGGAGTCAGTTACGTATGAGGAAGGATTAGCACCCTCTTAGCGCCCAAAAATTGGTACCTAATTAATTATCAAACGCCTTTAAGGTCGGAAATTTAAAAATTTTAAGATACAATCCTCTTTAAAATATCTTGATTTTGAAAATTGGGATTCACTTGTATCAAAACATTGACACTAAGTTAACCTTTTGGAAATCCCTATCTCGAAACGACAAATTGCCACATCCAATAAGTTAGGACACAACGCTTTGAAATTCCAAGACAGTTGCTCGTATTTTGAAAATCTTAAAAACTTAGAAGGGTACTTGACTATTCGAACTCAACGAGAAAAGTTGCAACCCAATAAGTTAGGGCACTACCTTTCTCGAAGCTTCCAAATACTAAGCATTGCCTTTTTATTTTTGAAAACTTTGAAGTCTCTTTTTAAAACCGATGCATGATGGAACATATTATCATTATGGAATAGAATATTGCAATAATAAGTGAATAAAACACGCTTTTAAACAATACAATGGCAATAATACAAAGATCATATACTATATACATACAGGTTTAAAATTACATAACATCATATATATAAAGATACACATAGCATATATTGAAAATGAATAAGCAAAACATACAAACATACAAAGTAATAATTAAGAAATGATGCATGATATACAATTTAATATATATAAAAAAAGTATCAATGCACATGTTCATAAAATATAACATCAAATAATCATTAGAAAATAACATTTAATACGTAAATGATTATATACAATAAAAATATATAAAAGAATAAAAATATAAAATAAAGTGAGTAATTGTTAACAAAATATACTTATAAAAAATATGATATTTAATAATAATTTTAAAATAGTATTTAATATATAATATATAATAAAAATTTATAAAAGATTAATAATTATGTATAAAATAAAAATATATTGGTTTAGAAAAATAATGTATAAAATATCAAATATGTGAAATGATTTATATTTATAATAGAATAATTATATAATATATACAAATATAAATTTAGAATAATATGAAATAAGTAATTAATGATGAAATATATGTATTATTATAATATCTTCAAAATGTGTAATAATAGAATATAAGTAAAGTAATTATTAACATATAAATAAAAATAAGTGAATAATACAAGTTAAAACTTTTGATCATAATAATATAGATAAAAAATATATAATAGTATAAAAATGACATAATAATATAAAATAAATATAATATATAATATGAAAGTATATATGTAAAAATAATATATAATATATATAAATAATATGAATAATAAATAATAAAATAATTATATAATATATAATATAAAAATAAGATTAAAATAAAAGCAGATAAAAAATTTATATTTATATAACAACAACAGAAATAAATATATAGGGTTAAATTTGAAGTTCAATAAAATTACAGGGGCGAATTTAAAAAATAAAGCTGAATTAAGGTCCTAATTAAGACATGCATAAAACAAAAGGGACTTATTGGGCAAATCGCCCTATTCCCCAAAACGGTAGCGTTTTAAATCAGGGTTTAAAATAGCTATTGCAGGGACTAAATCAAAACTGAAACAAAATATTAAGGCTAAATTATAAATAAAATAAAACATAATTGTAAACACAAAAAAATGGAAGGACCGATTGAGTAATTAACCCAATCCTCAAAAACACTCGGTTCCTCCCCGGGTAATCGGGTCAACGCGCGGATGCCGTGCCTAGAAACGACGCCGTTTTATGCTTATTGGATTAAGCCAAAGCGGCGCCGTTTCATTTATGCTATATAAGTTAAACCTTTAGTTTTAAAATCATTTGTGACCGGAGTTTTTTTAAAAAAAAAACTAAAATTCTCTCTGCAGAGGGGAAGAGAGAGACCCCGGCTCTGTCCTCTGGCCACCGGGTTGTATTCGTGCACGCGCTTCATGCGCCGCCTTTGATGCCGTCACGTACGACGGTTAGGGTTTTCAAAACTCTATTTTTCACAGCCAATCAAAAAGGTAACTCCATTTTCTTTTTGTTTCCTTTGATTATATTCTAAGATCGGTGCATTCACACCAGAAAATAAACATGTAAATGGAAAATAATAATAAAGCGATTACCTTAAAAAACAAAGACTGTCTTTTATTTTTTCTGTTTTTTATGAATACAACCGTCTGTAACTCTCTATCTTTCTGTGTTTTTCTCTCTGTATATCTATGTGTGTCCCCCATTTACAAGTGAAAGGGAAGGCTTTATAGCCTTAATCCTTTACATATTCTGGGAAAGAAATCTAAGATTTCTTTCCATTTTCGTGTCCTTTGTATCTTTGACTGATATGCTATGATTTTCTTGCCCTTTCCTGCTCTGTTTTTTCACATATCTGCTGTTTGTTTCCTTTTTTTGCAGGTGACTAGCGATGATCTCGGTGATTCAAGGGCTGCTGACGCGATTCGGGGCCGGATAGAGGGACGATCAGTGATCAGGGCACTGGTGAGCATTGAAGACCCTTGGGACAGCACATTAATGGCGGCCTCGTTTTCGGGGACTGAACAGCCACTCCCCGAATTCTCTAGAACCTCTTCCGGTGCCACAGTATTTAGGAAACCCTAGGGTTTCCTGTTTACCTTAAGTCTTTTGGGCCTTTTGGGCTGTTTCAGATTCGGGCTTAGGTATTTTGGGTTACGGGTGTAATAGGGTTTGCTGGGTAGTTTTGATTTTGGGCCTACTGTTTGGGCTTTGTAACCTGGACTTGGACTGTTTAATAAATAAATATTTATTTATTTATCTATTTTCATTTGGTCTTAAGGCCCGGTTAAATTTGGGCTATTACAATAAATGTTTACCTTTTCTAAAGTTAAAAGTCAAAACCATTAAGTTAAAAGGTAAAACTATGTTGTTTTGATAAATATTTACTAATTAAGTTAAAAGGCAAAACCATTATATTGTTTATATTCTTAAATAATTTTATACTTCGTTTCCTAGTTAAATAATCAGTTTATGTAAGCGCAACATTGAATACAAATAATAAGATTCGTTAACTCGACTCGACTTGATTCGAAATTGTTTGACTCGATTCGATCCGATTCGAAAAAAAATTTAAATTGAGTTTGGTTGCTAAAATAGGATTCATCAACTTGACTAACTCGAAATTTTTTTACTCGATCCGACTCGACTCTATCGAATGCTCACCCTTAGTTTAGACTGCTGATCAAAATATATCCAAACCTACACCAAAATAAATCTATATAAAGCCCATATATAATGGGATATTGTAACAACCCTCGCCCGACTCTGTAACGCCCCTTACCCGAGACCGTTGCCGGAGTCGAGCACAAGGCACTACTAAACTTATTTGAGCACTTAACCAAATTTAGATAATTGATATCCTACCTTTCAGACAAGCTGTCCAACTGCGTCATAGTTGCTAAATAATTCATATCTCGAGTTATAAAACTCGAAACCCAAATCCGTAAATTTTCCCTGAATTTATACTCATATATCTAGTTACCAATTTTTTTATATAATTTTTGGTTGGTCCAATTAGTACAGTTTATTAGTTAAATCCTCCCCTGTTTCAGGGTTTGGCTACTTTGACCCCTGTGCACTACGAACCAAATTTCTCTCTGTACAAAATTCAAATAACCATACCATTTATTTCTCTTAAAAATAGACCCAATGAGGAATCCATACATATACAGTATGACTCATAATTATTTTTGTGAAATTTTTAATGATTTTCTAAAATCAGAACAGGGGAAACTCGAAGTCATTCAGACTCTGTCTCACCACAATTTAAATATCTCATAACATAAACTCCAATTGCATGCGCCGTTTCCTCTATATGAAACTAGACTCATTAGGATTTAATCTCATTTTTTTCCCAGCCCTTAACTCAATTTACGTAATTTATGGTGAATTTTTAAAGTCAAACTACTGCTACTTACCAAAAACTGTTTTAGTACAAATATTGTTAACTAGTTCATAACATCTTTACTTCAATTCATTCAAACTCTATACATGCTATATAAATCTTTAAACATAAAACAAAAACTACCAGAATTGATCTAAATAGTGTGCCCTGTTGTGTTGATCCGATCTACCCACTTCACTTCAAGTCAATCTACATAAAAATATTAAACACACACAAGTAAGCTTATTGAAGCTTAGTAAGCTCATAGGCATATAAACACAAATCATATCAAATATCGTACACAATTATATATCTATTAGTTTAACTATTTCATCCTCCAAATCACAATTTCATTAACAACTCATTGGAATAATTTCCATATGGCTACTCACAATTTAACTCCCTTAGGCCCATTTCTCATTTACTTCATTGTCAAATTAGGGAACAATAAGGGAATTGAGTGATTCATTATCACATTGCCATAGTAAACTATGGACTTTCACATTGTTACGCATCACACATCGAAGCCATAGCCTTGCCATGGTCTTACACGGTTCACATATCATACCGAAGCCATATCCCAGACATGGTCTTATACGGAATCACATTATCACATTATACCGATGCCATAGCCCAGCTATGGTCTTATACGGAGTCACATTATCACATTGCACCGATGCCATAGCCCAGCTATGGTCTTAAACGGGCACACTTATCACATATTTTTCGTCAATTCATCAGGGTCACAGAATAGAAGCACTCAAATCCATTGTTTCTACTAATTTGTACTTTTAGTTACACATTATTCATTAGTTAATGCAAATTGATAGTATTCATCAACAATAAAATACTATAACAATCATAAGATTTTCATATCAAAACATTGAACTTTGCCATATGAACTTACCTAGACTAATTTGCAAAAGTCGTAGAAATTCAGGGACTATTCTTGAATTTTCTCCTTTCCACGATTCAGTTCGTTTTCTTGATCTATAATTATAAAATCATTCCTTCATTAGCATCCATTTCAATTCTATTTCACTTCACAATTTATGCTGTTCAAATTTCGAAATTGCACTTTACCCCAAAATTTACAATTTTCACAATTTAGTCCCTGCTCAATTCACCCATCAATTGAACTAATTTTTCTCAATTAACACTTTATTTTATCATTAGAAACTATTTCAAAACCTTTTATATTCTTAATTTCAACAGAAACCTTCAATTCACAACTTTTTCACAATTAGGTCCTAAATATCATTTCCTATCAAAATCACTTAATAAAACCACCTTAATATGAAATTAGAACTTAAATTTCGTAATAATTCATCATATAATTTCCCTATCCATCCAGGGTAACTTCCAATTTCACCCATAAAATCAAAAACTAATGAATTCTACAAGTGGACCTAATTGTAAAAGTCATAAAAACATAAAAATTATCAAGAAAAGTAAGAATTAAACTCACATTATGTAAAAATATGAAAAACCAGCTTTCTCCAGACCTTCTATGGCGTTTTTGGCTGAGAAAATATGAAGAAATGTCTAGATTTTTCAATTACATCATTATTTAACTATTAACTTTTATGCTATTTCCAATTTTGCCCCTTGTTCACATTGTTTTCTTGCTTATTTCATACCCAAACCGTCCAGCCATTAACCTTTGGGTCTAATTGCTCTTTAAATCCATCTTTTTAAATACTTAAGCTATTTACTCACAATTTAACAAATTTTGCGCTATTTTCAATTTAGTCCTTTTTAATTAATTAGCCATCCAAACGTTAAAATTTTCTAACGAAACTTTAATACTAACTCAACGACACTCCATAAATATTTATAAAAATATTTATAGCTCGATTTTCAACTTTGAGGTCTCGATACCTCATTTTTGACCCGTTTAACCTAATAAATTCTTTTAATTCACTAATTTCACCATTTCACAAATTCTTCTAAATTCTTACTTGACTCATAAATATTAAATTACTATCTTGTTCAATCTTATTTGTTGAATTTAGTGATCTCAAATCACCATTTCCGACACCACTGAAAATTAGGCCGTTACAGACTCGATCGTCATGTCCAAGCTACGGGGTGCTACATTCATTGCTGGAGCAACTGCAATCAATTATGCAACATTTAATCATTCACACATGTAATTTCATACCAATCAGATTCAAATTATGTTAGACAATCATTTCTGGGTCTTATACAAGCTTATGAAAGCTCTTTTGAAAACTCGAGCATGAAATAGGACCAAATTGTAAAGTTTAAAAATTTTTGGGTCAACATGCGACTTCACAATTTCCACATCGTAACTTCACCAACATAGTAAGTCATGTCACAACTTTAGGCATATCGACATCGCGGCATTACTTACTATCAGTCGATGTTGTAAGGTAGGAAGTTGGTTGTCAAGATGTGGCCCCTGTTTTAGTCAAAATCCCATTTGATACCTATTTCAAGCCTCTAACTAAACATTTAAACGATTCAACCAACCTTTTCCAAGTATAAAACTATTTCATCATGTTTAGTTTCAAGCATATAAACATAATAACTAACCATCTAACATAAAACTATTCAAGCAATTATCATTTTCTAACACCCCGAATTTTTAGGGTTAGAAGTTTTAGGTTTTACGGTTAGGGTCAGCGAGAAGGTTGAGTTTTTGTGTTTAGTTGTGTGTTTTAGTGACAAAATAGGCCTACTGGTTTGGTGGTTGAGTGAGTGTTAGTGTATCTCTGGATTCTGGGTTCGAGTCCTTGTGTGTGCGCTTTGGAGAAATGTTATTAATTTGTTTTGTTTTGTTAAATAGTAGTTTGTTTAAGTTAATATATATAACTATTTATTATTACTTTTCTTTTTATTTTCTTTTTGTTGATTATTTTTATTTGTTTTCTGGACGTTTCTTTTTGTTCCCTTTTTTTGGCTTCTTTTCTTTTTGTTCTTCATTATTTTTGGAACGATTTTGCTCGTGGATTTTGGAGAGTTGCTTCCTCGTCGTCAAGTTGGTGTCTAAATGTCTTTGATCGTGAATCAGGTGTGGGATTCAAACCTCTTCTAATTATTTGTGAATTGTTAATTTTTTACGAAATTCGATGATCTTTTTGTGTGTTCGGTAATTGGGCAAGTTAGGCTCTTGTCATTTGTAATTTTCTAAAATGTAGTGCGTTATGGTAGGTTTTTGAAGCGGCATGATTGAAGGTCGTTTTAGTGACCGGGAAACTTGATTTTCAGGTTAATTGTGGGTGTTTTTATGGCGACACAAGCGTGTGCTGGTTGACACGGCTGTGTAGAATTAGGAATTAGTGTTTTCAGGCAAAATTTGGTGCCACACAGCCGTGTGGCCGATTTAGGGATTTTTGTTGAGTTTCACAAGGCCGTGTCCCTGAGCACACGAGCGTATGTGTTTAGGAATTAGGGATTTAGTGATTTGGTACCACACGACCGTGTGGCTTATTTGGGGATTTAGGGATCCCATACGGACGTGTGTTTTGGACACACGGTCGTGTCTGGTGGGCACACAGGCGTGTGAGACTCTTACACGGTCGTGTCTGCCCTGTACTCTATTTTAGCATAGTTGGACAGTGAATTACACGGCCTGATCACACGACCGTGTACTTTACTCTACACAGGCGTTTTGACCCTCATACGGCCTAGCTTTTCCCACACGGCCGAGACATACGGTCGTGTGATTCTAAGTCACTTATTTGGTTCTGTATATGTTTTTTTTTTATCTGTGAATGTGTTTGTGTGTGTTTCGGCCATAGCTAAACTTTAGTGAAGATGGCTAAGATTTCTAATCTGGGCTTCAGCTTATGTGTTATTTGCGACTGAGCTGTGAAATGTTTGACTTTGAGTTCGATCTGTTGGGTGTATGTGCATATCTAATTCTTTCTGATTGTCTATTGACGTGTTCATTATTTCTATGAGTTTGAATGCATACATGCACTTGCATTAAGTATTTTGGGTTTGGTTGTAAGAGAAGGAAGACTGTTTCTATTCTGATCTGGCAGTTTAATTACAAGCTTATTTGCACAGCGGTTTACCACACTTAACGCTCATACATCAGCTTTGCTTTGTACCATTATCTAATTTGGCAGTTTAAACTGCATCATAACTGTACAACGGACTACCGTATTGCACTGTACTGCATATACGTCAGCTCTGCTACATATTAATATCTGAGTGGCTTAGTCCAAATACATGGTGTGTAGGGTTGGATGGGCGTTTCGAGGTCCTACGTGGTGTGTTTTGGTTAGATGAGCTTAATCGGCTCTTATGGGGTGTGATCGGGGGACGGAGAGGTGTGTTGGCAAGATGGGTAGGTCTTTTTACTTGACTACATTTCATACGCATCTATTTGAGTAATCTGGGTGTAAGATTATTTGACTGTATTTTGTCTAACTGTGTGTGACTTGGTGTGCTTGAGTTGCTACATTCTCTTGGGATGTTGGTTCCAGGTATGCTCTCTGACTCTGTGAGTGTCTGTAAGTCGGTTGCACTTTAGAATTGAGTTCTGTAATTCTTTTCAAGTCTTGTTTTAAACTCACATTTAACTCGAGTAGCTCACCCCTTAGTGTTTCCCCTTGCAGGTACGTTCAGTTTCGGTAGCTGAACTCGAAATGCGGAGGTCTCGGACATTCTCCGTTGAAAATATTTTATCAGTTATCTTTTTAGCTTTCATTTGAATTTCCATTTTGATCTGCAGCATTTTAATAAAATTGTGGTGCAAGTTCTCATTTGGAAATTACCGCTCGTACATTTTGTTTCGTTTATATATTAAGCTTAACTATAATTCTTTTGTTTGAAAGCCAACGTTAAATTGTTTTCAGTTTGTCAAACTTAAAATGTGCTAGTGGGAATTAAGACAATATGTTTTATAGAATTTTTCTACGATCACTTTGGTGATCAATGTAACCTCAGGATTCAGTTTAAACTTCTAGACCGGGTTTAGGGTGTTACACATTTTAACACATCTAAATCCTCCTCTGATTATGCAATTTCAAAATACTCTATTTCACTTTGAATTTTGAAAACCATTTTAACCAATGAACTTGATATTATCCAACCTAAAATATACACTAATCTAACTTAACATACTTAAAATTCACATTTAGCATCTCTAAATCATGCACCTAATAGATTATACACCATGTTAAACATTCAATTTCAATAATCACCTCATTTATCAAATAACCAACAACTTAAAATAACCATTTGCACAAGAGTTGTCCTATATACATGCCACAAAGTTTGGACTCAAAATAAATGTATCTACCATCTTTTGATAGTGTGAGCTTTACACTAATCCGAATTGGCAAGTTCCGCAAGGTGATGATCTACAAAGGAAGGAAAACAACGAGGGTAAGCATTTCAAATGCTAAGTAAATTCTAATGGAAAATACTTTGCTTACCTTGAACGTATCTAAGTAATTAGCAACCATAATGTTGGTATAACTTGGATAGGTCATGGCACTTTCATTTGTAGAAAGGTTGTAACACCCCAAACTCGATCTAGACATTATGGTCGTACTTGGCAATGTCACACGATAGTGTTTTGGAAACCTCGTTGTTACGATGAAAACATTCCATGTTATTATCTTTAGTAAACCTTTGTTAGAAATTAGGAAGTCGTCTTTATTCATTTAAAACATTTGTTTTGAAACATCCCTCATTGCAAAAGCTTTAATAAAACAGTCTAAGTGATCATGCGTTTAGAAAATACTTTAACTTTTTGAAAATCGAACTTCCTACGACCAGTAGATATAAATCCATAAAGTAAAATAAATAAATAAAAACCCAAATTTAAAACCAAAGTCCCAGAGGGTCATTAAATTACAACCCAAATAATCAATAATAATCAAATTATAAATTGTAAATTGAAAACCATGAAGTCTAAAAATTACTGTGGTCACTGCTGAGTCCTCTGTCGCACCAATCCATCTAAGTTTGGGGATTACCTATGCACATTAAACAAAAATGGTGAGTTTACGTAAAATCAGTGTGTAATCCCGTAGAAACAAACAAACAATCAATATTCATAGTGCACAGTTGAACAGTCTTGGGTCTAAGCCCTTTCCAGTATCAGTGATAGTTTGGGCCTTAGCCCATCTCAGTGCAGTGTCAAAAATGCAGTAGAGCCTTAACCCATCATAGTATTAGTAGCAGTAACAGTTATGCAGTAGCAAAATCCTACCCAACCATCCTCTACACACAATCTCCATCCAACCCTACACTCCATGTGGGGACATAATCAACCCACCCATCCGTACACTCCAAGTAGTACCGAATGTGGCACAAAACAGTAGTTTGCAGCTGAGCTGCCAGTAAATTAGCCTTAAAGCCTTTCAGTACACTTCCTCCGAATAACAACCCCTAACCCAATGCAATGCAACATACAATGGATGATATGCTATTATGCAATTTCAGTACATATATTCAGTTCAGATATTAACATCTTCAGTACAGATATCATTCAGTCAATTTCACACATTTAGGGGTCTAAGTAGCGCTTACCGACCTTATAGTAGGTTCACAGTCGACTTGGGGGACCCGTGCAACCTTAGAAACATTTCGGTAAAAATGGGCTCACACACCCATGTAGTCTTCCCGTGTGGCCCACTCGACCCAAAATGGCCTTGGCCGTGTGATCCATTTTTAATGTAACCCATGCTAGGTAAATATTCATATATGTTTTCACTATTTACTTATATGTTCATTCAAAGCTGTCTACTTGAGTCATTGTCACTAAATTATTTATATCCTGAGCTACAGAATTTAAAATTAAGATCCGCTTGATGTTTTTCAAACTAAACTCAAATAAATTTCTACCATAAATTTTTTAGACTTTAGAGTTTATCAAATAAGTACAGTAAAATCTTCAAATTTATCCCTATTCTACTGTTTGACAGCTTCAACATTTCCTTACTAAAAATTATTTATCTCTTAGTACAGAATTTGGAAGATGTTTTTGTTTATTTCTATTGAAAATAGACTCATTAAGGATTTAAAAATATAAATTTAAGCCCCTATTTATTTTTTTAAAATTTTTTATGATTTTCCAAAGTCAGAATAGGGGAACCAGAAATCATTCTGACCTTGTCTCACAAAATTTATTATATCTCATAATTTACAATTCCATTGCTTACACTGTTTCTTCCATAAAAAACTAGATTCAATAAAATTTAATTTTATATTTTATTCAACTTCTAACTCAATTTCCACTATTTTTGATGATTTTTCAAATTTAGACTACTGTTGCTGTCCAAAACTATTTTAGTGCAAAATGTTGATTTCCAAGTTTATAACACCATTATTTCCTTTCTATACAATTTTTTTCGCATCAATTTCTCTTATTTCTCTTATTTCTCGACAGCAAGCAATTTTAGCTTTTCACTGAATCTCATTTTCTGCGTTTCGGGTACACACTTGGTATCGTTTCTAATGCATAAGCACTCCTAAGCATCCAGAACCTAAAAATCGACCAACATATCTCCAGATTAATCACTTAATTCGTTTTTAATCTGTAACGACCCAAAGTTTACGGGTATCAGAAAATTTAATTTTCAGGTCATTATTTTTGCAAAATGAATTCGTAAATATTTATTAGAAATATTTACGAAGCTAGTAGTGTGTCTAATTAGATTTTGGTTAAGTGAATTAACTTGAATTAAAGCTAATTTAGTGAAAGGACTAGATTGAATATAGTGTAAAAGTTTAATTATAGATTAAAGAAAAGTTAAAGGACTAAATTAGTAAATAAACCTTAAGTGACAAATGTGTGGTAAAAATTAATTACATGTGTATAAAGTATGATACATACATGTGTAGTATAAATATATGTTTACTTAAATTATAAGTAAATAATAATAATATAATATAATAATTAAAGTAAATAAAGAAAATAAAAGAAATAGAATAAAGAAAAGAAAGGAAGGGGAAATGAAATAGAACAGGGAAAGAAAGAAAGAAAAAGGGAAAGAAAAAGAAAGTAAAATAGGGTTTTGAGGTTTGAAGCTTAATTGGTAAGACAATTTAGTCCATTTTCTTGTAATTCTGATGTTTTTGGAATCCTAGAACCAAGCTATACTTGAATTATGTTGAAATTTAGAAAGTTAGTGAATTTTTAGATGTTAAATAATTTTAATAAATAGATGAATTATGATATAAAGTGATAGAAATTCAAGTTAGAAGTGGCAGAAGGATTGAATAGTAAAAAGAGATATAAGTTTTGTTATAGTAGGGACTAAATGGTCTAAATTGTAGAATTGATGTTTTATATTTAATATGAAGAGCTGAAACTTGTTTAAAGTAGGTATTAAATGAAAATATGAGATTTATTTGAAGAAAAAGAATGGTTATGGTGGAAGGACTAAATTGGAATTTTTGTAAAAGTTACATGAAAAATAGAAGAGTGTGTTATTAAATGATATGTATTGGTGATTTTAAATATTAATTTTTTCGTAGCTAACGTAGCACCGAAAACGTCATCAAAAAAGGGAAAAGAGAAAGTGAGCGAAGATGACGAATAAACTCGAGAATTAACGTTTGTATTTCTATAACCAAACTTAATAGTTATTTTGATACATATTATTGATATTATGTATGGCTATTGAAATTAAGGTAAGTATTGATATTGTGGTATTGTGTTGATTTATGAATATTTGAATTGAAATGTATATTGATTTTTGATGATGAACTGAAAGTGAAATGAAAACCCTACTAACAGTGTTGGGCTAGTCGGATATAGTTGACATGCCATAGGATTGGAAGTGTTCAGGGATATTCCGACTTTGTGTCGATGAGACACTATAAGTGTCACCTTACTGTTACTGTTACTGTTGCTGTTCTGGATTCGTTCCGATGAAGTACTCTGTGTACCACTACTATTACTGTTCTGTTATTGTTATTGTTACAGCGTATTTCGGCTTCGGCCGATGAAACATTGTATATTATCCCGGTGTGTGGGTTAGATCCGTGTATCGTCTAGGTCCGAGTTATGTTAATAAGGGTAAATTACTGCATTGAAGACTGAATGATACTGACTGAATTGTATATCTTACTGGTTTCGATTCTAATGATAAATGTTATTATGAAATGAAGACAATTAATTGAATGTTCATGATGTGTTTATTTATTGAAATCTATGGTTTCAGTATAAATGCATAAATTAAGTATTGGTTTATAGAAATACCACTTAGTGTATACTCAGTGTACGGTTTATTTTCATGCGCAGGTTAGGTACAAAGTGACAAATGTCTCAGCATCCAAGCCAACTCCCGAACTCAAAACTTGGTGATGTATCTTATCTTGAGGAGTGACATGTACCTAGGTTGTTTTTGATGATATTTTGAACATAAGAGATGTTAGTGAGGATTGTTAATAGCTAGCTCATAGATGTAAAGTATATGATATAACATAGTTCATTTTGAACTAATTTGAATGGTTCTTAAGTATAAATTTGAAATTGCTTTGTTTAATGGTTAATAATATACTTATGTTGGATTATTATACTAGTATAATAAATGTGTATTAGATATGTTTAATCATGTTTTGGACTGGTTTAAAGATTGTATTTAAATTTCTTATTATTCAAGGTTTGCAGGGTTGGTAAACTTGAACTATAAGGTTCATTTTGAGTCCACACGGCTTGTCACACGGGCGTCTGATCAAACCGTGTGAGACACACAGCTCGCACACGGGCATGTTGATAGGCCGTGTGTCCCTTGCATCCTTAAATGTGAAGCCAGGATAGTACACGGGTAAAAGACACGACCATGTGTCTTGGTCGTGTGAAGGCAAAGGGGTTTCAAGCACGGTCGTGTGTCAAAATCATGTAAAAATGACTTAAAAATAAAGAAAAATCAGTTTATCACACGGCCTAGCCACATGGGCGTGTGCCCGGGCCGTGTGTCCCTCTGATGCTTAATAAATTGCAAGTCAAAATTGCCCACGGGCTGGCCACAACACGGGCTGACCACACGGGCATGTGCCCCTAACTTCAAGGAAAATTTTTCAAAGTTTTCCAAAGTTACCGGTTTAGTTCCAAATCGCTTCTAAAGCATGTAATGGGCCCCGTAGGTCTATATTAGGAACCTTATGGTGTAATTTGAAAAGTTTTTGTTTTGGAATGAAAAATTATGACTCGGTTTTGTATAAATGCTAGTGAATAAGTCCGGTAATGCCTCGTAACCCAATTCCAGTGATGGATATGGGTTAAGGGTGTTACATAATCAACCACTTTCGGAAGGAACTCGACTAAAAACCTAACAAAACCCTTACCTCACTTGAGTAACCACGACTTCGCACAATCACAGTGTTGATTCAAAACCACCAGTCCCTTTGTTAACTCCTAAATACCAAAAAGGAATTCCCCTTTTAGAGATTAACCAAGAACGATTAACAATAGACAAAACTGTTACTTACCGAACATGCGCAACCAATGATGAACAACCGAATCAATTGGAAAAAAAAGAAAGAAACAGAAAGGAAAAAAAGAATGGAAATTTCGGCAGCAACTAGGGGAAAGAATCGACAGATGAGAGAAAAAGAAGAAGAAGAAGAAAATATCAGAAAAAGTTTGAGGAATTGGAGAGAAAATCAAAACTCTATTTTTTTTTTGCAAGAAAAAGATAATCAGATTATTTTCTGATAACCTCTCCCCAATTATCTCCTAAAATCACTCCCTATTAACCCACTAAAACACAACTACTGAGTTACCCCAACACAACTCTTAGCCGAAATTGGAGCAAAAATACTGTCTCCATGCCATCACAGAGAATAAAACACAGGACCTCCAACACTCCACTTAACCACCAAACCAGCAGGCCCATTCTGATATAAACTTACCAACAATTAAACTTAAGCCCTTTGCACAATGTTAAGGCTTTATTTATAAGAATAGAAAATTTTGCCCAAGTAAGGCTTGAATTTG
Organism: Gossypium arboreum; assembly: GCF_025698485.1. NCBI lineage: Eukaryota > Viridiplantae > Streptophyta > Magnoliopsida > Malvales > Malvaceae > Gossypium > Gossypium arboreum. Next base: position 20,321,153 of record NC_069080.1, read on the forward strand.
GGACCTCTTACACACACCCAGAACACTTAATCACTGAAGCAGATACGCACTTGTGTGTCACATATACACAAAATCAAAAATTAAACTTTTGGGGCATTACAAAGGTAGCTTAAATGTTCATACCCAAGTAAGTATCAAAACGAAATACAAAACATGTCAAATTTTACCACATCCATATAATTCATATTAATATCATATTCTTTATCAATTTGTAAATCAATACCATTCATACATTACACATTTCCATGTCACATTCCATTAACAAACTATGGAATTGCATTATTTACATAACATTCATTTCAATTCCATAGCCAATTGATTCAACAAATCATTTCATTTTATTTTTTAAGTTTTCATTTTTGATATCTTGTTTCGCCCGATGGAACCCTAGTAAAATGGACTCGGATACACAGGTAAACTACACCACACCAAGTTGTTTGTTAAAGCTGAGACTACACCACACCAAAACATCGAAGTGTAAAGCCTATAGGCAATCATATGCATAAATATACACTAATACATCTCTCCACCACACCAGGGTCTCCATAGAGACATACAATACACAATGATCCGCAACAAATGTTGTAATACCCCAAACCTGACTTAGACGTTATGGTCAAATTTGGAAGAGTTACATTGACTCGTTTGAAACACTAAAAAAATCCAGCTTAAAAATCGTGTGATCTGAAATCTTAATTTAACTAAGCTCATACAAGTTTTAGAAAATCTCAAGTTTGAAAACTTTTGTTTTCAGTGTGTGCTTTGTAAGTATAAGTGTGAAAAAAACTCTTACGTATTTTAGTCAAATCTTATGTTCAAAACACGTATCATACAGTAAAATCAATTAATGACTTATTTAGTTTTGTAGTGGAAATTTCAGAGTTTTAATTTTCTAAAAACTGGATTCTAATTTGATAAATCATATAATTTGAAGTTTCATGTTAAAATACCAAAAACTGGCATTCAAAACAAATACCCAAATACAAAACCAAAATAAAAAATTAGTCCAAAAATAAAAAGTCCCCAAAACTTAATTAATTAAAAATAATCAAACCCACTTAAGCGAGAAACCAATCCAAGCTCTCGTACTCAATGATTACCTGAAAAGTTAGAAATAAAACAAAGGAGTGAGCTATAAAGCTCAGTGTGTAACACATCCCAAGTAACATATCGGACAAAAAAATAAACAGACAGATTCAAACATATTCTCGTATACAGAATCAAATGTATTTTCATAATCAAATACAGATGCATATTCAGATTCAGATACAATTGCAGGTTCAGGTCCTATCCCCATTCGTTATACACCAACTCCGTCCAACCAATTACACCAAATAAGACTACAAAAGTCCATCCATCCAATCACATCAGGCCGTGGTGGTATGCCACACATAAAGGTGTAGTTGAGCTACCAGACAGATATTACAGTTTAAGCGCTAAAGTTGCAATAATACTACCAGAATACACTTCCTCCATCATGTATCAAATCCCACCCCAATGCATATGCATTAACATCTAGCATATACTCGTAATGAATTAGAAATATGACATGCTTATGTAAATGTCATTAACATAGATTATATCATATGGCCTACACAAAGTTTATTAATTTGAGTCATGTGTATCATACGTAACCATGCTTCCGGAATTATCAGAACACGAAATGGAAATGTATTTTTCACATACCTTACCTATAGCACATATAGACACATATCAACATATGTCACATTTCAAGTCTTATTTACCAAATGAACCCCATAGAATGTCTAATTACGAATTTTAGAGTCAAATGAACCTAGGTGAAAATTTTTAGAAAATAGGCCCACACGACCCAACTAGCCCAGCAAGTGTGACCCACACGGCCTAGACATGCCTGTGTGGCCTACATGGCCCAAAACCTAGACCATGTGGCTCATATGGTTTGCCACATGGTTGTGTGATGTCGATAGTGAGTTTTTTAGCTTTCTGTCGATCATCATTTTTACGAGTTTAAGTTACACACCTTAATATAATGCGATGCCGACACAACAACAACAATTCCAGTTCTCCAAAAAAAATCATCAGTTAAACAACAACTAGACTGCTAGCGGGCTACGTATCTCATTATTTTTACCGAAGTTTCGAAGCACACATGACCAGTGGTGAAAACATAGAATTGCCAACGTCACTATGAGGAATCAAGGTTTGGACGACACTAAAAAAAATAAACAAGGGAAGGTAATAAGAGATTACCCACGTGAAATTATGGAAAACTGACAGGAGAAGGAAAAGCAAAAGAGAATTTGAATAAACATTTTTATAAAACCGATCAATAATTTCTATATTGTTATGAATATCTTATTAAATGGATGCCCATCAAGATCAAGATAAATTTTGATGTACTTTAAATTCTTATAGTCATTAGAAGTAGATTTCTACTTCATTTATATTTCTTATGACTATAAATAGAGACATTTGATAAGCTTTGTAAATATTCTGACTGATCAATAAGATAGGCTCTCTCTTTTGCTCTCTCATTTTATTTATTTTTTACTCTCTATCTATTTATTTTATAATACATATAAAGTTTAAAAATTAAACACTGCAACTGTTAAATTTTTAAAAAGGAGACCGATTAAACTTAAAAGAAAATCATCATAATAGGAGGCTTAATGATAGGCATAGAATGCCACAAAATATTGTAACAGACAAATTTTTAATGGTGTCAGAAATAGTGATTTGGCATCACTAAATTAGACAAGTAAGTTTGAAAATTTAATAAATTAATAATTATGGGTCAAGTGTGAACTTAGAAGAATTTTTGAATTAGTGAATTTTGTGTTTAAAAAACATGAAGAATTTAATAAGTAAATTGGGTCTAAAACGAGGTATCGAGACCTCAAATTCATAAGCCTAGCCATAAATATTTTTATAAATATTTATGGAGTTTCATTGAGTTAGTATTAAAGTTTTGTTAGAAAAATTTAACGTTTGGATAGTCAATTAATTAAAAAGAACTAAATTAAAAATAGTGCAAAATTTGTTAAATTGTGAGTAAATAGCTTAAGTATTTAAAAAGAGGGATTTAAAGAGCAATTATACCCAAAAGATAATGACTGGACGGTTTGGGTATGAAATAAGCTAGAAAACAATGTGAACAAGGGGAAAAATTGGAAATAGCATAAAAGTTAGTAGTTAAAAATGATGTAATTGAAAAATCTAGACATTTTTTCATCTTTTCTCAGCCAAAAATGCCATAGCAGGTCTCCTATGCTGGTTTTTCATATTTTTCAACCATGTGAGCTCAATTTTTACTTTTTCTTAGTAATTTTTATATTTTTGTGACTTATACAATTAGGTCCACCTATTGAATTCATTAGCTTTTGATTTTATGAGCGACTTTAAAAGTTACCTTGAATGAGTGTTGTAAATTTATGATGAATTTACATGGATTTAAAGCTTTTATTTCATTAGATGATGATTTTATTAAGTGATTTTAATAGAAAATTATTTTAGGACCTAAATGTGAAAAAGTTGTGAATTAAGATTTGGTGCTGAAATTCTGATTTTCAAAGGTTGTGTAGTAGCTTATAATGACGAAATAAAGTGTTAATTGAGAAAGATAAGTTCAACTGAAGGATAAATTGATTAGGGACTAATTGTAAAAATTGTAAAATTTGGGGCAAAAGTGTAATTTTAGGAATTAAGCGTATAAACTGTGAAGTAGAGTAAAATTGAAATAAATGCTAATAAATAAATGATTTTACAATTATAGATCAAGAACCCGAAGTGAATCATGGAAAAGAGAAAATAGCCGATTAGTCCCTGAACTTGTACGACTTTTGCGAATTTTCCCAGGTAAGTTCATATGGCTAAATTCAATGTTTTGTTATGAAAATTTCATGAATGCTATGGTATATTATTGTATACGAATGCTATTAAATTGTGATAATTGTAAAATAATGTTTGAGTAAAAGTACAAATTAGGTGGAACGACGAATTTGAGTACTTTCGTTCAGTGACTAAGATGAATTGACGGTAAAGACCATGATTGGACCATGACAACATTTGATATGTGATTCCCGTATAAGACCATAGCTGGGCTATGGCATCGGTATGATATGTGCTTCCGTATAAGACCATATTTAGGATATGGCATCGGTGTGATATGTGCTTCTGTGTAAGACCATATCTGGGATATGGCATCAGTGTGATATGTGATCCGTGTAAGACCATGGCTGGGCTATGGCTTCGGTGTGTGATATATGATTATGTGCAAGACCATAGTTATACTATGGCATTGTGAAAACGAAGTACTCAATTTCGTAACCGTTTCCTAAATTGATTAAGAAAAATAAGCGATAAATGGACCCAAGAGATTGAAATTGATTATTTATTGATATTGAGCTCAATCAAGTGAATTTTTGTCATTGATTTTGTGATTGACAGGAAGAATTGGTGAAATTATATATTGTATAATTGTTATAAGATTTTTGGTAAGAATTATTTTCTATACCTATGAACTCACTAAGCTTTCATAATCTTACTCTTATGTGTTAAATGTTCTTTGTAGATTGACGTGAAATTGGTGGATTGGATCAACACATCAGGGCACACTATCCAGATTACTTTGGTAAATTTTATTGTGCATTTTAAGGTTTATATGGCATGTATAAGGTTTAATTGAAAGGAAGTGAAGGTGTTATAAACTTAGTTATCAACATTTTCACTAAAATAGTTTTGGACAGCAGCAGTAGTCCAAATTTGAAAAATCACCAGAAATTTTGGAAATCTACTTAGAGGTTGAATAAAATATGAAATTAAATCTTATTGAGTCTAGTTTTACATAGAAGAAACCATGAAAGCAAAAGAATCTTATTTTATGAGATATTTGAATTTTTGTGAGACAGAGTCAGAATGATTTTGGAATCCCCTATTTTTATTTGGGAAAATCATTAAAAATTTTAAAAAAATAATTATGGGTTATAATTTATATGCTTAAAATCCTTAATTAGTCTATTTTCAAAAGAAATTGACAAGAGCATCATCCAAATTCTGTATGAGGAGATAATTAATTTTTAGTAAAGAAATGTCGAATCTGTCAAACAGCAGAATAAGGGTAACTTTGAAGAATAAACTGTACTTATTGGCTAATCCATAAATTCTGGAAATTTTACGATAAGAATATATGTGAGTATAGTTTTAGGAAAAATTATCAGATCTTAATTTGGAGTTTTGTAGCTCCAGATATAAATAATTTAGTGACTATGACTCAATTGGATAGTTTCGCTATGAACAGTAAATATCATGAATTATTTGAAAATGTTATGAAATTTTCGGTAATGCTCTGTAACCCTATTCCAGTGTCGGATATGGGTTAGGGTTGTTATATTTATCATGAGGGTGAAATCAAAATATATATATTTACAGAAGACTTCGAAGTTGGCAAGTTATTCTTTAACGTGCATAAGAAATATTTGCTGCAAAAACTGTACTATCAATATAGGGATTGTTAACTGTGCCCTTACATGAACAACACTTCACAATCTAAAGAATCTTGGAAGCTTATGCCAAATGCAAGTAATTGACCAAGCCTAAGAAGAACCATAATAAAGAAATGCAACCTAAAAATTTTCAATATATTGATTTTAGAATAGAAATTAATAAATAACTTTTCCCACAAATTCACAAATATCCATTAACAGAATAGTCAACTCAAAGTTCTTTTTTCCAAATTTTAAAGCCAATATTAGTTGGCCTTTTGAATCCATAAAAGTTTATGGAACTCACCACGAAATAGATGATACTAAGAGATCGATAAAATCTTCAGATCCAAGTAGGTAAGGGATTGATTGAAGATTGTTTACCTTTTAAAAGATATCAAGAACAATGTCATCAATCTAAACTGTGAATAAAATTAAAGAGTTGCTACCAAAAATTTAATATTCACTAGCTAAGATTCCTTCCTACACAGACTTGAACCCCAAAAAGATGAAAAAGGAAAAAGAAAAATGGAAAAAATAGAAAGTGGGGGAGTGGGATGCTAAGAAATGGAGAGCAATACGGAGAATAAATTCCTATTATTTTTTTTAAAAATAAACTAAAAATAAAAACATTAACTAAATTAATTCTGACTTCTTGATAACCTGCCAGATTGTTAGGAGTTTAAATTTAATAACTTGCTAATACTATGGGCCGCACAACAGAAAGAAAACAAAAATTTTTGTCATTTTGACATAACGGGTTTCAACCTCAAGATTTGAGGATAAGCTAAAACCTTACCACTAAACCAACAAGCTCATTCTTGTTAGAAATTAAACAAAAATAAAAGATAAACCTTACAAACCAAGTCAGATATAGTCTCAAAATTAATGGAAAATGTAGCACCCCAAACCCGGCCCAGACGTTAAGGCCGAATCCGACGTGCCACTTTGAAGTCAAAAACCCGTGTTCCCTTTTTAGTGTTTTAAAAAGCCGACTTTTGTCAAACTAACCAAGTGAATGGAAGCTGGGCACCCTGTAGGTATCCATAACAGAGGAGGTGAGCCATGAAGGCTGCTTAAGTACCAAGCTCTCCGATTGGATCCAATCCCACATCCATTGCCACACTTGGTTATAACAAGTTGAAATTTCTTTGAGTGATTATCTTTGGTAAATCGAATATTCGTGACGTCGTGTTATTTTAAAAAAAAACAAGTATCGTTTTGAAATCACGCCCTAAGTCTAGCCCATTTGAATTAGTATCCATCAATTTAAAGTTGTTTTTAATAATATAATCTTAGAAAAATCAAAGAAGAAAATAAAGTTAAAATGGCCTTATTACAACCCAAAAATTAAATAGTAATTAAAAATAACTTAAGAAAACCAGTCTCTTTTTCAAACCCAAAAGTATTCACCATGGCCACTCTGAATCCCCTTCGGCTCCAAGTCACCCACATCAAGGCTCACCTGCAAGGTTAAAGAAGGGGTGAGTTTGGGGAAACTCAGTGTGTAAGGAAAACCCATTCAAATCCCAAGTCAGCTCAAGCCCATTGGGCCTAAGCCCATTCAGGTAACAGTGGTACTGGGCCAGAGCCCTTTTCAGATTACAATAAACTGGGCCTTAGCCCCTTATTCAGATAACAGTATGGCCCATAGGCCCATTTCAAAATACATGCAACATCAGTAAACATATGCAAGCCCATTTGGGGAGACTACTCAACCCACCAACCACTACACTCCACCCGTACCAGCCATACACTCCATGTGGGAATAGCTCAACCCACCCAAATTTCAACACTCCACATTGCGGCCCTTTGCTCGATTATCGAAGAATTGAGGCAAAGCCTCCAAGACGTGGATAAGCCACTTTCAGTACTTCCTCCGTCAATATCCCAGTCCCATGCATCGATAATAACAACATGGCATGCATAAATAACAACGATCAAACATGCATTTAGGTCAATTTAACCCTAGGGGTATTTGGTAATTTATCTCCTAGGGGTAAAGCGTAAATTTTCCACTTTTCAAGGTATTTCAGTAATTTATCTATTTTAGGGTTTTTCATGCATATTCCTACCTTTCACGTACTAACGGAATCACTACTGAGGGTTCTTACCGAATTGGGCCGTTGGCCCATCATTCCAATTTTGGCCCATTAAGCCCAACAATATCGAGGGCACGAAATCATGCACTTTGCGGTCCAAACATTGCAGCTTACCAAAAACATTAATCAATTTACCTCACGAGCATTCGCACTTTTCATAAATCTACAAAATACCGGTTTTCGGCATTTCGACTTTTCGATTTTTACCGATCTAGACTAAGAAAGAGGGTGTTAGTTACACACCTATTTGCGACGATATGCTGACGAGATCCACACATGAACCGCCTACAATTGGATTACTAACATGTTAATCTAACTATTCAAATACAAACTACGTTTTAACCCCTTACAATATTTGGCCAACCACACCTATAGATCATAGTAAGCTTATAAGAAATCAATAAGCAACTCATTAACAAATTTTTGTCAATGTTTACCACATAATCATAATTTCACTGCAAGCTGTCTTCCTGAGCAATAGTCACTAAATCATTTATAACTGGAGCTACGAAACTCCAAATCAAGTGCTGTTAATTTTCCCTGAAAATAGACTCATATATCTTCTCTCAATAAAATTTTCAGAATTTTTGGTATGGCCAATCAATACCATATTTTTCTTAAAGTTTCCCATGTTTCACTGTTTGACTAATCTGACCACTCTTCATTACAAATCAAATTTTTCATTGTACAGAATTCAAAATATGTTATCGTTTATTTCATTTGAAACTAGACTCATTAAGCTTTAATTACATAATTTATTCAGCTTCTAATTCATCTCCCACAATTTATGGTGATTTTCCAAAGTCACGTTACTGCTACTGTCCCAAGCAGATTTATTACCAAATCACTCTTTCATACACCTATCTTGCATACATGTTATTTAAACATGTATATCACCAATCAATCATCACATATCTATGATTTTTTACTTAAGCATAATCTCCATTTCATCATTTTAAAGCACAACATGTTAGCCGATTTTTCCCTTTAGCATATAAGGCACATGCATGATCATTTGTTTGGCTCAACTTCACCTATCTTCCATTTTTCATCAAAAGAACATGAAACAACAACCATTTCCTTCATTTTAATTCATGACCAAATGCTCACAACACACCCAAAAACCAAAATATGCTTCAAGAGTTAAGGTAGAATTAAGAAGAACTCATGAACATCAAGATAGAAGAAAAGTACCAAGAACTTACCTTCAATTTTTCCCCCTCCGAGTGACCGAATATTCAAGGGTTTCCTCCCCTATTTGCTCTCTCTCAAATTCGGCTATGAAGAACAAAGAATGAACAAAAACCTTCCTTTACTTCCTTTTGTTATTCTTATCACTCAACATTTTATGACACATAAATGATATACTAATATTTGTGCCATACTCATGCCATAATTCCAATAAAAATATGCCCATAATGCTTACCATGCCCATCATCCATTAACTATTAAAATGCTAATGCCCATCATCCATTAACTATTAAAATGCTAAAATGCATACATTATCAACTATCCATCACCTTGGCCGGCCACTACATTAAAAGTGGGGAATTTGACATGCAAATCCTCCTATTTTGCACTACTATTTATTTTGCACTACAAATTAGCCTATAGCATTTTCAAACATTTTCACATAGGTCCTATTTCATAATTTCACCCCCTTTTTCTTATGGAACAAAAATTAACTAAAATTACTGGGTTCTATCTTAAGCTTGGGCCTTCTAGAGGCCACTAACGTAGTTAAACCTATGCCAACATTCACAAAATTCGTGAAAATTAGGGCGTTACGGAAAAATTCCAGAGGGAAAAGAAATCAAACACAAGTTCTCAAACACACAACTAGAACACCTAACCACTGAACCAGACTAAATTGCTTTACACGATTCCTACAACCTTAATTTAAAAACAACAGGACGTGACCACTCTTGGTTTCACTAACCTAATTCCTACTAACCCGATTTTCATGATGTGACAGATCCTGGATCTCGATATAATCCAAGGTAATCCCGTATACGTACATAACCTATATAAGTGCGTAAAAAACCCTAGGCATGTCAACCGTATCCTAACCTTTTCCTAAGTTCACATAGGCATCAATTGTATGTATATACATTTTCCATTCTTGTAATAGTCAATTCTTATGTATAACCTGTAATGACCTGAAATTTACGGGTACCGAAAATCGTATTTCCGGCTTACTATTTTAGAAAATTGGGTTCGTAAATATTTATTAAAAATATTTACGAAGCTAGTTGAGTGATTAATTAGATTTTAGTTAAGTGAATTAGCTTGAATTAAGGTTAATTTAGTGAAGGGACAAGATTGAATATAATGTAAAAGTTTAATTACAAACTAAATAAAATTGAAGGGACTAAATTAGCAAATAGCCCATAAAAGGGAATAGTGCCAAATGTATGGAAAATATTATTCCATGTGTGTGTATAATATACATATATTTATACTTAATACTTAAGTATATAATATAATAATATATTAATATAATAATATATTATAATAAAACATAAAAAAATAAAAGAAATAAACTAAACAAAAGAATAAGAACAGAGAAAGAAACAAAAAAGAGAGGAAGAAAGAAGGAAAGAAAAAAGAAAGGGAAATTTAGAGTTTTAGAGCCTCAAGCTTAATTTGATAAGTCAATTAAGTCCCTTTCTTTATAATTTTGATGTTTTTGGAGTCCTGGAGACAAATATTACTTGATGCAAGTGGAAAATTTGAAAGTTAGATGATTTTTAGACATGGGTCATGTTGAACAAATTGTTGAATTAAGGATTTAATTGAAAAAAATTCAAGTTAGAAATGATTAAGGGATTAAATTGTAAAGGAAGCTATAAGTTTTATGTTTAAGGGACTAAATTGAAAGGAACTTGAAACTAAGGTTTTACAATGGATATCTAACGTTTAAGGTAAATATGATAGGAAATTGAATAGTAATGAAGTATGAATTGAGTGATAGAAGTAAAAGTGTTAATTAGGATTAAATTGAAAATTGAGGTTTGAATTAAATAGAAATTTAATTATTTATTGTGAATTATTGTTGTATTAATAGTATGAATTGTTTAATTTCTGTAGCTAATATAGTACCGGAGACATCGACAAAGAAAGGAAAAGAGAAGGTCGACGAAGAGTAAATCGAGAATTACGATTTGTATTTTTATAAACCAAACTTAAAAATTATTATTGCATTTATTATATATATATATATATATATGGCAAGTAATATAGAGGTAAGTAATGCTATTATGGTATTGAATCGAATTGAGTTGTGAATATTTGAATTGCAATGTATATTGACTGTTATCTGAAAACTTAAGTGAAATAAATACCCTACTAACAGTGTCGGGCTAGGTTGGATATAATTGGCATGCCATAGGATTGGAAGTGTACAGGGATACTTCGACCATGGGTCGATGAGGCACTAATAGTGTCGTACTATTACTTCGACTTTGTGTTGATGAGGCACTTTGTGTGTCGTACTGTTTCTGTTACTTCGATTTAATCTAATGAGGTACTATGTACCGTACTGCTACTGTTTACTTCAGCAAAGCCGTTGAGGCACGATGTGTCGTACTGGTGTGTTGGTTGGATCCATGTATTTGACAAAGTCTGAATTATGTTAATAAGGGTAAATTTATTATACTGGATAACTGAATGACTGTACTACCGTACTGAAAATTTGCTGTTGTTGATTGATATATTATTGAACTGAATGTTTCATTGAGAAAGAACTTTAAATATAAGTTGTGCTATTAGATTTGAAAACTTTGAATATAAGTTGTGCTATTAGATTTGAAGATAATAGTTTAAATGTATTTTGTGTTAATAATGATATAAATGTTGGCTTATAGAAATGCCACTGAGTGCATACTCAGCGTACGGTTTGTTTCTGTGTGCAAGTTAGGTACGAAAACGACTAACAACTTAGCATCCAAGCCAAGCCCGAACACAAATACTTGGTGATGTATCTTATTTGAGACATGGCATGTACCTAGGTTGTCTTTTGAGGTTATTTTGAGTATAAAAATGATAAAGGTTTATATATACGAAGACCTATGCCATATAATATGGTCTTTTTATAGATTAATTTGAATTGATTTTGAATATTACCAAAGTATACTGTTTAGGGAATCTATGTTAAACACTTACTAATACACTCGAGTTAGATCGTAACATTGATGATTTTAAGGTGAAATGGATGTATTTAATCATGTTTTGAATTGGTCGAAAGATTGAATTTTAAGTTGCTTAATATTAAAGTTTGAAGGGTTGGTAAACTTAGACTATAAGGTTCATTTCAAGTTTACACGGCCTGGCACATGGGCATGTGATCAGACTGTGTGAGACACACGGCCCTTACATGGGCATATGAGTAGAACATGTGTCCCTTACATCTAAAATTTGGCAAACAAAATGTTCAGGTAAGGCCACACAGGCGTGTGTCTCAACCGTGTGAAGCACACAGCCACAGTACACGGGCATGTGCCTAGCCGTGTGAAAGCTGCACTAAATTCGAATTGAAAATAATTCCACACGGGCTAAGCACACGGGCGTGTGTCTTAGCCGTGTGAAACTAGTTTGTTCATGAGAAACAAACAGAGAAGTACACGGGTAAAGGACATGGATGTGTCCTAGCCGTGTGAGTCACACGGGGTGACAACACAGGCGTGTCATAGAGACATGCGGGTGTGTCTCTAAACCACACGGGCATGTGGTACTGTTCATTAAAAGAAATCTTAGAAATCTTACAAGAAAGTTTATAAGCTTCTGATTGGGTTCTAGTTTGTTCTTAACATATTCCATGGGCCTAGAATGTACCTAAAATGGGTTAATAAGATATATTACTAAACTATACAATGTTTAATTTTATTTGATTCATGTTATAAACTGTAGTGACTGGTGATACTCCGTAATCCTATTCCAATGTCGGAAAAGGGTTAGGGGTGTTACATAACCCTGTAATAGTTCATGTTCTTATATCACCTATATCAATTCCATATTCTATAATCATTCCATTTTCACATTTGCACCCTGTAACATGTCATTTCAGTCAATTATCACATTACATTTCAACTCAATTATTTTTTAGCCATATAAGCTAATTTCACTAGTATTTTTATTAAATATGACTCATATTTCAATTAAATTTGAGAAATAATCTTCTAGTTAAACTTTGTTTATTTGTTTTAATCAAACTCTGATTAGTTTAGATTATTTTATTATTATTTGGCCTATGAATTTAGCCTATAAATAGGCTCTTTTACAACCTTAGAAAACACACCCATTAGAGATTAGAACTCATAACACTTTTGGAGAATTTTGTGTTTACATTTTGTAGGTTCTTTTTTTTTCGGGTTTCGGGGTTTAGTTTTTTATCTCTATCTTTGTACTCTTCATTCTTTTGTCATTATAGTAAAATTATCTTTGCCTGTGGTTTTTTATCCTCTTTAGAGTGATTTTTCCACGTTAAATTTGTGTGTTCAATTTTTCAATTTCTTCCGCTATTTTTACTTATTCATTGCTTAATCGGGTCGATCCCCAACAAGTGGCATCAGAGCTAGTTCAATTTTTATAGATCAGCCTGTTTAGAGATGGCAGCAACAAGGTTTGAAATTAAAATGTTCGATGGTGAGACAAATTTCAATCTGTGGCAAGTTTGGATGATGACAATTCTAGTTCAATCTAGCTTGAAAAAGTTTGTTACCGGGAAAAAGCCTGAAAATCTAAATAAGACAGAATAGGAAGAGCTTGATGAAAAGGCTTTTTCTGCAATCTAGTTGTGCTTCGCTAATATGGTATTGCAGAAGGTATTGATGGAGATGACCTCATTCGCCTTGTGGAAAAGGTTAGAAACTCTTTATGCGATTAAGTCTCCAACTAACTGCTTAGTGTTGAAACAACGTCTATTTAAGTTTTGCATGAATTAATGTGAGCTTTTTAGAGATCACATCAGTCAATTTATTACTCTTTTAAATGATTTAAAGAACGTTGAGGTTTAGATTGACGATGAAGATCAAGCTATGCTATTATTGTGCTCTTTACCCCTTTTATACAAGTCTTTCAAGAAGACCCTGATTTATGGCAGAGACAAACTCTTGTTTGAAGATGTGAAGGGTCATTTGTTAAGTAGAGACAAACTCGACAATGAGTTTGGTTTCGATAGCAAGGCAGATAGGCAAGCTTCCATTTTGGTAGCATCAAAGAAGCGAGACAAAAGGTGTCGCTATTGTAAAAAGTTAGGTCACATCAAAGTAGATTGTTATAAATTACGAAATAAAAGGATTGCTGAGAGTAACGAGGAAGATGCAGCCGGTGCTAATTTGGCTGATGAAAGTGGTGATGATTTCTTGTTAGTGTCAATGAGTGAAAACTCCGGGCTTACACCCAAGTGGATCCTAGATTTGGGATGTTCTTTCCAAATGTGTCCTAATAGAGAATGGTTCTCAACATACAGTTCGGTTGAAGGTAGAGTTGTACGTATGGGAAACGATTCATTCAATAAGGTAATTGGTATTGGTACTGTTAAAATTAGGATGCACAATGGAACGATTAGGACACTCTTAGATGTCAGGTATGTGCCTGATTTACGAAATAATCTCAGCTCCTTAAGTATTTTAGACTTGAAAGGATGAGAATCAACATCGAGTCGAGCATCATTAAAGTATCTCATGGAGTTCTCATTTTGTTAAAGGGTACCGATAGTCTCCATATTCTGGAAGGTTCTACAGTGATCGGTGAAGTCAAACGTCCCTCGTCCATTATGGATTCGAAGTCAACTCATTTGGAGCTGAGGTAACTTGGCCATAAGAGGGGAAAATGCATGACCGCTTCATTGAAGAGAGGTTCTCTTTTGGATGTAAGTTTTGAAAAGTCAGGGCACTGTGTTCGTGAAAACCAGACCCAAGTTAGTTTTGATTTGGTAGTGTACAAGTCGAAGGCTAGAACTCTTCCAATTTCTAAGCACAGATTCGACTTATTTAATTCCTTGCATAGTTAAAGACAGGCTCGTGACGGGCTTTGGCAAAGATGACGTTATGGAAATATGAGTCAAGGTGGAGATTTGTTAAGTATGACTCCTATTTCAGTTAAATTTGAGAAATATTCTTTTAGTTAAACTCTATTTATTTGTTTCAATCAAACTCTTATTAGTTTAGATTATTTTATGATTATTTGACCTATGAATTTAGCCTATAAATAGGCTCTTTTACAACCTTAGAAAACACACCCATTAGAAATTAGAACTCATAATACTTTTGGAGAATTTTGTGTTTACGTTTTGAAGGTTATTTGTTTTTTGGGTTTCGGGGTTTAGTTTTTTTATCTCCATATTTGTACTCTTCGTTCTTTTGTCATTATAATAAAATTATCCTTGCCCGTGGTTTTTTTTTTCCTCTTTGGAAGGGTTTTTCACGTTAAATTTGTGTGTTCAATTTCTCAATTTCTTCTGCTATTTTTACTTGTTCGTTGCTTAATCGAGTCGATCCCCTACAATTTTAATTATTACTTAATACACGTAGATCTGAAATATCATAAGCATACACACAACACACAAGACAAAAACAGTAAGTTCCATGAGAACTTTCCTTTTCAAAATACAAAATGAATGGATCCTCTAGGAACTAATTCAAAATTTTAGTTTTTTCTCCTATTTGCTCGACTTGGATCCAATTCTTGATCTAAAGTTTGGTCGAAGATCAAGCTTGGTTTCTTAATTTTTCACCCTTCAATGGACGAGAAAGAGATGAATGGTTGAAGATGATAACCTTTCATCCACTAAGTTGACTTATATAGTTTAATTAAGGTGTAAATAAACTAGTTAAATTATCATTGACATGGTTTAATTAATATAATCTAACGTTAAATAATCTTAGTGGATTTTAATATCACCATCCACTAACATCATCTTTTAAATGATTTAATTACCATTTTGAACCTTTTGCTAATTGCTATTTTAATCCTTAAGTCATTTATCAATTAAAAAACTATAACGATTGAACCTTTACAATTTAGTTCCTGAACGATTGAACCTTTACAATTTAGTCCCTGAGCCTTAACTAACTATTAATTCATTAAAAGTATCGGGAAAACATTAATATATTTTTATATTATTTTCGTAAATATTAATCTTTAATATTTACGGACTCAATTTATAGAAATGGGGTTTCAAAACCACATTTTTTGATACCACTAAAAAATCGGGTCGTTATAGATATAAACCAAAATAAATATAGACTTAGAACTCACACATGCTTTGCATAGAATGAGTTTGGCATAGAGTGAGACTCAAACCTAAGATCTAAGAGTTGACTGACCTCTCAACAAGTTAGTATTGTCCCAACCTGGTGAGAACTTTGTCCCCTAACTATAATAAGAGCTTTATTGCCTAAACAAGCAACGAGTTTATAGAAATGGGAGCACCTCGTTACGTGCTTGATAAAGTGGACCATGCGAATGCACCACATATGAATAATTACACTACCCCTTAGGCTAACAATGATAATTATACTTTATTTCTTTTTAATATTTTTTATTCAAATACATGTTAAATAATTAATTGTAATATTAACTTTGTGATAATTTTTATGCTTTTATATTTTAATCAATTTTTCCGCTACAAGTTTCTTAATAATAACTTACTAATTTTACATAAAATAATTTAATGAATTTGTCTCGTAATTAGTATATAATTGAGTTAATTATAAATTTAAAATATTTAATTTTAATTGAAGATAAATATAATTTTTTTATAAAAAAGCCGAATATATTAATATTTTGATAATATCAAAGCTTACATTACAATTTAAGGGAAGGAGATGCAAACACTAGTACAAGAGCGTTCAAGTATATCTAATTTTATAACACTTCAATATGCAATTAGATTTTCATTGTTTTTAAGTAAAAATAGAGAAATGGTTATATATAATATATATAGATAAATAGTAAAAAGGTATAGTTTTTTATTTAAATTTTATTTAGTAAATAAACGACATAAATATAAATTTAATCTCTAACGCTTTACTTATTTTGTTATTTTGACATTTATTCTTTTGGGGAGTCATTTTGGCCCTCAACCTTTAAATTTTAATCAAATTGTTTGCTTTTTGAATGAAAAACTAATTGAATTGTTAAAATTTTGATGGCATTATCATGACATTTTACGTATACTTCATTGTTAATATGAATAAATTTTATAAAAGTTTTTATGAACTCTTTTGAAAATTTTGATATTTTAATTATTTCTTGAATTTTTATGAATTATAAGTGGACTATCACACTAGTGGATCAATGCCATTAAAATTTTAACATTTCAATCAATCTTTTCTTTCAAAAAGCAAGCAATGTGATTAAATTTTAAAAGCTGATAGTCAAAATAACCCATAAAAAAAATATTAGAAACCAATTTTACCTTTACGACTAAATAAATCTCAAGGGATTTAAGAAGTTTTCTTCAAACTTGAAAGAATAAGTGGACATTCTTAAGACCATTGAAAGTCCGTAAAGGGATAAATGTCTTTTATTTAGCATATTCTGGTTAATTAAAAGAAATTTATTTGGAAGGTTGTTACTTGGCATTCACTTCTTGTCAAGGCATAGTTGTTCAACTATCCCAACCAACATGTAGATAACTAAAATAAGGCATCTTGTTCAAACTAAATATGTATACTTAACAAGCAATTTGTATTCACATCATATAGATTGAATATGTGTTTTTGAATAAAATTTAACTACACAAACCATAATTTATTCTTTTAACTACATTGATTTATAAATAAACTATTTATTTCATCACCTAATTTTTTGGTGTTTTTATTTTAATCACTTTAATAAAAATACTTACAATTTGATCACCACTTGTTATAGAAATTTTTATTTTAATCACCCAAATATTAAATCTATGATTATGTTTAATTGTGCATGTCACATCATCATTTTTTAATCAATTTTTTTACCTCATTATTGTTCATCCCTACTTTTACCATTTTTCTTCTACCTTTGCTCACTGCTTCAACCGATCCAAAGTGAACTAGACCTTGTTACAACAGGTCCTGTTGGTGTTCAAAGATGCAACCCTAGATTAGAAGATTGGGAAATTATGTTATTTGAGTCAACTTTGTCACCGAGCCAAGACCAAAATTGAATCCTCCGTTGGATCGCTAGTGATGTTAATGACCAATTTTAATAAAAGGGAAGGAGAAAAAAATTGTATTCAAATTGTTTGGCTCGAGAAAAAAATTCAAATTTGACCTAAAAAGACGAAACCAAACAAATTTAAGAAAATAAGAAAAACAGCAAAAAAAATAACTAAAATAAAAATTTAAGAACAAACAATAAATATTCAAAATAATAAATAAATAAATAAATAAAAACTAAAAATGGAAGATGAATCGAATATACCAATGGATATGATAGATAGATTAATAAGTCTCCAATTGAACCCTTTCATATATAAATCCCAACAAATTCAATTAATGAACTCTAATCAACCTTCAAGAAATAACTCTTGGCAAATTGAAGGATAATGAATGAATTCCCAAGACTAATTTAATAAAATTGAGAAGAAAATTACCTCTAAAAATCACAAGAAAGCAATCTTAAAATTTTATTAATGAAAAATAATTGTATTTCTAATGAACAATGAAAAAGCCTTTATATAAGCTAACTAATTAAATTCAAATAAAACTTTCAAGTATGTTGAAACACTAATTAATTTAAACAAGAAGTAATTTTAAACTAAACTTTCTTGTTAATTAAGAAATATAAAACTCCTAAATAACTTAAAATATTTAAATATATATATCCAAAATTTGGAATCAATAAATAATAAAATAATAAAACCTAATAAATACAATATTTTACTCATATATATTAAAATTAATCATAAAATTGAACCCAATATAATTTAAACTCAATTAAAACCTCAAAACTCGTAATTTCTTGTAATAATAATCTCATACAGAAATCTACTTGCGTAATCTTCACTAAAACGATAATAATTTAAGTTCTCAAACATCAAATTGAGTAATTTAGAGTGTGTTTCGAAGCGAAAAGATAGATATACGAAATCTATGAAGACATCTCAACTCAAAAATATCCGGATCTCATCCAAAAAGTTGCCGCAAATTGATTAATTTTTCAAACTTGAAAATTGACAACTTTGATGAATGGAATTTAATTAATTTCATTGCACCAGTGCATGTATCAATTTTTTTGGCCTCAAACAACTGCTTTAGACTGGTCTTAAGTTTGATCTGATTGATAACTTAGACAGTTCGGATCCTTTTATCAATTTTTTTGGCCTCAAACAACTGCTTTAGACTGGCCCTAATTTTGGTCCTAAGTTTGATCTGATTGATAACTTAATCAGTCCGGATCCTGGTAATTTGGGTTGTTTTCCCATAAATGGTTTTCAAAATCCAATCTTTATTTCACTTGAAAGTACCGGTCTTCATGTTTCTTTGCCTATACTTTATCAACAACAACAAAGCCAATACCTTGAAACCCAGGGAATTAAACCACAGGTTCTAAATCCCAACTTTTTGTTTCCATTTCATCAAGAACAACCATTACCAAAGAGGCTTAATCATGGTAACTCAGAACTTGATTCTCAGATCCCAAAGCTACCATTTTTTTTTACCATGATTTGTTTATGAGAAAGCAACAACTTGTTGGGTTTCCCCAGTAGAAGCCATTGATAGCTCAACAACAGCAACAAGCCACGTTGTTGGACCAAGTTTGCAAGTTTGTTGGAAAGAGATGATCAGTAATGTGTGTAACACCCCTCGCCCGCATCCGATGCCGGGACGGGGTTCGAGGTGCTACCTGACTTTTACTAACACTTCCATACTAAACAGGGCCATGAAATCTCAATTCAATCTCTAGGCATACATGTTGTAAGCCACATCACAAGAGATAATAACATACATGCATAAGAATAATCATATGGGCCCATAATGTCATTAGCCGACATAGGCCAATTTACATGACTAATACTACCTTAATAACAAGCCAATGCCTTTGGCTGAATCATAATATTACATACTCACATTAAAACCCTATACATGCCATAGACTCAAATCACTTGAATTTACTTACTCCGATAACGTTAACTCGATAGGGTGATAATATCTCTGACGGCCTCCAACCCGAGCTAACCTGGAAACTCTAGAAAACATGGGAAAGAAGGGGGGTAAGCTTTCGCTTAGTAAGTTCATATGAAAACAATTAGCAACTCATTAACTTGTTTTATCAATGTTTACAACATATTTTCAAGTTCACTACAAGCTGTCTTTCTGAGCAACGGTCACTAAATTATTTATATCTGGAGCTACGAAACTCTGAATTAAGTTCTGTTAATTTTCCCTGAAACTAGACTTATTTTCCTTTCTTCCATAAAATTTACAGAATTTTTGGTTAAGCCAAATAGTACAGTTTATTCCTCAAAGTTACCCCTGATTCACTGTCTGACAGTTTCAACCCTTCTGTACTAAAGTTCAATTATCTCATAGTACAAGACTCTAAAAATGTTGTCGTCTATTTCTCTTGAAACTAGACTCATATTTATACTTACTAATTTTTTTCTAGAATTTTTGGTTGGGCCAATTAGTACAGTTTATTAGTTAAAGTCTCCCCTGTTTTAGGGTATGACCACTCTGACCTCTGTGCACTTCAAACCGAATTTCTCCCTGTAAAAAAATTCCAACGACCATTTCATTTATTTCCCCTAAAAATAACTCAATAAGGAATCCATGCATGTAAGGTATGACTCTTAATACTTTTTGTACAATTTTTGGTGAATTTCTACAGTCACAACAGGGGATCTCGAATTCATTCAAACCCTGTTTCACAAGAATTCAAATATCACACAATATGGAATTCTTTTTCTTCCCCTGTTTCTTTCATGTGAAAATAGACTCATTAAGCTTTAATCCTATATTTTATTCTGCCTCTAACTCATATTCCACTATTTTTAGTGTATTTTCAAAGTTACACTACTGCAGTAACTCAAATCTGTCAAGGCTAAATTACTCATTCATGATCTTACCACCTTATCGTTGTTGTATCTATTTTCAACCCGAGGGTTAAGTACATACCTGTCCAAAATGTCCATTTCACAATACTTACCAATACGTCACCTACATCTTAAGTGTTCTTCCATTCCACTAGAAATTTTACCCGTTGAACACATCGGAATATAATTCGGATACATGGATAATTTGCACATAAGTGCCATATTTGTAGCCAAGCTACCATGTAACCCGCCCATAAGTGAACTCGGACTCAACTCAACGAGCTCGGGCGTTCGCATCCATAAGTGAACTCGGACTCAACTCAACGAGTTCGGATGCCTAGTTACATCTCACGAACTCGGACTCAACTCAACGAGTTCGGACATTCCACATCCATAAGTGAACTCGGACTCAACTCAACGAGTTCGGATGCTCAACCATTCTAGTGACATGTCACTTGTATCCTAATCTATTCCTAAGGTTCAAACGGGATTTTCCTCGAACACGTCTCCTTGCCATCTTCCGTAAAATACCGAAACCAATACTTGGTAGCACTTTATATTTAACAGATAATACACATAACTTGTATTTTATTCAAAAATAACCACAAATCATGTATTTCATGATAAAAAATCAGCATATCATATATTTAACATCAATAACTTAAAAATAACAATTATGCTACATTATTTACACATGAACTTACCTCGATACCACAAATGTGAAAAGGACATACTCGTCCATAAATCGATTTCTTTCCGTTCTAGGTCCAAGTCTCAATTTTCATCATCTATAACATCACATTTAGCCTACCAATCAGTCACAATATTCATATGGGTCTAAAAATCATATTTTTACAAATTTTCATTTTGACCCCTAAACTTTTGCATATTTGCACTTTTGCCCCAATGCTCGTAAATTAATTTTTATTCAATTTCTATAAGGTTTAAGACATGCTGAACATTTTTCTCTTCTATGGAAACTCCAAATTCTCACTAATTCACACGCTTATGACCAATTTGTAACTTTCACAATTTAACCCCTTTTTGACATTTTTACCGAAATTCATTGAATAAAACTCATATTTAACACATCAAACATTCATTATCCACTATAAATCATCAAAACACAACCATATCATGAATGGGTAAATTTTAAACTCTAATTTCTCTTCAATCAATTGGTAGAAATAGAAAATTTAAGCTTGGGGATCTCAAAATACGAAAATCATTAAAAGCGGGACAAAAACCGTACCTATATAAGCCATAGAAGCTTGGCTGAATGGAGCTCATCCATGGCTGCCATTTTCAGTTCTTTCCCACGGTTGAAGAAGAAAGAATGAAAAAAATGATAGTTTTATCATTTTTGTCTTATTAGATTATTTTAATTAATTTACAAAATTACCCTTTTATTTCAACCAAATTTCAAAATACCAAACAAATATCCATTCACTAACTTATTAAAGGAATAATTGTCACATAAGGACTTTCAATTTAAAACTCATAACAATTAGGCACCTCATATATAAAGAACTCAACTTTTGCACTTTTTACAATTTAGTCCTTTTGACTAAATTGAGTGCTCAAACGTCAAAATTTTCGAATGAAATTTTTATGAAATATTTTCATAAATTTATAGACTATAAAAATATATAAAAATAATTTTTTTTTCGTCGGGTTTGTGGTCCCGAAACCACTGTTCCGACTAGACCCAAAATCGGGCTATTACAATGTGGGTAAAAAAATGGTAAAAAACGATTATATAACATATACAGTAAACTGTCATTAGGAATTTAACATTTGAGTGACTAAAATGAATTTTTTTTTTGTAACAATGGTGACCAAATTACAAATAATTTTAATTAAGTGACTAAAAATGAAAGCAACCAAAAAGTTGGATGATAATTAGGTAGTTTACCTTGATTTATTGCTTGAGAAGGAGCTAGTGCATCCATCTCACCAGACTATTATCTCAACTTTTATTAGAGCACGATGTTTGGGTTGAAAAATTCTGTGGAGGATATTTTTAGTACTTTAACCTTCTTTATGAGTTTTATTAAAAATAAATCATATATATTACAAGTTCTAAAATCAAAGATGATATAGACACTTGTTTTTTGATATGTGTCATATTCATTTTGTTGACATGTAACAATTGTTTATACAACTAATTTTTAATCTCACAACAATCAAAGAACTTACCCTATAAATAAATGTAAATTTATCACTATTTTCATAAGCTTTTTAGAGTTTTTTTAAATTCATAAAAAAGAATATATAGTTTAAAAATATATTTTTGAAAAAAAGAAATAAAAATATTCCTATTGGTTCTAAAATAACTTTAAATTATCATTTATTTTATTTTTTCAATCTAAAAGTTTTGATAAACATTCTCAATATAATTTAAATAAGTGATTATTTTTATTAAAAGTTAATTTTAATCTCACATTGATTAGAAGTACTCTCGTAGCACACTTCTCCATTATTTCATTTCCACGTTGACTAAAAATATCTTCATAGCTCACTTTTTCACTATTTTTATTAAAATTAATTTTAATCCATTAAAATTTAATTTTAATCTCATATTGTCTAGAGAATATTCCCATACTCACATTTATCCTAAAGGAAGCATCAACTTCTTCATTATTTTTATTAAAAGTTAATTTTAATCACACATTGACTAGAAGACACTCTTATATCTCACATTTACATTATAAATAATTTTTCCCTATTTTCATAAAAAAATTAATTTCAATCCCTTATTAACTAGAGAATACTCACATAGCTCACGTTTTTACTATTTTTATTGAAAATTTTATTTTAATCTCTCATTGACTAGAGAATACTCTCATAGTTCACTTCTTCACTAATTTCCTTAAAAATTAATTTTAACTAGAGAATATTCCCATGCTCACACTTACCCTATAAAATAAGTGTCAATTATTTCATTAAAAAAAGTTTATCTTAATCTTACATTGATTAGAGAAACTCTCATATCTCTCATTTACCCTTACCTTATGTTGATGATCGACCTGATTAAGCAACGAATAAGTAAAAATAGTGGAAGAAATTGTGAAATTTAACACACAAATTTAACATGGAAAAATTCCTCTAAAGAGGATAAAAAAACATGGGAAAAGATAATTTACTATAATGGCAAAAGAATGAAGATATAAAAGATGGAGATAAAAACAAAACCCCGAAACCCAAAAACAAAGAACCCTCAAAATGTAAACACAAAATTCTCAAGTGTTATGAGTTCTAATCTTTAATGTGTGTTTTTTAATGTTGTAAAAGAGCTATTTATAGGTTAAATTTGTAGGTCAAATAATAATAAAAATAATCTAAACTAATCAGAGTTCGATTGAAACAAATAAACAGAGTTTAACTGGGAGATTATTTCTCAAATTTGACTGAAATATGAGTCATAATTAACAAATCTCTACCTTGACTCGTATTTCCACAAGGCCATATTTGCCAAAACACGCCACGGGCCTATCTTGAACTATGCAGGAATTAACTGAGTCAAAAGCCGGAAGACTTTTAGCCTTCGACTTGTGCACCATCAAATTAAAAATTAACCCAGGTTTGATTTTCACGAACACAGTGCCCTAACTTTTCAAAACCTGCATCCAAAAGTTAACCTCTCTTCAACGAAACGATCATACCTTTTCCCTCTTAAGACCAAGTTGCCTCCACTCCAAACGAGTTGACTTCGACTCTGTAACGGACGAGATATGTCTGATTTCACTGGTCACTACAGAACCTTCTAGAATATAAAGAATGTCAATCCTTTTTCTTTTTAACAAAACAAGATCCCCACGAGACACATTAATGTCGCTCAACTCGATGTTGATTCTGCAACCTTTCGAGTCTAAAATACTCAAGGAGATGAGATTCTTTCGTAAATAAGGTACATACCTGACATCTGAGAGTATCCTAATCGTCCCATTGTGCATCCAAATTTTAACAGTACCAATACCGATTACCTTACTGGATGAATCGTTTCCCATGCGCACAACTCCACCTCCAACCAAACTGTACGTGAAGAACCATTCTCTATTGGGACATATGTGGAAAGAACATCCCGAATCTAGGATCCACTCAAGCGTAAGCTCGAAGGTATCACTTGTTGACACTAACAAGAAATCATCACCGCTTTCAACGGCCAAATTAGCACCAGCTACATCTTCCTTGTTACTCTCAGCAACCCTTTTATTTCGCTATTTATAACAATCTACTTTGACGTGACCTAACTTTTTATAATAGCAACACCTTTTGTCTTGCTTCTTTGATGCTACCAAAATGGAAGCTTGCCTATCTGCCTTACTATCCAAACCAAACTTATTGTTAAGTATGTCTTTACTTAACAAATGACCTTTCACATCCTTAAACGATAGTTTGTCTCTGTCATAAATCAGAATCTCCCTGAAAAAGTTGTATGAATGGGGTAAAGAGCACAATAATAGCATAGTTTGATCTTCATCGTCAATCTGAACCTCAACATTCTTTAAATCATTCAAAAGAGTAAATTGACTAATGTGATCTCTAAGAAGCTCACATTCGTTCATGCGAAACGTAAATAAACGTTGTTTCAACACTAAACAGTTAGTCAGAGACTCAGCATAGAGTATTTTTAACATTTTCCACAAGGTAGATGAGGCTTTCTCCATCAATACCTCCTGCAATACCCTTGTAACACCCTTAATCCATATTCGTCATCGAAACAGGGTTACAGAGCATTACCGATATTTACGGATCAAATAAATAGATATTTCATATAATATAACATTCATGTCAGAAACCAATCAAAATCAAACATATTATCCCTTATACGAGCCCTAGGGGCCCAAAATACTCGTTAGAAGCAAGTCGAGACTAAATCGGGTATTCAAAGAATTTTTCAAAAAAATCACAATTTTCCAAAGCTGCAGGGGTCACACGGCTGTATGACTCACATAGTCAAAAGACACACCCGTTTCTCAGGCCGTGTGAGTATTCGAAATAGGGACACACGGTCGTATCTCAGCCCGTGTCCGTGCCCGTGTAACTCTCTAACTTGGGTCACACGGCCAAGTCACACTCCCATGTGTTAGGCCGTGTAAGCGTACTAACTTGCATTCTTAAAAAGATACAAGGGACGCACAGCCGTGTCACTTGGCCATGTGTCAACCACGACTGAGACACACACCCATGTCTCTGCTCATGTGGACGAAAATAGGTCATTTTTCAAGCCACATTTCTCACCCACTTTGACACCAACCTAGATTCAATATATTGCACATCAACAAGTCATGACAAGGCATTCAAAACAAGCTAAAATCAAGTCTTAAAATGTATTATCACCACATACAACCAATATACCTTTAGGCATCTCATATGACAACTCAAAAAAAAAAAACATCTCAACCAAGTATCCATACTTATCTAATTCATTCACCTAACAAAGTTACCAAAGTTCACTACAAATTAAATATATATATACATATATCACTCATACTAACATCACAAATATGCTCTATTCTTATACCAATTTGTAAGTTGGTTATATAAACAAAATATCGTTCATAATATTTCCACAACCTAAACTTTGATCAAAACCACACAAAATCCTATACATGCCATATAAACTATATTGAACATTTCAAAAACTACGGGAATAAGTTGGATAGTGTGACTTGAGTGTCGATCCGATCGTCCAACCTTCCAAAAATCGAACCTACTATAACAAGTCAAATAAATAAAATTATTCATGTCAACTTTCAAGACTTTTCCGAATCGAAGAATGACTTACGGATAAGAGTACATCCTTAACAGAAGCTCATAAGAGCTGGACCTCCTGAATACGCAAACAGAAGCTCGAAAGCTGAATAGAAGCTCGTGAGAGCTGATCCATCCAATTACGCCAAATAGAAAGTAAAATACGAGAGTTCGCAACAAATATTGAACCCCGGTTTACTTGGGAAAAATGTCGTTGTCTCCCTCCAATACCATCATACACCAAATTATGAGTGTACTTAATCCACGTTCCATTCAAATCGAATATCCAATTCAATATTATAATTCCAACAATAATTCATTTCCAACAGAATTTAATGCATAATACCATTTATCAAATTTATATAAAATTAACTTTTAACTGTAAGAACTTACTTGGACTGAATTGAAGTAATTGTAGAAGTTTAGGGACTATTCTGCAATTTTTCTTTTTTCACTAGTATTTATGGGATCTTGATCTAAAATAAAAAATTACTCATTCATTAGCATATATTTCATTTTCAATTCATTTTACAATTAATCCCCTTTTATTTTTCGAATTTACACAATTAGCCTAAACTTTTACAATTTTTTTTTGCAATTTAATCCCTTAATTAGTTAACCTATCAAATTAACTAATTTTCACAGTCAATAATTTATCCAATTATTCTAGGCCTTCATACAGCCCCTACAAAACCCAAAATTTACTATCAAACCCTAATATTTTGAAATTTTCTCAATTTAATCCTAAAATCAATATTTAACAAAATCACTTTATAAAATCATCATACAACACAATCAAAGCTCTAAATCCATGTTTTTCATCAAAACATCTAATATTCATCAATGGAAACTTCCAAAATTTTTAATAAAATCAAAAATGAAGCTACGGTTTAGTTAGACCTAATTGCAATAGTCTCAAAAACATATAAATTATAAGAAACGGGTAAGAATTGAACTCACATGAAACAAAAATATGAGAAACCAGGTTAAGGAGCTCTCCCCCATGTCAATTTACCGAAAATTGAAGATGAATTGTATAGAAAACCTTAAAATCCAATTTGTTTGTTTTTTATTTCATCAAAATTACAATTTTGCCATTCTTGGCTTTATTTTATTATTTTTTTTCTTATTATGCCGCCTCACCATTTAATTTAGGTTTATTTATTTCTTAATTTGTTCCTTATTTATTAATTAAGCCATTTAATCACTTAATTACTATATTTAACAAGTTTTGCACCTTTTTCAATTTAGTCCTTTTTATTTAATTAACTATCAAAAATATTTATAAAAATATTTACGGCTCGGTTATAGAAAAGTGGTCCCGATACTTCACTTTCTAAAACCACTTGGCCTAGGTTCTTACCACTCGAACCTAATAAATCATTATAAAACATAAATTACCAATTCAAAAATCTTTTTAAAACCATATTTGACTTGTAAATATTAAGTAATAAAATTTACGAGCTTACTCACCAGATTTGGTGGCCTCGAACCACTAAAAAATTAGGCTGTTACAACTCTCCCCCCTCAGAAAATTTTGTCCTTGAAATTGTTACCTAAAAATAGATTCGGATATTATAATCTCATTGATTCTTCTATTTCCCAAGTAGCTTTGTCCGGACCAAGACGATGCCACATTACTTTTACTAATGGAACTCGTTTATTCCGCAATTCTTTGACTTCTCGAGTTAAAATTCTCACTGGTTCCTCCAAATACATCAAATTTGACTATTGTTTAATCTCACTATCACTAATCACATGTGAAGGATCAGATCTATACCGTCTCAGCATCAATACGTGGAACACATTATGGATTTTCTCGAGTTTAGAGGGCACAAATAATCTATAAGCTACAGGGCCAATTTTTTCAACAATTTCATATTGTTCAATAAATCTCGGACTCAACTTTCACTTCCTATCAAACCGTAATACAATCATCCACGGAAAGACTTTTAAGAATACCCTTCCTAGAATGTACTTCTAGACTTCACATATGCTATGTTTTGCCTGAGAATCGACTAAACCGTAGCTTTGATACCAATAAATGTAACACCCTTAACCCGAATCCGTTGTCGGAACAAGGTTACGGAGCATTGCCAGAGTTTGCAAATCAAACAGAAAGAAAGTACAAACATTTCATATCATATAGCATTCATGTCAAAAACCAATTAAAATCATACATATTATCCCTTATACAAGCCCTCGAAGCCCAAATTACTCATTAGAAACAAATTGGGACTATATCGAAAACTCAGAAAATTTTTCAGAAACATTTAAAATTATCAACACTGTAGGGGTCACACTACCGTATGAGTATACTGACTTGCACTCTTTAAAAGATACAAGGGACACACGGTTGTTTCACCTGGCTATGTGTCACACACGGCTAGGACACATGCCCGTGTCTCTGCCTGTGTGAACGAAAATAGGCTATTCTATAAGCCATTTTTCTCATCCAACAATGCATGTACCAAATCACACCAAGTTATAAAACATACCTCATATGCGTATTCAGCTACTATTTTACCTTTCATTATTCAACCACAAATCATTCCACACATCAACATTATAAGGCACATTATGCACATATCAAAATACCAAAACACGCCAAATAAGTGGCTAATATCAATAAAACACATATTGGCCAACATTTAGCCAAATAACCTATACATGCCATTATAACCAAAATCAAAACAACCAAAAGTACCGATAGAACCGATGGATAGTGTGATATAGCTCCGACAAGCTTCCAACCCGATTGAGCTTTTGATAATTTGTGAAGTAAGGGATAAACAACTACGTAAGCAATAAATTCTTGGTAAGCTCGTACAAACTTTAAACTTAATATTCCAAATCAATAACAAACTTTATATGTTAAATATAAAGCTATACCAATGCCTCAAGATTTATCAACTACATAATCACCAACTCATAAATGAGTAAGTCTATCAACATCATATATATATTCATTCAATTCATCAATCCCTTTTTCAACATATTACATTTCAATAATAAACTTACCATTCAATTCCTTTTCTTACCCGTTTCATTTGTATAATACCAAGCATAAGCATAAGCATCAATCATGATATCAAGTTTAACGTAAGCCGAATCACCATCATCAATACACAAGTTAGTGAATTTAAGTATACATCTCATTTGGAGTCTATCACATCATAAACCATTTTATGAGAAAATTCACCTTTTGAATCATACCAGCTTTTCATGAACGTAAACATATACCCATTTTTGTCATTTACCATTTCATTGTATATCATTAATATTAAACATGATATAACGTAACCATAAGCTTAGCATAAATCTAAGCATCATCCACAATCTCAACTATTGGATTCATTTATGTTCAGTTCAATATTCAATAAATAACAAATCTTTCAAAATTCTTTAAATAGATTACATATCCGAGATTTTCCATTCAAAGAACAACTTACAGATAAGAGTACATCGTTAACAGAAGCTCGTAAGAGCTGAACAGAAAGTAAAACACGAAAGTTCATGACAAATGCTGAACCCCAGTTTACTTGGGTAAAATGCTTATATCTCCCTCCAATAACATCATATGCCAATTCACAAATGTATTCAAATCCAGCGTTCCATTCAACCCGAATATTCAATTCAATATTATAATTCCAACAATAATTTATTTTCAACAATAGAATAAATGCATAATACCATTCATCAAAATTTATATAAATATTAACTTTTAACCGTACGAACTTACCTGACTAAATTAAAGAAATATCAAAGTTCAAGGGTATTTTAATAATTTTCTATTTTCCTCAAATTTCCACCCGGTCTTGATCTAAATTAATACTTTCATTAAATATATTAATTTAAACTATAAAAAACTCATTTCATGCAATTTGGTCATTTTTGACATTTTTATAAATTGCCCCTAAAGTTTTATTTTTATTCAATTTAGTCCTTGAACCCAAAACATGCAAATTAACCATTTTTAATAAAAATCCAAGCTAGCTGAATGTTCATGGCATTTAAAAAGTCCATATTTGCAATAATTTCTCAACAAATCCTTGTATTTTTACTATTTCAACCATTTAGTCCCTAATCGAAAAATTCATCAAAAATCACTTAATAAAATACTTTTAAATAACAATTAATATCTCAAATTCATCATTTAACATAAAAAATCACAAGATTCATCAATTGCAACATTCAAAATCTTTAACAGTTTCAAAATCAAAGGTATGGGCTAGCTGCATCTAGTTGCAACGATCTAAAAAACATAAAAATTATTAAAAATGGGATGAAAATCACTTACCGATTGGATTTTTAAGCTTGGCCAAACCCTAGCTTTATTTTCTCCAAGTAGAACCGGTTATGGTGGCTTGAAGAAGATGAACAAAACAAAAAATTTTGTTTTATTTTATTAATATATCATTTAATTTATCAAATTACCATATTACTCTTGTTTAATAATTAATTTTAAACACCAAATCTATATCCATATTTGTCCATCACATAAATATATGGCACAATTACAATTAAAGGAAGGTTTAATTTCACAATTGGTCCTTCAATTTAATTAAACTCTAACTAAATAAGCTTATTTACAATTTAATCCCAAACTTATTAGGACTAAAAAACAATTAATTCAAAAGCTAGTGGAATCAATCATAACACAACCGCTTGGAAAATTTAACCATGATGTAATTACTTTTTAAGTCTATTTTCCTTTATTCAATTACCCATTTAATTAAATAGTGATTAAATTTTACATCTTTTTACAATTTAGCCCTTTTTAATTAATTAACTATCGAATTGTTAAAATTTTTCAACGAAACTTTAATACTACCTTAATGAAACTCCGTAAATATTTATAAAAATATTTATGGCTCAATTTATAGAAATGATGTCCCGATATCTCATTTTCTAAAACCACTTGAACTTAAGGTCATACTACTTAAACTTAATAAATTGTTTATATAACATATATTATCATATCAAAAACCTTTTAAAAACCATATTTTACTCGTAAATATTAAATATAATATTTATGAGTTTACTTGTCGGGTTTAGTGGCCCCGAAATCCCTGTTTCCAACACCACTGTAAAACGGGCTGTTACACAGGGACTATTCCGTTTTTTTTCCTTTTTTCACGAGAGTATCTATGGGATCTTGATCTAAAATATAAAATTACTCATTCATTAGAATATATTTCATTTCCAATTCATTTTACAATTAATCCCCTTTTTTCGAATTTACACAATTAGCCTAAACTTTTACAATTTTTTCAATTTAATCCCTTAATTAGTTAATCTATAAAATTAACTAACTTTCTTAATCAATAATTTATCCAATTATTCTAAGTCCTCATACAGCCCCTAATAAACCTAAAATTCACTATGAAACCCTAATATTTTGATATTTTCTCAATTTAATCCTAAAATCAATATTTAACACAATCGCTTTATAAAATCATCATACAACACAATCAAAGCTCTAAATCCAAATTATTCATCAAAAACATCTAATATTCATCAATGGTGTAACGCCCCTAACCCGTATCCGCTGCCAAAATAGGGTCTCGGAGCATTACTACCACTTGCAAATCACTAAAAAAATTCACTTAAATACTTATCAATTTAATGCATCAATAAATATATTACCATTCAGTCAATGGCTTGGCACTTGCCTAAGCATCAACAACAACACTTGTTAGTGTACTTACACATATTTCATATAAATTCTTATTTTCTCAATATGTCATATTTGAATTTAATACTCGTCTTAACTTACATATTTTCCTTTGTTAACATATAAAAGATAATCTCATATGTACATGTCATGATACATATCATTCTCTTACCGTTTCTTTAATAACATATATCATTCATTTCATTATATCAACATTTCATGCACCATCATTTCCTTATATCTTAGGTATATTTATTTCGGTAATGGTTCGTATTAAACTTAACATAATTTAAATTCCATGTACCTATACTTATTTCATTTATCTATCTTATAAATTATTTCATACAACTATTTTGTACATTTATTTCCATATGACCAATTCTTGTAAACATTTCACATTACCATTTTGTATAACCAATTCATTTAACCATTTGTTATATTACCTGAATATTAGTTGTTCGACAGATATCTTGGCGTTTCTCTTCTACGATCTTATTTATCTTCGACATGATGCCATAGTGTCTTTCAACTATGGTCTTACTTATTTTCTATCATGTTGCCATGGTATCATTCAACCATGGTCTTATTCATTTCCCCGTCACGTTGCCATGGTATCTTTCAACCATGGTCTTACACATTTCATGTCACGTTGCCATGGTATCTTTCAACCATGGTCTTACACGTTTCATATCAGGTTGCCATGGTATCTTTCAACCATGGTCTTACATGTTTCATATCAGGTTGCCATGGTATCTTTCAGCCATGGTCTTACACATTTCATATCAGGTTGCCATGGTATCTTTCAACCATGGTCTTACACGTTTTATATCAGGTTGCCATGGTATCTTTCAACCATGGTCTTACACATTTTCTATCAGAGAGCACACTCCCGCGAACCTCATTCTTACAGTGGGATTACCAGTCCAGGCTAAATCCTCTGTAATATAAACTCATAGAGTATTATCGGGATTACCAGTCTAGGCTAAATCCCCTGCAACGACAATTACTCTAATGAGCTTAGATCTGAATTACTAGTCCAGGCTAAATTCAGACCCTAATTTGGATTACCCGTCCGGGCTAAATCCATTTTACACATATTCTTCGGGAGGGATATATCAGGATAGGATCACCCGTCCGGGCTAGATCCTTTTTACCGTCAATTTCTTTTCAGAGATCCATCGAATTTTCCTTCCATTCAACAGGGATTTATTTTCAAGTTATATCGAGTATTTACCAATATTTCATCAATTATCATAAATTGAATATTCAAATCATATTTTCATTACATAACCACATATTTCAAGTGTTTAAAAATACAATTCAAGTTACACA
This sequence comes from Gossypium arboreum, assembly GCF_025698485.1. Lineage (NCBI taxonomy): Eukaryota > Viridiplantae > Streptophyta > Magnoliopsida > Malvales > Malvaceae > Gossypium > Gossypium arboreum. Next base: position 20,354,507 of record NC_069080.1, read on the forward strand.
AACTTACCTCATTGATTGTCCGTGTTTATGATTTCATTATTCTGATATATTTTCTTTTCCATGATCAAGTCTCGTATTTGTGTCGTCCGGATCTTTATAAATAAATTTGATCATCATTTTCATTCATTTCATATTCTAATGCATTTAATTAATGCTCCATGCAAAAATTACCATTTTGACCCTAAACTTTTAATTAATGACGATTTCATCCTTAGGGTCAAGAAAATAAAATTCTTGCAATTTAATCCTTATTTCCAGCTATTATTATCATACATATCAATAACAGTCCATGAATTCTATAAAATATCAAAATTTTTCACAATTTCAACACTTTTCAATTTAATCCCTAAAACATGTTTTCCCCCGATCTTGAACTGAATTGATAATTTCATTAAATTTTGTAATTTAAATAATAAAATAATCTATTTCATGCAATTTAGTCATTTCGACATTTTACAAAATTACCCATAAAGTTTTACTTTTATTCAATTTAGTCCCTAAGCCTAAAACATACAAATTAGGCATGCTAGATGAATATTCATACATATTTTCCCCCTCCTCCTCTCCATTCCACATCCTTAATTTATATAACATGCAACAAGTAACATTATCAATAATTTCACTATTTACTTATATGTACATTCAAAACTGTCCATTTGCGTCATAGTCACTAAATTATTTATATATTAAGATACAGAACTAAAAATTAAGATCCGTTAATTTTTCCTAAAACTAGACTCACATGTCTTCTTACCATAAAATTTTCAGAATTTTTGGTTTAGCCAATTAGTACAGTTTATTCATTAAAATCTCCCCTGTTTTGCTATTTGACAGTTCTGACCACTCTTCACTAAAGTTTAATTATCTCTTTAAAAAAATTAAAATGATGTTATAATTTGTTTCTTATAAAAATAGACTCATTAAGGAATTTAACCATATAAAGTATGTAACAAAATTATTTTTTTATAATTTTTAGTGATTTTTCCAAGTCAGAACAAGGGATCTTGAAATCATTCTGAACCAGTCTCACAAAAATATAAATATCTCAGAATACAGAATTACTTTACTTTATCTATTTATTTTATATAAAAATATACTCAATAAGCTTTGATTCCATATCACCCTTAGCTTCTAATTCAATTTGTATCATTTTTGGTGATTTTTCAAAGTTAGCCTATTACTACTGTCTAAAACTACTTTAGTGCAACATATTGATTACCAAGTTTATAACACTCCTATTTCCATTTTCTATCATATTTTCCATTATTTTCTCTCAGTTCCCTTCACTAATATATCAAAAACATGGAACCATATAAAAGAAAACTCTACATTAACATCAATTTCATGCTTTTTCAACAATATTAGACTTAAAAATATATTGAAATCTTAATGTTCTTACCTTTTCTTATTAACTTCAATCTTTAACTTGATTTTTCTCTCTCCTCCAGCTTCTATTTCTTGAATCCAACTTGATATTCTTGCTCCCCATCATCTCCTTGCTATCTTTCTCTCTTAATGGCTATGGAAATTCTTTCAATTTTTAGGTGAGAATAATGAATTTTTAGTGAAAGGACTAAATTGTAAAGAAAGAAAACTTCTTTTCTTCTTACTCTTTCTCACGTTGGTTTGCATGGAAAGGAAAGATGATGAAAATTCTTCATCTTTTTTTCCTTATATACTAAATAAATAATAATAAAATAATATTAAATATCTCATAAAATATTAATAAAATAATATTTATCTAATTAATTAATTTAAAATATCATCAACATAATCATTACATTCTAGAATTCTCTCTCTTACTAATTGACCATTTTGCCCTTCATGATCTTTTAGAATTCCATCCTTGAGTCATCATTTAATTTGGTAAAATTACAATTTAGTCCTTCATAGTTCGTCACTTATTCAATTTGGTCCTAATTTATCCATTTTCCTTAGTTTCTAGATCATTCTACTCTTAAAATATTTACACTATTGGTCCTTCAACTTTTCATATTTACACTTTAACCCCTTAAGTCTTGAGTATTTACTATTAGGCAACAAAACTTTTCTGACTTTTACAATTTAGTCCTTTCCTGAATCAAGATATCATAATTTACTTCCCAATGTTGCCATAACTCAAAACTTCCCTTTTTATCACTTTATTTCCTTATTTTATTATATCAAGGATAATATATTACTGTAAAGATTTTCGGGGTATTACAAATGGTAACTTCCAAAATTTTTAATAAATTCAAAAACAAAGGTACAGTTTAGTTAGACCTAATTGCAACAATCTCAAAAACATAAAAATTATAAGAAACGGGTAAGAATTGAACTCACATGAAACAAAAATACGAGAAACCAGCTTAAGGAGCTCTCTCTATGTTGGTTTACCAAAAATTGAAGATGAATTGCATAGAAAACCTTAAAATCCAATTTGTTTGTTTTTTATTTCTTCAAAATTACAATTTTGCCATTCATGGCTTTATTTTATTATTTTTTCTCATTAACCATTTAATTTAGGTTTATTTATTTCTTAAGTTGTTCCTTATTTATTAATAAGCCATTTAATTGTTATGAAATAATGAAAGGAAAGAACAAATTAAAGAGAAAATATCAATACAATGAAATAATATAATAGAAGATAAACAAGAGAACTTTTTATTTTATTTATTGTGCATCCCTACAAGCCTTGTACTACCTCTATTTATAGACCTTCTAACATAGTACAATCCCTTAAGTTACAAAGAATAAATAGAGGTTTAATTACTACATAAAACCTTTATAATTCCATAGGGCATAATTCTATTGGGGGTTGCTACAATGGAAGTTACAACTTTGAGAGTTATGGACATCCATATTAAAGTAATATTTATAACACTCCCCATTGGATGTCCATTAGAGAAAACTGTGCCTCATTAAAACCCTTTATTAGGAAAAACCCTATGGGATGAAAACTTAATGAAGGAAAAAGAGTACACAATTTCCTATTACAAGTTGTCTCGTTAAAAACCCTTACCAGGAAAATCCAGTGGGATAAAACCTTGGTTAAAGGAAAAGAGTACAACGTGTTTTTTACTCCCCTAATGGTGACATCACATTATATCTTTGAGTCGACGCATTTCAATCCTGTTTCGTAGTCTTTCAAATGTTGAAGTTAGCAATGCCTTGGTAAAAAGATGTGCTAAATTATCACTAGAACGAATTTGTTGAACTTCTATGTCACGTTTCTTCTCAAGATCATGAGTAAAGAATAATTTTAGTGAAATATGTTTCGTTCTATCACCTTTGATATAATCACCCTTTAATTGAGCTATACATGTTGCATTATCTTCGTATAAGATAGTTGGCATATTTTCCTCTAAAGATAAATTACATATCTTTTGGATATGTTGGGTTAATAACCTTAGCCAAACACACTCTCGGCTTGCCTCATACATTGCAATTATTTCAGCATGATTTGAAAAGGCAGCAGCTAATGTTTGCTTTGTCGAACGCCATGATATGGCAGTACCTCCACATGTAAATAAATATCCCATTTGAGATCGGCCTTTATGTGGATCAGATAAATATCCAGCATCAGCATAACCAACTAATAGGGATTTTGAATCATTTGAATAAAATAACCCCATATCAAGTCCCTCTGAGATATCTAAATACATGTTTAATTTCATTCAATGTCTACGTGTTGGAAAAGAACTAAATCTTGCTAACAAGTTTACATCAAAAGCTATATCAGGTCTTGTGTTATTTGCAAGATACATCAATGCTCTATGGCACTTAGATATGGTACTTCAAGACCAAGAAACTCTTCATCATTCTCACAAGGACGAAATTGATCTTTATTCACATCTAATGATCGTACAACCATCGGGGTACTCAATGGATGTGCTTTATCCATATAAAATTTGTTTAAGATCTTTTTCGTATAAGTTGATTGATGGACATGAATTCCATCCTTTTAATGCTCGATCTGCAGGCCAAGATAAAATTTTGTTTTTCCGAGATCTTTCATCTCAAATTCTTTCTTTAAATAATTTACTCTATTTTGAAGCTCTTCAGGAGTTCCAATAATATTTAGATCATCAACATAAATAGCAATTATCAAAAAGTTTGATTCAGACCTTTTTATAAAAACACATGGGCGGATTGGATCGTTTTTATAACCTTCTTTTAACAAATATTCACTAAGATGATTGTACCACATACGTCCAGATTGTTTTAATCCATATATACTTTTCTTTAATCTGATTGAGCAATTTTCCCAAGAAACTCTATATCCTTCAGGGATTTTAAATCCTTCTGGGATTTTCATATAAATTTTACTATCAAGTGTACCATACAAATAGGCTGTAACAACATCCATTAGACGCATGTCAAGTTTTTCACATACTGCCAGACTAATAAAGTATCTAAACGTGATTGCATCCACCACAGGAGAATATGTCTATTCATAATCAATGTCGGGTCTTTGCGAAAATCTTTGTGCTACAAGTTGTGATTTATATGTTACGACTTCATTTTTCTCATTTCATTTTCGCACAAATATCCATTTATATCCTACCGGCTTTATATATTTAGGGGTTTGGACTACAGGTCCAAAAACCTCACGTTTAGAATGTGAATTTAATTCTGCTTGAATTGTGTCTTTCCATTTTGGCCAATCTTTTCTATTTCTACATTCCTCAATAGATTTAGGCTCAGGATCCTCATTTTCTTTGCTATTTCAATAGCAATATTATAAGCAAAATTATTGTCGACAACTATATTTTCTTGGTTGCATCTTTTTCTGAAGTAACATAACTTATTGAGATTTCTTCGTTAGCACCATTTTCAAGTACCTGAACCTCTTCTGGGGTTTTTTGATTAGCTATATCTTTGGCCTCTTCTGGGGCACTTGCCTCCACAATATTGTCATCTTGAATAATTGATCATTTCCTTTTACGAGAATTTTTATCTTTGGAACCGATTGGCCTTTCATGTAACACCCCCTTACTCGAGACCGTTGTCGGAGTCGAGCACGAGGCTTTAACAGACATAAATTATCATTTAAACAACTTCAAACAATTTATTTCACCTTTCGTAATAAACTGTCCATCTGCATCACAGTGGCTAAAAAATTCATATATCAAGTTACAAAACTTGAAATTCAAATCCATAAATTTTCCCTGAAACTATACTCATATATCTATTTACTAATTTTTTTTCAGAATTTTTGGTTAGGCCAATTAGTACAGTTTATTAGTTAAAATTTCCCCTTTTTCAGTGTTTGACTGCTCTGACCTCTGTTAACTTCGAATCACTTTTCTCTCTGTACAGAATTTAGATGACTATGATGTTTGTTTCTCTTAAAATTAGACTCAATAAGGAATTTATACATATAAAGTATGACTCCTAATTATTTTTTTACAATTTTTAGTGAATTTATAAAGTCAGAACAGGGGATTCAAAAATTGCTCTGATCCTATTCCACAAAAACTCAAATTTCTCATAAAATACAACTCATTTACCTGTTTTGTTTCTTTCATATGAAAAATACTCAATAAGCTTCAATTTCATATTTTATTCATCATACAATTATATCTCTACTATTTTTAGTGATTTTTCAAACTCATGTCATTGCTGCTGTATGATACTATTTTATAGCAAATTTCACCTTTTTATGAATTTCCATAGATTATATAACACATTAAGCATACATAACACCAAATATGCTCTTGATTAGCCATTGGCCATTCCAATGGCTAACCATTACCAAACATTTTCTTACCACCCAATAGCCATATCATAAGATCATATACACAAAATGATTATAATGCTATACATGCCATATTCAAAATATACAAGCCACTATACCAAAATGGTCTTCGGATAGTGTGAGCGAACCTCCGACCGTTCCCGATTTTTGAGCTGGCTTGTCAAAACTACAAAGAATGGAAAGGAGGGAGTAAGCATAAATGCTTAGTAAGTTCACATGTAAATAGCAAGTAACATAATCATGCAATCCAACATAAAACATCATTTGTATAAATATCACCAAGACATTCATGTTACATTTGCATTTACTATCTTACCACGATTTCCTCATACCAAGTTCTCAACCCGAGGGTTTAAACGCATACATGTCCAAATTTTCTCATTCACCACACTTACCAACATGTCACCTTTGTCTTAAGTATTCTCCTTATTCACTTAAGATTCGCCCGTTGAACACATCGGAATATAATTTGGATACACGGATTGCATGCACATAAGTGCCATACCTGTAGCTAGACAAACTCAATAGCCTGCGGAAATTATGTAGCCAAGCTATCATGTAACCCGCCCATAAGCGAACTCGGACTCAACTCAACGAGCTCGAGCGTTCGCATCCATAAGTGAACTCGAACTCAACTCAACGAGTTTGGATGCCTAGTTACATCTCACGAACTCGGACTCAACTCAACGAGCTCGGAACTCAAATATCCTAGTGACATTCACTTGTATCCTAATCTATTCCCAAGGTTGAAATGGGATTTTCCTCAATCACGCATCTTTGCTGTCTTCCACGGAATGTCGGAACCGATACTTGATAGCATTTCATATTTATCAAGTAGCTCACACAATTTGCATATTACTAAATAATAATCCAAAAAGCATAATATTTCATGATAATAATCATCATATCATATAAATAACATTAAATTACTTAAAATGACAACTATGTTACTACATTTACACATGAACTTACCTCGGTACAAAATGTTAGAAATCGAGCCTATTCCTCGTAAACTTTATTTTTCCCTCGATCACAACTCGAATCTTGTTTCTCTTGATCTAAAATAAAAAATTTAGCTTATTTAATACTCACATTTATTAAAACAGTCCTTGACTCAAACTTTGGAAAAATTACATTTTTGCCCCTAAACTTTTACATATTTACACTTTTTCCCCAAGGCTCGGAAATTAAACTTCATCATATTTTATTATGTTTTATGACATGCTCATCATTTTTCCCTTCTATGGAAACATCAAATTCTCACTCTAACATGTACTTATGAATATTGGGTATTTTTACCGATTATGTAGTTTTACTCATTTTCACGTAAAATTACTTTTTTAACACAATTTCAAGCTTCACATTCTACCATAAAACATAAAAATAAACACATTTCACCTATGGGTATTTTTTCAAATATAAATCCTAGGTTAAATTATTGCTAGAATAAGCTTAATCAAGTTATCTGGACTCGAAAAACGTAAAGAACATTAAAAACGGGGCTAAAATGGACTTACAATCGAGCTTGGAAGCTTGAAAAACCCTATCTATGTCTTCCTCATGTGAAGGCTTTTAATTTTGTTTTTAATTCATTTTAATAACTAAATGACCAAAATGCCCTTAATTAAAAACTATGGTGTTTTATCTTCCTTTAGGTATTTTTGTCCAAACTGGTATAATGGTCTAATTACTATCCAAGGACCTCCACTTTAAAAACCCATTACTCACAAGTACTTATTACCTTTTTGAACTAGAACACACATTTTACAACTTTTGCAATTTAGTTCTAAATATTAAATTGGACCCTCTATCGATAAAATTTCTAAACGAAATTTTCACACAATCATGAAATCATGCCATAGACCTTAAAATGATAATAAAATAATTATTACTATCTTGAATTTTTGGTCCCGAAACCACTATTCTTATTAGGCCCTAATTCGGGATATTACATTTCACGCTTCAGTCGTGGATTACTTTCTTTTGCACTAACAATTTGCCTTATTGGGATATCAATTCGTATTGGAGCATTTTCAGCCGATATGTGAGATTTTGTAATTCTCTTTAGGTCAGTAAATAAATCTGGCAGTTGATTGGCAATGTTTTCCAAATGTATAATCCTTTGAACTTCTTGTTCACATTGACTTGTACGAGGATCTAATTGAGATAATGATGATCCATTCCATATAATTTCTTTGACCCGTTGTAGTTTCTCTTCCCCTAATGTTGGGAATGTTGTTTCATCAAAATGACAATCAATAAATCATGCAATAAATAAATCTCCAGTTAATGGTTTTATAGAAGGAGATTCAAAACCAACATATATTCCCAACCTTTTTTGAGGACCCATCTTTGTGCGTTGTGGTGGAGCAATTGGAACATATACTGCACATCCAAAAATTCTAAGATGGGAAATATTTGGCTCCTGACCAAAAGCAATTGTAATGGGGAGTACTTATTATAACATGTTGGCCTTAAGCGTACAAGTGTTGTTGCATGCAAAATAGCATAACCCCAAGCTGTAACAGGGAGTTTTGTTCTCATGAGTAATGGCCAAGCTATTAGTTGGAGGCGTTTGATAAACAATTCAGCTAAACCGTTTTGTGTATGAACATGAGCTACAGGATGTTCAACTTTTATCCCAATTGACATACAATAATCATTAAAAGCTTGAGATGTAAACTCACCAGCATTATCAAGATGAATAGTTTTGATTGCATAATCTGGAAATTGTGCTCTTAATCGAATTATTTGAGCAAGTAGTCTCGCAAACGCCAGGTTGCTAGTCGATAATAAGCACACATGTGACCAACTACTAGATGCATCTATTAATACCATAAAATATTTGAATGGTCCACATGATGGATGAATGAACCTACATATATCACCTTGATTACGTTCCAGAAATGCAAGAGATTTAATCCCAACTTTAGCTGGTGATGGACTAATAATCAATTTTCCTTTAGAACAAGTGACATAAGATAAATCCTTGAATTCAAGAATCTTTTGGTTCTTTAATGGGTGTCCAATTGAATTCTCGATGATTATTCGCATCATAATAGATCCGAGATGGCCTAATCGGTCATGCCAAATAGTAAAAGTATGTGGTTCTACAAACTTCTGGTTTGTAGTAACATGTGACTCAATTGCACTAATATGTGTATAATATAAACCTGATGAAAAAGCAGGTAGCCTTTCCAAAACATATTTCTTTCCACAGTCAACATTTGTAATATATAGATATTCAACATTTTTCTCATTCATAGTCTCAATATGATATCCATTAAGAAGAATATCTTTGAAACTCAATAAATTTCTTTGAGACTTAGTGGAATATAAAGCATCATCAATGATAAATTTTGTACCTTTAGGTAATAATTTAATAGCTTTTCTAGATCCTTCAATAAGTTTTGAACTACACGATATTGTATTAACATGGGCATTACTCATTGTCAAATGAGAAAATTATTATTTATCTTTGAGTATCGTATGTGTTGTAGCACTATCTGCAAGACACATGTCTTTATTGATTTCGAGTCCATCGAGATTTTGTTGAATATTCAAATTCTTCATAAAAACAAACAAAATATAATATGAGAAACATTGCAAATATTTTTTAAATATATAAATTATTCTTTATGCAAGAAAATAAAATATACTTAAAACAACATAAAAATGTCAAAATAAAATCAATTTTTCTAATGATTCTCAAAGAAATCTGCCCCATCTAGGTGAATTATATTATTAAGGTCATTAAATTTATCCCCCTCGTAGGCATGGTCAATTTTAGTATTATAGTGAATATCTTCATCTTTTGCCTCCATTTCATCATTTTGGGATATAAAATTTGTCTCCATATGCTTTCCCTTCCTTTTAATGGATGCTTGATAAAGTTTCACTAAATGCTCAGACGTACGACAGGTATGTGAGCAATGCCCCTTCATACCACATCGGTAACATATATTCTCAACAATCTTTGAAGGATTATTCTGACCACTTCTTTCTTGTTTTTCATTGTTATTCTTTTTCTGGTGGTTAGAAGTATCATTGTTATGAACACCATGATAACGATTACTAATACGTCCTTGACCACGTCCCCCACTACGTCCACAACCACGGCCACAACTTCTATATTTTCTATTTTCATAATTATTGTGTACTGCTACATTCACTTCAGGGAATGGTGCAGAACCAATGAGACGAATTCCATGATTTTTCATCAATAACTCATTATTTTGTTTAGCCACCAAAAGGCATGAAATCAATTCAAAATACCTTTTAAAACCTTTTTCACAGTATTGCTGCTGCAGGAGCACGTTAGTAGCGTGAAAGGTTGAAAATGTTTTCTCTAACAAGTCCTCATCAGTTATGTTTTCTCCACATAATTTTAGTTGAGAACTAATTTTGTAAAGTTCTGAATTGTATTCACTTACAGTCTTAAAATCTTGCAACCGTAAGTGCATCCAATCATAACAAGCTTTAAGGAGTATCACGGTTTTTTGATGGTCAAATTGTTCTTTCAAATTTTTCCACAACTCAATAGGGTTTTTCACAGTGAGATATTCCATTTTTAATCCTTCATGCAAATGATGACGGATGAAAATCATTGCTTTTGCCTTGTCTTGATTAGATGCTTCTTTATCTGCTAATATATATTTCCTAGACCTTTAGCATCTAGGTGAATTTCAGCATCTAACACCCATGACAAATAATTCTTGCCTAAGATGTCTAAGGCCGCAAATTCAAGTTTGGCAAGATTTGACATTATAATAACTTGAATCAAAATAAAAAATAATATTAGTAAAATAATAAGTATTCTCAATCGTAAAATAATTCAATTATATATACTAAATTTGCTAAATAATAATATGTATGTCAAATATTGGCATAAAGAGGAATAGTCATAATAATAACTTAACACAAATTAAATTAATTGAAATTTCTTTTAATAAAAAAATGTATATATAATTATCATTATTAGATTTTAGTTGTAAAAATAAATGTGCAAATGTTACCCAAAGTAAATATTTCATCTAGAAAATAAAATAAAAGAATTATAAAAATATGTATACAGTATATAGTTTAAGGGAGTTATACGGGCAAATTATATAAAGACGAAATGACTTGAACTTCACTATGAACTCGTAGAAGCTCATGCTGGTAACGTGTTATGAAATAATGAAAGGAAAGAACAAACTAAAGAGAAAATATCAATACAATGAAGTAATATAATAGAAGATAAACAAGAGAACTTTTTATTTTATTTATTGTGCATCCCTACAAACCTTGTACTACAAGTCATGATTTATATGTTACGAATTCATTTTTCTCATTTCGTTTTCGCACAAATATCCATTTATATCCTACCGGCTTTACATATTTAGGTGTTTTTACTACAAGTCCAAAAACCTCACGTTTAGAAAGTGGATTTAATTCTACTTGAATTGCGTCTTTCCATTTTGGTCAATCTTTTCTATTTCTACATTCCTTAATAGATTTAGGCTCAAGATTCTTATTATGCCGCCTCACCATTTAATTTAGGTTTATTTATTTCTTAAGTTGTTCCTTATTTATTAATAAGCCATTTAATCACTTAATTACTATATTTAACAAATTTTGTATCTATTTCAATTTAGTCCTTTGTAATTAATTAACTATCAAAGCGTTAAAATTTTTCAACAAAACTTTAATACTACCATAATAACACCCTATAAATATTTATAAAAATATTTACAGCTCGGTTTATAGAAAAGAGATCCCAATACCTGACTTTCTAAAACCACTTGGCTTAGGGTTTGACCACTTGAACATAATAAATCATTATAAAACATAAATTACCAATTCAAAAAAAATTTTAAAACCATATTTGACTTGTAAATATTAAGTAATAAAATTTATGAGCTTACTCGCCAGATTTGGTGGCCTCGAACCACTGTTTCCGACACCACTGAAAAATTGGACAGTTACAACCCTATTCTCAAGGCACAACTGGATTGCAGACAGAGTCTTTTCATTAAGCTCTTTCCATTCTGTTTGATCTAGATTCTCAGGATTTTTCTTGGTAACGACCTTTTTCAGGTTAGTCTGAACTAAAATTGCCATCATCCGAACTTGCCACAGATTAAAATTTGTGACACCATCGAACTTCTCAATATCAAACCTTGTTACTGTCATCTCTGAATGAGATGATCTACGAAAATTGAACTAGCTCTGATACCACTTGTTGGGGTTTGACCTGATTAAACAACGAACAAGTAAAAATAGCGGAATAAATTGAGAAATTGAACATATAAATTTAACTCTTCCAAAGAAGATAGAAAAAACTATGGGAAAAGATAATTTTACTATAATGGAAAAATAATGAAAAGTATAAAAGATGGAGATAAAAACTAAACATTAAAACCTGATAACAAAAAACACTCAAAATGTAAATACAAAATTCTCCAAAAATGTTATGAGTTCTAATGTTTAATAGGTGTGTTTTCTAAGGTTGTGAAAAAGCCTATTTATAGGCTAAATTTATAGTTCAAATAATAAAAAAAATAATCTAGACTAATCAGAGTTCGATTGAAACACATAAACAGAGTTTAACTGGGAGATTATCTCTTAAATTTGACTAAGTCATACTCAACACCTTATAAATAAGTGATAATTTCTTCACTATTTTCCTTAAAAAAAAAGTTAATTTTAATCCCATATTGACTAAAGAATACTCTTATAACTCACTTCACTATTTTCATTAAAAAATTTATTTTTAATTCCACACTGATTAGAGAATACTGGATAACTCATTTCTTCACTATTTTCATTAAAAATTAATTTTAATCCCTCATTGGCTAGAGAATACTCCCAGGCTCCAACTTACCCTATAAAAAGACTCTCATATCTTACATTTACCTTATAAATAAGTAACACTTTCTTCATTATTTCATTAAAAAGTTAAATTAAAAAGTTAATTTTAATCTCACATTCACTAGAGAATACTCTCACGGCTCACTTCTGCACTATTTTTATTAAAAAATAATTTTAATCAGTTGAAAAGTTAATTACAATCTCACATTGGCTACAGAATACTTTCAAGCTCACACTTACCCTATAAATAAGTGCCAATTTCTTCACTATTTTTATTAAAAGTTAATTTTAATCCCACATTTTAATCCCACATAATTAAAACATAAAATATTAAAATCTATTATCTTTTAAAACTTAAGTATATTTTTCAAATATTGTTTCATCAATAATTTTAATTAATATATTATTTAAATAATAACAATTTTATAAAACACATGAGTAATCCGTACATCGCATGGGATAGAAAACTTAAATATTATATAATATAAACATAGGTTTTAAAAATAATTATATTATATAACTAGTTTTTTCACCTTGCATTTACTGTATGTATTAATGAAAATATAATTAATAATTTTGTGTAAACTTTTTCAACATGTATATTATTATTAAAGACCGTACTTTAATAAAATTATAATGAAGTTGCTAACTTTTTGACTAATATATTTATTTTAAAACAAAAGAGTTATAAATTTTTTAATATTTAATTTTATAAAAAATCCATTAACAAATTCTAACATTTGAAAGGATAATAATTCCTAGAATGTTTGCAAATAATAATATTATATTTCAAAATGGTTTAGAAATTCAAAGTAAAATTTCATGTTACTCGCAAAAGAATTTGACAAATATGTATTTTAGACAAGTAATTTTAAAATAGTTTGCATAAAAATTTGTTCCAATTGCTTTATTTTGAAAACAAATTTTTACAAATGCAATTAATTTTTATTGTTTAACTGATATTAATTTTAAATTAAAAATATGATTTTAAAACTGGTCTTTTTACTACTCAGTTTCCAAGCTTATATTTAAATCATTATTTTCAAAATAACAGGACTTTATTTAATTAATTATTTATGGAAAAATGACATTTTTTAATTATGTTTTAAAGTATGTGAATTTTATGTTAGATTTTATTTATTTATTTTTCCTTTAAAATAGTATTTCAAATATTCCAGAAAATTGTATTTGAAATAATTTTTATTAAAATTTAAATATATAAATAAATGTCTTTAAAATACTTAAATTGGTTTAATCTTTCTTTTCAAATCACTGATGTGTCAACAATACGTAAAGCCAAATCAGGCTTTTATTAAAATAACAAAGTTAAAGGCTTAAATTAGGAACAATATTTTAGAAGTTGCTTACATAATGGTCAAATCTTTTAAAATATTATATAATGACCTAATATTTATAAAAGTGCTTAAATAAGGGGTTTTTCACGCACTTTAATCCAATTTGTAGTAATAATTAGGTGAATGTTGACGTGTTTAGAATAAAACACAGAACAAGCTGAATCAAAATTATATCCTTATTTGTTGCTTTATAAAAAATATTTAAAAAAAAGAATGAGTGTTATTCGATATAGATATAGATAGATGTTATAATTTTTTAATACGATAATTTAATAAATATATAATTATAATAAGGAATAGTTTTAATTTATTTTACTAATAAATTTTAATATAAGATATAAATTTAATATTTATTTAATATTAAATAATTTGATTTTATTATCTATATAGCCATTTTAATATATTACCTTTTATTATCATTTTCTACTTTGTTTTGTCGCCACTCTAAATTTCGAGCAATTTATTAAAAAGTCATTTTATATCATTATTTACCGAAATGGGCCAATTTTTTGATTATTTACCGGAAAGGGTCATTTCCCCCGAAAGTGCGTCCACGTCGTAGCGAAGTCGGGGCGATGTAAAGCAAAAGCGTCCTTGGGGGAGCGTTTTGTCCACGTCAGCACCAAGCACTTCCTTGAGGGTGCGCTTTGTGCTGATGTGGACAAAACTCTCCTCTAGGGACGCATTTTGCCCTTTTTTTAAGGTTAGGGTTTTTCTTATTGGTGTAGGGTTAGGGTTTAGTTTAAGGTTCTTAGGGTTTAGGGTTTTAGTGTTTTTTAAGAAAAAAATTAATTAAATTAGGGTTGAGTGTTAATTAATTAAATTAACTATTAAATTAAAAAAAATAACTAAATTAGGGTTTAGGGTTTTTAGGGTTTATTAATTAAATTAACTATTAATTACGGAAAAAAGCTCTCACGTGGACACTCTTTTGCTACAGTAGTATCTGAAAAGATAATTTTAAAATGTTTCTGAACAAATAGTGTCAAAATGTTTAAAGTAGGATGCACTGTCAGCAAAATTATGGAAAAAAGCTCCAACGTGGACGCTCTTTTGCTACAGTAGTATCTGAAAAAGTCTTAGACTATAAATGAGTCAAATTTCATTCTCAGGTTTCATAAGTTACAACAAGAGAAATTAAGGCTAAAGTAAAATAGAAACTGAAGATGAGTGAACGTATTAGTGTTGTTATTTACTATGATGGTGAGGTCCGTGACACCGATAACGGTATTGTTTTTTATCGAAAAACACAGTGCTACTGGTTTTTAACCAGAACATAGATTTGACAGAACTTCATAAAAAAATTAGGCGTAAAATCTTCGGAACAGCGCCAATGAAAGTTTTATCTATTAAGTATCGATTTTGTACTTCGGTTGATCCCATGAGATATGACTCATTCGACATCAAAGGTCCTCGTAGCTTGGAAGCAATGGTGCAGACTCATCTCGCTAGTGGATCACCCTATCTTAAGTTATATGTACAATTTTCCTGTTCGAGAGAAATACATGACCCCTACCCGACACTCCATTAGTGGGTGGCAATACATGGAAGCGCTCGTGTTTGGTAGCAGTATGGAATACACAACCCCTGCACGACACTCCATTGGTGGATGGGACATGCACCTCGGTGAGTCGATGTTTGATACTAGAAATACTTACTGGAGAATGACATCAACTTCTAGTGGCTGGCAATCCACATCGGATTGGGGACGTTATGAAACGTCTAGAAGAAGGGATGATATACTCCCTACTACATCCACCGGCGAGGGGATCTCGTTCATTGCAGATGATGAGTTCGATGTGGATCCACCTCGAGAGCCCAGCCCCGATGGTACAGAAGTTGGATTATTTTCTGAACCGGAGCCTGTTCCAACCATACCTGAAGATGTTGCAGGGGGTTCAAATGAAAAAGAAAAAAATTCACGATTCAGGGCGTACTCGCCTCCAACCCATATACATAATGTCGATCTATCTCAAGATAATGCGTTAGAGTTTCTAGATCTACCACACAGAAGGTGTGACCGTACAAGTTCGTCATTGGATTCGAGTGAAATGGAAGTTGGTAAGAAGTTTTTCAATAAAGATAGTTTTCTTGGTACATTGAAACAACATAGCATCATGAACGGGGTTAGCTACAACGTGGTTAAATCCAAATCCTATAAGTTTAAGGCCAAGTGTGCAGTGCAAGATGATATATATTCATGGAAAATCACAGCCTCATTGAGAAAAATGGCAGGCTTGTGGGAGATAAAAAAGTACAAAGGTCCACATACATGTGTTGGCGGTAAAGTATCACTAGGTGTTTAGGGTTTTTGAATAATACTGTTATTACGTAATGTTGCATTATTTAACATACTTCGTTGATAGATGTTTCACAATATCATCCCAAGATAGATTCAGATATATTAGATAGCTTAATACTACCGACGATGAAGGCGGATCTGAAGACTTCAGTGCCGGTCTTAATTGTAAATGTTCGTAGCCAATTGAAGTATACGCCCTCTTACCGCAAGGTTTGGATAGTTAAGCAGAAGACGTTGGAAAAGATACATGGTAGGTGGGACGCTTCATATAATGAAGTGTGACAGTGGTGTTAGGTGCTAGAGAGATATGTCTTAGGTTCCATACCAGACCTTGAAATGACACCTGCATACTACAACAACCGATTGCTCTGTGGATGCCAAGTGTTCAAGCATCTATTCTGGAGCATTAAGCAATGTCGTGATGTATTTATATATTACAAGTCATTGATACAAATTGACGGTACCTTTATGTATGGTAGATAAACCCATCGGCTATTGCTAGTTGTGGCATAGGGTGGCAGTGGGAGAATCATTTCAATTGCGTTTACAATAACACCGGGGGAGTCAGCTGATGACTTGGATTTCTTTCTTTCTAGGTTAATGAGGCATGTCTGCCCCCAACCTGATATATGCGTTATATCAGATCGGGGCACTGAAATACTAGTCGCAATTGAGCGACAAGGAAGCCAATGGCATCGTACACACCATCGGTATTTCCTAAGGCATGTTGCGTCCAACTACTACGGGCAATATCAATCTACAACTGAATGACGACAAGTGACCAACATGGGTATTTAATCTCTATTAATATAATTTTATTTGTAATATTCAATTTATTCTGAATGGAAGAGTGGTATGTAATTTTCGCTATCAACTTATATTGGCAGGGTATGAGATAAGTAAGAACCGTTTTTATGAGATGTTAGCGGTTTTACATTCAGTTAACGAAGAAGGCACAGACTACCTTTGTAACAAACCTTTCGAACAGTGGACACAAGCATACGACGACGGTCTACGATATGGTCATATGACATTAAACCGGCTGAATGCATAAATTCTGTTCTAAAAGGAACACGTTATTTACCGATAACAGCCGTTGTGCGGAGATATATTTTTGTTTAACGGCACTATTTCCAAAGCGAGCAGCGAGTTATAAAGGCCAAATGTAAGGAGGCCATATATGGTGCACGACGGTATTGAGAAAGATTAACAAGGCAAAGGCACGAGCCAACACCATGCACATAGTGTGTTACGATCGCGACAACCTATGGTTTCCTGTGACGGAGTTTGACAAACCGAACCAAGGTATTATTGGTGGGCAATATCGTGTACACTCGAGAAATAGGACATGCGACTGTGGGGTGTTTGACACACTATGTTATCCATACGCTCATGTAATTGCAGCTTGTCAGAATCTCTGTCTGGATCCCATGACGTATGTCGACCAAGTGTACAAAATAGAATACATGTACAACGTGTGAAGACACTTATTCCCACCGATCCTAGATGAATGTAAGTGGTCGTATAGATCGGTTGCTCCGTTTAAGCTGTGGATAGAGAATTACATCACAAACCAAAAGTTCGACCTTACTCGACTAGAATACGTAACAATATGGATATCCAAGAAACAACAAACCAACAGAGGTTGTGCGGATGGTGTAGGAACCCAGGCCATATAACTTGATCATGTCCAAATCGAAATAACTGATAGTTGTTGTAATAAAATTATGTTGCATTATTTATATTTTATTAAAATATTAAAAATATTAAAAATGTTACCGTATTCAAAATAACATTTATTTTAATAAAAATTATTGGCTAATTTAAAAGAACATTTATTGTATTAAAATTAAAAAAAGTAAAGTACAATTAAAATATTAAAAACAACTTTTATTTTATTAATTAAAACTATATAAAAAATAAATATAAAAATAATAAAAAATATTGACTAATTTAAAAGAACATTTATTTTAATAAAATTAAAAAATTAAAGTAAAATTAAAATATTAAAAACAACTTTTATTTTATTAATTGAAACTATATAAAAATTAAATATAAAAATAATAAAAATATTGCCTAATTTAAAAGAACATTTATTTTAAAAAATTAAAAATTAAAGTACAATTAAAATATTAAAAACAACTTTTATTTTTTAATTCAAACTATATAAAATTTAAATATAAAAATAATAAAAATATTGGCTAATTTAAAAGAACATTTATTTTAATAAAATTAAAAAATTGAAGTACAATTAAAATATTAAAACAAATTTTATTTTATTAATTGAAACTATATAAAAATTAAATAAAAATAATAAAAAATATTGCCTAATCTAAAAAACATTTATCTTAATAAAATTTAAAAAAAGTAAAGTACGATTAAAATATCAAAAACAACTTTTATTTTATTATATGAAACTATATAAAAAGTTTCTACAAATATATTAAAAAATCAATGTTGGTGCCAGTCGAAATCAGTGCCACATGGGGGTCATCGACGATTACGCACTGGATTCCTCCTTGGTTCAGCTTCCGACAGGGGTTATAGTTGTTCCGGTGGGAATTGTGGTTCCTCTGGTAGGGGATCTGGTTGTGGGTGTTGGGAAGATGACCCACCTTAATAGAATAATGAATGCGGAGGTATTTACATCACCCATGGTGGAGGTGTTTAAATCCTATAAGGCGATAGGGAATGGTAAAAAGAAGAGCTCCCTGACGGCGCCTCGTGCGATCCCTCATGCGACAGCGGCCTATTGATCGGCGGTTGACTTGGAGTAATTGGGAACGAAGATGAACGGGGTCATGTATCCCAACCTGCCATAGGACCAGGAAAAGAAAACATAAAAGGGTTAGGATACATATAAGGGCTAGGATACGCAACTGGCATAATCTGAAAAGGCTGTGATATGAGTGTCGTCGGTTGAAGTGTTGGGCCAGGTGGCTGTGTAGGCACTGTTGATGAGCCCGATGATTGTATGGACGCTGCTGATGGGCCCGTGTCGTCATCCCTTCTTCTTGGATTTAAAGTGCCCGTCGTTTCCTTTGCACACGAATTTGCCGTCGCCTCTCCTCTTCCGATAGTAAATGTGACTTGCCATGGATCCTAAACCATGACATATATTCCGACACGCATGCTAACTCAGGAACGATAATCGATTCCCAAGTAGGTATATAGTCATACCGATTTTCCCACATTTCGATATATTTTGACCAGTGTCTCGACCAATCCGTATTCAATAGCCGTAAGTCGACTTTGTGCTCATCATCAAACACCTCAGGTGCCACGGAATCGGTTGTTAAAATTCAAATTGCTGCAATACTCTATCTGAATGGTGCTTCTCCATGATAGCATAGTTGACCAATGGGACCTTCACATGCCAAATGTTCTGATTTTGAAAAAATTCATCCAGAATTATTGCTCGAATTGCCGAATCCTTGTATGGTGTCCATTGAAACTATATGAATATGATAAAAATATTAGTTAAATCCTAAATACTAAATCCTAAATACTAAACACTAAATACTAATACTAAATACTAAATACTAAATACTAAATACTAAATACGAAACGACTATTTTATTATGTATATATATTTTATTTAATACTTGCTTATGCTTTCGACCGTTGGTCTAATAGAAGCCGTATATCTTTAGAATATGTGGGTATTCCAACATAACTCGCTGAATGGTTTCACCTAACTAAATAATTTTTTAGCATGCAGTTATATTTTAAATCTACGTAATAATTGTAAAATCTAATATAAAATTTACCTCGTTATTAGTGAGAATGTATATGGGTGGTTCACTCGAGGACGTAAAAATGGAAAGCGAAACCGTGCCCATGATTGCAGTAGTGATAGGCATCCTCCGATTTTGGCTTTATTCGATCTCGTCGCCCCGCACATCTCCCGGTACAATGTTGCTAACACAATAGACCCCCAACTTAATTCACCTGCTCTCTAAAATCAACAAGTTTTAGCAGCCATCTCAGATGTACGCGGTTTCGTGACAAGTCCGGCATCAGATAACCTCCAATCATCTCAAGAATGTATGCCCAAGCATATTGTATTCTTTCTAATTCAGTCGAATCATTATCCGGCTCCGAAAATGTGTCTCATAACCAGCCCATCTCGATCCGACCTCTGTTAATATTATCTAGAATAGCACCCAAAAGCTCGTAGCATACGGTTCCCCAATCAGCAGATTGAGCAGACCCATGACTGCGTACACATCGGCCTGCAATCCCAATTGCATTTGCACGTCTTCTAGAGTGATAGTACACTCTCCGCATGGAAGATGGAAAGTGTGCGTCTCGGGTCTCCACCTCTCTATCAACGCACTGATTAGTTTCAGGTCTAACTTGCACCCCCGGCCTATCATGGGCACGTGTTAAAAAACCGCTTCCCGCAGGTAATTCTCTATCAATAGCGATGGAGGACCAGACATATTACGGATATAGCATTGCAACACTCGATCTACAAATTGTTATAAAAAAATTATAAAATAAATATTAATTAAAATTGCATAAATGAAAAAAAGTTAAATACTATTCAAAAATTAATTAAACTTATCACTTACCATTGTTATTTGATCGACAAAGATGTGTTTCGTATCGAGAAGAATTAATTCTTCGACCATTGCTAACATGATCAAATATTTTTGTAATTTAAAAAATAAAACTAATTTAAAAAAATTTAAACAGAGCTTTTTTGCAAAAATTAAAGAGAGCTTTGACAAAAATTGAGAGAAATTTGAGAGAATTTGGAGAGAATTGTGAGAGAATTGTGAAAGGACTATTGTGTGAAAAAATGAAAGCGGGAGGGGCCTTTTATATATATATATTTTTTACCGTTGGAGTTCAAACGGTCAAGTGACCATCGGAAGCTGGACAAAACGCTCCCCCAAGGACGCGTTTTGCTGACACGTCCCCTGACTTCGCACTGAAGTGGACGCACTTTCGGGGGAAATGACCCTTTCCGGTAAATAATCAAAAAATCGACCTATTTCGGTAAATAATGATATAAAATGGTTTGCTTTAGTAAATTGCCCCCAATTTTCAGACATATATCTCATTGCTATAGTAACGAGCCTTAACATTGAGCTCTAAATCAAGAAATATCAAATTCAAGGTTTATATAAAAAGTTAAAAATATGTTAATTTTTTCAATATTTTATTATACTTTTATAAGATATTTTTGTGAAGTTTAAAATTCTGCAGATAGTGTATTAAATAATTTTCTTAAAGAAAATAGTTGTTCGATTATTATCTTTTAAATAGTAGTTTTAACTTTAAATTATTTTATTTTAAAATATTGTATAAAAATTAAAAAGAAAGATATATTTAAAATATTTTTGAGTCAATTTGATTAAATTCACTTAATTCAATAACATATAAAATTAATTTAAATATAAAATTATCTTTTATTTATTTATTTTTTCCTTTCTCTTTTGTTGGGGTTTATTTGGAAGCGGTGAAAGTGGAATAATGATGATACATCATCAGATGATTGTAGAAAGAAGGCGGTAGATTATCGAAAAGAAAGGGTAGAAAAGAATAGATATAAATATAGGAAATGAATTCTTTTGATTGGACTAGGCATCACTTCTTGTATTCGATGTGGATAAAAGATCTTCATATGTTATACTATTCAATTCTCGAAGGTGAATCGATTTGATAGCCTAGATATTGTTATTCATGATATTGATCTGATTCAATGTCATTGAAATGTAAGTCATTGATTGAATTTACAAACGACAAATTTATCATCTCCATGAGATTAAATCCCGAGTTATTGCGAAGTTAAAAAAAAAAAGAAATTATGGAAGTAAATATTCTCGCATTTATTGTTACAGTGTTGTTCATTCTAGTTCCTACCTTTTTTTTACTTATAATATACCTAAAATCTATTAGTCAAAGTGATTAATTTGGATGAAGCCTGACTTTTTATCAAGGAATTGAAGAAAAAAAATTCAAATCTCATGTCTTAAATAAAATGAATGGACTAGAATTAACAGTATCCTACAAAACTCGATAGTATGGTAGAAAAAAAAAACATGAATCTTTCTATCATACAATGTATATCTGCATACATGTCCATATCTAATTAAATATATCTACTATATATAGTATCTCAATTTTATTTCTTGGCTTCATCTATTTTATTTATGTTGATTTCAATTAATCTGAAATAATTGGAAGGTAAGTCTTACAATTTTATAATTTTTTCATTTTATGGATTTGATTTTTTTGGTGGATACCGAGATCCTTCTTAAAATAATTAGAAATGAAGGAAAAATGGAATGGAATAGGCATATATTAATTAAATTAATAATAAAAAAAAACAAAACAAAACCAAGTAATTTTTTTTCTTGTACATTCCGAAGAAGTAATTCGTTGGCAGGGTTTAACGTATGTTTTCTTAGGAAACACGAAACCATTAAGTTTGGGTCAATGTATCTACCGAGTTAGTTCCCTTTCTAACAACTGTGATATATCCATACCATATATGAAAAAACAAATTTGCAGGTTCCAGTTGGTTCTTATAATCAAAATTTCCCTTTTATACTAAAGTTTTCCATATAATCCAATGTCCAAATAAATAAATACAATCTGTCAAGACCTATAATCCAAAGTCTTTAATATAAATAAATACCTTCTCTCTCATTATTATCCATCCACACCTTTCTTTCCTTGGGTGTATTTTTACGATGACCGCCATCACCATAGAAACTCTCAAAGAGCAGCAGCAGATTATCCAACAACAAAGCGAGTCAGCCGCGGAATCAACTCAGCCGTTGCCCAGTCTGGATGAAGTGGAGCAAATTCTGGGCTATGAGTTTAACAACAAACGGTTATTAGAAGAAGCTTTCACGCATGCTTCTTTAGGACTGGGTTTCTCCAATGAGCGGTTAGAGTACGTGGGAGATTCTGTCCTTAATTTACTCTTCACCAAACAGCAGTTTTTTGAATACCCTGATTTGCCACCGGGGGCTTTGACTAGGCTACGAGCCGCCAATGTCGATACCGAAAAGTTGGCTCGTGCCGCCGTCAAACATGGTTTGCATCGCTATTTGCGCCATAAGAAACCTCTTCTCAAAGAACAAGTAAGCAATCGAAACTCTTTTTTGAATAAAATTAATTTTAGATAGAAAAGGAATTTGTTTGATGAACCCAAATTTCACAATTTTTCACTTTTATGTATATTTGTTATATAAATATTTTTATTCATTTTAAAAAATTGGTTTGAATATAAATACTCGAAGTCAATATTTGTAGGGTGTTGAATATTTTTGCAGTCATAATAATCGTAGTGGTTAAGTTTGTTGAAAGTTTGAAACCATCTTCGAATGTGCTTTTTTACGAGTAACTAATTTAAATTGTTAAAAATGTATAAATAAAAAAATTTCATTTTAAGGGCTCGTTACGTACAGTAAAAAAAAGAAAAAGAAAAATATTAATCATTTCTCCCTAATTTTTAAGCTAAGAGACGTAATCTCTTGGTTATGTAATTGTCATTACACGTTCATTGTGGAATATTATAATAACCAGTTGATACATAGTGGCCGACTACCATGACTATGTTTGACGTAGACTATGATATATATCATCCATTTTTGTCTTAATTATGTTGTAAACTAAGGTTTGTAGCTTAGTTAATTGCTTCAAAGGCATATCCAGTGTTCAACCGTTGATTTGTAGCATAAAAATTAGCAAATAATAACTCTCCCAACATAATCAGATTCGACAATTTTCTGAAGAAATACAACGATATCCACTACATTCTAATGGACTAGTTGACGTGCCAAAAGCGTTGGCTGATCTTGTGGAATCCACCATCGGTGCGGTTTTCATTGACACCAATTGATCCATTGATGTTGTTTGGAAGGTACCTATTTCTTTCACTTATTTTTACTTAGGTCGGACCTTTTTTGTAGTTAGAATATGGTATGTGGTCATATATATAAATTTTGTTTTTGAATACTGTAATAGGTGTTTAAGGATACTCAATCCATACAATGAGGGTAGAAATAGATCTTCTCGACAAAAGTGAGAGGATACGAATAACTGTTGTATGTATATTTATTTTCGATTTTGATAAATGAATTTTTTCCACAATAATAAAACAATTGCTGTGGATTTTTTTTCCACAAATGTCATAATAGTGTCGTAGTGGATAGTGATTCTTATCTTTGGTAAGCAAGTGTGAAAGAATGTTTATTACACTTATGTGAAAGCAGTGCGTGCGAATGGAAGACATCCCATATGCATAGTAAATGTGCAATCCTTGCATCTGTATGCATACTCAAACGATCTTACGTACAAGAAGCACCGCATAAAGTGGGCTGTCAGGGGTTAAAAAATGGAAATCCAAGCTCATTTGCTTGATACGGAAGACTGCGATACTGAAGCACATCAAAGGCCCAAGGAAGCATCATCGACAACAATTTTGTAGGAGAAACCACTACACATATGTTGAAAGAGAGAACATCTGAAAGGTTTTGCAGCCGACACATCTTCAGAAATTCAGCACGCAATGTGAAGAATAGTAGATTGAGGATAGGACAGACCCATTGCAATTGCAATATTTATCATCCTTAATAGTAAAACCATGGTGGGATCGTAAACATATTGAAACTTCTCCCAACAATCACATTGAAACTTGACAGTATAATATTTGTTTTTGTTCATCATAACAAAAAAACAATTACATTTTACCTTAAAATTTTGAAGTTTATCTAATGTTATGCTAAAATTAAAGTAGAATCAATATCAATATCAATTTTGACACCACCATACCTTTTGTCGTTTTAAAAAAATTTGGAACAAAATGCAATGCTTTTGCAATTCAAAATTATATTATAAATATTTGTATTTTAACCACTTTTGTTTATACGATGGGTTCCGGAATTAACAGGAATGTCGTCCTCCCACCTGCCTGAAATCTTGATCAACACGATCTTATATATTTTGGTTATTTGGCTAATTTAAAAATGTCTCGTTTTTTAATTGAATTTGTAAGTAATTCTTTTAAGATAGTTATTATGCTAGACCAGCCATTGTTTTCTTATTGTCATTGTTAGGCATTTAGATGACATCTGTAGCTTCATTGAGACAATTTTATGTCACTATGCACCAAGGATTTGATATTGTATGTGTGTATGGAGGGATGAGTGGAAGTGGTTTATCAAGAGTCTTCTTCAGTCACTAAGGATGGTGAAAAAGAAAACAATAGGACCACTCATTCAGGTGTTTTGGAATTCACAACAGATGAAGGGTTGGTCGAAATTCCTCCCTATATATGGAGTAACTTGTTCCTTGTGGACACTCCAAAGGCTCCGTTTGTTGAGGTTCGTTATGTGCGACTTGCGAAAGGAACATATGCTAAACTTCAACCCAATGGAATTGGCTTTTCTGACTTATCCAATCACAAGGCTATTCTTAAAACGAGCCTTCGTCAGCATGGTACCCTTTCTCAAGATGATGTTCTCACCATTAAATATGGGGAGTTGACATATAGGTTACATGCTCTTAAGCTAAAACCTTCTACAAGCATATCTGTCCTGGAAATAGGTATTGAGTTGGATATAGTCAAACTAGGTGTTGAAGTAGAAAGGACTGATCAGTGTGTCTTACAACCACTTGTGTTTGGTACATCAGAGTTTGGATTGGTTCAGGAAGGAAATTACATGTACTATAAGTTCTCAATTGGTGAAAATACCTAGGAAAAAATTGCCTGTGATGATGTCAATCTAGAGGTAAAGATAGATGCCGAGACAAATGGTGGAGATAGGTAAAGATAGATACCGAGACAAATGGTGGAGATACCGATCTTTATATATCGAAGCATCCCCTTATATTCCCAAACCAACACTAACACGAATGGTCTTCCTATAATTTTTGTTCAAAGACTTTGATCCTAAGTTCCAAAGATAGGAACTTAGGTGCTGGTACTTACAGCCTTGCTGTCTATGGCTTCAAAGGAACAACCAAGTACCAAGTTTCAGTGCATGTTCAGGAGAACAGCAAGCGTAAGGTGGGCCAACAAGCCATGTATATATTCATCTTTGATGGAGCTGGATACTTTGGAGTGTCGGAATTGCAAGCATTTTGTACCAAGTAGGATTATAGCGCTCTATGAAGCATACTGTAGTTGTTGGGGTTTTTGAAAATTTATCTGGAGGAAGTATGAAGCTCAGTCTGGAACTTAAGCAACAACGTAATAAATCCGGATAAAGAATGAAGAGAACTTGAAATTCAAGTCAGGAGATTTGAGCTTGAAAAACAAAATGAAAGCAAAGAAAGAGAGAGTATTTTTGGATGAAATTCTAATGAATTTTCATTACCTTGAGTTAAGGCTAAAAGCCAATACATATACCAGACACAAGCTGGTCAAAATGAACAAATTTCACCTAAGCAAACACCTACTACCACTAAGCAACATTGAAACTTGTAAAACATTGCTTGTACACAAAGATAAATTGATTTATTAGTCCATCAGCACCTAATTACATCAAAAAACAATGTCAACTTAGTTTAAATCTGACTGAATTACAAAACAATATTTAAGGCAACTAAACAGAATGAAATACGATAGCAGTAATGTGCTTCAGCATCTGCATGCATACTTCATGTGCTGAAAGTATGGCTTGATTTGCTTCTCTATACTTCATCTGGTGACATTACAACAACTTAATCTTTTGCAGTTACATATACTTCATCTGCATAACTTGTGTTGCATGGTTTGCTCCTTGGCTGCTTCATATGCTGCATGCAAGCCAACTTCAACACTCCTCCTTGGCTTGCATGTTGCATAGTTCTAACTGAACCCTTTACAATCAGCCTTGCTTTGAGTTTGTTCAAGCTACCATCAGCATTTTGCTTGGCTTGAAACACCCTCTTCAGTCCAATAACCTTCTTGTTTGCTGGTCTAGGAACAAGATCCCAAGTCTGATTCTTGTAGGTCATGCTTATCTCATCGAGCATGGCCTGCTTCCATCATTGTTGAGCTTCAGCTTTTTCAAAGTTGCTTGGTTCAACTGCAACCATTTGAGCTCTCTCATAAATCTCAGCCAATGGTCTACTGCTTCTGACTGGTTCATCATCAATGTCTATTTCAGGACCATTTTGATCAGCTTCAGTTTGATCTATTGCAAAATCTTCAGAGACTTTATCTTTGATGCTACAATCTGATTTCTTAGAATCTCGAGTTCTTTTCAGAGAAAGCTTATCGTTAACTTCAATAGTTTCCCGAGCTTTAGCTTTTTAGCCTTATTTTCTAACTCTTGTAGCACTTTTTTCTTTGCAGCTTCTACTAAAGCCAATCGGTCTTTGAGATTCTTCAGTTATTCTTGTACTTGCCTCAGTTGAGATTCTAAATCTGCAATACGAGTGCCAAGCTTCTTTTGGTTCAATGGATCAGATTGTGTAACACCTCTTGGTGAATGACGATCTCCAAGCTTAGGACTACTATGATCAATAATGGGTCGGTAATGTAAAGGTTCTAAATCCAAACTCGATGGTCTAACCTGATGCGTCCCTTGAGGAGATTACCTTTGTGGCATGTTTACAACAAAGCTTTTGTCAGCCATGGTCACTAACATGAGCTTGGATCTATTTGAATCACTGATCAAGCATTCTTTGCCTTTAAATACTACTGAATATCCTTTTTGAAGCAGTTGAGCAATGCTAAGCAAATTTCTATCAATTTCAGGCACCAACAAGACATTTGTAACAAGTTTGGTACCTGTAGGAGTGTTTATCAGCAAATCTCATTTGCCTTCAGCTTTGATGAAGTGTCAATTTCCAACCTTCACCCTTGTTTTGAAGCTTCTGTCAATTGTCTTAAAGATAGCGGCATTAGGGGTCATGTGGTTTGTGCAACCACTGTCAATTAGCCATCCTTCTATGGTTTTTGATGAGCAAGAGATAGCAAAGACTCGTTCTTCTTGATCACTTTCTTCTTCTGCCATTTGAGCTTCAACTCTTGGCTGTTGAGTTTGATTTGGCCTCTGTCTGCCTTTGTTTCTACAGACTTTTTCAGCATGGCCCATGCTGTTGCAGAATTTACACTGCACATCAGGCCTGAACTAACATACTTCACCCGAATGACTTACCCTTTTGCAGTGTGGGCAGGGTGGATATCTTTTTTCACTATCTATTTTAGGCTCATTTGACCAGGTTTTCTTCCCCTTGTATGTAGAGGAGTTTGAGGCTGGTCTACTTTTGGCTTGGAAGGCACATTCACGATGCTCTTACTGTCTGCTGGCTCTCCTTTGCTCTTGAGCATAAAGGGCATTGATCAGCTCTGTCAATGAGATGCTGGTCAGATCCCTTGAATCTTTTAGGGATGATATTTTTGCCTCATACCTCTCTGGTAAGGTTGAGATCACTTTCTCCACTATCCTTACTTCACTAAACTGTTCTCCAAGCAATCTTATGCTGTTTACCACAGCCATAATCCTATTTGAATATTGTTTGATAGTTTCTTCCTCCTTCATCTTCAAGTTCTCGAACTCCCTTCTCAAATTCAAAAGTTGTTGTTGCCTTGTTCTTTTAATCCCTTGGAACTCCTCCTTCAACATGTCCTAGGCCTGCTTTGGTGTCTCATAGGCCATGATCCTTGTAAAGATCACATCTGACACATAATTCTGGATGCAAGACATGGCTTTATGCCTTTTGGTTCTTTCATCTGAATGTTGTCTGATCTGAGCCACTGTTGGATTGGCTCTAAGAGGTACTGGTTCAACATCTGAGTTAACAACCTCCAATAGGTCAAATGTCTGTAGGTAGGTCATCATTTTTACTACCCATATGTGGTAGCCTTCTCCATTGAACACTGGTGGCGTTGGTGAAAATCCTGATGAAGACATGGTTCTACAAGTCTACTAAGAATTTGGCTTTAGATACCAATTGTTGGGGTTTTTGACAATTTATCTAAAGGAAGTATGAAGCTCAGTCTGGAACTTAAGCAACAATGTAATAAATCCGGATAAAGAATGAAAAGAACTTAAAATTTAAGTCAAGTGATTTGAGCTTGATAAACAGAATGAAAGTAAAGAAAGAGAGAGTATTTTTGGATGAAATTCTAATGAATTTTCATTACATTGAATGAAGGTTAAAAGCCAATACATATACCCACACAAGCTAGTCAAAATGAACAAATTTCACCTAAACAAACACCTACTACCACTAAGCAACATTGAAATTTGTAAAACATTGTTTGTACACAAAGTTAAATTGATTTATCAGTCCATCAGTACCTAATTACATCAAAAAACAATGTCAACTTAGTTCAAATCTGACTAAATTACAAAACAATATTTAAGGTAACTAAACAGAATGAAATACGATAGCAGTAATGTGCTTTAGCATCTGCATGCATACTTCATGTACTGAAAGTATGGCTTGATCTGCTTCTCTATACTTCATCTGGTGACACTACAACAGCTTAATCTTTTGCAGTTGCATATGCTTCATCCGCATAACTTGTGTTGCATGGTTGCTCCTTGGCTGCTTCATATGCTGCATGCAAGCCAACTTCAACAATAGTAGACATAATGTTGTTTGTCCATATGTTGATTGTGGAACCGTACTTAGGATTTAGGATGCCAAAAATCATGTGCATTGAGACAAATGTGGGCAACCTTTTCAACTGGGAGAGATAGAGAAGCACATGAAAGTGTTTCATGACCCATTTAGGTGTCTTGTGGAGTAGCCCTTGAGAAGAAAGACATGGCAGGCCACTCTTTTCTTCAGAAAATTTATTTTTAACTTTTTTTTTAATTAACTAGCGCAATATTACTTCCACTTCTTTAAAATTTCTTTCAGAAGTGGAACAGAAGCTAATTCATGAATCCGGTAACTGTTGTTCCAGTTCTTTGAGAATGTTGCATAATGCGTTACTTTTATTAGAGCGTCTCATTCTGTGCCAGTAACAGGATGAGATGCCAGCCCACTAGCTCCCCTCTAAGCTGGCTGATGATGATTAGTACCAAGCGTGAATACTTATTGTAAATTAAGTTTTAGGTGTTTTGTTAGGTTGCTAATACAAAGTACATTATTAAACATTAGGAGATGCTAGTGCTGTCGATATGTTCTAGATTTGTCTAGCAAAATGAAAGGTTTGAAATAGTTGGAAGTGTTCATAAAAGACAACCTTTGATGACTGACACCCCATTGTAAAATTTCTAGAAACTCACTTAAACATTTTGGTTTGTCCTTTTCAAAGCACGAGGTTCTGGATATTGTATATTTAAGGGGATCCATCAGGTAAACAAGTTGATCCCTATTAGTAAATTAAAACTAAATAATAAATGTTGATATATATTTTCTTCAGTAGAAAATTTTTAACTTGTATCAAGATGAGAAAATTGAGAACTGGGTGGCTGGAAATTGGAAAGACTAATTGCAGATTTCATTTCTTGTTGATCTAGAAAACTTTTCTTACTTTCTTTTTACATGGACAGATGCAACACCAAGCCTCAGATTGCTCAGACAGATGCAACACCAAGCCTCAGATTGCTCACTGCGCATAAATACATGTCAATTTTGTGGAGACATGGTTCAAGCTGGAAGCTCCGCTATGGATGCTCATGACAGATTAAAAGGACTTTCAGAGCATGAAAGCATTTGTAGCTCAAGGACTGCTCCGTGCAATTCTTGTGGACGTTCTATAATGTTGAAAGACATGGACATCCACCTGATTGAAGTTCACCAGAACGAATGTCAGGCCAACATCGCCATCCAAAGTTAGCTCTTATTTTGCAGGTAAAAAGGAAAATCATTATGTAGCTGTTGACATATATATGCATGAATGAAAGAAAACAGATATGTGATTATTTGTGTATAGTGCAAGAATTATGCAATATACAAGATATGTATCATGTGAATGGTATTGTTTTTTTATGTAGTTTCACATACTAATGTGGGTTGAGAAACTTCATCAGTCAGTATTTCTACAAATGGTATATAATTGTCCATGATGAGAAGTCGGAGTACAGAACAATCTCAACTGCAACTTGCAAGAGATGGTGGCCCTGGGAAAGGCAGATTTGTAGCATAGTTGCTTTTCGGTTGGGGAGTAAAGTCCCTTAAAGCTTGGTCGGACTTCAAAGGTGAGATATCAGCTTAGGAACTTGTCATTTTGTTTGTTTTGTCATTTCATGTTTGTCTGGCTGTTAACAGCTAGGGATTATTGATGTGATGCTTGATCCCAGTGATAGTGTAAATTTAGATAAGACCTGATTAAATAATATGAGAAAATGAGTGAAATATAGCATAAAATATGAAAATGCAAAAAAAAAAAAAGAAGTATAATGTGAATTATTGATACGTTTATGTAAATATAAAAAAAATTTAAAATAGTATATGACCCAAAAATGTATGCTTTCTGTCACAACAATTATAAACGTTAAGAGCAAGAAATTTTCTTTGGGTTTTTGAGTCAATAGTTGATGAATGTAATTAAAATTTCTTGTTCTCTAATTATTTTCACCTTTACTATTTCCTTTGATCAAGGTGCTTTCAATTAAAAAATAATATTGCAGTAATGAATATTAAGACATGAGCTAATAAATATCAGTCATCTTTTAACAGCTTTAATTTATGCAAGAAAAACTGAAGAAAATGCAAAGAAAATAACTTAATTTCAATGTTAAGGGAGAAACCCTTAAGCCCCCAAGCCCCCAACAGATGTCAATTGTTGCAGTTTTGCATTGATAAGATATTTGAATATGGTGAAGGCAGATGCAGAATGCAAAGAAAATAAATATAATGGAAGGTAAAATTGTAAATATCTTGAGACAAATCGGGATGGGTTTATCCTAATTCACATCCCACACTAATTTTAAAATGAATCCAGTCCCACTTAAACTCCATTTTCAGTATATATATATATATATATATATCCTATCTGTTCAAATGGCAACTACAGCAGCAACATGCAATCTGCCATGCAACCATGCACAAGCATGCAAGTAACCCGGATGAAATGCAGTAGCATGCAAGTGACCAAGCAGTCCAGCAGTAGTACGCTTTTTTCCACTATGTAATCGGGGTTAATTAGAACCTATGATAGTTGACTTTTTGTTGTTTTTAATGTAACTTTTGTATTTGCTAAGGATTCACCAAATACTTAGCTGATTTGGTAGGTTTTAGGTAGTCATTATGCTGATTTAACAACTTATTTACTTGCACAAGCAAGCTTTGTTTTCTTTCAATGTAACCCTTCTACTTGTGTACATGTAATTTAAACTATTCAAGTAATGAGAGTTGCCAATTTGTTCTCTCAATTGTTCATCCAAAATTTGCTTCTGTTTTTGAGCTTCCAAACACAAAAATTTATATGTTATTGTTTTGTTAATCATTTTGATTAAAACTTAACAAATGGTATCAAGAGCCTATTGTCTTTGAAGGCCTTGGTTGTACGTTGTTTTGTGATTGACTCGCGTTTGAAAGAAGAGAAGCATGAGTTGCTTTTGTTGGTTTGTTTCGTTGCTGCAAAGATGAGCTTTTCACCACCTCCTCCACCTGTTTTTGCTGGTGAAAACTACAACATCTGGGCTGTGAAAATGAAGACATACCTGCAGGCACATGACCTATGGAAGGTTGTTCTGAATGACACAGAACCACCACCTTTGAGAGCTAATTCGACCATAGCTCAGATTAGGCAGCATAATTTAGACTGTGCCAAGAAGTACAAGGCCATGTCATGCCTTCAAAGTGGAGTTTCAGATGTGATCTTCACAAGGATAATAGCCTGTGACACTCCAAAGCAGGCCTGAGACAAACTCAAGGAAGAGTTTCAGGGATCAAAAAAGACCAAGCAATAGAAGCTAATCAACTTGAGAAGGGACTTCGAGAATTTGAGGATGAAGGAATCAAAAACTATCAAGCAGTATGCTGACAAGATCATGGCCATAGTCAACAGTATAAGACTGCTTGAAGATGATTTTAGTGACCAAAAGGTAGTTGAGAAAGTCATAACAACCCTGCCAGATACGTATAAATCAAAGATCTTTTCTTTGGAGGACTCGAGGGACCTATCAGCTATTCCCTTGACAGATTTGATAAATGTTCTCTATGCACAAGAGCAAAGAAGAGCAAACAGAATGGAGGAGCATTCTGAAAGGGCTTTTCAGGCCAGAGGCAGAGAAAGCTCAAGCGTGAGCTCAAGTTTCGAAGGCAAGAAGCCTTGGACAGAACAGAAAGAGAAAAGCAAGAAAGATGCTGCCAAGAAGAAGTTTCCACCTTGTGCTCATTGTAATAAGACTACTCATCTTGAAAAAACTGTTGGTACAGGCTAGACATTCAATGTAAAGGCTGCAAACAACTTGGCCATATTGAAAAAGTGTGCAAAAATAAACCAAAAGTATAGCCACAACACCAAAATCAAGCTCAGGCTGCTGAGGATGTTGAAGCACAGGAAGAGCATGTCTTCACAGCCTCCTGTTTTGCAAGCTCGAGCAAGGTCAAAAAGATATGGCTGATTGATAGTAGATGTACTCACCACATGGCTTTTGACAAAAGCATGTTCAAGGAGCTAGACACCACCTCTGTGTCCAAAGTCAGAATTGGGAATGTTGAGCTCCTCGAGGCCAAAGGCAAGGGCAAGGCTGTGATTAGCACCAAGTCAGGTAACAAAACCATTTCTTAGGTTCTTTATGTGCTTGGCATTGGCCAAAATTTGCTAAATGTTGGTCAGCTATTGAAGAAGGGTTACTCTCTCTCTTTTGAAGGTAAAACTTGTATGATCAAAGATGTTACTGACCAAGTGTTAGCAACAGTAGCCATGAATGATCGAACCTTCTTTTTGGATGTGAATCAGCTAGAACCAAGAGTACATGCAGCTTAGGCTGATGGATCAAGTTTGTGGCACAAAAGGTTGGGGCATGTGAACTACAAGTCACTTGGCTTGCTACAAAAAATGAATTTGGTTGAAGATATGTCTAAGATCGAGCCTAAGAAGGATGTGTGTGAGATCTGTAAACTTGGAAAGCAGACCAAACTGCCTTTCCCTATCAACAAAGCTTGGAGAGCTCAAAACAAGCTCCAACTGGTCTATACAGACATCTGTGGACCTATGAAGACCACCTCCTTGAATGGCAGTAGATATTTTGCACTGTTCATTGATGACTGCACCAGGTTTTGTTGGGTAAACTTCTTGAAACAAAAGTCAGATGCAGCTGATTTCTTTTGCAAATTCAAGGCATTGGCTGAAAACCAAGCCAGTTGCAATCTGAAATGCTTAAGATCAGATAATGAAACCGAATATGTGTCTCAGAGGTTTCAAAAGATATGTGATGAAGCTGGGATACAACACCAACTGACTACCATTTACACACCACAGCAGAATGGTATTTGTGAGAGGAAGAATAGGACAGTCCTCGATATAGCTAGGTGCCTTCTGTTTGAGGCCAAAATGCCTAATAATTTTTGGGCTGAGGCTGTAAACACATCTGTCTATTTATTGAATAGACTTCCAACAAATGCAGTTAAGGGCAAGACACCTTTTGATGCTTGGTTTGGACAAAAACCAACTGTCTCACACTTGAAGGTGTTTGGCTATTTGTGCTATGCACTGGTGCCAGCAGAGAGGAGAACTAAGCTGGAAAATAGGTCCATGCCAGGAGTGTTTGTTGGCTATAGCGGTGTGAAGAAGGGTTATAGGATCTTTGATCCATCGACCAAGAAGATTAGGGTGAGCATGGATGTGAAGTTTAATGAAGCAAGCTGATGGAAATGGGATGGAACTGATACAAGTCTGCTTGAGGAAGATCAGAATGGCCTTAACTTGCAGTATGCTGAGATTGAAGCTAAAGCTGAAGATGATTATGATGATGCACCTGTTAGAGGTACTAGGACATTAACAGATATCTATGAAAGGTATGTTGTGACCATGGTTAAGCCCTCCTACTATGATGAAGCTGTAAAAGAGAGCTACTGGCAAGAAGCTATGGAAGCTGAATTGAGAATAATTCACAAGAATGACACTTGGGAGCTAGTTAATAGACCAGCAAATAGAAAAGTTATTGGTGTCAAATGGGTGTTCAGGACCAAGAACAATGCAGATGGGTCACTGAACAAACACAACGCCAGGTTGGTTATGAAGGAATATTGTCAGCAGCAAGGAGTCGATTTCTTTGAAATCTTTGCACCTGTTGCAAGGTTGGACACCATAAGGCTATTGTTTGCCTTGGCAGCTTAGAAATAGTAGAAAGTGCATCAATTGGATGTCAAATCACATTTCTGAATAGATTTATCAAGGAAGAAATCTTCATTGAACAGCCTGAAGATTTTAATGTCCCTGGTAAGAAACACAAAGTCTACAAGCTCAAGAAGGCCTTATATGGCCTAAAACAGGCACCAAGGGCTTGGTATGACAGGATAGATGCCTATTTTTCAAGGCTCGAGTTCACAAAGAGCATAAGTGAGCCTACTCTTTATGTTAAGAAGGTTAGAGAAGAGACTTTGCTGATTGTATCCTTGTATGTTGATGACTTGCTAGTAATTGGCGGTAAAGGTGAGCTGATTGAAGACTTTAAAAAGCAAATGCAAGACATTTTTGAGATGACTGATCTTCGTTTAATGACATACTTCCTTGGTATGGAGGTAAATCAGGAAGAGCAAGGCATTTTCATAAGCCAACAAGCATTTGCACTGAAAGTTCTAAGCAAATTCAGCATGTCAAAGTGCAAGCCTGCTAGCACTCCTGTTGCACTAGGAAAGAAACTGTCAAGCACCAGTGAGCATGACTGAGTGGATGAAAAGGGGTACAAGAGCTTGGTTGGTTACCTACTCTATTTGACAGCAACAAGGCTAGACATCATGTATGCAGTTAGCCTTCTCTCGAGATTCATGCTACTGCTGCATTGTTGCACATTTTAAAGCTGCTAAAAGAGTTCTAAGATATGTCAAAGGAACCTTAAATTTTAGTGTGAAGTTTGAAA
Source organism: Gossypium arboreum (assembly GCF_025698485.1). Taxonomy (NCBI): domain Eukaryota; kingdom Viridiplantae; phylum Streptophyta; class Magnoliopsida; order Malvales; family Malvaceae; genus Gossypium; species Gossypium arboreum. The sequence goes on from NC_069080.1 coordinate 20,390,702, forward strand.
GAGAAGAGGAGCTAAAGCTTGTTGGTTATTCAGACAGTGATTGGGCTAGCTCAATTGATGATATGAAGAGTACATCAAGCTACTTCTTCACTCTAAGTTCAAGTGTTTTCAGCTGGATTCAAAGAAACAACAGATAGTAGCTCAATCCACTGCAGAAGCTGAATACATCGTAGCTGCTACTGCTGTTAATTAGGCTATTTGGCTTAGAAAGCTACTAAATGATTTGAATGCTAATCAAGCAGAGGCAATTGAGATCAAAGTTGACAATCAGTCAGCTGTAGCAATTTCCAAGAACCCTATGTTCCATGGCAAAACGAAGCATTTTAATATTAGATATCACTTTTGTGAATTAGGCTGAATTGACAAAGGAGATTAGCTTGGTCCATTGCTGTTCAAGGGATCAATTTGCTAATATTTTGACCAAGCCATTGGCTGCTGCAAGATTTGAGTGTTTGAGAAAGGAAATTGGAATTAGTTGCTTAGTAGCCAAGGATGAGTGTTCAAAGATGGCAACTAAAGCAGCAACATGCAATCTGCCATGCAACCATGCACAAGCATACAAGTAATCCGGATGAAATGCAGCAGCATGCAAGTGACCAAGCAGTCCAGTAGCAGCATGCAAGTGACCAAGCAATCCAGTAGCTGTACGCTTTTGTCCACTATGTAATCAGGGTTAATTAGTACCTGTGATAGTTGAATTTTTGTTGTTTTTAATGTAACTTTTGTATTTGCTAAGGATTAACCAGATACTTAGCTGATTTGGTAGGTTTTAGGTAGTCATTATGTTGGTTTAACAGCTTATTTACTTGCACAAGCAAGCTTTGTTTTCTTTCAATGTAATCCTTCTACTTATGTATATATAATTTAAACTATTCAAGTAATGAGAGTTGCCAATTTGTTCTCTCAATTGTTCATCCAAAATTTGCTTCTGTTTTTGAGTTTTCAAACACAAAAAATTCTCTTTTATTCTTTTGTTGATCATTTTGATTAAAACTTAACACTATCGAATCAGATGGAATTGAAATTCATTGGTTTCACTTTTCCTCATTCCTAATAAAATCACGTTAAAATTAATTGAAAATGTTAATCGGTTTCATTAGAGAGTAAAAGTGATATTTAACCATATATATATATATATATATATAAATTAGTAATTTTCGATTCAATAAAACGATTTAATTTTATTTCCTACTTAATTTTTCATTGAAATGAAAATTTATTTTAAAATAAGGCTTATTTGATATATTAAAAAATTATACCCCATTTAGCATCTAATTTTATTCTATTAAATTTAGATAAAGGTAATAATTTTAAACAATAAAAATGAATATTTTAAAGTTTTTATAATTAAGAAAGAGATGGATTGTTTGGATTCAATCCAAACTTTCATAAATCAATATATATATATATATAATTTTATACAGCTCAAATTGACTAAATTTTTGGGTTCATGCAAAAAAATTTACGATACTTATAATTTAAATATAATTATGTTATTTCTTCATAATATAGTTTTGATATTAAAACAACAAGAATACCTTAATAGTTAATACGCTTTAGATAATGGCCTAAAATGTGAATTAATATATATATATATATATAAATATATATAATTTATAATATAGTTTTAATATACGCTTTATTATTTATATTATAAATTATATATATATTACTTCAAGCCTATATTAAAACTATATATATATAACAGTTAATAGTAGCAATAGCATATATTAAAGGAAGAATTTTATTATGTAAGAAAATAATATTTTTGAGTTGATTAAAATGGTTTGATTTAATTTTAATATTTTCATAATGAATTTGAAATAAAATTAAATATAAAAGTGATACGATGAATAAAGAAGATAATTATGTGAAATAAAATTATAAGTATTAATTAGAATTAGTTTTCAATTAAAATATCAAAAACCAAAAAATTCATTTTGGTTTATTTGATTTTCTAAATAGATTTGATTTATATTCTATTTAAGTGATTAACTCGATTTATTTGATTTTCAGTATTAAAAAACCAAATGCGACTTTGACCCGACAAACAACCGTTATGTCTTCTTCGTTACCACCAATCAATGTACAATGTAATATAATATTTAATAAAAAAAGAAAGAAAAGGAAAAACTGCTCCCCTGCATCAGTTGATGTTAAAAATAAATAAATAAATAAATTCTTCCTACCTGACCTGATATCTCTGTTTCCTTTTATACTCTGATCCTTTGCCTTTACAGAAAACAGACAAAGATGGAATGTGCAAATCCCACCACCATATCTTAACCTTCCACTTGATTTCCTTTTCACACACCTTTGATTTTCTCTCCTTTTTATTTAATTTTTTTTTCTCAGTTTCCAGGAAAGTGGTGTTTGTTGATCGTTGAAGCAAATAAAACATGGCTACTCTAAACGATATCGGGGTTGCAGCAGCTATCAATATTCTCACAGCATTCGCTTTCTTTTTAGCATTTGCAATGCTTCGGATTCAACCAGTGAATGACAGGGTTTACTTCCCCAAATGGTATATCAAAGGCTTAAGAAGCAGTCCTTTGGTGAATGGAAGTGCGTTTGCAAGCAAGTTCGTGAACTTGGACCTGAGGTCATACACCAGGTTTCTGAACTGGATGCCTGCCGCACTCCAAATGCCGGAGCCTGAGCTGATCGACCATGCCGGATTGGATTCAGCTGTTTACTTGAGGATTTACTTGTTGGGGTATGTATTTGTATTGAAACACTAGTAATAAATCAGAAATTGGTTTTGATCATGATGGGGCTAGTGGGATGTTGGTTTGGTGGCAGGCTTAAAATATTTGGTCCCATAGCATTGATAGCATTTACGGTGACGATTCCAGTTAATTGGAGCAATAATACATTGGAGCATTCGGGTTTAACATACAGCGATATAGATAAGATCTCTATATCAAATATTCCGATTGGATCGCATAAGTATGCTTTCTCACTACACTTTACTAGTTGAATTAGTTTTCTAAATAATCATATGACAAAATAAATTGTTGCTTCGTTCTTCTTCTTTTTTTAATTATTAACTGTAGGTTTTGGACGCATTTAGTACTGGCATATTGCTTTACGTTTTGGACATGCTACGTTTTGAAAAGAGAGTATGAGATAGTGGCAGCTATGAGATTGCATTTCCTTGCGTCGGACCAACGACGCCCTGACCAATTTACAGTAACCTCTATTTCTATTACTTCTTTCATAAGAGAATCAAGTCTAGATTTGATAAATAAGGTGAATTTTTATAAAGTCTACTTTTGAACCCACTCACATTGAAGCAGATAAGTAATTATGTGGGGTTTAAGAGAATCCTACTGCTATGAAGATTTAAATTATGATAAAGAATGAAGTCCAGTTCTTGTTCTGTGACATCATTTTGTTGGTATAAAGGTACTGGTCAGAAACGTCCCACCTGATCCCGATGAATCAGTTACTGATCTTGTCCAACATTTCTTCCTTGTCAACCATCCACATCACTATCTCAGTCACCAGGTTTGGTCTCTTACATCAACATTAAAAATCATATCATCCGCCATAACCTTTTCTTTGTTGCAGCTTGTTTACAACGCTAACAAGCTCTCAGAATTGGTCAATGAGAAGAAGAAAATTCAGAATTGGCTAGACTTCTATCAAAATAAATACAAAAGGAATCCCTTAAAGAGACCTTCATTGAAGGTACTCATTTTTTTTTTTTTTGGTAAAATATTTAGTTTAATATTCAACTCAAAACAAAGTTCATTTGATGAGTTTCTCTCCATCAAGCAGACTGGTTTCCTTGGCCTTTGGGGAAACAGAGTAGATGCAATCGATTTTTATACATCCATTGTTGAGAGATTATCTAGAGATGTAAGTAGCATTTGGTTAGATTATAGTAACAGTGGTAATAATATGGAAGTATGGGCTTAAGTATCTGTTCCTTTAATGACTGTTGTCAGATATGTGGTGAGAGAGAGAAGGTTAGTAGCAACACAAAATCAATCATGCCAGCAGCATTCGTTTCCTTCAAAACTCGATGGGGAGCTGCTGTGTGTGCACAAACCCAACAATCTAGGAACCCAACTACGTGGCTGACCGAGTGGGCTCCTGAACCACGAGATGTTTACTGGGAAAACCTAGCCATTCCATTTGTTTTTCTCACAATTCGAAGGCTTATTGCTGCCATTGCATTTTTCTTTCTTACATTCTTTTTCATGATCCCTATAGCTATTGTACAATCGCTTGCTAACATTGAGAGCATTGAGAAAGCGCTTCCCTTCCTCAAACCCATAATTGAAGTGTGAGTTCCTTTTTCTTCTTCATCTTCTTTCTGCTCATACCTAGCATAAATTACCAACATCCATGTTTCATGCAGGAAATTCATAAAGTCATTCATCCAAGGTTTTCTTCCTGGGATTGCTCTGAAGATATTTCTTTTGTTGCTGCCTACTATATTGATGATGATGTCAAAGTTCGAAGGATTTATTAGCCTATCTGCTCTGGAAAGGAGATCTGCAAGTAGATATTATTTCTTCCAATTTATTAATGTTTTTCTTGGGAGCATAATAACCGGAACTGCGTTTCAGCAACTTAATCATTTTATCCACCAATCTACTAGTCAGTACGTTCTCATATATATGCCTTGTAATTTATAGTACAATTGCTCGATTAGCTTATGACCATCCTCTCTGTTTGCCATTGCCTTACATGTCTCCTTGTAGGATACCAAAGACAATTGGGGTCTCAATTCCAATGAAGGCAACATTCTTCATTACTTATATAATGGTTGATGGTTGGGCCGGAGTTGCTGGGGAGATACTGAGGTTGAAGCCCCTGATAATCTACCACTTAAAGAATTCCTTCTTGGTTAAGACCGAAAAGGACCGGGAAGAAGCAATGGATCCCGGGACCGTTGGCTTTAATACCGGCGAACCTCAAATACAACTTTACTTCCTACTCGGTCTTGTTTATGCTGTGGTGACTCCGATACTGCTTCCCTTCATAACAGTATTCTTTGCCTTGGCTTATGTCGTATACCGTCATCAGGTAACAACTAAACTAATATCCTTATGCCAACTGTTTGTTCCATTTTCTCCTAGAAATTCTTGCTCTAATACATACCGAAATGAACTTGTAGATCATAAATGTTTACCATCAGGAATATGAAAGTGCTGCAGCATTCTGGCCTGATGTTCATGTCCGTGTCGTTGCTGCCTTAATCGTCTCACAGCTGCTACTAATGGGATTATTGAGCACTAATGAAGCTTCTCAGTCGACTCCATTGCTTATCACCCTTCCCGTATTGACCATATGCTTCCACAGATTCTGCAAAGGGCGTTATGAACCAGCTTTCGTTAGATATCCTTTACAGGTTAGTTGTACTGATCTAAATTAGAAGCAAGATTTTGGTATTTCTTTGGTGCTTCTATTTTTCCGTTGCAAATGCGAATATTTGAACTTCATACGTGGGGGATGATAATCAATTAGGCTAAACTCCAAGTTTTGCATTACTTATAAAAGGGAAACGAAGTAAAAGGGTTTTTTTTTTTTTTTCCTTTATGTACACATTATATTACAACTGGAATTCATAGCAACTCTTCTGGGTTTATTCCAGGAAGCAATGATGAAAGATACATTGGAGCGAGCAAAGGAAGCAAACTTGAACTTGAAAGGGTTCCTTCAAAATGCGTATATCCACCCGGTTTTCAAATCTGCGGATGGCAGTGATAGTGAGAGTGAGAGTGAGTGGGAGCGTTCCCCAGCACTGGTTGCAACAAAACGCACGTCGAAAAGGTTTACTCCAATGCCTAGTAAAGACGGTGGATCATTGCTCTCCCTAGACCAAGTTAACGATGAATGTCTAAAACCTTAAGACTTAGGCTGCCTTTGGATGAGCTTTTTTCACCAGTGAAGTACAATTGGGTACTCAACCTCACTAGTCTGCTGCTTGATTCACCAGTCTAGTGTAGTGAAAAAGAAATTCAATCTCACTGCAATCTCACTGCAATAGTGAAACGGGACTAAAGCAAAGAGCAGCAGTTAAAGGCAACTGAGAAAATACCCATACTTCTATTTATATCATTTTACCATTTTATCCTTTAAATTTTGGCCTAAGTTATTCCCCAATCTTATTTGTTTTCAGATTTGGGAAGAAAATAACCAAATTCATTGACAGATAACTACGAAAGCTCTTCAACTATAATGTTACTATTTACGAAAATAATATTTATTATTGTTATAAAAGAATATTTAACTATAAAAAGTTAAAAATTATTATCATTTTATCTAATAAATAATTTAAATTGATTATATAATTCATTAAAATATTTATAATAAAATATTAAAAGATACATTTTAATATTTTATTAAATGAATTTATAAATTCACATATTTTAATAATTTTATATAAGTAAAATAATTTAAAACTTCTATTATATATCAATTCTAATATGATGTCCTTAATAGTCATTTTTATTTTCACCTCACTGCTACAATTTGCGTTTGAATCCAAACACACACTCCATCATTGTTTCTAATCTCATCGCTAAAGATCTAATCTCATCGCTACAGTAACTAATCTCACCGCCACCGCTATTTTTAACCTCATCAGAGGTAAACACACCGCCCATCCAAACTAAGCCTTAGAAGGTCGATTGTTAGATATTGGTTCACTCCCGCACTGTATATGTGTGAGGTCTTTAGGAGGTTTTAAGTGGTTGAATTCTCCTCACCCTCGGCCCCATTCTGATACCATTGTAAATGATAATTAAAGAAAGCAATGAAGAGAAATTTCTTTCTTAATTTTTATTTCGGGGGTTAAATTTTAAAATCTTCAGATTTTACTTTTCCAACCAAATTTTAATAACTTTACAGCCAAAGGTATCTTTACAAAGCTTCCAACCGAGAACCATCACCAGTGTCGGCGTCTCTCCCTCTTCGACGGTGAGAACTCAGATGACTTGTGTCTTCTCCTTTTATCTTTTGTTTAATAAATTTGTTCTGAATTTTAGAAAATTTTCTTTGGAAACCCCCCCCCAAAAAAAAAAAACTCATGTACAATTTTTTAAACTTTCCATAATTGAGCTTGATTGGTTTGCAACAGCAAAATTCATTCCAAATCTGAGTTTTTCATATTTCACTTCTGAAATCAGGCATATTTTTCATAGATTTGAGCCCTTCTCTTCTTCGTTTTGTAATATGAATTTCATCTCTACTTCTCGGTATGAAATTATCAAATTTGTTTAATTTTCTCTGTTTCTTCTTGTTTCACTACTGTTCTCTTCAATGATCTGCTACTTCCTTGTATCCGTGAATTGAAAAGAAGCTAATGTAGTTAGCTTGTGCCATGTGTTTTTTGGAAGCCAATTTTTTGGTTGAATCGATCAACAAATCTGGGAACATAAGCTAGATATGTTTTATAGTTGAATGGCATCTTCATGGCTCTAAGCTGGTAAGGTGGGATTAGAACCCCATAAGCCTTCGATCAGGAAAGTCTTCCACAAAAGTTCTCAATTGAAATATGTATAAATATAAAAGATGGGTTGGGTTGGATCCCATGTGCGTCTTTTTGAATTTGACTTAACATTTTATACATCTTTTTTCTTGCTTATGCCACTATATATGGATTACAATTTATAATATACCACAAATTATGTAAATTTTAACATCTTATATAAATTTATAATTTAATGATTTATAAAAGGGTAAAATTATAATTTAATTTTGATATTTGAATTTGTTCACTTATCTTAATTTAGTACTTAGGTTTTGTTTTTGTTAAGTTGATACCTAAATTTTTATTCCATCCACTATATTGACACTTTTTTTAATGGTGTTAGATTTGAAACATGTGGTTTTATGAAATTATGTCATGTATCAATGATAATTTATCATCCGAAAAGTTATTAAAATATTTTTCTAAAATAGATTATAAATTATAATTAAAAATTATAAACTAGCAAAATTACCAAAAAAATTTAAATCAAAACTTTTTTCTTACTTCATTAACTTTATTTTTCTTTTCATTTTTTAATTTCTTTTCCTTGACTAATTATCTAAAAGGTCCATTTCCAAACATATTTATGAAAATGGACCGATTACACCATTATTCACTGAAAATGGCCACTTTTTGCAAAACGCGCCTATGTGGCCGCGTTTAAGGGGGAAATTGCCATCAAAACCCGCCCCCAAGGGAGCGTTTTTTGCCACGTCAGCGTTTGCTTAGTGTTTTTATATGTTAGGGATATTTGCATGTTTAGTTCTTAGGGTTTTTTAGGGTTTTTAAGGTTAGGGTTTTGCCAAAATAAGTTAGGGTTTAGTGTTTAGGTTTTTGTTAAAACAAATTAGGGTTTAGAGTTTTAGTAGATTTTAAAATAAATCAGATTTAGTGTTATTTTATAAAATTATTTAAATTAAGGTTTAGGATTGTTAAATAAATTAAGTAAATTAGGGTTTTAGGGTTTTAAATAAATTAAGTTAGGGTTTTAAATAAATTAACGTTTTAAATAAGTTAAATTAGGGTTTATGGTTTTAGATAAATTAGAGTTTTAAGGTTTTAAATAAATTAAATTAGGGTGTAGGGTTTAGGGTTAAATTTAATTAAATTAGGGTTTATTTTTTAACAAAATTGACTATTTTGTACCTTGAAAAAATAATTCTGAGAACACGTTTCTACACAAATAGTGTAAAAAAACGCTTCAAGCATGATGCACTGTCAGTAAAATTACAAAAAAAAAAAAGCTCCCATGTGGACACTCTTTTTCTACAGTAGTGTAATACCCCGAAAATTTTTATAGTAAAATATTATCCTTGATATAGTAAAATAAGGAAATAAAGTGACAAAAAGGGAAATTCAAAACAGGGGAACCCGAAATCATTCTGACATTGTCTCACAAAATTCATCATATCTCATGATTTACAAATCCATTACTTACACCGTTTCTTCTATAAGAAACTAGACTCAATAAGATTTAATTTCATATTTTATTCATCCTATAATTTGAGTTTTACAATTTTTGGTGATTTTTCAAAGTTAGACTACTGCTGCTGTCCAGAACTGTTTTAATGCAATATATTAATTACCATGTTATAACACCCTTATTTTCTTTTTCTACACCATTTCTCATCACTTTATCTTATTTTCTCTTCACTAACATATCAAGAACATAGGACCTTATGTAATAAAACTATACTATAACATTATTTCCATGCTTTCTCAATAATAACAACTTAAAAATATATTAAAATCTTGATGTACTTACCTTGTTCTCTTGATTCCAATCTTTAATTTGATTTTCTCTCCTCCAGCTTCTATTTCTTGAATCCAACTTGATATTCTTGCTCCCCATCATCTCCTTGCTATCTTTCTCTCTTGATGGCTATGGAAATTCTTTCAATATTTAGGTGAAAATAATGAATTTTTGGAGGAAGGACTAAATTGTAAGAAAAGGAAAACTTTCTTTCTTCTTCTTCTTCTCACGTTAGTTGCATGAGAAATGGTGATCCTCCCCCCTTTCTTTCCTTACACACATATATATATTAAATAAAATAATAATAAAATAATAAAATATCATTTAAAAATTAATTTAAAGTATTAATAAACTAATATTTATTTATTTAATTTATCTAAAATATCTCCAACATCATCATTGTCTCTAGATTTCTCTCTCTTCCAATTGACCATTTTGCCCTTTGTGATCTTTTAAAATTCCATTCTTGAGTCAACACTTAATTTGGTAAAATTGCAATTTAGTCCCTCATAATTCTTCACCTATTCAATTTGGTCCCAATTCATCAATTTTTCTTGGTTCTAGATCATTCCATCCTTAAAATATTTTCACTATTAGTCCTTAAACTTTTCATATTTACACTTTAATCCTTCAAATTTTGAGTATTTACTCTTGGGCCACAAAACTTTTCTCACTTTTACAATTTAATCCTTTCTTGAATCAATATGTTATTATATACTTCCCAATATTGACATAACTCAAAATTTCCCTTTTTGTCACTTTATTTCCTTATTTTACTATATCACGAATAATATTTTACTATAAAAATTTTTCGGGTATTACATTTCTCTCCCCCTTAAAATAAATTTCGTCCTCGAAATTTCCTTGTATTCTTTTGATCATGAATTTCATTATTTCTATAGTTTTATAGTTTCTTTTTGCACATATTTACCCAGTTTATCATTTATATCCATTCTCTATCCTTTCATCTCAAATTTTATTTTCAATTCAATATTTCACATTTGCCTCTCAGAGCTTTTACCAACAGAAATAGAAGATAATATCATATGTATCTTATTATCAAGTGTTTTATCACATATATTGGCTTGGAAAACCAAAGAAAGATAGAGTAGTACCACTTGTGAATCAATCAGACTTGTGATAATTTCTGTCTATTAGCATATTTATCCAACCTTTCCATATATTGATTATAGCATCCAAACATGAACAGTTGTACATACCTCTGAAAATATCAGTACATTTAAAATACCCGTATAAAAATCCCCAAAAATTTTTACTGTAATATACCTATTTGTAACAGATATATTCAAATATTTAATTTATTTACCAATCCGTTGACTAGTAAAGTCATGAATAGTTTCACCATCATTCAGTTCACTGAAGAAACTAATTGGAAAGGAATTTTCAGTTAACCATTCAGTAAATACCATATTTGAACAAATCGATTTTCCTATAAATAAGTTCTTTATTTAACAGTGGTACTGTATATCCCAGCTAGTTTTCAGAAAAATTTTGATGTATCTATTCAGAACCCATCTTTACCTATTAACTCATTCTCAATTCCGACTATATTATCAATTGTTCAACCATTGAACTTTTCACTTTCCACTTCTGAACTTAATCAATATAAATCTCATGAATTTCATTGCATATAACTATACTAGTAAAGGGGTATAGATCGCAAAGTCTCATAATTTAATTGTCATATATTTACTCATATAACATTTATCATTCTCAAGTACTATAAAACATTTATTCGTACTTTTACGAGTTCTTCTTTATCATAACTAACTTTTTTACTCAGAGATAATTATTTACCTCGTAACGAAAATTGTTTACTTTTTACTTAGCAGATGCCCAGTAGACTAGGTAGAACACTTCGGATATACGGGGCTTATACAGAGGTGCATTATTATGCATTATTAAACAGAGAACACTGAAGTGCTATACAGAGAGTACGAATGTGCTGAATGTGCTAATACTTAGAGAGCACTAACGTGCTAGTAATCAGAGAGCATGCTGAGGTCCCTTAATATCCTAGTAGTTCTAATCTTGTCTACTTGGGTAAATTATTTCATGCACGCATATCACTTTTACACCTTTCGCATAATACTTTCACATGCTTTATAATTTAATCCTTGTGCCAATAATCCGTTTATTAATGTCTTCTTTACCTTTAATACATGTAATATTTTTCAAAATTCACTATTCATCTATAATTTACTAATAATCCTTATCATGTACTTCATATACCACTTTTATATATTTTGCAATTTAGTCATCAGCACAATATTTCATGTAGCAATATAATTTACTTTTAATAATACACATAACATTCATCATCAACATGTATTTATTCATACCTTTATGAATTCCGATTCATTCTAATTAACTTTTTACTCATATACTTAAGTATCATTTTTAGTATTATCAGAATTATCTTAGGTTAGAAAGCATCTCATTTTATAAGTAAAACAAATCTCATCGGAGTCGGGAGATATCATACTTATCACATATTATAATGACATGTGTTTTCAGACTTCACATATACTATGTTTGGTTCGAGAACCGACTAAACCGTAGCTCTGATACCACTAAATGTAACACCCCCTACCCGTATCCATTGTCGAAATAGGTACGAGGCATTACCGGAGTTTACTGAACATTTTCAAATAATTCTGAGTTATTTATTATTTATATTTTGAAAATAATCATAACGTCTCTTTATTGGGCCCTCGAAGCCCCAAACAAACATTAAAAACCAATCGGAATTAAATCGGGATTATAAAAAAAATTTCGCAAAATCTTAAATTTTATTTTCATCTAAGTACTTACCATTTCAATGCTTTTTATAATTAAACAAGTTACCATTCAATCAATAGTTTGTCACTTGTCTAAGCATCAAACCACACCATTGTTAGTATACTTGCACATTTTTCATATAAATTCAACATTGATATACTTAGTTTCTCGACATGTCACACTTGAGTTTAATAATTGTCTTTACTTACATAATTTCCTTGTATCAACATATCAATTATAATCATATATGTACATGTCATGAAACATATCATTCTCTTACCGTTTCTTCATAAGTATATATCATTCATTTCATTATATCAATATTTCATGCTCCATCATTTTCATATATTTTATGTATATTTATTAGGTAATAGCTTATATCAAACTTAATATAAATTATATTCCATGTACTTATACTTATTTCGTTTATCTATCTTCATAATTATTTCATATAACCATTCGTCATCTGATACATATTACCTGAATATCAATTGTTCAACAAATGTCATAGCATCTCCCATCCACGGTCTTATTTATCTTTGACATGATGCCATAGTGTCTTTCAACTATGGTCTTACTCATTTTCTGTCAGGTTGCCATGGTATCTTTCAACCATGGTCTTATTCTTTTCATGTCATGTTGCCATGGTATCTTTCAACCATGGTCTTATTCTTTTCATGTCATGTTGCCATGGTATCTTTCAACCATGGTCTTACACATCTCATATCAGGTTGCCATGGTATCTTTCAACCATGGTCTTACACATTTCATATCATGTTGCCATGGTATCTTTCAACCATGGTCTTACACATTTCATATCAAAGAGCACACTCCCGCGAACCTCACCCTTACAGTGGGATTACAAGTCCAGGCTAAATCCCCTGTAATATAAACTCATAGAGTATTGTCGGGATTACGGTCCAAAGCTAAATCCTCGCAGCGACAATTACTCTAATGAGCTTGGATCTGAATTACCAATCCAGGCTAAATTCATACCCTAATTCGGATTACCCGTCCGGCTAAATCCATTTTACACATATTCTTGGGAGGGCTATATCGGGATAGGATCACTCGTCCTGCTAGATCCTTTTACCGTCAATTCCTTTTCGAGAGATCCATCGAATTTTCCTTTCATTCAACAGGATTTCTTCCCATTTTATAAAATATATCAATGTTTCATAAATTTCCATATAATGAACATTCAAATCATATTCATATCAAAACATGCATTTCAAGCATTTAAGAATATAATTCAAGTTACGAACTTACCTCATTGCTTGTTTGTGTTTATAATTTCATTAATCCGATATCTTTTATTTTTCACATAGAGTCTCATATTTGAGTCATCCGGATCTTTATAAACAAATTTAATTATCATTTTCATTTATTTCATATTCTAATGCATTTAATTAATGCTCTAGGCAAAATTACCATTTTGCCCCTAAACTTTTAATTAATGACAATTTCATCTTTAGGGTCAGGAAAATAAAATTCTTGCAATTTAATCCTTATTTCCAGCTATTATTCTCATATATATTGATAACAGTCCATGAATTCTATAAAATATCAGAATTTTTCATAATTTCAACACTTTTCAATTTAATCCCTAAAACATGTTTTCCCCCGATCTTGAACTAAATTAATAATTTCATTCAATTTTGTAATTTAAATAATAAAATAATCCATTTCATGCAATTTGGTCATTTCTGACATTTTTACAAAATTGCCCATAAATTTTTACTTTTATTCAATTTAGTCCCTGAGCCTAAAATATGCAAATTAGTCATGCTAGATGAATATTCATACATATTTTTCCTCCTCCTCCTCTCCATTCCACACCCTTAATGTAGATAACACACTTGTAAGTAACATTATCCATAATTTTTATTATTTACTTTTATGAATATTCAAGCTATCTATGTGTGTCATAGTCACTAAATTATTTATATCTGGAGCTATACAACTCCAATTTAAGATCCGATAATTTTACCTGAAACTAGACTAATATATATTTTTACCATAAAATTTTCAGAATTTTTGGTTCAGCCAATAAGTACAGTTTATTCTTTAAAGTTACCCCTGTTCTGCTGTCTGACAGTTCTGACCCTTCTTCACTAAAAATTAATTATCTCATCGTACAGAATTCGAATGATGTTTATGTTTGTTTCTATTGAAAATAGACTCATTTAGGATTCTAAACATATAAATTTAAGCCCCTAATTATTTTTATCCAATTTTGTTATGATTTTACAAATTCAAAACAGGGGAACCGGAAATCATTCTGACATTGTCTCACAAAATTCATCATCTCTCATGATTTACAAATCCATTACTTACACCGTTTCTTCTATAAGAAACTAGACTCAATAAGATTTAATTTCATATTTTATTCATCCTATAATTTGAGTTTTACAATTTTTTGTGATTTTTCAAAGTTAGACTACTGCTGCTGTCCAGAACTGTTTTAATGCAATATTTTAATTACCATGTTATAACACCCTTATTTTCTTTTTCTACACCATTTCTCATCACTTTATCTTATTTTCTCTTCACTAACATATCAAGAACATAGGACCTTATGTAATAAAACTATACTATAACATTATTTCCATGCTTTCTCAATAATAACAACTTAAAAATATATTAAAATCTTGATGTACTTACCTTGTTCTCTTGATTCCAATCTTTAATTTGATTTTCTCTCTCCTCCAGCTTCTATTTCTTGAATTCAACTTGATATTCTTGCTCCCCATCATCTCCTTGCTATCTTTCTCTCTTGATGGCTATGGAAATTCTTTCAATATTTAGGTGAAAATAATGAATTTTTGGAGGAAGGACTAAATTGTAAGAAAAGGAAAACTTTCTTTCTTCTTCTTCTTCTCACGTTAGTTGCATGAGAAATAGTGATCCTCCCCCCTTTCTTTCCTTACACACATATATATATTAAATAAAATAATAATAAAATAATAAAATATCATTTAAAAATTAATTTAAAGTATTAATAAACTAATATTTATTTATTTAATTTATCTAAAATATCACCAACATCATCATTGTCTCTAGATTTCTCTCTCTTCCAATTGACCATTTTGTCCTTTGTGATCTTTTAAAATTCCATTCTTGAGTCATCACTTAATTTGGTAAAATTGCAATTTAGTCCCTCTTAATTCTTCACCTATTCAATTTGGTCCTAATTCATCAATTTTTCTTGGTTCTAGATCATTCCATCCTTAAAATATTTTCACTATTAGTCCTTAAACTTTTCATATTTACACTTTAATCCTTCAAATTTTGAGTATTTACTCTTGGGCCTAAAACTTTTCTCACTTTTACAATTTAATCCTTTCTTGAATCAATATGTTATTATATACTTTAATATTGACATAACTCAAAATTTTTTTTGTCACTTTATTTCCTTATTTTACTATATCACGAATAATATTTTACTATAAAATTTTTGAATATTACAATTAGAAAAAAAAAGCTCCATGTGGACACTCTATTTTGAAGGTGTAATAGTGAAAATTTTATAGTAAAAATGATAATTAAGGAAAATTGATGAATTAGGACCAAATTGAATTGGTGAATTATGAGGACTAAATTGCAATTTTACCAAATTAAGTGATGACTCAAGATTGAAATTTTAAAAGATCACAAAGGCAAAATGGTCAATTGAAGAGAGAGAAATCTAGAGACAATGATGATGTTGGAGATATTTTAGATAAATTAAATAAATAAATATTAGTTTATTAATACTTTAAATTGATTTTAAATGATATTTTATTATTTTATTATTATTTTATTATATATATATATATATATATATGTAAGGAAAGAAAGGGGAGGATGATCACCATTCTCATGCAACTAACGTGAGAAGAAGAAGAAGAAAGAAAGTTTTCCTTTTCTTACAATTTAGTCCCTGAGTCTAAAATATGCAAATTAGTCATGCTAAATGAATATTCATATATGTTTTCCTCCTCCTCCTCTCCATTCCACATCCTTAATGTATATAACACACTTGTAAGTAACATTATCTATATTTTTTTTATTTACTTTTATGAATATTCAAGCTGTCCATCTGTGTCACAGTCACTAAATTATTTATATCTGGAGCTATAGAGCTCCAAATTAAGATCCAAAACTTTTCCCTGAAACTATACATATATATCTTCTTGCCATAAAATTTTCAGAATTTTTGGTTTAGCCAATAAGTACAGTTTATTCTTTAAAGTTACCCTGTTCTGTTGTCTGACAGTTCTGACCCTTCTTTACTAAAAATTAATTATCTTCTCGTACAAGATTAAAATGATGTCATATTTTGTTTCTATTGAAAATATACTAATTCAGGATTATAAACATATAAATTTAAGCCCATAATTATTTTTATCCAATTTTTTATGATTTTACAAAGTCAGAACAGGGGAACCCGAAATCATTCTGACCCTATCTCACAAAATTCATCATCTCTCATGATTTAGAATTCCATTGCTTACATCATTTATTCTATAAGAAACAAGACTTAATAAGATTTAATTTCATATTTTATTCATCATTTAATTATATTTCTAAATTTTTTTATGATTTTTCAAAATTAGACTACTGCTGCTGTCCAAAACTATTTTAGTACAAGATATTAATTACCATGTTATAACACCCTTATTTTCTTTTTCTACACCATTTCTCATCACTTTCTCTTATTTTCTCTTCACTAACATATCAAGAACATAGGACCTTATCTAAGAAAACTCTACTATAACATTATTTCCATGCTTTGTCAATAATAACAAACTTAAAACATATTGAAATCTTGATGTACTTACCTTTTCTTATTGACTTCAATCTTTAACTTGATTTTTCTCTCTCCTCCAGCTTCTATTTCTTGAATCCAACTTGATATTCTTGCTCTCCATCATCTCCTTGCTATCTTTCTCTCTTGATGGCTATGGAAATTCTTTCAATTTTCAGGTGAAAATAATGAATTTTTGGAGAAAGGACTAAATTGTAAGAAAAGGAAAACTTTCTTTCTTCTTCTTCTTCTCATGTTAGTTGCATGAGAATGGTGACCATCCTCCCCTTTCTTTCCTTACATATATATATTAAATAAAATAATAAAAAAATAAAAAAATATCATTTAAAAATCAATTTAAAGTATTAATAAACTAATATTTATTTATTTAATTTATCTAAAATATCTCCAACATCATCATTGTCTCTAGATTTCTCTCTCTTCCAATTGACCATTTTGCCCTTTGTGATCTTTTAAAATTCCAATCTTGAGTCATCACTTAATTTGGTAAAATTGCAATTTAGTCCCTCATAATTCTTCACCTATTCAATTTGGTCCTAATTCATCAATTTCCTTTGTTTCTAGATCATTCCACCCTTAAAATATTTGCACTATTAGTCCTTCAAATTTTCATATTTATACTTTAATCCTTCAAATTTTGAGTATTTACTCTTGGGCCATAAAACTTTTCTTACTTTTACAATTTAATCTTTTCTTGAATCAATATGTCATAATATACTTCCCAATATTGACATAACTCAAAATTTCCCTTTTTGTCACTTTATTTTCTTATTTTACTATATCACGGATAATATTTTACTATAAAAATTTTGAGGGTATTACAAGTAGTTCCTAAAAAAATAATTTTGAGAAAACGTTTCTGAACAAATAGTGTCAAAAACGCTTCAAGCAGGATGTAGTATCAGCAAAATTACGGAAAAAAGCTATCACGTGGACTCTCTTTTTTCTACAGTAGTTCATGAAAAAATAATTTTGAGAAGACGTTTTTGAACAAATAGTGTCAAAAACGCTTCAAGTAGGATGCACTGCCAGCAAAATTACAGGAAAAAGCTCCCACGCAGATGCTCTTTTTCTACAGTAGTTCTTGAAAAAATAATTTTGAAAAGATGTTTCTAAACAAATAATGTCAAAAATGTTTCAAGCAGGATGCAATATTGGAAAATTTTCTAAAAAAACTCCCACATGGACGCTCTTTTTCTACAGTAGTTAATGATTGGCCTTAGGCTATAAACGAGGCAAATTTTATTCTCAAGATGCAAAGTTACAGCAAGTAAAATTAGAGAGACTAAGTAAAATAAAAATTTAAGATGAGTGAACGTATTAGTGCTGTTATTTACTATGATAGTGATGTCCGTGACACCGATAACTGCGTTATTTTTTTATCAGAGAACACAACATGAATGGTTTTTAACCAGAGTATAGATTTTACAGAATTTCATAAAAGAATTAGGCGCAAAATCTTCGGAATGATTCCAAGTAGGGTTTCTTCTATTAAGTATCGATTTTGTGTTTCGATTGATCCCGTTATAAATGAACCATTTGTTATCAAAGGTGTTTGTAGCTTTGAGGAGATGGTGCAGACTCATCTTGCTAGTAAATCACCCTATCTTGAGTTATATGTTCAATTTTCATCTCCAAATGAAACATTTGCGACTTCAACATCAACTGTTGTTCAAGAGGAATACACGACCCCTAGCCGACACTCCGTTAGTGAGAGGCAGAACATGGAAGGGCCCATGTTTGGTGGCAGTATGGAAAACACAACTCCTACATGATACTCGGTTAGTGGATGGGACATGCACATCGGTGGGTCAATGTTCGATGCTAGAAATATGTATTGGGGAATGACATCAAGTTCTAGTAGTTGGAAATCCACATCTGATTGGAGACGTTATGAAATATCCACAAGAAAGGATGATATACTCCCTACAACGTCCACCTGCAAAGGGACCTCATACGTTGCAGATGATAGTGGGTTGGATGATGAGTCCGATGTGGATCTACCTCGAGAGCCCAGCCCCGATGGTGTAAAAGTTGCATTATTTTCTAAACTAGAGCCTATTCTATCCGAACCTAAAGACGTTGAAGGGGGTTCAGATAAAGAAGAAGAAGTTATTTGATTCAGGGCGTACTCGCCTCTAGCCTATATGCATAATGTCGATATATCTGTAGATGATGTGTTGGAGTTTCCAGATCTACCATACAGAATGCGTGACCATACAGGTTCGACATTAGATTCGGGTGATTTGAAAGTTAGTAAGGAGTTTTCCAGTAAGGATAGTTTTCTTGGTGATTTGAAACAACATAGCATCAATCAGGGGGTTAACTACAGTGTGGTTAAATCCAAATCTGAAAAGTTCAAGGCCAAGTGAACAGTGCAAAATAGTACATGTTTATGGCAAATCATGGCTTCTTTTAGGAAAAAGACAGGCTTGTGGAAGAGAAAAAAGTACAAAGGTCCACATACATGTGTTACCAGTACAGTATCACTGAGTGTTTAGGGTTTTAAATAATAATGTTATTACTTAATGTTGCATTATGTAACGTACTTCATTGACAGGTGTTTCATAAGATCATCCCAAGATGGATTCAGGCATGATAGCTAACTTAATACTATCGATATTGAAGACGGATCTCAGGACTTCTGTGTCATGCATAATTGCTAGTATTTGTAGCCAATTGAGGTACGCGCCCTCTTATCGCAAGGCTTGGATAGCTAAGCAAAAGGCATTGGAAAAGATGCATAGTGGGTAGGACGCTTCATATAATGAGGTTTGGCAGTGGTGTCAGGTACTGGAGAGGTACGTCCCAGGTTGCATAACAGACCTTGAAACGGTCCCTGCGTACTACAACAACCAATTGCTTCATGGATGCCAAGTGTTCAAGCATCTGTTCTGAAGCTTTAAGCAATGTCGGGATGCATTTTTGTACTGCAAGCCATTGGTACAAATTGACAATACCTTTATGTATGGTAGATACACTCATCGACTATTGCTAGTTGTGGCATAGGATGGCGATGGGAGAATCCTTCCAATTGCATTTGCTATAACACCGGGAGAGTCAGCTGATAACTGAAATTTCTTTCTTTCTAAATTAAGGAGACATGTATGCCTCCAACCTGATATCTGCGTTATATCGGATCGGGACACTGGAATACTAGCCGCAATCGAGCGACATGGAATCTTATAGGATCGCACACACCATCGGTATTATCTAAGGCACGTTGCATCAAACTACTACGGACAATACCAATCTATGACTGAACGAAAACAAGTGACCAACATAGGTATTTAATCTCTATTAATATACTTTCAGTTGTAATATTTAATTTTTTTAATAGAATATTGGTATGTAATTTTTGCTGAGATCAATAAAGACCGTTTTCATGAGATGTTGGGGAATTTACGTTCAGTTAATGATCAAGGCGCAGACTACCTTTGTAACATACCTTTCAAACAGTAGACACAAGCATACAACGGCGGCCTACGATATTGTCATATGACCACAAACCTGGTTGAATGCATAAATTATGTTCTAAAAGGAACGTATCATTTGTCGATAACCTCAGTTGTATGAGAGACATATTTTCATTTGGCGCCACTATTTCCAAAGCGAGCAACAAGTTATAAAGGCCAAATGCAGGGAGGCCATGTGTTGTTACGGAAGGTATTGCAAGAAATTAACAAGGCGAAAGCATGGGCCAACACGATGCACACTATGTGTCACGATCACAACAACCTATGGTTTCATGTGATAGGGTTTGACAAGTGGAGCCAATGTATTACCTGCGGACAATATCGTGTACACCTGATAAATAGGACTTGCGACTGTGGGACGTTTGACGTACTTCGTTATCTATGCACTCATGCAATTGCAGCTTGTCAGAATCTCTGTTTGGATTTCGTGAGATATGTCGACGAAGTGTACAAAATAGAAAACATGTACAATATGTGGAGACACATATTCCCACCGGCCCCAAATGAACGTAAGTGGTCATCCGTATCGCTTGCTCCGTTTAAAATTGTTACCGGATAGAGAATTGTATCACAAATCAAGAGGTCGACCTTGCTCGAGTAGAATACATAATAATATGGATATCTAGGAAAGAATGAACCAACAGAAGTTGTGTGGATGGTGAAGGAACCCATGTCATACAATTCGATCATGTCCAAGCCGAAATAGTTGATAATTGCTGTTATGAAACGATGTTGCATTATTTCTATTCAGCCTTATTTAAGAGAACTTATATTTTATTCAAAATATAAAATTAATTTACTACTAAAATATTAAAAATAACTTATTTTTATTAAATGAAACAATATAGAAACAATTTCTACAAATATTTTAAAAAATCAATGTATATGACGGTCGGAATTAGTGCCACATGGGGGTGGACGATGATTACGCGTTGGATTCCTCCTTGGTTGCTCCTGCGAGGGTTTTGGTTGCTCTAGTTGCGGGTGTTGGAAGGATGACCCACCTTGGTAGAATAAAGAATGTGGAGGTGTTTGCATCACCCATAGCGAAGGTGCTTGAATCCTATAAGGCAATGGGGAATGGTAATGAGATGAGCTCGGCGACGGTGCTTCGTGCGATTTTTGCGGTGGCAATGGCCTATATATCATTAGTTGAGTCGGAGTCATCAGGAAAAGGAGATGCACTGGGCCATGTATTCCAACATGGCATAGGACTGAAAAAAGGAAACATATAAGGTTAAGATACATATAAGGGCTAGGATACGCACCTGGCATAATCTAAAGGGGCTGTGATGTGGGTGTCGTCGATTGAGGCATTGGGCTCGGTGATTGTGTGGGTAGCGCTGTTGATGGGCCAGGTGATTGTATATGCGCTGTTGATGGGTCCGTGCCGTCATCCTTTCTCTTTAGATTTAAAAGGCCCCGTCGTTCTTTTTCCATACGGATTTACCGACGCTTCTGCTCTTCCGATAGCAAATATGGCTTGCCATGGATCCTAAACCATGGCATGTAATCTGGGGTGCACACTAACTCTGAGACGATGATCGGTTCGCGATCAGGTACATAATCATACTGATTTTTTCAAATTTCGATATATTTTGACTAGAATACTAGCCAATCTGTATTTGTTAGCTGTAAGTTGATTTTGTACTGGTCATCGAGCATCTCAGGTTTCTCAAAAATTGATTATCAAAATCCAAATTGTCACAACACTCTATCCGTCTGGTGCATCTTGATAGTAGCATAGTTGACCAATGGGACCTTAATATGCCAAATGCTCTGATCTTGAAAGAATTCTTCCAGAATTACAACCCGTATTGCCGAATCCTCGTATGGTGTCCATTGAAACTATATGAATGGGATAAAAATATTAGTTATATACATAATACTAGATACTAAATACTAAATATGAAACAACTATTTTATGTATATATATTTTATTTAATACTTACTTGCACTTCCAACCGTTGGTCTAATAGAAACCGTATATCTTTAAGAGCTGTAAGTATTCTAACATAACTCACTGGATGATTCCACCTAATTAAATAAATTTTCAGCATATAATTTTATTTTAAATCTATAGAATAATTGTAAAATCAAATAAAAATTTTACCTCGTTATGAGTGGGAATGTATATGGGTGGTTCACTCGAGGACATAAAAATGGAAAGCGAAACCGAGCCTATGATTGTAGTAGTGATAGGCAACTTCTAATTTTGGCTTTATTTGGTAGCATCGCCCATCACATCTCCCAGTACAATATTGCCAACACGGCAAACCCCCAACTAAGTTCACCAACTGCTCTAAAATCAACGAGCTTCAGTAGCCACCTTAGATATACGAGGTTTCGTGACAAGTCCGGCATCAAATAACTTCCAATCATTTCAAGGATATATGCCCGAGCATATCGTATTCGTTCTACTTCAGTCTAATCATTCCCCAGCTCCGAGAATGTGTCTCGTAACCAACTCATCTCGATCTAACCTCCGTAGATATTATCTAGAATCACACCTAAAAGATCGTAGCTAAGGCTTCCCAATCAGTAGATTGAACGGACCCGGTGAGTGCGGCCCCATCCACCGGCAATCCTAATTGTAACTGGACGTCCTTTAACGTGATAGTACACTCTCCGCATAGAAGATGGAATGTGTGCGTCTCCAATCTCCACCTCTCTATTAACGCGCTAATGAGTTTCAAGTCTAACTTGCACCCCTGGCCTATAGTCGCCGCGTGCCAAAAACTCGCTTCCCTCAAGTAATTTTCTATCAATGGTGATGGCAGACCATACATATTACGAATATAACATTGTAACACCCGATCTACAGACTATTATAAAAAATTATAAAATACAAATTAATTAAAATTACATAAATGAAAAAATATTAAATAATATTTAAATTTTAAAATAAACCATTACCATTTTTATTTTTTCGACGGAGATATTATTATGATCGAGATGAATTAATCACCCGACCATTGCTAACACGATCAAATATTTTTGAAATTATAAAAAAATAATACTAATTTAGAAAAAAATAAAAGTAAATAACTAATTATAAAGAGCTTTGAGAAATACAATGAGAAATTTGAGAGCTTTAGGGAGAAATTGTAAAGATTTTTTACTAAATTGTAAATAAAATATGTGTGAAATAATAGATTGGGGGATTTTATACTTTTTTTTTATCGTTGGACCCCTCCAACAGTAAAAAAAAAAAAAATAGCCATTGGGGTTCTGTAACGCCCCAAAATTTCTATGTCTGTTTTTATGAATATGTAACACGAATATATGTCTGCTTTAGTGGCTAAGTGTTCTGGGGGTATGTGGGAGGTCCTAAGTTCAAGCTATGGCTTTGGCAGATTTTGAAATTTTTCTAAGTTAAGCTTCACTCTTGTTCAGTAAGCTTTTATTTAATTGTTTGCAAAACCATATCAGAATGGGCTAGCTGGTCTAGTGGTTAAGTGCAGTGTTGGTGTGTTGGAAGATTGTGTTCAATTCTCTGTGATGGCAAGGAATAGTATTTTTTTTAAAGTTCGGCCAAAGTTGTGCTGAACTGGGATTCTGAGTGGTGGATGTGTAGTGGGAGTTGAGAGAGAAAATTAAGGGATTGAGATAGGGAAGGTAGTGGGATTTGAGTAAAACAGTTTTCCAAAAAATTCTCTCTGCAAAAAAAAACTGATTATCTTCTCCTCCACTTCTTCTTTTTTATTTTTTTTCCTTTCTTTCTCTTCTTCTCTATTCTTTGCCAAATTCTTTCCCCATTCTTACTGTTGTTTTCTTTTTTGTTTTTTTTCCCTACTATCATTGTTTTGCATCTCATTCTCTGGCACTTTTTCGTGCGCTATCGATTAGTGTGGTAAGTACCATTTTTCGTTTTGGGTTTTGGATAGTGGTTAATGGAATTTGTTTTGTGTTTAGAAAAGGTTACACGGCTGAAGTTATTCGATCAGTGCCGTGGTGGTGAAGAGAATTCGTTGTTCGATCTAAGGTAATGGTTTTTCGTTCAATAAATGAATACCCCATTTCGGGTTTAGTTTAATTCAATTGTTTAGGTGATTAATGGAGTGAAATATCAATCAATTTTAGGTTGGAGATTGATTGGAGCTGCTTTTACTTTGAAAATGATACAGGTGTGCACCCGAAATGTAAAAAAAAGGTTTTGGCGAAAGTTGAAAACCCTACTATCGATGCCACATGGGTGTGTGGTTGCCCGTGTGGTAGGCCATATGCGACCACACGGTTTTGCGATCGACGAGGCCAAGCCCTGTGCGCAAAACATAGCCATGTGACGATCAAGGCCAAATTAGGTCGTGCAGGGTATACAGGCGTGTGGGCCCACACGGGCAAGCCACATGGGCGTGTGAGCCCATGTTCACTAAATTGATTGCTAAGGTTGCATGGGTCGCCCAAGTCAACTATGAACCTACTGTAGGATCGGTAAGTATCACTTAGACCCCTAATTGTGTGAAATGACTGTTTGATTTATATATATTGAACATGATGATAGTATACATGTATACCGAATTGGTTATATGTACTGATATTATGAGATAGCATGTCATGATTTGTATGTTGCATTGCATGGGTTTGGGTTGATTATATTTGGAGGAACTCTTAAGCCTAATATACTGGCAGCTCAGCTGCAAATTACTATTTTGTGCCGCATTCGGTACTACCTGGAGTGTAGGGATGGGTGGGTTGATTTAATCCCCACATTGAGTGTAGGGTTGGATGGAGATGGTGTGTAGAGGCTGGTTGGGTAGGACCTTGTTACTGAATACTGCACGACTGCTACTATACTGAGATGGGCTAAGGCCCAAACCGTTACTGATACTAAAAGAGGATTAGGCCCAAAACTATATTTGACTGTGCACTGTGTCTACTATTGTTTGTTTTCTGTGAGATTACACACTGAGTTTACGTAAACTCATCCTTCTTTATTTAATGTGCATAGGTAATCCCTAGACCTAGACGAATTAGTGCAGGCGAAAGACTCGACGGTGACCACAGTTTCTGGACTTTACGTTTTTTGTAATTTATGTTTTATGGTTTTATTATTATTGGGATGTAATTTGAAGACTCTTGGGATTTTTGCTTAAATTTGATTTGATTTTTTTATTTTTTGTATAATTATAATTGCTAGTCGTAGCCAGTTCGGTATTCAAAAGCTAACGTATTTTTTAAACTCACGATTACTTAAACTGTTTTGTTTTAAAAGCTTCCGCAACAAGAAATATTTTAAAGCAAATGTTTTAAATAAGTAAAACGATTTCCTTTAGAACTAATAAGAGATAAAGATAGGTAATAACATGGAAATGATTTTATTGTAATAATTTAATTTTCAAACACACTATCATATGACATCGCCAGATTTGACCATAACATTTAGGCCGGGTTTAGAGTGTTACAGGTTCAAAAATTGCCAGCAAAGCGTGCCCTCAGGGGATTGATTTTTGCCACGTCAGCAAAACGCGCTGACGTGGAAGCGTTTTGCTGACATGGCAAAAAACACTCCCTTGGGGACGCGCTTTGTTTGCAATTTCCCCCTTAAACGCGGCCACGTAGGCGCGTTTTGTAAAAAGTGACCCTTTCCAGTAAATGATGGTGTAATCGACCCATTTCCGTAAATACGCTTGGAAATGGGCCTTTTTAGGTAATTTAGTCCTTTTCCTTCTTCATTTTCTCCATTCTTTTCTTTTTTTCATACTCTAATCATTACTATAACAGTGCCGTCCATAGCTTTCTTCACCTGATCCTACCACCAAAACACTTCCCTTTTCCTCATTGTCTCAAATCTTGTCTTGTGTTTCCTAGAGAATCTCTTTAAAGGCTAAAAATAAAAAATTGATTTTTGGGTTTTCAAAACTTCGATCTTCACCACAGGCTAGGAAGGTTGCTTGTGAGGCTGAGAGAGGGCTAAAGGACCAAAGGGTGCATGTCACAGAAACAATATACTCTCTCAGTCTTGTGCTTGTAATTTTCTAGGTATCCCATATGCTAAGCTATATCAAAGTCGAATTTTAATTTCCAGTTTTGATTTTTCTGATGGTTCTATGGAAATTTGTATAAACATTTATGTGTGGATTTTGCAAATTTGGTTGAGTGTTTTACAAAAAAAAGTTAAATAGTGAGGCTCTAGATTATTTTGAGTTCTCTAGGTTTGGGTTCCAATTTGCAAAGGTTTGAGTTAGTTCAAAATTGAAATGTCTTTTATTTTGGTTCTGAATTGTTTGGAGTGATAATGGTGATGAAAACAAATTTGAAGAAAGAAGACAATGGTGAAAGAAATGAAGTTTTGAAGATGATGAATATTAAGAGATGAAGATGAGCAATTATTTTTGTAATTTTTTTAATTTTGTAATATATTTTTTATTTATTCATTTTTATTATTTATATATATTTAAATTTTTTAATAATTTTGTATTTAACTTTTAGATAATGACATATTTTGATGTTACTAATTGCACGTGTCGTTGTTTAATACATTCTAAATTTTAAGGGTGTAAAAGAAACACCAAATTAGTTAATAGGAAAAAAAAATTTCTAAGTGTTAATTTGAGATTAAAAATGTAACATCCCTTAACCCTAATCAGTCGTCGGAACAAGGCTACGGAGCATTAACGGACATTTCAGAACAAATACAAACAATCACTTAATATTAACATACACATCATAATTTAATCATAATATCCCTTTATTGGGCCCTCAATACCCAATTCATGTGTTAGAAACAAATCGGGACTCAATCTGAAACTCAGAGAATTTTTCATGAAATTTCATAATTTTCTTTAAGTGCAGGGCTCTCAAGCCCGTGTGATCAAGGGACACACTTGTGTGACCCTATGACATGCCCGTGCTTCAGGCCGTGTCCTAACCTGTGTTACTCTTTGACTTACCTCACACGGCCAAACCACAGGCCCGTGTGCTAGGTTGCGTGCTTCACACGGTTGAGACACACGTCCGTGTCTCTGTCCATGTGGTAATACCTGAGCATTCTGTTTTAAAATTTTAAGTTGCAGGGGACACACGACCTAATCATATGCCCATGTATAAGCCGTATGTCTCACATGGTCTAGTTACACGCCCATGTGCCATGCCGTGTGGACTCAAAATAAGCATTTTTCATCAATTTTTTTTTATTGGAAACTTAGAGAATTTTTCATGAAATTTCATAATTTTCCTTAAGTGCAGGGCTCACACGCCCGTGTGGTCAAGGGACACACCTGTGTGACCCTATGACATGCCTGTGCTCCAGGCCATGTGCTAACCTGTGTAACTCCCTGACTTACCTCACATGGCCATACCACATGCCTTTGTGCTAGGCCATGTGCTTCACACGACACGGTTGAGACATACGCCCGTGTCTCTGCCCGTGTGGTAATACATGAGCATTCTGTTTTAAATTTTTAAGATGCATGGGACACACGGCCTAATCACACGCCCATGTGCAAGCCGTGTGTCTCACACGGTCTAGTCATACGCCCATGTGCCAGGTCGTGTGGACTCAAAATGAGCATTTTTCATCAAGTTTTACCAACCCTGCAAACTTAAACCACAAACAATTCAACAACCAATTATTCGGCCAATCTAATACATAATCAAATACATCCAAATCATGCTAAATAATCAACCTAATTAAGCTAACCAATGTTTACTCATAAATATGTCACTTATATTATTCAAATCAATCTAATAGTATACTATTTAAACCGATTCTATTTTTCACACTAATTCAAACCAAAACTTACCATTTGATAATATTAAAACATAACACATAAAATCATATGTAGTCAAACAATTTCATATTATAACATCATTTACAATCATTTTCAAATATGACTTACACAAACAACCTGGGTACATGCCATATACCAAAAAGAAAAGTACTTTACCATAATGAGTTCGGGATCAGCCTTGGATGCTGATTCGACATTTTAACTTTAACCTAACCTGTGCATGGAAACAAACCATACGCTAAGTGTAAACTTAGTGGTATTTCTATAATCTGAATACTTATTAAACAAGAAATTTCAATATTTATATATATAAACACACATAACAAAAATCATTCAACAAATAATCAATTTCATAACACATCATTCATAACACTTTTGATTCTCATCTCCTACTATTTCAATCTCATAATTGATATTCAAATAACTTTTCTCAATAAGATACACATATCATTTCACTCATATCAATAACCATTTCATGAATCCATTAGTTCATACATTTCAATTTCATAACTTAATTCAATATCCCAATCCAATTCATGTTCAAAATCATCCAATATCATTCATATTGTAAATTTATTTATTTACCCCTATTAACAGGACTCGGACTTTGGCGGATACACGGATCCAACCAAAACACACCAGTATGGCACTCAGTGCCTCATCGGATAATTCGAAATAAAAGATTGACACCCAATGTCTCATCGACCTTGCCGAAGTAAATTGGTACCCAGTACCTCATTGAATTTATTCGAAGTAATAATTTGACATCCAGTGTCTCATTGACTCGTGGTCGAAGTATCCCTGAACACTCCCAATCATTTGGCATGCCAACTATATCTGACTCACCCTGATACCGTTAATAAGGTTTCAAATCACTTTTCAATTTCCAATCAATATATATTCAATTCAAATAATCACAAATACTCATATTTCAATTCAATTCAATTAATTAATTTCATTACCACAATACCAATACTTACCTTAATTCCACTTACCATACACATTAAATAATAAATACTACAACAAAGAATTAAATTTAGATTATAGAAATACAAACCGCCATTTTCGAGCTAATCCTCGTTGACTTTGTCTTTTCCTTTCCTAGTAGAGGTCTTCGGCTCAACATTAGCTACGAAAATCGAAACAATTAAAATTTATCAATACACACACAATTTCACATTAAGTATTTCAATTTATACTCAACTTTTGCTTAAATTCTAATTTAATCCCTAACCAAAACTAATTTTATTTATTTATTTATTTTTACAATTTGTTCTATATTTTCATTCAATTAACACTTAAAACTAAATTTAACTCTCTAATTTCACCATAATCCCTAATTTTGAAGTTCTCTCAATTTAGTCTCTATTACTCAAAACTTATGATCTGTTTTACAATTCAATCCTTTTCTCAATTTAAACTTGAAATTTTATCAATTTAACCCCTAATTCTTCAATTTATTCAACATGAACAACATCTAAAAATTCACTAAATTTCAAATTTTCAATATAAATCAAGTAGTATTTATCACTAGGATTCCAAAAACTCAAAATTACAAGAAAAAAGCTAAATTAACTTACCAAATTAAATTTAAACGTTGAAATCCCTAATTTCCCTTTTTCTTTTTCTTTCTATTTTCTTTCTTTCTTTTCGTGCCTTCCTCTGTTCTTGTTCTTCTTTTCTTTTGTTTCTTTATTTCTTTATTTCATGTTTCATTTTAATTATAATAATATAATAATATAATATAATAATATTTTATAACATTTACTTAAATAATAAGTAAATAGATAAGTATTATTTAAATATATGTATTTTATTTTACCGCATATATTTTACTATTACCACACACTTATCACTTATGGCTTAATTTCTAATTTAGTTCCTTCAATTTTCTCCATTCTATAATTCAACTTTTACCCTATATTTAATCTAGCTCTTATACCTAATTACTCTTAATTCAAGTTAATTCACCTAGTCAAAATTTAATTAACGATTATTAACTAACTTCGTAAATATTTTTAATAAATATTTACAAATCTTTTACAAAAATAAAGACGCGAAAATACACTTTCTAATAACTGTAAATTTTGAGTCTTTAAAAAAAAATCTTAAATACCAATTTAAGAAAAATAAGATACATTTTGAGAAGTTGATAGGAAGTATCTTCCTACATGATTTTGGCTATTAATATATCGTCAATTACAACTTATGATGATAGAGTGAAACAAGAAATTGCAGGGACCATATTTTGGAGTTTTAGTAAACTACAATCTCAACTATTGCCCAAGTTGTCTGGACATGAAAATGAGTGTAGAAGATAAGCATATATTTTAAAAACAAAGTGAGAATAATATAATTAATTACTATTTTGAGAGTTTAAAAGATGAAAAACGAAGTATATCAGAAAACAGAGAAGAAGTTGAATGAAGAAAACAATGGAAGTTGATTTGATTCATGGACAGAGATATTAGGGATGTAGGACATGGAAACAAGACATTACGTCACAATGTCCTCATCGACTTTGGCTTTGTGCCCACTTCATTTTGTTCTTTTCCAATCAAGTAGCCAAGTACCATTACAATCTTGGCACATGTTTCCTCCCTTTCAATGGCTATTTAATATCCTCATCGATTGATAAGTGGCTGATATCCCAAATTCAAGGATTGGTGGGTTCCATAAACCCATGTGTGCTGTACCAATCATATTTTTTTGCGTTTAGGTAACAAGGAGCCAACTTTTATAATTTTTTTATTTTCATCATTGAAAAATACAAATTTCCAAATAGGGCATCACCTTTACAAAATATTTTCATTTTAGTCACCTATTGTTAATCTAATATTATTGTTCACTCATTTTAGTACATTTTCATTTTGGTTACTCATTTTATCTTTTAATTTCTTTTATTTTATTTTCTAAAAGGAAAAAAACTTGAGTTTTTACATGAAAAACCATTTTATCTTTTTATTATTTTTAGAATTAATTAAAAAAGAAATGAGTGATTAAAATAAAATTTATTAAATTTGGGTGACTAAGATAAACATACAATAACAATGAATTAACGGAGGTGACTATAATGAAAAAAAAATTGTAAAGTGTCCTATTTGCAATTTTTTATTTATTGTGATCAAAATGAAAATAATAAAGGTTTGATGACTAACTGTGAAATTTACCCTAAGAAGAAATAAAAAAAATGAGGAAAAACGAGTTAAATGCCAATAATGTTTTTATATTTTATGTCATGTCATGTCACATCACAATTTTGGGTAAAGAAAGTAACGTTACCTGTGTTGTGTTTAGTTATTTTTTCCTCTTCTGCTAGATATTTTACATTTACCGAAGGGAGCAGTAGACGTTAACGAAAGTACTGTTTTAATATTCGACATTAATGGGCATCTTCATCCGCGGTATTAAACTATATTAGTATTCAATTGAATTAAGTCGAATCGAGTAAAAAAATTTTAAGTTATTCGAATTCATAAATTTTATTTTAGTAACCAAGCTCAATTTGAAATTTTTTCAATCTCGAATCGAGTCAAAAAGTTTCTAGTCAAGTCAAGTTAATGAATCCTATTATTTATACTCAATGTTGTGTTTACATGGACCGATTATTTAACTAGTAGACGAAGTACAAGAATATTTAACTACATAAATAATATAATGATAACTTAATTGTTTTAACTTTTAACTTTAGAAAAAGAAAACATTTATCAACACGACATAGTTTTGCCTTTCTTATTCGAATTTTCAAATAAC
The DNA here is from genome assembly GCF_025698485.1 of Gossypium arboreum. Classification (NCBI taxonomy): domain Eukaryota; kingdom Viridiplantae; phylum Streptophyta; class Magnoliopsida; order Malvales; family Malvaceae; genus Gossypium; species Gossypium arboreum. Next base: position 20,422,518 of record NC_069080.1, read on the forward strand.
TCAAATTGTGTAATTTATTTTCGAGTTAAACTGAAAAATTTACTTTTTTATTCGAGTTTATCTGAATAACTCAATTAACTCGAACTATTTAATTCAAAAAATTTTAATAAATTTTTTGAATCGAATCATATTTTGTTCACCCATAATCACAAACTCAACTCAAAAGATTCGAGTCACTTCAATTATTGTTCAAAAATTATAATTATTTTTATTAAGTTATTTGATACATAATTATTTAAATTTCAAAAGTAAATTTATGTGAAAATCAACTCCATTTAAAAATTAAAAGCTCCATTAGTACAAAATATCAACCTATTTTAAATTATAAATTAAATTTGAATAATTTTTTATTAGTAAACAATAATTCGTATCAAATCAATTTTATTTGAAATTATAAAATCCTACTCAAAGATGGGCTCCTTGGTAAAAGGCATATTTATAACTATATGGGGAAAAATATTGTTTTATACTTCAATGGTAAAATTTAAATATATATATATATATATACATATAACTTGATAAGAGTTTAGTATACATTTTAAAGTTGATTTGTGAATTTCTTCCCTTTCAAGTTATTTTTGTACTAAAAAATTATGTTATATAAATTTTAGAAAATTAATATATTTGTCTTTCTATTTTATTTTTGTTGATACAAGATACAATAAGGGAAGAGATAGTGATGGCTCTGTGGAGGCTGGTTCATTTAAAGACGCGAAGAGCCAGAAAGGGACAACAGGACAAACGAACTGAAGGAGAGAGGAAGGATTTGTTCAGAATAACTTTAAGATTGAAAATTTTGATCTCTTCTTCATCTTTAGAAGGGTATTTATAAGAGAAGTTCTTTTGTCCAGTAGTGTGATGTGGCAGAATAAATACTTAGTCCCATCAAATACGTAAATAATATTCAAAGACATGAATGACGTGCATTGTGGGACCCGGGACCCATTTTGTTTTACATTCAATCAATATGAGGTTGTTACGCCTAAATAAACTCCTTATAGAATTGAGAGCATGTTCACACTTAAGAAGTGTTCACACTTAAGAAGTGTTCACACTTAAAAATAAGTGCTCATCTCATTATTGAGAAGTAAAGGGAGGGCTCACTAGGGGTGTTTGTCTAGCAGGTAGTCCTAATAACGAAAGGGTGTCGCTCCTCTAGTTTGAACAAGTGGTCAATTAAGACACTACCTTAAGTGTAGTCCACAGAGAAGTCATCACTTTCAGTCTTGCTAGCACATGTCTAGGTAGCAAAGGGATTTAACATTTTTAAAGGATAAATATTAGGTTTTTTGGTTTAAATATAGCAAAAAAAATAATTATTAAAATAGATATATTTTAACGTAGTTTCTTATAATGTATTTTTTTAAATATATCTCGACATTCAGAGGTGAAGTCAAAAATTCTTTTACAGGGATCGAAGTAAGATTATAAAATTTTGGGAGGGGGCAAAGCTAAAAATCTTGAATTAAAAATGCTTAAATTAAATTATTAACTTTTCAAAAGGACTAAAATTACAATTTTTTTAAATTAATCAAAGGTTAAAAAAGACTAAAATGATTTTTCTTTTAATTTTGGGAGGGGTTATAAAGCAAATTTCTCATTTAACCAAAGGAGCCAAGTGTAACACCTCGATACCTAACTTGATCGCCGGGTTCGAGTTACGAGATGTTAAATCCATTTCCAGAGTGACTACAATAATTAATAATCAATTTAATTGTTAGAAAAAATCCAGTTCGAAAACGATTTTCTAGCACAGCAGAATTTTTTTTGAAAACTGAGCCAGTTTATGATATTTATAGCAATAAACTTTTTCCTGAAATCGTACACATGTTTTAAACTAGATGGATCTTAGACGTTCCCGACTTTCAACCAAATTCGACTTTCAACCAAACAGTCTTCTCGGCTATTCTTATACCACAAGCTGCTTCGAGTGTGGGCTCGAACAAATTCAAATCAAGCACAAAATCAAAAATATTTTCTTTACATTCAGTGGGAAAGTATTTCTCTCTCTATAGTACCTGATATAATTCTTATTCTTAGATAATAGAATTTAAATCCATTTTCAAACTTCAATTATTTAATTAAACAATAATTCAAAAAACTTCAATTAATTCTTAGGTCATTTCTATACTAAGTGATAAGCCATATTCATTTTCGAATGTAACTCATTTCTATCCATTTTTGTTCATTTGATTCATCATTCAACGGATTTCATAACGACCAATTAATTTAACTCCATTTTCGAACTTTAATTATTAAATAAATAATAATTCAAAAAACTTAAATTAATTCTCAAGTCATTTCCATAGTAAGTGAGAAACCACATTCATTTCCGAATGTAACCCATTTCTAACTTTATCATTTCTATCCATTTCTGTTCATTTGATTCATTATGCAATTCATTCCTGGTTTCAACGAACTAGCGAAGGGGTTAAGTGGATGTATGTGATTAGGGCTCAAATGGTTTATAATTAAGTTTCAGCTTTTCATTTATTAATTATAAACTTGTTTAGTCACGAAGTCATTTATTAAACTTGTTTAATCTCTTGGGATAAATCCATTCTCCCAATATGATCCTATTTTATCTCATGGTAACTATTACATCTTCCTTCATGAAAAGTCAATTACTATCATATAGTAATTAAGCCATTCATCGCAAAAATAAACGATTCGTGGATATGTTTACTTTTCATCATCATGTAATGCCAATGAGATGATATCATTTACCCATGTTTTAGGCTATGAATTCCACTATTATGAATGATGCTACATACTACAGAAGCCGTATACCCAACGTGTAATGACCTGGTTTCTAGTGGTATCAGATATTATGATTTAGGGACCCCTTCTTTATAAACCGAGTCCATAAATATTAAATAAAGATATTTAAGGAGTTATTATATAGATGAATTGAAATTTGGATAGCCAATTTTAGCGAAATTATGATTAATTAGGGCAAAAGACTAAATTATAAAATCCAATCACTATAGATTTTAATTAGAAAATGCTTTGGGACTTAAATAAAAATTAACCAAATATTCAAAATGATAATTAAATCATAGATTTTATATAATTGGTGGATAATGATGTGAGAATCCACTTAGATTGATTAATTCAAGATTAATGTGATTTAAGCATAATTAAGTTAAATAAAACAAGATTAATTATGTTTAATTAAAGTATATAAGTTAAGAAAGCGGGAAAAGATGAATTTCATCTTCTTTTTATTCTTCATTAATCCACTGTAGGAAAAAGAAAGAAAAAAACCTAGTTGAAGCTTAGAAACATTCAGCCATAATTGGTAAATGCAATTAAGTAATTTTCTTGTAATTTTTATATATTTGAGGTCTTAAGAGTTTGATTTAACTAGCCCATGTACCAATTTGTAAAGCTATTAAAGTTTTAAAAAGTTTCTGTTATTGATTTCTTGAAGAATTAGGTGTTAAATTGATAGAAACTAAGCTTACATTAAGAAAAGAAATAAATTGTAAAGTTTAATTAATTGTTAGTTTAGTACATTAGGGACTAAATTGAATAAAATTTAAAATTAACTTGAAATTTCAGTAGGAATAAGAAATAGGAGGTCCCTAATGAGTAATTGTGAAACCGGATTTCATCTGAAGCTTTAAATTGAAAGTTATGTTTGTCTCGAGTTTAGGGACTAAATTGAATAAATTGGAAAATATGCTTGATATTTTGATTGGTCCTGATTTGCATGGAAATTGATAATATTAAATGTTTTATGATCTCATTTAGCTAAAGTTGACATAAAACCATCGAGAGGGAAAGGAAAATCAAAAGTCAATGACGAATAATTCGAAATTTCGATTTGTGTTTCTATGGTTCGGGAACTATTTCATTTTGCATGTTCATGTCCTTTTTTCATTATATGGAGTTTGAGGTGAGACTTGATGATTATTTGAGCTGAATTGATGTGATTAAGATTGATTACCGAGATAAGGACTATATTAAATAGAATAAAAGTTTCATGATTTGATTGATATTTGATAATTGGTATGAAATTAAGTTGAAGCACGTTGTGTTACATGATAAATCGATGATTTGATGATAAATTGAAAAGAAAATAATGTGAACTGATTTATATGTAATGAATTAGAAATTGGTTACCCTATTAACTGTTCGGACCGAGTCAAATATAGTTGGCGTGTAATACAGTTAGATTATTGATTGAAAACCGTCGTTGTCGGGCAACCCTGGGTGGTAGATTGTATATAGTGAGTCATAATTGTCGAGAAAATCGAGGTGGCACATTAATCAGGTTGAGAAAGTTATTGTTGTTGGGCAATTCAGGGTGGTATTGTGTACATGTATAGCGTCATTATTGGTGGGCAACCTAGGGTGACATGTAACACCCCTAACCCATTTCCGTCGCCGGACTAGGGTTACGGAGTGTTACTGTACAAATCAAAACAAGTAACTTCAAATCAGAATAATAATGCTTTTTAATATTAAATATTCAAATCTCATACAAATCCAGTAAACATACACATTTGGGCCTTAATTTGAACTTTTGAGGCCCTAAAAACAGTTTGGGATCAAAATGAGACTAATTTGAAACAATTCAGAAAAATCTGAGGAAAAGTTAGAAATTTAGAAAACAGGGGTCACACGACCATGTGGCCAGGTCATGTGACATAGCCTAGACCGTGTAGTGTTTGAACAATAAGACACACGGTCGTGTCCCAACCCATGTCTTAAACCGTGTAACTTACTGACTTAGATCACACGGCCGTGTCGTAGGCCGTGTGCCCAGGCCGTGTGCACCAAAACATACCTTGAAAATCAAGTTTACAAAATATACTTACTTGAGACATAAGCCTACCATTTACCAACCAATTTCTTACTTAAAACACACCTAAACAAGACCAAAGCATGCCAAAATCACACATAAATCATACAATTCAAAAGCTTATCCAATGTAATGCCCCAAAATTCTTATTTCTGCTTTTGTGAAAATGTGACACAAATGTGTATTTACTTTAGTGGTTAAGGGTTCTGGGTGTGTATGAGAGATCCTAAGTTCAAGCCTTAGTTTTGGAAAATTTTGATATTTTTCTGATCTAAGCCTTATGTTTGGAGAGTGGGCTTATATTTGATTATTTGTAGGAACATATCAGAATGAGCCTGCTGGTTTGAGTCTAAGGGTGTGTTATGTTGTGTAGGAGGTCTTGTGTTCGAATCCCTGCGCGAGCATGGGTATTATTTGTGTTATCAGATAGAACTTCTGTTGAACTAAAATTCTGAGAAGTGGGTTAGTGGGAGAGTGAATTTAGGGATGTGATATCACATCTTTGATATTTTTCTTTTTTCAAATTTCGGTTTCTTCCCAAAATTCTAACGTGATTTTTATTGCTCTCCTCCCTATTCTCTGCTTCTAAAATCTATTTTTTCTTTTCAATCTGTGTTTTCTTTTGCTCTTTCAATTCGTGCTTCGCTCCACGGGGTTTGTTAATCGTCTTGGTAAGTGGGATTTTCTTATTCGGTAACTTGAAGTTTCTTTTCCAAATGTTGATTTGGGTTATATGTGTTTCGGGCAGCAGCGACTCGAGGAGATCGTAACTCTACTCCTACAGGATCGTAGTTTTAGTTTGGTGTGTTAGGGCAAGTGGTAAGTGCTTGAATTAAGTTGTGGTTGATTTCGGGTATTCAGTTCAATCGGGTGTAAAGACTGAAATTGAGCATTGTTGTGTCAGTTTTTAGGTTCTGGAGGCCTTAGGAGTGTTTCTACATCAAAATGATACCAAGTGTGTACCCAAAACGTAGAAAAATAGGACTTGGTGAAAGCCGAAAAACCCTTCTGCCGGCACCACACGGCCATGTGGTAGGCCATGTGATCGATGAACATGGCCGTGTGATAGCCGAGTGGGCCTACACGGGCACGTGATATCTGGGTCTGGTCGTGTGATCTACACGGGCAGGCTACACGGGGATGGGGGCTATTGTACTAAAATTTTTTGTAGGGTCGCACGGGTTATCTTAGTCTACTATGGGCCTATCGTGGGGATGGTAAAGGCTTACTAAACCTTAAAACTATTTTTTCTGTTAGAATGATAAATTGTTATGAGCTTGTCTATGTTTTTATCTGTTATCTGTTTACGAAAGCATGATTTATTTGTTAATTCTGTAAGCATGTGGTCTTTGCGTTGAAAATCTAGAGACATTATCTGTATTGTGAGAGGTGTATTATCTACATTGATCACAAGAGTCTAAAGTATCTCCTTACTCAGAAGGAGTTGAACCTTAGGCAGCGTAGATGGATCGAGCTGCTCAAGGATTACGACTGCACGATAGAGTATCATCTTGGTAAGGCAAATATGGTGGTCAATGCTCTAAGTCGTGGGGCAATGTTTGCACGTCTTAGTCTATTCGGTGATGGGAGTCAGTTGGTCGAGTTACAAGTTAAGCCAACTTGAATTGAGCAGATTCAGGATAAGAAGTTAATGGATAAGTCTCTGAGCTTGAGGTTTCGACAGATTGAGAGTGGTACTACTGCTGATTTTGGGTTAAACAGTGATGGTATGTTGTGTATTCGAGGACGGATCTGTGTGTCGAATTATTCTGATTTGAGGCAGTCTATTCTGAGGGAGGCGCATAGTAGCCATTATGCTATGTATCTCGATGGCAATAAGATGTATCGAGATCTCCGTGAACTGTACTGGTGGTCGGGGTTGAAGCGTGAGGTTACTGATTTTTTAGTGCGCTGTTTGACTTGTTAGTAGGTTAAGGCCAAGCATCAGTTACCTTCGGGTTTGCTACATCCAGTCAAGATTCCCTTATAGAAATGGGAACGAGTGACTATGGACTTCGTTAGTGGGTTGCCCTTGACACCATCTAAGAAGGATTCTATTTGGGTCATCGTAGATAAATTGACCAAGTCTGCTCACTTCATTCCGATTCGAACTGATTATTCTCTGCAGAAGCTAGCGAAGTTGTATATTTCTGAGATAGTTAGACTGCATAGGGTTCTAGTGTTGATTATTTCTGACAGAGATCCTCGTTTCATATCTTGGTTTTGGAAGAATTACATGAGGCTCTGGGTTCGAGATTAAACTTTAGTACTACGTTCCATCCTTAGATCAATAGTCAATCTGAGAGGGTGATTAAGATACTGGAGGATATACTTCAGAGTTGTGTACTTGATTTCTGAAATAGTTGGAAGGATTATCTGCCGCTAGCTGAGTTCGCCTACAATAACAGTTTCAAAGCTAGTATTCAGATGGCACTTTACGAGGCTCTGTATGGTCGTAAGTGTCGTACTCCTTTGTGTTGGACTGAGTTGGGCGAACATCGAGTTTTAGGTCCTGAATTGTTTTCCGAGACTAAGTTTAAGGTTAGATTGATTCGGGATCGTCTAAAAGCGGCTTCTGACAGACAGAAATCGTATGCAGATCTGAAGAGGCGCGATATTGAGTATTCTGTGGGGGACTTTATGTTTCTTAATATTTCTCCATGGAAGAAGATATTGAGGTTCGGTCATAAAGGCAAGCTAAGCCCTGGATTTATTGGGCCGTACCAGATTGTGAAGCATGTGGAACTAGTTGCCTATCAGTTGGAGTTACCCCTTAAACTGGACCGTATTCATGATGTGTTTCATGTCTCGATGTTGAGGCGGTACGGATCTGATCCATCTCATATAGTCTCGGTTGAAGATATCGAGGTTCGGCTGGATTTGACCTTTGAAGAGCAGCCGGTTCAGGTTCTGGAGCGAGACGTTAAGGTTCTGAGGAGAAAGCCCATTCCTTTAGTAAAGGTTCTATGGCGGAATCATAGTATTGAGGAGGCCACGGGAGATCCTGAGGACTTGATGCGTCAGCAATATCCTTATCTGTTCTGATCAGGTAAATTTTGAGGTCGAAATTTCTTTTAGGGGGTAGAGTTGTAATGCCCCAAAATTTTTATTTCTGCTTTTGTGAAAATGTGACACAAATGTGTATTTGCTTCAGTGGTTAAGAGTTCTGGGTGTGTGTGTGTGAGGTCCTAAGTTTAAGTCCTAGCTTTGGCAAATTTTGATATTTTTTTGATCTAAGCCTTGTGTTTGGGGAGTGGGCTTATATTTAATTATTTGTAGGAACATATCAAAATGAGCTTGCTGGTTCAAGTGGTAAGGGTGTGTTGTGTTGTGCTGGAGGTCTTGTGTTCGAATCCCTGCGTGAGTGTGATTAAGAAGTGGGTTAGTGGGAGAGTGAATTTAGGGATGTGCTATCACATCTTTGATATTTTTCTTTTTTCAAATTTGGATTTCTTCCCAAAATTCTAACATGATTTTTCTTGCTCTCCTTACTATTCTATGCTTCCAAAATCCATTCTTTTTTTTCAATCAATATTTTCTTTTGCTCTTTCAATTTGTGCTTCGCTCCATGGGGTTCGTTAATCGTCTTGGTAAGTGGGATTTTCTTATTTGGTAACTTGAAGTTTCTTTTCCAAACGTTATTTGGGTTATATCTGTGTTTTAGGCAGCAGCGAGTTAAGGAGATCGTAATTCTACTCCTACAGAATCGTAGTTTTCATTTGATGTGTTGGAGTAAGCGGTAAGTGCTTAAGTTAAGTTGTGGTTGATTTCAGGTATTTGGTTCAATCGGATGTAAAGACTAAAATTGAGCGTTGTTGTGTCGGTTTTTAGGTTTTGGAGGCCTCAGGAGTGTTTTTGTATTGAAACGATACCAGGTATGTACCTAAAATGCAAAAAAATTGGACTCGAGAAAAGTAAAAAAACCCCTTTGTCGATACCACACGGCCGTGTGGTAGGCCGTGTGCGACGACACGGCCGTGTGATCGATGAAGGTCAGGCCATGCACAAGACACGGCTGTGTGATGGTCGGGGTGTGGCCGTGTGGGCTACATGGGCTAAGCTAATTTAGGTGTGTGGGCCACACGGGCACGCCACACAGGCGTGTGATATCTAGGTCAGAATGTGTGATCCACACGGTCAAGGTCAATCTGGGCATGTGGGCCCACACGGGCATGTGGGCCATTGTACTAAAATCTTCCGTAGGGTCACACGAGTCCTAATCAACTGTGGGCCTACTGTGGGGTTGGTAAAGGCTTACTAAACCCTAAAAATATGTGTTCTGTTAGACTTATGAACTGTTATGAGCTTGTCTATGTTCTTATATGTTATTTGTTTATGAAAGCATGATTTATTTGTTAATTCTGCAAGCATGTACTATTACTGTGATTGGGGTGGGATGATATATGTATTGGAGGAAGTGTTCTAAAAGGCAGATTATGCCTAATATCTGGCAGCACAGCTGCATTATATCTTATATGTGTTGCATCAGTACAGCGTGGTGTGTAGGGCTGGGTGGGTGTTTTAAACCCTACATAGTGTTTAGGGATGGTTGGAGATGGTGTGTAGAGGATAGGGGTAAGATTCTATTATCTGATTTTCATATCTGTAACTATATCTGTTTCTGAAATCGGCTCAGACCCGAATCTGTATCTATATCTGACATGGGCTTAGGCCCGATTGTGAATCTATCTAATTTGTGATATTCTGTATGTAGGCATGGTTAACTCTGCTGGGTTGCACACTGAGTTTACGTAAACTCAACCCTTCTCTGTTTGTCTGTATTGGTAACCCTCAGTCTTAGGCAGATTGGTGCAGTGGAGGACTCGTCGGTGACCACTCTCCAAAATTGTTTTATTTGTCTTGGTTGTTATTTAAATTTGGCGTTAAGATTCAAGAGTTTTTATTTTTTGGGACTCTTTGGACTGTTTTAAACTATTTGGCTTGGTTTTGTGTTTTATTTTTGTTTTATTTACTTATAACTATGACGGTTTTCTAAACACAATGATTTTGTTTTTTAAGCTTCCGCTACAAATACGTTTTATCTTTAAACGATTTAAAGAAAGAGAGCTTTGAAATTAATAGTAACGATAAAGGTTAATGAACTGAAAAGGGTTTTATCTTAACAACAACAGTTTTTCAACCCATTTCATGTGATACATCCAGATTCAGTCATAACGTCTAGGCCGGGTTTGGGGTGTTACATCCAATGTATCCTCATTGGTACCACAATTAAACATCTAAACAATTTAACCTCAATGTCATGGTTTCATATTCCAAACATACATCACATACCTACCATTCAACCATTTCATTCACACTTCAATATACCAAAAAGTTACCTAATCACAAGGCATTCACTAATAACGAAAACACATATTTACATCATCATGTACCAATTATCATCATAGGATATTAAAACACAAAAAAAGCTGGGCATAATTTCAAAACATCCTAAGTTACCAATATAATATATAACTCTATACATGCCATTTATAACCATTTCCATATATGTAAAAACTACCAAAATGGATTGATGGATAGTGTGATCGTGCTCCGACGTTGATTCCAGCCATTCGAGCTTTTCGATGATCTACAAAACATAGAAAAACAATTGTGTAAGCAACTAGTGCTTAGTAAGCTTGAATAAAGAAACTTAAACTTACTGAACATAAATGATTAAACCGTTAGAACATTGCTCATTTAAAATTAGGCTCACTTTTCCTTCTTAGTCACAATACACTACAAGGTTAGTAGGTGTATTAATGAACATATCCAACCAATTAAACATGAAATATATCAATATGAAGTTCAATACACAATTCCTCAATTGATTCCCTTTTCATTTCATACTCATATACCAACATTTTCCATCTCATGTTTCCATAACATAGTTCATTTCATATACACATCCATTCGTTAAAACTTTAATCACCTGTTGAATCAAATAAAATAAAATCGAATACTAAAAAAATAACCACATATAGCCATTTAATTCCCTAAAAACACCACAATATCATAATATAACCTATTTATAGACATATGAAACATAGAATCACACCAAGACATTAATATTCACTATCAAATCATACTAATAAAAACATTCATCTCATATTCATACTTGTGATACAAATCTTACCCGAAACATGTTATCTAAATAGTAATGATTGAAGGAAGCCATAATGTCTTTCAACCATGGTCTTATTCTCTTTTCGATATGATGCCATAGTGCCTTTCAACCATGGTTTTATTCATTTTCTGATATGATGCCATAGGTTCTTTCAACCATGGTCTAATTCATTTTTCGATATGATCCCATAGTGTCTTTCAACCATGGTCTTATTCATTTTCGATAGGATGCCATAGTGTCTTTCAACTATGGTCTTACTCATCTGAATCATGATGCCATAGCGTCTTTCAGCTATGGTCTTACTCGTTTGAATAATGATGAACCGACTCATATGTATATTTCAGAGGATATACCATTCAGTTCACACATACTTATTTACCATACTTCACAAATCAATTCTTTATTTTCAATTTCATGTCTTACCTCAATTAATCATGTTAACCATAATATATATATATATATATATAAATATAAATAAAAACCTTTACAATTGAATTGAATAATTATAAGCACATTATTTCAATACAAAAATTCATTTATGTAGTTTTCCATTTTTAAGCATAATCTTTAACTTAATTAACATTTCAACTAAATTCATTTCATTGCTTACAATTTATTAAGCAAATGAACTCAATCACAACATACATATATGGATATTAAATCACAAAAAACAACAATTAAATTAAATTAAATTAATTTACGAACTTACCTGTACCAAAACGATGCCCTAACGTGATCCAACGACTAATCTGCTATTTTGACTTTTTTCGCGATTAGTGTCCGTTTGGGTCGTTTCTTGATCCAAATAAATATTTTTTATTCAATTAATATCGTTCCAGTATTTAAAATAATTAGCTTACAATGCCTAATAATGGAAATTTATGAAATTGTCCTCAAATTTTACCTTTTATGCAATTTAGTTCCTAAACCCGAAACTTGCAGTTTCACCATTTTAACCATAAATTATGCTAGCCAATTTTTAGCTAATCTTATAACAGCCCATATTTATAAAAAAAATTACAATATTTTCATTGAGTTTTACTATTTTTATAAATAAGTCCCTAAATCTTAAAAGCATCAAAAATACTTAATAAAATATATCTATTTAACAACAAAACTTAAAAATCTATCATAAAACTTCATAAATATATCAAATTCATCCATGGAATAATTTATAACATTTAACAATTTTACAATTTGACCTCTGAGTTAACTAGATTAAGCTATTACGAGCTCAAAAACATAAAAATTATTAAAAATGGGATCGAAATCACATACCATGCATCAAGAATTAGCCTGGCTGAATGCTTTTTCCCACCTATCCATGGCCATTCGCTTATGAAAGGAAAGAAGGAAGAAGATGATCACTTTTAATATTTAACCTTTAAAATTCTTGAAATTTATCATGCATCCTATCCATGAATATCCACTAACTTTAAATATGGTATAATTACCATTAAAGTCCTTTAATTCACCTTTTCATAGCTATTTGATCCATTTAACTAATAGAATTCAACTTTTGTAGCTTTTACAATTTAGTCATTTTCAATTAATTAACTATCTAAACATTAAAATTTCTTAACCAATTTTCAATATGACCCTAATAATACTTTGTACATATTTAATAAAATGTTTATGGGCTCTGTTTATAGAAACGAGGTCTCATTAGCTCATTTTCAAAACCACTTTAATTTAAAGATATACCGCTTAAACCTAATTATTGGTTCAAATAACATAAATTATCAAATAAAAATTTATAATAATACTATAATTGACTCATAAATATTAAATAATGATATTTACGGACTCACTCGTCAGATTTGTGACCCCAAAATCACTGTTTCTGACACCATTGAAAAAGGAGCTGCTACATGACAAATTTGCATATCCATTCTGAGTCTGTGTCTGGGTAATAGGGTTACAAATATAAAAATTGGTTATATGATTAATGAAATGAAAATGCGATATGTATTAGTACGCAGAAGAATTGAAATGAGCCCTTAGGGCCAATTGAGTATGAAAGAGCTAATAGACATGGAAGTGGTTTATATGAAATTGATTATATATGTTTGTAAATGTTGATGTTGTTAAATGAATAAGTAAAGCACTATAGGTGACAAAATATGTTGAATTGGAAAAAAATATGAAATGATTGAAAAATTTTGCAATTTAGTATATAAATATGAAGTGAGCTATTGTAATTAAATTGATTTCATGTATGTCTTATGGTATTGGAAATTGTTGGCTTAAGGTTTTTAGGTTAATTGACTATAATGTGAATTAGATTTGAATGTTTTCATATGCATTTAATTTTATTATTTTAGCTTGAATCATAGAATTACCACTGAGCATATTTGCTCAACTTACGGTTTGTTTTCTCCGTGCGCAGGTATAAAAGATATTCGATAGTTCGAGCAGTTGGTCCAACATCCAGCAAATGATCCCTAACTCAGCAACGTTTGTATATTTGTAACATCCTTAACCTGACTCGACCGTCAAATATAAGTACGAAGCATCACAAATGGATCGGATTAACTTATCCTGAATTCTATCGGCTAACTGTTATAAAACATGCTATATTGAAACAATAATACTTTTTATAGAAAAAGCCTCAAGCTTATATAAAACTTTTGGTCTCACAAGGTTTTTGTCTCTATATAGACTATATGTTTACAAAATAATTCTTAAAATTTAGCTAAGGGCTAACTATTCTGAAAATCCAGATTCTAGGGATGTTATCTGACTTCATTATTATTAGTCCTAAGGCAAAGCCCCTAATGGTACCCCCTTTCTATGTGCATGACTCTAACTGCCCGCGATCCTCGATCTTATTACTCTCTGGATGGGTTCCTTATCTGAGTCCTTAATCAACCTCACAAATTCTACGAACATCGAACAAACTAATGTATATTCAAATAAACTTAGTGAGTTCTTTCATTACACCATAAATTAACCCTATCGCACAAAGGTAACAAATGTAAATTAAACTAAACATAAATTTACTCTCTGCTCACTCCAGGCGAGTGTTCTTTATCAGGGTGGCAGACTCCACCCAATCTTTTGAGCTACTCAGCTCATTATAAGACCTTTATTTGGTTGAACTCTCTACTTAACTATAATCTAGACACCTCACCACATCAGTGAGTCTTATCCTTACTTGTCGTCAACAAATGACTATGATAAATTGCTTGTTCGAGAAAAAGCAACCCATGGCCACATTCTATATTTATCAATCCACACAATGCCAATGGGAGGATATCATTAACTCTTTAATTGAACTAAGAATTCCACTGCTGCTAATAAAGCCATGTCATACACAATTCATGTACCTAACATATCGACTATGGACTTGATCATCTCTAGAGCATAAGCCTCCACTTATATCAAAGCACATCAGTTGCATACGTGTTGTTAGTGACTAACTCAAGATTTAGGTAAATCACACCATGAATGTCACAAGTTAATTAATTCACAAACAGATTCAGAATTAATTCATCTTGGGTCCAGTCCAATGTATCATTCTACTAATGAATACATTTATGTCTCTACTTGTGGAGTCAACTACTCCGGTAGCCAAGACGAGTCATCTCCCCAATTGGAATTATAGATGACATAATAATCCTTCTCAGTATTTGAATCAAATGCTCATTTTGATTCTTTTATGGGATTATAGACTCATTTAGATTACCTACTGAATTAAGTTGTCTTTCTCGCAATGTAAACGTTCTTTACAATGCCACTTATCTTCAGTTTGAGCTTTAGACAATCAGTAAACTAATATTTGCTTGTTACAATTTCGCTATGCATGCAAAATATAAAAGATAGAAAATACAAAAGACATAATTGTGAAATGTAAAATTAACTTTATTTATTTGTTCATCGTTAAAATAAATAGAAAACAATTACTTGTTTACTACAATATGGGCACATTTCCCAACATATTGAATATTATATGAAATTAAGGTTAATAAATTGAAATAAACTATTTTATAGATCAAGAACAAGTAGATAATCGAGGAAAAGAGAAAGTTGTCAAGTAGTCCCTGAACTTTTGTTGTCTTTGCAATTTTGCCTATGTAAGTTCGTACGACTTAGTTACATATTAAATTAAATGTTATACTATCTATGAATTGAGCATTTTGATATAATTGAATTGAAATAAGTTGATGTGAGTCGATAAATTAAGTGACTTGAACATTATTACTTGATGTCATACTGAGCCGATGAACATAGGATAGGATACAATTGGCATGCCAATATGCTTTAATTTGTGCTGTATGGGTTTGATTTTGTTGGGAGAATGATTATTGATTCATTACTGTTCACTAAATATACCAAAGTCCAACATTTGTTGCATACTTTCGAGCTATAATATAATGATTCTGGTACGTTAAAGAGGGCAGATGTAAAGCCTTCGGGCATGACACTTGGTGCCCAGGTGTGTTTTGAAGGGATGTTAGCCTACGGGGTAGGCACCTAGTGTCCAAGTGTGCTCTCGGTTGGTTAAGCTCACTTGAGCGTTTTTGTAACAGCCCGTTTTTAGTCAAATTGGAACAGTGATTTCGGGACCAGAAATATGAAGTTGAAAATATTATTTTATTATTATTTTAATGTCTACAGAATGGAAGTATGATTGTGTGAAATTTTTGTTAAGAAATTTTATCGTTAAAATGCTTAATTTGATAAAAAGGACTAAATCGCGTATAGTGTAAAAGTTGTGTTCTATTAGCTAAAGGTGTTTAATAGCTATAGAACATTAAAGTTAAGGTCCTTAAGTGATAATTAGACCATTTTAATTGTGATTGGACAATTTTGGGCATATGTTAAGTGATTTTGGTGGTTATTAATCAAGGTTAAATTAGTAAATAAGTTTATAAAGATAAATTAAGTAAAAATAAAAGATGGCTATCATCTTTTTCCTTCATACACCACCAAAATTAAAAGAAAGAAACCACCATGGATGCATGCTAAGTTCGGCCAAGCTTCCTAGCTCAATTGTAAGTCCGTTTTTGTCCCGTTTTTAATGATTTCTATGTTTTTGAGATCGTTGCAGCTAGGTCTAGCTTAGAGGTGTGCATGGGCAAGGATACCCGGCCCGGCCCGAAGGCCTGTCGAAATGTAGGAGGGTTTGGGAAAAAATATAGGCCCGAAAAATAGGCTTGGGCAAAAAAATAAGGCCCGTTTAAAAAACGGGCCGGGCCTTGGGTAAGGCATTTTGGCTCAGTCACGGCCCGAATTCACTAAATGAAAAAAAATCTAATTTTTAAATATTATTTTCTTATTATTTTCTCCCTATTTTTCTACTATTTTACTATTATGTTGCTACTATTTTGTTGTTATTGTTTGGATATTATATAAAACTTATTTTATTGTTAATTTTTATTATTATTTTAAAGACATTTGCTAAATTTGTTGTTATTTTAGAGGCATTTGCTTGTTAAATTACATCTATTTTAGTGTTATTTAAGTATACATATTTTTTAAAATTTATTTTCAATTTGTTGAGAAATATTTATTTTGATTTTTTTAGTATTTTTGATGGTTTATATATTTTTAAAATTATATAAAAATAATATAAAAATTAATATGGGCGGGCCGAGTCGGGCTCAAGTTTTAATATTTTTATTTGGACCAGGCTTGGGCAAAATTTTAGGCCTATTTTTCGAGCCAGGCTAGGCCTAGGCCTAACAAAAGGGCCTAAATTTTTAGTTGGGCCCGGCCAGAACCCGGCCCGGCTCGGCCCATGCACACCTCTAGTCTAGCTAGCCCAGGGACTATTTTGCAAAAATGTTAAAGATTTTGAATGATTCCATTTATGAATACATGTGTGTTTTGATGTTTGATGATAGATTATGAATGTTGGTTGGGAATTATACAAGTTTTATGAAGTAATTTTTAGTGAAAATGCAAATTAGGGATTAAATTGTGAAATGTGGAAACTTTATGGTTAAAATGTGAAATAAATGAAAAATATGGGCTGCTAGGGACTTAATTTAAATGATTGAATTGCTTGAAATTGTGTTTTTATGAAATAAGGACTAAATTGTAAAAGTGGTGAAACAATAGGGGTAAATATGTAAAAGTGCTTTAAAGTGTGTCTTGGACTAAATTGAATAGAGGTATTATTAAATAAGCTAAATTTGATATCATGTAGATCAAGAAAAGATAAACTCTGAGTTAGATCGGGAGAAAAATAAAGTTATTGACTAATCGACTTATTTCGCCGTTTTTACATCTAAGGTAAGTTTGTATGTAATATGCATTGTTATAATTATGCTTTAAATGCTTTGTTGTTGTATAAATTATGCATACGAGACTATAGTTGTGTTTGATGATGACTCGGTTAATTATGGGTACTTAGTGTGCGAAATTGAGATAGCTTCGGTTATATATTTGCATTTAGTGTGCGAGATTGAGATAGCTTCGGCTGTATATACACATTGGCAATTAGTGTGCGAAATTAATACAACTATAGCTATTTATTTGGCACTAAGTGTGCGAGTTTTCAAAGTATTCAAAAATATTCTGAATGGTTTAATGAATATGTCAAAGATGTGAATAAGTATGAGTTAAATACGAGAAGGTATAGGTATGTACATGACCCGAGTAATACACTGAAAGGATGAAAAATTAAGGAAATTACATCTAAATTGATGGATGCAAATGTTGTAGGTTGGTGATATATTATGAGATATGTTATGTTATGTTTTTGGCCTAATTTGAGTTTATATGATGAGTTGATATAAATGCTATACGAACTTACTAAACTATAAAGCTTACTTTGTGTATTTCTCTGTGTTTTATACTGTTTTCAAAGCTAGCTTGGATTCGAGGACCATCGGAGATAGCTTCATACTATCCAACTATTATTTGGTACATTTGAAATTATGTTTTGAGTCATATGGCATGTATAGGGACTTTGGTCATTTTGATAAATGTGGTGCTTATGAAATTAGCCATTTGAATTGGTTTGTAAATGTCTATGGTTTGGTTTCTATATTTGGCCATGTGAGTTGGCTTATTTTGGTTGATTTGGCTGTGTTTATACGTATACAAATGATCTATGTTGTGTGATTGTGAATTGGTGCATGATGATGCATGTTTGGAAAAGTTTAATTAGTTGATTTGAATATGTGAATTTGGTATGTTTTGAATGAGTAAAACATGGGATTATAAGCATGTTAGTTGATGGTATTGAAATGGTATGTTTTATCCTTGATTGTGGTTGAATTGGATGCCCACTTATACTAAGTTTGTACCATTTGATTTGGTTGTAGGTGTGCACAAGTTTAGGTGGCAAATTGACTCGGTAAATAGCCTATTTTTGTCCACACGAGCAGAGACACAGGCGTGCGTCTCAGCCGTGTGTAACACACGCTTATGTTACACGGCCGTGTGTCCCCTAGTATTGATTTTGAAACCAAGTCAGTATGCTCCACACAGCCTTACACACGAGCGTGTGACATGGCCGTGTGGCATAAGTTAGTATACCCTATAAGATTGGCACGACCTAGCACACGGCCTGGCAACGGCCATGTATGGCCATTTTTAGGGCATATGACTAGCCTCACGGGCGTGTGTGTTGGCCGTGTGACCTAAGTCAAAGAGTTACATAGGGTCAGACACGGGCTAGGATACGGCCATGTGCTCCCATTTCGAATGTCCACATGTCCTGTGACACGAGCGTGTCTTTGGCCGTGTGAGGGACACGACCGGGCCACATGGGCATGTGTCCCCTATTTTGAGAAAAAAATTCTAAGTATTTGAAAAGTTTCCAAAGTTATCAGTTTAGTCCCGAACCACTCCCAAAGCATGTTTTGAGCCTTATAAGCTTGTATTAGGGACATTATGATTAAGATTGAATGATGATTGCATGAATTGTGAAAATGTAGACGAAGTGATTGTATAATTATTTTATAAGTTTGTATAATTGTTTTATAAGTCCAGTTTGTATAATTGTTTTATAAGTCTAGTAATGCTCAGTAGCCCTGTTCCGGCGTTGAATAAGGGTGAGGGGTGTTACAGTTTGGTGTGTTTGGATGATTAACTGTGTATCTAGATCCGTTATATCGTTCATCAGGTAAATTTTAAATGATTATATGATTTCTTGATAGATTAACTTGAGTTCAAATTGAATGATTTATTATTATTAAATATATTATTCAATAAGAGTATTGCTATTAAGACTCACCTGTTGAATGGTTGTGATTAACAGGATTGTAGTTTATAAAATGATAATGTGTGAATTGTATAAATTTATATAGTAAGTTTATCATTTTGACCATTGATCTCACTAAGCTTTAGTAAAGCTTACTTATATTATTTCTTTTGTTTTCCTGTAAATTAAATTTTGTGAAAATTGGATGGTTGGATCAACTCGAAGAAATCACACAATCCATAAATCATTTGGTAGTTTTTGAATGTTTACTTTTGGGTTATATGGCATGTAATAGGTGTGTTTATATATGTTTAGATACTTACTCCATATGCTATACTTTAGCTTGATGTAAAGTTATTTTAGTTTGCTTGTAAATAAGCTTTTGTATTTGGTACAAATAGGTTGCTTGTGAATTTGATTTTAGCTATTTAGTTTAAGTTTCAAAGAAGTAATTGAAATATAGTATAATGGTTGTGAATAGTTTGGTTGGTAATGGTAGGTTTGGTATGTGATTTTTTATAATTTTTTTAGTACTTTGAATGGAATCTAGATTAGTATGGAATGTGAGTTTGATTTGAATATTGAACTAAGGTGTCAATGAGGGCTCATTGGTTAGATTTTAAATGTTTGGATAGGTGAAGTTAATGCCTTTTGTGTGATAAGAAAATTTGACATGAAATGAACTTGAAAATATGAGATTTTTATCATTTTGAACCTAAGTATCGATACGTTGGCATTTGGTATCGATTCTTGACCATATGAACAATTTTAAAACAAACAAAATACCAAAATGGTATCAATTTTTATTTGAGTATCGATATTTTTTCATAAAGTATCGAAACCCTAAAATAATTATCGATACCCTTGTTTAGTAAAGAAAATATTATTCAATTTTGGTATTGATTTTCAGAAAGGAATAGTTTCGGTATCGATACCGACTACAGATTTTCATTATTTTCTTTAAAACTTCAGAAATTTTGTAAATCGGTCTTGTTCTATACTTGGATATTACAATCATGTACTTTTAGAGTTTAAAATTTAATATGTATGATTATATAGAATATCAATTGTCAATAAGTAAGTATTGTTTAGTAAAGTGGTTATCGATTGTTGAATGTTACTGTAGCATCTCTTTACTCGGGTCCGACGACCGGGTTGGGTAAGCTGTGTTACAGTGGTTCCTCATACTTTTTGCACTGACAATATACCCCTCACTTGAGGTCTTGGTGGACTTTCCAGATTTGTTTCCTAGTAGACTTTATGGGTTGTCATAGCCAAGCTATGGTCTTGCACCCTTTTAACTCGTTTCCCTTATCTTGGTAGATTTACCCCATGTTTATTTTCTCGACGGACCCTATCTGTGTTTACTATCCCAGCAGATTGTTTGTTCTGTGTTTACTATGCCTACGCATGAATATGGAATAACTTTACAAACATTATTGAGTCGAAGATTGCTTCTTGGATGATGAAATCACTTCTCGGGGCCTTGAGATATACCTATACCTACGCACGAAAAAAACAAATCATATGCTGAACAATAATGCTTAGTGGTATTTCCATGATTCAGGTTGAAGCAAAACAAGTTTACATCAATAGCATATTTCCAATTCAAATATCATTATCAACTAATTCATATATAAATTACACTAACCCTCAATCCACAAAAACAACATGTATATGCCACAAGATATCTCAAATATGTCAAATGAATCAACTATATATATATTACCCCAATTAGCAAGCTAGTTGAATATATCATACTAATATCATTAATGTTCACAATTCTATCCAATTTAGTATATTTAATCAAATTCACATTTCATTTTTGAATCAAGTCAATTCGATCATTATCTTTCCATATCGACCTTCAGGCTCATTTAACTGGTTCACATGGTCTTTCACATGCTATCAGTAATTATATATCACATTTAAGTACTCGTAGTTCAATTTTATAACATTAATCCATTTCAAGCATCATTTAACTAATTGAGCTATTTATATCCCCTATTAATATGACTCGAAATCGAATAGATACACGAATCCCAATCAACACACAAATTTGGCACCTAATGCCTTATCAAAATGTCTGAAGTATATAAATTGCGCATAGTGCTCATTGGATAACCGAAGGAAAGTTTGTGCCCAGCACTCATCGGAACATCCAAAGGAAAATATGCCTAAGGCTCATCGAGATATATTCGAAGTAATCCGTACTCAATCTATTTTATGGCATGCTAACTATATCTAACTTTGCTCAAAAAGTTAATAGGGTTACCAATTATACAATTCCATCATATAATTCAATTCACATTTCATCATTTTCAATTCATCAATTAATTTATCATTTCATCATATAACATAACATGTTTCAACACAATTCAATACCAATATCATATATCCATCAAGTTAAGCTATTTCTCTATTTTATTCAATTTAATCCTCTATATCGATAATTAATCTCAAACATATCAATTCCATTCAAATGATCATTTTCAACTTACCTCAATATCATATAATGCAAAATATCACAAATATGCAATAACTAATTTGATCCTCAATCATAAAAATACAAATCGAGTTTCCAAGTTAATCATCGACAACTTTCGTTTTTCCTTTCCCTCTCGCAGGATCTACGTCGATGTTAGCTACATACAGTCACGAAGCATAGACATGATCAATTTCGTATCCAACTTACATTAAATTACAAAGACAAAACAATTAAGAACCTTCTACTTTCTATTCCTACTAAAATTTTATTAACAAATTTTTATTGTATTCAATTTGGTCCCTAATGTATGAAACTATCAATTTATCTTTACAATTTAGTCATTCTCATAAACTAACCTTAATTTCTATCAATTTCACACCTAATTCATCCAATTCTCAATAATGAAAACTTTCAAAAACTTTAACAATTCCACAAATTGGTATACATGCTAGCTAAATTAAGCTTCCATTACTTAAAATCTACAAAAATTACAAGAAAATGACTTGAATTTCATACCTAAATTCAATGATTGAATGCTTGAAGGACTTTGAAACTTTCTTAGGTTCTATATAAATGGTGGACGATAAAAGAAATGAGAAAAATGGTGCATTTTCCACTAACTTTCTCTTTTATATAATAATTAACCATTAATTAATCTTGATTAATTTAATTAAATATAGTTTTATTAACATAATTAACCTTTAATCACAATTAGTGGAAGATGTCATCATCATGCACTATCTCCTATTGGAAAATGGTTTATTCACCATTTTTAACCTTTGATTAATTGTTATTTAAGTCCCTAGGCCTTTTGTAAATTAAAACTTGATAACGATTGGACTTTTACAATTTCGTTCCTTAGTCTTAATTAACTATAATTTCGGCTAAATTATTGAACCAAATTTCAATTCATCTATATACTATCCCCATAAATATTCCTATTTAATATTTATTGAAAACTAGGTTCTGAAACTGCATTTTTTGACATCGTTGGAATCGAGTCATACACCAAAGTCCCTACTTGCCCCATTTGACTACACCCCTATCAACATCCATAGGTTTCAAGTTCTTTCATGGGAAATACAACTGTCATTTTATTTGAACCCAATATTTATCAGTATAAAAAATGCATCTAGTACAAATTCAATGATCTTGACTATTACGGTGTTGAGTTGAAAGTAAAGCAAATCAATATATCTTATCTAATAATGATGGTTGTGTAACACCCCTTACCTGGTCTAGTCGCCGAACCCAAGTAATAGAATGCTACGAACAAATATCAAACAATTACATGCAATTTATTTATCAAAATCTCAAATAAATATCAATTTATCACATATGAGCAAGTATATCATGCTATTCAATCTATTTCAGATTTATAACGAGCATATGGAATGTTAAAAACAATTCAATATTAAATAAGGATCAATCGAAAAATAGCGGTCACGCAACTGTGTCCCCTGATTGTGTGAAATGATCGAGGCCGTATGGGTTAAATGTGTGAATATTCAAAAATACGTCACACGACCGTGTCTCTGGATTGTGTAACAAATTGTGGCTGTATGCACCAAAAATCAACCAAAACCTACAAGCCAAACAATCGTGTCTTAAGCCATGCAGGGCACACGGCTGTGTGCCAGGTCGTGTATACTTAAAAAATACTTTCCAATTCAATCCATTCAACCTACATTAACTTAAGCAACAAGCAACAATTTAATCACATCCAAACCAATTCAAAAGCATCAAATTTAAACCAACATCATCATTTATAACAACCAACCTATGTGTCTAACCAATATGCCACAATTGGCACCTCAATCAATATCCAAAATAAACTAAAACATTATGTGCATACCATTTCAATATGCTCTCCAAGGTACCTTAAACTATGATTCAATTAACACCAAACTAACCATTTGAAACAATCTCAAATTAGCTCCTATTCAACTTCATTCCATATACACCAAAGCTACCAAACCATTTCAAGCATATTATAGGCATAAGAGCCACTTTTTGCACATCTATTTTATAACACCTTACCTAGTTAGAAATTAAGCTATCAACTATACAATTCAAGTACTCAACCAAATACAATTAACATGATCATTGCCATCACTTATGCACACACAGACACATATATATATGTAAACATATAATTTCTCAAAATATCAATACAATCCATATAAACATAAGACATCCTAGGTACATGCCAATGCTAAAATGAACACATCACCAACGTGTGAGTTCGGAATTTGTCATTAGATGCTAAATCGACGTTCAAATCGTAAGGTACCTAATCTGTGCACGGAAAACAAAACCTTACACTGAGTATAACTTAGTGGTATTTCTATAATCGAACATTAAAACATAATATAAATTCTATAATGCATTTTAACATGTTAATCTACAAGTCCTATTACATCACCTAATTATTTAATCTATTTACAAATCTTAAACTGAGCTATCATATTTGAAGCATATACATTTTTCTCTATCTCAATCGAATTGATTAAATCATACAAAACCAAATCCATAATTCCGAGCTTATAAACTAATATCATTATCCACCATTGTTTCAATTTCATTTATACTCAATTTCTCAGTTCTATAATATAATTTTATCAACCAATCACTAAATCACATATGTGACAGCATAATTCATCACTAATTGAGCTTAATTACACAATTATAACAATATATCATATTTTCAAATCTATTCAATTTAGTCTTTATCACAAACAACTAATTCGATTCGGTTCAATTCAGCTCGTCCTATCATTTCCAACTTACCTTATGTTATTACCATGTAGTGCAGTTCATGAATGCAACACTTGAAAAGATTCGGGTTATAAAAATACAAACCGTAAACTCCGAGCTATTCGTCAACGATTTTGTCTTTTCCTTTCTTTTTCGAGGAATCCGAGTCAACGTTAGCTACAGATTAGCATAAACATATAAAATTATCAATACACAACCATTTTCACAATCAATTGCTATTTTATACAAGTTTTACATTTTATTCAATTTAGTCCTTAAAATCAAGACTAACATAACTTTCAAATTTAATCACCAATGTTTATACCGATTTCACTCTAGGCCTAATTTAACTTCCTATTTCTCATTTCTACCCCAAATTTTAAAATTTGTGCAATTTAGTCCCTTTTGCACAAAATCATCAATTGACTTTACAATTTAGTCTTTTTTTCAATACTGAACTTAAAATCTATCAAATTGGTCCTTAAAAAAATTAAATATTCAACAATAGTAACATCCTCAAACTTTAACAGTATCATAAAATACGACATAGTTCAATTAGCTTGAGCTCCTAGGATTCCAAAAACATAAAAATTACAAGAAAATGACTAAATTAACCCATGTTTTGAATACTCTGTATTTTGGTGCAATTTTAGATTTGGAGTTAAAATTGTTAAGAGGAAAGGAAAAATAATGAAAAAGAAATTAAAATACAAAATCAAAATGGGATTACGTTGTATGGTGAAGAAGAAGAAAAAATACAAAGAACAAAAGAAAAAGGAAACAACAGAAAAGGAGGGAAAATTGAAATATTTTTAAAAATATTTATTTATTTTTTAATTTTTAGATTATGATATTATCATGACGTCTTTTATATCACGTGTGACAATCTTATTCTACCACCTGTCTTGAACTTAACGATGTTAGGCTCACAGATCTAATTGACAGAAAAAAAAACCATAAATATCAATTTGAAAAAAAATAGACAAATTCGATCACCAATTTTTTATTTAAACCTTCTTTTTCTTTTTCATTTTTCTCTCCTTCCCACAGGTACATGGTTAGGCAAATCTAGGAGCCATACCCATTCTCCTTATTACGTTTCACAGTTAGATTTATTGATGTTGATATGCTATTATGACTACGTTCCTATCTATCTCCTACCCTTGTTCTTGGTTTACAACTTACAGACAGATTCTACATTGCACTCTTTGGAATAATTCACCATTTTTTTTCTTTTTCTTTTTTTAAGGAGATACATTTTCTTGATTAAAATCAAAGGACCAAAAAGTACATATAATTTTTATATATTTGAAATCTAGTCTTTTATTTTTAATTTTATGAAATTAGCCCTTTTGATTTTTAAATTTAAAATATAAGTTTAATTATTAACACTAATAAAATTCTTTTGTTAAATTTAAATTCATTATAATGTCATTTTTATATTATATAATTAATAAGTGAGTATTTTTATATTAAAATATAGTGTTAATAAATTTAATAAGAGAATTTTATTGTGTTAATAATTAAGTTTAAATTTTAAAATTAAAAAGTAAGAATAATAAATTCTTAAAAATAAAAATGTGAGGGACTTGCAACATAAAAGCATTCACTGGTAAAGTATGGGTGTAAAACGAATCTATGCAATTAATACAAGAGGTTGAATAGTGTATATAAATCCAAGAAATCTCATTATAAACACCATGTCATTATAACCTCTGATATTTTTCTCCCTCTTTTTTCCCATTATCCAAACAAAACCTTCTTACTTAATTTTCCAAAGTTTCCGAGTAGCTCATGATGTATCCCATCCAAATTTAGTCATTTCCCTACTTACAAGGTAAGCTAATCCTGTAAAGGCAGAATTGTGGAGAATAAAAGAGACAGTGTAAACACCCTAGCTACTGCTCCATGGCCATGGCAACAGCAACCATGATGATGAGCAGAATGATGAATATGCCACCGTCATCGTCATCGTCAACACCATCATCTTCTTCTTCGCCGTTGGCAACTCAGTCACTCTCAACACCATCATCACCATCTTCATCAAGGCAAGCAAGCAGCCTCCCACTCCGTACAATACCAGGATCCTACGGGTGGCCTTTGGTAGGACCGATATCCGACCGTCTAGACTACTTCTGGTTCCAAGGACCAGACACCTTCTTCCGGTCGAGAATGGAGAAGCACAAGAGCACGGTTTTCCGTACCAATGTTCCCCCAAGTTTCCCTTTCTTCCTGCGGGTGAACCCCAACGTCATCGCCATTGTTGACTGCAAATCATTCGCTCATCTTTTCGACATGGAAATCGTGGAGAAAAAAGATGTTCTGGTAGGGGATTTCATGCCTAGCGTCGGCTACACTGGAAATACTAGGGTTTGTGCTTATCTCGATACCTCTGAGCCTAAACATGCCCAGGTACGCTTGCTTTTCTCATTTTTTTTCCCTTCAATATTCACTGAAAAACTCTACCTGATTCAACAGTTTCTTCCATGATTCTGGGTTTTTTCTTTTTCATTTTTTTATATAAAAGGGAAAAAAATCACAAGTAAGCAGAGAGTTTTTTAAATATTTGAAGATCAGGTTTTGACTCTGATAAATATATTTATTTAATAATAATTAAAGAAAGGAGAAGGGATGATTCTTCGAAACTATGAATCATTTTCCCTTTGAAAGTGTTTTTTCCGTACCGATTTTGTAAAAGAAGAAAAAATTTCTTGCGATGAAAAACAATAAAAAGCTTAGGCTGTTTTTAGGACGCCCCCACTGCAGGTGGACCAAAGGAGTGGTTGCTGTTAGGGGACCACATATTTATGGCTTGTCCAGTCCTTTACTTTCTTCTACATACAAATTAAAACACTAGATCAAGATGGAGTCTCTTTATCCTGTTTGGATCTTAGGAAAATTCAGAGAGAAATAAAGCTCAAAGAGAAATACACAAGGCAGGAAAACTGAAATAATACTTCCAACAAAACACGTTGATTTAATTCATTAATAACATGAAAACTATTATTAATTGATTGGTTAAAATATGCTGTTAATCTCTTGTATAAAATTTGAGATTTGTTATTTTTACTTAAAATTTCAATCTTTTACTCTTTCAATTTAAAAATTTAGTCCAATAATTATTATTCTCTTATAGGTTTTATTAAAATTTGTTAATTTAATATGTTTATTTCCTGTCAATTATATACCATATTATATAAGGATAATTTAATCAAAATTTTAAGTTGACAATTTTAATAGAAAATATTTACAATCTTAATGACTAGATTAAGATCTTTAAATAAAAAATGTTAATTTTTAAATATTGTCAAAATAGAGGAGTAACAGCATATTTTAACCTTAATTAATTTTTTTATTTTATTCCTTTGTAAATTTCTTTAAAAAAAAAACACGGTTTGGAATACAGAGAAAGACCGGAACAGCAGCAAGCAATCATTGCTAGTATTGGGATAAAAATAATGAATTTAGCAAAGATAAACAAATACTAAGAAAGGTAATGTATGTTTTTTTTTTTTTGAAAAGATAACAATAAAACTAAGTTAAACTAGTTTTTTCTATGGAGAATCTTCAAATAATTTTAACCTAATTCTTCTGTCTTGCATCATCTTAACAAGATTGTCTGTAAAAATATTTTCTTTCTTAGGAATATGTTGAATCTTTCAATGTTTAAAATTTCCCAAGAGCTGATGAATTTTTCTGATCAAGGCAGAATTGGAATCTCCGATAGAGCCCTTCTGAATGACATTAACAGCTTCAAGGCAATCTGTTTGAATTAAGACTTCTTTCAAACAATGATAAGAAATAAGCTTCAGACCATCTAATATGCCCTATAGCTTACACTCTGAAACTGTGCAATTTCTTAAATATCTACCAAAATAAAAAATCCATCCTTTGTTATGATCCCTCACTAAACCACCAGTCACAGCAAAACCCTCCTCGACTCGAACCGAACTATCTATGTTCAAGCACACCCAGTTATAAGAAAATAGAGAACTACCACTAGAGTTGAACTTTTTGTGAGGAAGAAGCTTTGAAATTAAAGCATACTGTCTAGCCCAACTAAAGGAAACTTTGAGAATTTCATCAATGCTCCAAGAGATGCCTTGAAACATAAACATATTATGGTTTTTCCAAATGCGCCAAGAAATAATTCCAAATAGACACGGCCAAAAAACCCCATCCAAAGTGGGATACTAATTATTTTGAAGATTACCTGACATTTATTTGAATAATGTTCCGGAGTAAGAGCTAGATAACCTTTCTTTTGGAATGAATTTGTTCCAAATTTCTCTAGCCGTGGGATAGCCACTCAATACATGTAAAACCTCTTTGAAATCCTGACCACAAAGACCACACGTACTATCATCACCAACTCCTCTCTTTACCCTTTCCGCATTCGTAAGCAAGCGTTGTTTAAGGGCAAGCCAGATAAAGAATCTAATACGTTAAGGTCCTTGAAACTTCTATGAAAGTTGCCAAATCGAATATTTTAAGTTCAAAACACCTTATTGTAACTTACCAAAGGCACTTTTGAGAGAAAATAAACCATTCGTTGTGCATTGTCAGATAATTTTATTAAGTCTACAAGATGGATGAGGTGGTGGGACACCTATGATCCTAGTAATGACCTCTTCAGAAACCCAAAGACGAAATAGCTCCAAATTTATGAACCATCTTCAATGACCATGCCTCTAAGAGGGTAGTCCATATTAAGATTAGCAATGGAAGGTACCTGTTTAAACAATGGTTCATAATTTAGGATCCAAGGATATCGTCAACAGTTAGTACAATTCCCATCTTTAATAGACCATATTAAATTTTTGTGTAAGAAGGGACAAACCTTAGAGAGAGATCTCCATAAAAAAAGAACAATTTCCTCTTGAAAAAGTCTCAGGTAAACCTTTTTGAACCCCATACTTCAATCGTAGGACCCTAACCCAAAAAGCCTTAGAGTTTCAGACGATATTAAAACTGATCTTCATCATAAAGAAAAGTTATGCTCTTTCAAATATCACAACCCAAACCTCATTTGATTTAGGTTGACACATCGAGTCCCAACTAACTAATTCCATCTTTTTACCCCCATTATAGGAGCCCCATATAAATTGTTAGACTATGCGCTCAATCTCATCACAAAAGCCTTTAGGAATTAGCATAGTTTGCATAAAGTAACTTTGGGATTGAGAGCAAAATCGACTGAGCCAAGGTCACCCTCCCAGCTAAAGAGAGCTGTTTGATATCCTAGCTAGACAATTTATTACAAACCATTTTCACAACAAATCTCATAATGTTGTTAGAGACATTCTCATGAAAAAGAGGATCACTAAGATAAAAGCCCAAGTTACTTACTTCTTGGAATCTGAAGCTTCTACTTAGACGTCTCCTAAGGCTACCATCAACCCATTTGGAAAAAAAAAATTAGTTTTTTGCATGTTAATTTGGTGACCCGAATAACCACAAAACTGATAAAAAATATTCTTAATAACCCTGGCTTGGGACTTTTCCGAATGTCAAAAAATAATCAAATCATCTACAAAAAAGATATGGGACAACGGTAGACCTGTACAAGCAAGGCAAATGGAAGTCCAACTACCAAGATCAATGGTTAAGCGAATATTATAACCCAACCTTTCTATAAATAGGATAAACAAGTAATGAGACAACAGACACCCTTGGCAAACACCTCTACATGGTCGAAATTTTCATGTTGGAACTCCATTCCATAAAACCTGCATAATGGAACTAGAAATAGTAGACATAATAACATTTGGAGAAAGTTAGGAATACATGTGGCCTGAAGGGAGATATCAATGAATTTTCATCGCACACGATTATATGTCTTCTCCAGATCAATTTTAATCGTCATCCGTTTCCTATGCTTCTGATTGCTTCGTATAGAGTGAATAACCTCTTGGGAGATAATGGTATTGTTGGTAATGTTTTTGCCTGCTACAAACCCAATTTGTTCAGGAGCACTGATTTTGGGAATACCATTTTGAACCGGTTTACAGATTGACCAAAAGTTAGAGAAAGTTTTTGGATTATGAACCTTAGGGATAAGCATGATAAGCGAGTTATTCAAATCCGAATCAATACTCCCCCATAGAAAATCCCTTTAATCCACTTATTGATAGAGACACCTACATGATCCTAGTGGCTTTGATATAATAGGGCATGATAACCATTACTCATTGGGGCCTTCAACGGGGCCATGTCAAAAGGAGTAGGTTTAATTTCCTTATCTAAAATTTTCTTGTTGAAAATATCCAAATCTCTATCACTAAAGCATGAGAATGCATTTGGAGGCAAACCACTCATTAAACCTGGTTGGTCCCCATACAACCTCGTTTAAAAATTAACCGTCTCAATTTTCAATTATTCTTCATCCAAATCCACTCTCCCAACTCATTCTTCGGTGCAGAAATTATGTTTTATTTCCTACTTCTCAAAGTATGCCTGTGAAAAAATTAGTATTACGATCACCAAGTAACAACCAGTCACACCTAGCCTTGTGGTGCCAAATGATCTCATCATTATGTAAAACACTTTCAAGTTCCTCTCTAACTTCAATGTCGACATGGCTAAGGTAGGTTGATTCTTTTTTTCCAATGCATCTTGAATATTATTTAGTTTCCTAGTTAAATACCTCTTAGAAGAAATAATATACCCATACACCTTCTTGTTCCATATTTTGACATGCTCTATAAATTCTGAGTACACCAAAATCATGTTTTCTAGGTCCTCCCATTTTTTTTTAACAAAATCTGAGAAAGCTGGGTGCTCAATCCAACTTGCTACAAAGCTAAGAGGACGTCCCCTTGAAATGTGACGTTTAGGCCTCAAAGATAAACACAATGGCCTATGATTAGACTTAATACGGGGTAAGTACGTCACAATGGAGTTCGAAAAAGCAAAAATCCAATAATCATTATAGATAATCCTATCCAATCTCTCATCAACCCCACCTCCCTGCCAAGTAAATTGCGGTCCATTGAAACCCAAATCATGCAATTTAGACAAATCTATGAAATCCCCAAATAGTAGACACATTTTCCCCATGCTTCACCCCTTTCTTTTTTGGAAGGAGACAAAATGGCATTAAAATCCTTAATTGCCAACCATGAAGACCCATCAAATGGAACAAGTCCTTGCAAAACTCCCCGAAGAAATCTTCGTTTCTGACTATCATGACTACTATAAATGAAGATGTCATAAAATGGTCATTTGAACATGTTGCCAACAATTTTAACTAGAATGAACTGAGGATGATTTTTGAGGACCTCAACAGACACCAAGTCCCTCCAGCCAATCTAAATACCACCTAAATATTCGATAGCCTCTACCTAATGCAAATACTAGAATTCAAGTTTTGCAATGATCGAGTCAGTTTATTTATCATTGACCCTTGTTTTTAAAAGGCCAATCAAATTTAATTTGTGTTCCCTATTATATTCATGAAAACATGAAGAAACTTCAAGCTTGCACAATCCTGACAATTCCAACAAAAAATCGTAAAATTCATAAAAAAAATATTAAAAGGGTAGAAAAGAACCAACCATTAGGAGGCATCCAGTGAATCAGCATTGACATTAAGAACATCCGTATTTTCCTTTACTAGCTCCATTTGAGTGCTGAGAATTTTTTCCATAGAATTCATAGCTTTAATGAGTGGAAAACAATAACTACCAGTAATTTTAAAGTGTCCTCCACGGCTTTAATTGATATGTTAATGATTTTGCCAAGACAGCCTTTCACTCATTTACCATCAGAAATAACCTTTTTGGCATTAGCAATGAGATTTTTCACAAGACAACACCCCATCTTTGACCTTATTCCTTAAGGAATTTAGGTCAAATTTTTCTTTAAATGTAACTGCTGACTGCCTATTAGGGTCTAGGAATTATACATTCAAGTCCACCACTGTCTCTATAGGGTTTTCAAAAGTAGGATTAATGTGCATAGAGGAATTATCAAATGGAATAGTAAGAGAAACATTTTTAAGAATATTAATACCTGCTGGTTCCTCTCAGTCGAATGACCCTAGGCCTATCCAACATACTTTTGAAAAGGAGCATCTAAACTATTTTGAATCTCCAGCTGCATTGGCCTACTCACAACCTCCCACATGCCCAACCAATTTATCTAAGCCCTCACCAACATTTCTAGTCCCAAGCCCATCATTCTCAAATGGAAAATTGCCCCTCAGTTCGTTGATCTTCATTATAGGTGATTAGCCCATATCTTTACTATCTTTCATTTCTCCATCTGATGACCCAATTCCCGGCCCTTTTCTTTTACCCTTTAAATTGTTTATAAAAGCTCTTTACTGGAACTTAGCCCCCAAAGTAGTAGATTCACCTTCCCCTTTTTAACAGAAATTACCTCTAGTGAATTCAAGGCTTCAAATCTAGACTCTTCCAATCTCGTAACTATAATTTTTGCCTTCTGAGATCGAGTGCCAACCTCATTTCGCCTATATTTTCGTTCAACGATCATTCATGGCCCAAATGATTTCCCTATTACCGTCGAATTGGATTCCTTGTCCAACGAATCGGAGATCCTTCCTTTATTAACTTCTATATTTTGATCTATTAAGGTAGAAGGACAATGGCCTTTCAAATAACCATAACGACTACAGGTGAAGCAAACAGTTGGTAAAGCTTCAAACTCAACTCTTTGAACTTTCCCATTAACCAAAATTTGAGAGGTGAACGGTTTCTCTAAGTCCACAAAAATTGCCATTCTAACGAATCTACCCCTTGCTCCATTGTCGATTTTTATGTCAAGTTTAGCTATTTTTCCAACCAAAATTTTGATTTCTTCTAAAACTTACCACTTGTACAGGAACATCGATAACCCAAGAAAATGGATCCAGGCCAGAACCATGCTTGGGAAGGGTTTTAAAGGATTAAAATCCATCGACAATAGCAGAACGGTAAGGTAATGACTGAACACAACCCATGGACCCTGTGTCAAAACCATTTCATAGTCTTTTTTATTTTGAAATCTTACTAGATAGTATCCATTATCTACATCCATGAGGTGGAATGGTTGGGAATGTTTCCAGAGACTAGAAATATGATTCAAAAGGACTCCGTACCCTATGTTGTGCCCCAGCAATTTAACCACAACTATCGAGTCCATGTCCTTGACCAGTAGCTTTTGAATTTGTTCAGAGAAATCAATGGTCAGGATTCCATTGACAATAGATCTTGAGATATCAACATCTTCAAAATCAAACTCCTCATCAGTACAACCTTCCAAAGTCATAGGAGAAGTAGAAGAACCAACAGCTCTCCCTTCCAATAACTTGTCCTTCCAAGAGGTTCTGAACACCGGGACAAAATCAACCACCATATTTTCCCCAAGGTCATCACCTATTTCTTAGAATTTGACCTTCTTTGTGTTACGATTCTCATTGGTTCCTTCTCCATCTCCCTCACGATCAACGGTTGAGAGATATCAGACATAATTCAAAGAGTGTTTTTACAGACAATTTTATTTAACCTAAATTTTCTCTCCATATATGTTTTTTAATTCGGAAGGAAATTGATAATGATGTATTTATGCTAAATTTTAGGTAAATGTGTGGGGATTTCGATAATTCTCTACATATATAGGTATCCATATGTTAAATTAAATGAAAATGGAAGTCTAAAATAAATTTTAGATTTTTATTTATAACTTAATCTTATTATACATTATGGATTAAAAGAAAAGAGCTAAAACTCTCTATCTGACTGTAAACGGTGCATGAATAGCAATCAATCATTATTTTAAACTCAATTATCATATCACAGTTGAACTTTTCTAAAGTTTAAACACATATACATGCTACTTCTTTTTAATTGCCTAAATATGTACTCCTTTATTTTTGAAAGAAAGGAAACCTTAAAAATGAAATTATACAAATTTACGGAGACCCATTTAAAAAGAATTTGATTTTAAATGTTAAACCAAGAACATATTCCATGAAATTAACCTTTTTAGATAATTTAGTACAATTGTCCCCTCAAAATTAAATTTCAAATTTGTGACTTCAGATTTTATTCAAATTAGTTGAATCTAATTGATTATTTAATTTAATATTTATAATAATTAATTTTTATTAAAATTTTAAAAAATTAATCACTTAAAATTTAAAACCAAGGGAAAAAGGTAAATCATTATATAAAAGGTTATTTATTTATGCTGTGACCATTTGGAATAGAAAAGATTGAAAAATAAAGTATGATTGAAGGTTGTCACTTTTGTCTACCTCAGCTTATATTTTAATTATTTATATTTGAAATATTATGTTTTAGTCACTTGCCTTATCGTGTTGTAACATTTTAATCACTAAGCCATTATTTGTCATTAACAGTGTAACAATAAGCTGACATGGCACGTTAAATAATCATTTTAAACAAAAAATTTAGGTTAAATTATACAATTAATCTTCACCAAATAAACCCACATTCAAATCAATTAAGAATCCAAGTAAACAACAATTAATAAGCCCCAAAAATCACAAAGTCAAAGATTAGACTTGTAACAAAGAAAAAGAGTGTAAAAAGAGAGAGAAATGGAGAAAAAGAGGGGTTAGATTCAAGTCAAGGGGTTTAAGGTACTTCGGCAACTTTCTTGTCGATCCTAACAGTTAGGAATGAGGTATTGGTGAGGAGGAACACATACAAAAAGAATAGAGCCTATCTAATGGCCGATGATGGAGATTTGATATTGGGTAGTCTAAAAGTTGGGAATTTTTTGATATGTTTTTGAAAGGAGGTCATGGTAATAGTGAATGTGTTAGTGGATAAAATGAAGATGATGAGTGGTGGTGGAGGATTTTGATAATTAGCAGATGGTATGGGTTTATGAATTTTGGTTATAGGCAATAATGGCCTTCGACTTCCTGTTTCTTTCTTTTCTGCTAATTTGACTTCTTGATACGTTAAAAGAAATAGAGAAAATAGGAAAATAGAGGGAAAAACTGAAGAGAGTGGAAAAAAAAGTTAAAGAACATAAAAGAAAAAATTAAATTGCTTAAAACGAAAAAAATATAAGGACCAATTATATAATTTAACCTAAAATTTTTGTTTGAAATGATGATTTAATGTGTCACGTCAACTTACCGTTAAACCCTTAACAATAATTAACGGCTCAATGACTAAAATATTATAACACGATAATGTAAGTGACTAAAACTTGTCATTTTAAATATAGATGATTAAAATGTAATATGATATAAATAAAAATGACAATAGGTGTAGTTTACCCTATTATTAGTAGAGTTTTTAAATCTTACAAATAAGATTCAGAATTTACAAATACAATAAAATATTAAAAATATATATTTAAAAAGAAAGCACAAGAGAACTTTTCATATATCTAAAAATACATCGGCAAGGCAAGGTTAGACATTAGATCAACTTTGCATGTTACTGAGATTGCAATATCTGGTGTTTGAATTCAACAGCTGAAGAACTTTTCCCTAGACATCCTGAAGCGGAGCTCCAAGGTGTGGGTGGCCGAACTCCAAGCCAACCTCGACAAATTCTTTGACACCGTTGAATCCGAAATCTCCACCAACGGCACCTCATCCTTCTTCTCACACCTCCAAACCTTCCTCTTCTACTTCCTCTGCAAGTCCCTCCTCGGAGCTGACCCTGCCCTCGACCCCGCCGTTGCCAATTCTGGTCCCTTGACCATCAACTTATGGCTCGGCCTTCAACTCCTCCCCACCGTCCCTGTCCTAGCTTTTCAGCCCCTGGTTGAGATATTTCTTCACTCCTACACTTACCCTTCCGCCCTCGTAAGTGGGGGCTACCAAAAGCTCTATAGGTTCATTGAGCAGCACGGTAAAGAAGTAGTTCAGCGCGGTGAACAGGAGTTCGGTCTTTCCGCATCCGACTCCATCAACAACTTGATATTCACTCTTGGGTTTAATGCCTTTGGTGGTTTCTCCCTCTTTTTACCCACATTGATCGGCACCATAGCCAGTGATAAAACTGGATTACAAGCTAGGTTAAGTGACGAAGTGAAACAAATATGTGGGTCGTCCTCATCTGGTTTGAGTTTTGACTCGTTGAAAGGCATGGAGCTGGTGAACTCAGTTGTTTATGAGACATTGCGTATGAACCCACCAGTTCAACTTCAGTACGCACGAGCTAGGAAGGATTTTCAACTCGCTTCTCATGACTCGGCTTTCGACATAAAAAAAGGTGAGTTGCTTTGTGGGTATCAGCCTATGGCCATGAGGGACAGTAATGTTTTTGATGAACCAGAGAGTTTTAAACCGGACCGGTTCGTGGGGAAAGGGAAAGAATTACTGAATTACTTGTTCTGGTCGAATGGGCCGCAGACCGGATCACCGACTGAGTCTAACAAGCAATGTGCAGCAAAGGATTTTGTGACAATGTCAGCTTCATTAATTGTAACTCGCATGTTTCAAAGGTATGATTCAATCAGTGGGGATTCTAGTAAAATAACAGCTGTTGAGAAGGCAAATTGATGATAAATTTGATAGGAGCAGAAAATATATACTATATTTTCTCTGAACAAATGTTCCTTTTTTCAAATATATTGGAATGAATAATGATTAATTTGCATCATCAACTCTAGTGAAATCCATAAAGAAAAAAATTGATAGAATGAAGCATGAGTTATTGATGAGAAATTATGATAAAGAGTAGTTTTGGAGTGAATTAGTTTATGTTAGAAATAAATCATATTTTACTAGATATGGTAATCAGTATATCCCTTTGACACATTTAGATGTTCATATCATGCTGTATTTTAATCGTTTTTCTTATATATCGTATCCAAGATTATCAAATATAATGTTTACTACAATGTTAAATTAGACCGCCTATAATATTAACTCGAAATTCATGATGACTATAAAATTCGCTTCATGTCCGTAATCGACAGAACATGTTGCGAGAGCATCGAGCGAATGTGGAAAAGAAAAGAAGGAAAGAAATACGTTTTCTACTAATTTTCTTCCTATCCATGGTGGATGGTTTAGACAAACTGGAGGTTACCTTGTGTCTGCGCATTAGATTTGGCGACCTTTTCTCTCCACCCTTTCTGACGAGCTCTTATTTCCCACATTGCTGTCAATTTCATTTGAGCCGACTGTGCTTCTTCAGCTTTCTCCCTTGCTTCTTCGCAGGTCTCCATACCCGAATTGCATTTGTCTGCTTCCTTTTGATACTGTGATGCTAACTTCTTAGCCTCGAGTAATGCCATGTCTGCACGTTGCTGATTTTCCAAAGCTTCGGCTTCTCTTAGCTTCAGTTCTTCTGTCAAAAGTTCTGCAAAGTGATTTTCTGTATCCTCATTTACCACTGGATCATGCTTTGCACAATCTGCAAAATATTCACATTCAACCTTCAAGGAACCAGCCATATCAAAACATAAATAAAACTCAAAATCACCAATATCACCCTGAAATGAAATCATTTGCTAAATGAAGGCAGTGGTTTTTGTTAATGCAATATAGAGGGTTATTACATTTAATGTTACATTCACATCCAAATTACTCTCGGATAAAAAAATACCACAACATTAATTATCAAGCAATCCCAACCAAAGCAGTTTATCCTGCATACCAAAGCCAGAGTTACTACTTTATCTTATGTAAGTGTTATTTCACAATATCAGTCATTTGCAATCAATCTTAAAAACATGGCTCGGTTATGCAATTGTTAGACAGCGTCTAGGTAAAAAAAAAATTGTTACATTAGCAATCAATCATTATTGAAGAGAAAACAAAAGTGAAAATCATGTGATTAGCAATCAAATATTGTTACATCAGCAATCAATCATTATTGACGGGGGTGGTTTAGGGAAATCATGTGATTAGAGAGTATAACGGCACAAAAACAGAAGGATAAGAAAAACTATTAAATATATTTCTCATATTGCATCATATAAGGCATAACATCTGTTAAAATAAAGTTGACACCTAAATGAAAGCGATAGCAACAACAATGGTGAAAAAAACTCAACAGAGAGGGTCGGTCATGCTAAAATTAGAGGTGATCTAAAAGGCATAGAAAAACAAATGTAAAATTTCTTTGTATTAAGTTAGTCCAATATTCCAATAAACACATCCATCCATGACAAAGAAACAGGAAACTGACCTGTAAAGGAAGCATTGCTCAGTCCTGCATTAATTAAAGATAGAACCATAAAATTAGCTTAATTTTGCTGGGCAAAATTGCCAAAGAGCAGATAATTAACATTTCCAAATACCCGATTGCCATCTTTAATAAAAATGGAAACTTGGAACTTTGCAGGGCAAGTAGCATAGAGAATGCTAATACAAAGTAACAAATTAACATAATAGAAAGAAAGGCTAACAACAGCATTCATAAAACAGGCATGAGTTTCAACTTTCAATAATTAGCTGCATAACTACCAAGTAAAACCCCATAGCCAAGGATATGGAGTTCTATTAATTGACAACAGAAACAACATTGATAAAAATTCTAAGTGAAAATATTATGCCTTGGAAAAAATTCGCACGAAGAATAAAAGCTTCCTAGAATTAACAAAAGAATAATGGGTTATCATAATATTCCAAAACTCATCTATTGTAAATTAAAATTAGGCAGTAACTAATTGAAAATTCGATGAACAAAAAAAAGAGGGGAAATCATAGGATCTCCACTCTCCAAGTGTAAATAAATTGGGCAGGAAGCGCATAAAGCACTCATTTCAAATTACAGTTTACTACTACAACATGATTTTGAGGTTTGTGAAACTGATCAAATCCAATATATATGAAATGGAAACAAGAAAGGAGGAGATGAGATCGAGACAGATCTGGGAATACCTTCAGGGATTGTGAGAAGAGGCTGAGAAGAGCAATCGCAAAGGCAAGATGGGCAAGTGTTGGAAGTGTGGCTAACGGCTACTAATCCTTCCATGAAATGCCAATACAGAGGAGGACCCACTATGTAGCCGAATAAACAGAGTCCCAATAGACACAACCCCACCTTCAACGCCGCCGTCTGGTTCACTGCCATCTCTTCTATCTTAGAGTCTAACTGGAAACCAAATCGAGACTGAAGCAATTTGATGCAGTAGTCGGCAAAATGTCAAATTCTAACCATGCATTTTGTTTTTATTCAACGGTTCTTCGACAGTCGAAAATTTGCGGGTGGGTTTGTCAATCTTTCATCGACATGAGTGTGTAGGAGTGGGAATGCGAAGGGGAAGGGGAAGGAAGTAGGAAACTGTTATTGGAACAAAAAATCTATTGTCGACAATGTCAAACTTTGGGCCACATACCAACTTTAGCAAACCAAAATTTAAAACAATTACAATTAGCAAATTACTTTAGGTAAATTCTGCTATTAGTCCTTCTACTTTATAAAACTATAAATTTAGTCTGTATACTTTAATTTCATCAATTTTAGTCTATCTACTTTTTGAACTTGTCAATTTTAGTCTCTATACTTTTAAAATTTTGAATTTTAATCCTAAATCAAATGGTAATAGTTAATTCCATTTGGTTAACTTTAATTATTAGTCTTGTACTATGCGTACAGTTGTAGATTTAGTCTATATTCTCCAATTGAAATCATTCCAAGTTCTTATACTTTTTGAATTTTAAAATTTGAATATTGACACAAATGATAATAGTTAATTTATTTAGCCTAAGGGTACAGTTGCGGCGGTGGTCGGTGAACGGAGCCTGGCTGAACCTTTAGGCTTGCAGAGAGAATAAAGGGGGGAAGGGAGTTTTTTTTTTGAAAGAAGGTTGCAAGTGTTTTTTTTTAAAGATTTTGGCCTTATTTAGGCCCCCCAAAACGACATTGTTTTGGACTGGCCTCAAATGCCTAAAACAACGTCGCTTTGCCCTTGACCCGTCTGACGCGACCCGCTCCAACCTAGGATCCGCGTCTTTTTAATTGGAAGGGCTAATTGCGCATTTAGCCCTTCCGCTTTTTATAGCTTTGTAATTAAAACTTTCGTTATTTTTAATTTGGCTCTATGATTTATTTCAATTGCATTTTGGTCCTCTAATGCTGTGCATTTTGGAGGAGAAGGGATTATTACCCTTTTGGTCCCTCCTTGTTATTCGTGCATGCAAATTGGTCCTTTAACCTTATTTTTATTTCAGATTAGCCCTAAAACTCTATTTTAAGTTCGATTTAATCTTTTTTTCGTTATTTTTTCTATTTTATTTTTAAATTAATTAATTATTATTATTTTATTATCTTCTAATTTTTATTATTAGTACTATTTCATAATTATTATATATTACTATTACATTCATTTTTATATTCTTTTATTAATATTATTTCTACTATTATTATTATTTTTTATACTATAATTATATTTACTTTTATGGTTATCATTATTTTATTATTATTTCTTTATATCTTTGTCATTATTATTATTATTATTATTATTATTATTATTATTATAATACTTTCTTTTTTTACTTACTATATTTGTCTTATTATCATATTAATTATTTTTGCAATATTATTACTGCTATTATTCTATATATATATATATATATATTTATAATAAGTTTTCATTTCATGTATAGCATTTTAAAATTATATTATTTTGTATATTACTTCTAAACAGTTTTATATATTATTTTATCTTGAATGGATACTAGTTTTTCGCTTTGCCCTTGACTGCGTCGACGCGACCGCTCCAACCTAGGATCCGTCTTTTTTAATTGGAAGGGCTAATTGCATTTAGCCCTTCCGCTTTTATAGCTTTGTAATTAAAACTTTCGTTATTTTTATTTGGCCCTATGATTTATTTCGATTGCATTTTGGTCCTCTCTAATGCTGTGCGTTTTGGAGGAGAAGGGATTATTACCCTTTTGGTCCCTCCTTGTTATTCGTGCATGCAAATTGGTCCTTTAACCTTATTTTTATTTGGATTAGCCCTAAAACTCTATTTTAAGTTCGATTTAATCTTTTTCGTTATTTTTGCTATTTTATTTTAAAATTAATTAATTATTATTATTTTATTATCTTCTAATTTTTATTATTAGTACTATTTCATAATTATTATATATTACTATTACATTCATTTTTATATTCTTTTATTAATATTATTTCCACTATTATTATTATTTTTTATACTATAATTATATTTACTTTTATGGTTATCATTATTTTTATTATTATTTCTTTATATCTTTGTCATTATTATTATTATTATTATTATTATTATTATTATTATTATTATTATAATACTTTCTTTTTTTACTTACTATATTTGTTTTATTATCATATTAATTATTTTTGCAATATTATTACTGCTATTATTCTATATATATATATATTTATAATAAGTTTTTCATTTCATGTATAGCATTTTAGAATTATATTATTTTGTATATTACTTCTAAAAGTTTTACATATTATTTTATCTTGAATGGATACTAATTTTTCGCTTTGCCCTTGACCCGTCTGACCCGACCCGCTCCAACCTAGGATCCGCATGTTTTTAATTGGAAGGGATAATTGCGCATTTAGCCCTTCCGCTTTTTATAGCTTTGTAATTAAAACTTTCGTTATTTTTTATTTGGCCCTATGATTTATTTCGATTGCATTTTGGTCCTCTCTAATGCTGTGCGTTTTGGAGGAGAAGGGATTATTACCCTTTTGGTCCCTCCTTGTTATTCGTGCATGCAAATTGGTCCTTTAACCTTATTTTTATTACGGATTAGCCCTAAAACTCTATTTTAAGTTCGATTTAATCTTTTTTTGTTATTTTTTGCTATTTTATTTTTAAATTAATTAATTATTATTATTTTATTATCTTCTAATTTTTTATTATTAGTACTATTTCATAATTATTATATATTACTATTACATTCATTTTTTATATTCTTTTTATTAATATTATTACCACTATTATTATTATTTTTTATACTGTAATTATATTTACTTTTATGGTTATCATTATTTTATTATTATTTCTTTATATCTTTGTCATTATTATTATTATTATTATTATTATTATTATTATTATTATTATAATACTTTCTTTTTTTTACTTACTATATTTGTTTTATTATCATATTAATTATTTTTGCAATATTATTACTGCTATTATTCTATATATATATATATATTTATAATAAGTTTTTCATTTCATGTATAGCATTTTAGAATTATATTATTTTGTATATTACTTCGAAAAGTTTTATATATTATTTTATCTTGAATGGATACTAGTTTTTTTTAAAAAATATTTCATATACTTTAGATGGCTTTTATAATATCTATTTTAAATTCTTTTTATGAATTATTTGCTTAGAATTGTTTCATATTTTATTCTAGATTTTCTTACTACTTATTTCATTTTTAT
Organism: Gossypium arboreum; assembly: GCF_025698485.1. Taxonomy (NCBI): domain Eukaryota; kingdom Viridiplantae; phylum Streptophyta; class Magnoliopsida; order Malvales; family Malvaceae; genus Gossypium; species Gossypium arboreum. The sequence continues at coordinate 20,465,197 of NC_069080.1, forward strand.
ATCAATATGGATATTGGGATAACATGTTACGTGATTATTGCTATTATGTGTATTGTAATTCTTTTTTGTATTTATTTGTTATCTGTGATTCGTTATTATAGCATTTTGTTTATGAATTATTATTTAGCGTTGTACATTATTATTTCATCGCATTTTATTTGCTTAAAAGGTCGTGTTTTAATATCGTTTAAAATTTAAAATCCTTTTATTCCAAAGTTTTCAAAATAAGGCAATACTCGGTATTTGGCATCCTCGAGAAGATTGTGCCCTAACTTACTGGGTTCCAATTTTTCTTATCGAATCTAAGTAATCGAGTACCCTTTCTTAAATCAAAACAAATAAGTTTCAAATAAAAGCTTATTCTCGGGAATTCGAGATGTTGTGTCCTAACTTATTGGATATGACACTTTGTTTTTCCGAGGTAAGGATTTCTAAAAATAAAGGCTGTAACGCCCCCTTACTGAGACCGTCGCCGGAGTCGAGCATGAGACATTACTAAACTTATTTTAGCATTTAAACAAGTTCAAACAATTCTCGTAGTAAACTGTCCATCTGCGTCATAGTCGCTAAAAAAATCATATCTCGAGTTACGAAACTCTAAACCTAATTCTGTAAATTTTTCCTAAAACTAGACTCATATATCTACATACTAATTTTTTTCTAGAATTTTTGGTTGGGTAAATTAGTACAGTTTATTAGTTAAAGTCTCCTATGTTTCAGGGTTTGGCTACTCTAACCCCTGTGCACTACGAATCAAATTTCTTCCTGTAAAGAGATCCAATGACTATGCCGCTTGTTTCAATTAAAAATAAACTCAATAAGGAATCTATACATATAAAGTGTGAGTTATAATTATTTTTACACAATTTATGGTGAATTTCTAAAGTCAGAACAGGGGATCCAGAAATCGCTCTGACCCTGTTTCACCAAAATGTAAATATCTCATAAAATAAAACTCTTTTACTTATTTTGTTTCTTCCACATGAAAATAGATTCATTAAGATTCAATTCCATATTTTATTCATCATCCAATTCTATTTCTACTATTTTTAGTGTTTTTTCAAACTCACGTCACTGCTGCTGTGTGATTCTGTTTTATAACCAATTTCACCATTTTATGGATTTTCATAGGTTAGTTAGCACATAAAGCATACGTGTTATCAAATATAGTCTTGATTAGCCACTCCAATAGCTAATCATTCTCAAACATTTCCATGCCATCCATGAGCTATATCATAAGATTATATACACAAAAGGATTATAATGCTATACATGCCATATTCCCAAAATATGCAAGCCACCATACCGAGATGGTCCGTTGATAGTGTGAGCGTGCCTCTGACCGTCCTGATCTCCAAACCGGCTTGTCAAAAATACAAGGAACGGAAGGGAGGGAGTAAGCATAAATGCTTAGTAAGTTCACATGCAAATAACAAATAACTTAACAAAGCAATTATACCAACTAACATTAGCATAATATCACCAAAACATATATCACATTTCTATTCATCATTCATCGTCTTACTACATTATTGTTGTCGATCAAGTCTCAACTCGAGGGTTAAGTACATACCGTCCAAAGTGCCCATTCCACAACACTTACCAATACGTCACTTGCATCTTGAGTATTCTTCCATTTCACTAGAATTTTACCCGTTGAACCCATCGGAATATAACTCGGATACATGGAAAGTTTGCACATAAATGCCATATATGTAGCCAAGCTACCATGTAACCCGCCTATAAGCGAACTCGGACTCAACTCAACGAGCTCGGGCATTCGCATCCATAAGTGAACTCGGACTCAACTCAACGAGCTTGGCCGCCTAGTTACATCTCATGAACTCGTACTCAACTCAACGAGTTCAAACGTTCGCATCCATAAGTGAACTCAGACTCAACTCAACGAGTTCGGATGTTCGCATCCATAAGTGAACTCAGACTCAACTCAACGAGCTCGGATGCCCAAATATCCTAATCTATTCCTAAGGTTCAACGGGACTTTCCTCGTTCGTACTCCTTTACCATTCTCCTTGGAATACCAATGACGATACTTCGGTAGTCTTTCACATTTTTCACATAATTCACAAAATTTTTGCATGTTGTCCAACAATGACCACAAAGCATAGAATTGCATGATAACAATCATAATATTGTATAAATAGCATTAAATTATTTAAAATAACGATTATATTACAATATTTACATATGAACTTACCTCGATACAAAATGAGAATAGTCGAGCCTATTCCTCGTAAACTTTATTTTTCCCCCGATCTCGACTCGAATCTCTTTTCTCTTGATCTATAATACCAAATTAAGTTATTTAATACACACATTCATCAAAACAGCCCCTAATACATAATTTGAAAAAATTACCATTTTGCCCCTAAACTTTCACATATTTACACTTTTGCCCCAAGGCTCGTAAATTAAACCTCATCCTATTTTCTTATGTTTTATGACATGTTGATCATTTTTCCATTCTATAGCAACCTCAAATTCACACTCTAACATGTACTTATGAATATTAGGTATTTTTACCGATTATGTCATTTTACTCGTTTTTACGAAAAATCACTTAGTAAAAGTTGTTTAACACAATCTCAAACTTCATATTCTACCATAAAACATCAAAATTCATACATATCATCCATGGGTAAAATTTTAAATATAAACCCTAGCTCATAATATTGGTAGAAATAGGTAAACCGAGCTACGAGGATTTCAAAAATGTAAAGAACATTAAAAACGGGCATAGAAATCACTTACAATCAAGGCTTAAAAGTGTTGAAACCCTAGCTATGGTGGAGAGCAAAATTTGGCAGAAAGTTATGGAGAAGATGATCATTTTTGTGTTATTTTTCCCATTTTATTTCATTTAATATCCAAATGACCAAAATGCCCTTCCTTACTAAACTTTCAAAAATTCCATTCATGTCCAATTTTTGTCCATAAACTTAGAAATTGGTCAAATTGCTATTTAAGACCTCCTAATTAATATTTCAAGGCAATTTCATACTAGAAACTTCTAGAATGCAAGTTTTGTAACTTATTCAATTTAGTCCCTAACTTCAAATTAAGCACTTTATGCATAGAATTTCTTCACAAAATTTTCACACAATCATGCAATCATATCATAGACCTCAAAATAATCATAAAATAATTATTTCTATCTCGGATTTGTGGTCCCGATAGGCCCTAATTCTAGATATCACAAAGGCAATATTCTGTATTTGAATTTTTGAGAGATTGTGTCATAACTTACTGGGTTCCGATTTTTCATATGACCCAAATAACCGAATATCCTTTTTAAACTTAAATGCATGAGTTTTGAAAATTAAAAGACAAGCTTAATTTCGAGGGTTTGAAATGTTGTATCTTAACTCACTGGGTGTGACATTTTATTTCTTCGAGATAGGAGGGTCTTAGCATTCAATTTAATTTATTCAAGTGTTTTTTTTTTAAAATAAAAGAATAGTATTCTAAAATTTTTTCAAACATTCGACATTAAGACATTAATTAATCAATTAGGTACCAATTTTGAGCGTTATGAGGGTGTTAATCCTTCCTCGTGCGTAACCGACTCCCAAACCTTTTTTTTTTCAAATTTCTTAGACCCAAAATCATTGTTTTAATAAATCAAAATGTTTTATTAAAATAATCAATCGCAAGGTGATCCGATTACACCTCGAAAAAAGATCGGTGGCGACTCCATTTTTATTTTCAAGACGACTCCTGTTTTTCAATTTTAAAAATGGTTTCGACAACCATGATCGGAAGAGAATGAAAACGAATTTGTTGCTGCAACCTAAGAAAAGCAAAAATGGGACAATGCTGATTACATGTGCATAGGCCATATATTGAATGGTTTGCTCCACACTTACCAAAATGAGGTCACCGCTAAGGAATTATAAGACAAATTAAAGACAAGATACATGACCAAAGATGATACAAGTAAGAAATTTCTTGTCAATTATTTCAATAGTTATCAAATAGTTGATGTTCGTTCTATTATGGAACAATTTCATTATATTGAAAAAATGCTGAATCAATTTAAGCAATATGATATGAAAATGGATGAAATGATTGTTGTATCCTCCATAATAGACAAACTTCCTCCGTCTTAGAAAGACTTTAAAAGAAGTCTAAAACATAACAAAGATGAAATATCTCTTAAGGTTTTGGCAAATCATCTTCGTATTGAAGAAAGATATTGAAAGCACGATAAGAACCTAAATTCTGAAAATGCCAAAGTGCATGTTACGGAGGAAGTACAGACTAAACCGTTCAAGAGAAAGTTCAAATAGACTGATAGAACATCTAAGCTAAAAAAGAAACAAAAGGGCTCGTGCTATCATTGTTGTAAGCTGGGACATTTCAAGAATTTTTAAAGAAGAAATCATCTTCTAAAGCTGATAATAACGAAAAGTTTGTTGTAATGGTATCTGAAATTAATATGGCACAAGATGATAATGCATGGTAGATTGATACCGGAGTAACCAAACATGTGTGAAAATACAAAAGCATGTTCAAAAATTTCACACAATGTGAAAATGGCAATGTCTTGTACACGAGAAATTCTTTTGTAATAGCCCATTTTCAATGAAATCAAAACAGTGGTTTTTGGACCACAAATCCAATAAGTAAATTATTTTTTATTATTTTAATTTATATGGGGTATTAGTAAGGTCATATTAAATTTTCGTTAAGAAATTTTAACGTTTGCATGCTTAATTACATAAAAAGGTCTAAATCGTAAAAAGTACAAAAGTAGAGTTATATTACTTAATGGTGTCTAATGGTTATGAAAATTTAAAGTGAAAGGATTTAGATGGTAATTAGACCATTTGAGTGGTTAGTGAATATTCATGGCAAAGTTTATTTGAAATTTGAATGTTTTTAAAGGGTAAAAGGGTAAATGAGTAAATAAGTTAAAATTAAATAAAACAAAATATGTTCATCTTCTCCAAATGCTAAAACCACCAAAATTTCAAGGAGAAAAATCTATTCTTAGGGTTTCTTGATTCGACAAGCTTAGGTGGTGCATGTAAGTGATTTTTGATCTCGTTTTTAATTATTTTTATGTTTTCGAGATCATTGTAGCTTAATCTAGCTAGCCCGGGGATCAATTTGTAAAATTTTTAAAGATTTAGTGTCTTTCCATGAATTTTCTTGTATGATTTTTATGTTTATATGAGTCCTTGTTGATAAATAAACTAGTTTGGTAAAATGAATTTGAATAAAAATGACATTTAGGGACTTGTTTGTAAAAATAATGAAAATTCATGGTAAATATGTGAAATGATGGTTTGTATGAGTTGATATAGATCTCTGGAAAAACCAGCTACTTTGAGAAAAGGATGAAAATGCTTAGATTTCAATTTATGAGCTTAAAGACTAAATTGTGAAAAGTTAAAATGTTAGGGGAAAATAGTAATTTTGTAAAAATATGAAATGTAAACTAAATTAAATGTTAGGGTTATTAAATGAATTAAAATTTTCTATTTAGATCAAGATAGGCTAAGAAATGATTTAGATTAGGGAAAAGCTAAAGCCTCGGATTAGTCTATTATGTTTCTACGCTCCAATTATTGAGGTAAGTTCGTAGTTTTTTTAATACGTAACAAATTTTTATTTGTGCACTTGTACTATGATGTTTTAATTATTAATTTTTTAGAAGATTAATGATGAATTGCACATATGTGCCCCTGTTTGTACTTCGGTACCTCTGAATTGCACATACGTGCCCTTGTTTGTACTTCGATACCCTTGAATTACACATACATGCCCCTGATTATACTAAGTTCATAGTGTTTTAATACGTAACAAATTTTTATTTGCGCACTTGTACTATGATGCTTTAATTATTAATTTTTTAGAAGATTAATGATGAATTGCACATATGTGCCCCTGTTTGTACTTCGGTACCTCTGAATTGCACATACGTGCCCTTGTTTGTACTTCGATACCCTTGAATTGCACATACATGCCCCTGATTATACTACGGTACCCCTGGATATACTTTCGTACCTTATTTAGACTTCATTAATTCTAAATTTATTAATATGTGAATCGTATTTAATTTATTGTCAGATTAAATGATATGTTACGTTCTTACTAAGCTCTATAAGCATATTCATTCTTGTGGATTGTTTTGTAGATCGTTGCTACTGACACTTTGGACGAATCAAACCTTCAGCTCACACTATCCAACGACTTTGGTAGTTTTTGTATCTCCTAGGGTAGTGGCATGTATAAACTTAGGTATTTGAATTTGAGGTTGAAACGTATTTAGGATGTTATAAAATGGTGTTTGATGAATGTGTGCATAATAACTAAATTTGTTTGTGTTTTGATGTCATGTATACATTAGATGTTATTTTGGCATGTACAAGTTGTTTTGGTACCATTTGATGTTGGTTAGTTTGTGTCATTTTAGTACTTATGGTGTATGATAGGTATGGCTCAAATGGCAAGTTATGTTGAAGTGTTAGTAATTATATTTGATATATGATTTGGTAAAAGTTGAGTTATGCTTGGTAGTAGAAATGTGATCAACATATGCATGTTTTTGGTAAGTTTGTATGTTTGCAAATGAGATGCCTTGTATGGCATATTGCTTGAATGGTTTTGAACTTTTGAATTGGTTATTTCATGTTGGTTTTGGTCATGTTTTGATGCTTTAATTAGGTGTTATAAACGCCTTTAGAAGGTTGATTGAATTGGTGATGGAAATGACTTGTTTTTGGGCAAATTCATGTCCACACGGCCTGAGACACGTGCGTGTGACTCAGCCATGTGTGACACACAGCCAGGTGACATGGTCGTGTGTCCCTTGTAGGTTTTAATGCATGCAAGTCAGGCTGTTATACGACCTAGCACAAGGCCTGGCACACGGGCGTGTGGCTTGGCTATGTGACCTAACTCAGAGAGTTATACAGGTGAGGACACGAGTTGAGACACGACTATGTGTCCCTATTTCGATTGTTACTGAGCCTAAGACACAGGCACGTGTCTCAGCCGTGTGAGTCACATGGCTGTGTAACTCCTGCAGTCTAATTTTTCTAACTTTTTCTTATACTTTTTTATTGTTTCCAATTTGGTCCCGAATTGTTTCTAATATATTTTTAAGGCCTCGAGGGCTCGATTTAGGGACGATTTGTACACGAGTGAACAATTTATATCATGTTTATATCAATGTATGTTTTAAGGTTCCGTTTGTATAGTGATGCTTTGTAACCCTATTCCAACAACGGATGCGAGTTAGGGGTGTTACATCTTCCACTACAACAATCAAAGGCAAAGGGTCTATTGAGCTACAATTCATTTCTAGAAAGGTTTTAACCTTGAATGATGTACTTTATGTACCAAAAGTTAGGAAGAATTTAGTGTCTGAAAGTCTGTTGAATAAGTTTGGCTTCAAACTTGTTTTTGGGGTAGATAAATTTATTTTGTCTAAAGGAGGAATTTTTGTAGGGAAAGGATATATGTATAAGAGCATGTTTAAACTCAATATTATTAATAAGAATAAAAATACTATTTCTACTTATATGGTTGAATCTTCTTGTTTACGACATTATAGATTAGGTCATTTAAATTATAGAAAATTGAATAACATGCATAAGTTAGATTTAATTCCTATTTTTAATAATAATATTGAAAAATGCAATACATGTATGTTGACTAAAATTACAAGAAACCCTTTCCCTAAGGTTAAAATGAAAGCAAAGTTGCTTGATTTGATACATAGTGATTTATGTGACATACATAATACTCCTACATTAGGTGGATATGTATATATATTGCATTCAAAAGTTGGAACGCTTGATAAATTTAAAGTTTATAAATCTTAATTTGAACTTCAGTGTGAATCATTTATCAAGTACTTAAGATCAGATAGAGGTGAATAATACTATAATCCAAGTTATTTTGAATCCACTAGGGTTATCCATCAAGTTTCAGCCTCTTACACACCACAACAAAATGGTGTAGCTGAAAGGAAAAATAGAGTCTTGACGGAAATGGTAAATTCGATGTTATCACATTCAATCTTGGACAAGGTTTTTGGGGAGAAGCTGTTTTGACAACTTGTCATATATTGGATAGAGTTCCTTATAAGGAAACTAAAATAACCCCCTATGAACAATGGAAGAAAGGGAAACCAAACTTTAATTATTTGAAGGTTTGGGGCTGTAGAGTTATTGCCAAAGTTCCAACACCTAAATGTAAAAAGTTATGTGAAAGAGGAATTGAATGCATATTTATAGGATATGCACATAATAGCAAGGCATATAAGTTTATGGAAATTGAACCAAATGATTCAATTTCAATTAATACTGTTATTGAATCAAGAGATGCTATTTTTGATGAAAATAGATTTAATTCTATTTCAAGACAATTACATCCACAACGATTGATTCATTCTTCAAATGAGAATGAGATACTGTTGGAACAAATTGATAATAATGATGAATCTTGTCAAGAATTAAGAAGTAAAATGATTAAAAAAGTCAAAATTTGGACCAGATTTTATTATGTTTCTTGTAGAAGGAAAGGTGAAAGTATATGCAATAAGATACCTTATTGTTATAATATGAAATCTAATCATATTACATTTGAATAGGCAATGAAATCTCAAGACTCTGCTTTTCAGAAAGAAGCAATAAATGATGAGATGGATTCAACAATGGGAAATCAAACTTGGATCTTAGTTGATCTTCCACCGGGTTCCAAACCAATAGGTTTTAAATGGATCTTCAAAAGGAAAATGAAGGTCGATAGAACCATTGATAAATTTAAAACAAGGTTGGTAGCCAAAAGTTTTACACAAAAACAATGTATTTATTACTTTGATACCTATGCTCCAGTAGCAAGAATTGCTACACTTAGACTATTAATATCATTTACCTCAATATATAATTGGTTTGTTCACAAATGGATGTTAAAACTGCATTTTTAAATGGTAGATTGGAAGAGGAAGTGTACATGGAACAACCGGAAGGACTTGTTGTTCCAGGATAGGAGCATAAGGTATATAAGCTTGTTAAATCTCTATATGGACTTAAACAAGCACCAAAGAAATGTCACCAAAAGTTTGACAATGTTGTTTTAGCTAACGACTATAAAATAAATGAATCCGATAAGTGCATACATAACAAATTTGAAAATGGAAAAGGTGGCATAATTTGCTTATACGTAGATGACATGCTCATTTTTGACAGAAATTTGGAAAAAATAGAGAACATAAAGAATTTATTGTCAAATAATTTTGCTATAAAGTATATTGGTGTAGCAGATGTTATTCTTGAGATTAAAATAACCCGAGAGAAAATCACTATAGCTTTATCACAATCACATTACATTAAAAATGTGCTTAAAATCTTTTCAATTGTATACCAGCATCTACACCCATGGATCCTCAAATAAAATTAGTATCTAATACTAGTAGGAATATTGATCAATTGAAATATGCAAGTCTAATTAGTTGTATTATGTATATAATTACTTGTACAAGACCAAATATTGCTTATGCTGCTGAAAAATTGAGTAAGTGTACAAGTAATCCAAGTAGTTTACATTGGCAAGCTTTGAATTGAGTACTTAGGTACTTAAAGAAAACTGTTAACTATGAATTGTGTTATAACGGATATCCTTCAGTTTTAGTAGGATATTTGAATGCTAGTTGGATTACAAATTTGGAGGATCATGCATCTACTAGTGGATGGATCTTCATTCTTGGTGGAGAAGCCATTTCTTGAGGTTTAAGAAATAAACATATATTACTGATTCCACCATGACAGCAGAATTTATTGCATTAGTGGTTGCATCTAAAGAAGTAGAATGGTTAAGAAATTTGCTTTATGATGTACCCTTATGGTCTAAGCCAATTTCACCTATTTCTATCTGTTGTGATAGTGAGTCTACTCTAGCAAAGGCATATAGCCAAATATATAATGGAAAGTCTAGACACATTGGATTAAAACATAGCTATGTCCAACAATTAATATTTTATAGAGTGATCACTATTAATTATGAAAGGTCAAGTGAAAATTTGGTGGATCCTTTGACAAAAAGTCTTACTAGAGATGCAGTCAAAAAGACCTCAAAAGGGATGAGACTTAAGCTCATTAATTAGAGTCACCCATGATGGAAACTGGACTCAACGCTTGGTATAACGTCAAGTCTTGATTTCAATGAGACAAAGTACATCATTAGTATGTGACTGTTAGCACTATAAATAAATCCATCCTAAGATTAAATTGTTAGGTACCCGTAATGATAAGAGAATGATGAGTAATGTACTTTTAAAGGACCCATAACATAAATATGTTAGAGTGTTATAATTACGGGAACACTCTTGACGGGATCTACCTATGTGAGTGGAAGTGTGGCCACTTCTAGGAGCTTAAAGGCTTGGCTCTGATAGCACACATTAAAGAAAGGTCACAGGCACATGGCCATAATGGTGTCCCTAGATATTATGCATTGACTCATGTTGAAATCATTGTGTGAGATGTGTTCGGTTAATCAAATGGAATAGTTGGTTCAAATTTTAGTCTACCATGTAATTTCGATTAACTTTAACATATTTTCACTAAGTAAAGGTTCAATCTAAGACACCTTCATTTATGCAAATTGATTTCCAAGAATAGCAAAATCTAAAATATTGTGAAAATAGGGGGAGATTGTTGAAACATTTTCAAATATTTATTGTAACACCCCAAACCTGACTTAGAAGTCTAGATCGAATCTAGGATGTTACATTGATCACCGAAGTGATCGTAGGAAAATTAACCAAAAGTATTTAAAACCATTTAAAAATCAGTCAATAAAATTTACAGCAAGACTCAATATAAAACCCAAAATAAACATACGAATGAAAATCTAAAACGAAAACTGTACCATAGTATTACAAAGCTAACCAAGTAACAAAATCATAACGGAAAACAAAACTGATAATTTATTTGTTTGCGAGACTGTCCGAGGCCTCCAAGTACTAAGTTTAGCATCCGGGACTTCAAAATGTACCTGAAAAGGGAAATAGATGAGGGGGTGAGCTACTCGAGCTCAGTGTGAGGTCAAACCAATTAAGCTATAGAAACGGAAACAGGAAACTAGAAGAAGTTCAGAAGCAGAACATACTCACAAAGCTATACAGAAACAGTTGGTAAGTTCGAAACGGACGTACCGGCAGACAACATTATTTAAAGTATAATAAAAATTACACTCAGCTACACAATCGTAGTACTATCGAGACAGATGTTTCAACTCAATCTGTCAGAAACACATTTATGTCTCACGTACCCTCTTAGGTACGGTATCGACAATTCTCAAACAGTCATAGTAATTTATTATTCAGTCAGTCGTAGTCATAGTCTACGAAATTCTCATGGGTACAAGTACCTTCCAGTCAGATAGTACAATTACATTCAGTCACAGTCAACGAAATTCTCATGGGTACAAGTGCCTTCCAGTCAGATAGTACAATCACATTCAGTGACAATGTTAGTAATTCTCAATCTTTTACAAGTTTCACTTAGTCAAATAGATCAATCAGATACATATGAATGTAGTTGAGTTAAAGACACCCATCCATCCAACCAATACACCTCTCCAGCCCCCATCTCTCCTCAATAGAGCTATTAAGCTCATCCAACCAATCACTCCTTATAGGACCTCGAAAAGCCCCTCCAACCCTACACTCTAAATGATGTCATCTCAGGTTGCCTGGAAACTATGGACATCAGCATTGTCCTTGACCCTCAGGGAATTGGGACTGCCCAGGACCCTCTGGGTATTGGGGCTAACAGTATGTAGATAAATTGCCAGTCACGTATATTACGCAGCAAAGCTAGTGTATAAGCTCTATTGTGCAATGCGGTAATCTGCGGTACAGACATGCAGTATAAAATGCCAGATCAGATAGTGGTACGTAGCGTGGCTAACATACATGTGGTACAGTGCAATGTGGTAATCCACTATACCTATAGGTTACAGTAAGACTGCCAGTTCAGTCAATGGTACATCACGATGCTGACGTATGTATTATACGGTACAGCGCAATAGTCCGCAGTACAGTCAAATTGTCCACAACCCTCAGAGTATTGGGACGGCCCATAACCCTCTAGGTATTAGGGGTTAATAACCAACAGATCAGCTGCCAGTTCAATTCAGTCAAGCTTCCATCTCTTCAAAATCCCACCCAAAATAGTTTATATATATGTATGTATATATGCAAATGTATGTATGCAGATGTACCAATTCAGAATTCAATTCCGAACAGTAATTCACAACCAATCAATTAGTTACAGAAGTATATACACCTATACACTCAGATTCAGTACCTAACATATCATACATCCAATCACAACGAAAACATAAACCGAAGTCAGAATAGAGTCATATCCACCCTCAGTAAGCTTAGCTTAGTTGAGGGTTGGAATACACAAAGTTGCGATTATACTTACATTTGACCTAAAATCATTATCTGGCGAGATAGGGCCACACGCCCGTGTGCTCTGACCGTGTGGAGCAACCCAGGCCGTGTGGGGGCCAAACGCCCATGTGAAAGGTAGCACAACACGCCATTGTGAAGTAGGGACGTGACCATGTGAACAGGCCGTATAACTCACTGCCCAAAATCACTAAACTAAGGTACAGAAAAGACACGATCGTGTGAGGGTCTCACATACCCGTATGCTCCGAAGCACACGCCCGTGTAGAATCCCTAATCCCTAAATCAGCCATACAGCCATGTGGCTAGGTCGTGTGACTCCAAATCTCAAATCCTTAATTTCCAAACTCACATGTCTGTGTGCCCAAGGGATATAGCCATGTGAAAATTGAAAACTTTCTCCAAATCGACCACACAGCCGTGTGACACCCAATTTGGCCCGGAACCCTAATTCCTGAATCCTCAGAGTCGTATGCCTCGGCACACTCCTGTGTGGCTGTTAGAGAGGCTACGAAACCACCTCAAATCAGCCCTGAAACTGCCTTTTAAGCCACCATAACAATCCCTAACCTTTTCCCTATCAACATATATCAAAAGGCTATGATTCTCCTCACTTACATCAACTAAAAACCCAAAATCAATGAGTTATCCTATAGTCAAGACAAGCCGAACAGAGAGTTTGCAATTTAAATAAACAAATAGAAATAGCATAGTTACAGTTCAAATCCCACACCTGTTTGTGATCGGAGAAGACGAAGAGGCGCGAGATTCCCGAATCACCAATAACCGTTTCCATAGGAAATAATGAGAAAAAAGTAATAAAAAAAAGGAAAAACCAAAGAGAGAGAGAGAGAACGTATAACTAAAAAATAAAATAAAATAAAACTTCTTAAAAATAATAAAAATAATTCAATAAATAATAAATTATTATTATTATTAACCAAAAGCAAAACCAACTAATAAGATTCTCCCATAATGCGCTCCAAGGGCTTGAACCCAAAACCTTGAACTTAACTAACACTCACACTACCACCAAACCAGTAGGCCCATTATTGTCACTAAAATACACCACTACTCACATAAGTACACCTCCTCTCTAACCCTATGCTTAATATCTGAAAACTTCTAGGCCCAAAATTCGGGGCGTTACATTTATAGTGTTCCAATAACTATAAATGAATGGGTGTAATTAATCAAGAGATAAATCTTTTGATCATTGGTCAAAAGTTATATCATTTTATTTTTTGAAAAATAATTATAACAATTCAAATAATATTATTTGAAAATCTGGTATCAGAGCCAATGAGGAGCAAGTATTTCTAAGTTTTAAAAATATTCAATTTGTTTTTTATATTTTTGAGTTCTGGTTTAACTGTCTTCATTAATGTATTATTATTTTGCTGAGTATTTATACACAGTCCAGTTAGCCATAGGTTAGGCGTGTCAAGGACAAAATATCCCTGTAGGCAACTATAATAATCTGGAAACCCTGATAGTAGAATTTTCTTGTAGGAAATAAGAAAACAAAAAATATTTCCCTTCCTTAGAAGAACCAACTCTTTTGCAAGCTTTATTTCCAATCGATCCCAAGAGTCCAACCAAACCTCAAACAATACTGTTAATGAACAAGAATAACATTATGAAAATATTCCCCAAATGTTTGATAATTGGACTCTTCCAAGAGTTCCAACAAACCAAGTTTACACGAAAATAACTTTTGAAAATTTAAATACTTTTTGCAGTTACGTTATAAAAACAAAATAAATGAGTTTACCTACTCAAAAAGAATATGAAACAATCCAATTATCAGATAAAGTCATCATTAATAAACTCAAAGAACAAAAATTCAAATACGTCCATTTTAGACTAGTCCAAGTTGGTTTCAAACCTCTTACTGTTGAAGCCACTAAAAATACCTTAATTTTAATTATCTTAAGAGACCAAAGACACATCATGTTTAATGACTTATTATTAGGAATTATAGAAACAAGCCTATGTATTGGCCCAATACATTTGAATTGTTATCTAAATTTTATGGTTTCTTTGACTGACAAAAATATTTTACAATCTTTGACCCTCCAAATACATACCCATAACTACAAAATGCTTCCTGGCTCGAAAGTACTAACTTTATTCTATAGACTCCACTTCAAAGCTATGTATTCTATAGTTAATATAACACCCCAAACCCAGCCTAGACATTATAGCCGAATCTGGCGATGTCACATTGGGTGTTTTTCGTAAAGTGTTATATCGATGAAAACTCTTACTATATATTTAACCTATTTGTGTGTTCCTGAGTCACATCATTCATTTCAAAACTTGTGTCACTAACCAAAAAGTATTTACTTTAAAATTGTTATTCATTTCCAAAAAATATCATTTTATAGTGGAAGCTTTTTAAAACAGTTTCATACTTGTGTTTACTTTGTTAAAACATTGTTTCTTTTGAAAACCCGCGTCATTTCCTACTTCTAGCAGTTATAAATCAAAGCAATTAAAAATTCCAAAATAAAATCCAAAGAGGCCTTATTACAGTAAAATTACCCAAATTAAAATTACTTCTAAAAGTTAAGCAAATATGATAGTAAATGCAGTTGTGTGGCCGCCTTTGAGTCCTTCGCAGCACCGATCCGCCTAAGCCTGGGGATTACCTGTATAGATAAACAGATAGGTGAGTTTACAAAAACTCAGTATGTAATCCCATATAAGCAACAGTCAAAAAACAAGTACAGTCTGGGCCTATGCCCTTTTTACCAACAGTCTCAATATCAGTTTGGGCTTTAGCCCATCTCAATACAGAAACAATCATATGTTTAGGCCTTGGCCTATTACAGTAACAATAAATAGTGTAGTAACAGTAATCAGTGTAGTAACAGTTTAAACAGTATACAAATCCTACCCATCCAGCCTCTACACTCCATCTCCATCCAACCCTACATTCCATGTGGGGATATAATCAACCTACCTATCCCCACACTCCAAAATTAGCACCGGTTGCGGCACTAAACAGTAATATGCAGCTGGGTTGCCAGTAATTTAGGCTCGAAGCCTTTCAGTACATTTCTTCCGATCAGTATAAACCCATCGCCATGCAATGCATCATACAGTCATGTCATGTTATATCATAAAATCATACATATATCCATTACAGTTTAAATAACATGCTAAAATATGATCATACATGCACATATATATACATCACATAGGAAAAACAGTCATCTTACCATATAAGAGCAAAATAGTCATTTTACCACATAAGGGCAAAACAGTCATTTTACCACATAAGGGCAAAACAATCATTTTACCATATAAGGGCAAAATAGTCATTTTACCACATAAGGGCAAAAACAGCCATTTTACCATATAAGGACAAAACAGTCATTTTACCAATTAAGGGTCTAGGTACGTTTACCGACCCAACAGAAGGTCCACAGTTGTCTCGGGTGACCCGTACAACCTTAACAATCAGACAGTGAAAATAGGCCCAAGGCCCATATTACGGGCCCACGTGGGCCCACACGCTCGTGTGGCCTACATAGCCCAGAAATGGCCTTAACCGTATGGATTACATAGCTTGGCCCAATATTTTTCACACGTCTGTGTGGTTTACCTGTTTGGGGCCCACACGACCCATTTCGGCCTATTATGGCCCCAAAACAGCCTCAGGCCATAAAATCGCTCATGAGGGCCTTAGCAATCTTACGCCCATATCTAGGCGTTTGTTTTACCATACGAGTGAGCGTACGCTCGTGTTGCATCGACAGTCACTTATTTCGGTTTTTGCCGATTTACGAGTAGGATAGTGTTTTTACACACCTTGATGCGGAAGTGTGCGAATAGACCACAAGCGCTTCAATCCTAAATTCAACATAATACACCATTATTCCCTTAACAACAGGATTTAACAATCCCTTTCTACAACACTTATCAAAGAGGTTCTAATCACCTACCTTGGTCGATCGACTGAATATCTCACACTTAATCTATTACAAGCGATTATCTACAAACCCCTTTAGAGATATCCTGCAATATAACTGAGACTTAATAACCTAATCCATTTATTAATCAACCAAAAGTTTGCACCAACACTTACCGAATGCCCCAAACTCAGAATAGGAGAAACAACAATCGGCCCATACCCCAACGAAACCCGAAAACACACGATTCAACAGGGCAAGGGCTAGCACAACCACACCCCTGAGATGAAGTATATGGCTAACATAGAAGATGAAGAGAGAAGAGAGTCGAGAGAAAGAAAGGAGAGGGAGAGAGCAGGAAAAAAGAATCAAGTACAATAAGGGTAAAAAAAAATAGAGGAAATCGATAAATCAAAAGTAACAATCTGTACCAACAATAATGAACAGTCGACAGAGGATTGTGGGAAATGGGAATCCAAAACAAAATTGAGAACTACCAGTTAAGGTTCGGCTAGAGGACCGAGCCAAACACCAATTACACTTCGGCAGTAAAAGAGATCTTGAGAAAAACGAAAGCTATAAAGTGGAAAGGAAGAAAGGAAGAAACAACAGAGAAGCACATAGTCACCAAAATTTCCAGAGAAAAAGAAAAGAAAACCAGCTAAAGCCGAATTGCCAAAAAAGATTTCGGCTACAGGGGAACAAAGGGGTTTTGCCGTCAGAATTTTGGAAAACTTGGAAGAGGATGCCGAAATTTTGAGAAGGCAGAATTCAAGTCTGGCTCAAACACATCCCACTTCCTCATACTCTCCACCAAATCGACACAACTCTCCTACTAAACTCAAATCCCTTTCTCTTTCTTCCCAAAACGTGATAACATCCTATATCCTACTATTTCCTCCTACAAATTCGGCACTACAATTCCCCATTCAGCACTAATTCTTCTCCAACCACAAATCCCCCATAAATTTCTCCTAAAATCCCTCCATCAATATCTCCTCAATCACCAATTCAAACTCCACTCAACTCAGCAGAGTTTTGGTCAACCTCAACTACTCACTCAGCAAGAGCAGCAAAATAAAACACTTCACTGCCTTCACCGAGATTCGAACCTCAGCCCTCTAGCATAGGTAACACACCATTTACCCCTTAGACCAGCATGCTTTTTATGTCATGCTTCACCCATTTTTATTTAAAAGCCTACTGACTAGAGACAGGGTTTATTCCTTAGAAACAAAATTTTTGTACATACCTAGGTTTGAACCCAAGACTTCTCAGATACTCCCCAGAACACTTAACCACTGAAACAGATATGTACACTTGTGTCATTTTCTTGCACAATTAAACATTTATGTGTAGCCTCATAACTGTTCCCATGCTCAAGACCTAATACTTCTAGGCCCAAATTCAGGGCGTTATAGTTAATACCAGAGCTTTACTTCAAAGCCTAAAAGGAGAAACCCTCTTAATAGAAACAGATGCTTTAAGATCTCACACCATAATCCTAAGAATAATACAATGGCATGAAATAAACCTTCTTAATAGGTGGAAACTTGAGGGTGCTATAAACCCTGTGGCACCAACTCCAATAAGAAACACTTCATTAAGTGAAATTTCTCAACACCAAGATGGCACAGTTGAATTAATATTCAATAGGCCATGAAGAATCCCTCCAACATATTTCTTCGAAATAGGAAGTACTAGCACAACTTTTAGGAGGTTAAAATTAGAAGAACAGTCAAATCCAGAAACACAAACTGAGGATTTTAAGACAGCTAGAGCCTCTGTCTCTTCTATCCCAATAACATTTAGAACCAATTTACAAGGAATAGATAATTCCTCAAATATAGCTCAACCTATCTATGCCAAATAGGAACAGAGTCCCCAAAATTCACCTAATATGTTACCAACATATTCATCAATAACTAATAATGCAAGATAATAAGAAAATTCAGAAATATTTGTTTTAGAAAAAAAAATTTGAGATAAATAAGGAATGGTGTAGAAAACACTTCTATTCTAACAAAATAAGCAAAAAGAGAAGATTAGTTTAAAAATTATAATGATAAAAAGAAATCATTCTTCAAGAATATTATGAATTTATGAATACCCATAAAATTCATATAAATTTCTTTGAATGGTTTGAAAAGAATATGTTAATACAATAAAACATAATACTAGATGGCAGACTATAAAGGAGAAGTTGAATCTCAACATCCCCCTTTAATGGATGTTCAATATCTTCACAAAAATACTGGAATAAATGTAAATCATTTAAGAATGAAAGCTCCTGATACAGGATAATAAATCTCATCAAAAAATAATAAAATGATAGTAGAACAAAACAACTATACAAATATCAATCTTCATACAATAGGAAAATAATTAGATTATATTGAGAATTTGGTAGAAAGTCAACTGATTAGGAAAAAACCAGTAAAAGAGGTAACAGAAAAAAGTTCTAAAGAACCAATATTTACACTTTATGAGATTCCAAAACCTTTCCAAAAATCCCAAAATGATTTCTTAACAGAAATCCAAAATAGACTTGATACTTTGGAAAGTTACAAGTCTGAATTAATTGCACCTGGAACCCCAATGCAAGCCCAACATTCAGTAAATACATTACACCAATCCTCCCAATCTGACTCTGACCAGTCACATGAACAACAAATTAACAAGATGGCTTGGAAAGAACTAAAAAGATTATATTATCCAAAAACCACTACACCTGATCTTAATATAGAAGAAAAACCTATTTTCCAAAATAAATATAATGCTAATACAATTTATTAATGGAATACAGACGGAATGTCTGAATATAATATTCTTAGTTTATTACAACAAATGACAATGGTTTCAAATGTTTATAAAACCCAAAACCAAAATGGATTAATTAGTGATCATGCTGTAGCCAATCTTTTAGTTGCTGGATTTATTGGTCAATTAAAAGGATGGTGGGACCATGCACTCACTAAAACCCAACAAGAAGAAATCTTAAAAGCAATAAAAAAGGATGATTAAGAAAGAATTATTTTAGATGAACAAGGAAGAAAAATCCAAGATGCAGTAGCAACTTTAATTTTATCAATCTCTAAACACTTTATAAGAGATCTTTCTCATCTTAAAGATAGAAATTCAGAATTATTATCAAATTTAAAATGCAAAAAATTAACCAATTTTAAATGGTATAAAGATGTATTTATGACTAGAGTTATGCAAAGATGTGATAACCAGCAACCATTTTAGACAGAAAAGTTTCTATCAGGACTTCTTACTTTACTAGGAGAAAAAGTTAGAAATCAAATAAGAGAAAATTACAGAGGTATTATTCCATATGAAAAACTTACATATGGTGAACTAATTAGTTTCACCCAAAAAGAAGGATTAAAAATTTGCCAAGATTTAAAATTACAAAAACAACTTAAGATATAAAGATATCAATGTAGAAAGGAATTAAGATAATTCTATCACCAATTTGACATTAGGAATGAATATTCTTCTTCAAAAATATGTTTCCTGTAAAACCAAAAATAGGAGAAAGAATATTTCAAAATATTATTAAAACCCAAATATAGAAAATATAGAAAAGAAAAGAAACAACGAAAAACAAAAAATAAAATAGATAAAATAATAAAATGTTATAGATGTGGAAAACAGGACACATCTCAAAATATTGCAAAATTAAAAGAAAAATTAAGAATTTAAATCTAAATGAAGAAATAGAACAAAAATTAAATGAGATTCTCTTAGAAACAACTTCTTCTGAAAATAATACATCTACCAAAACAAATGAATTACAAATAGACGAATTACATACAACATCCCAATCTTCTGATGATGAAAATGAACCCTCAATAATATGTTAACCAAAGACCAAAAATTTATGATTGAAGTTATTGATAAAATTCAAGACGCAGAACTTAAAAGAGAATACCTTTTGAAATTAAAATCCTCATTAAAAGATAAACCAAAAAAAGAAAAAAAATTATTTCTAGTCAATCAATATACAAGATATAATATTTAATAAATATGAAAAAATAAAATCCAGACAAATTACAAATTCTGAATTACAGTTAGAAATAAAACAAATTAAATTAGAACTTTCTCAGCTTAAAATGGAACAACAAGAAATGAAAAAACAAACGCAAACCTTAAAACATAAAATCGCAGAAAATAGTTCGTCAAAAACTGAACCCGAACCTGAAGAAAACACACAGGAATATGTGATGGTTCTAACTGAAATATCTATCCAAAGATATTTAATAAAAATAAATATTGTCATAAATAATAAATTTCAATTAGAAACAATAGCCCTTTTTGATACAGGAGCAGACCAAAATTGTATTAGAGAAGAGATAATTCCAATAAAATATTATGACTAAACATCAGAATCTCTTAAAGCTGCAAATGGTAAAAAAACTAAAAATTGCTTATAAAATTCCCAATGCAGAAATATGCAACAAAGGTATAAAATATCAAACATGTTTTTTAATGGTAAAAGATATTACCCAAAACGTCATATTAGTAACCCCATTCATATCCTTATTCAAACCATATAAAGTAACAAATAATTCTATCTCACCAAAGTTTTAAACACTAAAGCATAATTTCCTTTGTAGAAAAACCAAAAATAAGAAATCTAAACTTATTAAAATCTTTATCCATCCATAATGGGCAAATCAATACTTTAATTAATCATAAACAGAAACAAATCTCTTTTCTAAAAGAAGAAATATGTTTTAAAAAATTGACTGAACAATTAGAAAAAAAGAGAAGTACAAAAAAGGATAAATCAAATCAAAGAAGAAATAGAATCAACAATTTGTTCTGACATTCCTAATGTTTTTTGGAATAGGAAAAAACACGAAGTAACATTACCATGTGAAAATAATTTTGATGAAAGACAAATACCCACAAAAGCAAGACCAATACAAATGAACAAAGTAATGGAAGAATTTATTGAAAAAATTTTCATACAATGAACATTCAAATCATATTCACATCAATAACATACATTTCAAGAATTTAAAAATATAATTCAAGTTACATGAACTTACCTCGATACTTGTTCATATACAAAAATCTAATAATCCTGAACTTTTTTTTCCTCGATCTAGCTTCGTATTTGAATATTCTGGATCTAAATAAATAAATTTAATCATCAATTTATACATTTCATCTTCATATGTAACATTCTCTACAATTCCACTATTATTTATAGTTCATTCAAAGCTGTCTACTTGAGTCATAGTCACTAAATTATTTATATTTTAAGCTACAAAACTCCAAATTAAGATCTACTAATTTTCTTTGAAACTAGACTCATGTATCTTCTTACCATAAAATTTTTAGAATTTTTGGTTTAATCAATAAGTACAGTTTATTCTTTAAATTCACCCCCTGTTCTGCTATCTGATAGTTCCGACCCTTCTTCACTAAAAATTAATTATCTCCTCATACAAGATTCTAATGATCTTCCTATTTTCTTCTATTGAAAAAATACTCATTCATAATTCTAAACATATAAATTTAAGCCCCTAATTATTTTTCTTAAATTTTTGATGATTTTTCAAAGTCAAAATAGGGGAACCCGAATTCATTCTAACCTTATCTCACAAAATTTATTATATCTCATGATTTATAATTCCATTGCTTACACTGTTTCTTCTATGAGAAATTAGACTCAATAAGATTTAATTAAATATTTTTTTCATCCTCTAATTCGATTTCCAAAATTTATGGTGATTTTTCAAAGTTAGTCTACTGCTGCTGTCTAAAACTGTTTTAGTGCAAGATGTTTATTACCATTTTTCCCCTAAGCTTTTAATAAATGATAATTTCGTCTCTATTCAATTAACCTCTCAATTAACACTTTATTCTATCACTTTAAACTACATTATAACCTTTGGGAATCAGAATTTTATCACTAGAATTTAATTCTAAATTTTTTCACAATTAGGTCCTAAAAATCAATTTCTATTGAAATTACCTAATAAAATCATCTCATAAACAAATTAAAGCTTCAACTTCATGCTATTTCATCATAAACTTACAGCACTCAACCATGGTGACTTTCAAATTCATCCATGAAATCAAAAACTAATGAATTTAATAGTAGGACCTAGTTGTAAAAGACTTAAAAACACAAAAATTATAAGAAAAAGGCAAGGATTAACTCCCTTGGTGCAAAATTTATGAAATACCAGCTTAAAGAACCCCTCCTATGGTGTTTTTTCAGATGATAATGAAGAGAAATCACAAGAAATCTAGATATTTCCATACTAGTCCTAATTTTATTTAGTTAATTATGCAATATTTCAATTTTTCCCTTAAATCATCTATTTTCTTGTTGATTTCATGCCCTTGCCATCCAGCTCAAATAAATTTTCAGTCTAATTGCCTTTTAAATCCTTTCTCATTAGACACTTAAGCTATTTAATCATCCCAGCCACTTTTACACCTTTTCCAATTTAGTCCTTTTCATTTAATTAACTACCCAAACATAAAAATTTTCTAACGAAATTTTAATACCACATTACTAACATTTCATAAATATTTATAAAAATATTCCCGACTCGGTTTTACGAGGTCGAGGTCTCGATACATTGTTTTTACCCAATTTCTTCAATAATTTCTTTTTCTAACTAACCACTAAATCGGTAAAATTTTTCTATCGATATTTTCATACGATTTTCCTATCATATCAATATTCATGCTAAAATATTAAAATAGATTTATCTTTAAATCGGATTTGTGGCTATGAAACCGCTATTTCGATAACCTTGAATTTAGGCCATTACAGTTACAGAAACTTTGTGATGCAAATATTTTCTCAAAATTTGACATGAAATCTAGATTTTGGCAAATCCAAATAAAAGAAGAAGAAAGATATAAAACGGCATTTACTGTACCATTTGGACAATATGAATGGAATGTAATGCCTTTTGGATTAAAAAATGGTCTATTCGAATTTCAAAGAATAATGAATGATATTTTTTTTACCAATATTTTCAATTCACAATAGTATACATCGATGATATATTAGTGTTTTCAGAAAATTTAGAAAAATACTTCAAACATTTATCCATCTTTATAAAATTCATAAAAAATAATGGTTTAAAATAGTTTCTAAATCCAAGATAAGTTTGTTCCAAAGCAAAGTAAGGTTTTTAGGTCATTACATTACCCAAGGAACCATTACCCCAATAAAAAGGTCCACGGAGTTTTCTAGCAAATTCCCAGACCAAATCCTTGATAAAGTCCAATTACAAAGATTCTTAGGAAACCTCAATTATGTCATAGACTTTTATCCAAGTCTTAGCAAATTATGTAAATCATTATATGATAGGCTCAAAAAGAATACACAACCTTGGACAAATGGCCACACCAATATTATCACCCAAATTAAAAAACAAATCATTAAGCTTCATTGTTTATATTTAGCTGATCCAAATGCCCCCAAGATTGTAGAAACAGATGCTTCTGAAATAGGATATAGTGGGATCCTAAAACAAGTTAAAGGGGGAAAAGACCAAATAGTCCAGTTTACTTCCAGACATTGGAATCCAACTCAGCAAAATTATAGTACTATTAAAAAAGAATTTTTATTAATTGTTTTATGCATTACAAAATTCCAAATTGATTTATTAAATCAAAAATTTCTTTTACGAATTGATTGCAAATCAGAAAATAAGTTTTACAAAAGGATGTTCAAAATATTGCCTCAAAACAGATTTTTGCAAGATGGTAGACAATTTTGAACATATTTGATTTTGATATTGAATACATCAAAGGAGAAACTAATTCTTTGCCTGATTTTCTCACTGGAGAGTTTCTTCACAAATGCCACCCAAACTCCAAGACAAAGTGTAAAACCCCTTACTTGAGACCGTCGCCGGAGTCGAGCACGAGGCGTTACCAGACTTATCTTACTTGTTCGGGGCATAAAAAAATTTACTTTTAAAAAAAATTAATTCGCTTACAATCATCAAATATATTACTAAAAAGGGCCCTTGAGGCCCTAAAATATGCAATTGGAATGGTTCGGGACCAAACCAGGAACATTAAAAATTTTTCGATTACTTACACAAATCAAAACAATTTATTTCACTATTCATAATAAAACTGTTCATTTGCGTAATAGTCACTGAATTAATTATAACTCGAGTTACGAAACTTGAAATTAAATCCGTAAATTTTCCCTAAAACTAGACTCATATATCTTCTTACCATAATTTTTCCAGAATTTTTGGTTTGGTCAATTAGTACAGTTTATTCATTAAAGTTTCCCCTATTTTGTAGTTCAGCGAACCTGGTCTCTCTTCACTAAAAATCAATTATCTCATTATATAGAAATCAGATAATGTTTTTGTTTGTTTCTAATGAAAATAAACTCACCAAGGAATCTAGAAATATAAACTTTGACTTATGATTCTTTTTGTACAATTTCTAGTGATTTTCCAAATTTGGAACAAGAGATCACAAAGCCACTCTAAACCAGTCTTACAAAAATTTAAATATCTCAGAATATAGACCTCCTTTGCTTACTTTGTTTCTTTCTTATAAAAATAGACTCAATAACCTTTAATTCTATATCTTATTCACCATTTAATTCTATTTCTACAATTTTTAGTGATTTTTAAAATCCACGTCACTGCTGTTGTTTCCTAACTATTCCATGGCCAACTCTTACTCTTTCATAGTTTCTTTGCATCAAACCTCATTTAGGCATACATAATACCAAAACATGTTCTTATTTAGCTATATCATAAGCTAATCATTACCAAGTATTCACATGCCCTTCTTTAATCATATCATAAGGACATACATACAAAATAACCAAGTCTCTATACATGCCATAACTTAAAGTATTTCTAGTCACAAAATACCGAGATAACTCGTTGATAGTGTGAGGCGATCTCCGACGTCCTTACGGTTTTCCGAGTTGGCTTTCCGATACTATAAAAAAGAGAGAAAAGAAAGGAAGTAAGCATAAAGCTTAATAAGTTTGCATGTAAATAAATAATAACATTCTAAATGAATTATCAAGATAACCTGAATCTTTCAAACATGGACTTATCTTACCTTCCCTTTGGCACACTCTTTGAATTTTTCGTTGAACCATTTGGAATACTAAGGATACATGGGTACCTTTCTTTTTTTAAACTTACCATTGTCATGTCTTGACATGGTCTTACGTGGTATCCTTGCCTTATGAACTCACCATGCCATGCCTTGGCATGGTCTTACATGGGATCTTTGTCTTATAGTAGTTTATCAATGTCATGTCTTGAAATGGTCTTAAATGATTTCCTTGCCTTGTAAAACTTACCAATGCCATGCCTTGGCATGGTCTTACTTGGTATCCTTAAACCCTAATGTTATGACATTTGTATCCTACACATTCTTAAGGTTCAATCGGGACTTTTAAGTATCATTTCTCCGTCAATTCTTACTTAAATCATCAAGGAATAAATTTACAAAATAAATATATATATAGATGCTGAAAAATAACATCATTAATTATAAATAATAAAACATTGCATTTATTTACCGCAAACTTACCTCAATCAAAATACGATCAAATATTTTGATTTAATCCTCAACCTTTTTCTTTCCTCAGTCTAACCCTGAATTTCGTTCTTCTTGATCTATAATAGCAAATTTAACTTATTTAATATTCACATTTATCAAAACATTCCTTAACTCTAACTTTGGAAAAATTATAATTTTACCCCTAAACTTTTACATATTTACACTTTTTTCCCAAGGCTCGGAAATGAAACTTTATCCCTAATTCTTATGTTTTATGACATGCTGGTCATTTATTTACCTACGGCAACATCAAATTCCCACTCTAACATGTACTTATGACCATTAGGTATTTTTACCGATTATGTCATTTTACTCGTTTTCGCTTAAAATTACTTAGCTCAAGTCATCTAACATAATTTCAAGCTTCATATTCTACCATAAAATATCAAAATAAACACATTTCATGTAACATCCTGATTTTTGGGCCTAGTCAGAACAGTGGTTTTGGGACCAAAAATCTGATGAGGAAAAATTCATTTTTGTTATATTTTTATGGTCTACGATTTCACGGAATGATTTTGTGAAAATTTCGTTCAAAAATTTCGACGTTTGGGCACTCAATTTGGTCAAAAGGACTAAATTGTAAAAAGTGCAAAAGTTGAGTTCTACATGTTAGAAGTGTCTAATTGTTATGAGTTTTTAAATTAAAGGTCCTTAAATGGTAATTAGACCATTTGAAGTTTGTGGACAAAAATGGACATGGTATGATAGGTTTTTAAAAGTTTTTTCATTAAGGGCATTTTAGTAAATTGGTAATTAAAATGAATTAAAAATGCCAAAATAAGTCAAATTTGCTCATCTTCTTCCTCATGGCCAAATTTTCATGAAAAAAACCATGGCTAGGGTTTTCAAGCATTCCAAGCTCATTTGTAAGTGATCCCGAGTCCCGTTTTTAATGTTCTTTACATTTTTGAAGTCCCGGTAACATGTTCTAGCTATTTCTACCATTATTTTGAGCTAGGATTTGTGTTTAAAAATTTACCCATGAATGATATGCATGTATTTTGATGTTTAATGGTAGAATATGAAGCTTGAAATTGTGTTAAACAACTTTTGCTAAGTGATTTTACGTGAAAACGAGTAAAACGGCATAATCGGTAAAAATACCTAATGTTCATAAGTACATGTTAGAGTGAGAATTTGATGTTACCATAGAAGGGAAAAATGGTCAGCATGTCATAAAACATAAGAAAATAGGATGAAGTTTAATTTTCGAACCTTGGGGCAAAAGTGCAAATATGCAAAAGTTTAGGGGTCAAAATGTAAATTTGTAAAAATATGATTTTTGGACCCGTATGAATAATTTGACTAATTATTAGGCTAAATGTGATATTATAGATGAAGGAAATCGAGATTCGGGCTTAAATCGGGAAAATACAAGGTTATGGACTAAAATGGTAAATTGCCGTTTCTGGATCGATGTAAGTTCGTGTGTTAATAATAATGCAATACCGTGCATGAATTGTAATTCTCTATTGATATGGCATAAATTGTATGAGTTAATATGTTTAAGAGAAGTTGATGGATGGTATGTATGATATGGAAAAATGTAATGCTTGTTGTGACATGTGAAATTGAATGGCAAATTATTGTTACATGAATTGAGTGTTAAATTACTATTACCTGGGTTGTATGAATTGCTACACGGTTGTACCTGATGAGATTTCAACAAGTTTGTACGTAAATAATTTATCGATTCTTTTTATTTTATTATATTTTGTTATCATATGAAATGTGGCTGCCTATAGAATGACTATTTGTTGTAAATTGCAAATTGAAAAAGGACTATGAATAAATTTGTAACATGTTGGAAAGTGAGGAATTTCTCGGTTGAGCCTTCGGAATAGAAACGATACGAATGATTTATTGTGAGGTCGCATGTGTAGTACTAAGTGCAGGCTACTATACGTACCCGATAACTTCGATCACGTATGTAATACTAAGTGCAGGCTACTACGTGTATCAGATGGTTAGGTCAAGTGTGTAGTACTAAGGCAGGCTACTACGTGTACCGGATAATTGGTCGCATGTGTAGTACTAAGTGCAGGCTACTATGGGTACCAAATAGCTTTGGCTATAAGTGCAAAAATATGTGCAGGCATCTGAGTATCAGTTATTATTCTGAAGAGTTCAACGGGAAAATCGATTAAGTAAAAAATACATATGAACATGATTATATGATGAATAAGTGCAAGTATATGTTTAAGAAAAATTTGAGCAATATGATCGATATTTGAGTGAACTTCGATAAGACAAAATGGATAAAGTGAAATTATGTAAGAGTGAATTTTAGTAGTAAAACAGTGTTGGACAGCAGCAATTGTGTGAATTTGAAAATTTACCAAAAATTGTGTAAGTTGAATTAAATTTCAAATAAATTATGGAATTAAATCTTAATGAGTCTATTTTCATATAAAGGAAACAGAGGGAGCAAAAGAGTTGTATATTATGTGATATTCTAATTTTTGTGAGACAGTGTCAGAATGAATTCTAGATCCCCTGTTCTGACTTGGAAAAATTTTTAAAAATTGTAGAAAACTAATTATGGGTTATAATCTATATTATTAGAATCTTTGATGAGTCTAGTTTTAATAGAAACAAACGGGAACATTATCCGAGTCTTTTACTATGAGTTAAAGAAATTTTAGTGAAGAAAGGTCGAAGCTGTTAAACAGAAAAATAGGGGAGACTTTGAATAATAAACTGTACTTATTGACTGGACCAAAAATTTTTAAAATTTTATGGTGGAAAGATATATGAGTCTAGTTTCTGGGAAAATTTACGGATCTTAATTTTGAGTTCCATAACTCTAGATATAAATGATTTAGTGACTATTACTCAAGAAAGTAGCTTAACCAGAACATGTGTAAATGTACAATTGGGTTAGTTTTACTGTGGAAAGCATGTTAGTAAATTGCTTATTATTATTTCAAGTGAGCTTACTAAGCATAAAGCTTACCCCTCCTTTCCATTTCTTTTAGTGTTGTCAGGTTAAGGTTAGCTCAGGGTTGGAGATCGTCGGAGGCAGCATCACACTATCAAGTCAACACCTTGACAGTATATACACATATGCTAGAATTATCAAGTGAGTGGCATGTATAGGGACCTAGTTTTATAACATGTATTATTATAATTTGGCCAAATATATTGGTCTTTAGTGAGCTAATGATCCTGACTTATAAATCTAGCTATTTATGTTATGTTTGATATTGGTGATGTGCATATGCATGGTTGGTAATAAGTTGTTTAAGTTGTTTAATTAATGAATTAAGTCCGTTAATACCTCGTGTTCGACTCCGGAAACAGTCTCGGGTACGGGGCGTTACATTTCACCTATGAGTATTTTTTCAAATATGAACCCTAGGTTAAATTATTGCTAGAATAAGCTAAGTCAAGTAACCTAGACTTAAAAAATGTAAAGAACATTAAAAACGGGGCTTGGAATCACTTACTATGAAGCTTGGAAGCTTGACAAAACCCTAGCTATGAAGAACCCTTGAAATTTCAGCCTAATGAAGAAGATGGGCACATTTTGTCTTTTTCTCTTTTTTAATCTTTTAATTACCAAATGACTAAAATACCCTTCATTAAAACTTTAGATATTTTTATCTATGTATGTCCTTTTGTTTCCATGAAAACCTAATGGTCTAATTACCATTTAAGGACCTCTACTTCAATTTAATTCTTTAGCATCTAAAACTCATATTTATCAACTTTTGCAATTAAGCCCTAGTAGGCAAATTAAGCATGCTATCTATAAAATTTTCCATCGATACTCTAACACATGCATCTAATCACTCGGTAAATTATAAAAATTAATCAGAAAAAATTTTGCTATCTCGAATTCGTGGTTTCGTAACCACTGTTCCGTTAAATCCTTATTTTGGGATGTTACACAAAGGAAAAGGAAAAATAGGAGAGTTATCCAAAACTCAAATTTCCTCAAAACCAATTAAGTCATGGTGTGAAATTTTCCATGAAGAAGAAAATGAAAGATCATCATCCTCATCAAAATCCTCCAAAAACACAATCGTTCAAAATGCACAAGATCCAAATGAAATTGGTTCTCAAATCAAAAAATGGATTGAGTCCCTTTCTCAATCTCTAGAAGTGGCATTGGCCTTTTCTCAAATGAAAGAGAAAACTCCTCTCAAGCAAATTGCTGGTGAAGCAGCAAAGATTTCAAAAAATAAAGAGATTGTTTTACACAAATCAAAATCTCTCAAAAATATTTTAAAAGAGACATCTCTCCAAGATGTTTTTCTAAAAGAAATAGCAGTGTCTTCACAGACTGCTACACAAAAATCCTCATAATATTTTCCAAACAAATATTTTGAAAAAATTCTTGTTATGGAGGAAGAATTTTCAGAAAAATCAACACATATACTTTCAAAAGAACTTTCCAATGGATGGCATTTCAAGCCATTGGATTCTCAAAAACCCCAACAGTATTCTAAAAACATACTAGTTCAAACTGGATCAATACTGTTCAAACACTACACAGACCCAAAAGATCCAAATTTTATTACCCATTCACCAGCCCAAATATTAAAAATTCTTCAACCAAGGGATTGGAGTGAAAACCCAAATTCTCCAAAGAAATTTCCAACCAAATTTACCACCAAAATTGACCACCACCCATATTTCACATATTGGAATTTCCAAATGGCATGGTAAAACGCCTTCTTAATGAAAAACCAACATATGAGACATTCTTGGCTCATATGTTTCAAATAAGGCACCCAATTCAAGTTCCCAAACTGGTTCCAAGAATGGTGGAATTGGTATGGACCATCATCCTTCGAGATCCTACCAGAAAAAAATCAAAATTTATGGCCTAAATTCTTTGACAAATTTCAACCTGAACTAGACCAAAAACATATTTACAAAACAATCCATTTTTTTCTCAAAATTGCGCATTTCTTGGATTGTTTCTTGGAATTATTCCTATGAGCAAGATCAATGTACTGGAATTCCATTACTAGTTCGAAACTACAAAACTAAATGGTGGGACAAGTTTAATGATGAAAAATATGATTCAAAATATTTGGATAATTTTTTCAACAAGAATCCGAGATTATGTAAGTCCACAACCCCAGATCAAATCACAGCAAAATTCCTTCAAGCAAAATCGACAGCTAGTGCGATGTTAGCTCAAGCCAAGACAGAGAAGGAATACAAAAAACTCATGGCTGAAATGCTCAACTCAATGGATTCTGAATCCGAAGATGAGAAATCTTCAGCGTCTTCAATCAAAATGGTGGATCTTGCAGGCGATACCACCTCAGTAACCATTACCAGGACCAAGAAAAATTATGCAAAAGAAAGAAATGAATGAAAAGGAACAGGAAATATTCTCTGGCGTAAACAGTAAATATTCCCTACAAGAAAAGATAAGTGAATAGAAAATATTCTCTAGCGTAAACAGTAAATATTCCCTGGCAAGAACAGTAAGATTCTCTGGCACATGAATAATGAATATTCTCTATAGTTTGTATTTTTGTAACCAGAGAATATATTCTCTAAAAAGTTTCAATTATGTAATCAAAGTTTCAATTATGTAATGATATAAGGGATTAAATTTCCCGATTCAAATGATGTAAAGAGACAATAGCCCTCTATAAAAGACTATTAGATTTAGAATGAAAGGCACGACTTGAAATACCCATTTCAGAGATCAAAAATCGTTTCTCCAAATTTTTAATTTTTCAAAATTTAAGTTTTAAATTATTTTCCTGTTCAAGATTTATCAGATTTTCAATTTCAACTTACAAATTACGATTACGATTATCACATTTCAAATTCTATCCTCAGATCCTCGGAACAATCTAGTATCATTGGCTATAATATTATTTGAATAGTTATAATATTAAATGAATAATTATATATTTTTTAAGACATTATTATTCAGAAAGACACCTATTGAAAGATGTCTCTATGAATAGATATGAAAATTCCTATAAATAGGAATGAGATTTCATTTGGAAATCACACCAACAAGTTCTAAAACTTATTTCTATCCTTCCTCATTTTCTAATATTATTAGATTGTTCTATAAAGAGTTACTGCAGAAATTCTTTATAAAAATTGAGTTTCTTGTGATTCATTGCTCAGTGCTTAGTGGATTATTCTCGTCAGTGCAAAACGCAAATAACCATTGTTTTCATTGTATCATCGAGGTTAATTTGCTTGAAATTCTTTTGCACACTGAATATAGGTGGGGGCGAATATAACCTTAAAGATAGTGGCTTGATACACGTTTTGGAGTCTTATCCTATTTCTTTATTTTCTATTCGAGTTCTGTTCTTGTGTTTGGGATTTTCCTCACTAGAGATTTGTGCTAAAATGTTTTACAATTTATGTTCGGATTTGTAACTACACTCAGACATTTGTTTGTTTGTATTATACCTTAAATATGAATATTTAAGCAACAATACCAAAGTGCAATAGCAACAATCTTTGTCCTCCTCTGTTGCTACAAACAATGATACCAAAATGCATAATGTTAACAATTTAAGCAATATAATAAATAAATTCGTTTATAGTCAAACACGATTTCATACCATCATTTCTTTTACATCATACGCTTTATGATTTTAATAATCCAAAGTCTCAAGCCCATGAGGCTGTACCCAAACAAACTAAAACTAACGCCAAAGAAGTTGACTTGAATATGGTGGAGGAAGGAAGCCCATATTTTCCTATTCTAAACAACCCTTTCATGAATGGTCGAAAGCATAGCACCACCCATAGGCTACACAAAACCTCACCGAGCCCTACCCCTGATCCTTGCCCATCTTTATGAACTAATGGTCGCAACCCTAAGCAAAGGGAAAGCAGTGCCGTGAGGTGCACCAGCAAAAGGGTCGTGCCCGGTACAAAAATCGGTGACTCATCGAATGTAAACTTTGCGGTGCCGTTTATTTCATCGTCATCTTCATCTTCGGAAGCTTCGTCATTTTTTTGCGTAACATCGAAAACTGTATCAGACAAACCTAAGAGTTTAAGAACGATAGTTAGAACTCCAAATAGATACGCCGAAGTCGCTGTAATTCTTGCCATTCTCATGTTATTCCACCATGCTCGGAAAGACAGGTCTACTTTCAAGTATTCCCTGAGCGTCAGCATGTTGTAAGTCACAAAAATGGCCACTGGAATTAATATAGCCGGGTCCTGGACCTGCACTAATCGTCAATATCTTGTTAATGATGAATTGCTGGAAACACACAAACATAGTATCCAACAGATTTTATCCTCACCTTGGGTAAGAAATGCGAGTTAGCAATGATGCAATATGCAGGCAGAGCAGCATAGCATAGCTCAGGAACAGAGGTAAGCCCCCAAGAAAGCAAATAGATGTAGAATAAGTACAACCTGAACTGGAGGTTTCCGGTCAAGGTGAAAACTATGGGGTTGCTTTTGCTAACAAGGATTTCAAGCAGGCCAGTTGCCCACCTTTTCTGTTGAGTCATCGCTGCTGGGCCACCGGTTGGCGCACATCCTAAAAAGGCCGGTGGGTCTAGGAAATGGAAGTTGGATTTCCACCCTTTCTTATGAATATTTAAGCCAGTTAAGACATCTTCTGTCATGGATCCATATATCCATCCAAACTGAAATGTAAAAAGTAATCAAATTAATACACAAAGTTGATGCTCAAATGTAAATATTTTCTTAGGGTTTTTTCGACTAACCTTTGTTCCCCAGCTGGAACCAAATTCATAGTCGCAAGCTGCAACTTGGAACGATGCCTCGAGATAATCTGAAATGCTTTTTCGAATCCCCTTTTCGCCTTTCAGTGCATGAGTTGCTGATTCCAGAAACTCTTCTGATTTCCCGAACTCTTTCATCGCTTCATAATCTGCTTTTTTTTTTTTGTGATAAAACAGAATAAGCCATTATGCATGTTCTTTATAATTTTAATTACCATCGGAGTTTTAAGGCTTTTTTAGTAATATATATATATATATATATTGAAACTTCTTCAAGAGAAGATCGATAATGGTTCGGAACCTATTTCATTTCAGAGTATTCGTAAATAGAAAATATATTGCTAATTAAAAAGATTTGTTGGTAGTTAGGGATTAGTTTTAAAGTTTGTCTCACGCAGTCGATCGAACCACCAACTGATCGTGCACGAGTTTTATCTTTTACCTTCGTCGAGAGCTGTACAATTTGTGGAAGAAAAGTACTTCGAGGGAACTTTAACTTATGACATGTAGTCACGACATGCCATAGGTGAAGGGTTCAAACTCCACCAAGAGTGAGACGCTCATGTCCCCTTAGTGGGTGGTTATGCATCCACGGATTGCCCATTGCCTCGAGGTGTTTCCCCTTCCGTGAACTGTATATGACTTTCAATGTAGGCGAGGGACAAAATCCTAGCATGACCTAAGGACAATTCCTTCGATTGTTGGAGGTCCAATCGATTACTCGACAAATGATACTTCGAAGACTTCTCTCGAAAAAGTTGCTCTCCCCTCGCTTTTTATTTTTGAGGGAGGTCAACTCCTTTAAGAAAAGTCTTCAAAGTATTGTTCATCGTACATGAATGCATGACCCATTGCCTTGAGGTGATCCCCTCCGTACACCATACACGATTTTCGACAGAGGTGGGAACAAAATCCTGACATAACTTGAGAATAATACCTTTGATTGTTGGAAGTCCAACCAACTACCTAACAAACAACAGTTTAAAACTTCACCCGAACAAGTTACCTTTCAACATGATTAAAACAAAATATCTCTACAAATAAATGTTGGTCTAAGGTTCTTTGTAAATAAATTTTGTCTATTTTATTAATTTTAGTTAAAAATAACGAATTATTCTATAAATAATTATAATTTTGTTTTAAATTCAAAACTCAAAGTAAGTTTAGAAAGGAAGAAGTACAATAGCAAATTTGCAAAATTAAAATTAAAAATTAAAAATACTGTGAGACTATTTAGATCTTAATTTTAAAAAAATTATTTATGATGTGAGTGAAAAATTAGGTAAAAATATGCTTATAAAATATTATAGAAAAAAATTTATGAAAAGCTTTAGTTGAAATAATAAAATTTTGAGAACTTATTTTATGTTCAAATATTAACATTATGTAGTTGTTCGAATATGTAGTTGTATTTACATGTTATTTGTACTTGTAAAACTTTTTCCTTTAAAAAAATAAAAGAAGCTCTAACATTTATGGTTTTTTAAATTATTTTAGATGTAAATTATATAATTTTTATTTTATATAAAATAAAAAAATTGTTAATTTTAAATAATTTATTAACTAAATTGATATCAAATTAATATGTGACACCAAACAAAAAATAAAAGAAAATTTATTTACAATTTTATAAAATTTAAAAGAATTTCATAAATTTTGTGATTAATAATTTAAAGAATTAACAACAAAACTATACTCAAAAGTAACTCTCTCTTTTTTTTTGACAGATACTCGAAGTAACTTTCATGTGAGCATAATAGGGAAACAATATCAGTTGTATTGTAAGTCCAAAAAATTTAAAATTTAAATATGTATAATGTATGTGAGCATAATATGAAATAACATAGGATTGAATTAAAAAAAGGAATATTACCGTTTATTGATGCAGCGTTATCAGGCCATACACCATAGATGACTTTTCGTCTATGGAAACATCCTGTTCCGGCATATGGAGGTCCTTGGAGTCCTGCTATTCCACGCCCTATATACTAGTACATATATGCAAAGTTCTCCAGTAATGACAAAAACAAAGTATATATGCATGTAAATGTAAAAGCAAAAGTAAAAGTAATGATGACTTACTTCCATCAAAACCACCATCTGGTTGCCATAGGGATCGTCCTTAGTGGCATTGTAGAAACATTGAGGATACTGGATAAATCCCATGTCCCTTTCGCTCTCACGCCCAACAAGCTGACACAATGCTTGACGAACCACTTGTGGATTGTTCACAAACATATCACAGTCTACGTTCAGCATGAGCGGCGCATTCGTCATCAACCCTGACACTCTACTCTGTTTTTCACATTATTATCAATTCAATCCCATTAAAATAAGTAAGATATATATATATATTTTTAATTTTTAATCCCACTTGACTGTTTTTAGTCAAGGAAAATAAATTCTTTTATATAATAATTAAGATTAAGATTTTATGAGGTATAAAATAATCATCTACAAAATTAACATTAAAACCAATCATTAAGAATATATATATATATATATATATATATATGACAGTTTAGGAGATTTTACTTAAACCGCCGTCTCTAAATAACGTTATTAAAGATTTTTTCACATAATAATTTTAATTAGAGATAAATCTCAAAAAAATAATTAATGTGTTATTTTATATATCAATTTTGATTTTGTATAATTTTATAAATAAAATTTTGATTTGATCTAATTTTACAAATTGTTAACATAATTATTGATATAACGTAATTTTATGTTTATATATTACACATATAAATAATTATATTAATCTAATATAAAATAAATAGAGATATTTATTTATTTAATGTGTATCACTGGATCAAAATTAAAGTTTAATTGTACATTTAAATCATAATCAAAATTTCATATTAAAATTTATGTATTAAATTGCACACTAAATCAAAATTAAAATATAATTTTGAATTTGTTTATAATATTCCTAAATAATTTCAAGAAGAAATTAAATGAAATATGAGTTCATATTTGTTCTTTGAAATATGTCTAGAAATTTGGTGTTTTATTTTTAGATTTTAAAATTTAAGTTGTATTGTTATTTTGTTTACTAAATTTGTTGAAAAAACTCATTTGTTAGCTTTAATTTTAATAAAATAATTTTAAATCAAAATATCTCTAACATTTTATTTTTCTTATTTTTAGGAAATGGAATATTCTGGACGAAAGTTTTTGGGAAGAATGGTCCGACCGAAAGTGTGTGTATTAAAAGAATTACCAGAACGTTCATAGCCCCAGCTTTGAAATGATGTCTATATTTTGGCCGTTTCTCTCTGGAAATATAAATCAAATGCGGCACGTCTTCCTCACAATTCTCGCCTATTATCTACAACAACACAATTCTTAACCATATTATATTTTGTTTCCATTTTAATCATAAAAATATACAACATTTGCCTCTGTTGAAACATAAATGAGTTACCTTTATTATGGTTGGATGGTTGCCGGTTTCAATGTTGGCGAAAACAGCAAAGTCGTGAGTTAGATTACATGGAGCTGATTTTCGGCTTGCTTCCTTTATTTTAAGGCAGAGGTGTTCATACTCGACCTACACCAAATAAAATTGTTGATACAATTTATCAACAGAAATGGAGAGATGGGAAAAGAAATGTCAAGGTAGGACGAGGGTGAAGAAGCAGAGAGATTAGGACCCCCAAATGGTCTGAAGTCTTGTCTTTTTTCATCATGCCAGGTCCGACTCGGGTCGGATCCCGGGTCTGATTATTATATAATAAAAATATAATAATCGTATAACAAAAATATATAAATCCTCCCCCAATACGTACCTTAATCTTTTCCCACTCCTCTTTGAATTCGAAATTCGGAGCGGATATGGATATAGGATCCTCCAAGAAGTATCTAAAGGGAGCTCTAACTTGTACTTTGTACTTCTTACAAAACGGAACCCAAAGCTTAGCAAACTTGGAAGATTCCACCAGAGAATAAAAGGTGAGAGCGGAGCAACCGTCGTCGGATACATAGCAAGCTAGCTTGTCCGCTGGATAGTCGACAGCCAGTAAAGAGAGAACGGTGTTGACGGTCATAATAGGCGGTTCTCGCACCGGATCTGCGGTAGTAACGAACATGTCTACCGCGGGAAGCTCCGGAAACCTGACAACAAATTATATGAACTACGTCTATGAGCCACTTATAAGCAATAATACATAATTAATCTTTGGCTGGTTTGTTTGCAATACCTTGGTTCAAGGTTCTGTGGGTAGGTTTTGATATCCACAGGACTCCATTTGGCGTTAACAATGAGAAACCAATAGAAAGTGAACCATGACTCGCATAAGAAAGCAAGGAGCCAGACAAATCCATGGGTTTTAAGAGACAGGAGACGATAGAAGAGGAGGGAAATGAGAAGGAAGAAGAGTGTGGTATCGAGTGCTCTTTGGATAGTGTTTTTACTAGCATTTTTGTGATACAAGGGGAAGGGGATTTCATTCGCCATTCATATACCTACAAGCACTTATGGGTGTTATCTGCTCGCTTCCTACCTTTCTTCTCCTGTTATAAACTGAGTGAGGCCGGCCAAGCTTGGATATGCTTTTCTTTTTAATTTGTTTTGTCCTTAATTTAATAATATAAATCTGACTTTATCTATAAAATATATAAAAACATTAATAAAAATATTTGTCTGGTGTGAAATTATAAAGTAAAATTAAAGGTTAAAATATATTATGTTTCTATACATAGTGTATATTTGAAACTTGATATTTTTACTTTTATTTTTAAAATTTTAGTCCCTCTAATTTTTGATATAAAAATTAAGTCTAATTATTATCACCTTTAAAATTATTCTAGTAAATTCTCTAGTGTTACATTTTAAAATTTAAAAAAATTTTAAAATTCAAAAATAAACTTGATAGTCATATACTAATAAAAATAGGGTTCAAAATATTAATTAAGATTTTTTCTTAAAACACTCATTCAAATTTGTCATGATAATTTTTTTTCTATTGAGTAATGTTCTTAAGAAAAGTTAACATCAACTTTTTAAATGAAATAGCTAACAATAGTAACTTTTGAGACTAACTAATGACATTAAAAAAGTAAATGGATCAAATTATGTCAATAATAGATTAAATCACGAATTTCAACATAGTTTAAGGGCCAATATTGAAATTTGACTATTATCTTATAATGTTATTTTTCTTAAAAAAAACAAACTTAAAAGAAATAAGAAGTCTTGTGTCAATCTCTAAAATTTTAGGTCATTCAAATTGTCGAAACCATTTTTAAATCGAGTTTTGAAAAATGGGAATTGACTTTAAAAAACGAAAACGGGAGTCACCACCAATCTTTTTAGGTGTGATTGGATCACCTTTAAAACATTTTGTTTTAAAATCATTAGTTTTGGTCTACGAAATAAAAGAGCGGGTTCGGGAGTCGGTTACGTACGAGGAAGGATTAGCACCCTCGTAACGCCCAAAAATTGGTACCTAATTAATTATCAAATGTCTTTAAGGTCGAAAATTTAAGAATTTTAAGATACAATCCTCTTTAAAACATTTTGATTTTGAAAGTTGGGGATCACTTGTATCAAAATATTGACACTAGGTTAGTATTTTGGAAATCCCTATCTCGAAAACAACAAAACGCCATATCCAGTAAGTTAGGACACAACGCTTTGAAATTTCTAAGACAATTGCTCGTATTTTGAAAATCTTTAAAAACTTAGAAGGGTACCTGACTATTCGAACTCAACAAGAAAAGTTGCAACCCAATAAGTTAGGGCACTACTTTTCTCGATGCTTCCAAATACCAAGCATTGCCTTTTTATTTTTTGAGAACTTTGAAGTCTCTTTTTTAAAACCGATGCATAAAGGAGCATATTAACATAACATACGAGATAACATATAATTCAACATAAAACATAATACATAATACATATTTAAAAAGAATAGGTAAAAATTCCTAAACACATAATTCAACATATATTTAAACACAAATGATGTATGATATACAAAATATATAAAAGAAAAAATAGTAATATAATATCAATGTACATGTTCATAAAATATAACATCAAATAATAATTATAAATTAACATTTAATACATAAATGATATACAAACTATATAAAAGAATTAGTATATATAAAAATATATAAAATAAAGTGAGTAATTGTTAACTAAATATACTTATAATACAAATATAATATTTAATAATAATTTTAAAATAGTATTTAATATACAATACATAATATGTAATAACAAAAAAAAATTCACAAAAGAATAATAATTATATATAAAATAAAAATATATTGGTTTGAAAAAAAATAATATATAAAATAAAAAGTATGTAAAAGAATTTATAAAAGAATTATATAATATATAAAAATATCAATTTAAAATGAAATAACACATAATAAATAAATAATTAATTAATATGTGAAATATGTATATAATATGAGTTACAAATATAATTTAATAATAATTTACAAATTTTAAAATTATAAATAATATAATGGATAATATAAAACATAAATAATATAATAGATAATATATGATAAAACATATAATATAAAAAAGGTAATATATAATAAAAATATAATAAAATATAATATAAATATATGTGATAAAATTTTTATATAAATATATAAATAGTATTTTTAATAATGACATATATATAGTTTTTTTTTAAATAAATAAATTATATATATAAAATAACAAAATTTAAAATAATAAAGAAAAGGCTAAAATTAAACTTAAATAAAATTATAAAGCTAATTTGCAAAAGAATAAAAATTCTGGGCCTGATTTGCAAGAATTAAAAAACGACAAAGGACTCACTGGGCAATTACCCTAATCCTAAAAAACAACGTCGTTTCCCAGAATAAATTCTACTGGCCATTGGGATTAAATTGAATTAAACAGAAAAAGTCAGGGCCAATTTGAATAAACATAAAATGAAATTGTAAATATTAAAAAAAAAAGAAGGATCAATTGGGAAATTTGCCCATTTATCAAAAACACGCGGATCTTCCCCAGGTTATCAGGTCAACGCGCGGATCCTCTGTTGAAACGACGTCGTTTAAATGCTTATTGAATTAAACCGAAACGACGTCGCATTAAAGGGGCTATATAAGTCAAATTTCAGCCCAAAATTCATTTGAAACCCGAGTTTTAAAAAAAAAAGTTTAAAAACCCTCTGAAATAGGAGAGAGGAGAGGCCCTCCAGGCTCTGGACTCCTTAGGCCACGCTCAGGTCATCAGTCCTACACGCGCCCACGCGCCATCGTACACGGTGGACTGAGGGTCTAAAACATTCGTCCTTCCACATGTAACTCTTTTTCTTTTGAACATCAACAGTTTTTGCTAAAACAATTCATATACATGCGTTCAAAAATAAAGAACAAGATACACGATTAAATCACCTTTTTAGAAACTGTTTGTATTTCTCTGAATGAATATATGTAAGTGTGTTTTCTATTCTGTCAAAATCCGGTCCCTTTACATTGTTTTGATTTGGGCTTTTATAGCCACTGTTACTATAACATTTTGGGAAATAAATCTTTTCTTTCCATATCTATTTCGTTCGTTTGCTGCTGCTTCTTTCCTTCTTTTGCAGGTAACACCGAAAAATTCGGTGGTGATGGAGGCTCGACGATGGTGGTGACGAACCAGGTACTGACTACGCACTGACTTTCGGCGCTGATGGAGGGTTGCTGGAACGATGGGAACTGAAGTGGCATGACTCTTGGGCTGATTGCGATGCTGCGGTGCAAGGGCTTCCCAGGAAACCCTAAGTCTCCTGATTCTTCAAGTTTGGCCTTTGTTGGGCTACTGCTTATTGGGTTTGGGTGTAAACGGGTTTTGGGTAGTTTTGCTGGGTTAAGGGTTAATAGGTTAGTGGGCTATAGTATTGGGTATAAGGTTTAAACAAGTTAATTTTGGGCCTGCAGGCTGTTGTAAATGGACTGTTTTATAAAATAAACATTCATTTATTATTATTACTTTTTAAGGCCCGGGTAGATTTGGGCTATTACAGCTGCCCCTCTTTGCTCATTGCTGTGTAACAGGAATCGAGCAAAGACTCATAGAAAAACCAAATTTGACCGGTCTTATCATGGTTCTCAATCTGCTCAATGTAAACTCAAGATTGTCATGTTGATATCTTTGATCTGCCCTCCGCCGAACACAGAGACACCAAATCTGCTTCTTCGATTTGTTCTCTGACAATACAGAGATGCCAAATCATCTTAGATTTTCTCCAGCGTAAGCACGCGAAAACCAAATCAGCTATGTCTTCGATTTGTTCCTTGTAAGCACAAGGATGCCAAATTATCTTGGATCTACTTCAGTATAAACATCTGAAGGTGAGATCTACTATGTATCTGCTCCCCGTCGAAGTGGAGATGCCAGACTTCGATTTGTTCTCTGACAATACAGAGATGCCAAATCATCTTAGATTTGCTTCATCGTAAACACGTAAAAGCCAAATTAGCTATGTCTTCGATTCGCTCCTTGTAAGCACAAGGATGCCAAACCATCTTGGATCTGCTTCAGTATAAACATCTAAAGGCCAGATCTGCTATACTGCGGCCTATTACCCTACTGTTTAGGGGATTAAGGTGCGTCGTCTTTGATAACCTGTAGAATGATTATGCCTGATAATTAGGATGCTATGATCGAAGTGAATTGAATGTTCCTAATGTTATAATGCAAAATGTTAACATGACCCCTATCTTAGACGTCACCACTCATTCCTTCATTTGTCTTTTCAAAGTATTATTCTTACTCAGCCTGTAGGCTTGTACCCTTCCTCCAATACTACGATCCACTGAGGATGTCTGTAAGAATTGAATCGTTGGTTTTGTCCATTTTCCTTTTGGACTGGAAGAAAGAAATTCCTCGAGTTCCTTCATCCCTTACTTACGTGAATTTCTCGAACAATTGTCATGTTTTAGTTTCTTGTATTATCTAGAAATTCTAGAGTAATGCGCAAAACTTCGTTTGTGAACATATTTAATTCATCTATCATTATTTTAATGCAACATACTTAAAGAATAATGGAAGATGAATAAACTTTTAAGAATAATTGTATTTGAATAAATTATCAAAAAAGATACAAAGAAAATTAATCTGAAAGCCTATCTTTAAGAAGAAATAGAATCTAAAGATAGCAGACAGGATAAAAGTTAGAGGCCCAAGATATCGCCACTTGAGTGTCCATACACCAACTCCATGAAGTCTTTCTTGAGCTCAACATGTGTTTTAAAAGATCCAAAGTACTTTGTTGATGCCCCAATATGTAACATGCTTCTTTATTAAATCAAATATAGCGAGATTACTGTGAACTCTTCAAAATTTGAGCTGCCCTTTCAGGTTTTCAACTCAAAACCCCTTTGGTCATAAGGTGCACTTTGCGGGTTTTCACCTTGGCCTCTCCGTTTTTTTTTTAAACCTCAAGGTGCCCTTTGCGGGTTTTCACCTTGGATTCTCTTCTCCTTTAGACAAAGTATTTTTTAACTGAGTCTGAGTTCACTGGATTGGGTAAACTTTTCCCATACATTTCTGTTAAGATCAATGCACCGCCAGAGAAAGCTTTCTTCACGACATACGGCCCCTCCCAATTCGGCATCCATTTCCCCCTAAAGTCTTTTTGAATAGGAAGGATCTTTTTCAGTACAAGGTCTCCCTCATGGAATCCTCTTGGTCGAACTTTCTTATCATAAGCTCGCATCATTCACTTCTGATACATCTGACCATGTCGAATGGCTCTTAGCCTTTTCTCCTCAATCAAATTCAACTGATCATATTGCGATTGAACCCATTCAGCTTCATCTAACCTTATCTCCGTCAAAATTCGAAGAGAAGGTATTTCTACTTCAATAGGTAACACTGCTTCCATCCCATAAACTAACAAGAATGGGGTTGCCCCAGTAGAGGTTCTAACAGATGTTCGATAGGCCAGGAGTGCAAACGGTAACTTCTCATGCCAATCTCTATAAGTCTTAGTCATCTTCCCCACTATTTTCTTAATGTTCTTGTTGGCGGCCTCCACTGCCCCATTCATTTTTGGGCGATAAGGAGAAGAATTGTGATGCTTGATCTTGAACTGGTCACAAACCTCTGCTATTATTTTGTTGTCCAAGTTCAATGCATTGTCGGATATGATCTTTTTAGGCATTCCATACCGACAAATGATCTCTTTCTTTAAAAATCGACTCACAGCTGACATAGTAACATTCGCGTAAGAAGCGGCCTCTACCCATTTTTGTAAAGTAGTCAATTACCACGAATATAAACCGATGTCCATTCGAAGCTTTCGGTGATATTGGTCCAATGAAATCCATGCCCCACATGGAAAAGGGCCATGGAGAAGTCATAACATGCAAAGGTGAAGGTGGTACATGAATTTTGTCCCCATCAATCTGACACTTATGGCATTTCTTGGTATAGTTGATACAGTCCCCTTCCATAGTGGCCCAATAATAGCCAAACCTCATGATTTGCCTTGCCATCGTGAACCCATTTGCATGCATCCCACATACACCTTTATGACCTTCTTCTAAAATAAGCTTAGCTTCCACAGCATCGACACATCTCAAAAGTACTTGGTCTTTCCTTCTCTTATACAGGATATCCCCGTCCAAGACATAGTCGCAAGCTAACCTTCTCAAAGTTCATTTTTCATTTTTATTGGCCTGTTCAGGGTATTTACGATCTCTTACATATCGTAATATATCCTGATACCAAGGGTTATCATCATTTTCTTCCTTCTCAATGTTGTAACAATGAGTTGGAGCCTCGTAAATGCTCATTTGAATTGGTCTCATCTCTTCCTCTTTATTCGCCTTGATCATTGAGGCCAAGGTTGCTAAAGGATCTGCCATCCGATTTTTGGCTCGTGGGAGATAATTGAAGGTGATGTCATCAAACTCCTCAAGTAACCCCAAAACTACCTTTCGATAATTGATCAATTTAGGGTCTCTTGTCTCCCATTCACCTCTAAACTGATAAACTACCAACGCAGAATCTCCATATACTTCTAGGGTTTTTATACCTCGCTCTATAACTGCTTGAAGTCCCATGATGCATGTTTCATACT
Source organism: Gossypium arboreum (assembly GCF_025698485.1). Lineage (NCBI taxonomy): Eukaryota > Viridiplantae > Streptophyta > Magnoliopsida > Malvales > Malvaceae > Gossypium > Gossypium arboreum. The sequence continues at coordinate 20,509,946 of NC_069080.1, forward strand.
CAGCCATATTGTTCGTGCAATCAAAGTCCAACTTGCACGTGAACGGGTAATGATCGCCATTCGGGGATACCAAAACTGCTCCAATTCTATTTCTGACTGCATTAGAAGCCCCATCAAAATTTAGCTTCCAAGGAGAATCTTCGGACGTTGCTATACACATTAACTCCTAATTTGGAAAATCAAAGTTCAATGGCTCATAATCCTCTAGAGCCCTACTGGCCAAGAAGTCTGCTGCCGCACTTCCTTTTATAGCCTTCTGACTTATGTAGACTATATCAAACTCTGAAAGTAAAATTTGCCATCTCGCCAGTCTCCCATTTAGAGCCGTTGACTCCATCATGTATTTTAATGGATCAAGCTTTGAGATGAGCCAAGTAGTATGGTATTGTATGTACTGTCTTAATCTCCGAGTTGCACAGCACAACTTTTCAATCGGTGAATATCTCATCTCACAGTCAGTGAATTTCTTACTGAGATAATAAATTGCCTTCTCCCTTTTCCCTGACTCGCCATGCTGACCAAGCACACATCCCATAGAATTACTGAACACTGACAAGTACAGTATTAATGGTTTGTCTAGGCTTGGTAGAGATAATACCGGAGCATTCAACAAATACTGCTTGACCTTTTCAAAAGCATTCTGACACTCCTCATCCCAAGTACCTTGATTGTGCTTTCTGAGGAAGCGAAAGATAGGATCGCATTTCTCGGTCAGTTGTGAAATAAACCGAGTGATGTAATTCAACCTTCCTAAGAATCCTCGAACTTCATTCTAAGTACGTAGTGGAGGTAAATCTTGTATTACCCTGACTTTATCTGAATCCACTTCTATTCCCTTTTCACTGACTACGAAACCCAATAGTTTTCCCGAGCTAGCTCTAAAGGTACACTTTGCTAGATTGAGCTTCAATTGAAATTTTCTCAATCTCAAGAACAATCTTCTCAATACTTCAATATGCTCTTTCTCTGTTCGCGACTTGGCAATCATATCATCAACGTATACCTCAATATCCTTATGCACCATGTCGTGGAATAAGTTTACCATGGCTCGTTGGTATGTTGCCCCTGCGTTCTTCAGTCCAAATGGCATTACTTTGTAACAAAAGGTGCCCCACAAGGTTATGAAGGTGGTTTTATCCATGTCCTCTGGATGCATCTTTATCTGATTGTATCTTGAGAAACCATCCATGAAGGAAAACAACGAATATCCTGCTGTTTTGTCTACCAAAGTGTCGATGTGCGGCAAAGGAAAATTGTCTTTTGGGCTAGCTTTATTCAAATCTCTGTAATCAACACATATTCGTACCTTCCCATCCTTCTTAGGAACAAGCACAATGTTAGCTACCCATTCGGAGTACTTCACTTCTTGCAACAATCCTGCATCGAACTACTTCTTGACTTCATCCTTTATTTTTAGAACAATGTCTAGCCGCATTCTCCGCAACTTCTGTTGGACTGGCTTACAATCCTGTCTTATCAGAAGACGATGTACTACAATGTCAGTACTCAATCCGGGCATATCCTGATATGACCAGGCAAAGATATCCTTGAACTCTCGAAGCAATTCGACCAGACCATGCCTTATGTCCTCGGTAATCAGTGTTCCAATTTTCAACTCCTTCCCTTCCTCTAGGGCTATATTCTCTATTGCCTCTTTCTCATGTGGCATGATTTGTTTCTCCTCCTGCTTTACCATTCTTAACAGATCAAGTGATATGTCACAATCTTGAACATCCTCAAAATCCTGAGGTTCCTCTAAACACATGTCTTGCTCGCAAGAGAAATCAGGAGCTGCAGTATCAGTGCTCATATCATTGATATCTAGGGAACTGTGGGGGTATAAAAGAATATACAAGGAATGAATAAATCTAAGAATGGTTGTTTATGTGCTATGAATAAAAGAATAAGAATTGCCACAATTTAAAGGAATATTGGTTGGTAAAAAATGAAACAACACTCGTTTAAACTGATAAAAGTTATGTTTTATTTAAATAATAATAGATGAACATAAGCCTATTTTCACAAATGTAATCTTACTACTCCTAGGCCCTAGAGTAACAGACATGCTTCGAGAATTACTCTAAAAAATTCCTAAAGACTACAGGAAGATCCTCCGCAGTCCAATTGTTCAGAGAGCTCCCCGGTTCGTAAGGGCGAATGCCCTCGAGGCTTCCTTGCTCCACTCCCTCATTGTGTACAGCATTAATTTGATGACTTTCTTCTACCAGTAATCCACCTGACTTAAAGGATTTGGATATAGGTGGGAATGTCATCGGTTTCCACTCTACTTCTCATCCGTTCAAACACGTCTTTCTTCTCGCTTGACGATTCTCAATCTCTTGCCTCTTGTGCTTATGGTCTGGCTTGAAACCCAAACCAAAGCGATCTTTCTTCTCAATCATTTTTGGGATCTGATCCCCTCCTTGCAACTGTCTTCCTAGTCCTTTTCCTGGCAATGCTCCCTTCCTCATCGTTATTTACAGGGCCATCCTTATGGCTCTAGACATTTTGGGTACCGGTACCTCACTTCCTTCCAAAATGAAGGTTGCATTAATAATTTCTAAAGAGCGAAAAGAACACTCAATAGCCTCTTCATTCACCTCGACATAAGGGGCCTTACTAGTGACTGTTGCTATAATGTCCTATTCCGTATTGATGGTTATTAACCGTCCGTCTGTCACTAACTTCAATTTTTGGTGCAATGAGGAGGGCACCGCTCCTGCCGAGTGTATCCATGGTCTTCCCAATAAAAAATTATAGGAGGGCTTGATGTCCATCACCAAGAAATCAATTTCATATGTATTTGGCCCAATTTCCAAAGGGATGTCGATTCGTCCAATCACTTTCCTTTCAGTTCCATCAAAAGCTCTTACCACGTTGTGACATGTTTTCATATGTGAACTGTCAATGGGTAATCTGTTCAATGTGGATAATGGAAGGACGTTTAAAGCAGACCCATTATCAACAAGTACGCTTGGCAGTGTGTATCCTTTGCATCGAGTAGTTATGTGCAAGGCTTTGGTTGACCCTAGGCCCCCAGGTGGAATTTCATCGTCATTTAAGTAGATGAAATTGTCAGCACTGATATTATTTACCAATCGGTCCAACTTGTTAACGGATATGTCGTGGGTGGCATATGTTTTGTTAAGTACCTTCAACAATGCATCCCGATACACCTCAGTACTCAAAAGTAAGGTTAATACTGATATACGTGCCGGCTGCCTATGCAACTGATCAACCACACTGTACTCGCTATGCTTAAGGAATTTTAGAAACTCCTTAGCCTCATTTTCCTTTACCGGCTCCTTGATAGGCACTTCAACTTCTTTCTTCTTTTCAATGTCAACATCCTTTGTTTTTATGGGCTCCACTCTGATGCCCCCCCATCATAACGCTTCCCACTTCGCGTATGAGAACCTTCATTTTGCTCGCTCCTAGACGTACTGGTTATGCTCTCTCCCTCAGGTACTGTTACACTGCAGTCATAGCTCCATGGCACCCTTTTGTCATCCTTGTAAGGGAAAGAAGTGGGTTAATGGATGATGACCTTGGGCCCGGTTCGCGCCCCCACTTCATTTTTCCCCAGTAAGGAAATAATAATTCTTGGTCGACTGGTTCCTTGTTGTTCATTTTCCAGCACGCATATTTGTCTTTCGCAAGAACTACCTTAAAAAATCTGTAGCTCTTTGTTAAACATAAGGCCTTGCACCATGGCCTTGAACTTCTCACAATTTTGGATCATATGACCCATCTTTCCATGGAATTCACAATAATTCTCTATTCCTTTTCTACCTTTCCCAGAGGTCAACATACCTCTCTTTACCATCTCCTCCCATATTGCTTTCATGAGTGTCTTCACCTCAGCAATATCTTCCTTGATTTTTCCTTCCCTGGTTTCATCAATGGCATTCACTCCTTGATTGCCTTGATTGCCCCATTTTGATAAGCCCTTCCACGACTTTCTTGAATTCGGTGCAGTTTTCAATCGAATGCCTCGGTATTCCCGCGTGATATTCGTATTTAGCATTTGCATCATACCATTTGGGGTACTGTGGCTGTAGTAGTTTCAAGTGAAATGGAGCAATGGCATGTGCATCATATAAGCTTTGATAAAGCTCATGATACGTCACAGGGATAGGCGTGAATTGCATCCTCTCCGAATTCTGTCTTGTACCCGATTCCTGACTTCGAGTACTTTGTTGCTCGACCGCAGCTGCTTTGGGTTGACCAACTGTGATGGTCCTCGAGTTGAGGCTATTCATATTATTCACCTCGTTGTCTATTCTCCTTGGGGCCGATCTTTTAGCCATTTCCCCCTCAATTTTACTGCCCCTTACAGCGTTCTCAATCATCTCTCCTACCATAACTATATCTGCGAAACTTTTTGTGGTGTTTACAATCATGTGAGTGATGAATGGAGCCTTCAGAGTGTTGATAAATAATATGGTAGTCTTCTTTTCTAATAGTGGTGGTTATACTTGCATTGCCACCTCCCTCTATCGTTGTGCATATTGCCTAAAACTTTCATTAGGCTTTTTCTCCATGTTTTGAAGTGTGATCCTGTCTGGCATCATATCAGTCACATAGTTGTACTGTTGCATGAAGGCTTGCGCTAGATCTCTCCATGAATCGATTCTTGCGCGGCTCAACTGATTGTACCATCTAGCCGCTGCTTCCACTAAGCTGTCTTGAAAAAAATGGATCAATAATTGATTATTGTTCACATGCCCAGTCATTCTCCTACAAAATAATGTTATATGTGCCTCTGGGCAAGTAGTCCCGTTGTACTTTTCAAACTTTGGCATCTTAAATTTATGAGGAAGCACTAAATCTGGGACCAAACTTAAGTCTTTGGCATCAATCCCATGATGATTACCAGCGCCTTCCAAAACCCTAAACTTCTCCTCCAACCACTTGCAATGATCCTCCAATTATTTCGCGGATCCGATTGCCATTCTTTCCTTCTCCATCAGATCTAGATCAGGAGTGATAGGGTTGATCAGGTTATCATCCAAATTATTTCCCAACCCAGATGGGAAATTCACGGGGATTCCAGCATCAACTGGCCCGTGTTGAGACCTCACAGTGACAGATAGCCTTCTAGGAGGTGCCTCAGTTTGCAGTGGTATATGAGGCAGATTAAATCCCGGAAGAGGACCTTCATTCTCCTCTTCAGTGATTGCCATGGGAGCTTTTCCTTTATCATTGGCCCTCAACAGCTGAGCCATTTCAGCCATCATATTCCTCTGAGCCTCTAGCATTTGCTCCCTCATTTCATTCTGCATTTTGGCCAACTGCTCTTGCAATTGGTCTTGCATATCCTTTTGTAATTGCTCGAACCTTTGATCCATACTCTTAGTTTTAGTGCGAGTGCCGTAGGGATATGTGATTTCTAGATTTTCTTTTCTACCTTCGGAAGTAAACTTTAACTAATTAGGGTCTTTCTATAACTTTGAATGCAAACGATGCGATGAAATGCTATGAGATGCAAATGCATGAATGCAAAAGGATATCGATTCTGGTTCAACTTCATTTAGAAAACTTTATTTAGAAAAATAATATCTTTACATATAAGAGGATTACCAATACGCTTTCACCTTAATGCCCAAAGTTTTAACTCTATCTAATAAAAGGGCTAACTCTCGGCCTATATCCGACGACGATGAATACATCAGACTCAATATATCAGCTCGTATTGCCAAGTCTTGTACATATTCAGCAACCTCTCGAATTTGGGCTACGACTTCACCAATGACATGATCCCTTTCTCTGACCTGTCCTCTAGACTGATGAAGCTCTCCCTTCAGATAATCTTCTCGTGCCTTGAGCTGCTCAACCCGAAGTTTACCATCATGTAATGCCATTTCCAAATCCTCAACCTTACTTTTTAACTCCTTTAACTCAACCGTAGAATTATGGTTTTGATGCCAACGAATGGATCTTCCAAGCTCAGTTACCTTGGTCTTCAACCCTTTATTCTCTTCCTCTAATGTTGAATTCTGCAACTGCATTTCTTGGAACTTCCTCTCCCAATACTCGGCTCTAGCCTTTTCCTCTTGGACCTCTTTCTGCAACTGATCTGAAGATCCTCCTACCCTCGCTCTCCTTAAGGATATTTGTGCCTTTTTGTAATGCTAATTTAGATCATCTCGATCTTCCTCAATTTTCCTCTTTTCTTTCCTCTCTTTCTCGACCTCCATCTTTTGAACGTCGATGTCCAAGCTCAAGTACATTTTCTCTTCTTCGAGCTTTGCTACCCTCTTCTTGAACTCCAAGTTCTTTCTCTCGAACTCTTGCTTCATAATTTCTAACTCTGAGGGCATTACTTACAAATATTCCTCTATCGGTCGAGCTCCTTCCACGCTTGGCTTAGGGATATTATCATTAACCCTTCTGTCTCTCTATTCGACGTATTCTGGTGTCGTAGCAGGGCTAATAGCTACTACTTTCAACCAACAAGTCTTTTTCCAAGCACTAGAAACTTCGCTAACCTTCCTCTTGTAATCGGCTCCTCTATATACAAACTCACTTTGAGCTAAACCCTGAGTCGCTGGTACGAACTGTCTCAATCCATGCTGCATCAGCACGAGCAAAGGGGCATAACCAATGGCACCCCTAATTCCCAACAGAGGGACCCAATTAAAACTGCCGCATCGGTAAAGAATCTCACCAGGAATCATCCACGGAGCCCTCCACTCAACATCTTTCAACTGAAGGTTCTGAAGTAGCGCTATCCAATTCTCTCTGGAACATCAACTCTCCTAGTTGAAGCTACTATGTCCTTCAACGGTGAATAATCCTCGAAGAAGACCCGACAAACCACTCTATCTATCAATCGAAAATGATTGTAGAACCAAGCTAAAGTAACTGAGCACAATCATCAAACCTCCCTGCACCAGCCCTCTTACATGCGCCTAAGGACCTGAATGTCTCCTCCAAAATCGTAAGGACGGAAGTGACCCTTTTACTGAGTCGATGAAAAAGATCCGATGTTGCCTCGTCTACATATCCCAAAGCCCTAGGAAAAACCATCAGTCTATACAAACTTAAAGTAAAAACATCTACCTTCTTCGTCTCATCCGGGTGTGTCAGAATCAGATCTTTCAAAGCGTCTCACAAAATGCACTTGCACTCACCCTTCTCTTTAATTCTGGCCGTGATCCACTACTTGCTCATCCCTGTAATAGTCATCAATTTCTTCCAAAAGGTAGGGACACAAGCAGCTCGAGAATAGATCCTATCATTCTGAAACCTGGGACAACGAAGTAAGATAGCGTACTCCTCCACAGTAGGTACCAAGTCTGCTTCCCCAAAAGTGAAACAACTGTACGCCGGGTTCCAAAACTGAGCAAGGGCTCGGAATAAGTGCTCGTCTGCCTGAACATCGAGCAAGAAAGGTAAGTCTTCGTAATTATTGTAGAATAACTGCTTGGTCTTTTTACCCCACTGATCCCAAATTTCCTTAAGCTCTTGGAGATTATTCTGTGTGACACTAATACGAGTGTAATCTGACAGCTCCGACACATATTCCACAGCTATACTATCTCCCTTTTCTAGTTGAGTTTGCTCAGACCATCTATGGACGTTGGCATTGCCCTCCACTCTATCAAGAGGTCCGTTCTCCATAATAAAACTTCCTAACTTAGAAACTGACCGTGAATCGATACCTTTTAAATGCAAAATGACATGCACAAAACAAAAGAAAAGAAATAGTTAGTATCACATGATATCATAAATCTCAACAATAATTTATAAGGGTAATACCTAAAGTTTTACTCTAACTAAGTTGGGCTCTTACGGTTTTTCTATATGAGGTCGGTTCTAAAGTTTGAGGTACCCGAACCAACAGATTCCTCGATTCTCACCCATTATAGGCTCATTTGAAACGAGTTCAGTTCAGGGGAATACATTTCTCTATGGCTACACGGAGATGAAAATCTCACGAAACCATAAGTACGGATGTATCCCGGAAGTGATCCACTATCCTGCACAGAGGCGAAAACCTCACGAAGGCGTAGTTTCTCACTCCCACTTAAGGGTGTAACCACAATGGTCATGCAAATGCAATGCGTATCAAAATATATAACATATGCAATAATACAAACACATGTAATGCAAAGAGGATTGAATTTTAAAATTTTTCAAATTTTCGACATTAAGACAAAAGGTAATCAACTATACGGCTTGACTCTCTTATTAATCCCTAGTGGAGTCGCCAAGCTGTCGAAACCATTTTTAAATCGAGTTTTGGAAAATGGGAATCGACTTTAAAAAACGAAAACGAGAGTCGCCACCAATCTTTTTAGGTGTGATTGGATCACCTTTAAAATATTTTGTTTTAAAATCATTAGTTTTGGTCTACGAAATAAAACAGCGGGTTCGGGAGTCGGTTACGTACGAGGAAGGATTAGCACCCTCGTAACGCCCAAAAATTGGTACCTAATTAATTATCAAATGTCTTTAAGGTCGGAAATTTAAGAATTTTAAGATACAATCCTCTTAAAACATTTTGATTTTGAAAGTTGGGGTTCACTTGTATCAAAATATTGACACTAAGTTAGCATTTTGGAAATCCCTATCTCGAAAACAACAAAACGCCATATCCAGTAAGTTAGGACACAACGCTTTGAAATTTCCAAGACAATTGCTCGTATTTTGAAAATCTATAAAAACTTAGAAGGGTGCCTGACTATTCGACTCAACGAAAAAAGTTGCAACCCAAAAAGTTAGGGCACTACTTTTCTCGATGCTTCCAAATATCAAGCATAGCCTTTTTATTTTTTGAGAACTTTGAAGTCTCTTTTTTAAAACCGATGCATAAAGGAGCATATTAACATAACATACGAGATAACATATAATTCAACATAAAACATAATACATATTTAAAAAGAATAGATAAAATTCCTAAACACATAATTCAACATATATTTAAACACAAATGATGTATGATATACAAAATATATAAAAGAAAAATAGTAATATAATATCAATGTACATGTTCATAAAATATAACATCAAATAATAATTATAAATTAACATTTAATAAATAAATGATATACAAAATATATAAAAGAATTAGTATATATAAAAATATATAAAATAAAGTGAGTAATTGTTAACGAAATATACTTATAATACAAATATGATATTTAATAATAATTTTAAAATAGTATTTAATATACAATACATAATATGTAATAACAAAAAAATTCACAAAAGAATAATAATTATATATAAAATAAAAATATATTGGTTTGAAAAAAATAATATATAAAATAAAAAGTATGTAAAAGAATTTATAAAATAATTATATAATATATAAAATATCAATTTAAAATGAAATAACACATAATAAATAAATAATTAATTAATATGTGAAATATGTATATAATATGAGTTACAAATATAATTTAATAATAATAATTTACAAATTTTAAAATTATAAATAATATAATGGATAATATAAAACATAAATAATATAATAGGTAATATATGATATAACATATAATATAAAAAATAATAGGTAATATATAATAAAAATATAATAAAATATAATATAAATATATGTGATAAAATTTTTATATAAATATATAAATAGTATTTTTAATAATGCCATATATATAGTTTTTTAAAATAAATAAATTATATATATAAAATAAAAAATTTAAAATAATAAAGAAAGGGCTAAAATTAAATTTAAATAAAATTATAAAGCTAATTTGCAAAAGAATAAAAATTTTGGGCCTGATTTGCAAGAATTAAAAAAAGACAAAGGACTCACTGGGCAATTAGCCCTAATCCTAAAAAACGACATCGTTTCCCAGAATAAAGTCTACTGGCCATTGGGATTAAATTGAATTAAACAGAAAAAGTCAGGGCCAATTTGAATAAACATAAAATGAAATTGTAAATATTAAAAAAAAAGAAGGATCAATTGGGCAATTTGCCCATTTATCAAAAACACGTGGATCCTCCTCGGGTTATCAAGTCAATGAGCGGATCCTCTGTTGAAACGACGTTGTTTAAATGCTTATTGAATTAAACCGAAACGACGTCGCATTAAAGGGGCTATATAAGTCAAATTTCAGCCCAAAATTCATTTGAAACCCGAGTTTTTTTAAAAAAAAAGTTTAAAAACCCTCTGAAAAAGGGGAGAGGAGAGGCCTTCCAGGCTCTGGCCTCCGTAGGCCACGCTCCGGTCATCAGTCCTACACGCACCCACGCGCCATCGTACACGGTGGTCTGAGGGTCTAAAACCTTCATCCTTCCACAGGTAACTCTTTTTCTTTTGAACATCAACAGTTTTTGTTAAAACAATTCATATATATGCGTTCAAAAATAAAGAACAAGATACACGATTAAATCACCTTTTTAGAAACTGTTTGTGTTTCTCTGAATGAATATATGTAAGTGAGTTTTCTATTCTGTCAAAATCCGGTCCCTTTACATTGTTTTGATGTGGGCTTTTATAGCCACTGTTTCTATTACATTTTGGGAAAGAAATCTTTTCTTTCCATATCTATTTCGTTCGTTTGCTGCTGCTTCTTTCCTTCTTTTGCAGGTAATGTCGAAAAATCCGACGATGATGGAGGCTCGACGATGGTGGTGACGAACTGTCTCGATCGCGCATCGACTTTCGGTACGATGGAGGGTTTTGGAACGATGGGAACTGAAGTGGCGTGACTCTTGGGCTGATTGCGATGCTGCGGTGCGAGGGTTTCCCAGGAAACCCTAAGTCTCCTGATTCTTCAAGTTTGGCCTTTGTTGGGCTACTGCTTATTGGGTTTGGGTGTAAACGGGTTTTGGGTAGTTTTGCTGGGTTAAGGGTTAATGGGTTAGTGGGCTATAATATTGGGTATAAGGTTTAAACAAGTTAATTTTGGGCCTGCGGGCTGTTGTAAATGGACTGTTTTATAAAATAAACATTCATTTATTATTATTACTTTTTAAGGCCCGGGCAGATTTGGGCTATTACACAAATGATATATAATCATATAATATTTTAATAAAAATTAACGATATTAACTATTTAAACTAATTAATAATATTATAAAAATATAAAGACTAAATTATGTTAGAATTTAAAATATACAAGTTAAATTTCAAATTTAAATATAATAGAATTCAATTATTTATTCAAATGTTAAAAAGAAAAAAAAGTGGAACGTAACAGGTGTACAACATGGACACTATTTTTATATAGGTATATAAATAGGAACAATATATATTTCTCAAAAACGAAAAAAGTCATGTATAAACACATCTTTACTTGGATACAAGAGGTAAACTCAAAATCTACTTGAAAAGATTGAAAACAGGACTCAAAATTTAATTGAAAAGAGGTAGTTAAATCAATCTAAACTCAAAATCTACTTAAAAATTGAAGACTAACGTATCAAAGAGTATAAATTTTCAAATTTAGAATATATGAATTCGAAGTACTTGAAAATTAAAATGGATCTAACTTTAAACAATGCTCTAACTTAACAAAAAAATTCCAAACATTAAAAAACTCAAATCTAATATTAATCTAAACTTCAACCCTAAATTAATATTTAAAAAATTAATCAAAATTTAGTAAAAATTAAATTGATTCAGGGTGGTGCAGAGCCGGAATGGTTGTATCCAACAACCCATGAAAGTGGTAGCGATTTTCAAGATTACACATCTATAGTGGAGCGAGATAGGTGATGTAGCAAAACATGCCAACTTTGGAGTGGTAGTGATCTCGCAACATCCACCCTATTCTACTTCATTGTCATCCCCAATTTTATTCAAATTATTTTTGCTTTTGTTTTTTGATTACTCTTATATTTAGAGTTATTTTAGTATAGGTTTTATAGTATTTTAAGAGGTAATTTTAGCATTTAGATTAGTTTTATTTCATTCTATAATTTTTGAATTAATTATACTTTATTTGAATTTTGCTTGTTTTTATCATTTTTAGTGTTAGTTCACTTGCTATTTCTTTTCTCTATTGTAAATAGGGTAAGCAAAACTCGATTCTATTGAAAAAATTAAAAAATTTAAAATTCCGAGTTAATTGAATTGAATTATTCAATTATTTGAGTCAACTAGAATAAGTAATTTGAGTTTCAAGTTCGAATTAAGTTAAATTTTACAATTTGAATAATTTGAATAACAGATTGGTGTAAATACTCTTTTGGTCCATGTCAAGTTTGAAAATGAGCAAATCGGTCTCTCTCAATAAAAATTATAAAAAATTCAAAACAAACATTAAAATTCAAAAAATTTATAAAAAATTTCAAAATTTATATTTTTAAAAAACATATATAAATGTAACATCCCAAAAACTGGGTTAGAAGAAATTGAGTTAACGAAACCAAAAGTGGTTATATCTTGATTTTGAGTTAGGATTTTGAAAATTTTGTAAAACAATTTGATTTGATTCAGTGGTTAAGTGTTTTGAATATGTGCTTGAGGTATTATGTTCAAATCTCTTCTTTGGAATTTTTGTTAATTTTGTCTTAACCTCTATCCCTAATCGTCTGGTATAAGTAATATTTTCGACCAATTAATGTTAACAATAAGTCTAATGGTTTAGTGGTTAAGTTTTTGTGTACTCTTTACTCTCGTGTTCTAGTCCTTCCGAAAGCCATAAGAAAAATATTTTTAATGGTACCGTGTGAAATTGTTTTATTTTATTCTAGTTGTTTTCTTCTAAAATAACTAAACTCCTTTTCAAAACTTCTTTTTTTAAAGCGTTTGTTCTTTTTCTTCTTCCGTTTGTTCTTTTTCTTATTCTTCTTCTTTTTGCTCTTTTTATTTTTTCTTTCTAATAACTCCGCAACTGACTTTGTCTAAGAGATTGCATCTTTCATTGTTTTGACAGAAAGGTTAACAACATAAGTTTGTTGTCAAATTTTTGCTAATGTTCACTCTCCTTCATTATTTGTTAAAATTGAAATTATTTTGCTTGTTTTGTCCAATTTTGTTTTTGAAGGTTCAGTTGGTTCTCTTTCTTAGGTGAGGGGATTGCATATCAAGATTCTTTACTGATTTAAGTACTTGTATTGCAGGATATGAGCGAGGGTAAGCGTTCAAGTTTCAATTTGGGGTTTGTGTCGAATTTTTAAGTTGCCCTACACACCCGTGTGCCAAGCCGTATGATAGGTCGTGTAACTCACTGACTTGTATACAAAGGAACTCTCATATGACACACGACCGTGTCGCCAGGCTGTGTGCTCCACACGGCTAAGTCACATGTTCGTGTCTCAAGCTGTATGGACCCAAATTTGCCTAAAATCAATCCATTTCCTATACCATTTCATGCATGAACATTTAGGTCTTTTGTGCACATTTTCAAGGCACCAAAACCCTCTTAAAACATACATATATTGCCATTCCAAAAGTCCTAACTTAACTAACCAATATGCCATCCAAAGGTACCTCAAACGCAATCATCAACACTTACCTAAACATGTCAATTTTACCAAATTTCAACGATCAAATTCTAGGTCAATACTATCTAAAACATTCCATAACTTGACATAATCATACCAATTCAAAACATACCATATAAGCCATTCAAAACATGCATCATAAGATAACCAAAATGACACCATCTAGCACGACATCAAATAATGCCAACAAAGTTAACTTACACATGCCAATTCACCAACTAATCATTTAATTACAATTCAACCTATACATGTCATTATAACATTGGCCAAAACATTCAAAAACTACTGATATTTATGCTGGATAGTATGATAGATCTTCAACGAGCTTCTAAACTGATCGAGCTTCCGATAATCTATAAAACATAGGAAAGAAACTACGTAAGCAATTAATGCTTAGTAAGCTCGTATAACTTAAACACAACTTACCATTTCATTTGCATAATGTAAATAGCATAAGTGTAATACCAACTAAAACCATAAGTTTGGCATAATGTGTAATGACCCGATAGTCACGGGTATCAGAAAGTCTATTTTTGGGTCTTCATTTTTGTAAAACGAATTCATAAATATTTATTAAAAATATTTACGGAGTTAGTAGTGTGGTTGATTAAGTTTTGGTTAGATGAATTAGCTTGAATTATTGGTAATTAGGTATAAGTACTAGATTGTATATAGGGTAAAAGTTAAAATATAGAATAGAGAAAAGTGAAGGGACTAAATAAGCGATTAAGCCAAAAGTTGACAAGTGGATGGTGATGATGAAGACATGTGTAAAATTTATATATATTTATTAAATACTTACTTAACATTTAAGCATAAGTATTTATACATATTATTTCATATTATATTATATTATATTAGTTTATATTAGTTTATATTAGTTTAATAATAATAAAACAAATAAAGAAAGAAAAAGAAGGCCAAATTGAAACGAAAAACAGAAAAGAAAAAGAAGGAAAGAAAGAAAAGAAAGAAAGAAGGAGAAATTAGGGTTTAAGGTTCAAAGTTTAATTGGTAAGTCAATTTAGTCATTTTCTTGTAATTTTTATGTTTTTGAAATTCAAGTATTAAATACTACTTAACCTATGTTAAAATTCTTGAAATTATTGTTCGTGTTGAATAATTTGTGTAACACCCCAAACCCGGCCGGGACGTTATGGCCAGATCGGGCGATGTCACATGGTAGTGTGTTTGAAAACTGTAACTTTGCTTACAATAATTTTCGTTTAGAAACTTTTTATTATTACTCATTAGTTTGAAAATCGTGATATTTTATCAGTCGAAAGTTTTCAAAATGTTTCTTCAATGCGGAAGCTTTTAAAACGGTTTGCATACTTGTGAGTATCTTGTTAAAACATTCATTTCTTTTGAAAACCCGAGTTTTCCTAATAGTTGCAGTTATAAACCATAACCAATAAAAATCTCAAATCAAAATAAAAATCTGTAGAGGCCATATTTACAAAAAAATACCCAAATAAAATCTAAAAGCGTAAATAAGTGCAAAACAGTGTAAAAGAGGTCGTGTGGCCACCATCGAGTCCTCCGCTGCACCGATCCGTCAAATCTAGGGGTTAACTATATAGATTAAATCGAAAGGGTAAGTTTACTTCAACTCAATGAGTAATCCCCATGCAAATAAACAGGCAAACACAGTCTAGGCTTAAGCCCTTTTCCAGTATCGGTATCACTCCGGTTTGGGCCTTATCCCGTCTCAGTACAGAATCAGTCATGCAGTAAGGCCTTAGCCCATTATAGTAATAGTAGCAGTATCAGATATGCAGTCACAAAATCCTACCCAACCAGCCTCTACACAGCATCTCCATCCAACCCTATACTCCATGTGGGGATATAATCAACCCACCCATCTCAACACTCCAAATAGTACCGAATTCAGCACTAGACAGTAATATGCAACTGTGTTGCCAGTAATTTAGGCTCGAAGCCCTTCAGTACACTTCCTCCGATCAATACAACCCATCCCCATGTAATGCATCATACAGTAATGTCATGCCAAATCATGGTATCTTGCATATATTTAGTACAGTATTAACAGCATGCTCAGTTTACATCATACATATATACACATATCATATATGGATACTTCAATCATTCAGTTATTTCATTCAGTTAGGGGTTTAGGTAAGTTTACTGACCCTACAAAAAGTTCACAGTCATCTCAGGCGACCCGTGCAACCTTAGCTACAAATCAGTGGAAATGGGCTCACACGCCTATGTTATATGTTTGTGTGGACTTACACACTCGTACGAACCTCACGACCCAAATTAGCCTTCACCGCGTGGATCACATTTCCTGGCCCAAAATCTCACACGCCCGTGTAATTTACCCATGTGGACCCACACGCCTGTGTGGCCCATACAGCCCAATAGGTCGAGCCTGTGTGTCGCACAAAGCCTCACCAGACCATTACACGGCAGTGTTATACGCACGTATCATACGCGCACGGCTTGGTTTGTCGAACACACACCCGTGTTTCGTCACACGGCCTACCACACAAACGAGCACACGCCCGTGTGTCGTCGATAGAGAGCTTTTTCTGCATTTCAGTTACACACCTGGTTCAATTTTGATGCATAAACACTCTCGAGTACTCTAGAACCTATACTCAACAATAGAAAGCCCAATTTCAGTCACTTAATCCAAATTGCTACGAACAGACAATTCTTAAAAACCATCGACAACCTTACCTCGCTTAAGCAACCCTAATTTCGCATAACCATAGCATTAATTGAGACCCACCAACCCCTTAATTTGTGCCTAAACAGCAAATGACTCTCGTCAAATGAATATTCATTGAATAAACTGAAAAGAACTCACTTATCACTTACCGAATAACACACGAAAAGTAGAGACATGAAACAACGACGGAAACAAGGTAAAGATTGAGTCTGGAAAATAAGAAAATAGTGTGAAAACAGGAAAAAAATGGCAACAATAGGGAATTTTGGCTACAGCAAAAAGAAAAAATGAAAGAAAAGGCATCAGTCCAATTGAACGGTACACCCTTATGTAGCAGCTTAATCAAGGGTGTCGCAATTAACGAAAACCCTTATACAAAACGTCGATAATACCCTGCCAATCCTAGAAAACTTCTAATCTTAGATATAGTCTTAGGCTGCTTCTAATCCAAGACAGCCTTAATCTTTCGAGAATCGACTCTAATCCCCTTAGTAGAAACCACATGTCCTAGAAACACTACTTCACGTAACCAGAACTCACATTTACTGAACTTGGCGTACAGTTGGTTCTCTCACAGAATCTGTAGAACCACTCTGAAATGTTCATCATGTTCATTATCAGTCTTCGAATATACTAGTATGTCGTCAAAAAATACCACCATGAACTGATCTAGATAGGCTGGAACACTATATTCATCAGATTCATAAAAGTTACCGGTGCATTAGTCTGTCCAAATGGCATTACTAAGGACTCGTAGTGTCCATAACGAGTTCTAAAAGTCATCTTATGCACATCAGTCTCCTTAAATCTCAACTTGTGATACCCTGATCGGGTATCAATCTCAGAAAAAACTGAAGCTCCTCGGAACTGGTCGAATAGATCATCAATCCTCGGTGGGGGGTACTTATTATTTATGGTCAACTTGTTCAATTGTCGGTAATTAATACACATATGCATAGATCCATCCTTCTCTTTCATGAATAGAACCGGTGCTCCCCACAGAGATACACTAGAATGGATGAACCCACGATCCAATAATTCTTGAATCTGAGCCTTAAGCTCCACGAGCAACTTTGGTGCCATTCTATAAGGGGCGATGGACACTAGGACTGTACTAGGAAGGAGCTCAATTCCAAATTCTACTTAACAATTCAAAGGTAAACTAGGTAGCTCTTTAGGAAAAATGTCTAGAAAGTCCTTAACCGTTCTGATATCTTTAACCAAAGAATCTTTAGAATCTAAAACTTACGAACCAACTTTTCTGCCCTCAATACAAAAATTACATTCGACAAGTAGTTTTGATGTTCCCTAATTACGAATACCTCATTATCCTCCTCAGTTCTCAATACAACCCTTTTTGTGGCACAATCTAAGCTCACTCTGTGTTTTACTAACCAGCCTATCTCCAGTATCATGTCAAATTCTCCAAATTACAGTTCTATCAGATCAGCCGGAAAAATAACCCGTTGAACCTCTAGAGGAACGTCTCTAAATAACTTATCTACCCTTACTGATTGTACCAACAAACTCAGTACAGTCACCTCACTTGCAGTACTCTTAACCAAGATATCCAAGTTCTCAGACACAGTACAAGCTATATAGGAGTGAGTGGATCCTATATCTATCAGTGTAGTATAGGGTATATTATAAATGAAGGACATACCCGTGATAACGTCCGGAGTATCTCCATCCTCTCGGCGATATGCAGTATAAACTAGAGTCGGCTGCCTCACCTCAATATGCCCAGCACCTATGCCCAGTGCTCTCTGACCACTGTCCAAACCATTCCCACCTCTGGCCTGACCACGGCTTTTCGATGGCTGATGAACTGCTCTCGATGGTGGTGCGGTATCAGTACCCGAAGCTTGCATCTGATCGAACCCTTGTGGACACTCTCTAATACGGTGCTCTAATAAACCGCACCTCAAACAAGCCCCAGTTCTTTTTTAACACTCGTCCTGGTGGCGTTTACCACAGTCAGTACATGGCAGTTGTCCAGTAGCGGTAATAGAAGCCCCAACTCTGACCAGCCCATCCACTCTAGCATTTTTCTTAGGCCTCTGAACGGAATTCGAGGGCTCCGAATCCCTCTTGCTCCTACCTCTCTCTCGATTCTGGCGCTCAGTGCGCTTCACTTTCTTAGTGATCTTCATTTTATCAACCAGTGCAGCAAAGTCTTGCTCTCTCTGTGGAGCTATCAGAACTCTCAGATTATCCCTAAGGCTATCCTCGAGGTGAACACATCGCTTATACTCAATCGCCATTATACCTTGCGCATAGTGGTTCAGTCTCAAAAATTCGGCCTCATACCCGGCCACTAATCTATCCCCCTAAGTCAAACTCAAGAACTCTCTCCTACGGGCATCCACATAACAAGCCCCCACATATTTCCCCTAAAAGGAGATCTTAAAGAACTCACAGGTCAGTCGATCGGGATGAGTGCCATCCTTAGCAGTGAGCCATCACTGATATGGTTTATCACAAAGCAACAATATAACACCCTTTAATTTTTGCTCGGGGGTGCAGTCTAAATCGTCCATAATTCTCTCTGTGGCT
Organism: Gossypium arboreum; assembly: GCF_025698485.1. Classification (NCBI taxonomy): domain Eukaryota; kingdom Viridiplantae; phylum Streptophyta; class Magnoliopsida; order Malvales; family Malvaceae; genus Gossypium; species Gossypium arboreum. The sequence goes on from NC_069080.1 coordinate 20,528,624, forward strand.
TCAATATAGTATTCAACCACATTAGAGGTGACTCCAGCAATACCCCTAAAAAGCTCAGCTTCGTTAGACCGTAGTCGTTCCGTAGCTGACCCTTAGCCTCCAGCTCCAGTATTGGGCTCAGCGACCTCTCTAGAATCCGTAGCATGGCTTGGGACAGAGCGTAGTCCCCAGCCACTTAATCATGAGACCTAACCCCAAACCTAGTCTTTGTAACAGGTGACACTGGTGTTTTGCTAGTGCCTAAATTTGGCATACCGCCTAGTGAAGAGGACTCAGCTTGAGCCCCTCTACGGCCTCTACCACGACTTCTTGTACCATTTTCGTGAGTACCTCGTGTGCTCATTATCTTATCGTGTTTATCTGTGTTAATAATTTTATGTATCAGTTTACAATTTCAGTAATTATTAACAAAATTTTTATACAGAATAGTATTAATAATTTGGAGTTTGTTTTCGTACAACGCAGTGTCTATCAGTTTAACTACAGTCTGAATGTACACTATTTTAGGTGTTTTCAGTACAGACTATCTATAGTAGTCTACGCATATACTACCTGTAGCAGTTTCAGGATATACTATCAAAAACAGTTTCAGAAAATTTAATGGATCAGAGCCGAAAACTCGATGTACCACACTTCCAGTAACAACATTTAGAAATCAGTTCTCAGAAAATCACATCTTAAAAACCCACATCCACAGCTGAGTTTTGTAACCTAGCTCTGATACCATTAAATGTAACACCCTAAACCCGATCGGGATGTTATGGCCGGATCGGGCGATGTCACATGGTAGGGTGTTTGAAAATCGTAACTTTGCTTAAAATAATTTCCGTTTAGAAACTTTTTATTATTACTCATTAATTTTAAAATCGTGATATTTTATCAATCGAAAGTTTTCAAAACATTTCTTCAATACGGAAGCTTTTAAAACGGTTTGCATATTTGTGAGTATCTTGTTAAAACATTCGTTTCTTTTGAAAACTGGAGTTTTCTTAATACTAGCAGTTATAAACCGTAACCAATAAAAATCCTAAATCAAAATAAAAATCCGTAGAGGCCATATTTACAATAAAACACCCAAATAAAATCTAAAAGCGTAAATAAGTGTGAAACAGTATAAAAGAGGTCGTGTGGCCACCATCGAGTCCTCGTTGCACTGCTTTGTCAAATCTGGGGATTATCTGTACAGATTAAACCGAAAGGGTGAGTTTACATAAACTCAGTGAGTAATCCCCATGCAAATAAATAGGCAAACACAGTCTAGGCTTAAACCCTTTTCCAATATCAGTATCAATCTGGTTTGGGCCTTAACCCGTCTCAGTACAGAATCAGTCATGTAGTAGAGCCTTAGCCCATCAGAGTAACAGTAGTAGTATCAGATATGCAGTCACAAAATCTTACCCAATCAGTCTCTACACACCATCTCCGTCCAACCCTACACTCTATGTGGGGATATAATCAACCCACTCATCTCTACACTCCAAAGAGTATCGAATTCGAAACTAGACAGTAATATGCAGTTGTGCTACCAGCAATTTAGGCTCAAAGCCTTTCAGTACACTTCCTCCGATCAATACAACCCATCCCCATGCAATGCATCATACAGTAATGTTATGCCAAATCATGGTATCATGCATATATTCAATACAGTATTAACAGCATGTTCAGTATACAGTCATACATATATACACATATCATATATGGATATTTTAGTCATTCAGTTATTTCATTCAGTTATGGGTTTAAGTAAGTTACCGACCCTACAAAAGGTTCACAGTCGTCTCGGGCAACCTGTGCAACCTTAGCTACAAATCAGTGGAAATGAGCTCACACGCCCATGTTGTATGCCTGTGTGGGCCCATAGGTCCGTGTGGCCCACACGCCCATACGGCCCACACGGCCTGGCCTAAAATCTCACAGGCCCGTATGATTTACCCGTGTGGTACCACACCCTAGTGCGGACTACACGGCCTAATAGGTCGAGCCCGTATGTAGCACACGACCGTGTTATAGGCCCGTGTCATGTGCGCACGGCCTGGTTCGTCTAACACACGCCCATGTTCAGTCACACGGCCTACAACACTGGTGATCACACGCCTGTATGGCGTCGATAGAGAGCTTTTTTGGCTTTTCACCGAGTCATGTTTTCTGCATTTCAGTTACACAACTGGTTTGATTTCGACGCGTAAACACTTCTGAGAACTCCAGAACCTATACTCAACAATAGAAAGCCCAATTTTAGTCACTTAATCCGAATTACACGAATAGACAATTCTCAAAAACCATCGACAACCTTACCTCGCTTAAGCAACCCCAATTTCGCACAACCACAATGTCAATTGGGATCCACCAACCCCTTAATCTATGCCTAAATAACAAGTAACTCTCGTCAAACAAATATTCATTGAATAAATAAAAAAGAACTCACTTATCACTTACCGAATAACATACAAAAAGAAGAGATGTGAAACGACGACGGGAACAAGGTAAAGATCGAGTTTGGAGAATAAGAAAATAGTGTGAAAACAGGAAAAAAAGGCAGCAATGGGGAATTTCGGCTACAGCAAATAGAAAAAATGGAAGAAAATGTGTCAATTTCTTTCTCCAGAGAGAATTTTGGTACTCCCGTGTTTCCACAAACCTCTACTATTTCCAAAACCCTTAATTTTCTCTACCAAATTCTACTAACCACCCACCATTCGGAGTCTACGAATAGCACAACTCTAGCCGAACCTTGAGCAGAAATAATACTACTTGCCATCACAGAGAATCAAACACAAGACCTCTAGCATGCTAACACTCACTTAACCACTAGACCAGCAGGCCCATTCTGTTATATTTTCACACACTTATCCTTATAAGCCTACTGGTTAGAGATAGGGATTATTCATATAAAAACAAAAATTTATTCAAGACAAGGCTTGAACCCAAGACTTCTCAGACACTCCTAGACTCATAACCACTGATGCAGATGGTATTTTGTGACACAAACATACAGAAATAAATATAAGGTATTTTTGGGGGCTTTACAATTTGAGTATTAGGGTTAAAGTGATAGAATTTTAGGCTAGAAATAAAAAGGGGATTGAATTGTAGAATAAATTATAAGTTTTGAGTATTAGGGACTAAATTGTAAAAAATTTGAAATTTGAGGATTCAAGTGAAATTAGAAGTTGAATTTAGTCTAAAGTGGATATTGAATGAAAATATGGAATTAGTTCTTAAGAAATAAAGTTAGTCTCGATTTAGGGACTAAATTGAAATTTGGGCAAAAGTTGAATAAAAAATTGAAATATTCAATGTGAAATGTGTTGTATTGAGGATTTTTAATTTTTTAATTTCCGTAGCTAACATTGTGTCGGAAACTTCGGCTAAGAAAAGAAAGGAAAAAGTCGACGAGGAGTAGCCCGTAAATTCTGGTTTGTATTTCTATAATCTGAATTTAATTATTAATTGTTGTATTTTGATTTAAATGTTTATGGTAATTAAATAAGGTAAGTGTTAGCATTTTTTATATTGAATTGGATGTATGTGAATTTGTGATTAATGTGATGATTGAATATTGAATAATTGTGGCATTTGAAAAGTGAATTGAAACCTATTAACTGTATCGGGCTGAGTCAGATATAATTGACATCCCATAGGATTGGAAGAGTTTAGGGATACTTTGACTTCAAGTCGATGAGACACTGAGTGTCAAATTATTACTTCGGATAAATTCGATGAGGTGCTAGGTACCAATTTACTTCGACATTGTCGATGAGACACTGTGTGTCAACTTATTTCTTCGAATTATCTAATAAGGCACTAGGTGCTAAACTGGTGTGTTTTGGTTGGATCCGTATATCCGTCCAAATTCAAGTCATATTAATAGAGATAATTGAATGAAATGATATTACGATTGGAAATGGAAAGAATTGAAAATGAAATGCAAATTGTGATATATGTATTTTGGTAAGTAATAATATTGTGTATAAACATATAGATTAATATTATAAGATATATCATACAAAATTAAATGTTTATTAAACTTTTATCTATATTTTTATAAAAGAAACATTCAACATTATAATTATTTTATTTATAAAAAACATTATAATTATTTTTAATTGGTAAAATTTAATAAAATTAAAAATAAGCAATTAAAATAAGATAAAATTGAATAATAATTAAAGAAGCTTTGCCTGTTAAAAGAACAGAGGAATTATAGGCTGCATTTGTTGTGTTGGTTTTATTTTTATTTCCCATTTTCTATGATAAAAGAGATTAAAGAAATGAGATAAGCAGTGATGTTTTCTGCGATTGACGTTTCAGACAAAATACGACAAATACTAAAATAATAAAAATTGGCACAGTCTAAGATGTGTGTCGAGATTACTTTAGCCAACTTGGGCCTACCCCGCATCTTTGTTCTACTTATTTTAGCAATTCCATTCTTAGGAGTTTGAGTATACTTAAATATTAAGATAGGTTTGAAATTGGTTGATTGTGGTTGTAGTAGATGGTTTAATCAATTGATTTTATTAATTGATTTGATTAATTATTTATTTAAAATTATTAATGAAAATTTAGTTGATAGTTGAAAGTTGATATGTGTAAAATGATAAATAAGGGCATCACACATTTTATTGTTAAATATTTATTTGTTTATAATATTTTAATCTTTATTGAGTGAAATTATTGAAATAAAATATTATTTTCAGGGAATTAAAACATCCATTATGAAATTAATTAGTGAATACTTTTGAAATTTTAAATAAAAAATTTCTTAAGTTCCTTATTTGTAAATATTAACATTGTGAAAATGATAAATATTAATAGTATATCATTATAATTGTAAACTATATTCTTGGTGATAATTATGTCTTGTTCTTAGCATGTAAATTAGTGATAATTATGTCACACTCTGAATAAATCTGTCAAGTAGCATATTTCAATTAATGTAAAGTTGCATAAGAAATCATTTTACACAAGTAAATTGAAAATAAATTAAGAGTACATAAATATTTAAGAAATAGATAAATATTAGGTTTGAGAGCATGAGACAAATGGAGTAATCTTTTAGCAAGCATGGTCAGATATGCCATTACACATATCTCATTTACAATCAAATGTGAAAAAAAATTGTACATCTCTGCCTTTTTTTGTTTTGGAGGTTTTAGCTCAACAAGCTCTTACAAACCTCCATTTACTAAACACTACAATTAGAGGGTTTGACTACCCAATCCTTAATTTGTGCCCAAATCAGCTAAAAAAGACCTAAAACTCTGTTTACCAAACACTCCCTAATATTTTTAATATTAGACTACATTTAATGTCATTAAATTATAGTAAATATACATTTTGGTTACTTAACTTCAAAAAGTTACAAAATGATCATTGAACTATTCAAAAGTTTTCATTTAAGTCATTGGACTGTTAAAATCACCTACACTAATTGAACACACTCCTTCGCCTTCACTTCTACAAGTTAAGTGTTTTTTTTCCCATAAAACAGTTTTGAACATTGTGAATTTGCAAATCAAAATCCAAATAACTTTCTTTTCTAATCTTCGACATTAATTGTTAGACTAACTTAGATCCAAGATATGTTCTTCTATTCGTCAATAGACACTGATCCATCACACCGATCATCAAATTGTTGCTTTGAATTCACTAGTCAGAGTTTTAAAAGAAAAAGTTAACAGCCCAATGACTTAAATAACAACTTTTGAATAACTCGGTGACTTAAGTGTAAGCTTTTGAATGATTTAATGACTATTTTGTAACTTTTTGAAATTAGGTGACCAAAACATAAACTTACTATTAGTTTAGTAACCTTATGCATAGTTTATCCATTCTTTAATTTCATTAGTTAAAGTTTAAAAATACTTTATTCTATAAATTGATACTTAAATTATATCATTTTTCAATTTTAGTATTTAAACATTTTTTTACTAAAGGTGGTACCTTATTAGTTCAACTATTAAGTATATTTAAAATAACCAATTAAAATCGGGCAAGAAAAGACAAAATGTATTATTTTTCTTTATATATATATATACACATATATATATATATTTTTTTCTTTTCTTTTCTTCCTTCTTCCTCTTATATTTTTGCTTCTTCTACAAGTTTGAGCATTTTGGCTTCATGGTTTTGATTAAGTTTTTTAGACCTTGACTGATGACTAAACTAGTATGGCCACCAATTTCTGGTTTGATTAATTCATTTAGTTTGATCAAATAAATTATTAAAAAATCATAAAAATATTTTAAAATAGAGAAAATTGATTCAATTGATTTTTTAGCTTGGTTCAATTGGTTTTTATCGGTTCACGTTCAACCCTCTATCTTCGAACCAGTACCTCAATTGATTCTTGATCCAAGCGGTTGGTCTAGTCTGATTTTGAAAACACTAGATTTGATCAATGAAAGAACTTTTTCAATCCTGTCAGGTTGAGAAAGCAAGCATTGAAGTTTAGGTACTAATTTGAGGGTTAAGCCTTTAAATTCTATGAGTAATTTAAGAAATTTATAAAAGAATCTTAAAAAAAATTATTTTGTCTAAAGGGTCAAAATAATCTTCAGTAACATATCAAAAAATTAATTCCATGAAAAGCTAACTTATGCTACATCACATGGATAAGTATACTGATTACCAAAAATTTAAAATTAAAAATCTAAAATATTATTTAACAAATTAATAAAATTCATAATAAAGGTAGACAAATGGAGGTCCAAGTTTATTTAAAGTCGGAGATATATTTGTCTAGATTCATTATGGGTGATAAAATATTAAAATAATTATTGAAAACTTTTAACAATTATATACATCATTATTTTATTTTTAAAATATGAAATAAATAATTTAACTAATTTTTCGTTTATAAATTAAATTATCATATAGATTTTTCTACCATATCATTTTGGGTGTGTTTGGTTCATCAAAAATTAAATTACGTTCTGTAATAGGATTATTAGAATGTAAGATTACGGATGAAATGTGGGCCTTGTTTGGTTCATTTGGTTGGAATGTAAGATTCACGGTTGACTGGATCTAAGTGTAGCATCTTGAATTTCTAATTAAAAAAGTTGTAAAATTATAGCAAAAATGATTTATTGGTCTAATGATTAAGATTTAGTGAATTTGACATTGAAACCCAAGTTCAATTCCCCATTCTTGTTTAATTTTTATTTACTAAACTTTTGCCCACAAAACCCTAGGTTCCGCCCCCTAGTTTAACCTAGCTATAAATATTATTTTTACTCATTTGTCAAAATTTTCCCACTTTCTGCTTCCCCTTGTTGTCCCCTGCATTTTCCCTTACTGTTTCTCTAAATTTTTCTTCCTTTTCTTCCTCTTTGTGTTGCCCCATTAATCATCAACTTCCCTTGCCTCGTATTTTATTTTGCTGCTATCTTTTTATTGCCATTATCTCACCCTTGTAGCCTATTTTCTCCTCCATTTTTGTCGTCCCAGTAAGCCACCATCTTTGCCACCCTTTTGATTCTCTTCCTCTACTCTTCGTTATTTCTTTTGTCGTCACGGTTCTGAACAAGTGAAGTGAGTGTAGAATTTTCACTTTAATTCTTTTAGATCTAAGTTTTTTTTTTTCCTTCTTTTCATATTCTAATATGGCTGATTGATTTTTGGCATGGCCGAATCTTTCAAGTTACTTTTTCTTTGGTGTTTGAATGTTCAAGATCTAGATCCAAACCATATGGATCAGCCATAACGTTGGGAAGACTGTTTGCAAACTCATCGTAAGTCAGTTAAGGTAAGCATTAATTTTCCACTTCAAATCTGAAGTTTTCAATTAAAATTTGTTGCTTGGTCAAACCCTATGGGGGCAATAGGGGGCTGGTTGTTAATGATTAAAACTTTATTGGGTACAGATCTGAGTGGGAGCTATTTAGATCTCAAGCCTAAGAGTTGTGAGAAAGCGATAGAATTCAGATTAGCGTTAAAACGTGTGAGTTTTCCCCTATGCCTAATTAACTTGAAAATCATATAATATATATTGAAATGGTAAATTTGCTTGCTGGTTTTGGTTTGTCCGAATGGCTTAAGTGCAAATAAGTGAGGTGCCGAGCAAGGTACGTAAACAATTAGAAAGTCTATTTCTTAAAGGTCCTGTTTGGGTGATGAAATTGTGAATTGAATGTATGTATAGCATGCTAGATTTTGAAGCACTGATTGAGGTGCATGTTTTATGCCATGATTGACATTAACTGTATGAAACCATGTTAGCATGCCATCGTTACCGTTAAATGAAAAGTATGTGAAGCACATATTTACATTGAATATTGACTTGCATGTTAAACATGCTATTGTACTAAAACAATTACTGAAAGCATGATGTGCTTACTGATTATATGACATGTTTCATCTGTATAGGGTGGGTATTTTTGGTTGATGGAGGAGTTTCGTGGAGTACTGGCAGCATTTAAAGTCTGCAATATTGTTATCAATGCACTGCACCGGAGTACCGATGATATTGGGTGATTTATAGCATTTTACTGGCAGTTTTATCTACGTACTATCACCGGTGGTTTTAACCACACCGAACTTTGGCTTTTACAGTTTTGGAGTTCGGATGATGGGTTATGGGGAACTCGTGGTTTGTAGAGGATGGTTGGGTAGGATTATTGCACTATATCATTGAGCATGCCATATTCATATGTTGTAATGCCATGATATTTGAAATGTTATAATAATTGTGTGCCTATTTGACTAATTAAATGCTTATATTGCTTAGACTCGCCCCTAATTTACTCCTTACAAATAACCATCAAAACTAGGGTCATATTCGGCGTATAAGTCCTTATATAAGATTTTTACCTAATAAAGTTTATTTCGGATTTGAAAGGTTACATTTGGTGGTATTAGAGCCCGATTTTTAGTAACTTAGCCTGAAAGAAACTGAATCTGCATGCATATTTTTTAAAGGGGTGTAACAGGCCATTTTTACTTGGGCCCAAACCAAACCAAATAAAAAAAAAATTAACTGTCCAAGTCCAATTACAAAAGAAGCCCAAATGACCCAAAATAAAAGAAAACCTTAACGGCCCAGTGGCCCAAAACACTTAAACATTTTCAGTAAAACAAAAAACCCTAGACCCTTTGGCGCTGTTCCTTAGGCCATATCAGCATGCTTCTCGTCTTGAGGCCTGACGCACGTCTGCCGCCTTGTACCAAAACGGCAAAGGGCGCATCTTCTCTCCCATTCGTTGACTCTAGAGATGCCTACAAACACAGAAAAACAAGAACAACAAACACACAATGCCAGCAAGAACAGTAGAAAAAAATAAAAAAATAACATTGTAAAACGGCTATAAAAAGCCTAAAAAAACAGATTGTAACCCCTCTCTTTTTTTTTCTAAAAAATTGAAATTAAAAAAAAAACAAAGCAATAAAAAAATTCAAAGGTGATCTCTTTTTATTTTTCTTTTTTTTCTTTGAATCTATTATTATATATACAAAAAATAAAATAAAAAGAAAAGAAAACTCACATGGTGTTCATTTTCTGCCGTCAGAATCCGAAGGGCTCTTTTCCTTTTTGGCGATTTTTTGGCCAGCTTCTAAAAAACCGACCCTAGATTCTGGCTCAGGGAGCCGAAACAACCAAAATGGAGGTTTTTTTATGTTTTTTCGGCCACCATGGACAGCAAAGCCGTCGCCAGAGACCGGTGACAGTCATGGCGGTGACTCACTGGAACCGAGGCTGACCGAAGAAGGCTGGAGAGAAAAAAAAGAGAATGAAGAGAATTTTTTTTTAAAACTGGTGTGAAATGATTTTTTTTTTGGATTTTTTTTTACTTATATAGGCTTCCAAAACGACACCGTTTTGGGAGTGATCTTAGACGCCCAAAATAACGTCGTTTTGGTGCGACCCTTGGCCTGACTCGATCCACCTCTGGGATCCGCATGTTTTTCTTAAGAGGGGATATTTGTAGTTTTAATCCTTTTGCTTTTTAAATACCCTTCAATTTAGTCCTATTTTCAACCTTTTTTTTCTCTTTTAAATTTATCTACTTAATTTTTTTTTATTTTAATTTTTTTTTATTTTAGTCCCCTAGAATTGTGCGTTTAGAGAATAAGGGGATAATTTTCTAGTTAGTCCCTCCTCCTTTTCTCGCATTTCACTTTGGTCCTTTATTTTTTTACTATTTAGTTTATTTATTTCATTATGATTTATACTTGCAATTCAGGTCCTTATTTATTTAATCTTAGCCTTTCATGAAATTTATTATTATTCTTATTATTTACTTATTTATTTATTATTGCAATTTCAGTCATGCATTTTTTTATTTGCTATTATTTACTTATTTATTTATTATTGTCTTACTTTTTATTTTAAAATTTATGTTGTTCATATTTTTATATATTTTCACTCACTATTTATATTTTTACTTTTTTTGCTCGTTATTTATTTATATTTTTTACATATATACATATTATTTATATTTACATTCGTTATTAAGCATCTTTCATTTTTATTTTTACTTGTTTTAAATCACTTTATTTAGCTTATTATTATTACGATTTGATTAATAATAATAATAATAATAATATTATTATTATTATTATTATTATTATTATTATTATTATTATTATAGTATTCCCTTATTCATTTATTATATATCATTGTAATATTCTACCCATATAGCCATTTTATATTATCTCATCATCACTACATCGTACATTATGTTTAAATATAATTGGCCGTTTTTATATTATACCCCAAATAAAATAAATACATATTGTTTTAAATGTTACATTTGTTATTACTTAATGAAGGAAATTTTAAAATTAAGTCAATGTCTCGTATTTGGAGATTCGAGAAGTCGTGCCCTAACTTACAGGGTTCGACTTTCTCCTTGAATCTAGATAACTAGACATCCCTTTTAAAATTAAAACACATGAGATTTAAATAGTAATTAAATAAAGAGCAAGCTTATTTTCGAGGATTCGAGATGTCGTGTCCTAACTTAATGGATATGACTTTTTTGGTACTTCGAGATAAGAGGCCTTTTACACATGTTTAGATTTATTCAAGTGATTTTAATTAAAAATAACGTTATGCAAAATGAGATAATGCTTTTTTATTTTTTTTTTAAATTCACTTCAAATTTTCAATTCCTGACACTAAGACATCAAGTAATCAACTAGGTACCAAGTTTGGGTGTCATGAGGCTGCTAATCCTTCCTCGTGCATAACCAACTCTTGAACCTATTTTCTAAATTTTGTAGACCAAAAATTATTATTTTAGTCAGTCAAAGCTTTTATTAAAACGATCAAATTACAAGGTGATCTGATCACACCTCATAAAAAAGGATTGGTAGTGACTCCATTTTCGTTTGTTTCAAAATAAAAGTCGACTTTCAAAAAAGGGTTTCGACAAGGGGTATTTCGGGGAAAAACTTGTCACAGTGTTTTATTTGAAAAGTTTTCCAAAAAAAAATTTCTTAAACTCCGAGACTCCGATGCCAACTTCATTAAATACTATTAATATCACACTGTAGACAAACACTAGGATTGAATTGCATAAAATTTTAAGACTTTAAAAATTGAAAATATCTAGTGTTTATGTCTCTATGAAACTGTAGATGATATCTAAAAAACGTAAACTGAGATGGTATAATGAGTACCCACGGAGCACGAGCTTGTGGAATGTGAGGTTGTGGGGGCGTCATCGAGTGGTTCAAGCTGAGTCACCCTCTCTGGGAAACATGCCCAATCTTGAGACTAGTGAAACTACTGAAATGTCTGTCAGTGAGGGTAATAATCAGGAAATTGGGGATGATATTGTATCCTAAGCGATGTTAAGGATATTACAGAGGGTTATTAGGTCCCAAACTGGTACTGGGAATCATGGGCCCACTATTGAAAGGCTCCGATCTAATGGGGCTGAGTTGTTTAGGGGTGTTTCTAGAACAACCCCTACAGTGGCCAAATATTGGATGGAAACTAACGAGAGAATTCTGAAGGATATGAATTGCACTCCAGAACAAAAGCTTGAGGGTGTTGTGCCCTTATTGAGGGATGAAGCTTATCATTGGTGGAAACCGTTAGTTAGGGTTACCATGGCTGAGCACATTACTTGGACTTATTTTCAAGAGGCCTTTTAAAAGAAATATGTGGGTATTAGGTATATGGAGGCCCATCGGTTAGATTTTTATGAACTCAATAGACATGTCTGTGTCTAAATATGAGGTAGAATTTCTGAGGTTGAATCGCTATGCTCTAGGTATGGTGGCAACTCAAAAGGACAAGAGTCTACATTTTGAGGAGGGCCTTAGGTATTTTTTTCAAGTTGCCCCGTATCAAGAGAGAGTATTTGAGAACTTAGTTGAGAAGGCTAAAATCATTGAAGAGGTTAAGCGTGGAAAGAGGGATAAAGCAAAGGTTTAGAATAAGAGGGAGTATGGTTCCACTGGCCTAAATTTGCGACCTGTGAAGTAGGCTAGAGAACTCAGGCCATAACAGAGTGATGTAATAGTAGGTATTGGGGTTCGTGGGATTCTGTTGTGCAGGTTCTGTGGTAAGCACCATTCGGGCGAGTGTTAGAAGAGGTTGGGTGCATGTTTGAGTTGTGGTTCAATAGAGCACTGAGTAAATGATTGTTTTCACCAAGTTAATTAGATGCAAGCTCTGGTACAGAATAAGTTACAAAAATTGAGGGTTGGGTCGATACCTCAGAGGTGCCGTGATTCGAATAAGAATGGTAATGATGGGTAGGACTAGCGAGCACCGGTTCAGGGTACAAACAAAAAAGAGGCTAGCCAGCCTATTCTAATTTATGCTGTAAGGTGCAGAGAGGACTGAGATACGACCGAGGTCATAACAGGTACCTTTACTATCCATTCTCTACCTTACTTTACTTTAGTTGACATTGGATCTATACGCTCCTATATTGCATGTAATGTATCTAAAAAACTGGAATTGGGGTAGAAAATACTACTAGTACTGTTACTATAGTAATCCCTTTAGCACAATTTGTGGTAGTAGATATGATTTATAAAAGGTGCTCGTTGGAAGTTCAAGAGGCTATTTTTTGCGCTAATTTGATGGAACTGTCGTTTGACGAATTTGACTTGATATTGGGTATGGACTGGTTGGTTGAATATCAAGTCAAATTGGACTGTACTACTAAGAAGGTAACATTGAAGACTTTTGATGGTAAATAGATCATCATGGTTGGGGAGCATCGAGATTATCTATCAAATTTGATCTTTGTTATGGTAGTAGAGAAATTGGTCTAAAAATGGTGTGAGGTATTTTTGGCCTATGTTCGAAATGAAAGTGTTATTGGTCTAGTTGTGGAGAATATACGAACTATTAATGAGTTTTCAGACGTTTTTGTCAAGGAACTTCTAAGGTTACCTCCGGTCGTGAGGTTTAGTTTGGAATTGAATTGTTACTTGAAACAACACCGATGTACATTGCTCCCTACTGTATGGCACCAGAAGAACTCAAAGAGTTAAAGATCTAACTACGAGAGCTTTTGGATCGCAATTTTATAAGACCTAATATTTCGCCATAGGATACTCCGGTTATTTTTGTTAAGAAGAATGATAGTTCTCAGAGATTGTGCATCAATTATAGGCAGATGAATAAGTTGATAGTGAAGAATAATATCCTCTGCCTAAGATTGATGATTTGTTTGATTAGTTTCGAGGGATAACAATTTTCTCTAAGATAAACTTGAGATCTGGGTATTACCAGTTTAAATTGAAAGAATCAGATGTGCTTAAAACTACATTTAGAACTCGGTATGACCATTTCAAATTCCTGGTTATGCCTTTCGGCTTTACAAATGCTTCATATGCAAATTCTTCGTGAGAAGAAGTTTTTTGCTAAATTGAGTAAATACGAGTTTTGGCTAAAAGAGGTAATATTTTTGGGTCATGTGGTATATGCTGAGGGTATTCGTGTAGATCTAGAAAAGATAGAAGACATTCTGGAATGAAAGCAGCCTAAGAATGTTTCAGAGATTCGAATCTTCTTTGGTTTAGCAGGGTACTATCAGAGGTTTGTTGAGGGTTTCTCCTTGATAGCTGCTCCCTTAACTAAGCTATTAAGGAAGAACATATCTTTTAAGTGGTCAGATGATCAGTAAGCAATCTTTGAGAAGTTAAAATTCATGTTGGCTCAAGCTCTAGTTTAATTTAGTCGGAATCTAGGAAAGACTATGTTGTATACAATGATGCATCTCACACCAATCTCAATTGTGTATTGATGCAAGATGGAAAAATATTAGCTTATACTTCGAGACAACTTAAGCTACATGAGTGCAATTATTTGACTCATGATATAGAGTTGGCGACTGTGGTGTTTTCTTTGAAGATATAGAGACATTACCTTTATGGTGAGAAGTGTACTATCTACATGGATCATAAAAGTATCAAATATCTCCTTACCTAGAAGGAGTTAAATTTAAGACAAAGGAGATGGATTGAGCTGTTGAAGGACAATGACTATACTATAGAATACTATCCTGGTAAATCTAATGTTATCACTGATGCTCTAAGTAGAAGATCAATGATTAAGCTTAAGCCTATGTTTGCAAGATTGAGTTCGTATGAGGATGGCGATTTTTCAACTGAGTTGCAAGTTAAGCTTAAGTGGGTAAGTGAGATTAAGATTAAGCAACCTTTAGTGTATCCTTGTTGCCTCGGTTTAAACAAATTGAATACGGTAAGCTTGAGGATTTCAGGTTGATGTCTCAGGGTATTATGTGTTTCAAAGAAAGATAATGTGTGTCGAATGATCTAGATTTTAGACAGTCAATCCTTCGGGAAGTGCATAATAGCCCTTTATGCTATATATCCTGAGGGTAATAAAGTGTATCGTGACTTGAGGAAGTTGTATTGGTGGCCCAGACTGAAGCAGGAGGTGATATATTTTGTATTTAAGTGCTTAACTTGTCAGTAGGTAAAGGCTGAGTATTGGTTTCCTTTTGGGTTTTTGTAACCAATTAAAATTTCGTAGGGGAATTAAGAGAGAGTCACTATGGACTTTATTAGTGGGTTGCCCTTAACACTTACTAAGAATGATTCGATATGGGTTATGGTTGATAAATTGACAAAGTTGGCTCACTTCCTACCGATTCACACTAACTATTTCCTAAAGAAGCTAGCTAAGCTTTATATATTCGAAATAGTAAGATTGTATAGGGTTCATGTGTCAATTATTTCAAATCGAGATCCACGTTTCACATCTCGATTCTGGAAGAAGCTTTATGAGGTACTGGGTATTCAGTTAGATTTTAGTACGGCATTTCATCCATAGACAGACGGACAGTCCTGTAGGGTTATCCAGGTTTTGGAGAATATGTTAAGGAGTTATGTGATTGAATTTCAGGGTAGTTGGAAAGAGCATCTATCGTTAGTAGTATTCGCTTGCAACAACAATTTTCAATCTAGTATATAGATGGAACCTTACGAGGCTTTGTATAGTTGTAGGTGTCACACTCCTTTATGTTGGACTGAGTTGGGTGAAATAAAAGTTTGGAGTTTGGAGTTGGTTTAAGAGACCGAGGGTAATGTCAAACTAATTTGGGATAGATTGAAAGCAGCCTAGGATAGGTAAAAGTCCTATGCCGATCTGAAGCGAAAGGTAATTGAGTTGAGTGTCTGCTATCAGGTTTTCTTAAAAGTATCTTCGTGAGAAAAGGTATTGAGGTTTGGGTGAAAGGTCAAATTGAGCCTTAGGTTTATTGGATCATATTGAATTCTTAAGAGAATTGATTGGTGACTTATCGGCTTGAGTTGCCTCCCGAGCTGGATCGTATTCATGGAGTGTTCCATGTATCGATGTTGAGATAATATTGATCAGACCCTTTTTACATTATCCCGATTGAGGAGATTGAGGTTAGACCAGACTTGTCCTTTGAGGAGAAGCCTATGCAGATTTTGGATAGGGGGTAAAATTTCTTAGAAGAAAACATATCCCATTAGTTGAAGTTATTTGGCGGAACTATGGCACCAAGAAAGCCACTTGGGAGCCAGAAGAGTCGATTCGTCAACAGTATCTTCACCAGTTCAAATCAGGTAAATTTCGAGGCTGAAATTTCTTTTAAGGGGGTAAAGTTGTCACATCCGAAATTTCTAATTGAAAATGTTGTAAAATTATAAAAAAACATGAGTTATTGGTTAGGAGTTAATGAATTTGAACTTGAAACCCAAATTTGGTTCTCCTCTTTCGTATAAATTTTATTTACTGATTTTATGCCAAAAAACCCTAGCCGTCGCCTCCTAGTTTAACCTAGCTATAAATATTATTTTTACTCTCATTTGTCAAAAATTTTCCCAACTTTCTGATTCCCCTTGTCATCCCCTGCCTTTTCCCTCACTATTTCTCTGTAATTTTTTTTCTTTCTTTTCTTCCTCTTTGTGCCACCCCTTTAATCATCAACTTTCCTTGCCTCCTATTTTACTTTGTTATTTTTCTATTGCCACTACTGCACCTCTACAACCCCTTTTTCTCGTCTATTATCGTTGTCCTAGTAAGCCACTATCTTTTTCACTACCACCATTTTGGTTCTTTTCCTCTACTCTTCGTTATTTTTTCTATCGTCACAGATCTAAGCAAGTAAAGTAAGTGCAGAAATTTTACTTTAATTCTTTCAGATCTAAGTTTTTTCTCTTATTTTCATATTTCGATATGGCTAATTGATTTTTGGCATGACCAAATCATACAAGTTACCTTTTCTTTGGTGTTTGAATGTTCAAGGTCTAGATCCAAACCTTACGGATCAGCCGTAGCATTGGGAAGACTATTTGCAAAGTCATCATAAGTCAGTTAAGGTAAGCATTAATTTTCTACTTCAGATCTGACATTTTCGGTTAAAATTTATTGCTTGGCCAAACCCTGTGAGGGTAAAAGGGGGCTGATTATTAATGATTAAAACTTTATTGGGTACAGATTTGAGTGGGAGCTATCTAAATCTCAAACATAAGAGTTGTGAGAAAGTGATAGAGTTTAGATTAGCACTAATAGGTGTGAGTCTTCCTATATGTCTAATTAACTTGAAAATCATATAATTTATATTTAAATGATAAATTTTCTTGCTAGTTTTGGTTTGGCCTAATTGCCTAAGTGCAAATAAGTGGTGTGGTGAGCAAGTTACGTAATTAATTAGAAAGGCTGTTTATTAAAGGTCTTATTTAGGTGATGAAATTTTGAATTTAGTGCATTTATAGCTTGCTAGATTTTGAAACACTGATTAAGATGCATGTCTTATGCCATGATTGATATTGACTATATGATACCATGGGAGCATGCAATCATTACCATTAAATGAAAAACATGCAAAGCATACATTGACACCGAATATTGACTTGCATGTTAAACATGCCATTGTACTGAAATAGTTATTAAAAGCATGATGTGCTTACCGATTGTATGACATATTGCATCTGCATAGAGTGGGTATTTGTGGTTGACAGAGGTGTTCCATGGAGTACCGACGACATTTAAAGTCAACAATATTGTTTTCAATACACTACACTAGAGTACTGAGGAGATTGGATGATTTATTGCATTTTACTGGCAGCTTTATTTGCATACTGTTATTGGTAGTTTTAACCACATTGAGCTTCGGTTCTTACTGTTTTAGAGTTCGGATGACGATTTATGGGGAACTCATGGCGTGTAGAGGATGGTTGGGTAGGATTATTGTACTGTATTATTAAGAATGCCTTTTCATATGTTGTAATGCCATGATAAATTGTTTGATATGTTATAATAATTGTGTGCCTGTTTGACAGATTGAATGTTTATATTGCTTAGCTCACCCCATTAATTTACTCCTTACAGATAACCCTCAAGACTAGGGTCGGGTTCGACGTATAGAGGTTTCATCTCGTATTTTTACCTAATAAAGTATTCTGAATTTTGCTTTATTTATTCTGGTATTATTATTTTGGGACTGTAATTTTTATTTAAGTATGGACTGTGGTATGATACATTTTTAACTTGGATTTTGCTTGCATGAGTTTTTTAATGAAAATTGAACAAATTTTAAAACTGACTTATATGACTTAAAAATATGGATTTTTCTATGAAAATCAAATGCAATACTTTTTTTGCCGTGTAATGGTAAAACAAAGGTTTTAAAAGAGTTTTCCAATGAAATCAACTAAGTTTTATTTCAAATGACACGGCCTTTTAATAAATTAAAGTTAACAATAGATGACAGCTTTATTTGCATGATGTGCTTACCGATTGTATGAGTACTTACCGATTTTATGACATATTGCATCTGCATAGGGTGGGTATTTGTGGTTGACAGAGGTGTTCCATGGAGTACCGACGACATTTAAAGTCAACAATATTGATTTCAATACACTACACTAGAGTATTGAGGAGATTGGATGATTTATTGCATTTTACTGGCAGCTTTATTTGCATACTGTTATTGGTAGTTTTAACCACATTGAGCTTCGGTTCTTACTGTTTTAGAGTTCGGATGACGATTTATGGGGAACTCATGGCGTGTAGAGGATGGTTGGGTAGGATTATTGTACTGTATTATTAAGAATGCCTTTTCATATGTTGTAATGCCATGATAAATTGTTTGATATGTTATAATAATTGTGCGCCTATTTGACATATTGAATGTTTATATTGCTTAGCTCACCCCATTAATTTACTCCTTACAGATAACCCTCAAGACTAGGGTCGGGTTTTTCAATTAGACCCTTATGCGACCAAGCTAAGTTTTCTAAAAAATCAAACAAAATAATGGTTTTTCAATTAGACGTTTTTACTTAGCCACTTTGGTGGCTAATATAACCTTCGGAATTTGGTTATAACATTTAAGCCGGGTTTGGAAGGTTACACTAAGATTACTTAAGGCACATTTGACTTAATTTTCCTTGTTATAGAATTTTTTTAATAGGTTTAATTTCTTTAATATTTTTAGTCTCAATTTTCGTAATTTTTTTACAATTTTTACTTTTTATTACAATTTATATATTAATAAATAAATGTATGAGGTTGAAATAAAATTATAAATCATAATTATAATAATTCATGAAAAGTAATTATAACATCAACCATAATTATAATTGTACCCATGATGAATATATTAATAAATAAATTATTAAATAAAATATAATAATTGTAATGGTTTACTATTAAGAATAAATATTTTTTTATTTTAATTAGTCTTAAACTTTATTTAAAAAATTAACTTAATTAAAATAATAAAACAAAAAGTAAATTTAATCAAAATTTAAAATTACGCTTGTAATTTAAAATAACTTAAGAAATGAACCGTAATAAAATTACAATTTATATTAAACCATCTTAATACTATTTTATAATGTGAGCTTATGGATAATTGAAATCTAAATAATGCATCTTGATGATATTTAAGTTGAATTCAATGTCTTTTTTAACCACACAAATAACAAAAGAAAAAGCCAAATAGCCAAACCGTAGCCATCGGAGATGAGATGAGATGAGACAGTCTTTTTCATCATTTGATTGGTGGACGTGATCTTTGTGGGCTAATTACACTTTCCAAAGCACTAAGGTTGATTTGTGACTTGTCTTTTTCATACCGATAGCATTTGAGTTGATTGGCTACTACAAAATTTGTTTTTTTTCTTTAACGGAAAACTTACGTAACTTTTCCTATTTGTCTTTTCCGTAGCACTTAGGTTGATTGACTATATATAGAAAATCAACTTTTTGTTGATGTGGTGAGCGAGTCACCCAACCATTCAAAAACACATGCGGTGAAGGTGTCACCTAGTCATTTAAACAACAACCTACACAATCTAGACCAAAATGACCCAAAAAAATAATTATACAAATTATGCAAGTTAAAAAAAACTAACCTAAATAACTTGAAATAAATAGTAAATTTGGGTGAGGGACTTAAATGGCCGGTACTACATCAATTTTTGTCTCAATCATTACTAGATAATTTGTCAGGTATTAAAATAATATTTTTTGGGGTTGGGGGACCCAAATGGTCGGCACCCTCGTATTTTTTCCACTTGTATCATATTGATATACTTTACACCAGTATTTGAAAAAAAATTGGGCTGGAGGACCTTGATGGCCAACACCACTTTTACAAATAAAAGAATAATTTTTTTTGGGTGTTGGCCAACTAATGGCCGGTAGGCCAACTGATGGCCGGCACCCACTTTATCAGATAAAAAAATTTAGGCTGGGGGTACTAGATGATCGGCTTCAGCTTTTTCGTGGATTGAAATTTTTTTTCGTGTGCTGGGACATTGATGGTCGGCTTCCTTGTACCAGATTTGAGAAAAAAATTTGGTGCTAGGACACTGATGGCCGGCACCCTTGTACCAAATTTGAAAAAAAAAAATTGGATGCTGGGACACTAATGGCCGGCACCCACTTAGTTGGGATGTGATATTGTAGTTGGTTAGAAAAAAATTTGTTAAGTGTACCACAAAATGAGAGTTTACTATCAAATGTGGATATTGATTTTGGTAGTTTATCATCAAATCGGTGTGATGTGCCGGGTTGCAGATGGAGTGTTTGGGAGTGTACAACTGAATTTCGGGGTTGAATTATATACTGTCATTTTTCAATGGAGTTGAATTATATACTGTCATGTGAACCACAAAAGTTATGTCGTTAAGGGTCAGATGACTTCTTCCGCCATAAATGTAATTGTAGACATAATTCAAGCAAAATACGACTAACTATGGAGAAACTACTATTTAAAATGTTTGTATTATTTTTGTATTCGTAAATTAATTTTAGTCTGTATTATTTGTTAGCTGAATTTTATATTTTCGTAAATAAATTATTCTAAAATGTTTATATTATTTTGGGGTGTGTAAAATATTTTAATTCTTATTTGTTGGTCAAATTTTATATTTTCGTATATAAATTTTATATTTTCGTAAATAAATTATTCTAAAATATTTGAATTATTTTGGGGTGTGTAAAAATATTTTAATCCGTATTTGTTGGTCAAATTTTATATTTTCGTATATAAATTTTATATTTTCATAAATAAATTATTCTAAAATGTTTGAATTATTTTGGGATGTCAGTAAAAATATTTTAATCCGTATTTGTTGGTCGAATTTTATATTTTCGTATATAAATTTTATATTTTCGTATATAAATTATATATTTTTCATAAATTAGTTTTGGAGAATGTTTGTATTTTATTATATTGTTATCCGCTTAATATTATTTGTTTCAATTATATATTTTTGACTTAATATTTTGTACTATGCCAACTTGATAATTACGATAAAAATTCCAAATTTTTCATGTTTGTAGAAAAATTACGAATAAATATTTAAAAAATCAAAACTGTGTAGATCTCGATGACGTCTCCGGCGCCGACAAATAACGTTTGGGGTGCCTCACGCGACGGCATGCAGTTTGTTGAGGCGCTTGATAGTTGCTCGGGCTGATCTCCGGTGTCCTTTCCAGTGTATTGAAGAAAGATGTATAATTGTATATGCCATCAGCGGGGGTGATGGGGTATTGCGATATTAGAGGTGTCGAGCCAAAAATATCCTCAATGTTAGGTGTAGGTGATTGCTGATGGAGCTCCGAGTGGTATGAGGACGATCCGAAGTGTATCGAATGTTGAAGCTCAGGGTTTTTGCCAAATATCTCTTCGAACGAAGGAGGATTCGAATGGGGGGTATGCGAGGTTTCCTTGGATGCTTCATAGTCTGGCTTGGGGTCGGTGTTGGAGACAGAATCTGTGTTCTCAAATGGTATAACTCGGTTACGAGGTGTTTGTATTCTGGTCCTACGCCATCGGGTAGATTCTGGTTGCGCGTGTTTCGAGACCAACATGTATTGACCTTGGTAAATATAAGGCAACCTGTTTTCGAAATACCATTTTGCGTACTCGCGTGAAGGAGTGAACCTTGTGTTCGACACAAACAAGGAGGCCACCTCTTATATCAGGCGTTCCATAAAATGATATACAAAGCGTGTTGGTTTGCCCAATTTATGTGGTGCCTCCCCTTTTTGTCAATCATGTGTATTTCTCCTAATATATGTGGAGGGTCCAAGATGGATTGCATGCAACTGAACTGTCTTAAAACCTGATCCGCGACATACCACTCGGTCATATGAAAATTAATCAATGGCACGTTTGTTATAAACAAAGTTTGTTGGTCGTGTACACATGATGGTATGAGTGGCATAAATTTTAGGTCTAAATATGACATCTATAGAAACTGCACATTAAAGAGCAAACGTTTTTAGCTAAGTTTAATTTATTTTGCAAAAAAAAAAAGTATTTAAATGAGAAGGTCAGAAGCGTATTTTACCTAATCCTCAGAGTGAGTCTCTATCATTTGGCGGTATACAAGCATGATGTATGACCGTCTAATTTCCGGTACTGTCGCCTATATGAAATACATGTGAATATTTTCTATTATTATTTTTTTCATGCAAAAGTACTATACTATAAAATGAAGAAATAGAAGATATAGTCGAATGTTAAATCACAAATGTACAAGTGGTCAGGAAAACGATTGGTGGCTCACATCCGCCAAAAATGGCATCCGGTATAAGGCCCACGACTGCAGTAACAGGCAGAAACCGCACCATAGTCTTCGTAGATGGCTTTTTCGCTCTACAAAGCTTGCAATACAAACAAGCCAGTATTGCGGAGCCCCAACTATAGTTACCGGCTTGGGCCGGGTCTTTTAGTAGGGGGAGGTACATTATGTGGACCTTATTTTAATTTATGTTTGGCATCAATATCCCCCATATGAGTTGCAGAATGAACACTCTAACATATTAGATAATGTCCATCTATGTTGGATTGTTCCAGAGATGCTCGAACTTAGCTCTTAACTAAACGAATTTCAGCTCGGTTAGTTTTCCTCCCTCATCATCAAGGGGCACTCTTCCTAATAATCAGCTGCAAGTACCCCACGGATCGAACACTTTTCTAGGCCTGGTTAAAACTTCTCCATTGATAGACAATCCTAGCTAGACTGCTACGTCTTCCAGTGTGATTGTTGCCTCCCCACACGGGAGGTGGAACGTGTGTGTCTCGAGGCACCATCATTTAACCAGAGTTGATATTAAATCGGCCCATAGGTCAACAATCTGAACGTAAGTGGCTACCCCGAACCCCACAAAATCCAAATACGATAGCACCCTTCGATTCGAAAAATATCCTAGATCATGAAGTCGAGGTTTGACAACCTGATATCGTTCCTGAGGAAATAGTTAAAATAATAAGTTTTAATTATAGTTTAAACAACAAGATATTATCAATTAGTGAATATTTGTAAAAATTAGTGAATATTTGACTGCATTGTGAACAAATTTAGCAATATGGTTATCATTCTTCAAAAAAGAATTATCTGCCATTCCGGTATCTGTGACAAAATCGAAAAAATTATCAGGAGCGATATTAAACATAAAATAATAATTGAAAAACCTTTAATTTTGATGGAAATGTTTTAGTTATTTACATATTTAAAGCACTGAAAAAAATTGGGGAAAAGATCTGGTGACAGGCGGTGGTCGTTGGAGTTCAGTGGTGGTCAGCGATAGAACTTGCGATGGTGGGAAGGTTAGGGTCCAAAAAGGGATTTATAATGGGGGAACCATTGGAGGGTGAGGGAAATAATTATGAAGAAAAAATGAAAAAAAAAAGATATGACAGCACCGTGACCTGTGCCCGTCGAGTCACATCAATGCGGGCCTGATACCAACCACCAATGGATCGCGGCCCTGTTGGCACATCAGGCTTGAAGCCGGCCATCTAATGGCCATTTTAGCTAGGCCTGAAGTCGGCCATTACTTGGCCAATCTAGTCCGATTCTATGCCTGGGCCTTACATAGCTGGCTTATCAGGCCTGACACCGGCCATTGCCTTCCCATTTTCTTTTTTTTTTTCTTTTTTCAATTAAATATTAAATTTATTTCTATTAATTAAAAATAAAAAATTCAATTAATTTTTAATTTAAACTATAATTATTAAGTTAAACTTTAATTATTTAATTTTAAAATTGATTTTTAAATTAAAATTAAGAATTTCATTTCATTTTAGTTTATACTTTAATTATCAAGTTAAACTTTATGTAATTAATTTATTTACTTAATTGAAATGTATTAAATTATAATAATTGAATAATTTATTTATTTAATTTATTTACTTTACACTATATAATAACTTAACAATTTATTTATTTAAAACATTTATTTTGCACTATATAATAATTGAATAATTTATTTATTTATTTTACTTTACACTATATAATAATTTAATAATTTATTTATTTAAAACATTTATTTTACACTATATAATAACTTAATAATTTTTTTTAATTTGTTTACTTTACACTATATAATAATTGAATAATTTATTTATTTAATAATTGGATATTTGAATAATTTATTTATTTATTTCACACTATTTTTTAATAATTCTTTTTTTTTACAATAATCATGAAATAAAAAAAAAGACTTGTCTTATTCGTTGTCTTCCAATCCGACATTATGGGAAGATTGATCGCGAACATAAACACGATGTGGGCAAGTTGATCTGTTGTAGTCGGATGTTCGTAAGACCGTACACTATTTAGGCTCGTCTGTTTTTCTGGTATCCATGTCATTTTGAATCCTTGTCAACTGTGGTCAACCTTTAGGATGTCTACGAAGACTACGGTTCAGCAGCATCTTGAAAGCAAACGACGGAGCTTCCCAATTCGAGACATCCGGCATTACAGGAAATTCGTTCCCCCAAATATGCAATGTGCATTGCAGCATGTAGACTTCATCTATGAAATGTTTGACGTCTAGCTTTTCATACGCACATGCTGCATTAACATGTGCACACAAATATCGAAGAGTTTGGAACCTACTGCATTCACAATGCTTGTTTCGCAGATCAACAGCGTACGACTTGGGCAGAAGACCTGAGCGACTGCCTACATACTCTTGAACCCAAGTGTTTCCAATTCGCGCGAATATAGTTCTGCGTTCATCCTCCGTACCTTATTCGTGTTTACTTTTATTGCGTTTCGGATGCCCTCAACGTACATGTGCCCGACCTACATCTACTTTACTTGTCTCTGCCCCATCCTTCGCATCAACGTTGCCAATTTATAGAATGTTGCTAAGAGAATAGCCGTAATTGGCAGATGATGTGTATGCCTCAAACTGTGTGAACCGCTTCTACGAGGTTAGACGTTATGTGACCATATTGAAACCAATCATCAAAACTTTGACTCATTACTAGTTCTCCATTCTACCCAACCACTGCCGGAGACGACGATTTTTGGGTAACGAATTCATCTGAGCTTCAAGCCTCGCAAACCTTTGCTTGAATCGTCGCAGTTCTAACTCGTACCCTGTGTTTAAAACAAATAATTTATGAAACAATTAAACAATTATAGATTTATAAAAGGGAAATTTAGAAATACAAACTTATAAATCTTGAAAATATACAAATCAATTTTGGAATAGTGTTTTTTTTACCCATTTTTATGAGTTCTCTATGCCATTCTTTATTTTTATGCTCTCTTTGGAAGTTTGATGCGAAATGTTAGATGCAATAAACGGACCTCCGCAAAACCCCCGAACACCTTACCACAACAACTAATCTCGTCGATCTATCAGATATGAGGCAAACATTGTCTTGCCTAACAACGTGTCTCCGCAGATTTGACAAGAAAAATTCCCAATACTCAAAGTTCTTACTTTCTACGATGGCAAAAGTGATAGGAATTACATCGAGGTTCCCATCTTGTGTAACCGCAATCAGGTGTATTGCGTGTATAACTCGTATAACCATGTTTCTTCCACCTGCACCATTGGCTTGCAGTGAGGGAAGGCTCTAACACACGGATCAAACGTCCAAAACACTCGGTGAAAACCCATTTCTCGATTCTATCTCATTGTCCGGGCCTTTATACTATAGTGTTTACAAATCAGTTATCGTTTTTGTCACATACTCTTGCATCGTGGTTATGCACCATTGAATTTCATTGTATGACACATCCCAATTACCGTACAACTGATTCATCGCCAATTGTTTCTCCTGCCATGCCTTTTTGTATGAAACCTTGTATTTGAACCGAGCTTATATGTCCGTAATAAGAGTCGATATAGGGATGGAGGGTCTATCTTTCACTAACGGGATGATGCAGTTGCATTTTTTTTTTTGCATCCAATTTTCGATGGTCTTGCGACATACGAGCAGCCGTGCAAGTGTGAGGACCTTCTATTTTCCTTATTGTCCATATTTGGGTTCGTTGCATTAATGCAACTTGAACATGTCAGTTACAGCCACTTGAGGCTTTCCAACGTTCTCCAACATATAAAGATTATGTTGACTTCGTGAATTTATAATCGACAGAGAGCTTTAAGTTGTACTTCTTTATTGCATGTAAGCAGTCTTTCTTGTTATTGAATTCTTTTCATACAAACAACTTTTCAGCTTCTGATTTTTCATCTAGTAAGTGAGTCGATACTATATCTAGATATTCAGAAAACTCACACGCAAGCGCTGCATCAGGATCTGCATCGGTCATAAAGGCCCCTGGATTATTACGGATAGCTATACCAGATACCGTGTTCCTGACCGAGATGTCATCCAAATTGGGATCACTCGAATATTCAATATCATGCTCGGACTACTCTTCATGGTCGGACTGTTCTTCATTACTGGACTCTTCCTCATCATCTTCTATGGTGGCCCACACCTTCGGATGAATCTCTAGACGAGGATATGATATTGGGACGTTATACGAACATCTACCATAGTTTGAATTTTTGGGAGTTTGTAGTGGTCGTCCACAACTCGATTGATCGTTCCAGAAAACATTAAGATAAAAATCAATTCCAGAACACTGACTTACTGGAATTTCAACTTGAACAGGATTTGGTTCAGCTATATTCGCAAACAACTAAACTGGGCTAGGGTTTACAATCATTGTCCCTAGATCATCATCACCTTCAAGTTCTATTTTCGTGAACTTGAGCGGATCTGTTGAAATCAAAAATTTGTAAAGCAATCTCAACATCTATTTCCTGCATTGGGTAGCTATTTTTGTACCAATCTTATGCTTCAAATCTGCTAGCAAAGCACGTTTGTTGAATCTTATTCTGATTTTTTTCTGACTTTGAAAAACAAAACCTTCTTCAACTATATTTATCATTTCTCTGTCGAAATGAACATAAACTAATAAAATTTGGGGTGCCGGCCATCAATGTCCCAGCACCCAAAAATAATTTTTTTTTCTTAAAATTTGGTACTGAGGTGCTAGCCATCAGTGTACCTGCACCCTAATTTTTTTTTTTAAAAAAATTGGGTATAGTGGTGTCGGCCATTTACTTCCCTTGACCCAAATTTTTTTTTTAAACCTGGTACTAAGTAGGTGCTGGCCGTCAATGTCCCAACAGCCATTTTTTTTTCAAATCTGGTATAAGGGTGTCAGCCATTAGTGTCCCAACACCCAATTTTTTCTCAAATGTGGCGCAAGGATGCCGACCAATAGTGTCCCAACAGACGGAAAAAAATTTTGGTCCCCGAAAAAGCTAAGCCGACCATTTGGTACCCCCAAGCCAAATTTTTTTATCTGATAAAGTGGGTGCCAGCCAACAGTTAGCCAGCACCCAAAAAATTTAGTTTTTTATGTGTAAAAGTGGTGTCGGCCATCAGGGTCCCCTAGCCCCAATTTGTTTTTCAAATACTGGTGTAAAGTATACAAGTATGATCGGATAGAAAAAAATACAAGGGTGCTGGCCATTTAGGTCCCTCAGCCCCCAAAAAATATTATTTTAACACATGACAAAATTATCAGGTAATGATTGAGACAAAAATTGAGGTAGTGCCAACCATTTAAGTCCCTCTACCCATATTTACTGTTCATTTCAGGTTGTCTGGTTGATTGTTTTCTAACTTGGGTCATTTGTGTAATTATCTATTTTTTTGGGTCATTTTGGTCAAATAGCCTTTAGAGTTCCTAAAAACTCAATAGGCAATTTCATTTGTTTCCTGACCAACATAAGATAAAAAAAAAAGTTGAGCTTGGATTTGGCTTCCAGGTTGTATGTATAAGAAAAACATTTGTTTAGCGATTTGTCAAGTGATTAAGGGTCTCTTTGGATGGACATTTATCTTTAGTATGGTGTGTTTAGGTTTTTTTCCTCACGTTACATTATTGCTACAGTATCTAATATTATTGACACCATTGTTTTTACACTAACCGTGTTGAGAAATATACCCATATTGTAGTAAACATGTAATTATTTTTCTATGTATTTGAACAAGGAATAACTAAATAAAGTTAATTTCATATTTTACTATTATGTATTTTGTGTTACTGCCTTTCATGTTTTGCATGCATATCAAAATTGTGATAAGCAAATATTAGATCATTGATTGTTTAAGTTCAAACTGATGATAAGTGGCACTGTAAGAACGTTTACATTGCAAGAAAGACAACTTGAACGTTTACATTGCAAGAAAGACAACTTACTTCCGTAGATAATTTAAACAAGACTATAATCTCGTAAAACAATCAAATGTGAGTTCTTTTTCTTACAATGTAAACGTTCTTACAATGCCATTTATCAAAATTATTATGTCGTTTACAATTTCAGTTGGAGAGATGACTAGTCTTGTCTATTTGAGTAGTTGACTTCACAGGTAGAGATATAGATTTATTCATTGAAAGAATGATCTAACTAGACCTAAGATGAGTTAATTTTGAATTTGTTTGTAAATTAATTCACTTGTGACGTTCATGGTATGATTTACCTAAATCTTGAGTTAGTCACTGACCATGCATATATAACTCATGTGCTTTGATATAAGTGGAGGCTTAAACTCTGAAGATGGTTGAATCCATAGTCGGTATGTTGGGTACATGACTTGTGTATGACATGACTTTACTAGCAACAATGGAATTCATAACTCGATTAAAGAGTTAACGATATCCTTTCATTATCATTGTGTGGATTGATAAATATGGAATGTAGTCACGGGTTGCTTGTTCTCAAAAAGACAATTTATCACAGTCATTTGTTGACAGTGATCATATTAATCATTAAGAAGACACAACGATGAAAATGAGATAAAATAGGATTATATTGAGTGAACGAATTTAACTCAAATGAATCAAGGATATCATATGGGGGTAACAACACATGACAAGGTCATTGTACAAAGCAGTTGGATGACTTGCTTTTGTAAAGAGTATACAATAAGGACTTTTCATTCATGGTACTTATTGTGGATGACTCCATAATTAAGTAAATTGTGAATTATTGAAACGATGCTTCTGGACAATTACAATTACTCGAGTCTAATTTTATATGTCTGATTGGTTTCCCCGCCAGCTCAACAAAAACTCGATTGAGCTGCATTTGAATCAGAAGAAAATTGTACAATTTTAAAAATAATTTAATTGAGTCAATTTATTCGACGTGAAATTAAATTAGGCGGTCCTGAGACTTGTTCAACTAGAGAATTTGATTAAAGAATTTTCTTGAAAATTTAATTTGGAAAATCTAAGTGATTTTGAGGAAAATTAATTTTGATCGAGTAAAATTAAATTAATCAAATTAATTAAAATTAATATGATATATTTGGAAATTAAATTCAAGTCAGACAATTAGCCCAATGGATAATTAAACTTGAAAATTGGACTTGAGATCGAAAATTGGGCTAAAGAACCAAAAATCGAGATTGATACCCAAAACTGGTTGAACCGGGCTCGGTATGTAAAACAGGGTTAAAGTTCCAACCAGTGGCTAGATCAGATTGATTGGGTCGTCATTGGCCTGGATCGAACCAACAAAAGTCAAACCGATTCGGGGTGCCATAAGGGTGTCGCACCTGCGACAGCGTTGGACACGACAGTGTCAACAACTACGATGGCGGCATTTCGATGGCCGACGAATGGCCGACAATGGCGGATCGTTGGTGATTGAGCAATAGAAGAATTACACTCCTACTGGGACTCTATCAGTTAATTTGATTTCAGATCAACTATTCCAAAAATAATATTATTTTTAATAAATTTAATATTATATTTAATTTAATACTTTCTTATAGATAAATATTCTTTAATTTAATAGATTTAATATTATATTTAATATAATATTTATCTAGATAAGTATTGTAATAGCCCATTTTTGCCCGGCCCATTTCAGTATTTAAAATAATAAACCCCCTAAAAATAAAAATAAAACAAAATCCAAGTCTAGTACAAAATTACAAACATATAATTTGGCCCAATCGGAATGGCCCATTACTTGAAAAGATTTAAGGTCTATCTATAAGCTTGACCATATGGAAATATAATCTTTAAGGATATGCAATCTTAGATATGATACAATCTTAGATATGATATGCAATCTTAGATATGATATGCAATCTTGAAGATATGATCTTGTAATCTTGGAGATTTAATTTGTAGATATCCTTTAATCTTAACCGTTGATGTAATTGATCTGTACCGTTGGATTTGGGGAGGCTCAACTATAAATAGAGGCCTCTCCCTTCATTGTAAATCACTTGAGTTTTGGGAAGCAATAAGAATTCTTGAGAGCATTCACTCAAATTTCTCTCTCTCTTGCGTTCTTACTCTCTGTGGTTTGTTCTTATTTTATTCTTTGTCTATCTTAGTTTTTCAACCCTTTTTTTTATTTTAATTTCTTCATTTTTCAAATATGTATATTTATTCCTATCTTTTATACATTTGATTATGTATTTTATATATTATAATATTTAACCTTTTTATATAGTTTATTTTCAAATATATATTTTCTATGCATGTATATATATTATATTATCATTTCATGTATTTTGAACTATTGCATTATATTTTTATAATTTGTAAATGTTCTATTTATTCATTTTTTAGTGTATGTCATTTATCTTATTTGTGCATAGTTTCATTTTTTTATATGCTATGTTTAATTATTTCTTTTATGTGCTATTTTATGATATATATTGTTGTCTAATTTTTGCATGTATTATGTTTTTCTTTTAGTTTACTCATGTTTTTATTTGTTTATTATCTTATATTTACCTAGTATGATTTTTTCATTAAACGTATGTTCATGTTATTTAGTTTTGTCTTAATGATATTATTTATGTTTGTATGGAAATGTTAGAATATTTTGTACATCTATGCTTCATGATGCGTTAATATGTCATCCTAAAACGTCATTTAAAATAATATTCCAAGATTTTTTTTTTAAAAAAATAAAAGGCAATGCTTGATGTTTGGAAACTTCGAGAAAAATAGTGCCCTAACTTACTGGGTTGCGACTTTTCTCGTTGAATTCGAATAGTCAAGCACCCTTCTAAGTGATTTTGAGTTTTCAAAACTTAAACAATTATTTCGAGATTTCATAACATAGTGTCCTAACTTACTGGATATGGCGTTTTGTTGTTTCGAGATAGAAATTTTCGAAAGACGAGCTTAGTTTCGAAGGTTTTAAAATGTTGCGTCCTAACTTACTGGATGTGATGTTTTGACTCGTTTAAAATAAGTGAGCCTTAATTTTCAAAATTGAGACATTCGAATTAAAAGAGGTTTGCATCTTAAAACTTTCAAATTTCCGACATTAAAGACACTTGATAATCAATTAGGTACCAATTTTTGGGTGTTACGAGGGTGCTAACCCTTTCTCGTACATAACCGACTCCCGAATCTGTTTTCTCAACTTTCGTAGACCAAAATTAATGTTTTAAAACAAAACGTTTTATAAGGTGATCCAATCACACCTAAAAAGATTGGTGGCGACTCCCGTTTTCGTTTTTCTTAAAGTCGATTCCCATTTTCCAAAACTCGATTTAAAAATGGTTTCGATAGCTTGGCGACTCCACTGGGGACTAATAAGAGAGTCAAGCCGTGTAATTGATTATCTCTTGTCTTAATGTCAGAAATTAAAAATTTTAAAATTAATCCTTTTTGCATTACATGTGTTTGTATTATTACATGTGTTGCTATATTCTGATACGCATTGCATTTGCATGACCGTTGTGGTCACACCCTTAAGTGGGAGTGAGAAGCTACGCCTTCGTGAGGTTTTCGCCTCCGTGCAGGATAATGGATCACTTTTGGGATACATCCGTACCTATGGTTTCGTGAGATTTTCATCTCCGTGTAGCCATAGGGAAATGTATTCCCCTGAACTGAACTCGTTTCAAATGAGCCTATAATGGGTGAGGATCAAGGAATTTGCTAGTTCGGGTACCTCAAACTTTTGAAACAAACCACATATAGAAAAACCGTAAGAGCTCAATATAGATAGAATTATACTTAGGTTATCTTTGTGTTTATTAATATCATATGATACTAACTGTTTTCTTTCTTTTATGCATTTCATTTTGCATTTAAAAGGTATCGATTCACGGTCAGTTTCTAAGTTAGAAAGTTTTATTATGGAGAACGGACTTCTTGATAGAATAGAGGGCAACGCTAACATCCATAAATGGTCAAAGGAAATGCTGAAGGATACATATCAGAATTATGGGGTTACACTCGCATCAGCGTGGTGCAAAATAACCTCCAGGAGTTAAAGGAAATATGGGATCAATAGAGTAATGAAGCCAAGTAGTTGTTCTACAATAACTAAAGGGACTTGCAGTATTTGCTTGACAGGAGGATAGATGAGCAATTCAAAGTGAGTGTGGGAGTATTGATGGACACTTCTACCATTATAGCATTTCTCTTTCATATGAAGACGGTTACCATGTGGATGGTAAGGGTATTGGAAGGAAAGTGATTGATAGAGTGCATGAGACCTACAAAAATGAGTTGGATGGAAAGAATTTTGCCTATGATGGTAAAAAGCTTGTTTACTATAGGACCGCTACCAAACAACAAGCTTGAGTTTACTGTTGTACTTATCAGAAACAATGGAAATGCAAGCCCCGATGGCCTGGATAGCTCAAGTAAGCGTGAAAAAAAGTGATTAAAGAAGACCGTATCATACAAAGACCTTTAGAGATTAGCTATGCTGCGAAGGTACCGAGGCAGGATGCTCTACGTGGCTAGAAATCTGAAAGCTCTCAAGAAACATTAAGGATATAGGATATTATTTTAAGGTAGCACACTGCAGAATGGGATACCTACCTGTTCCCTAATCTATCTCAAAATAATCGTAACAACTTCATGTGTATTGGAGGAGGTGCCCTTAGTTGCACGGATTACCTCACGGGTGAGGTCGTAGCTCAAAATCAGGAGGCAGCTGATTATTTACAGACATTGGCGGCACAGGCTGACATATTAAGCACCAATATGAGCTACAATCTGATTGTGGCCAAGAGTTTGTTTTGTTGTTAAAACTTTAGGCATTAGGGCGAAAGCGTATTTGTAATCCATTTATATGTAAAGATATTCTTTTTCTAAATAAAGTTTTCTAAATGAGATTGAATCGAGATCGATACCCTTTGCATTCATTTGCATCTTATAGCATTTCATTGCATCATTTGCATTCAAAATTATAAAAAGACCCTAATTAGTTAAAGTTATTAAAAAGAGAAAGAAAAAGAGAGAGAGAGAAGAGGGTCACGGCTGAGTGAAAAAGAAGTTGAATGGGAATTAACGATGTTCCCTTACATATCCCCGACTTTTGTGTTAGGAGGGATAGCTTACCCAGAGAAGGGGGTGTTTGGAAATGAAAATCATCCCATCAATGTCATACATGAGGAAGGGACTGAACAAAGAAACCTTGAGGGCATTCGCCCTTATGAACCTGGAAGTTCTTTAAACAATTGGACTGTAGAAGAACTTCCTGTAATCTTTAGGAATTTTACGGAGTAATATTCAGAACACTCTTGTTGCTCTAAATCCTAGAAGTAATGAGATTTCTTTTGAGAAATGGGCTCATGTTCAGACATTTTTATTTTAATAAAACATACTTTTATTATTCATCTGAGTAAATATTCTTTCATTTTGATTCTTTTGACCTTTAATATTCTTTATAAATTTTCATTCATTTCATGTAAATAGTCATTCTTGAATTCATTTATTCCTTGTATATTCTTTTGTGTGCCTATCATAGATCCCTAGATATCAATGACACGGGCAACGATACTACAGATTCAAAGTTCCTTTTGAGTGTAATATGTGTTTAGAGGAATCTCAGTACTTTGAAGGTGACAGAAATTGTGACTTGTTTCTGAATTTGTTGAAAATGGTTTTTACCCCATGAAGTGGTGGCAGGAAATATAGCCTTAGAGGAAGGAAAGATTGCGAAATTGGAATTAGCTGAGGAGACAAAACAAGACCTTGTTGAGACTATTATAGGAATTGAAAAATGTGGTCCAAAGACGCATGCAGGAGGATTTGCAATTGCCAGAATAAACATGAGGTTTTGGGGCACTGTTGGTCCACCATGGAAAGGGATCGCATCAGTTGTACAATGAATGCCAAATTTAAATGAGTCAAGACTTATGGGGCATGTATGTTATGGGCCCGAGCTCGTCAAAAGTTTCAAGTCGACAATGACTCATCTTTGTGGACGCCAACTACTCCATTAAGAGGGGAGATAGCTTCATATGCCAATATTACAAAGTCAAAAGTCATCCATTTCAAAAAAAAGATTATATATAATCGCACAATGCCAAAAGTTTGCGTCTTTTCAAAGATAATGCGCCATACCACAAGACAACAAAGGTTGCCAAAAGAAAAGAAAAGAAGAAAAAAAACAAATTACGTAAGATGACCAAGATCGGTAAAAATTGGCATAAGAAACTACCGCTTACTCTCTATGCTTCTACTGGGCAAACACCTTCAATTCCAGCTTGTTTCAAAAGTTTCAACCATCATCCTTGAATGGGTGCATTGTTTGGCTTTCCTCGATCGATGTGTGCCGTCAATAGTCTGCGATGGTTAGCTCCAAAGCGGTGGCCATTGATTTCCAACTATGGGGCATCAGTCGCATACGCCTTTGAAGCTTAAAATGATAGATTCTTTCTTCAAAACCAGTTTCTGACAAAGTGGATGACGGTATCATGAAGGAAGCTCTCTTAGACTTCTATACAAGTTCAGGGAAGAGGAAACCTGATCAAATCATTATTTTCAGGGATAAGGTTAGCGAGTCTCAATTCAATCAAGTTTTGATCAAGTTATTGAGGCTTGCAAGTTCCTTGACGAGAAGTGGAACCCTAAAGATTGTGGTTATTGTTGTACGAAAAACCATCATACCAAGTTTTTTCAGCAGGGATCTCCTGACAATGTGCTACATGGTACTGTCATTGACAACAAAGTATGCCATCCAAAGAACAATGATTTTTACCTTGGTACCCATGCTGAATGATAGGAATCACGAGGCAAACCCACTATCATGTTCTCTTAGACCAGGCTGGGTTTTCTGCTGATGATCTGTAAGAGTTTGTTCATTCTCTATCCTATATGTATCAAAGGAGCACCACAGCCATATTTGTTGTGGCTCCTATTTGCTACGCTCATTTGGCAGCTTCACAGTTGGGGGCAATTTATGAAGATTAGGGATGTTTCAGAAACATCATCGAGTCATGGTGGGATGTATGTTCCGGGAGTAATCCCTGTACCTCAGCTTTCCAGGTTGAAGGATAAAGTCAGCAACTTTATTCTTGTCTGCTGAGAATCATTGAACCATCTTTTGTAGGGTTTGACAAACAATGGCCGGATCATTGTTGGGGCAATCCTTTCTCATGGGTTTATGAATCAAGATTTTTCCTCCAAGCTTTGATGGAGTCAAGAATTGAATACCTCTAGTAAACTTAACTTAAAAGTATTCATCCTAAGAAAATGTACCAAGAATGGATGTCACAGACTTATGACAAAGAAGGTTCATCCAAAAGAATTTCATAAAGGAAACCTTGTGCTGAAAGAGGTCCTTCCCATGCAAAAGGATGCCGAATTGGGAAGGGCCATATGTTGCGAAGAGGGTTTTCTCTAGAGGTGCACTGATTTAACAAGAAATGGATA
The DNA here is from genome assembly GCF_025698485.1 of Gossypium arboreum. Classification (NCBI taxonomy): domain Eukaryota; kingdom Viridiplantae; phylum Streptophyta; class Magnoliopsida; order Malvales; family Malvaceae; genus Gossypium; species Gossypium arboreum. The sequence goes on from NC_069080.1 coordinate 20,564,537, forward strand.
GGAAGAATTTATCTGATCCAGTGAATTCGGACTCGGTCAAGGAGTACTTTTTCTGAAGGAGAAGGGAAGCCAAGGTGAAAACCCGCAAAGGGCACTTTGGGACTTCTATTTCAAAAAAAAAGGGAAAAAAAAAGCAAAAGAGAAAAAAATAAAAACAAAAAAGATAAAAAAGAAAAAAAATGGAGAGGCCAAGGTGAAAACCCGCAAAGGGCGCCTTGAGACCAAAGGGGTTTTGAGTTGAAAACCCGAAAGGGCAGCTCAAATTTGGAAAGTCATGCAGTGACCTTGTTATACCGGATTCGACAAGAAGTGAAGTATGTTACATATCGAGGTATCAATGAATTACTTTGGATCTTTTAAACACATGTTGAACTCAAGAAAGTCTTCATAGAGCTGGTGTATAGACGCTCAAGCGGCGATATCTGGGGCATCTGATTTCTTCCTATTTACTATCTTTTGATTCTTTTTCTTCGCAAAGATATGTTCTCCGGTTTATCTTTTTGCATTCCTTCCAATACTTTTTCCAAATATAATTATCCTCAGGATCAATTTATTTGTCTCCCATTATTCATAAAGCATGTTGCATTGAAATAATGATAGATGAACTAAAATATCTTCACAAACGAAGTTTTGCATATTACTCTGGAAATTTCTAGATAATACAAGAAACCGAAACAAGACAATTGTTTAAGGAATTCTCATATGTATGGGTTGGAGATACTAGAGATTTTCTTCTTCATCCAAAAGGTGGTTGGACGTTTTAAGCAATATTGATCTTAAGAAAGGATCATTTTATAAACATCTTGAGTGGGTCGTAACATTCGGGAATGGTACGGTAGACCAAATTGATGGAGAAGATTCGAGGCATCTGAAAGCGAGTATGATTGATATGTCGAGAAGAACGAGGTGGAAAGCTCGATAGATGAATGAGTGATGACGTCCAAAATAGGAGTTATTTTCATAAACATTTTGCATCATAATATGTCTAATTAGGAGCATTTGACTCATTTCAATCATGGCATCTTAATTATTTGGCATAAGCATAAATTCCATGAAATTAATTCTCTGGTGGATTCCTAGTGGACAATGTAGCAAGATTGATTGAAAATTACAAAATTCAGTGCCTTAATCCCCTAAGTAGTAGGGTAACAAGTTAAATTTACGATCTTATCTCCCTAAGTAGTAGTGGAGCAGATCAAGACTCGCCTTAATCCCCAAGCAAGAGGGTAACAGTTAAATTTGCAGATCTTATCTCCTAAGCAAGAGTGGAGCAGATCAAGACTCGCCTTAATCCCCAAGCGGTAGGGTAACAAGTTAAATTTGCAGATCTTATCTCCTAAGCAAGAGTGGAGCAGATCAAGACTAGCCTTAATCCCCAAGCAAGAGGGTAATGTGTTCGCAGATCTTATCTCCCTAAGCAGTAGCGGAACAGATCGACGACGACTCGCCTTAATCCCCTAAGCAGTAGGGTAACAGGTTAAATTTGCAGACCTTATCTCCCTAAGCAGTAGGGTAACAGGTTAAAACCTTCATTTATTAGGTTATTTATACTTTAGGATTCATTTTACTGTTAATAGTAATGTTTTAGTAAAACCATTGTGTAATAGCTTTACTTTGTAGAACTCGTTGTAAACCAATGCAGCGAAAAATTAGTAATGATGTAAAATTTTACTTAGGTCGAATAGCATGCAATTATCAGTTATTAAGTTTGAGCAACTTGGGTGAATAACGCATGCATAAAAATCCCAAACCAAAACTAGCAAGCCACAATCCAAATAATAATTTTACAGTCCAAAACAAGTGAAAAATTATAAAGAAAATAATTCGATATTAATAAAATAGTCTGATGTCCGAAAAGTCATCTGCATGCCAGGTCCGATCCTAGTTGTAGACACTCAATTTTTCCCGGGCCCAGAAATAAGTCCAAAAACAAAAATAATAAACCCCAAAAAAAAACGAAATCCAAGTTCAGTCTAGAATTACAAATATAATTTGGCCCGATCGGAATGGCCAATTACTTGAAAAGATTTAAGGTCCATCTACAAGCTTGACTCATATGGAAATATAATCTTCAATGATATGCAATCTTAGATATGATATGCAATCTTAGATATGATTGCAAGCTTAGATATGATATGCAATCTTAGAAGATATGATTTTGTAATCTTAGAGATTTAATTTGTAGATACCTTTTAATCTTAACCGTTGATGTAATTGATTTGTACCGTTGGATTTGAGGAGGTTCAACTATAAATAGAGGCCTCTCCCTTCATTGTAAACGGACTGGAGTTTTGGTAAACAATAAAATTTTTTGAGAGCTTTCACTCAAATTTCTCTCCCTCTTACGTTCTTATTTTCTACAGTTTGTTCTTATTTTATTCTTTGTTCATCTTCGCTTTTCAACCCTTTTATTTTGACTTAATCCATGTTTCCTAATTTTTATATATTTTAATTTTTAATAATTTTAGTATCATATCAAACTCTTTCATTTTTAATAATTTTTTAGTATTACTCTTAGTAAATTATTTTTAAATTGTACTCAAATCATTATTTTAAAAAATATATTTCATTTAATTGTCATATTTTATCCAAAAGTTTTTCTAAAATGAGGCAATGTTTTTCGTATTTAGGAATTTGGGAAATAGTGCCCTAACATACTGGGTTGCGATTTCCCGTTTGTCTAAATGCCTAAATTATCCTTCTAAATAGATTTTGTAAATCACGATATGATTTTAGTTACGGGAGTTTAAGAATATCGTGTCCTATCATGCTGGATGTGATGTTTGTATTCTTTCGGAGCTAAGGAATCTCGATTTTTTCAACTTAAATAATTCCAGTTTTAAAAAAGGGATCCTATTTTTAAATCCTTTCAAATTTTTGACATTAAGACAGAAAACTATTCATTTTGGTACCAATTTTGGGCGTTGCGAGGGTGTTAATCCTTCCTCATACGTAACCGACTCCCGAACCTGTTTTCTTAATTTTCGTAGACCAAAACGTTTTATAAGGTGATCCAATCACACCTAAAAAGGTTGGTGGCGACTCCCATTTTCGTTTTTCAAAAGTCGATCCCCATTTTTCAAACATCCCTTTAAAAAATGGTTTCGACACTAGTCTCGAGCATTACCTGAGAAGTTTTAGACTAAAGGGGTGAGCTTATGAAGGCTCAGTGTGAGATTAATAAAAAATAAACTGTAACACCTTACACCCCACTTGATCGCCGAGTTCAAGCTACAGGATGTCACATTCATCACCAGAGCAACTGCAATCAATTTTATTCAACTTTAAACCATTGTAAGATTTAATTGAATAAAACAAACATTAATCACAATAACTAACCATTCACGGGATTTATACGAGCTTACAAAAGCTCTAAGAACAAATTTGAAGTTGAATAGGGACCAAACATCCATCATATGATACCAAATTCAATAGGATTATTCACTTAAGAACACACCAACCTAGACTCAACTAGGTACATGCCAACTTAGAATAAAAATAAAAAAATAAAAAAATATTGATGAGTTTGGGATTCTTGACTGGATGTTGAAGTCGTAGTTCAAATATCTTGAATTATACCTAACCTACGCACGAAAAACAAATTGTATGTTGAGCAATGGAACTCAGTAGTATTTCTATGATTCAGATAACAAAATTGAAAGTTAAGAAAATTGTAACATCCAACTAGTATGTATCCATATCAAATGGAAAACTAATTCATTTAGCATTGCAATAGAAGCGATCAAGTCCATTTACATGCCAACACTGATCGTAAAGCCTTTTTAAAAGTCAATACCAATCATGAATCAAACATTTATTTTCTAAACATTATAACAATCAATTCCATATCTATTCTACAACAATCCATTAAAGTGTCTTTCTAAAGTCGCTCGACTCATTCATAATCATTTCAGCCTCCCATAGTGCTCGTTTCCAATTTATTCACACAAAAGTTTACGTATTTCCTTTATCATGATCCACACATATATGCACAATTGATGTCATAACATTATACTATTTCATTTTGATATCTTTTATCAAATCGCAAACTCATACTAATTTCACATAACTTATTTCCTTACATTATTTTATTGTCAATCTATTTCATTTCATTTTCAAGTTTTCAATTTCAATTATAATATCACGCACGATGGAACCATTCATTTTTCACATATCATATCCTGTAATTATTTTCAAATGCATATCATACATTATTCTTATCGTATGACAATGATTTCATTGCAATTCAATCTATTATATATTCACATTCAATTTTAGAATCACAATTCAATTCATCAGTAACAGACAATATCTCATGATAAATGTGTCTTATGAATCATCTTTGTAACACCCCTAACTTGTATCCATCGCCATACTAGGGTTAAAGGCATTACCAGATGAAACAGAATATTTTATGAACAATTCAATAACATCATCCACAAATATAGTCAAACATCATTATAGAGTCCCTTATATAGGCCATCGAGACCTTAAACATGCATTAGAAAGGGGTTGGGACTAAACCGAGCTCATACAAAAATTTTCAAAACTTAAACAAATTTTCAAAGTTTCACAGGTCACACGCCCGTGTGAATAGGCCGTGTCAAAATAGGGCATACATACTAACATGTCCACACTGCCACATGACACTCCAGTGTGCTAGGCCGCGTGAAAATTAGGGAGGCTGCTGACTTTGGTCACACGACCAGTCACACACCCGTGTGTCTAGCCCGTGGTCGAAATTGACTTGGCCACAGGGCCTAGCACATGCCCGTGTGGTCTGCCCATGCTCATTTTGAAATGACCCTTGAGCAACAAGGTGGAGACACACGCCCGTGTCTCTGCACATGTGGGCAAAAAAAGCCATTTACAAGGCCAATTTGCCACCCATTAAGGGTCCTCCCTACAATCATCAAAACCACAACGTTTTATGGTGAATTTTCAACCATTTCTCAACCAAAACATATACCATTCATGCCATAACATTATCAACCAATTTCATACTTAATAGCCATACTAAAATATGTCAAATCATAAGACAAAATCATATCTAATCATTTATTTCATAACCTCTTTTGAATTCATTCATTCTCATATCAAAATCTTACCAAATCCTCAAATGAGCACACACCAAAACTTACCAAATTTATCAGTTCCCTTAGCCATTATTGAACACATCACATAAGCATAATTTGCATCACATATCATATACCCAAATCAAACCATAAGATCAACCAAAACCAAGCCATATCAGATGGCTAAATATTTACATATCACAAAACATAATCTAATTACTTCCAGTTTATACATGCCATACTTCAATATATACACTTCTAGTCTATACATATTGGATCCTATGTCATGACATATGTATCCTAACTATTCCTAAGGTTCGTACGTGGCTTTTCGGACGTCGGAACTTTGTCGATGCTTTCTTAGATATCTCATTCTCAACACATATAATCATTTAACATTGTTCAAAAGCATATAATCAATAGTAATTCAATTCAAAATACAATTATTTGTATATCGACTTACCTTGTATGGAAATGAACGGAAACGAGCGACTATTCAATGACTTTCGTTTTCCCCCGATCTAATATTGTTTTCTTTGTTTCTTGATCTATATAAATTCAAATGTAACTTTTTTATTCACCAAATCATTCAAATCAATCCACAAACACACATTTTGGGCATTTTACAAATTAGCCTTCATATTTTCACATTGTGACAATTTAGTCCCTATTTCACAAAATCACAAAATTCACAAAATCACAAAATTCACAAAATTTGCATATACCCATGTTAGGCCGAATTCTCATAGCATTCATATAAGCCCATATGTTTCATTCATTTCACATTTTAGTCCCTCAATTTACCAATTTCACAATTTAGCCCAAATTACTCAATCTCATCAAAAATTCGAAGATAAAACATGTTACCCAAAACATATCTTCCATTTATCAACAGCTAACTTCACAAAACTTATAATTTCATCAATAGCTCAACTCAAAATCATCCACAAAAATAGAAATTGAGACATGGGCTTAGTAAAACACAAAGCAACGATCACAAAAATGTACAAATTATCGAAAATCGAACAAAACTTATACCTTAATTAAGCCTTGTATATACCGAAACTTAGAACTCTTCAAACTTAGGTTTTCTTTTCTATTTTCAATGGATGAACACTAAAATGAGCTTAATTTTAACTTTGTTTTAATTATAATAACATAATGTGCTAATTACGAAAATAACCTTAATGATAAAACATAAAACTCATTTAATTCTTGCCCATAATAGTCCACTCAGGTTAATAATGGTCTATTCACAACATAAGGACCTCACATTTAATAAAACACAACAATTAAACACTTTCACAAACAGCAGGCAACTTTTACCTTTTGCGCGATTAAGTCCTTTTATCAAATTGAGCATACAAACGATCAAATTTTCGTACGAACTTTTCACACTACTAATTCACATATAATAAGCACATAAAATAATATTTAAATATTTTTTTGACTCAGATTTGTGGTCCCGAAACCACTATTCCGACTAAGGTCTAAACCGGACTGTTACAATCTTAAATATGAACAAATAACTAATTAGGAATATATCATATTAACATGCTATTTCCCAAACTGAATTGTTGAATTTGTCACAATGTCGTACCAATCTTCCAGACTTATAAATCCAGTTTACAAATTTCTTTCACATTAACAATTCTTTTTATTATCATTACAAATTTTTACAGATTAAATCCCTATTAACTTGACTCGGACACGAATGAATACACAAATTCAACCAACACCCCAATTTGGCACTCGGTGCCTCATCGGTATGACCAAAGTAAAAATTGTGCCCAGCACTCATCGACACATAGTCGAAGTAACCATTTGGCACCCAGTGTCTCATTGGAACGTCTGAAGTAATTAGTTTACACCTAGCACTCATCAGTATAACCGAATTAAATGTTGTGCCTAGCACTCATCAGAACATTTGAACTAAAATGCGCCCAATGCTCATCGACAAATAGTCGAAATAACTCCGCTCGAGCAGTTAATAAGGTAATCATTTATCAAAATCCTTTATAAGTTTAATTCTCATTCTATCAATATCAATATCACCAATTCATCACTCATGATATCATTTCATACATATCATAGCATGTTGTCTTAATTCCAAACCAATTTCACCATTTCATTTAGTTTCAATATTTTCACTTTTATTCAATTTAACCCTCTATCTCAATAAATCAATTAAATTCACACCAATATGATTCGATCTATCATAATAAACTATTAATTCATTTTATAATCCTCCTCCTCTCCATTCCACTTCATTTATTTACGAGTATTTGTACAAGAATCATTAGCCTTAGTATTTGTACAAGAAGCTTTTATGCAGCTTGAATTATCATTTCACTATTTAGACATAAACTTTAACAAAGCTGTCTACTTGAGTAGTATGACTAAATTCTTTATATCCGGACCTAAAACATTTGAAATTAATATCCACTTTTTATTTTTGTTACTAGACTCAATGAACTTTTTACCATAAAAGTTTCATAATTTATTTCAAGGTAGATTAATACCATTTTTTTTAAAACCTCCCCTATTCTGCTACTAGGCAACTTCGAATCTTCTTCACTAAAAATTAAATATCTTTACATACAAGTCTCATATTATGTTTTCGTTTGTTTCCTTTGAAAATAGACTCAATAATACTTTAGGCATATAAATTTAATCTCAAATTTTTTGTACAATTTATAATGAATTTTGAAAGTTAGAACAAGGGAACCAGAAATTATTTCTTTCAAAGTTAGAATAAGATTTAAATTCATATTTGATTCAACATCTAACTCAATTCCTACAATTTTTGGTGAATTTTCAAAGTTGTACTACCATCGCTGTTCATAAAGTGTTTAGTGAAACAATTTCTCTTCCATGATTTGATTATGTAAGTTTTTCTCATTTCATTATATAACATACTACATTCCAACTAAATTTAACGTCAAAGCATATAATCAATAATTTACACAAATTCTTATTTTTGTTCAACTTAGTCTTCTAGTTCGATAATCAATCTTAAACATAGCATTTTAAGCTCAAATAATCATTTTCAATTTACCTCGGTATTATACTTTGCAAAACAAAATAAATATGTAATGAATAAAATGGTTCAATTTATAGAAATAAAATCATAATATGAATTAACTTAGTAAGTTCCATATGAACATACCTGGAAAAACAACAACCAAATGAGCTTTTAAAAACTATTGACAATTTTTGCTTTTCTGCGACTAGCCTCGATTTGGTTCAATTCTTAATCTATAAAATAATTCAGTTCAATTTATCAATTCAAAACATCTCATATCATCTTATTATAAGCATGTATCAGTTTAATTTCATTTTTTGAATGTCCCCTAAACTTTTGCATTTTATTTTAGTCCCTAAAACCGAAATACTCATATCTTTCAAATTTGAGCTTCATTTTACAATCCAATTTCAATCCCATCCTCTATAAACTCTCTACTATCTATTTTTATCGAAGTCTCATAACAACTTTACTAATAAATCACTTCAGTCCTTATATGGAACAACTAACAATTAAACTCTATAATCTAGTTATTTTTCACATCTAAATTTAAAATCTATCAATTTAACACCAAAAAATTTAAGAAATCATCAATTAAAAATTTTTAAAACCTTAACAGTTTTGTAAATTAACATATGGGTCAGCTAGATTTAGTTTCTACGATCTCAAAAACGTAAAAATTACAAGAAAAAGACTAAATTGCATTAACCAATTTGTTGATTAAAGCTTGGAGACCCTAACGTTGATTTCGCTCCTATTTCTTCCCTTCTAAATTGTATGTGGAAAGATGGAGAAGATCAACTTTCCACTAAAATATGTTTTTTTTTATATTATAAAAATTTTATTATTTATTTTATATTTCTTTCTTTTCTTTCTTTCTTTTTCTTTTTTTTTTAAAGTAACAGCTCACTTATCGCCCACTCGATTATAGAAATCCATTTTAGGCCTTTGATTTAATTATAATTCTATAGGAATTAAACTTTAGAGATTTTTTTTTATGATTTAGTCCTTGCACTAAAATTAACTATTAATTCGGCAAAATTACTCGACCAAACTTTAATATATTTTTTTACTAGCCTTGTAAATATTAAATATTAACATTTACAGACTCAGTTTACGGAAATGAGATTCTAAAATCGAATTTTCGGGTACCACTGACTTTCTGGTTGTTACATAAATAGTGTACTAAAGACTATAAAATCATTTATGAACAAGGAAATATCAGATACAATAATATCACCAATCACCGTATTATCAGTGTGTAGCATATCCCAAAATTTATGTACATCTACATGAATTTCAATGCAGTTTTCTTACTCATCCATCCGCTACACACCATATCCAACCATACACACCATATCAGAAGGAGCCTTAACTCATTATGGTTAAACCACCGGTAACGGAAAGTAATTGCAGTTATACTATTAGTCAGATTTTATGGCTAAACCACCAGAACAGTGTTACGAACGAACTGCAAGAATAATACGCGAACGAACTACCAAAACTCTAAAAAAACTCCAAAATTGTGGATTTACAGCCAGAACTCCAATAAATCACGGATATACCGCCAGAACTCCACAGATCTCCTCCGTCTCCGATCAAATCCAACCCCAATGCAATGCGTAATGACATTTTTACTAGAATAGCAGAATCGAATACGATGCAGTATAGAAGCAAGTCATATCATGCGATCAATAATTCAGAACAGTTGCATGCTTTACATTCATGCAAACAAAAAATATAGAAAATAACAACATGCTTATCAAACATACAATGAGGCAAAATAGTGGGCATGTAAGTAAACACAACCAACATTTCAAAATTGACTAATTAGACAACCACTTTTACATTCTGCCAAGCCCCAAAATAGTCATCATGTGTTTGGATACCATAAGCATCATGGTTAGAACATACACAAATAACATTATTGAAGTCACACATACACAGTTTACAAATAATTAAGTCCCACACCGTAAAATCGCAAATCTGTAGCACTAATCCGTAAAAGTTCGCACTTTCCTCCTATAGATCTAGATTACCCTAGATCGGATATGCATTTAATTCGATTAAACACAATCAAAATCAGCCTTGGAACACCCCTATAGGGTTCGACCAAACAGTGATTCACAAATGACATTTCAGATCCAACTTCGGTGAAAAATACTTACATTGATTTGTTATGAAACGAATATGCAAACTAATTTCGTTGTCACTGCTAATCCAGGGTGTCTAGATTGATTTCTTCGGCACAATAACATCAAAAACCAGCAAAGGAAAAATCGGCTATGGTCTTATAGACATTTGACCAAAACAGAGAAATATCAAAGGAAAATACAACACTAGATCTTGACAAAAAATAGCACTTATGCTCTTCCAATTTTTAGATTTGAGATGGAAAACTAGACGAGATTGGATGCACACTTAAACGAAAAGATTAGGGGCAAATTTTAACAGAAAAAAGGGGAAAAAATAGCAAAAAGGTTGCAGTAATGAAAAAAATTAACAATAGTAAAAAAAGAGAAGAAGAGGCTACAATAGGCGATAAAGAGAAGAAAATTACAACAGCAAAAAGTTGGAAAACGGTAGCAAAGAGGTGGCTAATATAGGGAAAAATAATGAAGAAAAGGGTGACAACAATGGTAAAAATGGAAGAGCAATGAGCGGCACAACAAAGAACCCAAAAGAGTGAGTAGATAGATGTAGTGAGTGGCGGCAACAATGGTGAAAGAATGAAAAAAAATAGAGAGAATAACGGTGGGAGGAAAAGTACGAGACGACAATGAAAGAGTGAAAATGAATAAAGAAGGTTGAAACTTAATAAAACTTAGCAAATATACTAGGTTAAAGAGGCTTGAATGGAAACTAGGTTCTAGGAAGCAAAAATAAGCTGAAAAAAAATAAAGATGTGAGGCAGGAATTGAACTTAGGTCTCAAGGACAATTTCACTAACTTTTTTCCACTAGGCCAACTACTCAATCTTTGATATAAACATACAAACATAACTTAAAAGTAAAGGAGTGACAACACTCAGTTCACTAACTCAATTTCTTCTACCTCGATTTTTAGGATGTGACAAGACTATTCAGTCGAAGCGTTCATCATAGACGAATCGAAAAGGAAAAAATTTGATTAAGTGTTTATTACTTTAGAGATCACAATCAAGTTCTTGTTTTTGGAAAAAAAAATTAAAACTGTGGTTTTTCCTTTTACTTATTTTTTGTTGCGTTTTTCAAACCCGATTTTCCAACAAATTGCAGGTAAACGCACTGGGCATCCAAAGGGGCCCTAAGTTAGATAATTACATGGATAATGGTACAAGTGAAAATTTTGTACAAATGGAGGTTTTCCTTGATATGAATAAGTTGCTGATCTTTAAGATCTTTATTGATGGTCGAGTTAAAAGGGTTGAGTATGAATCTTTACCTAATGTTTGTTTAAAACATGATTGTCAGGGATATGCAAGAAGTTTGTCCAAAAAATGATGGTTGTTGAGGTGCTCTCTTAGTCTCCCCACTCTAAGGAGCAATTCTCTCATATTTATAAGGCATGGTTCCCTAATTTAATGTGCTAAGTGCCAACTATGGTAGGCATATGACACGTTCCTCCCTTTAAACTAGACACGTACCCTTAGACGTGTCTCTTTGTGATATCTAAAGTAATAAACACTTAATCAAAATTGTACCTTTCCGATCCATCTAGGATGAGTGCTTCAACTGAGTTGTCTTCTCCACTAACCTCAAGCTCACGTCTGCCGAATGTGGGCTACTAGTGGGGTAATTTTGTAATATCTCTCAACTTTCAGGTCAAGTTGTAAACCAATTCAAGTTGTAAACCAAAAAAAATATCTCTAGAAATTTTCTAGAATAATCTCTTTAGAGAATTTTCTCTCTACAACTTTCTCTTGAATTCAAGTGTGTGTAAATAATGACCCAATGCTCTCTTTGTATAGGGAGAGTTTAGAGAGTTCAACTATGATTAAACTTAATCACTTTAATATTAAATTTTATTAAAATAATAGAATGTTTATCTTAAATAAACATTAAATTAAATTTAGTATTAAGATTATCTATTTAATATTAAATTGATAAAATACTATTAAGATAAGTATTAAATGGAATTTAATATTAAACTATTAAAATAGTATTATTTCTGGAATAATTAATCTGAAATCAAATTCTTTGGTAGAGTCCCAGTAGGAGTGTAACTCTTCCACTCCTCAACACCGATGACCAACTGCCGCTGGCCACCTAGACCGCCGTGTTCGATTATGCAGGTGTGGCACCCTTACGACACCTCAGTCGGTTCGATCTAGGTCAATGATGACCCAACCAGTCAGGTCTAGCCACCGGTTGGACTGTCGACCAGGTTTACATTTCGGGCCCAATTTGACTAGTTTTTGGGTCTTGGTCTCGGTTTTGGGCTCTCGAGCCCAATTTACAATCTCAGGTACAATTTTCAAGTTCAATTATCCATTGGGCCAATTGTTTGACTTGAACATTAACTTCCAAAAATATCATATTAATTTTAATTGATTTGATTAATTTAATTTTACTTGATTAAAATTAATTTTTCCAAAAATCATTTAGATTTTCCAAATTAATTTTTTAAGAAATTCTTTAATCAAATTCTCTATTTGAACAATTCTTACGACCACCTAATTTAATTCCATATCAAATAAATTGACTCAATTAAATTATTCCCAAAGTCGTAGAATTTTCTTTTGATACAAATGTAGTTCAATTGAGCTTTTGTTGAGCTAGCGAAGGGACCAATCGGACATATACAATAAAACTCTAGTGAATGCAATTATGTCCAGAAGCATCATTCTGAATTTGCAATTTACTTAATCATGGAGTCAGTCCACAAGAAGTACCATGATTGAAAACTCCTTATTGTATACTCTTTACGAAAGCAATTTATCCAACTACTTTGTCCAATGACCTCGTCATGTGTGTGTTACCCTCATATGATATCCTTGATTCCTTTGAGTTAAACCTATTCACTCAACACAATCCTATTTTATCTTATTGTCACCATTGTGTCTTATTAATGATTAATATGATAATAATTAGTAAATGACTGTGATAAATTGCTCGTTCAAGAACAAGTAACCTGTGGCCACGTTTCATATTTATCAATCCACACAATGCCAATGAGAGGATATCATTAACTCTTTAATTGAGCTATGAATTCCACTGTTGCTAGTAAAGTCATGCCATGCACAAGTCATGGACGCAACATACCGGCTATGGATTCAATCATCTTTAGAGCATAAGCATCTATTTATGTCAAAGCACACGAGTTGCATACGCATAGTTAGTGACGGACTCAAGATTTAGACCATGAACGTCACAAGTGAATTAATTCACAAACAGATTTAGAATTAATTCATCTTGGGTCCAGTCTATTGCATCATTCTACCAATGGATACATCTAGATCTCTACTTGTGGAGTCAGCTACTCTGATAGCCAAGACTAACCATCTCCCCAATTGGAATTGTAGACGACATAGTAATCCTTCTCAGTATTTGAATCAAATGCTTACTTTGATTCTTTTATGGGATTACAGACTCATTTAGATTATCTACTGAAGTAAATTGTCTTTCCCGCAATGTAGACGTTTTTTACAATGTCACTTGTCTTTAGTTTGAACTTTAGACAATCATTAAGCTAATATTTGTTTGTCACAATTTCACTAAGCATGCAAAATATAAAAAATATAAATAAAAAAGATATAATAGTGAAATGTTAAATTAACTTTATTTATTTATTCATCGTTTAAATAAATAGAAAATAGTTACATATTTACTACAATATGGGCACATTTCCCAACAATCTCCTACTTGCCCTTATGAAGAAAATGTGTCATGTTTCCCATTCCAATATTCTTGACGTGTTTGCTAAAACTCCTAGTGATCGCGTGATTCGTAACAAGTAATAAATATTTATAATAAAGATCAAACCTAGACTAACTATTATCACGACGAAAAGGCAAGTGCACCTATCGAACAATAGTATAGTAATGGCAAGACCGGGATATCGTACCCAAGGGAACCAAAAGTACTAGTAATAACTATCTTTTTATTATCTAACCTAGAAATAAAAAGGGTTTGTTTATTAAACTAATTATCTAAACTAATTAACTAACTTAATTAGAGTAAAAAGAAAATTTGGAAAAAAAACTTGAAGAAAAGCAATTGATAAAGACGACACCCAAGGACGAATCCACCTAGATTTCACTTGTTATCTGACTCTGAATCGGACGGTTTATTCACTTGGCTTGTTCCGTAGAGATCCCTAAGTTAAGTTATTATCCCTATTCAAGACTAATAACATCTAACCCTTAGATTGAATAACCAAGACTTTTCTCTAATTAACACTCTAGGGTTGTATTAACTCGATCTATGGATCCCCTTATTAGGTTTTACCCTAACCGGTAAAATCTCGTAACCCTATTTCTAGGCATTCGATCAACTATGCTTAATTATGCCAAATCTACTCTTAGGCAGGGTCTATTCCTCCTATGCATAAGCACATCAAATCATGAATTAATACTCGGAATATTAACTCAAGCATTAAGAACACATAATTAAGAACAAATCAAGTATTTATCATACGATTTAGAAAATAATAACAAGATCCATCATAGGTTTTATCCCCCTTAGGTATCTAAGGGATTTAGTTCATAATGAAATAAGAGTACATCTCAAAAGTATGAAAATAACAAAACATAAAAAAAAACTCTAAAACCTTGAAGGAATTCTGAGAGAGATCTTCAGTCTTGGAGTAGCTCCGACTTTTGAGATGGATCTTCTGGCTTCCTTCAAGTAATTCTCGGCGTGTAGTTCTGTGTTCCAGAAAAGTTCTGGAAGAGGCCCTTCTCTAGGTCACACTTAGGGTGTTTATATAGGCTTTAGATTGGCTTTCTTCCTCCCTGAGTATCCTTTTCCGTGTAAAATACAACTCTTTGGAAAAGGGACACGCCCGTGTGCCACGACCGTGTGACATGATTACTAGGCCGTGTTCGATCCGTTGAATTGTACACAGCCATGTGGGCTCAATGGCCAGGCCGTGTGAATCGTGAAACCTTGGTCGACACCCTCGAAGGCCACGAGCATGTGAGATGCCCGTGTGGCAGGGCTTAGGCCGTGTCATCTTTACAATTTGGTCTGTTTTGTCCTTTTTTAGCTCATTTTTGGCTCCTTTTGACTCTTGGTGCTCTCCTGAGTACAAAACATGAAATAACCGGATTAAGAGCACCAAAATCCATAAATTTAGTAATAAACATCCATAAATATGCTAAGTATTTGGGGTATAGATATGTATAATTTGGCGTTTAGCAAATACCCCCACACTTAAGCATTTGCTTGTCCTCAAGAAAAATTCTCAACTCATAATCAAAATAAATCCTTCTCAACTTATAATTTCTATCAATAATATCCTAAATTAATCGACAGGTAATCATACATTGAGAATTTAACTAAAAGAACATAAAAGTTTCAATCATTCTAAGTTGAGCATTTTATTCCGAAAACATAGGTGTCTTCCCTCATCTAAGTAATTACCTTTAATTCAGAATATCACAAAGTTTTACATCCTCACTAAGGATTCACTCAAATCACTCGAGGTGTTTTAAGGACAATAAAGGAAGCACTCAATAGTCAATAATGGAAAGTCATTACCATAGGCTTGCATGAAAATCAAATCTCCACCACTTTAATTTCAAATGATACATCAATCAAAAGGTCTTTAGAGGGTTGTAATGAGGCTTGGTTAGGGGGTGTGGTCACAAGCTAAAAGAAAGGGTTAGAATCGAGATTGAATTGAAAAGTTTCCTAGCTAGAAAAAGAGTTAATCTTCACTTGCGTACAATAGAGCTTCTCTCAGAATATGAAATTACAGATATGCATACATAGTTTTTTTTTTAAGAACAAGTTAAATAATATAGACTAAATATCAAGAACAAAACATAGCTAGGCAATCTATTCAACTCAAATCTCGACAAAAATAGGGATTAATTTAGGGGATTTCAATAATAATGGGTTAAAGGTTAATATTAAGGGTAATACAAGAAATAGTTTGTTAGGCTCAAGGGGGTTTACTAGGGGTTAATCGTGGAGGTAGGCTTTTCATGGCATGAGTGGGTTAATCCTAAATGCCTTAATCTTTTGATATATCAAATCAAATGGTATGGTCTCGACATGCATAATCAAGCAAGTTCTAGAATAAATATTCAATACTGACGCACTCAAAGCAATAATAAAAGTGAGCATGAAAGGATGAATAGATGCTCAAAAGGTTCAAAAATCTCACAAAAATTATGGCTTTTTGATGTTTAGACTCGTGAATTCCAATTCAAAGTAATACCTAGACTTGGGGAAATAGCCTAAGAGTTTGAATTCTTAAAAATCAACTCATCATGCTTGATTCTCTATTGTCTTAAAGTTTAAATAATCAACGCATAAATCCCTATGTTTTTAATTCAAGATATATCAATCAAAATCATAAATTAATTAAAATTTATCCTAAATATGATATGAGAGTTTTTTTAAGAGAACAAGATGATTATTCAAGGATTTTTCTGATAATGAAATAAATACCCCCCACACTTAAGATGTACATTGCCCTCAATGTACAAAGATAGATATTAGAGTATAAAAATAAGATAGGGAGAGAAGTCAAACTTCCTGTATTAAGAACGGATGATATCCTTGGATTGGTGAGATCGAGTATTGGAGATACTTTGGATGGCAAGCTGGACTCTAAAGGCAAGTCGTCTTGTTTCTTGAAAAGGAAAACAAATGAATCTTAAAAACGAATGAATTTTAAAAACGTAATAAAGGAAAATAAAATAAGATAATTATTTCAATATTTCAAGTGGCACGGCCGGTGCACACGCCCGTGTGTGCCGTGGCTCGGCCGTGTTTATCATGAATTAAGATGTCACTCACGACCTTCTCGCACACCCATGTGTATAGGCCGTGTCGCTACGTGATCATGTCACACGGCTGTATTTGGCGTGGTTCGCTTCTCCCATGCCCGAGTGTTAGGATACCACGCCCGTGTATTATTGTGCACGGCTTAACGGCACGGGCGTATCGTCCGCCCGTGTCGAAGAAACAGAATCAAGCTTTGTCCCTAGCATGCCCATGTTTTTTTTTTTATTTTTTATTCCCACACCCGTGCTCACCTATCAAGTTCACCCACGGCCATGTCTCAAGGCCGTGGGGATTTATCGTATCTCGTGTTTTGGGAAAATTATGCCTTGCTTCCACACGACAGTATCGCACGGCCGTGTCTCTTCCCCTGTTTGGCCACGGCCTTAGGCACGCCCGTCTGCCTGGCCGTGTGTGCTGAAAAACTTTGCAATTCAAAGATTAAGTTAAGGATTTAAAGTGTTAGAAAAATAAAAATAAAGAAATCAAAATATGTTAGTGCTCAGGTTGCCTCCCGAGAAGCGCTTATTTATAGTCTAAGCTAGAATTACCTCTCTGTTGAATGATCATGGTGGTTTGAGGAGTTCATACTCCTTATTCTTGTTGTCAAATTTAAAATAAGGTTTTAAACGGGTGTTGTTTACCTTAAAAGTGCCGAACTTGGGATGACTCACCTCTACTGTACCGAATGGGAAAATACTAAATACCGTAAGAGGGATTTCCTCATTCAGTGTGGTAGTGAAAATGTAAGGATCAACGGCATCTAGTAAGACTGTATCGCCAACCTTAAGTTGATTAGGAGAGATATCGGGCTTATTCTGGCGTAATTTTGGTTTATCATGTGTTTTCAGTTTGTGTTCTCGCCATTCATCTAGCTCCTCTATCCGTAGTCTTAGTTCTTCATGGACGTCTTTGTTCTCTTCATGATAGTAGCACACTGTCTCTGTTGTCTTGGTTTGAGGAAGTTCTTGCAAGGGCGATTGAATATTAGTTTTAGCATCGACAGATTTTATAGCATTCTCTTTAGTCTTAGAGGTTTTGACTGAGTCGCGTGCTTGGAGTGTTACTGCGTCGTCACCTGCACGAAGTGTTAGCTCTCCTGTACCTGTATCAATAATGGTTCTGGCAGTTGCTAAAAAGGGTCGTCCTAAAATTAAAGGTACCTCGTTATCCTCATCCATGTCTAAGATGACAAAGTCTACTTGGTAAATAAATTTATCAATTTCAACGAGAACATCTTCGATAATACCTTTAGAAAATCTAACTGTTTTGTCAACCAATTGAATGCTCATCCTAGTCTGTTTGGGTTTACCGAGACCTAGTCATTTAAACATTTTATAGGGCATAACATTTATACTTGCCCCTAAATCAGCTAAAGCATCATTCACAGATAAACTACCAATTAAGTAAGGAATTGTAAAACTCCCTGGATCTTTCAATTTGTTAGGTAGCTTATTCTTTAGAATAGCTGAGTAGACTGCATTGAGTTCCACATGCGATGTAGCGTCTAATTTTCTTTTATTTCTCAGAAGTTCCTTTAAGAATTTTGCTGAGTTGGGCATCTATGAAAGAACTTCAATAAAGGGTAAGTTAATATGTAATTTTTTTAAGAGTTTGACAAACTTGCCGAATTGTTCTTCTGTTCTGCCTTTTGTCATCGCTTTAGGATATGGCACACAAGGTTCATAATTCGTACTTAACTGTTTAGGATCATCATTGCTTACCTCTTCTCAACCTTTGTTAATCGCGTTATCTTGCTGTGATTCTGGTTCATCTAGCTTTTCATTATCCTGCACAGCGATAGCATGAAGTTGCTCCCTGGGATTGGTCTCTGTAATGCTAGGTAAAGTACCTTGTGAGAGTTCAAAGATCAGCTTTGCAAGTTGCCCTATTTGAGTTTCGAGACCTTGAATCGATGCTTGCTGGTTCTTAAGTGTTGTCTCGGTATTTTGGAATTAGGTTTCAGATACTGATATGAATTTTGAGAGCATCTCTTCAAGGTTCGGCTTCTTCTCTTGTTGATAAGGTGGCTGTTGAAAGCCTTGAGGATTTTGTGGCTTTGAAATTCCTTGACCTCCCCAGGAAAAATTTGGGTGGTTCCTCCAACCTGCATTATAAATATTATTGTACGGGTTATTTTGAGATCTAAAGTTATTGTTACCCATATAGTTGACTTGTTCTTATTCAGTTGTAGGATTGAAGGGTTGGTATTCTGTATGTACACCTCCGCCACTTGAGTCACACCTCATTACTAGAGAGCATGGTAACTGAATTGATGTTATAAACGCCGGCTGTTTTTTGTCCTCATAACTTGTCACTGATAGTTATTCGGTGACATCTCCTCTATAAACTCATAGGCATCTTCCGTTGTTTTATTGTTGATGGTTCTGCCAATATCTGCGTCAACCATTTACCGAGTTGAGGGATTCAAACCATTGTGGAATGTTTGTACTTGAAGCCATAAAGGTAACCCATGGTAAGGGCACCTTCTCAGTAAGTCATTGTATCTCTCCCATGCATCGTAAACTGTTTCTAAATCCATCTGCACAAAAGAAGAAATATCATTACGTAATTTAGCCGTTTTAGAGGGCGGAAAGTATTTTAGTAAAAAAATTTCGATCATTTATTCCCAAGTAGTAATTAACCCTCGTGGTAACGAGTTCAACCACTGTTTAGCTTTGTTTCTCGGTGAAAAGGGAAATAACCGAAGACGAATGGCATCATCAGAAACGCCATTGATTTTGAATGTATCGCAAAATTCAAGAAAATTCGCCAAATGCGTGTTGGGATCCTTATCCTACAAATCATTAAACTGAACAAACTGCTGTATCATCTGAATGGTGTTAGGTTTTAGTTCGAAATTATTCACAGCAATAGCAGGTCTAACTATACTAGACTCAGTTCCTGTTAAAGAAGTTTTAGCATAATCATACATAGTACTTGGAGCAGGATTTGGATCAGCTACAATTGCAGGAGGTAGCTGATCGCCTGGGTTTTCAGCCATCTCTTTGGTTGAGGTTTGAGTATCATCTTCTCACTCGTTCTCCGTGTATCGTAAGCTACGCCTTATTTCTCTTTGATTTTTGTGAATTTACGATCGATTTCTTCGTCAAAAAGTAATGGTCCCGACGGGTTTCTTCTAGTCATAAACTATAAAAACCTGCCAAGAGAGCGAAAAAGTAAATTAATAAATAATAAAATAAAATTGCAAGAAAAATAAATGGCTAAAGTAATAAAAATTTAGTGTTCCTAATATTTCAGTTCCTCGGCAACGGCGCCAAAAACTTGATGGCGTGATTTGTAACAAGTAATAAATATTTATAATGAAGATCAAACCTAGACTAACTATTATCACGACGAAAAGGCAAGCGCACCTATCGAACAATAGTATAGTAATGGCCAGACTGGGATATCGTACCAAGGGAACCAAAAGTACTAGTAATAACTATCTTTTTATTATCTGACCTAGAAATAAAAAAGGTTTGTTTATTAAACTAATTATCTAAACTAATTAACTAACTTAATTAGAGAAAAGAGAAAATTTGGAAAAAGACTTGAAGAAAAGCAATTCATAAAGATGACACCTAAGGAGGAATCCACCTAGATTTCACTTGTTATCTGACTCTGAACCGGACGATTTATTCACTTGGCTTGTTCTGTAGAGATCCCTAAGTTAAGTTATTATCCCTATTCAAGACTAATAACATTAACCCCTAGATTGAATAACTGAGACTTTTCTCTAATTAACACTCTAGCGTTGCATTAGCTCGATCTATGGATCCCCTTATTAGGTTTCACCCTAATCTGACAAAATCTCGTAACCCTATTTCTAGGCGTTCGATCAACCCTGCTTAATTATGCCAAATCTACTCTTAGGCAGGGTCTATTCCTCCTCTGCATAAGCACATCAAATCACGAATTAATACCCGGAATATTAACTCAAGCATTAAGAACACATAATTAAGAACAAATCAAGTATTTATCATACGATTCAGAAAATAATAACAAGATCCATCATAGGTTTTATCCCCCTTAGGTATCTAAGGGATTTAGTTCATAATGAAATAAGAGTACATCTCAAAAGTATGAAAATAACAAAACATAAAGAAAACTCTAAAACCCCTGAAGGAATTCTGAGAGAGATCTTCAGTCTTGGAGTAGCTCCGGCTTTTGAGATGGATCGTCTGGCTTCCTTCAAGTAATTCCCGGCGTGTAGTTCTGTGTTCCAGAAAAGTTCTGGAAGAGGCCCTTCTCTAGGTCACACTTAGGGTGTTTATATAGGCTTTAGATTGGATTTCTTCCCCCCTAAGTATCCTTTTCCGTGTAAAATACAACTCTTTGGAAAAGGGACACGCCCGTGTGCCACGGCCGTGTGACGTGATTACTAGGCCTTGTTCGATTCGTTGAATTGCACACGGCCGTGTGGGCTCAATGGCCAGGCCGCGTGAATCGTGAAAATCTTAGTCGACACCCCCGAAGGCCACGGGCATGTGAGATACCCGTGTGGCAGGGCTTAGGCCGTGTCATCTTCATGATTTGGTCTGTTTTGTCCCTTTTTAGCTCGTTTTTGGCTCCTTTCGACTCTTGGTGCTCTCCTGAGTACAAAACATGAAAAAACCAGATTAAGAGCACCAAAATCCTCAAATCTAGTAGTAAACATCCATAAATATGCTAAGTATTTGGGGTATAGATATGTGTAATTTGGCATTTATAACCTGGTTATAAGAGTCTTAGTAAGTGGATTCGCAAGGTTATTTTCAGAAGCTACTTTTATCACTTCTACAATTCCTTCGGCTACTATCTCTCGTACCAAGTGATTCTTCTGATAAATGTGTTTCGTTCTTTTGTGACTTCTCATTTCATTGGTATTTACTATTGCAGCACTGTTATCACAATATAGTGTTATAACTTTTTCCATACCAGTAATAACTTCAAGTTTGGTTAAGAACTTTTGAAGCCATATTGTTTCTTTTGTTGCCTCAAAAGCAGCCACATACTCGGTCTCCATAGTAGAGTTAAAAGTGTAAGTTTGTTTTAAACTCTTCCATACTATAGCCCCACGGCTAAGAACGAATACATTTCCCGATGCCGATTTGCTTGAATCTTTACAGGTTTGAAAGTCTGATTTTGTGTATCCAACAGGTGTAAGGTCCTTCCTAGAATACACAAGTATACAATCCCTGGTTCTTTTAAAACACCTTAATATATGTTTTATAGCTTACCAATGCCTAAGACCTGGATTCGCCTAATATCGACTAACCATTCCTACTACGAAACAGATATCTGGACGTGTACAGAGCATTGCATACATAAGTCTTCCAACTGGCAAAGCATAGGGAACCTTACTCAGATGCCCTTTTTCTTCCACTGTCTTAGGATAGTTATCTAATGAAATATGAAAACTTGATGCAGTTGACTGAACGCCTAGCTTTGCATTGGTCATTGCAAAATGTTCCAGTATCTTATCAATGTATGAAGCTTGAGATAGTGTAATTGTTTTATTCTTTCGATCCCTAAGGATTTGAATTCCAAGAATATAACTAGCTTTACCTAATTCCTTCGTACTAAACTGTTGAGCTAACCACAGTTTAACCGATGATAATTCTCCTACATCCTTTCCAATAAGTAGGATATCATCGACATACAAAATAAGGAAGACCTTCTTTTTGTCCTTTATATGCTTATAAACACAAGGTTCATTAGCGTTTTACTCAAATCCAAAAGTCTTGATTGTTTGATCAAATATTTTATTCCATAAGTAGGACACCTGCTTAAGTCCATAAATGGATCTTAATAGCTTACAAATTTTCTGTTCCTTTCCTTTGACAACATAGTCAGTGGGTTGAGCCATATAAATAGTCTCATTGAAATAGTCATTCAAGAATGTTGTCTTAACATCCATTTGTAAGATCTCATAACTGAGAGCAGTGGAAATGGATAAGAGTATACGGATAGACTTGATTATGGCTACCAGAGAGAAGGTCTCATCGTAATTGATGCCTTCTTTCTATGTGTAGCCTTTCCCTACATGTCTAACTTTGTGTGTTTCCAATTTTCCTTCCGTATTTCTCTTTTTCTTGTAGATCCACTTGCACCCTATGCGTTCAATCCCAATCAGTAAGTCTACAAGTTCCTACACTATCTCGACATCCATGGTCTATTTTCAGAGCTTGGAATATACGTCTTACATAGCCTCATCGTAAGTGAGTGGATCATCATCCTCATTATTAGCTTCCATATTATAAATACTACCATTATAGATGAAGAAATCTAATTTCTTAGAAACTCTTCCACTACGACAGATTCCCCTATGTTGTTGATCGTTTGCAAGTCTTTCTACAACTTTCTTGAGAATTTAACTGGGTGATTGTTCTATTACTCTCAAAAGTTCCTTGAGTACCACTTTACTTCAAAGCTTAAAGTTATTCATGTAGCTTTCCTCGAGAAAAGTAGCATGAGTAGAAACTTTAATCGTATTATCTTTCATATTTTAGAATAATTCTTCATTTGTTCCTTTTGAATATCCTATAAAAATGAATAATTCTATCCGTTCATCAAATTTTTTTACATCTTTATCCGGAACGTGTGTTAGATAACCCCATATTGTAAATTGATTCAGAGCGAGTTTCTTTCCATGCCATAGTTCATAAGGTGTCTTACAAGAAGAATTGGTTGGCATATCATTCAGAATATAGCAAGCTATTTGTATCGCACATCTACAGAAGGAAGTAGGAAGTTGTGAATAGCTTAACATTGAATGAATCATGTCAAGCAAAGTTCTATTCCTTCACTCAGCTACACTAGTTTGCTGTGGAGTGCCCAGCACAGTCAATTGAGATAAAATCTCATTCTCTATCCTAAGAACTCATCAAACAAATATTCCCCATCTTAGTCAGACCAAAGATTCTTTATGGATAAACCTAATTTCTTTTCCACTTCCACATGAAACTCTTAAACTTTTCAAAGGTTTCACTTTTGTGGTGCATTAGATATACATATCTATATCAAGAATATTCGTTGACAAAAGTCACATAATAATCAATGGGACCATATACATCAGTTTGCACAAGTTCTAAAGATTGGTTGGCCCAAGTTCTAAAGATTGGTTGGCCCTTGTACCTTTCGTATTAAAAGACCTCTTAGTTATTTTACCTTCTAAAATACATTCACATTGTGGAAGACTAACTTCCTTAAGCATACTTAAGGGACCATCTTTCACGAGTCTAGTAATTCTTTCTTGGTTAATATGACCAAGTCTTAAATGTCATAAGTACCCCTCATTAGAGTGAGAAGTATTAAGTTTTTTATTTACTATTTTAGTTTGAAGCATCGAGTAGTTAATGGCTCCTGTCACGTAGACTTCTTGTTTTGCGGAACCCCTGTAAAGAAACACATACATAGTTAGTGGCTCTAGAATTAATAGCCCAGTTGTCAATTGATTCTTCCACTAAGCAAGATTCAACCACAAAGAGTTACATGCATTTGCCCTTTCCGGCTAGGTAATCCAGATACTCCTTGCAGTTTGATTTGAAATGCCCTTTTCTATTGGAGAAGAAACATTTGATCTTTTAGGATTTTTTAACTTCTTAGCCTTCTTCCTATCCACACAAGGTGGAACCGAAGACTAAGTCAGTTTCTTCTTTCCTTAAGCTTTTTGTTTCCCCTTAGATACTGAGGGGCCCACAGCTAAGTTTACATCAAGTTTCTTCTGAATCAGCTTACCACCATTTAAAATCAATTCATAAGATTGTAATTCCTTCATAAGCTGAGTCAAGTTAAGCGCTTTGTTCCCCAATTTGTAAGCGACCCTAAAACCAACAAACTCTTTGGTTAAGGATTTGAACATTATTTCAATTTGAGAGTTTACGTCTAGTTCAGCCCCATTATCCTTTGCTTCCTAAAAGAATCCCATAAACTTAAGCATATGTTCTTTGACTGGAGTGCCACTTTTCATTCAAAATTCATCAATTTTGTAATAGAAGATGGTCAAGCCAATGCAACTTGGCCTCCGAACAAATCTTCCAAATTTGCCATGATCTCTTTTACAGTACGAAAATTCTCGTGTTACTTTTGCAACACAATACTCATGCTCGTTGACATATAACATCGAGCAATCGAGTTAGAATCTCTCCAGTAATTTCTTTCTTTGTGCTGAGCCTCAAGAGAGCACGTTTCGTCAAGAACGAACTTGTGTTTCTCATAGCTGAGAACTATCATATGATATCCTTAATTCTTTTGAGTTAAATCCGTTCACTCAATGCAATATTAGTTTATCTCATTGTCACCATTTTGTCTTCTTAATGATTAATATGATCACTATCAACAAATGACTGTGATAAATTGCTCATTCGAGAATAAGCAACCCGTGGCCACGTTCCATATTTATCAATCCATATGATGCCAATGAAAGGATATCATTAATTCTTTAATTGAGTTATGAATTCCACTATTGCTAGTAAAGCCATGCCATACACAAGTCATGTACCTAACATACCGACTATGGGCTCGATCATCTTTAGAGCATCAGCCTCCACTTATATCAAAGGACATGAGTTGCATATGCATGGTCAGTGACTAACTCAGGATTTAGGTAAATCACACCATGAACATCACAAGTGAATTAATTTACAGATGGAATCAAAATTAATTCATCTTGGGTCCAGTCCAATGTATTATTCTACCAATGAATACATCTATGTCTCTACTCGTGGACTCAACTGCTCCCCCAATCAGAACTTTAGACGACATAATAATCCTTCTCAGTATTTTGAATCAAATCCTCACTTTGATTCTTTTACGGGATTACGGACTCATTTAGATTATCTACTGAAGTAAGTTGTCTTTCTCGCAATGTGAACATTCTTTACAATGCCACTTATCTTTAGTTTGAACATTAGACAATCATTGAGCTAATATTTGCCTGTCATAATTTCGCTATACATGCAAAATATAAAAGACATAAATACAAAAGAGATAATAGTGAAATGTGAAATTAACTTTATTTATTTATTCATCATTCAAATAAATAGAAAATAGTTACATGGTTACTACAATATGCACACATTTCCCAACATAAGGTTCATTTCTTCAAAAAAAATTTGTAATTTATATTTTATAATTGATAATGATAACAATATAGAAGAGGAATTTACATTGAAAGAAAAGTCCTTTGTGTTTCTTGACAAAAAAAGAGATCACTTTTCTATTCTTTTTTTATCTACTTCTCAATGGCTTTAAAATTTGAAACTATAAACATTTTCCATTTATGGGTATTTGAGTTTCATGTAGAAAAAAAAAGGCTTTTTTATTAAAATAACACAAAAAAATTGATTAATTACGTAAATGGCCCACTTTTTTTTATTAAACATGTAATTGACCTAAAATCCACAATGAAAGTTGGTGGAGCTAAAGAGTTTGGCGCCACCAACGTGCCACATCAGCAACTGGGATAAAAAATTCATTTTTTTGGTGAAACCATGTGGAATGGCACCACCTATATAACTACGGGGGAAATACTGCAATTTTTGAAAAATTGGGGGACTTTTAAAAAATATTCCTTTTTTTGGTGGAGCCAAATAATTTGGTGCCACCAGTTTCCAATGCTACGTCAGTGTCTTTATTAAACCTATTTGCAGTGTCCTTTTTTAGTTTTTATTATTTTTTTTTTAACTTTAAATCTATATTCTTTTTGTGGAGACATTCTAAATGGCGCCACCAGTACATTTCAAGGCTTTTTTTAAATCTATTTTTTAATTTAATTTTTTAAAAATAATATTTTATTTAGTGGAGCTATTCTCTTTGGCGTGACCAAATTGGTATATAAAACCCTCAATGGTAAATCAATCTGAGTTGAAGGAAAAAATATTTACTTATACTTTGTTAGAGTATGAATGGAAGAGATATTAGAAATATTTTTTTATGTATTTGTGTTTTTTTTTAATTTGAAGGTATGTTTTGTTTAATGATAATCCAATGGAGCCCGACACCGATAAATTTAATGGTTATTTTCGTATGCCAATTATTTATTTGGTAACGGGTTCGAATTAGTTATGTAACTGTTCCGTTGGTTGTGGTAGGACGATAATAGGTTCAAATTGGCTATGCAACCAACCGGTGGATTATTTGAGATTCCCTAGGCCAATGGGATGTTTGAAGGTTTTAAGAAATCCCAAATCAAACCGCATTGGTGAAGTCATCAATATCAATAGCATTCGGGCTACAATTTAATAACACTGAGAAAGTTACTCTTGTTGTGGTTAAACAATTTATTTTTCAATTTGTAAGATAGAATGATGTCGATTTTGAACAAAATTGTTTAATTATGTTTTGTTTGTAAGACACAATATTGTCGGTCTTAAACAAAATCGTTTAATTTTTTATTTTTAGTATTGAGAAAGTTGTTCGTGTTTTTTTAGTAATAACCTAAGGCATTGTTTGGGGCAACCTAAAGAAAAAAAGTGAACCTTATTCATCAATCTTTAGTACCCATATTTGAGCTAAAAAACTGTAACAGCCTAGTTTAGACCCTAGTCAAAATAGTAATTTTGGGACCACAAATCCGAGCTAGAAAAATATTTTAATATTATTTTCTAAGTTTATTATATGTAAATTACTATGTGTGAAAGTTTCGTGTGAAAATTTGATTGTTTGTGTGTTTAATTTGATAAAAGGACCTAATCGCGTAAAATGTAAAACTTGTCTGCTGTTTGTTAAAGTGCTTAATTGCTATGTCTCCTTAAATTAGAGGTCCTTATGATGCAATAAGACCATTGACAAGGTTAATGGACATTAATGAGCATCCATTATGTGTTTATTATTATGTTTAAACAAAGGTTAAAATAGTAAT
The DNA here is from genome assembly GCF_025698485.1 of Gossypium arboreum. Taxonomy (NCBI): domain Eukaryota; kingdom Viridiplantae; phylum Streptophyta; class Magnoliopsida; order Malvales; family Malvaceae; genus Gossypium; species Gossypium arboreum. The sequence goes on from NC_069080.1 coordinate 20,592,419, forward strand.
TGGAATAATATGTTAATATAATTAAAACAAAACAAAATGTGGCCATTAGTTCAGCTTTTCTAGCCGAAATTGAAGGAAGAAAATAGGGATTTAAAGCCTTCAAACATTCGGCATTTGTAAGCATCAATTAGGTATGTATTTTTGATCTGTTTTTGATAATTTTTTCGTTTTTGTGATTGTTGTTAAGTGCTCTAGCTAGCCCATGCTTAAATTTGTGAAATTTATGATAATTTGATGAGATGAAATTGATGAATTCATGAGTTTTGTGATGTAAAATGGTGAAATATGAAAGCTTGGTGATAGATAAACATGTTTTATATTGTGATTTTTGATGAATTTGTTTATTATGAACTAATTTGTGAAAATGAGAAATTGAGGGGTGAAAATGAGAAATTGAGGGGTTAAAATGTAAAATAAATGAAAGTTTTGGAATACTAGGAGTCCTTAAGAAATTTGCCTAGGCTTGGGTGTAAATAAATTTTGTGTAATTTATGTTTTTGTGAAATAGGGACTAAAGTGTTAAAATGTAAAAATGTGAGGGCTAATTTGTAAAATCCCATAAATATGTGTATATGGATTGAATTGAATAATTTTTTGAATAAAAGGGTTAATTTTGAATACATATAGATCAAGAAAAGAGGAATTCGGATTTAGATCGAGGAAAATCGAAGATTATTGAGTAAACGATCCGAATTGTCAATTCCGAGTACGAGGTAAGTTCGTACATGATAAATGATGTTACAATTTATGTTTTAATGTTTTGATAATATATAAATTGTATATATTTGAGCTTGGTTTGAACACGATGATAAATCGACTATGTTCAGCACTAAGTGTGCTATTCATACAGCTTCGGCTATAAATAGCACTAAGTGTGCGAGTTGGAATAGCTTTGGCTATATGAGGCACTAAGTGTGCGATACAGAGATACCTTCGGTTAGTTGAGATGGCACTAAATGTGTGAGATCTTTATAGCTTTGGCTAATCATTAATGCACTAAGTTTAAAGCATGGAAAGACTTCCGAATGAATTAATGTATTTGAACGAGAGGTGAGGATGAAATGAATAAATACAGGAAAGTTCAGGTGTGTTAGATACCTATGTGGTAAATGATACTATGTGTATGAAGCTTGATGAATTCGTATGAACATATTAAATGTGATGGAATAGAATTGATGGATGAAATGTGAATTACTAAGTGTTTATTGGTTGATGTTTCGTATTATATAAACTGTTGATTATTTTTGGTACAAACTTACTAAGCCTTAAAGCTTATTGTGTGAAATGTTCTCTATTTTAAAGTGTTATAAAGCTAGCTCGGATCTGGGGATCGTTAGCGACTCATCCACACTATCGGACATCTATTTTGGTACCATTTTGAGAGTTGTATATATGGTATATGGCATGTATAGGCTAGTGTCATTCCGGTATGTTTTCTGATGTGAATATTAGCCATGAGTTTAGGCTTGTAGTTGTTGATAAGTATGGCCTCTTAAGTTGGCCTAAATGGTGTGTTTGCTAAATAAGTTATAAGATGTATGTATTGTTTATGTGATGGTTTGATTATGAAATGTTGAAATGGTAAATTTTATAGTATGAAATTGTGATGAGATGATGAGTTTATACATTTGAAACTCATATAAATTGTAATGATTTTGGTATATGGATTTGGTATACGTTGGTTGTGGATTTGAGTAGTAAATTGGATGGTATTTGCATGGCATAGAATATGTATGAATTGGTTGATTTGGTTGCCTACAAACGTATGCAAATGATGCAAAAATGTTGTGGATTTGGTCTGCTTGAGATATGTGGGAAATGTGGCTTAAACCAAGCCTAATTTCACCCTACACGGTTGAGCACATGGGCATGGGTCTTGATCATGTGTCTGCTGTAATTTAGTTATTCCAATTAGTCTCGAGCACGACCTAGACACACAAGCGTCTCTAGTAGCCATGTAAAGCACACAGCCTTGGCACATGGGCATGTGTGGCCATTTCGAAGAGTACATGGGCTAGACACACGGGCGTGTGGTCAGCCGTGTGACTCAAGTCAGTTTCGACCACGGCCAAGGCACACGGGCCGTGTCTTGTGGCTGTGTGGTGAAGTCAGTATGTATGCCCTGTTTTGCCACGGTTTAGATACACGGGCGTGTCTAATGCCGTGTGAGGCACACGGCCTGTTCACACGGGCATGTGACCTTTATAACTTTGAAAAATGTTTAAGTTTCGAAAAAAATTTGTATGAGCCAGGTTTAGTCTCGACCCCTTTCTAAAGCATGTTTAAGGTCTCGTTGACCTTCGTAAGGGACTCTATATTGATGTGTGACTTTGATGCTATGACGTTGTGAAATGAATGCGAAATGTTTAGAAGTGTCCGGTAATGCCTCTTTACCCTAGTCCGGCAACGGATACTAGTTAGGGGTGTTACAAAAACTCTTCTTGATCAACCTTCATACAAAACCCGAAACCAAAATGCAAATTGTACTTACCCTTTTCCTTTGGTCCCTGAATTACATGATATTAGACGTCGGGCCATACGTATTGAGGGATAGGTAGAGACATAATGGTGGTGTTGAAAAATCAGAGCGAAATAGGAAAAAAATAGTGTGATCTAGTGATATAGGTTAACTTAAAAATGTGCAAACAAAAGAAAAATTTAGAAAAAGTGAAAATGAGTGGAAAAAGTACTAAAAAAATGAAAAAGCATTGTGAGTGAAAAAGTATTGAAAAAGTCAAAAGTGACCCAAAAATGAGGTCGCAAAACTAGAAAACTCAGACATTAGTGCATAAAAACTTGTAAGCTAACCATAGTTACTAATATTACATTGTGACTTCCTAGATGGAGAAATAAAAAAGGTGAGAGATGGAGAGATAAGGCGGTGAGCGGGAAAGGGTTATTAAAGGGGGTGAATAGGGACAATACGATGTGCTGAACTAATTTTGTGCTTAAAACTGTTTTGATGCTCCTTGTTCTTGAATTCCATACCAACCTTAAGCCTCAAAACATTACAGGTCGAAAAGTCCTATGTGACCTAAGTAAATCTATTTATGAATAGACATTGTATTGAGTGATTGCAATAATAATTGTTTGTATTATGCTAGGATAATCAAATTACCTGTATAATTTCTTGATGGATAAATATATTTAAGGACTTATTACTTATATAATTTGTAATATACTGAACTTAAGTGTTTGAAGTTGAGAGTGGTAAGTCGTTTACATATCATGCCAGAATTATGTGTACTTAAGATCCCTCCAAAACTCATATTTGTATCATACTTGCTCAAGGATTGTCTTTTATATTTTCCATTTTTATGTTTTCTTGCTTGAAGACAAACAATGACTTAAGTATGGGGGAGTTTGATCAGCCGCAATTTGTTGTAGCAGATTAAACCATTTTTTGTACTTAATGAGCTCGTATAAAAGTAATTTAGCTATGTTTTTATTTAGTTTTCATTATTAGCTCATAGATAATAAAAAGTGTAATGTAAGCCATTTATATGACCTTAAGGGCCGAAATAGACCTAAAGGTAGGCTAACATATTTAGTGAGTATGCAGGACACTATTTAGAGGCATAGGAACACGAGACTGGCTACAATGTTGCAACACGGAATTTCTATGTCACAACATAGTGAACAAAGCACTCAAAAGGAGCAAACTGCCTTTAGTGTTGTAACACAGCCCTATAATCCAACCTTAGCTTGTAAACTGCCATTAGTTTCGTGACACAGGCCAGAGGGTATCACAACACCGACGTGATGAGGAGAAATAATGAACCAAAGGCACTTTTGTAACACCCCTTACCCGAGACCGTCGCCGGAGTTGAGTACAAGGCGTTACCAGACTTAACTTACTAATTCGGGGCATAAAAATTTGCTTTTAAATTTAATATAGTTTCATTCATTCATTATGTCCCTCGAGACCCTAAAACATGAAATTAAAACGGTTCGGGAACAAACCAAAATCAATAAAAAAATTTTGATCACTTAAACAAATCAAAACAATTTATTTCATCTTTCATAAATAAACTTTCCATCTGCGTCATAGTCACTAAATAAATCATAACTCGAGTCACGAAACTCTAAATTAAAAACTGTAAATTTATCTGAAACTAGACTCGTATATCTTCTTACTAATTTTTTTCAATTTTTTTTTGTCTAGCCAATTAGTACAGTTTATTAGTTAAAGTTTCCCCTATTTCAGTGTTCGGCTTGACCTCTGTTCACTACGAATTAATCTTCTCCCTATACAGAATTAAAATAACCATGCCATTTATTTCTCTTAAAAGTATACTCAATAAGGAATCTATACATATAAATTATAACTCCTAATTATTTTTGTACAATTTTTAGTGAATTTATAAAGTCAGAACAGGGGATTCAGAAATCACTCTGACCCTATCTCACCAAAATTTAAATATATCATAAAATAGAACTCCTTTATTTACTCTATTTCTTTCATATGAAAATTGACTCAATAAGCTTTAATTCTATATCTCATTCACTATCTAAATGCATTTCTACTATTTTTAGTGATTTTTCAAGGTCACGTTACTGCTGCTATTTCAATACTGTTTTAATGCTAATTTCACATTTTCATGATTTCTTTGTACTAACTACCATTTAGGCATACATAACACCAAAACATGTTCTTCATTAGCCATTTTAATAGCTAATCATTATCAAATATTTACATACCATTCTTTAGCCATATCATAAGGACATACACACAAAATGGCTAAGTCCCTATACATGTCATAAAGTGTCACAAGCATAATTGAAAACTCATCAATTATTTAATACTTGATAATCTCAATTACTTACAATCTCAATATTAAATAAGCCTTAAATGCATACCTGTGCTTTTTCTTCATGTTCTCACCTTGTCGTTTCTTCGACTTACTCTTTGGATTACTTGGGAACCTTTTCCTTTCTGAACTTACCATTGCCATGTCTTGACATGGTCTTACGTGGTATCCTTGCCTTATGAACTCACCAATGCCATGCCTTGGCATGGTCTTACATGGGACCTTTCCCTTATAGTAACTCATCAATGCCATGTCTTGACATGTTCTTACATGATTTCCTTGCCTTATAGAACTTATCAATGCCATGCCTTGGCATATCTTACATGATATCCTTATCTTACCAAATGCCATGTTCCAAACATGGTCTTACATGGTATCCTTGTCTTAGTGCCAATGCCACATCTTGATATGGTCTTACATGGAGTCCTTAATCAATGCCGATGACATGTCTTGACATGGTCTTACACGGGATCCTTGCCTTACCAATGCCATGTCTTGACATGGTCTTACATGGTATCCTTGACAGTCAATTCCTCTTTAAATGCCATGTTATGAACATGGACTTTTCCATCAATTCTTCCTTAATTGTCATGGTACAACCATGGACTTTGAGATATCAATGCCTTGTCAAGTCATAGCGGAAACATACTTGCTCAAATTCTCAAGGTTAGTCGCATAACTCAATAATAACAATACTAATAACAATAATTGCATAATAATAAAATGCTATTCAACTTACATACTTACATTCTCAATCTCATCATATCATCAACTTAACTTATTCTCATCAAAATATGCTAGTCAATACTTTCTTATTATCATACAAAGCCATAATACAAAATATGGTCTTACATATAAATTATACAAGTTCTCTTTCCAATATCGAATTATTATCGAACATTAATCATTATATCTGAAACACAATACTAAAGTATTTATGGTCAAAATATAAATTTATCATTCAAATATGCATAATTAAATGCTTATTAAACATATGAACTTATCTCGATACCAAAACGACCATTTTACCAACTTTCTCGATTTTCAGTTTTTCTCTCGTTCTAGGTCCAAATCTCACTTTTCGGGATTATTGAGCTTGGAAAGCTTGGGAACCCTAACCATGGATTCCCCCATGCTATATTCGGCCTCCATGAAGAAGATGGACCAATTTTGGCTTTATTTTCCCTTTTTAATTCTTTTAATTACTAAATGACCAAAATACCCTTAAAAGCTTTTCTTTCAAATTTGCCCTATTCTTGCCCATTTTTGTCTAAACTTAAATATAATGGTCTAATTACTAAATAAATACCTCCACTTTAAGAACCCATTTCAATTAAATCCCTTTATCATCTAGAACACACATTTTCCTTATTTTACAATTTAGTCCTAATTGCCAAATTAGGCATTTATACATAAAATTTCTTCACGAAATTTTCACAAAATTATTCAATCAATGAATAAACCTTAAAACTTAATCGAAATAAATTTTTTTGACCTCGAATTCATGGTTTCGCAACCACTATTCTGTTTAGGCCCTATTTCGGGATGTTACAGCTTTGGTCCACACAACAAACTTTAATGCAAAAATGTCACCCAAATTAGGTCATTGGATGACAGTCAAACCTAAGCTTATAAATAGACAGGTAAAAACATGTCATAAATAGTTTTCATTCAAGTTTTAGTTTACGACTTTCATTTAGTTTTTATTTCCGATTTCTCTTTAGTTTGCTTTGTACTTAGGTTTCATTTCTTATTGTAATTTTACTTTCATGGAACAATCAACTCTTTGTGGATTGTTGTTCGTGCTATTATCAATGTATCAATATTCTTCCTAAACTCTTTGCTTGATATATTACTTTTGTTTTGTTTTTTTAATCAAGTTTATGATGTTTATAAGATCCATGGGGTACTAATCCATTAATGGGAGATTAACAAGTGAACGTGGGAGTAATTAACTTCTATGTAGGGTTTCTTAGTGGATCATCTGGTTAGGATAGAAAGAACTTAAAATCTTAGGCATGACAACTCTAGGAAGTCATATAAGCAGGAATGAACCCAAAATTGGTATTGTCTGTCTGTGAACACCTTACCCCAATCTGGTCTGGACTATGAGGTTGAGAGATAAGTAGTTCTTATCAACTTATTAATTTAGTGGAAGATCGAGAGATCCTGCTAGGTTAATGACTAGTTGATTGGTTAGAACACGAAATATGATTTAGTTATGACCACCAAAGCGAGTTAGTCTTCTATCATTAGAATTAATAAAGTCTGTAAATTGTTTTCCCTTCTTTATTTTTATGATTTTTAATTATTTTATAAAATATGATTTTTTGTCACTTTATGATTCGTCATAACATTGTTTAATTAAATTACTAATTAGATCAATTAACGCAGAAATTAGAATTAGTTTTGTCTCGCTTCCCTTGGGTATGATCCTCGGAGTACTCCAATACTTTGTTGTATAAATCTATATTACAACCTTACCCGTATACTTGCAGAAACCACCTAACAATTATATTTGGTTGCAGGATTTACACTCTAGACGTTGGTACATCCGGAGGCGGTCATCTCGTCAATTACTCAAGCCCAATTTGTGTATCAACACTTATTTTCTTTATTAAATTATGAACAAGTAAATTCTAATATTAATAACTATAATTATAAAAAGAGTGTAAAGTAAATAATTAAATTACTAATTAATTTAAATATTTTAAAGTAGTTGTTTTATTGACTAATGAATCGAAATTACAGAGGTTTTGAATACATAAAAATATGAAGATAATATATTCCAGTCTTATTTTAAAGAGAATAAAGAATATTTATTTATTATATAATTATATAATAAATAAATAAAATAAAAATTTGAAATGAATTTTTTTTTTGTACATTGGAACGTCGATAATGGCAATATAGAATGATCACAAAGTAATAAGAAAGAAAAATAAAACACACAGATTTTACGTAGAAACCCTTTCGAGAAAAAACCACGGGCAGAAGAGAAGAAAATTCACTAGTGTTGAAAATTGAATGGTACAAGAGGAGTTTCGATTACATCTATTTAAAAGTTGAAAAATATTATTCTAATCAAAGTCAAATAGAAGCAGTGTAGTAAGGTTGAAACACCTTATTCTAATCAATATCAAATCGATCTCATATTTTAATTATCTTTTGTCATAAGAATATAGGATTTTCCAATATCTTATGATTTAATTATAAAATAATAATTATTAAAAGTGTTAGAGATGTGAACCAAATTCATGATAAAATAAAATTACTAGTAGTAAAATACAAGTGTGCAAGAGAAACTCTAATAGAAGTATACTTCCTCTATTTATTGTTGATTTGAATAAGTTGTTTTAACCTTACTACATTACTTCTATTTTATTTTGATTAGAATATGGTTTTACAAACCTATAAGTATACATAGTCTACTCCTATTGTAATCATTCGAATTCGATATAGTGAATTATCTTTTCCTCTGCCCATGTTTTTCCCAAAAGAGTTTCCACGTAAAAATCTGTGTGTTCTTTATTTTTTCTTTGCAATGCGTTATTATTATCAACATTCTACTTTTCACAAATTGGTATCAGAGCTTTCCGGGTTGTTTATCTTGATCATGGTAATGGCATCGCTGAAGTATGAAATTTCACTATTGGATCGCAACACCAGATTCGCATTGTGGCAAATTAAGATGCAGCCAATTCTTGCGTAGATGGATCTAGAGGATGCCCTATTAAGGATAAACAAGATGCATTCGACATTGACGAATGAAGAGGAGAAGCATAAGGATTGAAATGCTTTAATTCAATTACATCGACATTTGTCTAACGAAATTTTGCAGGATGTAATGAAGTAGAAAACTGTCGTTGCATTATGGAAGACGATAGAGCAGCTATGTATGTTGAAAAATCTAACCAGCAAGCTGCATATGAAGCAGCGTTTTTATGCTCATCATTTTGAGCAAGGTATGTCTGTGCTCGAACACTTTACAGTGTTTAAAGAAATTCTCTCAGACCTTGAGGCCATAGAGGTTTAGTATGATAAAGAAGATCTAGGGTTGATTTTGCTTTGTTCGTTGCCCCTGTCTTATTCAACCTTTAGAGGCATGATTTTGTATAACCGTGAGTCTCTCACAGTTGATGAGGTTTATGATTCTTTGACCTCGTATGATAAGATGAAGCATCTTGTAGTTAAGCCCGACTCCCAGGGAGAGGGTTTCATTGTTCGTCGAAGACAAGATCAGAATGTTAATGATGATCGTAGAGGGACACAATAAAGGAATCCTCACGGTATATCTAAAGGAAGATCGAAGTCTTCAAACAGAGGTAAAACTTGTAACTTCTGTAAGAAGAAGGGGCACATTAAATCTGAGTGTTTTAAGTTGCAAAACAAGATAAAAAAAAAAGAGGCTATGAATCAAAAGAGCAAACAATCAGAAAAATCCTGTGAAGCTGATGTTGTAGAAAACTACAACGACGGTGAACTTCTAGTCACTTCTGTCAACAATTCTAAAGTAAGCAAGGAATGGATCCTTGATTCGGGCTGCACCTTCCACACAAGTCTTAATTGGGATTGGTTTACAACTTACGAAACAGTGTCTGAAGCTATTGTTTTTATAGGAAATAATGCTTCGAGTAAAATCGCAGGTGTTGGAACAATTAAAGTTAAGATGTTTGACGGAGTTGTCAGAACACTTAAGGCTAGTTTAGCATTGCTTTTGAGAAGTTCTATGGAAAAGTGATTTTGAGAAGTACTTTTGAAAAGTTTGGTTTAAGATTCAACTGTTTAGTATTGCTGTCAAAAAGTGTTTTTGATAAATAAAATGTCCATTTTAGACATTGTGTTATAAAGTAATAAATATACATTTAAATAATGTTTAAATTAGTTAATATTATGATATCTTAGTAAGAATATAAAAATAATTTATTATAATTTTTTAGTACTTCAATATATGAAATATAAATTTTAAATATTTTTAAGCAATTAATATTAATTATTCATAAAATTTAATTCAAAAATATAAACTATATTTTAAATAATAAAATATGACCAATAAAATTTAAATATATAATATTATATATATAATAAGTTTTAATAAGAAAATAATTACATACACCATATAAATATTATATAAAATACATTATAAGGGTTAAAATTGACATTTATTCCTAAAAGCACTTTTGCCAAAAGCAAAAGCTAAAGCTAAAAAAATTGGTTTTACTTTTGGGTTGAAAAACACTTTTCAAAAGCACTTTTGACTTAAAAATTAGTGACGTACGACATGTTTTAGAATTGAAGATAAATTTGATTTCGTTGAGTACTTTTGATTCAAAATGGTACAAATACACAGCTGAAAGTGAGGTTTTGAAGATTTCTAAAGGTTCCCTTGTTATGATAAAAGGGTAGAGAAAGACTACCAAGTTATATGTTTTGCAAGGTTTTACGGTTACTAGGGATGCAGTTTTCGCTTCCTCTTCCTTGTCAGATGATGATATTACTAGATTTTGGCATATGCTCTTAGGGCATATGACTGAGAATGGCATGGCAGTATTGAGCAAAAGAAGACTTCTTGATGGGCAAGGAATTTGCAAACTGAAGTTCTGTGATTACTGCGTTTTTGGGAAGCAAAAGAGAGTTTGATTCACTAAAGGAATCCATAACATGAAGGGAACATTGGAGTATATTTATTCTAACCTGTGGACACCATCCAAAGTGCCTTCGAGAGGTGGATCTAATTATATGCTAACACTTATTAATGATTTTTTTTTAAAAGTTTGGGGATTTTTCCTGAAACAAAAAAATGATGTGTTTTCCACATTTAAGTCTTGGAAAAGTATATTGAAAAACAGAAAGAAAAAAAATAAAATACCTCTGCACAGACAATAGCTTAGAGTTCTGTTCTAATGATTTTAATGAACTATCTAAGTCAGAAGGGATAATGAGACACTTGACAGTTCGTCACGCTCCATAGCACAACGGTGTTGCAGAACGAATTAACAGAACGATCATGGAGAAGGTTCGATGCATGTTGTTGAATGCCAGCTTATCAAAGTCGTTTTGGGCTGAAGCAGCCTTTACTACATGTTTTTTGATCAACTGATCTCCACCCATTGCCATTGAGAAAAAGACTTCACAAGAGGTATGGTCTGGTAATCCTACTAATTATTCTAATTTAAAGATCTTTAGGTGTTCTGCATATGCTCATGTTGATAATGGAAAATTGAAACCGAGATTCATTATGTAACACCCCGAACCCGAGACCATCGCCGGAGTCGAACACGAGGTGTTAACAGACTTCAAGCCACTTATTAGAAATTTCCCAGACAGGCTGCCAATCTGCATACGAGTCGCATTAAAAATCATATCTTGAGTTCTGAAACTCGAAATCCAGTTCCGTAAATTTTTCCCGAAACTAGACTCATATATGCATCTAAAAATTTTTTTCTAGAATTTTTGGTTGGGCCAATTAGTACAGTTTATTAGTTGAAGTCCCCCATGTTACAGGGATCGACTACACTGACCTTTGCACATTACGACTTCGATATCTCCCTGTACAGGGCTTCAATACTGATTCCGTTTGTTTCTACAGAAACTAGACTCGAAAAGGAATCTGTACATATATGGCATGGCTTCTAATTATCTCTGGTCAATTCATGATGAATTCCCAAAGTCAGGACAGGGACTCCAGTAACCGTTCTGGCCCTGTCTCGCGAAAACTTAAATATCTCTTAACATACAGCTCATATGGTTGCTTCGTTTCTTCTATATGAAAATAGACTCATCGAGATTCGATTCCATAATTTATTCATTATTTAATTCCAGTTTCCCTATTTTTAGTGATTTTTCAATCTCACGTCACTGCTGCTGCCAGCATCTGTTACTAAAGCAACTATGCCTATTTCGTAATTTCCCCTTGATCTAACTAGTAATTCATCATACATTTCACAAATTATGATCATGACTAGCCATACCAAAGGCTAATCGTTGTCAAACATCTCCCTACTACACTATTGCCATATCATGAATTTTAACACCAAAAATAATCAACCATGACATATGGCATAAAAATCGAATTACCAAGACTTGCGACTTAACATTAGAGAACTAAATCCAACCGAACATTATGCCATTTTCGCATGGCTAAAAGTTTACATACCAAATTTCAACAAAGCATATTAGCCTATACATGCCGAAATGTTCTCCTAGACTGACTAAAAAGAAGATACCAAAAGTTGCTAGCCGGTGTGATGACTTCGATGACGATCACGAGCACGCAAAAAGACGAGTCCAAGAAACCTAAAATAGGTGACAAGCAAACACCGAGTGAGTATATAACTCAGTAAGTCATAAGCATTATATTGCCGTTCAGTAATAATATATCATAAGAGAAAATAATTAATGCGGGATTAAAATCCTCCATCCACACCCAAACTGTGCTATAATTCCTTAGGCATTTCGGTTTGATCTCATACCAAGCCCTACTTTGATATTTCATACATTACACCATATGACATTGCATGCATTTATCTTCAAGTATAATCACCACATAGGTTCAAGACTTACCAAGCTCAATCCCAAATATAAATAAAATGTCTATTCCTCATGAGCTCAAGGTGTTTACTCGTACCGCTGTCCATGATTGACTCGGTAAGGCCGCACACGTAGAGCATGTATGGTTATTAGAGAATGTGTAATAAGCCCGCACACTTAGTGCTTAATAGTCGAACTCGCACACTTAGTGCTATATAATCAAACTTGCACACTTAGTGCTATACAATTTGAACCCGCACACTTAGTGCCAATTTATGATCATAAATGTTTACACCCGCACACTTAGTGCCGAAACCAATAACTCAATACATCTCACCTCTTTTCTTTTCATTCAATACTTTCATCACCACATACATACATGTATATATATATATATTTATCATTCCATTCAGCATCATTACTTAGACGTTACGACCATTTAAATTAATACAAAATATGTGCTTAATGACTTACCTTATATTGGATGAAATGATTCCCAATCGACTACTCGATTATCTTTGCTTTGCCTTTGTTTGATTCTCCCTCTTTGATGTCTTGATCTAAAATGAATACATTTAGTAGTTTAATTTTCTTGCTGGATACTTATGTGTATAATTTAATGGTTTTCACCCCATTTCACAACTATCCTTGTTCAAAATATCAAAACCTCAACCAATATTCGATTAATGCTTCAAGGTCGAATGTATTATCACTATTAAGTTAACCTAGTCTCAAGTATTTTTAATCCTAATATACAACATCATGAATCAACTCAACCTTATAAGCCAATATTACTCCTACAATCGATTGTAAAGAGTTAACAAAGAAAATATATTTTCACAAACATATACACCTATATGGCCGATTATACCAAATCAAGTTTAACCTTACTTATCTCAAAATTTTCATTCCATACTATCATCCCCATGACATAGCAAAGTTTTGAACCATGGACTAATTAGAACTAAAACTAGCAACTAAAACATGCATGAATCTCATGGCACAACATCAAACATACCTTAATCTAGATACAAGGATGGCCAAACCTCTTCCTAATCCTCTTCCAAACCAACCATGAGCAAGAACCCCTTTCTTCTCCCTTGGGATTTTCGGCCAAAAGGATGAAAAGGATGAACAAAATTTTTGTTTTCTTTCTTACCTTCACGGCAATGGGGAGGGGAGAAGCCTTCACACACATTTTTTTTTTCATTTTTTTATTACCCATGCACCTTATTTTATTTATTCCAACATAAAACACTTACCCAACATGTTTTGCCCATAATTCCTTGTCATGGCCGGCCACTAGCACTTGGGGGGGGGGGGAAATTTGACATGCAAGTCCTCCTTTTGACTACATGCACTATTAGGTCCTTATAGATTAGCCTATCATTTTTCAAAAGTGTCACACAAGTCCTACTAACTGAATTCACATGCAATCGACTAAATCGAAGCTTGAAATTTTCACACATTCATAAATACATATTCTAGACAATAAATATTACGTTCAAACATTTCGGTGACTCGGTTTAGCGGTCCCGAAACCACTTCCCGACTAGGGTCAATTTTGGGCTGTCACACATTAAATGTGTTTTATTTGGTTATATAGCTGGTGTAAAAAGGTATAAGTTGTGGTGTCTTGAAAATATAAAATTTGTGATTAACAAAGATGTTTTTTATGAAATTGCTATGCTACCTAACTTATCTCTTAAAGACTCTTCCAATAAAGAACAACAAAAGTAGGTGGAGCATTAGATTAATTCAAAATCCACAACAAAGTCGACTCCTTAAACCAGTACAAATATTCAGAATAGAGTTGCTTCTTCACTACAATACTCTATCACCAAAAAGAAAACTAGAAGAGAAATTAAACCTCCAAAGAGGTATGCCGAGGTTGATCTAGTTGATTATGCTTTAAATGTGGCTAAAGATATAGATGCAAACCAAGAGCCATCTACTTATTCAGAGACAGTTAGCTGTGAAGACTCAGAAAAGTGGATGTTTGTTATGCAAGAGTAGATGAAATCACTCCACAAAAATAGAACATGGGATCTTGTGAAACTTCCTAAAGTCAAAAAGACTGTTCGTTGTAAATGGGTGTTTAAAAAGAAAGAAGGGACTCTAGGAGTTGAAGGACTCATTTATAAAGCAAGGCTTATTGCAAAGAGTTACAGTCAAATTCCAAGAGTGGACTTCATAGATGTTTTATCCCTAATTGTGAAGCATGGTTCGATTTGAGCTTTGCTTAGTATTGTGACTATACATTATTTGAAGCTTAAGTAGTTAGATGTAAAAACTGCATTTTTGCATAGAGAACTTGAGGAGGATATTTACATGCGACAACCAAAGGGTTTTACAGTCTCAAAAAAAGAGAACTATGTTTGCTTACTGAAAAAGTCTCTTTACGATTTGAAACAGTCACCAAGTCAATGGTACGAGAGGTTTGATTCCTTTATGACTTATCATGATTTCAAAAGAAGTAGCTTTGATAGTTGTGTTTACTTTAAGAAACACAGTGATAGTTCTTTTGTGTATCTACTCCTCTATGTTAATGACATGTTGATAGTAGCGAAAGATAAATGAAAGATAAGAAAGGTCAAAACACAGCTTAGTGAAGAATTTGAGATGAAAGATTTGGGACCAACAAAGAAGATATTTGGTATGGAGATTCTCAGAGATAGAAAAGCAAGTAAATTGTACCTAAGTTAATAGGGGTACATTGAGAAAGTTCTTTACAGTTTCAATATGCAGAATGTTAAGCCTATTAGTACTTATTTAGCAGCCCATTTCAGACTTTTATTGTTTTGTCTCCACAATCAAATGATGAAATTAAGTACATTTCACATGTTCCATATTCGAGTGCAGTGGGATCTCTCATGTACGCTATGGTTTGTTCACGTCCAGATTTATCATATGCAGTTACTGCAGTTAGCAGATACATGGTGAATCCTGGTTAAGAACTTTGGAAAGCAGTTCAGTGGATTTTAAGATACTTATTAGGTACTATTGATGTTTGCTTACAGTTTAGAAGAACTAGAGATGGAGTCATTGGGTATGTTGATGCTGATTTTGCTAGAGACCTTGATAAAAGAAAATCTCTCATAGGTTATGTTTTTACAATCGAAAGTTGTGCAATCAGTTGGAAAGCCACTTTGTAAACTACAATTGCTTTGTCTACCACTGAAGCTGAGTACATGGCGATTACTAAGGCTTTAAAGAAGCCATTTAGTTGAAGGGACTCTTTAGTGAACTCAATAAAGACCTTCAAATCAGTACAGTATTTTGTGACAGTCAAAGTGCTATCTTCCTTACAAAAGATCAAATGTTTCAAGAGAGAACAAAGCACATTGATGTTCGGTATCATTTTGTTCGTGATATTATTGCTCGTGGTGATATTGTTGTGAGCAAAATTAATACTGATGAAAATCCTGCAGATATAATGACTAAGTCACTTCCCATAAACAAGTTTGAGCATTACTTAGACTTGGTTGGTGTTCATTGTTAAAGTTAAAACCTTAAGGGGTTTTATGAAAGAGGTGGAGTACTTCTTCGTTGAGAGTTCGCGATGAATAATTTGTTTGTTGAAGAATTCGTGTCAAGGTGGAGATTGTTAGAGATGTGACCCAAATTCATAATAAAATAAAATTCAAGTGGTAAAATACAAGTGTGCAAGAGAAGTTCCTATAGAAGTATACTTCCTCTATTTAATGTTGGTTTGAAGAAGGTGTTTTAACCTTACTACATTACTTCTATTTTATATTGATTAGAATATGGTTTTATATACATAGTCTACTCCTATTGTAATCATTTGAATTCAACATAGTGAATTATCTTTTTCTCTGCCCGTGGTTTTTTCCCGAAAGGGTTTCCACGTAAAAATTTGTGTGTTCTTTATTCTTTCTTTCTTTTTCTTTGCGATACATTGACATTATCAACGTTCTATTTTTCACTAAAAGAATTATAAAACGCAAACCTTTAAGTTTGATATTGTTGGGAGGAACAATGTCGAACCCCAAAAATGCACCATGAAATGAACAAGAAAGAAAAATACAATCTATCATTTAAGTGCAAAGCTAGTAATGAAATTAGAACAAATTTATTGACTAGATTTTTTAATATAACACCCCTAAAAAACCTTATTTATCAACATGTTAAAATATGCCATAAGTCTCTGTACTCTTCACAAATTTAGAATTTAGTCATTATACTTTTATTTCTATGAATTTAGTCTCTACTTTTCAGATTTCAATTGTATTAATTGTTGGACCTGAATTTTGAAATCTGAAAAGTAAAAACTAAATTCATAAAAATAGAAGTATAGAGACTAAATTCTAAATTTGTGAAGAGTACAAAAACTTATGACATATTTTAACATGTTGATAAATAAGATTTTTTAGGAGGTGTTATATTAAAAATCAAGTCAATGTAATTGTACTAATTTCTTGACCAGCTTTGCACTTAAAATTAGATGATAGATTGTATTTTTTTTGTTCTTCATGTTCATTTTATTATCTATTTTTGGGATTCGTAATTGTTCCTCCTAACTATATCAATTTAAAGGTTAGAGTTGACAACTAAACCTAAATTTTGAAATTTGAAAAGTAGAGACTAGATTCATAAAATAAGTATAGGGACTAAATTTCAAATTTGTGAAGGGTACAAAAATTTATGGCATATTTTAGCAAGTTGATAAATAAGGTTTTTATTTTTTTATTTTTTAAGGGTGTTATTTTAAAAATCACTATTCTAATTTCATGACCAGTTTTGCACTTAATATTAGATGATAGATTGTATTTTTTTTATTCTTCAACTTAAAGGTTAGAGTTAACAAATGGACCTACATTTTGAAATCTGAAAAGTAGAAACTAAATTCATAAAAATAAAAATATAGAAACTAAATTCTAAATTCTGAATAGCCTAAACTAGAATTGTATTTTTTTAATGGAGTGGCATGATTTCTTAAATATAATTTAATATAATTTTAATAGTAAAAAGGTTATTAATATGTATAATAATTTTAAAAAAGAAACAATTATATTAATTTAAAAATAAAAGCAATACTTCCAAATATCTTGGAAGTGATAAATAATATAACGATATAAACTAGATGTAGTTAGGCATTGTTACAGTAGTGGTGCTTTGGTGGCATAATACTAGTATTTGGTCGTCTTTTCAAGGGTGGAACTCCCTTTTCTATTGCCGGGTCCGTTGCACCGTTCAAAGACTTCTCTCTCTCTTGATTTATGGCCAAACCCCAGTGGATTCTCCATTGATTTAGATCCCCTCCTTCACGATCCATCTGTCCCCATTGCTTTCCTGACTCAGTCTCAACTCAGTACTAAACCCCACCACAACTGCGCCCTTTTTCTTGTTAATGCCATGGATGTTACAACTCCGCCTACCATTCAGTTCCCTGTTAACTTCAACTGTTGCCATGATCAAGACCCTTCCTTTTTACCATCTGATGATGATGTTGTTGTCGATAATGATGATGATAAACAGAAGGTCGTCGGTGAAATGGATTTTTTCGCTCAAAGGAGTAATAAGCTTGTTGATGATATCGATGATGAGGAGGTGGAGGAGGAGGAGGACGACGACGACGACGATGATGGTAATCTCATCCACACCTCCGATTCCGACATCAAAGACTCTGCCGATCGGACTAAGCTTCAGCTTAACGTCAACGTCAGTCAACCCTTCCATTCCATTTCTTTGTTGCTAGCGCTGCAGCTTTGTTTTTATTGATGAAATGATGAATTACAAATAAATTGGTTCTTGATTTTCAGACTGGTTTAAATCTGTTAACTACGAATACTAGTAGCGATATATCCAATGATGGTATACATTGTAACACGGAGGATAAACGAGCAAAAGACGAGGTGAGTCAAGTGATGATTTATTTTAAGGATAGGGAAATTTTGTTCTGTTAAAAGAAACATTATTGGGGGTTTTGTTTAGGTAGCTGTTTTACAAGCTGAAGTGGAACGAATGAACACCGAGAACCAAAGGTTACGCGAGATGTTGAGCCAGGTAACAAGCAATTACAACACGGTGCAGATGCATCTGGTCACCCTCATGCAACAACCACCCGATGCAAAAGCCGAAGAACAAGATCAAATAAAACAAATTAAGAAATCAAATGGAGGATTGATGGTGCCAAGCCCAAGACAATTTATGGACCTTCGTCTACCCGCAGTCGATATCGACGAACCTTCGTTGTCTTCGTCGGACCATTCGGGATCGGATTTAGCCTCCAAGGGATTTGGACTGAGAAAGCGTGACAGTAGCGAAGATAGCCCGGATCAAGGGTCCCAAGGCCAAGGTTGGGTTGCTAATAAGGTCCCCAGGTTTAATTCTTCCAAAAACGTTGATCAAACTGAGGCTACCATGAGAAAAGCAAGAGTTTCAGTTAGAGCTAGATCGGAGGCAACCATGGTACGTATGTGGCTCCAAATTCATGATTTTGGTTTTATATATGTAATGTATGGTGTTAGAGTTGGATTTTTATGTATTTATTGAAATCTATAAAAGATCACGGATGGATGTCAGTGGAGAAAGTATGGACAGAAAATGGCCAAAGGAAATCCATGTCCTCGCGCATATTACCGCTGTACCATGGCCGCTGGTTGTCCCGTTAGAAAACAGGTATAGTTTTGAAGAACAATGATGGCGATGGGGAATAATATATAATTAATGAATGAATGTTGAATATTGTGGACAGGTTCAGAGATGCGCAGAAGATCGAACAATCCTTATTACAACATATGAAGGAAATCACAACCACCCTTTGCCTCCAGCTGCAATGGCGATGGCTTCCACGACTTCATCCGCGGCACGAATGCTGCTATCGGGTTCGATGTCGAGTGCCGATGGACTAATGAACTCCAATGTTCTTACAAGAACTATCCTGCCTTGTTCCTCCAGCATGGCTACTATATCAGCTTCAGCCCCATTCCCCACTGTTACCTTGGACCTAACCCAGACCCCAAACCCTTTTCAGTCCCCCAGGCTGACCCCAGGCCGGTTCCAGGTCCCATTTCCCAATCCACCCCAAAATCTTGCCAATTCCCCTGCAGCTGCGTTACTGCCACAAATTTTTGGTCAAGCACTTCACACCCAATCCAAGTTCTCCGGTCTGCAAATGTCTGGAGATGTGGGTCATCAGCAACTGCAAATTTCACTTGCTGAAACTGTAAACGCTGCCACTGCTGCCATTGCGGCGGATCCTAACTTCACCGCTGCGTTAGCCGCAGCTATCACTTCTATTATTGGGAGTTCTCAACCCAACAACGCCGCCATCCCTAATGACAATGCTGCCACTGCCAACCTCACGTCTGTCACTAACAGCAGAGCCAACAATGCCACTACTACCAGCAACAGCAACAATAAAATCACCAATAATTCCAGTTTCACTGCAAATTAGAAGAAACCAAGATGATCATCTTCCATTCTTTTATATATTTATATATGTTTATTTAGAAAGAAGGGCATGCCCTTTAGTTTTTTATTTTTATTTTTTTTTTTTCCCTTTCCTTTCGTTAAAGAACAAACTTCAAAAATCAAATTATACGTATCTCTAGCCAGTTTGCTTTTTCCTTCGATTGCTATAAACATTAGAGTAAATTGCACCGGTACCCACCCAAATTTGTCCAATGTTTCGTTTTGGTTAGTTAACTAGGGTTACAATTTCATCGTTAACGTCATTAAAATTGTTTTTTAAACTGTGTGACACTAGTATAATAATAAATTGATTAATATATGTAAAAAGTTGTTGTATTTTTAAGATTTTAAAATTTAATCATTATACTTTAATTTTTATTAATTGAATTCATTTACTTTTCAGATTTCAAAATTTAAGTTCAACTACTAATATTGTTAAATTTGTTGGTATGATATTTTGAAATATAAAATACTCACTTAATAACTATGTAATTAAAAAATAATTTAATGAACTTGAACTTAATAAAAAATTAACCATATTAACAATTAATCCTAAATTTTGAAATTTGAAAACTAAAAGAATTAAATTCTTAAAATGAAAATACAAAGACTAAATTTCAATCTCCAAGTTTTTGGACGAAGTTCGAATCCTAGAATCATTATTATTGGGAAGATTTTACTTGAATATCATCTTAGTCTGAATAGGATTTGACTCAAACTATAAAACGGACGATGACACAAAAAAATATTTTAACTTAATATATCTAGTCCTTGAACTTTTATACTTTCTACCAATTTTGACGATGATTGTATATAAAAAATGATAAAAATTATAAATCATTTAAAAGAAATTAAATTCTTAAAACTACATAGAAAATTATAAAAAGAAGATATAAGTAGATATATCAAAATATACATGAGTTAATTTAATTGCTTAAACAAACCCCATTTATCTCCAAAACTTAGAAGTACCTCAGCTGTTGTGGCTGTTACATACAACTTGCGTCCAGCGAAGATCAAACTCAACTCCCACTCCCTCGTGTTATTGCTGTAACTTGGGAGCTATTATAGGTTGGGTTGGGGTAAGGGATGGGAGGATTGGAGTTCGGGTAATGGGGATTGTGGTGAGACAATGGTTTTGTGAAGTCGAAATTGACGAGATTTCGCTCATTGCCAACAACCTCCGCACCCACTGCCGCCTCTTCCTCTCCCCATTTCTCCATCTCCTCAACCGGTCATGCCTTCTGTGTGTGCGTGTGTGTTTTTTTAATGTTATTTATATTTATAAAACAAAAGAAATTATCTCAATTTATGTATTTATGTTTATATATTAATTTTTGTGTATTTTAATTTCTTATGTATATTTGGAAAAAATCCTACATATATATTAAAGTTTCTTATATATTTTTAAAAATATATAATTTTCTATATCTTTTAGAATTTTATTTTTAAAAGAATTTTGATTTCTAATAATGATTATATAAAATAAGACTAAATTGAAAGAAAGTATAAAAATTGAGGACTATCTTTATTATTAAAAAGTGTAACTTGATGTTTTCATTAGTCAATTAATGGTTAAAGTGACAAAAAACAATTTAAAAGTTAAACGATTAAAACAAAATTTTATACATAATTCGGTAAATGTTGATATAATTTACCTTAAACCAAAAAAAAATATATATATATATATATTAACATCAAAAATTAAAATTTTCATAATTTCTTTATATGAAAAGATTGAAAAGGAAATTTTTAATTCAAACCTTTTTTTTTTTTTTTGTCGATAAAGTGGCTTAAGAGAGGCTAGACTATAGGACCACACTATCATTCACTATAAGATGGGATATCAAATTTTCTTTATCCAGCTAAACAAAATTAGTAGCCAAAGTAAGAGGACTATCGAAGAGGATCAAATCCAGTCTCAGCGATCTCCTTGTTTTCACCATAGAATCAAAAACTCGATTATGTTGTTGATTTGCATGACAAAAAAAAACTAGTTGCCATGAATATGTAGCCAGCTCCCGAATGTGTCTACACCGTTGCTGGCCGCATGCTCACTGAAGACAACTTCGATCAGCAAAGCGTTATAGCTTTCAACTTCAACCATTCTAAAACCTTTCGCCCAAGCTACTTGAAGTCCTTCCAAAAGAGCCTTCGCTTCCGCTTCAAAAACTGAAGTAACATCGAGTTTCTTAGCATATCCTAGTATCCAATCATAGTTAGCATCCCTCAGCACCCCTCAAATGGCTGAGATACCGAAATTTATATTTGCTGCCCCCATCAGAGTTGAGTTTAACCCATCCCGCTCTAGGTTACCGCCACTGGCACACTAAACCCGAGATAGCAACACCAGATGGCATGCATTCGAAAGAGCCAAACACTTTAACTAGGACAAAGCTCGTCATAATCACTTCTTTACAACTGATGTTTGAATCTTAAAACACAAACGCATTGCAACATTTCCAAATGAACCAACATATAATGGGAAAGAGAGTGTACCGACCTTTCTAGTGTGGTGAGGGATTATTTTAATAATTTGTTCGACAGAGGTGTTGAAAACTATGTGCTGGTTAGTAGAAGCTAGGGTCACAAAAGCGCATAATAATATTGTGATGGCACCCTTTGTGGCAGATGAACTTAGACAAGCCATATTTTTTATGCCTTCAATGGTCCGGATGGTCTGAATCCTACTTTTTCCCTGAAAATTGAAATTTAATTGGTGACGATGTTGTAGCTGCTTGCACAGGAAGGTTGCAATCAAGTAAATTTCCTACGTCAGTAACAAACACTCTTATGGTCCTTATTCCTAACGTAAGCAAGCTGAATTCTCTCAAATACCTTAGACCAATATCTCTCTATGACATGATGTATAAACTTGTGGCAAAGGTGCTGGCTAACTAGTGAAGATCTTGCTATCTACTATTTTTTAGAATCAATCTATGTCAGTTCCAGGAATATTTATAACTATAGCACCCCTATCCTGTTTCAGTCACCGGATTAGGGTTATAAAACATTATCGGACAAATCAGAACAATTAATTTCAAAACAAATTAATAGTCATTTAATATTAATTACCAAAAGCTCATTACAAACCTAGCAAACATATCCATTTGGGCCTTAAATCGAGCCTTCGAGACCCTAGAAATAGTTCGAGAACAATTCGAGAATAATTCGAGACTAATATAAAACAAATCAGAAAATTTAGGAAAAAGTTGAAAATTTTAGAAACTAGGGTCACACGGCTGTCTGGCCAGGCCATGTAACATAGTCTAGACCGTGTTGACATTCGAAGTAGGGCCACATGGCCGTGTCCCAGTATGTGTGTCCGCCTGTGTGTGTATTCAAAATAGGGTCACACGGCCATGTCGCAGCCCATGTGTGTATCCGATGTTGGGTCACACGACCGTAGGCCGTGTGCTAGACCGTGCTTAAAACTGTTTTGGGAGACGCAGCTATATGGTAGACTGTGTCTTAGACCATGTATAAATTGCACCTAAAAACTTTAAGACATACGGCCGTGTGTGGCACATGGTCGTGTGATAGCTCGTGTGTTCCATAATTAACCCTTAAAACAAGGCATTACAAAGCCAAACCTTGCCCAACAAGCTACTCTATTTGTACATACAATCAATGGACCTAAACACCTTCAAACATTCATAAACATACCAATTCAATCAACCTAAATCTTCTAACCAATATGCCATTCAGAGGCACCTTATTTCATACCAAAATAAAATCAATTAAGAACAAAGTTATAATACTATTTCTTAATTACAAAACTTAGATAAAATAGCTACTTAATGTCAACCATTATCAACTCATTTCACAATTACCAAAATGACCATTTTCATATAGTTTTTATCATGTACAAACCAACCATACCATATATGCATATAACCATTCACAAAAGTAACCAAAACGCAACAAAAGTATAAATGACATTAAACCCTATACATACCATTTATAACCATAGTTCAAATTAACCAAAACTACCAAAGTGTTCACGGGATAGTGTGATAGGTCTTTGACTAAATTCCAACCGTTCGAGCTTCCTATGATCTATAAAATAAAGAAAAATAACTACATAAGCAACGAATGTTTAGTAAGTTCGTATAAACTTAAACATAAACTTACCTTTTTAAACTCAATTTATAAATTATGCATAACATCATTAACATACTAATAAGCTTAATGAACTCCTATTACACCACCAAACTCACAAGTTAGTAAGTTCATACATAATTCTTATAACTTCAACCATATCATAGAACATATCGTGAATGAATTTCCATATACATACTATTCATCACATATTTATTTAGTTCCCTTTTCAATCTATTTATATTCACCAAATTTACCTTTTCATAAGACTATAAACAATCATCAATTTGTATACATGCCTTTCTATTAACCTTTACTTACCTGTTGAACCATCTAGAATTTCATCGGATACTCGGGAATGCTCACAGATAGTGTGTCTTTTCATTTAATTATAACATTTCCTTTTCATTAATGCTCACAGGAGCTATGAATTAGACCTACTCACACGAGCTATGGATTGGAATGTTAGCTACACAAAAAGCTTTGTCTTACTTAATTTTGTCCAATATAAAGGAATTTTACATTTCCGACCATACAAGGCTTCATACGGTGCCATTTTAATACTCAAATGGTAACTATTGTTATATGCAAATTCAACTAACGAAAGAAATTTTTCCCAGCTACCTTTAAACTCTAAAATGCAACAGCAGAGTATATCCTCGAGTATTTGAATTACATACTCAGATTGACCATCTGTTTATGGATGAAATGCAATACTAAAATGTAGTCGAGTACCCAAAGCTTCGTGAAATTTACTCCAAAATCTAGAAGTAAACCATGAATTTCCATCGGAGATAATAGACTCTAGCACACCATGCAGTTTAAAAATTCTCATAAACATATAATTCTGCCAACTTTTCAAGTGAGTAATCTTTACGTACTGGAATAAAATAAGCGGACCTAGTCAGACGATCAATAATAACCCATATAGCATCATTCTTCCACAGAGACAATGGTAACCCTGACACAAAATCTATAGTAACTCGTTTTCATTTCCATTTTGGAATCATAATAGGTTGTAGCAGTCCAAAAGCTACTTGATACTCAACTTTGACTTGCTGGCAAATCAAACAATAGACACAAATTCTGAAATATCATGTTTCATACCTGGCCACCAATACATTTGTTTCAAATTACCGTACATTTTGTTACTACAAGGGTGTATCGAGTAATTATTGCTGTGAACTTTTTGTAAAATGTTCTGTTTAATATCATAATTTCTCGGAACACAAATTTTGTTTCAGAAATATAAATTACCATCATAACTAATACGAAATTCTGAATCAGATGTCTTTTCAATTTGTTCCCATTTAACAATCAACTCGAGATCTTTTTTTTGAACTTCATAAATCTGCTATAAAAATGTCGATTTAGCTTTTGATTAAGTTAAAATAGAACTATTAGAATTAAGTGACCCGAATCCTTATTTAAATAAAATACAGTAGTAAAATAAAATAAAAGAAGAATCCATATAGAATTAAACTTCTTTTATTTTATTTTAGAATAAGGTTTTTTAAACCTTATTAAATTCTATCTATTTGATATTGATTAGAATAAGGTGTTCAGTCTTACTATAATATGGCTTTACAAGCCTATAAATAGACATAGTCTATTCCTCTTGTAATTAATTTGAATTCGACATAGTGAATTTTCTTCTTCTCTGCCCGTGGTTATTTCCTGAAAGGGTTTTCACGTAAAAATCTGTGTGTTTTTTTATTTTATTTTTCGCAAGAACCATCACCAATTAATGTCAATCGAGTATTCAAAGCTCGCAAAACAAATAAGGATTGTCTACTCAAAGCATCCGCAATAATATTAACTTTACCCGGGTGATAATCAATGGTCAAATCATAATCTTTAAGCAGTTCCACAAATTTATGTTGTCACAAATTTAATTCTTTTTGGGACATCAGATACTTCAGGCTTTTGTGATATGTGAAAATGTGATATTTTTTCCCGTATAAATAAAGTTGCCAAATCTTTAAAGCAAACACAATAGTTGCAAGCTCTAAATCATGTGTAGAATAATTTTTCTCGTGCAATTTCAACTGCTCATAAGCTACAATTTTACCTTCCTGTATCAAAACGCAACTCAAACCATTAAGTGAAGCGTCACTGTAAATCACAATTTTTTTACCAGACTCTGGCTATATCTTTTGACTTAATAATTATATTAATATTGAGTAATTGTTAATAAACATGAATTTATAAAGTATACAAAATTATGCTTTATTACATGATTTTTGTGCATAAATTATATTATTTTCATGTTAATTATTAATATGTTAATTATTATTATGTAGTGGGTTCATGAAAGATGATATTATCATAATGTTGCTTGGACATGAACACATCCACCTTTACTTGGATGGCAAAACCATGCAAACTTTGGTCATAAGAATGTTAATTTTACCAGGTGAAGTGTTGTTACAAAGTGGACATGTCTAGTTATTTATTGGATCATGAATGTAACGACCCGATAGTCAAGGGTGTCGGAAAGTATATTTTCGGGACTTCGTTTTCTTAAATCAAACTCGTAAATGTTTTTAATAAATATTTACGAAGTTAGTTGTGTAGTTAATTAGGTTTTGGTTAAGTGAATTTGCATGAATTAAGAGTAATTAGGTATAAGGACTATATTGCATATAGGGTGAAAGTTGAATTATAGATTAAAGAATAATTAAAGGGACTAAAGAAGCAATTATGCCATTTTTCTTTAATGAGGGGGCATTAGGTAAGATATTTGTAAATTTAATATATATTATAATATAAAATATTAAGTATTAAGTATATATATTATATAATTATAATAAAAACAAGTAATAAAAAAAGAAAGAAAAAAACAAAACAGAAAGAAAGAAAAAGAAAAAGGGAAAGAAATAAGAAACGTAAGGCTTAGGGGTTTTAAAGTTTCCAAGTTCAATTGGTTAGTCAATTTAGTCCCTTTTTCTTGTAATTTTTATGTTTTTAGAATCCCGGTGTTAAGTAATACCCGACCTATGTCGAAATTTTAGAAATTATTGAGTTTTTAAGTATTGTTAATGTTGAATAATTTTATTATTAGGGATTAAATTGATAATTTTTAAGTTAGAAATGAAAAAGGATTAAATTGTAGAATGAATTGTAAATTTTGAGTAATAGGGACTAAATTGTGAAAAATTAAAAATTTAGGGATTTAAGTGAAAATAGGGAGTTAAATTTAGTTTAAAGTGAAAATTGTATGAAAATATAGAATTAATTGTGAAGAACAAAAATTAGTCTCAGTTTAGGGACTAAATTGGAATTTAAGTAAATATTGAATAAAAATTGAAATATTCAATATGAAATTGAATTATGTAGTATTGATGAATTTTAATTGTTTTAATTCCGTAGCTAACGTCTTTCTGGAATCCTCAACTAAAAAGGAAAAGATAAAGTTGGCGTGGAATAGCTTCGAATTTCTGGTTTGTATTTCTAGAATTCGAAACTAGTTATTAATTATTGTATTTTTTATTTAATGCATATGGTAAGTATTGAGGTGAGTATTTAGCACTTTGACATTGAACTGAATTAAAAGTTGATTAAATTGATATATATATATATATATATATTATGAATATATTAATTATTTGAATTGAAATGAATATATATGTGCAAATATGATAATTGAATATTGGTTGTATTTTGAAAGTGAAATTAAACCCTATTAACTGTATCGGGTTGATTCGGATATAGATGGCATGCCATAGGATTGGAAGAGTTCAGGAATTTCTTCAACTTTGAGTCGATGAGGCACTAGGTGCTAATTTACTTCGGTTTAACCGATGAGACACTGGGTGTCAAATTTATATAGCGCTGACTGCAATTATTACTTCGAATTTATTCAATGAGGCACTAGGCACCAAACTGATGTGTTGGTTGGATCCGTGTATCCGTCCGAGTCCGAGTCGTTTTAATAGGGGTAATTAAATAAAATAGCACTATGATTTATATTGGATGATATTGTATGTGAATGAAAATGGGATAGTGAATTGAAACATGAAAATGAGACACATGAATTATGTATTCATGAGTTGGATATGGATTGAATAATATTATTGTTTAAATGATATATATATTAAATTGTGAAAAGCTATTATATAGCAAGTGATGAGATTTGAGAATGATATGAAATGATGTATTTATGAATTGAATATTGTATGAATAAATGTGGTCTTAAATATTCAAATATGCTTATAATTAAAATATGCATATTGTATTATATTGTCTTTAAATATTCAGATTATAGAAATACCACTGATTTTTACTCAGTGTACGGTTTTGTTTTCCGTTAGCATATCAGGTACTTTAATTTTGATTGCTGATTCAGCATCTAACAACGCTCCCGAAATCAAACGTGGTGATGATTACTCTTTTGTGTCGGCATGAACCTAGGGTGTCTAAATAATAGTTATTTTGTGGATTGAATGTAAATGAGATTATAAGTTTAATACTGGTTGGTTTTATAAATATAAATATGTGTTTGTTTTTTAAGCCATATTATGGCATGGTAAGTTGAACTAAATCTAGATCGGTGCATGTGAATTTAATTCTATGTTTAAGTGCTCATGAACTAGGCAAATTGATTTGGATCTGGCATATTTATAATTTGGATTAAAATGATGCTTTGATGACTTGTTTTGATGATATGAAATGTTTGAGAGTTCTGACTGTTTGATTGATAAACTTCGGTAATGCTTCAAAACCTTATTCTGGTGAGGGATATGAGTTAGTGGTGTTATAATGAAACTGTCCAACAAGGGAAAGTCAAGCCCAAATTCGGCACAAGCATATAGCTGCCTAAAAATCAACTTTAGGATATTTTATTAGAGGTCCCTAGAGTTGTAATATAATCAAAAAAGAGCCTTGGAAGATTGTCTTTGAAATCGTCCACTCTATGCTTAATTATAGCATGATTTTGTGCTCAAAATAAGCAACCAAATCATCTCCCTTTCCACATATTGTGACTGGCCAAACAATGGAGAAGATGGAGGGATTCTAATCCCTATTTTTAGTAAACTTCACCCTCAACCTCACCTATAAATACCACACTACTCTCACCTCTCAAAACATCCCTCACATCTCTCATCCTTCATTTTCACAAACATCATTCATTCTCCCATTCCCTATCTTGCTCTCTTCTTCCTATTTATGGCCCTTCCATTTTAGCCAACAAGAGCCTTGAAAAGATCACCTCTTGGCCGACCACCTTGAGGAACTATTAGCAAAAAAGCAACGGGTGGATCAGTGGAACACTTTCAATCCACATCGAAAAGGTTGCTGAATTGACATAGAGTTTACTCTTTCCTTACTAGTTGTTTAATTTAATTATGTTTGTGATGTGTTTTATGATTTTTTTCAACAACAATGATAGCTTAATTCTGTTTAGGAAGGATGATTGCGTTAATTCAATAATATTTGTTTGAATCATGTTTAAAGTGTTTGTGCCTCAGTTGATCATGTTTTCAATTAAAATCAAGATGTATTTCATGCATATTTGATTGGATGCATTCAGATTAACTAACCGATCCTAACCAAAAGACTGTTAGTAAACGCAATAATTGAAAAGTGCATGCTTAATTTACATAATTAAACCCGACTAAATTGAAGGTTCATAATAACTTTAATTAGCTCTATTATCTTGCATAGTTTTTAGGTTTATGTGATTAAACTGTTTCAAACTTAATTTGTCACTGTTACCTCACATAAATACTAAGAAACCCTTAGTTTAATATGGTCAATAAAATGCATATTTCACTAAGTAAAAGATTCTGAAATGACTTAATTTGATTTCCAAACTCATGAAAGATCAAGTTACCGTGGAATGTTTTCCGAACACTGTTAAGAATGATGGAAATGAATTGATTTGATTAATGTAATTATCCTAGCCTATACATGTTATTGATTATTGAAGTTGTGTTTCTATTGCTAAAATTCATTCATACATTTAGATAATTTTAAATACTTACTTTAAAATTGCATTAGGGATCAATCTTATAATTAGTTAAATTAATCTAGTTTAATCATCATCACTCAAATTATTGTGTTTTTATCACCAAGTTGTTAACTTATAATTTTGGAAATAATTGAGTAATGTACACAGTCCCTGTAGAGACGATAACTCGTTTTACTTACTTATTACTTGAATGACTGTGTACGCTTGCACAAAAATCTTGTTACAAGTTTTTGGCGCCGTTGTCGAGGACTATTGCCTTAATCATTCTTTGTGAAATTATTTTTTTGCAGTTTAGTTTTTATTTGATTTCTAACATTACTAATTTATTCTTAATTTGTAATTTATTTATCAGTTGTTTATGAGCAAAAATCGAATCATCGATATATTACCTATAGACCCTGAAATTGAGTGGACATTTAAACAAAGAAGACGTGAGAAAGTAGCTCAAAAACAAACCGAGATGGACCTTGTAAATCAAAATGATGGACAAGGTAATAGAGTCAATCATGTGCACCTTATTGTTGATGATAGTGATCGTGCCAGTAGACAATACGTTGTGCCACTCTTCAATGAGTTAAATCCGGGAATTAAGAGGCCGGATATCGAGGCACCCCAGTTTGAATTGAAACCAGTGATGTTTCAAATGCTCCAAATGGTGGGCCAGTTCAGTGGTATGCCCAGAGAAAATTCACATATTCACCTTCGATTATTCATGAAAGTGAGTGATTCGTTTAAGATAGTTGGAGTGACTGAAGATGCATTAAGGTTGAAACTGTTTCCATACTCGTTGTTGGATCAAGCACAAGTATGGCTGAATTCGTTGCCACCAATTTCAATTTCTACATGGCAAGAATTAGCAGAAAGGTTTTTTTATAAAGGATTTTCCACCAAGCAAGAACGCAAAATTGCAAAATACTTTCCAACAATTGGATGACACGTATTTGTACGAGGCATGGGAAAGATTCAAAGAATTGATTCTCTCCATCGCTTGCTTACCTCAGTAAGGCAATAGGAAAATTTTTGCATACTTAGGTGCTCACGCCACGGGAACAATGTTTGTGTTTCACCACCAGTAGACATAAATCTCATTGAACCTGTAGGAGGACCATGATCAACAATCAAACCAAGAGTATCTCCTATAAGCGGTCTTGGTGGAGGTAGAGATCTAGGAGGAGAACCAGGGGGAGAAGGAACCATAGCAAGGATTGTAACAATATTAGCCATATCACCAGATGTTGCAGCACGATCTTTCCTTTTCTTTCGACAAAGTTCCCTTACAAAGTTATCCTCATATTCGCTGCTTAGAACAATTACATATATACTAAAAATGTAAATGTGTTTTTAAAAAAAAACTTATAAAATTTAGTTTATAGAATTTTTTAGGAACGTTTTCAATTTAATGTAATTAATTGTGATTAAAATATGGTAGTATTATCATTAAAAAGTTCTATAAAGTATGCTAGACACGATACCTTTAAATAACATTCTTTTGGTTCAGTATATGAATTAAATTATTTAAAATTTTTACAATTACAAATGAGTGTAATAACAATAACTTTTAACGTGAATATATACATATCTGGTATATATTAGTATTAATTTATATAGAATTACATTTAAAATCTGATACTTAATTATTTTTTTGTTAAACTAATATCATACATATAAAAGTTATGATATATGATTTTATAATAAACGAAGACTAAAAAATTAAGCAGTAAAATTTACATAATTTTTATTTTTAATCATTTTATTAGTGAAAGTCGCTAATTTTGAAAATTATTTTTAATTAATACACATACAAGATAAGAAACTAATTAAAGTATAAAGAAAATAAAAGATAGTATAAAAACTTAAGTTTAATTGATAATAAAAATAATATTCAAATATGGATTTTTTTTGTTAATTTAATAAATTGGTTAATTTTATTAATGGATGATCAAAATAACCGGTTAACCGAATAATTAAATTTCGTTGGCTTAATCTAAATCGATGGTGTTTTCAGCCTAGAAACTTCTACTTTAGAAAATGCTTAGATATTGAATATTTGGACATGCAAGAGTTTTTTGGATTTCTACATGGGGCCCAATGTATGGCACGTCAATAGCAACTAGGTGAGTCCCTTAAGAATTTGAATTTTACTTTATTAATCTTTTAAATTACTCATAATTGGATTTATTATTACATAAACTTACATTTTTAATTGTTAAAAATATTTACAAATTTATTACTTAATTTTTAATCATTTTGTATATTGCACAAGTCTAAATATATAGGTATTTTCTTCTTCTTTTCTCAAAAGATACCATGTAAATTTTTTATTAATTTTTTTATCTAAACTCATTTTTAATTTAATATTTTTACTTAAATTTTATAGATCTTCGTGCATGAACAGCCCATGAACATGTATAATTATTGATTATAGATATGATTTATATTTTATGAATAAATCTAAAATTATAAATAAATTTTAGTCTAATGAACAATTATATATATGAAGTTTGAATTTATGTAATTTTATAAACGAAATTTTGATTTGATTCAATTCTCATAATTTATTGATATAATATTATTTTATGTTTATATATTGTATATAAAAATAATTATATTTATTTAATATAAAATAAATTAATATATTTATTTCTTTAAATATATATAAATAAATTAAAGTTAAAATTTGATGTATACATCTAAGACACCGCTAAAATTGTTAATGATAATTTTGATATTTATTCCTATATTTTACTATAATAATTAATTAATTAATAATAATAATTAAATCTCGCAAAACGAGATCATATTCCGACTTACAAATAAAACCTACTTTATATTATATTTTAGTTAATTTTTCTGGGCTATCTTATGATAAGTTGCTAGGTCTGCTTCACGTTGATATTGCTTCGCTTGCTTCTGCAAACGGGATTTTCATCCATTTCCGTATTATATATACACTTGGAAGGGATAAAATTACAGAGCTTTGCTTCGTTTAGACCGATCGAAAGGTAATGATTTCTCTGTAAGCTCTCTCTCGTTTTACATAATCTAATTATTTTCTTTCCTTCTTTCTTTCTTTCTTTTCTTTTAAATCATCTGTTATAATTAACCTGTAATTTGTTTCAATTCATGGAATAAAAAATTGGGTTTATACTTTTTCATCCTTGATCTCTTGTCTAAGACATGTCTGACCTTTTCTTCTCGTACCCAACTGTGTCGGATACATTTCTTGGGGTTTCTATAATGTTTTGGGGATATTGGCCCTGTCCATGCTTCGTAGTGAACTAATTTCTTGAAATATTTAGGATGAAATGAAAATGTTAGCTTTTTTTTAGCTACTGCTGGTAGAAAATAGACATGTTTACGCTGTAGATGGAGACGTATGCAGCATATTTATGCATAAGCGTTAAGTTGTCGTTCCTATAATCCTATTGCGAATGGTATATTTAAAATTGGGAACCTGGGTGATCCTTATATTGCTTTAATAATGTGGATTTTGTATTGATGACGTTTTGTGCAAACAGGGTATTCAGTGATGGCCACTGAAATCATGAATAATGAAGTTCGTGTGGGAGAAAATGAGGAGTCGGAGGCTTCAAATGGCATTGAGAAATTAGAGATTTCGAATGGCACTGATGAGGTCTCCGAAAACTCTTCATCTATGCAAAAAGATGAAGATGGGGTGGCAGGTGATTATTGTTTGGTCAATAGTTCTTTAGATTGTCATATAATTTGCATGCTGCTGCTTGTCCTGTAATCTGCACTTCATAGTTTTGAGATCCCTAGAAGTTTGCAGCAAATGTTTAATAACCAAAGGTGCTTTTAATTTTAAGAAATTGAATCAAAGCAAAAGAATTTGAAGGTAGATAATGCCAAGAACCCCTAAACTGCATATTTTTAAGTTCATCAACTATAAATACTTTTTGCTTGCTTATTGTATACTTGATTATTTACCTTAGCACATCATGTCGTTCAGCCGAGTGTCTTACACCTCAAGCATTTTTTTTCCTTGTAGAGGTGGCAAAACTGTATTTGAATATTTTTATCTCACTTGAACCTAAATCCATTTGACTTGAAGCTATAGGACACTAGGCAATGGCCCAGATCTTATCCTAACTAGAAATAACTCAAACTTGAACATGATCATTATTCCCATACAATGTAAAATGTGGCAAAAGTTGACCCGAACCTAGAAACCTGCACAAACCACCCCAATACTCACCCAAATTAACCTAAAATGAAACAAGCGAACCAGAATCCAACCATGAGATGGAGTTGGAATGATTCAAACATGAAAATGACTCGAAAATTAGAAGTCTAAATCTCATCCAAAACTAAAACACCCCAACCTGACTTGGATGCCAAATTGCCGCCTCTAGGTTGAATGCTAAGTAGTTTTTAAGATTCCTATTAGTGTTGGGGTGTTTATATTTATTGTAAGTTTTCTTTTACCTTTTGTCTTGGTGCTTTTGTAGTTACGTTTTTTTCCTTTTATAGTGGATTTTTGTTTACTCTCTTTAATAATCAGTGCCCAACTTTCTCCATCCTTTCTATCTTGCATTTTTAACTTTGTGTGTGATATTAGTTTGCCAGTGGTTTTCCTAACCATGCTAAGAGCCTAAGGTTCTTTTTTGCGTTGTAAGTATGATACCTCGTTTTCTTTGTAAATATGCTGCTCCTGTATGTTCTTCCCTAACTTGTACTCATCCTGTTCTCATCTCGTAACAAGTCATTGGTATATAACTTTTCTTAATCTAATATAGAATACTTCTGCAATGTACATTACCAATTGCGCTATCTGCACATGCATTGGACTAGGAGAGTGAGGGAAACTTCTGTCTAATTTTATTTTGCTTGTTAAGAGTGCAAGCTTGAAAGAGGATTGTTTCTATTTTGCAATATAGGTTTGTAGTCTAGGAACTTAGCTTTAATTACTCTTCTAAATGTTGTTTGTATTTGCCTCACCTAATAGACATATGTAAGTCATTTTGTACATTGTAAGATTATCATGCGGCTGATAATGTTAGATGTCCACTCTGTGGTCGTTGCTTCTATCTCTATCCAACTTTCAACTCCAAATCCGTTTAGTTTTGCTTTGAGATACTGTTTTTCACTAAGATGATAGTGCTCATCTTGAAGGCTTCTTATTTCGATGGTCCTGATTGTGGTCTTGCTAATATATGCACTTTTCTGCATTTTTAAATTGTTTACTAGCAGAAGTTGCCAAAAAGAAAAAGAAGAAAAATAAAAGCAAGTGAGTACTTGTTTCTAGCTTGGTTAGTTGTTTTCTTATTGAAGATGTTTAGTTGAGAGTTTGATGATATCATGTTCTTTAACCACAGAAAAAAGAAGGAGCCCTTGAAGCAGACTGATCCTCCATCTATTCCCGTTGTTGAGCTTTTTCCGTCCAGGGAGTTTCCTGAGGGTGAAATTCAACAGTACAAGGATGAGTGAGTCAGGCCATATTCTTGAAACTATGTTTAGATGCAAGTATATATTTCGTTATTTCCTAAAGCTTATGAGATCTCTTAAGTGCATGTCCTTGTTCTTTTGCAATCAAAATAAAAATAAGAGTGGCTTGTAACAAGATATTCCTGGGAGGTCATTCATGTCTCCCATTGTCTTTGATGATTGCTTTTTGTTGTAGTTTCATTTATGTGTAAAAAATAGAAAATCTCTAAGTTGTCTTAAGTTGTGAAAGTAAAATATGTTGTGATGTATTTTAACTTGGAAGGTAACTATGTCTGGATATTATTGAGAAAGAAAATACTTTTTCTTGCTTTAGAATATAAATAGCACATGAATGTATATAATGTTTCCTTATTTTATGCTACATTGTTTGTCTACATTTTCATTTTATGATTGCCTGTAATAGATTTGTTCCAGTTTGAGGTACATATTCTTATATTTGTCCATGTAAAGCTTGAACCTTTATTGTTTTTATTGCTTTGTAGTAATTTGTGGAGGATTACCTCTGAGGAGAAGAGAGACTTGGAGCGATTTGAAAAGCCAAGATATAATGCAGTGCGACAAGCAGCTGAAGTCCATCGTCAGGTTCGTATTGTCTTGTATCCACATAAGTTGATGCTGTATGGCATAAATATGACTATTATTCAAAATGGTGAGTTTGGCTTTGGGGACTTTTGTTACTGGTTTTCTGTAATCGCTACTATTCATCCTC
Organism: Gossypium arboreum; assembly: GCF_025698485.1. Taxonomy (NCBI): domain Eukaryota; kingdom Viridiplantae; phylum Streptophyta; class Magnoliopsida; order Malvales; family Malvaceae; genus Gossypium; species Gossypium arboreum. The sequence goes on from NC_069080.1 coordinate 20,628,447, forward strand.
AGGTTCGGAAATACATCAGAAGTATCTTGAAACCTGGAATGTTAATGACTGATCTATGTGAGACCTTGGAGAACACAGTTCGCAAGCTCATTTCAGAGAATGGTTTGCAAGCAGGGATTGCATTTCCTACTGGATGCTCACTGAATTGGTTAGTTTTTTCTTTGACATTTGATGAATCTACTTATCTGTAATTGATTGTATCCGTGTTCAACCTTTTCCCCTGTTAGGGTCGCTGCTCACTGGACTCCTAATTCTGGAGACAAGACTGTGCTCGAGTATGATGATGTGATGAAGTTAGATTTTGGAACTCATATTGATGGTAATATCATTGTTGCTCTATCTTGTACACTTTTTGGTCCACTCTATTTCGGTATAGATGTATAATTTCAACATGTGTTACGATATAACTAGCTTTTGAGCTGGAGATGTTTTCAAACGTGAGTTCTTGGCTTTGCAGGGAATATAGTTGATTGTGCCTTTACAGTGGCGTTTAATCCTATGTATGATCCACTTCTTGAAGCTTCTCGTGAAGCAACCAATACAGGCATCAAGGTACTGGATCCTATTAAATATGCATATTTGATGAGAGAACAGATTTCCCTTGTCTTTTTTACTTTCTTGCTATTACAGTCTTTATATAAATGTTCTTGTGTGTTTTTCTAGTCATAATGTCCAGACGTGGTTCTGTTAGGGGAGAATCAGTAATAAGGGGAAAGCCATGCTAGAACAATTTTGTGATTTTGTCTGATATAGTCGGGTAGGATTCTAAGAGGACTACAAGGACAAGATTGATGTTGGTGCACTTGAACCTTTCTCTCAAATATGTACATAAAAATATGCCAATTGAAAATGTAGATGAAAGGATCTTCTTCTTATATATGTCACTTGGACTTTAGGTACAGTGCCTGACAAAGGTATGTTCAATATTTTAATAAATCTTTTCTATATATAATATGTAGATTGTTGTTGGAGGGTTATAGCCTCGTACTTCTCTCCAAACATGCACCGCATATTTGTGCTAGGCACAGGTACCTAAAGAAAAATGAAGTTGAAGCAACATACCTTGTTGTACTTGGTGCTTTCTTTTCTTCTCTTTCTTGTAGTTAGTGGAAGACAGCCAATTGTGGTGTACCTTTTCCCTCAGACATCTTTCTTTCCTTGGAGTTCATCAATCTCAAAACAAAAGTGTTCTTGTTTGTTTTAGATTCCACATTTAAATTATTATCTACTTTTTGTTCTTGTTGAATTTGTTGGATGGGTATTTAACATGGTTGGAATCTTGTTACCTTTTGAGGTTCTTCTCTTTAAAATTAGATTCACTAATTTCACTAAAATCTTTATTATATCTTTGATGGTTATTTAATTGTTCAGGAAGCTGGTATCGATGTCCGTCTTTGTGATATTGGTGCTGCAATTCAAGAGGTGATGGAATCATATGAGGTTGAAATAAATGGGAAGGTGTTTCAAGGTAAGAAATTCAGGAGAACATATGTATTTTTAAATAAGAATTATTATGGGAAAAATGCTGCTACAGTGCTAATTGTATTTACTCCTGTGCTTCTGATAACTGACCAGTAAGGTAGTTTATTCTTATTGAAAGAATGTAGGTTTGTTTTATCACCTCTGCAAAAAATTAATTATTGCGTTTTTGGTTATTTGCTATTTATATCTGTCAATTTTAACAAGCGGGCCCCTATTTAGAGCAGTCGTCAAAGCAAATGTCCGCAAGACAAAATTTGCAAAAATTGTAGTTTTCTTGGATATGTAATCTTTTGAGTAAATTTAAAATAATATTTGATATTATTCCTTTTTCATTAAGTTGACATCAAAAGACTTAATGATTATGTATGTGGTGGACATTCATTAACTAGAATCGGTAGTTTCATTTGATTGGTATGATTTGATACAGTTTTCAACAAGCATTTCTTCTTCTGGACTCCCAATGGCAAGTAACAGCATTATTTTTAATCCTTCTCCTCTGAGAACTGCATATAGTTGAAATTGCCGAAATTCTTTCAAAAGATACGGGTCTAATAGAGAAATGAAAATCGTTTACCCATACGCTGTGCAGACAGAAGTCCATATTTAGTCAATAGTATGTCCTTATACGCGTCTTTATATGACCTTTTCTTAAGGGATTTTAATGTCTTTGGCAGTGAAAAGTATACGGAACTTGAATGGGCACAGCATTGGGCCCTATCAGATACATGCTGGAAAATCAGTTCCTATTGTGAAAGGAGGGGAACAAACAAAAATGGAAGAGGGTGAATTTTATGCCATTGAAACTTTTGCTTCTACTGGTAATATATCTCATCTTCAACATATAAGAAACTGAATCTTTTTACATATTAGATGGTAGATTGTGTGGATTACCTACATTGATCTAACCAGCCTTTGTTTTTTTGGGTGCAGGGAAAGGGTATGTCAGAGAAGATCTAGAGTGCAGCCATTATATGAAAAACTTTGATGCGGGACACATTCCACTGAGGTTGCCTAGAGCCAAGCAACTACTAGCTACAATAAACAAGAATTTTTCAACATTGGCCTTCTGTAGACGGTATTTAGATCGTTTGGGAGAGACTAAATATCTAATGGCATTGAAGAATTTATGTGATGTTGGCATTGTTCAGGTATCTTCTTGCTATTGTTATCAACTGTGTTTTTTTTTTAAGATAAATTTCTGGTTTTGCACTCTTGTTTCAAGTCCTTACCGAAAACATCTTGATAGAGGCGATGCTAATATGGTAGACCATTATAAAACTTTCTGAATGTGATTCTGACCTTTTTGAGGCGTTGAATAGCGGTTGTCAGTTAAGCTAATAATAATAATAGTAATAGTAATTGAATTGGGGTGGACATCTGGTATAAATGGCATAACAAATCAGTCCAAATACATTCCTTTTATATTGGTATATACCCAAAATGTAAAACTTGTAATTTTCTATGAAGATTCAGCCGATATCTATAATCATCCTTTTCTGTTGTTGCAGCCGTATCCTCCTCTCTGCGACATCAAGGGCAGCTATGTTTCTCAGTTTGAACACACCATCCTACTGCGGCCAACCTGCAAAGAAGTTATATCGAGAGGTGATGACTATTAAGGTGGAAGACCAAAAAAGTTTAGTTGGTACTCATCTCCTCAAATATTTTGCGAATAATTTTAGTTGTGTACTTTGTGTTTTTTAACATAAGGAAGGTCCCTAAATAGCGGATGATACCCATGTTTGTCACTTGTTTGTACTTTTGCTTTGCCGTGTTTGATGATAGATGGTGTGATTGAGACTTGAATCAGGCAATACATGGTGATAGGAAGACTAGAATTTTCCATTGCAGTCAAAGTTATGTCTTACAACTACAAAACATGAATGATGTTTTACTTATTTGGGTAAACATTTTAAATGTTAAAGGTGGATAAAGTTTTTTCTTTTTTAAAAAAAATGGTTTTCGAATAAGTATTAGAGTTGGATCGAAATCCTTCTCTAGACAAAGATTCAAACTTAACTAGGTTTGATGAAAATAATTTGGTTGGCATTTACCAATTATCTCAATTTAAATGATTCAAGGTTTAATTGAAAAAGTTAAACGTTTGGGTATATTTATGGTGTTGGAGGAAAAAGGATAGCGAAAATTTGGTGAGGAATTCAACATCCATAAATCTTGGAGTCAAAACTGATCTATACGAGATTCAAGATATCCATATCAAGGTAATGCCATATCATGTATGTATGATGATATGAATCATGTTACATTATGAATCTATTAACAGAGAAAAAAAGTTAAAACTCTAAGCTCTCCTGAGATTCATCTAAAAGTATTAATGTCCACCCCATCAAAACCATGTAATACTAAAATAGCACTGTTTAAGAATTCATTTTGAAATATCCTTATTTTTTAAAGAAAAAAGCGATAATGGAATGAAAAAAAAATTCATCTCATGTTTGGTTTGTAATAGAATTTTTTTTAATTCGAAATAAATCAAAGAATTCGTATTCCAATTCTTGGATACATGTGTTATCACAGAATTCTATATTTCAAATTTGATGAAGCAATGTAGAGATAGATTTTATGAAATTTAATTCAATGTGAGATAGATTTTATGAATGTTGAGATAGAATTTATGAAATCCAGTCTAATTTGAGAACTTGTAGAACCCATAAAATCCTTAAGGATTGAAAGAACAAAGTAATGGTTTTGTCACAAACTTTATACATAAACAAGATATTGTAATATTTTGTTATAGCTGATTCAAAGAAAGGTACACAACCTTTTGTATTAGCTTCCATCTTTTTTTAGAGAACTGTCCCAAGACAACAAAAGAAAGTGAGCATATGAGAAAGGATTTCTATTCTTTGGTAGTAGGAAGTCTCATGTATGCAATTTTATGCATGCCTCCAAATATTCCCTAGTCTAAAATACCTACAATTTGTTAAGCACATACTCAAATATTTACGGAGAATGAGAGATTATACGTTAATATACTCTGGAGGGGACTTAACTCTCATTGGATATACAAGCTTTGACTTCCAAATGTATCTGGATTCGTGGAAATTGACGTCGTGTTGTGTTTTTGTCGTAGACAATAGACCCATGGCATGACGAAGTGTCGAGCAAAGTTGTATTGTTGGCTCCACTACGGAGGTCAAATATGTGGTTGATTTTGAAGTAACAAAAGAAACAATTTGACTTCGGAAGTTCCTTACGGATCTCGAAGTCATTTCTGGTATGGAGAAAACTATTACATTGTATTGCGATGACAATGTGACAATAGCTAATACTAAGAAAATGAGAAATCATAAACGAACAAAACACATTGATCAAAAATAAAATGGATCCAAGATTTTAGTCCAAGGGGGGTGAAACTTCTAAATTCAAACGACCTTTTTTTTTTAACATAAAAAAAGTCACTAACCTAATATGTCTGGGTATGGGCCAAATTAATTAATTATGTAATTTGGCTTTGAAGTCTATATTAGGCCTCTAAGCTTAGTCTTTCAAGATCCATCATACATTAATATTTTATTATTATTCAAGTTATATAATTAAAAATTGAAAAATACTTTGTTAATATAAAATATAACTTTATGGCTTAAGTAGGGGTGTTCAATCGGTTAACCAACCTTAACTACCATTAACTGAATTAACTGACACTTTTAAATCCTTAACCATTAATCGAACTGAAATTTAAAAAAAAATTTAACTGAACCAAACTATTTCAGTTAATTTAGTCGGTTATCCAAATTAACTGAAATTTATATGTTTTTTTTTGTTTTTTTGGTTAAAACATATAAAAAATTAACCAAATTAACCGAATTTAATATATGTAAAATGTACATAAAAAATATAAATTTTCGGTTAATTAATCGATTTTGAACCAAATTAACCATTAACCGAACTTCTAAAAAATTATTAACCGACCCCAACCTAATTAATTTGGTTAACCAATCAATTAACCAAATTTGGTCAGTTAACCGATGGATTAACCGAATTCGGTCTATTAACCAAATTAATTCGATTTTACACGAAATTTGCACACCCCTAAGCGTAAGGGGGTGAATTATATGCAATACAATTTGGCCAAGGGGGCGAATGTTATACAATGTGAAATTAATTGCTGAATTAATTACTTATTAAGGTATAAGGACTAAATTGTAAAAGTCTTATTGCTATAAGTTTTTAATTAGCCAAAGACTTAGGGAATTAAAGTGAAATTATTCAAAGGTCCAAAATGGTAATTAAACCATTTTTTATCATGAATTAATGCTTGATGATGAATGATTCCACTTATAATTGTTAATGATGGATTAAGTTAATTGAATTAGGTGATTACGGTTTTAATTAAAGTATATATAAAAAATTTAAGTGGAGATGTTCATCTTTTTCTTCTCCAACCATCCAACCTAAGAAAATAGAAAGGGATAAAAAGAAAATAAAAAGGGACAAAAGGGTTTCCAAGCTTTAAACTTTTGGTCCTCAATTTTAAGGTATTTTCAAGTATTTTTCTTGTAATTTTTATGTTTTTGAGGTCATGGGAGCTTGATTTAGTTAGCTCATGTACCAATTTGCAAAATTTTTAAAGTTTTAATTGTTTATTTCTTGAAGAAATTGGTGTTAAATTGATAGATTTTAAGTTTAGATTATGAAAAATGACTAGATTGTAACATTTACTTGATAGTTTTGTACATAAGGACTAAAGTGAATAAAATCCAAATTTTTTATGAAATTTTGGTATAAATAGATAGTAGAGGGTCTTTAAATGATGTAATTGAAGTTGGTTTTTAAATCGAGACTCAAAATTAAAAGATATGGTTATTTTGATGTCAGAGACTAAATTGAATAAAATGTAAAACTTTAAGGGTATCAAAAATAAGATTATATAGGTTCATACATGTCATTACATAATGTATAAATGTTTCATATTGATAAATTGAATGGAATAATTGTGTAGATCAAGAATTGGATCAAATCGAAGATAATCAAGGAAAAGCTAAAATTGTTGATTAGTCCTTGAAGATTCAACTTGTTTGTTGTTTTGATCAGGTAAGTTCATATGATATTTTTTTATATAGGTTGTTGTATATTTTATTTGTAATTATATGTGTTTGGTTGTGAATTGGTTCAAAAGGCTAGAATTAAACTAAATTGAAAAAAATTAAAGATGTCCATGTGAACTTAGTAAATGTTAGAATACAATTGGCATGCTAAAAGGGTCTTGTGCATGCTTATACGGGATTGATTACAGATATTACTAAGATCCAACATTTGTTGCGGACTTATAAATACATGTGACATAGGTTTAGCTCAGACGAGTAACTTGATGTCGTTTTAAAAGTTTAGGCCGGACGGGTAACCTAACATGTATATATATTTAGATCAGATGAGTAGCTGGTGTGGTGTAGATGTAACACCCCTAACCCGTATCCGCTGCCAGAACAGGGTTCCAGAGCATTACTACCATTTGCAGATCACTTAAAAAAAATTCACTTAAATACTTACCTATTCAATGCATCAATAAATATATTACCATTTAATCAATGGCTTGGCACTTGCCTAAGCATCAACAACAACACTTGTTAGTGTACTTACACATAATTCTTATAAATTCTTACTTTCTCAATATGTCATATTTGAATTTAATACTCATCTTAACTTACATATTTTCCTTATATTAACATATAAAAGATAATCTCATATGTACATGTCATGATACATATCATTCTCTTACCGTTTCTTTAATAACATATATCATTCATTTCATTATATCAACATTTCATGTACTATATACTTTCCACACCATGTGTCCATATAATATGTACAAATCATAATATAAATTCAATACAAAGATAAATGATTGATGAGCTCATTAATTCCATAATTTTCATGTTCTTCCATTTCTCATATTTATCCCGTTGAATTTCTCGGAATTTCGATGGATTTTCAGAGGTACACTTTTAGTGTACAATTTCGGGTCCGTCAATTCGTACACATATGGATATAGAGCACACTCCCGCGAACCTCATCCTTACAGTGGGATTATCAGTCCAGACTAAATCCCCTGTAATATAAACTCATAGAGTATCGCCGGATTACCGGTCGAGCTAAATCGCAGCGACAATTACTCTAATGAGCTTGGATCTGAATTACCAGTCCAGGCTAAATTCAGACCCTAATTCGAATTTACCCGTCTGGGCTAAATCCATTTTCAACATATTCTTCGGGAGGGCTATATCAGGATAAGATTACCCGTCCAGGCTAGATCATTTTTACCGTCTCGAGCTATTTAACGGGAAGCTCATAAAGAGCAATATTGGGAAGCTAATCTGGGCTATAACGGGAAGCTCAATAGAGCCGAAATCAGGTAGTTCACAAAGAACCATATCGGGAAGCTCACGAAGAGCCTATCGGGAAGCTCTGGATAGCCATATATCGGGAAGTTCAAGCGAGCACTATCGGGAGGCTCACAAAGAGCCTATCGGGAAGCTCACGAAGAGCCATATATTGGGACGCTCTTAAGAGCTGTGGTGTGTCCACAACACATGCGGATCACAATCTATCAGGACGCTTCGAAGAGCTATAACGGGAAGCTCCAAGAACCATATAACAGGAAGCTCGAGAGGGCTAATATCGGGACTCTCTTTCGAGCTATGGTGTGTCTGCAACATATGCAAAACCGCAACCAATTCGGGAAACTTACATCCATTGATTTTCCTTTGTTCAACGGGATTTATCATTTTATCGGGCATTATCAAATATATCCATATCAATTTTATATGCATGACAAAAATACAATTCATAAGTATAATCATGAATTCCATTCCATTCAACCAGGATTTATTTTCAATTTATATCGAGTATTATCAATATTTCATCAATTTTCATGAATTGAACATTCAAATCATATTTTAATCACATAACCACATATTTCAAGTGTTAAAAATACAATTCAAGTTACACAAACTTACCTCATTGATTGTTTGTGTTTATAATTTCATTAATCTGATATCTTTTCTTTTCCACGATCAAGTCTCGTATTTGTGACGTCCGGATCTTTATAAATAAATTTGATCATCATTTTCATTCATTTCGTATTCTAATGCATTTAATTAATGCTCTAGGTAAAGTAACCATTTTGTCCCTAAACTTTTAATTAAAGACGATTTCATCCTTAGGGTCAGGAAAATAAAATTCTTGCAATTTAATTCTTATTTCCAGCTATTATTATCATACATATCGATACCAGTCCATGAATTCTATAAAATATCAGAATTTTTCCATAATTTCAACACTTTTCAATTTAATCCCTAAAACATGTTTTCCCCTGATCTTAAACTAAATTAATAATTTCATTAAATTTTGTAATTTAAATAATAAAATAATCCATTTCATGCAATTTGGTCATTTCTGACATTTTTACAAAATTGCCCATAAAGTTTTACTTTTATTCAATTTAGTCCCTGAGTCTAAAATATGCAAATTAGCCATGCTAGATGAATATTCATACATATTTTTCCTCCTCCTCCTCTCCATTCCACATCCTTAATGTAAATAACACACTTGTAAGTAACATTATCCATAATTTTCACTAATTACTTATGTGAATATTCAAGTTATCCACCCGTATCATAGTCACTAAATTATTTATATCTGAAGCTAAGGAACTCCAAATTAAGATCTGCTAATTTTACCTGAAACTAGACTCACATATCTTCTTACCATAAAACTTTTATAACTTTTGGTTGGGCCAATTAATACATTTTATTCGTTGAAGTCTCCTCTGTTCTGCTGTCTGCCAGTTCCGACCCTTCTTCACTAAAAATTAATTATATCATCGTACAGGAGCCAAATGATGTTCCTGTTGGCTTCTCTTGAAAATAGACTCATTCAAAATTATAAACATATAAATTTAAGCCCATAATTATTTTTATCCAATTTTTTATGATTTTACAAAGTTAGAATAGGGGAACCTGAAATCATTCTGACCTTGTCTCACAAAATTCATCATATCTCATGATTTACAATTCCATTGCTTACATCATTTCTTCGAGAAGAAACTAGACTTAATAATATTTAATTTAATATTTTATTCATCCTATAATTATATTTATAGAATTTTTTATTATTTTTCAAATTTAGACTACTGCTGCTGTCCAAAACTATTTTAGTGCAAGATATTAATTACCATGTTATAACATCCTTATTTTCTTTTTCTACACCATTTTTTCATTACTTTCTCTTATTTTCTCTTCACTAACATGAGAAGAACATAAGACCATTTATAAGAAAACTCTATTATAACATTATTTCCATGCTTTGTCAATAATAACAAACTTAAAAACATATTGAAATCTTGATGTACTTACCTTGTTCTATTGATACCAATCTTTAACTTGATTTTCTCTCTCTTCAAGCTTCTATTTCTTGAATCCAACTTGATATTCTAACTCCTCATGGCCTTCTTAACATTTCTCTCTCTTAGTAGCTATGGAAATTCTTTTGATTTTTAGGTGAAAATGGTGAATTTTTGGTGGAAGGACCAAATTGTAAAGAAAAAAAAAATTCTTTCTTTTCCTTCTCTTCTAACGTTGGTTGCATGCATGGAAAGAAGATGAAAATTCTTCATCTTTCCTTCCTTTTATACTAAATAATTAATAATAAAATAATAATGAAATAATAATAAAATAATAAAATATCTAATTAAAATAATATATATCTAATTAAATAATCAAAAATATCATCAACATCATCATTACTTTATAGATTTTCTCTCTTCCAATTGACCATTTTGCCCTTCATTATCTTTTAAAATTCCATCCTTGAGTCATCAATTAATTTGGTAAAATTACAATTTAATCCCTCATAGTTTTTCACCTATTCAATTTGGTCCTAATTCATCCGTTTTCCTTAGTTTCTAGATCATTCCACTCTTAAAAAATATTTACACTTTTGGTCCTTCAAATTTTTCATATTTACACTTTAACCCCTCAAATTTTGAGTATTTATTCTTGTGCAACAAAAATTTTCTCACTTTTACAATTTAGTCCTTTCTTGAATTAATATATCATAATATACTTCTCAATATTGACATAACTCAAAATTTCCCTTTTTGTCACTTTATTTTCTTATTTTACTATATCAATGATAATATCTTACTATAAAAATTTTCGGGGTATTACAATAGATACATGTGTATCCGAGCCCGTTTACTAGAGTTTATCGGGCGAAACAATTAAGGTGGAAATGAGAAATTGAAATGAAATGGAATGAACTTGTTAAAAAGATAAATGTTGAATTGATCATGAACAATGTAATTGAAATAATGTTTTAGACATGTATGTGATTATATTTAGGGGTGTGCAAAATTCGGGTAAAATTATATTATATTGTCTCTTGATTTAATGCGCTTGAAATTGTTATCTAATGTGTCATGAATTGGCATACTGAACACTTGTGGTTTTATATGTGGATTCATTTTAAACTAATGCTCATCTTGTTAATATTGTGATTTGCCATGTCTAGCCAAACTATGCCGAAATTATGGTAGCTTATTACATTTAATTGAAAGATAAGGTAAGTTTTGTTTAATGCCTATGAACTTACTAAGCATTTTATATGTTTACCTAGTTTGTTTTCCCTTTTTCCTTATAGATTGTCACATTGCAGAACATGTCAAGTCGGGTAGTCTCAGAGTTCACACTATTACTGAGTTGGTAGCTATTTCGTCTTTTTGAGTCTGGGATTTTGGCATGTATATATATACATATAATATCTTTATGTTACTCTAATGTATGCAAGTTATGGTGAATTAAAAGGTTTGGGATGATTATGGAAAATGTTGATTTTTGAATGTTAAGCAAAGTATATGAACTAGTAATGCATACCTAAGTAATGTTTGATGTCTTTGGAAATGAGGATCATGAATGTTTTGAACTTGGTATATTGAAGGTGGTGAAATGAGGTAAGTAGAATAGCTAAAATGATGCTTAGTTGAAATGGTATGTTTGACTGATATGCTTGAGATATGTATTTTTGAATGGTTGATTTGGTTCGTGTTGATAAAATGAACATAAATGTATGAAGATAAGGTGAAATGGTATTTTTCAAATTCGTATGGCATAGGTAAAGTTTGGAATTTGGATATCTTGGTTGATATGTATTCCATGACATTGAATTGTTAAGTTTAATTGATGAATAGGTGTGGAATGTTTGATATGAAGTTGAAATTGTATGTTTGAACTTATTTGGTATGTTTTGATTCAAATGAAATTGGTATGTGGTATATATGTTCAATGGTTGTTGTTGGAAACTTGGAATAGGTACCAAATGGTTCATTTTTACTAAAAACAGGGACCTTGTCCCGACGAGTATCTTTGCTCGTCGCAATGTCAACCGACAATATGTAAGCCGCGACGTCAAGTGGCCTGAGGTTGCGACGTGAAAAATTGTTTGACGACATCACGATGTGGAAGGGATAGCATCACGAAGTCAACACTGAACTTTTAAAACTTTGTAATTTGGTCTTATTTCGAGTTCGGGTTGACAAAAGAGCTTTCGTAAGCTCGATTAAGACATAGAATTGATTATTTATTATAAATTGATTGTGATTGATGTTTAACTGCATGTGTGAAATATTATTTACTGTGTTTTTTTATCTAGTTGATTCGAAAACAAATTTAGCATTCCATAACTCGGACCCGACGATTGGGTCGAGTGAGGGGTGTTACAATATATTCATTTACTTCACTAGAGTAAGTGGGAGATCATTGTGATCTAGTGCCTATAGTGTAGTTTTTCTTCATATGCCCTTGCAATTTTTCGAACAGATTAGTTTAATAAAATTCCAACATTTACATTATTATTGTTTGTATTTGTCCTTAATGGTTTTTACACGCAAAGAAAAATAAACAAGCAAATATTGACTCATTGATTACTTAATGTTTAACTTATATTAAGTTGCATTATGTGGTCGGATCATAATGCGAGAAGACTACTTATATTAGTAGTTAATTTAAATAGTCCATAGTCTAAATAATCGAAATTGAGCACATTGATTCAAAGGTTATTATGTCGTCTGTTAAATTATATTGAGAAGATACATTGTCTTGGGTATCAAAATGGATGACTCTTAGAAGATAGAGACATAGATGTGATTCTCTGGAGTGACAATACATTAGATAGGACACAAGTTGAATTAAGTCCTAGATTTTTATAGATTTATTCACTTGTGACATTCATAGTGTGGCTTACCCAAATCCTGAGCAAGTGATTGACTATGCGTGCACATACTTGACTCAAATACTTTGATGTACTAAAACCCTGAGTTCAATTGATATTAGAGTTGGAAGTTGGTACGTTGGGTATATGACTTTTACATGGCATAGCTTCATTTACAAGTGGAATTCATAGCACAATAAATGGTAAATGATATCGTGTAACATCCCAATTTTCAGTGGTACTGAAAAAGGCGATTTTGAAACCCTATTTTTGTAAACTAGATCCGTAAATATTAAATAGAAATATTTATAGAGTTAGCATAATAGTTTATTAAAGTTTGGTTCGGTAATTTGTTAAATTAATTGCTTAATTAGGGTACAGGGACTAAATTGTAAAAATCTTATCGCTATAGATTTTTAATTGACCAAAAACTTTGGGATTTAAATTGCAATTAACCAAAGGTTCAAAATGGAAATTAAACCATGTTGAAATATATGTTAGTGCTTGATGATGGAAGATTCCACTTGTATTAAGTTAATGATGGTTTAAGTTAATTAAGTTTACTTAATTTTAATTAAACCAAATTAAGTAATTACTAATTCTAATATGTAAGTTAAAATAATGAAAAGATGTCATCTTGAATATTTTCTTGGAATTTTTTGCATTATTACTCGCCGATGAGACACTTAGGTGATGAGTTTATTTTTTTTCTACCTCAATGAAGATCAAGATTAAGCTCAATATTTGGTTAAGTAATTAGTGCTATTGAATCCGCCTACCATATAGGTTTTTACCATGTGTTTGTTTAATTATATTAGATTCTATATAATTTGTTTGTTTAATTTTATGATTTTATTTTATTCAATATGATGTATCAAATATGAGAAAATATTGCTAAAAAATAAATTAAAATTATTTATTTACTTTTTTAAGGAAAATTCAAAAGAAAGTTAATATAGCATTTAAATTACATTACATTTTATAAACAATAAATCATAACATCAACATCCTAATCAATACACAAATCAACTGACTAACACTTTCAATACCATCATTTAGATTAACCCTAAATAGTTTTTTTAATAAAATTGCATTAACCTTATTTACCATTAGTGTAGAGGTTTTTTATTTTATTTTAAAAAAAAAATGCTTAAACACTTACAAAAGACAATGCTCACTGAAAGCATCTAAATCAAAAGAGTTAACTTGATTTCGATTAAATTTAGAGTGAAGCCAAAATCTTCAGCTAACAAAGGATTCAAACTTGATGAGGTTTAACGAAATAATTTGATAGGCATTTGAATTTAAAATGTTTAAAATGCATTTATAGAGGAAGGTGTAGCGGAAATCCGACAGTAACCTCCACACTTATAGTGTCGAGGTCAATCTTAAGTCCTATAAAGAAAAAGACATCCACATCCATTAGGCTTGAGATCAAGATAATATCTCAATAGTGGAAATCATGTTACGTTAGGAATCTTTCGGAAACAAATATACATTCAATACCTAATGATGTGGGGGTTGAGGCAAAAGTATCCAAATCGTAAGTATTGAGATGGTTTAATATATAAAACGCTTAAACCACAAATGGTACTTAAATTATATATTTTCTTTTTATTTTGGTATCTAATTTTTTTGTCACAAGTAATATTTAACCTATCTTTTTTTTCCAAGTTGCTACTTTGGTGACAAATTGTTTTCTCTTTATTATTATTTTTATTTTCCCTTCTTCTTTTCTTCTAACAATATTAACAATACTCAAAATTTACTCTTCTGAGATCGTGACGCTCGCAATTAATTCTGTTGTTGTACTTAATTGCCTACTTGCTCTACTTGATGGGATAGAAAAAGTTAATACCAATGTTTTCAAAACTAGACCTATTGGATCAGGAACTAATGGAGTATTAGTAAGAAAGTGAAGGTTGAATCGATTGACTCACGAATCGATATTGACCGATTGAACTAAGTTAAAAAAACAATTAAAGCAATTTTCTCTATTTTAATATATATATATATATATATTTATTTTAAAATTATTTAAGTATGAAAATGAGAAAAAAAATTTAAGCACCAATTTATAGGTTAAGACCCTTTTAAAAACTTAACAATTTGACTAAAAATGTAACAATTTGACTAACTTGTGTATTAACTTGAAAAAAATAGTTTAAGTACCCGTGATAAAAAATTACCCAAATAAAAAATTTTAAATACCAATTTATAGAAAAAAAAACAATTGTGAGAATTAAATTTGAAAACGAAAATGCAATAATAGAATAAAAATAAGTTATTAAACAAAAAAAAGGTTTAAAATATAATATAAAATAAATTATTAAGTAAGAAGTTTAGATGGTTATACAAGAAAGAGAGAGATGAGTTAAGCGTTGCCAAAATTGGCGGAAAATGAAATCCAATGGATAGTTTGTTTGTTTGGGGAGGGTGGTGGGTTTTGACTAAATTAGTAGAGTAACTCTAAAATACCAATGGCGGAACCATTCGCACACTGTGGGCCGACTCCTACGCTTTTCCCTTTTCATATGATCTCTCTCTCGTTCTAAATCCAACTCATTTTTGTTCCCAATTCATCCTTAAGTGTTCTTTTTTAAGTTTTTGTTTGCGTTTTTGGCGTTTTCATCCTTTGCAATGCCGCCACCTCCCACAGCCGCTCTCTCTTCTTCTTCTTCCCTATGTCTCTTCCCACTTTCTTCTTACTCTTCTCCCAAGAAAACCCAATTAGGCTTCTGCCCATCCTTCCCCTTCACCAGGCTTACAAATTTCACTCCCACCCGCAGACTCATGACATGCTCCGCCGTTTCCATCGAGAAAGAAACTCTCATCTCCCACCGACCCCACACTTTCCTCCGTGAAACCGACGGCCTAGATGACGGTTCCGTCAGGTCCCGCTTCCAGCGCATGATAATGGAGGTGCAGGACAGCGTCTGCGGCGCCCTCGAGGCTGTCGTTGGAGCGGGGAAGTTCAAGGAGGACGCGTGGACGAGGCCCGGAGGCGGTGGAGGAATTAGTCGAGTGTTGCAAGACGGTGACGTTTTCGAAAAGGCTGGTGTCAATATCTCTGTTGTTTACGGAGTTATGCCCCCTGAAGCTTATCGAGCTGCCAAGGCTAATGTCACTGATCAGATGCCCGGTCCCGTTCCCTTTTTCGCTGCTGGGATCAGCTCGGTATTTAGTAACTTTTTGAATTTCTTTTCTTTGCCTCAATGTTTTGGTGCAATTCCATAACAAAAAGAAATTGCTGATAATTATAACATTCTGGTTTTCTCCCCTTTTCAGGTTTTGCATCCCAAGAACCCCTTTGCTCCTACACTGCATTTTAACTACAGATATTTCGAAACAGATGCTCCCAAAGGTACTTACTTTATCCATAGTTATTGTTAAAGTTGTTGATTTGGGAATGCTAAAATGGTAGTTTAAATGTTGGAAACATGAAAATATCAAAATCTATATAATAAAAATTATTAGCTTGTCAAAAAGTGATATAAATCTAAACTGCTTTGAACATTATGACACTGAGAAAATCTACTAGCATGACACAAATATTTGAATTCTCAACTGATATATTGTATCCTCATTTATCAACAAAGTGATAGGAGGATCTTTATAATGACTTCTCTGAGTTCATCAGAGTTTGGCCAGTTTATGTTGTAATCTGATTCCTGGAAATGGCTCCCAATAATCCCATTAGCTTAGACTTGAGTTACCATCAGCATATTAATCAAGCAAAAATTTTATTCTCTACTTGTTTGCTATTCGGTAGTGATGAATATTTTGCTTTGTGGTTTGGTTTGGTACTTGTTTTCATAAACAAAAATGAGGTAGGTCCCCAATATCCCCCCCCAAAAAAAAAAAAAAAAGAGTTCCTTGATTAAAAAATTTTCAAATTGCCTTGATTTTCTTTAGTTGCATTCCCGATACGTTGTGATTATTCTCTACATTAGTCTCTTTCGTGCTTCAAAGATAAGTGGTTTAAGTTTAGTCAGTGACTTGAAAATTTGCAGATGCTCCTGGAGCTCCAAGGCAATGGTGGTTTGGGGGTGGAACTGATTTGACTCCATCCTACATCTTTGAGGAGGATGTCAAGCACTTCCATTCAGTGAGTTGAATTGCAATTCTTTATTTCTTATGTCTTTTTCTTTTCAAAAGAAAAAAAAATCACGAGTTTCTTGTTCTCGTGGCAAAAGTTTTCTCTATTTTACCAACCAGTAAAGCTTCAGACTTCTGCATTTGGCACTATTAAGATATGGAGGAGCTCAAGCAATTAAATTAGTTCTAATTCTAGTTGTCTCACTTTGAGAAAGTAAAGTATTGATTTTATTAAAGAAGGGATTTGAGAAGAACCTTCTTATTTCAAGATTTCTCTAAATTTAATATATATGGATTTACCTTAAAGCACATGGATTTGATATATATATATATATGGGTTATAGATTGATAGGTAGACCAGAGACAAATGTTTAAAACTGTCAATGCACTACACATTTCGGACTAAAGATAACTACAATGTTCTATAAATACCAGTATATGTGTGTGTTAAAATTAGTTCTATCCTTGTAAAATAGTATTTGAATAAATGAAATATTTTGCGAGTTGTTCTTTTGCTAACGTTGGCCTTCTTTTTCAATAAAAAAAAAACATTGGCCTTCTTTTGTAGATACAAAAAAAGGCATGTGACAAATTTGATCCATCCTTCTATCCTCGATTCAAAAAATGGTGCGACGACTACTTTTACATTAAGGTATTATCTTGCCAGACCTTTTTGGTGTCATATGCATTTCTCATTTATTTTCTGAGTTTTATAATTATGTGTATAGAATTTGAATATATACGTATGTTTTTCTCTGTGATGATTTTACTTGATGTTTGGGTTGGCAGCAAAGTATTAAGAGTGTGATGAAGCAAATTCTGGAATAAAATTTCAAATTACATATTCAGGCTTGTATATGTATTTAACTTTTTATAAACTAGAGGTTTACTTCACTAGGGTGAGTGCTTCTTTTTTGCCTTACGCACTAGGCAATTTAAGAGTCTAGATTTCAGCTTGTCCTTTCAACAACATCGGTGGTATTTGGTCAGTCTTTAGTCGAAGGATGGATGTGTTCAGGTTCTGTCCAAAAAGAGCTCCTTATGAATAGACCACAATAATGATGGACAATTCTGGTTTATGGCACTCAGGGTACTCATCCATCCAAACCGTAATGTTATGTGCATTTTTTTTACTTGAATTGCCTGTCAATCCAACTTACATAAACTCAAATTTGCCCTGCTTTTACTAACTTATTCATGGGCATAAGAAATATTGTTTTTTATTTTTTAACAAATTCTAGATAGCATAAAGCCCACTTTGAAGTTTGAACTTATAAGTGCATGCATAATACCTACCTTAAGCTGTGCTTGCCACCTTTGAACTAGCAACTATATGTTTCACAGTATGTTCAAAATATTTACTAAAACATTTTTCCTTTATTCGTTCTTGATTTGGTTGGCGTTAATTTTATGTTTACTGAAACGATGTTCTTGAATTCCTCTTCTGTCCCACTAGAGATAATGTTTTCCTTCAATAGATACCTGACGATGAATATTGTTTGCCATGATCTAAGGGTTTTGCTTTCTTTACTTTTATTTTTTTATTTTAAGATTGATATTGTTGATCTTTTTACTTTTTATTTAATATAAAAGGACATGGAGTCAGATATTATATCATATTTTAAAATTCAGTGCAAAAAGTGTATCAATTTGGATATATCTCTTGTTGAAAACAGTCATCTACAGTATGATAGACATTTAACTTTGAGTGATATCAGTAGCCTAGCCTGTGTGGTGATCATATATTTGTTCTGAAAGCTATTATATATAGTCAGTTTTTTTCACATTGACTAATACCATACGTTTACAATTTTCTCCTCCTTATCATGGATGAAATTGTTAAATCTTTATGTCTGCTTTTGCTCTATGTAGCATCGAGATGAGAGACGAGGGCTTGGGGGAATATTTTTTGATGATCTAAATGACTATGATCAAGAGATGCTTCTTTCATTTGCCACTGGTATACCCAGGAAGGAGATTAATCATTGGGTGCTAGCCACATATAAATAGTGATTCCAATTGGCCTTCAATTTCTCTAATGCTTATCTATTTGCAGAATGTGCGAATTCCGTGGTTCCTGCATACGTACCCATTGTAGAGAAAAGGAAGAATACACCATTCACTGAGAGCCACAAGGCATGGCAACAATTGCGAAGGGGCCGCTACATTGAATTCAACTTGGTATCATATCTAACTAAACTGGAGAGATTTTGACTTTGTAGACATCTCTTAATCAACTTAATTTGATTTGTTAATAAAAAGGTATATGATCGAGGTACAACGTTTGGACTGAAGACTGGAGGTCGAATTGAAAGTATTCTCGTCTCTCTCCCTTTAACAGCACGGTGGGAATACGATCATGTAAGCTTTCTTCCCTCATTTTCCTTTTTCCCCTCCCTCCAAGGAAAAAAAATTCCCATTATTTGCAAATAATGTTGACTGATTTATGTTAATGAGAAGCCATAACTGTAACTGCCAAATATATAATTTGTGTTGGACATACAGAAACCAGAAGAAGGAAGTGAAGAGTGGAAACTATTAGATGCGTGCATGAATCCCAAGGAATGGATTTGAGACGTAGTGGTTGAATATTTTTTTACTTTTCTTTGAAGGTTGTATTTTCATATTGCATATGTTGTATAAGTTAGGCTTTCATTGTTTTCTGGTGTTAAGGTGATAGGGAACTCACTCGTGTTGTAAAATCATGTGAATGTGGGTGCTTACTTTTTCCTGTAATTTACACATGGTTCAGAGCCTAACGGTAGCTTATTATTAATAATAAAATTGTGAATCTGTTAATATGTCTGTGTGTGCGTATCGTTTAGATGAGTCTACTCTTCCCGCATCGCATCTATGTTGAAGCTGTGTTATTCATATGTACTTTGTAATTATATAATTACACGATACATAAGTAATTTACTTGATAAATAAATAAGATTATAATCCATAATTATTTGATTATTGTGTAAAAATAAAATTAATTATTAAATTGCTTATTTAAAATATTCAATTTTATTTAGTTTAAAAGCGCTCAAATCGAAGTAAATTAGGGATAAATCTTAAAACTATATATGAACTATGGTTTAATGTGCAATTTTCTACACGAACTTTTGATTTGATTCAATTATTGTAAATTATTAACACAATTATTGATATAATATTATTTTATGTGATAAATATAAAAATAAATTGATGTATTTATTTTTTAAAATGTGTATGATTAAATCAAAATTAAAGTTTCAAATATACATTTGAACCACAATTAAAATTCACATGTATAATTGTATCAAATTAAAGTTCATGTATACGATTGCACATTAAATAAAAGTTTATGTATAATTTTAAGATTTATCTTTGAAAATTATGAGGAAAGTAAATAACATGACCAAAATCTCCTTTCACTATTCAATATAGTAATCTAATCTTTATTCTATTAAAAGAATTAAATAAATGATTTGTTTTCATTTATAATTTAACACTAAATAAAATATTTAATTGATAAATGCTTTTGAAATATAATTTTAAATAATAATGACATTTTAAATTAATAAATGTTATTTGTATTGAAATTTAACATTATTTGAATTTTTTAATAGATATTAAATTAATACATTTAATAAAAAAAGAATTAATTTCATCGAAAAATTATCACGTAGATTCAGTTGAGAATCATAAAGTCTTAATATTGATAATCTAAGTTTTATATCAAAATTTAAAAACATCTGAAATAATTAAAATTAAAGTATAATATAAAAAGAGGAAAGTGAGATGTTAATGAAGTTGCTACTTCTAGTTTTACAGCAGCAAACGAGGCCTTAACCAAATTGTATTTGTATAGGCTGCAATGGTTAGGCCCAAGCATTCATAAATTTCTTGAAACCCAACAATGGATTACCAAAATAATTTGAGGATTTCGTATACCACATTTATAATTAAATTTAATATAGTAAAAATTTAATTTTAAAAGGATTAAATTAAAATTTTATTATTTTAAGAATGATCAAAATGTAATTTTATTTTTACTAATTTAAAATTTTTAAAATTTTAAAATGTTAAAATAAAAATTTTCTATTTCGAAGGTCCAAACTCTTCCTGCCCCTAAATTTGCCCTCCAAAAATTATAATTAATATTCATTCAAAATGGATTTTGGTTTCAAAATATTTACATGTTACAATTCACATTTGAATCTATCTGTCTTACTTATATATAAATAATTAAAATATATTAATCTAAGTTTATTTTCACATAACATTTAACATATTCAATATTATTCATTCATATTATAACATTCAAAAGTAAATATATTGAGGTTTGAAAGTCAATCCCATTTCGTCTAAGAGTGAGTATTCGATCGAATCAAGTGAAAAATCTTTAAGTTAATCGAGTTGACAAGTCATATTTTATCATTCTAACTTGATTTGAATTTTTTGAATCAAGTCAAGCAAAATGAAAATGAGTTGAATCAAATCAAATGCAATTGTTTGAGTTAAATTAAAAATTAAACATGTTAAATTAAAATCTTGTTACAGTATAACCAATTTCATATTAGAGTACATAAATTTGAAACCATATATATTTGAAAAATAATTCAAAGCAAAATAAAAAAAATACTTTAGTATAATAAACTTGAATCATTAATTAACGTATTTAGATCCTAAAATTTTTATTTTAATTTTCTTAGAAATTTTAAAAACATATAATTTTTTAAATTTAAAATTATTTTGAATTTTTAAAATTATTTTAATTTTTTTGTAATTTTGTTGAGAAAGATCAATTTGCTCATTTTCAAAATTGAAAAGGATCATTGATTGAGTATTAATGCAATTGCCATGGGCATTGTTGTCAATGAATGAGGTTCTGGATTCGAGCGCGTTAAAACAAATTATCTTCAAATTTATGAGTTGGGGATACGCTATAAGTAGTTCTAGATATTGTCTTCAAAAGAGCAGATATAATGAGATTATTTAAAAAAAATGACAAAGACTAAATAGGTATTTACACCAATTTATTATTCAAATGATTTAAATTTTAAAATTCAACTCAACTCGAACTCAAATTACTTATTTAAACTGACTCAAATAACTTGATTCAATTAACTCAAATTTTAAATATTTTTTTAGTAGAATCTAATCCAATTCCTTTTTATCCTGTTATTCTAAATTTATGGATTGGTTTCAAAGTTTGGAGGGTTGGGCCGCTTGTCTCCCTCCCCTTCTCTTATGTCATTTTCCCCTTTTCTCACTAATTACTTTCTCTTCCTTTTCGAATTAACTTATTGTTGGTTTTGGTAAAAGCAGATCATTGGTTCCACACACAATTTTTAATTATATAAGACCTATATTTCTCTTTTACCACTCATTTCTGTTGGTTGTTATTTCAAGTTTTATTTTCTTTATTTATTTATCAAAGCTTTTAGCTACTATAATTAGAAGGAAATCAAAGTCAAGTATTTAGGTCTTTTATTCTTTTAAATAATTAAAACTAACTTTTCCACATTTAATGTAATATATAATATAAAATTTTTAAAAAAAAATTAATTTTTTGGTGAATTACAATAATAGGATAAAGTCCGAACAATAAATACGACTCGAACTTAAGCCACACATAGGATCAAACTATTATATGGGGATTAAAGATTTTATTTTTATGTTATAACTATAATTGAATTTGGTTACAAATTAGCTTGCAAGTTGCAAGAGATGTTAAAAGAGTGGTGAATGATATGGACAGTGCGCAGCACCCACTCACTTTAACCCACATTCACTCATTGGTTTCTAAAACTCCCTCAGACATCCCAAATAAGTGACCACCTACATAATCCTTCTTGATTAATCATAGCAACCGAATTTATTAAATTTTCGTATGAAATCAAATATCAAATTACAAAGTAAATATTTTAAAAACTATGAATTATTAACAAGTCAAGTCAAAATTTATAATAATAATAAAAAAGTAACCCAAATAAAATACGATTACATTGAGGGGTGGGGAGGGATTAAGTATAAGAGAAGCAGGGCTACTAATAAAACCTTTGTTTTTCACTGTTTATATAACTTATCCTTAAAACAAATTATATAAATTTTAAAAAAAAAAAAACTATATAGTAGTAATATAAGTTACACACTCTAATATTGCTTCTAGTAATGTGAAACGTATAACCATATCCACCTTATCCTGATGTCAGTTGGTGGAGCCACGATGGGTGAATACGGAACATTGCAATTGCGGCCTGGAGGGCTGGCTTCCGGCACTGGCCGGGCAGGCTAATATCTCAACGGGCGGCACCATGCAATTGTAGGACAAGCACAAGGAGACGGTATTAGGCAGAGTGGAACCTTGAGGTAATGGGAATCTGGATAGATAGTTATGCTGCAAATACAAAGTTTTGGTGGTGTCGTCGTACACGCTTTTCACGTACTCCTCAGGTACAGACCCAGTGAAATGGTTATTGTTCAAGAAGAGAGTCTCCACCCCAGCCAAGAAGGGGGTTATATCCCCCGTGATGAAGTTATGGCTTAAGTCCACGATGGATCCCTGGCCGCCGTAGGATTGGAAGGTGGGGTCCATCTTGATTGATGATGGGAGGCCACCCGATAAATTGTTCCGTTGCAAAAACAGTGAAGTGAGGGAGGGGTTTAAGAAGAGTGAAGAAGGGATGGGCCCACTAAAATTGGTTCATGCTAACGTCCAGGTACACTAACTTGGATAGCGATTCCAGGGCCTTGAGTGGGCCCCACATCCAGTTCTCCGACACTGACAAGTAACGGACAGTTGACGGTAACCTTGGCAACGGTCCGCTGATCTTGTTCTTCTTCAAATCCAAGTGTAATAACTGCGCCGACACTGTTCTGGGTAACTCCCCTGTTAACTCGTTCCAGCTCAACACCATAACTTTTAAAGATGGAAGCTTCATGAGGCCTTGCGGGATGGACCCGGTGAGCCGGTTTGAACTCAGATCCAGAGTGTGTAAGAAGGGGAGAGTAGAAAAGGAGGGTGGTATGGGTCCTGTTAAACGGTTGTTGGTCAAGGAAATGACTCGAAAACTAGTGAGTTGACCCAGTTGGGGAGGGATGGGACTGGTGACGAGACCAGGGAAGAGGATGAGTTGGGTTAGCTGGGTAAGGTTGGAAAGAGCAGGGGAGAGGGAGCCAGCGAGGCCAGGCGAGTCGGAAAGGCCAGTGCCGAGCGACAGAATGGTGACTCGGTCGTTGAAACCGCAGGTGACGCCGGTGAATGAGGAGCAAGGATCTGGTGCGGTGAAGTCCCAAGTGGAGAAGAATCTTGAGCCTGGAATGTCTATCAGACAGTCTTTGATGGCTGACAGCGCCGCCAGATCAACGGCACTGATTTTGGATCGTTTCTGAAATGCTAGAACAGACGCATTGACAGAAAACAGCAGAAAAGAAGGAGGAAAAAACATGGCTGGTACTGGTAAGCCATTGCTGAATCAAACATAAAAAAGAAAATACCCTGAAAAACAAGCTCATAAGTCTTTAAGAGAGAATAGAGGGAAGGAGGGACAAACGGTGGACGTACGTGAATTTATTAATTATGCATTTAGAAGAATTTATATTTTAAAGCTGAATGAATGAGATCCAAGAGAGGCCAATGCCCAATATATAATAGTTTAGCTCAACAAATGGAAATGGCGACAACAAATCGAAAAGACATTAAACCAGGACCATGTAATAATAATTAAAATAAGTGATAGTAGCGTAGAGAAAGAAAATGACAGGGGTGAAGGAGAGGGTGGCAACGGAGGTCGGAAGAAGTCAGAATGGGGTCAACTTGTATGTGTTTTTTGTTCCAAAATTAGTGGTCGGAATTGGGAAGGGGACGTACGGACCAAAGTCTTTTGTTATGCCTTAAAATTTAAATGTAACAAAATATTGTTTTAATTAACTGTAATGAATATTAATAATAAATATGGAAACAACAAAATTGCAAATAAATCTTAAAATTACATTAAATTTTGATTTGATGTTGAATGTTATTATTTTGGTGCAATTATATAAATATAAATTTAATTTTGATTCAATATATAGATGAAAATTTGATTTTAGTTCAATTGTTCGAGATACACCTACAAAGCATCAACATAATAATATGATCAAAGATTGTAAAAAATATAACGTCGGTAATGACAATATATCACAAAAAAAAGAGAAATAAAAATAAAGAACACACAGATTTTACGTAAAAACCTTTTCGGGAAAAAAAACCATGGGCAGAGGAGAAGAAAATTTACTATGTCGAGTTTGAATAATTACAAGAGTAATAGACTATGTCTATTTATAGGCTTGTAAAACCATATTCTAATAGAAGTGTAGTAAGATTGAAACACCTTATTCTAATCAATATCAAATAGATGGAGTTTAATAAGATTTAAAAAACCTTATTCTAAAATAAAATAAAAGAAGTGTAGTTCTGGGTTTTACTTTTATTTTATTTTACCACTGTATTTTTTTTTAAATAAGGATTCGGATCACTTAATTCTAACAATGATTTTGAAGATGAAGAATTTTTGCAATTTGCTCTAGACTATTTTCAAAATTTGTTCAGCTCACAAGGATAGTCTAATTCTACATAAATTCTCGATGGGGTATCAAGCAAAGTAATCGAAGAAATGGATAACTACTTGACTTCATCCTTTTAAGAAGACGAGGAGGTGGCTGCCTTAAAAATATGCATCCCACCAAAACCTCTTGGACTCGACAGTATGCCTACTACGCTTTTTTAGAACTATTGACATTTAGTTGAAAGTGGGGTTATAAATTTTCGCTTGGGGGTGTTTAATGAAGGGAGGGATTTGCCTTATATTTACTCTATAAATATTGTTCTTATTCCTAAGGTCAAGAATCCTAAGTTTATTAGCCAATTTCATCTTATAAGTCTTTATAATGTTTTATAAAAAATAATTTCAAAGGTTTTGGTTAATAGACTAAGGCATGCCATCTGTGATTGTTTTATCTAGGCCTAAAGTGCTTTTATGTCATGACAACTAATCTTTGATAATGTGCTAATAGCTTTTGAAATGATGCATCCTATGAAAAACAAAGAAAGGGGGATGGTTTATTTGCGCTAACCTAGTAGAATGGGGATTTTTGGATAGTATAACATGCACAAAATGGTTTTGCAAACAACTAGGTTAGATTCGCTATGAGATGTGTCACCTTAGTATCTTAACTGTGGTGGTTAATGGATATCATACCAATAGCTTTCAGTTAGGGAAAGGTCTTCACTAAGGAGATCTGCTTTCATCGTTTCTATTTTTATTTTGTAGTGAAGATTTTTTTTTTTGCATTATTAGAAAAAGCGATAGGGATAAAAAAATTTAAGGTTTACAAGTAAGCAAGAATGGACTGTGCGACACATCTAGTTTTTTTGCTAATGATAGTGTTATCTTCGAAGAAGTTACTTTAGTAAGGGCAACAAGAATTAAAAGGATTATTTAGTCTTATACAACTTGTTTAGATCAACAAGTTGATTTTGATAAATTCGAGGTCTTTTTTAGTTCTAATACAACACTAGAGCTGAAGTTAATGTCAAAAAGAAACTAGAGGTTCAACAAACCAGTGCCCTTAGGAGATGCTTAGGTTTACCAATCATAGTAGAAAAGAGCACAAGAAGAACTTTTCATATACTATTGTATAAGCTGAGAGCTAAAATCATAACTTGGAGCATTAGAAGGCCATCTAGTAGGGGTAAGGAAGTCTTTATTAAGGCAATTTCACAAGTCATCCTTACTTATTTCTATGGATTATTTTCAATTACTCAGGTCTTTTACAGTTGAGACTACCAAGATTATTAATAGCTACTGGTGGAGACATAGCAAAATCAGAAGGGGCACTAGTTGGCTACAATGCTGAGAGGTGTGTACAGTTGAAGGAGCTAAGCAAACATGGGTGGAGGATTCTTACTCTATTTGCCTCAAACTTTCAAGAAGCATATTTGGGCAAGAATCCTTTTTTTACTTGAAAGGGTGGTTGGGACACCAAAGTTGATTATAAATTGGGTGGGTTGGAAACTAGGTATTGGAAATTCTAGTAGAATATAAAAAGACTCACAGTTACTTAATTTTACTAAGGAAAACCACTACCACCACAGATCCCTGGGCATAAATGAGGATGGTAAGTGATCTCATGGCCCTATTAGTGCCAATTACATGGGCCAGATATAACTTTAGTTGAAACTTAGCTTGCATTTGGTAGACCAATGTAACTTTCTATGTAACACCCCTCACTTGTATTCAACGCCGAAATAAGGTTACAGAGCATTAACGAACTTAATTTGCAAATAACCATACATTTCACATGCATATTCAAATTTCAAATAAACATCATTCAAAATCATTCCCATTGTCCCTAATACGAGCCTACAAGGCCCAAAACATCTATTTGGGGTAATTTGGGACTAAATCGATAAATTATGAAATTTCTAAAAAACTTAAAAAAATTTACAAAATACAGGGGACACACGCCCGTGTGGCCCGACCGTATGGACATTCGAAATGGGTTTACATGGCCATGTCCCAGCCTGTGTCCGACCCCATGTAACTTTCTGACTTGGGTCACACGGCCAACCACACGCCCGTGTGACAGGCCGTATGCTAGGCCGTGCCAAACCTGTAGGGTATACTGACTTATGCCACACGGCCAAGTCACACGCCCGTGTACTAGGCCGTGTGGAACATACTGACTTGATTTTTAATTCAACACCAGAGGACACACGGCCGTGTAATCTGACCTTGTGTCACACATGGCTGAGACATACACTCGTGTTTCTGCTCATGTGGACAAAAATAGGCTATTTACCGAGCCAACTTGCCACCCAAATTTGCATACACCTACATCAAACCAAATGGAACCAAACAAGACATAAATATGCATTCAAATCAATCTCAACTAAGCTTAATTCATGCCAATTCTATACCATCATCCAAAAGTCACACAAGTATCATTATTTGTCATTCAATTTCATATCAAGTGCATATTCACAAAACATCCATATGGTCACTTTCAAACATATATTACTTGGTAATTACCACAAATATGCCATATCTCACAATTCAACCTTTCACCACAAGAATTTATATAACAAATACCAATCGCATAACCAAGGCCATTAGCGCATATATATACATCACCAAGCATGACAAAATAAGCCAATTCGCATGGTTATAAACAAAACCAAATACATATCATTTACAAGCCAATTCAAATAGCTAAATTCATTACCAAAATATATACCAAAATGACTAAACCTCCTATACATGCCATATATCCCAAAAACATAGATTTACAAGCACCAAAATGATAGCTTGATAGTGTGATGAGGTCTCCGACGATTCCCGAATCCGAGCTAGCTTTGATTTCATTATAAAACACGAAAAATAAACAGAGTAAGCTATAAAGCTTAGTAAGCTCGTATGAAAATAACTCAACTTACCCAAAATATACAATTCAAACATTTGGTCATATGAATATACAACTTATATAAAAATACAAACCTATCAAACATTCAATCACAAGGTTAGATGTGAACTTCAGAAGTTTCTTTGATTTAAAGCTTATACGGTTCATGTACATACCTGTATTATCTTGTATCAATCTCATACTCATCCATATCTTTCATACACCTATTGAACCATTCGGAATACTATTGGATACCCGGGAAACTCGCACCCTAAGTGCCACATATATAGCCAAAGCTATTTCAATGTCATATCACGTATAATGCTCACTCTTGAGCTATCAACGGGTCTGCTCATACAAGCTGACGGTCATGACGAAGCTACACGGTGCTGCTCACACAAGCTGATGAGTATCTGCAACACATGCCGGATAACTCAGCCACTAGTAGGACGTACAGACCAACACCCAAATCAGCTAATCCCTAACGACATGTCCTTCGTATTTTAATTTATTCCTAAGGTTCAACCGGGATTTCACATTTGTCAAATCATCGCCGAATAGGTCCGCAAGATCATACTCACAATTTATACAATATTAAAGCATTTAAAACACAAATATAACAACGCTTATTACATACGAGCTTACCTTGACTACAAAGACGGCGAAGTAAGTTAATTAGTCTGATACTTTATTTTTCCCCCTATCTAAATCTAAATTTCGCTTTTCTTGATCTAAATGTAATCAAAATTAACTTATTTAATTATCATTCTATTCAATTTAGTCCAAAATACACATTAAGAGAATTTTACACTTTTACCCCTAGTATTTTAACATTTTTACAATTTAGTCATTATCTTATAAAAATACAAATTCATGTAGTTCAACCTATACCCATGCTAGCCAAATTTCAATTAAGTCCCTAGCAGCCCATATTTTTCATTTATTTCACAATTTAACCACAAAATTTCAATATTTCTCAATTTAATCCCTAAATGACAATTTTGTCAAAAATCACTTTACAAATGTTGTTTATCTAAAAACAAGCATGCATTTTATATCATAAAACATCAAAATAAACATAGATTCATCAATATAAGAACTCTAAACCTTTAACAATTTTGCAAAATAGTCCCTGGGCTAGCTAGATTAAGCTGCAACGACTTAAAAACATAGAAATCATTAAAAACAGGACAAAAATCACTCACCAATTGCACAAATAAGCTTGATCGAATGTCGAATGTTCAAAAATGGAGTTTGACCAATTATTTTCGGTTGGATAAGAAACTAAAAGATGATAAAATGTTTTGGTTTTATTTGTTTTAACATAAATGACTCAATTACTATTATAACCTTTAAAAACATTTAAATTTTCACTTATACCATGCCATGTACATCCAATGTTAACATAAATGGTCTAATTATCACATAAGGACCTCCAATTTAAGGTTCCATAGCTATTAGACACCTTTAGCTATTAGAACACAAGTTTTACACTTTACGCGATTTAGTCCTTTTTTATTAAATTAAGCAGTCAAACAATAAAATTTCTTAACGAAAATTTCACACAATCATATTATCATGCTGTAAACATTAAAATAATAATAAAATTTTAAAATAATTATTTCAACCTCAAATTTGTAGTCTCGAAACCACTGTTCCGATTTGACAAAAAACGGACTGTTACATTCCATGTTTGGTTGACATATTTTGATCAAAAAACCTTGAAAATTCATAAGCAACACCAACATTATCTACTATCAAATAATTATGAACAAACAGACTATGGTTCTTGCTCACACGAACAAGTAAAATAGTCTTGAAATGATTGGTCAAAACTTTGGAGATTATGTTATATATTTGTTAAGGGGGTTGAGTTTTTCGGGAGAAGTTTCCGAAGTGCCGTTCGTTGGGTAGTGGACTAAGCCCTCAAAAATTGAAGGTATTATCCCGGGCATGGTATAGTCTGAGTTTTGTCTCCTGAATCTACTAAAAACCCTAAGGGTTCATACAGTGGAAGCACTTGTCTCCTTGAAAAGGCTACTTATTCATTGGTTGGTGGTTATATTCAATATGCATGCATTCTTCACAATTAATTGTCTACACATCCTTCAGGTACGTACTCTCTCCACTAACCAAGGTGCTCTTATTTTGTAAACCCTCGGGGCTCTCTGCGAAGTTGGGAGACAAAACTTACACCATATTGGGCTTGAGACAATATATTCAATTGTTTAGAGCCTAATCAAATGCCCGATGGACAACACTTTGGAGACTTCTCCTAAAGGAGTTGACCCCCCACAACAATATTATATTGTATAAACTAATCAATCAAAACTAGGATATTTGTTTAGGAATAGGCTTTTAAGAAATGGCTAATATAGGTGTAGTTGCAACTAGCTAAGGAATTTTCTTCGCTGAAACCCCCCAAGCATAAATGAGATCACTTTTAATAATATGCCAATAATGTTGGTATATTAAAGCAGACATATTGCTGGGTTAATGTGACTTATTTGGGTGCATTTGCTTTAGGGATTTAATAATCTCTGTTGGATTTGGTACTCTGAGTGTAGTATATTCATTTGTAAACTTGTAACTTTTTTGAACAGATTGATTAATAAAACAAATTCATTGATTACATTAATATAGTTTGTATGATTATCCTCATGTGGTTTTTGCACACAAAACAAAATAGAAGCAAATGCTGCTCACTAGTTGTCTAATGTTTAAACTAATATTAAGCGGTATTACATTGTCGAATTGTAATGCGGAAAGACAACTTATATTAGTAGACGAACCTAAACATGTCCTTAGTCTAATAAGAAATGAGGAAACAGATTTAAAGACTAATATGTCGTCTATTAAGTCCAATTGGGGAGATGTTTTGCCTTGGGCATCGGAGCAGATGACTCCAAGAAGATAGAGATATAAAGGTGACTGGCTGGACTGGCAATACATCGAACTGGATCCAAGAAGAATAGATCTTGAATCTGTTTATTGTTTTATTCACTTGTGATGTTCATAGTGTGGCATACCTAAATCCTAAGTGGATGACGAACTATGTATGCATGACTCGTATACTTTAACTCATGAACCGATGAACACTATGAAAACTTTCTATTGATATTCAATGGAAATATCGATAACTCTCAAAGGCTAGAAATCTAAAAAAAAAAAAAAAAACTCTTCTTCAAAATTAGAATTTATTTGGAAGAATATATTTTATTGAAATTTGACAGAGTCTTGATGCTTAGTATGGTGCCAGTTTGACCTAGCCAATAGTCTCTATTTATAGAGAAAATCATACTAGGACTATTAGGGGTGAACAACACACACCCCTTTTGGGAATTTTGCGTGCCGTCTATCCTATGTATTCTGGGCTTATTGGATCTTTTATTATATCATGTTCAATTATATATGTTATCTAGTCTTTAAACCAACGTATATAATTTTGCCAACTCAATAACTTGCTTTCTATTCCCAAAATATTATTTATTTAAAATAAATTTAATTAATTCACTCAATT
The DNA here is from genome assembly GCF_025698485.1 of Gossypium arboreum. Classification (NCBI taxonomy): domain Eukaryota; kingdom Viridiplantae; phylum Streptophyta; class Magnoliopsida; order Malvales; family Malvaceae; genus Gossypium; species Gossypium arboreum. The sequence continues at coordinate 20,660,188 of NC_069080.1, forward strand.
AAATTATTTTCTCAACCTAATTTAAATTCCATTAAAGTCATGACAACTTTATTGTACCGAACTTGAGTAAATAAATTTAATTTTCTTGTTCAATAAAACTGTGATGACTAATTAATTTAATTTTCACTTTGAATTTTAATTATTTAATTACAATCAATTAAATAATAGTTTTAAAAAAATCTAATCTCTAAGCCATCTCTTGCTCACAATGAGAAAATGCATTCATTGATAATAGTGGTATATGCAATATATTCTCTAATTTGTCATTTTCATTTTTTTTTATCTTATCAATTTAAATGCAAGCCATCAAAGTTATACCGAGCTAGCAGAGAGTCTGACTGAACATATATAATTAGGGCTCAAATAATTTGTAATTAAGTTTCAACTTTTCGTCTAGTAATTACAAGATTATTTAGTCATGGAGTCATTACACTAAAGTACCATGACTAAGCTTTCCCTATTATATACCATCACAAAAGCTACTTATCAAGTGCTCATCTAATGGCCTTGTCATATATGTATTACCCTAGTAGGATATCCTTAATCTCTTTGGATTAGATTTGTTCACCCAGTCTGATCCTATTTTATCTCATAGTAGCCATTACATTTTCCTTCGTGGAAAAGTCAAATTACTAATATGTAGTAATTAAATCATTCATTCTAGACAAATGAATTATAACCATGTTAATTTTTCATTTGTCATGTAATGCTAATGAGATGATACCATTTACCCTTTACTTGGGCTATGAATTCCACTATCATAAGTGAAGTTATGTCATACGGAAATCGTATACCCAACATACCAGCTATCGGATCTATAACCAATTGAACTTAAGCTTTCAATACATCAAAGTATATGAGTTACGCTCACATAACCTGTCACTTACTCAGTATTGAGGTAAGTTACACTATGAATGTCACAAATGAATAAAATCATAAATGAATCTAAGATTTATTCTGCTTGGGTCCAGTTCGATGTATTGTTAGTCCAAACAATCACATCTATTTCTCTATTTTTTGGAAGTTATCCGCTCCGATACCTAAGACAAGGTATCTCCACTTGGACTTAATAGATGACATAATAGTATTTTAATCAATTTGCTCAATTGTTGTCTTCTTGCATTATGATCTAACCACATAATGTAATTTAATATTAAGTAATCAATGAGCTAATATTAGCTTATTTATTTTGTTTTGTGTGCAAAAAATTGTTAAGGATAAATACAAAAGATATTAATGCGAATGACGAAATTTTATTCGAAAAATTAGCATTACATAGGACAAAAAACTACACTAAAACACTAGATTCCAACGTCCATAACAAAGCATAAATCATACAACAAACCCTTTTGATTTGTTTCGTGTCAAACAAATTGACAAAAGCGCTAGTCGAGGCTAAGCGATGACCTCCAACCTCCAAATTCGACTAAAGTTCATAAAAGACCATTAACTTTAAAAACCTGTAAACACCAAGCACAATCCATTTTGTGAAATGGAGAGAGCAATTCACACAAACCAAAACCCCTAAATCAAAATTTTGACAAAACCAAAATATGAAAGAGCTAAAACCAAATCAAGGAGTCTTGAGACCTAATAATTTGTGAAAATTTGAATTGAAAAAAAAAACTTAAAATATAAGTTTTTTTTATATGGAATCAAAATGATTATCATTTATCTCAATCCAAATTCTAAAATAACAATGATTACATAGCTTCATGTAGTGAAATCAAGATTAGAAGAGGCCAAAAAAAGTAAGGGATAAACTTATAATAAATGAAATTGTATAAAATTAGGATTGTTGGATCATTATCGTACAGATTGCGACACTTAGGATGTTAAAAGAATAACCTGTCCTACCTACAGATTGACCCCATAGTTTTTATTTTATTTTGTTGTTGATTTTGATGTATGTATATTCTCCACTTTTAGCTTTGCCTTTCTCACGCTTCCCATCCTCAGATTCACCTTTTTCAGCCACAACATTTGCTGCACTCTGCAAAAGTATAGCTTCAAAATTACTTACACTACCCCCCTTTTCTTTTTGCTAACAGAAAATTGAGGAATTAAATAGTATAGTTTACCCATTTTTATATAAAATTTTCAGAAACATTCTACTTTTTACTCATAATTGGATTGGATTGTTAAATGGATCTCTCCTTATACTTTTGAATTCTGCTCCTTTAATCATATTAATCTTCTTGTATCAAAATAAGTTGAGAAGTGTTCCAAGTTTGATGTTTACTTTTCCTTTTAACACTTTATTTATTCTTCTCTAAATTAACCTTAAACCCTAGCTACCCTAACCCTTTTAACTTTAATCTCTTTTGGCCCAACTATTTCAGTCTCTCCTGTTGATGATTTTTATTTTAAATCTCATTAATTTATAAATAATAGTTCTACTTGTCAAATTTAATTCTTAAATTTTTTATTAATTTGATTTTTTAGTTAAATTTTACTCTCAATTTTTAAAAGATTTAAATTTGATTATCAATTTTTTAAAAAAGAGTGAAAATGATATTTTCTTAATGAGAATACTAATTAAAATACTATTTTTTTAATGTGACAACTTACATGACAATCCATATTAACTTTATGTTATTATTCCAAAAGTTTATATTTTTAATTTTATACTTTTTGTATTATTTGTTAATGTGACATATACGATAAATGAATTATGTTAGCATGATGTGCATATGAACCGCCATATGAATTGTCATATAAACAACGTTAAAAATTAAAAGTTTTAGTCAATATTTTTATTTAAAAAATATTTTTTTTTTTAGAAAAAGAAAGCAATCTGTGGGTTCAATTTAAAATTTTGTAACTGGAATTCTTAGATAATATTGGGAGCAAATAAACTTGATTTGGATATATTTTTTTTATAGAATGCTTTGAAGGTACTATTAATATATTAAACACATTGAAGAAAGAGGGATGCACATGGGGCATGTAGCACACATCCTTATGTTTAAATTGAGTGGGGAAAGCATTTGATTGGAAACAGATGATTCATTTTCTTACTGGGTTTGCCAAAAGCATGCATCCCACTCCTACATTACATACATTACAATATAACACCTCACCATTTATCAATTAATTATGTACAACTTTCTTTTCTCGCATGTCTCTTTATTCATCAATGCCTGCGACTGCGAGTTGTGACCCACTCTTTTCATGGGTAACAAAACTATATATTCAAATCTTCATAAAATTGTTAGGTTTCTTTTTCTTTTTTTAACATTATCATTTTGTCGTAAGCATATGTGCATCCAAGGACCACCCTATATCATGTTTAATATTGCTTTCAAACTTGTTCATACAATGTCATAACCTCATTTTCTTTTAATCATGCTTGTTATTGTTGCACTGAAAATTAATTTATATTGACCCGAATAAACAATGAAATGGAAAATTAGAGAAGATTGAATACATAAATATTTACGTGAAAAATTCCTCCGAAAAAGATAAAAAATACGGACAAAGAAAATTTCACTAGTCAATAAACCAATGAAGAGTACAAGATGGAGAAAATAACACCAAAGAGAAATATATTTATTAATTTAAAAAAATTGAAACAACATGAAATAAAAATTACATATGTGTTAAGAAGGGAAGTAGAACCTGGGACTTAGGAATGAAATCATTCTTATTCATCCATTTAACTAAATGAGCAAATATGTTAAAAACATTAATTAAAAATAATAAAAAACTTAAAACAACATGAAATAAAAAATACAAATATGAGTGAAAGAGGAATCGAATCTAGGATTGAAGGACAAAACCACTCACATTTAACCATCCAACCAAAGAAACTAAGTGTGGGCTTGGATAGGTGATGCGTTTACCTGCGGTCAGTGTAAAAATAACGATGACGGTAAGATTAAATACTGTAGCAATACTATAGTATGAGACAAAAAAAAAACTAAATGCACCGCACCGCACTGCCCATCCAAAGAGGTACTAATTATATTTAAAAAGTCAGAATATGCAACTTAAAGGAAAAACATGTACAATTGAACATGCATTTCTGTCAACTATGCACAAAACACATCCAACTAAATGTGCTTTCACACACTCTTTCCAAAATCAATCTATTTTACCAAATAATTTTTTTTCTACATATATACCTAATTGGGACTTTACTGATTAGTACATAAGGACAGGAGAAAAATTGGCAAGCAGCTAAGTGCAGAATTTTGCGTTAACTACACCATACTATATGTTGAGCAAAGTTTGAGATCAGCTGTTAGGATTCATTATAATACTTCCAGTGTTGGTTTAGCATAGAATTACACACACATATTTGTTTTTCGATTTTTTAATATATGTGGTTGCAAGTTTTTTAATTACATCAAATAAAATAATTGAATTGTGTATGAAGAAATGGTCCAAAAAGACAGGAAATGACAGTGGACAGCGCAAGAGAGGATGGAGAGAGAAGATCCATCCATGGCCATGGCCATCAGGTTATTATGAGTAGTAGTTTGCTTTGGGGTTCATCAATATTTATGATGTACATTTCGTCACGCAACCGTTGCAATATTCTCCCTATTTTTTATATTTCATCTTTAATATTCCCATTCCCCCCTTTTTTCTTTTCTAAATACAAATTATTTCTACAATAAGCCTAATAAATTAATACATTAATGTTTAATGTGTATGATGAAATGAAAATGGATGCAAAATTAACATTTATATGCAATTATAATAAACTCAAACACATAATCCCAACATTTATATGAAAACTTTTCGACTATATATATATATATTTTTGTTTAAGGAAGAAAATTACAAATTAGTTCTTGTTAGTTTTTGGGCTCTATTTGTACCAATATACATTTCCTCGTTTCGGCATTGGAGGAAATGGGTTGGTTTGTACCGGCTGGCTTTACTCGGCCCGCAATCTTTTATAGACCAAAACATTGACATGTACATTTGAAGGGAAAAAGCGATCATAGTTTGAGAGTAGAAAAAAGATTGCAAATATAGAAATTTAAAATTTAAGCTTATTTAACATGGAGTTTTAATAAAAATGGGAACAAACTAATGGATTGCAAAACTAAAGTTGGCTGCCTGGGAAAATGCCCCTACCACTGTGGAATATTAACAAGCTAAGCTCAATCAACTAAATTACATTTTATCCAGCATATAGATGGGCGACCTGCAGCACCAAAGTACACCTTATCTTTTAGTTCGCCCTCATTCTCATTTTGTTCTTCATTGTTTCGTTTGACTTTAGTGTATTTTTTTTTTAATGTTTATTAATATTATATTTTAAAAGTAATTAAATGAAATATTTTTTTTGGATAAATATACAACATTTACCGGAACAAATCACTATCACTATCACTATTAACAAGTGGTTCTTACAATTCAATCTCACAAAGTGGATATGGAGCGAACAATTTTGGTGAATTAACTAAAAGTTGGGATTCAATTAAATGAAATAATCGAATTAAAATGGTTTTGAGTGATTAGGTTTTAAGCGATGGATTGCTAATACCACTCTCAATTGTTAAGTTTCTATTATTCACGCTTTATCTTTTAAATATGAGAGAATTTTTTAATATTCATAATTTGGCCTTTCACTAGTTGTTTTATTTTTAGAATACAACTCCAAATAAAAAATAGGTAAAATTTAAATTATTACTTGATTTATAAAAAGATAAAAGATAATCTTAAATTAATGATAATATTATTGGATATGATATAAATAAGTGAAGAGATTTGAATAAGGGATAGGATTAATTATATGTCCCCAAATTATAGTCTAGATCTTAAATTAATCCTTAAGCTTATAAAGCGTTTTAATTGAGTTGTTTTAGTATTAATATTGCATCAATCATGTTTTTAATTCAGCCTATTCATCATTTTTTAGTATTAAATGTTAGCTTGAATATGATGTAAACCATATTTAAAACACTTGGATCAAATTTTAGACATGTTTATACATATGACATGAATTACTTGGATCTAGAGTGTTAAAAATTTAATCCACGTGTTTTAAACATGCTACATGTCAGATCTAAGTTGGCATTTAATGGTTAAGCAAACATTAGGTTGATGGAAGAACCCATTGATACAATATTGAAATTTTGAGGACTTAATCAAAGCATTTTAAAATTTAGGGGACTACTTTAAAATTTTAACTATAATTTGAGTATGTTTAATATAATTAACCCTAAGGATATATATAATATACTCCTATTATATATTTATGTCTTATTAATATATTAGGTTATAATATCTTATTAAAATTTTAAAAAAATAAGTTTTACTTTATACAATTAAAAAAAAAAAAGGTTATATAAATGCTAGTTACTATATTTTGTTGTTGTTAACATCTTGGTTGAAGGCTTGTAGAACTTATGCTCTAGGATGCTCTAATGCTTATCTCAAAATACGATAAATAATAGAGTAATCGCGATGTCTTTGGTGCTTTGATTGTTTTTAGATATGTGGGGATTAACACATGATTAGTCGGGGCATTTGTCCTTGATCCGTCAAGATTGTGCCTTCAACCTCTTTGTTTAGTCTGTTAACTGACTATCCTCAAGTGTCATTGCTAGGTTTTAACAACTTCTTGTTATCTACTCATATTTATTTGTGGGATTTGGGCCTTCTAACCTGTTGATTGTCTTGGGCTTTGAGCTTGAGCTCTTGATTGATGTAACAATGTCAGGTAGGTTAAAAAGAGGACTTGCTGCAAATTATGAATTCACCGTCTTGTTTGAACAAAATTCTTCTGCTCTTTTTGTCCCTCAAAAAAAAAATTCTTCTGCTCTTTTTGGTGTCCCTCCAACCATTTTCTGCCACGTGGATTATAACTTTTAGACTTTAACTTAAAAGATATAAAATATTCTTTTTTTTTAAAATACACCGAACTTCTTATTAAATAGGCAAGATTTATTTTAGGTCAAATTATGGTTATAGTCTTTTGTTCTATTTAAATTTAAATTTTTGAATTTATACTTTAATTTGATTCATGTATTTTTATAATATCATTAGTTAGTTAAAATAGTTGACATACTTAATTTTTCTAGTAAAGATGTTGAGGTCAATTTCTCTTAAAATACACATCTCAATTTATCATGCCAAAAATAAGTTTATTGTGTGTAAGTATGCTAGAAATGTGTTAAAAATTCATATCATTTTAACCAACAAGACATTAACTATTTGGACTAACTAATATCATTGCAAATGTAAAAGATCATAATATGTTAAATTAAAAGATAAGTTCTAAATCCCAAATGTGAACATAGTAAAAGGATAAAAAACTGAAATTTTACCATCATGAATTGCGACGCGCGTAATTGAAAGAAGCCCTTCGAGCACTTACAGTAATGAGCCCTTAGAACATTTACATATGAAATTTAATTTTAAACATGGGACTTTATAGAATGCCTATTTTTGAACACTTTATTGTATCATCGAAATAACATTGAAAGAAAAAACAGCACCACAAATCTAGGTGGTGATTAAATCAAATTAAAAACATAATAGAAAACTTGGAAGCACAAATCCTCCCTAGGAACTTGGAACACTACTTACTAAGAAATACATTAGCACATCTTGTCATGCCTCAATATATCTTTACGGGGAAACTCGAAATTTTCGACAATTATAACTTCTTGTCATGAGATGAACATGATGTTATTGTCCAAAAAGGGGTACTATCCTTATGCTGGACACTGGAATCCTGGAGGTGGAGTCTTGCCACAGTCGATGAGGACCTGAAGGCCAATTGGTATTATGATATTGATGTTTAAAAGCTTGGCCTTGATTGTGGTACAAAGACAGATAGCAGCATCCAAGTCTAGCAACCCTTGAAGCACTGGGCAACATGTATCCTTGGCGCTGCTGCCGATACCAATGTGCACTAAGCCACCTAACACATCAACACATGCGCCTAGCTTGAGAGTGTCAATCGGGCATGTTTGCTGTGCCGGGGGTGGTGGATATAGCAGAGGTGGTGGTGGTGGACAAGGGGTCTCCACTGGAGGTGGCTTCACAACTGGAGGACTTGGGTATACAGGAGGCGTTGGCGTTGGCGTTGGCGGCTTCACAATGGGAGGACTTGGGTATACAGGAGGGGTTGGTGTTGGCGGCTTCACAATGGGAGGACTTGGGTATACAGGAGGCTTTGGAACTGGCGGCTTCGCAATGGGAGGACTTGGGTATACAGGAGGCTTTGGAAGTGGCGGCTTCACAATGGGAGGACTGGGGTAGACGGGAGGCTTTGGCGCTGGCGGCTTTACAATAGGAGGACTGGGGTAGACGGGACGCTTTGGTGGTGGTGAAATGACTGGGGGTTTAGGATAGTGAGGTGGTGGGGGATTAACGACAGGAGGTTTGGGTACATGAGGAGGCTTTACGACGGGAGGCTTGGGAGGATGACGAGGCGGATGTTTTGGTGGTTTGGGGTGAAATGGGGGCTTCACAATGGGAGGATGTTTGGGTGGGAAAGTTGGAGGACAGTTGGGCGGAGGAGTTGGACGGGGACATTCAGGACAAGCAAAAGAAGCAAGCAAAGCTCCCAAGTTCAGAAGCAGGACAACGAGATTGGGTAAACTATAGTTCCCCATCACTGAACTTGCTACTTTCCTCCCTGCTTAAAAGAGAGCTTAGTTCATTTTCCCAGCTTCATCCAAATGATTCATTTATAGATCCATCATGCAGTGTGCAGACAAAAGGAAGGCGAGGTGTATCCATCATGCAAATTAGCATATTTCCTGATAATTTATTAGAGCCTTGACTTTGATGAAGTGAGATTACTCACAACTTCCAACTTTGCAAAATCTAGACCCAACTTTTATGCTGATTTCATTACCAACAAGGGATAATATTCCGATTTATATATTTTATGGCACGAATTTTGAAGGAAAAGGGAATGGAGAAACCATATGCTTGATTGAGGACATTTTTTAACTCCTAGTACCCAGTTGGAGTGTCGGACCCGTGATTTGCTACTTGCATTTGATTTTTCTTTTCCTCAAAAAAAAAAAAAAAAATCTCATTTTGCATAAGACTACAAACAATCGATTTCACATTGGCAGCCACATGTCCACTCCTCAATGTCACCCGCAATATATTCCCTTTTTTTTTTCATTCACATAACTAATACGTACGAGAGCGGGAGCCCTTGCCTGATTAGGCCACTGAGCCATGTTCCATTGTCGCCCAAACAAGTACAAACAAACAGTCCAGTGCACTACGTAAGGGATCTATAAATTAGACTATTGTTTTTAAAATACCTATAACAAAAATATTGTGATACATAAGCAACTTCAATGAACAGCATCAGATTAAAAACATTGTGAGTGTTGTAACTTAAACCCAACATCCATCAAGCATTTCCTCCAGAGTAACTCTTTTTCAAATCCTGGAGGGGACATATTTTATCATTGGCTATCCAAAACCGGAATGAAAAAGAAATATTCTCAATATTTCATTCATTGATTTTCCAGCTGCTGTTAATAAATATCAATGGAGAGCCAATAAGTGGAGTAGGTTTTAAGTCAAGATATTGATGATGAATTTTGGGGGTAAAATCAAGAATGGGGCACATGTAATGTAAGGGACCATCAGACTAAAGTCCAAAATCCGATGTTCATAATTTTGGCTCTGTATCTCATTGTCAAAATCAGCTGCAAGGTATTGCTGACTGAATCTCAAATTTTCCTTTTATATAAATGTAGTCAAAGCGTATAATTTTGAAGCAGATCATATTATTATTATTTGTTAAGAGTTTAAAACGAGTCATGGTTAAATGTACCCAAAAAAGAAAGTAGTGCTTAAAACTTTTTTATTCGTAAATCATGAATTAAAGTTAAAATTTTGTTATTATCATTCTCTTTTTCCATTTATAAATTATAACATGTACTCAAAAACCATATTATTTTATTAAAACTAAAATTATTTATATTTATATTTTATTAAAGTCTTTTACCATTAGGTTAAAAATTAGGAATAACAACGGGAATTGAATATCTGTTATTTTTGGATTAATTGAATCTATAAATATATTTAAAAACTCGAATTAGCAAAGTATGCAGTATTACTATCCAAATCGAAATTAAATATCACTATCTTTCGGATTTTCAAATCTACAAAATTTGAATTCAAATATGCAAAATAATATAAATTCAAACAAAAATTTTAATTTTAAATCAAATTTATTTATAAATAACAATATATAATTGTAAATTAACAAAAGTAATTAAATAAAAATCCAAGCAAATTAAACTCAATAATTTTACGACAATTTAAATATACCTAATAACTTGAACATAATTTATGAATTCTTCGATACAATGCCAATATGTGAAATTATTTATATTTTCTCTAGTTTATACTCTATATTGGTACGACTAATTACATGTATAGTAAACTAGACCAAATATATTAATTAGTTGGCATGATCTGTTAAACCATCCTAATCAGTAATGATGCAACAAATAAAAATTTACATAGATATTTATTAAAGAATCTAGAGATTCTTCATTTTAAAAATTTCTCAGGTGTTCTTTGTTTCCAAAGAAGATTGTTATAGAACCTCACTAGCAAAAGTTGAGATTGAATATTTTCCATTTTTCAAAGAAATATGGATCCATTTATCCAACAAGTGGATGTTATGATATGATTTTGTTAGATGCATCTACAAGATAATCACATGTGAGTTATTAAATCGCAATCTGTCGCTTGTGAGGTTAGTTTAAGAACAAAATTTTTAGATTATACAATCGAGACAATTTTTACTAATGTTTGTCAATTTATTACTCAGGCTTTCAATTATTACTTTATGCTAGATATTCGGTACAAGTATTGCAAAGTCTGATGTTTATGTGTATAAAATGGTTTAGTAGAATTAATAATTCAATGCCTTCAGCTAGTAGCTAAACCATATCTTTTGAGAACAAAACCTTTTTGTATATATGTATAAGGATATGATATTTTACATGAATCGCCATTTGTTTGCATCATGTCAATAAATTATGATAAATGCTTCTCATTAAAATTGACTTTTGGTTAGGAGCCAAATAAAACCTATTTTAAACAGTTTAGAATGTGTGATGTATGTTCAACTTGCTCCACCACAATGCACAAAATGGACATTCAAAGAAAGTTGGGACATATTAATTATTAGTCTCCTTTTGTTATTATATGTTCTGGTCGAATTGGAAATTCAATTATGACATGATTTGGTGATCACAACTTTAATTTTGATAGTTTTCTCAATATTAGGGGGGGAGAAATAATGGTTAGATGAAGTGAATTAAGAAATAATAAATTTTTCACTAAGTTCTGGTATTGATTTTGAAAAAAAATGTTCTTTTGTGGTGGATGCAAAAACTTTTATATATATATCTCATTTGTTTGACAGTGCATGAAAATTTGACAAGCATCTAATGATAATCCTTGAAGGATTTAGAATGCTGAAAACATATAGATATTCTTGGGAAATTGTTTTATATGTTTGAGTAATTATTTATAAAAATTAAAATGATTTGAACATATGTGGTAAATTTGACTCAATGAATAATTATTGAAAGAAGATTGTATAATGATGTAACATGCTCATGTATAAAAGGATCATGGTTAAAGTTTACTATGATTATTGTTGAAACTCCTGAAGAGATCAAAATATATTTACCCAAAATTATGTCTCACTCATAACTTTCAAAAAAATGATAATATAAACATTTATCAAATTCATTCAAGTAATAATTTGAAAAGCTAATATTGAATATTGAATACGTAGAATATGAGATATTATGTAGTGTTGTCACTTTTTCCATTAGGCTTTGTCCAATTGGATTTTTCTAGTAAAGTTCATATTATGTGTATTATAGATATGTGTATTATTTTTCATTCCTAAGATTTATTTTTCTCATGAAATTTTTATTTTAGTAAGGTCTTAACGATACACATTATCTATTAATGAACATCCAAAGGAGAGTGTTATAAATATTTTACTATTATAGAAGTGGATGTCTATTAAAATAAAAGAGTTTGACATAAATTAGAACTCCAATGTTTAACGAGATAAAATTGTATATAATTTATACTTCTTATATTTATAAATATAGATTTGAAAAAATATAATAGAGAGTTGTCTTTGTTGTCGGATTTCTCTTATACTCTACCTTATTTGTTTTAAAAAATTATGATTAATTTAAAAAAAAATTAGTTAGGGTGAGAAAATTTTGAAAAATATATTGTTAAAAAGAGAGATAAATTTGTTAATAATTGGTACGTAAGCCGTATGGAGGACAGAGGTTGCAGCAGCCCATACCCCACCCACGGACAGGTAAACATCTCATCTAGTCTTAGGGTTTGAACACTAAACAATGGGCTTTGTAATTGTCTTCATAAATCCCAACCTTCTTCCTATTAAAACCAAAATACAAAAAAGGTAGTCGGTGATTGGTCAAAATAAAATTAGAAAATCTTCTTTTGTAATTATTTAACATTATTTCATATATTTTACTTTAATATTTTACTACCTCTTTTTATACAATCTTAGCTGATTGTTATGTAACAGTTAAGTATAATAAAAGTTTAGAATAAAAATTAAAAATATAAATTACGTCAAAGGTTGAATCTAAAAGAACAAATAGAGTGTATATATAAATTATTGATCTAGATTTTAGGTGGTAAAATTACCCATTTATATTTCTGTATGAGTGTATATATAATCAATAAATTATATTAAAAGTAAATAAAAAGCTATATTTTGACCAAATGGTGTCTTATAGTTTAATCACTATATTACAGGTGTATTAAATATAGATTTTTGTTGCTACCAAGTTGGGATTGCGGCGATGGTTTAATTAGTGAGTGGAGTTAAGAGTTAGGGAAGAAGAAGAAAGACTTTCACAGGTGAGAAAGCTGGTGAGAATGAGAGGAAAAGAGAAATATTTCGATTCTTAAAGTTAGTCAATCTATTGACGGTTTTTACACCTAAATATAAATTATGTTGTTAGAACAATAGATAAATGGATGTAGGAATGATAAGTATCGTGTCATTGTTAAGAGTGTGGTTATTATAACATGTGTTACAATGTTTGCCTTACTATTAATCCACAACGTTAAGGATTGACGAAATTTGGGTTGATAAGATCTTACTCTCGTAAGTAATTTAAGCTTACAAAGCATCTCGTAGATCGTGAGGCGAGTATGCATATAACAATCATATAAACGAACTTCTAAATTGAAAAGCTGCCGACCTGAGGTTGAGGTCTATTTCTCTTCATTTCTAGCTTCAGCACTTAGCATAACCTGTCACGTTTTAATTACAAAATTCTTTGCATGCAGTAGACATTATGAAGTGGAACCAAATATGATTCGAAAAGTACAGATTTGTGAGTTACTAGAGCCGACAGTAACAAGCATAGCTCACGATAAGAGGTGTTATTGGCAAGATTCAACTTTAGAATTAAGCATGTTGTAAATAGATTTTATGTTTTTTCAAACTCGACTTAATTTGAAATATGCATTTAAAATTTTGTCTAAATTCATCTTAAGTCTATTTTATTTTATTTTTTAAAAAAGTTATTTTATATTTAATCTAATATTTAGTATTTTATGTATTTTTCATTCATTAAAATTTTATAGTCATTTTATTTTTTTAGTGCTTACATTATAGTATCATATATTACCATAAATCTTATTGGCAAAATTTTGCTATCTGTCCTGTGTTATGTATAAATTTACATATTTGTCCATTTTTGTGAACAACAGTAGTATTGGCTCATGTATTAAAGGATTGCTCGCAGCAGTGGTGGTCAACAGGTTGGCCTACGAACTTAACTACTCCATCGAATCATCTCAATTTTAAGGAATGGATGGCGTGGAACTTAGCTCCAAAAGCCTGGCATCATGTTCACAAAGTGCCATGGAAAGTCTTTTTCTCCTTTATTATTTGGCAAATCTTGCTTGCCTTAAAATGCAAGAATCTTCAAAAACCAAAATGACCACAGTCGAGTAGTCCAGCCAACTACGAGCAAGGCTGTGGAATTTTTGCCACGTCTGGACCCTCTCAGGTTATTATCAGATCACGTGGCAACCGCCACCCGAGGTAGTTAAAACCTAATATTGATGGCTCTGCCATCACTAATCCTGGCTAAGCTAGAGCTGGTATGAAAATTAGAGAGAGTGATGGTGATTGGGTTATTGAGGCTTATGGGCACAATCCCTATGCAACGTGCACAATCTGAACTTAGGGTGCTTTAGTATCACCTTAAACTTGCTAAGGAGGCCAATATCTCTAGCTTAATTATAGAGATCAATGCTACGAGTGTCATTAGTCTAAATCAAAATTGACGTCTCTAACCCATTATTATATACCATGGTTTATGAATGCAGGACTCTGCTTAATCAGCTCCAGCATTATCAGTTAAAACACACGTTTAAGGTGGATAATCATTGTACAGATGCAGTGGGGACATTAGGAAGCAACTTTCCAAATCCCTCAAAATCATATTTTACATTTTCTACTAGCTATTTTGTTATTTATCAGCAGCCTCCGGGCTGTTTAATCGCCGCGGGGGAGTGATATCTCGTGACATTTTTGTTATTTAATTCCGACTTAAGAATGACAGGAACGCATAATTTCAAATTGACTTTGACCAATTGGTTAATGCAATCACCTTTTCCGCATAACGGCAATAAAACAATAAACCAAATAGCCATAACCAAGTTATCAGAACAAAATTAAACAACTTGCCATCATTTTTAGTTTCATAACGCCGATACCATGTTAAGGAGTTGGAAGAAACTTCTCAATAAAAAAAATGGCTCAAAAACAGGATTTTGAACAAAATATGAAAAGATAACTAAAGCTGGCTTTAAACTCACCTGACAATCCAAAAACAAAAACTAATGTCTTTAACAAGTCAAATACCAAAACATAGTCCTCAAAGAAAGCAACCTTACTTCTTGTCTTCCTTCTCAGCCTCAGCAGCTTTCTTCAATCGGGCACCAATGTGTCGTTCATTTGTACGTTCCACACGAAGCTTGTTATAGGCCTTGAATAACTTCATCTCCTCTGTGACCTTCACAAGCTCCACGGAAGGCTTCTCACGAGAAATAGGCATGTATGATCCCTGGACTTGGGTTGCAGTTGCAAGCTCCTCAGCAGTTGAATCACCAGCCTATACCATCACACAGAACAAACAACATTTGGAAGAAACAACAGCAAGGATTTAACAATTTCTCACAGCCAATAGGAAACTCAAAATTCACCTTAAACTTGCGAGCTCGTCTTGGGAAGACAACAAGTTTGGCCTTGTAAGTTTTAAGCCTCTGAACATTGGCTTGAAGACCTTCAAGGGACTTGTTCTTACGACGGTGATCGACTGCAATACCAATGGTAGGTGCAAGTTTCTTTGAAATACCAGCAGCCTGAATAGATACAAGAACATACAAAGTAAATCAACATTATCTGATGAAATCAACTATAAGAAAACATCTAGACATTCATAAAAGCCCCAAAAGAAATCTATGCCCTTTTTTTCTCATTTTGATTCTTAAGCAATCACAGGCAGAGTACCAAAGCATTCAATATATATAACAATTAAAACCAAATTCATTAAGAGTCTAATCCACAAATCCATGCGTTTATATAAGAATTAAAATAGAAAACCTGAAACCCTGATAGATCAATTTTGGTACTAGAAAAAGACATCTAAAAAATAAGCCCCAAAAAGTGTATGAAAGAAATTGAGAAAATAGAACGTCATACCTTAAGCTCTTCAAGAGTGAAACCCTTGCCAGCTCTCAACTTCATGTTGTACTTCAAAGTTTGGCCATGGACGATTGGGCGAAGAGGTCCAGAAGTTGGTCTTGGAAAGATCCTTACCGCCTTCTTTTGCCTTGCTGGAAACGTCCCCAAAACCCTCAATTACACAAATTTAAGCCACTCACACAAACATCATCGCTCTTAAGAAAGGCAACCCAGAAAATAATACTCACCAATCCTTCTTCTAGCCTTTCTTGCTGGCTGATTGAACCAGGTTTTCACATAGTTCTGCCAGTGCTTTTTGAAGTGCCCATTTGGCACAACGTTGTTATGCTTAACCATGACTTACCTGTCATATCAATGCAAAAAAACAGAACAAAAATTATCAAATTATTATAAGAAACCTAAAAGACAGATGGGAAGAAGAAACGAAAATAGAAAAGGCGGAGGAGCACCTCCGGCTGAAGACGGGAAGGGGATGTTTTATGAATTTAGACTGCCCTCTTTCTAGGGTTTTCTTAATCTTGCGCCATATATAAAACCCTAACTTTTAGGCGTCCTTAGTCAAATCACTAAAAATTAATGGGGAAATTCACCTAATTAAAAAATTACAATTATTAAATCTTTTGTAATTATTTGTTGGTGTGGCATTTTTAATTGATATAATAATATTATTATTCTTTAATTTTTATAATTTTTATTAATTTAACTCTAATTCTATATAAAAATTATAAAAATAGAAAATAATTTTAAAATAAAAAATCTAGAAAAAGTTCTAAAAAAAAATCTTGAAAATGTTGTTGAAGAACTAGTATGTATGAGAAATAAAGAAATTATCATTTAATACAATCCAATAATAAATTAAAAATAGAACAAATCTTTTATAAAAAAGTTAAGATCAAGTACATGCTTCATCAATATTTCTAAAATAAATTAATAATATCTTCAAATTAAATTTCATGTCTCTAAAAAACCTCTAAAACGAATATTATAGACTTAAAAATAATTCAATTATCATTACATGCTCTTGCAGTCTCAGAACTTAACGGTTAAATAACCTAATATGCACATTTTAATGCTTTCAAACCATAGCGAAAACATCCGTAACTTAATCAAACTTATACCACACACAATTACAGCAATATATCACATGATAGCCTATTCAATCATTACTCAAACATAGCATTTCATGCACTACAACATAACAAGGCAAGTTGCATCATTAAACACCTATAATCATGCATCATTTTCCACTAACCAGGCATTAAAATGCATCACTTAAATACTATGAGTCATGTTACCAAAACCAACAAAATTAGTATTAAACCATAAGACTCTTTCTAGGTACATGTTATTTACTATAGACATACAAAATACGTAAAACTTGGTTCGAGCTAAATCGCTAAGTCTTAGATGCTTTCAATTTTATCTACTAAGCTTTGTTGAAACATGAGCACATAAATAACAAACCGTGCATTGAGTAATGTATACTCAGTGGTGCTAACATAAATTGATAACAATGCATGATCAAATATAGCTTATAAACTAATTATAATTCATATATAAACATGCTTATAAGGAGCATCTTTGTCCCAAATTCACCATGTAATGCTTGCCTATGGAATTTCGTATTCGATTTAAACCATGCACACTGTCATCTCTATGTGCTTTTAAAGTTGTACACCACCATATCTAACATCTCACTAAAATGCAATAATCGTCACGGTTTCATTTCTATATTGCCTACAACATTTTATAATAACATTATATAAATATATATCCATTTGTTTTCATAGCATCATCAGCCTTAAGTTCATAATTCACAATTCCCATGACATCACTCATCACTTTAACATATGTATTCAATTTTAAAATACGGCGTAAATCAAATAACCAATTGAAAATTTTCATACTTGTGGCATTGTATTACCTAATTTCTAGTCACGATTAGATACAAGGATCATTATATCAATATACACTCATGGACCCTCAAGACTCTGAAGCTAGCGTTAGTTTCCATAGACACCTAGTGCTCTAGAGCTAATTATACATTCTCACGAACAATTAGTGCTTTCGAGAACTATCAATACATTCCCCCGAACACCCAATGCTCTAGGGAAACTATTTAATAATTTATACCCAATGCTAAAGTGCTACGTTCTTAAGGGAAACTATCTGATGATTTACACCCAACATTAAAGTGCTACGTTCTCAGTGCTAATAACATTTATGCATATATCTTTCATTACATCTCCATTTCCAATTCATATCTCAAACATGCAAATATGTACTTAACTTGTTTTAATAACATGTTCAAAGTCACTAGCATATAATAATATAAATAAATTCCATTATCAATATCATTTAAATTCCACTTCAACACGGCATGACACACTTATGCTCACCTTAATTATAAACCATTCAATGAGCTTAGTTGTTACTATTCACTTGCTATTTAAACAGGACAATATATATACACACATTTACATACCTTTCATTATTAATCATTCATTAAATCTACTTACTTAATGAAGTCAAATAATAGAATTAAATTAAGTTAGCACAACCTGAAAAATCTAATTGTTCGTCGTTCTCTCTTTTTTTTCGTCTTCGAGATTTTAGTGTCATCTTTAACTATGTATGATAAATCCAATCATAGAAACGACATTAATTTACAATTAACAAAAACATAGACATCAATTCAATTATGAATACATATTTTACAATTTGATCCATTAAAATCTTAATATCTGAATTGCTTATATCTCACAATTTACCAGAACAATTCTAAATCCCATTTTATAATTATAGTATGAAATCTCAAGTTACAATTATTTAATATCAAACATCAAAATTTAATCCTAAACACATAAATTATCAAATAATTCAAATTTAACTCACTATCACCCACCACATTTTTAAAATGCTCTTCCTTAAATTTGACCAAGAACTTAATCTATTCACATCAAAGGTCTAAAACCTTCCTAACAATGAGAACTCAACTTAAAACCTATTAATTCATGGATTCATTATATGGACTTTTTATTATCTATCAATAATGCAACTAAAATTGAAAATACAACTCACCAAATTTTTCCAATTGAAGAAGGAAAATTGTTTCTTTCTTTTCTTGGTAGACGGTGAAAGAGAATGGAGAAAGATATAATCTTCTCTCTCCCATTTACTTTACACACACATATTGAGAGGTAATTAGATAATTAATTAATTACTACTCAAATGGCTTAATAAGATTAACATTAATTAGTGGAGAATGATGACACCATTAGTAATTAATCATGCCTCCTAAATTATATATGGTTTAATGGTTAGTATATATGAACTTAGTTTAATTTCACATTTTAATCACTAACCAATTTAGTATTTTATTATTTTTATTAACCCATTTAATTAAATAACACTTAATAATTTAACCTCTCCATTTTAACTCGACATATAATTATTCTATTTTAATTTTCTATTGAACTCAATTCCATATATTTAGTCCAAAATTTAATTTTTAACACTATTGAAAACCGAATTATCACATCTTTATTTTAGGAATGAAACCAACTCTGATAGTCAAGATAAGCTATCTCCCAACTGAACTTATAAACAACATAATTGTCTCCTAAAATTTGAATCATTTGCTCAATATGATTTTACGAACTACAGACAAATTAGATTACCTACTAATATAATTTATTTTCTCACATTATAATTCATCCATATAATACATCTTATTATTGGTTAAACCGAGATAATTAATTAGTTAATTTTTGCTTATACATTTTGCTTCTAATACAAAAACCATCGAGGACATTCATATAAAAATTAGTTAAATGAGCATGTTGTAGGTTTTTATTCAATCATTTCGAATAAATTACAAGTATAGTCATAATGAAATCACTACACTAAGGGCACAAATCTTAACATTTAGGCTTCAATATTCAAATATCAAATTCAACCCAACCCATTTTAATTTTATAATATGTTATTTTTTATTTTATATATATTTTATATCATACAAAATTTAAATATATTATATTATAATATAATATAAAATTCAGTTATTTATGTTTAGAAATATATAAAGAAAAACCACATAACAGTACTAAAAGATATATATTTACTAAAATTAAAATTCTTTAAAAAAAAAAAAAGAAAAAGAAAAACTTGAGTTAGGACAAAAGAAAGTATTAGCCAAACAATAAAATTTGTGATTGGTCAAAAAAAATAAGATGAACAGATACAATCCTGCTAAACCAAAGATACTAACTCAAACCAATCAAAGAGCTCCCAACATAAATATTGAGGTAATCCTATCCCCATTAATATATTTATTACTGGTATTGAAACAATCGGTTTGGTTAATATTCGAATCGAATTATTCAAATGTAAAAATTTTAATTGTTAATTGAATTAAATTTTTTAAAATAAATTAATTGAATTGAAATATTTTGGTTAATTCAGTCAAAAATTTATATATTTTTGTCTTTTGATTAAAATAAATATAAAACGTATAGAAAAATACATTACTAACGGTCATTTTCTTAAATAGTTCAAAAAACTTTAAATGAAGGTGAAAACAACAAATAAGATATTAAAAGTGCTACATAAATCTTTTTTTTTTTTGTAAGTTAAATTAATTCATTCAATGAATGGAACCATACAATTCAAAGAAAAATAATAATAAACGCTTGTCATAGATGGTGAAGGAGAAGCTCCATCAATATAACAAATGCTTTAGTCTTAACATCAATAGAAGATTATAAGACGTTGACAATTGGCTTTATCACAACTGAAGTACGATATATCTAGAGTGATTGTAAGCACTTAATACAATAGGAAAATCAACCCTAGATGGTCCAAAGCAGTGAGAAAAAATCGACAAAAGAATCGAGCATTCACCGAACTAGAGAGGATAAAAATAAAATCATCCCTAAAAGCACTTGTAAAACTACTATTACATGCATAAGCAAGTCTAAAAAACATGCTACAAGAGCAGACAAAAACTTCTAAAACTAAATACTTATTAAACATTGGAAAAACAAACAAAAAAATATAAAACTTAAGATAACACGGGTCTAAATCGACACATGAAATAATTTATTATTCTAAAATACTCTCAAAACAAAAACAGATTAAAAAGTTGACAAAAAGTCATCGACTTTCCAAGAAAAACTACTGGTGGCCCGTGGAGTTTTAGCGAACGACAGACATCGTCATTTATCCATCACAACTTATGAAGACAACAAAAATACTCACAAAATAGATTTGCAAACTAAAAATAAAGAAGACATGTGTAGTGAATAAGAAAAATAAAGAAAGAAATGATTTATGGGAGAAGAAAAAGGCGGGCAATAACTAGCCTGAAGGCTGATATCGTCACTGAGTAAAACAAAATATAATAAGCAAATGACTTGGAGAAAAAAATTTAGGGTTTTTCTTAACTATTATTAACAGAAACACTACATAAATCTTGAAAATTAACAATTATATATAATATATATTACTTATTTCAATTAATTGGTTAATTCAATTAATTACCAGATTTTAAATCAAATTAATCGATAAAAAAATTTAAAAAATTATTAACTGACCTTCGACCAAACTAAATTCTATCACCATTAATTAATCAAATTAAATCAATTAATTTAATTTTTTATCAAATTATAAATACCCCTACACTAAACCCCTCCATTATTTCATTGAAATACCTCTTACCACTCGTCGCCGAATACCTCAAAACACATACCTCTAATTTTGCGGGCCATAAATGTTTGTAACCTGGACCAACCGCCACGTTAACATATGTATATGTAAAAAGACTAGGTACACCTCCTTCAACCTTCATTAATGGCTACCCTTTGTTTGCCCAAACCAATTTAAGTTCTCTCTATTATTATATGAAAATAATTATTATTTTATTGTAAGTCATCTCTATTATTCAACGTCCATATTTATCACGTATATTGCATAGGAGTGGTAAAACAAATTTAAGAAATCATCATTTTGTTCCTCTATTAAATTTTATATATTAAATGATGATATGGGAAGTTAATTTAAATGATTAATTATTATTTTGATCCCTAAATTGTAATTAAAATATTGTTTTAATTTTTAAAATTTTTCTTAACAATAATTTAAAAAATAAAAATAAATATTATTAAAAATATTAACAATTAGGTTAAAATATTTTAAAAATAAAATTATAAATAAAATTTTAAAAATTCAAAATATATATGTACAAAATGTAAAAAAAAATTAAAAGTCTTATTTTTTTTATCAAACTTTCAACTTGAAGCCCAAAACTATATTTTTTTATAAGTCTTTCTTCTCTATTATACAAAACTCAGAAAAATTAAAAAGATTTCACACGCTTTATCGAAACTATAAATAAATAAAAACTTGACTGAAGAAAAAATAAATTAACTAAAAGTTTTGATTACTCACTTTTAAATTTCTAATGCTTTTGTTAATGTTCGTTTCATTTTCATCGCTTATGCTTTCAATTAAAAGATACATAAAAATTATTTAATGTTTACTTTTTTC
Source organism: Gossypium arboreum (assembly GCF_025698485.1). Lineage (NCBI taxonomy): Eukaryota > Viridiplantae > Streptophyta > Magnoliopsida > Malvales > Malvaceae > Gossypium > Gossypium arboreum. The sequence goes on from NC_069080.1 coordinate 20,682,482, forward strand.
TACTTTAGTTAATACTCATTTTCACATCTTCTATACTTTTGTATCTCTTGATGGTGTGTAATTATTGTTATAAGATTTTGATTACTCATTTTTGCATCCCCTTAGCTATTACAAACTTTTCTATTTTGAAGATTTTATTGTTTAATACCCTAAAAAGCTTTAATATTTAAGTTACTAGATTTAACAATTTCTAAGTTTTGAATTTTTAATATAAATTTCTTGGTTCTAAACAAGGACTTCACGGGTTTTAAAATTTTAGAAAATAATGTTTTCAATTTATGAGAAGAAATAAAAGATAAAAAAATGGAATTTTCGTGAGCTCCTTGTCTTCATCTTCTTCATCGCCAAAAAGAGATGCAAAATCAAAAGATTTTGTTCATTATAAATGTGTTGTTTATTTGGTTTGATTGTATTTTAACAGTAACAAAATTATGATTTTATTAGAATGGGTACATTTAAAATTTTTAAAATTATTATTAAAATTTTTTAAAAAATTTTAATAATATTTTAACTATAATTTAGTGATCTAATTACGTTCCACCTAATCACTTATTAGATAAATTTTAATAGAGAAAATAATTTTCATATTTTAAAATGTATAAGAATTAATTTTGTTTTCAGTTAAAAAACCGAAATACAATATAAGGAAACCTCCATCCAAAAACTAAAAAGAAAGCAACATCGAGGGTAGAACGGGAAAGAGAATAAAATGACAGGGATAATTGAGGCATACCATTGTAAAAATAAGAGGGGCTAAAATGTTTAGTGGGGACAATCGGACAAAAGTCCTTGCAACGGTTACTTTTTTGAGCTTTTTTTAATGTCTTCTTCCTGCTTCTTCTGCTTCATATGCTCTGAAGTACCAGAAAATAAAAACACGACATTCCTTTTAAAAAAGAAGCTGTAAATGCAAAATCCAACCATGAATGAGAAAGAGGAGCAAGAGACTTTGATCATGGCTTCAGCCAAAGTGGTGGAGTATTTGGAGCCGTTGATGTCAAGGGAGCTTCTTTGCAAGTTCCCAGACAACTCTGCTTTCGATTTCGACTACACCCAAAGCACGCTTTGGTCTCCTTTGGTCCCCCGCCCTTACAGCCCTGCAGATATGGAGTTTGGTCCCATCATCACACCTCGTAACCTCGCTTCCGATGATGAGTTCGGGTTTGGGTTTGGATTGAAAATGGAGAAAAGCAATTGCAGTGCCAAACAGCTCAGACCCAACCACATCAAGAAGAAGATAGCCAGCGCTGCTTTCAACATTAGTCTCAATCTTTTGAGAAACAAAAACAAGAAAAGGAAGAACATGGCTTCTGAGTTTTCTCCAACTCCTGTCAAGGGCAGCTGTGCCCCCATTTTTACCATGGTAAACTGCTATTTGTTTTTTCATCCTTCATTGTTATAATGGAAATGACAGCGAAAAACAGAGTAAGATGCTGTTTTTTTTTTTTTTGCTCTGATGATTTTGTGGTGTGTACCATATACAGGGGTGGAGCAAGATGCTGAAAGCTGCATCGAAGCATTTCAAGAGGAAGAAGAAAGAGTCGACGGTCCACATGAAGATCCCAAACTATTTGAGAGATTCACATATATGAATTATTGTTCATTGTTTTTAGAGTTTAAAAGATAAAGGCATGCAATATTCCTCCAGCATGTATGTACTCTTATTCGACACATTCATTTCAACTCTAAACAAATCTAGCATTTTGGTGACATGAGAATATCAACTGCAGCTTCCACTCTTTTCCTTAACCTTGCTTTCATTTCCACAGCATTTTGATTTCTTTACTGAATTAAGTTGTTTGATTGTAATTTTTTCTATGGGGTAAACTTTACCCTATGTAACTAACCTTTTGTTGAATTTACGTTTTGATCAATCAACTTTAAAAAGTTATAAAATGATCATTAAATTATTCGAAAGTTTTTATTTAAGTCACTGAGTTGTTAAATTAAAAAAAAAAGTTTGACTAGCAAGCTTTAAGCGACAAATTGATAATTGGTATGGTGGATCACCCATTGATAAGTAGATAAACATAACTTAGATCCAAGTCAATCTGATTGTTAATGTCAAAGATCGGAGAAAAAAACTATTTGGATTTTGGTCTATAGATTCTTGACATTTAAAAATATTTCATGAAAAAAATTAAATTATAGAAAAGAGGAGGAACAATAACTTTCGATTGGTATAAGTAATGCTGATAGAGAATGCCCTACAACCATTCCTATTTTAATAGGAATGGGACTCCTACTTTTTCCGACGACAACAAAAAATCTTCGTCATATGTGGGCTTTTCTCAATATTTTAGTGTCAAGTATAGTTATAATTTTTTTGATCCATCTGTCTATTCAGCAAATCAATGGAAGTCCTATTTATCAATATGTATGGTCTTGGACCATAAATAATGATTTTTCTTTCGAGTTTGGCTACTTTATTGATTCACTTAGCTCTATTATGTCAATATTAATCACTACTGTTGGAATTTTTGTTTTTATTTATAATGACAATTATATGTCTCATGATGAAAGATATTTGAGACTTTTTGCTTATATGAGTTTGCTCAATATTTCAATGTTGAGATTAATTACTAATTCTGTTAAAATCAATTTTAATGACCTAGTTTGGACTAGCTTATAATGTTGTAAAAGTAAGATGAAATTATGTAGAATTAAAGTATATTAACTTACATATATATACATATGGATTAATTTGTTAAAATATAGGTTGTTTATGAAATAGGTTAATATGTAGTTTGTTCTTTGAATTTGTCCAAAATATATAGTTGGTACTTGAACTTGTATTCCATTACTTGGGATGGTAACACCATTAGTTTGTGTTGACATGGCATGATTGCTAATCTTATAGTGGCATGTGATAGCTTCTTAGTATGACATGTGAAAACATAAATTAAAAATTAAAAATATTTTAAAAGTATAAATTGATTTTTAAAAAGTAACATATTTTGGACAAATTTAAGTATCAACTAGATACTTTTGGATAAGTTCATATACCAACTAGGTAATTTTAAATAAATCCAGAGGACAAACTACATATTAACCCTTAAAAATTAATGTTTTTGATAAATTGAATTAATGTGTGTGATAGGTATAGAGAAAAATAATTTTGTTTAATATATATAGAAATTTGTAACTGTTTTTGATGTAAATGAGATTGAATGGTGTAGTCAATTTTGTAATCATTTAAATTAATGTGATATAAGATTGAAGTTAGTGATTATATTTGATTTGATTAATGAATTTTTATTTTAATTAATTTGACAATCCCAAAAGTAAGTTATATTCACAACACGTTGTTATAGTGTGGGTACTCAGTACTTCAATCATATCTTATGTTTAATCCACTCAAATTAAAGTTTTTAATGCTTATGTATTTATTTGAAGTGTCAAATTCTAAAATATATGTTCTCATTTTATGCAAAAACATTCACAGTCATATATTGGATTGATAATATGATTGTGATAGTCATTGGATACCTACACAAATTTATATGATACTGCATTCTTTTATGAAGGTATAACTTTATTGTGTATGTACTATGTACTCATGGTTGAATTTTTTATATTCATGGTATGAGGTAATTCTATTCACTTGGATCTTAATATATCCTTTTTATTTTATGTGATTATTTTTGAATTACATTTCATTAATATATGAGTATAATTTTATTTTTATTTAAAAATTTTGAATGACCTAAATGAAAAAATTTTAATTTTAGGGGGTCTGCCCCTACCACCATTAATTTTGCCTTTGCTAAATGCTTAAAGCTTTTAAAGGCGGTTAATATCAATTTTATTTTATTTCTTTTCATATAAGTGTAGCATCATGATTCTTAGTCTTTTTTTTTATACAATACTTAAAATTACCCATAGCCCTTCCCCAATCGTTAAATAAGATAATAATATGTTTTAATACACTTGAACCCATGTCCTCTTACACTGACAATAATACCGATACCAACTAAACTAAAACTCAATCAACAATTTTAACTTTTAAACCTTATATATCTTATCTAAATCGAACTTAAACATAGTATAAATATAAGGCAAAAAATCTAAAAAGTGAAAACCTAACATGCACTTGACATTATTTAACAAACAATATGACCTTCCCTAATCAAATACATGGTTAAGGATTATCTTCATTTTAAATTTTGGTTTATTAACTTATAGTTTCTTTTAGAAAATATTACGTAATTAAATTATTATCTGAAGTTTTTGGAGTAAAATTATATACATACATATAAAAAATTGAGAAATATCATTTGAATATTAATGATAATATAAATAACAAAAATCATAAATATGTAACTATAAATAATATTATCGTATGAGTCTTAATTTGGTTGGTTTCGACATTGATGCCAATGCAAAATGATGTAAACTTGAGCACGTGGGAATGTATTTATTCTTTTATTTAAATGTTGAAGAGGAATTGCAGATAGTGCTACATATTGTATAGAAAAAATTATAAATAAGTACTATTATTTAATTATATATGAATACCCATAATACATATAGTGAAATAATAAATATTTAATTATATAATAGTTTTAAATTTATATAGATATTTAAATATAAAAAGGAAAAATAAAAGAACTGAAGTACATTTATTTTTAGCAAGAAAAGATAGATAAAATTGGATTTTAATTTAAAAATAAAGACTTAAATACTCTTAAAATAAATTTTTAATCTTTTAATTTATATAATATTTAATATATTTAAATATAGAAAATATAATAAGTACGTATTAGTTCATATTTATTTCATGTGATTTAAAAATTTTAAGATTGAAGTGATATATGTAATAAAAATGAAAGAAGCAATACTAATTTTTCTTTGGGGGAAAGAGAAGAAGCAGCAATCCTTTTTTAAACTAAAAAACAACTAGACACAAGGTTAAGAGAAAACCTTGGATATAACCTCAACAGCCTAGCTCTCATATGATTTCCATAAATGCATCAATATGAATTCCTTTATGGTGGGCAATAAATAAGGCCTCATTCGTATATCAAAACATAATCCAAGTAATTTTATAACTAAAAACAAAATATTAATTAAGATAACATTACCCTTACTTTGGTTTGTAGGTATTAATTCTTGGCTTTTCATGCAAAAATCTAAAGGATCAAAATATATACTTCCTCCTCCCACTCTTCAAATTGCATATATGTATGTATGTATGTATGTATGTATGTATGTGTGAATGGTTATATTTAAAACATGTACATTTATATGTTACTTGAAAGAAAAATGAACTATTAATTACTCTATTTAATTGTAGAAGAATGAAACATATTTGTGTCGATAAAATTATAACTTAAAATGATCATTTTAAAATTTATTAATTTATATTTTTATTATTACACATTTAACGCCAACCTATCTTAATAATATATTCTTTTCATCACTAAGGATAATCTTGTAAATTATTATCTCTTTCTAAAATATTTGTTTAGTAAATCAATTGAAAAATTAAATATTAAAAATTTAAGTAATAAATTTACTTAATATATTACTTAAAATTAATTATAAAATATAATTAGACTGTTTAATAAATATTCATTTTAAATTATAAAATATATATATTTTACATCTTATCCTTAAATTTTAAATATTTCACTTTATTCTAAACAAAAATCAAATTTTAAATATAAAGTTTTTATAAAATAATATATAATATTAAAATAAATAAATTTAATTAATTAAAAATATTCTCTACACTTTTTTATAGACAAAAAATCTATCAAATTGTTTTATTTTAAATTATCAAATATATATATATATAAATTAAATCATTAAAATATTAATTTTCAGTTGATTTAAATTTTTAAAATTTATATCAATTTATGATATTTTAATCATATATATCAAATATTATAAAATAATTTTCATATAGTTAACATCCTCATCGCATCCCAATTACAACTATAATTTATAATACCAAAAAACACACTCAAACAATAAATAATCAAGATTTTAATTAAAAACAAAACCCTTATAGTTTTTAACTTCATCAAAGAAACTCCAAATAATATATCTTTAACCAATATATATTATATTAGGGATATTATAATTTTTTGCCCTTAAACTTGGTAATTAGGTCTATTTTGGTCCTTAAGATTATATTAAGATTTGATTATATGACCAATGTTCTGGAAATAGGAATGGATTGGTTAGTCGGACTAATTGGATCGAGAACCAATAGGTATATTGGTCCAAACAAAGAGGTTGAACTAATTGAATTAGAAACTACACGAAACTAGGACAAAAATCAATTGTTAAACAAGTTGAATCAGTTTAATAAAAAAATTGTTTTTTATTATTTATTTAATTATATTTGGTCTAGTAGTTGAAACCGATCAAACCGATTGAATCTGAAACTAGTGATACGATCGGTTATCAAAATACTGTATGTGATAATTTAAGATTGTATCACGTCATCACGCGGATTTTTTATAATTTTTTAATTCTCAAGTGATGATGTGGCATAATTTTAGAGTGCCAAGTCATCAAACATTTATATTTTTCAAGTCTAGAGACAAAAATAGATCTAGTTACCAAGATTAGATAGTAAAAAAAGAGAGAGTAAAGATACCAAAATGAATCTAATCACCAAGTTTAGGGTCCAAAAATTATGTTATCCCATTGTATTAAGTATGAGCCAAACATAATTTATGGAAAAAGAATACTAATATATTTATGAAGGTAAGTGTGTAAACTAGCGCAGACACGCCTTCTCCTTCTTTGCAGGCACATCATCGCGCACATATCGTTTGGTTCTCCAAGAAAAGCTCCGCTGCGCTTACTTGCTGAACGCTGTTTTCTTTACTCTTTGGCTCACCTTTTTCTATCAATTTTCGCCTCAATCATCTTTTCAACAGGTAGTTCTCCAATCTTTGATACTATGAACTCATTGCTTGTACTCTGTTTGTCTCTACAAAAATCGCAATCTGGGTTTTCTCCAAATCCTGCTCCACTGCTTCTCCCTCGACCCTGCTTTATTTACTACCAGCCCCATCCTTTCTTTCTAACTCCATCACTCTAGATCTGGAAACCAATAATTTTTTTACTTTAATTATGTGATGATGTAGTTCTTCTTGCGGAAGCATATTATGTGATGCAAATTAGTTTGGAAAATTACGAGGAAGTTGTTTAACACCAATCACTTAACAATATGAGCATCGAGCCATTTAACAGGTTTGCCTTTTCTTTTACCTTAAATCAGGGCCGTAGAGGGTTTCTCAAACTGGGTTTTGTAAATTTTGCCTATGTAATTATTTATTGATATCGTAATGGGAAATCAGGTTGGTTAAACTTGCTGCTCGGGCGTTTTATGATGACGTGACAACAAAAGGAGACAATCAGCCAAAGACGGGTCGAGGGGATAATAGAGGGATTGCTGTTGTAGTTCTTGATGCTCTTACAAGGTACTGATTCTTTATCCTTTATTCATGGAAGAATTAAAAATTGTTTTGCATTTGATAGCGTGTAAATGAGAACTGGTTTTGTTTGCTGGAGAAATGGGAGTATTGGAGCTATTTTGTAATTGGTATAATATGTTGAAACTGAGTTGACTACTTTGGCAAGTGGTTTTTTCCCACTTCAATAAGATGTCTTTCAATAGGATGGCAAATATGTTTATTTCCAAGAACTTATTATGCCTGCTTGCAAATGTGTTCTGGTTGCATGCAATAATCATGCTGGCTTCAGGCTTACAATATCTGAGGCACATTCTCTTTTTTGCTTGCTTTCATTTCCAGGAGACAATGGGTTAGGGAAGAAGATTTGGCAAAGGAGTTGAAACTCCATTCAAAGCAACTTCGGCGGATTTTACGGCTATTTGAGGAAGAAAAATTAGTTACCCGTGATCATAGAAGAGAGGTCAGACTGCTATAGCTCTTTTTCTTTTCTCTTCCTTTGGAATAATGTTTTTTTAGTTGTCACTCTTTGTGGTTTTGTCCGTAAGTATTCCTTCTGTATCTGTTAGTTAATCATTGTTTTCCTATTCTCTATTAATTTAGAACAAATACTACAATCCTCTATTCTCTATTAATCTAGAACAATTACTGTGCATATCAAATGATTGAAGCTCTCTTTCTTTTCCTTTGTTTTCTATCTTCAATTGTTTCTTATTTTCACATAGAATTGAGGCATAGTGATGGTGTTAGTGACCAAAAAGTCTGGTTTCCATTTGCATTTTATATGTTTCATGAATTGTTGGAACAGTTTTTGGATGTGATTATTAAACCTTTTTGTTTTTGCTTGCATACTTATGTTCTATTTGGTCACAGACGGCTAAAGGGGCAAAGATTTATAGTGCTGCAGTTGCTGCGACGGCTGATACTCAAATGGGTGGGAAAGAGGGAGAGGAGAAGATTAAATTGCACACTCACTCTTACTGTTGTCTAGATTATGCACAGGTTACTACTTTTATTTATTCCATTCTATATTTCTCCAATTCTAATATGCATAGATTGATTTGTTAATAATGGACTAGATAGAAAAGGCACAAGCCCTAGAGCTATTCATATGGTACTTAACTGGTATCGGTGGTTTCGGTTAGTACTGACCTGATTTGGAGAAAGTTTGCTATTTTACCAGCAATGTACTCTTTTAGTTTTTTGTACAAGTCTTTACAGCTCTGTATCAGTCTGTTCCAGCTGTATGACCCCATACTAGAAAATATGTTCATTCAATCATGCTATTGAACTTGATTAGTAACGATTTACCTTCTTTTTATATTTATTTTATGTTTAGAATTTTTGCATACTAAATATTTATGATTTTAAAATTTTATATTTGAATTTCTCTGCACAGAGGTATGAAGTGGAAGTGTATTTTCATGTTTAATTAGAGCATTAAATAATGAGCTATATATATGTGAAAAATATTTAAAAGTACAGATAAAAGGTAGTCAAAACACACTGTTATTGGTACGTAGCAATACAAAACAAAAACTATATGCCTATGCCATATGGTTATGACTGCCTTCATATAATCTCTTTTGCCTTTTTTTCAATCCGTTTTATTATGTCCAGAGCTGATTCTGACTAAGCAATGTGTCTTTTTAGATATATGATGTTGTTAGGTATAGAATGCATCGTATGAAGAAAAAAATAAAGGATGAACTTGAGGACAAGAATACTGTTCAGGAGTATGTCTGCCCTGGCTGTGGGAAAAGGTTTCTGCCATTGCTTCTCTCTTTTGTCCTCCTCCTCTTTTTTCTTTCCTGGGGTTGTTTGAAAAGTATATTTGTCTAGTGAATTAGTAGCAATGAAAAATTGAAGGTGTCCTGTTACCATGTTTTCAGATACAATGCTTTGGATGCATTGAGATTAGTTTCTTTGGAGGATGAATATTTTCACTGTGAAAGATGTAATGGAGAATTGGTGGCAGAGAGTGACAAGTTAGCCGCGCAAGATGTAGGAGATGGAGATGACAATGCACGACGACGGCGGCGTGAAAAGTTGAAGGACATGCTTCAGAAAATGGAGGTAATTTTTCTCTTTAAAGTTCCTATTTATTGCCTTATAAAGCATATTCATTTGTGCTTGATCTAGAATGTGAATCTATTGAAATTAGAAAGTTAATCCCTTTTATCATAAATTAACAAAATAGTATAGTATGTTTACAACATTTTTCAAGACATATTATAAAAAGGATGTAATTTAAGTAAGATCCTTTTTTACCAGCCCTAAATTCTTTGGATGTCATTGGGACTTGATTAGAGGTTGAAATATTAACATTGGGCAAATCAGTGAGGTCCATTCTAATTCGGCTTAGTACCTTGCCCTTGGCTTCTGATTATGAAGGGATGTGTTTTTCTTGAATTCTTCTTAAAAGGAAAAAAGAAACATAGTTATCAAAATAATAATTCTTCTCAATGAAGCCCATAAAGATGATAGGCTGTTATGTCTATATAGTATAGGAAACGCGTTATTTTATCAATTTTCTGGGGGATAGAGGAACAGTTTTGCTTTGCCTATCATGAAATGTTCTGTTCTAGTTTTTACTGGTTGATTCTGCCACATCAGATGGCAGTGATCATTTAGGCCCCCATTTTTTTAATGCATTTTTAAAGTTACTAAAGCTTTAAGCTAGTAAGTGAACATAAATCTAGAAGCGTAGCTTTTGTATTTCCTTGAAAGCTAGTTGCTCAAAGTGGTGGACCAAAGGCCGCAAGCATCAAGCTTTGCTTTGTATGCAAAGCAAATGATTCTAGTTTCTGCTAATTAATCTTTCCTATTAAAACTTTGTTGATTCTTTTTTTCATTGTGTTTATGCTATCTAAGTTTTGTATTTTATCACTTCCTTTACGCCCAATTGATTTGCATATGAGCATAATTCAATAGCAAATTGTCTGGTTGACCTGTGATTGTGGCTTTACATGGTTTGGACTTTGTCAACTGTAACTGAGATTTCTGTAATATTGAAATGCTTATTCCCTTTGTGCTAATGATTTAAACTTAATGTTGTAGTCGGGTGCTTCACCATGTAGTCGGAAAACTTTATGTCTGCACTTCTTAATGATGTTTATGTAATATTCTTGACTTTATATTTGATATAAAGAAATAGTTGATCATTGCCGTACCTTCATAGACACTAACTAAAGAGCAGAACTTTGAAGTTTCCATATCTTCCACCTGAATAAATCAGTGAATTCACCTTTCACTTCAATCCTCCCCCTACATTTTCCACTCCAAATATCTTCCAAACAAAAGCCTTTCCTCTGTGATAAACTTCAGAAGATGTTTCCTGCAAAAGCTTCTTATCAAGTTTTAATTGCCTGCTTCTATGCTACCTAGCATTTGGAACAATGGTGGCGTACTACTGCTCCTGCAATTCTCACTTTCTGGATAACATGCCTTCACTGTCTTACATCATTCTCATTCTCAGCTGATCGGGTGATATTTAAACTCATTGTTTGTACCTCATCAAATGATATTTTTCCCTAACTTCGTGCTTTCAAGTACTTCATTAACTTCTGACGGCATCACTCATTGGCCCCTAGATTGTTATTCCCTTCATGCAACAAGTTACTTTTTCAATCTCTTATTAATAGCATCTTGAGCCATACGAGTTGTAGTGAGAAAAATCCTGAAGGAGGTTTGCAAATTGCCCTAGTCACTAGAACTAGAACTATCGTCAACACCTTTGTGCTGATAGAAGTTCAAACACACCAGATAAAGCCCTGTTGGAAAGATATGAATTAAGGAATGCAACCTTCTCCCCTTTCTAATGTTGCACACTTTTGTAGAGGTTAGACTGCTAGTCTATTGGGGGAGTTAATGACCTAGCATTAGAAGTCCCAATGGGAGTTGGTAGACCTGAACGGCATTATATTCAAAGCTGAATGAAGTCGCAAATGTGATTTTGTTCTTGTTTCTGTTTGAAAGATGGCTAGAGTACTGGCAGCTATGCATTTTGAAGACAAGAGTGACTACCTAACTTGAAACTAAACACTGATGACTTCAGAAAAAAGTAGTTTGAAGATTACTGTGTTAAATGTCATTCCATAAGCCTCAGTTCAGTGCTAGCATGCACTTCATTTCTTTCTGTCAATGTTGATCTTACTATCAAACAGCTAGAGACGGTTAAGCTTAAACCGTGAAAAATTTTAAATATAGATAAAATTTTGACGTGGTTATTGACTACCTCCTGGGGGGATGAGGGAGATGGGCTTGCACAACTGTCTTGTCCTTAGATTGTTGATCTCTTTCACTGTACCAAAATTTACTTGCAAATAGCTGTAATAGCCAATTTTGATCATCATATCAGTCCTTCAAACTCCATTTCGTTTTAACTTATTTCCCTATATATTTGTTTTGTGGTATATGTTTATAGAAATATCCAAGCCCTTTTGACTTCATTCTTTCCATTGTGTAAATTTAGCATGCCGTTTTTTGAAATTGACATTTGACACAATGAAATGACTGCAGGTACAGCTTAAACCATTAATGGAACAACTCAACAGAGTAAAAGATATGCCTATTCCAGAATTTGGAAGTCTCCAAGCATGGGAAGCTCGAGCAAGTGCTGCTGGGCGTGCTGTAAATGGTGATTCTGGTTCTAATGATCCTTCCAAAAATTCTCAGGGTTATGGTGGCACACCTATGCCATTTCTTGGGGAGACAAAGGTAAGAGTTTACTTAAACTGTATTTCTCTTTGTTCTTTGTTCTAATGAGGTGGGTTTCAAGTAGCGATGGCATCATAGAAGAGTGGTTGCTATTTTGCGGTGGCGGCACCATCTGCCACCGATAAAAGCTCAAATAGCGGTGTGAATATTTTCACAGCAAAAACAGCCAATCACGGCCGTGAAAAGCAGCCTAACGGAAAATTGCGGCTTTAATAGCCGTTATTCCCACTATCTTGGTACTTTTAGAAAGAACTCTTCTCTTGAACAATGAGATTGGGATGAGACGAGGTGAGAAGGGAAGAGCAGGCTAGTGACTAAATCTGCACAACAAAGGAAAGGAAAAAAGTTAAGAAAAGATAAAGGAACTGCAGAAATGCGACAGAACGTAGCAAACCTCTGATTTTTCTCCTCTCTCTACATTTCCAACTTCCCTCTTGTTTAACAATAAGAGTCTTTGATCATCCTGGCTTGAAACTACATCTACTTTTCTTCTAATCTTATCTAGGTTTAGTCAAATAGCTTCGTTTCTTATTTTCTTGATTTGTTTGTGAATATTTTTAACATATAAATAAAATACTATAAAATGTTATAAGCACTTTAAAAATAATTAACAATAAAGTTTCATGCTTAGAACTATTTTTATGTTTTATAAGAAATTGTGTAAATTTGAAAAAAATTCATGACTGCAATGATGTTAATGACCGCGATAATATCTATTACGTCCGCAATCACGATAACAGCAGCATGACCGAAAACACGATTTTGACACTGCCACTTAAGTCCCTGTTACTAATAGTCATGGAATATTGATGCTAGACTTGGGCATATTTCTTCAGCCTGAATTATTGTAGTTTAATTTCCTGGATCTCTTTTCATTTGAATGGGTATTTGCAGTCATGCATCCACAATTCTTGGAGGTTCAAAATTTCCCAAAATCTTAAATGAAATATTCATGAATTTTCATGCAACACTCTAACTTAACTATTGCACCTGGTACCTTTATGAAAGCTAGTAAGCCCTTGCTGCTTATATAGCCAACCATTTATGCTGAAACAGATTTCCACTTAGACCACCACTATACTGAATAGTCAGTTGAGTTTTATTACTGTCATAAATCATTGTTCTTAAACCAAACAATCCATTTATTTTTAATGCTCAGTGGTTAGTATTGTTTCTTGAAGTGTGGATTTTATATTCTTTTTACTTTTACTGGAGATTCTCCTCTACAGTGTTCGCCATGCATTTCTTAATTTCAAATGTTGGATATCTTACCATCAACGATTGTTTTTAAAGCTTTTTGGGCTTGCCTGGCAGGTTGAAGTTGCCTTTTCTGGTCTTGATGGCAAGGAAGATGTCAAGTCTGAAAGTGCTAGCACATCCCTGAAAGTTTTGCCACCTTGGATGATAAAGCAAGGTATGAACCTGACGAAGGAACAACGTGGAGAGGTCAAGCAAGAGTCAAAGCCAGATGGCAGCTCAGCACAACCAGAATTTTCAGATGACAAAAAGTCCACTGTTGAAAATGATGATAAGAAGAAGATACAGGTATGTATAATGAGATGTATTATTATTCTTTCCTTCTTTCTGTCCATGCCATCCAGTTTAACTTACAAGAATTTCTTTCCTGTTGTATTACAGGACGAGTATCTTAAAGCTTATTATGCTGCTTTGTATAAGAAACAACAAGAACTAGAAGAAGCTGCTAAGAAACAACAAGAATTATCAGACATTCCTCTAGCCACTGGTCTTTCTGACTCTTCCAATCGTCAAGTTGGTATGAAAGCTAAACGTGATGACAATGAGGGAGAAGATGATATTGATTGGGAAGAAGCTCCTGTTACTGGTAAGTGCCACTTTTTCTTATGTATTCGGAATATAACTTGTTTCTCTTTGATGACTATGAAAACTGTTCAGAATTAATTGTTCAAATTACTTAAACTTGTAGTCATGCTTATCCGTTCTTATGCAACATTTAAAAGAATATTTAACATGCAAAAAGATATTAAAACCTTGCCAGAGAACTTACTGTGCTGAATATAGAATGCATTCAGCCATTTCCAAAGTTTTACAAGCCATCAATATAATTTAATTCCCTTTTCCTGTGTTCCATTGTAATTCATATTTTTGTATACCTATTCTCATATTTTATAAACAAATCAGAGTATCATATGTATAGAGTGGAAACGTAATCTACTATTTATTTAAACTTCAGTGTTTATTGTTCTCTAAGATTTTTAATTAAATTCAATTCTTAAATATCAACAACATACATACCAAGATATGGTACCCTAATCTATAATAAATACTGTAGTACTTTTTGTTTCAAGTTGCATGTTTGCCTTTCTCCTGTGTTGCCTTTCATTGAAATACAATTTTGGGTGAGCCAGTATCCAGCTTTTGAGTTACTTTATGGTTAAAACTGGGGAAGCAAGGAACAAAATACATAAATGTGGACATCCGATAAGAATGAGGGAGTAGTACTTATTGTGGGTGCAAATTCTCAGTTTAATTGGTGGCATCATATTTTGATTGCACTAGAATTGCTGCTTGCTAATAATCATACTAATCAATATCTAAAACATAAAGGATTCGTATTGTGGGAATATCTGTGACATGCCAAGTGTAGAATGACCTGATAACATCATTATTTTTCTAACTCTAAGAAAGTTTTGCATTCTTCTGGCCACAAAAGTCTCATATTTGTGCTATTTAAGGTGTGCATAATTACTTGGATAGTTATTTTCGTAGTTGGTTCACTGCCTATTCCGGTGTAATCCCCAATCAGTTCTATATCCATAGATACATATTACAATAGGATTATGCATTATGCCTACTGGTGGGGGAAAGTTTGTCAGCTACCACCCTGTTGAAACATTTAATCCATCTCCATGTGCATTTTTTACGAGTTTTATTGCCATTCAAAGTGTGTCAAGCAATGATAGAAATAACTTGCAATAGTTCAACTTGAATTTTCCTATTACCTTTCGATATTAGTTATATATGCAAGTTGATACAAGTTCAATCCTAATGCTCCATGTATTATTTTTAATACAAAATGTGTTCAACTAGTTATAAGTTCATCATGATGAAGATGTTGGTGTGTTTCAGGCAATACAATTGAGAGTTATAAGGTCAATGATTTGAATGTGGAAGCAGAAGAATCTGGAGATGATGAGGATGATGTAGATTGGGAGGAAGGCTGAATTAATGGTTCAGCTTCCTGTGATGTGTATGGCATTGACAAAGGGTAATGGGTGGTTTATATGTCACACTCGTTCTCGTATAATCATGTGCTCTTTCAAAGATATGAAGCCCCTTCTAAGTGTTCGTTAGTAACAATCAGTTTCATCTATCATTTTTCTGACATTGTGCCAACAGTTGCTGAGGGAAGTCCAAAAGATGATTTTTATTTGGTCTTAATAAATGGATTTGGCGAAGTTGTTGTGAACTATGGACAAAGCAAGCGGTAGTGTTACAAAAGCGTTTTTATCTTAACTTGAAAGCCTGTTTTTCAGTTGTACTTTCTAGTTTGTGGTTTTTTTTTTTTTTTTTTTTGGTTTTTACCAAAGGAACCTGAAGTGTTAATTTGAACACTGTATCTATGTAGAAAAAACAAACATCGGTAAGAAGACAATTATATTCGTTGCCATGTGGTTTCTATGCTTAGCAACATATTGCAGAGATTCAAATTCAAAACTCAAAACTTGTTGGATGCTCATCTTTTAAAACTGTGACTGTAAGAATACCTGAGTTTAATTTTTAGTTCCATTGTTGTGAAATATCAATGTCGCGAATAAACTGTTGGGGTTAAGCAAAACTCAGAGATTGGAATTATTTTGTACTAAGATTATAGAAAGACAAACCTTTTAATCTAAAAGTTTGATATCCATATTTATATTAAGGGTAAATTTTACTACTAAATTATTAGTAAGTTTACGTTTTACTCACTCAACTTTAAAAAATTATGAAATGGTCATTGAATTATTTTAAGATTTTAATTTAGTTACTAAACTATTAAGAAATTTTTATTTAACTCACAGTGTTGTTAGGCATTTTTCTTTTAAAAGTTCGTTTAGTGAGCTCTAAGTAACGATTCGATGATTGATATAGTGTATTAGTACTATTCAATGAGTGGAAGAACATATCTTAGATCCAAGTTGATTCGATTAGACAACAAAGTTATTTAAATTTTTGTTTGCAGATTCATGACGTTTAACGTTGCAAATAGAGAAGACTAGATAATAAAGATTTAACAGTCCGCTGACTTATATTAAAACTTCTAAATAGTTTAATAACTAAAATATAATCTTATTAATAGATTAGTGACCTTACATGTAGAAGTGTGCTTTATATATATTGTTTGAATAAAAAATATATATTATTTAATGGCTGATACAAAATTGGAAGACAATGCAACCATCATCCATGTGAAGCATTGAATTTGCAAGCTTCCTCGAAAAGATGATATATTTTTGTTTCAAAAGTGATGAGAAGCTACCTGGTAGTTGCATTGCAATAACTTTTAAAATTTTCAAGCAATGACTTTTTTTTATTTCATAGATCCTCAGAACTAAATCTCATCAATGCTCTTAAAGGGCTCCAATTACAAGTCTCAAAAAGCACTACCCTTCGTCATGATTTATTTTCTAGTCTGTAGTTGCATAAAATTGGATTGAAAATTAAGCAGTAGTCAAACTCTTCCAATATTAATTTTATATTCTCAATGATTTAAGAGAAATCGAATTTTGTGATATTTCACAATTCAAAGTAACTAACAGCTTTAGTGCAATCCAGAAATTGAGATGTCCTGTGCCAATGGTCTCAAATTATTGTTCACAAAATAATAGAAATTTTTTAAGAATATCTTTCAAAAAAAAAAAAAATGAAAAGTGGACTGGAAATGAATGGTTTGACAATGACCTGTTTTCCCTTCCCGGACCAGAATGAATGTTTAATTCAGTCTGAAAACACACACAAAAGGGTTTGGCATTAGATTGGGGATTATCCTAAATGTTAAGACACAAAACATGGGCTTAGCAAATTAGCATCCACCCTCATACAACTTATCAAAGGTCAGTGCACTTTCACATGCTCCCAGATATCTCTCTTCTTTCTCAAGTTTATCACCCATGGAAATTCAATCCCGCATACACATACATGTAAACTAAACATATTTCTACTTTAAGCTTTAATATATCATTTAACATTCTTTTTTCTAATATCGTATTTGTATAAATTTTAAACTAACATGTTCGCTACATGACATGCAGTACTAGATTAAGGGTTATATATATATATACAAGAATACCTTGGGGATTCTGCTATTTGGTTAGCGCATAAGAAGCTAATATTGCCAAAGTACAAAAATATTAAAATACTAAAAATAGAAAAATTTGTGATAAATAGAGCTTAATTCCTTGCTTTCATATAGTCTAATCCTTTAATTGGAACTTCGTTTTTCTTGGAAACTTTTTTTAAGCCCAAATAGCCAAGAGAGACTAAGACCAAGCCCAAGGAGAAGGGAAACACTGGCTCCAACTTGAAGTATTCCATTGTTTTGTAACTTTGGATTCATGAAATCAGCTGCTGGAAGATCCACCAACGCCATGTATATTAAGATCCCAGATGATGCCGCGTTCAATAATCCTTCCACAATCAGTGCAGTTGGGCTGTTCTCATCGTATGCATTTGTTATTGCTATTCCTACAGCAGTTCCTGCTGGTGTTGTCAGGAGTATGAACATGCAGATGATTTTCGGTTTGCTCTGTTTTCTCTTCATCACCCTCGTGGCTCTCTTGGGTTTTGTGAAGGTGAGATTTGGTGTAATGAGATGTAGCAAACACATCAACCGTGCCAATGGCAGCCGTCACAGCCATCAGCAGGGATTTAAATTGTGGTTGCGGCTGCGTTTTCAGTCGCGTTGCGTTTATCGCGGTTGCGAACATAACGGATGTTATTGCGGTCACTGTGGATATCGTGGTCGTGAATTTTTTTTAATATTCGCACGACTTATTATAAAACATAATAATTATAATTATAATTATAAAAAGTCACTTTTAATGGTTTTTAGGGTGTTTTCTAACACTTATGAACTTTTGTTAATATGAGAACACAATTTTTACAATCTTTGATTATTCACATATTTATTTACTTAATTTTTAAGAATATTATATTAACTAATAACAAAGTAAAAAATAGGACATATTAAAACACTTATCATATTTAATAAGTTTGAAAGTTTTTATAGATAAAATAATTGAAAATTCATACATGAGAGAGGTCTTCAATATTTATTGACACTTTGAAGATGGTAAATATATCAAAACATCCAATGCTACAAAAGGAAAAAAGGAATAGATAAATTTATAGATTCTTATTAATTATTCGATTTCCAACCATTTATTCTCACTCTCATTCTACTTTCATATATAGTTTAACATGCTTCAATTTTTAATTATCTTTTAATAAAATATACTCCGTTCATTTATCTAAAGATATATTTTAAATATTTTAATATCATTAAAATCAAAAAAATTAACAAAAGTTTTCTTTAAAAAAAACATACCTTACAAATAGTGATAGTGGTACGATTTAGTTTTCACCAATTAGTGAAATGAGGAGGATGATCAAATCCTTCACCTTTACTTTGAGAGTGTTCTTGACTTGATTCTCTTGGTCTTTCTCCAAAAATATATAATAAAAAAAGTAACATTTTCACCTTGGTTATCATATAATTGATATGGAGGATATATTTGAGGAGGAGGATACATGAGAGGTGGAGGTGGGTGATATATTAGTGGTGGAGGATGCATTTGAGGCTAATATGACATATCACAATTAGGAAATTGTGGATAGTAACTATATGGTTGTGGATAAACATGTGAAGGTTGAAAATATAAAAGTTGTTCTGGCGGATAAAAACCTTGAGTGCTAGTAGATGAATCACTATACCCAAGGTTATTAGAACTCGATCCCCGACCAGATGAAGAACCTACAGAAGTATGCTTATTGCCTTTTCCTTTTGATGGAGCTCTAGGTTCACTTCTATCTCTTCTAGGTTTAGGAAACATATTTCCATCAAATTCTGATCTATCACGGAAATGTCCACTAGTGGTACCAACCTCATATTATCCTCTATATCGACTAGAAGACCTAATTTCACCTCTATCACCACTATGCCCATCATCGTCATCAATTGGACTTAAACCATTACCATCGGGTCCATCGCCACTCAGACTTGGCATTGCACTAGAACTTGAATGAGAGAAATTTTGTTGTTGAGATTGATCAACATTCATTTCATCATCAGAGGTATCCACAAGCAACACACCGACATTTTCACCATCTACAAGGATTCTCTTTCTCTTGAAACCATTCTGATAGTTGATCAACATCTTCAAAGATAAGATCAATGCTGATAGGACTGAAACTAGCATTTATATAATCAATGCTCATTCGTTTTTATGCCTTATCTGAAACCTCATATTATAGTAGATAAACACTAGTTTCTCAAGTTTTTTATACTTCAACCTATTTCTTGCCTTGATGTGAATATAACTAAATGTGCTCCAATTTCGTTCCCAATTTGATGTAGAAGTTGTTTGACTAAGCACTTTAATTGCTAATTTTTGTAACTTAGGAACAATGTGCCATATATTATCCACCACTCAGTTGCATAATATTATTTAAATTTTAAAATAATTTCAAAATGTACAATATGATTGAATAATATAAATTAAATTAAATAATTTAATTAACTATTTATCCGAATTCATTTGCTTCCAAGCTTTTTGTGCTTGTGGAGTACCGAATATTTCATGTTTATCTCTAAATATTAACAATTGCTTAAATAAAAGATAGAGTAAAAATGAAAAAAATAATTCCATTTCAAATTATGTAACTAAGTTGCAAATACTAGTACTTGAATCTAACCTGATTAACCATTTTGACTTGAGTATCAAGAGAAGGTTCTAATATTTCAATTACTAATTTTGTGCCTTCTGATGTTTCTATTAGTACATTATCAGACTGTTCCACCTCAAATTGAAATTGAAGATTGAGAAAATAACCTAAGTATAATTTATAAGAATACCATCAAATAACAATAATCTAAAGCTTAAAATAATAAAATATAAAAATAGTTTTTAATTATATGAAACATTTTATCTTACCAACTGAATGCAAGTCCGAAAGCATAAAATTCCATCTATTGTCAATAATCTTTTCATACTCGGTGAAATATTGACAATCTTGTTGAATTGCTCGTTTAGCTCTATCAACAGCCTCATAAATAAAGCCCATTGTTAGTTTTTTGTTACCATCCACAAGTCTCAATACTTTTACTAGGGGCTCGTAAACTTGTATAAGGTCTTGGCTTTTTTCCAAAATCTTTTCCCAAAACAAGTTTTTTGACTTCATAAGCAGACCCTGACTTCTGTTGTCCCTATTTTGATTCTTTAAATTCCTATATATTCATAAGAAAATTTTTAAAATAATATAATTTAAATCATTTGGAACTAATAAAATCATTAAAGGTTGCTATATTTAAGTAATTATATTAACTAATTATAAAATACTGACATTTGAATTAAACATTTCTCTCAGACCTTGCTTTTGCCTTATTATCTCTTCAAGTTGAATGAAATGAGTTGCAAATCGAGTAAGAGCGGGTCAAAGTATTTGTTTCCCTTATGTATATTTCTTTATCAAATCAACAGTCCAAATGTGATTGTATATAAAGCGAGTCACTTTCTTTGCCTCATCTAACACTTTTGCTACACTAAGCTTTTTCCCAATATCTTCAAGGCATAAATCTAAACAGTGAGCTGCACATGAGGTCCATATAGATGCTTTCTTCTCAACATTAATTTTTTTCCAGTGGGTTTCATTGCTGCCTCATTATTAGTTACTATTTGGACAATGTAACTTTCTCCAATTTCTTCTACAACTGAATCTAATAAATTGTAGTAGAATTCAACATCTCTACTACGAACATTCGAGACATCCACAAATTTCTAAAAAATGGTTCCTTTACTACAATAAACAAAGAAATTAATGATGTGCATTTGATTCAAATTGTTGGTCCAGCCATCACACATTAGAGTTGCACCCAATTCTTTCCAATGAGTCTTTAGCAATTTACCCAATCACGAACCCGTTGATGCTCTGACTCCAAATACATATCTGAAACCTTATAAGGTGTTGGGAGCTTTACACCTTGGCCAACTTCTATTGACACTTGAATTAAGTTATACAACCATGGAGAGCTTGCTAATTGAAAAATAAGTCGTTCATATATTAAAAATTTAGATATCGCTTCACTTATCTTCCTGCGTAAAGTCTTTAAAAAAGAGCCACTGATCTTTGGTTGCTTTTGCTTCTAGCCAATTCATGTATAGCTCCCCTTAAGGTAAACTCAGACTCACTTGGGATGAATTTACTTGTTCTTTCTCCATGATATTCTCCAGTTGATCCATGAGAAGATCGCCCTTCTTCATAAATGTTACTCCAACCACTAGTACTTCGTTTGAATTCTTCCCTTCTATGCCATTCGTGTTGTAATTGGATACTTTCTCAAGTTGCTTGCCTTATAGCAGAAACCTTATCAATGAATTCCTCGTGTTCATCCTCCTCTACTCTTAATTGAGATAAGAATTCATCTGTTATCATTTTTTTGTCTATTTTCTTTGTGTTGCTTTCTTTCAATATATTCATCATACTTTCTCTAATGACACCTGTTAATATAATTCACACTTTATATTATTATCAATTATGTATAATATTTATTGATAAATTTATAATAACATTTAAAAAAAAATAAAGTATCACATACCAGTAACATTAGGGCATGGTGCAACATTGCTGGTTTTATAAGCAACGTGCTCTTTAAATCGTGCTATTCCTCATTTTACAACTTTACCACAAAGTTTACATTCGACATTTCCTTTTGTATTTGACACTAGAGTTCCAAAGTGCCAACCTGTATTATTACTTGGTGCACCCTCCAATCCTTTAGTCGAGAACTTTTCACGTGCTTTATTTTTATTTATATACAAGAAACATAAAATTATATTTAGAAATATAAACAATTCATTACTTATATTATCAACAATATAATACAAAAAAAATGTAAACGTCACTAACATTGAAAAATTAAACTTATTGCATAATACATAAACTTTTTTTAAAAAAATAACAACACACCATAACCCATTATTACCTGCTCACCCAAAACCCAAAAATTAAAATTAAAATAAAAAGTTCCCCAAATCCCCTCAAGCCCCAGTCCCTTTGTTTTTTTCTTTAAATATAGCTAAAACTTTTTATTAGAGAAAAGAAACCTTAAAAACAATTACAAAGCAATACAATCTAGCCTAAGCTAAATTACCATCTAACAACTTTGCTCACCAACTAACTTTAACTAACTACTCCATAGTAGACTAAGCTACTGTATAAACTGTAATATTTGTGATTGGGGCAAAAGAAATCACTATGCGCGTTTTATAGGTTTTTTTAAACGCAAAGCTTCAGTGTTAATATTTGTTATAATTTTTTGCTAAAAATAGTTTAGGGTTGGATAAATTGCAATCTTTTGAATGAATATACTATATAGTGAGGAAAAAGGTACATACTGCCGTATTGTTATTGAAGTATGTATTTTAGTTGTAGGATGGTTTGAGGGGTTTTTAGAAGTTAATTGTTGAATATAGAGAATAGGCAGCAATGAGAATTCTAGAGGCCAAGAAACAAAAATTAAAATAGACCCCAAACCCAACAAAAACCAAATAGGAATCCACAAGTCCAAAATGGGCTATAAGGAAAAAAAATCCTATATTATGAAAAACAAATAGTAGAAAAAACTCAAAAGCTTTAGCCCTCAACAGTCATCAGTAAATGCATAATCTCCTGAACAAAAACAGCAAAAACGTTGGGAACCTCAAAAATATTTTCAAAATTCATTCAAAGCACTAATCCAGATCCTTCCAAAACTTTTCCCCTTCTCCAAAACGATTTCTCATCTCTAACCCAAAGAACATCTCTGCAGATTCAAGACACTAATACCCTTCCTTTGCTCTTATCTCTATCAATTGCTTCTCGGGCACTCTCCATGTTACAACAATATTTGCATGTTACAACAAAAAGAAACAAGAATCAAGACAAAAAAAATTCAGGTACTTACTTGAAAATTATGAATTTCTGAGAGTGCAAGTGAGATTTTATTTAGAGATTTTTGTGATTGTGTTGTGATTTTGTTTGATTTGGAGTTTGGAGAGTGAAATATGAGAATTTCATATTTTTCTATTGCTTTTGGACTTTTTTTTTTCTGTTGATGTTGGATTACTTTTCTTTTTTTGATTGAAAATTATCTGATTTTGCAGGTGAATATTCTTTTTCGTCTCATTATATTTCTTTTGATTTTTTTTAAATTGGATTTTTTTTAAAAATTTTACTGTAACGGATCAACAACGAAAATAGCGGCCTGTTATTACCACAATTGGCCGTTACTTGTTAAATTGCGGCCGCGATCCACCGCTATTGGTGTGATTCTACTTCACATTGCTATTTTCAGCAATAGCTATTTCGGACGGCGCCACTACCACTATATAGTGATCGTTATTCCGCTATCCGACCGCTATTTAAATCCCTGGCCAACTATCCGACGAACGTAAACTTTCCCTAAGGATTCTTATTGAGATAAGGAGATTTTAAGCTTTCAGTGGCATCCGGAAGAACATGGATGAACCTGGTGGACAACATCACACCGGCAACGAAAGCTTTGATTAAGAAATTTATCTGGACGTAAAGCCTCGATGACTTTCCCGAGCAGAGGGAAGCAAACACCGATGGCTCCCGCAACGAGGATGGAGGTTATAACATCTATCTTATATTTAAGCGCTAGAGACTTATTGCGATATATTCATCTTCTTGTTCACAGGTATATTCCCCTTGTACTAGGGAAGGAATCAGGATTAAAAAGCAGCAAAAAAAAAAAAGTCAAAACCGGAGGTTGTTTGAAGTTGATCATAGCTGCAACTGAAAATAGAGCCCAACCCAACTGAGAGACTCAGTGAAAAGTTTCAAAGTTTGAATATTGAAGATGGGAGAGGGAGTGAATATATATATATATATAAATATATATGACAAGTGGAGATGATAGAGATTGTTTAGAGATGGAAGCCATAAAGATGTGATACAAGTGAAGGGAAAGAAAACATGAAATCCGAAATCATTAACGGCGCATGTTTGGTTCATGTACACTTTTGGTTCATTGAAATAAATAATTTAATATGATCATTATTAACTATAATTTAATAAAAATAATAATTTAATTATATTTTAACACAATTATTATTAAATATAATTTAAGAACATTCTTAATATAATTATTTTATATTAAAATATTTTATTTTAAATTATATTTTGAAATAAAATATTTTATATTGAGTTAATTTAATATTAAATTATATTCAAATATTTTATTTTTACATTTTTGAATCCAAAATTTAAAAGATTAATCTCGAAATCAATTTTGTTTTATTATTTAAGGTTGAATACTAAAAATAATTATTACGAGAAATTAAGAAATAAAGAAAGAATAAATATTTCATTAAATAAGTATTACGTTCAATTAAATCAAGAAATAATTTATCATTCAATAAATAAGAGGAACATACATTCACTCCAACCAATTTGGTTTGGCTACATAAAAATCTGATTTGGAAAAGTCAACTAAAGAAATAAATATATATGCAATATTGCAACTAAAAACTAATATATATATAAAGAAATGGTGCTATTTTATATATGTTTTTATTATGGGGTTTCTCTAGTAAGGAAAGGAAGGTGATGAAAATGATATTAGGCCCTTTTTATGTTCTTGAACACAACCGTAACGTAATCCTAAACTATTCTAGTTTGATTTCCTACATCTCTTTTAATTTGAATGGGTATTTGTAATCATGCATCCAAAATTCCTGGATGTTCAAAATTTCATAATATCTATCAAAATATATACACTATTAATACCTGAAAATTTAGACATAGAAAATAGATTTGCATGAGAGTCACATTTGTAAGCCAAAATCCAAACCAAAATAACAAGAATATAGAATAGAAATAAAGAGATTATCTTGATATGAAGCTCTTCATTAAGAGGCTTCTGAATGCTACAGCTGAGAACAAGGGGCATGCTAATAAACAATCAAATTCAGTACAAGAATTGCATGAACCAACTAAAACCAAACCTTATTTGCATTGCATTGCATCAATTAACTAATTTCAATTCTTTCAATTCATACGAGTGTTTTAAAATCCATTTTAAGAGATAAATTTACTATATCTCCGCTTTGCAAAAAAATGACTAGGTTAACCGTAAAAAATAGATGAGATAAAATCGAACCCAATCTTGAGAAACAATTTAGATTTCACTTACTAGTATCAATTTCTGCACGAATAATATAACCTAACAATTTCATACAAAGAACAAAGAGATAGGGCGATAGTGGATAACCATGTCTGATCCCTCTAACTGGCTTAAACTTCTGATTGGAAACACCATTTCATAGGATCTGCATAGAAAAAGAAGAAGATATGGCTACCATGATCATAGTTCTAAGGAACTCGGGAATCCCGACAGCTAGCAGAGACACACCAATGGTGGAGGAGTTTGTGAGCCACCCCACCACCCTGTTGAAACATTTCCATGTGCATTCTTTTTTTCTTGCCACTCAAAGTGTGTTGAGCAATAATAGAAATAACTTGCAATAGTTCAACTTTGAATTTTCCTATTAGCTTACGATATCTGTTACATGTGCAAGTTGAATTAATCCACTAGCTCCATGTACTATTTTTAATAATAAAAAAAAGTGTGCAACTAGTTATAAGTTGATCATGATGAAGATGGTGGTGTGTTTAGAGTTATAAGTTGAATGACTTGAATGTGGAAGCAATAGTGTAACAAAAGCGTTTTGATCATAATTTGCAAGCCTGTCTTTCACTTGTACTTTCTAATTTCGACTCTGTATGTATGTAGAAAAAAACAAACATGGGTAAGAAAACACTTCAGTGCTGTCTTTTCTATGCTTTACAACATATAATTGCATATGTTGAAATTCCAAACTCAAACTGGGTGGATACTCGTCTTTAAAAGAAAAAAACAAGACACAGTTACGATTGAGGCCGATGATTAAGCGATTTCAACATCTCTTGCTAGCAATACAAAGCCAACAAGTGGAGTTGGAGCATATTTGGACTGTTACTAAAGCATCAATGATAAATATTACTTGCCACAAATAATAAAATCAACATGATATGAATGATATAATGATACCAATTCGTTAATATTTTAGAGTTTATATAAATAAATGAGCACTATAAATATACTTATTAAATAAAAATACATAGGTACACGAATTCTTAAATGAAATAAACTTTGATTTTGTTTGAAATAAAATGAATTATTTAAATGTAAACTAAAATATCTTATATTTATCAAATAATTTAATTATATTTCGTAACTATCTTAAATTTTCATCATATTTCTCAAATAATTATTCTTTTAATTTATTAAACAATATCTAACTTTTCAGATAATTTAATTTTACTCTTAGATGCTCATGTTTTGCTGCATTTTCTTTCCCGAAAAAACTAAACAATTGGAACTATTTTTACACGAGTAAAAATAAAATCGCACCTTTTAATCTACAAGTTTCACATTTATATTCAGAGAATATATTATATTAAGATCATCTTAAAAGTATAGTTTTTAGGCGCTAAAAAATAATGCCATGTCATTAAATTTTAAAGATAAAATATTATTATACACTCATATGTATCTAATGTCTTCTCCAACTTAATTTAACTTTAATTAAATTATTTAAAATAATTAATTTTTAAATTATAAACAAATCTTTTCTTCTTTTACAAATTTTAATCATTTTATTTTTTCCATAAGTTAATATTTTTTATTTTTGTGCAATTTTTTAATGTCATTGACACATAATTTAGGCAATTGTTTTACCTTGAACCTTAAACATTAAATCCCGAGATTTAGGGTTTGGATTTGAGCTTGAACCTCAAACATTAAATCCTGAGATTTAGGGTTTAGATTTGAGATTTAAGGATTAAGGTTTAAGATTTAGAATTTAGGGTTCATGAATTTAGAGTTTAGGGTTCAAGTTTATGGTTTAAGAGTTTAGGGTTTGAGTTCAAGGTTCAAGGGTTTTGGATTATGAGTTCGACGTTTAGGTTTAGGGTTTTATATTTTTGATTCAAGGTTCGAGATTATCAAAATCAAGTGTCAATGACATGAAAAAAATTGGTTAAATGTAATTAAATAATTAGAAATGGACCATGAATAATGGGGTGAGAAGGGTCCATAAAATAATTTCTCTATAGATGGATGTATAATAATAATTTCATGTCTTTAAAATTTGATGATATGGAAAAATTTTATTAGTGCCTAAAACCTTAATTTTAGGATCATCCTTATGTAAGTTATTCCTTATATTTATTGTTTAGATAGAAAATATATATTATTTAATGATTTATATATACACATCTCGTATATATATTTATTTTTCATATAATGCTTACTTTTACTTATAACCCTCAATTCTCATATTGAAGGAATACACGTTTAAATATATTTAAATTGCATACTCTTTATTGTTATTGGTAAAGTCAAGAAGATAGATAAAGTTTTACCCTTAATTAAATGAAAACTTTTTATTTAACTCCTCTCTAAATATAAAAAAAGTAATATGTAATTTTAACATTTTAACACAAAAATAATAACTTTTAACCCTTCCAAAATTGTATAATTTTATCTGTCCTCGTAAATAAAATTTCTAAATTCATTTTGCAATAATAAAAATTATTAACAAAATAATTGGAGAACAAGCCATCATCCATTTCAGGAATTTGCATCTCTGCATCTGTCTACTTTCTCAGGTTTTCAAACTTGTCTTTCTCTGCTCTCCTCCACCTTTCATTTCACTATAATTTATAATTTTTTACAATAGTTTTCAATGAAATTCCAATTTTTCTTTTTTAAATAAACAATGAAATTGCGCTGACAAACTCAGAGACGCCACTTTTTGACATTGTACACTGCACACTGCTCATGGATCCTAGAAATAAGAGGAAAGCCATCAATGCTTTTAAAGGGTTACAGTTACAAGTTTATAACACTCCACAAGCACTACCCATCTTCATGATTTTTAAGAGAGACCTATACGAAAGAAAAGTGGACTGGAAATGAATGGTTTGACAGTTACCTGTTTTCCCTTCCCGGACCAGAATGAATGTTAATTCCGTCTGAAAACACACTTACAAAAATGGGATTGGCATTAGATTGGGGATTCCTTATCCTAAATTTTAGACACAAAACATGGGCTTAGCAAATTAGCATCCACCCTCGTACAACTTGCCAAATGTCCCCTGGACTTTCACATGCTCCCAAATATCTCTATTCTTTCTAAAGTTTATCTCCCGTCTTATCTATTTGGAAACTGAATCCCACAAACTCAACATATTTTTACTTTAAATTTAAATGCTTTTAAGGTTTAATATATCATTTACTACTTTTAAGTTTGACATTTTTTTCTAATATCGTATTTGTTTCATTTTTTGGTTTAAAATGATATTTATATTTGATAAATATTATATATTTTTGTATTCAAAGGTATTCGTGTTAATGTTTTAGTGTTTAGTTCAGATTTTAAGGTTGATTTTGATGAAAATTAATTGCCAACATTATTAGGTTTGAATTTTTCATCATTTTTATTAATAGAATAAATTTAGTGTTAATTGTAAATTCGTTTAAATTTACATTTATTTTGTCAAATAATAGTCCGGTCAATGTAATTTAATTGGGTTTTATCTGGATTTGATAAAAGTTAATTGTTAATATTGTTAGCTAATAATGATTTTTATCAAATCAACTCTAGAACTTGAATTAATTACTAAAAATTAACATTGTTACTTTTAAATATCAAAATGTATAAATTTTATCAAATACAAGTACCACATTAAAAAAAGTTAAGTCACTTATAGGTGCTAATCTTAAATTTAATTTCAAGTGGGAGTACATGTGGAATTGAATGTATAACCCAATCTACGGGCAATGTGATTAAAGAGATTTTTAATAGGGATAAATTTTAAAATTACTCATAAATTTTGATTTAATGTGCAATTGTATATATAAATTTTAATTTGGTGTAATTATAAACGTGAAATTCTAATTATGGTTCAAATATATACTTGAAACTTTAATTTTGGTTTAATCATTATACATTTAAAAAATAAATATATCAATTTATTTTTATATTAGATAAATATAATTAATAAAATGATGTTATAATAATAATTGTGTTAATAATTTATCGAATTGAATCAAATCAAAATTTTATGAAAAAATTGTATAAAATCAAAATTCATATATACAATTATATATTAAATCATAATTCATACATAGTTTTGAAATTTATCCTGACTAACTAATTACAAATATATATATTTTAATATGAAAGGATACCTGAATTTCTTTATAAGGATTTAAAACCATAATTTTCCTTTTTTAATGTATGAAACCGATGAAAGAATGTAAACATATACAAATTAAGAAAAAGAGGCTGAAAGGCTTTCGTCTTCTCCACGACTAGCTTAAATAGGGAATTCCTATTATTAATGATATATAGAAGCTATTTCTTTTTACTTTACTATAAATTCAAATGTTGACTTTCATAATTTATTTTATGTAAATAATAAATAAAATAATTATTTATTATGACACTCATATAATAAATATTAAGGTCCCACCTGATGTGGCGTACAGCTAGGACGTGTCTGACAGTTATTTATTCTTTAGTAAATATATTATTATAAGGATATTTATTTTCTATAAAATTACCAAAAATTTATTATTTTTAAAGTAAAAAAAATATTATTATAAGGGTGTTTATTTATTTTATATTATTATACAAAATTTAAAAATTAGAGGCAACATAGATTAAACTTAAAACAATATGATTTAATATTTTAACTAAAGCCTCACTCCTTTTTTTCTTTATTCAATTATTTTATAAATATTTTTATTATATAATTTTTTTTCACTCACATCGTTAACGTATAATAATTTAGTAATTAAAGAAAAATAATGTAAATTTTTTGGTAAAATGAAAATTCAGACTTACACTAATCTTAAAGAAGGTGATCATGGGCTAATAGATCACAACTTGAGTTTTATACAAAAATATCTAACTTTAAACTTAACAAAAGATATTCGTCATTCACCTACTAATTTTGTTTATTAACAATAACATGTGGACTAAAGTGAAAAAAGATTGCGTTGAAATCTTTTCAACTGATTTTAATTACTCCCAAATAATCAGATAACTTTTTAAAATTACAATTTTATTATACAAAGAAGAATGAAGGTTGAGATATATAAAAAGAAGAAACTAAAATTGGATTGGGTATTAACTTGATGGATGAATCTAAATATGATAATGGAAATGTACCAAGTTTCTAACTGTATAAGGCAGCAGAATTTTTTATTTGGATTTTAGAAATTGACATTCTTATAATTTTCTGTGCGGAGACTTTTAGTTAACGAGGACATAGAAAATTACATCATGCCTCTTGGGATGCCCCAACTCGCCCTAACAAACACGTTTCAAAATTCCTGGTATTTGGTTAGTGCATACGAAGCTAATATTGCAATTAAAAATAGAAAAGCTTGTGATTCTATTAACATAAATATAAACTTCTTGCTTTCATATACTCAAACTTTTTAATCAATACTATGTTTTTATGTAAAAGCAACCAAAAAAAAAACCCCGAATTTAAGCCCAAATAGCCAAGAGAGACATAAGACCAGCCCCAAGGAGAAGAGAAACACTGGCTCCAACTTGAAGTATTCCATTGCTTTGTAACTTTGGGTTCATGAAATCAGCGGCTAGAAGATCCACCAACGCCATGTATATTAAGATCCCAGATGATGCCGCGTTCAATAACCCTTCCACAATCAGTGCCGTTGGGCTGTTCTCATCGTATGCATTTGTTATTGCTATTCCTATAGCGATTCCTACTGGTGTTGTCAGCGAGAAAAACAGTGACATGATTGCAACCGATCGACCCTTGAATTTAGCCTTTAAAAAACCATTCAATGCTAATGAATACAACAAACTCCTGACGAAGAGTAGGTCTTAAGCATGGGTTTGAATTTACCTGAGAAATGCATCCACCAAGTCCCATGCCTTCGAAGAACTGATGAAAGGTGAGTGCTGCCACCAAAGGTTTTATAGTCTTTGGACTTTCTGAAGCACCCAATGATATCCCTATGATCACAGAGTGCACCACTATGCCCAATTCCAATACCTTTGAACATCAATCAGACAAACAGTTACAGAAAATATAGAAAAAAATAACAAAAACCAAAATCACGATTGATGAAATAAAATTTACCTGAGAGACTACTCGATGCCGAAGGAGCTGAGCTGAATCTGCACGCTCAAGCATAGAAACAGAACCATGAGAATGGCCATGGGTGGCATGAGTATGAACATGCAGATGATTTTCGGTTTGCTCTGTTTTCTCTTCATCACCCTCGTGGTTCTGTTGGGTTTTGTGAAGGTGAGATTTGGTGTAATGAGATGTAGCAAACACATCAACCATCAATGTGCCAATGGCCGCCGTCATAGCCAACAGTCCGGCGAACGGAAACTTTCCCCAAGGATTCTCATTGAGGCAAGGAGATGTTAAGCTTTCAGTGGCATCCGGAAGAACATGGATGAAGCCGGTGGACAAGATCACACCGGCGGCGAAAGCTTTGATTAAGAAAAAAAGATTTTTATCGGGACGTAAAGCCTCGATGACTTTCCCTAACAGAGGGAAGCAAACACCGATGGCTCCCGCAACGAGGATGGAGGCTATGGCAGCTATCTTATATTTAAGCGCTAGAGACTTATTGCGATCTTCATCTTCTGGTTCACAGGTACATTCCCCTTGTACTAGGGAAGGAATCAGGATTAAAAAGCAGCAAAAAAAGGTCATAAGCTGAGGTTGTTTGAAGTTGATCATGGCTGCAGCTGAAAACAGAGCCCAACTCAATTGAGAAGCTCAGTGAAGAGTTTCAAAATTTGAATATTGAAGATGGCAGAGGGAGTGAATATATATATATATATATCTGATAATGGAGAGGATAGAGATTGTTTAGAGATGGAAGCCGAAACCTGTAAAGATTTGATACCTAGTTTAGGGAAAAGAAAACATGAAATCTGAAATCATTAAGGCCCCATGATATGGACTTCCAAACAGCAGGTTTTGGTTTGGCTACATAAAAGTCTGATTTGGAAAAGTCAACTAAAGAAATATAAATGCAATATTACAACTAAAAACTCTTTTTTTTTCTTTCTTAAATAAACGCTAAAAGATAAATAGTAAAAAACAGAATAAAAGATTATTTTCTTAATTTGAAGAAACAATTAATTGCAAATTTGAAGGTAATAGTTGATGGTAGGATGAGAGCAGAAATGAAGATTAAATTTATGATGGCAATGAAATCGTAAATCAAGGACTTAATATTCAATAATTAAAAAAAAAGAAAAGGGTTTCCTAATAAAAAGGGTGAAATGAGAGATTACGGTGAAGACTTGGAGATGCTGAGAGATGTCGAAATAGTGTCGACATAGAAAGAGTTAAATAAGAATATTGAAAGCATTCCCACTGTCCAAGTCATGCTTTAATGGAGTCAATTAAATTAGAATGTCGATATATATTACATGTGCGTGGCTTGTTCTCAAGAAAGGTAATATTGACATAAAGTTTAAGAACATAAAAGATGCCTAATATCATTTTCATCACCCCATAATCATCATCAAAATATATACACTATTAATACCTGAAACTTTAGACATATTGGTTTGTTTGGAAGAAAGTAGCATGAGAATCACATTTGTAAGCTAAAATCCAAACCAAAATAACAAGAATATAGACTAGGAATAAAGAGATTATCTTGATATGAAGCACTTCATTAAGAGGCTTATGAATGCTACAGCTGAGAACAGGGGGCATGCTAATAAACAATCGAATTGCATGAACCAAACCTTAATTTCATGCACCAACCAACTAAAACCAAACCAACCTTAATTCTGTATAAATTTCTAAAACTTCTTTTTTCAATTTTCAGAAATTATATATGTAAACTTATTCTCCATCATATATATATGTTTTGGGTTTATCCGGGAAAAAAAAAGGGTATTGATTGTTTTAGTGGTTGTGAAGAAAAGAGAATCTGAGATGAGGTAGTTCAAATCATTAGTCAATTCTATTTTTTAATGTTCCAACTTGTTTACTTTGAAACACAAACCAAAAGTATTATATTCTAATATGTAAATTTTGGAACCCTAATACATTCTTACAAATTTTTATTTTCATTAAAATATATAACAGTGATTGTGAAGTAGAGAGGGCCAATTCCCTTGGGAAAAAAAAACAAACTAGAGAGGACCAAGCTTAGCTTTAGCTTAAACAATGCTATATTGAGGACCTACTTGTTTCTTAAGGCCGTTTTTCCTTTTATATTTCACTTTTTAGTGTAACATTTTATTTAAATTTTCTATTAATGTGTACTTTTGTAAACCATAATTGTAGCTGATATTCTCAGTTCACTATTATATCATTTTGTTTGTATATGATATCTAATAAAAAAAAATCAGATTTTTCCTTTTAATTTTCAACATTTTAGTTAGATTTAAATCTATTCGAAAGCAAAACTGAAAATTAAGAAAAAAATATGATTTTTCATTCCTTATAAAGTTATTGATCAATTTAGCAAAAGTATCCCAAAACTTTCGATTACAAATCATATAATTTCTTTAATTATTATCATGTAATTTTTATTCTTAATTAAAATCAATAATTTATCTTAACTTTTTATCCTTAATTAATAATTTAATATATTTTTAAACATATATATACTTTATATAATGTCTATCCTTATTTTTATACTTTCTTAATACATCTTAATAAATATATCTAATTTTTATCTTTAATTAATAATTTAATATGTATAATTTAATATATATGTAATATAAAGTAACAAGCATGAGTATTTTAATAAATTTTGAGTTTTAGGTTAGTTTTTTAGTTTCAAAATACTTCTTTATATTATGAATATCTTATTAAGTGGATGTCCATCATGATTAAGATAAAGTTTTAATGTACTTTAAATTTTAATAGTTATTAGAATTAGATCTATACTTCTTTTATACTTCTTATACTTATAAATAGAGACTCGATGAAGTATTATAATCATCCTTTTGATCAATAAAGTACATTCTCTATTGCTTTCATATTTTCTTTATTCTTTATTTTCTCCATCTCTTTTTATTTTATAACACGTTATCAGCACGATCTTGCTTAAAGTGATAGTTTCTTTTATCGAAGATCAAAATTATCCTCCATGATTTTCAATTTCTTTGACGGTAAGATGCAAAGTTTTTACAGGAAGTTTCTTTTATTTAATATTTCATATTTGATTATTATTTTTCATTATTAACTTATTTTACTTTTTGTTCTTAAGGATGGTGAAAGATTTGATACCGTTATCTATATGAAATCAAGAATATTTTCAAACTATCTCATACCTTCTAGTGATGACGATGATGTTAAAAATCTTCAGGTATATTTTACTATATTGTATTTATTGTTTACTATAATTGGAGACTAATCATGACAACATGCATATATGGATTTTGATTTGAAATCTCACGTATGTTTGCGACGGTGATTATGAAATAAAGAATCTATTGAGATGTTTATAAGTCCGTCCTACTAGATTGGTTGCATTCCTCGAAGTGAATGTAAACATAAAGAAAATAAAAGATATACTCATGGACCACTAAAAGTGGGAACATAATAATAAATAAGATAACAATGAGAGTTCTCAAGATAACTTTTCAAAGGGTAAAGATAACTTATGTTATCAATGTGATATGAAATATTATTGACCACATATGTGGCGTATGCCCAAATATTTTCACTACAAGAAAATAGACTTTTAGCGGCGCTTTTTTAGCCTTTAGCGACGCTTTTAAGCGCCACTAAAACTTTTAGCGGCGCTTTTTAAAACGCTGCAAAAAATGCCATTATAGGTAACGCCACAAAAATTTGTGGCGTTTATTGAAAAAAAATGCCGCTAAAAGTGCTGGCTTTTAGCGGCGTTTGTTTAAAAAGCGCCGCTAAAAGTTCTGGCTTTTAGCGACGCTTTTCCCACAAACGCCGCTAATTTTGGAAGATTTGCAATATTTTATTTCACCAATATCTAGCCCTTCCTGCATTAAAATCTAACCAAATACAATAAATATAGTATAAAATACAACCAAAAACAGCAAATTTAGCATAAAAAATACAACCAAAAACATTAATTCTAAATGAAACTTCAAATTTAACTAAAGATATATGATATAATTAATAAATAAAGTATAATTTTAAATATTCTTACAATAATGTTAAGCGTGACAAAGTTAAAAACATTCTTACAATGAGAAAACTAATGTCTAAGATGGTGGCTTTTGCGATTGCTGAAACATCTGCATCATCTGCTGAAGCTGTAGTTGGAGGTCATCGTACTTTTTGCTATACTCTTCTACCATCGCTCGTGCCTCTGCCTCTCTCGCTGCTACTGCTGCCTCCGCTCTAAGTTGTTGCTGGAGTTCTTCATATTTTCGTTGAACCTCGGCAATTTGCTCAACCGTGTTCGCTTGCATCTGAGCTATCTGGTCTCCTAACCTCTGAACTTCAGCTTGAGCTTGACTTCCGGAAGGCATGTATTGTTGGGAGCCGGATCCAAAATATTGGGTCGGGGTAACACCAAATCCTTGAAATCGAACACGACCGTACCTTTTAGGACCCAAAACTTCAGTGATAATTCTGTTATCAATGTTCTCAAGATTAACAGAACTATCAGACGAAGCAATCGTTTCATATTCCGCCTTCTTCTCCTTTAGTTTCTCCTAAAAAATCAATTAAAGAGTTAGAAACGAAATATATAATAAAAAGGAATGCAACATAACTTAACACTATTTAAAACTACTAATGATGAATTGAATTAAACAATTATAATTAAAGATTATAATTATTTAGAATAAATCAAATATTATTAAGTAAATATACCATAATTTCTCCAGCTTCGGATGTCATAGGAGATCCATCTTTCTTCCTATGCATAATCTCAAAAAGCTGAAGGCGTCCAACTTTTTGTCCGGATTTGACCTCCTACAATATAGTAGTAAAAATATTATTTAATAATAGAAAGTTATTAATATTTGAAAGAATTAATAAATTCATAATACCTCGGCCTCAGCTACAGAAGCAAAACTTCTCGACCCTGCCGTGTGCATGAATTTTTGTTTTTGCCTGCTGCTTGTTCCAACTCGCTCACGGTCCTACATAATAAAATTATTATTACGTATATAGTAAAAACTATATATAAGAGTTTGGAAATACGCAATACCTCTCCTTTCTTTGAATTCCAAAATCTAACCGCATCTTTCCGTTGATACCTCAGCATTCCCGGCGGGACATTTCTCAATTTTTCCTCGAGGCTTATGTCTTTCTTAAAATATTGTTTCTTTAAAGTGCTTTTATTGTCTCTCCATCTTTTACCCAATGCCTTCTTGATATAATCATCGGAGACTTCTAAAGCAAATCTTTCCTAAAAAAACACAAGTTTAGAATGTAAATATAAATAAAACTTAAACCAAAGTATTATAAATTACATTCCCATTTTGTTACCTTAATATTAGCGAGAGCCTGATTTTTGTTGCTATCAGGCATGTAATGCCATGATTCGTAGTTGATGGGCAACATATTTGCATTTCGTGCTAAAATGCCCCAATAGCCTGCTAAAAGTCGAGCTTCAGATCCAATAGGCTGACCATGAGTATTTATACTTACTTTAACACGCTCGACAGGATCTAAGTCGTATAAATCTCTAAGCAATGTACGTCCTCGAACTCTGCGCGTCCCACCACTTTCAGCTAAAAAATGATATACTATTATTATATTAAAATTGACAAATAATTCAATAATAAAAGTCAACACATGTAAAATGAACATAACATTACTTTGAAATTCTTCAGGCTCATCAAGTGTCTCCGGCACATTCGAAGATCCAACAACTGTCTGCTGTTCACTATTTCTTTCTTCCGAATTTGGAGTATTCTGGATAATACTTAAATATCGTAATCTTCTTCTACGCATTTTTCCTGCAATACACATAAAATAGTTAAAGTTTTAGTAACAAATTACAACAATAGTAGTACATATAAAATAGTTAAATTATATAACATGACAAAGATTAAAATTATAATATTACATATAATTAAAAAATCATAAAATCTTACTACATCATTATTCGTAAATATCTTCATCCACATCATGTCGAACCCATTGATGTTGTGTACTAGTACTAGGGATATTTTCATCTAAGTTTTGTTCTGGAAAAGGTAATGTTTCTGATCTTTTGACGATGTCATCTCTACTTCCATTACCCATGTCAAACAAGTCTCTAGGGGTGTTCCGGAGTACAACATACCAACCCTCATCAGTTGGATCTTTCGAATAAAAAACTTGTTTCACTTGAGAGGAAAATACATATGGCTCGTCCATCAATTGTTGTCCAGTGTGAATCAAGCGAGAGAAATTCAACATTGTAAAACCAAATTGATCTTCTTTAATTCCTCGAGCAGTATTAACATCAGCCCAATCACACCGAAATAAGGCAACTTTCCATCTGCCATAGTAATCTAACTCAATAATGTCGGTAAGAAGTCCGTAATACTCCACATTACCCTCAACCGGATTACTGTCCCTAGCACTAGCATAACTTGTAATTGAAGAATTAACAACAACTCCACAATTTTGAGTTCTCCTCATTCTCTCACGATACTTTGTATGAAATCTGTATCCATTGATGAGGAAGGCACTATATCTTTTTATTACTCTGTTCGGACCTTGGGAAAGCCGTTTAACTTCGTCATTAACGTCCTTTCCACTCCAAACCTATTGAATCGAAAGTAAATTGAATAATTAACTAAATTTCGCAATTATATGTAACTTATTAACTTTAGTTACATACCGTTTGACTTAACCATTCATGAAAAGATTCCGTGAACAACTTATTAATCTCTCGATGTTGCAATCTTTGAGAGCGTGCACGAGATCTCAAAATTTGTTTGTACTCACTATGTTAAAAACAATTGTAATTGGTTAGAAGATAAACAAATCAAAACGACGAATATGTGAGGAAATTTTAGAACTTACTTGCGTAACGGTTCAACTAAATCGTGGTGAAAAAGTACATATCGATGTGCTTGTATCCACGATATATCATCTAATTCTGCAATTTCAACTTTGCTGATTGGTTCTCCATAACTTTGGAATAAATAAGTTTCGGCCAAGTTATGATCATTGAGCCCAGCATTTCTATTTGGTCTATTCAATCGTGTTTCAACATCTTCTAAATATCTAGAACAGAATGTCATGCACTCCTCTGCCAAGTAGCCTTCAGCAATTAATCCTTCTGGATAACGCTTATTGCTACAATAAGATTTCAATTTTCTTAGGAACCTAAACACGATATACAATATTTATCAAAAGTTGTAACTAAATGTATAGACGCGAATAAATAAATACTTGACAAATAAATTAGCACCTTTCTATAGGATACATCCATCGATAAAAAATCGGTCCACCAAGTATTGCTTCGTAAGGGAGATGGATTACCAAGTGCACCATAATAGTGAAGAAGGAAGGTGGAAAGATCTTCTCCAAATTGCATAAAGTCAAAGCAGCTCGATCCTGTACTTTCTTAAGTTCTTCAACATCCAAAACTTTGCCACAAATAGTTTTCATTATATTGGATAGTTCAATTATACAGGACGTCATATTTTTTGACATGCAGCACCGTAAAGCAACTGGGAGTAAATCTTGCATCAAGATGTGATAATCATGTGATTTTAATGAATATAATCTTCGATCTTTAAGACTCACACATCGAGATATATTTGACGCATATGCATCTGAGACCTTTATATCCTTCAACACCATACAAAACACCTCTTTCTCTTCCATTGACATTGAAAAAATAGAAAGCGGCAACAGGTATTTCCCATTCGGAAGTACTTGAGGATGAAGATCACGCCGAATTCTCATGTCAACTTAATCAATTCGACTCTGAAGATTGTCTTTTGATTTTCCATCGACATTCAAAATTGTCCCAATTATGTTCTCGCAGACATTCTTCTCAATATGCATGACATCAAGATTGTGGCGTAAAATGTTATGCTCCCAATAAGGCAACTAAAAAAAAAATACTTCTTTTTTTCCACAAGTCTGCCTTATTAGGATCATCCTCTTCGTCAGATTCATCATTAGATTCATCCCTCGATCTTCTCTTTGATTGCGTGTTAGGTGGTTGATTCATCTTCCCATAACTGAAGTTGATATCTTTTAACATAAACAAGATTTCAGATCCAACGTTCTACTCAGGAGCTCCTCTGTACTCTTCAGTACCGTCAAATAGAGTCCTCTGAAATCTAGATTTATGATTTCCATTTAACCACCGACGATGACCCATGTAAGAAAACTTCTTCCCATTGTACAACCACTTCGAACAAGTTTGCGCAGCACAACAAGGACAATCATAACGTCCTTTAGTACTCCAACCCGATAAATTAGCATAAGCCGAGAAATCATTAATTGTCCACAATAAAGTTGCACATAAATAAAAGTTCTTATTTCTGAATACATCATATGTCTCAACACCCGACCATAATTGTTTTAACTCTTCAATAAGTGGCTGCAAATAGATGTCAATATCATTTCCGGGACCTTTCTCTCCAGGAATAACCATTGATAAAATAAACGAAGATTGCTTCATGCAAATCCATGGAGGCAAATTGTAAGGAACAAGTACCACAGGCCAAGTACTGTACGAAGTACTCATGATTTTAAATAGATTAAAGCCGTCAGCTGCTAGCCCAAGCCTCACATTTTGAGGATCGCTTGCAAAGCTTGGAAATTTCATGTCAAATGATTTCCACGCTAAAGAATCCGCAGAATGTCTTAATAATCCATCATCGGTCCGTTGATCATTATGCCACCTTATAAATTCGACCGTCTTTGACGACATGAAAAGCCTTTGAAGTCTTGGTATTAGGGGAAAGTATCGCAAAACCTTGACTGGCTTCTTTCTTAACTGTGCCTCACCTTCATCCGCATTCACATCTTCTGTATTCCCATTCATCCAACTAGACTTGCCGCAAACATTACAACACTGTTGGTTCTTCTGATCACCCCAGTACAACATGCAGTCATTTGGGCAACTATGAATTTTATCGTACCCAAGGCCTAAATCTTTTATTAGTCTCTTCATATCTTGACAAGATTGGGGGATTTTTGCAAATGGAAACATCTCTTTCAGAAACTCTAGCAGCATTGTAAAAGAGTTTCCAGTCCACCCTCCCAAACATTTTAAGTGAAATAGACGAATGCAGAAGGACAATTTCGAATATTTTGATCCCTCGTAAAGTTCTTCATTCATTTCATTAAGAAAATTGTAGAACTTCGCCGCTTCTTCATTTGGCTCCTCATAAGGTGCACTTGTTCTCGTTTTGCCAAAAACATTCCCACCAATATTACAGTCATCGGATGCAATAAAGTCAGGTGGAAACGATTGCTCACCATGACTGTGCATATTAAATGCATCCCGCAACATACCTTCCATGTCATCTTTTCTAACATTCTGATGGTAAGCAGTATCAGGATAAGTCGGATTAATCATTGAAGAAGTTCCACTAGATGTACACTCTCCATGAAAAATCTATTTTTTATACCCCCGAATAAAGCCATCAACAATTAGATGTTCGTAGACAACTTCACGAAAATGCCAATTGATGTTGCCACACTTCTTACACGGGCAAAGAATCATATTCTCTTGGCTTGCATTTTGAAATGCAAAATTTAGAAAAGTTTGTACTCCATTTCGATAGGCATTGCTTACCCTTGACAAATTCATCCAACTCCTATCCATTTCATAGTTCTTGAATTCTAAAGTTAACAATCAATTACGGTTACTAAAATAGATAATACATATCAAGTATCAAGTATCTAATGGATGTAAACTACTTCAGGTAAGTTGCGGGATTTTCAAGTGCATATTTATGTATTACGTAAGTTAAGTAAGTTTTGTATGTTATGCAAGTTATGATATGATATAAATTTATATAAGGTATGTATTATGTAAGTTTTGTAAGTTATTGTATGAT
Organism: Gossypium arboreum; assembly: GCF_025698485.1. NCBI lineage: Eukaryota > Viridiplantae > Streptophyta > Magnoliopsida > Malvales > Malvaceae > Gossypium > Gossypium arboreum. The sequence continues at coordinate 20,723,967 of NC_069080.1, forward strand.
ATATATTATTTATGTATTATGTAAGTCTTGTAAATTATTATATGATATATATTTATGTATTATGTAAGTTTTGTAAGTTATGTAAGTTATTATATGATATATATATTTATGTATTATGTAAATTTTGTAAGTTATTATATGATATATATTTATGTATTATGTTAGTTTTGTAAATTATTATATGATATATATTTAACATTAAGATAAATATTATTTCCTTTAAAAATTATTTTAATTAAATAATATTTAAATAAATTCATCCAAATTATTTGTGATAATTTTAATTGAATATAAAAACAAATTAAATATTATTATTTAATATAAATAAACTAAAACAGTAGACATATATGAAAGTGTAAGAAGGAATGGAATGTGTTGCAATTTGGCGGTGGTTTGACGGATGGGAGAAAAGAAATAGCATTTTATAATTCAGAATATAAATAAATTATATTTAGAGTGGAATAACTTAGGAGGTATTCAATTTTCTTTGTTTCTTTAATTTAAATTAGTTTTTCATAAAAGCAGTTTGATTTGTAATAGATAACAAAAGAAATAGCATTTTATTATTCAAGGCAAAATAATATTATTTAATTAATTTGTAATAGATAACACAAGAAAGAGTTAATTTGATGGAAAAAAACTGCTATCAAATTGATTACTGAAGCATTAATTAACAAAGGCATATATTAAATGATTTCATTTTGGGGTCTTAGAAAATTGTTTCTTTTTACCGTTAATACGTATTTTGGAAGATACAGCAAAATTTCTACTATTTAATCGAAAATATTCTTTATTTAATATTTGTTATATTCAATACTCATTTAATATTAAAATTACTTATTTTATATTTAAATTATTATTAACACAACCAATCGATTAAAGCTCACCAATTTAATGTCCGTCCAATTACTAAAACATTACAATATAACTAATCCGCTTTTAAACCTTTTATTAATTTCTATTAAAGTTATCAATATAATTGTATTTAGTTTATATTTCTATCATAATGACTTAAAATATTATATTTTTTTACCATCAAAATGTTATCTATATTAATATGAATTGAAAGATTGAAAGTTAATTTACGAAAACAAATATTTAAAACAGTTGTCTTAATTCCAACTTTTACATGCATTATATAAAAGAATGAAATATAAAAGATCTATCGATGTAAAAGAAATATTTTCATAATTATTTATTTAGCTAAATAAATATAAAACAAAACAAAAATCAAATTCGCATAAAATGCTCGTAATTCAAAGCCCATAGAGGCAAAACTCGGTTATGAAAATGATCAAGGGTAGGGAAGCAAATATATGAGAAGTCCAAAGTCGGGTCGATTGAAACAGATAGAACAACGGAAGAAAGAAATATATATAAATATATATAAATCGTAATCAATATAATAAAGAAAAAATAATAACCTGAGATCGTGCTCTCTAAAGTTCTTGTTCAAGTTGAGTTACCTCTATTCTACTCGACTATAGTTGTTGAACATATGCCTGTTACAGAATCACATACCAGAGGTAATTGTTAGACAAACATTTGACAAAGTAAGCACCGCAACAAGAAAAACAACTTTGTTAGATTGATAAATAAGAGAATTAAAAATTATAAATAACCAAAACATATTCATAAATTTGGATTTTACAAACTGAACAAAACTCAAAAATAAAAAAATGTCAACCATGATAAAATCTTAAAGAAATCTACACATTAAACTACATCTAGTGATATCAAAATCAACCTTACCCATATTCCATGTTAAATTCTGTTTACTGAAAACCAAAAATATGTATTGGAGAGCAGTATATTCTTCTTATCACACAAGTCACTAGCAGAATATCCCTTTGGACCTTTCTTTCTAGAATCATTAAAGAATATGATCTAAGTACTACCTTTTTTACTTTTATATAATGAAACTTTCATGTTAAGGTTCAACTCTCAAAAAATGTATTTACTATAAAACTTAAAAGTCATGGAGGAAAACCAACATAAACCAATCCCTTATGTGTTATAACTAGCTGGTTTAACTTGATCGGGATTGATTCTTCCTCTCAAAGTTGTTATGGAACAGGCACTCTATCATGCCATACTCCACCCCATTATTTCTCCAAAAGGATGCAACTAAAGTAATCCTAGTAAATACATTTCAAACATAAAGTGGGTAGTTTCAGGTTATTTATCTTTGAGAAAAAATAAAATAAAATAAAATAAATAAAATAAAGAACACACAAATTTTACGTGGAAACCCTTTCGGGAAAAAACCACGGGCAGAGGAGAAGAAAATTCACTATGTCGAAAAATTTGAATCAAATACAAGAGGAATAGACTATGTCTATTTATAGGCTTGCAAAGCCATATTCTAGTAGGATTGAAACACCTTATCCTAATCAATATAAAATAGATGGAGTTTAATAAGGTTTAAAAACCTTATTCTAAAATAAAATAAAAGAAGTCTAGTTCTATATGGATTTTACTTTTATTTTATTTTCCATCGTATTTTATTTAAATAAGAATTTGGGTCACTTAATTCTAACAATCTCCACCTTGACACAAATTCTCAATGAACAAGTTCTTCATCGCAAACTTTCAATAAACAAGTTCTCCACCTCTTCCATAAAACCTCTTAAGGGTTTAACTTCAACAATGAACACCAACCAAGTCTAAGCAATGCTCAAACTTGGTTATAGGAAGTGACTTAGTCATCATATTTGCAGGATTTTCATGAGTACTAATTTTTCTCACAACAATATCACCACGAGCAATAATATCACGAACAAAATGATACCGAATATCAATGTGTTTTGTTCTCTCATGAAACATTTGATCTTTTGTAAGAAAGATGGCACTCTGACTGTCATAAAATATTGTGCTGATTTGAAGGTCTTCATTGAGTTCACTAAATAGTCCCTACAACCAAATAGCTTCTTTACAAGCCTCAGTAATCGCCATGTACTCTTTAGTGGTAGACAAAGCGACTATAGTTTGCAAAGTGGCTTTCCAACTAATTGCACAACCTCCGATTGTAAAGACGTAACCTGTGAGAGATCTTCTTCTATCAAGGTCTCTAGCAAAATCAGCATCGACATACCCTATAACTCCATCTTTAGTTCTTCCAAACTGTAAGCAAACATCGGTAGTGCCTCGTAAGTATCTTAAAATCCATTGAATCGCTTTCCAATGTTCTTTACGGATTTGCCATATATCGCTAACCTGACTTGTTGCATATGATAAATCTGGACGTGAACAAACCATAGCATACATGAGAGATCCTACTGCACTAGAGTATGAAACATGTGACATGTACTCAATCTCATCATCTGATTGAGGAGACAAGGCCGATAAAATTCTGAAATGGGCTACTAAAGGCGTACTAACAGGCTTAGCACTCTGCATATTGAACCTGCAAAGAACTTTATCAATGTACCCCTTCTGACTTAGGTACAATTTACTTGCTTTTCTATCTCTGAGAATCTCTATACCAAGTATCTTCTTTGCTGGTCCTAAATCTTTCATCTCAAATTCTTCACTTAGTTGGGCTTTAACCTTTCTTATCTCTCCTTTATCTTTTGCTGCTATCAACATGTCATCAACATAAAGAAGTAGATACACAAAAGAACCATCACTGTTTTTCTTAAAGTAAACACAATTGTCTAAACTACTTCTTTTGAAATCATGAGAAGTCATAAAGGAATCAAACCTCTTGTACCCTTGTCTTGGTGATTGTTTCAAACCGTAAAGGGACTTTCTCGACAAGCAAACATAGTCCTCTTTTTTGAGACTATAAAACCCTCTCGTTGTTGCATGTAAATATCTTCCTCAAGTTCTCTATGCGTAAATGCGTTTTACATCTAACCGCTCAAGCTCCAAATCATGCATGGCCACAATACCAAGCAAAGCTCGAATCGAACTATGCTTAACAACTGGAGAGAACACATCTGTGAAGTCCACTCCTGGAATTTGACTGTAACCCTTTGCAACAAGCTTTACTTTATATCTGGATTCTTCAACTCCTAGAGTCCCTTCTTTCTTTTTAAACACCCATTTACAATGAACAGCCTTTTTACCTTTAGGAAGTTTCACAAGGTCCCATGTTCTGTTTTTGTGGAGTGATTCCATCTCTTCTTGCATAGCAAACATCCACTTTTCTGAGTCTTCACAGCTAACCGCCTCAGAATAATTAGATGGCTCTTGATTCGCATCTATATTTTTAGCCACATTTAAAGCATAAGCAACTAGATCAACCTCGGCATTCTTCTTTGGAAGTTTAATTTCTCTTCTAGTTTTGTTTTTGGCGATAGAATATTGTGGTGAAGAAGCAACTCTATTCTCAATTTTTATTCTGGCTTGAGGAGTTGACTCTGTACTAATCTGATGCTCCACCTGCTTTTGATTTTATTTATTGGAAGAGTCTTTAAGAGATAAGTTAGGTAGCATAGCAGTTTCATCAAAAACAACATCTCTGCTAATCACAACTTTTCTATTTTCAAGACACCATAACTTATACCCTTTTACACCAGCTTTATAACCAAGAAAAATGCATTTAATAGATCTCGGTTCCAATTTTCCATTATCAACATGAGCATACGCAGGACACCTAAAAATCTTTAAATTAGAATAATTAGCAGGATTACCAGACCATATCTCTTGTGGAGTCTTTTTCTCAATGGCAACGGATGGAGATCAGTTGATCAAAAAACATGCAGTAGAGGCCGCTTCTGCCCAAAATGCCTTCGGTAAGTTGGCATTTGACAACATACATCGAACCTTCTCTATGATCGTTTTGTTCATTCGTTCTGCAACGTCGTTTTGCTGTGGAGTATGACAAACTGTCAAGTGTCTCATGATCCCTTTTGACTTGCACAATCTATTAAACTCATCAGAACAAAACTCTAAGCCATTGTCTGTGCAGAGGTATTTTATCTGTTTTCCCTTCTGTTTTTCAATCATAATTTTCCAAGATTTAAATGCGGAAAACACATCGCTTTTCTGCTTCAGGAAAAACGCCCAAACTTTTCTGGAAAAATCATCAATAAAGGTTAGCATATAATTAGCTCCACCTCTCGAAGGTACTCTGGATGGCCCCCACAGATCAGAATGAATATACCCCAACGTTCTCTTCGTGTTATGGATTCCTATAGTGAATCGAACTCTCTTTTGCTTCCCAAAAATACAATGCTCACAGAAATTTAGTTTGCAAATTCCTTGCCCATTAAGAAGTCCTCTTTTGCTTAATTCTTCCATGCCATTCTCACTCATATGCCCTAGGCGCATATGCCAAAGTTTAGTAATATCATCATCTGACAAGGAAGAGGAAGCGACAGTTGCATCACCGATATGATGAGAACACATAAAACATATAACTTGACAATCTTTCTCGCCCTTTCATCACAACAAGGGACCCTTTGAAATATTTAAAACCCCACTTTCGGTGTGTATCTGCCCTTTTGAATCAAGAGTACTCAACGAAATTAAATTTCTTTTCAATTCTGGAACATGCTGCACGTCACTAAGTGTTCTGACAACTCCATCAAACATCTTAACTTTAATTGTTCCAACACCTGCGATTTTACACGAAGCATTATTTCCCATCAAAATAACACCTTCAGATACTGTTTCGTAAGTTGTAAACCAATCCCGATTGGGACTCATGTGGAAAGTGCAGCCTGAATCAAGTATCCACTCCTCACTTACTTTAGAATCATTGACAGAAGCGACTAGAAGTTCACCATCGCCGTAGTCTTCTACAACATCAGCTTCATCAGAATTTTCTGGTTGTTTTCCCTTTTGATTCGCAGCCTCCCTTTTAATCTTATTTTGTAGCTTATAGCACTCAGATTTAATGTGCCCTTTTTTTCTTGCAGAAGTTATAAGTTTTACCTCTGTTTGAAGACTTCGATCTACCCTTAGATTTACCATGAGGATTCCGTTCCTGTGTCCTACCACGATCATCATCAGCATTCCGATCTTGTCTCCCACAAACAATGAGACCCTCTCCCTGAGAGTCGGGTTTAACCACAAGATGCTTCATCTTATCATACGAGGTTAAAGAATCATAAATCTCATCAACTGCGAGAGACTCGCGACTATATAAAATCGTGTTTCTAAAGGTTGAATAAGACGGGGGCAACGAACAAAGTAGAATCAACCCTAGATCTTCCTTATCATACTGAACCTCCATGGCCTCCAAGTTTGAGAGAATTTCTTTAAACACTGTTAAGTGTTCGTGTACAGACGCACCTTCCTCCAAACGATGAGCATAAAGACGTTGCTTCATATGCAACTTGCTTGTTAGAGTTTTCGACATACATATTTGTTCTAGCCTCTTTCATAATGCAGCGACAGTTTTCTCTTTCATCACATCCTGCAAAATTTCGTTGGACAAATGCAGATGTAATTGTGTTAATGCCTTTCGATCCTTACGCTTCTTCTCTTCATCTGTTAATGTCGAAGGCATCTTATCTATCCCTAGCAGGGCATCCTGCAGATCCATCTGTGCAAGAACTGCTTGTATCTTAATTTACCACAACGCAAATCTGGTGTTGCGATCTAACAGCGGAATTTCATACTTCAAAGACTCCATTACCGTGATCGAGATGAATAACCCGGAAGCTCGGATACTAATTTGAGAAAAAATAAAATAAAGAATACACAAATTTTACGTGGAGACCCTTTCGGGAAAAAACCACGGGCAGAGGAGAAGAAAATTCACTATGTCGAAAAATTTGAATCAAATACAATAGGAATAGACTATGTCTATTTATAGGCTTGCAAAGCCATATTCTAGTAGGATTGAAACACCTTATCCTAATCAATATAAAATAGATGAAATTTAATAAGGTTTAAAAACCTTATTCTAAAATAAAATAAAAGAAGTCTAGTTCTATATGGATTTTACTTTTATTTTATTTTCCATCGTATTTTATTTAAATAAGAATTTGGGTCACTTAATTCTAACAATCTTATTGGACCAGGTACTGCATGCCTAAAATAACACTACTAAAATATTTTACAATAGTACAGAGTAGCCAAAAAGCTATAGCATCGAACATAATTTATCAACATGCATATGAATATGTTAAAATTATATCTATTTAAATAGAATGGTTAATTCCCAAGATTAATTCCACCAATTATTACCAAAGGTTAATTTCATGTCTCGAACTACAAACAACAAAAAATTGAAGCTTACCGTCGTCCAATAGTAATGGAATTCTGTCTGGATATTTTACCCTAACTCTTGCTCTGCAAGACTTTTCTCTATAAAACGCCAATCAAACCACAAATTAATAGAACCCAATCAAACAATTATACGCAAATGCAAATTATAGAACCCAATAAAACCACACAATAAATCAAAGCTTACTATCATCCAACAGTAATGGAATTTTATCTATTTTTTACCCTAACTCTTGCAGCCTCTGCGAGACTTTTCTCTGTAAAAAGACAAAAACAAATTAACAAAGGCAACCAAAAAATAGCTAAATCAACAACAAAAACTAATACTAATACAAAATATCAGTAAATACTTAACTTCAACTGTTTTCTTCAACCCGAAACCCAACTTCTGAAACCCTTGCCCTTTCTTAATTTGATTTTCTATAGATGGGATTATGGGGTATTGACTGGAAGGTCGGTGGGAGGGGCGAATCTTATGGATTTCAAATCGGGGAAAAATCGTTAGGGATTTGGGATGTTGAATTCGGGAATGGGTGATAGAACTGGGGAAAAACAAGGAAAATGATAGATGGGATTACAGGGAATTGACTGGAAGGCCGATGGGATGGGTGAATCTTCGGGATTTAAAATCGGGGAAAATTGGTTAGGGATTTAGGGATTTAGGATGAGGAAGAAGGGGGAAATAGAACTGGGGAAAAATAAGGGAAATGGCTGTAGCCTAAATGACGAAAAAGTAAATAGGGATAAAAGTAATGTGTTAAACGACGAAGTTTTGAACAAAATAATTTAACATTAGCGGCGTTTATAACCTAGTGCCGCTAAAAACCACCTATTGTGGCGTTTAGCCTTAAAACGCCACTAATAATATAATAAAACGACGCCGTTTTTGTTTTAACCGAAATCACCTTAGCGGCGTTTATACCCTAGGGCCGCTAAAACGCACCTATTGCGGCGTTTAGCCCCAAAACGCCACTAATAATATAACAAAACGACGCCATTTTTGTTTTAACCGAAATCACCTTTAGCGGCGTTTATAGACTGGTGCCACTAAAAACGCACCTATTGCGGCGCTTTGCGCAAAACGCCACTAACAAATCCAATAAAACGGTTCCGTTTTGTTTAATACATAATGATATTTTGCGGCATTTTTATAAAAAACGCTGCTATATCAAACCTTTTGTGGCGTTTTCTAAATAAAGGCCGCTAATGCCCTTTAAAATTAATACTATTTAATATATAAATTAAAAACAATATAAATTAAAAAAATCACTTATATACCCAGAAAAATTTAAAATTATTTTAAATAATAGTATTTTAATTTTTTATTTAAATAAATAATTTTTAAAATTTAACTAATATTTCAAAGAATTACATAAAATTTGAAAACTTGAAAATTTTTAAAATTTTAATTCTTTAAAATTTGAAATTATTTAATATATAGATTAAAAATAATCAGTTATATACCCAAATAAACTTTAAAATTATTTTAAATAATAGTATTTTAATTTTTTAACATATATTTTTCACACTAATTACCCTAAACCCCTAACCCATGTCCCTTAACCCTAAAACCCCTAACACTTAAATTCTAAACCCTAAACCCTATAACCCATAAATTCATAACTCTTAACCCCTAAACCCTAAGCCATAAAGCATAAACCCTAAACTTCTACCCATTAATCTCTTACCATTACCCCCTTATCATCTAAACTTTAAACGATTAAAGTTTAGCATATATTTTTATAATTTTGAAATGATTAAATAAAAAATTTTCCACTATTCAAAGGGATGAAGTTCAATTTTACCTTTAAAATTTTTCAAAATTTCAAAAAAACGAAATGGAAAATTTTTCATTTTTAGAGGAGCAGATACCCTTTCAACCCCCTACTTATGCCCCTAAATATATATTAATTATAAGGTTTAGGATCTAATTAGTGAATATGATTCACTTGAGATTAACATACTATATACCCATGGCTATTAAACCTTAAACCATAAAACCCTAGACCATAGACCTTAAACCCTAAACCCAAAAATAAATGTAATCAATATTAAGTATTGTTTAATCAATATTAAGTATTGTTTCCATAGTTTATTATGAACATAAACTGGTTTAGGGTTTTAAGGGTAATAGTTTAATGTTTATGGGTTTACTGTTTCAGGGGTTATAGATTAGTGTTTATGATTTTTTGAGGGGTTAGGACTTTAGGGGATCTGTGAGACTTTTAGTGGCGTTTTGACCACAAACGCCACTATTGATCCTGTTTTTAGCGGCGCTTTTGGTAAAGCGCTGCTAATGCTCTGATTTTTAGCGCCGCTAATGCTCCGTTTTTTAGGGCGTTTTACCAAAAGCGCCGCTAATGTTCTGTTTTTAGCAGCATTTTTGATAAAACGCCGCTATTGCTCTGTGTTTTACAATTTTTGCGGCGTTTTATTAAAACGCCGCGAAAAATGCCGCTAAAGCCCTATTTTCTTGTAGTGTTTGTTTCTATTAATATTTTTTCAGAAATGATATGAAAATGTAGTATCTATCATTATAGATAGAAAATATTTATCTTATTTGGTATTGAAACAAACAAATATTATTCTAATATTTGATAATACAAAATCGGTTGAAAGCTCGAAGAGTTAATATATCACTATCTAAAAAGCATAAAATTTGTGATGGTTAATGCATTACTTTTAAAAGTTCTTTGCAATGGATCTCATATTGAGATTGTGAATAAGGAAAATATTATATTTCATATGAATAAAATAAGGGATTGAGTTATTAATTTATAATCTTTATATTATTATTTTAAAGGTTGAAAACAAAATATTTGACTGTGAAAGATCTACTCATGAGCAATAGAATATGATAATTCTATTTAAAGCTTATTATGGTTGGATGCACCTAAAGTTGCAAGTATTTTTTAAAAACTATGAGTATAACTCTACAGTATTTAGAATAAGTTCTCAATTAAAATTACGTGGTAAAATATTACTGATGAGAACTTACAAAAGAAAAAACTTATGTATAAAAAGTCATTGGTTATGTACCTGTTATACACATGGAAAATAAGATACACTTTCAAAGTTTGCTATTAATAGATTTTTGTGCATTTGAAGATTTTGGCATATTTCCTGAAGCGAATACTGCATATAATTATTTGGAAATTATATTTATTGACTTGGTGGCATTATAGGCTTCACATTGATTTAGACATTTTCAGTAGTAAATGTCACAACAATACTTATATGTGAATACAAATTAAAAGGAATGATAATAAAATTATCAGTTTGTTACAATTTAGTACAATTGAAACACATGTTAAAGTAAACCATAAGTTTACTAATATAAATGCGTTTACTACTTGGCGTGACCAGTTCGACTATCCTGGATCGTATATGATGCTAAAATTAATTGAGAAATCATATGGATATCCATTAAAGAGCTAGAAGATTCTTTAATTTAAAGAATTCTCATTTGTTGCTTGTTCTCAATAAAAATTGGTTCTTAGAAACTCACTAACTAAAGTTGAGATTTAATGTCTTGCATTTCTGAAATGAATATGGGCCCATTCATCCACCACATGGATGGTTTTGATATTATATGATATTAGTAGATGCATTTACAAAATAATCACATGCGTTACCAACTCGCAACTTGTCGTTTGCGAGATTGCTTGTTTAAATGATTAATTTTAGATTATACAATTAAAACAATTCAGCTTGCTAATGTTGGTGAGTTTACATCCCAAGTTTTCAATGATTATTGCATGTCAATTAGGATAAAAGTTGAACATCCCGTAACTCATGTTCACACACAAAATGATTTAGCTGAATTGTTTATCAAATGCCTCCAACTAATAGCTAAACCATTACTTATGAGAACAAAACTTTCTATTTCAACATAAGATTCATGCTTGTATTGATTTACATGTTGTACGCATCAAACTAATAAATTATAAATACTCTCCATTACAATTGATTTTTGGTCAAGAGCCAAATATTTTCCCATTTTACATTTTTTGGATGTGATGTTCTAACTGCTCCCACAACACGCAGGTCATAGTAAGAGATTGTGAATGTATATTTATATGAGTCTCCTTATAATATTTTTGAGCAATTGATTCAAGATTTAATTGTGACATGAGTTGTCAGTTTTTCCAACATTAGGGGGAGAGAAACAATAACTTGTAATGAGTTAGGGGGAGAGTAATTGAACAAGAAGTTCATTAAGGATAACTCATTATAAGTTAACTGTTAGATGTATCTACAACCTTAATGAGAATAACCAAGTGTTATATACCATCTAATATTTTAATTTGAACCAAAGTCCTAGTAGGACAATCAGTTAGAATAAATAATAGATTGGTCAGTTCCAAAGATGAAAATTATTCTAGATGGTCATATAGTGGAGGCGGGTGCTCCAGAAGAGACCCAAGACATAACTAATAAGTAAAACTTTAGAAGAGATTCAGGAACCTAAAACTGAATTTTAAAATAATGAAAATAAGAGATCTCGATAAGTTTTATCAATTCGAGAAAATGTGGAATCGGATAATAAAAATGGCTGACAATGATTTTGCATGCAATATTATTATTGAAATAATAAAATAAAATGAGGATCTTAAATAAATCTATTGAGAAATATAGATATGGAATAAATTGATCAAAATAGAAAGACACAACTCAAGTGAAATTAAATTCGTGGAGTTTTTGGACCAGTAGTCCAAATATCTAAAGGTATAAAGCCAGTGAGGGTGCCATTGAAATAGTTTTGCAAAAGCAGAATAAAAATATGAAGTTTTTCGCTTAGTCCTGGTATTGATTATGAAAAGATATAATATTCTTTTGTGGTAGATGCAATAACTTTTAGATATATTATTAAATTGACAATTCATAAAAGATTTAACTTGCGTCTAATGGTTATTGTTACAACCTTTTATGAATCACTATATATTTAAGTTTATATTAAAATCCTTGAAGAATTTAAGATGCTAGAAGCGTATTGAAATTCTTGAGAAATTGTTCATTTATATGAATTGAAATAATTTGAACATATGTGGTAAATTCGACTTAGTGATTAGTAGTTGAAGGAGGATTATAAAATGATCCAAAATACATATTTTTGTTTTTATAAAAGAATCATGATTAAAGTTTGTTATGATTATTGTTGAATCTCCTGAAGAGATCAAAATATATTTCCCCAAATTTCACTCACTCATGACTTTTAAAAGAATGGTAATATAAATGCTTAGCAAATACATTCAAATAGTCATTTGAAAAACTAGTATTCAAGATTGATGAGAAAATATGTGATGTTTTCATGAGGGGGAGTAAATACGCGTTGCACTCTTTTTCCCTTAATCGAGGTTTTGTTCCGTTGGGTTTTCCTGGTAAAGTTTTTAATGAGGCAACATATTATGCATATTATAGATTGTGTACTCTTTTTCCTTCATTATGTTTTTATCCCATAGGGTTTTTCCTAATAAGGTTTTAACGAGGCACATTATCTATCAATGGACATCCAATGGGGAGTATTATGAATATTTTATTAAGTGAATGTCCATCATGATTAAGATAAAGTTTTAATGTACTTTAAATTCTAATAGTTATTAGAATTAGATCTCTACTTCTTTTATACTTCTTATACCTATAAATAGAGACTCTGATGAAGCATTGTAATCATCCCTTTTGATCAATACAGTACATTCTCTATTGCTTTCATATGTGCTTTATTCTTTATTTTCTTCATCTCTCTTTATTTTATCACACTTTAATTATTATCCTATAATTTTATCATTTATTAATAATGACTAATTTATCCTAATTTTCATCCTTAATCAATACTTTAATATAATTTTAATGATATGTATACTTTAATTAATCATTTTAATCTTTACTTTTATAATTTCTTAATAAAATTATAAAAATAACCATAAAATCTGCCAACAGTCTCTCAAAATTGTTCTAAAAAAACTTCAAAAGTATACTGAAACATAATTAATGGAATTTGATTGACTAAAACTTTAGGTACAATTAAATTGTATAACCACAAATACAAGTAACACTAATATAATACCGGAACAAATTTATTACCATATAAGTACTTAATTGATCATTCTTTTCTAATCAATTATATTTAATCCTATAGTAAAGTACCATTTAATAGCAAAATTGATAACAAGCTTTGCTGACACAGTTTTACCAAATCCTGACTATTATCAGTTGTTCTATTTTTTTTTTCTTGTGCCTTCCTTCCAAAGCAAGTAGTGTCTCCTCTTTGTTTTCTTGTTGAAACCCTAACCACCCAAGGGATGTACGACTACCATCCTCATATTTTCCAACACAAATAATGTGACAAAAATGCAGCAGCTCTCTCCTCTTTCACAAATCAGGCCAAGTTTCGTTAAAAGAACCCTAAGATCTAAAGACCTCCAAACAAGATATGAATAAAAATTACTCTGATCATTCGTCTCTATTAGCCAATGAAGTCAATTCTGAACTATGTCTCTCTTTATATTTTTCTGGTTTCTTATTCTCAATTTGCTTCTTATAGGTTCAATTTCGTTTGGGAGTTAGGGTACAAGTCTTGAATGGTTTTTTTTACTATTTCAAGTTAGATGGAGGTGGATAGTGGCTATGGGTGAAAGGTTCAGTTGGGTTTGTTTGTTGGCGTTTGAGGATAGGTTTATTGCTGAATGGTTGGAAGTTAAAAATGGTTGTATTGATTTAGTGGTGCAAATATTACTAAAGGAGTTATGCAGTTGATGTTATAGTGAAGAGAAGATGTTGGAAATGGGACATGGGTAATAGAGGTGGATGTGGTATTGACTAGGTAGTGAGTGGATTGACAAGTAAATGGTGGCTTGGTGTGACATCCCAAACTAAGACTATCTTACCCGAATTTTGAGCGACACATTAGCCACTGAGATAGTTCTTCGAAAAACTACCATAAATCACACCAACCATCCATACTCACTATACATATTCAAAATATTTCGTACAAGCATTTAGTCTTATGAGCATGCTTTTCTAAATCAAATAATAAATCATATAATAAGCGAAATAAGGTATACCTAAATTTCGATAAACTCTACTAACTACAAAATATCTCCTTAATTCATACAAGAAGTATCATAAAATTTAAATAACAAATTCAGCCAAACAAACAAGCATAAAAATAAAAAGTCCCAAAAATTAAACAGTCCGAATAGTACACTTACCCCCCTTAAAGAAATGGTTTATAAATTGTCCAAATATGGCCTAAGTTCGCATGCAATTAATGTGGGCCCTCATAACCTCGTGGATTCACACACAAAAAGCAAAGTAAACCTCACATTTGACAGGGGTTCGCAATTCACGTTATAAGGTTTGCACACCGCATATATATACATTTATATATAAATTAGATAATACAACCCTTTTGACACATATATAAATATAACCCACGCATGCATATAATACAAAACCCTTTTAATGCAAAATTATATATATATTATTTTTAATAAAACCACCGCATGCATTTAATGTATAGCAAAACCCCCTTTTTCTTATGTTTGTATAATATATATTAACAGCTCGCATATATATGTATTTAACAGTTCGCAGAGTTATATTATATATCCAAACTTTAGTTTCCGATATATATAATATATATTTTATCTAAACTTGGACGCATATATACATTTGTTTAAGGTTCGCATAATCATGTAAAAATTCATGCGTACAGTTTCATGTTAAGAGTTTGCACAACGCATGGAAGAAGTTCACTCCAAGAATAAGGTTTGTAAAATGCATAAGTTTAATACACAACATTAAGATGGGGTTCGCACGTTTTACTTCACTTCCAATCATACGTGATTTCGTTTTCAAGTGCCATACATAGAGTACTCACCTTGATTCACCACAACTTCAACAATGTGACCTTCTCCTTGCCTTTGTCTCCACTAGTCGATGCTCTACAAGTATTTTTAGCTCCGCATGAAAAAATACACATCACATATTGTCTAAAACAATTGAATTCATTCACTACTCAACTGCAGCACTCTACTTGCACTAACTTTGACAAATTTTTATTATATTATTACTTGTCTTTATTCCCTAATTTTTAACCCTCCTAACTTACATATATTTGTAGATCTAGATTATTAATTAAAGGTAACCTCACTAAACCCTATTCCTTCAAGAAAACCATTATTCATCATCTTCCTCAAGAGCAAAACTCTTTGGTTTATAAGTTTTGTTAAAAACTTTGCTAAATCGAATCGGTTTATAAGTTTTGTTAAAAACTTCGCTAAATCGAATCGTAAACATTTTATTTTTATTAAAGTTCTTCGAAAATCATTTTAGAAAACATTTCATAGCTTTGGCAGCTTCAATCCACCATTTTATGAAGCCAAACATTAAAAACAAAAAAAAAAGATTATTCATATTTCTTATCTAAACAGTAGGTACTTTAGCTAAAAGCATTTCATGTATATTTGATATGAAAATAAATTGTTTACCTTCAATCTAGCTACCCTCGCAACTCCCGAGTGGCCACTCAATGACCGAATCAAAGTTTAAGAAAAATGGTGTTGATTGCTTGGAAAATGTAATGTGCAAGAAAATTTAAAAGGAAAATTAACTACCGGATGCAACAAATTTTTGAAATGAAGAAAGTGTGGTAACGTGAGGAAGAAAATGAGCACTGATGGCTTTATAACCAAATCCATTAATTAAAATTGGTTTATTTGTCCTATAGATCCCTCCTAATTCTACCCCTGTTTTAATAAATCCCCCATTAACCATTAGTCCTAATTTACCTATTTATGTTCTCTAGTTTAGCTTCTACTCCTATTTAGACCTAATTACTAACGTGCTTTCTATTTTCTGTATTTTTAATCTATAATTTAATGCCAATACTACCGACCCGTTTTCCAGGATGTGACACTTAGCTTAATTGAGGAAAGTTGGTGATGGAGGTGGTATGGTGATTGGACTGTTGAAAGGTGTTTGATGATGTGTAGCGGTGATGGTGTAGAAAGATCCAATGATAAATTAGTTGAGAATAATTTACTGGGTTTTTTTTTCTGAAAATTCTAATTGCTAACTCCTCATTCTCTATTTTTGGTGTTGTTTTTTTCCTATAATTTCAAAGTACCTAGCATGAGACATGACAATCTTGCAATCGTTATAGTTCGCCAAAAAGTACTACTATATTAATGTTGTAACACCCCAAAATATCTAGGATTAGATTAAATAAATAACTAAAAAATGACCTTGGTTTGATAGTTAAGTAGTTAGCACTCCTTAGAGATCCCAAGTTGTACCCACACCTCTTACATTTTTTTCCTTTCTTTTTCAGCAAACAAAGATGAAAATCACTTTAAAACAAATATTAAATGGAGTAAAAACTTATCAAGTATGGGTAGGAGCCCAATGGTTAAGCATTCTCCCTTATTTCCCCTAACTTACTCGTGTTTGAGCCTTATCTCTTCTCTTCCTATTTTTTATTTTTTTGATAGAAGGAGTAAATTTACCCTTTAACCCCCAAATTTGAAAACCCTATGTTCTTAGCATTTTCTAGTTACAATTGAACTATAACTTTATTTTTCCAAATTAGACTAAATTTTTGCTCTCCTTTCCCCATAATTTTTCTCTCTTTGCTTTCCCATCTTCTTCTTTGGAAAATATTGTTATCTTCGTTGCTGAAATTTATTTTGATCCCAAATAAAAAAATTATTCTCGATTTCAACTCGTTTCTCAATCAGACTTGTAGTCATCATTAGAGAAGTTTTTAATCCTTGCCAAGAATCAGTAAGTTCAAATCAATCCTAGTAACTAATCCCAAATTCTCGTAGTATTTATATTCGCTGTCAATATTTCATACATATTAATGAATCTTGTCGAAATTCTTAGTCAAATCTTAAAAACCATTATTAATTATTGCGTAAATGTCGTTTAGAGCATTCAATTTAGGTACCTCAAACCAGATCTAAGCGCGATGTGTGTTCTTTAACAAGCAAATTGAGACAAATTGTGCTTCAAGATAGGGCCACACTACCAGTCACAAGGGCGTGTAGGCCACATATGTGGACCATACAACCTTTTCATAAAGCCATGTTCCCCTTGAAACCCTAAGATATTTGATTTGTACACGACTTACCACACGGTCGTGTTTCTCCTGTACCTGATTTCGACATGGCCTTAGTCTATTAACCTAGTCACACAACAGTGTACCCTCTTCACACAATCTAGGGCTTCCACACAATCAGCAAATGTTGTGAAGGAAACCTAGTGGCTTATGTTATAAGTGTTGCCGAAAGCACTGATTCAACTGATCCTTCATGTTATTATGAGGTAGTTCAAGCCTTTGATTCTAGCAAATGGCTTATTGCAATGGAAGAAAAGATGGAATCGCTTCAAAAGAACGAGACTTGGAGGCTAGTTAAACCACCTATCAGTTGTAAATAGGTGTCTAATTAGAAGGAAGGTTCAGGGCCTAACGACAGTAGGTACAAGGCAAGTTTGGTTGCAAAGGGCTACAGTCAAGTGGACACTACAATAAAACAAGCCTACCGCGACACTTTTTTTGACCTAAGACAACGCAAAAAAGGTTGGCATAGGTTTCACGACGCTTCTCTCGACACTTTCAAAAAGGTTGTCTATAATACAGTTGGCATAGGCTCCACGACACTTTTGAAAAATCATTGGCATAAGTCAACATAAGCCAACCCTTACTGAAGGGTTGGGAAAGGCCTAGTCAAGGCCAACCTTTAAAAAGGGTTGGGATAAACCTAGTCAAGGCCAACCTTTGAAAAAGGTTGTGATAGACCTGTCTAAGGCAACCTTAAAAAGGTTGGGCTAGACCAGTTCTAAGATAACCTTTTAAAAAGGTTGGGATAGACCTTACTTAAGATAACATTTAAAAAAAGTTGGGACAAACATTGTCTAAGGCAACCTTTAAAAAAGATTGGGATAGAATCATCTAAGGGAACCTTAAATAGGTTGGTATAGACATTGTCTAAGGCAACCTTTTAAAAAGGTTGGGATAGACCAGTCTAAGGCAACCTTTTAAAAAGGTTGGGATAGACCTTGTCTAAAGCAACTTTTAAAAAAGGTTGGGATAGACCTGTCTAAGGCAACCTTTGAAAAATGTTGGGATAGACCAGTTTAAGGCAACCTTTTAAAAATGTTAGAATAGACCTTGTCTAAAACAACCTTAAAAAAAGGTTGGGATAGACTTGTTTAAGGCAACCTTCAAAAAAGGTTAGGATAGAATCGTCTAGGGTAACCTTAAAAAAGTTCTTTAAGGCAACTTTTAGAAAATGTTAGGATTGACTTGTCTAAGACAACCTTAAAAATGTTGGAATAGGCCCATTTAAAGCAACCTTAAAAAGGTTGGAATAGACTTTTTTTAAGGCAACAAAAAAAAAGTTGGGATGAGCTTGTCTAAGGCAACCTTAAAAAGGTTACGGTAAACCCATCTAAGGGAAACTTAAAAAGGTTGGGATAGATCTTTGTCTCATGTCCAATTTTTTTTTACGATGTTTTCTCCGATTTTTGAAAGCCTATTTTGGTGAAATATGAGCAAATAATCGTCTAGGGTAACCTTAAAAAAGTTGTCTAAGGAAACTTTTATAAAATGTTAGGATTGACTTGTCTAAGACAACCTTAAAAATGTTGGAATAGGCCCATTTAAAGCAACCTTAAAAAGGTTGGAATAGACTTTTTTCAAGGCAACATAAAAAAAGTTGGGATGAACTTGTCTAAGGCAACCTTAAAAAGGTTACGGTAAACCCATCTAAGGGAAACTTAAAAAGGTTGGGATAGATCTTTGTCTCATGTCCAATTTTTTTTTACGATGTTTTCGCCAATTTTTGAAAGCCTATTTTGGTGAAATATGAGCAAATTTGTATGTATTGGGTTTGGAAAAGTTTGAGACAATATTAATTGAACAATTAATTAACATAAAATGATCATATAAATACAAAATTACCATTGAATAATGCAGTTAGTAATTTATATACAAAATCCTAATAGAAGCAGTCAACAAGTTGCGAACATGTTGTCAACCTAATTCACATGACATCAAAAAATTATACAAAATCCTAACGGAAGCAATCAACACATTGCAAACATGTTGTCAACTTGTTTTCCGTGACATAAAAAAATTATGGGACAACTGCATTCATCAACCTCTATAACATATATATATAATACATAATATGCAGTAAGCCTCATTCATCATCATCCGAACTAAAGGCTTTATCATCAAGTCCACTACTCTGAAATTTAACTGGAAAAATGACAATGTACATTTTCTACTTATATGAGTTAAATGAGAAACAACATTAACACATGGGAAGAATATTTTAGTATTAACCAAAGAACCATAAATTGAAGTTAAATAAAGAATTTCATCAGTACATCCACTAATTATTAATTGAGCAAGCAATGAAGATATCAAATAATAACCTAGCATTCAGTTACAACAATCAATGTCTATTAAATCATTAACAAACTTATTAACAATCTAGTTATAAAACAGTCACCTTACTATGCTTACTATGAAAAACCTTGTACTTACTTGACATTCCTTTTGCCATACACTCGTTGAGGAGAGCCCTATACTTTTTGTCACGAGCATCCATCATATCCATGAACTTTGCTTCTTGAATTTCAGTTAATTTCATAAATCTTTCTTCTGCCTCAGCTATCAAATGAGCTTCTCGCTCTGCGGCCTCAGTGTGAAATCGAGATTCTACTTCTTCGAGCAAAGTTTTCTCTCGAACTGCTTGTTCAGCTTGAATTGTTTGTATTTGCTCGACATGTTTAGCGCTCATCTCTTCAATCAATGTACTGATGGCTGATGTAGATTTGGTCATCCCACGTCCATATCCCAACATTTTTCCATTCTGTTAGGGCTGAACACTTGTGTATACACCTCGTTTTCTAATGCAATATTATCTTGAGGTGCGAAAGAACTCTCAGGTGTTGGCATAGAGTCTTTAACCCTCTTGCATGCTTCATCCTACAGTTCTCTTTCATTAGAAAAATCTTTTTTGAAAAAAAAGTAAAATTGATTTCAAAATAAATATAAATAAATAATACCCATTGTTTCTTACATAAACTTGTTTTGTTACCTCACTGCTCAATTTGTCACTCCAATCTTTCCGCAAATGTTGAAATCTAAACTGCTCCAAACACTAGGGTTCACGGCCTTCACTCTCAGCCTATTATACAACAAAACAATAGTTGTTAACAATATTCACCAATGAGCGTAGAATAATTAATATAAGTTACATATTGATTAATATGTAATACTTACAAATTGTGCATTGAGGGTCGCATATCCTATGTTACTAGCGGTGTAATACCCTTAACCCGTATCCGTCGTTGAAATAGGGTTACGAGGTATTACCAGACAATACATCTCATTTCCATGCATTTATGCATTCATTATCATTATCCATTCTCAAACACTCATATTGTCCCTTATAAGGTTCTACGAGACCTTAAAACATACTTAAGAGTGGTTCGGGACTAAATCGATCACATTTAAAAGTTTACGAACAGTTAGAAAAATTTCATGAAATCATAGGTCACATGCCCGTGTGAACAGGCCGTGGGCCTTACACAGTTCCTAGACACGCCCGTGTCATAGGCAGTGTGAAAATAGGGCATACATACTGATTTGGGTCACACGGTCGACCACGCGCCCGTGTGTCTAGTCTGTGTACCCTTCGAAATGGCCACACACGCCCATGTACCAAGACTGTATGCCTCATACGGCTACCAGACACGCCCCTGTCTAGGCTGTGCTCGAGATTGATTTGAATTTCTAATTATTCTCCAGGGGACACATGGCCGTGTAATATAACTGTGTATCGTACACGGTTGAGACACACGCCTGTATGGACAAAAATAGGCCATTTGAAAAGCTAATTTGCCACCCTTTCCACAAGCATACATAGCAACCAAAATAGCACCATTTAACATCTTTAAGCAATTAAAACATGCCAATTCATACTCATATAATGCCATCTATTCACAACCATTTAAAACACTCAATTCCATATACAAAACATACCAAATCATTGTGCCAAAACTATCACAATTTACCTAATTCCAAATGCATTAACTCATCAACTTACCCTCAATTTTCAAGTCACTTAATATACCATATCATCATCTGAAAACAAACCACAATGAGCCAACTTCCAAGCATTAGCATATCAATTAAAAACTAACCAAAATAACCAACACATAACCACACCAAATAAGTCAACATATAAAGCAGTAAATACATCACATATATAATACTTACCAAACATAATTCAAGCCAACTTTAATGGTAATACATACCAACATTTACAAGTCAAATCTCATGGCTAATATCATAGGTCAAAACATACCAAAAAATGACTCTAGCCTATACATGCCATAAACCATATATAAAATTCAAAATTGGAGGTCCTTATATGATAAAGAGACCATTAATAGGAGTTAGTAGATAAGTATGATGATTCATCTATGGAAAATTTGATAAAGAAAATGACTAAATTGGAAAGTTGAAATAATAAAAGATGATAAGTTAATTAAATAATAAAATATCATCATTTTCATCATCTTGCCCAAATTTTTTTCTGGAAACCCTAGCTAAGAGAAGAGAACACAAGCAAGCTTATTTGGCTTAATTGGGTAAGCATTCTTGTCTCGTTTTTAATGATTTTTATGTTTCCAAGATCGTAATAGCTTAATCTAGCTATCTCAGGGATTAATTTATAAAGTAATCAAAGAACTAGGGTTTTGCCATGGATGAATATGTATGAATTATGAAATTTATGGTAGAAAATGAAAGGTTGTTGATAGATAAACAACTTTTGTAAAGTGAATTTTGATGAAAATGTGATTTAGGGACTAAATTGTAAAAAAGTAAAATTTATGGAAAAATTATTAATTTTATGAATTACTTGAGTTGTAAATGTTACATGTAAAAATAAGTTAGGCTTGGAATAAGGATTAAATTGCATGAATTTTATGAATAACGATTTCCCATATTGGTTGTGGTCCTGCATATATTGTGTGTACGAGCCCAATTTGCAGGCCCAACTTAAACCTACCCAAAACCCATTACAACCCAAGCCCAATAGGCCCAAAACAATGTGGCCCAAACCTTTAAATCAAAACAACAAGAATTTCAAACCCTAGGTGCGCCGCACCTAGGGTCTTCTGACTCCAACCACTGCCTTAGTGCTAGTGGCACCGCCACCACCGTTTGCCTGCCATACAAAGAAGAAAAAATAGTAAATATATAGATGATAAGTTTGTAAATGGCTATAAAAAAGCCAGGTCTAGTACCATTGTAAGCATCGGCACTTGTGAAATAAAAACAATATTAGATTTCAAACATACAAGCAAAAAATAGAGACCCTAGTAACATCAAAAAGCAAGAAATAGCCCAATATCAGAAATCGGAGAACCGAAAATACCAAGGCCTAAGGTGATTTTTACTTTACTCTCGTTTTGTTTTCGGAGCCATTTTTTTTCTCACTTACATACATATATTAAAAACATAAAAAAAGGAGAAAAATACACATTTTGGGCGCGGTGGCCGGCGACGACGGACGGCGGTGGTCCGGCAACTGAGGCTCCACTGGAGAGGAGAAGCTTGAGAGGATTTGGGGGAGAGTTTTTAGCTTTTTCTGGAAAAGAATGAGGAAAATGAAATTTTTTTTTTAAAAAAAACTTGGCTTTTATAACAGGGTAAAACGGCATCGTTTTTGTGCCTAGGGTCTGAACGCCAAAACGGCATCGTTTTGTTTGACCCGCGTGTGACCCGACCCGACGTCTGAGGATCCGCGTGTTTTCTTTTGATGGTCTAATTGCGCAATCGGCCCTTCCGCATTCTTCTGCTTTTAAATTTCATTCTCTTGGTTTTTAATTTATGCCCAGAATTTTTATTTCTTCTCCAATTCGGTCCTTTTGAAGCTGCGCGTTTTGAGACAAGGGGTTATTGTCCGTTTTAGTCCTTCATGGTTATTTGCATGTGTGAATTAATCCCCTCTTCTTTTATTTATTACGATTTGCCCCAAAATTGTGTTCTCAGATTCAATTATATCCTTTCTATTGCTTTTGATTGTTTCTATTTATCTTATTTATATTATTATGTTTGCATTTATTTTTATTTTTATTCTAATACTAGTTTTATTAGCACTTCTATTGTTTTCTGTTGATTAATGTATGTTTATTACATGTATGCGTATGTACATTTCTATATATAATATTATTTTAATTACTTTATTTTAATATTACATTATATCATGTTTACTTTTTTACATTTTAATATTATTATTATTACTATTATTATTATATATTAGTGTATATTTTATGTACATACACGTGTATATATATATATATTATATATAGCATTGTTTTCATTATTTAAGATTTTATTATATTTGCTCTTTGTATTTCTATATTATTATTATTATTATTATTATTATTATTATTATTATTATATAGTAGTGTGTATTTTCATTAAATGTATATATATACGGGATTACTTTTGTTTACTTTACTTTAATATTATTATTATCATCCTTATTGTAATTACTATGACCATTCTTAGTATTAGCATTTTTTATCAATACTTATATGTATGTATTATGTTTTTTAATACCATTTTAATACCATGCATGTTGTGTATATTCTTAAAACTATATTATGTACATATTTTTCAATACCACGTATATTTTTATTATTATTTCTATTATTACGTATATATTTCAATACATGCATGTATGTATTTATGTATTATTATTATTAGTTACTCTGTATATATATCTTTGTTTTCAATAAATATTATTTTTTAATCAAGTACTACGCATTTTACATATATATGTTCCCATTACTTCATATTTACATTATACTATTATTATTCTGTTATTATTATTATCGTTAGTTATCATTGTCACTCTATTTTACCATGTTCTATTTATTTCTATTTATTAACTTATGCATTCGACCATTGCATTTTCTTCATGTATTTGTTTATATTACTAAACCTTACTTTTATCTTCTTATAATTGCCCATATCATTGTTATTAACACCATCGCACTTATTATTGCGTATTAGCACCATAATTTGCTTTCGTGTTTTACTATAAATCACGTTATATTTTTAATCAATACATTAAAAATTTCTTTCATAAAAGTAATATTCCGTATTTGGTAATTGAAACAATCGTGCCCTAACTTACTGGTTTCGACTTCTTCTCATTTTACCTAAATAACGGAGTATTCTTTTTAATCAATATGAGTTAAAAAATGTTTATTCTCGGAGATACGAAGTGTTGTGCCCTAACTTATTGGGTATGATATTTTGTCACCTCGAAATAAGAATTTGTTTTAAAATAAAGGCAATATTCGATGTTTGAGAATTCGAGAAAACGTGCCCTAACTTCTGGGTTTCGATTTCTCTCGTTTATTCTAAATAATCGAATACCCTTTTTATAAATTAAAATACACAAATTTCATAAAAGGCAAGCTCGTTCTCGAAAATTCAAGATGTCGTGTCCTAACTTACTGGATGTGACATTTCATATTTTGAGACGAGAAGGTCTTTAACACTCGAGCATTTTCATAAAGAGGGATCGTATTTCAAAATTTATTTTAAATCTTTTCAATTTTCGATATTAAGACATTAATTAATCAATTAGGTACCAATTTTGGGCGTTACGAGGGTGCTAATCCTTCCTCGTACGTAATCGACTCCCGAACCTATTTTCTTGATTTACGTAGACCAAAATCATTGTTTAAATAAATCAAACCATTTATTAAAAACAACCACTTTTACAAGGTGATCCAATCACACCTAAAAAGATTGGTGGTGACTCCCAATTTTCGTTTCCATTTTCAAAACCAAAGTCGATCCCCGTTTTTTTCAAAAAAATGGTTACGACATTGTGGATACACCACAGCTCGAAAGAGCGTCACGTTATTAGCCCTCTCGAGCTTCCTGTTATATTATTTTTGCGAGCTTCCTGTTAATAGCTCTTCGGAGCATCCCGATTGGTTGTGATTCTGCATATGTTGTAGACACACCACAGCTCGCTTGAACTTCCTAATATATGGCTATCCAGAACTTCCTGATTAATGGCTCTTTAGAGCTACCAGTTATTGGCTCGCATGAGCTTCCCAATTATGGCTCTTATGAGCTTCTCGTTATACAACCCGGATAAACTTCCCGTTATATGGCTCGAGAGAGAGCTTCCCGATTATGCGCTCTAAGGAGCACTTCCGAATATGAATTGATGAATTACTGTTTGTATACTTCAAGTGTACTACCTATGTATCCATTGATATTTCTAATAAATTTAACATGTAAAGTTCTTACATGGAATAATCTGAATTTGAGATGAATTATTATGGAAATGTACATGTTACATGGATACATGATGTGGAAAGCATATGATTATGAAAAATTTACATGATGAGCTCATCTTTGATTCTTGATATTCACATGAAGTACATGACTAACATGTTTCTTGAGATTATATGTGTTTAGGCAAATTGTCAAATTTCGTTGGATGAATTTTGCATGCTTATTTTAAATGTAAATGATTAGTAAGTTAATTTCCCATTATACGAACTTACTAAGCTTTATTGAATGCCCTATTGACCGAAGCAACAGTTCTGGTTCAGCCTGAATCGGGTAAAGAATTTGTAATATATAGTGATGCATCATTGAAGGGCTTAGGTTGTGTTTTGATGCAAGACGATAAAGTAATAGCCTATGCTTCTAGACAGCTTAAGCCATATAAAAAGAATTACCCGATACATGATCTAGAACTAGCAGCTTTTGTCTTTGCATTGAAAATCTGGCGACACTACTTGTTTGGTGAAAAATGCCACATATTCACCGATCACAAAAGCTTAAAGTATTTGATTCCGCAGAAAGATTTGAATCTAAGACAACAGAGGTGGCTGAAATTGTTAAAAGATTATGATTTCATAATTGATTTATCATCAGGGAAAAGCAAATGTGGTTGCAGATGCTTTGAGTAAAAAGTCTTTATTTGTTTTACTAGCAATGAATACCCGATTGTCACTATCTGATGATGGTTCAATCTTAGTTAAGTTAAAAGCTAAGCCAACATTTCTACAGCAGATTTGCAAAGCTCAGAAAAGTGATAATGATTTACAAGTTAAACGGGTACAGTGTGAATCGACTTCTGATTCAGAATTTTAGATTGGATCCGATAATTGCCTGTTGTACAGAGGCAGAGCAAGTGTATCGAGAAATTTAGAGCTTGTACAAAAGATTTTGCACGAAACTCATAATGGTACTATGTCTGTTCATTTAGGGAGTAATAAAATGTATAATAATTTGAAACAGATGTACTGGTGGACGGGAGTGAAACGTGACATTTCTGAATTTGTATCTAGGTGTTTGATATGTCAGCATGTTAATGTTGAACATGAGGTACCTTCATCACTGTTACAACCAGTTACGAAAACGGAATAGAAATGGGAAAAAATTACCAGGGATTTTATATCAGGATTACCTTTATCTCCGAAAAAGAATATGTCATTTGGGTAATCGTTGACCGTTTGACAAAGTCTGCACATTTTATTCCGGTAAGTACAGATTTTTCCTTAGATAGATTGGCTAAGTTATATGTTCCTGAGATTGTCAGATTACACGGTGTACCAGTTTCTATTATTTTTTATAGAGATCTACGGTTCACATCCCAATTCTGGAACAAGTTACAAAAGGCCCTGGGTACGCAATTATATTTTAGTATCGCATTTCATCCTCAAACTGATGGACAATCCGAAATGGGTAATACGAATTCTAGAAGATATGTTTCAGTGTTGTGTTTTAGAATTCGAAGGCAATTGGGAAAAGTATCTACCGTTAGTCGAATTCGCATATAATAATAGTTATCAGTCAAGCATTAAAATGGCACCATATGAAGCTTTGTATGGTCGTAAATGTAAAACTCCATTGTATTGGACTGAGCTTAGTGAGAAAAAGATACATGAAGTTGGTCTGATCCGTTAAACTGAAGAGAAAGTGAAAGTGATCCAAGATAGTTTAAAAGCAACTTCTAATAGTCAAAAATCTTATGCGGATCTTAAACGGAAAGAAATAGAATTTCAAGTTGGCAACAAGGTATTCTTGAAAGTATCGCCTTGGAAGAAAGTTCTTCAGTTTGGCAGTAAAGGCAAATTGAGTCCGAGATTTATTGGGCCGTATAAGGTTATTGAAAGAATCGAATCTGTTGCATATCGATTGGCACTACCACTAAAACTTGACAAGATTCACAATGTCTTTCACGTGTCTATGTTACAACAGTATAGGTCGGATCTTTTACATATTATCTTCCCGATAGAGGTTGGGATTCAGCCTAACATGACTTACATTAAGAAACCGATCAGAATTCTAGCACGTGAGATAAAATAATTGAGAAATAAAAAGGTAGCTCTTGTAAAGGTTCTCTGGCAATGACACGGAATAAAAGAAGCTAATGAAAAAGCAATATCCGAACCTCTTTACTGGTAAGATTTTCGAGGACGAAAATTCTTTAAGAGGAAAAGTTGTAACAGCCCGTTTTAGTGAAATCAGAACAGTGGTTTCGGGACCACAAATCTGAGTCTAAAAGAAAATTTATTTTAATATTATTTTATGGTTTACTTTATGATAGGAATATCATATAAAAATTGTTAAGAAAATTTTACCGATTACATGATTAATTGATAAAATGACCAAATTGCATAAAATGTAAAAGTTGAATTCTAGTAGCTAAAAGGATCAAATAGCTATGGAATTCAAAATTGGAGGTCCTTATATAGAAAATAGCCCATTAATAGGAGTTAGTAGATAAGTATGATGATTCATTCATGGAAAATTTGATAAAGAAAATGACTAAATCGAAAAGTTGAAATAATAAAAGATGATAAGTTAATTAAATAATAAAATATCATCACTTTCATCATCTTTCCCAAAATTTTTTATGGAAACCCTAGCTAAGAGAAGAGAACTCAAGCAAGCTTATTTGGCTTAATTGGGTAAGTATTTTAGTCTCGTTTTTAATGATTTTTACGTTTCTGAGATCGTAATAGCTTAATCTGGCTATCTCAGAGATTAATTTGTAAAGTTATCAAAGTACTAGGGTTTTTATATGGATGAATATGTATGAATTATGAAATTTATGGTATAAAATGAAAGGTTGTTGATAGGTAAAAAAACTTTTGTAAAGTGAATTTTGATGAAATTGTGATTTAGAGACTAAATTGAAAAGATGTGAAATTTATGAAACATTTCTGAATTTTATGAATTACTTGGATTGTAAATGTTACATGTAAAAATCGGTTAGGCTTGGAATAGTATTAAATTGCATGAATTTCATTTTCTGAGCCTAGGGATGAAAACGTCATTAATTAAAAGTATAAGGGTAAAATGATAATTTTACCTAGGATGTGAATTGAATTGAATTGAATATGAATATGAATTGCATTAAATTGAGGTAAATTTACTCATATAAATCCGGATAGATCAAAGACGGAGCTAGATTGAGGTAAAGAAAAAGTAACGGATTAGTAGCATACAAGTTCACGAATATTGTCGAGGTAAGTTCATGTAACTAAATTGTGTATATTTATATGCTTGAATTGAATGTTGTGTATATGTGATTGTATTATTACTATGAATATGAAATTAATATTATATCTGACAATGCCAAACAAACATTAAGTCCTGATTGAATAAATGAAATTCGATGGATATAGGATTTCCTGTATTGGTTGTGGTCCTGCATATGTTGCAGACACACCACAGCTCAAAAGATCGTCCCGTTATTAGCCCTCTCGAGCTTCCCATTATATGGTTCTTACGAGCTTCCCGTTAATAGCTCTTCGGAGCATCCCGATTGGTTGTGATTCTGCATGTGTTGTAGAAACACTATAGTTCTTATGAGCGTCCCGTTATATGGCTCTTCGTAAGCTTCACGATTAAAGGCTCTTTTTGAACTTCCTGATTAATGGCTCCTTAGAGCTTCCTGATATTAGCTCGCTTGAACTTCCTAATATATGGCTATCCAGAACTTCCTGATTAATGGCTCTTCGGAGCTACCCGTTTTTAGCTCGCATGAGCTTCCTAATTAATGGCTCTTCGGAGCTACCCATTATTAGCTCTCATGAGCTTCTCGATTATGACTCATGAGCTTCTCGTTATACAACCCGGATAAGCTTCCCGTTATATGGCTCGAGAGTGAGTTTTTCGATTATGTGCTCTAAGAAGTACTCCCAAATATGAATTGATGGATTACAGTTTGTACACTTCAACTGTACTACCTGTGTATCCATCGATATTTCCAATAAATTCAACAGGTAAAGTTTCGACATGGAATAATCTGAATTTGAGATGAATTGTTATGGAAATTTACATGTTACATGGATATATGATGTGGAAAGCATATGATTATGAAAAATTTACATGATGAGCTCATCTTTGATTCTTGATATTCACATGAAGTACATGACTAACATGTTTCTTGAGATTATATGTCTTTAGGCAAATTGCCAAATTTCTTTGGATGAATTTTGCATACTTACTTTAAATGTAAATGATTGGTAAGTTAATTTCTCGTTTTACGAACTTACTATGCTTTAAAGCTTAGTTTGTTTATTTGACCTGTTTTATAGTAATTCGGAGGCTCATTGGGTTGGAAGCTTGGCAGAGATATCATCACACTATCCATCGGCTCATCTCGGTATATTTAGTAAATTAACTTTGGTATAATGACATGTATAGGATAACTTGGCCAATGTTGGCAGACACATGTTTTGGTTGTAAATAGCCATTGGGATGGCTTCTGATGAATGTGTTTTGATGTATGATATGAGTGTTTAGTAAGGTTAATTGATAGTAAACTTCATAAGTATGTCTATATGCATTTTCAGTCAAATAGGTAAGTTGGATAAACAGATTTATGAAGTGATATGTTATGCATAAGACTTGATTTTAGGCTTGGTTTAAATGTCTTGGACTAGCTTGTGAATGTGTTAAAATGTTTATATAGGTGGAAAACAAATTTGATGAGTAAAGTGGCCTTGAAAATGACCTATTTTCGTCCACACGGGCATGTGTCTCAGCCGTATGTGACACATGGGCGTGTGTCTGAGCCGTGTGTCCCCTGCATCTTTAAAAAATTCAAAACAAAATGCTCAGAATTTACCACACGGCCTGGCACACGGGCGTGTGGTTTGGCCGTGTGACCCTTGCACTTACACACGGCCTAGCATACGGGGTTGTGACTTGGTCGTGTGACCTAAGTCAGAGAGTTACACAGGTTTTAACATGGGCTTGGATACGGCCATGTGCCCTATTTTGAGCGTGTCTATTGGCCGTGTGAGCCACACGGTTTGCCACACGAGTGTGTGTACCCTACATCTAGGAAAAATTTTGAAATTTTGCGAAAAATTCTCTGAGTACCCAGTTTAGTCTCGACTTGTTTCTAATGTATGTTTTGGGCCTCGAATGCTCATATAAGGGAGTTTATGAATAATTTCTGACATGAATGTTAAATAATATGAAATGTCTGTAATTGATTTGTTTATTTCGGTAATGCTCTGTAACCCTGTTCCAGTGACGGATACAGGTTAGGGGTGTTACATCGCGTTTTGTCAATCATTTTCCTACAAAACAAAGTGCTAATGGCTAACAATGAAGCACCCAACAGAGCAATGAAAAAGTCATGGGTTTTGAGGGGGAGGAAAATCCGAGAAAAATATGAATTTTCAAATTCCTATTGCTGAGAAACTTGAAACCGACTGTAAATTTGGAGCAAGGTTTGCTTCTTTATTTTCTTACCTTTTATTTTAGCTTTTAGGGTTTGGCCCACAATTTTAAAGTCAAAAGATAGAGAACGTCCATTCCATTGGCTTTTAAAATCAATATATATATATAATGTTAAACTATTAATGATTAATATGAAATTAAAATGTTTAATTTTTCAATATGGAATAATCTTGCATTCATTTTATGTATTTTATTTTATTATAAAATATCAATTTTTAAGTTATTATTATTTTAAAATATATAAAATATAAATATATAAAATCCTATAACATATGTAAAAATATATAAATATATAAAAGCGTATAATTTTATAGATATATATTATAAAAATTATAATATATAAGTTTATAAAAATATATTATAAATTTAGAAATATATATATTTGTTATATAAATTAGTGAATGAATAATTTCAAATGAATAAAAATTATGGGCTTTTATATATTTGAATATTTTATAAATTTATATTCTATTCAATTTTCAAAATAATAACCTTAAAATTGATTTTTATAAAAAAATTAAAATTAACAAAAAACATATCAAACCTAAACAAATGATTATCAAAATACTTGTGCGAGTTCATTCTTGATGTGGAAAAAAATAATATTTTGATTAATTTATATATTTATTTATTTGTTTAATTTATGTTTTCTACATGGCTAGTTGAGAAGCTGCATCATTACACCACCAGATTGGTAAAAATTACCACATCAACACAAATTAAGTTGGTACAAATGGTCAAGTTAACCCTAAATAAAATAAACCCAATACTAAGAATGAAGCTTATATGTTGAATAAGACTATATTCTTGGCCTCCAACAGTATATAATTTCATAATTTTTATAACCCAAAATGTCTTCAAATGTAAAAATGAACATACATAGTGTAACAACCCGTTTTTAGCTAAATCGAAACAGTGGTTTCAAGACCACAAATCTGAGGTCAGAAAATTATTTTAATATTATTTTATGAGTTTACAGCATGGGAATATGTATGTGTGAAAATTTTGTGAGTTAATTTTATTTTTTAAGTGATTAATTTGAGAAAAAAAAAGACTTAATCGCATAAAATGCAAAAGTAGCATACTCTTGTTAAAAATGCCCAATTGCTATAGTTTATTAAATGTGAGGTCCTTATGATGTGATTAGACCATGGTTAGTGGAATTTTTCATAAATGACCAACTATTATGTGTTTTATTAATAAGTTTAATTAAACAAAAGCAAAACAAAAGATGATTCATTCATTCATCTTTTCAACCGAAAGTAGAAAGAAAATAAGGGATACGAAGCTTTCATGCATTCGACACTTTAATAGCTAGATTGAGGTATGCTCTTTGCACAGTTTTTGATGATTTCTATGTTTTTGTGATCGTTACTTCGTGTTCTAGCTAGCCCGTGTCTTAATTTTCGAATTTGTTGATGATTTTATGAAGTTCCATTGTTGAATCTATGAGATTTGTGATTGTTGATGATGAAAAATGGATTTTTTTTATATATTATCAAGTTTTATTAAGTGATTTTTGATAAAAATGTCAAATAGGGATTTATTTGTGAAAGTGTGAAAGTTTAAGGCCAAAGTGCAAATTAGCTTAAATATGTGTTTGTGGATGAAATTGATTGAATTGGTGATTAAATGGATTGATTTTGAATATATATAGATCAAGAACGAAAGAAATCAGACTTAGATCGAGGCAAGAACAAAGTACTTGATTAATCGACTAGTTTCATTATTTCTACGAACGAGGTAAGTTCATATGCAAATAAATGTCTTTAAATTGAATTATATGTGTTTAATTATCATTGAACTGCTATGAATGTTGAACGAGTACTTAAGAGCAAGAATCGACAAAGTTACAAATCTGAAAGTCCCGTACGAACCTTAGGAATAGTATAGGATACGAATGTCATGACATTAGGTTACCGAGATGTGATTATCATGTAAGACCATGTCTGGGACATTGGCATTGTATTGTGATTACTGTAAGACCATGTCTAGGACATTGGCATTGTATTGTGATTACTGTAAGACCATGTCTAGGACATTGGCATAGTTAATCGATTACGTGTAAGACCCTGTCTGGGACAGTGGCATCGATGTGTGATAACATGTAAGACCATATCTGGGCTATGACATTGTACGAGCTATATGTGATTGCCGAGTATCCTTAACGATTCCGAATGGCTCAACGGGTAAAGTCAAATTGAGAAAGAATATGTAAATGAGCTAAGTGACTTAGGTACGTATGAAATTAATATGAGTATTGAAAAGGATGTAATTGATGAACTTGATTAAGACATTGAATATATGTTCAATGAGAAAGGTTTGTGAATTCGAATGTAATTAGCTATGTTTAGCATATTTGGATTGATATACAAATATTCATGTGTTGACTTTACTTGTATATGGCTTACTAAGCTTTTAAAGCTTACTTGTGTGTTTTTTCCATGTTTTATAGATTATCGAAGCTAGCTCAGACATCGGGGATCATCGGGAACCATCATCACACTATCGACTTCTTGTTGGTATTTTTGGATGCTTGTAAATATAGTATATGGCATGAATAGGCCATTGTGTTGATGATATGTTTTGAGTTATGATTATAGCCATGAGATTTGGCTTGTAAATGTTGGTATGTATGGCAATTTAAGTTGGCTTAAATTATGTGTCTGATAAGTGATATATGTGATGTATATAATACCTTATCTATTGGCTTGTTTGGTAAGATTATATGGTTGCTCTTTTGGATAGTTGAAAGTTAAAATATTAATGTTTAGAAGTTGGCATATTGTGGTTTGATCTTGAGATGATAATATGGTGTGTTTTGTGACTTGAAGTAGATAATAAGATGATTTTGAGTTAATGCATTTAGAACTTATGTAAGTTGTAATGATTTTGTCATAATGATTTGGAATGTTTTGAATATGGAATTGAGTAGTTGAAATGGTTATGGATAGATGGCGTGATATGTGTAGGAATTGGCATGTTTTGGTTGCCTATAAATGTATTGAAATGGTACCATTTTGGTTGCTAGGTGTGCTTGTGGAAAGGGTGGCAAATTGGCTTGGCAAATGGCCTATATTTGTCCACATGGGCAGAGACACGGGCGTGTGTCTCAGCCGTGTGTGACACGATCATGATACATAGTCGTGTGTCCTCTGGGGTACCCTTTCGAATTAAGTTAGTATACCCCAAAGTTTTGACACGGCCTAGACACATAGGAATGTCTATTGGCCGTGTGTGGCACACGGGTTGGCACATGGGCGTGTGGCCGACCGTGTGACCTAAGCCAGTAACCCTATCTAAATTTTCCACGTCCATGGCACACGGGTGTGTCTTCGGTGTGTGGTGCAAGTCAGAATGTATGCCCTATTTTCACATGGCCTGTGACACAGGCGTGTTTGGTGGTCGTGTGAGGCACATTGCCTGTTCACACAGGCGTGTGACCCTTGAATGTAAGAAAATTTTCTATGTTTCCCAAAATTTACAAATGTTATAGGTTTAGTCCCGAATCACTTCT
The DNA here is from genome assembly GCF_025698485.1 of Gossypium arboreum. Classification (NCBI taxonomy): domain Eukaryota; kingdom Viridiplantae; phylum Streptophyta; class Magnoliopsida; order Malvales; family Malvaceae; genus Gossypium; species Gossypium arboreum. The sequence continues at coordinate 20,758,505 of NC_069080.1, forward strand.
AAGCATGTTTTAAGGTCTCGTAGGACTTCATAAGGGACAATGTGATTGAGATGAATGGATTTTAATTATGATTGCATAAATGTATATGAATGATATGTATTATCCTGTAATGCTTCGTAACCCTATTTCAACGACGGATACGAGTTAGGGGTGTTACACATAGTTGTTAATATAATATGAATGTCATCTTCATTTAAGTGCTCTGTTTCTTTTGGGCAATTCATTCAGCTATACTGCATTGAAAATGTCAATTACACTAAATCTTTGCACTTCAAAAAAATAATAATATTTTTAATTAATTTATATATTTATTTATTTGTTTAATTTATGTTTGCTACGTGGCTAGTTGAGAAGTTGCCTTGTTACACCACCAGATTGGTCAAAATTACCACATCAACACAAACTAAGTTGGTAAAAATGGTCAATTTAACCCTAAATAAAATAAACCCAGTACTGAGAATGAAGCTTATATGTTGAATAAGACAATATTCTTGGCTTTAAACAGTATATAATTTCATAATTTCTATAACCCAAAATGTCTTCAAATGTAAAAATGAAAATACATAGATGTTAATATAATATGAATGTCATCTTCATCTAAGTGCTCTATTTGTTTTGGGCAATTTTCATTCTGCTATACTGCATTGAAAATGTCAGTTAAACTAAATCTTTGCACTTCAAAACATCTTTCTTGTTCAAATTAAAACTAAAATTATTAAGTTACAATATGATGATCACACTGCAGATATTCATCATCTTCTATAGGGGTTTCAACGCTTAGATTGTACAAATCTCTTGGCTTTATTCTGATAACATGGAGCCATCATTCACTCTTGTAATCCTCAACATAAAATACTTATTTTGCTTGAGAAGCCAGTATGTATGGATCGTCGTCCGAATCACGATTCCCTGTATGGATAAGCTTAAAAAATTTCACCATAATAAAATCATTTGCATCCTTCTTCATACTCCTAGGAGATTTAATATTCACCCAATCACATTTAAGCATGATAACCCAAAACCTTTCATAATAGTTTAGCTCGATAATTTCAATGCAATTGCCATAATAGTTTTTCCTGTCAGCAAAAACCATCACGCCACTATTTTGAGTCTTACGATGTTGCTTACGTTTTTTAGTATGGACCCTAAAACCATTAATTATAAGCCCATCATATGTAGAAACCACTTTATGCAGTCCTCGAGCAAGAGCAATTACATCAGCATCAATTTGTTCAACTTCCATCTTTGGAATCTAACTATATAGTAGGAAATCAATTAGCTCTTATTCTATGAACAAATTTCTACAATGCTCCCTCATTATATAAATAATACAATAAATTATTTTAACAGTGACAATTTACTTGTTTCACAAGCCATTTTGGGAACTTTTCAACCAACCATTTGTCCTCTGTATGTTTACTAATTTGAATGCAACCATAAGCAGCTCACTCAGACTCCAAAAATTCCCTATAATATATTCAGTATTTTGCAAAAAATGTTGTCAAAATGTATACAAATTAAGAAATATTACTTTATTTGTCTATTGGTTAAGAAAAAGAACCAACTAACAAGATTTTCCTCAGGAAACTCACTAACGGTATAGTGATAACTTATTGCTACGCAATAGAACATAGCGGTTTGCTTGTGCAAGAGATCGCATGGCCAATATCTTCGTGTTCATGGTACCAATTGGATGTCTTCTAGAAGAGAAAATGTACCATTTTTGAATATTCCCATCATTCCTGGGAGGATGGGAAAATATAGTCTCCACATCAGAAAAATAACAAGAGCAAAATGTAAGACATTTTGAAACTATGTACCCTTTAGCAATGGAATCTTTAGGATAAGCTCTATTTCGCACCGAAGCTTTCAATCCCATAAGATACCTACATCACATACATATATTTTTATATACTTATTATAAACTATATTAAAATAATAAAAATAAAATATTGTAAAATATTATTGATATATTTCATATACCTTTCGATCGGGTACATCCACCTGTATTGAACAGGTCCACCAAGCTTAGCCTCCATCGGCAAATGAATAATCAAATGAATCATGATTGTAAAGAAACTTGGAGGAAATATTTTCTCAATTTCAAAAAGTGTTAACACAACTTGTATTTGAAATTGATCAACTTCTTATGGATCAAGACTTTTTGCACATAAACTCTTGAAGAAATCTAATAGATTTGTAATAACACTTAGCACCTTCTTTTCTACAACTCCTCTTAAGCATATAGGAAGCAAATCTTGCATGAGAATGTGACCGTCATGACCTTTGAGGTTGCTCACCATGTGCTCTTTCAATTTCACGCATCAAGATATGTTTTATGCATAACCATTGGGTACCTTCAAATTCTTCACAATGGAAAGAAAAATATCTCTTTCCTTTGATGTAAGAGTGTAACACGCTTGCGATAGGTACTCTTTCCTATTTCTCACTTTTGGATGAAGATAACTTCAGATGTCAGTATCTTGTAGGTCTTTGCGTGCCTTGATATTATCTTTACCACTGTGTGAGAGATTAAGAAGGGTGCCAACGACATTGTCACATCGTTCTTCTCGATATGTATGACATCCAAGTTATGTCGAAGTAGATTGTAACACCAATAAGGCAAGTTGAAAAATATGATCTTTTTCCATAAAGTCTTGTCTTGATTTATGAGATTTGCTTCATCTCCCTCTACCACCAATTCTTCAAAATTGTTAAACAAATCACACCTCTCGTCTACATCAAGTTCTACTGACCCTTCATCTAGGTCTTTTCTATCCCTCTTTCAGGCTTTTCCATAAATGAAATTGACACTTTCTGTAATGACCCAAAATTTACGGGTACCGGAAAATTGAATTTTCGGGTAATCATTTCTGCAAAATGAATTCGTAAATATTTATTAGAAATATTTACGAAGCTAGTAGTGTAGTTAATTAGACTTTGGTTAAGTGAATTAGCTTGAATTAAAGCTAATTTAGTGAAAGGACTAGATTGAATATAGTGTAAAAGTTTAATTATAGACTAAAGAAAAGTGAAGGGACTAAATTAGTGAATAAACCAAAAAGGGGACAAATGTGTGGTATAAATTAATACATTTGTAATAATTTTATCTATACAAATGTAAATTATATATGTATTTACTTATATTTTAAGTATAACATATTTAATATATATAATATATAACTTATTATTACAATAATTTAATAATATAATAAAGCATAAAATAAAGAAATAAAGAAAAGAAAAAACAGAGAATGAAAACGAAATAGAAAGGAAAGAAAAGGAAAAGAAAAAGAAAGGAAAAATAGGGTTTTAAGGTTTGATGCTTAATTGGTAAGTCAATTTAGTCTCCTTTCTTGTAATTTTGATGTTTTTGGAATCCCAAAATAAAACCCTACTTAAAATTATGTTGAAATTTTTAAAGTTAGTGAATTTTTAGATGTTAACTAAGTTGAATAAATAGATGAATTATGAGATAAAATGATAGAAATTCAAGTTAGAAGTGGGAGAATGATTGAATTGTAAAGAGATATAAGTTTTGTTATAGTAGGGACTAAATTGTCTAAATTGTAGAATTGATGTTTTATATTGAATATTAAGAGTTAAAACTTGTTTAAAGTAGGTATTAAATGAAAATATGAGATTGATTTGAAGAGAAAGAATGGTTATGGTGGAAGGACTAAATTGGAATTTATGTAAAAGTTACATGGAAAATAGAAGAGTGTGTTATTAAATGATATGTATTGATGATTTTAAATGTTAATTTTTTCGTAGCTAACGTAGCACCGGAAACATCATCAAAGAAGGGAAAAGAGAAAGTGAGCAAAGATAACGAGTAAACTCGAGAACCACAATTTGTATTTCTATAACCAAACTTAATAGTTATTTTGATACATATTATTGATATTATGTATGGCTATTGAAATTAAGGTAAGTATTGATATTGTGGTATAGTGTTGACTTATGAATATTTGAATTGAAATGTATATTGGTTGTTGATGATGAATTGAAAGTGAAATGAAAACCCTATTAACAGTGTCAGGCTAGTCGGATATAGTTGGCATGCCATAGAATTGGAAATGTTCAGGGATATTCCGACTTTGTGTCGATGAGATAGTAAAACTGTCAACTACTGTTACTGTTCCGGATTCGTTCTAATGAGGTACTCTGTGTACCATTACTGTTACTGTTACTGTTACTGTTACGGTGTATTCTGGCTTCGGTCGATGAAACATTAAAGACTGAATGACACTGACTGAATTGAATATCTTACTGGTTTCGATTCTAATGATAAATGTTATTACGAAATGAAGATAATTAATTGAATATTCATGATGTGTTTATTTATTGGATTCTATAGTTTAAGTATAAATGCATAAATTAAATATTGGTTTATAGAAATACCACTGAATGTAAACTCAGTATACAGTTTGTTTCCATGCGCAGGTTAGGTATAGTAGAAACTAGCGTCTCAGCATCCAAGCCAACTCCCGAACTTAAATATTTGATGATGTATCTTATTTTGAGGAATGGCATGTACCTAGGTTGTTTTTTATGTTATTTTGTTTATAAGTGATGTTAGTGAAGAATTTAATAGATAGTTAATAAATGTAATGTGTGTGTTATAATATAGTCCATTTTGAATTGATTTGAATGGTACTTAAGTACAAATTTTGAAGTTGCTATGTTTCATGGTTATTGAATATATGTGCTAGATTATTGTATTGATGGTTTTAATAAGTATTAGGTGTGTTTTATCATGTTCTGGATTAGTTGAAGGATTGAATCTTAAATTGCTTGTTATTTAAGGTTTGCATGGTTGGTAAATTTAAACTATAAGGTTCGTTTTGAGTCCACACAGCTTGTCATACGGGCATGTGATCAGACCATATGAGACACACTGCTTGCACATGGGCATGTTGATAGGCCATGTGTCCCCTGCATCCTTAAATGTGAAGTCAAGGTAGTACATGGGAAAAAGACACGGCCGTGTGTCTTGGTCATGTGAAGGACACGGGTTTCAAGCATGGTCGTGTGTCAAAATCATGTGAAAATGGCTTAAAAATGGTGAAAAATCAATATACCACACAGCCTAGCCACATGGGCGTGTGCCCAGGCCGTGTGCCCAGGCCGTGTGCCCCTCTGATGCTTAAGAAATTGCAAGTCAAAACTGCCCACAGGCTGGCCACACGGCCATGGGAGCCACATAGGCTGGCCACACGGGCGTGTGTCTCTAACTTCAAGAAAATTTTTTAGAAGTTTTCCAAAGTTACTAGTTTAGTTCCAAATCACTTCTAAAGCACATAATGGGCCTCGTAGGCCCATATTAGGGACTTTATGGTGAAATTTGAAAAGATTTGATTTGGGATGCATATTTATCACTCAGTTTTATGTAAATGCAAGTGTATAAGTTCGGTAATGCCTTGTAACCCTTAAGATATCTTACCCGGATCGTGGTATAGGAGCTACCCCACACTCTATAGTGCCATCAAATTCACGACTCTGTTTTCAAAATGGGTGTTCAACTGATAACCATCGACGATGACCCATATAACAAAACTTCCGACCATACCGTAGCCATCGAGCTTCATTTTTTTCAGCACATACTGGGCAAGCAACCCTACCTTTTGTACTCCACCTTGAAAGATTAGCGTAAGCTAGGAAATAATTGATTGCCCAAAGAAGACAAGCCTGTAAAGTGAAAGATTTGGAAGCTGATAAATCAAAACCATCAATGTAACATCTCCTAACCCTATACCGTCGTCGGAATAGGGTTACGAGACATTACCAGTCAGTACAGTCCAATTCTGGTCATTAATTAAAATAAATATTCATACTCATCCTAGTTTTAAGATGTCATCCCTTTAATGGGCCCTCGCGGTCCAATATGAACAGTAAATTCAATTCGGGACTAATTTAGAATCACTACGAATTTTTAGTAAATTTTAAAATTCATATTATATACCGTTGCCAACCATAATTTACTCATTTCATCAATACTTCTACAACCTAAATGACTCTCATAAAACATCCTAGGTACATGTCATTACCAATACTCAACATACTTTACCTCATTGAAGTCGGGATCGGCCTGGGATGCTGATTCAACGGTCTAGCCTTAACTTAACCTACGCACGAAAACAAACCGTACGCTGAGTATACACTCAGTGGTATTTCTATAATCTGAACACTTAAACAATTATAAAACATATTAATTTATATATATTAAACTATTCAAACTCAATGAGAATTCAAACATTCACTTTCCAACCAATGTTTTGGTCTACTTTAAATTTCAAATCATTTATTATTTTTCAATAGCAATTAATCAATCAGTAATGTTCATTAACATTCAAAATAATTATTTATTCAGTAACAGTCAGTTATTCAGTAACAATCAATTGTTCAATAATAATCAGTTATTTAGTATCGATCAATTGATCGGTTATCCAGTAACAGTCAATTATTCAGTAAAATCAGATATTCAGTAACTATTAAGTTATTCAGTAGCAGTCATTCATTCATGACAATCAGTTATTCAGTAATGATCAATTATTCAGTAATATTCAATTATTCAGTAACAGTCTAATATCCAGTAACAGTCAATTATCCGGTAACAGACAATTATTCAGTAATAATCAATTAATTTATACCTTTATTTACCCCTATTAACATGACTCGAACTCAGACGGATACACGGATCCAACCAACACACCAGTACGGCACATAGTGCCTCATCGACCGGCGGAACAAATAATGATAACGATAGCGATGCGGTACGAGTACCTCATCGGAACAAATTGAATAGTAATAAGATAAGATTCAACACACAAAGTGTTGAATCGGCAACGGTAACGGTAACAGTAACAATATTCGAGACACAAAGTGCCGAATCGGTAACGGTAACAGAAACAATATTCGACACACACAGTGCCGAATCGGTAATAGTAGAAGTAACAATATTCGACAAACAAAGTGCCGAATCTATAACAGTAGCAGTAGCGGTAACAGTAACTAGCACATAAGTGCCTAAAATACGACACATAAAGTGCCCGATCGGTAAAGTCGATAAATCTCGTACTCTTCCAATCCTATGGCATGCCAATTATATCCGACTAGCCCGACAAGTTAATAGGAAATTTAATTCTTATTCTAATTTTACTTAATATTCATATTTACCCTATTAACAAGACTAGGACTTTGGCGGATATCTGATTCAACCAAACACACCAAGATGGCACTCGATTGCTGAACACTTCAAATCCTATGGCATGCCAACTATATCCGACTTAGTCCGACTAGTTAATAGGGTATTTATTTCAAATTCGCTTTCAATTCAATCACAATTTCTCATATTTCAATATCCAACCAATACACATTTCAATTAATCATAATTCCATTTCATTCAATTCAATTCAATTCAAATTCACTTTTTCACTTTCTAATCAATATACAATTCAATACCAATATGTATTTCAGATATTCATATATAATCATTCTTCGGTTCAATTCCAACCATTTTTCAATCAATACATAATTCACATATTTACACATATTCATAATTTATTTTATTTTTATTCAATTCATATTTTTTATTTATTTATTGTCGAATCAAATTTAAAATCACTAATTTCTTTTCAATCAATATACATTTCAAATAATCACATTCAATTCAATTTGGTTCAATTCCATATCATCCAATCAAAGCCATTCCAATATTAACTTCTCATGTATTTTATTTGTTTCACTTTTCCAATCAATTTACATTATAATTTCAATTTCAATTTCAATTCAATAACAATTCACATATATTCATAAATCAATTCAATATAATCAATATTCAATCCAATTCATATAATCATCTCAAAACACCTACTACATATATATATTAAATAATAAATCCAACAATTTAAGTATTAAGTTCGGATTATAAAAATACAAACCGTAATTTTTGAGCTAACTCCCGTTGACTTTGTCTTGTCCTTTCTTAGCTGAGATTTCCAGTACCACATTGACTACGAAATTAATACAATTCATAATCATTAATACATTACTAATTTATATCTTGAGTTACAGAATCCTAAATTAAGATCCGCTAATTTCTCCTGAAACTAGACTCACAAATCTTCTTACCATAAAATTTTCAGAATTTTTAGTTTAGCCATTAAATACAGTTTATTCTTTAAATTCACCCCTATTCTGCTGTCTGACAGTTTCGACCCTTCTTCACTAAAAATTAATTATCTCACAGTACAAAACTCGGATAATATTTCTGTTGATTTATCCTGAAAATAGACTCATTAGGGATTCTAAACATATAACTTTAAGCCTCTAATTAATTTTCTTCAATTTTTGGTGATTTTCCACAGTCAGAATAGGGGAACTCGAATTCATTCTGACCTTGTCTAACAAAACTCATTATATCTCATAATTTATAATTCAATTGCTTACACCGTTTCTTCTATAAGAAATTAGACTCAATAAGATTTAATTCAATATTTTATTCATCCTATAATTCAATTTATACAATTTTTGGTGATTTTTCAAACTTAAACTACTGCTGCTGTCCCAAACAGTCATAATACAAAATGTTGATTTTCTACTTTAATTTCAATTTAATCCTAACTAAATTCACTTACTTTTCTATCTTAATTCATACTTTATTTCTACTCAATTTTTAACCAAACTTAGACATAATTATCTATTTTTCATCATAAAACCATAATTTCGAAATTCTTTCAATTTAGTCCTTAAAGCATAAAACTTATGAATCACTTTACAATTCAATCCTTATTTCATTTCTAACTTGAATTTCTATCAATTTAGCCCTTAATTCATCTTTTTGTTCAACTTAATCAACACATAAAAATTCATTAACTTCCTAACTTTTGATATAATTCATGTAGTACTCTTCTCTAGAATTCCATAAACATCAAAATTGCAAGAAAAGGGATCAAATTGACTTACCTAGTAAAACTTAAGGCTTCAAAAACCCCAATTTTCCTTTTATTTTTCTTTCCTTCCTTTCTTTCCCCTGTTTCGTCTACTTCTCTGTTTCTTTTCTTTCTCTCTTTTCTTTTGTTTTACTTTATATATATATATAATAATAACAATAATAATAATGACTTTATTAAATATCTACTTAATATCAAATATTTATTTTACACTTGGGCACACATATATTATTACATTTGTATTTCATCCTCACCATACACTTGTCATTTTACATTTATTTATCATATAAATATATTATAATGTAATTATTTATTTAATAAATATCTTTCACTAAATAATAAAGATCCATTTAATATCAAATACATATATTACAAATGTATGTATTTTTTAGTAATACATTTGTACCAAATCATTACCATACACTTGTCTTTATTTAATCTATTCATCATATAATATCAATTTAATAATAATAAATACATTAATTATTTACTTAAATAATAAGTAAATACATACATGTATTACGAATGTATGTATAATACTTATTACACATGTATTTTATTTTTGCCATACACTTGGCACTCCTTTGGCTTATTTACTTATTTAGTCCTTTCAATTTCTTTATCCTATAATTAAACTTTCACACTTCATTCAATTTAATCCTTTTATCTAATTATCCTTTATTTAAGCTAATTTGCTTCATTAAACTTTAATTAATCACTCTCTTAACTTCGTAAATATTTTTAATAAATATTTACAAATCTATTTTTCAGAAAAGGAGACCCGGAAATGTACTTTTTCGATAACTGTAAAAATTCAGGTCATTACAATCAACTCCTGTCCACAATTGCTTTAACTCTTTAATTAAAGGCTGCATATAGACATCAATGTCGTTGCCAGGTCCTTTCTCACTAGGGATAACCATTGATAGTATCATTGATGATTGTTTCATGCATGCCCAAGGTTCCAAATTATAAGGAATAAGAAGTACAGGCCATGTATTGTGACTTGTACTTATTGTTCAGAATGGATTGAATCCATCACTAGCCAAACCTAGCCTAACATTGCGAGGATCAGATGCAAAATTAAGAAACCTCTTATCAAACGCATCCCAGGCAGAACCATCGACTGGATGTCTCAATACCATCTTTGGTTCATCCTTCTTTATACCATCTCATGGATTGTGATGTCTTGGAGGATTGAAATAATCTTTTTGTAATGACCCAAATTTTACGGTTATCGGGAAAGTGAATTTTCGGGTCTCCATTTCTAAAAAAAAATAGATTCATAAATATTTATTAAAAATATTTACGAAGTCAATTGAGTGGTTAATTAGACTTTAATTAAGTAAATTTAGCTTAATTAAGAGTAATTAGTGGAAAGGATTAAATTGAATTAAGTGTGAAAGTTTAATTATAGAATAAAGAAAAGTGAAGGGACTAAATAGGAAATAAGCCAAAAAGGTGACAAATGTATGGTTAAAATAAGTTAAATGTGTACAAATATAAATGGTACACATGTATTATACATGTGTATTTACTTATTATATAAGTAAAATAATAATAATTAAAGCATATTATATTAATATTATTTTATATTAATTAATTAAATAAATAAAAATTATGACAAGTGTAAGGTGATAAATTAATACATGTGTATTAATAAATATACACATGTATAAATAATAAATATTATAATAGTTTAATAATAAAATAAAGAAATGAAATAAAGAAATAAATGAAATAAAAGAAATGAAAAAGAAAAAGAAAAACAAAGCAAACGAAACAGAGAAGAACAGGGGAGAAAGAAAGGAAAGAAAGAAAGAAAGGGAGAAAAGGGAAAATCAAAGTTTTGAAGCTTTAAACTTTAATAGTCAATGTGGTACCAGAAATCTCGGCTAAGAAAGGACAAGACAAAGTCAACGGGAGTTAGCTCAGAAACTACGGTTTGTATTTCTATAATCCAAACTTAATACTTAAATTGTTGGATTTATTATTTAATATATATATGTAGTAGATGTTTTGAGATGATTTGAATTGGATTGAATATTGATTATATTGAATTGATTTATGAATATATATATATATGAATGTTTGAATTGAAATGAATATTGATGTGGAAATTGAATAATAAATATTTGTTATATTGGAAAATATATGTAGTTGGAAGTATGATAAAATTGATAGAAAATTGTGATTATTATGAAATTGAATATTTATTAGTAAAAGTGAATGGAATTATATTGAATTAAAAATATATAGTTAATTAACTAAAATATGAATTAATTGAAAATTAAAAAGTGAATTAAATACCCTATTAACTAGTCGGGCTAGTCGGATATAGTTGGCATGCCATAGGATATGGAAGAGTACGGGTTTTGCCGGCCATCGATCGAGCACTTATGTGCGAATCATCGTTACTAGTTATCGTTATCATATCTTGTACCGATTCGGCACTTTGTGTGTCGGATATTATTATTATATCCGTTCTTTATCTTTTTGATTTGTTCGATGAGATACTCGGTACAGTAATGTTCTTTATCTTTTTTGATTTGTTCGATGAGGTACTCAGATACCGTCATCGCTATTATTATTGTTCGGCCGGCCGATGAGGCACTATGTGCCATCTTGGTGTGTTGGTTGGATCCGTGTATCCGTCTAGGTCCGAGTAACTGATTATTACTGAATAGCTGAATATTACTGAATAATTGATCATTACTGAATAACTTAATTGTTACTGAATATTTGATTTCTTGAATAATTGATATTTATGGATAACCAATCAATTGATCGATCTTGAATAATCGGTTATTATTGAATAATTGATTGTTACCGAATAACCGATTATTCTTGAATAAATAATTGTTCTGATTGTTAATAAACATTACTGATTGATTAATTGCTATTAAAATTAATAAATGATTTGAAATTTAAAGTAAACCAAAACATTGGTTGGAAAGTGAATGTTTGAATACTCATTAAGTTTGAATAGTTCAATATATATATAAAATAATAAGTTTTATAATTGCTTAAGTGTTCAGATTATAGAAATAACACCGAGTGTATACTCATTGTCACGGTTTGTTTCGCATGCGAGTTAAGTTAAGGCTAGACTGTTGAATCAGCATCCCAGGCCGATCCCGAATTCAATGAGGTAAAGTATGTTGAGTATTGATAATGGCATGTACCTAGGATGTTTTATGAGAGTCATTTAGGTTGTAGAAGTATTGATGAAATGAGTAAATTATGGTTGGCAACGGTATGTAGTATGAATTTTGAAATTTACTAAAAAATTCGTAGTGATTCTAAATTAGTCCCGAATGGAATTTACTGTTCATATTGGACCGTGAGGGCCCATTAAAGGGACGACATCTTAAAACTAGGATGTGTGTGAATATTTATTTTAATTAATGACCGAAATTGGACTGTACTGACTGGTAATGTCTCGTAACTCTGTTTCGACGATGGTATAGGGTTAGGGGATGTTACACTTTTAATTGTAGGAATCAAAGGAAAGTATCATAATACCTTGGCAGGCTTAGGACGGTGGCAACTACCATCAACTTGGTCATCTGTATATAACTCATTAGAAGATTGTCACCTTGAGCTTTTACATACATCACAACTTATCTTTTTACTAGCATCGCCCTAGAATAACATACAATCATTCGGGCATGCATCAATCTTCACATACCCAAGATTTAGTACAGAAATCTTTTTCTTCGCTTTATAGTATGTAGTCAAGATTGTGTTTCCATCTGTAAATGCTTTATTTAAAAACTCCAATAAGCATGTCAAAGATTTTGCTGACCATCCAAAAAGTGCTTTGAAGTGGTAAAGCCGAAGTAGGAATGAGACACATGAGAACTTGACACAACCAGGATAGAGCAGAATATTACAATTATTTAAAAGAGTAGTTGCTCTCTCCGTAATCCTTTGGGCCTCATTAACATCATAGTCCCGACCATTATTTTAAAACTCGCTTGAAACTCCATCAAAACTCTCATTAAGTGTTGGGATGTTGATACCTAGAGCATCCGTTACGAGGTCTCTTAAATTGGCTTTGTTGCCTTGTGACAATGTACAAATTGACGGAGAAGTTCTCACCGGTTGGTTGGCTTTCACCGATGTTCTTTCAATGGATTCTCCATGAAAAATCCAATGCTTGTATTTTTTTATTATACCATGAAGACGAAGTTGCTCACGCACAATATGTGGTTTGTGCAATATCCTATTATTGCAACGATGGCACGGACTATATATTATTTCGTTAAAAAGTGATTTTCCAATTGCAAATGATAGAAATCTTTCTAATCTAGCTAGGTGATTAATGCTAAATATTGAAGCATCCATCCAACTTTTATCAACCATCTATTAAAGTAATTAATATTAAAATAGAGTATCTATTAATGCCTAATCCTAAGGTCTACGTGTGAAAAGAGATGAGCTTTCTGGTGAAGTAACAATAACCAAAACTACCTAATCCGAAATAAAATAACAAATTTAAATATTAAAATAAATAACATTTATCTTTATGACAATTAAATAATATTTAAATTTATGATAAATAATATTTAAATTCCTAAATAAAATAGTCCAAACTACAAAGATAGAAAAATTTAAACCTAAATTTAAAAAACGAAAAAAAAAAAGGAAAAGAAAAGGGTCACTAACCTTCTGGTTATATCAAACTGGTAAAGCCAATATCACATATATCTCAATTATAGTAAAAAGGTATATGCCATTATTCATGCTTCGGGATCTTTAATTTAGCTTGAAAAGTTCACAAAAATTATATCATCAACAACAGAGCTCAAAAAAGCTTCATAGAAGGCAAGCTCAATGCCAATTAAGAAGGGCAAATAGATTGTAAGTAATGAAAATAACATTTCATCACTTATTCTTCAAATTGATAGTTCAAATTGTAGCATTCAAATTATAACACCCTACATAGCTAACAATCTCAGAAAAACAATTTTCAAGAAAACTAATATTTTTTTTTGGTTATGTACTCAATTTTAATGAGTTTTTACTTCCCAAAAAATTGTTTCTACATATTTAGCTACCCACAAACATCATCACTCGAAAACCAACAACAACAAAGAGAAAATTGTTTCCCCTTTTATATTGCTTTCAAACATTTCAAAAAAGAAGTAATTTTTCATTTTACTACTATTACTTTCCAATGGGAAAGGGGGTAGTAGTACATCACTTTTTCACATACATGCATGTATATACATAGAATAAATAGTATGAAAATCATCCAAAAAATTTTTTTTATAGAATTCTTGACTCTTCTTTTTTAATAAATAAGATTTCACTTTACGTCAATATATAGGTATAAAAATATAGAAAAGCATAGGAAGAGAACCCAAATTCATGAAAAGTAATGATCTTTAGATGAATTTTTACTCATGAAAAAAAAAAGACTAAGCAATATAAGAAAAACCCAGATAGTGAACAGAAGATAAAGAAGGTACCGTGACATACCAATGGATGGAGCAAGGGGTGGACAGCAGATACAATTGGTTTTCTTTGCCAACAGAGTTTGGAGTGAGAGAGAATAAATGGTTTTATGTAGGTAAGAATCAGTGTAATGCCGCATTAAATTAATTCTTTATCTGTAAAACTTTGACACAAATATATGTCTGCTTCAGTAGTTAAATGTTTTGGGTATGTGTATAAGGTATTGGGTTCAAGTCTCTCTTTTGTCAAAGTGTTATTTTAGATCTAAACTTTATCCTGGTTGAGTGGGCTTATATAAATTGTCTGTTAATCTATATTAGAATGAGCTTTCTGGTTTGAATGGTAAAGGAGTTGGTTTGGAGGTCTTGTGTTCAAATCCCTGCGTGCGTGAGGGTATTAATTTTTGGTTTCGGTTGGTTGAGAGAGTTCAAGTGGCCTTAAGATTCTGAGGTAGTTGAGGTTGTGTAGATAGTGGGGATGTTGGGATATTGTTAGATATTATTATCATTTTTATTTTATTTTATTTTTTTCCCAAAATTCCCTTCATGTTTCACGTTTTGACTTTTTTTTCCCTTGTTTCTTCTGTCTCTTCTTTTTCTTGTAATCTTCTCTTTTTGGGTTGATTTTTTCGTTCTTCGCTCAACGTTTCGGTTGTCATAATCATGGGGGTTTGATGTTCCATTTGCTTTTCGCTCGTTGTGGTAAGTTTTGTAAGTGGTTTCAGTTATTTTCGTTGTTTGTTTGGCGTGTGGGTGCTTATTAGGGGGTTTTAATCTTTGTAAAGGTTGCTATAGAGAAGGCGGTGTTGCAGTGGATTTTGCTTTAATGGATTGAATTGTGTGTGCGATCGTTTTAGTTAACGGTAAGTGTGAGCGCATTGTATGATTTAGCATTAATTATATTACAATTAGTTGTTTAAATATGTTCGGTATTCTGTTTTAGGTGTTGGTGGTCTCGGGAGTGATTTTGCTACGAAAACGAACCAGGTGTGTACCCCTTATACGTGAAAATTGAGTTTTGGCGAAAGTCAAAAACGCAGATTGTCGATGCCACACGGCCATGTGATTGACGAGGGCATGGTAGTGAACAAGACACGGCCGTGTGGTGGTGTGAGTGTGGTCGTGTAGGCCACACGGGCTAAGCCAAGTTGGGCTTGTGGGCCACATGGGCGTTTGGGCCCACACGAGCATGTGGGCCCATAAATCTAAAATTTTCCCTAAGGTCACACGGGTCGTTTCGATCGCCTGTGGGCCTACCGTAAGGTCGGTAAGGGCTAAACAAACCCTAATTTATGTGCTATGATATTTTGATAGACTGATCTGAGTAGGGTACTAAATGTATGACTGATTGTACTGTTAAGTGTGCCTGTTATCTATACACAAGTATGATAAGTATGATAACCAAGTATTTCATATCTGTATTTGGGGTGGGGTTTTATACATGGAGGAAATGTTCTGAATGACGACCTTCGCCTTTATTCTAGCAGCTTGGCTACGTATTTTCTGACACAATATGGTGTGTAGATATGGGTGGGTGTTTTTAACCCCACATGGTCTGATGGGATGATCGGATATGGTGTGTAGAGGATGGGGGTAGAATTTTGCATATCTGTACTGTTTACTTGTATCTGAAATGGACATGAGTCCGAAGCTGTATCTGATTGTATTTGAGGTTGTATGTATTGCATGCATATTTCTGTTGGGTTACACACTGAGTTTACGAAAACTCACATCTGTTTGTCTGTTCTGTTTAGGTAATCCACAGGCTTAGGCGAACCGGTGCGGTAGAGCCTCATGGTGACCATGAGTTTATAAATGGTTTATGATTATGATTTTATTTTGATTTTAAGGATTATTTTTGGAGTTTTGTAATAATTGGACTCCCGGACTATTCAATTTAATTTCAGAATTTGGATTTTTAGTTTAACATTTTAGTTACAACGGATATCTAAAACCATGGTTTTTACGAAATCAAGGGTTTTCCAAAATTACGAATGGGATTTTCAAAAATAACGTTTTCTATAATTTCCACTGTAAATCACGTTTTGGCAAACTAATTAATTAAATAACGTTTTTGACAATTGATATAAGAGAATATGAGATATAAAGCTGAAATGATATATCGTATCAACTTTGTTTTCAAAACCCATTCCTTGTGACGTCTCCAGATTTGACCATAACGTATAGGCCGAGTTTGGGGTGTTACAATCAATATAAGTTTACCAATTGACCACTAATCCTATTCCTTGTCACTATCATTTCAGTCTTTTTTATTAATTATTTATTATTCAAAAATATTTTATTTTCTTTAATTAAACTCTTTATTATTTAATATTATCATAATAATAATTTTAGTATTCAAACGTTGGAAATTTTTAATAATTTAGCTTTCATTTTTTAGTTAAATTTGATTATCAATTTTTTTAAAAAGTAAATTTATTTTTTAACCAAAATGTAAACTAAAACAATAAATTGTTAATAATATTTGGGTGATAACCCGCTAATCTACACGTATTTTATATTGACATGATACCATTTGTTATATATGTCATATCAGTAAATAATTTAAAATTATATTCATAAAATAAAAAATTAAAATTCAAAAAGTTATACAAATAGTTCATAAAAACTAAAAAATTAATAACATGGATTACCATAAATTACCATGTTTAAATTTTTCACATTTTAATTAGTTTTCATTAAAATAATAATGATTTGACTTTTTAAAAAGTATAATAATTAAATTTCACTGTTTTTAAAAGATTAAGAATTAGATTTAATTAAAATAAATAAATAAAAGCCAAATTTATAAAAAAATTAAACATTAAGAACTAAAATTTTCATTAAGACTTTAATATTTAACTCTTAATCTTCAAGCAAATACACAGAAATATGAAGATTCCATAAATATTATAACTTCTTTGTTAGAACTATCCATAGTCCCTCCCCAACCTGTAAATACGAGGATAATGCGCTTCAGCGTATTTGAACCTATGTTCTCCTACATTGGCAACAATACTTATACCGGTTAAGCTAATACTCAATCGACAAATTTAAATTTCTTAAAATAAAAGTAAAGTACTAAATTACAAATGTACGAAGAATATAATCCTTAGAGCATATTTGGTTTATATATTTATCTTTATAATTATAAAAAGGAATATTTCCCAAGTATTTTGGGTATGTTCTTCATATCAAATGTTTTGAGAAAATGCAAAGTGTCAAGCTTGGCATTGCTGCTTCAAAGAGAAATCATTTATCAAAAGCTCATAATTTATCTAACAATTCGATCCCTTTTACAAAATTCGATTGTTGCATTAAGGTTCCATCCAAAGAGAATAACAAAGATATTCTTTTCTTGCCCTAATTTTTTGACCTTTTAACCAAAGAAATAGAATAATAACAATAATATATATTTCCTCAAAATAAATACTATCGTTAGTGGCTAACATCTATCAACACGATTATTTTACAAAATAACAAATTTTTGTAGCCTATTAACAAATTATAATATGATTCATGAACTTAATATCTATAATCTTTAATATTTTGATTTAAATATTTCAATCAAAACATTTTTTACTGTCAATCATTTATGAATATATTTGTTACATAAATTAATTTTCCAATTTAAGTGTTGCCTTAGACATACTATTGGACAAAGCCAACTCTTATTTAAGTATTGCCTTAGGCATGCATATACCAACCTTTATACAAAGAGTTGGCCAAAGCATATGTTGACAAGTCTATCCCAACACTTAGAAAAGTGTTGGCATACTGTTGGACAAATCCGACTCTTATTGAAGCGTTGCCTTAGGCATGCATATCCCAACCCTTATACAAAGAGTTGGCCAAAGTGTATGTTAGCAAGTCTATCCCAACACTTAGGAAAATGTCAGCCCAAAAGTGTAGGCATAGTGTTGGATAAAGTCGACTCTTATTTAAGCGTTGCCTTAAGCATTCATATTCCAACCCTTATACAAAAAGTTGACCAAAGCGTATGTCGGCAAGTCTATCCCAACACTTAGGAAAATGTCGTCTTAGGGCTGGAAAAAGCCAACTCTTATTTAAGCGTTGCCTTAGGCATGCATACCCCAGCCCTTATACAAATAGTTGGCCAAAACGTATGTTGACAAGTTTATCCTAACACTTAGGAACGTGTAGCCCCAGAAGTGTCGTCTTAGGACTACACAAAAGCCAACTCTTATTTAAGCATTACCTTAGGCATACATATCCCAACCCTTATACAAAGAGTTGACCAAAGCGTATGTTGGCAAGTTTATCCCAACACTTAGGAAAGTGTCGCCCCAAAAGTGTCGTCTTAGGACTAGATAAAGCCAACTCTTATTTAAGCGTTGCCTTAGGCATGCATATCCCAACCCTTATACCAAGAGTTGGCCAAAGCGTCTGTTGATCAGTCTATCCCAACACTTAGGAAAGTGTCGCCCCAAAAATGTTGTCTTAGGACTGTTTTGTTGTAGTGGGAGAGAGTTGATTTTCATAATGTTTTCTCTTCCATAGTGAAACATACATCCATTCGGGCGCTTTTGGCCCTTGTTGCATCAAATAATCTTGAATTAGAGCAGTTAAATATCAAGACTGCTTTCCTTCACTATGACCTTGAGGAGGACATCTACATGCAACAACCTGAAGGCTTCAAAATTGAAGGTAAAGAAGATCATGTTTGTCTCTTACAAAAGTCTTTATACGGTTTAAAGTAGTCTCCTCGGCAGTTGTATAAAAAGTTTGACACATTCATGTTGAATATTGATTTTCTTGAAATAAGTGAAATAATTTATTATTATGAAATATATAATTTTTAGGTTATATGATAAATATATATTTTAATTATAAAAATTTATATGTTACATTTCACCCTTAATTTATAAATTTTCGCTTTATTCTAAAAAAATTAAATTTAAACATAAGTTTGTATAGAATAATATAATATTAAAATTAAATTAAATTAATTAAAAATATTCTCTATTAAGTGATAAGTAGTTTTATCTACTTAACATTTTTCATAGTTTTTGTAAAAAAAATTATGTAGGAATATTTTTATTTTAGATTACCAAACATGTGAAAAAATTAAATCATTCAAAGTATTAATTTTTTATTGATTTAGCTTTTTAAGGATATTCTCTTTTTCCGTCATTTGCTTCTTTTCTTTTGTTTTGCCTAATGACGATGCTAACCTTTGGGTTGGCTATCATTTGCCCCTTTTTTTTTTCTCCCACCAACCTTTTTTTTTTCTACTTATTCACTCTATGCTCTCTTTTTTCAATTTACATATCTATTTTTTAGGTATCTTTATTGTCTTCACAAGTGATGGACAGATGGCAGTGTCTATCGTTGTTGAAAAACCAGCCACTAACAAATTTCTTAGAAAGTGAGTGGCTGTTTGCCGACTTCTTAATTTGTTTCTGTTTTAAGATTTTTTTATAAATAATAAATGATTTCATGAGTTGATTTGGACCCATATTGTATTAAGTTTTATTTGTTTGTTTTCCATTATTTAATAAGTCTTCACTATTAGAAATTTTTGTCTACTTTTGTAACATGTTTTTTAGTTTTGCTTATGCATGAAGTCTTGTTTTTGCAAGTGATTTTAGGGATGATCTTGTCACCGTCTTCTCTAGTTTGGTGGAAGCTCGGTTCTTTTGCCTATTTTTTCCCCCCACTTTGGACCATTCAAGACTGATTTTCTTATCATATTAAGTGTTTGTAATCACTCCAAATATGTCTTGCTTGAGTTGTGACAGAGTCAATTGCCGACATGTCATAATATTCATTTGATGCTATAGATGAAGCTTTTGTTATGTTTATATAGAGCTTGTCCTTCGCTACCTAAGATGGGTGCTTCTTGATTTTTTCCCCCAAATTGTATTGTCGCTTTCACAAAATGAATTAATAAATTCCACTTTCAAATTTATTTTTCAAAAATTTATCAAACAAAGCCTAAATTTGGCAGTTTTTAAAATTCTATAATAAATTTTGAAAATAAATAAACTTTGTATTGTTAATGTTTTAATAAATATTTCAAATTTAATGAGATGAGAATTTCAAATTTCAAAATTAAAATTAAAAATTTTAGATTTTAGATTTTTTTATTTTTATTTTGAAAATTGAATAAAAAAGAGAGGTAACATTTATATGTATATTTTAATGATTCAAAATTAATTTATTGGATTTTTTAACAATAAGAAGTATGTTTGAAACATTTGTACTAGTTATAATTTACATATATTTTAAATTTTATAATCAACTCATACTTTTTAAAAAAAAGGAAAAGAAAAAAGAGTTGAAATATCAATTAATAAAATACAATCTGAAATGAGTTAGTTAAAATAATAAAGAAAGGAGAATTTTAAATATTTAGAAAAAAATTAATTATTTGTAGCAATTTTTTTAAAAAAATTGAAATATGAAGAAAGTGAGAGAGTAAATATATTTAGTGCAATGCACAAATTTATTATATTTAATATCGAAAGTATATTTAATAGGGTCATACTTTTTATATGGAATAGATTTATACCTTATATAAATTCGAAATAAATAATAATAAATGAAAATACTATTTAAAAAAATAAAGGATTTCATAAAAATAACATATTAAAAACTCTTTTATTTGTATGCTACACAATTTAAATTTAATTGGAAATATATATTTTTATTATGTTTTAAAGAATTTTTAATTTTATAGTTTAAACTTTTATTTCAAACTATTTTAAAGTTTGAAAACATTTTAAAAATTTTATTATTAATTTTGATTGCAAAGAGTTTAATTTTTAACATTATTATTAAAAATAAAATATGTTAATAAATATTATAAAAAGTATTTTAACATATAGTTATTACATATATCTTACTTAATTAAATAATAGATTTATTTTATTAATTAATTCTTAACTCGGTTGATATCGATATTATTGTTAGTATAGGAGGACATGAGATTGAGCATATTGATGCGCATTAATCCTCTTATTTAAAAGTTGATGAAAAGTTATAAGTAATTTTAAATATTATATTAAAATAATAATTTTATTATTATTTAATTTTATGTAATTTATGTAATTTAAACAAGCAGGACCCACATCATTAATTTAGTCAATTTGCTTATGTGTAACTCAAAGAAATATACTATATGCCATCATGTAAACTAGAATTTCCTAAATGTCTATGTACTTATATATATATATATATATAGTATTAGATTCTAATAATTCATATTTTTATTCAACATAAAATTATTTTAACTTATAATATACAATTTAATACAAATAGAAATTTCAATAATTTTATTATTTTAATGTTAGTTTATTAATAATATTATATTATTTTAGTTTATAAAATACTATTTAAAACCATATTTAATATAAATTTTAATTTTTGTAAAATATTTTAATAATTTTAATTATTATTAAAAGGCTTAATTCTCAATTTGGGCTTTGAATTATGTCTCTCTTTTTTTCTTTCTTTTTTTTCACTTGGTACCTAAATTTTTTTATCTTGGATTGATACTTAAACTATTATTTCATCATCCAATTTAATACTTTTATTTGTAACAATGTTAAAAGAACCGATTGCCACGTGGTGCCAGTCGGAATATATCATGTGCCACATCCAATCAATCAAAATGTGTCACACGAAAAATAAATTTATTTAAAATAAATATATTTTGACCAACTATTGAATGTCTATGTTGCACTATTAGAATGTACCACGTCACCTTTATTTTAAAATTTAATATTATAGATAATATATCGATTAAAAAGTAAAAAAATATTATATAATACAAATAATTCAAAAAATTTTAAAGAATTAAAACAACTAATAAAATTTTAAAATATATAAATATGAATTTTAAAAATAAATGTTATATAAAAATTGAAAAAATTTAAAATGGTATTTAAATTTTAAAAATTGCAAAAAAGTTAAATTTTCAAAAATATGTATTCGAAAAATTTGGTCATAAATTTTATTTTTTTCAAAACTCTAAATTCTAAAATTTCAAAACCATATATTTAAAATTCTAAAATTCAAAACAAATTTTTAAAGTCGCTTGTGGAATAAAAAGGTACACAATGAGTGTACTAAATACTAACCCTATATCTAAATTTCGAATTAGACAATGTTCAACAAAGAAATGTAAAGTTTCAAATTTTTATAAATTTAGAGTTTTTGAAAAATAAAATTTATGAAAATTTTTCTAGAATATTATTTTTGAAGAAATAGTTTTTTGGTAATTTTTAAAAATTAAATACATTTTAAAATATATTTTTATATAATATTTTGATTATTTGTCCAAATTTATATTTATATATTTATATTTTTTTATTTTTAACCCTTCTTCAAACTTTTTGAATTATTTATATATTATATATGATTTTTTTTACGTTTTAACCAATATAATATATAATATTAATTTTCTTTACCGTGCTATGCACAGATTAACTATATGTATTAATTAAATTATTTTAATTTTTAAAATTTTATAATATTTCGTTAATAATATATGACAATGAAATTAAAATATAATTTTTAAAAGTAATGGTAAACTTAAAATACTTTTTAGACAGCTTTAAAATTTACAATGACGTAAAATTGTAAAAAATAAAATGTTTTTAAAAAGCTTATTGGAAAATTATGATTGAAAACATATTTATTTTTAATCAATTTTATGTTATTTTAAATTTCTAATTTAGGTATTTTATAATATAATATAATTTAGATTATAAAAAAGTAAATACATTTTAATTAATAATATAAAAAATACTAAGAGAGTTAAATTACCTTATTAAATGGTTTTAGAAGTATAATAGATTAAGCCATGTATAATGTTAATACATTTTATTTTAAAAATAATCATTGTATTTTTAAAATTCTTGAAATGATGAATTATTTAATACTGTTGTGATTTAGCGATTAAGTGATAATGCTGTAATCACCTACTTTGAAACCCAAATCATATTTAAAATAACTTATTGTTAAAATATCACTTCAGCTGGAAGCCTAAATTTGCAGGATGTACCATCTACATGTACTTATATCAATTATTATATCAATTCAATAGGGCCAATGAAAAATATTAGGTGGTAATTAAGTTTATTTAAAATAAAATATTAATTTTAAAATTTTAAAATAAAAATATTATAATATTAAATATTTAAAATATTTTTATTTTGATCAACTATGGACCGGCATTGGTTGACCCACAGCATAGTATTATTAGAATACGGTATGTGTCCTTTTAAATTTTTAATACTATATATTATATTGATTAAAATTCATATATAATATAAAATTTTTAAAAATTTTGAAAATTAATGTTTTTATAAAATTATAAAATGTACAATTGTAAATTTTAAAAGTTAAAATAATTTATAAAAATTGAAAATTGTTATACTAATTTAAAAAAAGTAACTGCAAAAGAAGAAGAAGAAGAAATTTAATTACTTTTTAGAATTTTATAAATAAATTTTAATTTTAAACCTTTTAAATTTTTTATAATTTTTACAACAATTTTATTAATTTCAACTATTTTTTCAATTATTGTAAATTTGATTTTTATAATTTTTTACAATTCATATAATTTTTCTAGATTTTTATATATTTATAAATTTTATATATTTATTTCTATTTTTATATCTTTTAGTGTGTATATACATTTAATAAAAAAATTAAATAAAAATGGTATGTAGCATTTTTTTAATTGGTTAACGTGGGTAAAAGAAAAACACTAAAGAATATAATAAATACATACTTTAGGCAATCATGAAAATGTAAAAGTGGGAAAGTTAAGAGAAGCACCACTACGCTTACTAATAGGGTGGAGCTTTTTATTTTCTGCTTTCACTTTTCATCAAGACGAATTTTTGATACAAGTCTAATTGCAGTAATGGAATCTGCAGGGTCAATCCTGTAGGAATTTTAACCCCAAAAAAACTGTTCACATTTATATATCTCATTTTTAAAGAGAGAATGTAGTTTCAAATATTAAAAATAATGTGATTGCAAGAGACAATAATCAACCAAATAGAAAATGCTTTGTTTTATATTTATTATTCCTATCCCTATCCTTTACAGCCATAGTTTGAGTGTAGTAATGTAGGCTTAGTCAAATAAGATGGCGCCCGGCCACAGCTAATTATGGGAGTGGACTTGACTTTGGTTATTGTGTCTGGTCTGTTTTGGTATCAAATTCCAAGTCTTCTGCCCATCCCATGGCCCCCTCTGAACCATGCAGTTTTAGGACTATGACCAAACAGACGTTGTCTCATTCTAATAAACTCCAATTTTCCACTAACATACGACGACTAACATGCAATTGCGGTTTCAGTGGCTCCCACCCCCACCTCTCTTTCATAGGATTACGTATACCACAACCTTTTTACCATCCCCTTCAACTATCCATTTTTAGATTTTTTATGCCCTAACTTTGTTTAACTTTTACATGATTTACATTTGTTTAATTTTATATTTTATTAGTTTTAAATATTTTTAAAACCATAATTACTTGTTCAAAATAAATTCATTAAATATATTTTTCCAAATTTCATTAATTAAATACAGAACGAAAAATATTATCCTATACAAAATTTTAAGTACATGAAAAATGCAATTATATTATTTTTTTATAAACATAAAATCCAATTATTGTCATGCATATTATCATCTTATACACTAATGGTAATTTGTTCTCAATTTCACAAGCTGCTGATTATGAAGCTACTATATATCTTATTTGTTTCTTATCTTTTAAATCTGTCAACTATAAACATGTGACAACATCTTCACTTTAAAATCCCCTTTATCAATGTATAACATATAATATGCATATTTTAAAAAGAAAGTGGGTTGGGGAAAGACTAAACCTAGGAAAGTTAATTTTAAAATTTTAAATGAGATTAAATGATATGATTTTGGTGTGTACTGATAAAGTTATCCAAACATTTCATTAGTGGGATGCTGCATGCTTGGAACTCATTAATGATTTTACACAAAACTGAGATTGGGATGTTCTAAATGCAGTCAAAATCAAAGCTACAAAACATAATCAATAAAAATCACAGTAATAATTACTATTATACAGGATGAGAATGCAAACCTCATACTCAAGATAGCCAATAACCCAAAAGTCCCAATTTATAAACACAAAACTTCATGTAATATATAATTGCTAAAATTTATTAACAACACTAGACAATAATGGCTTTTTTTATTATAAAAATTCCCAATATTTTTTATTATTTATGAAAATGATTCACCCTAAAAATTATGTATGTAAATGATTCGTTTTGATCAACAAACTTCGATACCATTATTGCCATTACCGGCACCACCCATCACAATCACCCAATGATTGGCCTGTGAAATTAAAAAATAATTTTTTTTTTGGGTGTCGCCGTTGACATAACAACACTAGTATGTGTATTTGTAAACCCGCTTAAAAATATTGATATTCTAGAGAAAAAAAGAAAAAATATATATTTTAATGGGTGTCATCGTTGCCATTGGTGGCGATAGTGTTTTTATTTTGAAAAAATGAATGTTGATTGGTGTCGCCGTTACCCTTGGCGACATCCGTCTGATATTTTTTTAAAAAAATGTGAGGCTAAAATGAAAAAAATAAGAAGATGGAATCGAAGCCTTGAGGAGATAGGCTTTGCAATGGATGCAACGGCAACAAGGTGGATCATTGGTCGAGTGAAATAAAGAAAGGAGATCAGGAAGCAATTGGTCGGTCGAATCATATGAAGGGACGTTTGCTTGCTTGCAAAATGAGATTTGGAGTTGGGCTATTAAATCTTCAAAGAAGAGAAATAGAGAAAAGAGGGGAAGAGAATATGAAAGAAAACTATAAAAAAGATAATGAAACCGGAAAAAAAAAATGAAGGGAAGAAAACAAATTAATGATGTGGGGATGAAAGAGGCATAATGATGACAGAGGATAGAGGAAGAAGATGAAAGGGTAAGGAGAAGAAAGAGGGGATGAATACAACAAAGAAAGAAGATGAAAATGTAAAGATAAAATTAATTAATAAAAAAATGAAAGTCGCTAACAATTGACAATTAATTAAGGCATTTACTTCTCTATTTTCTTTCCTTTCCAAGGTGCATCCCTTTCCCTCCCATTTGCTTTAACTTCTTTCCTCTTTACCTTTTCATCTTCCTCTTATTTATCTATTGCATTCATCCGCTCTTTCTTCTCCCTTGTCTCAACAGTTTTCCTCTTTTTTTTACGATTTCAAGTTTTTATTTTCATTGTTTCATGGAAGATCAAGCTAGTTCAAGTTCAAGAGAAGTTATAATATTTAGCGTGACTTTCACTCTTGGAACTTCCATTCTTCATTCATTGTGTCTGCTTTCGTTCTACTCTTCTCTTCAACTTTGCTCATTTCTTTGTAATTAAAGCAATATCGAATTTTTAGGGTTTTAAACAACCATAAATAGTGTTGCCAAAAGCAATGACGACCTGAAAAATACTATTTAAAAAAAACACTGGTCTCGTCGTTGTGATTGGCAGCACCTATTAAAATATATATATATATTTTTTTTGCAAGGAATACATGTATTTTAAATGAGTGGGCATGTGTATTGATGCTAGTGCCACCAATGTCAACAACAGCACCCAAAGAAATCATTTTTTAATTTCATGGCCAATCATTAGGTGATTATGATGGGTGGTGTCGCCAATGGCAATGACGACAGTTAGGTTAACTGTTCAAAATGAGTTATTTACATACATGATTTTCAGGGTGGGTTATTTTCATAAATAATCAAAAGTTTTAGGTCATTTTTATAAA
Source organism: Gossypium arboreum (assembly GCF_025698485.1). NCBI lineage: Eukaryota > Viridiplantae > Streptophyta > Magnoliopsida > Malvales > Malvaceae > Gossypium > Gossypium arboreum. The sequence goes on from NC_069080.1 coordinate 20,785,727, forward strand.
AACCCTAATAATTAAGAGGAAGAACCAATAAAGGTATTAGAGGGATAGTTCAGTCAAATCAAGGAAAAACATTCCAACTAACAACAGATTGGCCCTTATGAATTCTCAAGAGCAACAATAATAGAGACAACACATTAGCCCTTATGCATTCTCAAGAGTAACAACAATTGAGACAACAATGGGCAAAAAGATAAAGAGAGAAAAGTTTCATAAAAGATAGTATCTCTAAGAAAACCCAAGATATTCTTCTAAGCTTTCACCGCCATCCTTTCACTAACTTAAGAATCAAGAAGCATCAAGAAGCACAAGTTTTGACACTTTATAATTCTTCATTTGTTTTATAGGCCTAAAGCCTTTACTAACCTGAGAACCATCTCTTAGCCCATCATCCACTCAAGGACGTAAACATTTGGTGTCGTCTATGATAATCGAATGGAAAGCCATAAATCCTACCATTGCAACTAACTCCCTCTTACCTAATTTTGAATCTAGCTTTTATTAGATCCAATAATGTAAACCCAACGCATGTATGTTATCAAAGCCTTTTATATTCTCCCTTAGCATCTACAACTACATTGTATAGAAACACCTATTCTAGATGATTGTATCATCATTGAGGAACACAACTTTTTTCATTCATTCATAATCGATGTTGTAAGACCATATTGTCGAAATCTCATAAGCTCGGATCAATATACAACTTCAGTTAATGTTGTTCCTAAAGAAGCCTTGGTCTTATAGGATCTTAACCACTAAGAGCATGTTCAATCAAGAGATCAACCAACCAATGAAATAGAATTATTTAGACTTAACCAATATGACCTTGAATGTACTAAGAGCATAGTTGATGTCTCTATCCCTACTACAATTAGTCTTGAGCGGCCATGATAATTGCTGCCATCTGAATTAAAAAGAGAAACCAAGAAGTTTCAGAACAAAAAAGATGGTATTGTGTCGCTTAGGGAACAAGTGTAGGTTTATTTGAGTGGTCTTAAAAGGCCTTCAAGGATACCATGATGTTTAATGCTGAGAAATGGCACCATAGATATTTTGTTTGATGAGGAGGATATAACTTTGCGTGAAAGAGATGTTAAGGTTTCTACAAAGGGTCCTTTATCCTAAGGTTTGTTTCTCCAAATGAGTGCACAAGCTAATTGATAAGAACATGGAGTACAATAATTGTAAGATTACTTGGTCAAAAGATTAAATATAAAGCATTTTTTGGAAGAATTAAGTCGTTGTGGAATGTTACAAGTCACATCCAACTTGTGGATCTTAACAATAATTATTATTTGGTGAAATTCTCATCATCCCAAGACTACAACAAAGCTCTGACAGGTGGTTCATGGATGATTTATGGCCATTACCTTATAGTTCAACCATAGAGTAATGATTTTTCCGCTAGGGATATCCATTCATCCAAGATGGTTATTTGGGTAAGATTGCTCAGTTTTTCTTAAAATTACTACTCTAAGAGCTTGGTAAGGGCTATTGCAACGTTTCTAGGTAAAGTGGTTGAAATATATTACAAAACCAAAAAAGGGAAGAGAGGAAGGTTTGCGAGGATGTTCATTATATTTTATCTAAATAAACACTTACTTTCTCTATTGGGATTGATGTCCATAGACAAGGTGTACAATATAAATGATTGCTTATTATTTGTTACAAATTTGGTAGCTGTGATCACATCAAAGAGGATTGTACGAAAGGAAATAAAGGCAAAAACAATGTTCCTATTGAGCTTCAAGATCAGCCTTTGTATGGTCTTTGAATGCAAGTCATCGATCAAAAGAGATGACCACCGTCGAACTCAGGGAAAGTGAACTTTCATTAAATGTAGTAGCTACTTCGAGTTAATTTCGCACTTCAAGAGCTTGTTTTCTAGCCAATTTAGTATTTAATATTGCATTTCAGTATTTAGGACTTAGGATTAAAATTTAACAAAAATAATTATTTTTAACACATTTCTAAGTGTTAATGACTTATTAGGCTGACACCCTAAACTGCGGTAAGATCTGTGGAATGTAAGACACGAAACATAACAAAATAAAACTTCAATTTATTATCATACATCATAGAACTTAACGTAATTCCTTTCAAGGATTAACCAGATTATTTGCAAATAACCTAACATTCATATACATGTCACTTAGGCCAACTCAATTAAATCAAGAATCTACCCCAACGTTTGGCGGATTGTGTGACCTTCTTGCTGATCCAATCAACAAGCTCTAAATGTTACAAAATCTACAAGAAAAAATATTTAGAATACTTAGTAAGCCTACAAAAATTCGATAGTTACTTACCTGGCATAACAATATTATGATAATTTAATATGCAAATATTGTTTACCTACTCGCCAACACAATTCGCCAACAAGGTGAGTGCATATATTTCATTACAAATGATATCTTGAGTAAGCAATTTAATACAATGCCTTTCTTCATATCTAATCTAATCTCAACCCTATTGTTGATGTGGATTCTCATTATAGAAATTAATTCTTTGATTTTCTCCTATTTCTTAAATTGTAAATTTCACATTTCACATGCTTTATATTACCCGATGAACACTGTAAATGATATCCTAAGTAAGCAACTTAATACAATGCCCTTCTTCATATCTAATCCAATCTCAACCCTGTTGTTGATGCAGACTCTCATTATTGAAATTAATTCTTTCATATTCTCCTATTTCTTAACTTGTAAATTTCACATTTCACATGCTTTATATTACCGATGAACACTATAAAAGAACTGAAAACACAAGTATACTTCACGTAAGAGGCTCATTTGAGTTAATCACATACAGAGGTGTTAGGCTACCTGTCCAGGATAAACCTTTATCGACATAATGAAAGCCTGGCCAGGACTATATATACATGGAAGGTTACAAGTCTAGGCTAAACCTTTAAAATAACATCAGATTACCAGTCTAGAGTCACATGTATCTTCGAGTCTGCAAAAAAGCTAGAGGTCGGAATCATCAAGAAATAACATGTAACCATTGTATGAGTCTTTTACTAGTTCATCGGGATGCTGTCATTCTGTAATTTCATTCACATTCCTTCATACATAACTCAATATTTCTTCTATATTTATATTTTGCAACCAACTAGTTTTCAAATTTTAATTATACAATTTAAGAACAAAATAAAAAGAAAGCTAAATAATGTTCGTATTGTATGAACTTACTCGACAGAATTATCACATGCCACACCAAATTTTACTCAACAACTTTTCCTTTTTCGCGGTCTTCTCTTAGCAGATCCAAATTTTGATCTATAACATAATTCCAATTTAATTTTTATTAACCAACATCATTCATCAGCTTATGAAACACATAAGTCAGTTCATTTCCATCGCTCTAGCTTCCTTTAAACCTACCACTTAAATAATTAAGCCCTTTACAACAACGTTTTATAGAAATCTTAAGTTGATTTCGAAATGTCTCTGTTTTAACTATTATTCAAAACTAACATATTTCTAATTCACCAAGTGACCCTTTATCATAGCTTTTCATATAATCTAAACATTTAACATCACGAATGTCAAGCATTCAACAATGGTAATCTTAATAAGTCTTTAATAGTTTTGAAAATAAACACCACTATTAGCTAAACTGAAGCATGATAAATTCAAAAACATCAAATTCAAGCAAAATAGACTTGAATTAGCTTACCATGCAAGAACACAAAGCTTGGACAAGTTTTTCTTAACCTAACAGGGAAAAAAACTCAAATGGAAAGGATGAAGAAGAGAATAATGAAGTACTTCTTTTCATTCACCAAGCTATAATATATATATATATATATGTCTAATCTAATTTATTAATTAGGATTAGCATCGTTACAGGTAATGTAACAACCAACACCTGCCCGACCAGTAACTATGAAATTGGTTGAATTATCAATTTGGTCCCTAAATGATTATCATATTACCACTAGCAAAAGAAATTCATAGTAGTTAACTTTTACCACATTTATGATTTCATCCCTATACTAAAATAAGTTATCCAATTAATCAAATTAACAAACTAGAATTTCATATAACACTATAATAGACTAATAGATATTAAATGTTAAAACTTACTGACTCCATCATCAGTAAATAGGGTTCTGAAACTGCCATTTCTAGTACCACTAAAAATGGGTTGTTATGCTTTATAATGGAGTCAACAATATAACTCTGCTTGACATTTATCCACACTATGGCTCCACTGTTTAGGACAAAAAACATAACTTGATATCGATTTCCTCAAATCCCAAAATGTTTGGAAGTCAAAATTAGTATATCTAATGAAAGTTAAATCCCCTCCAAAATATACTAGCATATAATCTCTTGTTCTCTGTAAATACTTGAGTATATGCTTAATTATTTTCGAGTGTCTTGGACCAAGATTCATCTGATATCGACTCACAAATCCTGTTGCAAAACATATATCTAGATGCGTAATAACATCACACATGAGACTTCCTACTGCTAGAACATAAGGAACATTTCTCTTATGCTATTTTTCTTTCGTTGTCTTTGGACAGTTCTTTTAAGAAAAAGATGAAAGCTCAATACAGATGATTGTATACCTTTCTTCAAATCGGCCACATCAAAATGTTCCTCAATGAGTAGCATGTCATTAACATATAAAAACAGAAAGGTCACATTTCCATCCACAATATGTTTATAAATGACAAGTTCATCAACATTTTGCTCAAATCAAAAAATTTTGGATCAGATTCTTAATTCCATAAGTCGGATACCTACTTAAGTCCATATACAGACCTTAACAATTTGCAAACTTTTTGTTCGTTTCCTTTAGCTATATATTTGGTAGGTTGCATTATATGGATACTTTCTTTAAATGGTCATTCAAAAACATGTCTTAACATTCATTTGCCAAATCTTGTAATCAAGACTCACCGCAATGGATAATATAATACATATGAATTTGAGAATCACTACTAGAAAGAAGGTTTCCTCGTAATCAATACCTTTTTTCTCTATGTATCCTTTTGGTAGAGATAAGTCCCTCATAAGAGTTAATCCTTTAAATATAGTTCCAAAATTTGCTCCCATCGAATCGATAGAGCTAAGTCTCTCATAGGATCTAATCCCTTAGAGAATATAACACAGTCAAAATAACATAATTTCTCCAAAATTGCTCCACTTATCAATAGAGCTAAGTCCTTCAGAAGACCTAATCCCTTCAGGGATAGAACATAATAGTCAAATAACTTGATTTCTTTTAAATTTATTCACATTAATTTGTAAAGTTTAGTCCCTTAGAGGACACGCCATTTTTTAAGGGACGTAACACAATTAAATAATTCAACCCTTTTCCAACTCACTCCTCTCTTAATAAGCTTAAACCTTTAATTACCAAAATGAAACCAATAAATCTCTTTCTTTTCTCTATTAGATTTTCATCGAGTCACTTTCTAACATGTCTCAAACCTAAAAGGGACATATCCTTATACATGTTAAAAATGTAGACTTTAGGCTCAAATAACTAACAAAAAAAAAAGGGCAACAAGTAACTATCTAAACACAACAATGACAACTGATGATAATTAGGTAACAGAACCAACAAAGAAGCTAGAGGCATAGTCTTGTTAGATCAAGGGCTCACACTCTAACCAACCACACATAGGACTCAAGAGCAATGATGATAGAGGCAACAAGAGGCAAAATGATAAAAAGGTGGAAGGTTTTCATAAAAAGAAAGGGCTAAAAAATCTAAGATACTCTTTTAAACTCTGATCACCTTTTTTTTTTTTTATCGACTTAAGTATTGTTGAGTGTTGTATTACTTAAGCTTTTGCGCCTCTACAATTCTTTCTTTGTTTTGAGGTCTGTAGCCTTTACAAAAAACCAACTCTTAGTCAATCCTACTATCATGTACAAAAAAATAATAAATTATTATTTTGGTCTTGGATATATGAAGAAATTAGTGACAACCCCTAATTCGTAATACCCCATAGATAGTTCGAACTCTATAAGAGCAATACTCAATTTTTGCTCCAATGGTTTGTAGAGGAACCCTACCTTCTCGGATCCATTCGACACGTGCGATTTCTTTTCCGTCGATACGCCTTGCAATTTGTATTTGAATTCCTTTTGTATCCGCTTGCTCAGTTAATTCAATAGCCTTTTTCATTGCCTTTCGAAATGAAACTCGATTCTTTAATTGTCCGGCTATAAATTCGGCAAGAATATTAGGGTGCCCATAAGGATTTCCAAACATTTATGTAATCGACAAATGTAAAGTTAAAATAATAAAAATCAAATCGTTTCAATCCTCACTATAAATTCTACCCTTTCTATCTCTCCTAATATGAGAATCCAAATTTTAACCTCCAACTTCATATCATAAGAGTTCAAAGATTGTGCATTGCTTATCTCTTTTGATCCCTTATAATCATTTTTTTAAATGGGATTAATCATTCAATTGAGAACAAATACTTTGTTGAATTTGATAATATATTAAACTATTCTTTTAAGATTTGAATATTTATTTCTTTTTATTTATTTATTGATAGAAAATTGATATAAGAGATTGAGGTAATGTAGTTTGAATCCATGTCAAATAAATGTCTAAGTTTTAACTACTGCTCTATATAAATCAAAATAATTTATTATATTTATTGAATCATATATGTTCTACGTACTATTTATTTAGTATCAAAGTGATTTGTTTTATTATTTAATTTCTCTCCTGAACCAATTAATCTAACCAATTGGATTGGTTAACCTTAAATTGATATACAGGTGAAATCAAGGATAATAAAAAATTATAAAATTTTATAAAAGTTAAAAATTTTAAAAAATTAAGGCTAAAAGAAAATTTTAGCATTTAGGCAAGGGGCAATTCCCAATTCGGTGGCTATAAGTCAAACTAATTGCGTTTCCAAAAATGAGTTTTAGTTTTCTAATTCAAAAGAAGAAAAAGATAAGATATTGAAACATGTGTACGGTTTTCAGGTGATGGTTATCTTATTTTCTTTACTTTTTAATGCATAATAATTAGTTTATGGAATCATTAGTTTTTAATGAAAGAATAATAATCATGGGCTTGAAATAGGCTCTTTCCCATGCTCATGACCTTATCTAGTCTTTATGAGTTTTAATGCATAATATCTTTTCTTAAAGACCATTATAACTCGGCTAACACATTATTTAATTTTCTCCTTCAAAATTGGATTTGGGTAAATTAGATTGAACCAAAAATATATTAAACATTGAGATAAAATTACATTATGAAAAGAAGTAGGTGAAAGCATTACTAGAAAGAATAAAGATGGGATAATTTAAAATATGAAATATTATATAAGCCCTTCTCACCACATTAAATATAGGACTAATCAATAAAACTAAAACATGCCAATATTTGTCAGCTCCATCTCTCCCATTGCTTGTTTTTTTATGGACCAAAAAGGAAAAGCTTGCACAAAGTTGTTGGGAAGATTACACGACGAGTTTCGCTTCTACATTATATAAGTCCTTTAGAATATAAAAAAGTGTAAAACTTGACAACAAACTCATGTATCGGACATCCTCTAATTCTTCCAATCCTTTGGTCAGAAAAGTTCAGTCATTTTAGTCCACATTAGATGGAATCAATGAATTATTTAAACTTTGAAAGTATGAGAATATCCATGAAACAACCAGCACAGATTCATAACATAACTCTTTTTCTTTTTCAATTACAAAAGAGCTAAGAAGTTGTTGTAAATATGGTGCAATAGAATTAAAGGATTTGGGAGAGATGAAGTTAATGTTTGCAGCTGACATGGAAAAAGATTTATGTGTACATGTTTTACTTTTAAATGATGACTTCCCCTTGTAGCTAACACAGTCCAATCACCTCTGACTGATTCAAACCAAGGATTCAAGCACCCTCAATTTAGCTTATAAACCACTTCAACAGCATATTAACAAATTAATCCTTTTTAAGTTTGGATATAAATCTACGTCTTAATATATTTAATAAATTATATAATTTCATCTTTATTAATTAGTTCAGGTCGAGTAAAAACCTAATTTCAAAATATGTTTTCAAACCAATTTGGCCCTCCAAAAAACTCATTTTATTATTAAAATATATATTTTAGCTATTATTTTATATATTTTAAGTTTTTTAAAGAATCTCATTATAAATTCGGGTTGTATTTGCTCATAACTCATAAATAGAAAAATAATACGATTTGACGCATTCAAACTCACATCATCCTATATTAACAACAATACCCATATCAATCAAGCTAATATCCAATCAACCTTATTTTTTATTAAAATTTAATTTAAAAATACTTTTTATTTAAATTGAATTTGAAGTGACAAAAATTTATGTCCTAATTGAGACAGACTTATGAGACCGAGTAAGGTATCCAATCGTTCAAACTCAACACAAAATAAGACATGATGATAAAAGAAAAACTTTGTTATAAATCCAAAATTTAATCCAATTAATTCGTATCATCATTTAAAAAAAAAATTAAAGTCAGAAATTGAATATTTGCAACATCTTATATCTCCCCGAACTATAAATTTTTCTTCAAAAAACTCCTACACAGTGATAAAAAGAAAGTTGTACAAGCCCTTGCATCTTACCAAGGCAAAAAAGAAGCATCAATGGGAACAACATTTTCAGGTATGATATGAATAAACAAAATTACAGGTTGAAGCTTTTCCACTCAAACCCTACAGTAGGTAAACTGGAGAAGCAATAGTTTGTTTGTTTTCTTCTTCTTTTTCTTCTTCCTTTTTTTCATTTTTTCTGTCTTTCTGGTCATAATATTCATCGTCGTCGTAGTATTCCTCATTATCATTATCACCGTCAGCTTCTTCTTCATCTTCATCATAATAATATTCCTCATCTTCATCTTCATCACTAAGTTCCAGCAAAAATGCAGAATCCCTTGATTGTTGCCTCATCAAATGTTCTGCTATTCGTTCTCTGATTGCAGCGCCCTGAAAAAACTCCCTTAGTAATTTTTTTATATGCATGAAATTGTCATTACTATAAACATTGATTTCATTAGATTTGCTCACCATTTTGTGGAAACCTTCTTCGAACACCTCAAGAAATCCGGCAAGCCAGCGATCAGCATTTTCCACCAACTCATTACATCCGGCAACCCAGCGGTCAGCGTTTCCCACCCACTCGTTACGATGCATAGCAACAGTTTGTATCTGCAAGTATTTTCGGGTAAATATTAGTGAATTGCCTTAACTTTATGAGAAGATTAAGAATAACTAAAAGGGGATGTTCAAGCTTAAACAAACAACCTAGAACCGAAAAACCATGGCAGGTCCAGGCAAATAGCACCTGGCAACAAACACGACTAGGTAGGATATACATATAGGCATTCAAGCTTATAAACATACACACACGCAATATATATATATATAACAAACTGAAGCATTAGGTGGCAACCTAAAATATGAATCTTCCACAACTCGTAAAACTGTGGTATAATTTTGTTGCTAGAAAACCTTAAATATCATATTCCATAACTTCAATAATCTTTTATGGGAACATTGAACCAGGGGATGTAAGGGATTTACATTGTGGTCACATCAAGCTTTCTGCAGTTATGGACGTAATGAATGTTATAATGGTCATTTGTGGTTAATATCAGCAATGGTGAGAGCCAAAACTGCAAAATACTAGGATTTATAACTAAGCCAATATGATCGAGAAAAGGAAGTGAAGAAATTGGATATATAAACAATAGAATATAACCCTGCCTTTCATATGACATACTATCATCTAAAGTCTAAATGCACTTGATCTCCATATATTTTGGATCTTAAGGCTATGTCTCCAACTAGACAATCTAGTCACCTAAATGGACAACCATATGCAACAGAAGTACAAATATCATGAAGATATGAATCATGAGGTAAATCTAACAATTGTACTAAGCCACCCAAGGCAAATGGATTTGAAAAACTGTTCTAAAGCTAGCTACCTTCTACCTAGACCCAGTTTTTTAAGATGAATGGCTATTTTTCAGGTGCTTGTTACCATGTATAAATGCTTGTTTTTTGATTCATGGATTACTTTCCTTAAAACAACTCCTTAATTTCACCACACAAACATAAACCGCAAATACACATGATAACAACGTGCATGATAATACCAATGACAAGTTGAGAACAGTAGGACCAAGCTATTTTTGCTACTCCTTGGTTTTTTCTCATGAAAAATTTTAATTATTACATAAATAGTAAAATAATTTGTCATTACATAAAAATAATTAGTGCAAATTTAAACTTAAAATTAGAAAAATGAATAAAAATCTAATAAAAAACACTTCAAAATTAGTAAAAAATTATTTCCTTTTTCTAAAAACAAATTAAATGAGTGATTAAAACTATAAAAAAATGAAATTATTTTATTGCTAACTTAGTACGTGTTCAAAAAATAATATTCCTACAAACGAGGCATAAAGATTGGGGTCCAGTCATAAATGATAAGACAACACTCCCAGTGAGCCTCTGATTGGGAACCAAATTAAGAATTGTTTAAAACTTCACGTCAGCATGCTGTGTATGCACATGCTCCATAATCCAAGGAAAGCTTAAAAGAAAAAATTGTGCTAAAAATGCTAAAAGTATCATGGGAAAATTGTCAAGAAAACCAAGACAAGAAGAATTTCAAGTACGTCCACCGCCCCATGAAGTTCTAAAATGTATGCATTTACCTTCCAATGAACTTGTAGATCTAAATCATTAAGCATTAGAGTGAAAAATAATTGAACAAGATAGTGATGGCATGAGGGGCCATACCTTTTCTCCTACCCTTTCTTGGTGTTCCTTTACTTTTTCACGTAGTTTCTTCAATCTCATGTTCACTCTCAATCTCTTTTCCTGTAGGAACATCAACAAAGAAACACTGATAATAAAAAGGGTGAACACTGTTGTGATTTGGACATTTCCCGCATAGCATCCATTTACTTTTCTTTCTTCATTTTCTAGATTGTACCTCAAGGTAAAGTTCCATTCTCACAAGGGATCATTCAATACCGTACCTTTACAAAGCTAACTCCAAGATCTTTCCTCGAATATCCACGGTCCAAGTTACGTATCACATACTGGTTATAATCTTTAATAATTCTCATTATAATATCTGACGTTGAAATCCCTTCGGTTCGTTGAGTTTCCTTGAACTTTCCGGCAGCTTTAACCTAGGAACAAGAGCCCACTTTAATATAACACAGTTTAAAAAAGCACCAATTGTTATAATTAAGTACAAATAAGCGTCTCAATTAACTCACAAACTCATACACATCATTCGCAGCCCCACTGGCATCAGCATAGCTGTAAAAAGGATTTATGGCAAAGTATAAAGACTACATGAACAAATGAATGGCAAGTATTTATATGTTTTTCGGCAACTAAAAGTCTTAGATGTGCAATGTAAAACAAATATAGAGTAGTTTTGTTTCTATATCTTTCTTAACAATGCAGCATTCACCATGAATAAATTAGTGTCAAAGCAAGCATCCTTACGGAAGGGAATCATGAGCCACATAGTCAATATTGTATGCATCAAGAAATTCTTGATTGATAACCCACGGTGCATCAGGAATGACTTCATCAACCCACCTATGAGAAATGAATAACAAATAAGACAAAGTCACTTCCTTCAACTGCAGAAAGATAAATTGATTAAAATTGTGCTTCACATTCACTATTTCCCTTTGAATTCAAAAGATTTACAACTGAAATATTCTTCGAAACAAGCATCACGGGTGAGTTCTTTTCTTTTTTAATGGTTTTCAATACAATAACTAGAACAAGTTGAGAGTTATAAAAATAGAAAGAAGTAAAACCTGCAATGGCGAAGGGATTCATAGCGCTCTGCTTCGGTCATAACAGTTTTACCTTTATACTTGTGGGTTGTTTCATCATTGCAACATCCAACCAATAAATATGTATTGGGAAACCTAAAAGTTTCAAAAAAAAAATATTATTTCTGCTGCAAATAAACAAATATCTTTCACAGGAAACAAAATGCCAAATAACTTCAAAAAAGGAAAAGAAAATCAGAAGAAAAGGCAGTGATGGAAAATTTTTATAGACACCCATTAATCAGTAGGAATTTCCAAAGATGCCCAGAAAAATATACAGATTAAACATTAAGTTAAGAAAGAGATGAGGGAGGCAAACAGACGATTTCTTGGCTTGTTCGAGGGAGCGAGCATGGCCGAAGTGGAAAAGATCGTAGATCCCATCAGCGTAGACGCGGACAGGGCGCTCGGAGTCGGGATAATGGGTGTTGTTATCGTTGTTCATGGTTGAGATGTTAGAAATGAGAAGAAAAAAAGGACAAATTTTATCAGATTAATTCATAAGTGTGGTAAATATAAATTGGATTACTGGTTTGGTGTGAAGGCAAAGAAAGGGGCTTCCATTTACGCCTCCGAATACGCGCTTCTTTCGCTTCTATTTTTGTAGTATCAAAAGTAAAACACAACTCTTACTGTTTTTATATATAATATTATTTTGTTCAATTCCTTTTCATGCTTCTTTCGTCGCACACTTCAAAATTTTCTCTAATTCAATTAAAATACTTTTAATTAAATTAGATTCTTGTGAGTAAGCTTTATGAAATATTTATAAAAGAATTAAAATAAATAAATGAAGATTTGGTGGAAATTGTAAATTTGATCTTAATGTCTTGCCTTTGAATCTTTTTTATTTATGGATTTATTATGAGTTTAATTCTTCATAGATTCATATTTTTGAGTTAAACCCTGCTTTTAGTTTATCACTCTAAATTTAATTAGTATAGGTTATATTTTCACTGTAAATTATTTTAATATTAATTTGACCTACAAATAATTTATTATACATTTAGGTATTAACTTTTATAAGCTTTGAGAAAATTTTAGATTTATATTTTGAAGGTTCTTATTTGAGTTTTGGGGTTTTATTTTATCTCCATATTTTTATTCTTTATTTTTGTATCCTCTTTAGAGGATTTTTCACATAAAATATTTTTGTTCGATATTTTCAATTTCTTCATCATTTTACTTATTCGTTACTTAATCAAGTTTATCCCCACTAATAATAGTTGTTAATACTTTTTAACTAGAAATAATTTTTTTCAATTATTGTTGAATTGAAGTGATGTTTATTTGAGACAAACACGTAATATTAACATCATCTCATGAATTAAAAGGTCCTAAAAATAGGCAAAAGCTTTGAAGACGCTCTTTCAAACAAAAACGATAATCCAACATTTGAAAACCTCCGGTCAAGGGAGGAAGATCCTTTAGATGGCAACGATGTAGTTTTGAATCACACGAAAGGCCATTGAGTTTCATTTCGAGACATGTTGCTAAATAGTTGGAACGGTAGGTAGAATTCTAAGGATAAGAATGGTTTTAATTTGCTTGAAGATGATGTCATAAAGGGGTAAATTAACCTTCAGTTAGGCTTTTAGAGAGAAATCATTTATGGAGAAAACAAATGTAACCAGAATACATGAAATAAAATTGGTTTTAGTATATTGTTGAATGAACTTTATGCAAGTCTGTACATCCATTAATACACTCCAATCGGTCAAACTAGAGAATGTTTATTACATGGTGAAATTTAAAGCATGTGGAGGATTATACGAAGGTGTTGTTATAGGTGCCATAGGTTATTTTTGGACAATATCTGGTCGTCGGGTCTTGGACTTCATTTTTTTTTTAATGTCTCAGCCTTATCTGTTCAATGTGGTGGTTTAAATATAATTATTTATTTTATTAATAGAATTGTATAAAAAGAGTTTATTATGCGCGGTCGACCATATAATAGAAAAGGTGATAATATTGATAATACTAATAATGATAGTGGTGTAAGGGGGAGATTCATGCTTCTGACAACTTTGACAATTTGTATTTGATTTGAGGAAGCCACCAATTTCATAGATCAGGATTGAGAGTCATCTCCAAATAGTGGAATACGAATCACTCCCTAATATATGCTTTAAGTACGATTGATGTGGCCGTGAAGAAATTTACCTATTGGTACGCAGTGAGAGCTAATGCAGAAATAGTGGCAACAGAGGAGGTGAGACAACCGCTATAGAAAGAGCTATCGCTCTTGGATGGTGGTGGTGGAAAAGAGGGTATGAAAACAAATCAGGAAAGGATCAAACATGGAAACCTCTAATCAAGGTGGGAAGTGCTGAATAAGGTGCAATGGAATAATGTAGATTTAATTTCAGGTGTAAGAAGTTTGACCACATAGCCAGTTTGTGAATTGGGTCAAAGAAAAGAATTGTTTAATATAGGTCAATTTGAATAACAAGTAGGGAACTGGCCTAGAATGGAACCAACATCAACTAATGGATAGTCCACTCTATGAAACGGCCTTAATCAAAGAATCTCATTATCTATTAAAGAAAACTCTCCTAAGGCTTTCTTTACTGCAATTCAAAGTCCACGTGTGGAGACTAGCTTGAATCAAGATAGACATATGATGGTGTCAGTTGAAGAAACTTCCAACTCAAATATTATGGCAGTCGATAGCAACTTGGATTGTGAGGAAAAGATAAGGGTGCACCAGACGGGTCTGTGATGGTCATTCCGCCATACAAGAATAAAGATAAGCTGTGACAAATTCGAAAAGAGGTGAAAGGGAAAGGAGTCAAGGTAAGGCTCGACGTGAACCACAATGTGTCACTTAGAGAAGTGGAGGCGGTTGTAAAGGGGCTTCAAGTCCAAACTCTATAAGGCAATAGAATGGGCAGAGACTGACACTGAAGGCAGCTTGGGCGTTGCTCAATAAAGCTCGTTAATCCATCTTCTTGATTATTGATGAATTTTACTGCTTTAGAACACTCAAGGTTGGAGACACCCTAGATCTAACAACATAGTGAAGGAGTATTAAGGCAAAAGGATTTTCTAGGGGAATTTAGGTAGGTTGGAGAGATACAGTGCCGATTGATGTACTGGTAAATCATGAGCAGATTATCCATATGAGGGTTGTATGTGCAAGTTGTTCGTCTTTATTTCTCCTCAAAGTGAAGGTTGGAACGGTGATAGGTTATATGATTAGGGGCCAAATGTCATATTTGTCTTCAAAACCGAATCAAATCGAGAACATATTTCATGAAAAATCACCCTACACATCATCCAACTTATTATAAGGTAATTCGAAAAATATGGAATTAATATTTATTAAAATTTATGATAAAAAAAATAAGAAAAAAATAGTTTCTATTGGTTTGTTGGTGAATCTGGACGTTTTATTGTTTTGGACCCTTTTACTTTTAATGGTGTTGTAGGCTTTTGGAACTAGTAATTGGGCTATGTTAGGTGGGTTTCTCTCATTTTTGCCCTCAATAAAAGTTATCTCATCCAGAATAATCACAAAAATCTATATACAAAATCAATACAATAAAAACGTTTTTAAAATCCATTTAAATGAAAATTGTGTCAGATTTTCAATTTTGTGTGAAGTTAGAAGCCATTGCTTTATCAATAATTAACTTTGTCATAATTGAAAATTTGATGCATCAATATTATTATTTAAGTTTTTATTAAATTGATATAGAGAGTGAAACTATACATATATATTCATTTTAAAAAGTAAATTATATTAGGGTCACTTGAACTTGTTTAATTCTATTTAATTAGTTTTTAATTTTGTTTTTGGATCCAGTTAATACCTAAACTTATATTTTATCAATTAGATTGATACATTCATACTAACACCATTAGCTTATGGTAATATGACACTTCTAGCCAATCTCGTGGTGCACTTGGCAATCTAACACGCATACGTGGCAAATATAAATTAAAAAATTTAAAAAAGCTTTTGAAATATATAAATTAATAAAAAATAATTTTTCGCACCAAGAATGAACATGTCATTTGTCCGAGTTCATTCCATTTTTTAGTAATTTTATATATTTTATTTTTATAAATATTATGTTATTTATATTATTATTATGAAATTAAAATATATAAATTAATAAAAAAACTATAAAAAAATTTACATCAAGAATGAATTTAGAGAGGTAGTGTTCTAAATTCAAATGTATTTGTCTAGATTCATTTTAGATGTGCTTTTTAGCTCTTTTATATATTTATATAAGATTATAAGTTTTTAAATATATATCATAATTTTTATAAATTTATATTTTATTTATCAATTTATTTATTTTAAGATTTTCTATTTTTTTAATTTATGTTGCCATGTGGTATATTGAGAGTTGTTATGTGATACTACCATATTGGTTATCATATGGTACCAACCTGATTGATAGAATACAAATTCAAGTACCAACTAAGTTTAAAAAAAATTAAGAACTAGCTAGGTGCAAATAAGTTTAATGAGGTTTTAACCAACAACCTATATATATGAATTTAAAATCTTCAATTTTATCATTTAGTTCTCAATAAAATTTTAATAAATATATATTTATTATACAATATTTTTTCACCCACGTCATTATTGGATCGGTAAAATTATATGTTGATTTAAAGGCTAAATAATATATATAAATTAAACTCAATACAGGAAAATGCCCAGTAGAACTTTTTGTTATAAGAGAGACGACACACAGGGATCCCAAAAATGGTGCATAGTCCATCCCTTATAGTCCTAGTTCGACTAAATATTTTTTATTAAAATATTATTATATTTCTTTTATTCAGATAAGACTATTGTGATATTCTCTATAGATAGAGATTATGGACTAAGTTAAAAATATGATACTAAGTGTGATAAATATGATACTAAGTGTGATAAAAGTACCATAAAAGTCATTGTACTAAGAGTTAGATTACAATTTGTCTTCTCTACTCAAAAAATAGGTAAATTAGTCCAGTACATTATACGAAAGAGCAAAATGGTCCTCCTATTAAAATTTTCATCCATTTCTACTGTTAAAAATTAACCTCTATATTTCACAATGAGAGATATGTGGCACGCTATGTGTAATTATTTGGTTATTCTATTAGCAATGCTAACTTTTTAACAGAAGAAATGGATGAAATTTTTAATAAAAAGAACTAGTTTTCTCTTTAATATAACATATAGGGACTATGTAATAGCCTGTTTTTTAATAGTTTCGATACCATAATTTTGATCAACCAATATTATTAAATACACTTATTAATATTTTACTAAATAATATTTTTCTTCCCAATAAAAATTTAGCATGGTTGGCAAATTTTTTACTTTTGAGTCATTAGTACTCAAATTAAAATTTCATCATACTCAATTGCGTTCACTTGAGTTTCTCATCTTATCATGCATAATTATATATGTATGGGTTTTAATCCAAATATTTTTTATGTTTTTCCATCTATGCATTGTAATAATTTAATTGGATAAATTTTATATATATGATGATTTAAAAAATATTTAAAGAAATAGGTCGATTTTTTTCATATTTAGGGAAATAAACCAATTTTAAAGAGAGAAACATAAAACGAATCCTGCAGGAAGTGTTCTTAGTTGAAAGCACACCCTTGGGGCGTCGCTTTCTGAAAACGCTTTCTACAAAATGCGTTTTTTTTTGTCACATCAGTTTCTTTGATCGGAGAGTTAAATGTTAGTAGTTTTGTTCTTTAGTCTAGGGTTTGATTTCTCTCTTACTCACTTTTATATTTTTTTTTTATTTCATGTTGCTTTAAACATTTTTCTTATTTTTAATTAATATTTTTAATGCATTAGCTCCTCTAGTCGATGGTTAAATAATCGTAATTTCATCATTGAGTCCCAAGTTTGATTCTTTTCTAAGCTCATATGTTTTTTTTATTTCATATTGTTTCAAGTTTTTTAATTAATAAATATATTATTTTCAAATTTTTTAATTAATAACACTTTTATTTATAAAATCAAATAATAAATATGTAATTATATAATAAAATAATTATTTTATACTTATCATTATGTTAAATATATTTTATTTTTAAAAACATCAACTAATTTTATATTTTTTATATATAATATTTATATGTCAAATATTTATTTTCTCCACTTATATTATGGGTATAGTGATTTCTAATATTATAAAATCAAATAATTATATTAAATATTATTATTTTTATATGTAAAATAATTATATTTTTTATCTACAATATGTATATAATATTTTAAATATTTTTATATGTGAAATACTTCAATTAATTATTTTAAAATAAAATATTTAATTACTTTTAAAATTAACATATTCTTCTAATTTAATTACTTGTCTTAAAATTAATATTTTTGTAATGAGACAGAGGTTTCACTGAGCGGCGCCATTTATGTATTTGTATAAATATACGTGCTTGACAATTGACATGACATAGTTACTGTAGTAATGTTGAAATTAAGGTGCAGCTTAATCATGCTTCTTTTACCATTTAAGCACTTAATTTGAATATAATGTAGTGAATCCGTCTGTTTTTAATTCTCATTATTTATTTTTCAAAATTTGTAAAGATTAGCCTAAATTTGACTTTGTCAATTCCAATTTCTGCTTTTGATGTCAATTGGGTCCCATTACACGCTTTGGTTCACCCCCTCTTCCCATTCCATTTCACTCTCACTTATGTCTTTTTCCTTCAATTTTGATTTCTTATGTACCTTTTTCCTTTATTCTTTTATACATTTGCTTCTTCCACGTCTATAACTATTAGGTAAAATTACTTGTTATTGTAGGTTTATATTTTGATTTTTCAACTTTAATAGTTATTGAACTATTTAAAATTTTCATTTAAATTATTGAACCATTCGAAAGTTTTTATTTAAGTTATCAGATTATTAAATTTATTTTAAAGTTCAAACTAGTGAACTCCAAGCGATGATCTGACAATTAAGACAGTGAATCAATATCTATTGATGAGTAAAAGAACATATCCGAGTCGATCTAACCATCATTGTTGTAGGTTAGAAAAAAAAGCTATTTGGGTTTTGGTTCATAAATTCTAAATGCTCAAAGTTGTTTCATAAAAAAAAATAAACTGTAGAAAAGGAGAATGAGAAGTTTCAATTAGTACAGGCAATGCAAGCAGAGAAGGCCATACAAAACAGTTTTAATAGCCTAAAGACTTAAATGAAAACTTTTGAATAATTTAATGATCATTTTGTAATTTTTAAAGTTGAATGACCAAAACATAAACATATTAATAATTTAATGACATTGAGTGTAATTTACTTTAAATATTAATTAGAATCATTTAACTAGTTTTTTTTCGTTTAGTACATAATTTTATTGAATTTAAAAAAATTTATTGATTGAATTTTATACAACATTTTTACATATTTTTTAATTTGATACATATAAATATTGGTTAAGAACTACTTAGAATTTACATTTGCTGTGTTTTCTTTTTAAACCCTACATTTGCTACATTATTTTTATGACTTAATTATATTATATGTCGGCTCAAATTTTAAATTGCTTTTAAATTTCAAACTATTTTGATAGGGTTATAAAATCATCAATCTTATATTAATGAGATTGTATTAAATATATATTATATCAACTAGGTTTTTTTTTGTTAATGTAAGGCGTTGAAAAAAAGTGATAAATCAAAATTTATTAAAGTTGAGGAATTAAAATAAGTGTAAAATAATATTGCTTAACCACAAATTAATTATGAATGACCAAAGTGAAAATGGTTTCTAGCGGTAATGCTTAAAATGTAAAATTTCTATTTTCCGTGCCAAAATAAAATTTATGAAAGTTAGATGACTAATCCTATAATTTACCTTTAAATATTTTACCGTACATATTCATTTTTTTCCTTTCTAACAAGTCATATCATTACGTAAATATGTTATAAATATTAGTTTTCATTATAGTTTTTATTAATATCAAATTTTAATGTTAAAATAATTTCTAGTAATATGTATATATATATATATATGCAATATATGAATACATTTGAATTTACTCCCATAATGTAACAAAAAATGTGAACTGTACACCTTCACAATTTTGAATTAACATGCAAGCTATTTTTCAAATGTATTCGTATAATAAGTTTGATCAAAAGACCTTATCTATTAATTCAACTGTTTGTCAATAATAAAGATTATTAAAAATAAATATTTTTAAACAATTTTAATAATGAAATTTCATTAAAAAATATATTTTTTAATAAAGATAATTTTATAGGATATTTATTTGATTACTAATAGTGAAAAGTTTAAAATTTCAAGCGAAGTTGATATTTTATCATGTGCTTAAGTAGAATTTAAAAAAGAAGAGTATTTATGTTTTTTTATTCCATAAATAGATTTAAAAAATTATGTCTCTTTTTCTTATCAAACCCTAGTATTACTTGTCGTAATTTAAAAATTTTACTATTAGTATACCATGAAATATATTAAAAGTTTTAATGTAATTATTTGAAATTTTAATCATTAAATTGTCTATCAGATATTATAAAACTTTGTGGGTAATAATATTTCCATCAATAAAAATGATCCTATTTAAAATAAATGGACAATAAAATATTCTAAAAGATTTCTTTTCATAACTAGTAATGATAATTTATAAATATATGTCGTATTTTTGTTTTGTTCGACAAAAGAAGTAATGTAAATCGTATTTTGCAACATCACTTTGTATTATTCCTTTGAACATATGTATAATTTGTACTTAGCATCGTCTTTAAAATAAAGGATTTTAAGAAATTGATCACGTTTTCTTTTGAGTCACATCCTATTTGAAATTGATATAATAATGTAATTAAAGAACATGCATTCTCGCCGGAAAAGCTTACTTTCACACGTAGAACCACAGCAGATTTTTCATTTATTTTTCAAAGGAAGAAGAAAACATGAAAAACTAGATAGCTAATATTATAAAATTGCTGAAACTGGGTTTACCATAGTAGTAGGCCCCTGGTTTTTGAAAACAAGAATCCTCCATCCCCCCCCCCCCCATTAATTTAATCGCTATAAATTAAACCCCCCCTCCAAACGTTTGGAATTGGATTGGCATAAAAAGAAAAGAAAGAAATAAAAAAAAGGGAAAATATTTACATTGGTCAATGTTTAATTTCTCCCTAAGACAAGTCAGTACCTAACATTCTGCTTTATGTCCCTCTCATTAATCTCAAAACATGAGCCTAGGGTTACTCCTATTGTCATTGGATGACGAAGTTGATGTTCTAGAGGGTGGAACCTGTGACGAAACATCCGACCCTTGCATGTTCACACCACCACCAACACCTAGTCTTTGAAAAAAAAGCTCCCCCGGCGCTGGGTTATTATCATTGCTGTTCAATGAAAACATCAACGGCTGGTTTTGGTGGTGAATTAATGGATTTTGATGCTGCTGCTGTTGTTGTTGATATTGCAAGTGAAAACCGGTGGGAGGAAGCATGAGAGGGTTATTAGGGTTACTATTATGGGGTTGATGACGGGTTCCGAACCCGAACCCGAAATTTGGTCCGCCATGGTGAGGAGCTCCCCCTGCGAAAGGAGCACTGGGACCGCCAGTGAATTGTTGAACCATGGCTCGAAAATTGGTGGTATCCGTGTTGAGCAAGGTAGTAGGGGTTCGCCTCGAAGCCCTTGATCGTCTTCGGACTGGCTTCCCGACGCGCCCTTCGGGGCTCAAATGACCACCGCTCAAACCCCCACCTCGTCCCGACCCTAACAAGCTTACAGGAGCGCTGCTGGAGGTGACAGTTGGAGTGGTGAGGACGGCGGTGTCGGAACCTTGGTCGCCGAACACCGATTCGGCAGTCAAAACACGAACGCGGTTCGGTATTTCCTGGTTAGAAAGAGCATGATCGTAAAACTGCGGCCAGTCAGTGGGAGTAGACATGGTCTCACTCATGTCCAGGGCGCAAAAAAGCAGATAAAAATATAGGAGAAATATTTTTCTTTTCTCTTTTGTAAGAAGGGAAAGAAGAGAGCTTAAGTGGAAGGTATTTATGGTGGCCTGGAAGGTGGTCAATGGGAGAATATTGGGGAAATCAGGGCCGTTGATTTCGGTTAAAAGATTGTTTCAACAAGAAGGGCACGTGAGATGGGCACGTGGGGGAAATGGCGGAAGAAATGTTTGGCGGAAACAGACGTTCTGGAAGTGGGGATAGTTTCGTCGAAGGCAGCAAAACAAATTGCTTATCAAGATGACGTCATCCATTCAATAACCACGTCAGCTTATGACCTCTTAATTTATTTATTTTGTTTGGTGGAAAATGAAGACTTTGGGCTTGCTCGTCGGTCTTCAAACATGTAATCAAACCTTTCTACTATGTGGAAACAAGAAACATCCTAGGTTCCTTCTTCTTTTTCTTATTTAAATCTTGTTTTTTTTTAATAATAATAATAAAAGAATTGTTGGATTTGATTTATTTTTACAATTAAAATATAATTACACTCATTTTGAAAATTTATTAATAACAATCATTCCTATATATTAATAATTTCAACTATTAAATCAAAATTAATTCGATGTGCATAATTAAATTATCTTATCATGCAAATAAACTCTACATCTAAAATAACATTTAATTACTTATTATCTTCTCCTTTTGAGATTGAAAGTTTCCTTAGGTGTCTCTAAGCATTTAATATGAAAGAATTTTATGTTCAAATTTTGTATTTAATATATATATATTGATATTTATAATTATTTACTAACAACAATATATATATAAATATTTATTTGTTTAGATAAATATATCCGTACATTTTTTTGAAAATATAAATAATATGAAAAGTTGAAAAGTAATTAAAAATAGTGAATATAAAATGTTTCAAATTGGATAGACCATACTCTTTTCATTTTCACTCCATTGAAATTTCAAAGTTAGAACTTTCTTTTTCTTTTTAATTCCTAGAACCCGACAATGAAAATAGAAGACTTAAGGAACGCCAAAGAGTGGAATAATTTCTTACACATCTATACCATTTTATATTTGTACCCCGGCCCCAAAAATCTATATATATATCACACCCGTCCAATGTAATTTGTTTTTTTTATCACAAGTTAATGATTAAATTTAATTCTAACCCGATTTATATTTCAATTTTAATTCTTTGTTTAAATTTAAATTTTAATCTTTATATTTTAATTTTGTCATAATTTAGTACCTCAACTTTTATAATATCATTAGTTAGCCTAAATACTTTATTCTAATTAAAATATTTATGTGAATTTTTAAAATTGTGAACATCATTAAATTTTTTATTAAATTCATATCCATTACAATGTCATTTTTTTATTATATGGATGCCAAGTGAGTTTTTTTTTTTTTGGTTTCAAAATATCATACCAAAAAATTTAATAGATGAATTTTAACAGTGTTAACAAATCGACCTAAATTTTAGATTTGAAAATTAGAAGGACTAAATCTTTGAACATAAAAGTATAAAGATTAAATTTTAAATATGTAACAAATTTTGAGCATATTATAACTTCTAAATTTTTACTTTATAATTTAGTAAAAATTAATTACCCCAATATAAAAGCTTAGGTAAGGGTATTAATTTGATTTATATTTTAATAAATTTACACTCATGATCATGTTCTAAATTATATAAGTCGAATTTAAATAAATTTATTTATTTGATATAAAAATTTTGAATCATTAAATATATATTAAAATTAATATTTTTATTGATATTATAATAATTTAGAACTGTAGTTTTAAATCTAACAATGAATTTATTCGCTTTCAAAAAATAATTAATTTATTAAAATATCAATAGCACAAAAATTATACAAATATGTCAAACTAAAATATTTTAAGTATATATATACTAGCTAGTTTTCTTATACATGCTGACACATGGGTTGATTATATCTATTAATTAAATTACTTTTATTTGTTTCTTAATTTTTTTAAAAAATTGTTATGTTTCATTGATAATATGATTACGTAATTAAAATATAAAAACTTCAATTTATTTTTTTGGTGAATTACAATGACAAGGCAAAGTTCGAACAACTAAAGTGACTAGCACAACTAGAAAAATAATAATATTTTGAAATATAACTTTTATAATAGTAGATTTTCTTAGATAATTTTTAATTTAATTTTAATTATTAAGTAACAAAGGTATATAAAAGTGATTAATAAATAATTTATTTTAACATTATTTACATTTTAAATATCTATTTCATTTAAATAATATATTTAATTTCTAAAAATAGAGATAAATTTAAACATATATATTTTTTAACGTGGCTATGGAAGTGAACATTCTTAACCGATGAATCTTACAAATAAAAAGTTTGCCTCTTTCTCTCTTTATATTGATTAAATCACTTGTTTGAGGAGGAAGGAATTGTCAAATTTTAGATAACTAACCTCTACCATCCCATATATATATATATATATATATCCTCTCTTTGTGGGGAAGAAAAGTAAAACAACAAAGAAAACTATAGGAAAGTAATAAATTCTACCCAACAATCTTTTCAATTTGAAAAATGATTTGGGGATATATATATATAATTTTTCTACTTTTAATTGCATTTGCTCGTAATTTAAATTTGAGGAGAAGCTGGTCCTAGGGAAAGTTGAATATTATTATATTTCTGTTTCACTATATTATATGAAAGATTAAAATATTCTTTGGGATATATTTAATCATGGTAGTATTTTCAGTAACTTCTCAATAGATTATAGTTTAGAAAAGAAATTATACATAAATAGCAAGGAGTTTAGCCAGTTAATTAACTAAGGATGTATGAACCTACGTAAGAAGTTTTATTATGAGACAAAAATGACAAGTTACTCGCATCATTCAGTCTACTTACTTCACTACTATTGATGGAAAATTACAAGTTTCGCGATTCACCCGAAGGCCGAGAGTTGTAGTTGGTCTTCTAAGAGATAGAGGAGAGAAACTTTTCTATTTCAATGGCTTTCTTGTATTGAGAGAATGAAGGGAATATCCCAAGTCCCCTAGGGATGACTTATGTAGCCCTCAACTCTTATGGGATAACTATGGGGCATATAAGGTCATGCGTAGATGGCGTACAGCCCACATGTTTGTAGCCATGTAGCATTTTAGCAAGGTCATCTTCGAGGCTAATCGAGCAAAGTATATACGCATAGTGGTCGACCTGGTAATGCCTTTCAAGTGCAGTGGAGATGTACAACAATAACACCCTCTCGTCGAATGGAAGTTTATAAAGTGACCTTGCCTAAGGTAAAATAGTGTCGAAGACATCTTTCTGTTGTTGGCGAAATGTTTTCATAAGCTGTTGCTCACGTAAAGATATTTTTTTTACCAAAAATTTATGTATAGCCTCACTTGCAAAATTAAGAAAAAAAATCTTACGAATCTTGAATGTAATTTGATTGCTTTTGCATAACCTGAAAAGGTAAATTGAAAAGATGTAAAGCCTTGAAGGCTAAACAGCCTGGAAAGTAAGAAAACTTGAGAGGTAAGATTGCTTGTCAGTAAATCCACCTTGTAAGCGAGAAATCTAGGAGTTTGGAGGCAAACTGCATCCTTGTAGGCAAAGTTATTGCCTTATTGGCAAGCAAATTTGGGAATATATGATAGCTTAGAGGCAAACTCACCACCTTGTAGACTAGTAACCTTAGGAAATAATAAAAATATAATAGCCTTTAAGGCAAATTCGCTGCCTTATTGTAACTACTCGATTTTTGATGGTATCAGAAAGTGCGATTTCAAAACCTTATTTTCATAAACCAAGTTCGTAAATATAAAATAGAAATATTTAAGGAGTCAATATAAATATATATTATATAATGATCAAGAAATTTCATCGATTAAATAGTTAATTAAAGCTTAGGGACTAAATTATAAAAATCCAATCGCTATTAGGTTTTAATTAACCAAGGGCTTGAGGACTTAAATAGAAATTAACCAAAGGGACAAAATGGTTATTAAACCATTCTTAAGTATAATTTAGTGGATGATGATTTGGGAATCCACTTAGATTGATTAGCATTAAAATTAGCATAATTTAAGCTTGATTAAGTTGAATTAAACAAGATTAGTTAAGTCTGGTTAAGGTGTGTATATATATAAGAAAGTGGAAAAAGATGATTATGGATAATCATTTTTCTCATTCATTTCTTCTTGTTGTTCATTGAAGAAAGAAAACCTAAAATTTTAGCATAAGGTACGAAATTCAAACCCTTTTCTTGATATTTTTATAGATTTTTGATAATGGGAGCTTAGTGTGCCAATTTAATCAATTATTAAAGTTTTAGCAAGTTACCATTGTTGATAAATTGATGAATTAGGCTTGAAATTGTTAGATATTGAACTTGGATTATGAAAAAGGTTAAATCATAAAGTTAGTTAGGTTTGTTTGTTAACTTTGTGACATTAGAAACCAAATTGACTAAATGTAAAACCTATCATGAAATTATGTTAACAATAGAAAGTATAAGTTCTTTAAAGAAAGTATGTGAAATCGGGCTTTAATCCAAACCTAGGAATCGAAATATATGCTTATCTTAAGTCCAAAGACTAAATTAAATAAAAAGTAAAATATATGGGAAAAAAAAGAGATTTATTTAGGATCATGCATCTAATGACATTGTGTGATAATGTAACACCCTCACCTGATCCGATCCCCGAATTCGGGTGTTAAATGTCATAAATGGGCCTATAATAGGCCATTTTTTGCCCGCCCTCTAAACAAAAAAACAACGAACCAAAAATAAAAATAAAAATAAAAATAATACTAAGTCTAGTCCAAGTTTTTTTACAAGCCCAAAAACAAAGGAAGCCCCAAATTATAAGGCCTGACAGGCCCAAGATACTTAAAAATTTTTAGAAAGCCAGAAACCCTAGGGTTTCTGGCGCCGTTGCTCTCGGGCCACGTTAGCGTGCCCTGTCAAGAGGCTACTCGTCCTGAGATCTGTCGCCCTTTCACCAAAGAGCCCCTTCTCTCCTCAGTTGGCCGAGAATCGGACCTGCAAAAGAAAACCAAAAAGCACAAAAACAGAGCAAAGAAACAGTAGCAGAAATAAAAAGTAAACAGTAGCAAAAAAATTTTTGTAATCGGCTATAAAGCCACAAAAAACCAGATTGTATTTGGGAACATACAGATAAAAATACAAAAATTTCAAGTTTTGAAAGGTAGTTCTTTTATTTTTTTCTAATTTTATTTCTGAAGCAAGTAAATAACAAAAAAAACTAAAAAATAAAAAGAAACAAGTCACTTAAGTCGCCGTAGTCGGAGCCTTCTCCGATCTGGAGGGTGGCCGAGTTAGTGGGCTCGCCAAAAACCCTATCGTCGGCAAAGGGGAACCTAAAAGTCCCTTCGTTTTCTTCTTATTTCTTCTTCACTTTTCGAAATTTCGGTGGGTTTTTTTGGGTATTTTGACTTTAAATCGAGCTAAGGGCAAAAAAAGTGATCAAAAAAGGTATTTTTTATTTTTTCGGCTACCATGAGTGGCGGCACCGTTGCTGGCGACCGAAGGACGGATGGTGGCACCGTCATTTTGAGTTGGCCACAATAGCCCTGAAATGGTGTCGTTTCACCCCTAAATGCGCGCGTCGACCCCATCCGCTTCAGAGGATCCGGGCATTTTCGACTTTAGATATATTTGTGCGAATGGTCCTTCTGCTTTTTAAGCGGATTCCAATGTGGTCCTGTTCCTTTTTTAAATTTGACCATTTAATTTTATTGTGTTTGCACTTTGCACTCCAAACCATTTTAAGGGACAGATACCTGAAACGGCGTCGTTTCAAGTGACCCGGTGACCCGAATTCAGCCCGACCAGATTCAAGGATCCGCGTGTTTTGATAGGGATAGGTTCTATTTCTTTCTTTGGTCCCTCTATTTTTAATTGTTTTTAAAATTAAGCCCTATTTCTATTTCTTTTTCTTTTTAATTTTTACCATGCAATTTTATTTTTCTTTCATTTCGATCCCTTGATTTTCCAAGGGAAATGGTGCGTTTGGTAGGGTTTAGGGATATTTTCCCAATTAATCCCTCGTACTTTTTGCGCATTTCGAATCAGTCCTTTGTATTGTTTTACTATTCAATTAATTTTATTATGTTTTATACTTGCAATTTTGTCTAAACATCAATTCAATCCCTTATTTTTTTAAACTTAGTCTTTATGAATTTTTTTATCATTATTATTTACCTACTTATCCATTTATTCTTGCAAATCCAGCATTTCATGCAAGTTTCTTTTTACTATTATCTATTCGTTCGTTATTGTCTTGTTTATTTTATCATTGTTGTGATATGCTTATTAATATTATTATGACTATTATAGTTACACTAGGATTATTATAACATCCATTTATTTATTATATATTCTACTCGTATTGTAACATCCTGATTTTGAGCCTAGTTGGAACAGTGGTTTCGGGACCATAAATCTGATGAGGAAAATTTCATTTTTATTATATTTTTATGGTCTAAAATTTCACAGAATGATTTCGTGAAAATTTCGTTCGAAAATTTCGACGTTTGGGCACTCAATTTGGTCAAAAGGACTAAATTGTAAAAAGTACAAAAATTGAGTTCTACATGTTAGAAGTGTCTAATTGTTATGAGTTTTTAAATTAAAGGTCATTAAATGATAATTAGGCCATTTTGAAGTTTTTGGACAAAAATGGACATGGTATGATAGGTTTTTAAAAGTTTTTCATTAAGGGCATTTTAGTAAATTGGTAATTAAATGAATTAAAAATGTCAAAATAAGCCAAATTTGCTCATCTTCTTCCTCATGGCCTAATGTCTCATGTAAAACACCATGGCTAGGGTTTTCAAGCTTTCCAAGCCCATTTATCAAGGAAATCGAGATTCGGGCTTAAATCAGAAAAATACAAGGTTATGGACTAAAATGGTAAATTGCCGTTTCTGGATCGAGGTAAGTTCGTGTGTTAATAATAATGCAACACCATGCATGAATTGTAATTCTCTATTGATATGGAATAAATTATATGATTTAATATGTTTAAGAGAAGTTGATGGATGGTGTGTATGATATGGAAAAATGTAATGCTTGTTGTGTCATGTGAAATTGAATGACAAATTATTGTTACATGAATTGAGTGTTAAATTACTATTACCTGGGTTGTATGAATTGCTACATGGTTGTACTTAACAAGGTTTCGACAAGTAAGTTCGGATAACTTAAAGTAAACTCCTAACATGCCTAATTGTATGATTTATGAGTGCATAATAAGTGCATTTATTGATGGCATGAAATTACATGAAATTCATCCTTGATAATGATTTGTTGAAAAATGTCTCGGTTGAGGTTAAAAAGGGAATTCGTTGGATAAACCATGATTTACATGTGACTTGAGATCCTGCATGTGTTGCAGAAAGGATTTAGCCCGGACGGGTAATCCG